>NC_053039.3:487810156-497357264 GCF_002575655.3 Aegilops tauschii subsp. strangulata
GGACCAAGAGACAAGAGATCTACCAAGAAATTGACAAGTACCCGAAGTGGACTTTCTATCAACCTTGTCTCCGGCATAGTCCGAATCGGAGTAGCCAACAAGATCAAAAGAAGACCTCTTAGGATACCAAATGCCAAAATTTGGTGTATGTATTAAGTATCTCACTATCCTTTTCACAGCCTTAAGATGACATTCTTTAGGGGCCGCTTGATATCATGCACACATGCACACACTTAGCATAATATCGGGACGCGAGGCACATAGATATAACAATGAACCAATCATAGAGCGGTAAACTTTTTGATCAACCGGTTCACCATCCTTAGTCAAATCAAGATGTCCACTAGTAGGCATGGGTGTATTCATACCTTTGCATTCTTGCATGTTGAACTTCTTGAATAAGTCCTTGGTGTACTTTGTTTGAGAGACAAAGGTACCCTCCTTAGTTTTGCTTGATTTGCAAACCAAGAAAGAATTTGAGTTCACTCATCATAGACATCTCAAACTTCTCCGACATTAGCTTTCCAAACTTCTCACTAAAATGAGGGTTAGTCGAACCAAATATTATATCATCAACATAAATTTGGCACACAAATAATTCACCATTAACCCTTTTAGTAAAAAGAGTAGAATATATTTTTCCAGTCTCAAAGCCTTTCTCAATAAGGAACTTGGTCAAGCATTTATACCATGCTCTAGGAGCTTGTTTAGGACCATAAAGAGCTTTGTGAAGTTTGTAAACATGGTCGGGTTTCTTAGAATTGATAAAGCCGGGAGGTTGCTTAACATAAACTTCCTCCTTAATTTCACCATTTAGAAAAGCACTTTTAATGTCCATTTGGTACAAGGTAATATCATGGTGATTAGCATACGCAAGTAAGATGCGGATGGACTCAAGTCTAGCAACGGGGGCATATGTCTCACCATAGTCCATACCTTCGACTTGAGTGTAGCCTTGGGCGACGAGACATGCTTTGTTGCGAACTACTTGTCCATCTTCATCTTGCTTGTTGCGAAACACCCATTTGGTACCGATGATGTTGTGGTTTTTCTCGGGCTTCTCGACCAATGTCCACACTTGGTTTCTCTCAAAGTTGTGTAGCTCTTCATGCATGGCATTTATCCAATCCGGATCTTCCAATGCTTCTTCAACTTTCATAGGTTCAATGCTAGAGATGAATGAATAATGTTCATAGAAATTAGCCAAACGAGTTTTAGAGCGAGTGATTCTCCTGGTTTGGATGTCATTGTAGATTTGCTCGACGGGGTGGTCTCTGGCGACTCTTGCTCGAACTCATGAGAGCTTTTGTTTTGGTCGGGGTGGAACATCTTCTTCATCATCTTGTTCTTCTTCTTGGCCTTCTTCACTGTTGACGTTGTCGTTCTCTTGTCGTGGTGGAGAAGGAGGTTGATGAGGTTCATCTTGGTGTACTTCCTCGTTTTCTTCATCTTGGCGTGTCCCACTTGTGGATGCTTCCATGTCAACTCTTGGTTCACCTTGACGTGAGGTAGAAGCTTCCACTTGGACGGACAAGGTACTCTCCTTCACCTCCGTTGGACGAATCTTGCCAATAGACAAGTCTTGGATTGCTTCCGAAGGACCTTTATCTCCTACATCAATTGGCAATTGCTCTACTTGCGAGCCGTTAGATTCATCAAACTTCACATCTACCGTCTCTTCAACCTTTCGGGTGAAATTGTTGTAGACACAGTAAGTGTGAGAGTTTGAGCCATAACCAAGTAGGAAACCTTCATGAGATTTAGGAGCAAATTTAGAACGATGATGCTTATCAAGAATGTAGCACTTTGAGCCGAATACTCGAAAGTATCCAACTTGGGGTTTGTTACCGATGAGGAGCTCGTATGCCGTCTTGCCGAGTAGCTTGTGAAGATACAAGCGATTTGTTGCATGACAAGCTGTCTCAACCGCTTCCGCCCAAAAGTGTTTTGGAGTCTTGTACTCATCAAGCATCGTTCTCGCCATCTCAATAAGAGTCCAGTTCTTCCTCTCAACAACTCCATTTTGTTGAGGTGTGTACGTAGACGAGAACTCGTGTGAAATCCCTTCTTCGTCAAGAAAGGTATCCACATTTGCGTTCTTGAACTCCGTTCCGTTGTCGCTGCGAACCTTTGGGCCTTCCTAGCGAAGTTCTTGAAAATATTTTGGACCTGCGATTTATCATCAAGAAAGAACACCCACGTAAATCTTGAAAAATCATCGACTATAACTAGATCGAATGAGTTTCCACCGAGACTTCTGTAGGCATTGGGACCAAAGAGATCCATATGAAGTAGCTCGAGCGGTCTTCTCGTGGTCATGATGTTCTTCACGGGGTGACCTCCTCCAACTTGTTTTCCCGCCTGACAAGCACTGCACAATCTATCCTTGTCAAATATAACATCTTTTACTCCAAGGATATGATCACCTTTAGTAAGCTTATCAAGATTTTGCATGCCCACATGACCTAACCTTCTATGCCACAACCAGCCTTTAGAGGATTTAACAATTAAGCAAGTTCTAGGTTGAGCCTTTTTAGTGAAATCAACAATATATAGATCACCTCTGCGTATACCGGTACAGACCATTTTATGGTTATCTCTACGAAACACTTGGCAATCTACTTCAGTAAACAGGACATTGAAGCCAAAGTCAGCAAGTCTAGATACGGAAAGTAAATTATAGCCAAGAGATTCAACGAGCATGACATTTTGTATGGAGCTATCATGTGAGATGGCCACCTTACCAAGGCCAACCACCTTACCCTTTGAGTTATCACCAAAGGTGACATACTTTCAAGGGCCGTCGTTTTCAGCAAGCTCACGAAACATATCCTTGTCTCCGGTCATGTGATCGGTACATCCACTATCAAGAACCCATTCATTTCCTCCAGCCATGTAGCCGCGAAGATTAGCCATAAAACCAAAGTGTCTCATAGACTCACCGAGATCAAAGTCACTATCATCGTCCTCATCATAGTATCCATGCTCAACATCATCATATGATGGATCAATTCCTAGGGAGAGTGATTCATTAGATAAATGATCATCACAATAGTCATGTTTATGAAATCTAATGGCTTCGGAGATGATATTGCTAATGATTCCAACATCTCCTTTGGCACGCATGAGATTGGTAAGCTCAAATAGACAATTGCCAAACTTGGGATCATTGGAATTCATCTTACTCAAGGCAATAGACTTATGGAGAGTTTCATCTAAGTTTTGCAAGGAATAGTTTGGAAATCTTTCCTCAAGAAATCTCCATATAGTGTAGGCACAATCAAGAGTAGGCAAACATCCAATCAAGTTTCTACGCAAACCTCTAGTGATAAGATTAACAGTTCTAAGGTTGCGAATCATGTCAATAGGCTCATCAAGGGTAGGATGCAAAGGATCAACATGAGGTACACAAGGGCTAGTAATGTACTCGTTCAAATGATATTCATTGAAAATCACAAGCATCTCATTTTTTCACTCATGAAAGAACTCTTCATCAAGTATAGGCACTCTACGTCTAAGACTCCCCAATGTAGACTCATCCATCTTCCTCCAAAGGTGTTTAAACAAAAGCAATGGAGACCAATGCTCTGATACCAATTGAAAGGATCAAGAAGAGGTGTCTAGAGGGGGGTGAATAGACTCTTAGCAAGAAAAGTGGCAGTTTTTTAATTCTTCAAGTTGAGGTGGAGTTTTAGCACATGTTTAAACATTCACAATACATATCAAGCAAGCATGACAAGAGTATATGAGCAGCGGAAAGTAAAGCATGCAAATTGCAAGAATGTAAAGGGATGGGATTGGAGTGTGCAAACGCAATTGGAGACACGAAATTTTGATCCGTGGTTCCGATAGGTGGTGCTATTGTACATCCACGTTGATGGAGACTTCAACCCATGAAGGGTAACGGTTGCGCGAGTCCACGGAGGGCTCCACCCACGAAGGGTCCACGAAGAAGCAACCTTGTCTATCCCACCATGGCCATCGCCCATGAAGGACTTGCCTCACTAGGGTAGATCTTCACGAAGTAGGCGATCTCCTTGCGCGTACAAACTCCTTGATTCAACTCCACAATCTTGACAGAGGCTCCCAAGCGACACCTAACCAATCTAGGAGACACCACTCTCCAAAAGGTAATAGATGGTGTGTTGATGATGAACTCCTTGCTCTTGTGCTTCAAATGATAGTCTCCCCAACACTCAACTCTCTCTCACAGGTTTGGATTTGGTGGAAAGATGATTTGAGTGGAAAGCAACTTGGGGAAGGCTAGAGATCAAGATTTATGTGGTTGGAATGGAATATCTTGGTCTCAACACCTGAGTAGGTGGTTCTCTCTCAGAAAATGTATGTTGGAAGTGTAGGCATGTTCTGATGGCTTTCTCAACGAACGAAGAGTGGGTGGAGGGGTATATATAGCCTCCACACAAAATCTAACCATTACACACAAATCACCAAACTCGGTGGGACCGAATCAGAGAACTCGGTCGGACCGATTTAGTTCATAATGTGACCGTTATTCATTTCGGTGGGACCGATATGATCAACTCGGTGCGGCCGATGTGCTAGGGTTAGGGTAAAACCTCATCTCGGTTGGACCTATTACACAAACTCGGTGGGACCGATTTTGGTAATAAGATAACCAGAGAGTTGGTCAGGCAAACTCGGTGAGACCGATTACAAATCTCGGTAAGACCGAAATTATTGCAACAGGTAACAGAGAGTTTGCAAGCCCATCTCGGTGAGACCGGGATCCCATCGGTGAGACCGAAGTGACTAGGGTTTCTGGCAGTGGCTATGTCAACTGAACTCGGTGGCGGCGGATAGAATATTTCGGTGGGGCCGAGTTTGACTTTTGGTTTGGGACATATGTGGATATGAGAAAGTGGTTGAGGGTTTTGGAGCATATCACTAAGCACTTTGAGCAAGTAACCCATTAAGCAACACCTCATCCCCTTTTAATAGTATTTGCTTTTCCTATGGACTCAATGTGATCTTAGATCACTAAAAGTAAAATGTAGAGTCTTGAGCTTTTGAGCTTGAGCCAATCCTTTGTCCTTCGCACCTTGAAGGGGTCCCACATCCTCTTGTCCACGCCACTCCATCTGTTGAACTTGTCTGAAATATTCTAGATAAAAACATTAGTACAACAAGAGATATGTTGACATTAATTACCAAAACCACCTAGGGAGCACTTGTGCTTTCGGGGGGGTAACGGTTGGATCTTTTCCCCACAATATAAAGGGGGTCTTCTTCCTCAAGAAGACTACCTCTTCCCTCCCCAAGCTCCATTTTCACCCGATCTGTCTCCCTAGCCAATCAAACTTGTTGATTTTCTAGGGATTGGTTGAGAAGGCCCCGATCTACACTTCCACCAAGAGAAATTTGATTCCCCCACTAACCCCTTGCGGATCTTGTTACTCTTGGGTGTTTGAGCACCCTAGACGGTTGAGGTCACCGCGGAGCCATATTCCATTGTGGTGAAGCTTCGTGGTGTCGAAGGGAGCCTCCAATTAAGTTGTGGAGATAGCCCCAACCTTGTTTGTAAAGGTTCAGTCGCCGCCTTCAAGGGCACCAATAGTGGAATCACGGCATCTCGCATTGTGTGAGGGCGTGAGGAGAATACGGTGGCCCTAGTGGCTTATTGGGGAGCATTGTGCCTCCAGACCACTCCAACGGAGACGTACTTCCTCTTAAAGGGAAGGAATTTCGGTAACACATCCTCGTCTCCACCGGCTCCACTCTTCGTTATCTCTTACCTTTACTTGTGCAAGCCTTCATTGTGTTGTATCCCTTGCTTGCTCGTGTACTTGTTGTTGTTGCATCATATAGGTTGCTCACCTAGTTGCACATCTAGACAACCTATTTTGATGCTAAGTTTAATTTGGCCAAGAAAAGCTGAAAATTGTTAGTTGCCTATTCACCCCCCTCTAGTCAACCATATCGATCCTTTCACTATGGCTAGTGGTGACCACCATCCACCTTGGGTCTGCCTTGGCACCTTCATTGTCGCGTTAACTAAGGTGTTGATGGGGGGGGGGTCAAGGCGGTCCTGTTTGAAGAAGACTGGATAGGTAGTGGAGGTTCCATCTTGCATGCTCGTATCGAGTCGAGAGCCGGTGAAGATTCCAGAGAGCATGCATAGCGGATCAGAAGAAGTATGTGTCTCGATGTTTGGCATTTTGCAATAGTGTTCTCGGCGAGTGGGGCGGCTACACTAGCAGACTTCGTTCTTGGTGGCGCTCTTTGAGTTTCGCGTCTCAGTTTCCGGGGTGAAACCCTAAGTCTGGCCTTTGGTGGTTGTACTTGGCAATGGCGGCTCCCTAGTAGTTTTTCTTGTTGAAGACATTGTGTGGAGATGAGACCTTCTCGAGGGTGAAAATTCAAGATCTAACCATGCTGGTTACAGGGACGGAGCCAGGATTTCGACATGGGGGGCGAGGTTTCACACCAAGTCTCATACGCAACGGCCATGTTGTAAAAAAAATTAGGGTCTGGTCTAATGGAGATGCCATGGTATCAACATACCCTTTTTGTGTCTGTTCATTGCATTCACATGATCAAACTTGATAGAAAATTGACAAATGAAAAAAAATCAGAACACTAGAAACATCAGATAAACTTATCAAAGAATAATTTGTAGTAATGCGATGTGGGTATAAATAATATTTTACCTAATCTCATTATTTATTGGAATTGGCAAGATGGACTTCACTGACTGAACCCAATCCCAAAACCTGAATCGAAAATTTATGAATCGATCCTGCTCTCTTATTCTTCTTCATGTTTACACAAGCACAAGTAGGAATGTTATAATTGATTCTAAATCTGTCTAATTATACTTCTATAATTTTTAAAGCAAAGAACCAATCTGAAGCGAGAAACAATTACCTTTTCCCCTTTTGTGGTTGCTGTTCATCCATGCGTCGTCTCTGCTGGGAACTGGCAACATGTGCGTGGATCGACACCTGCGTATTCCGGCGATCCCTTCCTTTCTCCGCTTCTCTCCATGGCGACCCGAAGAAGAGATCTGATCGCAGCAGCCATCAGGCGTCAGTTTCGATAGCAGCGGCGGCTTGGAGAGATTAGCGATAGGGGAGTGCGTAATCAGGTCGTGGCTGCGTGCTGTAATTAACAGGCCTCCTTTCCTTCCATGATGGCCTGTTAGGCAATTTTCTTTTATGATGATTTTTTTTATTTTAGCACGTAATGGGCTGTACATGGGCTGAAGCTTACACGTTAATGACAATGGGGGTGGGGAAGGATAGGGGGGGGGGGGGGCGAAGCCTGCGCTGGACACGGGGGCAAGCCAAAAAAATCAGCGATTAACTGATCGATATCGAGGGACGAGACGATCGTTGGGGGGGGGGGGGGGGGTCTCGTCCCCCCCTAGATCCGTCCCTGGCTGGTTAGACCGGATGATGACTGTGTTTGTGCACTGTTACCTTTCTGAAGGCGTCGTTTTGGAGAACCTTCTTCGAAGTCTAGGTGTCATCACCACTGGTCGTGCTCTTGCTGCTGCGAATCTCTATTTGCTTTGACCGGGTCTTTGTTTTCTTTATTCTTTCTCTTTTGTTTTCTTTTGGATGTGGGCATCCTTGATGTTAACTGAATCTAAGCATTATGTTGTTTCAGAGGCTGGGTGTATTTCGTATAATCTTGATATTAATATAGTCCCATTATCGAAATAATAGCTGAATTTTACTCTGTATTTTTCTTGTGAAGAAATGGTGGATATGTAACACTCCGCATAGCGCTTCTCCAAATCTTGGTTTGGTATGTGCCTCTGACAGCCCTGTCCCGGCGCCGCATCACAAAGCCGCCCGTCCTCTCGGTCGGTCGTACTTGTACACTGGCCTCGGCCTCGGCCTCTACATTAGAGAAAGGAGGAGAGAAGCCAGACAGCGAGACCATGGTCCACTCCAACATCCTCCTCCGTCTCAGTCCCCTCTCCCCACACTCAGAAGTGGAAGCGTTTTTAAGCTCGCGTGTGTGCGAGGCCTGAACTCCGGCCGCGCACAGAGCTCCCAGAGCGCGGCAGCGGCGGAAGGCGCGAAACCCCTTTGACCAGAGCCAAGCAGCAAGAAGACACCCAATCTGGTTGGTACGGCGCGCCAATCTTCCTCGATTAATCCTCTTGTTTGTTTCTTTCTTTCCTGTGCTCATAGTTAATCCCGTGCGTGTCTTGCTCGTGGTGCGCCAGTGCGAGCTGGAGATCATGGTGAAGGAAGAGGAGGTCATGGCGGAGGCTGGAGGGAGGGGGTACCTGGATATGCTCGGGCTCGGGGAGGAGGCCATGGCCGACTACTTCCTCTGCCTGTCGCCGTCCTCCTCCGCCGCCGTCTCCACCACCACCACCACCAGCGCCAGCACTCATACGGTCGCTTCTCCCACCTGCGCCTCCTACCTGGCTCCTCCGGCGGCGCCGTGTCACCACGTCCTGAGCTTCGGCGGCCGGGCGGAGCAGCAGTACTACGGTGGTGGCGACATCTTCGGTTTCCAGTACTACTACCACGGCGCCGGCGGTCCAGCGGTCCCGGTGGCTGCCCCGCAGAAGTCCAGCCCGACCACCGACTGCTCCTCCTCCATCTCCACCATGTCGTCCTCGCCCACGGCCACCGCCGCCTCGGGCATCTCCACCTCCAAGCCACAGCCCAGCAAGGTGTGTATACTGCAACTCCTCTCTTCGTCGATCCTTTGCATTGTTGGTTGGTGTTTCTGCCGTTTTCTTGCAAGAAGATTAAGACGGTTGACCGGTTGTTGCGGCAAGTTTCTTGGAGGTTTCTTGCACGATTAAGTTCTTAACTGACCGATGGTTATCTTGGTTCTTTGTTCTTCTTCAGAAGAGAGGATCAAGAGGCAGCAGCGATCAGAGAAAGGCTGCTCCACCTGCCGCTTCTACAAACAAGAGGCCCAGGGTGAGTGCTTGTTTCCTCCACTAATAAATCGTCTCATCTGACCAATTTAATTAAGACATGATGATCCAGTGAAGTAAAAAAGTGGAGTAAAAACTTGGTTGGCTGTGGTTGTGCAGGCGAGGAAGGAGCGGCTCGGGGAGAGGATCCTGGCGCTGCAGCAGCTGGTTTCTCCGTTCGGGAAGGTAAGAAAGAAAGACAGTGAAAAAGGAGATCGCAAAAGCTGGAAAAGCCTTTCGCTTTTGGCGATACGCTCTTTATCATCTCTCTCCCTCTGCTATACGTGCCTGCCTTGCCATCCCGGTGCAACAGCTGAAACTACCCGCGATAAAATCTGCATTTCTTGCCGTAAAAACTCACGCAGATGAATCAACTGGTCAAAGACCCACAGGCTGACACACACACACACACACACACACACACACACACACACACACACACACACACACACACACACACACACATCGTTAACATTACATCACTGTAGTTTCCTTTTGCTTCCAACCATGCATGTTAGACGGATAGTACGGTAATTAAGGCAGACTATGGGTCATTGAAGCTGCTGTCTCTCCTCTTTTTGACCCTTTGACTGACGGGTGGATGATACTCCTATGTGAGCTGCTGCACTGCATTGACCCACCTAACCTAACCTAACCTGCCGCTGCCGCTGCCTATGCAGACCGACACGGCCTCCGTCCTGCACGAGGCGCTCGGCTACATACGCTTCCTGCACGACCAGGTTCAGGTACGTACACTACGCACCAGCTACTACCTACGTCCATTATTATTAAAATTAAAATTAAAAATTAAATCGCTGCCGCGACAGCAGCAGGCCCAGTCTATACTGTCTCTACTCAGTGTACGTACGTACGAGTACGTGCAGACGCCGAGCGAGGAGATGAGCTAGCTAGGCCGTAGCTGTTGCCGTGCGTGTACCGCTTCCGCGCCGCATGCATGTTAACACTGTCGTCGCTTTTCTTCTTCCCTGGTTGGTGTCAGGTCCTCAGCTCGCCGTACATGCAGCGCCTGCCGCCGTCCTCCGCGCCGCCCGCCCCACTCCCGGTAAGCTACCCGGCGCCATCGAAGTTTTACCGCGGCGCGTTGTGTCGCGTCGCTGTCTGGTTATGCGTAGGTGATCTGACGTGTGGTTTTACGGACGATGTGCAGGCGGTGGTGGAGCCGGGCGACCTGCGGAGCCGGGGGCTGTGCCTGGTGCCGGTGTCCTGCACCGACCACGTCGCCGGCGGCAGCGGCAACGGCGCCGACGTCTGGTCGTCGGTGCCGGCGATGGGCATGCCGGCGACGGCGGAGGAGGAGTACGCGGTCGCTGCTGGGATGCTTCGCGGGGATCGGGATCATCATCCTAGCAGGCAGCTGGCCTAGCTTAGCTCCAGTTACATTTACAGCTTCAGCTTGGGTTACTACTCTAGAGTACTTCAGGTAGTAGGCTCCTCAGAGTTAATCCGCGGTAGGACTCCATGAGCTTCTTTTTGTCGTTCTATTAGGTGCACGGGCCGTGGCTGTGATCCATGTAACCATGTTCCGGCGAAAGGTGGCTCGAACCAAGTGTGCATATGCAGCGGTGTTTCCGACGTTTTTTTAGCAACGCTGCTCCAAATTCCAACTTGTGTTCAGCGTCGAAAGACTCGTCAGGGTTTGATGTGGCCGAGATGCTCGCTCGGACACGATGCCACGAATGGCTCCGTGCTGTCACGACAGGCAGTGAATGGTACTTTAGTGCTTGTCCGAAGGATTGTGGACGGGCGGACGGCAGGCTTTGATATCTGTGTTTAACTTGGTGCGCGTGGGTGCGTAGCTAGAGGCGACGTCTACTAGTCTAGATGTGTGTGTGTCTGTCCGTGTTGATGCTAGGGAAGCGGTGCGGATCGACGACAGGCTCCGGTATCCGTGGTCTGCATCGGGGATACGCTCCGTCAGATCTGAATATGCTGTCTTGTTCCTGGTATCATGCGTCTCTCTTGGAAGTAGGACCTTGCACAATGTGCCACACTATCTGCATTTTTCTAATTTGCTGGGGCGAGGGCAACTCCACGGCTGGCTAGTCACCAAATCATCGTCACCGAGTGTCTGCCGGACAGTAGGCGGTGCGTCGGCCATTCAACTAATGACAGCCCGACACTCCAAGCCCTCCGCAAACGTCCGGATGGGCCCACAAAATTTCAACCTAGACAGGGGCCTCAAATACCGGGGCTGACCGGCACCTTTCATATCCAACCGAAATATTAGATGGATATGATGCGCCCGCCACGTTGTACTGATGTCGGGGTCCGACACGAAATCGTCCAGAAATCCGGCGGTCCGTAACTCATCTCTTCCGTCGAACGCCCGCGGACGCGCCTCCACGGGCAATGATCGATCAGACCTCAAATTTGCGAAACTGCATCCGGCCACCTCATACTAGAATTCTTAAATCCATACAAAAGCATGCAAAGAAAAAACCTACATACTACGTAGATCAACTACCCTACTCCTCGTTAGAGATGTCGACAATCTCCGTGCCCGACTCCGGGTACCTGGGTGGCAGTTGCAGCTTCGGCGCCTCCGTCTGCTCCGCTCCGGCCTCCTCCTCAATCTTCGTGTCGAGTTTGGCGAAGAGCGCAGTCGCTGCCCGCTCCTGCCGAAGGAACTACCGGTGGGCCTCCATATAGGCCTCATCCTCGATGGACTCCAGGATGACTTGCTGCTCCGCCATCTCCGCGGCTTGGGCGACGGCGAACTCCACCTCCGTGTCCTCCATGTTGAAGCCCGGAGCGGCATGCTCCGCCTCGTCCTCCTCTGGATCCGCCACCACCATCGGCTCCGGCTGCTCCTCCTCCTCCTCCTCTGCAATCTGGTACCGACGCTCCGGCGTGAGCATAGCGTAGGTGATGATCTTCTACCGGACCATGGCGATGCTGGAGAGCGTGGGGAGAGTGGGGGAGAGGAAGTGGATGGGTTCGGGTTGCGGCGCAGAGAGGGAGGAGGTGGATGGGCTAGGGTTGGGGGACACCGGCTGGCTTAAATAGCCGGATTTGGCCTCAGGCGGCAAGTGGGAGCGGTGCCACACGACGTTCACACCGAGGCTACGGAGGAGACGTCCATCAGACCGCCCGATTTCCGAGCGATTCCGCGTAGGACCCCGACGCCAGTCCGACGTGACGGACGCGCCCAGGCGCCCCATATCCGTCTCATATTGGGGCTGGATATGAGGGATGCCGGTCAGCCCGGGCGTTTGAGGCCCATTTAAGGCGCCCGGCCAGGATCACATTTTCATGACCGGTTAGTGACCGGGCGGCCATCCAGGTGTTTGAGACCGGTTTGGGGTGCCCGGCTGTAGATGCTCTTAGTAGCTTCTCTTTCCCCTCAGTTTCAAGTTTGAAGGGATGCTGATGTCATCTGTATGCAATTTCTATCTTAGCAAATCATTTGTTCAAGATCCTGAGTGTGCCAAGTTGATATTCTAAAAATAAGACCAACCCAAAGTCCAACCTTTATTGGCATTTTTATAAGAGAAATTCCGCGAGCACCGCGCGTCCGAGCCGGGACTCGAACTCGAATGAGCTGATAGCAACCCCAGCTGCTCAACCAACGGGTCAACGCCCCATCCTCCAGAGTTGATACTCTGAACTCGAAATCGAGGCGTAAACTGTCCCGACCGTCAAACTGTGGTCCAGGAAACGACTGCGGCTACATTATTGTGTGCATCCAAGAATCAAAGCTTGACGGCATCAACAACTTACTTAAGTGTTTACCGCCTGCGGGGCTTTGCTCAATGAGCTGCCACCGGGGCCAGATTTGTTATCTTAGTTTTTTTTACGTATACAGATTTGTTATCTTAGTGTTATGGAACGAGGACCAAATTGTGGTCACTGATTTGTGCATCGGCACATTCTGTTTATCAGCAACCATCAAACATGCTCATGAGGAAAACTCCTTCAGAGTTGCCACTGTCTAGTGGCCAATGTCGCATAAGTTTAAGGACGAATTTTTTGCGGAGATGATCGCTCATAAACCTTTACAAGGGGGATGAATGGCTCGTATGCGGAGAATTCCACCAAATATTCAGAGCTAGGTATAGAAATAAAAGAACTGTTAATAGAAGTCTAATTAGGAGTCTAGCAGCGTTCCCATCTAATAAAGAGTCTAATCTAATTAGACCCAATAGACCAGGATTAGAGCCTATCTAATTGGAGCTTAGCTATGTGGGAGAGATCCTCTTAGACTAGCCACAATGGGTAGTAACATAGCTTATGTTACTACCTTTAGACTAGCCACAATGGGTAGTAACATAGAGTAGTAAAATGGGCAATTGAAGCTTAGCTATGTGGGAGCCCAACTGCTATGCCCAGTCGGAACAGGGGAGACGTTGAAGCGGATAGAGGAGTTGCCCCCGGCCTGTGAGCCGCATTATCGTCTAAAGACGTTACTGATGACGGGAGTCTACAGCTACAACAACTTCTTTGTTCTGGCACTGCATTATGCTCGAACCGCCATGGCGCTCGAGCGCATGGTCATCGATCCGGAGGCGGGGAAGAGGTATGTCGCGACTCGTGATGCGGTAGAAGAGAACGCGGTCCATGAGGGCCGACGGATGGCCGATGAACATCTTCGGGGACGGGGGTTGGATGGCATCCTCACCATCTTATAACATCCTAATTCGAGACCATGATTAGAGCCTAATTGGAGCTTAGCTATGTGGGAGAGATCCCCTTAGGATTTTGCGTGTGTGCTCCCCACATATAGAAGGGGCAGCCGACTAGAAGGAGCCCTCCTCTTAGTTCCGCCGAACTAGGGAGGAAGGAGGTGGAACTAAGAGGTGGACTCGTCCTCCCCTTCCCGACTCAAGTGAGCATGCAACCAATAATTAGGCCACAAGTTGCTGCATTAGTCAACTAAGGATGACTATATTGAAAGCACTGTGCACTGGGAGTGTAGATGAACACTGTTTTTTAGACAATTTTGAATACTAGATGTGTGGTCTTTTGTGGGCCAATGGAGTACTCGCGTGTGACCGTATAGGTTCGGAAATACGCAGACATGACCCAGAAAGTGTTCCGGGTCAATAGTTCACAACAGGATCTAGACGCTGTTGTTAACTCACACATATTTACAATGTTCTCGAGCAAACCTTTTTTTTACGAATGTCATTCCCTTTGCTCCGTAAAATGCCACAAAACTCAAGGTGAGATATTATCGGAATCGCCGTGATCAATACTTTCATCATTATACCGGTAACCCGTGACTTGTATTTGTATTCCGGTAACCTGTGACCTTAATCACATGTGTCTGGCCAAGCAATAATGATATAGTAATATCGAGTGGTCCTAGAGAGTATCTCTTTATCGTTCGAGGAGCAAATGACAGTCTTGAACTTTCAATACGGAGACATATGTTTTCAGTATAACCATAAGTAAGTTTTTCACATATAGTTACAGAGTGACATTCAGTAAACCCAAAGTAACAATCCGGTATGTTAGTATACCATATTCTCATGGTCTAAGGAACTAGGTCAATGCTTTATATGAAGATACTGATAACATAATAACGATGTGATCTTGTAGTAAGTCATAAGTTGGGTCTTTCCAAGTCCATTGTTCGGATAACAAGGCGTTCCCATTATTGATAGCATACTAACAATGCTCATGATCAGAAAAACTAGATCATCTTTAATATATTAGTTAGTCTTAGAGGCATGACAAGGGATCCTATTGGTGTTTATATTTCCACACATGCAATTGAGTTTTCCTCCGAATCTCATACTTAATAATCAATGCAAATATAACACAGAAATATGAACTTAATTATAATCATGGAAATATAATAATATATTTATTATTGCCTCTAAGGCATATATTCAACAATAAACACATATGAATTATTATCATACATGATTGCCTCGAGAGCATATCTCCAACAGTTATTTTCGTGGAGGCGAAGCCGGGGTCTCTCCTATCCACCTCCGAACCCCTCCCGGACGGAAGTCCAAAATTCAGTCTGGATTGGGCGGTGGCGGTGCCCTGCGCATCGTATCCTCCATGGAGGCGCCGTCTTGGGAGGACCTGCTGTTCGGGGGAGAGATGCTGTGGATGGTGAGCTCCGAGTACCTACAGCAGTGGCGACGGTGTGGAGGTTGCCAGGTGGTGCGGCGTTGTATCCACCGCATAGATGACGACGAGTTTTGGCGGCATGGTGCAACTGCATATCGACGACGGATGCGGCTGGATGGACGAGCGTAGGGCGGTGGATCTGTCTGGTGCCATGGTGGCGTCGACGGCAGCGAGACCGGGCAAGGTAGATGCAGCAGTACAGCACTGAAGATGGATTGGTGGCAGGTGGCTGCGGCGGCCTCATACCCGGCAGGCGTCCTGGTTGAAGAGTGCGCCGGACTGGTGGGTGCTCCATACCTGGCAGACGTCCTGGTTGGACCTTAGGTCTTAGATGTTAGGTTTGGATGCGAGGTCTGTTTGGTATTAAGCCCAGACTATCAGCGTCCCTTCTGTTGGGGAACGTAGTAATTTCAAAAAAAATTCCTACGTACACACAGGATCATGGTGATGCATAGCAACGAGAGGGGAGAGTGTGTCCACGTACCCTCGTAGACCGAAAGCGGAAGCGTTAGCACAACGCGGTTGATGTAGTCGTACGTCTTCACGATCCGACCGATCAAGTACCGAACGCACGGCACCTCCGAGTTCTGCACACGTTCAACTCGATGACGTCCCTCGAACTCCGATCCAGCCGAGTGTTGAGGGAGAGTTTCGTCAGCACGACGGCTTGGTGACGATGATGATGTTCTACCGACACAGGGCTTCGCCTAAGCACCGCTACAATATTATCGAGGTGGATTATGGTGGAGGGGGGCACCGCACACGGCTAAGAGATCAAGAGATCAATTGTTGTGTCTATGGGGTGCTCCCTGGCCACGTATATAAAGGAGTGGAGGAGGGGGGAGAGGGCCGGCCCCTATGGCGCGCCCTGGAGGAGTCCTACTCCCACCGGGAGTAGGATTCCCCCCTTCCAAGTAGTAGTAGTAGGAGTCAAGGAAAGGGGAGAGAGAAGAGAAGGAAGGAGGGGGCGCAGCCCCTCCCCCTAGTCCAATTCGGACTAGGCCTTGGGGGGGCGCGCAGCCTCTCCTTTCTCTTTCCCCTAAAGCCCAATAAGGCCCATATACTCCCCGGCGAATTCCCGTAACTCTCCGGTACTCCGAAAAATACCCGAATCACTCGGAACCTTTCCGATGTCCAAATATAGTCGTCCAATATATCGATCTTTACGTATCGGCCATTTCGAGACTCCTCGTCATGTCCCCGATCTCATACGGGACTCCGAACTACCTTCGGTACATCAAAACACATAAACTCATAATATAACCGTCATCGAACTTTAAGCGTGCGGACCCTATGGGTTCGAGAACTATGTAGACATGACCGAGACATGTCTCCGGTCAATAACCAATAGCGGAACCTGGATGCTCATATTGGCTCCCACATAGTCTACGAAGATCTTTACCGGCCAAACCGCATAACAACATACGTTGTTCCCTTTGTCATCGGTATGTTACTTGCCCGAGATTTGATCGTCGGTATCTCAATACCTAGTTCAATCTCGTTACCGGCAAGTCTTTTTACTCGTTCCGTAATACATCATCCCGCAACTAACTCATTAGTTACAATGCTTGCAAGGCTTATAGTGATGTGCATTACCGAGTGGGCCCAGAGATACCTCTCCGACAATCGGAGTGACAAATCCTAATCTCGAAATACGCCAACCCAACAAGTACCTTCGGAGACACCTGTAGAGCACCTTTATAATCACCCAGTTACGTTGTGACGTTTGGTAGCACACAAAGTGTTCCTCCGGTAAACGGGAGTTGCATAATCTCATAGTCATAGGAACATGTATAAGTCATGAAGAAAGCAATAGCAACATACTAAACGATCGAGTGCTAAGCTAACGGAATGGGTCAAGTCAACACATCATTCTCCTAATGATGTGATCCCGTTAATCAAATGACAACTCATGTTTATGGCTAGGAAACATAACCATCTTTGATCAACGAGCTAGTAAAGTAGAGGTATACTAGTGACACTCTGTTTGTCTATGTATTCACACATGTATCATGTTTCCGGTTAATACAATTCTAGCATGAATAATAAACATTTATCATGATATAAGGAAATAAATAATAACTTTATTATTGCCTCTAGGTCATATTTCCTTCACCTTCATCAAGTGGTTAGGAGTAGCAACATATGTTGCCTAGACGGTGGCTTTAGTCTTACTGTTGTATGACTTTATACGGTCTCATGTAAAAAATTAATAAAGTGGTTGCATGCATTGTCCAGATGCAGAGGCTGGGGGTCCTCCTTTAAAAAAAAAGTTATTTCCTGAAACTGCAGGTCTTTCCAAATCTCCTTCCTGTACCATGGCAAAAGTGGCAAAGTGGGCCACTACTTCTGGTAACAGCGTCTCCAAATGCCCGCATAATTCAAGTTTCAATCCCATAATGAACTGATTTAGCAATGAGTTCCCCAACAGAAAGATCCTACAATTTGATGTGATACACCAATTGATCAAAAATTTGCGCTTGTACTCCACCATGCCCGGGACTCCTTGAGAGGATACCACTCTTGGAGCTTGTCATGGTGGACATTGATCTTGAATTCCAGCATCACATCTTCACTGAACGTGTGCCAGTCATACACCCGACGGTGAGCTTGTCAGCTTGGCACGAGTGCACCGTATTCTCAACCATGTACAACATCACCGCGACTACCTTGAACCCCTCAGGAATTTGATAAAATGCGAATGGGGGAAACTCCATTTTAGGCACCTAGTTGGGTCGATGACCTGTATCTGTATGAGAGGATTCATGCACATCAACGGTAATCGGAGTTGGCGGTGGAGGCGATACCTGGTCAGTGACCGTCGGTGGAGGGAGACAACCGCGTCCAGTATGGTCAGCGCCTGCAGATCAGAACCACGCTTGACCAGCGATTGCAAGTAGTTGGCTCGGAGAAGTTGTTGTTGTTGTTGCTCCCGCTGCACTTGGCCGAGGCAGACGAGCGAGAGGCCGAGTTTAGCGCGACTTGCAACGCATGGCCTTCCCACTTTCTTTTGGTTAGGTTGTTGAGCTGCTTCGGGACCAGATCCAGAGCGCCGGACCGCTCGGATAGGCCTTAGGCCCTGTTTGTTTGGGTTTTTCCTTCTGCTTTTGTAGTTATTTTGACTTTGAACAAAAAGCCATAAAAGCTTATAAATATTGATTCCTCAAAAGCCATAAAAGTCCAAAAGCATAAAAACTCCAAAAGCACATATTTAGGAGCTTTTATGACTTTTTGGCAAAAGTGAAAAAGTTGTAAAAGCAGAAGCAAAAGTCCAAACAAACAGGGCCTTAATCTCGGTCTGCAGCTTCTCCTCCACGAGAATGAATTGGGCGACGATGAATTGAGACCGCGCGGTTGGCTTGAATGATGGAGCTGTGGCTATTCCTTCGAATCAATCTAACTGATTGTAGATTCATGTTGACTGCCTTGCGGCTAACAACAAACCATCTTCGAAATTTTGACTAGTCGACCAAGAGTGTATGAGACACAAAAATGTAATTTGCATCCGTCTGTATCACTTCCGCTCCCCCGCTCCCCCGCTCCCCAAGCTCGCGCGCTGCGCCGGCGGCCACTCCGGCCCCGGCGGCCACCTCCCCCGCGGCCTCCGCTCCAGAGCCGGCGCACACCCTCCCCGCGCGCATGGCCTCCCAGGTTTCCCTCTCGGGTGTTGGGGAACATAGCAGAAATTCAAAATTTTCTACGCATCACCAAGATCAATCTATGGAGTAATCTAGCAACGAGGGGAAGGGGGGTGCATCTACATACCATTGTAGATCGCGATGCGGAAGCGTTGCAAGAACGCGGATGAGGGAGTCGTATTCGTAGCGATTCAGATCGCGGTTGATTCCGATCTAAGCGCCGAACCACGGCGCCTCCGCGTTCAACACACGTGCAGCCCGGTGACGTCTCCCACGCCTTGATCCAGCAAGGAGAGAGGGAGAGGTTGGGGAAGACTCCATCCAGCAGCAGCACGACGGCGTGGTGGTGATGGAGGAGCGTGGCAATCCCGCAGGGCTTCGCCAAGCACCGCGGGAGAGGAGGAGGAGGGAGAGGGGTAGGGCTGCACCGAAAGAGAGACGTTCTCATGTGTCTTGGGCAGCCCAAACCTCAACTATATATAGGGGGGGAGGGGGCTGCGCCCCCCTCTAGGGTTCCCACCCCAAGAGGAGGCGGCCAGCCCTAGATCCCATCCAAGGGGGGCGGCCAAGGGGAGGAGAGGGGGGGGGGGCGCCACTAGGGTGGGCCTCAAGGCCCATCTGGACCTAGGGTTTGCCCCCTCCCACTCTCCCATGCGCTTGGGCCTTGGTGGGGGGGCGCACCAGCCCACCTGGGGCTGGTCCCCTCCCACACTTGGCCCACACAGCCTTCTGGGGCTGGTGGCCCCACTTGGTGGACCCCCGGGACCCTCCCGGTGGTCCCGGTACATTACCGATATCACCCGAAACTTTTTCGGTGACCAAAACAGGACTTCCCATATATAAATCTTTACCTCCGGACCATTCCGGAACTCCTCGTGACGTCCGGGATCTCATCCGGGACTCCGAACAACATTCGGTAACCACGTACATACTTTCCCTATAACCCTAGCGTCATCTAACCTTAAGTGTGTAGACCCTACGGGTTCGGGAACCATGCAGACATGACCGAGACATTCTCCGGTCAATAACCAACAGCGGGATCTGGATACCCATGTTGGCTCCCACATGTTCCACGATGATCTCATCGGATGAACCACGATGTCGGGGATTCAATCAATCCCGTATTCAATTCCCTTCGTCTATCGGTATGTTACTTGCCCGAGATTCGATCGTCGGTATCCCGATACCTTGTTCAATCTCGTTACCGGCAAGTCTCTTTACTCGTTCCGTAACTCACATCATCCCGTGATCAACTCCTTGGTCACACTGTGCACATTATGATGATGTCCTACCGAGTGGGCCCAGAGATACCTCTCCGTTTACACGGAGTGACAAATCCCAGTCTCGATTCGTGCCAACCCAACAGACACTTTTGGAGATACCTGTAGTGCACCTTTATAGCCACCCAGTTACGTTGTGACGTTTGGTACACCCAAAGCATTCCTACGGTATCCGGGAGTTGCACAATCTCATGGTCTAAGGAAATGATACTTGACATTAGAAAAGCTCTGAGCAAACGAACTACACGATCTTGTGCTAGGCTTAGGATTGGGTCTTGTCCATCACATCATTCTCCTAATGATGTGATCCCGTTATCAACGACATCCAATGTCCATGGTCAGGAAACCGTAACCATCTATTGATCAACAAGCTAGTCAACTAGAGGCTTACTAGGGACATGGTGTTGTCTATGTATCCACACATGTATCTGAGTTTCCTATCAATACAATTCTAGCATGGATAATAAACGATTATCGTGAACAAGGAAATATAATAATAACCAATTTATTATTGCCTCTAGGGCATATTTCCAACAGTCTCCCACTTGCACTAGAGTCAATAATCTAGTCCACATCACCATGTGATTAACACTCACAGGTCACATCAACATGTGACCAACACCCAAGAGTTTACTAGAGTCAACAATCTAGTTCACATCACCATGTGATTAACACTCAATGAGTTCTGGTTTGATCATGTTATGCTTGTGAGAGAGGTTATTAGTCAACGGGTCTGAACCTTTCAGATCCGTGTGTGCTTTACGAATATCTATGTCATCTTGTGGATGCTACCACGCGCTACTTGGAGCCATTTCAAATAACTGCTCTACTATACGAATCCGGTTTACTACTCAGAGTCATCCGGATTAGTGTCAAAGTTCGCATCGACGTAACCCTTTACGACGAACTCCTTTTCACCTCCATAATCGAGAAAATTCCTTAGTCCACTAGATACTAAGGATAAGTTCGACCGCTGTCATGTGATCCATTCCCGGATCACTATTGTACCCCTTGACCAACTCATGGCAAGGCACACTTCATGTGAGGTACACAACATAGCATACTGTAGAGCCTACGTCTAAAGCATAGGGACGACCTTCGTCCTTTCTCTATCTTCTGCTGTGGTCAGGTCTTGAGTCTTACTCAATACTCACACCTTGTAACACAGCCAAGAACTCCTTCTTTGCTGATCTATTTTGAACTCTTTCAAAATCATGTCAAGGTGTGCGTTCTTTGAAAGTATCATCGGGCGTCTTGATCTATCTCTATAGATCTTGATGCCCAATATGTAAGCAGCTTTTATCCAGGTCTTCCTTTGAAAAACTCCTTTCAAACAACCCTTTATGCTTTCCAGAAATATTACATCATTTCGGATCAACAATATGTCATTCACATATACTTATCAGAAATGTTGTAGCGCTCCCACTCACTTTATTGTAAATACAAGTTTCTAACAAACTTTGTATAAACCCAAAAAAAACTTTGATTACTCTATCAAAGCGTATATTCTGACTCCGAGATGCTTGCTCTAATCCATGGAAGGATCGCTGGAGCTAGCATACCTTTTAGCATCCTTAGGATCGACAAAACCTTTCTGATTGTATCACATACAACCTTTCCTTACGAAAACTGGTAAGGAAACTTGTTTTGACATCCATATGCCAGATTTCATAAATGCAGCTAATGCTAACATGGTTCCGATGGACTTAAGCATCGCTACGGATGAGAAAATCTCATCGTAGTCAACTCCTTGAACTTGTGGAAATACTCTTTGCCACAAGTCGAGCTTCACAGACGATAACATTACCGTCCACGTCCGTCTTCTTCTTAAAGATCCATTTATCTCGGATTTCATGGCTTCTAACCATTTGTCGGAATATGGGCCCACCATCGCTTCTCCACAGCTCATAGGTTCATCGTTGTCCAACAACATGGCTCCCAAGACAGGATTACGCATTACTCTGAAGTAGTACGCATCCTCGTCGTCCTACGAGGTTTGGTAGTGACTTGATCCGAAGTTTCATGATCACTATCATAAGCTTCCACTTCAATTGGTGTAGGTGCCACAGGAACAACTTCCTGTGCCCTGCTACACACTAGTTGAAGCGACGGTTCAATAACCTTATCAAGTCTCCACCATCCTCCCACTCAATTCTTTCGAGAGAAACTTTTCCTCGAGAAAGGACTCGTTTCTAGAAGCAATTACTTTTGCTTCCAGATCTGAAATAGGAGGTATACCCAACTGTTTTGGGTTTTCTATGAAGATGCATTTATCCGCTTTGGGTTCGAGCTTATCAGCCTGAAACATTTTTCACATAAGCGTCGCAGCCCCAAACTTTTAAGAAACGACAACTTAGGTTTCTTTAAACGGTGTCGTCTCAACGGAATTGCGTGGTGCCCCTTTTAAAGTGAATGCGGTTGTCTCTAATGCCTAACCCATAAACGATAGTGGTAATTCGATAAGAGACATCATGGTATGCACCATATCCAATAGGGTGCAGCTATGATGTCCGGACACACCATCACACTATGGTGTTCCAGGCGGTATTAATTGTGAAACACTTTCCACAATGTCTTAATTGTGTGCCAACCTCGTAACTCAGATACTCATCTCTATGATCATATCATAGACATTTTATCCTCTTGTCACGACGATCTTCAACTTCACTCTGAAATTACTTGAACCTTTCAATAATTCAGACTTGTGTTTCATCAAGTAAATACACTCAGCATCTACTCAAATCATCTGTGAAGTAAGAACATAACGATATCCACTGCATGCCTCAGCACTCATTGGACTGCATACATCAAAATGTATTACTTCCAATAAGTTGCTCTCTTGTTCCATCTTACTGAAAACGAGGACTTTCAGTCATCTTGCCCATGTGGTATGATTTGCATGTCTCAAGTGATTCGAAATCAAGTGAGTCCAAACGATTCATCTGCATGGAGTTTCTTCATGCATATATACCAATAGACATGGTTCGCATGTCTCAATCTTTTCAAAAATGACTGAGTCCAAAGATCCATCTACATGGAGCTTCTTCATGCGTTCTATACCAATATGACTCAAATTGCAGTGCCACAAGTATGTGGTACTATCATTACTATTTTATATCTTTTGGCACGAAAATGTGTATCACTACGATCGAGATTCATTTTAGGTGCAAGACCATTGAAAACCGTATTGCGATAAACATAATCCAATCATGCTCAATGCAAACACCAAATCTCGATGGTAGAGGGAGCATGCGATGCTTGATCACATCAACCTTGGAAACACTTCCAACACATATCGTCATCTCACCTTTAACTAGTCTCCGTTTATTCCGCAGCTTTTATTTCGAGTTACTAACACTTAGCAACCGAACCGGTATCCAATACCCTGGTGCTGCTAGGAGTACTAGTAAAGTACGCATTCATATAATGTATATCCAATATACTTCTGTCGACCTTGCCTGCCTTCTCATCTACCAAGTATCTAGGGTAGTACTGCTTCAGTGACCGTTTCCCTTATTACAGAAGCGCTTAGTCTCGGGTTTGGGTTCAACCTTGGGATTCTCCACTAGAGCAGCAAATGACTCGTTGTTTCATAAAGTATCCCTTTTGCCCTTGCCCTTCTTAAACTAGTGGTTTTACTAACCATCAACAATTGATGCTCCTTCTTGATTTCTACTTTCGCGGTGTCAAACATCGCGAATAGCTCAAGGATCATCATAACTATCCCTGATATGTTATAGTTCATCACGAAGCTCTACTAGCTTGGTGGCAGTGACTATGGAGAACCATCACTATCTCATCTGGGAGATTAACTCCCACTCGATTCAAGCGATTGTGGTACTCAGACAATCTGAGCACATGCTCAACGATTGAGCTTTTCTCCCTTAGTTTTCAG
The DNA here is from genome assembly GCF_002575655.3 of Aegilops tauschii subsp. strangulata. NCBI lineage: Eukaryota > Viridiplantae > Streptophyta > Magnoliopsida > Poales > Poaceae > Aegilops > Aegilops tauschii. Next base: position 487,833,986 of record NC_053039.3, read on the forward strand.
GCTTAAGAAACTTGTCAGAGGTCTCATACCTCTTGACGTGGACACTAGTCTGAAATCCCAACTTCAGTCTTCGGAACATCTCATATGTTCTGCGACGTTTCAAAAACGTCTCTTGTGCCACAATTCTAAACCGTTAGCATTACACACTGAACTATCACGTAGTCATCAAAACGTGTATGTCAGATGTTTCGTAACATCTACAGACGACGCTGAGGTCCAGCACACCGAGCGGGGCATTAAGGACATAAGCCTTCTGTGCAGCAATGAGGACAATCCTCAGTTTTCGGACCCAGTCCGCATAATTGCTACTACCAACTTTCAACTAAATTTTCTCTAGGAACATATCTCAACCAGTAGAACTAAAGCGCAAGCTATGACATAATTTGCAAAGGTCTTTTGACTATGTTCATGATAATGAAGTTCATCTGATTATTGAACTCCCACTCAGATAGACATCCCTCTAGTCATCTAAGTGATACATATCCGAGTCAAACTAGGCCGTGTCCGATCATCACGTGAGACGGACTAGTTATCATCGGTGAACATCTCCATGTTGATCGCATCTACTATACGACTCATGTTCGACCTTTCGGTCTCTTGTGTTCCGAGGCCATGTCTGTACATGCTAGGCTCGTCAAGTCAACCTAAGTGTTTCGCATGTGTTCCGAGGCCATGTCTGTACATGCTAGGCTCGTCAACACCCGTTGTATTCGAACGTTAGAATCTATCACACCCGATCATCACGTGGTGCTTCGAAACAACGAACCTTCGCAACGGTGCACAGTTAGGGGGAACACGTCTCTTGAAATTTTAGTGAGGGATCATCTTACTTACTACCGTCGTTCTAAGCAAATAAGATGCATAACATGATAAACATCACATGCAATCAAATAGTGACATGATATGGCCAATATCATTTTGCTCCTTTGATATCCATCTTCGGGGCACCATGATCATCTTTGTCACCGGCATGACACCATGATCTCCATCATCATGATCTCCATCATTGTGTCTTCATGAAGTTGTCACGCCAACGATTACTTCTACTTCTATGGCTAACGCGCTTAGCAATAAAGCAAAGTAATTTACATGGCGTTATTCAATGACACGCAGGTCATACAAAAAATAAAGACAACTCCTATGGCTCCTGCCGGTTGTCATACTCATCGACATGCAAGTCGTGATTCCTATTACAAGAACATGATCAATCTCATACATCACATATATCATTCATCACATCTTCTGGCCATATCACATCACATAGCACATGCTGCAAAAACAAGTTAGACGTCCTCTAATTGTTGTTGCAAGTTTTTTTACGTGGCTTGTATAGGTTTCTAGCAAGAACGTTTCTTACCTACGTAAAACCACAACGTGATATGCCAATTTCTATTTACCCTTCATAAGGACCCTTTTCATCGAATCCGTTCCGACTAAAGTGGGAGAGACAGACACCCGCTAGCCACCTTATGCAACTAGTGCATGTCAGTCGGTGGAACCTGTCTCACGTAAGCGTACGTGTAAGGTCGGTCCGGGCCGCTTCATCCCACAATGCCGCCGAAACAAGATAAGACTAGTAGCGGCAGGAAGAATTGGCAACATCTACGCCCACAACTACTTTGTGTTCTACTCGTGCATAGAAACTACGCATAGACCTAGCTCATGATGCCACTGTTGGGGAACGTAGCAGAAATTCAAAATTTTCTACGCATCACCAAGATCAATCTATGGAGTAATCTAGCAACGAGGGGAAGGGGAGTGCATCTACATACCATTGTAGATCGCGATGCGGAAGCGTTTCAAGAACGCGGAGGAGGGAGTCGTACTCGTAGCGATTCAGATCGCGGTTGATTCCGATCTAAGCGCCGAACCACGGCGCCTCCGCGTTCAACACACGTGCAGCCCGGTGACGTCTCCCACGCCTTGATCCAGCAAGGAGAGAGGGAGAGGTTGGGGAAGACTCCATCCAGCAGCAGCACGACGGCGTGGTGGTGATGGAGGAGCGTGGCAATCCCGCAGGGCTTCGCCAAGCACCGCGGGAGAGGAGGAGGAGGGAGAGGGGTAGGGCTACGCCGAAAGAGAGACGTTCTCATGTGTCTTGGGCAGCCCAAACCTCAACTATATATAGGGGGGGAGGGGGCTGCGCCCCCCTCTAGGGTTCCCACCCCAAGAGGAGGCGGCCAGCCCTAGATCCCATCCAAGGGGGGCGGCCAAGGGGAGGAGAGGGGGGGCGCCACTAGGGTGGGCCTCAAGGCCCATCTGGACCTAGGGTTTGCCCCCTCCCACTCTCCCATGCGCTTGGGCCTTGGTGGGGGGGCGCACCAGCCCACCTGGGGCTGGTCCCCTCCCACACTTGGCCCACACAGCCTTCTGGGGCTGGTGGCCCCACTTGGTGGACCCCCGGGACCCTCCCGGTGGTCCCGGTACATTACCGATATCACCCGAAACTTTTCCGGTGACCAAAACAGGACTTCCCATATATAAATCTTTACCTTCGGACCATTCCGGAACTCCTCGTGACGTCCGGGATCTCATCCGGGACTCCGAACAACATTCGGTAACCACGTACATACTTTCCCTATAACCCTAGCGTCATCGAACCTTAAGTGTGTAGACCCTACGGGTTCGGGAACCATGCAGACATGACCGAGACATTCTCCGGTCAATAACCAACAGCGGGATCTGGATACCCATGTTGGCTCCCACATGTTCCACGATGATCTCATCGGATGAACCACGATGTCGGGGATTCAATCAATCCCGTATTCAATTCCCTTCGTCTATCGGTATGTTACTTGCCCGAGATTCGATCGTCGGTATCCCGATACCTTGTTCAATCTCGTTACCGGCAAGTCTCTTTACTCGTTCCGTAACTCACATCATCCCGTGATCAACTCCTTGGTCACACTGTGCACATTATGATGATGTCCTACCGAGTGGGCCCAGAGATACCTCTCCGTTTACACGGAGTGACAAATCCCAGTCTCGATTCGTGCCAACCCAACAGACACTTTCGGAGATACCTGTAGTGCACCTTTATAGCCACCCAGTTACGTTGTGACGTTTGGTACACCCAAAGCATTCCTACGGTATCCGGGAGTTGCACAATCTCATGGTCTAAGGAAATGATACTTGACATTAGAAAAGCTCTGAGCAAACGAACTACACGATCTTGTGCTAGGCTTAGGATTGGGTCTTGTCCATCACATCATTCTCCTAATGATGTGATCCCGTTATCAACGACATCCAATGTCCATGGTCAGGAAACCGTAACCATCTATTGATCAACGAGCTAGTCAACTAGAGGCTTACTAGGGACATGGTGTTGTCTATGTATCCACACATGTATCTGAGTTTCCTATCAATACAATTCTAGCATGGATAATAAACGATTATCGTGAACAAGGAAATATAATAATAACCAATTTATTATTGCCTCTAGGGCATATTTCCAACATCGGTCTCCTTCTCGTCGGACCCTCCCTCTCCGGCGCCCCCGCCCAGGCCGCCGATCCAGTCCATCGTGGTCCCGCCCGTCGTCGGCTCCCCCTTTGGCCCGATCGTCCAGGGCGGCCACGCGGCAGCCGGCCCCTCCCGCCCGCCTGCTCCGGCGGCTGCGGACTGGCAGGTCAAGCGGGACCGCCGCAACAGGGCGCCCCGGCCGCGCTCTCCGCCGCGGCGGCATCAGCGGCCCCTACGCTGGCGCGCGCTCCCGGCCGATCGCCCTCGCCCGGACTCCAGGCTGCCGGCGGAGCTCTACGGCTGCTGCTACAACTGCGGGCGGGAGGGGCACATCTCGGCGGAGTGCAGCAACCCAACCCGGTGTGTTCGTTGCGGCGGCGAGAACCACACCTCGCGGGGCTGCACGCGACCGCGGAGCCCCTCGCCGGTGTCGTAGCCGCCTCGTCCGCCCCCGGCGCTTCGTTTGGGCTCGGGCGGTCCGCCACCGACTGGATTCCCGGCCCTCGTTCCCCCTGTTCAGCGCTGCCCCCTCCTCCTGCGGGCCCGCCGCCTGCCGGGGCGACTCGCTTCCCTCCCCCCCGCTGCCAGAGTGCCGCCCCCTCCGCCGCCGGGTCCGCCGCCTGCGGGCATAGTCCGCTTCGGCCCGACTTGGTCTCAGGTGGCAAGTGCTGGGTCGGCGCGGGCCTGGGCGCCCCCCAGTTCTCTATGCCGGTCGAGTCGCGCTCGTCGGCGTTCACGGTGGAGCCCTCTGCGGATGTCGTGGACTGCTGCTTCCTCGAAGCTTCGGAAGACACGCGGGCGCTGGAGGAAGAGCTGTTGAGGGCGATGGTGGTGACCATCTGTGGCCCTCATTCTTCGGTGGATCTTGCGAGTGCTGCCGCTGCGATTCATCAAGACTTCAACGTTGGTCCGTCCGACATGTCCATTAGGCCGTTTTTCCCGGAGGACTTCCTCATCCTGTGCAAAAGATATTGCCTTGCGGAACAGGCTGGTGTCGGGTGGCCATGCCCAGGCCGGGCAAGCCACGCTCCTTCTGTGGCCTTGGCAGCGCCATGCTCAGGCCACTGCCATATCCATGCCTTTCCTGGTTCCACTAGCTCTCAGAGGCGTCCCGGCTCACGCTTGGACTCGGCGGGCGGCGGAGTCCCTGCTTTGGGGCATCGGCATCGTCGTCAAGGTGGCGGACATCACCACTCGGCGCGACGACATGTCGGCGTTTCGGGTTTGGCTCCGTACAGATTATCCGGCGCAGATTCCAGCTCGTAGAATCTTGGTGGTGGAGGAAAACGGCAGAAGGGCGGTGCGCCAGGAGGACGGGCTGCCGGACGCGCTCTGGTATCCAGTCGAGATCTCCCAGCTCGGCCATCCGGTCGCTCCTCGTCTTGGGGGTGGGCCGCCGCCGCCGCCTGAGGACGGTGACTCAGATGGGCCGCCAGATCACTGTGATAGGCGTGGTCGATCCAGGCCTCGCCGGGGGCGACGTGACCGTGCCGACGGGATGGGCGTGGTTCCTCGCCACCGTCGACTTGCTCTTCGGCGGGCTCTGCCCCACCCCCCCCGCAAGGCAGCGTGGCGTTCAAACGGTGGGCGCGGACCGGTCAGCTCAGCTGAGCAGCGCTAATGCCAGGGTGCAAGGCCGGGGCCCTCTCGCCGACCGACGCGTGGAAAGCTCGGTGTGTGGGGCGCCATCCTTGCCGTCCTGCCTGGCTGTTGGGCAGCGCGCGCAGGGGGATCCGATGCATGACTATGGTTCCTCTCCCCACTCCACCAATCAGCAAATGCGCTGCATGCTCACCCCACCGACGGTCGGGTATTCGCGCCTCCCAAGGGGCGACAAGGGGGAGGACAGGCTTTCCCCTGCCTCGGTTCTGATTGGCTCTTGGTGCCTGCCGGTCTGGGAGGAGATAAGGGCAGAGCCGGACCCCACGCTGCTGGCCCCGGAAGACCAATGGATGGACGATAGTGATTCTGGCAGTCTCGACAGCTTTTCCAGTTGCGGATCGCTTTTTGATTGCGAGCTGTCTTCGCGCAATTGCTCGCCGCGTGGACCCATCGGCTTGGTGGAACCGTTTGCATGCATGCATGATACGACTACGTGCCTGGTTAGCCTTTCGTGCAATTCGGAGCACCGCTCCAGCGCCCTGGACCCTGTTGTTGAAAGCCCAAGGCTCAATCTAACCCCTACCCAGCCAGCACTGGGACTCTCCCACACGCCAGCGCGGACACCAAACGCCTCGCCGCCATGCACGCCCGCGGTGGACTTTTTTTCGGAGGTACGGTGTGCGCTCTCGCCGCTGCTGTCCCGTCCTGGGGATCATGTGCCGCCCAACCGAAAGCCGAGGAGGAAGCGGTCTCCGGCTGTTAACCCGAGGAGAAGCGTTCTCCTTGCCCGGGGCGTGGGCGCGGGATCGGCTGCGCGAAGCAGCAGCGCGTGCTCATCAGACGGCTATGCATGGCCAATGAAGGCGAGGAGATCTCTGACGAGGACTTGCTAATGCATGGGGAACTCTTCAAGACGCCACTGACCCATGATCAGATCGACGTGATCCTCGCACTGTTTGGCTGGGATGCGTCCATCCTGCCGGGGCAGGAGGAGGCAGTCGCGAGCTAGGTAGGCTCCGCTTCGCTGCCGGCTAATGGTGGGCCTAACATATGGCTACACAACCATCCAAAGTGATCGTGTGGAACGTCCGGGGACTCAACTCCCCGGCGAGACGGAGTGCCATTTATCAAGCTGTGACTGGGGCAATGTTGGGGAACGTAGCAATAATTCGAAAATTTCCTACGTGTCACCAAGATCAATCTAGGAGATGCTAGCAACGAGAGAGAGGGAGTGCATCTTCATACCCTTGAAGATCGCTAAACGGAAGCGTTACAAGAACGCGGTTGATGGAGTCGTACTCGCGGCGATTCAAATCGCGGAAGATCCGATCTAGCGCCAAACGGACGGCGCCTCCGCGTTCAACACACGTACAGCCCGGGGACATCTCCTCCTTCTTGATCCAGCAAGGGGAGAGGAGAAGTTGAGGGAGAACTCCAGCAGCACGACGGCATGGTGGCAATGGAGCCCGTGGTTCTCCGGCAGAGCTTCGCTAAGCACTACGGAGGAGGAGGTGGAGTTGGCGGAGGAGAGGGCTGCGCCTTGCCAGGGGTGCGGCTGCCCTCCCACCCCCCTCTATTTATAGGGGCAAGGGAGAGGGGGGCCGGCCCCCTCCAGATGGATCTAGAGGGGGGGGCAGCGGCCAAGGGGGGAGGCTTGCCCCCCAAGCCAAGGGGGGCGCCCCCTTTAGGGTCCCCCCCAACCCTAGGCGCATGGGCCCTAGGGGGTTTGGCGCCCAGCCCACCTAGGGGCTGGTTCCCCTCTATATTCGGCCCATAGGGCCCTCCGGAGCAGGTGGACCGTCCCGGTGGACCCCCGGAACCCTTTCGGTGGTCCCGGTACAATACCGATATACCCCCGAACACTTCCTGCGATCGAATAAGGACTTCCCATATATAAATCTTCGTCTCCGGACCATTCCGAAACTCCTCGTGACGCCTGGGATCTCATCCGGGACTCCAAGCAACCTTCGGTAACCACATACTATTTCCCATAACAACTCTAGCGTCACCGAACCTTAAGTGTGTAGACCCTACGGGTTCGGGAATCATGCAGACATGACCAAGACACCTCTCTGGCCAATAACCAATAGCGGGATCTGGATACCCATATTGGCTCCCACATGTTCCACGATGATCTCATCTGATGAACCACGATGTCGGGGATTCAATCAATCCCGTATACAATTCCCTTTGTCCATCGGTATGTTACTTGCCCGAGATTCGATCGTCGGTATCCCAATACCTCGTTCAATCTCGTTACCGGCAAGTCTCTTTACTCGTTCCGTAACGCATGATCCCGTGGCTAACTCCTTAGTCACATTGAGCTCATTATGATGATGCATTACCGAGTGGGCCCAGAGATACCTCTCCGTTATACGGAGTGACAAATCCCAGTCTCGATTCGTGCCAACCCAGCAGACACTTTCGGAGATACCTGTAATGCACCTTTATAGCCACCCAGTTACGTTGTGACGTTTGGTACACTCAAAGCATTCCTGTGGTATCCGGGAGTTGCACAATCTCATGGTCTAAGGAAACGATACTTGACATTAGAAAAGCTCTTAGCAAACGAACTACACGATCTTGTGCTATGCTTAGGATTGGGTCTTGTCCATCACATCATTCTCCTGATGATGTGATCCCGTTATCAATGACATCCAATGTCCATGGTCAGGAAACCATAACCATCTATTGATCAACGAGCTAGTCAACTAGAGGCTTACTAGGGACATGTTCTGGTCTATGTATTCACACATGTATTACGGTTTCCAGTTAATACAATTATAGCATGAACAATAGACAATTATCATGAACAAGGAAATACAATAATAACCATTTTATTATTTCCTCTAGGGCATATTTCCAACAGTCTCCCACTTGCACTAGAGTCAATAATCTAGTTCACATCACCATGTGATTAACACTCAAAGTTCACATCGCCATGTGACTAATACCCAAGAGTTTACTAGAGTCAATAATCTAGTTCACATCACCATGTGATTAACACTCAATGAGTTCTAGGGTTTGATCATGTTATGCTTACGAGAGAGGTTTTAGTTAACGGGTCTGCAACATTCAGATCCGTGTGTGCTTTACAAATCTCTATGTCATCTTGTAGATGCAGTTACTACGCGCTACTTGGAGCTATTCCGAATAACTGCTCTACTATACGAATCCGGTTTACTACTTAGAGTCATCCGGATTAGTGTCAAAGTTTGCATCGACGTAACCCTTTACGATGAACTCCTTTTCCACCTCCATAATCGAGAAAATTCCTTAGTCCACTAGATACTAAGGATAAGTTCGACCGCTATCATGTGATCCATTCCTGGATCACTATTGTACCCCTTGACCAACTCATGGCAAGGCACACTTCAGGTGTGGTACACAGCATAGCATACTGTAGAGCCTATGTCTAAAGCATAGGGGACGACCTTCGTCCTTTCTCTCTCTTCTACCGTGGTCATGTTTTGAGTCTTACTCAATACTCACACCTTGTAACACAGCCAAGAACTCCTTCTTTGCTGATCTCTTTTGAACTCCTTCAAAATCTTGTCACGGTATGTATTCATTTGAAAGTACTATTAAGCGTTTTTGATCTATCCTCATAGATCTTGATGCTCAATGTTCAAGTAGCTTAATCCAGGTTTTCCATTGAAAAACACTTTTCAAATAACCCTGTATGCTTTCCAGAAATTCTACATCATTTCTGATCAACAATATGTTAACAACATATTCTCATCAAAAATTCTATAGTGCTCCCACTCACTTCTTTGGAAATACAAATTTCTCATAAACTTTGTATAAACCCAAAATCTTTGATCATCTCATCAAAGCGTACATTCCAACTCCGAGATGCTTACTCCAGTCCTTAGAAGGATTGCTAGAGCTTTGCATACTTGTTAGCATCTTTCAGGATTGACAAAACCTTCTGGTTGTATCACATACAACCTTTCCTCAAGAAAATCATCGAGGAAACAATGTTTTGACATCCTATCTGCAAGATTTCATGAATAATGCAGTAACTGCTAATATAATTCCAACAGACTCTTAGCATCGCTACGAGTGAGAAAGTCTCATCGCAGTCAACTCTTTGAACTTGTCGGAAAACATCTTAACGACAAGTCGAGCTTTCTTAATGGTGACACTTACCATCATTGTCTGTCTTCCTTTTAAAATCCATCTCCACCCAACAGCCTTACGACCATCAAGTAGTTCTTCCAAAGTCTATACTTTGTTTTTATACATGGATCCTCTCTCGGATTTTATGGCCTCGAGCCATTCGTCGGAATCTAGGCCCACCATCGCTTCTCCATAGCTCGTAGGTTCATTGTTGTCTAGCAACATGACTTCCAAGACAGAATTACGTACCACTCTGAAGTAGTAGGCATCCTTGTCGACCTACGAGGTTTGGTAGTGACTTGATCCGAAGTTTCATGATCACTCTCATAAGCTTCCACTTCAATTGGTGTAGGTGCCACAGGAACAACTTCCTGTGCCCTGCTACACACTAGTTGAAGTGATGGTTCAATAACCTCATCAAGTCTCCACCATCCTCCCACTCAATTCTTTCGAGAGAAACTTTTCCTCGAGAAAGGACCTGTTTCTAGAAACAATCACTTTGCTTCCGGGTCTGAAATAGGAGGTATACCCAACTGTTTTGGGTATTCTATGAAGATGCATTTATCCACTTTGGGTTCGAGCTTATCAGCCTGAAACCTTTTCACATAAGCGTCGCAGCCCCAAACTTTTAAGAAACGATAGCTTAGGTTTCTCTAAACCATAGTTCATACGGTGTCGTCTCAATGGAATTGCGTGGGGCCCTATTTAAAGTGAATGCGGTTGTCTCTAATGCCTAGCGCATAAACGATAGTGGTAATTTGATAAGAGACATCATGGTATGCACTATATCCAATAGGTGCAGTTATGATGTTCGGACACACCATCACACTATGGTGTTCCAGGCGGTATAAGTTGTGAAACAATTTCCACGATGTCTTAATTGTGTTCCAAACTCGTAACTCAGATATTCATCTCTATGATCATATCACAGACATTTTATCCTCTTGTCACGACGATCTTCAACTTCACTCTGAAATTACTTGAACCTTTCAATAATTCAGACTTGTGTTTCATCAAGTAAATACACTCAACATCTACTCAAATCATCTTTGAAGTAAGAACATAACGATATCCACTGCATGCCTCAGCACTCATTGGACTGCGCACGTCAAAATGTATTACTTCCAACAAGTTGCTTTCTTGTTCCATCTTATTGAAAACGAGGCCTTTCAGTCATCTTGCCCATGTGTTATGATTTGCATGTCTCAAGTGATTCAAAATCAAGTGAGTCCAAACGATCCATCTGTATGGAGTTTCTTCATGCATATCTACCAATAGACATGGTTCGCATGTCTCAATCTTTTCAAAAACGAGTGAGTCCAAAGATCCATCAACATGGAGCTTCTTCATGCGTTTTATACCAATATGACTCAAATGGAAGTGCCACAAGTATGTGGTACTATCATTACTATCTTATGTCTTTTGGCATGAACATGTGTATCACTACGATCGAGATTCAATAAACCATTCATTTAAGGTGCAAGACCATTGAAGGTATTATTCAAATAGACAGAGTAACCATTATTCTCCTTAAATGAATAACCGTATTGCGATAAACATAATCCAATCATGTCTATGCTCAATGCAAACACCAAATAACAATTATTTAGGTTTAACACCAATCTCGATGGTAGAGGGAGCATGCGATGCTTGATCACATCAACCTTGGAAACACTTCCAACACATATCGTCATCGCACCTTTAGCTAGTCTCCGTTTATTCCGTGGCCTTTTATTTCGAGTTACCAACACTTAGCAACCGAACCGGTATCTAATACCTTGGTGCTACTAGGAGTACTAGTAAAGTACACATTAATATAATGTATATCCAATATACTTCTGTCGACCTTGCCTGCCTTCTCATCTACCAAGTATCTAGGGTAGTTCTGCTTCAGTGACCATTCCCCTCATTACAGAAGCACTTAGTCTCGGGTTTGGGTTCAACCTTGGGTTTCTTCACTAGAGCAGCAACTGATTTGCCGTTTCATGAAGTATCCCTTCTTTCCCTTGCCCTTCTTGAAACTAGTGGTTTTACTAACCATCAACAATTGATGCTCCTACTTGATTTCTACTTTCGCGGTGTCAAACATCGCGAGTTGCTCGAGGATCATTATGTCTATCCCTGATATGTTATAGTTCATCACAAAGCTCTAATAGCTTGGTGGCAGTGACTATGGAGAACCATTACTATCTCGTCTGGAAGATTAACTCCCACTCGATTCAAGCGATTGTAGTACTCAGACAATCTGAGCACATGCTCAACGATTGAGCTTTTCTCCCTTAGTTTGCAGGCTTAAGAAACTTGTCAGAGGTCTCATACCTCTTGACGTGGGCACTAGTCTGAAATCCCGATTTCAGTCTTTGGAACATCTCATATGTTCTGCGATGTTTCAAAAATGTCTTTGGCGCCTCAATTCTAAACCGTTAGCATTACGCACTGAACTATCATGTAGTCATCAAAACGTGTATGTCAGATGTTCGCAACATCCACAGACGACGCTCGAGGTTCAGCACACCGAGCGGTGCATTAAGGACATAAGCCTTCTGCGCAGCAATGAGGATAATCCTCAGTTTACGGACCCAGTCCGCATAATTGCTACTATCAACTTTCAACTAAATTTTCTCTAGGAACATATCTAAAACAGTAGAGCCAAAGCATGAGCTACAACATAATTTGCAAAGACCTTTTGGACTATGTTCATGATAATGAGTTCAATTAATCAAATTATTTCATGAACTCCCACTCAGATAGACATCCTTCTAGTCATCTAAGTGAGACATGATCCGAATCGACAAGGCCGTGTCCGATCATCACGTGAGACGGACTTGTCATCAACGGTGAACATCTCCATGTTGACCGCATCTACTATACGACTCATGTTCGACCTTTCGGTCTCTCGTGTTCCGAGGCCATTGAAGGAAATATGCCCTAGAGGCAATAATAAAGTATTATATATTTCCTTATATCATGATAAATGTTTATTATTCATGCTAGAATTGTATTAACCGGAAACATAATACATGTGTGAATACATAGACAAACAGAGTGTCACTAGTATGCCTCTACTTGACTAGCTCGTTAATCAAAGATGGTTATGTTTCCTCGCCATAGACATGAGTTGTCATTTGATTAACGGGATCACCTCATTAGGAGAATGACGTGATTGACTTGACCCATTCCGTTAGCTTAGCACTCGATCGTTTAGTATGTTGCTATTGCTTTCTTCATGACTTATACATGTTCCTATGACTATGAGATTATGCAACTCCCGTTTACCGGAGGAACACTTTGTGTGCTACCAAACGTCACAACGTAAATGGATGATTATAAAGGTGCTCTACAGGTGTCTCCAAAGGTACTTGTTGGGTTGGCGTATTTCGAGATTAGGATTTGTCACTCCGATTGTCGGAGAGGTATCTCTGGGCCCACTCGGTAATGCTCATCACTATAAGCCTTGCAAGCATTGTGACTAATGAGTTAGTTGCGGGATGATGTATTACGAAACGAGTAAAGAGACTTGCCGGTAACGAGATTGAACTAGGTATCGAGATACCGACGATCGAATCTCGGGCAAGTAACATACCGATGACAAAGGGAACAATGTATGTTGTTATGCTGTCTGACCGATAAAGATCTTCGTAGAATATGTGGGAACCAATATGAGCATCGAGGTTCCGCTATTGGTTATTGACCGGAGAGGTGTCTCGGTCATGTCTACATAGTTCTCGAACCCGTAGGGTCCGCACGCTTAACGTTACGATGACAGTTTTATTATGAGTTTATGTATGTTGATGTACCGAAGGAGTTCGGAGTCCCGGATGAGATCGGGGACATGACGAGGAGTCTCGAAATGGCCGAGACGTAAAGATCGATATATTGGACGACTATATTCGGACTTCGGAAAGGTTCCGAGTGATTCGGGTATTTTTCGGAGTACCGGAGAGTTACGGGAATTCGTATTGGGCCTTAATGGGCCATACGGGAAAGGAGAGAAAGACCCCCAAAGGGTGGCCGCACCCCTCCCCATGGGCTAGTCCGAATTGGACTAGGGAGGGGGGCGCCCCCTTCCTTCTTTCTCCTTCCCCCTTCCCTTCTCCTACTCCCACAAGGAAAGGAGGAGTCCTACTCCCGGTGGGAGTAGGACTCCCCCCTTGGGCGCGCCACCTCCCCTTGGCCGGCCCTCTCCCCCTTGCTCCTTTATATACGAGGGCAGGGGGCACCCCAGGGACACACTTGATATACGATATTTTAGCCGTGTGCGGTGCCCCCCTCCACCATATTACACCTCGATAATACCGTTGCGGAGCTTAGGTGAAGCCCTGCGTCGGTGGAACATCATCATCGTCACCACGCCGTCGTGCTGACGAAACTCTCCCTCAACACTCGGATGGATCGGAGTTCGAGGGACGTCATCGAGCTGAACGTGTGCTGAACTCGGAGGTGCCGTGCGTTCAGTACTTGATCGGTCGGATCGTGAAGACGTACGACTACATCAACCGCGTTGTGATAACGCTTCCGCTATCGGTCTACGAGGGTACGTGGACAACACTCTCCCCTCTCGTTGCTATGCATCACCATGATCTTGCGTGTGCGTACGAATTTTTTTTTTGAAATTACTACGTTCCCCAACAGCCATGTCTGTACATGCTAGGCTCGTCAAGTCAACCTAAGTGTTTCGCATGTGTAAATCTGGCTTACACCCTTTGTATGCGAACGTTAGAATCTATCACACCCGATCATCACGTGGTGCTTCAAAATAACGAACCTTCGCAACGGTGCACAGTTAGGGAGAACACATCTCTTGAAATTTTAGTGAGGGATCATCTTATTTATGCTACCGTCGTTCTAAGCAAATAAGATGTAAACATGACAAACATCACATGCAAATCATAAAGTGACATGATATGGCCAATATCATCTTGCGCCTTTTGATCTCCATCTTCGAGGCGCGGCATGATCACCTTCGTCACCGGCATGACACCATGATCTCCATCATCGTGTCTTCATGAAGTTGTCTCGCCAACTATTACTTCTACTACTATGGCTAACAGTTAGCAACAAAGTAAAGTAATTACATGGCGTTTTTCATTGACACGCAGGTCATACAATAAATTAAGAAAACTCCTATGGCTCCTGCCGGTTGTCATACTCATCGACATGCAAGTCGTGATTCCTATTACAAGAACATGATCAATCTCATACATCACATATATATAATTCATCACATCCTTTTGGCCATATCACATCACATAGCATACCCTGCAAAAACAAGTTAGACGTCCTCTAATTGTTGTTGCATGTTTTACGTGGCTGCTATGGGTTTCTAGCAAGAACGTTTCTTACCTACGCAAAAGCCACAAAGGTGATATGCCAATTGCTATTTACCCTTCATAAGGACCCTCTTCATCGAATCCGATCCGACTAAAGTGGGAGAGACAGACACCCGCTAGCCACCTTATGCATCAAGTGCATGTCAGTCGGTGGAACCTGTCTCACGTAAGAGTACGTGTAAGGTCGGTCCGGGCCGCTTCATCCCACAATGCCGCCGAATCAAGATAAGACTAGTAACGGTAACCAAATTGAACAAATCATCGCCCACAACTACTTTGTGTTCTACTCGTGCATAGAATCTACGCATAGACCTAGCTCATGATGCCACTTTTGGGGAACATAGCAATAATTCAAAATTTTCCTACGTGTCACCAAGATCAATCTAGGAAATGCTAGCAATGAGAGAGAGGGAGTGCATCTTCATACCCTTGAAGATCGCTAAGCGGAAGCGTTACGAGAACGCGGTTGATGGAGTCGTACTCGCGGCGATTCAAATCGCGGAAGATCCGATCTAGCGCCGAACGGACGGCGCCTCCGCGTTCAACACACGTACAGCCCGGGGACGTCTCCTCCTTCTTGATCCAGCAAGGGGAGAGGAGAAGTTGAGGGAGAACTCCAGCAGCACGACGGCATGGTGGCAATGGAGCTCGTGGTTCTCTGGCAGAGCTTCGCTAAGCACTACGGAGGAGGAGGAGGAGTTGGAGGAGGAGAGGGCTGCGCCTTGCAAGGGGTGCGGCTGCCCTCCCACCCCCCTCTATTTATAGGGGCAAGGGAGAGGGGGGCCGGCCCCCTCCAGATGGATCTAGAGGGGGGGCGGCGGCCAAGGGAGGGAGGCTTGCCCCCCAAGCCAAGGGGGCCGCCCCTTTTAGGGTTTCCCCCCAACCCTAGGCGCATGGGCCCTAGCGGGGTTTGGCGCCCAGCCCACCTAGGGGCTGGTTCCCCTCTATATTCGGCCCATAGGGCCCTCCGGAGCAGATGGACCCTCCCGGTGGACCCCCGGAACCCTTTCGGTGGTCCCGGTACAATACCGATATACCCCCGAACACTTCCGGCGACCGAATAAGGACTTCCCATATATAAATCTTCATCTCCAGACCATTCCGGAACTCCTCGTGACGTTCGGGATCTCATCCGGGACTCCGAACAACCTTCGGTAACCACATACTATTTCCCATAACAACTCTAGCGTCACCGAACCTTTGTGTAGACCCTATGGGTTCGGGAACCATGCAGACATGACCGAGACACCTCTCCGGCCAATAACCAATAGCGGGATCTGGATACCCATATTGGCTCCCACATGTTCCATGATGATCTCATCTGATGAACCACGATGTCGGGGATTCAATCAATCCCGTATACAATTCCCTTTGTCCATCGGTATGTTACTTGCCCGAGATTCGATCGTCGGTATCCCAATGCCTCGTTCAATCTCGTTACCGGCAAGTCTCTTTACTCGTTCCGTAACGCATGATCCCGTGGCTAACTCCTTAGTCACATTGAGCTCATTATGATGATGCATTACCGAGTGGGCCCAGAGATACCTCTCCGTTATACGGTGTGACAAATCCCAGTCTCGATTCGTGCCAACCCAACAGACACTTTCGGAGATACCTGTAATGCACCTTTATAGCCACCCAGTTACGTTGTGACGTTTGGTACACCCAAAGCATTCCTACGGTATCTGGGAGTTGCACAATCTCATGGTCTAAGGAAACGATACTTGACATTAGAAAAGCTCTTATGAAACAAACTACACGATCTTGTGCTATGCTTAGGATTGGGTCTTGTCCATCACATCATTCTCCTAATGATGTGATCCCGTTATCAATGACATCCAATGTCCATGGTCAGGAAACCATAACCATCTATTGATCAACGAGCTAGTCAACTAGAGGCTTACTAGGGACATGTTGTGGTCTATGTATTCACACATGTATTACGGTTTCCAGTTAATACAATTATAGCATGAACAATAGACAATTATCATGAACAAGGAAATACAATAATAACCATTTTATTATTGCCTCTAGGGCATATTTCCAATAGGCAAACCCTGCGGTGGTTTGCTTCCAGGAGACTAAGCTCCAAGCTGTATCACCTGAAATCGTGAAACATTGTCTGGGTAATAGATTCGAGAATTTCGAGTACCTTCCTGCTGTGGGAACCCGTGGGGGAATTTTGCTTGCATGGGATGCCACCATGGCATCATTTTCGAACCCTCACCGCACTACGAACACGCTCATGGGGCTGGTCCGGCCGGCAAGTGGAGGCCAATGGTGGCTAACGGGAGTTTATGGGCCTCAAAGCAACGAGGATAAGATTGCTTTCCTTCAAGAGCTGGTTGATATCCGGGATCTACATGCAGGCCCCTGGATAGTAGCGGGAGATTTCAATCTCTTGGTAGACCCGGAGAACAAGAACAACAGTGTCGTGAACCACCGCATGATGGCCCGCATCCGTGCCAAGCTCAACAGGTTGGAGCTGCGAGAGTTGTATCTAAACGGGAGAAAATTCACATGGTCGAATGAGAGGCTCAGGCCGACCATAGAAAAGATCGATCACGTTTTTGCCACGAGCTGCTGGGAAGATCTTTACCCGACATGCCTCCTGACCGCCCTGGGATCTACAGTCTCTGTGATCATTGCCCCTTCCTGCTTGACCTCAACGCCGATATCATGATGGGGAAGCGATTCTGCGTCGAGGCGTTCTAGCCCAAAGCTGATGGGTTCCACGAGACGGTGGAGATTGCTTGGCAGTCGGTCCCCCTGCACGATAATGCCTTCCTGACCTTAGATAACAAATTGCGAGCCACGGCCAAAGCACTACAACGTTGGAGCGATTGGTGGATTGGAAATGTCAGGATGCAGAACCTCATCGCCCTAGAGGTCATTGCAAGACTCGATGAGGCCATGGACTCTAGGCTCTCTCCCTGGACGAGCACGCCTTGCGCAGACTGCTCAAGCGGAAGTTACTCGGGCTGGCGTCGTTGCAGAGGACAATAGCGAGGCAAAGATCGAGGTTGTTGCAGCTCAGAGATGGCGAGGCCAACACCGCTTAGTTTCATCGTCAGGCCTGTCATCGCCAACGTAAGAATGCCATCCTCTCCTTGCAACACAACAGGCAGACGTTCATGAATCAGGAGGAAATCGCAGCCGCGGCAGACGAATTCTACTCCGGGCTGCTCAGAACTGCCCCCGAGCGTGAGTACTCGCTCCAGCTTGACGCCCTTGATCTTCCATGGAAGAACCTATCTCACCTCGAAGCCCCATTCATGATCGAGGAAATTGAGCGCATTGTCAAGAACATGCCAATGGACAAATCCCCTGGGCTGGATGGTTTCACGGGACGTTTCTATGCCTCTTGCTGGAACATTATAAAAGATGATATGATGCGGGCGATGGGCCAGTTCTATAGAGGTGACATGTGCGGCCTCCCGGCGATCAACAAGGCCATCGTCGTCCTCTTGCCGAAGAAAGCAGGAGCGGTTCAAATCACGGACTTTAGGCCGGTCAGTCTTGTACACGGGGCGCTCAAGATCTTTGACAAAGCTCTGGCTGTCAGGCTTGCAAGCGAACTGCCATTCCTCGTGGGTAATCATCAGAGCGCATTCGTAGCGGGGAGGTCCTTGCACGACAATTTCATGCTCGTTCAGTGCACGACCCGGCGCCTCCACGCGCTGCGTGACCCTTCTGTCATGTTGAAGCTTGACATATCCAAGGCCTTCGACTCAATTCAATGGCCATTCCTGCTAGAGGTGATGAGACAAATGGGTTTTGGGTAGAGATGGATCACTTCGATCTGTGGCATGCTTTCCACTTCGTCCACCAGAATCTTGGTCAATGGGAGGCCGGGCGATGCCATCTTCAACTGCCGCGGGCTCAGGCAAGGGGGGCTGATCTCTCCTATGCTCTTCATCTTATGCATGGAGCCACTCCACCGGCTGTTCGCGAGAGCCACCGATACTGGTTTGCTTGCCCCATTGGCGCGCTCTGGCCTCAAACAAAGACTCTCCATGTTCGCCGATGATGTCATGCTTTTTCTCAAGCCGAAATCTCAGGAGCTCTCAGCGTGCTCGTCGATCCTCGACATGTTCGGACACGCTTCTGGGCTGCATGTGAACCTTGCCAAGACGGCAGCCCTTCCCATCCGGTGCACCCAGGAGGAAATGCAACTTGTCCGTGATATACTTGGTTGCTCGACGGCCGAGTTCCCATGCAAATACCTTGGCCTTCCCCTCACCACCAGGAAGCAAACGACAGTGCAATTTCGTGGACTCGTGGACCAGCTCGCTGCGATGCTGCTACACTGGAAGGCAGCGACTCTGTCGAAGAGCAGCAGGCTCCTTCTCATCCAATCAGTCCTCACAGCGATACCCATCCATTCAATGTTAGCTCTAGGGCTGCCACCCAAAACGCTCGCAGCAATGACCAAAATCTGTCAAAGTTTTCTATGGAGCAGCAAGGCGGAGGCGGGAGGAGGCGCCTGGGGCGTCGTCCGCCGTCCAAAGTGGGCAGGTGGCCTTGGCGTGCTGGACTTGTGCTGGATGAATGTAGCTTTGCAGACAAAGTGGATCTGGTTACAAAAGACGGACACCTCCAGGCCTTGGGCGGAGTTTGCCATTCCCGTGCCCAAGGAATCAAGACTACTCTTCCAGGCGGCAGCGCGCGTGCACCTTGGCGATGGCAAGAGCACTTTGTTTTGGGAGGATCGATGGCTTATGGGATCCAGCATCCAAGAGCTTGTGCCACGTCTTTATGACCGCATCCCGGCGCGTGTGAAGAACTCAAGAACCGTCTACGAAGCCATAACCTCAGATGCTTGGGCGCGGGACCTTGGGCCGGCCATTGACCACACCACCTTGGAGCAATTCTTGTCCCTATGGCCCGCGGTGGTGGCCACCCGCCTGAACGAGTACGACAGCGATGCTATTACCTGGGCCTGGAGCAAGGAGGGGCAATTTTCGGCTAGCTCGGCTTACCAGGCCAAGTTTTGGGGGCTTTAGGTTTCGCCCACGGCTTCGCTCTCCTGGGGCTCGCGAGTGCCGCTAAGATGCAGGTTCTTTTCCTGGCTGGCCATCAAGGAGAGGTGCTGGACCTCGGACCGACTGGCGAGGCGAGGATTGCCGCACCAGGACGCTTGCCCGCTGTGTGATCAGCATGATGAAACGATAAACCACCTGCTTCTGCACTGCGTTTTCGTCCGACAAGTGTGGACTCGAGTCCTGCCCGCGCTGGGCATGGGGCATGTTGAGCCTCGCCAGGAGGAGACGCTATCGGACTGGTACGTGCGCAGCGGGCTAGATAGGCTGCCCAAGAAGCGGGCGAGGCCGAGGCGCGCGACTTGCTTACTAGTCCTCTGGGAGGTGTGGAAACACCGGAACGACGTTGTGTTCAATGGCAGGACTCCATGTCTCAGAGACTTGTTGCGAAAAATTGCTAGCGAATACGTGCTATGGAGGGACGCGGGACTGCTCCGCGACGATGACGATATGCACCAGGGCATCGAGGCAGCTCTAAGGTGGGCGCAGGGCGAGTAGTCACATAGTGTGCTGGGTAGAGTAAGGTGGAGTTGGCGTGGGTGTCATGTAGCCGTGCCCTGTAAAATTATTTTGGGGTTCCTTCCCCTTTCTTCTCTTAATAGATGATACGCACACTCGTGCGGATTCGAGAAAGAAAAAAGAGTGTATGAGACATCGAAACACTGGACCGACAAAGATCTGAATACCAATTGACCTGTGATTATTTTTATCTTTTGAAAAAGGGATCTTCCTCCGATTTCCATCACCAGAAACCACACCTATGATTATATTAGATGTAACACCAATTCAGAAGAACATTAAAGATTCTGGGTAGGAGTAAGAGACTTGAGAAAGAAGAAGAACAGAGGAGATGAGTCATTGAGACTTCATTTCTTGATCGATAATTTAGCCTGGGTACAATTACGAGCTTATAACTGGCCCCACGTCACTCGCTAACCACATGGCGCACGCTCATCTACTCCTGTCCACATCCACCGATCGGCAGCGCCTTTCCATTTTCCCGCCATGGCTTTCTCCGCCAAACGAACTTCAGTTTCGTTAGTGAACCTTTTCTGCTCCTTTTCTTCAGCTTCCGATGTTCCAGCCCTTGCAGGCATCACCTCCACCGCATCCGGAGGCCGGGTCACGCCGTGGCACTCGCCCAACAGTGTGAGACGACGGGCCTCTTCCTTATCCACCAGACGTGCACCAAGAGGTCGCGGCGGAGCCCCGTGCATAGCGACAGTGCCGGGTTTTGCAGCATCGAAGGCGGCCTGCGCGGTGAAGGAAATGGTGGAGCGAGTCCTCGGCATCGAAGGCGATGCCGCGCGTGCATCGCGCCCGGACAAGGGGCAGCGACGAACTCGTCATCGCGAACCGTATGAGATATTTTGAGTTGTGGGACGGAGCTGCACGGAGAAAAATAGTTCAGTGACTATATCTTCATTTCACGCACACTCCCACGTCAATCCTGCCCCGGTCTATGTAAACAACAGTGGAAAATATTACTAGTAGTAACATTTCCGTCAGAAAGGAGCCAATCATTTGCCAAAACGCGACATTTGACCTGATCTTGTGCATTCGAAGAGCAAGTACGTACGTTACGTACGTACACTGCACTTGCCTTTTTTCTTTCCTTTCAGAAACACACAAGCCGCGTGTCTTTTGTATTTAAGAGAAGGGAGCCATACATCGTTCTATACACTCCACTTGGTTAATATGATATTATGGTCTGTTAGACAGTTACTGGGTCATGTTAGTGACTGGGTCTGTTAGACAGTTACGACCGAGTTGACTTGCCATCTTCTTCTCTCTTTCTTCCCGATAATAACGAGTAGATTTTCAGCAACTACACGTAAACGGAGTATACATAAGCAAAGTTTTCGTAGCAACTTTAGCAGAATCAAAGCACTGAAGCTCAGTAGTACAACCAAATGAAGCTCATGTTGTGGATCATAGGTAGCTTAGCTTCTGCCACCTCAGACCTCTAGCTAGCTAGGTCGATCAAAGCGCATCATATTGACCGATGGGTTCAGACCGCTTCGACGTCGATGAGCTGAAGCATATCTTGCGCCCCGGTTCTTCCGCGGCGAAGATTGACTGGTACGTTATATGATCCAGCCAGCCAACCAGATTTAGTATCTGCATAGCCTGATGATCTCTCCACACGTATCAATGTCACAGGGGCAACGAGGAGCACCGCCGCTGCATGGTCGCCTGCATGGTCAAAGGCGCTTACGTCCTCGAGAGCGACAGAGCGATGGGCAGGACGGAGGCGGCGGCGCTGGCGCCGGCGTGGTGGGAGAGCTTTCACTTCCGCCTCAACCAAAAACTCACGGACGGCAGGTCCATCTATGGTGCCATCTACGAGCATGTGGCCGGCCCCCGCCACCCAGCTGCTCCACGGTATGTCGTCGCCTTCAGGGGCACCATGCTGAAAAACCCCGATAGGAAGGTGATGGTGAAAGATGTAATCCTCGACGTCAATATACTGACCAACACACTCAAGTACCGCACGCGCTCCAAGCGAGCGCGAGGGGCGGTCGAGGGACTTATGGCTGACCCAGCTAGGTCAAACCCAGACCGAGAGGAGTGCGCTGACGTCTGGCTCGCCGGGCACTCTCTTGGCGCTTCACTGGCGCTGGACGTGGGGCGGAACATGATTGTGGAGTGGGGGCTCAACCTCCCGACCTTCCTCTTCAATCCGCCGCAGGTGTCATTGACACCTGTGCTCAACTTGCTGAAGGCGACGGACAAGGCCAAGTCGGGCCTGCACTTGACGAGTTTCGTCTGGAAGGTCGCTGCGGGACGTTTCTCCGATTCCCACCGAGAGAACATGGGGCAGCTGTTCAAGAAGCTTGAACCGTGGGTGCTGAATCTGTACGTGCACGACAAGGACTGGATCTGCCAGGGCTTCATCGACTACTTCGAGCTGCGGCAGAAGTACCGCGAGCGATTCCCTGATGCTGGCACCGTGTGGATGACAATATCGTACCGAGACATGCTCTCGCGCCTCTTCGGCGAGGAGACAGGGCAGCCTCACCTCCTGCCATCGGCAACGCTGTGGAAAAGCAGGCTCGAGACCGATGCGCACGGTCTCCAGCAGTGGTGGAAACCAGACAGAGTGCTCGAATTGGGGGCCAAGTCTTATAGCTACACTACCTGAAGCATAAACTACTTCCAGTTCTATGCCTGCTAGCTGTTGCTCCTTGTCGAAGTCAGTGTTTCTTCTTTTCTTTTGCGAATAAATGCAGTTCATCTCCATAACGTTTTCTTGTTAAACCACATGAAAATGGTGATATCAGGTACCAGTTTAAAAATAGAGAATTGTAAACTTCTCGCTAGTTATACGTTTCTTTTCCATTTTACCAATTTTATGTTGTCCTGTAAAACGTTTGATTTGTAAACCTATTCTTGTAGCCTGGGTTCAAAGCTTCTAAGCCTCACTGCAAACTCTTTGTTTTTCGGCATTCCCTTCTCCTTGATCTCCCACACCTCTATAAACGCACCTGTAATGGGCTAAAGCGGATGAAGATTTGAAGCAAATTGATGAGAGAGAGAGAGAGAGAGAGAGAGAGAGAGAGAGAGAGAGAGAGTGCACCGCGGGCTAGAGAGGAGGAAATTTCCTCCATGCCCAGCTAATTAAAATGAGGGCGACGCCAACACCAAATTCTTCTACCGCCGCATTAACGCCCGTAGGCGCAAGAATCACATTCATCGGATCAAGCATGCTAATGGTTGGGTGACCGAGCACACAGAGAAAGAGAAGCTAGTTCATGACCACTTCTCTCAGGTCATGGGGAGGGGAAGCATGAGCAGCAGAGATTTCAATTGGGAGGAGCTTCGTGTCGAGCCTCATGATTTGCAAGGTCTCGACGACACCATCTCTGAGGAGGAGGAGGCTTGGGCAGCCATTAAAGAAATGTCTGGGGATAAGGCGCCCGGTCCAGATGGCTTCAGAGGGATTTTTTTCAAGAAGTGTTGGAGAATTATCAAACACACTGTCATGAGGGCTGTTCAGCGCTTCGACTCCCTACATACCTCCAACCTGCAGTGGGTCAACTCCGCCAATGCGATCCTCCTGCCAAAAAAGGATGGGGCAGAAGGCATCTCTGATTATAGGCCTATTAGCCTTATCCACGCCGTCGCCAAAATTATTGCCAAAGTTCTCTCGCTTCGTCTTGCTCCCCACATGGATGACCTTGTCTCCAACACTCAAAGTGCCTTCATTAAGAGACGAAGCATCCACGACAATTTCATGTACGTCCGGAATCTTGCCCGGCGTCTGCATAAGAGAAAATTTCCCGCCCTCCTCTTCAAGCTGGATATAAAAAAGGCCTTCGACTCGGTCAAGTGGGGATACATTCTCGAGCTTATGCAACATTTGGGGTTCCCCCCTAAATTTAGGGCTTGGATTGCGGCGCTTCTATCCTCATCTTCGTCAAGAATCCTATTAAACGGCGTGCCCGGCCCTCCGATCTTGCATGGGAGTGGATTCCGGCAGGGGAACCCCCTATCCCCCCTCCTTTTTGTCCTGGCGATTGATCCCTTGCATAAGATTCTGGACCTAGCCACTCGGAAAGGGCTTCTTCACAAGCTTCGCGGTCGGGGTGCCATCATGAGAACCTCCCTATATGCGGACGATGTGGCGGTCTTCGTGGCGCCAATCAAGAGGGACATTGACAATCTTGCTACTATCTTGCGGGGCTTCGGTGACGTGACGGGCCTATGCACCAACTTCCAGAAAAGCTCGGTCGTACCAATTCGTTGCAACCATCTTGATCTTGAGCGCATCCTCACAAGTATGCCGGCGACCCAAGCCTCCTTTCCGGTGAAATACTTGGGCCTTCCGCTTTCGGTGTGGCAGTTGAAGGCAGTACTTCCAATACCTTGTCGACAAGGCGGCCGGAAAACTCGTCACTTGGGAAGGCCAAAACATCACTCCTATTGGGCGAACGACCCTTGTCAAGTCGGTCATTTCCTCCCAAGCGGTGTTCTCGATCACACCTCTCATCGTGCCCTCTAGCACGTTGGATAACCTCAACAAGATTGAGAGCGCTTTCCTTTGGTCGGGTGCAGAAAAGACCACGGGAGCCAAATGTAAGGTCAACTGGAATGCGGTTTGCAGACCAAAGGAGTACGGTGGCCTTGGAGTGCTCAATACCGAAAAGTTCGCAAGGGCCTTGCAGTTACGATGGCTATGGTTTGAATGGAAGGAGCCCAGAAAACTTTGGGTTGGCCTTGGCAACCCCTGGACCGTAGAGGACCGTGAGTTCTTCTATGCATCTACGACTATCACCGTCGGGGATGGCGCCAAAACGCCTTTTTGGACTCCCCTTGGCTTCTTGGTCGTATGCCCAAGGACATTGCACCGCTAATTTTTTAGGCCTCGACAAGAAAGAATTGGAGGGTGCGCAAGGCTCTCAAGGAGAATGCTTGGATCCTCAAAATAAAGCAAGGCACCACTATCTTTGTCAACCACATCTCGGAATTCTTCAACCTTTGGATGCTCTTGCATGACTTCCGCCTTGATATGCAAGCGGAAGATGATATCATTTGGAAGCATGCGAACGACGGGATATACACGGCGAGCTCCGCCTACAAGGCTCAGTTTCTTGGCTTGACCCTATCCCCCTTGTACCGTATGGTTTGGAAGGCTTGGGCACCTCCGAAGATTAAATTCTTTGCTTGGTTGGCCTTGCAAGATAGGATTTGGACAGCCGATCGTCTGGAGAAGCGTGGTTGGCAAAACTGTGGCCTTTGCCCGCTTTGCAAGAGGGAACAAGAAACGGGGACACATCTCTTCTTTAAGTGTCGCTACACGTTTAGGCTTTAGAGATTGATCATAGAGCAGCTTGGACTTGCACACATGGACACCTCCAAGTGGCACTTGGATGAAACCGTCAACGCGTGGTGGCAAAAAAGAACCGACAATAATATTCCTAACCGAGACGCAATGGCCTCCCTCACCATGCTCGTTTCTTGGGTAATTTAGAACGAGAGAAACGCCCGCGTTTTCCGCCACAAAAGCGCACCGCCGACGATTCTTCTTACCAACATTTTAAAAGATACAAAACTATGGGTGACCGCCGGCGCAAAGAAACTAGGGAACATAATAGTGTCCGAGTAATTGCCATGCCGCATTTGTGAGTGCGTTGTAAAAAACTCTAAACTATTCTCTCCCTTATTTAATTGAAGAGGCAAATCTTTTGCCTTCGTTTAAAAAAAAAGGCTCCCAGTCATTCTTGAGCCCACTCTACTAGCTCACCCATTCCTCGTTGCCCATTCAAATTTGGATTGGGATTGCAAATATAATTAAGAATATATGGGAGAGACCCCGTCGTTTGTCGAATGCCGATTCAGAGATGGAATTTTAAAACAAGTGCCACAGGGCAATTCCTATCTTGATGGACGAAACATACTAACAGTATATACAATGCAATTCGGCTCCAGGGTCCAGATGATTTTGAAAGAGAAAAATTCACTACAGGTCCATTTACTTGCACTGGCGTTAGCTTTAGTCCCTGTGGTTACAAATACCCGCAATACGGTCACCAAACTTGCTCTAGGGGTCATCTACGATCCATTATACGGTTTTGTGTACGTATGCGATGAGCTGGCCCGAGTCAACCGATGCCAAATGTGCTTTGACTGTCACATGTGCCCAGCTCACTCGAATACGCATGCACGCAGGTTTTTTTTTGAGTTAAATACAACACAGGTGCCTCAACTTGTCCGATGCGATCACTTTGATGCCTAAACTTGTAAAATACATGAAACTGGTGCTGTGACTTGTTCGAACATTCAAATACGGTGCCTCCGTCCGTATCTGGGCATATGCACAACCCACATGGTGTGCCAACATGGCGTCGACCCACATGTCAATTCCTGTGAGAGGAGTGGGCTGGTTGTTTTACAGAAAATTCCTTGTACTTCAAATAATTTGCACAAAAGCTCCTGATATTTTATTTAAATATGCCAAACTGCATTGATCTCACCTGTTAGATCTAGGCCCCGCATGTCAGCATGTGGGATAAAATAGAGTATAATAACGAAAAAATAGCGCACCGGCAGGATTTGAATTCATTACCTCACGCACAACGTGCACATGTCCTAGCCAATAAGCCAAGAACAGTTATCTGTGCACTATCCAGATGCACTACTATTTGTTAGGGATATCGGACGAAATAATAAAGAGATTAAAAAAGAAAAAGGTTGACTCGCAGAAAATTTTAAAAATTATTAAGAAATTCTCACGTTTGAAAAAAAGAGAACAACTCAACATGTTACCTGCGATCAACTTTAAAAAGTGTTAGTGCATTTTTCTAAAAAACAAGATATTTTGGGAAAATTCTCACTTGTATTAAGAAATTGTAAACGTGTATTTGAAAAATGTCCGTCGCGCATTCAAAAAAATTACAACATTGATTTCATAAAATGCTTGATATGTTTTAAAATAATTATTGTGTAAAAGTATTCTTACATTTCTACAAACACGTTTAACATGTTTTAACCCATTTATAGAATTTATTGTTTTTACACAATCATTTTTAATAAGTATTGAACAATTTTCAAAATACAACTTTGTTGTTTTTTTAATAATTATGTATTCTAAAAATACAATGAAGATACAAAATAATTCTCCGTACTTGTGGTCCTGAATGAAGATACAAAAACATTACGCAATATTTCATAATATACATTGAACTTTTTAAATCCACATAAATTTTACAAACAGTTCATGTTTACCTCTTCGAACTACAAATAATAAAAATAGAATAAATAGTTTAATAGACAACAGTCGCACATTTGTATATTGGAAATTTTACATATATTGTAAAAAACAAAAAGTAACTTGAAAAAAAAAATATAATGGAAATTGCAGAGTCTTGGCGTCTAGCGGGCGTGCTATTTAGCCTAGAGGTCCCAGGGTCGAAACCAATTCAATGACGCATTATATATTTTTTTCCTGTTATTAGCATACAAAGCAATGGCTTATTTGTGACTTTGATTAAATCTCACGGGATTTTCTGCAAAAAAAAACTTGTACGCCTTTCACCCAAGGCAACGCTCACCCACTGATCTGTGGGCCAGCCGCCAGCTGTCACGCCACACGGAGAGCAAATACGGTGGCATACGGATGGAGGCACCGTATATGCACCGTGCGACAAGTTGTAGCACCACTTTTATGTATTTTACAAATTTTGGCACTAAACTGGCAGCAAATGACAAGTTTAGGCACTCATGATATATTTAACTTTTTTTTTTTTTTGCAAAACTGCCAGTTATTAAAAGATGAGAAAAATTCACTAACGGGCGCGCGCTCCTCCTGCTCCTCGCCGTCCTCCTCGCGTCCTCCTTGTGCGCCGGCTCCGCGGCGCCGCTGGCGGCCGAGCGGACGCGCCGGAAGGGCCCCCTCGACGGGCTCCGGCCCTTCGCCGGCGGCTGGAACATCAGCGACTGGCACTACATCGCCGTAAGTCGACCCGTTCTTGACCTACTAGTCTTGCACTCATGCTTGCGCTCGTGCTCACCGTCGATGCATGCTGCTTGCAGCCGGTGGCCTTCAGCGCGGCGCCGGCGTTCGCGGCCGCGGCGGTCTGGCTCGTCGGCTTCGCCCTGGCGGCGCTCGTGGCCTGCTGCTGCCGGTGCTGCCGCGGCAGCCCCACCAGGGACGACGACTACTCCTACTCGCGCAAGACCTTCGCCGCCTCCCTCCTCCTCCTCCTCCTCCTCGCCTTCACCGCCACCGCCATGTAAGCAAGCTCAAAATCCCCATTCCTTCACCATATGGAAACCGAGCCCATGAAGGAACTGGAGGCCGCGGCCGGCAGACGTTCCTCTGTCCACCGTGATTGCACGGCAGACGTTCCTCTGTCTACCGTGATTGGCTTGGTTTCTGTTGGCGTCGTCACCTCCTCGCGCTACTACTCGCCGCTCCTGGTCTAGCCCCTCCGGCGGCGCAGCCGCTCCCACAGGCTCCCGCCCGAGCAGCAGTACTTCATGGACCGCTGGGGCCGCATGGGGGGCTTCATCCCGGCGGGCAATGGCCAACAGCCACCGGCGAGTTTAATTAAAGAGCTGGGATGTGGTCTGGTCTGTAGCAGGGTTAGCAGCCAAGCAGGCAAATGTAACTACAGGGTTAATGTATGCGGTTCAGTACATGAGGGTGTTAGAGATTGGCTCAGGCCTAGGTGTGTTGCTGTCCAAGGGTAATGTCCCATTTTTTAAAGTTAAATCACCTTTTGTATACTTACCGTCTTGCTGTTTCGTGAGCATTCCATCTTGTCTTTCGACTGCATAGGCAAAAGTGTTGTTGGTAATACAGTCTTCTCTTCTGGCATTAGCACTAGTAGATTACAAAAGCTCTGAAAAAACAACACACTCTGCAACACACTGTCCAAGGGTAAATCTATGCTTAGGCTATCTATATATACTCTCAAATTATTAAGTGAGGGGTACCGACTAAATTTAGTTAGCAAACTAGTTTTGTTCTGACTAAATTAAGTTCGAAGTACTGCCATTGATTCAGTTTACTATAGTCTGAATTCAGTCATCAAAATTCAGAATGTTTCATCAAAATTCAGACATTGTTACAAGATATTTTACACAGAATGTAGCAAACAAGACAATATTATAAATTCATAATGGATGGCCATTAGCTGTTCTAGTAACTTAATAGACGGTGTGGTTACCATAAGAGTACAGAGTCCGTTGTGTTATTCAACTAAAGCATCTTCAAATGGTTCGGTCTCTGGATATAAGCTTTTACAGTCTCATACAGAGTGGGGGAGATGGATCGATCGGAGCCTAGCTAGCAGCTAGCAGATTAGTGAGTGGTGGTGATTAACACGAGAATGAATCCATGGCCATGGGCTAGACCCTGTAGGCTAGACCCTGTAGACCACGACGAAGCAGGGGAGCACGGCACGGCGGTCCATCACCACCTCGCCACCGCCCGCGTCCACCGAGTCGTACTCGTCACTGTGCTCTTCGGGGTGTACGTCGGCAGCGGCAACCGGTAGAGGCGACGGCCAGCCACCTCCGAGCGGCGAGTGCGGCAATGGCGTGGCACGATAGATCCGCGAGCCGAGGCAGCGGCCACGACCGCGGCATCCTGACGCGGCTGGACGGCGACGAACCGCCGTGAGCCCGTGATGGCTGGCTAGCGCAGAGCAGCAGTGGCTGCCGGCGCAAGGCCACTCCCGTAGCGAAGCATCTGCGCAGGTCGAGGCGCACACCGGCGAGGTCGGCAGTTCGGCACGCGATATCTGCTGCGTGCGGCGGCGAGCTCCTGGACGTGGCCCTGGTACGCGTGCGCGAGCTCGAGGGCCTCTCACTCGGCCTCGCCCTCGCGGAGCTGCACGCACAGCCGTTCCTCGGCCTCCTCCGCCGCCTCGGGGCGCAGTCGCGCGGCCTCCAGCTCCACCCACAGCAGCGCCACCCCCCGCTCCAGTTCGGCGTCTACACCGGTCCCGGAGAGCATGGCCCGGCACGGCCGGCGGCCAACAGAAAAGCGCGGGGAGGTGGCGACGCCAACAGAAACCAAGCCAATCACGGTGGACAGAGGAACGTCTGCTCGTGTGCCATGGAGGAATGGGTGCTCCGCCCGCCGGACAGCAACAACAGCACCGCCCTAGACGACATCCTCCCGTGCGCCGACGCGGCGGCGACCTCGGAGGCGCTGCGCCGGAGCAAGGAGGTGAACCACCAGCTGGTGGCCACCCTCAACGATGTGCTCGCCAATGTCTCCAACGCCAACGCCTTCCCGCCGGGCTCCGGGCCGCCTCTCAACTACAACCAGTCGGGCCCGCCGGTGCCGCTCCTCTGCAGCCCCTACCGCGCCGACCTGTCCGACCGCCCCTGCGCCGCCGGCGAGGTGCCGGCCGCCTTCGCGCCGCAGGCGTGGCGGGGCCACGTGTGCCAGGTGGCGGGCGCGCCGGGCCCGGAGACGTGCGCGACCCCCGGGCGGCTCACGCCGTCGATGTACGCCCAGGCGCTGGCCGTGGCGAACGCCAGCGCGGGGCTGGTTGGGTACGGGCCGGTGCTGGCGGACTGCGGCGCCGCGGAGCCGGCGCACAAGGAGGACGCGAGGAGGACGGCGAGGAGCAGGAGGAGCGCGCGCCGGCGAGACCCATGGCTGGCTGAGCGGACGATGGTTAAGAGTCAAGACAAGAGTACTATTTCACTGGCTTGGGATCGAGATCATCAATCTTTTAATAACTGGCAGTTTTGCAAAAAAAAAACCTGCGTGCATGCGTATTCGAGCTAGCTAGGCACATGTGGCAGTCAATGCATGCTTGGCATCGGTTGACTAGAGCCAGCTCAGCACATACATACACAAAACCGTACAATGGACCATAGATGACCCCTAAAACAAGTTTGGTGACTGTATTGCGGGTATTTGTAACCATAGAGACTAAAGCTGGCGCCAGCACAAGTAATAGGATCTGTAGTGATTTTTTCTCATTTTGAAATCTGGACCGGCCCTTCTCCTGACGATTTGCCTTGGTGTGTATTCCACATGGTATTTGGACAGCAGCGCATTTCCTGCGAATCCCCAATGGCCTACGTATAGTTGCCAATAAATGTTGTCTCCCGTTAAACAGGCAATGGTACAGACGGACGTTAATAACCAACTGTTCCACCTCACGGCAAAAGACAGGCTGCTTGCTTGGGGTTGAGGCTAGTCCGCCCCAGCTCCTTGCTTCAAATTTTGAAATTAAAAGAATGCGATGGACACACGTGTCACATCAAGCAGGGCAAACATCACACTGGCAATTACTCACCGCATTTACATGCCCCCACCAAAATAGTCGTGGAACAAATATATTTGTTTTCATGCTAAGTGCATTCAAACAAGATCAGTGTCAGTCAACAACATAGATAATAACACACACTTCCGAAAAATGAGATTCAGTGTCCCAAACTAGAATGAACAAAGAAAAAATCAAGTCTATATCTGCTGCCCTAACACGGGCAGTTTGCAATACGACACACTCCTATTCTAAGTAAAACACTACAATAAATATGCATGTTTTCATTTCAGTACTTGAACATCAAGCCTTAGAGCCAAGACCTTAGGATGCAACGTGCATGCACTGCAGGTTCTGTAGACACAAGCTGTTATTCTGCAATTCCAAAATGTGCATGCTTCAGTTCAGAAACTTCACACGTTTTTTTTCCAGAACTACACCTCCCCTGCTCTAGTTTGTGCAAGAAATTTCTAAATCTCTACTGCCAGTCTATCATTCAGTCACAATGAAGAACCCCCAAACCTCACAGTAAATTCCACCAGCAACCGGTTATCTGAGTTGGCTTTTCGTCCAGCTAGGCACCTGCACTACTGGAATTTTCACGTACGTCGGGTGTAATGCTCTTCGCCGAGTGCTAAAACACGGACACTCGGTAAAGTCCGAGTGTCACTCTCGGCAAACCCAGCTTCACGGCAAACTGCCATCTTTACCGTCACTGCCTCACGGCAAAGAGGCACCGCACGGCAAACCCTGCAGACGTCGAGAGCCGCTCACGGCAAAGAGGAGCCACATGGCATGCCCGTCCGCAACAGACGGCTCCGTCAGTTACTGCGTACATTACCGAGAGCCACCGTACGACACTCGGCAAAGCATATGCAACATCCTATTTTCTTTTTTGGGTGTGTTCTTTCTAACTGACATGTGGTCCCACTGGTCACATTTATCAATAAAAGTTTCAGATAACTTGCTAAATATTTTTGAAAAAAATGACGATATCTTTGCCGAGAGCGGCTCTCGGCAATCCTCCTGACCAGTAGGACAGCATGTCCCACATGGCAGCTGACAGTTTACCTATCTTTGCCGAGAGCTAGTCTCGGCAATGCTCGCCTTCTTTTCCGAGAGCTGCTCTCGGAAAAGTTGTGGCACAACAGTAGTGTCTCCCAGACGACCATGTTTCCGAGAGGTGCTCCCGGTAGTATATCATTTTCCGAGTGTTGCTCTCGGAAATCTTTCCCATCCACTCTGATGTTAAGCTGTTTCTTCTCAGATTCCTGCAGATAAAAACAACTACTTGGCAGAAGGATCATGTATAGGCATAATTTCATCTAGTCCACACATATATAGGCATAATTTGATCATATATAGGCATAATTTGATCTAGTCCACATATATATGCATAACTAGGGATAGTTCACATATTGTCACACACAAGTCGAATGTATTATCCTAGTAGACGTCACACACAAGTCGCAAATTCATACATATTGTCACTACTTGCAAAATACGTGCACGTCACAATAGAAGTACACTTGTTTATATATAGATCATCTTGAGGAGGAGAGGCCATCGGGTTAACATTCCGGAGGAGGAGGAGGGGCATCACTTGCACCGCTTCGAGATTGCATAAGAACCTATAA
Organism: Aegilops tauschii subsp. strangulata; assembly: GCF_002575655.3. Taxonomy (NCBI): domain Eukaryota; kingdom Viridiplantae; phylum Streptophyta; class Magnoliopsida; order Poales; family Poaceae; genus Aegilops; species Aegilops tauschii. The sequence goes on from NC_053039.3 coordinate 487,866,916, forward strand.
GAGTAGAGTCACGTGAGGGTGGTTCGTCCCTATGTAATGAATCTTCTACTCTAGTTTAGATAATGTTCTACCTGTAGTTGATCCTCAAGCAGCTTCAACCTCTTGTTCATGTCTTCCCGTTCCTTTTCTCTGGACTCCTGCTCAGCCTGCCGCCTTTGCTCCTCTTCAACAGCCCGCTGCGCCATTAAATCCTGTAACATGGCATTAGGCTCATATAGGTTGGAACGGTGCTATTTCGAGGCATGGACATAAATGAAACGTTAGGATGCTAACCTTGAGACGCACTATCTCACGTGATGCGGCGGTTGGGCGACTCCATATGGACGGAGTTGAGCTGGTGCTCGACGCGCGTATCTCGTGCAGCTTGCGATGAGAGGAGGTGGCGATCGCCCCGTTGCAAAGGAGGTCGCGGCCATGACCCTTCCCCTGGCCAGCAATGACGAGAAGCTCAGGATCAATGGGCTTGGACGTAGGTTCGACTTCCTGCCCGTGCACCTCCTGGAAGACCTCTTTGAAGGTCCCCCACTTCTCCTCCGCCGACTCCCTGCAGAACTCGGCGCCATCCTTCCCCTTGTGGCCTTCTTTCCAGGCTTCCAGGATGTGGACCGGGCGACCAACCTTCGCCTCCTGCAAAAGTAACCATCAAGTTTAATGAACCAAGATGCACCATGCAAAAAAGTTAACATCTTAATCCACATACCATGTGTTGCTTGTGAGCGGTTAGGTTCCGGCTCCCCTGGACATGAGTCGGGCCTGTCATTTTCGCTCGATCGTTTCCCTTCTCCACATGTTGCGCCTGCCATGCTGGGTTACACCACATGTCAACCAGGGCTTCCCAACAATCGTCCTTCATCCAGGGTTCCTTCACCTAGTCAGACAAAATCGAATAATTGAGGAACAAGAGGGATGAATCAAAGTACTAGCAACCGATGTAGTCACTTACCATTGACAGGTATTCTTCTCGCGACATGTTGGTCTGGCAAGCAGTCTTCCTTGTCATCTTCTCTCCCTTCTCATCGAGCGGCCGACACTGCATCACGGCTTTGTACTGCAGCGTGTGCTTGAGGTCAGAGAGTATCTTTCGGGCAGATTTCACGATGCCTTTGATCGCCTTCTGCTGCTCACCATCCACGCAAGCAAATGTTTCCTACAAGAAAGCATATGGCATCTTCTCACCATCCACGCAAGCAAGGATTTGGATATGGAAAAATGCAGTGGTCGGAGCAAAGATACTTACAAAAAAAGCATTGATGACCCAAGTGGCCATGGTGACATCGTGCTCATCCTTGTTGTGTAGGCAATGCTCCCAGGTTAAACCTGGCGACGGCGGATCGTCATCACCCGGCTTGGACAATCCAGGGAAGTGCTTCCTCAAGAGGGAGCCGATGACGTGGTTCGCCGGGCGTGCCCCCTTAGGTTGTGTCGGGATAAATGCCCACTGACTGCATGATATAAAAGACAAGCATGTGTGAGTGTCAAAGCTGTGGCATCCAAAATATGATGCAAATGAAATGCTTGCTTATCCCTCTCCTGTCGGGCAAATGACTGGACGGTTGCTGGCAGCAGTTGGTTCCGGGACCTTCCCTGGACCACGCCCGGATTTCTTCCTCTTGGAAGTGTTGCTCGAGGTATACCCCGAGCCGTCCGAGGTCTCCATGTCGCCTGACTCGGTAGCGAGCAGATCTGGTTCATCTAAGTCCACTCCGACATCGCCATCCGATGATGACTCGTCCTCGGGAGTGGCCTGATGGGAGGCGGTAGACTCGGTCCTACCACTCTGGACTCTCCGGAACTTACTAGTGCTCCCATCAGAATCTGAAAAACAAAATATATATGGTGAATATTAACCATACCACTTCAATAGGCATCAGACAGTGTTTGTTCTTCAAATTTTGAACCATACTACTCTAGGCATTACTATAGACAAGAGGAGACATCAACAAGATGTTTAGATAAACTCATAGCTGTAGTTTGAATAAAAAATAGTTTTATGCAAGATTGGCAATGGATAAACAAAACCAAACCTATTGTTAAATTTAACGAATATACCGAAAACAGTATAAACTGATTATTATCATAAAAATGAAGAAGATGCACACTCAGACAATCAGCTCGTCATAAGAGACAAGTTAACCAGAGCCCCATTGGAATAAATAAAATATATGTCATTCCTAGCAACAGAAATGACCGAGACTATTCAGATTTAGATTATCTTCAATAAATTAGGCTAAAAAATCAAAGTAATAAATCAATACTAAAAATCCTAGCAACAAAGGTGAACAAGACTATTCAGATTTAGATTAGAATTTACTCAATTCAGCATTAGTTTCCCTGGTACAAATGGATATTTGCTACTCACGATAAAGACTCCTAAAAGTGATAAAATGAACAATTATTCACCAATTACAAACAAATTTGACAATATGGACTCAAGGTTAGTAGAAATTTGACAATACTAACCTGAGGGCATCTCCAGCTGCCGCGCTACCGGAGGAGCTCCGCTGCGGCGGCCGTCCTTGGGCCACATCGAAGAACCGCCGCGCCGGCTGCCGGCCATTAAGCTTGGGGGCGGTGGCCGCAATTGGGGGCGGTGGAGGAGGGGGTGGCGGTGGCCGCAGTTGGGAGCGGTGGAGGAAGGGTGGCGGCCGCATTTGGTGGCGGTGGAGGGCGGCAGTTGGTGGCGGTGGCGATTTCGGCGTCGGCGGCGGCGGTGGCGCAGTGAACGGAGAAGGAGAAGAATGAACAGAGAAAGAAAGCAGAACGGTTAAGATCTAGGTTAGATTCTTTACCGAGAGCCCCTCTCGGAAAAGGTGGCCATTACCGAGAGCCGATAATCGACCCTCCGTAACCACTGCTCTAATTATTTCCCTTCTCTTTTTGTTTTTTGTTTGGCACTATCTTTTTTGTTTCTCATATTGCATATGTTTTTACGACCAAAGTTTGAAAATTCCATGAATTTTGATGAATTTTTTCGATAAAAGACTTTTGATGCACTCATAGATATATATATATATATATATATGCTTTTTGGGTTAGATTTGTTCAAAACTCAACTTTAAAGAGTGTAAAGTAAAAAAACATGAGAAGAAGCAGTTGTTGACCGTGGCCTACCCCCTCTCTCGGTGCCGGTCAACTTTCTAGACCGGCACCGAGAGAGAACTTTAAAGAGTGTAAAGTAAAAAAACATGAGAAGAGGCAGTTGTTGACCGTGGCCTACCCCCTCTCTCGGTGCCGGTCAACTTTCTAGACCGGCACCGAGAGAGAACTTTAAAGAGTGTAAAGTAAAAAACATGAGAAGAGGCAGTTGTTGACCGTGGCCTACCCCCTCTCTCGGTGCCGGCCAACTTCCTAGAACGGCACCGAGAGAGAACTTTAAAGAGTGTAAAGTAAAAAACATGAGAAGAAGCAGTTGTTGACCGTGGCCTACCCCCTCTCTCGGTGCCGGTCAACTTTCTAGACCGGCACCGAGAGAGAACTTTAAAGAGTGTAAAGTAATAAACATGAGAAGAAGCAGTTGTTGACCGTGGCCTACCCCCTCTCTCGGTACCGGTCAACTTCCTAGACCGCAGGGGCCACCGGATAGCCCATGCATATACATGCGATGTCCTCCTTTGAGAGCACAAGAAGTTTTGAGGCCAACGGAGCAACAGGACCCGCACTTCCTGCACAAACCAGACAAATTCCCTCTCGATACCCATAGACTATCTCGAAGAACGGGCCTAGACTTGGTCTGTCATCTCACGATGAAATGCACTAACACGGAGAAGCAGTTATTCACCATGGACTACACCCTCTCGGTGCCGATCAACGCCCTAGACCGCCGGGGCCACCGGATGGGTGCTCGATATAGAGACCGCCCGAGGGGGGGGGGGAGGGCACCCCTACATGCGTCTGGCCCATGCATATGCATGCAGGGGTGGTGTGCTATTTGAATAAGCAACGCACGTCCTTGACGTGGCACGTTCTCACAAACCACACACACGGGTGGGAACGTCGAGGACCGGCTGCGTTTGTCCCCGAGACAGAGTCTTCGGTGGGTGATCCCGTGACAGAACGGGCCTAGACTTGGTCTGTCATCTCTCGATGACATGCACTAACACGAAGAAGCAGTTATTCCCCGTGGCCTACCCCCTCTAGGTGCCGAACAACGCCCTAGACCGTCGGGGCCACCGGAGGGGTGCCGGTCTCTAGAACCGGGCGAGGCCCATCTCAAGAAGAAAACACAAGACGGTAATTATGATGTGCTAAGGTTGTTTGCAAGCATGGAAGAAAACAACAAAAAAAGTATAATACATATTATCGAGAATGCACAAGAAGGAAAGAGATCTAGGTTAGATTCTTTACCGAGAGACCCTCTCGGAAAAGGTTGCTATTACCGAGAGCCGATAATCAACCCTCGGTAACCACTGCTCTAATTTTTTCCCTTCTCTTTTTGTTTTTGTTTGGCACTATCTTTTTTGTATATCATATTTCATATGTTTTTAGACCAAAGTTTGGAAATTCCATGACTTTTGATGAATTTTTTCGATAAAAGACTTTTGATGCACTCATATATATATATATATATATATATATATATATATATGCTTTTTGGGTTAGATTTGTTCAAAACTCAACTTTAAAGAGTGTAAAGTAAAAAACATGAGAAGAAGCAGTTGTTGACCGTGGCCTACCCCCTCTCTCGGTGCCGGTCAACTTTCTAGACCGGCACCGAGAGAGAACTTTAAAGAGTGTAAAGTAAAAAACATGAGAAGAGGCAGTTGTTGACCGTGGCCTACCCCCTCTCGCGGTGCCGGCCAACTTCCTAGAACGGCACCGAGAGAGAACTTTAAATAGTGTAAAGTAAAAAACATGAGAAGAAGCAGTTGTTGACTGTGGCCTACCCCCTCTCTCGGTGCCGGTGAACTTTCTAGACCGGCACCGAGAGAGAACTTTAAAGCGTGTAAAGTAATAAACATGAGAAGAAGCAGTTGTTGACCGTGGCCTACCCCCTCTCTCGGTGCCGGTTAAGTTCCCAGACCGCAGGGGCCACCGGATAGCCCATGCATATACATGCGATGGCCTCCTTTGAGAGCACAAGAAGTTTCGAGGCCAACCGAGCAACATGACCCGCACTTCCTGCACAAACCGGACAAATTCCCTCTCGATACCCATAGACTATCTCGAAGAACGGGACTAGACTTGGTCTGTCATCTCGCGATGACATGCACTAACACGGAGAAGCAGTTATTCACCATGGACTACACCCTCTCGGTGCCGATCAACGCCCTAGACCGCCGGGGCCACCGGATGGGTGCTCGATATAGAGACCGCCCGAGGGGGGGGGAGGGCACCCCTACATGCGTGTGGCCCATGCATATGCATGCAGGGGTGGTGTGCTATTTGAATAAGCAACGCACGTCCTTGACGTGGCACGTGCCTCACAAACAACACGCACGGGCGGGAACGTCGAGGACCGTTTGCGTTCGTCCCCGAGACAGAATCTGCCCCCTGGCGTTTGCATGCAACGACATCACATGTTCCTGACGTTGATAATTCCAGGTCCTAACTATCCCGGGAAGCATATGAGTGTGTATATGGAGCCATTGGTGGACGACTTACTTGTTGCTTGGAACAATGGGGTCCGGACATACGATGCCGTTTCAAAGAAGCGCTTCAATATGCATATCTGGTACCACACATCGCTACATGACCTACCGACACGTGCGATATTTTGTGGTTGGTGTGTAAAGGGGAAGTGGCCTTGCCCAGCGTGTGGACAGCGTGTGACTTTCATTTGGCTGGCTAAGGGTCACAAGTATGTATGCTTTGACCAACATCGGCAGTTCCTTCGTCTTGATCACCCATACAGACAAGACGCTATGCACTTCCAAAAAGGTGTTATTGTTGATGACCCGCCACCACCTATTATGACCGGTGCCCAGCTTAAGGATGAGTTAGATGTTCTCGAGGAAAAGCTCGATGGGAAAGGTTTTGTGGGATATGGAGAGACACACCAGTGGACTCACATTCCAAGCTTATGGAGGCTCCCTTACTTTAAAGATCTTCTACATCCACACAACATTGATGTAATGCACACTGAAAAGAATATTGTGGAGGCCTTACTCGGCACGCTCCTCGACACCGAGAAGTCAAAGGATAACATTCAGGCTAGGATCGATCAAGCCAAGCTATGCAACAGGCCAAAATTAAATTTGGTGCCTCGTGCAAAAGGTAATTCTTGGAAGAAGCCACCAGCCCCTTTCACCCCTTCAATGCCCCAAAGGAAGGCAATTCTCCAATGGATTGTGAACAACTTGTACTTCCCTGATGGATATGCAGCTAATATCATGAGGGGAGTGAATATGGCTACAATGCGAATAGGAGGCCTCAAGAGTCATGACTACCATGTATGGCTTGAGCGGATAATGCCTGTGATGATTCGAGGGTATGTCAGAGAGGATATTTGGCGAGTGCTGGCGGAGTTGAGCTACTTCTTTCGTCAGCTTTGTGCCAAAGAACTAGATTATGAAGTGGTTGAAAAGTTGGAGGAACAAGCACCTGAGTTGCTATGCAAGTTAGAGATGATATTTCCGCCAGGTTTCTTTAATCCGATGCAACATATGATCTTACATCTCGCATATGAGGCTAGAATGGGAGGACCTGTGCAGTTCCGATGGCAGTATGCACCTGAACGGGAGTTCAAGCATCTTCGTGGGAAATGTAAGAATAAAGCCCGCATTGAAGCCTCCATAGCTGAGGCATACCTGAACGAGGAGGTGGCCACGACCACGACAAAGTACAGTATTTAGACTAGGTTAAATCCAGCTCCTCGTTACAATGAAGAACCCACCAGTAATGTTTCCGATCTTAGCCTCTTCGAAGGCCAAGGTGGCAAAGCAAGTGGACCAAAGCCCAAGAACTTTTCACCTACTGAGTGGTCGACTATTATGATCTATGTCTTGACCAACATGGAAGAAGTGCAACCGTACATAAAGTAAGTGTAGAACACCTTTATTGACAACTACTCACTATTCTTGAGTTCTAACTCGAATTCTTCCCATTGCTAGGGAATTCCAAAACAAATTCTTGAAGCTACCACGGCCCCCTAGCGACGAAGAATCAGCAGACCTTCTTGAAGATACCAATGCTGATGGCGGTTTCATTTCTTGGTTCTCAAGAAAAGTAACTTTTCTAACTTTATGTTACTTCAAGTTGATCTTACTTGCCGGTAATGCTTCCACTAATGAACCCGACAATCTCCTGTTAATCTTGTAGGCATATCAGGAGGTTGATATGGACGCCAAAGTGAGAGAAGTAGCCAAAGGTTTTGAATACGAGGCCAAGTCATTTAAGGCTTACGACATGAATGGGTACCGCTTCCACACTGATAAACACACGCGTGAGAGGCCCAACCGAAGGTCAATAAATAGTGCGGTCTATTGTCTAGGTACAGATGGACGTCACTACTATGGAACCATCGAAGAAATTTATGAGTTGTAGTATTGTGGTTTACAAGGAGTGAAGCCCATCGTATTCAGATGCAGCTGGCTCAATCCTGAGAAAGTGAGACGAACCCCTAGTATTGGCTTTGTCGAAGTTGAACGAGCATCGAAATATGCAGGAAATGATGTCTATATTATGGCTCAACAGGCTACACAAGTGTTTTTTCTCCCATACGCGTGCACATCTATGGAATATATCGATCTCTTGAAGTGGGATGTCGTGTACAAGGTACCCCGCGTATCAAGGTACCTACCCCAAACAAGGACGATTACCATATAAACCCTAACACATACGAGGGAGAGTTCTTTCAAGAAGCAGACACTGACGAAGACGAAGATGATGCAGAGGAAGATGATGGCGTGCATCACGAACATGATGCTATGGAACATGAGGCCATGGATGACATGGAAGTAGATAATGCAGAGGACGAATACGAGGATGTTTCTGACCCTCGAGATTTGGCATTACTTATGCGATGGCACATGGGGCTAGATGAGGATGACGGCCCCCCTGAAGACTTCGAGGATGAATGTATGAACGGGCGTGATAGCGATGATGAAAGCCCTGATCCAAATGTTGCACCTAATATTGACCCTTATTTCTAACAACTCCATGTAATCGTGTGAGAACTCTATGTATGTGTGTCATAACTCTATGTATTCGTGTGTGTAACAACTCTATGTATTCGTGTGTGCAACAACTCTATGTATTCGTGTGTGCAACAACTCTATGTATTTGTGTGTGTAACAACTATATGTATTATTGTGACAATTCCATTTATTCTTTATATGTGATATATTTATTGTATTTACATCAAGTTGTACCATCTGTACTAATTGGTTTGTTCTTCTTCGTATCAGGTGATTGAAACATGACAGGTAGCAACAAGATTCCAAAGTAAAGTTTGAAAAAAGTGAATGATCTGTACAATGATCAACTTACTCGACCGGTGAAAGCGGTGGCCGCTCCTTCATCGGTTGCCACAACCGCCAAGAAGGCCAAAGGATTGGCGGGTCTAGACACCCGTCCGACAAAACGTGCGAAACAAGGTTGAGTACCACGCGGGGGAGGAGTAGGAGGCGGACGAGGTGGAGGCGGACGAGGAGGGGGAGTAGGTGAGGCAGGAGGAGGAGGCGGACGAGCAGGGGGCGTAGGTGAGGCAGGAGGAGGAGGTGGACGAGGAGGCAGACGAGGAGGGGGAGTAGGTGAGGCAGGAGGAGGAGGTGGATGACGAGGCGAACGAGGAGGCGGAGTAGGTGAGGCAGGAGGAGGAGGTGGACGAGGAGGCGGGCGAGGAGGGGGAGTAGGTGAGGCAGGAGGAGGAGGCAGATGAGGAGGGGGACGAGGAGGGGGAGTAGGAGGACGAGGAGGGGGAGTAGGAGGGGGAGTAGGGGGACGAGGAGGGGGAGTAGGTGAGGCAGGAGGAGGAGGCGGACGAGGAGTACGTAAAGGAGCCTGAAGTAGAGCACCTCTTTCTTCTCCTCAACCCTCTGATGCAGTGCTTCACCGTGCTCAGGAGGAGGAAACATAGGATGGGGATGAGGCGTGTGAGGAGGAGGACGAGGAGGATTTTGCGGAGGAGGTGGTGGAGGAGGAGGAGGAGGAGGTGGTGGAGGCCGCCGCCGCCGAGAGGAGGCTGGTTGTTCGTCAGGTTTCTGAGGGTGGGGGTGGACCCTCACGGGTGACAGAGCGCCACGAGGTGAGCGGCTCGCAACCGAGCGGTTCGACTATCAGCACTACTTCCAGAGGGAAAGTGTGGCTGTGTGGTCCTTCAAAGCTTCCAAGACGCCCATATGTGCATAGAGACGTGTTGATTAAACCAATGGGAGAGAAGTAAGTGGTTATCTCGACTCATCCCATATAAATTGTACCTTTTGTCATTTCCTCACATAAATATGACTTCACTCTTCGCAATGCAGAAGCTTAGTAAAAGGTGGTGAGAGGTGTCTGCCACGGTCACCGAGTGGCATCATTGGGGGTCTTTGTAGGTTAAATTATCCTGGACTGGTCACTTTGCTGAACAGTATCATTGAGCCAGCTTGGTCATGGGATCACTACAAACTTGCACCGGATTTCCTAGACATGCGTTAGAGGGTTTATGATAACAGAGCCATGCGAGTGGTCAATGCTACCTCTTGAGCACTGCGTTGGTTTTCCCTTGAAGAGGAAAGGGTGATGCAGCAAAGTAGCGTAAGTATTTCCCTCAGTTTTTGAGAACCAAGGTATCAATCCAGTAGGAGGCCACGCACGAGTCCCTTGCACCTACACAAACAAATAAATCCTCGCAACCAACGCGATAAGGGGTTGTCAATCCCTACACGGTCACTTACAAGAGTGAGATCTGATAGAAATGATAAGATAATATTTTTGGTATTTTTATGATAAAGATGCAAAGTAAAGAAAGTAAAATAAAAACGGCACTAGAAATAGCTTGTTGTCGGGAGATTAATATGATGGAAAATAGACCCGGGGGCCATAGGTTTCACTAGTGGCTTCTCTCAAGAGCATAAGTATTTACGGTGGGTGAACAAATTACTGTTGAGCAATTGACAGAATTGAGCATAGTTATGAGAATATCTAGGTATGATCATGTATATAGGCATCACATCCGAGACAAGTAGACCGACTCCTGTCTGCATCTACTACTATTACTCCACACATCGACCGCTATCCAGCATGCATCTAGAGTATTAAGTTCATAAGAACAGAGTAACGCTTTAAGCAAGATGACATGATGTAGAGGGATAAACTCATGCAATATGATATAAACCCCATCTTGTTATCCTCGATGGCAACAATACAATACGTGCCTTGCTGCCCCTACTGTCACTGGGAAAGGACACCGCAAGATTGAACCCAAAGCTAAGCACTTCTCCCATTGCAAGAAAGATCAATCTAGTAGGCCAAACCAAACTGATAATTCGAAGAGACTTGCAAAGATAACCAATCATACATAAAAGAATTCAGAAGAATCAAATATTGTTCATAGATAAACTTGATCATAAACCCACAATTCATCGGTCTCAACAAACACACCGCAAAAGAAGATCACATCGAATATATCTCCACAAGAGAGGGGGAGAACATTGTATTGAGATCCAAAAAGAGAGAAGAAGCCATCTAGCTAATAACTATGGACCCGAAGGTCTGAGGTAAACTACTCACACTTCATCGGAGAGGCTATGGTGTTGATGTAGAAGCCCTCCGTGATCGATGCCCCCTCCGGCGGAGCTCCAGAACAGGCCCCAAGATGGGATCTCAAGGGTACAGAAGGTTGCGTAGTGGAATTAGGTTTTTGGCTCCGTATCTGGTAGTTTGGGGGTACGTAGGTATATATAGGAGGAAGGAGTACGTCGGTGGAGCAACAGGGGGCCCACGAGGGTGGAGGGCGCGCCCAGGGGGGTAGGCGCGCCCCCTACCTCGTGGCTTCCTGGTTGATGTCTTGACGTAGGGTCCAAGTCCTCTGGATCATGTTCGTTCTGAAAATCACGTTCCCGAAGGTTTCATTCCGTTTGATATTCTTTTTCCGCGGAACTCTGAAATAGGCAAAAAACAACAATTCTGGGCTGGGCCTCCGGTTAATAGGTTAGTCCCAAAAATAATATAAAAGTGTATAATAAAGCCCAATAATGTCCAAAACAGAATATAATATAGCATGGAACAATAAAAAATTATAGATACGTTGGAGACGTATCAAGCATCCCCAAGCTTAATTCCTGCTCGTCCTCGAGTAGGTAAATGATAAAAACAGAATTTTTGATGTGGAATGCTACTAGGCATAATTTCAATGTAATTCTTCTTAATTGTGGTATGAATATTCAGATCCGAAAGATTCAAGATAAAAGTTCAATATTGACATAAAAATAATAATACTTCAAGCATACTAACTAAGCAATTATGTTTTCTCAAAATAACATGGCCAAAGAAAGTCCATCCCTACAAAATCATATAGTTTAGTCATGCTCCATTTTTGTCACACAAGAATGCTCTCATCATGCACAACCCTGATGACAAGCCAAGTAATTGTTTCATACTTTAGTAATCTCAAACTTTTTCAACCTTCACGCAATACATGAGCGTGAGCCATGGATATAGCACTATGGGTGGAATAGAATATAATGATGGGGGTTATGTGGAGAAGACAAAAAAGGAGAAAGTCTCACATGAACGAGGCTAATCAATGAGCTATGGAGATGCCCATCGATTGATGTTAATGCAAGGAGTAGGGATTGCCATGCAACGGATGCACTTAGAGCTATAAATATATGAAAGCTCAACAAAAGAAACTAAGTGGGTGTGCATCCAACTTGCTTTCTCATGAAGACCTAGGGCACTTGAGGAGGCCCATTGTTGGAATATACAAGCCAAGTTCTATAATGAAAAATTCCCACTAGTATATGAAAGTGACAAAATAAGAGACTCTCTATCATGAAGATTATGGTGCTACTTTGAAGCACAAGTGTGGTAAAAGGATAGTAACATTGTCCCTTCTCTCTTTTTCTCTCATTTTTTTGGGCCTTCTCTTTTTTATGGCCTTTCTCTTTTTTTATTCCTCACTTGGGACAATGCTCTAGAAAATGATGATCATCACACCTCTATTTATTTACAACTCAATGATTACAACTCGATACTAGAACAAAGTATGACTCTATATGAATGCCTCCGGCGGTGTACCGGGATATGCAATGAACCAAGAGTGACATGTATGAAAGAATTATGAATGGTGGCTTTGCCACAAATACGATGTCAACTACATGATCATGCAAAGCAATATGACAATGATGAACGTGTCATGATAAACGGAACGGTGGAAAGTTGCATGGCAATATATCTCGGAATGGCTATGGAAATGCCATAATAGGTAGGTATGGTGGCTGTTTTGAGGAAGATATAAGGAGGTTTATGTGTGAAAGAGCGTATCATATCACGGGGTTTGGATGCACCGGCGAAGTTTGCACCAACTCTCAATGTGAGAAAGGGCAATGCACGGTACCGAAGAGGCTAGCAATGATGGAAACGTGAGAGTGCGTATAATCCATGGACTCAACATTAGTCATAAAGAACTCACATACTTATTGCAAAAATCTACAAGTCATCAAAAACCAAGCACTACGCGCATGCTCCTAGGGGGATAGATTGGTAGGAAAAGACCATCGCTCGTCCCCGACCGCCACTCATAAGGAGGACACTCAAAGAACACCTCATGTTTCAAATTTGTTACATAACATTTACCATACGTGCATGCTACGGGACTTGCAAACTTCAACACAAGCATTTCTCAAATTCACAACTACTCAACTAGCACAACTTTGATATCACTACCTCCATGTCTCAAAACAATCATCAAGCATCAAACTTCTCTTAGTATTCAACGCACTCATAAGAAAGTTTTTACTAGTCTTGAATACCTAGCATATTAAGATTATTTAAGCAAATTACCATGCTATTTAAGACTCTCAAAATAATCTAAGTGAAGCATGAGAGATCAATAGTTTCTCTAAAACAAATCCACCACCGTGCTCTAAAAGATATAAGTGAAGTACTAGAGCAAAAACTATATAACTCAAAAGATATAAGTGAAGCACATAGAGTATTCTAATAATTTCCGAATCATGTGTGTCTCTCTCAAAAGGTGTGTACAGAAAAGATGATTGTGGTAAACTAAAAAAAATGAAGACTCAAATCATACAAGACGCTCCAAGCAAAACACATATCATGTGGTGAATAAAAATATAGCTCCAAGTAAAGTTACCGATGGAAGTAGACGAAAGAGGGGATGCCTTCCGGGGCATCCCCAAGCTTTGGCTTTAGGTGTCCCTAGATTATCTTGGGGGTGCCATGGGCATCCCCAAGCTTAGGCTCTTGCCACTCCTTGTTCCATAATCCATCAAATCTTTTACCCAAAACTTGAAAACTTCACAACACAAAACTCAGCAGAAAATCTCGTGAGCTCCGTTAGCGAAAGAAAACAAAAGACCATTTCAAGCTACTGTAATGAACTCATTATTCATTTATATTTGTGTTAAACCTACTGTATTCCAACTTCTCTATGGTTTATAAACTATTTTACTAGCCATAGATTCATCAAAATAAGCAAACAACACACGAAAAACAGAATCTATCAAAAACAGAACAGTCTGTAGTAATATGTAACTAAAGCAAACTTCTGGAACTCCAAACATTCAGCAAAAATAGGACGACCTAGAAAATTTGTTTATTGATCAGCAGCAATTGGAATCAATATTTTATCACGTTCTGGTGATTTTTAACAATTGTTTTCGTGAACAGAAAGTTTCTGGAATTTACAGCAAGATCAAATAACTGTCATCCAAGAAGATCCTATAGGTTTAACTTGGCACAAACACTAATTAAAACATAAAAACACATCTAACCAGAGGCTAGAAAAAATATTTATTCCTAAACAGAAGCAAAAGGCAAAAAACTGAAAATAAAATTGGGTTGCCTCCCAACAAGCGCTATCGTTTAACGCCCCTAGCTAGGCATAAAAGCAAGGATAGATCTAGGTATTGCCATCTTTAGTAGGCAATCCATAAGTGGCTCTCATAATCGATTCATAAGGTAATTTTATTTTCTTTATAGGGAAGTGTTCCATGCCTTTCTTTAATGGAAATTGGAATTTAATATTCCCTTCCTTCATATCAATAATTGCACCAATCGTTCTAAGGAAAGGTCTACCAAGAATAATAGGACATGAAGGATTGCAATCTAAATCAAGGACAATAAAGTCTACGGGCACATAGTTCCTATTTGCAACAATAAGAACATCATTAATTCTTCCCATAGGTTTCTTAATAGTGGAATCCGCAAGGTGCAAGTGTAAGGAGCAATCATCAAAATCACAGAAACCTAGCAAATCGCACAAAGTTTTTGGAATCGTGGAAACACTAGCACCCAAATCACACAAAGCATAGCATTCATGATCTTTAATTTTAATTCTAATAGTAGGTTCCCACTCATCATAAAGTTTTCTAGGGATAGAAACTTCCAACTCAAGTTTTTCTTCATAAGATTGCATCAAAGCATCAACGATATGTTTGGTAAAGGCTTTATTTTGACTATAAGCATGAGGAGAATTTTGCACGGATTGCAACAAGGAAATACAATCTATCAAAGAGCAATTATCATAATTAAATTCCTTGAAATCCAAAATAGTGGGTTCATTAATATCTAATGTTTTGATCTCTTCAATCCCACTTTTATCAATTTTAGCATCAAGATCTAAAAACTCCGAATTTCTGGAACGCCTTCTAGGTAAAGGTGGATCATATTCAGTCCCATCATTGTCAAGATTCATATTGCAAAACAAAGATTTAATAGGGGACATATCAATAACTTTTATATCTTCATCTTTATTTTCATAGAAATTTGAAGAACACGCTTTCACAAAGCAATCTTTCTTAGCACGCATCCTAGCGGTTCTTTCTTTGCACTCATCAATGGAAATTCTCATGGCTTTGAGAGACTCATTGATATCATGCTTAGGAGGAATATATCTAAGTTTCAAAGAATCAACATCAAGAGAAATTCTATCAACGTTCCTAGCAAATTCATCAACTTTAAGCAATTTTTCTTCAAGCAAAGCATTGAATTTTTTTTGCGAATTGATAAATTCCTTAACACTAGTCTCAAATTCAGAAGGCATCTTACTAATGTTTCCAGAAGAGTTGTTGTAGGAATTACCATAATTATTAGAGGAATTACTAGGATAAGGCCTAGGATTAAAGTTTCCTCTATACGCGTTGTTACCAAAATTATTCCTACCAACAAAATTCACATCCATAGGTTCATTATTATTCTCAATGAAAGTGGACAAAGGCATATCATTAGGATCAAAAGAAACACTCTTAGTAGCAAATAATTTCATAAGTTCATCCATCTTTCCACTCAAAACATTAATTTCTTCTACCGCATGCACTTTTTTATTAGTAGATCTTTCAGTGTGCCATTGAGAATAATTAACCATAATATTATCTAGGAGTTTAGTAGCTTCTCCTAAAGTGATTTCCATAAAAGTACCTCCCACGGCCGAATCTAAAAGATTTCCAGAAGCAAAATTCAATCCGGCATAAAAAATTTGTATAATCATCCACAAATTCAAACCATGCGTAGGGCAATTACGTATCATTAATTTTTTTTGAATATTAACGTATCATTAATTTCATCCTCTTCCAAGCTTGTGCAACATGTTCATGATCAAGTTGCTTAAAATTCATAATATCGTTTCTAAGAGAGATGATCTTAGCGGGAGGAAAATACTTAGAGATAAAAGCATCTTTGCACTTATTCCATGAATCAATACTATTTTTACGCAAAGATGAAAACCAAGCTTTAGCACGATCTCTAAGTGAAAAAGGAAATAGCTTCAATTTAACAATATCATTGTCCACATCTTTCTTCTTTTGCATATCACACAAATCAACGAAGCTATTTAGATGGGTAGCGGCATCTTCACTAGGAAGGCCGACGAATTGATCTTTCATGACAAGATTCAACAAAGCAGCATTGATTTCACATGATTCAGTATCGGTAAGAGGAGCAATCGGAGTGCTAAGGAAATCATTATTGTTGGTATTGGTAAAGTCACATAATTTGGTATTATCTTGAGCCATCGTGACAAGCAAGCAATCCAACACACGAGCAAACAAGAAGTGAGCGAAAAAAAGGCAAAAGGAAAAGAGAGAGGGCGAATAAAACGACAAGGGTGAAGTGGGGGAGAGGAAAACGAGAGGCAAATGGCAAATAATGTAATGCGGGAGATAAGGGTTTGTGATGGGTACTTGGTATGTTGACTTTTGCGTAGACTCCCCGGCAACGGGGCCAGAAATCCTTCTTGCTACCTCTTGAGCACTGCGTTGGTTTTCCCTTGAAGAGGAAAGGGTGATGCAGCAAAGTAGCGTAAGTATTTCCCTCAGTTTTTTGAGAACCAAGGTATCAATCCAGTAGGAGGCCACGCACGAGTCCCTTGCACCTACACAAAAAAATAAGTCCTCGCAACCAACGCGGTAAGGGGTTGTCATCCCTACACGGTCACTTACGAGAGTGAGATCTGATAGAAATGATAAGATAATATTTTTGGTATTTTTATGATAAAGATGCAAAATAAAGAAAGTAAAATGAAAACGGCACTAGAAATAGCTTGTTGTCGGGAGATTAATATGATGGAAAATAGACTCGGGGGCCATAGGTTTCACTAGTGGCTTCTCTCAAGAGCATAAGTATTTACGGTGGGTGAACAAATTACTGTTGACCAATTGACAGAATTGAGCATAGTTATGAGAATCTAGGTATGATCATGTATATAGGCATCACGTCCGAGACAAGTAGACCGACTCCTGCCTACATCTACTAATATTACTCCACACATCGACCGCTATCCAGCATGCATCTAGAGTATTAAGTTCATAAGAACAGAGTAACGCTTTAAGCAAGATGACATGATGTAGAGGGATAAACTCATGCAATATGATATAAACCCCATCTTGTTATCCTCGATGGCAACAATACAATACGTGCCTTGCTGCCCCTACTGTCACTGGAAAAGGACACCGCAAGATTGAACCCAAAGCTAAGCACTTCTCCCATTGCAAGAAAGATCAATCTAGTAGGCCAAACCAAACTGATAATTCGAAGAGACTTGCAAAGATAACCAATCATACATAAAAGAATTCAGAAGATTCAAATATTGTTCATAGATAAACTTGATCATAAACCCACAATTCATCGGTCTCAACAAACACACCGCAAAAGAAGATTACATCGAATATATCTCCACAAGAGAGGGGGAGAACATTGTATTGAGATCCAAAAAGAGAGAAGAAGCCATCTAGCTAATAACTATGGACCCGAAGGTCTGAGGTAAACTACTCACACTTCATCGGAGAGGCTATGGTGTTGATGTAGAAGCCCTCCGTGATCGATGCCCCCTCCGGCGGAGCTCCGGAACAGGCCCCAAGATGGGATCTCACGTGTACAGAAGGTTGCGGCGGTGGAATTAGGTTTTTGGCTCCGTATCTTGTAGTTTGGGGGTACGTAGGTATATATAGGAGGAAGGAGTACGTCGGTGGAGCATCAGGGGGCCCACGAGGGTGGAGGGCGCGCCCAGGGGGGTAGGCGCCCCCCCCTACCTCATGGCTTCCTGGTTGATGTCTTGACATAGGGTCCAAGTCTCCTGGATCTTGTTCGTTCTGAAAATCACGTTCCCGAAGGTTTCATTCCGTTTGGACTCCGTTTGATATTCCTTTTCTGCGAAACTCTGAAATAGGCAAAAAACAGCAATTCTGGGCTGGGCCTCCGGCTAATAGGTTAGTCCCAAAAATAGTATAAAAGTGAATAATAAAGCCCAATAATGTCCAAAACTGTAGATAATATAGCATGGAGCAGTCAAAAATTATAGATACGTTGGAGACGTATCAGCCAGGTTGACGGAGATCCGTTCTTGGTTTCACAACACACTGCAGATGAACTTGACGGCAATGGCCACTTTGAAGCAAATGACGAGGAGGGAGAGGGCAAAGCTTTCCCCCCCACCCGCACAACCGATGCACAAGGTCGAGATCCTCCTCTGGGCGATGGAGCAGGCCGATTCGTCCAGCCTGTGGACCAGGCGGAGGTGGTGGGCGTTCAGATCCAGGGTAGAGCATCCACTGGATCAGGAACCCACGGTGCATGAGGTGCTGTTGCAGATTGTGGAGCCTCTAACCGAGTCAGAGACTCCGAAGCGCAAGAGGAGGAGGACAGTGATCGCGACCTCGCTTCCCTGCCGTTCTCCATGCTTCCCTCGCCGCTCTCCTCGCCTGAACGGCGGCGACAGATATGTTTAGGGTAAGATTGCTGATTTATAAATCATTACTTACCACTTGCTTAATTTGAAAGGGACTTTTATTGTGAGGGGAAGCATTTGTGAGGCGACAGTATTTCATGTGATGTATTTGAATACCAGAAGTTGTTATGCATTAGAAGTTCACTCAGATAATAATAGTACCTGCAGTCTATGATTTGTGTTATCTGTTTTGTATTGTGTGGTGTTTGCATGTATGTGTGGGCTCAAAATCTAATACGGTTCTGATTCCTGTTTTCATGGCCTTGATGCTAAGTTAAGTACATGCTGGTCAGAGTGACCAGAGGGAAGCGTCGCGCTAGTGGGAAATATTTTAGGGTTTTATCATCGTGATAACCCTAGAAAATTAATAAAAACGTCGAAAATCAATGGAACTAGTCATGGATGCTTCTCATGTTGGTACAAGGGTGTAGAAAGAATATAGGTCCATTTGAAGCATGTCGAGAAAAACCCGTCCTTCCACACAGACCCTTACCTCCTACCCGAACGGCCGCCGGTGAAGGAGGTGAATTTTTGGCCATGTTAAGAATGAGAATTTTTATCCTTATTGTGGGCATGGCCACCCCAGTGGATCGACAACGTGCGCTTGTTGCGTCACCTCCGTGAAGTATTTAAGCATTTAATCATATTAGAAAATCCATACAAATGCCGACAACCTTACCAAACTAGTCACGCTTCCTTCTCATGTTGATACAAAGAAATAGAAATTTTTTGGGTCCATTTACATCATGTCAGGCAAGTTTGTTTGTACGTGTTCTCCGTGTGTGTGAATGACATGTGGGATCCACATGTAAAAACCCCATAGGCAAAAAAGAAGGAACTAAACTGCCCGACGGAGTTTCGAACCAAGGGCATTAGTATGTGATCGGGAGGGTGTTACCGCTGGGCTGATGATGCATTTTGATACAAATTACGTGCCCTCAGATTTAAGAAAATCATTTACCATATCTATCTTGTCTAACCACTTCTGGTGTCCACGTGTCAGCAGTTTGAAGGGCGGCGCGGGGCAAACCGCACGCGAGGTGCACGACGCGGGGCAAACCCCACGCATCCTCACTGTGGAAGGCCCTGGTAGGTGAGACAAATCACCCCCCTCGACTCCTCGGTAAGAGGCAGCAACATTCATTTTCTTCCCCAAATCGGGTAGAAAACCCTCGTCCTCTCCCACTCCAGACATACCACCTCGTCTCCCAAACCCTCGTCCCTTCCTCACCACTCCACTCCTCTCCTCCCTTCCAACACCTCCCTCCTCCTCTCGTCGACCGCCGATGAAGCGCGGCCGTGAAGATGCGGCGGACGAGCCGGAGGCAACCATCGGTGGAGAGCAGTCTGCTGCCGTGGCTGCCGCCGTGGTTGCAGCAGCTCAGTCCGCCGTAGCGGCAACGGCTGGCGGTGCAGCAACTGCTGTGCTTCCTCCCGCTGCCATCCCAGCCGTCGACCTACCAGTCGGCGAGCCTGTGCATGAGAAGGTCGGGGAACATCTGGACGAGGAGAAGGTGAGGCTGAAGCGCGAGCTCTATGATAAAATCGAGGAGGAGTTCTACGGGGGAACGACGTGGACGAGATAGAATTCGAGATGGCTGTGGATCCCATGAAGGGCAGCGACTTTGACGAGGATGTCATCGACGAGCTCTCGGAGGTACTAATCTGATTTTTTCAGATTTTTTTCCTTCAAGTAATCTGTCTTTTCATGGCATTGGGGTTTTTCTTATTAAGTACATGAGCATCAATTTCATATGGGCGTGCTAGTTGAAAGGATCTAGCATAGATTTTCTTGCATCTTGAATGGTGGTTTTTTAACCTAAAGCATTTTCTTCACGTATTGATGAGGTATTTCTACTCATGTACTGGCCCAGCCATAATGTTTGCGTACATGTAGGATTGTAGGGATCTAGCATAGATTTTCTTGTTGGATGGTGGTTTTAGAATCTGATTCATTTTCTGATTCGAATAGACAGAAGAAAAAAAACCACTAGTATAGCTAAAGCAGAGACTCATTATCTGATTCCATCACGGCATGCTTTATTGATTAAGCAAACTTACATCGTTGACAAGAGATACATGAATGCAATAAGTGGGGTAATCAACCCAAACACAAGATAGATGATTCTCATAACTATTTCTAGCGATCTCATGTGCGACACCATTGGCTTCCCGAGGACAGTGAGAAAATGCGGCAGTTCCTATCTCCAGAACTTGATCAAAACAATCAGCAATAATACGTGATCCTTCGTGCCACCATGTGTTACCTCCAGTAAAAGCTTGAACAACTTGTAAGCAATCCCATTCTACAATAATTTGATGATAGCCTAATGATGCTACCAAAGATAGGCCTTCTTTCATTTCCACCGACTCCATCAAGCAGGCAGATGATGCATTTGGGATATAATGGCAATTTACTGATTGACGCAGAGTTGCCATACTGATCTCTTAAAACACCACCCGTTGACTCATCTCCTTCTTAACTATCATATCATGCATCTACATTCAGTTTTAATTGGTAAGAATCCTGTTTTGACCACTTGATTATTTCTTTGACAACCCCTGTTTTGCATGACAACATTTCCTTTTCTCGTAATTGGTCTGCCTTGTTGCATGAGGACAGAACCAATACCTTGACCTGATGCATCTGTTTAAAAAGTAAATGGTAGGGTCAAATAAGGTAAAGCATAACAAGAGCAGTGACCAGAAAATTCTTCAATGTTGTGAAGGCCTCAATTTGAGCATCTGACCATTGGAATGAATCATTTTTTAGACAACATGCCCTAAATACTCAACTTGAGGGACAGGAAAACTGCATTTGCTAATCTTAGCATATATTTGTTAAACTAGAATTCAATTTCTGATTCCAACAAATAGACAAAAAACACTTTGTTTTGCATCACAACATTTCCTTTTCCAAGTTAAGTTCCTCCAAAGTATTTTCCTCACCGGTATCATTAGAGTCATAAGATAAGGGATAAAGATAGTAGCCCATAGTTATCAATTTCCTTCTGAAACTTATCAGGGGCTAACAATGTTGGAGTATTAGTATTGCTGCTCTCAGAAAGAATTATGGTTTCTTGATTCCAGTAGATAGAAGAAACCCCCCTTGTGTTTAACATGGAGGAGTATAATGAAGCCTTTTTCTGATTCCAATCAGAATTACACCGGTAACAAGTATCAAGTATCATTAAACCAAGCCACATCATGAATTCTTTCATGTGTTAGTTATGTACTTCTTGTGCACTAATCTATCAATGCAACTATTCCACCGTCCATATTTATGCATGTCAAATTATTTGGCTCAATTATGTATGTGCATATACGCCTTATTTCCAGCAAATAGATAGTTGTCATGTTACACGTCTATACTTTTTAAACATTCTAATTAAGAGCAATCTAGCAGAATAGATTAACTGAGTTCTTCTTTGTGTACTAATTCACAGGAGGATGACAATGATGTGGGGTATGGCATGGACAGCAGGCACAGCAAGAGCCGCTACATCATGAGGCAGCTGATTGCTGGAAAATTCAAGTACCGTTTCTATGGCAAGCTTGGCTGCCCCTTTTGTGGCAAGGCGATCAAGGGCGGCATAGATGGCTTGATGCAGCATGGCGTCACCACTGGCAACTCCTACAGTAGGAAGCATAAGGACAGTACTCTGGCTAAACATGCGGCCTACGGGTGCTTCCTCAAGATTGTCATTGTCAATGAGCCCTACTACATCCCGCCATGCCGCCGCTGAACAAGGGAGACAAGTGATGTGCTGCTAGAGTGCTGCTGCTGCCCCAGGACCGCCGTGTCCTTTTATGTTATCTGTATTCGCTGCTCGACTCTAAAACTTATGGTCCATGGTGTGTAAGAACTTATGTCCTATGGTCTATGGTGGGTGTGAACTTATGGTGTGCGGTGGTTAATCTGCCGTTTATCTAAGTGTTTGCTGCTAATCTGCTTAAGTGGTCTAAGTTGTTATTAGTACTATTTTGCTGATGTATGTTAGGCATTGTACAATGGTAGATGCTAAGGGTGGTGCTTAGAAAAATAAACCAGGTTTTTCTGAAGCACCATTGCCTATTTCTACAGGACAGACGCCTAGTTAAGCGTCTACCCTGTAGAAATAAGCACCGGTGCTTAAGAAAAGCCTGGTTTATCTCTCTAAACACCTCGCCTAATCACCTTGCATTGTACAAGGCCATAGCAACTCAAGT
Organism: Aegilops tauschii subsp. strangulata; assembly: GCF_002575655.3. Taxonomy (NCBI): domain Eukaryota; kingdom Viridiplantae; phylum Streptophyta; class Magnoliopsida; order Poales; family Poaceae; genus Aegilops; species Aegilops tauschii. The sequence goes on from NC_053039.3 coordinate 487,889,450, forward strand.
ATCGTACGGTGGTCTATGTTATGTTTGCTGTGTTATTCTGCCGTTCTAGAATCGTATGGTGATGCATGCTAGGAACTCTACTACTATGACTATGGTAGTTATAGCTTGGCATGATTATGTTCCGTTTATAACTCAAGATGTTCCAGCCATATCTATGTCCAGTTACAACTGAACTATGCATTAGTTTTTGCCAAAAGTAAATCATGCAAATGATTGCCAATTCTACCTATTGTCAATTGAAGCTTTGTACTGAGGATGCATTAGTTATTGCAATAAGTAGAGGATGCACATGTTTCCCAAAAGTGCCTGTTTCCACTTTCTGGTAAGAACTGAACATGTGTCAAATTATGCTAAAAGTAGAGCATGAGCATGAACATGTATCAATTGCTGCTTCCTATTTGTGTTTGAATGGTCTCAACATATATGGTGATGGTTTAGGGTCTCTGTGTGACCGTGATGATAACTCCAGATGTTCCAGCCATATCTATGACCAGTTATAACTCAACTATGCATTAGTTCTTGCCAAAAGTAAAGCATGCAAATGATTGCCAATACAACCGTATTGCCAATTCAATTTTTGTACTGAGGATGCATTAGTTATAGCAGTAAGTAGAGGATGCTCATGATTGCCAAAATTTCATATATCCACTTTATGATAAGAACTAAACATGTATCAAATGATGATAAAAGTAGAGCATGAGCAAGATCATGTATCAATTGATGCTACATATTTGTGTTTGAATGGGCTCAACATTTGTTTGCCTATGGTCTTGCTGTCAAATATAAGTTTGAGTTCTACGAGGCTTTTCTCCGTTACGAAGACTTTTATCTGAAACTGACATTGCTGGCTCGTATGCAATGATGCAAACCGGATCAATTAATCTAAAGACAATAATTCAAAGATGTATAACAAAATTAGCAGTCAACTAATATTAAAAAATTAAGTGGGTCATTTAACATATGATCCACTTATGAGTTTAAGCACACAACCTATTTGGTCGTGCATAAAATAAGCGCAGTTTAACAAGGGTATCCAATTGCTTAACCACCTGAAGTTGTGCAAACCTTATGAGGGTTCAACTACTAAAAGAGCGGCCGACAACGATTAAAAAAAGCTACGATCAGGAAATACCTTCTCTCGGAGACGGCGGCGCCGAGTTGATGGCCGCGGATAGTGCGTCGCAAACTAGAAGTGCCCCTATAGCGCGGTAGACGGAGGCAAGGATAAATGGCGCGTTCATGCGAGGAGGGGGCGGCGAGAAGAACACTGAAGTCCGACCCCTCATGGCGGTGGGCAGTGGACGGCGACTCCTGTAATCCGTGTGAGCCCGGCATCTCCGATCTGATCTTGCAGCGGTCGTGGGAGCTGCGGATGGCACGGCCGGGTGGTTAGAATGAGGCGCTGTAAACACGGGATTTAGGGAGGGGTGGGCCGCGTGAGTTATGTTAGATTTCAATAATATCACAATGATATCCGGAAAGATCTAGAAAATATTGTCGTTGCTTTTTAAGTATTAACAATGGTTTCTTCGTGTCGCATATGCCCGAAAAATGCCATACGTGACAAAACTTGCAATAAATGTTGAAAATGGTCCACATTGTACTAATGACCGAAAAATCACGCATGTGAAGAAACTTCCAAAATTTGTTGAAGATGGTTGATTTGGAGATGGTCTACAAATTCACTACAATATTTCAAATTTATTTTAAAATTAAAATTCAATGATGCAAGTGTCGGCGTTCTAGGAACGGGGGTCCCCAGACTTGCCAGCCTGCGGCCCACGGCGTTGCTGTGCTGCAGGCCTGTACGGCCTATCTTCGTCAACAAGGCCTTCAAGACCCTCGCGAGGGGCCAAGCCTCGCGAGGCGGACGACGCAAGACCTCCTTAGGAGCGGCCCCACCAGGCTGCCTCGCGAGGAGCGGAGAAATCAAGGCAGGGCAAACCTCGCGAGGCTCTCGTGACGTGAGCCATGACGATCAAGATCAAGCGGGTGCCAGGCGGGCACCAGCGCACGCAGCGTCCCTGTTTCCTCTTTGGTGCTAAGGAGGCAAGCGCAAACGCGGAGTACCGAGGCATCAAGCAAAGGTTTCCATATCGGTGCAACGAGACCAAGACCAGCAGGACGGCAGGATGGAGGTCACCATGGAGCCCAAGACGGCGTCACCACCAGAGCCTTTCGCAGGCGAAGACCGCTTTTGTCAGGATAAGCTGTACTAGCTGTCCCCTTTCAAATTGGCTGTTGTTGGCTCCCTTCCCGCTCAATATTTGGTGAGAGGACCAGGGCCTATATAAGTAGAACTAGCCACCACAGTAGGGGGGTCGATTCCACCTCCCATCCTCACATCCACAAGCTCGCAGAGCACAAGAACACCTCAACCTCAGGAGGCTGTTCTTCCCCTTGTACTGTTCATCATTAGCCCAAGAGGAAATCCACCACCAACACATTGGAGTAGGGTATTAGACCACAACGGTGGCCCGAACCAGTATAAATCTTGTGTCTTTGTGTTGTGAGTTCGTCGAGTTCGTCCGCGAGATCTTAGCGCGCTAGGGCGTAGATCGGTAGGGAGGAAATCTCCGCGCGCACCCCAGTGTTCGAACCTTGAGGGTTTTGCCGGAACCCGTGATCCGACATTTGGCGTGCCAGGTAGGGGTGCGCCAGAGCCTCCTTCTAGTCGATTCGTGTCCAGTTGCTCCGTCGTCTCCATGGCGGACGCTCGCCGTGCTCGTGCTGAGCGCCGGGCTGCCCTAGCCACCCGCGTCGCATAGACGGCTCCCGTCGGTGGGCCACCACATCGTTCTCCGTCTCCTGCCGCCAACGCCGCCACCGGCCCGGCGGGGAACGAGCAGCAAGCGTCCTCGCTGCACCCCTCGGTGCGGCGGGACGGCCGCACCGCCACCCCATCGCTGACCCCGGCCGACTCCTCGTCCTACGCTCGTCGCGCTCCCATGGATGCACGGGCCGCGCTCCTCATGGCGCACGAGCTCATGCGCTACCGCCCGGTCGACGACCTCTACGAGGACTGGCTCAACCGCATCGCCGGGCTCGTCCGCGCCGCAGGGGGCTCCCCTGCGCCGTCCCTCTCTCCGCCTCACCCTCCGCCAGCTACGGGCGACGTAGCTCACGGAGCACCTCCACCACCTCTGCCCCAAGACAGTGCCCTGGCCCGCGCGCGAAGAAAGAAGCTGTCAAGAAGTCCCTCCTCCGCAAGAGAACGCTCCGCTGCTCCTCGCGCCGCCGCGCCAGGATCGTCCACCGCGGCAGGACCCCGCGCTGCTTGCTGTGGCAGCATGTGGGTGTCAAGACCAAGCTCCACCTCCAAGACGGGCCCCGGCGACCACGGCCGGCTGCCGTGCCTTCACCCCCGAGCTGCGTAGCGTCGCCTGGCTGGGCAAGTTCAAGCCAGATCTGCCTCCTCGCTACGACGGCACCCCCGACCCCGCGGAGTTCCTGGAGCTCTACGAGCTGAGTATTGAGGCGGCCAACGGCAACGAGAAAGTCATGGCGAACTGGTTCCCTATGGCACTCAAAGACGGCACTCGTTCGTGGCTCCTGAACCTGCCTCCAGGCTCGATCTCCTCCTGGGACGAGATGCGCGACCGTTTCGTCGCCAACTTCCAGGGCACTCGCGACCGCCCGCCGGCCGCGGGTGACCTGCGCCGCGTCAAGCAACAACCAGGGGAGACCCTCCAGAAGTTCATCCAGCGCTTCAACAACATACGTCTCAAGATCCGCAAGGTGACGGACGAGGCCATCATCTCCGCGTTCTCTGATGGCGTCCGCGACGTCAAGATGAAGGAAGAGCTCGCTATCCATGATGAGCTGTGCACATCTCAGGAGTTGTTCAACCTGGCGACCAAGTGTGCAAGAGCTCGGGAAGGGCACCTCTCCCTCCTCGAGCTGCCGGCTGCGAACCCGGAGGAGAAGAAAGCCAAGGCCAAGGGCGTGAAGCGCAAGGGAGCAGCTGTGCTCACAGCGGAGCCGGACACCAAGCGAGGCAGAGACCAGCCCGAGTCATCCAAGAGTAGCCGACCGTTCTGCACCTTCCACAACCTGAATACCCACAACACCAGCGACTGTCAAGAGCTCAGAGCCATTCGCGAAGGACGCTTCGGTCGACGCCCCGAGCGCAACGACCGGGGCTACGGCCGAGGAGGAGGACATGGAGGCGGGCGCTGGGATGACCGTGGCCCGCGCCAGGAGTGGCGCGACCGGCCTCATGAGGACCGCTGGCAGGATCATCCTCGTGAGGGCGCCTGGAGGGACCAGCCTCGTGAGGATCGTCCTCAAGGCAACGCTGGTCTTCCCCCGCTACCGCCACCACCAAGAAGAAATGACGACCACCATCAGGACGAGGGGGCTCGGGGCTTCCAGGAGCCGCGTGCTATTGCCTGCATCTTGGGCGGAGCTCAGGCCCCAGCCTCGCATCATATCTTCAAACAGTTTGCTCGTGAAGTGAATGCAGTCCTCCCCAAGCTAGCGGCCACGCGCCCGCTCAGGTGGTCCCAGTGCGCCATCACCTTCAACTCGGCAGATCAGCTCAAGTGCGCAGCTACCGCTGGCGCCCTCCCGATGCTTTGTTCACCAGTCATCAGCAACGTGCAAGTTACCAAGACCCTCATCAACGGCGGCGCAGGGCTCAACGTCCTGTCCATCGACACGTTCGACAAGCTCCAAGTGCCATATGACCAGCTTCAGCCTACCAAGCCTTTCTCAGGAGTGACCGATGGTTCCACCACACCGATAGGGCAGGTCCGCCTCCCAGTCACCTTCGGAGAACGCAAGAACTACCGCACCGAGCGCATCGACTACGACGTCGCGCACATCCGTCTGCCATACAACGCCATCCTTGGGTATCCAGCCCTGGCCAAGTTCATGGCGGTGACACACCACGGCTACAACGTCCTCAAGATGCCGGGAAGCGGCGGAATCATCACGGTCCCATGCGAAGAAAGAGACGCGGTGTGCTCCCTCGAGCGTGCCTTTCAAGCCGCAGCAATCGACGACCCCGACAGCCAGGGCGGGGGCCCTCCGGAGGCCATCCCCAAGAAGAAGAAGCAGCTGCGCCGTGCCGGACCTCAGGAGGGTGGCATCGCAGCTGGAACCTCGTCAGGATCAGCGCCCGCTCCGGGGGCGCCTCCCTCCATCGCATAGGAAGGCGCGCCCAGCGCCCTCCTCGGCAGGGCTCGGGGTCTCTCTTCTAGAGGGCCTCAGACCTTGCCAACATCACGAGGGAGGCGCTCGGGCACCACTTGGAGGCGCTCGGGCACCACTTGGAGGCATGCTTCACGGCGCGTTTCCCTCAGGAGGACATAGGGCGAGGAGCGCCCGTCGCTCAGGAATTCATCACCAAGACCACTCAGGAGCTGCAAGACGCAAGGGCCATGCGCGGCGACCGCCGCTCACGAGGCGCAGCTCCCCATCCAGGCGAGGATGCCGGGCTGCCCGTCTGCATCGACATCCCAGGGCTCATCAGGGCCGCTTCTCAGGAGCTTTTCTGGCCTTCGCGCGTGGGCCGTTGCGAGGGTCCACCACACAGCTATGTCCGCATGCCTTTTGGCCTGCCGAGCGTGTCGTCAGCCTATCAGTGCAACCTGCAGCGTGTCCTGGCGGCTCAGGAGGCCAGGCACCACGCCGTCCTCGCAGAGATGGAGACGGTCCTCAGGGAACCACCTGAGCCCCAGAGCCTCCCGAGGCTCAGGGCCCCGGTGGCTCGTGAGGAGCAATCCCTTCACCGCGTACCTTCAGCTGCCCCGACAACCCTTCATCAACAGAACCAGGTGACATTTTCCAAGTTCATTCAGCTGGGAGCGCCCCTCGGGCTGCATCATCCCAGGCCGCGTGGGTTCGTCCCTGTGGCATGTATCCCTTTTTATGTCTCTAGCTTACCTTGCTGGGAGCGTCCCTCGGGCTGCACCATCCCCAAGCCGCTCGGGCCTGACCCAGTGGCATGTATCTTTCTGCATTTACCTAAGCTTGTTCGCCTCCCATGCCTAACCTATCTACCACTGTCACCTGCCTAACTCTCGCCTCCCACGGGGGCCGCTCACGCCGGCACGGCGCTTGTGCATGGGTCTGTCCCTGCAACGTCGACAAATCTGAGCGGCCGAGCTCTGGCTCATGGCACGCCCCGCGCACGTCACCTCACCAGGCCCTTAGTGCCGTCGCCTCCTTGCAAAGCAACTGGGAGGACTAACAACCATAATGGCAAACCATGCTTCTCCTTGTGCTGGTTCGCAGGGATCTCACGAGGAGGATAGCGGGCGGCACCGCGAGCTTCCTCTTCTCCCGTGCAATTCGCTTGCGCGTTAAAAGGGGGGCTCCTGAGCATCGCGACTCAGGAGCTCTTACTGGCTCTCCAGCCTTCACCCCCTGGCCTTGACCACGGCATCGCGACCTGGCATACCAGCGGCGGCTGAGCTTGCTCGAGGGTCGGGTGAGGGAGTCCTGGATTAGGGGGTCCTCGGACAGCCGGACTATATCCTTTGGCCGGACTGTTGGACTATGAAGATACAAGATTGAAGACTTCGTCCCGTGTCCGGATGGGACTCTCCTTGGCGTGGAAGGCAAGCTTGGCAATACGGATATGTAGATCTCCTCCCTTGTAACTGACTCTGTGTAACCCTTGCCCCCTCGGGTGTCTATATAAACCGGAGGGTTTAGTCCGTAGGACAACAACAATCATAGCATAGGCTAGCTTCTAGGGTTTAGCCTTTACGATCTCGTGGTAGATCAACTCTTGTAATACTCATATCATCAAGATCAATCAAGCAGGAAGTAGGGTATTACCTCCATCGAGAGGGCCCGAACCTGGGTAAACATCGTGTCCCCCGCCTCCTGTTACCATCCGCCTTAGACGCACAGTACGGGACCCCCTACCCGAGATCCGCCGGTTTTGACACCGACATCGGGACCTGAGGACGTAGAGCACTAAGGAGAACATGGGAGGAAGGGAGACTCGTATGGGCCCAACCTAGCTACACTGCAGAATCTTGCGCACCAGCCTGGCGCATCACAAGGCATCGACCCCAAACCACCAAGATAAGTCTCGCGCTCAAATCGGCTAATCGTTGGAGCCTAAGGGTCACGCTCGCCGCAGCCCTGTTGCGGCCACGTCGCCATCCTTTATTGCCTTACCATAGCTGCTTGAGCGCTAAAGGGGACCTCCTGAGCATCGCGCCTCAGGGGCTCTTACTGGACCTCGGGACGCTCACCTCCTGGCCTTGACCACAACACGCGACCTGGCATACCAGCGACGGCTGCAGCCTGCCTGGGGACCGGGACCTGTCAGCGTAGAGCAACAAGCTATCGCGAGGTTGGAAAGGGGAGACCGAGCCTTAACAGGACATGCGCTCGCAGGTTTTCATAATAAGGAAGATATACACAAAAGACATCACAGACCCTTACACGCCCCCACGGGGCACTTCTTGGTTCCTCGCAGGGAACAGGAGATGAGAACCTAGGGGAATCCTATCTACACCCTCCCGTGACTGGCGCCATCATCAATAGTGGGCCGCGGGAGGCCGGCGCCAACTTCATCCAGATCAGCGGCTGGATGTCGCAGCCCTACTCTGAGCTCGGCGAGAGCTCGGGGGCACGTAGTTGTCGTCGCTCGTCTCCGGAGTCTCGTAGAGCTCAGGAGAACCGCTGGACTCCCATGGGTCGCTGCTGCTGGAGTAGCCACGAGCGGAGCGTGCGTCATCCCGGCGCTCCCCTCCAGGGCAACACTCCAGGCGGCGGCCCTCCGCGTCGAAGACCTTGAAGAAAAGCATGGAGGCGCCGTAATACTCGAAGTGGATCGCGAGGGCGCCCTACGCATGGCAGACCCAAGCAACCTCGCACCAGCCACGGGTCATGAAGATCTTGCCAGTGGGGACCGCTTCAACCTCTGCTCCGGTCGCCGGAGCATCGCAGTCAGCATGCTGCAACCAGAGCTCGAGGGGCCCCCTCAGCGGCATCACGTCAGAGAAGAACCACGGGAAGCGGATCCAAGAGCTTGGAGGCATTGGCGCCCATAGCACAAGCTCGCGCGAGGAATCCGTGGCGTGGATTCCAGGGGCAACAGTGCCTGTCACCATCGCACGGCGACCACAGACGCAGTGCAGGCGGCGCCGCTCGTCGCTCCACCCTCCTGAGCCCTCGGCTTGGGCGTACAAGGGTAGTGGATACCCTGGAGGAGGCTGCTCGCACCAAGGCCTCGCCACCACCTGCATCGCCGCTGCGTTACGACAATGAACGAACCTCTTCTTCGGCGGGAGCGGTCCTGGATCATCGCGAGGGGCCTTGCCCTTCTCCGTGGCAGAGAACCTCCTCGATGGCGCCATTGCCGCCAAAGAGAGGAGCAAGGAGAAAAAAGCAAGCGAACAAGGAAGAGATGGGCGACGGGGGCTCTGCCCCTCCTCCCATTTATAGCGGAAGAAGGCCAACCGGCGCCTCCCACGATCACAGGTAATGATGGTTTTCCTTGCATGTCACAGGGACTTGTCAAGTCGAGCAATTGCCGAGGCAGCGTGGGGAAGCGGAGAGACCCACATCCAATCATTCGCCACGCGTCGACCAAGGCCGCAGGCTTTTGGGGCCCGCGGCGCTCCGCGCTTGACCTTTGGCTTCGCCTCGAAGCCAAGCCCGAGCGCGCCTTGGGCTCGAGGGCTACTGTCGGCGTTCTGGGAACGGGGGTCCCCAGACTTGCCTGCCTGCGGCCCACGGCGTGGCTGTGCTGCAGGCCTGTATGGCCCATCTTCGTCAACAAGGCCTTCAAGACCCTTGCGAGGGGCCAAGCCTCGCGAGGCGGACGACGCAAGACCTCCTCAGGAGCGGCCCCACCAGGCTGCCTCGCGAGGAGCGGAGAAATCAAGGCAGGGCAAACCTTGCGAGGCTCTCGTGATGTGAGACATGACGATCAAGATCAAGCGGGCGCCAGGCGGGTGCCAGCGCACGCAGCGTCCCTGTTTCCTCTTTGGTGCTAAGGAGGCAAGCACAGGCGCGGAGTACCGAGGCATCAAGCAATGGTTTCCGCATCAGTGCAATGAGACCAAGACCAGCAGGACGGCAGGACGGAGGTCACCATGGAGCCCAAGACGGCGTCACCACCAGAGCCTTTCGCAGGCAAAGACCGCTTTTGTCAGGATAAGCTCTACTAGCTGTCCCCTTTCAAATTGGCCGTTGTTGGCTCCCTTCCCGCTCAATATTTGGGGAGAGGACCAGGGCCTATGTAAGTAGAACTAGCCACCACAGTAGGGGGATCGATTCCACCTCCCATCCTCACATCCACAAGCTCGCACAGCACAAGAACACCTCAACCTCAGGAGGCTATTCTTCCCCTTGTACTGTTCATCATCAGCCCAAGAGGCAATCCACCACCACCACACTGGAGTAGGGTATTACACCACAACGGTGGCCCAAACCAGTATAAATCTTGTGTCTTTGTGTTGTGAGTTCGTCGAGTTCGTCCGCGAGATCTTAGCGAGCTAGGGCGTAGATCGGTAGGGAGGAAATCTCCACGCGCACCCCAGTGTTCGAACCTTGAGGGTTTTGCCGGAACCCGTGATCCGACAACAAGGTTTTACATGTTTTTCAATTGTTTTCAAACTTAAACTTTTTACACATGTCCAAGAAAGGCAATGTGGCAAGGTTTTACATGTTTTTCATTGTTATCAAACTTAAACTTGTCACATAAGACACGTGTACCTAAAAAAAGGAAGTGTTATTTTAGTATAAGTCAACATGTCACACAGGCAAAAAAATGATTTTATAAAAAAGCCCACCTACCTAACATGATATTTCACACACCACGACCCGCATACGACTACAAACCCAGTGATATGGGCCAGGATGCAGGCCCGTGGCGGGACTAAACTTAGACGCACGCGCACCCAGCAGTGCACAGAGCGCGGTTGCCACGACGGACTGCAACTGCGCCCCACCACCACTACCCCCACATCCTAGATGAACCGCCTCCCCCCACGTCCCCATCCCGGGCGTGAAAAGCCCCAAATCGATCAACTACATCACTGCCTCATTCCGAGAACCTCCATTGCCGCTTCCATCTCCTCTACAAACAGCCCACAAACAACACTCTTCGAAGCCCGCAGTGGCAGGAGGAGGGCAATGGCAGAGGAAGCGTCTGCCAAGCGTCATTGTGGCCAGTCGTCCGACCAGAGCGGCAACCTCGACGTCGTTCACGTTCCCGGTGAGAAGCGCGAGTACACCGTAACCCTCAAAAGGGTTGAGCTCCACAGCAAGGAGACGCTGGAGGTCGTTTGCACCAGCGAACCAGACAAGGCCGATGAGATGATCTCTAGGATCAAGAGGAGCGCCTGCAGCAAGTATCCCCACATCATCGGCGTTGCTGTGGAGTTTACCAAAGAAGATGAACCTCCGCAGATGGCAGTAGTTCTGCAGTTAAGCGTGGAGGGTCTCTGCCTCGTGTACCACATCGCCGCGGCCACAAAATGGTGAAAAATCCTACTCATTCACCCTCTTCCATTCATCAATACTGCTCTCTCAAAATTTCGTTTGACTAGTTTCCAACTAGATGTACTAGTGTAGTTTGTGAAAATGGATGCACTAGTGCAGTTCCTCAAAGTAGATGCACTAGAGTATATTTTGAACCTGATGCACTTGATTAGTATCTGAAATTTTTGCACAAGATTAATTTGTGAGCTTGATGTACCAGTGTAGTTTCTCATCTTGATTCATTAGTGTAGTTTCTGAACTTGATGTAGTGAAGTAGTTTCTGAACTTGGTCTGGTGTTATTTTCACCACCAAAAAAACTTAAGAACTTGGTGAAGCAGAGGTATATGATATTTTATTCAACAAAATAAAACTAAACTGGCACTAAGAAAGCAAATAGATCATTGACTCAACTATATATTCCAAAAAGACAAATAACATGGTGTACTTGATTTTAATTTCAGAACTTTGTGTACTAGTTTCTGAACTACATTCATCCATGACTTATACTGTATAGGCATGTACTCCGTGTATTCATCACTTGTAAACTGTAAAAAACAGAAGATTAAATCTTGAAAAACAAACACTAGTACTCCATGTATTCATCACTTGTGTCTCCCCTAGCAGGCCAAAGCGCCTCAAAGCGCTCCTACAGGAGGAGAAGTTGTTCACCTTTGCCGGTTTCAGCATTCAAAATGACAAGGACAAGCTGAAGATGTCTGGTTTGGAGATAAACCCCAACAAGCACATCGACATTCAGCGCAACTGGAGAGTTCCATACAAAAGAAAACCGTACGACTCCTTGGCTGATGTTGCAGCCAGCGTCATCCACCCATTCTACAGCAAGATGAAGAAGAAGATCGACAAGAACGCAGACCATAAACTGTGGGGGGTTAGCCCACTGCTAGATTACCTCATCGAGTACGCAGCAATAGATGCGTACGCCACCTACAAGTCGTGGAAGATAATCGACAACATCAAAACAGGTCTGGAAATTTCAAAAGAGTAGGAAGAGGACCCCTTCTACGACTGCCACTTTGCGGGATGAGGAGACATCAAAGTCTGTCTTCGTGTTGCTTGCGCTTGTGCTTGTCCTTTATCTTGTTGTTTGAAATTTGTAGTTTGCTTTTCTTGGGTTAAACCAACTTGTTTATGTCATGTGTGTCAGAGTTGAACCAGTTTGTTTATGTCCTGTTTGTCAGGGTTGAACAAGTTTGCTTATGTCATCAAGTACATAGTTTGCTTATCTCGTTAAATAAGTTTGCTAGCTTCCTATTTTGTTTATCCATCACAACAAAAATTCAAGTAAATTGTGAATGGAACTCTGTGGCTACTCTTCAATACTTCTCCATAAACTAATATAAGAGCGTTTAGATCACTATTTTAGTAATCTAAACGCTCTTATATTAGTTTACAGAGGGAGTAGTAGTTATCAAAGAAACTAATCACAGAAGGTTGTGCCATGTGTAGTTTTGGTTCAGAATTGTATGGAAAAGAAATCAATTAGTACAATAGAGCTAAACTCCATTAACCGAACCTACGAAAAAGGGTCCCCCAACCCCCCCAGCTTTATACTATAAAGCAATAGCACCAAGCATCCAACAACAAGTCAAGACAGATTCAAGTTCAAGGAAGTCTCAAATAACCGCTGGGGCAACAGCAAAACAAGCCCCAAACATAACAAGTTCATTTCACATCGATACATGGCCCATTTACTGAACCTAGATATATATATAGATAGGTACAGTAATACACGACAAGTACTCGGAAACAAGAGCTAACATACCAAGTTCATTTCACATCGAAACATGGCCCAACCAGTTCTAAACGAGGTTGATGGTGATCATCATCCTCAGCTCACGGCGACGGGTATTCGCAACAGTGAGTAGGATGCCCTGACCTACCCGAAGATTCTTGCCATGAAGGAACTTCATCGACCCCGCCCGGTTGAAGATAGTGCGACCGTCCGTGTCCACTGTGTAGGCACAGGTGGTGATGGAGCCCGTTCTGGTAAGGCATAGTCCAGCAGCCATGCCTTCTTCATGCGGCTCGATGCCACAGCTAACAGATAAACTCTTAGGTAATTTCTGAAAACAGTTGATATGATATATGAGCATATCACGTGCAATTATCAACAAAGCATACACTTCAAGACACATATATCATTGGATTCAACACTGAGCATATATATCATCACATCACTACACTAGACGCTAATCATTAAATTACTACAATAATTAAGCATGTCATTAGATTACTACGTACACTAACCATATCATCGCATATTACTACACTACATAAGCATATATCACATTACTACAACACATGCATACAATAAAATTCTGCACTAAATGAATTCTACACTAGGCATATCATCACAGTACTACAACATGCATATCATATCAACTACTACACTAATTAAGCATGCATATCATGTAATTACCACAGTAAGTAACATACCATGAGATGCTGTTTAACATTCGTCCTTCTGAGGCGGGTCATGAATGGCATCCTGACGTAGTCTTCACGTAGCGGAAGCATGTCCCAGAGGTTGACCGTTTCCTCGTCGCTCAGCCTCACTCCTTGGGCATAGAGGGCTTCATCAAGTGGGTTCTCATCATCATCTGAATCCACACCATCGTCCTCCTCATGAACTTCATCCTCACTATCGGCAATCAAATTCAGATAGATAACAGAAATCCTGGGCCTTTCTCCTCTTAAGGAGAAGCTGATCCGTTCACCCCCACTAAGACGCAAGCGGGCGATGAAACGATCCCATTCATCTCTTCGAATCTGGGTTATCGTTCGCCCCTTATCGACCTACATAGTCTATGGCCCCCCAAGAGCGTCGAAGGTCACGGTTTCTCCAACGAGCTCATTGAATGCCAATCTCACATTGCATGGGACGATCTGTGCAAGATAAAAACAAATAACAGACACAATGCATTAGTGGAAATAGCAAAAACAAAACAAAATTAATGAACTGTTAGAAGGTTCATATAAATTGTTACCGCTTTAAAAACAAAAGTAGGCTGGAAGTAGATGCCGAACAGCGTGGCAGTATAAAGGCTGGTCCGGCACCGTGACTTGCACCGTCTACATGGTGCTTCCTCCATTCTACACAGAACATGTTGAACTCTAAGTTGAATTGTACGCTACCATAGTACAATACAAAGATCATACATATAATAAATCATAGTGATAACCTAAAATGCAATGCCTATTAAATCTATTTACTATCATCTACCTAAAAAAGCAATGCCAATGACAATGGCAATGCCAGTATCATCTACCTAATAAATCCCAATCCAATCCAAGTCAGTACTACATACTATAGTGAAGAACGGATGAATTATTTTGATTTATTTTTTCACACATAGGGCCTCATTTTGATTTGCATAGGGCCTCTCTTTTCCCTGGTACGACTCGGATTCTACACTACGACATCCATCAATCTATCAAAGAACCATCATATCCATCAACAAATCATCTACCGCATGTATAGAATAAAATTTCTGGATCAGATCCGCGTCCGGAGGGAGACGCACGCGGTTGGGGAAGGGAAGAAGATTCACGAGGGGGATGAGGGGAGATCTCACCTACTTGCTGGAGTTGGCGGCGGCCGTGCAGATCCGGCGGTGAAGAGAGGCGCTTGTCGAGAAGGGGACAAAGAAGTTGAAAATGATGTGGAGTAGTGGGTGCACTTAGCCAAATGTGGTACATGTGGTGGCACGTTTGTGTGGATGACAAGGGGACCCCACGTGTCGGTACCCATAGAAAAAAATATTGGCATTTCCAACTGCCTCATGGGGATTCGAACCAGGGCCATGCGGGTGTGAGGTAAAGGGTCTAGCCAGTTCGGCTGATGCAGTGTGTTTGGCCGAACCAATTTGCCTCTCCTTAAGACCTTTATCCAGACACAGACACACAGAAAAAAAACCATGCACTGAGGCTGTGCTCCATGTGTGGCATAAGTGGTCCTATGTAGCTGCAACTAGGACCAATGTTGTTATATGTTGTTATTAGCTAGGGTACCAACACTATATAATGGCTTATGTGATCCTTGCTAGTAAAAAAACCATGATCCATGTTGGCCCAAGTGGCACGTTTGAGTGCAACGTGTCAATATTGGTGCATTTGGCCCTTATGGCATCCGTGAGGCCAAAGAGACCATGATTAGTGAAAACACATGAAGATTGCTACATGACGGGCCGTTGGCGTGTCTCGGTATGCACTGTGCGTGCAATGTGACTACAAAAAGTTGTTGCATGTCGAGACGTAGTTTATCGGTGCATGTGGATCCTATAGGCTTATTTGTTCCTTGTTTGTGGGCATGGTGCGTGTTGGCCCAAGTGACATGTGTCAGTGCATTGTGACATCTATTGGTGCATCTGGCCCTTATACCAATTATTTGTGCAAAGAGATCATGATTGATACATGTCAGTCCATTGTCGCATCTTGGAGTCGAATGTGACTAGAAGAATTGGTGAATGATTTGGACCCCTTATGGCATGTGTGAGTCCAATGAGACCAATGTTGTTGCGTGTTGGTCAAGATGGTATCGACACGTGCAGTGTGAATATTACTGGTACATGTCTATCGTTATAGCGTCTGTGTGTCGAAGGAGAACAAGTTTGGTGCATGCTCTTGTGTGCCAAGATGTTATGTGGGAACAAAAAAACTGTCAATAGTTCATTTCTATGGGCCCAGAAACAATGAGAATTATTTCTGGAGTACCTATTTGTAAATTTTGCACAGTTCTAGTTGGGTGCTGATGTGGAATGTTTTTTCCCACGGTGCACTTACAAACTGGACTCACTTGTCAGAAATCATGTCAACCCACCCAAAATGGCGGATTAGACCTAGCTGCAACAAATTACCCCAAGATGTGTTTTTTGTGCAACAAACCTGTAAAGTAGGTGTTCTATGCAAAAGTAACACCAAAAGTAGGTGGTTTTTGCAATTTCCTCGCTAAACCACATGTCAAAAAATATACAAATTTATGACAAAAAATGAAAGCGGTTGGGGCGTGCACGAGCGCACGACGCCACGCGTCTAGCCTCGGTAACTCCAAACGTCCACCCACACGCCAAATAAAGACCGCATCCCCCACCCCCAGCCCTGCTGCTTTTCTTCCCCAAATCAGCAAAAACCCTCTCCTCTCACCTCGAACCCTACCTCCTACGAGCCAGCAACCACCTCCCTTGCCCTTCGTCGTCGGAAGATGAAGGCCGGCCGTGAAGACGCGGCGGTGGAGAAGGACGCAGTGGTAGAAGCAGTGGAGAAGCCTGCTGTGGTCATTGCCGCCGCGGTTGGCGCGGCCGAGGGCGCCGTCGCAGCGACGGGAGGCGGTGCACCATCTGCTGTGACTGCTCCGGCCGCCGTCGCAGCGGTCGGGCCTGCGGTCGGGGAGCAGGTGGAGGAGGAGGTGGCGGTGGATATGGAGGAGCAGAGGGTCAAGCGGAAGCGCGAGCGAGCTCATCGACAACTACCACGAGGAGGCCGAGCTCGCCACTCAGGAAGTGCAGGACGAGGCCGTCGAGTTCGACGACGAGCTCCCGGAGGTACTACTCTGTTCTGTTCTATTCTCCTACTCTTTTTTTGGGGTTTTCTCCCATGGGGTTTTCTCCTAAATTGCATGCAACACGGATTAGTCCAGATAGGTTATGTTTCTTGATCTCTCCCTTAGGGTTAGGATTAGTACTAGTTGTTTCGTACATTTGGGAGGAAACCCCTTCAATCTGAAACCTGGCATGGAACAATAGTCATGTAGGCCTAAAATCCCCCTGTGCGTGGAATTATTTTGTGAAGATGAGTAAGAATATGATTTAGAAACTGATTATGAATCAGTTCTGCTGTAGAAAACGGTGTATTTGTTAGGTACCACCTCGTCATCTAGAATCCTACAGGATTGTATGAGTTTTTGATTGTGCATACTAAAAATGTAGGATTCTTTCAGACAGGTTTGAGTGGATGGAAAAATTTCCTATAAATTTGTTTATTTCATGACAGTCAACAAGAGGATCAATGATTAATATCTAGAACATGAAAAGTTGACATACAACAGTAAATATTTATCAACAGTGCTTGAGCTTCTATAAATGGTAACTTTTAAAACATGTACTCTGGAAACAACTTTGAATATTTTCTGTTAGATGAAGCCAATCCAACAGTGGATAGATGGGAAATCCCAGCATTTTTGGCCATTCGATATCTTATTTACTACAAAAGAAAAATTCCAAGCGTGCGTACTATCTAGAATATTCCATTTGTAAACTTAAGCACAATGCTACCTATGCACAAACAACCTCATAGCACTATGTTTCTCCATTGTTCTAGAATCTTGGATACTTTAACAGCGGAAAATCTTTTCTTCTAAATGAATTGCTAATGCTTTGAACTTTGTGAATCTGAATGCATAATATGCACAAACATTATTACTTTATTAAAGAAAACACACACAAAAAAATCAATTGCTACAGTAACATAGCAATGTAAAGTGCATCTGAAATAATTGACATTAACTATTGCTTTCACGCCCAATGCACGTGTGCCTCGCTAGTACCAACAAGACTATCAATGATGAGAGTTTAAATCAGTAAAACCCCTGTTACAACTATGCTCTGTTCCTCAATTGTGCAACCCATTATCTGATTTTGCTATTCATGAAACTATGCTCCGTTCTTCAATAGTGGCAACCCATTATCTGGTTTTGGTACGCATGAAATTGGGCCATATCATCGAGTCATGCATATGGTTAGTACTGATGCATGCAGTAACAATTTACGACCACTGCCTGCCATTAACAACAAACATGGATTAGTTCTTCTCTTGCACAAATCAATCCATGAAACTATGCCACATCAGTAATCATGCATGCCAAGTCCATGCAACAGTACATTTCTAGCAACAAGATTTTCTATTGCATTCTTACTATATAGAATTTTTCATTACTAAGCGTAATCATAGTGCTCCATATGCACATAGCTGATACCACACTTTCTCCTTTCTTATAGAATCTTTCATACCTTAACAGTGCAAACTTTTTCTATCTGCTTCATGATTTCCATATAATGAAGTGGACTATGCATCTTATTGACAATCTGATTACCAAATCTGTTGAGACCTAGTAAACAATACATTTATTTAGTTGTCAGAAAAACTAGTTTATTTAATGAAAATCATGAAGCCTTACAGCTATATTGTGAAGACATTTTCTGATTGCAGTCAGTAATTCATTGCAGAGTTTCTTATGTACGCACCCTATGTAATTATTAGCAACAAGGATGAGTAATTAAAGCCAGAATTTCTTATGTTCACAACCGATGTACCTCAATCCAAAATTTCTCTTTTTATACATAATTCATGAAATGATTCATATGTTTTGTTGTCTTCAAAATATCAAGCGAGGGCAATCTTTTCTTTGTTGATGCGGTAGTTTTACTTTGTAGTATGTACTCATCTAGTTTGAATATCATTAAATTAGATATTGTCTGGTATCTCTTTATGATAAAACTAGATCATACAAAATATTGTTGCAAGAAATGGCAAGCAATGATCCTGTTTTTGGAATTATCTATTTTCAGTATGAAATAAAATATGTGCTTGAATGCAGTAAAATGATTTGTTCATACCCTAAAACCTGAACCCTTTAGTTAATTGTCAACTTAGATTGTACAAATAGAAGTACTTCTTTACAGGGGAGAACAGCTACGCATGCAAAGCAAAGAAAAAAGAACAAGAAAGATAACAAATAATACATCAACATATATTGCAATACATGAGGTACATGTTGTGTGAATCATCTGATCGATCATATTTTTGTATTCCTACTTTCGGAATGTACTTGATACTCTTACGAAATGCTACATTTTTGTATTCCTAATCTGACATAGCTGTCGATCAACTAACACACAAGAAGATGATGAAGACGTGGATGATAGTAAGGAGAGCAGGGACAGCAAGAGCCGCTACGTCCTCAGGAGGCTGCGAAATGGGGAAATCCCATACCGCAACGGCTCCAATAGGCTCTACGGCAACATAGCATGCCCCTTCTGCTGCGCTAGTATCAAGAGCGACCATGACAGCCTGATCATGCATGGCACCGATATCGGCCGTGGTAATGGGAGGAACCGCAAGCCCCACGTCCGGGCTAAACATGTCGCTTTTGGTGCCTTCCTCAGGAAGTACGCGAAGGGGCATCTGCCATTCTACCTCTCGAGGCCTCCTCGTCCGCCCAAGATGCCGAGGATCTGATGCGCTGCTTGGTTGTTACTACTGGCCCACCCTAGTTAAGACTATTTTTATGTTGTGGTTGT
This sequence comes from Aegilops tauschii subsp. strangulata, assembly GCF_002575655.3. Lineage (NCBI taxonomy): Eukaryota > Viridiplantae > Streptophyta > Magnoliopsida > Poales > Poaceae > Aegilops > Aegilops tauschii. The sequence goes on from NC_053039.3 coordinate 487,908,221, forward strand.
CGTGTGATCCTTCTGCCCCACTTATGACGCCCGAATAATTAAGCTACAGTGAACCTCTGCTAATGATGCCAAGTCACCTCGGTTACTTTCGATGAACTCGCGTTAGTTTAAAACAGATTCAAATTAAATTTGAATTAAAGTCAAACAATAAAAGTTTTCAACTGTCAAATCTAAAATGTTCAAATTCTAGCAAATAAATCATAGATGGTTATGGTGGTGAAACCACGTTGTTATGAAATGTTTAAATACTCCAAATTAAATAGAACAACAGCCAAAACAAATAATCAAATTCCTTTTATAAAGTATAAAATATTAAACTAATTCTTTTGGGTGCCCAAGATATAGTGGCATTAGAATAAGTAGTGATACTATTTTAGGAACTAAGATCATAATTATAAAAGCTAAAATAGAGAGAAACTAAAAATAGAACAGAAAAGGAAAAATTAGGAAAACCAAATGCCAAAAAAAAGAGATAAAAGGAGAACACCCCCCCCCTCGCTGGGCCACGGCCCAGATGGCCTCGGGGCCACCTAGGCCAAGGCCCAGCCGGCCGGCCCAACCGGCCCCTCACTCCCGATAACCCCCCCCCCCCTCCGATGGGAAACCCTATCCCGTCGCACCCACTCCCCACGTCCCTCCTTTCCCCTCCCCCGATCCAGATCTGGATCGGGGATGAACCCCCCTAGACGCCGTCGCCCATCGCTCCTGACACCACCCGTCGGCGACCCTCGCCGCTCGTCTCCGCCATCGCCGCCATCCACCCCGACGACCGCTCCCCGCGCCCCCGACGTTGGTGCCCGTCCCCGGCGCTGCCTCGCCCCCGTCACCGATCCACGCCGCCCGGAGTTCGACGTGCCTTCGCCTCGCCGTCCTCTCTGTCGTCACCGTCGTCCCCATCTTCCTCCCCGAGCCCCGCTGCCAAAACCCCTACGCCCCCCGTAAGCTCCGGCCTCCCTCCCTCTCTCCCCTTGTTCTCTGTCACCGGCGTCGTCCACTCGCGCGCGCATGACCGTAGCCCCGACCTGTCGCCCCTGGTCGCTTGGCATCGACCTGGCGCGTGCCCACGCGCGCCCGACCACCCGCTGTACGCTCGTCGCCCGCGCACCACGACCTCCGCCCGCACCCGCGCCCGAAGCTTGCTCCGCCGTGGCCTTCCCCGCCGCTGCAGCCGCCTACACCTGGCCGCGCCGGCTCCGCCCGGCCGCGCGCGCGCTCTGCCGGAGCACGCTGGCACCCGCCAACCTCCCTGCGCGCTCGCTCCCCTCGCCCTGCCCCACCGTCCCGCTGCGCCCGTCGCCGCCTACACGTGCGGCCACCGCGCCTCGCCCGTCCGCCCCGCCCTCCTGCGCCGCGCTGTCGCTCGCCAGCGCACGCATGCCCACGGCTCCGGTCCCCTCCACCCCGCCGCCCTGTTCCGGCCGGCGCTCGTGCGGCCCCTGGCCGCCGGCGCCCGCGCCCGGCTCTGCCGCGTCACCTGGGCGGGTTACGCCCGCACCCCGGGGCTCCACCCCGTTTCGCCAGCGCCCACACCCGCTACGCCCAACACCCGTTAGACCCCTAGGGCCTATGACAAACGCGGCCCAGCCCTAGAATGTTTTTTTATAAAATAAAATAAAATAAAATAAAAGTGAATTAATAAAATTATTAATTAATTAAGTTAACTAATCCTGTTTAATTAATCTAATTAACTAGTTAGTTTAATTAAACAGTAATTAGATTAGCTAAATCCTAATTAACCTAAACAGAGTATGACATGCGGGACCCACACGTCAGTTTGACCCAGTCAACTCCCTGTTGACTGCTGATGTCATGATGACGTCAGCATACACTATTCTGGATAATGTGGATTTAAAATAATTGAGTAAATTCTAAAAATGATTAAATCTTTTAAAATTAATATAAAATAAACCGTAGCTCGGATGGAAAAACTTTGTACATGAAAGTTGCTCAGAACGACGAGACGAATCCGGATACGCAGCCCGTTCGTCCGCCACACATCCCTAGCATAGCGAAAACGCAACTTTCCCCCTCCGATTCACCTATTCGAAAACGCGAAACACCGGGAATACTCTCCCGGTTGTTTTCCCCCTTCGCCGGTATCACCTCCTACCGCGTTAGGGCACTTCTAGAACCATTACTTGACATGTCATGCATTGTTATGCATCTGTTTGCATTGTATTCATTGTTTATTCCCCCTCTTCTCTCCGGTAGACTACGAGACTAAGGCCGCTGCTGGTGCCCCGATCGACTACGTTGTTGACGACCCCTACTTGCCAGAGCAACCAGGCAAGCCCCTCCTGCAATCCTACATGCATAGTATAGGATGCTAGTATTCCATCTGTGGCCCTACATTCTTGTCCGTCTGCCATGCTATACTATTGGGCCATGATCACTCGGGAGGTGATCGCGGGTATATACTTATATACATAATATATGATACCTGTGGTGACTAAAGTCGGGCCGGCTCATAGAGTACCCGCGAGTGATTCACGGATTGGGACCGAAAGGACGTTTGTCCCGACGGCCCTCTGAGTGGACCTTTGTGGCGGAGCGACAGGGCAGGTTGAGACCACCTAGGTGAGAGGTGGGCCTGGCCCTGGTCGGTGTCCACGGTTACATCAATTAACACGCTTAACGAGATCTTGGTAGTTGATCTGAGTCTAGCCACTGGCCTATACGCACTAACCAACTACGCGGGAACAGTTATGGGCACTCGACGTCATGGTATCAGCCGAAGCCTTCATGACGTCAGCGACTGAGCGGCGTGCGCCGGATTGGACTGGAACGCCTGCTCTTGTATTAGGGATGCTAGGTCTGCTGCCGGCCGCCCACGCAACATGCAGGTGTGCAATGGGCGACGGGCCCAGACCCCTGCGCCATAGGATTTAGACCGGCGTGTTGACCTCTCTGTTGTGCCTAGGTGGGGCTGCGACGTGTTGATCTTCCGAGGCCGGGCATGACCCAGGATAGTGTGTCCGGCCAAAGGGGATCGAGCGTGTTGGGTAATGTGATGCACCCCCACAGGGAAGTTAATCTATTCGAATAGCCGTGATCTTCGGTAACAGGACGACCCGGAGTTGTACCTTGACCTTATGACAACTAGAACCAGATACTTATTAAAACACACCCTTCCAAGTGCCAGATACAACCCGGTGATCGCTCTCTAACAGGGCGACGAGGAGAGGATCGCTGGGTAGGTTTATGCTATGCGATGATACTTGGTGAACTTACCATCTACACTCTTCTACATGCTGCAAGATGGAGGCTGCCAGAAGTGTAGTCTTCGATAGGATTAGCTATCCCCCTCTATTACTGGCATTCTGCAGTTCAGTCCACCGATATTTCCCCTTTACACAGATACCCATGCATAAGTAGTGTAGATCCTTGCTTGCGAGTACTTTGGATGAGTACTCATGGTTGCTTTTCTCCCCCTTTCCCCCCCTTTCCTTTCTTCCTGGTTGTCGCAACCAAATGTTGGAGCCCAGGAGCTAGACGCCACCGTCGACGACGACTCCTACTACACCGGAGGTGCCTACTACTACGTGCAGGCCGCTGACGATGACCAGGAGTAGTTTAGGAGGATCCCAGACAGGAGGCCTGCGCCTCTTTCGATCTGTATCCCAGTTTGTGCTAGCCATCTTATGGCAACTTGTTTAACTTATGTCTGTACTCAGATATTGTTGCTTCCGCTGACTCATCTATGATCGAGCACTTGTATTCGAGCCCTCGAGGCCCCTGGCTTGTATTATGATGCTTGTATGACTTATTTTATTTTAGAGTTGTGTTGTGATATCTTCCCGTGAGTCCCTGATCTTGATTATACACGTTTGCGTGTATGATTAGTGTACGATTGAATCGGGGGCGTCACAAGTTGGTATCAGAGCTGACTGCCTGTAGGAATCCCCCTTCCACACTCCTTGGCCGAAGTCGAGTCTAGTCATTACAAAACTTTTACTAACATGGCTGTGTGGCTCACGGGCCCACGTCGCCGTTGGGTGGTATTAAGATCTTTTATTCCTCATCTATACTCTGGGATTCTGATCTCTCTTCTATTCGGGTTTAAATGATTTTGCTAACTCTAACTCTAGGTTCTCGTAAATACTTTCTCCCGAAGAGCCCCTTCATTCCCGATGATGGCCTGCTTCACCAGAAGATTCCGAAGATACTCTCCGATAATCTCTCGAGACTTTGTGCCATCGCCTTTGCAATTCCCTTCCACCGATAAACCCCTATGGTTAACCAAGTACACTTGCCATCCATAAAATCATTCCTCGTTGATCTTGTTATTACAAGATACCCCAAAATTCTCTCTATTGTTCCGAGAATACTTTGTGCCTACTGCCTTGCAGTTCTTGCCACATGAATACCCCCTACGGATAATTCCTCGCACTTATCGAGTATCCGCTCATCCCCAGTTGTTCAGGTGTTTCACAAAAGTCTTCGAAGTACCATTCGACCTTCCGAAAACCCTCAGCAGCCTATTGCTCTTAAAATTCTCGCTTGCTTGCACTATGGAATCTGTTGTCATTATCATTTTGAGTCTGTTGATTCAATATGTTGCGAATGCTCGTAATCCTCAATCAGATCCTAGAATTCATCCTTTCGGCTCTGATGTCATTTTGAACATGAGCTGGTTCTCGACCAATCAAATTGCCGTCGATTGTACCCCTAAGTCTAATCGACTTATCCATCCTTAATCAGAGCGTTTCCTTCTGATCCCTTGATTTGGAAATCATAATTCCTTTGCATTTGAGCTTTGAATTAGTTAGTTGTTTCTATAATCATATCTTCTTGCATTCTTTCTTCTTTTAGTTGAGTACCGATGCTCACATCAGATCCCTCGTGGACCACCAGATCCTTTGTTGGATTTTATCCGACAACGTCCTTCATATTCAATAACCTTGTGAGCCTTTCCTCGAGTACATAATGCCTTTGGTAGATTGTATCCTCTGCTCTCTCAACAATGCTCTGCTTTCGAGATTGTATAAATTACTCCTGAAGTTGTGGTATATGTTTCTAAGATGCGCCGATGGGTTGAACCTATGCCTTCCTTAATATGTGTGACTCGAAAGTTTTCACGAGTCATACTCTTTTGGTATTTTGGTAGATAAAATTTCAACACTACAACTTCTTCGAAAGTGAGAAGTGAATGAAAGGTTATGCAATGGAGAAGTGGGAGTCGACCTTGAACTTTGTGTTCATGCCCATGGACACGATGTAGATCTTAACATTAAAGCTTCTCTTAAATTAATTATTCCTTTGGTATAAGTTCATCTTATATCTGGGATTTGGTCTTATGCAATCGTGGTTCCGACCATGTTCTCCTTTAAATACCATTTCTCGTGCAAGTTTAAGCACTTGTCTTCTGCAGAGCAATACCCCAGTCCAACCTCTACTTTGATCTGTCGTCGAGTATTACCCCCCTGGTATCTCGAGATTATCACGAAACTGCATAACTTCTTATGAGTTCTTCATCAAGTACTACATTCTCACTGATTCCAATTTTTTTTCATGGGCTCTGAGTTATTAAACACTCAAAGACTCCGATAACTGAATCAAGTTCGCACCACGATTAAACAACTGTTGGTAACCTTCATTACCTACGAATTTGAAGTCGATCACTTAAGTCCTAGCCTGCTCGGCTATATCATTATCGTGCCGATTTTAACTGTGCTACCTGGTCCTTAACCCCGGAGCACAACTTTCGATGATGAGCTAAGCTTACGCCAATCTTCCTCGTCATACCATTTCGCCTTGAACAACAAGCTTGATTTCGAGTTTGTGTCGTACCTGTGGTTCCAATAACCTCTTGCTTCATCATCCCGTTGACTTGATGTCATCGCTGATCGATTACATCCTCATGAAATCTCTCGACAAAATTTGTCGTGATCATCATCAACATTTGACTCCTTTCGGGATATCGATCGAATTCATGATGATAAGTACCATCCTCGTCCCTTGGTAATTTGAGTTGCCACCGACAACATCCTTACACCCTTTCATCACAAACTTGTTCAGGTTATGGATGCAATTTTCTTTCCAGCTTGTATTATGTTCTACCTTGAAGTAGTACTTTTTTTATGTCAAGGATGTTGTGAGGATTGCTCCACCTCTTAAGAATTCTTGGTATAGTGATGCTTCTCACCGTCACCATTCTTTATTGGTCCCCGTGTTGATTCCAACAAGTGAACGGTGTTGTTTGGATTCTTTCCTTCTAGAAACCCTATTTCTTTGAAGTTAATGGTCGTCATTTCATTCTTAGACCATTGGTTATCGAATCACCATTATAGCATCGGTCATGCTGCCTAAGCCCATATTTCGGGTGAACCTTTCAATCAATGTTTAATTGGGTTTGTTTTCCTCGAGCATATCTCCTTATATCATTTGATCTGAAAAATGTTATCTCTTTGTTCACATGATTGTGGAAATCCATCTTTTGGAAATCTCGATGAATTGTCGTTTAGTTCATCAGCCACCCCCTCATCCTCTCCTTGGTTTAATGATGAACTCTTGTTTCAGAACTCGCTTCCATAGATCATTTCCGAGAATCTCACAATGTCATCTCGTCAAATTGTGTTGCACCTTTTCTTCTCAGGCATCCTGATGTCTGAGGTATCCTGAAACCAATCGGATCTGAATCTCGGTCAGATATGATGGTTGGGACATATTTCCAAGAGTTATAACATTGGTCTCTACATAACCTGGTAAGGTGGTGTCTTTGCTTAGCACCCTTGGCCAGAGGACCTATTGTTATAGTTTCCTTTTTAACAAGGTTAACCATTTTTCCATGAGGAAATTGAATGCCTTGTTTAATAAGTTTATCCTAATGGATCCTCGTGTATCCGAAGTCCGACCTTGCTCGAAGACCATATCAATGCTATCTCGAAGCATGTCTGTGGTACTCCAATCATCAATAATAACATTTGAAGCATAATGCAAAATTTTCTTTATTAATTACCCCAAACACCGTGTATGGGTAATGACATCATATTTCTCTCCCCTTTCCTAAAGGGTTTTGTACGTTATATCCTGTCATAGATATCATGTTCTGCTTGTCCTTGGGAAGGATATACCCCCGAAATATGTGTGTATACACATTTTCCTTTCCATTGTTCTGTTTAAACCTGATAATCACTCTTCCTTTCCATTGGTTTGTTTAAACCTTCTTGTGATCTATATAATATAAGCAGTAATATTTCCCTGCTTATGTAAACACCTCGTTGTACCACTCTGTCAGTAAGACCCTGTTACTATTGTTGATGACATCCCAGTAACCACCGATGGACGAGAACTTTGCCTATTGGTCCGCCTCGTTCAACGAGCAGGAAAATGGTTCTCTTCGTCCCTCGGCCTTGGTACCGATGTTGTTGTCGACATAACTGACAGGTTATCCTTTGACATGCCTTGCTTACATGATCGTGCAAGACGTTACCGCCCTTCCTATTTTTAACCCACATGGTGGGCCCATAACCCACAGTTACACAGGATCAAAACCTGACTCTTCCGTATATCCCTGTCTCCAAAGTTATTTCTCAAGCCTGGCTACGTATGTACTTGACGGGTCAACTTCCTAGTGATATATTCTGGTATCAGACGCAATACTTATTCTTGTTGCCTTGAAACCCTTTCACCTTCTGATTAGGCATCGAACGATTGCCTATCCGTTTGAAACTTCTCATGGTACCTTCTTACTTTGCTCTCGATATCTTCTTAAGTTTCAATTCGAGAGATACTTATGCTTCTTCCCCTGAGATTAACCGTCTGATGCTCGATCTTGTTAGAATCCGTCCTTATAGAGTTTTCCCTTCTTACCCTTTCGTAAGTACGGTGAAGATCCTGAAGGAAGGATCACAACTTCATCATGATGACCTAAAGCAGAGAAATGAAGACATCAATGTAATGGATCGACCTCTTCGAGAAGAGCAACTATGACCGAGAAGAATCGTTAGAGTTTCGTAACCAAATCCCTTCCCCCTCACATCACCACGTAAATCTCGGGACGAGATTTCTTGTAGTGGAGGAGAATTGTGACGCCTGGATAATTAAGCTACAGTGAACCTCTCCTAATGATGCCACGTCACCATGGTTACTGTCGATAAACTCGCGTTAGTTTAAAACAGATTCAAATTAAATTTGAATTAAAGTCAAACAATAAAAGTTTTCAACTCTCAAATCTAAAATTTTCAAGTTGTAGCAAATAAATCATAGATGGTTATGGTGGTGAAACCACATTGTTATGAAATGTTTAAATACTCCAAATTAAATAGAACAGCAGCCAAAACCAATAATCAAATGCCTTTTATAAAGTATAAAATATTAAACTAATTCTTTTGGGTGCCCAAGATATAGTGGCATTAGAATAAGTAGTGATACTATTTTACGAACTAAGATCATAATTATAAAAACTAAAATAGAGAGAAACTAAAAATAAAACAGAAAAGGAAAAATTAGAAAAAACCAAATGCCCAAAAAAGAGATAAAAGGAGAACACCTCCCCTCACTGGGCCACGGCCTAGATGGCCTCGGGGCCAACTAGGCCAAGGCCCAGCCGGCCGGCCCAACCGGCCCCTCACTCCCGATAACCTCCCCCCCCATCGATGGGAAACCCTATCCCGTCGCACCCACTCCCCCACTCACTCCAAACGTCCCTCCTTTCCCCTCCCTCGATCCAGATCTGGATCGGGGATGAACCCCCCTAGACGCCGTCCCCCATCGCTCCTGACACCACCCGTCGGGGCCCCTCGCCGCTCGTATCCGCCATCGCCGCCATCCACCCCGACGACCGCTCCCCACGCCCCCGACGTCGGTGCCCGTCCCCGGCGCTGCCTTGCCCCCGTCACCGATCCCCGCCGCCTGGAGTTCGACGCGCCTTCGCCTTGCCGTCCTTTCCGTCGTCGCCGTCGTCCCCATCTTCCTCCACGAGCCCCGCTGCCAAAACCCCTACGACCCCGTGAGCTCCGGCCTCCCTTCGTCTCTCCCCTTGTTCTCTGTCACCGGCGTCGTCCACTCGCGCGTGCATGACCATAGCCCCGCCCCGTCGCCCCTGCTCGCCTGGCATCGACCTGGCGCATGCCCACGCGCGCCCGACCACGCGCTGCACACTTGCCGCCCGCGCACCGCGACCTCCGCCCGCACCCGCGCCCGAAGCTTGCTCCGCCGTGGCCTCCCCCGCCGCTGCAGCCGCCTACACCTGGCCGCGCCGGCTCCGCCCGGCCGCTTCCGCAATTTGTTGGAGCGCGCTGGCACCCGCGCCCGCCAACCTCCCTGTGCGCGCTCGCTCCCCTTGCCCTGCCCCGCCGTCCCGCTGCTCCCGTCGCCGCCTGCACGTGCGTCCACCGCCCCTCGCCCGTCCGCCCCGCCCTCCCGCACCGCGTTGTCGCTCGCCGGCGCACGCACGCCCACGGCTCCGGTCCCCTCCGCCCCGCCGCCCTGTTCCGGCCGGCGCTCGTGCGGCCCCTGGCCGCCGGCGCCCACGCCCGTCTCTGCCGCGTCACCTGGGCGGGTTACGCCCGCACCCGAGGCTCCGCCCCGTTTCGCTAGCGCCCACACCCGCTACGCCCAACACCCGTTAGGCCCCTAGGGCCTATGACAAACGGGGCCCAACCCTAGAATGTTTTTTATAAAATAAAAGAAAATAAAATAAAAGTGATTGAATAAAATTAATAATTAAGTAATTAAGTTAAATAATCCTGTTTAATTAATCTAATTAACTAGTTAGTTTAATTAAATAGTAATTAGATTAGCTAAATCCTAATTAACCTAAACAGAGTATGACATGCGGGACCCACACGTCAGTTTGACCCTGTCAACGCCCTTTTGACTGCTGATGTCATGATGACATCAGCATACACAATTCTGGATAATGTGGATTTAAAATAATTAAGTAAATTCTAAAAATGATTAAATCTTGTAAAATTAATATAAAATAAACCGTAGGTCGGATGGGAAAACTTTGTACATGAAAGTTGCTCAGAACGACGAGACGAATCCGGATATGCAGCCCGTTCGTCCGCCACACATCCCTAGCATAGAGAACACACAACTTTTCCCCTCCGGTTCACCTGTTCGAAAACGCGAAACACCGGGAATACTCTGCCGGTTGTTTTCCCCCATCGCCGGTATCACCTCCTACCACGTTAGGACACTCCTAGCACCGTTACTTGACGTGTCATGCATCATTATGCATCTGTTTGCATTGTATTCATTGTTTCTGCCCCCTCTTCTCTCCGGTAGACTACGAGACTGACACCGCTACTGGTGCCCTGATCGACTACATTGTTGACGACCCCTACTTGCCAGAGCAACCAGGCAAGCCCCCCCTTGATCACCAGATATCGCCTATTCTTCTCTCTACTGCTTGCATTAGAGCAGTGTAGGATGTTACTGCTTTCCGTTAATCCTATCCTGATGCATAGCCTGTCCTTGCTACTACTGTTGTTACCTTTACCTGGAATCCTACATGCATAGTATAGGATGCTAGTATTCCATCTGTGGCCCTACATTCTTGTCCGTATGCCATGCTATACTATCGGGCCGTGATCACTCGGGAGGTGATCGCGGGTATATACTTATATACATAATATATGATACCTATGGTGACTAAAGTCGGGTCGGCTCGTAGAGTACCCGCGAGTGATTCACAGATTGGGACCGAAAGGACGTTTGTCCCGACGGCCCTCTAAGTGCACCTTTGTGGTGGAGCAACAGGGCAGGTTGAGACCACCTAGGTGAGAGGTGGGCCTGGCCCTGGTTGGCGTCCGCGGTTACATCAATTAACACGCTTAACGAGATCTTGGTATTTGATCTGAGTCTGGCCACTGGCCTATACGCACTAACCAACTACGCGGGAACAGTTATGGGCACTCGACGTCGTGGTATCAGCCGAAGCCTTCGTGATGTCAGCGACTGAGCGGCGCACGTCGGATTGGACTGGAACGCCTGCTCTTGTATTAGGGAGGCTAGGTCTGCTTCCGGCTGCCCACGCAACGTGCAGGTGTGCAATGGGCGATGGGCCCAGACCCCTGCACCATAGGATTTAGACCGGCGTGCTGACCTCTCTGTTGTGCCTAGGTGGGGTTGCGACGTGATGATCTGCCAAGGTCGGGCATGACCCAGGAAAGTGTGTCCTGCCAAAGGGGATCGAGCGTATTGGGTAATGTGGTGCACCCCTGCAGGGAAGTTAATCTATTCGAATAGCCGTGATCTTCGGTAACAGGACGACCCGGAGTTGTACCTTGACCTTATGACAACTAGAACCGGATACATAATAAAACACACCCTTCCAAGTGCCAGATACAACCCGGTGATTGCTCTCTAATAGGGCGACGAGGAGAGGATCGCCGGGTAGGTTTATGCTATGCGATGATACTTGGTGAACTTACCATCTACTCTCTTCTACATGCTGCAAGATGGAGGCTACCAGAAGCGTAGTCTTCGATAGGATTAGCTATCCCACTCTATTCCTGGCATTCTGCAGTTCAGTCCACCGATATTGCCCCTTTACACAGATACCCATGCATAAGTAGTGTAGATCCTTGCTTGCGAGTACTTTGGATGAGTACTCACGGTTGCTTTTCTCCCCCTTTCCCCCCTTTCCTTTCTTCCTGGTTGTCGCAACCAGATGCTGGAGCCCAGGAGCCAGACGCCACCGTCGACGACGACTCCTACTACACCGGAGGTGCCTACTACTACGTGCAGGCCGCTGACGATGACCAGGAGTAGTTTAGGAGGATCCCAGACAGGAGGCCTGCGCCTCTTTCGATCTGTATCCCAGTTTGTGCTAGCCATCTTATGGCAACTTGTTTAACTTATGTCTGTACTCAGATATTGTTGCTTCTGCTGACTCGTCTATGATCGAGCACTTGTATTCGAGCCCTCGAGGCCCCTGGCTTGTATTATGATGCTTGTATGACTTATTTTATTTTAGAGTTGTGTTGTGATATCTTCCCGTGAGTCCCTGATCTTGATCGTACACGTTTGCGTGTATGATTAGTGTATGATTGAATCGGGGGCGTCACACACCGTACTGCTTGAACTTATGTGCCGGTTTATCTTTTTGGGTTGCGAGTGTTTAACATGCTATGTTTAAGTGTTTGGTAGTACATTGCTCATTTCTGGTAATGGCCAAATTCCAATACTACGTGCTTAGGTACATGCTAACAATATTAAACATGGTTTTCTGAAGCAGTAGTGCCAATTTGTACATGATAGGCGCCTAATTAAGTGTCTACCCTGTACTAATAAGCGTCGTTGCCGCATTAAACTATTGTTTATCTTGTAAGCACCTACACTAAGTGCATTGCGGTCAACCTTGCCTAATACCTCCACTATGGTGATATATGGTACATATATGTTATGACTCTAACTGAAGATGCTAATGCTATATCTTGCACTGAATTTGGTATGTTTAGAAATAATGACATTCAAGTTATTTCTATAGACAGTCAAACCATTATAAATGAGCTTGTACTAATAGGTGTGAAAAGTAGAGCACACAAATGTTTGCCAGGAGTACATACTGCCATTTGAAGCAAAACAAATGAGCATGCATTAGTAATTGCCAGAAATGTAGCATGCACATGATTGCCAAAAGTACCTATTGCCACTTTTTGACATGCACTTAGGTTGTATAAGATATTGCCAAAAGTACATCATGCAAATGATTGGCAGAATGACCTATTGGCAGTTCAACCAAAAGAACTGAGCATGTATCCCTAATTGCCAAAAGTATATAATGTTCGTGATTGCCAAAAGTATGTACTGCAAAAACAGAGATTGCTATATTGTGGTATGTTATCATACCCTACTTTGTTACGGTCTTAGCTGGTGTTAGCAAGCCATCTTTCACCGCTCGTCGATGCACGTTTGATAAAGTACAATCACCAAATCGTAAATGACAAATGTATCATAAGTAGTGCTCACTACAGTGCTACCTAGTACGTACCTAAACTACCATTTGGTTGTCTTGAATGGGCTCGATATAGCTTGTGATGGCTTGCGTGATTGTCTTAATATCGAAGAAGACACTTGTTTAGCAATGGTCTTGCTATCAAATTTCACTTTGAGCTCTTCAATAGTTTTTGTTTTTTTATCTTGCTCTTCATCGACAACCTTCCTCGGGCGTCCACGTGCTCTCTGCTTTTTTGGGGAGCTCGGGGTGTCGGGATCCTTTGGGGAGCTCGACGTGTCTGATATCTTGCACTCAACAGTACCGATAATTCCTTGGACATCGTCTTGTGAATCCATAGGTTGCGATGCAACGTGGGCTTCATACGTCTCCGCCTGTACAGCAGACATCAGCGCATTCGGTAGCGTCATGACACATGTGAATAAAATAAAATATCCGTGCTTTTTCGCTAACCGTTATGGGGTACTTGTATGTTTCCATGCGAAGACTGTTGCAATCTGAACGCAGCAAGCTTGAAACTATTTTCCAGCTGAATATATCTATCTGTGACTACATTTGATAAGCGACACATATGTCAGCACAACATTCAGTCATAAGATATTCTACAAGAAAATATAGTGTTTGACTCACCTGCTCCACTTTGTCGGTAAATACTTCACCGTTCCATGTCAACATGTACTTCAGTGTGAAAAACGCACATGAATGCCTGCAGTGTTTAGTTTCGGTTTTAGTAAAGTTGGACGTGTCGGCAAGGAATAATTTAGGAGGTCGTACGTACCCGTCATTCTGTTGCGGTATGTCATCATAGCGTACTACTTCCCAGTCGGTAAATTTGATGGGCTTAGCTGGTGTTACCAAGCCATCTTTCACCACTTCGTCCTTGCAGGCCTGAATCGACTCCACCTAGCATAATACGAGTATTACGAAGGGTTACGGTGATTTGGGAGTTCATGTGCCATGCGACAGTAAAGAGGCAGCAAGATAAAGCTTACAAGAGCAATTTCCTTGGACTCGTCAAATTGATTTTTCAAGGAGTTTAGGATTTGAATCTCTTCTTTGTCGAAATTGAACACCATTGCCATCCAGTGGTTATGCATGGACTCATTCCACGGAATAATGTGGATAAGGTAACAATTATGGTTCGGGGGACCCCTGAAATATTTCATCTACACTATCTATTACAATATATGAAAGTGAGGAAAACGGGTACCTTCCGGCGTCCTACAAATTTATTTGCAACACGCTGAACCCACGAGCTTCCACGTCCCTTTGGAATAACCCCTTTTGTTTGTAAAATCTTTCTGGTTTCATTGGGGGATATGACTGAGGTAGTATCAGTCTCAACTCCGCTGATGTGAGCATACGCCATAATAACCTGCCAAATTTGTAATCATATAATGATGTGCCAACAGTTTAAATAGTTGATGTACAATGGAGTACAAGGGGCTTACATCACCACAGATGTATTTTTTTATCGTAAATTGGCTTTAGTTGTTCCGCTCTTAGGGGAATGTCTCCAATTTGAACGACTTCAACAGGGCCGTGTGTTCCCTGGATGAAAATGGCTGCCTCTTTGTCCTCAGCGGTGAGCACGTAATCATTATCAAACAGAGGCTTCAATGGTGTGATTCGAGGATCGTCCTTTTTTGGCAGGACGTGTCTGGCACTTGGTGTTGGAGTCGAAGTACGTGGCGTGGATGCGTCGAACTTAGGAGTCGCCATGAAGGGATCACTGCACACATTGACTTGTTCCTACAACAACAAAAAATGGTCAATTATAATTAGTTTGGTAATACTACTTATGTGGTGGGCCATAATTATTACCTCGACGCCTGCTTTCTGTGACTCGGATTGTCGACTGACTTTAGTTTGGTTTTTTAATTCCTGTAACAATTATAACAATAATGAATATGAAGGAACATATTCATAACAATAAAAAATGCACAACATGACATATCTTCAGTTCCCTCCTTAAGTCCTTAATTTCGTCCTCGAGCAGCGAGAGCCTAGGATTACTGCCAGATTTACTCTTAATGTCGATTAACTCTTCGCTCAGGGTGAGGAATTTTGCGTCAAATCTATGCTGAAATTCCATTAACTGTCTGCCTATCTTCTTTTCTTGCTCAGCACAACATGCATTCAGGGCTGCAACTATCATTTCCACCTGTGCAAACGAAATAACACCCCATTCAGAACAAAGCAAAATGAATGAGTTTCGATGCGACCTTTTACTGATCTTGGAAAATGAAAATTGTCTTTGTTGGGCTTACTTGGTGGCTACTCATATTTTGACCTTGTGATTGTGCTTGAGATGAATCACCTTCATCAACACGTACAATTTTTTTGCTTCCTGGATCCCTTCTATTGTTGGCCTCTGGTTGTCGAGCACAAATTTCCATCACAACCTTTGAATCAGGTACAATGAATCAGTAGTACCAAATAAATAACCGGATATATACATGGGTCAAATCTATAAACACACCAGTCCTTTATGAAGACCTCCTGAGGTGTAAGCTTCTGCTCTTATTACGCACGTGCATTCGTCCCATCGTGTGACAATGGTGGGGGTATAGGAGTATACATCAATTTGCTGGAACGCAGGTGCTCCCAGTACCAAATCTTCACAATAAATTACTTCGTCAATATAGAGAGATATAGAAAAGAAAAACAATTGTAGAATGTTAACTAGTGATGTTGCACTAACCTAAAGCAGAGGTAGATTTCCCTGTAGAGATACTTGATCAAGAGAGTTAAATTTGTGTATGCACCTGAGCAAGTGTTTCATTGTGAAACATCCCCAGTTCAATCTCCGAAGGCCTTTAATATCCGCAACAAGTTTAAGATATTTCGCGTCGACATAACATTGTGCTGTTGGTGCTAAAACTGTGCCAATAGCGAATAGAACAAACCGCGCCAGGAAATTATTGTCCGGAGTTTTGGAACTTAAGATCGCTGTCTCAAGGTCAGCCAGATCAATGCTCCCATTTTTTCAAAATGTGTTAAACAAATTTGGATCCGGTGTGCTTTGCAGCTTTTCATCAATATCCTCCCCTTCTATCGCAAGGCCAAATATATGGTCCACGTCTTCTGCGGTGATAGGAATGGGTGTTTTACCTATGGTAATGGACGATGTCTCACTATCGAAGCTCTTTGCTAGTCTTATCAACATAATGCGCCGGAGTTTAAATTCACGAATCATGTTTAGACACCCAAGACCGGTATCACTTATGATTTTCTCTCTGTGTTTTGCTGACAACAATTTCATGAATTTGGCGAGCCTCGACGGTGAGCACACTAACTTCATATGGTCGTGCTTCGAAAAGATTTCCTACAAAAGTGGCAATAGATTTTATCGAGTATGAAAGAAGTGTCTGCAAGTACAGTTTTCAAACGAAATGTCAACTACGTACCTCATCGGTCATTTCGGAGATGTGTTTTTCTCCTTTAGCAGCACTTTTAACAGTAGTTTCAATTTTACTGGCACCTATGGAATAGAAGAAAAACCGGTTCAATTTATTTGACCTCCACGTTGAGAAATGTGTAACAAAAATAAAATCTTATACGCAGGCACGGATGAGTTTATTAAATAATATGAACTACTTGTAACTTTAAGCACACTACAGATTTTGGTCATGCATAACATTGGGACAGTTCAACTAGGGTTTCGGGATTGCATAAACATACGATGTGTTATTTCATGAAAGAGATACCCTTGTTGTGGTATTACCTGTTCGAACGTTCATGTAGTGTGCCAAGATTGATTACAAGATAGGTATTAATGAGAGCTATGATTAGGAAATCTTGGCGACTGGAATAACTTGTGGGAAACCTATTAGGGCTTTACTAGTAGACGTGCGTGTCTGAGAAAGATTAAAAAGAGCTATGATCACGTAACCTTCTGTCGTCGACGGTGGCGGCCCAATGCTCCACGCGGATAGTGCGTCCCACACTAGATGTGGATGTGTGGCGCTCGACGGCAGCAATAGGAGCAGCGGCGCGTTGACGCGCATAGGAGGCGGCGACAACACCACTGCCGTCCGACCCCTCAGGCGACGTTCCCGGTAGGCGGTGGGCGGCGGGCGGCGGCTACAATCTGATCTTGCAGTGGTCGTGGGAGGTGGTACGGGACCTGGATGCCGCGGGTGGTTACGAGGGAGGAGCTGTAATCATGGGATTTCGGGAGATCTGGGCGGCGTGAGTTATCAGAGATTGAAACATTAGCATGTAATTGGCCAACACAAATGTAATGTTCTGAAGAAAAAACAAATGTGCCGTCGAGAAAGGAATGCATTTTTTAAGTGGTAAAATATGTTGTTTGTTCTGAAAATGCCCGAAAATTGGCAGTACGTGACAAAACTTGCAACTTTGTTGAAAATGGTAGAAATTTGAACGTACCCCAATAATTACCATGGCTTGCAACCCTGCAAAGTTGGGTTGATTTCAGGTAGGTCAACAAACCAGCATGTGATTTCGGAGGGTGCCAGTCAAGGCCGCAAGGGCGTGTTTGGGGGCACCCCCATGTTTAGTAGATCATCTACAATACAAAATGATGTCTACTATTTCCCACGGAATCCCATGACCAAAACAAGCTGCCATGCGAAATGCTTCTCAGTTTAGACTAAGATTTACACATGAAAAAACTTGCAAACTTAGATGAAAATGGTTCAAACTTGGCATATGTATCCCTAACATGGCCATGGATTGTAACCCTACAAACTTGGCGGTCATTTAATATAGGTCAATAAACCAACATGTGCTTTCGGAGGGTACAAGGATAGCCCGGAAGGGCCCGTCTCGGGCCACCTCCTTCAATACACCATCTCTATAGGATTCCAAGTTATTTTGATGCCATCCCATGAACCAAATCAAGCATGCATGCACAATGCGTTCAAGGTTACTGTAACACCCCGGATGTGAGTTTCCATATTTGTAACTCCAACTCTTGCCATTTTCGGCTTTAAGTTATGAGATTCCCTTCGTGGTTGGATTTTGTCTTCATTTTTGCATTTTGTTCTTGTCATGCATTTCATATCATGTCATCATGTGCATCGCATTTGCATATGTGTTCGTCTCATGCATCCGAGCATTTTCCCCGTTGTCCGTTTTGCAATCCGACACTCCCACATGCACCGGCGCACCCCTCTTGTCTCTTTTCGTGAGCGGGTGTTAAACATTCTCGGAATGTACCGAGGTTTGCCAAGTGGCCTTGGTAGACCACCGGTAGACCACCTGTCAAGTTCCGTTCCATTTGGAGGCCGTTTGATGCTCCAACGGTTAACCGGGTAACCGCAAAGGCCTCTTGTGTGTTGCAGCCCAACACCCCTCCAAAACAGCCCAATAACCCATCTAAACCCCGTCCATGCTCTCCGTCGTCGGATCATGATCGTGTGGGCGAAAACCGCTCCTCATTTGGAGCCTCCTAGCTCCCTCTACCTATAAATAGGTGCTCCCCTCCGAAATTCTCGCGCACATAAACCCTAGCCTCACCCCTCTCCGCCGCCAGACACGTCCGGATCGGGCCGGACGCGTCCGCCGCCGCGCCCGCACCAACCGGAGCCCGCCACGTGGCGCGCCGCCGCCTCCCACTGCCGCCGGCCCGCCCGAGCCCAGGTCGGGCCCCCCGAGCCCATCGGCTCCGCGCCAACATCGTCGCCGGTCGCCCGGGGCCCAGATCCGGCCCGCCCCGGGTCGAACCGGGCCTCGCCGGGCCTCGCCGGGCCTCGCCGGGCCCCGCGCCACCGCGCCCGTGCTCCGCCTCCTCCCGCGGGTGCCCGCGCGCCTCGGCTCCGCCGCCCGCCTAACTCCGCCGGCCGCCCGCACCTCCACGCCGGACCTCGCCGCCCCGCTCCTCCGCCCGCGCCGCCCCGCACCGGCGACCGCGCCCTTCGTCTCCCCGTCGCCGCCGGCTCCAGCTCCGGCCAGATCCGGGCCGGCGCCGCCCGGATCCGGCACCTCCGGCCGCCGACACGTTGTCTCCTGCCAGCCCAACCCCGCCTCGGCTCGCGTGCACGAAGAACCCTAGATCTCAGGTTGACCCCGATTTTGCCTAAGTCCTTAAATTTTAGCATTCTGGAGCCCTCTTCATCATGTCATATCTCTTTGCATACTGCTCTGTTTTGCAAGCATGATATATCAGAATGTTCACCATGAGATGCTCTTCATTTTGTTCCATTGTGCCATGCTTCTTTGAGTTCATCTTGATTCCTAAATCATCGTTGCAAGAGTGCTATATGATGTTAACTGCTGTCGGTTAACAGAACTTGATGTTTTGTTATTTTTGTTGCATTTGATGTGTGCATCCTATGAGCATGAACTCTACATGTGTTTTGATCTATGTCATGCCATCTTTACATAGGTGCTTGCCATGTATTTTTGTGATCTATGTGGTGACTAGCACAAGCATGCAAATTAGGCTTCGTGATGTGTGCATCCTATGAGCATGAACTCTACAAGTCTTTTCCTGCTGTTATTTTGATGCCATGTATCCATGGTTCTACAGTGATATCCATGCTTCTTTTGAGTATGTTCAGTAGGGATGTTTTGGACATATAGATGTTCTCTATCCATCCATGCCCCTGTTTGCAATTATAGAGTGCCCTCGCATGTCTCAATCTTGCTCTACTTTTGCTATAAAATGTTCCTGGCAGATTGTTTACATGTTAATAAATTTTGCCAAGGTTGTTGTAGTTGATCCTTGCATGCCATGAGCTTGTTCTTGCCATGGTTAGTTTCCTGAACATGTCTTCTTGCTGATTCGATGCTTATCTTGTCTTGCAATGCCTTGTGATGAGTGAATCGAGCTCGCAAAGATGCCTTCATAATTCTGTTAATGCCATGCTCTATTTTCTGCTAAGTCTGAATCTGGTAATAAAACTTGCTATGTTTATAGAGGTGCCATTATATCTTCTGTGCCTTTTTGGCTCATGATCGGTAAGGGCTTTTTGTTCTATGCATTTAGTAGATTTATGCCATGCCTTGATTTGCTATGATATGTTCCTTTAGCATGCTGTTTGCTGGCTCTAAACATGGCTTCCTGATGTTATTTCTGGCATGTTAGTTTTTTCACCAAGTCTGTGAAGCTGATATCTTTTGCACTTTTGCCATGCTTGTTTGGACCTGCTCTATTGTGATTTAACCGTAGCTCAGTGTTCATGTTTTGTCAAGCATCTTGATTAAATCACTGTCATATGCTTTGTTGTTATGTTGGAGTGTAGTAGCTTAGCTTCTTGTTGCATACTAAGTGGCATCATGCTGTTAATCGCAGAATTGTGTTTTGCTTGTCATTTCCAAACCGTGCATCCGATTCCGGTGATCCTTATATCGATTTCAACCGAAATCATCTCATCTTTCCAGCGGCATACTTGGTTTGCCAAGTTGATGCCTTGTTCATCTTTTCCCTTCCGGAGCACGCATATGCATTGCATATCACATCTCGCATATCATGCCATGTATTGCATCATGTTGTTTGTGCATTTACCGTGATTGATTGTTGGTTCTTTGCTTGTGTTCTTGCTTTGGGTAGAGCCGGGAGACGAGAACGCTTACGAGGAACCTGTTGAGAACGCTTAGGAGGATCAAGTTTTCGACAACTCTGAGACCCGTGCAGGCAAGATGACCATACCCTCGAAATCACTTCTATCTTTGCTTACTAGTTGTTCGCTATATTGCTATGCCGCGCTACCTACCATTTGCTATATCATGCCTCCCATATTGCCATGTCAAGCCTCTAACCATCCTTTCCTAGCAAACCGTTGTTTGGCTAAGTTACCGCTTTCGCTCAGCCCTTCTTATAGCGTTGCTAGTTGCAGGTGAAGATGAAGTTTGTTCCTTGTTGGAACATGGATATTTTTGGGATATCACAATATATCTTATTTAATTAATGCATCTATATATTTGGTAAAGGGTGGAAGGCTCGGCCTTATGCCTGGTGTTTTGTTCCACTCTTGCCGCCCTAGTTTCCGTCATACCGGTGTTATGTTCCTTGATTTTGCGTACCTTACGCGGTTGGGTGATTTATGGGACCCCCTTGACAGTTCGCCTTGAATAAAACTCCTCCAGCAAGGCCCAACCTTGGTTTTACATTTGCCTACCTAAGCCTTTTCCCCTTGGGTTTTCGCGAGCCCGAGGGTCATCTTTATTTTCAACCCCCGGGCCAGTGCTCCTCTGAGTGTTGGTCCCACCTGTTAGCCGCCGGTGGTCACCAGGGGCAACTCTGGACTGGCCTCTCGGAAGTTTGGACAATCTGGTGTGCCCTCAGAACGAGATATGTGCAGCTCCTATCGGGATTTGTCGGCACATTCGGGCGGCTTTGCTGGACTTGTTTTACCATTGTCAAAATGTCTTGTAAACCGGGATTCCGAGACTGATCGGGTCTTCCCGGGAGAAGGAATATCCTTCGTTGACCGTGAGAGCTCATAATGGGCTAAGTTGGGACACCCCTGCAGGGTATTATCTTTCGAAAGCCGTGCCCGCGATTATGCGGCAGATGGGAATTTGTTAATGTCCGGTTGTAGAGAACTTGACGCTTGACTTAATTAAAATACATGAACCGCGTGTGTAGCCGTGATGGTCTCTTTTCGGTGGAACCCGGGAAGTGAACACGGTTTGGGTTATGTATGAACGTAAGCAGTTTCAGGATCACTTCTAGCTTCGCGACCGTTGCGTTGCTCCTCTTCTCGCTCTTATTTGCGTATGTTAGCCACCATATATGCTTAATGCTTGCTACAGCTCCACCTCATTACCCCATCCTTCCTATAAGCTTAAATAGTCTTGATCTCGCGGGTGTGAGATTACTGAGTCCTCGTGACTCACAGATTCTACCAAAACAGTTGCAGGTGCCGACGATACCAGTGCAGGTGACGCAACCGAGCTCAAGTGGGAGTTCGACGAGGAACTTGGTCGTTACTATGTTTCGTTTCCTGATGATAAGTAGTGGAGCCCAGTTGGGACGATCGGGGATCTAGCATTTGGGGTTATCTTCTTTTCATTTGGATTTGACCGTAGTCGGTCTATGTGTGTATTTTGGATGATGTATGAATTTATTTATGTATTGTGTGAAGTGGTGATTGTAAGCCAACTCTCTTTATCCCATTCTTTTTCATTACATGGGATTGTGTGAAGATGACCCTTCTTGCGACAAAACCTACAATGCGGTTATGCCTCTAAGTCGTGCCTCGACACGTGAGAGATATAGCCGCATCGTGGGTGTTACAAGTTGGTAATCAGAGCCATCCCCGACTTAGGAGCCCCCTTCTTGATCGAATTGCTGGCGTTGTTGAGTCTAGAAAAAAAATGTTTTGAGTCTTAGGATTATATATATCGGAGAGTAGGATTCTTTTTACTCCTCAGTCCCTTCGTCGCTCTGGTGAGGCCCCCTGACATAGAATTTTTGACTCTCCTCTCCTCAAATTTCACTAAAAAAATTTAGGATCACGCGGGTATCTTGGAATCGTTCCGATGGTTTTGTGACGAGAACATTGTTCTTGGTGCCTCCTGACATTTAGGGGTTGTGGCAGTGTCCCGGGGAGTTAAGCTCCGAGGTGTTGTCGTCACAATTTAATCGTTGCAGTTCTGGAATACCTGAGTTTCGCCGACATCGAAAATCTCTTTTATGCAGTTGTTGGTGAGATCACCTCGACACCACCCAGTACTGTGGCGGGAGTTCGGGAGTATTGCCATAACTCGTATAACGGATGCTTTTCGAAGGTTGAGGTAAATGATTTCCGAAGGTTTCTTGGTTATGTGTTGAAGGATGGATACAGCTGGATCTAGGTATTGTTAGTTTGGGTGAGATATATTGCGTCCCCTGTATCCCCAACACCTGATTGCATAACCAGAAAGTTTCGGGAGTTTATAAGTGGGAATTCAAGTAGCTCATAGGATATCTTTCCGACAGATGCATGATATGAGATTGGGGTTCGACGTCTAGTGGTCCGCCTATCCACGGTCAATTTTACAGTGGTCTCGTAGTGTCTTAAAGAGTCCTTGGCTATGCCGACTCGGGGACACTTCGTATGTCATGTGCACTGCTTGTACATGATGGTGCTGTACGATCGAGCCCATGTGGGCCCCACCACGAAAACTTCGGACGAAATCTCTATCATATGTTTGTTCCGGCTTATTCTGCAAGCCAATCCTTTGTTTTGTTTTGAGTTGTGGTATTCGAGTTGCTTCGAAGTCAAATGTTGATTCCATACCTTTTTCTAAGTGGCTTCTCAACTTATGGAAGTGTGATGATTTACTATGGAATTCATTCGTTCATCCTCGTTCGAATGTTTATTGTGAAGACTATATGTTGCAATTTCTATCCATTGATTCAACTTGCCTATCTGTCTATCAAGATGCTAACGGATGTCACCCTCTTCAGGATGGCTCCGCCAACGCGTCAGAATCCGGAACGCAATGATGGGAGTCAGGCGAACCCTCCGCCACCTCCTCCGCCTCCGGAGGCATGGCAAGCTATCATGGCAGCCACCAACGCCAATGCTCAGATGATTTTGCAACTCTTGCAAGAGCGCACCCAAGGGCAAGGCAACCAAGGAAATCAAGGCCAAGGCAACAATCAGCCTCACTTCGCTACCCTCAACCAGTTCCTTGCAAATCAGCCGAAGTCTTTCAGTTACTGTGCCGAGGCCACAGACGCCGATGATTGGCTCGTGGACATCAACAAGCATTTTGAATGTAGCAATGTCAGGCCTGAGGACTTTGTCAAGTTTGCTTCTTTTCAACTCAAGGATCAAGCTGCCGAGTGGTATCAACAATACAAAGATTCCAGAGGAGGTCGTGCGATTACCTGGGATGATTTCCGCCGAGACTTCAAAGCCCACCACATTCCACAAAGTGTTGTTGAGAGCAAGCGTGAGGAGTTCCGCAATCTCAAGCAAGGCAGCATGTCCGTGTATCAATACAATACCCAGTTTCAGAAACTCGCTCGCTTTGCTAAGCAAGACGTTCGTGATGAAAAGAGCATGATCTATCAATTCAGAGGTGGCCTTAGAGAAGATCTGTAATTAGCTCTCGTGCTTTTTGAGCCGACCAAGTATGATGAATTCTACAACATGGAACTGAAGCAAGAAGCTGCTCAGCTCAAGTGTGAGGCTTCTAAGAAGAGAGTCAGGGACGCAGTTCAGTCTTCTTCTTCCTCACTAGTGGTTGCTAATCATCAGAAGTTCTGGTTGCCTCCTCCTCCTCCGTTTCGTCAGCCTTTCCAGCAGAAGAACAAAGGTGGCCATGGATCTTCCCACCCACCCAACCGAGTCTATCAGAACAAGTCTCAGAATCAAGCTCCAAGGTCAAGTGCTCCTTATCATCGTCCGCTCTCAGAGGTCACTTGCAACAAGTGTCAGCAGAAAGGTCACTATGCTAACAAGTTCTTCAACCAAAGGCGCCTTCCGCCTCCTCCTCCTATGAGATCTTCCAGCAATGCAGTGGTCAAGCATAATTCCAAGTTTGCAAAGGTCAACATGATGAACGCAGCTCACGCAGAGGACTCTTCAGAAGTGATAATGGGTAATCTTCCTGTTAACGACTTTCCTGCAAAAGTTCTTTTTGACACTGGTGCATCGCTTAGTTTCATCTCAAGACCATTTGCATCTAAGCATGAGTTGCTTTTCCAAGAATTACCTAGACCGTTAGCAGTTGTCTCTCCGGGCAAATGCATGAACGCAAGCTACATGGTTCCGGATGTTTCTATCAAGATGGGGGACTATAAATTTTTATCTTCTCCAATGGTTCTTGGCGACTCTGATATCGATCTAATTCTCGGGATGGACTGGCCTTCTAAGCTCAAGGCTCAACTTAATTGTGCTGCCAGAGAGATTCAATTGACACACTCTTCTGAGGATGTGATCATCTATGCCGCTCGTGATGAGACCATTCGGTTATTCTCTCTCAATGAGAAGGGCGAGCTAGACACAATCTCACAGATTCCAGTCGTTTGTGAGTACCAAGATGTCTTTCCAGAAGAGCTTCCAGGTATGCCTCCTCACCGGCCAGTCGAGTTTGTTATCGATCTTGAGCCTGGCATGGAACTCGTTTGCAAGCGTCCATATAATCTTGGACCAAAGGAGATGAAGGAATTGAAGAAACAGCTCGATGAACAAGAGCATCTGGGTTTGATCAGGCCGAGTTCATCTCCGTGGGGTTGTGGTGTTCTTTTTGTCCAGAAGAAGGATGGCACAGACCGACTTTGTGTCGACTACCGCCCATTGAACAAGAAGACAATAAAGAACAAGTATCCACTTCCCAATCTTAATGAGCTATTCGAGCAACTTAAAGGTGCTAAAGTATTCTCCAAGCTTGACCTTCGTATGGGTTATCATCAGATTCGCATTCGCGAACAAGATATTCCCAAGACAGCATTCAGAACAAGTTTTGGTTCTTATGAATATACTATCATGTCTTTCGGCCTTGTCAATGCTCCTCCAACATTCTCTCGAATGATGAACTTCATCTTCAACCCCTACACCAATGAATTCGTCTTGGTGTATCTCGATGATATCTTGGTCTTCTCCAAGAACAAGAAGGATCATGTCAAACATTTGCGATTGGTGCTCGACAAGCTCAGAGAGTATCAATTCTATGCGAAGTTTTCCAAATGTGAGTTTTGGCATGATGAAGTTCTTTACCTTGGTCATATCATCTCTGCCAAGGGCATCGCTGTTAATCCCGAGAAGGTGTCTGCAGTTGTGAATTGGGAACCTCCTCAGAATGTCAAGCAGCTTCGCAGTTTTCTTGGGCTTGCAAGCTATTGCCGAAGATTCGTTGAGAATTTCTCTAAGATTGCAAAGCCTCTTTCCAACCTCCTCCAGAAGCATGTGAAGTATGTCAGGACTCCTGAGTGTGACGTTGCTTTCAACACTCTCAAAGAGAAACTTGTCACAGCTCCTGTCTTAACTCCTCCTGACGAATCCAAGCCATTAGAAGTTTTCTGTGATGCTTCTCTTCAAGGTCTCGGTGCTGTGTTAATGCAAGAGAAGAAAGTTGTGGCCTATACCTCTCGTCAGTTGAAGCCCAACGAAAAGAACTACCCCACTCACGATCTTGAGTTGGCGGCAGTTGTTCATGCATTAATAACATGGAGACATCTCTTGTTGGGAAGGAAAGTGGACATATTCACCGATCACAAGAGTCTCAAGTACATCTTCACTCAGCCCAATATCAACCTCAGGCAAACTCGATGGGTCGAAATGATTCAAGAGTACAATCCGAGTATTGAATATACTCCAGGCAAGGCAAATGTCATTGCAGATGCTTTGAGCAGGAAGGCTTATTGCAGCAGCTTAATCCTCAAGCCCTTCCAACCGGACCTTTGTGAAGCTTTCCGCAAACTGAACCTCCAAGTTGTTCCTCAAGGCTTTCTTGCCTACCTCCTAGTCTCTCCTACTTTGGAAGATGAAATTCGTGAGGCACAACTCCTGGATACCATGGTGAAGAAGGTGAAATGTGGTATTGACAAGGGTCTTTCCAAATACAAGTGCTATCGCATTGACGACAGAGACACTTTATTCTTCGAGGACCGGATTGTGGTTCCTAAAGGTGATCTAAGAAAGGTCATAATGAACGAAGCGCACAATTCTCTTCTTTCCATTCATCCTGGAAGTACGAAGATGTACCATGACCTCAAGTAGTCGTATTGGTGGACTCGAATGAAGCGAGAAATCGCTCAATTCGTGAACGAATGTGATGTCTGTCGAAGGGTGAAAGCAGAACACCAACGACCAGCTGGTCTCCTCCAACCTCTTGCTATTCCAGAATGGAAGTTTGATCATATCAAAATGGACTTCGTGACTAGATTTCCCAAGTCCAAGCGCGGAAATGATGCTATCTTCGTTGTCATCGACAAGCTTACAAAAGTGGCTCATTTTCTTCCTATCAAAGAATCTATCACAGCAGCTCAGTTGGCAGAGCTATACACCTCCAGGATTGTCTCCTTGCACGGCATTCCACAATTGATTTCTTCAGATCGTGGAAGCATCTTCACTTCTAAGTTCTAGGACTCCTTCCAGAAGGCCATGGGCACCAACATTCGCTTCAGCACAGCTTTCCATCCTCAAACTAGTGGCCAAGTCGAGCGAGTTAATCAAATCCTTTAAGATATGCTCAGGGCTTGTGTCATCTCTTTCGGTATGAAGTGGGAAGATTGCCTCCCATATGCCGAGTTCTCCTACAACAACAGCTTCCAAGCGAGTTCGGGCAAGGCCCCATTCGAGATCCTATATGGCAGAAAGTGCCGTACTCCTCTCAATTGGTCAGAGACTGGTGAACGCCAACTGCTTAGCAACGACTTAATCATAGAGGCTGAAGAAATGTGGAAAGTCATCCGTGAAAATCTCAAAGTCGCGCAATCGCGTCAAAAGAGTTACTATGATAGCAAGCACCGTGACTTGGCTTTCGAGATCGGAGACCATGTGTACCTCCGCGTCTCTCCAATGAAAGGCACTCGTCGCTTCGGTATCAAAGGGAAGCTTGCCCCTAGATACGTGGGTCCCTTCAAGATCATTGGCAAAAGAGGCGACCTCGCCTATCAACTTGAGGTTCCCTCCAACTTCACGAACGTGCACGATGTGTTCCACGTGTCACAGCTCCGCAAGTGCTTCAAGACTCCTGAGCGCACCACCAACTTCGAAGAGATTGACCTCCAAGAATATATGTCTTATCATGAGCATCCTGTTGCTATTCTTGAAGAAACTGAGCACAAGACTCGTAACAAGTCTATCAAATTCCTGAAAGTGAAGTGGTCACACCATTCCGACCGAGAAGCCACCTAGGAGCGCGAGGACCACCTCCGTTCCGAATATCCGGAGTTCTTTCAGTCCTAGATCTCGGGACGAGATCCTCTCGTAGTGGTGGAGTGTTGTAACACCCCGGATGTGACTTTCCATATTTGTAACTCCAACTCTTGCCATTTTCGGCTTTAAGTTATGAGATTCCCTTCGTGGTTGGGTTTTGTCTTCATTTTTGCATTTTGTTCTTGTCATGCATTTCATATCATGTCATCATGTGCATCGCATTTGCATACGTGTTCGTCTCATGCATCCGAGCATTTTCCCCGTTGTCCGTTTTGCAATCCGACACTCCCACATGCACCGGCGCACCCCTCTTGTCTCTTTTCGTGAGCGGGTGTTAAACGTTATCGGAATGGACCGAGGTTTGCCAAGTGGCCTTGGTACACCACCGGTAGACCACCTGTCAAGTTTTGTTCCATTTGGAGGCCGTTTGATGCTCCAACGGTTAACCGGGTAACCGCAAAGGCCTCTTGTGTGTTGCAGCCCAACACCCCTCCAAACCAGCCCAATAACCCATCTAAACCCCCTCCATGCTCTCCGTCGTCGGATCACGATCGTGTGGGCGAAAACCGCTCCTCATTTGGAGCCTCCTAGCTCCCTCTACCTATAAATAGGTGCTCCCCTCCGAAATTCTCGCGCAGATAAACCCTAGCCTCACCCCTCTCTGCCGCCGGACACGTCCGGATCGAGCCGGACGCGTCCGCCGCCGCGCCCGCACCAACCGGAGCCCGCCACATGGCGCGCCGCCGCCTCCCACTGCCGCTGGCCCGCCCGAGCCTGGGTCGGGCCCCCCTAGCCCATCGGTTCCGCTCCCACATCGCCGCCGGTCGCGCGGGGCCCAGATCCGGCCCGCCCCGGGTCGAACCGGGCCTCGCCGGGCCCCGCGCCGCCGCGCCCGTCCTCCGCCTCCTCCCGCAGCTACCCGCGCGCCTCAGCTCCGCCGCCCGCCGGACTCCGCCGGCCGCCCGCCGGACTCCGCCGGCCGCCCGCGCCTCCATGCCGGACCTCGCCGCCCCGCTCCTCCGCTCGCGCCGCCCCGCACCGGCGACCGCGCCCCCCATCTCCCCGTCGCCGCCGGCTCCAGCTCCGGCCAGATCCGGGCCGGCGCCGCCCGGATCTGGCACCTCCGGCCGCCGACGCGTTGTCTCCGGCCAGCCCGACCCCGCCTCGGCTCGCGTGCACGAAGAACCCTAGATCTGAGGTTGACCCCGATTTTGCCTAAGTCCTTAAATTTTAGCATTCTGGAGCCTTGTTCATCATGCAATATCTCTTTGCATACTGCTCCGCTTTGCGTGCATGATATATCCGAATGTTCATCATGAGATTCTCCTCATTTTGTTCCATTGTGACATGCTTGTTTGAGTTCATCTTGATGCCTAACTCATCGTTGCAAGAGTGCTATATGATATTAACTGCTGTCGGTTAACAGAACTTGATGTTTTGTTATTTTTTTGCATTTGATGTGTGCATCCTATGAGCATTAGCTCTACATGTGTTTTGATCTATGTCATGCCATATTTACATAGATTCTTGCCATGTATTTTTGTGATCTGTGTGGTAACTAGCACAAGCATGCAAACTAGGCTTCGTGATGTTGCTGTTTTCAGGGACTTAGGATTTTGCTGTCTTTTCCTGCTGTTATTTTGATGCCATGTATCCATGTTGCTACAGTGATATCCATGCTTCTTTTGAGTATGTTCAGTAAGGATGTTTTGGACATATAGATGTTCTCTATCCATCCATACCCCTGTTTGCAATTATGGAGTGCCCTAGCATGTCTCAATCTTGCTCTACTTTTGCTATAAAATGTTCCTGGCAGATTGTTTACATGTTTATCAATTTTGCCAAGGTTGTTGTAGTTGATCTTTGCATGCTATGAGCTTGTTCTTGCCATGGTTAGTTTCATGAACATGTCTTCTTTCCGATTCTATGCTTATCTTGTCTTGCAATGCCTTGTGATGAGTGAATCGAGCTCGCAAAGATGCCTTCATAATTCTGTCAATGCCATGCTCTGTTTTCTGCTAAGTCTGAATCTGGTAATAAAACTTGCTATGTTTATAGAGGTTCCATTATATCTTCTGTGCCTTTTTGGCTCATGATCAGTATGGGATTTTTGTTCTATGCATTTAGTAGATCCATGCCATGCCTTGATTTGCCATGATATGTTGCTATAGAATGTTATTTGCTGGATCTAAACATGGCTTCCTGATGTTATTTCTGGCATGTTAGTTTTTTCACCAAGTCTGTGAAGCTGATATCTTTTGCACTTTTGCCATGCTTGTTTGAACCTGCTCTTGTATGATTTAGCCGTAGCTCAGTGTTCATGTTTTGTCAAACATCTTGAGTACATCCCTGTCATATGCTTTGTTGTTATGTTGGAGTGCAGTAGCTTAGCTTCTTGTTGCATACTAAGTGGCATCATGTTGTTAATCGCATAATTGTGCCATCCTTGTTTTGCTTGTCATTTGCAAACCGTGCATCCGATTCCGGTGATCCTTATATCGATTTCAACCAAAATCATCTCATCTTTCCAGCGGCATACTTGGTTTGCCAAGTTGATGCCTTGTTCATTTTTTCCCTTCCGGAGCACGCATATGCATTGCATATCACATCTCGCATATCATGTCATGTATTGCATCATGTTGTTTGTGCATTTCCCGTTATTGATTGTTGGTCCTTTGCTTGTGTTCTTGCTTTGGGTAGAGCCAGGAGACGAGAACGCTTACGAGGAACCTGTTGAGAACGCTTACGAGGATCAAGCTTTCGACAACTCTGAGAACCGTGCAGGCAAGATGACCATACCCTCGAAATCACTTGTATCTTTGCTTGCTAGTTGTTCTCTATATTGCTATGCCGCGCTACCTACCTTTTGTTATATCATGCCTCCCATATTGCCATGTCAAGCCTCTAACCATCCTTTCCTAGCAAACCGTTGTTTGGCTAAGTTACCGCTTTCGCTCAGCCCTTCTTATAGCGTTGCTAGTTGCAGGTGAAGATGAAGTTTGTTTCTTGTTGGAACATGGATATTTTTGGGATATCACAATATCTCTTATTTAATTAATGCATCTATATATTTGGTAAAGGGTGGAAGGCTCGGCCTTATGCCTAGTGTTTTGTTCCACTCTTGCCGCCCTAGTTTCCGTCATACCGGTGTTATGTTCCTTGATTTTGCGTTCCTTACACGGTTGGGTGATTTATGGGACCCCCTTGACAGTTTGCCTTGAATAAAACTCCTCCAGCAAGGCCCAACCTTGGTTTTACATTTGCCTACCTAAGCCTTTTTCCCTTGGGTTTTCGCAAGCCCGAGGGTCATCTTTATTTTCAACCCCCGGGCCAGTGCTCCTCTGAGTGTTGGTCCAACCTGTCAGCCGCCGGTGGTCACCAGGGGCAACTCTGGACTGGCCTATCGGAAGTTTGGACAATCCGGTGTGCCCTGAGAACGAGATATGTGCAGCTCCTATCGGGATTTGTCGGCACATTCGGGCGGCTTTGCTGGACTTGTTTTACCATTGTCGAAATGTCTTGTAAACCGGGATTCCGAGACTGATCGGGTCTTCCCGGGAGAAGGAATATCCTTCGTTGACCGTGAGAGCTCATAATGGGCTAAGTTGGGACACCCCTGCAGGGTATTATCTTTCGAAAGCCGTGCCCGCGGTTATGAGGCAGATGGGAATTTGTTAATGTCCGGTTGTAGAGAACTTGACGCTTGACTTAATTAAAATACATGAACCGCGTGTGTAGCCGTGATGGTCTCTTTTCGGCGGAGCCCGGGAAGTGAACACGGTTTGGGTTATGTATGAACGTAAGCAGTTTCAGGATCACTTCTTGATCACTTCTAGCTTCGCGACCGTTGCGTTGCTCCTCTTCTCGCTCTTATTTGCGTATGTTAGCCACCATATATGCTTAGTGCTTGCTACAGCTCCACCTCATTACCCCATCCTTCCTATAAGCTTAAATAGTCTTGATCTCGCGGGTGTGAGATTGCTGAGTCCTCGTGACTCACAGATTCTACCAAAACAGTTGCAGGTGCCGACGATACCAGTGCAGGTGACGCAACCGAGCTCAAGTGGGAGTTCGACGAGGAACTTGGTCGTTACTATGTTTCGTTTCCTGATGATAAGTAGTGGAGCCCAGTTGGGACGATCGGGGATCTAGCATTTGGGGTTATCTTCTTTTCATTTGGATTTGACCGTAGTCGGTCTATGTGTGTATTTTGGATGATGTATGAATTTATTTATGTATTGTGTGAAGTGGCGATTGTAAGCCAACTCTCTTTATCCCATTCTTATTCATTACATGGGATTGTGTGAAGATGACCCTTCTTGCGACAAAACCTACAATGCGGTTATGCCTCTAAGTCGTGCCTCGACACGTGAGAGATATAGCCGCATCGTGGGCGTTACAGTTACACATGATTTTCATGATTTTTTTCACTTCCTCCCAGACGGTCTACCCCCCTAGACAACCATCAAAAGTGGTAGCACATGATGCCTTCAAGCTTCTTTACCTAATAAGGGTGGACCTAATTGACACCATACCAAGTGCGAACATTGGTTCAAACTGGATTCCATCCATGGAGTCGATGCGGTACACGCACTGCCTCCGTCGAGAAGCTTCGTGCTACACTGTCGAATGTACAAACCAAGTAGATCATGCTTCATGTGGAATGAACCCAACTTATGACATGCAATGGAAAATGTTACATTACAGGCTTCCAGGACAACATTAAAATGAGTTTCAGCAAAATTTGCAAGTTTTGGCAATTGCGGCCACTTTTCGGGCATTTATGACCGAAAAATGGAAGAAAATGGAAAATCTAGTAGAAACTTACAACCATTGTGCATGCATGCTTCATTTGGTCATGGGAGGCCATGAAATATATTTGACAAAATATGAAGATGGTGTGAACATGGAGGTTCCCTGACACAAGCCCTTTCGGCCGAGCCTGGCGCCCTTTGAGAGCAGATGCTATAGTACTATCCTGACCTGTATGAAATCAACCCAACTTTTTGGGGTGAGTATTGAAGGCCATGTTAGGCCTCCATGCCATGTTTGAACCATTTTTTTGGAAAGTTTGCAATATGATTCATGTGTGGCCAGTTTTCGAGTATTTTCGGCCGAGAAAATTACCGACATGCTAAATTTTGTGTAAACTGAATAGCATTTTTGCATGCTTGCTTGATTTTGTCATGAGATGCACTTTAAAAGCTTGGGGGAATTTCACAAATTTCATGTTGTACTTGCTTCACAAAGTGGACAGTGCAGTTCGAAGGTTCTAGACGGGAGCAGTTGATGTGCCCGAGCTTTCATACGACATGGAATCCGGTGTAGGCCAATGATCCAACTAGGCTTGGTGTGTCAACTAGGTCCACCATAAGACAAACAAAGTGTAATGCATCATGTGCCCCCTGCTTTCGATGTGTGGCTAGGGGGGTAGACCATGTAGGCGATGTTTCTTTTTCGCTTCGAAATTGCAGAAGGATTATAAATGTTGACCAAATTAAAAACCATTGTGAATGCATTATTGATTTTCTCATGCGAGATCATGAAATAAAGTTGGCATTATTTGTGGATATTGTAAACACGGAGGTGCTCCAATACGCGCCCTTCCTTTGGGCTAACATGGCATCCTCTGAGAAGACACATGCTGGTTTGTTGACCTTTCTTAAATCAACACAGATTTTTTGGGGTAACAACTCATGGTCATGTTAGTCATCCATGCCAAGTTTGAAGTATTCTTAGTAAAGTTTGCAAATAATGTCACGTGGGGCCAGTTTTTGGGCATTTTCGATATAAAAAAATCCCAATACGTGGAGAAGTTGTCGAAACTGAGAACCATATTTGCATGTTTGTTTGATTTGCTCATGGGAGGGCATGAAAAAAAGTTGGAATAATTTGTATGTGGTGTTAACATGGAGGTGCTCCCAGACTCGCCCTTCCGGGCTAGCCTGGCACCCTCCGAAAATGCCCGATGGTTTCTTCACATATCTTAAGTCAACCGAACTTTTTTGCGGTGACAATTCATGGCCGTTGTACGCCTCCATGCCTAGTTTGAACCATTTTCGGCAATGATTGCAAGTGTTGTCACGTGCGGCCACATTCGGGCATTTTCGTCCGAAAATGAAAAACTATACTAAACTAAAAACCATTTTGCATGCTTGCTTGCATTGGTCATGGCATGTATAGTTGTCAAACTTATTTGGAAAATGGACAAGGCCAATTTTGGAATTATATGTCATTCATACTTGTTTCGAACCAAAAACCTAGTTCACCCTTATGAAATGTAGTTTTAGCACAACATAATGTTTTTTTAATCTTGATGATATATGTTAAAAGATCCCATAACTCACGCACGCCACCTCTCCCGAAATCCCGTGATTGCACCGCCTTCCTCCTAACTACCCGTGGCATCGGGGCCTCCTACCACTACAACGACCGCTCCAATATAAGATCAGAGACGCCGAGCGTACGCGCTTTTCGAAATCTCCGGACGCCGCCGCCGCCATCGTCAGCTTAGGAGTCGGAAGTGACTGCTCTTTTCGCCCCCTCCTCCTCACGTCCCTCTCTCAAGCGAAAATGGTTAAGGAGATCAGCGCGGTACGTATTTGCACTATAGAATCTGTCAGATCTGAATTCAACTGCTAGCACTAACCTTTAAGACTGTACGTACTAGTAATGAGATTGATCTCAATTCGCAGTGTGGCATTTGTTTGGACACCAAGGGTTTGTGCCCCGGTGAGCATCGTATGAGGGAGTTTTGTACCGTCACCCTGCGCGCGGGATTTGCAAACAAGACAGTAAGATACAGTCTGACATGACCCATAGCAAATATCATGAGAAATTTAGTACTCCGTCTGATCCAAAATTAATGTGTTAGATTCATGTAGATACGCATGTATCTAGTCATGTTTTCTGCATAGATACATCCGTATGTACAAAAATTTGTCCACAAATTTTTGGACGGAGGCAGTAATATTGAACGAATATTGTGCTCGGACCATTTGTACTCAGTCAGTTGTTTGTAATGTTTACTGCAAAAGGAGTTATATTGCATGTTGATTTCCTAGATGATAAAATGGTTTTGTGTACGTGCATGTAAATTTAAATCTTCTATGGGGTTATATGATAATACTGCTAAGAAGTAGTGAACTATACTATGCTATTCATCTATGATTGGACAAATTCTTTAGATTAGCAGGCGGCTCATATATATTAACAATCGTACATATACTACTCAGGTAATCCCCTGCTACGACAGATACAGTTTCGCGCACAAATTTGGAGTGCCCTTGGGAAAATATGGGAACTTTGAAGCAAGTTTCAGTACCAATGAGGGGTTTGAATTCCCATGTGAGATTACCAATGGAAATGAGTTGGCATACATTTCAGGGGAGTCTTGGAAGGAATTTGTTAGAGTTTACACGCTACATGTGGGTCAGGAGATTACGTTCAGTACTGACAATTCAGAAGTACCAAGTAGCATTGTGACAACTGGGAATTTGCCTATCATACATCCAAGTAAGATACTTTTTTGCTCCTGCAAGTTTTATTACTCTAACTTTATCATATACCATATATAATAAATTAAATTGTCTGTGCTATAATATTGTAGCATACTACCAATTGTCCAATGAGAAAAGAGATATTATTGACAATGTCGCTGTAATTGAGGGACAAGCTTAAACTGGAGAATGATGGAGTATGTCATACGCCAAGTGACGGACCTTGACAAGTTAGTGGAGCATCATGATGCTGGAAACTATGATCAAGGAAGAGCATATGCATTCCTCCATGCGTTGACATGGTCAGATTGCAACAAGAACTTCTCGGTAACCATCTTTCTGTTCTTCATTTACTTTGTGTCATTTCAGTATGTTTTTAGGTTTGTTCCAAATTAATTGTTCTTCCTTTACTACATAACAATAAGTTGCCACGTGTTGATGTAACAAATATTGTTTTCAAACAGAAACTGCCTAATCGTGTTGTCCCCGAAGAAATGGAGGAATATGGTGCCATAACCATTGTTTTTCATCCACACAGTACTGTGTCAAGTACATACACCATTTCTTGACGGCCGTGTCTGTGTCAACAAATGGAACGAGTTCATGAAGAAGGAAAAAATCTTGCTGTTAGGACAGAAGGTGCTGATGTTGCTGTACTTGGGAGATCATGGGATTTATCTGTTTGTTTCCCATGTTTCCTGATGTGCCTCTCGAGTAGTTTTGGAAAAACGTAGTGTGCAAAAATAAATTAAGGGATTTTTAAGTCATTGCTGTAATGACGTACTTTATTTTTATTTCATGGTACTCCTGTGTTCGTGCACAACATAGTGGGCAAGAATTTAAATGGTTGTTTACGTTTTTCCATTCGATTGCCTTCATTGGAACTCGGTTTATTCATTCTTTTTTAGCAGTTTTAACATGCTCCATCTTACCCCTTATTTTCTCATAATAGTCAAGAAGGTAATAAATAATCAAAACAACTATTTCATGCAATCATCGTGTAAGATTTATTTCTTACTCTTACCTGTCATGTTAAAAGTGGGGTGGGGCCGGGGGGTGTATGAGGTATCATGTTAGAACACCTCTTCTTATTAAGTTGTTATTACATGTGACCATGATAATCGCCTTGATACGATCACAAATATATTATTCTTCACAATCAACATCACACACAACACACGCAACACCATTACACTAGCCATCAACAGCTTCAGCATGAAAACAATTTGTGTCCCTAGTCCTAACATCGTATAAGCTTGGTGCTTCGTAATGGTTGCCACATTGCCCTGACTGTAATTTGTCCTGCCTCCAATGTTGCCACTCTTGGTACATGCATTCTTTTCCCACTGTTTTTTGCGCGTTGTAGCTGTTCCCTTCTATCCTGTGCCGCTGCAATTGCATCAAGGGCATAAGCACCAACAAGGACACTTGTACCAACAAGATGATCCACGTACTCTAGTTCCCAGCGCCAGAAATCACATGGATCCTATGAATCAAGTGAACACAAATCAAACCAGCACTAACGAAATAGTAGAAAAAATTACTCATGCAGTAAATGTCAACCCAAAGTGTAAAGGGATTGTACATCGTGGTGCTTGCACTTGTAGAACACCCAACCATCGTGCTCTTCGGTATTGGAGAGATAGAATCTAACCGTTTCGCCACAGTCAGGGCAAGGGATCAGGGGCACATCAACTGATCGGCCCCTCAGTGCGCACCTAATCGAGCTCGACGACGACATGGTTGATTTGGTGTCAGGCGACTGCGGCAATGACAAACGGTGGTCGTAATCCTTTGGGTAAGAGAAGAACTAGGGACTCCCCCGCTGGGCTAACAAACCCTAACACCAGCACCAGAGTATCGTGCTCCCTTTAAATAGGCTAACTAACAAATCTTCCAACCGACTAACCCATCCTAAAATCACGGACAGACCATCCATGCGCATTACTTGTAGATATATCGTCAGATATCACGGGAGATATGTACCCTTCCATCGTACCGCAAATCCCTCCCATCTTTTCTTTCCGCATATCGCTCCTTCCTTAACCACCCAGAATGTTTTGGTGTCCAGAGGTAGCTGTCGCCGGGAGTCGCGCCATTGCTCTGCGGAAGCCCACGCCGACGCCGGAGTAAAAAAAGGTATCATCCTCCACGTCTCCTCCCATCTCTTGAAACGTTCATACTTTTTTCCATTGATTGGACCAAAAAGGAGGTTGTGATGAGATTAGAGATGTCATATTTGTGTGCAAGATCTTTGGTAGTTGTTCCTGGCGGATTAGTTTTTCGTCGAAGGTACTATTTTGGTCCAAGATTGTGTGTGCTTGTCTTTACTTGGAGTAAAGGCCGTTATGAGATTAGATGTGATTGCAAGTTCACAGTAGTTCATAATATGATCTGGTTACGGAAATATTATGTTGGTGGAGCTAATTTTCTAGCCCTTTCTGCTATACTGGATTACTATGAATGATTTGCATAAGGTTGGAGTGAAGAATTTTATGCAAGAGCTTTGCGATTGGTTGTTAGGGGATCCTGATCATATTATCTAGTTATGGATATATATATATATATATTTTGTCATTGGAGTTTCTTTACTAGACCTTTAGGCTATGTTGCATTAGTAGGAATGATTTGGATGATGTTTGATTTAGCCACTTAGATGTGGCGTACAAAGACTTGTTCTCAATACTACAGTAAAGGAGGTGTTGTTGAAGGAGTTGCTGGATTATTTAGGACTGATTTGGATGAGGTTGTTCATACCAAATTAGGAATATGAATTTTAGGAGATTAGAGCTTTTGCTGGAAATTCATGACTCAGTTTGTCTCACACATACCATGCTATTCTATATTACGAGGTATTTAAATAGTCCTATGTTTTAGTGAGAATCGGTATATTTTGACAATCTGGATCTCATTAATCACATTCTACTATCTGGTGTTGTAGGCACCATGGATTCACATGTGCATGGAAATAAGCGTGCGGAGTACAACAGGTTGTTGCGTGAAGCCCGCCGGGAGATCGACGCGACGGTCCAACACGAACGTGATGAGATGGACAGGGCACTCAAACAAGAACGTGCGTATGTCGATAGGATGCTTAAGGATGAGCGTGCTGATATGTCTCAAAAGATTAAGTAAATGCGTGAAGAGATGAAAAAAAAGTTAAAGCAGGACCGCGAGGTCATGGAAAGGAAATTCCAGCTGGCGTACAAGGAGATGCAGCTTAAATTGCAAAAGGGCCGGAAGGTTGTTGACGGCCTTATATAGACAAAGCGTGTCAACATGGACGTGAATGTGTTGCAGGCACGTGCCAATATGGACATTAGGCTGCAACAAGAGCGCGAGGACATGGACTACAAGGCTATGGTGGAGCAGGTCATGATGGAAGGAAAGATGCTGGAAGCCCGTGCGATGTTTCAATCCCACGTTCAATGCCACAGAAGTCAACCGCAAGAGCATGTCTTCAGTACTCCCCCTGTGAGTACCTTGCAACGATGCCATTCAGTCACGATCACGACCGATATTGTGTATGAATAGTTTTTTTTGTGAGTAACTTTGTGTAAGCTATTCATATGCAGTCCAAGAAGCGTTACGCTGCACAATCTCCAAACACTAAAGGCCTAGTGATGTCGGTGTCACCCCTTGAATGCCACAGTTCTCCACTCGAAGAACATGTCTTCAGTTCTCCCCCTGTAAGTACCTCGCACCCATGGTAAACATTCACATCCAACATTTTGTATGACCATATTTAATTCGTGTGTAACTCTATGTCGGCGATTCATACGTAGGCTAAGCATCCAATGACGGAACAATCCCGAATCCTCGCAGATGAAGTTTACATCACATATAATAATGAGGTAACTTTGTCGCGATGTTGCTACGCACATCTAAAATTATTTATGGAACTTTGGTGATTGCAATGTCTTAAATTTGACGTGAGATACTCGTATGTAGGTGCTGGTAATGGAATTTTACATTCATAGGGATTGTGAGCTTTCGCATGTCCCGACAGGATACTTTGACGAAAGACCCATTGAGATGAGATTGTTTGAACCTGGCGTATTGGACTATGATTTTCTCATGAAAGAAGTGGCTGGATATGGTTATAAAAAGGATTCAGATTTGTACCACTTCTTACATGAGCATGCGTGCAGACTACCAGAAGGAATGTTCCTGATTTTAGGACCAGGTGATTTTGCAAAGATGATTTCCCGTCTGAACGGCAGCAAGACATGTCATTTGTATTTGGTGTATAATCGTCCACCGAAAGATGATTATGAGTGGTGGTCGGACCTGGATTCAGAGGTTCCTATTCTTCATGTTACATCAATTTTACAGCTTCATCATCCTTAAGTTTGTCCTAATACGTCCGTATGATTTTCGACACGAACTGCGCATCGAAGACATGCAGCATGAGGAGGCTCTGGCTAGAGAGCTTGAGGCAAAGGAACAACTGAACTCCTTAGGTTACATTGATGTACCATGTAAAAATATGGGAAAAGGTGGGTCGTCGCCAATCCTGACACAAACTCCAACGACCAATACGAAGAAGTCACTGGATTTTGGCACCGGAGACGAGCTTCCGTACGAGGGCTAATGTTATTTGAAATGTTTTAAGCTGGAGACAACATTTTTTTGGTTTTTTTACGAATGTTTGCAGTTATGGAACAATTCATTCACAATGCAGGTCTTGTAACAACATTTTTGGTAGAATGTGATTT
The DNA here is from genome assembly GCF_002575655.3 of Aegilops tauschii subsp. strangulata. Taxonomy (NCBI): domain Eukaryota; kingdom Viridiplantae; phylum Streptophyta; class Magnoliopsida; order Poales; family Poaceae; genus Aegilops; species Aegilops tauschii. The sequence goes on from NC_053039.3 coordinate 487,948,134, forward strand.
CCATTTCCGACGCCACATGCATGTCTTTATACCTAACTGTACACTCCGTCCGTTCGTAAATATATGTCTTTTAAGATATTTCAGTATGAACTACATACGGATGTATATAGACGTATTTTTGAGTGTAGATTCACTCATTTTGTTCCGTACGTATTTCATACTGAAATCTCAAAAAAGACTTATATTTACGAACGGAGGGAGTAGTTGTTAGTGAGCAGGTGCTGCAGGATCATGTACAACTGCGACTGAAAAAAATTTGCTGCAAAACGGTGCAGGAAATAAACCAAACGGACATTTTATGTGGCACAACGTGACAAAAGTGCTGGCGAATCATCCTCGGGATCCGCGGAGTCAAACCTGACGAGATCTGCTCCGGGATCGGTGCAGTGTCAGGGTGCATCGAAGCGCAGGCGGATCCCGCCAAAGCGCACGAGAAAGGGTTGTCGCACGCGCGCGTGTCATCACCCGGAGACAGGCCGACTGAATTAATCGGTGTGGGCCCCGCACATGTACGCCTGTCGGGCCCAGTTCGATAATCCCGCGCGATCCGCCTGCTGTGGAGTTTGTTCGTGCAGGCGTGATTACTGACGCCATGCATGCACGTAGGGTTCCTACATGCGCCACGCCTCCTCCCCCAAAGCCCGACCCATTCAAGCAATTCAGCGCGGGCCGGCCCACGTCGCGCCGATCTCGTGCCAGGATCACGTCTTAATATTTTTAGTCCCACCTCGCCCCCCGAGCAAGTGCTGCACCGGCTTAAATACCTTCATCTATTTTCTTATTACAAGCGTGGGTCTTCCTTGCACTCTATCTGGTGGATATGCAGGATTAATATGATTCATCATCCGTATTCATCCTGTATATTCTTCCATTGGAGAGCATAGATGACTGATTTATTTTTTCGGATTTATAGAAAATGCAAACCAAATATCGCAAACTCATACTGTTACAAGGGTGTGGACTATTAAAAAGAAAAGAACTAACACAACTTTTATTTCATTTTTGGATTTTAAAACGGTAAGAAATAAAAAAGAAAAAATGTTTGATTTTAAAATATTGTTAATATATAACAGAAAAGAAATATTGGATAACTGAAATAACACACAATAAAGAACAGAAAATAATTGGGTCCAGGCCAGAGCGTGGGTGAGGCTAGCCTGGGTCAGCCCACCCGAATTGTGCCCCAGCCAGAGCCGTGGCGGGCACAGCCGAGTTGTGGTGGGAGTTTAGTCCCACCTCGCCAAGCGAGAGGAGCTCGCACCGGTTTATATACGCGGCTGACAGCTCTCTCACAAGTTCCTCGCTAAATCATGCATGACAACCTAGTCCCTCCCTGCCTTTGGGGCCTTCTAGGAAGTTCATTCATGCAACACGGGCCTGCATCCTTGCCCAAATGATGTTGGGTTGCTAGTCATATGCAGGCCGTGTTCAGTGAGCATACTAGTAGGCGGGCACTTTTTTCATTTTCATTTTAATTTTTGCATATGTCACAAGTCAATATTTTTTACCTTCTTCAAATAACCCCCTATCCATTTTTATACATGCTCACTTACATGTAATACACATGAGTGTTCTGTGAGACTAGTAGTAGGCGGGCATTTTTCAACGTTTTATTTTATTTTTTGCATATGTCACAAGTCAATATTTTTACCTTCTTCAAATAACCTCCTGTAAATCACCTCTAATATTGCACACTTGATATCTTGCACAAATAACCTCCTGTAGGAAAATTTTGGGGTGATTTGGATGTGGTGGAAAAAAATCACATTTTCTACAAAAACTAGCTTATGTGAGACCAAATGGTCCCTCGTGTTTAAGCGTGATTTTTTACCTTCTCTAAATCACCTATAAATTTGCACACTAGATATGTTGCACAAATATAGCTAGATTTTTAAGGTTTTATAATTTTCTTAATTTGTTTTGAGTTTATTCTGCCCTGTAGACTGACTGATCAAAACATCAGTCTACACCTTAAGGGGCATTGTAGGATACATTTTTTCCAAATTTCTTTCATAGACATGTTTGGCACATCAGTTTGAGCATGTAGAACAAATTTGGGGTGATTTATAGGTGGTGGAAAAAAATCACCCTTTCTACGAAAACTGGATTAAGTGAGACCAAATGGTCCCTCGTGTTTTAGCATGATTTTTTGGGCCTTCTCTAAATCGCCTATAATTTTGCACACTTGATATGTTCCACAAACATATCTAGGTTTTCAAGGTTTTACAATTTTTCTAATTGTTTTGAATTTATTCTGCCCTGTAGACTGACTGATCACAACAGCGGTCTACACCTTAAGGGGGCATTGTACGGTACATTTTTTCCAAATTTCTTTCATAGACATGTTTGGCACATCAGCTTGAGCATGTAGAACAAATTTGGGGTGATTTGGAGGTGGTGGAAAAAATCACGTTTTCTACAAAAACTGGCTTAAGTGAGACCAAATGTCCCTCGTGTTTAAGCGTGATTTTTTCAACCTTCTCTAAATCACCTATAATTTTTGCACACTTGATATGTTGCACAAACATAGCTAGGTTTTCAAGGTTTTATAATTTTTTAATTTTTTTTCAATTTATTCTGCCCTCTAGACTAACTGATCAAACCTTCGGTCTACACCTTAAGCGGGCATTGTAGGATATTTTTTTTTCAAATTTCTTTCATTGACTTGTTTGCAACATCTATTTGAGTATGTAGAAAAAATTTGGGGTGATTTGGAGGTGGTGAAAAAAAATCACATTTTCTACAAAAACTGGCTTAAGTGAGACCAAATGGTCCCTGGTATTTAAACGTGATTTTTTCGACCTTCTCTAAATCACCTATAATTTTCCACACTTGATATGTTGCACAAACATAGCTTGGTTTCAAGGTTTTACAATTTTTTATTTTTTTTAATTTATTCTGCCCTCTAGACTGACTGATCAAACCTTCGGTGTACACCTTAAGGGGGCGTTGTAGGATACATTTTTTCCAAATTTCTCTCATGGGCATGCTTGGCACATCTAGTTGAACATGTAGAACAAATTTGGGGTGATTTGGAGGTGGTAAAAAAATTCACATTTTCTACAAAAACTGGCTTAAGTGAGACCAAATGGTCCCTCAATCGTGATTTTTTCGACCTTCTCTAAATCACCTATAATTTTGCACACTTGATATGTTGCACAAACATAGCTAGGTTTTCAAGGTTTTACAATTTTTTTTTTAATTTATTCTGCTCTCTAGACTGACTGATCAAACCTTCAGTCTACACCTTAAGCGGGCATTGTAGGATATATTTTTTCCAAATTTCTTTCATAGACATGTTTGGAACATCTATTTGAGCATATAGAACAAATTTGGGGTGATTTGGAGGTGGTGCAAAAAATAACATTTTCTACAAAAACTGGCTTAAGTGAGATCAAATGATCCCTCGTGTTTCAGCGTGATTTTTTCGACGTTCTCTAAATCACCTATAATTTTGCACACTTGATATGTTGCACAAACATAGCTAGGTCTTCAAGGTTTTACATTTTTTATTAATTTTTTCAATTTATTCTGCCCTCTAGACTAACTGATCAAACCTTCGGTCTACACCTTAAGGAGGCGTTGTAGGATACATTTTTTCCAAATTTCTTTCATAGACATTCTTGCCACATCTAGTTGATCATGTAGAACAAATTTGGGGTGATTTGGAGGTGGTGGAAAAAAATCACATTTTCTACAAAAACTGGCTTAAGTGAGACCAAACTGGCTTAAGTGAGACCAAACTAAGTGAGACCTAACATAGCTAGGTTTTTAACGATTTACAATTTTTTATTTTTTTTCAATTTATTCTGCCCTCTAGACTGACTGGGAGCGAAATATAATTCCTCCAGTACATCTATTTCCAAATTTGATCGTGCAACATAAACAAGCTACACATTGGCCACGAAGAAACCATGATTTTTGAGGTTGCACTTCAAAAACTCACATATAAAATGCAAAAAAAATATCCCAAACTCATACTGTTACAAGGGAGTGGACGACCAAATAGCTGAGTCATACATTATGTGGAAGTCACTAACTGACAGAATGAAGTATTTTAGAGAAAAGGTCACACGATACTAGACATAAACAACAATGCACACGCCAACATCAAGTTGATCGTGGACGTACTTGCTGTCCGACCGTGCGCACAATGTTGTAGCTATCATAGTTCTTCTTTGAGATCCTACACATAAGGATATTATTAATGCCATGGAATATATTTGGACACAGGAAAACATTAAATTACGGCATATTAGGCACCTTTGTCAATTTGGCGCACGTACGTCGATTGTGACCATCTGCCTCATGACAATAGCTACATCTACCCTTTGTTCTTGTTTTCTTCATCTTTGCATGTAGCCTTTTCTTCGGAGCACCTCGGCCTGGCACTTGCACGGGATCCAGAATCTTTTCGAAACCTTCACCATCAACGTTAGCCGATTGTGGCATCAACGGGCCAAACCTAATGCTGTTACCCTGAGCATTAGTTGATCCCTTGCTATCAGCTTGTTCACTTGTTGATCCCTTGCAAACATCTTGTCCTTCCAAAACCCTTTTTAGATGCTGAAATGCCTCATCAGAGTGGCATGCCTTGAAACATGCTGCGTGACTAAAATTCCTTAGCTTATGGTACCTTTGTAGGGCTGCAGAGTATGCATACATCTCGCTTTTTCTGTTCAGTGCGAATGCACATTTTGCACTCATTGTCCACCTAGTGGGAACACAACACCTGGGCAGTGTTTATTCTTGTAAAATTCCCAATATGTAAAATATGTGGGAACATGGTGTGCCTGCGCATTCCAATTTGCGATAAGAACAACTGATACTGCGAAGCAGACCTTCCTTCGACTCCGTGCGCACTTCGATCTTTTTATCCATTCTTTCCTTCTTAGACACAACATATGTGGTAACTTCTACTGCATCAAGTAACTCTCTGATCTCACATTTTTTGACAACATCTATGCTCCATAAGACCAACTTAAACACAGCAGGAGTGAAAACTTTCGCGGCGTGTCTCTCAAGAACTAAAGCATTTTCCTCTGTGAACGGAACGGACTGCAAGGCCTCGATGTCTTGGAGAGCCTCGTTCAAGCATCGGGACGCAAGGCAACGCTCATAGTGCTATAGCATTTGAAACAACGTCATCTTAGCCTCAAGATGCGTATGTAGCACCGAGTTTAAACTCGCACTCCGCTGGTTGCTGCTCAATCCTAGGAAACAACGGCCCTCAAGATATGGAGCACACCACAGTTTTCTCATCTTATACATCTGATGCAGCCAGGAGTCCTCACTTGTTACTTTATTCTGTTGTAAGAAGTGTAACCATTTTCTCTCATGCTCTTCAATGGAAGATGTATCATATATGAAAGATCTGAATTCCTCCTTTACCGCGTCATCATGTAGATGGCGTACTATGTTCTGTTGAATGTGCCATATGCAGAGCCTATGGTTTGAGTCAGGCCACACCACCCTGATTGCTCTCTGCATTGCAAGGTCCCCATCTGTGATCACAGATATAGGATGCTTCTGTCCCATAGCATCAGAAAAGGTCTGCAACATCCACTCGTATGCCTGGCTTGTTTCATGTGAAATTATACCATATGAAAAAATAACGGTGCTGCGGTGGTGATTCAACCCGACAAACGGCACAAATGGCAGATTGTACTTATTGGTTATGTATGTGCTATCAAAAACAATAACGTCTCCGAAAGCCTCGTAGTCAAGTCGGGATTGACTATCACACCAGAACAGTCCCTTCAGATGGCCAGCTTCATCAACCAAGTACGTGAAGAAAAAAATCTGAATCTCGCTCTTGCCTCGCCACCATGTGATTGATCACCGTTTGAGCATCCCCGGAAGAAATTGTTTCCTGCTTGTTAGCATGGCAGAAATTGTAAATGTCCCTCATAATGCATCCAACCTCATCATATCCACCGTATTGCATGCACATAATATCCATAATATGGTGTTTTCTGATCCTAGATTTTTCCATGTCTGCAATGTCCGCTTTCTGCTCATCGCTAATTCTTCTGTGTGAACGCAAAAGACACGACAGATCCCGTGGGGCTAGAGGATGGTTGTGTTCATCGATGAAATCCTTGACAAACCACTGACCTGTTTCCTCTTGTCTTGCAATCACCAATTTAGCTTTACACCCTACAGGAGTTATACTCTGTGGCCTCCTCTTTCTATCTTCCATCTTCCTCTTCATGTGCTTCTCTTCACGGACCCCTTCACGACTACACACAAATTTCCTTAAAATTATATGGCAGTTGGATCCATCCCACTCGACATAGCTTCTCCGGACACTAAAACCTTTCTCAAGACCATATTTGTTATAGAATGTATAACCTTCATCCTCACTATTAAACATCTTGCTCGCAATATGATAGTACTCCATCATTGACTCATGACTTACATCCGCCATGTCTTCCTGCATCACAATTCGGACGAATAAAAATCTGAAAGGACAAACATAAATGCATGCAAAACCCAATACGAAATCTTGCGTGGAATTTTAAACTTTGCTCCTTGTACATGTTATGGCAAGCGATCATAAACGTCCATAAACTGGGTCCCCCATAAACTAGTGAAGTGACCATAGATGATGAAAAATTCTAAATTGAATTGCATGCAATAGGGAAACCTAAATCGATGATGACTAAACAAATCTAAGTAGGAAGTGCAGGCTACGAAACAAAGTAAGTTTATGGCGATATCTCCTGCAGGCATTGATATCTCCCGCAGGCATTGATATCTCCTGCTGCATCAAGAAAAACACGCCTACTTTTAGAAAAAGCATTGATATCTCCCGGCGGCCTAACCGAGGGGCCAACCGCAGAGTATAGATCCATCTATGAGGAAGTTGGAGTTCCTGCCAAGAGTCACTTCCAACGGGCCAATCAAACAGGGAGGAGTTGAGATTCGGGTGATTTATACCTTAGGATGCAAGCCCGGAAGCGATGTGATCGGCGGGGCGAGTTCCTATAGCGCCGCCGCCGCCGCCGACACTGCCGCCGCAGATGTCGTGCCTTAATCTTCTTCGTGTCGCTGGGCACGTCGTTTTTAGTGAAGGGGACGAGGTGGAGGACGAGGACGACGCCGACGACGGTGTTGGTTCCTCTCGCCGGGCTCGTCGGGCAGAAGGAAGAGGACGAGAACGAGGACTGGATCTAGACGTCGTGGACGTGATCAGTTCAAAACAGAATATTTTACCCTAGACCATTATGTCCTTCTCTGATTAAACTAATTAGGTTAATTCATTTTTAATCCCCACCAGATCGGACGGCTAATAAAAATCGGAGGGGTAAGTACTCGAAAGTACTCCCAGTACTGCCCCAATCACCGTAAAGGAGCTCATGTGTTTTACTTCCCATGTGCTAAATGCTATGATCTCAAATTGACTAACCTGGCGATGCAAACATTGATGGGAGAGGCTATGTGCCAGTCGACTCAAAATCCCTATTTGGGTCAGTCGATGTTCTCCGCCCTTGATCTCTAATCTAACGGCCAGCACTCATTTTCCACCTCCCAACCGTTTCTGAAAAACAGATCGTGACGCATCTCTTCTTCCTCCCGACGCTTTCCTCCAACCGCCCCCCGGACCACCGGTCGGACCGCCAGCCACCACCGCCCGCGGCCGGCGGCGCTCCCGGGCCAGCCTCGCCATCCCGCCCTCCCCTCAACCGCAGCCCACCGCCGTGCTTCCGCCGCCCCGGCCATCCTTCTAGCCCCGTCCCCATCTAGTTTTCTTCTCCGGCAAAGTCACACCACCGCCCCACCACCGCGCCCCCACCACCGCCGTCCACCACCGCCTCCACCCTGAACCCTAAGATAGATAATGGGGTGATGACAGCGAGCCTCTTCCTTCTCTCCGCGAGGCCATTAATTCCTTCTCCTTCCTTCTTCTTCCTTCACTTAATCGACTGACCCGAAATCGAAAAATCAGCTGACTAACGTGTAGCTAAACTGAACATTGACCGCAGACAAAAGGCAATATCATCGTCCGGCAGAGCAACCTCCTCGTCACTCTCACCATATGGGACTAGTGTTTGGATGCTACCATCCATATCGGAAGGCATGCATGTTCGCGCAGCTCCAGAGGTAGCGGCCATTGCATGTGCAGCATGAAGAGATCACCCCCGGATATTTTGAAGTTGCTAGGATCTTCATCGATCACCACCATGCCTTGTAGATCCACAGACATGAACAGGAGCAGCATCAAGCTTGTCGACCGAAGCTGCACACACGATCCAAAACAAAGCCCGAGTTAGACCATTTTGTCTCTATAAACTACACAGTGGGGAATGTAGCAAACTGGTAACGTTAGTGAAACTGCCAAAACCATTACCACGACCAGCTATGTTCGCACGGGAGGCCAATTCCCCATCAATCTACTCAATTTTCCATGCCTTGGGTCTATCACCATCCTCCGCTCCGCGCCGCGCGCCACTCCGGCCGCGGCGGCCACCAGCCACCATCTCTGCCGTGGCCCTTACTTACCTATTTCAATTAACATGCAAGCATACCACCTCATCACACAACATGCATGGAAAAAGACCCATCTCTAATATCATGTTTCTTTCGGCATGCAAGTATGCCACATCATCATGCTACATGTATGGAAAAAGACTCACCTCAAGATGCAAACATACATGCTTCTATATCTAAATAGCTAGCCCGCACTAACTTATTTCTCTTAAAGTGCAAGCATGTCACCTCATCACACAACATGCATGGAAAAAGACCCACCTCCACTATCATATTTCTTTTAGCATGCAAGTATGCCACATCATCTCATGCTACATGTATGGAAAAAGACTCACCTCAAGATGCAAACATACGTGAGATTTTTATTTCATTATGTTATTTATATTTAATAAATATTTAACAACTATGCAATAATCAAATACAGTTACTAATGTGTATTATCAGTTTTAGCTCTTATATTATTAATCAAAATATTCATGTTTCATGATGTGAATCTCATTGAAAATGTTGCATGATATTCCCGCAACAACGTGTGGGCTGTCACCTAGTTCCTCAAACGAGTCGGTATATATTATGTTTTCAAGTGAGGTGCACTTGTTCTTTTGAACACAGTACAGTCGAAGTCACTTACATACACGAGCATACACTCACCCCATGAACACACACACGCTTCGACGCTAATTCCGTTCTAGTATCGGTAAGTATTTTCACTCATTCCTACCAGAATGTCGTATTCTCAAAAAGAAAATAAGTTCAGCCAGGGGCACCGGAGAGCTAACATCGAACTGGACACGGAGAGCATGTCTGCATGCCAGCTCAGAAATCAATCAATCAATTTTTTTAGTCTAACCACACTCTTTATTACTAATCAATAACAAGGTTCATAGAAATGCAATTTAGGTCCGGAGTATTAAGGAGCCACACATGACGTCCCAAAGAAAGTCCTAGAGCGTGTTTAGTGAGGCTATGTGCCTCAATATTGATATCACGTCCTTCAAAGATGAAGGAGCATCTTGCAAATTGTCTTGATGTCGCTTTAATCTCCTTAATAATGCTTGCATACTGCCAATGTCATTGACCACACCCTTGCAGTCTGATGCTATGATCACATGTGATAGAGACAGAGAGAGATCAAGGGCAACAGAAAGGGCTTCACGGCACGCCAACGCTGTCAAGGTCGCCGGATCTAAGACCCTCGAGCATTTGAATGCCGAGGATCCTAAGCACGTGCCTGCATAATCCCTCCAAGCGGCCGAATATGATCCTTCCAAAGAGTTCCAAGCAACAATCCCGTCAACTTTTATCTTGGCAAAAAAACAAAAAAAAAAGAACTTTCATCTTGGCAAAGGAACCAATCAAATTTTTTTGAGACAACGTCGCGAAGCTTTATTAATTCCTCACAATGTTTACAGGGACGGATGGTAAGTTCCCGGGGTGTCCTAACCAAACATGGCGGCCACCACCGAGAGATAAAGCATGCTTCGCTATGTTGTGAGCTTCATAATTAGAGCTCCTAAACTCATGACTAAAATTGCAAAACTCAAAAGCTAAAGAGTGATCTAGTATTTCATGTACAATTGCGCCATAGCTTGCCAAATTATCCTTCTGTAAACTTTGAACCACCAGTTTGCAATCCGACGCAACTTGAATTCGTCTCAGGTATAGATCACATGCCAATGCAAGAGATTCTCTGATAGCTAGGGCTTCAAGAGTCGGAGGGTCCACAATGTTCGGAAAGCAAAGAGACGAGGCTCCCAAGAAAGATCCGTCTTGATCCCTGCAAATCACGCCAACTGATCCGCAGCCTTTCCTGGAAACAGCTACATCAACATTAATTTTGGCGTTGCCAGTCGTCGGTGCTGCCCATCTCGTAGGTCTGCTTACCGTAGGTGCAGACTGCATTGATGTTTTTGCGCTAATGATCCGCAGTTCGCCCAAATAGCTCGATATGAAGTTGTTAACCGAGTGAGGAGATTGAAAAATATCCTCGTAAATGGCTTTCCTCCTTACCCTCCAGAGTGTCCATAAGGTAACCACTAGGCGATCAAACAGTTCCTAGTTAAATGATTCATGCAAAGCAAACAACCACTCCTTTGGGGTATCCTTTACTCGATCAAGCATATGTTCCACCAGTTCGTCGGGTGCCAAGGCCCAAACACTCACCGCCATCGGGCATGAAATTAGCGCGTGCTTCCAAGTATCAACTGATCCGCAGAACAAGCATGTATCCTCTGTCGCCATGTGGCGGTGTTTCAGAACCGTTCCCGTCGGCATAAATTGTCGGGCTAACCTCCACACAAACATTTTAAGCTTTGAGGGAATTTTAAGATGCCAAATCATAGCCCACTTGCTAGTTTCGCTGTGTTCATAAGATGTTCCCCCCTCCTCGTTCAGCCAGGCCTCTCTACTATGCTTCGTCCGAAGTATCATGCGATAAGCCGATCTCACAGAGAAACCTCCTCGGGTTTCCTCATGCCATGCCCAAAAGTCAGCAACTCTTCGCGTACACGCCGGGATTTTGAGAATAGATTCTGCGTCGAAGTGAGTGAATACTGCCCGGACCAGGCCCTCGTTCCAGCTCGCTGATGAAACATCAATAAGTTCTGCCACTCTGTCAAGAGGGTTCGGTAGAAGATAGGTGATCGGGCGTTTGAAGCTATCCCTTGGGATCCAGTTGTGATGCCATATACTCGTGGTTTCTCCATCTCCAATTCTGCGTATGAGCCGTTGAGCCAAGATGTCACGGCCGTCCAAGATTGCCCGCCATATTTGGGACGGATGAGCTCCCAATTCGGCCTACAGCAAAGAACAGTCCGGATAGTAGGCAGTCTTCATAACCCTTGCACTGAGAGAGGAACTATCTGTTAAGGTCCTCCAAGCTTGCCTTGCTAGAAGAGCTAGGTTGAATATCTCCAAATCTCTGAAACCTAGTCCTCCCAAATGCTTTGGCATGGTTAGGATCTCGCATGCTACGCAACTGGGCTTCATGCGTCCTTGCTTAGATCCCCAAAAGAACTGTTAGATGGTGGATGTAATACTGTCACAAAGTCCTCGTGGTAACCTGAAGCAAGACATTCAGAATACAGGAATCGCTTGAGCTACTGATTTGATCAACACTTCCTTCCTAGCCGAAGAAAGTAGTTTCTCCATCCACCCTTTGATCTTTTCCCAAACCCTATCTCGAAGATATCTGAAAGTTCCATTCTTCGAGTGGCCAACATCAGTCGGCATACCAAGGTAGAGCTCGCTCAACGATTCACTATGCACATGCAGGTTGTTTTTTTACAGTTTCTCTCATAACAGCTGGGCAGCCCTTACTGAAGAAAATCAAAGATTTTCATTGTTGATCCTCTGTCCAGAAGCATTACAATAAGTATCGAGCAGGTTTGACACAGCGATTGATCCTTCCCCACTGGCCTTGAATAGCAATAGGCTATCATCTGCAAATAGGAGGTGGTTCACAGTGGGAGCCGTTGGAGCCACCTTGATTCCTGTCACAGACGACTGAGAACTTAATTTAAGGAGGCACGAGAGGCCCTCTGCTGCAATCAAGAATAAGTAGGGGGAAATCGGGTCTCCCTGTCGGATACCTCGTGTAGGATTAAAAGATTCAAGTCTTTCACCATTAAAACAGACTGAAAAAGAAACTGACGATACCATGCTTTGTCATTATTCCTCTCAGATAATTCCACTCCAATCTATCATAAGCCTTCATCATATCCAATTTTAAAGTGCAAAAACTATTTTATTTGGCCCTTGACCGTTTCATGAAGTGCAAACACTCATAAGCACATATAATGTTGTCTGTGATTAACCTCCCAGGAACGAAAGCAGATTGTTCTTCAGAGATAATGTCAGGCAGGATTATTTTCAGTCTGTTTGATATCACCTTGGACGCTATCTTGTACAAAACATTGCAAAGACTTATTGGACGAAATTGAGCAAGTAACGTAGGGTTATTTACCTTAGGGATTAGCACCAACACCGTATCATTTATCGATGTCGGGCTCTCCTCACCCACGACAATTCTGAGAACTATATTGGTCACTTCATCGCCACATACGTCCCAATGACGTTGATAAAAGTGGGCCGGAAAACCGTCGGGCCCTGGTGCTTTGGTAGGAAACATCTGGAATAGAGCAGATTTGACCTCCTCCTTGGAGTACGGGGCACCCAAAGTGGCATTCATCTCGTCTGTGACCTTCCTGGGCACATGATCCAATACTGCCTCCATGTTTTGCACTCCCTCAGACTGATATAAAGACTGGTAAAAACCATTTGCTAACGCTTTTAGCTCTCATGGGTCCGTTATTTCCACACCTAAAGAGTTCTGTAACGCCTTTATCTATTTTTCTTCCGTCGGAGGCTAGCCGCAGGTGAAAGAACTTAGTATTTTTATCTCCAACAGATAGCCACTCCACCCTAGCTCTTTGACGCCACATAATCTCCTCCCTGTGATACATCTCTATCAACCTTTCATTAATCTTTAGCTCTACATGAGAAGGGTCCGTCCGCAAAGGATCGTTCTTTAGTTCCTCGAGCATCTGTTTTAACTTCTTTATCTCTTTTCTAATGTTCCCGAAAGTGTCTCGACTCCACCTTCCCAGGTCCTTTGCTAGATCCGAAAGTTTGTTACGCAGTTCGTGTACCGTTGTACAAGGAGGGCTGAATGTTTTCGAAAGTTTGTTACACAGTTCGTGTACCGTTGTTACGCAGTTCGTGTACAGTTTGATCTGAAAGTTTGTTACGCAGTTTGCGCCCCATTCCTCTGATATCATATCCCAAAAAATTTCATGTGTCTCCCACATCGTTTCATACCTGAATGTTTTCTGAAACTGAGCAACAGGCCCAACCTCCCGTTCCAGCAGGAGCAGCTCGTGGTCGGAGGTGACGCCATTCAAGTGCTTCACCGAAGCGAAAGGGAACCGGGCCAACCATGACGCATTCACCAGGGCTCTATCGAGTCTGCATCTAGTGTGTGTTCCTCCTGTTACTTTCTTCTCGAACGTCCAGAAATTCCCTTTGTATCCCAAATCTATCAACATGCAAACATCTAGGGCATCCCAAAAAGCTTGAATCTGAGCATTGCTACACTGTCCAACCCCTTGATGCTCATCTGGACATAACACTTCATTAAAATCAAACAGAGCCAAGGAAGAGCACTTAAAGTACTGATATTTTTCAATGTTGTTCAGGTTTGATGCCTCAAATGTGTCTGTGCCTCCCCATAAACGCATGTCATCCTCTACTTCTCTGTACCTTGTTCCTCAATAGAAACATCAAGATGATAAACAGAGTAACCAAGAATTTCAACTTTTACTGAATGGTTCCAAAACAGACCTATGCCTCCACTCCTTCCTTGACTACTAACAGCATAAGAATTATCAAAACCAAGCGTGCCTGCTAAAGCTTCTACCCTTGCACTTTCTAGTTGAGTTTCGAGAATACACAATAGGGTAGGGGCAAATTGCCTCGCGAAATCGCGAAGCACCCGAACTGTCGCAGCTTTACCTCCACCACGACAGTTCCAGCAGAAAATATTCATTGGGCCTGGAGGGGCCCCTCGAAGGAGCCCGCCAAAGATGAGACGACCTTGCCGAGACCGACCCTTTTTTCCATGTCATCCTCCCCTTCACATGTGTTCACCTTGGCTCCCCTCTGGTCTTGAGTGCTGCTTGGACTTGGAGGAACTGATTGGGTTGAAGAGAGAGCCAACAACGCCCCTTGAGAGCCAGCATTTGTATCATTAGTAATAGTTTGTTTCACATGGTGCACCACGCCCGGCGCCCTCTTCGTATTGACATCCGCCTCAGCCATCTCGGCGTCTTCCACATTGCCAGCATCATCCCTATCCTGGTCAAAACGTGAACTAGATCCATGACCAGCTCGGCCTCCACGACGGCCTCCCCTGCGTCCACGGCCCCCTCCCGGGCCATGTCCAGTTCGCATAGCCCATGTTGCCTTTAGATCTTTGAAGACCAGCACTGATGGCGGATGTAGACCATTGCCGTATTCCTTGAACAAATGCCCCAGCATGACGCACACAGCACACCAGTCAGGTAATTCCTCATATTTGATCGTGTATATTTGGCGTTTCCCCTCCCTTATCATCGAGACTGCGTTATTTAGTGGTTTGTATACATTGATCCGGACCCAAACACGGTGGAAATTTCCAGCGAAATCTTGCGATTGGGGTTCAGCTTACAGGACTTCGCCCACCTTTGATGCTAGGGATGGCACAAGATGTGCGTACAAGGGTGGGACGTCATGGATTTGCACCCAAATCTCGATGGTATCAAGCAAAACTGTGGACGGCTTCGCCAGGCCATCGTATGGTTTCAGAATTACAGCATCCCCCCTGAAGTGCCAAGGCCCATCTCGAGTAACTCTTTCCCAATCTCCTAGGCACGAAAACTGCACCGTATACAGATTATCATCCAGTGGTTTGAACTGAACTTCCTGGGCAAGATCCTATGCCGCACGCATGTTCTTGAAGAACCAGAATTGGCTGTAAGTTTTAGCAGTGTGAACTCTAACCAGCGCTATCCATCGCGCCGCCTCCGCTGGAGCCTCATCCTCATCGTACACCACATCATCGAGATCTTCTTCCCGGAGCCCCAATTCCTCCATCAGTGCTGCCACATCGTCTGGTTCCGTCGGGCCCCTGGCGGCCGACCCAGAAGCTCCATCCGATGCCATGAACTCTTGAAACCCTAGCCCGATCAAAAAAGTCGCGGGCCTTGCAGGAAACCCTAGAACTCCCCTCCCCAAGCCTCGTCCTAGACCAGCGAGCGCCGCGGCGCCCCGATCGAAGGAAGAGGTCGAGGATTCTTGGCGGAGGCAGGGAAGGGCAGGTCTCAACGGCGGCGATCACGATCGCCCCGAGAGGAAGAAAACCCTAACGAGAGGGAAGTTTTTTACCAATTGTCTGCTAGGAACCAATCAATTGGCATCGTTGTTGGTGTTTTCATGCCGGTTCACCTGCTCTAGCCCACCGGATGGGGCTTTGTAGTTTGTTGTTGCTGTTATCGGCCCAGCAAAAATTACGACCCACCACCAACGGCAGCAGTGGTGAGGAGAGGCGGATCCTATTTGGCGCTCGAGCACCCGTTCGCAAACGGACACCTGAATCGCACCCCGCACTGCTGCGAGCTGGGCCGGCCCATGTATCGTCTGTTTATTCGTTAAAATGGTTCAGAAAAAGGTGCGCACGCCAACAACACTAACCACTAAACCATCGAAGACTAGTTGCTTCCAACATGTTGTTTTATTTTTACTTGTCTCTTCGGCATGGGAATCCTCCAGTTTAATTCCGTTTTGGATTTATTTGGGTTTTAATATTTAATATTTATCTTTTTTAATGCGTGTTTTTTTAAATTGGTATTTTTATTCAAAATCGATGATTTCTTTAAAAATGAACTTTTTTCAAATTTTATAATTTTTTTTCCATATTTGATGAACATTTCTTCGATTTTGATGAACTTTTTTCAAATTTGGGGATTTTTTTTACATTTCAATGAATTTATTTTTCAAAATCAATGAACTATTTTTCCGAATTCAATGAACTTTTATCAAATTCAATGAACTTTTTTTCAAAATTGGCGAACTTTTTTCAAATTTATGAACTTTTTGCAAATTTCATCAATTTTGAAAGAGTTCACGAATTTGAAAAAAATCATCAAATAAGGAAGAAGGGAAAAAAAGAAAAACAGAAAACAAAAAATGGAAAAAAGGAGAAAGGAAAGAAGGAAACAATATAAGAAGGGAAAAGATGTAACCTATCAAGCGCGCCTAAGTGACCGAGTGCGCTAATTTTCCCCCTTATTTTCCTTTTGGTGTGCCCCCGTTTTGGACTGGCCCAAGAGCGCGGCTGCGTGGGCGCCGAAACTCCTAGTTAGCACCGAAGGCGCTGACTAGGAGGTTCTGTGAGGAGACCCCGCAAAAGAAAAATACCAACGGCAGGAGTCTTTGCACTATTCTATGGCACATATACGCTAGTAAAAAAATGTTGCCATTTTTTCTTTTTGTTTACTTTTATTTTTAAATCATAAATTTTAAAAAGTATTTGTTCGTGCAATTCAAAAAAAATTGTCCAACATTTTTGTTATGTAGAGGTCGGGTGTTACTCAACATACTTTCTATTCATTTGATGCTACAATGTGAGTTAATAAAAGCTTTTGACTGAGGGCATTGCCCCGTGTCTTGCTCTTTTTCTCCCACAATGTGTTAAGACAGACAGGTCTTGCAAAATAAGTGTCAAGACAGGAAGATAAAATGAAAGAGCGTATGCGAATGTGACTCAGAAACTTCTAGCTTTGGCTCATTTACGGTCATTATACCGCGGCTGGGAATTTGTCAAACGAATCATTTTCGGTTCAGTTCACACAGACTTACAATTTCCTCAAAAAATGCTGTTTTTAAGTCAGGCACATTCTTTTGTCGGGCACACAGACTTACAATCGCCTCAAAGAATTTGTCAAACGAGTCGTTTTCTGGTTTCATTTCAGACACGCACACTGTGTCCAAAACGTTCTTATATTTTGGGATGGAGGGAGTATTTTTTTTGCGAGGGGAAATGTTTCTCATTTCATTTAACCTGGATCGGCACAGTTCAGTTCACACAGACTTACAGTTTCCTTAGGGCATGATCGCATTCTCAGCCATACACGATCCATAGGCCATAGTAACTAACTCATGACTCACTCCTTTTCTAGTACGTCTCATAGCTCTAAAGGCATCTTCAACTCTCACCCGTAAATTCCTTCCGGCATCCGGTTCGCAGACACGGATGCGGGAGATGGTCATCCAATATTACTCACATACATTTCAAACACGGTTCAACTAAACCGGACAAAATTCATGCAAATACTTCAAATTTCATTAAAGTTCGGATATAGTTTACAGAAAACCGATGATATTTCAACCGATTAAATAAAAACTATACAAAAAACCTAAACCCTATACCGGACGACCACCTCATACGCGTGGCCTCCCTGTCCTTTCGCACCACCGTCGCCGTCCGTGCCTTTGTCGATGTCGTCCCTCCAGCAGCGGAAGGGCGCCGGAGGGCCGTGGCAACCTTGTCCGGTGGCTGGCTGCCACTCGCGGAGGAGCCACTCCGCCTCCTGATGCGTGGTATGGAGGGCTGCCTTGGCCACTGCCGACGGCACCGACGGAACTCTGGCGGCGGCCTTGCCCCTGCCCGCATTGGCGGAGCAGTCGCTAAGCGACCACTCCACGCCGCTCTTGGCGAGCTCGCGGGCAAGGCGGCGGCGGCGGCGCCTGGCGGACGTCTTCGCGATGGTGACGGAGCGATCAAGCTCCCATGCGGCGGCGAGGTCCGGATCGTTGCAGACCCATTCTGGGGTCATGCCACTCTTGGTAAACGTGGAGCGGAGACCGACGTTGAGCTGTTCATATCACGCCTGCTGCCTGGCCGCACGCTCCTCCTCGGATATGATGACCCTCAAGCCCGAGGCACGGCCTTAACCACCTCCTCCGAGGTATTGGAGGATGCGGCCACGCGCCTTCGTGACCGTGGGCGACAACCCCTCCTTCTTGATCGGGCGGCAGTTGCGGCATGGCGGTGATGAGGGCCCGTCAATGCGGGCATGCCGGCTGTGCGGTGGGGGCGATGCCCGCTCGTCCTTGGCGCGGCGGAGGCACTGGTGGGACGCGGGCTCATCCTTCATGTGACCTCCGATGTGGAGGCTGCGGTTATGGGACGAGGACGCGGGTTCGTCGTTCACCCTCCGGAGTGGCGATGTCGGCTCCCGCTTCACGCGGACGCGCATTGGGAACGGTGGCTCCTCCTTCACGCGCTCCGGCGATTATGGCATCGAGCCCATCTGACGAAACGAACGCTCGGTCATGATCTCCAGCTGACGGGATAATTCTTCGTCCATCAGAGCGGCCTCCACGAGGAAACGGAGCCGCTGTTGCGGCTGCCGGTCCTCCTCGTCGCTAGAGGAGCCTGTCGTCGTGGATGCAGATGGGCCCGAAATGTGAGGGCAGTGGCGCCACGATCCACCTGAAGTGGAACTTCCACCGCCTCCACCTACCGGCGTGGAGAACCAGGACTTCGGCATTGTCATTGGGCTCGGGGATGGGGACGCGGAGGGCGAGGGGGCGGTGCTCGGGGAGGGGGGATGCGGCTTAGTGCATCATCGGCGCATGGCTTAAATAGTCCTGACCAGGCCAGGCGAAGGGGCAGCCAACCCGCTTCAATGCGGCGCAGCTGCCGAAGTTGGTTTTTTGGGACGCGGTGTCTGCATTGAAGCGGCGACACACAAGAGGTCGTGTCCGTCAGGGCCACTCTCCCATCCGATCAAATTGCGGGCATCAATGCCGGTCACTACATGCTCTGGGCCGACATGAATGTGGCACGGCAAGCGTCGCGGGCGTTCGATGGAAACATGGGAGAGAAGGGTGGGATTTTTAGGCGGGCCGGGGCAGCCAGAAGCGGACGTGACAGTTGTCCGGACCCCCCCCCCCCCCTCCCCCGACACACGCACACACACACACCTTGTTTTCGGTTTGTGGAAAAAATGTGTCTAAATCGCCATGCGAGCCGATACAGAATCGCATTGGATGACAGAACATGTCTGGACCGCATGGTCCAAACATTCAGGGGCGGTTTGAGGGTCTAAAAAAAGGGCATTGGAGATGCCCTAACCTCACCTCAGAAGTCCTCTCGCCGTGAAGCATAGGTTTAATCTGGTTCACTAGGCTACAATGAGGTGATCGATCGACACATTCGTTAGGATGGCAGCAGCTTGCGAACAATCAGTCTCTAGGATACATGGCGATGTGCTCTAGTCCAGCGCGAAGTCATGCACGCGTCAATTCCCGTCCTAGTCTCAGTAACTACTATTTCCACTCATTCACATGAGAATGTCGTATTCTCTCAAAAGAAAACAAGTTAAATTTTGGTAGAATGGATTTTGGGGTGACTGACCGGAGTTGACGGGAACGTATCTGGTGCACCGGGGCAATTGGTGCTACCGGTGCACCGGACTCCGTTGCACACTAAAAAATGTTCAAAAAAATCCGGACAAAAATTTAATGCATTGACACAACATCAATGTAAGTTGTCACAAAAACTCAAATCAAAATTTCAAACATTGCTTGAGATATAAAAATGATAAATTTGACATCAATGTGCTAACGGGCCAAAACTAAAGCCCAACTTGTGTTATGTACTATTCAGTGTCAAATTTGTCATTTTTATATCTCGAGCAATATTTCAAATTTTGATTTGAATTTTTGTGACAACATACATTTTTTTAGGGGAAAACACAGTCATATATTAAACATAAAGCGGAATGTCATTCGATACAGCATCTAGGATAAAACCAGGCGGAACACCAGTCCACACTTGACAACTCTCCTCTCCAACACCAACCCTAGCGAGCTTATGAGCAACAGAATTTGCCGAGCGTCGAATCCAGCCCACCTTGAAGTCCATGAACTCCCTCAGCGACCTCTTTACCTCCTCAACCCACGGCCCGACCGAAGAGAAGTTCTTTTCAGGGCTCAGGATCATCTTCGCCAGAGCCTGGCAGTCCAGCTCCACATGAATCCTGTCAACATTCAGCTCCCTCGCCATCTTGATCGCCTTCAGGCACGCCATGAGCTCAGCACGTTCGGGATCAGCACATTGTGGGAAGAAGAAACAGGCCGAAGCCACATAGCCGCCATTGTGGTCACGTAGGATAGTCCCACCACCGCCCTTGTTCTGTTGTTTCTCGAAGGCACCATCAGCATTGGCCTTGATCCATCCGTCTTCTGGAGCTTCCCACCGCTGCACCGACCTTGCCGTCGACTGCCTAGCAGGGGCAGCATGAGCTTCTCTCCACGACGGCATGGCCGAAGCGACCCTTTCCAGCACATCCTGGGGGGGCACAATCTTCTTGCCATCACGCGCTTCATTCCGAGCCAACCACAAGCCATAGGTGGCATGAATCAAAACCTCCCTCTCCTCTTCACTTGCCGAAGCAAACCATGAAATCAGCCAGTCAGCCAACGCACGCTGGGAGTTCACATGACCTGGCGGGGAGGCCGCCGCAACACCCATAGCAGACCGCAGCAGCTTCCAGAACTGGATGGAATGGTAGCAGCCCCAGAACCGGTGAACCAAAGACTCCTCCCGGCCACACACCGGGCAGAAAACTCCAGCCTTGATCCTGCGACGGTGAAGCTCAGCGCCCACAGCCAAGCCATTCCGAATCAAGCGCCAGGTATGTATCTTTGCTTTGCCAGGAGCAGAGGTATCCCACAAGGCCATAAAACCTTTATGCTTCACAACTGAACTAGATCCTTCCGGCTGACCTAACTGACGTTTCTTCTTTTCCATACACAGGTGATACGCCGAGCGGACAGTGAAGATACCATTGCGAGTGAAGTTCCAAGCCAAGTAATCCTCAGTCCCCGGACCCCCAACGGCAATCTGCCTAATGTCGTGAGCATCATCTGCAGAAAACATATCAGTCACCTTTGCATCATCCCATGAAGATCCATCTGGAGTCAATAAGTCTGCAACCTTGGTGACTCCCTAAACATACCGCTGGCCCAGTGGCCGCATGTGTCCAGCCCTCGGTATCCAGTTACTATGATGAATATTGAAAGAGGACCCATCCCCAATCCGCCAAATAGATCCCTCCCGCAAAAGATCACGCCCATGCAAGATGCTTCTGAAAAGTGAAAGAGCCTGCTGCTGGGCAAGTGGCATTCAGAACAGAGCAATGCGGGTAGTACCTGGCCTTCAAGACACGAGCACACAAGGAGGATGGGTATTGATGCAGACGCCACGCTTGCTTGGCCAACATGGCTTGGTTAAAAGCCTCCGGGTCCCTAAACCCCAGGCCACCTTCCTTCTTCGACATACACATCTTGTCCCACGAGATCCAATGTACCTTCCTCTCACCATTGATTGTTCCCCACCAGAATTTCGACGAGATAGATGTCAGGTGCCGGCACGTTTTCTTGGTCAACTGGAAACAGCTCATGGTGTGAGTCGGTGAGGCTTGAAGCGAGGATTTAACCAAAACCTCCCTAGCCTTCTTTGACAGTCCCTGTCCTTTCCACCTCCAACCTTTCCTTAGAGCCCTCAACCACATATTTAAAGGTTCCATTCTTAGATCTTCCCACCCGTGTGGGTAGACCTAAGTTTTTTACAGAATTTTTCGAACATTTTTGAGTGTGCAACATGGGGTCGGTGCACCGGTAGCACCAATTGCCCCGGTGCACCAGATACATTCCCGGACCTCTCGGAGAGTGTGCGGGCAATTCGATCAGGGGCATCGAACGCTTGACGTCAATCTGGTCACGGGGGTGCATGTGTGCACGGCAACGTCAGAGAGAAAGTGGAACCAATCAACGCGAGCATTTGACTGGACGTCGTATGTGTATTATAGGGGCGAGTGTATATACACATCTGCGTCTGGACTGCGTTTAAAGAAAAATATGTACGTATTGTACACTCCCATGACTTATCGTTTATCCACGCACGAGCAGGTGAGTGTGACTGGGTCAGTTACGAGTTCAGTCATGCTGCGCTTCTTCCTTTTTTCCACGAAGAATAATGAGTGGACAGTAGCAGCTGCAGGCTACTTCTATATAAGTAGGTGTTCGCTGCAAAGTAAGCACAAGCAAAGCCAATGGCGCTCAGTACTAGCTAGCTAGCTCCTGTCCGACCGAAAGAAAAGAAGAAGCTCGAGTTCCGGTGGTGTGGATCAGATCATAGCAAGGCTTGCTTCTGCCACCTCTAGACCTTTAGCTAGCATCATATTGGCCGATGGGTTCAAACACCGCTGACAGCGTCGACCGCTTCGATGTCCATGGGCTGAAGCATATCACGGACCTCAACGGGATTGACCGGTATGTTCTACTACCTCAATCCTGATTTATTAGTCGCCTCGGTCACGTTTTGACCATTATTTTAACTAATAAAATATAGGTTATATATAACAAAGGTAATATTATCAAAATCTATGCCGAAATATGAATCCAACGTTATAATTTTCGTAATATGCATTAACATTTTTAGTTAATCAATGATCAAAATTTGGCACAAAATGCGCAGGGGCGATAGACCAGGGAAGGGTAGTATGCGTGGCGCAAGCTCTTGAGTATGTACTATATGTATATGTGGCCGCGCCAGTCATATGTAGGCTCATTTCTCTATGTATCAATGTCACAGGGGCAACGAGGAGCACCGCCGCTGCATCGTCGCCTGCATGGTCAAAGCTGCTTACGTCCTCGAGAGCGACAGAGCGACGATGGACAGGACGGAGGAGCTCGCGCCGGCGTGGTGGGAGAGCTTTGGCTTCCACCTCGAGAATGAACTCAGAGAGCAGAAGTCCCCCATCTTCGAAACCATCTATGGTGCCATCTTCAAGTACGTGCCCTGCCCCCGCGCACCCCCCCACCCGCGTGCTCCACGGTATGTCGTCGCCTTCAGGGGCACCATGTGTAAGCACCGCGAGTGGTCGGTGGCGACACAAGACCTCTACCTTGACTTCAAAATACTGACCAACAAACTGAAGAAACGCACGCGCTCCAAGCTGGCGTGCGGGGCGGTCGACAAACTTATGGATGACGAAGCCGGCCTAGGAAGCGCCGATGTCTGGCTCGCCGGGCACTCCCTCGGCGCATCGCTGGCACTGGACGTGGGGCGGGACATGATGGAGAGGCGGGAGCTGAACCTCCCGACCTTCCTCTTCAACCCGCCGCAGGTGTCGCTGACAGCGGCCATGAACTTGCTGAACGCGCAGGACGTGGCCAAGAGGCACCTGCACTTCACGAGTTACTTCTTCAAGGCCGGTGCGGCGACGGTCTCGGGTTGCCACAGGGAGCGCATGGACAAGCTGTTCGACCGGTTTTCCCCATGGGTGCCGAATCTGTACCTGCACGAGAAGGACTGGATCTGCCAGGGCTTCATCGACTACTTCGAGCTGCGGCAGCAGTTCATGGACCGCTTTCGCTGTGTTGGAAGCAAGTCCATGACACTGTCGTACCGTGACATGCTCTGGAGCCTGCTTGGCAAGGACAAGGAGCGGCCGCATCTCCTGCCATCGGCGATGCTGTGGAAGACCGCGCAAACCAGCCTCGATGCGCACGGGCTCCAGCAGTGGTGGAAACCGAGTGGCGAGCTCGGCTTGGGCGCCGGCACGCGTTATAGCTACCCTGTACCTCAAGCATAAACTACTTCTAGTTCTATATATGCCGGCAAGCTGTCAAGTGCAGTTTATCATCGGAACGTTTTCTTGTAAAATCACGAGAAAATAGTTATACTAAATTCCTACGTACCAATTTAGCTATAGTGAGTTGTAAAATTTGTGCTAGAACAATTGCAAATGACAATCAACAGTCGCTTTATTATGATGATTTCCACGTATATATCCCATGAGGGGATGCGTCCACTGGATGCGTTGGTTTGATAGAGGCCGTGGGGGTGCTGTACCGATTTTGTCCATCCAACAATTGCAAATGACAATCAACAAGGGGGGCCACATGGTTAGAGGAGACATTCCTGTCGACGATGTGCGTTGAGTTAGAGGAGACATTCCTGTAGACTATGAAGGCGTCCGCGGCTACTTCGTCAATCTCAAGATGATGTACCGACTCAGTCTCTCGGAGATGCTCATCGGGATAGGGTGTGCGTACGTGCTTTTATAGGATGATTGTATGTGTTTGTTGTATGAGCATCTGCATTTGTACTATGATAAACAAATGGTAATGAAATGATTAAATAAAAAAACTACACAATAGACCCGACAACAACAATTGGCGCGGCGAAGCGGGCGTCAGCTTCCTGTATATACTTCTCCAATCCTAAAATTTGTGTTGCTGATTTCGTACAAAGTTGCTTATTTTGGGATGGAGGAAGTATTATGTACTTTGAATCCTATGATTAGAAAACTAAATAAATTATTGGAAATAAGTGTTTGACATACAACAACTGAAATAGATAAACTTTATAGAGATTTGAGTGGATGTGGATGCAAAACAATCCTTAGAAATTCCAATGTTACACGGGAGAATTTCTTAGGATTGATGTAAGTCCTCTAAAAATCGACTAACAATAGGGCCCGTGTGTTGCAGCGGGAGAAAAAAAATCTTCAATGGCCATGATCACATTTTGTTGCATCACCGAGATATACTATCACTCTCAATTTCTTCAAATCATGAACATTTTTTAAACTTGGAAACATATTTGATAGCATGAATACTTTTACAAATTTTCAAAAATCAAGTACATTTTTTGAATTCATGAACAATTTATAGTATTTGCAAACATTGTTTTAACAATTTTATTGAATTTGCGAACATTTCTAGAATGGACAAACATTGTTCTGAAAATTGGTAGAACAATTTTTGAAATTCATGAACTTTTTTGATTTAACGCAATTTTTTTGAATCAACAAACAGTTTATGAATAAATAAACTATTTTGTAAGTCACAAAGAGTTTTTGAATTTTTAGGATATTTTTCCATTCATGAACATTTTTTGAATTTGAAAGATTTTGTACAATTTCATTAACATTTTTTAATACATGAACTTTTTAAAAATCACGAGCATTTTTTAATTTCCCGAACATTTTTTTTTAATTTCGAACATTGTTTGAATAAGCAAACATTTTTTATAAAAGCATGATTTTTTTAATAGACAAACATTTTATGTTTGTTAAATATTTATTTAAAAATTCTCATTTTAAACCTTTTTGAACTCCCAAAATATTTAAAGTAAAAAAATGAAAAGGGAAAAGAATATAAAAATAAAACAGAAATTGAAAAACAGACCACCCAGACATGGGCCGGCCCAAACAGGCGGTTGCGCTTTCACCCAGCGCACAGAGCACAGTAGAGGAGGTCCCTATTGTATGGGGCGGCACAGAAGGGGCATTTCCCTGTGTGAACCATTTTTTAATCATTTATAGGTGGCATTGGTGGGTAATATTTTGCAAATATGGGGGCAATTTGCGTGACATACCGCGAGAAGCTTTTTATTAGGTATAGAAAAAAACATAGTTTGCGTCAGAGAATCTCTTATTGGGAAGGGCAGCACTCTACGCTGACCCAAATTTGGGCTGGTCAAATCGCAGTCACATGATGTATGCGCTAGCAGCCGTACGATTCGCCTCAGCCTGCACCCTGCACATGTCGTCTTCCCCCCCCCCCCCCCCCCCCCCCCCCCGCGCGCGCGCATGCTTATTTCTGTCGCCTCCCATGCAGTCTCTCGATTGAAGCTCCTGCGCGCAGCGGCATAGCTTGTCGGGCCGCTCACTACTGCATTGTTGGTGCCCACGTGGGCCTGCCCCTATGCTGCTACCGCACTGCCGGTTCCAGCAAAATTGACCACTGGTCGAAGCATTCCTCAGTAATTGCGGCTCCGCCAGCGCCGGCGCCAATTGCAGCACATCGCTGGTGGTACCTGTTGCAGCAAATCACATCATCGTCGTTGACGGCCATACTTCATCATCGCCGGCGCCAGTTCCAGCACATCACTGGTGGTACCAGTTGTAGCAAAACACGGCGCCGTCGTCGACGACCATACTTCACCGTTGCTGGTTGCATCACATCTGGTCCCCTGTGGTAGCTTTCTCGTTGCCGGTTGCAGCAAACGCAGCACCACCTACTCCGGTCACACTTCATGGGCACCCCCCGATTGTAGCATATTTGGTTGCCATCCTCGATGGCCGGCGAGGCGCCATCCGTGTACACAGGATGTAGCGAAAATGTTGCCCGGTAGTAGCAAAATCAAGACGTGGTTGAAACAAAAACCATTGTCTCGTTGTCGGGGGTCGCCAGCTATGTCGTAATGGATGTAGCAAAAAAATCTTCGATGGTAGCAAAAATAGACGATGGTTGCAGCAAAAAGCGCACCATTGCCATCGCGGGTTCGTGCTAATTATGAATGATTGCAGCAAAAAAGTTGCCGGTGGTAGCTTCCACCATCGCCGGTTGCAGCACGTCGGAAACACAGTTCCTCCCCGCCAGCCTCGTCGGCCCGGCCTTCTCTCAACACAACGCCGCCGGTGATCATTGTGTCGTCCCTGAGGTCTGCCCCCGCCGCATCTTCCACGCCCCAACACGCGTGGCCATGGGACATGAGCAGCACGAGGGCGCTGCGATGGCGACGGGCGCGGCCATGGCGACGAGGTTGCAGCAAAAAGGCAGTGGGATTGGGTTTTTGTGCTGCTTAGCAGCGGGCGCGATGGGCGCGCGGCTAGGCGCGAGCCCACTGGCCGGTGGTGCTAGCCGGGGAAAAGGGGCGATCAGGAAGATAAGGGAAAAAACTGGACGCAGGAGGACGTGGGATAGACATAAGACCTGTAGACCGAATGCTTGCGACGTGACTGGTTGCGCGTTCGTGGCATGTACAATGGTAGCATATGGATACAGATGCCCCATAACAAAAAGTAGCTTGAGGCAACTAGCTACATTAATTTTTTTCTCCCCAACGCAAGCTACTACTAGTGGACATCATCAAGAAATAGAAAATAATTTTTTTTACATATGCATCTCTACTCTTCAGTTCAACATTTTCAGCTTTTTACGTCGGATCACATTTTTTCTTTCCAAGCACCCGCCTCTTCCAGAGGAACCCACTTCCCTATCCAAACCTACTTTCTTTGACATCCGATCCTACATGGCATATGGGGCATCAACATGAGGCTATGCATTGGCCGTGCTCAGCCGGCACACTTGTTGGCATGCTTTTCCATTGAAAAAAAAGGAAGCAAATGATTTTTTAGGGTCAGCAAATAATTTCTTTGAGGAATGTGCAGACATATCATTTAGATTTGAGCTTTCCTAAGCTGAGACAACCTAGACAATTGACAATATAACAGTTGAAAAATAAACTTAAGAAAGTAGAAAAAATTATCGAAAAAACGTAGTATGCGTCACAGAATCTCATCATTAATTAGAAAATTGGCATGCTTTCCATTGATAAAAAGGAAGCAAATGATTTTTAGGATCTTTTTATTTTGGGATGAGTTGTTTCCTTTTTGTCTCAGATTTTTACCTTTCGGTTGGAGAATTGAAACTTGTCACGTGTATATGCCTAGCAATCACCGAGCATAAATAGAGCCGATTCTTGTTAGCGTGCATCGAGGAGAAGAATTTTGTCTCCATCCCGAAAGCAAGCGATGGAAGCGACGAGGGACACAGCGCAGTCCTGCTCCGGCGGCCAGGCGGCGCTCGCTGCCAGGCTCGCGAGTCGCCTCGCCGACGACAACGCGGACAGCAACCTGGTGCTCTCGCCGCTGTCCATCTACGCGGCGCTCGCGCTCCTGGCCGCCGGCGCGCGGGGCGCCACCCTTGACGAGATCCTGGGCGTCCTCGGCGCGCCGTCTCGCGCCGCGCTCGACGAGTTCCTCTCGCGCGTGGCGGAGGACGCGCTCAAGGACCACTCCGAGTCCGGCGGGCCGCGCGTCGCGTTCGCGCATGGCGTGTGGACCGACCTCGCGTGCCCGCTGAAGCCGGCCTACCGCCACGCCGCCGTGAGCACGTACAAGGCCGATGCCAGCACCGTCGACTTCCGCAACGACCCGGAGGCGGCACGGGGCCAGATCAACGCGTGGGTCGCGCAGGTCACGAGCAACCTGATCGGCTCCGTCCTTGGCCCCCGATCCATAACGCCGCTCACCCGCGTCGTGCTCGGCAACGCCATGTACTTCAAGGGCAAGTGGGAGAAGCCCTTCGACAAGGAGGACACCGCCAACAAACCCTTCCACCGGCTCGACGGCCGCACCGTCGAAGTGCCATTCATGAAGAGCTGGAGTTCCCAGTTCATCGCCGTGCACGAAGGGTTCAAGGTGCTCAAACTCCGGTACCAAATGACTCAAGCGCATGGTAATCCGTTTGCCCATTCACAGTCTCGATGCTTTCACTCGCGGGGCACACTAATGCATTACGTCTTGCTAACCTGTTGACAGGGTGGTGCGCCGATCGTACACAGTTTTCTATGTGCATCTTCCTTCCTGATGCCTTCGACGGCTTGCCGAGCCTGGTCGACGCGATAGCATCTCAACCTGGCTTCCTGCACAAGCACCTGTCCGAGGAGAAGATCGACGTTAGGAAGTTCCGGGTGCCCAAGTTCAAGCTGTCCTTCCACAACAGCCTCGTCACCGTTCTCAAGAAGCTTGGGCTTCAGTTGCCTTTCAGCGACCAAGCCGACCTGTCTGACATGGTCGAAGGTGATGAATCCGGCTTGCCATTGGTCCTGAGTGACGTCATCCACAAGGCGGTCATCGAGGTAAACGAGGAAGGCACCGAAGCTGCAGCCTCCACATTGATGCATATCGGAGCTGGATGTTGTGCAATGCCGCCATCGCCACCTCCTCCGGTGGATTTCGTAGCTGATCATCCGTTTGCGTACTTTATAGTGGAGGAGGCGACCGGCATAGTTGTCTTTGCGGGACACGTTGTCGACCCTTCTAATGAGGACTAGGTCATCCCATGCTTATGACTTTGTTTTGATTTTAGTTTTTGCGAATGATGATTTTGTTTTGATTTGGATCCCAGTTGTCATAATAATAATGATGTAGTTTCATGTTATGTTTTCTGTGTGATGATGTGAATGTACTTTCGGAGGAACTTTGAACCGTTTAATTCCACTATATGTTACATTGTCGTTTTCCGTATAATATGCGGACATACCAAATAGAAGAAAAACTTTCGTGTGTCCTTTGAGAATTCTAATGCATGTAGTTTTCCCTCAGATAGCCCCCCCCCCCCCCCCCCCCCCCCCCCCGGCCCACCGCGTCGCTCCTCTAGGGGCCACATGGGCGGAAGCCCCAAATCCCGCCTCCGGCCTCCCTTCCTCCCTGCCCTCTCCCCTCGCCACCGACGAATGACATGGCCGGGCGAAGCCCATTGCATGGACGGCGGTTTGCGGGGCTTCCCCATCTCGTGGTGGCGCGGGTGTGGCCGATATGGTGCGGCGGCCACGACGATGGTCCTCGACGCGTCTTGCGTGAGGGCTTGGCAGGGCACGGATCCAGGGCCGCCCTGCCCGGATCTAGCGTGTGGTGGGCGCAGCGGGGGCTCTTGGTGGCGGCTCTGCTCCCGCCCTGCCTGGCCGAAGGCGGCCTGCTCGGCCAGGCCAACGTCCTTTTCTGTCGAGGTTTGTAGTGTGCTCCGGCCAGTGCGGTGCTGGTTTGAGCTGCTAGTCTCCCCGGGGAAATGGCCTCTACGTGGTGTAGGGGGTCCTGCCGGTGGTGTGTTTAGCGGCACTACTCCCTCCCAGATCTGATATGGCTGCGTGCGCCTTGGGCAGGTTGGATTCGCTTCGATCCGGCCTGTGGTGGTATGAATCTGACCATGGCCTGCGACGGGGCGGTCATGGTCACTTGTGGTGGTGCAGATCAGCTCACACCTCACTCAACCGGTCTTCGGGAGTGTGTCAGATCAACAACTTGGGTGAAAGCCTTGCTACAACTGGAGCCGGTGGCGGCGATGCCTGTCGTTGTTTTTGTTGTTTGCACCCTCCTCATCGAGACCCCGGGGGAAACCCCGTACAGGTCCTCCTGTACGGATGTTGGCGGCGCAACCAGCGTCGCGGCCCTTCTTGAAAGCATCATCTTTGGGGTCAACATGGTTGTTGTGTGGGTGTTGCTTGCTGTCGGAATGTTGGTGGTGGTGGTGCGACCGGTTGGGGTCGATGGTAGTTTGTGTTGCTGTTGTCCTGCTTCCTATGTGTTCATCTTCGGTGGTGTTCCCTGGTGTCGGCCATGTTGCTGTGCATGTTCAAGTACCTCCCTTGGTGTCCATTGTGTTGCGGTGAGCTTAGTGCTCTTGGTGTTGTTCTGGTTCATCTTTCCTCTTCGACGACGCAAAATGCCTCCCCAACTTGCTAATCGTTTCGAATTCTCATGGCGGAGCTCCCAGTCAAGGTTCGTGTTGTCACTCAATTGTTGTGGTTGCTCCTGAGTTGTGTCGTGAGGTTCGGTATGCACGCCGATGCGGTGCGTTAGGTTGCTTGCTTAGTCTTGGTATTGTGATCCTTCGACGACACCCCACTTCTACTTGTGCCTCCTATGTTGTTCATCCTTCGATCTGATAGCTAGGTCGGGCCTTGTCCTGGGCGTCCTTTTTTTTTCTCATCTCGTGTAATCTTCTTAGTTATATGGTTTTCGTCCGGTTTTCCTCATAAACAGGGTCAACTTGTTTAAGTGTTTGATCGAGTTTGCCTTGTAAACCGAATCAGCCAAAACTTAAGGGGTGACTCTTGGCTTTGATAGCTTTTTGAGCAATATATTCAGGTGTGGATTCCCTCCCCTCCCCTCCGGTGACCGTTCAAAATAATAATAATGCATGAAGTATAAAAACGATTCCTGCGCAACGAAAACGAATTCTTTAGTAGCACGAGGACATTCTAATAATATACTATCTTCTTGGAGTTTTACTTTAATCAACGTCAATCCGTCTGCTTTATTGTTGTTCTTTTGGAGCGGCTTTTTGCATCAATGTTAATTAGCAAATTCGTCTTTTTGGTTTTTAGACCTTGTACCCAGGCTGAGAAATTGTCAAACTAGTCGGTTTCTGGTTTTAAGTCACGTACGCTTCAGATTGGCTGACTTGCCATGGCAAAGGTAGCTAGGCTACAAAATCGCTACCTTTGCCCCAGTCTCGTCCGTCGGATTGAAAAGCGGCGGCCCATATCGGATTCTACAGTAGGAATAATAGTGATTTGCGTAAACAGTGATTTCTGTGAACAGTATTCGGAAACAGTGATTTGGCAAATCTCAGGCTGCGATTCTTGATCCTGCGGCAAAGTCAGCGAGCGAGGACTTGCTGTGGCGAAGTCAGCGAATCCGGGTAGATGCAGCTGAGTCGGCCCTTTTCTCTGCCGCCAGTCGCCCGCTCCAAGTTGGCTTCGTCCGTCGCCGCCGCCGCAGTCGCCTGGCCCACCCCCTCGTCCGCCATGATAGAGGGCACGAGCACCAGGTCTCCGGCGACCCCGCGTTGCCATGGCAAGTCAGCCTATCTGAATCGCAGCTGCATGGGCTTCAAGGCTGGAAATATCTCAAACGAGTCATTTTCTGATTTTCAAGTCCGTCTATTTCAAGTCATTCATAGAGTAGACTGGTCTGGTAACGTGGCAAAATTGACAAATTTAACCTATGGACGAAATCAAATCACAGAATGAACTGCTCGTGAAACTATTTCACGCGGCTGACCTTTTTGTGTGACGCCCGACACGAAGGCGCCACACTACACTGTGCAACGCCTCACAGATAGGCGCTACACGCCTGGCCAGCGTCGCACCCGTGTGATTCGAAAATTACTAAGTCAGTGTGCAGCGCCTGAGAGCTAGGCGCCACACTATACAGTGTAGCGCCTAGCTTCTAGGCGTTGCACTAGTGGTTGCTTCATTTGTAGTGCAACCACTAGTGCAGCGCCTGAGAGTTAGGCGCCACACTATACAGTGCAGCGCCTAGCTCTTAGGCTCTGCACAATGACTTAGCAATTTTTAGGCAGTCTGGGGTGCAACGCTCGCCAGACGTGTAGCATCTATCTGTGAGACGTTGCATAGTGTAGTGTGGCGCCTTCGTGTCGCGCGTCACACAAAAAGGTCAGCCGCATGAAATAGTTTCTCGGGCAGTTCATTCTGTGATTTGATTTCGTCCACAGGTCAAATTTGTCAAATTTGCCTGGTAATGTCATATTCTGGCAAAGGAAAAAGTGTGGGGGGGCATTCGATCAGGGGCACCGGCCGGATGGCTGGCGTACGGGGCGTGCGTGGCAACGTCCCAAATGCCAAATGGACCAATCGACGTAACGCGAGGATTTGATACGTACGCACACTTCCATCCCATGCCTATGGTTGTCCACGTGTCCACGCACCGACGCACCAGCGAGTTCAGACTGTTGAGCCATGCTGCACCTTCTTTTTTCCCCGAAGAATAACGAGCTGCTGACTCATTCTCAGAAACCATCATTAAACCAGTGACAGCTGCAGCTACTTGTAAACTTGTACGTACTCCTACATAAGCAAAGCAAAGCCTAGCTAGCTCCTGTCCGAAAGAAAAGAAGAAGCTCGAGTTCCGGATCAGATCATAGCAAGGCTTGCTTCTGCCACCTCTAGACCTTTAGCTAGCTAGCTACTTTAGGACGATCAAGCACATCGTATTGGCCGATGGGTAAGTTTTCAAACTCCGCCGACGACCGCGACCGCTTCGACCTCCATGGGCCGAAGGATATGATGGACCTCGACGCGATTGACTGGTACGTACAGTATGTTCTCTATATGCGCAAGCCCGATTTACGTATGGTGATCGCGCGTGGCGCAAGCTCTCGAGTATGTATGCATGTATATGTGGC
Organism: Aegilops tauschii subsp. strangulata; assembly: GCF_002575655.3. NCBI lineage: Eukaryota > Viridiplantae > Streptophyta > Magnoliopsida > Poales > Poaceae > Aegilops > Aegilops tauschii. The sequence goes on from NC_053039.3 coordinate 487,980,960, forward strand.
CGCCAGTTATTTAGCGTTGTATGCTTTATGTACTGCCTGCGATGAACCTGGTTGGCGCTCTCGTCTCTCCTCCACTTTCGTTTCTCCCGGGGGATCGTCCTCTTGAGAAGTGGTAGTTTGCTGCAGTAGCTTGTTCCTAGGTGAACCGCGTGATTTCTTTCATGGAAATCCAAAGGGGAGGCACTGCATGCCTAGGTTGATTTCTCCTCTCTCTCTATATATCACAGGGCCAAGGAGGAGCACCGCCGCCGCATCGCCGCCTGTCTCGTCAAAGGCGTTTACGTCCACGAGAACGACAGGGACAAGCACAGGGCGGTTAAGCTGGCGCCGGCGTGGTGGGAAAGCTTTGGCTTCCGCCTCGAGGATGAAATCAGAGACACCAAGTACAGCAGCACCATCTACGGCGCCATCTTCAAGCACACGGCCAGCCAGCCGTGCGCTCCACGGTATGTCGTCGCCTTCAGGGGCACCAGGAGGAATATTCGAGACTACTACTATGACTTGAAAATAGTGATGAACAAGCTGGAGAAACGCACGCGCTGCATGCAAGCGTGCGCCACTATCGAGGGACTTATGAGCGAGGAGGGCCAAGACGGCTGCATCTGGCTCGCCGGCCACTCTCTCGGAGCGGCTGTGGCGCAGGTCGTGGGACGGGGCATGATGGAGCGGGAGAAGCCGCTCAACCTCCCGGACTTCCTCTTCAACCCACCGTACGTGGCGTTCATAACGTCCATCAAGTTGCTGAACCTCTTGAAGGCCGATCCGGTGGCGAAGAGGCACTTCTACTTCGCGAGCAGTCTCTTGAAGGCCGCCGCGGGATTGGTCTTGGTCTCCCATCGGGAGCGCAGGGAGAGCTCGTTCAAGCGGTTCTCCGCTTGGGTGCCGAACCTGTACGTGCACGAGGATGACTGGATCTGCCGGGGCTTCATCGGCTACTTTGAGGCGCGGGAGGAGTTCAAGGAAAGCTTAACCCGTGTTGGCATCTGGTTCAAGGACCACTTCGGGGGCCGGGACAAGTTCAAGAAAATCTTCGCCCGTGTTGGCATCTGGTCGATGGCACTCTCGCACTGCGACGTGCTCTCGTGGGCCCTGCTTGGCAAGGACAAGGAGCAGCCGCATCTCCTGCCATCGGTGACGCTGTGGAAAAGCAGGTTCCAGCCCAAACATGCGCATGATCTCCGGCACTGGTGGAAACCGGACAGTGAGCTCAACTTGGGCGCCGGCACGTCTTATAGCTGCCCTGTACACGAAGCATAAACTACCTCTAGCTCTATGCCGGCTAGCTCTACCTCATGGGCGTCGCTTGCTTCTTGAAGACATCGTCGTGGATCTTGTTCTTGTGCCAGGTCTTCAAGTGAAAACCTTTGTCTGTGGTCTGAGTCGGCAGTAGCGACGCTTCGCGCCATCATCCTCTTGGGGCGTTGTCATGGAGCTCGGGAGTCTTCGGTCGGGCCTCAGCAAAGTGTTAGGCTTGTTCTATATTGATGCTGTATATTTTGATCTGCTTTGTAAGGGGCCTCCCTATCATATTGTATCCTTCGGCTGTGTACTTTGGTTCGTGTTGCTTCATATATAACGCAGGTACCAGTTAAAAATAGAGGATTGTAAACTTCTCATTAGTTATATGTTTTTCCATTTTACCAATTTCATGTTGTCATGTAAAACGTTTGATTTGTAAATCTGTTCTTGTAGCTTCACTAGTAGAAAAAGGCCTATTTGTCCCAGTTCCAGAGGCCCATTTGTCCCGGTTCTGAAACCGGGACGGGTCGGGACTAAAGTCCAATATCTTTAGTCTCGGTTCGCTTACGAACCGGGAGAGATGGGGCTCCACGTGGCCACTGCGGCGAGCCCAGGCAGGAGGGCCTTTAGTCCCGGTTGGTAACACCAACCGGGACTAAAGAGCATCCACGCGTCAGCAGCTCGGGAGCTGAGTTTTTTTTTGGAAGGGGGGGGGGGGGGGGGGGTTGGGGTTTTGGAGGGTTAATTTGGGGGTTTCATATATTGTGTTAGCTAGCTAATAGCTAGAGAGAAGTGACCTCTCTTATCTTCGTGCTTGGTCGACGCTATGTACTATACGTATAGAGAGGACTCGACACGCTAGCTAGTAAGAAAATGAACGAAACTGTTGGGGATATTACCACTGGGCGTAAACCGGTCAGGAGAGGCCGGGTTAACCCCATAGTAGCTCACTATATCTGAAGCCCATGAAGACAGACAGTGACGCTTTATGAAGGCCCAGGGCCCAAGGCCGGTTTAAGGCCTGTAGACATAAACCGGCATTGATATGTAAACTTGTATTGTAAGATAGAAAGGGCAGAGACCGAGCCGGACACGTTTATGAGCCGACCTCGGGATTCTGTAAACCGACGGGTGTCAACCCGTGTATATAAGGGGACGACCCAGCGGTGGTTCAGGACAACAGACAACAACTCGAGACTCAGGCAAAGCGTATTCGCTCCTTGGTCATCGAAACCCAAGCAATCCTACAACAACTGGATCGTAGGCTTTTACCTTCACCGCAAGGGGCCGAACCAGTATAAACTCTCTTGCGTCCCTTGTCCGCTTTAACCCCTCTAAGCTAACCCGTAGCGATGGCTCCACGACTAAGTCCTTTCTCTAGGACATCTGACGTGACAAAACCACGATAGTTGGCGCCCACCGTGGGGCTATCGCATGATGGTTTCAAGTTCTTAGAGGGCAGCTTCGAAGGACTCAAGGGCTACGCTGTGGGCCGGATGAACAAGAGTCGTCGTGGCAAGCTCTACATCGACGATGCAGGCTGGGGCCCCGAGGCCGGCTCAATCGAGTATGGGTACCGGGTCCCCTTTGGTGCATACACGTCTTCATTGGCAAGATCGGCGAACCGGGCCCTGAGCCGGACATCTGCACCGACCTCGTCGAAACGGCTCAGCGTGCGAGATCTGCCCGGGTTAAGCCTGTCATGAAGCGTGCCTTCGTGGGAGTCATCCACGGAGGGGAATCTGGGGACAGATCGGAATCTGGTGGTGAAACCGTCGTTTATTCCGGCGACGAGTCATCAACCGGGGAGACCGAGTCGTTATATCAGTTGCAAGATGGCCGGATTGGGGGCTGTTCCGATGGCGACAGTATTCCGGACCCCTTTGATCTGCCAAACCGGGCTGCGATCTTCATGGCCGGTACGCAACCAGCGCTCCACTCTTCGACCGCAGCAGCGATGATTTCCGGATCAGCAGCAGCGACAGCGGCTGGGGCAGGAGGCCCTGTGCGACCGCCGGCTCAGGTTCTATCTGATTTATTTGACGCTTTGGCAATGCTGATGGCGGAGGTTAACCCGGCGGATCAAGATGCACATAATGCGGAAATCGCGAAGGTGAAGGATCAGATCACCCAGGCCAAAGCCGATTTGGCAGCTGAGGATACCAGGATGGCCGTGGAACGGGCCCATTGGATGCACAAGCTTACCGACTTATGCTGGATCAGAGTGCGTCGAACGATGTCCTAAAGAGGAGGTACCGATCTCGCCTGCCGCCGGTTTATGAAGCTAGGAACCTCTTTAATACCCCAGGATCAGGGACTAGTAATCCACCGGTGGTAAACCGGGCGGAGGCACCAGGAGCGGGGGCGCCGGTTCAGCCACGTTTGGTGGATCCGCCTCGCCAAAACAACATTGTGGCACAGCATGTCCCAACACCACCGGGTCATTACTCTAACCCAATGGACAACATTGTTGCCGCCGCGTCGCGGCTGGCGGCCATCCCGATCGAGGGCGAGTCTCCGGTGGCAGTCGAGACGCGGCGGGTTAGGGAGCTTCTTCAGACAGCTTTGGTTCAGCAGGAGGCTTATTCATATAGTTGCGAGAGGATCCATTCTACTCCCCGCCCAAGCCGGAGCTACAGCAGGCGTATGGATGAACCGGCCGTATCAAGCAATGCGCGGAACCGTGATCCGCCCCGAGGCCATTACCCGGCGGGAGGTGATGCTCAGGAGGTGGTGGATCGCGCTAGAGCTCGTCGAGAAGCCGATTTAGCAGCACAGCATGAGGCCCGCCAACTTACTCCGGTTCGTCCAACCACATCGGCGGAACCATGGGTTACCTCTAGCGCTTTGGGAGTACTGTGCCTCGTCCCAGCGCTGCGCAACATGCGTCTGCCCAAGGATTTCAAAGGCCCACGAAAAGTGCCGAATTACACCGCCGATTTATCCCCGAGTCATGGGTGGAAAGCTATGAGATGGCAATGGAGATGCTGGATGTGGACGATGCGGCATGCGCTAAATACTTTACCATGATGTTGGAAGGGACGGCTCGAACTTGGTTGAAAAAATTACCGGCTAACTCCATTGGGTCATGGGCCGAGCTGAGGGCCCGGTTTATCCAGAACTTCAAGGATACATGCAAGCAGCCAATGTCAATTGTGGACCTAGCTGCCTGTGTCCAGGAGGAAGGGGAGTCAACAACCCATTGGGTGCGCCGGGTTTCGAAGATTTTGCATTCATCGGACCGCATTAACGCTGACACGACAGTTTTAACGTTGGAAGGCAATTGCCGGTTTGCACCTCTGAAGCTGAAGTTGGGATGGCTCAAACGCCACTGCAATGATATGGGGACTCTCATGGCCGCTCTGGTGAAGTATGCCGACTCTGATGGTACCAAGGACCCCGAGTCTGATGATGACAAGACAGGGAAGGGAAAGAAGAGCGGACATACCAAGGGGCAGCAGCACAACCCGGCGGGCCATGGAAACAACGGTAAGCGTAAAGCGGATAATAGCTTGGATTTTGTGGCTAATACTAGCACGCAGGACAAAGGCCAACGACGTAAAGGTAAACCGCCCCAGCGCGGTGGAGGACCAAGTCCAAATCCAGACCGCCTGTCTTATCTGTTGAACCAGCCTTGCCCAAAGCACGGGACGAAGGAGAACCCGTCCACACACCTCTGGCAAGATTGTTACATCATGCAAGAGTTCAAAAATTCTGATGTTTTTGGGTATGATCATGGACCGGGTGGCGGTCCAGGCCCCGGATCTCATGGGCCGGGTTACGCTGGAGGTAGTTCCGGTTCAGGCTTTCACGGCAACCAGAGTGGACAGGGTAATCAAGGCAATCAGGGCAACCAAGGTGGTTATAATAATCAGGGGAATCAGCAACAACAGCAGCAGCAGTCGGGTTACCAGAGCAACCGAAGCAGTTGAATAGCGGGCAGTATCATGTCTTCACCACTAGCCTGGACAAGCGCGATCAGAAGCTTCATAAAAGGGCAGTGAATTCCGTTGAACCGGTGGTTCCCCGATACTTACGCTGGTCTGAACAGCCTATTGTGCGGAGTCGAGAGGATCATCCGCCCCGGGTTGATAATCCGGGTCATCTGGCGTTGGTAGTGGCACCTCAGGTGGGAGGTTATGAGTTCACCAAGGTACTCATGGATGGGGGGAGTAGTATCAATGGCCTCTTTTTTTTTGTCCGGAGTCTCATCCCGACTTGTGGGGGAATCATAGTCTCCATCATCCTTTCCTCACTTGGGACCATGCTCTAATAATGATGATCATCACACTTTTATTTTCTTTACAACTCAAGAATTACAACTCAAAACTTAGGACAAAATATGACTCTATGTGAATGCCTCCGGTGGTGTACCGGGATGCAATGAATCAAGAGTGACATGTATGAAAGAATTATGAACGGTGGCTTTGCCACAAATACGATGTCAACTACATGATCATGCAAAGCAATATGACAATGATGGAGCGTGTCATAGTAAACGGAACGGTGGTAAGTTGCATGGCAATATATCTCGGAATGGCTATGGAAATGCCATGATAGGTAGGTATGGTGGCTGTTTTGAGGAAGGTATATGGTGGGTGTATGATACCGGCGAAAAGTGTGTGGTATTAGAGAGGCTATTAATGGTGGAAGGAAGGAAGTGTGTATAATCCATGGACTCAACATTAGTCATAAAGAACTCATATACTTGTTGCAAAAAATCTACAAGTTATCAAAGCAAAGTATTATGCGCATGCTCCTAGGGGGATAGATTGGTAGGAAAAGACCATCGCTCGTCCCCGACCGCCACTCATAAGGAAGACAATCAATAAATAAATCATGCTCCGACTTCATCACATGACGGTTCACCATACGTGCATGCTACGGGAATCACAAACTTTAACACAAGTATTCCTCAAATTCACAACTACTCAACTAGCATGACTCTAATATCACCATCTTCATATCTCAAAACGATTATAAATCATCAAACTTCTCATAGTATTCATCACACTCATAAGATTTTTTTAGTAATCTTGGATGCCTATCATAATTAAAGCAAATTACCATGCTGTTTTGTAGGACTCTCAAAATAATATAAGTGAAGCATGAGAGAACAATAGTTTCTATAAAACAAATCCACCACCGTGCTCTAAAAGATATAAGTGATGCACTAGAGCAAAACTATATAGCTCAAAAGATATAAGTGAAGCACATAGAGTATTCCAATAATTTTTGAATCATGTGTGTCTCTCTCAAAAGGTGTGTACAGCAAGGATGATTGTGGAAAACTAACAAACAAGACTCAAATCATACAAGACGCTCCAAGCAAAACACATATCATGTGGTGAATAAAAGTATAGCTCGAAGTAAAGTTACCGATGGACGAAGACGAAGGAGGGGATGCCTTCCGGGGCATCCCCAAGCTTTGGCATTTTGGTGTCCTTAGATTATCTTGGGGTGCCATGGGCATACCCAAGCTTAGGCTCTTGCCACTCCTTGTTCCATAATCCATCAAATCTTTTACCCAAAACTTGAAAACTTCACAACACAAAACTCAACAGAAAATCTCGTGAGCTCCGTTTGCGAAAGAAAACAAAACACCACTTCAAGGTACTGTAATGAACTAATTATTTATTTATATTGGTGTTAAACCTACTGTATTCCAACTTCTCTATGGTTTGTAAACTATTTTACTAGCCATAGATTCATCAAAATAAGCAAACAACACACGAAAAACAGAATCTTTCAAAAACATAACAGTCTGTAGTAATCTGTAACTAACGCAAACTTCTGGAACTCAATTTTTTTTAACAAAATGGGACGACCTAAATAATTTTTTTATTGATCTGCTGCAATTGGAATCAATATTTTATCACGTTCTGGTGATTTTTAACAATTGTTTTCGTGAACAGAAAGTTTCTGGAATTTTCAGCAAGATCAAATAACTATCATCCAAGAAGATCCTATAGGTTTAACTTGGCACAAACACTAATTAAAACATAAAAACAAATCTAACCAGAGGCTAGATCAATTATTTATTGAATAACAGCAAGGAAAAATATTGGGTTGTCTCCCAACAAGCGATTTTCTTTAAAGCCTTTTAGCTAGGCATTGATAATTTTAATGATGCTCACATGAAAGACAAGAATTGAAGAGCAAAGAGAGCATCATAAAACACGTGACAAACACATCTAAGTCTAACATACTTCCTATGCATAGGCATATTATAAGCAAACAAATTTGCAAGGCAAGCAAAAACTAGCATATGCAAGGAAGAAGAAAGTGACGATAGCAATCTCAACATGAAGAGAGGTAGTTTAGCTACATGAAAACTTCTACAACCATATTTTCCTCTCTCATAATAATTACATGTAAGATCATATTCAAACTCAACAATATAGCTATCATATAACATATTCTCTAGATGATCCACATGCATGCAAAGTTGACACTCTTCCAAAATAGTGGGAATAACATAAACTAAAGTCATGACCTCTCCAAACCCACTTTTATCAAAAACTTCATAAGATTGAACATTATCCAAATATGTGGGAGCTAAAGTTGACACTCTCCCAAACCCACTTTCAATACTATTGCAAACATTATTATCAATCTCATATTCATCATGGGGCTTAAATAATTTTTCAAGATCATAAGAAGAATCACCCCAATCATGATCATTGCAACAAGTAGTAGACATATCAAACTTAGCATCCCCAATCTTAGGGTTTTGCATATCATCAACACAATTGACATTAATAGAATTTATAATAACATCATTGCAATCATGCTTTTTATTCAAAGATCTATCGTGAATCACTTCATAAAGCACTTCATCACAATTTTCAGATTCACAGATTTCAAGCAAAACCTTATAAAGATAATCTAGTGCATCCAAATCACTAGGAATTGGTTCATCATATTTGGATCTCTTAAAAAGATTGGCAAGCGGATTAGGATCCATAACAATATATTTTTAGCAAGCAAAGATGCAAGCAAAAAGAAGGCACATGGTAACACAAGATCGAACGGAAGAAGGGCGAAGAAAAGGCAAAGGTGAAGTGGGGGAGAGGAAAATGAGAGGCAAATGGCAAATAATGTAATGCGAGGGATAAGAGTTTGTGATGGGTACTTGGTATGTCTTGACTTGACTTGACTTGGCTTGAATCTCCCCGGCAACGGCGCCAGAAATCCTTCTTGCGACCTCTTGAGCACTGCGTTGGTTTTCCCTTGAAGAGGAAAGGGTGATTCAGTAAAGTAGTGTAAGTATTTCCCTCAGTTTTTGAGAACCAAGGTATCAATCCAGTAGGAGATCACGCACAAGTCCCACGCAACTACACAAACAAATAAGAACCTCGCAACCAACGCGAACAAGGGGTTGTCAATCCCTTCACGGTCACTTACGAGAGTGAGATCTGATAGATATGATAAGATAATATTTTTGGTATTTTTATGATAAAGATGCAAAGTAAAATAAACGGCAATAAAAATAGCTAAGTGTTGGAAGATTAATATGATGGAGAATAGACCCGTGGGCCATAGGTTTCACTAGTGGCTTCTCTCAAGAGCATAAGTATTACAGTGGGTGAACAAATTACTATCGAGCAATTGATAGAATTGAGCATAGTTATGAGAATATCTAGGTATGATCATGTATATAGGCATCACGTCCGCGACAAGTAGATCGAAACGATTCTGCATCTACTACTATTACTCCACACATCGACCGCTATCCAGCATGCATCTAGAGTATTAAGTTCAAAAGAACAGAGTAATGCTTTAAGTACGATGACATGATGTAGAGGGATAAACTCATGCAATATGATATAAACCCCATCTTGTTATCCTCGATGGCAACAATACAATACGTGCCTTGCTGCCCCAGCTGTCACTGGGAAAGGACACCGCAAGATTGAACCCAAAGCTAAGCACTTCTCCCATTGCAAGAAAGATCAATCTAGTAGGCCAAACCAAACTGATAATTCGAAGAGACTTGCAAAGATAACCAATCATACATAAAAGAATTTAGAGAAGATTCAAATATTGTTCATAGATAATCTTGATCATATACCCACAATTCATCGGTCTCGACAAACACACCACAAAAGAAGAGTTACATCAAATAGATCTCCAAGAGAATCGAGGAGAACTTTGTATTGAGATCCAAAGAGAGAGAAGAAGCCATCTAGCTAATAACTATGGACCCGAAGGTCTGAGGTAAACTACTCACACTTCATCGGAGAGGCTATGGTGTTGATGTAGAAGCCCTCCATGATCAATGCCCCCTCCGGCAGGACGCCGGAAAAGGCCCCAAGATGGGATCTCACGGGTACAGAAGGTTGCGGCGGTGGAACTAGGTTTTCGTGGATGCCTCTGATGGTTTGGGGGTACGTAGGTATATATAGGAGGAAGAAGTACGTCGGTGGAGCAACGTGGGCCCCACGAGGGTGGAGGGCGCGCCTGGGGGGGGGGGGGGGGTAGGCGCACCCCCCTGCCTCGTGCTCTCCATGTTGATTGCTTTACGTAGACTCCAAGTCCTCTGGATCACGTTTGTTCCGAAAATCACGTTCCCGAAGGTTTCGTTCCGTTTGGACTCCGTTTGATATTCTTTTTCTACGAAACACTGAAATAGGCAAAAAACAACAATTTGGGCTGGGCCTCTGGTTAATAGGTTAGTCCCAAAAATACTATAAAAGTGTATAATAAAGCCCATTAAACATCCAAAACAGAATATAATATAGCATGGAACAATAAAAAATTATAGATACGTTGGAGACGTATCAGTGCCCGCTTCACCCTCTCCTTCCAAACCATCGGTGTCTTTGAGATACGCCATGATATCACCTCCGCCGAGGATTGTGTCCCCCAACAACGGTTCTGTTTCCAAGTCTCTGTGCTCCATAGTTTCTGCAAATATTACAACATGGCAATTAATATACAAACATGACAGATGGATATATTAGTGGCAAACATAGACCTAGCTAGCTAATCTCAACAAGGAATATTAATTAGTGGCCTCGGCGCTTCTACGGTTTGGGGTGGCCTCGACAACGCTTCTAGGGTTTGGGGTGGCCTCGGCAACGCTTCTAGGGTTTGGGGTGGCCTCGGCGCTTCTAGGGTTTGGGGTGGCCTCGACGCTTCTAGGGTTTGGGGTGGCCTCGCGGCAACGCTTCTAGGGTTTGGGCTGGACTGCCTCTCTCATGAATGTCCGACGTCCGGCCCGACAAGGGATTTAACAAAATGGCGCCATTCTGGATGTGCAGAAAATGGTCCCTATTTTCCCTGATCACATCTACCCTTCTATATGTCACGTTGTCTAGTGTCAAAGGATTCGAGAAAACCATGGCTTCATCATTAGCCAGAAGTAACAGGCGCATGATGGTATGAAGCTCTCCGAAGTTATTTTGGAACGGAGTCCTGATAGGATAATTCGCTTTTTGGTACGAGTTCAGCAAGAGCCTTTCGAATATCGCAATTTGGAAGGCCTTTGCTGAACTTCATACCAAAAAGCGAATTATCCTATCAGGACTCCGTTCCAAAATAATTTTGGAGAGCTTCATACCATCATGCGCCTGTTACTTCCAGCTAATTATGAAACCATGGATTTCTTCAATACTTTGACACAAGAGAACGTGCATATATAGAATGGTAGATGAGATCAGAAAAAATATGGATCAACTTAATTATGCATATCCATAATGGGGGCATTCTTGATAAATCTCTTATAAGTCTCGAGAGAGTTTGTCGGGTAGGGGCGGGAGGGGGTAGGAGACCGACAATTTTTTTTCTAGGGTTTGGGTGTCCTCGAGAGTTGGTCGAGCGAGAGGGGGGGTGCTCCTGTGGTCTAAAATCGGTTTATGCACGATAGAAACATTTTACATTAGTAACTTAGAAAAAATGTTGTCAGGGAGGGGGTATATCCACCCCACGTCATGTCGAAGTTATCGGGGAGGGGGTATATCGACAACGACGACATACATACATGAAAAAAAATGTTACTGAGGAGGGGGTATATCGACCCCCCTCATGTCGAAGTTATCGGGGAGGGGGTATATCGACAACGACATACCCGATTAAAAAATAAGAAGATGAAGAAGAAGAAAAAAAAGAGGAGAATAAGAAGGAATAAAGGAGAGGAAGAAAAAAAGAGGAGTCGAAAAAGGAATAGAGGAGAAGAAGAGAAGGAACAGAGGAGAAGAAAAAAAAAGAGGAGTCGAAGAAGGAATAGAGGAGAAGAAGAATTTCTTCTTCTCCTTCGACTCCTCTTTTTTTCTTCTTCTTTTTCTTATTCTCCTCTATTCCTTCTTCTTCTCCTCTTTTTTTTCTTCTTCTTCATCTTCTTATTTTCTTCTTCTTCTCCTCTTTTCTTTTCTTCTCTTTCCTCTTCTTATTTATTTCTCCTCTTCTTCCTCTCCTCTTCTTGTCCTTCTTCTTATCCTTCTTCCTCTTCTTATTTTCCTTTTTCCTCTCCTTCTTTTTCTTCTTCTTCTTCTTCCTTCTTCCTGCTTCCTCTTTTCTTCTTTTTCCTTATTTTCCTTTTTCCTCTCCACTAACCTAAAATCTATACTAACCTAAAATGCACTAACAGTACAACTAACCAAAAAAATATTCTATGAACAAAAAAACATACATCATCTATATACATGAACAAAAAAACATACATCATATATATATGAACAAAAAAAGCATACATCATCTATATATATGAACAAAAAAGCATACATCATATATATATATGAACAAAAAAAAGCATACATCATCTATATATATATGAAAAAAATAAAAGCATATATCAACAAAATCATCACAAAATAGGGGAGGAATTAAGGGGGCCGGCCGCTGGACCGAACGGGGAGGGCCGGCCGCTGGACCGAACGGGGAGGGGCGGCGCGCACCGTCGGGGCAGGGCACGGGCGCGGGGCGGCGCGTCGACGGTGAGCTCAAGGCAGGGCAGGGGCGCGGGGCAGCACGAACACGATGAGCTCGGGGTAGGGCAGGGACGCGGCGGCGGCGCGGACACGGCGAGCTCGGGGCAGTGCAGGGGCGAGGGCGTCGACGATGGGGCAGCCTGGCGTTGAGCTCGGCGTCGTCGGGGAGGCGTCGGCGACGGTGAAAGGCGACGAGGAGCGGGCGGCGACGGGACAGGGCGCGGCGACGACAACGACGAGGAGGAGTGGCCTGGCGGCGTCAAGGGAGAATGGGAGCAGTTGGCAAAATTTTCCTAAGTGTTGGCTTATATAGGCACACCTTTGGTCCCGGTTCATGGCACCAACCGGGACCAATGCCCTCCTTTGGTCCCGGTTCGTGCCACCAACCAGGACCAAAGGTCTGTTTTGGCCAGGCGAAAGGGCGGGAAGCACAACCCTTTGGTCCCGGTTGGTGGCACGAACCGGGACCAATGCCCTCCTTTGGTCCCGGTTCGTGCCACCAACCGGGACCAATGGGCCTTGCACAGTGGCGTGGTGGTGGGAGTTTAGTCCCACCTCGCTAGCTGAGACAGAGCCGCACTTGTTTATAAGGTGCGGTGCGCCTCAACTGTCGAGCTCCTCTCTAAAGCAGGCTTACGGGCCTAACTTCTCTGTGCATGCTTGTGGGCCTACTGGGCCTTCTGCGGGCCTGAATCCTGGCCCACCTGGCTGGTTGGGTTTCTAGTTGTATTCAGGTCGTGGTGGCCCACTAGGCGGCATTTTTTTTATTTCCAGTTTTTTGTTTTGTTTTTTGCATTATTTATTTTCTTTTGTTTTTTGCTTTATTTTTTAATTGTTTTTGCTGTTAGGTCACAAAAATTATAGACTTTCTGTTAGTGCCATTAGTTTTCAAATTTGAATAGTTTAATTTGAATTCTTTGAAATTTGCGTGAATCACAAGTTTGTGAATAACTGTACTATAAAAATAGATTTTTGAGTGATTCGTTTTCCTCCTATTTAATATTACTGTGTTTTATCATTATATTCAATTTGGTTATTTTTAGGTTATTTTAAATGTTTGTTTTAATCAAAAATAGATTTTGTTATTTTAGTTTGCTATTAAAGTTTCTAACAAAAAAATTCTTTGTGAAATTTCTTTTTGCTATTAATGTTTTGAACAGAAAATATTTTGATAATTTTAGTTGCATAAATTTTATATAATTTTAGTTTCCAAAATACGAGAGGTTTATAAAAGCTTTTTAGTTGATTCCTTTTGGTATTAGAGTTTTATAGAAGCTTTCTAGTTGATTCTTTTTGCTATTGAAGAATATTATAGTTTTGTTTTAGTTGATCATAACAGAATATTTTAATTGATTATTTGTAGTTCAATCTTTTTGCTATTAGTTCATTCTTTTTGCTATTACTTCATTCTTTCAGCTAAATGACCCTGAAATTGAAAAGCAGTACAAATGAACTCTGAAAAGGTTGAAAGTTGGCATGGGATCATCATTTCACCCACGTAGCATGTGCTAAAAAGTTGAGAGGTTACGACAAAAACTGGATGCACTTCATGTACAAAATGGACAATCTCTTTCGAAGTATCAGGGTTTCGGACGAAAGCTCATCTGTTACAAAGGGATTTCATTTTTTGAACTTATTTGAACTCCAGACTTCTTGTGTGTTCAAAATGCACCATTCAAAGCCACATCATCAATTTTCAACCCTTTCTGACTTCATTTGTTATTTTTCATGCATTTACTGATTTTTTTGAGCTATATGACCCTAAAATTGAAAAGCACTACAAATGAACTCTGAAAAGGGTTGAAAGTTGGCATGGTATCATCATTTCACCCACATAGCATGTGCTAAAAAGTTGAGAGGGTTACGGCAAAAACTGGATGCACTTCGTGTACAAAATGGACAATCTATTTCGAAGTATCACGGTTTCGGACGGAAACTCATCTGTTACAAAGGGATTTCATTTTTTGAACTTATTTGAACTCCAGCTTTTTATGTGTTCAAAATGCACCATTCAAAGCCACATCATCAATTTTCAACCCTTTCTGACTTCATTTGTTATTTTTCATGCATTTACTGATTTTTTTGAGCTATATGACCCTGAAATTGAAAAGCACTACAAATGACCTCTGAAAAGGTTGAAAGTTGGCATGGTATCATCATTTCACCCACATAGCATGTGCTAAAAAGTTGAGAGGGTTACGGCAAAAACTTTATGCACTTCGTGTACAAAATGGACAATCTCTTTCGAAGTATCAAGGTTTCGGACGAAAACTCATCTGTTACAAAAGGCATTTGATTTCTTCACATGTAACTTCAGTGATATTCTAGATCAAAGGCATCATCATAATAGTTGTGGAGAGAAAGTCTTCACTTTTTCTTCGCTTGTGTCCTTTGCTTATTGCGCCGTAACCATGGATAATCTTCATCGTTTAATAGGGTGCTTTGGTCGGCCTTGACTTTGAAGGGAGGAATTTCATGAAACTTTTCATAATCTTCAGACATGTTTGTCTTGCCCTCAAATCCCACGATGTCTCTTTTTCCTGAAAGAACTATGTGGCGCTTTGGCTCATCATATGATGTATTCGCTTCCTTATCTTTTCTTTTTCTTGATTTGGTACACATGTCCTTCACACAGAAAACCTGCGCCACATCATTGGCTAGGACGAATGGTTCGTCTGTGTACCCAAGATTGTTCAAATCCACTATTGCCATTCCGTACTGTGGGTCTACCTGTACCCCGCTTCCGGACAGATTGACCCATTATCACTGAAACAAAGGGACCTTAAAATCATGTCCGTAGTCAAGCTCCCATATGTCCAGTATGTAACCATAATATGTGTCCTTTCCCCTCTTGGTCGCTGCATCAAAGCGGACACCGCTATTTTGGTTGGTGCTCTTTTGATCTTGGGCGATCGTGTAAAATGTATTCTCATTTATCTCGTATCCTTTGTAAGTCAATACAGTCGAAGATGGTCCCCTGGCCAACGAGTACACCTCATCAGAAACAGTGTTGTCACCTCTGAGACGTGTTTCCAACCAACTGCCGAAAGTGTTGGGGAACGTAGTATTTCAAAAAAATTGCCTACGCACACGCAAGATCCATCTAGGTGATGCATAGCAACGAGCGGGGAGAGTGTGTCCATGTACCCTCGCAGACCGAAAGCGGAAGCGTTATGACAACGCGGTTGATGTAGTCATACGTCTTCACAGTCCGACCGATCCTAGCACCGAAGGTACGACACCTCCGCGATCTGCACATGTTCAGCTCGGTGTCGTCCCACGAACTCCAGATCCAGCTGAGGTCGAGGGAGAGTTTCGTCAACACGATGGCGTGGTGACGGTGATGATGAAGCTACTAGCGCAGGGCTTCGCCTAAGCACTGCAACGATATGACCGAGGTGGAAATCTGTGGAGGGGGGCACTGCACACGGCTAAACAATCAACTTGTGTGTCTATGGGGTGCCCCCTCCCCCGTATATAAAGGAGTGGAGGAGGGGGAGGGCCGGCCCTCTATGGCGCGCCCAAGGGGGGAGTCCTACTCCCGGTGGGAGTAGGATTCCCCCTTTCCCTAGTTGGAGTAGGAGAAGAGGGAAGGAGGAGAGAGGGAGAAGGAAAGGGGGGCGCCGCCCCCTTCCCTAGTCCAATTCGGACCCAAGGGGGAGGGGGCGCGCGGCCTGCCCTAGCAGCCCCTCTCTCTATCCACTAAGGCCCATTAGGGCCCAATAACTCCCCGGGGGGTTCCGGTAACCCCCCGGTATTCCGATAAATGCACTCATTTGGAACCCTTCCGATGTCCAAACATAGCCTTCAAATATATCGATCTTTATGTCCCAACCATTTTGAGACTCCTCGTCATGTCCGTGATCATATCCGGGACTCCGAACTACCTTCGGTACATCAAAACACATAAACTCATAATACCGATCGTCACCGAACGTTAAGCGTGCGGACCCTACGGGTTCGAGAACTATGTAGACATGACTAGGGATGGCAATGTGGACAATCCCCTATGGGGATACCTACAACATCCCCATCCCCATCTATTCCCTATGATCCCATCCCCGTTTACATGACCGGGGATGAAATTTCCCCATACCCATGCCCTACTGAGGAACGGGGCCCATTAGGGTCCCCATCCCCATAAACAAATACTAATATACATAATATGACACCCTATAATCAACATACATAAATGGTGTTGTCCTTGTCCTGCTAATGCCTATCTAGGTCGTACTTACTTCTTGGTCATGGTGGCAGCTGAGGTGAGGACGTGAGATAGGTTTAAGGTTTTTTTCAGAGCTTTTTTTTTGTTTTCGCAAGTTTGTTTGTGAATATTTTAAGGTTGACCGCTGGGTCACAGTTACTAACCGGGTCCCCTATGGGTATTTGGTCTGGGGAATAGGATATCGTCCCCATCCCCTTTGTACCCTATGGGGAATAACTTAGTTTTGTAAATATCCCCATGGGGATGTTTTTCGCCCATCCCCACCCCCTAATAGATGAAATGCCCATGGGTTTGGCGGGTATGGGGCCCCATTTCCATCCCTAGACATGACCAAGACTCATCTCCGGTCAATAACTAATAGCGGAACCTGGATGCTCATATTGGTTCCCACATATTCTACGAAGATCTTTATCGGTCAAACCGCATAACAACATACGTTGTTCCCTTTGTCATTGGTATGTTACTTGCCCGAGATTCGATCGTCGGTATCTCAATACCTAGTTCAATCTCGTTACCGGTAAGTCTCTTTACTCGTTCCGTAATGCATCATCCCGCAACTAACTCATTAGTCACATTGGTTGCCAGGCTTATAGTGATGTGCATTACCGAGAGGGCCCAGAGATACCTCTCCGATACACGGAGTGACAACTCCTAATCTCGATCTATGCCAACCCAACAAACACCTTCGGAGACACCTGTAGGGCATCTTTATAATCACCTAGTTACGTTGTGACATTTGGTAGCACACAAGGTGTTCCTCCGGTATTCGGGAGTTGCATAATCTCATAGTCAGAGGAACATGTATAAGTCATGAAGAAAGCAATAGCAATAAAACTCAACGATCATAATGCTAAGCTAATGGATGGGTCTTGTCCATCACATCATTCTCTAATGATGTGATCCCGTTCATCAAATGACAACACATGTCTATGGTCAGGAAACATAACCATCTTTGATTATATAACGAGCAAGTCAAGTAGAGGCATACTAGGGACACTCTGTTTTGTCTATGTATTCACACATGTACTAAGTTTCCTGTTAATACAATTCTAGCATGAATAATAAACATTTATCATGATATAAGGAAATATAAATAACAACTTTATTATTGCCTCTAGGGCGTATTTCCTGCACTAGAGTCAATAATCTAGTTCATATCGCCATGTGATTTAGCACCAATAGTTCACATCACCATGTGATTAGTTCACATCGCCATGTGACTAATACCCAAAGGGTTTTACTAGAGTCAATAATCTAGTTCACATCGCTATTTGATTAACACCCAAAGAGTACTA
Source organism: Aegilops tauschii subsp. strangulata (assembly GCF_002575655.3). NCBI lineage: Eukaryota > Viridiplantae > Streptophyta > Magnoliopsida > Poales > Poaceae > Aegilops > Aegilops tauschii. The sequence goes on from NC_053039.3 coordinate 487,998,650, forward strand.
AGGTGTGATCATGTTTTGCTTGTGAGAGAAGCTTAGTCAATGGGTCTGTCACATTCAGAGCCGTGTGTATTTTGCAAATTTTCTATGTCTACAATGCTCTGCATGGAGCTACTCTAGCTAATTGCTCCCAATTTCAATATGTTTCCAAATTGAGACTTAGAGTCATCCAGATCGGTCTAAAAGCTTGCATCGGCGTAACTCTTTACGATGAACTCTTTATCACCTCCATAACCGAGAAATTTCTCCTTAGTCTTCTAAGGATAATTTTGACCGCTGTCCAGTGATCCACTCCTGGATCAATATCATACCCCCTTGCCAAACTCATGGCAAGGTACACAATAGGTTTGGTATACAACATAGCATACTTTATAGAACCTATGGCTGAGGCATAGGGGATGACTTTCATTCTCTTTCTATTTTCTGCCGTGGTCGCGTTTTGAGTCTTACTCAACTTTACACCTTGCAATACAAGCAAGAACTCCATCTTTGACTATTCCATTTTGAATTACTTCAAAAATCTTGTAAAGGTATGTACTCATTGAAAAATCTTATCAAGCGTCCTGATCTATCTCTATAGATCATGATGCCCAATATGTAAGCAGCTTCACTGAGGTCTTTCTTTGAAGAACTCCTTTCAAACACTCCTTATGCTTTCCAGAGAATTCTACATCATTTCCGATCAACAATATGTCATTCACATATACTTATCAGAAAGGCTGTAGTGCTCCCACTCACTTTCTTGTAAATACAGGCTTCACCGCAAATCTGTTTAAAACTATATGCTTTGATCAACTTATCAAAGCGTATATTCCAACTCTGAGATGCTTGCACCAGTCCATAGATGGATCGCTGGAGCTTACACATTTTGTTAGCACCTTTAGGATTGACAAAACCTTCTGGTTGTATCATATACAACTCTTCTTTAATAAATCCATTAAGGAATGCAGTTTTGATATCCATTTGTCAAATTTCATAAAATGTGGCAATTGCTAACATGATTCGGACAGACTTTAAGCATCGATACGAGTGAGAAAATCTCATCGTAGTCAACATCTTGAATTTGTCAGAAACCCTTTTCGACAAGTCGAGCTTTGTAGATAGTAACACTACTATCAACGTCCGTCTTCCTCTTGAAGATCCATTTTTTCTCAATGGCTTGCCGATCATCGGGCAAGTCCACCAAAGTCCACACTTTGTTCTCATACATGGATTCTATCACAGATTTCATGGCCTCAAGCCATCTATCGGAATCTGGGCTCATCATCGCTTCCTCATAGTTCGCAGGTTCATCAACAGGATTACCGTACCACTCTGGTGCGGATCGTACTCTGGTTGACCTATGAGGTTTGGTAGTAACTTGATCTGAAGTTTCATGATCATCATCATTAACTTCCTCAGTAATTGGTGTAGGCATCACTAGAACTGATTTCAGTGATGAGCTATTTTGCAATTCGAGAGAAGGTACAATTACCTCATTAAGTTCTACTTTCCTCCCACTCACTTCTTTCGAGAGAAACTCCTTCTCTAGAAAGGATCCACTCTTAGCAACAAAGATCTTGCCTTCGGATCTGTGATAGAAGGTGTACCCAACAGTTTCTTTTGGGTATCCTATGAAGACACACTTCTCCGATTTGGGTTAGAGCTTATCAGGCTGAAACTTTTTCACATAAGCATCGCAACCCCAAACTTTAAGAAACGACAACTTAGGTTTCTTGCTAAACAATAGTTCATACGGTGTCGTCTCAACGGATTTTTAGACGGTGCCCTATTTAACATGAATGCAGTTGTCTCTAATGCATAATCCCAAAAGGATTGTGGTAAATCGGTAAGAGACATCATAGATTGCACCATATCTAATAAAGTACGGTTACGACGTTCGGACACACCATTACGCTATGGTGTTCCAGGTGGCGTGAGTTGCGAAACTATTCCACATTGTTTCAAATGAAGGCCAAACTCGTAACTCAAATATTCGCCTCCGCGATCGGATCGTAGAAACTTTATTTTCTTGTTACGATGATTCTCAACTTCACTCTGAAATTCTTTGAACTTTTCAAATGTTTCAGACTTGTGTTTCATTAAGTAGATCTACCCATATCTGCTCAAATCATCTGTGAAGGCCAGAAAATAACAATACCCGCCGCGAGCCTCAACACTCATTGGATCGCATACATCGGTATGTTATTTCCAATAAGTCAGTGGCTCGCTCCATTGTTTCGGAGAACGGAGTCTTAGTCATCTTGCCCATGAGGCATGGTTCGCAAGCATCAAGTGATTTCAAAAGCCCATCAGCATGGAGTTTCTTCATGCGCTTTACACCAATATGACCTAAACGGTAGTTCCACAAATAAGTTGCAGTATCATTATTAACCTTGCATCTTTTGGCTTCAATATTAAGAATATGTGTATCACTACAATCAAGATTCAATAAACCATTCACCTTGGGTGTATGACCACGGAAGGTTTTTTTCATGTAAACAGAATAACAATTATCCTTTGACTGAAATGAATAACCGTATTGCAATAAACATGATCCAATCATATTATGCTCAAAGCAAACACCGAATAACATTTATTTTAGGTTCAACACCAATCCCGAAGGTAAAGGGAGTGTGCGATGGTGATCTTACCAACCTTGGAATTACTTCCAACACACATCATCACCTTGCCCTCAACTAGTCTCTTTTCATTTTATAACTCCTGTTTCAAGTTACTAATCATAGCAACTGAACCAGTATCAAATACCCAGGGGCTACTATGAATACTAGTAAAGTACACATTAATAACATGTATATCATATATACTTTTGTTCACTTTGCCAGCCTTCTTATCCACCAAGTATTTGGGGCAGTTCCGCTTCCAGTGACCATTTCCTTTGCAGTAGAAGCACTCAGTTTCAGGCTTGGGTCTAGCTTTGGGCTTCTTCATGGGAATGGCAACTTGCTTGTCATTCTTCTTGAAGTTCCCTTTCTTTCCCTTGCCCCTTTACTTGAAACTACTGGTCTTATCAACCATCAACACTTGATGCTTTTCTTGATTTCTACCTTCGCCAATTTCAGCATCACGAAGAGCTCGGGGAATCATTTTCATCATCCCTTGCATATTATAGTTCATCACAAAGTTCCAGTAACTTGGTGATAGTGACTAGAGAACTCTGTCAATCACTATCTTATCTGGAAGATTAACTCCCACTTGATTCAAGCAATTGAAGTACTCAGACATTCTGAGCACATGCTCACTGGTTCAGCTATTATCCTCCATCTTGTAGGCAAAAATACTCGTCAGAGGTCTCATACCTCTCGACTCGGGCATGAGTCTGAAATACCAATTCAACTCTTGGAACATCTCATATGCTCCATGGCGTTTCAAAACATTTTTGAAGTCCCGGTTCTAAGCCGTAAAGCATGGTGCACTAAACTATCAAGTAGTCATCATACCGAGCTTGTCAAACGTTCATAACGTTTGCATTTGCTCCTGCAAGAGTTCTGTCACCTAGCGGTGCATAAAGGACATAATTCTTCTGTGCAGCAATGAGGATAATCCTCAGATCACGGACCTAGTCCGCATCATTGCTACTATCAACTTTCAACTAAGTTTTCTCTCGGAACGTATCATAAATAAAACGGGGAATCTATACGCTAGCAATTGGTCTACAACATAGATATGCAAATACTATCAGGACTAAGTTCATGATAAATTTAAGTTCAATTAATCATATTACTTAAGAACTCCCACTTAGATAGACATCCCTCTAGTCATCTAAATGATCACGTGATCCATATCAACTAAACCATGTCCGATCATCACGTGAGATGAAGTAGCTTTAAATGGTGAACATCACTATGTTGATCATATCTACTATATGATTCACATTCGACCTTTCGGTCTCAGTGTTCGGAGGCCATATCTGCATATGCTAGGATCGTCAAGTTTAACCTGAGTATTCTGCATGTGCAAAACTGGCTTGCACCCGTTGTATGTGAACGTAGAGCTTATCACACCCGATCATCACGTGGTGTCTCAGGACGAAGAACTGTCGCAATGGTGCATACTCAGGGAGAACACTTATACCTTGAAATTTTAGTAAGGGATCATCTCATAATGCTACCGTCGTACTAAGCAAAATAAGATGCATAAAAGATAAACATCACATGCAATCAAAATATGTGACATGATATGGCCATCATCATCTTGTGCCTTTGATCTCCATCTCCAAAGTACCGTCATGATCTCCATCGTCACCGGCATGACACCATGATCTCAATCATCTTGATCTTTATCAATGTGTCGTCACATGGTCGTCTCGCCAACTATTGCTTTTGCAACTATTGCTATCGCATAGCGATAAAGTAAAGCAATTATATGGCGCTTGCATCTTATGCAATAAAGAGACAACCATAAGGCTCCTGCCAGTTGCCGAGAACTTTAACAAAACATGATCATCTCATACCAAAATTTATATCTCATCACGTCTTGGCCATATCACATCACAACATGCCCTGCAAAAACAAGTTAGACGTCCTCTACTTTGTTGTTGCAAGTTTTACGTGGCTGCTACGGGCTACTAACAAGAACCGTTCTTACCTACGCATCAAAACCAAAATGATTTTTCGTCAAGTGTGCTGTTTTAACCTTCAACACGGACCAGGCGTAGTCAAACTCGATTCAACTAAAGCTGGAGAAACAGACACCCGCTAGCCACCAGTGTGCGATGCATGTCGGTAGAACCAGTCTCATGAACGCGGTCATGTAATGTCGGTCCGGGCCGCTTCATCCAACAATACTGCCGAATCAAAGTAAGACGTTGCTGGTAAGCAGTATGAGTATTATCGCCCACATCTCATTGTGTTCTACTCATGCATATATCATCTACGCGTAGACCTGGCTCTGACATCACTATTGGGGAACGTAGTATTTCAAAAAATTTGCCTACGCACACGCAAGATCCATCTAGGTGATGCATAGCAACGAGCGGGGAGAGTGTGTCCACGTACCCTCGTAGACCAAAAGCGGAAGTGTTATGACAACGCAGTTGATGTAGTCATACGTCTTCACAGTCCGACCGATCCTAGCACCGAAGGTACGACACCTCCGCGATCTGCACACGTTTAGCTCGGTGACGTCCCACGAACTCTTGATCGAGCTGAGGTCGAGGGAGAGTTTCGTCAGCACGATGGCGTGGTGATGGTGATGATGAAGCTACCGGCGCAGGGCTTCGCCTAAGCACTGCAATGATATGGCCGAGGTTGAAATCTGTGGAGGGGGGCACCGCACACGGCTAAACAATCAACTTGTGTGTCTATGGGGTGCCCCCTCCCCCGTATATAAAGGAGTGGAGGAGGGGGAGGGCCGGCCCTCTATGGCGCGCCCAAGGGGGGAGTCCTACTCCCAGTGGGAGTAGGATTCCCCCTTTCCCTAGTTGGAGTAGGAGAAGAGGGAAGGAGGAGAGAGGGAGAAGGAAAGGGGGGCGCTGCCCCCCCTTCCCTAGTCCAATTCGGACCCAAGGGGGAGGGGGCGCGCGGCCTGCCCTAGCCGCCCCTCTTTCTCTCCACTAAGGCCCATTAGGGCCCAATAACTCCCCGGGGGGTTTTGGCAACCCCCGGTACTCCGATAAATGCTCGAACTCATTCGGAACCCTTCCGATGTCCAAACATAGCCTTCCAATATATCGATCTTTATTTCCCGACCATTTAGAGACTCCTCGTCATGTCCGTGATCATATCCGGGACTCCGAACTACCTTCGGTACATCAAAACACATAAACTCATAATACCGATCGTCACCGATTTTTAAGCGTGCGGACCCTACGGGTTCGAGAACTATGTAGACATGACCGAGACCCATCTCCGGTCAATAACCAATAGCGGAACCTGGATGCTCATATTGGTTCCTACATATTCTACGAAGATCTTTATCGGTCAAACCGCATAACAACATACGTTGTCCCCTTTGTCATCGGTATGTTACTTACCCGAGATTCGATCATCGGTATCTCAATTCCTAGTTCAATCTCGTTACCGGCAAGTCTCTTTACTCGTTTCGTAATGCATCATCCCGCAACTAACTCATTAGTCGCATTGCTTGAAAGGCTTATAGTGATGTGCATTACCGAGAGGGCCCAGAGATACTCTCCGATACACGGAGTGACAAATCCTAATCTCGATCTATGCCAGCCCAACAAACACGTTCGTAGACACCTGTAGAGCATCTTTATAATCACCCAGTTACGTTGTGACGTTTGATAGCACACAAGGTGTTCCTCCGGTATTCGGGAGTTGCATAATCTCATAGTCAGAGGAACATGTATAAGTGATGAAGAAAGCAATAGCAATAAAACTCAACGATCATAATGCTAAGCTAACGAATGAGTCTTGTCCATCACATCATTCTCTAATGATGTGACCCCGTTCATCAAGTGACAACACATGTCTATGGTCAGGAAACATAACCATCTTTGATTAACGAGCTAGTCAAGTAGAGGCATACTAGGGACACTCTGTTTTGTCTATGTATTCGCGCATGTACTAAGTTTCCGGTTAATACAATTCTAGCATGAATAATAAACATTTATCATGATATAAGGAAATATAAATAACAACTTTATTATTGCCTCTAGGGCATATTTCCTTCAGAAAGTCCTAATGTGTTCACATGTAATCCAGTCGTCACACTCCTCCGGGTGTTTGGAGCGCAGAATGTTCTTGTGTTCATCGACATACGTGGTCACCAAGGTAGAGTTCTATAGAACTTTGTAGTGGGCTTGAGACCAAGAATGCCCGTCCCTACATCTTATTGAGTCCCCTCCTAGCGTGCCTTTTCCAGTCATTCTCCCCTCATATCGCGATTGAGGGAGACCAATCTTGTTAAGGTCAGGAATGAAGTCAACACAAAACCCAATGGCATCCTCTGTTTGATGGCCCATGGAGATGCTTCCTTCTTGCCTAGCGCGATTACGGACATATTTCTTTAGGACTCCCATGAACCTCTCAAAGGGGAACATATTGTGTAGAAATACGGGACCCAGAACGACAATCTCGTCGACTAGATGAACTAGGACGTGCGTCATGATATTGAAGAAGGATGGTGGGAACACCAGCTCGAAACTGACAAGACATTGCGCCACATCACTCCTTAACCTTGGTAGGATTTCTGGATCGATCACCTTCTGAGAGATTGCATTGAGGAATGCACATAGCTTCACAATGGCTAATCGAGCATTTTCCGGTAGAAGCCCCCTCAATGCAACATGAAGCAGTTGCGTCATAATCACATGGCAGTCGTGGGACTTTAGGTTCTGGAACCGTTTGTCTGCCATATTTATTATTCCCTTTATATTAAACGAGAAGCCAGACGGGACCTTCATACTGAGCAAGCGTTCAAAGAAGATTTCCTTCTCTTCTTTGGTAAGAGCGTAGCTGGCAGGACCTTTATACTGCTTTGAAGGCATGCCGTCTTTTTCGTGCAAACATTGCAGGTCCTCCCGTGCCTCCAGTGTATCTTTTGTCTTCCCATACATGCCCAAGAAGCCTAGCAGGTTCACGCAAAGATTCTTCGTCACGTGCATCACGTCGATTGAAGAGCGGACCTCTAGGTTTTTCCAGTAGGGTAGGTCCCAAAATATAGATTTCTTCTTCCACATGGGTGCGCGTCCCTCAGCGTCATTCGGAACAGATAGTCTGCCGGGACCCTTTCCAAAGATTACTTTTAAATCATTGACCATAGCAAGTACGTGATCACCGGTATGCATGGCGGGCTTCTTCCGGTGATCTGCCTCGCCTTTGAAATGCTTGCCTTTCTTTCGACATTGATGGTTGGTCGGAAGAAATCGACGATGCCCCAGGTACACATTCTTCCTGCATTTGTCCAGGTATATACTTTCAGTGTCATCTAAACAATGCGTGCATGTGTGGTATCCCTTGTTTGTCTGTCCTGAAAGGTTACTGAGAGCAGGCCAATCATTGATGGTTACAAACAGCAATGCATGCAGGTCAAATTCCTCCTGTTTGTGCTCATCCCACACGCGTACACCGTTTCCATTCCACAGCTGTGAAAGTTCTTCAACTAATGGCCTTAGGTACACATCAATGTCGTTGCATGGTTGCTTAGGGCCTTGGATGAGAACTCGCATCATAATGAACTTCCGCTTCATGCACAACCAAGGAGGAAGGTTATAGATACATAGAGTCACGGGCCAGGTGCTGTGATTGCTGCTTTGCTCCCCAAAAGGATTAATGCCATCCACGCTTAAACCAAACCATACGTTCCTTGCGTCACCTGCAAACTCCTCCCAGTACTTTCTCTCGATTTTTCTCCACCGTGACCCGTAAGCGGGTGCTCTAACTTCCCGTCTTTCTTACGGTCCTCTCTGTGCCATCGCATCAACTTGGCATGGTCTTTGTTTCTGAACAGACGTTTCAACCATGGTATTATAGGAGCATACCACATCACCTTGGCAGGAACCCACTTCCTGGGGCGCTCGCCGTGAACATCACCAGGGTCATCTCGTCTGATCTTATACCGCAATGCACCGCATACCAGGCATGCGTTCAAATCCTCGTACGAACTGCGGTAGAGGATGCAGTCATTAGGGCATGCATGTATCTTCTGCACCTCTAATCCTAGAGGGCATATAACCTTCTTTGCTGCGTACGTACTGTCGGGTAATTCGTTATCCTTTGTAAGCTTCTTCTTCAATATTTTCAGTAGCTTCTCAAATCCTTTTTCAGGTACACCACTCTCTGCCTTCCACTGCAGCAATTCCAGTATGGTACCGAGCTTTGTGTTGCCATCTTCGCAATTGGAGTACAACCCTTTTTTGTGATCCTCTAACATGCGATCGAACTTTGGCTTCTCATTTTCACTTTTGCACTGTCTCTTTGCATCAACAATGACCCGGCGGAGATCATCATCGGGCACATCGTCTAGTTCCTCTTGATCTTCAGCTTCCCCCGTTGCAGCATCATCGTATTCAGAGGGCACATAGTTGTCATCATCCTCTCCTTCTTCGCTGTCTTCCATCATAACCCCTATTTCTCCGTGCTTGGTCCAAACATTATAGTGTGGCATGAAACCCTTATAAAGCAGGTGGGTGTGAAGGGTTTTCGAGTCAGAGTAAGACCTCGTATTCCCACAGCTAGGGCATGGACAACACATAAAACCATTCTGCTTGTTTGCCTCAGCCACTGCAAGAAAATTATGCAGGACCTCAATGTACTCGGAGGTGCGTCTGTTACCGTACATCCATTGCCGGTTCATCTGCGTGCATTATATATAATTAAGTGTGTCAAAAACCATTACAGAACATCATGAATAGATAAGTGACCAAATTAATAGAAGTTCATCGTCACATTAAAACCAAAGTACATACATAGTTCTCATTGAACAACATATAGCTCTCCAGAACATCTAATTAAACTACACATTGAAACTATGTAAAACATTTCAATGCAACAAAAAATGCGATCATAATCGCAACTAAGGTAACGATTGATCCAACGACATAATGATACCAAGCCTCGTTATGAATGGCATATTTTCTAATCTTTCTAATCTTCAAGCGCATTGCATCCATCTTGATCTTGTGATCATCGACGACATCCGCAACATGCAAATCCAATATCATCTTCTCCTCCTCAATTTTTTTTAATTTTTCCTTCAAGTAATTGTTTTATTCTTTAATTAAATTTAACCTCTCGATAATAGGGTCGGTTGGAATTCCCGGTTCACATACCTCCTAGATACAAAAATCTATATCACGTTGGTCGGCATAATTGTCATAAACAATAAATGAACCAAATAGTTATAAAATATAATGTATACCACATCCGAGTCATAGACAGGACGAGGGCCGACGGGGGCGGATACCAAAACCATCGCACTATATAATAACAAACAATAATAAAAGTAAGAAAATTATACAAGTATCTATCTAAATCATACAAGTAAGAATTTTTTTTCTTTTAGAAAGAAGATAAGAACAAGAGGCTCACCATAGTGGTGCCGGCGATGAGATCGGCGCCGACGATCGACGGCGGTGAAGACGGGGACGGGACGCGACGGACTGCTAAACCTAGACAAATCTTGAGGAAAATGGAGCTTGGAGGTCGAGCTTGGAGAGGAGAAAGCTTAAGTAGTGTGGCTCGGGCATTTCATTGAACACCTCATGTGCATACGAGGTGAGCTAGAGCACCACAAAGCTCTCCCCTCGCTGGCCAGAAAAAAATAGAGCAGTGGAGTGCTCTACTCGTGGGCGAGGGGGTATATATAGGCACCTCATTGGTCCCGGTTCGTGGCTGCAACAGGGACTAAAAGCCCCCCTTTGGTCCCGGTTCCAGCCACGAACCGGGACCAAGGGCACAACCATTGGTCCCGGTTTGTGGCTGGAACCAGGACCAATGCCCCACAAGGCCCGGCCGACCCCCTAGGCTCACGAACCGGGACCTATGCCCCCATGGGTCCCGGTTCATGATTGAACCGGGACTAATGGGCTGGCAAGGCCTGGACCAAAGCCCTGTTTTGTACTAGTGCTTAGCTTCAAAGCTTCTAAGCCTCACTCTAAACTCTGCGTGTTTTTATGGCATTCCCTTCCCCCACCTCTGTAAACGCACATGTAATGGGCTGAAGCTGATGAATATTTGAAGCAAATTGATAAGAGAGGGAGAGAGAGAGAGCATCGCGGTGTAGAGAGGGAGAAATTTTCTCCTTGTCCTGCTAATTGACATGAGGTTGGATAGAATTCAACCTCTGTAATTTGATAAAAATATAGAGTTCAACCACAGTGATGTCCAGATATTTTGCTTTTCATGAGGATTTCTAGTGATCCTCTTTTCTATTAGTATATAGCATCAAAATTGAGTTCACATAAAAAAATGATCTTTTTCTAATCAAACAAAATAGAAAAATTGGATCCATTCTTGATCCAAAAAATATTCATATATGGATTAACAATCAAACAAAAACATCACAATTGTCAACACGAAAGAAACTGGATCTATTTTTGATAAGGAAATAGAAAAAATGATCCATTATCCCTGATCAAGTAAAATATTCACACATTCAAAATCAAACCAAAACGTAATAATTGTCATCATGAAAGGAAAAAAATAGATCCATTCCTGATCAAACGAAAATATCCACACATTGCCGATCAACAAAATATTCACATCTACTACATCCAACAAAGGTGGGAAGTCCATGGTTTATTTTCCATGTTTATGACCAAAAATCTTGAACAGGAACAAAAAAATTGTTGATGGTCAATTCATGGTTTATTTTCCATGTTTATGGACAAAAATCTAGAATAGAAACTAAAACAGTTGTTGATGGTCAATCCATGGTTTATTTTCCATGCTTATGAACAAAAATCTAGAACATGAATGAAAACAATTGTGGATGAACCATCCATGCTCAATTAAAAAAACAAAATCACATATATTAATGTAGTGACAGAAATAAAACCATGAAAATGCTCATAAAGATTGGAATGATTTTTGACTTTTCATTCTTCTTTGTGGGAATACTTTTTATAACCAATTCTCTCTCGGGCTTGCATTCTTCATTACAAAGCTTGACTGTATTGGGAGGACCAGATCTAAGCCAAACAATAGGTCTACCCTCCATACTTGCATGATTTGCTAAATATGGACTAACTTTATTCTGACTATGGCTGGCATGATAATACAAGTTTGACAAGAAGCCATTAGGGACTTGATCTCAAGCACTAAAGAGGAATATATAGACCTATCATGGTCATCATTCTAGGCCATCTTCACCACCTCCAAGGCATCCACCTCAATGATCGCCGACACTTCACACAATTCCAATACAAGTGAGATTCCTTCCATACATGCACATAGCTCATCTTACGGTGCCTCTATGCAAGAAACTTGTTGATGAAATAGTCCCACCTCACGGGCGAATAGTCCCACCTCAGTCCTTTGCATATAATCCAATCAATTTCTATACACGGGCGGTTTTGCCCCAACAGAAATCAACAAGAGTAGGAGAGGAATAGAGCGAAGGAATTAATCCCACAAGAACGAAGATGGACCAAAGGAATACACGATAGATGAAGGGAAGGTGTGGGGGGAAGACAAGCCGGAGTAGAGTAGGCCGGACGAAGCATCAAGGGAATTCCGTGATGGATTGTGGGATATCCAGTTCCGCCGCGCCTTCGGGCATGTAGAGCATGAGGATTGGGATACCCTACGGGCAACCTTACCAACGGTGCTTCCGGACTATCTGTACTCTGCCTCATGGAAGCTAGCCCCGACGACTTAATTTTTGGTGCGCTCGACATACCATGCCCTATGCCTGTCCCCGGCCACCCCTGGCTTTTTCCCCTGTGGAAAGCCCCCTTGCCACTTAAGATTAAGATCTTTGCGTGGCATTGTCTTGGACGCTTTGGACAACTCGTAATAGATGGTGATTGAGAAGGTCCTTCCGAGGCGGGCATCTGACTCTTCAGATTTCTTGCCTTTTACAGCACTGGTACCCACTCTCGAAGCATCGCGACCGTGATCGCCTGGGGCTCATGATGGATGCGCTTTTGCCTACGGCGCGCCGACTTTCATCATATTAGGGCCGTTTGGTGGTAGCCACTTGGTGATTTTTTTTCCTGATTTCTCTATCTTTCTTCGGGCATGTCTGTGTTGTTGCCTCAGCCATCGCTTGAGTATGACTTTGGATGTTGGTTGTATGAACCATTGCTTTATCTATAAAGCGGGACGAAAGGCTATTTCAAGAAGCTTTGTCGCCGTAGCTAAGCTGGATTCCATCGGTCAGCAGGAGATAGGATGTACGCCACCTGCATCAGCTTTATAGTCCAATGTAGGTGGGCGATGGGGCTCGGGGTCTGTCTCGAAGGCGTGGCCGAGGTGGTCTATATGTTGTCAATGATACGATCTTCATACAAAGTATTTTTTGCGTGTTTGGTCATCAGTAGTGCAGGCCATATGCAAATCCAGTCGAAGACACCAGAAGCACACACGTGCAGGATCTTTGGAGGAGAACTCCCTTGTTCGTTTTGTACATTTGATACATGAATTATCTGACACTAATCAGATACTTCCTCTGTTTTGTAAAAAAATGTACATAAATTATCTGACACTAATCAGAGTATGTCCTGATGTTTTGTTGAGTAGTGTTTTGAACATACTTCTAAGTTTGTGGTCATCCTTTACATTCTTCATTTTTATATAAACAATCCCACTTCAATGCATCATAATTTTTCCGTTCGGTGATAGTGCAATGCCGAAAGAGGCGCCATCAAAGACATGGATGTGGCTTCATCAAGTTTTTGAATTGCGGACACCAGCGACGGTGTCGAACATGAAAAGTGTCAACATGAATGAGTCACTAAAAATGTGATGCTTTTTTTCTTCCGGTGCAACGCATGGCACATTAAATTGTAGCATACAAAGGCTAAAGGGAATCTTCTTTTGAGAAACACGATACAAACGTAGGCACGCACAAACATACATACACACTCACTCTAGAGAGACTGAGCCGACGGGTCTTCAGATTGATTAAGTCACCACAAACGTCAAACTATTAGTGCAAATGAGTTCGACCCTGGAAAGGTGGAGACCGTGGATTCCGTTTTGAAGCCCGTTGGTTACAGGAGGAGGGATGTGAGGATGTAATCAGAGAAGCATGGGAGCAAAGCTGGGGAAGGAGAGACGGAGGGGTAGCGCATGCTTTAAGAGAAGTGGCTGGGAAGCTGCGGACTTGGGACAGAGAAGTGGTCGGGGCAGTGGAGGGCCGGCTGAAAAAAGCTAAAGCGGAGCTGGAACGGTGTATGGCGGCGAGAGTTTCACAGGAAAAAATTGAGGAGGAAGCTAGACTTAGGTGTGAGGTGGATGAGCTGGAGGAGAAGAAGAACACGATGTGGAAGCAGAGAGCACATGTTTGGTGGCTGCTAGATGGAGATAGGAACACACGGTTCTATCATACTGTCGCTTCGGCGAGGAAAAAAGCGAACCGTATTAAGAAGTTGAGGAGGGAGGATGGAACCGTGGTGGCGGAGGAAGATTTAACTAACTATGTGTCCTCTTTTTTTCAGGATCTTTTCACCACCTCGGCGGGCAACCGCGTTGATGAACTCATCGCGAAGGTCCAGCCACGTGTGACAGCTGAAATGGCAAACTTTCTTGATGTTGTATTCACACGAGAGGAGGTGAAGGCAGCTCTAGACCACATCGGCGATCTTAAAGCTCCGGGGCCTGACGACATGCCTTCTATTGTGTTCAAGCGTCAATGGAATTTCATGGGGGATTATGTGGTTGACGAGCTCCTGGCCGTGCTTAATGGAGGGGACATGCCGGCAGGGTGGAATGACACATTGGTAGTTCTTATTCCCAAGGTCAGGAACCTGAACAAAATCAAGGACCTAAGACCAATCAGCCTCTGTAATGTTTTGTACAAGTTGGTGTCCAAGGTTCTTGCAAATAGACTAAAAGTGATCTTGCCGGAAGTTATCTCTGAAAATCAAAGTGCATTCTTTCCTGGACGGCTAATCACGGATAATGTGCTCATTGCCTTTGAGGTCTCGCACTATCTCAGGAACAAGAAGCATGGCCGAGAAGGAGTTGCGGCAGTGAAAGCGGATATGAGTAAGGCCTATGACCGAGTAGAGTGGACATTCCTTGAAGCCATGCTAAGAAAACTGGGATTTAGGAGAAGATGGGTGACCCTGATAATGAAATGTGTAACCACTGTGAGGTACCAGGTTAAAGTTAATGGCGTCCTAACGCAGTAGTTCAGTCCATCTCGAGGATTAAGACAAGGGGATCCGCTTTCCCCTTACCTGTTTGTGATCTGTGCTGAAGGGTTGTTAGCGTTGTTACACGAGGCCGAGGAGACGGGGAAGGTTAGTGGTGTCCAGATTTGCCGAGCTGCACCAACTGTTTCACATCTGTTCTTTGCAGATGATTCCATGATTTTGCTAAAGGCAACACAGTAGGAAGCCACGACCCTTCGAGATATCCTTGATCTTTATGAAAACTGCTCTGGCCAAAGTGTCAACATGGAGAAATCGGCGATCATGTTCTCGCCCAATACTAGTACAGAGGCAAAAAGTTCAGTCAAAGGGTCGCTCAAAATATACAGTGAGAACTGGAACGATCGCTATTTGGGGCTACCTATACATGTAGGCAGATCAAAACGGCGAGTCTTTGGCTACATAAAGAATAACATGTGTGGCCGAATGCAAGGATGGCAGGAGAGACTGCTTGCGAAAGCCGGGAAGGAGATGCTCGTGAAATCTGTGGCGCAGGCGATACCGGCCTTTGCCATGTCGTGTTTCGACCTGACGAAAGGTTTTTGCAAGGAACTGAATACGCTCATAGGGAAATTTTGGTGGAGCCAACAGGATAAAGAAAACACCATGCACTGGCTAAGTTGGGAAACCTTGTCACTTCCGAAAGGTATGGGTGGACTAGGCTTCAGGGATATGCACAATTTCAATATGGCAATGCTGTCTCGACAGGGGTGGAGACTGCTGCAAAATCCGGAGTCCCTTTGTGGACGCATCATGAAAGCGAGATACTTCCCTCATTGTCATATGTTGGATGCAGAACCTAGGGATGGAATATCGTATACATGGCGGAGTATTCTTCGTGGCCTCGAGCTAATCAAGGAGGGTTATATCTGGCGAATCGACGATGGGACGGGAGTTAACATCTGGTCCGATCCCTGGATTCCAAGGGCTTGGTCACGCCGTGTTATTACACCCAAAGGACAGAACCTGATTACACAGGTCAGCGAGCTTATTTGCCCGATTACGGGAGCATGGGATGAGCAGGTTGTTAAGGACACTTTCTGGCCGGATGATGTACGACACATTCTCCAGATTCCATTGCGTGAAGGAGTCAGTGATTTCATGGCATGGCATTTTGACTCTAAAGGGAACCATACTGTGAAAAGCGCATACAAGCTATTTGTACAGTTGCAGAAACAAGCAAGGAATCGGGCCCCTGGCAGTAGCACAATGGTGGCGGGAAACTTGGATAGGTGGGATAACCAGGCATGGCGTAGGATATGGAAACTACCCTGCCCACGCAAGATTCAGATGTTCGCTTGGCGAGTCAAACACGAGTCACTGGCTTTCTGTACTAACCTGACGAGAAGAGGGGTCAGGCTCGAGAACTCCAAGTGCTTCTTTTGCGGGAGAGTGGATGAAGACGGGGCTCATCTTTTTGTCAAATGCAAGGCTGTCAAGGAAGTGTGGAGGGCGATGAGCCTGGTGAAAGAACATGCGGTGCCCCAATGTTTGGTTTTGGTAATTGATGACAATCTCTATGGACTAATGGTTGCCTTGAGTTATATTTGAAGGATTTGTCCATAGGCATTTCTTGAAGTTCATGTGTTGGTTTCAAGGAGTTTATGTGGTGACCAAGGTGTTATTAAGGAATTATCCAAAGATTGGTCATGTGAGAGTTGAGCTTATTGCAAGCATGTCTTGGAGAATAAGATTGTGTGATCATTCATGTATATCTTCAAGACATCATCCAAATGAAGAGAGTTGAAAAGATTCAAGGTTGATCAAGACTAAGTCAAGAGTGAATCAACTTGATCAACTCACAAAGCGTAGAAGATGTATCGAGAGGGATCAAGCGATCCCATGGTGTGGTAAGCATTGTCAATTACGCTTTGTGTACTAACCCATGATCTTCTTGAGAGTTCTTTGTGGGGTTAGGTGGCGGTGTGCAAGTTCAAGTGAAGCATCATGAAGAGATCAAATGCTTGAAGCTTGCCGTCCATTGTGGTGACAATGGACTTGTGAAGATGTGCGGAAGAGTGGCTCACCCATAGTGGAGCATGGGGGAGCAATCAACTAGTCTTCATCGAGCCAACGCAACCAAGAAAGGTGGTCCAACTTGCGGGAGTCAAGATCGTCATCATCTAGCTCAAGTGGACCATGTGCAACGCAAAGGTTTGCTCTTGATAGGTTTTCTATTTTACCGGTCTCATGATGGTAGGTGGGAGACCGGGTTATAGGATGGATTGCCGTACTATCAAGGGGGGCTCTCGATGAGTAGCTTGATCGTATCGTTCATAGAGAGCTCAAACCATTGCATCCTTGCATCATCTTTATTGGTTCTTGTTTGGTTCTTCTCTTTGTGAGTTTTGGAGCTTATGGTCATCTTGATGACAAGCTCGAGTTCATCGAAAACGGAGTTCACTCGCATCCTCTATGATGTTTTCGATGTTGGAGGTTATGCCGGTTCTTCTCGCTGTTTTGATGCTACTCGTCTTCCTCTATCCAACAAGCTTGAGTTTGCTCAATTCGGAGCTCATATGCAGAAGTTATGACAGTTTTGGTTTCCTAGCGGTAGTACCGCGGGCCGGAGCGGTAGTACCGCTTGGGTGCTACAAGCGGTAGTACCGCTCTAGAGCGGTAGTACCGCTCCTGAGCGGTAGTACCGCTGGTAGCCCCCAGCCGTAGTACCGCTCCGGTCTCGTGCCAGTACCGCCTCGATTCGAGGGGTCTTTTTTCGTGTCGGGTTTTACGGTACTGGCCACGGCAGTGGGGGCCGTTGTACCGCTCGTATGCGGTAGTACCGCTCTGGGCCCAGCGGCAGTACCGTGAGGGGGAGCGGTAGTACCGCTTATAGGGGCAAGCGGTAGTACCGCTGGCCAAGCGGTAGTACCGCTCTCTGCGGGGCTGAAGTGGGGGTAACGGTTGGATTGTTCCCCCCACTATATAAGGAGGTCTTCTTCCCCAATGAATTTTATCTCTTGAGCTCGTGTTCTTCCCCCATTGTTGACCTTCTTCGAGCTTGCTAACTCTCAATCCCTCCATGGATTCTTGCTAGTTTTTGAGGGAAAAGAGAGAGGAGATCTAGATCCACATTTCCACCAATCACTTTCTCCTCTTTGTGAGGGGAACCCCTTGGATCTAGATCTTGGAGTTCTTGGTGTTCTCCTTCTTGCTCTTCCTCTCTTTTTCCTCCCTAGCATTAGTTGCTTCGGTGGGATTTGAGAGAGAAGGAGTTGGGCACTCCGTGTGCCCTTGCCATTGCATTTGGTGCATCGGTTTGAGTTCTCCACGGTGATACGTGGAAGTTACAAGTTGAGAAGCTTATTACTCTTGGGTGCTTGGTGCCCTTGAGCTTGTTCCTCTTGGGTGCTTGGGCGCCCTAGACGGTTGGTGGTGTTCGGAGCTCAATCATTGTGGTGTAAAGCTCCGGGCAAGCGTCGGGGTCTCCAATTAGGTTGTGGAGATCGCCCCGAGCAATTTGACGGGTACCGGTGACCGCCCCCAAGGGTTGCCAAAGTGTACGGGTTTGGTGACCGCCCCCAAGGGTTGCCATTTGTACGGGTTCGGTGACCGCCCTCAAGGGTCCCTTAGTGGAATCACGGCATCTTGCATTGTGCGAGGGCGTGAGGAGATTACGGTGGCCCTAGTGGCTTCTTGGGGAGCATTGTGCCTCCACACCGCTCCAAACGGAGATTAGCATCCGCAAGGGTGTGAACTTCGGGATACATCGTCGTCTCCGCGTGCCTCGGTTATCTCTTACCCGAACCCTTTACTTATGCACTTTACTTTGTGATAGCCATATTGTTTCTTGTCATATATCTTGCTATCACTTAGTTGTTTATCTTGCTTAGCATAAGTTGTTGGTGCACATAGGTGAGCCTAGTTGTTGTAGGTTTTGTGCTTGTCAAATTAACCGCTAGGTTTATTCCGCATTTGTTCAAGCCTAAACCGTAATTATTTTAAATCGCCTATTCACCCCCCTCTAGGCGACATCCACGATCTTTCACCTGGAGAGGGTACGCTTGGAGATGGAAGAGCTATCGTCAGTACATGCAATCATGGACCTGCTTTGGAGGCTAGATGAAAATGTGTGTGTCCAAATCCTCACCTTCTGGTGGAACTGGTGGAACAAGAGGAATAAAATACGAGAAGGGGAATTACCAATCACGGATGACGAGCTAATTCGCCGAGTCCAATGCAGTACCTTGGAGTTCATGCAACTATTTAGAACGAGTAAAAAGAAGCAAGCAGAGAGCAAGTGGGCACCGCCGGGTGAAGGAATTCTGAAGATCAATGTGGATGGAGCGTATACGCCGGGCGAGACTTTTGCTGCATGGGGAGCGGTTGTCCGTGACGAGGCGGGAGATGTGCTGCTGGCCCGAGCTGGTAGGAAGGAGCAGATAAATGACCCATTTGGAGCAGAGGTTGCGGCCATGTCTGAGGCGGTGGCCATGGCAGCTGACATTGGCGCCCTTCGTGTCGTCTTCGAGACCGATTCACAGCTACTGCAGGAAGCACTCGACTTGTCCAAGGTTGACTCGTCCCCATACGCGGCTGTCATCGAGGACATCAAGCTTCAGCTTAAATTGTGGTTCTCTAAGCAATCTATTACTTTCTGTAGACGCGCAGCGAACTCGGTAGGGCATGAACTTGCGAAACTTGGTAGTTTATGTTTGCCAAATGACAGCATTGGCTGGACCAATATTGTACCGCCCCATGTGGCTGCTTGTGTGTCGGGCGATTTGCCCGAGCACCGTTAAGTTATAAAGCTTTGCTTTCTCTCAAAAAAAATGAGTTTGACCCTGTGTATATCCCATTAAAAACAGATACAGCACCACTTCTTCTCCACCCGGTGATAGTGCTAAGCTGAAGGAGGCACCAAAGAATGACGGACATCCCTATGACTTTCTGGGCTTTTTTACTGTTTTGACTCTCATTAACGAAAGTTTAGCATGATTTGACCCTATTTTAAAACTTTTTTCGAATCTGACCCATTTTAAGACGCCAGCAAGCAAAGGGTAAACGCCACAAACCTTGGCGTTTAGGTCCAAAAGTTTAAATAGCATGCATGCTTGTACGCACACATACGAACGAAAGGATCGAAGGAACGAAGTCGCCATGCAGTCTCCCCTGAGCCTTTCTGGAGGCCACGGCAATGTCTAGCACGATTATGGGTCAGGGCCAGTCGCCGAAGGTCGCGGCGTTTCTAGTGTAACCAAGACGCCAAGGTTGCTGGCGTCTCGAAATGGGTCAGATCCGAATTTTTTTTTAAAATAGGGTCAAATCGTGCTACGCTTTCGTTAATGGGTCAAAATAGTAAAAAAGTCTGACTTTCTCAACTACATGCTTCATGGTGCGGACACCATTAATCTTTCTTTTTAACTGCAGACACCATATGTGTGTTCATTTAAGATAAATAGTGTTTCAGTTAGTTTTCACTTTTCCAAAATTAACATATTTTAATATATTCAATTTTTAAAAATATGCTCAAAACTCCCAAAAGATGTTCTTTTCAAAACATTTAAAATTGTTCACAAAATAAAGAAATATTAATAATTGTTTTAAAAGCCATGTGTTAAAAAATGTTTGTCTTGAAAACATGTTTTAGTTCTAATAAAAAATAAAAAACTATCGATTGTTCAAATTTTATAAATAAATAAATATTTATGTTTTTTTGAAAAGCAAAAAAATAAAACCAATTGACAGACTATTTCATGCACCACTACTCTTCCATCAGATGGAAGACATTAACGTGGCCTTTTCATGTCCATACTTCATGCTTCAAAAAGCGATAATGGTGTAATCTTATTACCGATGTTTATCAGAACTACATATACGAAATGTCGCGTAATCGCACACAGAGCAGGCTTTATGAATTTTTTTCCCGCCCGTTGCAACACACGGTCATTTGTACTAGTAAATTAAAACAAAATAAAAAAATCTGATTTTGTTGACAAAAGTTTTAAGCATTTTGAAGTACCGATTTTTTTGACACGCCTTACAGGAATGTGATTGAATGAGGAATTTTTGCAAGCGCTTGAAGCTTTTGTCAATGTTTGTGAAAAAAATCAATTTTTTTAAACATTCCTGATTTTTTTTCGATTTTATAGTTCACTGAGCTCATTTGAGCTCAGGAGCAGAAGGACACACTTCACCGGGAGGCAGAATATGACGACGCATGCACCACAGCACCAGTGGAGGGAGAGTAAACAAACCGCTGTGAACCCAATCCACCCGGTGGCAAAGTGATCAACAAGTCAACGGAAGGATCCCCAGATGGCCAGATCGCAAGCCCGGGAAATTGTCTCGGCGAGATGAGCGAGCTCCCGAACATCCCGCAGGCGCCCGCGCCGCGGCCGCTCTTGGCCGCGGCGGCCACCTCCATCCCAGCCGAGGCTCCCTGGACCTGGAAGGAAGCCATCCCCGATGAGGCCGAGCTCCGCAAACTCGGCGGAGACGTTGTTGCCGACGAGCCCTGCCACCTAGGCCACGCCGAATCACTGGTAAGCGATTCGACCCAGTTCGGCTGCTTCCCCCTTGTTCTGCTTTCGATCAGGTGACCCTGCGCTTGCGTGGGACCAAGCTCTGTGCCGGCTTCACACGCCTCCGACAGCGGCGTGATGATGTCATGGGACGAAAGCTTCAAGATTTAATTTTAATTTTTTTATGTTTCGAATAGGAGCCCACTGGTATTCATTCCCCCTCGCACTAGTATCTTAGGTGTACTAATGCACTAGATCATCGAAGATGTATCTACATGTCATGAAAAATTCTGGAAAAACATGTATGAAAACATTATCACATTAGTATAGTTCATAGTCGAATTTGTTTTTGTTATTAGAGCTATGAGTCAAATTAGCATGTAAAATTTGACACATGCTAGATGTATCTCTTGTGAATATGTTAGTAAAATTCCGAATCTCTGTATTATTGTTAGATATGCTAATCAATCATCTGGCATAAAACTCATAAATCATACCCTTCAAAAAGCTCTAGTAATACCCTTCGTTCAGGGTTAGTTCTTTCTTGTTTATGTTCCTTTCTGTGGGCATTTGTTTACCTCTTTTCGATATAGAAAACCCACTTGAGTTCCTACGGGCATCTGCAAAGCTGACCAGCAAATATCCGTTTTTATGTCTGGACGTGGTCCGCGGACATGATGTGAGAAAGAGCCATCCAACTGTTTTCACAAATTAATCCTTATTTGTCTGGTCGGGAGTAGAAAGAGGAGGCGGGACCATGCATGTCTGGAGAGAGAAAAGAGAGAGGACCACGTGGTGCCTTTTGTTAGTCAAGTGGATGTCTGCACTCCTACATAGCTCCCCCAAGCTTGGTTCGAGTTTGCCGGAAAATGGACGTTTGGACCATTTCATGGATCGATAGGGGTCCTCATTGGATGACAAAAGTTGGCACTTTGGACATATACTGGAGTTCTGAGGGTCTCCTTTAGAGATGCCCTAAATCATCATTGACCAGTGAACTAACGAGTATATAACTCACATTTTGTTTGTTAAATTGATGATCTACAAATACGGTAATCTTCCTATACCAAATGGAGAAAGTATTTAGTACACCTTAATTTAAACTATTAAATGTCATATATTTAAAAACAAAGGTAGTAGTTGTTTGTGAGGCATCTCCAACAGTTTTGTATGTTAGCTTGTTGGTAAAATATGCCATGTCATCAATCAACAACTTAACATACAACAACTCCAATGGTTTGTATCAAGTTTGCCCAATAGGATGTGAGATAATAAATAAGGTGCTCTCTCATTCTACATTGGAGCTTGTGCAAGGGGTGTTGGTTCATGTACATACAACCTTCCTCTCTTTCCTCATTTATCGTATGACACATCATCAAAAATCCTATGTGGCAAAGTCTACCAACAATTATCTTACAACCATTGGAGATGCACTGGTATGAATATAGCGACTCTCTTGTTATTAAAATTTTAAAATTTTCCGTGCCGCAGTTGTGGAAAAGGAGCCTCGGAGAAAGGATAGTGGCACTACAACAGCTAGTTTCTCCATTCGGGAAGGTAATGCAATGAAAAGGGGCGCAAAATGTGGAAAAGCCTTTGGTTTTTCTGATAAATCCTTTGTTTATTGCGGGTCTTTGCTGTATGTACTTGCATTGCCTTCCATTCTGTTGCAACATCTAAAGTTAAGCGCGATAAATCTGAACCAACTATTTCGACCTTAACCCCCAGTGGCCAAAGAGCCAGACAGACCCGCACATTGGTACAACTGATATGCACACTTACAATCACTGTGGTCTATTACTAGTAAAATAAGAACAACTGATTTGTAATTAGAAAATTATTTCCACCTTACCCCCCGCCCTCATTGTAGAGATGCACACTTACAATTACAGTGGTCTATTGCTAGTAAAATGAAGTGGTCAAACAACCAGACAAACCCGCACATTGCTAAGAACAACTGATGTGCACTCTCCCCGTAAAGAAATATAAGAACATTTAAATCACTATTTTATTGATCTAAGCGCTCTTGTATTTCTTTACAGAGAGAGCTTTGGCTCACTGGTTGGGCATGCGGTTGTGCAGTCTAACTACCTGAATTCAATTCCTAAAATTGACAGGTGATGCACAGGTTTTTTTCCCATTTATTGAGGATCAAGTTCGGTGTGTGGTCGAACCACTCATCAAAAAATATCTTGATACTCATTTAAAAAAATTCTAATGACCATGTTTATCTTGATACTCGTACTAAAATGGCCGTATGCATCCCTAGTTGGTGCAGAGGCCGGGGAAGTGAAATTCTCCCCCAATTTTTAAAGAACAAGCTAGCCATCTCAGATCGCATCTCACCCCCCGCGTCGTCCTCCTCATGGGCGACTCGGGCGGGGCATCTCACCCACCGGCGCAAGGCCTCCTCCCGGCGTTCACCCATCCGCCGCCGCCTAACGCATCCTCGGGCAAAGTCCGCTCGGATCTGGCGGCGGCGGGCCGCGGCTCCTAGGGCATCGTCACCTCTCAAACTGGGGGATAGGGTGGTGGCCGACGGCGCGGCGCTGCCCCGGCGCGCGTCGCCGAGCTCTGAGGTGGAGGGGACGGCGGTGGTTGCGGGCGGATGCCGTCGGCCCGGTGCTCCCTGGTACGTACGTGCAGCGGCGGAACAGGGTGCGGCGGCGCGGCTCCTTCGGTGGTTGGACGTGTTCGTGAGGCCCGGTGGCTGGCTACCGGCCCTGGTCGCCGGGTTGCGGACGGCGCGATGGCGGGTGCGCCACGCTGGCAACTGGGCGGAAACGCCTGTTGGGGATATGACTATTGGATATGACCCGCCCAGGAGGGGCTGGGTTATCCCAATGGCGGTTCATCAACTGTTGCCATGAGTATGTTGAAGATGGCGGTTCATGAAGTAGGCTTGTTAAAGGGCCCAAACCTAAAGGCGGCTTAAGGCCCGTGAGTATAAACCGCCATGTATATGTGACTTGTGTTGTAAGGCATGTAAGATAAGTTACCAAGCCGGACACGTTTGTATGAGCCGGCCGGGACTCTGTAGGCCGCGGGGCGTCAACCCATGTATATAAGGGGACGACCCGGCAGCGGCTTAGGGAAAGAAACAACAGATCGAAAGCCAGGCTAAGCGTATTCACTCCCTGGTAATCGAAACCCTAGCAATACCACCTCAAACTGGATTAGGCTTTTACCTTCACCGCAAGGGGCCGAACTAGTATAAACTCCTCATGTCCTTTGTCCCGTTTTAACCCTTTTAAGCGAACCACGTCGGAATGGCTCCACAACTAAGTCTTTCCACGAGGACATCTGCCGTGACAATTCCACGACAGTTGGCGCCCACCGTGGGGCCTGCGCACGGTGGTTTTGAGTTCTTGAAGGGCAGCTTCGGAGGGATCAAGGGATACGCTCTGGGCCGGATGACCAAGAGTCGTCGCGGCAAGCTCTACATCGACGATGCAGGCTGGGTCCCCGAGGCCGGCTCAATTGAGTACGGGTACCGGGTCCCCTTCGGCGGAATCCACGTCTTCATCGACAAGATCGGCGAACCGGGCCCTGAGCCGGACATCTGCACCGACATCATCGAGATGGCTCAGCGTGCACGACCCGCCCGAGTTCAACCCGCCGTGAGGCGTGCCTTCGTTGGGTTCATCCATGGGGCTGAGTTGGAAGGCTCTGTGTCTGGCGGTGAGACGGCCATCTACTCTGATGGTGAGTCATCCACGGGCGAGACCAACTCATTGTATGAACTACAAGACGGACGGCTTGGGGGTTGTTCCGATGGTGACAGTATTCCGGACCCCCGTGAGCCGCCGAACAGGGTGGAGATCTTCATGGCTGGCACCCAGCCGGTTCTCGGTTCGACAGCCGCCGCGGCTATGACTTCTAGTGCAGCGGCGGTGACGGCAGCAGGCGCTGGCGGGTCAGCACGCCCGCCAGCTGAAGTTTTAACGGATCTATTGGAGGACCTGACAACTCTGATGGGGGTGGAGGTAACCCCAAATAACCAGGAACAGCATAAGGCGGATGTGGCTAAACTGCGCGATGAGATAGCACAAGCCAAGGTAGAACTGGCGGCGGAAAACGCTAGGATGGCTGCAGAGCGGGCCGTTTTGAACGCCCAAGCGCAGCGGATTCAAGCAGATTCATACTGGCTTATGGCGGATCAAAACGCTTCAAACGAAGTCTTGAGGAGAAAGCACATGAGTCGTCTGCCCTCGGTTTATGAGTCGAGGGACCTCTTCAACACACCCGGGGCGGGGGCCAGCAACCCGCCAATGATAAACCGGATGACTGAAGAGCCAGAGGGTGGAGTGCCGGTTCAGCCGCGCATGACAGGTTCTCCGCATATGAATAACACCCCGCCTCAGCATATGGTGACGCCGCCGGGTCATTATTCCACCCGTTTAGACAATATGATTGCTGTAGCTACGCGGTTGGCGGCTATACCAGTCGAGGGCGAGACCCCGATGACGGTTGAAACCCGAAGGGCTAGGGAACTTCTTCAGACAGCGCTGGTGCAGTAGCAGGCTTATTCCTATAGTCGTGATCGGATTCATTCGACCCCTCGTCCAAGCCGGAGCTACAGTAGGCACATTGACTCGCCGGCGGTTTTGAGTACTGAGCAGTGCCGTAATCAACCTCATGGGCATGACCCGGCGCGTAATGGTGCCAATGCACATGATTTGGTGGACCAGGGCAGAGCACGTCGGGAGGCTGAGCTGGCGGCTCATCAGCACGCGCCGGTTTACCCGACGGCTTCAGTGGAGGCAGGTGTGACCTCTAGGGCTTGGGGTGTGCCGTGCTTAACGGCGGCTCTACAAAATGAGCGGCTGCCCAAGGACTTCAAGGGCCCTTGTAACACTACAAAAAAAAGACATCCGTGACATTTTGGGCCGAACGAAAAAAAATTCTGTCATACATATGACACTTCTATGACGATAATTGTGACAAAACCCGGTATCATCATAGATGTGGTGGGCTCCTACTTCTACGACAAAAAATCATGACAGAAAATGGGCTTTTCGTCCTGGCGGGCCGGAGACGCAGCTGCATGACATTCTTTGGGCCGTCCATGAGGGAAAAAACCGTGGTAGAAGCGAGGGGGAGGAAAATTTCGGGGAGTTTCCGGTTACGGTGGGAGGTCGGGGGCCGAGCGATGCACGTTTCTCTCGTACACGTACGCGCGTGTGTGCGAGGCGTTGGCTCTAACTGAACCCGAGCGAGGCGTTGGGCTCTAACTAAACCCAAGCGATTGCACTGCAGGCTACGCATTACTGAACCCGGGTGATCGATCGATGGCTGTTAACTAAACCCGATCGAGCGATTCCTTCGCTACTGCTGCTAACTGAAGCCAATCGATTGGATGAACAGTGAGCTTTGCGGGGGGGGGGGGGGGGTGGTTGAACAGTGAGCGGTGGCGTTGCCTCTGGATGAACAGGACCCCGTGGTGTGGAGGGCTGGATGAATAGTAGATGGTGGAGGGGTGCCCGTGGAGGGGTGGTTGAACAGGACCCCGTGGTGTGGAGGGCTGGATGAACAGTAGACGGTGGAGGGGTGCCCGTGGAGGGGTGGTTGAACAGTAGCCGGTGGAGTAGCGCGCGGTGGAGGCTGGATGAACAGGAGCCCGTGGAGGCTGGAGGAGGTCGACGGTAGCCCGTGGAGGCTGGAGGAGGTCGACGGTGGAGATGAACAGTATCCCGTGGAGTCCTGTTTTGCGGTACGCCACACCCCTCCCGATGAACAGGACCCCCGTTTCGACCGTAGCGCTCCAACACAAGTCTCTTTCCTCCGTTTTGCGGTACGCCACACCCCTCCCGATCAACAGGACCCCCGTTTCGACCGTAGGAGGTCTGTTTCCTCCGTTTTGCGGTACGCCAGACCCCTCCCGATGAACAGGATCCCGTTTCGAACGTGGCCGGTCGAACACAAGGCCGTTTCCTCCGTTTTGCGGTACGCCAGGCCTCGTTTCCATCGCCTGTTCCGTCCAAGCCCTCCCGATGAACACGACCACGCATTCCGTTCTGACCCAGCCGGTTGGCTCCCACGCGTTCTGTTGCCTCCAGATGAACACGACGCATTCCATTGCCTCCCCATGAACATGACGCATTTCGTTGCCTCCCCATGAACACGACGACGACGCTGTTTCTCCGTTCCGACTCAGCCATGTACACGAGCCCTGGCCGTACGTATTGGCGAGTAGGCGTTCGAGACCCTGCCCGTATGTACGTACGTGGCCGTATTTTCTTTCTTGCACCCTGGCCGATGTACGTACGTGTACATGTTACGTGCGCGCCTCTACTATGACACGTACGCGCCTCTACTACGACACGTGCGCGCCTCTACATCGACCAGTATATATGTGCGTACACGTTCGCGACCAGATGACAACGCTACGTACGCTTCGACCAGGTGGGTCCCGACTGTCAGGCACTTCCTTGCCTGCGAAGATGTAGCTGGTGGGTCCCAGCAGTCAGGGGGCGAATGGTTTTTTTTTACCCGGACGCACTTCCTTGCGTGCGAAGGTGTAGCTGCTGGGTCCCAGCAGTCAGGGGGGAATCGTTTTGTTTTTTTTGCCCGGACGCACTTCCTTGCGTGCGAAGATGTAGCTGGTGGGTCCCAGCAGTCAGAGGGGCGAATCTTTTTTTTCGGATGCACTTCCTTGCGTACGAAGATGTAGCTGGTGGGTCCCAGCAGTCAGGGGGGCGAATCGTTTTTTTTCGGACGCACTTCCTTGCGTGCGAAGATGTAGCTGGTGGGTCCCAGCAGGGGGAAACATTTTTTCGCGAAATACGGTGGCCCGTCCGGTGGGTCCCTGCTGTCAGGTGGAGGAATAATTATTTTGCGCGTAATAAGGCGGCACTTCCTTGCTGGGGCCGTGGACCCAGCTGTCAGCCTCTCCACGTACAGTCCACGTCCGATGGAAGCCATTCCTTGACCACGTTGACCACGCCGCGCCGAGAGCACCAGGGCGGTGGACTACGGCGAGGCCTAGGAAGGGGACGACGCGGAGCCGGGGAAGACGCGGCAGTGGATGCCCACGCGTAGAGGAGTATGAGGGTTCACTCGTTCGGCTGCGGTGTGAGGCTGCCGTCGCCGCAGAATAACAGGGCGTGTGGGTGCGTAGAGGGATGGCCTTGCCAGCGGTGGGAGTTGTAGGGGGCGGTGAGGCCTCCGCGGCATCACAGCCGGCCACGGGCGGCAGGAGCAAGCGGCACGACCGGCGCTGCTTTGGGCGGCTGGAGCAAGAAGACCAGAGGTTGAAGAAGCACTACGGCCGTTGGATGGACATCGTACGGTCACTGGAGCTAGAATCGTTTATATATTGACTAAAGTTGACAAAGGCCTCCGTCCCAATCAACTTAGTAGGCGCACAAGTCAGCCGCCCACCAAGGTGGGTCCCAGCTAGCAGGGGGTATTCATTTTTTTGTGCGTAATAAGGAGGCACTTCCGGTGCGTCCGAGCTGACAGCGGGGGGACGTTTTTTCGCGAAATACGGTGGCCCGTCCTGTGGGTCCCAGCAGTCAGGGGGAAACGTTTTTTTCGCGAAATACTGGTGGCCCGTCCGGTGGGTCCCTGCTGTGAGGTGGAGGAATAATTATTTTCCGCGTAATAAGGAGGCACTTCCTTGCGGCTGCCGTGGACCCAGCTGTCAGCCTCTCCACGTACAGTACTCTTCCGATGGAAGTCGGTCGTTGACCACATTGACCACGCCGCGCCGAGAGCACCACGGCGGTGGACGACGGCGAGGCCTAGGAAGGGGACGACGCGGAGCCGGGGAAGACGCGGCAGTGGAAGCCCGTGCGGAGAGGAGTACGAGGGTTCACCGGTTCGGCTGCGGCGTGATGCTGCCATCGCCGCAGAATAACAGGGGGTGTGGGTGAGTAGAGGGATGCCCTGGCCAGCGGTGGAAGTAGTAGGGGGCGCTAAGGCCTGCGCGGCAGCACAGCCGGCCACGGGAAGCGGGAGTAGGCGGTCCCGCCGGCGCTGCTTTGGCGGCTGGAGCAAGAAGATCAGAGATTGAAGAAACACGACGGCCGTTGGATTGACATCCAACGGTTACGTCTGCTAGAATCGTTTGTTGACGTATATAATAACTAAAATTTTTTTGCATACGCGTCAACTAAACAGGCCCACAAGTTAGACCACTCCCTCTTTTTTTAATAATTTATATATAGCTCATGGCAACTTCTTATGCAATTTATTGTAGTCATTTTTTTGGTTGGCCAGGGCCAATTTCGCATATTTCTGTGGGTTCCAAACTATTTTTAATACCGAAATGCCGAGCCAGATTTAAAGTACTTTGAAGATATATTTAAATTAGGTTAATGCCCAGTGAAATAGGAATCTGAAAATGTGAATTTTTTTTTAAATTATAAAGTAATTGCCAATTTGTCATCTGTTTTTATATTTACAACCCATTTCATATTACTTTCAAGATTTGCAGGCGTCTTGAAAGAGTTGCAGCCCATCAGGGCGTAGAAAAATAAGTAGGACTGGACTGGGTATTCTTCAGAAAAAATAAACTGGGCTCATTTTCACAAAGAAAAAATAGCTGGGCTGGTCACATGGTGAACATAAAATATAAGCCTGGGCGAGACGGGCCACAGCCCAGTTCAAACCCTGCTCCGTCTCAACAATACCAAACAAAAAAATACTGCTCGAGTAGCTACGTCCCAGGTGTCAGCCGATCTTGTGCTGTTCCCTTGTCTATTGACTATATACGCTCACAATGTCGTGGGTCCCAGATGTCAGGCAAACACTAGGAGGAAGCATTTTATTTTTCCATACGTTGACGTGGTGGGCCCCTACTGTCATCCTCTCCACGTACTTCTGCCGATTCCTGTTGTTTGTTGACCATGTTGACAACGCGAGAGGGCGGCGCCGCGGCGAGCGCACCAAAGCGCGTGGAGGACGTCGGCGTTAACGATTTATGAGACAGTGGAGCGGCGATGCGTGCGCTGAGGCGCAGCTAGCCGTGGGAGGCGGAAGCAGGCTGCCCCGCCGGCGCTGGTTTGGTTTTGGCGGCTGGAGGAAGATAGGACTGAAGAAACACGACAGACTGTAAAAGCAGCAGGAGTACTTAACAACCTTAACTGAAACCAGCAGGGGCACTTAACAACCAAAGCTGAAAGCAGTATGAGTACTTATATAGGTTCAACCGTACAAAGCACGCCTCGAACAGTGCTACTTTGCCTACAGTTAACCAAGGGTGAGGCCGCCAAGCCCCAGGACAAGGCCCATGCGCCACCCCGCGCATCCACAACCTTCTGAAAGCGGCTTCATCTCGCAACGTGGTCAATAAACAGGATATTCGCTTTAGAGCCATGGAAAAGCATGAACATAATCTTCTGTCCTATTCTCCAAGATGGACGGGCCTTCATTATTTGAGACCACCCATGAATAAGTATCTTTTCACCTCCAAGGGGAATTGAGTAGGTCGACATAAACATCATGTTGTGACCAAGCGCAAGTCTGACCCGACCATGGTCAGGCATCTGTATAGGAACAATAGAACTCGGCAGTTCCTGTTTCAAGAAGATCACAACTGTAAAACTGTGTATAAGCAATAGTTTATGAACAACATATATAACAGAAAACAGCTTGTACCATAAGTTTCTCGACACAGTTGGACCTGTTCAATGAGTGCAGCAGTGGCACACATATCCCACGTGGCCTTCCACCATTGAAACGCCCCACAAGGACCTCAAGACGATCAATAAAGTGTAGGAACTTGTGGATGTCGATCCAGTCAACTTCAGTGCCATTAGTAACAGCCGAGTTATTACAGAGTAACAAACGAGCAGACTGCTTAACTCTGAAAAAACCTACATGTGCCACCAATTATAAGAAAATATTAGTTAGAAGTAGCATCTTCGTGAGAGATTCGTTGCTACTTCTAAATTTAAATTGTGATTAGTTAGACAGAATAGGTGGATTAAGAAGTAATCGAGGCAACAAGTAAGAACCAGATACAAAACTAACACGGATGAACAATTGGAACGACGTCGGGGTGGAAGATCGCAGTGAAGATGAGACCAGGTTCTGCTATTTCCATCAACATTCGTGCGCCAACTTTCAGTCTGTAACACTTGAGAAAGTTTATCCAAGTTTGGCCATAAAAAAGCAGCGATCTTCTTGGTTCATGAACCCAACTCGGAACTTATATCCATGGCTTGTCTTCACTGTGACCATTAAAGTAGTGTATTCAGTTATGGCAAGGCCGAGCATCTTGAGTACATGTGTTCTGGCACAGCAAATAATACACTGCAGGAAAAATAATATGAGAACACATCATGTTCAAAAAACCCCCACCCTCCCAGATAAAAAAGAGGATTCTAGGAACATACTGTGCGCGTTTCAAAATGCTGTGTTAGGATGAGAAGGAACAAGTGTGGCGTCTCGCCGAGTGCGCAGAAACCTGTAGGGTACTCGCACTTTGGGCACTGCAAATGAAACACACTAGATTCAGTAGGAAGAAAAATGCATGAACGGCGGCGGCTGCCATCCTAGGATTACCTGCGACCAAGGGACTTGGATTTATCGGGGATGGATGAAGAATTCGTACCTGGTTCTCCATGAGAAAACCCTATGCAATCGCCGAGAGGGGGTTTTCTCTGAACAAGCAGACGAGGGAGAAGGGGATTCAGGCCCAGTGAAATATTGCCGCTTCGTCCGTCCAGCTTACTGCTAAAGCTGGAAAGGGGGGTTGTGATTTGACGGCTCATTGGGCATTACTGCGGCGCTACGACCAGGGTGTGTCTACTGTGAAGTTGTGCACTCTAATTTGTGCATATGGCACATGGACCCCGTTGCCGGTTGCCCCACATATCAGCGAAAGGAAGTAGAAAGACAGGAGTAACTAGTTACACATAAATTTTTTTTTGGCAGAGAGATACTCCCTCTGTAAAGAAATATACAAATCTTTTATATCACAGGCTCACCTTGCCGAGAAATATACTCCCTCTGCAACGCATGGGCATTATGGGGGTTCAGCTTTTTTATGGGGATTCAGCTGAGAATATAATACATAGGCTCACGGTTCTGGACTTTGGGCCGCAGGCCAACCGTGCATGTTTGGGGGCCCATGTGTTCTACCTCAGCGCTTTTCATATTGCAAGCGATCGGTACGACGCTGGTTTTAGATGCTGTCGCAAGACGAATACACAAAATTGAATAAAGCACGGCAGCTGTTGGAATAAAATCGAACGACAGTTCCTAACCAGCAATCAGAGTTGCAATTCTATCAACGATATACCATGTGATAAATAATACTGTCGTACTACGTATACACACAGGACACTTGTTTCACCATGCCAGATTATTACATCAAAATCTCTCGGAGGATAGATCAGTTCGGGAGTTGCGTGCTGCTACTGAAGAATTTCAAAGTTGATTTGGACCAGCTCTCCTTGCCGAGAAAGTTCAATTTTGACATCATCCCCTACCGCAAGATATGATTTAGATTTGAACCTTGACCATCCTTTAGCATCAATCATCATGCGACCATCCTTTGTACTTACGGTATATTAAGCAGGTTCATTCACACCAAGGCTGCGCATGGTAAGAGAAACTTGGCCGCGGTCGCCTGGATTGTTGAACGACTCCCTCGTTGCTCTAGGAATTCTCTGTTTGCAAACAAGAAGACATACCCAAACAGTTAGATCAACACAGTGAATCATGTGAAACAACATGGAAAGAAAAAAGAACGAAGCACTTGGGCGGCCAATGCTTACCAAGAAGGTGGACATGTCGGTTTTTGTAAGGACTTTGGTATATGAAGTGCGAACTGCAGCCCAGTCTGTTGCCGGTGCAACTGCACGGGCCGGAGCAGATGCAAGTGCAAGTGTTGGTGCAGGTGCCGAAGCCACCGTTGCTGCCGGAGATGGTGCTCCTTGTAGAGCTGGTGCCGGTGTCGGAGCAGGTGCCGGTGTCGATGCCCGATCCTCCGGTAGATCAGACTGATCCGCTGACGCGGTCGGTGCCCAATCCTCAGCTGGATCAGACTGAGCTGTTGCCGCTGTCAGTGCTAGAGCAACTGCCGGTGCTCGATCTGTGCGAGACAGCGGCGATCGTGTCTGGTCTGCTATGATCAGCTTTCTAACTTGACTAGGATCCGTGACCGTGATCCAGTTTTTTCTTCATTTCTTTTAAACGCGAGAAGGACTAATTGTGGCGTTTTTGTTAAACCAAACTGCAGTTCATCATAGGGATTCAGCTTGTACTCAGACAACAGACTGATCCAATTTTTTCCAGTAATATAAGTGATGGACAGTGCCTTCGTTACTGACACGACATAAGAAGTGAAACCTGCAAAAATAGCCATCGTAGAGCAAACCAAATGGTTTATTCTGTGATGAATGTCACATGGCAAAACCTGCATCGTAAAATTGCAGGAAAAGAAAGAAAACATGACATTAAATCAATAAGATTTAGACAGTAAATCAATAAGATTTACTTGATGTGACACGAATGAATCCTTACCAGGAAATCACTATGTTGAAGTACTAAACAGAAGATTGATCGTCCAACTACGCGTGGCATGCAGGGGCCCGCCTACTCCCACAAGCAGGACAGTCCAAAGGTCGTGACAAATCGTATGGACCGAACATCCATGGGACTGGAAATCCTGGTGGGTGCGATAAACCCTGCAATGCATACAGATATTGGAGTGTAACCATAATTGATAAACCGTCCTCACAAAAAATATGATCTGGATACTTCAAAATATACAGACTGAATTGAGTGGACAGACATTAACATAGACCGTTCACACACCAAAAGCGGCAGTACTAATAAACAATATAGGGTTCACAAACACAAATCAAGTACTGAACAATAGTACTTACTACAGACAAGCAAAGTTGCACTAACTAAACTCTGCAGACTATTTCTTGCCACCGACCTACGGGATGAACCCCGCATAACTGACTAGGCCATGGACTTCGTGTGAGATGTCTACATGCACCATCACCATCTTGTCAACCTTGGAGAACCTAACAGAGTGGTCTTTCCACTCATAAACATGATGATGAAGACAGGCCGCAACAGATTTGTTGGGAAGCTTTACAAGAACCACACCCTTCGTAATCGAAGGCACAGCCAGGAAATTGTTGTGGTCAAGTACAGCCTCGAGAACACGCCTGACAACAATGCTACAGGAAAACACTAGTTCAGGACACGTGGCGACAAGGACACAACAGCTGGATAGTTCAGCAGTAGAACTCATCATCAGGTCTTCCAGTTCACACGACATGACTTTGAGAACTTCATCTCCACCGCGGACCTGGTTCTAATTCAAACAAAAACCATATTTTATTACTACCTCCGTTCAGAAATATAAGATGATTTTCGATATTATACTCCATATATGACTACATATACACACAGAAATGAGTGAACAAAGACACTAGAACATGTCTTCAAAGGCATGAGAGCAGAGGGATTACATGCAATATCCATAACACAAGTTACTCAGGCAAATATACCCTCTTAAAAGGTAGCATTAATGTTCATAAAGTACTCCCTCCGTCCCTAAATTCTTGTCTTAGATTTGTCTATATACGGATGTATAAAGTCACATTTTAGTATTAGATACATCCGTATCTAGACAAATCTAAGACAAGAAATTTGGGACAGAGGGAGTAGTTGAAAGTAATCTATAACAAATCAGTGTCAACCTCTCGCATGTTTTGGTCAAAAAAGGAATTTAGAACCGTCATTTGGCACACTAAAATCACATGCAAGATCAGCCAGAAAGTTGTACTACCAGTACTAGTACTGCGTGTTAGATGAAAAAACACGATCAAGATTGAGAAAAAGATCGTCAACAAGAGACATTACCTGGACTTGCTTAATGAGGGATCCCGGAGAGGGGGGCTTGGACAGGGCGATGGCTTTGAGCTTGTCTGCGGTAGTCTCGGCGGGGTGCTTGCGCTTCTTGGTACCATGAGCCTCGACGGTTTTGGCCAGAGCCATAGACATCACGTCGGCCGGTGCTCCTGCGTCCATCCAAGAGAGGAAGCTGAGAGAGAAGAGTGAAAGGATGAATGAGATGAGGGAGAAGCGAAGCGAGTGGGGGTTTTCTTCAAGAGAGGAAGCTGAGAGAGAAGAGTGAAATGATGGTTGCTTCATCCGTCCAACTTACTGCTGGAAAGGAGGGGGTTTTGTGATTTGACGGCTCATTGGGCATTACTGCGGCGGTTCGATCGGGGTAGTCTACCGTCACTCTACTACGGAGTAATTTAGTGCATGGCTGGTGGACCCAGGTGCTGGCTGTCCCACACGTCGGCTAAAGTGTGTAATTTAGTGCATGGCTGGAGGACGATCCGCACAGTAGAGCGTGTCCACTATTTTTCTGAAGAAAAAAATGATTACAACAAGCGTTTCCACTCTTACGACGGAGGAGTGCGAAACACGGCAGCGAGTTGAACATACACAGTGCTCCTACTCCTAGGCATGTGCAGTGGTTCATACGTCAGTACTACACAATCTTGTTGCTAGTGTAGTAAGATATGACGATAACAAATGATGTTGTGCGCATGTCAACTACTCCTATATGTAACATAGTACCGCTTTTTCGACTGTCCGGTCGAGAATGAACGGTGAGATCAATGTTAACAGAACTAGGTCCACAGCGCACGGAGAGTACGGTGCTACAATACTCCACGAAACATGAACCATATGAAGCACGAATAGTGTTAGGCAGGGTGTATGAAGGGTGCACGGGATGGGAGCAAAAGTTCCCTTCTCGACCCACTTTTGGGTATTTGGCAGAGTGCATGAAGGGTGCATGAGTCCACACTAGTAGGTTGACAAAAATACACGAAGAGGAAACAACTATATTGAGATGAGAATGCAACAAAACACACCCACACGCTTTGTGCTACAGTGACTGATCTGCACCGTCTGAGTTTGATCCAACGGTCATGTTGCGCCGAGACATGGACATGCCCATGCAGAGGGCGCCTAAACACCACCGAAGTCCCTCTGCTTCTCGAGGCGCACGACGTTGGTGATGCAGGGTGCAACCACCCGTAGAGCCCGCCCCCGGTCGACGGGAGCCAGCTCGTCAAAGACGCGTCCAATGGCACGAATTGATTCCGGTGACGGAGCCCTGAAAGGATTCGGCCGGTAACGGCGACGGCAGCCCGCAACCCCTCCTTGTCCAGCTCAGCCCCCACCATCGCGCGGAGACGGCTCAGCTCCTCGGAGATATAGGTGAAGAAGGAGACCAGGTCAGGAAGCCGCAGCTCGTTGAAGTCGACCGGGTGGTCGAACGGGTTTAGCCCGACGGCCGGCATCGTCGCGCTGGTACGACGGTAGGCATCGCGCAGCCGCAACACGTGCGTGGCAACTTGGTTCACCAAGTGGCCGAGGTGATCCTGGACCTCGTCACGATCGGCCCGCTCGCGCTCCAGCCGGCTCCCCTGACGGCCTATCGTATCTCCCGCTTTCTGCAGCAACGCCGCCGACGCCTCGAGCATCTTTGTGGTGGACGCCTGCCGCTTTTGAAGCTCCGTGAACTCCCGCACATAACGGAGGAGCATGGCACTCCTCTCCTCCTTGAGCTCACGGAGCTCCACGTCCTTGGCCCTGAGCTCCGCATCCTTGGCATGGAGCTCCTGTGTCAGGCGCCTCACCTCGGACTCCATGATCTGCTGCGCCGCCATGGCACCAGGTAGAAGCAATGGGGAGAGGAAACAAAGGGGGCGAAACGGCTGAAAGGCAATGCAATCTACGGGAAGGCGGAGGGAGCGGGGAATCTTTTGGTTTTCACCACGGTAAAACACCAATCGATGACTTCTCACATTAGGGAGCAGTGGGTTTTTACAGGCGGAGTCATCGTGACTAATTGCTGCCGCGCCTGCTCCTGTCAATCAAAAAATTAAAAATCCTGTCGCGCCTGCTCCTGTCAATCAAAAAAATAAAAATCCTGCCACACCCAAACACCAGAGCAACGCCGTGGTGGATATTTAAATTTACCTGCCGGCAAGTAGATAAAAAAAGGGGTGAAAAAACAAATGTGGCGGCGGCCTAGCTAATCGGTCGAACTAGCCCAACTAGCTAGCCACCGTGCTTCACTGATGTACTCGGCGGGAAAGGTGGTCTTTCGTGATTTGACGACTCATTTACTTGCTTCCACGCTACGACCGAGGAGGACCCAGAAAACGCGCGGTAGGGCATCCCACGTCACGAAGAATATATGCGTGCACCACCCGGGAGGACCCCGAAACCGCGCGGTAGGGTGTGCCACGTCTCGGCATGGAGGAAAAATGTGCGTGTAAAAATATACTGTATCAGA
Organism: Aegilops tauschii subsp. strangulata; assembly: GCF_002575655.3. Lineage (NCBI taxonomy): Eukaryota > Viridiplantae > Streptophyta > Magnoliopsida > Poales > Poaceae > Aegilops > Aegilops tauschii. The sequence continues at coordinate 488,036,190 of NC_053039.3, forward strand.
CGTAGTACCTATGGTTCGACCTCGGGACCCAGCCAGTCGGTCGAAAACACCCCACTAGCCACACAGCTTCATCATGCAAACGTGGCACGGAGGATAGATGTGGTTAGCTCCGTCTCGACCAGCCACAACGTCTCTTGTTCTAGGCGATTCTTCTATTTTCCAAGCTTTTTTTAGTTGTAATAACACCACGGCAAGCTAGCGCCGCTCTTCGTGTGTGCCCGTGCAAAGGTTAGACGATGGAGAGAAGAGAGATTGAGATCGCAGACCTGGGACCCACCAGTAAGTGAGACAACGGTCATGCACGTGTTGACGAGGCACTCCCTCTACTCTACTCAACGCAAGTACTGTATAAAATCAAGTTATGGGACAAAGCCAACAACCGTTCATTTTTTCAGGCTATCGACTTATGCTTTGTAGTCTAGGTTGCCAGTTCGAATCTTGTCTTTCAGATTTGTTAGTTTTAGGTCCAAATTTGATTAATGACAAGTGGGACCCCCGTGTGTTGTTCCGATATTTCAGTGTAGGATGGTTTTTTTGAACAAACACTTTGCGCGGTTAGACAAGTAATGGCACGAGTTACACGTATTTTGCAAGTTTACAAACAAAAATGACAACGGCATAGAATATCACATCCACCCCGCAGCTTAGATACTATGGTGATACGAGTTTTTACACCGTTGGAAGTGAGATCCAATGGCTTGGGAGTAGTCTTTGTAATTATGCGCAATTTCCAAACTCTCCAAAGGTTTTTTTGCAAATAAAACATTCAGGCCTCGTGTGTGCCGCTGCATCTTCGATCCAACGGCTCCCCGGTGCTCATATTAGGTGCTCCCCGTAGCTTAATTACCCGCTACGGTGATATGAGCATCTAGGTCGTATGATCAGTGATCAGATGGCACATGCGTAGTACTTGTACTTTCTGCGCATTTCCCAAACTCTATCAGCCGTATATTGCAAAAACATTCAAACCTCCTACTGTGGGCCGTTAGATCTCAGTGAACTCGTATCACCATAGAATCTACGGTGCGGGAGCACCTCATACTCTCCCGTGCGAGAAAACATAAGGTGCTATCGCAGCTTGGATGCTACGGTGATACGAGCTTGGAGGTCGTTTGATCTAAGATCCAATGGCATCTGAGCAGTCTTTGTGCTTGTAAGCAGTGGCCGAACTCTTTTGGGGCTTTTCTGCAAAAAACCATTCGAACCACCGAGGAGGTGTTGGGTCACAAATCCAACGCCTCCGAAGAGCTTGTATCACCAAAGCATCTTAAGGTGTGGTAGCACATGATATTCTTACATACAGGAGAATATGATGTCCTCCATCTTAGATGCTACGGTGATACGAGCTTCGAGGTCGTTGGATATGGGATCAAAGGGCATCTAAGTAGTTTTTGTACAAATTGTGTGCAATTCTCAAACTCATCAAAGTTTCCTGCAAAAATATTAAGACACATCATGTGAGCTGCTATATCTCAGATCTACAAGCTCCAAGCAACTCGTATCGGCATATAACATCTAAGGTATGGGGGCGCATGATATTCTCCCGGGGAGGAGGGGTGGGGGGTGCACAACCAATCGGTGGTTGGGAGGGTGGGGACAAATATAATCTAAACAACCCTAAACAGAGCTCCACAATTTTATCTAAGGTCGAGGGGTTGACCCCCGACAATCATAGCTCCGCCTAAACACAACATTTGCATGTACAGTAGTACTAGACTTAATATTCATGTTTCAGTTTCATGTTCATTTTAAATATTGAACTGAGGACCATGGATGTCTTACATTTTACTCCCTTCATTCCTAAATATTAGTCTTTTTAGAGGCTTCAAATGGACTAGCACATACGGATGTATATAGACATATTTTAGAGTCTAGATTCACTCATTTTGCTCCGTATGTAGTCACTTGTTGAACTCTCTAAAAGACTAATATTTAGGAATAGAAGGAGTATTTTTGAATTCGTGTCATACATGCATGGTTTGGAAAAATAGATGCACTATACTTATTGGATTGTTGTTGTGTTCGTGCGTGTGTGTCTCCGTGTGTGTGTGTGTGTGTGTGGTCATATGCTTGATACATACAAAGTTTTCTCACCTCCATATTGTTCATCTTTTAAATTTGAATTTGCATTGGAAAACTTACTAGGGATACCATGAAATGTGAAATCACGTTGAGATCACTATATCACAAACTCACTCTAATTCAACAACTCGTCATAAATCAATTACCACGTTGAGATTAGTATTTGCAAGGAAAGTACGGGTATTGTAATACACATAGATTCGTTCGGCAATTTAAAAGGTTCCTTTCGTATTCTCGAATGGTAGGACCCAACGGCGTACCAGCCAGACCTTGGCTCGCGTTGATCCTAAAAAAACCGGGCTCATGTCCTTCGGTGGCGTGTGTGGTACGCACATTAGGCAACCCCAACCAGTCGAGCCTCAGCGTTTCAAGTCGAAATATCTGGCGGCCAGAATTCCAGCCCTAGGAAATTCCCCTCATGTCCCCGGTCCATAATGACTACCGATGAACAATGGAGGGATGCTTTAGTAACTAGACAACGTTATCTACCGTGCCGAGCACGGTTCAATTCCCTCGGTCGCCGCTCGTCAAGGTCACCCGTCAACTGCATTGCCTAGTACTACCACTACTACACCAGGATGAGCACAGAATTGAGCCCGTTTGTTCGTGCCTAGTACTTGAGTTAATATATCAGGCAATGCACTGGTACGGAGGGATTATCCTTTTACTCTGCATATATAACTTGTCTGAAGTCTAACTAAGCAAAATGTTTGACCAAATCCTTTCTTAAGAAATACAACAGGACAGATGTACGGCTTGAAAATTTATTGCATGATGCAGGTTATGATATTGTTTCGAATCCTGGATCTTAAATTTCAGAAAATCCAAAAGTGAGCATAAATTCTTGAAACTAAGCATGGTCACGTGATATGGCACAAATATTACTTCGTAAGTTTTTTCTTCAATTTGAGACAAGCTGCTTATGACAAGTTGCACAAATGAAGAGCCAAGGTATTTTGGAACAAAGACCTGTCACGTTAAGGCGAATGCTTTCACTATTGAAACCGTGGGCGTTTACGTGCCGCCACGAGTCCCCGCTTCTCATCGGCAGGTGCCGTCCGAGCAAGCGTGTGAGTCGACGGGAGGCGTGTGAGTCGACGGGAGGCCTGCGAGCAGACCGCTGTGCCGGCTGTCAGGGAGGCGTGCGAGCAGACCGCTGTGCAGGCTCACCGGGAGGCGAGCCCTTTGACCAGGCTCCGCCGCCCACCGTCGTCCCAACTGCTCCCACTTTTAATGTCGCCGGCGCCGCAGTTTAAAATCAACCCCGCACTACCCAGTATCGTTACAATCCTCTCTCTTCCTCTCCGATTCTCCTGTCGTCTACCTCCAACTAGCCTGACCTAAACGTACGCCATGCCGCATCACGATGGTCTGCCCTTAGTGTTCCAGTTTCCTGAGGAAGACACCCAGCCGGAGTGTCAAGAACATAAGGCGCTTTGGGACGAGCTTGAACTGGCCTTGCGGGAAGACGCCGCGCCTGTCCCCGCTCCCGTTCCGGCTCCCGTCGCCCCGACTGCGCCAGCGCCCATCCCCGTGGCCTTGATGGGCTGGGAGCCGCACATTGTCGCCGAGCTTGATCCCACGGGGTTCCACAAGGTCCCCGCCGACTTTCACGCGCCCGTGCACCTGCCAGCGCATGCGCCTGAGCGTGCACTGACGCGCACGCCCGTGCCGGTGCCCGTGCACCTGCCAGCGCATGCGCCTGAGCGTGCACTGACGTGCGCGCCCGTGCCGGTCCCCGTGCACACGAATGTCTCCACCGCGCCGTTGACAGTGCCTGTCCCCGCGCGGGTGCCAGTGCCTTCCTCAGCGGCATGGATGGCCGCCGTCGACCGCCTCCTTGCACCAACGCCAGTCGCCTCCTCCCGCCAGTTGACTCGCTCCGAAGTCCAGAACATTTTGGCCTTCCTTGAAGCTAGGCCAACGTCCAGGAGTACGCCAACAACGGCGCAAGACGCCGCCGTCGCCGTCGGTCAGTGGCCCGACGACACACAGAGCACGGCAGAGGAGCCGCTTCCCACCGCGAGACGCCCCCGCCGCCGCCGCGTAATCTAAATTTGCCATGAAAAATGTTCGGATTGCCATGCTTAAAATCCGAACGTTTATCATTTCCGTTTATTTTATATCGATCGTCATATAATTTAAAGTCGGAGTCAGACTGAACGAAATGTATGGTTTGATCGATTGAATGTTCTGCTAGAGCCGTATCAAATTAAACATAAAACGTCATCAAGCCACATGTATTCCTTGTCATCCAACGACCTAGACTGCTTCAATGTCGAGCGCTCAACACGTTTAGCGTGCAGCTAATTTCATGCCAAAAATAGTGCTAATCACACGACAACACGCAAATAATATCCTAGTAGTTAATATCCGCATGCACTTAATATACTTCCAAATTAACGTGCATTGCACGTACACACTAACTAGTGCTGCTAGTACGTGAAACTGGTGCCGTGACTTGTGAACGCGTCCAGATATGGTCAACGGCAACATCGCCCGCGAGTTCTTCCTGTTTGCCCGTGCGTCTAAACGCAGAAGGGGAGGAGAGAGAGAGAGCACACATGGAACCCACCAGTAAGTGAAGGCGAATAGTACTAAAAATATTATTACATGTTATCCATTAATTAGGCTGTGGTAATATAAAAACATTATGTGAACAAAGGGGGTACAACAAACATTGCTATTCTACGTATGTTGCCTATTGACGTGCGGCTTGAAGGCCCGGTCGCATGTTCGATCCTCGTCCTTTATTTTTTAATTTGTATATGGGTCCACATTTGTTTCATGACATGTGGGCCCCTCGGTGTGTAGTTTGTAGCACTTTAATTTGTGGGTCGAAATTTGTTCCATTCTAAGTGACTATCGGTGTGTAGTTTTGTAGCTTATTTATAATAATTAAAGAGAGCAACATAGTTTTTTCAATAATACCATGGTGCGACGTTGAAGGCGAGAAAGGACGTGCGAGAGAGCGATGACCGAGCCAGAGGGAAATCAACTAGGGGAGTTGCGTGGGTTGCAACGGTGTTTGGAGTAGTTGTGGGCCGAATGCTACGAAAATATAATCTAAACCGACCGGAATAAATGCCTACACAAATTAATCCAAGGTTGGAGTGCCCCTCGCAATGTAAATAGCTCCGGCTTTGCGAGGGATGGAGTGGTAGTAGCTTCAACGAGTGGAAGATACGGTGTGAGAAAGCGAGGTCAATCGAGAGACATATAGATAGAGAGACAAAGTGAGTGTGGTCCGACATTCATTGAACAAATATATATGCTCTGGAGAGATATTTTTCGATTGAGCTTTTTGGCAAGGGTGAGGGCTGTAAGATAGAGCTTGAGAGATGATCCAGTCACAGACGTGTAGATATATTTTGTGCGTGGGAGGAAGCAAGGTCAACCGATCACATAGGGTCGCCGTGCGATCGAAAGAGTGAGACAGGTTGGAGAGAGTGACCTAGATAGAAGGTGTGCGTGAGAGAGTATACAATGTGAATAGGTCGAACTGGGCTCAAACATGGTGATATATCGTTTTTGTCCGAGAAAGAGCGAGGTCAATCGAGACATACGGAGAGAGAGAGAGAGAGAGATTGAGTGAGCGTGGCCCACCATGAGGTCGAAAGAGTGGCGGCGGCTTGGATGGACTGACCTAGATAGACAATCTGTGTGAGAGAGTATAGAGTGTGTTGATCGAGGCCCGAACAAGGAGATATATCATTTGTGTGTGAAAGAAAACGAGGTTAAACGAGACTCAGATAAAGAGAGCGAGATTGAGCGAGTGTGGCCCGCCGTGCGGAAGAAAGAGTGAGACAGTCTTGAGAGAGAGACCTAGATATACAACGTGCATGCGTGCGCACGAGAGGTTGGGGGGGGGGCTAGATAGGCAATGCATGTATTTAGCGCGAGAGGGTGAGAGGGAGAGGGGGGAGAGAGAGCTCGGCATGGGGTGCAATGGCGGGTGTGTGAGGTAAATACATTTGGTAACAGAGTGGAAAAAGGGGTTGTGTAGTTGAGAGACTTAGAGATCGAAACATGGAGAGAAAGAATGAACGTGTGTTGGAAACAGATAGCTGCCTAAGGTGGTTAGGAGAGGAAGATTGACCGATACAGGAAGTATGTAGCGTTTGTGCGGGGGGGGGGGGGCTAAAAACAACATTTGAATGTACATAGTATGAGACTTAATATCGATGTTTCAATTCGGTGTACATTGTAAGATTTGAACCGAGGACTAGGCATACGGGTAATTATTTCGAATTCGTGCCATACTAAGTTTCGAAAAGTTGACATTGACTCAGTTTGTTGTGCTATTTTGTAGGTCATATGTTTGAATCCATCCAAAAGTTTTCTCACTACCATGGTGTTCATCATATACATATGAAGTTGTATTAAAAAAGTAGCGTGGATACATTGAAATGCGAAATCCACGTTAGAATTGGAGATCGCTACGTGACACACACTCTAATTCAAATAACTAACTACGTGACACACACTCTAACTCAAATAACTAACTACGTGGCACACACTCTAATTCAAATAACTAATTATGTGACACACACTCTAATCCACGTTAGCGTGGGTACCGTTTCGATTTTTTTTTCAAATAACTCCTCATTAATTAATTTATAGTTCTCCCTCTGTTCACTTTTATAAGACCTTGAAGACATTTCAGACAATGTGCAAAACAGTTCATTTTAAGTTGTCTGAAACGACTTACAAAAGTAAACGGATGGAGTATCTCGTTTCGAATGACTAATTATTGCAAGGAAAACACGGGCATGGTAATACATACAGATTCGTTTGCAAATGAAAGAAGATTCGTTTGAAATCTCAAATGTAGCGCACCAGGCAGATCAGGGTCGTGTCGGGGTGGACGCTGCTTCGGTGCCTTAAAGGCAACTGCCTTTGGGTCAGTGACATGTGGTCCAGCCACCTGTTGGGCCCACATGTCATGGACACAAAGGCAAGTGCCTTAAGGCACCGAAGCATAGTCCTGTCGGGGTGGTCGCGTGTGTCGGACGGACGTGTAGCACCCAGCCACCCACCCCCCTCCCCTCCAAAAAAGGACGACGACAATATAAGTTCACGCTTCCACGTTTCGGATTGAAATATCTGGCGGCCCCAATTCCAGCCCTGCAAAATCTCTCTTCTCCACCGTCCCCTTCCGCGCCCAGATTGCTGAAATCCCTAATTCGCCGCCAACCCTCGAATCGCCCCTCGTCTTGTCTCTTTCCCCACCGTTCCTCACCTCTGTGCCGGACGACGACGATGAAGACGACGGTCGCGCTTCACCACCGCACCGGAGCTACCTCATCTACGCCATCGTCCACCGCACCGGGTGGTCCACCGACAACGTCGGCCGCCGCAACCGACATGCCTCACAGACACCGAGTTCCACCGCATCAGGGCGCTTCACCGATGTCGTCTCCCAGCTCAACGGGGCTACTTCACCGAGCACATCGTCGCACCTCCGCCCCCCGAGGTCGTTGGGGCTTCACCAATGGTCTCGTCCACCGCATCGTAGCGCTCCGCTGCCACTCAAGATCTGCATCCGTGCGCGGCCAGCCAATGCCAGCGCATCACCCTCAACGGCTCTGAAGTGACCCGCACTCTAGCTAGGCGAGCATGCCCAAATGCTGGCCCGAACTACGTATCCACACATCACTCCCTTGTGCACTGTTCCGACGATGTTTGGATATCCTTTCACTGCTCTCTTAGCTTGCACGCCTATGCAACTCTGACTTTAACTCTTATTTCTTCTGGAGATATCATCTGAAACAAGCAAATCCATTTTTTAGCGAAGCATGACGGCGCTACGGGATCTGGTACACATCCTGCACACCCGTATAACCTTGTAAGTATTTGTCCTCCGGTACAACATCAAGGTCGATTCCTCTTATTTGATCAACCATTCGCCATGTCAAAAATGCAGAGGGAGATGCAAGGAGCACAAGGCATGCACATCCAAGCAAGTGGTAACATGGACTTGTACATGGAACATCCCAAGCGCAAGCAGAGCTGCAGTGAGCCTGTACAACGAGCTAGCGTAAGTCCCTGCATTTCATTTAATTCGTACTGGCATTCGTGTATGATTTGTGTGCAGTGGCTGATCCACGAATTCAAGTTACCAGGGGCGAACATTTAACTTAAAAAATACGAAGGCACTTGCACTCCGGAAATCAACAAAATTTGAGAAATGTGAAGCTACATGCACTTTGAAAACCAGCTAATGATCCAAAGTAGTTCAGATTATAAACACTAAATGATGCAAGCACCAAAAAACACAAAATGCAACATGGTGTACAAGGACTACAAACATGGTTTGTACCTGCTTGAATTATTCGTTCTCTGACTGAAAATATCGAAGTGTAATTGCACGTATAACCAGTGCGCAAACTGCATATCAATATATCTATCCTGCACAAGTATGCCAATAGTTTCAAACAACAGAATAGAAAAGTATTTATGCTATGTTGTCATGATACGGGGACTTTCTGGTAGATGGCCTCGACGTTTCCTCAAGCTATGAAAATGCACTATAATTTGCTTGTCATCAATGCCTGCAAATCTCTGTCTCTCTCAACATAGTAGATCATCATTAGACACTAAATCCTTCAATGAGCTTGCAAAATGCTTTCATTAGATCCCTCATTAGACACTATATGTTCATCACCAGGAGCATGTAAAATGTTTGCATCAAATGCTTCATTAGCAGTCTGTTCATTAGACACTTCAGGCTCAAGAACAACATGAGCTTGTATGTTTGCACCGGAAACTTGATTAGATACATCAGATTCTGTCAGTTCAGTATTGATTGGGGGAGTTATAAAATAAGTAGAAATTGGTTTCATTTTCTCATAGATTCCCTACATACAAGCAGTTTACAACACCGTCAGGTTTAACTATTGGCCAGAAATTGAAGAGTTGAATTAGATATAATCAGGGATGTGATGTACCTGCTCGTTGCGCATGCTACTCTTGCAAGCTGCGACTGTCCGTTTGCGCAAGCTCGATGCCATGCCCGTGCTGCCGCTGCTGCCTCCCACGTAGGCTACACCCAGGGTTGGATCTTCATCTTCTTGTCCTTCCGTTCGCTTGAAGCCCGACGACCGCCCTCCAACGAGGGCGCGAGGAAGTGCTGTGTCTGTCTGTCCAGCGGCGGCTAGGTTAGGAGCGAACCGGACTGGAGGCTGGAGCGAATGAATTGGGATTTTTCCTGCTGTCGATCGATATGGGAGGCGCTCGTTTGGGCCGTGAGCCTGCTATAGGGCCTGCCTTGCACTTATGTTATTGGCCCATCCAAATTGAAACATTTTTCTTCATTTTTTACATTGCCTGCTCGTGCGTTGGGACGAACAAAACTCGCATGGGCCAACCTGGACGACCCAAACTAGGTGCACACTTTCCAGCCACCTGAGGCGGCCGCCCATACCAGCCCCTATGGTGGCGTCGCCCGTTTTTGCGTGTATGATTGGATAGTGAAAAATATTCCAGTGGCGCTTTTGATTTACCCACAGAATGGTTGCATTGCTTGTTTCTATGAACTGAGTTCGCCAATAATGTGAAGGATGCCAGTCTTTTCATCCTATTGTAGATTGTTTAGATCTCGATATGCCAAAAGTAATCGCATGAAATATACAGTAAAAGCCAGTGTGATGTGTTTGGCTACAACTAGTCTGACTACACGTCCTCATATAACATATCAAGGACGCACCATCTTACCAGATTAACCATTCGACTTACCCATGCAGTATGGGAAGAAAGAAGTATTGGGACTGCGTATCCAAGCAATTGATGCCATGGACTCCTTCATACAACCTTGTAAGCGAAAAAGAAGTTGCAGTGTGCCTGTACAAAGAACTAGCGTAAGTTCAGTTACCTGCTTCTCGGAATTTTAGTTAGCCACTTATTGCAAAATTGTTCAATTACGTTGCTTGGCTTAATTTAGTTTGCTACTGATTACATAATGGCACAACCTGTTAATCATATTGTAGACTGTGCCTATCTATGTGTTTGATACTTACTGTTAAGAATTACCTGTTTGCCTTAACTTAAATATCTACTTGTTTGTTTAACTGCTTTGCTGCTGCAACAGCGGGTTACAATGATGTTAATAACTACTTTTCAGCATCCAATTGAAACTCTTTAATTCTTTGTTTGTTTAACTAGTTTGCTGTTATAACTCCCAGTTGAGATGTTTTGCTAACTTCAACTTTTCTGAATCCAATCGGAACTTTAATGGCAAAACAGGTTACCCCAAGATCAAAGAGCGAGGTCCCCATGGACGTTGCATCATCCCACAGCAGTGGCACCGACCCAATCGTGCATTATGAATTGCCAACTGCTGATGCTCTAGAGGCTAAACTAGTGGTAGAAAGAGATTCTGCTTCTGCACTTAGAGATGAAGTTGACATGTTGAGGAAGCAAACAGCACAATCACAAGCACTACTCAAGACAACCATTAAATATTTGGTGGATTTCAAAACGAAGCAAGCTGAGACTGACGAGATTGTTAAGGTCCTGAAGGAAAAAGGAAATTAAATTCCTACTTGGTAAATCATAGGTGAAATGTTCTTTCCATAGTTGAATAACCTTTGTGTTGTCTGTTCATGTAATCAATCAAACCATTTGTTTTAGAGATCATGTAATAATTGTTTTTTTGTTTTTTGGTTTGTAATTTTATTTGAGCACAAGTCTGTATTAATTGATAAGACTCGGAGACATTTCATTTGGATTGCTGTGCCAGACCTACAAATATGCCAATCGGGCTGAATGTGCATTCAACAATAGTAGTAGTATAGATGGACCATAAGTGGCACGCATCGGAAAGGGCCAAGATGCTGGCTAAAAAAAGGATGCTGTTGTAGCCAAAAAAAAGTACAGCGGCCTCGCTTATGTATGTTAGTTGATATTATTGATCCATATACTCTATAAGTGTTTATATGTCTGTTAGTTCTGTACATTCTTGGCTGATTGACTCGGTATTTGAATCTTGATACATCGCTTGTGTACATATCTAAATGGGAGTACACATTATGCTGCGTGTGACATTTGAGTTGGACATGAAGTGTTCCAAATATTCGAATTCACCTTAAACTGGATTCTAGTTTCTGAATTTGAGTATCGGCATTTGTAAACCATATTCATATATGACAGTGGAATACATCTTTGTCGTCCTTTTGAAGATATATAAAAACACATAGAATGATTTATAAAGATTCATATAGGAATACAAAATGGATTCGAATTTAGTTGCCAGGGTAAACGTGGATGCTTATTGTCCCAAAATTCGAAAGAAGCAGCAAAATGTCCACTCCCACGTCGGCTGCCCGAAGCCAAGTGTTTGGGAGATGGAAATTACTGTCTACCCATTACACGGAGAATCCATCGGCCTGATTTCCATTGCTCTAAATAGGGGTAGGTTAGTAACTTCAATTAGACGTGACACGACCGCCTCTGAGCCCATTCCGACATGGTGGGCGTCAAACATGGGCGGCAAAACTCATTTGATTCAAGCTCGTCCGAAAGACCTCTGTTTCTCCCTCCATTCCCCATCCATACATGGTGGGCGGCAAAACAAACTCGACTCGGCCGAAATCGATGTAGGCAAATATTTTCAATAGGGGCAGGTTTGTAACTTCACTCAGACGTGACACAACCGCCCTACCTGTCAGCCCCGTTCATACACCGTGGGCGCCAACCATGGGCGCCAACCACCCTCTCCTCGCCCGAAATCGCTCTGGGCAAATATTGGCGAGATGCGAGATTACCGTCCTATCCCCAACCGACGAGACGTCCAAATTTTAAACAGGGGCTAAGTTCGTAACTTTCCCATATTTCAGATAGGCGCGTCCCAAAAACATGGTTCCACGTACCTCTCCCTACATTTTCCCATTCATACACCGTCCGCGCTAGAACACCCCATCCCCACACCAGCCTCCGTCCGCCACGCCATCCATCGCCGCCGTCCTCCACCACATCCATCGCCACCGTCCTCCACCATGCCGGAGCGCCTACCAAGACCGCGTCGTCCACTGCTAGAGATGGACGTTTCTCATCCACGGCGACGGACCAATAGCCTTGCATCGCGTCCTCTCGCTTCATCGGCGCCATCGTCCTCTTTGCCGGGGCCGCTCACACGACCTTCTCTTCCACCGCAACGGGACTTATCCCCTGATGCACCCGTCTACCGTCGCAGGTCTGCTTCAACGCCACCGACAGCCATCGCACCCCCGATGCCTACACGGCGCCGCAAGAGAGGTGGTACTTCATATCTCCTCAACTTTTTGATCTCAACCAGAAAATAGATCTTAACTTGGCTACTCTACTTTCTTTTCAGCTCTTAGAATTTAGTTCTTAGTTCGAAGCAAACAATGGATGCTAAATATCATTTCTTTGGTTTGCAGCTTCAAATCTGCCATGGCACAGCCATAATATGGTTTAATTGATCATGCTTAGGGTTTAATTGATCATGTTGGTTCTGTGGTGGTTTCTTTAATAGAAATCGGAGGGGAAACCCTCTTTTGCTAAAAAAAATATGCTTAGAGTTTCCCCCTTTTATGATCACTATACGATCAGAATACGTGCTTCGTGTCATAATAACATTGCTCCACCCATCAAGCTAAACAAGCTTAGTTGTTCAAATACGAATCTGATATTATTAAAATAGAGTTGTTTAATTGGTAAGCTAAATGTTCCTAAATTAGTTTCGAAAATGCATGTTCGCCGCTCGGGTGTGTATCTCTACAGGGTGCCCACGGTGGGCCGGCCCACCCTGGGATTTTGGGTTGTCCCAGGCCCCGATTCCCCTCTGTTCTGCTGCGCGCTTCCGATCTCTACTCGCCCCCAGCCGCCTGTCTCGCCGGCGACTTGCCGTCCCCAGACGGCATGACTCTAGGAGGAGACGCCGGACTAACAGGAGGCCAGGAGCCGCTCGCCCAACATCGTCACCGCTGCCCGGGCGCGCCGCCGTGCCTACCTTCCTAGTCCGTTCAGGGCTCAGGCGTGCAGCACCCACCAAGCCAACCCGATTTATCCTGAGATACGTCCTCAACACTCAGCAGCCACTCCTCATCACCCATTTTCTAATTGATTCATTACTCATTAGGCAGGACTGTCATTAGGGTTTGTTGTGTGCTCAGTGCTACCTACACTTAATGGTTCAGATGTATTTCGGTAATCTTTAGTACCTCTAAAGTTCACAGGGTTTTCAAAATTCCGGCCCTCGGAACAGAAACTAGTCATTTTGGATTGTTGGTCGTAGTGACATTGACCCAGATTACTACTGCAAGCCAGGTTTGTTGACAATTTTACTTGTCTTTCTTACTCATTCGATATAATATCCAATTATTCACGTCGATTAGTTGCAAACAATAAGTGCTAGACAAACTTCTTCATTCAGATTTTGGACGGTCTCTTACTGCAGTTACAATTCTGCATACTTGTCCTAGTAAGCTCAGAAGTAAATGATTGATTCACTACATCTATGCTTGCCTTGTCATATTTGTTGTCAATATTCTTTTAGGGTGGACCACCCTGTTTCTAAATACTGGAACCGTAGACATGAGTGAATAGTATTTCTCTATGTGATCTCTTCCATCATGTGTGGGTAACGAACACTGCATTGTATAGAAAGAAAGTGTCATTTCCAGCTTTTACATAGGTTTCAATCTTTTACATGGAATACAATCTGCCTACTTTCTTTGTGTCGCACTACCAACACTCCACCCTTGAAGCTAAACATTACGCCACTCATAATTGCTTAGTTTATTTGTTCAAATACGAATTTCATATGATTCTAATGTTCCTACTTCAGTTTTGAAATGTGTGCCTGCCTGTTATAGAGACATAAGGGGTTTGTATATCTGTGTGTGGTCTGGTCAGCACGGTTGGGGAGGTGAACTTTGCATATGCAGGGGTTTATAGGGAGACACTCTCCGAGTTGAATCCGCAATGCATTCCATAGATAATCTGACTACTTTTTATGTTTTCATGAATCTCAGATTCTGAACAGCATCATAATGATTATGAGCTTGCGCGCATGAAAAGAATAAAGCAGAACTATGCCATGGCTGTCAAACTTGGCATTAAGGGACTGAAATCAAGTCTGGATGCAATGCAATGCAAACGCTCTCCACCTACAGATTCATGCTCAGAATATGATCCTAACAGTGATTCTGAGCTAGAGGGAGACCTAAGTCAATGTAGCTCCCTAGTGGAGGAGTCAGAGGAAGATGCCTATCTTATTCACCCATCAAGGTACTTGCTCTAACTTTCCAAGGTTACATTGCTCGCACATATCTTGCAACTGATGCTTTGCATTGCTTCTACTTTGTTGAACTTCCATTAGCTTAGTTTACACATCGTGTATGTGAATACGCCCTGCCTATCCATTTTCAGTACATATTCCATCTGTCGTCATACCATATTTATCCATTCAGATGTTGTTCTTGTGTATCAGACGTTCAAAAGGAAGAAGGCGATTGCTGATCGTGGAGGAGCACAAGCAAAGTATTTGGAAAAGGTAGTGGCACCTGATAAATCAAATAGCCCATTAGGTGTAGTTGCAATATCACCTGACCCACAAAATACCCCAACTCTAGCAGACTCTAGCCCTACTACACTGGTCATTTCTGATGCCCCAACTCAGCAGACCCCAACTGCAGCAAACAGTATGATTATGCCAGTTGACATAGCACCAGCTGTACGACGCAAAACCCCCATTCCAGCAAAGAGTACACCAAATCCAGTTGCCAAATCCCTTTTCGAACCAGAGAGAGCCCCAATTGCAGCAAATAGGACCCATGTTCCATTTCTTCCTAGTTTAGAAGACGAAGCTTATGTTGTTGTCAGGAACTTTGTGCGCATATTTCCTTCATGGAAAGATTATACCGCAGACACAGAACAATTTCCAGTCTTCCTCCGCAACTTACGTGTAAGTAATGTACTAATGTTATTCATGGTCATTACTGCATATGTTTTTGCTGACAGAAGACACAAGATTTCATTCTTTTAAATAGGCGAGGAGCAAACTGGATTGTGATGACGAGCAAGGGTTGGTTGCGCTTTTCAAGCACTCGTTGATGAAGTATCGTTCCTACCTGAGGCAAGCGCACTTCGATGGCAAGCCTCTGAACGAAATTTCTGTAAAGTCTCCGGTGCTACATTTATCCGACAGTGACTGGAATAATCTTGTTACACATTGGTCTCGGCTGCAACGTAAGGTACTGTCTATGATATCACATCACAATTTGAACTACATTTCTGCATTTGCCTTAATGTCTCACTTGTACGAAAACTGTTAGCAGAAGAACATTCGTTCTCAAGGGACCACAGAATCTCGCAACTATACTGCACACTGCATTGCTCTTGTGAGTACCTCTTGCCCTGTATGACCATACTTACTTTCATAGCTGTTTGATTATGTAGCATCACTGCACATGTTAGCCTCGTAATCGTCCATTTGGTGGACATTATAAGATCCGTATGGACTCTTACATAAATTTAGAATCAACCCAATGCTTTTGAAGAGGTTTAGCTCTGCAGTCCTCTTGTAAGGACTGAACGTGGTCTATCACTGTACTTACATTAACAGCTACTCCCTCCGTCCCATAATATAAGAACGTTTTGTACAGTACACCAGTGTTCAAAACACTCTTGTATTATGGGAAGAGGGATTGGTTCATTTTGTAGCATTCTGCATCTTATCTCCCTCGCCCACCATTAACTAAAAAAGATCATATCTATATTTAATCTTACCAACAAGTAGAATACACAGACAATGTCAGTGCAGAAGTGTAGCCCATTGCTCTTGTCAGTAAATTTTGTCCTGTAACGCTTGTACTTCCAGGGATTGGTAGTTGATTATGTAGCATCAATCTGCATCTTATCTTCATTATCCTCTATCCCTTCCAGTATTATCATATCTATAATTACTCTCTACAAAATGTAGAGTACAGGCAATGCTTATGAAGAAGATTCTGTGCTGAAATTCTTGAGTTATCCTTCCCTTGACATGAGAAGGGCATTATAAAGCCGGTGTTAACTGTTAATGTAAGTCAGTCCTTCTAAAGCCTTTATCCTCAACTGCTGTTTAATTTGCTTATACTCCCTATCGTTTACTGCTGTTTAGTTTGCTGTTTCTACCAAAATGCATGTTCGTAAGAACCGTAAGTTCTAAGTTTTACTTGTAAAACCAAATTCCTTATTCATACCATGCACATTACTTAATACTCCCTATATGTATGCTTGTTTTTGTGGATCTATAATCCAGTGTGTGGTGAAGCAGCCCACGTTTGCACCTTGTCATCTCCTGTTTTATCTTACTGATGTGGCTGATGATATGAACAACATGCCATGCACATTATCCAAAATAGATACAATGATTTTCTTTGCCCTTCATCTATGCTTGTTATGTTGACATGGTAATCCAGTAGTGTGGTGAAGCTCCCCGCATTATGAACAATGCCAAATTATGCTATTGATATTTTGAACTTACTCTTTATTTTCTAATTTGAAATTGGATAGAATTGACTGAATAGTTATCATCTTTGTTTATACACGTGCAAAACCTGTCATCTCTCTGCTTTGTTTCAGGGTGATATGCCTGATGGCATGCACAAGTCTGCTGAAGGCTGTGAGACAAACCCAACATATATTGCAGCAAAGAAGGCAAAACATCTTGAAGATAGCGAGACAACCCCAAAGTCTTGTCTTGATGCAGTGTTCAAGTTACTTGAGACTAACAGTCAGACAAGCTCACAGAATTCGTTGTCTGAATTAGTTCGACTTCTTCAGTCTCAAGTTCTAGCAGAAAGGCATTCTGCAACTCAACTTCGACTTGAAGTCCTACCTCTAAGAAAGATTGCGAAGAACACCAATGAGAACCTCATCGCTAAACAGCTACACCTGGAAGCTATGACCGACATGCTAGGCCGGTCTCACAGCCTTGCTCAGCAGCTTGAGCAGCAGTTCCCCCGCACGGCTAACCTTTCTTGAACTGTCTTGGAAGTGGTCTCGGTTCAGTATTATTTTGTTACGCTGCAATGGTGCCTAGTTTTTGTAATCTGCTTCTTCGTTGCGCTTTATGATCACTGGTGGCGAACTTCGATGCCCAGTGGATGTAATATACCTTAAATCCTTTATTGTATAGTGTAGGTTTATTCTTAGTTAGTATGCCGTAATTTCTTTATTGTATAGAGTAGGTTTGTTCTTAATTCCTACTAGTTACTGCCATCATTCGCTATCTGAAAAAAAAATCAGATGTAGTCGACCGGACCGAAACATTCGACTCTAACGGGCCAGGTTTTTAGCGGGCCACAATTGGGCCGGCCTGCGTCTTTCTGGGCCCGAATGATTGGGGCCTTCACAAATTGCGCCAGGCCCAAACTTACACCGGCCTATATTTTAGTTGGGCCTTCTGTCGACCCAGCGCTTAGTTTGGCCCAGGTAGCGTTGGGCCATTAACAGGCTGAATATTGTACCGGCCTGTTACGGCCGAGATGAAACCACGGGCCTTTAGCAGGCCAAAATGCATGTTGGGCCTCAATTTTCACTAGTCGTCGACGGGCCTTCAGCAGGCCGAAATGTAGACCGGGCTGTTTTGGGCCCAGTTAGCTCACGGGCCGTTACCAGGCCGAAACATATCTCGGGCCTTAGTTGGCCCACTGATATCATGGGCCTTTAAGACGCCGAAAGCTTAGCACAGGCATCGACGGGCCGAATTACGCGACAGGCCTTTAACAGGCAAAAAGTCACGTTGGGCTTAACTGTTGCCACCTTTAGCATGGGCCGTTAGTGGGCCCGATGTCCCGTCGGACCATATATGGCCCATGGGCAGCACGGGCCATTCCCAGGCCGAAAGTCACACCGGGCTGAAATGGGCCCATGTCTACATCAGGCCTCTAACAGGCCGAGAGTCACTGGGCTGTAGTTGGGCCCAAATATTCGGCGAACAATTAACGGGCCAGATCTGGCTTCGGGCCGCAAATGGGCACAAATATTGGGCGAACAATTAACAGGCCAGATCTGGCTTCGGGCCGTAAATGGGCCCAAATATTGGGCGAACAATTAACGTGCCAGATCTGGCTTCGGGCCGTAAATGGGCCTTTATTAAGCAGGTCGTTATTGGGCTGGCCCACTAGTACCTGATTAAGTTCAACGGGCCTTTGACTGGGCCGGCCTTTTTAACCTATATGGGCCTCTGTTGGGCCCAGCCACGTGTCGACGTATCATAGGCATGTCTCCTCCAATGGACGGGCGACATCTGGCCCACTGACGAGCTGACAGGTGTTCCCTTCGGCCAATCAGAATTTTACACGTGGAAATTTCCCATTGGTTAGGGCTGTTAACGGGTTACCGGATCCAAAATCCGACCCGATAGCTTAACGGCGTTCCGTTACGGTGGATGCCACGTGTCGGTCACCCTTGACGAAAGCACTTCTGTGACGCGCGATTTATTGTCATGGAAGTGGACACTTCCGTGATGAGAATTTTGGTAATGTCATGGAACACTTCTACGACAGCACAGGTATGACTATCTTGATTCTGTCATAAATTTGTCATGGATGTACATGCATGACAAAAAACGCGACCTACTGTGACAAACACGTATCATCACAGAAGTATATTTTTTTTGTAGTGTAAGGTGCCTAACTACACAGCAGATCATCCCCCTGAGGCTTGGGTGGAGAGTTATGAGATGGCTATGGAGATGCTGGATGTTAGTGACGCTGCATGCGCTAAGTATTTCACCATGATGCTGGAAGGGGCGTCTCGTACTTGGTTGAAGGGGTTGCCGGCCAACTCCATCAGGTCATGGGCAGAGCTGAAGGCCCGGTTTATCCAGAATTTCAAGGATATGTGCAAACAGCCTATGTCTATTGTGGATCTGGCTTAGGGTGAATCAACGACCAACTGGGTGCGCCGGGTCTGGACTATCATACATTCTTCAGATTACATCAACGTCGGCTCAGCGGTTCTAATGTTGGAGAAAAATTGTCGTTTCGTTCCACTGAAGCAGAAGCTTGGGTGGCTTAAGCATCATTGCAACGACATGGGGGAGCTTATGGCGGCTCTTGTCAAGTATGACGACTCTGATGGTACCAAGGACCCCGACTCTGAGGATGAAAGATCGGGAAAGGGAAAGAAGAGTAGCGGTATGAAGGGACAGCAGTACAACCCTACCAATCAGGGCGGCAACGGTAAGCACAAAGATGATGATTTTGTGGCTAACACCGGTGCGCAGAATTATAACCAGCGTCATAAGGGGAGGCCGACTCAAGGGACAAAATTTGACCTTGAAGCAATATTGAATCAGCCATGTCCCAAGCACGGAACGGAGGAGAAGCCGGCTACCCACCCGTGGAAGGATTGCAGTATCATGAGACACTTTAGGGAGTCTGTGCAGCACAACCATAGCCCGAACGGCGGTTCAGGGTTCGGCTCTCATGGTCCGGGTCATGGAGGCGGCGGCTCAAATTCCGGGTTTCACGGCCAAGGCAATCAAGGTGGTTACAACCAGCCGAATAATCAGGGAAATCAGCAGCAGCAACAGTCTGGTTATCAGAGCAACCTGGAGCAATTAAATAGTGGACAGTACCACGTCTTCACCACCAGTCTGTGTAAGCGGGATCAGAAGCTTCATAAGAGGGCAGTGAATGTTGTTGAGCCGGCGGTGCCACGTTATTTACGGTGGTCAGAACAGCCTATTGTGTGGAGTCGTGAGGATCATCCACCCCGGGTTGATAATCCGGGTCACCTGGCTCTGGTGGTGGCACCTCAGGTTGGGGGCTATAAATTTACTAAGGTACTCATGGATGGAGGCAGCAGCATTAATATACTTTATTATGAAACCTTCCGTCGCATCGGACTGACTGAAAAAAATCTTAAGCCGTCAAACACTGTGTTCCATGGTGTGGTGCCGGGTAAGTCAGCATATCCAGTGGGTAAGATATCTTTGGAAGTTGCCTTTGGAGATGAGAGTGATTCCAGATTTGAAACTCTGACCTTCGAAGTAGTCAAGATCAAGAGCCCTTATCATGCTCTGTTTGGGCGGCCGGCCTATGCTAAATTCATGGCAAGGCCTTGTTATGTTTACTTGCAGCTTAAGATGTCGGGTTACAAGGGCACCATCATAGTGCATGGGAGTCACAAGGTGGCTCTGGAGTGTGAAGAAGGTGATGTTGCTTATGCTGAATCAGTTTATGCAACAGAGGAGATGAAATTTTATAAGGACAATGCTGACCCGGCAGACCTGACGTCCTTGAAAAAGCCAACCACGGAGCATGATCCTTTGCTAAAGTTTAAATCGGCAGATGACACCAAAATGGTTGATTTTGGCGACTCATCTAAGCAGTTCAACATCAGTGCTAACCTGGATCCGAAATAGGAAAGCACGCTCATCGAGTTCATCCGTGGGAACCGGGACATCTTCGCATGGAAGCCTTCAGACATGCCGGGTGTACCGAGGGAACTCGCTGAGCACACTCGTAATATTGTTCCGAAGTTTAACCCGGTCAAGCAATTTCTTCATCGTTTTAACGAGGAGAGGCGGAAGGCCATTGGTGAAGAAGTGGCCCGGCTCTTGGCGGCCGGGTTTATCATTGAAGTTTTTCATCTTGAATGGTTGGCTAACCCGGTGTTGGTGCTTAAGAAGAATGGCACTTGCGAATGTGTGTGGACTACACGGACTTAAACAAGGCTTGTCCGGCTGATCCGTTTGCTCTCCCGCGTATTGATCAAATCATTGATGCTACGGCGGGTTGTGAGCGTTTGAGTTTTTTGGATGCTTACTCTGGTTATCATCAGATCAAGATGGCAGTTAAGGACCAGGAGAAGACAGCTTTCATTACTCTATTTGGAGCCTTCTGCTATGTGTCTATGCATTTTGGGCTCAAGAGTGCCCAGGCGACTTACCAGCACTGCATGCAGAATTGCCTTCACAATCAAATTGGGCGAAATGTTCATGCTTACGTAGATGACATTGTGGTGAAATCAAGGAAGAAGGAGACCCTGATTGATGATTTGAAGGAGACGTTTGACAATCTCCGGCTTTATAAAATGATGCTTAACCCGGCCAAGTTTGTCTTTGGGGTACCGGCGGGTAAGCTTTTGGTTTTTCTGGTCTCTAACAGAGGCATTGAAGCTAACCCGAAGAAGATCAAGGCTATTACTTCCTTGGCTAAACCGGCATGTGTCAATGATGTTTAGTGTTTGGCGGGTCGTATTGCGGCCTTAAGCCGGTTAGGTGAGAAGGCTATCCCTCTTTACCAGATGATGAAGAAGACAGACCACTTTGTTTGGAGTGATGTTGCTAATCAAGCGTTTGAGGATCTTAAGAGACAGTTGGCTGAGCCGCCCGTTCTTGCTGCTCCCATTGAAGAGCCCTTGCTGTTATATGTGGCTGCCAATAGCCGAGCTGTTAGCGTTGCTATTGTGGTGGAGAGGAAGGAAACATGCAAAGAATATCCGGTTCAACGGCCGGTTTACTACATCAGCGAGGTACTTATTGAGTCCAAGCAGAGGTATCCACATTGGCAGAAGCTTGTGTATGGGGTCTTCATGGCAAGCCGGAAGCTCAAACAATATTTTCTTGGTCATCCCATTATTGTGGTTAGAGCATCTCCAGCCGCGCCCCCAACAAGGCCCCCCAGGCGACTTTTTGGCCGCCGGTGCCAAAAAATCGGGCCAGTCGCGCCCCCAAGGGCCCAATTTTCGCCGGCTCGGGCCAAAATTGGCGCAGGCGGACCCAACCCGAACCCGGCGTGCTGGGGGGCGCTCGGGGGCGGGGGGCGACTCGTTTTTGGCGCGAAAGAGCCACGGGCCGTCCTTGCCAGCGACTCGTCTCGCTTCTTGCCGCTTCGTCCTCATCGCCTCGTTTCCCGTGGCGAATCAATGCCAAAGCTGCCGCGCGCTGCCACGCCGGTCAGCCTCCGCCATTGATGCCTCACAGGCGGCACAGTGAATGTGTGACGACGCGCGTCCCCACGCATGCCACGAGTAAACGCGGCGGCCACGCGTGCGCGCGGTGCCTCCGCCTATATAAACCGGCCCCCAGCGCCGGTGGCACGCACAGAGTCTCCACCGCCGACGCGCCCTCTCTCCCTCTTCCTCCCTCTCCCCTCGCCGTCCCCAGTTCAAAGAAATGGCCAAATGCTTCCCAGGCGACGGCGCGGCGGCGAACGGTTTCGGCCGCCGTCACCTTCAGGAGGACGAAGCTCGACTCCTCTTCGAGGCCGAGTACCCAGTCCCGTCGGACATGCGGGTGCCCGGGGCGTGGAGAATCAGCGCCGGCGGGGTCCCGGTGCCACCACCGCCCACCGGGGCGGCGCGGCGTGCGGAGATCGCGCGTATCCGCGCCTCCCTGCCACGGGCGGCGAGGGAGGGGCCGCACTACGTCCCCGACAGCCCGCTCTGGGAGCCGTACTTCCGCCGCCGTCACGCCGAGCAGCTCGAGGCCACAAACGGCGTCGTGCCCTCCGGCAGGCTTAACTCCGAGGGGCGGCGCCGATGGTGGGGCGTGCCCGGCCGCACGCTGGAGGCCGTCCTCGAGTACATCGAGGGCGGCAACACGCCGAGGTTGGAGTACCCCGAGCCCCCGTCAATCTCTCGCCGCCGTGGGAGCTCGTGGACGCGGAGGCGCATGGACCCCGGGGCGTCCTCTTCCTCGTCCAGTCGGTCGACCGGCTCTCCCTACCTTCGCCCCGTCAAGCCGGAGCCCCAGGACACGCCTGTCAGCCAGCGCACCCGCAACTCCGGTGTCACCCCCGCCTCGGGCCGCCTCGTCCTCGTCACGCCCAAACCAGAGCCCAGCCTCCCCCGGAGTACGAGGAGATAGCCCGGCGCGGCTTCTCTGATGAGGACGCCCTACGGTGGGCGCGCGGCGACTACCTCCGCCACGAGATGGTCCGGCAGCGCTGGGCCCTGGAGGAGATCGCCGCCCGCAAGCATGGGCGCGAGGACGAGCACGGCGTCGTGATCCTCGACAGCGACGACGACGAGGACGCCGCCGGACCGTCCAACCCACCGCGCCAACCGGGGAAGGGTTGCAGCAGGGATGGCGGCCGCGGCGACGACGGCGGCGACTACACACGGTTCTACAGCCTCCTCGGCATGTAGAACTGCAAGGGCGGCGGGCGGCGACGAGCGGCGAGGCGAGGGAGACAGCGGGCCTAGTAGTGTGTTTTTTTTTCTTTTTTGTAAAATATTTTAAATATGTATGAACTCGCCGTGTTTGGTTGAATTTGGTTTGAACTTGCCGAAATATGTATGAACTCGCCAAAAATGGTTGAATTTGCGCCATGTTTTTGCCGCACTTTAATTTTCAAAAAAAATCTATGGGCGCCGCGACTGGGTGGCATCACGCCCCCAGCGCGCGTTTTGCGCCGGTGCGCCCCCAGGGGGCGATTTTTAGCGCCTCCTGGGGGGCCAACGGCTGGAGATGCTCTTAGCTCTGCTCCTTTAGGGGATATCATCCAGAATAGAGAAGCCACAGGTCGAGTAGCCAAGTGGGCCATTGAGCTCGGACCCCATGGTTTAAAATATGTGCCTCGTACGGCCATCAAGTCACAAGCACTCGTGGATTTTATCAATGATTGGACAGAATTGCAGACGCCTGAGGAAAAGCCGAGTAACACATATTGGACTATCACTTTGATGGATCCAGACAGTTGGAAGGCTCGGGGGCTGGAGTTGTCTTGACTTCCCCACGAGGTGATAAATTTTCTTATGTTCTCCGGTTAATGTTCCCTTGTACTAACAATGTAGCTGAGTATGAGGCCTTGCTCCACGGTCTTCGGATGGCTAAAGAAATGAACTTAAGCCGGGTGAGGTGCTTCGGCGATTCAGATCTGGTTGCTCAACAAGTTTCTGGCACTTGGGATTCTAAGGATCCACTCATGGCGGCTTATCGTCGAGAGGTTGATGCTATTGCGGGTCACTTCAAGGGTTATCAAGTTGAACATATTGATCGCAGGAAGAATGAGGTGGCTGACACTTTAAGTCGGTTAGGATCTCACCGTAAGCCGGTGCCACCTAACACATTCCTGAATATTCTGCTCAACCCTTCTGTCAAATTACCTACAGAGGAGGATCTTGCTATTCCTGACCCGGAGGTACAATTAGTGGCGACTCTTCATGATATTTCTGATTGGACAGTTTCGTATTTGGCTTATATGACCCGGGGCGAGTTGCCGGAGGATGAGATCTTGGCCAGGCAGATAACCCGACGGTCTAAGTCAATGTCGATTGTCATTGGGGAGTTGCACCATCGCAGTGTCACGGGGGCGTTACAACGTTGCGTCTCTCCTGAAGAAGGTTGTGAGATTCTGCGAGAGATTCACGAAGGAGATTGTGGTCATCATGCCGGCTCTAAATCCCTTGTAGCCAAGGCTTTCCATCATGGGTTTTATTGGTTGACGGCTCATGCTGATGCTGAGGATTTGGTCAGCAAATGTGACGGTTGTCAGAAGTTTTCACGACGAGCTCATGTGCCTGCTCAAGAATTGAGGATGATTCCAATTACTTGGTCGTTTGCGACTTGGGGGCTTGATATGGTTGGGCCTTTTAAGAGGTCCCAGGATAAGAAGACCCACCTTTTGGTGGCAGTTGACAAGTTCACTAAGTGAGTTGAAGCAGAGCCGGTTAGTAAGTGTGATGCGGCAACGGCGGTTCAATTCATCAAAAACGTGATCTTCCATTTTGGCTTTCCCCACAGCATTATAACAGATAATGGTACTAATCTCTCTAAAGGCGCTATGAAATAATTTTGTCAATGGGAGCATATTCGACTTGACGTTTCCTCCGTGGCTCACCCTCAGTCCAATGGTCAAGCAGAATGAGCTAAACAAGAGATTCTGCGAGGTATCAAGCCCCGGCTTATGGTTCCTTTGCAAAGAACGTCGGGTTGTTGGGTGGAGGAGTTGCCTTCGGTATTATGGAGTATTAATACAACCCCTAACAGGTCTACAGGTTACACACCTTTTTTCATGGTTTATGGGGCAGAGGCGGTTCTCCCTAGTGACATCCGTCATGATTCACCCTGGGTGGCGGCTTACGTTGAAGCTAATAACGAAAAGGCATGTCAAGATGCACTTGACCTGTTAGATGAGGAGCGTGACCTCGCGGCGGCTCGTTCGGCGATTTATCAACAAGATCTACGTCACTACCACAGCCGCCGTGTCAAAACCAGAACCTTTCAAGAAGGCGACTTAGTGCTCCGGCTCATCCAAGATCAGACGGATATGCATAAGCTATCACCGCCTTGGGAAGGACCTTTTGTGGTCAGCAAGAATCTGCATAATGGGTCATATTATCTTATCGACGTTCGAGACCACAAGGAATCACGCAAATCGAAGGAGGAGACCCGTCGGGCGTGGAATATTGCTCATCTTCGGCCCTACTATACTTGAGCCACCGGCTCGCATGATGTACATAGTGTGATGATGTATATATTATAAATAGTATAATAAAGCCGGCATCCCTGATAATTCAGGGCCTCTGTCGTTTCACTTCTTCGAAGCTGAGTCTTTATCATCGTCTTACATGTTCACTTAAGAGGCTTGACGCTCAAATTACAGGGATCAAAGAGAGTCTGGATGCACAGCAAAGCTCAAACATAGATCCCCGACAAACACAACTCGTAAGTATGTCACTTGGGGGCTTCCTGTTCAAACATAGGTGTATTCACCAAAGAGAACATAGCGTTACTACCCTCTTGACCAGGTTATCTTGTTCAAACATAGGTGTATTCACCAAAGAGGACATAACCTTTCCGGGTCATCCTACCTGTATACCAGCTGCTTCAACTCCATCAGGTAATCCTGATTGACCCGCCGAACTCTTAACAATCAGTCTTTTAGGGTGTATTCACCAAAGATCCTGAGCTTGTTAAGGTTAAAATGTCGGTTTGTCACATGAGAGCACGGCTTACAGATAGTCAGGATAGATCCAGGCTTCATAAGCCGCCTTCCTTGAAACTTGGATAAATCGGCCTGTGATGCATGCTGCTACTCTGACCCCGCGTACTCCTGATAAGTCTATCTTTCAATAAGACTTGAACTTATATGGGTTCAAATGTCGATTGGGTACTGTGAGTGCCGGCTCACGGAAAGCACGTACCTTCCATTGGCCATTAGGCTAGTTTCATTGAAGAAGAAACTTTGGCTTGGCGGCCTACAAAAGCCTCGAATTCTTTGATTTCTTATTTCTTTTCTTTATATGATCTCTTTTTTGCCATCTGATTTTTACAATCGGGCCAAGCTGCCCTACTTATGGCTCATATTTGAAGCATTTTTTGGGTCTCTACAACCCGCCAGGATGGCAGACTCTAAGTCATCAGAGCATCATCATCTTATGTTTGGAGTTATAGCTCTACAAATTTTAACTACATAAAGTTGCTAAGCGGGAGTGTAAGCATACACCACAGGTACGATATTATGTTATGTCAGCATTATGGTTAGACCGGCCCTGGTTATGGACTATCTGTCCCCAGTGGTTTCAATTGGGTACTATGACCCGCTCGACGGTAAACCGCCAGGGTACTTGTGATCTGTTTGTGTGCAGGACAAGAATCAATCTGATTTGCATAAATCAAAGCTATCATAAGCATAAAGTGATATCTTCTTAAACTGGCGGATCAGCAGTATTGCGCAAAACAGAAACGTGCACGATGGCACGGCAGATTAAAGTTTTACTACCCTATTACATGGCTCCGTGAGCCAAACAGCATCAAGTGTTTTCAAAGTATCAAACAGATAAACTGCCCTGCGGTTCACTCTTCTTGGCCTTGCTGACTTGAAGGCTCTGGATCATCCTTTTCCGGTTCTTCGTCCTCCTCCGCCGTCTGAAAGTTTGGTGATGACCAATTGATACCACATAAAGCTTGAAATTCAGCTTCATCGTCTATAAGTTCAGACGGCTCAACTTCAGGGGCAAATGTATGCTTATGGATTGGAGGGATTAGATCCATCACTCTATAAGCCGGTGTAGGCATCTTCTGATTCTCCCTGTTATAAGCCGGATGGTACTTTGAAAGGTCCGAGTCATTGGCAATCAGAGTCGCCATTGGATGAATTTCTTTCACGCAAGCTGCGAAATCCTTTTGGTCAAATGGAGTGCCATCTTCTTTCAAGCTTGGGTATCCAGTGGCTACCTCAGACGGGTCTAGCTCTGGTACCCATGCTTTGGCCCGGCTCAAAGCTGTCATGGCACCGGCTCTTGCGGATGATCACTTCATTTCATCAATCCTAGCAGGTAACACAGAAATTTTTTTCAAGACATCTATCAATAGAGTAGGTGCTTGATTAGTTGGAGAAATTGTGGCCAGTGCACGCTGAGCTCCAGTATATAGCTGTTCAACAAGAGTGTAAACAGCTTTGAGCTTCACAAGCATATCTTGGTTAAGATTGCTACTCCTGGGACCTGAGTAAGTCATAGATTGGTTAGAGGTGGTTTATATCATCAAAGGAAACATTCACTTTTTATCGCAAGCAAGGCGACTCACCAAAGATAGCAGAAACCATCTAGGACACGGTGTTTTAAACCGGTGAGTTCGGTGGTCACTTCTTCAAGAACCGCCTCCGCTTTCTCAGCTCGCTGTATCAACGCAGTCTTTTCTTCAGCCCAAGTGTTTCTCTCCGCCTCAAAACCGGTCTTCAGTTTTTCCGTTTCAGCCACGCTGAATTGGAATTTTGACTCAGCTTTCCGGGTCTCAGATTCTTGATTCTTCAGCCGGGCCTTTGCATCAGACAATTGTGATTGAAGATCAGCAGCGGCATCCTGTACAAGCACAAAAAATTGCAACAACATTCATATCCAGATTACAGAAATATAAGGCCCAAATCTTTTGCAAGCAACAACACTTGGCACTTGGGGGCTAATGCCTGCCCATTTTTTTTCATATACCGGCTCATGACAGTAAGTCCCAAGCACTTTGCAAGCAAGAGTACTTGGCACTTGGGGGCTAATGCATATCGCTTGTGTCTCCTTACTACTTTATGATACCCCGGTTGTGTTGTAAACAATCACAGTCGGGTTATGGGGGCTATACAGGTAAGCTCTCTTTATAAACAATGGTGAACAGGACCGGCTCATTCATGCTGATTAAGCCGGTCCTTGGGGGCTACAGATGCGAAGTTCATTGTTTAAAATCTGGTTCAATTATACAGACGAAAGCCGGTCTTGGAAGGATTTTTCAAAGATATTCATGA
The DNA here is from genome assembly GCF_002575655.3 of Aegilops tauschii subsp. strangulata. Lineage (NCBI taxonomy): Eukaryota > Viridiplantae > Streptophyta > Magnoliopsida > Poales > Poaceae > Aegilops > Aegilops tauschii. The sequence continues at coordinate 488,064,473 of NC_053039.3, forward strand.
TTCCTCTGAAGTCTACATTATATTTAAATTAATCATACCCAGTAGACTTGGGGGCTGGCAAGATGGACATAACTTATTTAAGCAGGAATTCATACCTCATACTTCTGATGCATTTGCTTCACCATATAAATTTCAAGATCACGGTTGGAGTGTACTTGGCTGAGGTAGCCAGAGAGTACTTCACTGCTGCTCAGTTGCGCATAATGGGAGACATCAAACCTCACTTTCCGCCTTTCAATAACCTCTTGTTTGGCAGAGTGTTTGGCCAAAACAGTTGGATTTCCCGGTTCTGTAAAACCGGTGCCAGTGATCACAACATCATTAGTATGAGTCTCCGACGGCTTAACTGGGCTTGATGACTCAGTATTCAAAGGATTGAGATCTGTTTGGACACCAGAGAGGTTAGGAATTTCTGGTGGAACAACACCGGCAGGGTCTTCTGGTTGCCTTTCAGAGACGTCTGGTGCTAGAACTTGCTGCTCCGGTTCAACGACTTTAGGATCTTAAGTCGGCCTGGTCACCTTAGTCTTCTTACTAGGCTTTGCTTGGCCGCTGCACGGGTTATGACACGTCAGTACAAATATGAAAGCGTAAGGAGGTACAGAACAAAAGAAATTGTTGTTACCCATGGGCAGTTTTAAAAGCCGGCAACTCGGTCTGCGATGAGTCGCCAGAGGAAGAACGGGAAACCTCCTGGTCAATGGAATCGACAGAGTTAAGTGGCTGGCAAATCAGACCCGCCATCGGGTAAAAAGAGTTTAAGTTCGGAAGATCCTCGTTTCGACGTTTTCGTGGAGCGGGAGTGCTCGGTAAGCCGGGGGACAATTCTTCACCTCCACTTGTCCGGGTCTGTCGCCGTTTCTCGTGTTGCTGTTGCTTTAAAAGAAAGTGAGGATCTAAATGAGCCAAGGGGTGTGAAAACCTTACTTTCCGGGTTACGTGTCGAAGTTTCTGTCTTGGCAAAGGTTCTGAGCCGGAGGAAATAATAGTTACCTCTTCTTCAACTGCTTGGCTGGCTCCCATGTCATCCTGATAATAGTCAGTGTCAATAAGGTGATTGAAAAAAGAGCCAAGGGAGTCAAGGGCTACCTCCGACTCAGAGCTGTCATTCAGTTCAAACATATCACAAGCGCTTGGTTTCTTCTTATTTCTCTTAGTGGTCTTCTTGGCAGCTTTCTTGGTAGCCCTGGCCTTCTTGGCAGCTTCATGATCATATTTCTTTTTCCAGAAGTCAGACTCAGCGTCTAAAGGTTGAGTTCATAAAGCATCAAAGGTTGAGTTCATAAAGTATTTGAATAATGAGGTAAAGGTAAGTAAGTTCAGAGACTCACATCCGATGGCGGGTTAAGTTTGCAGAAAGGGTCCAGACCCACTTTAATGCAATCTTCCGGATCTACATTCAGAAGGGACTTAACCATTTCGTTAATTGCCTCGTCAGTTAATGGCGCAGAGTTGTGGCGCAGTGGATCCTTTACACCACCAGTGTAAGTACACATAAAGTCAGAACGGCGACTCAAGGGTATGATCCGCCAAGAAACCCAGCACCTGACCAAGTCAATGCCAGTTAACCCGTTTCCTAGCAGAGCTTTAACCTTCGCAAGGGTGGGAGCAAGTTTTGCACGTTCGGCAGTGGTAAGTTTTTCAGGAAGATTGTGCTTTGGGTCCAGGCGTTCGACGCGGTAACCTGGCAGTGGATTCTCGTCAGCCGGAGAGGTATCTTTGCAGTAAAACCATGTCTGGTTCCATTCCTTGGGCTGACTCGGCAGACAGGCATAAGGGAAGATGGCATCTCTTCTTCGTTGGATTGAGCTTCCGCCAAGTTCCAAGCTGGGTCCGTTCATAAACTCGTTTTGGTGGTTTAAATAGAAAAATTCCCTAAAGAGTTCGACACTGGGCTCCTCTTAAAGGTATACTTCGCAGAAGACTTGAAAATTGCAGATATTTGACACGGAATTGGGTCCGATGTCTTGAGGATGGAGTTGAAAGAAGTTCATAACATCTCGGAAAAATTTAGAACCGGGTGATGAGAAGCCCCGATTCATGTGATCAGTAAAAACTATGACTTCGCCATCCTTTGGATGAGGTCTTTCTTCGCCGGGATCAGGGGCGCGGTAGTGCATGATGTTCTTTGCTGGCAAGTACCCAACTTTTACAAAGTCTCTAAATGTGTTCTCAGTAACAATGGAGGGAACCCAGTTACAGGAAGTAACTGTCTTTGGCGGCATTGTGAAGAAGCCTAAAGGAAAGAAAAAATTATTCCCAGTTTAAATTGATTCATTAAGCCGGAAGTAAAAGCTGCAGTATATATTCAGAATGGTGGCTTAAGTGGGGCCTAATGATATGTGGGTAATTATAAGCCGGTGATCTAAGCCGCCATGACAAGCACTGGTATTTAAGATCTGACAGGAGTAAATTTTACTAAGTGTTGGGACAAACAGGTTTTACAAATCATAGCTATAAGATCGGATCTGCAGCAGTTCAGAAAAAGAAATAAAATATAAACCTAAGGTGGCGGCAGCAGAAAAGTGGGGGTGCCCAGATGAGATCTGTTGCAATGAGGATATATTCAGATATCAAAAAATAAGTGCTAAAAGTGCTACCGCGCAAGATCTATGTTGTTTTTCGGATCAAAGCTATGCAATCTAAGGAAGCAGAAGGGGGAACAGTGATGAACGCCGACGAACAAGGAAACCCTAAGACAGATCTATCAAGAGGAAAGGTGAAGACTTACTGACGCTGATGGACAGCGGAGGGGCGCCGCGGCGTTCTGGTTCGTTCAGGGTGATACAGCGGCCGGAGTTGATGTAGTGGATGAAGGTCGACGGCGGCGGAGCTCGGGCGCGCTGGAGCGTTGCGAGGAGAAAGAAGAAGACGAGAAGGCAAAGGGGGAGAATGGAAAGAGGACCCGTGGCCTTATTTATAGGACTGGAAGGATAAGTGGCAGGCGCGAGAATCGAGGAGACAAGGAAATGGATATGTGACGGCACGAGCGCCTCGATTTTCAGAGGTTCATTAAAAGAGAAGATTTATTAAGATTTGGGTCGTATGTGATATTAATAACAGGTGACGTCATGGCGAGTTACCGCAATTTCAGGAGGTGACGTCATGGCGGGTTACAACATCTCACAGGAAAATGAAGAAGGATTTTTTCTAAGTGTTGAAGATTGACATGAACAAGTTCAAATCAACCTGGAGCCTAATGTTGGGGATATGACTATTGGATATGACCCGCCCAGGAGGGGCCGGGTTATCCCAATGACGGTTCATCAACTGTTGCCCATGAGTATGTTGAAGATGGCGGTTCATGAAGTAGGCTTGTTAAAGGGCCCAAACCTAAAGGCGGCTTAAGGCCCGTGAGTATAAACCGCCATGTATATGTGACTTGTGTTGTAAGGCATGTAAGATAAGTTACCGAGCCGGACACGTTTGTATGAGCCGGCCGGGACTCTGTAGGCCGCGGGGCGTCAACCCATGTATATAAGGGGACAACCCGGCAGCGGCTTAGGGCAAGAAACAACAGATCGAAAGCCAGGCTAAGCGTATTCGCTCCCTGGTAATCGAAACCCTAGCAATACCACCTCAAACTGGATTAGGCTTTTACCTTCACCGCAAGGGGACGAACCAGTATAAACTCCTCGTGTCCTTTGTCCCGTTTTAACCCCTTTAAGCTAACCACGTCGCAATGGCTCCACAACTAAGTCCTTCCACGAGGACATCTGCTGTGACAATTCCACGACAACGCCCTTGTCTGGGTCCTTGACACCGCGGGCAACTCCGGGGAAAACCCTAGATCTCATTGCGATCGAGCGATGGCGATGCTTTAGCGTCATAGTCCCTCTTGAGGACATCGTTTCTGGAGTTTGCTCAGGTTCAAGGGACCAGCGACGCCGGCGGTGCACGGCCTGGTGGCACGACCGCCGATGAAAATTGCGCCGACTTCGGTCATGGCGAACGATGGCGGCGTCTTCGGTGTCGTTTCCTTGTTGAGGCATCATCGTTGCAGTTTGTGTCATCATGCTCGGGATGCTCCGGGGGAAACTCTAGATCTGGGCCTCCCGGATCGGACGATGACGGCGCCTTTGGTGTCATTCTCCCTCCTGGGGGCATCGTTTTGGAGCAAGTGCTGGTTGGAGGGGACTACTGGAGGAGCGGTGTTACATCTACCGCAAGGCCGACGGTGGATCCCAACGGCATGGCGCCGCGGAGGTTCAGCGATGGGCGCGTATTAGAGATGGACTCGCGTAGGAGGAGGAAGCTGTCTGGAGTCATGGTGGCGTTGATGGCAGAGAGGCCTGGCAAGGTCAGTGCATCAGTTCTGCTCCGAGGATGGGCCGAGGGAAGATGGAGGTGACGGCCCTTGCAGCGTGCGGTGCTCACTGGGAGTGTGTCGGACCCGTGTGGGACTCAATCCAGATAGTGGCTTGGATGGGACACCCGGCTTTAGATGTTAGGCTTTGGTGCGATGTCTATTTGGTATTAGGCCCGCACATTCGGCACACCTTCATCAAGGGGATAGGAGTAGCAACAGCGTTGTCAAGATGGTGGCTTCTGACTTATTGATGTATCATCTTGTATGGTCTTTGTGAATAATTAATAATATGACTGCATGCATCTTCCAGATGCAGAGGCCGGGGTACACCCTTCTTTTCTAAAAAAAATAGTTCTTTTTTTTGCGGGAAAAAATATATTTCTTTATAGAGGGAGGGAGTACATACTTAGGCCTGTTTTGTTCATAGAAAAAGTGGAGCAAACACATAGAAATAGGAAGCGTCTTCTGACAATAGTATGCATCCCGTTGGTTTACATGAATGAAGCAAAAAAAAATGAGAAGCATTCTTTGAACTCAATTTGAAAGAGAAAAAACGCAGAAATTTTGCAGTACACTTGGTGTGTTCTTTGAGAATTCTAATGCATGAAGTATGAAAATGCGCAAAAAATAAGTACGAAAAATGAATTCTTTAGTGGCACACAAGAGCATCCTATAATATACTGTATCTTCTTGAAGTTTGACTTTGATTTTAATCTGTGCGCGCGAGAGAGAAAGAGACTGTTTATTATAGCAAAAATAAAATCCCTGTATGTGTTTCCTTTTCCTGTTGACCAACCCAAAACATATGTGTTGTCTGATTCTCTGTTTGCGCATGCATTTGTATCTTCGTATTCTTGCACATTTTCTGTTCTAATGTTTTCAGAGTTGTGTCCTAGTTGCAACTTTGCATCCTATACTACTGAATTACGGATGAATACTACCAAGACAGTATTGTTTTTAGAAGCACAGTGGAATTGAGCGAGACTATGCATCACTGAAGCTGATTTGACTGATCGGTGGATCTAAACTGCATGGACTCACCAAAACCTTTGTGCGTCTGCCTGCCAGACCGACACGGCTTGCATCCTGTACGAGGCGCTCCACTACATAGGCTTCCTGCACGGCCAGGTTCAGGTATGTTCATACGTATCACCACATACCCACTTATCGTTGCTCGTTAGTTAGGCAGTGTGTGTACGGTGTAGCGCATGCTAACACGTCTGCGCCGAACTCACCGGCGCACCGGCAACGGTGGTCGCCTTTTGCGTGTCAGTCCCTCAGTTCGCCGTACCTGCACTGCCCGTCGCACCCTGCGCCGCACGTCCCACTCCCGGTAAGAGAAGTAATTAACCAGTACAGTAATTAAGATCTGTCACGGCGCTCCGTGCCGTCGCTGTGTGGTTGGATCATACGTGATCTGGCTGACGTGTGGTTATGCGTACGGTGTGCAGGCGGTGGTGGAGAAGCTAAGCGACCTGAGGAGCCGAGGGCTGTGCCTGGTGCCGATCTGCTGCAGCGACCGCGTCGCCGGCGTCGACGTCTGCTCGTTGGTGGCCGCGATGGAGTTGGCGGCGGAGGAGGAGGCTCCTCCTTGGATGCTGCGTCTGCGTGGGGATCATCATCCCGGGCAGCCGGTCTAGCTGACGGTGACTGCAACACTCCCTACTCCTTTGCGGCTTGTTACTTCTACAGCATCTGCAGGGTTCAGAGACTTCGATCAGACTCTGGGTTAATCAGTGTTTTGGAGCGGCTCTGTGCATCCATGTTCAGGTGCTAGTAAAATGTGCATGTACAAAACAGAGGGTGGTGGACAAAATTGATAGGCGTATTTCGGTAAAAAAAATGAAATGGAGGCAAATATTTTGCCTCATTCATTAACTAAAAAGAACATAGTTGCCTGAGTAAAATCGGACAAAATCCGTCACAAATTTGCCTACTTATGTGAACTACTCCTGAGCTATGGAGCCACATGACCACCCAACAGACGCACCCAACACAAAACCACCAATGAAACCCCCAACGGTTCACTAGAACTTCAAAAGAATCTAACAACAGAGATAGTTAACACATTTGAGTTAACGGCGTGGATGCGAGTTCGCGGCGTGGTGATGGCTGTGTGGTGGGCACGACCAGGAGGTCGCGGGCGCCGCCGTGTTCAGATCGGATCTCTGGATCTGGGACCTGGACGCGGTCGGCCGGCGCGGGGTGGTGGTCTTCACAATGTCGGATCGGTTGATGCGGCACCTGGATATCTACTACGGATGTTCTTCTCGATCCTTCTTCTTGTTGGCTTGAGCCCCATGGCACTCTCATCTCTGTAGGTTTCAATTCATGGCTTGCTGCCAAATCCGGAGCAGACAAAGGTTTGGTGGTATAGGATGGGGACCGGAGGAAACTTTGGTCGGCTGGCCCGGCCCGGCATCGGCGGCGTCTCTCAACGCCGTTACCCTTCCTGGAGGCGAAGTCGAGATCCCTCCTATCCACCTCCCGGACGAAAGTCCAAAATTCAAACTGGATTGGGCGGCGGCGGCGTCCTACACGTCGTAACCTTCATGAAGGCGCTGTCTTGGGAGGCTCAGTTGTTCGGGGAAGAGTTGCTATGGGTGGTGGGCTCCGCGTAGCTCCAGCAGCGACGACGGTGTGGTGGTTGACAGGAGAAGCGGCGTTGTATCTACCGCGACGAGTATTCGCGGCATTTTGCAGCTAGACCTCGACAATGGATGTGGCTGGATGGACGGGCGTAGGGCGGTGGAGCTGTCTGGCACCGTGACGGCGTCGATGGCAGGCCTGGCAAGGCTGATGCATCAATACTTGTTCTGAAGTTGGATCGGTGGAAGTCGGAGGTGACGACCCTTGGGGATGCGTCAGACCGGTCTGTGTCCCAGAGCCGGTATGTGGCTGGGCTGGGGCCTCCGGGTTTAGATGTTAGGCTTAGGTGAGATATCTGGGTATTTGACTCAGTATTTATGCACCCCTTCATCTAGTGGATATGAGTTGCGACAGATGTTGCCTAGATGACGGATTCAGATATATTGATGTAGTGCTTTGTAAGGTCTTCGTGAATAATTAATAAATTGGCTGCATGCATCTTTCAAATGCAGAGGCCGGGGGTTATCCTCCTTTTCTAAAAAAAATTAACACATTTGAGCCCACATTTGCAGCCTAGACAACTGTATCATGAAAGCACTTGCACCTCCCATCGTCGCCACCCTTCTTGCTGATTGAGGGTCAATGCCATCCTTGTTGCATTTGTCCCTCGATGCATTATGCCTCAAGAGCATTCAAGTTAGATAGGTATTTAACAAGTTTGATGGTGAACAAGTCCTCGAGGTTAGGCTCCGGCACACCGGCCACAACAATATCATCATCCACATGAACATCATCACTCACGTGAAGCACCTGCCTGATGGTCTCAGGCGAGTGTGTGGCAGCAATGTCAAGAGCAACGCCCTCCTCGTCTGCAGCCACCTTTGCCAACATATTGGTCGCCACAACATCGTCAACCTCAGATACCACTGACATGATGGATATATACATCTCTAGTTGCTCACATGACAGAGGAGAATCATGTCCCTCGCATGAGGTAACCAACGAGTCGACTTTCATATGCTCCACTGACAGAGGTGAAGTAGGGCTCATGCATAGCTCTCAAATTTCGGGCATGATCTGCACCATCGAAGCCACGAGTACGACGATGGATTCACCCTCAGAGGTAGATAACACAGGGGACAAGGCAAACATCCATGACGAATTGTCCCCAACACGATATAGCTCCACCCATGTCTTCCGTGGACAATGTGACCCAAATACAACCACAATGATATGCATAGAAGAGATACAACTCAACAAGTGACCTGCTCGCTTTAGCGCTGATGGTTTCAAAGAGAACATGTGGTAAAGCATCTGATTGCTTGCTATGTAACTAAGCTATTAACACTAGTTTTTTCCTAACACGTTGACCCAAGAGGTAAATGATCTCCGCAACTTCTCAGAGGAACACACAACCCATAGTTTTAGAAAAGCTTCGGCTACCGTCTTCCAATTATGCATCAGCTGATCCTGCTGCACCCGGCGAATCATCATAGGACTTTTAATGTTCCTACCTTGCCGTGTGGCTCTGCGTGCCCCAGATGTTCTTTCCGAGCTTGTCTTCTCCACACACAGGTGCGCGCTGCCATGGTTAGACCTCCAACATACCTGGTATGTCATAGCCTCATCATTATGATGAAGATAATCTATCGCCTTAGGTAACAAGATCTTGTCGAGTTGGTCTGGGTGAACATTTACATGCGTGAGGGGTTGCTTCTCTCCATCGATCACCTCTGTCGCGGGACAGGGAGATTTGGGGTCCTCCAAAGAGTCATGGGGCAAGAGTAGAATCCCAAGCTTCAAAGGCACGAAATTCTCCAATGAAGATGTGTCGTCATGACCAGTAACTATGGTTGACCCCGACAGGTACTCGGATAGTGACATGGGGCGCAACAAAAACACTTGGCAGACTGATTCAGGAAATATGCTTGAAAATCTAAATTTGTTTCCACCTCCATTGTTGCAGTTGCTACCACCATGGCTAGAAGGCACCACGTCGTGGTCGTATCCTTGACAACATAATGGATCTGGACGGAACCATTCAGTCAAAGTTCTGTGGATATGGTCACAGTGTTGCACGTGTGCAAAATAGGAGAAATCTTGTGTAGGGAGATGGGTGATCTCTCTAATGACAACGTCGGCCGTGCACTTGAAGTGAGGCGTCACTAGTCGCAAGCACTTGACTGTAGTTCCGATTATGTCTGTACTCTCCGAAAGACGCATCATGACCCCGAGCGTAAAATTGTTCTTGGGCACCTTGCGGTCTTCGTAGATATAAGTTATCGTGGCCTCTAGCCCACGATCATTGAAGCCGACTGAACGTATGCGAAGGAAGTGATACTGACCTCCGGGATGCAACACCTGATACGTCAATGTTTTCCCCGCGAAGATATGCCCAATGAGAGGGTCGAAGAACAGGTGATGGCGGGGTGTCCCGCCGAGCTGCACATACCTCATAAATTCACTAGCATCATCCGCGAGCCTCTCAAATCTTCGAACGGCAGCAGCGGTGACTCTGCCCGCGGAGCAATGATCATTGCCGCGCCTGATGAAAGAGGAGATGAAAGTCTTGGTTGTGTGAGCGACCCGTCTAGGAAATGAGGATTTCCTTGCCGCCTGCTCCGCCTCGTCTTCCTCCCGAAAAAGTTGCCTGCATCTGCGCGCTTCATCGTCGCAGTCCTGGGCAAAGTGCTTCACCTTCTTTCGCCAATGGAATATCGATGTATCGGTGATCTGCCACTTGTTGGACGTCTGGAGCGCGGCCTCCATTTTGATGCGCGCCATCTCCAGCCTCTCTATGCCACCATCTCCTGATGATCCCCCATATGTTTTGTCCTCGATCTTGCTGGTGGGGGCTATACCAGAAATAATCCGGTTAACTGCTTCTGCAACAATGGCAGACTTCACCATCTCAGCCATGGATTGTGATACGTGAGTAGTGTGTTTAGTAAGAGACTAGCTGCGATACTCAAGAAAACAAATGGACTAGCCTTACTGCTCTCCATGGACACCTCTCACTTATGTTGCTTTTATCACTACAAACTTGCTTTCGTTGGTTGTGATGAATCAAAGTGAGTGACGGAGATACCTAAGCCGGCTGCGGCAAGCAAAATATCTTGCAACAACCAGCCACACGAAGAATTTGCATATTCGTGAAGAACAAGGGGTAGGGATCGATACAGCCGGCTGTTTTTTTTACTTTACTTTACATAATCAAGTATCTGGGACACATCATGCATGACATGGGAGTATGGAACACCGTATGCATGACATGTCAGTGAAAAACATTGATTACTAGCAGACAGAAGGCGCGGCGACACCTAATGGGAAGAGTGCATGGTTTCGCATCAGAGACAAACAAATAGAATTAGATCTATCTGGGTATATTATGGTGAATGGCTACAATACACTGCATATGGTTGATCCGGTGAGAAGTATGATTTACTCAACATTGGGCCTGATGATTTACAAGCGACCTTTTTTTATGTAGAAAATCAAACTATGAGTGAACTCGCGTTTTATTTTTTTCATGTGAGCTATGTTTTTTTAATGCACATTTGTAGTTGCTACCATTGTTTTGGATTTAGCCAAGGTTGAGATGTCTCTACTGTCTCTACTCAATGTTGTTTTCATCTCATATTATCTCGCTGATATATTGTCAAGGTAATAAATTAACAAAACAAAAATCACACTCATGTAATGTACCTCACAAGGATCCTTTTGTTAAACCATTTTGGAGTGCTGATTTTGGAGTGACTCCAAAATTATCCAGACCTCCACAAATATGTTTGCATCATGAAAATTGACACGCAGGAAGAAACTAAGCAATGCATGTTGCAAAACAAATCAAAATTCCTCACAAAAAATCAGAACTGTTTGAATTTTCTTTTTATTTATTTCTGTTTTGCTATATCCTAGGTGCTTGAAAATTTGCTTCGCGCTAGTCACTTTTTCTAGTTTATCCCGAGCTCTCTGGAAAAAATCATAGCCCCATATCTATCTTAGCGCGAAGCCATGGCCTCACTAAGAGGGAGTCACAACCCCATTATCTATCTTAGGGGTGGGGTGCAGGGGACCGCCGTGGGTTTTCTCCGGTGGTGCGGGGCTTAGAGGGGTGGCCCAGGCGATGGCCAGCAACAGCGGTGGGGGGAGGTTGAGGGGAGGGAGGACAACGAGGCTGTCGGGTGGTAGGTGCGACATATGCCAACGGGTGGCTTATCATGGTGGGAGCCAGTAAGACGTCGCCGGTGCCTGAAAACGGGATGAGGCGAAGACATGCACGCCGGCGAATCTTACCCAGGTTCGGGGCTCTCCGTGGAGATAACACCCCTAATCCTGCTCTGCGGGGTCTCCGCATGATCACTAGATCAGAAAGAGTAGCTACAAATGCTCCTTGAGCTGTCGGGTTCAAGGGAGAAGAAGAGCAAGGCTAGCTCTAGCTTCCCTCTCTATATGGTGTGTGTGTAACTCTAAGAAGCCAACCCTTTGCATGGGTGCCCCGGGGGGTTTATATAGGCCTACCCCCGGGGGTACAATTGTAATCCGGCTGGGCGCGGGTCCCAGTCGTCAGTGTCTGTGCTCGCCGGCTTCTCCGCCGGCCGTTGGGGCCCGCCGACTGGTGGGTCCCGCCGGCTGCCGGCCTCTTGGTCGACAGGCCGGCCCCACTGCCTAGGGGTCTTGTCGGCGGCTGCTTACTGTAGCCTCGCCCCTGATGACGAGGGCTTTGTCGAGGTAAGCGTGGCTACAGTGTGCCGCCTCGAGGGCTCTCACTGTAGCCTTACCTCGTCTTGTCTCCTTAATGTGGCACATGCTTCGAGGGAGGGGGGTAGCCGGCTTCTGGGGGCCGGCTACGCCCTTGGCCGACTGGGGGAGGCCGGGCCGCCTTCGCGCCTCTCTCTGGCTAAAGGGGCCTGCCGCCCGTGGGCCGTACCGGCGCTCGTCGTGGATGACGTTGAGGCCAGCATGGCTACAGTGCCGAGCCGGACGGGAGATGGCTGACCCGTACGGCGTCCTGTGGCCATGCCTGCCTCGGGCTTCGGGGGTAGTGGGCCGCACTGTGGTCACACCCCGTCGTATCACCATTATGTGGGCGCAGTTTTGGTGGGTGCGGTCTTGGCCGGCTTCTTGGAGCCGGCGCGCTTCATGGCTGGCTCTTGGAAGTCGGTCCTCTTGGCGCCGGCTTCCTGGAGTCGGCCATCTCGCAACTATCTTGGGGGAGGTTACCAGGGCCGGGTCGCCTTTGGAGAGTGGGCCCCTGGGGTAGTCGGCCAGGGGAAGTCGGCCCAACGCTTCGAACGCTTGAAGGCTCAATCGGCCTGATAATTTTTGAAGAACCATGGGTAGTCGGTTAGGCTACCCGTGGCCATTTACTCCGACAGAGGCGGTGCGCGGCGGGTGAAGGTAGGTGGATGGAGCAGGGTATGCTGCAGGAAGGAGAAACTGCTCTCGGGACGAAGAAGAGGGGGGGGAGAAGATGGACAGTCTGCGACATGATTGATGGTATTGGATATTAATCCGAGAAGAAAAGTGGCCAATGAAAACTTTTCTCTAGGCACCTGCTAAATAGACTGTCCCTATTTATTTTCAATTTTACTGTTTACAAAGGAGCATTGAGAGCATTCAGATCAGAATTAGAAGGGCATGTCTGCATCGCTACTTATCTTTTACTTCATCCGTCTCAAAATAAGTTCTTAACTTTGTACTATTAATTTTACTATAAAGTTATACTGAAGTTGAGATACGCTTATTTTGGGACAGAGGAGTACTGTACAACAGTTCGTACATAGCACCTGCACGAACAGGCTAGCATGGGAAGCAAGAGCTAATGCTTGTCAGCGCAAGGCTCAATAAAAATCCATGGTCCGGTAGTAGTACAATTTACCTCCACGACGCGTGCCTCCCCGGCGGTGACAGCCCCCGCAGGACACCGGCCATGGCTGCCCGCGGTCGGCACATCGCCTGCAGCGGCACGGCCTTGGGAAGCGTCAGCCCACCTCCTTCACCCATGTCAACCTCGGTATCACCAACCCTGTCCCAATGGAAGCACTGCACCAGCGTGCCCAGAACCAAGCCCAGCATCCGCAGCGCGAGGGCCTCGCCGGGGCACTTGCGCCGCCCCATCCCGAACGGCATCATGAACAGGCCCTCGGCCTTCCCTTCCTCGAACCGCTCCGGCCTGAACTCCGTCGGGTGCTCCCACGCCGCCGGGTCCCTGTGGATGGCGTACGCGTTCACGAGCAGCGTCGTGCCGCTCGGGACGTGGTAGCCCGCCACCGTGCAGTCCGCGGAGGACTCGTGCGGGATCATCGCCGGAACCGGCGGGTACAGCCGGAGGGTCTCGCTGATGATGCAGTGGAGATAGCCGAGGCGGGGGAGGTCGTCGGCGCGGAGCAGGCGGGTGGTTCCGACGGTCGTGTCCATCTCGGCCTGCGCTTTTGCCAGGGCGTCCGGGTGGTTGAGCAGCAGTGACATCGCCCACTCCGCCGTCGTCGCCGTTGTCTCTGTCCCCACGCTGAACATGGTCTGCCAAGGAAAGGAAGACACGAAGAGTGATCAGTCAAATCACTGAGGTTGGTAGCAGTGGGACTGTGAGAGTGAAAGACAACAGACAGCGAGATGGTGGAAGCGCTTACCATGCACAGAGCCATGATCACCTTGTCCGTGTAGATCTCGGGCTCTGTCTTTTGCAGATCGAGCAGCACGGCAATCATGCTCTTCTTCTCCCCTTCGCCGACGACCCTCCGCCGTTGTGCGTCGATGAGCCGCCGCAGGAACGCGTCCCTCCTGCTCACGGCAGCCTCGATCTTGTTCCTCACGCCGAACACGTCGAACCATCGTAGCACTGGCAGGAAGTCCCACATGTTGGCCCCGCCGAGCAGCGGCACGATCTCGTCCAGCGACTTCTTGAACTCCTGGGCCTCCGGCGACATGTCCGTGTCCTCGGCCCCCTCGCCGCGGGACGTCTTGGTCTGCGCGACGGTCTCCATCAAGGCGCTAAGGGACACCTCGAACAGGCTCCGCTTGAGCTCCACCAGCGCGGCGCCGCCTGGGGCGGCTGCGGCGGCACGTGACAGGCGGCGCGCCAGCGCGCGCACCTCGCTGGCGATGTCCGCGGTCATGCAACCCACCCGGTGCACGGAGAGGAGCTGCACCGTCGCGACGCGGCGGAGGTTGCGCCAGTAGGGGCCATAGCGGGACGTCGGAAGCGTGGTGCAGCCGAAGCACACCAGCTGCAGCGAGGGGAACCGCGGGCGGTCGGCGAAGGTGACGTCGTGGTCCGTGAAGCATTCCCTGGCGCCCGCAGCCGAGGACACGACCACGGCGGGGCGCGAGCCGAGGCGCAGGGAGAAGACCGGCCCGTGGCGCGCGGCGAGGCGGGCGAGTGCGGCGTGGAACGGCCTCTTGAGGAGGTGGAGGTGGCCGAGGAAGGGGATGGCGGCGGGGCTCGGCGGCAGCTGTGCGCTCTTGTTCTTGAAGCCGCCGAGGAGTGGGTGGCGTAGCCGGAGTAGTGAGGTGATGAAGATGAAAAGGGCGGCAGCGCCGGCGAGGGCGGTGACGGTGTTCATGCCGTTGGAACTTGGAACTTGGAAGAGCAGAGCTGGTTTCCCGGTCGATTCAGTGGCTCGTTTGCGCGGTATTTTATAAGGTCCATATGCAAGATCCAACGTTTCGCTCGTAAGTTTTGGATACGAAGCCAATGGCCGAACTGGGAGTGCCATATGCAAGATCCAACGTTTTTCAGAGTTCAGACAATGTAAGCACCAATTGGCCTGACCATGGCAAGGCATTCCCATCCTAACCGTACGCCAATACGTCATGGACATGTCAATTAACGTAGTACGGGACAAACGAGGAGAAACTTTGAGACTGGAACTATGTGCTTGGGATCATCGCAGCATCTCCAGCAAATCATTGATCTTCAGTCGAAATTGCGATTGTACTCCTGTTTTTTTTTTGGACATGCGGTTGTACTACTGGGCTGGTCTTAATAATAGAGGGAATGCTAAACGTACGGGTTGTTACATGAGCTTTACGGGGACCCTTTCCTCTAATTCGCTCCACCCCCTGATTTTCAGGTGTGTGAGCCCCGAGAGCATATCGTGTACTCTAAAGTATGGAGTACTCCGAGTGCATCATCGACAGGAGATGCGTTGGATGAAATATGTACTCCGAGTGCACCATGGACAGGAGACGCGTTGGATGAAATAGGTGTGTACATGATGGAAACTGAAGGCCCCTATCCTGTGAAATTTGCAGAAAGCACCCCGTATAAGTACAGAACAACTATAACACTAATAGCTTTGCTTCAAAAGATATGCTTCCTCAGTTTTGGAACAGAAAGAAACGCATATGATGTACCTAGGTACTGGTCGTTTCATGCTGATGCTTTAAGCTTTGTCCAATGGACATAAATATGACAACATCTGTACAATACGTATGTAGATAGGAAAATAAACACAACACAACACACACATTCAGCGAGCTGATTTTACAAGGTAAAGTTAATTGAAAGAAAATGAAAAATTATTAAGCCCATGAACATAAATTGAACTGATAAAAAACTGCACCAAAAATGCAAAGTCCGCAACACCAGTCATCGGGTGTATTGACCACCTTTGTCAAATTAGAAGCCAACGTGTCATCATCTCAACATTTCAAAGTTCATAGTACGACAGTGCTATCATGAATGCTTGGTGAATAGTATGCATGACAATACACATAAATCTACGATGAAGCACATAACTGGAGTTGCAATCCAAATATTTTTTACAACCCAAGGCATAACAGCTTAGCAGGTACGCATAAATTGCTAGATTTAACTAGGTGTACAAGTTGTAGCAGAAGTCTACAACAATGGATGAATGGAACTAGGTTCATAGCACATGAACGAAGGCATTTCTAATCCAGCATTTAACGCAAAGTAAATGATGTCGGCTCCCATGGGCTGTGTTGTGCCGCTAAACATCAAACAAGTTCAAGTCCCGTCGATGTTGTTGACCTGACACTTGGAGGAAAACTTGCCATGGACTCCATTCCCTGGAGCAATACATGTAGGAGTAACTAAGAGTTAGCTTGTCCTGAGAGTTGTAGCACAAGGAAGTATAAAAATGTAACAATCCCATGCTAAAGCAGCGAAGTAAGAAAATGTCCAATGCATTGACATTTAGATGTTCTAAAGAGTTATAAAAATGGTGCTAATAAAAAATATTCCTGAGCACAGCAACATATATTTAGCATG
The DNA here is from genome assembly GCF_002575655.3 of Aegilops tauschii subsp. strangulata. Lineage (NCBI taxonomy): Eukaryota > Viridiplantae > Streptophyta > Magnoliopsida > Poales > Poaceae > Aegilops > Aegilops tauschii. Next base: position 488,080,609 of record NC_053039.3, read on the forward strand.
GCGTCATGCCATTGTGCCAAGGCAGGATCAACCAAAGCAGGCATTGGAATACATATTGAAGAAGAAAATGAAGTACAAATATCATTGTGTCAGCAGCTAGCAAACATGTCAGCTCCCCATTACAAGCAGAGTCTGTATATGGCCCTTCAGATTGCTGCAGGAATAATTTCCAAATTCGAATGCAAACATGACATTTTCTGATGGATAGTCTGACCCTGGGCAAGGCAGTGTGAAGAAATATTATTCTTTCCCCTGGGCATTGAGAGATCAGAAACCAGCTAGCAAAATTCTTTGCTACAACAGCAAACATGCAGATACAAAATTTATCACATACCAAGGAACCTTTACTCTGTGGCTCACAGTTGTGCTGCAGAAGTAGTAGATTCGATAAGGTGTGGGCAAAAATATGACATGTTGTAGCTTAGCACATACAGGTGATCAGTGTTTTATGCTTTCAAAGTTAGGCAATCTAGATGTTATCTGTTAAGGATTTTCAAACCCTGAATGTAAAATGTGCTTGATAATGAATATAACGCGTCGTTGGCTTCGGCTTTTGTCAAAAAAATAAAATCCAAAGAGCTAATACATTAATTCACTTGAGCGAAACTACAATCGTATGAGTTTCAATGGAAATAATGAACAGAATTATAGATAAATCTCAGAAATTAGTGAGGTAAATATTGCAGGTGTTAATGGATCTCGGTCTTATACGAACAAACACTTCATATTCAGCTACTTGAACAGACAGATATAATTACTTTGTGCTCATTTCAGACCATAGGTTGTTGAAATTTTTGTTTACCTATTTGCTCGAATATGTAGTCTAAGCAAAATAGAACGAGTTGTTTCAGTGATTACTTTTCCTGCACCCTGATACATAGAAATATCACTACATTTTACACAGATAGCATTGGCTACATCTCACACAATCAGTGGAAATGACAATTGATAGAACCCAAAATACACAATGAACACACATGGTTCTAACATTCAAAAGGATACCTGAAGGCTGGAGTTTTCTCCTCCGGCGTCGTCAGATGGCGGATCTACCGCTGGGTGTGGGGAGGCGATGGTACCGTGGCGAGTTTGATTGCCCGAGATGGCAGCGCAGCGCACGCCGAGCTCCGCCGCCGGAGCCTACGAGCCCTATCTGTTCGCGTCCGTTTTGCTCAAAACTGGGGGCAACACATGTTGGAGAAACCAGCTATTCTGTAATCGCATGGGGTGATTTTTGCAAATTTCGAAGGGTGGAGCGTTCGGGTTGCATCTTGTCACTAGATTCTATATCTAACGGTTGGACTGTTCAGGGTGCAGCCGGAGCACCACATCCTTTAGAGTACAGGATATTTTCCCGATGAGCCCCCTCCCTCCACTTAATTCAATGATAATTTGCCAGCTTAAACCTACGTCATAAAACCATGTAAGAGCACGCGCTAAAATAATTTTAGCGTGCTATTTCAGTAATTTTAGCGATTCAGTCCAGCAGACGCACAAAAATATAGCGCGTAGCGGACCGTGCGCAGCAGTCCAGCAGACGCACTAAAAAAAGCGCCATAAATATGTGTATAACAAACAGGTCCCTAAACATTTACAAATAAATCCATCTGACCAAAAAAAACGCAATTAGGTTGGAGCAAGCTAGCTTGCAAACCATCTTTCGCTGGCCACCGCACGCGAGGTTAGCTTGCTGTGATCTCATTGGAATCGAAAACACGAGCTAGCTAGCTTCCTTAAATCGTTGGAGCAAGCTAGCTTGCAATGGATTGGAATCGCAAGCTCCGCATGCACCGCTCGCCTCCGGCCACTGTACGCGCTCTCGGCTGGTGAGCTCGAGGTGGCGGCGAGCAGAAGGGCAACGGCAGCTCCCGGGCGGCGAACTCGAGGCGGCGAGCTGCAGCCGGCGAGCAGAAGGGCAGAGGCGGGATGAGCAGAGGGAGCGCAGCACTTGGTCTTCGCGCATCATTGTCCAGCGCGTTGTACGCCGCGCACCAAATATCACGCGTGCGATACAGAAATTCCCAGCACGCTGAATGGATTTTACAGCGTGCTGCCTTTTGCAGCGTTTGTTGGAGATGCTTCGCGCGCTAAATTAGTGTTTTTTCCAGCACGGGCTACTTTTAGCGCTTTTGTTGGAGATGCTCTAAGGTCCGTGGCTGTAGCATTACTGGTTCATCGGCTTCTTTTTTTTTTGAGACAAGGTTCTTCAGCTGTCAGTTTTGTGGATTTCGATGTCGACCTGATGGTTGTGGCCTCCAAAATCAAATAGAGCTATTTTTAGACAAAAAGTCAAATAAAGCTACATTTTATTTTCTCAAATAGAGCTGCTTTTTTTATGCTAAAATAGAGCTTTTTCTTTAGACAATAAAGTAGAGCTACATGGGAGTGCTCCTCCTACTCGCAAAAGCTATTTGCTTGGATCGGCCCAGTAATAAACGAACGGGAAGCAGTTTCTACCCATTGTTTTTTTTGCTGGGTTTTGTAATCGGATTTTCTGTCAGATTTTATTCTTTCTTTCTAATTTTTATCTTTCGGATCTTTTCCTAATTTTATGTATGTTCTTCCTTTTCCTTTTTCTTTTCGTAATTTGTTTCTTGTTCTTTTCATGTTTTTGTTTATTTTTCACTTTCCAATTTAATTACATGATTTTTTTAAAATCATTTTCTTGTAAAATGAGTTGAATTTATTAAAAATGTATGTCTAATTTTATGTTCTCCCTTTTTCTTTTTCTTTTTCTTTTTTTAATTTTAATTTATTTTCTTGTTCTTTTCATGTTTTTGTTTATTTTTCACTTTCCAATTTAATTACATGATTTTTTAATCATTTTCTTGTAAAATGAGTTGAATTTTTTAAAAATTTATGTCTAATTTTATGTTCTCCCTTTTCCTTTTTCTTTTTTTTTTAATTTTAATTTTGTTTCTTGTTCTTTTCATTTTTTGCTTATTTTTCACTTTAAAATTAATTACATGAGTTTTTTTAAATCGTTTGGTTGTAAAATAAGTTGAATTTTTTTAACAAAATCCTGCTTAATTTCATCATCTCATTTTTCTTTTCTTTTCCCAATTTTTCCTTCTTTCCTTTTGTTCCCGTTCTTCTTTTTATCACGTATCATATATACCTAAAAGAGCCAACCCCATTAACTGTTTTATCATGTAAACATGTCACTCACCATACAATTATGAATTGGATAGTGCCTACCTCAACATGCAATCATGCATGGGAAAAAAACTAACCACAACATTCAACAATGCATGAAAAAATATTTTACATTCAATTACTCTACTTGTATTCAATAAAACATTCTATAACTATACATAACCAAATGTAATAAGTGATATATATTTTCAAATTAGGTTCTCATCTTATCAACCCAAAAATTTATCAACATTCATCAACCAATTACCGCAACAACACATGGGGTATCCTCTAATTTATAACATACGCATAGTCCTTATCAAAAACACAATCGTGTTATATTTCCAAAAAAATGTTTGTGGGTAATTTGAAAGTGGAAAATTGTGTATTTTATGAATGTTCATCTTGTATCTAAAAATATTGTTCATATTGTATGAAATATGCCCATCATGTATTTAGAAAAGGTTCATCGTTCATTTTAAAAATTGTTCAACATGTATTTAGAAAATCTTTAGGGCATATTAAAAATGTTCATCCTATGTTTTAAATTTGCCTTCTGTATTTTTTAAATTGTATTTTTCAAAAGGATTGTCTATATTTATCATCGTGTATTTAAAAATATTGTCCACCATGTATAAGAAATGTTCATTGTGTTTTTTAAAAAGGTTTGCTGTACAATTTTAAAATACGAGATATGCACGTCGCCGTGCTCGATATCCCAAACGACGCAGGTATTTTGGAATCCTTAATCCGGCTACCCATTGAGGAGGGTGAGATCCTCTGCGGCGGCCTCCAGCACGTCACGGCGATCTCACTCCTTCTCAGGGATGAAGGCGTAGAGACGGACATGTGGTGGCTTTTGGTTCGTACTTGCTTGATCAAAGAGCAGAGAAGGGTATGTGGTGATTATTAGTTCATCATGTGGATGTTTGGACTCCCGCAAAGTCTCCCTGGTTTGCTTCCGTCTTCACTGAGGTGAAGGAGCGCTCAATGACGTGGCAGTGCATCCTGTATCCGTCCCTAGATATGGATTTGGTATGGGAGTATTGGTCAACCTTAACGTTTGGGCTAGATTGTGCGGTCCGGTTTGGCTACATTTTTCTGTCCAAGCAGCCTGATACGGGGCTCCGCTTGTAGATGCCCTAAGAGCACCTACAACCGGATCCCCTATACTCGCCTCAAACGCCCGCGCAGGCTGCCCGGTCAGTGTTCAGATGAAAAAACGCCAACCAACCGGGAGTCCCGTATTCGGCCCAAACGCCCGGACTGACCGACAACCCCAACGTCCAGCCCATATCTGGGAATGATGTGGGGACACCTGGACGCGAGTGCCACATAGGATCTGGCCCACTATGGCCCACCCAAACGCATATAAATTGGACCCTATCCTCACTCTGAACGAAACCTTAGCCGCATTCCACTCCACTCCACTCTCCTCCGCCCACAAGATCCCATCTGGCGATCTCCCATCGTCTCCAGCATGGCGGGCAGCGGATCTGAGTCCTACACCTCCATATCCATTGGCCCGGAGCTCGTCCCACGCAGCCCCGAGGAGGAGATGGTCGTCCGCCTGGCATTGCACCAATCCCGGGATGAGGCAGCTCGACAGCGGGTGGAGTCCTTCCGTTGGGAATCCATTGCGTCCGCCCAACTGGCACATGGATCCGGGGCGAGGTGTGTCGTCGCTACCTCACCGAAGGCGGTGCGGTCCGTCTGGCGTCCCAACGCGCTGGCGTATGCACAACCGCTGCATTGGCGCGCCGATGTGGAGGTGAACACATGGGCGTCGTCCAATGCAAGTATGGCGTGGCGTGCCCGCCGTGCGAGGCAGTGTGCGTGGGAGGTGGCGGGAGCCCTCGCGGCGGACGTTGCCGAGGCGGAGTCGCACTTTCCGGTGCCGCGTATGGCGCATGGCCACCTCGAGCACCGCAACCACCTCGGACATGTACATGGTGGAGCCGGACGAGCCCTCGTGGCGGATGTTGCCGTTGTGGACGTTGAAAATAAGGTATTCCGTTGTGAAATTGGTTTTTTGTGTGTTGTCTCGGCCCATCCGCGAGCATTTGATGACCGAAATTCGATACTTTCGGTTGTAGATGCTCTGAGTTTAAAAAAAAATTTGAACCAAAGGCCAACAGTGAGTAGATGCTCTAAGTTGTCTACAACCACTGCTTATGTAGGAGTGTCAGCCACGGTCGGCGTTGAACGGCCTTATGGATAACCTAAAACCTAAAAAGTGCGTGTGCACTATCTAGTCGTCGTGAGCGGCCGAACGAGAGCCGCTCGATCTCGTTTCGATCGATGGCGCGGGTGTCCAGGTGTTACCTGGTCGGGTGATGGAGCCGCGCCGCTTGGACCCGCACGTGGACCGGTCGCCTGGTCCGATCGCCCCGCGCCGTGCGAGATAACCCTCCCCCAGGACCCACATGTCATAGAGGATTAGGCAGTTCCCCAGTGTGATAGCCGTCGTGCGTAGTGAGCGGCGGTTTTGAATTTCGTGCCATTATCCCGTCCACCCCCCACCTCTCGCGGTCCATTCCTCCTTCCTCCTTGCCTTCGCTATTGGGTGGTGCTGCAGAGGCGGTTCCAAATCCACCAGGGTGTGGTCGACGGCGGGGCGCGCCGGGAGGGTCGTCGTTCGCGGTGGCACAGGTACTGCTCCTACGCGCACTCCCTGTTCTTCTGCTTGTTTCTTCACTCGCCCGCCCTCCTTTTTCTGGTGAGATCGCACGTTTTCCAGCGAGGTCGTGGTCGGGGTCAGGGAGGTCGAGGTAGAGGTCGAACTCGAGGTCGCGGTCGGGGTCAAGATGTGCTCATTTTCCGGCGAGGTTGAGGTCACCCCCGGGGACTACTCCGTTTGGGAAACAACGGGATTGGCAAGGGTGGGCTAGGGTTGTGCTTATCCCGTCGTTTTTGCGTTGCAGTAGGGGAGAGCTCGTGCATATACGTACGTGATGAGTGATTCAAGGAGGAGAAGGAGTGGCTCGCGGCGATAGAGCCTCGTCTGTGAATTGTAGCCTCGCGGTGGATCTGGTGTTTTTGATGTGTGTTTTCCCCCGCGGTGTGCAACTAGGTTGGCCCTTGCGTGCAAATTAGGAGAAGTAGTACATAATTTTTGAGATAATATAGCCAATCTGCCAGCCTTGTGGTGGATCTCCTGGTTCATGTGTTTTCCCCTGTTGTGTGCAACTAGGGACCATTACCTGTGCAAATTAGTACCTATGCTTGCCAATTTCCCAATATACTCAATCCAAGTTGCCAGCTTTTGTGTTGGATCTGGTGGTTCGTGTGTCTTCCCCCTGCTGTGTGCAATTAGGGACCCTTGTTTGTGCAATTTAGCACCAATGCTTGCCAGTTTTCCAATATAGTCTACCCAATTTGCCAGCCTTGTGGTGGATGTGGTGGTTCACGTGTTTTCTCCTGCTGTGTGCAAATAAGGACCATCACTTGTGCAAATTAGTACCAACGGTTGCCAATTTTCCAATATAGTCTACTGATTTTTCTGCCAGCCTTTGTGCTGGATCTGGTGGTTCGTGTGTTTTTTCCCTACTGTGTGCAACTAGGGCCTTTTGATTGTGCAAATTAGTACCAATGCTTGCCAATTTACCAATATAGTCTACCCAATCTGCCAGTCTTGTTGTGGATGTGGTTGTTCATGTGTTTTCCCCTGATGTGTGCAACTAGGGACCCTTATTTGTGCAAATTAGTACCAATGCTTGCCAATTTTCTAATATAGTATACCCAATTGTTTGTTGCATATATTCTATTTGGCTATGCATTTTTTTTGTCCCAGTTGCACAAGTTATCATACCCAGTTGGCTGCCTTTAGTTAACTATTTTCTGTCTAGTTATTACTTGCCTTAGTGAAACTAGTTGGCTTATATGCTGTCCAGTTGCACAAGGTTGACTGCCCAGTTGGCTGCATCACTGTAGTAGTTGTCTGTTCACATGTTCTACAGTTTTTTCACTAGCTGTCATGCTTATGTGTAGAGGTCTGTAGATCAAAGAAACCTTTTTATGTTTTCTCTAGTTTGTTTGCATATTTTCTAACTATGTTTTTTTCTTGTATTTTCCCGCGGGCTAAAAATGGTTATAATAGGAGGAGATGCGGATGGGAATGAAGAAGATGTATTTTCTCATTTTTTCTGTGTCTTTGAGTTGTTTTCAACTTATCCATGTATGCTTATGTCATTTTTTCTTTTTTTGTTGCTTAATTAGGGTTCTGGAAGTCAGTCCCTTCGCCGGAACTCGAAGCTTGCTGCTAATCGCCAGCCACGCTCTGCGCGTAGTGTTCAGTAGGGAGAGGAAGTTGAGGTAAGTGGCATGCTCATGACACAAGCACCTTATTTTGGTTTTGTTAGGGTCATATAATAATTTTTTCCCATGCCCATGTTTTTTATTTTCTTAGGATGTTGATCAGTTTCGGGTTGTAAAACGGACTAGACGTGCAGCAGTTGCAGAGGGAGTTGAATCATCTACTAGGGTAAGTAAATCCTTGAATATCAATGTTTCTTGCTTTTCTAGACGCTGATGAAATTATGCAGCCATTGGCACCACTATTTTGTTGTAGTTGCTCAATAACCATCTTGTAGTTGACATCACGGGTCATCTTGATCTAAATATAGTTCTCGCACAAGTTGACATGAGTTGGCATCTTGTAGTTGACATCACTGGTCACCATTTTGTGCAGGCAGCAGTTGCTGGAGGAGCTGCATCATCTTCCGCAACAGATGCTGAGGTATGTGGGTTTTTGTGTGTGTTTATGAGCTATTGAACAGTTTCTTGCAAACCTTTTTTCTTAGTTGCTATTATCTTCTTGCTATATCATGCTTATTGTTGCACATCCCCTGGAACTTTTTGTAGTTGTCAGGTCTAGTATGTTTTCTTAGTTTTTTTGTAGGTTGCACACTGGTAGTCTTCAGTTGTCATGATGAGCTTCCATAGTTGCACAAAACATCATATTAGTTGGTATGATCCATTTTATGTTTATATAGTTTTTGCAATACTGATCCAAATGATCATTGCTAGTTTTTTCTCAGTCCAGTTTTTTGTCTTGTGTTTAATTTTTTTTATTTTCTCATCATCAGGCCAGCGGTGAAGGAGTTGAGGTGGCTGAGGGGAAGATGTGGAGCGACCATCACAAGCGGGCAGGATAAGGGCATCACTAGGGCAGTTTGCGAAGTTCAACAGCTCGCTATCCGCACCGCAAAAGTCTGAGCTAGTTTCAAAGTTGTTTGGGAGCCTCTTGAACTTATCAGATACACTTCCAGAGGACCTCACTAAATTCTTGATGCAGTCCTACCAGCCAGAGAGCTCTGAAATGGTGTTCCCAGGCAGGGGAAGGATCCGTGTCGATGCTGACAGTGTTTACAGGGTGTTTGATCTCCCAAACAGGGGTCAAAAACTCAGATATGTAGTTGACAAGGATGCAACTAGGAGATTCGGAGAGGCTTTCAACATAACTGGAGATTCTCATCCCCAGATCACTACATGGTGCAAGATGATTAAGGATATGGCGGGAAGAACGAATGACACATTCTTTATGGCCTAGCTTGCGGTTGCATTCAGCACTTTTCTAGCACCAACCACGGCCCTGAAGCTGAGCCCAAAGTGCTACGGACTTGTGCTAGATCATGAAATGCTCAAGAACACAAACATCTGCCTCTTTGTAGCAGAACACATAAATGAAGCTTTCCGGAACATGGACCAAGAGAAGCAAATCGTTTGCTGCTGCTTGTATCACTTGATGGTGAGTGAAAACTAGCACTTCCATGTGTTTTTCTTATTTGTGCAGTTATAGTTTCTGAAATACTCCTCATAATAACTGAAGGTGGGTTTGCTTTTTTGGTATTGCGGCAGATCCTATACCTTGATCCGCTCATTCATGATATCCTAGTAAGCAACTGCGCTATACGAGCGAATGCATGGGACAGTAGCCTAATTGCCAAGGTGATCAAGAAGGACTCAATCTCTCCTGGTGTGTTCGGCAAATTACAAGTGAGTTCTCTTTTGTTTTTTTTCCAACAGTGGCTATTTTTATGTTCTATTCATTTTCTGCTCAGTTTTAATTCCTTTGGTAGCTGCACATACGCTTTTGAGATCAACTTTTCAACACTTTTTGGTAGTTGCACAAAACCTGTGATTAGTTGGCACAATAATGCCTGTAGTTGCACAGCTTGTAGCTTTAGCTGGGCATCTGGACACATGTTCATTTTTAAATGGCACATCATCTGTTTCAAGTTGCACAGTTTTACTTATCTTGTTGCACAGATGTGTGACATCAGTTGGCAGAAACATTTTTAGGTGTCCTGTGGGATGCACAGTTTTTTTGGTTTGTGCAGTTGCATATATGTAGAATCTAGTCTGCCCAGCATTTTGTTGTAGTTGCACAGGTTATAACAATCGGTTTTCGTTCAACACAAAATTTGTTTGATAACCTTATTCTTTTCTTTTTCTCTTTTTTACATCAGCTTAAAGAGGAGTATAGGGGCACGGAGCAGACACCACTCTTTGGTGGTCTTTTGCAAGCTGAAGCATTCGTGGCATCCAAGTTACCACTAACCTACAATCCACAGGTAAGTCTTTGCATAAAGGAGTTTGGATCAGTTACCGACATTTTCTTTTTTTAAATGGTTTCTAATTGAATGAGTACTCAATCTTTTTTTGTGCTGATGCAGAAAAAGGCAAAGATTGCCAAAGTGGTCAATGACTTGTGCAAGGCAGTAATTGAACAGGTTGGCACCTTCATTGAAGCAGTTGCCAAGATCGATGATGAGGAACCGGATATTGATCCATATGTATAGCAGACATCAACGGGAACCGGCACGTCATGCCGTGCTCCAAAAGGAAAGAGACGGGTTTCACCTATACAAGAAGAAGACGAGTTTGTTGAGGAGGAGTCAGAAGAAGATGATGAAATGGAAGTAGCACAAGATGTTGAAGATGACGGGGACATAGATGAGGATGAATCAGAGGAGGAGGACAAAGAGGAGGATGACAAAGAAGAATATGAGGAGGAGGAGGAGGATGAGGAGGAGGAGGAGGAGGAAGAAGAAGAGGATAAAGAAGACGAGGAGGACAAAGAAGAAGAGGACAAAGGAGAGCAGGAGGACAAGGAAGAAGATAATGAGGCAGAGGAGGATGAAGAAGAAGATGAGGCCAAAGAGGGGGGTGGAGACAAAGGTGTAACAGTTGATGGCAGTGAGGGGGAAGGAGATGACGAGGAAGAAGACGAGGATGTTGATCGTGATTATCAAGGGGGATTCAATGGAGGCAGTGACAACACTGATGACGATGATGACAATGGCCCTGGTTCTGGGGGTACAGGCGGCAACACAACCAGGGGGAGTAGCAGCTCTGCCAACCCTGGCAGCAGCAGCAACTCAATGAGCAGCAGGAGCACACTACAGATGTTGATTGACAAAACTTGTTGGAAAGAGAAGCATTTACCAAAGTCAAAGAAAAATGACGAAGCGGAGTCTCAGGGGAGCATTGATATGCTCAAGCTGTGCAACTTGAAGCCAACTTTGCCAACCACTTTCCCCGTGCCAGATTTTAGTGACCAAGAGATGTGTCAGAAAATCGATTTTGCCATTGACCAGAAGCTGTTCTTATTAAGTGAGGTTGAAAAGAATCAAGTTGATATGGAGGAAGCGGGAAAGGGTCTGGACTGGGTTCATTCGAAGGCAAAATACAAGGAATATTTGAAGCAGCTTCCAGATATAAGCTCCAGCAAGAGCAAGGCAGCATCCATGGCAAACCCTCATGTGGTATAGAAGCACAAAGGAGTTTCAATGAAGAAGAATCTGAAGTTTCCTCAAACCCAGCAACAGATGCTGAAATAAATGCGGAGAAGGAAGCTGTCGCGCCAACTGTTGTGCCAACTGTAGTGAGCAGAGAGCCAACCAACACTCAAGATGTGACAGCAATACATGTTGAGCCTACAACCATGACAGGAGTTCAATAGATCAAGGGGAAGACTCCTCTTTCAGCAGTCCCACCTAAACCAGCTAAGCAGCAAAAGATTGTTAAGTTTGCCAAGGGCACAAAGGGGGAACAGGGCACAAAAGGTGTGGGGTTCAGACACGAGACAGAACAACATGCCACAGCCATCGGTGCAAGAGTGCCAAGTTCTGCTAGATTGCTGCCAACTCAGGCTAGAAAGATGCCCACTGCTGATACTAGTGTACAAACTGAAGTGTCAATTAGCTGCGAGGTCACAGTCAAAATTACCACTGCTACTCGAGAAGCCACCCCTGCAACTGCAAGCCCCAAGGTGCCAACTCATAGAGATGCTTCAATGCCAAACATGGAAGGAGGTGATCAAACTGCCAAAGTGTCGTCTCCAAGAGCTAACACACAGCATCCAAGCAAGCCTGCATCACCAAGAGCTGACTTTCAGCACTCATTAACACAAGAGGAGGTGTTCAACATTGTAAGTAGGTGCAAGACTCCTAGGCCGCCAACTACAACACTATTGCGAACCAAGTCGGTGAATGATGCACCTGTGTATGTGCCGCAAGGAGATTCCCTGGGCCTTCAACCCATACGCAGATCAAACTCTTATAGCTACCATGGTGACGGGTACTGCGATGCACCAACTTTTGACCTAGGCATAGATGGTGATGCTGGGCCTGCTGCAGCACTTGCTCCAGCAGCACAAACAGGGGATGCCAATGTGGTTGTCATAGATGAGGGTGAGTTGGATCCAGCAACTGTGAATGAAGGATGTGCTGCTGCTGATGCTGGCAAGGAATTAGCTCAAGAGCAAGATGTTGGATCACTAGACAGTTGCCACACCCCGATATGCGCAGAACCAATAGTTGGCACAAGCAGTTCTTCAGGACCACCTATTGCACGAAGACAGAGGAGTGTAATAAGGCCCGGAGCATCTCAAAGGTCTCCATTCATTGATTACAACAAGAAGAAGACGTTCAACTCCAATGAGGCAGTCAACAAGCTTTACGCTTCCCTCTTGTATTGGGTCAGCCATCACCCAGGAGCAAATGATGATGCTACCAGGTAAACCAACTACCCACAGCCTATATACATATCTTTTTCAGTTGCACAGGACCACCCACTTAGTTGCACAGAAAGCAGAGCATGTTGCACAGAACAAAGCTTTTAGTTGCACACTGTTTTTTTTAATACACATTTTTTTGTTGATGTGACCCTTCAAGCTAACTTGTCTTTTATTTCTTTAAAAAAATTCAGCCCTGAGATAATCAGGTATGGCGCTTTCTACATTTCTTTAAAGGAGTTAGTTGATTCCATGAAGCCTGTTCAATGGCTGTCAAGAATTGTTATTGAGACTGGAATCTTACACATCATGGATAACTTACCAGAAGGGTCAAAGAAGGTCGTTATGCCACTCAGGTTTTCTATAAGATTTTTCAGAACCTTTTTACCCTCTTCCTTGTACCACTTTTGTTGACCAATTCAAGGAGTCCTTTCATCTATTAAGGAGTTTGAGGCATGTTTACAATTTCTGCAGATCAATTTACAACAAGGGATCCACAATGTGAATGAGATAAACAAGAAGTTTGAATACAAGAACCGTCTCGACAAGCACGACTTGGTCAGTGCTGTGCCCACATGATCCATTTCTTAGTTGGCACTCATAGCATGTTTAGTTGCACATGACATATCTATTAGTTGGCAAATACTTTCTGGCAACCTATTTTAACTTCACCATTTTTTTACTGTTTTCTTACCTACAATGTCTATCCGTGTCTGAATCGTTCACGCGTGCAGGTCATGCTGCCAGTGCTTGAGTGCGCTGATATAAACGACCGTGAAGGAGGCAGGCATTATTGGGTCTTCAATGTCAACTTGAGGGACAAACGTTTCGAAGTTCTTGATTCAAGCAGGAAGCTAGACGACATTGAGTTGATGAACACCGCCTCTACCATCGCGGGGTGAAAGGATCGAGAAGAGGTGTCTAGAGGGGATTGAATAGACGCTTAGCAAGAAAAGTGGCAGTTTTTAATTTCTTCAAGTTGAGGTGGAGTTTTAGCACATGTTTAAACATTCACAATACATATCAAGCAAGCATGACAAGAGTATATGGGCAGCGGAAAGTAAAGCATGCAAATTGCAAGAATGTAAAGGGATGGGATTGGAGTGTGCAAACGCAATGTAGACTCGGAGATTTTTTATCCGTGGTTTCGATAGGTGGTGCTATCGTACATCCACGTTGATGGAGACTTCAACCCACGAAGAGTAACGGTTGCGGGAGTCCACGGAGGGCTCCACCCACGAAGTTTCCACGAAGAAGCAACCTTGTCTATCCCACCATGGCCATCGCCCACGAAGGACTTGCCTCACTAGGCTAGATCTTCACAAAGTAGGCGATCTCCTTGCCCGTACAAACTCCTTGGTTCAACTCCACAATCTTGACGGAGGCTCCCAAGTGACACCTAACCAATCTAGGAGACACCACTCCCCAAAAGGTAATAGATGGTGTGTTGATGATGAACTCCTTGCTCTTGTGCTTCAAATGATAGTCTCCCCAACACTCAACTCTCTCATAGGATTGGATTTGGTGGAAAGATGATTTGAGTGGAAAGCAACTTGGGAAAGGCTAGAGATCAAGATTTATGTGGTTGGAATGGAATATCTTGACCTCAACACAAGTGTAGGTGGTTCTCTCTTAGAAAATGTATGTTGGAAGTGTAGGCACGTTCTGATGGCTCTCTCCAAGAATGAAGAGTGGGTGGAGGGGTATATATAGCCTCCACACAAAATCTAACCGTTACACGCAATTTACCGAACTCGGTGGGACCGAATCAGAGAACTCGGTCAGACCGATTTAGTTCATAATGTGACCGTTAGGCATTTCGGTGGGACCGATATGATCAACTCGGTAGGACCGATGTGCTAGGGTTAGGGTAAAGCCTCATCTTAGTTTGACCGATTACACAAACTCGGTGGGACCGATTTGGGTAATAAGCAAAACAGAGAGTTAGCCAAGCAAACTCGATGGGACCGATTGCGTATCTCGGTGAGACCGAAATTGTTGCAATAGGCAACAGAGAGTTTGCAAGCCCATCTCAGTGAGACCGAGATCCCATCGGTGAGACCGAATTGATTAGGGTTTTGGCAGTGGCTATGTCAAAGGAAACTCGGTGGCTCCGCATAGAAGATTTCAGTGGGGCCGAGTTTGACTTTTGGTTTGGGACATATGTGGATGTGAGTGGTTGAGGGCTCTAGAGCATGTCACTAAGCACTTTGAGCAAGAAACCCATTAAGCAACACTTCATCCCCTTTTAATAGTATTGGCTTTCCTATGGACTCAATGTGATCTTGGATCACTGAAATAGAAAATGTAGAGTCTTGAGCTTTGAGCTTGAGCCAATCCTTTGTCCTTAGCATCTTGAAGGGGTTCCACATCCTCTTGTCCACGCCACTCCATCGTTGAACTTATCTGAAACATACTAGGTAGAGGTAGAAGTATTAGTTCAACAAGAGATATATTGACATTAATTACCAAAATCACCCAGGGAGCACTTGTGCTTTCAATCTCCCCCTTTTTGGTAATTGATGACAACATACATCAAAGCTTTAGATAAAGATATGAAGAATAACAAGTGAAGCTTTGGAAGGACATGTAACATGTATAGGCTCCCCCTATATGTATGCATTCATGTAGATATGAATATAAGAGCATGTGAATGCATAATCATGACAAGGCAAGCAATGAGTTACATGTATCTTGGCTATATGCATCAGAGCAAAAGGTGTGAATATAGGAAATGTACCTTCATGCTCATGAGTCCTTCTTGCAAACAATATGTACATCAGCAAGAAATCCTCATGCACATGAGTGTGATGCATATACTTACCTTGTGGTCTTGAGCTGGCTTTGGAAGAGATGAACCTGAGTAAACAAGGTTAGATAACACAGATACATCTACTAAGCAGAGCAAGAACAACAAACCACAAGAGTACCAAGATTGGGATGACATGTGGAGAGTGAGTACTAGGTACTCTATTGGATATAGACATGTCCCCAAAGGTAAAGATATGCAAAGAATTCGAAGATTCTCTTCCCTTAGCTGTCTTGCTCCTCCTGAATCTTGTATGGGATACTGGGAGAAGATAGGGAACAGAAAATCAGAGCAAATGCAAACAACCAAATACGCATAAACATGAACATGTGTTTCCCCTCTTAAAGACATGTGTCTTCTCTCCTCTTGAACACCAATCATCTGGGGCTTTTGATGTGATTACTCTCTCTCCCTGTTGAAGAACTCTCTCCCCCTGTTGAAATGACTAAGCTTTGATGTGATCTCTCTCTCCCCCTTTGACATCAATTTCCAAGAAGGGTTCTTCTGGATATTTGTTTCAAATGGGTTTGGTCCTTGAGTCACAGAGCAAAGCAGCATGTTGAAGGTGATGCTGGTAGAGGACAAGAATCATTGAGTGGAGCTGGAGCAAAAGGAATGCAGGATCAAGTGGCAAGTTGTCTTTTCTGGAGTGAAATCGGTGGCACCGAGTTGTGTGCTTCGGTTGAACTGAAAGGATTTGGTGGGACCGAAAGCAACAAACCGGTGTGACCGAGTTCATCACAAAGAAAACACTTGTCACCTCATCTCACTAGGCAAGTAAGATCTCACAAGGATTTGCATGGAATTAACTGAAGGATTTGCAATGAATTGGATGCAGGGAATGCAGAACTGAGATAAAAAGAAAAGAAATCTAGATAAAGTTTTTTTTGAAAGGGGAAACAAACATGCATGAGACAAATGCAAGAACACAGAGAAACACAAGAGAACTTCATCTAGAATTGGTCGGCGACAAAGTCACCTATGTTAGAGTATATTGACTTAGGAGTGAAGTGAGGGCACTTGATCATAGGTCATAGTCATCGTTTAAGCTCAAAATGGGGTCACCATTTTTCGTTTAAGCATCTTAATGTATTCACATCTTGTTGAGTTGCTTTGACCCATGACTTGGAGTAAAGCTTCTCTAAGATGGAATAACATACCTTGGGTGGTGGTGTTGTTCTTGATCATGTAGTTGAACTTGTGTGGGATGCTCAAGGTTGATGTAGCTCATTAAGAGTTGGGAGCACCACTTGTAATTGAAGTTCATCTACCTACATGGGTTAGTCTTGCAAGGAATAGCACTTGTGTATCCAAAATGATAATTATGAAGTTTGATCTAGAATTTATCAAAGGATATGTTTGAAAGGTTCCGTGCTTCCTTGTCATCAACCACCATGTTGTAGAGACTTGGTGATGTAGAGATTGCTCAAGATGTGAGTGAGTTGCAATCTCATAGATTGGGATTCATCCAAGTACCTACAAGGGTTAGATAGCATGCAAGGGTGCAAATATTTCCAAGACATATGAATAGCATCATGAAAGAAATATCAAGGATTAGTCATAGGCTCATGCCTTGCATGTATCCAAATGGAGTTCCTACTCTAAGTTTGAACCATCAATGATGTTCAATTCACCTCTCAACCGGCAAAACACTTTCTCATCAAGTGGTTTGGTGAATATATCCGCCAACTTCTTATCGGTACGAACATGCTTAAGATCAATATCCCCTTTAGCAACATGATCTCGAACGAAATGATGACGAACTTCAATATGCTTAGTTCGAGAATGTTGCACGGGATTATGAGCAATCTTAATGGCACTTTCATTGTCACAAAGGAAAGGAACATGGTTCACATATATCCCATAATCTTTAGGAGTTTGGGTCATCCAAAGTAATTGAGCACAACATGAACCAGCGGCAATGTATTCCGCTTCGGTGGTGGATAAGGATACCGAGTTTTGTTTCTTGGAGGACCAAGACACAAGAGATCTACCAAGAAATTGACAAGTACCCGAAGTGGACTTTCTATCAACCTTGTCTCCGGCATAGTCCGAATCGGAGTAGCCAACAAGATCAAAAGAAGACCTCTTAGGATACCAAATGCCAAAATTTGGTGTATGTATTAAGTATCTCACTATCCTTTTCACAGCCTTAAGATGACATTCTTTAGGGGGCGCTTGATATCGTGCACACATGCACACACTTAGCATAATATCGGGACGAGAGGCACATAGATATAACAATGAACCAATCATAGAGCGGTAAACTTTTTGATCAACCGGTTCACCATCCTTAGTCAAATAAAGATGTCCACTAGTAGGCATGGGTGTACTCATACCTTTGCATTCTTGCATATTAACTTCTTGAATAAGTCCTTGGTGTACTTTGTTTGAGAGACAAAAGTACCTTCCTTAGTTTGCTTGATTTGCAAACTAAGAAAGAATTTGAGTTCACTCATCATAGACATCTCAAACTTCTCCGACATTAGCTTTCCAAACTTTTCACTAAAATGAGGGTTAGTAGAACCAAATATAATATCATCAGCATAAATTTGGCACACAAATAATTCTCCATTAACCCTTTTAGTAAAAAGAGTAGAATCTATTTTACCAATTTCAAAGCCTTTCTCAATAAGGAACTTGGTCAAGCATTTATACCGCGCTCTAGGAGCTTGTTTAAGATCATAAAGAGCTTTGTGAAGTTTGTAAACATGATCGGGTTTCTTAGGATTGACAAAGCCGGGAGGTTGTTTAACATAAACTTCCTCGTCAATTTCACCATTTAAAAAAGCACTTTTAATGTCCATTTGGTACAAGATGATATCATGGTGATTAGCATAGGCAAGTAAGATGCGGATGGACTCAAGTCTAGCAACGGGGGCATATGTCTCACCATATTCCATACCTTTGACTTGAGTGTAGCCTTGGGCGGCGAGACGTTCTTTGTTGTGAACTACTTGTCCATCTTCATCTTGCTTGTTGCGAAACACCCATTTGGTACCGATGATGTTGTGGTCGTTGTCTGGCTTCTCGACCAATGTCCACACTTGGTTGCTCTCAAAGTTGTGTAGCTCTTCATGCATGGCAATTATCCAATCCGGATCTTCCAATGCTTCTTCGACCTTCATAGGTTCAATGCTAGAGATGAATGAATAGTGTTCACAAAAGTTAGCCAAACGAGTTTTAGAGAGAGTGATTCTCCTGGTTTGGATGTCATTGTAGATTTGCTCGACGGAATGGTCTCTGGCGACTCTTGCTCTAACTCGTGAGAGCTTTTGTTTTGATCGAGGTGGAACATCTTCTTCATCCTCTTGTACTTCTTCTTCGCCTTCTTCATTGTTGACGTTGTCGTTCTCTTGTCTTGGTGGAGAAGGAGGTTGATGAGGTTCATCTTGGTGTACTTCCTCGTTTTCTTCATCTTGGTGTGTCCCACTTGTGGATGCTTCTGCATCAAGTCTTGGTTCACCTTGTCGTGAGGTAGAAGCTGTTGGGGAACGTAGTAATTTCAAAAATTTCCTACGCACACGCAAGATCATGGTGATGCATAACAACGAGAGGGGAGAGTGTTGTCCACGTACCCTCGTAGACCGACAGCGGAAGCGTTATCACAACGCGGTTGATGTAGTCGTACGTCTTCACGATCCGACCGATCAAGTACCGAACGTACGGCACCTCCGAGTTCTACACACGTTCAGCTCGATGACGTCCCTCGAACTCCGATCCAGCCGAGTGTTGAGGGAGAGTTTCGTCAGCACGACGGCGTGGTGACGATGATGATGTTCCACCGACGCAGGGCTTCGCCTAAGCTCCGCAATGGTATTATCGAGGTGTAATATGGTGGAGGGGGGCACCGCACACGGCTAAGAGATCTCAAGGATCAATTGTTGTGTCTCTGGGGTGCCCCCCTGCCCCCGTATATAAAGGAGCAAGGGAGGAGGAGGCCGGCCCTAGGAGGGGGCGCATCAAGTGTGGAGTCCTACTAGGACTCCCTAGTCCTAGTAGGATTCCACCTCCCATATGGAATAGGAAAAGAGGAAGGAAAAAAGAGAAGGAAGGAAGGGGGCGCCCCCCTTCCCTAGTCCAATTCGGACCAGACCAAGGGGAGGGGTGCGGCCACCCTTGAGGCCCTTTTCCTTCTTTCCCGTATGGCCCAATAAGGCCCAATACGTATTCCCGTAACTCTCCGGTACTCCGAAAAATACCCGAATCACTCGGAACCTTTCCGAAGTCCGAATATAGTCGTCCAATATATCGATCTTTACGTCTCGACCATTTCGAGACTCCTCGTCATGGCCCCGATCTCATCCGGGACTCCGAACTCCTTCGGTACATCAACATACATAAACTCATAATAAAACTGTCATCGTAACTTTAAGCGTGCGGACCCTACGGGTTCGAGAACTATGTAGACATGACCGAGACACGTCTCCGGTCAATAACCAATAGCGGGACCTGGATGCCCATATTGGCTCCCACATATTCTACGAAGATCTTTATCGGTCAGACCGCATAACAACATACGTTGTTCCCTTTGTCACCGGTATGTTACTTGCCCGAGATTTGATCGTCGGTATCTCGATACCTAGTTCAATCTCGTTATCGGCAAGTCTCTTTACTCGTTCCGTCATACATCATCTCGCAACTAACTCATTAGTCACAATGCTTGCAAGGCTTATAGTGATGTGCATTACCGAGTGGGCCCAGAGATACCTCTCCGACAATTGGAGTGACAAATCCTAATCTCGAAATACGCCAACCCAACAAGTACCTTTGGAGACACCTGTAGAGCACCTTTATAATCACCCATTTACGTTGTGACGTTTGGTAGCACACAAAGTGTTCCTCCGGTAAACGGGAGTTGCATAATCTCATAGTCATAGGAACATGTATAAGTCATGAAGAAAGCAATAGCAACATACTAAACGATCGAGTGCTAAGCTAACGGAATGGGTCAAGTCAATCACGTCATTCTCCTAATGAGGTGATCTCGTTAATCAAATGACAACTCATGTCTATGGCTAGGAAACATAACCATCTTTGATTAACGAGCTAGTCAAGTAGAGGCATACTAGTGACACTCTGTTTGTCTATGTATTCACACATGTACTATGTTTCCGGTTAATACAATTCTAGCATGAATAATAAACATTTATCATGATATAAGGAAATATATAATACTTTTTTGTTTCCTCTAGGGCATATTTCCTTCAGTCTCCCACTTGCACTAGAGTCAATAATCTAGTTCACATCGCCATGTGATTTAACATCAATAATTCACATCACCATGGGATTAACACCCATAGTTCACATCTCTATGTGACCAACACTCAAAGGGTTTACTAGAGTCAATAATCTAGTTCACATCGCTATGTGATTAACACCCAAAGAGTACTAAGGTGTGATCATGTTTTGCTTGTGAGATAATTTTAGTCAACGGGTCTGTCACATTCAGATCCGTAAATATTTTGCAAATTTCTATATCTACAATGCTCTGCATGGAGCTACTCTAGCTAATTGCTCCCACTTTCAATATGTATCTAGACCGAGACTTAGAGTCATCTAGATTAGTGTCAAAACTTGCATCGACGTAACCTTTTACGACGAGCCTTTTGTCACTTCCATAATCGAGAAACATATCCTTATTCCAGTAAGGATAATTTTGACTGCTGTCCAGTGATCTACTCCTAGATCACTATTGTACTCCCTTGCCAAAATCAGTGTAGGGTATACAATAGATCTGGTACACAGCATGGCATACTTTATAGAACCTATGGCCGAGGCATAGGGAATGACTTTCATTCTTTTTCTATCTTCTGCCGTGGTCGGGTTTTGAGTCTTACTCAACTTCATACCTTGTAACACAGGCAAGAACTCTTTCTTTCACTGTTGTATTTTGAACTACTTCAAAATCTTGTTAAGGTATGTACTCATTGAAAAAACTTATCAAGCGTCTTGATCTATCTCTATAGATCTTGATGCTCAATATGTAAGCAGCTTCACCGAGGTCTTTCTTTGAAAAACTCCTTTCAAACACTCCTTTATGCTTTGCAGAATAATTCTACATTATTTCCGATCAACAATATGTCATTCACATATACTTATCAGAAATGCTGTAGTGCTCCCACTCACTTTCTTGTAAATACAGGCTTCACCGCAAGTCTGTATAAAACTATATCCTTTGATCAACTTATCAAAGTGTATATTCCAACTCCGAGATGCTTGCACCAGTCCATAGATGGATCGCTGGAGCTTGCATATTTTGTGAGCACCTTTAGGATTGACAAAACCTTCTGGTTGCATCATATACAACTCTTCTTTAATAAATCCATTAAGGAATGCAGTTTTGTTTATCCATTTGCCAGATTTCATAAAATGCGGCAATTGCTAACATGATTCGGACAGACTTAAGCATAGATACGAGTGAGAAACTCTCATCGTAGTCAACACTTTGAACTTGTCGAAAACCTTTTTGCGACAATTCTAGCTTTGTAGATAGTAACACTACTATCAGCGTCCGTCTTCCTCTTGAAAATCCATTTATTCTCAATTGCTTGCCGATCATCGGGCAAGTCAACCAAAGTCCACACTTTGTTCTCATACATGGATCTCATCTCAGATTTCATGGCCTCAAGCCATTTTGCGGAATCTGGGCTCACCATCGCTTCTTCATAGTTCGTAGGTTCGTCATGGTCTATTAACATAACCTCCAGAACAGGATTACCGTACCACTCTGGTGCGGATCTTACTCTGGTTTACCTACGAGGTTTGGTAGTAAATTGATCTGAAGTTACATGATCATCATCATTAACTTCCTCACTAATTGGTGTAGAAGTCACAGGAACAGATTTCTATGATGAACTACTTTCCAATAAGGGAGCAGGTACAGTTACCTCATCAAGTTCTACTTTCCTCCCACTCACTTCTTTCGAGAGAAACTCCTTCTCTAGAAAATTTCCGAATTTAGCAACAAAAGTTTTGCCTTCGGATCTGTGATAGAAGGTATACCCAACAGTCTCCTTTGGGTATCCTATGAAGACACATTTCTCCGATTTTGGGTTCGAGCTTATCAGGTTGAAGTTTCTTCACATAAGCATCGCAGCCCCAAACTTTAAGAAATGACAACTTTGGTTTCTTGCCAAACCACAGTTCATAAGGCATCGTCTCAACGGATTTTGATGGTGCCCTATTTAACGTGAATATAGCTGTCTCTAATGCATAACCCCAAAACGATAGTGGTAAATTGGTAAGAGACATCATAGATTACACTATATCCAATAAAGTACGGTTATGACGTTCGGACACACCATTACACTGTGGTGTTCCAGGTGGCGTGAGTAGTGAAACTATTTCACATTGTTTTAACTGAAGGCCAAACTCGTAACTCAAATATTTTACCTCTGCGATCATATCGTAGAAACTTTTATTTTCTTCTTACGATGATTCTCCACTTCACTCTGAAATTCTTTGAACTTTTCAAATGTTTCAGACTTTGTGTTTCATCAAGTAGATATACCCATATCTGCTCAAATCATCTGTGAAGGTCAGAAAATAATGATACCTGCTACGAGCCTCAATATTCATCGGACCACATACATCTGTATGTATGATTTCCAACAAATCTGTTGCTCTCTCCATAGTTCTGGAGAACGGCGTTTCAGTCATCTTGCCCATGAGGCACGGTTCGCAAGCATCAAGTGATTCATAATCAAGTGATTCCAAAATCCCATCAGTATGGAGTTTCTTCATGCGCTTTACACCAATATGACCTAAACGGCAGTACCACAAATAAGTTGCACTATCATTATTAACTTTGCATCTTTTGGCTTCAATATTATGAATATGTGTATCACTACGATCGAGATCCAACAAACCATTTTTCGTTGGTGTGTATGACCATAAAGGTTTTATTCATGTAAACAGAACAACAATTGTTCTCTAACTTAAATGAATAACCGTATTGCAATAAACATGATCAAATCATATTCATGCTCAACGCAAACACCAAATAACACTTATTTAGTTTCAACACTAATCCCGAAAGTACAGGGAGTGTGCGATGATGATCATATCAATCTTGGAACTACTTCCAACACACATCGTCACCTCGCCTTTTACTAGTCTCTGTTTATTCTGCAACTCCCGTTTTCGAGTTACTACTCTTAGCAACTGAACCAGTATCAATTACCGAGGAGTTTCTATAAACACTAGTAAAGTACACATCAATAATCTGTATATCAAATATACCTTTGTTCACTTTGCCATCCTTCTTATCCACCAAATAGTTGGGGTAGTTCCGCTTCCAGTGACCAGTCCCTTTGCAGTAGAAGCACTTAGTCTCAGGCTTAGGACCAGACTTAGGCTTCTTCACTTGAGCAGCAACTTGCTTGCCGTTCTTTTTGAAGTTCCCCTTCTTCCCTTTGCCCTTTTCTTGAAACTAGTGGTCTCATCAACCATCAACACTTGAAGTGGTCTCGTCAACCATCAACACTTGATGTTTTTCTTGATTTCTACCTTCGTCGATTTCAGCATCACGAAGAGCTCGGGAATTACTTTCGTCATCCCTTGCATACCATAGTTCATCACGAAGTTCTACTAACTTGGTGATGGTGACTAGAGAATTATGTCAATCACTATTTTATCTGGAAGATAAACTCCCACTTGATTCAAGCGATTGTAGTACCCAGACAATCTGAGCACATGCTCACTAGTTGAGCGATTCTCCTCCATCTTTTTGCTATAGAACTTGTTGGAGATTTCATATCTCTCAACTCGGGTATTTGCTTGAAATATTAACTTCAACTCCTGGAACATCTCATATGGTCCATGACGTTCAAAACGTCTTTGAAGTCCTGATTCTAAGTCGTTAAGCATGGTGCACTAAACTATCAAGTAGTCATCATATTGAGCTAGCCAAATGTTCATAACGTCTGCATCTGCTCCTGCAATAGGTCTGTCACCTAGCGGTGCATCAAGGACATAATTTTTCTGTGCAGCAATGAGGATAATCCTCAGATCACGGATCCAATCCGCATCATTGCTACTAACATCTTTCAACATAATATTTCTCTAGGAACATATCAAAAATAAACACAGGGAAGCAACAACGCGAGCTATTAATCTACAACATAATTTGCAAAATACTATCAGGACTAAGTTCATGATAAATTCAAGTTCAATTAATCATATTACTTAAGAACTCCCACTTAGATAGACATCCCTCTAATCCTCTAAGTGATCACGTGATCCATATCAACTAAACCATGTCCGATCATCACGTGAGATGGAGTAGTTTCAATGGTGAACATCACTATGTTGATCATATCTACTATATGATTCACGCTCGACCTTTCAGTCTCTGTGTTCCGAGGCCATATCTGTTATATGCTAGGCTCGTCAAGTTTAACCTGAGTATTCCGCGTGTGCAACTGTTTTGCACCCGTTGTATTTGAACGTAGAGCCTATCACACCCGATCATCACGTGGTGTCTCAGCACGAAGAACTTTTGCAACGGTGCATACTCAGGGAGAACACTTATACTTTGATAATTTAGTGAAGGATCATCTTATAATGCTACCGTCAAACAAAGCAAGATAAGATGCATAAAGGATTAACATCACATGCAATCAATATAAGTGATATGATATGGCCATCATCATCTTGTGCTTGTGATCTCCATCTCCGAAGCACCGTGCTTGTGATCTCCATCTCCGAAGCACCGTCATGATCACCATCGTCACCGGCGCGACACCTTGATCTCCATCGTAGCATCATTGTCGTCTCGCCAACTTATTGCTTTTACGACTATCGCTACCGCTTAGTGATAAAGTAAAACTATTACATGGCGATTGCATCTCATACAATAAAGCGACAACCATATGGCTCCTGCCAGTTGCCGATAACTCGGTTACAAAACATGATCATCTCATACAACACATTATATCACATCATGTCTTGACCATATCACATCACATCATGTCTTGACCATATCACATCACAACATGCCCTGCAAAAACAAGTTAGGCGTCCTCTACTTTGTTGTTGCATATTTTACGTGGCTGCTACGGGCTTAGCAAGAACCGTTCTTACCTACGCATCAAAACCACAATGATAGTTTGTCAAGTTGGTGCTGTTTTAACCTTCGCAAGGACCGGGCGTAGCCACACTCGGTTTAACTAAAGTGAGAGAGACAGACACCCGCCAGTCACCTTTAAGCAACGAGTGCTCCGAACGGTGAAACCAGTCTCGCGTAAGCGTACGCGTAATGTCGGTCCGGGCCGCTTCATCTCACAATACCGCTGAACCAAAGTATGACATGCTGGTAAGCAGTATGACTTATATCGCCCACAACTCACTTGTGTTCTACTCGTGCATAGCATCAACGCATAAAACCAGGCTCGGATGCCACTGTTGGGGAACGTAGTAATTTCAAAAATTTCCTACGCACACGCAAGATCATGGTGATGCATAACAACGAGAGGGGAGAGTGTTGTCCACGTACCCTCGTAGACCGACAGCGGAAGCGTTATCACAACGCGGTTGATGTAGTCGTACGTCTTCACGATCCGACCGATCAAGTACCGAACGTACGGCACCTCCGAGTTCTACACACGTTCAGCTCGATGACGTCCCTCGAACTCCGATCCAGCCGAGTGTTGAGGGAGAGTTTCGTCAGCACGACGGCGTGGTGACGATGATGATGTTCCACCGACGCAGGGCTTCGCCTAAGCTCCGCAATGGTATTATCGAGGTGTAATATGGTGGAGGGGGGCACCGCACACGGCTAAGAGATCTCAAGGATCAATTGTTGTGTCTCTGGGGTGCCCCCCTGCCCCCGTATATAAAGGAGCAAGGGAGGAGGAGGCCGGCCCTAGGAGGGGGCGCATCAAGTGTGGAGTCCTACTAGGACTCCCTAGTCCTAGTAGGATTCCACCTCCCATATGGAATAGGAAAAGAGGAAGGAAAAAAGAGAAGGAAGGAAGGGGGCGCCCCCCTTCCCTAGTCCAATTCGGACCAGACCAAGGGGAGGGGTGCGGCCACCCTTGAGGCCCTTTTCCTTCTTTCCCGTATGGCCCAATAAGGCCCAATACGTATTCCCGTAACTCTCCGGTACTCCGAAAAATACCCGAATCACTCGGAACCTTTCCGAAGTCCGAATATAGTCGTCCAATATATCGATCTTTACGTCTCGACCATTTCGAGACTCCTCGTCATGGCCCCGATCTCATCCGGGACTCCGAACTCCTTCGGTACATCAACATACATAAACTCATAATAAAACTGTCATCGTAACTTTAAGCGTGCGGACCCTACGGGTTCGAGAACTATGTAGACATGACCGAGACACGTCTCCGGTCAATAACCAATAGCGGGACCTGGATGCCCATATTGGCTCCCACATATTCTACGAAGATCTTTATCGGTCAGACCGCATAACAACATACGTTGTTCCCTTTGTCACCGGTATGTTACTTGCCCGAGATTTGATCGTCGGTATCTCGATACCTAGTTCAATCTCGTTATCGGCAAGTCTCTTTACTCGTTCCGTCATACATCATCTCGCAACTAACTCATTAGTCACAATGCTTGCAAGGCTTATAGTGATGTGCATTACCGAGTGGGCCCAGAGATACCTCTCCGACAATTGGAGTGACAAATCCTAATCTCGAAATACGCCAACCCAACAAGTACCTTTGGAGACACCTGTAGAGCACCTTTATAATCACCCATTTACGTTGTGACGTTTGGTAGCACACAAAGTGTTCCTCCGGTAAACGGGAGTTGCATAATCTCATAGTCATAGGAACATGTATAAGTCATGAAGAAAGCAATAGCAACATACTAAACGATCGAGTGCTAAGCTAACGGAATGGGTCAAGTCAATCACGTCATTCTCCTAATGAGGTGATCTCGTTAATCAAATGACAACTCATGTCTATGGCTAGGAAACATAACCATCTTTGATTAACGAGCTAGTCAAGTAGAGGCATACTAGTGACACTCTGTTTGTCTATGTATTCACACATGTACTATGTTTCCGGTTAATACAATTCTAGCATGAATAATAAACATTTATCATGATATAAGGAAATATATAATACTTTATTATTGCCTCTAGGGCATATTTCCTTCAAAAGCTTCCACTTGGACGGACGAGGTGCTCTCCTTTACCTCCGTTGTACGGTCTTGCCAATACACAAGTCTTGGATTGCTTCCGAAGGATCTTTATCTCCTACATCAATTGGCAATTGCTCTACTTGCGAGCCGTTAAATTCATCAAACTTCACATCTACCGTCTCTTCAACCTTTCGGGTGAAATTGTTGTAGACACGGTAAGTGTGAGAGTTTGAGCCATAACCAGGTAGGAAACCTTCCTGAGATTTAGGAGCAAATTTAGAACGACGATGCTTATCAAGAATGTAGCACTTTGAACCAAATACTCGAAAGTATCCAACTTGGGGTTTGTTACCGGTGAGAAGCTCGTATGCCGTCCTGCCGAGTAGCTTGTGAAGATACAAGTGATTTGTTGCATGACAAGCCGTCTCAACCGCTTCTGCCCAAAAGTGTTTTGGAGTCTTGTACTCATCAAGCGTCGTTCTTGCCATCTCAATAAGAGTCCGGTTCTTCCTCTCAACAACTCCATTTTGTTGAGGCGTGTACGTAGCCGAGAACTCGTGTGAAATCCCTTCTTCGTCAAGAAAGGTATCCACATTTGCGTTCTCGAACTCCGTTCCGTTGTCGCTCCGAACCTTCTTGATCTTCACTTCAAATTGATTTTGGGCCTTCCTAGCGAAGTTTTTGAAGATTTTTTGGACCTGCGATTTATCATCAAGAAAGAACACCCACGTAAATCTTGAAAAATCATCAACTATGACTAGACCAAATGAGTTACCACCGAGACTCTTGTAGGCACTGGGATCAAAGAGATCCATGTGAAGTAGCTCGAGTGGTCTTCTCGTGGTCATAATGTTCTTCACACGGTGGCTTCCTCCAACTTGACAAGCACTACAAAGTCTATCCTTGTCAAATATAACATCTTTCACTCCAAGGATATGATCACCTTTGATAAGCTTATCAAGATTTCGCATGCCCACATGACCTAACCTTCTATGCCACAACTAGCCTTTTGAGGATTTAGCAATTAAGCAAGTTCTAGGTTGAGCCTTTTTAGTGAAATCGACAATGTAAAGATCACCTCTACGTATACTGGTAAAGACCATTTTATGATTGTCTCTTCGAAACACTTAACAATCTACTTCCGTAAATAGGACATTGAAACCGAAATCGGCAAGTCTAGATACTGAAAGTAAATTATACCCAAGAGATTCAACAAGCATGACGTTTTGTATGGAGCTATCATGTGAGATGGCCACCTTACCGAGGCCAACCACCTTACCCTTTGAGTTATCACCAAAAGTGACATATTTTCAAGGGCCGTCACTTTCAGCAAGCTCACGAAACATATCTTTGTCTCCGGTCATATGATCAGTACATCCACTATCAAGGACCCATTCCTTTCCTCCAGCCATGTAGCCGCGAAGATTGGCCATAAGACCAAAGTGTCTCATCGCATCATCAAGATCATAGTCACTATCATCATCCTCATCATAGTAACCATGTTCAACATCGTCTTGTGATTGATCAATTCCTAGAGAGGGTAATTCATTAGATAAATGATCATCACAATGGTCATCTTTATGAATTCTAATAGCTTCGGAGATGATATTGCTCATGATTCCAACATCTCCTTTGGCACGCATGAGATTTGTAAGCTCAAATAGACAATCACCAAACTTAGGATCATTGGAATTCATCTTACTCAAGGCAATAGACTTATGGAGAATTTCTTCTAAGTTTTGCAAGGAATAGTTTGGAAATCTTTCCTCAAGAAATCTCCATATAGTGTAGGCAGAATCAAGAGTAGGTAAACATCCAATCAAGTTTCTAGGCAAGACTCTAGTGATAAGATTAACAGTTCTAAGGTCCGGATCATGTCAATAGACTCATCAAGGGTAGGATGCAAAGGATCAACATGAGGTGCACAAGGGCTAGTAATGTACTTGTTCAAATGATATTCATTGAAAATCTCAAGCATCTCATTTTTTCACTCATGAAAGAACTCTCCATCAAGAATAGGCACTCTGGGTCTAAGACTCCCCAACGTAGACTCATCCATCTTCCTCCAATGGTGATTAAACCAAAGCAATGGAGACCAATGCTCTGATACCAATTGAAAGGATCGAGAAGAGGTGTCTAGAGGGGGGTGAATAGAAGCTTAGCAAGAAAAGTGGCAGTTTTTAATTTCTTCAAGTTGAGGTGGAGTTTTAGCACATGTTTAAACATTCACAATACATATCAAGCAAGCATGACAAGAGTATATGGGCAGCGGAAAGTAAAGCATGCAAATTGCAAGAATGTAAAGGGATGGGATTGGAGTGTGCAAACGCAATGTAGACTCGGAGATTTTTAATCCATGGTTCCGATAGGTGGTGCTATCATACATCCACGTTGATGGAGACTTCAACCCACGAAGAGTAATGGTTGTGCGAGTCCACGGAGGGCTCCGCCCACGAAGGTTCCACGAAGAAGCAACCTTGTCTATCCCACCATGGCCATCGCCCACGAAGGACTTGCCTCACTAGGGTAGATCTTCACGAAGTAGGCGATCTCCTTGCCCGTACAAACTCCTTGGTTCAACTCCACAATCTTGACGGAGGCTCCCAAGTGACGCCTAACCAATCTAGGAGACACCACTCCCCAAAAGGTAATAGATGGTGTGTTGATGATGAACTCCTTGCTCTTGTGCTTCAAATTATAGTCTCCCCAACACTCAACTCTCTCTCATAGGATTGGATTTGGTGGAAAGATGATTTGAGTGGAAAGCAACTTGGGAAAGGCTAGAGATCAAGATTTATGTGGTTGGAATGGAATATCTTGACCTCAACACAAGTGTAGGTGGTTCTCTCTCAGAAAATGTATGTTGGAAGTTGAGGCACGTTCTAATGGCTCTCTCCACGAATGAAGAGTGGGTGGAGGGGTATATATAGCCTCCACACAAAATCTAACCGTTACACACAATTTACCAAACTCGGTGGGACCGAATCAGAGAACTCGGTCAGACCGATTTAGTTCATAATGTGACCGTTAGGCATTTCGGTGGGACCGATATGATCAACTCGGTAGGACCGATGTGCTAGGGTTAGGGTAAAGCCTCATCTCGGTTTGACCGATTACACAAACTCGGTGGGACCGATTTGGGTAATATGCAAAACAGAGAGTTAGCCAAGCAAACTCGGTGGGACCGATTGCGTATCTCGGTGAGACCGAAATTGTTGCAATAGGCAACAGAGAGTTTGCAAGCCCATCTCGGTGAGACCGAATTGATTAGGGTTTTGGCAGTGGCTATGTCAGAGGAAACTCGGTGGCTCTGGATAGAAGATTTGGTGGGGCCGAGTTTGACTTTTGGTTTGGGACATATGTGGATGTGAGTGGTTGAGGGCTCTAGAGCATATCACTAAGCACTTTGAGCAAGAAACCCATTAAGCAACACCTCATCCCCTTTTAATAGTATTGGCTTTCCTATGGACTCAATGTGATCTTGGATCACTGAAATAGAAAATGTAGAGTCTTGAGCTTTGAGCTTGAGCCAATCCTTTGTCCTTAGCATCTTGAAGGGGTTCCACATCCTCTTGTCCACGCCACTCCATCGTTGAACTTATCTGAAACATACTAGGTAGAAGTATTAGTTCAACAAGAGATATGTTGACATTAATTACCAAAATCACACAGGGAGCACTTGTGCTTTCATGGGGGCAGTACGCCAGCTATGGAGGAAGTATTACCCAAATCACAACATCGAGCACTTCCAGATTATTGACATTGACGTACCGAAGCAGCTCGGCAAGTAAGACAAGAAGCATGACATTCTTCTCAATTTTTACCATCAATCTATTGTTTTTAAAATTTTGTACATTTACAATCTATAGTTTTTTAAGACACACAACTAGTTTGCAACCTGTTTTTCATTTTTACGACTTTCTCATGGATTATCTAGCCAGTTGCACAGTGGAACATCAGTAGTTGCATAGTGGCACATAATTAGTTGCACAGTGGCACATAAGTAGTTGCACAGTGCTACAGACTACATTATCTTATTGGTTTTAAATTTCTGTGACAAATTTTCTTTTTCCCCACTACGGTAATGAGTGTGGGTTGTTCGCACTGCTTAACGCCAGTGAGTGGAACGGTAGCCAACTGCTCAACTATGAGCCCAAGGAAGTACTCAACATCAGGAAGAAGCTGGCATATGATTGGGTCACCAACGCGCACAACTCCGCCCCATGGAGGAAGTTTCTGAGATACGACAAGGACTAGGTTAGTACTCTTTTTATTCTCTGCCCTTTTTTCAATGCCTTCCTGGTTTGCACAATTTTTCGACATATTTGTAGTTGCACACTAGTAGTAATTCCTTTGCAACTCAATATCATCGCTTTTGTTAACACATTAGGAGCACTGGTCATACAATTGTTCAACAACTAAATATTAAACCATTTGCCAACCAAGGCACAAATAGCAACCATTTTACACAATGCATGAACTAATTCAAGGAAAACAAGTTAGAGAAGAGAAAGCATAGATGTTGAATGTGTCCACTTGGTCCCAACATTGCTCAAAAACCATCATTCTTTTCCTTTTTCCCTTTTTTGATACAAACGATGCAAGAGAATCACAGCAGCCTGAATGGACACACACCAACATTGTGCTCTGTAGATTGGCAGTGGCTGCATTTGTTTTTCTTCTATGGGTGTAGCTCCAGTGCCGATTTGTACCGTCGACTCTTCGCCCTACTCTTTGTAGTAGACCTTGGAGGATCCCTGGGCACAAAATCATCAGAGGCTTGTGCAGGGGATGTAGCTGTTGGGGAACGTAGTAATTTCAAAAAAAAAATCCTACGCACACCCAAGATCATGGTGATGCATAGCAACGAGAGGGGAGAGTGTCGTCCACGTACCCTCGTAGACCGTTAAGCGGAAGCGTTATGATAACGCGGTTGATGTAGTCGTACGTCTTCATGATCGACCGATCCTCAGTACCGAACGTACGGCACCTCCGCGTTCAGCACACGTTCAGCTCGGTGACGTCCCGCGAACTCACGATCCAGTAGAGCTCGAGGGAGAGTTTCGT
This sequence comes from Aegilops tauschii subsp. strangulata, assembly GCF_002575655.3. Taxonomy (NCBI): domain Eukaryota; kingdom Viridiplantae; phylum Streptophyta; class Magnoliopsida; order Poales; family Poaceae; genus Aegilops; species Aegilops tauschii. The sequence continues at coordinate 488,112,750 of NC_053039.3, forward strand.
CAGCATGACGCCATGGTGACGATGTTGATGAAGCTACCGTCGCAGGGCTTCGCCTAAGCACTGCTACGATATGACCGAGGTGGATTATGGTGGAGGGGGGCACCGCACACGGCTGGGAGAGATCAATGATCAACTTGTGTGTTCTAGGATGCCCCCTGCCCCGTATATAAAGGAGCAAGGGGGGAGGCAGCCGGCCAAGGAGGAGGGCGCGCCAAGGGGGGAGTCCTACTCCCACCGAGAGTAGGACTCCTCCTTTCCTAGTAGGAGTAGGAGAAGGGGGAAGGAGGAGGTGGAGAGAAGGAAGGAGAGGGGGGCCGCCGCCCACTTCCAGTGTCTAATTCGGACTGGGGCAAGGGGGGCCACGCGCCACCTCCTGGCTGCCCTCTCTCTCCTCCACTAAGGCCCAACAGGCCCATTACATCCCTCGGGGGGTTCCGGTAACCCCCCGGTACTCTGGTAAAATCCCGATTTCACCCGGAACTCTTCCGATGTCCAAATGTAGGCTTCCAATATATCAATCTTTATTTCTCGACCATTTCGAGACTCCTCGTCATGTCCGTGATCATATCCGGGACACCGAACTACCTTTGGTACATCAAATCATATAAACTCATAATACGGGTTCCGGTAAACCCCCCCCCCCCCCCCGGTACTCCGGTAAAATCCCGATTTCACCCGGAACTCTTCCGATGTCCAAATGTAGGCTTCCAATATATCAATCTTTACGTCTCGACCATTTCGAGACTCCTCGTCATGTCTGTGATCATATCCGGGACACCGAACTACCTTCGGTACATCAAATCATATAAACTCATAATACCGATCGTCACAGAACTTTAAGCATGCGGACCCTACGGGTTCGAGAACTATGTAGACATGACCGAGACATGTCTCTGGTCAATAACCAATAGCGGAACCTGGATGCTCATATTGGTTCCTACATATTCTATGAAGATCTTTATCGGTCAAACCTCATAACAACATACGTTATTCCCTTTGTCATCGGTATGTTACTTTCCCGAGATTCGATCGTCGGTATCTCAATACCTAGCTCAATCTCGTTACCGGCAAGTCTCTTTACTCCTTCCGTAATGCATCATCCTGCAACTAACTCATTAGTTGCATTGCTTGCAAGGCTTATAGTGATGTGCATTACCGAGAGGGCCCAGAGATGCCTCTCCGATAATCGGAGTGACAAATCCTAATCTCGATCTATGCCAACTCAACAAGTACCATCAGAGACACCTGTAGAGCACCTTTATAATCACCCAGTTACGTTGTGATGTTTGGTAGCACACAAAGTGTTCCTTCGGTAATCAGGAGTTGCATAATCTCATAGTCATAGGAACATGTGTAAGTCATGAACAAAGCAATAGCAGTAAACTAAACGATCAAGTGCTAAGCTAATGGAATGGGTCAAGTCAATCACATCATTCTCCTAATGATGTGATCCCGTTAATCAAATGACAACTCATGTCTATGGCTAGGAAACTCAACCATCTTTGATCAACGAGCTAGTCAAGTAGAGGCATACTAGTGACACTATGTTTGTCTATGTATTCACACATGTATTATGTTTCCGGTTAATACAGTTCTAGCATGAATAATAAACATTTATCATGATATGAGGAAATAAATAATAACTTTATTATTACCTCTAGGGCATATTTCCTTCAGCAGCCTCCAACGGGGCAGTAGGACCAGTGTGTGTGGGCGCTGGACCATCACGAGGTTGTGTTCGATCACCTGTGGAATAATCATATAAAAAGTTTAGTATTTTTTTGTGCAACCAGGACTGATGTTCTCTGCAACCACACAGCTCATGCTGACTGGTTGATGTGTGCAAGTCAAGTTGAAAAGAAAACCTGTAGTAGCACGTCCCGTCATGGCACTTGGATGGTAATCACCTATAGCCAGAACAGGAAAAACAAGTTTTGTTTATCTTGATGCTCAAACTAACATAGCGCGCGCAACTGGGTAGCCTATTCTATGCAACTGGGCACCATGATGTGTGCAACTGAAGTTACACACCTAGTTGCATGGGAAGTTGGGGTAGGTAATTACCTGGATGATGAGCCCCCTGAGTACTCCCTGTAGGGCCATTGGGAGGAGCACGCGGGGCACTGCTTGTTGGGCCAGGCGGGGGAGGAGGTGGCGGAGCATGTCGTGTATGGCCTGGAGGTGGAGGAGAACCTCGAGGGTTGCCATCACCTATAGCCAGAAGAGGAAAAACAAGTTAGTTGTTTATCTTGATGCTCGAATTAACATAGCGTGCGCAACTGGGTAGCCTATTCTGTGCAACTAGGCACCATGATGTGTACGTGCAACTGAAGTTGCACACCTAGTTAGATGGGTAGTTGGGGCAGGTAATTACCTGGATGATGAGCCCCCTGAGTACTACCTGTAGGGCCATTGGGAGGAGCACGCGGGGCACCGCTTGTTGGGCCAGGCGGGGGAGGAGGTGGCGGACCATGCCGTGTAGGGCCAGGAGGTGGAGGAGGTCCTCGAGGGTTGCCATCATATGATGGCCCCGTAGCAGCAGCCGGTTTTTTCTTTTTCTTGGACTTGTTCAGGTGGCCGATCTCGGGACATGCTCTGCGCATATGCTTGTATACAATGGCCTGTGCTGCATCAGAGCCACTCGCAAACTTGGCTAGTTTCCGAAAATCGTATATCATGTTTCTCTCCCTTATCTGCTTCTTTGATTGAGGAGGCATTTTATCCGGTTGCTCATACCCAGTCCCTGGCGCATTAGGGACAACAGTAGGTGTCCACCGTCTTAGCATGTACCTTTCCGGTATGACATCAACTCCAATATGGGCGAACACCTTGAGGATGTGGTAACAGAGCATGCCGTCCTTATCCATTTTGCAGCACTCACACAAATAGGAACCCTCCTCCACCTTTGTCTGCACCAAGTAGTTTCGAGAACCATATTTGGCAACAAATTCCTGGTTCGTTCTGAGCTCAAAAATATCAGCACCAACTTGGAACGCATTATAACGTCCAATCAGCTCAAACTCTTCTCTGAACTTGCGGTAAAGGTTCCTAGTGTAGGTTTTGTAAGCTTGCCTCTCTATTTGGAAGTTGGACCATAGCTCAATCTCAAGGTGTTCTGTCCTGTAATCATTGCAGCCTGCCTTGGCAAGGATGTGGTTCTGAATTTTTTCATATTGCTTGACGAAGTTCAGCATTGAGTTGTGTGGGTTCACATATCTTTTTAGGATGATGTTGAACCCCTCACTACGCTGTGTAGACTGCAGGAAGGGGAAGAACCTGTGTTTGAAGTAGCACGGCACCCAAGGTGACCTGTATTCGTACAACTTCTCAAAGTGTGTGTGTGTGTGTCATAGCCTCGAACTTCACCATTAACCCAGCCCAATTCTGCTCAAACTCATATGGAGTGAAGCTAAAGTCAACACAGTAGTTGAAACCATCAGAGAGCCCTGGATTCTGGCACAACAGCCAACCAACCTTTTCCTGTGCCTTTTTCATGGTGTGCCATCAACAACAGCGATGCACAGTGGTTGGAAAGATGCTCTCTATTGACTGCTTTATTGCACCATCCTGATCGGTTATGAAGTTGTCAGGAGGTTTGCCATCCATAGCCTCTAGGAATGCTCGGGAGACCCAATCAAAGCTCGATGCCAACTCCTGCCTCAAAAACGCGCAACCCAGCATGAAAGATTGGCCATGTCGGTTTATTCTGATGAAGGGTGCGAACGGCATATTGTACATGTTGGTCATGTAGGTGGTGTCAAAAGATATGCAATCGTGGTACGCCTTCGTATAAGCTTTTCGAGCTAAGCCATCCACCCAAAATATGTTGACAACTCTGTCCTCTTCATCATATTTTACCTTATAGAAGAAGTCTGGATCGGTTTTCTGTATATCCTTAAAGTGCGCAATTGCCTCAATCATGTCACCCTCCTTTGTGTCATCTCTACGGAAACTTGTACATAGATTTGTTATTGCCTTTGGTCCTAACGGCACCATCATCTCGACCCATAGGACTCTGCCATTACATGCATCATACGTCCTGCATAATACAAAAAGAAACAATGTATCTTTTTTTACCCGCACGAATGCTCACATCCAGCTGCACAGTAATAGGACATGTGTTGGCACAGAAGATAAATTCAGGAAATGGCCAAGCAGCTGCACCTTTAAAAACACTTGCACTTTGCATACAGGACATTGTGTAGTTGCACAGTGAAGGTAATCTAGTTGCACAACAAGCACCAAAGTGATATAGAAACAGCATGGGAAGTTGGACACTAGTTGCACACTTAAGACATTTTAGTTGCACACCAGTACCATAACAGTTACACACTGGACTGCCTAGAGGGAAACTTAATTCTGTAAGGGATATAGAAACACACCTGTAGTCAAGTTGCAGTTATACAAGATGCGCAAAAACTCCTTTTCATCAGGTGAGATGCCTTGGTGGGATCTCAATTATTTGGACAATGAAGGTTTGTTCACCAGTGGTCATGAACAAAGTGCATCACCTCCCATCGCCCATCTAGCAGCTTCACCAACATTTTTGCCTTGCATTGAGTCTGCTTTATTGTCTCACGTTTCCGTTTCTTCTTTTTCTTGCTAGGACCAGCCTCCTCTTCAGCAAAGATTGGAGGTTCATCTTCCATTTCCTCATCACTTTCAACAGGTTTTGGATCTGGTATAGGGTCCAGGACAGGAGGAGCCTCAGCTCCTCCATCATCAGCTTTGGGCTTCTTGAACTTGTTGCAGCAAAACTGCTGTTTTACCAATACATTGGTGTGAGGTGTCCGCCTAGAGGTGTTCATCTTGACAGAGAAACCCATCTGTAGGGCGTAGCTGTTGTAGTGATCCTTAGCAATTTGAAGGCTGTCAAACCTCATGCCAACATAGGGTTCCATGGGCTGAGAACCAGGCTCATCCTCTCCTTCTTCTCCTTGCACAGCACCGTCAACAGCACCAGCTCCGAGCTCAGTCCTGGTTGGACCAGGAACATTTGCCGCGGTTCCCGTGTAATCAAGAGTATGACTCTCTGACTGCAAAGACACCACTACAGGGGCACCACGGGTTGATGACTGTCCTGCCACATTGTCATGGCCCATAGGGTTAGGCCCACGACTTGTCTGTGTGTAGTAAACAGATCACCCATTTTCTGTCCAATTTCCTTGTGTTATGCTGGTTTGCTGCTGATCCATATCATGAGGAAGCTCATTGAGATCAGGAGGCAACTCATTGAGATCAAGCATCTTTTTTCCTTTTTTGGCTGCTGCCACACACCCCCTGCACATAAAAAAGAAGGAAGTGATGTCATCAGTTTAATCATGAAAGAGTGTTTCAAACAACCTAAAAACTTAGTAAATAGCCAGTTGCACACCATTATGACAATCTTAGTTGCAAAAGCATCATGTCTATAGCAGAATCTTTATTATAACAGGTATGCATTTTTTTGTTTGCACAGAGTTGTTATGTTATTGCACAGTTTGCAGTAAATAGCTGGCAAGAACATGACTTTTTTTACTATAGAGTTTTTCTGACTTTTTCCTCTGTTTGTTGCAATGGTCCGCAGGTTTTCTGTTTGGCAAGGAGTTGATTCAGATTTTTCTGCACATAATTTGGACATAATTTGATGCCACAATTGAGATGGAAAATCCAGGTGAAAGAAGAAAGAAGAATTGGATGACAGATTATATATATATATGTTTTCCATCGCCGTTTCTGTTTTTACTTCTAGTATATTGAACATATTTTTTACACTATAGCTTTGCAATAGGTGTGGGACCAGAATATATGTGTGGAACAAGAATATATGCGTGATTATTTTAATATGGTTTATGGATTCATTAGGTATGGACAAAAGTTCTTGTGTTTTTGTTGTCGTACTATAGATTTTTGGTTTTGGCTAGAATAGATGTCTCGGTTGGCCAGGATGCATATTTTCAATTGGTCAGCACGCATGTCCAATTGGACAGTCAATGTGTTCATTTGGCTAGAATAGATGTTTCAGTTGGTCAGGATGCATATTCAGTTGGCCAGCATGCATGTTCAATTGGCCAGGATACATGTTTTTATTGCACATATACTTCAGGTTTTCTATAGTGTTCACTCAGAAAACAGGATATATGTTCAGGATACATGTTCAATTTGCCTAGCATGCATGCTGAGTTGCCAGAATACAGGTTCAGTTGGCTGGGATGCATGTTCAGTTGCACATTTATGCATTTTTCGTTGGCTATAATGCATGTTGAGTTGGCTAGAATAATGTTTTAGTTGGCCAGAGAACTTGCTTTAGTTGGCTTGTTTAACACATCTAGGCGGGGGAAACTTGGGTGGCATGCATGTTAGAAAACATGCTCAGTAAAGTTGGTCTCAAACCATGTTTAGTGTGCAACTAGGAAGTTGTGCAACTAAACCAAAATGACTTGTGTTTAGTTGCACAAACCAGGAAATAGTAGGCTTCTATCCATGTTAGTTGCACAGTAATTCGTGGTACTTGTTTTCAGTTGCAGATATGACACTCATGGGGGGAGGGTGGGGTGATTTGCCAGATCGACCTCTTTTTTGTAGCAGCTTCTCCATGGATTTGTACTAGATTCATGGAGAAGGGGGTTTACATATGCCTATATATGCAGTAGAAGAAGGGGGGAAGTAAAGAGGGGCAGAGGGGGATTACCTACACGATGTTGCTGTCTGGTATTGCTCTGACCACCCTGCCCTTAGATCTTCTTTTTTGAAGCAGCAGCTTCTTCTACTTTCGGGCTCTCATGGCGGCTGTATAGGAGGAGGAAGGAAGGCCTTGGATCCCTTCTTTCATGGAGAAGAAGAAGGCAGCGTCGGTTCGTTGGGGCGAGCAGCGTGGGAGGCGTGGGAGGCGCTGGGTAGGTATAGATGGGGCGTGGGGGCGAGTGGGCGTGGGGGACAGGCTGGCCACGTGGGAGCGCGGGTGTATCGCGACTGGCCGATCGATCTGATCGGTTTTGGTGGCTGTCTGTGCTTCCTTTTCTGGAGCATGGGGGACAGAGCCTTACCTTTTCAGGCCGGCCGCTCGATCGCATTAGTGGGCAGCAGGCCACCCACTAGACGCGTCCTATGGATAAACCTGCTTAACTTGTGGTGGTCCTTTGCGCAAGGGAGAGCACACACTAGCGATGGCGTGTCTAGGCCGCGGCGGTGACGGTGACGCTGCTGGCAGAAATCGTCGTAGACAACATATGCCGGCAGGTAAGGCCAACTCCACCGCGCGACCCTATCATGTCCGCCCCCGTCCGTTTGGGGTAAAACAGGCAAACCAGATGGCCCAGCACGTGGGCGCAAACGGACTTTTGTCCGCTTTGTGTTCGCTTTCGACCCATCCCCGGCCCAAGTTTGCGCCGGTTTTGGGGTGAAACGGACAGCGCGCGGACGGGCGGGACGCGCACGCTTATCCTCCCCTGGCCCGCCTGTCGGTGGGAGAAACCAAACCCCCCCATGCCCCATTTGGCGCCATTTCCCAAACCCTCCCACGTCCCTCCCGCCGCCCCCTCTCTCCCCCGTCCATGGCCGACGCCCCGCCGAATTCCGGCGGCCTGGCCGTCGACCCACCCACAAAGGTGAAGAAGAAGGCGGCCAAGGCGCCAAGGAAGCCGTGGTTGGAGTGCACGCCGGAGAAGATCGCCAAGTAGGATGCGGAATCGGCGAAGAGGAGGGAACGGAGAGCGGTCGTCAAGGTCAATGCCGCCGCGGCCAAGTTCGCCGCCCAGCGCGATGAGATGGAGGACGCGCGGCGCAAGGCCGCGGTCGACGAGAAGGAGGACCTCGTCAACAAAGCGCACGCCCTCCTCATGCTTGGCATGGGCCGTCCTGCCGGGTTCCCTGCAGCGGCTGTCGGCCCGGCGAGCATAGGCTCATCGGTCGCCCGGCCTCCGCACTGCCAGTCGCCGACGTCGCGGACCACGCCCATGTCACCCGGCTTTCCTCCGCCAAGGCACGACGGCCAGACCCGTTTCTCGGGGTCGTCGGACGTGGGCTTGTTCGCGCCGTCCACATCGCACCCCGCGGCCGTCATCGACCTCAACGTCACGCCTGGGTCCAGCAGCGGCGGCCGGCCGGCCGTCGAGATGCAAAGAAAGCAAGCACGGGCACTGTTCACGGGCACCATGCCGCCCCCCCGCGTCTTGTTTGACGGAATGCCAACACCAACGCCAACGGTCGACGACCCCTTCTACAGCCAGTACATGGAGGACGTGATCTTCAAGGGTGGGCATGGCCGTGCCTACGACCCCGACGAGACCCAAAGTCAGGATGGTCGCGCCCAGTACGTCCCTGATGAAGAGGCCGACGACCGTGCTGACTATGACCATGGTGACTCGTGGCATGAAGACGATGACATCTATGTCGAAGGTGATGGTGATGAAGAAGAAGGCAATGACGTTGATATTAGTGGCGAGCCATTGTTCATCGACGAGCTCACCAAAGAGCGGAAGCACAAAAGAAGAGGAAGAGCATTCGCACGGGTTCATATACACAAGATGAGGACAAGTTGATTTCCAAGCTTGGATGGAGATTAGCCAAGATCCGAGGAATGGCGCGCAAACAAAAGGTCATTGTTTTTTGGACGAGAGTCCACAAAACATTCCATGAAAGGAAGATGTTTGAGCCCTACCAAATTACAAGCAACCGTGGCATCGGCTCTATTCAAAAGAGGTGGTTGTTCATCCAACAAGAGTGCAACAAGTATTGTGCCGCATTTGAGAGTGTTGAAGCACGGCCCGTGAGTGGTCTCGGCGTTGGGCACATGGTATGCTCTCCTCTTCCTAGCCCTTTCCTTGCTACGGCCATGAGACTTCGGCCGTGTATATGTTTGCATGTTCACTTGTTGTTGATCATGTGGTGTAGGCATTTCAATCTTTGGAGGCATTCAAGGCCCGGCACAATGACAAGCCATTCACTCTTACGCATTGTTGGACGATCATCAACAATTGCCCTAAGTTCAAGGACCAATACCGTGAACCACAAAGGAAGAGAGGACTGAAGACGGCCAAGTCTGCCGGAGGTGGAGATGGCGAGGCGTTGAAGAGGCCGAGGGGCAAGACCAACTCCAAGGTTGACGACATACGTGATGCCTCATCCATGGCATTGCATGACACTTTGCATGGCATGATGTCTCAAAAGGATGTGAGGGGCGAGAAGAAGCGGCAAAGCAAGGACGAGCAAATGAAGCAATACCTAGACCTTCAAAGGAAGAAGCTTGAGATGGAGGAGGCGGCCAAGAAGAGGAAGATCGACATGAAGGAGGCGGCCCGGCAAAGGCAGCTCGACATGAAGGAGGCGGCCCGGTAAAGGCAGCTCGACATCGAGGCCGACAACGTCAAGGCCAGGCAGAGGCAGCTCAACATCGAGGCCACCAATGCCGCCACCAAAGCGAAGGAGGTGGCCCTTGCGATCATGAGCGTGAACTTGTCGAAGATGAGCGAGAAGACGAGGGCCTGGTTCGAGGCCAGGCAGAAGGAGATGCTCGACGCCAAAGGCCTGAATTAGGTCGTCCGATCGGCCGTGGCCGTTCTTTTTTGGAGGCTGGCATGGGTGCCGCCCGCCCGCTGGGCCGCTGGCAGTGTGCCGGCGAGAAAAACATTCATTTTGATGGCCGGCTGTGTTGCCGGCCGCTTGCTGTGTTGCCGGCCGCTTGCTGTGTTGCCGGCGAGGACAACTATTCATTTTGGAGGCTGGCTGTGCTGCCGGCCGCTGGCTGATGCCGGCGATGAACGTGTAGACCGCTGGCTTTGTTGCGGGCGTGATGAACTGGGCCGCTGGCCTGATGAACTAGGGCTTGGCATTTAAAAGTTGTTCTTTTTTTAAAATAGACGCGGACAGGATGGGGCAAACGGATGCGGCCGCGCGCTGGGCGCGCGGCCACCGCATCCCAGGACACGCCCGGACACGATCCCATTGCCCTATCCAAATGAACAGAATCCGGACAAAACGGACATTCGTTTGAGGTCGCACGGTGGAGTTGGCCTAAGTCTCCCGACGAGTGATGGCCAGCATCGGCGATTGGCTTTCCGTTGCACTGGGTCCTGGCTGAAACAATTAACTCGGTCAGCTGTGGAGACTGGTAGCCAGAGATTGAGTCCCACCTCGGCACGTTTTTTGGCCTCTGTGTGGGGCTCGCTTTTGGTTGGCTGGCTGGGCACGAGAAAAGCTGTCCATGCAGGACCGCGACGGGCCGGCTTATACAATTACAGATGGGAAGTGATTGCATTTGCAGGAGGTACTCTGCTTAATAATATCATCACTTGTATACTCTGCAAGTAAACGAACCTGCTCACAAAGTCAGTGAGTGGACAACTACGTCAGAGCTTTTTTTCTATTTTAATCCATCAGAGTTTCTTGTTTCGGAAGGAAAGGTCGCAAGATGCAGAACCCCAATTCGAGTTGGCCTTTTGCATTCGGAAGGAAGGGGTCTGGATCCAGCGCCGCGCGGGGAACAAGACATGGCACGCCAAATAATTCTATCATCAGTTCTAACCAACCTGGCATGGGTGCTAAACTCCATCGCCATGGACGTCAGCCATGGCGTATTTATGCAGCTTAAGCTGCACCGCAAGGCAAGCCAAGCCATGCCATGGGGACCCGGCGCGGCGCGTGATATATAGGCCCGCCATGCAGAATGCACATACATCCAATCAGTCCGCGACCTCAAGACAGACACATCAGAGGCTCAGAGCATCCATCACTTCCCCACAGACCACGGACGGTCAGCCATGGATAAGGCATACATTGCCGTCCTCTCCTTCGCCTTCCTCTTCCTGCTCCACTACATTCTGGGCAGGAAGAGCAATGGCAGCAAGGGCGCCGTGCACCTCCCGCCGAGCCCCCCGGCCGTCCCGTTCTTCGGCCACCTCCACCTCGTGGAGAAGCCGCTGCACGCCGCGCTGTGCCGCCTCGGGGCGCGCCTCGGGCCGGTCTTCTCGCTGCGGCTCGGCGCGCGCAACGCCGTGGTGGTGTCCTCGCCGGCGTGCGCCAGGGAGTGCTTCACGGACCACGACGTGGCCTTCGCCAACCGGCCCCAGTTCCCCTCGCAGATGCTCGTCTCCTACGGCGGCACCTCGCTCGTCAGCTCCAGCTACGGCCCGCACTGGCGCAACCTCCGCCGCGTCGCCGCCGTGCGGCTGCTCTCCGCGCACCGCGTCGCCGGCATGTCCGGCGTCATCGCCGCCGAGGTGCGCGCCATGGCGCGCCGCCTGTGCCGCGCCGCCGCGGCGTCCCCCGGCGGCGACGGCGCCGCGCGGGTGGAGCTCAAGCGGAGCCTGTTCGAGCTCTCCCTCAGCGTGCTCATGGAGACCATCGCGCGGACCAAGGGGACCCGGTCGGAGGCGGACGGCGACACGGACATGTCCCTGGAGGCGCAGGAGTTCAAGCAGGTGGTGGACGAGATCATCCCGCTCATCGGCGCGGCCAACGTGTGGGACTACCTGCCGGTGATGCGGTGGTTCGACGTGTCCGGCGTGAGGAGCAGGATCCTGGCCACGGTGAGCAGGAGGGACGCCTTCCTCCACCGGCTCATCGACGCCGAGCGGCGGAGGATGGAGGAGGGCGGCGACGATGGCGAGAAGAAGAGCATGATCGCCGTGCTCCTCACTCTGCAGAAGACAGAGCCGGAGCTGTACACCGATCAGATGATCATCGCTCTGTGCGCGGTGAGTCCCTCCCTCTTTACACTTTTTTTATGCCTCTCACAAAACCGAGTAGTTTGATTGTCAGTTTCTTCATTAAGGACATTGGCAATTTGGCATCATCTCAGTAGACATCTCACTCGTTTAAGTCACCAGATAGCAACAACTCGACCAGAGTCATTGTGTTAGTCCAGTACTCCACTTTTGATTATCTATCTCATCATATATCTAATCAGATAGTGGTCACTCAACGTAGGAGGTAGGTAGGACAAGGCACTGGCAAGGCGAGTAACACGGCCATGTCACTTAGCTGGATGAATCCCACTTCCCACATGTTTTATGTCTAGTAATTTTGGCCTTTTCCCACTCTCGACTACTTGAAGTTCAGGCTCTCTTTGCCTTCGTAGGATCTGTGCAGTATTCTACTAAATCTTTGATTTTTTTTACCCCCATAAATTTCGAACGTTCGGAATTTAAGCATGTCATCCTGAATGTTTTTCGATAGCAACTTTAGTTGCTGCGAGGTGACAACTTTAGTTGTTAACACATAACAACTTTGTCCCAGTTCGTTTTTTATCAGAAAATTGCCAGGTTTGTCAACCTCGCTTTAACTAAAGTTGCCATGAAAAGGGTTCGAATTATACCATACTTAAAATTTAAACGTTTGGGATTTATCTATTCCGGTTTTTTTATGAATCTGCTTCCAATATTCTACGTACAAGAATATACTAAAATTAATTCTCTCCAATAATTCACTGCAGAATATGTTTGTGGCCGGAACGGAGACCACCTCAAGCACGATCGAATGGTCGATGTCGCTCCTGCTGAACCACCCGGCGGCGCTGAAGAAGGCGCAGGCCGAGATGGACGCGTCCATTGGGACCTCCCGCATGGTCACCGCCGACGACGTGCCCCGCCTCAGCTACCTCCGGTGCATCATCAACGAGACGCTACGCCTGTACCCGGCGGCGCCGCTGCTGCTGCCGCACGAGTCCTCCGCCGACTGCAAGGTCGGCGGCTACGACGTGCCGAGCGGCACCATGCTGATCGTGAACGCGTACGCCATCCACAGGGACCCGGCCGTGTGGGAGGACCCGACGGCGTTCCGGCCGGAGCGGTTCGAGGACGGCAAGGGCGACGGGCTGCTGATGCCGTTCGGGATGGGGCGGCGGAGGTGCCCCGGCGAGACGCTGGCGCTGCAGACGGTCGGGGTGGTTCTGGGGACGCTGGTGCAGTGCTTCGACTGGGAACGGGTGGACGGCGTGGAGGTGGACATGACGGAGGGGGTGGGGATCACCATGCCCAAGTCCGTGGCTTTGGAGGCCGTGTGTAGGCCGCGCGCGGCCATGCGTGATGTCCTTGAAAAGCTCTGAGGATCGAACTTCTTGGCATCCCATATGTACAGTAGTTTCCAGTAGCATCGTGCCGTATGCATGGCTCGATACCGTTTTGATGTACCGAATAAACTTGTTGCGACTTCGGACCATAATAACCTTGCCATCATTTCTGATAGATTGCACAAGCTAGGGTCTTTGTAGTCTATCATAATGATTATCCTTATGGCAACTCCAACGCACGACACCTTTGATCCGCGCATGTCTGGACAGAAACGCCAGCCCAATGCGCAGACGCAAATCCAAATCACTTATGTTCGGCGTCCGTCTGAACGCATTTCAGCTCAAACTTATCTTTTGATTTGTGTCTACAAGGAGGACATGAGATGGACGCCGTCGCGCATCCTTTTGGTGTCCGCCTCGGGCACGCGTGTTGGTCAATCAACCACCATTGCGGTCGTGACCCGCACGGCAGCCACTGGAATTGTCCAGGCCACGTCCTTTTTAAATGGCAAGCGCGGGGGAAAGGGGGCGGCCTCACCCATTTCTCCTTTCTCACTCCAGTCCACATCTGACCATGCGTGTTCCCTTGGTAGCCGACACAAACCCTAGTCCGCCAACATAGCGAGGGACTTCTTCAGCAAAGGTGGCAAGCATGGCAAGCACAATCACAAAGGTGGGCTCATCGCGAGGCCCGCCAACTTCACCTTGGCACCACAATAGGGGGAGGGGACATCACAGCCACGCGACCGGCTGTACATCCCGGTGCACCGCACGCGGTACCACTGGGAGTACCGTGTCCCGCTGCCGTGGCCGGACGTTAACCTCTTGCACGACTGGCACCTCGACCCCCAACACATTCCGGTGTCGGCCGTGCCGCAATCTGAGCGCGCGCACGGCCGAGATCCGCAACCGGCGTGCTCTCCTCATGCCGGAGCAACGCCATGATCCAGCGTACGCGCCCCACTCCTTGAACTGGGATGTCTAGTTCGCGACTGAGGATGACGTGCACCGCCGTCCAGATCGACGCTTGCCCTCCACCACCACTGTCGGCGGTGAGGCATGAGGACGAGGACGAGGAGGCGACATTCCTAAAGGCACTGGAGGAGGCGATCCAGCGCGCCATCGAGGAGTCCCAACACGAGGAGGACGCCGATGGCTTGGCCTAGAGGAGGTGCTCCAGCTTTCGGCAGCCCGTGACCAAGTCTACCCATCGCCACCGCCGTCACCACCAACACCGCTCGCACACGCGCCAGTGGTGGACACATACCAGTGGGTGGGTCGTATGGGAGTGGGTCTCTGCGCCGCCCGTTTGGCTGGGCGCGATGGAGGAGGAGAACGCGTACCTCGCCGAGTGGAAGGGCCATGCGCTGGAGGAGGAGCGGGCAAAAAAAATTTGTCTGTTTGCATCGGCCGGTTGGAGTTGTCCTTAGGGCCTCTTTGATTCTCAGGAAATTGAAAACGCGAGAACAAGAAGAAAAAATATATAGAACTGGAGTGACGTGCCTACTTGTATCCTATGGCATACCAGAGAGTGTCTGATGCCATGGAGAAAACAAAGAAAATGTACTAAAAAGAGGTTGTAGTGAATGTTCGATTATTTATGAAATGTAGTACAAATGATTCTTTACAAAAACAATTCTATAAAATTAATTGTAAGAATCAAACGACCAACATAGAAACAAATTCCTAAGGACTCTAATCCTCTGAAAATCTTATGAAATCCCCTTGAATCAAAGCAGCCCTTACAGTTCCTTGTTACCAAATTCATGTGCTATTTGAGCAAAATTTTCAAATGATGAATAGTTCTTGAAATTATGATTTTTTAAAAACAGAAATGTTTTCTTAAATTTGAGAAAAAATTTAGAACATGTAAAAAATTCAAATTTCCAAACATCTTTTGAAACATGAACATTTTTTAAAATTTGTGGGTTTTTCGTTTGTCCCGTATTCCTTCTTTTTTGCTTTTATCTATTTTTTATTTTTTTATTTTATTTCTTAAAACAAATCTCGAATCATTTTAAAACAATATTTGTTTTTTATTAAATCCGTGAACTTTTCAAAACTGTGAACGATTTCTTAACTTCGCAAACTTTGTTTTCAAATCCGTGAACGTTTTTCCAAATTCATGAACGCTTTATAACTATTACAAACTTTTTAAGAACCCGTGATTTTTTTAAAAAAATCATGAACATTTTTTTTCCAAATTGGCGAACTTTTTTGAATGCCGCAACTGCTTGGACCGGCCCAATAGTCACACGACGGAAGCGATGTCGTTGCCTAGTTGGGCCAAGGTCTGAGTGTAATTGTTTTTTCTATTCTATTCTTTCATTTTATTTTATTTTATCATTAATTCATTTTTCTCCTTTTTGAACTTTATTATTTGTTTTGAAACCTGTTTTCTAATATGAAATATTTTTGGAACACCAAAAAGTGTTCTTGTGTTCAAATATTGTTTATAAATTTGGAAAATGTTATTGAATTTTTTTCACTAATTTAAGAAATGTTTGGGCTTCGAAAAATGTTGATAAATTTTCAAAACAAAGTATGTGGTTTGCAATTTGTGCACAACATCAATTGTTGGCAATTTGTTAACAATTTTTTGAAAATGTGTTCAAGATTATAGAATTTTCATACACAATTTAAAATTTTAAAATATACAAAACTTCGTGCCTTAAATTGGCATGGTGCCTTGAATTGGTCATACGAGACCATGAAAAAAAGGGGCCATTTCAAGGATGTCGAGAAACAACGTGCTCTCAGACGGAGCCTTCGGGCCTGCCCGGACACCCTCCGTTGAACATGGTCTAGTTTTGGACATTCTTAAAATGAACCCAACTTTTGCATGAAGGTGGTATGCCCATGGTAGGCATCCATGTCAGGTTTGAACGATTTTCAACATCGTATGCAAGTTGCGACACATCCAGTCATTTATCGGCCTCTTTTTGATCGAGAAAACTCTAGAAAATATAGGATTTATCAAAAACCAAAACAACTTGGCATGGTGCCTTAAATTGTTCATAGAAGGCCATGAAAAAAAAGTTAGCATCATTTCAAGGATGTTGAGAAACAATGGGCTCTTAGACGGAGCCTTCTGGGCTACCAAACACCCTACGTTGAATATGGTTTAGTTTTTGACATCCATCAAATGACCTCAACCTTTTCCCTATCATGTGGGCATACACATGGTAGGCATCCATATTAGGTTTGAACAATTTCCGACACCGTATGCAAGTTACGACACGTCTGGCCTTTATCGGTCTCTTTTGGACCGAGAAAACTCCAGAAAATGCGGAGTTTGTCGGAAACTAAAACAACTTGGCATGGTCCTTTGAATTGGGCATATAAGCTAATGAAATAAAATTAGGTTCATCTGAAGGATGCCAAGAAAAGTGCTCACAAACGGACACAATGGACCGGCTCAGTTGGGCGGACTCTTGTGAAAAAGGTATTTAGTTCATGAATTTTTTTTCAAATCGATGAATTTTGTTCAAATTCATGAAAAAACATTCAAATAGATGAACTCTTTTAATTTCGTGAACTTTTTTTCCTCCTTGGAGCTAGGGGTGGGCATAAAAACCAGCAAACCGAAGACCGCACCGATACCAAAACTAAAAAGACAAAATTTACTTTTTTGTGCTGGTGTTAGAAAATTTATGCCATATGCACTGACCACCGCGCGTGTGGCTGGGACGTCAATTCCATTGGCCAAGCTGATCACTTGCATGCAAGGCCTAAAGTACTTTTGGACTTTTTGTTGCAGCATGCATGTATATACCTATAGGCAACACGTTGTCCCACCCTGTCTAGTTACACGGAAGGAGGCAGGAAGTAAGGGTGGGCGTATTAACCGAAAAACGATGTACCGCACCGAAAGAACAGGGACCGAAACCAACATTTTCAGTGTTTATTTTGGTCATTAAATCTATAGAACCGGAATTCATTTGGTAACTTTGATTTTTACACTTGATTAAGCGAAAATACCTAGAAAACGGAAAATACATATTATTTAAAAAAAATCCCAGCGGCATTGTATTGCATATCCCAGCGCCCCAGCCCAGCTGCCTGACACACCTGTCTAAACCTATTTGTCCTGTTCTCATCTCCGTTTTTTTCCACCTACACGTTTTGGTTTAGTACCACCTCAGATTGCTCTTGAGGAAAGAAGCGTGTGAAAGACTATAAAGGCAGCTGCTCACCCATCAAATTTGTCTGAACCTGCCACGTGCCAAAACGTGTAGCAGAGGGTTTGCCTAAACTTCGGTTTTGTTCGGTCAAACCATTGACCGGACCGAATTTTCTTTCAAATAAAATTTGGTTTTCTTGTTGTATAGAAACCGATCGGTTTGTATTTTTATGAAACCGAAATTTTTTGTGACCCGAAAAACCGAACTGGTTGCGTCAATTGGACAAAAAAAATCACGATTTTGATAAAAAATTATGATATTAAAAAAGCATTCATTAATTTGAAAAAAGGTTCACGGATTTGATTTTTTTCATGAATTTAAGAAGATGTTCACGAATTTAGGTAAAAATAAAAGAACAGAGAAAAAGAAGAAGAATAAATAAAAATGAAAAACGAGTAAAATCAAAGAAAAAAAGACAAACAAAACAAAAAAAAACATATTAAGAAAATGCACAACAAGAAGAGTAAAAGAAGTAACTAGGCATAACAAGTGAGTTGTCCCAGACTCCTAATTGGTTATAGCGGTGGAAGTAAACCAAGAGGTTGAGAGTTTGAATCCTACCTCACGCACCTATTTTTTGAAGGTTAAAAAAGGAAAATAAAAATAAATGGGCCAGGCCCAGGACCGAGGTAAAAAGAAGAAAAGGTAATAAGAAAACAGAAAACATAAACCGGAGTAAAACCGATAAAAAACCCGGTCAAACAAAAAACAAAAAAAACAGAGTCCGGAAGCACAGAAAATAAGAAGGAAAAGAAGTATTACTAAACATATGAGGTGAGCCGGCTGAGTTAGTTGCTGTGTTCGAAGGAAACAGAGAGATTTTGAGTTCGAACCTCACCACTCGCGACATTTATTGAAGGTTGAAAAATAATGAAAATGGGCTGAGCCGATGATGCGGGGGTGGGGGGTGCACCGGTTTGTGTATGTCTACGTACAACTAGTACGTGCCACATACCATGCAAAAAAAACCTAGTACGTGTCACGTGTGGAGGTGGGTATACCGGGGAGGGGTGTAGCGAAGCAAGGCTCAAATCAAGCTGGTCTATTTGCGAGACCACGAAATAACACTTAGTGAACACATGTGATCCTTGAATCATAGTCTCCCCATTTATGTCCTAATATGTCACCATGGGGGTTGTTGTTTAAAGTCAAAGTTGGTGATACGATCAGCATGTGTAATCAAAATGCATAATGATCATCAACAAATCTCGGTGTCATGTTGTGATTGATGATCCTTGAAAGATTGATGTGCGTCTTGAATTTCTAACTTTTATGAAATTAAAAAACCAATTGTCGCTACCGTGTAGGCCGCATCCGCCGCCTCCTCTGCTGCATCCATCTCCTCCTGCTCCGTCCTCTCCAGCCCATCCTTCTGCCACTGCAACATTTGAAACGGATGGCATGCATGATCATTCTTGCGTCGTCATCCAAATCCGCCACCTTCAAGGGTCAACATCTTCGTGTCCTCTACAGTGATTGCGATCTTCATCTTCCCCTCTTCAAGCACGACCTTCTTCTCTTCAATCATGGCCCTCTTCTCTTCGAGCTTGAGATTATTTTCGGTCGCCTTCATCAACATGTCAAACATCTCCGCCTTTTTTCCTCCTTGACGTCGGAGTGCTTAACATATGTCTCCTCCTTCTTCGTCAAGTTGTCTTCGAACCTCTCTGTCATCTTGACTGTCGCACCTTCTCACTTCGCCCTTTCCACCTCCCACTACTTTCCCCGGAACCCTTTTCTAATCTTCTTGGGTGGTTTTTTTGTTGGGTCACGGGTTTCTTCCTCCGTGTCTTGGTTGACGTTCTTGGAATGTATACGTTCCACTTAGGTTGTCCATTCAACTTCAACCAATATTGTATCATGGTGAAGTTTTTATTCTCCAGCTTTTTGAACACACTACACTCATGAGAAGGCTACATAATAAAATAGTGTCAACAATGCATATAAAAACTATGCAAATCCGGCTACAAAAGTATGCAAACATATCCGGCTACTAAACTATGCATACATATCCAGCTACAAAACTATACAAATCTGACTACAAAACTATGCATACATATCCGGCTACAAAACTATGCATATCTGGCTACAAAACTATGCAAATTCGGCTACAAAACTATGCATATCTGGCAAGTGATGTGCACATATTAACAACTTGCTCAATGATTTGTGCACCACTACGCCACCGTGAGGTGAGTTTCCTCAAGTGGCCGCAATGAAGGAAATATGCCCTAGAGGCAATAATAAAGTTGTTATTTATATTTCCTTATATCATGATAAATGTTTATTATTCATGCTAGAATTATATTAACCAGAAACTTAGTACATGTGTGAATACATAGACAAACAGAGTGTCACTAGTATGCCTCTACTTGACTAGCTCGTTAATCAAAGATGCTTAAGTTTCCTAGCCATAGACATGAGTTGTCATTTGATGAACAGGATCACACCATTAGAGAATGATGTGATTGACAAGACTCATCCGTTAGCTTAGCACTATGATCGTTTAGTTTGTTGCTATTGCTTTCTTCATAACTTATACATGTTCCTATGACTATGAGATTATGCAACTCCCGAATACCGGAGGAACACTTAGTGTGCTATCAAACGTCACAACGTAACTGGGTGATTATAAAGATGCTCTACAGGTGTCTCCGATGGTGTTTGTTGAGTTGGCATAGATCGAGATTAGGATTTGTCACTCCGATTGTCGGAGAGGTATCTCTGGGCCCTCTCGGTAATGCACATCAATATAAGCCTTGCAAGCAATGTGACTAATGAGTTAGTTGCGGGATGATGCATTACGGAACGAGTAAGAGACTTGCCGGTAACGAGATTGAACTAGGTATAATGATACCGACGATCGAATCTCGGGCAAGTAACATACCGATGACAAAGGGAACAACGTATGTTGTTACGCGGTTTGACCGATAAAGATCTTCATAGAATATGTAGGAACCAATATGAGCATCCAGGTTCCGCTATTGGTTATTGACCGGAGATGAGTCTTGGTCATGTCTACAAAGTTCTCGAACCCGCAGGGTCCGCACGCTTAACGTTCAATGACGATATGTATTATGAGTTATGTGATTTGATGTACCGAAGGTTGTTCGGAGTCCCGGATGTGATCACGGACATGACGAGGAGTCTCGAAATGGTCGAGACATAAAGATTGATATATTGGAAGGTTGTGTTTGGACACCGGAAAGGTTTCGGATAGGTTCGGGCATTTTCCGGAGTACTGCTACCTCTTGAGCACTGCGTTGGTTTTCCCTTGAATAGGAAAGGGTGATGCAGTAAAGTAGCGTAAGTATTTCCCTCAGTTTTTGAGAACCAAGGTATCAATCCAGTAGGAGACCACGTGCGAGTTCCACGCACCTACACAAACAAATAAGAACCTCGCAACCAACGCGATAAAGGGGTTGTCAATCCCTTCACGGTCACTTACGAGAGTGAGATCTGATAGATATGATAAGATAATATTTTTGGTATTTTTATGAGAAAGACTAAAAGTAAAGAAAGCAAAATAAACGGCGCCAGAAATAGCTTGTTGTCGGGAGATTAATATGATGGAACATAGACCCCGGGGTCATAGATTTCACTAGTGGCTTCTCTCAAGAGCATAAGTATTACGGTGGGTAAATGAATTACTGTCGAGCAATTGATAGAATTGAGCATAGTTATGATAATATCTAGGTATGATCATGTATATAGGCATCACGTCCGTGACAAGTAGACCGAAACGATTCTGCATCTACTACTATTACTCCACACATCAACCGCTATCCAGCATGCTTCTAGAGTATTAAGTTCATAAGAATAGAGTAATGCTTTAAGTAAGATGACATGATGTAGAGGGATAAACTCATGCAATATGATATAAACCCCATCTTTTTATCCTCGATGGAAACAATACAATACGTGCCTTGCTGCCCGTGCTGTCACTGGGAAAGGACACCGCAAGATTGAACCCAAAACTAAGCACTTCTCCCATTGCAAGAAAGATCAATCTAGTAGGCCAAACCAAACTGATAATTCAAAGAGACTTGCAAAGATAACCAATCATACATAAAAGAATTCAGAGGAGATTCAAATATTGTTCATAGATAAACTTGATCATAAACCCACAATTCATCGGATCTCGACAAACACACCGCAAAAGAATATTACATCGGATAGATCTCCAATAAGATCGAGGAGAACTTTGTATTGAGATCCAAAGAGAGAGAAGAAGCCATCTAGCTAATAACTATGGACCCGAAGGTCTGAGGTAAACTACTCACACATCACCGGAGAGGCTATGGTGTTGATGTAGAAGCCCTCCGTGATCAATGCCCCCTCCGGCGGAGCACCGGAAAAGGCCCCAAGATGGGATCTCACGGGTATAGAAGGTTGCGGCGGTGGAAATAGGGTTTTAGCTCCGTCTCTGATGGTTTGGGGGTACGTAGGTATATATAGGAGGAAGACGTACGTCGGTGGAGCAACGAGGGGCCCACGAGGGTGGAGGGCGCGCCCAGGGGGTAGGCGCGCCCCCTGCCTCGTTCCTTCCTCGTTGATTGCTTTACGTAGACTCCAAGTCCTCTGGATCACGTTTGTTACGAAAATCATGTTCCCGAAGGTTTCATTCCGTTTGGACTCCGTTTGATATTCTTTTTCTGCAAAACACTGAAATAGGCAAAAAAAACAGCAATTTGGGCTGGGCCTCCGGTTAATAGGTCAGTCCCAAAAATAATATAAAAGTGTATAATAAAGCCCATTAAACATCCAACACAGAATATAATATAGCATGGAACAATAAAAAATTATATATACGTTGGAGACGTATCAAGCATCCCCAAGCTTAATTCCTGCTCGTCCTCGAGTAGGTAAATGATAAAAACAGAATTTTTGATGTGGAATGCTACTTAGCATAATTTTCAATGTAATTCTCTTATTTGTGGTGAATATTCAGATCCGAAAGATTCAAGATAAAAGTTTAATATTAACATAAAAATAATAATACTTCAAGCATACTAACTAAGCAATTATGTCTTCTCAAAATAACATGGCCAAAGAAAGTTATCCCTACAAAATCATATAGTCTGGCTATGCTCTATCTTCACCACACAAAATATTTAAATCATGCACAACCCCGATGACAAGCCAAGCAATTGTTTCATACTTTAGGTGTTCTCAAACTTTTTCAATCTTCACGCAATACATGAGCGTGAGCCATGGACATAGCACTATATGTGGAATAGAATGGTGGTTGTGGAGAAGACAAAAAAGGAGAAGATAGTCTCACATCAACTAGTCGTATCAACGGGCTATGGAGATGCCCATTAATAGATATCAATGCGAGTGAGTAGGGATTGCCATGCAACCGATGCACTAGAGCTATAAGTATATGAAAGCTCAACAAAAGAAACTAAGTGGGTGTGCATCCAACTCGCTTGCTCACGAAGACCTAGGGCATTTTGAGGAAGCCCATCATTGGAATATACAAGCCAAGTTCTATAATGAAAAATTCCCACTAGTAAATGAAAGTGATATCATAGGAGACTCTCTATCATGAAGATCATGGTGCTACTTTGAAGCACAAGTGTGGAAAAAAGGATAGTAGCATTGTCCCTTATCTCTTTTTCTCTCATTTTTTTTAGTTGGGCCTTTTTTCCATTTTTTATGGCCTCTTTTTTTTCGTCCGGAGTCTCATCCTGACTTGTGGGGGAATCATAGTCTCCATCATCCTTTCCTCACTTGGGACAATGCTCTAATAATGATGATCATCACACTTTTATTTACTTACAACTCAAGAATTACAACTCAATACTTAGAACAAAATATGACTATATGTGAATGCCTCCGGCGATGTACCGGGATATGCAATGATCAAGAGTGACATGTATGAAAGAATCATGAATGGTGCCTTTGCCACAAATATGATGTCAACTACATGATCACGCAAAGAAGTTATGACAATGATGAAGCGTGTCATAGTAAACCAAACAGTGGTAAGTTGCATGGCAATATATCTCGGAATGACTATGGAAATGCCATGATAGGTAGGTATGGTGGCTGTTTTGAGGAAGGTATATGGTGAGTGTATGATACCGGTGAAAAGTACGCGGTATTAGAGAGGCTAGCAATGGTGGAAGGATGAGAGTGCGTATAATCCATGGACTCAACATTAGTCATAAAGAACTCATATACTTGTTGCAAAAATCTACAAGTTATCAAAGCAAAGTATTACGCGCATGCTCCTAGGGGGATAGATTGGTAGGAAAAGACCATCGCTCGTCCTCGACCGCCACTCATAAGGAAGACAATCAATAAATAAATCATGCTCCGACTTCATCACATAACTGTTCACCATGCGTGCATGCTACGGGAATCACAAACTTTAACACAAGTATTTCTCAAATTCATAACCACTCAACTAGCATGACTCTAATATCACCATCTTCATATCACAAAAGAACTATCAAGCATCAAACTTCTCATGGTATTCAACACACTCATAAGATTTTTTTTACTAATCTTGGATGCCTATTATATTAGGACTAATTTTTATGATTAAAGAAAATTACCATGCTGTTTTGTAGGACTCTCAAAATAATATAAGTGAATCATGAGAGAACAATAGTTTCTATAAAACAAATCCACCACCGTGCTCTAAAAGATATAAGTGAAGCACTAAAACTTTATAGCTCAAAAGATATAAGTGAAGCACATAGAGTATTCTAATAAATTCTGAATCATGTGTGTCTCTCTCAAAAGGTGTGTACAGAAAGGATGATTGTGGTAAACTAAAAAGCAAAGAATCAAATCATACAAGACGGTCCAAGCAAAACACATATCATGTGGTGAATAAAAATATAGCTCCAAGTAAAGTTACCGATGGACGAAGACGAAAGAGGGGATGCCTTCCGGGGCATCCCCAAGCTTTGGCTTTTTGGTGTCCTTAGATTATCTTGGGGTGCCATGGGCATCCCCAAGCTTAGGCTCTTGCCACTCCTTGTTCCATAATCCATCAAATCTTTACCCAAAACTTGAAAACTTCACAACACAAAACTCAACAGAAAATCTCGTGAGCTCCGTTAGCGAAAGAAAACAAAACACCACTTCAAGGTACTGTATTTAATTCATTCTTTATTTATATTGGTGTTAAACCTACTGTATTCAAACTTATATATGGTTTATAATCTCTTTTACTAGCCATAGATTCATCAAAATAAGCAAACAACACACGAAAAACAGAATCTGTCAAAAACAGAACAGTCTGTAGTAATCTGTAACTAACGCAAACTTATGGAACTCAGAAAAATCTACCAAAATAGTAAGACCTAGACAATTTGTTTATTTATCTACTGCAATTGGAATCAATATTTTATCACGTTCTGGTGATTTTAAGCAATTGTTTTCGTGAACAGAAAGTTTCTGGAATTTTCAGCAAGATCAAATAACTATCATCCAAGAAGATCCTATAGGTTTCACTTGGCACAAACACTAATTAAAACATAAAACCACATATAACCAGAGGCTAGATGAATTATTTATTACTAAACAGGAACAAAAATAAAATTGGGTTGCCTCCCAACAAGCGCTATCGTTTAACGCCCCTAGCTAGGCATTGATAATTTTAATGATGCTCACATGAAAGACAAGAATTAAAGCACAAAGAGAGCATCATAGAACACGTGATAAAAAAATCTAAGTCTAACATACTTCCTATGCATAGGCATTTTATAAGCAAACAAATTATCATAGCAAACGAAAATTAGCATATGCAAGGAAGAAGAAAGAGACGATAGCAATCTCAACATGACGAGAGCTAATTTAGTAAGATAAAAATTTCTACAACCATATTTTCCTCTCTCATAATAATTACATGTAGGATCATAGGCAAATTCAACAAAATAGCTATCACATAACAAAATAGCTATCACATAACTTGACACTCTTCCAAAATAGTGGGATTATCATTAACTAAAGTCATGACCTCTCCAAACCCACTTTTATCAAAAATACCATGAGATTGAACATTCTCCAAATATGTGGGATCTAAAGTTGACACTCTTCCAAACCCACTTTCAATATTATTGCAGACACTATTATCAATCTCATATTCATCATGGGGCTTAAATAAATTTTCAAGATCATAAGAAGAATCACCCCAATCATGATCATTGCAACAAGTAGTAGACATAGCAAAACTAGCATCCCCAAGCTTAGGTTTTGCATATTATTAGCACAATTGACATCAAGAGAATTTATAGTAAAATCATTGCAATCATGCTTTTTATTAAAAGATCTATCGTGAATCGCTTCATAAAGTACTTCATCACAATTTTCAGATTCACGAATTTCAAGCAAAACCTCATAAAGATAATCTAGTGCACTCAACTCACTAGCAATAGGTTCATCATAATTGGATCTCTTAAAGATATTAGCAAGTGGATGAGGATCCATAAACTTTTAGCAAGCGAAGATGCAAGCAAAAAGAAGGCACATGGTAACACAAGATCGAACGGAAGAAGGGCGAAGAAAAGGCAAAGGTGAAGTGGGGGAGAGGAAAACGAGAGGCAAAAGGCAAATAATGTAATGCGAGGGATAAAAGTTTGTGATGGGTACTTGGTATGTCTTGACTTGTGCGTAGACTCCCCGGCAACGGCGCCAGAAATCCTTCTTGCTACCTCTTGAGCACTGCGTTGGTTTTCCCTTGAAGAGGAAAGGGTGATGCAGTAAAGTAGCGTAAGTATTTCCCTCAGTTTTTGAGAACCAAGGTATCAATCCAGTAGGAGACCACGCGCGAGTCCCACGCACCTACACAAACAAATAAGAACCTCGCAACCAACGCGATAAAGGGGTTGTCAATCCCTTCACGGTCACTTACGAGAGTGAGATCTGATAGATATGATAAGATAATATTTTTGGTATTTTTATGATAAAGACTAAAAGTAAAGAAAGCAAAATAAACGGCGCCAGAAATAGCTTGTTGTCGGGAGATTAATATGATGGAAGATAGACCCGGGGATCATAGATTTCACTAGTGGCTTCTCTCATGATAGCATATATTACGGTGGGTGAACAAATTATTGTCGAGCAATTGATAGGATTGAGCATAGTTATGAGAATATCTAGGTATGATCATGTATATAGGCATCACGTCCGTGACAAGTAGACCGAAACGATTCTGCATCTACTACTATTACTCCACACATCGACCGCTATCCAGCATGCATCTAGAGTATTAACTTCATAAGAGCAGAGTAATGCTTTAAGTAAGATGACATGATGTAGAGGGATAAACTCATGCAATATGATATAAACCCCATCTTTTTATCCTTGATGGAAACAATACAATACGTGTCGTTTTCCCTACTGTCACTGGGATCGAGCACCGCAAGATTGAACCCAAAGCTAAGCACTTCTCCCATTGCAAGAAAGATCAATCTAGTAGGCCAAACCAAAATGATAATTCGAAGAGACTTGCAAAGATAACCAATCATACATAAAAGAATTCAGAGGAGATTCAAATATTGTTCATAGATAATCTTGATCATAAACCCACAATTCATCGGATCTCGACAAACACACCGCAAAAGAAGATTACATCGAATAGATCTCCAAGAGAATCGAGGAGAACTTTGTATTGAGATCCAAAGAGAGAGAAGAAGCCATCTAGCTAATAACTATGGACCCGAAGGTCTGAGGTAAACTACTCACACATCACCGGAGAGGGTATGGTGTTGATGTAGAAGCCCTCCGTGATTAATGCCCTCTCCGGCGGAGCGCCGGAAAAGGCCCCAAGATGGGATCTCACGGGTACAGAAGGTTGCGGCGGTGGAAATAGGGTTTTGGCTCTGTTTTTGATGGTTTGGGGGTACGTAGGTATATATAGGAGGAAGAAGTACGTCGGTGGAGCAACGAGGGGCCCACGAGGGTGGAGGGCGTGCCCGGGGGGGTAGGCGCGCCCCCCTGCCTCATGCCTTCGTCGTTGATTGCTTTACGTAGACTCCAAGTCCTCTGGATCACGTTTGTTACCAAAATCACGTTCCCGAAGGTTTCATTCCGTTTGGACTCCGTTTGATATTCTTTTTCTGCGAAACACTGAAATAGGCAAAAAACAGCAATTTGGGCTGGGCCTCCGGTTAATAGGTTAGTCCCAAAAATAATATAAAAGTGTATAATAAAGCCCATTAAACATCCAAAACAGAATATAATATAGCATGGAACAATCAAAAATTATAGATACGTTGGAGACGTATCAAGTACCGGGGGGAGGGGGGTTACCGGAACCCCCAGGGGGGTTAATTGGCCTTCATGGGCTTTAGTGGAAGAGAGGAGGAGGCGGCCAGGTGGAGGCGCGCGCCCCTCCAAGCCCAATCCGAATTGGGGGGGGGGGCTTTCCTTCTCCCCCTCTTCCTCTTTCCTTCCCCTCCTAGTTCGACTAGGAAAGGGGGGAACCTACTCCTAGTAGGAGTAGGATTCCCCCCTTGGGGCGCGCCCCATGAGGCCAGCCGGCCCCCTCCTCCCCTCTTTATATAAGGGGGAGGGGGGCACCCCATAGACACACAAGTTGATTTCTTAGCCGTGTGCGGTGCCCCCCTCCACAGATTTCCACCTCGGTCATATTGTCGTAGTGCTTAGGCGAAGCCCTGCGTCGGTAACTTCATCATCATCGTCAACACGCCATCGTGCTAATGAAACTCTCCCCCGGCCTCAGCTGGATCTAGAGTTCGAGGGACGTCACCGAGCTGAACGTGTGCAGATCGCGGAGGTGCCGTGCGTTCGTTACTTGATCGGTTGGATGGCGAAGACGTTCGACTACATCAACCGTGTTACTTAACGCTTCCGCTTTCGGTCTACGAGGGTACGCGGACACACTCTTCCCACTCGTTGATATGCTTCTCCTAGATAGATCTTGCGTGATCGTAGGATTTTTTTTTGAAATACTACGTTCCCCTACAGTGGCATCCGAACCAGGTCTATGCGTAGATGTTATATGCACGTGTAGAACACAAAGAGTTGTGGGCGATAATAGTCATACTGCTTACCAGCATGTCATACTTTGATTCGGCGATATTATTGGATGAAGCGGCCCAGACCGACATTACATGACCGTGTTCATGAGAATGGTTCTACCGCCGTGCCTCGCACACAGGTGGCTAGTGGGTGTCTGTTTCTCCAACTTTAGTTGAATCGAGTGTGACTACGCCCGGTCCTTGTTGAAGGTTAAAACAGCACACTTGACGAAAAATCGTTGTGGTTTTGATGCGTAGGTAAGAACGGTTCTTGCTAAGCCCGTAGCAGCCACATAAAACTTGCAACAACAAAGTAGAGGACGTCTAACTTGTTTTTGCAGGGCTTGCCTGAAGGAAATATGCCCTAGAGGCAATAATTAAAGTTATTATTTATTTCCCTATTCTCATGATAAATGTTTATTATTCATGCTAGAATTGTATTAACCGGAAACATAATACATGTGTGAATACATAGACAAACAGAGTGTCACTAGTATGCCTCTACTTGACTTGCTCGTTAATTAAAGATGGTTATGTTTCCTAACCATAGACATGAGTTGTCATTTGATTAACGGGATCACATCATTAGGAGAATGATGTGATTGACTTGACCCATTCTGTTAGCTCAGCACACGATCGTTGAGTATTCTGCTATTGCTTTCTTCATGACTTATACATGTTCCTATGACTATGAGATTATGCAACTCCCGTTTACCGGAGGAACACTTTGTGTGCTACCAAACATCACAACGTAACTGGGTGATTATAAAGGTGCTCTACAGGTGTCTCCGAGGGTACTTGTTAGGTTGGCGTATTTCGAGATTAGGATTTGTCACTCCGATTGTTGGAGAGGTATCTCTGGGCCCTCTCGGTAATGCACATCACTTAAGCCTTGCAAGCATTGCAACTAATGAGTTAGTTGTGGGATGATGTATTACGGAACGAGTAAAGAGACTTGCCGGTAACGAGATTGAACTAGGTATTGAGATACCGACGATCGAATCTCGGGCAAGTAACATACCGATGACAAAGGGAACAACGTATGTTGTTATGCGGTCTGACCGATAAAGATCTTCGTAGAAGTATGTGGGAGCCAATATGAGCATCCAGGTTCCGCTATTGGTTATTGACCGGAGACGTGTCTCGGTCATGTCTACATAGTTCTCGAACCCGTAGGGTCCGCACGCTTAACGTTTCGATGACAGTTATATTATGAGTTTATATGTTTTGATGTAACGAAGGTTGTTCGGAGTCCCGGATGTGATCACGGACATGACGAGGAGTCTCGAAATGGTCGAGACATGAAGATTGATATATTGGAAGCCTATATTTGAATATCGGAAGTGTTCCGGGTGAAATCGGGATTTTACCGGAGTACCGAGGGGTTACCGGAACCCCCCGGGGGCTTAATGGGCCATAGTGGGCCTTTGTGGAGAAGAGGAGAGGCGGCCAGGGCAGGGCCGCGCGCCCCTCCCCCCTAGTCCGAATAGGACAAGGAGAGGGGGCGGCGTGTTGGAAATATGCCCTAGAGGCAATAATAAAATGGTTATTATTGTATTTCCTTGTTCATGATAATTGTCTATTGTTCATGCTATAATTGTATTAACTGGAAACCGTAATACATGTGTGAATACATAGACCACAACATGTCCCTAGTAAGCCTCTAGTTGACTAGCTCGTTGATCAATAGATGGTTATGGTTTCCTGACCATGGACATTGGATGTCATTGATAACGGGATCACATCAGTAGGAGAATGATGTGATGGACAAGACCCAATCCTAAGCATAGCACAAGATCGTGTTGTTCGTTTGCTAAGAGCTTTTCTAATGTCAAGTATCATTTCCTTAGACCATGAGATTGTGCAACTCCCGGATTCCGTAGGAATGCTTTGGGTGCACCAAACGTCACAACGTAACTGGGTGGCTATAAAGGTACACTACAGGTATCTCCGAAAGTGTCTGTTGGGTTGGTACGAATCGAGACTGGGATTTGTCACTCCGTATGACGGAGAGGTATCTCTGGGCCCACTCGGTAATGCATCATCATAATGAGCTCAATGTGACTAAGTAGTTAGTCACGGGATCATGCATTACGGAACGAGCAAAGTGACTTGCCGGTAACGAGATTGAACGAGGTATTGGGATACCGACGATCGAATCTCGGGCAAGTAACATACCGATTGACAAAGGGAATTGTATACGGGATTGATTGAATCCCCGACATCGTGGTTCATCCGATGAGATCATCGTGGAACATGTGGGAGCAAATATGGGTATCCAGATCCCGCTATTGGTTATTGGTCGGAGAGGTGTCTCTGTCATGTCTGCATGGTTCCCGAACCCGTAGGGTTTACACACTTAAGGTTCGGTTACGCTAGAGTTGTTATGGGAAATAGTATGTGGTTACCGAAGGTTGTTCGGAGTCCCGGATGAGATCCCGGACATCACGAGGAGTTCCGGAATGGTCCGGCGGTGAAGATCGATATATTGGACGAAGGGTATTGGAGTCCGGAAGTGTTCCGGGGGTACCAGGCTATGGCCAGCATGACTGAAAGGTGTTTCGGGAGCCCCGGCAAGTGTTGGAGGGCCTCATGGGCCAAAGGGGAAGGGGCAAACCAGCCCACTAAGGGGTGGTGCGCCCCCCACACCCTTTCCCACGTTACTTGGGGAGGTGGGGCGCCTCCACCTACTTGGCTTGGGGGGCAAGTCTCCCTAGGATTTTCCCTAGGGAGATCCAATCTGCTTGGCCGCTGTCCCTAGGGGAAACCCTAGGGCGCCCCCCCTCTCCCCTTGCCCCTATATATACTGGAGGGGTGGGAGGGCAGTGGCACCTCTTCCCTGGCGCAGCCCTCCCTCCTCATACACCTCCTCCTCCTCCGTAGTGCTTAGCGAAGCTCTGCCGGAGAACCACGAGCTCCATTGCCACCACGCCGTCGTGCTGCTGGAGTTCTCCCTCAACTTCTCCTCTCCCCTTGCTGGATCAACAAGGAGGAGACGTCCCCGGGCTGTACGTGTGTTGAACGCGGAGGCGCCGTCCGTTCGGCGCTAGATCGGATCTTCCGCGATTTGAATCGCTGCGACTACGACTCCATCAACCGCGCTCTTGTAACGCTTCCGCTTAGCGATCTTCAAGGGTATGAAGATGCACTCCCTCTCTCTCGTTGCTAGCATCTCCTAGATTTGATCTTGGTGACACGTAGGAAAATTTTGAATTATTGCTACGTTTCCCAACAGTGGCATCATGAGCCAGGTCTATGCGTAGATTCTATGCACGAGTAGAACACAAAGTAGTTGTGGGCGATGATTTGTTCAATTTGCTTGCCGTTACTAGTCTTATCTTGATTCGGCGGCATTGTGGGATGAAGCGGCCTGGACCGACCTTACACGTACACTTACGTGAGACAGGTTCCACCGACTGACATGCACTTGATGCATAAGGTGGCTAGCGGGTGTCTGTCTCTCCCACTTTAGTCGGATCGGATTCGATGAAGAGGGTCCTTATGAAGGGTAAATAGAAATTGGCATATCACCGTTGTGGCCTTTGCGTAGGTAAGAAACGTTCTTGCTAGAAACCCATAGCAGCCACGTAAAACATGCAACAACAATTAGAGGACGTCTAACTTGTTTTTGCAGGGTATGCTATGTGATGTGATATGGCCAAAAGGATGTGATGAATTATATATATATGTGATGTATGAGATTGATCATGTTCTTGTAATAGGAATCACGACTTGCATGTCGATGAGTATGACAACCGGTAGGAGCCATAGGAGTTGTCTTAATTTATTGTATGACATGCGTGTCAATGAAAAACGCCATCTAATTACTTTACTTTATTGCTAACCGTTAGCCATAGTAGTAGAAGTAATAGTTGGCGAGACAACTTCATGAAGACACGCTGATGGAGATCATGATGATGGATATCATGGTGTCATGCCGGTGACGAAGGTGATCATGCCGCGCCTCGAGGATGGAGATCAAAAGGCGCAAGATGATATTGGCCATATCATGTCACTTTATGATTTGCATGTGATGTTTGTCATGTTTACATCTTATTTGCTTAGAACGACGATAGCATAAATAAGATGATCCCTCACTAAAATTTCAAGAGACGTGTTCCCCCTAACTGTGCACCGTTGCGAAGGTTCGTTGTTTCGAAGCACCACGTGATGATCGGGTGTGATAGATTCTAACGTTCACATACAACGGGTGTAAGCCAGATTTACACATGCGAAACACTTAGGATGACTTGACGAGCCTAGCATGTACAGACATGGCCTCGGAACACAAGAGACCGAAAGGTCGAACATGAGTCGTATAGTAGATACGATCAACATGGAGATGTTCACCGATGATGACTAGTCCGTCTCACGTGATGATCGGACACGGCCTAGTTGACTCGGATCATGTATCACTTAGATGACTAGAGGGATGTCTATCTGAGTGGGAGTTCATTAAATAATTTGATTAGATGAACTTAATTATCATGAACATAGTCAAAAGGTCTTTGCAAATTATGTCGTAGCTTACGCTTTAGTTCTACTGTTTAAGATATGTTCCTAGAGAAAATTTAGTTGAAAGTTGATAGTAGCAATTATGCGGACTGGGTCCGTAAACTGAGGATTGTCCTCATTGCTGCATAGAAGGCTTATGTCCTTAATGCACCACTCGGTGTGCTGAACCTCGAGCGTCGTCTGTAGATGTTGCGAAACATCTGACATACACGTTTTGATGACTACGTGATAGTTCAGTGCGTAATGCTAACGGTTTAGAATTGAGGCGCCAAAGACGTTTTTGAAACGTCGTAGAACATATGAGATGTTCCAAAGACTGAAATTGGGATTTCAGACTAGTGCCCACGTCAAGAGGTATGAGACCTCTGACAAGACTCTTAATCCTGCAAACTAAGGGAGAAAAGCTCAATCGTTGAGCATGTGCTCAGATTGTCTGAGTACTACAATCGCTTGAATCGAGTGGGAGTTAATCTTCCAGATGAGATAGTGATGGTTCTCCATGGTCACTGCCACCAAAGCTATTAGAGCTTCGTGATGAACTATAACATATCAGGGATAGACATGATGATCCTTGAGCAACTCGCGATGTTTGATACCGCGAAAGTAGAAATCAAGTAGGAGCATCAATTTTTGATGGTTAGTAAAACCACTAGTTTCAAGAAGGGCAAGGGAAAGAAGGGATACTTCATGAAACGGCAAATCAGTTGCTGCTCTAGTGAAGAAACCCAAGGTTGAACCCAAACCCGAGACTAAGTGCTTCTATAATGAGGGGAACGGTCACTGAAGCAGAACTACCCTAGATACTTGGTAGATGAGAAGGTAGGCAAGGTCGACAGAAGTATATTGGATATACATTATATTTATGTGTACTTTACTAGTACTCCTAGTAGCACCAGGGTATAAGATACCGATTCGGTTGCTAAGTGTTGGTAACTCGAAATAAAAGGCTACGGAATAAACGGAGACTAGCTAAAGGTGAGATGACGATATGTGTTGGAAGTGTTTCCAAGGTTGATGTGATCAAGCATCGCATGCTCCCTCTACCATCGAGATTGGTGTTAAACCTAAATAATTGTTATTTGGTGTTTGCGTTGAGCATAGACATGATTGGATTATGTTTATCGCAATACGGTTATTCATTTAAGGAGAATAATGGTTACTCTATCTATTTGAATAATACCTTCAATGGTCTTGCACCTAAAATGAATGGTTTATTGAATCTCGATCGTAGTGATACACATGTTCATGCCAAAAGATATAAGATAGTAATGATAGTACCACATACTTGTGGCACTGCCACTTGAGTCATATTGGTATAAAACGCATGAAGAAGCTCCATGTTGATGGATCTTTGGACTCACTTGTTTTTGAAAAGATTGAGACATGCGAACCATGTCTATTAGTATATATGCATGAAGAAAGTCCATACAGATGGATCATTTGGACTCACTTGATTTTGAATCACTTGAGACATGCAAATCATACCACATGGGCAAGATGACTGAAAGGCCTCGTTTTCAGTAAGATGGAACAAGAGAGCAACTTGTTGGAAGTAATACATTTGATGTGTGCAGTCCAATGAGGGCTGAGGCACGCAGTGGATATCGTTATGTTCTTACTTCACTGATGATTTGAGTAGATGCTAAGAATATTTACTTGATGAAACACAAGTCTGAATTATTGAAAGGTTCAAGTAATTTCAGAGTGAAGTTGAAGATCGTCGTGACAAGAGGATAAAATGTCTGTGATATGATCATAGAGATGAATATCTAAGTTACGAGTTTGGCACACAATTAAGAAATTGTGGAAATTGTTTCACGACTAATACCGCCTGGAACACCATAGTGTGATGGTGTGTCCGAACATCATAACTGCACCCTATTGGATATGGTGCATACCATGATGTCTCTTATCGAATTACACTATCGTTTATGGGTTAGGCATTAGAGACAACCGCATTCACTTTAAATAGGGCACCACGCAATTCCGTTGAGACGACACCGTATGAACTATGGTTTAGAGAAACCTAAGCTGTCGTTTCTTAAAAATTTGGGGCTGCGACGCTTATGTGAAAAAAGTTTCAGGCTAATAAGCTCGAACCCAAAGCGGATAAATGCATCTTCATAGAATACCCAAAACAGTTGGGTATACCTCCTATTTCAGATCTGGAAGCAAAAGTGATTGTTTCTAGAAACAGGTCCTTTCTCGAGGAAAAGTTTCTCTTGAAAGAATTGAGTGGGAGGATGGTGGAGACTTGATGAGGTTATTGAACCATCACTTCAACTAGTGTGTAGCAGGGCACATGAAGTTGTTCCTGTGGCACCTACACCAACTGAAGTGGAAGCTTGTGATAGTGATCATGAAACTTCGGATCAAGTCACTACCAAACCTCGTAGGACGACAAGGATCCATACTACTTCAGAGTGGTACGTAATCCTGTCTTGGAAGTCATGTTGCTAGACAACAATGAACCTACGAGCTATGGAGAAACGATGGTGGGCCCAGATTCCGACGAATGGCTCGAGGCCATAAAATCCGAGAGAGAATCCATGTATAAAAACAAAGTATAGACTTTGGAAGAACTACTTGATGGTCGTAAGGCTGTTGGGTGCAGATGGATTTTAAAAGGAAGATGGACAATGATGGTAAGTGTCACCATTAAGAAAGCTCGGCTTGTCGTTAAGATGTTTTCCGGCAAGTTCAAGGAGTTGACTGCGATGAGACTTTCTCACTCGTAGCGATGCTAAGAGTCTGTTGGAATTATATTAGGAGTTACTGCATTATTTATGAAATCTTGCAGATAGGATGTCAAAACATTGTTTCCTCGACGATTTTCTTGAGGAAAGGTTGTATGTGATACAACCAGAAGGTTTTGTCAATCCTGAAAGATGCTAACAAGTATGCAAAGCTCCAGCAATCCTTCTAAGGATTGGAGTAAGCATCTCAGAGTTGGAATGTACGCTTTGATGAGATGATCAAAGATTTTGGGTTTTTACAAAGTTTATGAGAAACTTGTATTTCCAAAGAAGTGAGTGGGAGCACTATAGAATTTCTGATGAGTATATGTTGTTGACATATTGTTGATCAGAAATGATGTAGAATTTCTGGAAAGCATACAGGGTTATTTGAAAAGTGTTTTTCAATGGAAAACCTGGATTAAGCTACTTGAACATTGAGCATCAAGATCTATAAGGATAGATCAAAAACGCTTAATAGTACTTTCAAATGAATACATACCGTGACAAGATTTTGAAGGAGTTCAAAATAGATCAGCAAAGAAGGAGTTCTTGGCTGTGTTACAAGGTGTGAGTATTGAGTAAGACTCAAGACCTGACCACGGCAGAAGAGAGAGAAAGGATGAAGGGTCGTCCCCTATGCTTTAGACGTAGGCTCTACAGTATGCTATGCAGTGTACCGCACCTGAAGTGTGCCTTGCCATGAGTTAGTCAAGGGGTACAATAGTGATCCAGGAATGGATCACATGACAGCGGTCGAACTTATCCTTAGTAACTAGTGGACTAAGGAATTTTCTCGATTATGGAGGTGGTAAAAGAGTTCGTCGTAAAGGGTTATGTCGATACAAACTTTGACACTAATCCGGATGACTCTGAGTAGTAAACCGGATTCGTATAGTAGAGCAGTTATTTGGAATAGCTCCAAGTAGCGCGTGGTACCTGCATCTACAAGATGACATAGAGATTTGTAAAGCACACACGGATCTGAAAGGTTTAGACCCGTTGACTAATAACCTCTCTCACAAGCAAGATATGAACAAACCCCATGGGTGTTGGATTCATTACAATCACATAGTGATGAGAACTAGATTATTGACTCTAGTGCAAGTGGGAGACTGTTGGCAATATGCCCTAGAGGCAATAATAAAATGGTTATTATTGTATTTCCTTGTTCATGATAATTGTCTATTGTTCATGCTATAATTGTATTAACTGGAAACCGTAATACATGTGTGAATACATAGACCACAACATGTCCCTAGTAAGCCTCTAGTTGACTAGCTCGTTGATCAATAAATGGTTATGGTTTCCTGACCATGGACATTGGATGTCATTGATAACAGGATCACATCATTAGGAGAATGATGTGATGGACAAGACCCAATCCTAAGCATAGCACAAGATCGTGTAGTTCGTTTGCTAAGAGCTTTTCTAATGTCAAGTATCATTTCCTTAGACCATGAGATTGTGCAACTCCCGGATACCGTAGGAATGCTTTGGGTGTACCAAACGTCACAACGTAACTGGGTGGCTATAAAGGTACACTACAGGTATCTCCGAAAGTGTCTGTTGGGTTGGTACGAATCGAGACTGGGATTTGTCACTCCGTATGACGGAGAGGTATCTCTGGGCCCACTCGGTAATGCATCATCATAATGAGCTCAATGTGACTAAGTAGTTAGTCACGGGATCATGCATTACGGAACGAGTAAAGTGACTTGCCGGTAACGAGATTGAACGAGGTATTGGGATACCGACGATCGAATCTCGGGCAAGTAACATACCGATTGACAAAGGGAATTGTATACGGGATTGATTGAATCCCCGACATCGTGGTTCATCCGATGAGATCATCGTGGAACATGTGGGAGACAATATGGGTATCCAGATCCCGCTATTGGTTATTGGCTGGAGAGGTGTCTCAGTCATGTCTGCATGGTTCCCGAACCCATAGGGTTTACACACTTAAGGTTTGGTTACGCTAGAGTTG
Organism: Aegilops tauschii subsp. strangulata; assembly: GCF_002575655.3. NCBI lineage: Eukaryota > Viridiplantae > Streptophyta > Magnoliopsida > Poales > Poaceae > Aegilops > Aegilops tauschii. The sequence continues at coordinate 488,150,162 of NC_053039.3, forward strand.
TTATGGGAAATAGTATGTGGTTACCGAAGGTTGTTCGGAGTCCCGGATGAGATCCCGGACATCACGAGGAGTTCCGGAATGGTCCGGCGGTGAAGATCGATATATTGGACGAAGGGTATTGGAGTCCGGAAGTGTTCCGGGGGTACCAGGCTATGGCCAGCATGACTGAAAGGTGTTTCGGGAGCCCCGGCAAGTGTTGGAGGGCCTCATGGGCCAAAGGGGAAGGGCAAACCAGCCCACTAAGGGGTGGTGCGCCCCCCACACCCTTTCCCACGTTACTTGGGGAGGTGGGGCGCCTCCACCTAGCTTGGGAGGCAAGCCTCCACCTGCTTGGCTTGGGGGGCAAGTCTCCCTAGGATTTTCCCTAGGAAGATCCAATCTGCTTGGCCGCCGCCCCTAGGGGAAACCCTAGGGCGCCTCCCCCTCTCCCCTTGCCCCTATATATGTTGGAGGGGTGGGAGGGCAGCGGCACCTCTTCCCTGGCGCAGCCCTCCCTCCTCATACACCTCCTCCTCCTCGTCCGTAGTGCTTAGCGAAGCTCTGCCGGAGAACCACGAGCTCCATTGCCACCACGCCGTCGTGCTGCTGGAGTTCTCCCTCAACTTCTCCTCTCCCCTTGCTGGATCAACAAGGAGGAGACGTCCCCGGGCTGTACGTGTGTTGAACGCAGAGGCGCCGTCCGTTCGGCACTAGATCGGATCTTCCGCGATTTGAATTGCTGCGAGTACGACTCCATCAACCGCGCTCTTGTAACGCTTCCGCTTAGCGATCTTCAAGGGTATGAAGATGCACTCCCTCTCTCTCGTTGCTAGCATCTCCTAGATTTGATCTTGGTGGCACGTAGGAAAATTTTGAATTATTGCTACGTTTCCCAACACGGCGCCCCCCTTTCCTTCCTCTCTCCCTCCTCTTTCCCCCTTCACTCCTAATCCAACTAGGAAAAGGGAGGAGTAGGACTCCACCTGGCGCGCCCCTCCTGGCCGGCCGCACCTCCCCCCTTGCTCCTTTATATACGGGGGCAGGGGGGCACCCTAGAGACACAACAATTGATCTGTTGATCTTTTAGCCGTGTGCGGTGCCCCCCTCCACCATAGTCCACCTCGATGATAGTGTAGCGGTGCTTAGGCGAAGCCCTGTGTCGGTAGAACATCATCATCGTCACCACGCCGTCGTGCTGACGAAACTCTCCCTCAACACTCGGCTGGATCGGAGTTCGAGGGACGTCATCGGGCTAAATGTGTGCTGAACTCGGAGGTACCGTGCGTTCGGTACTTGATCGGTCGGATCGTGAAGATGTACGACTACATCAACCACGTTGTGCTAACACTTCCGCTTTCGGTCTACGAGGGTACGTGGACAACACTCTCCCCTCTCGTTGCTATGCATCACCATGATCCTGTGTGTGCCTAGGAATTTTTTTGAAATTACTACGTTCCCCAACAGTGGCATCCGAGCCTGGTTTTATGCGTAGATGTTTATGCACGAGTAGAACACAAGTGAGTTGTGGGCGATACAAGTCATACTGCTTACCAGCATGTCATACTTTGGTTCGGCTGTATTGTTGGATGAAGCGGCCCGGACCGACATTACGCGTACGCTTACGCGAGACTGGTTCTACCGACGTGCTTTGCACACAGGTGGCTGGCGGGTGTCAGTTTCGCCAACTTTAGTTGAACCGAGTGTGGCTACGCCCGGTCCTTGAGAAGGTTAAAACAACACTAACTTGACAAACTATCGTTGCGGTTTTGATGCGTAGGTAAGAACGATTCTTGCTCAGCCCGTAGCAGCCACGTAAAACTTGCAACAACAAAGTAGAGGACGTCTAACTTGTTATTGCAAGGCATGTTGTGATGTGATATGGTCAAGACGTGGTGAGGTATAATTTGTTGTATGAGATGATCATGTTTTGTTGAAGTTATCGGCAACTGGCAGAAGCCTTATGGTTATCTCTTTATTGCATAAGATGCAAGCGCCAAATAATTGCTTTACTTTATCGCTATGCGATAGCAATAGTTGCAAAAGCAATAATTGGCGAGACGACCATGTGACGACACATTGATATAGATCAAGATGATGGAGATCATGGTGTCATGCCGGTGACGATGGAAATCATGACGATGCTTTGGAGATGGAGATCAAAGGCACAAGATGATGATGGCCATATCACGTCACATATTTTGATTGCATGTGATGTTTATCTTTTATACATCTTATTTTGCTTAGTTTGATGGTAGCATTATAAGATGATCTCTCACTAAATTATCAAGGTATAAGTGTTCTCCTTGAGTATGCACCGTTGCGAAAGTTCTTCGTGCTGAGACACCACGTGATGATCGGGTGTGATAGGCTCTACGTTCAAATACAACGGGTGCAAAACAGTTGCACACGTGGAATACTCAGGTTAAACTTGACGAGCCTAGCATATAACAGATATGGCCTCGGAACACTGAGACCGAAAGGTCGAGCATGAATCATATAGTAGATATGATCAACATAGTGATGTTCACCATTGAAACTACTCCATCTCACGTGATGATCGGACATGGTTTAGTTGATATGGATCACGTGATCACTTAGAAGATTGGAGGGATGTCTATCTAAGTGGGAGTTCTTAAGTAATATGATTAATTGAACTTTAATTTATCATGAACTTAGTCCTGGTAGTATTAGCATATCTATGTTGTAGATCAATAGCTCGCGATGTTGCTCCCCGTTTAATTTTATATGTTCCTAGAGAAAACTAAGTTGAAAGATGTTAGTAGCAATGATGCGGATTGGATCCGTGATCTAAGGTTTATCCTCATTGCTACACAGAAGAATTATGTCCTTGATGCACCGCTAGGTGACAGACCTATTGCAGGAGCAGATGCAGACGTTATGAACGTTTGGCTGGCTCAATATGATGACTACTTGATAGTTTAGTGCACCATGCTTAATGGCTTAGAATCGGGACTTCAAAGAAGTTTTGAACGTCATGGACCATATGAGATGTTCCAGGAGTTGAAGTTAATATTTCAAGCAAATACCCGAGTTGAGAGATATGAAGTCTCAAACAAGTTCTATAGCTAAAAGATGGAGGAGAATAGCTCAAGCAGTGAGCATGTGCTCAGATTGTCTGGGTACTACAATCGCTTGAATCAAGTGGGGGTTAACTTCCAGATAAAATAGTGATTGACAGAATTCTCTAGTCACCATCACCAAGTTAGTAGAACTTCGTGATGAACTATAGTATGCAAGGGGTGACGAAAATGATTCCCGAGCTTTTCATGATGATGAAATCGATGAAGGTAGAAATCAAGAAACAGAATCAAGTGTTGATGATTAACAAGACCACTAGTTTCAAGAAAAGGGAAAAGGGAAAGGAAGGAAACTTCAAAAAGAACGGCAAGCAAGTTCCTGCTCAAGTAAAGAAGCCCAAGTTTGGACCTAAGCCTGAGACTGAGTGCTTCTACTGCAAAAGGACTGGTCACTAGAAGCAGAACTACCCCAAATAATTAGCGGATAAGAAGGATGGCAAAGTGAACAAAAGTATATTTGATATACATGTTATTGATGTGTACTTTACTAGTGTTTATAGCAACCCCTCAGTATTTGATACTGGTTTAGTTGCTAAGAGTAGTAACTCGAAACGGGAATTGCAGAATGAACAGAAACTAGTTAAGGGAAAGGTGACGATGTGTGTTGGAAGTAGTTCCAAGATTGATATGATCATCATCGCACACTCCCTGTACTTTTGAGATTAGTGTTGAACGTAAATAAGTGTTATTTGGTGTTTGCGTTGAGCATGAATATGATTTGATCATGTTTATTGCAACACGGTTATTCATTTAAGTTAGAGAATAATTGTTGTTCTGTTTACATGAATAAACCTTCTATGGTCATACACCCAATGAAAATGGTTTGTTGGATCTCGATCGTGGTGATACACATTTTCATAATATTGAAGCCAAAAGATGCAAAGTTAATAATGATAGTGCAACTTATTTGTGGCACTGCCGTTTAGGTCATATTGGTGTAAAGCGCATGAAGAAACTCCATACTGATGGACTTTTGGAATCACTTGATTATGAATCACTTGATGCTTGCGAACCATGCCTTATGGGCAAGATGACTAAAACTCCGTTCTCCGGAACAATGGAGCAAGCAACTGACTTATTGGAAATAATACATACTGATGTATGCAATCCGATGAGTGTTGAGGCTCGCGGCGGGTATCATTATTTTCTGACCTTCATTGATAATTTGAGCAGATATGGGTATATCTACTTGATGAAACACAAGTCTGAAACATTTGAAAAGTTCAAAGAATTTCAGAGTGAAGTAGAAAATCATCGTAACAAGAAAATAAAGTTTCTACGATCTGATCGTGGAGGAAAATATTTGAGTTACGAGTTTGGCCTTCAACTAAAACAATGTGGAATAGTTTCACAAACTCATGCCACCTGGAACACCACAGCATAATGGTGTGTCCGAACGTCATAACCGTACTTTATTGAATATAGTACAATCTGTGATGTCTCTTACCGATTTACCACTATCGTTTTGAGGCTATGCATTAGAGATAGTTGCATTCACGTTAAAAGGGCACCATCTAAATCCGTTGAGACGACACCATATGAACTGTGGTTTGGCAAGAAACCAAAGTTATCATTTCTTAAAGTTTGGGGTTGCGATGCTTATGTGAAAAGTTTCATCCTGATAAGCTCAAACCCAAATCGGAGAAATGTGTCTTCATAGGATACCCAAAGGAGACAGTTGGGTACACCTTCTATCACATATCCGAAGGCAAGATATTCGTTGCTAAGAATGGATCCTTTCTAGAGAAGGAGTTTCTCTCGAAAGAAGTGAGTGGGAGGAAAGTAGAACTTGATGAGGTAACTGTACCTGCTCCCTTATTGGAAAGTAGTTCATCGCAGAAATCTGTTCCTGTGACTACTACACCAATTAGTGAGGAAGCTAATGATGATGATCATGTAACTTCAGATCAAGTTACTGAACCTCGTAGGTAAACCAGAGTGAGATCCGCACCAGAGTGGTACGGTAATCCTGTTCTGGAGGTCATGTTACTTGACCATGACGAACCTACGAACTATGAGGAAGCGATGATGAGCCCAGATTCCGCGAAATGGCTCGAGGCCTTGAAATCTGAGATGAGATCCATGTACAAGAACAAAGTATGGACTTTGATTGACTTGCCCAATGATCGGCGAGCCATTGAGATTAAATGGATCTTCAAGAGGAAGACGGACGCTGATAGTAGTGTTACTATCTACAAAGCTAGAATTGTCGCAAAAGGTTTTCGACAAGTTCAAGGTGTTGACTACGATGAGAGTTTCTCACTCGTATCTATGCTTAAGTCTGTTCGAATCATGTTAGGAATTGCCGCATTTTATGCAATCTGGCAAATGGATAAACAAAACTGCATTCCTTAATGGATTTATTAAAGAAGAGTTGTATATGATGCAACCAGAAGGTTTTGTCAATCCTAAAGGTGCTAACAAAATATGCAAGCTCTAGCGATCCATCTATGGACTGGTGCAAGCATCTCGGAGTTGGAATATATGCTTTGATAAGTTGATCAAATGATATAGTTTTATACAGACTTGCGGTGAAGTCTGTATTTACAAGAAAGTGAGTGGGAGCACTACAACATTTCTGATAAGTATATGTGAATGACATATTGTTGATCGGAAATAATGTATAATTATTCTGCAAAGCATAAAGGAGTGTTTGAAAGGAGTTTTTCAAAGAAAGACCTCGGAGAAGCTGCTTACATACTGAGCATCAAGATCCATAGAGATAGATCAAGACGCTTGATAAGTTTTTTCAATGAGTACATACCTTGACAAGATTTTGAAGTAGTTCAAAATGGAACAGTCAAAGAAAGAGTTCTTGCCTGTGTTACAAGGTGTGAAATTGAGTAAGACTCAAAGCCCGACCACGGCAGAAGATAGAAAGAGAATGAAAGTCATTCCCTATGCCTTGGCCATAGGTTCTATAAAGTATGCCATGCTGTGTACCAGATCTATTGTATACCCTACACTGATTTTGGCAAGGGAGTACAATAGTGATCTAGGAGTAGATATCTGGACAGCGGTCAAAATTATCCTTAGTGGAATAAGGATATGTTTCTCGATTATGGAGGTGACAAAAGGTTCATCGTAAAGGGTTACGTCGATGCAAGTTTTGACACTGATCCAGATGACTCTAAGTCTCAATCTGGATAAATATTGAAAGTGGGAGCAATTAGCTAGAGTAGCTCCGTGCAGAGCATTGTTGACATAGAAATTTGCAAAATACATACGGATCTGAATGTGGCAGACCCGTTGACTAAACTTCTCTCACAAGCAAAACATGATCACACCTTAGTACTCTTTGGGTGTTAATCACATAGCGATGTGAACTAGATTATTGACTCTAGTAAACCCTTTGGTGTTGGTCACATGACGATGTGATCTATGGGTGTTAATCACATGGTGATGTGAACTATTGGTGTTAAATCATATGGCGATGTGAACTAGATTATTGACTCTAGTGCAAGTGGGAGACTGAAGGAAATATGCCCTAGAGGCAATAATAAATTTATTATTTATTTCCTTATTCTCATGATAAATGTTTATTATTCATGCTAGAATTGTATTAACCGAAAACATAATGCATGTGTGAATACATAGACAAACAGAGTGTCACTAGTATGCCTCTACTTGACTAGCTCGTTAATTAAAGATGGTTATGTTTCCTAACCATAGACATGAGTTGTCATTTGATTAACGGGATCACATCATTAGGAGAATGATGTGATTGACTTGACCCATTCTGTTAGCTTAGCACACGATCGTTGAGTATTCTGCTATTGCTTTCTTCATGACTTATACATGTTCCTATGACTATGAGATTATGCAACTCCCGTTTACCGGAGGAACACTTTGTGTGCTACCAAACGCCACAACGTAACTGGGTGATTATAAAGGTGCTCTACAGGTCTCTCCGAAGGTACTTGTTAGGTTGGCGTATTTCGAGATTAGGATTTGTCACTCCGATTGTCGGAGAGGTATCTCTGGGCCCTCTCGGTAATGCACATCACTTAAGCATTGCAAGCATTGCAACTAATGAGTTAGTTGTGGGATGATGTATTACGGAACGAGTAAAGAGACTTGCCGGTAACGAGATTGAACTAGGTATTGAGATACCGACGATCGAATCTCGGGCAAGTAACATACCGATGACAAAGGGAACAACGTATGTTGTTATGCGGTCTGACCGATAAAGATCTTCGTAGAAATATGTGGGAGCCAATATGAGCATACAGGTTCCGCTATTGGTTATTGACCGGAGACGTGTCTTGGTCATGTCTACATAGTTCTCGAACCCATAGGGTCCGCACGCTTAACGTTTCGATGATAGTTATATTATGAGTTTATATGTTTTGATGTACCGAAGGTTGTTCGGAGTCCCGGATGTGGTCACGGACATGACGAGGAGTCTCGAAATGGTCGAGACATGAAGATTGATATATTGGAAGCCTATATTTGGATATCGGAAGTGTTCCGGGTGAAATCGGGATTTTACCGGAGTACCGAGGGGTTACCGGAACCCCCCGGGGGCTTAATGGGCCATAGTGGGCCTTTGTGGAGAAGAGGAGAGGCGGCCAGGGCAGGGCCGGGCGCCCCTCCCCCCCTAGTTCGAATAGGACAAGGAGAGGGGGGGGGGCGCCCCCCTTTCCTTCCTCTCTCCCTCCTCTTTCCCCCTCCACTCCTAATCCAACTAGGAAAAGGGAGGGAGTCCTACTCACGGTGGGAGTAGGACTCCACCTGGCGCGCCCCTCCTGGCCGGCCGCACCTCCCCCTTTCTCCTTTATATACGGGGGCAGGGGGGCACCCTAGAGACACAACAATTGATCTGTTGATCTTTTAGCCGTGTGCGGTGCCCCCCTCCACCATAGTCCATCTCGATGATACTGTAGCGGTGCTTAGGCGAAGCCCTGCGTCGGTAGAACATCATCATCGTCACCACGCCGTCATGCTGACGAAACTCTCCCTCAACACTCGGCTGGATCGGAGTTCGAGGGACGTCATCGGGCTGAACGTGTGCTGAACTCGGAGGTACCGTGCGTACGGTACTTGATCGGTCGGATCGTGAAGACGTACGACTACATCAACCGCGTTGTGCTAACGCTTCCACTTTCGGTCTACGAGGGTACGTGGACAACACTCTCCCCTCTCGTTGCTATGCATCACCATGATCCTGTGTGTGTGTAGGAAATTTTTTGAAATTACTACGTTCCCCAACATTGCCGTGATGTGATATGGTCAAGACGTGATAATATATAAATTGTTGTATGAGATGATCATGTTTTGTATAAGTTATCGGCAACTGGCAGGAGCCCTATGGTTGTCGCTTTATTGTATGAAATGCAATCGCCATGTAATTGCTTTACTTTATCAGTAAGCGGTAGCGATAGTCGTAGAAGCAATAGTTGGCGAGACGACAACGATGCTTCAATGGAGATCAAGGTGTCAAGCCGGTGACGATGGTGATCATGACGGTGCTTTGGAAATGGAGATCAAAGGCACAAGATGATGATGGACATATCATATCACTTATATTGATTGCATGTGATGTTTATCCTTTATGCATCTTATTTTGCTTAGTACGGCGGTAGCATTATAAGATGATCTCTCACTAAATTTCAAGGTATAAGTGTTCTCCCTGAGTATGCACTGTTGCGACAGTTCGTCGTGCCGAGACACCACGTGATGATCGGGTGTGATAAGCTCTACGTTCACATACAACAGGTGCAAGCCAGTTTTGCACACGTAGAATACTCAGGTTAAACTTGACGAGCCTAGCATATGCAGATATGGCCTCGGAACACTGAGACCGAAAGGTCGAGCATGAATCATATCGTAGATATGATCAACATAGTGATGTTCACCATTGAAAACTACTCCATCTCACGTGATGATCGGACATGATTTAGTTGATTTGGATCACGTGATCACTTAGATGATTGTAGGGATTCTATCTAAGTGGGAGTTCTTAAGTAATATGATTAATTGAACTTTAATTTATCATGAACTTAGTACCTGATAGTATTTTGCATGTCTATGTTGTTATAGATCAATGGCCCGTGCTACTGTTCCTTCGAATTTTAATGTGTTCCTAGAGAAAGCTAAGTTGAAAGATGATGGTAGCAACTACACGGACTGGGTCCGTAACTTGAGGATTATCCTCATTGCTGCACAGAAGAATTACGTCATGGAAGCACCGCTAGGTGCAAGACCCGCTGCAAGAGCAACACCAGACATTGTGAACACCTGGCAGAGCAAAGCTGATGACTACTCGATAGTTCAGTGTGCCATGCTTTACGGCTTAGAACCAGGACTTCAACGACGTTTTGAACGTCATGGAGCATATGAGATGTTCCAGGAGTTGAAGTTAATATTTCAAGCAAATGCTCGAATTGAGAGATATGAAGTCTCCAATAAGTTCTACAGCTGCAAAATGGAGGAGAATAGTCCTGTCAGTGAACATATACTCAAAATGTCTGGGTATCATAATCACTTGACTCAACTGGGAGTTAATCTTCCGGTTGATAGTGTCATTGACAGAGTTCTTCAATCACTACCACCAAGCTACAAAAGCTTCGTGGTGAACTATAATATGCAAGGGGTGGATAAGACAATTCCCGAGCTCTTCGCGATGCTAAAGGCTGCGGAGGTAGAAATCAAGAAGGAGCATCAAGTGTTGATGGTCAACAAGACCACTAGTTTCAAGAAAAAGGGTAAAGGGAAGAAGGGGAACTTAAAAAAACGGCAAGCAAGTTGCTGCTCAAGTGAAGAAGCCCAAGTCTGGACCTAAGCCTGAGACTGAGTGCTTCTACTGCAAAGGGACTGGTCACTGGAAGCGGAACTGCGCCAAGTATTTGGCGGATAAGAAGGATGGCAAAGTGAAAGGTATATTTGATATACATGTTATTGATGTGTACCTTACTAATGCTCGCAGTAGTGCCTGGGTATTTGATACTAGTTCTGTTGCTCATATTTGCAACTCGAAACAGAGGCTACAGATTAAGTGAAGATTGGCTAAGGACGAGGTGACGATGCGCGTAGGAAATGGTTCCAAAGTCGATGTGATCGCTGTCGGCACGCTACCTCTACATCTACCTTCGGGATTATTTTTAGACCTGAATAATTGTTATTTAGTGCGAGCGTTAAGCATGAACATTATATCTGGATCTTGTTTTATGCGAGACGGTTATTCATTTAAATCAGAGAATAATGGTTGTTCTATTTATATGAGTAATATCTTTTATGGTCATGCACCCTTGATGAGTGGTCCATTTTTACTAAATCTTGATAGTAGTGATACACATATTCATAGTATTGAAGCCAAAAGATATAAGTTTAATAATGATAGTGCAACTTATTTGTGGCACTGCCGTTTAGGTCATATTGGTGTAAAGCGCCTGAAGAAACTCCATGCTGATGGGCTTTTGGAATCACTTGATTATGAATCACTTGGTACTTGCGAACCATGCCTCATGGGCAAGATGACTAAAACTCCGTTCTCCGGAACAATGGAGCGAGCAACAGATTTGTTGGAAATCATACATACTGATGTATGTGGTCCAATGAATATTGAGGCTCGCGGCGGGTATCGTTATTTTCTCACCTTCACAGATGATTTGAGCAGATATGGATATATCTACTTGATGAAACATAAGTCTGAAACATTTGAAAAGTTCAAAGAATTTCAGAGTGAAGTGGAAAATCATCGTAACAAGAAAATAAAGTTTCTACGATCTGATCGTGGAGGAGAATATTTGAGTTACGAGTTTGGTCTTCATTTGGAACAATGCGGAATAGTTTCGCAACTCACGCCACCCAGAACACCACAACGTAATGGTGTGTCCGAACGTCGTAACCGCACTTTATTAGATATGGTGCGATCTATGATGTCTCTTATTGATTTACCGCTATCGTTTTGGGGTTATGCTTTAGAGACGGCTGCATTCACATTAAATAGGGCACCATCTAAATCCGTTGAGACGACACCATATGAACTATGGTTTGGCAAGAAACCCAAGTTGTCGTTTCTTAAAGTTTGGGCTGCGATGCTATTGTGAAAAAACTTCAACCTGATAAGCTCGAACCCAAATCTGAGAAATGTTTCATAGGATACTCCAAGGAGACTGTTGGGTACACCTTCTATCACAGATCCCGAAGGCAAGATATTCGTTGCTAAGAATGGATCCTTTCTAGAGAAGGAGTTTCTCACGAAAGAAGTGAGTGGGAGGATAGTAGAACTTGATGAGGTAACTTTACCTGCTCCCTTATTGGAAAGTAGTTCATCACAGAAATCAGTTCTTGTGATTCTTACACCAATTAGTGAGGAAGCTAATGATGATGATCATGAAACTTCTGATCAAGTTACTACTGAACCTCATAGGTCAACCAGAGTAAGATCCGCACCAGAGTGGTACCGTAATCCTGTTCTGGAAGTCATGTTACTTGACCATGACGAACCTACGAACTATGAGGAAGCGATGATGAGCCCAGATTCCGCAAAATGGCTTGAGGCCATGAAATCTGAGATGGGATCCATGTATGAGAACAAAGTGTGGACTTTGGTTGACTTGCCCGATGATCGGCAAGCCATAGAGAATAACTGGATCTTCAAGAAGAAGATTGACACTGACGGTAATGTTACTGTCTACAAAGCTCGACTTGTTGTGAAAGGTTTTCGACAAGTTCAAGGAGTTGACTACGATGAGACCTTCTCACCAGTAGCGATGCTTAAGTCCGTCCGAATCATGTTAGCAATTGCCGCATTTTATGATTATGAAATTTGGCAAATGGATGTCAAAACTGCATTCCTGAATGGATTTCTGGAAGAAGAGTTGTATATGATGCAACCCAAAGGTTTTATCGATCCAAAGGATGCTAACAAAGTGTGCAAGCTCCAGCGATTCATCAAAGCATATGGTTTTATGCAGACTTTTGGAGAAGCCTGTATTTACAAGAAAGTGAGTGGGAGCTCTATAACATTTCTAACATTATATGTGGATGCCATATTGTTGATTGGAAATGATATAGAATTTCTGGATAGCATAAAAGGATACTTGAACAAGAGTTTTTCAATGAAAGACCTCGGTGAAGCTGCTTATATATTGGGCATCAAGATCTATAGAGATAGATCGAGACGCTTAATTGGACTTTCACAAAGTACATACCTTGATAAAGTTTTGAAGAAGTTCAAAATGGATCAAGCAAAGAAAGGGTTCTTGCCTGTGTTACAAGGTGTGAAGTTGAGTCAGACTCAATGCCTGAACACTGCAGAAGATAGAGAGAAAATGAAAGTCATGCCCTATGCTTCAGCCATAGGTTCTATCATGTATGCAATGTTGTGTACCAGACCTGATGTGTGCCTTGCTATTAGTTTAGGAGGGAGGTACCAAAGTAATCCAGGAGTGGATCACTGGACAACGATCAAGAACATCCTGAAATACCTGAAAAGAACTAAGGATATGTTTCTCGTTTATGGAGGTGACAAAGAGCTCGTCATAAATGGTTACGTCGATGCAAGCTTTGACACTGATCCGGATGACTCTAAGTCACAAACCGGATACGTATTTATATTGAACGATAGAGCTGTCAGTTGGTGCAGTTCCAAGCAAAGCGTCGTGGCGGGATCTACATGTGAAGCGGAGTACATAGCTGCTTCGGAAGCAGCAAATGAACGAGTCTGGATGAAGGAGTTCATATCCGATCTAGGTGTCATACCTAGTGCATCGGGTCCAATGAAAATCTTTTGTGACAATACTGGTGCAATTGCCTTGGCAAAGGAATCCATATTTCACAAGAGAACCAAGCACATCAAGAGACGCTTCAATTCCAGCCGCGATCAAGTCAAGGAGGGAGACATAGAGATTTGCAAGATACATACGGATCTGAATGTTGCAGACCCATTGACTAAGCCTCTCTCACGAGCAAAACATAATCAACACCAAGACTCCATGGGTGTTAGAATCATTACTATGTAATCTAGATTACTGACTCTAGTGCAAGTGGGAGACTGAAGGAAATATGCCCTAGAGGCAATAATAAAGTTGTTATTTATATTTCCTTATATCATGATAAATGTTTATTATTCATGCTAGAATTGTATTAACCGGAAACTTAGTACATGTGTGAATACATAGTCAAATAGAATGTCACTAGTATGCCTCTACTTGACTAGCTCGTTAATCAAAGATGGTTAAGTTTCCTAGCCATAGACATGAGTTGTCATTTGATGAACGAGATCACATCATTAGAAAATGATGTGATTGACAAGACCCATCCGTTAGCTTAGCACGATGATCGTTTTGTTTGTTGCTATTGCTTTCTTCATGACTTATACATGTTCCTATGATTATGAGATTATGCAACTCCCGAATACCGGAAGAACACTTAGTGTGCTATCAAACGTCACAACATAACTGGGTGACTATAAAGATGCTCTACAGGTGTCTCCGATGGTGTTTGTTGAGTTGGCATAGATCGAGATTAGGATTTGTCACTCCGATTGTCGGAGAGGTATCTTTGGGCCTTCTCGGTAATGCACATCACTATAAGCCTTGCAAGCAATGTGACTAATGAGTTAGTTACGGGATGATGCATTACGGAACGATTAAAGGGACTTGCCGGTAATGAGATTGAACTAGGTATTGAGATACCGACGATCGAATCTCGGGCAAGTAACATACCGATGACAAAGGGAACAACGTATGTTGTTATGCGGTTTGACCGATAAAGATCTTCGTAGAATATGTGGGAGCCAATATGAGCATCCAGGTTCCGCTATTGGTTATTGACCGGAGATGAGTCTCGGTCATGTCTACATAGTTCTCGAACCCGTAGGGTCCATACGCTTAACGTTCGATGATGATCGGTATTATGAGTTTATGTGTTTTGATGTACCAAAGGTAGTTCGGAGTCCCGGATGTGATCACGGACATGACGAGGAGTCTCGAAATGGTCGAGAAATAAAGAATGATAAATTGGACGATGTTATTCGGACATCAGATGAGTTCTGGGGGTCACCGGATAAATATTGGAGTGCCGGAAGGGTTATCGGGACCACCGGAGAAGTAATGGGCCTTATTGGGCCTAGAGGAGAGAGAGGGGGGCTGTCAAGGGCTGACCGCGCGCCCCCCATGGGCCTAGTCCGAATTGGACTAGGGGGAGGGGCGGCTCCCCCTCCTTCCTTCTTCTCTTAGTAGGACTAGGAAAGGGGGGGAGTCCTACTCCTACTAGGAGGAGGATTCCTCCCCCCTTGGCGCGCCTATGAGGGTCGGCCGGCCTCCCCCTCCCTCCTTTATATACGTGGGGAGGGGGCACCCTAGAACACATAAAAGTTGATCTTAGCCGTGTGCGGTGCCCCCTCCACAGATTTCCACCTCGGTCATATCGTTGTAGTGCTTAGGCGAAGCCCTGCGTCGGTAACTTCATCAACACCGTCACCACGCCGTCGTGCTGACGGAACTCTCCCTCGGCCTCAGCTGAATCAAGAGTTCGAGGGACGTCACCTAGCTGAACGTGTGCAGATCGCGGAGGTGTCGTGCGTTCGGTACTTGATCGGTTGGATCGCGAAGACGTTCGACTACATCAACCGCGTTACTAAACGCTTCCGCTTTCGGTCTACGAGGGTACGTGGACACACTCTCCCGCTTGTTGCTATGCATCACATAGATAGATCTTGCGTGATCGTAGGTAATTTTTTTGAAATACTGCGTTCCCAACACGGGGGGGGGGGGGGGGGGGGGTTACCGAACCCCCCCGGGGGGTTAATGGGCCTTCATGGGCTTTAGTGGAAGAGAGGAGGAGGCGGCCAGGTGGAGGCGCGTGCCCCCCAAGCCCAATCTGAATTGGGGGGGGGGGGGCTTTCCTTCTCTGCCTCTTCCTCTTTCCTTCGCCTCCTAGTTGGACTAGGAAAGGGGGGAACCTACTCCTAGTAGGAGTAGGATTCCCCCCCTTGGGGCACGCCCCATGAGGCCGGCCGGCCCCCTCCTCCCCTCCTTTATATACGGGGGAGGGGGGCACCCGATAGACATACAAGTTGATTTCTTAGCTGTGTGTGGTGCCCCCTCCACAGATTTCCACCTCGGTCATATTGTCATAGTGCTTAGGCGAAGCCCTGCGTCGGTAACTTCATCATCACCGTCAACACGCCGTCGTGCTGACGAAACTCTCCGTCGGCCTCAGCTAGATCTAGAGTTCAAGGGACGTCATCGAGCTGAATGTGTGCAGATCGCGGAGGTGCTGTGCGTTCGGTACTTGATCGGTTGGATCGCGAAGACGTTCGACTACATCAACCGCGTTACTTAACGCTTCCGCTTTCGGTCTACGAGGGTACGTGGACACACTCTTCCCACTCGTTGCTATGCTTCTCCTATATAGATCTTGCGTGATCATAGGAATTTTTTTGAAATACTATGTTCCCCAACACACAATACTTCGACACGGCCTCTTGGATAGTGTACCATCAATGGTTGAGGGACTTTGATTGACGGTTGCGGATGACCGCGTCGGAGTAGGGCGCGAAATGTTTGTGTTCATGGAACCAAGTGTGAATGTTGGCCCAAAAAATTATGCCCTTTTGCTCAGTGTCATGGATGGGATCGAGACTAGTAGCCAACCATGCATCGCACAATAGCTCGTCCCCCCACATGTTAAAGCTTTCTACTCTACCCTTCTTCTATGGATCGCCACCAAAATCATCTTCGTCCTCGCCGTGCTCC
Organism: Aegilops tauschii subsp. strangulata; assembly: GCF_002575655.3. NCBI lineage: Eukaryota > Viridiplantae > Streptophyta > Magnoliopsida > Poales > Poaceae > Aegilops > Aegilops tauschii. Next base: position 488,165,946 of record NC_053039.3, read on the forward strand.
TCCTCCTGCTGATGTCCGGCGGCCCAATACTGTTGCTGTGTGTCCACGCCCTAGGTATAGGTGCCGGACTGGGTGTAGTCATGATACGTGCCTGGCTGGGTGTAGGTGTCGGGCTGGGTGTACCCCTGCTGCATGCCCCGATGGGTGTATGTACTAGACTGGGTGGGCTCCGAATCATCCACTTGCCCGTGCTCATAGCCACCTCCTCCTCCGCCTCCCTCGTGGATGATGCCCAACATCTCCATATCCGCGACATCATACGCCGGCTCACCCGCTTTAGGCATACCAACGAACATCATGCGGGCACCCGATGAATACTCTGAAAAAAGCAACGGCGCCGCGTTGACGTCGATGATGTAGGTCACATGCCCAGTCCCAGATCTCAGGACTACATACTCAGCTACTTGGCGGCTTAGTAGTACGGAGCTTTGTAATGCTCTGGCCATGGCGGCGTCTACACGGTTGATGATGGCTGCAGGGCATGACCTCCACCACGTCTGCGACCAGCACGCCCACCTCCACATCCGCCACCACCACACCCTCCGCCGACCTTCTACTTCTTGAGTGTTTCCGCCTTTGCGGCCTTCGCTTTGACGTGACGGTTTTGACGTGTCTCTGAGTTGATCTTTCGGATGAGCGTGATGCTTGGATCCTCCATCACCATCGTCTCCGGCAGGGTCTCCTCAGGCTCCATGCGTCAGTGGCGGGAAGAAAGAAGAGAGTGGGGGAAAAGGACACGAAGTGGGTGCAGAGCGGCGGGATGGAAGAAGATAGTGTGGGATTTTGCCATGAAAACATTGCGGCCAGCTACAAAAGCGCGGGCTTTGCCTCAGTTTTGGATGGGTCGGGTGTGTCGGAGTCCCACATGGCTCGTGTCTGGACTCCTTTAAAGTCACCCTAGTTTGGTTTGGTTTTGACGAAAATTTATGGTCTGACAGCTGTGTGCGGACAAATACGGACTGTTTAAGGGTCGGGATGCCGTTAGCGCAAAAAACAAAAATCCTCGCAGGAGAGGCACCGCCGCATGATCCAATCCAATCACTCCCAAGGTCCAACCCCGAAACAACCCGCATGCAGAGTCGTTTTCGCGACGGAAGTCAGTAGCCACCGGCGGGGCCATCCGTCCGCGACTTCGAGCAAAACGACGCCGACGAGTGCGCGCGCGAGGTGTGCTCGGCAAGCAGCGGTGGCGAGTCTATCCTTGTTGGCAACGCGGGGTGGCGCAAATCGTCCGGCGGGTCACGGGTGATCTATATCCATGGTGATGGCAGCAGAAGGAAGCGATGCCTGACATCAGCCGTGGGCTGGAACAATTAACTTGGTCAGCTGGAGACTAGTAGTAGTACACAGGCTGAGTGATTGGCACGCTGTTGGCCTCTGTTTGGGGCTCGTTTTCTGTAACTGATTGGACATGTCGTTGCATTAGCAAGTGCATGTGCGCGAAAGAATTGTACACGCTTGCAACGGGTTTCAGGGCATCTTCAACGCCAATGCATCAAAACAAATCCGGACAGCGGATAAGGGACGACCATTCAATCCATTACACCAAATGTATGTCCCTTTCAAAAAAGAAACTAAGCTAATTGTCCATCATGCAGCCCCACTTTAAATGATAGTAATTCAGTTATACATTAAAATTTTAATAAAAGCGTCGAATGTTCAACAAATTTTTCAAATTCATTGATATCAAATTCAACCATGCTCCTCGAAAGCGGTCTTCGTCTCAATCTTTTTCTCCTCGAACTTGACCTTCTTCATCGATGCATGTTTTTCAAGAATACACTATGAAGAGCCGCATCAATAATATAAAAGGAGACTCAAGTTTTTCCGCATACAATGCTAAACCAAGAGGTTAGCAACCACAACAAGAACAAACGACACACCGCGCGCCTTGTTCATGTTCAAGACATGAATGACGAAGAGGTAGAACACATAGCATGAACGCCGCATCACAAACCGTAGCCAAAAACCTCGGAAGCCGTGCTATCGATGCATGTTGTTCACCCAAATTGGCTACTCCTTGAGCTTCATCCAACAAATGCTTCAATGTGAAGGACATGCCCTCCGTCCTTTGGTACATCACGACAGCATGTCCGGGCTATATAATGACGTGATCATCAAGTCGCAACATTGAGTGAATCAAATAATTGACCAACACGTAGAGCAACAAGAAGCAAAACTTATTATTTTCATCATTGACGCACTCGTTGGCCACGTTCTTTTCACTTGTGCAATCGCACCGCAATACTTCATGATGATGTTTGAAATGGTGTACCACCGATTGAGTAGCGACTTCACATTGCGGTCACGGATCACACCCAATTTGTAGTGCGCGTAGTGCTTGTGCTCATGAAACCAGGAATGCACATGTTGTCAAAATATTATGCCTTTTTGCTTCATAGCTACAAGCCCCACACTTATGACCAACCACACGTCACACAACAATGCATCCTCCCTCACTGAGTATCTTCCCATCGTGTTTGTTTCATGTTAAACAAGGAGAAAGTCAAAAAATCTCAATGGCATTTGGCTGAACACTTGCCGGGTGAGGTGTCTGCCACGGCTGGCGTCGGCTGGGGGCATACGATACCTGGGCTGCAGACGAATTCAAGGGTGCAACAATGGCGAAGTACAAGGCGCCTTGGTGGAGCAACGATGGCAAGAACTGAGCGGTGGCCGGAGTGGTGTAGGGGCAACGACGGTCTTGGTGGGTGTGGATACAGGGTAAGGGAGAGGGGCGGAGTCGGAGAGGGCTCCAGGAGGTTTTTTTGGGTGGGCCGGTTGTGTTGGAGTCCGATGGGCGGTCGTACAAACTCCCTCGAAAACCTCCAACAAGTTTGTTCCCTGTTAGGCAGAATTCAAACAAACGTCTGTGGACATTTGATGCACGACCTTGGATGGCACAAAGTGTCCAGACCATAATGTCTGGACGTTTAGAGGCGTTTAGATGAACGTGTTGGAAATTTCCTTACGATTCCAAAATGTGGATGATTCACACAAAAAAACTAAAGATCAAATATCATTCGTCCCTTGTACCATGCGGCTTTCTTTTGTGATTTCCACATTTTACACCCTAGTTGTGCATTTGCGAAGCATGTCTACTAGATTATCCCATTGAGGACTTGTTTGGTTGAGATGGATTTGAAGGGGTTTGCAAAGGATGGAGGTGGATTAAATCTTCCATATCTCCTCCAATCCTCTCCAATTCAAAGGTTTAACCAAACAAGGCCTAAAGCATTTGATTTCGACGTGGTAATATGCATGGTGAGTGGTGCGCCCAACCAAGTTAAGCAGTATCCGACCTATACCGAACCCTAACCCAACACTCTCTAAATCACTGGTTATGGTAAGTGATTCAAGATGACAAGTGGGAGACGGCGAAAAGAGGAAACGACTAGGTGGTTGTTGTGTTGCTTTTCTCATCAGGATGTCACATCTTGCTCGCAAAACCAACCCCGTTGAGCCCTTCGATAGGCCGCCTATGCTTTCCCAACTCCTTACACACGTTGAATGAAGGGAGTGCATGTGCTCAACCTGCTCGAGCACCTTGCATCTTTCCATATTAGGAGATCCCGCACAAATAAGGCTCTAGTATAGCTGCCCAGTCACCTTGCCCCATCAAGCCGACACAAGGGCTCCACCATGTAGAATAGGGAGATTGGTCAAATGTGCTAGAAGTGGATTATCAATGTAGCAGTTGACATGAAAACGAATCGTTTCAATTGACATTCTCCCAAACGGTGTTTTTTAGGGTACCCACCTTTGGATTTGTCAACACTCTATCCACCATCTATCCATGCGCCACCGCTCATACCACCGCGCCACCCTACCATACTCGATCCGCCGCATCCCCCCCTAAATTTGTTGTTGGTGATCCCACACCCCGACTCAAAACTTGTCAGCCATGTGCCGCTCCTCCGTCTGCAACGCCGCAGGCAGTCGCGTCGTCCCTGTCTCCAGCACGGGACGGTTGACCACATCACCTGACCTTGTTTCTTCTCCACCGAAAGTGAGTGAAACGTTAAAAACTAGTTATCTGAGAAATAGCAAAACTGGTTTAAAATCGAAAAGCTTCTTTACATCGGATAGTAGTTTAGAGAAATTTTCATTAAACAGGGGAACTTGTGTTAGGACATCTCAAATGGCAAGCCACAAATTTCCTACCGCATCCATCCGCGGACATGGGTGTGGGAGGCCGCCATCCAACCATAGTCGTATACATTTTGACTACAACTCGAAGCAACCGGACGAAATTCGATCAAACCGGGCGGATTTCATATAAACACGTCCAGATTTCATTACATTTATATCAAAGCGTTGCTAGTATGGCTCTCGAGGTATAATTAATACCTAATCTAAATGGTCGCCGGCGCCCGTTCCACGTGTCCGGCCTGAGCCACGGAACTAAAGCTTCGATGTCTCCAGTTCCGCCTTGGCGCTCTCCAGCTCCGCCCCCGGAGGCCCAGGAAGTGAAGCTGTCCGCCTCTACATCGCCGCCAAACGACTAATCGGCCGGCGATGCTGAGCCCACCAAGCTTGGCGTCAAGGGAGGGGTGAGCGGTGGCCTTCCTGGGACACAAGCTGCGGCGACCTACCGTGCACTACTCTTCCACGCCGCCGATGGCACCCGCGGACGTGCCGGCTTCCTGGTCGTCGCGACGGGGCGATGACTTGGCGATGTCCTCCTCCTTGTCGTCGGTCTCGCCAAACACACCTCGCCCACGTCGTCGCTCTCCTTGTAGGCGACCGCCACCCGTTGGTGGTACCGCTAGTGGGCGAGGCGGATCTCATGGGCAGAGTGATAGGATTCGAGCAACGCCTCCTGCTCTGCCAGGTCCGCATCCGGCGCGACCGCCCTGCCGACGGCGAGCTGCTCCTCCGCCTGCACGTGCTCCTGGAGGAGGTGGTTGTTGTAGGCGGCGTCGGCCTGCGCCCCCCGGAACTGCTCCTCCCGCACCATGTTCATGTAATGGGTACGTGCCTCGCCTATGGTCATGGTGCAATGCATCGGCGAGGGTGGCGCGGAGGAGGAGGAGGAGGGTGGCGTGGAGGTGGAGGGCTCACCGGTTTGTCGTCGATAGCGTCCTCCATTGGTACATCGTCGTCGTCCGGCTGCCTGTTGGCCAGCCAACAAGTAGCAATGGCGGCCATCTCCTTCTTCTGGTCCGACGCCAGCCCCTCCCAGAGAGCTTTGGCGGGGGAGGAATCCATGATGGGAGTGGTGCGGAGAGGGATCGGAGGCGGATGACTGCGGCTATAGCCGAGGCAGTGGTTTATATAGCAATCATGGATGGCGGAGGGACGGACGGGTGGCGCCGGAGGAGATGCCTTGGCAACCGCGTGCCATCAATTCAGGCGTTGACGCTCTGGAGCGGCGCTGACCGAAAATGCACGGGAGGGGGGGGGGGGGGGGGTTTGGTGGGCTAGGGCGGTCAGAAGTGGGCGTGGGGTCGGTCTGGACTCCCGCAAAACCCCCCACGTTTGTCTCTAGTTTACGAGAGAAATCACGTCCGAACTGCGCCATGGACCGATACATGACCGTGTTGGATGGCTTCCGCGGACGCATGAGAGAGATTTGCGGGCCGGCATTGGAGATGCCCTTAGAACTCATAGCTGCCCAGCTGGGGTGAAAATTGGAATTCACACCTCTTTTAACCTAGTTTGCCTTGGCTGCGCACGTGAGCAGCACAACAAAATTGACTGGATCTGCACATGGTGCACATGCTTTGTTTCATCGATATGGTTCTCGTTGAGAGTTCCTTGTTTCCAAAGGAAAAGCCCACCAGATCCAGTTGGGCTTGGCCTCGCCCTCCATGTACGAACCACGATCGAACCATTGTGACACCACCAAAGGAAAAACTCTGATGGAGTCCACCTCAGTGACATGGTTCCCGTTGAGAGTTGCTTGCTTCCAAAGAAAAATCCCCACCAGATCCAGTTCGAGTTGGCCTTTGCAGCCGAGAGGAAAGAGGGATCCCGAGCCAGCGACGCACGAGCAACGAGACAAAGCCACGCCCTCCACGTACGAACCATCGTGACACGAGCCCTAAAATCTCTGACTGAGCCCACCTCATCGCCATGGACGTCAGGCATGGCGTATGCAAACTGTACCGCAGGCATGGCGCTACGCTGAGCCTTCTAGAAGAAGGTGAAGCGCGCGCGCGATATATAGGCCGCCATGCAGGATGCCGCCACTGCCACACAGCACACACATCCAATCAACCTGAGACCTCAAGTGTCACGGCTCGAGACACATCACCTCCCCCGGACCACGGTTATCCATGGATAAGGCGTACATTGCCATCCTCACCGTCGCCTTTCTCTTCCTGCTCCACTACATTCTAGGCAAGGTCAGCAATGGCAGGCGCGGCAGGGGCGCCGTGCAGCTGCCGCCGAGCCCCCCGGCCATCCCCTTCCTCGGCCACCTCCACCTCCTGGAGAAGCCGTTCCACGCGGCGCTGCTCCGCCTCGCCGCGCGGCTCGGCCCGGTCTTCTCGCTGCGCCTCGGCTCGCGCCGCGCCGTGGTGGTGTCCTCGGCGGAGTGCGCCAGGGAGTGCTTCACGGAGCACGACGTGACGTTCGCCAACCGGCCCCGGTTCCCCTCGCAGCTGCTCGTGTCCTTCGACGGCGCCGCGCTCGCCACGTCCAGCTACGGCCCGCACTGGCGCAACCTCCGCCGCGTCGCCGCCGTGCAGCTGCTCTCCGCGCACCGCGTCGCCTGCATGTCCGGCGTCATCGCCGGCGAGGTGCGCGCCATGGCGCGCCGGCTGTTCCGCGCCGCCGCGACGTCCCCCGGCGGCGACGGCGCCGCGCGGGTCCAGCTGAAGCGGAGGCTCTTCGAGCTCTCCCTCAGCGTGCTCATGGAGACCATCGCCCAGACCAAGGGGACCCGGTCGGAGGCCGACGCCGACACGGACATGTCCGTGGAGGCCCAGCAGTTCAAGAAGGTGGTGGACGAGCTCATCCCCTACCTCGGCGCCGCCAACACGTGGGATTACCTGCCGGTGTTGCGGTGGTTCGACGTGTTCGGCGTGAGGAACAAGATCCTGGCCGCCGTGAGCAGGAGGGACGCCTTCCTGCATCGTCTCATCGACAACGAGCGCCGGAGGCTCGACCACGCCGGCACCGAAGGCGACAAGAAGAGCATGATCGCCGTGCTCCTCAATCTGCAGAAGACGGAGCCGGAGGTGTACACCGATACCATGATGACGGCTCTCTGCGCGGTGAGCTATCCTTTTTCCACCTCCTCTTCTCATTTGGTCTCTCTCTAATCCACGTTAATTATTACTACAATTTTGCTAAAGCATATGCTTTAAGTATTGCACATCTAAATTCTATGTCATTGATTTTATGTTAAGATTCGTGCAAGTATTTTTATTTTTTTTCCTTTTTTATTGACTCATTTTAGATATGCGATAACTAAGGCACATCTAAAGACAGATCCTTCTTTGTCTTAGTTTTTCTTCACCAAGACAATTACTACCTTTGTCCTTGTTTATTAGTCTTTATATATTCCGTGCCAAAATTTAACCTTAAATTTAACCAATAAAATGTTAATGCATGTCACAAAAAATAATATAATTGAAAACCATGATCAAATATAAATCCAACGATATAATTTTTTATGACATGCATTTTAGTTAAATTTTTAGTCAAAAATTGACATAAAATACAAATAAAACTTATAAACCACGACGGAGGTAGCTACTAGTACATCCTCTAAGATTAAGTCAACAGACAGACAGCAGCACGATGAGAGTCAGTCCAGCCATCACTCTGTCCCAAAATTCCAGTCTTAGATTTGTCTAAATACGGATGTATCAAATTACATTTTAGTATTAGATACATCTGTATCTAGACAAATTTAAGGCAATAATTTTAGGACGGAGGAAGTATTTATCATGCATCGTGAAATACTAGAAGCCACGCGACGTAGGGACTGCAGGAGCATATGGGACCAGAATACTATCGTGGTGTATATGGGTTCAGTACTTGAGCGGTCAGTGGGTCACTAGCTAGCCAGCACGGTAGATAACGGCATATCACTTGGTTGGATGGATCCAACATGTCATGTCAGTACGCAAGTGAGCAGACTTTGGCTGTTGTGCTTTGTGACAGTACACCGACGATTGTTATGTCTCTTCTCCCCAATCTGATAAACTAAAACTCGTGGAGGCAATCATACTCATGTCACGATCTCACTGCACTCATTTTCTTGGTGAATTCTCTGCACAATTACTCACGCCACGATCTCACCAATAACCCTCGTTTTCTCAATGGACTATGTGCAGAATTTATTCGGGGCCGGAACGGAGACCACGTCGACCACGACGGAGTGGGCGATGTCTCTGCTGCTGAACCACCCGGCGGCGCTGAGGAAGGCGCAGGCCGAGATCGACGCGGCCGTGGGGACCTCCCGGCTGGTGACCGCGGACGACGTGCCCCGGCTCGCCTACCTGCAGTGCATCGTGAGCGAGACGCTGCGGCTGTACCCGGCGGCGCCGATGCTGCTGCCGCACCAGTCCTCGGCGGACTGCAAGGTCGGCGGCTACAACGTGCCGAGCGGCACGATGCTGATGGTGAACGCGTACGCCATCCACAGGGACCCGGCGGTGTGGGAGCGCCCGCTGGAGTTCGTCCCGGAGCGGTTCGAGGACGGGAAGGCCGAGGGGCGGTTCATGATCCCGTTCGGGATGGGCCGGCGGCGGTGCCCCGGGGAGACGCTGGCGCTGCGGACCATTGGCATGGTGCTGGCCACGCTGGTGCAGTGCTTCGACTGGGAGCGCGTGGACGGCGCGGAGGTGGACATGACGGAGGGCGGAGGGCTCACCATCCCCAAGGTCGTGCCGCTCGAGGCCGTGTGCAGGCCGCGCCCGGCCATGCGCGACGTGCTTCAGAGCCTCTGATCGCCGAGCTTGTTGGCGTAATAAGGCATGATCTGCTGGCGTGCTGATGTCGTAGCAAATAAACTAGTGAGTTGTGACTTTGAGATCTGAGTCAGGCTAGCTACCATCTGTAAATTACTCGTAACGTATAAGGGTTTTGTAAGAACGACTAGCCGTAGCTATCTTGCGGTAGCACTGAACCAGCAATCTGTAATTTAGCTTGCAATCAAGAATATTTTGTATGAAGTAATATTCACTCCCCCTGTCCTAAACTTTTTGTCTATGGATGTATCAAGTCACGTTTTAGTATTGAATATATCAGTATCTAGACAAAGTTAAGACAAGAATTTTGGGACGAAGAAAGTAGTATGTTGGAACCGGTCTTCAGGGAACTACACACGCCAGAGCACGTTCTGTTGCATGCTCAATAGCATACGATCGCAACGACAGCTTCTAGGAGTAGTTTTTTTTGGGACTTCTACTGAGCACTGTATGACACGAGAAAAATATCTAGACTCTGGGAGATAGAAAGGAGGAGTGTATTTCTATCGTACGCCACTAAAGGAAAATGTAAGTATACGGGCGTGCCAGTGTATCCTAGTACACAAAGAAAAGGTATGGAAAACACGTATTTCACTAATATCATTGGAGAAATTAAGGACAGTATAACCGCACTTAATCCCTGCCCTCACAACGATTTGGGTTTTCGGCCGTCCATTTTCATGATCTGGGAGTTCCTGGCCGTCAGATTTAATGTGAAAAGCGATTTGTTTCGCAGTGGCTAATCTGGCCCAACTGTCCTGTGGGCTGCTGCTCCACGGGTCAAAATGGACGATTCTCGTGCATTGGGCCTTCGCGAGTCAGCAACCCATTCGAAGGAGGGAGGGCTACGAGCTACACGTGAGGTCCATCCACTAATCCAGCCCCCATCGAGACCACATCCACTCACCCTCAGCTTCGATCCATCCACCGGCCCAATCCCGATCGAGGCTTTGGGAACCGAGACTGCCGGTCGTTCCCAGCGACCGAAGAAGGGAGCAGCTGGTGCGGCCGGTTCCATCAACTGAAGACGGGGTGAGGGATGGGATCCAGCCGATCCCTGCGACCGGAGGAGCAGGATCCAGGTCGAGGCAATCGCGTGACAGAATCACGATGCGTGTGAAGAAAGGTGGGACGAGGGAGATAATGGCGGACTCCTCCCCTGCTTGAAACTGCTCTGCCCTCCTTAAGATCGCAATCATGGCCCTCCTCTGCTGGAAGCTGCTCTTCACTCCTTGAAGCTCGCAATCATGGCGTATTATTCATTCATGGCTGGTAAATTTGCAAACCTTTCTTATGCGTAGTGGCACTATATAATGCTCCACTTGGGTTGTTCCTCTCGGCGCTATTCCACCACTCCCAACGAGTGTTAGCGGAGAAACAAGACCGATCGGACTCAAAAAAAGAAAGAGAAAGGAGACTGATCAATTGTATGTTCTCTCGCTGCAGGTCCCCCTCTGTTTCGCCTTCTCCATCTTCCCCCTCCCAAACCAGATGGAGCGACAGAGATGGTGTTGATGCGGTCAGATCTATGGTACGAATTCATTAATCTTTCTCCCTTTCCCCTTACCCTACAGCAAACGGTGGCGATCCGGAGCGTAGGGTTTGGCGGTGGCGACATGAGGAGGTGGTTGTTTCGGCGATGACGTGTGGTGGCTGTTGTGGCGGTGTGCGTGAGGAGATCGAGGCCACGAACGACGAGTTTAGCACGAGGAGTTCCTTCTTCGCCCTCCCTTCGCTGGTGGCACCACCACGACCACGACCACGCCATCCTCTGTTTGTCGGTTCCCCTTGCTTCTATTGATTGTCTTTGATTGTTGTGGTTAGATTTGGCTCTTTCTGTTGATGCAATTAGTATCGAGTTTGAAGATCTGTTAATTTGATTTTGTAGGGCTTGTTGATGATGACGGTTTTTGGCTGAACTGAACCTGGTGTTCTTGATGCGGGTGATGTAGCAGGCAACGGCCACACCGGTCAACAACATAACAAGTTAACCACAACGGCCACATATTTTTGTTCTCTTGTTCGCAGAGGCCTGTGGGGGACGTTCGTCTATTGGACAATGTGGGAGAAAGAGAGCAAGGCTTTTCTTCTTAAGTTGCTTACGCATTTGTAAGTCAGTCCGATATCCTTATATAAGGCTGGTTTACTCCCCTCAAACAGAAGCTGGGGCGGCTTAAGCGCCATTGTAATGACATGGGAGAGCTCATGGCGGCTCTTATTAAGTACGCCGACTCAGACAATACTAAGGACACTGATTCAGATGAGGAGAAATCTGGTAAGGGGAAGAAACACGACAAGGGCAGCAACAGAATACGGCGGGTCAAGGTAACAGTGGTAAACGCAAGCACACAGACGGTGGCTCAGATTTTGTGGCTAACACTAATGTGCAGAACAATGATCGCCACCGCAAGGGAAAGTTCCAGTCCCAATCTGGAGGGTCAAGGTCTACTCTAGAGGCGATGTTGAACCAACCCTGTCCAAAGCATAGCCGGCCTGATAAACCGTCAACGCACCTATGGAAGGATTGTAGCATCATGAGGGAGTACAGGAATTACCACCTCAACCAGGACCACAATAATGGTAATGGCCCGCATGGCGGGGGCAGGCTCCGGCTCACGCGGACCTGGCTTTGGAGGTGGCGGTTCAAATTCCGGTTTTCAAGGACAAGGTGGTCAGGGGGGCTTTAACCAGCAGTCCAACCAGGGTAATCAGCAGCAGCAGTCAGGGTATCGGAGCAACCCGAAACAACTAAGTAGTGGGCAGTATCATGTCTTCACCACTAGCTTATGCAAGCGGGATCATAAAATTCATAAGCGTGCGGTGAGTGCGTGATACGTCTCCAACATATCTATAATTTTTGATTGTTCCATGCTGTTTTATTATCAATCTTGGATGTTTTATAATCATTTTATAGTCATTTTATATCATTTTTTGGTACTAACCTATTGACATAGTGCCAAGTGTTGGAAATATGCCCTAGAGGCAATAATAAATTGGTTATTATTATATTTCCTTGTTCATGATAATCGTTTATTATCCATGCTAGAATTGTATTGACAGGAAACTCAGATACATGTGTGGATACATAGACAACACCATGTCCCTAGTAAGCCTCTAGTTGACTAGTTCGTTGATCAATAGATGGTTACGGTTTCCTGACCATGGACATTGGATGTCGTTGATAACGGGATCACATCATTAGGAGAATGATGTGATGGACAAGACCCAATCCTAAGCCTAGCACAAGATCGTGTAGTTCGTTTGCTCAGAGCTTTTCTAATGTCAAGTATCATTTCCTTAGACCATGAGATTGTGCAACTCCCGGATACCGTAGGAATGCTTTGGGTGTACCAAACGTCACAACGTAACTGGGTGGCTATAAAGGTGCACTACAGGTATCTCTGAAAGTGTCTGTTGGGTTGGCACGAATCGAGACTGGGATTTGTCACTCCGTGTAAACGGAGAGGTATCTCTGGGCCCACTCGGTAGGACATCATCATAATGTGCACAGTGTGACCAAGGAGTTGATCACGGGATGATGTGAGTTACGGAACGAGTAAAGAGACTTGCCGGTAACGAGATTGAACAAGGTATCGGGATACCGACGATCGAATCTCGGGCAAGTAACATACCGATAGACAAAGGGAATTGAATACGGGATTGATTGAATCCTCAACATCGTGGTTCATCCGATGAGATCATCGTGGAACATGTGGGAGCCAACATGGGTATCCAGATCCCGCTGTTGGTTATTGGCCGGAGAACGTCTCGGTCATGTCTGCATGGTTCCCGAACCCGTAGGGTCTACACACTTAAGGTTCGGTGACGCTAGGGTTATAGAGATATTAGTATGCGGTAACCCAAAAGTTGTTCGGAGTCCCGGATGAGATCCCGGACGTCACGAGGAGTTCCGGAATGGTCCGGAGGTAAAGATTTATATATGGGAAGTCTTATTTTGGTTGCCGGAAAAGTTTCGCACTTTATCGGTATTGTACCGGGAGTGCCGAAAGGGGTCCGGGGGTCCACCAAGGGGTCCACCAGCCCCGGGGGGCCACATGGGCTGTGGGGGGTGCGCCTTGGCCTATATGGGCCAAGGGAACCAGCCCCAAGAGGCCCATGCGCCAAGAGATAAGATAAAGGGAGAGTCCTAAAGGGGGAAGGCACCTCCGAGGTGCCTTGGGGAGGATGGACTCCTCCCTGGCCGCACCCTTCCTTGGAGGAAGGGCCAAGGCTGCGCCCCCCCTCTCCCTTGGCCCTATATATAGTGGGGGGGGGAGGGAGGGCAGCAGCAATCCAAGCCCCTGGCGCCTCCCTCTCCCTCCCGTTAGTGCTTGGCGAAGCCCTACCGGGATCCCCGCTACTTCCACCACCACGCCGTCGTGCTGCTGGATCTCCATCAACCTCTCCTCCCCCCTTGCTGGATCAAGAAGGAGGAGACGTCGCTGCTCCGTACGTGTGTTGAACGCGGAGGTGCCGTCCGTTCGGCGCTAGGACCATCGGTGATTTGGATCACGACGAGTACGACTCCATCAACCCCGTTCTCTTGAACGCTTCCGCTCGCGATCTACAAGGGCATGTAGATGCACTCCTTCCCTCTCGTTGCTAGTAAACTCCATAGATTGATCTTGGTGATGCGTAGAAAATTTTGAATTTCTGCTACGTTCCCCAACAGTGGCATCATGAGCTAGGTCTATGCGTAGTTTCTATGCACGAGTAGAACACAAAGTAGTTGTGGGCGTCGATGTTGTCAATTCTTCTTGCCGCTACTAGTCTTATCTTATTTCGGCGGCATTGTGGGATGAAGCGGCCCGGACCGACCTTACACGTACGCTTACGTGAGACAGGTTCCACCGACTGACATGCACTAGTTGCATAAGGTGGCTAGCAGGTGTCTGTCTCTCCCACTTTAGTCGGAACAGATTCGATGAACAGGGTCCTTATGAAGGGTAAATAGAAATTGGCATATCACGTTGTGGTTTTACGTAGGTAAGAAACGTTCTTGCTAGAAACCTATACAAGCCACGTAAAAACTTGCAACAACAATTAGAGGACGTCTAACTTGTTTTTTGCAGCATGTGCTATGTGATGTGATATGGCCAGAAGATGTGATGAATGATATATGTGATGTATGAGATTGATCATATTCTTGTAATAGGAATCACGACTTGCATGTCGATGAGTATGACAACCGGCAGGAGCCATAGGAGTTGTCTTTATTTTTTTTATGACCTGCGTGTCATTGAATAACGCCATGTAAATTACTTTACTTTATTGCTAAGCGCGTTAGCCATAGAAGTAGAAGTAATCGTTGGCGTGACAACTTCATGAAGACACAATGATGGAGATCATGATGATGGAGATCATGGTGTCATGCCGGTGACAAAGATGATCATGATGCCCCGAAGATGGAGATCAAAGGAGCAAAATGATATTGGCCATATCATGTCACTATTTGATTGCATGTGATGTTTATCATGTTATGCATCTTATTTGCTTAGAACGACGGTAGTAAGTAAGATGATCCCTCACTAAAATTTCAAGAGAAGTGTTCCCCCTAACTGTGCACCGTTGCGAAGGTTCGTTGTTTCGAAGCACCACGTGATGATCGGGTGTGATAGATTCTAACGTTCGAATACAACGGGTGTTGACGAGCCTAGCATGTACAGACATGGCCTCGGAACACATGCGAAACACTTAGGTTGACTTGACGAGCCTAGCATGTACAGACATGGCCTCAGAACACAAGAGACCGAAAGGTCGAACATGAGTCGTATAGCAGATACGATCAACATGGAGATGTTCACCGATGATGACTAGTCCGTCTCACGTGATGATCGGACACGGCCTAGTTTGACTCGGATCATGTTTCACTTAGATGACTAGAGGGATGTCTATCTGAGTGGGAGTTCATTAAATAATTAGATGAACTTCATTATGATGAACATAGTCAAAAGGTCTTTGCAAATTATGTCATACGCTTTAGTTCTACTGTTTAAGATATGTTCCTAGAGAAAATTTAGTTGAAAGTTGGTAGTAGCAATTATGCGGACTGGGTCCGTAAACTGAGGATTGTCCTCATTGCTGCACAGAAGGCTTATGTCCTTAATGCACCGCTCGGTGTGCTGAACCTCAGCGTCATCTGTAGATGTTACGAAACATCTGACATACACGTTTTGATGACTACGTGATAGTTCAGTGCATAATGCTAACGGTTTAGAATTGTGGCACAAGAGACGTTTTTTTGAAACGTCGCAGAACATATGAGATGTTCCGAAGACTGAAATTGGGATTTCAGAATAGTGCCCACGTCAAGAGGTATGAGACCTCTGACAAATTTCTTAAGCCTGCAAACTAAGGGAGAAAAGCTCAATCGTTGAGCATGTGCTCAGATTGTCTGAGTACTACAATCGCTTGAATCGAGTGGGAGTTAATCTCCCAGATGAGATAGTGATGGTTCTCCATAGTCACTGCCACCGAGCTAGTAGAGCTTCGTGATGAACTATAAATATCAAGGATAGATGATGATCCTTGAGCTGTTCGCGATGTTTGACACCGCGAAAGTAGAAATCAAGAAGGAGCATCAATTGTTGATGCTTAGTAAAACCACTAGTTTCTAGAAGGGCAAGGGCAAAAGGGATACTTCATGAAACATCAAGTCATTTGCTGCTCTAGTGAAAAATCCCAAGGTTGAACCCAAACCCGAGACTAAGTGCTTCTGTAATGAGGGGAACGGTCACTGAAGCGGAACTACCCTAGATACTTGGTAGATGAGAAGGCAGGCAAGGTCGACAGAAGTATATTGGATATACATTATATGAATGTGTACTTTACTAGTACTCCTAGCAGCACCAGGGTATTAGATACCGGTTCGGTTGCTAAGTGTTAGTAACTCGAAATAAAAGCTGCGGAATAAATGGAGACTGGATAAAGGTGAGATGACGATGTGTGTTGGAAGTGTTTCCAAGGTTGATGTGATCAAGCATCGCATGCTCCCTCTACCATCGAGATTGGTGTTAAACCCAAATAATTGTTATTTGGAGTTTGCGTTGAGCATAAACATGATTGGATTATGTTTATCGCAATACGGTTATTCATTTAAGGAGAATAATGGTTACTCTGTTTATTTGAATAATACCTTCAATGGTCTTGCACCTAAAATGAATCTCGATCGTAGTGATACACATGTTCGTGCCAAAAGATATAAAATAGTAATGATAGTTCCACATACTTGTGGCACTGCCATTTGAGTCATATTGGTATAGAACGCATGAAGAAGCTCCATGTAGATGGATCTTTGGACTCAGTCGTTTTTGAAAAAATTGAGACATGCGAACCATGTCTATTGGTATATATATATGCATGAAGAAACTCCATGCAGATGGATCGTTTGGACTCACTTGATTTTGAATCACTTGAGACATGCAAATCATACCACATGGGCAAGATGACTGAAAGGCCTCGTTTTCAGTAAGATGGAACAAGAGAGCAACTTATTGGAAGTAATACATTTTGATGTATGCAGTCCAATGAGTGCTGAGGCATGCAGTGGATATCGTTATGTTCTTACTTCACAGATGGTTTGAGTAGATGCTGAGTGTATTTACTTGATGAAACACAAGTCTGAATTATTGAAAGGTTCAAGTAATTTCAGAGTGAAGTTGAAGATCGTCGTGACAAGAGGATAAAATGTCTATGATATGATCATAGAGATATCTGAGTTACGAGTTTGGCACACAATTAAGACATTGTGGAAAGTGTTTCACAATTAATACCGCCTGGAACACCATAGTGTGATGGTGTGTCCGAACATCATAACTGCACCCTATTGGATATGGTGCATACCATGATGTCTCTTATCGAATTACCACTATCAATTATGGGTTAGGCATTAGAGACAACCGCATTCACTTTAATAGGGCACCACGCAATTCCGTTGAGACGACACCGTTTAGAGAAACCTAAGTTGTCGTTTCTTAAAAGTTTGGGGATGCGATGCTTATGTGAAAAAGTTTCAGGCTGATAAGCTCGAACCCAAAGCGGATAAATACATCTTCATAAGAATACCCAAAACAGTTGGGTATACCTCCTATTTCAGATCTGGAAGCAAAAGTAATTGCTTCTAGGAACGAGTCCTTTCTCGAAGAAAAGTTTCTCTCGAAAGAATTGAGTGGGAGGATGGTGGAGACTTGATAAGGTTATTGAACCGTCACTTCAACTAGGGTGTAGCAGGGCACAGGAAGTTGTTCCTGTGGCACCTACACCAATTGAAGTGGAAGCTTATGATAGTGATCATGAAACTTCGGATCAAGTCACTACCAAACCTCGTAGGACGACGAGGATGCGTGCTACTTCAGAGTGGTACGTGATCCTGTCTTGAAGGTCATGTTGTTAGACAACAATGAACCTACGAGCTATGGAGAAGCGATGGTGGGCCCATATTCCGACAAATGGTTAGAAGCCATGAAATCCGAGATAAATGGATCTTTGAGAAGAAGACGGACGTGGATGGTAATGTTACCGTCTATGAAGCTCGACTTGTGGCAAAGAGTATTTCCACAAGTTAAAGGAGTTGACTACGATGAGATTTTCTCATCCGTAGCGATGCTTAAGTCCGTCGAAATCATGTTAGCATTAGCTGCATTTATGAAATCTAGCAGATGGATGTCAAAACAAGTTTCCTTACCAGTTTTCGTAAGGAAAGGTTGTATGTGATACAATCAGAAAGGTTTTGTCGATCCTAAGGATGCTAAAAGGTATGCTAGCTCCAGCGATCCTTCCATGGACTAGAGCAAGCATCTCGGAGTTAGAATATAAGCTTTGATGGAGCGATCAAAGTTTTTGGGTTTATACAAAGTTTGTTAGAAACTTGTATTTACAATAAAGTGAGTGGGAGCGCTACAACATTTCTGATAAGTATATGTGAATGACATATTGTTGATCCGAAATGATGTAAAATTTCTGGAAAGCATAAAGGGTTGTTTGAAAGGAGTTTTTCAAAGGAAGACCTGGATAAAGCTGCTTACATATTGGGCATCAAGATCTATAGAGATAGATCAAGACGCCCGATGATACTTTCAAAGAATGCACACCTTGACATGATTTTGAAAGAGTTCAAAATAGATCAGCAAAGAAGGAGTTCTTGGCTGTGTTACAAGGTGTGAGTATTGAGTAAGACTCAAGACCTGACCACAGCAGAAGAGAGAGAAAGGACGAAGGTCGTCCCCTATGCTTTAGACGTAGGCTCTACAGTATGCTATGCTGCGTACCGCACATGTAGTGTGCCTTGCCATGAGTTGGTCAAGAGGGTACAATAGTGATCCGGGAATGGATCACATGACAGCGGTCGAACTTATCCTTAGTATCTAGTGGACTAACAAATTTTCTCGATTATGGAGGTGAAAAGGAGTTCATCGCAAAGGGTTACGTCGATGCGAACTTTGACACTAATCCAGATGACTCTGAGTAGTAAACCGGATTCGTATAGTAGAGCAATTATTTGAAATGGCTCCAAATAGCGCGTGGTAGCATCTACAAGATGACATAGATATTCGTAAAGCACACACGGATCTGAAAGGTTCAGACCCGTTGACTAAATAACCTCTCTCACAAGCATAACATGATCAAACCAGAACTCATTGAGTGTTAATCACATAGAGATGTGAACTAGATTGTTGAATCTAGTAAACTCTTTAGATGTTGGTCACATGGTGATGTGACCAGTGAATGTTAATCACATAGTGATGTGAACTAGATTATTGACCCTAGTGCAAGTGGGAGACTGTTGGAAATATGCCCTAGAGGCAATAATAAATTGGTTATTATTATATTTCCTTGTTCATGATAATCGTTTATTATCCATGCTAGAATTGTATTGATAGGAAACTCAGATACATGTGTGGATACATAGACAACACCATGTCCCTAGTAAGCCTCTAGTTGACTAGCTCGTTGATCAATAGATGGTTACGGTTTCCTGACCATGGACATTGGATGTCGTTGATAACGGGATCACATCATTAGGAGAATGATGTGATGGACAAGACCAATCCTAAGCCTAGCACAAGATCGTGTAGTTCGTTTGCTCAGAGCTTTTCTAATGTCAAGTATCATTTCCTTAGACCATGAGATTGTGCAACTCCCCGATACCGTAGGAATGCTTTGGGTGTACCAAACGTCACAACGTAACTGGGTGGCTATAAAGGTGCAATACAGGTATCTCCGAAAGTGTCTGTTGGGTTGGCACGAATTGAGACTGGGATTTGTCACTCTGTGTAAACGGAGAGGTATCTCTGGGCCCACTCGGTAGGACATCATCATAATGTGCACAGTGTGACCAAGGAGTTGATCACGGGATGATGTGAGTTACGGAACGAGTAAAGAGACTTGCCGGTAACGAGATTGAACAAGGTATCGGGATACCGACGATCGAATCTCGGGCAAGTAACATACCGATAGACAAAGGGAATTGAATACGGGATTGATTGAATCCTCAACATCGTGGTTCATCCGATGAGATCATCGTGGAACATGTGGGAGCCAACATGGGTATCCAGATCCCGCTGTTGGTTATTGGCCGGAGAACGTCTCGGTCATGTCTGCATGGTTCCCGAACCCGTAGGGTCTACACACTTAAGGTTCGGTGACGCTAGGGTTATAGAGATATTAGTATGCGGTAACCCGAAAGTTGTTCGGAGTCCCGGATGAGATCCCGGACGTCACGAGGAGTTCCGGAATGGTCCGGAGGTAAAGATTTATATATGGGGAGTCTTATTTTGGTCGCCGGAAAAGTTTCGCACTTTATCGGTATTGTACCGGGAGTGCCGAAAGGGGTCCGGGGGTCCACCAAGGGGTCCACCAGCCCCGGGGGGCCACATGGGCTGTGGGGGGTGCGCCTTGGCCTATATGGGCCAAGGGAACCAGCCCCAAGAGGCCCATGCGCCAAGAGATAAGATAAAGGGAGAGTCCTAAAGGGGGAAGGCACCTCCGAGGTGCCTTGGGGAGGATGGACTCCTCCCTGGCCGCACCCTTCCTTGGAGGAAGGGCCAAGGCTGCGCCCCCCTCTCCCTTGGCCCTATATATAGTGGGGGGGAGGGAGGGCAGCAGCAATCCAAGCCCCTGGCGCCTCCCTCTCCCTCCCGTTAGTGCTTGGCGAAGCCCTACCGGGATCCCCGCTACTTCCACCACCACGCCGTCGTGCTGCTGGATCTCCATCAACCTCTCCTCCCCCCTTGCTGGATCAAGAAGGAGGAGACGCCGCTGCTCCGTACGTGTGTTGAACGCGGAGGTGCCGTCCGTTCGGCGCTAGGATCATCGGTGATTTGGATCACGACGAGTACGACTCCATCAACCCCGTTCTCTTGAACGCTTCCGCTCGCGATCTACAAGGGTATGTAGATGCACTCCTTCCCTCTCATTGCTAGTAAACTCCATAGATTGATCTTGGTGATGCGTAGAAAATTTTGAATTTCTGCTACGTTCCCCAACACCAAGTGCCAGTTGCTGTTTTTTCCATGTTTTTTACATCGTAGAAAATCCTTATCAAACGGAGTCCAAATGCCACGAAACTTTACAGAGATTTTTTTTGGACCAGAAGGAAGATATTGGGCCCTGGTTGCACCTGGCGGAGTCCCGAGGAAGGGACAACCCACCAGGGCGCGCCAGGAGGCCCAGGCGCGCCCTGGTGGGTTGTGCCCATCTCGGGTGCCCCCGGACCGCCTCTTTGCTCTATAAATACCCCAAAAATACCAGAACCCTAGAAGCGTCGACGAAATATTCATCCAGCCGCCGAAGAGTCCAGAACCACCAGATCCAATCTAGACACCATCTTGGATGGGGTTCACCACCTCCATTGGTGCCTCTCCAATGATGTGTGAGTAGTTCTTTGTAGACCTTCGAGTCCGTAGTTCGTAGCTAGATGGCTTTTTCTCTCTCGCTGAATTCTCAATACAATCGTCTCTTGGAGATCCATATGATGTAACTGTTTTTGCGGTGTGTTTGTTGGGATCTGATGAACTTTGAGTTTATGATTAGTCATATCTTTTTATATCCATGAAAGTTATTTGAGTTTCTTTGATCTCTTATATGCATGATCTCTTATAGCGTCGTATTTTGATATGTCTCCATCGTATCTACTTTTCCAAACACTTTTGCCCTTGTTTTAGACTCTAACCTGCATGATTTGAATGGAACTAACCCGGACTAACGCTGTTTTCAGCAGAATTGCCATGGTGTTATTTTTGTGCTGAAATAAAAGTTCTCGGAATGACCTGAAACTTCACAGAGAATATTTTTGGAATATATAAAAAATACTGGCTAAAGAATCAAGACCAGGGGCCCACACCCTATCCAGGAGGGTGGGGGCCCGCCTACCCCCTAGGCGCGCCCCCTGTCTCGTGGGCCCCCTAGAGCTCCACCGACCTCAACTCCAACTCTATATATTCACGTTCGGGGAGAAAAAAAATCAGAGAGAAGGATTCATCGCGTTTTAGGATACGGAGCCACCGCCAAGCCCTAATCTCTCTCGGGAGGGCTGATCTGGAGTCCGTTCGGGGCTCCGGAGAGGGGAATCCGTCGCCGTCGTCATCATCAACCTTCCTCCATCATCAATTTCATGATGCTCACCGCCGTGCGTGAGTAATTCCATCGTAGGCTTGCTGGACGGTGATGGGTTGGATGAGATTTATGATGTAATCGAGTTAGTTTTGTTAGAGTTTGATCCCTAGTATCCATTATGTTCTGACATTGATGTTTCTATGACTTTGCTATGCTTAATGCTTGTCACCAGGGCCCGAGTGCCATGAATTCAGATCTGAACCTATTATGTTTTCATGAATATATGTGAGTTCTTGATCCTATCTTGCAAGTCAATAGTCACCTACTATGAGTTATGATCCGGTAACCCCGAAGTGACAATAATCGGGACCACTTCCGGTGATGACCGTAGTTTGAGGAGTTCATGTATTCACTAAGTGTTAATGCTTTGATCCGGTGCTCTATTAAAAGGAGGCCTTAATATCCCTTAGTTTCCAATAGGACCCCGCTTCCACGGGAGGGTAGGACAAAAGATGTCATGCAAATTCTTTCCCATAAGCACGTATGACTATATTCGAAATACATGCCTACATTACATTGATGAACTGGAGCTAGTTCTGTGTCACCCTATGTTATAACTGTTGCATGAGGAATCGCATCTGACATAATTATCCATCACTGATCCAATGCCTACGAGCTTTTCACATATTGATCTTTGCTTAGTTACTTTACCGTTGCCACTGTTACAATTACTACAAAACTGCTACTGTTACTTTTGCCACCGTTACCGTTACTTACATACTACTTTGCTACTAAATACTTTGCTGCAGATATCCAGGTGTGGTTGAATTGACAACTCAAGTGCTAATACTTGAGAATATTCTTTGACTCCCCTTGTGTCGAATCAATAAATTTGGGTTGAATACTCTACCCTCGAAAACTGTTGTGATCCCCTATACTTGTGGGTTATCAAGACTATTTTCTGGCGCCGTTGCCGGGGAGCATAGCTCTATTCTTTGAGTCACTTGGGATTTATATCTGCTGATCACTATGAAGAACTTGAAAGACGAAAAAACCAAGATTTATCCCTCAACTACGAGGGGAGGTAAGGAACTGCCATCTAGCTTTGCACTTGATTCTCGTTCTGTTCTAAGTAAAGTAGCGACACCTAAACCTGCTTCTGCTATTAATTCTGATATGTCGCATGTTATTGATGATGCCACTTCTGCTATGCATGATACCTATGATGAAACTACTTCTATGCTTGATGATATTGTGCCATTAGGTGAATTTCTTGATGAACAACTTGCTAGGGCTAGAGAGAATGAAATTATTGAAACTGATAATATTGATGAAAGTGATGATGAAGATTCACCCCCTAGATATGAATTGCCTAATGTACCTGAGGGTTATGTTATGGATGAAGAAACTGCTAGAGACTTTCTTGCTTGCTATGATAGATATGATCTTAAGAAATTATTAGCTAAGCTGAAAGAAAAATCTTTGAATGCTAGAATGAAATATGACCCGGCTTTTGCTACTTCACCTATCTGTATTTCCGATAAGGATTATGATTTCTCTGTCGATCTTGAGATAATTACTTTGGTTGAATTTGGTCCTTTCTATGGCTATGAATCTGAAACTGTTGTGGCACATCTTACTAAATTAAATGATATAGCCACCTATTCACTCATGAGGAGAAAATTCGTTACTACTATACCCTTAAGTTATTTCCGTTCTCATTAAAGGGTGATGCTAAAACTTGGTTTAATTCTCTTGATCCTGGTTGTGTGCGTAGGATATGATTTATTACTTCTCTGCTAAATATTTCCCTGCTCATAAGAAATAAGCTGCCTTAAGGGAAATCTATAATTTTGTGCAAATTGAAGAAGAGAGTCTCCCACAAGCTTGGGGGAGTCTTATCCGACTACTTAATGCTTTGCCTGATCATCCTCTTAAGAAAAATGAAATACTTGATATCTTTTATAATGGACTAACTGATGCTTCCAGAGACCACCTGGATAGTTGTGCTGGTTGTGTTTTCAGGGAAATAACTGTTGATCAAGCTGAATTGCTATTGAACAATATGTTGAGTAATGATAATAATTGGACATTTCCTGAACCAACTCCTAAACCAACTCCAAAGAAAAGGGTATTCTATTTCTCAGTCCTGAAGATATGCAAGAGGCAAAGAAATCTATGAAAGAAAAGGGTATTAAAGCTGAAGATGTTAAGAATTTACTACCTATTGAAGAAATACATGGTCTTGATAACCTGACACAGGTAGTAAAGGTAAATTCTCTCTATATATTTGATGAAGGTGATATTCCTCGTTATAAGTCTGCTAGCCAATGCTTAGATGAGTTCGATAATTTTATCGTTAAACAAGAAAACTTCAACGCTTATGTTGGTAGACATTTGAAACGAAATGCTTATATGATTGAACACTTGAGTGATTATATGTCTAGCGTTAAAGGTGAACTTAAACTTATTAGTAAACATGCTTCTATGGTTACCACTCAAGTAGAACAAGTTCTTAAAGCTCAAAATGATTTGCTTAATGAATTAAATAATAAGAAAAATGATAATGCTGTTAGAGTTATGACTAGAGGGGGTAAAATGACTCAGGAACCTTTGTATCCTGAGGGTCACCCTAAGAGAATTGAGCAAGATTCCCAGAGAACTAATGTTGATGCACCTAGTCCTTTTAAGAAGAAGAAAAAGAAAAATGATAGGACTTTGCATGCTTCTAGTGAACCTGTTGTTGACACACCTGAGAATCCCAATGATATTTCTATTTCTGATGCTGAAACACAATCTGGTGATGAACATGAACCTAGTGATAATGTCAATGATGATCTTCATGTTGATACTCAACCTAGCAATAATAATGATGTAGAGATTGAACCTGCTGTTGATCTTGATAACCCACAATCAAAGAATCAACGTTATGATAAGAGAGACTTTGTTGCTAGGAAGCACGGTAAAGAAAGAGAACCATGGGTTCAGAAACCCTTGCCTTTTCCTCCTAAACCATCCAAGAAAAAGGAGGATGAGGATTTTGAGCGCTTTGCTGAAATGATTAGACCTATCTTTTTGCGTATGCGTTTGACTGATATGCTTAAAATGAATCCTTATGCTAAGTATATGAAAGATATTGTTACAAATAAGAGAAAGATACCGGAAGCTGAAATTTCCACCATGCCTGCTAATTATACTTTTAAGGGTGGAATACCTAAGAAACTTGGAGATCCAGGAGTACCAACTATACCATGCTCCATTAAAAGAAACTATGTTAAAACTGCTTTATGTGATCTTGGAGCTGGTGTTAGTGTTATGCCTCTCTCTTTATATCGTAGACTTGACTTGAATAAGTTGACACCTACTGAAATATCTTTGCAAATGTTCGATAAATCAACTGCTATACCTGTCGGTATTTGTGACGATGTGCCTGTTGTGGTTGCAAATGTTACTATTTTAACTGACTTTGTTATTCTTGACATTCCCAAGGACGATAGTATGTCGATTATCCTTGGTAGACCCTTTTTGAATACTGCAGGGGCTGTTATTGATTGCAACAAAGGCAATGTCACTTTTCATGTTAATGGTAATGAGCATACGGTACACTTTCCGAGGAAACAACCTCAAGTTCATAGTATCAATTCTATTGGAAAAATTTCCACGATTATTATTGGAGGTTTTGAATTTCCTCTTCCTACTGTCAAGAAGAAATATGATATTCTTATTGTTGGGGATGTGCATATCCCCGTTGAGGTAACCTAGTGTTATTCGAAAATTCTCCGGTTCCATGTTAATCGGAAAGAGTTTGTTAACAAGACTTGATAAACCTTGTTAGTGGATTCCTTTTGATGAGCATGAGGTGGATGAAGTTAGAAAGCACAACCCTCTGTACCCTCCTTTTACTTTCTTTTATGTAGATTAAATAAAGCAAAAATAGTATTTTCTATCTATTTTCTGAATTATCCTTGCAATAAAAAATACCCCAAAAATAGAAGTTCTCCAAATGTCCTGAAAATGAAATATGATTTTTTGTAGAATATTTAAGAATATCTGACACTGAGAACACACCAGAGGGGGACACCACCTGGCCACGAGGGTCCAGGGCGCGCCCACCCCCCTGGGGCGCGCCCCCTGCCTCGTGGACCCCACGTGGACCCCCTCCACTTATTCCTGCACCCACTCACTTCGTCTTCCTCCAGAAAAATCCTCCCATAGATCAAACCCATATAGCTAATTATCTTGATGTACCCATACATGAAAATGATATGGAGTTACCTCCTGCTTATCTAGATTATACTACTATGATTCGCCATCAGTTTGTTGAGAGGAATGAACAGTTCCTCCAGTACCGACTAATCTTTAACAGACGTCGCACTGTCCATATTCACTACAAGAAATATGTCAACTAGTGACCTTCTGTCAGTGACCCTGGAAGAATTGGTCATAGATCTATGACTATTTCAGACCAATTGGTCAAAAGTTGTTCGGGGGCTCCAAACCCTAAACTATAACGACTATTTTGGTCAGAAAGGTCGTAATTTCCTTACACGAAATGGTCATAAAGCAGATAGCACTGGTCCGCTGCCTTATTCTAGCTGATCATGACCAATATAGATCGTCATAACCTTGTAAATTGTGGTGGGTTGCTATGACTAGGCGGCACCTCATCAGTTTTGCCTATGTGTCATGTCCATGTGGTAGTTTTTACCCTAGGTTGTGAAGCAACCTATATTTCTGTCATTCCCAAAATTTCCAAAAAAATCTCATAAATTCTTTGGGTCATATCTTCGTCAAATATGTAAAAAACCTTCCTTGCGTAGTTCAAAAATATTATTTTCCTATTCTGTTCAGGAAAACACTTTGTGATGGAAGTACCACTTTGGCATGTCCAAATGGTATCCATTTTCTACAGTGCTTTCCTCTACCCAAATAACCATCCTCCACCAAATGCCAGCTCAATCCATTCATTATTTTGAGCCCGGCTTCAACATTCGTATTTATGTCCAGTGTGGTACTTTGCAAAGCAAGTACCACCTAGGATCCTCCTTTTGAGCTGAAAATTTGTGAAGACGGTCTTCTTAGTAATTGATCATCCTCAGCCAAAACTCACACCCATTAGCCATGTGCATTTCCCGTACCGCTAATCAAACACTTGGCTGCTTATTCATGTTTGAGCATCGATCGGTCTCCTCGTGAGAATCTTATGTTGTGATTTTCTTCCTAGCACCTACCTGGGGAGTGCCCAACCCACTAGACATGCCTAGGCAGCCCAGAACACATGGCAACGCCACGGTCACGCGGTGACCATGCGGCGGGCATGCGAGTTTACGCGCTCTAGAGTTGGGGCACTCGGACACCGTCCAAACCTCGATGTATCGCCACCAAACCATGTATTTATGATTAAATAGGTACTTATGTAACTAGAAATGATTTTTGGAAAAAATAAATAGCAAACTATGAGGCAGCTGCAGTTCAAATTTGACCCGCTTCCAACTGAATCGGCGGGAATTTGTCTTTTTCACCAGAGGTGGATCAAAACTTTTGGCACCCAACCATTTTGTTAATTGTGCATTAAATATGGCCTAGTATTTTATAAAATTTATTTGGTCCAATTTTGCAACAAATATATGGTAGGTCCTTCATAAAAAAACTCATTTCAACCACTCGGAAAATGGAAAATGATTTTTCCGTGCAAAGAAAATGAAAACTTCCTTAGGCAACATTGTTTGCCATTCCAAGATGCACCCTTGTGCACAATATGAGATCATTTGAACAAACTATGCCATTAATGTGGCCATAAGATTGATCATTTGGCTTGAAAGCCATGAATCTTCACGCATGATAGCTCATTTCTGAGAACACTTTTTTAAAATAATTTCCGTATTACAAGTTTATTATTTTTCCTAGGAACTTGGTCACATATAATGACACAATGCGAAGGTTTTCCAATTTTTTGATTTTTTTTTTGAATTTTTTATGCCCGTTTCAAAATGCGGTCAAAACGGTGGGCTTGACCGTTCCTAGCTAGTGGTTGAATCTTGGAAAACTTTTGATGTTTCTCTGATTAAATATATACTTATGTACCTAGAAATGATTTTTGGAAAAAATAAAGAGCAAACTATGAGGCAGCTGCAGTTCAAATTTGACCCGCTTCCAGCTGAATCGGCGGAAATTTGTCTTTTTCACCAGAGGTGGATAATACTTTTTACACCCAACCATTTGGTCAATTGTGCATTAAATATGGCCTAGTATTTTAGAAAAATGATTTGGTCCAGTTTTGCAATAATTATTTGGTAGGTCATTCACAAAAAACCTCATTTGGGGCACTCGGAAAATGGAAAATGGCTCTTTTGTGCAATGAAAGTGAAAACTCTCTTAGGCAGCATTGTTTGGAATTCCAAGATGCACCCTTGTGCACAATATGAGATCATTTGAACAAACTATGCCATGAATGTGGCCATAAGATTGATCATTTGGCTTGAAAGCCATGAATCTTCACGCATGATAGCTCGTTCTGAGAACACTTTTTAAAAATAATTTCCGTATTACAAGATTATTATTTTTCCTGGAAACTTGGCCACATACAATGACACAATGCGAAGGTTTTCCAATTTTTTGATTTTTTTTTGAATTTTTTATGCCCGTTTCAAAATGCGGTCAAAACGGCGGGCTTGACCGTTCCTAGCTAGTGGTTGAATATTGGAATTTTTTTGATGTTAATCTGATTAAATAGATACTTATGTACCTAGAAATGATTTTTGGAAAAAATAAATAGCAAACTACGAGGTAGCTACAGTTCAAATTTGACCCGCTTCCATCTGAATCGGCGGAAATTTGTCTTTTTCACCAGAGGTGGATAAAAACTTTTGACACCCAACCATTTTGTCAATTATGCATTAAATATGGCCTAGTTTTTTATAAAATTGATTTGGTCCAATTTTGCAACAAATATATGGTAGGTCCTTCACAAAAAAACTCATTTCGGGCACTCGGAAAATGGAAAATGAATTTTCCGTGCAAAGAAATTGAAAACTCCCTTAGGGAACATTGTTTGGAATTCCAAGATGCACCCTTGTGCACAATATGAGATCATTTGAACAAACTATGCCATGAATGTGGCCATAAGATTGATCATTTGACTTGAAAGCCATGAATCTTCACACATGATAGCTCGTTTCTGAGAACACTTTTTTAAAAGAATTGCCGTATTACAAGTTTATTATTTTTCCTGTAAACTTGGTCACATATAATGACACAATGCGAAGGTTTTCCAATTTTTTTGAATTTCTTATGCCCGTTTCAAAATGCGGTCAAAACAGCGGGCTTGACCGTTCCTAGCTAGTGGTTGAATCTTGGAAAACATTTGATGTTTCTCTTATTAAATAGATACTTATGTACCTAGAAATGATTTTTGGAAAAAATAAATAGCAAACTATGAGGCAGCTACAGTTCAAATTTGACCCGCTTCCAGCTGGATCAGCGGAAATTTGTCTTTTTTACCAGAGGTGGATAAAATCTTTTGACACCCAACTATTTGGTCATTTGTGCATTAAATATGGCCTAATAGTTTATAAAATTGATTTCATCCAATTTTGCAATAAATATATTGTCGGTCCTTCACAAAAGAAAACTCATTTTGGGCACTCGAAAAATGGAAAATGTTTTTTTGCAAAAAACTCATTTCCGACGACACCTTTTTAAAGATATTTATCTTACTCCATGTTGTTATTTTTTCTGAAAACTTGTTCAAATTTTGGTGACACAATGAGAAGGTTTTCCATTTGTTTTAGAATTTCTCAGATCATAAAGTAGCTTAAATGATTTTAACACATTATTTTAAGTCAACTACGACCAATTTAGATGGTCATAAAATAGTACTGCATTCTGATTGGTCCGTGGACATATCACGCGGATCATGCATCCAACACCGTCGGATGCTCGGGGATCCAACGGCTGTCCTCGACTCATCCACACCAACCCCGAAACCCTAGCTATGTCCTCCGGGTCAATTTCCATCCACCCCCCCGCCTCCTTTCTTTCCCTCGCTCCCCGATCCCCTCCCTTCCTCACCAGCGCAAACCCTAGCTCCTCTCGATCCCGACCCCTTCCTCCCCGCCAGCTCCACCGATCCTCCCCTCGATCTCGTCGGTGGGGAGCGCCGCGGCGATTCCCCACCCCTCCCCTTCTCTCCCACGGCCGCGGTCGGTCCGCGCTTGTCCCTTCCAGATCGCAGCCGCCACCTCCTCCCTTCCAGACCGCGGCCGCCACCTCCCTCCGGCGGAGCTCCCCGCCGCCCATGGCCTCCCCCACGCCCTCCTCTCTCCCTTCCCCTCCCTTGCGCCGCCACCACCACCACTCCTTCCAAGCGCGTGCCGCCCATCGTCCCTCCTCTCCTCTCCTCTCCTCCTATCGGGCCGCCCATTCATCCGAGTTGGTGCTGCTGGAAGGGGCGGGGGCGCAGTCGAGGAAGCAGCAGCAGCACCACCACCACAAGCTGGAGGTCTACACCGAGGTGCTGGCGCGCCTCCACACCGCCGAGGAGTGCGCCCCCGGCTTCGACGACAACCTCTGGAGCCACTTCAACTGCCTCCCCGCACGGTAACGCGCCCTGCCCTCCTTCCGGTCCCTCCTGCTGACGGCTGCGACGCGGCGGTGCTGATGAGTGATGATTCTCGATTTTGGCGTTTCGGGTTTGTGTGCAGCAACGCGATGGATGTGAACATGGAGAGGGCGGAGGACGCGCTCACGCACAAGTGCCTCCTCGAGCTGGCCAAGGATCCGGCGCAGCGCCCGGCCTTCGCCGTCCGAGCCGTGCAGGTGACCCGTTCGTTCCTCCTTCCGACGGGCTTCTTCCCCTCGTGCTCGTGCTCTAGTTTAGGAATGCGATTCGGAGCGCCACTGATGTGATCGACCGCTGTAGATGACTCGAAATTCATCTGTCCGGACTTGTATTATATGGTCTGACTTATGTGCTGAGCATCCCTGGTTGGCTGGTCTCGGTGGGTTGGGGGTTCAGTTTTCCGCCCTTCAGATTTCCTTTTTATAATCATTCCATCCCATCTTAGATTGCCATTCAGCTATTAGTAACAGTCCATCATGATCCATATAGCTTGTGATCCTCACAAAGACAATACATCTACATTAGATAAGATCTTACTGTGATTGTGTCCAACTGTCCATAGTGGTTCTACGCACTGTCTACATTAATAGCATATCCAGTAGGAGCCTAAAGGCTTGGATTATTTCATCAAATAACTCAGCTTGTACAATTTTTTGTCGTCCAAACATAGATCTAGAAGCTTGCTTTTAATTGCTTCAATGCTTCTTTATACCAAAATACATGGGCTTGCATAAAGATTTCACTTCATTTTGTTGCTGTGCCCGCTTCATGTTATCATCCCCGATTGACATACTTTAGAGATTCTAATTCATGTATGATGGTATCAAAGGGGATCATTGTACTCATAATAATAACTAGTGGAGTTGAGAGGTTTACTTTGCTCTGCATTCTAAAGCAACATATTTCTGATGCCCATATGTTACTTTGCTCTGCACAAAAATATCCTGTTAAATCATTGCATGTATTTCAGGTCTTTACAGTGGCATTGGATGGTTAATATTAGGTAAACTGCCTGGTTTGGGAGCATGTTTGGCTGCCTGGATGATGATGCTGCTGCTGTCAATTTACTCTTGATCGATTTCTGCCTTGACAGTGTAAGTACATCCATTGTTCGACTGTTTGCCGCGTTCATCAGCTATCCCATTTGGTTTGTTTCCTCCAATTAACTGCTGCTCCTGCTGCTGTTACAGCTGGCTTGGTGGCCTTGCGTGCATCTTCTCCACCAGCGTTCTCTTCCAAATCCTGGTAATTAAGCCTAATAACATGTTCACTCACTCACTTGCCTCTAAAATAAGCTCCCACTCCTTTTCTGAATTGAATCAGGTCTCTAAAATTTAAGCTTATAGAACCTTGATATTTCTAGACTCGAATGTAAAACCTGCTTGATCCTAACTGCCATTGCCATGCACTACAGAGATGTATTTCTCTTGGATTTATGTCTACAGAAGCTGCATGTAGAATTCTGGTCTCTTAACTTTTTCATAGAAAGTAAAAGGGAAAAGGTTAATTTTATCTATTAACATGGCCATACTAGAAGGTTAATTTTTTGAAACAGATATCAAGGGTAATTTGAGTTATTCGTCATCTCCAAAAGCTAAACTATTGTAGTTCTGCTGACCAACCTGCATGTTTAACTTCAGGTGTGAGGAGGAGCCTGTGGCTGAGACTGCATCAGCACAGATGCTGCAACCCATCACAACGAGTTCCTTGGCCTCTGTTACGGCCGATGCAGCAGTATCTCAGGACACCATTCATGCCTCGCTGCCACTTCTACATTTTCTTTCTCTGTTCTAGTTACTTATGTGATTTATTCCTGGTACTTGTTGCTGCTGTATTCTTATTACTTGTTGGGACCGGTATTGAGAGATTTTGCTGGTTGCTTTGAGTACATTTAACTTGGAGTTCTCCAGTATTCCTAGATTTGCTACTCAAACAAATTTTGAGTACTTGCACTTGAAAGGATTGAAATACTCCTGGTACTTGCATAGGTTTAAAAATGACTTGCGTAGGTTTAAAAATACTCCTGGTACTTGTGATGAAACCAACAAGCAACTTGCTAACCTCTTTCACTATTCAATCATCTTTTCATTCTTAATAGTATCTCCTATTAGGTGATCTGATTAGGAAGTGTAAGTACAATGATCTGGTAGGTAATTGGGCTGCTTAAATATTTCCTCTGATTAGTAATTTAATTTACCAATAGGTACTGGCAGTAAAAGAAACTGACATCCAATCAGTCTGAGGGATTGAATGATTTAGTTACCACATTGTGTCAGTTAGTCTGCTCTATGTTCCAACATGAATGATATATATTACTTAATCATGTGTAATTTTCTTTCCTTTTGCTATGTTGTAAGTGGATGTATAGTTTGCCAGTTTTTATCTCTGTTTAGATGGGTTTTAACCAAAGCTCCTGAGTACTCGCTTGCTTTGTTTTTTAAGCAACTACAAATTGTATGGGCATTTGAAGTTGTGGCTTATAATTGATAAATATTGTTCTGTAACGTGCAGATGCTGATCAGGACAAATAAGTCGGAGGAAGCATAGTTCTAACATTGCTGTCAACTGTCAAGTTTTGCATTAATGAAGCCCTTTATACTACTCATGTTTCTTCGTGAAGCATAGTTCGTATGTGTGTATGATGTAGCAGAACTTGTGATGTACACTTGTGGAGCAGAACTGGCTCATGTGATTGTACACTTGTGGAGCTTGTTATATGATTGTAAACTTGATGCTTATCACATTTGTATGTGTGTTATATGATGTAGCACTTTGATGGTTGATAATATTTGAAGTATTTCGTGTGTTTTATGTGTGCCAATTTAAATACCAGGTATTTATTTGCGTGAAATAAAAAACTGAAGAATATTGCCCTAACGGCTAGGACCCAGTACTAGAACCTGACAATGGGGACCCACCTGACTAGTGAACCCAATTTAGAAAAAAAGAAAAAAAAATGAAATTGTTGAGACAAAAAGGCCATGGCCCAAAAATAAAAAGCTGCAATGTTGGGCTTGGTCCATTTAGCTGACAAAAAATTCATAGGAAAAAAATATAAATGGGCTGAATTAATGGGCTCGGCCCATGTAAAACACCGAATTGGACCGGGCTGATTCTTGTGCCACATCAGATTGCCACGTCGGATGCCTACATGGCCTAGGGAGGCTGCTAGTGACCAAAACAAAACAATAGGCATATTTTGGTCGTAAACTCTGAGAAGGTCGTTAATTTTAGTTTACGACTGTCAGCTTGTGACCATCTGTTTTTGGTCACAAAAAGGTCACAAATGAAAAATAATGACCATTCAGTGACCAATAGTCAAGGTCACAAGTTGACATATTTCTTGTAGTGATTGCTCTCCCTGCTCCTACTTTCTTTGACTTTCAGGCAAAAGGAGATATGTTATAACGAGGGAGGAGGCGAACGATATGAAAGGAGGACGGAGGCAGCTCGCCTCAAAGCTGCAGCTCGTCAGGCAGTAGCCGTTGCATCTCAGTACGACCCCATTTACAACTTTGGATATCCGCCAGGCCAGCCGTGGGCATAAACCAACTTAGGCCAAAAGCCTAAGCTTGGGGGAGTACGTATTTCCCACCGACATTACATTCATGTTCACACACTCATTCTAGTTGTGGGTGCTGATACTTTTTCATTGTACTATCCATGCTAGTTTATTTTCTTTTCTAAGTCTTCTTCTTGTGTGTTTGAAAAACCTTAAGAAAAACAAAAAAAATAGTTGTAGCTTTTAGCTAGTTTATTTTCCATGCCTATAGTAGTAGTAATTAAAAAGAAAACCCAAAAAGATTTCTCGTTCTTCTTTTGTTTGTTGGGAGCTTTCCCGTGTAAATAGTTTTATTTCTTTGGGGGTCGAAAGGAGAAGTCCATAACGAAAATGTTTAGTGGCTTTTATATGCATTATTGTTGATTTAACAAAGAGCCCATGTTACCTTGTCTTCTCATGTGTATTAAATGCTTGCAGATTCCAGCTTAGTCCAATGCACGTGCACTATTATTATTATCCACACCGTTCGATTGTGCAAGTGAAAGGCAATAATGACGATATATGATGGACTGATTGAGATGATAGAAGCTTGTATGAACTCGACCTATCTTGTTTCTGTAAATATGATTAGTTCATCATTCCAGATTCAGCCTATTATGAATGAAACATGTTTGCAATGACAATTAGAGATTATAGTTGCTTATGCCATGCTTGATTAGCTAGGAGTTTATAATGGTTTACCTTGCGTGCCAACATGCTATTAAAATGGTTGTGATGTGGTATGATAGGGTGGTATCCTCCTTTGAACGATTCGAGTGGCTCGACTTGGCACATGTTCACGCATGGAATTGAAACAAAATCAACATAGCCTCCACAATATTTATGTTCATGGTGGATTATATCCTACTCATGCTTGCACTCAATGTTTATTAATTTTAATGCATGTTCATGACTGTTGTCGCTCTCTAGTTGGTCGCTTCCCAGTCTTTTTCTAGCCTTCACTTGTACTAAGCGGGAATACTGCTGGTGCATCCACTTCCATAAACCCCAAAGTTATTCCATATGAGTCCACTATACCTTCCTATATGCGGTATCTACCTGCCGTTCCAAGTAAATTTGTATGTGCCAAACTCTAAACCTTCAAATGAAATTTTCTGTCTTGTATGCTCGAACAGCTCATGTATCAACTAGGGCTGTTTGTATCTTCCATGTTAGGCGAGTTATTCTCAAGAGGAGTGGACTCCGCTCCTCACAAACGAGAAAATGGCTGGTCACCGGGATGCCCAGTCCCATGCTCAAACGAAATCGAAATAATTGCAAAAAATACTCCCCCAGGACTGTTGTTAGTTGGAGGCACCCGTTGTTTCGGGCAAGCCATGGATTGATGCTTGTTGGTGGTGGGGGAGTATAAACTTTACCGTTCTGTTTGGGAACCGCCTATAATGTGTGTAGCATGGAAGATATCGAGATCTCTCGGTTGTTATGTTGACAATGAAAGTATGCCGCTCAAAATATTATTCATCTCTATTTCAAAACTCGAGCTCTGGCACCTCTGCAAATCCCTGCTTCCCTCTGCGAAGGGCCTATCTATTTACTTTTATGTTGAGTCATCACCCTCTTATTAAAAAGCACCAGTTGGAGAGCACCTCTGTCATTTGCATGCATTACTATTAATTTACATTGAGAATGACTATGACTGGATCTCTTTTACCATGAACTACAATGTTTAGTCAGTCCTTGGTCTTCAGAGGTGCTCCGCATTTATGTTTTGCGGTCTCAGAAAGGGCTAGCGAGATACCATCTTGTTATATCATAATATGATTGTTTTGACAAAGTGTTGTCATCCGAGATTTATTATTATTGCTCGCTAGGTGATTATGCCATTGATATGAGTAAATATGAGACCTAAAGGTTATTGTGAATATGGTTAGTTCATAATCTTTGCTGAAAACTTGAATGCTGGCTTTACATATTTACAACAACAAGAGCAAAAAGAGTTTCTAAAAGTTTTTCTTTATCACTTTCAGTTTGTCAACTGAATTGCTTGAGGACAAGCAACGGTTTAAGCTTGGGGGAGTCGATACGTCTCCATCGTATCTACTTTTCCAAACACTTTTTCCCTTGTTTTGGACTCTAACCTGCATGATTTGAATGGAACTAACCCGGACTGACGCTGTTTTCAGCAGAATTGCCATGGTGTTATTTTTGTGCAGAAATAAAAGTTCTCGGAATGACCTGAAACTTCACGGAGAATATTTTTGGAATATATAAAAAATACTGGCGAAAGAATCAAGACTAGGGGCCCCACACCCTGTCCACAAGGGTGGGGGGCACGCCCCCCTGTCTCGTGGCCCCCCTGGAGCTCCACCGACCTCAACTCCAACTCTATATATTCACGTTCGGGGAGAAAAAAAATCAGAGAGAAGGACTCATCGCATTTTACGATACGGAGCCGCCGCCAAGCCCTAATCTCTCTCTGGAGGACTGATCTAGAGTCCGTTCGGTGCTCCGGAGAGGGGAATCCGTCGCCGTCGTCATCATCAACCTTCCTCCATCACCAATTTCATGATGCTCACCGCCGTGCGTGAGTAATTCCATCATAGGCTTGCTGGACGGTGATGGGTTGGATGAGATTTATGATGTAATCGAGTTAGTTTTGTTAGAGTTTGATCCCTAGTATCCATTATGTTCTGAGATTGATGTTGCTATGACTTTGCTATGCTTAATGCTTGTCACTAGGGCCCGAGTGCCATGAATTCAGATCAGAACCTATTCTGTTTTCATGAATATATGTGAGTTCTTGATCCTATCTTGCAAGTCAATAGTCACCTACTATGTGTGATGATTCGGTAACCCCGAAGTGACAATAATCGGGACCACTCCCGGTAATGACCGTAGTTTGAGGAGTTCATGTATTCACTAAGTGTTAATGCTTTGGTCCGGTACTCTATTAAAAGGAGGCCTTAATATCCCTTAGTTTCCAATAGGACCCCGCTGCCACGGGAGGGTAGGACAAAAGATGTCATGCAAGTTCTTTTCCATAAGCACGTATCACTACATTCGGAATACATGCCTACATTACATTGATGAACTTGAGCTAGTTCTGTGTCACCCTATATTATAACTGTTGGATGAGGAATCGCATCCGACATAATTCTTCATCACTGATCCAATGCCTACGAGCTTTTCACGTATTGATCTTTGATACGTCTCCGTCGTATCTACTTTTCCAAACACTTTTGCCCTTATTTTGGACTCTAACTTGCATGATTTGAATGGAACTAACCCGGACTGACGCTCTTTTCAGCAGAATTGCCATGGTGTTGTTTTTTTGCAGAAATAAAAGTTCTCGGAATGACTTGAAATCAACGGAGATTATTTTTAGAATTAATAAAAGATACTGGCAAAAGAATCAAGGCCAGGGGGCCCACACCCTATCCATGAGGGTGGGGGGGCACGCCCCCTGCCTCATGGGCCCCCTAGTGCTCCACCGACCTCAACTCCAACTCTATATATTCACGTTCGAGGAGGAAAAAAATCAGAGAGAAGGATTCATCACGTTTTACAATACGGAGCCGCCGCCAAGCCTAATCTCTCTTGGGCGGGCTGATCTGGAGTCCGTTCGGGGCTCCGGAGAGGGGAATCCGTCACCATCGTCATCATCAACCTTCCTCCATCACCAATTTCATGATGCTCACCGCCGTGCATGAGTAATTCCATCATAGGCTTGCTGGACGGTGATGGGTTGGATGATATTTACCATGTAATCGAGTTAGTTTTGTTAGGTTTTGATCCCTAGTATCCATTATGCTCTGAGATTGATGTTGCTATGACTTTGATATGTTAATGCTTGTCACTAGGGCCCGAGTACCATGATTTCAGATCTGAACCTATTGTGTTTTCATGAATATATGTGAGTTCTTGATCCTATCTTGCAAGTCTATAGTCACCTATTATGTGTTACGATCCGTTAATCCCGAAGTGACAATAATCGGGACCACTACCGGTGATGACCGTAGTTTGAGGAGTTCATGTATTCACTAAGTGTTAATGCTTTGGTCCGGTACTCTATTAAAAGGAGGCCTTAATATCCCTTAGTTTCCAATAGGACCCCGCTGCCACGGGAGGGTAGGACAAAAGATGTCATGCAAGTTCTTTTCCATAAGCACGTATGACTATATTCGGAATACATGCCTACATTACATTGATGAAGTGGAGCTAGTTTTGTGAAACCCTATGTTATAACTATTGCATGAGGAATCGCATCCGACATAATTCTCCATCACCGATCCAATGCCTACGAGCTTTTCACATATTGTTCTTCGCTTAGTTACTTTTCCGTGGCCACTGGTACAATTACTACAAAACTGCTACTGTTACTTTTGCCACCGTTACTTCCATACTACTTTGCTACTAAATACTTTGCTGCAGATATTAAGTTATCCAGGTGTGGTTGAATTGACAACTCAACTGCTAATACTTGAGAATATTCTTTGCCTCCCCTTGTGTCGAGTCAATAAATTTGGGTTGAATACTCTTCCCTCGAAAACTGTTGCGATCCCCTATACTTGTGGGTTATCAATCTTTGCTTAGTTACTTTACCGTTCCACTGTTACAATTACTACAAAAGTGCTACTGTTACTTTTGCCACCGTTACCGTTACTTCCATACTATTTTGCTACTAAATACT
Organism: Aegilops tauschii subsp. strangulata; assembly: GCF_002575655.3. Lineage (NCBI taxonomy): Eukaryota > Viridiplantae > Streptophyta > Magnoliopsida > Poales > Poaceae > Aegilops > Aegilops tauschii. The sequence goes on from NC_053039.3 coordinate 488,204,237, forward strand.
TTGCTACAAATATTAAGTTTTCCAGGTGTGGTTGAATTGACAACTCAACAGCTAATACTTGAGAATATTCTTTGGCTCCCCTTGTGTCGAATCAAAAATTTGGGTTGAATACTCTACCCTCGAAAACTGTTGCGATCCCCTATACTTGTGGGTTATCATATTTCTTCTCCGATATTTGGGTTTTGTTTGGACAACTTGATGTATTTATCTTGCAATGGGAAGAGGTGCCCGGTAGTGGGTTCGATCTTACGGTGCTTGATCCCAGTGACAGAAAGGGAACCGACACGTATGTAATGTTGCTACTAAGGATAAAAAGACGAGATCTATATCCACCGCCATAGATAAATGGATCTTGTCTACAACATGTCATCGTTCTTTTTGCATTACTCCGTTTTCCATGAACTTAATACACTAGATGCATGCTGGATAGCGGTCGATGTGTGGAGTAATAGTAGTAGATGCAGGCCGGAGTCGGTCTACTAATCCTGGACGTGATGCCTATGTAATGATCATTGCCTGGATATCATCATAATTATTTGAGGTTCTATCAATTGCCCAACAGTAATTTGTTTACCCACCGTTTGCTCTCTTTCTCGAGAGAAGCCACTAGTGAAACCTACGGCCCCTGGGTCTTCTTTCTCATATATTTGCCTTTGTGATCTACTTTTTTCTTGCATTTATTTTCAGATCTATTAAACCAAAAATACAAAAATACCTTGCTGCACTTTTATTTATTTGCGATCTATTTATTCGATCTATTACAACTTTCTCCCGTCCACGCACACTTTTCTGGCGCCGTTACCCGAAAGGGATTGACAACCCCTTTAAGGCATCTGGTTGCGAGTGGTTGTTATTTGTGTGCAGGGGCTGTTTACGTTGTGTTGCTTGGTTCTCCTACTGGTTCGATAACCTTGGTTTCATATCTGAGGGAAATACCTACCGCCGCTGTGCTGCATCATCCGTTCCTCTTTTTGGAAATACCAACGTAGCTTCAAGCGACATCAAAAGGAATTTCTGGCGCCGTTGCCAGGGAGGATCTTCACCAGGTTCCTAATCACAAATCTCATCTCCTCGCAATTTACATTATTTGCCATTTGCCTCTCATTTTCCTCTCCCCCACTTCACAAAAATTTGCTATTTTATTCGCCCTCTTTTTCATTTGCCTTTTTCTCGTCAGATCTCATGTTTGCTTGTGTTGCCATGTGCCTTCTATTTGCTTGCATCTTCGCTTGCTAAAAATCTATTGATATGGATCATCATCCACTTGCTAATCTCTTCAAGGGATCCAATTATGATGAACCCATTGCTAGTGAATTGAGTTCACTAGATTACCTTTATGAAGTTTTGTTTGAGATTCATGAATCTGAAAATTGTGATGAAGTGTTAAAAGAAGAAACTTATAAAGTGATTCATGATAGTTCCTTAGATAAAAAGCATGATTGCAATGATGTTATTATAAATTCTATTAATGCCAATTGTGCTAATAATATGCAAAACCCCAAGCTTGGGGATGCTAATTTTGCTATGTCCACTACTTGTTGCAATGATCATGATTGGGGTGATAATGATTCTTATGATCTTGAAAATTTATTTAAGCCTCATGATGAATATGTTTGCAATAATATTGAAATTGGGTTTGTAAGAGCGTCAACTTTAGGTAAGAATAATCCCACATATTTGGAGAGTGTTGAATCATATGAAATTTTTGATGAGAGTGGGTTCGGAGAGGTCATGACTTTATTTTATGATAATCCCACTATTTTGGAAGAGCGTCAACTTTGCATGCATGTGGATCATGAAGAGAAAATATTATTTGATAGTTATATTGTTGAATTTGATTATGATCCTACATATAATTATTATGAGATAGGAAAATATGGTTGTGGAAATTTTCATGTTACTAATTACCTCTCGTTATGTTGAGATTTTCAATGTTTTATTCCTCTCCTTTGCATATGCTAGATATTTGTTGTCTTGACAATTTGTTTTCCTATAAAAATCCTATGCATAAGAAGTATGTTAGACTGAAATGTGTTTATCACATGTTTCCTGATGCTCTCTTTGTGTTTCCATTATTATCTTTCATGCGAGCATCATTGAAATCTTATGCCTAGCTAAGGACATAAAACTATAGCGCTTGTTGGGAGGCAACCCAATGAATAAAATTTATTTTTGATTTTTGCTTTCTGTTCTTGTGTGTTTACACAATTATGCTACTGTTATGATTGTGTTTTTTGTGTTTTAATTAGTTTTTGTGCCAAGTAGAACCGATAGGATCTTCTTGGGTGATAGTTGTTTGATCTTGCTGAAAAAGACAGAAACTTTGCGCTCACGAAGTTAATTCTCATTTTTTTTATCAGAAAGAGCTTTTGCCCTGGTTCTTTTTGCAGAAGATTAATATACAAATTTCTCAGGTCTTCCTATTTTTCAGAATTATTGGAGTTCCAGAAGTTATCGTTTAAATCAGATTGCTACAGACTGTTCTGTTTTGACAGATTCTGTTTTCTTTGTGTTGTGTGCTTATTTTGATGGCTCTATGGTTTTCTTTGATGAGTTTTTGCCATAGAAAAGTTGGAATACAGTAGATATAATACAAAAAGAAAATATGAATTGGTTTGATACAACACTTATAGTCGCGGTTTACCTTCTTACACTAACGGATCTCACGGAGGTTTTGTTAAGTTTTGTGTGATTGAAGTTTTCAAGTTTTGGGTTATCTTACGATGGATGAAAGAAGGATAGAAGAGCCTAAGCTTGGGGATGCCCCGGCATCCCAAGCTATTATCCAAGAATGAGAAACCAACTAAGCTTGGGGATGCCCCCGAGTGGCATCCCCTCTTTCTTCTAACGACCATCGGTATTTTACTCGAGGCTATATTTTTATTCGTCACGTGATATGTGTTTTGCTTGGAGCGTCTTGTATGATATGAGTCTTTGCTTGTTTTATTTTGTGTTTTAAGTCATCAATCCTTGCTAGACACACCTATTTGAGAGAGCCCAAATTATGTCATGACTTGTTAGAATTGCTCTCTATGCTTCACTTAAATTTTTATGAGCAATGGACTTGCTCTAGTGCTTCACTTATATCTTTTTGAGCACGGTGTGCTTAGTATTTTTGAAGAAATTCTCTCTTGCTTCACTTAAATTATTTTGAGAGAAAGAAAATTTGTTATGCTCATGATCTTCACTTATATTTGTTTGAGCTTATGAAAAGCAACACATGAAAATTAGTCCCAAAGTGATAGATATCCAAGAAGGATAAAGAAATAAAAATGTCATGAAGATCATTGGACAAAATAAACTTGATTCTTAGTAATAGTTTTGAGATATGATGATGTGATATGTGAGTTATGTTGGTGAGTAATTGTGCTTTAATAAGAATATTGGTGTTAAGGTGTGACGCCCCCGATTTGACCGTACACTAATCATGCACGCAAATGTGTACGATCAAGATCAGGGACTCACGGGAAGATATCACAACACAACTCTACAACATAAGTAAGTCATACAAGCATCATAATACAAGCCAGGGGCCTCGAGGGCTCGAATACAATTGCTCGATCATAGACGAGTCAGCGGAAGCAACAATATCTGAGTACAGACATAAGTTAAACAAGTTTGCCTTAAGAAGGCTAGCACAAAAGTAGCAACGATCGAAAAGGCAAGGCCTCCTGCCTGGGACCTCCTAACTACTCCTCGAAGCCGAACTCCATGTAGAATCATCCTCGGGTCTCTAGCTCCTGGACTCCAGCATCTGGTTGCGACAACCAGGTATAGAAAGGGGAAAAGAGGGAGAAAAGCAACCGTGAGTACTCATACAAAGTACTCGCAAGCAAGGAGCTACACTACATATGCATGGGTATATGTGTAAAGGACCATATCGGTGGACTGAACTACAGAATGCCAGAATAAGGGGGGATAGCTAGTCCTGTCGAAGACTACGCTTCTGGCCACCTCCATCTTGCAGCATGTAGAAGAGAGTAGATGGTAAGTTCACCAAGTAGCATCGCATAGCATAATCCTACCCGGTGAACCCCTCCTCGTCGCCCTGTTAGAGAGCGATCACCGGGTTGTATCTGGCACTTGGAAGGGTGTGTTTTATTAAGTATCCAGTTTTAGTTGTCATAAGGTCATGGTACAACTCCGGGTCATCCTTTTACCGAGGGACACGGCTATTCGAATAGATAAACTTCCCTGTAGGGGTGCACCACATAACCCAACACGCTCGATCCCATTTGGCCGGACACACTTTTCTGGGTCATGCCCGACCTCGCAAGATCAACACGTCGCAGCCCCACCTAGGCTCAACAGAGAGGTCAGCATGTCGGTCTAAAACCTATGCGCGCAGGGGTCTGGGCCCATCGCCCATTGCACAACTGCACATTGCGTACACGGCCGGAAGCAGACCTAGCCCCCTTAATACAAGCGCGAGCTTACGGTCCAATGCGGCGCGCGCCACTCAGTCGCTGATGTCAAAAAGAGCTTCGGCTGATACCACGACGTCGAGTGCCCATAACTGTTCCCGCGTAGTTGGTTAGTGCGTATAGACCAAATGGCCAGACTCAGATCAAATACCAAGATCTCGTTATGCGTGTTAAGTATCCGCGAACTCCGACCAGGGCCAGGCCCACCTCTCTCCTAGGTGGTCTCAACCTGCCCTGTCGCTCCGCCATAAAGTAACAGTCGGGGGCCGTCAGGAACCCAGGCCCACCTCTACCGGGATGGAGCCACCTGTCCTTTCAGCCCCCTCATCAGAATCACTTGCGGGTACTCAACGAGCCGACCCGACTTTAGTCACCACATGTTTCATGTATATAATGTATATAGTATATACTCGTGATCACCTCCCGAAGTGATCACGGCCCAATAGTATAGCATGGCAGACGGACAAGAGTGTAGGGCCACTGATGGAACAACTAGGATCCTATACTAAGCAGTAGGATAGCAGGTAAGGGTAACAACTGTAGCAACAATGACAGGCTATGCATCAGGATAGGATTAACGGAAAGCAGTAACATGCTACACTACTCTAATGCAAGCAGTATAGAGAAGAATAGGTGATATCTGGTGATCAAGGGGGGGGGCTTGCCTGGTTGCTCTGGCATGAAGGAGGGATCGTCAACACCGTAGTCGAACTGGGGGTCGCCGGCAGTCTCGGGGTCTACCGGAAAGAAGTAACGGAGGGGGAACACAATAAATAACAGAGCAATCAAAGCATCACAAAGCGTAGCATGGCAATACGCGGTGCAAGAGGTGACCTAACGCAGTAGTAGGTGATACCCGCGAAGTGGGGAAACATCCGGGAAAGTATTCCCGGTGTTTTGCGTTTTCGGACAAATGAACCGGAGGGGGAAAGTTGCGTGTTTGCTATGCTAGGGATATGTGGCAGATAAACGGACTGCATAGTTGGATTCGTCTCGTTGTTCTGAGCAACTTTCATGTAGAAAGTATTTTCATTTGAGCTCCGGTTTATTTTATATGATTTTCTAAAGTTTTAAATCATTTTAGAATTTATTTAATTAATTTAATTCAACATTATCCAGAATAGTGCACGCTGATGTCATCATGACGTCAGCAGTCAGCAGAGGTGTTGACTGGTCAAACTGACATGTGGGTCTAGTGGGACCCACCTGTCATTTTCTGTTTAGATTAATTAGGAATTAGCTAAACTAATTACTGTTTAATTAAACTAACTAGTTAATTAGATTAATTAAACATGATTAATTAACTTAATTAATTAATTAATAATTCATTTCATTAATTCATTTTTATTTTTTTATTATTTTTTATTCTTTTTTTAATTGACGTGCTGGGGCGTCGGCCCCCCATGTCATTGGGACAGGGGCCATAGCGTGTGCGGGCGCTGGGTGCGGGCGTGGCGCCCGTGCCCGAGGCCAAACGGGGCTGGCCCCGGACGCAGCCCGCGACGTGGGCACCGGCAGCCAGAACGCCGGCCAGTGGGGGGCGAGCCGCGGTGGATGGGGCGAGGCCAGGGACGGCGACGGGGCGGCGGTGCCTGAGCTAGTGGCAGAGGCGGGCGACGGCGGGCGAGCCACGGCAAGCAGTGGCGAGGCACGGGCGTGGTTGGATGCAAAGGCACGCGGAGGCGGGCGTGGTAGGCGTGATGGGGTGCGGTCAAGGCGCGAGGTGCGGGCGGAGGCCGTGGACGTCGCGGCGGAGCGCGAGCGGGCGCGGGGAGGGGACGTGGTGCGCGGGCGGCGTGCGCGTGTGGAACAGCGTGTGCGCGCGCGGGACGATGCCGCGGCCGTGAGCGCGTGCGTGAGACAGAAGGAGGAGAGGAGGAGGCTGAGGCTCACAGGGGCCGTAGGGAAAGGGCAATGGAGCACGGGGAGGAAGCCGGGGACGTCGCGACGCAGGGGAGGACGACGGCGAGGTCCGGGTGGGGGTGGCGCTCCGGCGTCGGCGATGTGGTCCAACGGCGTCAGAGGCGGGGCGGCGTGGTCGAGGCAGCGCTCCGGGCGGCGGTGGACGGCGAAGGGCGTCAGGGGCGGAGCCGGGTTCGATCCCCCCTTCCCGATCCAGATCGGGATCGAGATGTGGGGGCAGACCAGGGAGAGTGGGGGGATCATGGGGGGGTGGTTGGGCTAGGGTTACGGGTTAGGGGGTTATGGGTTAGTAGGCAGGGGGTGGGCCGACCTGGGGTTGACCAGGTGGCCCAGTGGCCAGCTGGGCCGAGGCCCAGCGGGGGGGGTCTTTTCCTTTCTTTCTTTTTTTTGTTTCCTTTTCTTCTTTTTATTTTTATTTTTCTGTTCTGATTTATTTTAGATACACATTGTTTTTAGCTTAGAAAAAAATGATAACAACTCCTAATTGATGTTTGAGAACCACCCACTGCCATAAATGTTTTACCCCGAAATAAATTAGTTTAGAATTTTATTAATTGAAAAATGTATTTACTTAATTGTTTTGCTGCAGTTCTAATCACTTTAGAGTAATTAATTATTTTATAAAAATGTTGTTTCTCCACCAATACTATCGATGATTTAATTGTCACAATAAGAACATTTTAGTTTTGAGAATTTGAAAACTTTAATTGATTGACTTGACTTTGAATTTGAAATTTGATTCGGTTTTGAACTAACGCAAGATTTGCAACAGTAATCAAAGTGACATGGCATCATTAATTTGGGATTACTGTAGCTTAATTACCCGGGCGTCACAATTCTCCTCCTCTACAAGAAATCTCGTCCCGAGATTTAAGAGGGGAGTAAGGGGGAAGGGATTTGGTCGCGAAATTCTAACGAGTCTTCTCGGGCTTGGTTGCTATTTTCAGAGAGGTCGATCCATTATGTTGATGTCTTCATTTCTCTGCTTTAGGTCATCATGCTGAAGTCGGCATCCTTTCTTCTGGAACTCAATCGTACTTACGAATGTATAAAGGGGGTATTCCGGGACAACGGACCTCTGCAAGGTTGACTATCTGGTAGCTAATATCGGGGAAGGTGGCGGAAAGTAACTCTCGAACTGGAACTTTAAGAAGATATCGAGAGTAAAGTAAGGAGGTATCATGGGAAGTTTCAAGCAGGTAGGCAATCGTTCGATGCCTGAAACAAAGTGTAAAAGGGGTCCAGAGCAATGGGAATAAGTTTTGTATCTGATACCAGAATAGATGACTAGGAAGGTGGCCCATGAATTAAATACGAAGCCAAGCGTGGGGAATAACCATTAGAAACAGGGTTGTATAGGAGAGTCAGGTTTCGATCCTGTGGAACTGTGGGTTATGGGCCCACCATGTGGGTTAAAAGTAGAAGGAGCGGTGACATCTTGCTCGGTCATGACACCAAGGCATGTCAAAGGGTAGCCTGTCAATTATGTCGGCAACAACGTCGGTACCAAGGGCGAGGGGCGAAGAGAACTATTTTCCTGCTCGTTGAACGAGGCGGACCAATAGGTAAGTTCTCGTCCATCGGTTGTTACCGGAATGTCATCAACAAAAGTATCAGGGTCTTACTGACAGAATTATACACCGAGGTGTTTACATAATCAGGGAATATTAATGCTTAGATCATATAGATCACAAGAAAGGTTAAACCAAACAATGGAAAGGAAAATATGTTTATCAGAGTAAACAGAACAATGGAAAGGAAAATGTGTTTAAGCACATATTTCAGGGATATATCCTTCCCAAGGACAAGCTGAGCATGATATCCATGACAGGATATAATGTAGAAAACTCTTTAGGTAGGGGAGAGAAATTTCATGACATTACCCATACAACGGTGTTTGGATAATTGAGCAGGAAACATTTAGCATTGGGCTTCAAATGTTCCTTTTGAAAATCGGAGTACCATAGACATGCTTCGAGATAGCATTGACATGGTCAACAGGTGAAGATCAGACTTTGGAAACAAAAAGGATCCATCAGGAACAACTTATAGAATAAGTCTTACAGTTTCCTCATGGAAGAATGGATAACCTTGCTGAAAGGAAGAACTATAACAATAGGTCCTCCTGCCAGTTGTGCTAGGCATGACATCACCCTACTGGGTCATATAAAGACCAATGTATAACTCTTGGAAATATGTTCCAACCATCATATCTGACCGAGATTCAGATCTGATTGGTGTCAGGATACCTCAGACTCAGGATGTCTGAGAAGAAAGGTGCAACACAAATTGATGGGATGACATTGTAAGATTCTCGGGAAATGAACTATGAAAGCAAGTTCCGAAACAAGAGTTCATCATTAAACCAAGGAGAGGGTTAGGAGGTGGCTGATGGACTCAGCGACATTCCATTGAGATTTCCAAAAGATGGATTTCCACAATTATGTGTACAAGGAGATAGCTTTTGTCAGTTCAAATGATATAATGAGGTATGCTCGAGGAAACATACACGATTGAACATTGGTTGACGGTGCACCCGAAATATGGGCTAGGCAGCACAATCAATGTTCGAATGATAATTCAATAAGCCATAGACATAGAATGAAACTATAGACCAATAACTTCAAAGCAATAGGGTTGCTAGAAGTTTAGAATTTACACATCACAAACCACTTGTGGGTACCCCGGTTGGAATCAACACGAGGACCAAGAAAGAATGGTGATGGTGAGAAGTATCATTATAGCAAGAATTCTTAAGAGGTGGAGCAATCCTCACAACATTATTGACATCAAAGATGGTAATACTCCGCGGTAGAACTTAACATAAGTTGGATAGCAGGGAAACCAAGATACAACACAAAATATGAACAAGTTTGTGTTGGGGGGAGGCAAGAATGTTGTCGATGATAACACAATTCATCGAGGGGCAAGGATGGTATTTCTCATCCTGAATTTCGACACACAACTTGGAAGAAGTCAAATTGTTGACAATGATCACGACAATTTGTCGAGAGGTTTTCAAGAAGATGTAACTGATCGACGATGACATCAAGTCAAAGGAATGATGAAAGCGAAAGGTTATTGGAACCATGGGTAGGACAGAAACTCGAAATCAAGTTTGCTGTTCAAGGAGAAGTGATATGACGAGGAAGATCGACGTAAGATTAGCTCACCGTCGAAGGTTGTGCTCCGTGATTAAGGACCAGGTAATACAGTTAAAATCAGCACGATAATGATGTAGCCGAGTAGGCTAGGAATGACGTGATCGAGTTCAAACTCGTAAGTAATGAAGGTTACCAAGAGTTGTTGAATCGCAGTGCGGACTCGATTCAGTTGTCGGTGTCCTTGAGGGGTTCTAACAACTCAGAACCCGTTGGAAAAATGGAATCGGCAAGAATATTAGTTGATGAAGAACTCATAAGAAGTTATGTTGCTCGTGATAATCTCGAGATACCAGGGGGTAATACTCGACGACAGATCAAAGTAGAGGTTAGATTGGGTTTTGCTCTGCAGAAGTCAAGTGCTTAAACTTGCACGAGAAATGGTGTTTAAAGGAGAACGTGGTCGGAACCACGATTGCAAAAGGCCAGATCCTAGATATAAGATGAACTTATACCAAGGGAATAATTAATTTAAGAAAAGCTTTAATGATAAGATCTACATCGTGTCCATGGGCATGAACGCAAAGTTCAAGGTCGACTCCCACTTCTTCAATGCATAACCTTTCATTCACTTCTCGCGTTTGATGAAGTTGCAGTGTTGAAAATTTTTATCTGGCAAAATACCAGAAGAGTATGACTCATGAAAACTTTTGAGTTCACACATATTATGAAAGGCATAGGTTCAACCCATTGGGGCATCGTGGAAACATATACCACAAGCTTCAGGGGTAAATAACACAAGCTCGATAGTAGAGCATGGGTGTCAAAACGAGAGGATACAATTTACTAAAGGCATTATGTATCAGGGAAAGAACTCACAAGGTGATTAAATATGAGGGCACTGTCGGATAATAATCTAACAAAGGATTTGGTGGTCCACAAGGGATCAGATGTGAGCATCGATACTCAACTAGAGGAAGAAAGAATGCAAGGGGATCAGATTATAGAAACAACTGGCTGACTCAAAGCTAAAATGCAAAGGGATTATGATTTCCAAATCAAGGGATCAGAAGCAAACGCTCTGATTAAGGATGGATAAGTTGAATAGCCTTAGGGGTACAATCGATGGCAATTTGATTGGTCGATACCAGCTCATGTTTAAAATGACGTTTGAGCCAGAAGGAAGAATTATAGGATCTGATTGAGGACTGCGAGAATTCGCAACATATTGAATCAACGGACTCAAAATGATAATGACAAGAGATGCCAATAAGATTACGAGACTTAAGATTAATCATAATGCAAGTAAGCAAGAATTTCAAGAGCAAAAAGGCTCCTGAAGATTTTCGGAATATCGAATGATATTTTGAACACTTTTGTGAAATACTTGAATCAACTGGGGATGAGCGGATACTCGATAAGTGCGAGGATTATCCGTAGGGGTATTCAGGTGACAAAGAACAGCAAGGTAGTAAGCTCAAAGGATTCTCGGAACAACAGAGGGAATTTTGGGGTATCTTGTAATAACAAGATGAACTGGCAAACATTGTATGAATGGCGAGTATACGTGGTTATCCATAGGAGTTTATCGATGAAAGGGAATTGCAAAAGCGATGAACACAAGTTCTCGGGTTATCAGCGGAGAGTATCTTCAGGGTCTTCATGTGCAGCAGTAATAAGGGGCTCTCCGGGTGAAAGTGATAACGAGATCCTAATGTTAGATTTAGAAAAAATCATTTAACCCGAATAGGAGAGAGATCAGAGTCCCAGAGTAAAGGTCGAGGAGTAAAAGATCCTAGTACCACCCAATGGTAACGTGGGCCCGTAAGACACACAGCCATGTTAGTAAAAACTTTTCCAATGACTAGACTCGACTTCGGCCAAGGAGTTGGAAAGGGGATTCCTACAGGCAGTCGGCTCTGATACCAACTTGTGACGCCCCCGATTTGACCGTACACTAATCATGCACGCAAATGTGTACGATCAAGATCAGGGACTCACGGGAAGATATCACAACACAACTCTACAACATAAATAAGTCATACAAGCATCATAATACAAGCCAGGGGCCTCGAGGGCTCGAATACAATTGCTCGATCATAGACGAGTCAGCGGAAGCAACAATATCTGAGTACAGACATAAGTTAAACAAGTTTGCCTTAAGAAGGCTAGCACAAAAGTAGCAACGATCGAAAAGGCAAGGCCTCCTGCCTGGGACCTCCTAACTACTCCTCGAAGCCGAACTCCATGTAGAATCATCCTCAGGATCTCTAGCTCCTGGACTCCAGCATCTGGTTGCGACAACCAGGTATAGAAAGGGGAAAAGAGGGAGAAAAGCAACCGTGAGTACTCATCCAAAGTACTCGCAAGCAAGGAGCTACACTACATATGCATGGGTATATGTGTAAAGGACCATATCGGTGGACCGAACTGCAGAATGCCAGAATAAGGGGGGATAGCTAGTCCTGTCGAAGACTACGCTTCTGGCCACCTCCATCTTGCAGCATGTAGAAGAGAGTAGATGGTAAGTTCACCAAGTAGCATCGCATAGCATAATCCTACCCGGCGATCCCCTCCTCGTCGCCCTGTTAGAGAGCGATCACCGGGTTGTATCTGGCACTTGGAAGGGTGTGTTTTATTAAGTATCCAGTTTTAGTTGTCATAAGGTCAAGGTACAACTCCAGGTCGTCCTTTTACCGAGGGACACGGCTATTCGAATAGATAAACTTCCCTGCAGGGGTGCACCACATAACCCAACACGCTCGATCCCATTTGGCCGGACACACTTTGCTGGGTCATGCCCGACCTCGGAAGATCAACACGTCGCAGCCCCACCTAGGCTCAACAGAGAGGTCAGCACGTCGGTCTAAAACCTATGCGCGCGGGGGTCTGGGCCCATCGCCCATTGCACAACTGCACATTGCGTACACGGCCGGAAGCAGACCTAGCCCCCTTAATACAAGCGCGAGCTTACGGTCCAATGCGGCGCGCGCCACTCAGTCGCTGATGTCAAAAACAGCTTCGGCTGATACCACGACGTCGAGTGCCCATAACTGTTCCCGCGTAGTTGGTTAGTGCGTATAGACCAAATGGCCAGACTCAGATCAAATACCAAGATCTCGTTATGCGTGTTAAGTATCCGCGAACTCCGACCAGGGCCAGGCCCACCTCTCTCCTAGGTGGTCTCAACCTGCCCTGTCGCTCCGCCATAAAGTAACAGGCGGGGGCCGTCAGGAACCCAGGCCCACCTCTACCGGGATGGAGCCACCTGTCCTTTCAGCCCCCTCATCAGAATCACTTGCGGGTACTCAACGAGCCGACCCGACTTTAGTCACCACATGTTTCATGTATATAATGTATATAGTATATACTCGTGATCACCTCCCGAAGTGATCACGGCCCAATAGTATAGCATGGCAGACGGACAAGAGTGTAGGGCCACTGATGGAACAACTAGCATCCTATACTAAGCAGTAGGATAGCAGGTAAGGGTAACAACTGTAGCAACAATGACAGGCTATGCATCGGATAGGATTAACGGAAAGCAGTAACATGCTACACTACTCTAATGCAAGCAGTATAGAGAAGAATAGGCGATATCTGGTGATCAAGGGGGGGGGGGCTTACCTGGTTGCTCTGGCATGAAGGAGGGATCGTCAACACCGTAGTCGAACTGGGGGTCGCCGGCAGTCTCGGGGTCTACCGGAAAGAAGTAACGGAGGGGGAACACAATAAATAACAGAGCAATCAAAGCATCACAAAGCGTAGCATGGCAATACGCGGTGCAAGAGGTGACCTAACGCAGTAGTAGGTGATACCCGCGAAGTGGGGAAACATCCGGGAAAGTATTCCCGGTGTTTTGCGTTTTCGGACAAATGAACCGGAGGGGGAAGTTGCGTGTTTGCTATGCTAGGGATGTGTGGCAGATGAACGGACTGCATAGTTGGATTCGTCTCGTTGTTCTGAGCAACTTTCATGTAGAAAGTATTTTCATTTGAGCTCCGGTTTATTTTATATGATTTTCTAAAGTTTTAAATCATTTTAGAATTTATTAAATTAATTTAATTCAACATTATCCAGAATAGTGCATGCTGACGTCATCATGACGTCAGCATGATGTCAGCAGTCAGCAAAGGTGTTGACTGGTCAAACTGACATGTGGGTCTAGTGGGACCCACCTGTCATTTTCTGTTTAGATTAATTAGGAATTAGCTAAACTAATTACTGTTTAATTAAACTAACTAGTTAATTAGATTAATTAAACATGATTAATTAACTTAATTAATTAATTAATAATTAATTTCATTAATTCATTTTTATTTTTTTTATTTTTTTATTCTTTTTTTAATTGACGTGCTGGGGCGTCGGCCCCCCATGTCATTGGCACAGGGGCCATAGTGTGTGCGGGCGCTGGGTGCGGGCGTGGTGCCCGTGTCCGAGGCCGAACGGGGCTGGCCCCGGACGCAGCCCGCGACGTGGGTACCGGCAGCCAGAACGCCGGCCAGTGGGGGGGCGAGCCGCGGTGGACGGGGCGAGGCCAGGGACGGCGACGGGGCGGCGGTGCCTGAGCTAGTGGCAGAGGCGGGCGACGGCGGGCGAGCCACGGCAAGCAGTGGCGAGGCGCGGGCGTGGCTGGATGCAAAGGCACGCGGAGGCGGGCGTGGTAGGCGTGGCGGGGCGCGGTCAAGGCGCGAGGTGCGGACGGAGGCCGTGGACGTCGCGGCGGAGCGCGAGCGGGCGCGGGGAGGGGACGTGGTGCGCGGGGGCGTGCGCGTGTGGAACGGCGTGTGCGCGCGCGGGACGATGCCGCGACCGTGAGCGCGTGCGCGAGACAAAAGGAGGAGAGGAGGAGGCTGAGGCTCATAGGGGCCGTAGGGAAAGGGCAATGGAGCGCGGGGAGGAAGCCGGGGACGTCGCGACGCAGGGGAGGACGACGGCGAGGTCCGGGTGGGGGTGGCGCTCCGGCGTCGGCGATGTGGTCCAGCGGCGTCAGAGGTGGGGCGGCGTGGTCGAGGCAGCGCTCCGGGCGGCGGTGGACGGTGAAGGGCGTCAGGGGCGGAGCCGGGTTCGATCCCCCCTTCCCGATCCAGATCGGGATCGAGATGTGGGGGGCAGCCGAGGGAGAGTGGGGGGATCGTGGGGGGTGGTTGGGCTAGGGTTACGGGTGACGGGGTTATGGGTTAGTAGGCAGGGGGTGGGCCGGCCTGGGGTTGACCTGGTGGCCCAGTGGCCAGCTGGGCCGAGGCCCAGCGGGGGGGGGTCTTTTCCTTTCTTTCTTTTTTTGTTTCGTTTTCTTCTTTTTATTTTTATTTTTCTGTTCTGATTTATTTTAGATACACATTGTTTTTAGCTTAGAAAAGAAATGATAACAACTCCTAAATTGATGTTTGAGAACCACCCACTGCCATAAATGTTTTACCCTGAAATAAATTAGTTTAGAATTTTATTAATCGAAAAATGTATTTACTTAATTGTTTTGCTGCAGTTCTAATCACTTTAGAGTAATTAATTATTTTATAAAAATTTTGTTTCTCCACCAATACTATCGATGATTTAATTGTCACAATAAGAACATTTTAGTTTTGAGAATTTGAAAACTTTAATTGATTGACTTGACTTTGAATTTGAAATTTGATTCGGTTTTGAACTAACGCAAGATTTGCAACAGTAATCGAAGTGACGTGGCATCATTAATTTGGGATTACTGTAGCTTAATTACCCGGGCGTCACATAAGGTTTGTGATTCCCTATGCATGCACGAAAGTCAATAATCATGCAAAATTATATCCTACTTGTGGTGCATTATTCGGTGTTAATTATGCTTAATGCTTGCTTATGAGATTATTCGTTTCTTGGTTGGTCGATTCTCAATCTTTTTTCTAGCCTTCATTTTTCACTAAGTATGACCTCTACTTGTGCATCCAAAATCCTTTAAACCAGTTTTGCCACATGAGTCCACTATATCTACCTATATGCGGTATTCTTTTGCCGTTCTAAGCAAATTTGCATGTGCCATCTCTAATTTTCAAAATAAACTTCTCTTTTGTGTGTTTGTTTCGCTCGCGGAACGGTAACGGGTGGCTAATATATTCCATGCTAGATGTGTTATTCTCAAAATGATGTTTATTCACTTGTCATTGCACGAGAGTAAGACAAAGGTATTAGGGATGCCCACTCCCGAAATGAATTTACTTTATGTTGTCAAATAATAAATTCCTTGGAAAGTGTTGGTATGGAGGGCAACCGTGGATACGGCTAGCCATGGAAAGTGAAAGTATGGTGGAAAAAGGAATAAACTTTATTTTCTGTTTGGGAACCGCCTATGGCATATCTAGCATGGAAAGTGTTGGGAACTCTTAGTCATTTCCGTTGGTGGGATGGATACACCTCCCAAAATGTTTTTATCTCTAAGTTTTTCGCTTTGAGATCTGGCACCTCTACAAATCCCTACTTCCCTCTGCGAAGGGCCTTTCTTTTACTTTATGCAATTTTTATTTTGAAATTTGAGTCTCCATCTATCTTATAAAAGCACCAACTAGGAGGCCATATGATCGTACTTAAGTATTGGGTGTAGCTAATATTCGAGTGTGTTTCATGAATGGATCAATGTTTGAGCATGATGGGCTAGGGATAACTTATTTTAGCGTTGATATTTTGAAAGACATGGTTGCTTGTTGATATGCTTGAGTATCTAAATTATTATGTCAAAACTAGACTATTGCTTTGAATCACATAAAAGTCCAAATGTCCATGCTATAAAGAAAAGAATATGATATGACATGATAGACAGCACTCCACATCAAAAATTCTGTTTTCATCACTTACCTACTCGAGGACGAGCAGGAGTTAAGCTTGGGGATGCTGATACGTCTCCAACGTATCTATAATTTTTTATTGTTCCATGCTGTTTTATTATCAATCTTGGATGTTTTATAATCACTTTACAGTCATTTTATAACATTTCTTGGTACTAACCTATTGACATAGTGCCAAGTGCCAGTTGCTGTTTTTTCCATGTTTTTTTACATCGAAGAAAATCCTTATCAAACCGAGTAAAATGCCTTGAAACTTTACGGAGATTTTTTTATGGACCAGAAGGAAGATATTGGGCCCTGGTTGCACCTGGGGGAGTCCCGAGGAAGGGACAACCCACCAGGGCGCGCCAGGAGGCCCAGGCGCACCCTGGTGGGTTGTGCCCACCTCGGGTGCCCCCGGGACCGCCTCTTTGCTCCATAAATACCCCAAAAATACCAGAACCCTAGAAGCATCGACGAAATATTCATCCAGCCGCCGCAGAGTCCAGAACCACCAGATCCTATCTAGACACCATCTCGGATGAGGTTCACCACCTCCATTGGTGCCTCTCCGATGATGCGTGAGTAGTTCTTTGTAGACCTTCGGGTCTGTAGTTAGTAGCTAAATGGCTTTCTCTCTCTCGCTGAATTCTCAATACAATGGCCTCTTGGAGATCCATATGATGTAACTCTTTTTGCGGTGTGTTTGTTGGGATCTGATGAACTTTGAGTTTATGATCAGTCATATCTTTTTATATCCATGAAAGTTATTTGAGTTTCTTTGATCTCTTATATACATGATCTCTTATAGCCTCGTATTTCTTCTCCGATATTTGGGTTTTGTTTGGCCAACTTGATGTATTTATCTTGCAATGGGAAGAGGTGCCCGGTAGTTGGTTCGATCTTACGGTGCTTGATCCCAGTGACAGAAAGGGAACCGACACGTATGTATCGTTGCTACTAAGGATAAAAAGACGACATCTATATCTACCGCCATAGATAAATGGATCTTGTCTACATCATGTCATCATTCTTATTGCATTACTCCGTTTTTTCATGAACTTAATACACTAGATGCATGCTGGATAGCGGTCGATGTGTGGAGTAATAGTAGTAGATGCAGGCATGAGTCGGTCTGCTAATCTTGGACGTGATGCCTATGTAATGATTATTGCCTGGATATCGTCATAATTATTTGAGGTTCTATCAATTGCCCAACAGTAATTTGTTTACCCACCGTTTGCTATCTTTCTCAAGAGAAGCCACTAGTGAAACCTACGGCCCCCGGGTCTTCTTTCTCGTATATTTGCCTTTGCGATCTACTTTTCCTTGCATTTATTTTCAGATCTATTAAACCAAAAATACAAAAATACCTTGCTGCACATTTATTTATTTGCGATCTATTCATTCAATCTATTACAACTTTCTCTCGTCCATGCACCAATTTCTGGCGATGTTACCCGAAAGGGATTGACAACCCCTTTAACACGTCGGGTTGCGAGTGGTTGTTATTTGTGTGCAGGGGCTGTTTACGTTGTGTTGCTTGGTTCTCCTACTGGTTCGATAACCTTGGTTTCATATCTGAGGGAAATACCTACCGCCGCTGCGCTGCATCATCCCTTCCTCTTTGGGGAAATACCGACGTAGCTTCAAACGACATCAGTGCGGCTGAGCCGGCTGTGCCGCGATATTTACGATGTTTGGAGCAGCCAGTTGTATGGAGCCCTAAAGATCACCCACCTAGAGTTGATAATCCAGGTCAGTTAGCCTTGGTTGTAGCGCCACAGGTTGGGCCTACAAGTTCACTGAGGTGCTCATGGATGGAGGCAGCAGTATTAACGTCCTTTACTATGACACTTTCCGCCGGATGAATCTAACTGATAAAGATTTTAAGCCGTCCTCTACAGTTTTTCATGGAGTAGTACCAGGTAAGTCAGCCTATCTGGTTGGTAAGATTGCTCTGGAAGTAGCTTTCGGTGATGAAAAAAACTATAGGGCAGAGACATTAAACTTGGAAGTCATCAAGATCAGAAGTTCCTATCACGCTCTGTTCGGATGGCCGGCTTATGCCAAGTTCATGGCACAACCTTGTTATGTTTATCTGCAGCTTAAGATGCCGGGTCGCAAGGGCACTATCACAGTTCATGGTGATCGGAGAATAGCTCTGGAATGTGAGGAAGGTGATGCTGCATATGCTGAGTCAATCTGTGCGACGGAAGAATTGAAGTTTTATAAGGATAATGTTGACCCGGCGGATATGACTCCGTTGAAGAAGCCGACCACAGAGCATGACCCGTTGCTGAAGTTTAAGTCGGCAGACGATACTAAGCAAGTTGGCTTTGTCCTCGGCGATTCATCCAAGCAATTCACTATCAGTGCCAATATGGATCCAAAATAGGAAAGCGCGCTCATCGAGTTCTTCCATGAGAACCAGGACATCTTTGCATGGAAACCTTCAGATATGCCAGGTATACCGAGAGAACTCGCTGAGCACACTCTCAATATTGATCCCAAGTTTAAACCGGTCAAGCAATTCCTTCGTCGTTTCAACGAGGAGAGGCGCAAGGCCATTGGAGAAGTAATGGACCAGCTCTTAGCAGCAGGGTTCATTGTTGAAGTTTTTCACCCAGAGTGGTTGGCTAATCCGGTGCTCGTACTTAAGAAAAATGGTACTTGGTGCATGTGTGTGGATTACACAGACCTTAACAAGGCTTGCCCAGCTGACCCCTTTACTCTCCCCCATATTGATCAAATCATAGATGCTACAGCGGGTTGCGAGCGCTTGTGTTTTCTGGATGCTTATTCTGGATACCATCAGATCAAGATGGCAGTCAAAGACCAAGAGAAGACGGCTTTCATCACGCCTTTTGGAGCTTTCTGCTATGTCTCTATGCCTTTTGGGCTCGAGAGTGCCCAGGCGACTTATCAGCGTTGTGTGCAGAACTGTTTTCACAGTCAAATCGGGCGTAATGTTCATGCCTATGTGGATGATATTGTGGTAAAGTCCAGAAAGAAGGAACCTCTGTTGGATGATCTGAAAGAAACCTTTGACAATCTCCGGATCTACAAGATGATGCTCAATCTGGCCAAGTGCGTCTTCAGTGTGCCTGCAGGCAAGCTCTTGGGTTTCTTGGTCTCTAAGAGAGGCATTGAGGCTAACCCAGAGAAAATCAGGGCGATCACGCCACTGGCTAAGCCGGCTTGTATCAATGATGTTCAACGGCTGGCGGGTCGTATTGCAGCTTTAAGCCGGTTCGTAAGCCGCCTGGGAGAGAAGGCTATTCCTCTATACCATATGATGAAGAAGACCGATCATTTTGTTTGGAGTGATGCTGCCAACAAGGCATTCGAGGCGCTTAAAAAGCAGCTCGCTGAGCCACCGGTTCTCGCAGCTCCTAATGAGAAGGAACCATTGCTCTTGTATGTAGCGGCAAACAGCAGTGCCGTCAGCGTTGCAGTCGTGGTGGAACGGAAGGAGCCTGGTAAGGAATATCTGGTTCAAAGGCCGGTTTATTATGTCAGTGAAGTTCTGATTGAGTCAAAGCAAAGATATCCTCATTGGCAGAAGCTAGTATATGGGGTGTTTATGGTCAGTCGCAAATTGAAGCAGTATTTTCTTGGTCATACCATTACTGTGGTTTTCTCACCCCTTTAGGTGATATAATTCAAAGCAGAGAAGCCACAGGCGAGTGGCCAAGTGGGCCATTAAACTGGGACCTCATGTGTTGAAATATACCCCAAGGACAGCTATCAAATCTCAAGCTCTTGTGGATTTCATCAACGACTGGACAGAGTTGCAGATGCCTGAGGATAAGCCGGATAACACTTACTGAACAATCCATTTTGATGGGTCTCGGCAGCTTGAGGGCTCGGGGCTGGAGTTATTTTGACTTCCCCACATGGTGATAAATTTTGTTACGTGCTACGATTAATGTTCCCTTGCACTAACAATGCAGCTGAGTATGAAGCCTTGCTTCATGGCCTACGCGCGGCCAAGGAGATGAATTTTAAGCCGGGTCAGGTGCTTTGGTGATTCAGACTTGGTGGCTCAGCAAGTTTCAGGTACTTGGGATTCTAAAGACCCACTCATGGCGGCTTATCGCCGGGCGGTTGATGCCATTGCTGGTCACTTGAAAGGTTATCAGGTGGAGCACATTGATCGCAGAAAGAACGAGGCAGCCGATGCTTTAAGCCGGCTCGGATCTCAACGTAAGCCGGTGCCTCCCAATATTTTTCTTGATATCCTACATAACCCTTCAGTTAAATTACCAACAGAAGAGGATCTTGCAATCCCTGACCTGCAGACACGATTGGTGGTGGCTATTCATGCCACCCCAGATTGGATAGTTCCTTATTTGGCTTATATGACCCGGGGAGAATTGCCTGAGGATGAAACTTTAGCCAGGCAAATAACCCGGCAATCCAAATTGTAAGTGCATCTAGTGCTCCTTAGTGATTTTGGTGTATTGAAGACTTATAGGTTAAGGGACTAATGCGTTTGTGAGTGTACACAGATCTATAAGTCTATGAGGAGTTTGATATTTAGACAGAAAGTCGACCCCTAAAAATGAAGTTCTTCGACTGAAGACTTTGGATTTCCGAAGACTTTCTGAAGACTTTGAAAGTGAAGAAATTGGTGTGACCTTGAAGACTTAGTATTCATTTGAGGAATATGAAGCGTGAAGACTTTTGTTTTTATAGTTTTCATTTTCTCTTTCTTCAGTCATAGGAAACACCGTACCGTTAAAGGGGGTCGAGGAAATACTAAGGAAAAATTTCCATGTGATGCTCAACTCAAAATCCTACACCTACCAATCCCTTCGAGTGAAGCCACTGGAAATCTCATACAGTTCAGTCATATTCTTCAGTGACAGAGACAAAGTTCTTCTGGTCTCTGAGGAATTTGTTCTGACTGAGGAGTTAGGAATTCGCCAGTGCGGATTGCCTACACAGTGAGGAACATGATAGCCCTGAGGAATTTGATACTCAAATTTCCGACCGTTGCTGTGCTGCGCCAGCTGTCCCAAAATATCTACCCACCTAACGGTCATATCATTGAAGGGCATTTATGTCTTATCATGTCGGGCTGCTCCCTAGGCTATAAATAGCCGCCCCCTACAACCACTAGCTGGTTGGCTGCTCCGAGAGAAACTGACACTTGTCATTTGAGAGCATCCCATCCTCCGAGGACTTTGAGCGAAAATCATCAAGTGAGGAAAACCCCAAACCCAAATACCTACAAACCCCAAGTGATTGAGCATCACTGAAGAGATTGATCCTGCGTGGATCCGATGCTTGTTACCTTTGAAGACTGTGCTTCTTCCAGACGGTTAGGCGTCAAGGTCTAGAGGATCCAAGAGGAAATTGTGGATTGCCGAGTGACCGAGTTTGTGAAGGTTTGGAAGTCACCTGAAGACTTACCACGAGTGATTGGGCGAGGTCTGTGTGACCTTAGCTCAAGGAGAATATGGTGAGGACTGTATGTCCGGGACTGGGTGTCCTCAGGTTTAAATACCTAGCCGCTCCAACCAGACGTACAACTGAGACAGCAGTTGGAACTGGTCTACCAAATCATTTTCTTCACTAAGCCAACTGGTTCTATTTCCTCAACTCTTTCATTTCCTCATTACTGTGTTGTGCAATTGTTCATATCTGTGTTTGAAGACTTTGACTGAAGACTTTCTCAATTTCCTCAGTTCAATTTCTTCAGTCTGTTTGTCTTCATCCTGTGTTTACGCTTTCTGTACTTTGTGATTGTCTTCATTTCATCATGATGACTATGCTTGTGTTCTGCTATGCATACTTTTGAGTACTTATTCCGCTGCAAGTAGTTCTTCGCTAAGGAATTTCCTCACCCACAAATTCCTCAGTGAAGAATTTCTAAAAATCGCCTATTCACCCCCCCCCCCTCTAGTCGATATAACGCACTTTCAATTGGTACCAGAGCGAGATAGTCCCTTGTTCTGTGTGATTTTGGTTTAACCGCCTGGAGTTTTAGTTATGTCGACTGCAGGTATGATCAAGGTCTCTGCTGGGTGTCCTACCTTCGATGGGACGGACTACCCCTACTGGAAGAATAAGATGCGAATGCATCTTGAGGCAATTGATAACGATCTCTGGTATGTTGTGGAAAAAGGTGTTCCCTCTATCTCACCCTCACTGAACGCTGCCGATGTGAAGAAATTCAAGCAACTCGATTCTCAAGCGAAGAATATCATATGTGGCCATCTGAGCAAAGGACAGTATGGAAGAGTGAGTGCTTTGGAAACTGCTAAGCTTATCTGGGATAGGCTGTCCAAAGTAAATGAAGGAGTCTCAACACAACGTGACTCTCGAGTTGATGTTCTTCGCAATCTCTTCAACCACTTCAAAAGACTCGACAATGAAAATGTTCAACAAACCTTCGATCGCCTCACTGACATCTCTAATGAGCTTCAAGCACTTGGTGCCAATGACATCACCGACCACGAGGTGGTGAAGAAACTACTCAGATCGCTTGACTCTTCATTTGATACTCTGGCATTGATGATACAAGACCATGCTGATTACAAGTCACTTGACCCCGCTGATATCCTCGAAAGGCTAAACACTCATGAGTTCCAGCTTGCTGAAAAGAGAGATCTCTATGGTTCGAGCTATGGCAGATCACGTGCACTGAAGGCCAAGGCAGTTTCTGAGTCTGAAGATGAAGACTCTGACGGCAGCCTTGGTGATCCTGAAGAACTGAGCAATGATCTAGCACTGCTCATGAAGAAATTCCAGAAGTTCTCAAGACGTGGTCGCTTTGGAAGACCCTCAAGGAGCAATGATTCCTCATCTAGTGACTACAAGAAGAGGCTTTGTCACAAATGCAAGAAACCAGGACACTACATTCAAGATTGTCCTCAGTGGGAAAAGGAATCAAAGAAGAAGAAATACAAGGATTACAGTTCTGATGATGCTAAGAAAAAGAAGAAATCCTCAAAATCTTCATCATCAAAATCCTCAAAGTCTTCATCTCACAAGAAGAGAAGCTCCAAGAAGGCTCGGGCATTCATTGGCAAGGAAATGGACTCTGAAGCTGAATCTGAAGAAAATGAGGAAGAGGAGGCATCTGAGGATTCCGAATCCGGTGTGGCGAGCCTAGCCCTCGCTACTGCATTCGTCAGCAAGTCTATCTTCAACCCTGAAGAAAATGACCTCGCCAACAAGGCTGATGAAGGCAATGATGACTACGCTCCCACCTATTGCTTCATGGCAAAGGGTGCCAAGGTACTCAAATATTCCTCATCTGAATCAAGTGAAAATGAATCTGATGATAACTGTAGGGGAACGCAGCAGAAAACAAAAATTTTCCGACCTACGCACCAGCCCAGGACCACTATGGAGACTGCATACATGGTTTGATCTTTTTCCTTACCGACTCGTAGCGCAGCGGGAAGTAGAGTCGATGACGATTGGCGGTGCAGATCCCCGCAGCTAGGATTTACAACCTCCCAACCGCGAGGATGTATACCCTCATCTGCTTCTCAGACAGCCCTCCGGGAGGCGGTCGAATAGCCCCCCGGACGGTGTCGCGGACAGCCCTTCGAGAGGACCTTCGAAACTCGAACGGTCACTCGGACAGCCCTTCGGGAGGACCTTCGAAACTCGGACGGTCACACGGACAGCCCTTTGGGAGGCACTCACGAACTAAGACCGAAACTACGATCTCTCTACAGAGTTGCACACATACGGTGTCATCTATCCGGCAGGGCTTCGCCGTCCAGAACTAGTTCCTGCAGGAACCCAGACAGCCTTACGGCTCTACGAAACTCTTTTCGTGGGAGGGAGAGAAGAAGCCAGATAATGCATGGCATGTGTATGAGAGCAAGGGATGATTGTGGAGGGCTGCCCCTCCACCTCTATTTATAGGAAATCCCAAGGGGGTAGGGTAGTTTCACAAAAAACCCAAAATGCACATGAATGAAGTCCTTCCACAAGGACCTAGGAGTGAAACCAAGGAACAAGAGGGTCCCCAAGGGGGGATACCCCATGTGGCCGGCCACACCCCCATGAGGGGCCCAAAAAATGGCTCCTATCCATCCATGTCATCCCCAAGATCTTTTGGAGCAAAGCCCCAAAAGGTGGCTTTCCATAAAGTAACCATAAAGCTGATTTTCACTATTCACGACGACATTTTTCAGCGTCTGATCGAACTGAAAA
The DNA here is from genome assembly GCF_002575655.3 of Aegilops tauschii subsp. strangulata. Lineage (NCBI taxonomy): Eukaryota > Viridiplantae > Streptophyta > Magnoliopsida > Poales > Poaceae > Aegilops > Aegilops tauschii. The sequence continues at coordinate 488,228,663 of NC_053039.3, forward strand.
TATTTATGTGGGCTAAGAACATTTACAGTACCCACTAAAATGATTTTCAACGCGTTCCGAAACAATTCCGGTTTTAGTGATTTTCATCTGCGAAACGCATCTGAAGTGGTTCCGGCAGCTCCGGAACATTTCCGATTTTTATCTCAGAAAATTCCAAAAAGCTTCCAGAATGATTCTGGCATCCTCCAAGAATTATCAGGCATGTGCCGAAACCAATTTGACTTAATGGTGTATCCCGAAACAACTTTTCGGTATCATCGAAACTTATCCGATGACCTCTCTCTGCGGTACGATTCCGCTGTCCGAAACTTTTCGGTCTCCGAAACTTTTTCGGTGATTTTCTCTCAGACTCCCTGTCTAGTATTCAGCAGATAGATGACCCTTAAGCGTGTGACCCTATAGGTTCGGTGAAGTATAGACATGACCCGGAACCCCTTCCGATCAATGATCAACATCGGAGCCGTGGACACCCATATTGACCCCTATACCCACACGAATAAATATTCGAGTGAACCTCCAGTTGCCGTGTGCTATTCCTGTTGCTTCGCGATATGTTACAAATACCCGAGGTGAGACATGTTGGCATTCCCGTGGATCAACAACTTGTCCACTATGCTAGTTACCTCGTTACCGATATTGTTCTCTTTTCTCGTTATCGTGTTCCGGCATCCCCGTGATCAAATCACAAAGTGTCTGGCCAGACGATGATGGATACCGTAACACTGAGAGGGCCCAGAGATATCTCTCCATCGTCGGAGGAGCAAATCCCAATCTTGAGCTATCAAGTTACTTGACACACTTTTCCATGAACCCGTAAGCCGCCGTAATAGCCACCCATTTACGGATGACGTTTAACAAACCCCAAAGTTCATGAAGCAAGCATGAAGAAACTCGATACTCTCATGGTCTAAGGAATCATGCAAACGTTAACCATCTCTGTGTTATGTACCAATAAACTTGTGACGAATGAATCTCATAGCATAACATCATGCCGGGTCGATTCAACACAAATGTTCTCTTAACATTATGCCCTCAAGGTTGCTGACATAGACATGCCCATGATCAGGAAAACATAACCATCATGCAACACTTGAGCTAGTCTTAGAGGCCAAACTAGGAATACATTTTACCGTTTATTATTCCACACGTGCATATGAGTCTTCCTCCGAGCCTCGTGGTTATTGCAGACTCGAGAACCATAGCAGTTATAGCATGGAACATAAACATAATTATGAACTCGGAGATAAATAATATCATTTACTATTACCTCTAGGGCATATCTCCTACAGACTCCCACTTGCACTAGAGTCAATAATCTAGTTAATGCTAATGCACTTTACACCTGTGGCACACCGGTGTAAATATGCTTCGCTTGTGGTATAGCCTGACGTCCAACGGATCTGACGACTTCAGTTCCGTGTGTATCTTTGCATGTCCTCGCGTTTTCACGTTTTCACAAAATTCATATTTTGTGTGGACTTGGCTTTGTATGTATGTGAATCACAGGTTGAACCTGGATTCCTCAGACTGAGTTATGGAGCAACTACCTACAGTAGTGTCCCATTGTCAAAAGCCATCTTGGAACTATACTAAGTTCATGAATGAACTATATGATTCAACATCTTCTTTGTCGCTTCTAAAGCGTCAACATACTTAGCCCTTGTTATAGAATTCGCCACAGTAACTAGTTTGAACAAATTCCAACTAACTGTGCCACCACATTGTGTGTTACACAAAACCCTTAACTTAAATCGAAAATCGCACGGTGAAAAGATGAAGACTATCGATGTAACATTTTACAACGAACTCTTCATGATCTCCGCTTGCAAGAAAACATATCATCAGTACTTACTCCAGTACTCAATGACATCTTTCACTGTTGTCCCACGATCAGTACTTTGATCACTTTAGTATCCATACTCGCAACACCTTGGGAGTATCGGACATATCTGGTTGTTTTACATACCATGGAATACATGATTAATCCAAACACAAAAGTGTGTGGAATCTGCATCATGTATTTTACTCATCAGTGTTTTGGGACACCGAGTCTTGCAAAAACTCATTCCATGTGACTTTGGCAAGAATCACTCCTTGGCGTTTTAAATGCTAAAAGGTTTTAGCATCTTGTCAATATGTATTCATTGCTTAGCCCCATTAGGTAAATCTATCTCCATAGATCATCATGCCTAATATTGAGGCTATTTAGCCTAAGCACTTCATCGAAAAACTATTTTCAAATGAAGTCCTAATTCGTGTCAAGAAATTTATTTCCAATTACCAATGTGCCAAGCACATAAGGTTTTTAGAAATATTATTACGCTCCCACTTACTTTCTTGAATTACAAGCATCTTCGTTACCCATTGATGAAGTCAAAACCCCTTTGACCATTTCATCAAAACACGAAGATTCCAACTCCATTTTGCTCTCTTCTGTCCATTGCTGGAACTCTGAAGTTTGCATACCTACTAGCATCCTCTGGATCGACAAATTACTTTGGACTGTATCATATACAAGTCCTAGCTTTCATTTCCATTAGATGGAAATCCTTTTATCATCCATGTTTCATATCTCATGATTGAAATATGTATTAATTGCTAGTTCAACCCGAACCGACTTTAAGCATCGCTACGATGAAAACAACCTCATCGTAGTCAACTCTTGAACTTGTTATTTCAACAAGTCGAGCTTTATGGATAAAACATTTTTATCCGTATCAGTTTTAAGTTCCATAAATATTCGTTAGACTCTAAGTCTTCCGAAAGGTGTATCAAGGTTTAAATCTTGAATCACTTATATGGAAACTAACTCGGGTTGTATTGGCATTTAGCCAATTCCGGAGTCAGGGCCCATCAACGCTTCCTTGTGTATCGTAGGTATAATGTTGTCTAACAACAATATCTCGTTTGCGCACCTGAGAGGTTTGCACGAGCCTTGCCTACGTGGTTCAGCTGCAAGTTCGACCGAAGTTCATACATTTTATTGTAGAGACTTCCGTATCAGTCGTAGTAGGAAACTCTGGAATTACTTCCAAGGTCTCTTTCCTTTGATCTGATGACGTAGATACTGTTTATCTCGTCGAGTTGCACTATTCTCCCACTCACCTTTTTGAAAGAACCATTCTCTTTAAAAGCACACCGTTTCGCGGCAAAACTATTTGCCTCGGTATAGTGAGGGAGGAATACCCAACATTTTGGTATAACCTACAAAGTAGCACTTGTCTGATTTGGAATAGGTTTGTAACCTTTTACACAAGCCCCATATTCCAAATGTTAAGAAAAGATATAACATGGTTGGGCGTACCATACCATGGCTTCATTTCAACAGACCCGATGTAGCTCTTTTCAGTGTAAAAGCCGCAGTCTCTAAAGCATCACTTTAAAAGGGATAATGGCAAATTTATTGATGTCATCTTTGACCTTACCATGTCATAAATGGTTTGATTACATCTCCACAGACTTTCCACTTGCAGTGGTGTTCCGGGAGGTGCAAGTTATGAAACCCCTTTCACAACTCATCAGACATTCGCTAAACATGTAACTCAAATATTCCTTTGTGCAATCAAATTGCAGAAACATAATTTTCTTGTTACAATAACTTCTACTTCATTTTTGAAAACCTTTTGAATGATTTCAAAAGATCCAGACTTACGTCTCATCAAGTAAATATCCATATATCTACTTGAGTCATTTCTGAAGATAAATAAATCCACTACTAACAACACTTATCGGACTACACACATCAAATGTATGATCACTAATAAGTTTGTTGTTCGTTCCTTATGGCCTGTGAACGGTATTTTAGTCACTTCACTTTTCGGAGGAAAGTTGCAAGTGTCAGATGATTCAAAATCAAAAAGACTTCAAAATCCATCATAATGGAATTTTCCATGCGGGTTTCTCCAATGTGACCAAATGTAGTGCCACACTTGTGTGGTATTCTTTTAGTCTCGCGACATTTAGCGTCACTGTTATGGATGTATCATATTACCATCAATATTCATAACATACATGCCATCTTGGATGGAAGCATGGCCCTTCATGTTATTCATAATACTTAACAACAATTGTTGTTTTTATGAACAACTCTTTTGCAACAAACATTGTGCAATGGGCTAGCGTGTATGAAACTCTAAAATGAATTATGAAAGTAAACCCAGAGGTATTGTATTATTATCAATATTCATAACATACATCTCATTCATAATGAAAGTATGGCCCTTGTGTTATTCATAACATCGAACATAAAAAGTTCTCTTATGAACAACCTTCTTGCAAGATACCTTATGCTATGGGATAGAGTTTGTAAAACTCTAAATGAATTATGAAAATAAATACAGACGGCAATACACCGATGGAAGGTATAGTAATATTTACTATGTTCCCTGTGTATACCTTAACCTCATTTCTAGCTAGTCTTTCAGGCCATAGTAGTTCTTACATCGAGTTGCAACAGAATGCAATCGAGCGGGCAATTTTGTGATGAACTCACAATACCAAAGAATTAGTGATTAACATGTTTAACCATAATTCGCAAGAACTATATCTTTGACCAGCCTTCTATACATCAAAAACTTGTATGACATTCATACATGAGCTGGATATTCCAGTCTTCTTTCCTTTTGCCTTTATACTTCTAACAGTTTAACTTTTAGTATTTCTCCTACTCTCAGAAGAAGCACCCAACTTAAGAGTGGCATTAGCCCCGGACTTCCTAGGCGTGTAAGTCATACTAACACCCTTTGGACACTTCCTTTCTCTTTAAGTTGTTGTTTTATTCACCTTTCATTATATGACAGGGGTTCTTCTGGATCCCTTTCCCAACAGTCAAATGCATAGTAAACACTTTTACTAATACTTGCAAACAAACATTGCTTTGTTTGTATCTGAAAATAATTTTCAGTTCCATGAATATCATATAACTATCCCAACTTTCGAAGTTTGGGTTTCATGGAAGCAAACATATTCCACTTGACCGTAACAGAATTCTAGCTTTTGGATCGAAGGACGAGAGTCACATGATCCATAGCATTAGCGGGAGGATACGGAAAGCATGCGATAGGACAAAGTCCTTCTCGGCACTTTTGAGGACAATCCTCATATTACGTTACCAATCGTAAAGTTTTAACCAGATATTTAACAGCTATTCAATTTTAATAGGGAAGGTGGAAATGCGAGCCATTATTCTACAACTATTATGCAAGAAACACTTAGACAGTGTTCATAATTAATTGCACTGAGAATTAAACATGCTAATTCAGCAGTGCGCTCCCACTCAAATCAATATCTCTCACAATTAATTTTGAGTGATACAAGATCCAGACTTCAATTCATCGCCATAGAATCATCATCTCATAACGGGAATTTTAATCGGTAGGCCAACTTGCCGATCACATCTCTATGTGACTCTTGCTCATCTTTTGATGCGTGTGTTCCGAGCTCAGGACGATCCTGCCATGAATGTCAAGACAACCAAGTGATCTTGCTGCGAGGTCTGACCTCACCCGCCTCACACTTCTCTAATCGTTCGTACCCATGCATCCATGGCGCACCCCGAAAAGATAGGTGCCGTGACGGTGCTACACTTGGGAGAACACTAACTACTTGATATTTTAAGTGAGAGATCACCCTAATAAAAGCGACTACCGCGCAATCAAGAAGGGTGCATCATAAGGGATAAACATCTCAGGCAATTCATAATAGCATGATATGGTATAGCCCTTTCTGACGGAGAAGTATTTCATTTCTTCGTCTTCGGCATTCGCGTCGGTGGTCACCTTCACGAAGATTGCCACCACCTTGTCGATGCACCAGATAATATCGCTATCTCTATAGCTAACAAAATAATGCATTACAACAAGGTTGACACGCAGGTCATTAAAATGCAATCATATGGCTCCAGCCATCATGCCGAATCATGACACGCAGGTCATGTTAATCAAATTACATCATATAGTCATCTCATACATAATCGAATTAGTATGAGCACTGCTATACCACATCACATGCACATCCTGCAAAACCAAGTTAGACGCCTCTAATAGGTTTATGCAAAATTTTATTTTACGTGGCTTCTAAGGTTTTGACTTAAACCGCAGCTACCAACGTTTTATCATCAAGTATGATTATTCAGGTTGCTAGATTAACATCTCGGGGTGTATGAAACACGGGATAATTAAATCTTGAGCCCCATACTAAACTTCGTCATACGCATGACCCCCGTGCAGATCATATCTGCAATGCCCTTTCATCTGCGAATTTCATCTTTCTTTTGACTACGGCAGAACCCAAAGAACTGATAGCACTTCCATGATCAATTAGGATCACGGATTGCCAGAACTTTGTCAAATTCCACCATGCTGTCTCGAGATAGAGCAAACGCAAATTCTAGGGAAGCAACAAGAACCTCGGGTAACAGATTTCATCTGTCACCCGCATAAATAATTTTTAGCAATAGATCTCATCTACTACCTAATTATATTATGCAATACCCATACATCTCCATGTATTCTAGATCAAAACCTGCATCTACGCATAGCACGGCTCTGATACCACTGTAGGGGAACGCAGCAGAAAACAAAAATTTTCCGACCTACGCACCAGCCCAGGACCACTATGGAGACTGCATACATGGTTTGATCTTTTTCGTTACCGACTCGTAGCGCAGCGGGAAGTAGAGTCGATGACGATCGGCGGTGCAGATCCCCGCAGCTAGGATTTACAACCTCCCAACCGCGAGGATGTATACCCTCATCTGCTTCTCAGACAGCCCTCCGGGAGGAGGTCGAATAGCCCCCCGGACGGTGTCGCAGACAGCCCTTCGAGAGGACCTTCGAAACTCGAACGGTCACTCGGACAGCCCTTCGGGAGGACCTTCGAAACTCGGACGGTCACACGGACAGCCCTTCCGGAGGCACTCACGAACTAAGACTGAAACTACGATCTCTCTACAGAGTTGCACACATACGGTGTCATCTATCCAGCAGGGCTTTGCCGTCCAGAACTAGTTCCTGCCGGAACCCAGACAGCCTTACGGCTCTACGAAACTCTTTTCGTGGGAGGGAGAGAAGAAGCCAGATAATGCATGGCATGTGTATGAGAGCAAGGGATGATTGTGGAGGGCTGCCCCTCCACCTCTATTTATAGGAAATCCCAAGGGGGTAGGGTAGTTTCACAAAAAACCCAAAATGCACATGAATGAAGTCCTTCCACAAGGACCTAGGAGTGAAACCAAGGAACAAGAGGGTCCCCAAGGGGGGATACCCCATGTGGCCGGCCACACCCCCATGAGGGGCCCAAAAAATGGCTCCTATCCATCCATGTCATCCCCAAGATCTTTTGGAGCAAAGCCCCAAAAGGTGGCTTTCCATAAAGTAACCATAAAGCTGATTTTCACTATTCATGACGACATTTTTCAGCGTCTGATCGAACTGAAAATATTTATGTGGGCTAAGAACATTTCCAGTACCCACTAAAATGATTTTCAACGCGTTCCGAAACAATTCCGGTTTTAGTGATTTTCATCTGCGAAACGCATCTGAAGTGGCTCCGGCAGCTCCGGAACATTTCCGGTTTTTATCTCAGAAAATTCCAAAAAGCTTCCAGAATGATTCTGGCATCCTCCAAGAATTATCAGGCATGTGCCGAAACCAATTTGACTTAATGGTGTATCCCGAAACAACTTTTCGGTATCATCGAAACTTATCCGATGACCTCTCTCTGCGGTACGATTCCGCTGTCCGAAACTTTTCAGTGTCCGAAACTTTTTCGGTGATTTTCTCTCAGACTCCCTGTCTAGTATTCAGCAGATAGATGACCCTTAAGCGTGTGACCCTATAGGTTCGGTGAAGTATAGACATGACCCGGAACCCCTTCCGATCAATGATCAACATCGGAGCCGTGGACATCCATATTGACCCCTATACCCACACGAATAAATATTCGAGTGAACCTCCAGTTGCCGTGTGCTATTCCTGTTGCTTCGCGATATGTTACAAATACCCGAGGTGAGACATGTTGGCATTCCCGTGGATCAACAACTTGTCCACTATGCTAGTTACCTCGTTACCGATATTGTTCTCTTTTCTCGTTATCATGTTCCGGCATCCCCGTGATCAAATCACAAAGTGTCTGGCCAAACGATGATGGATACCGTAACACCGAGAGGGCCCAGAGATATCTCTCTATCGTCGGAGGAGCAAATCCCAATCTTGAGCTATCAAGTTACTTGACACACTTTTCCATGAACCCGTAAGCCGCCGTAATAGCCACCCATTTACGGATGACGTTTAACAAACCCCAAAGTTCATGAAGCAAGCATGAAGTAACTCGATACTCTCATGGTCTAAGGAATCATGCAAACGTTAACCATCTCTGTGTTATGTACCAATAAACTTGTGACGAATGAATCTCATAGCATAACATCATGCCGGGTCGATTCAACACAAATGTTCTCTTAACATTATGCCCTCAAGGTTGCTGACATAGACATGCCCATGATCAGGAAAACATAACCATCATGCAACACTTGAGCTAGTCTTAGAGGCCAAACTAGGAATACATTTTACCTTTTATTATTCCACACCTGCATATGAGTCTTCCTCCGAGCCTCGTGGTTATTGCAGACTCGAGAACCATAGCAGTTATAGCATGGAACATAAACATAATTATGAACTCGGAGATAAATAATATCATTTATTATTGCCTCTAGGGCATATCTCCTACAATAACCTTAAGCCCTGCTATTCTAAACTTGCTAAGATTGCTGTGAAACAACAAAGGGCTCTTGAAAAGGTTCAAAACATGCTAGACAAAAGTGATGATATGTTGGGTGAAGAAATGGATCGCACTAAAACCTTGACTGAAAATCTTTAGAGAATTCAGACTAGGTTTCATAACCTTCAAGGTCATCATAACACTCTCTTGTCTGATCATGAGAAGCTTTCTTATGAATTTCTTCAGAGAAAGCAAGATCTTGAAAAGCTAAGAGTGAGTTATGAAGATCTTCAGAAGGAGCGCGATTCATTACTTGCTCAACAAATCAGCGCTGCTCAGGAAGAATTTGTTCCTCCATGTTTGAAATGCATTGAACGTGAATCTGCTAATTTTTCACCTGAATGTTCAAATGCTTCTAATGCTACGAATTCCTCAAATGTCTCTGCTATCATTAATTCCTCATTTGAGGACATTGCTAGTATCACTGACAATGCAGGGCTGAAGGAATTGTACATGACAGGCATGTACAAAAGCCTCAAAGGGCATCAGACTCTTTGTGATGTGCTTAAAAAGCAGATCCTCAACAGGAACCCTAGGAAAGAAGGTATTGCCTTTGAGAGGAAACTCAATGCTGATGGTACATATTGGAAGCCTGAGCAGTACTCCAAAACCACATGGGTTGTTGCAAAGGGACCTCCAGTTGATCCATCTAATTTATCTGGCTTTACATGTGAATCTTCTCATTCTTCTGATGAGTCATTTGACTCCAACTATAAACTGTTCAAAAATCAGAATCGTGAAGTATTTGCTAGATATGTTGGCACTAACTGCAGGAACGGTCCTCCTATGAAGAAAATTTGGGTTCCCAAAAGATGCCTTGAAAGTCTTTAGGTGAATGTCCTCATGATACCACCTGTGAAGAACAGGAACCTCAGATCAAATTCTTCATATGGACCAAATTCTTCATATGGATCCAAGTCCTCATACGGACCAAATTCCTCACATGGATCAAATTCCTCAAGAGGATCAAAGTCCTCATATCAACATCATCGTGCTAACAACTCTGTTTCACAGGGAACAGCCAAGGGCTATGAATATGAGCATTATTCTTCTAATCATTATGTTCATAAGTCCTCGAAGAATTTCTCTGCTTATTCATATGCTTACCCTAACTTCTCTTATGTGAAACGAAATGGATTGGCTTCTATCCCACCTTTCTCATATGGAGCTCACAGACTGATGAACTCTTTGCCACCCCTTTAGATGTGGGTGGTGAAGAAAAAGAACTAATCTCTTCTGCAGGGTCAGGTCTCCAGACGTGCTCGAACGTCTGAAGAATTTGCTGGAGACCTGAAGAATGCCTGAAAGGACGCAAGCTAATCATGAAGAAATGAACTTTCATTTCTCACATCCTCATGCTTTATCTGTTCTATTGCTTGATGAAATTGATCTGATGAATTGATGTCATATTCTTCACTGATGAAGTATATGAAGTTCGTAAGCTGCACTAATTCATCTGCAGGATGATCAACCCAAAGCCACTGAGTGAGTCCTCGATAGTGGATGTACAAATCACATGACTAGTGACAAGAATCTATTGATTGATGCTCCTTTATCACCATCGCATCTGAAGCATATCATCTTTACTGACAAAGGCAAAAGTCAGGTATTGGGTCTAGGTAAGGTTGCGATCACAAAGGATCGACACATGGACAAAGTCATGCTTGTCGAGTCCTTAGGATACAATCTTATTTCTGTCTCAATGCTTTGTGATCTTGATATGGTAGTTGTCTTTGGCAAGTATCGTTGTGTTGTGGTTTTGGAAGCTGACAATTCCAAAGTCTCCGAAGGCTTTAGGAGAGGAGACTTGTATATTGTTGATTTCTCTACAGGACCGCAACCAGCCGTGTGCCTACTTGCAAAAGCTTCAGAAGGATGGCTATGGCATCGACAACTTGGTCATGCAGGCATGAGGAATTTGCACACGCTTGCGAAGAAGAAGCATGTCATTGGCATTGAGAATGTCAAATTCCTCAAGGATCACCTGTGTGGAGCTTGTGAAGCTGGAAAGATGACCAAGGCTAAGCATCCAGCGAAGACTATCATGACCACTACTCGACCATTCGAATTGCTTCACATGGACCTCTTTGGTCCTAACCATTACTCAGCTGTCACAAATGACGCATCTCTCTATGGGCTTGTTATTGTTGATGATTACTCTCGCTACACATGGGTACACATTGTTACTTACAAACATGAAGTGCAGGAAGTCTTCAAACAATTTTCCTCGAGGGCTTCAACCAACTTTGGTGTGAAGATCAAGCACATCAGAAGTGACAATGGAACTGAGTTCAAGAATTCTGGTCTTGATGACTATCTTGATGAACTTGGTATTACTCATGAGTTATCTGCTCCTTACACTCCTCAGCAAAATGGTGTCGTGGAGCGCAAGAACAGAACTCTTGTTGAGATGGCTCGCACTATGCTTGATGAGTACAAGACGCCTCGTCACTTCTGGATTGAGGCAATTTATACTGTGTGCCACATCATCAACAGGGTATATCTTCACAAATTCTTCAAGAAGACTGCCTATGAACTCCTCACTGACAAGAAACCCAATGTGAGTTATTTCAAAGTCTTCGGTGCTAAATGTTGGATTAGAGATCCTCATCACAATGCTAAATTTGCACCAAAAGCACATGAAGGTTTTATGCTTGGTTACGGAAAGGACTCGCACACCTACAGAGTCTTCAACACCGTTCTTCACAAGGTTGTTGAAACTGTAGATGTGCGGTTCGATGAAACTAATGGCTCGCAAAGAGAGCACCTACCCTCTGTGATAGATGAACCAGCACCGGAGGAAACTATCAAGTTCAAGGCAACTGAGGATGTCATTCCTACTGAAGAATTCATTCCAGAACGTGAAGAACATCGAGCTAATGCACCTGAAGAAATTGCTGAAGAAAATGGTGCTGAAGGAAATGCTGATCAAATTCCTCGACGAAAACCAACTCATCCTCGCGTTGCAAAAGAAGCGCAAGTTGAGAAGATCATCGATGACATTGAAGCACCAGGTCCTCTCACACGCTCAAAAGCTTCACATTTATCTAACTTTTGTGGGTACTATGTTTTTGTCTCTATCTCAAAGCCCACTAAGGTAGATGAAGCATTTCTGGAGCCTGAGTGGATTCAGGCCATGCAAGAAGAATTACATCAGTTCGAGCTCAACAACGTTGGGGGACTGGTCAATCGTCCAGATCCTCGCAAACACAATATCATTGGCACAAAGTGGATCTACCGCAACAAGCAAGATGAAAATGGCCTTGTGGTGAGGAATAAGGCACGGCTAGTAGCTCAAGGCTACACACAGGTTGAAGGAATTGATTTCGATGAAACTTTTGCACCTGTTGCTAGACTTGAAGCTATTCGCATATTACTTGCTTATGCTAACCACCATGATATCACTTTATATCAAATGGATGTGAAAAGTGCATTCCTCAATGGTAAGCTTGAGGAAGAAGTATATGTTGCTCAACCACCAGGTTTTGAAGATCCTAAGCATCCTGACAAAGTCTTCAGACTAAATAAGGCCCTCTATGGCCTCAAGCAGGCCCCTCGGGCGTGGTATGATACTTTGAAGGAATTCCTCATGAAGAAAGGCTTCAAACCCGGTTCACTCGACCCTACTCTTTTCACTAAATCATATGATGATGAATTGTTTGTATGCCAAATATATGTTGATGATATCATCTTTGGCTGTACTGACCAACGTTATAGTGATGGATTTGCCTATATGATGAGTGAAGAATATCAAATGTCTATGATGGGAGAGTTGAAATTCTTCTTAGGTCTTCAAATTCGTCAACAGCGCAATGGCATATTCATTTCTCAGGAGAAATACCTCAAGGATGTACTGAGGAAATTCGGCATGCAAGATTGCAAAGGCGTCAAAATTCCGATGCCCACAAATGGCCATCTGTGCACTGATGAAAATGGTATTGACTTCGATCAAAAGGTATACTGCTCCATGATTGGTTCTTTATTGTACTTATGTGCATCTAGGCCAGATATTATGCTTAGTGTTTGCATGTGTGCCCGATTTCAAGCTACACCGAAGGAATCACACCATAAGGCTGTGAAGCATATTCTTCGATATCTAGCTCACACACCAACACTAGGATTATGGTATCCCAAGGGCTCGGCTTTTGATCTCGTTGGATATTCTGACTCTGACTATGCTGGGTGATCGTGTGGATCGCAAGTCAACATCTGGTACATGTCATTTCCTCGGACGATCTTTGGTTTGTTGGTCCTCGAAGAAACAGAACTGCGTATCACTGTCTACTGCTGAAGCTGAGTACATTGCTGCTGGTTCTTGCTGTGCTCAATTGCTGTGGATGAAGCAAACACTCAAGGACTACGGCGTCAACGTGAAGAATGTGCCTCTCTTCTGTGACAATGAGAGTGCCATCAAGATTGCTCACAACCCAGTTCAGCACTCGAAGACAAAGCACATTCAGATTCATCATCATTTTCTTCGCGATCATGTGTTGAAGGGCGACATTTCTATTGAGCATGTGAAGACTGAAGAACAGCTAGCCGATATCTTCACAAAGCCCTTGGATGAGAAGAGATTTAGCAAGTTGCGGTGTGAGCTAAATATCTTAGAATCTTCGAATGTTCTTTGAAAAGGACACTCATCCTAACACTTATGCAAAATTGATGACTTAGATGTGCAACACATGAAGAAATGTTTTTCTTCAATCAATGAAGAATAACACTCTAAGTGTGAAGAAATTAATGAAGAATTTGATTCTCAGAACCCTACGATAATTGTACGCGGTGTCTGAAACCATCATTCTTATACGGTGGGTCACGCCACCACAAAAGTTGAAAATCTTCAATTTGAGTTTTTCCTCAGTTTTTTGAAATTCCTCGGTTGCTCATATTCTTCAACTTTGCAAAATCTTCACTGTTTCCGTCGTTGGCTATATATATATATATATATATATATATATATATATATATATATATATATATAAGTTTATGTCCTCTACAGCATTCACTTATGGCTAATTCTTCAAGTTAGTTTTTCTGCTAAGTGAATGTGATCGGACCCTTCCCCCTCTATGCTATACTCAACCCAATCTATTCACAAATTCTTCATGTGCGTTCTATTTGAAACTCGTTCAAAATCTTCACTGTGTCCTTGACAGCTGAAGAATTTGCGAACGGAACTTTTAACTTATCTTATCCAAAAATTTTGGTTTTGCCGCTCAAACCGTTCCGCTTCCCATGATATACTTATCTATTCACCCACGATCTAACACGATCTCCACTTCTCAGTACGTGGGTGACACATGTCATGCGGATGAGAGGGTCAGGGGCACGTTCGTCCAATTTCTTCGGGCGAACCATTTTTCACCGTGGCTATAAATACCCCCTCTCCCCTTCCTCACTTCTTTTACTCCGCTCGACCTCTCTCCCGCTCAAGCTTATCAAACCCTAGCGCCGCCGCTACATCATCGTCGCCGGTGAGGAAGAGCTTCACTGCCTCGACCTCGTCACCGCCGTACTCACGCCGGCCGCGGAAATCTTCACTCCGCCGCCGCCGTAGCCGTCTTCCTCCGCCAAGTAAGGGCGTGGAAGATCTGCACAGACGAGCTTCACTTCTCCACACCTCAGTTCGTCGTGTTCTTCATTCAGGGTAATTAAAAGTTACTTTTACTGCCCACTTTGATTCAAATATTTACTACAAAATCTTCAAAGGTGTTTTTCTTCAAATCCTCACACGCTAAAACACCTCACATGTCATCTGTTCTTGATTCGTTTCTCTAAGCACCATTTTTCTTCAAGATTCCTCAATTGTGTGGATCTTCGATCTATACAACTTTGGAACCTAAGACAAAGAACGCTTAGTGAAATTCTTCAAGACTCATCTGGTCAAATTCCTCAAACTTGTTCTTTTTGAAAAACCTTCTGAGAACGCATATGACCTCTCCAAATTCCTCGCAACTATACTCTGTTCACAGGTACTCATGTCCGCTGCTGAATCACTAGGTTCTCATCAACTTAACTCATTTGCAGTGTTCCTTGAAGAAAAGTTGCATACTTCTTCAGAGAGTTCAATTGTTCAAATTCCTTAGCTGAAGAAAATGGCTAGTGAAAAGAGGCCACAGAAAGGAGGAAAGAGGCCTGAGGTCAATACTGCCTTTGAAATCCCTGAGGACATTTATGCTGGGTACTGCACACCCCCTGAGGAAGATAAAAACCAGCGCAAGGTGCGCATTCAGAGGATAGAAAGGAGATGGGCAAAAGAGTGGAAGGAGTATAGATATGTGACTCCAAAATACATGAAGAAATTCACTGACACACAAGTCAGGGCCGCTAGAGCCAAGGGCACAGAAGTGCCACTGCTTTTGGATCCAAAGCTGATCCTCAACTATATTGATCTCTGGCACAAGGACCCAAACACTCCTATGCCTGATTTCAAGTTGACACCTGGCCAAAGTCACATGCTGACCCATTTCATCAGTGAAGAAAAATGGAAATATGAGAAGGCCAGACAGCTCAAGAAAGCACAGTACAGGAAGGAGAAGTTCCTGAAGAACAACGTTGTCTCTATGACAACTGATGAACTTGTAAAGTTGTAGTCTGGAATCAAAGTCCTCAACAATGATTTCAATGCTTACTATGCTGATTGGAAAGGAGCCAAGGTCAGGTTCGTCAATCTGACGAAGACACTCACTTCAAGTGCCGCTGCCCCTGTGCACATTGAAGTCACTCAGGCTGAAGCATCTGCTCAGCAAACTGAGGAACATGCCAGCACCGCTGATGAAAATCAGGCTGCTGAAGACAATGTGAGTTCCAAGGCTGATGACTGCATTCCAGCCACTGAAGAAATTCCCAGGGCACCCACTAGTGGTGCGCCTGAAGAAAATGAAGAGGTCAGGGCAACTGCATAAGTTGTGCCTGAAGAAACTGCACCAAATTCCTCTGCTCCTCTTGCGCCTACTCCAACTCCAATCCTTCCATCTGCATCAGATGCGAAGAAGACCAAGGCTGCAGAGCATGCAGCTGTGAAGAAAAGGAAAGCATCAACTCCTTCAGATTCTTCAGCACCGAAGAAAATGAAGCCTATGACCAGCTCTTTTGCAAACCCGATTGATGTTGTTCCAGTCTCAACCATGCCATCAAAGGACCTTGTTCCTTTTGATGAAGAATATGTGATCCCTAGTGGATCTGATGAAGAAACTCCTTCTGCTGCTACTTCAGAGCAGATGGATGAAGAAATTGAAGTGGATAAAATCCCTTCAACCCCAGTTATTTCCTCGCCTATGCCTCAGTTCACAGCTCAAGAGGCCGGCGTTGAAGAAATTGAAGATGTAGATGTGGACATTGGCTGTACCACACCTGTAATGAATGATGACTTTTGGGAAATTCAGCACCCCAATTCTCCACTCTTCACTCCACTGCAGCAAATTCCTCAGTCCCCAGTCACTACAGTTCAATTGGGATCTGATGAAGCTCATGAAGACATTCCAGCCGCTAGTGCTGAAGAAAATGAAAATGAAGAAATGAAGAATCAGGCTGCCACTGAAGAGGAACCAGAAATTCCTCAGCCTGAAGAACCTGAGATTGCGATTCCCGAGGTTGTGATGCAACTCACTGACACTCCTCTGCCCAAACCAAAGGATCCATTCTCCAGGAAGCAGAAATTCAAGACTGATGCCTTCTTTGGCGAGCATGTATTCTTCAGTGATTACAACCCTTATGACTCTGCTCGCATAAGGAAGAGGCGTTTCTGGACTGCCAGCCAGGCAAATTTCTATTCCTCGGTGTTGTTCGACAAAGACAAAGTCTTCGATCATGAGCACATTCCTCACGTGGACATGGAATGTCTGCCGTGCTTCGAACCAGTCCTCAGTGTTCTTCACGACGCTGGATTGCTAAACTTCTGCACTGACATATGTGATTGGAACGAAGAACTAATTCTTCAATTTTAAGCAACAGTGCACATCACTGGAAATTCTGAAGATGTGAATTCATGGGTGCTGGACTGGATGTCGGAAAACACTCATTACAAGGCACCAGCTTCTGAATTGCTTCGTGCCTTACCTCTCAGTCCGCCCCTTGAAGGTGCTTGTTGCGTCTACAATGAACCTGAGCTTACTGATCACTACATGCAAGTGCTGATGAAGCCTTTGAAGCCAGGTCAGACCCCAAGAACAAGATTCCTTGTGAAGGAATTGATGTATGTGCCTCGGACTGTCTATCGCATTCTGACGAAGACATTGAGTCCAATCAAGGGCCACGACTCAAATGAAGAAGAAGTCGTTGGCATCATGAAGAATCTACTTTTCAATATCATTCATGGCATCCCCATAAACTTCCATGATTTCTTCATGAGGACTCTGGCCAACGTCGCCATGTCACCGTTTGAGCTGAAGCCTTATGCACCTTGGATTATGAGATTCATCAGGACAAGGTCTTCACTCAACTATAAAGCTGATACACTTAACCATTGCAGCTACTTGCCCCCAATTGAAGTCCTCAAATGGACATTTTCCTCAGCTGATGAAAAGGGCAAGGCTACTGCTGTAATTGATGAAGGCATTCGTCCATTGGATGGACAATTTCGCAAGGCTGCATCCTACTCCACCAATGATGACTCTGCCACCCATGACTCTGCCGCCAACGCTCCCAAGCAAAATCCTCAAGGCACAGCACCCAGGGTGATGACTGACCGTGAGCTTCTCCTCAGTCTTCACCAGAAGGTTGATCGCAATCATAAATGGGTCAAGCGTCAGTTTGGTTCAATTCTTCACAACATGACCGCTACCCATAATGCAGTGAAGAAAAACCACTACTACCTTCATGAAATCCTCAACCGCACCTGGGCTGTTCTGTCTCAAGTATATAGTGAAGAAGATCTGAAGACAATGGGTCTCAAGGACGATCTTGACTGGGCTGCACCTCCTCTAAAGAAGTACAAGAAGGTCAAGGTTCCTTCCTTGGTAGCCAGCTCCTATTCTTCATCACGTGACACTGATGAACATGAAGATTTGGACGACACTGCGGCAGGCCCTACATTGACAAACGACCCCAACAACGCTGACGCTCCTTCATCACCTTGATATTCTTCAGGGGCGTTAGTCCTCGTTTTCAACCCTTTTGGTCATTTGATGACAAAGGGGGAGAAATTTGAGTTAGTCTTCAAGCGGGTCTATCTTATATGGGCGTTTTTTTTCTAAGTTACAACTCTCGTTCTTTTGAAGACTTTGCTGGATCGAGTTGTAAACTTAAACTCTATGGTGACCTGATACTTTTGTTGTGTTCTTCTGCATGCTTATTCCTCATTAAAATATTATTGCACGCTTGCTGAATTACATCAGTCACCATATTTCATCATGCATTTCAAATTCTTCATATATTATGTCAAATGCGTGTATGAATTACAAGATATAGGGGGAGTTCTCCATGATTCAACTCTTCAAGTGTGCATTGCTTCAAAAGCAAATTCCTCACTATGCACATCTTCAGGGGGGGTTCTTCTATATCTTGCAATCAAATTCCTCCATAATAGTATTTACACTTCATATGTTTATCCCCGTTGAAAACTTAACATATATTGTCATCAATCACCAAAAAGGGGGAGATTGTAAGTGCATCTAGTGCCCCTTACTGACTTTGGTGTATTGAAGACTTATAGGTTAAGGGACTAATGCGTTTGTGAGTGTACACAGATCTATAAGTCTATGAGGAGTTTGATATTTAGACAGGAAGTCGACCCCTAAAAATGAAGTTCTTCGACTGAAGACTTTGGATTTCTGAAGACTTTCTGAAGACTTTGAAAGTGAAGAAATTGGTGTGACCTTGAAGACTTAGTATTCATTTGAGGAATATGAAGCGTGAAGACTTTTGTTTTTATAGTTTTCATTTTCTCTTTCTTGAGTCATAGGAAACACCGTACTGTTAAAGGGGGTCGAGGAAATACTAAGGAAAAATTTCCATGTGATGCTCAACTCAAAATCCTACACCTACCAATCCCTTCGAGTGAAGCCATTGGAAATCTCATACAGTTCAGTCATATTCTTCAGTGACAGAGACAAAGTTCTTCTGGTCTCTGAAGAATTTGTTCTGACTGAGGAGTTAGGAATTCGCCAGTGCGGATTGCCTACACAGTGAGGAACATGATAGCCCTGAGGAATTTGATACTCAAATTTCCGACCGTTGCTGTGCTATGCGCCAGCTGTCCCAAAATATCTACCCACCTAATGGTCATATCATTGAAGGGCATTTATGTCTTATCATGTCGGGCTGCTCCCTAGGCTATAAATAGCCGCCCCCTACAACCACTAGCTGGTTGGCTGCTCCGAGAGAAACTGACACTTGTCATTTGAGAGCATCCCATCCTCCGAGGACTTTGAGCGAAAATCATCAAGTGAGGAAAACCCCAAACCCAAACACCTACAAACCCCAAGTGATTGAGCATCACTGAAGAGATTGATCCTGCGTGGATCTGACGCTTGTTACCTTTGAAGACTATGCTTCTTCCAGACGGTTAGGCGTCAAGGTCTAGAGCATCCAAGAGGAAATTGTGGATTGCCGAGTGACCGAGTTTGTGAAGGTTTGGAAGTCACCTGAAGACTTACCACGAGTGATTGGGCGAGGTCTGTGTGACCTTAGCTCAAGGAGAATACGGTGAGGACTGTGTGTCCAGGATTGGGTGTCCTCAGGTTTAAATACCTAGCTGCTCCAACCAGACGTACAACTGAGACAGCAGTTGGAACTGGTCTACCAAATCATTGTCTTCACCAAGCCAACTGGTTCTATTTCCTCAACTCTTTCATTTCCTCATTACTGTACAATTGTTCATATCTGTGTTTGAAGACTTTGACTGAAGACTTTCTCAATTTCCTCAGTTTAATTTCTTCAGCCTGTTTGTCTTCATCATGTGTTATCCTGTGTTTACGCTTTCTGTACTCTTGATTGTCTTCATTTCATCATGATGACTATGCTTGTGTTCTGCTATGCATACTTTTGAGTACTTATTCCGCTGCAAGTAGTTCTTCGCTAAGGAATTTCCTCACCCACAAATTCCTCAGTGAAGAATTTCTAAAAATCGCCTATTCACCCCCCCTCTAGTCGATATAACGCACTTTCACAAATCAATGACCATCGTCAATGGTGAGTTACACCGATGCGGCATCACAGGAGTGTTCCAGTGGTGTGTTTCTCCTGATGAGGGCCGTGAAATCCTACGAGAGATTCATGAAGGAGATTGTGGTCATCATGCCGGCTCAAAGTATCTAGTAGCTAAAGCCTTTCGTCATGGGTTTTACTGGTTGACGGCTCACGCTGATGCAGAAGTTCTGGTTAGCAAGTGTGATGGTTGTCAGAAATTTTGAAAACGAGCTCATGTGCCGGCTCAAGAATTGAGGATGATTCCAATTACCTGGTCGTTTGAGGTTTGGGGGATGGATATGGTTGGGCCTTTGAAAAGGTCTAAGGACAAAAAGACTCACCTCTTTGTGGTAGTTGATAAGTTTACAAAGTGGGTGGAGGCAGAGCCGGTCAGTAAGTGTGACGCTGCAACGGCGATTCAATTCATCAAAAAGGTGATTTTCCGTTTTGGTTACCCTCACAGCATTATAACTGACAATGGCACGAATCTGTCTAAAGGCTCTATGAAAGAATTTTGTCAACGAGAGCACATCCGGCTTGACATTTCATCAGTGGCTCACCCCCAGTCCAATGGTCAAGTGATGTCGCTTGAAGCTACGTCGGTATTCCCCCCCAAAGAGGAAGGGATGATGCAGCATAGCGGCGGTAGGTATTTCCCTCAGATATGAAACCAAGGTTATCGAACCAGTAGGAGAACCAAGCAACACAACGTAAACAGCCCCTGCACACAAATAACAACCACTCGCAACCTGACGTGCTAAAGGGGTTGTCAATCCCTTTCGGGTAACGGCGCTAGAAATTGGTGCGTGGACGGGAGAAAGTTGTAATAGATTCAATAAATAGATCGCAAATAAATAAAGGTGCAGCAAGGTATTTTTGTATTTTTGGTTTAATAGATCTGAAAATAAATGCAAGGAAAAAGTAGATCGCTAAGGCAAATATATGAGAAAGAAGACCCGGGGGCCATAGGTTTCACTAGTGGCTTCTCTCGAGAAAGATAGCAAACGGTGGGTAGACAAATTACTGTTGGGAAATTGATAGAACCTCAAATAATTATGACGATATCCAGGCAATGATCATTATATAGGCATCACGTCCAAGATTACTATACCGACTCCTGCCTGCATCTACTACCATTACTCCACACATCGACCGCTATCCAGCATGCATCTAGTGTATTAAGTTCATGGAAAAATGGAGTAATGCAATAAGAACGATGACATGATGTAGGCAAGATCCGTTTATCTATGGCGGTAGATATAGATGTCATCTTTTTATCCTTAGTAGAAACGATACATACGTGTCGGTTCCCTTTTTGTCACTGGGATCAAGCATCGTAAGATCGAACCCACTACCGGGCACCTCTTCCCATTGCAAGATAAATAGATCAAGTTGGCCAAACAAAACGCAAATATCGGAGAGGAAATACGAGGCTATCAGAGATCATGCATGTAAGAGATCAAAGAAACTCAAATAACTTTCATGGATATAAAAAGATATGACTGATCATAAACTCAAAGTTCATCATATCCCAACAAACACACCGCAAAAAGAGTTACATCATATGGATCTCCAAGAGACCATTGTATTGAGAATTCAGGGAGAGAGAGAAAGCCATCTAGCAACTAACTACGGACCTGAAGGTCTACAAAGAACTACTCACGCATCATCGGAGAGGCACCAATGGAGGTGGTGAACCCCATCTGAGATGGTGTCTAGATTGGATCTGGTGGTTCTGGACTCTGCGGCGGCTGGATGAATATTTCGTCGACGCTTCTAGGGTTCTGGTATTTTTGGGGTATTTATAGAGCAAAGAGGCGGTCCGGGGGGCACCCGAGGTGGGCACAACCCACCAGGGCGCGCCTGGGCTTCCTGGCGCGCCCTGGTGGGTTGTCCCCTCCTCGGGACTCCCCCCAGGTGCAACCAGGGCCTAATTTCTTACTTCTGGTCCATAAAAAATCACCGTAAAGTTACGTGGCATTTGGACTCCGTTTGATTAGGATTTTTTGCGATGTAAAAAAACATGGAAAAAACAACAACTGGCACTTGGCACTATGTCAATAGGTTAGTACCAAAAATGATATAAAATGATTATAAAACATCCAAGATTGATAATAAAACAGCATGGAACAATAAAAAATTATGGATACGTTGGAGACGTATCATCAAGCTGAAAGAGCCAATCAAGAAATCTTGAGAGGCATAAAACCCCGGCTTATGGTCCCTCTGAAGCAGACGTCGGGTTGTTAGGTTGAGGAGTTACCTTCAGTGCTTTGGAGTATTAATACTATCCCAACAGATCCACATGCTATACACCTTTTTCATGGTTTACGGGGCTGATGCGGTTCTCCCTAGTGACATCCGACATGACTCGCCTCGTGTGGCGGCTTATGTTGAAGCTAATAATGAGAAAGCACGACAAGATGCTCTGGACCTTTTGGATGAGGAGAGTGACCTTGCAGCGGCTTGTTCGGCGATTTACCAGCAAGATTTACGTCGATATCATAGCCGCTGGGTTAAAACTCGAACCTTTCAAGAGGGCGACTTAGTGCTCCGGCTCATCCAGGATCAAACAGATATGCACAAGTTGTCCCCACCTTGGGAAGGGCCCTTTGTGGTCAGCAAAGATTTGAACAATGGTCATATCACCTCATTGATGTTCGAGAACACAAGGACTCTCGCAAGTCGGAGGAGGAGACCCGCCGCCCATGGAATATCGCTCATCTGCGGCCATATTACACTTGAGCCGCCAGTTCTAGTATTGTACATATTTAGACCAATGTATATATTATGATTCAGTTTAATAAAGCCGGCACCCCCGTGAATTCGGGGCCTCTGTCATTTCAGTTTCCAGCAAAATCGAGTCTTTGTTCCCTGATTCTGTTGGTCTCATGGGGGCTTCCTACTCATCGAGCATAGCTGTTCACACCCATGAGATCTGGTTCTCAAGCCGATTCATTGGTCTCATGGGGGCTTCCTGCTCATCGAGCATAGTTGTTCACACCCATTAGATCCGGTTCTCATGCCGATTCATTGGTCTCATGGGGGCTTCCTTCTCATTGAGCATAGCTGTTCACACCCATGCGATCCGGTTCTCAAGCCGATTCATTGGTCTCATGGGGGCTTCCTGCTCATTGAGCATAGCTGTTCACACCCATGAGATACGATTCTCAAGCCAATTTATTGGACATTTGGGGCTTCCTGTTCAATGAACAGAGCTCGCTCACCCATCTTGATTCGGCCTCCGGCCACCCTATTGGTCACATGGGGGCTTCCTGCTCCCCAAGCATAGCTGTTCACACCCATGTGATCTGGTTTCCAAGCCGAACATTGAGTTAAACCTATTTGTTTGCTTGATGCCGCTTTGCTAGGTAACCCGCCGAACTCTTGAGAGTTACTCTCTTTTAATAAGACCCTGAACTTGTCAAGGTTAAAACGGCGGCCTTTGTCACGTGAGAGCCGGCTTACAGAGAGCTAGGATAAACTCACCCGTTGTCGCAGTCTCTCCGCTATGTGGCCCGTTTGTACTCTTGCCAGTTACTTTTTTCAATAAGACCCTGAACTGGTTAAGGTTAAAACAACGGATTTATGTCACGTGAGAGCCGACTTATGGGATAAAAAAAAATTCAAAAATAGAATAGAGCTTCCGGCTTGCAGACTTACATATTTACAGCATCAATATGCTATTGGTCTACTGGTATGATATTATATTTGAATAAGTATTTGGTTTTTTCAAACCGCCCTGGTTATAGACTTTAAGTCGTCAGGACATATCATGTGGGATGTTATGACCCGCCCTGACGAAAACCGCCAGGGCATTTTTTCTTCCATGTGTGTAGGTGCATTATGAGTACCATCAGTTTTCCAGAGGATAAAACGTACACGATGGCACGACAAATCATTGTTTTACTAGTCTATTACATGGCTCCACGAGCCCAAATGATTAAGTGTTTTTAGGCAACGTCTGATGATGCAGATTATGAGCCATCCAGCGGATCAATTTTCCTGGTCTTGGCGGGTTGAGGCTTCCGGATCATCCTGCGCTGGTTCTTCTTCTTCCTCCTTCGTCTGGAAGTTAGGTGATGACCAATTGATGCCAGTCAAGGCTTGAAATTCAGCTTCATCATTGATAAGTTCAGACGGATCGATTTCAGGAGCAAAAGTATGCTTACGGATTGGAGGGATAAGATCCACAATTTTATAAGCCGGCGTTCGCATTTTTTGATTGTCTGCTGTATAAGCCGCCTGATATCTTGATAAGTCTGTTTCTTCGACGAGTTGACTCGCCAGCGGACACATCTCTTTCACACAAGCAGCAAAATCCTTCTTATCAAAGGGAGACCCGCCCTCTTTGAAACTAGGCAGTTAGTAGCTAGCTCGGCCAGGTCTAATTCTGCCTGCCATGCCTTAGCCCGGCTTAAAGCCGTAATGGCACCAGCTCTCGCAGCCGACCGCTTGATTTCTTCAATTCTTGCGAGCAAGACAGAAAGTTTGCTTAAAACATCACTGAGAAGGGATGGTGCTTGATTGGTTGGTGAGATGGTGGCTATTGTGCGCTGAGCACCAGTATATAATTGTTCCACCAGCGTGTAAACCGCCTTGAGCTTTATCAACATCTCTTGACCAAGATTGCTACTCCTGGGGCCTGTATAACATAATGTGGTTAAGTCACCAGGCGGCTCACAAAGTGGAGTGTGGAAATTAATTACAATATTTAACTCTTACTTACCAAAAATGGCGGAGGTCATCTGTGTGATATGGCGTTTAAGCTGGTAAGTTCTGTGGTGACCTCTTGCAAAGAGGCTTCAGCATTTTCGGCTCTCTGTACCAGGGCAGTCTTTTCTTCAGCCCAGGCGGCTTTCTCGGTGTTAAATCCGGTTTTATGCTTTTCTGCTTCATCCAAGCTGAATTTGAACTTGGAGTCAGCTTTCCGGGTCTCCGCTTCTTGCAGTTCAAGTCGATTTTTTAAATCCGCCAATTGAGATTGAAATTGAGTTGAGGCTTCCTGTAAGTAAGAGGTTAAACAGTTATCAACAGTTATGTCACAATACAAATTCAGAAAAAGTCCCAAGCCCTTTGCAAGCAATAGCACTTGGCACTTGGGGGCTAATGGGTGTAGAAAGATTCTTTTATAAGGCAGTGACAGACAAATCCGGTTCATCTTTTTTCACAGATAACCCGGCCTGTGAGGGTTATAAGGTGAGATTTTATTTGGCAATGATTTAACTGATCCGGTTCATCTTTTTCAAGATAAGCCGGCTCAGGGTGCCTATGACTTGAAGTTTTTTCTAGGATATAATGGTTGAAGTCTCTGCCACAGTCAATACAATCTTTCCTATGACTAAAACTTGGGGGCTGAAGGAATATATCTTAAACAGACGAATCAAAACTTCGTACCTCATATTTCTGATGCATTTGTTTGACCATATCAATCTCAAGATTACGGCTAGTGTGCACTTGGCTGAGGTAGCCGGAGAGTACTTCACTGATGGTCAGATGAGAATAATTGGCCATGTCAAACTTGACTTTGCATTTCTCAATCAATTCTTATTTGGCAGAGTGTTTCGTCAGGGCAGTGGGATTCCTCGGTTCTTGGAAACCAGTGCCTGTGATCAGAACTTCTTTAGTATTTGGTTCTGAAGGCTTGATTGGGCTTGGAGGTTTAGCACCCAAAGGGTCGATAATTGTATGATCAGTGGAGGCATCAGGATTCTCTGGTGGTGGGTCATTAGCAAGCTCCTCCGGGTGTTGCACGGAGGCTTCAGATACTAGTGCTTGCTTCTTCGGTTCATGAGTTTTGGGGTCTTCGACCGATTTTTTTTGTTTTCGCCTTCTTTCTAGGACTTGCTATTCCACTACAAGAAGATTGAAGGGGTCAGTGTAAGTATAAAAATGTGCAAACAGCAGAAATAAAGTCATTACCCAGGGGCAGTTTTGAAAGCCAGCAGCTGGGTCTGAGATGAATCGTCAGAGGAAGAATGAGAAGTCCCCTGATAATTGGAGTCAGAAAGATTAAATTGTTGGCGAATAAGACCCGCCTTTAGATATAAAGAGTTTGAATTTTGAGGCACATCTTGTCAGTGTCAAAACCGGCCGATCTCGGGTAGGGGGTCCCGAACTGTGCGTCTAAGGATCGAAGGTAATAGGAGGCAAGGGACACGGTGTTTACCCAGGTTCGGGCCCTCTTAATGGAGGTAATACCCTACTTCCTGCTTGATTGACTTTGACGAGAATAGGGGTTACAAGAGTTGATCTACCTCGAGATTGTAATGGCTAAACCCTAGATGTCTAGCCTATATGATTGTGATTGCCTCTACGGACTAAACCTCCGGTTTATATAGACACCGGAGGGGCCTAGGGTTGTACAGAGTCGGTTTACAGAGAAAGGAATCTTCACATCCGAACGCCAAGCTTGCCATCCACGCAAAGGAGAGTCCCATCCGGACACGGGGGAAGGCCTTCTATCTCGTATCTTCACAGCTCATCAGTCTGGCCCATGTCACATAGCCCGGACGCCTGGGGACCCCCTAATCCAAGACTCCCTCACCTCTTTCCGGCGCTTGCGTGGGGCTGGTGTGTTGGGTAACCCGGTGGATAGTTCTCCGCCTCCACTAGTCCGAGTTCTGCGCCGGTTCTCATGTTGTTGTTGCTTCAAAATAAAGTTGGGATCCAAGTAAGCTAAGGGTTGAGAAAATCTCACTTTCCGGGTTACTTGTCAAATTTTCTGTCTTGGCAAAGGCTCTGAGTCGGAGGAAATAATACTTACCTCTTCATCACCCTCCTGGCTGGTTTTCGCGTCATCCTGATAGCAATCAGTGTCAATAAGATAACTGAAAAAAGAGCCAAGGGAATCAAGGTCTACCTCCGACTCATCATCCTCCTCCAAGTTTAAAAGCTCTAAGGCGGTGGATTTATTCTTATTCTTCTTAAGGTCTTTAGTCTTAGCCCTGGCTTTCTTGGTCGCTTTCTCGTCATACTTCTTGTTCCAAAAGGCGGATGTAGCCTGTGTAAGTCATATGAAGGTAAGAGATACGCAGATCATATAAACAGTGAGGCAAAATAAGTGTATTAAGGAACTTACATCAGGTGGTGGGTTAAGTTTGCAGAAGGGGTTCAGCCCCACTTTGCTGCAGCTTTCCAAGCTTTCCCCCAGAAGGGTTTTGGTCATATCATTGATCGCTTTATCAGACAAACGTGTTGGCCAGTGGCGCAGAGGATCTTTGGCATCACCAGTATATGTGCACATTAACCCGGGCCGGCGGCTCAAAGGTATGATCCTCCAAGCCACCCAGCAATGGACCAGGTTGACACAAGTCAATCCATTGGCCAACAACGCTCTAACCTTTGAAAAGGTAGGCATATACTTGGCTCGTTCAGCGGTAGTAAGCCAGTCTAGAAGAGGGTGCTTGGCGTTGAGCCGGTTGTCGCGATAACCCGGGAAGGGATTTTCTTCAGATGGGGATGTATCTTGGCAATAGAACCAAGTTTAATTCCAGTCTTTAGGATGACTTGGAAGCACAACAGAAGGAAAAATGGCGTCTCTTCGTCGCTGAATTGAGACTCCCCCAAGTTCTAGGCTGGGTCCATCAGTGAACTCATTCTGGCGGTTCAAATAAAAATATTCTCTGAAGAGTTTGACATTGGGTTCCTCTTGAAGATATACTTCACAGAAGAGTTGGAAATTGCAGATATTTGAGATGGAATTGGGTTCGATGTCTTGAGGATGAAAGAAATGCAGAACGTCACGAAAGAATTTTGACCCGGGCGGTGAGAAACCCCGGTTCATGTGATCAGTAAAAACAATAATCTCGTTATCTTGTGGCTGAGGTCTGACTTCATCTGGGTTTGGAACACGCCAGTGAATGACATTTTTTGCTGGCAAGAAGCCGATTTTGACATATTCCTGAAGCATTTCTTCTGTGACGATAGAAGGGACCTACTCGTATGATGTAACTGTCTTAGTCATGATTGGGGTGCACGGCCTAAAAAGACGATATTAGAACGTGATTAAACCGATAAGGTATAGCTGGGTTATATCAACATTGAGTTGGTGATTTAAAAAGAAGTTTCAAGTTAAACCGGCAGGTACCTGGCGGGTTACAAATTATTGTTTAAACCGCCGTGAAGGGCTAATGGCTATGGATCTACAACAGTTCAGAAAATGAAGTAAATTTTAAACCTAAGGTGACGGATTTCATTTTTGACATTGTGAACTACAGGAGAAAATATTGCCAGATTATATAAGTTATGAAGCACATGCTGGCAGATCAATGGGGCCTAATGTTATATGGCGAGTCACGGTTTATGGTATAAGCCGCCATGGCAGCTATGGTACTTCAGATCTATCAGCGAAAATTTTGCTAAGTGATGGACAAACAGATTTTGCAGATTGGTTCTGTAGTTTTGGATCTGCCACAGTTCGAAAAAGAAAAGGAATTCTAAACCTAAAGGCTGTGACAGCGGAGGAACTTGTTTGCTTGAGGATTTTTCTGTATAAGAAAGACGATTCCTATGATTGAGAGGGGCTGTCAAACAACTTCCGCGTGCCTTCAACGCTATTTTCAGACTAAAATGAGTGTGCTACGGAGGAATGGTGAAGAACGGCAAGAACACCGACGAACTAAATAAACCCTAGTGCAGATCTGAGGCATGGGAAGATGAGCACTTACGGATGCTGATGGACAGCAGTGGCGCGCCGGCGTTCTCTGGTCCAGTCAGGTTGATGCAGCGACCTGAGTTGGTGTAGCGGACGGAGGTCGGCGGCGGCGGAGCTCGGGTCTGCAGAGGAGTCGCGAGGAGGAAGACGAAAATGAGGAGGCAAGGGGGGAAATGAAAAGGACCCCTGTCCCTATTTATAAGGAGATGGATAACAGGCATGCATGGGAATCAAGGAGGCCAAAAAGTGATTATGTGGCTGCATGGGCGCCTCG
This sequence comes from Aegilops tauschii subsp. strangulata, assembly GCF_002575655.3. NCBI lineage: Eukaryota > Viridiplantae > Streptophyta > Magnoliopsida > Poales > Poaceae > Aegilops > Aegilops tauschii. The sequence continues at coordinate 488,257,495 of NC_053039.3, forward strand.
AATTTCAGAAAATCCATTAAAGATAAAGATTTGTTGAGATGCTCTGGGCTTTGTGTGAAGTTAACGCAAGATGACGTCATGGCGGGTTAACGAGATTCGATGAGCTGACGTCATGGCGGGTTATATCAAGTTCATGAAAATTGATAATGCAAGATTCTGCTAAGTCAAGCACTGAAGATTTATGTGAACAAGTTCAAATCAACCTGGGGCCTAATGTTGGGGATATAACTACCGGGTATGACTAGCCCAGGAGGGGTCGGGTCATACCACTGGCGACTTAAAGAGGAAGATGGCGGGTCATGAAGCAAGCCTATTGACGGCCCAAGACCCAGAGGCGACTTGAGGCCCAAGAGGATGAACCGCCATATGTGTAACTTGTATTGTAAGGCAAACTTAGTTAGTCACCGAGCCAGACACGTTGTGTATGAGCCGGCCGAGACTCTGTAAGCCGCCGGACATCAACCTATGTATATAAAGGGGTGACCCGGCGGCGGGTTAACTCAAGAAACAACAAGTCGAGAACTAGGTCAAATGTATTCGCTCCCTGGTAATCAAAACCCAAGCAATACAACCCCAACTGGAGTAAGCCTTTACCTCATTGCGAGGGGCCGAACCAGTATAAACTCTCTATGTCTTTTGTCCCGATTAACCCCTTTAAGCTAACCTAGTTGCGATGTCTCCACACCTAAGTCCTTTCGCTAGGGCATCTGCCGTGTTAAGTCCACAACATAATCCATGCTCTCTCATATCCATATCAACTTCTTGGCATGCTTGCTGGATAAATCTTCAATCATTAAACAACTCCTTTGGAACCAACTCAAACACATATTCTTTCTGGAACCTTCATGACATGAGACGGACAACTCAATGCACCCTTTATTCCAAATTGTCTTGCCGATTCATGCAAAACAACTATGAAAAACTTTTGTATGACCTTTTTTTAATTTATTATTTTTTTTGATGTATTTATATTGTGGAAGCCTACATTATGAATATGGATGGAAGTAAATTGCTTAAATTGCAAATTAGAAAATGAACCATGCCCAAAAAATGTATACAAGTTACTTTGTATCACTAACAAGTACGAGCCAAAATAGATGGGCGCAGCAACGTGCGCCATCAACGATCTAGTAAAACTACAAGATCCCATAAAAAAAAGGTGTGCTCCGTGGCTTACTAGCGCGGCCAGCCTGAGTGTGGCGATTGCGGTCTCCTGGTTCCCGGGGCCTCGGAAGGCTCCCGATTAAGTCGTGTGGTCGCCTCGTCTTCGCTTTACGTTCTCAGTGCATGATGATGGTGGTGTGTGTGGGCAGAGGCACACCATATGTCCTCGTCGGTACACGCACCACGGAAGACGTGACTTTTATGCTAGTCACGCCTGCCCTCGCCATGGCGTCTCGTCGGTCTTGGCGGCGTTGATGAACTTGGTGTTGAAGTTGTATGGGTCCTGCTTGGCTCGGACTTCTTGACGACCTAGCGGCCTCGTCGGGGTATGCAAGGGGTACGCCTCGCAGGAGTAAGTAGTTTAGGAGACCAGTGTCGGTGTAAAATCGTTGCAGGCTCATATCGGCATGACCTGTGTGGTTGGCGTCTCGTCTCGGCTAGACGCTGAGTATTCGGCGGTCCACCAAGACAAAGGGCGCCACCTCACATGGCCGTGGAAAGGTGGCGTCGTAGAGGTCGCTTCGCCTTGAGCTGGTGCTACACCAAGGAGCGACCTGTATGCCGGCAACGCCATGGATTTGTAAGCCAAAGACTTGTCTGTCGTGGTGGGTACGACTGACTTGACTGAACGATAAAACAATGGCTGTCCGTTTTTTGAAGGACGCCGCCTGGAGAGCTCGTGGAGAGATGGCGTCGTAGAGGGCCGCGTCGCCTTGGGCAGGTGCTACACCAAAGGGTGACCTGTACGCCAGTGACGTCGTGGACCTGTACGCCGAGGACCCATCTGCCATGGTGGGTGCGTCGTCTAAGCTAGACACGTATTCAATGATCTGCCCAGACACGGCGCCGAGGCCTGTACATTGGTGACATGTTCGTCATGGACTTGTCTCGGAGTATGTCATCACGACCTCTAGTTTCGCCATGTCATTTTCTTCAGGATGCGGGACGCCGGCCCCGTCCAGCGCTATTGGAGTGCCATGGACCTGTGCACATGCGTCTGTTCGCCATGACCCGTGCATCGTGACCTGTACACCGTGACTTGTTCGCCAGGAATGGGTAGACTGCCATGATAGAGCATCGGGGCTAAAGGTTGGGATGCGTCGTTGGCGAGCTCCAGCTGCTCCCAAGTCGAAGGTGGCATGCGAGGGTGATGGGCTCGGTGAAGAGTGGAAGGAGACATAGCACAAGTACATCATGCAGGCGCCGTCTCCGTGCCCTCGGCAAGGCCCTCCTTTGTGTGGATGGATGTGCCCGTGTGCGTTAGTGAATGAATGGATCTCCCTTTCTGGCCGTGTGTCGTCTTCATGGGCTCCGGGTCGCAGGAGTCAGGTGGACTCCATAGCGTCCGTCGTCTTCATGGGCTCCAGGCAATTTTCTATTAAAGAATAAATTAGTGGCATTGGTATTATCCTTTAAGAAGAAAGAAAATGAAACAAAAATATAAAACAGGCCTACAAAATTCACACACAGATTACAAAAAATTGAAATTTTTATAATATACAAGAATATGCATATGGTAGGAGAATTTTTGATTAAAAAATCCTAAAAAGGAAAGAATTAGTGGCATTGGGATTACAATAAAATAAAATAAATCTGAAATAAGACTAAAACAAAATCAAAATAATGAAGTTTGATCAAGAAGAATGAATTATTTGCATAGGCATTACCCCTAAAGAATAAAGGAAATGATATAAAAACTAATACAATATTAAGTTAACAATTTTTTCTAAGTAAGAATGAATTAGTGGCATTGGTATTACCATCTAAGAAGAAAGAATACTATAATACAAACAATCACACACTATATACCAAAAAATTGTGCTTTTTAAAATATGCAAGAATAATGATATAATAGTGCAATTAATGGCAACGGTATTACCTCGAAGAGGGAAGAAGATAAAATAAAACCTAACAAATTAAAACAATGAAGTTTCCTAAGTAAGAATGAATTAGTGGCATTGGTAACCCTTTAAGAAAAAAGAAAATGAAAAGCAAAATCGAAAAACAATGAAGAAATTTACACACAATATACACAAAAAATACTCTTTATTAATATATGCAAGAATAAATACATGATAGTGGATTTCTCGCAAAAACATAAGTTTACTAAGAAGCAACGAATTAGCAGCATTGGTATTACCCTTAAAGGAAAAAGGAAATCAAATATAAATTAATAGAACTTAAAATAGAAAAGTTTTATAAGGAAAAATGAATAGTAGCATTGGTATTTCCCTTTAAGAAGAAAGAAAATGAAAAATAAACTTGCACACAACTTTGCACTAAAATTGCACTTTTCTAATATGCAGAGATTAATCGTATAATAATGCAATTTTGCACATATTGTGTAGTATGTGTGTGTGCATACATTTACACTTACCCAATATCGAAAATTGCACCTTGTATAGTATGCAAAGGACAAATATATAATAGTGCAATTTTCACACTTTAGTGTAATTTGCATACATGTTGTATAGTATTTGCATGTAACTTACACACACAGAAATAAAAAGTAAAGTTTCCATAATAAATACATTTTGACATATTAAAACTAAATTAAAATAAAAAGTAATGAACTTACCTAAGGAACAATGAATTAGTGGCATTGGTATTAGCATTTTAGAAGAATGAAAAAGAAAGAAAATTCTAAAACAAACAATTATAAAATCTGCACATAGTTTGTACAAAAATTGTAAGTCTTTTAATATGCAAGAATAAGCATGTACTAGGAAGTTTCATGCAAAGGAATAAATTAGTGGCATTGGTATTACGATTAAATAAATCAGAAAAATGAAATAAAACTAAAACTAAATCAAAATAATGAAGTTTATAATAAGAATGAATTAGTGGCATTGGGATTACCCTTGAAGAATGAAGAATATGAAATAATACTAAAATATGAATTTTTGAAAGGAAGAATAAATTAGTGACATTGGTATTGCCATTTAAGAAGACAGAATACCTAAAAAGTTGTAATACAAACAATGATTTTATAAAATTTGCACGCTATATACAAAAAGATTATGCTTTCTAAGAATGCGCAAGAATAAAAAATATAATAGTGGCATTAGTGGCATTGGTATTACCTTTGAAGAAGTAAGGAGATAAATAAAAAATCAAAATAATATAGTTTCCTAAGAAATAATGAGTTGATGATATTGCTATAACCATTTAAGAAGAGAGAAAATGGAAAACAAATTTAAAACAAAGAATCACAAAATTTGCACACAATATACACAAACAACGTCTTTATTAAAATAAGCAAGAATAAACATATGATAGTGGATTTTTTGCAAAAGAAAAGTTTCCAAAGAAGGAGTTAATTAGTGGCATTGGCATTACTCTTAAAGAAATTAAAAAGTAAAACAAAATTAATATGATAAATTTTATAAGGAAAAACGAATTAGTAGCATTGATATTATCATTCAAGGAAAAATAAAAAGGAAAAAACTTGCAAACAACTTTGCAGTGAAATTGCACTTTTTAATATGCAAAGATTAATCATATAATAGTGCAATTTTAGGACATATTGTATAGTATTTGTTTGCATGCATTTACACTTACCCAATATATAAAACTAGCCACAAAAGAAAAGAAAAGCAACTAATAATGAAAAATGAAAACAAATGCAAAAACAGATGTAAAAAGAAAAAACAGAAAAAACAAAGGGAGAAAGAGGAAGGCTAGATTGCACCTGGTAATGTGCTTTGGTCCATTAAGAAATCGACTGACCCAAATATGCGGTGAGTCGATTTAACACAGCCTAAACACCTCTGAGAACAAAACAGAAGAAAAATAATAACACGAATCGCAAAGCAAGATCAACGACACACAAAAACGTCAGATACAAATAAAATTCCAGACGACTTACATGCAGCTAAATGGGTTAGCTAAATAGGTCCTCGGCCTCTCGCGATTGCAACACCAATGACGTTGCGACGACCACATCCAACGGCTATATAACGTGAATCCAGTGGGTCGTTAACCCCGTTGATTGACGCATAGCGTCCGTTTTTAGATGTTTCTTTAAGTTTTGTTAGGGCTTGTGTCCTCCTCAGGAAGGCGAGATGTCGGTGGCTGTGTGGATGTGTTTCTCTGGTGTATCTGTGTTTGGTTGATTTGATCGGATCTTGTCATTGTTCGTCTGCATTCATGTGTCTTTAGGTTGGATCCTTCCTATCGGCGGTGATTGTTGTTTTGTTGTGCTAGCCCAATGGGACCTAAGCAAGACTACTTTCCGATTGTTTAATATAACAAGTTTTGCGAGGCTCCGGCGAAGGAGAGGCGATGGCAGCGGCATGCCTTCGGCTTGCTTCCGTGCTTGTAGTCGTCTTTAGGTGGACTACGGATCTGGATGTATTTTTTTATTATTTCTGATGTTTGTTGTACTGACATGATTAAAAATAAATACATCAAAAAATTTCATGCAAAAAACAAACGTATTGTGCTGCCTACGCACGTGAGAACAAAGCAAAAATGATTGCATCTACACATGGTGCACAGAATGAGTGCATCTACCCGGACATAGTTTACTGGCTATGCACATGAGCAATAGAGAAAAAATGACAGTTTCTCTCTGCAACTTGCCGCTGCTGCCTCCCAACCCTACCCGCCATAGCTTAAGTCCCCCTCCTCTTCTCCATCCAGCGGCCTCGTCGGTGACAAGAGGAGTGGGGCATGTTTGTCTTGTTTTATTTTTGTTAGGTTTTTGCTTCTCTCGCGTCATCGACGAGGTGATGTCGACGATGGCGTGTTGGAATAATGTCTCTTCGATATCTCCCTACCTCAACGATGTACGATCCGGCGTCAACAATGGGCCTATGAGCGTTTGTCCCTAGATATGTTGGTTCACTACATATCTTGGTAGCTCGTGTGTCTTTCTAGGAGAGATTTTGGCGGGCTATTGATGTCGCGACTGTTGAGAAATGTAGTAGAAAACAAAAAAAGTAGCCCTATGATCATCCAGAAACACTATGAAGATGCAATCACGGTGTAGAAAACTAGAGAAAGCTCCAAAAACTTATGCATACGAAAGTGCCAAAACCTCTAGTATATATGTTGGAGGAGGAGGAGAGGGTGCCACACAAGGGGAAAAAGTCCCCCCCCCCCCCGGCCGGCCAAGAGGAGGGGAAAAACCCCTCCAATTCGGCCTCCCCTTCCTCCCACAAGGGGGAAGGGGCGCCACCTCCTAATTGGACCCGAGTGGCTCAAATATCTTTCCACCACTTGGCCTTTTAAGGCCGTTGATATTTAAATAAATATAAAAGCCTCCTAATCACATTTAGATCCTTTTTAATATTAATTTAACATCACCGGAAACCATTTTCACCTGTATATAATTTATCGGTATTACCCGGTAAACCCCGAAACGCTTTCGTTTCCTCTCGAAACTATTCCGAATATTAATGAAACTATTTCATAAATATTTTCTCATTACTCTTGTCCTACTAACACTCAATAGATCATGATTACCTTAAGTTTGTGACCCTGTAGGTTCGGTAAAACATAGACATGAACAAAACCCATTGCATTCAGTGACCAATAGTGAAACCGTGGACGTCCATATCGATCCCTATGAGTACACGAATGACATTTGAGTGAACATTTGGTTATCATGTGTTATTCCCTTTGCTTCGCGATACTTTACAAAACACGAGGTGAGATATATCGGTATCCTCTTGAGTCATACACATGCTCACTATACCAGTCTTCTTGTTACCGGTTTTGTTCTTCTTTCTCGTTGACATATTCCGGTATCCCCGTCACATAGTCACATGTATCTGGCCAGACGATGATGGATGCCCTCACACCAAGAGGGCCTTAAGAATATCTCTCCATCGTCGGAGGAGCAAATTCCACTCTCGAGCTATCTAGTCCCTTGTCAAACTTTCTGATGAACATGTAAGTTGTCGTTATGACCACTGTGTTATAGTTGACGTTTGATAAAGCCCAAAGTTCATCAGTTCATCATACGGTAAGGAGTGACTACGATACTCTCATGGTCAAAGGAATTAAATCACATGTTAACTCTCCGTGTTATAACAATTGAGTTCTGACGATATTATCTCAAAGCATAACAAATAAGTTTGGGTCGACTCAATATGATTGTTCTTCTATCACCATATTCTCAAAGTTGTTCTAGGACAATCGTTGCACTTAACAATATTTTAAGATCCGGAAAACATGATCACTAACAACACCTGAGCTAGTTTTAGAGGCAAGACTAGGAATCAGGTTTTACCGTTTATCATTCCACACGTGCATATGAGTTTTCCACTGAATCGCATATTTCAGGATCATAGCGGTTATAGCACAGAATATAAACTCTTAATTACAAATATGAAAATATAATAATACAATAGTATTGCCTCTATGGCATATTTCCAACAGCGACTTCGACATCTTCTTCTATGTTGGTCTGTGGCTTGGTCCGGTTTCTCCAACCCTCTGAACCGGTGGTGATGGATTGCAAGCCTTTCCTACGTAGGGTGATGCTCCAGTTGATGCTGCTTCAACGATTTATAGATCTCATCTCGAGGGCGAACAACTATTGCGGTCTTTAAAGTCTGATATGACGAAGGCGTTTGCAGGTGTCGCTTTTCCTTGCTGTTGGCTCAGTGCGATTTTCAATCTCCAATGGGCGGCGTACAATCGAACAAAAAGACTAGTATGATTTTTAATGTAATTTTATTTTTTACTGGCTGTTCTACGTCTATATTCGCCTTTATTTTTCTCAATATTAATCATTTAATCAGATGTGGTGTCATTATTAAAAAAATGGCTGCATCTGCATATGCACATGGTGCACATGCTTACTTACATTGACATGGCTCTCCTCGAGAGTTCCTTGCTTCCAAAGCAAAAGGCCTCCAAATAATAATCATGCGTATGGATGCGAATCTCGAGTTTTAAATTTGCCTTTGCAACCGGAAGCAAGAGGGATCTCGATCCAGCGCCGCACGGACAACAAGGTAAAAGCCACGACCGTTTGCTGTACGAACCAATAATTCTTTCAACATTTCCACGATCCACAGATTGCCATGGACGTCAGGCATGGCGTATGCAGGTTAAGCCATCTAGTTCTAGAAGAAGATGAACCACGCAATATATAGGCCGCCATGCAGGATGGTGCCACACAACACACATCCAATCAACGCACATCACTTCCCCTTATGACACAGTTAACCATGGATAAGGCATATATCGCCATCCTCTCCTTCGCCTTCCTCTTCCTGCTCCACTACATTCTAGGCAAGGTCAGCAATGGCAGGCGCAGCAAGGGCGCCGTCCAGCTGCCGCCGAGCCCCCAGGCCATCCCGTTCCTCGGCCACCTCCACCTCCTGGAGAAGCCGTTCCACGCCGCTCTGTGCCGCCTCGCCGAGCGCCTCGGCCCGGTCTTCTCGCTGCGCCTCGGCTCGCGCCGCGCCGTGGTCGTCTCCTCGGCGGAGTGCGCCAGGGAGTGCTTCACGGAGCACGACGTGATCTTCGCCGACCGGCCCCAGTTCCCCTCGCAGCTGCTCGTGTCCTTCGACGGCATCGCGCTCTCCACGTCCAGCTACGGCCCGCACTGGCGCAACCTCCGCCGCGTCGCCGCCGTGCAGCTGCTCTCTGCGCACCGCGTCGCCTGCATGTCCGGCGTGATCGGGGGCGAGGTGCGCGCCATGGCGCGCCGGCTCTTCCGCGCCGCCGCGGCGTCCCCCGGTGGGGACGGCGCCGCGCGGGTCCAGCTGAAGCGGAGGCTCTTCGAGCTCTCCCTCAGCGTGCTCATGGAAACCATCGCCCAGACCAAGGGGACCCTGTCGGAGGCCGACGCCGACACGGACATGTCCGTGGAGGCCCAGGAGTTCAAGAAGGTGGTGGACGAGATCATCCCGCACATCGGGGCCGCCAACCTGTGGGACTACCTGCCGGTGCTGCGGTGGTTCGACGTGTTCGGAGTGAGGAACAAGATCCTTGCCGCGGTGAGCAGGAGGGACGCCTTCATGCTGCGTCTCATCGACGCCGAGCGCCGGAGGGTTGACGGCGGCGCCGAAGGCGACAAGAAGAGCATGATCGCCGTGTTGCTCACTCTGCAGAAGACGGAGCCGGAGGTGTACACCGATACTATGATCATGGCTCTCTGTGCGGTAAGTCTTCCAATAACACTCGGTGAATTCTCTATAGAATTACTCACGTCACGATCTCATCAATAACACTCGTTTTCTCACTGAACTCTGCAGAATTTGTTTGGGGCTGGGACGGAGACCACGTCGACGACGACGGAGTGGGCGATGTCGCTGCTGCTGAACCACCCGGCGGCGCTCAAAAAGGCGCAGGCCGAGATCGACGCGGCGGTGGGCACCTCTCGGCTGGTGACCGCCGACGACGTGCCGCGGCTCGCCTACCTGCAGTGCATCGTGAGCGAGACGCTGCGGCTGTACCCGGCGGCGCCGCTGCTGCTGCCGCACCAGTCCTCGGCGGACTGCAAGGTGGGCGGCTACAACGTGCCGAGCGGCACGATGCTGATGGTGAACGCGTACGCCATCCACCGGGACCCGGCGGCGTGGGAGCGGCCGCTGGAGTTCGTCCCGGAGCGGTTCGAGGACGGGAAGGCCGAGGGGCGGTTCATGATCCCGTTCGGGATGGGCCGGCGGCGGTGCCCCGGGGAGACGCTGGCGCTGCGGACCATCGGCATGGTGCTGGCGACGCTGGTGCAGTGCTTCGACTGGGAGCGCGTGGACGGTGCGGAGGTGGACATGACGGAGAGCGGCGGGCTCACCATCCCCAAGGCCGTGCCGCTCGAGGCCGTGTGCAGGCCGCGCACGGCCATGCGCGACGTGCTTCAGAGCCTCTGATGATCCAACTTCGTTCTTGGCATCATAAAATGCATGGACTGGTGGCGTGCTGAAATAGTAGTAAATAAACTTGTGAGCAGAGTCAAGCTAGCTATCATCATATGTAAATTACAGGTACGTGTCAGGGTTTTGTAAGAACTAGCTAAGCTATCTAGGTAGCTAGCTCGTAGTACTACCAAACCAGCAATTTGTAATTTAGCTTGTATCAAGAATGTTTTGTATGGAGTAACTATTTATATCATCTCTCTCTAAAATTGCAAATAAAAAAATGTCGGGAACGAACGTTCATGGTTTGGGCTTACACCGATCTGGACACGCGAGGGAAGGGCAGCTTCACTTAGAATCTGAGACTTCGAATCAAAAATAATAATATCATTTTTTTCTTGTATTTGCAAATAAGCGGATGATGGAGGAACAGAAAACGGAAGCGGGAAATATCCACCTGTGAATTTTCATGCGGTTTTGTTATTTATACGGTTACCTTTTTTTTTAGGGATTTATACGGTTACCTGAAAATGAAATTTGGACTAGTCAATTCTTTGGGAGAAAGAGCGACACTCCGAGGTCCAGGTGGGGAGCAACGCCGCAAGGCCGGTCCAGAACCTCGTTGGAGACTGGGACAAAGGCGGTGATGGGAGGAGGAAGATGAATGGGCCGACCGTCGGGTCGATCTCCAATGGTTCTGCCGAAAAGAAGCGTGCAGGACGTTTAGATGCACAATGCTGTCCCATTTTCTTGCTGTTTGGTCCCATTTTCTTATGATTCCCGTCAAACTACCAGTTTACAACACATGCCAGACACAAAATCCCGTAGCTAGAAGGAGTCCAAAGATGTGCGGCACTGAGCAACATTTCTGTTGTTGATTCTTTGTTGCTTACCTAAGCACCATTGCCCATTGGGTTGGGTCAGGACTCAGGAATGGATTCCATTTGAGGTGCAGCCGTGCAGGACTCTGGCTGGTAGTACACCCCAATCGCGTTTCAACCTGAGACTACGGGTGCGCAAAAGTAGATCACCGGACGCACGTCTGTTTCCACAAGGCCACTACTACGGGTGGATTTTCACGGGCGTGTCCGGCACTCTACCCACGCGCGCAAGCAAAACATGCCACGGCGGGTCAGGGCAGCACCTCGTGCTTGTCATTTAACCCGTGCTGCAGTAGAGCCTAGAGCGTGACCATGGGCCATGGGGCGGCGTGGGACGGCACCGGCCGGCCGACGACCGGCGGTTCCCTTCCACCCGAGGCGATGCCGTCACAACTGACAAGGCAGCGTTAACAGTTTAGTAAATCGGCCAAGATGGAAAAACGAACTGAAGCCTGTAAACATCTTATTCAGTCATGAATGAGGATTGCCCAGACTGCGTCCTTCTTATCTGTCAAGTTCACAAGCCCAGGCTACAATGGCCTACCATTACTTGTCAGTCAGTCGCAAGGGCTTCAAGATAAATGGGTAAAGCAACGGGTAGCTCACATCTACAACAAATGCAAACAGAGTTGTGACCACTGTCGAACAGTCATGGATGTGCCGAACACACCGTAGAGGTGCCTTGGCAGGTTAACTGGGTATCTTCAGCTTCTGGGTCTTCTGCATCACGACGGGCAGCTTACGGGCGACAAGATTCGGGTCTGCGTATGCCGCGGAATCAGAAGGATACCCTTCCTACATTATGTGGAAAATGGATTAGAAACATAAATTAAATTGCAGTTAACTTGTTCAAAGGAAAGTACTTGTGAGAGAGAGAGAGAGAGAGAGAGAGAGAGAGCATACCGCAGACATGGCAGCAAATGTTGCTTCCCTCCAGCAGAGTTCACGCAGTACAACCGGCTTCGCTTCCTTACTTCCAAAAGAACAATGTAAACGGGTATCCCTCAATCTCATTAGCGCACCATCAACCCTAAGCTGTGGAATGTGGTATATGCAGGGGTAATAAGAAGTCGTTAGGCTCCTGTGACTTATGTATAAATGGATCTTAAAATAGCTATTAATGTTCAAGCATCTGCACATGAGACTGCCTGCCGGCGTTGTGCCCAAAACCACACCAGCTTGGTGGGTGTCATGCTTGAATTTAAGCTTCCAGAATTCTAATCCCCTTCAAAAGGGTATTTGTTTTAGATTTTCTGAGAGTCAACCTTAGACCTGGTTTATTTGAGAAGAGTGAACACACTGAAGAACTGTAACTATTATAACACTAAGCTCTTGCCATTCTTTGTGGGAAAACTGGAAAAAGTAGAATTATATACTAAAAGTAAAACTATTTAGCGATTTGCTTCTTTGTGTATGACATTACATGGCACTTATAGATTCTCTTACTACTAGAGACACATCAGGTGTAAAATGCAGGGCAGTAGATCATACCCAAAAGCGCAAGAGCAGAAACCAACCGGTTGGCATCACCCTCTGCAGACATGCAATCAAAGAATATCAAGTATGTTGAATTAACCATAAAAATAAGTATGTGAAACTAAAGTTGATGTTACGATACAAAAAGTCCAGTTAAAAATAAGGATAACTAGGGAGAACTTACCACTCGCGCTGTAAGGAATGAAATACCACTATCAGCTAGCTCATCTTCATACAAGATAACCTAAATATGTCATGTCAGGGTAAACCAATGTATAGAGCAATCAAGAACAATTTAATCTGTTTCCGTACCTCATCGTAGAAAAGAATTGGTTCTTTTGCAGAAAGGGCAACAAGGTCTATCCTGTCATCAGTGTCCTCCCAACACAAATTGCTACATTCATCTAAACTTGTTTGCGTCTGGAAAAGAAATAATGATGGTCAGACACCTACCAGTACGAGAAGTAAATCAGCTTAAGGAGGCAAATGAAGCGAAAACAGGTGAAATTAGAGTAGAAGTAAGGTACATACAGCGTCTTGGTTCAGAACCACATCACTCCCACAGTATGGTGTCGTGAATGTATAGTCATAGTCAAGTACCACTTGATCAGCAGGATTACTGCAAGAAAACATATACTGAATGAACCTTCTCTTGGTTCTTTGCCTAATAAAGCCACAACACGTTAAATTTCTAGTTAATTATTCTACAAACAGAGACTGGAGTGGAGTGAACATATACTCGTTGATTGAAATAAGAAATGCACAGCTGACCTTTTTTATAGTATTTATTGACATTTTTTTATAGTAATGCACGACTGACCTTCCCACAGTAAAACATAAAGGAAACCATCCTAAATGTATTTCTTTACTGTGTTGGTACTTGTGGCGAAAGCTTGACCCTTTAAGACAAACAGCAATGCTCCCATATAATAGTGACCCCAAAGAAATCCAAAATACTTTTCACTAGAAACACTTCCTAGCATGAATAAGTAACAGAGTACAGGTATACAAGAACCTTCTGAATTTCCATTTTGCTGCAGCAGGAACTTGAACAGGTGGCAATGCCTCTTGTTTCCATGCCTTGAGAGCATCAAGCGCATTGAAATGTAATTTGACACCAGTTTGAGCATTCTGAATAGACACAAAACTCTCTCCAAACACCATCTCAGGTAAATGTGTCGTCTGAAGTTTATCTTCATATCTGAAGAAGAACATTGCATAAAGGTTTCAATTAATTCATACACAACCATTTATATGGTTACAAACCAAGGATCTACTAACAGTGGACAGATCCAATATTAGTTAAGAATGCAAAATGCACTCCTTATGACAAATAAATCAAAACCAGTAAGAAATGTTATACATATTGCCTGACTGCACGCAGCAATAGAATGACGGGTATGCTAGTACTATTTGTTAATAATCGATTACTGGTTCATTGCTGGAGATAACAGAGGAACGATGATTCAGATTTCATGTTTCAGTTGGCAGGTGCGGCAGTTAATTGGTGATGGCCAACAGAGTAAAACATAAAGGATTCAACCTCCATGGCTGAAGAACATAAGCATAAAAAACTTAAGTAGTTTTAAATTCCATGAATGACCAGCAACTAAGCAAACCATACCAAATTCCTTTCTACTACTATTACACAACAAAAGGAGTACGGACACAGGACAAATAGGAAATCTACCAGCAGACTGAATATGATTGAGTACCAGATAATGTTCAAGCTATATCAAGCCAAGAATATGAGTTTCCAAATCTCTACTGCGCTAATCAAATGGAAAGGGGAAGAAAGGTTAGGGTTTAAGGTTGGGGATGGCTCGTACAGGCTCACAGATGCGGAGTTGAGGATGGGCCCCTTGTGAGTCTGGATGACCCAGCCCTTCACCCGCACGCCGCCCGGAATCGCCTCCGCGCCGGCCGCTTTCAGCTCGCCCGCCGTCGGGCCGTCCCACGCCGCCGCCGCAGCCATCTTCCGCTGCGTCCCGTCCCGGTCTCTTGCTCTGGTTCGGTCGCTAGTCAATACGGACCCACTCTGTGCTCTAAGAACAGAGCACATTGCCGTTAGCATCACGACCGTCTGATTAAACATTGATGGCTGTGATTCACTGCTACTTCTGTCAGAAGAACGTTTCCTACGTAGAGTACTAGGTAAAAACACATGTTCTGTCGATTAAATGTGTTTTCTATTCCCAAAACTACATTTTTAGCTAAATACGTACTCTCTCCATCCCATAATATAAAAACGTTTTTGACACTAAACATTCTTATATTATGGGACGGAGGGAGTAGGTAATAGTAGATGCAATGCATTGAGCCCAGATCATCTACGTAGATAGTAAATGCTCTTATGTCTTTTCTTACAGAGAGAATACTTATAACAGAGTACTTGACATAAACACGAAAAAATGAGACAAAAAAGAAAACGGCATCACTAGTCCACGTGACACAATCGCTAGTCCATTTTATAAAGGTCAGGATAATGTTTCATTTTAGATGTCAGTCTAACCAATTAAATCTAAAACATCAGCACAAAGATAATACCTTCAACAGAGGGCGTCCACATATAGCGTCATTGTTATGTTCTAGCAATAAAGGCATATATAGGTTTTCACTTGGAATGTTTGTTTTGAAAACACCGATTATAATATAGACACATACACTCGCACCATCACGGACACACACTCACAGAACATCTACTGAAGAGGGTTGGAGTTGTGGAGCTTCAAAATTGATGATCGGGGTTTGATCTTTGGGTTGGAGTTGTGGAGCTTCAAAATTGATGACCGGGGTTTGATCTTTGGTGGGTTTATGGTACCATCGCTACGGTTTTAACCATCCAATGATTGATTTTTTCACTATCGGGGTAATGTGAAGTGAAGTTTTAGTCATTATTTTTTTTTTGACAGAAAGACTGTAAGGGAACCCCCTACAGTATAATTTATGCAACAAACCCAAATTGCAAGTACCATGACTTGAACCTGGGTGGGTGGGAAGGCATCGGCCCCTTCCCACCACTAGGCTATGCCTTATTCTGCAACCAAAACTGTCATGGTGTCCCTCAGACATAACCGGCATTAGTTTGTTTATTTTGGATAGATTTTGTATAAGATAATGGATGGCGATCTGAACATGGATTTTTTTCAACTATTTCATTTAGAATTTTGTTTTCATTGCCGCTTGATCATATGCTAGAGATATTGGTGAAACGACGAAAGTACTCTTCTGAACTTAAGCTTAAATGAGCTCGGATAAACAGTAAAATCGAAAAAAAAATATGAAAAAAAACTGTTGTTAACTTTGACAAATGTTCTAAGTGTTCGTAAATTTTTATCATGAGATCACATTCGTGGAAGGTGTGAAAAAAATTCAGTGCTCCAAAATGCTTTCGAGAGTAGCATTTTCGGAGCATCCATTGTTTTTTCACTGAGTGGAGTGGAGTGACTAGAATTTGGTCCGCGAAGCAGATGGGGATGAATATTTGTGGGGTCGGGTTGACTAGTGTGGGTCGGATCTGCCATGGCGGACACACCCGGCCTCCCATATCCGTCTCAAATTTGGGTTGAATATAAAGTGTGCCGGTCAGTCCGGGCGTTTGGGCTAGTACAGGGCATTCGTCTGGGTTGGCTTTTTTTAAGACCGGGTTGTCCGCCCTAACGTTTGGAGCCGGTTTGAGGCGTCCGACTATAGATGCTCTCAATGCACAAGATGCAGATTTTTTTTGTATTTTATAAAGAAAAGAAAGAAAGAAAAGTATATTTTTGGTCCTCAAGTTTTAATGAAGTAGACATTTGACTTTTTTTTGTTTGACATTTCCTCTCATGTTTTAAAACTGGACACGTTTAAACCAAAACCGGAAACCAAGCTGTATTGGGCTGGCATGTCCTCGGTTTTGACTAGAACATCTCAAGTTACTGCCACCCCATCTCATCTCATCTCTCTGGGATGCAGAGGCAGCATTTTGTCGATCATCTTGTGTGCGTTCGGCCTCCGCACCGCCGGCGTAACACCGAGCTCAAGTCCGGCCACCTTGCGCTGGTGGAAGGAAGCACTACACCAGCTCGCACCACGCACGCCGCCACTCATCGTCGACGAGCCTGATGAGGTGGTAGACGGCGCATACGAGCAGGAGAACGGTCCAGCTCCTGAGCGAGGCATCGCGCAGGCGGCGCCGGCGCGTGTCGTGGCGGCGCCAGCGCGTGCGCCACTCGAGCGCACGGCGGGTAGCTTCCGCGCGTCGAGGTCCATGCCTGTGACGGATCGCGTCGGGAGCAGCAAGCCGGCGTTGCTGAGCATGACGCACGCGCTGTGCTTCATGCTCCCGCGTCGGCGCCATGTTGGAGCTAGTGCAATGGCCCAAAGCGTGTGGCGGCGTGCCGGTCGACCAACGTCATGTCGCCGCCGAGGAGGGCCACCAAGGTCCGCACATCGCTGGCGGCCACGGCCCAGCTCGCCGACGATGAGGCAAGTGTGATTACCCCGGGAAATGCATGCCAACTGTTCGATAAAATGCCTAGAATAAGGTTTCAATACCAGCCCAATACCGCTCCATTTTCTGGTTCTGGACGAAACATGTCTGAATTTGAAACACAAGGGACCAAATTTCGACGGAAAAAAGATGAGGGATCCAATGTCTACTTCTTGTAAACTTGAGGGACCAACAATATACACTTTTCTCAAAACAAAACAGATATGAAACTCAAACAAATATTCATGTTTGTCTCGATAATGTGCAAGAAGGATATATATATACAAGCATGCATAGAGTGGTGTTCTTCAGTTCTTGCATATTAACTGAGATTCATTTTTGCGCTTGCAGCATACAACGAAGACAAGTTGCGACTTCAGTGAACGAAGGTCTTCGCTCAGGCTCAGTTAACCAGCATTGCTCCATGAGTTTCCTCCATTCCGGGTTACATGAAGTGGGCACTGGCGGCCTCAGTGTGTCACTCAAAATGCCCCCTGCACACTCCCAATGGGGACTAATATTAATCTTTACTCAAGAAGAGTGAAGGTATGTTTTCAATTAAATTAGCATATAAATTTACCACTGGGTTCCCTGAACTTGACAATTACATGCCCAGGTCCCTAAACTTGTAGAAATGAGTAAATTCAACTACCTAGGTAACTAGTAACTATATACTGTAATTTTGCTATAATTTACTGTTTGGCTTTGTGTAGGTCATGTGAAAATAACGAATAACTGATGTTTTTTTGTTTAAATTAAGTTAACATAGATCCTTAAAACATACTCGCTTTGCATGACCTTTCTTTTCAAGAAGATCTCAAGCTTTAACTTAATTACCTACACAAAGCTATTTAAGTAGTTTGAGCTTATCCCTACTCACAAGTATATGGTTCTACTCATGTTTAAGGACTTAAATGTGCGGTTCCCAAGTTTAAGACCCAAGTGGTATAACTACAGAACCATGGAAGTTCAGAGAAATGCCATTTATATATAAACAATTCAGAAGATGAGATTTCTACTACAGCCTACAGATGGATGATCATACTGTTGCATACCTATAACTCCTCCATAGTGCATGCCATCATATGGATCCTCACCAGTGAGAATTTCCCACATCACAACACCAAAAGAATAGACATCGACCTGTGTTACCATAAAGATGGCGTATTTGAGAATACAAAACAGAAGAACATGTCAGGCCTAAGTATATTCTAGAAATTTTACAAATTTTTTTGTCAGCGTGTGTTAAATTCTGCAAGAAAATTCTTTTTTTTCATGAATCAAATAGGAGGAATGCTCCCGTTCATGTTTAAAGTGAATTCTCATTAATCGTTTCTCCTTCTATATCACAAAAAAGTAACGTCTTGGACATGCTTCCAGTCAAACTTTTAAAACTTTGTCTGCAAATATCATTTTAATTGTTATGTTTGAAAATTTTAACATCATATCTATAGATCTGTCTCAAAAAGCATTTCTGGAATATCATGTTTTTCAGTCTTGTACATATATTGGTACTATAAATTAGTGGTCAAAGTTATATCTCAAAGACCATGTCAGTATCTAAAAAGTCACTTATTTGTGATATGAAGAGAATATATCACTCCCGATGAGCATGTCAAATATCTTCAACTTCATGCCACAGTTTGAACAATGTTACATTCATATGACTGATAAGTATGTCGTATAACCTTTGTGCATGAATGTCAAGTGAAATTGTGAAACAAACACAATGCTATAATTTGTTTTCTTCGCAATTTGTAGCACCTCCACACTTCCAGGTCATTAAAAAGATTCATCATAATACCTTTTCAGATACTTTGGTGCCGCTCATTGTCAACAATTCTGGGGCCATCCATGGAAGAGTTCCTCTCATTCCACCAGAAACCATGGTGGCTTGTTTCATCTTTGATAAACCAAAATCAGCAACCTGCAGTCATTGTTTCTCTATTATGGCCTTCATTTATATCCAGAAGTCCATCATATGTATTTTGTAAATGCATATCATTTTCTTCAACCATTCACATTTGAAACTCAAATACAAAAAAAAATGCTATTGGAAAACTGGAGTTCTGGCATACCTTGCATATGGGACGAGAGGGATCCTTAACATTCACTAGCAAGTTATCGCATTTCAGATCAAAATGGACAATGTCCTTGGAGTGCAGATATTCCATTCCAATGGCGGCATCCATTGCAACAAGTACCCTCTTGCGCCAATCGAGATATTTGTCCTTGCGACTGAGTACTTTCTTTAGAGATCCATTGACCATGAATTCAGTTACAGTAGCTAATGTCCCCCCTGGCCCATTATTCACAACCCCGTAAAGTGCCAGAATATTTGGATGGTGAAGTTTTGAGATGATAGCGGCCTCCCTCCAAAATTCTGTTATCTGCATGATATTTATGTTTAATGATGAATACATGCTGTATTTCTCAATTTCAACCCTTGCATTTAGAATAACGGTATTGTTCCACTAAACACAAGCTTCTTATGTTTCTTTTTTACACTAAATATGTTGGCCTATACAGCATTGTCAGAATGACATTGTTTTAACAAACAGTGAGTTTCTAGTTTACAACAGATGCAATTGATATGGCTACTCTTTGGATCCGTACGTGGTCCTTACTACATCATGTGGAGGCGTGAATACTCTAGTTTCTTAGTGCACCCTTACCTGGCCAATTTCATAAACTGGTCCCCTTGATTGCAACTTCAAATAACGCAGGTGAATTCATATGGGCTTACCAGTTTATCTGCCTGGGATGATTGGTATGAAAAACAACTGTTATTTATCCGTTTAATGGCAACATCTGTTCCCCTCCATTTTCCATGAAAAACAGTTCCAAATGCTCCGGCGCCCATCTCACGAAGATCTTCGAGGTCATCGTTGCTTATTATCTGCCATTTGTATGACATCAACTTTAGGAAGATGTCCTTGTTAATGAAAAAGTTAGGAAATGTGTTGTGAATAATATTTTCAGATAAATGCCTTTCTTATGTCTCTGACAAAAACAATCCTAGCTTGACATGCCTATGTTACAGACTAGTACATGTGGAACTAATTACAAACCTGGACATTACTCATAAGATCTCTGCCCAACACTGCATTTGCAGGCAGAGATTTTTCACTGCTCTTGGTTTCGCGTAGCTGACGGTAGAAGACAAAACAGAAGTTATATGGTTAACCGTTCCATCAAATTGTACCATATGAAACATGGGGTGCAGATATGATGACATACCTCAGCCTCTGGGATTGATGGTGCAGCATTATCTTCAGCTTCATGCAATGGAGCTCTGATTTGAGGATTAATGATGCCAGTGCCAACCGAGCGAAATCGAGTGATTTCTGATGCATGCTCATCTGTTGTTGGACTGCTGGGTCGTTCTTGTATTGTATCACTTGAAGCACGCACAAGAGTATTTGGTTGCAGGTTTATTCTTTTGTCTAAAGGTGTAGAAGCAAAAGGAAGCAGCGATGTTGCAGGACCTGCAGGCTGGTTCTTCTGGATGCTGTTGGTTGCAGCCGACCTCTCGGGATACTGCAAGTTTGCACTGATGTTGCCGCCGCCAGGACTAGTGGATTCATGACTAGGTTCAGATATCTCCACCCTGTTGTGCGGTTGGAAATTAGTGTTCCTCCTTAGTGAATTCGATGGCTGCGTCGTCACACTACTGTTGTCCAATGGTATCTGAAGCTGTTTCCTTGGTGATATTTTTTCCTGTGCCCCAGTAGTTCTGTAAGTGTCTGTGGCAGTCTGTTGATGCTGCACCGTGGATTCAGAAGGCGCAGATGCACCAGGGGAAGCTTTACTAGTCTTTCTGGCTGCAGAGATCATGATCTCTTCGTTACCTTGTGCCTTATAATACTGGTTGATCATCCGTCTCTGGGTACTTGGGGGCGTCCTCTCCAGCTGACCACTTGCCGTCACTGGCGGTACCGCGATGCTCTGCAAGGGCTTGCTTTTGATGAGCACTGAAGCTTCCTCTGTTCTGCCTGCCGGCGGCCCTGCTTCCACACTGATGCCAAACATCAGCTGGTCCAGGTCATTGGCTGAGGATCTACCGACGCTGTGTGCTCTCGGCTCATAACCTGGTGTGGTGATGATCCCATTGACAAGAGCGATGAACTGCGCCTCTTTCTCGGCATCTGATGAGCCTTGTACCACGAAACGCACGTGGCGCTCATCGTCCTTGCGAGAGAAGAGGTACATGTTGATCATTTCTCTGTTTTCCTCTAGCACAATGCACTCATCAATCATATGCCGGAGGTCATCATCGGAGGTGATGGAGATGAGCATGCTCAGTTGCTCCCCCGGGAGGTGGTACTTTATCGTGTGGGCTCTCCTTATTAGCCTTGTTGTCTTGCTGACCAACTCTTGCCAAGAAATGTCCCGGCTAACTTTCATCAGATGCCTGTCACCACCGATGTACCGGAGCTCGCCGTCGCTTGGCCTTGGTAAGAAAGTGCCGCCGAAGTTGCAGATAAGCTTTATCTTCATTGATTTAAAATCGTAGTAATCTCGAGGGAGCTGTCTGCTGGTGAAACTCAGTGGACCAGATGTTGGCAGATCCTTTGGTCCTTTCAGGTCAGAAATGTTAAATTGTTCCACCCAGTCCATGTTGCTGGTGTGGTGCTGTTCTCCTTGACGGTAATCAGAACGATGGACTACTTGTGTTTGCTCTCTCTTGCATAAATTCAGAAGAAATTTCTCGCCAATCTGTCAGAACTAGCTCAGTACATGGCGTTGGTCATATTTTACCGAGAACTTTGTAGACCTAGGATATACAGTCTGTCAGAAAAAAAAAATCTGAGACAGCTAAAACTAAGACATACAAAGATTATACAGAAGCTTAAGAGAAAAGGAACCCACAATTGAAAGGAGAAGAAAGGTAACTAACCTCTTGAGAGTTCAGGCTGCTACTGGGACTCAAAACTTCATGGTTGCCAACAGCTTCATATTGCTTGCCACAGTGCCAGTGGTGTTTGAGATACTAATATGATGAACAGGTGAGTGGATTCAGGTTTAGAAAGATTGTTTCTGAGGGAAGTTGGATTGGAGTTGGTGAGTTGCTGACTCACCTTTGAAGCAATGAGTGGGTGGTGTCTGCAACACTTAAGTTTTATTACTAACAATATATGTCATGTGGACTGTTGAAGAAGATTCCATCATCAGCTGCCACTTAACCTGGGGCAAGGGGCGGCCCTTGATACCTTTGTTGTCGTTGTCAAATGGCAACAGGATATGAACCATCGTCACTATATGGCCGCCCATAGCCCAGTTGCATTTGTCATTTTGTTTTCTCTTCTTTAAAATGGGCGCCGTCACTGCTGAAACTTGGCTTCCGGTTGTTGATAACATATTTATTATCAAATATGCATGTTGCAGGAAGGTAAGCAGTGGCTGTCATGCATTGGTATTCTAATCTAAGGTTGAAAATGGTACTACTGCAGAAAGATTGAACGTTTCTTTCCCAGGTAAAGATAAAGCTTACGTATGACTGGTTGACCTATGACTTTTTTACAAAAGTCTTAACGTTTAATCTCCTTTCACTTTTGTATCGTTTGTGCTATCTTCTACTCCTCTGTTCCCAAATGTAAATATTTTTTCTAGAGATTCCAACAAGGGAGTACATACGGAGCAAAATGAGTTTTATATATATATATATATATATATATATATATATATATATATATATATATATATATATATATATATATATATATATATATATATAGGACGGCTGTTTGGGACACCTAGGTGCCCAGGCTCCTTACTTCTCTATCTTCGGATTACTTTAAGATGTGTGCCATTGTGTTGGGTATAGACACTAACGGGTATACCCGTTTGCAGTATTAAAGGCGGAGAGTTATTGCAATTTACTAATTAATTTCAATTAAATGCATGTTAATTAGCGGCCACTTACTCTAATTTGGACGGAGGTATTAATTAGCATGCACACACCAAATACTTGCTTAGAAAACAAGAAACTGCCTAATTTATTCATGAATGTACGTGTGAAACAAGAAAAAATTTCTGTAGTAATTAATGCATAGAAGGAAATTATTAAAAATTGCCTAATGTTTTTTGTGCATAATAGTAGTATTACTAACATGCCTTTTAAACAGATTTAGGTGTGCGTATAGTGGATATTGTGATTTTCTGCCTCCGCTATGGTATAAGAAAAAACTTGTTTCTCCTTGTACTCTACCTAGTTGTTTTTAGGGTATATACCCAGAAATTATGTGAGGATAATATGTATTTTTTGGTATCATTCATCAGTATCATCACATTTGATACATGTCTATCGTGGTATGTTGTATAGGTATTCATTTATATGAACATAGCATATCATTTGTCGAGGTATTTAGTTTACGTATTTGTATCCACTTATAAAATGGTAATGACATTTACGAGTATGTACCAATAAATTTCACGTCGAGGTATTCACACAAAAATGTTGAGATGCACTGTTATTTTAAAAAAACTTAAGTATCCACTTACAAATATATCGAACTACGTATGTAGGTTTCTAATACATAGAATAAATTATAGGGTATATACGTGCATGCAAATTATTTGGAATAAATTATAGGGTATATATATCTGCATGTATCTAATACCTAGAATAAATCATAGGATATATACGTGCATGCAAATTATTTGGAATAAATTGTAGGGTATATAAAAATACCTTCAATGAATCGTAGGGTATGTACATTTGTAGGTATATGTTCCAATATGTAGAATAAATCATGCAGGAATCATCTACAATTAATGATCGTGGAGGATACAAGTGCATGCACATAGAAAAGGAAAGCAAATTATTTGGAAGGGTAGTAGTGATTATTTCTAAGCAGGAAATGCATTAGCGGGTTGGACCCGAACAAGGTGCCCAGGCACCTAGGTGCCCCAAACATTTTACCTATATATATATAGGAACGGAGGGAGTAGTTTTCTTCATTTTTACTTTGTTAGCTAACTAAGAATGAAAGAAGGGTACGCTTACGTATAGTTTGGTTAGATACTTAGATTTGTCTTGTTTAGAAAGGAGGATAACCCCTGCCTCTACATCGATTTATGCACACATCCATATATAATTCATTATTAAAGAATATCAAATAGTATTGGTGGTGAAGATTGCGATCTCCTCCTTGTCAAACCCTCCTCTGGATGATCTCCTAAGGCTAGGGTTATGCCTTCTGGACGAGTTTCTGGTCTCTCCTTGCGTCTGATCCCGATCCGATTCCACATGGGTGAAAAATAGTGGACGCGGCGGCGGCGTTGGCACCTCATACGACCGCGCATACGAGCGGGCACGCTCGTATGGAACGCCATCTTTGGCTCTAGAAGCGTCGTGTCGACTCCTCCTTTGGCTGCTTTGCTCCATTCTTTTACGGTAGATGATTATCACATTAAATACGTGATTCCACTGCCATTTCTTGGGATTCCTTTCGTACTATGTTATTTGCTCCGAAAGGCGTCACTCGAGGAATATCGACAAAAAGAGGTGCGCAAATGCAGTAAAATCCCACAAAGCCTACCATGTAGGCACAAGATAACTATCAAAATCATCACATAATTTGGACTCATCAGCAACGTGTAGGATCGATTTCCCCATTGCTCACCGCACCATCAATTCGCATAGGTTATGGACGAATGGACGAAGCTGGTAACTGAGGCAACATCACTGATAGTTGTGATTCATGCATGGCTCATGTTGATCCACAATAGAGCTGTTCGTTGTGGTGACAAGCATGTCATTCGTTATGCTCCAATGTTAACCCGGGATCAGGAGAGGATAGCAAACCCGAACTACATCTACAACTGAAGTGAGACAGAGGCTATGCGGATGCTAAGAATGAAAAGAGCACCTTTCGCCAGGCTTGTGCAGGCCTTCAGGAGTAGGGGGCTACTACAAGAGAGCATCCACACCTGTGTGGAAGAGCAAGTTGCCATGTTCCTCCATGTTGTCGGTCATAACCAGAGGTTCAGGGTTATCCACAACACGTTCAGGAGATCAATTGAGACCATTTCCAGGTACGTCAGGCAAGTGTTGTATACTCATGGGTAACTCCGAGGAGGGATGATCAGGTCACCAACCGTCCAAACTCCTAGCAAGATTCGCACTAGCTCAAGATGGTATCCATATTTCAAGGTGAGCACTAACAATATGTAGTTCATGCCTTGACATGCTTCTGTTATTCTGCTATAACCATAACACAATCTTGTAATGCCATTTCAGGGTTGCATTGGAGCAATAAATGGTACTCAAGTCACTGCTAGAGGGCCCAGGTCATAGTCTGCAACATACAGGGGGAGAAAGCACTACACAAGTCAGAATGTTCTTGCTGATGTTGACTTCGATCGGAAGTTCATATATGTGCTAGCTGGCTGGGAAGGATCAACACATGATGCTAACATTCCAAGTCACAACATGACTAGACCTGATGGCATCAATGTCCCTGATGGCAAGTTCTACATAGGAGATGCTGGCTATGCATGTCGGTCAGGTGTTCTTCTACCCTTGAGGAAAACCAGGTACCATCTGAACGAGTTCTCTGGTAGGAACTATCCTAGGACTCCATATGAATTGTTTAATATCAGACACTCCAGCCTTAGAGTTACAGTTGAGAGTGCATTTGGACTTCTGAAGAATAGGTTTAAGATCCTGCATCAGAAGCCATTTCACACTTTCCCCATTCAGATTAAGCTTGTTCTTGCTTGTTGCATTCTGCATAACTGAATCCTGCAATGGGGTTGTGCTGAACTGGTGTCGAGGGAGGAAGAGGTAACGCCTGACGATGTTGTCAGCTCCGGCCATGGTGTGAAGACATTTGACAACGAAGGCTGAAAGAGAAAAGAGATGGAGTGGGCACAGTCAATATGGAATAACAGAGTCAGATAAGGATCCGAAGAAGAAGAAGAAGTCAAAAGGATGGACTTCTAGCTAGTTTGACATCGATGGGCTTTCACCTATTAAGCCATTTGACTGTTATATTTGTAATGATATTTGTCAGGCTAGGATGAAGTGTGATTTGTTTCCTAGCTAGGACTGAAACTATGTTCACAACATGTGTGGTAAGGTCACCACTAGTGAGAAGTTGTGATAGTACCTTATGCAGTTTGCAACCAAATAGTGTGCGCCCAATGCAACGTAGGAAACCAAACGGCAGGTCAATATTTATTCCCTTGTGCAGTCAACCTAGATGCGGACAACCATACTATGAGTAGATGCTGGGTTTTGGCCGGTTTATCTTAGCCAGGCCCAGCTGAGACACACACTCAAAAAGGCAAAAAACAGTGCACATAACTAAACACATCCAATACAACTCGTCGTAAGCAAAGAGGCACATATCAAATCTTACTCAAGATGATGTGTCGACTCAGTCTTTCGCAGATGCTCATAGGGGATGAGGGTGTGCGTGCGTGCGTTCAATAATATGAGTGTATGTGCATATGTACGAGCGTCTGTACTATGCTAAAAAATGGCACTCTACCCCCAAGTTGGAACATGATCTAAAAATTCAAAAGTATTGCATTCCGCTATCCCATGGGCACGACACACTATTTTCCATTACGATCTCTGGTTTGGTAGCAACAGACACCAATTTGGCCTCGGGGGAGTCTCTCCTCCAGTGCCAAACGCCAGAACCAGAACGGGCAGCCGCACACAATCTCCAAAACATCCACTAAAACAAAAATCCAGACAGAAACCCCACCCAATCCCTCTCCCACCACCCACCTACCCAAATCCCAGCCTTCCTAAAACCCTAGGCCGCTGCCACAATGTAGGTCGCCGCCGCTGTCCATCGGCCACACCTCCTCGCGGCGTGATACGTCCATTTTGCATCATGTTTTCTTACTGTTATTTATAATGTTTTTATCCATAATAATGCTTTTTGGAGTAATTCTAATGCCTTTTCTCTCATAATATGCAAGGTACACACCAAGAGGGAGAATTCCGGCAGCTGGAAATTTGGACCTGGAAAAGCTACGTCGGGCTACCTATTCTGCACAACTCCAAACAAGCTGAAACTTCACAGAGATTTTTATGGAATATTTGAGGAATATTGGAGCAAATAACTACCAGAGGGGGCCCACCAGGTGGGCACAACCCACTTGGGCGCCAGGGAGCCCAGGCGCGCCCTGGTGGGTTGTGCTCACCCAGGCCCACCTCTGGTGCCCATCTTTTGGTATATAGGTCATTTTGACCTAGAAAAAATAAGGAGAGGGCTTTCGGGACGGAGCGCCGCCGTCTCAAGGCGGAACTTGGATAGGAGCACTTTTGCCCTCCGGCGGAGCGATTCCGCCGGGGAACTTCCCTCCGGAGGGGGAAATCATCGTCATCATCATCACCAACAACTCTCCCATCTTGGGGAGGGCAATCTCCATCAACATCTTCAACAGCACCATCTCATCTCAAACCCTAGTTCATCTCTTGTGTTCAATCTTGTTACCGGAACTATAGATTGGTGCTTGTGGGTGACTAGTAGTGTTGATTACTATATGGTTTATTTGGTGGAAGATTATATGTTCAGATCCAATATGCTATTTAATACTCCTCTGATCATGAGCATGTTTATCATTTGTGAGTAGTTACTTTTGTTCTTGAGGTCAAGGGAGAAATCATGTTGCAAGTAATCATGTGAACTTGATATGTGTTCGATATTTTGATAGTATGTATGTTGTGATTCCCTTAGTGGTGTCATGTGAACGTCGACTACATGACACTTCACCATATTTGGGCCTAAGGGAATGCATTGTGGAGTAGCAATTAGATGGTGGGTTGCGAGAGTGACAGAAGCTTAAACCCCAGTTTATGCGCTATTCCGTAAGGGACCGATTGGATCCAAAAGTTTAAGGCTATGGTTAGAATTTATTCTTAATACTTTTCTTGTAGTTGCGGATGCTTGCGGGAGGGTTAATCATAAGTAGGAGGTTTGTTCAACTACGAATAGCACCTAAGCATCGGTCCACCCACATATCAAATTATCAAAGTAGCAAACAAAAATCGAACCAACATGATAAAAAGTGACTAGATGAAATTCCCGTGTACCCTCAAGAACGCTTTGCTTATCATAAGAGGCCGTTTTGGCCTGTCCTTTGCCTCAAAAGGATTGGGGTACCTTGCTGCACCTTTGTTACTACTATCGTTACTTGCTCGTTACAAATTATCTTGCTATCAAACTACTCCGCTACTTACAATTTCAGCACTTGCACATATTACCTTGTTGAAAACCACTTGTCATTTCCTTCTGCTCCTTGTTGGGTTTGACACTTTTACTTATCGAAAAGAGCTACAATTGATCCCCTATACTTGTGGGTCATCAAGGCTATTTTCTGGCGCCGTTGCCGGGGAACTTCCCTCCCGGAGGGGGAAATCATCGTCATCATCATCACCAACAACTCTCCCATCTTGGGGAGGAAAATCTCCATCAACATCTTCAACAGCACCATCTCATCTCAACCCCTAGTTCATCTCTTGTGTTCAATCTTGTTACCGGAACTATAGATTGGTGCTTGTGGGTGACTAGTAGTGTTGATTACATCTTGTAGTTGATTACTATATGGTTTATTTGGTGGAAGATTATATGTTTAGATCCAATATGCTATTTAATACTCCTCTGATCATGAGCATGTTTATCATTTGTGAGTAGTTACTTTTGTTCTTGAGGTCACGGGAGAAATCATGTTGCAAGTAATCATGTGAACTTGATATGTGTTCGATATTTTGATAGTATGTATGTTGTGATTCCCATAGTGGTGTCATGTGAACGTCGACTACATGGCACTTCACCATATTTGGGCATAAGGGAATGCATTGTGGAGTAGCAATTAGATGATGGGTTGCGAGAGTGACAGAAGCTTAAACCCCAGTTTATGCGCTATTCCGTAGGGACCGATTGGATCCAAAAGTTTAAGGCTATGGTTAGAATTTATTCGTAATACTTTTCTCGTAGTTGCGGATGCTTGCGGGAGGGTTAATCATAAGTAGGAGGTTTGTTCAAGTAAGAACAGCACCAAAGCAACGGTCCACCCACATATCAAATTATCAAAGTAGCGAACAAAAATCGAACCAACATGATGAAAGTGACTAGATGAAATTCCCGTGTACCCTCAAGAATGCTTTGCTTATCATAAGAGACCGTTTTGGCCTGTCCTTTGCCTCAAAAGGATTGGGCTACCTTGCTACACTTTTTTTACTACTATCGTTACTTGCTCTTACAAATTATCTTGCTATCAAACTACTCCGCTACTTACAATTTCAGCACTTGCACACTTTACCTTGCTGAAAACCACTTGTCATTTCCTTCTGCTCCTCGTTGGGTTCGACACTCTTACTTATCGAAAAGAGCTACAATTGATCCCCTATACTTGTGGGTCATCAAGGCTATTTTCTGGCACCGTTGCCGGGGAGTGAAGCGCCTTTGGTAAGGAAACATTTATATAGTGTGCTGAAATTTATTGTCACTTGTTACTATGGAAAACAATCCTTTGAGGGGGTTTGTTCGGGGTATCTTCACCTCGTCCGGAACCACAATTAGCTACCCCTCAACCTACTGCACCTACTGAAAATATTGAATATGAAATTCCTTCGGGTATGATAGAACAACTGCTAGCTAATCCTTATGCAGGAGATGGCACCGAACATCCTGACATGCACTTGATATATGTAGAACAAATTTGTGGATTGTTTAAGCTTGCAGGTTTACCCAGGGATGAAGTTATGAAAAAGGTTTTCCCTTTATCTTTGAAGGGAAAAGCATTGGCATGGTATAGGCTATGCGATGATATTGGATCATGGTATTGGAATCGTTTGAAATTGGAGTTCCACCAAAAAAAATCCTATGCATCTAGTTCATCGTGATCGGAATTATATATATAATTTTTGGCCTCGTGAAGGAGAAAGTATCGCTCTAGCTTGGGGGAGGCTTAAGTTAATGTTATATTCATGCCCCAATCATGATCTCTCAAGAGAAATTATTATCCAGAATTTTT
Source organism: Aegilops tauschii subsp. strangulata (assembly GCF_002575655.3). Taxonomy (NCBI): domain Eukaryota; kingdom Viridiplantae; phylum Streptophyta; class Magnoliopsida; order Poales; family Poaceae; genus Aegilops; species Aegilops tauschii. The sequence goes on from NC_053039.3 coordinate 488,287,305, forward strand.
ATGCTCGACTTTCTCGTAATGATCAAACCATGTTTGACACTTCTTGTGTTGGTTCTTTTATGAAGAAGACTATTGAATTCCGGTGGGATCTTTTGGAAAGAATTAAACGCAACTCTGAAGATTGGGAATTCGACAAAGGTAAAGATTCAGGTATTAAGCTTAAGTATGATTGTGTTAAATCTTTTATGGATACCGATGCTTTTCAAAAGTTTAGCACTAAATATGGACTTGAATCTGAGATAGTAGCCTCCTTTTTTGAATCATTTGCTACTCATGTTGATCCCCCTAAAGAGAAGTGGTTTAAATATCACCCACCTATTAAAGAACAAATTAAAGAACCGATACCAGTTAAAGAAGAAACTATACTTTATAATGTTGATCCAGTTGTTCCCTCTGCTTATATTGAGAAACCACCTTTTCCTGTTAGGATAAAGGAACATGCTAAAGTTTCAACTATGGTTAATAAAAGATATATTAGAACACGTAAACCTGATGAACAAATCAAAGTAGAACCTAGCATTGCTATGGTTAAAGATCTCTTAGAAGAAGATATGGATGGGCATGTTATTTACTTCTGTGAAGAAGCTGCTAGAATTGCCAAACCTGATAAAAAAGATAAACATAGACCTGTTGTTGGCATGCCTGTCATCTAAGTTAAAATAGGAGATCACTGTTATCATCAATGTTGAGGATATCGCTTATCGTTATCGTCTTGGTCAGCTATGGATTAGAGACCAATCTGAAATCGGCCGATTAATCAATTTTATCGGTCGACTATTAATCGGATATATTTTTTGCAAATATGAGGTTCCCAACACTAAAATACACTATATTCAACACCAAAAAAATATTGGACAGAAGTTTTACCTTGAATCCTAGCCTTTGAATCCTCGTATAATGACAAACAAAATAGGACAACGGTACATATTGCGTAACAAGGTCCACAAAACATAAATAAACATAGCTTTTGCAAACATAGTGCTATGAATAGGTCTAATTTATCAGTAGATTCCCCATAAATTGCTTGTTAGAGCGATAAATCGGTCCAAAAGATAAACAACAATGATAAGGCATAATCTTATCGGTCACCCCCTGATTAGCGATAAATCGGAAGATTAATCGTTGAATCGGAAGATTTTTTGAACAGTGGTTATCATGGTTTATGTGACATAGGTGCTAGTGTGAGTGCTATTCCTTACACCTTATATCAAGAAATTATGAATGACATAGCACCCGCAGAAATAGAAGACATAGATGTTACTATTAAACTTGCTAATAGAGACACAATATCACCGATTGGGATTGTTAGAGATGTTGAAGTCTTGTGTGGGAAAATTAAATACCCTACTGATTTTCTTGTTCTTGGTTCCCCACAAGATGACTTTTGTCCCATTATCTTTGGTAGACCTTTCTTGAACATCGTTAATGCTAGAATAGATTGTGAGAAGCAAACTGTCGGTGTTAGTTTTGGTAATGAGTCTCATGAGTTTAATTTTTCCAAGTTTAGTAGAAAGCTTCATGAAAAAGAATTGCCTAGTAAGGATGAATTAATTGGTCTTGTTTCTATTGCTGTACCACCTACTGATCCTTTAGAACAGTATTTGCTAGACCATGAAAATGATTTTCATATGCATGGAAGAAATGAAATAGATAAAATTTTCTTTGAACAACGTCCTCTGCTTAAACACAATTTGCCTATTGAAACTCTAGGAGGTCCTCCTCCACCTAAAGGTGATCCTGTCTTTGAATTAAAACAATTACCAGACACTTTGAAATATGCTTATCTTGATGAAAAGAAGATATATCCTGTTATTATTAGTGCTAACCTTTCAGAACATGAAGAAGAAAGATTATTGAAAGTTCTAAGGAAGCACCGAGCTGCTATTGGATACACTCTTGATGATTTAAAGGGCATTAGTCCCACTCTATGTCAGCACAAAATTAATATGGAACCTGATGCTAAACCCGTTGTTGATCACCAACGTCGGTTAAACCCGAAGATGAAAGAAGTGGTAAGAACGGAAATATTGAAACTTCTGGAAGCAGGTATAATCTATCCTATAGCCGACAGTAGATGGGTAAGTCCTGTTCATTGTGTTCCTAAGAAAGGAGGTATTACTGTTGTTCCTAATGATAAGAATGAACTTATTCCATAAAGAATTGTTACATGCTATAGAATGGTAATTGATTACAGGAAATTAAACAAAGCAACTAGAAAATATCATTACCCTTTGCCTTTTATTGATCAAATGCTTGAAAGATTATCTAAGTACACACACTTTTGCTCCGTGATGGATATTCTGGCTGTTCACAAATACCTGTTTCTCAACCTGATCAAGAAAAGACTACTTTTACTTGTCCTTTTGGAACCTATGCTTATAAACGTATGCCTTTTGGTTTATGTAATGCACCTGCTACCTTTCAAAGATGTATGACTGCTATATTCTCTGAATTTTGTGAAAAGATTGTTGAGGTTTTCATGGATGACTTTTATGTTTATGGGAAGTCTTTTGATGATTGTTTAAGCAATCTTGATCGTGTTTTGCACAGATGTGAAAAAACAAATCTTGTCTTGAATTGGGAGAAGTGCCACTTTATGGTTAATGAAGGCATTGTCTTGGGTCATAAAATTTCTGAAAGAGGTATTGAAGTGGACAATGCTAAGGTTGATGCAATTGAGAAAATGCCATGTCCTAAAGATATCAAAGGTATTCGTAGTTGAAGGAAATATGCCCTAGAGGCAATAATAAAGTTATTATTTATTTCCTTATATCATGATAAATGTTTATTATTCATGCTAGAATTGTATTAACCGGAAACATAATACATGTGTGAATACATAGACAAACATAGTGTCACTAGTATGCCTCTACTTGACTAGCTCGTTGATCAAAGATGGTTATGTTTCCTAGCCATAGACATGAGTTGTCATTTGATTAACGGGATCACATCATTAGGAGAATGATGTGATTGACTTGACCCATTCCGTTAGCTTAGCACTCGATCGTTTAGTATGTTGCTATTGCTTTCTTCATGACTTATACATGTTCCTATGACTATGAGATTATGCAACTCCCGTTTACCGGAGGAACACTTTGTGTGCTACCAAACGTCACAACGTAACTGGGTGATTATAAAGGTGCTCTACAGGTGTCTCCGCAGGTACTTGTTGGGTTGGCGTATTTCGAGATTAGGATTTGTCACTCCGATTGTCGGAGAGGTATCTCTGGGCCCTCTCGGTAATGCACATCACTTAAGCCTTGCAAGCATTGCAACTAATGAGTTTGTTGCGGGGTGATGTATTACGGAACGAGTAAAGAGACTTGCCAGTAACGAGATTGAACTAGGTATTGAAATACCGACGATCGAATCTCGGGCAAGTAACATACCGATGACAAAGGGAACAACGTATGTTGTTATGCGGTCTGACCGATAAAGATCTTCGTAGAATATGTGGGAGCCAATATGAGCATCCAGGTTCCGCTATTGGTTATTGACCGGAGACGTGTCTCGGTCATGTCTACATAATTCTTGAACCCGTAGGGTCCGCACGCTTAACATTTCGATGACAGTTATATTATGAGTTTATATGTTTTGATGTACCGAAGGTTGTTCGGAGTCCCGGATGTGATCACGGACATGACGAGGAGTCTCGAAATGGTCGAGACATAAAGATTGATATACTGGAAGCCTATATTTGGATATCGGAAGTGTTCCGGGTGAAATCGGGATTTTACCGGAGTACCGGGGGTTACCGGAACCCCCCGGGGCTTAATGGGCCTACATGGGCCTTAGTGGAAATAGAGGGAGCAAGGGGAGTGTGGGGCGCGCCCCCCCAAGGCCCAAACCGAATTGGTTTAGGGCAAGGGGGGCCGGCCCCCTCTTTCCTTCTCCTCCTCTCCCTTTCCTTTCCTACCCCTTGGCGCGCCTCTCCCTGGCCGGCCGCCTCCTCCCCTTGCTCCTTTATATACGGGGGCAGGGGGCACCCCATAGACACAACAATTGATCGTTTGATATTTTAGCCGTGTGCGGTGCCCCCCTCCACCATAGTCCACCTCGATAATACTGTAGCGGTGCTTAGGCGAAGCCCTGCATTGGTAGAACATCATCATCGTCACCACGCCGTCGTGCTGACGAAATCTCCCTCAACACTCGGCTGGATCAGAGTTCGAGGGACGTCATCGGGCTGAACGTGTGCTGAACTCGGAGGTGCCGTGCGTTCGGTACTTGATCGGTCGGATCGTGAAGACGTACGACTACATCAACCGCGTTGTGCTAACGCTTCCGCTTTCGGTCTACGAGGGTACGTGGACAACACTCTCCCCTCTCGTTGCTATGCATCACCATGATCTTGCGTGTGCGTAGGATTTTTTTTTGAAATTACTACGTTCCCCAACAGTGGCATCCGAGCCAGGTTTTATGCGTTGATGTTATATGCACGAGTAGAACACAAGTGAGTTGTGGGCGATACAAGTCATACTGCTTACCAGCATATCATACTTTGGTTCGGCGGTATTGTTGGATGAAGCGGCCCGGACCGACATTACGCGTACGCTTACGCGAGACTGGTTCTTCCGACGTGCTTTGCACAGAGGTGGCTGGCGGGTGTTAGTTTCTCCAACCTTAGTTAAACCGAGTGTGGCTACGCCCGGTCCTTGCGAAGGTTAAAACAACACCAACTTGACAAACTATCATTGTGGTTTTGATGCGTAGGTGAGAACGGTTCTTGCTAAGCCCGTAGCAGCCACGTAAAACTTGCAACAACAAAGTAGAGGACGTCTAACTTGTTTTTGCAGGGCATGTTGTGATGTGATATGGTCAAGACATGATGCTAAATTTTATTGTATGAGATGAGCATGTTTTGTAACTGAGTTATCGGCAACTGGCAGGAGCCATATGGTTGTCGCTTTATTGTATGCAATGCAATCGCCCTGTAATGCTTTACTTTATCACTAAGCGGTAGCGATAGTCGTAGAAGCATAAGATTGGCGAGACGACAACGATGCTACGATGGAGATCAAGGTGTCGCGCCGGTGACGATGGTGATCATGACGGTGCTTCGGAGATGGAGATCACAAGCACAATATGATGATGGCCATATCATATCACTTATATTGATTGCATGTGATGTTTATCTTTTATGCATCTTGTCTTGCTTTGATTGACGGTAGCATTATAAGATGATCCCTCACTAAATTATCAAAGTATAAGTGTTCTCCCTGAGTATGCACCATTGCGAAAGTTCTTCGTGCTGAGACACCACGTGATGATCGGATGTGATAGGCTCTACGTTCAAATACAACGGGTGCAAAACAGTTGCACACGCGGAATACTCAGGTTAAGCTTGACGAGCCTAGCATAACAGATATGGCCTCGGAACACGGAGACCGAAAGGTCGAGCGTGAATCATATAGTGGATATGATCAACATAGTGATGTTCACCGTTGAAACTACTCCATCTCACGTGATGATCGGACATGGTTTAGTTGATATGGATCACGTGATCACTTAGAGGATTAGAGGGATGTCTATCTAAGTGGGAGTTCTTAAGTAATATGATTAATTGAACTTACATTTATCATGAACTTAGTACCTGATAGTATCTTGCTTGTCTATGTTGATTGTAGATAGATGGCTCGTGCTGTTGTTCTGTTGAATTTTAATGCGTTCCTTGAGAAAGCAAAGTTGAAAGATGATGGTAGCAATTACACGGACTGGGTCCGTAACTTGAGGATTATCCTCATTGCTGCACAGAAGAATTACGTCCTGGAAGCACCGCTGGGTGCCAGACCTGCTGCAGGAGCAACACCAGATGTTATGAACGTCTGGCAGAGCAAAGCTGATGACTACTCGATAGTTCAGTGTGCCATGCTTTACGGCTTAGAACCGGGTCTTCAACGACGTTTTGAACGTCATGGAGCATATGAGATGTTCCAGGAGTTGAAGTTAATATTTCAAGCAAATGCCCGGATTGAGAGATATGAAGTCTCCAATAAGTTCTACAGCTGCAAGATGGAAGAGAATAGTTCTGTCAGTGAGCATATACTCAAAATGTCTGGGTATAACAATCACTTGATTCAACTGGGAGTTAATCTTCCGGATGATAGCGTCATTGACAGAATTCTTCAATCACTGCCACCAAGCTACAAGAGCTTCGTGATGAACTATAACATGCAAGGGATGGATAAGACGATTCCCGAGCTCTTCGCAATGCTAAAGGCTGTGGAGGTAGAAATCAAAAAGAAGCATCAAGTATTGATGGTCAATAAGACCACCAGTTTCAAGAAAAAGGGCAAAGGGAAGAAGAAGGGGAACTTCAAGAAGAACAGCAAGCAAGTTGCTGTTCAGGAGAAGAAACCCAAGTCTGGACCTAAGCCTGAGACTGAGTGCTTCTACTGCAAGCAGACTGGTCACTGGAAGCGGAACTGCCCCAAGTATTTGGCGGATAAGAAGGATGGCAAGGTGAACAAAGGTATATGTGATATACATGTTATTGATGTGTACCTTACTAATGCTCGCAGTAGCACCTGGGTATTTGATACTGGTTCTGTTGCTAATATTTGCAACTCGAAGCAGGGGCTACGGATTAAGCGAAGATTGGCTAAGGACGAGGTGACGATGCGCGTGGGAAATGGTTCCAAAGTCGATGTGATCACGGTCGGCACGCTACCTCTACATCTACCTTCGGGATTAGTTTTAGACCTAAATAATTGTTATTTGGTGCCAGCATTAAGCATGAACATTATATCTGGATCTTGTTTGATGCGAGACGGTTATTCATTTAAATCAGAGAATAATGGTTGTTCTATTTATATGAGTAATATCTTTTATGGTCATGCACCCTTGAAGAGTGGTCTATTTTTGTTGAATCTCGATAGTGGTGATACACATATTCATAGTATTGAAGCCAAAAGATGCAGAGTTGATAATGATAGTGCAACTTATTTATGGCACTGCCGTTTAGGTCATATCGGTGTAAAGCGCATGAAGAAACTCTATACTGATGTACTTTTGGAACCACTTGATTATGAATCACTTGGTACTTGCGAACCGTGCCTCATGGGAAAGATGACTAAAACGCCATTCTCCGGAACTATGGAGAGAGCAACAGATTTGTTGAAAATCATACATACAGATGTATGTGGTCCGATGAATGTTGAGGCTCGTGGCGGATATCATTATTTTCTCACCTTCACAGATGATTTAAGCAGATATGGGTATATCTACTTAATGAAACATAAGTCTGAAACATTTGAAAAGTTCAATGAATTTCAGAGTGAAGTTGAAAATCATCATAACAAGAAAATAAAGTTTCTACGATCTGATCGTGGAGGAGAATATTTGAGTTATGAGTTTGGTCTTCATTTGAAACAATGCGGAATAGTTTCGCAACTCACGCCACCCAGAACACCACAGCGTAATGGTGTGTCCGAACGTCGTAATCGTACTTTACTAGATATGGTGCAATCTATGATGTCTCTTACTGATTTACCGCTATCGTTTTAGGGTTATGCTTTAGAGACGGCCGCATTCACGTTAAATAGGGCACCATCAAAATCCGTTGAGACGACGCCTTATGAACTGTGGTTTGACAAGAAACCAAAGTTGTCATTTCTTAAAGTTTGGGGCTGCGATGCTTATGTGAAAAAGCTTCAACCTGATAAGCTCGAACCCAAATCGGAGAAATGTGTCTTCATAGGATACCCAAAGGAGACTGTTGGGTACACCTTCTATCACAGATCCGAAGGTAAGACTTTTGTTGCTAAATTCAGAATTTTTCTGGAGAAGGAGTTTCTCTCGAAAGAAGTGAGTGGGAGGAAAGTGGAACTTGATGAGGTAACTGTACCTGCTCCCTTATTGGAAAGTAGTTCATCGCAGAAACCAGTTTCTGCGACGCCTATACCAATTAGTGAGGAAGTTAATGATGATGATCATGGAACTTCAGATCAAGTTATTACTGAACCTCGTAGGTCAACCAGAGTAAGATCCGCACCAGAGTGGTACGGTAATCCTGTTCTGGAGGTTATGTTACTATACCATGACGAACCTACAAACTATGAAGAAGCGATGGTGAGCCCAGATTCCGCAAAATGGCTTCAAGCCATGAAATCTGAGATGGGATCCATGTATGAGAACAAAGTGTGGACTTTGGTTGACTTGCCCGATGATCGGCAAGCAATTTAGAATAAATGGATCTTCAAGAAGAAGACTGACGCTGACGGTAATGTTACTGTCTATAAAGCTCGACTTGTTGCAAAAGGTTTTCGACAAGTTCAAGGGATTGACTACGATGAGACCTTCTCACCCGTAGCGATGCTTAAGTCTGTCCGAATCATGTTAGCAATTGCCGCATTTTATGATTATGAAATTTGGCAAATGGATGTCAAAACTGCATTCCTGAATGGATTTCTGGAAGAAGAGTTGTATATGATGCAACCGAAAGGTTTTGTCGATCCAAAGGGAGCTAACAAAGTGTGCAAGCTCCAGCGATCCATTTATGGACTGGTGCAAGCCTCTCGGAGTTAGAATAAACGCTTTGATAGTGTGATCAAAGCATTTGGTTTTGTACAGACTTTTGGAGAAGCCTGTATTTACAAGAAAGTGAGTGTGAGCTCTGTAGCATTTCTGATATTATATGTGGATGACATATTGCTGATTGGAAATGATATAGAATTTCTGGATAGCATAAAGGGATACTTGAATAAGAGTTTTTCAATGAAAGACCTCGGTGAAGCTGCGTATACATTGGGCATCAAGATCTATAGAGATAGATCAAGACGGTTAATTGGACTTTCACAAAGCACATACCTTGACAAAGTTTTGAAGAAGTTCAAAATGGATCAAGCAAAGAAAGGGTTCTTGCCTGTGTTACAAGGTGTGAAGTTGAGTAAGACTCAATGCCCGACCACTGCAGAAGATAGAGAGAAGATGAAAGATGTTCCCTATGCTTCAGCCATAGGCTCTATCATGTATGCAATGCTATGTACCAGACCTGATGTGTGCCTTGCTATAAGTCTAGCAGGGAGGTACCAAAGTAATCCAGGAGTGGATCACTGGACAGCAGTCAAGAACATCCTGAAATACCTGAAAAGGACTAAGGATATGTTTCTCGTTTATGGAGGTGACAATGAGCTCATCATAAATGGTTACGTTGATGCAAGCTTTGACACTGATCCGGACGATTCTAAATCGCAAACCGGATCCATGTTTACATTGAACGGTGGAGCTGTTAGTTGGTGCAGTTCTAAACAAAGCGTCGTGGCGGGATCTACGTGTGAAGCGGAATACATAGCTGCTTTGGAAGCAGCAAATGAAGGAGTCTGGATGAAGGAGTTCATATCTGATCTAGGTGTCATACCTAGTGCATCGGGTCCAATGAAAATATTTTGTGACAATACTGGTGCAATTGCCTTGGCGAAGGAATCCAGATTTCACAAGAGAACCAAGCACATCAAGAGACGCTTCAATTCCATCCGGGATTTAGTCCAGGTGGGAGACATAGAAATTTGCAAGATACATACGGATCTGAATGTTGCAGACCCGTTGACTAAGCCTCTTCCACGAGCAAAACATGATCAGCACCAAGGCTCCATGGGTGTTAGAATCATTACCGTGTAATCTAGATTATTGACTCTAGTGCAAGTGGGAGACTGAAGGAAATATGCCCTAGAGGCAATAATAAAGTTATTATTTATTTCCTTATATCATGATAAATGTTTATTATTCATGCTAGAATTGTATTAACCGGAAACATAATACATGTGTGAATACATAGACAAACATAGTGTCACTAGTATGCCTCTACTTGACTAGCTCGTTGATCAAAGATGGTTATGTTTCCTAGCCATAGACATGAGTTGTCATTTGATTAACGGGATCACATCATTAGGAGAATGATGTGATTGACTTGACCCATTCCGTTAGCTTAGCACTCGATCGTTTAGTATGTTGCTATTGCTTTCTTCATGACTTATACATGTTCCTATGACTATGAGATTATGCAACTCCCGTTTACCGGAGGAACACTTTGTGTGCTACCAAACGTCACAACGTAACTGGGTGATTATAAAGGTGCTCTACAGGTGTCTCCGAAGGTACTTGTTGGGTTGGCGTATTTCAAGATTAGGATTTGTCACTCCGATTGTTGGAGAGGTATCTCTGGGCCCTCTCGGTAATGCACATCACTTAAGCCTTGCAAGCATTGCAACTAATGAGTTTGTTGCGGGATGATGTATTACGGAACGAGTAAAGAGACTTGCCGGTAACGAGATTGAACTAGGTATTGAGATACCGACGATCGAATCTCGGGCAAGTAACATACCGATGACAAAGGGAACAACGTATGTTGTTATGCGGTCTGACCGATAAAGATCTTCGTAGAATATGTGGGAGCCAATATGAGCATCCAGGTTCCGCTATTGGCTATTGACCGGAGACGTGTCTCGGTCATGTCTCCATAATTCTCGAACCCGTAGGGTCCGCACGCTTAACGTTTCGATGACAATTATATTATGAGTTTATATGTTTTGATGTACCGAAGGTTGTTTGGAGTCTCGGATGTGATCACGGACATGACGAGGAGTCTCGAAATGGTCGAGACATAAAGATTGATATATTGGAAGCCTATATTTGGATATTGGAAGTGTTCCGGGTGAAATCGGGATTTTACCGGAGTACCGGGGGTTACTGGAACCCCCCCGGGGGCTTAATGGGCCTACATGGGCCTTAGTGGAAATAGAGGGAGCAAGGGGAGTGTGGGGCGCGCTCCCCCAAGGCCCAAACCGAATTGGTTTAGGGCAAGGGGGGCCGGCCCCCTCTTTCCTTCTCCTCCTCTCCCTTTCCTTCCCCCTCTCCTACTCCTACTAGGAATAGGAGGAGTCCTACTCCTAGTGGGAGTAGGACTCCCCCTTGGAGCGCCTCTCCCTGGCCGGCCGCCTCCTCCCCTTGCTCCTTTATATACGGGGGCAGGGGGCACCCCATAGACACAACAATTGATCGTTTGATCTTTTAGCCGTGTGCGGTGCCCCCTCCACCATAGTCCACCTCGATAATACTGTAGCGGTGCTTAGGCGAAGCCCTGCGTCGGTAGAACATCATCATCGTCACCACGCCGTCATGCTGACGAAACTCTCCCTCAACACTCGGCTGGATCGGAGTTCGAGGGACGTCATCGGGCTGAACGTGTGCTGAACTCGGAGGTGCCGTGCGTTCGTTACTTGATCCGTCGGATCGTGAAGACGTACGACTACATCAACCGCGTTGTGCTAACGCTTCTGCTTTCGATCTACGAGGGTACGTGGACAACACTCTCCCCTCTCGGTGCTATGCATCACCATGATCTTGCGTGTGCGTAGGAATTTTTTTGAAATTACAACGTTCCACAACAGTAGTTTCCTAGGTCATGCTGGTTTCTATAAGAGATTTATCAAAGACTTTTCGAAAATTTCTAGGCCTATCACGAGTCTTTTGCAAAAGGATATCCCTTTTGTTTTTGATGATGATTGTTTAGAAGCCTTTGAAACACTCAAGAAAGCCTTAATTTCTGCACCTATTGTTCAACCACCTAATTGGAACTTGCCTTTTGAAATTATGTGTGATGCTAGTGATTATGTTGTTGGTGCTGTTCTAGGACAAAGAGTTGATAAGAAATTGAACGTTATCCATTATGCTAGTAAAACTCTAGTCAGTGCTCAAAGAAATTATGCTACTACTAAAAAAGAATTCTTAGCAGTGGTGTTTGCTTGTGATAAATTTAGACCTTATATTGTTGATTCCAAAGTAACTATTCACACAGACCATGCTGCTATCAAATATCCTATGGAAAAGAAAGATGCTAAACCTAGACTTATTCGATGGGTTCTCTTGTTACAAGAATTTGATTTACATATCATTGATAGAAAAGGAGCTGAGAACCCAGTAGCTGATAATTTATCTAGGCTTGAAAATGTGCTTGATGACCCACTACCTATTGATGATAGTTTTCCTGATGAGCAGTTAGCTGCAATAAATGTTGCTCACAGTACTCCTTGGTATGCTGACTATGCTAATTACATTGTTGCTAAATATTTACCACCTAGCTTTACATACCAACAAAAGAAAAAAATTCTTCTATGATTTAAGACATTACTTTTGGGATGACCCACATCTTTATAAAGAAGGAGTAGATGGTATTATTGGACGTTGTGTACCTGAGCATGAACAGGGACAAATCCTACGGAAATGTCACTCCGAAGCTTATGGAGGGCATCGTGCTGGAGATAGAACTACTCACAAGGTATTGCAATCTGGATTTTATTGGCCTACTCTCTTCAAGGATGCCCGTAAGTTCATCTTATCTTGTGATGAATGTCAAAGGATAGGTAATACTTGTAAGCGTCAAGAAATGCCTATGAATTATTCACTTTCTATTGAACCATTTGATTTTTGGGGATTTGATTACATAGGACCTTTTCCTTCCTCTAATGGGTATACACATATTTTGGTTGCTGTTGATTAAGTTACTAAATGGGTAGAAGCTCTTCCAACTAGTAGTGCTGATCACTGATGACCCACAAGTATAGGGGATCAATTGTAGCTCTTTTAGATAAGTAAGAGTGTCGAACCCAACAAGGAGCAGAAGGAAATGACACGTAGTTTTTAGTAACGTGATGTCTGCAAGTGCTAAAACTGTAAGTAGCGAGTAGTTTGATAGCAAGATAATTTGTAACGAGCAAGTAACGATATTAGCAATAAGTATGCAGCAAGGTAGCCCAGTCCTTTTGAGGCAAAGGACAGGCCAAAACGGTCTCTTATGATAAGCAAAACGTTCTTCAGGGTACACGGGAATTTCTGTTGGGAATCGTAGCATAATTTAAAATTTTCCTACGCTCACCAAGATACATCTATGGAGTATACCAGCAACGAGGGGAAAGGAGTGCATCTACATACCCTTGTAGATCGCGAGCGGAAGCGTTCCAATGAACGTGGATGACGGAATCGTACTCGCCGTGATTCAAATCACCGATGACCGAGTGCCGAACGGACGGCACCTCCGCGTTCAACACACGTACGGTGCAGCGACGTCTCCTCCTTCTTGATCCAGCAAGGGGGAAGGAGAGGATGATGGAGATCCAGCAGCACGACGGCGTGGTGGTGGATGTAGCGGGATGTCGGCAGGGCTTCGCCGAGCTTCTGCGAGAGAGAGAGGTGTTGCAGGGGAGGAGGGAGGCGCCCAAGGCTGTAATGCTACTGCCCTCCCTCCCCCCCTTTATATAGGCCCCCAGGGAGGGGGGCGCCGGCCAAGACCCATCTAGGGCAGGGGGCGGCGGCCAAGGGGGGAACTTGCCCCCCAAGGCAAGTGGGGCGCCCCCACCCTAGGGTTTCCAACCCTAGGCGCAGGGGGGAGGCCCATGGGGGGCGCCCCAGCCCACTAGGGGCTGGTTACCCTCCCAATTCATCCCATGGGGCCCTCCGGGATAGGTGGCCCCACCCGGTGGACCCCCGGGACCCTTCCGGTGGTCCCGGTACAATACCGGTAACCCCCGAAACTTTCCCGGTGGCCGAAACTTGACTTCCTATATATAATTCTTCACCTCCGGACCATTCCGGAACTCCTCGTGACGTCCGGGATCTCATCCGGGACTCCGAACAACTTTCGGGTTTCCGCATACACATATCTCTACAACCCTAGCGTCACCGAACCTTAAGTGTGTAGACCCTACGGGTTTGGGAGACATGCAGACATGACCGAGACGCCTCTCCGGTCAATAACCAACAGCGGGATCTGGATACCCATGTTGGCTCCCACATGTTCCACGATGATCTCATCGGATGAACCACGATGTCGAGGATTTAGTCAATCCCGTATGCAATTCCCTTTGTCAATCGGTATGTTACTTGCCCGAGATTCGATCGTCGGTATCCCAATACCTTGTTCAATCTCGTTACCGGCAAGTCTCTTTACTCGTACCGCAATGCATGATCCCGTGACTAACGCCTTAGTCACATTGAGCTCATTATGATGATGCATTACCGAGTGGGCCCAGAGATACCTCTCCGTCACACGGAGTGACAAATCCCAGTCTCGATCCGTGCCAACCCAACAGATACTTTCGGAGATACCCGTAATGCACCTTTATAGTCACCCAGTTACGTTGTGACGTTTGGCACACCCAAAGCACTCCTACGGTATCCGGGAGTTGCACGATCTCATGGTCTAAGGAAAAGATACTTGACATTGGAAAAGCTCTAGCAAACGAAACTACACGATCTTTTATGCTATGCTTAGGATTGGGTCTTGTCCATCACATCATTCTCCTAATGATGTGATCCCGTTATCAATGACATCCAATGTCCATAGTCAGGAAACCATGACTATCTGTTGATCAACGAGCTAGTCAACTAGAGGCTTACTAGGGACACGTTGTGGTCTATGTATTCACACATGCATTACGATTTCCGGATAACACAATTATAGCATGAACAATAGACAATTACCATGAACAAAGAAATATAATAATAACCATTTATTATTGCCTCTAGGGCATATTTCCAACAGTCTCCCACTTGCACTAGAGTCAATAATCTAGTTACATTGTGATGAATCGAACACCCATTGCGTCCTGGTGTTGATCATGTTTTGCCCTAGGGAGAGGTTTAGTCAACGGATCTGCTACATTCAGGTCCGTATGTACTTTACAAATATCTATGTCTCCATTTTGAACACTTTCACGAATGGAGTTGAAGCGACGCTTGATATGCCTGGTCTTCCTGTGAAACCTGGGCTCCTTCGCAAGGGCAATAGCTCCAGTGTTGTCACAGAAGAGAGTCATCGGGCCCGACGCATTGGGAATCACCCCTAGGTCGGTAATGAACTCCTTCATCCAGACTGCTTCCTGTGCTGCCTCCGAGGCCGCCATGTACTCCGCTTCACATGTAGATCCCGCCACGACGCTTTGCTTGCAACTGCACCAGCTTACTGCTCCTCCATTCAAAATATACACGTATCCGGTTTGTGAGTTCGAGTCATCCAGATCTGTGTCGAAGCTAGCGTCGACGTAACCCTTTACGACGAGCTCTTCGTCACCTCCATAAACGAGAAACATATCCTTAGTCCTCTTCAGGTACTTCAGGATATTCTTGACCGCTGTCCAGTGTTCCATGCCGGGATTACTTTGGTACCTTCCTACCAAACTTACGGCAAGGTTTACATCAGGTCTGGTACACAGCATGGCATACATAATAGACCCTATGGCCGAGGCATAGGGGATGACACTCATCTTTTCTATATCTTCTGCCGTGGTCGGGCATTGAGCCGTGCTCAATTGCACACCTTGCAATACAGGCAAGAACCCCTTCTTGGACTGATCCATATTGAACTTCAATATCTTGTCAAGGTATGTACTCTGTGAAAGACCAATGAGGCGTCTTGATCTATCTCTATAGATCTTGATGCCTAATATATAAGCAGCTTCTCCAAGGTCCTTCATTGAAAAACACTTATTCAAATAGGCCTTTATACTTTCCAAGAATTCTATATCATTTCCCATCAATAGTATGTCATCCACATATAATAAGAGAAATGCTACAGAGCTCCCACTCACTTTCTTGTAAACACAGGCTTCTCCATAAGTCTGTGTAAACCCAAATGCTTTGATCATCTCATCAAAGCGAATGTTCCAACTCCGAGATGCTTGCACCAGCCCATAGATTGAGCACTGGAGCTTGCATACTTTGTTAGCATTCTTAGGATCGACAAAACCTTCCGGCTGCATCATATACAACTCTTCCTTAAGGAAGCCGTTAAGGAATGCCGTTTTGACGTCCATCTGCCATATCTCATAATCATAGTATGCGGCAATTGCTAACATGATTCGGACGGACTTTAGCTTCGCTACGGGTGAGAAAGTCTCATCGTAGTCAACCCCTTGAACTTGTCGATAACCCTTAGCGACAAGTCGAGCCTTATAGATGGTCACATTACCATCCGCGTCCGTCTTCTTCTTAAAGATCCATTTGTTTTCTATGGCTCGCCGATCATCGGGCAAGTCAGTCAAAGTCCATACTTCGTTTTCATACATGGATCCTATCTCGGATTTCATGGCTTCTAGCCATTTGTCGGAATCCGGGCCCGCCATCGCTTCTTCATAGTTCGAGGGTTCACCGTTGTCTAACAACATGATTTCCAGGACAGGGTTGTCGTACCACTCTGGTGCGGAACGTGTCCTTGTGGACCTACAAAGTTCAGTAGTAACTTGATCCGAAGCTTCATGATCATCATCATTAACTTCCTCCCCAGTCGGTGTAGGCACCACAGGAACATTTTCCCGCGCTGCGCTATTTTCCGGTTCGGAAGGGGTGACTATCACCTCATCAAGTTCCACTTTCCTCCCACTCAATTCTTTCGAGAGAAACTCCTTCTCCAGAAAGGACCCGTTCTTGGCAACGAAGATCTTGCCTTCGGATCTGAGGTAGAAGGTATACCCAATAGTTTCCTTAGGGTATCCTATGAAGACGCATTTCTCCGACTTGGGTTCGAGCTTTTCAGGTTGAAGTTTCTTGACATAAGCATCGCATCCCCAAACTTTTAGAAACGACAGCTTAGGTTTCTTCCCAAACCATAATTCATACGGTGTCGTCTCAACGGATTTCGACGGAGCCCTATTTAAAGTGAATGCGGCAGTCTCTAAAGCATAGCCCCAAAATGAGAGCGGTAAATCGGTAAGAGACATCATAGATCGCACCATATCCAATAGAGTGCGATTACGACGTTCGGACACACCATTTCTCTAAGGTGTTCCAGGCGGCGTGAGTTGTGAAACTATTCCACATTTCCTTAAGTGTGCACCAAACTCATGACTTAAATATTCTCCACCACGATCTGATCGTAAGAATTTTATTTTTCTGTCACATTGATTCTCAACCTCACTCTGAAATTCCTTGAACTTTTCAAAGGTTTCAGACTTGTGTTTCATTAGGTAGACATACCCATATCTACTTAAGTCATCAGTGAGAGTGAGAACATAACGATATCCTCCGCGAGCCTCAACACTCATTGGACCGCACACATCGGTATGTATGATTTCCAATAAGTTGGTTGCTCGCTCCATTGTTCCGGAGAACAGAGTCTTGGTCATCTTGCCCATGAGGCAAGGTTCGCACGTGTCAAATGATTCGTAATCAAGAGACTCCAAAAGTCCATCTGCATGGAGCTTCTTCATGCGCTTGACACCAATGTGACCAAGGCGGCAGTGCCACAAGTATGTGGGACTATCGTTATCAACTTTACATCTTTTGGTATTCACACTATGAATATGTGTAGCATCACGTTCGAGATTCATCAAAAATAAACCATTGACCAGCGGGGCATGACCATAAAACATATCTCTCAAATAAATAGAACAACCATTATTCTCGGATTTAAATGAGTAGCCATCTCGAATTAAGCGAGATCCAGATACAATGTTCATGCTCAAAGCTGGCACTAAATAACAATTATTGAGGTTTAAAACTAATCCCGTGGGTAGATGCAGAGGTAGCGTGCCGACGGCGATCACATCGACCTTGGAACCATTCCCGACGTGCATCGTCACCTCGTCCTTCGCCAGTCTCCGTTTATTCCGTAGTTCCTGTTTTGAGTTACAAATATGAGCAACCGCACCGGTATCAAATACCCAGGAGCTACTATGAGTACTGGTAAGGTACACATCAATTACATGTATATCACATATACCTTTGGTGTTGCCGGCCTTCTTGTCCGCTAAGTATTTGGGGCAGTTCCGCTTCCAGTGACCACTTCCCTTGCAATAAAAGCACTCAGTTTCAGGCTTGGGTCCATTCTTTGACTTCTTCCCAGTAACTGGCTTACCGGGCGCGGCAACTCCCTTGCCGTCCTTCTTGAAGTTCTTCTTACCCTTGCCCTTCTTGAACTTAGTGGTTTTATTCACCATCAACACTTGATGTTCTTTTCTGATCTCCACCTCCGCTGATTTCAGCATTGAATATACCTCGGGAATGGTCTTTTCCATCCCCTGCATATTGAAGTTCATCACAAAGCTCTTGTAGCTTGGTGGAAGCGACTGAAGGATTCTGTCAATGACCGCATCATCCGGGAGATTAACTCCCAGCTGAGACAAGCGGTTGTGCAACCCAGACATTCTGAGTATGTTCTCACTAACAGAACTATTATCCTCCATTTTACAGCTGAAGAGCTTGTCGGAGACATCATATCTCTCGACCCGGGCATGAGCTTGGAAACCAATTTCAGCTCCTCGAACATCTCATATGCTCCATGTTTCTCAAAACGCTTTTGGAGACCCGGTTCTAAGCTGTAAAGCATGCCGCACTGAACGAGGGAGTAATCAGCACGCTGCTGCCAAGCGTTCATAACGTCTTGGTTTTCTGGGATTGGTGCTTCACCTAGCGGTGCTTCTAGGACATAATCTTTCTTGGCTACTATGAGGATGATCCTCAGGTTCCGGACCCAGTCCGTATAGTTGCTGCCATCATCTTTCAGCTTGGTTATCTCTAGGAACGCGTTGAAATTGAGGACAACGTTGGCCATTTGATCTACAAGACATAGTGTAAAGATTTTAGACTAAGTTCATGATAATTAAGTTCATCTAATCAAATTATACAATGAACTCCCACTCAGATAGACATCCCTCTAGTCATCTAAGTGAAACATGATCCGAGTTAACTAGGCCGTGTCCGATCATCACGTGAGACGGACTAGTCAAGATCGTTGAACATCTCCATGTTGATCGTATCTTCTATACGACTCATGCTCGACCTTTCGGTCCTCCGTGTTCCGAGGCCATGTCTGTACATGCTAGGCTCGTCAAGTCAACCTAAGTGTATTGCGTGTGTTCCGAGGCCATGTCTGTACATGCTAGGCTCGTCAACACCCGTTGTATTCGAACGTTAGAATCTATCACACCCGATCATCACGTGGTGCTTCGAAACAACGAACCTTCGCAACGGTGCACAGTTAGGGGGAACACTTTTTCTTGAAATTATCATAAGGGATCATCTTACTTACTACCGTCGTTCTAAGCAAATAAGATGCAAAAACATGATAAACATCACATGCAATCAAATAGTGACATGATATGGCCAACATCATTATGCTCCTTTGATCTCCATCTTCGGGGCACCATGATCATCTTCGTCACCGGCATGACACCATGATCTCCATCATCATGATCTCCATCATTGTGTCTTCACAAAGTCGTCACGCCAACGATTACTTCTACTTCTATGGCTAACGCGTTTAGCAACAAAGTAAAGTAATTTACATGGCGTTATTCAATGACACGCATGTCATACAAAATAATAAAGACAACTCCTATGGCTCCTGCCGGTTGTCATACTCATCGACATGCAAGTCGTGATTCCTATTACAAGAATATGATCAATCTCATACATCACATATATCATTCATCACATCTTCTGGCCATATCACATCACATAGCACATGCTGCAAAAACAAGTTAGACGTCCTCTAATTGTTGTTGCAAGTTTTTACGTGGTTTGTAGGTTTATAGCAAGAACGTTTCTTACCTACGTATGACCACAACGTGATTTGCCAATTTCTATTTACCCTTCATAAGGACCCTCTTCATCGAATCCGTTCCGACTAAAGTAGGAGAGACAGACACCCGCTAGCCACCTTATGCAACTAGTGCATGTCAGTCGGTGGAACCTGTCTCACGTAAGCGTACGTGTAAGGTCGGTCCGGGCCGCTTCATCCTACAATGCCGCCGAAACAAGAAACGACTAGTAGCGGCAAGAAGAATTGGCAACATCAACGCCCACAACTTCTTTGTGTTCTACTCGTGCATAGTAACTATGCATAGGCCTGGCTCATGATGCCACTGTTGGGAATCGTAGCATAATTTAAAATTTTCCTACGCTCACCAAGATGCATCTATGGAGTATACCAGCAACGAGGGGAAAGGAGTGCATCTACATACCCTTGTAGATTGCGAGCGGAAGCGTTCCAATGAACGTGGATGACGGAGTCGTACTCGCCGTGATTCAAATCACCGATGACCGAGTGCCGAACGGACGGCACCTCCGCGTTCAACACACGTACGGTGCAGCGACGTCTCCTCCTTCTTGATCCAGCAAGGGGGAAGGAGAGGTTGATGGAGATCCAGCAGCACGACGGCGTGGTGGTGGATGTAGCGGGGTGTCGGCAGGGCTTCGCCGAGCTTCTGCGAGAGAGAGAGGTGTTGCAGGGGAGGAGGGAGGCGCCCAAGGCTGTAATGCTACTGCCCTCCCTCCCCCCTTTATATAGGCCCCCAGGGAGGGGGGGCGCCGGCCAAGACCCATCTAGGGCAGGGGGCGGCGGCCAAGGGGGGAACTTGCCCCCCAAGGCAAGTGGGGCGCCCCCCCCACCCTAGGGTTTCCAACCCTAGGTGCAAGGGGGAGGCCCATGGGGGGAGCCCCAGCCCACTAGGGGCTGGTTACCCTCCCACTTCAGCCCATGGGCCCTCCGGGATAGGTGGCCCCACCCGGTGGACCCCCGGGACCCTTCCGGTGGTCCCGGTACAATACCGGTAACCCCCGAAACTTTCCCGGTGGCCGAAACTTGACTTCTTATATATAATTCTTCACCTCCGGACCATTCCGGAACTCCTCGTGACGTCCGGGATCTCATCAGGGACTCCGAACAACTTTCGGGTTTCCGCATACACATATCTCTACAACCCTAGCGTCACCGAACCTTAAGTGTGTAGACCCTACGGGTTCGGGAGACATGCAGACATGACCGAGACGCCTCTCCGGTCAATAAACAACAGCGGGATCTGGATACCCATGTTGGCTCCCACATGTTCCACGATGATCTCATCGGATGAACCACGATGTCGAGGATTCAGTCAATCCCGTATGCAATTCCCTTTGTCAATCGGTATGTTACTTGCCCGAGATTCGATCGTCGGTATCCCAATACCTTGTTCAATCTCGTTACCGGCAAGTCTCTTTACTCGTACCGCAATGCATGATCCCGTGACTAACGCCTTAGTCACATTGAGCTCATTATGATGATGCATTACCGAGTGGGCCCAGAGATACCTCTCCGTCACACGGAGTGACAAATCCCAGTCTCGATCCGTGCCAACCCAACAGATACTTTCGGAGATACCCGTAATGCACCTTTATAGTCACCCAGTTACGTTGTGACGTTTGGCACACCCAAAGCACTCCTACGGTATCCGGGAGTTGCACGATCTCATGGTCTAAGGA
The DNA here is from genome assembly GCF_002575655.3 of Aegilops tauschii subsp. strangulata. Taxonomy (NCBI): domain Eukaryota; kingdom Viridiplantae; phylum Streptophyta; class Magnoliopsida; order Poales; family Poaceae; genus Aegilops; species Aegilops tauschii. Next base: position 488,308,533 of record NC_053039.3, read on the forward strand.
AAAGATACTTGACATTGGAAAAGCTCTAGCAAACGAAACTACACGATCTTTTATGCTATGCTTAGGATTGGGTCTTGTCCATCACATCATTCTCCTAATGATGTGATCCCGTTATCAATGACATCCAATGTCCATAGTCAGGAAACCATGACTATCTGTTGATCAACGAGCTAGTCAACTAGAGGCTTACTAGGGACACGTTGTGGTCTATGTATTCACACATGCATTACGATTTCCGGATAACACAATTATAGCATGAACAATAGACAATTACCATGAACAAAGAAATATAATAATAACCATTTATTATTGCCTCTAGGGCATATTTCCAACAATTTCCTCTAGTCACTTTCATCATGTTGGTTTGATTTGTGTTCGCTACTTTGATAATTTGATATGTGGGTGGACTGTAGGAGATATGCCCTAGTGGCAATAATAAATGATATTATTTATCTCCGAGTTCATATTATGTTTATGTTCCATGCTATAACTGTTGTGGTTCCCGAGCCCGTATATCCATAAAGGCTCTGGGGAGAACCCATATGCACGTGTGGAATAATAAACGATAAATTGTATTCCTAGTCGTGCCTCTAAGACTAGCTCAAGTGTTGCATGATGATTATGTTTTCCCAATCATGGGCATGTCTATGCCAAGCAACTTTGAGGGCACAATGTCAGGAAGGACATTTGTGTTGAATCGACCCGAATTGATGTTATGCTATGAGATACATTCGTCACAAGTTAATCGTTTATAACACAGAGATAGTTAATGTTTGCATAATTCCTTAGACCATGAGAGTATCGAGTTTCTTCATGCTTGCTTCATGAACTTTGGGGTTTGTTAAACGTCATCCGTAACTGGATGGCTATTACGGCGGCTTACGGGTTCATGGGAAAGTGTTAAGTAACTTGATAGCTCGAGATTATGATTTGCTCCTCCGACGATGGAGAGATATACTCGGGCCCTCTCGGTGTTACGGTATCCATCATCGTTTGGCCAGACACTTTGTGATTTGATCACGGGGATGCCGGAACACGATAACGAGAAAAGAGAACAATACCGGTAATGAGGTAACTAGCATAGTGGACAAGTTGTTGATCCACGGGAATGCCAACATGTCTCACCTCGGGTATTTGTAACATATCGCGAAGCAACAGGAATAACTCACTGCAACTGGAGGTTCACTCGAATATTCATTCGTGTGGGTATAGGGGTCAATATGGGTGTCCACGGCTCCGATGTTGATCATTGATCGGAAGGGGTTCCGGGTCATGTCTATACTTCACCGAACCTATAGGGTCACACGCTTAAGGGTCATCTATCTACTGAATACTAGACAAGGAGTCTGAGAGAAAATCACCGAAAAAGTTTCGGACACTGAAAAGTTTCGGACAGCGGAAAAGTTCCGCAGAAAGAGGTCACCAGATGAGTTTCGGTGAAACCGAAAAAGTTGTTTCGGGGTATGCCATTAAGTCAAAATGGTTTCGGCACATGCTTGATAATTCTTGGAGGGTGCCAGAATCATTCTGGAAACTTTTTGGAATTTTCAGAAATAAAAACCGAAAATGTTTCGGAGCTGCCGGTACTGCTTTGGCTGTTTTTCGCAGATGAAATTCACTAATCTGAAATTGTTTCAGAACGAATCCAAAATCATTTTAGTGGGTACTGGAATTATTCTAAGACCCACCGAAATATTTTCGGATTTAGTGGACGCGAAAAATTGTCTTCATGAATAGTGAAAACGCATTCTTGTTTGCTTTTCGCAGATGAAAATCACTAAACCGAAATTGTTTTGGAACACGTTGAAAATTATTTTAGTGGGTACTGGAAATGTTCTGAGCCCACATAAATATTTTTAGTTCGAACGGACGCTGAAAAATGTCGTCATGAATAGTGAAAGTGCTTTTTGCTTGGCTTCTTGGAGAAGCCACCTTGAGGGCCTTTTTGGTATTTCCCCCCTTGGCTTCTTGGAGAAGCCACCCTTGGGCTTGGCCTATAAATAGGGGTGGAGGGGGCTGCCTAAAGGATCATCCCTTCTCACATACAAGTGTCATGCATAATCTGGCTTCTCTCTCCCTCCCAGCGAAATAGTTTCGTAGAGCCGAAAGGCTGTCTGGGTTCTGGTGGGAACTAGTTCTGGACGGCGAAGCCCTGCCGGATAGATGACACCGTATGTGTGCAACTCTGTAGAGAGATCGTAGTTTCGGTCTTAGTTCGTGAGTGCCTCCCGAAGGGCTGTCCGTGTGACCGTCCGAGTTTCGAAGGTCCTCCCGAAGGGCTGTCCGAGTGACCGTTCGAGTTTCGAAGGTCCTCCCGAAGGGCTGTCCGCGACACCGTTCGGGGGACTGTTCGACCGCCTCCCGGAGGGCTGTCTGAGGAGCAGATGAGGGTATACATCCTCGCAGTTGGGAGGTTGTAAATCCTAGCTGCGGGGATCTGCACCGCCGATCGTCATCGACTCTACTTCCCGCTGCGCTACGAGTCGGTAACGAAAAAGATCAAACCTTGTATGCAGTCTCCATAGTGGTCCTGGGCTGGTGCGTAGGTCAGAAATTTTTTGTTTTCTGCTGTGTTACCCTTCATGGACCGGTGCTTAGGTGTTGTTCTTACTTGAAAAAACCTCCTACTTATGATTAACCCTCCCGCAAGCATCCGCAACTACGAGAAAAGTATTAAGGATAAATCCTAACCATAGCATTAAACTCTAGGATCCAATCAGTCCCTTACGGAATAGTGCTAAACTGGGGTTTAAGTTTCTGTCACTCTCGCAACCCACCATCTATTTACTACTCCACAATGCATTCCCTTAGGCCCAAATATGGTGAAGTGTCATGTAGTCGACGTTCACATGACACCACTAAGGGAATCACAACATACATACTATCAAAATATCGAACACATATCAAGTTCACATGATTACTTGCAACATGATTTCTCCCGTGACCTCAAGAACAAAAGTAACTACTCACAAATAATCAACATGCTCATGATCAGAGGGGTATTAATATGCATCATGGATCTGAACATAAAATCTTCCACCAAATAAACCATATAGTTATTAACTACAAAAGATGTAATCAACACTACTAGTCACCCCCTAGCAACAATCTATAGTTCCGGTAACAAGATTGAACACAAGAGATGAACTAGGGTTTGAGATGAGATGGTGCTGGTGAAGATGTTGATGGATATTGCCCTCTCCAAGATGGGAGAGTTTTTGGTGATGATGATGACGATGATTTCCCGCTCCAGGAGGGAAGTTCCCCCGGCAGAATCGCTCCGCCGGAGGGCAAAAGTGCTCCTGCCCTAGTTCCGCCTCGAGATGGCGGCGCTCCGTCCCGAAAGCCTTCTCCTATTTTTTTATAGGTAAAAACCACTTATATACCAGAAGATGGGCACCGGAGGTGGACCGAGGAGGCCACAACCCACCATGGCTCGCCAGGGGGGCCTGGCGCGCCCAGGTGGGTTGTGCCCACCTAGTGGCCCCCCTCTTGTGTTTATTGGCTCCAGTATTTCTTAAATATTCCATAAAAAATCCTCATGGAGTTTCAACTCATTTGGAGTTGTGCAGAATAGGTGGCCTCACGTAGCTTTTTCAGGTCCAGATTTCCAGCTGCCGGAATTTTCCCTCTTGGTGTGTACCTTGCAAATTATGAGAGAAAAGGCATTAGAATTACTCCAAAAAGAATTATTACTGATAAAAACATTATAAATAACAGTAAGAAAACATGATGCAAAATGGACGTATCAACTCCCCCAAGCTTAGACCTCACTTGTCCTCAAGCGAAGACCAAAATCGAGAAACATGTCCACATGCTTTGAGAGAGAGGTGTCGATAAAAACAAAATACGGACATAGAAGCATCATGTTGATTATTATAACAGCAACAAATTTAAACATAGGACTTTTATCATAGAACTTTTATCATACCCTTCCCATGAATAAGTAATAGTTCATCACACAATCGAAGTATGAAGTAAAAAAAACTCTATTAGAAACCGACAAACTATGTTCTCAGTCAACTTTGCAACTACAATTCATCATCTTTTCAGGAAGGGTCACATGTCGGAGCCTTTAGGCAAGTCCACATACTCAACCATCATATAGTCTTCTATGATTGCTAACACTCATCGAGTACACATGAGCAAAACGTTTCAACCAGACACATAGAAAGATAGGGGCTTATTGTTTCGCCTCCAAACATACTCACCTCAAGGGTGATGTCAACAATAATAACTCATGTTATCTATATTCATCCGGACAAATGTGCCTAGATCTTTCCTCACCACATGATGCTTGCCAAAAGAGAAAAATAAAAGGAATAGAAGGAAAACTTTGACTCTTTGCATAAAAGTAAAAGATAGGCCCTTCGCAGAGGGAAGCAGAGGCTGTCATGCGCTTATTTGTTTGCATGCTCAACCTCTTAGTGCAAAAGAACATCACGTTACATTGCCCCTTAAGATGACAACCTTTATTATGCAGTCTGTCGCTTTTATTCTTTGTCATCCAAGTTCGTGCAACGCTCAATTTTCTCTTACACTAAAAGATCTCACATATTTAGAAGCATTTTTATTGCCTTTTAGCACCGATGACAACTTACTTGAGGGATCTTGTTCAACCCCTAGGTAGGTATGGTGGACACTTGAAAAAGATTTGGGTTTAAGGGTTTTTGGATGCACAAGTAGTATCTCTACTTAGTGCGGAATTTTTGGCTAGCAAAGATAGCGGGCAAGCATCACATGTTAAAGGATCTATGACAATATGACTTCTATGTGAATATAAACATACATAAATCATCATGTTGTCTTTCTTGTCCAACGTCAACAATTTCGGCATATAATATTTTGATGAGAGCTCACAATCACAAAAGATTTCTAGGATAGTATATTTATATGTGAATCTTCCCTTCCCTTATTAATTCTTTCCTGAGTTGCATCACTGACCAATGCTATGTTTGTCAATCTCTAATAAAATTTTCTTACTTATACTTTTCCTTATGTGGTGCTATCACCTACCATAGGATTAGCATATGATCTTATTGATTTATCTCCTTTCTTTTATTTACTTTCTTTCTCTTTTTATTTTCTTTATTTGCAACATGAAAGTAAAGAAAGTAAAAACTTGAACTAACTTTATTATATAACTTGCACACGATAACAATGATAGATCACTAAGCAAACTCTCAAAGAAGAAAAGATCAAACTAAACTTTATTTCATCTAAGCAAAAGATTGAACTAAGATAAGTAAAAGCAAATAGATAATGGGATGATACGATACCGGGGCACCTCCCCCAAGCTTGGCGGAAGCCAAGGGGAGTGCACATACCCGATACTCAGTTCTCCTTTGGTGGTGAAGAAAGTGATGGTGGTGATGAAGTGAACCTGTCCTAAAGGGTCAAGAGATCCTGCATTTCCCTCTTCATCAGCCAAACATCTTCTTCCATGTTGTTGGAGGAGCAGGAAGACATGATGACTTGGCTTGGTAAATCTGACCAGAAACAGCAAGAAAAGAGAATAGAGGATTTCTTCGCGATACAATGGTTAACAGGTTTGGGAAGTATATATAGAATTTTGATCTTGCAGGACAAGTAAACAGAAGAAAAATGGAGTCCGGAAGGTGCCCCAGGTGGGCACAGCCCATCTGGGCGCGCTAGGCATGCCTGGCGCGCCCTGGTGTCTTATGCCCACAAGGGGACGCTTCTTTGAAGTTTCTTTATTTCCAAAATTCTAAAATATTCCAAAATTGACAAAAAATATTTTTGCAGATTTTTCGTAGTCTGTTTACTTACAGTACCACATACCTCCTTATTTTGACGATTCTGAAGTGTTCTAGAAGGACTCTTTTATGTACTCTCCCGGTATCAAAGTTTGGACAATATTGCTTTCAACATTAATAGGCGTACCTGAGATATAATGCTTTATTCGTTGCCCATTGACAACCTTTGGGTTAGTGCCTTCGAAATTATTTATTTTGATGGCTCCAGACCGGTAAACCTCCTCGATGACATAGGGGCCTTCCCATTTTGAGAGGAGTTTGCCTGCAAAGAATCTGAAATGAGAGTTGTACAAAAGAACATATTCTCCGACTTTAAACTCACGTTTTTGAATTCTTTTGTCATGCCATCTTTTAACTATTTCTTTGAATAATTTTTGCATTTTCATAAGCTTGGGTTCTCCATTCATCTAATGAGCTTATATCAAATAACCTCTTTTCACCAGCAAGTTTGAAATCATAGTTGAGTTCTTTAACTGCCCAATATGCTTTATGTTCTAACTCAAGAGGTAAATGACAAGCTTTTCCATAAACCATTTTATAAGGGGACATACCCATAGGATTTTTATAAGCCGTTCTATAAGCCCAAAGTGCATCATCTAATTTCTTAGACCAATTCTTCCTGGACTTATTAACAGTCTTTTACAAAATTAATTTTATTTCTCTATTGCTAAGCTCAACTTGACCACTAGACTGAGGATGGTAGAGTGATGCAATTCTATGGTTAACATCATACTTAGCAAGCATCTTACAAAAAGCACCATGAATAAAGTGTGAACTACCATCAGTCATTAAATATCTAGGGACTCCAAACCTCGGGAAAATAACTTCCTTAAGCATTTTAATAGAGGTGTTGTGATCAGCACTACTAGTTGGAATAGCTTCTACCCATTTAGTAACATAATCAACAGCAACCAAAATATGTGTATACCATTAGAAGCAGGAAAAGGTCCCATTTAATCAAATCCCCAAACATCAAATGGTTCAACAGCAAGTGAATAATTCATAGGCATTTCTTGACGCTTACCAATATTACCTATTCTCTGGCATTCATCACAAGATGAGACATACTTACGAGCATCCTTGAAGAGAGTAGGCCAATAAAATCCAGATTGCAATACCTTATGAGCAGTTCTATCTCCAGCATGATGTCCTCCATAAGGTTCGGAGTGACATTTCCGTAGGATTTGTCCCTGTTCATGCTTAGGTACACAACGCCTAATAATACCATCTACTCCTTTGTAAAGATGTGGGTCATCCCAAAAGTAATGTCTTAAATCATAGAAGAACTTTTTCTTTTGTTGGTAAGTAAAGCTAGGTGGAAAATATTTAGCAACAATGTAATTAGCATAGTCAGCATACCAAGGAGTACTATTAGCAACATTTATTGCAGCTAACTGCTCATCAGGAAAACTATCATCAATAGGAAGTGGGTCATCAAGCACATTTTCAAGCCTAGACAAGTTATCAGCTACGGGGTTCCCAGCTCCTTTTCTATCAATAATATGCAAATAATATTCTTGTAACAAGAGAACCCAACGAATAAGTCTAGGTTTAGCATCTTTCTTTTCCATAAGATATTTAATTGCAGCATGGTCTGTGTGAACAGTTACTTTAGAATCAACAATATAAGGTCTAAACTTATCACAAGCAAACACCACGGCTAAGAATTCTTTTTCAGTAGTAGCATAATTTCTTTGAGCACTATCTAGAGTTTTACTAGAATAATGAATAACATTCAATTTCTTATCAACTCTTTGTTCTAGAATAGCACCAACAGCATAATCACTAGCATCACACATAATTTCAAAAGGCAAGTTCCAATCAGGTGGTTGAACAATAGGTGCAGAGATTAAAGCTTTCGTTTGTGTTTCAAAGGCTTCTAAACAATCATCATCAAAAACAAAAGGAATATCATTTTGCAAAATATTAGTAAGAGGCCTAGAAATTTTAAAAAAGTCCTTAATAAACCTCCTATAGAAACCAGCATGGCCTAGGAAACTACGAATACCTTTGATTTCCTTGGGACATGGCACTTTCTTAATAGCATCAACCTTAGCTTGGTCCACTTCAATACCTCTTTCAGAAATTTTATGACCCAAGACAATGCCTTCATTAACCATAAAGTGGCACTTCTCCCAATTCAAGACAAGATTTGTTTGTTCACATCTCTGCAAAACTCGATCAAGATTGCTTAAACAATCATCAAAAGACTTCCCATAAGCAGAAAAGTCATCCATGAAAACCTCAACAATCTTTTCACAAAAGTCAGAGAATATAGCCATCATGCATCTTTGAAAGGTAGCAGGTGCATTACATAAACCAAAAGGCATACGTCTATAAGCATAAGTTCCAAAAGGACAAGTAAAAGTGGTCTTTTCTTGATCAGGTTGAGAAACAGGTATTTGCGAAAAGCCAGAATATCCAGCAAGGAAGCAAAAGTGTGTATGCTTAGATAATCTTTCAAGCATTTGATCAATAAAAGACAAAGGGTAATGATCTTTTCTAGTAGCTTTGTTTAATTTTCTGAAATCAGTTACCATTCTATAGCCTGTAACAATTCTTTGTGGAATAAGTTCATTCTTATCATTAGGAACAACAGTTATACCTCCTTTCTTAGGGACACAATGAACGGGACTTACCATCTACTATCAGCTATAGGATATATTATACCTGCTTCCAGAAGTTTTAATATTTCTGTTCTTACCACCTCTTTCATCTTCGGGTTTAACCGACGTTGGTGATCAACAACTGGTTTAGCATCGGGTTCCATATTAATTTTGTGCTGACATAGAGTGGGACTAATTCCCTTTAAATCATCAAGAGTATATCCAATAGCAGCTCGGTGCTTCCTTATAACTTTCAATAATCTTTCTTCTTCATGCTCTGAAAGGTTAACACTAATAATAATAGGATATATTTTCTTTTCATCAAGATAAGCATATTTCAGAGTGTTTGGCAATTGTTTTAATTCAAACACGGGATCACCTTTAGGTGGAGGAGGACCTCCTAGAGTTTCAATAGGCAAATTGTGTTTAAGTAGAGGACGTTGTTCAAGGAAAATATTATCTATTTCATTTCTTACATGCATATGTAAATCATTTTCATGGTCTAGCAAGTATTGTTCTAAAGGATCAGTAGGTGGTACAGCAATAGAAGCAAGACCAATTAATTCATATTTACTAGGCAATTCTTTTTCATGATGATTTCTACTAAACTTGGAAAAATTACACTCATGGGACTCATCACCAAAGCTAACACCCACAGTTTGTTTCTGGCAATCTATTCTAGCATTAACTGTGTTCAAGAAAGGTCTACCAAAGATAATGGGACAAAAGTCATCTTGTGGGGAACCAAGAACAAGAAAATCAGTAGGGTATTTTACCTTCCCACACAGGACTTCAACATCCCTAATAATCCCACAAGGTGATATTGTGTCTCTATTTGCAAGTTTAAAGTAGCATCTATGTCTTCTAACTCTGTAGGTGCTATGTCTTCCCTAATTTCTTGATATAACTTGTAAGGAATAGCACTCACACTAGCACCCATGTCACATAAACCATGATAACAGTGATCTCCTATTTTAACTGAAATGACAGGCAAGCCAACAACTGGTCTATTTTTATCCCTTTTATCGGGTTTAGCGATTCTAGCAGCTTCTGCACAGAAGTAAATAACATGCCCATCCACATCTTCTTCTAAGAGATCTTTAACCATAGCAGTATTAGGTTCGACTCCAATTTGTTCATCAGGTTTAGGTGTTCTAACAGAGCTTTTGTTAACCACGGTTGAAACTTTAGCATGTTCCTTTATCCTAACAGGAAAATGTTGTTTTTCAATATAAGCAGTAGGAACAACTGGATCAACATTGTAGAGTATAGTTTCTTCTTTAACTGGTACCGGTTCTTTAGTTTCATCTTTAAGAGGTGGGTGATATTTAAACCACTTCTCTTTAGGGAATTCAACATGAGTAGCAAATGATTCACAAAAGGAGGCTACTATCTCAGAGTCAAGTCCATATTTAGTGCTAAACTTTTGAAAAGCATCGGTATCCATAAAAGCTTTAACACAATCATACTTAAGCTTTATACCTGACTCTTTACCTTCTTCGAGTTCCCAATATCATCGCATAGCCTATACCATGGAAATGCTTTTCCCTTCAAAGATAAAGGGAAAACCTTTTTCAACACCTCATCTCCGGGTAAACCTGCAAGCTTAAACAATCCACAAATTTGTTCTACATATATCAAGTGCATATCGGGATGTTCGGTTCCATCTCCTGCAGAAGGATTAGCTAGCAGTTGTTCTATCATACCCGAAGGAATTTCATATTCAATATTTTCAGTAGGTGCAGTAGGTTGAGGGGTAACTAATTGTGGTTCCGGACGAGGTGAAGATACCCCGAACAAACCCCTCAAAGGATTGTTTTCCATAGTAGCAAGTGACAATAAATTTCAGCACACTATATAAATGTTTCCTTACTGAATTCCACTTACCAAAGGCGCTTCACTCCCCGGCAACGGTGCCAGAAATTCCTTTTGATGTCGCTTGAAGCTACGTCGGTATTTCCCCAAAGAGGAAGGGATGATGCAGCACAACGACAGTAGGTATTTCCCTCAGATATGAAACCAAGGTTATCGAACCAGTAGGAGAACCAAGGAAACACAACGTAAAAGGGCCCTGCACACAAATAACAACACCTCGCAACCCGACGTGTTAAAGGGGTTGTCAATCCCTCCCCGGCAACGGCGCCAGGAAATAGCCTTGATGACCCACAAGTATAGGGGATCAATTGTAGCTCTTTTCGATAAGAGTAAACCCAACGAGGAGCAGAAGGAAATGACAAGTAGTTTTCAGTAAGGTGATGTCTGCAAGTGCTGAAACTGTATGTAGCGAGTAGTTTGATAGCAAGATAATTTGTAACGAGCAAGTAACGATAGTAGCAATAAGTATGCAGCAAGGTAGCCCAATCCTTTTGAGGCAAAGGACAGGCCAAAACGGCCTCTTATGATAAGCAAAGCGTTCTTGAGGGTACACGGGAATTTCATCTAGTCACTTTCATCATGTTGGTTTGATTTGTGTTTGCTACTTTGATAATTTGGTATGTGGGTGGGCCGATGCTTAGGTGCTGTTCTTACTTGAACAAACCTCCTACTTATGATTAACCCTCCCGCAAGCATCCGCAACTACGAGAAAAGTATTAAGGATAAATCCTAACCATAGCATTAAACTCTAGGATCCAATCGGTCCCTTACGGAATAGTGCATAAACTAGGGTTTAAGCTTCTGTCACTCTCGCAACCCATCATCTAATTGCTACTCCACCATGCATTCCCTTAGGCCCAAATATGGTGAAGTGTCATGTAGTCGACGTTCACATGACACCACTAAGGGAATCACAACATACATACTATCAAAATATCTAACACATATCAAGTACACATGATTACTTGCAACATGATTTCTCCCATGACCTCAAGAACAAAAGTAACTACTCACAAATAATCAACATGCACTACTGCAGGATGCTGCTAACGTGATACTACAATCAGAGACCCTTTGAGAAACTATGTGCGATGCAATAATCGCAAACGGTGTTGTATGAAAACCGTCAGAAATGTGTAAAACGTTTGCGATGACGGAAACATGGTTCAGGTTTTAGTTGCGTGTGTGATGAAGGGCATACGGTTCAGTTCTATGAACTGTTTGCGATGAGGAGGAACAAAAGAAACGGGCAGCCGGATGAAGGCGTGTGCGATACACAGCATACGGTTCACTCGGATGAACTGTTTGTGATTAGGCAACACAAAATAAACGGTCAACCAGATCAAAGGTGTGTGCGATATACGGCATGCGGTTCACTCGGATGAACTGTTTGCGTTGAGACATTAGAACAGAAATGGTTCAACTTAACAAGATGTGTGTGATACGTGGCAAACAGGCCTGTAATTAGAAATGTGTGTGAAGACCGATAAGAAGACAGACGGTTGCTGCTAATAAGACGTGTGTGTTGTGCGATGGGATTGCATACAGAACAACAACATACACACACACACACACACACACACACACTTATAAGGACATGCTTGCATAACCAAATTAAACATCCACTTACATAGGTGGCTACTACAACCATGGCATTTGCACACACCAAAGTAAACTATTACATGCATAATTACATAGGTGGCTACTACACACATGACATTTCCACACACACACCAATAAAGTAAACTATATATTACATGCATGATTAACTAGCATAAACGATCATCTGATCATCATCTACTTCTTGTGACGCTTGCTCTTCTTGTGGCTCGATCCGGGCTCGTCGATTTGGGTAATGAGGCACTTCCTCATGTCAACGATCCGCCTGTGCATCTCGTAGCATGTGTACACGCTCTTGGCCGCAAACCTGAGGTGAGGTTCATCTAGTTGCCGCATCCAGGCCTTGTGCCAGGATACGGGACTTGTTCTCTGGGCATCCTGCTTCATCTTTTTGTAGTAGGGGTCGATGATGGCCGAGGCGAGTTCAACCAGGGAGTCCTGCTTCGTGCTGCCCCAGACCTTGTAGTGGTCACGGATTTTGACAAGGTTCTTGCAGGCCAAGCCTGTAACACTGAGCGCTTTTACATCGTCTTTGGTATCCACCGTGGCGAACTTGTAGTCGGTGCTGTTGACAAACCTGTTGAAACAGTCGCAAGGCTCTGTGGCCATGCAATAGTGGTAGATGAGGACATGATGGCGCACGCACAACTGGGCGACGGCAACCTTCTGATCTATGCCGGGATGACTGGAGGTGTAATGGAGGTCGATGCCAACCACCTTGTACTTGTCTCCAGCAAGCAACTGCTCAACGCTGTTGATGTAGTCGTCCAGCACGGCCGGGTCGACGGTGTACACCACCGAGAGATCCGTCTCCCTCGCGTGGGTCTCCACTCTATGCTCGCCGAACTCCATTGGAGCGCCGCCGGACATCCCCTCTCTATGTGTCGTCGTGGGTGTGCTTGTTGTGTTGTGGGGCGTGATCGAAAGGTTGAAGAGACTAAGGTTATAATGGCCGCGGGAATTAAAGGGGAAGCCGGACGGCCAGGAATATCGGCAGGCCCTGATGGCAGTTCTAATTTGCAGTGCGTAACTCCATCGTGCCGCACGTAACTGCATCGCGTGGCAACGCGCGTGGCGCAACTGCATGCATATGGGGCCCCCGACGTGACCATGCACACGCCCAACCGCTGGCAGAACGCGCGCGAAGGGACGCGAGCAGAGTGCTCCGCGGTCGCCTCAAGGAAAAGTTGTCCACAAGCCGAGGGCGCCACGACGCCTAACAGCGAGCACAGCGTGCTACGGCGCCTAACGGCGAGCAGAGCTTGCCGAGGGACGCGAGCAGAGGATGGCACAGTGATACGTGGCAAATAAGACGAACTGTGCGAGCGATGTCGGAGACATCAACCACGAATCAGATTAGAGTTGCGTGTGCGATACGTGGCAGACAGTTGATCCATCAGAGCTGTTTGTGATGGAATAAGCCGTGTGTGTTGCGGGTAAATGCTTGCTGGTGTATAACCTTAAATTTAACCAAAAAAGTGTCAATGCATGTTACAAAAATTGTATATCTGGAAACTATGTTCAAATACGACTCCAACGATATAATCTATGGCGACATGCATTCGTATTTTATTAGTTAAATCCTACTTATAAACCAGGACGGGGGTATAGTAGGTAATTAAATCGCAAACATTTTTTTATTAACTATATGTGTACGTGTCCTCTCGTCCTCCTCTCGCACGTCCTGTCACCCTGCTGCCATAGACGGCTTACAGCGCAAGCTTGCGCAGCGCGCGGGGGCGTTCTTTTGGCCAAACGGTGGCGCCCTGAATCGTCGGTGAGCCCGTTCCCACGCAACCTCGCAAGTTCCCGTGCAAGCTTCCTGCCCGACTCGGTGAAATCTCCCAAAATCCCAATGCTTACCGGCCTGCTATAAAAACCCTCACGGCCGGCGAGTCCTGCGTCGCATTTTCCCCTCCCTCCCTCTAGCTTATCTCGTCTGCTTCTCCCACAATCGCCAATGGCACCGGTCCATCATCGTTGCTCAGCCACTCCGCCGTCATCAGAGGACAGCTCCAGCTAGGAGGCTACACCGTGGCGGCGGCGCAGTCCCCGGCGTAGTGTAGTGTGCATGGCGTCCTGTTGGGTGTGCGCGGAACACCCACCACACGCTCCGCCGCCGCTGCCCGTCGGCAGCTGTTGCCGGCCGCCGTTGCCGCCACACCACCATCGTAAGCCAGGGCCATCTCCCGCTCCACCGCCGCGGCCCAAAGGCGGGAGGTGGCCGTCGTGGCCGCCACCCCACTGCCGGCCACCGTGGCCATCACCTGCTCCGCCACCACGGCCTGAAGGCGGGAGGTGGTGGTCGTGGTCGCCACCCCATCGTCGGCCGTCGTGGCCGCCAGCCCACCGTCGACCGCCAAGGTCATCACCCGCTCCGCCACCGCCGCCCGAAGGAGGGGGGCGGAGGTGGAGGCCCGCACGTGCGTCAGCGACCTTGCGCGCTACATCAAGTTCCTGCGGGAGGAGGAGGAGCGCCTCGTCGAGCATGCAAAGAGCCTTACCGCAGTCGTGGCCACAGCACACGCCGACGCAGAGGCGAGGAATCAGGAGATCTATGAGCAGTCCGGCCGCTTCGAGAGGGATCGTCTGGAGCGACAGTGGGCGTTCGAGCTAGCGAGTGTCGCTGAATGTGCAGCAGCGGCAGGCACCGTATTGCATTTGTCTAGCTCGTCGGTAGGCTCCTCCTCCTCTGCCTCTTACTGAGCACGCTCGGCAGAGGAGAGGCTGCCGGAAGTAGCACAAAGCCCCTCCGTGGTAGTAGTAGTATTTAGGGGCTATTTTGTTCAGTTCATCTGACTATAGATGTGAGGTCGAACTGTACAACGTACTTAAAATTAGCTAGTATATATAGTTGAACTAGCTATTTCAGTACGTGGTTGACAACAATTGGGGAGAAGTTTGGTCGGTTCAGCTGTCGAGTTGAACTATTTGTATAAATTAAGAATGACTGCTTAATCTATGAATGAAATCTATGCTTAATTACTGAATTTTAGTTGCAAAATTTATATAGTGCTAATGATTTCTAGCTGCATATTTTGACAAATCGCAGTGTTACAAGGATTGACAAATGGCAACGTTACTAGATCAACAAATTTAAATCTTTCGAGTTTGACAAATGGTAACATACCCAATATGACAGATGCAAATCTTACCAAATTGTTTGTACGTGGTTGCACACGGGTCATCCAGAACAACCGTTTGCGTTGAAGGGATGCACAAATCCTGCGCTGCTCTCACTTTGCATACGGGTGTTCTATCTAAATCATTTGCGATCAAGAGCCGCAGAAATCCTGCTCGGCACAATTTCTCTTGGCTTCCTGGGGAAGCTGTCGGTTTGCATACGGGTGTTCTAACTAAAACGTTTGCGATGAGTGTTTTATATTTAAAAAGTGAATTAAACTGCGGCTTGGGCGCCATTAATCGAGAGGACGCGAGCAAGGCGGGCGGCCATGGAAATCAAAGGGCTCGCTTCCTAGTGAGCCTGCGCAGCGTACAGCTCGCACGCTTCCCGGTGAGCCTGCGCACTTGAGGACAGCTTGCACGCCTCTCGGTCAGCCTGCGCACCGGACGGCGCTCGCACGCCTCCCGTTCAGTCAAGGTCAAGTAGCTGTCCGCACGACACCTCCTACAGCCATCAAAACCAAGACACGTGGCATCACATGAATGGTTAACAGAATTTTGGATTTACTAGAATTTAAAAACCAGGCATCTCAACGTTTTGCCGGCAATCAACGGTGCCCCTGGTGTTTGAAATTCATGCCCATTTCTTGCACGGGACCTAAGCATGCACCCAAGGACACATATTTGATTTTTCAACCAATTTATATGCACTGGAGCATGTGCATGTAGTTCAAATTTGAATTATGCACATAAATGCATTGAAAACTCAATTAATGCATAAAAATGTCCAAACGAACACTGAAAAATCACAAAAATTAAGACAACACTCATGTTGTTCTATGTTGACACGAGAAAAAATTTGGAAGCAATAAGAGGCAATGGATATCGTTTCGTCCCCAATGGTGGGACGTTCCCTACTGAAAACCATCATGCTTGTTGTGAGAAGCTCCGGTTTGTGAGGAGCATATACCCAAACCTGCCCCCAATGGGACTAAATTTGTACCACGGCATGTTGATGCCGCTCCATGATAGCATGCCAAGTTTCATGAATTTCAGACGAGTTTTGGATTTACTAGAATTTAAAAACCAGGCATCTCAATGTTTTGCCGGCAATCAACGGTGCCCTGGTGTTCGAAATTCATTCCCATATCTTGCATGGGACCTAACCATGCACCCAAGGACATAGATTTGATTTTTCAACCAATTTATATGCACTGGAATATGTGCATGTAGTTCAAATTTGAATTATGTACATAAATGCATTGAAACTCAGTTAATGCATAAAAATGTCCAAACAAACCCCAAAAAATCACAAAAATTCACACAACACTCCTGTTGTTCTATGTTGACACGAGAAAAAAATTTGAAAGCAATAAGAGGCAATGGATATAGTTTCGTCCCCAAAGGTGGGACGTTCCCTACCGAAAACCATCATGCTTGTTGTGAGAAGCTCCGGTTTGTGAGAAGCATATACCCAAACCTGCCCCAAATGGGCAAAATTTGTACCATGGCATGTTGATGCCGCTCCATGATAGCATGCCAAGTTTCATGAATTTCAGACGAGTTTTGCATTTACTAGAATTTAAAAACCAGGCATCTCAATGTTTTGCCGGTAATCAACGGTGCCCTGGTGTTCGAAATTCATTCCCATTTCATGCATGGGACCTAAGCATGCACCCAAGGACATAGATTTGATTTTTCAACCAGTTTATATGCACTGGAGCATGTGCATGTAGTTCAAATTTGAATTATGCACAAAAATGCATTGAAAACTTAGTTAATGCATAAAAATGTCCAAACGAACCCCAAAAATCACAAAAATTCACACAACACTCCTGTTGTTCTATGTTGACACGAGAAAAAAAATTGAAAGCAATAAGAGGCAATGGATATCGTTTCGTCCCCAAAGGTGGGACGTTCCCTACCGAAAACCATCGTCCTTATGTGAGAAGCTCCGGTTTGTGAGAAGCATATACCCAAACCTGCCCCAAATGGGACAAAATTTGTACCACGGCATGTTGATGCCGCTCCATGATAGCATGCCAAGTTTCATGAATTTCAGACGAGTTTTGGATTTATTAGAATTTAAAAACCAGGTAACTCAATGTTTTGCCGGCAATCAACGATGCCCTGGTGTTTGAAATTCATTCCCATTTCTTGCATGGGACCTAAGCATGCACCCAAGGACACAGATTTGATTTTTCAACCAATTTATATCCACTGGAGCATGTGCATGTAGTTCAAATTTGAATTATGCACATAAATGCATTGAAAACTCAGTTAATGCATAAAGATGTCCAAACGAACCCCGAAAACCCACAAAAATTCACACAACACTCCTGTTGTTCTATGTTGACATGAGAAAAAAATTGAAAGCAATAAGAGGCAATGGATATAGTTTCGTCCCCAAAGGTGGGACGTTCCCTACCGAAAACCATCATGCTTGTTCTGAGAAGCTCCGGTTTGTGAGAAGCATATACCCAAACCTGCCCCAAATGGGACAAAATTTGTATCATGGCATGTTGATGCCGCTCCATGATAGCATGCCAAGTTTCATTAATTTCAGATGAGTTTTGGATTTACTAGAATTTAAAAACCAGGCATCTCAATGTTTTGCCGGCAATCAACGGTGCCCTGGTGTTCGAAATTCATTCCCATTTCTTGCATGGGACCTAAGCATGCACCTGAGGACACAGATTTGTTTTTTCAACCAGTTTATATGCACTAGAACATGTGCATGTAGTTCAAATTTGAATTATTCACATAAATGCATTGAAAACTCAGTTAATGCATAAAAATGTCCAAATGAACCCCGAAAAATCACAAAAATTAACACAACACTCCTGTTGTTCTATGTTGACACGAGAAAAAAATTGAAAGCAATAAGAGGCAATGGATATCGTTTCGTCCCCAAAGGTGGGACTTTCCCTACCGAAAACCATCATGCTTGTTGTGAAACGCTCCAGTTTGTGAGAAGCATATACCCAAACCTGCCCCAAATGGGACAAAATTTGTACCAAGGCATGTTGATGCCGCTCCATGATAGCATGCCAAGTTTCATGAATTTCAGACGAGTTTTTGATTTACTAGAATTTAAAAACCAGGCATCTCAATGTTTTGCCGGCAATCAACGGTGCCCTGGTGTTTCAAATTCATTCCCATTTCTTGCATGGGACCTAAGCATGCACCCAAGGACACAAATTTGATTTTTCAACCAATTTATATGCACTGGAGCATGTGCATGTAGTTCAAATTTGAATTATGCACATAAATGCATTGAAAACTCAGTTAATGCATAAAAATGTCCAAACGAACCCCGAAAAATCACAAAAATTCGCACAACACTCCTATTGTTCTATGTTGACACTCAAAATTTTTGAAAGCAATAAGAGGCAACGGATACAGTTTCGTCCCCAAAGGTGGCACGTTCCCTACCGAAAACCATCATGCTTGTTGTGAGAAGCTCCGGTTTGTGAGAAGCATATACCCAAACCTGCCCCAAATGGGACAAAATTTGTACCACGGCATGTTGATGCCGCTACATGATAGCATGCCAAGTTTCATGAATTTCAGACGAGTTTTGGATTTTTCTAGAATTTAAAAACCAGGCATCTCAATGTTTGCGGCCGAGTGACGGTGGCAGGGTGTTTGAAATTCATTCCCATTTCTTGCATGGGACCTAAGCATGCAACCAAGGACACATATTTGATTTTTCAATAAGTTTATATGCACTGGAGCATGTGCATGTAGTTCAAATTTGAATTATGCGCATAAAATGCCTGGAAAACCCAGTTAATGTATAAAAATGTACAAACGAACCCTGAATCATTCCAATTTTTTTGACGACACACCTATAGTTGCATGTTCACTGCAGATAAAAGTTCTAACAATTCAAACACCATCCTTTGTAGCTGTGACCCCATTACGTAATTCAAATGATCAAGATGATAAATCAAGTAGATCGCACACAGTTTATTATCACCAACCGTGTGAGATGCAGCACAAAATATCTTGGAGCACCGTCGGTGTATAGTACGCCCATGGCTTACGAGGGAAGGTGCGTCAGCTATAGTCCACAGCTGGCATGTCAAGCACACTAGCTCACTCCCCAAATATCATTTCACTGTTCATTCGTCGCCGGTGAAAGATGGGGACGTGCACCCACGTCGTGAGGGCAACTTCGGCGGCCCACTCCGGCGAGAGCGCTGCCACAGCCGCCAGGCGCGTGCTAACAAGCTTCGTGAGGGCAACCGCAGTCTGCGTCCGGGCGGCCAAGGCAGCGTAAACGGCCGTTGTTGCTTCTCAGGCGGCGGCAACAACATCTGCCTTGGGGATAGCA
Source organism: Aegilops tauschii subsp. strangulata (assembly GCF_002575655.3). NCBI lineage: Eukaryota > Viridiplantae > Streptophyta > Magnoliopsida > Poales > Poaceae > Aegilops > Aegilops tauschii. The sequence goes on from NC_053039.3 coordinate 488,327,873, forward strand.
ACTGGCGAGAGCGGCACAGCAGTTGTCCATTCCGTAGCGGCGGGCTTAGCCCTGCTGGAGGCCACCCACCACCATGTCGAGGCCATCCACGCCCAGCTCATGGTGGTCACCGCACAAATCGAACGAAGCTTCTCCGACAACGGTCGGCAACCCACGGCCGAAGAGCTGGCAATCACCGAGAGAGTTCGAGTAGCCGTCCGTTCCTGCGCGGCATAATGTCGGTGTACAAAAGTAGGGGCTCTCCTTTTTACCCCTTTACTTGTGCACAGGCAGTCGGAGCCGCGCCCACGACCACACCAAGCAGGGCAGAGGAGGGAAGCCGGAGCACAAGACAGCCAAAGCAACGCCAAGACCAAGAGACACGAAGAGCAAGGGGGCGAAGTGGACTCCCCCGGCAAGAGCCTTGCCGGGGCAACTTGCCTGATGACAGCAGAGTGTGCCACCCTTGAGCCCACGGGTTCCAACACCACCAACAAACCACATTGGAACCAAGGCTCAGGAGGCACCTCTGTGGTGGCATGCAGATCTTCGTCAAGGTCATAAACAGACAAGATCAGATGAGGACCAGAAGACGACGACCCTCGGCGGGATCCTAGCCGAGGAAATCCATGAGACCCCCGGCTAGCACCTTGCCGGGGACGACCGCGACGCCGCGGCAAGACCCTTGCCGGGCCCCCGGCAAGGCCCTTGCCGAGGGCATCAGCGGGACCACAGCCAGGCCCACGCCTACCAAGACGCCACCGCCGTCCCCATGCAGCTGCCAGCTCAACCAGCTGAGCAAGCACCTACATGGCGACGAGCGACCTCCGCGACCAACCCAGCAAGTACCTGCGTGGTGGCATGCAGATCTTCGTGAAGGCTCCACCACCACGCCAGCCCAGCAGCCAGCCAACATGGCGCCACGGCGCCTCGCCAGCTCAGACGCATGTCGAAGCCAGGCGAGGCGGCGACAGCTGGGACGTGCTTCCTTGCCATCCCCGATAAAGCGAGAGGGGCACGTCGGCAGCGCCTTAAATGCGTTTGTCTGACGGTGCCAGAGGATAGACTCATCCACTGTACACCTTTCCACCTCCTGTGTGCCACTGTGGCAACCCCTTTTGTCTATAAAAGGAGGGCGACCAGGAGAAGGATACGGATCTTTTGGGCAAGTTACACCCCGTAGCTAGCTCAAGAACACAAGAACACTCAAATACATCCACCAAAGCAGGACTAGGGTATTATGCATCTCCGTGGCCCGAACCTGGGTAAACGATCTGTGTGCTTCCTGTCAGACCCGCTCTTTGCACAACCCCGCGCCCGCCAACCATAGAAGGGATCCCAGTGATTCCATAGGTGTCGATTTCCCCCGACATCTTTGGCGCGCCAGGTAGGGGGCGCAGTTGTGGAAAGCTGGTCTGGTCGGAGCAGCGGCTTCATCGTGGCCGTCGTTCCAAGGAAGAAGACGACCAAGCTTGACGGCACCATCTGCAGATACAGTGGACGCTCGTGCAACGACAGAAAAGCTAAGTCGTGCAAAACTTTAAGCAATTTCTTTCTATATATAAGGTTATTGTCCTCGGAGATCCTGCCCTATGTATGGAAAACCCGCACGCAAAGGGGCCCTTCCGCTATTGGCAATGCCCTTGCTTTGTTCCGAGTCCGCTCAACAGCTCAAGCGGCCGCGTCGACAACGGCAGGGTACCCTTCCGCAATTGGCAACGTTCTCGATTCTGACTCGAGTCAAGCTCGACAGTTCGAGCGGCCGCGTTGAGAGCGGTAAGATGGTTCGCCTAGCAGCAAGCACACCCGGCAGGCCATTGGGGATCCGTTCTCAAGGTGCCGCGGCCTGGGTTTACGCGCCGACAAGCCTACCCAATTAACGTAGGGTGAACATGCAAAGGAAGATCAAACAGGAAGATAACATGCATCATCTCGAAAGTACTGCAGAGTTATATTATTACATCAGTTGTTACTGCGGTTCTAACTAAAGATAAAAATTGTCTTGGCCATGAACCCGCAGCGGTGGTGAAAAATGGGGTGCCTAGTCCCGGCGCAGGCCCTCCACCCTCTGGATTCCGTCGATACTGCTGATGATGGGATTGATACGCTCCTTGAGCACCGCGAGGTCCGCATCCTCCGGCAAGCTCTCCAGCGCGGCGTCAAAGTCGAGGTTGGGATTCTAGTGCGCCACCTTGGTGAGGACCTTGGTCATGGCAACCCGGCAAAGTCTCCGGGCCTCATCAGCCAGAGAGGCCGCCCGATTGGAGTGGAGCTGCTCCAGGGCCCCGAAGACACCCTCGAAGAACAGGGTCAGCTTGGCATTGGGACTCATGTTGCGCTCCGGGGTGTACCTCACATTCGGCATCCCCATGGTAGCCAGCTGCGTGGTGATCCTGCCGGCGACGTCTTCGAGGCGGCTGATCCAGTGGTTCTCGACCTCCACAAAATCTTTGTGGTTGGCGGCTTCGTTCTTCCGCAGCTGCTTCTCGACCTCCAGATCCTTGGCCAGGGTCTCCTCCCAGGCCTTGGCCTCCGAGAGCGTCTCCTCAAGACCCTCCAGCTTCAGCTTCAGGTCTTTGATGGAGTCGTTGGCCTTGGAGAGCTGCTCAGCCTTGCCGAGGACTACGCCCTGCGCCTCCACCAGGGCACCGTTGAGCGTGTCCTTCTCCTTGGCCAGTTTCAGGGCCTGATCCTTCAGCCCGTCCCGCTCCACCTCCAGCTCTTTCACCTTGCCGGCGTGAACCAGAGCCTGGGCATTGTGTGCCTCTTTGTGCCTCTGCTCCAGCTCCTGGGTCCGCTGCACGACAAGCTTCTCCACCTCCTCGTCCTTGTCACGGAGTGTGGCGGCAAGTTTCTCCTCACGGGCGGCAAGATCCTCCTCCTGGGAGTTCGGTAGAGCCTGGTGTTGTTGTCGAGCGGCCTCCTCTTTGGCGGCCTGCTCCCTCGCCAGCTCCTGGGCCTTCTCAAAATCAGCTTGTTGCAGGAGGAACTCTTGCTGACGCTGGGCATCTCACCTTGGATGTCCTTCAGTTCCTGGTGGGCGTCGCGAAGCCAGGCTTGCGTCTCAGTAACACGCTCCTTGAAATCTGCTTCTACCTTATCCGCCACGACCATCCTGGATCTTATCTTGTCTTGGCGTGCGCGGTGGAGCGCCTGGAGCTTCTGGAAGTTGGCACTCATGGCCTGGAGGAGCCGTTCTTCCTGGGAGCCGCCGCCACCGGTGCTCGGCTCGTCAACAACTTCGAGCCCGGCGGCGGCAAGCACCTCCTCGTCGAACACCTCTCCATCGGTGGGCGCCCTGGTGCTCGCCGTCCCTGGCACGTGGACGAACAGGTCGTCGCTCACCTTCAGGTACTTGCCCGAGCCAGAGGCAGCGGAGGAGGAAGGTTGGTCGTCGACCACCTCCTCCTCGACAGCAGCCTTGTCGGCCTCCCCGGCAGGCCCCTTGCCGGCCTCCTCGGCAGCACCTTTGCCGGACCCCCCGGCAGACCCCTTGCCGGCGTCCTCAGTAGCGCCCTTGGTGGCCTCCTCGGTGGCGATCTTCTCGGCCTCCGCCGCGGCGTTCTTGGTGACATCCTCGATGACGGTACCTATGTCCTCCCGGTCCGCCGAGGGGGGATCTGGATATCGAGAAGGGGATGAGGCGAAGCCAAGACCAAGATTCAAAAAGAGAAAGAAAAAGAACGGGGACAGAAGGCGAATCACTTACCCGTGCCAGGCTGGGAAGAAGAGGCCCCCTCCCTGCCGACATCTAGCGCCGAGGTGGAGCCACCAGCGCCCAAGTTTGCCTCCTCCTCCTCCGTGTGCATGGGCTCGGTGCTTGGCGCCCTTGCCGGGGACGCCCCTCGGGGCGGCGTGGTCGATGGGGGCGGCATGTTGGGGGTAGCCCTCGGTGGCTCCTCCTGCTGCTGCCCTCCTCCTGCAACCACGGCAAGGTCAGCGCCAAGGGATCGTACCCCCAACACACGTTGATGAGGGGCGAGTGATGAGCTTACGCTGGGAGCTGCGCCGGGGGCTGTTGTCCGGGCTGCTCACCACCACCAGCGGCGTACTCGAAGTGCCCACTGGGGGCTGGCCGCCCGCCGAAGCCCTGGCCCTTTTCACCCTCTGAGCTAGCGTCTCCGCGTCCCTGCGAAGACAAGAACAAATCAAGATAAGCGGCACAGTCTGAGGAGACGGAGATGACAAAAAAGAGCAAGATACTTACTCATCCTCCACCTCCTCTTCTGTTGCCTTCCTCTTCCTCCTTGGGCTGAGGGACCCAAAATCGAAGACAACCTTCGCGTCGTCATCTGCCAGAGGAGGGGAAGCAGATGGAGTCCGAGGACGCTTGGACGAAGAAGAGGCAGTTGCCTTCTTCTTCGCCACTGCAGCCTTCGCCACCTTCTTCGCTGCCGCGGCCCTCGTCTCGCGCACGGACGCCTCATGGGTTCGTTGCGGCCGCGCGGCCCTGCCAAGCCGGACCGTCTCGCCAGAGCTGGCCCGCCGCAGGACTCGCTCCCTCCCCGTTGCCGGACGGTCGACAGTCTCGACCTCCTCCGACGACGACTCGTCGACCACGTCTTCAATCAGTGGGGCCCCGGTGCCGGTGCTGCTGGCCTCCCCAGCAGACTCCGCCCATTGGGCGAGTTCCCTCTCCTCTGTGGCCACCACGGCCTCGTCCTCCACGCCGCCGGCGCTGCCGGCCTCCATGGCGAGCTCCGCCTTCGCCGCCCTGGCGGCGATGTAGTCCAGCTCCGCTTGAGTGGTGTCCCCAACGAGCCGCGGCTCGTCACGGACGTACCCCTCCACCAAGGTATCGAAGAACTCCTACACCTGATCTTCTGGCGGCTTAGCCCAACTTGAGACGAGGCCGTGCGCGTTGAACTCCGGCATCATGGCAATGATGTCGTTTCGATGCAAGTTATTGCTCAGCAGGACCACCCCCACCGGCAACCCAAACAAGGGCCCCTTGGCGACCTTGCCGGCCTTCGCGACCTTGCCGGACCGCTCGACCTTGCCGTCACGGTTCACGTCGAGCTGGAAGAGCCGCTGGCAGAAGTGGGCGTGCCCCATCACCGTGAGGTTGTGGTCCAAACCGGGGCGAAGCCTCATGATGTCGGCCGCATTCGTGAAAAGCCAGGCCGGCCTCCCCTTGTTGTGCAGCGGAGCAATTCGGCGGCGGATGAAATCCGCCCCGATCATCTCAAGGGTGAGCCCGGCCTCGGTGAGGCGATGAATCCTGGTGGTGGCAACCGTGAGCTTCGCGTCGTCGGCATCGACATTGCTCCAATCGTCTCTGCAAACCGGCGGCGCCTGGCGAACCTGGCAAAATTCCTGCGGGTCCTCCTCTTCGATCCAGCACCACCGACCCCGCCAGTCCTCCCACCTCTCCTTCTGGGCGCCCTCCGGATATGTCCCCTTCCCCTGGCTCCTTGGGATCCAGGCGACACAACCGGAAATGGCGCCCCCCTTCTGGATCCGGGGGAAGAAGTAGTGGCGGAATAGCGCCATGTTGGGATGCACCCCGGCAAAGCCCTCGCAGAGATGGGCAAAAAGAGCCATGCATGCCACGGTGTTTGGAGTGAAATCCAGAAGGTGAAAGTCGTAGGTATGCATGATGTCGTTGATGAAATCAGAGAAGGGGGGCAGAGGCCGCAGGAAAAATAGTCGACGAAGAATCGGTACCGATTTGGGCCGGCTTCGGCGAAAGCAGCAGGGATGATGCGCGTGGCCGGATGCCCCGTCGTCCCCCCCCCCCCCGTCTTGCACCCCCACAGGTGCTTGAAGTAGTCCCGGAGGTGGACCGCGTCAACCCCCTTGGGGTAGTAGGCGGACTGCGCTCGCCGTGCCGCCAACTCGCTCTCCGGTGGCTCCGTCGCCCCGGTCTCCTTGGCCACTCCCTTGCTTTTACTGGTTTTGGGTGCCATGGTGGCTGCGAGAGGCGAGGAATGAAGGGAGACGAAGGCGCGGCGGCGGCGAGCAAAGGCGAGAGCTTGGGAAGGAGGAAGAATGGGACGGCGGTTCCGAGATTGGAGAAGACGCAGCGGGTAAATGAGCAGCGCGCCCGCGGTTATTCCTTTTTACGGGGAAGGCGCGTGCCGCCTCTTTTCCCATTAACTGCAATGTGACGCATGCATGCGGAGACCGCCACACGCATGACACCCACGTCACGCACGACCCTCCACGACGTGCGTTCAACGCGGGTCATGGGGAAGCGCAGCGGACGGAAAAGTTACTACAGTAAAAAAATCTGCCTCACCTGCCCGCGTACCGTTCTGGGCCTGGCCCAACAACGTGTCGCGCTTATGTGTGTCCCAGGCCCGGGGGCTCCTGTCGGTGTACAAAAGTAGGGGCTCTCCTTTTTACCCCTTTACGTGTGCACGGGCAGTCAGAGCTGCGCCCATGACCACACCAAGCAGGGCAGAGGAGGGAAGCCAGAGCACAAGACAACCAAAGAAATGCCAAGACCAAGAGACATGAAGAGCAAGGGGGCGAGGTGGACTCCCCCGGCAAGACCCTTGCCGGGGCGGCCTCCACGGCCCCGGCAAGAGCCTTGCCGGGGCAACTTGCCTGATGCCAGCAGAGTGTGCCACCCTTGAGCCCACGGGTTCCAACACCACCAACAAACCACATTGGAACCAAGGCTCGGGAGGCACCTCTGTGGTGGCATGCAGATCTTCGTCAAGATCATAAACACACAAGATCAGATGAGGACCAGAAGACGACGACCCTCGGCGGGATCTAGCCGAGGAAATCCACGAGACCCCCGGCTAGCGCCTTGTCGGGGACGACCGCGACGCCGCGGCAAGACCCTTGCCGGGCCCCTGGCAAGGCCCTTGCCGAGGGCATCAACGGGACCATAGCCAGGCCCACGCCTGCCAAGACACCACCGCCGTCCCCACATGCAGCTGCCAGCTCAACCAGCTGAGCAGGCACCTGCGTGGCGACGAGCGACCTCCACGACCGACCCAGCAAGCACCTACGCGGTGGCATGCAGATCTTCGTGAAGGCTCCACCACGGCGCCAGCCCAGCAGCCAGCCAATGTGGCGCCATGGCGCCTCGTCAGCTCGGACGCGTATCGAAGCCAGGCGAGGCGGCGACAGCTGGGACGTGCTTCCTTGCCGTCCCCGATAAAGTGAGAGGGGCACGTCGGCAGCGCCTTAAATGCGTTTGTCTGACGATGCCAGAGGATAGACTCATCCACTGTACACATTTCCACCTCCTGTGTGCCACTGTGGCAACCCCTTTTATCTATAAAAGGAGGGCGACCAGGAGAAGGATTCGGATCTTTTGGGCAAGTTACACCCCATAGCTAGCTCAAGAACACAAGAACACTCAAATACATCCACCAAAGCAGGACTAGGGTATCACGCATCTCCGCGGCCCGAACCTGGGTAAACGATCTGTGTGCTTCCTGGCAGACCCGCTCTTTGCACAACCCCGCGCCCGCCAACCGTAGAAGGGATTCCAGTGACTCCATAGGTGTCGATTTCCCCCCACACATACCTTGCCACGACGGAGCCCGCCAGAGCCCAGATGGCGTCCGCCCACGCCCAGCTCGTGGCGGCCTTTTCCAAAGAGATGGCGGACGCGGATGGCGAGATGCTTGCCGAGTATGGTGTGATGGATTCCATGGAGCCCCTTCCCCAGGAGACCGTCGGGCGCGAGCTGGACATGGAGGCGGCGCGGAGATCGACGAGCACCAGCCGTAGTAGTACTCTTTGTTTTATTTAATTAAGAGCGCCGGTCTTTAATTTGTTAGAGTAATGTTCAGGTCAGCTAGCTTTGTTTAATTGCTGAACTTGCTCGATTAAGAAGTTAGTCTCCTTTGTGTACCCAAATTATGCAATGACGTGGATGACCACTGTAACCAGGGAAATTCAAACCAAAATTTTTGACGTTCAAACTCAACACACACGGGTTAAGCTATCTGAATCGCTTGTGATGTTCACATATCATACACAGTTCTGAATAAGGGACCGTGTCTGATGACACTTTGCGCGCCAGTTTTTTGGTTGAAGCGATTCCAAATTTCCAGCTTCCGCGGAAATATCTACCTCCCCGCCCCCTCCCCCTTACCAAAAGCCACATTTCCCCTCTTTCCGCCTTCCTTTCCAAGTTGAAACCTTCACTCCTTGCATGCAGCGCTGCCGCCTCCTCGCCGGCGACCCTCCTTCATGCTGCTCGACCTCCTCTATCCAGGCAGGTAATCCACACCCGACCCCCATCCTCCTCCTCCTTCCACATCCCACATGCCCCGACCGCTGGCGCGAGCGCGACACCTTCCACCCAAATCAGCGACCCTTCCACCAAAAAAGCGCCGGCCTAAGCCATGGTGCACGCACTACAGCCAGGACCTCGAGGACCATTTGGCAGCGGAGAAGCAAATCGCGGCCGCACGCGTGGATGAGGTCGTGATGGCTGCCATTCGTGTTGACCCCCAGATTTTGAAGGAGCACCTTGCCAATTGCTAGCTACGCCGGTTAAGCATGCTCGGTTTACCCGTTGCGTGTGCTGCTCCTGCCTTTCCTTCACAAATTCTAGTGAATTGTGCTATCTAATTTCACCATGCAATCTGTTGCTCTAGTGTATATGTTCTATATGTCGTGCAGTGTGGTGCTCACTTATTAACTGTTTTGTTAATTAGTTTTCGTCTTCAGTTAACTAATTGGTTCAATTGAATTTATCTTTACAAAATTGTGGGTGCATTCTGTTATTGTATACCATGTGAGGAGTAAATTGAATTTGGCTGTAGTAAATACATGAGAAACAAATACAATTGCTACAATTGGCTGTAGTTACTATTTAGTTAACTCTCTGATCTTCTATTAGGAGTATGTTATATTGTGCGATGTGGTGCTCAGTTAATTTTTGGTTCATTTGTTGTGGTGTCTAGTGAACTGATTGGTTCAATTCTGCAATGCGATGTCCAATTGTCATGGGTAGAATTTTGTATCGTTGTGCATGTGAGGAATAAATCGAATTTGGCTGCACTTAATATATGAGAAACATATACAAGTGTTATATTTCCTAGTTCTTAATCATGCTTGGTTTGGGTAAATGGGTTTTCTGTGTGGCTTCAATTAATCTGATGAATCTGCAATGTGCTTATTTTGTTGGAAATATGCCCTAGAGGCAATAATAAATTGGTTATTATTATATTTCCTTGTTCATGATAATCGTTTATTATCCATGCTAGAATTGTATTGATAGGAAACTCAGATACATGTGTGGATACATAGACAACACCATGTCCCTAGTAAGCCTCTAGTTGACTAGCTCGTTGATCAATAGATGGTTACGGTTTCCTGACCATGGACATTGGATGTCGTTGATAACGGGATCACATCATTAGGAGAATGATGTGATGGACAAGACCCAATCCTAAGCCTAGCACAAGATCGTGTAGTTCGTTTGCTAAGAGCTTTTCTAATGTCAAGTATCATTTCCTTAGACCATGAGATTGTGCAACTCCCGGATACCGTAGGAATGCTTTGGGTGTACCAAACGTCACAACGTAACTGGGTGACTATAAAGGTGCACTACAGGTATCTCCGAAAGTGTCTGTTGGGTTGGCACGAATCGAGACTGGGATTTGTCACTCCGTGTAAACGGAGAGGTATCTCTAGGCCCACTCGGTAGGACATCATCATAATGTGCACAATGTGACCAAGGAGTTGATCACGGGATGATGTGAGTTACGGAACGAGTAAAGAGACTTGCCGGTAACGAGATTGAACAAGGTATCGGGATACCGACGATCGAATCTCGGGCAAGTAACATACCGATTGACAAAGGGAATTGAATACGGGATTGATTGAATCCCCGACATCGTGGTTCATCCGATGAGATCATCGTGGAACATGTGGGAGCCAACATGGGTATCCAGATCCCGCTGTTGGTTATTGGCCGGAGAACGTCTCGGTCATGTCTGCATGGTTCCCGAACCCGTAGGGTCTACACACTTAAGGTTCGATGACGCTAGGGTTAGAGGGAAAGCATGTACGTGGTTACCGAATGTTGTTCGGAGTCCCGGATGAGATCCCAGATGTCACGAGGAGTTCCGGATGGTCCGGAGGTAAAGATTTATATATGGGAAGTCCTGTTTTGGTCACCGGAAAAGTTTCGGGTGCTATCGGTAATGTACCGGGACCACCGGGAGGGTCCCGGGGGTCCACCAGGTGGGGCCACCGGCCCCAGAGGGCTGCATGGGCCAAGTGTGGGAAGGGAACAGCCCCTAGGTGGGCTGGTGTGCCTCCCACAAGGGGCCCAGGGCGCAGGAAGGGGGGAGGGGGAAACCCTAGGCTCAGATGGGCCTCAGGCCCACCTAGTGGTGCGCCCCCCTCTCTCCCCCCCTTGGCCGCCCCAAGTCCCATCTAGGGCTGGCCGCACCCCTTGGGGGGGGGAACCCTAGATGGGGGCGCAGCCCCTCCCCCTCCCCTATATATAGTGGGGGTTTTGGGGCTGCCATACACATGAGAACATCTCTCTCTTGGCGCAGCCCTACCCATCTCCCTCCTCCTCTCCCGCGGTGCTTGGCGAAGCCCTGCAGGATTGCCACGCTCCTCCACCACCACCACGCCGTCGTGCTGCTGCTGGACGGAGTCTTCCCCAACCTCTCCCTCCCTCCTTGCTGGATCAAGGCGTGGGAGACGTCACCGGGCTGCACGTGTGTTGAACGCGGAGGCGCCGTGGTTCGGCGCTTAGATCGGAATCAACCGCGATCTGAATCGCTACGAGTACGACTCCTTCATCCGCGTTCTTGCAATGCTTCCGCATCGTGATCTACAATGGTATGTAGATGCACTCCCCTTCCCCTCGTTGCTAGATTACTCCATAGATTGATCTTGGTGATGCGTAGAAAATTTTGAATTTCCGCTACGTTCCCCAACATATTTTTCATCAACATATTTTACTGATAGCATGTGAACCCTTACTTAACCTGATGACTAACTACCTTATATGTGTTGCAGGGAAACAATGGGAAGCACTGAGGTTTACAATCGAGGTTAGCACGTGCATGGTCCATTGTCTAATAGAACATTATTGTGCAATTGTAGGAACCATTCTAATATTTTGGTTTTTAACAATTTGGTCTTGCACATGTAGGTCCTGCTGTCACAGGTTTTGACCCACTGTTCGACCCTTTTTGCATATGGGGAAATGAGTTGTCCATGAATATCAATCAAATCAAGAAACTCAGAAAGATTGTTAGGATAAAGAAATTAGCGACAAAAACAACAAGATCTTTGTCTGCACAAGGAAGAAGACATCAGTTCACTACAAGATGGTACTAACTATTATACCTTGCCTTTTTTTATTCCTTTGCCCCATTTCCAATATAGAGAAGATTTTTATGCACATCCTTGTTTTCAGGCCTTTCCAAAGCAGTTCACTAATGATTACCTCTCAAACCACCTCTATGGTCAGGAGGCGAGGAAGGTTTTCATACAACACCCACGGTTCAATATTGAAGTGTTCCTGAAGAGGACGAAGGACGGACGGTCAATCATCCACAGGCATTGGCCTAAAGTTGCAAAGACCTTCAACATGAATGAAGGATCAATATTTGCCTTCCGCTTCAGCGGTTTTCCAGATGAGATGCATCTGTCTATATACCGTCTATGATGCTAATTTCGAAAGATTCTACATGTTGCATGTGGAACTTGCTGCTGGTGCAGTTGTGTAATGGGGTAGCTGAGTGCTGAAGCTATATCATGTTGTACTCTGATGTATTTCAATTATGAAATTCTGCTTCCTTAATACGGAAATGAAATATATTGTGTGCTTAATATGAAATGTCAATTAGATTAATAAATGGATTATGAATAATCGGACAATTACCCTGCTAATGGCGAATTAGCATGCTAATTGTGTTTTGCTATTGCAAACGGTTGTTGAAAAATACCGTGGGCGATGACCTCAGGCAACGCACACAGTTTCTAGGAATAAACCGTGTTGGATCAATGAACAATCACACACGACTTTCTCTTGAAAACTGTTTGCGTTAGGACACCTTGCGCAAATGTTTACCACATAAAAACTGTGTGTGATGGACAACCTTTGCCACACAATTTCTTCTACGGACCTTGTGTGATACATTCAATAACACAAACGATTTAACGGGAAAAACTGTGTGTGATGTACCTGTGAACGGAAAATGCGGAAACATTTTCCTTGGAGCGACTGTGTGGGATGTGCATACGAACGGAAACGTTTAGCGGGGACTGACTGTGTGGGATGTACTTGCGACCGCCGTATAATTGTACTTTTTTAGCTCTACTGTATGTATTTCCGTATTTGAGTGCTCGCCGGTCGCACACGACCTCATTTTGCCGAACGTGTGTGCCAGGAGGGCATATCCCCGACGGTTTCTGGGTCGTGTGGGAAGGACCCCCCTATCGCCCACACTCACTTGGCGACGGTTCCAGATGTCGTCGCGGAAAGGGGTTAAAAATTGTTTGTTTAGGACCGACGCGCACTAGTGATGCTCATGATCAGAGGGGTATTAATATGCATAATGGATCTGAACATAAAATTACCACCAAAAAAACCATATAGTAATTAACTACAAGATGTAATCAACACTACTAGTCACCCCCTAGCAACAATCTATACTTCCGGTAACAAGATTGAACACAAGAGATGAACTAGGGTTTGAGATGAGATGGTGCTTGTGAAGATGTTGATGGAGATTGCCCTCCCCAAGATGGGAGAGTTGTTGGTGATGATGATGACGATGATTTCCCCCTCCGGGAGGGAAGTTCCCCCGGCAGAATCACTCCGTCGGAGGGCAAAAGTGCTCCTGCCCAAGTTCCGCCTCAAGACGGAGGCACTCTGTCCCGAAAGCCTTCTCCTATTTTTTTCTAGGTTAAAACCACTTATATACCAGAAGATGGGCACTGGAGGTGGGCCGAGGAGGCCACAACCCACCAGGGCGCGCCAGGGGGGCCTGGCGCACCCAGGTGGGTTGTGCCCACCTGGTGGCCCCCCTCTGGTGTTTATTGGCTCCAGTATTTCTTAAATATTCCATAATAAATCCTCGTGGAGTTTCAACTCATTTGGAGTTGTGCAGAATAGGTGGCGTGACGTAGCTTTTTCAGGTCCAGATTTCCAGCTGCCGGAATTCTCCCTCTTGGTGTGTACCTTGCAAACTATGAGAGAAAAGGCATTAGAATTACTCCAAAAAGCATTATTATGGTTAAAAACATTATAAATAATAGTAAGAAAACATGATGCAAAATGGACGTATCAATCACAACACCTCTATTAAAATGCTTAAGGAAGTTATTTTCCCAAGGTTTGGAGTCCCTAGATATTTAATGACTGATGGTGGTTCACACTTTATTCATGGTGCTTTTCGTAAAATGCTTGCCAAGTATGATGTTAACCATAGAATTGCATCACCCTATCATCCTCAGTCTAGTGGTCAAGTTGAACTTAGCAATAGGGAAATAAAATTAATTTTGCAAAAGACCGTCAATAGGTCCACGAAGAATTGGTCTAAGAAATTAGATGATGCACTTTGGGCTTATAGAACAGCATATAAAAATCCTATGGGTGTGTCTCCTTATAAAATGGTTTATGGAAAAGCTTGTCATTTACCTCTTGAGTTAGAACATAAAGCATATTGGGCCATCAAAGAGCTCAATTATGATTTCAAACTTGCCGGTGAAAAGAGGTTATTTGATATTAGCTCATTAGATGAATGGAGAACCCAAGCTTATGAAAATGCAAAACTATTCAAAGAGAAAGTTAAAAGATGGCATGACAAAAGAATCCAAAAGCGTGAGTTTAAAGTCGGAGAATATGTTCTTTTGTACAACTCTCGTTTCAGATTCTTTGCAGGAAACTCCTCTCAAAATGGGAAGGCCCCTATGTTATCGAGGAGGTTTATCGGTCTGGAGCCATCAAAATAAATAATTACGAAGGTACTAACCCGAAGGTTGTGAATGGACAACGAATAAAACACTATATCTCAGGTACGCCCATTAATGTTGAAATTAATATTATCCAAACTTTGACACCGGAAGAACACATAAAAGAGTCCTTCTGGAACACCCCAGAATCGTGAAAATAAGGACGTATGTGATACGGTAAGTAAACAGACTCCGAAAACTCCGCAAAAATATATTTTTATCAGTTTTGGAATATTTAAAAATTTAGGAAATAAAGAAACTTCCAGGAAGCATACTGATACGTCTCCAACGTATCTATAATTTATGAAGTATTCATGCTATTATATTATCTGTTTTGGATGTTTATGGGCTTTACTAAACACTTTTATATTATTTTTGGGACTAACCTATTAACCGGAGGCCCAGCCCAAATTGCTGTTTTCTTGCCTATTTCAGTGTTTCGAAGAAAAGGAATATCAAACGGAGTCCAAACGGAATGAAACCTTCAGGAGAGTTATTTTTGGAACGGAAGCAATCCAGGAGACTTGGAGTAGACGTCAAGGAAGTTTCGAGGAAGCCACGAGGCAGGGAGGCGCGCCCTACCCCCCTGGGCACGCCCCCACCCTCGTGGGCCCCTCGTGGCTCCCCTGACCAACTTCTTTCGCATATATATATCCATATACCCTATAAACATCGAGGAGCAGAATAGATCAGGAGTTCCGCCGTCGCAAGCCTATGTAGCCACCAAAAACCAATCGGGACCCTGTTCCGGCACCCTCCCGGAGGGGGGATCCCTCACCGGTGGCCATCTTCATCATCCCGGCGCTCTCCATGACGAGGAGGGAGTAGTTCACCATCGGGGCTAAGGGTATGTACCAGTAGCTATGCTCTCTCTCTCTCTCTCTCTCGTGTTCTTGATTCGGCACGATCTTGATGTATCGCGAGCTTTGCTATTATAGTTGGATCTTATGATGTTTCTCCCCCTCTACTCTCTTGTAATGGATTGAGTTTTCCCTTTGAAGTTATCTTATCGGATAGAGTCTTTAAGGATTTGAGAACACTTGATGTATGTCTTGCATGTGCTTATCTGTGGTGACAATGGGATATCACGTGATCCACTTGATGTATGTTTTGGTGATCAACTTGCGGGTTCCGTGACCTTGTGGACTTATGCATAGGGGTTGGCACACGTTTTCGTCTTGACTCTCCGGTAGAGACTTTGGGGCACTCTTTGAAGTACTTTGTGTTGGTTTGAATAGATGAATCTGAGATTGTGTGATGCATATTGTATAATCATACCCACGGATACTTGAGGTGACATTGGAGTATCTAGGTGACATTAGGGTTTTGGTTGATTTGTGTCTTAAGGTGTTATTCTAGTACGAACTCTATGATAGATCGAACGGAAAGAATAGCTTCATGTTATTTTACTACAGACTCTTGAATAGATAGATGAGAAAGGATAACTTTGAGGTGGTTTCGTACCCTACCATAATCTCTTCGTTTGTTCTCCTCTATTAGTGACTTTGGAGTGACTCTTTGTTGCATGTTGAGGGATAGCTATATGATCCAATTATGTTATTATTGTTGAGAGAACTTGCACTAGTGAACGTATGAACCCTAGGCCTTGTTTCAACGCATTGCAATACCGTTTGTTCTCACTTTTATCATTAGTTACCTTACTGTTTTTATATTTTCAGATTACAAAAACCTATATCTACCATCCATATTGCACTTGTATCACCATCTCTTCGCCGAACTAGTGCACCTATACAATTTACCATTGTATTGGGTGTGTTGGGGACACAAGAGACTCTTTTTTATTTGGTTGCAGGGTTGTTTGAGAGAGACCATCTTCATCCTATGCCTCCCACGGATTGATAAACCTTAGGTCATCCACTTGAGGGAAATTTCTACTGCCCTACAAACCTCTGCACTTGGAGGCCCAACAACGTCTACAAGAAGAAGGTTGCGTAGTACACATCAAGCTCTTTTCTGGCACCGTTGCCGGGGAGGTGAGTGCTTGAAGGTATATCTTTAGATCTTGCAATCGGATCTTTTTGTTTCTTGTTTTATCACTAGTTTAGTTTATAAAAGAAAACTAAAAAATGGAATTGAGTTTGCCTCATACGCTTCATCTTTTTAATATCTTTCGTGAGAATGATGGGAAGGAAAATTGTGCTCAAGTGCTAGAAGAAGAATGCATTAGAATGTTTGGCACTAAATCTTTGTATGATGAGCATGATTGCAATGTTGTTAGTATGAATTCTTTGAATACCCATGATACTAATGATATGCAAAGCCACAAGCTTGGGGAAGCGATGTTTGATGAAGATGATATTTTTTGTCCCCCAAGTTTGGATGAGAAGATTTATTATGATGAAAGCATGCCTCCTATTTATGATGATTATTGTGATGACACCTATGCTACAAAGAATAAAGATAACCATGAAACTTGTCAGCATGATTTTAGTTTTCAATCGAATTATGCTTCACATAATAGTTATTTTGTTGACTTTGCTCCCACTATACCGAATGAGAAGAAATTTGCTTATGTGGAGAGTAATAAAAATTCTATGCTTGTAGATCATGAAAAGAATGCTTTATGTGATGCTTATATTTTTGAATTCATTCATGATGCTACTGAAAATTATTATGAGAGAGGATCATATGCTTCTACATATTGCAATAATATCAAGTTTCCTCTCTCTATGTATTAAAAGTTTTGAAGTTATGCTTGTTTTGCCTTCCTATCCAAGTTGATTTTTGTTCCCATAAATAGTTTGCTCACAAAATCCCTATGCATAGGAAGTGGGTTAGACTCAAATGTGCTAGTCATATTCTTCATGATGCTCTTTATGTTTCAATTCTTATCTTTTATGTGAGCATCATTGAAATTATCATGCCTAGCTAGGGTGTTAAACATTAGCGCTTGTTGGGAGGCAACCCAATTTTTACTTTTGTTCCTTGGTTTTTGTTCCTGTTTAGTAATAAATAAATCATCTAGCCTCTGTTTAGATGTGGTTTTATGTTTTAATTAGTGTTTGTGCCAAGTAAGACCTATAGGATCTTCTTGGATGATAATTATTTGATCTTGCTGAAAAAGACAGAAACTTTCTGCTCACGAAAACAATTGTTAAAAATCACCAGAAAGTGATAAAATACTGATTCCAATTTCAGTAGATCAACAATCAAATTATCTAGGTCTTCCTATTTTTGCAGATTTTTCTGAATTCCATAAGTTTGCGTTTGATACAGATTACTACAGACTGTTCTGTTTTTGACAGATTCTGTTTTCTATGTGTTGTTTGCTTATTTTGATGAATCTATGAGTAGTATCGGAGGGTATGAACCATAGAGGAGTTGTAATATAGTAGATATTACACCAATATGAATTTATATTGAGTTCACAACAGTACCTAAGTGGTGATTTATTTTCTTATACTAACGGAGCTTACGAGTTTTCTGTTGAGTTTTGTGTTGTGAAGTTTTCAAGTTTTGGGTAAATATTCGATGGACTATGGAATAAGGAGTAGCAAGAGCCTAAGCTTGGGGATGCCCAAGGCACCCCAAGGTAATATTCAAGGACAACCAAGAGCCTAAGCTTGGGGATGCCCCGGATGGCATCCCCTCTTTCGTCTTCGTTCATCGGTAACTTTACTTGGAGCTATATGTTTATTCACCACATGATATGTGTTTTGCTTGGAGCGTCATTTTATTTTGTTAGTATTTGCTTGCTGTTATTTAGAATAATGTTTTTCATATCAATTTTCAATAAAAATGTCAAGGATAGCCTTTACCATGCTTATTTTGCAAGTATACATGTTGCTGTTTCAAAATAGAAAGTTTACCGCTGTTGCAAAAATTCCCTAGAAAAGTCAAAATATGATAAAATGTTGAAACTTTTTGCATATTGAGATCTGATAAATTTTCTACAGTTTGGTATAATTTCATAATGTTTGGAGTTAGGGAAGTATGATGAATCTTGCATTCTTTACAGACTGTACAGTTTTGGCAGATTGCTGTTATGTTTGCATTGTTTGCATATGTTTGCTTGTTTAATGATTCTATTTGAGGATAGGAGTATTAAATATGTAGAGGCATTTAGTATGCAATGTTGAATAATAATTTTAGTGATTTGTTACAGTACAAAATGATAAGGTTTTTGCATTGGTTATACTAACTTATCTCATGAGTTCTTGTTGAGTTTGGTGTGGATGAAGCTTTCGAGATTTAGGAAACCGTGATATGATAAGGAGACACAAAAGCTCAAGCTTTGGGATGCCCAAGGCACCCCAAGATAATATTTCAAGAAGTTTCAAGCATCTAAGCTTGGGTATGCCCCGGTAGGCATCCCACCTTTCTTCTTCAACAATTATCGGTTAGTAACGGTTGAGCCTAAGTTTTTGCTTCTTCACATGATGAGTGCTATCCTTGAAATGTCGTTTTAGTTTGTTTTGCTTGCTGTTTGAATAATATACCAAGATCTGAAATTCTTAAATGAGCGAGAGTCTTCACATAGCTACATAATTATTTAACTGCTCATTGATCTTCACTTATATCTTTTTGGAGTAGTTTGTCATTTACTCGTGTGCTTCACTTATATCCTATGAGTAAATGGTTGAATGATTTGAATGTCATAAATCTGAAATTATATATGTTTCATATGCCTTTCCCATGGGGAGTAATGCATTCACATATAAGAAGCAGAGGTGGTAAATTTGTTGAAGGTTAGCAAACATTGTATTGGTCACTTGAACAATTCATGAAAGAATATTGAAGGAAGAGAGATTTCACATATAAATATACTATCTTGGACATCTTCTATGATTGTGATCCCCATTAATTATTTTTAAACTTGATCAAATTAGTTGAAGTTGGACAAGGAAGACAACATAATGATTTATTCTTGGGTATATTTGTATAGAAGTTATATTGTTATGGATCCTCTAACATGAGGTGCTTGCTATTTAGAATCCTTTGCTAGCCAAAATATCTGTACTAAGCGGGAATACTGCTTGTGCATCCAAATTCCTTGAACCAAGTTTCTTCCATGAGTGTCCATCATATCTACCTATATGCGGTATTTACCTGCCGTTCCAAGTAAATTTGCATGTGCCAAACTCTAAACCTTCAAATAATAATCTGTTTTGTATGCACGAATCGCTCATGTAGCGATAGGGGCTGTCAGTATCTTCCATGCTAGGTGGGTTATTCTCATGATGAGTGGACTCCGCTCATCATTCACGAGAAAATGGCTGGTAACTGGGATGCCCAGTCCTATGATCAAAAGATAAAAAACAAATTCGCAAATAATTTAAACAAACTCCCCCAGGATTGTTGATAGTTGGACGGCACCCGTTGTTTCGGACAAGCCGTGGAGTGAGATTGTTGGTGGAGGGAAAGTAAAATCTTTACATTTCTGTTTGGGAACCGCCTATAATGTATCTAGTATGGAATATATTGGGAACTCTTGGTCGTTATGTTGACAATGAAAGCATACCTCTCAAAATTAGTTTCATCTCTATTTTAGCTTTGAGCTCTGGCACCTCTGCAAATCCCTGCTTCCCTCTGCGAAGGGCCTATCTTTTACTTTTATGAAAGAGTCAGTAGTATTCCTTCTCATTCCAACCTACTTTTTAGCTGGCAAGCATCATGTGATGGAAAGATCTAAGCATATATGGCCATTCAAATATATTTGAACATGAATTATTATTGTTGACATTACCCTTGAGGTAAAAGGTTGGGAGGCGAAACATTAAGCCCCTATCTTTCTCTGTGTTCGATGAATGCTATTTGTTCTAAAAATATGCTTTGAGTGGTAGCAATCATGGAAGACTATATGATAGTTGAGTATGTGGAATTTGCTAAATCAAAGCTGTTACATAGACCCTTCCTGAAAATAAGATGAATTGCAATTGTTTGATGGCTGAAAACATAGTTTGTTAGTTTTCAAGAAAGTTTATGATCTATGCTTTAACATGTGAATAGCTTGTTACTTGATCATGAAAAGTTTCATGAGTTGAGCTACTATTATGACATATAATGATGCTAGAAAAGGTGATTGAAATTATCATTGATCAAGCTTGTGCACCTGCTAGCATTCACACTTCATAAATTATTTCTTTTATCATTTACCTACTCGAGGACGAGCAGGAATTAAGCTTGGGGATGTTGATACATCTCCAACGTATCTATAATTTATGAAGTATTCATGCTATTATATTATCTGTTTTGGATGTTTATGGGCTTTACTAACACTTTTATATTATTTTTGGGACTAACCTATTAACCGGAGGCCCAGCCCAAATTGTTGTTTTCTTGCCTATTTCAGTGTTTCGAAGAAAAGGAATATCAAACGGAGTCCAAACGGAATGAAACCTTCGGGAGAGTTATTTTTGGAACGGAAGCAATCCAGGAACTTGGAGTAGACGTCATGGAAGCTTCGAGGAAGCCACGAGGTAGGGAGGCGCGCCCTACCCCCTGGGCGCGCCCCCACCCTCGTGGCTCTCTTGACCGACTTCTTTCGCCTATATATATCCATATACCCTAAAAACATCGAGGAGCAGAATAGATCGGGAGTTCCGCCGCCGCAAGCCTATGTAGCCACCAAAAACCAATCGGGACCCTGTTCCGGCACCCTGTCGGAGGGGGGATCCCTCACCGGTGGCCATCTTCATCATCCCAGCGCTCTCCATGACGAGGAGGGAGTAGTTCACCCTCGGGGCTGAGGATATGTACCAGTAGCTATGTGTTCGATCTCTCTCTCTCGTGTTCTTGATTCGGCACGATCTTGATGTATCGCGAGCTTTGCTATTATAGTTGGATCTTATGATGTTTCTCCCCCTCTACTCTCTTGTAATGGATTGAGTTTTCCCTTTGAAGTTATCTTTAAGGATTTGAGAACACTTGATGTATGTCTTGCATGTGCTTATCTGTGGTGATAATGGGATATCACGTGATCCACTTGATGTATGTTTTTGTGATCAACTTGCGGGTTCCTTGACCTTATGGACTTATGCATAGGGGTTGGCACACGTTTTCGTCTTGACTCTCCGGTAGAGACTTTGGGGCACTCTTTGAAGTACTTTGTGTTGGTTTGAATAGATGAATCTGAGATTGTGTGATGCATATCGTATAATCATACCCACAGATACTTGAGGTGACATTGGAGTATCTAGGTGACATTAGGGTTTTGGTTGATTTGTGTCTTAAGGTGTTATTCTAGTACGAACTCTATGATGGATCAAACGGAAAGAATAGCTTCATGTTATTTTACTACGGACTCTTGAATAGATTGATCAGAAAGAATAACTTTGAGGTGGTTTCGTACCCTACCATAATCTCTTCGTTTGTTCTCAGCTATTAGTGACTTTGGAGTGGCTCTTTGTTGCATGTTGAGGGATAGCTATATGATCCAATTATGTTATTATTGTTGAGAGAACTTGCACTAGTGAAAGTATGAACCCTAGGCCTTGTTTCAATGCATTGCAATACCGTTTGTTCTCACTTTTATCATTAGTTACCTTACTGTTTTTATATTTTAAGATTACAAAAACCTATATCTACCATCCATATTGCACTTGTATCACCATCTCTTCGCCGAACTAGTGCACCTATACAATTTACCATTGTATTGGGTGTGTTGGGGACACAAGAGACTCTTTGTTATTTGGTTGCAGGGTTGTTTGAGAGAGACCATCTTCATCCTACGCCTCCCACGGATTGATAAACCTTAGGTCATCCACTTGAGGGAAATTTGCTACTATCCTACAAACCTCTGCACTTGGAGGCCCAACAACGTCTACAAGAAGAAGGTTGCGTAGTAGACATCACGTACCCTTGTGGGCACAAGCCTGGTGCGCCAAGGTGGGTTGTGCCCACTGATAACCCACAAGTATAGAGGATCGTTTGTAGCCTTTTTTGATAAATAAGAGTGTCGAACCCAATGAGGAGCTAAAGGTAGAACAAATATTCCCTCAAGTTCTATCGACCACCGATACAACTCTACGCACACTTGACGTCTGCTTTACCGAAAACAAGTATGAAACTAGTTTGTAGGAGTGATGCTAGAACTACTTTGCAAGAATAAAACTAGAAGTACTTTGCAAGATAATAAAAGTTAGGTGTTTAATTAGTAAAAGGGTTTGTGTCAACCAGAAAGTTATTTGTCCCTAGGCAATCGATAACAAGTACCGGTAATCATTCTTGTAATTTTATATAAGGGAGAGGCATGAGCTAACATACTTTCTCTACTTGGATCATATGCACTTATGATTGGACCCCTAGCAAGCATCCGCAACTACTAAAGATCATTAAGGTCGTGAAACCCAACCATAGCATTAAGTATCAAGTCCTCTTTACTCCCATACGTCATACCCCACTTACTCGGGTTTAAGCTTCTATCACTCTCGCAACCCACCATAAGCGAACCATGAACATATTGCAACACCCTACAGCGGGGGCTCCTCACGTTTGCGCGAGAACCGAGGGCACCGTAGGATAGCACCATAAATAAAATATACAATCATACAACCAAGATCACGATTAACCCACAGGACAAAGCGGATCTACTCAAACATCATAGGATAACCATATATCATTGGGAAATAATATATGGAGTTGAGCACCATGTTTATGTAGAGATTACAGCGGGGGGAAGAGGTGTTACACCGCTGCATAGAGGGGGAGAAAGTTTCTGTTGATGGTAGCAAGATTGTTGATGTAGATCGTCGTCCCGATCGTTGCCCCAGCGGCACTTCGGCGCCACCGGAAGCGAGGGGGAGAGAGCCCCCCTCCTTCTTCTTCTTCCTTGGCCTCCCCCTAGATGGGAGGAGGGTTCCCCCTCTGTTTCATGGTCTCCATGGTGGCGGAGGGGTGGGAGCCCCTCCGAGATTGGATCTCCCTCTCTGTTCTCTTCTCTTTCACGTTCTCCAGATCTGGCCAAAAACCGTTTCTTATATTCCGGGAGATCCGTAACTCCGTTTGCGCTGAGATTTTAACACGATTTTTTCCGGATATAAGCTTCCTTGTGCCCGAAGTAGAGCTCCAACAGATGTTCGAGGAGGGCACAACCCACCACCATGCGCCAGGGGCCTCTGGCACGCCCTGGTGTCTTGTGGGCTGTGTGGGCCTCCGTTTGCGGTGATTCCAACTCCCAAAAATCACATATATTCCAAAATAATTCTCTGTCAAATTTTATTGCATTTGGACTTCATTTGATATGGATACTCTGCAATACAAAAAACATGTAGAAAACAGTAACTGGCACTAGGCACTGGATCAAGAGGTTAGTCCAATAAATCATATAAAAAGTTGCCAAAATTATGTAAAAGTTGTATAATATTGGCATGAAACAATCAAAAATTATAGATACAACGGAGACGTGTCAGCATCCCCAAGCTTAATTCCTGTTTGTCCTCGAGCAGGTAAATGATAAAAAGATATTTTTTTATGTGGAATGCTACCTAGCATAAACTTGATCATATATCTTGTCATGGCATGAATATTAAGACATAAGTGATTCAAAGCAATAGTCTATAATTTGACACAGGCATCCCAACAAACAATCATGTCTTTCAAAATATCAACGCTAAAGAAAGCTATCCCTACAAAATCATATAGTCTTGTCATGCTCTATCTTCTTAACACAAAGTATTTATCATGCACAACCCCGATGACAAGCCGAGCAATTGGTTCATACTTTTTAACGCGCTTCAGCTTTTTGAAATCTCACGCAATACATGAGCGCAAGCCATGGATATAGCACTACGGATGGAATAAAGTATGATGATAGGGGTAAATATAAAGAATACAAAAAGTAAGAAAGTCTCACATCGACGCGGCTAACCAACGGGCTATGGAGATGCCCATCAATTGATATCAACGTGAGGAGTAGGGATTGCCATGCAACGAATACACTAAGAACTATAAGTGTATGAAAGCTCAATATGAAAACTAAGTGGGTGTGCATCTAATCCTATAATGAAAAATTCTCACTAGTATATGAAAGTGACAACCTAGGAGACTCTCCATATGAAAAACATGGTGCTACTTTGAAGCACAAGTGTGGTAATGGATACTAACAATGCCTCTTCTCTCTTTGTTTATTTTTTTCTTTTTATTTTTTTCTTCTCTCATTGTCCGGAGTCTCATCCCGACTTGTGGGGGAATCATAGTCTCCATCATCCTTTCCTCACTAGGGCACTGCTCTAAAAATGAATAATGATGATCATCACACTTTTATTTACTTATAACTCAAAAGAAACAAAAATTACAACTCGATACCTATGACAAAGTATGACTCTATATGAATGCCTCTGGCACGTGCAATGATCTAGCGTAACATGTATGAAAAATGATGAACGGTAGCTGAGCCACAACTACTATGTCAGCTATATGTTCATGCAAAGCAATATGACAATGAATGCTCAAGTCATCAAACGGAAGCGGTGGAAGTTGCATGGCAATATATCTCGGAATGGCCATGGAAAAGCCATAATAGGTAGGTATGGTGGCTGTTTTGAGGAAGATATAATAAGGCTTATGTGTGATAGAGCGTATCATATCACGGGGTTTGGATGCACCTGCGAAGTTTGCACCACGTCTCGAGGTGAGAAAGGGCAATGCACGGTACCGTAGAGGCTAGCAAATTGCGGAAAGGTAAGAGTGCGTATAAGCCATGGACTCACATTAGTCATAAAGAACTCATATACTTATTGCAAAAGTTTATTTGCCCTCGAAGCAAAGTACTACTACGCATGCCCCTAGGGGGATAGATTGGTAGGAAAATACCATCGCTCGTCCCCGATCGCCACTCATAAGGAGGACAATCAATAATAAATCATGCTCCAACTTCATAGCATAACGAGAGACTATACGTCACTACTAGGAAAAACGCTACCAGTAGCGTAGGTTTTTTGCATACTAGTAGCGTGGGTACCCGCGCTACTACTAAGACGCTACAGCTAACTTTTAGCAGTAGCGCGTTTTTACCCCATGCTACAGCTAAAAAAGTAAGTAGTAGCGCAGTGCACCCATGCTACCACTATTCAGCACCTATGCTACTACTATCTAAGTACTAGTAGCGCCCCACTTACACCTACGCTACTACTATCCAAGTACTAGTAGCCCCCCATTTTTCCCCCACGCTACAACTAACTAACAAGAAATAAAAAAACAAAAAGTCAGATGCAGTATTCATGGATGGAAATCAAGACACGTCCAATGTAAATAAACTAAGTTCACAGAACCATCTTAGCACTTGCAGCATTCATGGATACAACATTGAACATCTCAACTCGAGATCACGAGATCCCATTTAACATCAGATGCAAACAACTAGACCACTTCTCTAGATGTATCTACCAATGCTCGGAGTTCAAACGTCGATGGATCCGAACACTCCCTCCCGCCAGACGGTGACGTCGAGGTCCTCCACCTCGGAGACCTCCGGTGTCGCAATGACCTTTACGATCATCTATGTGGCGCGATCGCCGGGCTTCATGATGAAGTCTGCCTCCGAGTGGTTGAAGAGTACGACGCCCACCAAGCCGCAGTAGTCCACGTCAATCACCCCTACGCCCACGTCGGAAAGTGAAAATTTGTTAGTTGGCGTCCACATCCAAATCTGTTAGGGTATTTTCTTTCTTTTTAGCACATGCACATGAATCAATAGTAATGCCTAATAACAAGAAAAAATAACCATGAATCCTAAAAAAATATCATTCTCTGGGCCAGGTTGATAGTTTCGAGGCACGAGAAAGGATAATATTGGTAAAAGTCTTAATTAACTAGAACAAAGTACTATAATGCATATGAATAATCATAAGTCACTCTATAAAAGAGAGAACAATTATGGAAAAATATTTAGGACCAGGAGCTCAATACAAACATTAGGACCTCAAAATGCAAGTTGAATTATTTTCTACTAACCACGACCAGAGTACATAACATGATGTAGTGTTCAACTGTAGGAAGTAGAAACTACCTAAGCAGGAGTATCAATAGCATACATGGAATACACAAATTAGATACTACAGTTATGTGATCGCATCATTGTTCAGCTCACCAACTATGACAATGTAAGGTAATCGTGGTGATGCTCCACAGTTGTAAATAATGTAAGATTGTCCTTAACGTGAGCAACTTGTGCGAGTGATATGCTCATTGACATCGAGAACTAATGCAGGGTGATTTAGAGAGGTATGAAGAGGCAAAAAGTAGTTACAGTAGTCCTGTCACAGAAAGGAGTATAAAAGTACTTGACATGTTTTGGCACTGAATCAACACTATCACTCGTTCATTTAGCGATTAATTCACAAACAGAAAATGACAGTTCCATGGAAATACAGCAAACATATGTCATCAGGATTACACATCTTTAATTGCACAAATGATTTAGGGTAATTCAATGTAGAAATATCCGGCAAACAATATTGCATGGTAGCAAAAAAATCATTCCAATATTGAGATCGAGCATACAGAGAGGATGAGTGTATATTACTAGTCTGCTAGCTGCAAGTCAATTAGGAAAATAAAAAGGTACCCCTTGATAACCCATTGAAGTTTGCACCTGATACATTGGAATAAAAAAACTGCTATGTTTTGTACTGTACAAAAAATAAATGACAATATGAGGAGATGACCCTTTAAATGCAGCATATAAACATTACTGTAAATCATTTTGACCTCTGAACCATATATGATTGCGTACAATAAAATTTATAAGTATTGTATTAGTAACCCCCTAAGGTGCGGAACAAAGTTTCGAATAATAAGATCAGAATGACTCACAATCATGTTCTGGCATAACTCCCGAACTCGCTCGTGCAATCTGAATAATTTAACACATGGGTAAATGTTAGGTAGATCTAATCTAGACAGATTATTAGAACTAAGCTATCAGCTGATAAAACTGCAGCAGGCAAGTATTCTCACCTGAGTGGATTAGTGTTGCGTGTGAGGGCAAGCAGCTAGCTTGATATTTAGCCATGGATGCATAGTGTTGGCCTAGTCAACGCCGAGTACTTTCCGGGGATGACGGCGGCAACGATCAATGACAACAACGATGATCACCATGACAAATCGACGATGATGACCACGACGGTTGCAACACATAGAAACACACTCCGTGCATGCATTAATCCAAAAGCAGTCCAACGAAAAAACTGACTGAAACTTTAGTTTCAGTCCAAACTATTCACAGGCTTAAATACACAAAAGTAATTAGGTGGATTAGTAGTAGAAGAAGTGACCTAGGTAGTACCCAAGTGAGATGCTAGTAAATTACTTGTGCATAAATTATGGTGGCTGGGTAGAGAGGGAATTATGGGCTTGTTTAATGAATAAATTAACAGTCAATCCGTGGACTAGTAAGCGTCTATCTATAAGCTATTTCCTAGTAGTGCGTGCATACTTCGGGAATCACAAACCTTAACACCAATATTCCTACTAACCACAACCGTTTACTAGTACCTCCACATATTATCATCTCTATATCGCAAAAATATTGCAAGGAATCAAACATATCATATTCAGTGATCCATAAGTTTTATGTAGGATTTCATGACTAACCATGCAAATGACCAATTCATGTTGACTCTCTAAATAGATATAAGTGAAGCATGAGAGTTTAATTCTTTCTACAAAAGACCATGCTCTAACAAATATAAGTGAATCAAAAGAGCATTCTTCAAATAACGGTTTTCCATGTGAAGAGAAACAGGCAGTCCAAACTTCAAATGATATAAGTAAAGCACGTGAAGCATTCTATAAAGGGCATACTCAAAAGATATAAGTGAAGTGCAATGAGCATTCTATAAATCAACCATGGACTATCTCATACCAACATGGTGCATAAAAGAAAAATGAAAACTAAAATCAAAAGACGCTCCAAGATTTGCACATATCACGCGAATGAAACGAAACAGAAAACATACCGATACTTGTTGAAGAAAGATGGGATGCCTTCCGGGGCATCCCCTGTCGGGGAACGCAGTATTTCAAAAAAATTCCTACGATCACGCAAGATATATCTAGGAGATGCATAACAATGAGACGGGAGAGTGTGTCCACGTACCCTCGTAGACCGAAAGCGGAAGCGTTTAGTAACGCGGTTGATGTAGTCGAACATCTTCACGATTCAACTGATCCAAGTACCGAACGTACGGCACCTCCGTGTTCAGCACACGTTTAGCACGATGACGTCCCTCGAGCTCTTGATCCAATTGAGGACGAGGGAGAGTTCCGTCAGCACGACGGCATGGTGACGGTGATGATGAAGTTACCGGCGCAGGGCTTCGCCTAAGCACTACGACGATATGACCAAGGTGGTAAACTGTGGAAGGGGGCACCGCACAGGGCCAAGGCAATTGATCTTGTGTGTTCTAGGGTGCCCCCTGCCTCCGTATATAAAGGAGGAGAGGGGGAGGCTGGACGACCCCTGTAGGGCACGCCAGAGAGAGGAGTCCTACTAGGACTCCAAGTCCTAGTAGGATTCCACTTGGTGGAAGGGGGAAGAAGGAAGGGAGAGGGAGAGGGGAAGGAAAGGGGGGCGCCGCCCCTTCCCCTAGTCCAATTCGGACTGTCAGGGGGGGACGGCCAGCCCCTTGTGGCCCTCCTCTCTCTCCAGTAAGGCCCATTAGTTCCCCGGGGGGTTCCGGTAACCCTTCCGGCACTCCGATAATTACCCGGTACCTCCCGGAACTCATCCGGTGTCCGAATAACATCGTCCAATATATCATTCTTTATGTCTCAACCATTTCGAGACTCCTCGTCATCTCCGTGATCTCATCCGGGACTTCGAACAAACTTCGGTCATCAAATCACATAACTCATAATACAAATCGTCATTGAACGTTAAGCGTGTGGACCCTACAGGTTTGAGAACTATGTAGACATGACCGAGACACATCTCCGGTCAATAACCAATAGCGGAACCTGGATGCTCATATTGGCTCCTACATATTCTACGAAGATCTTTATCGGTCAAACCGCATAACAACATACGTTGTTCCCTTTGTCATCGGTATGTTACTTGCCCGAGATTCGATCGTTGGTATCCTCATACCTAGTTCAATCCCGTTACCGGCAAGTCTCTTTACTCATTTCGTAATGCATCATCCCGCAACTAACTCATTAGTCACATTGCTTGCAAGGCTTATAGTGATGTGCATTACCGAGAGGGCCCAGAGATACCTCTCCGATATACGGAGTGACAAATCCTATTCTTGATCTATGCCAACCCAAAAAAACACCTTCGGAGACACCTATAGAGCATCTTTACAATCACCCGGTTACGTTGTGACGTTTGATAGCACACAAGGTGTTCCTCCGGTATTCGGGAGTTGCATAATCTCATAGTGAGAGGAACATGTATAAGTCATGAAGAAGCAATAGCAATAAAACTAAATGATCATTATGCTAAGCTAACGGATGGGTCTTGTCGATCCTGTTCATCAAATGACAACACATGTCTATGGTTAGGAAACATAACAATCTTTGATTAACAAGCTAGTCAAGTAGAGGCATATACTAGGGACACTCTGTTTGTCTATGTATTCACACATGTACTAAGTTTCCGGTTAATACAATTCTAGCATGAATAATAAACATTTATCATGATATAAGGAAATATAAATAACAACTTTATTATTGCCTCTAGGGCATATTTCCTTCAGTCTCCAAGCTTAGACGCTTGAGTCTCCTTGAATATTTACTTGGGTGCCTTGGGAATCCCCAAGCTTAAGCTCTTGCCTCTCCTCCTTCTCATATCGAGACCTCCTCGATCTTTGATCACTTCATCCACACAAAAACTCAACGGAAAGCTCGTTAAGATCCGTTAGTATAATAAAGAAAATAACTACTCTAAGTACTGTTGCAAACCAATTCATATTTTGTTTTTGCATTGTAGCTACTGTAATATAACTTTTCCATGGCTTATACCACCGATAGAATCGATAGTTTCATCAAAACAAGCAAAACAATGCATCAAAAATAGAATCTATCTTAAACAGGACAATCTGTAGCAATCTGAACATCTACCATACTTCTGGTACTCCAAAAATTCTGAAAAATTAGGACAACATAAACAATTTGTATAGCAAGACTGTGCAAAACGTTTCAGAAACGTTTGACATTCTAGTAAAAAAAGAAAATTCATGCGCTACAGCCAAAGTTTCTGTTTCTGCACTTCACATACCAACAAGCAATCTAATCATCCTAAAGGCAAACCTTGGCACATTATTTTTATAATACAGTGGAATTGTACAAGGGGATAATTATTTTTGTTGAAAAGTTTCTGTAATTAAGATTCACAAAGTTTTTGTGAGCATGAACAAAGTTCAAGGACGTCCCCCACTTTCACAATGCTTGTCTCTCTCACTTTCGCTTTTCTTTTTGTGAAGTTTTAAGGTTCCCCCTTATATTTTTTTGTTTTTAAACTATATAAAAGCACTCAACAGAAATAAATGACTCTCTAAAACTTTCGGGTTGTCTCCCTGGCAGCGCTTTCTTTAAAGCCATTAAGCTAGGCATAAAGTGCTCAAGTAATGGATCCACCCGGATCCCAAGGTATATCAAAGCCAATTTGAATCAACAATGATTTAGCATTTAGTACTAAGCACAAAGCAACATATATCAAGCAATGACGAAGTCTAACTCTCTTCCTATGCATCCGCATGTCATACAAGAACAATTCATGAACATCAAGTAAAGGCCAATACATAGCATAAGCAGTTTCTTGCCAATTTTTCGTGTTGGAAACATAAAGAGGCAGAGATGTAGTTCCTCTCTCATAATAATTGCAAGTAGGAGCAGCAAGCACATGCATATTATATTCATCAAAATCATCATGTGCAATGGTAAAAGGGAACCCATCAATACAATCCTTAACAAGAGCAAACTTCTCCGATATAGTGTAGTTGGGAGAATTCAAAAAGATAATAGGACTATCATGTGTGGGTGCAATAGCAACAATGTCATTCTTAACATAAGGAACTATAGCAACTTCATCTCCATAAGCATAATTCATATTGGCATCTTGGCCACAAGCATCAAGTTCATCAAAAAGGGATATTTCAAAAGAATCAACGAAATCATAGCAATCATCATAGCATTCATCCTTTGATAAGAACGAAGGGGCATTAAACAATGTATGAGTTGGAGGGTTACTCTCATTAGAAAGTGGGCACGGGTAGCTAATCCGCACTTCTTCCTTTTGTTCTTCGCTCTCCTCCTCATCTTTTTCATCCAACGACCTCACAGTTTCATCAATTTCTTCTTCCATAGACTCCTACAAAATATTAGTCTCTTCTTGGACAGCGGAGATTTTCTCAATAAATTCATCAATATCAGAATTATATTTATAATTATCATAGCGATATTTAAGGATGTCAAAATTTCCAGGTTTATAAACATCATCATCAAAAGCTTCATACTTTAAAAACAAAGATTCAATTTCATAAGCACCCTTAAAAGCAACAAATTCTTCTATTCGTTCCACATAATAATAATCATATATACCACTAGCATAAGAAGCTAAGGTTTCATTATCATTAAATTTGCATGAAAAGGGAAGGTGTGGAGCATTCATCCTAGAGCAACAAGTAAAATCATATCTCAAGCATAAATCCTGAGCATACCAATGCAACATATAAATTTGATCCCATAAAAGTTTCCCTTTTTATGTCAACCGATAATCCCTAAACTATTCACGTTGATCCAACGTTACTCCCATTATCATGTTGAATGGGGTTTTCTCAGGATTATCAAAGTAGTGCATAATATTTTTCACATAACGAGCATCGAGGGTTTTAGGAGGTTTCGCATCTCCATGAGTAGCAAGTACCACTATTTTTTTGGTGTTTCATGTTCCATATCCAAAACTAAAGATAGAGAACAACTTAGAACAGAAAAAAAAACTACTTAGTGATAAAGCAAACAAGAACACACGAGAATATTCACCCCACGCTATAACTCCCCGGCAACGGCGCCAGAGAAAAAGGTGATAACCCACAAGTATAGAGGATCGTTTGTAGCCTTTTTCGATAAATAAGTGTGTCGAACCCAACGAGGAGCTAAAGGTAGAACAAATATTCCCTCAAGTTCTATCGACCACCGATACAACTCTACGCACACTTGACGTCTGCTTTACCAAAAACAAGTATGAAACTAGTTTGTAGGAGTGATGCTAGAACTACTTTGCAAGATAATAAAAGTGAGGTGTTTAGTAAAAGGGTTTGTGTCAACAAGAAAGTTATTTGTCCCTAGGCAATCGATAACAAGTACCGGTAATCATTCTTGTAATTTTATATGAGGGAGGGGCATGAGCTGACATACTTTCTCTACTTGGATCATATGCACTGATGATTGGACCCCTAGCAAGCATCCACAACTACTAAAGATCATTAAGTCGTGAAACCCAACCATAGCATTAAGTATCAAGTCCTCTTTACTCCCATACGTCATACCCCACTTACTCGGGTTTAAGCTTCTGTCACTCTCGCAACCCACCATAAGCGAACCATGAACATATTGCAACACCCTACAGCGGGGGCCCCTCACGTTTGCGCGAGAACGGAGGGCACCATAGGACAGCACCATAAATAAAATATACAATCATAGCAACCAAGATCACGATTAACCCACATGACAAAGCGGATCTACTCAAATATCATAGGATAACCATAGATCATTGGGAAATAATATATGGAGTTGAGCACCATGTTTAAGTAGAGATTACAGCGGGGGGAAGAGGTGTTACACCGCTGCATAGAGGGGGAGAAAGTTGGTGTTGACGGTAGCAAGATTGTTGATGTAGATCGCCGTCCCGATCGTTGCCCCGGCGGCACTCCGGCGCCACCGGAAGCGAGGGGGAGAGAGCCCCCCTCCTTCTTCTTCTTCCTTGGCCTCCCCCTAGATGGGAGGAGGGTTCCCCCTCTGTTTCATGGTCTCCATGGTGGCGGAGGGGTGGGAGCCCCTCCGAGATTGGATCTCCCTCTCTGTTCTCTTCTCTTTCACGTTCTCCAGATCTGGCCAAAAACCGTTTCTTATATTCCGGGAGATCCGTAACTCCGATTGCGCTGAGATTTTAACACGAATTTTTTTCCGGATATAAGCTTCCTTGCGCCTGAAGTAGAGCTCCAACCGACGTTCGAGGAGGGCACAATCCACCACCACACGCCAGGGGCCTCTTGCGCGCTCTGGTGTCTTGTGGGCTATGTGGGCCTCCGTTTGCGGTGATGCTAACTCCCAAAAATCACATATATTCCAAAATAATTCTCCGTGAAATTTTATTGCATTTGGACTTTGTTTGCTATGGATACTCTGCGATACAAAAAACATGTAGAAAACAGGAACTGGCACTGGGCACTGGATCAATAGGTTAGTCCAATAAATCATATAAAAAGTTGCCAAAAGTATGTAAAAGTTGTATAATATTGGCATGAAACAATCAAAAATTATAGATACGACGAAGACGTATCACCCACCTGGGAGACCTTCCGGACTCTGTTTTTCTTCCGTATACTTGTCCTCCAAGATAAAAAAATCTATATATACTTCCCGAACCTGTTAACCACTGTATCACGAAGAAATCCTCTGTTCTCTTTCCTTGTTGTTTTCTGCGCAATTTTGAAAATATGTCGTCCCAAGACTCCGACGGAGAGAGCTATGTCTCACATCTCATTGCTGACCCAAAGACCTATGGGGGTCTATCTCCTTATGGTCGAACTACGGATGGCGAGGAGGATGCTCACTTGATGAGGATCAATGATTCAAGCTCGGAGGAGGAGGATGTTCCTCTACCTCAACCTGGGGATATGCACGTGGAGTTCAAGAAGTCAAGTCTTCCTAAGAGAGTTAACCGGTCTAAAAATCAATCTATTCATTCTCG
Organism: Aegilops tauschii subsp. strangulata; assembly: GCF_002575655.3. NCBI lineage: Eukaryota > Viridiplantae > Streptophyta > Magnoliopsida > Poales > Poaceae > Aegilops > Aegilops tauschii. The sequence continues at coordinate 488,361,627 of NC_053039.3, forward strand.
TTTTTGGCAGAAAAGCAAAGGGGATTCATGTGACAAGATCTTGAAGCTGGAGTTGGAAGTCGATGATTTAAAGGAGGAAATTGCTCTCCTCAACTACAATATGAAAAAGTTGAAGGCACAATTGTCACCACCACCACCATCATCTTCACCACCAAAGGAGAATTGAGTATCGGGTATGGCCACTCCCCTTGGCTTCCGCCAAGCTTGGGGGAGGTGCCCCGGTATCGTATCATCCCACTATCTTTTTGCCTTTACTTATTTTAGTTCGATCTTTTTGCTTTAGATAAATAAAAGTTAGTTCGATCCTTTCTTCCTTGAGAGTTTGCTTAGTAATCTATCCTTGTAATCGTGTGCAAGTTATATAATAAAGTTTAGTTTGAGTTTTTTCTATCTTTACTTTCATGTTGCAATTAAAGAAAAGAAATAATGAAAAGATCATATACTAATCCTATGGTAGGTGATGACACCACATAAGGAAAAGTATAAGTAGAAAATTTTACTGCAGATTGACAAACATAGCATTAGTCAATGATGCAACTCATGAAAGAATTAATAAGGGAAGAGAAGATTCACATATAAATATACTATCCTAGAAATCTTTTGTGATTGTGGGCCCTCATCAAAATATTATATGCCAAAATTGTTGACGTTTGACAAGGAAGACAACTTAATGGTTTATGTTTGTTTATATTCACATAGAAGTCATTTTTGTCATAGATCCATCAACATGTGATGCTTGCCCCTACCTTTGCTAGCCAAAAATTCCGCACCAAGTAGAGATACTACTTGTGCATCCAAAAACCCTTAAACCCATATCTTATTTTCAAGTGTCCACCATACCTACCTAGGGATTGAGCAAGATCCCTCAAGTAAGTTGTCATCGGTGCAAAAAGGCAATAAACATTGCTTCTAAATGTGTGAGATCATTTAGTGTAAGAGAAAATTGAGCGTTGCACGAACTTGTGATGGTGAAGAATAAAAGCGACAGACTGCATAATAAAGGTTGCTATCACAAGGGGCAATGCAATGTGACGTTCTTTTGCACTAAGGGGTTGAGCATACAAACGAATAAGCGCATGACAACCTCTGCTTCCCTCTGCGAAGGGTCTATCTTTTACTTTTATGTATTTACTTTTATGCAAAGAGTCAAAGCTTTCCTTCTATTCCTTTTTTCTCCTTTGACAAGCATTATGTGGTGAGGAAAGATCTAGGTACATATGTCCAGTTGAATATAGATAGCATGAGTTATTATTATTGACACCACCCTTGAGGTGAATATGTTGGGAGGCGAAACTATAAGCCCCTATCTTTCTATGTGTCCGGTTGAAACGTTTTGCTCATGTGTACGCGGTGAGTGTTAGCAGTCATAGAAGACTATATGATGGTTGAGTATGTGGACTTGCCTAAAGGCTCCGATGCCTGACCCTTCCTGAAAAGATGATGAATTGTAGTTGCAAAGTTGACTGAGAACATAGTTTGTTGGTTTCTAATAGAGTTTTTGCTTTATACTTCGATTGTGTGATGAGCTGTTACCTATTCATGAGAAGTATATGACAAAAGTTCTATGACAAAAGTCCTATGTTTAAATTTGTTGCTGTTATAATAATCAACATGATGCTTTTATGTCCGTATTTTGTTTTTATCGACACCTCTCTCTCAAAGCATGTGGACATGTGATATGTCTCCAACGTATCTATAATTTTTTATTGTTCCATGCTATATTATATTCTGTTTTGGACATTATTGGGCTTTATTATACACTTTTATATTATTTTTGGGACTAACCTATTAACCGGAGGCCCAGCCCAGAATTGCTGTTTTTTGCCTATTTCAGAGTTTCGCAGAAAAAGAATATCAAACGGAGTCCAAACGGAATGAAACCTTCGGGAATGTGATTTTTGGAACGAACGTGATCCAGAGGACTTGGACCCTACGTCAAGAAAGCAACCAGGAAGGCACGAGGTAGGGGGGCGCGCCTACCCCCCTGGGCACGCCCTCCACCCTCGTGGGGCCCATGTTGCTCCACCGACGTACTTCTTCCTCCTATATATACCTACGTACCCCCAAACTACCAGATACGGAGCCAAAAACCTAATTCCACCGCCGCAACCTTCTGTACCCATGAGATCCCATCTTGGGGCCTTTTTCGGAGCTCCGCCGGAGGGGGCATCGATCACGGAGGGCTTCTACATCAACACCATAGCCTCTCCGATGATGTGTGAGTAGCTTACCTTAGACCTTCGAGTCCATAGTTATTAGCTAGATGGCTTCTTCTCTCTCTTTGGATCTCAATACAATGTTCTCCCCCTCTCTTGTGGAGATCTATTCGATGTAATCTTCTATTGCGGTGTGTTTGTTGAGACTGATGAATTGTGGGTTTATGATCAAGTTTATCTATGAACAATATTTGAATCTTCTCTGAATTCTTTTATGTATGATTGGTTATCTTTGCAAGTCTCTTCGAATTATCAGTTTGGTTTGGCCTACTAGATTGATCTTTCTTGCAATGGGAGAAGTGCTTAGCTTTGGGTTCAATCTTGCGGTGTCCTTTCCCAGTGACAGTAGGGGCAGCAAGGCACGTATTGTATTGTTGCCATCGAGGATAACAAGATGGGGTTTATATCATATTGCATGATTTTATCCCTCTACATCATGTCATCTTACTTAAAGCGTTACTCTGTTCTTTTGAACTTAATACTCTAGATGCATGCTGGATAGCGGTCGATGTGTGGAGTAATAGTAGTAGATGCAGGTAGGAGTCGGTCTACTTGTCTCGCACGTGATGCTTATATACATGATCATACCTAGATATTCTCATAACTATGCTCAATTCTGTCAATTGCTCAATTTGTTTACCCACCGTAATACTTATGCTCTTGAGAGAAGCCACTAGTGAAACCTATGGCCCCCGGGTCTATTCTCCATCATATAAATCTTCCAACACTTAGCTATTTTTATTGCCTTTTATTTTACTTTGCATCTTTATCATAAAAATACCAAAAATATTATCTTATCATATCTATCAGATCTCACTTTCGTAAGTGACCGTGAAGGGATTGACAACCCCTTTATTGCGTTGGTTGCGAGGATTTTATTTGTTTGTGTAGGTGCGAGGGACTCGTGCGTGGCCTCCTACTGGATTGATACCTTGGTTCTCAAAAACTGAGGGAAATACTTACGCTGCTTTACTGCATCACCCTTTCCTCTTCAAGGGAAAACCAACGCAGTGCTCAAGAGGTAGCAAGAAGGATTTCTGGCGCCGTTGTCGGGGAGGCTTACGCGAAGTCAAGTCAAGATTTGACTCCCGACAACGAGCCATTTCTGGCGCCGTTGCCGGGGAGTCTACGCAAAAGTCAACATACCAAGTACCAATCACGAACTCTTATCCCTCGCATTACATTATTTGCCATTTGTCTCTCGTTTTCCTCTCCCCCACTTCACCTTTGCCTTTTATTTGCCTTCTTTTTCGTTTGCCTTTTCCTTGCCAGATCTATTGTTTGCTTGTGTTACCATGTGCCTTCTATTTGCTTGCATCTTTGCTTGCTAAAAATCTATTGATATGGATCCTCATCCCCTTGCTAATCTTTTTAAGAGATCCAATTATGATGAACCAATTGCTAGTGAGTTGTGTGCACTAGATTATCTTTATGAGGTTTTGCTTGAAATTCGTGAATCTGAAAATTGTGATGAAGAAATTTATGAAGCGATTCACGATAGCTCCTTGAATAAAAAGCATGATTGCAATGATTTTATTATAAATTCTCTTGATGTCAATTGTGCTAATAATATGCAAAACCCTAAGCTTGGGGATGCTAGTTTTGCTATGCCTACTACTTGCTGCAATGATCGTGATTGGGGTGATTCTTCTGATGATCTTGAAAATTTATTTAAGCCCCATGATGAATATGAGATTGATAATAGTGTTTGCAATAATATTGAAAGTGGGTTTGGAAGAGTGTCAACTTTAGATCCCACATATTTGGAGAATGTTCAATCTTATGAAGTTTTTGATAAAAGTGGGTTTGGAGAGGTCATGACTTTAGTTAATGTTAATCCCACTATTTTGGAAGAGTGTCAACTTTGCATACATGTGGATCGTGTTAAGAATATGTTTTGTGATAGCTATATTGTTGAATTTGCTTATGATCCTACATGTAATTATTATGAGAGAGTAAAATATGGTGGTAGAAATTTTCATGTTACTAAATTACCTCTCGTTATGTTGAAATTGCTATTGTTTCTTTCCGCTTCCTTGTAAGTGCTAGTTTTTGTTTGCCTTGATAATTTGTTTGCCTATAAGATGCCTATGCATAGGAAGTATGTTAGACTTAGATGTGTTTGTCACATGCTATATGATGCTCTCTTTGTGCTTCAATTCTTGTCTTCGTGTGAGCATCATTGAAATCTTAATGCCTAGCTAGGGGCGTTAAACGATAGCGCTTGTTGGGAGGCAACCCAATTTTATTTTTAGTTTTTTTTGCTTTTTGCTTCTGTTTAGGAATAAATATTTGATCTAGCCTCTGGTTAGATTTGTTTTTATGTTTTAGTTAGTGTTTGTGCCAAGTTAAACCTATAGGATCTTCTTGGATGATAGTTATTTGATCTTGCTGAAAATTCCAGAAACTTTCTGTTCACAAAAACAATTATTAAAAATTACCAGAACGTGATATGATATTGATTCCAATTGCAGAAGATCAATAAACAAATTGTTTAGGTGGTCCTATTTTGGCTGAATTTTTAGAGTTCCAGAAGTTTGCGTTAGTTACAGATTACTACAGACTGTTCTGTTTTTGCCAGATTCTGTTTTTCGTGTGTTGTTTGCTTATTTGATGAATCTAGGGCTAGTAAAATAGTTTATAAACCATAGAGAAATTGGAATAAAGTAGGTTTAACACCCATATAAATAAAAAATGAGTTAATTACAGTACCTTGAAGTTGTGTTTTCTTTTCTTTCGCTAACGGAGCTCACGAGATTTTCTGTTAAGTTTTGTGTTGTGAAGTTTTCAAGTTTGGGGTGAAAGATTTGATGGATTATGGAACAAGGAGTGGCAAGAGCCTATTCTTGGGGATGCCCATGGCACCCCAAGATAATCTAAGGACACCTAAAAGCCAAAGCTTAGGGATGCCCCGGAAGGCATCCCCTGTTTCGTCTACTTCCATCGGTAACTTTACTTGGAGCTATATTTTTATTCACCACATGATATGTGTTTTGCTTGGAGCGTCTTGTATTATTTGAGTCTTTGTTTTTTAGTTTACCACAATCATCCTTGCTGTACACACCTTTTGAGAGAGACACACATGATTCGGAAATTGTTAGAATACTCTATGTGCTTCACTTATATCTTTTGAGCTATATAGTTTTGCTCTAGTGCTTCACTTATATCTTTTAGAGCACGACGGTGGATTTGTTTTATATAAACTATTGATCTCTCATGTTTCACTTATATTATTTTGAGAGTCTTAAAATAGCATGGCAATTTGCTTTAATTATAATATCATGAGAAATTTGATGCTTGATAATTGTTTTGAGATATAAAGGTGGTAATATCATAGTTGTGCTAGTTGAGTAATTGTGGAATTGAAAAATACTTGTGTTGGAGTTTGTGATTCCCGTAGCATGCACGTATGGTGAACCGTTATGTAACGAAGTCGGAGCATGAGGTATTTATTGATTGTCATCCTTTGTGTGGCGGTCGGGATCGGGCGATGGTTAACTCCTACCAACCCTTCCCCTAGGAGCATGCGTAGTAGTACTTTGCTTCGAGGGCTAATAAATTTTTGCAATAAGTATATGAGTTCTTTATGACTAATGTGAGTCCATGGATTATACGCACACTTACCTTTCCGCAATTTTCTAGCCTCTTCGATACCATGCATTGCCATTTCTCACCTTGAGAGTTGGTGCAAACTTCGCCGGTGCATTCAAACCCCGTGATATGATACGCTCTATCACACATAAACCTCCTTATATCTTCCTCAAAACAGCCACCATACCTACCTATTATGGCATTTCCATAGCCATTCCGAGATATATTGCCATGCAACTTTCCATCGTTTCGTTTATCATGACACGCTCCATCATTGTCATATTGCCTTGCATGATCATGTAGTTGACATTGTATTTATGGCAAAGCCACCATTCATAATTCTTTCATACATGTCGCTCTTGATTCATTGCATATCCCGGTACACCGCCGGAGGCATTCACATAGAGTCATATTTTGTTCTAAGTATTGAGTTGTAATTCATGAGTTGTAAGTAAATAAAAGTGTGATGATCATCATTATTAGAGCATTGTCCCAAGTGAGGAAAGGATGATGGAGACTATGATTCCCCCACAAGTCGAGATGAGACTCCGGACTAAAAAAAAGAGGCCATAAAAAAAGGAGAAAAGGCCCAAATAAAAAAATAAAAAAAATGAGAGAAAAAGAGAGAAGGGACAATGTTACTATCCTTTTACCACACTTGTGCTTCAAAGTAGCACCGTGATCTTCATGATAGAGAGTCTCTCATTTTGTCGCTTTCATATACTAGTGGGAAATTTCATTATAGAACTTGGCTTGTATATTCCAATGACGGGCTTTCTCAAATGCCCGAGGTCTTCGTGAGCAAGAAAGTTGGATGCACACCACTTAGTTTCTTTTGTTTGAGCTTTCATACACTTATAGCTCTAGTGCATCCGTTGCATGGCAATCCCTACTCACTCACATTGATATCTATTAATGCACATCTCCATGCCCGTTGATACGCCTAGTTGATGTGAGACTATCTTCTCCCTTTTTTGTCTTCCCACATAACCCCTACCATTATACCTTATTCCACCATAGTGCTATATCCATGGCTTGCGCTCATGTATTGCGTAAGAGTTGAAAAAGCTAAAGCGCGTTAAAAAGTATGAACCAATTGCTTGGCTAAAACCGGGGTTGTACATGATATGAATATTTTGTGTGGGGAAGATGGAGCATAGCCAGACTATATGATTTTGTAGGGATAACTTGCTTTGGCTATGTTATTTTGATAAGACATAATTGCTTGGTTAGCATGCTTGAAGTATTATTGCTTTTATGTCAACATTAAACTTTTATCTTGAATCATATTAAATCTGAACATTCGTGCCACAATAAGAAGAATTACATTGAAATTATGCTAAGTAGCATTCCACATCAAAAATCCTGTTTTTATCATTTACCTACTCGAGGACGAGCAGGAATTAAGCTTGGGGATGCTTGATACGTCTCCAACGTATCTATAATTTTTTATTGTTCCATGCTATATTATATTCTGTTTTGGACATTATTGGGCTTTATTATACACTTTTATATTATTTTTGGGACTAACCTATTAACCGGAGGCCCAGCCCAGAATTGCTGTTTTTTGCCTATTTCAGAGTTCCGCAGAAAAAGAATATCAAACGGAGTCCAAACGGAATGAAACCTTCGGAACGTGATTTTTGGAACGAACGTGATCCAGAGGACTTGGACCCTACGTCAAGAAAGCAACTAGGAAGGCACGAGGTAGGGGGGCGCGCCTACCCCCCTGGGCGCGCCCTCCACCCTCGTGGGGCCCATGTTGCTCCACCGACGTACTTCTTCCTCCTATATATACCTACGTACCCCCAAACTACCAGATACGGAGCCAAAAACCTAATTCCACCGCCGCAACCTTCTGTACCCGTGAGATCCCATCTTGGGGCCTTTTCCGGAGCTCCGTCGGAGGGGGCATCGATCACGGAGGGCTTCTACATCAACACCATAGCCTCTCCGATGATGTGTGAGTAGTTTACCTCAGACCTTCGGGTCCATAGTTATTAGCTAGATGGCTTCTTCTCTCTCTTTGGATCTCAATACAATGTTCTCCCCCTCTCTTGTGGAGATCTATTCGATGTAATCTTCTATTGCGGTGTGTTTGTTGAGACCGATGAATTGTGGGTTTATGATCAAGTTTATCTATGAACAATATTTGAATCTTCTCTGAATTCTTTTATGTATGATTGGTTATCTTTGCAAGTCTCTTCGAATTATCAGTTTGGTTTGGCCTACTCGATTGATCTTTCTTGCAATGGGAGAAGTGCTTAGCTTTGGGTTCAATCTTGCGGTGTCCTTTCCCAGTGACAGTAGGGGCAGCAAGGCACATATTGTATTGTTGCCATCGAGGATAACAAGATGGGGTTTATATCATATTGCATGAGTTTATCCCTCTACATCATGCCATCTTACTTAAAGCGTTACTCTGTTCTTTTGAACTTAATACTCTAGATGCATGCTGGATAGCGGTCGATGTGTGGAGTAATAGTAGTAGATGCAGGCAGGAGTCGGTCTACTTGTCTCGGACGTGATGCCTATATACATGATCATACCTAGATATTCTCATAACTATGCTCAATTCTGTCAATTGCTCAACAGTAATTTGTTTACCCACCGTAATACTTATGCTCTCGAGAGAAGCCACTAGTGAAACCTATGGCCCCCGGGTCTATTCTCCATCATATTAATCTTCCAACACTTAGCTATTTTTATTGCCTTTTATTTTACTTTGCATCTTTATCATAAAAATACCAAAAATATTATCTTATCATATCTATCAGATCTCACTTCCGTAAGTGACCGTGAAGGGATTGACAACCCCTTTATTGCGTTGGTTGCGAGGATTTTATTTGTTTGTGTAGGTGCGAGGGACTCGTGTGTGGCCTCCTACTGGATTGATACCTTGGTTCTCAAAAACTGAGGGAAATACTTACGCTGCTTTACTGCATCACCCTTTCCTCTTCAAGGGAAAACCAACGCAGTGCTCAAGAGGTAGCAACATGTTTTTCGATTTCGGTTTTTGCTTGAGGACAAGCGAGGTCTAAGCTTGGGGAGTTGATACGTCCATTTTGCATCATGTTTTCTTACTGTTATTTATAATGTTTTTATCCATAATGATGCTTTTTGGAGTAATTCTAATGCCTTTTCTCTCATAATATGTAAGGTACACACCAAGAGGGAGAATTCCGGCAGTTGGAAATCTGGACCTGGAAAAGCTACGTCAGGCTACCTATTCTGGACAACTCCAAACAAGCTGAAACTCCACGGAGATTTTTTATGGAATATTTGAGGAATATTGGAGCAAATAACTACCAGAGGAGGCCCACTAGGTGGGCGCAACCCACCTGGGCGCGCAAGGGAGCCCAGGCGCGCCCTGGTGGGTTGTGCTCACCCAGCCCACCTACGGTGCCCATCTTCTGGTGTATAGGTCATTTTGACCTAGAAAAAAATAAGGAGAGGACTTTCGGGACGGAGCGCCGCCGTCTCGAGGCGGAACTTGGGCAGGAGCACTTTTGCCCTCCGGTGGAGCGATTCCGCCGGGGGAACTTCCCTCCCGGAGGGGGAAATCATCGTCATCATCATCACCAACAACTCTCCCATTTTGGGAAGGGCAATCTCCATCGACATCTTCAACAGCACCATCTCATCTCAAACCCTAGTTCATCTTGTGTTCAATCTTGTTACCGGAACTATAGATTGGTGCTTGTGGGTGACTAGTAGTGTTGATTACATCTTGTAGTTGATTACTATATGGTTTATTTGGTGGAAGATTATATGTTTAGATCAAATATGCTATTTAATACTCCTATGATCATGAGCATGTTTATCATTTGTGAGTAGTTACTTTTGTTCTTGAGGTCACGGGAGAAATCATGTTGCAAGTAATCATGTGAACTTGATATGTGTTTGATATTTTGATAGTATGTATATTGTGATTCCCTTAGTGGTGTCATGTGAACGTCGACTACATGACACTTCACTATATTTGGGCCTAAGAGAATGCATTGTGGAGTAGCAATTAGATGATGAGTTGCGAGAGTGACAGAAGTTTAAACCTCAGTTTATACGCTATTCCGTAAGGGACCGATTGGATCCAAAAGTTTAAGGCTATGGTTAGAATTTATTCTTAATACTTTTCTCGTAGTTACGGATGCTTGTGGGAGGGTTAATCATAAGTAGGAGGTTTGTTCAAGTAAGAACAGCACCTAAGCACCGATCCACCCACATATCAAATTATCAAAGTAGTGAAAAAAATTGAACCAACACGATGAAAGTGGCTACATGAAATTCCCGTGTACCCTCAAGAACGCTTTGCTTATCATAAGAGACCGTTTTGGTCTGTCCTTTGCCTCAAAAGGATTGAGCTATCTTGCTGCACTTTTGTTACTACTATCGTTACTTGCTCGTTACAAATTATCTTGCTATCAAACTACTCCGCTACTTACAATTTCAGCACTTGCACACATTACCTTGCTGAAAACCACTTGTCATTTTCTTCTGCTCCTCGTTGGGTTCGACACTCTTACTTATCGAAAAGAGCTACAATTGATCCCCTATACTTGTGGGTCATCACGACGTCCTCGCTTGGGGGCCGCGCCAGCCGGCGGCCCTCCATGGTCCACATGGAGCTCCGCGAGGACGGCCCGTCCGTGGCCATCGTGGGCGCCACCCGCGCGGTGGGGCAGGAGTTCCTGCGCGTCATCACCGGAGCGAATATCTCTTTAAATGAAATACCCCGGTTTAAACAAATGTGAATGAGTGTAAAATATCACTCATCAGGACACGGATGTGGGCACATCTCGTATCCCGTGTCACACTATTTCCTTTGCCATTGACCTGGGGCTTCACTTCCCGTGGCTCACGGTCGAAGCTTCACTTTTCGGGGCTCACGGCCGGAGCTTCCTTCCCGGCTGGCGAAGATTTATACTAGGTTTAACTTTTGTTTTATGTTAAAAAATTGCCATGTCCGCTTTTGTTTAATGAAATATGTCGGAAATGAAATGAACGTGTTTCGATTTAAATCATCCGGTTTGCATGAAAATCGTTTAGTTTGCTCAAATTGCAATTGAAATGTGTCAACATGGTCCGCGTTGGAGATGCCCTTACTCTCCATCCTTCAGAAGATCCATAAATGCTGCTTTTCGAAATGAAGTTGTGAGTCCAAAATTCTCAGTGGTTATCCTCTCCCCCATATGGTTTTAGAAAAATGTGACCCCAACAAACAAGCATTTTACAACTCGTCGTAAAAGTGGTAGAACTTGATTGTAAAAGCCAGACATATCAACCCGTTAGAGATTAATTACTCTCTTCGTCAAACTCTTATACTTATTAGTTTACGGAGGGAGTAGAATAATTCTTGCTTATAACTGCTTCAAGTGTAGCGACCGCCATTGGTTTCCGTCGTCTTTAAGATTCACGTTTCATCATTGACAAAGAACAACAGTTCCGTCATTTGCTTTTTCTCTCTACCAAAACACCAAGTTGGAAGCTTCAAAAGAAAAAGAAAAAGACACCAAGGTGGAACACGATCAAAATTCAAAAGCAGCATCCCGCTGTCCCGTGGGCACGGCACACTGTTTCCAGCGTTACTAAATTAGATCTCTGGTTTGGCAGTTTGGCAGCAGCAAAAAACAATTTGGCATCGGGGTCATTCCCCGGGCACGAAACGCCAGAAACGGGCAGCCAGCACAGCACCCAACCCCCCTCCCACCACCACCCACCTACCCAAATCCAGCCTTCCTAAAACCCTAAGGCCGCCACACCCGCCGCCGCCGCCGCCGCCGCAATGCAAGCCGCCGCCGCCGTCCACCGGCCGCACCTCCTCGCGGCGTCCCCGCTCGGGGGCCGCGCCAGCCGGCGGCCGTCCACGGTCCGCATGGCGCTCCGCGAGGACGGGCCCTCCGTGGCCATCGTGGGCGCCACCGGCGCGGTGGGGCAGGAGTTCCTGCGCGTCATCACCGCCCGCGACTTCCCCTACCGCAGCCTCCGCCTCCTCGCCAGCGAGCGCTCCGCGGGCAAGCGCATCGACTTCGAGGGACGGGGCTACACCGTCCAGGACCTCGCGGCGCCGGGGGCTTTCGAGGGCATCGACATCGCGCTCTTCAGCGCCGGCGGCGGCGTCAGCCGCGCCCACGCGCCCGCCGCCGTCGCCAGCGGCGCCGTCGTCGTGGATAACAGCTCGGCGTACCGGATGGACCCCGACGTGCCGCTCGTCATCCCCGAGGTCAACCCCGAGGCCATGGCCGACGTCCGGCTCGGGAAAGGGGCTATCGTGGCCAACCCCAACTGTTCCACCATCATCTGCCTCATGGCTGTCACGCCGCTGCATCGCCACGCCAAGGTACCATTGCACAGATGTGGCCTTTTGTTCCCTGCTTTCTAACATTCACACTTGAAACTAATGTTAATAATTTGAAAAAAGGGAATACTCGAGACCAAAGAAAATCAAATTCTGTGATTTGAGTCTTGAAATAAAATACTAGACTCATCTTTGGGATTACACATGCTTCTTCATAGGCAGATTTAATTCCACATATTTCATTACCTTTCTCTTAATTGTGATGTCTTTAAGCTATAGATACCTAATAGTTTTTCTATGAATTATACCAAGCCTGTCAATAGGGATTTTTGCATGATTAGGTATTTTTATTTATGTGTGCTGATCTGCTTCATATGTTAAACATCATTTTTATTGTGAGTCCAGTATTTTGTAATATAATTACCGATATGTGTCATTTAAAATGACCAAATAAATTGGTGGCAATCTTTTCATTGTCAATGTGACAGGTGAAAAGGATGGTTGTCAGCACATACCAAGCAGCAAGTGGTGCTGGTGCTGCAGCCATGGAAGAACTCAAACTTCAAACTCAAGAGGTGGGCTTTTCTCCCTACTATCTATCTTACTCGTGGTGCTAATTCAGTTTAACTACTGACATTGTATACTTTATTTAGGTCTTGGAAGGAAAGCCACCAACCTGCAACATTTTCAGTCAACAGGTTATAACTTCAATACCTTGTGCACATGTTGAGTTGATTTCTTACTGTCATGAGACATGCTTAATGTGTTTTTCCTTCTGCAGTATGCTTTTAATATATTTTCGCATAATGCACCTATTGTTGAAAATGGCTATAATGAGGAAGAGATGAAAATGGTGAAGGAGACCAGAAAAATCTGGGTAAGTGGAAGCTTGATCAATGCCCCATATTTATTTATTTTTGCATTATTCCATCAAACTTTTCTCCTAACTTGACTATTTGGGCAAACAGAAATGGCATACTAACTCTGCTCTGTTTCTAGAATGACAAGGATGTAAGAGTAACCGCGACTTGTATACGGGTTCCTACGATGCGTGCACACGCTGAAAGCGTGAATCTACAGTTTGAAAAGCCACTTGATGAGGTTAGCATACTGTAATTGTGTTATGTATCAGTTAGTATATGGAATTCTTTCCTGAATTATTGCAATCTCAGACCCCGAGTCACTGGGTACAAATATGTTTATTGGCCTAGCATTGTTTTTGGTAAGTAGAATTGTATACTGTAACTTGTCCGTTGTCATTGTTGGGTAGGTCATTTAATTAATTTCATGTTGTGAATATTACAACACTTTTGACACTTAATACAATTTCCATTTCTTGTTCCATGTAAAGAAATAACACACCTTATTAGATGATCCTCTTTTCTTCTTAATGATGTGTTTGTTGTTCAAATTCTGAAACTGTTTGCATATGTTCTTAAAGGACACTGCCAGAGAAATCTTGAGGGCAGCTCCTGGTGTTACCATTAGTGACGACCGTGCTGCCAACCGCTTCCCCACACCACTGGAGGTAATTGGGTAGTTTGATTTTCTGGAGATGGACATCTTTGCACAGGCGATTTCTTTGTTTTTATTCATGCACATTCCACCCATGCGATTCCTTGTGATCTCGAGGACAGTGATTTATTATTTACTAATGATATTCCACCTATGAGATTCCACCGTTTCGCGGAGCTTCACTAGCCTATACTTGTTAGAAAAGTAAAGCAGATTTTCTTTATTCTGATACAACTCTAATTTTCAGGTATCGGACAAAGATGATGTATCAGTTGGTAGGATCCGTCAGGACCTGTCGCAAGATGATAACAGAGGGTATAATCATGTTTAACAGTTACCGCTGTAATCATCTGTTTGTTATGCACCACTTGTACTTAAAATGTTCCTGTATACCGGAACCTAATCAGCTCCTCAATGGCAGGTTGGAGTTATTTGTCTGTGGAGACCAGATACGTAAAGGCGCCGCGCTGAACGCCGTGCAGATTGCTGAAATGCTACTGAAGTGACCGCTTTTCTACCATTGTCTCATGTGCCACATTGCTCTATCCGTTGATGGATTGATGTACTTCTTGTCACTTTCAACCCAGTTTTGGTCGTCGTCTTTTTTGTAATCTGTCAAGAAGTGTAAGACGGGCTTTAGTCATCTGTTGCACACATAAGTGCAGTCAGAAGTTTAGAAAAGGAGGGTTTTCACTTGTTTGGATTTTGCCTTAGGTTGGTCTTCGTTGCAAGTTTGTTGTTTGTTTTTTGAAAGCTGGTCTTCTGTAACTTTACCCCCAAAGCCCTCGAGATAACGAGGCGTCCTGTGGGGATCTATATGAAGGGCAACGTGTGTACCATGCAACAAATCGTTGGGCTAAATGCTGTAACTTTTGAGGTGCAAAACCAAGGTCCGCTGTAACCTTTGCCCCGAAAGCCCTGAGATAAAGAGGCGCCTTGTGAAATCTAAATGAATTGCATTGTGTGCCATATGACAAAGTGTCGGAGCCAAAAGCTTGCACCGAACCTATTGGATGCAAACTGGGGGCTACGATTTCAGTGATTTTGAAGCGGTTTAGATGATGAAGGTGCTAAAATAGCTCTCACATGTGGTTCGATGCATGTGCTTACATGTACCTTGTCTAATTCATGAACAGAAGCCTAGTCAGATCAAAAGTTCTCACCAGGAGCGCCATGTTACATCAACTAAAACGTACAAGGACCCCAATAGCTGGCGAACGTTCGCCAGCAGGGGATGACATTTGCAAACAATTTGGGTGGCAGTTTTAGTTGTAGAGGAGGGGATGGCATTTGCGAATGATTTGGGTGGCAGTTTTAGTTGTAGAGGTGTGGCAACTTTAGTTGTAGGGGTTGACAGTTTTTATTTTGTGAAGGTACTTTTTCGTGAAACCGGCACTGTTTGATCTCGATCAAATGGCTCTGAAGGGGTTCGCTGGGACTTTACTCCCAGTGAACGTCAGCCTTTTAACATTATACCAAGCATACAAAGGATATTATCACCACTTGACAGTAAAATTTCCAGGGGTTGGCTTTTGTACCGGCAGGAGGACAATTGGGAGCAATCAAAAGCTGGATCCCACATCTTTTCCAGTGCTGACCATGGAAACTTTCACTGCATCAAACTCAGAACACACATCAATTCTTTTCTTTTTTGTGTGTGAAAACAAACGCATTAATTCGACAATCAATTGCAGCGCAGTTTGCTGCTGGCCTGGAATGGACCCAGGGAGGCCTACAACTCTACCAGATATAAACCCTCTGTTGCAAAACTATTGCCTGGTGTAACCTTGGCTCTCCAGGGCAGGAGGTTGGAGGCACATGAGGAAATTTGGGTGCAAGGCAATTTAACCATATAACAATAAAATGTTGGAGCTAAAAACTTTCACTGAGCCCCACCTCGCCTCTGCTTCCAATCCTCATCAAACACAATCAACCATCTGAAGCAACCACCGTACCGGCTGCAACATTTTTAACTGTATAAACAGTGCAAATGCAGAAAAATGTTACGACTACAAACTCAAATCACCATCAGACGAAATGTTCATTGTCCCACGCAAATGAACCCAAACAAAATTTTCATGCATGCCGTCAACCCTTGAACCTAACACTACGGCTGACGTTCGGATTGATGCCAGACATTTCTCCTCCGTATGGACCAGAGGCCTTCTTCACGCCACGCCCTTGACCTCTCCACTTGAGACGCTGCTTCTCACTCTTGACCCTGTATTTCGTCCGTGGGTTCTTGAGCTTCTTGTTTCTGGGGCGAGTCAGCCCTCGGTTCTTCTCGATCTGGCGCGAGATTCCCCTCCTCTTGCCATCTCCTTCACTTTCTTCCTCCAGCGGCTCAGTGATGATAGGGGCGCTCTGTTCTTTGCGCAAGCGCTTTTCGGTCCTCTGCCTTTTGACATCTTTGTAGAATTCATCTTCAGACTCCGATGCTTCATCGTCGCCGTCCTTGTTATCTTCACGCGTATTGGTTCCTACCCGAGCAAGAACACGTAGTTCGTGTTTTCGACGTCTTTCACCAATCTCATCTCGCTTTGGAATGTCATCATCACCAGAAACAGACTTGAACTGATGGCCAGAAGAGGGGGAAAAAAGGTTAGGAATAGCTACAGCCATTATAACAACAAATATAACAACAATGGAAAGACCACAGAAATCGATAGACAAAGCACAAGAACATGTTTAAAGGGTTGATTTAGCTTTGCATATGAGCAATAGTGAACAATTATAAATTCATCAAGTATTTCAGACGATATCTTTGGTAAGACAAGGGTTACAAGGTTTGCGTTCTAAAAACAGCACTTGTATGCACTTGATAGCATAAGTCATTCTATTAACATGACAGATAATATAGCACAAAGGCTCTTGTGGAACAGCAGAGCAGAAAGACTACAAACTCTAACAAAGCAGCAAGATTCAAGCATGACCCAACATTTTGACCCAGAAAATGACCAGCATTGTTGGCTAGTTCATATTTATCAAAACAAATGTTGATAGGAATGCGGAAATGTGATGCCAAGGTTTTTAAAGTTGGAACGCAATCATAGCTAGTGTCCCTTAGTGTAGCACAATTCATTATTGATATGTTTTACCAAAAATGGTACTCATTCCAATAATTACCATGTCCTATTATACTATCAAAATATCAATTCCCTTTTGCAGAGTAAAAATCCTACTGCACCCGAGAAATCTTGGGATCAAAATTTAAAACAAACCAGCAACTCCAAAATCATTTAATAATCCTCAAAATTCACGAACATTCTGGATACAATGATAATTCAAATAATGTATAGTACTCCCTCCGTTCCAAAATAGATGATCCAACTTTATACTATACAAAGTTGAGTCATCTATTTTGGAACGGAGGGAGTATGTGCTGGCTGATAATATCTGTAACATGGCAGGGTATAAGGATGTAGTTTCAGTTCAGTTAAGGTTCTACTCCCTCTGTCTCATAATACAAGACGTTATTACATCCAGTATACTCACACATTGGATGTAATAACGTCTTATATTATGGGACGGAGGGAGTATCAAATTACCATAAGTAACAGCACGTAGGCAGAAAATCAGCCCACTGTTGGCAAAAAAGATGAATACACCATTTGAGATCAATACTTGGCTACTTCAAAGAACTTCTAAAAAACTGTGTGCCCTGATGAAAAAAACAACTTGAAAAGGAGAAAGTAGACCAGAAGACTGCAGGTTTTGTTATCTCAGTGAGACTTCAGATTTAGCAAGATTGTAGGTTTCTATCAAATTACCCCCTTGCAGAAAAAATGTTTTTTTTTGAACAATCTTGCAGAAGAAATGTGACAAAAGGAAAGTGGCAATGTTAAAAAAATCGTAGGTTACCAACTAAAAATGTAACAGATATCAACTTGGTTGAGATCAGAATGACTCTCTAATGTAGTGTTCAACTGAATACTAGCAAGAATATACAGCAAGAAACATATGATCATTGAAATTCGGTCCTACATGACAGTATGTGTACTTGCCTGTGTAGTTTTGCAGTTATGAACTTGTACTTTGCACCATATGCATAAAAGACAATAGTCAATTAAGCGCAGTTTGGATCATTATCACAAGATATTCAGATTTCGCGCAAGCTAGTTATGAAGGTACCCAGCAAAAATAAGAAACCTGCATGAAAATACCCCATACCTTGTTTCTATTTGAGCCAGTGGCATTCACCAGGAGCTTCCAGGTTTGATCACTCAACTAAATTTCTGCACTTCATCATCAAAGTCATCCAATGTCTGCAGTTTTTTCCTATTATTGGTTGCCCTGGTTTTTGACAACTTTGGCTTCAACCCTTTTTCCTTCAACCCCTTCTCAGCCCTTTTTCCTTCATCCTTGCTCTTCCTTTTGGCAATTTCATGGTGCCCATTAGAAGGCCCATTCTTTGTCAATTTGCCTACTTCAGCACCCTGTTTTACTCTGTCCAGAACCAGTAAGTTGCTAGATTTTCCCTCCTCATCATCGTCGTCTAATCCGAAATCTTTCATTGACAGCTTACTATCCTTCTCTGCTTGTATCCTCCTTGTCTCTTCACAGTCAAGATCATCAGCATCATGCTCATCGCCATCATAGTATAATGTATTTCCGCTACCCCAATCAAATTCATCCGAACTATCATCACCGGTAAAAATTTGTTGGATTGCCTTGTGCGCTCTCTTGATTTTTGCCACATATTTTTTGCCCCATACCTCATAATTATCTGCGTCCGTGTCGCCGTCCTTACCTCCTTCGCTGTCATCACTTCCATCGCCGTCCTTGCCTTCTTCGCCATCATCAGTTTCATGGCCGGAAACACCCTCGAGATCGTTGACAGGCTGCACCGGATCCTCCTCCTCTGGGTCCCTCGAGTCGTCGGCGTTGAGGGGGGTGGCGTCCCGCTGCTTGGGGAAGGCGTCAATCTCGTCGTCGTCAGAGTCGGACACCGCCGCCGCCTTGCTGGATCGCTTGGACTGCTGCGGCCGTGTCGACCTCAGCCTCTTCCCCATGTCGGGTGGCGGCAGGTGTATCGAGGACTCGGGGTGGGGGAAGCGTTGCGAGGAGGCGGAGAGGCTGGTTCAGGGTTAGGGTATCTCTAGCCCATCCCAATAGTGAAATATATGGATTTTAGTTTTTTTTTTGGGGGGGAGAATTAGCGCCTCATTTCATTTAGTTTTCTGATAAAAAAATAGCTTCACCACCGCCACCCCGAGGCCCTCCTCGGTCGCCGAACCCTTCCTTCTTCCTCGGGCATCACCGTCGGCCCCGACACTGACCCCGTTATCCATCCTTGAGCACCACCGTCGTCCCCATCGCCAACCCCCTCCTCCGTCGTCAAGCACCGCCATCGCCCCCATCGTTGCTCGATGCTGCCATGGCACGTTGTCGCATGACTTGGTATGCGCAACTCATACCGGGGTGGCGCACCCAAATCATGAAGAAGCAACACACCAGCGAGGCTCGATGAGCAAGGATCATTGCGGTTGGCCTTCCTTCGAGCTCGGATAAGATGTAGCCTATTTTTGATTGGGCCAAGGCTTTGAACCCCGAGTTAGTTGCCTGCATTGATGATGAGGTGGTCTCATACATGGCTTTTGGTTGGCAACACTTAAGGGTTAAGGGTGTGATGATGCAATTACTCGATGTTTGGTTGCTCATGACCTAATGTTGGCCCTTCTTGGTAGTGGTGACCTTATCAGAAACTACACTACCGGCGGTAGCAATTTAACATCATTTCAATCCTAACCACTAAATAAATGACAATTTGTCTTAATAGATCTAGCTACTAACGAATATCAGTACCAAATTAACAGTCATATGGGTCAATGGGGCGGGGGGGGGGGGGGGGGGGATGGTTCATCAATGCCGATCAAGGGGGAAGATCAACATTCTCCTCCTCCTCCTCCTTCTCTTCTTCTTTAGATCCTTTTGTTGTCTCTATTAGCCCACGTTGCCTCAACCCACTCTAATATTTTGCTCTTCCAAGCTTCGTTATCATGTGCCTTCATACCATGGCTGAAGTCAATAACATTAGCCATCGCATCATCTTCATCTGGCACATAATCATCATGACCCCTCTCTAAGATCCAGTTATGAAGAATGCAACATGAAAAAATAAGCTTAATTTAGGTGGGAAAAATGGTTGAATGACTTCTGATCAAGAATCTTAGCTATATTATTCAAAGCACCAAATTCCCTCTCAACTATAACTCTAAGGCTAGAGTCTGAGATTGAATAGTTCGCTAATAGTATTAGATAGTTCCTTGTAGAGAATTCATTAAGATGATACCTGGTTTCCTTCAAGATTGGAAGAACCACATGTCCACATGCATATCCAATATCTCCTTGGTAGAAATTACCACCTGGGATATTGATCCCATCAGATCGAGCCATGCTGTCAGCAATAATGTTTGCATCATGGGATGGTCATTCCCAACCAACTAACACATATGTGGAGTGAGATCAAAATCAACATCAGCAAGCACACTCTGGCTTGTGTAGTGATTTCTACCCCTGTACGAAGTAGTATGTGACCTCAGCACTATAGCAGTCACATGAGTATAATCAATTGCTCAAATGTAATAATGTGATGGCATGAATAGACTATTATGGTTCACAACAATACAATCATGCCATGGCATGAACTAACAATTAGTACTGATCACCTTGAAATATGGATACTAGTGATATCTCACTCACATCTTCGAAGGGGTTTTACTAGTAGGTACTTTGATCATCTCACCTCTGAGCTCTCCAAACGCGTGCAAGACTTGCTTGAAATACCAGGGAATTGTCTCATAGAATCTTTTGTGTTGTGAATCAACCTAAACCTCTAGTTATGATTCACAACATGAAAGGGCATTGCTACTTGTTCTTCCACATAGGCGTGGATACTATCTTTTAGCAACCCCCTCTTCCTAAACGGCTCCGTAAGCGTGACAAAGGGGGTACTTCTTACTTGAAGCATGTTCACAGCCTCTACATCGCAGTGGCGTACCTGGCGGGTGTGCCACGACACACCATAATTTTGGGACATATTTTTTACCATGTAAAAACTAGCTGACTTTCAAGGCCCATCCAAGCCAATTGAAATAGATCTTACTTTTTTTAAAGTGTGTGCACCCTACATTTTATTTCTAGGTCCGTTAGTGCTGCATCGTTACTTTTATAGCTGTAGTTTTATTCATCATCCTCACCCTATCTCGGACTAAAATTGGATCATAGTTGATCACATGTTGACGAACCACTCTCGTGTGTACCAACATTATTCAACTCTGAATCACAATTATGAGTGCAGATGCTTGAACTAGTAGATTCATCCGTTCGAATATTGTAGTAAGTAACGGCAAAATTGATCCTACACCTTACCTAACGACCAAACAATGGAAGGATGAAAGATGGTTGTATGGTGCTTATCTCCATAGGAGACGACGAGGACGAGATGGAGACATCAATGAAGGGGACGAGCAGCTGACGAAGGGCAACATGTCCCAATGCTAGAGATCTTAGTCCACACTACCGTCGTTTCCAAGAACCAAGGTTGAGTTTGTCCTCTAGCTAGAGGTGAACGAATAAAAGAGGGTGAGACAACATATTTCACGCCATGTAACGGGTAGAAATTTTCTTCTCCCGCCAACTCCATGCGTGTTCCCTGCGTATGTTCGTCGTTTCCATCTTGCACTCTAGGATACGAGGTGTATAAATCGGCACCTCACGTGAGCAACCAAACGATCTATTTTTGTATCCACTTGACATGTTTGAAGTTCGTGCGAGCAACCAAACACGCCCTACATTTGTGTAGTGCATCAGCGGCAAATGTTGGGAGGTCAAAAGTTTTCACTTGGTGGAGCAGGTCACCTGGTTTCAAAATCTGAACAGACCAGCCAAGCTCAGATTTCATCCTTCCAGGCATGCATTGATCGTGCTGCCATCTCCGTGAATTTTCAATCACCCAGGATGAAAAACAGCAACAACACTGGTCAGTAAAAATTGTGTTAGGAACAGGGTGGCTTCTGTACCCGGACGAGGACAAACAACCGACACTGGATCCCACGCCTTTCCCATCCGAGCTTCACTCCGGTGCCGGCCACGGGAACTCGCACCGCAACAGGCCGAGCAAAGCCATCAACTCCGCCATTGATTGTAGCACAGTTTCAGTCCAATGACTCAGCGAGGGCGGTGGACGAAATAAATCAATCCCCTGACGCGTCACATTCAGTTCGTACTACCGCTTTCAGGAGAGGAGTAACTGACAGGGAGCGCAGCAAGGCCCCATCCCATCGCGCCCGCTGTCTTGCACCGACGCGCATCCATCGCGTGCCCCTTTCATGCTCCCTCCCTGAAACTATGCTCACACACAACACACCACTCTTGCTCGCAAATATTCTTGGCTGTAATTCTACCCATAGAAAACAGAAACAGAACAAGGAAATTACTGGACAAACTTTACTGATGCATGATGGTTCATTATTACAGCACAGCGGCATTTTTACCGGCATAGCAGCAGGCCAGCATCATGCATTATCAACACATAGTAGGATCATGCACCAGACGCTCCAGATCATGATTTACACGCATATAATATATAGTGGTGATCCGCGAGACAGTACGACATGATAGATAGGGATGCATCCAGTTCAGGCATATGGTGTGTAGACGCCATGGGCGGCGGAGGATGCCTGGAGGGCGGTGGTGGATGTGGATCATGGGCACTTGGGCCTCTTGCGCGCGCCGTGGCCGGTGGTCTTGTCGCGGTAGCAGGGGCATTCGTCCTTGTTGCCGGCGGTCCCCGACGGCACGCAGTTGCACTCGGCGCAGCATATCCCGCAGTACTTGAGGCAGTCGTCGTGCCGCCCCGCCTTGGAGCACCTCACCCCGCACTTGCCGTCGCAGAACGCTGAGCAAAAGCACATCCACCAGTCACCACGGTTAACATCAACACATACACAGGGAACGACCAAAGAACTTCAGCACAATGGCGATACACAATACAACATCAATCCATCACTTGACTAACCTGATCCAGCCATGGCGGCACGCAGAGACGAGGATGCCAAGAGGAGGAAGAGGAGGAGAGCCACAGTGCTGGCGGTGGGGCGAAGCTTCATTGTGGTGTGCTCAGGATGTGCTTGAGGTTCTTGGCTCTGGCAGAGCGCTGCTGCCTGCTGGTTGGTGTGAGCTTGAGGGTAGGGAGCTGGAGGAGTGAGTTGGTACCAGTGTCTTGGGGCATTTGGGGCTATTTATAGGGCCCAAAAGCTTGACAGATCTTGAAATGGTCACAACTATTTTGGACCGTTCATAAGTTTTAATCCAAGGGTCAAGACTAACGCCAGGAGAGGTAATAGTTTACGCACACCTCAAGAAAAGGGAAATGGTAAAAACAGTACTAGCATATATTATTAGAGCGTCTGAGGGAAAGGAAACTGTTGCATTTCTAATTTATGTGATTAAAACGGAGAAGAAGGAACTTATTGCGTGCCTAACTTACTCCTATGTGATTAAAGCCATTAAATACCACAGTTTACGTGAAAAATGAGAATAACATGACATGAGATTAATTTGGAATAATTTCGGTCTTTCTATAACGTACTAGTAATAGTTTAAAAAAGGAACACTTCTATGGTTAATTAAGTAAAATGACGAACACCATAGAACAAACGAGACAACCATCATAGAGATTAGCATGGTTAAGTAAAATGACGAACTTCATAAAACAGAAGGAACATGGTTAAGCAGAACAACATGACACGAGATTAATTATTTTTTGCTGCCGGTGACACGGGATTAAACTGGATGAGAGATTCGGGAGAAGAGATATTTTTTCCATGATTTTCTCTTCTGCCGATTTGGTGAGAGATTTCAGATTTGGGAGAAGTGTTTTCTCATCAGCCCGATGTAAGAGGTGACCGGTTGCAGCCTTCTTAATTTACACATGCTAATTTCTTGACCCACCATTTGATAAAATTAACGCTTCAGATCTACTCTTACCTCTTACATCTCCTTGAGGTACGTTCTTAGAATTCAGAATTAGGGTTTAGAGTTTAGGTTTCAGTGAGCTCACTTATTTGCTCTTCTTTTCGCTGAAATACTGAAAGAAAACCCACTGTTTTTGCTCATTTATTTATTAATGGCCTGTGTGGTGAACTGGTGTCAGTGGCACACACAGATTACTTAGGGCAACTGCACCGTACGACCCCAAACAGACGTCTATTTTGTTCGGATTTTATTCGTTTGGGTGGCAATGGGGCAGCGGCCGTTCGAATTTCTAGATGCACCGGCCGTGCGCCCAACGTGCGGCCGCATCTTGGCCGCAACTCGTGTGCATACATTTTTCGGCGCATTTCTTATTATTTTCATCAGCGATTTTTTTGATACATTGGAGTACATTCACCAAATCTTGACTAGAATAGTAAGACCAAAAAAAACAAGAACCATAAGAAGACATTTTAAAAGATATCTAACCATAACTTTTGCCGCAAGCTGGATTAGTATCTTCTTGATGCCTTCATTGTTGATCCGCGGATTCTCGATCTTACATTCTTCTTTCTTCTTCGAGTCTAAAGAAGGAGACGTTGCTTCTTCGCATCTAGTCTCATCTCTAGCCTCTATTCTAGCAACAAGTGCACGGACATCTATCAAATTTTGTTCTATCAATAGATCGATGTATTCTTCTTCCCAATATCAAAACTTGCGTGCTTCCTACACAATAAAAAATTGAGTATAAGCAAAATGCGCCGAATCCGGGAGCACAACCGAAGCTAAACTAGCACATACCTCATCATTTTTGCACTTGACGAACACCCATCTGGGATGTTCCGGCGTTGTAGACACGCGGCGCACGACCTTTCATGGACAGTAAGTCGTCGCACTTTATGAGCGGCAACGATGCGCCGACGAGCCTTTGGGCTAGCACCGAGCCCGGACGACGGCCGTTGGTGTATTTGTTGGCGAACCGGTGACGGGGTAGATCCGAGCGGCTAGAGACGGAGTCAATACCTGCATGCGGCATGAGGGCGTTGCCGAGGCTGTGCGGTCCGGTACCCAGCCAGTCCATGGTGCGGCGCGGCCTCCGGCAGCTGGGTGAGCTCAAATCCGGCCGGATCCGCTCCAAATCCGGCCGCCGGATATGCTGAAATCAGGCGGCCGGGGTTGGACAACTTGGGGTGTCGAGAAAACGGGGCTGCGACTAGTGTAGGGGGCGAGCGCGCGACCGAGCTGGACAGCGACACGACCGAGAAAAATGGCGGCGGTGGCGGCTAGGGACGAGAGGGGAGTGGGGCGGCGGTGCAACTGGAGTGAGGGGAGAGGAATAGAAAAAGGGACGCATGCGTACCCGACGGGCGGGCCAAGGGAGAAACATGGGCACGCGCGTGTCAGTTTGGCCGCAAACGCGGTCCAAAATTGAACCGGGAATGAGTCCAAGAAAAAACGAAAACCGATATTGGTCCATTTGCTCTCACGTGTTGGGCCGTCTATTCTGTTTGTTTACCCCAAACGGACACAGTCAGATCGTTTGGTTCGTGTGTGTTGGAGTTGCCCTTGCAACTTAAAAGAGACGAGGGACATGGCGAATTGGTGATGTGTTGATGGGCTGTGAGCTAGCTGTAACCCAAAATGCAGACCTTTTTCTTACAAACGGTCGTCAACTCTCATCATGCTTAGATCGAGCAGTGGGCTGTTTCAGTGAGATTTACTTTACTTAACTCTCTTCCCTTTACGTGTTTGTTAGAGCATCTCCAGCCTTTTGCCCTCTCAGGAGGCATTTTTTTCGCCCCTTGGGGGGCTGCCGGCGAAAAATTTGATTTGGGGGGCGAAAATTTTCCACTCGTTGCATCCCCACGAGCGGTGTTGGACTCCCACGAACAGAGCGGCATTTCGTCGAGCATCTTGCCCGCGGCGGCGTCGACTACCTCCTCGTCGCGCAGCTAGAGCAGGTCGCGCCCGTCTTGGCCTCGACCTTGACCTTGAGCCCCTTGGCCGCGAGCAGGTCGAGGCGCACGTCGTAGGCGCCGGTCGTCTTCTCCGCCGCCGGAGACGCGCTGCTCGAGCTCGGCGCGCCCGTGCTCCTCATGGGCGGCCTCGACGGCGCCCCCGTGCTCCTCGTGCGCGGCCTCGACTGCGCCCCCGTGCTCCTCGTGCGCGGCCTTGACGGTGCCCCCGTGCTCCCGTTCTGCGTGGCCCGCGCCCTCCCTGCCCCGCCGTCGCGTTCGACGCCGCCGAGAAGACCTGGGCGCGGTGCTGTGGCGCCCCGGACCATGGTGCCGAGCACGCCCGTCCGGCTGCTGTTGCCTGTGCATGCCCGACCGCGCAGAGGCGGGCGCGGGCGCGGGCCGTCCCGGCCACACCCCGGCGAGCGCGGGCGAGCTCCGCCCCGGCCACACCCCGGCGGGCGCGGGCGAGCTCCGCCCCGGCCACGCAGAGGCGGGCACGGGCGCGGGCCGCCCCGGCCACACCTCGGCTGGCGCTGGCGAGCTCCGCCCCGGCCACGCAGAGGCGGGCACGGGCGCGGGCCGCCCCGGCCACACCCCGGCTGGCGCTGGCGAGCTCTGCCCCGGCCACGCAGAGGCGGGCGCGGGCGAGCTCCGCCCCGGCGGGCGCGGGCAAGCTCCGCCCCGGCCACGCGGGGCGGGTGCGAGCTCCGGCCACGGCTCTTCCCCGTGCAGCTCGTTGTGCAGCGTCCTCTCCCGACCCCTATGCGGCGGGTAGGCAGAAGGAAAGGGAAAAGAGAGGAGAGAGAGGGGGGTGGGTGGCTGACGTGGGCCAATTAGATTGGTTAAGCAAAAGCGCCGGTGTCCCCAGGTGCCCCCCGATGGCCTGGGTGTGGGTTGGGCGCGCCGGCTGTATTTTTTGTCTAAACCGGCGAAAAGTGAGGTCCTGGGGGGTCCGAGTGGGGCGATTTTTGCCCGCCGGCGCCCAAAAAGTGGCTTGGGGGGGGGCTTCTTGGGGGCGCTAGTGGAGATGCTCTTAGCAGCTCGCTAGTCTAGGTGCTCTGCCCACAGCAAACATTGTCATCCTCGGCACTACGACATGCCATCACGCAGCACGCATGTCCGGCAGGTTAGTTCGCCGGAGCACGCTAGCCACACCGCTGCCTTCCGCGTCGGCGCCTTCTGTTGTACTAGACCGGAGGCGCCGACCAGTGTGCCCTGCCTGCCGTCACAGGCCGGCCGGTAAACAACCACCAATCCACCACACAGATACACAGGCAGATGGATGCACAGGCGGCAACCACTAAGGGCATCTTCAACCGTAACGGTTCGTTTGGCGGTTCAAACACATTTTTCTCGCATCCGGAGACAAACTAAGGAGACTTTATGAACGTTCGGATCGCTGCTATGTCCGTATCTGACTAAGCCACAAAAACCTTCTCCCTCGTCCGCACCCTATCTCATCCGGCGTTGGTTATCGCTGCTATAGAACGTCAGCAATGCATTCATGTCAGTCCAGAGTGGGCGTGATCGCTCACAAGAACCGGCATTGAAGCAGCGCCGGCCTAGAGCGTTGTCCGCGCCGCTTCCGGATGCACGTGACGTCTCTTCAAATTCAAATGACACCAGTTCGTCCATCTTTCTCCATTAAAGGTAGGCGATTGCAGAGGAACCTACTCTGGCATCACCTGACCATCCCTCTGCCGCCCATCATTAAGGACCATACCGCCTACCTTGCCATCCGTCGGCTATTTAAACCCCAGGCCGGCAACACGGCCGCATCCATCCACCATCGGGGCCCCTCTCTATCTCCTCTCCGCACCACACCCACCATGGCCTCCTCGAGCTCTAAAGCTTTGTGACACGGCCTCTCGTCCGACCAAGAAGGAGCTCGCTGCCATTGTTGCCGGCTCGTAGGCCGCCAGGCGCTCAGGCTCATCAGAGGCCGGCGTTGTGGACGCACCAATTGCAGAGGCAGCTGATGATGAGCTGGCGCCACTGTTTGCGCCGACCAATGCCGGCATCACTATGGGTCGTGCCCACTACACAAACATGATGTTGGAGGAGCGAGAGGCCGCGTTTCGGCAGGTGGAGGCTGACCAAGCCTACAACCTCCGCCTCCTCGATGAGCACCGACAGAGAGGAGCTACTGGTCGTCGACATTGGCATCACGACAGACCTTGACGAGCAGGAGGCGCGGCTCGAGTCCTACTGCTCCACCGCAACATCTGTCGCAACAACTGGCGCTACTGCCAGCAGGCAAATTTGGAGGCCACCTACAAAGAGATCGACGAGGCAGCCGATGAGGTTGATGGGCCCGACTCTGACGACGGCAATGAGGTTGGCAGCTCCGCTACGGGCGTGGCACGACACCACGACGACGACGTCGGCACGTCTGTGGCCCTGCCGGCAACGAGGAAGAATGGTGCGTGGTAGGTCGCTGGCGCTCGGGTCCCAAGAAAGCCACCGCTCCTTCCCTCCTGCTGAAGTAAGCTTGGCGGCTTGATCATTGTCGGCCGATTAGCTGCTCAGGCTGCAGAGGCGTATCTGGAGATTGCGAAGGCGGGAGCTGGAGCTTCACTTTGCGGGGCTCACGGCTGGACGTAGGGAGCGGGCGCCGGCGGTCATTTGATTAGGTTTAGAGTAGGGTTTAGTTAAAATTTGTCCAAAATAAAATGAATTTCGTTCGGCTTATATGAAAATCAGCCGGTTTGGATGAATTTCATTCAGTTATTTTAAACCTTGTAAAAATATACAGATAACATTAGATGGCCGTCTCCTGCATTCATGTTCACAGACTGGTCCCCTGATCCACGGACAGATGCAATGTCCGTTTTGCAGGTCATCTTTGGAGATGCCGTAATAAAGCGTAGATAATGGCTCCGGTGCGTACAAGTAAAAGAAGTTACCGAAAGGAGCATGCCATCCTTGCAAGGCAAGTAGGCACCTATAGCATGGGTTCACTCATTTGTCACCTGTTGGCTGTTAAGCACTGGAGCCATGCAGCTTGTAAGGCCAACTCCAACCGGCCGTCTCAAACGGACACTACTTATTTGTTCGGGATATGTAACTTCCGAACGTTCGGATCTTGGGAATAGATCCGAACCACTATTTTCCTGCACGATCAGCATCGAGAAACTCCCGCGATATTTCTCCCCCACCGATCGGTAACTGCCTAATTTTTTCCCGATCGAAACGCTCCCCCGCTTTTTTTTCATGCTGATCACTGCTCGATCGCTAAATTTCTTTTTTGTCACTTGAAACACTCCCTCCGCTGTTTTTTTCTCGTGCTCAGCATAAAAGGAGTAAAAAATTATTGTGCCCTTCATGGATCGAACCCAGGTTTGCTGGGTTATGAATGATTCCAATGACCAACTCACCTAATATCATTTTCTTGTCTTATAAATGGAAAATTTCTATTTGACCTTCTTTGAACCCCGTTGCAGCAAAAGAAAAGTTGCTCCTTTATGGTTTGTTGGCCTTCGTTAGTACATCATTTCGTACTGGACTATAAGTTGTGGAATTAGGCATACATACAATTTTTTTTGGTTAACTTTGATCTAAGGGAAAACAACCTGTTGAAAATATACCCGATAGTTTGTATGTAAATGGCATGGTAATTTGCGCATAACGGAGCTGATAACTATTTGCACAAACACCATGGTAACTTTTGATTCAGAGGGGAAAAAGTTATTGGAAACATCCCCTGGTAACTTTTGTCTGATGGTATGGTAATATACACATCATGGACCTGATAACTTACGTACAAATGCCGCGATAAGCTTGACCCCCAGGGGGAGTTGTTGAAAATATACCCCCGATAACTATTGTGTAATAGCATGGTAATATAGGCACAACAAGGTTGATAACTCATGCACAAACAGAGTGACAGCTTTTTGTCTGAGAAGAAAGTTGTTGAAAAACATAGCGTCGGTAACTTCTATCCAAATAGTATGGTAATATTTGCACCGTGTACGTGATAACTTATGTACAAACATCCCTGATAATTTTTGTGTAAATAGCATGATATGTATCGCACCGCAGCGCTGATAACTCAAGTACAAACATCGCGATAACTTTTTCACCCAGGAAAAAAGTTGTCGAAAAATGTGCCTCCGGTAACTTCTTTGTAATTCCTATGATAATATACACATAGTTGAACTGATAACTCGCGTACAAACACCGTGATAACTTTTCACCTAGGGATTTTTTTGTTGAAAAACATGCCCCCGGTAACTTCTGTGCAACTATCATGGTAATATATGCACCGTAGACATGATAACTTCGGTTAAAAATGCGGTAATTTTAACCCATGGAAAAAAGTTTTTAAAAACATAGCTCCGGTAATTTATGTGCAAATAACATGGTAATATATGCACCTCAAACTTGATAATTTGTGTACAAACAATGCGGTAGCTTTTTTAGCCATAGGAAAAAGAATTTGTTGAAAAACATATTGCCGGCAACTTACGTGTAAATAACATGGTAAGTTAGGCACCGCGGACCTGGTAACTTATGTACAAACATCATGGTAACATTGATCCAAGAAAAAGTTGCTGAAAATATAGCCTGATAAATTCTGTGTAGATAACATGGTTTTTTACATGCCGCACACCTGATAATTTATGGTCAACACCATGGTAACCCTGACCCAATATAACAAAGTTGTTCAAACATCATACCGTAGGGCTGATAACTTTATGTACCCTCGGGGTTGGTAACTTAAGTTAAAAAAAGAAAAGAAAATCTTGATATAAAAGTAAAGAAGGTTCCAATATCTAGTTCATATGTAGTAAGACAACAATTATAGTTGGTTGAGCTGGTTAGTGTGTTGCACATTTGGAGTAGAGGTCATGGGTTCAAACCCATGTGCATGCATTTTTCTTTTTTTTATATCTAGAAAAAACGCAGCGGTAAGTAATGATCAAGTAGGTGAACTCCAATTTGTTGGACAAGAAACAAATAAGGTGAGTTGGTCGTCGGATTAGTACTTGATACAAGAGGGCAAAGTTCGAATCCTCTCTAGCTGAATTTTCTTTTTTGTCGCCCTTGAGTGGGAGAAATAAAAAGGAAGGAATCGTGCTGATTAGGAAGAAATCGAGGGAGGCGGGATATGATCGATCAGGAGTAGGAAGGAATCATGCCAGGGAGGTGGGATGGGATCGTTCGGATCTATCCTATAGGCACGAACGTTTGGAACATATCGTTGTCCTTGTTTGTTTGGGTTGTCAGACCGCATCTGCTTCAAGTCCGTGTTTTTTCTGTTTGTTTGACTTGCCAATTTGGCCGGCGTCTGCTTCATGTCCGTGTTCTTTTTTGTCGGTGTGCCCAATAGACCGATCCATTTGATTTGTTTAGTTTTTTTCTCAAGAAACACATTTTTATCATCAAACATAGCAAGTAGATTGAAAAATAAATCTAGCATTTTTGTATAGTATCATATGTCATGCCGGCATACAACATTGCACCAAAAAGATCACACGAGCCCCGCATTCCACGACCATAGTTCATGCATCTCAACTGTAAAACATAGGATTTTGGGGGAACTGGCTCAACCCTCTATGGGGTGGCCTATCACATATATATATATATATATATATATATATATATATATATATATAATGGTGACGTACAAGTCCTATACCAATACGGTATGAATTACACAGTGGGGCTACAATATGAAGTCTAACACCCTCCCTCAATCTCAACTCACTCCTGAAGCATCTAGAAGGTTGAGATTGCGCCTACAGACCTCAAACATGGGAGAAGGTAAAGGCTTGGTGAAGATGTCTGCAAGTTGATCTTTTGAAGAGATAAACCTGACTTGTAGTAGCTTCTGTGCAACACGCTCCCTCACAAAATGATAGTCAATCTCAATGTGTTTAGTCCGTGCATGGAACACCGGGTTTGACGACAGAAACGTAGTACCGATGTTGTCACACCAAAGGACCGGAGGATGTGGCTGAGAAACTCCTAGCTCTCGAGTAGGGACTCAATCCATATAAGTTCGGCAGTCGCATTGGCAACCGATTTGTACTCAGCTTCTGTGCTGCTGCGGGAAATAGTGGCTTGCTTGTGTGCACTCCAGGCGATCAGATTAGGACCCAAGAGCACAACATGTCCCCCCGTAGATTGCCTGTCATCTGGACACCCAGCCCAATCAGCATCTGAGAATGCAGAAAGAACTCCGGAGGAACTGGGGCACAGATGAAGACCGCAGGAGACAGTGAGACGTACATAGCTCAGTATGCGCTTCACAGCAGACCAGTGCACATAAGTAGGAGCATGAAGATACTGGCACACCCTGTTAACCGCAAAAGAAATATCAGGACGCGTGATCGTCAGATACTGCAGTCCACCAACAACACACCTGTACTCAGTCGCATCCTCAGAAGATAGAAGAGCACCATCAGTAGCTGAAAGTTTGTTGGTGGAGGACATGGGCGTAGATGATGTCTTGCACTTGAGCATACCAGCACGGCGCAAGAGATCAAGAGAGTACTTATTCTGGGTGAGAGCCAAACTGCCATGAGACTGATGAGCGACTTCAATACCCAGGAAGAAGTGAAGCTGTCCCAAATCCTTAACTGCAAAATCTCGGCCAAGCACAGTCACAAGAGAATCAGCAGCCGCTGGAGAAGAGCTAACCAGGACAATATCATCCATGTACACAAGGAGATACATGGTCACACTCGGTTGCTGAAACAAGAACAGTGATGTATCAACCGTTGAGGGAATGAAGCCATGAGTACGTAGAGCTGAAGCAAGACGAGCATGCCAGGCATGAGGTGCCTGCTTCAGTCCATCACTACAAGAAATATGTCAACTTGTGACCCTCACTATTGGCCGCTGAAAGGTCATAGTTTTTCATTTGTGACATTTTTGTGACCAAAAACAGAAGGTCAAAAGCTGGCAGTCGTAAACTGAAATTAACGACCTTCTCTCAGAAGGTCGTTGAACTCATGACCTTTTGTTTTGGTCACTGGCTGTCTGCCCAGGCCATGTCGGATCCGACATGGCAAAATTGCGACCAATTGAAAAGGTCACTGACAAGATTCAGCCCGGTCCGATTAGGTGTTTTACATGGGCCGAGCCCAATAATCTAGCCTATTTGTGTTTTTTCTGTCTTTTTTTATTAGGTTCATGGGCCAAGCCCGATATTGCAGCCTTTTTTATTATTGGGCCATGGCCTTCTTACCATCAATTGATTTTCTATTTTTATATCATTATATTTTAGAGCTGGTCCCACTAATCAGATGGGTCCCACTACTCATATTGCCATACATTGGTCCCACATGTTAAAAATTTCAAAAATTTCAAATTTTCTCAGATTATATTCATAAGTGGGACATAAATTGGTCCACCTGGTCAAGTTTCCATTTCACATCTTTTTAACATACACAATTCATCAAATATAATTCATCAAATAACACTACAGTAGCCTTTTACAATCCGTTACAAAATTACAATTTATAGTCTACTACAGAACCAAAAAACTCTTCCTATGTAGGGCTTCGCTGCTTCGCACTTGGCTTCACGGCTTCACACTCAAAAAGATTAGGCCTGGAGCTCCTGTAAAAGGGTGAACATAAAGGCAAAAAATTAGGCCTGAAGCTCCTGAAAAAGAGTGAACATAAAAAGCTACTAGCTTAAATAAAGAAAAACAAGTAAGAAAAGCACATATATGTTGTCCCTAGAAGGCGAACGCATAGAACATCAGGAAAATTGCACAAGAACAGAGCATAGAAGCAGATTAATTATATGGAACCAAAAACTGAATCATTGCAGATCAGATTACATAGGAACAGAATGTAGAAGCAGATTATATTGAAGCAAAAACCAAATCATTACGGAGCACATAATAATACATGAAGAGAAAGAAGCAACTATATAGGCCAAAACTGGACAAACCACAAACAACAGCACAACGACAGAAGTAGCCCTATTTGCATCATGTTGAACAGCACAAGCAGCCATATATGCATCGCAAAGAAAGAACACTCGACATCCAACACTGAAGACATGCATTGCAATGATTTCTAAGAACATCTAGCATACTAGTTTCCGCAAAGAGCATAAGCAAACATGATACAATATCATTTGCATCTCATCAACCAAATTATTCAAGCAGCACAACATGCACATGAACAAAGACAGGTTCTGGGTCCTGTTTGATTCACCTAGTTGATGAGGGCGGCAGAGCGGGAGACAAGCTCAATGTCGTTCCCATCGAGGATGATCTTATCCTTGACCTTCTCGGACTGCAGCTCCGTCAGATGCGGCAGTAACACCTCCGACAACCACAGCAACAACACCAATAAGGACCTGCGTGATATTTCATATCATCATTACAGAAGAAAAAAAATAAGACACAAGCAATCATAATTTCTAACAACAACAATCATCATCAGTTAAGCACATAGTGAGCAAGAACAAACAATGAATCTTGCATCCATAGTATCTCCTATCAATTTCAATAGTGCAAAATCAGCACACTTCAACATAAGCTCATAAGTTAAGCACTTGAGCCAAAAAAAGAAACACCATCAGACCAAAATACTAAAAAAACTGCACGTTTAATCAGTTAAGCCTACAACAGATTCAGGAGAAGCACATGACACCACAACAAGCACATCAACAGGCAGCAGCTATTGGAGATGATGCTCTAAGCCGGCAACATCGCATAAACACTGGCGGCAGCTTAGCATATATAGCAGGAGTGGTGTCTGCTGACCTACTGCCGAGGAAAACACAATTATCTCGACTCCATACAAACACTATGGAAGCAGACTGCTACAAAATAGGCAACCTAGCCGCCTCATACAAACAAAGAGAGAAGCATAAATGAAGTGCAAAATTATGTATTACTAAGTAAATGTGTAGACAGTGGAGTGGAACATGCATATAAATTTCACTGGATATGATCACAGATTCATATGAGGTGTGCATATAAATTTTACAGGATAGGATCATAGAATCGCACAACCACTAGCCTACCAATCACTTCAACCCAAACTAAAAATAGCAGAACTACATGGGAAGTTATTTATGCTGTAATTTTACTAACAGGAGATCATACAGACCCATACAGACCTACTTCAGTACTGATTTGTGTATATATAAGTCCCAAAGCCGGTCCAGTTTGAGAACTTAAGATCTGAATTTGAACATTCTAAATTTCACAGTTAGTTGAGGCTAACTTTTTTAGATGTAATGTAACAATTGAGACATCAATGGGGCACAACTTAGTTAGCTACTAATGTTCAGCAAATTCAAAAATTGCATGTTCTAGCTAACAAAATATAATACCATGCTTAGGAACTCGGAGCGAGAAAAAGTATGTGTCGCTTAAGAGCTACCACAATTGATATTGGTCAAGGATAAAAACAGGTAGATATCATATAATTCTCATCAGGATCATACATTGAATTCATTAAAGTCTATAGATTCATTTCTTAGATATTGAATTGGGAAATCACAAGAAAAGTAGATTAACCAATGTGTCCAAATAACACAAGAAGGCAAGCACTAGTAAATCTTAACTCTCATGCCACTACAAGTACATAACAAGTATTTGACACATTCCTGCAAGCATGCAAATACAGTAAACAACAGGATTAACCGAAAAGGTTTCCATTAGTTTTAATTAAACTGAAACCCTTCTTTAATTATAATTAAAGGAAAGGTTTCAATGTAATTTAATTAAACAAAGAAATTCAGTTAATTAATTAGAGTTACTGGACTGAATTATGTTAACAAGACTATCAAGAAGAGATACTGGACTGAAACAAGCTAGCAACATCATGACATACAGGGGATACCAGTCTTGACAACAAACCATCAAGAGCATCTCAGAGCACCACATGGACCTCACTCGGTATGACTTTGTTGCACTAAAACATTCAGATTAAGAAGAAATTCTGGAAATTTTAATTGAATTCAGTTAAATTTGTGCTACTGCTGCTGTTATGCTTTTTTATTTGAGATAACAGTACATAAATCATCAGAACAGATATTGATTATATGCTTTCAATGAATGTAAATACATATATGAAGTTTCAGTTATACTTCAAAACAAATAATTAATCTAATGAATTATACACTCAATAACAACCAACATAAGCATAGTCAATTATGTATGACAAACTAAAACAGTTTCTGTTGAACACGTGTAGTGGAGAAGAGGGGTCAGTGATGAGAGCTCCTCTCCCGACGGCAAAATAGGGCCACCCGCTAAGCCGTATAATTCTAATCCGGCGGCGCCTGCAGAAAGATAGAGAGAGATTGGGCGAGTCAAACAGAGAGAGGGGGCAGGTCCAATATACAAGTTATCATGGTCTATTAGCATTCGCAACAGACTAAATCGAGCACCCTGGTATGAGCAAAATGCATTACCATTTTTGTTAATAAATATGCATCATGTTCAGGTACTGGTCATGCTATTGAAGCTGATCATTGCGACTAACACCAGCACGGTGCTCACGGACATACTGCTAGTACCGACATGCACACAACACAAGACAACTACCAAGCATCCAACATCAGTGTCTTATCTCCTCTAAAACTGCAACCTTATTTTGCATCTACACTAGCCCCTAATCGTCCAACAATTTACAGTAATTTGAGGAGTATTTGCTAGGATCATGATGTCAATTTTAGATTAAATTGCAGTGTTTGTCATCCATAGTTGTATGGTTCTATCTAGGATTACATAAAAACAGAGAAAACAGGGAGCTACCCAGCATCCACGACTAGAGCTAGTAGTAGGAACACATGGTAGAGTAATTAGGCAGCCTTGAGGAACCCAAATCCATGGCTGCTAGATCGAATGAAACAAGGAGGGGAGAGGGGGCGGAGGGGAGTTGGGGGCACCTTCACCTTGGGTGGCTGGACGACGGTGCCGTGGATTTAGAGGTCTAGGTGGAAGAAGCCCTTGACGGCGGCGACTGTGGTGGCTGGGTGCGCCCCTCCTGCTCCTCCTCCTCGAGCAGGACAAGGTCGGTGGCTACACGGTGAGGACAAGGCCCTCCTCTCCTCTCCGGGCATCGTCCTGGTCGCTTGCCGGCGCGGTCTACCTGTAGAGACGAGACAAGAAGGGGTCAGGGGTTTGGAGTGGCTAAGGTTCAGGGAGCGGGGGAGGAGGAGGGAGACTCGCCAGATCGGATGGGGAGAAACTGCACAAACCCTAGCCATGGCTGCTGGCTAGGGTTTCGTTGGCGAGGAGGGAGGGAGGTTGGCGCGGCAGGCGGCTGCAGGGGGAGAGGAGGAGCCGTCGGTGCTCTGCTGCTCAGCTCGCCGAAGCCCGACCACGAACAGGTCGGCGGCGTGACCGGAGAGGAGACGAGCTGTAGGTGGAGGAGGACCGCGGGCTCCGGCGCGATCTTGCGGAGGGAGACCACGGGCTCGGCGTCGCCTGGAGGTGGAGCCAACGGCGGCGTGCGCGAGTGCGGGGAGGGTGGGAGCCGCTGCGGGTGCGGGGAGGGGGTGGGGAAGGAGGTGGCGGTGGCGATCTGGAAGGGGAGGAGGCGACGAGTGGCTGGGTAGGGTTCGCGAGGACGAGGAGTGGGTGCAGTGGGTTATGGATGGATGGATGGACGTGCAGTGGTTTAGGGCTAGCAATGGATGGTAGGATGTCTGCCATGTCATCGATCCGTGTCATAGATGGTTCCACCAATCAGAATCCAGCTTATGTAATTGTGTTTTTTTGTTTCTTTTATATTTTTTACCCTCTTATTTCGGGTAAACACTCAACATATTGGCCTCATGTTGTATGTTTAAATGACCCAATATTTCACATATGTGTATCTTAAAATTTCAATCAATGATGATTTTGTGGTCTTCATTTCCATTGCACACAAAAATCATTTTCCATTTTTTGAGTGCCCAAAAGAAGGTTTTTTTTGAAGAACCTACCAAATAATTGTTGCAAAATTGGACCAAATAATTTTTCTAAAATACTAGGCATATTTAATGCACAATTGACCAAATGGTTGGGTGTAAAAAGTTTTGATCCACCTCTCGTGAAAAAGACAAATTTTCGCCGATTTAGCTGGAAGCGGGTCAAATTTGAACTGTAGCTGCCTTATAGTTTGCTCTTTATTTTTTCAAAAATCATTTCTAGGTACATAAGTATCTATTTAATCAGAGAAACACCAAAAAAAATTCCAAGATTCAACCACTAGCTAGGAACGGTCATTCCCGCCGTTTTGACCGCATTTTGAAACGGGCATAAAAAATTCAAAAAAAATCAAAAAATTGGAAAACCTTCGCATTGTGTCATTATATGTGGCCAAGTTCCCAGGAAAAATAATAAACTTGTAATACGGCAATTATTTTTAAAAAGTGTTCTCAGAAACGAGCTATCACGTGTGGAGATCAATGACTTTCATGCCAAATGATCAATCTTATGGCCACATTCATGGCATAGTTTGTTCAAATGATCTCATATTGTGCATAAGGGTGGATATTGGAATGGCAAACAATATTGCCTAAGGAAGTTTTCATTTTCTTTGGACGAAAAAACCATTTTCCATTTTTTGAGTGCCCAAAAGGAGGGTTTTTTGTGAACGACCTCCCAAATAATTGTTGCAAAATTGGACCAATAATTTTTCTAAAATACTAGGCCATATTTAATGCACAATTGACCAAATGGTTGGTTGTAAAAAGTTTTGATCCACCTCTCGTGAAAAAGACAAATTTCCGCCGATTCAGTTGGAAGCGGGTCAAATTTGAACTGTAGCTGCCTTATAGTTTGCTCTTTATTTTTTCCAAAAATCGTTTCTAGGTACATAAGTATCTATTTAATCAGAGAAACACCAAAAAAATTCCAAGATTCAACCACTAGCTAGGAACAGTCATTTCTCGCCGTTTTGACCGCATTTTGAAACGGGCATAAAAAATTCAAAAAAAATCAAATAATTGGGAAACCTTCGCATTGTGTCATTATATGTGGCCAAGTTACCAGGAAAAATAATAAACCTGTAATACAGCAATTCTTTTAAAAAAATGTTCTCAGAAATGAGCTATCATGTGTGAAGATTCGTGGCTTTCAAGCCAAATGATCAATCTTATGGCCACATTCATGGCATAGTTTGTTTAAATGATCTCATATTGTGCACAATGGTGTATATTGGAATGGCAAACAATGTTGCCTAAGGAAGTTTTCATTTTCTTTGGACGAAAAAACCATTTTCCATTTTTCGAGTGCCCAAAAGGAGGTTTTTTTGTGAAGGACCTCCGAAATAATTGTTGCAAAATTGGACCAAATCAATTTTATAAAATACTAGGACATATTTAATGCACAATGACAAAATGGTTGGTGTAAAAAGTTTTGATCCACCTCTCGTGATAAAGACAAATTTTCGCCGATTTAGTTGGAAGCGGGTCAAATTTGAACTGCAGCTGCCTCATAGTTTGCTATTTATTTTTTCCAAAAATCATTTCTAGTTACATAAGTACCTATTTAATCATAAATACATGGTTTGGTGGCGATACGTCAAGGTTTGGGCGGTGGCCGAGGGCCCCAACTCTAGAGCGCGTAAACTCACATGCCCGCCGCGTGGTCACCGCGTGACCGTGGCGTTGCCATGTGTTCTGGGTGGCCTAGGCATGTCTAGTGGGTTGGGCACTTCCCAGGTAGGTGCTAGGAAGAAAATTACAACATAAGATTCTCATGAGGAGACCGATCGATGCTCAAACATGAATTTGCAGCCAAGTGTTTGATTAGCGGTATGGGAAATGTACATGGCTAATGGGCGTGAGTTTTGGCTGAGGATGATCAGTTACTAAGAAGACCGTCTTCACAAATTTTCAGCTCAAAAGGAGGAGCCTAGGTGGTACTTGCTTTGCAAAGTACCACACTGGACATAAATACGAATGTTGAAGCTGGGCTCAAAATAATGAATGGATTGAGCTGGCATTTGGTGGAGGTTGGTTATTTGGGCATAGGAAAGCACTGTAGAAAATGGATACTATTTGGACATGCCAAAGTGGTACGTCCTTCACAAAGTGCTGCTCTGAACAAAATAGGAAAATGAATATTGTTGAATTATTTTTGAACCACGCAAGGAAGGTTTTTGACATATTTGATGAAGATATGATCCAAACAATTTATGAGAATTTTTTGGGAATTTTTGGAATAACAGAAATATAGGTTGCTTCACAACCTAGGGCAAAAATTGACACATGGACATGACACATAGGCAAAACTGATGAGATGGCGCCTAGTCATCGCAACCCACCACAATTTACAAGGCTATGACCATCTATATTGGTCGTTAACAACTAGAAATAAGGCAGCGGACTAGCGTTGTTTGCTTTATGACCATTTTGTGTAAGGAAATTACGACCTTTCTGACCAAAATGGTCAGAATGGTTTAGGGTTTGGAGACCCCCGAACAGCTTTTGACCAATTGGTCTCAAATGGTCATAGATCTATGACCAATTCTTCCAGGGTCACTGCCAGAAGGTCACTAGTTGACATATTTCTTGTAGTGCATAGAGAGCCTTCGTCAGACGACAGAGATGAGAAGGCTGAGTGTGATCAACAAATCCAGGTGGCTGCCACATGTAAACCTCTTCCTCAAGCAATCCATGAAGAAAAGCATTATGTACGTCAAGCTGGCGAAGAGACCATCCACGAGAAACTACCAGAGACAGAAGAAGCCGAATAGTGGTGGGCTTGACCATGGGCTGAATGTATCCTCGTAATCCAGTCCATGACGCCGTTTAAAACCCTTAGCCACGAGACGCGCTTTGTAGCGCTCAATGGAACCATCTGCATGTTTCTTCACCTTGAAAATCCACTTCGAATCAATGATGTTGACGCGAGGCGGAGGGGGAACAAGTGTCCAGGTCTCATTCTGCATAAGAGCATGATATTCTTGTTCCATAGCAGCCCTCCAGTGCGGGATACTCATAGCGGCTTGATAACTACGTGGTTCAGTGGTTGGATCGTCCACATCATGAGCCAGACAAGAAGCAAGGTAGGTGATCGTGCCACCGGTGCGTTCCTTGGGACGAATGATGCCACTGCGACTGCGTGTGTGCGGACGCCGCGGAGCAGCGAACATTGGGGCAGGCGGGACGTCCGGAGTAGGCGAGGCCGGTCCAGGGGACTCCGACGACGAGGGACTGGGCGACGGTGGGCTAGGTGACGGAGGCCCTGGCGTCGTGTGTGTCACTGCAGACCCAGGCGAGGTGGGCGGCAGGGACGCTCGCGCAGACATCGTGGGTGACGACGAAGGCGAGGCCGGGCAAGGAGGCGGCGACATGGGCCGCTCATAGGAGGCCGACGCGGGCTCCGGCACAGTCGGCGTGGTAGACGGGGCTCCCGAGGCGGGGTCGAGGGCGGGAGGCGATGCATGCACATGCACTGGCCGATCGACGTGCGCCACGGGCGGCGCAGTGGGTGCGTCACGGAGAAGTTCCAGGCGAGCTCCACGTCCAATTCCTGCACCATGATTAGGTAACAACACAGGTGAATATGCAGCATCTTCAAATTGGCCAGACATAAGAGGAGATGAATGCATAGATGGTGCTGTGGTGGGTGGCTGAGGCATGGCATAAAAAGGGAAGACGTTCTCGTCAAAAACAACATCCCTAGATATGTAGACTCGATTGGTTGGCACATGGAGACGCTTGTAGCCTTTATGGAGAGAACTATACCCCAAGAACACACACTTTTTGGACCGAAACTCAAGTTTATGATTATTATATGGATGAAGATGAGGCCAGCAAGCACACCCGAACACCTTAAAAAAGGTATAGTCAGGAGTTTCATCCAAGAGAAGCTCAATAGGAGTTTTCATATTAAGGACACACGTAGGTAATCTGTTAATGAGAAAACACGCGGTGGCAAAGGCATCACTCCAAAAGCGAAAAGGTACAGAAGCATGAGAAGAAGTGTGAGGCCGGTCTCAACTATATGGTGATGTTTGCGCTCAACGGCGCCATTCTGCTGATGTGTATGTGGGCATGACAAACGATGGGAGATCCCAAGCTTATTAAAGAAAGTGTTGAGGTTGCGATATTCGCCCCCCCAATCTAACTGAACATGAATAATTTTATGCTTGAGGAGACGTTCAACATGCAATTGAAACTGAATGAATATATCAAACACATCGGATTTGCGCTTAAGAAGATAAAGCCATGTGAAACGACTATATGCATCAACAAAACTGACATAGTAGTTGTGACCACTAACAGATGTTTGTGCTGGACTCCACACATCAGAAAACACAAGTTCAAGAGGACTCTTTACTTCTCTAGTAGATGAAACAAAAGGTAGTTGATGACTTTTGCCTTGTTGACAGGCATCACACACGGACATCTCTTTATTGCTAGACTCTAATGGTAGCTCATGGTGGTGGAGTATGTGGCGAACGATGGGTGTGGCGAGGTAACCAAAGCGAGAGTGCCACTGGGATGGCGACACACGAACACCGCTGAAGACGCGCGGGGCGGATGGATCCTCCAAGCGGTACAAGCCTTGGCTCAAGTGGTCACTAAGCAGAACGTCCCAGGTTGCTCGGTCCTTAACAAAAAGATTAAAATGGTGAAATTCACATAGGACACGATTATCAGGGGTGAGCTTAGGGATGGATAAAAGATTACGAGTCACCAAGGATACCCGCAAAACATTACGACGGTGGAGCTGCCTAGAGGGATGACTAGTTTTAAGAGATGCTTGGCCAATGTGAGAGATGGGCATACCTACACCATTGGCGGTGTGAACCTAATCGTGCCCGTAGTAGGGCTGGTAGGTGGAGAGCTTGTTGAGCTCGTTCGTCATGTGATCCGTGGCGCCGGTGTCCATGTACCATGCTGGATCAACGGGATAGGATGGCGTGTACCCCTGCACAACGCGCGGGTCCTTGCCCTTGGCGGCGATGTGGGCAGCCGGGGCATCGGCGATGAGGGCAGCCGGGGCGGTGGCGGGGGGGGGGGGGGGGGCAAAGTCTGCCATGGCAAA
Organism: Aegilops tauschii subsp. strangulata; assembly: GCF_002575655.3. Classification (NCBI taxonomy): domain Eukaryota; kingdom Viridiplantae; phylum Streptophyta; class Magnoliopsida; order Poales; family Poaceae; genus Aegilops; species Aegilops tauschii. The sequence continues at coordinate 488,404,146 of NC_053039.3, forward strand.
CTGGCGCTCGTTGCCTTTTCCGTCGTTGTCGATGCCAAGGAAGCTCCTCTAAAAGCGACGGTGACACTTGGAAGCGACGTGTCGTTCACGACCACAAAGCTGGCACACCACTCGAGTATTAGGGCCCCCACCCATGGTCGATGCAGGGGCGGGGCGGCCTTGCCAGCCGATGGGGCAGGCGAGCGCTGGCCGCGAGAGGCCCAGTAGGCCGTCGGCTGTGCGACGATGTTGACGGAGGAGCGACGAGCCTCGACGCGCTGCTCAGTGAAGAGGAGGCATGGGTAGAGCTCGTGAGGAGGCATCGCTGGCTTGGCGTTGTGAACGGCCTCCGCGAGATTGTCGTACTCGGCGTCGAGGCCTTTGATGACGAAGGCGGCGAACTCCTCATCGCTAAGCGGCCGACCAATAGAGGTGAGCGTGTCCGCCAACACCTTCATCTTGTTGAAGTAGGTCGTGGCGGAGGAGTCCAGCTTCTTGATGTCGGCGAGCTCGCTGCGAAGGGCCCTCGAGCGGGAGGTAGATATCTGGGCAAAGGCGTGCTCCAGAGTCGTCCAGGCGTCCATGGAGGTTGCGGCGAAGAGACAGAGGCCGGCGACCCCGTTGCCGAGGGAACCCTGGATGGCGGAGAGGATCGCCTGGTCATGCTGCACCCACATACGGTGTTCCGGATTGATGGCGGGGCCGTGGACGGTAGGGATGACCTGGAGGAAACGGTAGCGAACCATCAACAAACCCAAGGAGGGACCTGCTGCGGAGCAATGGTAGGACCTTGGCGCGCCAGAACAAGTAGTTGTCCGGCGTGAGCCTGATGGAGATCAGGTTGTCCAAGTGGAACGGCCCGGCGGGTGTGACTGCATCAGCGACCGGGGCGGCGGACGACAGAGCCGCGACGGGGGCCACAGCCACGGGCGAGGCCACGGGTGGCGTCGCGGGCAAGGTTGCGGGCGGGGCCGCGGGCAGAACCTCCCCCGAGGTCGCTGGGAGGATGGCAAGCGTCGGGGAAGAGCCAGAAGATGCCGCGGGTGGCCCCGCGGGCAGGATTGTCGGCGTGGCGACGACGGTTGCAGGCGGCGGCGGCGGGATTGGAGCCGAGAACATGGATCCCACGGCGGTGGTGCCGAAAAATTGGGGCACCGGCGGAGCCAGGGGGCGAGGTGGGAGGTTGAGGAGGGCGGCAAGCGACGCGGGGATGGACCCGGAGCTGGCGACGCCTAAGGCGGAAGCGGTCATGGCGCCGGCGGCGGCTACCCTAGGGTTTAGTGTTTTGGCGTGACGGCGGAGGCGGGTGAGGAGTAGAAGGTCTAGGTTAGGCTCGATACCTTGTAAAACGTAGGATTTTGGGGGAACTGGCTCAACCCTCTATGGGGTGGTCTATCACACACACACACACACACACACATACACACACACATATATATATATAATGGTGACGTACAAGTCCTATACCAATACGGTATGGATTACATAGTGGGGCTACAATACGAAGTCTAACATCAACCCTAGTTCATAAAATAAAAAATGATCATGCATCTCAGTCTGGGATGAACTTTTGCTTCCCCTTAAACCAAGCCTTTTTTTGGAGGGTCATTTTGCTCGTTTCGGCCGCCATGATCTTCACTTCCTTGGAGATTGGTGCAAGCTCCACGCCTCCACCTCCTTGGCTATGGACTTGGCATTGGTCTCATCGATTTCGAGCTTCTTCTTTTGTATGTCAAAGAAGGTCTCCATCGCCTCCTCATTGTCTTGGTGCTTCATCTCTTCCGTCTTCTCATTTGACACCTCATTTTCGGTCATGAACCTCTTCAAAGTTTCTTGCAAGACGAGTGTTGAAGCATCATGCTTTCCATCCACTTTGGAATTGGTCTTCCCCCTCGACCTCTTCTCACTTTCACTTGGATCGACGACCAATGAGGCCCTCTCACCTCTTTTTGGGCTGCATATTGCTCCTTAAACTTTTGGAGATTGTGGATTTTCCTCCAACAATTGCTCAAGGTGAATGGTTTGCCCATGTTGGACCTTGAAGGTATCAAAAACTTGAAACACCTACATATAGAGATGAAACCAACAAAATACATTCATATGCATAAAAGAATGATATATGTTGTATGAACAAGGAAAGGAAATGTATACAATGTCTTTGACGCCAATGCCAGTCACAGGCCGGCCGGCGACATTCTCATGGGAGCCACAAAACTTGTTGCATTTCAATTGGATAAAGCTTCACCTCCTTTGAATTGACACGTGAGTCCGGTCACTCCCGAATTTTACTTTCCCAAAGGAAACAGAAACAGAACAAGGAAATTACTGGACAGACTCTACGAATGCATGATAGTTTATTATTACAGCACAATGACATTTTTACCGGCATACCAGTAGGCCAGCATTATGCATTATCAACATACAGTCGGATCATGAACCAGGCGTTTCAGATCATGATTACACGCATATAATATAGTAGTGATCCGCGACATGGTACTAAGTACAGTACATGATAGGGCATCTTCCAGTTCAGGTAGGTATATGCCCCATGTAGACGCCATGGGTGGTGCATGGATCATGGGCACTTGGGCCTCGTGCGCGCGCCGTGGCCGGTGGTCTTGTCGCGGTAGCACGGGCACTCGTCCTTGTTGCCGGCGGTCCCCGACGGCACGCAGTTGCACTCGGCGCAGCATATCCCGCAGTACTTGAGGCAGTCGTCGTGCCGGCTCGCCTTGGAGCACCTCACCCCGCACTTGCTGTCGCAAAACGCTGGTCAAGAGCACACACACCGCCACAGTTAGCATAGATGGCAGCGAGCACGTACAGCGAACGAACAAAAGATTTTGAGCTCCATTACTGACAGCCAGACAGACACATATCAGAAGGAACTTAAAGGGAAATGGTTGTGACTTGAACTGACCTGATCCAGCCATGGCGACACGGAGGGACGTGGCTGCTAGGAGGACGAGGAGGAGAAGGAGAGCCAGAGTGGTGGTGGCGGTGGTGGTGTGAAGCTTCTTCATCGTGGTGTTCTTGAGTTGCTTGGCTCTGGCAGAGCCCAGCCCTGCTGGTTGGTGTGAGCTTGAGACTAGGGAGCTGGAGGAGTGAGTTCTTGGGCCTGTGGGGTTATTTATAGGGCCCAAAAGCTTGTGGTACTACTCAGAATTCAGTGAGCTTGCACCTAGGAGACGGTTGGCGACTCATTTATTCTTCTTTTCGCTCAAAGGCAGAAAAACCCATTGTGTCCCTCAAAAAAAAAACCCATTGTGTTCTTGTCCCTTTATCTATGGCCTATGCGGTGAACTGGTAACAGTGGCACACAGGAACATGGCGTATTGGTGATGTGCTGGTCAGTTCACGGGCTGTGAGCTAGCTGTAACCCAAAACGCAGACCTTTTTCTCATGAACGGTCATCAGTTCATCATGATTAGATCGAGCAGTGAACTGTCCCAGCGAGATTTACTTTGCTTAAATGCTAACAAACACGTAAAGGCAAGAGATCAACAACTCCATCTATCGTAGCAGCTAGTTTAGCTAGTCTACGTGCTTTGCCCACAGCAAACGTTGTCCTCCTCACGCGGCACGCATGCCCGGCAGGCTAGTACACCGGAGCACGCTAGCCGCATCGCTGTCTCCCGCGTCGGCGCCTTCCGTTGTACTGGCCCGGGGGCGCCGGCCAGTGTGCCCTGCCTGCCGTCACAGGCCGGCCGGTGAACAACCACCAGTCCACCACGCGGATAGACAGGCAGGCAGGTAGATGCACACCGCGAGCCCGCGACGGGCACGAATGAAGCGAAGATGATGATGGCGCCGGCGCGTACAAGTAAAAGGAAGTTTACCGAAAGGAGCATGCCATCCTTGCAAGGCAAGTAGCCAGGTACAGTAGTCAGCTAGCCTCGATCACATATTTGTTACCTGTTGGCTGGTGACAATCTTACAGAATGGACGCTCGGTTTTATTCCAGGATTATAGAGCGACGGTCAAGAGGTAAGAAGTCTACAGTACATGGGGCCATCTATGTAGCCACACAACTGTTTCTACGGTCTGTATGGCTGTATCTCGCCAAACAATCTGCTACTCTAATCTGACTACGGCGAAGCTTTAGTGGAATAAACACCCGGTTCTCTCTAAGGGCCCATTAGTAGAAAAAGGGTATAATGTGAAGCACAGTAGTCCCGGTTTGAAACTGAACCGGCACTAATGTGACAATTAGTGCCAATTCCACCGGCTAGGTGGGCGGAGCTCATTAGTACCGGTTCGTGGTGAACCTTTAGTACCAGTTCGTACCACGAACCGGTACTAAAGAGGCTGTGGTCAGGCTGGGGGCCCACCAGCACCTTTAGCACCGGTTCATGCCACAAACCGGTACTAGAGGTTTCTAGTTGATTCATTCTGCAGCGCCTTTTTAGTCCAACCTCGCTCCGCTAACAAAGTTTTCACCACCTTAAATATGTTACTTCTCAAACTATCGCAACCACTTGGTCTTTATTGAACTCTATTTGTAGAATTTGTGGCCACAATATGAGTCTTCTCCGGTTTCTAAACCGGTGAGGGCTCATATTGACAATTCAGATTGTACATAAAAAGATCGTTGATGATCAATGTATTTTTGATGTATTTCTCTGTAGCAGTAGCACGTTTTGGCTGAAAGACGGTACTGATCAATGTATTTTTTATGTATATTTTTACATGTTTACACAATCTTTTTCGAAGTATCAGGGTTTCGGACGAAAACTCATCTGTTACAAAGGCATTTCATTTAGTACCGGTTCTAAGGCTGGGGCTCCACGAGCACCTTTAGTACCGGTTCGTGGCATGAACCGGTACTAGAGTTCTTTAGTTGATTCTTTCTGCAGCTATTTTTTAGTCCCAGCTCACCAAGCGAGAGGCACTCGCAGCGGTTTATAAGCCCTGAGTGCAGAGATGATGAAGGAGAGGCGCAATGCTCACCTGCACGTTGCTTAGCTTCAGGCCTTGAAATGGTGTAGACTGCACGGAGGTATGTGTAGTTTCTCAAGGCCTGAAGCTAAGCAACGTGCAGGTGAGCATTGCGCCTCTCTTTAATTTTAGTAACTTATTACAACTCCAAACTTTTTTTTTGCGTTCAGTATGCACGATTCAAAGCCACATCATCAACTTTTAACCCTTTCTGACATCATTTGCTATTTTTCAATCATTTACTGATTTGTTTTGAGAGCTAAATGATCGTGAAATTGAAAATCAGTACGAAATGAACTCTGAAAAGGTTGAAACTTGACATGGTATCATCATTTCACCCATATAGCATGTGCAAAAAAGTAGAGAGGGTTACGGCAAAAATTGGATGCACTTCGTGTACAAACTGGACAATCTCTTTCGAAATATGAGGGTTTCAGACGAAAAAACTCATTTGTTACACCGGCACTTTATTTTTTAAACTTATTACAACTCTGGACATTTTTTACATTCAGTATGCACGATTCAAAGCCACGTCATCAACTTTCAACCCTTTCTGACATCATTTGCTATTTTTCATTCTTTTACTGATTTGTTTTGAGAGCTAAATGACCGTGAAATGGAAAAGCACTACAAAATGAACTCTGAAAAGGTTGAAACTTGGCATGGTATCATCATTTCACCCACATAGCATGTGCAAAAAAGTAGAGAGAGTTAAGGCAAAAAGGATGCACTTCGTGTACAAACTGGACAATCTCTTTCGAAGTATGAGAGTTTCGGACGAAAAAACTCATCTGTTACACCGGCACTTCATTTTTCTAAACTTACTACAACTTCGGACTTTTTTTGCGTTCAGTATGCACGATTCAAAGCCACTTCATCAACTTTCAACCCTTTCTGACATCATTTGCTATTTTTCATTTATTTACTGATTTGTTTTGAGAGCTAAATGACCGTGAAATTGAAAAGCATTACAAAATGAACTCTGAAAAGGTTGAAACTTGGCATGGTATCATCATTTCACCCATATAGCATTGCAAAAAAGTAGAGAGGGTTACGGCAAAAACTGGATGCACTTCGTGTACAAACTGGTCAATCTCTTTCGAAGTATCAGGGTTTCGGACGAAAACTCATCTGTTACACCGACACTTCATTTTCTTAAACTTATTACAATTCCAGACGTATTACCAATTTAAATATAATGATAAAACACACTAATATTAAACATAAGAAAAAAAATCACTGAAAAATCTATTTTTAAAATTAAGTTATTCACAAAGTAGTGATTCACACAAATTTCAAATAATTCAAATTTAAACTATTCAAATTTGAAAACTACTGGCACTAACAGAAAGTATGTAATTTTTTGTACCTAAAGCAAAAATATTCACAAAGAAACTCTAAATACAGCAAAAAACTACTTAGAAATAAATAAACGAAAAAAACTATATAAAAAAATTTATTTGCGCGCTACCCTGTGGGCCTGCTTGGCCTTGGGCGTGGATATGTAGGCCCATAAGGCCGAGCAGGCTCACAGGGCAGCGCGTCAAAATTAGGCCCAGAAGCCTGCTTTAGAGAGTAGCTCGAAGAAGCAGCCGCGACTGGGTTTATAAACCAGTGCGGCTGCCCTTCGCTCGGCGAGGTGGGACTAAACTTTGTGCACCGCGGGGTGGGAGCGCGCCACTTTTAGTACCGGTTCGTGGCTCCAACCGGTACTAAAGGGGGGGTCTTTAGTACCGGTTGGAGCCACCACCCGGTACTAAAGGCCTGCCTTTCCCGCCGCTTCGCCTGGCCAAAATTGACCTCTAATACCGGTTGGTGGCTCCAATCGGTACTAAAGGCCACTCCTATATAAACAGCACTTACGAAATTTCAGTTAGTTTCTTCTTCGTCTTTGTCGCGCCCGTCCCTGTCGCCGCCTCCGTCGTGCGCGGCCGTCCCCGTCGCCGTCCCCGTCCCCGTCGCGCGCGCCCGTCCCCGCCCTCGTCGCCGCGCGCGCCCGTCCCCGCCCTCGTCGCCGCGCGCGCCCGTCCCCGTCGATTTTGATCACGTGCGCGCGCCGGCCGGTCGCTGCCCCGACCCGTCCCCGTCGCCTCGCATCGCCGGCCGTCGCCCCGCTCTAAGATCGACCGCCCGCGCCGGCCCTGCCGCGCGCGCCATGGCCGGCGGCCTCACACACACAGTACACACACACAAACAGAGACAGATTTTTCTTAATGATTTTTTTTCTGTTTTTTGTTTTTTAGATTTTTATACTTTTATTTTATATAAATGTTAGATTAATGTTAATTGTTAGATGATTATATATATATATATATATATATAGAAATGTTAGATATATTAATGTCAAATGTTAGATGAATTAATTAGATAGAAATATATGTTAGATATTAATGTCAAATGTTAGATGAATTACATGAATTAGCTAGATATTAATGTTAGATGAGTTAGTGTTTTATACTTTTAGTTATAGATTAATTAGATATATTAATGTTAGATGAATTAGATATATTAAATTTAGGTATATGAGGTTTGATCATCTAATTAAAATTTTACTAAGTAGAACTAGCTACTTTATTTTTAGTAAGAAAATTAATAGAACTAGTTTATTTTTAGTAAGTGCTTAGTTGAATTAGTTGAATTAATAGAACTACTTGAATTAGTTGAATTAATAGAACTAGTAAGTGTTTATCAATTAATGTTTCACCTATGAACATAGGAAATGTCGTCTGACGACGAAAACGATTTCGTTATGTGCGAATACTGCGAAGACGAGCGCGGCCTGTGCGACAGAAATTTCCTATTTGATGATAGACGCTTGAGCATCAAGCTGAATTGTGATGCCCGGGTAATTAAGCTACAGTGATCCTCTGCTAATGATGTCACGACACCTCGATTACTGTTGGTAATCTCGCGTTAGTTCGAAACCGATTCAAATTCAAATTCAAATTTGAATTAAAGTCAAACGATAAAAGTTTTCAAACATAAAAACTAAAATGTGCTAAATGTTACAAATAAATCCTTAGTAATAATGGTGGAGAACCCACATTTTTATAAAATAATTAAAGCACTAAAATAAGTAAAGCAGTGGTAAAACTATTAATTAAATGCCTTTTTAAGAATTGTAAAAATGTAAACTATTTTGATTGTGTACCAAACACTTTGTGGCAGTAGGATAAACTAAAGCATTAATTTAGGGACTAGGCTTATGTTTTATAAAACTAAAATAAAATAAGAACATATAATAAATAAGTAAAAGAAAAGAAAATACAAAACAGAAAACAGAACTAACAAAAAAAGGGAAAGTGCAGAACCCCCCCCCCCCCCAATCCCCCCCGGGCCAACCGACCCAGCTACCGGCCAGCCCCGTAGGCCCAGCCGGCTGACCCCCACTCCCCCCATAACCCCCCCACTAGCCTAAACCCTAACCTAACCGCACCCCATCCCCCCCTCCACGAACGAATCCCTCTCCTCCCTCTGTTCCTCCCGATCTAGATCGGGGGAACTGCCCCCGACGCCGCCGGTTGCCGCCCGGCCGCGCCTCCGTCCTCCCCCGCGGAGTCACCTCACTGGCGCCACCCCTCCGGGCCTCGTTCCTCTTCCTCCTGCACCGCGTCGTCTTCCCCAAGCTCCACGCGCGCTCCTCCATGGCGTTCGCCGTCGTCCGCCGCCGACCCGTCTCTCCGTCGCCGGCCATCCCCGAGCTCGCTGCCAAATGCCCTACAGCAGCAACGTGAGGCCCTCTGTCGCTTTCCCTCCCCCTACGTACTACTTCGCCGTAGGGTGCCAACGCCGACGCACCCGAGCTCGTGCTCCCCCGCTCGCACCTCCCCACTTGCGCTGGCTGCCGCCCGTCGTTTCCCCTCCTCTGCAGCTCGCTCAGCCCCGCGCGGCCCCGCAGTGCTGCCCGCGCCAGCTGCCGCCTCCCGTGGCCCCCCTGCTGCGGGCCTCGCCTCTTGCGTCAGCTCGCCTGGGCCGCTGCCGTCGCCCGCCCGGGCTCATCCGCCGCAGCGCCCCTGGGTCATCGCACCGGCGCTCGCGCGCTCACGGGCCTCTGCCCTGGCACCCCCATGCCCGTTAGCCCACGCGCCCATGCCCGCTAGGACCCCCCTTGCCTATGACACAGGGGCCCCACCCCCCAGAACATTTAAAAAAATGGAAATTAAAATAAAATAAAATAAAATAAATGAATAATAATTTAATTAGTTAATTAATTAATTAAAGAATTAATTAACTTAATTAATTTTGATTAATTAAACTAAACAACTAATTAAACTAATTAATCATGATTAGTTAGTCTAGTCAATAACGGAGTGGACCCACCCGTCAGCTTGACCCAGTCAACACCTCTTTTGTCTAATGATGTCATGCTGAGGCAGTAATACCATTTTTGAATTAAATCAATAATAATATTTTATAAATTGAATAAAATCTTTAAAAATTAATATAAAATAAACCGTAACTCGGATGGGAAAACTTTGTACATGAAAGTTGCTCAGAACGACGAGACGAATCCGGATACGCAGCCCGTTCGTCTGCCACACATCCCTAGCATAGCAAACTCGCAACTTTCCCCCTCCGGTTCATCTGTCCAAAAACGCGAAACACCGGGAATACTTTCCCGGATGTTCCCCCCTTCGCCGGCATCGCCTAGTACCACGTTAGGGCATACCTAGCACCGCGTATTGCCTCGTTATATTTTGTGATGCTTTGTTTTCTCCGTATTTACTGTTTCTTCCCCCTCTTCTTCTTCGGTAGACCCCGAGACCGACGCCGCTACTACCCAATACGACTATGGTGTTGACGACCCCTCCTTCTCGGCCGAGCTTCGAGGCATGCCCCCCTTGATCACCAGATATCGCCTATTCTTCTCTATACTGCTTGCATTAGAGTAGTGTAGCATGTTACTGCTTTCGGTTAAATCCTATTTTGTTGCATAGCCTCTCATTGTTGCTACAGTTGTTACCCTTACCTGATATCCTACTGCTTAGTATAGGATGCTAGTGTTCCATCAGTGGCCCTACACTCTTGTCCGTCTGCCATGCTATACTACTGGGCCGTGATCACTTCGGGAGGTGATCACAGGTATATACTATATACTTTATATACATGACACATGTGGTGACTAAAGTCGGGTCAGCTCGTTGAGTACCCGCAAGTGATTCTGATGAGGGGGCTGAAAGGACAGGTGGCTCCATCCCGGTAGAGGTGGGCCTGGGTTCCTGACGGCCCCCGACTGTTACTTTGTGGCGGAGCGACAGGGCAGGTTGAGACCACCTAGGAGAGAGGTAGGCCTGGCCTTGGTCGGCGTTCGCGGATACTTAACACGCTTAATGAGATCTTGGTATTTGATCTGAGTCTGGCCATTTGGTCTATACGCACTAACCAACTACGCGGGAACAGTTATGGGCACTCGGCGTCGTGGTATCAGCCGAAGCTCTTTTTAACGTCAGCGACTGAGTGGCGCGCGCCGCATTGGACCGTAAGCTCGCGCTTGTATTAAGGGGGCTAGGTCTGCTTCTGGCCGCGTACGCAGCATGCAGGTGTGCAATGGGCGATGGGCCCAGACCCCTGCGCGCATAGGATTTAGACCGACGTGCTGACCTCTCTGTTGAGCCTAGGTGGGGCTGCGACGTGTTGATCTTCCGCGGCCGGGCATGACCCAAAAAAGTGTGTCCGGCCAAATGGGATCGAGCATGTTGGGTTATGTGGTGCACCCCTGCAGGGAAGTTTATCTATTCGAATAGCCGTGTCCCTCGGTAAAAGGACGACCCGGAGTTGTACCTTGACCTTATGACAACTAGAACCGGATACTTAATAAAATACACCCTTCCAAGTGCCAGATATAACCCGGTGATCGCTCTCTAACAGGGCGACGAGGAGGGGATCGCCGGGTAGGATTATGCTATGCGACGCTACTTGGAGGACTCCAATCTACTCTCTTCTACATGCTGCAAGATGGAGGCTGCCAGAAGCGTAGTCTTCGACATGACTAGCTATCCCCCTCTTATTCTGGCATTCTGCAGTTCAGACCACCGATATGGCCCTTTACACATATACCCATGCATATGTAGTGTAGCTCCTTGCTTGCGAGTACTTTGGATGAGTACTCACGGTTGCTTTTCTCCCTCTTTTCCCCTTTCTATACCTGGTTTGTCGCAACCAGATGCTGGAGTCCAGGAGCTAGAGATCCCGAGGATGATTCTACATGGAGTTCGGCTTCGAGGAGTAGTTAGGAGGTCCTAGGCAGGAGGCCTTGCCTTTTCGATCATCGCTACTTTTGTGCTAGCCTTCTTAAGGCAAACTTGTTTAACTTATGTCTGTACTCAGATATTGTTGCTTCCGCTGACTCGTCTATGATCGAGCACTTGTATTCGAGCCCTCGAGGCCCCTGGCTTGTATTATGATGCTTCTATGACTTATTTATGTTGTAGAGTTGTGTTGTGATATCTTCCCGTGAGTCCTTGATCTTGATCGTACACATTTGCGTGCATGATTAGTGTACGATTGAATCGGGGGCGTCACAGAATGAGACCTTCGAAGTGGATACAGTAAGTCACAATGACATGTCTTTTTTCATAATTAAGCATGACTTATATGCTTCATTTGCTTCAACTTATAATTTTAAATTTTCACTATCTACTAGCATATCCCCTGCCATGCAAGAATTTTTGTCTTGGATAAGATAGGTTTCAGTCCTAACAAAACTATGGAGGTAAAGAGAGTTTACTTGAAGACCGAGCATGGTTATACCTTCGATGTCAAATTATACAATGCAGACACCTACACCTATTTTGAATGCAAAACTTGGCCAGCACTATGCAAGGCTTATGCATTTGAGTCTGATATGCTTATCACCTTTGATATTCGCCCGGAAGATGATATTGAAGGTAATAGAGACATTTGGGTCGATATGCAGACGCCTCCATTTCTACCATTATGTGAGTTTCTCAACCATATTTATGTCTTCGATATTGTTTATTCATAAATAGTTGACAACTAATTTCTATTGACAGCTTATTTCCATTCAAGCAAACATATCCAGCGCTTGGTAGACAGGACCGTCCACTGTCCTGGGGCTGAACTAAACTGCGAGGAGATAAGTCATTATGTTTCATGGCTTGAGGATCTTGATGCTGTCAAGAGAAATTATTTTCCTGAATTTGAAAATCTTAGTAGTCAAAACGTGCGACCAATAGTGTTCGTATTGAACTACGGTCACATCTATTTAGGCTAGATGGTAAGATTTTTACTATTTGTGCTCAGTGCATCTTTTGCATACATTATGTTTCAAGCTAAACTTCATTGCTAAGTATGTTACTATACGATGTTTTTCAACAGGGACTCCCGATGACAGTTGTGCCTCAGTGGATCGGTACTAAAGGTCGCATGTCAATTGTTAGCTTATGGCCAAGACATCCTACATTGCACATGAGTGCATTCAGGATTTCTAAAACCGAGGAATGCTTAATAGTGAAAGACTGGAGCAAAATTGTGAACGATCACAGAGAAGTACTAGGGGGCAGCAATCAGAATCGCAGCCCATGATTAGGAGACAGGTTCATCTGCATACTCCAATATGATGAATCAGGAGAGCTACACATGTTCTATGCTATTTTACCTGAGAGAGACCAACATGAGTGATTAGCTAGTTCATGCTCTTAGTATTTGTCCTCTCATGTCCGTGTTCTTCGTCCTAAACTTAATCTCAAAGTGATTTGCTTTTGTGGTCTTATGAACGCTTATAATCTCATGACCATGTTGAACTCGATGATATCTTTGCTTCTGGTACAAGTGAATGTTTCTTCTTTAAGCTAGAGTTGGTGGTGATTAGATAGCAGTAATGACTATGATGATTAAATAGTGGTAATGACGACTATGATGATTATTAGCTAGCTAGTACTGTTGTTGGTGATGATATGATGCAAGAGTTTTTATATTAATATGATGATGATGATGAGTTATTATATCATTTATGAAAGAAACCGCAAATTATAATGAGTTGTTAAATCACTAGGTGAAAGTACCGCGGATTAGTTTGAAGTGGATATGGATCGTCCTAAGTGATCAACTATATCCATATTACTTGATCACTTAGGACGATCCATATCCACTTCAAACTAATCCGCGGTACTTTCACTTGGTGATTTAACAACTCATTATAATGTAAAAACAATCTCTAAATTAAATTGAAAACACAAAATTAAAGAAAAAATAAAAATAAAACAAAAACCCCCCAAACCTTTAGTACCGGTTGGTGTTACCAACCGGTACTAAAGGTCTACCCGCCCCCGCCCAGGCTCGTGCCACGTGGTGGCACTTTAGTGGCGGTTCGTGCTAAACCGGTACTAAAGGGGGGGGGGCCTTTAGTCCCCACCCTTTAGTGCCGGTTACAGAACCGGCACTAAAGGCCCTTACGAACCGGTGCTAAAGCCCGGTTTTGCACTAGTGCGGGACCTGATCTCTAATGCTAGATGGCCATACGGAGACCGAACAAGTGATTCATCCTTGAATATCAATAGGCCACAGATGAATCAGACTGCACGATAACTGGAAGCTCAGTGTGTTACATGGCCAAGGCCATGCCATGCATCAAAGCATTTATCTCTGCTTCCAGTGCGTCATTACAATGGAACAAATTTCTTTGCTGCCGTTCAGGTCATCTGGATACTTAAAACCTCTTGATGGTTTAATTAACGAAATCACACTACTGCAGGACGGTTCTAGCAAATGGTTAAAACAACCTTTCGTTGACACATTTTTGAATCGTCGCCTTAAGGTCCATTCATCACACATGCTTTTTGTGTTGAAAACGTTTGTAGCCTGGCAGCTTACCACACATGCTTGTGGGCAAACAATACTGTGTGGCATGGCATTCATCACGAACGATGTGATGCCGGCAGCGTATGGGATACTTCATGCATCACACACATTATTAAGATGGAATCGTGTGTGATGGTTTATCGATCCCACATGCTCATCTCTTAGCAACCGTGTGAATTGTAAGTGGTCATTGCCCATGAAAAATAGAAAGTAACTGTGTGCAATGCAATGACCCAATAAGCAGGTTTATTAGCCCATTATTTAATCCTTGTAATAAGTACATTCACATTTCATATCGAATAAATGTTCACCATGATTTCATATCGAACACACTATATTTCATATGCATCGCGTGTTCACTAGGATTTCATAATTTACATCACAGTGCACCATATAGGTAGTACACCATACCATAGTACATAAGCACTAAATTGCACATGTAACATATAAAACCTTTAAAAAATAGCACCATACACGGTAAATAAATAGATGAATCTCAACCGGAAACTGCCAAAGCGGAAGGCAAACATTAAGCCTTCGACAATGTTGATGGTCCTTGCAACTTTAGGCCATCGCCTGTGGATGATCACCCGTCCATCATTCTCCCTCTTGAGGAAGACTTCAATATTATACTGCAGGTGTTGTATGAATACTTTCATTGCACCATGGATCAGTCGGACATGAGCAAATTACAGAATTTCAACAATACAAGCATAGTGATTGGTGGGAAATGGAGTAGAAAAAAAATCATGTCTTACCAATCAAATCCGAAGAACACCATGAAGATGCAGATGAGATTAGATTGGAGCTTTACAAACTAGAGTGCATTAGAAGTAGAGTTGATGTAGATCGTTGATGCATATTCCCGCAGCTAGGATTTACAACCTCACAACCGCGAGAATTTCCCCTCGGAGAAAGATCAAACGGACGACCTCTCTGCCGGTATCAACGCGTACATACTCAACGATCCAACAGGACTTCGACTTTGCCATCCAAAGATAAGAGGTGTCGGAGTAGAAGAACGGAGGAGCAACCTTGCGGCATGGAGCCACTTGCAGGAGAGAGAGAGAGGGCGTAACCACGGGCACATAAAAAGATTTATTCCAAAGGGCTGCCCCTCCCCTCTATTTATAGTAGACCAGGGGAGGTAGCCTCCTTGGAGAGAGGGTTGCCCCCAAGGGGTGTGTCCCCTCCTTCAACCCTAGCCACACCTAAGGGGGCTTGGCCTCCAAGACAAAGGGGGAGCCCCACTAATGGGCCAAGTGGTCCATGTAGTGTGCCCCACTTTGCCCTTGCCAAGTGGCAGCCATGTGACGTCCTTCAAAATATTCTGGGACTTATAAAAACCTTTTCACATCGTCCAGATGCATTATACGGTTAATCGGAACTTTTTCGGTCCTTCGGCTTTCCCAAATTTCTCCCAAAACCTCCCGGTTCTCTATCCTTACCCAAAACTTTCTCGATGCAAATTACATAAGATCCTACACTTCTAATACTCAACAAATCGGTGATCCGTAAGCGTGTGACCCACAGGTTCGGTATAGACATGGCTGAAACACCTTTCGTTCAAGGATCAATAGCGGAACCGTGGATAACCATATTGACCCCTATACCCACACAAATAATTATTGAGTGAATCTATTGTTCCCATGTGCTATTCCTTTTGCTTGGTGATACTTTACAGAATCCAAGGTGAGATTTATCGAGATCGCCGTGGTTCAACACTTGATCACTATGCTAGTTTCCACGTTACCAATTTTGTTCTACTTTCTCATTTCCGTGCTATGGCATCCCCATGAACAAGTCACGTTGTGTCTGACTAGGCGATGGTGCATACCATCACATCGGACCCTAAGAATATCTCTTCATCATTGGAGGAGCAAATTCCAGTTTTGAACCAAAACAAGACAAGTGTTTGAAAAAGTAGATATGTTGGAGACGTATCAAAGTGTCGGCGTGGCATCCGTTGCACCCGATGCCGATTCTATGGCCATCGTGCATGCAACTGGATCAACCCCCGCGCATCCACCCCCTCGTGATATGGCTCCCTGACTGCCAAGCATCGCTGCAACCCATCCCCGGCCTCCCTTGGCTCGACCGCTCCCACATCGCCTGGTTTCATTCAGCCTGTGTCTTCCGGGTCGTGAACCATGTTGTCAGGCTCCCCTGCTAGTGTGCGTGTTGGTGGCCATCGTTCTGCATCTTCCGGAATGGTGCCCACACCCACGCCGTCAACCTCATCCTCTTCGGCTTCACTCACCACCACCCTCGCTGCTTCGTCGGGAGCGGGAGATTAGGGTGTGCATAAAAGGAGCCAATGGGTAGCTAACATCTTGGCCACAATGCAGGGCCGACCCTAGTGTATGGCCAGAGGGGCAACGGCCCAGGGCCCAGGCCTAGGGAGGGGCCCATGGTATACATGTGTAGTATAGCCCAGCAAACAATTAGATAGAGCAAAAATTTAGAGAGAAAAATGAATGAGATGGGCTAGGCCTAGATAGCTAGCGAACTATTGATCAAAGCGATGTGTCGCTAGACGCCAGGCACGGCCGCATGCATACTCCTGAATCAACTCGATATGTTTCGCTTCGCTTTGGCTGTTCGTCTATTTGTCTTATTATGATCGCTCTGACCGTGTAAAAATGATTTGATTTTTAATGACAAAAACTCATCTCCTATGCATGCTATTTTTCGATGTATACACTCACTTCACACGTGGTGTATACTACACCGAATGGAGTACCAACCGTTATTCAAGATGGTGTGTTTGTGGTTGGAGCAGGTGGCCAGGGAGGTTTTTAGCCAACATGGGTAGCAACATAATTCCGGATCGGTCACCACCTCCTTCGACATAGGCATAGTGTCGGTCCTATATGACTCACTGTTGTCGATATGTCGGTTTCTTATTTTATGTCAGACTTTTGGTTTTTGGCTGTGTCCATCTTAATTATGCAGAGGCCAGGTGTGGCTCATTATGCTTTGTATCCGCTTGATACTATATTTAGAGTTAATAAAAATGTCCTTTGTCAAAAAAAGTATGTGATTCATCCTAAATTTCTATGTCCTATTCATGCCTAGGGTTCTAATGTATAAATTTATAATTCCTTGTATCCTCTTTTGTTCATAATTTTAGGACATTAGCCTGCCTTACAATATTGTGTAAGAAGCATTTGTCGGGTGCTGAAAAGGGAGAACAAAGAAAGAAAGTGATCTGAAAATTCAAACACTGAAGGGTTCTTTGAAAAAGTACTTTACATCTTTAAGCAATGTTTACTCTTAATATTATGTAAATGAAGTTATATATATTTGTTTACATATCACACACACACATACATATATATAGACTTAAAAGTTAGGGGCCCATGTCGTCGAGTTCACCCTAGGGCCTTCCGAAACATAGGGCCGACCCTGCCACAATGTGGATGATCACATAGATTAGGATAATCAGCCTAAAGTCCGAGATGCACTCAACACCCTTCTTCATTGGCAGGAGCACAATGTTGGCCAAATTAACCCACTTAAGGTGCTCGGCTCAGAGATCAGTAAAATTGTTGATGACGGCCATGATGTCATGCATTGAAAGAAGCCCCCGTAAAACCATCTAGGCCTGGAGGCTTGTATTTAGGTATTTGTGTGATGGCGTCAATCACCTCTGAGGAAGTCATGGACTAAGGGGTCCTCGGAGAGACGTCCCATTGGATATGGTCGGACTGGTGAAGCCGCATAGCGACAGGAGATCTATGAAGCCGTGGTGTGCCCTCCAAGTCAAGGATAGGCAGGATCTCTTTACTCCTTATTGTAATCTATCTCCGGTAACCCTAACCCTATCGGTGTCTATATAAACCGAGGGTTGTAGTCTTTAGGGGGAGAGCTATATTCATCACCTCATCACCTTAGGGTTTAGCTCATGCTGATCTCGAGGTAGATCTACTCTGTAACCATACTATACATCCAATACAATCAAGCAGGATGTAGGGTATTACCTCTTCGAGAGGGCCCGAACCTGGGTAAACATTGTGTTCATCGTCCCTTGTTCCCCATAGATTCTAGATCCACAGCTCGGGACCCCCTACCTCGTCTGCCGGTTTTGACACTGACAACCTCCTTCTCGGATCTAGTTTTTAGAATAGATTTGATCCGGCCATGTAGAGCACTCATAGAGGTCTGGCTTCACGTGTAACACATTGGTTTTTCGCCCCTACTTTTCTTTTTCTGCTACAGTTTCTTTTGCTAGTTCTCTGCCTTGGTTTTTCCTAGTCAACTCATCTGGACTTAACCAACATAAAACGAACTGAAAACCTCTCTGCCTAGCTATCTCTCTCCCTAGCTAGGACAGCCTCAGTTTCACCCCTAACCCAAAATCCTAAGATCATATTCTTTTGAGTTATGAAGCCCTAGAGCACTTAAGTTATGAAGCAACTACCATTTCGGTACTTAGGAAAACTCCTAGATAATTATCATAATTTCTTTGGATCAAGTATACTTCAGAAAAGTCCGTGGCCCCATCAGAAACTTTGCATTCAAACCCCTCTTCCACTTTTGCATTCTAGCCCCTTCATTCAAGTGGTACACCAAGTGCTAGCTAGAAGGACCCATTTGCTTTGCAAATTTGCATACACACTCACTCTAGTGACTAAACCAACCACACCAAATCTCACAACCAAACTCTGGTTTATTTGCATTTTGCAAATAACAAACACCTACTGTACAGAACCTTCTAGAAGAGCTTGTACTCAACTCACCTCACCTAGGCCCCAACTCACCTCACAAGAGTATTGTACTATCAATACGTTATACTACACAAGTAATTATTTATCGTGGCCTATTGATACCAAGCTATAGTCGTATTCTAGAAGACATAGATCCGTGGGCTAGAACACGAGGGCCTCCAGTTCTCTGAATCGGGGTGTCACATCACGTCAGAAATCTACCACACCCATGTTGGAATTCAATAGAGTCCGAGTACCAAGCGTTGCAGCATTGAAGTATGAGCCCCGTGATATTTTTTGGACATTTCTAACAATAGCAAGCCTTATTCCTATTTTGGCATTTTCAGTTTCAGGGCTTTCAGTCCCGGTTAGTGAAGGACCAGCGAAGTTTTTCTAGTTATGGATCGGGTATAGAACCCATGAGAGGGGGCGAGACAACTTTAGTTAGGAGCCTCTTTTCCTTCTGCCCAGCTCCCCGAAAAACATGTGTCCAATGCTGGAGAGGTCATAGTTGGCGAACTGAAGAACGTCCCAACTAAAGTCTCTCTGACGCTTATGGGCTTTATCCAACACGAAGGAGAAGTGGCCTTGCACCACCTTCGATTTATCCACATGAGAAGAAACCCAACCGTCCCCCTGCATAAGCATGTGCACGAAGTTGAACATGGCCATTTTTATTCATGTAAGAGAAAAGCCTTGGGACATATTGTAAAAGGCCAGTTTTTTCTTCTAGAATACAAGAATTGTTAAGTTATGATATGCTCTTATTTCAATTATGCTTGTTAATGAAACCACTATTTATCATTTAATAGTTGATTACTTGATTTACTCCAGTGAATCCTTAATTCTATATATTGTTATCTATATCAAGGCTAAACAAATCTATTTTTTTGCATGGTAATACATGCCTCATTTATATTGTAGTATAAGCCACGTACACATCAACCTGGCAAAACTAAGAAGATAACAGAATGCTAGCCTTTGCACAAAGGAAAACCAGCTAAGAAATTAAATTAAATCAAGACTGAATAATCCTCTGAGCTTGACACCAACGCAAGTCACCTTTCTTTGGCACGACCAGAAAACCACCAAAGAAAAAACAATGACGGATCACCTTTCCACCTGAGCTCGAAGCGGCTCCATCGCTCGTATACAGCTTTGCAGACTTCCAGGGTGGCTAACCAAAGGCGAAACCATTACCGTTGAACGAATCAGACCGGAGCAACACCCCAGACACGCCATCGAACTGCAGATCTGGCACCCCCACATGACTAAGACGTCAGAGGAGAAAATCATACCTTCCATCCACGAACCATGAACCCAGCACTAGATTCACCATCTTCAAGATGTTGCCGATGCATATCGCAATCTGCATCCACTACTGGACTACCTCCAAGCTCCGCGGCGGCGGTGGAGCAAACACCGTCGCCACGACGGAGCCTGAGGACACATGTTCACCACGAGGATGACACCGTCGCTACGCCATCCTTACCTGAACAGCCTGGTTTTCAAATTCATCCCCAACCATGGGACCGATCGCCTCATCTGAGTAGAATCTGAAGAAACTTTGTTCAGCGCCACCATTGCTGCCGCCGAAGCCAAGACGAAGAACAACCTAAAAAACCTAAACTACAAGAGTAAAAAAATGATCCACACGCGTGGATCCGACACCCCCCTCACCACCGACGACCGAGGTCGCCGGTGGAAGTGAGCCGCCGGAGGGCCGCGGCGGGGGAGACTCTCTGAGGCGGCGACAAAGGACGCATGTTCCGTCCACGTGGTATCTGTTCAATCATAGATGGGCTTTAGGCCCATATGAACAATGATTCCTGGTTAATCTTGAGGCCCATGTATGATATGGCAGGTGGTGGGAAGTTTAGTCCCACCTTGCTAGTTGAGGAGAGTTGAGACCCCTTTATAAGGGCTGCTCTACCACTTGCCATTGTGTCGGAGTAAATGACCACGGGTAGCCTCATCAGCTCCCCATGGTATTTCAAGACATCAGGGCCGGCTGCGCCCCTCAAGCATCAAAGACAAAGTGCCGCCTTCCTGGGGCCGACTGGTCCAACCGGCCAGCTGCCAGAGGCCGGCGGACTCCAGAGGGCAGCCTCGAGGTGGGCCGACTCCAAGCAGGCGGCCTCCAGAGAGGCCGGCTCCCAGCAGGCGGCCCCTCAAGTTTGCACCCACATAATCACGACGAGACGGGGTGTGGCTACAGTGCAGCTTGCCACCCCCGAATCCAGGGCCAAGCGTGGCCACAGTGCAGCGTACTGGGCGGACATCCCTCGCCCGTCGCGGCACTATTGCCACGCAGCCCATGACATCATCCATGGCAGAGAAGGCCATGCCCCCACGACAGGCTGTCGGTACAGCCCGCAAGCGGCAGGCCCCACTTGTCCGTGAGAAACCAGAAAGCGGCGAGCCCTGACCAGTCGGCTCGGGGGGAGGCCGATTCCTCACCAGGCGGCCCTCCCCCTCCCTCAAAGTCTGTGTGCCATTAATCAGAAGAGACGGGGAGTGGCTACAGTGATCGCCTACCAGGCGGCGGGACTGTAGCCACGCCTTCCCCGACAAAGCAAGCATCATCAGCAGCACGACTACTGTACTAAGCAGCCGGCAAGACCCGCGAGCGGCGGGCGCGGCCTGTCTGCGAAGTACGAGACAGCTGGCGGGTCCCACCAGGCGGCGGGCCCCAGCTGCCGGCGGAGAAGCCGGCGACCATAGACACTGACAGCCGGGTCCTACACCCGGCCAGATTACCTTTGTATCCCTTGGGGGTAGGCCTATGTAAACCCCCCAGGGCACCCATGCAAAGGGTTCAGCCTCTTAGACACCACACCACGTAGAGAAGAATAGAGCTAGCCTTGCCCTTTCTCTTCCTCTAGCAAACAGCTCAAGGAGCAAGCTTGTAGCCACCATTGTTGCTTGAGTGATCATGCGGAGACCCCGCAGAGCAAGAGTAGGGGTGTTATCTCCTAGGAGAGCCCCGAACCTGGGTAAGATTCGCCGGCGGGCATGTTTGCGCCTTATCCCGTTTCCAGGCACCGGCGACGTATTATTAGCCCCTTCCATGATAAGCCATCCTTTGGCATATGTCGCACAACACCCCCGACACATTGGGAGCTGGGAAGAGGAGTGGTACACGCGCGCTCCTCCTCCTCCGCCGCCCGCCTCGCCACGCCTCGCGTCGTCACGACGCGGCGTGCCGCGGGTTGCGGGAATGAGCCGAGACGGAGCTTATTTTTGCCGCTCAGGAACGAATTAATTAATCAGGGATCAATTAACGAGTCGCTAACAGGTGGGCCACTGTCCGAGACATTGGACTGTGGGCTGACTTGCATTCCCGAGATTCGTCGACTCCGTTCGCGGGTGTGCGACCCTTCTCCAGGAACGACGACTCCCTTCTTGGGAGTGCGTCGACTCGGTCATGGGCCTCCGCCCAGGCCCACGACTTCCTACCCGACGGCCTATATAAGAAGGCTCTGCCCAGTGGAGTGACCAAGTTCGGTTCACTCACTCCCTCTCGCGTAACCTAGCCGTCATCTACTATTCCTCACTCTGTGCTGTCTCCGGCGACCCCATCCCGACGACCGCGTGCACAGTTGGTCGGGAGAGCGGGTGCCTCCGGAACCCTGTCATTCGAGATCCTGCTCGGGAGACCGGCAATAAGGTTTTCGGGGAGCGTCTCGACGCGACTGCTCCCGATCCGTCCCCAGCTCCGTCCGCCTCTGCTTCCACTTCTTCCCCTACATCAACACCACGGCCGATGCCGCCGTCGCCAAGAAGAAGGCCACGGAAGATGCCAAGGCTGCTGCTGCCGCCGCCGCGTTGGCCTGGCCAACCGGAGGGTATGATATGTTCATCCCTCGTTTACTCGTACTTGTGCTAGCCGTATATGTGCTGCTCATAGATGGTTCGCTTCTATGTTCTGTACGTGCTAGTATGCTTAGGTATCGGTATGAGATGCATATCGTATTTGCCATACTTACTGTTTACTCATGGATAAGTCTAATCGGAAAAGAGCTAATATTTCCAACAATCCAATAACCTTATTTTAGGCACTTTTCGACTCATGGATTTGCCGCTACTCTGAAACCGGAAAAGTTTACTGGAACGCATTTTAAGCGTTGGCAGATGAGGACTACCTTGTGGCTCATAGCAATGAACGTGTTCTGGGTTGGTAGTGTGTCTCCCACCGTAACGATTGCTCCTAAACAGGAGAATGCGTTTAGGGAGGCAACCACCATCTTTGTGGGAGCCGTTCTTACTGTGATTGGGGACAAGCTAGTCGACGCATATCTCCATATGCGCGTTGCCAAGAATTTGTGGGATGCGCTCGAAGCTAAGTTCGGCGCAACCGATGCTGGAAGCGAGTTGTATGCTATGGAGCAGTTCCATGATTACAAAATGGTTGATAACCATTCTGTACTGGACCAGGCCCATGAGATACAATGCATCGCTAAGGAGCTGGAGCTCCTGAAGTGTGAGTTACCGGACAAGTTTGTCGCGGGTTGCATTATTGCAAAACTCCCTCCTGGATGGAGGAACTTTGCTACTTCTCTCAAGAACTTGAGACGTGAATTCTCTGTTGAGGATGTCAATGGTCCTCTAAGTGTTGAGCAGAACTCGAGAGCAAAGGACTCACACATGAAAGGGGTAGAGGGTTCTTCTAGCGCCAATGTGGTGCAGAAGAACTTCCATAAGTTCAAGGGAAAGAACTCTGTCCAGCAGAATACTACCTTTAAGAAGAAGGGTAAGAAGAAAGACAAAAAGAGAGATGGCTGCTTTACTTGTGGTTCAGAGGAACATTGGGCAAACAAGTGCCAAAACAAGTACAAGAAGCCAGCACAGGACTCCAAGTCTGTGAATGTCACTCTGAGCAACAATGATGCGACATCTGGGTATGGTAATCTGTTTACCATACTTTCAGTTTGTCAGTCCACCGATTGGTGGGTTGACACTGGGGCCAATATTCATGTGTGTGCTGATGTGTCTTTGTTTTCTTCTTACCAGGTCACACGAGATTGTTCCGTCCTGATGGGGAATGGCTCGCATGCTTCTGTTCATGGTGTTGGCACGGTAGATCTGAAGTTTACTTCGGGAAAGATCGTGCAACTGAAGAGCGTGCAGCATGTCCCCGCCATTAAGAAGAATCTCGTTAGTGGCTCCCTTCTATGTAAAGAAGGGTTTAAGTTAGTATTTGAGTCTAACAAAGTAGTCGTATCTCGGTATGGACTATTTGTTGGCAAAGGATATGACTGTGGTGGTTTGCTCCGCCTTTCCCTGGAGGATTTCTGTAATAAAGTCGTGAACCAAATTCATTCTAATGTGAATGAATCTGAGGTTTGGCATTTACGTCTTTGTCACATAAATTTCGGTTGTATGACGCGGCTAGCTAAGATGGACTTAATCCAGAGTTTCACTTTAGCCAAAGGCTCTAAGTGCCATGTGTGTGTGCAAGCTTGCAAAGGAGAGACACCTGGCACCATTAGAGCTCATACATTCAGATCTCTGTGAGATGAATGGTGTGTTGACTAAAGGTGGAAAGAAATACTTCATGACTATGATTGATGATTCCACGAGATTCTGCTATGTGTATTTGATAAATACTAAGGATGAGGCTCTACACTACTTTAAAGTCTATACGGCTGAAGTTGAGAACCAACTTGAGAAGAAAATAAAACGAGTCCGGTCTGATCATGGTGGAGAGTACTTTTCTAATGACTTTGATTTATTGTATGCGGAACATGGTATTATTCATGAGAGGACGCCTCCCTACTCACCCCAGTCAAACGGGGTGGCCGAACGAAAAAACCATACTCTAACTGATTTGGTTAACTCCATGTTAGATACATCGGGTTTATCCAAAGCATGGTGGGGGGAGGCTGTATTGACATCATGTCATGTCCTAAATAAAGTTCCCACAAAGGATAATGAGACTACTCCCTATGAGCAATGGGAAAAGAAAAGAACTACACTCTATTACTTGTGCACTTGGGGTTGTTTGGCGAAAGTCAACGTGCCGATAACCAAAAAGCGCAAGTTGGGACAAAAGACTGTGGACTGCGTTTTTCTTGGCTATGCCAAGCATAGCGTTGGCTATAGATTTCTAGTGGTGAAATCTGATGTACACGACGTGAAGGTCGGTACGATCATGGAGTCTAGGGATGCTACATTCTTTGAGGATTTTTTCCCCATGAGAGATATGCAAAGCACTTCTAGACTGGAATCTGATGATACTCCGGAACCTGCCATTCCGATAGAATACTATGAACATAAAAGTAATGAGAGTTCCACGGAGGATGACGAGGAAGCTCCTGTTAGGAGCAAGAAACAAAGGACTGCAAAGTATTTTGGTGATGATTTCCTCGTGTACCTCGTGGATGATGATAATCCCAGTTCCATTTCAGCAGCTTATGCTTCTCCGGATGCTGACTAGTGGAAGGATGCGGTCCGCAGCGAGATGGATTCCATCTTGGCTAACGGAACATGGGAGATCACTGTTAACGGAGTAATTTCAAAAAAATTCCTACGAACACGCAAGATCTATCTAGGTGATTCATAGCAACGAGAGGGGAGAGTGTTGTCTACGTACCCTCGTAGACCGAAAGCGAAAGCATTATGACAACGCGGTTGATGTAGTCATACGTCTTCACGATCCGACCGATCCTAGCACCGAGCGTACGGCACCTCCGCGATCTGCACATGTTCAGCTCGGTGACGTCCCATGAACTCTAGATCTAGCTGAGGTCGAGGGAGGGTTTCGTCAGCACGACGGCGTGATGATGGTGTTGATGAAGTTACCAACGCAGGGCTTCGCCTAAGCACTACAACGATATGACCGAGGTGGAAATTTGTGGAAGGGGGGCACCGCACACGGCTAAACAATCAACTTGTGTGTCTATGGGGTGCCCCCTCCCCCGTATATAAAGGAGTGAAGGAGGGGAGGGCCGGCCCTCTCTATGGCGTGCCCAAGGGGGGGAGTCATACTCCCAGTAGGAGTAGGTTTCCCCCTTCCCTAGTTGGAGTAGGAGAAGAAGGAAGAGGGAGAGGGAGAGAAGGAAAGGGGGGCCGGGCCCCCTCCCAATTCGGATTGGGCCTTGGGGGGGCCACCTTGGCCGCCTCCTCCTCTCTTCCACCATGGCCCATTAAGGCCTATTAACTCCCCAGGGGGTTCCGGTAACCCCCCGGTACTCCGGAAAAATGCCCGAACCACTCGGAACCTTTCCGGTGTCCAAACATAGCCTTCCAATATATCAATCTTTATGTATCGACCATTTCAAGACTCCTCATCATGTCCGTGATCACATCCGGGACTCCTAACAACCTTCGGTACATCAAAACACATAAACTCATAATACCGATCGTCATCAAACGTTAAGCGTGCGGACCCTACGGGTTCGAGAACTATGTAGACATGACCGAGACTCATCTCCGGTCAATAACCAATAGCGGAACCTGGATGCTCATATTGGTTCCCATATTCTGCGAAGATCTTTATCGGTCAAACCGCATAACAACATACGTTGTTCCCTTTGTCATCGGTATGTTACTTGCCCAAGATTCGATCGTCGGTATCATCATACCTAGTTCAATATCATTACCGGCAAGTCTCTTTACTCGTTCCGTAATGCATCATCCCGCAACTAACTCATTAGTTGGTTGCAAGGCTTATAGTGATGTGCATTACCGAGAGGGCCCAGAGATACCTCTCCGAAACACGGAGTGACAAATCCTAATCTCGATCTATGCCAACCCAACAAACACCATCGGAGACACTTGTAGAGCATCTTTATAATCACCCAGTTACGTTGTGACGTTTGATAGCACACTAAGTGTTCCTCCGGTATTCGGGAGTTGCATAATCTCATAGTCATAGGAACATGTATAATTCATGAAGAAAGCAATAGCAATAAACTAAACGGTCATAGTGCTAAGCTAACAAATGGGTCTTGTCCATCACATCATTCTCTAATGTTGTGATCCCGTTCATCAAATGACAACACATGTCTATGGTTAGGAAAATTAACCATCTTTGATTAACGAGCTAGTCAAGTAGATGCATACTAGGGTTAGTCTGTTTGTCTATGTATTCACACATGTACTAAGTTTCCGGTTAATACAATTCTAGAATTAGTAATAAACATTTATCATGAAATAAGGAAATAAATAATAACTTTTTTATTGCCTCTAGGGCATATTTCCTTCAGTCTCCCACTTGCACTAGAGTCAATAATCTAGTTCACATCGCCATGTGATTTAACACCAATAGTTCATATCTTTATGTGATTAACACCCATAGTTCACATCGCCATGTGACTAACACTCAAAAGGTTTACTAGAGTCAATAATCTAGTTCACATCACTATGTGATTAACACCCAAGAGTAATAAGGTATGATCATGTTTTGCCTGTGAGGGAAATTTTTAGTCTACGGGTGTGCAACATTCAGATCCGTATGTATTTTGCAAATTTCTATGTCTACAATACTCTGCACGGAGCTACTCTAGCTAATTGCTCCCACTTTCAATATGTATGTAGATCGAGACTTAGAGTCATCCAAATCGGTGTAAAAGCTTGCATCGACGTAACTCTTTACGACGAACTCTTTGTCACCTCCATAACCGAGAAACATTTCCTTATTCCACTAAGGATAATTTTGACCGCTGTCCAGTGATCCACTCCTGGTTCACTATTGTACCCTCTTGCCAAACTCATGGCGAGGTACACAACAGGTCTGGTACACAGCATATCATACTTTATATAACCTATGACTAAGGCATAGGGAATGACTTTTCATTCTCTTTCTATTTTTCTGCCGTGGTCGGGTTTTGAGTCTTTATTCAACTTCATACCTTGCAACACAGGCAAGAACTCCTTCTTTGACTATTCCATTTTGAACTACTTCAAAATTGTCAAGGTATGTACTCATTGAAAAAATTTATCAAGCGTCTTGATCTATCTCTATAGATCTTGATGCTCAATATGTAAGCAGCTTCATCGAGGTCTTTCTTTGAAAAACTCCTTTCAAACACTCCTTTATGCTTTCCAGAAAATTCTACATTATTTCCGATCAACAATATGTCATTCACATATACTTATCAAAAATGTTGTAGTGCTCCCACTCACTTTCTTGTAAATACAGGCTTCACCGCAAGTCTGTATAAAACTATATGCTTTGATCAACTCATCAAAGCGTATATTCCAACTCCGAGATGCTTGCACTAGTCCATAGATGGATCGCTGGAGCTTTGCACACTTTGTTAGCACCTTTAGGATCGACAAAACCTTCTGTTTGCATCACATACAACTCTTCTTTAAGAAATCCATTAAGGAATGCAGGTTTGACATCCATTTGCCAAATTTCATAAAATGCGGCAATTGCTAACATGATTCGGACAGACTTTTAAGCATCGATACAAGTGAGAAAATCTCATCGTAGTCAACACCTTGAACTTGTCGAAAACGTTTTTGCGACAATTCGAGCTTTGTAGACAATTTGAGCTTTGTAGATAGTAACACTACTATCAGCGTCCGTCTTCCTCTTGAAGATCCATTTATTCTCTATTGCTTGCTGATCATGGGGCAAGTCATCTAAAGTCCATACTTTGTTCTTATACATGGATCCATCTCAAATTTCATGGCCTCAAGCTATTTCGTGGAATCTGGGCTCATCATCGCTTCCTCATAGTACGTAGGTTCGTCATGGTCAAGTAACATGACCTCTAGAACAGGATTACCGTACCACTCTGGTGCGGATCTTACTCTGCTTGACCTACGAGGTTCGGTAGTAACTTGATATGAAGTTTCATGATCACTATCAGTAACTTCCTCACTAATTGGTGTAGGAATCACTGGAACTGATTTCTGTGATGAACTACTTTCCAATTCGGGAGCAGGTACAATTACCTCAACAAGTTCTACTTTCCTCCCACTCACTTCTTTCGATAGAAACTCCTTCTCTAGAAAGTATCCATTTTTAGCAACGAATATCTTGCCTTCGGATCTGTGATAGAAGGTGTACCCAAAAGTTTCCTTTGGGTATCCTATGAAGACACATTTCTCCGATTTGGATTCGAGCTTATCAGGTTGAAACCTTTTTACATAAGCATCGCTGCCCCAAACTTTAAGAAATGACAGCTTAGGTTTCTTGCCAAACCACAGTTCATATGGTGTCGTCTCAACGGATTTAGATGGTGCCCTATTTAATGTCAATGCAGTTGTCTCTAATGTATAACCCCAAAACGATAGCGGTAAATCAGTAAGAGACATCATAGATCGCACCATACCTAATAAAGTGCGGTTACGACGTTCGGACACACCATTATGCTGTGGTGTTCCGGGTGGCGTGAGTTGCGAAACTATTCCGCATTGTTTCAAATGAAGACCAAACTCATAATTCAAATATTCTCCTGCATGATCAGATCGTAGAAACTTTATTTTCTTGTTACGATGATTTTCTACTTCACTCTGAAATTCTTTGAACTTTTCAAATGTTTCAGACTTATGTTTCATTAAGTAGATATACCCATATCTGCTCAAATCATCTGTGAAGGTCAGAAAATAGCGATACCCGCCGCGAGCCTCAACACTAATCGGACCGCATACATCAGTATGTATTATTTCCAATAAGTTAGTTGCTCGCTCCATTGTTCCGGAGAACGGAGTTTTAGTCATCTTGCCCATGAGGCATGGTTCGCAAGCATCAAGTGATTCATAATCAAGTGATTCCAAAACCCCATCAACATGGAGTTTCTTCATGTGCTTTACACCAATATGACCTAAACGGCAGTGCCACAAATAAGTTGCACTATCATTATTAACTTTGCATCTTTTGCCTTCAATATTTATGAATATGTGTATCACTACGATCGAGATTCAATAAACCATTTATATTGAGTGTATGACCATAGAAGGTTTTATTCATGTAAATAGAACAACAATTATTCTTTGATTTAAATGAATAACATTATTGCAATAAACATGATCCAATCATATTCATGCTCAACGCAAACACCAAATAACATTTATTTTAGGTTCAACGCTAACCCCGAAGGTAAAAGGAGTGTGCGATGGTGATCTTATCAACCTTGGAATAATTTCCAATACACATCGTCACCTCGTCCTTAACTAGTCTCTGTTTATCTTGCAACTCCTGTTTTCGTGTTACTACTCTTTGCAACTGAACCAGCATCAAATACCGAGGGGTTGCTATAAACACTAGTAAAGTACACATCAATAACATGTATATCAAATATAGCTTTGTTCACTTTGACATCCTTCTTATCCACCAAGTATCTAGGGCAGTTCCACTTCCAGTAACCATTTCCTTTGCAGTATAAGCACTCAGTTTCAGGCTTGGGTCTAGCTTTGGGTTTCTTCATGTGAGTGGCAACTTGCTTGCCATTCTTCTTGAAGTTCCCTTTCTTTTCCTTTGCCCTTTTACTTGAAACTGGTGGTCTTGTCAACCATCAACACTTGATGCTTTTTCTTGATTTCTACCTTCGCCGATTTTAGTATCGCGAAGAGCTCGGGAATCGTTTTCGTCATCCCTTGCATATTATAGTTCATCACGAAGTTCTAGTAGCTAGGTGATAGTGACTAGAGAACATTATCAATCACTATTATCTGCAAGATTAACTCCCACTTGTTTCAAGCGATTGTAGTACCCAGACAATCCGAGCACATGCTCATTGGTTGAGCTATTCTCCTCCATCTTGTAGGCAAAGTACTGTCAGAGGTCTCATACCTCTCGACACGGGCATGAGTCTGAAATACTAATTTCAACTCTTGGAACATCTCATATACTCCATGGCGATCAAAACGTTTTTGAAGTCCCGGTTTTAAGCCGTAAAGCATGGTGCACTAAACTATCAAGTAGTCATCACATAGAGCTTTGCCAAATGTTCATAACGTCTGTATCTGCTCCTGCAATAGGTTCGTCACCTAGCGGTGCATCAAGGACATAATACTTCTGTGCAGCAATGAGGATAATCCTCAGATCACGGACCTAGTCCGCATCATTGCTACTATCATTTTTCAACTTATTTTTCTCTAGGATCGTATAAAAAATAAACGGGGAGCTACTTCGCAAGCTATTGATCTACAACATAGATATGCAAATACTATCAGGACTAAGTTCATGATAAATTAAAGTTCAATTAATCATATTACTTAAGAACTCCCACTTAGATAGACATCCCTCTAGTCATCTAAATGATCACGTGATCCATATCAACTAAACCATGTCCGATCATCACGTGAGATGGATTAGCTTTCAATGGTGAACATCACTATGTTGATCATATCTACTATATGATTCACGCTCGACCTTTCGGTCTCAGTGTTCCGAGGCCATATCTGCATATGCTAGGCTCGTCAAGTTTAACCCGAGTATTCTGCGTGTGTAAAACTGGCTTGCACCCGTTGTATGTGAACGTAGAGCTTATCACACCCGATCATCACGTGGTGTCTCGGCACGATGAACTGTAATGGTGCATACTCAGGGAGAACACTTATACCTTGAAATTTAGTGAGGGGTCATCTTATAATCCTACCGTCGTGCTAAGCAAAATAAGATGCATAAAGGATAAACATCACATGCAATCAATATAAGTGATATGATATGGCCATCATCATCTTGTGCCTTTGATCTCCATCTCCAAAGCACCGTCATGATCACCATCGTCACCGGCTTGACACCTTGATCTCCATCGAAGCATCGTTGTCGTCTCGCTAACTATTGCTTCTACGACTATCGTTACCACTTAGTGATAAAGTAAAGCAATTACATGGCGATTGCATTTCATACAATAAAGCGACAACCATATGGCTCCTGCCAGTTGCCGATAACTGTTACAAAACATGATCATCACATACAACAATTTATATATCATCACGTCTTGACCATATCACATCACACCATGCCGTACAAAAACAAGTTAGACGTCCTCTACTTTGTTGTTGCAAGTTTTACATGGCTGCTACGGGCTTAGCAAGAACCGTTCTTACCTACGCATCAAAACCACAATGATTTTTTTGTCAAGTGTGCTGTTTTAACCTTCAACAAGCACCGGGCGTAGTCACACTCGATAAAGCTAGAGAAACAGACACCGACAAGCCACCTGTGTGCGAAGCACGTCGGTAGAACCAGTCTCATGAACGCGGTCATGTAATGTTGGTCTGGGCCGCTTCATCCAACAATACCGCCGAATCAAAGTATGACATGCTGGTAAGCAGTATGACTATTATTGCCCACAACTCTTTGTGTTCTACTCGTGCATATAACATCTACGCATAGACCTGGCTCAGATGCCACTGTTGGGGAACGGAGTAATTTCAAAAAAACTCCTACGAACATGCAAGATCTATCTAGGTGATGCATAGAAATGAGAGGGGAGAGTGTTGTCTACATACCCTCGTAGACCAAAAGCGGAAGTGTTATGACAACGCGGTTGATGTAGTCGTACGTCTTCATGATCTGACCGATCCTAGCACCAAACGTACGGCACCTCCGTGATCTGCACACGTTCAGCTCGGTGATGTCCCACGAACTCTAGATCTAGCTGAGGTCGAGTGAGAGTTTCGTCAGCACGACGGCGTGATGACGGTGTTGATGAAGTTACCGACGCAGGGCTTTGCCTAAGCACTACAACGATATGACCGAGGTGGAAATCTGTGGAGGGGGCACCGCACACGGCTAAACAATCAACTTGTGTGTCTATGGGGTGCCCCCCTCCCCCGTATATAAAGGAGTGGAGGAGGGGAGGGCCGGCCCTCTCTATGGCGCGCCCAAGGGGGGTTCCTACTCCCAGTAGGAGTAGGTTTCCCCCCATCCCTAGTTGGAGTAGGAGAAGAAGGAAGAGGGAGAGGGAGAGAAGGAAAGGGGGGCCGACCTCCCTCCCAATTCGGATTGGGCTTGGGGGGGGCCCACCTTGGCCGCCTCCTCCTCTCTTCCACCATGGCCCATTAAGGCCCATTAACTCCCCGGGGGGTTTCGGTAACCCCACGGTACTCCGGAAAAATGCCCGAACCACTCGGAACCTTTCTGGTGTCCAAACATAGCCTTCCAATATATCAATCTTTATGTCTCGACCATTTTGAGACTCCTCGTCATGTCAGTGATCCCATCCGGGACTCCGAACAACCTTCGATACATCAAAACACATAAACTCATAATACCGATCGTCATCAAACGTTAAGCGTGCGGACCCTACGGGTTCGAGAACTATGTAGACATGACCGAGACTCATCTCCGGTCAATAACCAATAGCGGAACCTGGATGCTCATATTGGTTACTACATATTCTGCAAAGATCTTTATCGGTCAAACTGCATAACAACATACGTTGTTCCCTTTGTCATCGGTATGTTACTTGCCCGAGATTTGATCGTCGGTATCATCATACCTAGTTCAATCTCGTTACCAGCAAGTCTGTTTACTCATTCCGTAATGCATCATCTCGCAACTAACTCATTAGTCACATTGCTTGCAAGGCTTATAGTGATGTGCATTACCGAGAGGGCCTAGAGATACCTCTCCGAAACACGGAGTGACAAATCCTAATCTCGATCTATGCCAACCCAACAAACACCATCGGAGACACCTATAGAGCATCTTTATAATCACCCAGTTACGTTGTGACGTTTGATAGCACACTAAGTGTTCCTCCGGTATTCGGGAGTTGCATAATCTCATAGTCATAGGAACATGTATAATTCATGAAGAAAGCAATAACAATAAACTAAACGACCCTAGTGCTAAGCTAACGAATGGGTCTTGTCCATCACATCATTCTCTAATGATGTGATCCCGTTCATCAAATGACAATACATGTATATGGTTAGGAAACTTAACCATCTTTGATTAACGAGCTAGTCAAGTAGAGGCATACTAGGGACAGTCTGTTTGTCTATGTATTCACACATGTACTAAGTTTCCGGTTAATACAATTCTAGCATGAATAATAAACATTTATCATGAAATAATAACTTTATTATTGCCTCTAGGGCATATTTCCTGCAATCACTGATCGTCCTTATGGTTGTCAACCATTGGGATGTAAGTGGGTGTTCAAGAAGAAGCTTAGGCCCGATGGTACTGTTGAGAAGTACAAGGCTAGGCTTGTGGCCAAGGGTTATACCCAGAAAGAAGAAGATGATTTCTTCGACACTTATTCACCTGTGGCTATACTGACAACCATTCGAGTGTTACTCGCTTTGGCTGCCTCGCATGGTCTTCTCGTTCACCAGATGGACGTTAAGACAGCTTTCCTTAACAGAGAGCTAGACGAGGAAACTTACATGCAACAGCCGGATGGCTTTGTAGTAAATGGTCAGGAAAGAAAGGTGTGTAAGCTAGTGAAATCTTCGTATGGCCTGAAAGAAGTGCCTAAGCAATGGCATGAGAAGTTTAATACAACTTTGACATCTGCCGGCTTGCTGTTAACGAAGCTGACAAATGTGTATACTATCGCTATGGTGGGGGCGAAGGAGTTATACTGTGTCTGTATGTCGATGACATACTGATATTTGGGACCCACCTCAAAGTCATTGAGGAGGTCAAGGCCTTTCTATCTCATAACTTTGAGATGAAAGGCCTGGGCGTGGCTGGTGTTATCTTGAACATCAAGCTACTGAGAAATTCTGAGGGCGGAATTACACTTTTGCAATCCCACTATGTTGAGAAGATTTTGAGCCATTTCAGATATTTGGACTGCAAACCTTCTGCAACACCATATGATCCTAGCATGCGGATTCGAAAGTTCGAAGGCACGACTATAGATCAATTGAGATATTCTCAGGTGGTTGGTTCACTGATGTACCTAGCATGTGCTACTCGTCCTGACATCTCATTTGCTGTGTGCAAGCTGAGCCGGTTTGTTTCCAATCTGGGAGATGTGCATTGGCATGCTGTTGAGCGAGTGATGCGTTACTTGCAAGGTACGGCGAACTATGGAATTCACTATTCTGGGTACCCGACGGTACTTGAGGGGTATAGTGATTCGAATTGGATATCTGATGCTGATGAGATGAAAGCCACAAGTGGACATGTCTTCACACTTGGTGGTGGTGCTGTTTCCTGGAAGTCTTGCAAGCAGACGATCTTAACCAGATCGACTATGAAAGCAGAACTCACAGCATTAGACACATCATGCGTCGAAGCAGAATGGCTTCGAGAGCTTTTGATGGATTTGCCGGTAGTCGACAAACCAGTGCCGGCTGTCCTTATGAACTGTGACAATCAAAAGGTGATTGCCAAGGCTAAGAGTTCAAAGGACAACATGAAATCCACAAAGCACATAAGAAGAAGATTAAAATCTGTCAGAAAATCAAGAAACTCCGGAGTAATAGCGTTGGATTATATCCAGACGGCTAAGAATCTGGCAGACCCTTTTACGAAAGGGTTATCACGGATTGTGATAGAAAATGCATCGAGGGAGATGGGTATGAGACCCACGTAAGTTGCCATGGGGGTAACCCAATCTATGTGATCGGAGATCCCGTGAATTAGGACCTGGGAAAACAATCCAGCGGTCAAGTGAGGAGAGTATCCTTAATTAACCCACTCCGTTGGAGATGCAGTAATACTCTTAATTCTGTAAGGCAGGCTGACTTTTGTCTTAATGTGTTCCAAAGCTTGTGTAAGCAAGATGCTAACCTACAGGGCATTCTTTGGACGAACACACCTATGTGAGCCCGACTACTGGTCACAGTCTATGAGATTGGGTAATCTCGAGGAAGCTCTTGAGAAGGTACGGAGTATGACTAATAAGCTCCACCCGTGGGGTTTAGCCTTCGGCAGCCACGTAGCAGCTGACAATAGGCGAAACTTCTGCACGCCAAACTGACAATTCAAGGCATAGTCCATTGTTCAGTTGTGAAGAAGTCTAATCCTGTTGCTCTAGGTGGAAGTTCAACTTAACAGTCTCCACTGAAATTTATGATATATCAAACATTATTTGAAACAGTTGGCAAACTTATGTGCCTCGAGATCTGGTGCGGGATTGTTGAATCATAGATGGGCTTTAGGCCCATATGAACAATGATTTCTTGTTAATCTTTAGGCCCATGTATGATATGGAAGGTGGTGGGAAGCTTAGTCCCACCTTGCTAGTTAAGGAGAGTTGAGATCCCTTTATGAGGGCTGCTCTACCACTTGCCATTGGGAGCTTGGAAAGAGGAGTGGTACACGCGTGCTCCTCCTCCGCCGTCCGCCTCGCCTCGTCACGACGCGCGCGCTCGCGCGCCGTGGGTTGCGGGAATGAGCCGAGCCGGAGCTTATTTTTGCCGCTCAGGAACGAATTAATTAATCAGGGATTAATTAACGAGTCGCTAACAGGTGGGCCGCGGGTGTGTGACCCTTCTCCGGGAACGACGACTCCCTTCCCGGGAGTGCGTCGACTCGGTCGTGGGCCTCCGCCCAGGCCCACGACTTCCTACCCGACGGCCTATATAAGAAGGCTCTGCCCAGTGGAAAGACCTAGTTCGGTTCACTCACTCCCCCTCGCGTAACCTAGCCGTCATCTATTGTTCCTCACTCTGCGCTGTCTCCGGCGACCCCATCCCGACGACCGCGTGCACAGTTGGTCGGGAGAGCAGGTGCCTCCGGAACCCTGTCATTCGAGATCCTTCCCGGGAGAACGGCAATAAGGTTTTTGGGGAGCGTCTCGACGCGACTGCTCCCGATCCGTCCCCAGCTCCGTCCACCTCTGCTTCCACTTCTTCCCCTGCATCGACACCATGGCCGACGCCGCCGCCGCCAAGAAGAAGGCCACGGAAGACGCCGAGACTGCTGCCGCCGCCGCCGCATTGGTCTGGCCAACCGGAGGGTATTATCTGTTCATCCGTCGTTTACTCGTACTTGTGATAGCCGTATATGTGCTGCCTCATAGATGGTTCGCTTCTATGTTCTGTACGTGCTAGTATGCTTAGGTATCGGTATGAGATGCATGCCGTATTTCCCATGCTTACTGTTTACTCATGGATAAGTTTAATCGGGAAAGTGTTAATATTTCCAACAGTATCTCATAGCTTGAGTTCGATATGGATTCGATCGTTGGACCCCAAGCCATTGTATTTCCACCAGCCGCCGACGACGTACACGCTTGTTCCAGTTCCCGCATCCACATGCGCTGTGCAAGGCCGACCAGCATGCATGTGTTGTGTATCTGTACACCGTCCGAAGAAATCGGCGCGTATCTCCAACGCCCTGAAAAGAACCTGCTTGTGCGGACGTGTGGAATTCGCGTAGTGCTCTGCGTGAGTGAGAACGATACGCACATGCGTCCATCGCCCTGTCACCGCGGCCCGTCAAATTTTCTCCCTGCAAAGAAGATGGGCGCAAAGTAGAAAAGTATACGTGACGGCCTGGCGGGACAGACGCGTGGAGTGGAACCGTGCATCGTCACCGCGTTTCCTCTGCGCAGCTGCGCTGCACCCGAGCAGAGCAGCTATAAATACCTCTGCAACAACCTCCAAAATTCTTCATCACACAGGCATTTTACAAACCTCCCTGAGTTATACTATAAGATTACACTAGCTGATCAGCTGAAGGAGCTGGTTAGCATGGTGCGTTCTGTCGCGCTCGCCGTGTGCGCCGCCGCGCTTCTGCTCGCCATGGCGGCCGGCGGTGCGGCGGCGCAGGGCGTGGGCTCGGTCATCACGCGGGCGGTGTACGAGACCATGCTGCCAAACCGGGACAACTCGATCTGCCCGGCCAAGGGGTTTTACACGTACGACGCCTTCATCGCCGCCGCCGGCACCTTCCCGGGGTTCGGCACCACCGGCAGCGCGGACGACGTGAAGCGCGAGCTCGCCGCCTTCTTCGGCCAGACCTCCCACGAGACCACCGGTACGTCCATCAGTCAGTGTGGATTGCGGTTATTTGTTTATTATAAACAGAAATTCGTGGCACTTTTGATTCGGACATGACTATACCTTGATTAGTCGTATATGTTTGTGCATGGCGTGTCAACGTGCAGGAGGGCCCCAGTTTCAATGGGGCTACTGTTTCAAGGAAGAGAAAACCATGGCCACGTCTCCACCCTACTATGGACGGGGACCGATTCAATTAACAGGGTAAGCAAAATCACAAGTTATTACAGCCTATAGGGCAATACTATTTTCTAGAATATACTAGTACTCCAGATGCAAAACGATGTATTGGTCAACACGAATATCGCAGGCTGAAAATATCTGTAGAAAAAAACTGCTCGAAAAGTACAGCAGTGCTGACATGCAAACAATAAGCACAGAAACCCGGCTGTGTCTTGGTTGCTCTGCCGACAAGATTGTTCTGATGAACCAATGATTCGTCGTATGATTGATTGAGCAGGCAGTCCAACTACGATCTCGCCGGGAAAGCGCTGAAACTGGATCTGGTAAGCAACCCGAACCTGGTGTCGACGGACGCCGAGGTGTCCTTCAGGACGGCCATGTGGTTCTGGATGACGGCGCAGGGCAACAAGCCGTCGTGCCACGACGTCGCCCTCCGCCGCTGGACGCCGACGGCCGCCGATACGGCCGCTGGGCGGGTTCCCGGCTACGGCGTGATCACCAACATCATTAACGGCGGAAGGGAGTGTGGCAAAGGCATGAACCCGGAGAACGTTGACCGCATCGGCTACTACACGCGCTACTGCGGCATACTCGGCACGGCCACCGGGGACAACCTCGACTGCTACACCCAGCAGAACTTCGCTACCTAGAAGATGCTTGCTTGATGTAGGCAGATCCCGTTGCGGGCAGACTACATGTGTATGAATAAGAGCAAGTACAATAGAGCTGAGTCGAATAAACTAGTATATTTCTGCTTAGTTGGAGAAAAGAGAAGAGGAGCGAGAATGTAAGCGGGCTCTTCGTGAAGAGCCAGCTCTAGCACGTGCTCCTAGGCACTTTGTGAGAATGAAAGGTGAGCCACATAATAAAAAAGTAGTACACTTTTTTAATCTACTATTGTACATATTGACTGTAAAATGGGCTGTAGAGGACATGCTGGCTATACTATTAACCATGCTCTAAGGGTTCCGCTTCAGTACATCCCCTTAAATAGTCAATGGTGGAGATTTAAAACCACCCCATTAAATAAAAGAGTATTATAGTCTATTTCCTATTTTTCTGAGATCTCTTGATTGTTGACTGATATTTGCACCGTGATACATATCTCGTTTATAAAATAAATGTCGAGGTACAAGTCATGTAGACATCGGCTTGACTTCGTTAGAAAGATATCAAAACAGTAATCTATGCACAAAGGACTGTTAACCAAGAAAAAAATTACAATCAAGATCGAAGTTCCCTTGAGCATGAATTCAACCCCCATCACCTGCCTCTGGCACAATCGTATCAGCCATTGGTGATATGCAGCTTTGCGAACCGCTAAAGTAGCTTCCCAAAGGCGAAGCCATTGCTATTCAAAGAATCTGACTGAGGCAGTACCTCGAACACGTCATCGAGCTCTAGATCTGACACCCCCACATGATTAAGACGCCAGAGGAGTAAACCATACTCCCTTCGTCCTTTGAAGAGTGTACTTCCAACTTTGTTGGAAAGTTAAACATTTTTATGTTTGACCGTATTTATATAATAATACGCAAATATTTATGCCATCAAATTAGTAGCATTAGATTCATGATAAAATATATTTTCATCATATACCTATTTGGTTTCACAAATACTGATATATTTTTGCATAAACTCGGTCAAACTTTGAGATACTTTGACCCTCCAACAAAGTTGGAAGTACACTCTTTAAAGGACGAAGGGAGTACATATTAGTCATCAACCACGAACGCAACACACGATCTGTCTTCCAGATGCCGTCAATGTAGACCACAATATGCATCCGCTCCTGGACTACCTCCCAAGGGGGAGCGGACCACAATATGTTGACGTTAGAGCGGATACCATTGCAATGGCGGAGCCCGAGGACACAAGTCCACCACAAGGATACTCAAGGGAACAAAATAGTTCCCATATCCATCATGACCATAGAGACGATCGCCTCGTTAGGGAAGGATCTGGAGCTTCTCTATTCAGTGTCAGTGTCACCGAAACCAAGACAAAATGACCCAAAACCTAAGCTATTAGGGCCCTAAAATCTAAAATTACACAATCCGCACATGCGAGATCCAGCGACTCCCTCACCACCGGCGAACGAGAAGTCGTCGAGGGAGGGGAGCCACCGAAGGACAGCGCCAGAAGGCTCAGCTCTCCCGGCGACAGCTTGGTTTCTTGCCGCTGTCTCCAAAGGGAAAACCATTCGGTTTAGAAAAATCGATTCCATGTTTAACTTGTTAAGATAAATGTAACCTAATTGTGCGTACAATTATACTTCCGGACTCTATATCTCTTCTCTTCTTAAATACACCGAAACCATATGAACATAATGGGGAACTAGTAGAATGCCCATGCATTGCTATGGAAAAAATACGGGAAAATGAATCAAACCGATGACTAAGTGACATAGTGAAGTCCTTCGAATATATATCGCTTTCTATCAATTTGTTTAGTGGATACTATGAGAGCAACTATGCACCAGTCGCTTTTTGTGTGGTAAATTTCTATGATCGTCTTCTTCCTCCTCCTATTCATCTTCCTCCTTCCGGCACGACCCATCCTCCAACAGTGGTCGCGACCAGTGCCGATGTCGTGCGTCACCCTACCCGAGCCGCCTTCTTCGTAGGTCCATTGTTGCCCCTGATCATCCCTCTATCTCCTACCTTCTTCTAAATTCCATGCTTGATGTAGTCTTCTTCCTCCTGCCGTCCCCATGACCCACCTTTTGACATTGGTTGCGGCTGTCGATGTCGCATGCCGCCCTACCCGGGCTGCCTTATACGAGGGTCAAATGTTGCCCCTGGCCATACATCTAACACCCTCCCCCTTCTACGGCATTGGTTAGCACCTACACCGTATGATTGGTAAGGCTACATTTTTTGTTGTCAAATTTGACATAAATGAAAAAGGCCCACTCTTATAGTCACAACTTGCACTTTATTTTGATATCAACATGGTATAAGAAAAAATGTAGCACAATGACAGTAAAGACGAGAACATACAGTAAACTTCATCAGATGGTCTATCACTCTATCTTTGCGCATCACGTTGGTCAAAGTTAGTTGAATCCTTAGCACGGCCTATACAAAACTGAAAAGTATGATAGATGGTCTCCCCTGCTATAGTATGACAGTACAAAGAAATGTGAGCCCACGAGATATATTTTTATATTCTCATTAAGTTATGTTGTACGAATAACTTGTCGGAATAGAAGAATGAGATAATAAAGAAGCGAGTTGCTGCAAGTAATTACCAGAATGAATTTACCTCTCGTGTCATCACCTTCATCTGGCTAATTCTGTTCGGCACGTTCGCGACAACGGATTAGTTGTTTCTTGTGTGTCTTGTATCTTGAGCTGTTTTGTTGCTCTGTTCTTTTTTGTTTTCTCTTGTTTTTCGTGGCCTTTCGGTCTGTAAGGGCGTCACTTATTTAACGCCGGGACTCGGCCTTTTATCTAAAAAAACACATATCACATCATCTTATTCAATGCACCAGAACCAATTTTTAGTCTAATAGCCGAATCTCCAAGATGCAAATCTGCAGACAAAACAAAAAATAGATATTTGTAAAACATGATCACCAGTGTTAGGGAATCTTTAATGTACATCTCCATAATTTGTGGATTGCATATTTGAGAAATTCCAGTTGTGCATTTTCTACTATGATCACAACACTCACAATTTTCTGAAGAAACAACATTTGCAGAACTACAAATCTAATGCAAACATTGGAGATAAACATGAATAGAAAACTATGTACATGACAAGGCAAATGCCATATTAAACACATATGTCCATGTGGCCATGTGCTCACCAAATCCACCCTCTTTATTAAACCGTAACGGTTCTATCACAGTATCAAATGCTCATTACACTAACCCAATGTTCTAGAAATGAATAGTACAGTTCAATGCAATTTTGTTTGAATATAGGTATATGAGAAACAAATACGTAAAATTGGACCAAAATGCCAGCATAGTTGAAATATAATATGTGCTAAGTGACGCACATACTTAAAACTGAACCAAAATGTCAGAGACAGTGACTAAATGAATATCAGGTAGCTAAGTTACAAACATAGTGACAATGACTAACCTAATCTCAGGTAGCTAAGTATGAAGAAAGTTGGTCAACCACCTAGCCTACCCGATGCTATGTAAGCCACATAATAACGTGTTGTATAAAAAGTCAAAACTCAAAAGGCCAGAACTGAATAAAGCATGTTGACTTAATCTTGAATGCTATAACAATTAAGTTATAATGTGTTCCCACTTCCCAGGCCCAAAAAAGTAAAAGGCAATGTTAGTGTTTTCCCAGGGCATGCATTCATAATTTTTTTTTGCCGCAGTGCACTCTTTGGGTCAACACTTCAATGAAACAACCACAGTGCAAAAAATAAAAATGGCACAACCAAATGAAAGGATTAGTGACAAAAAGTACTCTGACGTGCATATACTTATTACGGGGAAAATAACAAGTTCTACCAATTGTAATCCACTAATTAAACCACCATCAACATAGCACAGGTAAATTAAAAAATTAATAAGTAAACTGGCAAATTACAAAGATATATTCCAAGTTAACAATGTCATAGCTTGCAATTGAGACATCTAAGAACTTTGGTAGTTGCAAATTATCCAGAGGAAAAAAGAGCCATCATTTATTATCATAACAAATGGATCTCTAGCATACCATAAAGAACTTCACATTTAGAAGTTTGACCTATTCTAGAAAAACATACCTTTTCAAAGTGTTCACTGGAGAATAAGCAAATGATCTCCCATGTAAAGAAGCAATTGAAGCAGTAGCCTCAAGTTTTGCTTGTCGCATGTTGACGTTCTCAGTTGGTGGTACTTCTGAACTTGGAGTATCAGCACCTGCACCTATTTTCCTCACATTGAATTAGGATTGGCATACAAAACTGGTTGCATAATTAACTACTAACTGGTAAAAATGGTTAAATGGGAAAGTGCAAAACTAAAAACTTAGACCAATGAAGACAAGCTCACCAGGCTAAACTCCAGGATGAGCTCCATGATGTCATGTTGATGCTACACATGCATTATCTGGGGGATAATTGGAGCTCTACATGTTGGGCAAATATGTTGGCGCTCTAGCCATGACCTCAAGCAATGTACATGGAACAAGTGCCCACAAAGCAACTTCTTTTCGGTGTGTCATCTCGTCATGGCAAATAATATATGTGACATCACTCCTA
Organism: Aegilops tauschii subsp. strangulata; assembly: GCF_002575655.3. Classification (NCBI taxonomy): domain Eukaryota; kingdom Viridiplantae; phylum Streptophyta; class Magnoliopsida; order Poales; family Poaceae; genus Aegilops; species Aegilops tauschii. The sequence goes on from NC_053039.3 coordinate 488,446,869, forward strand.
AATATATAAAGAATTTAAATCATAAACAAGTTCGAGTGCAGAATCGGTCAATCCGCCAAAACGGTACCAATGAAAATAAATTTACTCACGCATCAAGGTCATCTGACGTAGCATCTAGAAAGCACTCATTCATGTTGGAAGATAATGTGAAATGTGAATTCGGATGTTCCGGAAGGTCTCATACAGCTCACGAAACACCCAACATAATGTGGCACCGACAACATCGGTGCATGGTTGTGGAGAAGATATTCTCTATGGACTGTTTCAATGCCACGTCTTGGTCAGTTATCATGTTATCAGGCGCCCTGCCATTCATAGCCTCAAGGAAAGCAACAAACACCCAACCAAAGCTTGATGCCATCTCTTGCCTCACAAATGCACAATCCACAATGAACGATTGCCCATGACGATTGATTCCAATAAATGGGGCAAAAGCAAGTTGTACATATTAGTCATGTAGGTGGTGTCAAATGATATATAATCATGATATGCCTCTTCATAAGCTTTTCGTGCCAAGCCGTCCACCCAAAATATGTTCTATGCCCTGCCTTCCACATCATATTTTATCTTATAGAAAAAATCTGGTTCATCCTTCTGCAAATCCTTGAAATGAGCAATCGTCTCAATGATGTCACCCTCTTTTGTTGCATCTTTATGGAATCCCGTGCAAAGGTTGGTTATTGCTTTCGGCCCGTAAGGAACATTCAGCTCTGTGACATAAAACTCTAAAATGATATGCATCATACGACCTGCACAACACAAAGTAAATAGGAACGTTGATTAGTTTGTTTGCAAAATGGACCCACAACAGTTGCAGATTCAAGCAAAGCAGTTGCATAATAAACACCAAGCAATTAGCATAGCTCAATTATAAAAAATAGAGTAACGAGTTGCATAACAGATTCTTACTCTGTCTATTCTCAGGTACAAGCAGTTTGAGAATTTTTGTTGTTGTTTTGTATGTTGCATAGCTGCACAACACTGTTGGCAGCTCAGTGAGTCTAGTTGCACAGCTATAATTATTGAGTTGCACACTTACATGTAGTCAAGTTGCAGTTGTACAAGATCTCCAAGAATTTCTATTCTTCCGGAGGTATCCCCTGGTGAGACCGTGGGTATTTGGACAACGATGGTTTAGTAACCAAAGGGTGTGTATGTTCACAAACAAAGTGGGTTACTTCCCACCGTCCATCCTTCAAATTATCCAACATCTTAGCTTTACAATCTGTTTGCTTTATTGTTTCTTGTTTCCGCTTCTTCTTCTTCTTCTTCTTCTTCTTCTTCTTCTTCTTCTTCTTCTTCTTCTTCCTTTTATCATTCTCTTCTTGCTGGAACACGGGCACATCAACCATTTCATCTTCGTCAGATACAGCTTGTGGGTTTGGTATTGGATCTAGCACATGTCGCAACTCAGCTCCTCCATCGTCAACTTTTGGCTTTCTAAACATATTGCAAATGAATTGCTGGTTTATCAGTTGGTTTGCATAAGCAGAACGCCATGAGGTGTCCATTTTGATGGAGAAGCCCATTTTCAGGGCATATTTTTTGTAATGGTCCTTGGCACCTTGAAGACTGTCAAATCTCATCCGAACATATGGCTCAAGTGGCTCGGATTAAGCCTCATCTTGTTCCTCACCATTCTGTCCACCCCCTGCCCTTAGTTCACTTTTGGTTGGTCCATTAGCAGCCCCTGTTGTTCCTATATCAGGGAGAGTATGACTCTCAGCAAGACCGCTTGAATGTTGTCCAGCAGGAACATGCCCTAGATTTGGCTGTTGCGTGTAAAATGACGGTTGCACAAACTCAGCTTCATCATGAGGCATCTCATTTAGGCCAGGAGGAAGCTCATTGAGATCAATCATCGTTTTCCCACTCCTCAAGCCTGCATTTTTCTTGCAACAAAGAGGGGGAACGAAACACGTCAACCATTTTGCACAGTTCAGATATGTAAGTTGCACACACAGACATGAAATTTGCACACTATGTAGAGTTTGCAGAATCAAATGAAACAACATGGAAATCACAAACTAACATCCAGGGTTTTAGCATTCTTTTTAATGTGTTTTTGTTTGTCCGCTATTGCACACAGAAGAGTTCTCAATTGCACAGCATTTGCATATGAGTTGCACAAAATTAGTATGAAAGTTGCACACATATGAACCGTTGAATTGTTTTCCCATAGGATTTTCTCACAGTCTCTATGTGTGCAGGGTTTACTGCGGTGAGTGAATGAACTGATGAAGCAGATGAAATTCACTTGCAGATGAAACAAGAATAGTGGACATCTATTTGTATAGCAATTGGCTAGGGGTTGCATAGTTTGAAGAACAATTTGTGTTTTTTCCTCTGTTTTCTGTTCATATTTTCGGAAATAGTTTGTGAACTAGAAAGTCCTTTTCTATATGCTTTGGTGGATGCTTGTTTATACTGCATCTCTTTGATCCTTTTTGATTCTTTATGATTTATCTGCACATGTTGTTTAAAAAGTTGGCACAAGATTATTGTAAGTGCATCTAGTGCCCCTTAGTGATTTGGTGTATTGAAGACTTATATGTTAAGGGACTAATGTTGTAACGCCCACGATGCGGCTATATCTCCCACGTTTCGAGGCACGACTTAGAGGCATAACCGCATTGTGGTTTTGTCGCAAGAAGGGTCATCTTCACACAATCCCATGTAATGAACAAGAATGGGATAACGAGAGTTGGCTTACAATCGCCACTTCACACAATACATAAATTAATACATACATCATCCAAAATCCACACATAGACCGACTACGGTCAAATCCAAATGAAAATAAGATAACCCCAAATGCTAGATCCCCGATCGTCCCAACTGGGCTCCACTACTGATCATCAGGAAAAGAAACATAGTAACGACCGCGTTCCTCGTCGAACTCCCACTTGAGCTCGGTTGCATCATCTGCACTGGCATCGTCGGCACCTGCAACTGTTTTGGTAGAATCAATGAGTCACGAGGACTCAGCAATATCACACCCACGAGATCAAGACTATTTAAGCTTATAGGAAAGGATGGTGTAATAAGGTGGAGCTGCAGCATGCACTGAGCATATATGGTGGCTAACATACGCAAATGAGAGCGAGAAGAGAAGCAAAGAATCGGTAGTCAACTAGTAATGATCAAGAAGTGATCCTGAAACTACTTACGTTCATTCATAACTCAAACCATGTTCACATCCCGGACTCCGCCGAAAAGAGACCATCACGGCTACACACACGGTTGATGTATTTTAATTAAGTCAAGTGTCAAGTTCTCTACAACTGGACATTAACAAATTCCCATCTGCCTCATAACTGCGGGCACGGCTTTCGAAAGATAATACCCTGCAGGGGTGTCCCAACTTAGCCCATTATAAGCTCTCACGGTCAACGAAGGATAAACCTTCTCCCAGGAAGACCCGATCAGTCTCGGAATCCCGGTTTACAAGACATTTCGACAATGGTAAAACAAGACCAGCAAAGCCACCCGAATGTGCCGACAAATCCCGATAGGAGCTGCACATATTTCGTTCTCAGGGCACACCGGATGGGCAAGACGTCGGGTTGGCATAGACCCTGGTTGCACAGGGGGCGCCGGACATCGCCCGGTTTGGGCCAGCACTCGAAGGAGCACTGGTCCGGGGGTTTAAATAAAGATGACCCTCGGGCTCGCGAAAACCCAAGGGAAAAAGGCTTAGGTGGCAAATGGTAAAACCAAGGTTGGGCCTTGCTGGAGGAGTTTTATTCAAGGCGAAACTGTCAAGGGGGTCCCATAAATCACCCAACCGCGTAAGGAACACAAACTCAAGGAACATAATACCGGTATGACGGAAACTAGGGCGGCAAGAGTGGAACAAAACACCAGGCATAAGGCCGAGCCTTCCACCCTTTACCAAATATATAGATGCATTAATTAAATAAGAGATATTGTGATATTCCAAAATATCCATGTTCCAACCTGGAACCAACTTCAACTTCACCTGCAACTAGCAACGCTATAAGAAGGGCTGAGCAAAAAGCGGTAACTTAGCCAAACAACAGTTTGCTAGGAAAGGATGGTTAGAGGCTTGACATGGCAATATGGGAGGCATGATATAGCAAGTGGTAGGTAGCGCGGCATAGCAATAGAACGAACAACTAGCAAAGCAAAGATAGAAGTGATTTCGAGGGTATGGTCATCTTGCCTGCAAGGTTCTCAGAGTTGTCGAAAGCTTGATCCTCGTAAGCGTACTCAACAGGTTCCTCGTTCACGAACTCGTCTCCCGGCTCTACCCACAGCAAGAACACAAGCAATGGAACCACAATCAATCACGGGAAATGCACAAGCAACATGATGCAAAACATGCATGATATGCGGGATATGACATGCGATGCATATGCGTGCTCCGGAAGAAAACGAATGAACAAGGCAGTAACTTGGCAAACCAAGCATGCCACTAGAAAGATGAAATGATTTCGGTCAAAATTGATATAAAGATCACCGGAAACGGATGCACGGTTTGCAAATGGCAAGCAAAACAAGAATGACATAAATCTGCGATTAACAGCAGGATAACACTTAGAATACATCAAGTAACTATGCTACAACACTCCAACATAGCAACAAAGCAGATGGCAGTAATCCACAGGAGATGCTTGACAAAAGATGAACACTGAGCTACGGCTAGATCACACCAAAACAGGTTCAAACAAGAATGGCAAAAGTGCAAAAGATATCAGGTTCACAGACTTGGTGAAATTACTGGACATGGCTGAATCAGCATCAGGTAGCAATGTTCAGAGCAAGAAAAACACATGCTACAGGAACTTAACATAGCAAAACAAGGAATGGAATGAATCTACTAAATGCATAGAACAAAAGTCCCTTACTGACCATGAGCCAAAAAGGGTCAGAAGATATGATGGCACCCATGTAAACATAGCAAGTATCGTTAACAGGTTTCAAACTTGGCAGAATTCTCAAAATAAGCATGGATCTCTCTGTAGGCACATGGATACATGGCAACAAAATAACAGCAGTCACAGACTTAGCAAAATTCTAAGTCCCTGAAAACAGAAACATCACGAAGCCTAGTTTGCATGCTTGTGCTAGTCACCACATAGATCACAAAAATACATGGCATACACCTCTGTAAATATAGAATGACATAGATCAAAACACATGTAGAACTCCTACTCATAAGATGCACACATTAAATGCAACAAAAATAACAAAACACCAAGTTCTGATAAGTAACAGCAGTTAACAGCATATAGCACTCTTGCACCAGAGATTTGGGCATCAAGATGGACACAAATGAACATCGCATAATGGAGCAAAATGAAGAGCATCTCGAGACGAACATTCCGATATATTACACGCACGAAACGGGGCAGTATGCACGGAGTTATGATGCGATGAACAGGAGCATAAAATGTAAAATATACGGGACTTAGAGAAATTCCGAGGGAGGGAGAAGTCAACCTAGATCTGGATCGGCTCGAGGACGCCGGTCGCCGGAGACGGGAGAGGGAGACGCGGTCGGAGTGGAGAGGAGGGAGATGGCGGCGGCCGGAGAGGGAGGCGCTCGGGCGCGGGACTCGGGCGGCGCGGGCTCCCGCGGGTGAAGGCGACGGCGTCTCGGGAGGCGCGAAGGCGCGGCGGGGCGGCCGGAGCTCGCCTGCTCGGACGCGGCGCCGGCGAGGGCGGCGATGCGGCGCTGGAGACGGGAGGGCGCGGGCGGCGAGAGGCGCGCGCGGGTCGGGAGGGCTTGCCCCGGGCCCGGGCGGGCCGGCTGCGGACGGCGGCACGGGGCCACGTGGCAGGCGGTGATTGGACGCGGCGGCGGCGGACGCGTCCGGTGGCGGCGGAGGGCGATTTTGCTAGGGTTAGGGGTGGTTTTGCCCGAAATTTCGGAGGGGGAGGTGTTTTTATAGGTAGAGGGAGCTAGGAGATTCCAAATGGAGTGCGGTTTTTGCCCACACGATTGTGATCGAACGACCTAGAGCATGGAAGTGACTTAGATGGGTTTTGGGCTGTTTGGAGGGGGGGTTTTGCTGCAACACACAAAAGGACTTTGCGGTTACCCGGTTAACCGTTGGAGCATCAAACGACCTCCAAATGGAACGAAACTTGACAGGTGGTCTACCGGTGGTGTACCAAGGCCACTTGGCAAACCTCGGTGCATTCCGAGAACGTTTAACACCCGCTCACGAAAACAAACAAGAGGGACGCGCCGGTGCGCGTGGGTGTGCCGGATTGCAAAATGGACAGCGGGGAAAATGCTCGGATGCATGAGACGAACACGTATGCAAATGAGATGCACATGATGACATGATATGAGATGCATGACGTGAACAAAATGCAAAACAAAAACAAAACCCAACCACGGAGGGAATATCATAACACATAGCCGAAAATGGCAAGAGTTGGAGTTACAAATATGGAAAGTTACATCCGGGGTGTTACAACACTCCACCACTACGAGAGGATCTCGTCCTGAGATCTAGGACTGAAAGAACTCTGGATATTCGGAACGGAGGTGATCCTCGCGCTCCCAGGTGGCTTCTCGGTCGGAATGGTGCGACCACTTCACTTTCAGGAATTTGATTGACTTGTTGCGAGTCTTGCGCTCAGTTTCTTCAAGAATAGCAACGGGGTGCTCATGATAAGACAGATCTTCTTGGAGGTCAATCTCTTCGAAGTTGATGGTGTGCTCAGGTGTCTTGAATCACTTGCGAAGCTGTGACACGTGGAACACATCGTGCACGTTCGCAAAGTTGGAGGGAAGCTCAAGTTGATAGGCGAGGTCGCCTCTTTTGCCTATGATCTTGAAAGGACCCACGTATCTAGGGACAAGATTCCCTTTGATACCGAAGCGACGAGTGCCTTTCATTGGAGAGACGCGGAGGTAGACATGGTCTCCGATCTCGAAAGCCAAATCACGGTGCTTACTATCATAGTAACTCTTCTGGCGCGATTGCGCGGCTTTGAGATTTTCACGGATGACTTTACACATTTCTTCAGCCTCTGTGATTAAGTCATTGCCAAGAAGTTGGCGTTCACCAGTCTCTGACCAATTGAGAGGAGTACGACACTTTCTGCCATAGAGAATCTCGAATGGGGCCTTGCCCGAGCTCGCTTGGAAGCTATTGTTGTAGGAGAATTCGGCATATGGAAGACAATCTTCCCATTTCATGCCAAAGGAAATGACACAAGCCCTGAGCATATCTTCAAGAATTTGATTGGCTCGCTCGACTTGGCCACTAGTTTGAGGATGGAAAGCTGTGCTGAAGCGAATGTTGGTACCCATGGCCTTCTGGAAGGAGTCCCAGAACTTAGAAGTGAAGATGCTTCCACGATATGAAGAAATCAATTGTGGAATGCCGTGCAAGGAGACAATCCTAGAGGTGTATAGCTCTGCCAACTGAGCTGCTGTGATAGATTCTTTGATTGGAAGGAAATGAGCCACTTTTGTAAGCTTGTCAATGACAACGAAGATAGCATCATTTCCACGCTTGGACTTAGGAAATCCAGTGACGAAGTCCATTTCGATATGATCAAACTTCCACTCTGGGATAGCAAGAGGTTGGAGGAGACCAGCTGGTCGTTGGTGTTCTGCTTTCACCCTTCGACAGACATCACATTCGTTCACGAATTGAGCGATTTCTCGCTTCATTCGAGTCCACCAATACGACTGCTTGAGGTCATGGTACATCTTCGTACTTCCAGGATGAATGGAAAGAAGAGAATTGTGTGCCTCGTTCATAATGACTTTCCTTAGATCACCTTTAGGAACCACAGTCCGGTCCTCGAAGAATAAAGTGTCTCTGTCATCAATGCGATAGCAATTGTATTTGGAAAGGCCCTTGTCAATACTACGTTTCACTTTCTTCACCATGGTATCCAGGAGTTGTGCCTCACGAATTTGAGCTTCCAAAGTAGGAGAGACTATGAGGTTGGCAAGAAAGCCTTGAGGAACAACTTGGAGATTCAGCTTGCGGAAAGCTTCACAAAGATCCGGTTGGAAAGGCTTGAGAATTAAGCTGTTGCAATAAGTCTTCCTGCTCAAAGCATCTGCAATGACATTGGCCTTACCTGGAGTATATTCAATACTCGGATTGTACTCTTGAATCATTTCGACCCATCGAGTTTGCCTGAGGTTGAGGTTGGGCTGAGTGAAGATGTACTTGACACTCTTGTGATCGGTGAATATGTCCACTTTTCTTCCCAACAAGAGATGTCTCCATGTTATTAATGCATGGACAACTGCCGCCAACTCAAGATCGTGAGTGGGGTAGTTCTTCTCGTTGGGCTTCAACTGACGAGAGGTATAGGCCACAACTTTCTTCTCTTGCATTAACACGGCACCGAGACCTTGAAGAGAAGCATCACAGAAAACTTCAAATGGCTTGGATTCGTCAGGAGGAGTCAAGACAGGAGCTGTGACGAGTTTCTCTTTGAGAGTGTTGAAAGCAACGTCACACTCAGGAGACCAGACATACTTCACATGCTTCTGGAGGAGGTTGGAAAGAGGCTTTGCAATCTTAGAGAAATTCTCAACGAATCTTCGGCAATAGCTTGCAAGACCAAGAAAACTACGAAGCTACTTGACATTCTGAGGAGGTTCCCAATTCACAATTGCGGACACCTTCTCGGGATTAACAGCGATGCCCTTGGCAGAGATGATGTGACCAAGGTAAAGAACTTCATCAAGCCAAAACTCGCATTTGGAAAACTTCGCATAAAATTGATACTCTCTGAGTTTGTCGAGCACCAATCGCAAATGTTTGGCATGATCCTTCTTATTCTTGGAGAAGACCAAGATATCATCGAGATACACCAGGACGAATTCATTGGTATAGGGGTTGAAGATGAAATTCATCATTCGAGAGAATGTTGGAGGAGCATCGACAAGGCTAAAAGACATGACAGTATATTCATAAGAACCAAAGCTTGTTCTGAATGCTGTCTTGGGAATATCCTCTTCACGAATGTGAATCTGATGATAACCCATACGAAGGTCAAGCTTGGAGAAAACTTTAGCACCTTTAAGTTGCTCGAATAGCTCATTGATGTTGGGAAGTGGATACTTGTTCTTGATTGTCTTCTTGTTCAATGGACGGTAGTTGACACAAAGTCGGTCCGTGCCATCCTTCTTCTGGACAAAAAGAACACCACAACCCTATGGAGATGAACTTGGTCTGATCAAACCCAGAGCTCTTGTTCATCGAGCTGTTTCTTCAATTCCTTCAGCTCCTTGGGTCCAAGCTTGTATGGACGCTTGCAAACGGGTTCAGTGCCAGGCTCAAGATCGATAACAAACTCAACTGGCCGGTGAGGAGGCATACCCGGAAGCTCTTCTAGAAAGACATCTTGGTACTCACAAACGACTGGAATCTGAGAGATGGCATTCAACTCGCCCTTCTCATTGAGAGAAAACAACCGAATGGTTTCGTCACGAGTGGCATAAATGATAACATCCTCAGAAGAGTGTGTCAATTGAATTTCCCTGGCAGCACAATCAAGTTGAGCTTTGTGCTTAGAAAGCCAGTCCATCCCGAGAATAAGATCAATATCCGAGTCACCAAGAACCATTGGAGAAGATAAAAATTTATAGTTGCCCATCTTGATAGAAACATCCAGAGCCATCATTTTGGTATTCATGAATAAGCCCGGAGAGGAAACCGCTATCGGCTTAGACAGATCGACAATATGCAAATTGTTCAAGGATGCAAAAGGTCTTAAGATGAAAGAAATAGATGCACCAGTATCAAATAAGACTTTTGCAGGAATATCATTAACTGAGAGATTACCCATTATCACATCAGTAGATTCCTCCGCTTGAGCTGCATTCATCATGTTCACCTTTGCAGACTTGGGATTATGCTTGACCACTGCATTGCTGGAAGATCTCACAGGAGGAGGAGGCGGAAGACGCCTTTGGTTGAAGCACTTGTTAGCATAGTGACCTTACTGCTGACACTTGTTGCAAGTCACCTCTGAGAGTGGACGATGATAAGGAGCATTCGACTTTGGAGCTTGATTCTGAGACTTGTTCTGATAGCCAGGGTTGGGTGAGTGGGAAGATCCATGGCCACCTTTGTTCTTCTGCTGGTAAGGCTGACGAAACGGAGGAGCAGGAGGCAACCAGAACTTCTGTTGCTTAGCAGCCACTAGTGAGGAAGAAGAAGACTGAATTGCGTCCCTGACTCTCTTCTTAGAAGCCTCACACTTGAGCTGAGCAGCCTCTTGCTTCAGAGCCATATTGTAGAAATCATCAAACTTGGTCGGCTCAAAAAGCACGAGAGGTAATTGCAGATCTTCTCTAAGGCCACCTCTGAATTGATAGATCATGCTCTTTTCATCAGGAACGTCTTGCTTAGCGAAGCGAGCGAGTTTCTGAAACTGAGTATTGTATTGATACACGGACATGCTGCCTTGCTTGAGATTGCGGAACTCCTCACACTTGCTCTCAACAACACTTTGTGGAATGTGGTGAGCTTTGAAGTCTATGCGGAAATCATCCCAGGTAATCACACGACCTCCTCTGGAATCTTTGTATTGTTGATACCACTCGGCAGCTTGATCCTTGAGTTGAAAAGAAGCGAACTTGACAAAGTCCTGAGGCCTGACATTGCTACATTCAAAATGCTTGTTGATGTCCACGAGCCAATCATCGGCATCTGTGGCCTCGGCACAGCAGCTGAAAGTGTTTGGTTGATTTGCGAGAAACTGGTTGAGGGTAGCGAAGTGAGGCTGATTGTTGCCTTGGCCTTGATTTCCTTGATTGCCTTGCCCTTGGGTGCGTTCTTGCAAGAGTTGCAAAATCATCTGAGCATTGGCGTTGGTGGCTGCCATGATAGCTTGCCATGCCTCCGGAGGCGGAGGTGGTGGCGGAGGGTTCGCCTGACTCCCTTCATTGCGTTCCGGATTCTGACGCGTTGGCGGAGCCATCCTGAAGAGGGTGACATCCCTTAGCATCTTGATAGACAGATAGGCAAATTGAATCAACGGATAGAAATTGCAACATATAGTATTCACCATAAACATTCGAACGAGGATGAACGAATGAATTCCCTAGTAAATCATCACACTTCCATTAAGGTGAGAAGCCACTTGATAGAGATTGATGAATAAAATAAAAAGGTACGAGTGGAACACATAAGTGGTAAGGATTACCCAATCACAAACCAAATATCTGCGGGAAGAAATGCTAAGAGCTACATGAATCCCACCTATAAACTCCCGAAACTTTCTGGTTATGCAATCTGGTGTTGGAGATACAGGGGACACAAAATATATCACCCAAACTAGCAATCCCTAGATCCAGCTGTATCCATCCGTCAACACATAACCAAGAAACCTTCGGAAATCGTGTACCTCAACCTTCGAAAAGCATCCGTTATACGAGTTATGGCAATACTCCCGAACTCCCGCCCCAGTACTGGGTGGCGTCGAGGTGATCTCACCAACAACTGCATAAAAGAGATTTTCAATGTCAGCGAAACTCAGGTATTCCAGAACTGCAACGGTAAAATTGTGACGACAACACCTCGGAGCTCAACTCCCCGGGACACTGCCACAACCCCTAAATGTCAGGAGGCACCAAGAACAATGTTCTCGTCACAAAACCATCGGAACGATTCTAAGATACCCGCGTGATCCTAAATTTTTTTAGTGAAATTTGAGGAGAGAAGAGTCAAAACTTCTATGTCAGGAGGCCTCACCAGAGCGACGAAGGGACTGAGGAGTAAAAAGAATCCTACTCTCCGATATATATAATCCTAAGACTCAAAACATTTTTGTTCTAGACTCAACAACGCTAGCGATTCGATCAAGCAGGGGGCTCCTAAGTCGGGGACGGCTCTGATTACCAACTTGTAACGCCCACGATGCGGCTATATCTCCCACGTGTCGAGGCACGACTTAGAGGCATAACCACATTGTGGTTTTCTCGCAAGAAGGGTCATCTTCACACAATCCCATGTAATGAACAAGAATGGGATAACGAGAGTTGGCTTACAATCGCCACTTCACACAATACATAAATTAATTCATACATCATCCAAGATCCACACATAGACCGACTACGGTCAAATCCAAATGAAAATAAGATAACCCCAAATGCTAGATCCCCGATCGTCCCAACTGGGCTCCACTACTGATCATCAGGAAAAGAAACATAGTAACGACCACGTTCCTCGTCGAACTCCCACTTGAGCTCGGTTGCATCATCTGCACTGGCATCGTCGGCACCTGCAACTGTTTTGGTAGAATCAATGAGTCACGAGGACTCAGCAATATCACACCCACGAGATCAAGACTATTTAAGCTTATAGGAAAGGATGGTGTAATAAGGTGGAGCTGCAGCATGCACTGAGCATATATGGTGGCTAACATACGCAAATGAGAGCGAGAAGAGAAGCAAAGAATCGGTAGTCAACTAGTAATGATCAAGAAGTGATCCTGAAACTACTTACGTTCATTCATAACTCAAACTGTGTTCACTTCCCGGACTCCGCCGAAAAGAGACCATCACGGCTACACACACGGTTGATGTATTTTAATTAAGTCAAGTGTCAAGTTCTCTACAACCGGACATTAACAAATTCCCATCTGCCTCATAACCGCGGGCACGGCTTTCGAAAGATAATACCCTGCAGGGGTGTCCCAACTTAGCCCATTATAAGCTCTCACGGTCAACTAAGGATAAACCTTCTCCCAGGAAGACCCGATCAGTCTCGGAATCCCGGTTTACAAGACATTTCGACAATGGTAAAACAAGACCAGCAAAGCCACCCGAATGTGCCGACAAATCCCGATAGGAGCTGCACATATTTCGTTCTCAGGGCACACCGGATGGGCAAGACGTCGGGTTGGCATAGACCCTGGTTGCCCAGGGGGCGCCGGACATCGCCCGGTTTGGGCCAGCACTCGAAGGAGCACTGGTCCGGGGGTTTAAATAAAGATGACCCTCGGGCTCGCGAAAACCCAAGGGAAAAAGGCTTAGGTGGAAAATGGTAAAACCAAGGTTGGGCCTTGCTGGAGGAGTTTTATTCAAGGCGAAACTGTAAAGGGGGTCCCACAAATCACCCAACCGCGTAAGGAACACAAACTCAAGGAACATAATACCGGTATGACGGAAACTAGGGCGGCAAGAGTGGAACAAAACACCAGGCATAAGGCCGAGCCTTCCACCCTTTACCAAATATATAGATGCATTAATTAAATAAGAGATATTGTGATATTCCAAAATATCCATGTTCCAACCTGGAACCAACTTCAACTTCACCTGCAACTAGCAACGCTATAAGAAGGGCTGAGCAAAAAGCGGTAACTTAGCCAAACAACAGTTTGCTAGGAAAGGATGGTTAGAGGCTTGACATGGCAATATGGGAGGCATGATATAGCAAGTGGTAGGTAGCGCGGCATAGCAATAGAACAAACAACTAGCAAAGCAAAGATAGAAGTGATTTCGAGGGTATGGTCATCTTGCCTGCAAGGTTCTCAGAGTTGTCGAAAGCTTGATCCTCGTAAGCGTACTCAACAGGTTCCTCGTTCACGAACTCGTCTCCCGGCTCTACCCACAGCAAGAACACAAGCAATGGAACCACAATCAATCACGGGAAATGCACAAGCAACATGATGCAAAACATGCATGATATGCGGGATATGACATGCGATGCATATGCGTGCTCCGGAAGAAAACGAATGAACAAGGCAGTAACTTTGGCAAACCAAGCATGCCACTAGAAAGATGAAATGATTTCGGTCAAAATCGATATAAAGATCACCGGAAACGGATGCACGGTTTGCAAATGGCAAGCAAAACAAGAATGACATAAATCTGCGATTAACAGCAGGATAACACTTAGAATACATCAAGTAACTATGCTACAACACTCCAACATAGCAACAAAGCAGATGGCAGTAATCCACAGGAGATGCTTGACAAAAGATGAACACTGAGCTACGGCTAGATCACACCAAAACAGGTTCAAACAAGAATGGCAAAAGTGCAAAAGATATCAGGTTCACAGACTTAGTGAAATTACTGGACATGGCTGAATCAGCATCAGGTAACAATGTTCAGAGCAAGAAAAACACATGCTACAGGAACTTAACATAGCAAAACAAGGAATGGAATGAATCTACTAAATGCATAGAACAAAAGTCCCTTACTGACCATGAGCCAAAAAGGGTCAGAAGATATGATGGCACCCATGTAAACATAGCAAGTATTGTTAACAGGTTTCAGACTTGGCAGAATTCTCAAAATAAGCATGGATCTCTCTGTAGGCACATGGATACATGGCAACAAAATAACAGCAGTCACAGACTTAGCAAAATTCTAAGTCCCTGAAAACAGAAACATCACGAAGCCTAGTTTGCATGCTTGTGCTAGTCACCACATAGATCACAAAAATACATGGCATACACCTCTGTAAATATAGAATGGCATAGATCAAAACACATGTAGAACTCCTACTCATAAGATGCACACATTAAATGCAACAAAAATAACAAAACACCAAGTTCTGATAAGTAACAACAGTTAACAGCATATAGCACTCTTGCACCAGAGATTTGGGCATCAAGATGGACTCAAATGAACATCGCACGAACATTCCGATATATTACACGCACGAAACGGGGCAGTATGCACGGAGTTATGATGTGATGAACAGGAGCATAAAATGTAAAATATACGGGACTTAGAGAAATTCCGAGGGAGGGAGAAGTCAACCTAGATCTGGATCGGCTCGAGGACGCCGGTCACCGGAGACGGGAGAGGGAGACACGGTCGGAGTGGAGAGGAGGGAGATGGCGGCGGCCGGAGAGGGAGGCGCTCGGGCGCGGGACTCGGGCGGCGTGGGCTCCCGCGGGTGAAGGCGACGGCGTCTCGGGAGGCGCGGAGGCGCGGCGGGGCGGCCGGAGCTCGCCGGCTCGGACGCGGCGCCGGCGAGGGCGGCGATTCGGCGCTGGAGACGGGAGGGCGCGGGCGGCGGGGGAGCCGCGGGCGGCGAGAGGCGCGCGCGGGCCGGGAGGGCTTGCCCCGGGCCCGGGCGGGCCGGCGGCGGACGGCGGCGCGGGGCCACGTGGCAGGCGGCGATTGGACGCGGCGGCAGCGGGATTTCGTCCGGCGGCGGTGGACACGTCCGGTGGCGGCGGAGGGCGATTTTGCTAGGGTTAGGGGTGGTTTTGCCGGAAATTTCGGAGGGGGAGGTGTTTTTATAGGTAGAGGGAGCTAGGAGACTCCAAATTGAGTGCGGTTTTCGCCCACACGATCGTGATTGAACAACCTAGAGCATGGAAGTGACTTAGATGGGTTTTGGGCTGTTTGGAGGGGGGTTTTGCTGCAACACTCAAAAGGACTTTGTAGTTACCCGGTTAACCGTTGGAGCATCAAACGACCTCCAAATGGAACGAAACTTGACAGGTGGTCTACCGGTGGTGTACCAAGGCCACTTGGCAAACCTCGGTCCATTCCGAGAACGTTTAACACCCGCTCACGAAAAGAAACAAGAGGGACGCGCCGGTGCGCGTGGGAGTGCCGGATTGCAAAACGGACAACGGGAAAAATGCTCGGATGCATGAGACAAACACGTATGCAAATGAGATGCAAATGATGACATGATATGAGATGCATGACGTGAACAAAATGCAAAACGAAAACAAAACCCAACCACGGAGGGAATATCATAACACATAGCCGAAAATGGCAAGAGTTGGAGTTACAAAAATGGAAAGTTACATCCGGGGTGTTACAAATGTGTTCGTGAGTGTACACAGGTCTATAAGTCGATGAGGAGTTTGATATTTATGATGAAAGTCAACCCCTAAAAATGAATGTCTTCAGCTGAAGACTTTGGTTTTCTTGAAGACTTTGAAAGTGAGGAAATTGGTGTGACCTTGAAGACTTGATATTCATGCGAGGATTATGAAGCGTGAAGACTTTTGTTTTTGTAGTTTCATTTTCTCTTTCTTGAGTCATATGAAACACCGTACTTTTAAACGGGGTTGAGGTAAAACTAAGAAAAAGTTTCCAAGTGATGCTCATCTCAAAATCCTACACCTACCCAATCCTTTCGAGTGAAGCCATTGGAAATCTCATACAGTTCAGTCAATTTCTTCAGTGACAGAGACGAAGATCTTCTGGTCTCGGAGGAATTTGTTCTAACTGAGGAGTTAGGAATTCGCCAGTGCGGATTTGCCTACAAGTGAGTAACATGATAGCCCTGAGGTATTTGATACTCAAATATCCGACCGTTGCTGTGCTACGCGCCAGCTGTCCCAAAATATCTACCCAGCTAACGGTCATATCATTGAAGGGCATTTATGTCTTATCATGTCGGGCTGCTCCCTAATCTATAAATAGCCCCCCCCCCTATGTGGCACCCCGGCTCAGAGAGACCGGAACGCCCCGTATTCCAGCCCAGAGATCATGGAATACGACGCTGCTTGACATAGAATAAATCAGCTCTTATTACAACGGGTAATAATACAAGGGTCTGATGTTACAAAAGATCACATCAGCACGGCGACACTACGCCTGCTAAGGTAGCTCTATGCTAGCAGCAGAATAACTCGTAGCAGCGGAAAATCTTCTAGCAGCGGAACAATGACAAAGGTGGTGAACTCCACTCTGCAGGGACACTGGCTAGGACACAATCTAGCTCGCACGCACGGTAACCTTGACAAACAATCAATCAATCATGGCATCACCTGCAATCTGGCATGACACGCGAGGTCAGTACATTGAATGTACTTGCCAGCTTACAACAACCAAAAGCATCAAGGCAAAACAACAACATAGCATTTAACAGGTTAATTAATTTAACAACTACTATGATGAAGCAACTACTAATCATGATATGATACTACTAGAATTACTGTTGAACTACCATATCTCAATCTCAATATCCAACTCACTCTTGGCTATCCAGCGAAGCAACAAACCATCTTGACCACCTCGTGATCCACCTGATCAGCTCGTGATCAAAACATCCACATGATCACCTCGTGATCAAAACATCCACGTGATCACCTCGTGACCACATCACAAACTGAATGATCATCCTCAAGATCATCTCAACATCATCATCGGCATCCTGCCAAGCTGTACTGCTCAAATATATCAACATATAAATCATCTATAAGCCATTCCGTCATGTGAGTGTTGATCGAACGGTGTGACCTAGTACGAACTTGTGCCCATGACCGAGGACACGGCCAATGATAGTTTAAACACACACTCTGTAGAGGTTAGCACACTATACCCACACCATGGAACCCATGGCCTCACACTCCCATTCGGGTGGACCAACGGCGTTCCTACAAAACCAATCTACTGCCATGACACTCTCCCGGCCACTCCGACCAATGATGACCCACAAGTATAGGGGATCTATCATAGTCCTTTCGATAAGTAAGAGTGTCGAACCCAACGAGGAGTAGAAGGAAATGATAAGTGGTTTTTAGCAAGGTATTCTCTGCAAGCACTGAAATTATAGGTAACAGATAGTTTTGTCATAAGATAATTTGTAACGAGCAACAAGTAACAAAAGTAAATAAAGTGCAGCAAGGTGGCCCAATCCTTTTTGTAGCAAAGGACAAGCCTGGACAAACTCTTATGTAGAGAAAAGTGCTCCCGAGGACACATAAGAATTATCATCAAGCTAGTTTTCATCACGTTCATATGATTCGCGTTCGGTACTTTGATAATTTGATATGTGGGTGGACCGGTGCTTGGGTGCTGTCCTTACTTGGACAAGCATCCCACTTATGATTAACTCCTATTGCAAGCATCCGCAACTACAAAAGAAGTATTAAGGTAAACCTAACCATAGCATGAAACATATGGATCCAAATCAGCCCCTTACGAAGCAACGCATAAACTAGGGTTTAAGCTTCTGTCACTCTAGAAACCCATCATCTACTTATTACTTCCCAATGCCTTCCTCTAGGCCCAAATAATGGTGAAGTGTCATGTAGTCGACGTTCACATAACACCACTAGAGGAGAGACAACATACATCTCATCAAAATATCGAACGAATACCAAATTCACATGACTACTAATAGCAAGACTTCTCCCATGTCCTCAGGAACAAACGTAACTACTCACAAAGCATATTCATGCTCATAATCAAAGGAGTATTAATATGCATATAGGATCTGAACATATGATCTTCCACCAAATAAACCAACTAGCATCAACTACAAGGAGTAATCAACACTACTAGCAACCTACAAGTACCAATCCCGGACTTAGAGACAAGAATTGGATACAAGAGATGAACTAGGGTTTGAGAGGAGATGGTGCTGGTGAAGATGTTGATGGAGATTGACCCCCTCCCGATGAGAGGATTGTTGGTGATGACGATGGCGATGATTTCCCCCTCCCGGAGGGAAGTGTCCCCGGCAGAACAGCTCTGCCGGAGCCCTAGATTGGTTCCGCCAAGGTTCCGCCTCGTGGCGGCGGAGTCTCGTCCCGAAAGCTTGCTTATGATTTTTCTTCGGACGAAATACTTCATATAGCAGAAGATGGGCACCGAAGGGCCAACAGGGGGCCCACGAGGCAGGGGGCGCACCCAGGGGGGTAGGGTGCGCCCCCCACCCTCATGGCCAGGGTGTGGGCCCCCTCTGGTATTTCTTCCGCTCAGTATTTTTTATTATTTCCAAAAATAACTTTCGTGGAGTTTCAGGACTTTTGGAGTTGTGCAGAATAGGTCTCTAATATTTGCTCCTTTTCCAGCCCAGAATTCCAGCTACCGGCATTCTCCCTCCTTATGTAAACCTTGTAAAATAAGAGAGAATAGACATAAGTATTGTGACATAATGTGTAATAACAGCCCATAATGCAATAAATATTGATATAAAAGCATGATGCAAAATGGACGTATCAACCAGCACCCCCTTTGGGTTCAGTCCTAGGTGGCCTCGATGTTGATGTCGCTTGAAGCTACGTCGGTATTTCCCCAAAGAGGAAGGGATAATGCAGCACAGCGGCGGTAGGTATTTCCCTCAGATATGAAACCAAGGTTATCGAACCAGCAGGAGAACCAAGCAACACAACTTAAATAGCCCCTGCACATAGATAACAAATCCTCGCAACCCGATGTGTTAAAGGGGTTGTCAATCCCTTTCGGGGTACGGCGCCTCAAGATAGGCAAAACGGACGTGAGGAAAATTTAGTAGATTGATAGATCGAACGCCAAACAAAATAAATAAGAATAAATTGCAGCTAGGTATTTTTGTATTTTTGGTTTAATAGATCTGAAAATAAACGCAAGGAAAAAGTAGACCGCAAAGGCAAATATATGAGAAAGAAGACCTGGGGGACCGTAGGTTTCACTAGTGGCTTCTCTCAAGAAAAATAGCAAACGGTGGGTAAACAAATTACTGTTGGGCAATTGATAGAACTTCAAATAATTATGACGATATCTAGGAAATGATCATTACATAGGCATCACCTCCAAGATTAGTAGACCGACTCCTGCCTACATCTACTACTATTACTCCACACATGGACCGCTATCCAGCATGCATCTAGTGTATTAAGTTCATGGAAAAACAGAGTAATGCAATAAGAACGATGACATGATGTAGACAAGATCCGTTTATCTATTGCGTATATATAGATCCCATCTTTTTATCCTTAGTAGCAACGATAAATACGTGTCTGTTCCCTTTCTGTCACTGGGATCAAGCACGGTAAGATCGAACCCACTACCGGGCACCTCTTCCCATTACAAGATAAATAGATCAAGTTGGCCAAACAAAACTGTCGTGGAATTGTCACGGCAGATGTCCTCGTGAAAGGACTTAGTCGTGGAGCCATCGCAGCTAGGAAGCTTAAAGGGGTTAAACGGGACAAAGGACACAAGGATTATACTGGTTCGGCCCCTTACGGTGAAGGTAAAATCCTACGTCCAGTTGAGGTGGTATTACTTAGGGTTTCGATGACCAGGAGCTAAACCGCTCTGCTTGGCTATCGATCTGATCTTACTTGTCCTGAACCGCCGCCGGGTCGTCCCTTTATATAGAGAGGTTGACGCCCAGCGGCTCTCAGAGTCCGAGCCGTCTTATAACAGTGTACGGCTCGGACTTTTAACTATTCTTGCCTTACACTACAAGTCTTGCCATAACGGCGGTTTATCACTATGGGCCTTAAGCCGCCTCCGGGTCTTAAGCCCATTACTGAACCGCCATCCTCAAGCTTAGCACTGGGCTTCACGTGATGATCATTATGAGTAACCCGGCCCCTCCTGGGCGGGTGACTCTAATGGTTAAATCCTCAACATTAGGCCCCAGATTGATTTAAACCGGTTCATGTCAATCTTCAATACCTTTAAGAGAAAATCTTCCGGCTTCTGCTTGTGCGAAGGTTATAACCCGCCGTGACGTCATCTTCTATATTCCTGGTAACCCGCCATGACGTCATCTTCCATTAAATTCATTTTTTATTCTGTCATATCCCAACGGATCTTATCTTAATGACCATCCCGAGAATCGAGGCGTTTCTGCGGCAAGATAATCATGTCTTCAGCCTCCTCGTTTCTCGCGCCCATTTACCAGCCGTCCCTTATAAATAGGCCCGGCCCATAAGCCTTGGTCACTCTTCTCGATCCATCGTCTTCCTCCTCTGACGCCCCAGAGCCCGAGCTCCGCCGCCGCCGCGCCCCTCGTCTTCATCGACCTCGACCGCTGCATCACCCTGAGTCGGTCCAGAGAAACGGCGGCGACCTCCGCTGCTCATCGGCACCAGTAAATCCTTGCTACCCCGTATAGTAGATTCGCATTAGGGTTCCATGTTTCTTCCCTGTTCTTCGTAGTTTCATCTCGGTTTCTTCACAGTTCCTCCACCGAGGTTCCTTTTGATCCGAAAATGGTACAAAATTCCTGCGGCAGTAGTTTCTCACCCATTTTTATGCTAGCAGATCCCTCTTGCCCGCAAAAAGACCTCATTTAGAGCTTATGAACTTCTCTATTTCAGTTTTTAGGTCTAGAAATTTTTTCTTTCTGGACGATCGTTTGATCCAAAATAATCCCTGCAATCTGTGAAACTTGTTTGTGCAACACTTAGACAAAAAACTGCATCTGTTAGCCATGGCGGCTCATATCGCCGGCTTAAAAGAGGCCATGCTTTGTGAAATTTCCGGCTCATTCATAATAGAATTTGAAATAACTTGAATTACTTATGATATCCACAGCGGCTGAGATAACCCGACACAATTAGCCATATATCATTAGACCCCTTCATAAGCCGCCATCTTGAATACTGAATTAAAATCTTCCTCCGGCTTAAATTTGAACCGGAAATTTTCTTTTGTCATAGGCTTCCGTCTTTCACAATGCCGCCCAAGGCTCCCAAGGCGCCCATTACGTGCAACTGGGTGAGATCCAACGTTACTGATAATACCTTAGATGACTTCGTGGAAACGGGTTACCTGCCTAAGAAGGAGGTCATGTCCTGTCGTGCCCCTGACCCGTCCGAAGAGAGACCTCAACCAAGAGACGGAGAGGTTGTTATATTAGCTGATCATATGAGCCGGGGTTTTGCACCTCCTAGCTCAAAATTCTTCAGAGATGTTCTGCACTTTTTCGATCTGCGACCTCAAGACATTGGACCCAATTCCGTGTCGAACATTTGTAACTTCCAAGTGTTCTATGAGGTGTACCTTGGAGAAGAGCCCAGCCTACTGCTCTTTAGGGAGCTGTTTTATCTGAACCGCCAGAATGAGTGTGCCAACAGGCCTAGCTTGGAACTTGGCGGAATTTCAATCCAGCGACGGAGAGATTGTCTCTTTCCTTATGCTGAGCCGCCAAGCCACCCAAAAGATTGGAACCAGACATGGTTCTATTGCCAGGACACTTCTCCGGCTGACGAGAACCCTCTGCCCGGCTTTCGCGCCCTGCGTCTGGAATCAAATCACCCCTTGCCAGACAAATTATCTCAAGCTGAACGTCAACCACTTACACCCACCATCAACAAAATCAAAGCTCTTCTGGGGAACGGCTTAAATGGTATTGATCTGGTCCGGGTCTGGGTTGCCTGGCGGGTGATTCCTTTAAGCCACCGCCCCAGCTTGATGTGTGAGTACACATGCCGGAAAGATGACCCTCTACGGCACAGTCCAGACGACTTACCTGAAGACATTATTGATGATACAACCAAGTCGCTTCTGAACGAGAGCCTGGCAGATTGCGGGAGAGTGGGCTTAAGCCCTTTCTGCAAGACTAACCCGGCTCTTGCGGTAAACCATCGACCTGACTGCTTCTCCTTTCATTTTAACGATTTTATCTTAGCTCACTAACCTTTGTTGTACTTTACAGGCTAATGATAATGTCTGGAAGGTCAGGTATGACCATGAAGCTGCTAAGAATGCCAGGAAGGTTAAAAAAGCCGCCAGGAGAGCTGCTCCCCGCAAGAAGGGGAGTAAACCTAGCGCCTCGGACCTGCTTCACCTGGAAGACACCTCCGAGTCAGAGGTAGCCCTTGATTCTTTAGGATCCTTTTTAACCATCTTATTGACACTGATTATCAGCAGGAGGATACCGGAGCGAGTAACCCAGTGATTGAAGAGGTAACTATACTTTCCTCCGACTCGGGGCCCTTGCCAAGACTGAAAGTCCGAAGAGTAACCTGGAAATTAAGATTTTCACATCCTTTAGCTTATCAAGATCCTCAATTTCTTTTGAAGCGACAGATTCATGAGAGTCGGAGGCAGACCCGGACCAGCAAGGATGCAGACCTCTCCTCCGGCTTACCCGAAGCATCAAGGAAGCGCCGGACCGAGGTTATCTCCGACTTATATCCTTTTCATCCTTTGGCGGGCGTCACTCGTCAACCACTCAATTCTTCTGATTCAAACTATCAGGGAACTTCACCTTCTTCCGGTGACTCCATGCAGTCTAGCTTGCCGGCCTTCAAGACCGCCCCCGGGTAATGATGATCAGCTTACTTTGTGTTTATCTTACTCATGTTTTTGCACTAACTCTTTGACTTTCAGTGTACAAGTAAAGCCTAGCAAGAGGGCGAAGAAAAATAAGCCGGTCGAAGAGCCGGTCCTAACTGAACCTGAGGCTTCTGCTCCTGAGCCGCCGTCTGTCTCAGCTCCTGAAGCCACCACTGCTCCATCTGAAGAACAAGTCATGGAGGGTTCTGATAACCCGGAGATCCCCAGCCCGGCTCAACCGGGCGATGACCCGGACGTTGTAATCACCCGGACAGAGTTTGTCGAACCGGGGAGACCCACTGTGTTAGCTAGATGCTCTGCCAAGGAAGAACTGCTGGAACGCCGCAGGGCCAGGCTGGATATCACTGACTATGCTAATTTGAGCATTGGAGATATTGTCTCCAGCTATGTTAATCAAGTGCACAACAGCCGGGACCTGGAAACTGACATGGTGAAGCAAATCCAGCAAAAATCTGAGGTATGATTCTCTTGCTTACTCCATAGTTACCCTTACCATGCCAGCCCCCAAGTCTATGACTTATGATAAAATATGTTGTAGACTTAATACCGGCTTAATAACTACTGCAAGAAAAACCGGCTTACCTGGTACTACTCAAGGGCCGGCTTAAACAGCACAGTCGATCCGTTTCTTTCCTTACTTTAATCAAGTAGTTGAACAATTTTACACATTAGCCCCCAAGTGCCAAGTACCTTTGCCTGCAAAGTGCTTGGGACTTATTTTCATGAACCGGCACTGTAAATAGAGCTTCTCAGCATACATTAGCCCCCAAGTGCCAAGTGTCTTTGCTTGCAAAATGCTTGGGACTTTAATGTTGCATGATAATCACCCAAACTGTAACCCGGAAATTGTACAGGCTGCCTGCAAGAAATTTGAATCGGAAATCTCTGATCTGAAGAACCGCCTGAAGACGCAGGAAAGTGAGACCCAAAAAGCCAATGCCAAATTTGAATTCAGTGTTTCCACACAAGAGAAACTGAAGAAAAAATTTGAAGCAGAAAGAAAAGCCTGGGCGGATGAAAAGACTGCCTTGCTCAGCCGGGCCGAACAAGCGGAGGCCGCTCTTACTGAAAGGACCACCGAACTTTCCAGCTTAAAACGCCATGTGTCTCAGATAGTCTCCGCAATCTTCGGTAAGTTACTCTATAAGTTTATAACTAGTTTACACCATTCATTTCCCAGAAACCTCACCATTGCCGTCAGCTCACCTGACTTTGTCATGCAGGTCCCAGAAGTTCCAATCTCAATCAGAACGTGCTGACCAAGCTGAAGGCAGTTTATACCTTGGTAGAGCAACTTTACACTGGGTCACAGCGTGCCTTAGCCGTTGTGGCTCTGTCAAATGAGGTTCCCACTCACCTGGCAGACGTACTCAGGCGGCTTGCCGTACTTCCTCAATGCTTCCAATAGCTGAGACGGGCTTCTGCAAGAGCCGGAGCTATAGCTGCTCTGAGCCGGGCCAAGGCGTTTCTACCGGGGCTAGACCCGGCCGACATCGCTCTTGGATACCCTAGCCTAAAGGAAGACGTCACCCCCTTTGACCAGAATGACTTCGCCGCCTGTGTGAAGAGCGTGCGCCCGGTGGCCACCTTGATTGGGAATGACACAGACCTTACCAAGTATCAACCGGGCTATGACACGGAAAATCAGAGGATCCCAACTCCACGCTATGAAGCAGTCAGCCTGATCCCTCCGACTCATAAGCATACCTTCGCCCCAGAAGTTGACCCGGCCGGGTTAATTGATGATGAGGCTCAATTTGAAGCCTTGAGTGGCATTGACTGGAAATCATCAACCTTCCAGGTCATGGAAACAACCGGAGGAGCGGAGAGGGATGAGCCGGGAGCTTCAACCCAAGAAGCACCTTGATTTCTTAGGCGGCTCATGGTTATGCCTTAAAAACAATGCCTCACCTTTTGGACTCGGGGAGTCCTGTAATAGAGTAGGACAAACACTTAATTTTGTCGTGCCATCGTGCACGTGTGCAGCGCTTAACTCTGTTGAAGCTGCTCTTTTATATTCCTCCGGGTTATGTTTGATCATTTACTTTCCTTAAGCTTAAATTGCTTAATGAGGTTGAGAACTCAACTCCGGTTCACCAGCACCTATAATGCTTATTGTGTGCTATCAACATTATTAATCAAAGTTAAGTCGGCGGAGTAAGAACCACCCGTGCACACATTATTAATCAAATACTCGGCGGCTCTTGGCCGATGGCGACTTAATGCGCATTCATTGTAAGCCGGAATTTCATAACCCGGCGGCTTATAGCCTTTGAGAAAATCAAGAATTGATAACCCTTTTGAGACACCAATTTCAATCTTTGATGATGGGCTTGAACTTAATAATTTATGTAAGTCATAGCTCTGTAAATCCTGCACAGAGCTTAAACAACATATGCCCTGGCGACTTAACATCAAAAGCCAGGGCGGGTAACCATCCAAATGTAGTCTTATCCTGCACACAAGTAGATCACAAGAACCCTTGGCGGTTTACCGCAGGGCGGGTCATAATATCTCATATATAACCATTGATGTGTAACAAGGAGTCACAGATAAGCCTGTTATGAATCATAACTTTGAAACATAACTATAATAATAATATCATACCTGTGATATTGAATTTTCACTGCCGGTTTATGTGACCTGGGCAGTAAGGGTGATAACCCAATCTTTAGAAATCAAGACTTCCAAATGTTTATGATTGTCATATGATGGCGACTTATCATCCAAAGTCAAACCGGGTTAAATAGCAACCACTCATATACACTTTAGATATGATCAAAAGAGCTTCAAATAAAATCCAAAAATTGTTTGCAAAAAGAGACTTCAAAAAATTTGAGGCTTCTGATTCGAATACGATGAGAAAACCGTCCCAAAGGGGTTAAGCTAAGATTCGAATACGATCGTATAGCCCCCAGTGGCTTTGGCGTTGCCGATCAAGAGGGTACCGACAGCTATGTTCTCTTTGGTTCGAATACGACCTATGTTTGAACAGGAAGCCCCCAAATGACCTTGAGAGTTGCTTAACGACGCTGATTCGAATACGATCCACGTCGGTTCCCAAAAGGGGTTGAGCTATGATTCGAATACGATCAAGAAGCCCCCTAGTGAGCTCGGCAGTGTGCCGGTCAAGAGGGTACCGACAGCTATGTTCTCTTTGGTTCGAATACGACCTATCTTTGAACAGGAAGCCCCCAAGTGATCATATTGTTAACGGCTAGGTTCGAATACGATCATAAGCCGGATCAACCTCCAAGTGACCATGTAATGTTGTAATGGAAATAACAATAATACATTTACCTTTGGAGGAAAAAAGGACAGAGGTCCTGCTTTATTATTTATCATAATATATACATGGCTATAGAAATATGTACATTATGAGAGCCGGTGGCTCAAGTGTAATAAGGCCGAAGCTGAGCTATGTTCCACGGCCGACGGGTCTCTTCCTCCGACTTACGTGAATCTTTGTGCTCCCGAACATCGATAAGGTAGTATGACCCGTTGTGCAAGTTCTTGCTGACCACAAAGGGCCCTTCCCAAGGCGGGGATAACTTGTGTGCATCTGTTTGATCTTGGATGAGCCGGAGCACCAGATCACCTTCCTGAAAGACCCTGGACTTAACCCGGCGGCTGTGATAGCGGCGCAGGTCTTGTTGGTAAATCGCCGAGTGAGCTGCTGCCACATCACGCTGTTCGTCCAACAAGTCAAGAGCATCTTGACGCGCCTGCTCATTATCCGCCTCAACATAAGCCGCCACTCGAGGCGAGTCATGACGGATGTCGCTAGGGAGGACCGCCTCCGCTCCATAAACCATGAGGCGTGTAACCCGTAGACCTGTTAGGAGTAGTATTGATGCTCCATAACACGGAGGGTAACTCCTCCACCCAACAACCCGGTGTCCGTTGCAAAGGGACCAAAAGCCGGGGCTTGATGCCCTTCAAGATTTCCTGATTTGCTCTCTCAGCTTGACCATTGGATTGAGGGTGAGCCACTGATGAAACATCAAGCCGAATATGCTCTTGTTGACAAAACTCCTCCATGGCGCCTTTAGACAGATTGGTACCATTGTCAGTTATAATGCTGTGTGGAAAACCAAAACGAAATATCACCTTTTTCACGAACTGAACCGCCGTGGCTGCGTCACACTTACTAACTGGCTCTGCCTCAACCCACTTTGTGAACTTGTCGACCGCCACCAAGAGGTGGGTCTTCTTATCCTTGGACCTTTTAAAAGGCCCAACCATATCAAGCCCCCAAATCGCAAATGGCCAAGTGATTGGAATCATCCTCAACTCTTGAGCCGGCACATGAGCCCGTCGTGAGAACCTCTGACAACCGTCACATTTACTGACCAAGTCCTCTGCATCAGCATGAGCCGTCAACCAATAAAAACCATGATGAAAAGCCTTGGCCACAAGGGATTTTGAGCCGGCATGATGGCCACAATCCCCCTCGTGAATCTCACGTAAAATTTCTTGACCTTCCTCAGGGGAAACACAACGCTGGAAAGTTCCGGTGACACTGCGACGATGCAGCTCGCCATTGATAATTATCATTGACTTAGACCACCGGGTTATTTGTCTAGCCAAAATTTCATCCTCAGGCAATTCTCCCCGGGTCATGTAAGCCAAGTATGGTACTGTCCAATCTAGGATAATGTGGAGAGCCGCCTCCAACTGCGCTTCCGGGTCAGGAATAGCCAAGTCTTCCTCTGTAGGCAACTTAACAGAAGGGTTATGCAGAATGTCCAAGAAAGTATTAGGCGGCACCGACTTTCATTGAGAGCCCAGCCGGCTTAATGCATCAGCCGCCTCGTTCTTCCTGCGATCGATGTGCTCTACTTGGTAACCCTGAAAATGTCCAGCAATGGCATCAACTTCGCGGCGATAAGCCGCCATGAGGGGGTCCTTGGAATCCCACTTGCCTGACACTTGTTGGGCCACTAAATCTTTGTCGCCAAAGCACCTTACCCGGCTTAAGCTCATCTCCTTAGCCATCCGAAGACCATGGAGCAAGGCCTCGTACTCAGCTGCATTGTTAGTACAGGGAAACATCAACCGTAGCACATAGCAACACTTGTCACCTCGAGGGGAAGCTAATACAACTCCAGCCCCCGAGCCCTCCAATTGCCTGGACCCGTCGAAGTGAATAGTCCAGTATGTATTATCCGGTTTCTCTTCAGGCACCTGCAGCTCTGTCCAATCATTGATGAAATCCACCAATGCTTGAGATTTGATAGCAGTGTGTGGCACATATTTTAGACCATGAGGCCCAAGTTCTATAGCCCACTTAGCAACTCTTCCTGTGGCTTCTCTGTTTTGGATGATATCTCCTAGGGGAGCAGAACTAACCACAGTGATAGGGTGACCCTGGAAATAATGCTTAAGCTTCCGACTTGCCATGAATACCCCATAAACAAGCTTCTGCCAATGCGGATACCGTTGTTTGGACTCAATGAGTACTTCGCTGACGTAGTAAACCGGCCGCTGAACCGGATACTCCTTATCCGCTTCCTTACGCTCCACCACCACAGCCACACTGACGGCTCGTGTGTTAGCGGCTACATACAACAATAAAGGCTCCTTGTCAACGGGAGCAGCAAGGACTGGTGGCTCAGCTAGCTGTCTTTTCAAATCCTCAAAAGCAGCATTAGCAGCATCATTCCAGATAAAGTCATCTGTTTTCTTCATCATCTGGTACAGTGGCATGGCCTTTTCACCCAACCGGCTTATAAACCGACTCAAAGCAGCGATGCGACCCGCCAGACGCTGGACGTCGTTTATGCACGCCGGCTTAGCCAGAGAGGTGATTGCCTTGATCTTTTCCGGGTTAGCTTCAATACCTCTGTGAGAAACCAGAAAACCCAAGAGCTTGCCTGCAGGAACACCAAAAACACACTTGGCCGGGTTAAGCATCATCTTGTAGACCCGGAGATTATCAAAGGTCTCTCTCAGATCATCTATCAAGGTCTCCTTCTCCCTGGATTTAACCACGATATCATCCACATAGGCATGAACGTTGCGCCCAATCTGGTTATGAAGACAATTCTGCATGCAACGCTGGTAAGTCGCCTGTGCGCTCTTGAGCCCAAAAGGCATAGACACATAACAGAAGGCTCCAAAGGGAGTGATGAACGCCGTCTTCTCCTGGTCCTTAACTGCCATTTTGATCTGATGGTATCCAGAGTAAGCATCCAAAAAGCTTAAACGCTCACAACCCGCCGTAGCATCAATAATTTGATCAATACGGGGGAGAGCAAAAGGATCAGCCGGACAAGCTTTGTTTAAATCCATATAGTCCACACACATCCGCCAGGTGCCGTTCTTCTTGAGCACGAACACCGGGTTAGCTAACCATTCTGGATGAAAAACTTCAACAATAAACCCGGCCGCCAAGAGCCGGGCTACCTCCTCACCAATGGCTTTCCGCCTCTCCTCATTAAACCGCCGGAGGAATTGCCTGACCGGCTTAAATTTCAGATCAATATTGAGAGTGTGCTCAGCGAGTTCTCTAGGTACACCCGGCATGTCAGAAGGTTTCCATGCAAAGATGTCCCTGTTCTCATGGATGAACTCGATGAGCGCGCCTTCCTATTTTGGATCCAGATTGGCACTGATGCTGAACTGCTGAGATGAGTCACTTGGAACAAAGTCAACAAGTTTAGTCTCATCAGCTGACTTAAATTTCATTACCGGCTCATGCTCCGTGGTTGGCTTTTTCAAAGACGTCATATTTGCCGGGTCAACATTGTCCTTGTAAAACTTCAACTCCTCTGTTGCACAAACAGATTCAGCGTAAGCCGCGTCGCCTTCCTCACACTCCAAGGCTATCTTTCGGCAGCCATGAACCGTAATGGTTCCATTGTGACCCGGCATCTTGAGCTGCAAATACACGTAATACGGCCGTGCCATGAACTTGGCGTAAGCCGGCCGCCCAAATAAAGCATGGTACGGACTTCTTATCTTAAGCACTTCAAAGGTTAGTTTTTCCGCCCTGTAGTTGTACTCATCTCCAAAGGCTACTTTCAGCTCGATGTTACCGACTGGATACGCCGACTTACCGGGTACCACCCCATGGAAAACAGTATTGGACTGGCTAAGGTTCTTATCAGTTAAACCCATACGACGGAAGGTCTCATAATAGAGGATGTTGATGCTGCTGCCTCCGTCCATGAGCACTTTAGTGAATTTATATCCCCCAACCTGAGGGGCCACCACCAAGGCCAGGTGACCCGGATTATCGACCCGGGGAGGGTGATCTTCCCTACTCCATATGATAGGCTGCTCAGACAATCTTAAATAGCGGGGAATCGCCGGCTCAATAGCATTTACAGCCCTCTTATGAAGCTTCTGACCTCGCTTGCACAGGCTGGTAGTGAACACATGATACTGTCCACCATTGAGCTGCTTTGGATTGGTCTGGTACCCCCCCTACTGCTGCTGCTGATTACCCTGGCCAGATTGCTGATTAAAACCCCCTTGGAAATTCTGAGAATTGGGATTTGAGCCGCCGCCCGGGCCATGAAAACCGCCGGCGCCTGAGCCGCCGCCGGGGCCATTGTTGCCATTAAAAGCATTGGAATTTTTGAAGGCCTTCATGATTGCGCAGTCCTTCCATAGATGAGTGGCCGGCTTCTCCCTAGAGCCATGCCTTGGACAAGGCTCATTCAACAACTGCTCAAGCGTCGGGCCTGACCCGCCGGCTCGGGGAGGTGGTCTCCCCTTACGTCGGTGATTGTTACCCTGTGAATTGGCGTTGGCCACAAACTCCATACTGCTATCAGCCTTACGCTTGTTACCCCCCTGGTTCGCCGGGTTATGCTGAGGGCCCTTGCCATTGCCATTCCGTTTTCCCTTCCCTGTCCTTTCATCATCCGACGCGGGATCCTTGGTACTATCAGAGTCGGCGTACTTAACCAGAGCCGCCATCAGCGTACCCATATCATTGCAATCGCGCTTGAGCCGCCTGAGCTTCATCTTCAGGGGCGCAAAATGACAATTCTGCTCCAACATTAAGACTGCGGAGCCGGCATCCATCTTATCAGATTAATGTATTATCTCTTTGACCCCGCGAACCCAATGGGTTGTAGACTCACCCTCCAGCTGCTTGCAGTTAGTCAAATCCACAACTGACATAGATTGCCTACATGTATCTTTGAAGTTTTGGATGAACCGGGCTTTTAGCTCTGCCCATGACCCGATAGAATTAGGCGGCAGTCCTTTCAACCAAGTGTGGGCAGTTCCATCCAACATCATGGTGAAGTATTTGGCCATTGCCGCTTCGCTGACCTCTAGCAACTCCATAGCCATCTCGTAGCTCTCGATCCATGCTCCAGGTTGTAAATGAGCCATATAATTAGGCACCTTCCTAGGTCCTTTGAAATCCTTGGTCAGACGTTCATTACGGAGAGCCGGCACCAGACAAGGGACACCTCCGGCCCTCGTAGGTATACCCGCCTCTATAGAAGCCGTCGGATAAACCGGGAGGGGCTGGTAAGCCGTTAACTGAGGCGCCTGCTCCACCTCTTGTCGTGCTCTGTCTTGGTCTACTGCGTTAAAGGCTCCGTTATGAGCCAGGCCATGGCCCGCTGGCAAGTCATGGTGCCGGACGTTGCTTGAGCCGGTCGCTAAGACCATGTGTCTGCTATAACTTGGGCTCCGGCCTGGACGAGGGGTTGAGTGAATCCTGTCCCGACTATATGAATATGCCTCCTATTGCGCCAGAGCCGTCTGAAGAAGTTCTCTGACCCAGCGGGTTTCGACCGCCGTTGGAGAGTCGCCATCGATTGGGAGAGCCGCCAGTCGCGCCGCCGCGACGACCATGTTTTCCAACGGGTTGGCATAATGACCCGGTGGTATTGGTACGTACTGAGGCGGGGCAGTATTCACACGGGGAGGCCCCATCACTTGCGGCTGAAGCGGCGTTCTAGCCCCGGGTGCCATGATCTCTGGCGGGTTACTGGGCCCTGCACCAGGCGTGTTGAAAAGGTTTCGAGGATCGTAAACCGGAGGGAGTCAAGATTGAGCCTTCTGATGCCTTCTTCTCATGATCTCATTGGATGCGTTCTGATCCATCGTGAGCCGGAAAGACTGCGCCTGAATTAGCTGAGTCTGGGCGTCGAGAGCCGCCAGTTCTGTAGCCATCCTGATCCCTTCCGCTGCTAGGTCTTCCTTGGCTCTTGCTATATCCAGCTTTAACTGTGCCACCTCCGCATCATGCTGAGCTTGATCCGCTGGGACAACCGTAGCAGTTAACAGGGCTGTCATCTTATCTGTGAGATCCATCAGCGCCTGAGCCGGCGAGTGCGCAGGGCCTCCTGCCCCAGCAGCGGGGTTTTGAACAGGTTGTGCGCCGGCCATGAAGATCCCAACCCGGCTGGGCGGCTCAAAGGGATCCGGAATACTGTCGCCATCGGAACCACCCCTGAGCCTGCCATCTTGAAGTTGATATAACGAGTTGGTCTCGTCCGTGGACGACCCGCCGTCAGAGCGAGCGGCCGTCTCATTGCCAGATCCAGATCCTTTAGAGAGTCCTCCGTGGATGCATCCCACGAAAGCATGCTTCAAAGCAGGCAGAGTCCGGGCGAGTCTTGCACGCTGAGCCATCTCGATGGGGTCGGCGCAGAGGTCCGGCTCAGGGCCCGGCTCGCCAATCTTGCCAATGAAAACATGAATTCCGCCGAAGGGGACCCGGTACCCGTACTCGATTGAGCCGGCGTCGGGGCCCCAGCCTGCATCGTCGATTTAGAGCTCGCCGCGACGACTCTTGGTCATCCGGCCCACAGCGTATCCCTTGAGCCCTTCGAAGCTGCCCTTCAAGAACTCAAATCCACCGTGCGCTGGCCCCACGGTGGGCCCCAACTTTCGTGGAATTGTCACGACAGATGTCCTCGTGAAAGGACTTAGTCGTGGAGCCATCGCAGCTAGGAAGCTTAAAGGGGTTAAACGGGACAAAGGACACGAGGATTATACTGGTTCGGCCCCTTACGGTTAAGGTAAAAGCCTACGTCCAGTTGAGGTGGTATTACTTAGGGTTTCGATGACGAGGAGCTAAACCGCTCTGCTTGCCTATCGATCTGATCTTACTTGTCCTGAACCGCCGCCGGGTCGTCCCTTTATATAGAGAGGTTGACGCCCAGCGGCTCTCAGAGTCCCAGCCGGCTTATAATAGTGTCCAGCTCGGACTCTTAACTATTCTTGCCTTACACTACAAGTCTTGCCATAACGGCGGTTTATCACTACGGGCCTTAAGCCGCCTCCGGGTCTTAAGCCCATTACTGAACCGCCATCCTCAAGCTTAGCACTGGGCTTCACGTGATGATCATTATGAGTAACCCGGCCCCTCCTGGGCGGGTGACTCTAATGGTTATATCCTCAACAAAAACCCAAATATCAAAGAAGAAATACGAGGCTATAAGAAATCATGCATATAAGAGGTCAAAGAAACTCAACTAACTTCCATGGATATAAAAAGATATAACTGATCATAAACTCGAAGTTCATCGGATCCCAACAAACACACCGCAAAAAGAGTTACATCATATGGATCTCCAAGAGACCATTGTATTGAGAATACTGTGAGAGAGAGGAAGCCATCTAGCTACTAACTACGGACCCGAAGGTCTACAAAGAACTACTCACGCATCATCGGAGAGGCACCAATGGAAGTGGTGAACCCCTCTGTGATGGTGTCTAGATTGGATCTAGTGGTTCTGGACTTTGCGGTGGCTGGATGAATATTTCGTCGACTCCCATAGGGTTTCTGGAATATTGGGGTATTTATAGAGCAAAGAGGCGGTCCGGGGGGCACTCGAGGTGGGCACAACCCACCAGGGCGCGCCTGGGCCTCCTCGCCTGCCCTGGTTGGTTGTCCCCTGCTTGGGACTCCCTCCAGGTGCAACCGGGGCCCAACATCTTCTTTCCGGTCCATAAAAAATCTCCGTAAAGTTTCGTGGCATTTGGACTCCGTTTGATATTGATTTCCTGTGATGTAAAAAACATGGAAAAAACAGCAACTGGCACTTGGCACTATAGTTAGTACCAAAAAATGATATAAAATGACTACAAAATGATTATAAAACATCCAAGATTGATAATAAAACATCATGGAACAATAAAAAAATATAGATACGTTGGAGACGTATCAGCATCCCTGTAGCGACCCGACCTCAGACGGTCAAGTCTCTGTGCTCAGTGTCATCCCTGGATCGGTATACTGACACACACAATACTCGAAGGCTTTATAACAGAGTAGCAATCCCAGACTTATTACATCGAATGTCTCCAAAAGACAACTTATAACAATAAATATGGCTTAAGGCCATCTAAATATGATAACAGCGGAAGGCTTGGAAGATAAAGTGAGTCCATCAACTCCAACGGCATAGCAGAGTGCATGACAAACGACATAGCGCACCTTACTCCTCGTCTGAAAAGTCTGCGACATGATATGTTGCAGCCCAAAAATGGGTCAGCACATGGAATATGCTAGCAATATAACAAAGTAGAACAATGAACAGATAAATGCTATCACTACATGCATATATGCTGGTGGAGGCTCTATGGTTATACAGTTTTGCGAAAAGCCAATTTTTTCCTACAACAAAGGAATAAATTTTTATTTAACTATCATGGCGGTTGAAACATCATTGAGAAGGTTCCTCCAACTCAATCCCACTTAAAGTAATCATTAAACCCAACAAATTAATTTAGAGTGATGAGATCAAATCAATAACTCAACTACCAGATACTCAAAATGTCCATAACTGGGGACACGGCTAACCATGATTAGTTTATACACTCTGCAGAGGTTTGCGCACTTTTCCCCACAAGACTCGATCTCCTCCGTTGGATTTCTCTTAGTACATGGTGTTTGAGAAACGGATGACCGAGACACAGTCTTTTAGAAGCATTAACTCTTTACTCTAGGTGGACAGTTACACCTACTTTCCCTCTACATCTGCTAGCCCACCACTGAAAAAGGTCACACAACATACTCAACTATGCCAGAGCCCATAATGGCTTGTGGCTGCACACGGAAGTTTCTAGCATGAATAATCTTATGATCCCTTTGAGCCTGGGTGGCGGACCGTAGGATGATCACACGGGTACTCTGGGATATCCTAGGACAACACTGGATTCTCTAGGTGCCCACAAGCAATCCACCCAGATGTGTATGAAAGTTGCCACCTTAAGTTGAACCATTAATTAACAATCTCACATTTGTCATGGATACACTCAAACCCAATCCACGTCTATGAGCATAGCATAGCAATGTAAGCATAACGTAGAAGTAACTCCCAAGGGTTTGATAATAAAACAGGTAATAGGTTCTACCTCATCAACTACTTCCCAAACCCACATGTTAAGAGATCCTACTCATGCAGTGTGTGAGGGTTGTAACTAATGCATAAAAACTGGGTATTAAAGGGGTATGATCAATGTGTTACTTGCCTTGCTGATGATCCGCAAAACCTAGAGATCAAGCTAAGATGCACGGGTAAATCTCAAATAAGAAGATCTAACCAGAAAGTTCAACTGAAGAACTCCGGTTTGCAAAAAGAATCAAATCAAACGGAGCAACGAAACTCAAACTGCGAAAGAAACAAGATCCGATTACTACTCTAGACTAAAGACAAATTTTACAGTACCAAAATCTTGTTCAAGTTGGTTAAACAGAAAGAGGGATTCGAGACGAAGATCCAAGCGCTTGAATCGCCTGATTCCGATAAACGAGCGAAAAGATAAACTAAAACGAAAATCAGGTCAGAAATCGTGACCGGAAATAATCGCGGAAAACCCTGGAAAAAGAAAAAAACTGACGAACAGGCTAACGAACGAACGTTTGCTGTCTGCGGCTAACGGATGAACGGCGTTCGTTAAAACGAACGTACGGACGAACGTCCGCTCTTTAACCGAACCGAGAAAACTGAACCGAACTAATAAAAAAACGAATCTAGGGTTTTCGAAATAAAAACGATCAATTTTTAACAAAAACCGGCGGCTACCTCGGCGTTCGTGACGGCGGCGACGGCTACTCCGGCGGCGGTGGGGCGACGGCGGGTGGCGGCAGGGCGACGGCGGCGCGCGACGGCAAGCGGCAGCGGCGGTGGGATGGCGGGGCGGCGGCGTCCGGCGGCGGCGGGCGGCGGGGTGCGTGGCTGGGGCTAGCTAGGGTTTGGGCGGCTCGGGCCCTCTCCTCTTAAAGGGCCGGCCGGGTCGGTGTCCCAGGCGGACACGGCCCGGTATGTCGGTAACTTTTTTTTAAAATATTTCGACACACAGAAAAACGACTAAAAGAGATACTAAACGGACTCCAAAAATACCGAAATAAATTTTCACCGTCCTCTAAAAATATGCCGAACAAAGTGAACATTTATTTGGGCCTCTAATGCAATTTTGAAAAACGCATATTTTTCCTAATTCAAATAAAATTGCAATAAAATGGAAAAAAAATATTTATTGATTTTTAATATTTTTCCTCCAATATTTCATTTATTTTGGAGAAGTCATATTATCTCCTCTCCTATATTTTAATACAAAATATTTTTCAGAGAGAAAAATAATTAAAAACAAAAGTGATCCTTGTTTCAATATTTGATAAAATTCAAATATGAGGAACGCGACATCCCCAACTCTCCCCGTGGGTCCTTGAGTTGCTTAGAATTTTGAGGATCGCAAAACGAAAATGCAATAAAATATGATATGCATGAATGACCTATGTATAACATTCCAAATTGAAAATTTGGGATGTTACAAACCTACCCCCCTTAAGATGAATCTCGTCCTCGAGATTCGGGTTGGCTAGAAAATAGGTGTGGGTGGTCTTTGAGTAAATCATCCTCTCGTTCCCAAGTGGCTTCGTCCTCGGTATGGTGGCTCCGCTAAACTTTGCAAAACTTGATAACCTTGCTGCGGGTAACTCGATCAACTGGCAAACTCGAGAGTCTTGACAGGTTTTTCCTCATACATCAAATCACTATCCAACTGAATTGCTTCCAGGGGCACTGTATCTCTCAGAGGAATATCGGCCATCTCTGCATGGCACTTCTTCAACTGGGAAACATGACACACATCATGAACTCCTGACAGTCCTTCGAGTAACTCCAATTTGTAGGAAACTTCTCCCATTCGTTCCAAAACACGGTGCGGTCCTAAAAATATCGGGGCTAACTTTCCCTTGACTACAAAATGCTTAACTCCTTGTAGAGGCGACACTCGCAGATATGCTCTGTCTCCGATTTCATAGACTACCTCCTTGCATTTGGAATCTGCGTAACTCTTCTGTCGGAACTGAGCTACCTTTAGTCTGTCTGGAATCAGCTTAACCTTCTCTTCAGATTCCTTAATCAAATCCGGTCCAAACAACTGGCGGTCTCCAACTTCATCCCACATTAACGGTGTTCGGCATCTTCTTCCATACAAGGCTTCGAATGGTGCCATCTTCAAACTTGCCTGGTAGCTGTTGTTGTATGAGAACTCCGCGTAGGGTAAGTTGTCATCCCAACTAGATCCATAATCTAGCGCACAAGCTCTCATGTCCTCCAGAATCTGATTGACTCTCTCGGTCTGTCCATCTATCTACGGGTGAAAAGCTGTACTGAACTCCAGCCTGGTTCCCAAAGTCTGGTGCAGTTGGTGCAAAAACTTTGAAGTAAACTGTGTTCCTCTATTTGATACGATGGTCCTCGGAACTCCGTGCAGACATACGATCCTGGTCAAATATATCTTAGCCAATGTAGCACTTGTATAAGCGGTTTTCACTGGGATAAAGTGAGCTACTTTCGTCAAGAGGTCCACTACTACCTAGATAGAATCATATCCCGATTGGGTCCTGGGTAATCCGGTGATAAAATCCATGCCAAGCTTGTCCCACTTCCATTCGGGTATCGGCATAGGTTTCAGTAATCCTGCAGGCTTCTGATGTTCTGCTTTCACTCTCTGACATACATCAGATATGGCTACATACTCGGCAATATCCTTCTTCATTCCGGTCCACCAAAAATGCTCCTTCAAATCCAAATACATCTTAGTGTTTCCGGGGTGTATCGAGTATGGTGAGTCATGAGCCTCCTGTAGTATCAACTTCCTGGTCTCCGTATTATTGGGCACATATACACGGTCCTCGAACCACAAGGTGTCATGCTCGTCCTCACGAAAACCCTTGGCTTTTCCTTCACTCATATTCTCCTTTATCTCGGCGATTTCTTTATCATCCTTTTGGGCTTCTCGAATCTTTTCCAATAATGTTGACTGAACCTCCAATGCTGCAACAAAACCCCTAGGAACTATCTCCAAACGAAGCTCCCTGAGATCTTGTGCTAACTCCTTGGGTATTTCTCCGCTCACGAGGGTATTGACATAGCTTTTCCGGCTCAAAGCATCCCTGGATGATAGTGCAACTTCGTATCATAATCCTTTATGAGCTCCAACCATCTCCTCTGCCTGAGGTTCAGCTCCTTCTGAGTAAAAATGTACTTCAAACTCTTGTGATCCGTATACAGATCGCAACGGTTTCCAATCAGAAAATGTCTCCAGGTCTTGAGCGCATGCACTACGGCTGCTAACTCCAAATCATGCGTGGCATAATTCAACTCATGCAGTCGAAGTTGTCGTGAGGCATATGAAACAACTGTTCCGTCTGGCATAAGTACTCCTCCAAGTCCTAAGCAATAGGCGTCGCAACACACTTGGAAATCCTTGCGTATATCCGGCAGAACCAGCACTGGGGCTGTAGTCAAACGTTTCTTGAACTCCTAGAAACTTGCTTCACATTCTTCAGTCCAATGGAACTTGGTGTCCTATTTCAACAATGCCGTCATAGGCTTAGAATCTTGGAGAAATTCTCAATAAATCTCCGATAGTATCCTGCGAGTCCAAGAAAACTTCGGATCTCTCCAACTGAAGTGGGTGCCAACCACTCGGTGACTGACTGAACCTTGGTAGGATCCACTGCTATACCTTCTCCTGATATAACATTTCCAAGAAATCCAACTTCCTTCAACCAAAACTCACATTTGCTGAACTTGGCATACAACTGATGTTCCCTGAGCTTCTCTAGAACCAAACACAAATGTTCCTTGTGTTCTTCTTAATTCTTCGAGTATACCAAGATATCATCAATGAACACCACAACAAATTTATCCAAGAACTCCATAAACACCTTATTCATCATACTCATGAAATAGGCAGGGGTGTTGGTCAATCCAAACGACATAACCTTATACTTATATAGCCCATACCTTGTGGTGAAAGCTGTCTTAGGTATATCATTTTCTCGGATCTTCAGCTGATGGTACCCTGATCGCAAATCTATGTTGGAGAATACTTTAGCTCCTTGTAGCTGGTCAAACAAATCATTAATCATTGGCAGTGGGTACTTGTTCTTGATCGTCACTTCATTTAACGCACGATAGTCAACAACCATCCTTAACGATCCATCCTTCTTCTTGACCAAAAGCACTAGGGCTCCCCATGGTGATGAACTTCGTCGAATGTAACCTTTCTCCAACAACTCCTTAATCTGCTTCTTGATCTCTTCCAGATCATTCGCGGGCATTCGGTACGGTCTCTTCGATATTGGTCTGGTGCCTGGCAACAGCTCTATCAAAAACTCAATATCTCGATCTGGCGGCATGCCTGGTAGCTCCTCTGGAAATACATCCGGGTAATCCTTCACTACAGGCACTTCCTCCTGAACAACTCCTGAGAGACAATTTACTTGGGTCCTCCTCGGCGCATGCCGGGATACATACTTGTCCTTTTCCCTCTGGGGTAGTGAGTAAAATCGACTTACTGGCGCAATCGATGTTTCCTCCATACATTGATAGCCAATCCATGCCTAGTATTACATCCAATCCTTGTGACTCCAAAATAATCAGGTCTGAGGGGAAAACATGGCTTCCAATGGTCAATGGCATCTGAAACATCCTTGACTTGCCATATACTCCGCTCCTGGTGAGCTTACTAACATAGGTGTCCTAAGTACTTTAGTGGGCAACTTATACTTATCCACGAATCCCCTTGATATGTATGAATGCGATGCACCAGTATCAAAAAGAACAATTGCAGTAAATGACTTAACCAAAAACTTACCGATAACTGCATCAGGCTGCTTCAACCTCCTCCACGTTCACGTGGTTCACTTGTACCCTAATGAAAGGGTTGGGCTTCTTACCAGAGCTTCCATTGCCATTCCCATTCTTCGCTTAAGGGCACTCAGTGTCATAGTGTCCAGTCTTCCCGCACTTGAAACAAGTAATGTGACTTAGGTCCTTCTTGGCGGGTGTGGTTGGAGTGGAGCGGTTCTGATTATTGCCTGCTCCATTTCCATTCCCATTCTTGGGGCCATTGTGGTTATGGGAACTCCCTCCATGGTGGGTGTGGCCTCCATGGTTATGGGTCAATCCTCCCGAGTTCGGGGTGAAACGAGGCTTCTACTGAGTTCCTGAGTTGTACCTTCCTTGTCCATACTTCTTCTTGCGGCTCTCAATCTGCTGCTGCTTCCCTTCAATAATAGGAGCCTTATCTACCAACTCCTGGTAGTTGTTAAATGTTACCACCATCAACTGCATGCTCATCTCATCATTCAGCCCTTCCATAAACTTCTCTTGCTTCGCGGCATCTGTGGCCACATCATCAGGGGCATAACGAGATAGCTTACTAAACTCATCCACATACTAAGCCACAATACGATTTCCGTGGCGCAAGTTGCGAAACTCACGCTTCTTCATGCTCATAGCTCCAGTTGAGACATGGGCTGTGCAGAATGCTTGCTGAAACTTATCCCAAGTGATATTGGCTATAGGGAAAATGGCTGTATAATTCTCCCACCATGAGGCTGCTGGTCCATCCAATTGATGTGCGGCAAAACGCACCTTCTCAGCATCTGTGCAACCTGCGGCGGTCAACTCCCTTCCAATCTTGCGTAGCCAGTCATCAGGAACTATTGGCTCGGTGCTACTGGAAAACACCGGCGGCTGCAACCTCAGAAAACGGGCCAAGTTGTCAACTGGAGGTGGTGGCGGCGGGTTGTTGTTGTTGCCTTGGTTCTGGACTAATATCTGCATCAAGGCATTCTGCTGCTGGATCAACTGGGTGATCTCCAGTGGGAAGACAAATCCGGTATGACGTCTCGGAGGCATCTGATGGGTGTAGAGGGAAGAGATTAGAATAGAATGAGGTCTAGTGAGAAAGCACTACCCATTTGCACATGAGACAAACACAATCATTTCATATCACTCAATCAAACAAGCAAGGGCATACAAACGGTCTAGAACTAACGTTACAAAAGTGCTCGAACTACTACTATATACATGGGGGGAAAAACTACTGATCATATGGTGGTCATCTAGAAATATTGATCGGTGGAAGACTCCATGATATCCGCTCCAGCTTCGTCTTCATAGTCATCATTGCTACTGTCGGGGTCGGAGTCGGTGTCATCGATGATGATGTAGTCTTCAGAATGAATTTCCTTGGGCTCATCGTCTTCTCCTCCTGCCGCGGGGTCTCCCAAGAATACTCCTATCTTCCTTGTTAGATCGTCATTCTTCTCCACGAGTATCGTCATTTCCTCCTCATATACGTCGCGTGTAGTCTTGAGGTCCTCTTTTAGCTCTGTGATCCTAGTCATCGCTTTCTTCAAATCCCTCATGCCTGCGCACATCTGGTTCCCCTGTCGACGGATGTGCTGGTTTAACTCCTGGATGAAAGCTGCAATGGACCTGTCCTTCTTGGTGCTGATCATCTCCCATTGCTCATCTCGGCGCCCACATATCTGATAGATAGTGTCCTTCAGCTCATGTTTGTAGATTTCTCCAACACGTCCCATAGTAATGTGGGCTGCCATGCTCTTGCCTAGACTCCAGGTGGGTGCATCAAATGAAAACTCTATCGGCTCAGTGACTGGCATGAATGTACTTCCTGGAACTTGAACTCGAATCATCCAGCGCTCCTTTTCTGGTAAAGTGGCGATGTAGGTCCCGGTGAAGCTTGGTATTCTGATGTTCAGGTACCTAGTGACTTCCTTCAAGTGTCGTCCAAAAGGTGTGTCTTCATCCGGTTATGCAAACTTGTTCCTTGAGTCCGCCATCCTAAAGAGTAGAAAATGGAGAGGAGTCAGAAATGAGTAGAGAAGAGTGACCTATGGCTTTTCTTAGTGGTCGTGTCCTACATTCAACCTGGCTCTGATACCATCTTGTAGCGACCCGACCTCAGACGGTCAAGTCTCTGTGCTCAGTGTCATCCCTGGATCGGTATGCTGACACACACAGTACTCGAAGGATTTATAACAGAGTAGCAATCACACACTTATTACATCGAATGTCTCCAAAAGAGAACTTATTACAATAAATATGGCTTAAGGCCATCTAAATACGATAACAATGGAAGGCTTGGAAGATAAAGTGAGTCCATCAACTCCAACGGCATAGCTGAGTGCATGACAAACGACCTAGCGCACCTTACTCCTCGTCTGAAAAGTCTGCAACATGATATGTTGTAGCCCGAAAACGGGTCAGCACATGGAATATGCTGGCAATATAACACAGTAGAACAATGAACAGATAAATGCTATCACTATATGCATATATGGTTGGTGGAGGCTCTATGGTTATACAGTTTTGCGAAAAGCCAATTTTTCCCAACAACAAAGGAATAAATTTTTATTTAACTATCATGGTGGTTGAAACATCATTGAGAAGGTTCCACCAACTCAATCCCAATTAAAGTAATCATTAAACCCAACAAATTAATTTAGAGTGATGAGATCAAATCAATAACTCAAGTACCAGATACTCAAAATGTCCATAACTGGGGACACGGCTAACCATGATTAGTTTATACACTCTGCAGAGGTTTGCGCACTTTTCCCCACAAGACTCGATCTCCTCCGTTGGATTTCTCGCAGTACATGGTGTTTGAGAAACGGATGACCGAGACACAGTCTTTCAGAAGCATTAACTCTTTACTCTGCGTGGACAGTTACACCTACTTTCCCTCTACATCTGCTAGCATACCACTGAAAGAGGTCACACAACATACTCAACTATGCCAGAGCCCATAATGGCTTGTGGCTGCACACGGAAGTTTCTAGCATGAATAATCTTATGATCCCTTTGAGCCTAGGTGGCGGACCGTAGGATGATCACACGGGTACTCTGGGATATCCTAGGACAACACTGGATTCTCTAGGTGCCCACAAGCAATCCACCTAGATGTGTATGAAAGTTGCCACCTTAAGTTGAACCATTAATTAACAATCTCACATTTGTCATGGATACACTCAAACCCAATCCACGTCTACGAGCATATCATAGCAATGTAAGCATAACGTAGAAGTAACTCCCAAGGGTTTGATAATAAAACAGGTAATAGGTCCTACCTCATCAACTACTTCCCAAACCCACATGTTAAGAGATCCTACTCATGCAGTGTGTGAGGGTTGTAACTAATGCATAAAAACTGGGTATTAAAGGGGTATGATCAATGTGTTACTTGCCTTGCTGACGATCCGCAAAACCTAGAGACTCGTAGTAGCACGCTTCGCACTCCGGGAATTCTATCACAAACAAACAATAGCATACATAAGAAATTAAGGAAAGATGCATGGTTAAATCTCAAATAAGAAGATCTAACCAGAAAGTTCAACTGAAGAACTCCGGCTTGCAAAAAGAATCAAATCAAACGGAGCAACGAAACTCAAACTGCGAAAGAAACAAGATCCGATTACTAATCTGGACTAAAGTCAAATTTTACAGTACCAAAATCTTGTTCAAGTTGGTTAAGCAGAAAGAGGGCTTCGAGACGAAGATCCAGGCGCTTGAATCACCTGATTCCAATAAATGAGCGAAAAGATAAACTAAAATGAAAATCAGGGCAGAAATCACGATCGGAAATAATCGCGGAAAACCCTGGAAAAAGAAAAAATCTGACGAACAAGCTAACGAACGAATGTTCGCTGTCTGCGGCTAACGGATGAACGGTGTTCGTGAAAACGAATGTACGGACGAACGTCTGTTCTTTAACCGAACCGAGAAAACCGAACT
The DNA here is from genome assembly GCF_002575655.3 of Aegilops tauschii subsp. strangulata. NCBI lineage: Eukaryota > Viridiplantae > Streptophyta > Magnoliopsida > Poales > Poaceae > Aegilops > Aegilops tauschii. The sequence goes on from NC_053039.3 coordinate 488,490,882, forward strand.
GATCTAATAAAAAAATGAATCTAGGGTTTTTGAAATAAAACCGATCGGTTTTAAAAAAAACTGGCGGCTACCTCGGCGTTCGAGACGGCAGCGGCGGCGGGCGGCGAGGCGACAGCAGTGCGCGGCTTCGGCGGGCGGCGGGGCGACGGCGGCGGCGTCAAGCGGCAGCGGCGGCGGGATGGCGGGGCGGCAGGCCGGCGACGGGGTGCGGGGCTGGGGCTGGCTAGGGTTTGGGCGGCTCGGGCCCTCGCCTCTTAAAGGGCCGGCCAGGTCGGTGTCCCAGGCGGACACGGCCAGGTAGGTCGGTAACTTAAAAAAAAACAAATTCCTACGTGCAGATAAACAATTAAAAGAGATACTAAACGGACTCCAAAAATCCCAAAATAAATTTTCACCGTCCTCTAAAAATATGCCGGACAAAGTGAACATTTATTTGGGCCTCTAGTGCAATTTTGAAAAACGCATATTTTTCCTAATTCAAATAGAATTGCAATAAAATGGAAAACAATTTATTTATTGATTTTTAATATGTTTCCTCCAATATTTCATTTATTTTGGAGAAGACATATTATCTCCTCTCATATATTTTAATACAAAATATATTTCGGAGAGAAAAATAATTAAAAACTAAAGTGATCCTTGTTTTAATATTTGATAAAATTCAAATATGAGAAACGCGACATCCCCAACTCTCCCCGTGGGTCCTTGAGTTGCTTAGAATTTCGAGGATCGCAAAACGAAACTGCAATAAAATATGATATGCATGAATGACCTATGTATAACATTCCCAATTGAAAATTTGGGATGTTACAAACCTACCCCCCTTAAGATGAATCTCGTCCTCGAGATTCGGGTTGGCTAGAAAATAGGTGTGGGTGGTCTTTGAGTAAATCGTCCTCTCGTTCCCAAGTGGCTTCGTCCTCGGTATGGTGGCTCCACTGAACTTTGCAAAACTTGATAACCTTGCCGCGGGTAACTCGACTGGCAAACTCGAGAGTCTTGACAGGTTTTTCCTTATACGTCAAATCACTATCCAACTAAATTGCATCTAGGGGCACTGTATCTCTAATTGGAATATCGGCCATCTCTGCATGGCACTTCTTCAACTGGGAAACACGAAACACATCATGAACTCCTGACAGTCCTTCGGGTAACTCCAATTTGTAGGCAACCTCTCCCATTCGTTCCAAAACACGGTACGGTCCTAAAAATCTCGGGGCTAACTTTCCCTTGACTCCAAAACGCTTAACTCCTTGCAGAGGCGACACTCGCAGATATGCTCTGTCTCCGATTTCATAGACTACCTCCTTGCATTTTGAATCTGCATAACTCTTCTGTCGGGACTGAGCTACCTTCAGTCTATCTCGAATCAGCTTAACCTTCTCTTCAGATTCCTTAATCAAATCCGGTCCAAACAACTGGCGGTCTCCAACTTCATCCCACATCAACGGTGTTTGGCATCTTCTTCCGTACAAGGCTTCGAACGATGCCATCTTCAAACTGGCCTGGTAGCTGTTGTTGTATGAGAACTCCGCGTAGGGCAAGTTGTCATCCCAACTAGATCCATAATCTAGCGCACAAGCTCTCAACATGTCCTCCAGAATCTGATTGGCTCTCTCGGTCTGTCAATCTGTTTGCGGGTGGAAAGCTATACTAAACTCCAGCCTGGTTCCCAAAGTCTGGTGCAGTTGGTGCAAAAACTTTGAAGTAAACTGTGTTCCTTTATTTGATACGATGGTCCTCGGAACTCCGTGCAGACATACGATCCTGGTCAAATATATCTTAGCCAACTTAGCACTTGCATAAGCGGTTTTTACTGGGATAAAGTGAGCTACTTTCGTCAAGCGGTCCACTACTACCCAGATAGAATCATATCCCGATCGGGTCCTGGGTAATCCGGTGATAAAATCCATGCCAAGCTTGTCCCACTTCCATTCGGGTATCGGCATAGGTTGCAGTAATCCTGCTGGCTTCTAATGTTCTGCCTTCACTCTCTGACATACATCACATATGGCTACATACTCGGCAATATCCTTCTTCATTCCGGTCCACCAGAAACGCTCACTACAAAAAAAGACACATCCGTGACATTTTGGGCCGAACGAAATTTTTTTCTATCATACATATGACACTTCTATGACGATAATTGTGACAAAAACCCGGTATCATCATAGATGTGGTGGGCTCCTACTTCTATGACAAAAAATCATGACAGAAAATGAGCTTTTCGTCCTGGGCGGGCCGGAGACGCAGCTGCATGACATTCTTTGGGCCATCCATGACGGAAAAAACCGTGGTAGAAGCGAGGGGGAGGAAAATTTCGGGGAGTTCCCGGTTACGGTGGGAGGTCGGGGGCCGAGCGATGCGCGTTTCTCTCGTACATGTATGCGCGTGTGTGCGAGGCGTTGGCTCTAACTGAACCCGAGCGAGGCGTTGGGCTCTAACTGAACCCGAGCGATTGCACTGCAGGCTACGCATTACTGAACCCGAGCGATCGATCGATGGCTGTTAACTGAACCCGATCGAGCGATTCCTTCGCTACTGCTGTTAACTGAAGCCGATCGATTGGATGAACACTGAGCGTTGCGGGGGGGGGGTGGTTGGATGAACAGTGAGCGGTGGCGTTGCCTCTGGATGAACAGGACCCCGTGGTGTGGAGGGCTGGATGAACAGTAGACGGTGGAGGGGTGCCCGTGGAGGGGTGGTTGAACAGGACCCCGTGGTGTGGAGGGCTGGATGAACAGTAGACGGTGGAGGGGTGCCCATGGAGGGGTGGTTGAACAGGACCCCGTGGTGTGGAGGGCTGGATGAACAGTAGACGGTGGAGGGGTGGTTGAACAGTAGCCGATGGAGTAGCGCGCGGTGGAGGCTGGATGAACAGGAGCTCGTGGAGGCTGGAGGAGGTCCATGGTAGCCCGTGGAGGCTGGAGGAGGTCGACGGTGGAGATGAACAGTATCCCGTGGAGTCCCGTTTTGCGGTACGCCACACCCCTCCCGATCAACAGGACCCCCGTTTCGACCGTAGCGCTCCAACACAAGTCCGTTTCCTCTGTTTTGTGGGACGCCACACCCCTCCCGATCAACAGGACCCCCGTTTCGACCGTAGGAGATCCGTTTCGTCCGTTTTGTGGTACGCCAGACCCCTCCCGATGAACAGGATCCCGTTTCGAATGTGGTCGGTCGAACACAAGGCCGTTTCCTCCGTTCTGTGGTACGCCAGGCCTCGTTTCCATCGCCTGTTCCGTCCAAGTCCTCCCGATGAACACGACCACGCATTTCGTTCCGACCCAGCCGGTTGGCTCCCACGCGTTCCGTTGCCTCCCGATGAACACGACGCATTCCGTTGCCTCCCCATGAACACGACGCATTCCGTTGCCTCCCCATGAACACGACGACGACGACGATGTTTCTCCGTTCCGACCCAGCCATGTCAACGAGCCCTCGCCGTACGTATGCGCGAGTAGGCGTTCGAGACCCCGCCCGTATGTACACATACATGGCCGTATTTTCTTTCTTGCACCCTGGTCGCTGTACGTACGTGTACATGCTACGTACGCGCCGTGCGCGCCTCTACATCCACCAGTATATATGTACGTACACGTTCGCGACCAGAATGACAACGCTACGTATGCTTCGACCAGGTGGGTGCCGACTGTCAGGCACTTCCTTGCGTGCAAAGATGTAGCTGGTGGGTCCCAGCAGTCAGGGGGGCGAATCATTTTGTTTTTTTTGCCCGGACGCACTTCCTTGCGTGCGAAGGTGTAGCTAGTGGTTCCCAGCAGTCAGAGGGGAAACATTTTTTTCGCAAAATACGGTGGCCCGTCCGGTGGGTCCCCGCTGTCAGGTGGAGGAATAATTATTTTGCGCGTAATAAGGAGGCACTTCCTTGCTACGGCCGTGGACCCAGCTGTCAGCGTCTCCACGCACAGTACTCTTCCGATGGAAGTCCGTCGTTGACCACATTGACCACGCCGCGCCGAGAGCACCACGGCGGTGGAAAACGGCGAGGCCTAGGAAGGGGACGACACGGAGGCAGGGAAGACTCGGCAGTTGTTTCCCACACGGAGGGGAGTACGACTGTACGAGGGTTTACTGGTTCGTCTGCCGTCGCCGGAGAATTACAGCAGGTGTGGGTGAGTAGAGGGATGGCTAAGCCAGCGATGGGAGTACGGTGGGGCAGTGAGGCCTGCGCGGCAGCACAGCCGGCCGCGGGGAGGAGGGAGCAGGTAGTCCCGCCGGCGCTTGTTTGAGCGGCTGGAGCAGGAAGAGCAGAGATTGAAGAAGCACGACGGCCGTTGGATGGACATCCAACAGTCAGTGCTTGTGCGTCAACCTTTTTTTAGGAAAGCCTCAAATCTGTGGAAAACAGCATACAGCCCATCTGCCATTATTTCTAATAATTTACAGCCCATTTGCTAATTCTTAAGGGTTTTTTTGGAGCCCATATTCTTTTTGTTAGCATTACAGCCCATATTGTGGCCACGGTTAAAAAATTATACGAAATTTTGCATATTTCGGTGCGGTCCGAACTGTTTTAATCCCGAAATTTTGACTCACATTCTAACTGATTTTAAAAATAAATGTATATCAATATAAAATCCAACAAATTCTCCACGCATAAAAATTAATGTTATTTAAAATCTTGAAATGAAAGAAACTAATTGCCGGTTTGATGTGTTTTAAAAATGTACAACCCATTTCTCATTACTGATGGGCCATTTTCTCGGCCAGCCGAATGAAAGCTCCCCTCGTCTTGAAAGATTTGCATCCCAACAGGCCTGACAAAGCGACTTACTTGGCAAATCACAAAAAAACTGGGCTGTGGCCGTGGACCCAGCTGTCAGCCTCTCCACGTACAGTACTCTTCCGATGGAAGTCGTTCCTTGACCATGTTGACCACGCCGCGCGGAGAGCACCACGGCGGTGGACGACGGCGAGGCCTAGGAAGCGGACAACGCGGAGCCGGGGAAGACGCGGCAGTGGAAGCCCGCGCGGAGAGGAGTATGAGGGTTTACTGGTTCGGCTGCGGTGTGAGGCTGCCGTCGCCGCAGGGCCTGGCCTACGGTGGGAATAGTAGGGGGCGGTGAGGCCTCTGCAGCAGCACAGCCGGCCACGGGAGGCAGGAGCATGCGGCACGACCGACGCTGCTTTGGGCGGCTGGAGCAAGAAGACCAGAGGTTGAAGAAGCACTATGGCCGTTGGATGGACATCATACGGTCACTGGAGTATTGACTAAGTTGACAAAGCCCTCCGTCCCCGTCAACTTAGTAGGCCCACAAGTCAGCCCAACAATATGGTGGGTCCCAACTAGCAGGGGGTATTCATTTTTTTGGGCGTAATAAGGAGGCACTTCCTTGCGTGCAAAGATATAGCTGGTGGGTCCGACCTGTCAGCGGGGGGAACGTTTTTTTCGTGAAATACAGAGGCCCTTCCTGTGGGTCCTAGCTGTCAGGTGGAGGAATCATTATTTTGCACATAATAAGGAGGCATTTCCTTGCGTGCGGCCGTGGACCCAGCTGTCAGCCTCTCCACGTACAGTCCACTTCCGATGGATGTCGTTCATTGACCACGTTGACCAGGCCGCGCCGAGAGCACCAGGGCGGTGGACGACGGCGAGGCCTAGGAAGGGAACGACACGGAGCCAGGGAATACTCGGCAGTTGTTTCCCACACGGAGGAGTACGAGGGTTTACTGGTTCGTCTGCCGTCGCCGGAGAATAATAGCATGTGTGGGTGAGTAGAGGGATGGCTAGGCCAGCGATGGGAGTACGGTGGGGCCGTGAGGCCTGCGCGGCAGCATAGCCGGCCGCGGGAGGAGGGAGCAGGCAGTCCCGCTGGCGCTTGTTTGAGCGGCTGGAGCATGAAGAGTAGAGATTGAAGAAGCACGACAGCCGTTGGATGGACATCCAACAGTCACTGCTCTCGTGTGTTGACTAAGTTGATAGGGCGTTGCGTGTGCGTCAACCTTTTTTTATGAAAGCATACGCGTCAACCTGTAGTAGGCGCACAAGTCAGCCTCAAATCTGTGGAAAACAGCATACAGCCCATCTGCCATTATTTCTAATAATGCACAGCCCATTTGCTAATTCTTAAGAATTTTTTTGGAGCCCATCTTCTTTTTGTTAGCATCACACCCCATATTGTGGCCACGGTTAAAAAGTATACGAAATTTTGCATATTTCGGTGCGGTCAACTATTTTTAATCCAGAAATATCGATTCACATTCAAACTATTTTGAAAAATAATTTCTATAAATATAAAATCCAAATAATTGTCCACGCATAAAAATCAGTGGAATTTAAGATCTTGTAATGAAAAAAAATTGAAACTAATTCCCGGTTTGATGTGTTTTAAAAATGTACAACCCATTTCTGGGCAAACCGAATGAAACTCTCCTCGTCTTGAAAGATTTGCAGCCCAGCAGGGCCGATAAAGCAAGTAGGCCTTGTTTGGGTATTTCTTAAAAAAAATAGAACTGGGCTAGCCATTTTCAGCAAGAAAAAAACACAACTGGGCTCATGATGTGGTAAACATAAATAAAACCCTGGCTAGACGGGCCACAGCCCCCGCACAGCCCAGATGTTACCCTGATCTGTCACTAAAACTAGTATAAATAACAACTGCTTGTTCCTCAAAAAAAACTGCGCGACTTGCTGGGTCCCTGGTGTCAGCCGCTCGTAGTGTAATTCTCTCGTTTATTGACTATGTTGACAATGGCGTGAGCCCCAGATGTCCAACCATTAGGAGGAACCATATTTTTGGGCTTGTACTATAGAGGCACTTGCTTGCGTACTGCCATGACGCTGGTGGGTCCCTACTGTCATCCTCTCCACGTACAATCATCTCCTTGTTCCTCTCGGTTGTTGACGACGTTGACAACGCAAGAGGGCGGCGCACCGTGCACGGCGAGCGAACCAAGGCCGCAAGGCGGAGGACGACGGCGAGGCCTCGGACGGAACGAACAGGAGCCGTTGAAGATGCGCCGGTCCAGTCGCAGGCGGAGGGGAGTACGAGGGTTGACTGGTTCGGGCGCGGGTGCGTGTTGGGGCTGACATCACCGGAGAATAACAGGACGTGTGGGGGAATAGAGGGAGGGACTGGCCAACGTTGGAGGGTACGTACGGTAGGGCGGCGGAGCGCAGCCAGCCATGGGAGGCGGGAGCAGGCGGAGCCGACGGGGTGGTTTGGTTTGGGCGGCTGGAGGAAGAAGAAGACAAGAGATAGAAGATACACGACAGATGTTGGATGTCAATCCAACGGCTGGTAGGCAGAATCGTTTGTTGACTGGCTAGTAAGTCGACACCACCTTGGATAGGCTATTTCCTCGTAGGTCCCAAATGTCAGAATCCAAATCTGTCACGGTCATGCAGCCTTTCCTATGAAAATTTACAGCCCATTTGATGTGCTAGTTCGAAATAAGTTTGTGGGTGCTGGTGGGGGCTAATCACTTGGCTTCTGTAATGCATAGTGAGCTCAAGCAACCGGCGAGAATGATGTTATTTCCCTTGGTTGGGATTTGTTACAATATTTCACTCTAAATTAAACGAATGGCAAGCCATTTGCCTTGTTTCAAAGAAAATATGATAGTCACAGCCGAGTTGAAAAGGGCGGGAACATCTAACTCCAGCTTACAAACTGTACAAAAGCAAGAGGGTTAATTGTTCATCAGGTTTACAAAAAAACCAGATTGAAAAGGGCAACAACATCTAACTCCAGCACTGTTTTCAGCAGTCACAGTCAAATGGATCGGTCAGGTCCATAGAATGAACATCCTGGGTCGTAAAATTTACTGGATTATGACCACAATATGTTGTAAATAGAAGCCCGGCACGTTCAGAAGCTCTTTTGCCCACCTGAAACTCCTTTTTTTGCTCTTCGACATACCCATCCGTCAAAACCATGCTGCTGATAAACTTAAGCCTGATGGACAATAGTAACCTCGCATTCAGCAGGAAGAATGTGACAAATCTTGTGTTTGCACGGTTGGCTACATATCGTTCTAGCGTTATTATCTTCAATCGAATCTCATGAGAAGTGAGAAAATCCCGATGCTTATGAATCCACCGATTGGTTATAACTTTCTTACCCCGTCCTGTTGCCTAAATAGACATGAAGATTGAAAACAGTTAAGGTCTAAAAGAAGAGTGTTGAAAGAGCAACAGCTGAACGGTTAATTCTAGTACACTATATGCGGGCTTCCAATGTGTGTGAAATTATCACCTTTATATACAACTTCTCCAGACATGGAAAGCATTGCAGCAAGCCAATAATCTTGTTTAGATCAAAACTATTCATTTGGATATATAAGATCTTGACAGAATCCAGCACCATTGATAGGCCATCCATGGAGAAACTCTTCATTGAGCATAGAACATAATATTAGTACAAAATGTGTACTCCAAGATGATATATAAATTATGCGCAGAAATTTAAAATGCAGCTTATGGTTACAAGTGTAGATGATAATATAAAGTACCTGAAGAACTGTGGAGCCAAACACCATACTGAAATGAGCACAGAGATCATGTATTACACCCAAGGTCTCCAGTTTAGGCGCAGAGAGGACGGTTATTTGCAACGGTGAATAACTAGAATCAAGGATCAACTTTGAAGTGAAGGGGCATCTTGGATGATGAGCTGCCTTCCGTCAAAAGAAATTCCAATTCTTACAAGGTTAGGCGACTTTATTTGGAGACAACCGATTCTAACTGTGAAAACAAGCACCAAGCACTCCAGCGTAGGGCAACTGGAGTGGATGATGTTGTGCAATGAGGCCTCCGATATACGAACCCGCACAAGTGAAAGTTTCTTGAGAAATGGGAGTCGAAGGTTTAGTACCAGATTGTCTGGTAGGTAGCACAGTGCAAAGGTGGCGGTGTGGAGAGAGGACGAAAACCGCGAGATGGACATCGGTGCTGAGGGCACAAGTTCATGGCGTTCGGTATGTGGTATGTGATTTCCAGGGGAATAGTAGAACTCAAGCAACTGTAGTTCTGTGAATTCAGGGGATTTCAGCCAGGCGTCCACCGTGCAGGGCATGGTATGCTTGCTCAGGTAGCATGACGGGATGTAGAGGCTTTGAACGGAGCCCTGGTGGGAGGAGATGATGGCTCTGGGGATTTCAAAATCATTGAAGAGAGATAGCTGAAGACAATCGAGATTAAGGGGCACGGCGCGCCATAGAGGGCGCCACCGAATTGAGAGGACTTAGGTGCGGCAGCAATCCTTGGTGGGGAGAAGCGAGATGATCTCCCCAAGGACGGCGTCCGGGAGATCGCTGATGCGGTCCACCCGAGATTCTACGGGTTCCTGGGATCCGGTGGGGGCGGGGTCGCCGCTTCTCCCCGCGCTGCCGGGTGCGGGATCTACAACAGGCGTCGCCGTTGGCAGAAGCCTCATCTGCTTGGCGCTGGGGTCAGCCGACTCCATTTTCCTCGAGGGAGTCGCGTCGCGCTCATGGATTTGAGCAGAGTAATGAATGACGAGCCTAGTTGTAGTGCGAGCGAAGAAGAAGGGGAGCTGGGGGTTTTCTGTAGGAGTGAGGAAGAAGGGGAGCAGGGGTTTTCTGTAGGAGTGAGGTGAGGAATTTGGGGGTACGAGTGGAGCGAGCTGACGTGAGGTGGGTGGGAGCGATGAGGAAGAAGAGCACCCAGTGTGGATGGGCTTTTGAATTGATTTTACTATTTACTAGTGTGGATGGGCTGTTTTGTCTTGGGCCCAGAGAAACAATTACTACTAGTACAGTGGAGACACTCTACAGCTACCCAGAAAAACAATTACTACTAGTACAGTGGAGACACTCTACCGCTTCTGGCTCCTCCTAGGTCATTGAAACGTCTCCCTCTACTGAATGCCGTTATACTTTTGTTCACTGACATGCGGGTCATGCAGCACGCGGGCCCAAATGCCATCCACCAAATTAGAAGGCAGTATGCAGGCGGAGAGTCACCCCGGTTGTAGCGCGGCAGTAATGAGCCGTCGTATCACAAAACCCCACCTCCCCGCAGTCTAAGTTTGACGGACGAAGCAACCATCATTTCACTCTTCGCTGAATCCCCTTCTCCCTCGGACTATCCTTCTCCCTCACCGTCTTCAAGAAAGGCAACACTCGCATCTGCCACTGTTCTTCTCTCCGAACGAAGGGAAGGTAAGCGGATCCGTGATGTTGTTATATTTTCGTTCAGAGAAAAAAAAGAACTTTTGCAAAGCACTAACCGATCCTCACTCTCTTTTTTGTTTCATTGTCATTGCGATTGTGTTTTCCTTTCAGTGGTCTCCTAGTATTCGTCAGTTTCATGATGGACCAAGGAGAACCAGGCAAAGATCTGCCGATATTGGAGCAGACGCGGGAGGCTGATCCCCACGAGACAGAGAGCCCAAGAAGATGGAGGCAACCACCGAGCTGACCCCAGATATACTCACGGCCACTACTGAGATGGTCAACGCCCCGTTTGAGGTTACAGCCCCCGTGGCACTGCAGGAGCAGTTTTCCCCCTTCGAGGATGTGTCCCCCCCCCCCCCCGCTGAGCTGCCCAAGGTGATCTCCTTCTTCGCCGATCTCGATTGTGGTTTTTCATCTAAGTATGTGGTGATTTTTTTAGAAAAGGAAGTATGTGGTGATTAATAATGCAAAATTTTATTAGCTTCGATGCCATGCTATACATAGTTGTTTAAATAACTTGTGTTTCTTATACTGAAAAGTAATTCAGAATTTGTTTCTGTTTCAATTAGAGCCCTAATGCAGACAAGGATTGTGTGGTTGTACATGTCACTCGCTATGAGGTGGACGACCTGAATATACACAATGGGAAAACAGAGTTCTTAGGCTGTTGGATCCTGGAAGCCATTAGCGGTTATACCAATAAAGAGTTGTATTCCACCCTCACTGTTGTCAGGCGTGTTGTCCAGGGTGTACTGAAGCACAAGAAGTTCAAAGCTACTCCTTCGTTTGTGAGGCATACTGTTCTTGTCAAGCTTACGCAGGAAGATGACGTGGCATGCCTCCACAAACAAGTTTATCAGTGGCAAGGCCACAAGGTTGTCTTCATGAAGGTTCACAGGATTGAGCTGCTGCGGGACGTCCTCGATGATGTTCATGGCAAGGTCCATCTTGTGTCCAGCCCAAATTAGATCGAGGCATGAAATAGTTGCCCTAGCTAGTGTTTAATAGTAGTTTGGATTGTGTCTAATTATCCGAACCTTGCCTATTATCGACCCCTCTGGGGCTAGTACTCTGTTTGAATCCGTCTATGGGAACTGCTGCTACTTTTGTGTGCCCGTGAATCATGTGAGAACCATCGTAATTGTTGCCGAAACAGATGCGTCCTCACTAGTTTTTTCATGAATATGGCATGGTAAGACATAAGTTGTCACGGTTTATCATACGAGCAGTGTGTGTTTTGATGAAATAGAGCACTCGTTCGAGAACCATGCGCTGACGTATACATAAGTACTTGTAAACACTGTTGGTGCTACCCCACTTGTAAGTAGTTGTGCAAAACACGGCACATTGGCTCAGCTCGCTTCAACACTAGGCTATCGACCAGCTAACAATCAACAATCTGCTGTCTGACATATAATCAACTATGTATCTTGTTACAGTGGTTCATGCAGTTAATTGAGGCCACAATTAATAAATTCCAAAGTTCACACGCTAGTCCAGCGCTCATGTGGAACACTCACATTAAACTCGTCTTCATAAAAAACTTGAAAAGCATAAGTTAAGCAATTTTATACATCTCAATGATTCATAGAACATAACAAACATATACTAGTTCACAGCAAAAGACAAAGTTGTGAGAAGGTTTACAAATCAGGAAAAACAAGCAAGGCTTCTCTGAGCAAAGGGCCTCCCGGCAGGCTTAAATTTCCTGGAGTTCACTCTGTTTTTTTCTTGTTGCCACCATTCAGGGTTAGGTTCTCTCATTCCAGAATAACCAATTATAATTGAGGTCTCAGCTAGAATGCTGAACTGAACCATGCAGTGTACTGACCAGCTGAAATGCTTGTGCATTCCACTAGATTTAAGCACCGCTATTTGCAGAAATAAGCAGACCACAATGCCTCTTGTCCGCGCACCTGTCCAAAAAACCGCCGTGCAGCCGTGCCAGCTAGTCCTCGGTCCATGGATGAACTGGTAGAAAGTGCATTCCGGACTAGGATGCAGTTGTTTTCGCTCATCCCTGCACTGCAATCAGGAAGTAAAACGTACGAATCAGCTTCTTTTAGATTGCGTTGGTCATTCTACCTTAGTTACTAGTACCAATGTAGGGATACCTTGAAGACGGGAGGTTAGACGACGGCAACGAGGGATAGCCATCTCATTTTGCGCAGTTGTACGAAAACTGAGGTGTGTGCTTTTGATTGCGCGGATAGAAACGATACGGAGACAGACATCCCTGTTTGCGCAAATACGAAATACGGTTATTTAAACAGTGACAAATATTACTACTTTCCCCCGTTTCCTCTTAGAACCAAGTCCTAGATTCATGCTACAGCTTTCCCACTTTCTTCCCTGTTTGAACCAACGCTTTGAGTCGACTGTATGAACTAGCTTTACTTCTAATAATAGTAGAAGTCTAGGTGGCTTTGGAACAGCAGACGGAAGTAGAAAAGGATACACACACGAAGGGAGCTGGGGCAGTAGAGCAAGGCAGGTTTCGAAGGAATATATACCTGAGGGTCGTCGGCATGTGGCAAAGACGGCGTCGGGAGGCCGCATCTTGGCCACAATACCGCAGGGAGGAAGAAGGGGTCGGAGGCCCTCCCGAGCCGGCGCTCTCTCGGAGAGAACGGCACGGCCGCCGATCGGGACGCGCGGGCAGCCGTTGGTCTCCTCCCTCGCCGCCGACGACAGTGTTAACGATGCACCTACACCCCTGCCCCGGTCGAGGTTGTCCGGCCGGATTTGTGACCAGCCGTGAGTTGAGAGAGAGTGTGGCCACCTATGTGTTGCTTAGATCTGGAGAGCATGAGAGAGTGAACGAGAGGAACCCTAGTAAAGCAAGCGCTAAGGCTCCTGCTTTTATATATAGTGGAGTGATTTTGTTGTACCAGCTTCAAAAAAATGCGCTCCTACGTGTACCCGCGAGTGGGTGTGACAGAACTAGTGCGTGGGTGCATCGCTTCTCTTCGTTAGAGTACAATATACTATGCCCAAAGAACGTTCGCCACAAGAGTAATAGTATAAGTGTGTGATGTGTGAGCTAAAATAAAATGTGCGCGCCATCTTTTGTTTTTTAGAAGTTCTGACGGTAGGGTGTGAAGAGCACATATGTGCGTGACGTCTACCTGCAGATAGACGGTGGGTGCGACGTGCGAGTCTGCGAGAGGACTCGGGAGAGTCGTGACTCGTGAGGGTGCGTGTGCGTGAGAGAGAGGGGGGCACGTATCAATGCAATGCATGTGTCCGTAAATCATTATCCGACAAACGTTCGCCACCAGCCTTTTCCTGACGAACGCCGTAAGAACCGTTAGATCGGCATCCGATAGTGTCAGTTTTGCCATGTCATTTAACAGAACAGCCACTCCTCCTACACACAAATCTTCCACGTGAGTGTTAGCAACTGCTGTATGCTCCCTCCATTCCGAAATGCAGTGCATATAGCTTTATTGAAAATTCGAACCTCACAAACTTTTACCGAGTTTTCGTGTACCAAATTGCACATGTAGAATACCATGTATATATCATTTCATTCATCTTCGAGAGGTAACTATAAAGATGGGTGAGGAGTCTACAAAGAAAGACCATCGTATCACCCGCAGCAATTTCAAGCATCCTTTAGTGTCGAGGAATATCATAGGAACTCTTTATAATATGATTTTTATAGGATTTTTTCCTTTAGAGCCAGTTGGTTCATAGGAATAGATTCATATACTCCACATTTCAAAGGAAATAAACATGATATCATTTCTATAGCTTTAGAGCCACTTGGTTCATATGAATGGATTCCTATACTCCCTTAATTTCAAAGGAAAATAAACATTAGAGTATATTCAATAGAAAAGTTCCTATGATATGAACCAAATTACATCTCTTTTCTAATCCCTCCTCATAGGAATTGAGATACATGTCATCTCTAGATTCAACAGAAAAGTTCCTATGATGTGAACCAAATGACATCTCTTTTCCAATCCCTACTCATAGGAATTGAGATGCTCCATGTCATCTATTTCCCTACAACTTCCATGTATACATCTTCTATTCCTAAATAGATAGTACAACCCACTAGTAGTTTTTTTCCAAAACATGCAACTATGGCACAAGAACTATATAGTGTGCCAATAACTTTGAAAGATGGTCGCTGGATGAAGCTAACCCGACAGTGCAGAGATAGGCAAATCCGAGCACAACTGGCCGTTGGATATCATCAACATTCCATCAGATCTGCTACATGTACAATTTAGAAGACTCCATGGTTCAACTTAAGCATAATGCACAAACCTCAAAACACAAGCACTTCTCCTTTGTTCTAGAATCTTCTGTATCATAATTGATTATTTTTTTCTAAATGAATTGCCATTATTTGTTTTTTACTTTATGATTTACAATGCACAACCCCATGAATCTTAACATTTTTATAAAACTAATTGGTTTTGAATGAGATGAACTATAAGAACTAAACGAACATCTACATCATGCATATATGACTTAAATCTTTACATGCTATAGTGTGTATTTATTCGTAATTTGGTTTCGAAATCTCATGCGTTCAATACATGTGTACCTTACTAGTTTTGAGTAGAGTAGCAAATTTCACGCGGCCCCGGGTATATCAAAATGCAGGGCCCATGCATCATTGCCTTTCGGTCGAACCTACGTCCACAATTTTTTGTACGTACTATATCTCCACTGGTCCCCGAACCCAAAATGATACCTCGTTCCCGTAAAACCAAGCGGCCCACACATATTTAACGCGTCGACTCAAACCCATTTACTACAACGTGGCCCCGCACGCCGTAGTACTCCTACAAACCCTACCGCCGCACTCATCATCGGTTTTCTTCTAGTGGACGAGGGAGAAGCCGATTTGTAGTGGAGACGCTTTAAAAAAAGGATATGTAGTGGAGACCCCTACCCTAGGCTGCCCTAGGTAGCTGCCGCATGCATCATTGTTTTCTCTTTTCTTTATGCTCTTGCGCCCTAGAGTGAAATGATGGTTGCTTCGTCCGTCCAGCTTAATGCGGGAAAGGTGGGGCTTTCTGATTTGACCCCTCATCGCTCATTTTCTACTACTGCGGCGCTACGACCGGGGTGCCTCCAATTCCAACCGCTGCTCCGAACTGTAATTTGGTGCATCGCACGTGGAACAAGACGGTGGATGAGCCACATGTCGGCCAAAGGGGTCCTGTTAAGTGTGTCGCCATTTCGTGTGCGGACTGGCCCTGCTTGAGTTGCTACGCCAACACGACAGGAGCAACCTACAACTTGGTTTTGCTCCTTGGTGAATCCCGACTATATTGATCTAAAAAGATACATGCTGAACTACCCTCTCCGTCTCGGGTTTTTTAATTTTTAGGCGTCTCGGTTTATAGGGCCTGCACGTAGTTCTAGGTCATCCATTTGACTAACTAAATATGAGTTACTATGTCACAAAAAGTATATCATTGTATTCTTAAGCGGATGTAGTTGTATTTAAAAGTCGAGGGCGGGGCTTTTCCTGCTCGGTAGGCGGGGCAGTTCCGCCTAGTCGGTTCGACAGAGACGCGAGAAGACGAGGGAGTAGGCTGCTGCAAATGTGGGGTTGTGTGATTTGACAGCGAGTTACTGATGGATAGGTGGGGCCCCGTGATTTGACTTGCCATTATCATTTTAACTGCGGCGCTACGACCGGCGTGAGTCTCCTGATTCCTGACCACCTCCATACAGGTGCCTCTCCCAATGCTCCACCATGTAGTAGAGGCTGGCTCTTGCATGAGAGCCCACTTCTCCACTTTTTCCTTGCCTCTCTTTCCTCCACATATGCAAAAATGCCATGTAAAGCGCACTATTGTACTTACTTTTACTTGCTCCTACAGGTGCTTAAGCTTGCCACATAGGCATAAAGTCTGATGTGGCAAGTTAATCAAGAACAGAGAGACTAGTTTGGTGACCCAAGGAAGAAACGGTGCTAAGCGCATGTACCTAGGTGAAAAGATAATTTTGAGTCTATAGCTAATTAAATGAAGCAAACTTAGCAACACCATTTCATTGGAAGAGGTCAATCCTTGGCAAATGCAATAAATACTAGTACTCCCTGTGTCCCATAATATAAGAACGTTTTTGGCACTACACTAGTGTCAAAAACGTTCTTATATTATGGGACGGAGGGAGTGCGAAGAAAGAGATAGAGAGGAGTAAAAAAATTACACTTATAGCCAACCTTATAGCCAACCTTGTTGTAGTATGAGTGACTAAGTGATGACTATGTATGACATGCCAACATCAGATAGCCTAACGTACCATGTTAAATCTCCAAGGGCGCGACCGCGCGAGCGACGCGACAGTCGTGGTAGGCGCGACCATGATACGGGCTGCTGGCAGCCCTTGGATCTGAGATCAAATGGTCGCATGCTAAGTTGCTGAAAATTTGCAGAACAACCCTCCAGGATAGGATATTCACCCATAGGTCTAGAATCACGCCATGCAACCGTTCGATCTCAGATCCAAGGGCTCTCGGAAGCCCGTATCATGGGAGAATGGAAAGCCACTACCTTGCCGTTCGCACGCTGGCAGTTCGCTCCTACTCGTCCCCGCACGTCCTTCAATACTACGGCGGTTCGCTCCTAGTCGTCCCGTCCATTCACATTACGGCAGTTCCATTAATCCTAACCCTCCTCCCAAATCCATGGTGTCCCAAATCTCCACAATCGGCAGTGAGTACAAGGTTAGAACCATCACCGGCGATGAGTTCGACGTCATCTACACCCGTTCTTCCGCGACGGTGAAAGGATGCCTTTCTCGCTTCAGACGCATGTTCAAAAACTCAGATGATGAGTGGGTCGCTGGGCTAGATGTTGAGTACACCATAGTCCTGGGACGAGAGAGGATCTAAAGGACGAAGAGAGGAAGAAGCCCGCCGTGATCCAGGTTTGCGTACATAACGTTTGCTTGGTCTACCACATATGCCATGCCGACGTTGAGTGCCAGGATTTTAAGAACTTCCTCAAGGACAAAACAGTGAAATTCGTTACTGTAGACTTTAAGAACGACAAAGAAGTCCTGGGTCGGATAGGCCTCGTTGTAGGCAACCCCTTCGACCTCCAGAAGAATCGGCTGGTGCCCTCTCGTCAGCCTTCAATGCTGACCCTGGCAGGAGCCATGGTTCATCCTTCATACCGTAAACTGGAGAAACCTCATTACACGTTTCATCGTCATGCATGGCAGCGGAATGTACTAGATATAGACCACATCCACTACGCTGCAATGGATGGCTACCTTTGTTTCAATATCTACAAGGGTTGGATGAATAGCAACAGCCAAGTGTGCGGTTCAAGCAAAGAAGTATCAGCCAAGAGGAAGAGGGACAAGGACGAAGTCGAGGACGTGGACGAGGACTCCGAGTAAGGTGGCAGTGTCGTTGCTCATGGTGGTTCTAAACATCTAATGCAGTGTCTACTGGATTAGTTGCATAGTTTAATTTCAGGTGTGCTTAGTTTAATTTGATGGGTGTGTTGTGCTGAGACCCCAGCAGAACTATGTTATGTCTCTTCTCGTTACTTTAACTCTTCAGTATGTACATACTACTAGTATATCTTTAATAGAATTTAGCACCCCAATTAAGCACGTACTAGCTTTTTTAATAGTACTATATGCATAATTTGGCGACGAGCGCTCTCTATATGTACCACCTTTTTTTTAATTTCAATTTTTGCTCCATGGCGCAAGCCATCGATAGTACTACTGTACAAAAGTATACATTTTTTAAAAGGCTAGAGTACTGTTCATCACATATATAGCCAGTTAAATTCTCAACCTAGAACGACGTGCATGCCATGTAGTAAACCGATACGGAGGAAGTATAGTAAAAATGAGGTGATTTTACCGAGCGATCGGCGGGGGAGCATGGCCTGTCATGCGGTCCCACGTGTCATGATGTACCAAGGCGATGCGCGTGTCCCTCTTGAGGCAGAAGCAATACTACGTGGTTTGAGATGATGGCGAACCGAAGTGTGAAATAATGGTTGCTTCGTCCGTCTGGGAAGGTGCGGCATTGTGATTTGACGTCTCATTGCTCATTACTACTACTGGGCCGGTACGAGTGGGGTGCGTCCCCCCTGCTGTTCTGCACTGTTATTTGGTGCTTGACACGTCGACTAGGTTGCTATATGTCCCACATGTCGGCGACAGGAAGTACAGAATTCATGAAAGGGAGCGTCGACGGAGGAGTATACTACAGAATTCATGAAAGGGAGCGACTTAGTTTTGGAAAAATCTGTTTTTACGGAGTACGTACCCACTAGGGTTTATAGGGCTCATATAAAAAACATTCGTTTTTCCGTTTGATAAGTCTCAATTCTACTATAATAGTAGTAGTACTATTACATGTTGGATTTCGAGGTGCGTTAGATCACCCGACGCAAGCAGTGTCAAGAGGAAACTAACCAATGCATGTACAAGTTCATGGAAATTTAGTGGTCATTCATGCATTCATTCTAATTAATGCCTCGGTAAACATAACTTCTTGAGAAAACTAGCGTACTAATTACTTGTGCAAACTACGAAATGAATTCGACCACTCACCGTCTACCTTGGTTGGAGAGATTTTGAAATTGAGCCATAAACTGGAAAGGAGGGAGTAGTAACTTTTGTCTCGATTACTATTTGTCGCCTTGTATAGATGCAAAATGTATTTTTTTATAGTGGCCTTGTATAAGTAAATGGAGGGAGTACTAACCAAAGTACGTAATAGGGACGAGGAGTAAACGGAGGGAGTAGTAAAATTTTCTCCTCGTGCTACGAGCCACCGTGCGCGTGGGCGAGGGAGCGGGCGTAAAGGCGTACAGTAGTAGTAGTAGTACTACTACTACTCGTAAGCAAGCTTCACCTCATCCTGCGAGCCACCGCGCCCGTGGGCGGGGGAGACGGCGTACTAAGCAAGCTTCTCCTCGTTCTGCGAGTTGATGGGACACATCAAAAGTACTCCATTGTATAGAGCCTTTCCTCTAAGGTAGGCCCCACATGGTTTGCCTCTTTTTTTAATTTAACATAACGCGTCAAGTCGCAATTTGTTTGTTCACCCGTGGTAGACGATCCTCCCTCCACCAAGTGGACAACCAGTACACGTGCCAAATTACCACGTGGGCTGCCTTTTTCGTACAGAAATGAGCTCCACCGTGTACCCGCGCGGGTGTGGTTGGGAAAGAGACGGGAGTACGTGCGCCGTGCGTGCACCTCTTCTCTTCGTGCACGTCCCCCACCTACGTGGGCGTGTGTGAGAGAGATACAAACCTAGACATAATGCGCCGTCCATCCCCATGCCTCCGTCCAGTCCGACCACCAGTCACCACCACGCCCCACTCCTCCTCACCTTATCTCTCATCTTTCTCCCTCCATTTTTATATACAAGGGGCCACTATCAAAATTACAATTTGCAGATATACAAGGCCACTAACACTAATCAATGCAATATTAATGGTGTTTGCCTCGTGGTACTAGCAAAGGAGGACATTAATTATCACTTGCATGCATGCGGGAGTTTGTAAAAAATGCATCTTGATGTTCCGTGCAATGCACGGGCATCTTGCTAGTCCATGAAAACAACACATGGCAAAATTCCACGGCGAACGAGGGATTTGAATCTATTGGGAGGGGTTGTTTGGATCTTGCCCGGGGTAGCCAAAATATTGGCGACCCTTTTGTCCACTGGTGCCTTTGCCACCGATGAACGAGGAATGGCTCGGGTGCTCATGTTGTCATGCATCCTCCAGCGCGCACGTTGGAGATGAGCTTGCACGAGCTGTGTTTTTTGTCCCACAACGCCGCCCGAGCCGCCCGCAGACCGACTGGCGACCCACAAATTACGCCATCCAACCGTAGCCGCACACATTATGACAGCAACTCAACCAACCGGACGAAATTCACGCAAACACGTAGACAAACTGATATTTCATATAAACAACGACGGAAATCGTATAAAATACCGGATTTTCATACAAACATGACGGATTTCATTACATTCAAATGAACTACGCGGTGCTAGTTCTGGACAGCACAGGTATATAATACCTGGCCTAAATGGTCGCCCGCTGATCGATTTGTGTTCCTCATGTACGGCAGCATGATCACCGGACTGCCGGGAGCCCCGGAGGTATATGCTTCAGCGCAAAGGACTGCTCGCTTCCCCACTGCCCAACTGATATCATTGGCTGGTGCCGAAGATGATGGTGGCCGGCATGCACCGGTTTGAGTTCATCACCGGCCACTACTTCGCCATGGCCGGCACCGGCTCGAGTTCATCCTAACATTCCTCTCTTCCGTGGAGCCCATGCGGGGTCGACGAAGGTCCTCGCAACAAAAGGATCCGGCAAGACACCTGTTGTGTACGCCGGCGTTGCCTCTGCGTAGGCCATCATGGGACCCAAGCGGCGGCGGCCTCCCGTGTTCTACTTCTCCTCGATGATGGCGGCGGACGCGGAGGCGCTGGCCACCGACTCGTCGCTCTCCGCGCACCCGGCTTTTGTCGCTGCTTGCATGGTGCGGCCGCCGGCATGGGAGTCTCGGCCATAGAAACGGGAGATGCGGTACGAGGCGGCGGTGTGGACGGCAACAACGATGCCCGTGTGCCGCTCCTCGTCGAGCTGGCCTGGAGCAGCGAGTTGCTGAACCGCGCGCCGGCTTGGGGCGGCAACTGGCTCCGTTGGGTGAGGGGAGGGAGGTGGATCAGCGAGCTGCATAGCTCGTATCCGGCGGGCTACCCAGCCGGCTTGGATGCGGAATAACTACTCTTCGCAAGCCATTGTAAGAGTGGACAAAATGGTGGAGGAGATAGGGGAGCGGCGGAGGTGTGCGATTCTTGGCCGGCGTTTGGCCTCGTTTAAATAGGAGATTAAATAGACGGCGGACGGGAGGAGCTCGGCCGGCGTTGCGTTTAACGCTGGCCCGGTCATGAACGGACGTGTGTCCAGAGTGGGTTTCTCGGCTTCCACACGGGCGGGTTTCATGGAGGCGTTTGAATGCGGCACGAAGGCGTGTTCAGCCGGGCGTGCCATGAGTGGCGCCCTCGACTCTGACCTTGGACACCGCGCCATTCTTCCACTGACATGTGGGCTCTTTGGGTGCATGGCCTGCATGTCAGTGACCCAACGCAGGCAGCGCATAGCAGAGGAACCTTTGGTGGGCCAGGGCCGTCAGAAGCGGGCGTTTCATAAACCGATGATTGTTCATTGTGTGTGACGTCATCTTTTTCATGTAGATAAGCCTACTATGTTGATAGCCCGTTCGATACGTTGTGATTCACAAAGACCGCTGCAAACATCAATGTTCTGCTTATCACAGATAAGATTGATTAATACCCGTAACAATCCATGTCCTTAACAAAGGTGCATGCACGTATAGGTTGAGCGTGTGTCTTGCGTCGTGTGGTGTGTGCATGTAGGCGTGCGAGTGTTGCGTGCGTGCAAGGGTACGTTTTAGTGTTGCATGCATGGGTGCGTACGTGCGTGTGTTCGTGAGTGCATGTGTACGTGTCAGTGTTGCACGCCAGCATGCATGCGTGTGTATGTGTCAGTGTTGCATGCCTACATGCGTGCGTGTGTTGCGCGCGTGCATGTGTACGTGCGGGTGAGGCTACACGTCAGTCGACTGACTTTTTCATCTCTGGTCATTAGATTTTCCAGCCGTTGGATACGAAATCAAGGGCCTCCAGTTTATCATCAAACTCCACCCCCCCTGAGCCGCCAGCCACCACTGGCCGAACCGCCAGCCCCCGCCCTCCCCGAAACCACTCCCCACCACCGGCCCGCCGCCGCACCGGCCATCCCTCTAGCCCCCCCCCCCCCCCCGCCGAGCTTTTTCTCCGGGGATCCCCACCCCACCGCCCAATGAACGCCCCCCAACCGCCGGTGACTGCCAACCAGAGGTCTCACGACTTCGAATACCCACCGACCACTAATTTATTACCATTTCTGTCCTTCATATACGCGCTAACGGGTGGGCCCTATGGTAATGTGCGCTGCTGAATGTGGACCGTTTGACTGGTCAATTGATCGTGTTATCAACAAATTACGGAGCTGTATGGTGAGCCAGTGACCGTATGATCACCCTAAAATGTACTCCTATTTTATTAACACAGTACAGAATCAAACTACCATTTCTTTCTTTCATATACGGGCTGACAGGTGGGCCCCACGGTTACGCGCCCCGATGGTGCAACACTAGTTGCGCCGCGTGGAACGTTTGACTGGTCAATTGATTGTGTCATCAACAAAATACGGAGTTGTACGGGTGAGCCAGTGACCGTATAATCATGATATGTATTTGTTTAACACGGTACAGACGCAAGGGCTCATATATACGCGCAAGCACTCACCGCTATAAGTGCACACACGCGAACCCTACCCCTATGAGCACCTTCAAGAGAGTGGGCCATCATATATGATCTTGAGATTTTACGAAGTCACCATAGGTGCCTCGTAGTCGAGTGGAACGTCTCCTCCCACTGAACGTACATCGCCGAAAAATACTAAAATTAACACAAGATAAATGCGAGCACCGGGACTTTAACCTTGGTGGGCTCGAGAAACCACTGTCCTCTAGCCATCCAACCACATGTTGGTTAGCACGACAAAATGTATGTGGTGACCGTGATGAGCTTATTCTGAAGTCCAGTGACCATATCGTGCTTTCGCTTCAAATACAATGACCGTAAGTGTCGTCAACAAAATACGGAGCACGCATCAAATGCAAAGTCCGCCAGTGTCATCAACAAAATATGGAGACGTATCGTGAGCTAGATACCGTTGTACTATTGTATATGCTTATTTTCTTAGTGGCCGATTGCGTGTGTGGTGTGGTGGGCACATCATTTCTAGTTGTGGTGGGTCAACATGAAGACTCATGGGTCGGTTCCATCCTGCGCCACATATAGGTTGGACCGGGACGTGTTATACGAAGGCCCATGTGGAGGACTCGGCGTACAACACGAAGCTACCAGAGTCGTGGAGGACTCTATCCCCACTGGTGATAAGCCGACTATATATGATTTGTAACCCTAGGCCCTTGGTATGTTATACAAGCTTGGGGGCTAGTTCGTCGATAGTATACACACACGCACAATGCCTGGTATTCACGTGTACTTTGTACACACCCCTATCACTAATATACAGTACCAGGAGTAGGCTCTTTCTTCAACTACAAGGGTCCGATCCGAACTAGGGTAAAACTTTGCCTCGTATTACCATCCAGCCTAACAGCCAGGGGTATCCTACCGAATGATATGATGAAATCATATCTGCCAACTACTAAGAGAGAGGTGTGTCGGGGGGGAAATGTGTGCGAGAGAGGCCTAAAGATAATGTGCGTGCGGGAGACACGTAGGCACATATATGTGCGTATAGAGGGCTAGTAGAGACCGTGCAAGTGTATATATGCATGTGAGAGAAATAGTGTTTTCCAACTGAGATTAGTGAAAAGAGTGGTACATAGTAGTCAGAAAGAGAGAGAGAGAGAGAAACAGAGAGAGCATGTGCGTGAGACACCCCGACACCCTGAGAGAGATTGTGAGCATGTGTGAAAGAGAAATGCCGATGCATATAAAGTGTGTGCACTTATGCGTTAGATAGAGAGATATATAATGCGTTTGTGAGAACGGGGCGAGGCATAGTGCATCTACGTGTAAAAGGCGGTTCTACGCATTAAATTAAAATATAAATGGCATTATTATTTTAGGATGAGATCATGAATTTTGCAAATTACGTATGGACGAAAATCGGTCTATCAGACACCCATACTCTATTGAATTCTAGCATGTGCATGTGTTTATTTCATATTATCGATCCATAGAGTGAGAGCGGTTTGAAATACAGGCAATGGATGCTTTTGCAATTCATATATAAACATTAATTAGTGCACTCCATGTTGTTAGTGTGAAGCACTTTATACATTTGTCACTTGCATGGATACATTCCAAATTGCTAGCTACGAAATAGAATACATGTCGAATTCAACATAAAGGGGGTTTCGAAGATTTGAATTCATAGGAAGTGCATTCATCTATTTGAACCCGAGATAATGGCATTTGTAAATCAGATGTAAAAGGGGCCATCAATCTTTGTTGTGAGTTTGAACATGCTATATATATTCATACGCTTATCTAACTTTTTTTTGCAACCAAGGAGATTATATCTGGAACCATGCATGAACTAAGGTAAGTTGCATATTTTTTAATATATACTCATGTACAATGTATATTCAAATGTACCCCTCCATTCCAAAATAATCGTAGCTTTAGGATTTTCAAGAGTAAAGATTTGTGAAGTTTGACAAATCCTGAAGTTCAATTCAAGAGAACCGAAAACGTTAATGCTTCTGCACCCAAATATTGAACGAAGCGCCAAATAGGCCTCTGGTCACCCGAAACCGCGCGAGACTAATGTTTTGGTGGTAGGAAATTACTGTCCTGACTCTGGCCCGTGTAGCCTATCGGCCCGATGTCCAAAGGTCTAAACCGGGGTAGGTTTGTAACTTCACCAAGACGACAGTCTCAACCGCCTCCGAGAAGCATTCATACGCCGTGGGCGCCTACCCATGCGCTCGGCCGAAATCTATCCCGCCCACATTTGGGACACCTGACATGACTGTCCTACCCCCAACCCGCAATATGTCCGAAATTTTAGATGGGGGCAAAGTTTGTAACTTTCCCCAAATTTCAAACAAGCGCGTCTCAAACCGAAACATGTTCCCCCTTAGTTCCCCGCCTCCCTCCGTTTCCCCATTCATACTCCATGGGCGCGAAAACGCCCTCTCCACCAGCCGCGAAACCCCAGCCTCCTCCGTCCTCCACCCCATAGCAGCCAATCCACCGCCGCCCTCCTCCATCACGCCGGAGCCGGTACCCCGACGTCGTCGTCCAACGCAACCGCAACCGCAACGCCCTCAAGGACTTAGCAGCTGAAGCCGAGGTAGAGCTGCCTTCACGACGTCGACGCCGACGTGCACCGTACCAGAACCACTCCGACCACGCCGTCCTGCGCCTCACTGATGTGGCTCCACTGTCGCAACCGTCCACCACACCGGAGCTGTTCCCGCTACGCCGTCGTTCGCTGCCTCGGATCTGCTTCCCCGCCGCCGACAGACGGCCACCGCACCACACTCAACAACTTGGCCATGGGTTCGTCCAAGGCTGCACCGTCCTCCACAACTTCTGGTTTCCGGCGAACAACAAGAAGATCGTCGGAAAAACAGAAGGAGGACACAGCACTGCCAGCAGAAAGAGGTACTCCTCTTCCCTTATTCATGCAAATCTTACGTCTCCGCTCACACCGTATTCATCCCACGAAATAAACTAGTTGAGCGCTTCTTACTGCATCTTCTTCGTGATATTAATGCAGAAGGTTTCCTCCCTTTAACTATTTCACCTTTGCTAGAGGTCAGTAGCCCGCCTGGATTTCAATTCAGGGTCAGTCGAACCGCAATTAAAAGAAGCAGCACCCGCTTAGGCGCGCGGAGCACCTAGTCCGCCTGTTCCCTGGGGAAGCGGCGCATCGGTGTCTATCATAGGGGTGTGGGGCGCAGGAGCTGCTTGCGCCCGATCTGGAGGTCGGTGGGGCTTGAATGGATGGCCGGGGGGGCGGTGCCAAGCACGGCGGTGCGGTGAGGTCGAGGGGAGGGCGCAGGCAGGGGAGGAATACTGGGCCGGTGGTCGCTGGCGTTTCGAGGAAGATCGTCAACACTGACTGGCTGGAGGTAGATGAAGGCGATCTGCCCGTTCTTTTTACATCGGACGGTGCAGAAAAAATGGACTGACCTATTTGCTTTCAGTCGACTGTTATTTTCATAGAATCTTGTAGTAATTTAGTGTGTCATGCATGTTGTAGAGCTATCATATGTCTCCCGTCATTTATTTCTCACCGACCTGCTATCTGCTATCTTTACACTGTACTAATGTTGCACACATTTCACCCATACTCACACTATTGTTTTTTATGCATGGGTATTTGAGACTCTGACACAGTGTTGATGAATGCAGAAAAGAAAAGACAGAAGTCGCTCCAGTGTAATTCGAAGATAAGCACTAAGCGTTTCAGCGCTCTAATGGGTGCAGCGTCAGCAGTTGGAGACAGTAAACGTAGCTCTGCAGTTGATGATCTTAATTGCCACACACAACCATCCCAGGTGCTTGCTTTAACTTCGCGCTGTCAAATGTGGTTGCACGTTGCATATGGTGTCTAGCTTGTATTGCTTCCAATTTGGTTAAATTGCATCTGCTTACTTTACACATTATACCTTTGATAATGACATGCCTTCCTATTTTTGATACATACTACATATGTCTATTAACCATGTTCGTACATCAAACTAATGCTCTTTTGTATCCGTCGTCAATCACTTATGATGAGACAGTCACCCGAGTGGGTTACTGTGAGACGCCCTACCCGTTTAAAGAGTGCAGTGTCATCCTCCCCACATGATTCTCAAGAAACAGCAAGGCTAAATGAAGATAGTCAACGTAGCTCTCTAGTTGATCACCGCAATTCCCCCACACCACCATCGCAGGTGCTTGCTCTTACTTGGCAGTGTGATATGTGGTTGCATGTTGCATATGGTGTCTACCTTGTAATGCTTCTAATTAGGGTAAATTGCATCTGCTTAGTTAACACATTATACCTGTGAATATGACATGCCTTCCTGTTTTTGGTACATACTACGTCTTTCTATTAACCATGTTCTTACATCAAACTACTTTTCTTGTGTATCCCTCATCAATGCTCCTAATTTGTTAAATTGCATCTCCTTAGCTTACACATTATACATGTGAATATGACACGCCTTCCTGTTTTTGGTACATACTACATCTGCCTATCACACCATGTTCTTACATCAAACTACTGTTCTTGTGTATCCTGCGTCTATCGCTTATGATGAGCCAGTCACGCGTGTGGGTTAATATGAGACGCAATACTCTTATAAAGAATGCAATTTCATCCTCTCCACATGATTCTCAAGAAACAGCAAGCCTAAATGAAGATATTGAATGTAGCTCTGTACCTGAAGATCGCACTTCCCCTACACCACCATCACAGGTGCTTGCTCTATCTTCGCAGTGTGATATGTGGTTGCATGTTGCATACGTGTCTAGCTTGTAATGCTTCTAATTAGGGTAAATTGCATCTGCTTAGTTTACACACTATACCTGTGAATATGACATGCCTTCCTATTTTTGGTACACACTACATCTATGTGTTAACCTTGTTCTTACATGAAACTACCTCTCTTCTGCATCCTGCATCAATCACTTACGATGAGTCACCTTTATTCGTTGCATATTGCATATTATTTCTAGCCTATTGCCATGTATTGCTTCTAATTTGGTCAAATACATTTGTTAGGGCACCCTTTTAATTTGGCAGAGTGATATTGGTTTCATCTTTCATCTGGTTTGTATCTTGCATCGATTCTAACAAGTTCAAGCACCTTGTGCTTAGTTTACACTTTATACATCATACATGTCAATATGTCACGCCGTCCTATTTTTCATACATATTCCATCCTCCTATCATGCGGCTGCCTTACATGAAAGTAGTGTTCGTCAGTATCATGCATCAATGAGTTCTGAAGAGCAAATTTTATTCCTTTTTCTTGTGGGTTTGACTTGACAAGGCAAAATCAAGAAAGAGGAAGGAAAAGAGTAAGGAAGGCGATGATGGTGGTCCTCTGCAGCAACGTAAACGGAGCATATGTACCGATTCTCCTTGTACTGATAGTGCATTACAAGGTCCAAGTCTCCGCTCCCCTACTCCACCATCCAAGGTGCTTGCTCTAACTTGGCAGTGTGATATCTGGTTGCATGTTGCATATGGTGTCTAGCTCGTATTGCTCCTAATTAGTGTAAATTGCATCTGCTTAGCTTACACATGATACATGTGAATATGACACGCTTTCCTGTTTTTGCTACATACTATATCTGTCTATCACACCATGTTCTTACATGAAACTACTCTTCTTGTGTATCCTGCATCAGTCACTTATGATGGGGCACCTTTAAGTTGGCAGTGTGATATTGGTTTGCATCTTGAATATGATTTCTAGCATGTATTGCGTCTAGTTTGATGAACGCCACCTATGACGAGACAGTTTTAACTTGGCAGAGTGATATTGATTGCACCTTCCATATGGTGTCTTGCAGTGTTTCTAATTTGTTGAAGTGCCTTCTGCTTAGTTACCACATCATAGGTGTGAATATGTCAAGCCGTCCATTTTTTCGTACATATTCCATCCTCGTATCATGACTTTGCCTTTCATCAGAGTAGTGTTCGTCAGTATCATGCATGAATGAGTTCTGAAGAGCGAATGATATTCCTTTTTCTTGTCGGTATGACCTCACAATGCAAAATCAATAAAGCTGAAGGAAATTGGCAAGGCATTGGATGATGGTGGTCCTTCCGAGCAACTAAAATGGAGGTTCTCTACAGATTCTACTCCGCCATCCTCCCAACAAGATTCGCAAGACAACGCAAGGCTAGACAGTCAACGTAACTGTGTAGATGATGAGCACATCTCCCCTACTCCACCATCACAGGTGCTTGCTCTAACTTGGCACTATTATATGTGGTTGCATGTTGCGTATGATGTCTAGCTTGTATTGCTTCTAACTTTGTTGAATTGCATATGCTTACTTTACACATAATGCCTGTGAATATGACATGTGTTCCTGTTTCTACATCAGACTACTATTCTTGCATATCCCGCATCAGTCACTTATGATAAGGCACCTTTAAGTCGCCACTGTGATATTGGTTGTGTCTTGCATATGATTTCTAGCATGTACTGCTTCTAATTTGTTGAAACGCCATACAGTTTGAACTTGGCAGAGTGATATTGGTTGCATCTTTCATATGGTGTCTAGCTTGTAGTGCTTCTAATTTGTTGAAATGCCTTCTGCTTAGTTACCACATCATAGGTGTGAATATGTCACACCATCCTGTTTTTCATACATATTCCATCCTCGCATCATGTGTTTGCCTTTCATCCGAGTAGTGTTCGTCAGTATCATGCATGAATGAGTTCTGAAGAGCGAATTTTATTCCTTTTTCTTATCGGTTTGACTTCACAATGCAAAATCATTATAGCTGAAGGAAATTAGTCCAGAAGTGGATGATGGTGGTCCTTCGGAGCAACTCAAACAGGGGGTCTCTATAGATTCTACTCCGCCATCCTCCCAACAAGATTCACAAGACAACACAAGGCTGGACAGTCAACGTAGCTGTGTAGATGATGAGCACATCTCCCCTACTCCACCATCACATGTGCTTGCTCTAACTTGACACTATTATATGTGGTTGCATGTTGCGTATGATGTCTAGCTTGTATTGCTTCTAACTTGAATTGCATCTGCTTACTTTACACATAATGCCTGTGAATATGACACGTGTTC
This sequence comes from Aegilops tauschii subsp. strangulata, assembly GCF_002575655.3. NCBI lineage: Eukaryota > Viridiplantae > Streptophyta > Magnoliopsida > Poales > Poaceae > Aegilops > Aegilops tauschii. Next base: position 488,520,451 of record NC_053039.3, read on the forward strand.
CTGTTTCTAGAACATACGTGTACATGATGAGCACATCTCCCCTACTCCACCATCACATGTGCTTGCTCTTACATGGAACTGTTATACGTGGTTGTGTTTTCCGTATGATGTCTAGTTTGTATTGCTTCTGATTATGTTGAATTGCATCTGCGTAGCTTACAACTTATACCTGCAACGATCACTTACCCATAAGACACATTTAACTTGGACTGTGATGTAGGTTGCATCTTGCATTGTCTTCTAGCTTGTACCGCTTCTAATTTCTTGAAATGGCACTTACGACGACACACTTTTTACCTGATAGACTGATATTGGTTGCATGTTCATATGGTGCCTAGCTTTCATTTCTTCTAATTTTGTTGAAATGCCTTCCGCTTACTGTTTTTTCATACATATTCCATCCTCCTATCGTACGCGTGAATATGAAATGCTGTCTTTTTTTTGTATATATTCCATCCTCCTATCCTGCGATTGCCTTACATCAAAGTAGTGTTCGTCTGTATCATGCATCAACCAGTTATGCAGAGCTAATTTTATTCATCTTCTTGTGGTTTTGACTTCATAAGGAAATATCAGAAAATAGGAAGGAAAAGAGTAAGTTAGGGGATGTTGGTGGTCCTCCAGACCGACGCAAATAGAGACTCTCTAGATTTTCCATTGCTACTGCTAATGAAGTTGAAGTCCCAAGTCTACATGATGAGTTCATCTCCCATACTCCACCATCGCAGGTGCTTGCTCTAAGTTGACAGTGTGATAATTGGTTTCATGTTGCATATGTTGTCTAGCCTGTATTTCTTCTATTTTGATTAAGTTGCACGTGCTGAGTTCATACGTTATACATGTGCATATGACATGGCTTTCTGTGTCTAGAATACACTGCATCTATCTATCATACCATGTTCTTACATCAAAGTACTGCTATTGTGTATCCCGCATCAGTCACTCATGATTGGACGCTTTTAACATGGCAGTTTGATAGTGGTTGCATCTTGCATTGATTTCTACGTTGTACTGCTTCTAATTTTTCGAATTGCCACTTATGACAAGACACTTTTAACTTGGCAGAGTAATATTGGTTGCATCTTTCATATGGTGTCTAGCTTGCATTACTTCTATTTTCTTGAAAATCCTTCTGCTTAGTTTGCACATCGTAGCTGTGAATATGTCATGTCGTCCTGTTTTTCTTACATATTCCATCCTCATATGGTTGTCTTACATCAAAGTATTGCTTGTCTGTATCATGCATCAATGAGTTCTGAAGAGTGATTTTATTCTTTTGTGTTGTGGGTACAGCTTGACATGGCAAAGTCAAAAAAGAGCAAGGAAAATAATATAGTAGGGAGTGCTATTACTCGTCGGGTGAAACGGAAAAGGTTCTGCCGTCGAGATTCTGCTGGTACTTATAGTGCAGTAGAAGGTCCAAGTCCACCGGCTAAATCTACAAACATAGTATCACCTGCTCGACCAGCTGCAGCATCCGCTTCAACTGTACCAGCATCTCAACCAGTTACTCATTCGTTTGCTCCGGAACTGGCCAGTTCCCAAGCTGCCTTCACACCTAACACTACTTTTGAAGCACTGCTGACACAACAGGACTTGGCAAGATCAGATGAACCTCATGAGCATCAACACCAAGACGGTACCTGACCGAGTGAAGTTGCAGTTGCATGCTCCTTTATATGTACTCTCACAATTTGATGTACACCAACACTTTCCATATTCGTTGTTGAACTAGCACCACGGCGCAAGCGGAAACAGACATTAGGGATAATGCTTGACAGATTAACAAAATCTAAACGAGGAAGAATGGACATCCATTTTGAGGCAGGTTTAAAAAGGCCACGTGATGCTACAGAGTCAGCCAAGTTAGTATCAGAGGCAGCCGTTGCCGTTAGGTGTCATGCACGTATCCTCCCAATGTGGATCCAGTACAGGAATGAGAAAGACAATACCCAGTTTAGCACCTTCCTTGACCATTTATTCGTAAGTAATGTTATTCATCGCAATTAGTAATATTGTCTTGCTCTGTCCCATACTTTCTAGCTTCCTCCTAATAAGATTCACACTCTTTTTTCAACAGATGAGGTTCAAGTTGGATCCGAAAGATGATGCAACTAAACAAGCATGCACTCATGTTTTTCAGTCTGCTCTGTGACAGTATCGGTACCACCTTAGAAAATCTCACTTTAAAGGCAAGGCTAACAATGAAATCGCCCAAACATCTCTAGTGGAATATATTACAGATGAAGACTGGACAGCCCTCGTTAAACACTGGTCTGATCCAAAGTATCAGGTAGGCTATATGTATTTGATCAGACCACATATTGAACTTGTATTTATGTATGTGCCTTACAAGTGTATCTTCTTCTAGGCTAACTGTTTGAAGAACAAAACCAACCGTTCTAAGTGAAATTCCAACAGACAACAGGATCTCGTAGCTATATTGCACACTGTAAGGCTCTTGTAAATAGCTGCTACTTCCTTCTTTTTATTGTGCCATATTATCGTATCTATATTGACTTGTTCCAAATACAGAGGAAAGCCCGTGCGGACCAAAAAGAACCTCAACCAAATGCAGTGCAAATTTTTAAGGATTGCCACACCAGCAAGATGAAAGGCATGAGCACACCAGTTCAAGCCGCTGTTGTGTTCATTTAACTACTTGGTTTGCAGCCAATGTCAGTTATTATGTTCACTTTTATTCACAGTTGTCTGAACGTATCATTTCACCTTACATGGTTTAAGAGAGATGAAGGATATTCTTTTGGTCCTGATCTGTAATCTGGTTGTTATGCTCACGTGCGCACACAATGATAAAATAGCCTGTTTGTTTTATATCTGTTTGTCCATGATATGAATGATGTCATACTATGTTCATCCTACTTTAAACCATGTCTCTTTATCCTTAGATGTCAACGAATGTGAGGAAATAGACAATACAGTAGGCATGCTACATGGACATATGTTCCGAAAGTGATTTTATTATGTAGTTGGCACTACAATACATGCTAATGTATTATAGTAGTTCACCAAAATAAGTTATGTATAAACGTTTAACCTACTTTGTTTGTTTTTGTCTCATTAGTAACTTATCTGGTACACTAATCTACAAGTTCAAACTTTCAGGAAGCTATGGAACAAATGATTGAACAGCCACAACCACATGAAGGTGACGAGGCTACTACAGGCACAATGTCACCTCTTGCTGCAGTGCGTCAGTATCTCTCCACTAACAGTGCAAAAAGCAAATTCCTACGTAATTCTGGGTTGGTTGTCAAGGTAACCTCGTCCAAATCGCCTACTGAACAAAATCTTCCTGCTAGACAGAGTGATATATCTGTGCTGCAGACACAAGTCCAATCCCTAATGGACGTTGTTTCGGAAACAAGAATAGTGGTTGAGAAATGTCGTCAAGATATGAATGGTTTTGAAACCAGACTATCAGACATTCGCTTCGTTGTTCAAGAGCAATGGCGGAAAAAGGTGGAGATCGTGCTGCTCCATCAGATTCTACAGCCTGAAACATTAGCACTCAGATCAAATGATCTGTGCTTCTATACATCTGATGGTGCTTTTATCTGGAAGGACTGTAAACTTTATGCCAACAGGCCTTTTGTTGTATGGTTGGAATTTATTTTGTTGTGATACAACATTTATGATGCTGCCTCAGGCTGCAGTAATTACGACGCTATTTTTGTATAGTGTAGGTTTATCTTAGTAATGTATTCGGCCGAAAGCTTCGTAGGAGCCCAACATGCCAACATTCGTCGGGCCCATTCCAATTGGGCTAAAAATGATTACGGGCCGAAATTGGCATGTAGCCCACTAAAAATATCTGGGCCTAAATCGGCATAAGCTTTCATATTTTTCTGGTAGGCCTGTGCCCATAGTGGGCCTTTAACAGGCCTAAACATAATTTGGGCCCTCAGTAAAAATAGGCCGTTTACAGGTGTAAATATCTCGAGCCCATAAAAAACATGGGCCTTTAATAGACCGAAAGTGAGATTGGGCCCTGATTGTGCCAAATAACCCACTGGACTTAGCAGGCCGAAATGGTGGCCCATTTACGATGCAGATCTTTGACAGGCCGAAATTCGGACAGGCCGTAAATGGGCCGACCTAATACACGGGCCTTTAACAGGCCGGAACTTCGGTCGGGCTCGATTATCGTTATTTTTATATGGGCCGTTAATGGGCCCGATATGATGTTGGGCCACATATGGCCCATGGTTTACTTCCGGCGTTAACAGGCCAAAAATGACAACAGGCCGAAAGTGGCCCAAAGCTATAGTGGGCCTCTATCAGGCCGAATGTCAGACATGGCCGAATATGACCCAAATCCTTCACGGTCGTTTATGGGCCGAAAGTTTTGATGGCATGTAAATGGGCCCAAATGAAGCCGGACCTTTAACAGGCCGGAAATACACCGGGCCGTAATTCGGCCCAATTACTTAGCGGACTGTTAACGGGCCAGAAGTGACCATGGGCCGCGTTGATGACAAGTTTAGGACAGGCCGTTGACGGGCCGATTTGACAGAGAATGTTGGGCCTTTAGCTAGGCCGGCCCATTATGGTCTGCAGAATCTTGTGGGCCTTTAGCCGGGCCGGCCCATTGTGGTCCGCAAAATCTTGTGGGCCTTTAGCTGGGCCGGCCCATTATGGTCTGCAAAATCGTGTAGGCCTTTAGCTGGGCCGGCCCATTATGGTCTGCTAAATTTTGTGGGCCTTTCGCTGGGCCGGCCCATTATGGTCTAAATCTTATGGGCCTTCGGTTGGGCCGGCCCATTTAAACTTCGTGGGACACTTTTGGGCCGTTCCACGTGTCAACATATCATAGGCCCATCTCGACCGTTGGATGAGTGACACCTGTGCCAATGTGGAGCTGACGCGTGGATCCGTCAGCCAATGAGAATTTTACACGTGGAAAATCGGCATTGGTCGTGGCTGTTAACGGGTTATCGGATCCAAAATCCGACCCGATAGCTTAACGACGTTCCGTTACGGTGGATGCCACATGTCGGTCACCCTTGACGAAAGCACTTCTGTGACGCGTGATTTATCGTCATGGAAGTGGACACTTCCGTGATGATAATTTTGGCAATGTCATGGAACACTTCTACGACAGCACAGGTATGACTATATTGATTCTGTCATAAATTTGTCATGGATGTACATACATGACAGAAAACGTGTCCTATTGTGACAAACACGTATCATCACAGAAGTGTATTTTTTTGTAGTGGCTCCTTCAAATCCAAATACATCTTAGTGTTTCCGGGGTGTATCGAGTATGGTGAGTCATAAGCCTCCTGTAGTATCAACTTCCCGATCTCCGTATTATTGGGCACATATACACGGTCCTCGAACCACAAGGTGTCGTGCTCGTCCTCACGAAAACCCTTGGCTTTTCCTTCACTCATCTTCTCCTTTATCTCGGCGATTTCTTTGTCATCCTTTTGGGCTTCTCGAATCTTTTCCAATAATGTTGACTGAACCTCCAGTGCTGCAACAAAACCCCTAGGAACTATCTCCAAACGAAGCTCCCTAGGATCTTCTGCTAACTCCTTGTGTATTTCTCCGCTCACGAGGGTATTGACATAGCTTTTCCGGCTCAAAGCATCCGCTACGACATTGGCCTTTCCTGGATGATAGTGCAACTTCATATCATAATCCTTTATGAGCTCCAACCATCTCCTCTGCCTGAGGTTCAGCTCCTTCTGAGTAAAAATGTACTTCAAACTCTTGTGATCCGTATACACATCGCAATGGTTTCCAATCAGAAAATGTCTCCAGGTCTTGAGCGCATGCACTACGGCTGCTAACTCCAAATCATGCGTGGCATAATTCAACTCATGCGGTCGAAGTTGTCGTGGGGCATATGAAACAACTCTTCAGTCTTGCATAAGTACTCCTCCAAGTCCTAAGCGAGAGGCGTCGCAATACACTTGGAAATCCTTGCGTATATCCGGGAGGACCAGCACTGGGGCTGTAGTCAAATGCTTCTTGAACTCCTGGAAACTTGCTTCACATTCTTCAGTCCAATGGAACTTGGTGTCCTTTTTCAACAATGCCATCATAGGCTTAGCAATCTTGGAGAAATTCTCAATGAATCTCCGATAGTATCCCGCGAGTCCAAGAAAACTGCGGATCTCTCCAACTGAAGTGGGTGCCAACCACTCGGTGACTGACTGAACCTTGGTAGGATCCACTACTATACCTTCTCCTGATATAACATGTCCAAGAAATCCAACTTCCTTCAGCCAAAACTCACATTTGCTGAACTTGGCATATAACTGATGTTCCCTGAGCTTCTCAAGAACCAAACATAAATGTTCCTTGTGTTCTTCTTCATTCTTCGAGTATACCAAGATATCATCAATGAACACCACAACAAACTTATCCAAGAACTCCATAAACACCTTATTCATCATACTCATGAAATAGGCAGGGGCGTTGGTCAATCCAAATGACATAACCGTATACTCATATAGCCCATACCTTGTGGTGAAAGTTGTCTAAGGTATATCCTTTTGTCGGATCTTCAGCTGATGGTACCCTGATCGCAAATCTATGTTGGAGAATACTTTAGCTCCTTGCAGCTGGTCAAACAAATCATTGATCATTGGTAGTGGGTACTTGTTCTTGAGCGTCACTTCATTTAACGCACGATAGTCAACAACCATCCTTAACGATCCATCCTTCTTCTCGACCAAAAGCACTGGGGCTCCCTATGGTGATGAACTTCATCGAATGTAACCTTTCTCCAACAACTCCTTAATCTGCTTCTTGATCTCTTCCAGATCATTCGCGGGCATCCGGTACGGTCTCTTCGATATTGGTCCGATGCCTGGCAACAGCTCTATCAAAAACTCAATATCTTGATCTGGCGGCATGCCTGCTAGCTCCTCTGGAAATACATCCGGGTAATCCATCACTACAGGCACTTCCTCCTGAACAACTCCTGAGAGAGAATTTACTTGGGTCCTCCTCGGCGCATGCCGGGATACATACTTGATCCTTTTTCCCTCCGGGGTAGTGAGTAAAATCGACTTACTGGCGCAATCGATGTTTCCTCCATACATCGATAGCCAATCCATGCCTAGTATTACATCCAATCCTTGTGACTCCAAAATAATCAGGTCTGAGGGGAAAACATGGCTTCCAATGGTCAATGGCATCTGAAACATCCTTGACTTGCCATATACTCCGCTCCTGGTGAGCTTACTAACATAGGTGTCCTAAGTACTTTAGTGGGCAACTTATACTTATCCACGAATCCCTTTGATATGTATGAATGCGATGCACCAGTATCAAAAAGAACAATTGCAGTAAATGACTTAACCAAAAACTTACCGATAACTGCATCAGGCTGCTCTTCAACCTCCTCCACGTTCACGTGGTTCACTTGTCCCCTAATGAAAGGGTTGGGCTTCTTCCCAGAGCTTCCATTTCCATTCCCATTCTTCGCTTAAGGGCACTCAGTGGCATAGTGTCCAGTCTTCCCGCACTTGAAACAAGTAATGTGACTTAGGTCCTTCTTGGCGGGTGTGGCTAGAGTGGAGCGGTTCTGATTGTTTCCTGCTCCATTTCCATTCCCATTCTTGGGGCCATTGTGGTTATGGGAACTCCCTCCATGGTGGGTGTGGCCTCCATGGTTATGGGTCAATCCTCCCGAGTTTGGGGTGAAACGAGGCTTCTGCTGAGTTCCTGAGTTGTACCTTCGTTGTCCATACTTCCTCTTGCGCCTCTCGATCTGCTGCTGCTTCCCTTCAATCATAAGAGCCTTATCTACCAACTCCTGGTAGTTGTTAAATGTTACCACCATCAACTGCATGCTCATCTCATCATTCAGCCCTTCCATAAACTTCTCTTGCTTCGCGGCATCTGTGGCCACATCATCAGGGGCATAACGACATAGCTTAATAAACTCATCCACGTACTGAGCCACAGTATGATTTCCCTGGCGCAAGTTGCAAAACTCGCGCTTCTTCATGCTCATAGCTCCAGTTGAGACATGGGATGTGCGGAATGCTTGCTGAAACTGATCCCAAGTGATATTGGCTATAGGGAAAGTGGCTGTATAATTCTCCCACCATGAGGCTGCTGGTCCATCCAATTCATGTGCGGCAAAACGCACCTTCTCAGCATCTGCGCAACCTGCGGTGGTCAACTCCCTTCCAATCTTGCGTAGCCAGTCATCAGCAACTATTGGCTCGGTGCTACTGGAAAACACCGACGGCTGCAACCTCAGAAAACGGGCTAAGTTGTCAACTGGAGGTGGTGGCGGCGGGTTGTTGTTGTTGTTGTTGCCTTGGTTCTGGACTAATATCTGCATCAAGGCATCCTGCTGCTGGATCAACTGGGTGATCTCCGGTGGGAAGACAAATCCGGTATCACGTCTCGGAGGCATCTGATGGGTGTAGAGGGAAGAGATTAGAATAGAATGAGGTCTATTGAGAAAGCACTACCCATATGCACATGAGACAAACACAATCATTTCATATCACTCAGTCAAACAAGCAAGGGCATACAAACAGTGTAGAACTAACGTTACAAAAGTGCTCGGACTACTACTATATACATGGGGGGACTACTGATCATATGGTGGTCATCTAGAAATATTGATCGGTGGAAGACTCCATGATATCCGCTCCAGCTTCATCTTCATAGTCATCATCGCTACTGTCGGGGTCGGAGTCGGTGTCGTCGATGATGATGTAGTCTTCAGAACGAATTTCCTTGGGTTCATCGTCTTCTCCTCCTGGCACGGGGTCTCCCAAGAATACTCCTATCTTCCTTGTTAGATCGTCATTCTTCTCCACGAGTATCGTCATTTCCTCCTCATATCCGTCACGTGTAGTCTTGAGGTCCTCTTCTAGATCTGTGATCCTAGTCATCGCCTTCTTCAAATCCCTCATGCCTGCGCACATCTGGTTCTCCTGTCGACGGATGTGCTGGTTTAACTCCTGGATGAAAGCTGCAATGGACATGTCCTTCCTGGTGTTGATCATCTCCCATTGCCCATCTCGGCGCCCACATATCTGATAGATAGTGTCCTTCAGCTCCTGTTTGTAGATTTCTCCAATACATCCCATAGTAATGTGGGTTGCCATGCTCTTGCCTAGACTCCACGTGGGTGCATCAAATGAAAACTCTATTGGCTCAGTGACTAGCGTGAATGTCCTTCCTGGAACTTGAACTCGAATCATCCAGCGCTCCTCTTCTGGTAAAGTGGCGATGTAGGTCCCGGTGAAGCTTGGTATTCCGATGTTCAGGTACCTAGTGACTTCCTTCAAGTGTCGTCCAGAAGGTGTGTCTTCATCCGATTGTGCAAACTTGTTCCTTGAGTCTGCCATCCTAAAGAGTAGAAAATGGAGAGGAGTCAGAAATGAGTAGAGAAGTGACCTACAGCTTTTCTTAGTGGTCGTGTCCTACATTCAACCTGGCTCTGATACCATCTTGTAGCGACCCGACCTCAGACGGTCAAGTCTCTACTTAGTGTCATCCCTGGATCAGTATGCTGACACACACAGTACTCGAAGGATTTATAACAGAGTAGCAATCACACACTTATTACATCGAATGTCTCCAAAAGAGAACTTATTACAATAAATATGGCTTAAGGCCATCTAAATACGATAACAGTGGAAGGCTTGGAAGATAAAGTGAGTCCATCAACTCCAACGGCATAGCTGAGTGCATGACAAACGACCTAGTGCACCTTACTCCTCGTCTGAAAAGTCTGCAACATGATATGTTGCAGTACGAAAATGGGTCAGCACATGGCATATGCTGGCAATATAACACAGTAGAACAATGAACAGATAAATGCTATCACTACATGCATATATGGCTGGTGGAGGCTCTATGGTTATACAGTTTTGCGAAAAGCCAATTTTTGCCTACAACAAAGGAATAAATTTTTATTCAACTATCATGGTGGTTGAAACATCGTTGAGAAGGTTCCTCCAACTCAATCCCAATTAAAGTAATCATTAAACCCAGCAAATTAATTTAGAGTGATGAGATCAAATCAATAACTCAAGTACCAGATACTCAAAATGTCCATAACCGGGGACACGGCTAACCATGATTAGTTTATACACTCTGCAGAGGTTTGCACACTTTTCCACAAGACTTGATCTCCTCCGTTGGATTTCTCGCACTACATGGTGTTTGAGAAACGGATGACCGAGACACAGTCTTTCAGAAGCATTAACTCTTTACTCTGGGTGGACAGTTACACCTGCTTTCCCTCTACATCTGCTAGCCCACCACTGAAAGAGGTCACACAACATACTCAACTATGCCAGAGCCCATAATGGCTTGTGGCTACACACGGAAGTTTCTAGCATGAATAATCTTATGATCCCTTTGAGCCTGGGTGGCGGACCGTAGGATGATCACACGGGTACTCCGGGATATCCTAGGACAACACGGGATTCTCCAGGTGCCCACAAGCAATCCACCCAGATGTGTATTAAAGTTGCCACCTTAAGTTTAACCATTAATTAACAATCTCACATCTGTCATGGATACACTCAAACCCAATCCACGTCTACGAGCATAGCATAGCAATATAAGCATAACGTAGAAGTAACTCCCAAGGGTTTGATAATAAAATAGGTAATAGGTTCTACCTCATCAACTACTTCCCAAACCCACATGTTAAGAGATCCTACTCATGTAGTGTGTGAGGGTTGTAACTAATGCATAAAAACTGGGTATTAAAGGGGTATGATCAATGTGTTACTTGCCTTGCTGACGATCCGCAAAACCTAGAGACTCGTAGTAGCACGCTTCGCACTCCGGGAATTCTATCGCAAACAAACAATAGCATACATAAGCAATCAAGCAAAGATGCACGGGTAAATCTCAAATAAGAACATCTAACCAGAAAGTTCAACTGAAGAACTCCGGTTTGCAAAAACAATCAAATCAAACGGAGCAACGAAACTCAAACTGCGAAAGAAACAAGATCTGATTACTAATCTGGACTAAAGTCAAATTTTACAGTACCAAAATCTTGTTCAAGTTGGTTAAATAGAAAGAGGGCTTCGAGACGAAGATCCAGGCGCTTGAATCGCCTGATTCCGATAAACGAGCGAAAAGATAAACTAAAACGAAAATCAGGGCAGAAATCATGATCGGAAATAATCGCAGAAAACCATGGAAAAAGAAAAAAACTGATGAACAGGCTAACGAATGAACGTTCGCTATCTGCGGCTAACGGATGAACAGCATTCATTAAAATGAACGTACGGACGAACGTCCGCTCTTTAACCGAACCGAGAAAACCGAACCGATCTAATGAAAAAACGAATCTAGGGTTTTTGAAATAAAACCGATCGGTTTTTTTAAAAAAAATCGGCGGCTACCTCGGCGTTCTTGACGGCGGCGGCGGCTACTCTGGCGGCGGCGGGCGGCGGCGGCGGGCGGCGCGGCGACGGCGGCGCGCGGCTCCGGCGGGCGGCGGAGTGACGGCGGGTGGCGGCGGGGCGACGGCGGCAAGCGGCAGCAGCGGCGGGATGGCGGGGCGGCGGCGTCCGGCGGCGGGGTGCGGGGCTGGGGCTGGCTAGGGTTTGGGCGGCTCGGACCCTCGCCTCTTAAAGGGCCGGCCGGGTCGGTGTCCCAGGCGGACACGGCCCGGTAGGTCGGTAACTTTTTTTTTAAATATTCTGATGCGCAGAAAAATGACTAAAAGAGATACTAAACGGACTCCAAAAATCCCGACATAAAGTTTCACCGTCCTCTAAAAATATGCCGGACAAAGTGAACATTTATTTGGGCCTCTAATGCAATTTTGAAAAACGCATATTTTTCCTAAGTCAAATAAAATTGCAATAAAATGCAAAAAAAATATTTATTGATTTTAATATTTCTCCTCCAATATTTCATTTATTTTGGAGAAGTCATATTATCTCCTCTCATATATTTTAATACGAAATATTTTTCGGAGAGAAAAATAATTAAAAACCAAAGTGATCCTTGTTTTTCAATATTTGATAAAATTCAAATATGAGAAACGCGACATCCCCGACTCTCCCCGTGGGTCCTTGAGTTGCTTAGAATTTCGAGGATCGCAAAACGAAAATGCAATAAAATATGATATGCATGAATGACCTATGTATAACATTCCAAATTGAAAATTTGGGATGTTACAATCCCCAAGCTTAACTCATGCTCGTCCTCGAGTAGGTTAGTGATAAAAACAGAATTTTTGATGTGGAGTGCTGTCTATTATGACATATCATATTCTTTTCTTTATAGCATAGACATTTGGACTTTTATGTGATTCAAAGCAATAGTCTAGTTTTTACATAATAATTTAGATACTCAAGCATATCAACAAGCAACCATGTCTTTCAAAATATCAATGCTAAAATAAGTTATCCCTAGCCCATCATGCTCAAACATTGATCCATTCATGAAACACACTCGCATATTAGCTACACCCAATACTTAAGTATGATCATATTGCCTCTTATTTGGTGCTTTTATAAGAGAGGATGGAGACTCAAATTCAAAATATAAATTGCATAAAGTAAAAGAAAGGCCCTTCGTAGAGGGAAGTAGGGATTTGTAGAGGTGCCAGAGCTCAAAGAGAAAAATAGAGATAAAAACATTTTGGGAGGTGTATCCATCCCACCAATGAAAACGACTCAGAGTTCCGAACACTTTCCATGCTAGATATGCCATAGGAGGTTCCCAAACAGAAAATAAAGTTTATTCCTTTTTCCACCATACTTTCACTTTCCATGGCTAGCCGAATCCACGGTTGCCTTCCAAACCAACACTTTCCAAGGAATTTATTATTTGACAACATAAAGTAAATTCATTTTTGCATTTCAGGACTGGGCATCCCTAAAACCTTTCCCTTACTCTCATGCAATGACAAGTGAATAAACACTCATCGTGAGAATAACACATCCAGCATGGAAAATATTAGCCACCCGTTACCATTCCGCGAGTGAAACAAACACACAAAGAGAAGTTTATTTTGAAAATTAGAGATGGCACATGCAAATTTGCTTAGAACGACAAAAGAATACCGCATATAGGTAGGTATAGTGGACTCATGTGGCAAAACTGGTTCAAAGGATTTTGGATGCACAAGTAGAGGTCATACTTAGTGCAAAATGAAGGCTAGCAAAAAGATTGAGTAGCGACCAACCAAGAAATGAATAATCTCATAAGTAAGCATTAAGCATAATTAACACCGAATAATGCACCAAAGTAGGATAATTTTCATTGCATGATTATTGACTTTTGTGCATGCATAGGGAATCACAAACCTTAACACCAATATTCTTACTAGAGCACAATTACTCATCAACATACTCACATATCACATCATCATATCTCAAAACTATTACTAAGAATCAAGTTTATTTTGTCCAATGATCTACATGACATTTTTCACTTTATCCTTCTTGGATATCTATCACTCTGGGACTAATTTTCATATGTAGCTTTTCATAAGCTCAAACAAATATAAGTGAAGATCATGAGCATAACAAATTTTCTTTCTCTCAAAATAATTTAAGTGAAGCAAGAGAGAATTTATTCAAAATTTTACTAACTCTCAAATAAATCTAAGTGAAGCAAGAGAGCATTTCTTCAAAGATACTAAGCACACCGTGCTCAAAAAGATATAAGTGAAGCACTAGAGCAAGTCCTAGCTCATAAAAGATTTAAGTGAAGCACTGAGAGCAATTCTAACAAGTCATGATATAATTTTGGCTCTCTCAAATAGGTGTGTCCAGCAAGGATTGATGACTTACAACACAAAATAAGACAAGCAAAGACACATATCATACAAGACGCTCCAAGCAAAACATATATCATGTGACGAATAAAAATATATCCTCGAGTAAAATATCGATGGTCGTTAAAAGAAAGAGGGGATGCCACTCGGGGGCATCCCCAAGCTTAGTTGGTTGCTCATTCTTGGATAATAGCTTGGATGCTGGGGCATCCCCAAGCTTAGGCTCTTCTGTCCTTCTTTCATCCATCGTAGGATAACCCAAAACTTGAAAACTTCAATCACACAAAACTCAACAAAACCTTGTGAGGTCCGTTAGTAAAAGAAAGCAAACCACTACTATAAGTGTTGTATCGAACCACTTCATATTTTGTTTTTGTATTATATCTACTGTATTCCAACTTTTCTATGGCAAAAACTCATCTAAGAAAACCATAGATCCATCACACTGAGCACACAACACAAAGAAAACAGAATCTGTCAAAACAGAACAGTCTGTAGTAATCTGGAACTTTCGAATACTTCTGTAACTCCAAAAACTCTGGAAAATAGGAAGACCAGGGTAATTTGTATATTGATCTTCTTCAAAAGGAATTGGGGCAAAATCTCTTTTCTGTGATTTATTAAAATTATTTTCGTGAGCGCAAAGTTTCTGTCTTTTTCCGCAAGATCAAACAACTATCACCCAAGAAGATCCTAAAGGCTTTACTTGGCACAAACACCAATTAAAACACAAAAAACACAATCATACCAGTAGCATAATTGTGCAAACACATAAAAACATAAAGCAAAAAGCAAAAATAAATTTTATTCATTGGGTTGCCTCCCAACAAGCGCTATAGTTTTACGCCCTTAGCTAGGCATAAGGCAAGGATCTAAGTTTTCTCATCTTTGGTTTGAGATCCATAAGATGCCCTCATGATTGATTCATAAGGTTGCTTAATTCTTGTTCTAGGTAAGTGTTCCATACCTTTCCTCAAAGTAAATTGGAACTTAATATTGCCTCCCTTCATATCAATCACGGCACCAATAGTGCGTAAAAATGGTCTACCAAGAATAATTGGACAAGACGGATTGCAATCAATATCAAGAACAATAAATCTATGGGCACATAGTTTCTGTTTGCAAGAATAAGAACATCATTAATTATTCCCATAGGCTTTTTAATAGTAGAATCCGCCAAGTGCAAATTCAAGGAACATTCTTCAAGATTGGTAAGACCAAGCACATCACATAAAAATTTCGGAATGGTGGAAACACTAGAACCCAAGTCATACAAAGCAAAACACTCATAATTTTTAATCTTGACTTTGATATTAGGTTCCCATTCATCATGCAATTTTCTAGGAATTGATACCTCCAATTCCAATTTTTCTTCAATAGCTTTCATCATAGCATCAACAATATGTTTAGTAAAAGCTTTGTTTTGTTCATAAGCATAGGGTGAATTTATCATGGATTGCAACAAAGAAATACAATCAATCAAAGAGCAACTATCATAATTAAAGTCTTTGTAATCCAAAAGAGTGGGTGCAGCACTAACTAAAGTTTTGACCTCTCCAAACCCACTATTATCAATTTTCTCAACAAGATTTTCACCCTCCGAAATATTGGGACGCCTTCTACCTAAAGTTGACTCTTCTCCAGTCCCTTTTTCATCAATCATATCTTTACTAAACAAGGAATCAATAGAAGAAATACCAATCATTTTAATATCTTCATCATTTTTGCAAGAATAATCACTAAAAAGCTTTTTCTAAAAATTATCTTTTTGCTCTAAGCATAGCAGTTCTTTTCTTACTTTTATCCATAGAAACATAAAGAGCTTTAATTGATTCATCATCTTTAGGCACAAAAAATTTCAACTTCAGATTTTCCACATCATGAGCAATTCTATCAACACTTCTAGACAAATCATCAATCTTATTCAACTTTTCTTCTATGGAAGTGTTGAAAACTTTTTGCCTGTTGATGAATTCTTTAATATTATTCTCAAGATCAGAGGTGTTCCTATTATTATTGTAAGATTGATTTCCATAGGAATTACCATAATTATTAGAGGAATTACTAGGAAAAGGCCTAGGATTAAAATTTCCTCTTAAGCATTGTTATTGAAATTATTTCGAGAGATAAAATTCACATCTATGGCATCACTATTTTGCTCAATCAAAGTAGACAAAGGCATATCATTAAAATCAATAAGATCACTTTTACTAGCAACCAATTTCATAAGAGCATCAACTTTATCACTCAAAGAAGAAATTTCTTCAACCAAATTAACTTTTTACTAGTAGGCGCCCTTTCGGTATGCCATTGTGAATAATTTGACATGATGTTATCAAGCAATTTAGTGGCGTCACCCAAAGTAATTTCCATAAAAGTACTACCCGCGGCAGAATCTAAAAGATTACGAGAAACAAAATTCAACCCCGCATAAATTTTTTGTATGATCATCCAAAGATTTAACCCATGAGTTGGGCAATTCCTTAGCATCATTTTCATCCTTTCCCAAGACTGTGCAACATGTTCATGTTCAAGTTGCCTCAAATTCATGATCCGGGTTCAAGGGAAATCATTTTTGCGGGTGGAAAATACTTCGTGATAAAAGCATCTTTGCACTTATTCCAAGAATCAATACTATTACGAGGCAAAGAAGAGAACCAAATTTTTGCAGAATCACGCAAAGAAAACAGAAATAATTTCATCTTCACCACATCATTGTCCACATATTTTTTCTTTTGCATATCGCATAATTCCACAAAGGTATTAAGATGGGGCGCGGCATCCTCATTAGGAGTACCGGAAAATTGATCTTTCATAACAAGATTCAGCAAAGCAGTATTAATATCACAAGACTCCGCGCTAGTGGCGGGAGGAGCAATCGGAGTGCCAATAAAATCGTTGTTGTTGGTATTTGAGAAATCACATAACTTGGTGTTCTCTTGAGTCATGATGACCACACAACAAGATTGCACTCAAAAATAGATCCGGCAAGAAAACGGCGAACGAAAAAGAGAGGCGAATAAAACGGCAAATTTTTGTGAAGTGGGGGAGAGGAAAACGAGAGGCAAATGGCAAATAATGTAAATTGCGAGGAGATGAGATTTGTGATTAGGAACCTGGTTATGTTGAAGATCCTCCCCGGCAACGGCGCCAGAAATTCCTTTTGATGTCGCTTGAAGCTACGTCGTTATTTCCCCAAAGAGGAAGGGATGATGCAGCACATCGGCAGTAGGTATTTCCCTCAGATATGAAACCAAGGTTATCGAACCAGTAGGAGAACCAAGCAACATAACGTAAACAGCCCCTGCACACAGATAAAAAATCCTCGCAACCCGACGTGTTAAAGGGGTTGTCAATCCCTTTCGGGGTACGGCGCCTCAAGATAGGCAAAACGGACGTGAGGAAAATTTAGTAGATTGATAGATCGAACGTCAAACAAAATAAATAAGAATAAATTGCAGCAAGGTATTTTTGTATTTTTGGTTTAATAGATCTGAAAATAAACGCAAGGAAAAAGTAGATCGCAAAGGCAAATATATGAGAAAGAAGACCCGGGGGCCGTAGGTTTCACTAGTGGCTTCTCTCGAGAAAAATAGCAAACGGTGGGTAAACAAATTACTGTTGGGCAATTGATAGAACTTCAAATAATTATGACGATATCCAGGCAATGATCATTACATAGGCATTACGTCCAAGATTAGTAGACCGACTCCTGCCTGCATCTACTACTATTACTCCACACATCGACCGCTATCCAGCATGCATCTAGTGTATTAAGTTCATGGGAAAACGGAGTAATGCAATAAGAACGATTACATGATGTAGACAAGATCCGTTTATCTATTGTGTAGATATAGATCCCATCTTTTTATCCTTAGTAGCAACGATACATACGTGTCGGTTCCCTTTCTGTCACTGGGATCAAGCACCGTAAGATTGAACCCACTACCGGGCACCTCTTCCCATTGCAAGATAAATAGATCAAGTTGGCCAAACAAAACCCAAATATCGGAGAAGAAATACGAGGCTATAAGAGATCATGCATATAAGAGATCAAAGAAACTCAAATAACTTTCATGGATAAAAGATATAACTGATCATAAACTCGAAGTTCATCGGATCCCAACAAATACACCGCAAAAAGAGTTACATCATATGGATCTCCAAGAGACCATTGTATTGAGAATTCTGTGAGAGAGAGGAAGCCATCTAGCTACTAACTACGGACCCGAAGGTCTACAAAGAACTACTCACGCATCATCGGAGAGGCACCAATGGAAGTGGTGAACCCCTCTGCGATGGTGTCTAGATTGGATCTAGTGGTTCTGGACTTTGCGGCGGCTGGATGAATATTTTGTCGACTCCCCTAGGGTTTCTGGAATATTGGGGTATTTATAGAGCAAAGAGGCGGTCCGGGGGGCACCCGAGGTGGGCACAACCCACCAGGGCGCGCCTGGGCCTCCTCGCGCGCCCTGGTTGGTTGTCCCCTGCTTGGGACTCCCCCCAGGTGCAACCAAGGCCCAACATCTTCCTTCTGGTCCATAAAAAATCTCCGTAAAGTTTCGTGGCATTTGGACTCCGTTTGATATTGATTTCCTGCGATGTAAAAAACATGAAAAAACAGCAACTGGCACTTGGCACTATGTCAATAGGTTAGTACCAAAAAATGGTATAAAATGATTATAAAACATCTAAGATTGATAATAAAACAACATGGAACAATAAAAAATTATAGATACGTTGGAGACGTATCAGATGTCAACCCATGACATCCAATGGCCACCGTCGTGGCAGAACATAAACGGTCCCAAACGGGGACAAAGCCGGCTACAACAACTACGGGCACGCAAGGCTTATGTCTGCCTACCTGATCAGGTAGCGCGCGCGCCCATAACCTTCCCTCGTTGGAGGCACCGGCGAGAGACATGACAATTGACCGCATTAAGGCCTTCCCATAAAGGCAAATGTGGTTGCACTGGAAAAGCCCGGTTCGGTGGCACCTGACCAACTTAATGACGGAATTTGTCCCCAAAATATAACAGTGATACCGCATATGATGTTATCACGTGGATCTTAGGTTAATATCTTGTTATTGAATGACTAGTATCATGTTTCCTGGATTCATCATGATCTTAGTTGATATGCTATCCTTGAAGTATTTTGATATGATGAAAGTATGCTTTGGATTAGTTGTTGGATATTGTTATGACTTGGATCACAGGTTGATAGATGATACTGTTCTTGGATTCATCATGATCTTAGTTGATATGCTATCCTCGAAGTATTTTGATATGATGAAAGTATGCTTTGGATTAGTTATTGGATATTGTTATGACTTGGATCACAGGTTGATAGATGATACTCCAGTGATCATGATGAATCCAAGAAACATGATACTACTAATTCAATAACAAGATATTAACCTAAGATCCACGTGATAACATCATATCCAAAAACAATACTCCAAACCATATATCAAGTACTAACATTAAAAGAATCACAATAGCCACTAATAATCCAATGGCAACATGTCATCCATCATCCGCATAATATTAGTCCTAAAACTCCAAGCAACATCATGGCAACAGCAAGATCAAAATATTACTCCGAGAAATGCCATGAACAAATCATACATAGCTGAAGCAATATTTTAAATAAGTTTACATAAGTAAACCATGTCACTGCATCACAATCATGCAAATGGAGGGTGTGGCTTGCCTGGGGGGGTGGATCCACCAGGAGGAAATGCGAGAAACTCGCGGAAAGAATTGCCGGAAAACGTTCTCTCTCGGAGGGGGCTGAATAAGGGCAAGGGCATAATGGTCATTTTCAAAATGTGACAACATCATGAGAATGATACCAACAGAACGGGCTCGACGAGACAAAGAAGTGGGCTTTGGAATCACCTCATTTGGAGATAAGATCAAAAAGTTATGATATGTTTTCTGCTAGGGACCTATTTGCAAAGAAAAACTTCACAATCTCGGCCTGGACAGAAAAATAGAAAGCGCAATCAGAGAAATGTGCTTTCACTAAACTGAAAACGTATTTGGAGCTGAAGAAGAAATGTGCTTTCAGAAATAGAAAACGTATTCTGAGGAATACGTCTCCACTTATCTGACGTGGCGAGGCAGGGTCAACGCCCGAGTGGCTGCCATGCGGGGCCCGCGGGGAGGTGGGGTCTATCGGCTGGGTCTTCTCCTTCCTCCTCCCGCTCGCCCGCGATGCAGAGGAGGCGCAGGGCAGGGGTGCTGCCAGCGATGGCCTCGGCGACTCCGGCCGTCTCCGGACGAGGTGAGAGCACCGGCGGCCTTGGGAAGGGACGCCGCGTCGAGGAGGCCTAACAGGAGCGACGGGGAGCATGCATGGCGACGGGGAACGGTGGCTAGAAGAGGCAGGCGCCGGCGAGGGGCGCAGGTGGCTCCGGCCGTCTCCGGTCGTGGGGAGGCCACCGGCGGGATCCTGGCGCTGCTCCGCGTTCCCCTGGGTAGGGTAGCAGCTCTGGGCAGGGAGAGAGAGGTGGCTCCATGCAGTGGCCGTGGGCAGCGGCGGCGGCTGCCATGGGTGCGCGGCCATGATGGTTCTGGTGACAAAGGAAGGAGCTGCGGAGAATCACCGGAGCACGAGTGGAAGCTCGGGCTCGCCGGAATCAAGGTGGATAGAGGCGGTGGCTGTGGCAACAATGGTGGACATGGAGGGCGGCTCGAGCTCAGGGAAGTGGTCAGGGGGGCTAGAGGAGGTGCGGGAGATGAGTGGTGAGGAGAGACGAGGTCGGGGAGGCTTTAAATAGGCGCGGGGCGAGGTGGCCGAGCTGGAGTTGCTGAAGACGTGTGGCAGGAGCCGCGGACGCGTGGCCACACTCGCGAGATCGATGGTAGGCGATGGGGAGGAACAAGGAAGGGCTCACGGGAAGGTAGACGACGCCAGGAAGCACGGGGAGGAAGAAGACGGGCGCCATTAAAGCGAGACCGCCACTGTTCGCCCATGGGCGTGCGTCGGCGAGCGCCGACGAGGAGATTTCCAGACGGGGAGAGAGGTCCAGAGAGAAGGCGACGATGAGGTGAAGCCACTGGACAAGGCTAGGGGACGAAGGATCGAGTGCACTAGCGGGGAGGAAGAGGCCGAGGCGCCAGCGCATGTTTGCTACAGCCAGAGCGCACGCACAGGCAAAAATACACGCGGTCACCACGCGACATGTCACAGGGAGGACATATTGAGCTGGCAAACAATGTCTAGCACGATGTTCTTCCAAACTGGAGACTGTGGGGAGTGAAAACGTGAGAGAAGAGGCTCTGCAGCTGAGTTAGGCATCGATTAAAGTTTGTTGTAGCAAACTTGGCTGCGCACTGGTGATCAACAGGGAATTGATTGGAACCAACGTTTTTGTCTGGGGTGATCAACTAAGGAAGAACTACAATTCTGGGGAGTTTGAGGAGAAATGGACCAATAATTAATATAGTTGCTTTGTAAGTGCATATTTGGTCCAAGAAAGGGATTTGGATGATGCACTCGCATAGAGAAGCAACTTGGGCTGAAATTTGGCAAGGAAGCATGTTTTGGACATATAAAGATGATGTAAAAATTTCATACCAAATGGATAAGCCAAAGTGGTACTTTCTGAACAAACATCCTCACTGTCTAGAAACTGTTGGAACACGCGGTACGCTACGCTAGCGCCAAATAAAATTTTCTACCGCGCACCCAAGATCATGCTGCTGGAAATAGATCACGGGGTTGGGTTTACCACTAGACGCGCGGTCACCACAGTGGAAGTAGAGTTGGTGATGCGTGTATCCGATCTCCCGGGCCGTCTCCTCCTCACGTTGCCGATCTCCCGCGAACAGCGAAGACCCGTGAACGGTGATCTCCCGCGAACGGCACCTCGCGGTTCCCTCGAACGGTTCGTCCAAGCACCGCAGATGCGATGCCTCCAAGGTATCCACACGTACGGGGAGCAGCGTCGAGCGGCGGACTGCTAGGTCCGGTCGCGCGGCATGGGCATGGGGAGTGGCGGTGGCTAACCAGGGTTCGATCCGATCAACCCTAAGTGGTGTGTCCACTCCCCTTTATATAGACCTCCGAGGTGGGCTCAACACTTGAGCCCACTAGGAGTCCACATCCATTTTCCTCTCAGATCCAATCCGATTGGGTTGCAGCCCCTTAAGTGTGCGACCCTATAGGTTCACGTACACATGGACACGACCAGAGTTGATAGTTGGTAGCGGCTCCTAGCAGAACGTGCCAACTCCCATGTGGGCGTAAAGTCGTTTGACGAACCTCAACAATGTGGCATATGCAACATTCCTATTGCCTCACGATATTTGTTGTCGAGCTCAAGGTGAGTACTTGTCACCCTTGTGTTAGCTCAACCTCTCTTCTCGAAACCATGATACTGATTCCCGAACTGGGTTAACACTTAACCCAAGTCGCATGGCCATGCTTTCCGAATCTGATCACTCGAGAGGGCCCAGAGAATATCTCTCCAAATAGGAGGGGCAAATTCCATCTTGGTCAACCATGTCTCGCGGCATGTATCACAACTCACCTGAAAGCTACCTTTATAACTACCCAGTTACAGAGTAGCGTTTGATAGACCCTAAGTGAGTCGATCCTCATCCCGAGAACATGCGAGGACCTCAGGTCTAGGACATGGCATAGACATTGCACTTGAGGCTAACAGATGACTATATCTCGATGCGTCTCAAAATGGGTCTGTCCGGCTCGGTGATCTCCATCCCCGAGCCCATACTATCGGTTTAGCATCTCCATGCACATGACTTGTGAAACATAGTCATCAACCGAGTCGTATACTAGTCAAGGATATGTGTCCGCATAACCTTATCAACTAGGGACCATTAAAACAATCATCATACAATACATAGTTCCACAAACAAGTCACATACTTATTGATACATATCATTGATGATGTTCAAGGACAATACAGAGGACTCATGAATACATACGGAAATATCATCATCACATGATTGCCTCTAGGGAATATCTCCAACAGTCTCCCACTTGCACTAGAGTCAATCATTTAGGCATCTTATGCCCATGGAGCTCATGTGCGCCTCATGCTTCGGACGTGGGAGAGGATTCGTCAATGGATCAGCAACATTTGCATCCGTGTGTACCTTGCATATGTTTACATCACCTCTTTCGACAATGTCGCGAATAAGTTTAAAACGCCTGAGTATGTGTTGGGTTTTATGATGGTTCCGTGGTTCCTTGACTTGCGCAATGGCACCACTATTATCACAATAGAGGTCCAATGGATTAGACGCGCCATCAACCACACCAAGATCAGAAATAAAATTCTTCACCCAAACACCTTCTTTTGCAGCTTCAGAAGCCGCAATGTACTCGGCCTCTATTGTAGAATCAGCTACCGTATCTTGCTTGGAGCTCCTCCAGCTCACTGCTCCTCCGTTCAGAATGAACACAAACCCAGATTGCGATCGACTATCTCCCTATCTGTTTGGAAACTAGCATCGGTGTAACTATTTACAACGAGCTCATCCTCACCTCCATAAACCAGGAACATATCCTTAGTACTTCTCAAGTACTTAAGGATATTCTTAACCGCTGTCCAGTGACTCTCCCCTGGATCAGCCTGGTATCTGCCCACCACGCTAAGAGAAAAACTAACATCGGGATGAGTACATACCATAGCATACATGATGGACCCAACAGCCGAAGCATACGGAATCCCATCCATGTGTCTTCGCTCATCAGGAGTCGTAGGACTCTGAGTCTTGCTAAGGCTAATGCCATGTGACATGGGCAAGAAACTTTTCTTGGCATCTTGCATGTTGAACCGCTTCAACACCTTGTCAATATGCGCACTCTGGCTTAATCCAATAAGCCTTCTCGATCTATCTCTATAGATCTTGATTCCCAAAATGTAAGCTGCTTCTCCCAAGTCCTTCATAGAAAAACTATTTTTCAATGAGTACTTGACAGATTCAAGCATTTGAACATCATTTCCAATCAATAATATGTCATCCACATATAAGATCAGAAATGCAACTGAGCTCCCACTGACCTTCTTGAATACACAATGATCACGGTCATTCTTGATGAAGCCAAGCTCTTTGACAGCTTCATTAAAACGAATGTTCCAATTCCGAGATGCTTGCCTTAATACATAAATGGATCTCTGAAGCTTGCATACCATTCTAGACTTCTTCGGATCGACAAAACCCTCGGGTTGTGTCATATACACATCCTTGGTTAAATTTCCATTAAGGAAAGCCGTTTTGACATCCATCTGCCATATTTCATAGTCGAAATATGCCGCTATAGCAAGAATGATCCGAATTGATTTAGGCATCGTTACCGGTGAGTAAGTCTCATCGTAGTCAACTCCTTGAACTTGTCGATAACCTTTAGCAACACGTCGAGCCTTATGGACTGTGACATTTCCGTCCATATCAGTTTTCTTCTTAAAGATCCACTTGCACTCAATGGCTCGAACGCCATCTGGCAGATCAACCAAGTTCCAAACTTGATTGTCATCCATGGACTTTAATTCGGATCTCATGGCCTCAAGCCATAACTCGGAATCAGGGCTCTCCATTGCTTCCGCATACGTAGTCGGCTCGTTGTTCTCCAAGAACAACACATTGCAGTCATGCAAATTGCGTAACCTTTCCGACCTCCGCGGAACCGGTGTCGACTCCACTACGGGTTCCCTGACTAACTCCGGTGTGACAGTATCTCCTACCGGAACGTCCCCGTGTGGTTCTCGAATTTCTTCTAGTCGGACCGTCCTCCCACTAGCCTTCTGATTGAGAAACTCTTTCTCAACGAAAACTCCATGTCGAGCGACAAACACTTTGCCCTCTTCACGGTTGTAGAAGTAATATCCCAAGGTTTCCCTTGGATATCCCACAAATATGCACTTGTCCGATTTGGGTGTGAGCTTATCCGACTGGAGTCGCTTGACATATGCTTCACATCCCCAAATTTTCAGAAAAGACAAACTGTGACTCTTTGCGGTCCATATCTCATATGGTGTCTTATCTACGGACTTAGATGGTACCCTGTTTAGTGTGAAAGCTGCAGTTTCTAGAGCGTATCCCCAAAATGACAAGGGTAAATCCGACTGACTCATCATCGATCGGACCATGTCCAACAAGGTCTGATTCCTCCGTTCTGACACACCATTTCTCTGTGGCGTACCCGGAGGAGTCAGTTGTGGAACTATTCCACGATTCTTCAGATGATCATCAAACTCCTGGCTCATATACTCACCGCCATGATCATATCGTAGAAGTTTGATTTTCTTGCCGAGTTGATTTTCCACTTCGTTCTGAAACTCCTTGAACTTTTCAAAAGTTTCTGACTTGTGCCTCATCAAGTAGACATATCCATATCTACTCAAGTCGTCGGTGAAAGTCACGAAGTATTGGAAACCACCTCTGGCTGCCGTGCTCATTGGTCCACATACATCACTATGTATAAGTTCCAACAACTCGGACGCCCTCTCGCAACTCTTTGCAAAAGGAGTCTTAGTCATCTTACCGAGTAGGCAAGACTCGCATGTCTCGAATGATTCAAACTCAAACGAAGTTAGAATTCCATCATCATGGAGCTTCTTCATGCGCTTTTGACTAATGTGTCCTAGTCAACAATGCCAGATATAAGTCGGATTTATCTCATTAGGCTTATGCCTCTTGACATTTATGTTATAGACTGATTCACCTTCAAGATCTAGGATAAATAACCCATTTACAACGGGTGCAAAGCCATGAAACATATTATTCAAGTAAATAGAACAACCATTGTCCTTAATACTGAATTCATAACCTTGTCTCATCAAACATGAGGCAGAAATAATGTTTCGACTCAAAGCAGGAACATAATAACAATTATCAAGTTCCATTACAAACCCTGAAGGTAAATTAAGTTGCATAGTGCCGACGGCCAATGCAGCAACTCTTGCTTTATTCCCGACGCGAATGTCAACTTCTCCTCTTGCGACATTCCTAGTTCTGCTTAGCCCCTGCATCGAGTTGCATATGTGAACAACCGATCCGGTATCATATACCCAAGAGCTACTAGAAACATCAGCAAGATAAATGTCTATAACATATACAACAAGTGTACCTGAAGAAGAAGTCATACTTCCAGTATTCTTGCCCTTCTCGGCAAGCCACTTGCTACAGTTCCTTTTCCAGTGTCCGGGTTCCTTGCAATGAAAGCAAATACTCCCCGAAGCCGTCCCTGACTTAGGCGCAGCGGCTGTAGTTGGAGTTGCCTCCTTCTCTTTGCCCTTTGCCTTAGCCTTTTTCTTGGACCAGCTCTTCTTGAACTTAGCCGAGTTCTGCACCATCAACACTTGACGATGTGTACCTTTCTTGATATCCTGCTCTGCCACTTTGAGCATCCCATGCAATTCAGTGAGCTTATTTTCCATCCCATGCATATGGTAGTTCGACATGAACGGCCCATAGCTGTCCGGAAGAGAACCCAGAATTGTATCTGTGGACAACTCATCCCCAAGTGGGAAGCCCAGCCTATCCAGAGCTTGCATGTACCCGATCATCTTGATCACATGCGGGCTCAGTGGATCACCCTCTTTCAGCTTACAATCCATCAAGGATCGCCAGACGTTGAACCTTTCGGTCCTAGCCTACATTTGAAACATGCTCTTAAGTTTCTCGATCATATCGAAAGCCTCAATATTTTCGAACTGCTGCTGCAGATCGGGCTCCATAGAAGCCAGCATGAGACAGCTGATCTCGTTTGATTCATCAACGAGTTTCTGGTAGGCATTTCTGGCTGTGGCATTAGCATTATCGGTAGGTTCCTCTGGAAGCGGATTCTCTAGAACTTGTTCCTTTTTCTCATGCCTAAGAACAATTCTCAGGTTTCTATACCAGGTGGTAAAGTTTGTTCCATTCAATTTATCCTTTTCCAGGATTGATTTCAATGCAAAAGGGGTAACTTGAGCAGGTGGTGCCATTGATCTATAACAGAAATATGCAAAACACTAAGACATGTATTCATGAAGAGTAATTCATATTAAACATTTTAATAAGATCATTACTCCCACTAAAATCAACATCCCTCGGTTGATACTTAGTGATTCAAGATCCAAGATCAACATGTCAACTAGTGAGCTTTTGCATCACCGCTAGAGGACAAGATCACTCGGTAAGCAACTCTTGCTAATCGTGTCTCCATACGACTCTTGTTGTTGGGGACATCTCATGCCTCGCCAACTTCTCTGTCTCGTAGCCCAAAACTGTTTTGATAGCCATGACAAGTCAACCAATGCTCCGCGTGTAAGTGTCCGACACAAACCCATCACTTCAAGGAGATCTAGTGGCACCCTAATTTCATAGGCCCACCACTAAATATACTTGACATGTGAAGGTTCAGCAATTGGGGAGGCATTTGTACTTGACATTCTTTGAGGGATCACCCTACTTAAAACATCTACCATGCAAAAGGAAGGGTGCATAAAAGGGATAAACTTTCACAGGCAATTTATGTATGTGTGATATGGTATAGCCCCTTTTCACAGCACGTGGTGATCTCCATCTCCACGTGCGCAGTCTGCTCATGCATGGTTTTCCTCGTGGTGATCTCCATCTCCACGCCATGGTGTCAACCGCCAAGTGTTACATAAGATACTATGCTATTAAAAACTAATAGCTACTGAAAGTAAATTACATTACATGGCTTCTCATGTTGACACGCAGGTCATTAATACAATAATGGGACAACCATATGGCTCCTGCCGGTTGCCGCACTCACGACACGCAGGTCATGAAACAATAATATACAAGCAACATACATGGGCCATACCAAATCACAGTCATTCCCTGCAAAAATGAGTCAGACGTTCTACCGCCAAAGATAAAACCTCCTGAAACTCTATCTTCCAAGCGGATTTTGGCCTAGCCAGAATTTCGCCGCTAATCCAACTTTTCGTTAGCTTCAGTTTGACAGGTCGTGGAGCAAAATCGGAGTTCGTATGCAGAAGTTACAGCCGTTTTACCGAGACCACTCCAACAGATTTCAGCACCGCGGAAATCACATTTCCAAGGTGTTGATCTATGTTCCTATTCGATCAATCTCATTGATCTTCGCGTGTTGCATCCGGATTTACGTTCCACTGTCTACCCTGATGGAGGACAACCGACCGGTAGGGGTAAGTCGTGTCACGACCTCTGCATCACGATCACGGAAACAAGATCACGAAACCAACCTTCAACACTAACATGCGCGACCGATCTCATCGCCCCGCACCTGAACCGATCTACATATCTCATATGCATATCATCAAATCTATTACCACACAGCGGAGGCTCTGATACCACTGTTGGAACACGCGGTACGCTACGCTAGCACCTAGTAAAATTTTCTACCGCGCACCCAAGATCATGCTGCTGGAAATAGATCATGGGGTCGGGTTTACCACTAGACGCGCAGTCACAACAGCGGAAGTAGAGTTGGTAATGCATGTAGCCGATCTCTCGGGCCGTCTCCTCCTCGCGTTGCCGATCTCCCACGAACAGCGAAGACCCGTGAACGGTGATCTCCCGTGAACGGCACCTCGCGGTTCCCTCGAACGGTTCGTCCAAGCACCGCAGATGCGATGCCTCCAAGGTATCCACACGTACGGGGAGCAGCGTCGAGCGGCGGACTGCTAGGTCCGGTCGCGCGGCATGGGCATGGGGAGTGGCGGTGGCTAACCAGGGTTCGATCCGATCAACCCTAAGTGGTGTGCCCACTCCCCTTTATATAGACCCCCGAGGTGGGCTCAACACTTGAGCCCACTAGAAGTCCACATCCATTTTCCTCTCAGATCCAATCCGATTGGGCTGCAGCCCCTTAAGTGTGCGACCCTATAGGTTCACGTACACATGGACACGACCAGAGCCGATAGTTGGTAGTGGCTCCTGGAAAAACGTGCCAACTCCCATGTGGGCGTAAAGTCGTTTGACGAACCTCAACAAAGTGGGATATGCAACATTCTTTTTGCCTCACGATATTTGTTGTCGATCTCAAGGCGAGTACTTGTCACCCTTGTGTTAGCTCGACCTCTCTTCTCGAAACCATGATACAGATTCCCGAACTGGGTTAACACTTAACCCAAGTCGCATGGCCATGCTTTCCGAATCTGATCACTCGAGAGGGCTCAGAGAATATCTCTCCAAATAGGAGGGGCAAATTCCATCTTGGTCAACCATGTCTCGCGGCATGTCTGACAACTCACCTGAAAGCTACCTTTACCCAGTTACGGAGTAGCGTTTGATAGACCCTAAGTGAGTCAATCCTCATCCCGAGAACATGCGAGGACCTCAGGTCTAGGACATGGCATAGACATTGCACTTGAGACTAACAGATGACTATATCTCGCTGCGTCTCAAAATGGGTATGTCCGGCTCCGTGATCTCCATCCCCGAGCCCATACTATCGGTTTAGCATCTCCATGCACATGACTTGTGAAACATAGTCATCAACGGAGTCGTATACTAGTCAAGGATATGTGTCCGCATAACCTTATCAACTAGGGACCATTAAAACAATCATCATACAATACATAGTTCCACAAACAAGTCACATACTTATTGATACATATCATTGATGATGTTCAAGGATAATACAAAGGACTCAAGAATACATATGGAAATATCATCGTCACATGATTGCCTCTAGGGCATATCTCCAACAGAAACTTGGGATAATTTTGCAGAGAAAATGGCTTGATGAAATGGTCCCAACTTTGGTGGATAGAAGTTATTTTGGTAGGACCACAGTCTGGTAATTTATCAGAATTAATGAGGCAATATAAAATATACTTGCTTCACAACCTGAAAATATTGCCAGAAGCAAAGTTTTGATCCTGTGCTCAC
Organism: Aegilops tauschii subsp. strangulata; assembly: GCF_002575655.3. Lineage (NCBI taxonomy): Eukaryota > Viridiplantae > Streptophyta > Magnoliopsida > Poales > Poaceae > Aegilops > Aegilops tauschii. The sequence continues at coordinate 488,550,091 of NC_053039.3, forward strand.
ATAGATGATTGGATGGAGCTGAAAATTGGAGGATTGTGATAATATGAGCACATGAAGGAGTGTGCAAAATTTCAACTCATTTGGAAACTCCTAGCTAGTACTTCCTTCATAATGACTTCTGTTTGACAGAAACTTTGAAAAATCACTGAGGGAAGTTAGCGAGGCAAATGAAGTTGAATTTTTGCATGAGACAATGATTTGGATGATATATCATGCCCAAAAATTTTGGGAGCAATCAAGAAAGTATAGGTGGCACTTCCTTCATAGAAAGCCACGCTGGACAGAAATGAAGAATATTTATTGGGGAATTATTTTTGGGCTAGGACAGGAAATTTGGGCATATTTGAGCAACATATGACCCAAAGAAATTATGAGAATTATTTTGGAATTTTTGGATGGACAGAAATAGAGGTTGCTTCACAATCTAGGGCACTTGAGGTTATTCGTTTAATAGAAAAGGAATGTTTCCCAAGAAAAAGAATTATGGAGTTGGGCTAGAATGGAAATGGCATGATCTCGGGATGAGTTTTGAGAATGATGTGTCACTTGGGAGAAGAAATGAGAGTGGTCTCCCAGGTTGCAAGGCCAGAGATCCACTCCAAAAAGAAAATCAGAGCAAAATACAATAAATCAAAAAGAAAAAGAGAAGGGCCAAAAACCAGGATGTTACACCCTACAACCACTAGTTGGTTGGCTGCTCCGAGAGAAACTGACACTTGTCATTGAGAGCATCCCATCCTCCGAGGACTTTGAGCAAAAATCATCAAGTGAGGAAAAACCCAAACCCAAACACCTAGAAACCCAAAGTGATTGAGCATCACTGAAGAGATTGTTCCTATGTGGAACTGACGCTTGTTACCTTTGAGGACTGTGCATCCTCCAGATGGTTACTCATCATGGTCTAGAGCATCTAAGAGGAGATTGTGGATCACCGAGTGACCGAGTCTGTGAAGGTTTGGAAGTCACCTGAAGACTTACCATGAGTGATTGGGCGAGGTCTGTGTGATCTTAGCTCAAGGAGAATATGGTGAGGACTGTGTGTCCGGGACTGTGTGTCCTTAGATTTAAATACCTAGCTGCTCCAACCAGACGTACGACTGTCATAGCAGTTGGAACTGGTTTACCAAATCATCATCTTCACCAAGCTATTGGTTCTATTTCCTCAACCTTTCCATTTCCCCATTCATGTGTTGATGAACCTGATCGTTACTGTTTGAAGACTTTGACTGAAGACTTTCTCTTATTTCTCAATCCTATTTCTTCATCACTTTGTCTTCAGCCTGCTTATCGTGTTTACACGCTACTTGTGCTCTGTGTATGTTTCATTCCATCATGATGACTGTGCTACTGTTCTGTTATGCATGCATTTGAGTACTTATTCCACTGCTTGTAGTTCATGACTTAGGAAATTCCTCAAGTTGAATTTCCTCAGTGACGAATTTGTAAAAATCGCCTATTGACCCCCCCCTCTAGTCGATATAACGCACTTTCAGTTGGTATCAGAGCAAGGTACTCCCTTGTTCTGTGTGATTTTGGTTTAACCACCTGGAGTTTTAGTTATGTCGACTGCAGGAATGAAGAAAGTGACATGCCCCATCTTTGACGGTCATGATTATCCCAAGTGGAAGGCCATTATGAGGAAATGCCTCATGGCAATGAACAGCGAGCTGTGGACCGTCACTGAGATTGGCCTTACTGGTCTATGCAAGATGGCGGATGCTGATGATATTCGCAAGTACACTCGACTTAACATCATGGCGAAGGACATCATTTGCTCCTGCCTATCCAGAAATCAGTTCAGGCTCATTATGCACCTCTGCAATGCGAAGCTTATCTAGGACCAAATCTCTGACGTCTATGAAGGTCATCGAACTTGTCATGATCCCTGGTTTGAGTATTTCAAGGAATCACTCAAAACGATGACTTTCGAACCTGAACCATCATCATCTGCACCATGCCTCATGGCAAAAGGTGCCAAGGTAACCGAATGTTCCTCATCTGAGTCTAATGATGATGAATCTGACGATGATTTGGACCCAGCTATTCCAAGCTTGCTACTATTGCCACTAAACAACAAAAAGCTTTGGACAAGGTTCAAAATATGCTAGACAAAAGCGATGACTTGTTGGGTGAAGAAATGGATCGAACTCAAACACTGACTGAAAATCTTCAGAGACTTCAGTCTAAGTTTGATAACCTTCAAACTCATCATAACACTCTATTGGCCGATCATGAGAAGCTTTCTTATAAATTTCTTCAAAGAAAGCAAGATCTTGAAAAGCTAAGGGTGAGTTATGAAGATCTTCAGAAGGATCATGATTCATTGCTTGCTCAACAGATCAGTTTTGCTCAGGATGAATTTATTCCACCATGTTTGAAATGCATTGAACGTGAATCTGCTAATTCTTCACCTGAAAGTTCAAATACTTCTATTGCTGCAAATTCTTCAACTGTTTCTGTGGTCACAAATTCCTCATCTGAGGATACCACAAGTATCACTGGCAATTCAGGGTTGAAGGAATTGTGTGTAACAGGCATGTACAAAAGCCTCAAAGGGCATCAGGCTCTTTGTGATGTGCTTAAAAAGCAGATCCTCAACAGGAACACTAGGAAAGAGGGTATTGCCTTTGAGAGGAAACTCAATGCTGATGGGACCTACTGGAAACCTGAGTAGTATCCCAAAACCTCATGGGTTGCTACGAAAGTACCTCCCATAGATCCATCCACTTTATCTGGCTTTACATGTGAATCTTCATATTCTTCTGATGAGTCATTTGACTCCAACTATAAACTATTCAAAAATCATAATGGTGAAGTATTTGCTAGATATGTTGGAACTAACTGCAGGACTGGTCCCCCTATGAAGAAAATCTGGGTTCCCAAAAGGTGTCTTGAAAGTCTTCAGGTGAATGTCATCATGACACCACCTGTGAAGAATAGGAACCCCAGATCAAATTCTTCATATGGACCAAAGTCTTCATATGGATCCAAGTCCTCATATGGACCAAATTCCTCACATGGATCAAATTTCTCATATGGATCCAAATCCTCATATGAACATCATCGTCCTAACACTTCTATTTTGCAGGGAAGATCTAAGGGTTATGAATATGTGCATTATTCTTCAAATCATTATGTTCATAGGTCCTCAAAGAATTTCTCTGCTTATTCATATGCTTACTCTAACCCCTCTTCTGTGAAACGAAGAGGACTGGCTTCTATGCCACCTTTCTCTTATGGAGCTCGCAGAATGATGAACTCTTTGCCACCCCTCCAGATGTGGGTGGTGAAGAAAAAGAACTAATCTCTTATGCAGGGTCAGGTCTCCAGACGAACTTGAAGGTCTGATGAATTTGCTGGAGACCTGAATATGCTTGAAAGGACGCAATATAATCATGAAGAAATGAATATTCATTTCTCACGTCATCATACTACTATATATGTTGTATTGCTTGATGAAATTCAGTCTGATGAATTTGATGTCATATTCTTCACTGATGAAGTATATGAGTTCGTAAGTTGCACTAATTCATCTGCAGGATTATCAACCCAAAGCTACTGAGTGGGTCCTCGATAGTGGATGTACAAATCACATGACAGGTGACAAGAGCTTATTGATGGGCACTGCTTTATCTCCATCGCATCGGAAGCATATAACCTACGCTGACAAAGGCAGAAACAAGGTAGTGGGTCTAGGTAGGGTTGCGATCTCAAAGGATCGACACATGAACAAAGTCATTCTTGTCGAGTCCTTAGGATTCAACTTCATGTCTGTCTCAATGCTTTGTGATCTTGATATGGTTGTTATCTTTGGCAAATATTGTTGCGTTGTTGAAAGATCGTGGATGCCGCCTAGAGGGGGGTGAATAGGCGCTTTAAAATAATTACGGTTTAGGCTTGAACAAATGCGGAATAAACCTAGTGGTTAATTTGTCAAGCACAAAACCTACAACAACTCGGCTCACCTATGTGCACCAACAACTTATGCTAAGCAGGATAAACACTATGGCTATCACAAAGTAAAGTGCATAAGTAAAGGGCTCGGGTAAGAGATAACGGAGGCACGCAGAGACCACGATGTATCCCGAAGTTCACACCCTTGCGGATGCTAATCTCTGTTTGGAGCGGTGTGGAGGCAAAATGCTCCCCAAGAAGCCATTAGGGCCACCATAATCTCCTCACGCCCTAGCACAATGCAAGATGCCATGATTCCACTAAGGGACCCTTGAGGGCGGTAACCCAACCGGTACACTTTGGCAAACCTTGGGGGCGGTCACCGCTACCCGTCAAATTGCTCGGGGTGATCTTCATAGCCTAATTGGACACCCCGACGCTTGCCTGGAGCTTTAAACCACAATGATGGAGCTCCAAACACCACCAACCGTCTAGGGTACCAAGGCACCCAAGAGGAACAAGCTCAAGGGTACCAAGCACCCAAGAGTAATAAGCTTCTCAACTTGAAACTTCCACGTATCACTGTGGAGAACTCAAACCGATGCACCAAATGCAATGGCAAGGGCACACGGAGTGCACAAGTCCCTCACTCCCAAATCCCACCAAAGCAACGGAAGCTATGGAGGAAAATCAGAGGAAGAACGAAGAAGAGAACATGAAGAACTCCAAGATCTAGATCCAAAGGGTTCCCCTCACATAGAGGAGAAAGTGATTGGTGGAAAGGTAGATCTAGATATCCTCTCTCTTCCCCCCCCCCCCCCCCCAGAAAACTAGCAAGAATCGATGGAGGGATTGAGAGATAGCAAGCTTGAAGAAGGTCAACAATGGGGGAAGAACACGAGCTAAAGGGATAAGCTTTAATGGGGAAGAAGACCCCCTTTCATAGGACCTCCCGAATCCAACCGTTATGTGCTCAGGTCGTGCACAAGCGGTACTACCGCTTGGAGGAGCGGTACTACCGCTTAGCACAGTCAAAACAGCCTAACGAGAGAGAAGACACGAGCCGTAGTTCTGCCACAGGGGTAGTACCGCTTTGGGGGGAGGTAGTACCGCTTACCGCTTATAAGGGGTACTACCGCTCGGGTGGAGACGTAGTACCGCTTATAAGTGGTACTACCGCTCGGGTGGAGAGGTCGTACCGTTTATCGCTTATAAGTGGTACTACCGCTCGGGTGGAGAGGTATTACTGCTTACCGCTTATAAGTGGTACTACCGCAATACTACCGCTGTACTACCGTGAAACCTGACACGAAAAAATGCATCCCCGGAAGCAGCGGTACTACGCGCGGAAGAGGGTGGTGGTACGGCCCCTTACAAGCGGTGCTACTGCTCTAGATAGCAGTACTACCGCTTGAGGCTTTCAGGAACACAACAGAGAAAACAGAGGATGCAATAAAGCCTAATCTGCCACAACTTCTGCATATGAGCTCCGAATTGAGCAATCCCAAACTTGTTCGATAGATGACGACGAGTAGCATCCAACAACAACTGATTATAGTAAGAAGAGGCAGGGGAGGTATGCCTAAGATATAGAGGAGTGAAACCTCCAAAAGAGAAGAACCGTCATAACCTCCAACATAAAAGCATCATAGAAGATGCATGTGAACTCCGTTTTCGATGAACTCGAGCTTGCCATCAAGATGACCCACAAGATCTATGACTCACAAAGAGAACCGACAAAAACCCCCAACAACGAAAACATCATAGAAGATGCATGTGAACTCTGTTTTTGATGACCTCGAGCTTGTCATGAAAATGACCATCAACTCCAAATCTCACAAGGAGAAGAACCAAACAAGAACCAATAAAGATGATGCAATGGTGCAATGGTTTGAGCTCGCTACGAACTATACGATCAAGCTACTCATCGAGAGCCCCCCTTGATAGTATGGCAATTGATCCTATAACCATGTCTCCCAACTACCACCATGAGACCAGTAAAATAGAAAACCTATCAAGGGCAAACCTTTTCCTTGCACATAATCCACTTGAGCTAGATGATGACGATCTTGACTCCCTCAAGTTGGACCACCTTTCTTGATTACGTTGGCTCGATGAAGACTAGTTGATTGCTCCCCCACACTCCACTATGGGCGAGCCACTCTTTGGCACATCTTCACAAGTCCATTGACACCACAATAGACGGCAAGCTTCAAGGATGATCTCTGCATGACGCGCCACTTGAACTTGCACACCACAATCTTGATGACGATCACCACTTGATGTCATCCTCCATGGGTTGTATGAGATATTCCTCTTGATGCAAACCAATGAAAACAAACCTAACCCCATATAGAACTCACACGTAGATCATGGGTTAGTACACAAAGCGTAATGGACAATGCTTACCATACCATGTGATCACTTGATCCCTCTCGGTACATCTTGTACGCTTTGTGTGTTTATCAACTTGATTCACTCTTGACTTAGTCTTGATCAACCTTGTATCATGTTTTCTACATGACCACTCTTTGGATAATTCCTTGAATAGCAAATTGGTCAACATATAAACTCCTTGAAACCAACAAATGGGCTTCAAGAAATTCCTATGGACAAATCCTTCAAATATAACTCAAGACAACCATTAGTCCATACAGATTTTCATCAATTACCTAATCCAAACATGGGGGCACCGCATGTTCTTTCAATCTCCCCCATTTTGGTAATTGATGACAATCAGCTTCAAGAGAGTTTATACAAGGAATTATGCATCGCCAACCATCCAATGCAACAACCAATGATGCACGCGTATGAGATGCAAATGCTAAGGAACAAAACCAAAGGAAGAAGAAATAACTATGTAAACTTCTCCACAAAACTCTCTGAAACTTCTCCCCCATTGGCATCGATTGCCAAAATTGGCGAAAAGCTTAGAAGGCCAATATAAAAGTGCTTGTCCATAAATTGTGTATTTCTCAAAAAGAGAGGAATGCAATACACATATCCACATATAAATACTTGAAGGAAGACAAACTATATTGAGGATCCAGAGATTGCAAAAGGAAGATATGCCAAAAAGACATAACAAAGAGAGAAGCAAGCAATCAAGCAATCAAAAGATACCAATTGAAACAAGAAATCAAAGGATACCAATTGAACTAACTAAACCAATGATCCTACAAGCCACATGGAAAAAGGTATTATGATAAGAGCAAAGAAGTGTTCTATAGAAACTAGAGAAGCTCCCCATGATTTGTGCATTATTTAGTTTTGTATTTGGATACAACAAGCACAAAATAGGATCGTCACTCCCCCAAAATCAATAGAACCCCGTGACAAGTGCAAGAGAGCAGATAGAAAATTTCAGCCTAGCACTTGCAAGAGAGCAACAGAGTGTTCTAAAGACACTAGTGAAGCTCCCCATGATTTGTGCACTACTTAGACTATTTGCATTATGATACCAAGTGCACAAAATAGGATCATCACTCCCCCAAAATCAATAGAAACTCACAACAAGTGCCAGTGTACTAAGATGAGAGACAAGGCATAGCTCTTGCAACAAGCACATGGTTGAGCAACATGTAAAAGTGGCAACTTACGAATGGGCTCAACCAAAAGGATGTGTGTGAGTCATGGCAAAGCACTTGATAAGACTAGTATATGGATGAGCATTAAGCATCAACATAGTCTTAAAGAATGAGATACAAGGTGCAAGACATGTCTTTCCCACACACACACACTCAACTAGCAAACGGGTTCACAAGCTCTCCAAAAAGCAACTTAAAAACCAAAGCTTGTGACGACTCATGGTGAAGATAGACAAAGATGGCTTTGTCAAGAGGAGAGATACCAAGCGAAATGGAAAGCCTCGTCAAGACAAGCAAGAGAAAAAGAATCTTCACCACAAAAGAGTGCATCAAGGAAAAAGGTGGACGTGAAAGAATAAGGATATCAACTAGAGATGTAACTTCTCTCAAGTGTATATGAATACACAAAATAGTTACACAAAGGAAAGAACAAGATATCCACTGGGAAGTCATAAATATACCAATAAGATGTTTGCATGAAAGCATAGCACATGGCTAGATATGGTCTTATTGTATATAAATGAACTCCTATCACACCTCCATCAAAGACATCACAACTAGCAACAAGAGATCATCATTGGGATGCTTTGAGAAAGGAAACAAGTATCACAAGATGAAATGAATAGCATGCCAAGATGCAACCTACACAAGGTTGAATGCAAGAGAGGAATGCATGAATAGATACTTGTTGCCGAGATAGCATTGGAAGGATGTAGAAGATACCAATTGAAGGTATTAGATAGTAGTTCATTGAACATCCTAGATTGACTCCAATAAGCACATGGTGACACCACCTTCCTTGTGAGTGAGCCGAGCATCCAATGCATCTCCAATTGTTCCTAGAACAACAACACAAACAAAATGCTACCCAAACTCATTGGGACCAAAGAGTTAGAAACACCAATACATAGGACAAACTCCACATAAATATGTGCACATAGATATGAAGATAAATATCATGCACATCTCATCCAATTTGAGACTTGGTGGAGTTTCCCCTATATATTGGGTCAAAGAAAGAAAGCATGCGAAAGAAAACACATGAAGTAAATATGCATGTTGAAGACTTTCAAGAACCAAAACCAGATGAAAAAGGAATACCAAGTGAAAAGGATACCAAATTGAGAAAACGTCACTTGGAAGATATCAATTAAAAGATACATCAAGGAGTGAGATATCCATTGATACACGCAAAAAGAAGATGTCGAACTCCCAAAAGAGAGAATGGTTCCAAATAAACCAAACGCTCTACAAAGTTTCACGATGGCACAAAGTACCAAAAAGAAATGGTTTACGTTCCACCAACACACACTTGATAAGGATAACAAGGTGAGTGTTCTAAGAAAAATAGGATAGCTCCCCAAGCATTGTGCATTTTAGAGAATTTGCATTTGAATACAAAATGCACAAGATGGGATCACCACTTTCACTATATCTATAAAAACACTAGACAAGCTCAAGGAATTAACAAGATCCACAAGTTGTATGGAATACAATGGGAGTTGACACAATCCTAGGCAAGAGATAAGGCAAATAAAAGCAAAGGCCAATGTAAAGATGATCAATAATTTCTACCACATAAATGATTACCAATTGTCAAGAGACAAGAATTATTTGGAAATAATTCCCGGTGGTAGATTTCAGAGATATCCATCATCATCTCCACACCAAACAGAAAAGAAAATTGCAACTTGTAGAGGTAACATGCCACCTAGGAACAAGATAATTTACAATATCAATTCTAGGTGACAATATCTCAAAGTGTACACATTTTCTAGGCTTGTAATTTGCACATACCACATTACTCCCCCATAATGTGATACCAAAGAAAACTTCACAAGAGGCAATAAGAATCCAACAAGGGATAATTAATGGACTATTTAGAATTTGAATTTCTCATGAGAAGACATACCACATAGAGACTAGATAATCTTGTAATATCAATACTAGGTGGTATTCCCCATGTACACACATTTATAGGATTGTGAAGTGCACAAAGCACATCACTCCCCCAAAATGGGATTTTCCATTAATCTCTCACGAGAGCCAACTAAGATACAAACAAGATGCTAAAAGGCTCAACACAATACTCAAATGTACACGACGTGCAAACCAACAAGCGAATTGGAAGCACAACATACACACACACATGCAAGGTACAAAACCAAAACATGCAAAGGGGCAAGTAACTTCCAGTGTAAACAATTTAAGTACAAGTTACTGCAAGGAGGCACATTGGATATAAGATAGAAACTTGATAACCCAATTGAGTTGGCTTGAGACCATAAGAATGATGAAGTCCCCTTAATTCTTCATAATGTTGCCAAGTCTCCAATGACCTCCGACAACCCCTATTGATCAAGTTTGAGCTTGTTGGTCCCCAACCAACTTGGGTCCTAAGAGGTTAGTCACAATAGGCTTAGCTACCCAAATGGTTCTTTTCTTGACACCACTTTGAGTACCAACAAATTTGGCAACCACATTGCCAACCTTATCCTTCCCAAGAGAATAGACATCATCAATTATAATAGGGTTGGATAAGGTACCATTCATGCATGAAGAAGTGACGTGACCTTTCTCACAACATAAGTAGCAACGTCTACTCTTCACTTTCTTCTCACTTGATTTCTCAACTTGAGAAGAATTAGCTTGAGTCTTCTTGGGAAGAGGCCTTTCTTCAACTTGAGGTTGAGCATGAGAATGAACTTGTGGCCGCTTCCCTTGTTGATTGTCACTAATGGCCTTGTTCTTCAATGGGCAAACATGATGCCCTTTAATTTTTCACATGAAGCAAACAATCTTGGACGAATTCTTGACTTGCTTTTGTCCCTTCTTCTTGTTGCTCTTGGACTTCTTCTTCTTATTGGAGTTGAATCCAAGTCCACCTTTGTCATTGGGGGGTTTTTGCACACTCAAGATATTGTTGAGTGTGGACTTTCCTTCATGACACTTTTGCAAGTCAATCTTCAAAGAAGTGACTTGGGCCTTGAGCTCTTTGATTTCCTCTACATGGTTAGTCTCAACAAAAGTACTATAGGAAATATAAGCTTCAACGTTAGAGCAACAAGGCAAGGAAAGTAATTCATCACAAGATGTAGCAACATTATGAGTGGATGAATTACGAGGACTAGCACATGGAAATATAGCATTTAGACTTGAAATAGTGCTAGTATCCACATGAGGCTCACTAGATGTTACCTTAGTCATCATAGCCTCATGAGATATCTTTAGCACATTATGGGATACTAGAAGATCATCATGAGAGCTTGAGAGTTTTTCATGACTTTCTTCCAATTTCCCATAATTTCTAGATAGCAACGCAAGTTGAGCCCTTAGCTCAACATTCTCCTTCAAAATGGATGCTTCACAAGAGATAGCGTTAGTAGCACAAGCATCATCATTAACAACAAGAGGAGAAGGCAACTTTGCAAGCTCTTTTGAATATTAAGCTTCAAGTTGAGCATGAGACTCCGTGAGTTTGATGATCTCACTCTTAATGACCCTTAAGCCATTTTCGAGGTGCCCAAAGTCCTCAAGGAGTTTAGCATGCGCAACTTCAAGCTTCTCATTTTTAGTTTTAAAATCATTGGCCACCTCAAGAGCTATATCATGAGATTCCTTCACTCTAGATAATTCTAGAGCAAAAGTCTCCTCAAGAGATTCCTTGGTGGTTTGTTCAAGTTCAAGAGCTTGGGAGAGGTTCGCAATCTCATTAGCGTAATCACGCTCATGACCTTCCATTTTCTCAGTGGTGATCTCATGCTCCTCGAGATGAGATCCAACTCCTCTATATATTTATTGCCCTCAATGGCAATGGACATGATTTCCATGAAGTTTGAACGAGCAATTTTATTTTTATGAAGAGCTTTAAAAACCATTTCCCCCTTAATTTTTAAGGAGGCAACGTTATCACTCTCTTCATCATTATTAGCATTAACATCATAATCAAGAGACATATTGGGGTTCAAAGTAGGAGATACCTTTGAAGCCTTAGCCATAAGGCAAAAAGCAATAGATGACGATGTAGGATCGCTTGAAGCACCGTTCAAGACCACATCTTGTTCCATGGAGTGTTGGGTTTCCTCTACATTGTTAGCACAACAACTCGAGGAAATACATGCATTTTTATCATGGAAACAAGATATAGCAAGCATATCATCATGAGATTTAGTCAAGAAATTTCTACATGATATGCACGGACTCTCAACACAAGCATGTGGAACATTTGGAGTGCTCAGAGTGCTAAAGTCCAAAGATGAAGCATTGCAATAAGAAAGTGATGAAGGATTGTCAACAATAAGCCCACTATCATCATTGCAATGAACACCACTACTCACCATGTCATTACCTTGTGGAAAACCACATGTAGGTGAAGAAGAAGTTGAGAAAACTATATGACCGGAGGTGAGGGAGGACAATTATCCCCACAAATCTTGGACACGCCATATTTATCTTGAAGCTTTGTCCACAACTCATGAGCATCCTGAAACGACATGAGTTGAAATATAACTACATTGCTCAAATCATAGAAAAGCACATTAGAAGCTTGAGCATTGAGATAAGATTTTTTCTCATCCTCTAATGATAATCTTTGGGGATCCTTTGGAGGAGAAAAACCCATATCTGCAATTCGCTCTAAGTTTGGGTCCATGACCCTAAAGAGATTAAGCATGTGAATTACCCAAATGTCAAAATTTGTGCCATCGAAACTAAGAGTGTCAGAGAATCCTAAACCCCTAGTTGAAATCCTTACTCTCTAGGCGGTTAAGCCTTATAAAGAGAGACGAGGCTCTGATACCAATTGAAAGATCGTGGATGTCGCCTACAGGGGGGGTGAATAGGCGCTTTAAAATAATTGCAGTTTAGGCTTGAACAAATGCGGTATAAACCTAGCGATTAATTTGTCAAGCACAAAACCTACAACAACAAGGCTCACCTATGTGCACCAATAACTTATGCCAAGTAGGATAAACAACTAAGTGATAGCAAGATATATAACATGAAACACTATGGCTATCACAAAGTAAAGTGCATAAGTAAAGGGCTCGGGTAAGAGATAACCGAGGCACGCGGAGACGATGATGTATCCTGAAGTTCACACCCTTGCGGATGCTAATCTCCATTTGGAGCGGTGTGGAGGCACAATGCTCCCCAAGAAGCCACTAGGGCCACCGTAATCTCCTCATGCCCTCGCACAATGCAAGATGACATGATTCCACTAAGGGACCCTTGAGAGCGGTCACCCAACCCGTACACTTTGGCAACCCTTGGGGGCGGTCACCGAACCCGTACACTTTGGCAACCCTTGGGGGCGGTCACCGGTACCCGTCAAATTGCTCGGGGTGATCTCCACAACCTAATTGGGGACCCCGACGCTTGCCCGGAGCTTTAAACCACAATGATTGAGCTCCGAACACCACCAACCGTCTAGGGCGCCAAGGCACCCAAAAGGAACAAGCTCAAGGGTACCAAGCACCCAAGAGTAATATGCTTCTCAACTTGAAACTTCCACGTATCACCGTGGAGAACTCAAACCGATGCACCAAATGCAATGGCAAGGGCACACGGAGTTCCCAAGTCCCTCACTCGCAAATCCCACCAAAGCAACGAAAGCTATGGAGGAAAATGAGAGGAAGAACGAAGAAGAGAACACGAAGTACTCCAAGATCTAGATCCAAAGGGTTCCCCTCACATAGAGGAGAAAGTGATTGGTGGAAAGGTAGATCTAGATCTCCTCTCTCTCCCCCCCCCCAAAAAAAACTAGCAAGAATCGATGGAGGGATTGAGAGATAGCAAGCTCGAAGAAGGTCAACAATGGGGGAAGAACACGAGCTAAAGGGATAAGGTTTAATGGGGAAGAAGACCCCCTTTTATAGGACCTCCCAAATCCAACTGTTATGTGCTCAGGTCGTGCACAAGTGGTACTACCGCTTAGCACGGTCAAAACAGCCCAACGAGAGAGAAAAACATGAGTCGTAGTTCTGCCACAGGGGTAGTACCGCTTTGCGGAGAGGTAGTACCGCTTACCACTTACAAGGGGTACTACCGCTCGGGTGGAGACGTAGTACCGCTTATCACTTATAAGTGGTACTACCGCTTAGGTGGAGAGGTACTACCGCTTATCACTTATAAGTGGTACTACCGCTCGGGTGGAGAGGTAGTACCGCTTACCGCTTATAAGTGGTACTACCGCTCTACTACCTCTGTACTACCGCGAAACCCGACACAAAAAAATGCATCCCCAGAACCAGCGGTACTACGCGCGGCACAGGGTGGTGATACTGCCGCTTACAAGCGGTACTACTGCTCTAGATAGCAGTACTACCGCTTGAGGCTTTCAGGAACACAACAAAGAAAATAGAGGATGCAATAAAGCCTAAACTGCCACAACTTCTGCATATGAGCTCCGAATTGAGCAAACTCAAGCTTGTTGGATAGATGACGACGAGTAGCATCCAACAGCAACTGATTATAGTAAGAAGAGGCAGGGGAGGTATGCCTAAGATATAGAGGAGTGAAACCTCCAAAAGAGGAGAACCGTCATAACCTCCAACATCGAAAACATCATAGAAGATGCATGTAAACTCCGTTTTCGATGAACTCGAGCTTGCCATCAAGATGACCATAAGCTCTATGACTCACAAAGAGAACTGACAAAAATCCCAACATCGAAAACATCATAGAAGATGCATGTGAACTCTATTTTTGATGAACTCGAGCTTGTCATGAAAATGACCATAAGCTCCAAATCTCACAAGGAGAAGAACCAAACAAGAACCAATAAAGATGATGCAGTGATGCAATGGTTTTAGCTCTCTACGGATGATACGATCAAGCTACTCATCGAGAGCGCCCCTTGATAGTACGGCAATCGATCCTATAACCCTGTCTCCCAACTACCACCATGAGACCAGTAAAATAGAAAACCTATCAAGGGCAAACCTTTTCCTTGCACATAATCCACTTGAGCTAGATGATGACGATCTTGACTCCCTCAAGTTGGACCACCTTTCTTGATTGCGTTGGCTCGATGAAGACTAGTTGATTGCTCCCCCACACTCCACTATGGGCGAGCCACTCTTTGGCACATGTTCACAAGTCCATTGACACCACAATAGACAGCAAGCTTCAAGGATGATCTCTTCGTGATGCTCCACTTGAACTTGCACACCACAATCTTGATGACGATCACCACTTGATGTCATCCTCCATGGGTTGTATGAGATATTCCTCTTGATGCAAACCCATGGAAACAAACCTAACCCCATATAGAACTCACACGTAGATCATGGGTTAGTACACAAAGCGTAATGGACAATGCTTACCATACCATGGGATCACTTGATCCCTCTCGGTACATCTTGTATGCTTTGTGTGTTTATCAACTTGATTCACTCTTGACTTAGTCTTGATCAACCTTGTATCATGTCTTCTACATGACCACTCTTTGGATAATTCCTTGAATAGCAAATTGGTCAACATATAAAGTCCTTGAAACCGACAAATGGACTTCAAGAAATTCCTATGGACAAATCCTTCAAATATAACTCAAGACAACCATTAGTCCATAGAGATTTTTATCAATTACCAAAACCAAGCATGGGGGCACCGCATGTTCTTTCAGTTGTGATCATGGAAGCTGACAATTCCAAAGTCTTCGAAGGCTTTAGGAGAGGAGACTTGTATATTGTTGATTTCTCTGCAGGACCACAGCCTGCCACATATCTACTTGCAAAAGGTTCAGAAGGCTGGTTATGGCATCGACGACTAGGTCATACTGGCATGAGGAACTTACACACTCTCGCTAAGAAGAAGCATGTCATTGGCATCGAGGGTGTCAAATCCCTCAAGGACCATCTATGTGGAGCTTGTGAAGCTCGAAAGATGACCAAGTACAAGCATCCCTCGAAGACTATCATGACTACCCTTCGTCCATTTGAGTTGCTTCACATGGATCTCTTTGGCCCTACTCATTATGCCACATTCACAAATGCAGCATCTCTATATGGCTTTGTTATTGTTGATGACTATTCTCGTTACACATGGGTGCATATCATCACTTACAAAACTGAAGTGCAGGAAGTCTTCAAACGATTTTCCTCGAGGGCCTCGACGAATTTCGGTGTGAAGATCAAGCACATTAGGAGTGACAATGGGACTGAGTTCAAGAATACCGGTCTTGATGACTATCTTGATGAACTTGGTATTAATCATGAGTTATCTGCCCCTTGTACCCCTCAGCAGAATGGCATCATGGAGCGTAAGAACAGGACTCTCGTTGAGATGGCTCGCACTATGCTTGATGAATACAAGACACCTCCTCGCTTCTGGCCTGAGGCAATTGATACTGCATGCCACATCATTAACAGGGTATATCTTCACAAATTCTTCAAGAAGACCTCATATGAACTCCTCACTGACAAGAAACCCAATGTGAGTTATTTCAAAGTCTTCTGTGCTAAAATGTTGGATTAGAGATCCTCATCACAATTCTAAATTTGCACCGAAAGCACATGAATGTTTTATGCTTGGTTACGGAAAGGACTCGCACACCTACAGAGTCTTCAACACCTTTCACCACAAGGTTGTTGAAACTGTAGATGTGTGGTTCAATGAAACTAACGGCTTGCAAAGAGAGCACCTACCTCCTGTGCTAGATGAAATGTCACCTGAGGAATCCATTAAGTTCAAAGCTACTGAGGATGTCATTCCTACCGAAGAATCTGCTGAAGAAGTCATTCCAGAACGTGAAGTACATCATGCCGGTGCACCTAAGGAAAATGGCTCTGAAGAAAATGTTGAGCCCACTCAACATCGTCAACCCGCTCATCCTCGCGTTGCAAATGAAGTGCAGATCGAGAAAATCATGGACGACATCAACGCACCAGGTCGTCTCACACGCTCAAGGGCTTCACATTTGTCTAACTTTTGTGGGCACTTTGCTTTTGTCTCTATCACAGAGCCCACTAAAGTTGATGAGGCATTTTTGGAGCCTCAGTGGATTCAAGCGATGCAAGAGGAATTACATCAATTCGAGCTCAACATTGTCTGGGAACTTGTCAAGCGACCAGACCCACGCAAGCACAATATCATCGGTACCAAATGGATCTACCGCAACAAGCAAGATGAAAATGGCCTTGTGGTGAGGAATGAGGCTCGTTTTGTAGCTCAAGGCTACACACAGGTTGAAGGAATTGATTTCGATGAAACTTTTGCACCTGTTGCTAGACTTGAGGCTATTCGCATATTGCTAGCTTATGCTAACCATCATAATATCATATTATGTCAAATGGATGTGAAAAGTGCATTCCTCAATGGTAAGCTTGAGGAAGAAGTATATGTTGCTCAACCCCCAGGTTTTGAAGATCCTAAGCATCCTGACAAAGTCTTCAGACTCAATAAGGCCCTCTATGGCCTCAAGCAGGCCCCTCGGGTGTGGTATGATACCTTGAAGGAATTCCTCATGAAGAAAGGCTTCAAACCTAGTTCACTTGACCCAACTCTTTTCACCAAAACTCTTTATAGTGACGAATTTGTCTATATGATGAGTGGGGAATATCAAATGTCGATGATGGGAGAATTGAAATTATTCTTAGGTCTTCAAATTTGTCAACAACACAACGGCATCTTCATATCTCAAGAGAAATACCTCAAGGATGTGTTGAGGAAATTCGGCATGCAAGATTGCAAAGGCGTCAAAATCCCTATGCCCACAAATGGCCATCTATGCACTGATGAAAATGGTATAGACTTCGATCAAAAGGTATAGCGCTCCATGATTGGCTCTTTATTGTATCTATGTGCATCTAGGCCAGATATATTCTTAGTGTTTGCATGTGTGCACGTTTTCAAGCTACACCGAAGGAATCACACCATAAGGCTGTGAAGCATATTCTTCGATATCTAGATCACACTCCAACACTTGGATTATGATATCCCAAGGGCTCGGCTTTTGATCTCATTGGATATTCTGACTCTGACTATGCTGGTGATCGGGTGGATCGCCAGTCAACATCAGGCACATGCCATTTCCTCGGACGATCCTTAGTATGTTAGTCCTCGAAGAAGCAGAACTGCGTATCACTCTCTACTGCTGAAGCTGAGTACATTGCTGCTGGTTCGTGCTGTGCTCGATTGCTATGAATGAAGCAAACCCTCAAGGACTACGGCATCAATGTGATGAATGTGCCTCTCTACTGTGACAATGAGAGTGCCATCTAGATTGCTCATAACCCAGTTCAGCACTCGAAGACAATGCACATCCAGATTCGTCATCATTTTCTTCGTGATCATGTGTTGAAGGGCGACATCTCTATCGAGCACATGAAGACTGAAGAACAGCTAGCGTATATCTTCACAAAGCCCTTGGATGAGAAGAGATTTAGCAAGTTGCGGTGTGAGCTAAATATCTCAGAATCTTTGAATGTTCTTTGAAAAGGACACACATCCTAACACTTATGCAAAATTGATGACTTAGATGTGCAACACACGAAGTAACGTTTTTCTTCAATCAATGAAGACTAACCCTCTAAGTGTGAAGAAATTAACGAAGAATTTGATTCTCAGAGCCCTACGACAATTGTACGCGGCGTCTGAAATCATCGTTCTTATACGGTGGGTCACGCCACCAACAAAAGTTGAAATTCTTCAATTTGAGTTTTTTTTGCTATTTCCTCAAGTTGGTCAAATTCTTCAACTTTGCAAAGTCTTCACTCTTTCCATCGGTGTTCTTCATTGGCTATATATATTTGAGTTTTAAGTCCTCTACATCATTCACTTATTGCTAATTCTTCAAGTTCATTTTTTGACTAAGTGAATGTGATCGGACTTGCCCCCCTCTATGCTAAACTCAATCCAGTCTGTTCACACATTCTTCATGTGCGTTCTATTTGAAACCCGTTCAAAATCTTCACTGTGTCCTTGTCAGCTGAAGAATTTGCGAACGAAACATTAAAATTTTCATATCTGAATTTTCGGCTTTTGCCGCTCAAACCGTTCCGCATCCCACGATAAGATTAATCTATTCACCCACGATCTACCACGATCTCCACTTCTCAGTACGTGGGTGAAACATGTCGCTAGGATGGGAAGGGTCAGGGGCACGTTCGTCCAATTTCTTCGGACGAGCAGTTTTTTACCTCGACTATAAATACCCCTCGCCCTCCTCAGACCTCATTTACTCCGCTCGATCTCACTCCCCTCGCTCGAGCTCTCTGACCTAGCGCCACCACTACCTTCCATCATCGCCGGTGAGGAAGAGCTTCACTGCCTCGACCTCGTCACCGTCATACTCGCGCCGGCCGCGGAATTCTTCACTCCGCTGCCGCCGTAGCTGTCTTCCGCCACCAAGTTAGGGCGTGGAAGATCTGAACGGACAAACTTCTCCACTTCAACTCCCAGTTCGTCGTGTTCTTCGTCAAGGGTAAATAAAATCTGTTTTTTCTACCCTTATTGATTCTGATGATTTCCACAAAATCTTCAAAAGGTGTTTATTCTTCAACTTCGATAGCCTTAAACACCCTGTTGCATCTGTTTCTCTAAGTTACGTTTTTCCTCAAGATTCCTCAATTGTGTGGATTTTAAAATCTATACAACTCTGGAACCTATGTCAAGAATGCTTAGTGAAATTCCTCAAGACAATCCTGGTCAAATTCCTCAAACTTGATTCTTTTGAAAAAATTCTGAGAACGCATATGACCTCTCCAAATTCATTGCACCTATACTCTGTTCACAGGTACACATGTCCGCCGCTGAATCACTAGGTTCTCATCAACTTAACTCATTTGCAGCGTTCCTCGAAGACAAATTGCATACCTCCTCAGAAACATCAATTTTTCAAAATCCTCAAGTGAAGAAAATGGCTGATGGTAGAAGACCTCAGAAGGGAGGAAAGAGGCCAGAAACAAAAACAATGTTTGAAATCCCTGAAGATATATATGATGCATATTGCACTCCTGATGAAGCCAAGCATGGCAAGGAGAACAAAAATCAGTGCAAGGTGCGCTTTAAGCGGATTGAAAGAAGATGGGCAAGGGAATGGAGGGAGTATCGATATGTTACTCCAAAGTACATGAAGAAATTCGCTGTACACCCTCCATGCCCAAGACCTCCATTGGCTCCAGGCCAAGAAGCTGACCAAAATCCCCGTTAGTGTTCTTCGGTATATGCCAATCGTACCAAGACTTCAACGTCTTTTCATGGTCGAAGAGACGGCCAGACAGATGACATGGCACAAAACAGGCAAAAGAACCAAACTAGATGCATATGGGAATCTGATGATGGTACACACATCGGATGGTGTTGCGTGGAAAAAGTTTGATGAATTACATGCTGACAAAGCGGCAGATCCGAGGCATCCTCGAGTTGGCATCAGCACGGATGGGTTCAGTGTGTTTGGTATGACGGCAGCCCAATACAGTTGTTCGCCCGTATTTGTCTTTCCACTCAATCTCCCCCCCCCCCCCCCCCGGACAGATTATGCAAAGAAAGAACATTTTCCTGACGTTGATAATTCCAGGGCCCAACTATCCGGGGAAAAATATGAATGTGTACATGCAGCCGCTTAAGGACGAATTGCAAGAAGCCTGGGATAATGGGTTCAAGACATACGACGCCTATAGCAAACGGAACTTCATAATGCGTGTCTGGTACATGTACTCGACGCATGACTTGCCGGCGTATGCGCTATTCGTTGGCTGGTGTGTGCATGGAAGGTTCCCGTGCCCCACATGCAAGGGAGCTCTTGAGTTTCGTTGGCTTCAGGCCGGTCACAAGTTTTCTTGCTTCGATATGCATAGACAGTTCCTGGATCCTCGCCATAAGTTCAGGAAAGACAAGAATAACTTCATCAGAGGTAGAGTTGTCAAAAACTCTGCACCACCTGCGTTGACAGGCCAATAGACCCTGGATCAGTTAAACGCTCTCGAGCCAGATCCAGAGCGTCCAGGGTACTTCAAGAGGTATAATTCTAAGCACGTCTGGACTCACAAGACATGCTTATGGGATCTGCCTTACTTCAAAGACCTCCTTTGCCCACACAACATCGACGTGGTGCACACTAAGAAGAATATCGCCGAGGCACTTTTTGGTACATTGTTCGGCATAGATGGGGAGTCAAAGGATAATACTAAGGCTAGAGTCGATCTGGAGGCGCTATGTGATAGGCCGTTACAAAACATGAAAGAACCGAAAGGAAAGCAGAACTGGACGAAGCCAAAGGCATGGTTCAATCTTGGAAGGCCAGCTATGGGGGAAATTATCTTGTGGGTGAAAATGCAGTTGATGTTCCCCGATGGGTATGCAGCGCATCTAAAGAGGGGAGCGAGTCTTGATAAATTGAAGATATTTGGTCTCAAGAGTCATGATTGGCACATATGTCGGTGATGTTGCGTGGCTTCATCCCTGAGGATGAATGGCTAGTATTGGCAGAACTCAGCTATTTCTTCCGTGTTCTTTGTGCGAAATAACTATCGCCTGGCGTGCTAGAAGAAATGGAAGAGTTGGCGCCGGAGTTGATCTGCAAGTTAGAGAAGATCTTTCCACCGGGCTTCTTTAATCCAATGCAGCATTTGATTTTGCATCTCCCGACCGAGGCAAGATTGGGGGGGCGTGCAAAATCGTTGGTGCTACCCAACTGAGAGGATGCAGAAGACGCTTCGACAAAAATATAAAAATAAACGTAGAATTGAAGCATCGATGGCTGAGGCATTCATCACTGAGGAGGCGGCAAACTTCGTAACAGCACACTACGAAGCCAAAAATCGTCATTTGCATAATCCGAAGCCTCGGTACAATGCTGACGAACCTCAAAAGGGTGGATCCAACCTCAGCCTACTCAAAGGGAATCTCGCACCAGCCAGTGGTTCGAAACCAGTATCTTTGGATAACGAAGAATGGCAGACCATTACGTTGTATATCTTCAACAACCTGACAGAAGTGCGGCCGTACATCGAGTAAGTTCTCGGTACATTGTTTCGCAACTTCTACTTCCTTTGAACTGCTCTTATTCCTGGATATTTCATACAGTCGATACGTCGCCATATTCTCATATGGAGCGGTAATCCAAAAGGATTTCGTCGAAGAGTATGAGCTTCTCGCAAAGCAAGGAGGCGGCTATCCCGGTTTCATCTCTTGGTTCAAACAAATGGTAATTTATATTAGACCATTTCATTACATTCGCTAATTTCTACCTAATGCAACAATCCTTTCGTATTAAACTTGTAGGCTAATTCAAAGTCTATGGACGCCGAATTGAGACAAGTCACTAATGGTTTTGACTATAAGGTCCGTTCATTTGACAAATACGACATCAATGGGTATCGCTTTCGTACCTATGGCAAAGAGCTATCTATGGCCGACCGAAAGTCTACAAATTGTTGTGTATCTGCTATCGGCGAAGGAGGTATCAGTATTATGGGAGAGTTGAAGCAATTTATGAACTCATATTCTATGGTGACAACCCACCGAATGTGTAACGCCCACGATGCGGCTATATCTCCCACGTGTCGGGGCACGACTTAGAGGCATAACCGCATAGTGGTTTTGTCGCAAGAAGGGTCATCTTCACACAATCCCATGTAATGAACAAGAATGGGATAAAGAGTTGGCTTACAATCGCCACTTCACACAATACAAAAATATCATTCATACATCATCCAAAATACAATCATATAGACCGAGTACGGTCAAAATCCAGATGAAAATAAGACAACCCCAAATGCTAGATCCCCGATCGTCCCAACTGGGCTCCACTACTGATCATCAGGAAAAGACACATAATAACGACCACGTTCCTCGTCGAACTCCCACTTGAGATCGACGCCATCGTCTGCACTGGCGTCGTCGGCACCTGCAACTGGTGTTGGAAGTATCTGTGAGTCACGGGGACTCAGCAATCTCACACCCGCGAGATCAAGACTATTTAAGCTTGTAGGACAAGAGGTGCAAAGAGGTGGAGCTGCAGCGGCAAAACATATATGGTGGCTAACTTGCGCAAATGAGAGCGAGAAGAGAAGCAATGGAGCGGACGTCATCTAGCAATGACCAAGAAGAGGTCCTGAACACCTACTTACGTCATACATAACACAGACCGTGTTCACTTCCCGGATTCCGCCGAGAAGAGACCATCACGGCTACACACGCACTTGGTGTATTTTAATTGGGTCAAGTGACAAGTTATCTACAACCGGACATTAACAAATTCCCATCTGCCACATAACCGCGGGCACGGCTTTCGAAAGATAATACCCTGCAGGGGTGTCCCAACTTAGCCCATCATAAGCTCTCACGGTCAACGAAGGATAAACCTTCTCCCGAAAAGACCCGATCAGTCTCGGAATCCCGGTTTACAAGACATCTCGACAATGGTAAAACAAGACCAGCAAAGCCGCCCGAATGTGCCGACAAATCCCGATAGGAGCTGCACATATCTCGTTCTCAGGGCACACCGGATGAGACATCCTACGAGTAAAACCAGACCTCGAGTTTCCAGGAGGTGGCCCCGCAGTCTGCTCAGTTTGGACCAACACTCGAAGGAGCACTGGCCCGGGGGGGTTAAAATAAGATGACCCTCGGGCTCGCGAAAACCCGGGGGAAAAAGGCTTAGGTAGCAACTGGTAAAACCAAGGTTGGGCCATGCTGGAGGAGTTTTATTCAAGGCGAACTATCAAGGGGGTCCCATAAATCACCCGACCGCGTAAGGAATGCAAACTCAAGGAACATAATCCCGGCATAACAGTAACTAGGGCGGCAAGAGTGGAACAAAACACCAGGCATAAGGCCGAGCCTTCCACCCTTTACCAAAATATATAGATGCATTAATTAAATAAGAGATATTGTGATATCCCAACATATCCATGTTCCGACATGGAACAAACTTCAACTTCACCTGCAACTAGCAACGCTATAAGAGGGGCTGAGCAAAAGCGGTAACATAGCCAAACAACGGTATGCTAGGAAAGGATGGTTAGGGGCTGACATGGCTGAAATAGGAGACATGATATAGCAAGAGATAGGTAGCGAGCATGGCAATAGAGCGAACAACTAGCATAGCAAAGATAGAAGTGATTTCGAGGGGTGGTCATCTTGCCTGCAAGATTCTCAGAGTTGTCGAAAGCTTGATCCTCGTAAGTGTACTCGACAGGTTCCTCGTTCACGAACTCGTCTCCCGGCTCTACCCAAGACAAGAACACAAATAAACGGAACCACAATCAACAACGAGAAATGCGCAAGCAACATGATGCAAGACATGTATGATATGCAAGTTATGATATGCGATGCATATGCGTGCTCCGGAAGGAAAAAGATGAACATGGCAGTAACTTGACAAACCAAGCATGCCACTGGAAAGATGAGATGATTTCGGTCGAAATCGATATAAAGATCACCGGAATCGGATGCACGGTTTGCAAATGGCAAGCAAAACAAGAATGACAATAATCTGCGATAAACAGCAAGATAGCACTTAAAATGCAACAAGCAACAATACTACAGCACCCCAACATAGCAACAAAGCACATTGCAGTAATCTACAGGAGATGCTTGACAAAAGATGAACACTGAGCTACTGCTAGTTCATAACATATCAAGCTCAAACAAGCATGGCAAAAGTGCAAAAGATTACAGGTTCACAGACTTGGTGAAAAACTGGACATGGCAGAAATCAGCATCAGGTAGCAATGTTCAGAGCACGAAATCAACATGCTACAGGAACTTAACATAGCAAACCAAGGCATGGTAGTGTTCTACTAAATGCACATGACAAAAGTCCCTTACTGACCATAAGCCAAAAAGGACCAGAAGAAATGATGGCAAGCATGTAAACATAGCAAGTTTCGTTATCAGGTTTCAGACTTAGCAGAAAAACAGAGCATGGCCTAAATATTAATATGTAGGCCTCTTTGTGAGCTTGATGCACTCACTACAGAGCAATGCATGAAAAACCAAGCATACCTACATCAAGATGGCATGTTTATGAAGCTATCCATGGTAAGAACAATTGCATAGCATATATGGATCAACCACAATAAGCTTGGCAAGATTGAAAATCATGTTAAGAATCTGCCAGAAATATTTTATAACAAAAGTAGAGCAAGATTGAGTCGTGCTATGGTACTCTAAAATTGCAAACAATTGCAGGAATGGATCCATTACAACTATAGCTACAAAACATCCTTACTGGACATCTCCAAAATATGCATGGATCTCTCTCTAGCATCAAGTTTACATGGCAACAAAATTACAGCAGACAAGGACTTAGAGAAATCACTAAGTCCCTGAAATCAGAAATATTACGGGGCCTACTTTGCATGCTTGTGCTAGTCACCACAAAGATCACAAAAATACATGGACTATACCACTGGAAAGATGGCATGGCATACTTCAAAACACATGTAGAGCTCATGCTCAAAAGATGCACAGAATAAATGATACAAAAATGACAAATCTCCAAGTTCTGATAAGAACCAGAGATTAACAGCAACTAGCCCTCTTCCAACGAAGATTTGGGCATCAAGATGACCTCTAATGAACATGGTGCAATTGAACAAAATGTAGAGCATCACGAGACAAACAAATTGACATATTACACGCACGAATCGGAGCTACATGCACAAAGTTACGGCATCGGGAACACAAGCACTTGCTGATGGAAATCACAGACTTGGGAAAAAAAGGGGGGGTCGGGTCAAACCTTCCCGTTGACCAGATCGGATCGGGGGGAGGTTCCAGGTGCGGGCGCTCGAGCTCGCCGGCTCGGGCCGGAGGAGGAGAGGGGCCGGCGGGCGAGGGCGGGGGCGGCCGGAGGCGAGGCGGCGGCGCCGGAGGAGGGGGCCGCCGGCGGGGGCGGCGCCGGAGTCGGCGGTGGCCGGCGCGGCGGCGGAGTCGGCGGCGGGGGCCCGCGGCGCGGCGGCGGAGGCGGCTGGCCGGCCGGCGGGCGGGCGCGGCGGCGCGCTGCGGCGGCGGAGTCGGCGGCGGCCGGCGGGAGGCGCGGAGGAGCGGGCCCGCGGCGGGCTCGCGGGCCGGCGCGGTGGAAGAGGCGGCGGCGACACGTGTCGCGCTCCGGTTGGCCGGGCGCGCGGCGGACGTTGTCCGGCGGCGGCTGGACGCGTCCGCCCGCGGAGAGGGGAAATTAGGGTTTCGACTGCAGTTTCGTTTTTCGGGATGTCCACTCATTTATAGGTAGAGGGAGCTAGGAGACTCCAAATGAGGTGCGGTTTTCACCCACACGATCGTGATCGAACGACCTAGAGCATGGAAGAGAGTTTGGTGGGCTTAGGGCTGGTTTTGGAGGGGGTTTTTGCTGGATACTCAAATGGACTTTGCGGAGGCCCGGTTAACCGTTGGAGTACCAAACGACCTCCGAATGGAACGAAACTTGACCGGTAGACTCCAGGTGGTATATTAAGACCATTTGACAAGCCTCGGTCCATTCCGAGAAAGTTTGACACACGCACACGAAAGAAAACTAGAAGGGTGCACCGGGGGAGATAGGAGCGCCGGATTGGAAAACGGACAACGGGGAAAATGCTCGGATGCATGAGACGAACACGTATGCGAATGCAATGCACATGATGATATGATATGAAAATGCATGACATGACAAAATACAAAACGAAAGACCAAACCCAACAACGGAGGGAAAAAAACATATCACATAGCCGGAAATGGCAAGAGTCGGAGTTACAATTATGGCAAGTTACATGCGGGGTGTTACAACACTCCACCACTACGAGAGGATCTCGTCCCGAGATCTAGGACTGAAAGAACTCCGGATATTCGGAACGGAGATGGTCCTCGCGTTCCCAGGTGGCTTCCCGGTCGGAATGGTGCGACCACTTCACTTTGAGGAATTTGATAGACTTGTTGCGAGTCTTGCGCTCAGTTTCCTCAAGAATAGCAACGGGGTGCTCATGATAAGACAAATCTTCTTGGAGGTCAATCTCTTCGAAGTTGATAGTACGCTCAGGCGTCTTGAAGCACTTGCGGAGCTGTGACACGTGGAACACATCGTGCACGTTCGCGAAGTTGGAAGGAAGTTCAAGTTGATAGGCGAGGTCGCCTCTTTTGCCAATGATCTTGAAAGGACCCACGTATCTAGGGGCAAGCTTCCCTTTGATACCGAAACGACGAGTGCCTTTCATTGGAGAGACGCGGAGGTAGATATGGTCTCCGATCTCGAAAGCCAAATCACGATGCTTACTATCATAGTAGCTCTTCTGGCGCGATTGCGCGGCTTTGAGATTATCACGGATGACTTTACACATTTCTTCAGCTTCAGTGATCAAGTCATTGCCAAGAAGTTGGCGTTCACCAGTCTCTGACCAATTGAGAGGAGTACGGCACTTTCTGCCATATAGAATCTCGAATGGGGCTTTGCCCGAACTCGCTTGGAAGCTGTTGTTGTAGGAGAATTCAGCATAAGGAAGACAATCTTCCCATTTCATGCCAAAAGAAATGACACAAGCCCTGAGCATATCTTCAAGAATCTGATTGACTCGCTCAACTTGGCCACTAGTTTGAGGGTGAAAAGCTGTGCTGAAGCGAATGTTAGTGCCCATGGCCTTCTGGAAGGAGTCCCAGAACTTAGAGGTGAAGATGCTTCCACGATCAGAAGAAATCAATTGTGGAATGCCGTGCAAGGAGACAATTCTGGAGGTGTAGAGCTCTGCCAGCTGAGCTGCTGTGATGGATTCTTTGATAGGAAGGAAATGAGCCACTTTAGAGAGCTTGTCAATGACAACGAAGATAGCGTCATTTCCACGCTTGGACTTGGGAAATCCAGTCACGAAGTCCATTTCGATATGATCAAACTTCCATTCAGGGATAGCGAGAGGTTGGAGGAGACCAGCTGGTCGTTGGTGTTCTGCTTTCACTCTTCGGCAGACATCACATTCATTCACGAATTGAGCAATTTCTCGCTTCATTCGAGTCCACCAATACGACTGCTTGAGGTCATGATACATCTTCGTACTTCCAGGATGAATGGAAAGGAGAGAATTGTGCGCCTCGTTCATAATGACTTTCCTTAGATCACCTTTCGGAACCACAATCCGGTCCTCGAAGAACAAAGTGTCTCTGTCATCAATGCGATAGCACTTGTATTTGGAAAGACCCTTGTCGATACCACGTTTCACCTTCTTCACCATGGCATCAAGGAGTTGTGCCTCACGAATTTGATCTTCCAAAGTAGGAGATACTATGAGGTTGGCAAGAACGCCTTGAGGAACAACTTGGAGATTCAGCTTGCGGAAAGCTTCACAAAGCTCCGGTTGGAACGGCTTGAGAATTAAGCTGTTGCAATACGCTTTCCTGCTTAAAGCATCTGCAATGACATTAGCCTTGCCTGGAGTATATTCAATACTCGGATTGTACTCTTGAATCATTTCGACCCATCAAGTCTGTCTGAGGTTGAGGTTGGGCTGAGTGAAGATATACTTGAGACTCTTGTGATCAGTGAAAATGTCCACTTGTCTTCCCAACAAGAGATGTCTCCACGTAACCAAAGCATGGACAACTGCCGCCAACTCAAGATCGTGAGTGGGGTAGTTCTTCTCGTTGGGCTTCAACTGCCGAGAGGTATAAGCCACAACTTTCTTCTCTTGCATTAACACAGCACCGAGACGTTGGAGAGAAGCATCACAGAAAACTTCATACGGCTTGGATTCATCAGGAGGAGTCAAGACAGGAGCTGTGACTAGTTTCTGTTTGAGAGTGTTGAAAGCAACTTCACACTCAGGAGACCAGACATATTTCACATGCTTCTGAAGGAGGTTGGAAAGAGGCTTTGCAATCTTGGAAAAATTCTCAACGAATCTTCGGCAATAACTTGCAAGGCCCAGAAAACTGCGGAGCTGCTTAACATTTTGAGGAGGTTCCCAATCCAGAACTGCGGACACCTTCTCGGGGTTAACAGCGATGCCTTTGGCGGAGATGATGTGACCAAGGAAAAGAACTTCATCGAGCCAAAACTCACATTTGGAGAACTTCGCATAGAATTGATACTCTCTGAGCTTGTCGAGCACCAATCGCAAATGTTTGGCATGATCCTGCTTATTCTTGGAGAATACCAAGATATCATCTAGATACACCAGAACGAATTCATTGGTATAGGGGTTGAAGATGAAATTCATCATCCGAGAGAACACCGGTGGAGCATTGACAAGGCCGAAAGACACGACAGTATATTCATAAGAACCAAAGCTTGTTCTGAATGCTGTCTTGGGAATATCTTCTTCACGAATGCGAATCTGATGATAACCCATACGAAGGTCAAGCTTCGAGAATACTTTAGCACCTTTGAGTTGCTCGAATAGCTCATTGATGTTGGGAAGTGGATACTTGTTCTTGATTGTCCTCTTGTTCAATGGACGGTAGTCGACACAAAGTCGGTCCGTGCCATCCTTCTTCTTGACAAAAAGAACACCACAACCCCATGGAGAAGAACTCGGTCTGATCAAACCCAGACGTTCTTGTTCATCGAGCTGCTTCTTCAATTCCTTCAGCTCGTTAGGTCCAAGCTTGTATGGACGCTTGCAAACGGGTACAGTACCAGGCTCTAGTTCGATAACGAACTCAACTGGCCGGTGCGGAGGCATACCCGGAAGCTCTTCTGGAAAGACATCTTGATACTCGCAAACGACTGGAATCTGAGAGATGGCATCCAATTCGCCCTTCTCATTGAGAGAGAAAAACCGAATGGTTTCATTACGAGCGGCAAAAATAATCACATCCTCAGACGAGTGTGTCAATTGAATTTCCCTGGAAGCACAATCAAGTTGAGCCTTGTGCTTAGAAAGCCAGTCCATCCCGAGAATAAGATCAATATCCGAGTCACCAAGGACAATTGGAGAAGACTGAAATCTATAGTCGCCCATCTTGATGGAAACATCGGGAGCAACCAAACTAGACGACAAAAGCTTTCCCGGAGAAACAACTTGCATAACTTTGGATAAAATCTCTATGTCAACATTGTGCTTCGATGCAAATAGGTATGACAAGAAAGAATGCGATGCACCAGTATCAAAAAGAACTTTTGCAGGAATATCATTAACTGAGAGATTACCCATTATCACATCAGTAGATTCCTTCGCTTGAGCTGCATTCATCATGTTCACCTTAGCAGACTTTGGATTATGCTTGACCACTGCATTGCTGGAAGATCTGACAGGAGGAGGAGGAGGAAGACGCCTCTGGTTGAAGCACTTGTTAGCATAGTGACCTTTCTGCTGACATTTGTTGCAAGTCACCTCTGAGAGTGGACGGTGATAAGGAGCATTGGACTTTGGAGCTTGATTCTGAGACTTGATCTGATAGCCAGAGTTGGAAGAGTTGGAAGAACTATGGCCACCTTTGTTCTTCTGCTGGTAAGGCTGACGAAATGGAGGAGGAGGCAACCAGAACTTCTGTTGCTTAGCTGACACAAGTGAGGAAGAAGAAGACTGAACTGCATCCCTGGCTCTCTTCTTAGAAGCCTCACACTTGAGCTGAGCAGCCTCTTGCTTCAGTGCCATATTGTAGAATTGATCAAACTGAGTAGGCTC
Organism: Aegilops tauschii subsp. strangulata; assembly: GCF_002575655.3. Lineage (NCBI taxonomy): Eukaryota > Viridiplantae > Streptophyta > Magnoliopsida > Poales > Poaceae > Aegilops > Aegilops tauschii. The sequence continues at coordinate 488,580,110 of NC_053039.3, forward strand.
AACAAGAACGAGAGCTAGCTGCAGATCCTCTTTAAGGCCACCTCGGAAGTGATAGATCATGCTCTTCTCATCAGGAACGTCTTGTTTAGCGAAGCGAGCAAGTTTCTGAAACTGAATGTTGTATTGATACACAGACATGTTTCCTTGCTTGAGATTGCGGAACTCCTCACGCTTCCTCTCAACAACACTTTGTGGAATGTGGTGCGCTTTGAAGTCCCGACAGAAGTCAGTCCAAGTGATCACATGACCTCCTCTGGAATCTTTGTATTGTTGAAACCAATCAGCAGCTTGGTCCTTGAGCTGGAAAGAAGCGAACTTGACAAAGTCCTCAGGCCTGACATTGCTACATTCAAAATGCTTGTTGATGTCCACGAGCCAATCATCGGCATCCGTGGCCTCGGCACAGTAGCTGAAAGACTTGGGCTGATTTGCGAGAAACTGGTTGAGAGTGGCAAAGTGGAACTGATTGTTGCCTTGACCTTGATTGACTTGATTGCCTTGCCCTTGAGTACGTTCTTGCAAGAGTTGCAGAATCATCTGAGCATTGGCGTTGGTGGCTGCCATGATTGATTGCCATGCCTCCGGAGGTGGAGGTGGTGGTGGAGGGATCGCTTGACTCCCTTCATTTCGATCCGGATTCTGACGCATTGGCAGAGCCATCCTGAAGAGGGTGACATCCGTTAGCATCTCGATAGACAAAAGATAAGTAGAATCAACGGATAGAAATTGCAACATATAGTCTTCACAATAAACATTCGCACGAAGATTAACGAATGAATTCCGTAGTAAAACATCACACTTCCATAAGTTGAGAAGCCACTTGAAAAAGATATGGAATGAACATATGAGTTCGAAGAAACTCGAATACCACAATACAAAATAAAGCCAAGTATTGGCTTGCAGAATAAGCCGGAACAAACATATGATAGAAATTTCGTCCGAAGTTTTCGTGGTAGGGCCCACACGGGCTCAATCGTACAGCACCATCATGTACAAGGTTGTGCACATGACATACGAAGCGTCCCCGAGTCGGCAAAGCCATGGACTCTTTAAGACACAACGAGACCACTGTAAAATCAACCGTATACAGGCGGACCACTAGACGTCGAACCCCAATCTCATATCATGCGTCTGTCGGAAAGAAATCCTAAGTCTACTTGAATTCCCACTTATAAACTCCCGAAACTTTCTGGTTATGCAATCTGGTGTAGGGGATATAGGGGACACAAATATATATCACCCAAACTAACAATCCCTAGATCCAGCTGTATCCATCCGTCAACACATAACCAAGAAACCTTCGGAAATCGTTTACCTCAACCTTCGAAAAACATCCGTTATACAAGTTATGGCAATACTCCCGAACTCCCGCCCCAGTACTGGGTGGCGTCGAGGTGATCTCACCAACAACTGCATAAAAGAGATTTCGATGTCGGCGAAACTCAGGTATTCCAGAACTGCAACGATAAAATTGTGACGACAACACCTCGGAGCTCAACTCCCCGGGACACTGCCACAACCCCTAAATGACAGGAGGCACCAAGAACAATGTTCTCGTCACAAATCGATCGGAACGATTCCAAGATACCCACGTGATCCTAAAAAAAATTTTAGTGAAATTTGAGGAGAGAGTAGTCAAAACTTCTACGTCAGGAGACCTCACCAGAGCGACGAAGGGACTGAGGAGTAAAAAGAATCCTACTCTCCGATATATATAATCCTAAGACTCAAAACATTTTTTGTTCTAGACTCAACAACGCCAGCGATTCGATCAAGCAGGGGGCTCCTAAGTCGGGGATGGCTCTGATTACCAACTTGTAACGCCCACGATGCGGCTATATCTCCCACGTGTCGGGGCACGACTTAGAGGCATAACCGCATAGTGGTTTTGTCGCAAGAAGGGTCATCTTCACACAATCCCATGTAATGAACAAGAATGGGATAAAGAGTTGGCTTACAATCGCCACTTCACACAATACAAAAATATCATTCATACATCATCCAAAATACAATCATATAGACCGAGTACGGTCAAAATCCAGATGAAAATAAGACAACCCCAAATGCTAGATCCCCGATCGTCCCAACTGGGCTCCACTACTGATCATCAGGAAAAGACACATAATAACGACCACGTTCCTCGTCGAACTCCCACTTGAGATCGACGCCATCGTCTGCACTGGCGTCGTCGGCACCTGCAACTGGTGTTGGAAGTATCTGTGAGTCACGGGGACTCAGCAATCTCACACCCGCGAGATCAAGACTATTTAAGCTTGTAGGACAAGAGGTGCAAAGAGGTGGAGCTGCAGCGGCAAAACATATATGGTGGCTAACTTGCGCAAATGAGAGCGAGAAGAGAAGCAATGGAGCGGACGTCATCTAGCAATGACCAAGAAGAGGTCCTGAACACCTACTTACGTCATACATAACACAGACCGTGTTCACTTCCCGGATTCCGCCGAGAAGAGACCATCACGGCTACACACGCACTTGGTGTATTTTAATTGGGTCAAGTGACAAGTTATCTACAACCGGACATTAACAAATTCCCATCTGCCACATAACCGCGGGCACGGCTTTCGAAAGATAATACCCTGCAGGGGTGTCCCAACTTAGCCCATCATAAGCTCTCACGGTCAACGAAGGATAAACCTTCTCCCGAAAAGACCCGATCAGTCTCGGAATCCCGGTTTACAAGACATCTCGACAATGGTAAAACAAGACCAGCAAAGCCGCCCGAATGTGCCGACAAATCCCGATAGGAGCTGCACATATCTCGTTCTCAGGGCACACCGGATGAGACATCCTACGAGTAAAACCAGACCTCGAGTTTCCAGGAGGTGGCCCCGCAGTCTGCTCAGTTTGGACCAACACTCGAAGGAGCACTGGCCCGGGGGGGTTAAAATAAGATGACCCTCGGGCTCGCGAAAACCCGGGGGAAAAAGGCTTAGGTAGCAACTGGTAAAACCAAGGTTGGGCCATGCTGGAGGAGTTTTATTCAAGGCGAACTATCAAGGGGGTCCCATAAATCACCCGACCGCGTAAGGAATGCAAACTCAAGGAACATAATCCCGGCATAACAGTAACTAGGGCGGCAAGAGTGGAACAAAACACCAGGCATAAGGCCGAGCCTTCCACCCTTTACCAAAATATATAGATGCATTAATTAAATAAGAGATATTGTGATATCCCAACATATCCATGTTCCGACATGGAACAAACTTCAACTTCACCTGCAACTAGCAACGCTATAAGAGGGGCTGAGCAAAAGCGGTAACATAGCCAAACAACGGTATGCTAGGAAAGGATGGTTAGGGGCTGACATGGCTGAAATAGGAGACATGATATAGCAAGAGATAGGTAGCGAGCATGGCAATAGAGCGAACAACTAGCATAGCAAAGATAGAAGTGATTTCGAGGGGTGGTCATCTTGCCTGCAAGATTCTCAGAGTTGTCGAAAGCTTGATCCTCGTAAGTGTACTCGACAGGTTCCTCGTTCACGAACTCGTCTCCCGGCTCTACCCAAGACAAGAACACAAATAAACGGAACCACAATCAACAACGAGAAATGCGCAAGCAACATGATGCAAGACATGTATGATATGCAAGTTATGATATGCGATGCATATGCGTGCTCCGGAAGGAAAAAGATGAACATGGCAGTAACTTGACAAACCAAGCATGCCACTGGAAAGATGAGATGATTTCGGTCGAAATCGATATAAAGATCACCGGAATCGGATGCACGGTTTGCAAATGGCAAGCAAAACAAGAATGACAATAATCTGCGATAAACAGCAAGATAGCACTTAAAATGCAACAAGCAACAATGCTACAGCACCCCAACATAGCAACAAAGCACATTGCAGTAATCTACAGGAGATGCTTGACAAAAGATGAACACTGAGCTACTGCTAGTTCATAACATATCAAGCTCAAACAAGCATGGCAAAAGTGCAAAAGATTACAGGTTCACAGACTTGGTGAAAAACTGGACATGGCAGAAATCAGCATCAGGTAGCAATGTTCAGAGCACGAAATCAACATGCTACAGGAACTTAACATAGCAAACCAAGGCATGGTAGTGTTCTACTAAATGCACATGACAAAAGTCCCTTACTGACCATAAGCCAAAAAGGACCAGAAGAAATGATGGCAAGCATGTAAACATAGCAAGTTTCGTTATCAGGTTTCAGACTTAGCAGAAAAACAGAGCATGGCCTAAATATTAATATGTAGGCCTCTTTGTGAGCTTGATGCACTCACTACAGAGCAATGCATGAAAAACCAAGCATACCTACAGCAAGATGGCATGTTTATGAAGCTATCCATGGTAAGAACAATTGCATAGCATATATGGATCAACCACAATAAGCTTGGCAAGATTGAAAATCATGTTAAGAATCTGCCAGAAATATTTTATAACAAAAGTAGAGCAAGATTGAGTCGTGCTATGGTACTCTAAAATTGCAAACAATTGCAGGAATGGATCCATTACAACTATAGCTACAAAACATCCTTACTGGACATCTCCAAAATATGCATGGATCTCTCTCTAGCATCAAGTTTACATGGCAACAAAATTACAGCAGACAAGGACTTAGAGAAATCACTAAGTCCCTGAAATCAGAAATATTACGGGGCCTACTTTGCATGCTTGTGCTAGTCACCACAAAGATCACAAAAATACATGGACTATACCACTGGAAAGATGGCATGGCATACTTCAAAACACATGTAGAGCTCATGCTCAAAAGATGCACAGAATAAATGATACAAAAATGACAAATCTCCAAGTTCTGATAAGAACCAGAGATTAACAGCAACTAGCCCTCTTCCAACGAAGATTTGGGCATCAAGATGACCTCTAATGAACATGGTGCAATTGAACAAAATGTAGAGCATCACGAGACAAACAAATTGACATATTACACGCACGAATCGGAGCTACATGCACAAAGTTACGGCATCGGGAACACAAGCACTTGCTGATGGAAATCACAGACTTGGGAAAAAAAGGGGGGGTCGGGTCAAACCTTCCCGTTGACCAGATCGGATCGGGGGGAGGTTCCAGGTGCGGGCGCTCGAGCTCGCCGGCTCGGGCCGGAGGAGGAGAGGGGCCGGCGGGCGAGGGCGGGGGCGGCCGGAGGCGAGGCGGCGGCGCCGGAGGAGGGGGCCGCCGGCGGGGGCGGCGCCGGAGTCGGCGGTGGCCGGCGCGGCGGCGGAGTCGGCGGCGGGGGCCCGCGGCGCGGCGGCGGAGGCGGCTGGCCGGCCGGCGGGCGGGCGCGGCGGCGCGCTGCGGCGGCGGAGTCGGCGGCGGCCGGCGGGAGGCGCGGAGGAGCGGGCCCGCGGCGGGCTCGCGGGCCGGCGCGGTGGAAGAGGCGGCGGCGACACGTGTCGCGCTCCGGTTGGCCGGGCGCGCGGCGGACGTTGTCCGGCGGCGGCTGGACGCGTCCGCCCGCGGAGAGGGGAAATTAGGGTTTCGACTGCAGTTTCGTTTTTCGGGATGTCCACTCATTTATAGGTAGAGGGAGCTAGGAGACTCCAAATGAGGTGCGGTTTTCACCCACACGATCGTGATCGAACGACCTAGAGCATGGAAGAGAGTTTGGTGGGCTTAGGGCTGGTTTTGGAGGGGGGTTTTGCTGGATACTCAAATGGACTTTGCGGAGGCCCGGTTAACCGTTGGAGTACCAAACGACCTCCGAATGGAACGAAACTTGACCGGTAGACTCCAGGTGGTATATTAAGACCACTTGACAAGCCTCGGTCCATTCCGAGAAAGTTTGACACACGCACACGAAAGAAAACTAGAAGGGTGCACCGGGGGAGATAGGAGCGCCGGATTGGAAAACGGACAACGGGGAAAATGCTCGGATGCATGAGACGAACACGTATGCGAATGCAATGCACATGATGATATGATATGAAAATGCATGACATGACAAAATACAAAACGAAAGACCAAACCCAACAACGGAGGGAAAAAAACATATCACATAGCCGGAAATGGCAAGAGTCGGAGTTACAGTTATGGCAAGTTACATGCGGGGTGTTACAGAATGTCGTACTCTTCAAATGTTATTGGTTTCAGCCGAAGGAGACTAGAAGGACTCATGAACATATAGGGCTAGTTGAAATCAAACAAAGCACCCATTTAGATGTTCCTGATGTCTATATTACAGTTCAACAGGCGACCCAAGTATTCTATCTACCGTGGGCCTGCCAAACTAATCCAAATCTAAAAGGTTGGGATGTCGTTTATGAAGTGCCGCCACGTGCTAGACTATCTCCCCCAAAGGAATAGGATTATGAACCTCACATTCACCCAGACACATACGAAGGAGAATTCTTCCAAGAGACACGTCTTTCCAAAAAGCGTTTCAAGAACCGCTATACTTCACCCCAAAATATTGAAGTAGACAGCGACAGTGAATCCGACATCAACCCAGAGGAGGAACAAGAAGAGCCGGAACAAGAAGCGGTTACTGCTACGGATGACCTGTCAATGCTTGACCGATTACGTCAAGGTGGCCTTCCACATGTTGATGCCACTGAACCCTATCAGCCCGTCATTGATTATAGTGATGATGATGATTATGCATTTATTGATGATAGTGATCGAGATTATTAGTAGTGTCAGGTATATAATTTTTTTATGTTGTACTTGATGATGATACACTTAAGTGATATACATATTATTATTCATGTCGGTATTTTTTTATGTTGTACTAATTTCATTTACTCTTTGTCATGGCAAGTGTTGAAAGATGGTGGGCGCTGGTAAGTTTCTTCTAGTGTTTTGCTTAACAAATGCATAAAGACCTAGACTTAGCCTTATTTCCTCCAATATGCTTACCACAATGACCTAGAGTTAGCTTCTTTTCCTCCAAAATGACTTAATAAGCTTACTGACCTCCAAAACCATCCATTTACCTAAGTTAGCTCTAAAACGATCTATACTTAGCTTTGTTTCCTCCAAAATGACCTAAGTTAGCTCTAGTATGCTTAGTTAACTAGGTTTGCTCAATAAAGACATGTACTTAGCTTACTTATGTCAAAAATGACATAATTAGCTTAGTTATCTCATAAACAATCCATTTTACCTAAGTTAGCTCTAAAATGACCCATTATACCTTAGTTAGCTCATAAATGATCCATTTTATCCAAGTTAGCTCTAAAATGACCCATTTTACCTAGACTAACTCCAAAATGATCCATTTTACCTATGTTAGCTCTAAAATGACCCATTTTACCTAGGTTAGCTCCAAAATGACCCATCTTACCTAGGTTAGCTCCAAAATGATGCATTTTACCCAAGTTAGCTCTAAAATGACCCATTTTACCTAGATTAGCTCATAAACGATCCATTTCACCTAGGTTAGCTCACAAACGATCCATTTTACCTAGTTTAGCTCCAAAATGAACCATCACACCTAGGTTAGCTCTAAAATGATGCATTTTACTAGAGTTAGCTCATAAACGATCTATTTCACCTAGGTTAGCTCATAAACGATCCATTTCACCTAACTTAGCTCAAAAACGATCCATTTCACCTAGGTTAGCTCCAAAATGACCCAACCCATCTTACCTAGGTTAGCTCTAAAATGATGCATTATACCTAAGTTAGCTCATAAATGATCTATTTCACCTAGGTTAGCTCTTAAACGATCCATTTCAACTAAGTTAGCTCATAAATGATCCATTTCACCTAAGTTAGCTCATAAATGGCATATACTTCTTCTTCTATTCACCTTTTTCTAACTTTCTTATTTGCCTTTTTGCAGATTTCATTCACTTCACGGAAGCTAGCTTGCTATGATGGAGTGCTTGTTTTTTCCTTCATTCTCCTCTAGTATTCTTCTAGCTTGCTATGATGGAACTTGCTATCTTGATGAAACTTTGCATTGTAATATGTATGGATGGAACAATGTGTATGTGCAACTTGCTATGTATGAATGGATGGAACTATATATGTATGCACGATGAAACTTATGTGCTGGATATGTCATATGTTTGCTGTTAAATAGCCCTGTGAAATATGTATATATATATATATATGTCATATATTTGCTGTGAAAATTGCTGGATTTAAAAAAACAGAAAAAAAAAGAGGCACCTTTGCCGTCAGCCGCTGATGGCAAAGGCGCCTTTGCCGTCCGCGGTGGACGGCAAAGAAGCCACGCGGCGGCCACCTGTGCTCCCTGGGAGCTGACCCATCTGGTCAGTTTGCCTACAGCGGCGGACGGCAAAGGCTTTGCCTACAGAGGCAAACGGCAAAGACTTGTCCCACAGTGACGTCCAGCTGATGTCATTCGGCGGACAACAAAGGCCGGATGCTCTTTGCTGTCAGCGGCGGACGGCAAAGGCTGTCGTTAGCCGCCTAACGGACTAACAGCACATTTATTGCCGTCGGCTTTCTTTGCCGTCTGCCGCTGATGGCAAAGGCCCCTTTGCCGTCCGCTTCAGAAAGCAGGCGGCAAAGAAGCTCTTTACCGTAGCCTACTTTGCCGGAGCCTTTTGCCGTTCGCCATCCTTGCCTTTGCCGTCTGCCGTGGCAGACGGCAAAGTAGCTGATTCCTGTAGTGAAAATTACAAGAAACTGCTTGTACTATGTATTGGCCTTTACTTGATGTGCATGAATTGTTCTTTTATGACATGCCGATGCATAGGAAGAGAGTTAGACTTCGTTGTTGCATGATATATATTACTTTGTTCTCACTACTAAATTACAAATCATTGTTAATTAAAATTGGCTTTGATATACCTTGGGATCCGGGTAGATCCATTACTTGAGCACTATATGCCTAGCTTAATGGCTTTAAAGAAAGCGCTGCCAGGGAGACAACCCAGAAGTTTTAGATAGTCATTTATTTCTGTTTTGTGCTTTTATAAAGTTTAAAAACAAAAAAAATAAAGAGGGGAACCTAAAACTTTTTCAAAAAGAAAAGCGACAGTGAGAAAGACGAGCATTGTTAAAGTGGGAGCTAGCCTTGAACTTTGTTCATGCTCACGGAAACTTTGTGAATCTTGATTACAGAAACTTTTCAAAAAAAATTAATTATCCTCTTGTACAAATCCATTGTATCATAAAAATAATGTGCCAAGATTTGCCTTTAGGATGTTTACATTGCTTGTTGGTTTGTGCGGTGCAAAACAGAAACTTTGGCTGTAGTGCGCGATTTTACATTTTTTACTGGAACGTCAAACGGTTCAGATACATTTTGCACTGTCTTTCTATACAAATTGTTTATTTTTCATAAATTTTTCAGAATTTTTGGAGTACCAGAAGTATGGTGAATGTTCAGATTACTACAGACTGTCCTGTTTAAGACAGATTCTGTTTTTGATGCATTGTTTGCTTGTTTTGATGAAACTATCGATTTCTATCAGTGGATTAAGCCATGGAAAAGTTATATTACAGTAGCTACAATGCAAAAACAAAATATGAATTGGTTTGCAACAGTACTTAGAGTAGTTATTTTCTTTATTATACTAACGGATCTTACAGAGCTTTCTGTTGAGTTTTGTGTGGATGAAGTGATCAAAGATCGAGGAGGTCTCGATATGAGGAGAAGGAGGAGAGGCAGGAGCTCAAGCTTGGGAATGACCGAGGCACCCCAAGTAAATATTCAAGGAGACTCAAGCATCTAAGCTTGGGGATGCCCCGGAAGGCATCCCATCTTTCTTCAACAAGTATCGGTATGTTTTCGGTTTCGTTTCGTTCATGTGATATGTGCAAATCTTGGAGCGTCTTTTCATTTAGTTTTCACTTTTCTTTGATGCACCATGCTGGTATGAGATAGTCCATGGTTGATTTATAGAATGCTCTTTGCACTTCACTTATATCTTTTGAGTATGGCTTTATAGAATGCTTCATGTGCTTCACTTATATCATTTGAAGTTTGGATTGCCTGTTTCCCTACACATAGAAAACCGCCATTTGTAGAATGCTCTTTTGCTTCACTTATATTTGTTAGAGCGTGGGCATATCTTTTGTAGAAAGAATTAACCTCTCTTGCTTCACTTATATCTATTTAGAGAGTTAACAGGGATTTGTCATTCACATGGTTAGTCATAAAATCCTACATAAAACTTGTAGATCACTGAATATGATATGTTTGATTCCTTGCAATAGTTTTGCGATATAAAGGTGGTGATATTAGAGTCATACCAGTGAGTAATTGTGGATTAATAGAAATACTTGTGTTGAGGTTTGTGATTCCCGAAGCATGCATGTATGGTGAACCGTTATGTAACGAAGTCGGAGCATGATTTATTTTTTGATTGTCATCCTTTGTGTGGAGGTCGGGATCACGCGATGGTTAACTCCTACCAACCCTTCCCCTAGGAGCATGCGTGTAGTACTTTATTTTGATGGCTAATAAATTTTTGCAATAAGTATGTGAGTTCTTTATGACTAATGTTGAGTCCATGGATTATACGCACTCTCACCCTTCCATCATTGCTAGCCTCTTCGGTACCGTGCATTGCCCTTTCTCACCTCGAGCATTGGTGCAAACTTCGCCGGTGCATCCAAACCCCGTAATACGATATGCTCTATCACACATAAGCCTCCTTATATCTTCCTCAAAACAGCCACCATACCTACCTATTATGGCATTTCCATAGCCATTCCGAGATATATTGCCATGCAACTTCCATCATCATCATATACATGGCTTGAGCATTCATTGTCATATTGCTTTGCATGATCGTAAGATAGCTAGCATGATGTTTTCATGGCTTGTTCGTTTTTTGATATCTTTGCTATGCTAGATCATTGCACATCCTGGTACACTGCCAGAGGCATTCATATAGAGTCATATTTTGTTCTAGTATCGAGTTGTAATATTGAGTTGTAAGTAAATAAAAGTGTGATGATCATCATTATTAGAACATTGTCCCATGTGAGGTTATAAAAAAAAGAGGCCAAAGAAGCCAAAATAAAAAAGGGGGCCAAAGAAGCCCACAAAAAAAGGAGAGAAAACAAAAAAATGAGAGAAAAAGAGAGAAGGGGCAATGTTACTATCATTTTACCACACTTGTGCTTCAGAGTAGCACCATGTTCTTCATATAGAGAGTCTCTTGAGTTATCACTTTCATACTAGTGGGAATTTTCATTATAGAACTTGGCTTGTATATTCCGGTGATGGCCTTCCTCAAATGCCCGAGGTCTTCATGAGCAAGCAAGTTGGATGCACACCCACTTAGTTTCCAGTTTGAGCTTTCATACACTTATAACTCTTAGTGCATCCGTTGCATGGCAATCCCTACTCCTCACATTGACATCAATTGATGGGCATCTCCATAGCCTGTTGATTAGCCCCGTCGATGTGAGACTTTCTCCTTTTTGTCTTCTCCACATAACCTCCACCATCATATTCTATTCCACCTATAGTGCTATATCCATGGCCCACGCTCATGTATTGCGTGAAAGTTGAAAAAGTTTGAGAATACTAAAGTATGAAACAATTGCTTGGCTACAACCGGGGTTGTGCATGATTTAAATACTTTGTGTGGTGAAGATGGAGCATAGCCAGACCATATGATTTTGTAGGGATAACTTTCTTTGGCCATGTTATTTTCAAAAGACATGATTGCTTTATTAGTATGCTTGAAGTATTATTGTCTTAATGTCAAATGATAGACTATTGCTTTGAATCACTCGTGTCTTAATATTCATGCCATGATTAGATTACATGATCAAGATTATGCTAGGTAGCATTCCACATCAAAAATTATCTTTTTTTTATCATTTACCTACTTGAGAACGAGCATGAATTAAGCTTGGGGATGCTGATACGTCTCCGTCGTATCTATAATTTTTTATTGTTCCATGCCAATATTCTACAACTTTTACATACTTTTGGCAACTTTTATACTATTTTTGGGACTAACATATTGATCCAGTGTGACACCCAAGTTTTTATTTGGATTTTTCAAAAAGATTTTATTTGACTTGAAGGGAGTGGTTTAAAATTTTTTCTTCAAGAGAACTCTCACTCTCAAATATTTTTCTTTATGGCAAAAATTTTATTTGGATTCACCCAAGATCTGCCTTTGACCTTGGGGGTTCTTGCTTTTCATTTGGGCTCAAGACAAAATGTTTTTCATTTGGGAAAATAACCTTTTCTTGAATATGCACTATGGCTTTTGGAAAGTCCTTTGCCACTTTCAACTATTCCTTCTTGCCATGGCATAAGTGCAAATCCTCTCTCCTAACCCTTCCCTCACCTTTGGATCATGATTTGCATCAAATCCAGCAAGTTGAACCTCCCCATGTATTTATTTTCCATTCAAATTCTATTCAAATATTTTCTGCCTTCTATTCTACCTCTTGGAGATTTACAAAGGAACTCCATTTTCTGTTTGGACTTTTACCACCAAACTTCTTTCCCCTCCTAGTCCTTTGAACCCTCAACCTAGAACCATGAAGATCCACTGGTCTCCAGTTCAAAAATTTCAAACTACATCAGCTGCAAGTTTGGACCAGATTTGCCAAATTTGGTGAAATTCATTCAAAACTTTCTCCAAAAATTCCAAGTAAATTCATGCAGCCTATGGGTGCTTTGAGTGATCATCTCACCAAGTTACAGCTCCAGAAAAATTTACCTCTTTACCAAAACCTACTGTCGAACACCTGCAATGCTTGGTCACTGTCAAGATTCAGTAAGTTCAGAGTTCAGTCAAGTGGCTGCTGTCGTTTTCTTCAGAAACGGGCGTCGATCTCGCCAGTACCCTCGCGTCGCCTTGCTCCTCGTCCTCGCCCTCTCGTTCCTGCACCGCATGAGTGCCTGGCATCTTACGGGCATCGGCGACGAGCAGCAGAAGGTGCGCCGCCCCGTGACCGACGCCGGCGGCGGCTTTGCGGACGCCAGCGGGAGACACGGCGCCGCCGACTCCACCCAGCGCCGCCCAAACCACCGGAGCCCGCCGCGTGGCCGTCCACTCCCCCGAATGCGCTGCCGCTCTCGTCGTGAACCCCAGGGCGCGGAGCGCGCTCTCTGCTGCCGTTGAGCCCGTGCGGTCACCTCACCGTGGGCAGACGCCATTACGCCAAGACCAGCTCCGTTTAGCGGCAAAACGAGTCCCGTAACATCCACCGGTGCTGCCCGACCGCTCAAACCCTCTGCCAACCCACTGCTCCGCCGTAATCGCTCGCCAGAGATTCTCCATTCACGGCCACCCCGTCGATCTGCCTATAAATAGGGGCCCCGAGCTTCAACTCGAGCACCCACCAGCCCTACACTTCCCCTAGAGCACGCCCAGCCACTCGAAGAGCCCCGAGGAGGTCTCCTTCCTCGACTCCGGCCGCCGCGATCCGCCACGGGATCCAGCCCGATTCGCCCCCGTGTGTGCTCCGCAGCCCCCATTCTCTTGCTAGTAGCTTCTCCTTGCATCACCCGTTCTGACCCGCGCCTCAATTCGTACTTTGCAGCCCTCCACCGGAGTTCCCCAACCTCACCCGAACCGCCGTCCGCCGGAGATAGTGTCGCTGTCGACGTGGTGCTCCCCGTTGGACGAGTCCACCACCCACCGACGCGGAAGAAGACACTGAAGCTCTTGGTACCCTCCGTTTCTCCTAACTCGCCGTGGTTCGACGCCGGCGTCCACCGCCGTCTTCGGGCGCCGGCGAGCTTTCAAACCTGACATGCGGGCCCCGCGTGTCAGCCTCTGTTTTATTTCCCCGAACCGTTTTCTGTTGACGCCTTCGGGCAAAGTACGTCTTCTCTCTTGCGCTTGCGCATTTCCAAACGAACCGTTTTCTGTTTTCTCAGTTAAAACCCTGGAACTTTTCTGTTTCATTACAGAAAGGTCCCTGGACAGAAACCTTTATAACTTTTTAATGAAAAGGTATTTTTGAGTGATTCTTTTTCTGTCAATCTCCAAATTTTGTCTAGTTTTTTATGGGATTTATTTGAAAAATATTTGGAAAAGTTTCTGTGCATGTGTTGGTTTTCACGTTAGTGCCCCGTTTCGTGATTGCCGTAGGTTCCGGGAGAGGGGACGGAGCCGCGAACTTCGCCGAGCTAGACTCCGACTTCTCCGAACCAGGCAAGCATGTTTGAACATTTGATATGGCAGATGTTTTGCATGTTCATGTGAAAGTTTGTGCGTGGCATGTGAGTGTCGATAAGTACCTCGTTGCTTGTAAGGCAACGACCCGGTTGTTCCGAAGTTGCGATGACCTCTGATGAGAGGTGGCCTAATCATGTAGTGACATGAAGGGCAGCAAGGTGGTACTGTTGTAGCATGCCAGCCTTGCGTCATCCGACTTTCTTTGACGTTAACGTGGTTGGAGCCACGTTATCGATCTTTTCCCGCATGTTCCAAAGTTGCGATGACCTCTGATGAGAGGTGGCCTAATCATGTGGTGACATGAAGGGCAGCAAGGTGGTACTGTTGTAGCATGCCAGCCTTGTGTCATCCGACTTTTCCGACGTTAACATGGTTGGAGCCGTGTTATCGTCCCTTCCCCTTTCCGTGCTACCACATGTCTCATTGCCAGGATACGGTTTAGTAAGTTGGTAACCTCTTTCCGTGTACACACCAAACAGAGAGGCCGGGATGATGGTACCTTGGCCCAGGATTAAAGCCAGTCATTCGGTCAGGGGGCATGGGTGTTTCCGGTTGGGACCGAGAGGGGGGGCACCCCCTTATAGCGCGCGTATAGAAATTTGATCCCATGCTACGCGAGGTTGTAGCCTCCCCGACTCAGGGTTTTTCCTGAATGTTGCCAAGGGTGATCCCTGGCTTCGGATGGTTAAATTGGGTGTGTACTGGTTAGACGTGTTCCTTCCAGAACACCGTAGATGGAACTAGTCCCCGTGACTACTGAAATCCGTTGGCTGTGGTTAAGTACAAACTCGGCAGAGTCAATTCTTTCCAAATCATCGTATCCATGATCAGTAACGTAGACTTTACATCCAAATCTATCCGTGTGAAAATCTTGCCCCCGGTGAACAAGCTCAAGCGGTAAAATCTCAGATTTATTGTTATTCCAGTTGATGGACTAACTTTATTTTGCGTCTCATGCTTGTGATAATTTATGTCTCCGAGCTATTGTATTAATGAGTTGTGATATAAGCCCTTTATGTGACGTCGCGCAGACGTCCGACTGTGGCGTGTACTCGTTTCTCACTTTAAATATAAGCCCTTTATGTGATGTCGCTCAGACGTCCGACTGCGGCATGCACTGTCCTTACTTTCTGTTATAAGCCCTTTATGTGGTGTCGCCCCGACGCCCGACTGTGGCATTATTATTCTGCATTTTCCTCTCGAGGAGTCTTTCAGACACTCGTTTGGCACCTGTATTATTATTCCGCATTTTCCTCTCGAGGAGTCTTTCAGACACTCGTTTGGCACCTGTATTATTATTCCGCATTTTCCTCTCGAGGAGTCTTTCAGACACTCGTTTGGCACCTGTATTATTATTCCGCATTTTCCTCTCGAGGAGTCTTTCAGACACTCGTTTGGCACCAGTATTATTATTCCGCATTTTCCTCTCGAGGAGTCTTTCAGACACTCGTTTGGCACCAGTATTACTATTCTGCAGTTTCCGCTCGAGGCGTCATTCAGACCCTCGCTTGGCACCCAGTATTTATTATCTCTGTGTCTGATCGCACTGGTTAACTCATTCATGTGCTTCATGTTTGCATTTGTTATACCTTATGTCCGAACTGTCTTGCGAGTACTTTCATAGTACTCACCTGGCTTGTTGATTTGGCCAGATGTTGACGAAGGCGATCTCTTGGATGAAGAGTTTGATAGCGCGTCCGACGCCTAGAGGAGTCCCAGTCAGTCCTGCGCGATCCCGGATATTGGTCACTTGTATCGTTTACGCTTCCGCCACCCGCAATAAGTCTTCTCGAGCCTCACTCCGACGCTCGAAGAGCTGTAGTCTTCTGGAGCCATATCACTCGCCTCGCGGTGATATCTCCACCATCGTCGTTATCGTGAGTTAGTAGTTTGCCACCCTATCCGCCTATTGTTTTATCGGCGTGCATGTAATAAATTGTTGGGCAGTCTCTGCTCAACTTTGTATTATATTTAGTACTCCTGGTATTTTTCTTCTGTGACCAATATATTGTCTATCAGTGAGAAGGAATTCTTCCTCGCTGGTCCGTAACAGGGATTGGTTTCTCAATAATTATTTTATTGAAAAACCGGTCGTGACATCCAGTTCCCAGTGCCAGTTCTGTTTGTTGCATGTTTTTTGTTTTGCAGAAAGTCCATATCAAACGGAGTCCAAACGGAATAAAAACTTACGAAGATTTTTTTTGGAATATATGTGATTTTTGGGAAGAAGAATCAACGCGAGATGATGCCCGAGGGGGCCACGAGGCAGGAAGGCGGTTGGTGCCCTTCTTTCACCGCAAGAAAGCCAATATACGGATACAATTCGTGTTAAAATTTCAGCCCAATCGGAGTTACGGATCTCCGGGAATATAAGAAACGGTGAAAGGCCAGAATCTGAAGCGCAGAAACAGAGAGAGACAGAGAGACAGATCCAATCTCAGAGGGGCTCTCGCCCCTCCCATGCCATGGAAGCCAAGGACCAGAGGGGAAACCCTTCTCCCATTTAGGGAGAAGGTCAAGCAAGAAGAAGAAGGGGGGCTCTCTCCCCCTCTCTCCCGGTGGCGCCGGAACACCACCGGGGCCATCATCGTGCGACGGCGATCTACACCAACACCTCCGTCATCTTCACCAACATCTTCATCACATTCCCCCATCTATCTATAGCGGTCCACTCCCCGCAACCTGCTGTACCCTCTACTTGAACATGGTGCTTTATGCTTCATATTATTATCCAATGATGTGTTGCCATCCTATGATGTCTGAGTAGATTTTCGTTGTCCTATCGGTAATTGGTGAATTGCTATGATTGGTTTAATTTGCTTGTGGTTATGTGGCTGTCCTTCTATTCCCATCATATGAGCGCGCGCGTGGATCACACCATAGGGTTAGTTGTATGTTGATAGGACTATGTATTGGAGGGCAAGAGTGACAGAAGCTTCAACCTAGCATAGAAATTGATTCATACGGGATTGAAGGGGGGCCAATATATCTTAATGCTATGGTTGGGTTTTACCTTAATGAAAGTTAGTAGTTGCGGATGCTTGCTAATAGTTCCAATCATAAGTGCATAGAATTCCAAGTCGGGGATGACATGCTAGCAGTGGCCTCTCCCACATAAAACTTGCTATCAGTCTAGTAAAGTAGTCAATTGCTTAGGAACAATTTCGCAACTCCTACCACCACTTTTCCACACTCACTATACTAACTTTATTGCTTCTTTATCTAAACAGCCCCTAGTTTTTATTTACGTGCTCTTTATATTCTTGCAAACCTATCCAACAACACCTACAAAGTACTTCTAGTTTCATACTTGTTTTAGGTAAAGCGAACGTTAAGCGTGCGTAGAGTTGTATCGGTGGTCAACAGAAATTGAGGGAATATTTGTTCTACCTTTAGCTCCTCGTTGGGTTCGACACTCTTACTTATCGAAAGAGGCTACAATTGATCCCCTATACTTGTGAGTTATCAAGAAACTGCCAGGGCAACCTCCAATGTTGTGCCTGAAGAACAAACTAGGCTAGTCGAAGCATCTGCTACTGCGCCTGAGGAAACTGAACGTGCCAGGGCAACTGCATCAGTTGTGTCTGAAGAAACTGGACCAATTTCATCTGCTCCTCCTGCAAAGTCATCACAGATGAAAAATATCAACCTTCCTTCTGCATCAGAAGCAAAGAAGACCAAAGCTGCGGAGAGGGCGGCAGTGAAGAAAAGGAAAGCATCTGCGACTTCAGAGTCTTCAGCTCCCAACAAAGTGAAGACTTTGGCGAGCTCATACATCAACCCCATTGATGTTGTTCCTATTTCAACCATGCCATCGAAGGAGATTGTTCCCTTTGGTGAGGAATATGTCATTTCAGATGACAGTGATGAAGAGAATCCTTTTGCTTCTTCTTCAGAGCAGTTGGATGAACAAATTGAAATGGATGATATCCCTTCGAATCCACTGGTATCATCGCCCATGCCTTAGTTCACAGCTGAAGAGGCAGGCGTTGAAGAAATTGATGAAGAAGATGAGAATGTGGACATTGGGTCTACTACACCAGTTCTAAACGATGATTATTGGGAAAGTCATCATCCCAATTCACCATTGACCACACCTCTGCATCAAGTTCCTCAGTCCCCTATGCAGACCGAAGAAATTGATACGGGCTCTGAAGGACATCAAACATCACTTCATTCTATTCCTGAAGAAGTTCCAGCCACTAGTGCTGAAGAAATGGAGGCCAAGGCTGCTGATGAAACTGCTACTGAAATTCCTCAGCCTGTGGCTCCAGAGGTTGTGCATCAAGAGGCTGTGAAGACTTCCACTGTTAATATTCAGCCCAAGCCACAAAATCCTCATACCAAGAAGCAGAAATTCAAAGCTGATGATTTCTTTGTTGAGCATCATTTCTTCATGGATTACAATCCTTATGACTCTGCCAGACTTCGTCGCAAGCGCTTCTGGACAGCCAGCCAAATGAACTTTTATTCCTCACTGCTATTTGATAAGGACAAAGTATTTGACCACAAGCAAATTTGTCATGTGGATATGGAGTCTCTTCCATGCTTCACCCATGTCCTCAGTGTTCTTCATGACGTTGGGCTACTAAACTTCTGCACTGACATCTGCGACTGGAATGAAGAACTTATTCTTCAATTCTATGCCACATTACACATCACTGGAAATGTTGAAGATGTGAATTCATGGGTGCTAGACTGGATGACTAAAAATACTCATCACAAAGCACCGGCCTCTGAATTGCTTCACGTCGTCCTAGTCAGTCCTCCCACTGAAGGTGCAAGGCTCATCTATACAGAACCTGAACTCTCAAATCACTTGATGCAAGTGCTGATAAAGCCATTGAAGCCTGGCCAAACTTCAAGGACCATATTCCTCGTCAAGGAATTGCTCTATGTGCCACGGACAGTCTATCGCATCTTGACCAAAACCCTCAGTCCAATCAAGGGCCAACACTCTGATGAAAAAGAGGTTGTTGGCATCATGAAGAATCTGCTGTTCAATATCATTCGTGGTATTCCTATAAACTACCATGATTTCTTCATGAGGACTTTGGCCAATGTTGCTCTGTCACCTTTTGAGTTGAAGCCTTATGCTCCCTGGATCATGAAGTTCATCAGATCAAGGTCTTCAATTCATTATAAGGATGACTTTCAAAATCATCGCAGCTATTTGCCCCCTATTGAAGTCCTCAAAAGGACGACTTCCTCAGCTGATGAGAAGGGAAAGGCTGCTGTGATTGATGAAGGCACTCGTCCATTGGATGGACAGTTTCGCAAAGCTGCATTCTATTCCACCAATGATGACTCTGCAACACAAGATTCTGCCGCAAAAGCTTCAAAGCAAAATCCTCAAGCCACTGCTCCGCGTGTGATGACTGATCGTGAACTTCTCCTCAGT
Organism: Aegilops tauschii subsp. strangulata; assembly: GCF_002575655.3. Lineage (NCBI taxonomy): Eukaryota > Viridiplantae > Streptophyta > Magnoliopsida > Poales > Poaceae > Aegilops > Aegilops tauschii. Next base: position 488,599,593 of record NC_053039.3, read on the forward strand.
CTTCATCAGAAAGTTGATCGAAATCACAAGTGGGTCAAGCGTCAATTTGGTGCAATTCTTCAGAACATGACAGGCACACAAAATACTGTGAAGAAGAATCACTACTATTTGCATGAAGTCTTTGACCGCACTTGGGCTATTCTGTCAAATCTTTATAGTGCTGAAGATCTCAAGGAGATGGGTCTCCAACAGGACTTTGACTCGTCTCAGCCACCTTCGAAGAAATTCAAGAAGGTCAAAGTTCCTCAGCTGGTCGCCAGTTCATATTCCTCATCGCGCGAGACAGATGAAGCTGAAGACTTAAACGACACCGCGGCAGGCCCTACCTCAACAGACGACCTCAACAACGCTGGCGCTCCTCCATCGACATCATGATGATATTCTTCAGGGGCGTTAGTCCTCTTTTTCGTCCCTTTTGGTCATTTGATGACAAAGGGGGAGAAATTTGAGTTAGTCTTCAAGCGGGTCTATTATAAGGGCGTTTTTGCTAAGTTACGACTCTTGCTCTTCTGAGGTGTTTTCTCTGATTAGTTGTAAACTTAAGTCCTATGGTGCTCTGACTCTTTTGAACTGCTTTTCTGCATGCTTATTCCTCAATTACCTTAATGCACGCATGCTGAATTCGTCAGAGTCCATATTTCATCATGCATTTCAAATTCTTCATATCATATGTTAAATGCGTGTATGAATTAGAAGATATAGGGGGAGCTCTCCATGATTCTACTCAACAATGTGCAATTGCTATTCAAAGCAAATTCCTCACATATGCACATCTTCAGGGGGAGTTATTCTGTATCTTGCAATCAAATTCCTCAATATCAGTATTTACACTTTATATGTTTATCCCCGTTGAAAACTTAACCTATATTGTCATGAATCACCAAAAAGGGGGAGATTTTAAGTGCATCTAGTGCCCCTTAGTGATTTTGGTGTATTGAAGACTTATAGGTTAAGGGACTAATGTGTTTGTGAGTGTACACGGGTCTATAAGTCTATGAGGAGTTTGATATTTACGATGAAAGTCGACCCCTAAAAATGAATGTCTTCAGCTGAAAACTTTGGTTTTCTTGAAGACTTTGAAAGTGAGGAAATTGGTGTGACCTTGAAGACTTGATATTCATGCGAGGATTATGAAGCGTGAAGACTTTTGTTTTCGTAGTTTCATTTTCTCTTTCTTGAGTCATAGGAAACACCGTAATGTTAAAGGGGGTCGAGGTAAAACTAAGGAAAAGTTTCCAAGTGATGCTCATCTTAAAATCCTACACCTACCCAATCCTTTCGATTGAAGCCGCTGGAAATCTCATACAGTTCAGTCAATTTCTTCAGTGACAGAGACGAAGATCTTCTGGTCTCTGAGGAATTTTTTCTAACTGAGGAGTTAGGAATTCGCCAGTGCGGATTGCCTACAAGTGAGGAACATGATAGCCCTGAGGAATTCGATACTCAAATATCCGACCGTTGCTGTGCTACGCGCCAGCTGTCCCAAAATATCTACCCACCTAACGGTCATATCATTGAAGGGCATTTATGTCTTATCATGTCGGGCTGCTCCCTAGGCTATAAATAGCCGCCCCCTACAACCACTAGTTGGTTGGTTGCTCCGAGAGAAACCGACACTTGTCATTGAGAGCATCCCATCCTCCGAGGACTTTGAGCGAAAATCATCAAGTGAGGAAAAAACCCAAACCCAAACACCTACAAACCCAAAGTGATAGAGCATCGCTGAAGAGATTGTTCCTGTGTGGAACCAACGCTTGTTACCTTTGAGGACTGCGCATCCTCCAGACGGTTAGGCGTCATGGTCTAGAGCATCCAAGAGGAAATTGTGGATCGCCGAGTGATCGAGTCTGTGAAGGTTTGGAAGTCACCTGAAGACTTACCACGAGCGTGATTGAGCGAGGTCTGTGTGATCTTAGCTCAAGTAGACTATGGTGAGGACTGGTGTCCGGGACTGTGTGTCCTCAGGTTTAAATACCTAACCGCTCCAACCAGACATACGACTGTCACAATAGTTGGAACTGGTCTACTAAATCATTGTCTTCACCAAGCTACTGGTTCTATTTCCTCAACCCTTTCATTTCCTCATTCATGTGTTGATGAACCTGATCGTTACTGTTTGAAGACTTTGACTGAAGACTTTCTCTTATTCCTCAATCTTATTTCTTCAGTCACTTTGTCTTCAACCTGCTTATCCTGTTTACACGCTACTTGTGCTCTCTGTATGCTTCATTTCATCATGATGATTGTGCTACTATTCTGTTATGCATGCATTTGAGTACTTATTCCGCTGCTTGTAGTTCGTGACTTAGGAAATTCCTCAAGTTGAATTTCCTCGGTGACGAATTTGTAAAAATCGCCTATTCACCACCCCCCCCCCTCTAGTCGATATAACGCACTTTCAATTATGCAGGAGTTGCACAAAAACAATAGAAATTTGCACAGATTGTAGATTTGTTTTTTGACAAATCATCTCTATAGTGTGTATGAGCTTTTATAACAGGAAACAATGTTTTCTTGGAGTTGAAAAATCCTTGGCGAAACAAGGCTGGAGGAGCAGGTGAGGAGGAAGTTCAGGAGGAAGAAAACCAACTAGATCACCTGTTTTTCTCCCTTCTGGAGCTGCCTGGTATGTCTCCATGTAACTTCCAACCTCCTCTGCTCTATCCCCCCCCCTCTCCCCCAGCCTCCAATCTTGTAGCTTCTAGGAGTCTAAATGACAGCCGCCATTGTCAAGCCTGGTGATAGAGGGGGTCGGAGGAAGCGTGGGGAAGAAGAAGATGCATGGGGCAGTTGGGGGAGGGATGGAGTAGTTATAGGCAGGAGGGGGGAAACGGTACCACGTGATCTGCAGAGCCAACTGGTGGCTAGATGGCGCGCGGGTGGAGCTTTCCTTTTCAGAATTGGGGGCGCATTTCTTTCTTTTTGGACGGCCGCTCCTGATCAATATCGGGCACACAGGCGCTCGCTAGACGTGTCCAGAAAGAAAAAGGGGAAATCCCCCTCCACCCTCTCTCTCTTTTCTATCTCTTGTGCCGACAGAAGCAAATGCCCAGCCTCAGAGTCACTACGGCACCGTCAAGGCATGCGTCGCCGCCACTAGACTGACGGTTATTGGCAGTCGTTCGGCCACCGCGCCGCCACTAGCTCCTTCTATTGGGGAACGTAGTAATTTAAAAAAAATCCTACGCACACGCAAGATCATGGTGATGCATAGCAATGAGCGGGAGAATATTGTCCACGTACCCTCGTAGACTGTAAGCGGAAGCGTTTTATCAACGCGGTTGATGTAGTCGTGTGTCGGTGTACAAAAAGAGGGGTGCGTTTTTGTACCCCTATACCTGTGCACGGGCAGTCGGAGCCGCGCCTACGGTCACGCCAAGCAGAGCAGGGGAGGTGAGCCAAGGCAAGACCAAAGCCCAAGATAAGAAGAGCAACGCCAAGGCCAAGACCACAAAGAGTAGAGGGACGAAGCAGGTTCCCCCGGCAAGACCCTTGCCGGGGCAGCTCGCCCCACACCAACAGAGTGAGCCACCCTTGAGCCCACGGTCCCCAACGCCATCATCCACGTGGGGCCAGGGCATGGGAAGGCACCTCTGTGGTGGCATGCAGATCTTTGTGAAGACATATTCAAGATCAGATGAGGATTAGAAGACGACGATCCTCGGCAAGATCCCTGCCGAGGAAGGCCACCAGACCCCCGGCAAGGCCCTTGCCGGGGACGATAGCGCGCCACGGCAAGACCCTTGACGGGCCACACGGCAAGGCCCTCACCAAGGATGCCAGCAGGGCCACTGCCAGGCCCACGCCAACCAAGCTTCCACTGCCGTTCACATGCAGCTGCCAGCCCAACCAGCTGGGCGGGCACCTGCGTGGCAACATGCAGCTTCTAGGCCAACTCATCGAGCGCCTGCGTGGCGGCATGCAGATCTTCGTGAAGGCTCCACCACCGCGCTACCTCAGCTGCCTGCCTGCCTACATGGCGCCGCACGCATCCCTGGCCAAGGCGCGTGTTGAAGCGAGGAGGAGCGGTGACGGACGGGACGGGCCTCGCCCTCGTCCCCGATAAAGCAAGGGGACACCTAGGCTACGCATTAAATGTGTCTTGTCCTGTAATACGAGCGATAAGCTCAGGGCACTGTACGCCTTTCCACCTCCTGTGTGCCACTGTGGCAGCCCCTTCCGACTATAAAAGGAGGCCCATGGTATACTGGAGAAGGATTCGGCTCTTTCGAACCACGCACTGACCACATCTAGTTCGAGAGCTCAAGAACTCTCTTAAATACACCCACCAAAGCAGGACTAGGGTTTTACGCATCCTCGCGGCCCGAACCTGGGTAAACAATCCTTGTGCTATCTACTAGCCCTGCTCTTCTCGCAACCCCGCGCCCCGGCAACCATAGTAGGGATTCTTGTGATCCCATAGGTGTCGTTCCACACCGACATCTTTGGCGCGCCAGGTAGGGGGCGCAATTGTGAGAATCGGGTCTAGTAGTTAGCCTAGCAGTTCTTCGTCGCCATGGCTCCTAAGAAGAAGACGTCCACGGCAATCAGCTCGTTGGGAGCCAACGGCCTATGCCGGTGCGGACGAGCAGTGGACCGGTCGCGGACAGGACCCGGGCCGCGGTCCGCGAGCACTAGCATCGCCCAGGTAATCAGAGCCTGGCGAGCGGCATTGTTCGCGCGCCAGACGACAGGCCGCATGTCGCCAGATCCAAAGACGGAGCCGGGCCCCCCGCAGGTGGCGCGGGGCCCTCCAGGGGTGTCGTTGTGCCACCTCCGGGCGGCGCAGCGACCTCCAAGACGCCCACACCGGCGACCACCGCGCGCTCTTCCCATGGTGTGCGCGCCGAGCAGCGTCACCACATTGGTGACCCTGGGCACCGCCGTGGGAAGAGCCCTGTGCGTCATCCGCAAGATGAAGGGGTTCAACATGCTCACCGAAGCGCTGGCGAAAATGGCACGCAGCCGCTGGGTCGTAACGGAGCTCCTTCTGATGTAGTTAGAAGTTGAAGCGCGCCGCGATCCACGCAGCTGTCGCCGCCGCCCACGCCAACGGAAGCTTTGGCACCCGCGCAGCTGCTCCTCGACTTCCCTCCTGCTGCGGAGAAGCTCGACGAGTGGAGGGCCACTATCCGGAGCCTCATCGCCGTCTCAAACAAAGACGATCCACGACCGGCAGGACCCTCGGGTCGGCGCTCCACCGAGCCACCGCATGCTGGCGCTGGGAGGACCGGGGGAGTTGCGGCCACAGTGCACTCTCCTCCTCCTCGCCAGCCGCCGCGGGCGTCGGCCCATCGTGACGACGCTTGTGATAACATCTCCATAGCGTCGTCCGACCCGCGGACCCTCCGTGACCAGCGCCAGGTCCTTACGAGGTGGGCTCCGGCGACCTACCTTACGAGGTGGGCTGCCCGGCCTTTACCCGTGAGCTGCGGCAGTTCCAGTGGCCGTCCCACCGCACGTTCAAGCCCGATGTCGGCGAGAAGTACACTGGCAAGACCCATCCGTTCGAGTTCCTCAGCATCTACACCATCGCGATGCAGGGTGCTGGGGCTCGTGACGACAAGGTGCTTGCCAACTATTTCCCGCTGGCGCTCAAGCCCAATGTGATGTCTTGGTTGATGCACTTGCCGATGGATTCCATTTCTTCTTGGTCGGATATGTGCCATGAGTTCGTTGGCGCCTTCACAGGAGGCCACCAAGCTCATGGCCAGGCCAGTGATCTGCATATCATTCCCCAGAAGGAAGGGGAGACTCTGCGCAAGTACATCTAGAGATTCAGCCGGGTGCAGTACAACATCCCCGACGTTCATCCCGCCGCTGTGATTAGCGCGTTCCACCAGAATGTGCGCAATCGCAAGATGCGCGAGGATCTGGCGATGACCAAGGTTAAGGATGTGGCCGAGCTCTACGTTCTGGCTGATAGGTGCGCCCAAGCTGAAGAGGGAAGGAAGTACCCCGGTGAAGACGCCGGCGCGGAAACCGACTCTACCGATGAAGACGCCGCCACCCCGACGAAGAAGGGCCGGCGTCACAACAGGAAACGCAAAGGCAAGGCCGTGCTTGCCGTTGAGGGATCTGACGATACCGGTGCCGGCAAGAAGGTCAAGGCAGACGCCCCCGGCAAGGAGATTGCCGGGTGCGCCGCCTGCCGGGCCTTGGCGGCTACCGACAAGCCAAGAAGCTCCGGCAAGCAATACTGCAAGATCCACCGCACCAAGGGCCACGACCTCCAGAACTGCCGACAAGTCGAGCTGCTTGCTGAGAAGTAAAAGGCTGAGTACGAGAGGCGGGACAAGGAGAAGGACCAGGACGGTGCTGAGGGATCTGGCAAGAAGCGTGGCAGCCAAGGAGGCCGCCCCGGCAAGGACAACCAGCAAGAGAGGCCCGCCCGGGGCCGCGACAAGAAACAAGAAGACGATGATCACGACGAGGACAACGAGTCTGGTGAGCAAGGGTTCCAGAAGGCTACGGAGGCCATGTGCGTCAATGGCGGCGCCTCGCTGCATACCTCTCACCGCCAGCTCAAGCAGTGGGCGCGTGAGATTACAGCAGCAGAGCCGTCGTGCGATGCTCAGAAGCCGCTGAAGTGGTCCAGCACGCCCCTCATCTTTGACGCCGAGGACCACCCTGACTGCACTACCGCGGTCGGGTGTTTGCCATTGTTGGTCGCGCCAACGATATGCAACCTCAGGGTGAACAAGATGTTGGTTGACAGCAGGGCCGGCCTGAACCTGATCTCGCCCGTCGTGATCAAAAGGTTGCAAATCCCTGATGGAGACCTCGAAGAAACGGGCATGTTTCAAGGGGTCAATCCGGGGAGGAGCTACCCGAAGGGAAAGGTCACACTGCCTGTGACATTTGGAGGAGAGTTGAACTATAGGACGGAGAGGATCGTCTTCGACGTGGCCGAGATCCCCTTGCCCTACAATGGGATCCTCGGCTGCCCGGCACTAGCCAAGTTCATGGCGGCGTCACACTACGCCTACAACATGCTAAAGATGCCCGGGCCGTTGGCCATCATCTCCGTCCCCTCCGACAAGAAGGACGCGCTGATCTGCGCCAACCAACTCTACTGGAGAGCAGTTGCAGCAGCTGTCGTCAAGGCACCTGCTCCTGCCGCTGAAGGCCCGGGAGGGAAGAAGAAGCCCGGCAAGACCTCTCGCACCCACTCCGGCAAGCGCACCTCCTCGGAGTGTTGTGCTACCATCGAGGACGTGCCAGAGAGCTCTACCGACAAGATCAAGAGATCCAGAGTCGAGCCGTCGCAGACCAAGAAGGTGCCCGTCAGGGAGGATGGCACGGGAGGGGCCTTCACCATAGGCTCCACCCTCGACAGCAAATAGGAAGGCGCGCTCGTCACCTTCCTGCGGGCGAATGTCGACGTGTTTGCGTGGCAAGCATCTGACATCCCCGGTGTTCCCAGGGAGTTGATTGAGCACCACCTTGCTGTCTGCCCCCACGCGCGGCCCGTCAAGCAGAAGGTCAGAAAGCAGGCTCTGGAGAGGCAGGAGTTCATCACAGAGGAGATCAGGAAGCTGGAAGCAGCAGGTTTGGTGAGAGGAGGGCTCCACCCGACGTGGTTGGCCAATCCGGTAGTGGTGCGCAAGGCGAATGGGAAGTGGAGGCTGTGTATTGATTACACAGATATCAATAAGGCTTGTCCTAAGGACCCCTTCCCGTTGTCGCGCATCGACCAGATTGTTGACTCCACAGCCGGGTGTGATCTGTTATCATTCCTCGATGCCTACTCAGGCTACCACCAGATCTTCATGACAAGAGAGGATGAAGAGAGGACAACATTCATCACCCCATGTGGTACGCATTGCTTTTTACGGATGCCTTTCGGGTTGAAGAGTGTTGGCTCAACGTTCGCAAGAGCAGTCCACATTGGTTTTGAACCTCAGCTCCATAGAAATATGGAGGCATACATGGATGACATAGTGGTCAAAGCCAAGGACGGGCCAACTCTTGTGCAAGATCTGGAAGAGACATTTGCCAACTTGTGCAAGATCAACCTCAAGCTGAACCCTGAGAAGTGTGTCTTCGATGTTCCATCCGGCAAGCTTCTCGGGTTCTTTGTGTCGCAGCGCGGGATCGAGGCAAACCCAGACAAGATCAAGGCTATTGAGCAGATTGAGGCGCCCAAGCGGATCAAAGATGTGCGTCGGCTCACCGGCTGCGTTGCCGCCATGAGCCGATTCATCTCCAAGTCCGCCGAGCGCGCCCTTCCCTTCTTCAAAATCTTGAAAAAGGCAGGCCCAATGGAGTGGACTCCAGAAGCCGAGGCAGCATTGCAGGATCTAAAGAAATACCTCTCCTCCACGCCAATACTGGTTGCGCCTAAACCACAAGAGTCGTTGCTGCTGTATCTGGCGGCAACGAATCAAGTGGTCAGCGTCGCGCTGGTGGCATAGAGGGAGGTCAATGAGGATGCAGTGACGGCGGCAGAACCAGTGGATGGCAAGCCCAAAATTCCCCCGGCAGGGCCTGGTGTCGGCAAGGCGAGGCCCCCGGCAGAGTCTGATGCCACCGAGGCAGTGCCCGCACAGTCAAGTGAGGTGGTGCAGAAGAAGAAGATGATGCAGCACCCGGTTTACTTTGTCAGCTCCCTCTTGCAGGAAGCTAGATCGAGGTACTCCGGTGTGCAGAAATTGATCTTCAGCCTCCTTATGGCCTCGAGGAAGCTGCATCATTACTTCCAAGCCCACGAGATCACTGTCGTCACCCGCCTCCCATTGCAACGGATACTGCACAACCCAGATGCGACTGGAAGGATTGTGGAATGGGCCTTGGAGCTATCAAGTTTCGGTTTGAAGTTTGAAAGTACCTCGACAATCCAGAGCAGAGTCTTGGCGGAGTTCATTGCAGAATGGACCTCAACGCCTGACGAAGAAATCCAGGAGACCACTCTCCCCGGCAAGGAAGCAGACCGCGACTGGATCATGTACTTTGATGGGGCTTTCTCGCTGCAAGGCGCTGGTGCCGGTGTGCTGCTCGTCGCGCCCACCGGAGAGCACCTCAAGTACGTGATCCAGATGCACTTCCCCAGGGAGATGTCCACCAACAACACTGTTGAGTACGAGGGATTGCTCGCCGGTCTTAGAATCGCGGCAGACCTCGGGGTTAAGAAGCTCATCGTCAGGGGTGACTCACAGCTTGTTGTTAGGCAGGTCAACAAGGATTACCAGAGCCCATTGATGGAGGCCTACGTAGATGAGGTGAGGAAGCTGGAGGAACGCTTTGACGGTATCCAAGCGGAGCACGTCCCCCGAATGGAGAACGACATCGCCGATTACCTATCAAAGCGTGCTACATTCAAGCTACCTATGGAACTAGGTACCTTTTTACTCCGGTTGACTCAACCATCCGTCGAGCCATCAACGGGGCAGAACAAGCGGAGGAAGTCAGGTCCCGGCAGGTACTTTCCTACCGAGCCCCCTGGGGCCGCCGGCAAGGGTGCTGCCGCGAACGCTGGGCCTGCCCAAGAGCAACTGGCTCCGGCTAGGCGTCAAGCCCTGGCCGTAGAGACAGCCACTCCCATGGCGGAAGAGATGCCTTTGGTCCTTGCCGTCGAGCCCCAGGCTCCGGCATGGGCGCAGCATACCGTCAATTCCTCCAAACAGGGGAGCTTCCTGAGGAGCAGGAAGAAGCGGAAAAAGTAGCCCGTCGGTCTGCCCTGTACCAGTTCGTCGATGACGTCCTGTACAGGAGAAGGCCAAACGGTGTGAAATTGAAGTGCATCCCCCGGGAGGAAGGACTGGAGCTATTGGCGGAGATACACGAAGGCATATGTGGCTCCCACATAGGGTCAAGGGCCCTTGCCGGGAAGGCGTTCCGGCAAGGTTTCTTCTAGCCCACCGCCCTCCAGGATGCGACGGCACTAGTAACCAAGTGTGAAGCGTGTCAGTTCCATTCAAAGAAGCTTCACCAACCAGCTCAAGCCCTTCAAACAATCCCTCTCTCCTGGCCATTCTCGGTCTGGGGGCTCGATATACTGGGCCCTTTCCCCCGCGCTGTCGGGGGCTTTGAGTACTTGTACGTTGCAATCGACAAGTTCACAAAGTGGACGGAAGTGGAAGCAGTTAGAAAGGTGACTGCTCAGTCAGCCATCAAGTTCTTCAAGGGACTGGTCTACCGTTTTGGTGTGCCAAACAGAGTCATCACCGACAATGGCACGCAGTTTACAAGCCACACCTTCATGCAATACATTCAAGACCTCGGTAGCAAGGTCTGTTTTGCTTCCGTGGCACACCCACGGAGCAACGGCCAAGCGGAGAGGGCAAATGCTGAAGTGTTGCTAGGCCTGAGAACGAAGACCTTTGACAAGCTGCACAAGAGTGGAAGGCGCTGGATTGATGAGTTGCCGGCGGTTCTTTGGTCGATCAGGACGACGCCAAATCGAGCCACCGGCCAAACACCTTTTGCCCTGGTATACGGGGCAGAAGCAGTTCTCCCCATAGAACTCATATACGAGTCACCTCGAGTGCTTGCTTATGATGAGCTTGAGCAAGAGCAGTTGCGCCACGATGACGCAATGCTCCTTGAGGAAGATCGTCTTCGGGCGGCTGTGAGAGCAGCGCGCTACCAGCAAGCCTTGCACCGCTACCATAGCCGCAAGGTTCATGCCCGAAGCTTTGAGGAAGGCGACCTTGTTCTTCGGCGCGTTCAGTCGGCCAAGAATTCCAACAAGTTGACGCCAAAGTGGGAAGGCCCTTATCGGGTAATACGAGTCACCAGGCCCGACGCAGTCCGCCTGGAGACCAAAGATGCCGTCCCAGTGAGCAACTCCTGGAACATCGAGCATCTTCGCAAGTTTTACCCATAAGGCGCGGCTTGCCGGGCCTCCCGGCAAGCCACCTTTTGTACAAGCTTTGCCGGCAAGGCATGTGACCCTTTGTACAAAGCCAGGCGCAGACCCTGAGCGTAAATAAATGAAGCGTTGGCGCCCTAAGTCATAGCATGCATGCTAGGTCGAGTCTCTTCCTTGGTTAGGGTTGATAGTGCTCAGCAGGGACTAACCCCTAGGTTAGAGGTCGAGTGCGCGTCTATCTGTTTCTTCTCTGTCCTCCTTTGGTTCGCAGGACACATGAGCACTTCTGCTGAGCTACTTGGAAGAAGGGAAACGGAACGGTGTCCCGACCCCGGCAAACCAGAGTTGCCGGGGGCTGCAAGCACGAGGATCCAACCACGGCAAGACAAGGTTGCCGGGGGCTGCAGATCCAGATAAGTCTTTTATCCTCTGTCATGCATTTCGGAACAGGACAGGGGCATGTGAAACCTCGTTTTTATCTCTAGGCTGTCGTGCTCCCCTTTTTCCTATACCTAAGGATTATTTCCTGGGTCCGGATTTGGTTGTAGCCGCGGCGGCAAGGAGGTAAAATGAGGAGCCTAAAGCCCACTTCATCCCTGCCTCCGCCAAGAGCGTGAGAACGGTCGAGTGGAGTGGGGGACGGCAAGGCCTGTTGCCGGGCGAAAAACGTTTATCTTAAACAATAACAAGGATTCGCTCCTTGTCGTGGGATTTACCCACGAACGAGAAACCCGGCAAGCATCCCTTTTTCATTAAAAACATCCCATACAGGTACACTTCGTACGGAATGAAAAACATGAGCAAGGGGATTACAAGTTCTAAATTTAACAAAGGCCCGCAGGCTTACAAACTAAAGAAGAAGGATAAGATGCATGTAATCCCTTTCTTGTCCCTCTCCTCAGGAGGCAGGTCAAGGAGGCGAGAGGGCAAAAGGGGCACCCAGGCGAGCTACGAGCGGCAGAAAGCACCAAGAGAACACCTCGGTGACCGCCCAGGGGTGGGCCGGTGATGACGGTGTCGGGAAAGGAGCTGGAAGACGAGGCGGCAGGACCGGCAGTACGCGACGAAGGCGTCGGCGCCAGCGTACTCCGAGTTGATGGCCTTGCCGCCCGCCCTCTTCCTCTTCCACAGCCTCCCGACGCCAGCCGCCCAAGGAGACGGCCCCGAGAAGTTCAAGGAGCTGGCCCCACCCCCGGCAAAACCCTTCCGGAGGAGCGGCCAGGTGCAGATGCTGCTGCTGCCGCACCCGCCCAGGCGCGGGGCGTCCGACGCCTAGTCGGACTCATCCCCGTCATCTGCCCCGCTGTCCTCCTCATCACTTTCGCTCGAGGAAGAGCTTCCATCATCGGAATCTCCATCGGAGGAGCTCTCCACGCAGCACTTCAGGCGAGTCCCGAAGTCTCCGAAGACCTTGACGGAGAGCAGGCCGTCCTCCATCAATTTGAAGTAGAGGACGAGCCCCGCCGTCAGGCTGTGGATGCGAGCGAACGTCTTCCACCCACGACGAAGGTACATGACCCGAGGAGCCGGGAAGTCGACGTTGACCCGCGTGCCCCAATTCCCACAACCCCTCATGTGCAATATGAGGGATTGGGGCCGGTCACGCTCCATCTCCTGAGCAAACGGGGTGGGGAGACGGAGACGACTAACGCGAAGGCCGGCGCAGCCTAATGAAGAACTCGCGGGGCTGGTCTCCGACATGGCCTTCCATCGGGAAAGGCACCATTGGCGGGGGCGAAGCCGGCGCGCCGCCCCGTCCTCCTCTTCCCCGAGCACTACGACCTCTGCCCCGGCCTCGCCCATGGCCTCGCCCCCTCCCCCTTCCCCTCACGGCCGGTTCCACCACCAAGGGCTCAGGAGGAGGAGGGATGCGCTGTCGAGCGGCAACCCTCGCCGCCACCGTTGAGGGACCCGGGTTCCCTTTCTCCATGGCGAGTGAAAGGAAGAAGCAGAAGTGTTGAGGATATAGACCTTAGAGTCACCCGCCAGGAGGGGCCGGGTTACTCATAATGGTCATTGCTAGAAGCCCGGCGTCAAGCAAGAAGACGGTGGGCCAAAGATGGGCTTAAGACCCGGATACGGCTTAAGGCCCGTAGTTACAATCATCATTATGGTAGAACTTGTAGGTAAGGAAAGAATAGTTGAGAGTCCGAGCCGGGCACTCTTATGAGCCGGCCGGGACCCTGATAGCTGCGGGACGTCTGCCTCTCTATATAAAGGGACGACCCGGCAGCGGTTTAGGGACAAGAAAGATCTGATCGAGGGCCAGGCATAGCAGTTAAGCTCCCTGGTCATCGAAACCCTAATCAATACCACCTCAACTGGACGTAGGCTTTTACCTTCACCGTAAGGGGCCGAACCAGTATAAACCCTCGTGTTCCTTGTCCCGCTTAACCCCTTCAAGCTTCCTAGCGGCGATGGCTCCACGACTAAGTCCTAGCTCGAGGACATCTGCCGTGACAATTCCACGACAGTTGGCGCCCACCGTGGGGCCAGCGCACGGTGGATTTGAGTTCTTGAAGGGCAACTTCGAAGGGCTCAAGGGATACGCTGTGGGCCGGATGACCAAGAGTGGTCGCGGCAAGCTCTACATCGACGATGCAAACTGGGGCCCCGATGCCGGCTCAATTGAGTACGGGTACCGGGTCCCCTTCGGCGGAATTCATGTTTTCATTGGCAAGATTGGTGAGCCGGGCCCTGAGCCGGATCTCTGCGCCGATCTCATCGAGACGGCTCAGCGTGCACGACCCGCCCGGGCCCGGCCTGCCTTAAAGCATGCTTTTGTGGGATGTATCCATGGAGGACTCTCTGATCGATCTAGATCTGGTGATGAGACGGCCGCCGGCTCTGACGGCGAGTCGACCACCGATGAGTCAAACTCGTTGTATCAACTTCAAGATGGCAGGCTCATGGGTTGTTCCGATGGTGACAGTATTCCGAACCCGTTTGAGCCGCCAAGCCGGGTTGGAATCTTCATGGCCGGTGCGCAGCCTGTTCAGAACCCTGCTGCTGGAGCGGGAAACCCGGTGCCCTCGCCGGCTCAGGTGCTAATGGATCTCACGGACAAGATGACGGCCCTGCTAAACGCCATGGTTGACCCGGCGGATCAAGCTCGGCATGATGCGGAGGTAGCACAGCTAAAGTTAGATCTAGTGAAAGCTAAGGAGGATCTGGCAGCAGAAGGGATCAGGATGGCTGCGGAGAGGGCGGCTCTCGACGCCCAAACCCAGTTGATTCAAGCGCAGTCCTTCCGGCTCACGATGGATCAAAACGCGTCCAATGAGGTCCTGAGAAGGAGGCATCAAAAGGCCCAATCTCGACTCCCTCCGGTTTACGATCCGCGAAACCTCTTCAACACACCAGGTGCAGGGTCTAGTAACCCGCCAGGGGTCATAGTGCCCGGAGCTGGGACCCCTATTCAGCCGCAAGTGATGGGGCCTCCCCAGATGCCCCCTGCCCTGCCTCAGTATGTGCCAATACCACGGGTCATTATGCCAACCCGCTGGAAAACATGGTCGCCGCGGCAGCACGGCTGGCGGCTCTCCCAATTGACGGCGACTCTCCGACGGCTATCGAAACCCGCCGGGTCAGGGAACTCCTTCAGACAGCACTGGCGCAGCAAGAGGCGTACTCCTACAACCGGGACAGGATCCACTCGACCCCTCGTCCAGGCCGGAGCCCGAGTTACAGCAGACACATGGCCTCAGCGACCGGCTCAAGTAACGTCCGACGCCATGACCCGCCCCCTGGCCATGGCCCGGCTCATAACGGAGCCTTTCACGCAGCAGACCAAGACAGAGTGCGACAAGAGGTGGAGCAGGTGCCTCAGTTGACGGCTTACCAGACTCCCCCGGCTTATCCGACGACTTCCGTCGACGTGGGTATCCCCGCCAGGGCTGGGGGTGTCCCTTGTTTAGTGCCAGCTATCCGCAATGAACGTCTGCCCAAGGACTTCAAAGTCCCTAGGAAGGTGCCTAATTACACGGCAGACTTACAACCCGCAGCCTGGATCGAGAGTTATGAGATGACTATGGAACTGCTGGAGGTCAGTGAGGCGGCCATGGCTAAGTACTTCACCACGATGTTAGATGGGACTGCCCGCACTTGGTTGAAAGGGCTACCACCGAATTCCATCGGGTCTTGGGCTGAGTTGAAGGCCCGGTTCATCCAAAACTTCAAGGATACCTGTAGGCAGTCTATGTCAATTGTGGATTTGACTAACTGTAAACAGCAGGAGGGTGAGTCCACGACACACTGGGTTCGCCGGGTCAAGGAGATCATACATTCATCAGATAAGATGGATGCCGGCTCTGCAGTCTTAATGTTGGAGCAGAATTGTCGTTTCGTGCCCCTGAAGATGAAACTCGGGCGGCTTAAGCGTGACTGCAATGATATGGGTACACTGATGGCGGCTCTTGTCAAATACGCCGATTCTGATGGTACCAAGGACCCCGCTTCAGATGATGAAAGGACAGTGAAGGGAAAGAAGAACGGCAATGGCAAGGGTCCTCAGCATAACCCGGGGAACCAAGGAGGAGGCAAGCGCAAGGCCGAGGGCAGCCTAGAGTTTGTAGCCAACGCCAGCTCACAAGGTAATAACCAGCGACGCAAGGGGAGGCCCCCTCCCCGAGGCGGCGGGTCAGGCCCGACGCTGGAGCAATTGTTGAATGAGCCTTGCCCAAGGCATGGCTCTAGAGAGAAGCCAGCAACTCATCTATGGAAGGATTGTGCAATCATGAAGGCCTTTAAGAATTACAATGGCCCGGGCGGCGGCTCAGGCGCCGGCGGCTTTCATGGCCCGGGCGGCGGCTCAAATTCTAATCCTCAGAACGGTCAAGGGGGCTTTAATCAGCAGTCTGGCCAGGGTCATCAACAGCAGCAGGGAGGTTATCAGACCAATCCAAAGCAGCTTAGCGGTGGACAGTATCATGTGTTTACCACCAGTCTGTGTAAGCGAGATCAGAAGCTTCATAAGAGGGTTGTGAATGCTGTTGAGCTGGCGGTCCCACGCTACTTGCGGTGGTCTGAGCAGCCTATAGTATGGAGTAGGGAGGATCACCCTCCCCGGGTGGATAATCCGGGTCACTTGGCCCTGGTGGTGGCTCCTCAGGTGGGAGGATATAAGTTCACTAAGGTGCTCATGGATGGAGGCAGCAGCATCAACATCCTCTATTATGAGACATTTCGTCGTATGGGGTTGATTGATAAGAATCTCAGCCAATCAAACACTATTTTCCATGGTGTGGTACCTGGTAAGTCGGCTTATCCAGTCAGCAAGATCGAGTTGGAAGTGGCCTTTGGAGATGAGAACAACTACAGGGTGGAAAAATTGACCTTTGAGGTGGTCAAGATAAGAAGTCCGTACCATGCCATATTTGGGCGGCCAGCTTACGCCAAGTTCATGCCACGGCCGTGTTACGTATATTTACAGCTCAAGATGCCGGGTCATAATGGGACCATTACGGTTCACGGCAGCCGGAAGGTGGCCTTGGAATGTGAGGAAGGCGATGCAGCTTATGCAGAATCTGTTTGTGCAACAGAAGAGTTGAAATTTTACAAAGACAATGTTGACCCAACTGATATGACCTCTCTGAAAAAGCCGACTACGGAGCAGGAGCCGGCAATGAAATTTAAGTCGGCTGATGAGACTAAACTTGTTGATTTTGTTCCAGGTGATTCATCTCAGCAGTTTAGCATCAGTGCCAATCTGGATCCAAAATAGGAAAGCGCGCTCATCGAGTTCATCCGTGAGAATAGGGACATTTTTGCATGGAATCCGTCTGACATGCCAGGTGTGCCTAGAGAACTCGCTGAGCACACTCTCAATGTTGATCCGAAATTTAAGCCGGTCCGGCAGTTCCTTCGGCGGTTTAATGAAGAGAGAAGGAAAGCTATTGGTGAAGAGGTGGCCCGGCTCTTGGCGGCCGGGTTTATTGTTGAAGTTTTTCACCCAGAATGGTTAGCTAACCCGGTGCTCGTGCTCAAGAAGAATGGCACTTGGCGGATGTGTGTGGACTACACGGACTTAAACAAGGCGTGTCCGGCTGATCCTTTTGCCCTCCCCTGTATTGATCAAATCATTGATGCTACGGCAGGTTGTGCGCGCTTAAGTTTCTTGGATGCTTATTCTAGATATCATCAGATTAAAATGGCAGTTAAGGACCAGGAGAAGACGGCATTCATCACTCCCTTTGGAGCCTTCTTCTATGTGTCTATGCCCTTTGGACTCAAGTGTGCACAGGCGACTTATCAGCGTTGTGTACAGAACTGTCTTCATAACCAGATTGGGCGCAATGTTCATGCTTATGTAGACGATATTGTGGTTAAGTCCATAAAGGAGGAAACCCTGATAGATGATTTAAGGGAAACCTTTGATAATCTCCGGGTTTACAAGATGATGCTTAACCCGGCCAAGTGTGTTTTTGGTGTTCCTGCAGGCAAGCTCTTGGGTTTTTTGGTTTCTGACAGAGGCATTGAAGCTAACCCGGAGAAGATCAAGGCCATCACCTCCCTAGCTAAGCCGGCGTGTATAAATGATGTTCAGCGCTTGGCGGGTCGCATCGCTGCTTTAAGCCGGTTTATAAGCCGTTTGGGTGAGAAGGCCATACCATTATATCAGTTGATGAAGAAAACTGATAACTTTGTCTGGAATGATGCAGCTAATACCGCTTTTGAGGACTTGAAGAAGCGGCTGGCAGAGCCCCCAGTCCTTGCTGCTCCAGTTGACAAGGAGCCTTTATTGCTGTATGTGGCTGCTAATACACGAGCTGTCAGTGTGGCCGTGGTGGTGGAGCGCAAGGAAGAGGGTAAGGAGCATCCGGTTCAGCGGCCGGTTTATTATGTCAGCGAAGTGCTCATCGAGTCCAAACAGCGGTATCCACATTGGCAGAAGCTTGTTTATGGTGTGTTCATGGCGAGACGGAAGCTTAAGCATTATTTCCAGGGTCATCCCATCACTGTGGTCAGTTCTGCCCCTCTTGGTGATATCATTCAAAACAGAGAGGCCATAGGGAGAGTGGCTAAGTGGGCTATAGAGCTCGGACCCCATGGTCTGAAATACGTGCCACGCACTGCTGTTAAATCTCAGGCCTTGGTGGATTTCATCAATGATTGGACAGAGTCACAAGTGCCCGAGCAAAAGCCGGATAACACATACTGGACTATTCACTTTGATGGGTCCAGGCAGTTGGAGGGCTCAGGGGCTGGAGTCGTGTTGGCTTCCCCTAAAGGTGATAAGTTCCATTATGTGCTACAGTTGATGTTTCCTTGCACTAACAACGCGGCTGAGTACGAGGCCTTGCTCCATGGTCTTCGGATGGCTAAGGAGATGAGCTTGAGCCGGGTAAGGTGCTTCGGCGACTCATACTTGGTGGCTCAACAAGTATCAGGAAAGTGGGATTCCAAGGACCCTCTCATGGCGGCTTATCGCCGCGAAGTTGATGCCATTGCTGGGCACTTTCAGGGTTACCAAGTGGAACACATCGATCGCAGGAAGAACGAGGCGGCTGATGCTTTAAGCCGGCTGGGCTCTCAGCGAAAGCCGGTGCCACCTAACACTTTCCTGGATATCCTGTATAACCCTTCTGTTAAGTTGCCTACAGAGGAAGACTTGGTTGTCCCTGACCCGGAGGCACGATTGGTGGCGGCTCTCCATATCATACCGGACTGGACAGTGCCCTATTTGGCTTACATGACCCGGGGAGAGTTGCCTGAGGATGAAACGTTGGCCAGACAAATAAGCCGGCGGTCTAAGTCAATGGTTGTCATCAATGGTGAGTTGCATCGCCGCAGTGTTTTGGGAGCGTTCCAGTGTTGTGTCTCCCCTGAGGAGGGTCAAGAGATCTTGCGTGAGATTCATGAAGGGGATTGTGGCCATCACGCCGGTTCAAAGTCTCTTGTGGCCAAGGCTTTCCATCATGGGTTTTATTGGCTGACGGCTCATGCTGATGCGGAGGACTTGGTCAGTAAATGTGATGGTTGCCAAAGGTTCTCGCGACAGGCTCATGTGCCGGCTCAGGAGCTGAGGATGATCCCAATTACTTGGCCCTTTGCGGTCTGGGGGCTTGATATGGTTGGGCCTTTTAAAAGGTCCAAGGATAAGAAGACCCACCTCTTGGTGGCAGTTGATAAATTTACCAAGTGGGTTGAAGCAGAGCCAGTTAGCAAGTGTGATGCAGCCACGGCGGTTCAGTTTATGAAAAAGGTGATCTTTCGCTTTGGTTTTCCACACAGCATTATAACTGACAATGGCACCAATTTATCCAAAGGCGCCATGGAGGAGTTTTGTCAACGAGAGCATATCCGGCTTGATGTCTCCTCAGTGGCTCATCCTCAATCCAATGGTCAAGCTGAGAGAGCTAATCAGGAGATTCTGAAGGGCATTAAGCCCCGGCTTTTGGTCCCGTTGCAACGGACGCCGGGTTGTTGGGTAGAGGAGTTGCCCTCCGTGTTATGGAGCATCAACACTACTCCTAACAGGTCTACAGGTTTCACGCCTTTCTTCATGGTTTATGGGGCAGAAGCAGTCCTCCCCAGTGACATCCGTCATGACTCACCTCGAGTGGCGGCTTACGTTGAGGCGGATAATGAACAGGCGCGCCAAGATGCTCTTGACTTGTTGGACGAACAGCGTGATGTGGCAGCAGCTCGCTCAGCAATTTACCAACAGGACCTGCGCCGTTATCATAGTCGCCGGGTTAAATCCCGGGTCTTCCAGGAAGGCGATCTGGTGCTCCGGCTCATCCAAGATCAAACAGACGCGCACAAGCTATCCCCGCCTTGGGAAGGGCCCTTTGTGGTCAGCAAGAATTTGCACAACGGGTCATATTACCTCATTGACATTCGGGAGCACAAAGATTCACGTAAGTCGGAGGAAGAGACCCGTCGGCCGTGGAACATAGCTCAGCTTCGGCCTTACTACACTTGAGCCACCGGCTCTCATAATGTACATATTTCTCTAAGCCATGTATATATTATGATAAGCAATAAAGCAGGACCTCTCTCCTTTTTTCTCCTCCGAAAGTGCACGTGTTGTTTTCATTGCACGATTACATGATAACTTGAAGGAGGATCCGGCTTATGATCGTATTCGAATCTAGCCGTAAGCAATAAGGTCACTTGGGGGCTTCCTGTTCAAACATAGGTCGTATTCGAACCAAAGAGAACATAGCTGTCGATACCCATTTGATTGGCAAAGTGCCGAGCTCATTGGGGAATTTTCTTTGATCATATTTGAATCTTAGTTTAAACCCCTTTGAGAACCGACGTGGATCGTATTCGAATCAGCGTCGTTAAACAATTCTTAAAAGTCATTTGGGGGCTTCTGTTCAAACATGGGTCGTATTCGAACCAAAGAGAACATAGCTGTCGGTACCCTCTTGATTGGCATCGCCACACCCACTGGGGGCTATATGATCGTATTCGAATCCTAGCATAAACCCTTTGGGCCGGGTCTCTAGTCGTATTCGAACCGGAAGCCCCTAAGTTCTTCTGCTTTATAGTAAGTTTCTTCTGATTATTTCAAAGTGTACGGCCGGGTCTCACTTTGCCGGCTTAACTTTGGTTTACAGTATTAGTTGAACACAATGGGTGTTATTAAGACAGGTAAACCGGAATTGAGGTACCAACCTTATTACCCGGGTTATCTAAACCGGAAGTATGCTTGCAGGCCGCTAAGTGTGTTATTACGGCTGTATTAAGGATATAATTGAGGACCAGTCTTTTTTGATTCATATTCCGGGTTATATATCTAACACCTATGATTCTCAGGGCGGTAAGGCACCTCGAGGCTTGTGATTTGTCCTTCTATGCAGGATAGTTAAAGGCAACTATTTTGAGCTTAAGGAAAACAAATGATTGATTACGACCCGGAGAAATATAAAGGAGACAACTTCAATAGACTTCAGCATTCAAGGCGTGCACGATGGCACAGCAAAGATAAAGTGTTGGTCCTACTCTATTACAAGACTCATTGAGTCCAAAAGGGTGAGGCATTGTTTGATAAGCCGCCAGCAAAGTTACGATGGTTGCTGGGTTGACGTCTCCGGCTCGTCCCTCTCTTCTCCTCCAGCTGTTCCCAAAGCCTGGAAAGTCAACGACTTCCAGTCGATGCCGCTCAGAGCTTCGAATTGAGCCTCCTCGTCAATTAACCCCGCCGGGTCAATCTCCGGGGCGAAGGTGTGCTGACGAGCCGGCGGGATTAAGCTGAGGGCTTCATAGCGCGGGGTCGGGATCCTCTGATTTTCCGCATTGTAACCCGGCTGGTACTTGGTCAGATCTGTGTCGTTTCCGATGAGAGTGGCCACCGGGCGCACGACCTTCACGTAGGCGGCAAAGTCCCTTTGGTCGAAGGCTGTGCCGTCTTCCTTCAAACTTGGATAGCCGAGGGCGATGTCCGCCGGGTCTAGCTCTGGAAGGAACGCCTTGGCCCGGCTCAGCGCGGCGATCGCTCCGGCTCTTGCGGAGGCCCGTCGCAGCTCTTGGATCCGTTGAGGCAGAACGGCGAGCCGGCGAAGAACTTCCGCCAGGTGAGTCGGCACCTCGTTGGATAGGGCCACCACAGCCAAGGCACGCTGTGACCCGGTGTAGAGTTGCTCCACCAGGGTGTACACGGCCTTCAGCTTGGTTACCACACTCTGGTTGAGGTTGGCACTTCTGGGACCTGTTTAACAGAATCAGATAAGCCGCCGACAAGGATGAGTTATGAGATATAAAGATTCTAAACTTAATGAAAGCCGGTGAGATGACTTACCGAAGATTGCAGCAACCATCTGGGACACTTGGCGCTTTAAGCCGGAGAGTTCGGCGGTCTTCTCGGAGAGAGCCTTCTCCGCCTGTTCAGCCCGGTTCACCAGCGCGGCCTTTTCTTCGGCCCAAGCCTTCCGTTCAGAGTCAAACTCCGTCTTCAGCTTTTCTTGCGCAGCAATGCTGGACACAAATTTGGCGTTTGCTTTCCGGGTCTCCGTCTCTTGCGTCTTCAGACAGGTCTTGAGATCAGCGATGTCAGCCTCAAACTTCTTGCCAGCAGCCTGCATAATTTCCGGGTTATAGCATGAACAGTTATTATGCAAATTTAAAAGTCCCAAGCGTTTTCCTAGCAAAGACACTTGGCACTTGGGGGCTAATGCATATTGAACGTTTCTATCTACAAAATTGCCGGTTCAATTGGATAAGCCGGAACTTAAGTCTACAACATATTCAGTCATAAGTCGTCGACTTGGGGGCTAGCATGGTAAAGGTAACTATGCAGTAAGTAAGAAGACAGAAGAATAATACCTCAGACTTCTGCTGAATCTGGTTCACCATCGCAATCTCTGTATCCCGGCTCTTGTGCACTTGGCTGACGTAGCCAGAGACGAGCTCTCCGATGCTCAGGTTGGTGTAGTCAGTAAGGTCCAGATTAACCCGGCGGGGCTGTAGCAGCTCCCCCTTGGCGGAGCACTTGGCCAACGCAGTAGGTCTCCCCGGCTCAACAAATTCCGTCCGGGTGATTACCACGTCCGGGTCATCTGCTGGTTGAGCCGAGCTGGAGGCCTCCGGGTTAACAGAAGCTTCTGCAGTTGCCTTGTCGATGGGAGCAGTGGCTTCGAGAGCGGAGGCAGCTGGCGGTTCTTGATCTGCTACCTCCGGCTCATGCCGATCCGGCTCTTCGACCGGCTTGGTCTTCTTTGCTCTCTTGGTGAGCTTGGCCTGGGCACTGAAAAGACAGAAGGTTAAGCACAAAAATGTAAGTAAAAGACAAGTACAACATGAGATAATCATCATTACCCAGGCACGGTCTTGAAAGCCGGTAGGCTTGACTGCATAGAGTCGCCGGAAGAGGGGGAAGTTTCCTGATAATTTGAGTTAGAAAAGTTGAGCAGTTGACGTATAACACCCGCCGAAGGATGAAAAGGGTACAAGTTTGAGATCACCTCGGTCCGGCGTTTCCTCGACGCGTCCGGTAAGCCGGAAGAGAGGTCGGCGTCCTTGTTGGTCCGGGTGTTCCGCCGGCTCTCATGAGTCCGTCGCTTCAAAATAAATTGAGGATCTTGATAAGCTAAAGGATGAGAAAAGCTTACTTTCTGGGTTACCCTGCGGATTTTCAGCCTTGGCAAGGGCTCCGAGTCGGAGGAAAGTATCATTACCTCTTCAACCACCGGGTTACTAGCTCCGGTGTCATCCTGTTGATGAACAAGTGTTGGTAAGGCGGACAGAAATAAACAATAAACATAACAAATAGCTTACAGGTTCAGGGGTTACCTCTGACTCGGAGCTGTCGCTTAGTTGCATCAGCTCCGAAGCAGTAGGCCTACTTCCCTTCTTACAGGGAGCGGCTTTCTTGGCGGCTTTCTTCGCTTTCCTGGCCTTCTTGGCCGCCTCATGGTCATATTTGACCCGCCAGAATTTGTCATCAGCCTAAAAAATACAATGATGATGTCTTAAGGATTCAGATGAAGGTTATTCGCAGACGAAGATAAAATGTTCAAATCAGTGGCTTACCGCTGGGGCTGGGTTGGTCTTGCAGAAGGGGGCTAACCCGGTCCTTCCATAATCTGCCAGGCTCTCATTCAAGAGAGCCTTGGTCATATCCTCTGCAACATCTTCAGGAAGATCGTTGCGGCTGTGTCTCTGGGGGTCATCCTTTCGGCCCGTGTACTCGCACATTAAGCCGGGGCGGCGGCTCAATGGGATCACCCGCCAGGAGATCCAGACCCGGACTAGATCGATTCCGTTGAGACCATTGCCCAGGAGAGCCTTGATCTTGTTGATGGTGGGGAGCAGAGGTTGGCGTTCTGCCTGAGTTAACTTGTCAGACAGCGGGTGAGTTGGCTCCAGACGTGAAGGGCGAAAGCCGGGCAGCGGGCTCTCGTCAGCCGGTGACGTGTCTTGGCAATAGAACCACATCAGATTCCAGTCCTTTGGGTGACTCGGCGGCTCGGCATAAGGGAAAAGACAGTCTCTCCGTCTCTGAATGGAGATGCCGCCTAGTTCCAAACTTGGCCCGTTGGCGCACTCGTTCTGGCGGTTCAAGTAGAAAAGCTCTCTGAAGAGCAGCAGACTGGGCTCTTCTCCAAGGTAAACCTCACAGAACACTTGGAAATTGCATATGTTGGACACCGAGTTGGGTCCTATATCTTGTGGCCGCAGGTCAAAGAAGTTCAGCACGTCTCTAAAAAACTTTGAGCCGGGCGGTGCGAAGCCCCGGCTCATGTGATCCGCAAAAATGACCACCTCCCCGTCCCGTGGCTGTGGCCTCTCTTCTGATGGGTCGGGGGCACGGTAGGACATGACGTCCTTCTTGGGCAGGTAGCCTGACTTGACAAAATCTGCTAACGTCTCGTTGGTGACATTGGACCTCATCCAATTGCAAGTGATGGATGCTTTAGGAGCTTTGGGAGGCATGGTGAAAGTCGGCAGCCTATGATAAAAGGAAATGGCCGGTTTAATTATAAGCCGGAGGAAATTGACAGTTCAATGTTAAAGTGGCGGCTTACGGAGGGGACTAATGACATATATCTAAGTGCACCAGGTTATTTAAGCCGCCCAAGGTATTGAGAGTAATTCGATTGTCTACGGCCTTATCACAGATGAGCCGGAAAATTCTATGGCGCATGGTCTCCTTTAAGTCGGAAGGTTCTACGGCGCGTGTTTTCTTTAAGCCAGAAATGTAAACCGCCATGACTCAATGAGTGCAGTTTTTTACTAAGTATGGTGAAAACAGGTTTCACACATTGCGGTAAATATTTTGGATCAAAATGGTCGGGCAAAAGGAAAGTTTCTAGACCTAAAAAACAGACGCAGGGGAGTTCTTGAGCTCGAACGAGGCCTTTATGCAGTGAAAAGAGGTCTACTTGCGTGTAAAATGGGTGCTAAAACATCTACCGCAGTGGTTCTATACAGGGCTAAGATCAAAAAAGGGCAGTAAAAATGAAAACCACCGGAGCTTGTGGGCGACGACGAACATGGACGAACACGGACGAACCCTACTGCAGATCTGTTCTACTGGGTAGCGAGGACTTACCGGTGCTGAAGAAATGCGGAGGTTGCCGCCGTTTGTCTGGACCGAATCAGGGTGATGCAGCGGCCAAGGTTGACGAAGACCGAGGGTGCGGCGGCGGCGGCGGAGCTCGAGCAGCACGGGGGCAGTGAGAGGAAGAAGACGAAGAAGAAGAGTGGTTGAAGGCCCGTCGGGCCGGGCTATTTATAAGGGCGAGCTCATAAGTGGGCGCGAGAAACGAGGAGACCGCGGCGTGGTTATCTCCCACTGAAACGCCTCGATTTTCGGGATGGCAGTAAAGATAAGATCCGTTGTGGATCTGGTGGAGTAAAAAACGGATTTAATGGAAGATGACGTCACGGCGGATTACCCGGAGTCCAGAGGATGACGTCACGCCGGGTTACGACGTTCACACAATTGTAAGCCGGAGATTTTCTGTCGAAAGGATTAAAGATTGACATGAGCCGGCTCAAATCAATCTGGGGCCTAATGTTGAGGATATAGACCTTAGAGTCACCCGCCAGGAGGGGCCGGGTTACTCATAATGGTCATTGCTAGAAGCCCGGCGTCAAGCAAGAAGACGGTGGGCCAAAGATGGGCTTAAGACCCGGATACGGCTTAAGGCCCGTAGTTACAATCATCATTATGGTAGAACTTGTAGCGTGAGGAAAGAATAGTTGAGAGTCCGAGCCGGACACTCTTATGAGCCGGTCGGGACCCTGATAGCTGCGGGACGTCTGCCTCTCTATATAAAGGGACGACCCGGCAGCGGTTTAGGGACAAGAAAGATCTGATCGAGAGCCAGGCATAGCAGTTAAGCTCCCTGGTCATCGAAACCCTAATCAATACCACCTCAACTGGACGTAGGCTTTTACCTTCACCGTAAGGGGCCGAACCAGTATAAACCCTCGTGTTCCTTGTCCCGCTTAACCCCTTCAAGCTTCCTAGCGGCGATGGCTCCACGACTAAGTCCTAGCTCGAGGACATCTGCCGTGACAATTCCACGACAAGAAGCAAGAGGAGATAGATGACAGAAGAATGCGGGACACCATCCCCCTTCCCCCTCTTTATAAAGGGGCGGGGTCGGGGCTCGGCCGCCCCGCTCGGCCAATCCAGCCACCGGAGGCGCAGGGAATCAGGACCGACCCGCTGCCCCAACCAGCGACGGCCCGGTTTCCCGCCTCCACCGCTTGCCACCCCAGGCGCATGAAGGACGTGTGGCCGACGTGCAGAACTGAGGCGACGGGTGAAGCGACATCTCCCCACCACCCCTTGATCGTGGGGAGTGGACGCCTTGAGGACCGCGACCCAGCCCCGTTCAGTATATGAGCCGCGCCTCCACACCTCCCTCTTTTTACGGGGAAGGCGCGAGCCGCCTCTTTACTGCGATATGACGCATGCATGTGGAAACCGCGCCACGCATGCTGCCCACGTCATGCACACCCCTCCACGCCGGGCCACGCGCGCAGGTCGTGGGAAGCGCCACGCGCGAAAAGTCTTACCGCGGTAAAAACCGCCCCGCCTGCCCGTGCACCGTTTTGGGCCTGGCCCAACAACGTGTCGCGCTTATGTGTAGCCCAGGCCCGGGGGCTCCTGTCGGTGTACAAAAAGAGGGGTGCATTTTTGTACCCCTATACTTGTGCACGGGCAGTCGGAGCCGCGCCTACGGTCACGCCAAGCAGAGCAGGGGAGGTGAGCCAAGGTAAGACCAAAGCCCAAGATAAGAAGAGCAATGCCAAGGCCAAGACCACAAAGAGCAGAGGGACGAAGCAGGTTCCCCCAGCAAGACCCTTGCCGGGGCAGCCGCAGCAGCCCCGGCAAGATCCTTGCCGGGGCAGCTCGCCGCACACCAACAGAGCGAGCCACCCTTGAGCCCACGGTCCCCAACGCCATTAGCCACGTGGGGCCAGGGCTCGGGAAGGCACCTCTGTGGTGGCATGCAGATCTTTGTGAAGACATATTCAAGATCAGATGAGGATTAGAAGACGACGATCCTCGGCAAGATCCCTGCCGAGGAAGGCCACCAGACCCCCGGCAAGGCCCTTGCCGGGGACGATAGCGCGCCACGGCAAGACCCTTGCCGGGCCACACGGCAAGACCCTTGCCGGGCCACCCGGCAAGGCCCTCACCAAGGACGCCAGCAGGGCCACCGCCAGGCCCACGCCAACCAAGCTTCCACCACCGTTCACATGCAGTTGCCAGCCCAACCAGCTGGGCGGGCACCTGCATGGCAACATGCAGCTTCCAGGCCAACTCATCGAGCGTCTGCGTGGCGGCATGCAGATCTTTGTGAAGGCTCTACCACCGCGCCACCTCAGCTACCTGCCTGCCTACATGGCACCGCACGCATCGCTGGCCAAGGCGCGTGTCGAAGCGAGGAGGAGCGGCGATGGACGGGACGGGCCTCGCCCCCGTCCCCGATAAAGCAAGGGGACACCTAGGCTACGCATTAAATGCGTCTTGTCCTGTTGAAAGGATCGATATAGTTGACTAGAGGGGGGTGAATAGGCAACTAACAATTTTTAGCTTTTCTTTACCAATTTAAACTTTGCATCAAAGTAGGTTGTCTAGATATGCAACTAAGTGAGCAACCTATATGATGCAATGACAACAAGCACACCAGCAAGCAAGGGATATAACACAAGTAAGCTTGCGAAAGTAAAGGGACGAGATAACCAAGAGTGGAGCCGGTGAAGACGAGGATGTACGTGTGTTACCGAAGTTCCTTCCTTTTGAGGGGAAGTACGTCTCCGTTGGAGCGGTGTGGAGGCACAATGCTCCCCAAGAAGCCACTAGGGCCACCGTATTCTCCTCGCGCCCTCACACAATGCGAGATGTCGTGATTCCACTATTGGTGCCCTTGAAGGCGGCGACTGGACCTTTACAAACAAGGTTGGGGCAATCTCCACAACTTAATTGGAGGCTCCCAACGACACCACAAAGCTTCACCACAATGTACTATGGCTCCGCGGTGACCTCAACCGTCTAGGGTGCTCAAACACCCAAGAGTAACAAGATCCGCTAGGGATTAGTGGGGGGGATCAAATTTCTCTTGGTGGAAGTGTAGATCGGGGCCTTCTCAACCAATCCCGAGCAAATCAACAAGTTTGATTGGCTAGGGAGAGAGATTGGGCGAAAATGGAGCTGGGAGCAACAATGGAGCTTTTGGGGGGAAGAGATAGGTCAACTTTGGGGAAGAAGACCTCCTTATATAGTGGGGGGAATAATCCAACCGTTACCCCCCAAAACAGCCCCGCAGAGGGCGGTACTACCGCAGGAGGCAATGGCACTACCGCTGTGCACAGCGGTACTACCGCTCCCACAGGCGGTACTGTCGTGCAGTTTGGAGGGCAGGAGAGAGAGGGACCCGAGCGGTACTGCTGCGGTGGTAGGGCGGTACTACCGCTCATGAATGGCACTGCCGCTCTACTGCCGCTGCATAGTACCGCACAATCTGACACGAGAATCGACCCCCTCGAATCGACGCGGTAGGGGCCTGGTACCGCAGTGGTACTACGGCAGAGGACCCACCGGTGGTACTACCGCTGCGGAGCGGTACTGCCGCCTGTGACCCCTAAGCGGTACTACCGCTGGGTACCGCGGTACTACCGCTGGGACCAGACAAAGCCCAAAGAAGGGGGAAATAGCTCTCCATTGAAGCGGAAAGGCTCAGAGGGTGTGAAAAGGATGTGTACGTGTTGATTCCACCCTAGCCTTACCAAAACGGACCCCCTCTTGATAGTACGGTGACTCCTACGGAACTAGTCCACCAAAATAGAAGCGAAATAGCTACACCGTCTTAAATGACACTCCGAAGGGAAAGAAATCGTCTCGTGCCAAAGGATGAATCTTTGAAATGCTCAAAGCACACGATTAGTCTGCAAACATGTTGTCATCAATCACCAAAACTACATCTAGAGAGATATGCCTTAACAATCTCCCCCTTTTTGGTGGATTGATGACAAGCAGGGATTTGCAGAAGGATATATCATAAAAGTAAAGATACTTAGAACTACAAATATAGACGGGCTCCCCCTGAATGTGTGCACCTAGTTAGTAGTGCCTTTGGAATGTAAGACACACACATTAGGATCAACACTCCCCCTATATTTTATAGTCCAACAACCTAAGCATAGGAAACATGAGACCAGGTAATATAACAGGATAGACAAGCAACTCATAAGATACCAAAGTACTAGAAAGACATAGATAAAGATAAGGTAGCATATGTCTTACACCATATGTCTGGAACTTAGGTCTCACTGGCACAAAACCAAACAAAGCAAATGGAGAGAAAACACAACGACACTACAAAGAAACGACGGGAAACGACGACACCACAAAGCACAAATCCCTAAGCTCTCTCCCCCTTTGGCATCGAGACACCAAAAGGGCAAAGAGCGACGCTACGGCTCCAGGTGAAAGCAAACTGAGGAGCTCTCTCATCACATCCTGGCAGGGTCATCTGCACTGCCATCCTCAGTCGAAAACTGCTCGGTGTCGGAATCGGTCCACGGACAGTGCTGCTGAATCCACTCCTCTTCCTCAGTGATCTGGCCCTCAGACCCACTGACAACGGTCGCACCCAGCTGACGCATGAGTTCCTTGTGACGCCCCCTGGCCTTCTTCTCAGCCACATGAGTCAAGTACTGACCATGAGACTCCATGCAGAAGAGCTTCTTCATCTTGCGCTTGAGCTTCTTTACCCAAGAGGGCTCTGTCCCAGAAGGATCATAGTCCTCATCGTCATCATCGGCCTCAGCCCCGCCCTCGGTCTCCATGTCAGCAGCAGTAGATGGACCCCCAGATTTAGGGGCTGGGGTGCCCCAATTGTCCTTCTTCCTCAGACGCTTGATCTCATGAGAAACCAATTCTCCAATTTCCAGCATAACCTTGGGATAGACACGTGCCCAGGCCTTCTCAATGAGCAGCATGATGAACGGACCATAGATCGGGCACTTGCGCTCAGAAATGACAGTAAGAAGTTCAGACCACATAACATGAGAAATGTCCAGGGACTCGCCAGTGTTTGCTTCCTTCTCATGCTGGCAGAAGAGAAGCATATCCACGAGATAGGAGTGGACCATATCCAGATTCCTGATGCGAGGGAAGAGGGTCTCTCAAAAGACACGATGAAGGATGTCCAGAAAGGTAGACAGCTCATAGGTTTCCTTCTTAGTCACAGGGTTAACCTTCACAGTGCAGTAGGGCCAGAGGGCTTTCTTGTGAGTGGAGTTGGCATTGCGGTGAGGGCGAAAGCCAACAGGAGTCTCAAGCCCATGATCTTCCACCTCAAGTAACTCCATGAAGGCCTTCCACTTGACAGAAAGCAACTTGCCATTTGTCATCCAGGTCAGAGTCCTTTCTTCATTAGTTCCAAGATGGACAGTAGCATAGAATTGAGCCACCAAATCTGCATCAAAGTCCTTGTTGAACTGCATGATTCTGAGAATGTTTAGCTGAGAACACATCTGAAGAGCTTCACCAAAGTACTCAGGATCCTTTTCCATGGCATCCGTGTCGATGGAGCGAACATCAACATAGAGATTCTTCTTGGCCTTGATCACATCAAAGTAGATGGCAAACTGAAAGCGATTCCAGAACAGGCGGTTGGCAAAATTGGGTTCTTGGGCTTCCGCATAGGGGTTGCGGTGACGCCTTTCCCAGAACTCCTTGGCAGTCAACTCAGTCACAGTCTTGCCCCTTGGCTTCGGCCTGTTGGCAGGTTTCTTCTGGAGTTGAGGCGGAGGTGGCGCACTTGAGGAAGCACCTGCTGACTCAGAGGTGCGGTAGCGCTTTGATGTTGCACGTCCGGGGTTGACACGGCGGACTTGCTGCTCAGGATGTTCATCACCTGGAACCAAACACACGAACAAAAGGACCAACACGAAAGAAAGAGCATAAGCCTCCAAACAAAACAACATGGATCAAACAGTGGTAGGAAAATGATGGAATCGGGCAAGCAGCGGTAGTACCGCTGGCCATAGGCGGCAGTACCGCACAAGCGGTAGTACCGCTCAAGTGGGAGCGGTAGTACCGCTCAAGACTGGGAAACGGCGGTTCCTACTGCCGTGGTCAGATCCAGCACTACCGGACTGCCAAATTCAAAAATACTCCTACCAAAACTTAATCCACACAGTCTAGACGCCTTCTCCAAACTACTCAAGCCGAGATTTAGCCAAAAATCGAGAGATGCAACCACTATTGTCCCAAACACGCTAGATCTGAGAACTAGACAAAAAGAGAGGAGGAACGGGGGCAATACCGGCATCCATGGCAAGAGGACGGGGTGGGGATCGACTCCACCAAAGGGAATGGAGAGGGATGGCCCGGAGACGGCGGCCCGCCGGAGCCATCCCGCGGCGAGGCGACGCTGGAGAGAAGAAGAGGAACGAGGGGGCGGTGCGAATGGGTATGGGAGAGACGAAACCTCCCCCTGCCCCGACATAACCCCCTGGTCCCGCCCCCCAACGGTAGTACCGCTCGGGTGGGCGGTAGTACCGCTTGTCAACATAAGCGGTAGTACCGCGCACCACCAGCAGTAGTACCGCCCAGCGAGACGCAACTACTAGACAAGAAGGGTTGGCTCAAAAGGAACAGAAAAAACAAATGGTAAGAGGAGGAAACTAAGACAAGGCAGAGAGAAAGAAAGGCAAGAGACAACGAGGACCAACCACAAGACACAACCTCTCCAAGGAGAGGGCGGTGGCCGGAGCCATCTATGTTTGAGTCAATTGGTATGGCACCGCGAAGAATTATCCTTGGGCCCATGACCAAAACTCGTCTTTGAAGCACAAGTACCATCAAAAATGGCTAATGTGAAAGAGTTGATCAATTTATGCATAATGGGGGAGGGAGAGTTCATTGAGAGAACAACACTCCCCCTATGTCCATGCCTACACCTAAACAAGATAACAAGTTGAGTATGGTGGGGAGTGCAAGTGTTCAAGCAACATTGCTCGAATCAATGATATTTAGCTCATGCCTTAACTCGCGAAATCTTGCTTCATCCCAAGGCTTCGTGAAAATATCTACAAGGTTATCATGAGTGTTGACATAGTTGAGCTCGATCTCCCCTCACCTAATATGATCCCGGATGAAGTGATACCGAATCTCAATATGCTTCGTCTTGAAGTATTGCACCGGGTTGAGAGAAATCTTGATGGCACTTTCATTGTCACACCAAAGAGGCACTTTGTCACAAATGACACTGTAATCCTTTAAAGTTTGCCTCATCCATAAGAGTTGTGCACAACAACTACCGGCCGCCACATACTCCGCTTCGATGGACGAGAGAGACACACAACTTTGCTTCTTGGAAGACCAACTCACCAAAGAGCAACCAAGGAATTGGCACCCTCCGGAAGTGGACTTCCTATCCACTTTGTCTCCCGCCCAATCGGAGTCCGAATATCCTACAAGCTTGAAGTTTGCTCCTCTGGGGTACCATAAGCCAAAGTTTGGGTTATGAGCCAAATATCGAAAGATTCGCTTGACAGCCACAAAGTGGCTTTCCTTAGGTGCGGCTTGAAACCGTGCACAAATTCCCACACACAACATGATATCCGGTCTAGATGCACAAAGGTAAAGCAAGGATCCAATCATGGAGTGATATACCTTTTGATCCACCGCTTTACCATTGGGATCAATGTCAAGTTGCCACTTGGTGGGCATTGGAGTGGAAGCCGGCTTGACATCATTTAGCTTGAATCTCTTAAGCATGTCTTGAGTGTATTTAGCTTGGTTGATGAAGGTTCCTTCTCTTCTTTGCTTCACTTCGAACCCGAGGAAGAACTTCAACTCTCCCATGGAAGACATCTTGAACTTTGAGGTCATGAGAGTGGCAAATTCCTCATTGAAAGCTTTGTTAGGGGAACCAAAGATAATATCATCAACATATAGTTGGCACACAAATAACTCCCCTTTGACCTTCTTAGTAAAAAGAGTGGGGTCGATTAGCCCAACTTCAAATCCACGATCTTGTAACAACTCGGTAAGGTGGTCATACCACGCACGTGGGGCTTGTTTAAGGCCATAGAGTGCCTTATCGAGTTGATACACATGATCCGGGAAGTAGGGATCCTCGAACCCGGGGGTTGTTTGACATAGACCAACTCATTAATGGGACCATTAAGAAAAGCACTCTTCACATCCATTTGTTGCAACTTAAAGTTATGATGAGAAGCATAGGCTATTAGCATGTGAATGGACTCAAGGCGAGCAACGGGAGCAAAGGTTTCACCGTAGTCGATACCCTCGACTTGGGAGTAGCCTTGTGCCACCAAACGAGTCTTGTTGCGAATGATACTTCCATGAGCATCTTGCTTGTATTTGAATATCCACTTGGTCCCAATGACATTATGGTTCCCCGTTGGCCTTGGCACCAATCTCCACACCTTGTTGTGCTCGAAGTTGTTAAGTTCTTCATGCATTGCATTAAGCCAATCCGGATCCTCGAGCGCTTCATAAACCTTTTGGGGTTCCACACAAGAGACAAATGCATGATGTTCACAATAGTTTGCTAATTGTCTACGAGTGCTTACCCCCTTTTTTAAGCTTCCAAGCACATTCTCCATGATGTGCCCTTTGGTGGTGAGCTTGGAAGCAATCTTGGCGGCACGACGCTCCAATTCCTCCTCGGAAGTGAGATGAGGAGAGGAATTTGATCATCTTGAGCGCCGTCTTGAGCTTGTTCTTGATCTTGAGCTTGCTCTTGATCTTGGACTTGCTCGGTGGTGAGAACTTGACCTTGGGCATCATGTGGTGGTTCACCACCATCTTGAGGGTGATCTTGCCCTTGATCTTGTTCATTTGGTTGAGGGCCTTCACTATGTTCTTCGGAAGCGTGTGGGTCTTGGGTTGGTGATGGTTCCACTCGAGTGGAACATTGTCCTTCTCCTTCAGCCACAAGGGGTTCCTCAATGGGTAGGATATGACCAACACCCCTTCTTCTTATGGCTTGGGGAGGAATTTCATCACCTACATCACAAGTACCACTTTGCTCCACTTGGGAGCCGTTATTCTCATCAAACTCCACGTTACACGTTTCCTCAATAAGTCCCGTGGACTTATTGAGAACACGGTAAGCATGAGAGTTTGTAGCATAACCAACAAATATGCCCTCATAAGCTCTAGCCTCAAATTTAGACAAACGGACACCTTTCTTGAGAATGAAACACTTACACCCGAACACCCGGAGGTACTTGAGGTTGGGCTTGTTGCCGGTGAGTATCTCATATGGAGTCTTGTTCAAGCCTTTGCGGAGGTAGAGACGGTTAGATGCATGACACGTGGTGTTGATGGCTTCGGCCCAAAAGTTGTAGGGAGACTTGAACTCCGCCATCATGGTCCTTGCCGCATCCATCAATGTCTGGTTCTTCCTCTCCGCTACACCATTTTGTTGAGGGGTGTATGGTGCGGAATATTGATGCTTGATCCCCTCATCACTAAGAAACTCATCCAATGTGTAGTTCTTGAACTCGGTGCCGTTGTCACTTCTTATAGTCAAGATCTTTGCATTGTGTTGACATTGGGCTTCATTTGCAAAGTCAATGACGGTTTGTTGGGTCTCGCTCTTCCTCTTGAAGAAGTACACCCAAGTGTATCTTGAATAGTCATCCACAATCACCAAGCAATACTTCCTACCCCCAAGACTATCAAAGGATGGAGGCCCAAAGAAATCCAAATGAAGGAGCTCCAAAGGCCTCTTCGAGTAAATGATTGTCATGGGAGGGTGAGCCTTCTCATGTAGCTTTCCTTTGATACAAGCACTGCAAGCACGATCTTTAGCAAAACTAACATTCGTTAGTCCACGGACATGGTCCCCCTTGAGAAGACTTTGCAAAGATCTCATATTGACATGGGCTAAACGGCGATGCCAAAGCCATCCCACGTCAACTTTTGCCATTAGGCATGTCGCGGTCTTAGTGGGTCGCTCCGAAAAGTTAATCACATATAGACCGTTCTCGACATGCCCAACAAAGGCTACTTTAATATTCTTGCTCCACAAGAGGGCCACGGTATCGATATCAAAGAAAGTGGCAAAGCCCATGATTGCAAGTTGACGAACGGAAAGTAAATTGTATGCAAGGGACTCAACAAGCATGACTTTCTCGATCGTGAGATCATGAGAAATGACAACCTTGCCAAGTCCCAATACCTTAGAAGACGAGGCATTACCCCACTCGACATTGGTGGGCATAGATGAAATCTTGTGCACGTCCACCACCAAGTCCTTGCTTCCGGTCATATGATTTGTAGCTCCACTATCGAGCAACCATGATCCCCCACCGGAAGCAAACACCTACAAGAGATCAATGCTTGGTTTTAGGTACCCATTTTGTAATGGGTCCTTTGATGTTAGTAACAAGGGTCTTAGGAACCCAAATAGACCATTCAATATACTCATGAGGAGAACCAACAAATTTGGCATAAACATGCCCATCACTAGCACGGAATAACACATAAGAAGGGTTAAAGTCGCCGGCTTTGTTGGGAGGGGTGGCATTGCCCTTCTTGACACTGCCACCCTTCGCATTGTTCTTCTTCTCCTTAGAAGCACCCTCTCTCTCCTTCACAAAAGTTTGCTTGAGAGGAGGAGGTCGTTTGGTCTTGTCATTCTTCTTCTTGTTCTTGGGCTTGGGTGCGAACCCAATCCCCTCCTTGGCTACAACTTCCTTTTGATTGCTCAAAAGGTCATTGAGGTTCTTCTCACCTTGTATGCATGACACAAGGCCTTTCTCAAGTTGCTCCTTCAACTTAGCATTCTCCTCAACAAGATGCACATGCTCACAACAAGGGTTAGTAGCATTTGCATTATCAATTAACACCATATGAGGAAAGGTGGCTTTATCCTTGGTTAGCTTCACTTGAAGTTGATCATGAGACTCCTTGAGGCTAGCATGAACACCCTTCAAGACTTTGTGAGCCTTGTCGAGAATGTCAAACTCCTCTTTGAGTCTAGCTAGATCAACCCCAAGCTTTGCCTTCTCAGAGTTTAGCACACGAGAAACAACAAGAGCATGATCAAGATCTTTCTTGAACTTAGCATGATCATCGTTGTGTGACTCCTCAAGAGCCAAACGAAGACCACGCACTTCCTCAAGAGCATTGGAAAGATCCGAGATCTCATCGGCATAGTCACGACTATGCCCCTCCATCCTAGAGATGGTATCTTCGTGAGCCTCAATCATGTCATTGGCTTCACCAAGCTGTTCCAAGAGAGCAACGAAGTGCTTCTTGGATTTACCCTTGAGTGTACTCATAAAGGTCTCAAACTCATTCTCCTCCACATTTGTTCCCTCATGTTCATCAATGCTATCCGTCAAAGAAGGATGATTAATGATGGTAGTTTTGATGTTGGGGGTTACCTTGTTGGTGGCTTTAGCCATGAGGCACTTGGCGGTGATGCTCTCATTGGGTGAGTCGAAGAGAGACACCCGCGGAGTCGTCGCAATGGCAACGGAGGCCATGGAAATTGACTCACCAACTTCATCATCATCATCCTCATTGTACTCTTCTTGTACCACCAAAGCCTTGGGAGGAGTCTTCTTGGTGAAGTTGCTTTTGTTGGGGAAAGACTTGGCCTTGTCCTTTCGGATGAGCTTGCCACCATTGTCTTCCCTCTTCTCATAAGGGCACTCCGCAACAAAGTGGCTCACATTGCCACAATTGAAGCAAGTCCTCACTCGTTGCTTGCCCTTTGCGCCACTTGAATTGTTCTTGTTGAAGTTGGGCCTTGAGTTCTTCTTGCTCCAAAATTGCCTTGAAGCAAGGGCCATGTGTTCATGATAGGCATACTTCGTATCTTCGAGGTTGCTCTCCTCTTCTTCCTCTTCATCCTCTTCCTCCATACTAACCTTGGCCCTTAGAGCAAGGTTGGGCTTCTTTACTCTTTGAGAGCGAAGTATCGCATTGTCGGCGGTCTTGTCCAAGATGCTCATAGCAACGAACTCATCCAACACATCACTTGAGGACAAGGTGTGGAAGTCCGGCCTTTGACGAATGACAGAGGACATGGCTTTGTGGTAGGGCATCATTGCCTTGAGGAATTTGCGCTTGATCCAATTGTCATCCGTGTCCTTACTTCCATGATCTCGGAGAGACACCGCGAGTTTGGTTACCCTCCGATAAAGGTCACGAGGTTCTTTATCTTCTTTCATTGCAAACTCATCGGCTTCATCTTGCACCACTTCATAGTTGGAGCGTTGAATGCTTGCGCTTCCCCGATAGAGGGAAACCACTTGGTGCCAAGCATCTTTGGCCAAGGAGTAGGGCCGGAGATGAGGAAGATCTTCGGGTGGGATTGCTTCTTGGATGATGAAGAGAGCATTCTCATTGAATTGATTGTCCATGGCTTCTCTAGGAGTGAAGTTGCTTTGGTCATGCGGATAGAAACCTTCTTCAATGATTCTCCAAAGGTTAGTGTTCACATGATTTAAATGACGCTTAAAATGATAGACCCAAGAATCAAATTCCACATTCTTCTCAATCTTAGGGGCCGGGCCGGCATGATTCAAATGAGTGGAAGGAAGCGGTCCACCATAGACAAGTGGAGGTTCCACATGGGCAAAGATGTCGGTGCCATTTTTACCACTAGAAGAAGGAGCTTTCTCGCTAGTAGCATCCCCCTTGTCGGAGGTAGCATCCGTCACCTTGTTAGCGGGATCACCCACTTTCAACGGTGTGGTGGAAAGTTTAAGCCCTTCGAGAAATTTATTAAACATGCTTTCGACCTCGGTCGTCATGGAGGTTTTCAATATGTCCAACGCCATATTGAATTCCTCACGAGAGACCGCGGTACCCCCATCTCCCGTAGACGATACCAGATTCGCACCGGAGTGCTCCTCCACACCGTCTACGACGTCAACCATACTCTCCGGATGGTAAAGTCCTTAATAAAGAGACGAGGCTCTGATACCAATTGAAAGGATCGATATAGTTGACTAGAGGGGGGGTGAATAGGCAACTAACAATTTTTAGCTTTTCTTTACCAATTTAAACTTTGCATCAAAGTAGGTTGTCTATATATGCAACTAAGTGAGCAACCTATATGATGCAATGACAACAAGCACACAAGCAAGCAAGAGATTTAACACAATTAAGCTTGCGAAAGTAAAGGGACGAGATAACCAAGAGTGGAGACGGTGAAGACGAGGATGTACGTGTGTTACCGAAGTTCCTTCCTTTTGAGGGGAAGTACGTCTCCGTTGGAGCGGTGTGGAGGCACAATGCTCCCCAAGAAGCCACTAGGGCCACCGTATTCTCCTCACGCCCTCACACAATGCAAGATGCCGTGATTCCACCATTGGTGCCCTTGAAGGCGGCGACCGGACCTTTACAAACAAGGTTGGGGCAATCTCCACAACTTAATTGGAGGCTCCCAACGACACCACAAAGCTTCACCACAATGGACTATGGCTCCGCGGTGACCTCAACCGTCTAGGGTGCTCAACCACCCAAGAGTAACAAGATCCGCTAGGGATTAGTGGGGGGAATCAAATTTCTCTTGGTGGAAGTGTAGATCGGGGCCTTCTCAACCAACCCCGAGCAAATCAACAAGTTTGATTGGCTAGGGAGAGAGATCGGGCGAAAATGGAGCTTGGAGCAACAATGGAGCTTTTGGGGGAAGAGATAGGTCAACTTTGGGGAAGAAGACCTCCTTATATAGTGGGGGGAACAATCCAACCGTTACCCCCCAAAACAGCCCCGCAGAGGGCGGTACTACCGCAGGAGGCAACGGCACTACCGCTATGCACAGCGGTACTACCGCTCCCACAGGTGGTACTGTCGTGCAGTTTGGAGGGCAGGAGAGAGAGGGACCCGAGCGGTACTGCCGCGGTGGTAGGGCGGTACTACCGCTCATGAACGACACTGCCGCTCTACTGCCGCTGCATAGTACCGCACAATCCGACACGAGAATCGACCCCCTCGAATCGACGCGGTAGGGGCCTGGTACCGCAGCGGTACTACGGCTGAGGACCCACCGGCGGTACTACCGCTGCGGAGCGGTACTGCCGCCTGTGACCCCTAAGCGGTACTACCGCTGGGTACCGCGGTACTACCGCTGCGGAGCGGTACTGCCGCCTGTGACCCCTAAGCGGTACTACCGCTGGGTACCGCGGTACTGCCGCCTGTGACCCCTAAGCGGTACTACCGCTGGGTACCGCGGTACTACCGCTGGGACCAGACAAAGCCCGAATAAGGGGGAAAGAGCTCTCCATTGAAGCGGAAAGGCTCAGAGGGTGTGAAAAGGATGTGTACGTGTTGATTCCACCCTAGCCTTACCAAAACGGACCCCCTCTTGATAGTACGGTGACTCCTACGGAACTAGTCCACCAAAATAGAAGCGAAAGAGCTACACCGTCTTGAATGACACTCCGAAGGGAAAGAAATCGTCTCGTGCCAAAGGATGAATCTCTGAAATGCTCAAAGCACACGATTAGTCCGCAAACATGTTGTCATCAATCACCAAAACTACATCTAGAGAGATATGCCTTAACACCTGTAATACGAGCGATAAGCTCAGGGCACTGTACGCCTTTCCACCTCCTGTGTGCCACTGTGGCAGCCCCTTCCGACTATAAAAGGAGGCCCATGGCATACTGGAGAAGGATTCGGCTCTTTCGAACCACGCACTGACCATAGCTAGTTCGAGAGCTCAAGAACTCTCTGAAATACACCCACCAAAGCAGGACTAGGGTTTTACGCATCCTCGCGGCCCGAACTTGGGTAAACGATCCTTGTGCTGTCTACTAGCCCTGCTCTTCTCGCAACCCCGTGCCCCGGCAACCGTAGTAGGGATTCTTGTGATCCCATAGGTGTCGTTCCACACCGACAT
Source organism: Aegilops tauschii subsp. strangulata (assembly GCF_002575655.3). Lineage (NCBI taxonomy): Eukaryota > Viridiplantae > Streptophyta > Magnoliopsida > Poales > Poaceae > Aegilops > Aegilops tauschii. The sequence goes on from NC_053039.3 coordinate 488,639,223, forward strand.
CGTGCGTCTTCACGATCCGACCGATCCAAGTGCCGAACGCACGGCACCTCCGAGTTCAGCACATGTTCAGCTCGATGACGTCCCACGAACTCACGATCCAGCAGAGTGTTGAGGGAGAGTTTCGTTAGCACGACAGCGTGATGACGGTGATGATGATGCTACCGACGCAGGGCTTCGCCTAAGCACCGCTACGATATGATCGAGGTGGATTATGGTGGAGGGGGCACCGCACACGGCTAAAAGATCAATGATCAACTTTGTGTGTCTTAGGGTGCCCCCCCCCCCCGCCCCCGTATATAAAGGAGCAAGGGGGAGGGCGGCCGGCCTTGGTGCGCCCCAAGGAGAGGAGGGATCCTCCTCCTAGTAGGAGTACGATTCATCCTTTCCTAGTCCTACTAGGAAGGGGGAAGGGGGAAGGAAAGAGAGGGAGAGGGAGAGGGAAAGAGGGGCCGCGCCCCCCTCCCCTAGTCCAATTCGGACTCCCCATGGGAGGGGCGCGCGCCACCTCCTGGGTTGCTGCCCTCTCTCTCCCCTAAGGCCCACTAAGGCCCAATACTTCCCCGGGGGGTTCCGGTAACCCGTCCAGCACTCCGGTTTTCTCCGAAACCACCCGGAACACTTTCGGTGTCCGAATATAGCCGTCCAATATATCAATCTTTATGTCTCGACCATTTCGAGACTCCTCGTCATGTCCATGATCACATCCGGGACTCAGAACTACCTTCGGTACATCAAAACACATAAACTCATAATACCGATCGTCACCGAACGTTAAGCGTGCGGACCCTACAGGTTCGAGAACTATGTAGACATGACCGAGACATGTCTCCGGTCAATAACCAATAGCGGAACCTGGATGCTCATATTGGCTCCCACATATTCTACAAAGATTTTATCGGTCAAACCGCATAACTACATACGTTGTTCCCTTTGTCATCGGTATGTTACTTTCCCGAGATTCGATCGTCGGTATCTCAATACCTAGTTCAATCTCGTTACCGGCAAGTCTCTTTACTCGTTCCGTAATGCATCATCCCGCAACTAACTCATTAGTCACATTGCTTGCAAGGCTTATAGTGATGTGCATTACCGAGAGGGCCCAGAGATACCTCTTCGAAACACGGAGTGACAAATCCTAATCTCGATCTATGCCAACCCAACAAACACCATCGGAGACACATGTAGAGCATCTTTATAATCACCCAGTTACGTTGTGACGTCTGATAGCACACAAGGTGTTCCTACGGTATTCGGGAGTTGCATAATCTCATAGTCTGAGGAACATGTATAAGTCATGAAGAAAGCAGTAGCAATGAAACGGTAACGATCATAATGCTAAGCTAATGAATGGGCCTTGTCCATCACATCATTCTCCTAATGATGTGATCTCGTTCATCAAATGACAACACATGTCTATGGTTAGGAAACATAACCATCTTTGATAAACGGGCTAGTCTAGTAGAGGCGTACTAGGGACACTTATGTTTTGTCTATGTATTCACACATGTACTAAGTTTCCGGTTAGTACAATTCTAGCATGAATAATAAACATTTATCATGAAATAAGGAAATAATTAATAACTTTATTATTGCCTCTAGGGCATATTTCCTTCATTGGGTACTTATGTGTTTTGGCATTTGAAATGTGTACCTTTTGTGCGTTCAGTATGCACCATTCAAAGCCACGTCATCAACTTTCAACCCTTTCTAACATCATTTGCTATTTTTCATGCATTTACTGATTTTTTGAGCTAAATGACCCTGAAATTGAAAAGCACTACAAATGAACTCTGAAAAGGTTGAAAGTTGGCATGGTATCATCATTTCACCCACATATCATGTGCAAAAAAGTAGAGAGGGTTACGGCAAAAACTAGATGCACTTCGTGTACAAAATGGACAATCTCTTTCGAAGTATCAGGGTTTCGGAGGAAAACTCATCTGTTACAAAGGCATTTCAATTTTTTAACTTATTGCAACTCGAGTCTTTTTGTGCGTTCAATATGCATCATTCGAAGCCACGTCATCAATTTTCAACACTTTCTGACTTCATTTGTTATTTTTCATGCATTTACTGATTTTTTGAGCTATATGACCCTAAATTGAAAACACTACAAATGCACTCTGAAAAGGTTCAAAGTCGTCATGGTATCATCATTTCACCCACATCGCATGTGCTAAAAAGTTGAGAGGGTTACGACAAAAACTGGATGCACTTCATGTACAAAATGGACAATCTCTTTCGAAGTATCAGGGTTTCAGAAAAAAAAACTCATCTGTTACAAAGGCACTTCATTTTTTTAAATAACCTAAGTATTACCAAATTGAATATAATGATAAAACACACTAATATTAAACATAAGAAAAAAGAATCACTAAAAAATCTATTTTTAAAGTAAAGTTATTCACAAACTAGTGATTCACACAAATTTCAAATAATTCAAATTTAAACTATTCAAATTTGAAAACTACTGGCACTAATAGAAAGTTTGTAATTTTTTGTACCTAAAGCAAAAAAATTCACAAAGAAACTCTAAATACAACAAAAAACAACTCACAAATGAATAAAAGAAAATAAATAAAGGAAAAAAATAAAAAAGCCCGCCTACTGGGCCACAACGGCCTGCATACGACTAGAAACCCAACCTGTAGTTGCGCCAGGATGCAGGCCCGCAAGGCCAAGTAGGCCCACAGGGTAGACACGCAGTTTAGGCCCAGAAGCCTGCTTTAGAGAAGAGCTCAAAGGAGCAGCTACGACTGGGTTTATAAACCAGTGCGGCTGCCCTTCGCTCAGCGAGGTGGGACTAAACTTTGTGCACCGTGGGGTGGCAGCGCACCCCCTTTAGTACCGGGTCGTGGCTCCAACCGGTACTAAAGGGGGGTCTTTAGTACCGGTCGCAGCCACGACCCGGTACTAAAGGGAGTCGCTTCCCGCCGCTTGGGCTGGCCAAATTTGACTTTTAGTACCGGTTGGTGGCTCCAACCGGTACTAAAGGCCCCTCCTATATAAACAACACTTACGAATTTCGTCAGTTCTCATCTCTTCCTCTGCTTCTTCTCCTCTGCCCCGTCGTCGCTGCCCCCCGTCGAAGCCCAGAACACTTCCGGTGTCCAAATACTATCGTCCTATATATGAATATTTATGTCTCGGCCATCTCGAGACTCCTCGTCATGTCCATGATCTCATCCGGGACTCCGAACAACCTTCAGTACATCAAAACACATAAACTCCTAATACCGATCGTCATCGAACGTTAAGCGTGCGGACCCTACGGGTTCGAGAACTATGTAGACATGACCCAGACTCATCTCCGGTCAATAACCAATAGCGGAAGCTGGATGCTCATATTGGCTCCCACATATTGTACGAAGATCTTTATCGGTCAAACCGCATAACCATATACGTTGTTCCCTTTGTCATCGATATGTTACTCGCCTGAGATTCGATCGTCGGTATCTCAATACCTAGTTCAATCTCATTACCGACAAGTCTCTTTACTCGTTCCGTAATGCATCATCCAGCAACTAATTCATTAGTCACATTGCTTGCAAGGCTTATAGTGATGTGCATTATCGAGAGGGCCCAGAGATAGCTCTCCGACAATCGGAGTGACAAATCCTAATCTCGATCTATGCCAACTCAACAAACACCATCGGAGACACCTGTAGAGCACCTTTATAACCACCCAGTTACGTTGTGACGTTTGGTAGCACACAAAGTGTTCCTCCGGTATTCGGGAGTTGCATAATCTCATAGTCATAGGAACATGTATAAGTCATGAAGAAAGCAATAGCAAAAAACTAAATGATCATCGTGCTAAGCTAATGGATGGGTCAAGTCAATCACATCATTCTCTAATGATGTGATCCCGTTCATCAAATGACAACTCATGTCTATGGCTAGGAAACTTAACCATCTTTGATTAACGAGCTAGTCAAGTAGAGGCATACTAGTGACACTCTGTATGTCTATGTATTCACACATGTACTAAGTTTCCGGTTAATACAATTCTAGCATGAATAATAAACATTTATCATGAAATAAGGAAATAAATAATAACTTTATTATTGCCTCTAGGGCATATTTCCTTCAGTCTCCCACTTGCACTAGAGTCAATAATCTAGTTCACATCGCCATGTGATTTAACACCAATAGTTCAAATCTTTATGTGATTAACACCCATAGTTCACATCGCCATATGACCAACACTCAAAAGGTTTACTAGAGTCAATAATCTAGTTCACATCGCTATGTGATTAACACCCAAGAGCAATAAGGTATGATCATGTTTGCCTGTGAGAGACATTTTTAGTCTACGGGTCTGCAACATTCAGATCCGTATGTATTTTGCAAATTTCTATGTCTACATAAACTCTGCACGGAGCTACTCTAGCTAATTGCTCCCACTTTCAATATGTATCCAGATCGAGACTCAGATTCATCCAGATCGGTGTCAAAGCTTGCATCAACGTAACTCTTTACGACAAACTCTTTATCACCTCCATAACCGAGAAATATTTCCTTAGTCCTCTAAGGATAATTTTGACCAATGTCCAGTGATCTACTCCTAGATCACTATTGTACTCCCTTGCCAAACACAGGGCAGGGTATACAATAGGTCTGGTACATAGCATGGCATACTTTATAGAACCTATGACTAGGGCATAGGGAATGACTTTTCATTCTCTTTCTATTTTCTGACGTGATCGGGTTTTGAGTCTTACTCAACTTCACACCTAGCAACACAGGCAAGAACTCTTTCTTTGACTGTTCCATTTTGAACTACTTCAAAATCTTGTCAATGTATGTACTCATTGAAAAAACTTATCAAGCGTCTTGATCTATCTCTATAGATCTTGATGCTCAATATGTAAGCAGCTTCACCGAGGTCTTTCTTTGAAAAACTCCTTTCAAATACTCCTTTATGCTTTCCAGAAAATTCTACATTATTTCCGATCAATAATATGTCATTCACATATACTTATTAGAAAGGCTGTAGTGCTCCCACTCACTTTTGTAAATACAGGCTTCACCGTAAGTCTGTATAAAACTATATGCTTTAATCAACTTATTAAAGCATATATTCCAACTCCGAGATGCTTGCACTAGTCCATAGATGGATCGCTGGAGCTTGCACATTTTGTTAGCACCTTTAGGATTGATAAAACCTTCTGGTTGCATCATCTACAACTCTACTTTAATAAATCTATTAAGGAATGCAGTTTTGTTATTCATTTGCCAGATTTCATAAAATGCGGCAATTGCTAACATGATTCGGGCAGACTTAAGCATCGCTACGAGTGAGAAAATTTCATCGTAGTCAACACCTTGAACTTGTCGAAAACTTTTCGCGACAATTCGAGCTTTGTAGATAGTAACACTACTATCAGCGTCCGTCTTCCTCTTGAAGATCCATTTATTCTCAATGGCTTGCCGATCATCGGGCAAGTCAACCAAAGTCCATACTTTGTTCTCATACATGGATCCCATCTCAGATTTCATGGCCTTAAACCATTTTGCGGAATCTGGACTCATCATCGCTTCCTCATAGTTCGTAGGTTCGTCATGGTCAAGTAACATGACCTCCAGAACATGATTACCGTACCACTCTGATGTGCACCGTACTCTGGTTGACCTACGAGGTTCGGTAGTAACTTGATCTGAAGTTTCATGATCATCATCATTAATCTTCCTCACTAATTGGTGTAGGCATCACTGGAACTGATTTCTGTGATGAACTATTTTCCAATTCGGGAGAAGGTACAATTACCTCATCAAGTTCTACGTTCCTCCCACTCACTTCTTTCGAGAGAAACTCCTTCTCTAGAAAGGATCCATTCTTAGCAACAAAGATCTTGCCTTCGGATCTGTGATACAAGGTGTACCCAATAGTTTCTTTTTGGGTATCCTATGAAGATTTACTTCTCCGATTTGGGTTCGAGCTTATCAGGTTGAAACTTTTTCACATAAGCATCGCAGTCCCAAATTTTTAAGAAACGACAGCTTAGGTTTCTCGCCAAACCACAGTTCATACGGTGTCATCTCCACGGATTTAGATGGTGCCCTATTTAACGTGAATGTAACTGACTCTAATGCATAACCCCAAAACGATAGTGGTAGATCGGTAAGAGACATCATAGATCACACCATATCTAATAAACTACGGTTATGATGTTCGGACACACCATTACACTATGGTGTTCCAGGTGGCGTGAGTAGTGAAACTATTTCACATTGTTTTAACTGAAGGCCAAACTCGTAACTCAAATATTTTACCTCTGCGATCATATCGTAGAAACTTTTATTTTCTTGTCACGATGATTCTCCACTTCACGCTGAAGTTCTTTGAACTTTTCAAATGTTTCAGACTTGTGTTTCATCAAGTAGATATACCCATATCTGCTCAAATCATCTGTGAAGGTCAGAAAATAACGATAACCGCCGCGAGCCTCAACACTCATCGGACCGCATACATTGGTATGTATTATTTCCAATAAGTCAGTGGCTCGCTCCATTGTTCCGGAGAATGGAGTCTTAGTCATCTTGCCCATGAGGCATGGTTCGCAAGCATCAAGTGATTCCAAAAACCCATCAGCATGGAGTTTCTTCATGCGCTTTACACCAATATGACCTAAACGGCAGTGCCGAAAATATGTTGCACTATCATTATCAACTTTGCATCTTTTGGCATCAATATTATGAATATGTGTATCAACACGATCGAGATCCAACAAACCATTTTCATTGGGTGTATGACCATAGAAGGTTTTATTCATGTAAACAGAACAACAATTATTCTCTAATTTAAATGAATAATCGTATTGCAATAAACATGATCAAATCATATTCATGCTCAACGCAAACACCAAATAACATTTATTTAGGTTCAACACTAATCCCGAAAGTATAGGGAGTGTGCGATGATGATCATATCAATCTTGGAACTACTTCCAACACACATCGTCACTTCACCCTTAACTAGTTTCTGTTCATTCTGCAACTCCCATTTCGAGTTACTACTCTTAGCAACTGAACTAGTATCAAATACTGAGGGGTTGCTATAAACACTAGTAAAGTACAGATCAATAACATATATATCAAATATACCTTTGTTCACTTTGCCATCCTTCTTATCCGCCAAATACTTGGGGTAGTTCCGCTTCCAGTGACTAGTCTCTTTGCAGTAGAAGCACTTAGTCCCAGGCTTAGGTCCAGACTTGGGCTTCTTCACTTGAGCAGTAACTTGCTTGCCGTTCTTCTTGAAGTTCCCCTTCTTCCCTTTGCCCTTTTTCTTGAAACTAGTGGTCTTGTCAACCATCAACACTTGATGTTTTTTCTTGATTTCTACCTTCGTCGATTTCAGCATCGCGAAGAGCTCGGGAATTACCTTCGTCATCCCTTGCATATTATAGTTCATCACGAAGTTCTAGTAACTTGGATATAGTGACTAGAGAACTTTGTCAATTATTATCTTATCTGCAAGATAACTCCCGCTTGATTCAAGCAATTGTAGTACCCAGACAATATGAGCACATGCTCACTAGTTGAGCTATTCTCCTCCATCTTGTAGGCAAAGTACTGTCAGAGGTCTCATACCTCTCGACACGGGCATGAGTATGAAATACCAATTTCAACTCTTGGAACATCTTATATGCTCCATGGCGTTCAAAACATTTTTGAAGTCCCAGTTCTAAGCCGTAAAGCATGGTGCACTAAACTATCAAGTAGTCATCATATCGAGCTTGCCAAACGTTCATAATGTTTGCATCTGCTCCTGCAATTGGTCTATCACCTAGCGGTGCATCAAGGACATAATTCTTCTGTGCAGCAATGAGGATAATTCTCAGATCACGGATCCAATCCGCATCATTGCTACTAACATCTTTCAACTTAGTTTTCTCTAGGAACATAATAAAACAGGGGAGCTAAACGTGAGCTATTGATCTACAACATAGATATGCAAATACTATCACGACTAAGTTCATGATAAATTAAAGTTCAATTAATCATATTACTTAAGAACTCCCACTTAGATAGATATCCCTCTAATTATCTAAGTGATCACGTGATCCAAATCAACTAAACCATGACCGATCATCACGTGAAACGGAGTAGTTTTCAATGGTGAACATCACTATGTTGATCATATCTACTATATGATTCACGCTCGACCTTTCGGTCTCAGTGTTCCGAGGCCATATCTGCATATGCTAGGCTCGTCAAGTTTAACCCGAGTATTTCTGCGTGTGCAAAACTGGCTTGCACCCGTTGTATGTGAACGTAGAGCTTATCACACCCGATCATCACGTGGTGTCTCGGCACGACGAACTTTGGCGACGGTGCATACTCAGGGAGAACACTTGTACCTTGAAATTTAGTGAGAGATCATCTTATAATGCTACCGTCAATCAAAGCAGAATAAGATGTATAAAAGATAAACATCACATGCAATCAATATAAGTGATATGATATGGCCATCATCATCTTGTGCCTTTGATCTCCATCTCCAAAGCACCGTCATGATCACCATCGTCACCGGCGCGACACCTTGATCTCCATCGTAGCATCATTGTCGTCTTGCCAACTATTGTTTCTACGACTATCGCTACCGCTTAGTGATAAAGTAAAAACAATTACAGGGCGATTGCATTGCATGCAATAAAGCGACAACCATATGGCTCCTGCCAGTTGCCGATAACTCCGTTACAAAACATGATCATCTCATACAATAAAATTTAGCATCATGTCTTGACCATATCACATCACAGCATGCCCTGCAAAAACAAGTTAGACGTCCTCTACTTTGTTGTTGCAAGTTTTACGTGGCTGCTATGGGCTGAGCAAGAACCGTTCTTACCTACGCATCAAAACCACAACGATATTTCGTCAAGTTAGTGTTGTTTTAACCTTCACAAGGACCGGGCGTAGCCACACTTGGTTCAACTAAAGTTGGAGAAACTGACACCCGCCAGCCACCTGTGTGCAAAGCACGTCGGTAGAACCAGTCTCGCGTAAGCGTACGCGTAATGTCTGTCCGGGCCGCTTCATCCAACAATACCGCCGAACCAAAGTATGACATGCTGGTAAGCAGTATGACTTGTATCGCCCACAACTCACTTGTGTTTTACTCGTGCATATAACATCTACGCATAAACCTGGCTCGGATGCCACTGTTGGGGGAACGTAGTAATTTCAAAAAAAATCCTACGCACACGCAAGATCATGGTGATGCATAGCAACGAGCGGGAGAGTATTGTCCACGTACCCTCGTAGACCGTAAGCGGAAGCGTTTTATGAACGCGGTTGATGTAGTCGTATGTCTTCACGATCCGACCGATCCAAGTACCGAACGCACGGCACCTCCGAGTTCAGCACACGTTCAGCTCGATGACGTCCCACGAACTCACGATCCAGCAGAGTGTCGAGGGAGAGTTTCGTCAGCACGACGGCGTGATGACAGTGATGATGATGCTACCGACGCAGGGCTTCGCCTAAGCACCGCTACGATATGACCGAGGTGGATTATGGTGGAGGGGGCACCGCACACGGCGTAAAGATCAATGATCAACTTGTGTGTCTTAGGGTTCCCACCCCCCCCCCCCCCCCCGCTCCCGTATATAAAGGAGCAAGGGGGGAGGCCGGCCGGGCTTGGTGCGCCCCGAGGAGAGGAGGAATCCTCCTCCTAGTAGGAGTAGGATTCATCCTTTCCTAGTCCTACTAGGAAGGGGGAAGGAGGAAGGAAAGAGAGGGAGAGGGAGAGGGAAAGAGGGGCCGCGCCCCCCTCCCCTAGTCCAATTCGGACTCCCCATGGGAGGGGGCGCGCCACCTCCTGGGCTGCTGCCCTCTCTCTCCCCTAAGGCCCACTAAGGCCCAATACTTCCCCGGGGGGTTCCGATAACCCCTCCGGCACTTGTTTTCTTCGAAACCACCCGGAACACTTCCGGTGTCCGAATATAGCCGTCCAATATATCAATCTTTATGTCTCAGCCATTTCGAGACTCCTCGTCATGTCCGTGATCACATCCGGGACTCCGAACTACCTTTGGTACATCAAAACACATAAACTCATAATACCGATTGTCACCGAATGTTAAGCGTGCGGAGCCTACGGGTTCGAGAACTATGTAGACATGACCGAGACATGTCTCCGGTCAATAACCAATAGCGGAACCTGGATGCTCATATTGGCTCCCACATATTCTATGAAGATCTTTATCGGTCAAACCGCATAACAACATACGTTGTTCCCTTTGTCATCGATATGTTACTCGTCTGAGATTCGATCATCGGTATCTCAATACCTAGTTCAGTCTCGTTACCGGCAAGTCTCTTTACTCGTTCCGTAATGCATCATCCCGCAACTAATTCATTAGTCACATTGCTTGCAAGGCTTATAGTGATGTGCATTACCGAGAGGGCCCAAAGATACCTCTCCGACAATCGGAGTGACAAATCCTAATCTCGATCTATGCCAACCCAACAAACACCATCGGAGACACCTGTAGAGCACCTTTATAACCACCCAGTTACGTTGTGACGTTTGGTAGCACACAAAGTGTTCCTCCGGTATTCGGGAGTTGCATAATCTCATAGTCATAGGAACATGTATAAGTCATGAAGAAAGCAATAGCAACAAACTAAACGATCATCGTGCTAAGCTAATGGATGGGTCAAGTCAATCACATCATTCTCTCATGATGTGATCCCGTTCATCAAATGACAACTCATGTCTATGGCTAGGAAACTTAACCATCTTTGATTAACGAGCTAGTCAAGTAGAGGCATACTAGTGACACTCTGTATGTCTATGTATTCACACATGTACTAAGTTTCCGGTTAATACAATTCTAGCATGAATAATAAACATTTATCATGAAATAAGGAAATAAATAATAACTTTATTATTGCCTCTAGGGCATATTTCCTTCACCTTCAACGGTAAGAAGTGAGTACAATACTCTCATGGTCTAAGGAGAAAAATTACACGTTAACACTCCATGTTATTAGAATTGAATACAAACGATATTAACTCAATTCATAACACACAATTTTGGGTCGATTCAATATGATCATTCTTCCAACGTCATAATCTCAATATTGTTTTAGGACTATCATTACATTTAATGATATCCTAAGACCCAGAAAACGTGATCATCAACAACACTTGAGCTAGTCAAAGAAGCAAGACTAGGAACGTTTTATTTTACCGTTTATCATTCCACACGTGCATACGAGTTTTCCACTGAACTGCATATTCCAGGATCATAACAGTTAAAGCATAGAATATAAACTCTATAATTATGAATATGAAAATATAATAATACAAATATTATTGCCTCTAGGTCATATTTCCAACATTTGCTCCATCACAACATGACCAATAAGTGCAAGTTCCTACGACCAGGACCTGGAGCGTTGCATGACATAACCAAATATGACGATATGAGACTTGTCACGCTTAGATTCCAGAACACAACACCTGCTATTTTTTCTCAAAATGGAAGTAAAAGATATATCTCAACCATTAATTAAAACATAAAAGAGTTACCCAACAAATTAGAAAAAAAAAAGATTATAAACTTGCTCAGGACAGCTGAATAAGCTCACACCTACAAGCATGCCAACGACTCTCAATTCATGGAGGCACACCACCACAGATGTGGGCTGACGAACACACCCAACATGACACTACTGCCACCCCCAACACGTGTGGGTCTCAACATCGCAAATGAAATCCCATCGAGTCACTACAACTTGAAAGGAACACATCGACAAATTTAACATGCACAACCGAGCCCATGCTTGCATCCTAGAAATCTGAAAAACCATCCATCATGGAACCACCTACACATTCCCTTTAGCACTACCCTTCTTGTTTTTGCTCCTAGAAAATTTCTCATTGAGGATGCCGGGTTGAGTACTAGCACCACCCTTCTTGCATTTGTCCCTGGATGTTTTTTCCTTCAAGAGGTGCCTAATCACCTTTCCAGATTTTGCAAAATCTTATTCAGTGAGAAAATCACAAATCTTGGCGGCAAAGAGGGTCTCGATATTAGGCACAACCACACCAGCCACAACATTATCATCACCCACAAGAACCATCAACCTGATGGGCTTAGGCGAGTGCATGGAACTAGCATCAAGGCAACCCCTCTCTTCGTATGCAGACACTTGACTAAGCATCGGGGTGGTTAGAGAGGGAGCCAAAGCCACAACCGAGGACATGAGCAAGCCCTCCTATAGATGCTCCCCTAATAGTGGTGAAACCAGTTCCTCACACATCCCCTAAAGCTTTGGCATGATCTACATCACCGGAGCCAAGACCACAAGGATGGCCTCGCCCATGGAGGCAACAGACTTGGAGGGTCAGGCAGGCAGTGACAGCGAACTGGCCCTAGCACGAGGGGAGAAGCGGTCGTAGAGCTGCACATCCTTCTCGTCCGCAGAACCAACATTGGGATCTGCCATAGGAGGCGGTGTAGGGGGTTTTGCTTCACATCCGGTGCAAGAGAGCGCCTGCCAAGTGCAACCTCCGCAAGCTCAAGATAGCTTCCAACTTGAAGAGGCCAACCTTGCATAGATTCAGTAACATCACACAGAGGCTGGAGCACCTCTTTCAGTCGAACGAAGCCAAACCTTGCAGTTTAGAGCGTGGCAGCTCGGTCTGGGTTGCAAAACTAGAATGAATGGTCACAAGTGTTGGCACCTAATTAATTCCGAGGCTCTTTTCCTGAAAGAGCTTTGTGACTGGTCGGGTCGTGCGGTCATGGGTTTCATGATTTTGTGAGTAGTCTGTATATGGTATGTTTGTGTCGGTTTTGGCCCGGTTTTCTATTCATTAACCAGACAATTATATTCTGTAACGATGAGGCTGATCCTGCCTCTGTTTTGAAAAGAAAACCCAGTCCAAGCAAAGTTATTGCATGGATTGCTTGTTTCACGCGGGATGAGTGGTTGACTAGTCCAGAAAACAATGTCAAAATAGATACTTAGGATGCAGGTTGAGATTTGAGTTAATCTCAGTCATGCTTAGGTTTTAAGATTCGTGATGCTGACTTTTGAGTTGTAGGTGACAACGCATACAGGGCAAATTTTGGAGCAGCTTCTGTTTATATTAGATGACGACTTTTGGCTTTTATATCCGTTTTTCAGCCTGAATTTAAATGAGAAAAACCCAATGCAAACAGGTAGCTTATGTAGAGAGAAACTAAAATGTTGCACGTGGTTGGCGTCCATTGACTTTTCACTTCGAAGTTACTAGTACTCTGCATGCATTCATGCATCCGTAGTTCTTCCATCGGCTTAGCTGGTTTAACTTGATGCTTACGCACTTTGCTGATAAGAAAAATCCAACTATCGTACACCTCTGACCCTGCCCGCCGTGCTCTCCGGCGCGCCATCAGCTTTACCCAGCATGCATGCTAGCCTATAGAAGGGCACCACCCAGAACATCAACTGAAACCAGCAACGCGCAGACCCACCCTTGCTCAACCGATTAGCTTCGACAAGCTCGCAGCCATGGCGCGGTGGCCAGCCGCCGCCGTGGCGTGTGCGCTCGGGGCGGCCCTCCTGGGCATGCTGGCGGTCACCGCTGACGAGCAAGGTAGCAACAGCAAGTTCACGTGCACGGACACGGAGAAGAAGCGGCCGGGGTGCACGGGCACCTGCCCCGACAGGTGCCCCCAGAGCTGCATCTCGCTCTGCCCCTCGTGCCAGACATATTGCCGTACGTACTCTACTCACCCGCCATTACTTTCATGATGAACTGCTACTGTTCTTGGCCTAGCTTTTAAGGTGCGTCTTGTGCATGCAGCTGACCAAGTGCAACCAGTGCGGCCGGCGCTCTTTGTGTTCGGAGACGGGTTTACGGACGTCGGCAACAACAACTACCTAGAGAACAACGAAGTAGGGAACCCTGTAAGAGCCAATCACTCTTACTATGGCATAGACTTCCCCAATTCCGTGGCCACCGGAAGATTCAGCAACGGATTCAACTTGGCTGACTTCATCGGTATGCTAAGTTGCTAACTTTGATCCCATCACGCTATGTCTATTTTTCATAATTTGCTTACCGTTCAAGACAACTGACATGGCCACATGTGCACTACACAGTTGATCTACTTGTTCTAACATTATTACTCAACCAACAACCATTGTTTGCCAACAGGTTTCCATTTGATATACTCTTATTTTCTCACATAGTATTGTATAGCCTTAATTTGTTTTACTTTCCTGCAAAAGAAATTGTTATACTTTACCGACATGCATGGTGGCTAGCAGTTGAAAAACAGCACTGAAGATATATAGCACAGTATATAACACTGTTTCTATATGTGCTGTCAGCAGCCAAGATGTAACTAAGATATGAAATTTAACCAAACAATTACACTACTACTGAATACCATCTTCATTTCAATTTATAAGGCATATAACTTTTCTCGTCTTATTTCATATGATAGGATGTGTGCATGTGAATTTATCGATGTTTCTTCTTGTTCACTCGAATCCTAGAAATCGCATATTCTGCTGTTCTATGTATATAAGCATGGCTAGTTTCTATTTTCTTTCTTTTGGTTTCATCAGCATTTTTAAGTTTTATGCCGGCACAAAACATGCATTACAGTCTGAACTGAATGGAACAGTATATAGTTTGTAAAAAATCAGGAAGAATATCAATCTTTCTAGAATGAATGGATATATTATCTAAGCTATTCGGTTTTCGAAAGAATATTGATCAACCGGTGGTGGGTATACCTTTGATTAATATGCAGCAAAGGCCATGGGATTCGAGATGAGCCCTCCGCCTTATCTGTCTCTTAATAGTCCCACAAAAATGGATGCCGGTTTTGCTGGAGTCAACTATGCTTCGGCGACTTCTGGGATTTGGAGAGACATCGTAAGTGGACACCTTCATGCTTGCATGTGTATTTGAATTTGCATGCATGTTTGTAGGGATGCATGTGCCTTCATCGTCAACAACATCATAAGCTTTGTATATATCAACTATCACAATCCAGTGTGTTTGAAGGATTAAACTCCTAGCCTGTTAGTGCTTAATCAAACAAACTTTGCTTCGGTAGAAAAGTTTATAGATTTCACTGCAGATTAAAGATGGAGATTAGAAAGTACACCTTCAATAAAAAAGAACAATATAGTCTTTTGGATCTAAATCTATATGCAGCACGTCTGATCTGCAAGCCAATATGACGATAGCCTTTTTAAGTAGCTTTAAGATTCATGCAAACTTTTCGAGGGGGGGGGGGGGGGGGGGTATAAGTTGTTCTTGGGCATCGACTACAATTAGTCACACTGATGTTACTACTAATACCATTTTGCAGGACACCGGACTGGACATCCCACTGATGGACCAAGTGAAGAACTTCGCGGACACGATAGGGCAGATGGGTGCCAACCGTAGCCAGCAAGACCTGAGCAAGATGTTGTCCAATTCCCTCTTCCTCGTCAGCACCGGCACCACTGACCTCTACTCAATCTACAACATCAACAACAATGGGGGCTCAGACACTAAAACCAATGTCCCACACCTCATCTCCTCCTACGGGGACAGCCTCACGGCCCTGTACAACTTGGGCGCGAGGAAGTTCGGTATCATCAACGTTCCGACCTTGTGCACGGCGGTGGTGCGCCATGGCTGCGAGGGCCTCATTACCAGCCTCCGCGTGGAGTTCAACGACGGCATCAAGCCACTCATGGCCGGCCTCGCCTCCAACCTCAGTGGCCTCCGCTACTCCATCGCCGACTTCCACGCCTTCTCGGATGCAGTCAACATGAATCCATCGGCCTACGGTAAAATCTATCAAAGTTGTCGACATTCTTACATGGTCATGCATCTGTCAGTTGAAAATGTTGTTGTGGTTTGTTGATGGATGCACAGGGTTTGTGAACACCGGGGGCGCGTGCTGCCAAGGCTCCTGCGCACCTGGTTCTGGGCTGCCGTGTGCCAACCGCTCGCAGTACTGGTATTGGGACGAGGAGTACCCGACGGAGCAGGCCGCTAAGCTGGCCGCATCTGCGTTTTTCAATGGCACAACCCAATTCACAACACCGATGAACTTCAAGATGTTGATCAACCAAAAGTGATATTTCTTTATGTTTCCGACTTACCGTATCCAGAAATAAAGTGAGTCGTCTATGTGAGACTTATATTGCCATTTGCCATGAGTTCGTAGGTCATCAATTTGACTAACGAAATATATGTTATATGCCACCAAAATTATAAGATATACTTTCGGTTTTGTGAGAAAAAATGATATGCTTTTGATCGTTAGTCAACATTTTTTTTCTTTTGCGGGTAGTTCGCAAATTGAGTATCTAAAAACTAGAGGGAGTACTGGAGTGTATCTGTATATGGACTACGCAAAAGGAACAGGCTCAAGTGTGTGCCGGAATTAGTGTAAGGGCACTGTTGGTGCCTGTGTCTATTTGTACTATTATTAAACAGGGATATAGATACAACTTACCTAAGTATTGTATTGTACAATATCTAATAAATTAAATAATGCCTTGTGTCCACATTTTGTACTGTCTAATAATTCACAAATCGCATGTAGTGAGATCATTCTAGCTGCTGGTGGCAATGGTGCCAGGATGGTGGAAACGCCGAACTGATCGAGGGAAAAAGAAGAAAGGACCGGCAGAGGGTGCGCGCTGGCCCGGAATTAACAGTAAACTTGACGCGCGCATTGATCAGAGCAAAGAGAAAACTGACCGGAGTTGAAGAAGAAGGCCCGGCTATCGACTGCACTCCCAAGCGTCTGTCTACCCTCATACGTAGCTGATGCATCGCATACACTGCAGTGTGCCTTCAACCCAACTACCAGAGCATCCTCCGGTCTCATTTGAGGCGTGGCAGCTCGGCAGACCATGTGGGAAGGGGGCAGGAGGAGGGGGAGGCTGGCACAGCTCCATGGCCATCGTGTCTCTGAATGATCGGCCTCAATGAAACACGGCTGAGGCACCGAACAGCGAACGCAAGCGCAAATTGGACAATCTCTGCCCGTCTGAATATATTGTGTGCTCAGTTTGGTGGATTTGCCAGTCACGAATGGGGCAGTTAACTCTGCATTCCAAGCCCTCACACCAGCCACTGGTGTGCCACGCTTAGATTCCAGACCACACAACTTGCTATTCAAACACAAACCAGTCTGCAAGCATGCGAGCTTAAAGCTGTTAAGATGTTCCAGATTGCTACTGCCAGGGGTAAACTAACATTGTCTGCAGAGAGCTAAAGAACCCTAGAAGTCCGAGCCAACTCGGGCCAACAAGACAAACCTACGCACCCTCAAGACCACCAGAGAGTAGAAACCACCTACGCTAACTCGACTACTCCATGGAAGAGGCTTCACGGAGTCTTGACAAAGTGCGGCGTCAGAAGCTTGGCAATCTCCAGGAACCCAACACGGTCTCTGCCTGCAAACAGGGCTTTCAGCTTCTCATCGCAAACGATGACCTTCTTGTCCTCAGGGTCCTGGAAAATAGCAGGACAGAGTGAGAAGTGCAACTGGAAAATAGCATGTTCGTATGTACATACTTAGTTAAGTCCTTGTATGTTGCTGCAAATCCTACATTTACTGCTAGATTTCACATTTGAGACATCACTTCACACCAATGAATGAAAAGCTCATGCTTCACTCAAATAGTTGTGTGACGAGTAGCTTAATGTGTTTGAACATAAAAGGAGGCAAGTCATCCTCATCAAATCAACCATGCACTCTTCATTCACTGGTCACTATATATATTGTGCAAGCATACCGCCATTCAGTAATTGCACAATGCAAGCAATCCAGCCACATTGAATCTAGAAATTAACTCTGTTCAGCAAGGATGTCAACGTGCTTACAAATGCCACATGAGAAAAACCTCTGTTTCAGACTTATCATCAGTCAGTTTATTACATTGGAAGTATCACAACTCCTTCTCATGGGACCATCTTTCATAGACTCTGCTAAGTACTACTCCCTCCGTCCGGAAAAGCTTGTCCCCAGCTTGTCTCTCAAATGGATGTATCTAGCACTGACTTGGTGCTAGATACATTCATTTGAGGGACAAGCTTTTTCGGATGGAGTACTAATCGATGTGCAACACATACCAGCAAAATGTGGCAGCAAATCATCTGTTCTTACCACAAGCAGATAGAAAGAACACATCAATTTGCACTGGAATCAGACAAGAGCAAGAACATTCCACATGCATCAGCAGAAGAACCCAACGCTGCATATCAGCAAGATAGAAACATGACGGAACGTTCTAAGAAGTAGAGTTACTCCCTCCGATCCAAATTAGTTGTCACTCAAACGGATGTATCTAGCACTGAAATATGTCTAGATACATCCGTTTCAGCGACAACTGATATGGATCAGAGGGAGTACTAAAAATGCAAGCGACGTCCTCGTTATACACCGGGCTTCTACATCTGGCGGACATGGACAGTGAGGCGGCTCTAGAGCAAAACGCCACATTACGCCCGCAACAGTTTTACACCTGTCCTGAACGCAAAATCTCAGATTTGCTCCTGTTCGGCACTAGCAAAACGCCAAGCGATTCCATCTCACGCATTCCTTTCCAACTTGATATCACACATCCAAATCAACTAGTACTACGCCAAACGAACAACCAGGCAACGGGATACCTAGGGTTTGGGGGGTTCGCGTGGGTATACCTGGAGGTTGTTCTGCTTGATGTAGGCCCAGATGCGCTTCATGGCCTCGGTGCGGGGGACCTCGGCGGCGCCCATGAACGCCTGCAGCGCCGGGGACACGGGCCGGGGCATGGTGATGCCGGTCGGCGCCGCCCTCTTCTTCTTGGGGGCCGCCGCGGCCGTGGTAGACTTGGCCGCGGCGCGCACGGCGACGGCGGCGGCGGGAGCCGCGCGGCGCAGGCGCGCGAAGGAGGCCGACGGGCGGAGGAGGGCGAGAGGGGAGAAGACGGTGGTGAGCATGGATGCGGCCGCCATTTGGGGGTTTCTTCTCTTGGGTCGCTTCCGCGTCGGGGTCTCTTTGGATAATGGCTGTGGGGAACAAGGGTTTGGGCTTTTGAGGGTTTAGGGCATCTCCATTTTTATTTTATTTTACAAGAGGGGAATTTAGGGCATCTCCAACGGGCGCCTCTATATCTCGCCTTGAGGAATCCAGCTTCCGACTCGCTGAACGAGCGAACGAGATGGGTCGGCCCACGCGCGCGGCAGGTCACGGCCTATATTTTTTGTACCTTTTTTATACTTTAAAACATTCTAAACAAATATTTGAAAATTTTAATCAAGCATTTAAAAAGATGGTGAGCAAGTGTTTGAAAAATGCTAATCAAGCGTTTAGAAAATGTTAAATGTGTATAGAAAAAATGTTGACCATGTATTCGCAAATTATTAATCTTTTTATTTAAAAACTGTTAATCAAGCACTTAAAAAAAATAAAATGTATACAAAATTGTTGACAATGTATTAAAATATGTTAATATTGTATTTGAAAAAAACCAAAATAACAAAGATAAACAAAAAAAGAAAAAACAGAAACAAAAGAAAAATAAAATGAAAAAAGAAGAATAAAAAAACAGAGAATAAAAAAGAAACGCCTATGCATACGCCTGATCGAAGATCTGGGGTCCCCCCACCCTCCAGCCGCCGGAGCGGACGGCAGAGGTGGAGAGAACCCATAGGCACGTCAACGGTCGCAGTAGGGGAGAAGGGGATCGCCTAGACGTGGGAGAACGGTTTCGCCTCACACCAGGCTATCCATTCTGGACGCCTGGTCTTGCCCGGAGCAGCAACCTGGCTTGTTAATTACATGGTTTAAAAAATGAGGCGTCGGGGGAGAAATTAAATTGCTACTCTGTCGAATTTCGGGTTGTGCAGACCCTTGAGAGGTTCAAACTCTGGGGTGCGTGCGAAGAACTCAACCTCCCCAGTCCGCCTACTCGCCAATCTCACAGCCTAGCTCGTCGCGCTCGAGGGAAAGGGAACACAACAGTTTACCCAGGTTCGGCCCGCCTTGTGGTGTAAAACCCTACTCCTGCTTTGTGGTGGATTGGCCTCGTCGGGCTGAGGATGAACTGTTACAGTGGGAGCACAACCTCAGGAGGCGTGTTCTTGAGCTCAAGTGAGCTGGTGAGTTCGTCAGGGTGGAATGGATCTGATCCCTTCTATGGTGGTGACTAGGTCCTATTTATAGTGGCCTTGGTCCTTTTTCCCAAATGAAGGCGGGAAGGGATCCCACAACGGCCAAATTTAAAGGGAGACAACTAGTCATCTTATCCTGACAAAAGTAGTTTTCTCCTGCCAAAGCCTCTGGTTGTGACGCCGCGGTGGGCTCGGCGATGACCTCCGTCCTGCCGTCCGGCGGTCTTGGTCTTGTTGCACGGGAATGGAAACCTTTGGCTGGTTCCTCGGGACTCCGCGCCTGCGCTTGCTTCTTTAGCACCAAAAAGGAAACCGGTACACTGCGCCCGCTGGCGCCCGCCTAGCCTTGGTCGTCATGGCTCGCGTCATCTGAGCCTCACAAAATGAGCCTTGCATAGGTATCTCCGCTCCTCGGGAGCCAGCCTGAGGAGGCTGCCCCTTGTGGAGGTCTTGGTGTCATCCGCCTCGCGAGGGTCTTGAGTTGCCGATGTTGAAACTGGGCCGTACCAGGCCGTCGATGGAGCCACGCCGTGGGCCGCAGACAGGCAAGTCTGGGTACCCCATTCCCAGAACGCCGACATACTCCCTCTGAAAAGTAATATAAGATCTATAGATCACTACTTTAATGAACTTTTAGAGGGAGTATGTCAGATATAAGTGCGGCTTCTTAGCACTGATCAGGCAAGGTTGTGAACCAGACAAGGTTTTCTTATGCTAGATTGACCAGTCAATTTTTTTCAGGTTAAATTTCCCAGACTGGCCCTAACTGCCGAGAGGGGCTCCATTTCTTACGCTAGAACAACAGCTCTCAAAGGTGCTGTGAATAGCGGGCTACACCGCCGGGTACCATAACTCCATAGAACGCATCAAACTGAACAAGCCACAAGACGATAATATGCATCCCCCGGGGAAGAACCGCAAAGCATGCAGTTCTCGTTATGTGGGAGGTTTGGTCTGGCGAGGCGATCAGCAGTCCGGATCCTTTTCCGGATCACCAACCAGATGGCCATTTTGCAACGAAGGGGAGACCAAGCCTTCGATATTGCGCTCGCCACGGTACAAATGGAGATCCCTTGAAACGAGGGCCTTGCACGCCGATTTGGATGGGAATCAACTAGGAGTAGAAGTTTCCGAATTCCACTTCCAACTACCCTCCTGGGCTGGAACGAGTTGCACCTCACTGATCCGCACAAAGTCTGTCGCTTGGTACGCACCACTGGTCACGTTCTCGTTACAAAGGCATTCGGTACCTTTTGCAACGTGCTCTCGTTACAAAGACATTTGGTAGCTGATGGTGGCACTGTCACGGTGTCACTAGTGTACACGGATAACTCATAACTGGGTGCCGGAATTAGGTCATGGTAAGCACTCAGACCTCTCAATAAAGAAACAACTTTCTTCGACAGTGAGTGGATCACCACGAGAAAAAGCGAGACGACACTAGCTAAGAATTTCCCCTTTTCCCCGAGAGCTCCGACAAGAGGGTCGACAACCGGATAAAGAGCCACACCACGACCGACGATGCAAGTGCAAGTGTGCAACTAGCAGGCCGTTTGCCTTTGATCTACTAAAGCCAAGTGATTCCTGATAAGCAACTGGAATCACCATTCAGCGAACACGAGAACGATCGATCGAAAAGTAGATAGAAAAGATACCCGATTTCGGATTTCCCACCAGCACGGACGAATTCACATGATAAAATTCGGGGTGCCCTTTCTAAATTTCAGTATCATATATGCTGCTACCGTTCTAGTTCACGGGTTAATTAACTGCTGGCTAAGCAGAGATACACAAAAAAGAGAGAGTTAAATCCTGCAATTACATACGAAAAAATCATCTCTTCAGACAAAAGTTCCACGCGCCCGCACTACTTATGTACATTCCGCGCATCTCTTTCGGACGCTGCCACTGCAGCTTGCGGTTTGCAGCTTGCGTTGCTGATCTGCAACCCTACCACCATTTTACCACCCTGATCATATAGTCTGAGCTTCTGCTGCCCGTCTGGTCTGGCCTACTAACCGGAGTCGCGGTAAGCCGAGCTGGAGGAGGAGTAGACGTCGACGGGGGCGCTGGTGCAGTTGCTGCTCGAGTCCACCACCCTGGTCTGACGGCGACCCCGGTGCCGGTCGAGGTACACCACGACGACGCTGATGTCGTCGTGGAAATGGCGCCGCACGCCCCGCTCTATCGTCCTCAGGTCATGCACACTGACCTCTCTCTTCTTCGTGGCCTCCTTCAAGGCAGCCCGCACTAGTCGGTTTGCTATACCCTGCACAAATTAACTTGGCGTTATTTCATTTTGTCGAACAGATGATTCATACGCGGAGCAAAACCCCCACACTAGAATAGCAAATGGTACTGTTACATTGGAACCTACCGTTCTTGGGTTCTTGAAGACAATTTGCACAGCAGCATCATCGCTGAGATGCTCCCAAAGACCGTCCGAGGCAAATATTATGAACTGATCGTTTGGTTTGAGCTTGCGAACATGAATTTGTGGTTCAGCGCTAAGAGCTGGCCTCTTCAACGCAATAACAGGGCCGATCTGCCGAAATAATGGGTCCAGGCTATACTCCGGTTTCTTCAAGTATACATCACCAATGGATCTTGACACCTGATGGTACAACAATCAATTGTTAGCTCATGTTATCCATCTCTCTTTTGCTCTGCTTTGCATTGAACTTCATATCATAGGTTCTCCTAACTCCTAAGAGGACAAACTAACTGATGAGTGATGACAAAAAGGCAAGCATAAGCTAATCACCAAACAATAACAAGTTTATTAGCTTTCCAACAATAGATAGAGTATCTTATCACCAAAAGAGAGAAACTATATATGGACTATGATCACAGGATCACAGGAATCAAGGATACGTTATGATCCCAGCAATCCTGGATAGTTTATGAACCCAGGATACTTTATGATCCCAGCAATCCTGGATAGGTTATGGACCCTGGAATCCAGGGTTGAGTGTGCAATTTCAGTGTTCGCTTTAAAGTGACAAGAGGAAAATTCTTCAGTATGGTCAGCAAGTTTCCAAAAACACAGTGAATATCTTGTTAAATTGGGCTAGTTACCATTTCTGACATAAGGCCTACTTCATCTAACCCCTTACACAAAGCTAAGTAAGCTGAAGATTGAACAAAAGGGGTCAATTTCTTTCCAATTGTTACCTGGAAACCCACTCAAGGTCAATGACATTAGTTAAGTTCCATGATATGGTATCTAATGGCTCTGCACTAGTACTACCAATTAGGGAGCTCTGAATCTGTGATGCAATTTCGTTACAGCTATCCCATATTTCAGTGTGCAAGCAAACTACCAAAAAATCTAAATCAGGCAAACTGGCAGAGGAACCAAAAGCCGCAGATGTTATCAACAATCAGCGATCCTTGCCTCCGATCTCTGACAGAGAAGCACGAAATTAATCAGACGGGGATGGTAGTATCCTCATCACCGGGCTCTCACCTGAATTATCCCCTTGATCCTCCAGGCCCCCCTGGTGTGCACCACGATCTGCGCGTCGTCCGGGTTGTGCGAGGAGACCTCCATCCGGACCTCCTCGGAGGCGACGTTGTGGTCGGTGGAGAGGCGCTCGGCGACGGCCACCCCGCCGCCGACGATGCGGCGGCCGAGGACGGCGCGGGAGTCGCCGAGGTTGGCGACGTAGAGCGTGTCCCCCGCGATGGCCCCGAGCAGGCAGCAGGAGCCGACGGCGGCCATGCGCGGGCGCTTGGGCCAGGCCTGCCGGACCTCGTGCAGGAAGTCCTCCTCCGCCGCGCCGAACGCCCGCCGGATCGCCTCCGCGGTCACGCCCCCCTGCTCCTTGGCGAAGCCTGCCGAGACAAGACAAGACGTGCAGCAAAATCAGCACCGCGCGCGCGACCATACCATACCGAGAAGAAGGGGAAGGAGAAGAGAAGAGGGCGTACGCTGGACGTGGGGGAAGAGGGCGGAGCGGAGGAAGCGGGAGGCGTCGGGGCCGCCATGGCCGTCGTAGACGCCGACGAGCGTGGCGGAGGGGGAGGCGAGCACCTGCGCCTGGTCCTCCATGACGAGGTTGGCCTGCGCGGCGGCCATGGAGAACTCCCCCGCCGCGTGCGGCCGCAGCTCCGTCTGCCAGAGCATGCCGTCCGCCGCCGCGGCGCCCGGCGGCCAGTGCCCGCAGCACCTCGCCACGGCCCTCAACATCCTTCACCACCAACTAGACAAAAATCTCCGGTAGATCCGAGCTCTCCCCCTCGCTCCTCCTCGTAGTCGTCGTCTCGCCTCGCCGCTCGTCTCTCTGAGAACGAATGAAAGAATGGGGACGGGGACGGGAGGAAATGGAAGTGGAATGGGGATGGGGGGCTCGGGCGGGGGAGGGGTCGGGTTAAGTAACGGCGGGACGTGCCGGGGGAAGGGGAAAGCGCGTGGGTGATGGAGAGTGGGAGGAAGGGGGTCTACGGTGGTTATCCTGTGCGGTGTCGCGTCGTAGGATTGGATGGATGGATGGATGGATGGGTTTGACTTGTCGTCCTTCCTTTTTCCGGTGCGTTTTTCTGGAACTTGTTGGTTTCTGACAGGTGGGCTCCTGCGTGCATCACTAATCGACTGACTATCGGTGGTGATAGGTCGTTGCCGCTATCTATCACATTTGAGCCTAATTATGACGGAGGGTCATAAACAATCCTGGCTGCAAACAGCGGCTCGTCACGGCTTGGCCGTTGATGCTCTCCAAGTTTGTAGAGGTGTAGGTCCGGAGACCATGCACGGCACGCAACGGGGGTGTGGGTGTGACCGTGACGAGGTGGCGATCACGGCGCCACGTCCTTGCCACGACGGGAAGAATGACTGGATCGAGGTAGATAAGTACTGGTAGTATAACAGGAATACGGGAAGATTCGGTCAAAAACATAGTAACAAGGAAACGGGAGGCGGTGCAGCATTGAAGAGGGAGCGGCCGGGCAGCAACCTACGTACGTAAAGAGATGATGAAAAGCAACGAACTCCGTTGAAAAGAAGTAACGAGCGGCGAGTGAGAACCCGGGTAGTGTGCAGCAGGCGCCGCACGGAAGCACGGGAATCATAACTTTGTTTGTTTGTTTCTAGAACTAGAAAGCGCACACTACTCTACTTGGAAAAACCATGCCGCGTAGAGGTACACCCTACTTGCAGCTAATAGTATAATCAACGGCCGTGATCGCCGCTCCAGGAGAAAAAACAAAGGTTACGGCTAATAAACAAACCATTAATCGCAGTGAGTGGCCTTTGATTGCGGGACAGCTCTGATAGTGGCCTTCGATAAGTGGACTTTTTGCTGATAGGCGGGTAGTGGTGGCAGATATTTATTCACGTTATTACGTGGCTCCGGACCCCGAGGCCGAGGCAGACAGCGCAGCGCGCCGGTCCTTCCGCAGAGAAAAGCACGGTGCGGCGACGTCACGGCGGACGCGTGACGGGCCCCGTGACGACGGCCACGACAAGCGAACGCCGGTCGACCGGCGGCCCCGTCTCCTCGGTGGACGATGGATTCATCTCATCCACGTCGCGGCGTCGACGATGCTGCTACTCCTCAGCTAAAGAGAGCGCTAGTTGGCCTTGGCGAAGCCGGTCCGTGCACGCTCAGTGTCAGTGGTGTGGTCTTCCTCTCACCGAGCGCAGGAGGTGCGTGGGAACGGAACAGGCCCAAGCGTCCAGCAGTGTCTTGCGCCTGCGGTCGACGGTTTCCGCCCACGGGATCGGAAGAACGACGTGCGCCCGGTCCGTCGCTACGTTCACTGTCGCGGGCAATGTTTCAGAATAATAACAGGGAATGAAAACGACGCTTCCAGAAAGTCCTCGAGGTCGACCATGCTTTTTTTCTTCGCTTTGCTTTGCTGCCGGCGCCCGTGCCACGGGACGGGAGGGCGCTGTCCGGTCCGGTGGCCGTGTCCCCGCCGGCCGCCGTGCCGCTTCGCTTCACACGGGAGAGGCTCGTGCGCGAGTCTGAACGTCGCTCAGTGGACACCGGTGGTAAAGCGGTGCTTTGGAGTACTTGTTAGTCTAGTCTCCAGCTAGCCGGGCAAAGCAGGTGGCTGCTCAGGTTGTTGCCTGCCGCTCTACTCGCCTCTTTTTCTTTATCGATCTGGGTTCAAACCGTAATGGGTCGTTCCATTGGAGTTGCTCTAACGTATTCTCCTGTAAAGGAAATCATTTGAGCACATCACGCTTGGATGCGTCTAGATGCTCTCCAAGGTTTTCTATAGTGGCGCTAGCCTGGAGCTCAGGCAGCGCACGCGACAGCGACGCCGCGAGGTGGCCACGGACAAACGGTGCCACGTGGTCATCCTATACGTACCACGAGGATGATAGGACATGGCTCGATACGGCGTACGTACAGCGACGAAATACGTACGTGCTCACTAGAAGCCGGATCCGGCATTGAATGCACCAGCTGAAAAAGAGCGGCGGGCGAGAAAACAGGCCGGTTGCTTGTTTGACGGACGCGACACGTACGGGAATAAAAGCCGGGAATAATTTCTAACCGTTTGTTTTGCTCAGCTACTTGCACGGTCGAGGCAGCCCAGGAAAGGCTGGCCGTACGCTCGCTCCGCTGATCTTTCGTGGTCTCTCTGTCACCCGAACTCCAGAGTCGTGGTAAGAAAAATCTCTCTGGTCTCTCAAGATGCTCGTTGTAGTACTCCCGCAGAAGAAAAGAGCACTCCTGGATGCTCGGTGATTGACGGCCTACGATTAATCCCAGTAAAAAATTGTTATCACTCCTGGTAATTAAGGTAGATGCTTTCACTGCGGTACAGCTGTGATGATAAGTGGACTTTGAGGCCGCCTGGGCGTGATAGGCGGGCAGTGGCGGCAGATATTTACGTGGCGGAGCCCGGGGCGAGACGTGTCGACCGCTCCAGAAAAAGCGACCGAGGACGGCAACGTGAGAGCGGTGGGCGGCCGCCATGCTCCGAAACCGGCCGCCCGGCCCAGCTCCGAAACCGGCCGCCCAGCCCGGCCCAGCTCTTCCTCGGTGGTGGATTGGACGGATTCACACCGGTTCTTTCCTCGCCCGCCGCACGGGCAGCAACGAGAGCGCAACTTGGCCTCCTCCTCCCGGTGAAATGCCGGAGAAAAGGGTCCACCGGCCGGAGTGGCGGAGCAGCGGCACGGCCATTAACCAACCAACCAACCAACGAGCCCTTTGGGAGCAGTTGGAAAACGACGTGGCCAGAAAGTCGCCGAGGTCGACGGCTCGCTTGCCAGTGCTAGCAGTACTATAGTCGTCTGCCCGTGTCACGAGAGGTGCGCGCCGTGCGCCATGCCGCCCCGCCCACAGGAAAAGGCCAGACCAACCGCGTCCGCCCGCGCTCCTCGCGAGTCCAAGAATGTAGGTGGATCCGTGGATGGTGGCAACGACTGTAGCGCTACTGCTACTTGAGTGACTGACGACCCGCCGGGCAAGCAGGCGCAGGTCGTCACTTTCTCTACGCGGGAAACTCGCGTCCAGAGCGTACGGAGAAAGCCCAGCGGCGGGCGTTCCAAGCGTCGGGTCACGGGAAAACGGCGAGCCACGCGTGATGCGTCTCCGCGTTCCAAGTACAGTAGTAGTTTCAGTGTAGCGTGGCCGCTGCGCTGACCCAACAACACGCACGCTCCGTATAACTGTCTGCAAGCGTCACCGCAGGACCGAACTACACAACGCCCTCAGATTCAAGCCTGGTCGTACCAACCAATCTTATCTGATGCCTCCAGTACTGGATCTGTGGATGTACCTAAAAAACGACGAGAAAAATCCCAGCCACTTTCCACCGGAGTTCTTTCATCGACCACAATCCGCACTCACGCACGCACAGACGCAAGCAAGCTTGACCTGATGATCGTGAACAAACGTACAGCAGCAACATACATCTAGTAGAAGTTCGATTACAGGTAGTAAGAGCAACGCCAACGCGCCGACCTATTTCGTCCGCTGTGTCCGTTTGAGTCGCCGGAGGTGAGCGTGGTGGTGACGTCCACGTCCGCGCCCGTGTCCGTGTCCACCAACCTCAACGCCACGCCGTGCATCATCCTCCGGAGGGCGCGAGGAAACGCCCACGGGAGATGCCAGCCGGTGTGCTCTTCGGCGCCCGCAACCTGTTTGATAGAATGCCAACGGCCGACGACGATGAAACGGCCAACCGTTTCATCATCGAGAACATCATTTTCAAAGGTGGTGCCGCGGCTGCTGGCTTCGCTTGCGGTGCCGCCGCGACTGCCTACGATCCCGATGAGGCCCAAAGCCAAGACGACCGAGTGCCATTCACGCCGGTGACCTATGATCAAGTTGGCATGCATGATGCCTTCATGGAAGATCAGGTCGCCCTGGGCGGCTTCCCGCTCGACCACGAGTTTTTAGAGGACTACGGCCTCGAGGAAGAGGATGAAATGGACATCGACGGGGAGCCTTTTGTTCGAGGATGAGCTCGTCAACCAAGCCGTCGGGGCGAAGTCGAAGCGCAAGAGCAAGCGGACAATGGCATACACGCCGTCCGGGGACAGGCTCCTTTGTGAGTGTTGGAGGGACATTGGGCAAGACCCCAAGGTCGGCGCCGAAGAAAAGGCATCAACCTTTTGGATTCGTGTCCATCGTGAGTTCCATGAACGCAAAAAGTTTGCGCCGTATCAAATGCATAGCAAGCGTGGGTGGGTGTCCCTTTCAAAAGCGATGGTGAGAGATACAACAAGAGTGCAACAAGTTTTGTGCCACCCTTGAGAGCACCAAGGCACGCCGCGTGAGCGTGCATCGACATGGAAGATATGGTATACATGCGGCTCTCTTCGTTTCCATTCCCGTTATGCTTGCACGTCCATTTGGATATCCATTTGCCCATATGCTTGCATCCTATTCATAAGTAGGCATTTCAAACTTTCGAGGCATTCAAGGTCAAACATGACAGCAAGTCCTTCAACCTCTCCCATTGTCGGATGGTCATCAACACGGAGGAGAAGTTCAAGGCGTAATATGCCGCCCTTATGGCGCGTGGTGGGGGGGGGGAGGCAGTTGTGGAGAGGGTTGGGAAGGGCGAAAAGCCATGGCCGCGGGGGGAAACCAACTCCAAGAAGGAGGACAAGCGGGATGCGGCGTCGATTGCCTTGCTTGCAACCGTGGAGGGCATGATGAGCAAAAATGACTCAAGGGAGGAGATGTTGGAAATATGCCCTAGAGGCAATAATAAATAGGTTATTATTATATTTCCTTGTTTATGATAATCGTTTATTATCCATGCTAGAATTGTATTGATAGGAAACTCAGATACATGTGTGGATACATAGACAACACCATGTCCCTAGTAAGCCTCTAGTTGACTAGCTCGTTGATCAATAGATGGTTACGGTTTCCTGACCATGGACATTGGATGTCGTTGATAACGGGATCACATCATTAGGAGAATGATGTGATGGACAAGACCCAATCCTAAGCCTAGCACAAGATCGTGTAGTTCGTTAGCTCAGAGCTTTTCTAATGTCAAGTATCATTTCCTTAGACCATGAGATTGTGCAACTCCCGGATACCGTAGGAATGCTTTGGGTGTACCAAACATCACAACGTAACTGGGTGGCTATAAAGGTGCACTACAGGTATCTCCGAAAGTGACTGTTGGGTTGGCACGAATCGAGACTGGGATTTGTCACTCCGTGTAAACGGAGAGGTATCTCTGGGCCCACTCAGTAGGACATCATCATAATGTGCACAATGTGACCAAGGAGTTGATCACGGGATGATGTGAGTTACGGAACGAGTAAAGAGACTTGCCGGTAACGAGATTGAACAAGGTATAGGGATACCGACGATCGAATCTCGGGCAAGTAACATACCGATAGACAAAGGGAATTGTATACAGGATTGATTGAATCCCCGACATCGTGGTTCATCCGATGAGATCATCGTGGAACATGTGGGAGCCAACATGGGTATCCAGATCCCGCTGTTGGTTATTGGCCGGAGAACGTCTCGGTCATGTCTGCATGATTCCCGAACCCGTAGGGTCTACACGCTTAAGGTTCGATGACGCTAGGGTATAGGGAAAGTATGTACGTGGTTACCGAATGTTGTTCGGAGTCCCGGATGAGATCCCGGACGTCACGAGGAGTTCCGGAATGGTCCGGAGGTAAAGATTTATATATAGGAAGTATGGTTTTGGCCACCGGAAGTGTTCCGGGCATCAC
This sequence comes from Aegilops tauschii subsp. strangulata, assembly GCF_002575655.3. Taxonomy (NCBI): domain Eukaryota; kingdom Viridiplantae; phylum Streptophyta; class Magnoliopsida; order Poales; family Poaceae; genus Aegilops; species Aegilops tauschii. Next base: position 488,669,528 of record NC_053039.3, read on the forward strand.
CGGTAGTGTACCGGGACCACCGGAGGGGTCCGGAGGTCCACCGGGAGGGGCCACGGGGCCCCGGAGGCATACATGGGCCAAGTGTGAGAAGGGACCAGCCCCTAGGTGGGCTGGGGCGCCTCCCCACCAAGGCCCATGCGCCTGGAGAGAAGAGGGGGCAAACCCTAGGGCAGATGGGCCCTAAAGGCCCATGCCTGGTGCGCCTCCCTCTCCCCCCCACTTGGCCGCCACCCTAGATGGGTTTTGGGGCTGCCGCACCCCTTGGGGTGGAAACCCTAGAGGGGGCGCAGCCCCCTCCCTCTCCCCTATATATAGTTGAGGTATTGGGGGCTGCAAATATATGAGTTTTCCTCTCCCTGGCGCAGCCCTACCTCCTCCTCCTCCTCTCCCGCGGTGCTTGGCGAAGCCCTGCGGGATTGCCACGCTCCTCCATCACCACCACGCCGTCGTGCTGCTGCTGGATGGAGTCTTCCCAAACCTCTCCCCTCTCTCCTTGCTGGATCAAGGCGTGGGAGACGTCATCGGGCTGCACGTGTGTTGAACGCGGAGGCACCGTTCTTCGGTGCTTAGATCGGAATCAACCGCGATCTGAATCGCTACGAGTACGACTCCCTCATCCGCGTTCTTGCAACGCTTCCGCATCGCGATCTACAAGGGTATGTAGATGCACTCCCCTTCCCCTCGTTGCTAGGTTACTCCATAGATTGATCTTGGTGATGCGTAGAAAATTTTGAATTTCTGCTACGTTCCCCAACAGGAGAAGCGTCGATAGGACTAGGAAGAGCAAATGAATGCCTTCATGGAGATCCAAAGGAGGAGGCTTGAGATGAAGGCGGAGAAGCAAGACGTGATGCTTAAGATGGAGGCGGAGAAACAAGCCAAGATGGTCGAGATCGAGGCCGCCAATGCCAAGACCAAGGCGAAAGAAGTGGCGCTCGCTAGCATGATGACGGGGGTGGAGATCATGAAGATGGACCTGAACATCGTGTCGCCGACGAAGAGGCTATAGTTCGAGAAGATGCAGGCAGACATGCTCAAATTCGACGACGAGTGATCTATGGCGGAGAGCGTCATCCCCTTTTTGTATGCCGGCAAGTGTGCTGACATAACCATGGCCGAAATGGCGTGGTCAAATTCCTGCCCCTTTTTGTGTGCTGGCATGTGTGCCGACCGCTGGCAAGTGCGTCAGCATGAAATGTGTTGTGTTTTTTTTGGAGGCTGGCATGTTGTCGACTTGAACTTTGGACGATGGCATGGCCGCTGGCACGATCTACGGCCGCGGCCTTTTAAATTTATGTGCGGACATAAAATGGATCGTATGATTTAGACGCACAACCGACCTAAAATATAAAAAAATGGATGCTGAGCGGGCAGCCGATTCAAATAGACACAAAATAAACAAAACACAAGTTCATTTGAGTCGGCGCTCCGACATACTCTACTAGTACTAGAAAATATCTGAGCGCGCATCACCCTTCTGCATCTAGACGCTTTCCAAGTTTTTATACTCGTATGTATACTTGCTTGGAGACGATCAGACGAGGCAGCGCACGCGACAGCGACATGGACATCTAGAATGTGAGGTGGTGACAAAACAGTGACACGTGGTCATACAATACGGAGTACCACTACGAAGACGATAGGATATGGCTCCAAGCTAAGATGTCGCGGTACGGCGTATAGGCGAGGAGATACTGGAAGGCGGATACGGCATTGAAGGCGCCGGCTGCAAAGAGCGGCGAGTGAGAAAACAGGGAGCTTGCTTGTTTGACGGACGCAACACGTACGGGAAGCCGGGAATAATTTCTAACCCTTTGTTCTGTCCAGCTGCTTGCACGGTCGAGGCAGCGCAGCAAAGGCTGGCCGTACGCTGAGTTCGTGGTCTGTCTGTCACAGATCTCCAGAGTCGTGGTAAGAAAATTCTCTGGTTTCTCAAGATGCTCATTGTACTCCCGCGAAAAAAGAAGGAAAGGTAGATGCTCGGCAATCAACGGTCTACTACGATTCATCCCAGTAGAAAATGTTATCACTCCCGGTAATTAAGCTTTCACTGCGGTACAGCTGTGATGATAAGTGGACTTTGAGGCCGCCTGGGCGTGATAGGCGGGTAGTGGCGGCAGATATTTACGTGGCGAGACGTGTCGACCGCTCCAGAAAAAGCGAGCGAGGACGGCAACGTGAGAGCGGTGGGCGGCCGCCATGCTCCGAAACCGGCCGCCCGGCCCAGCTCCTCCTCGGCGGTGGATTGGACGGGTTCACATCGATTCTTCCTTGCTCTGTCACCGCACGGGCAACAAGAGCGCAACTTGGGCTCCTCCTCCTGGCAAAACGCTGGGAAAAGTGCATCCTCGCTGTTCATCTTCACCCGGCGAAGCACACGAGTGTCTCTGTGATCTGCCGCTACGTGCAACGAACCAGCGGGCCACCGCCCTGGGTGGCGGAGCAGCGGCACGGGTGCCCTGGCCATTAACCAACGAACGAGCCCTTTGGGAGCAGTTGGAGAAGGACGTGGCCGGAAAGTCGACGAGGCCGACGGCTCGCTGGCTACCAGTGGCCCGCCCGGACGGGAGGTGCGCGGCTTGCCAGCGCCACATCTCCCCGCCCACACAGCTCGCAAAAGACCGACGAGGAGGAGACGAGCCGAGTCAAAGGAATGTACTGTAGGTGGGTGGTGCTAGAAATAGTAGTGCCAGCTGACTGGCTGACTTACTCTGACTAGTACTAGCAGCATACTTGGCTCGCCGGGCAAAGCAGGTCGTTTTTGGTTCCGGGATTTGCCTAACCACATCCTCACCGTGTGGCTGGCGTGGCGAAGCAGGTCGCTCGTTGCTTCTGCACGGAGAACCCGCGTCCAGAAGCGCAGGGACAAAAGCCCGGCGTTCCACGGCTGAGGATCACGGAAAAACGGCCGGCGCGTCGCCTTCTGGTTGTCCAAAACTGAATGTCGCGTGCCGTAACTGCCCGCGGGACAGAATCGCAGAATGCTCCGAGACGATGATGAGAGAGATCCCAAGCTAGCTTGCCCATGAAGCGTCCTCGCACAGCTGACGCTTCCGGCAGCACCACAAGACACAAGTGTCACCGGTCAGCAGCAGTTGTACATCCAAAGTGACAAGAAGAATCCATGCCAGGAACCAAATTCTTCCATCGACAGCAATCCACAAGCAGGCAAGCTTGACCTAATCCTCAACAAGCGTACAACAGCGAACAAAAACCTAGTAATAGTACAATCTTAATCGCTAGTAACACAGATTCAGTACCCCATTAGCAGGGACAAATTCTACTCTGATTCAGATTCGGCCTGGCAGACGGGGAGGTGGTAGGTGTCCAGCTGCCAGTACTTCTGCTTCACCCCCTCCCACACCTCCGCCTTGAGGCAGTCCCTGACGGGGAGAGGGACGAACTGCGTCGAGTACCCGAGGCTCGTCAGCTCCATCGCCACCAGCTGGCAGTACACCACGTGGAAGAAGGCGTTGTCGCCGCACAGCCCGTTGAAGTAGGAGTAGACCCCTCCCGGATTCAGCAGCTTGGGTAGGTGCTCGTGGAACTCCCTCATGTCCTCGTAGTACTCCCCGTAGGTGTCGAAGAATATACCTGCGCACGACGAAAAGACGCAGTTAGCAGCATTCAGAAACAGCGGTTCCCTAGATTTTCTTCAGGCTTACAGTGAGAAGCCAATCAAGCACAGAAATTTTAAAATATGACCGCTAAAGTTGTTTTTTTTTTTTTTTTTTACGGAGCTACGGCGGGCTTACGCCAGCCTGAACCATTTTCATTATCATAAGTAAGACTGAGATACAAACACAACGGCTACACAAGTGCAGCACCCAACACACACAAGAAGGAATGAGGTACAACAGAGAAGAACCAGGAAATGAGATAAACAAACAGCCGACACCAAGAATTTAGCACCCATCACCACTCGTAGACCATGAGGAGCGGGAACTCATATTGTTGGATAAGTCGAAAGGAGAATCAACACCGAGAAGACGAAGAGAAGAAGTTGCCCGCTACCGTGCGATCACTCGGCACCTTGAAGAGCTAGGAGAGTCACAGCCACCGTCGAAGGGCTTCTCAATGCCTAGTCACGACGCGGCGGAGAGAGCCACAGACCATGACGAAGGGCAAAGTTCCGCCGAGACAGCCCCGCACCTCCTCTGGGCCACACCACGGCCACCATCACAAATAGAGGGAACCAGAGCACTATGCGAGGCAACCAAACCTCAAACGTCGTCGAAGGGCACCGAAGTCTGAGACCTCACCGCCGCCATGAGCCCCCAAGAGAGAGATCGACCAACAGCACAAGGATGACCAAGGGAAAGGCCGCCGCCACAAATCACTTCCACCACCACCACCAGCACTGAACAGACCAACAACAACCCAGCCACATACCAACAGACCAACCGCACTCAAGCCGAGACTACAAACAAACCACCACGGCTCAATGGCTCCAAAGACAACGCCCCCAAGGGGGCAACGACGTCAAAGACCTCGTCGATGTCCGATCCAAGGATGGAGGATCTAGGCTTTCGCCCGGAGCACATTAGAGGACGCAATGCGGGAGCCTCACAATGACGCCTCCAAGGAGGAAAACGGCGCCCGAGGGCGTCGCCATCATCGATGCCAGCAAGGCCGGCACAAGGCTTTCGCCTGAAGCATCGCACACCGGACCTCTCCGCATACGGTGGCCGCCGAGTCCGGCAAGCATAGGAGCGCGAGACCTCCCATCCCCCTGCAATTCTGCGGCGAGCGTCCTCACCGCTGCTAGCAGGATGCACCTCCATTAACGCAACTGCTCACCTCGAGCACCGGCGCCGACAGGAGCGGAGATCAGGCCTGTCCACCACAGCTCCTCCTCCCCCACCACCATTCCACCCCCAGATCCACCTCCTCAGCCTAGCTCGCCGGACTGGAAGCCAGCCCACACAAGCCAACGAGCCGAGCGCCTCCGACGCTCACCCTGGACGACACCACCGGAGGTCGCCAGCCCGGCATCGCGTTCCTGCAGCCGGAGAGAGCCCCAAGTGTCGCCCCACCCGAGCGCGCAGGGAGCAGACAGCGAGGACCCAGATCTAGTCCACCCGGCCGCCGATGCGCGCCCACCGCTGCACGTCCTTCCAGAACGAGATGGGCAGAGCCGCCGGAGGCCACCAGGACGCCGCCGACGGGAGAAACCGCCAAGGGATGGAAGAACGGCCCCCCCAAATGGAGGCCGATGCGCCTAGGAAGCGACGCAGTCGGGCGGAGAGCGAGCACCCCGCCGCCACCTTCACCGGGCACGCACGGGCTTCGCCGGCGTCCCCTCGGGCGGCGGCGATGCAGGGGAAGGAGGGGTGGAAGGCCCTGGCGGCGGCGGCGACTAGGGTTTCCCCCGTGTCGCCGGAGAGGGCGGCGCGGGGGGGGGGGGGGGGGGGGATCTAAAGTTGTTGTTTGAAAAGTCCATTAGCTTGCCAGACAAGGCATGAACTGCTTGGGCTGTAAATCAGTAAGTCTCTGATTCGAATATTCCCTTCTTTGCGCAGACTCATACTTGTCAGTGACAATGAGATGCTAGGAGACTCTAGTTGGACAAACCAGAAAGAGGTTGCTATCTGGTTAGTTTGTTGAATATTAGTTGCACCCCTCATACCAAACACGAATTTTCAGCTGCTTACAGGTTCCTTTCTCACTGTTCCTTTGATTATATGCCAAAAGATAAGAGGAAGGAAAGCTCAGCTCAGCTTGTGTTGGTCAAAAGACAAGCAGCACATGGTCTGACTTATTCAACACTTGGTCTTAAAGAGATAACGTTGTTACTTCTAGTGCTCAAAATTCAGCAAGTTATCCACAAAATACAGACAACCACGGTTTGAATTATCTCGCGCTAATGTTTGATTTATTTCCATTTCTTATTCAACAGTCAAACCAGTGAACAGATAACACTCCATTCTTTGCACAGATTCATATTTGTCAGTGACAATGGTGTGCTGGACAGACTCTTATTGGACAAACCAGAGACAGGTTGCTATCTAGTTCGTTTGGTGAATAATACTTCTATCCCTGATACCAAACACAAATTTTCAGTTGATTACATGCTCCTTTCTTGCAATTCCTTTGATCATGTCGAAAGATAAAGGAAGGAAAGCGCATCTTTGTGTAGGTAAAAAGGCAAACAACACATGATTTGACTTATTCAACATTTGAATAAAAGAGACATGCTTCTAGTGCTCCCAATTCAGCAAGTTATCCATAAAATGCAGCGATCATGGTTCAAAGAGATAAATTTGTTGCTTCTAGTGCTCACAATTCAGCAAGTGCAAGTTATCCACAAAATACAGCGACCATGCTTTGTATTATCTCAGACTAATATTTTATTTATTTCCATTTCTTTTTCAACACTCAAACCATTGAACAGATAACTAGAAGTAAGATTTACAACCTTCACAAATCACAATATAGCTACTTTGGTTGATGAACAAGGAACTAACTCATTGTATTGTGAATGTGGAACATCTCTGATTCTAACACTCCATTCTTTGCACAGATTCATATTTGTCGGTGACAATGGAGTGCTGACAGACTATTGTTGGACAAACCCGCGACAGGATGCTATCTACTACCTCTTTAACTTTTTGTAACACGTTTTTAGAGTCCATGACAGAGCCAAAAAACGCCTTATATTAAGTTACCGAGGGAGTACTTTGTTTGGTGAATAATACTTGTATCCCTGATACCAACCATGAATTTTCAGTTGCTTACATGCTCCTTTCTTGCTATTTCTTTGATCATGTCAAAAGATAAAGGAAGGAAAGCTCATCTTGTGTAGGTAAAAAGACAAACAGCACATGATTTGACTTATTCAACACTTGATTTAAAGAGATATGCTTCTAATGCTCACAATTCAGCAAGTTATCCATAAAATGCAGCGACCATGGTTTGAAGAGATAAAGTTGTTGCTTCTAGTTGTCACAGTTCAGCAAGTTACCCACAAAATACAGCGACCATGGTTCGAATAATGTCAGACTAATATTTAATTTATTTCCATTTCTTCTTCACCACTCAAACCAGTGAAGATAACTGGGAAGATTTACAACCTTCACAAATCACAATATAGCTACTTCTGTTGATGAACAAGGAACTAACTGCTTGGAGTGTGAATAGGGAAGATCTCTGATTGGAATATTCTATTCTTTGCACATATTTGTCAGTGACAATGAATCCTGAGAGATTCTTGTTGGACAAACCAGAAACAGGTTGCTATCTAGTTCGTTTGTTGAATAGTACTTTTATCCCTCATACCAAACACAAATTTCAGTTGTTTACAGGCTCCTTTCTTGCTATTCCTTTGATTATGTCAAAACATAAAGGAAGAAAAGCTAAGCTTGTGTAGGTAAAAAGACAAACAAGACACCATTTGACTTATTCAACACTTGATTTAAAAAAAAAGTTGTTACTTCTAGTGCTCACTATTCAGCAAGTCATCCATTAAATGCAGCGACAAAAAGTTGTTACTTCTGGTGTAACAATTCAGCAAGTTATCCACAAAATACAGCGACCATGGTTTGAATTATCTCACACTAATATTTGATATATTTCCATTTCTTCTTCAACAGTAAAATCAGTGAACAGATAACTAGGGAGTATGATTCACAGACTTCAGAAATCACAATATAGCTACTGCAATTGATGAACACGGAAGTATAAAAAGGCAGTGTAGAAAAACACACCACACCATCTTGGTAGATACTTCTGTTGCAAGCAACCATGAAATCCAAATTGCCAAAATCCAACTGGTTTGAAATCAAAAGTTTTTAAGCCGCTGTTGTCTTGTTGTTATAACGATGATATAATGTTGTGGAGCGGCTCCAGCCTGAGCCGTCCACCCTTGCAATACATTCGGCATGTGGTGTTGCCATATCGTCCATACAACGTCATGCACGTCGCTAGGGATGAAAACGGTGCGGAAACGGACGGAACTGAGTGCTACCACATTTGTTTTCATATTCTTTTGCAGAAGCGGAGACAAATACAGAAACCCCGGAAATGAATACGGAAACATCACTACCAGTAACGGACACGGAGCGAATATATATCGGACACAAAAACAGAAGTGGGCGTTGACCGGAACTTAAAAACCCCTTCAATCATAGAGAAATACACACAAAAACAAATAAGTTTAATGAATTGTTAACATGGCTACAAAATAATATGTTTATTTTAGCAACTTAGCATAGTATTGTACTAGTACTGGAGAATTCCGTATAGGGAAGTTGAATACATGTGCGGTAGTAGAGGTTGGGCCTCAAATGATCGTGGTTGGGCTACAAACCAGCCATATGCGTATAGTAAAAACAGAAATTCCATATTCACGGAAACGGAAAGTTTTGTTTCCACGTCTGTTTTACCGGAACACCGTTCCGTTTTTGTTTCCGTTTCTGCATAAAAAATTCCATTTCCACTTCCGTTTCTGCATAAAAAATTCCATTTCCACTTCCGTTTTGCAAATTTCGGTTTTCATATTTCCTCTCCGTTTTCATTTTTCCTCCGGAAAAGCGGAAATTTTCCACTCCATTTTCATCCCTACACGTCGCTGTGCCCTGACTACATACTTCCCAAATACTTCTCATTATGACTAACTCTTGTCAGAAACCGAAGTATTAAAACAAGGCTCCATTATGTAACGATTCCGTTCCAGTAATTTTATTCAGCAATAACAAAGTATAGAATAATTACTCTTACATGGTACTCACATGATAAGTTTTGCAAAATTATTTAACTCGGACAGGGCTTCCTCGTGCCACGAACAATTTATTTCCATCAGAATCACCACAGGATAAGTATTTGTGGAAGACATACCATTCTACAAACATTTGTCCGCTTAAACCATCCAGGTACACTATCTACTTATAGAAACCATATGATGAAGAATTACCTACATTGGCTTCTTTTAAAGATTGAAATTTCACCATACACTATAGACTTGCAATTGCAAATTGCCTTATGTTCTAACTAACTTGTACGGCAAACTCACCACGAGCACAAAATAAACACTAGCACACATACACTGGTTGAGGAGCCCTCAAAAGCATGCAAGCTTAACATAAATACTTCCTATAAAATTCCGTAGTGCATTGACACATGATGGGATGAACTAGCATACAGAGTAAACGAAGATTGGCACATTAGTACCATTTGCATAACTTCTCTTCAGAAGCAGAGCTTCTAAAAGAGAAAAATGAGACTTATTCCAACTAACCTTGGCATCTTCAGCTCTTATTACTATGTTTTGTGATAACCAAAGAAACAAATATTCCATAGAAACTCCATCAAAGTCGTAGCTTCCACCTTTGGACAGCTTTTTTAAATAGAAAGGTAAGCGCTCTGCCCAATTCATTGTGATTGGAAAAGGTGAAACAACTTCACAAGTCATAATACAGTATTATGGGGCAATTTATAGAAAAAATTATTTGTCAGAGGTTTGGAGGAAAGCCGAAGCGAAAAGGCCGGATTTGGAGACAAAGACTAGAGAGAAACTTGATGTAACTTATATCAGGGGTATTTGTTATTCATTTGTGTTTTGTTTCCTTTGATCTATTCTACTGTCCTTACTTTATCAACAAAGTCAGTTCCAGCTCTAAAAATCACCACAGAAACTCTATCAACCTGTAGCTGCACCTTAAAAACAACTTCACAATAGTCTGTTCCTGACTAGAAATGCTGAAAAGAATGTGACACATCGAATTTTTTCTTCGAGACCGCATTAACATTGTTATGATGATGAACAAGTGCGGATGGCATGATGCAAGACACCAACAATTTGCAGATTCGCATCTGTCCCCAAACAAGCAAGCAAGCAACAGGATGTTTCAAATGGCAGCAATGAATTTTAGAAAAGTGAATGTTTTTGTCATACCGTCATAAGAACCGAGCTGCGGGATCACATCCTGCCATCGCCCAAAGAGGATCCTGACGTTCTTCTTCTCACCCCACCCGAGCTTGAGCATCCGGGCGTACACCTCCGGGTGGGCCTCGATGATGGTGTGCTCCTCGGGCTCGTACCTCTGTATCGCCTGGTCCACGAGCCCCATCCCGAACCCCACGTTGAGCACCTTGCCGCCGCCGGCGGCGCACACCGCCCGCGCGTGCGCCTCCATCAGCGGACGCTCCCACTCCATCATCACCGCCTTGCTCTCCGCATCCATCACCCGGTCCTCGCTGAACGAAACCCTCGAGTCGAGGTAGGTCTCGGCGGGGACGCCGTCGGAGGAGTTCGCGGGGGCCGCCTGGCGGCGGGCGACGGTGCCGAGGATGAGCTCGGAGCGGAGGGCGTGGTCGAGGAGCAGGTCGTATGTGGCGGGGTCGGATGTAAGGTCACCCGCGGAGAGGCCTTCGGGGGAGAGCGCGTTCCAGGGCGCGCCGGCATCGAGCAGGAGCCGCGCGGCAGCGGCGTGGCCGCCGGTGGCCGCGTGCATGAGCGGCGTCATGCCGGAGGCGTCGAAGTAGGTGGGGTCGGCGCCAGAGGAAATGAGCTCGGCGATAGCATCGTCGTTACCGGCCTCCGCCGCCGCGCACAGGAGCTCCTCTGGGGATTTATCAGACTTGCTGTCCGGCGGCGGCGCCATTCCCCTCGGTGGCGAGCGACCTTCTCTTGTCTTCGCTTTGAGGTTTTGCTCGGTTTTGGACACGGACCTGACGGTCTTTGCCCCTTTCGGCCTTTTTACGAGGTCTGCTATGCATAAGGCCCATTTCATTTACTGGGCTTGTAACGACTGTGTGATGTCCGATCCTTACTGACATCCAGGCGAACACTCGCCATTTATCATTTCTCCTTTTTTCTCATTTCCCTTTTTCAAAGGAAATTTGTGCAAATTGCTTCCGCTCTCGCCAGGAGGCCAACCCCGGCGAAGGCATTCCCTGCCATTGCATGGATCTTGGCGCAAGGCCAATGCCATGTAGATTCTCTATAGGCGTTTGCTGTAAGCCACTTCCTGCCAAACACGCGTTTCTTTTCTCTCCAAAAAATTGCACAGCCAAGGTGGCGGGGTGGACTTTCGACCATTGTGCCACTAAAAATAAAAATGGCATCCTCTTAATAATAAAAATCGTATCCTCTCAATAACAAAAATTTCATCTAATTATTAATAAAAAAATCCATGCACTTAGTAATAAAATTGCCAAGTCATTAATAAAAATTCCATCATCTCAATAATAAGATTTGTTTTTAAATTCGTCGGAAAATCCTGATCTTTTTTCACTTTCTCAAATGAATTTATTATTATTAATAACATGAAATTTTTATTTTTAAAAGGATGACAATTTATTTATTCAGAGGATGATATTTTTATTTTTAAGGACTTAGCAGTTTATTAATGGCATGTCAATTTTATTACTAAGCACATGACATTTATTATTATTAATAATATGACATTTTTATTATTGAGAGGATGAAATTTTTATTACTAAAAGGATGACATTTTGCGAACCAATATGTGGTTGGATGGTTAGGAGGACAATGCAATGCACATTAAGTGAGAGGAGACGTTCCCATCGACTACGAGGCGCCTACGGTGACTTTATTAATCTCAAGATGATATGACGGCTCAGTCTCTCGGAGGTGCTCATAAGTGTGTGTGTGTGTGTGTGTGTGTGTGTGTGCACGCGTGCGTATGTATGAGCGCCTGCGTCTGTATCATGAAAATAAAGAGGTTGGCGTTTTTAGTATTGAGAGGATATCATTTTTATTTCTAATAGCACAACAGTTTTATTGGGGCTTATCCAGATAAATTAGTTTTCTTATCTAGAGGAGGGCAACCTTATAAAGTAGCATGACAATTTTCATTTTTCAGAGCATGGCATTCATAAGTTTATGTCTTCTCCGTTTTCTATAAAAAAATATGGATTTTTTTTTAATTCATAGCACATTTTATCTACATGATGCCAGTTTAAAAGTTCAGCATGGCAATTTTACTTTTCCAGATCACATGCCCTTATTTTTCGTTTTGATCATATTCATTATAAATTTATAAATTAGAGAAATGATAGTTTTATAAAGTAGTATGGCATTTTTTGTAATTCATAGCATGAAATTTTCAAAAATTATGTTTTCTTTGGTTTTCTTTAGAAACACATGTAAATTTATTGATCATAACAATTACAGGTACACTGATTTGGACTTAAAATCCAAGAAAATACAAAGTAATCCCTATGGCTAAGAATTACAATGAAATCTCTTGTAGACATCTTCTTCACGGTAGGAATCTCTGTTTTTGTATAAGGAATGCTTTCTTATCATGGAATTTTTTAAATATAAATACCAATTAACTGGGCCTTTTGGAGAGCTGCTCCCCGGCGAATGTAGTAGGCTGGAGGGACCACATAAAACTAGGGTTTAGAGGTATTTCGGGCTTTGTGTTTGGGCCAAAATTGGAGCCCGAGCCCACCCCACCCATTGGGCTTTAGGTTCGGCCCGTCGGGCCAGGCTAGCCATGCCCAGTTTTAGCCTAAGTCTGACTCGTGCAGCTGCGCTCGTTCGCTGGCGCGAGCGCACGGACTACGGCCGTCCGATGCTCGTTACGGATTGCGCGAAACGTGCGGCGAGTGGTGTGCCCGGCTCCTTTATTCCAGGCGAAACCGCTCCCCCACGCCGCACCCCCCGCTCGTCTTGTTCGAAACCGCCCGCACCCCCCGCAGATTTCATTCGAACTCCTCTCCCTCTCCCTTTCCCCTCCTCTAGCAATGGCGCGGCGAGGCGGGGTGCTGCAGTGGTGGGCGTGGAGTCGCCGGTGCGGGAGGCCGTCCGCGAGCGCCGCGAGTTGCCGGCTGCAGGCGGAGGTAAACCACTATTTCCTCCTCCCCTGCTCCCCTGTTTTTCTCGCTCTGCTCCCGTGTTTGCGCTCCATGGAGTTAGGGTTTAGGTGAGGGGGCGGGCACGAGATTGTCCATGGCGTCCTCGGGCTCCGCGTCGTGAATGCTTTTGGAGGGCGTGGCGTTGCTATGGCGAGGGGAGGGGAGGGGGTGGGTTTGTGCTGGGGGTAGGCGGGATTGAGTCGCTGTAAGGGGATACACGCGACCGAATCCTAGTGACTGGCGCATAGGATTCGTTTTTTCGATGTTGCTTGCTTCTCAAGACGTAGTTGCTCATAATTTCGATGGAGTTGCTTAGATTTTTCCTGTAATTTGTGAGATGGAGGGGCAGGGCAAGGGGATGCATCTGACTGGGGGCAGTTGCTCATTTTTTTGATGGCAGTTGCTTCATAAATTCGATGCTAGTTGCTTAGTTTTTTGCTGCAAATTTTGCGAGGGGGAGGGTCAGGGGATGCATCTTACCTGGTAGTTGTTCATAAATTTGATGCTAGTTGCTTAGATTTTTCCTACAAATTTGCGAGGGGGCGGGTCAGGGGATGCATCTGACTTGGGCAGTTCATGGAGGGGTCAGGGATGCACTATTTTTTTTGGGGGAAATGGTTTTTGTGATTGGTTGATTTTAGTTTTAGTTATTGTCTAGATTTGCAACACCAAGTTGATATCCTTTTTGTAGTGTTCTTTAAATTTACTGTATGAAACATGACGTTGCTTATATCAACCATCGAGCTGCGGTCCTTCATTGCAACTATGAATAGGAGATGAGATATCTCTCATGAATAAGCGGCAAAGCCTGAGTGTTTTTTGATCTTTTTAGCTAATGTGATGAAGATGAACATGTGACTTTTGTTGATGAGTAGTTTTTTTATGTGCTTTATTTTTAGTTGCCACAAAATAATGAGTAGTGCATAGTTATCAATACCAAATTGCTTTTGCAAGCACTAGCAATTCAGTTGTTGAGTTATCTCTGGGTAGGGAATAAATGGAGTTTTGTTCGTCTCCAAATGACAGTGATGTTAGCTCCAAATGCAAGCAGTATCATTTGAGCAGTTGAGTTATAGGGCTTTTGTATCTGGTTGTATCTGTTTTCATGAACATGGTTTTTTTGTGTTTTCTTATACAGAATGGCTCCGAAAAGCAAAAGGCATGCGGGTAGAACTGATGGTGAAAATGATGGAGAAGAAGTGGTAGCTCAACCAGCAAGGAGTAATATTGGACACAAGCGCGGGCGGGCGAATCAGGATCCTGTACGTGGTGGTCGGGCAGGGAAACGGGCCACCAATTCTGCCCGGGGTGGTCGGGCGGGGAAACGGGGCACTGATTCCACCCCTCGTGATGAAGGAGGGAGAAATCCGAAACGTGCGAAGAAAGTTGCGGATGAGGTATTTTTCTTATGAAAAACTTGAAAGGAGGGAGGCATCCTTGAAATATGTAATGCTCAAGTCAGCATGGCATTTTCTTTTTGTATATGCACTCCTATAATTTGATAAGCAGCAGAATAGCAGTGTAGCAGTTGCCTAGTTTAGTACTAACAGTTGCAGTTCATTATGGATCTAGTTGCTTAGTTTAGTACAGTGAGTTGCTCAGCTTAATATAGTGGGTTGCTCATTTTTTAAATTTTGTAATGCAGATTGGTAGCAGTGGGCCACCATCGAGGAACAGGGCATCACCTTCAAGACTTTTTCTCCTAAACAGTGGCCTCGATGATACACAAAAGGATGCCATTGGTGATATAAGCTTTGGGGGTGTGCTTGATATCGGGACAAGAACAATGAAAGGAGATCTTGTGAAGTTTGTGACGAAGTGTTATGATCCAGAGTTGTCGCAGCTTGTTATCCCAGATAGGGGGAAGATCCCAGTTGATGCAGCAAGCGTAGAAAGAATCTGGGGTTTGCCAAGGGGGGCAGGGAAGGTTGCATATGAAGTGGAGCCAGACGTAGTTAGGTTGTTCAATGAGATGTTCGACATCCCGACAGGGCCCGCACCATCAGTGACCGAGTGGTGCAAAATGATAAATGATATGGGAGCTGTTGCGGACGACAAGTTCTTAAGTGCTTGGCTGGTTGTTGTTTATAGCTGTTTTCTTGCACCGACGACCAGCTTGAAGGTGTCACCGCGCGCATACTCAGCTGCGCTGAATCCACGTGAGGTTGTGAATTCAAATGTTTGCCAGTTTGTCGTCGACCAACTTAGGCTTGCTTTCATGGGTTTGGGAGACAAGAAGAATACTATATGCTGCTGCCTTTTCCACCTAGTGGTAAAATGATCCTAGGCCTCCCCCCTTGTTTCTTCGTTTTTCATTTCGCGTTATATGTTTCAAGCTGAAGTTCGATAGGTTTTTTCGCAACTGATATGTGTTCTCTATTTTTTTGAAATAGCTGCTATACCTTGACTCGCTTGACGTGGACTTTAGGACAGTCCATAAGGATTATGTGGATGAGAGGACGGCAACTGTTCTTCCAAGGGTCAAAGCATGGAATGAAGGTCTGATCAAAGCAGTAATTAAGAAGGACAGGATTAGGAAGGGTGTCTATGGAAAGTTACGAGTAAGTGTCACTTTACTGTCTGAACATAATTTTTTGTAGTTGCTTGATTTTTTTATGCAGTTGCCCACCTATAGGGATTGTGTTGCCTAATTTTAGGAAGCCTAGGCCTGGTGATTAAAAGGTCCACAGTTTTAGCAAGCATATGCAGCAATGCAAAACAGGGGGAACTGTGCCAAGATGGAAGTGCCATCATGTTAGTCATGTTAGTATTAGGTGCATCAATTCAAGTCTCGCGAGCTAAACTATCCATAAACATGAGACAAATTCCAGATGCATCTCGCCTCTCTCTCATCAACATGATACCTTTTCTTTAACAAATGGATCATTTGTTACAAATGACTCTTGCTCTCTCTACGCACATGGCACACACATAGTCAAGAATTTTTTTGTAGTTGCTTGATTTTTTTATGCAGTTGCCCACCTATAGGGATTGTGTTGCCTAATTTTAGGAAGCTAGTTGCTTTTTTGAAAGCTAGTCTCATGATAGTTTTTTTACATGGAATTTCACATGGCAATCTTAACATTTTGTCTCCAAGTAGTCATACATGTCCAATTACATTAGTATTTTTAAGCAACAGTTGCCAATAATTTATAGTTTCTGTAGTTGCTCAATTTTTATCGGGGGGTTGCTGTAGGTGCTGTAGGTTTTTTGTGATGTCCATAACTGCAGTTGCCATCAATAGTGCTTGTATTTGCCCTAAGTTAGGGAGGCAGTTGCTCATTCATTTCCTCTTTTTTTGAAATTTGTTTGATCTTTTTTGCTAACTGAGTTTATCATGTACATTTTTTTACAACAAACAGCTCAAACCAGAGTTCTCGAGATGCGCAGAAGATAGTGTTTTTGGGAGCATGGATCACATCCAGAAGTTTGTTGCTGCGAGGCTTCCTCAAAACTACAACATCAATGTATTTTCTTTTGTCACCATGGTTTTGCCCTTTTTCATAAGAAACGGAGTGCTTTTTTCGTTTATCGTTGTTGTTGTATAGACTGCTCATCTTTTCGAGTTTTGTATTTTTGTATTTTTGCAGAAACAAAGGAGGTTGTCAATGCTGGTCCATGATATGTGCTCTGAAATATCAGTCCAAATTTGGAGGTTTGTTCATGGGGTGGGCAAGTTGGAAGAGGAGGAGGTTGAACCAGCAGGCACAAGTGTTTCTAGGGTCGCAAGCATACGTCAATCATCACGGCAGAAAAAGGAAGCAACAAGTCCGAAACAGCAGAAGGTTGCAAAGCAAAAGAATACAATGGGCAGTAGCAGTCAGTGCAAGGAGACACTTTTGGAGTCCGACGACGAGGAGGAGGAATCCGACGAGCAAGAATTTGAATCTTCAGAAGAAGAAGAAGAGGAGGAAGGGAAAGATGAGGACAGTCCTGAAGAGGAGAGTTCGGATAATGACGGGGACAGCAATGACGATGACGACGATGATGATGACTATGATGATGATGCTCCGTCATACAGCAGCCCGCCAGCAGCCACAGAACATGACGATGATGATTCACAGCACACGGACGCTAACAACTCACAGCCGCCCGTTGCTGGTGAAGAAGATGGTGGAGATGAGGAAGACGACGATGAGGATGATGTTGAAGATGAAGAGCAGGACAGGGAGGATGATGATGAAGAGGAACGGGACGAAGAGAAGGAGAGAAATGTGGAAGGGGGCAATGATGAAGAGAATGAACCAGATAAGAAAGAGGGGGAATCGGAGGAGAAACATGATGATGAAAAGAGTGAAGAAGAGGAAGAAGAGGAGGAAGACAGAGAGGATGAAGATGATGATGCGGAGCAAGATGGCGGGGGTGGGAAGAAGGGGGGGTGAAGATAAGGATGATGGCGGGAATGGCGGCAACGCTAGCACCGACCAGCCCAGCAAGGGAGGTGGTGATGATGAGGGAGGTGCACGAAATCCGGGGTGGCGTGGGGGCAGTTGCGACGACGAGGTGCCGCTAAGTACCATCATGGAGAGACTCAAGCGCACTGGCAAGGAAAGAAGTGAGGCAGAGGAAACGATGTCCGTCGAGAGCACACAAGGAAGCATCCAAAGTGCCGACAGTTTTTTTCAGAGCAGCTTTGTTAAGATGGACATGCGGAAGGAGCCTTTTGAGGTTCAGAGTGGGCCTGTCATTTCAGCTGCAGATGTGGTGAGGATTGGAGATACCCAGTACAGACAGAAACAGGTCATTCCCGAGACCCATGATATCCCTCTTTTCCCGATGCTTGCGATGCCAACTGAGGAAAAATTCTTCGTGATGGATTTGTGCCCTGAGACGATGGTAGATGAGTTGGAACTACCAAGTTTTGGCCAAAAAGAGAAGGAAAGAAAGCTTGCCGGAGGAGTTGGAGCGGCTGCCACAAGGAAGGTCAAGAAAGTGAGCCATAAGACAGTTAAGGCCTGTGTTATGTCTCCAAAAGGAAGAGAGGATGCGGCTGTTCAAAGTGCTGCAACTACGACAACTAGCCAGCAAGCTCCGACAGTTCAGAGGCCGACAGATGAAGTGGCAAGTCAGAAAGCAACATCACCAGCAAAAAGCAAGGTTTACCAGAAAAGAGCAGCAAAGAAGCAAAACACAGCAACTGATCATATTCTGCAAGCAACTGAACAGAAAAAACAAGCAACTGCTGAATCAACAAAGACTGAAAACAGGGCAAGTGCTGAATCAGCAAAGAGTGAAAACAGAGCAACTGCTGAATCAGCAAAGACTGAAAACAGAGCAACTGGTGCTACTCTTGAAGCAATTCAGCAAAAAACTCAGGCAACCAGAGTGAGCATGCAGGCAGCAACTGCCCATGAATCAGCAGCCCCTCCCACGCAAAGTACGGTGGCAACTACTGTGCTTGAGGAAGCAACCTCTGAGCAGGAGCAAGCAACCACCCAGGACTCAACAGACAAGCCTCCGGTACTCCCCAACAAGCAAGCATGTTTTGCAAAGGGGAAAGAAATCTCACTGGATGATGTTAGGGACATCAACAAGCTCCTTGAGAAGTGTGTGAGCGCAGGTTCGACGCCACCGCTCTCGAGGAGTAATTCTGCTGGCACCATACCTGTAATACGAACATCAGCTGCCATCAATCTACCAGGAAACAAAGGAGCATGCGATTCAGGTGAAGAAGCACGATTGCTGCAAAGATCAAAGTCTGGGAGAGCTGTGTGGGATGATTACTGTCCAGCTCCACCTTTCGATCTTGGGATAGATGAGCTAGCAGGAATAACAGGCGAGGAGGGCAAGGCAGCAGAGGATAAGGGGGTTGCAAACGCAGCTGCCACCGGTGACATTGAGTGGGGAATTGACTGGGGCAATATGGACTTCGATGAAGTTGTCGAGGGGGCAGTGAAAAATGCTGTAGGTCAGAGTGCGGGGCACATGTCACCTGCCGGTTTCAGCATGCCAACCGAAGTTGCAAAAACTACCGCTGAGGGGGAATCATCTGGCAAAGGTGCAGCCAGCAGCTCGGAAGAACCTGTTCCTGAGAAGCGCGAGAGGAGGATACAGAAAGCTCCACCATCACAGAGGTCACCATATGTGAATGTAGAGATGAGAAGGATTTCACATGCAATGCAGAGACAAACAGAGTGTATGCACTGATTCTGTTGCTTGGAGGAGGAGGAGGAGGGACTAGAAGGACGTCGCAGGGTGATGATACAACGTGTGTGTTTGTTCCAGTAGCCACTTTTTTCCTGCTTTTTTCTTTTTTTGCATGCAATGATCTCTCCTATTGTTATTTTTCTTAACAGAGCCTTTCTGTTTGTTCTACATGCCGCAAATCATAAACTATCGTGGTTACTTCTGCACAATCAAGGAGCTTGCTCAATCAATGAGGAAGGCAGGATGGATGAAGACACATGTCTTCGAGTTAGGGATTGAAGCAATCATGTACAACAGACAGGTGGGGTCCAAGAAAATAATCATGCCTGTTAGGTTTTCGGTAAGAGAAATAAAAACCCACAGTTTTTCCTTTTTTTGTTTTTTGGCACTGAAGTTGTTGCTTTATTATCTGATTCTACATTTCCCCACAGACTTGGCTTCAAAGGCTCGATCTAGATGTGAGGGAGCTGCATGATAGGTTCAAAAAATCAAACCGTTTGGATGAGCAAGACATGGTATGGTCCATGTGTTTTACTAGTTGTCAAACATGATAAAAGGCTCTATTCTGTTTTTTCTTAGATTTTTTTCTAGAAGTTGATGTCAGGAAATCATAGGAGTTGCTTGAAATCACATGATAATTTGCTCATAAAAAGCCAGTGAGTTGCCTGATAAGCCATTTTGCAGAAGCTTCATACACATTGTCAGAAGTTTTTTTGATGTTTTTTTAGTGTTTTGAGAGTTATGCCAGAAGTTGAATAAAATTCTATAGAGTTGCCTAAAAATCATATGAAATGTTGCCCATACAAACATATAGAGTTTCCCAAAAACATATCAGTAGTTGATGTCTTTTTTGGTATGCTAACATGGTTTTTTTCTTGAAGGTTATGATTCCTGTGCTTGAAAATTTAGACCCAGAGAACGCCAATGGTGCACACCACTACTGGGTACTCAACATCAATCTGAGGGACAAAAGGTTCGAAGTGTTTGACTCATGGAGGATGTTAAAGAAAAGCAAGAGGCTGGATGATGTTGTAAGGGCTATTGTAGCTGCAGTTCGTGTGTTGTGGGACAAGTACTATCCAAAACAAGCAAAGACAATGGACTAGTTCCCGCTTGTGGATATCGATGCACCAAAGCAGACTGTATCGTAAGGACCAACCCACATACATACATATCGTTGTTACAAGACGTAGTGTTTTGCTTTTTTTTGCAAGTGCTTTCTTGACATTTGGATTTTTTGCAGCGGTGACTGTAGCATATTCGCATTGATGAACACGTTATTGTGAACGGGACGTGGCTCCCGAACTACGGACAAAGCGACATACCAAACATCAGGAAGAAGATGACCATCTCCATGCTGAAGTGTGACCTGAACAAGATTCCATGGCAGGAGATCCTCAAACCGGCCAACAAGTGAACAAATATATAGGTACATTTTTTTTCCTGATCAATGTGTTCCATTAGAGAATATCAAATGCGAATACTAATGTGTTCCATTACAAAACTCACAAAAGTTTGCCCCAAACCACCTATAACATGTTTGCATAAATCACAAGCGTCCATAGGATTTTGCATGTTTTACGAGTAAGGAATATAAGCACAAATGTCAAGCATCTACCTCCACACAGTCTCCAATTTGTGAATTTAAAGCTAGGAAAACACATAAATTAAAACAAGTCCATGCAAATGATTTCATCGTTTGCTTTTTTCTTGAAGCTGGCAGTTGCTTGATTTCCCTTCTACATTTGCTCAGAAACCAGAGCTCAATTGCTTCATCTACCAGGACACTGTTTGCTCTTTTTTCCTTACTTTCCGCTAGTTTTGCAAGCCCAGGGGGTCATTACCTTCATGTGGTAACGATCACATCAGCTTCCCTAGGCACGTTGCAGCAGTGTGATCGATTGATTCACAAATGCTGCACTTGTTCTTTTTCTTAGGGTGTAGTTCCAGGGCTGATTTGAAGCGCTTGCTGCGGCTGCGCCCTTTCGTGACTGAACGAGGTGGATCCGTAGGAGCAAGGGGGCAGGAGGTTGGTTTGAAGTACTTGGGGCATTAGGGTTTGATGCTTCCCTAGCACGAGCCGCTTCCCGGGCTGCCTTTAGCCTCTTCTTCCTCAGTTTATTCAGCTTAGTAACCTCAGTATCTGCTGCTTTCATGTGCCTCCTATCTGCAGCGGCTGCCTCATCACTAGTCATTGCCTTCTTGGCTAGCTTTGCAAAATCCATTGTCAGAGTCACTTGCCGAACTTGGTTCTCTGACTCAGCGGGCAAGTCATGCGGAGGGCCCTCGTTAGGTGGCGGTGGTGCACTTGGTACTCCATGTTGCGTCCAGCGGCGCTTGATGTAGTGTTCAGGTATCTCATTAACGTCAAGGTGTGTGAAGATTTTCAAGACATGGCAACAAAGCATGCCGTCCCTATGCCACTTGCAACATTCGCAATCGTAGATAGCTGGCTCTGGTCTCACTGTGACTAGGTACTTCCTCGAGCCATACCCTAGGACTTCTTCTGTATTGGGCTCAAGGTAATAGAAGTTGATTCCAGCGGGACGCACATCGTACTGGCCAATCATCTGAAACTCAGTTCTAAACTTCACATAGATGTCCCTAGTGTATGCTTTGTAGGCATGCCTCTCAATGGGGAAACACGACCATCTTTGTGCCTCTAGATGTTCTGTCCGGTAGTCGTTCCCGCCCTCCCTCACGAGTATGTGTACCTGAATTTTCTCATATTGCTTGACGAAGTTGAGAATTGACTTGTGTGGGTTCACATAGCGCTTCAACACAGCATTGAACCCTTCGTTGCATTGCGTTGACTGAAGGAAAGGGAAGAACCTGAATTTGAAGTAACACGACACCCATGTAGCCCGATCTTCATAGAGTTTCTCAAAGTGACCATCCATAAGACCTTCATATTTCAATTGAAGTGCAGCCCATTTCCTTTCAAACTCAGCCGGGGTGAAACTGAAGTCAATGCATTCATTGAAGTCTTTTACCAAATCCGGGTTCCTAGCCAACACGGGGCCAAGCTTCTCTTGTGCTTTCTTCATTATATGCCAACGGCAGCAACGGTGAATCGTTGCCGGGAACTTCCTCTTGATAGATTGTGCCATAGCAACATCTTGGTCCGTGATGATGTTGTCCGGAGCCAAACCATCCATTGCTTCTAGGAAAGCATCAAATAACCAGTCATAACTTGAGGCTAGTTCCTGCCGGACAAATCCACACCCGAGCATTATTGACTGCCCATGTCTGTTGATTCCAATGAAGGGGGCAAACTGTTGGAAATATGCCCTAGAGGCAATAATAAGATGGTTATTATTGTATTTCCTTGTTCATGATAATTGTCTATTGTTCATGCTATAATTGTGTTGTCCGGAAATCGTAATACATGTGTGAACACATAGACCATAACATGTCCCTAGTGAGCCTCTAGTTGACTAGCTCGTTGATCAATAGATGGTTACGGTTTCCTGACCATGGACATTGGATGTCATTGATAACGGGATCACATCATTAG
Source organism: Aegilops tauschii subsp. strangulata (assembly GCF_002575655.3). Classification (NCBI taxonomy): domain Eukaryota; kingdom Viridiplantae; phylum Streptophyta; class Magnoliopsida; order Poales; family Poaceae; genus Aegilops; species Aegilops tauschii. The sequence continues at coordinate 488,692,017 of NC_053039.3, forward strand.
GAGAATGATGTGATGGACAAGACCCAATCCTAAGCATAGCACTAGATCGTGTAGTTCGTTTGCTAAAGCTTTTCTAATGTCAAGTATCCTTTCCTTAGACCATGAGATTGTGCAACTCCCGGATACCGTAAGGGTACTTTGGGTGTGCCAAACGTCACAACGTAACTGGGTGGCTATAAAGGTACACTACGGGTATCCCCGAAATTATCTGTTGGGTTGGCACGAATCAAGACTGGGATTTGTCACTCCGTATGACGGAGAGGTATCTCTGGGCCCACTCGGTAGGACATCATCATAATGAGCTCAATGTGATCAAGGAGTTGTTCACAGGATGATGTGTTACGGGAACGATTAAAGAGACTTGCTGTAACGAGATTGAACAAGGTATCGGTATACCGACGATCGAATCTCGGGCAAGTATCGTACCGATAGACAAAGAGAATTGTATACGGGATTGATTGAATCCTCGACATCATGGTTCATCCGATGAGATTATCGTGGAGCATGTGGGAGCCAACATGGGTATCCAGATCCCGCTGTTGGTTATTGACCGGAGAGTTGTCTCGGTCATGTCTACGTGTCTCCCGAACCCGTAGGGTCTACACACTTAAGGTTCGGTGACGCTAGAGTTGTAGAGATATTAGTATGCGGTTAAGCGAAAGTTGTTCGGAGTCCCGGATGAGATCCCGGACGTCACGAGGAGTTCCGAAATGGTCCGGAGGTAAAGATTTATATATAGGAAGTCCAGTTTCGGCCACCGGGAGAGTTTCGGGGGTCACCGGTATTGTACCGGGACCACCGGAAGGGTCCCAGGGGTCCACCGGGTGGGGCCACCTATCCCGGAGGGCCCCATGGGCTGAAGTGGCATGGGAACCAGCCCCTGGTGGGCTGGTGCGCCCCACCCAAGGGCCCAAGGCGCCTAGGGTTGGAAACCCTAGGGGGCCGTTGCCCCCCGAGGGGCATGCGCCCCCCTGGTTGGAAACCCTAAGGGGGCCGTTGCCCCCCGAGGGGCCTCTGCCCCGGGGGCCGCCGCCCCCTATAGATGGGATCTCCAAGGGGGGCATGCGCCCCCCTAGCCCCTATATATAGTGGAGGGGAGGGAGGGCAGCCGGACCCTAAGCCCTGGCGCCTCCCTCTCCCTCCCGTGACACCTCTTCCTCCTCCAGTAGCGCTTGGTGAAGCCCTGCTGGAATCCCGCTGCTTCCACCACCACGCCGTCGTGCTGCTGGATCTCCATCAACTTCTCCTTCCCCCTTCCTGGATCAAGAAGGAGGAGACGTCTCCGCTTCATACGTGTGTTGAACACGGAGGTGCCGTCCGTTCGGCGCTAGGATCATCGGTGATTTGGATCACGACGAGTACGACTCCATCAATCCCGTTCTCTTGAACGCTTCCACTCGCGATCTACAAGGATATGTAGATGCACTCCTCTCTCTCTCTTGTTGCTAGATGACTCCATAGATTGATCTTGGTGATGCGTAGAAAATTTTAAATTTCTGTTACGATCCCCAACACAAACGACATATTGTACATGTTCGTGAGGTAAGTTGCATCAAATGACACGCAATCATGATAAGCCTCCGCGTATGCTTTCCTTGCCGCACCATCCACCCAAAACAAGTTTTCTGTCCTGCCTTCCGCATCTGTCTTGCATTTAAAGAAAAATCCTGGGTCATTTTCCATCACCTTGCAAAAGTAGTTTAGTGTTTCTTCAATGTCAATGTCTTTAGTTGGGGCGTTGAGCTTCGAACAGTGGTTATGGATGGCTTTAGCTGTGTACGGAACAATCAACTCCGAGCCGTAGTATGATGACATTAACATCATCATTTTTCCTTCCATAAAAAAACAGAAACTTGTTTTTTTCAGGACTAACTAACCACAATGCAGCGAGCAACATGTTTTTTATAGATAACATAAAGTAACAATTATGCATAAGCAGAACAAGAACCAAGCCTGTATCCAACCAAGTTTTGTTTTTTGATGGGTGATGTCTTTTATTTTATTTTCAGAGTTGCACAGAAAATGAACATAGTTGCCTCAGTTTACTTTTCAAGTTGCCAGTTTTCCCCCCTGATCAGGGCTGCCCATGAATCCTAAGCAGCTTATACTAGGATATGAAACAAACCCAAGTAGTTGAGGTAGGAATAGGCAACACCAAGGTGTTTCTGTTTTGGGTCATGATTTTTTTAATTACCAGAGTTGCACAAAAAATGAACATAGTTGCATAAAAAATGAACATAGTTGGCTCAGGTCAAGGTACTTGATGCAGGAATAAGTAACAGTTCTGTAGTAAAAAGACTTAACGCAATGTGAGTTTTGTACCTGCTGTCAAGTTGCAGTCATTTAGGTGAGTCAGTAGTTTTTTCTGTTCCGGCAGGATTCCTTGGTGAGAACGGAGGTATTTCGAAAGCAGTGGCTTCTCAGTCAGTGGATGGTTATGATCTGCAATAAAAGTGATAACCTCCCATCTGTCATCTTTAAGCTTCACCACCATCTTAAGCACGACATTTTGTTTGCTTCACAGTTTCCCGTTTCCTCTTCTTCTTGAAAGTGTGTTCCTCGACATCATCTTCAACATCTTGTTCAGGTGAGCTTGGACATGTAGTGTTTTTGCTCGATGAGGGAACACCCGGGATCCCAACCCTCTCTACTGGTTTGCGGAACTTGTTACAGCAGAATTGCTGTTTTTCCACCACACCTGTGTAGGCCGACCTGTAAGACGTATTTGACTTGATTGAAAAGCCCTCCATCAAAGCATAGCGATTGTAGTGTTCCCTCACATCCTCTAATGTGTCGAAGCGCATGCCAACACAAGGTTGTTGTGGCTGTGATCCAGCTTCTTCATCTTCCAACTCATGTGCCTCATGAACTAAAGCATTAGTAGGAGCAACCATAGGTGGGGGAGAGGTAACACGATTGTCCGGGACATGAGTAGTGTTAGATCCAACATTGGGGTCAGGAGACTCACCAACCTCCTCCTCCAATTGTTGATGTTCCTGTTCACCCCCTGCATGCAAGAAGGGTGCACCCAACTCGACTGAAATGTTGATGGACTCTACGTCAAGCGGTGGTTCATTCAGATCAATCATCATGAACAATCAACCTGCAACAAATTGTGTGTTAGCCCACCACAAAAGCATGCATGACCTTTTATGAACAAACTAGTTGTAGAATATAAAGGAGCAACTATAAACACTTGTTTGGGCAACTATAAAGTTAAACAGAGGCAATTCATATCTTCTTTTTCCTCAAAAGTTTCCTGTTTCTTCTTTGTTTTCTTATATGTGTTATGTTTCTACCAGTATGACACACATATACAACAGCAAAGAGCATGCATGACCTTTTATGAACAAACTAGTTGTAGAATATAAATGAGCAACTATAAACACTTGTTTGGGCAACTATAAAGTTAAACAGAGGCAATTCATATCTTCTTTTTCCTCAAAAGTTTCATGTTTCTTGTTTTCTTATATGTGTTATGTTTCTACCAGTATGACACACATATACAACAGCAAAGATTTGTTTTTACACGACATGCGCTGATTCATTTGTGCCTTTTTTTCAGCAGCAGATTACAACTTTTGACGATTGGAAAGAAACAACCAATGTGCATATCTGACGGAGAGCTTACCAGGAGCAGGAGGCCTATCATTTGGTGTAGTTTATGTCTTTTTTATTTTTTCAGTGAGACCATATGGAATGTAGCAAAGTATCTTAGTGTGGGATTGTTCGAATCTGTTTTTATGACGCGACCTTTGTTTTGTGCGTTTGTCGTTTGTGTCTTCTTTTTAGCGAGAACCATACTGACATAGCAAAAGCTGTGCGTTAACACATGCAAGTTAATACTTTCTACCTCTGTCTATAACTTGAGTTTTTTACGTTCTTGATAGTTCATGCTTTAATGCACAGGGAAGTTGCATGTGTTTTAGTACTAGAGTTGACATGTTCTCACATCTGGTAGAGGCAACTCTAGAATTTCTGAACAGCTACGGTTGCACAGCTCTTTTTTTACCAGAGTTGCTTCAAAAATGAACATAGTTGCTTCAGTTAATTGTTCGAGTTGTCAGGTTACTTTTTTCCTGATCAGGGTTGCTCATGAACCCCAAGCACCTTATAATAGGATAGGAAAGAAAGCCAAGCAGGTTTCGTGTTGCAATGCACCTGCACAAACGCAATGGTCCTGCATTTTCTTTCCCACTAGAGTTGCTCTATTTTTGTACCGGCGTTGCTTTTTTGTATCATAATAGTTGCTCAAGATGCGTACTGGTGTTCCCACTATAGTTGCTTTTTTCACGAGATCAAAAGAACGAACTAAAAACTGGACTAGTTGATGTTCAAGCAGGGGTGGTTGAGTAGGGAAGAGAGAGGAGTCGGGTGGAGGTGGTGCTTACCTTTTTAGGGGCAGGTAGGTCTGTTTTCTCTCTCTCCAGATCTGATTTTTGGAGCAAGGAGGAGGAAGGAGGTGTTCCTGCGTCGGCTTTGTTCTTCAAGACGCCATAGATGGGGCAGATCTTGTTCCGATCTTGTTTAGAGGAGGAAAGGCAGGAGCAAGGAGGAAGAAGGGGACCCGTGCGTGGGCTTGTCCTTCAAGGAAAAGGAGGAGGGGGTTGCGTGAGGCGTCCGCAAGGGGGAGCGTGGGCGGGGGTGCAGGGAGGGGGTGGGGACCGAAGCCTGGGGACGACGGGTGTGAGGAAGCGGGGGCCAGGGGGGACCAGGTGTGATCAGGGCGCGCGCGTGATTCGCGCGGGCTTGGGTTGGTCGGTTTCGCGTGCGGGGGGCTGCTTTCCGTTTCTGGCTGTCTGGTCGCGCGCGCGGGCGACTCCTTCCTTTTCTGGGAAAGCGCTCGGGGCTGCGATCGGGCGCCCGTGCGCCCGCGAGCCACGTCCCAGTTTTAGTTACACCATTCGATTAGAGAGCTTGCTTGCCCACAAAGCAAGTGTGCCAATCTTCATAGTTTGTCACCCCAGTTGAAATATGTGATATCAGACTAGGACTTGCAAAATCTGGTGTTGACAAGCTCAACCGCCTTCGGTAACTGAAATAAAAATGTTAAGAAATCCTAAGCACAACCTTCCAATTGTGACATTTTGGCGGCTCGAGCTTGTATGCCGCGAGACCAATCTTCTAAAGTACACAATATGGCCCGAAGTACTTGAAGCGCAATTTTAGATATAGTTGATTTGCTAGAGACGATCGAGCATACACCTGTAATTGCAGTAACACTTTGTCCCCTAAAAGGCGTGCTTTGTTTATTTTCGATATGCCCGGATCTTCGTCCTTCTTGCACATTGGTCAAATTCCGCTTGATCAATGCTAGATGCGCATCACGTTCCAACAAGAAATTATGACGTAGATGCCAGTACCGTAGGCCAGATCTTGTGCATTCTGCCCCAAGTTCGGGCCATGTCCATACAATGCTTTAAACAATAAGTACCCAAAGATGACTGCTGAATCGATTTATATGAAAAGTCGGTGACAAGTAGCCAATAATTTCAACTTTTTTGCTTCGTCAACAATAAAGAAAGGATAACCATATCCAAACATTGGTTCACGTGTTTTGTTTGTCTATCCATTTAAGGGTGATACGCTATGGTGAACTACAGTTTAGTGTCAAGTGGCTTGAATTCCTCCCACTAGAACGCGCTCGTAAAATCTTATCATGGTGTGATACCAGAGCGTGAGGCATGCCATGGAGTTTGAACACGATAACCACAATGATACCTAAGTGTGAGTCATGCCATGGAGTTTGGTGAAGGGGTCAACCATCACCATGATGACATTGCCCCGTGAACTCAAATCAAATGAATCGAACATGTCTTTGGAATACATAAACCACACAGAGATAAGTTAGTATGAAATCATTATTTTAACACCAGCCATGCACAAATATTGTGTTGTGTCCATGCAATTTTGAGATGGAGTTGAATTGTTTTGCCAATTGAAAGAAATCGCATGGGACTAGTTTATGTCACAACACACAAGTATGATCTAAAAAGGGTGCACAAGTATGTGGTAAACTTTAGCGAATAAATGCATCTCTACATGCGTGATCACAGGGAAAGAATCATTGTAAAATCGCATGATATTGTTGTTCCTATGTACCAACAAAACCGAATGGTTTTGAATGCTCATTTCGTATATGTCTATTTGTGTTGAGAATTCCTCCAAAAACCGCTATGTTGCTACACACCAGAATTGTGACAACTGGAAGGAAGCTTGTGCGACCGCGTGCCATGTCTTTACTAAGGAGCTGGTCTCGAGAGACTAAGGGATTTTCTGCAAATGCGGAATAGAGTGACGGTGTATCTCACATGCGATAGATGCGGACGGACGGTCAGAAATGATTCATGCCAGACACATCATGATTACCAAGTAGGTCTTCTATTTTGTAGAGACATGTGACTAAAATGTATATGTGCCCAACATAAATTATGTTATTGTTGACCTCGATCGTACAACATAACATGTTATGAATTATTCGATAGAACGCAAATCAAATGAGTCGAACATGCGGTCAGAACGAAGTAGATCAAGATGAATCTGACCAAAACCGAAAAGGAGAGAAAAAGTACCACCTATCCGGCCAGAAATAAACACAAAAGGCACAACATTACTTGATGTCTCATCATAAAATGATGATGATCTCATCAGTTGAACTTGTTGCAGACCCTGCGGACCTCTCCCTGTGTGCCGGTAAGCACGTTGACCTTGCCTAGCATGACGAACCCATGTGTAAAGCGTAAGCGGAACTCGTTGGTGTTGTTGGCGAGCTTGTTGACCATCCCGCATGAACTTGTTGCTTGTCGGCCAAGAGCACGCCACAACGCTGTTGCAGCATCTTGTAGAAGTTGTTGTCCACCTTGAGACCCAATTTACGGAATTATATGTTTTAGTTAATGAGAAAATCAAATAGCCGAGATTTGGGATGGTCAAAACTTAAAAAAGGTACCTTTAAGAGGGTTTTTTCCTGATGAATTGATGAAAGTTTGGTTTCATATTATCTTGTCAATGTAGCTCAGTCCATTTCTTTTACTGATTAGATGATCCCTTGATATGGCAGTGTGAAAGTAAAGGGGTCTCGTCTTCTAGATATTTATATGCTATAATGTAGGGGTGGGTGGGGGTGCAACCTGTTCATCTGCCTTTGGTATGATAGATTAAAGTTCCTCCTAAAATTCAAGGGTTCCTCTGATTGTTTTCACGAAACAAGATAATGACCTGTGACAACTTGAGAAAGAGAGGTGTTGCTAAACCCTTAGAACTTATATTTTGCAAAGAGATTTAATTAGCATACCATCTCTTTTTGAATGTGTTGTTGCGAAATGTGGTCAGGCTTTAGATCATTGTTTGATGTTGATATCCTTGATTTTAAATCTTTGGCCAAATATTGGTTGTGCAACAAAAATAATGCACATTTGAATGTAGCATATTCAGTTGTCCTGTGGGGATTGTGGGACTATAGGAATGCCATTGTCTTTAACCGAAGAACTTGGATATATATGAAACAGGTTTGGGGTCTCGTAGCCCAATACCCGAGGGAGTAAACAAGATTGTTCCAGGATCTGAAAGGGAGGGGGGGGGGGGGTGATGTGTGGAAATTCCATGATGTATTGCTGACAAAAGTAGGCACGCTACTGGATTCGCCTACTTTGCTGAGTTTCCAAGAAACTCGTCAGAGCCCAGAATGAACTCAACGATGAGACTCGACTGGACAAGAGTTGACAATCATTAAAATTGTCGAGTTCTTATTATCAGAGATTCGGCGAAGATTTAAGCAAGCATTGTCGTGTTTCAGGACCGTGCATCCTGCCGATCTGCGAAGATTTAAGCAACATTGTCGTGTTCCAGGACCATGCATCGTGCTGATTTGTGAAACATTTCTAGTGTATCTTATAGGCAAAACATCAATTATGTTATTGCTAATCTCGACCGTGCAACATACCATGTTATTAGAAATTATTCAATGGGACGCAAATCAAATGAATCGAACATGCGGCCATAATGAAGTACATCAAGATGAATCCGATCAAAACCACAATAAGAAAAAAGGATGGCAACAATCCGATGACCAAATCCGGAAAAGAAGACAACAAAAGGCACACCATTACTTGATGTCTCATCACAAAATGATGATCCATGATCTCTCATCAGTTGAACTTGGTGCAGACCCTGCGGACCTCTCCCTGTGTGCCGGTAAGCACGTTGACCTCCCCCAGCTTGGCGAGCGCCTGCGGGAAGAGCCAGCGGAAGTGGTCAGTGTTGGCGAGCCTGTCGACCATCCAGCGTGTGGAGCCATCGTTGTAGAGGTTCTGGTCGACCATGAGCGCGCCGCGGCGGCGCTGCAGCATCTTGTAGAAGCTGTTGTCCAGCTTGGACGCGCTGGACCGGTCGTCCAGGAACACGATGTTGTTGTCGGAGGACGCCGTGTTGGGGCACACATATGTCTTATAGGTGGACGCTAGCTCCGGGTCCATGCTCGGGTCCGTTGCACCGGCCTTGCCGCCGTAGCTATAAAGACGGCTCTTCTTGATCATGCTGCAGTGCGTGACGCCAACCGTGTGTGCGCCCAGCAGAACGACCATGTCGTCCGAGCTGAGACCGAGGGTGCGGAAGAAAGCGGCTGCCTGCGGGACCGTGAAATCTTGGCCCGGAAGGTTCACATCAGTGGCTACGGACCGCCGGCGGTCCCTGCGCCCGGTGCGCACCGCATATCCCTGTCCCGTGGACGCATTGACCGCGTCCCTGGTTGCGAGGATCTCGATGTCGGAGCAGGAGACGACGCCAGGGCACCGCTTCTCGAGTTCCGTCTTGATGTTGGTAATGAGGTCGTAGCCCTTCACGCTCAGGTTCGGCTTTGCCGTCTTCTCTGTGCCGGTGCCGTCGATCAGTAGCCCGCCGTCGCAGCCCTACGCATGTATAGTCAAACAGATTAGTTAGTCAATCTAACTATGAAAGTCGAGTAGAATAATAAATGGCGCGCACGTATGAATCAAACAACACATTAGTATATCTACAACTCCCTCAATCTAACTATGAAAGTGGAGTAGAATAATGAATGATGCGCACATATGAATCAAACAACGCATTAGTATCTACAACTCTCTTCAAAAAACGCTCTTATATTATGGAAAAGTTGTGGCTACTCTCGGGTGTAGGTACACCCGAGTTTGCAAAACTTCGAAAAATGTGATAAAACAAGGTCCAAAAAATCTGAAATCTTGAGACAACAAGCTTCATCAAGTGTTTGAACTTTTTGCAAAGTTTCAGCTAAAAACAACATCCGAGGAGCTCTCACCAAAAAAAAAAAAAACAAAATCAATGCTCAGTGCGCAAACTTAGAACATTGATTTTGTTTTTTTTTTTTGCCGAGAGCTCCTCTGATGTTTTTTTTTCGCTGAATTTTTGCAAAAAGCTTGAACATTTGATGAAGTTTCATGTCCCCAAATTGCAGATTTTTTTGACATTGTTTGATCATGTTTTTTTTTCAAACTCGGGTGTACCTACACCCGAGAGTAGAAAAGCTGGTCTCTTATATTAGAGACTAAGAAAGTACCATACTACTATAGCTCATAATTCATAAATCATAATAATACATACATTGACGCCGCACTCGTGGAACAGCAAGCGTAGGAGGTGGGCGACGATGGCGCTGTCCTGAGCGAAGCGGGCCTTGACGATACCCCGGACCACCGCCTCCACGTCGTTGCCGCGGCACTTGCCCGTGTAGAACCCGTTCTGCAGCTGCGCCTGGCTATCGGTGGCAAGCCCAAGCACGGCGATGGCAAGCACCACCACTAGCACTGCTGCCTTTGTGTGCCCCATCGATACCTAGCAAGCTAGCTAGATAATTGCTACTCTTGGTGCTTGAGCTATATATGAGAGGTGTGAGAAGCAATGGGCTTATGTCTATCCTATTTATAGTATAGGTTAGGGGAGGACACGATCTCTTTGAAGTTGTCTGATGTTTAGTCATGGAGATCACGTACCTAGATTCCTTTCTTTCTCAATTAAGCAAGTGGGTATGCGCTAGCTGCTGCTTGCTGTCGAAATTAGTATTCTGGTTTGATTTCTGGAACTTTCGAGGCATCCTAGTTTTTGTTCGCAAAGTATGCGCTAGCTGCTGCTTGCTGCCTCTTTGATAGATAGATAGAAATAGATGACTATATATACGTGCATGCTCTTATTTAGATTTGTTTCGAATTTGGAATCCGAGGCCATGAATTGATATGGCATTCTACTTCCTGGAGCATTTGAGTTATATCCTGGTTGGTGCTTGACCTCGCGTTCAGTCCCATCATTTTATTTAAACAAGCCTCTGTGCCTGCTGAAAGAAAAGTTAGACGATTACAATTTTTGTTCACCAATTTTTATCTTCAACAAATAAGTGTGGCCGTATGCATCGTTCTGATGCAGAGACCGGGGTTACACCCCTTTTCCAAAAAAAAATCTTCAGCAAATAAGTACAGTAAGTATTTTCTCTTCAAGATCCACATCACCTCCATCCTATCTCTAAATTTTCGAATAGCACTTTCCTTTTGGACCTATCCTGGTTTTAAAATCGTGTTCCTTCAGAATTTGGAAGGCCAATTAATTGTATATTGGTATGTAGTTCCACCAATTTCCGGGTCAAATCAAACTAAGACTAGCTGTAATCAAGCTAGATAATTACATGCAGGTGGCATCATTTTAATGCCTTGTGCAACATTTGAATATTATGTTTGAAACATTGACAATGACGAGGGACACACTCTTTTGATTGGTACTCTTAATTAATTACATGTAACTTTCAAGACAGAAAAATAACTCTTTAGTTAGTTCTGTTTTTATAGGGAACACTGTTGTAACGCCCGGATAATTAGGCAACAGTAAAACTCTCCTAATGATGCCATGTCATCTCTGTTTACTGTTGCTAAACTCTCGTTAGTTCAAAACCCGTTCAAAAGTCAAATTCAAAATATGTCAAACAACAAAAGTTTTCAAAAGTTGAAACAAAAATGTTCGGGCAGTGCCAAAAATGGCATAGGTAATTATGGTGTAGAAGACACAATTTTATAAAATACTTAAATGCCCTAAATTAAATAAAACAGAAAAGGAAAAGAAAAAATACAAAAGCAGAAGACAAAAGAAAAAAAGAGAGAAAATGACCCCCCTGGACCAGACGGCCCAGCTCGCAGCCAGGCCGGCCCACCTGGCCCATCCGGCCGACCCGACCTGTTCCCCCGGTCGCTCTCTCCCCTTCCCTGTTTCCCCGACCAGGGTCGGAACAGGGGCGCGTCCCCGCCGGACCCCCTTGCCGGCGTCGAGGAGGGGATAAGATCGCCAGCGCCCCCGCCTCCTCGGGTCCCTCTCCCACTCGCCCCGCTCTCCGCCTCTCCCTCTCCCCTCAGATCCACCACGCTCCCCCTTCGTTCCCCACCGCATCCGAGCGCTGCCATGGCCCCGCCGCCGTAGAAGACGCGACCACCGTCGTCCGTTCGTCGCCCCGGCAAGTCCTGCAGCTCCACCGTCGTCCGCTGCTTCGACCGGTGCACCCCGTTGGAGTCCGGAGCCACCGCAACGCCCACGACGCCGCCGTCTTCCTCCTCTGCTCCGACAAGCTACGCCGCCGCTCTTCACCAACTCCGGCGACACCCCTGCATCTACTAAACCCCCAAGGGCCACCGTGTGTGCCGCTCGGTGAGCCCCCGCTTCCTCCCCTCTCTCGTGCGCCCTAGCTACCTGTCGCCGTAGCTCCCGAACGCTCCGCCGCGGATCTCGTTGCCGACGAGTCTCCGATGACCAAATGGTCACGGGCCCGTGCCGGTTGCACTCACCGCGCCCCGTAGATCGTCCCCAACCTCTCCGTTTGTTCGCTAGCTCGCCCTAGCTCCAATCTTCTCGAGCTCCCGAATGCGTCGCCGCACGCGCTCGTCGCCGGCAGCCGTCCGGTGCCCCCTTTTGTCCCAGGCTTGTGCCGTTGTGCTCGCGCGCGCACGTAGGCCTCGCCCCGCCCTTCTGTTTGCCCAGTAGCGCGCCGCATCGCCGTTGCCGTTGCTCGCCCGAAACACCTCGCCGCCGATGAGCTCGATGCGCCCTTCTCCGGCCACCGCAGCTCGCAAGACCACCACCAACCGACGCGTTGTCGTCTTGCCGTTCTAACGCGCCCGGCCGCGCTCGATTTGGTGCCCCGTAGGGGAATCCCGACGCTCGCCGGTGTTCGGTCGCTGCGCGCGAGCTCGCCGGAGCTACTCCGGCGGCTCCGCTGCGCTGGCACACCGGGGCCCACCCCTGGGTCACTGCCTGTGGGCCTGTGGGCCCCAACTGGCCACGTTGACCGAAGTCAACTGCGCTGATGTGGCAGCTACTGCCACTGACATGCGGGCCCGCATCATTTAAAACATTTTTGTAAATAAATAAAATGCGAATTATTTCATTAATTAAATTTAATTAACTAAATAGTCACTGACTACTGGGCCCCACCCACTAATTAACCCATTTAGTTAGTCTAAACCCCCTGTTAGTGTCCCAGACAATGACATGTAGGTCCCACTGGACCCACCTGTCTGGTTTGACTGGTCAACCGACTAGTTGACCTGCTGACATCACTCTGATGTCATGCCCACATCATCATTCACTGTTCTAAATAATGTTGGATTTAAATAAATAATTAAAGTCAGAAAATGATTAGATCTTTAGAAAATCATATAAAATAATCCGTAACTCGGATGAAAATACTTTCTACATGAAAGTTGCTCAGAACGACGAGACGAATCCGGGTACGCAGCCCGTTCGCCCGCCACACATCCCTAACATATCGAACTCGCAACTTTCCCCCTCCGGTTCATCTGTCCGAAAACGCGAAACACCGGGGATACTTTCTCGGATGTTTCCCCCCTTCGCTGGTATCACCTCTTACCGCGTTAGGGCATACCTGACACCGCTGTTTGCTTTGCCATGCATCTGTTTGCATTGTATTCATTGTTTCTTCCCCCTCTTCTCTCCGGTAGACTACAAGACCGACGCCGCTGCTGGTGCCCCGACTGACTACGCTGTTGACGACCCCTCCTTCTTGCCAGAGCAACCAGGCAAGCCCCCCCTTGATCACCAGATATCGCCTATTCTTTTCTATACTCTTGCATTAGAGTAGTGTAGCATGTTACTGCTTTCCGTTAATCCTATTCTGCTGCATAGCCTGTCTTTGCCACTACTGTTGTTACCTTTACCTGCAATCCTACATGCTTAGTATAGGATGCTAGTTTTCCATCAGTGGCCCTACATTCTTGTCCGTCTGCTGTGCTATACTATCGGGTTGTGATCACTTGGGAGGTGATCACGGGTTTATACTACATACTTTATACATTATACATGTGGTGACTAAAGTCGGGTCGGCTCGTGGAGCACCCGCGAGTGATTCACGGATTGGGGGCTGAAAGGACCTTTGTCCCGACGGCCCTCTGGGTGGATCTTTGTGGCGGAGCGACAGGGCAGGTTGAGACCGCCTAGGTGAGAGGTGGGCCTGGCCCTGGTCGGTGTCCGTGGTTACATCAATTAACACGCTTAATGAGATCTTGGTATTTGATCTGAGTCTGGCCATTTGGTCTATACGCACTAACCAACTACGCGGGAACAGTTATGGGCACTCGACGTCGTGGTATCAGCCGAAGCCTTCGTGACGTCAGCGACTGAGCGGCGCCCGCCGGGTTGGACTGCGTAACGTGACTTCCTTTGAAATGGAGGTTGCTAGGTCTGCTCTCCGGCCGCGTACGCAACGTGCAGGTGTGCAATGAGCGATGGGCCCAGACCCCTGCGCGCATAGGATTTAGACCGGTGTGCTGACCTCTCTGTTGTGCCTAGGTAGGGCTGCGACGTGTTGATCTTCCGCGGCCGGGCATGACCCAGAAAAGTGTGTCCGACCAAATGGGATCGAGTGTGTTGGGTTATGTGGTGCACCCCTGCAGGGAAGTTTATCTATTCGAATAGCCGTGTCCCTCGGTAAAAGGACGACCCGGAGTTGTACCTTGACCTTATGACAACTAGAACCGGATACTTAATAAAACACACCCTTCCAAGTGCCAGATATAACCCGGTGATCGCTCTCTAACAGGGCGACGAGGAGGGGATCGCCGAGTAGGATTATGCTATGCGATGCTACTTGGTGAACTTACCATCTACTCTCTTCTACATGTTGCAAGATGGAGGAGGCCAGAAGCGTAGTCTTCGACATGATTAGCTATCCCCCTCTTATTCTGGCATTCTGCAGTCCAGTCCACCGATATGGCCCTTTACACATATACCCATGCATATGTAGTTTAGATCCTTGCTTGCGAGTACTTTGGATGAGTACTCACGGTTGCTTTTCTCCCTCTTTTCCCCTTTCTATTCCTGGTTGTCACAACCAGATGCTGGAGTCCAGGAGCTAGAGATCCCGAGGATGATTCTACGTGGAGTTCGGCTTCGAGGAGTAGTTAGGAGGATCCCAGGCAGAAGGCCTGCGCCTCTTTCGATCTGTATCCCAGTTTGTGCTAGCCTTCTTAAGGCAAACTTGTTTAACTTATGTCTTTACTCAGATATTGTTGCTTCCGCTGACTCGTCTATGATCGAGCACTTGTATTCGAGCCCTCGAGGCCCCTGGCTTGTATTATGATGCTTGTATGACTTATTTATGTTGTAGAGTTGTGTTGTGATATCTTCCCGTGAGTCCCTGATCTTGATTGTACACATTTGCGTGCATGATTAGTGTACGATTGAATTGGGGGCGTCACAATTGTATTATGTCCATTTCGTCTGTTGGCATGTTCAAACCTCGATCAATATGGATATATATAGTACTATCTCAACCCTATAGTCTAAGAGGGGAAATCATTCGTTCTCCAAATTTTTTTTTACGTAATATTTAGTTTTGTATTTTTAGGGCATCCTCAAATTGGTTGAATGAGCATATATAGAGTACCAATCAAAAAGGCATGTCCCTCATCATTGTGAAGATATAACATCCAAAAGCTGCACAAGGCATTAAGATGGTACCACATGTATGTAATTATCTAGCTTAATTACAGCTAATATTAGTTCGATTTGATCGAGAAATTGGTGGAACTACATACCAATATACAATTGATTGGCCTTCCAAATTCTGAAGGAACACAATTTTAAAACCAGGATTGATCCAAAAGGAAAGTACTATTGGAAATCAGGGCGGCCCTGAGGGAGGGGGGGGGGGCGCCCCGGGCCCCCAAGATCGAGGGGCCCCTCCCCAGGTATACACATGTTAGCTATGGTCCAACATATTTCCGGTCATCAAAAAAATTCTGTGGACTAGACGGCTGGGCCTCAGGCAGCACGATGGAACATACGCACGATGGTCCAACATATTTGCCGCTAGGAAGGGAGCCAACAATCGATTCGGTCGTTCCTAGTTACTACGTGCACGTTAAAAAAAAGGAACTGGTTGATCCTTTCCGATTCTTTCCTTGATTAGTTCTTGCATGTCGATAAAAAAGGAACAGATTGATCCCTTCTTCCATCTCGCATGCAGTTCACGCAGCGATTCCCAATTTCTCAGCGGCCCTTTCCTTCTAAAACAAAATTTCCTCACTAATTCAGATCAACCGCCGATTTCAATTCCCTGCCTCCATGGGGGCCGTCGGAGCCCTGCCTTGCTCTCCGTCCGTCAACGATACGACCATCCGAGGTATATCTTCTATTCATATTGAGGTTCCTAGTCTATTAGATGAATAGCCGACACATCGGTACTGTTCAACAATTGTCAATTGATGCAATTTATTTATTTATTTTCAGCATTGTGTCTTATATATCCTGTCATCCATAAGAAAGTTGTGGATGAATTAGTACAATCACAGAGTGGAAATATTCATAATTTTTTCTAAGAGAGTTGTCATTCCATAGAGGAAGGGCAACCAACTAATGGCAATTAAGAACTTGATCAGCGAGAAGAAAATATTGACACCAACAGCAACGATAACAACGTAAGGTGCTCTGACCTCTGAGTATGTAGGTAATTCATTGGATGTACATGTACAGTCAGCTAGTGATCATGAACAACTAGTTTATGCTACTGATATTTATGAAAAAATTAGGATAATCTTGATAAAAATACAAGAAACATCTTACTTGAGAAAGGGTCTATGAGAGAGGACAGAAAATGCCATACCATCTACATGATGCATGAAGATGTTTTTCATATGGTCATTATCATAGGAAATTAAGAAATGGGGAGGAACATGATAAAAATGAGTAGTTTATTCAAAAGATTAATTTTTATCGCTATTATGTCTACATTAAGGGCCCCGGGTTTTAGTCTCGCGCCGGGCCCCCAAAATCTCAGGACCGGCCCTGTTGGAAATCTAGAGAGAAGATGGAGGCGATGTGGACCTTGAAGAGAAAATACCGTACTTGGTGAAGGTAAACATTGGTAAAGAAAAACTGTAATTTTTGTACATTTCTTTCAGCAGACAAAACGCGAGATCAAGCACCAACCAGAATAACTCGAATGCTCCAGGAAGTCAACGCCAGATGATCAATTCATGGCCTCTGATTCCAAATTCAATACAAATCTAAGTAAGAGCATGTATATACATTACTAGACGGCGGGAACTATTTTAACACCAGTCAATATGAACATTGCGAGGTGTCCCTTCATCATTGGCGTGTAGTTCAAAATTTTGTTTCCCAAATGAAAGAAATTGATTGATGGGATTAGTTTATATTAAAGCTTACACGTATGATCTAAAAAGGGTAGACAAGTTTGTGGTAAAAATTCTCCAACCATTGCATCTATAAATGTGTGCTCATAGGGAAAGAATCTAAATGAAACGCATGATATTGCGGAAATCTGCTGCTAATCATGAGCTCGTCTGCTCATTGATGAACAGTAAAATAAAAATGTGGAACCTTTTTTACATGAAACATGAAAAAAATTCTCTTTGTGTGCAAAGTTTCATGACCATATGACATAGGTGAGGCTCAGGACTAAAAATCAGTGCTCCGAAATCAAAATTTTGAACGTTTCTCAAAACTGAATGGTTTTGTATGATCATCTTATATATGTCTATTTGCATTGAGAATTCCCTCGCCAATTATGATCTGTATAACCACTGTATGTTGCTACACATCAGAATTATCACAACCGGAAGGAAGCTTGTGCGACCGCGCGCTATGTGTCCACTAAGGGGCTGGTCTCGGGAAACCAAAGGATTTTCTGCAAACGTGAAACAGAGTGACGGGTCTCTTGCAACACCACAACCACCAGTCATGTGGTAGATGCAGATGAACAGTCATAAATGACTGATGTGAGAAGCACCATGATTACCAACTAGCTAAGTCTGTTATGCAAATGTCGTCTTATTCAAAACCTCAATCATCACATCCCCTCTCTCCCACTTCACACCTCGGAATGCACTGTTCTTGTAGAGAGAAAGGTGCTTTCCCATCTTCTTAACCTGAAATGAAGGGGTACCCCCGGGAAGAGATCCAGTGGAGACAGCTAGGCCTGTAGCTCAGAGGATTAGAGCATGTGGCTACGAACCACGGTGTCGGGGGTTCGAATCCCTCCTCGCCCACAGCCTACCAAAGAGGGAAGGGCCTTTCCCCCTGAGGGTAGGAAAATCGTGATCGGGATAGCGGATAGTAAAATAAAAATATGGAACCTTTTTTTACATGAAACATGAAAAAAATTCTCTTTGTGTGCAAAGTTTCATGACCATATGACATAGGTGAGGCTTAGGACTAAAAATCAGTGCTCCAAAATCAAAATTTTGAACGTTTCTCAAAGCTTCAAATTTTTCAGAGCTCTCCCCATTTCATATCGTCATGACATTTTGCAGCACATAGACAACTTTTTCATGCCAAAAAATTAACTCCTTTTTATTTTGTTTGCTATTTTTTAAAATTTTAATGTTCATCCATAGGAGCAGATGAGCTCGAGCACCGAAGAACCGTCCTCCGTGATATTGTTCCTATGCACCAACAAAACTGAATGGTTTTGTATGATCATCTTATATATGTCTATTTGCATTGAGAATTCCCTCGCCAATAATGATCTGTAATAAGCGCTGCTATGTTGCTACACATCAAAATTATCACAACCGGAAGGAAGCTTGTGCGACCGCGCGCTGTGTGTCCACTAAGGGGCTGGTCTAGAGAAACCAAAGGATTTTCTGCAAACGTGAAACAGAGTGGCGGGTCTCTTGCAACACCACAACCACCAGTCATGCGGTAGATGCAGATGAACAGTCATAAATGACTGATGTGAGAAGCACCATGATTACCAACTAGCTAAGTCTGTTATGCAAAGATCGTCTTATTCAAAACCTCAATCATCACATCCCCTCTCTCCCACTTCACACCTCGGAATGCACTGTTCTTATAGAGAGAAATGCGCTTCCCCATCTTCTTAACCTGAAATGAAGGGGTACCCCCGGGAAGAGATCCAGTGGAGACAGCTGGGCCTGTAGCTCAGAGGATTAGAGCATGTGGCTACGAACCACGGTGTCGGGGGTTCAAATCCCTCCTCGCCCACAGCCTACCAAAGGGGGAAAGGCCTTTACTTTCCCCCCGAGGGTAGGAAAATCGTGATCGGGATAGCGGACGTAAAGCTATTGAACTTAGGTATGCTCTTTCCTTTTGTCGAAGTGGAATCGCATAACAGAATGTGATGCGATGAGATAGACTGCAATAGAAATAGAAGCAAGGATAGCGAACGGGTTACCTAGTCCTAAGGGTCAAAGCAAGACCTTTAATTCAATTCAAATTCATAACCGTCTCAATAGAATCTTTTCCTTCTTTTTTTGTCTAAATATTAGGTTAAGACCATTCCAAGGCTCCTTTTCGCCATGCATAAACTAAACCAACAACTAAGATAAGCACGAAAATCAAAGCTTTGATAAAAACGAATACGCCCAATACGTCGAGACTCATTGCCCAAGGGTATAGAAAGACGGTTTCCAAATCAAAAACAACAAAAACGAGCGCAAACATATAATAGCGTATTTGGAATTTTACCCAAGCCCCTCCCATGGGTTCCATACCCGATTCATAACTAGAAAGCTTCTCTGGTCCTTCACTAACCGGGGCAAAAAGCCCTGAAATCGAAAATGCCAAAATAGGAATAAGGCTTGCTATTATTAGAAATGTCCAAAATATATCATATTCGTGAAGCAGAAATATAATGTACTATGCGACTAAAATGTACTTCCTCTATACAATATATGTCGTTGAAGCAACTGTAGTTCAACTTCTCCAGCGATATATATTTCGGTACGGAGGGAGTATATATGCATAATATCAATTATGTTGCTGTTGATCTCAATCGTTCATGTTATTAGAAATTATTCAATGGAACTCAAATTAAATGAATTGAACGTGCGGTCACAACAGAGCACATCGAGATGAATCCGACCAAAACCAAAAAAGGAAGAAAAAATTACCACCAATCCGACCGGAAATAAACACAACAGGCACACCATTAATTGATGTCACCTCAGAAAATGATGATGATCTGATCAGTTGAACCTGCTGCAGACCCTGCGGACCTCTCCCTGTGTGCCGGTAAGCACGTTGACCTCCCCCAGCTTGGCGAGAGCCTGCGGGAAGAGCCAGCGGAAGTGGTCAGTGTTGGCGAGCCTGTCGACCATCCAGCGCGTGGAGCCGTCGGTGTAGAGGTTCTGGTCGACCATGAGCGCGCCGCGGCGGCGCTGCAGCATCTTGTAGAAGCTGTTGTCCAGCTTGGACGCGCTGGCCCGGTCGTCTAGGAACACGATGTTGTTGTCGGAGGACGCCGTGTTGGGGCACACATATGTCTTGTAGGTGGACGCTAGCTCCGGGTCCATGCTCGGGTCCGTTGCACCGGCCTTGCCGCCATAGCTATAAAGACGGCTCTTCTTGATCATGCCGCAGTGCGTGACGCCAACCGTGTGTGCGCCCAGCAGAACGACCATGTCGTCCGAGCTGAGACCGAGCGTGCGGAAGAAAGCGGCTGCCTGCGGAACCGTGAAATCTGGCCCCGGAAGTTTCACGTCGGTGGCTATGGACCGCCGGCGGTCCCTGCGCCCGGTGCGCACCGCGTATCCTTGTCCCGTGGACGCATTCACCGCGTCCCTGGTTGCGAGGATCTCGATGTCGGAGCAGGATACGACGCCCGGGCACCGCTTCTCGAGTTCCATCTTGATGGTGGCGATGAGGTCGTAGCCCTTCACGCTCAGGTTCGGGTTTGCCGTCTTTTCTGTGCCGGGGCCGTCGATCAGCAGCCCGCCGTCGCAGCCCTACGCACGCACATAGTCAAACAGATTAGTTAGTCCATCTACTATGTAGAATTCATATGAGTACGTAGAAGAATGAATGGCGCGCACGAATAAATCAAACAGCACATTAGTACATCTATAGCTCATAATTCATAGTCATAATAATACTTACATTGACGCCGCATTCGTGGAACAGCAAGCGTAGGAGGTGGGCGACGATGGCGTTGTCCTGGGAGAAGCGGGCCTTGACGATACCCCGGACCACCGCCTCCACGTCGTTGCCGCGGCACTTGCCCGTGTAGAACCCGTTCTGCAGCTGCGCCTGGCCATCGGTGGCAAGCCCAAGCACAGCGACGGCGAGCACCACCACTAGCACTGCTGCCTTTGTGTGCCCCATCGTTGCCTAGCAAGCTAGATAATTGCTACTCTTGGTGCTTGAGCTATGAGAGGTGTGAGAAGCGAAGGGCTTATGTCGATCCTATTTATAGTATAGGTTAGGGGAGGACACGGTCTCCTTGAAGTTGTCTGATGTTTGGTTGTGGAGATCACGTACCTAGATTCCTTTCTTTCTCAATTAAGCAAGTGGGTATGTGCTAGCTGCTGCTTGCTCTAAATTATTATTGTGGTTTGATTCCGGACCTCTGAAGGCATCCTAAATTTTGTTGGCAAGGATGTCAACCATGACATCCTGTGGTATACGGTGTCTCTTTGATAGATAGATAGATAGATAGATAGATGACTCTTGTATATACATGCTCTTATTTAGATTTGTTTTGAATTTGGAATCCAAGGCCGTGAATTGATCTGGCATTCGACTTTCTGGAGCATTCGAGTTATATTCTGGTTGGTGCTTGACCTCGCGTTTCAGTCCTATCATTTTATTTAGACAAGCCTCTGCGCCTGCTGAAAGAAAAGTATGAAGATTACAATTTTTGTTTACCAATTTTTATCTCCACCAAGTAAGTAGAGTAAGTATTTTCACTTCAAGATCCACATCACCTCCATCCTCTCTCTAAATTTTCCAATAGTACTTTCTGTTTGGACCTATCCTGGTTTTAAAATTGTGTTCCTTCAGAATTTGGAAGGCCAATCAATTGTATATTGGTATATGCAGTTCCAGCAATTTCTGGGTCAAATCAAACTAAGACTAGCTGTAATCAAGCTAGATAATTACATACATGTGGCATCATTTTAATGCCTTGTGCAACTTTTGAATATTATGTTTGAAACATTGACAATGATGAGGGACACACTTTTGATTGGTACTCTTAATTAATTACATCTAACTTTCAAGACCGAAAAATAACTCTTTAGTTAGTTCTGTTTTTGTAGGGGACACTGTCTTATCGTCCATTTCGTGTGTTGGCATGTTCAAACCTCCATCAAAATAGATATATGTAGCACTATCTCAACCCTCTTGTCTAAGAGGGAAAATCATTCATTCTTCAAAAATTGTTTATGTAATTTTTTGTTTTGTTTTTACGGCATCCTCAAATTGGTTGAATGAGCATATATAGAGTACCAATCAAAAGAGCATGCCCCTCATCATAGTCAATGTTTCAAATATAACATTCAAAAGTTGCACAAGGCATTAAAATCACTACAAGAAATATGTCAACTTGTGACCCTCACAATTGGCCGCTGAAAGGTCATAGTTTTTCATTTGCGACCTTTTTTTGACCAAAAACAGAGGGTCAAAAGCTGGCGATCGTAAACTGAAATTAACGATCTTCTGTAAAAGGTCGTTGGTTCTTCGACCAAAATTTTGGTCACTAGCAACCTCCCCAGGCCACGTAGGCATCCAACGTGGCAAGCTGATGTGGCACAAGAATCAGCCCGGTCCAATTCGGTTTTCTACATGGGCCTAGCCCAACAATTCAGCCCATTTATGATTATTTTCCTTTTAATTTTGGTCAGCTACATTGGCCTAGCCCAGCAATTTGGCCTTTTATTTTCTAGGCCTTTGGCATTTTCGCTTCCATTTCTTGTTTGGGCCTTGGCCTTTTTACATTCCATTTTAGACCAGGTCCCACTAGTCAGATCATCCAATTAGGTCCCACTTGTCGGTTTTTCTTTTGTTTGTTTCCCATTTTAAAGGACTCGCTAGTGAAATGGGACCCAAGGGTGTTGTTTAGGCGCCGCACGTCAGTTCACTATATGTGCAATAACCAATAACTTGATTCAAACAGAGCCAATAACACATACAATTTCAAACAACAGCCAAACTAAGTACTTTACAGTCATGGCGGTACAAATCAGGTATTCAACTATAAAATACACCTAATATTAACATGGCCAGCTCCAGGGAGCTAAAACCCATAGTTGGGTGCTGGTTTTCTTCGGGATTCTTCTCCTGGAGCTCTTGTACACCGCATCTGCAGGTTATAAATCAAAAAAGTTAGGAAATCAAGTGAAGTTGTGCATATAACATTCTCCTAACAATGAAAAATAGCTGCTGAAGTTGAGATCTAATAAGAAACCGTGCATATAACATATGCAAACATTTATTGATACCTAGTGTTGACTGTATCTGCATCTAAACTGAATACTGATCCATAGTGTTGACTACATCTGCATCTAAACTGAATACTCTTAACTGAACATAGACAAGTGATATGCTAATCAGGTGTCAGAATGATATCTGATTCAACAAGGTTAACCAAATTTCCCACATAGTTTTGGGGAAATTCTATTTATCTACAGTGATTGGCAGCTATGGATGGCAATGTGACAGTACAGACAGACTTGTGGCTGCTCATTTGTAGTCAGGTAACTATGGCAGTGACGCAAATAGACTTGTGGCTGCTCATTCACTAGCTATGGCAATGACGCAAACAGACTTGTGGCTACTCATTCACATTCACAGCAACACTTCATCATTCATCTACAAGCAACTATTGACCATCATATCAGACGGGATAGGAAGGGTCACCTGACATATTGAACTCGATGCTGCAGAAGGCCGATGATGTGGTGGCACAGAGCAGGCCCTTTGTGGCTGGCTAGATGCGCCCCTCCTCCTCCTGCTCCTCGAGCAGGACAAGGACGGCGGCCGCTAGGCTCGTTGAGATCGGGATGCTGGGGGAGGCGAGCATGCCCGTGAGGTACTCCATGGCGCCGGGCGCATCATGTGCGGCAGGATGCCGATCGCCAGGTTGACCGCGATCACGAACAGCAGCGTCACCAGCGCCGCCGCCTGCACGCATTCCAGCCATGTTGACAGTGTCAGAAACTCGAGTACATCTGGTACTGTCCTAATGGTAAGAACCAAATGGTGCAGCAACACGGATGAGCATATCCTATTACACAAACAGATCCTATCACGGACAGCGCAATGCATCTGCCAGGCCATTGGACATCATAACATGAGTAATGTTAGCTGAGCCATGGTGGTATAAGAGCAACAGGGAAGCATATACTACATAACAAAAGCAGAGTAGCCTTTTTTCTTGTGGTTGCCAAGACGCATCCATCCCTATTATATTTCTAATCGCCACATGATGTTAGGTGAAAATGATGCAGTGGCATCTAACATGGAGCATATTCTTTACACAAACTGGGTCAACATGTAGAGGGTAAGAGCAACCTATGTGCCAAGGAACTGGACATGACATGACATGAGCAATTCCATGAGAAGTACATGCACAGGACCAAACATGTTTGCTCTGGTTGAAATGAACTGAACTGAACTGAACTAAACACGGCAGAAAAATTGAAAAACAAATGATGACGCGAGGGGGCCAGGTTCTTGTTCTCGCTCACCATTGACGGTAGCACTTGATGCACATGTCGTGGCTGCAGTTGTGCAGCACGACCCTGCTGTTGAGCTCCATGCAGATCCTGCACTCCTCCTCTATCTCGGCGTCGATCTCGGAGACGGGCCTCTTGCTGTCCTCCGGCTCGTCTCTCCTCCTGTACCTCTCCGAGCACGCCGCCCTCTGCCTCCGGTCGTCGGAGTCGCTCATCCCGTGCTCCAGTTGCATGAGGGAGGGGAATATCACGGCTGCAGATGGACAGAGGATGGGCATTAGTAATATCACAGGTCGAATCTCCAAGCCGACACACTGACAGCGTGAACATCTGCTGTTCTTGTCAGTTGTTTACAGAGTGTTTACCGACTCTAAAGGCAAAAATGGCAAGCATCATGTGTACAGCACCAGCAGCAAAATCCCAGAAACAAACCTATCTCAGAATGCAAACTTGATCCAAATCCATGCCAAACTGAATCTACCAAGCCTGACAACATCAACATGACTCGATTGTTTCCAGCTATTGCAAGGCACGCCAGAAAACTTCCTTTAATATTCTTAGGAGTTCTAAGGACTTAAAGGATAAAGTAACAAATTCTTGGTTTAAAGCCTCAATTAATATGAAGTTCAGAAACTGCCGAAATAAGATAAACAAAGCAGTTTACAGTCAATCAATCTTTACAGCAAAGACATCAGTCTGCCTGCCAATTTCGCGACTAAATTCACGAATGTTTCAGTTTGCCAGTTAACCACTAGAATCCATTCATTTAGCCAGGAGAACCTGCAACCTCAAGGTTCTATACACACACACACACACACACATGGTTCCTATCGCCTTCATGCTTCAGACTATTATCCAGCACAGACCAAATAGAGCCAAAAACAACCCCATCGGCCAAGCACACAAAGAAACTACGAACTCCTCACATCTCCACATCAAAACAAGTAGAGCGAGTGAAAAATGTTACAGAGGTGGGCATCAAAGCAAGAACCAGTGAGGGGCGATGCAGGGCTCCGGCGGCGCGGTCAACGGGCAGGAGAGGCCGGATTTGCCAGGTGGGGGGAGGAGGTCCACGCGACGAGGCTGGTCAGAGGCTTCGGTGGCCAGAGGAAGCGGGTCCGAGCGGCGAGATCCTGGACAGACTCCGTCCATGGCGTTGGCTGTCATAACGAGAAAAGGACAGAGAGAGCGGGAGGTTAGCTAGGGAAGAGAAGAAAGGGAGCACGGGAAAAGGAGAAGGCAAGGGAGAGGCTTGGCTCACTTGCCTGGGACTCTTGCCGCCGGCAGGCACGCGCGGTGGAGCTGTTGGTCCTGTGGTGCTGCGATGAAGACGGAGGGCGACGAGAACGAGTGGAGGCACGCACGGGAGGAGCTCGGGAGGGCGCCATGGGTCTTGTGCATGCTCGAGCAGCGAGCTCCTCTCGCTCGGACGCGGGCGTAGAAGATGGAGCTCGGGCTCCTGGTCGCTGCTCGGGAGGCGCGAAGTAGAGGAGGCCGGTGCCTCGCGGGCTGTGTGGGGACGAGGAGGCGTCGGGGTGCGCTGCTGGGGAAGGAGCACGGGCGGCGGGAGTGCTGCTGCGGGCATGGATGGATGGTTGGATCGATGGAGGCCGGTGGTTGCAGGTGGCCTCATTCCCGACGAGATCGAGCGGGGATGTGGCCATGGACGTGCGGTTTGGTTGGGTGGGGGAAGGGGAGGGGCGTGCGGGAGGCCATGGACGGCGGCCAGCTCCGCTGGAGGGAGGTGCCAGCGGCGATCTGGAAGGGAGGAGGCAGCTCTCTCTCTCCCTCTCTCTCCGTCGGGCGAGACAGCGAGGAGATGGATGGATGTGGGAAAGAAAGGAGGCAGGGGGTGGATGGAAAATGAGGGTTTCGGGGTTGGTGTGGAAGGGTTGAGGACAGCCGTTGGATCCACGAGCATCCGACGGCGTATGATGCACGATCTGCGTGAAACATCTACGGACCAATCAGAATGCAGTATGATGCTATGACCATCTAAATTGGTCATAGTTGTCTAAAAATAATATGTTAAAATCATGTCAGCTATGTTATGACCTGAGAAATTCAAAAAGAAAATAGAAAACCTTCTCATTGTGTCACCACAATGTGAACGAGTTTTCAGAAAAAATAACAAACATGAAAAAAGATAAATATCTTTAAAAAGGTGTAGTGAGAAATGAGTTTTTTGCAAAAAAAACATTTTTCATTTTTCGAGAGCCCAAAATGAGTTTTTTTATGAAGGACCTACCATATATTTGTTGCAAAATTGGACCTAATCAATTTTATAAAATACTAGGCCATATATAATGCACAATTGACAAAATGGTTGGGTGCCAAAAGTTTTGATCCACCTCTGGTGAAAAAGACAAATTCCCGCCAATTCAGCTGGAAGCGGGTCAAATTTGAACTGCAGGTGCCTCATAGTTTGCTCTCTATTTTTTCCAAAAATCATTTCTAGTTACATAAGTACCTATTTAATCAGAGAAACACCAAAAAAATTCCAAGATTCAACCACTAGCTAGGAACGGTCATTCCCGCCATTTTGATCGCATTTTGAAATGGGCATAAAAAACTCAAAAAAAAATCAAAAAATTGGGAAACCTTCGCATTGTGTCATTATATGTGGCCAAGTTCCCAGGAAAAATAACAAACTTGTAATACAAAAATTATTTTAAAAAAGTGTTCTCAGAAACGAGCTATCACGTGTGGAGATCAATGGCTTTAAAGCCAAATGATTAATCTTATGGCCATATTCAATGCATAGTTTGTTCAAATGATCTCATATTGTGCACAAGGGTGCATATTGGAATGACAAACAATGTTGCCTAAGGAAGTTTTCATTTTCTTTAGACGAAAAAACCATTTTCCATTTTTCGAGTGCCCAAAAGGAGGTTTTTTTTGTGAAGGACCTCCAAAATAATTGTTGCAAAATTAGACCAAATCATTTTTCTAAAATACTAGGACATATTTAATGCACAATTGACAAAATAGTTGGGTGTAAAAAGTTTTGATCCACCTCTCGTGAAAAAGACAAATTTCGCCGATTCAGGTGGAAGCGGGTCAAATTTGAACTGTAGCTACCTTGTAGTTTGCTCTTTATTTTTTCCAAAAATCATTTCTAGGTACATAAGTATCTATTTAATCAGAGAAACACCAAAAAATTCCAAGATTCAACCACTAGCTAGGAACGGTCATTCCCGCCGTTTTGACCGCATTTTGAAACGGG
Organism: Aegilops tauschii subsp. strangulata; assembly: GCF_002575655.3. NCBI lineage: Eukaryota > Viridiplantae > Streptophyta > Magnoliopsida > Poales > Poaceae > Aegilops > Aegilops tauschii. The sequence continues at coordinate 488,719,227 of NC_053039.3, forward strand.
CATAAAAAATTCAAAAAAATCAAAAAATTGGGAAACCTTCGCATTGTGTCATTATATGTGGCCAAGTTCCCTGGAAAAATAACAAACTTGTAATACGGCAATTATTTTAAAAAAGTGTTCTCAGAAACGAGCTATCACGTGTGGAGATCAATGGCTTTAAAGCCAAATGATCAATCTTATGGCCATATTCATGGCATAGTTTGTTCAAATGATCTCATATTGTGCACAAGGGTGCATATTGGAATGGAAAACAATGTTTCCTAAGGAAGTTTTCATTTTCTTTAGACGAAAAAACATTTTCCATTTTTCGAGTGCCCAAAAGGAGGTTTTTTTGTGAAGGACCTCCAAAATAATTGTTGCAAAATTGGACCAAATTATTTTTCTAAAATACTAGGACATATTTAATTCACAATTGACAAAATGGTTGGGTGTAAAAAGTTTTGATCCACCTCTCGTGAAAAAGACAAATTTCCGCCGATTCAGGTGGAAGCGGGTCAAATTTGAACTGTAGCTACCTTGTAGTTTGCTCTTTATTTTTTTCCAAAAATCATTTCTAGGTACATAAGTATCTATTTAATCAGAGAAACACCAAAAAAATTCCAAGATTCAACCACTAGCTAGGAACGGTCATTCCCGCCGTTTTGACCGCATTTTGAAACGGGCATAAAAAATTCAAAAAAAAATTCAAAAAATTGGGAAACCTTCGCATTGTGTCATTATATGTGGCCAAGTTTTCAGGAAAAATAACAAACTTGTAATACGGCAATTATTTTAAAAAAGTGTTCTCAGAAACGAGCTATCACGTGTGGAGATCAAATGGCTTTCAAGCCAAATGATCAATCTTATGGCCACATTCATGGCATAGTTTTTAAAAATGATCTCATATTGTGCACAAGGGTGCATATTGGAATGGCAAACAATGTTGCCTAAGGAAGTTTTCATTTTCTTTGGACGAAAAAACCATTTTCCATTTTTCGAGTGCCCAAAAGGAGGTTCTTTTGTGAAGGACCTCTGAAATAATTGTTGCAAAATTGGACAAAATCATTTTTCTAAAATACTAGGACATATTTAATGCACAATTGATAAAATGGTTGGGTGTGAAAAGTTTTGATCCACCTCTCGTGAAAAAGACAAATTTCTGCCGATTCAGTTGGAAGCGGGTCAAATTTGAACTGCAGCTGCCTCATAGTTTGCTATTTATTTTTTCCAAAAATCATTTCTAGTTACATAAGTACCTATTTAATCAGAAATACATGGTTTGGTGGCGATACGTCAAGGTTTGAGCAGTGGCCAAGGGCCCCAACTCTAGAGCGCGTAAACTCGCATGCCCGTGGCGTGGTAGCCGCGTGACCGTGTCATTGCCATGTGTTCTGGGCGGCCTAGGCATGTCTAGTGGGTTGGGCACTCCCCAGGTAGGTGCTAGGAAGAAAATTACAAGATAAGATTCTCACGAGGAGACCGATCGATGCTCAAACATGAATTAGCAGCCAAGTGTTTGATTAGCAGTACGGGAAATGTACATGGCTAATGGGCGTGAGTTTTGGCTAAGGATGATCAGTTACTAAGAAGACCATCTTCACAAATTTTCAGCTCAAAAGGAGGAGCCTAGGTGGTACTTGCTTTGCAAAGTACCACACTGGACATAAATACGAAATAATGAATGGATTGAGCTGGCCTTTGGTGGAGGATGGTTATTTGGGCATAGGAAAGCACTGTAGAAAATGGATACTATTTGGACATGCCAAAGTGGTACTTCCTTCACAAAGTGTTGTTCTGAACAGAATAGGAAAATGAATATTGTTGAATTATTTTTGAACTAGGCATGGAAGGTTTTTTTACATATTTGACGAAGATATGACCCAAAGAATTTATGAGATTTTTTGGGGAATTTTAGGAATGACAGAAATATAGGTTGCTTCACAACCTGGGGCAAAAATTGCCACATGGACATGACACATAGGCAAAACTGATGAGGTGGCGCTTAGTCATAGCAACCCACCACAATTTACAAGGTTATGACCATCTATATTCGTCGTGATCAGCTAGAAATAAGGCAGCGGACCAGTGCTATCTGCTTTATGACCATTTCGTGTAAGGAAATTACGACCTTTTTGACAAAAATGGTCGTTATAGTTTAGGGTTTGGAGCCCCCCGAACAGCTTTTGACCAATTGGTCTGAAATGGTCATAGATCTATGACCAATTCTTCCAGGGTCACTGACAGAAGGTCACACTTGCATGTAATTATCTAGCTTGATTACAGCAAGTCTTAGTTTGATTTGACCCAGAAATTGGTGGAACTACATACAAATATACAATTGATTGGCCTTCCAAATTCTGAAGGAACACAATTTTAAAACCACGATAGATCCAAAAGGAAAGTACTGTTGAAAATCTAGAGAGAAGATGGAGGCGATGTGGATCTTGAAGAGAAAATACCGTACTACTTATTTGGTGAAGGTAAACATTGGTAAAGAAAAACTGTAATTTTCGTACTTTTCTTTCAACAGACCAAAACGCGAGGTCAAGCACCAACCAGAATAACTCGAATGCTCCAGGAAGTCGAACACCAGATCAATTCATGGCCTCAGATTCCAAATTCAATACAAATCTAAGTAAGAGCATGTATATACATTACTAGAAGGCGGGATCTATTTTAACACCAGTCATATACGAACATTGCGAGGTGTCCATTCACCATTGGCGTGTAGTTCAAAATTATGTTTCCCAATTGAAAGAAATCACTTGATGGGACTAGTTTACATTAAAGCATACACACATATCTAAAAAGGGTAGACAAGTCTGTGGTAAAAATTAGCCAACCGTTGCATCTATAAATGTGTGCTCATAGGGAAAGATTCGAAATGAATTTGCATCATATTGTGGAAAGCCGCTGCTAATCATGAGCTCATCTGCTCATTGATGAGTAGTAAAATAAAAATATGATTTTTTTTTACAGAAACATGAACAAATTCTCTATGTGCGTGCAAAGTTTCATGACCATATGGCATAGGCGAAGATCGGGACAAAAATCAGTGCTCCAAAATCGAAATTTTGAACATTTCTCAAAGCTTCAATTTTTTAGAGCTCTCCCCATTTCATATCGTCATGACATTTTGCAGGCACATAGACAACTTGTTCAACTTTCATGCCAAAAAAATTAACTTCTTTTCATTTTGTTTGCTATTTTTAAAAATTTCACTGTTCATCCATAGGAGCAGATGAGCTCGAGCACTGAAAAACCGACCGTACCAACAAAACTGAATGGTTTGTATGGTCATCTTTTATATGTCAATTTGCATTGAGAATTCCCTCACCAATTATGGTCTGTAATAACCGCTGCTATGTTGCTACACATCAGAATTATCACATCGGAAGGAAGCTTGTGCGACCGCGCGCTGTGTGTCCACTAAGGGGCTGGTCTCGAGAGACCAAAGGATTTTCTGCAAATGTGAAACATAGTGACGGGTCTCTTGCAACACCACAACTACCAGTCATATGGTAGATGCAGATGAACGGTCATAAATGATTGATGTCAGAATCACCATGATTACCAACTAGCTAAGTCTTTTATATAGTAGACATATGCGACTGAAATGTATATATATGCATAATATCAATTATGTGCTGTAGATCTCAGTCGTTCATGTGATTAGAAATTATTCAATGGAACACAAATTAAATGAATCGAACGTGCGGTCAGAACGGAGTACATCAAGATGAATCCGGCCAAAACCAAAAACGAGAAGAAAAAAATACCACCAATCAGACCGGAAATAAACACAAAAGGCACACCATTAATTGATGTCTCCTCAGAAAATGATGATGATCTCATCAGTTGAACTTGCTGCAGACCCTGCGGACCTCTCCCTGTGTGCCGGTAAGCACCTTGACCTCCCCCAGCTTGACGAGGGCCTGCGGGAAGAGCCAGGTGAAGTGGTCGGTGTTGGCGAGCCTGTCGACCATCCACCGCGTGGAGCTGTCGTTGTAGAGGTTCTGGTCGACCATGAGCACGCCACGGCGCTGCTGCAGCATCTTGTAGAAGCTGTTGTCCACCTTGGACGCGCTGGACCGGTCGTCTAGGTACAGGATGGTGTTGTCGGACGACGCCGTATCGGGGCACGGATACCTCTTGTATGTGGCCGCGGTGTTGGGGTCCATGCTCGGGTCTGTTGCTCCGGCCTTGCCGCCGTAGCTGTACAGACGGCTCCTCTTGATCATGCTGCAGTGTGTGACGCCGACCGTGTGCGCGCCCAGCAGAACGACCATGTCGTCCGAGGTGAGACCGAGGTTGCGGAAGAAAGCGGCTGCTTTGGGGACCGTATCATCTGGCCCGGGAAGATTCACGTCGGTGGCTACGGACCGGCGGCTGTCCCTGCGCCCGGTGCGCACCGCGTATCTTCGCCCCGTGGACGCAGCGACCGCGTCCCTGGTTGCGAGCACCTCGATGTCGGAGCAGGATACGACGCCGGGGCACCGCTTCTCGAGCTCCGTCTTGATGGCGGTGATGAGCTCGTAGCCCTTGACGCTCAGGTTCGGCCTTGCCGTCTTCTCTGTGCCGGTGCCGTCGACCAACAGCCCACCGTCGCAGCCCTACGCAGGTATGGTCGAAGACAAACACGTTAGTCGATCTTGGACTGTGGAGGTAGAAGAAATCATGGCGCGCACGTAGGAGTATGAACCAAACACATTAGTATATATATACATACATTGACGCCGCACTCGTGGAACAGCAGGCGTAGGAGGTGGGCGACAATGTCGCTGTTGCTGGCGAAGCGGGCCTTGACGATACCCTGGACGACCGCCTCCACGTCGTTGCCGCGGCACTTGCCCGTGTAGAACCCGTTCTGCAGCTGCGCCTGGCCGTCGGTGGCAAGCCCAAGCACGGCGACGGCGAGCACCACCACTAGCACGGCTGCCCTTGTGTGCCCCATCCCGACCTAGCTAGCTAATTGCTAGGTGCGAGTGATCGATTAAGCTCTTGGTGCTTGGGCTATGGAGGTGTGAGAAGCAAATGGCTCGTTTCCCTCCTATTTATAGTATAGGTTAGTGGATGACACGGTCTCCTTGTAGTTGTCCGACGTTTGGTCATGGAGATCACGTATGCCTTGATTCCGTTCTTTCTCAAATCTCAACTAAGCAAGTTGGCATGTGCTAGCTGTGCCTGCTCGAATGATTGTGATTTGTTAACGTTTTCAGATCTTTCGAAGCATTCTAATTTTCGCTGGCAAGAATGCCAACCACGACATCCGACGTGGTATGCTGCCTCTTTGCTAAATGACTCATGTACATATGCTTATTTAGATTTGGCGTGTGCAGAGTGTAGCTTACCACCATGACGAACGTCCTCGTTTGGTGTTGAATTGTGGATGGTCAGTACAGTTGTTTGAGCTGTTACGACGCACTCTTCAAGGGAGCGGTGGACTGAGCTCGTAGAGAAACTCGAGCAGAGTCGTCAAAATTGTTGCCTTCAAATCGATTTGGAGGCTGCTCCTTTTTTTTAGGGTACATACCCTACGTGTAGACTCAGAATCGCTAAAAAGGACAACCTTCAAATTTTACAACGTGTGGTATCCACTCGTGAGTGGGATATAATTTTTATCTTCGTTTTGTGCTGCGAATCCCACCAATGTATATCTCACCTCGAGCGGATCTGCCCCACCCTCCTCCCCGGCAAAGTCCTCCACCTCCTCCCCGACGAACTCCTCCGCCCTCTCCTCGATGAGCCCTTCCCGGTGAGGTACACCTTCCTGGCCGAGCTCCTCCATGGCCTACCGTGCGTTAACCGCCTACCGGTTACGGAACACACCAGCGCATACTGGGTGCTAGTGGCCCCACATGGAAGCAGCCTCCGCTATCGGGTCCTCTCCTCGGGCTTCGAACATGTAGCGAGGGAGAAGGGGGCGACTTGGTGCAGGTGTCCGATACGCCAGAGGTGAGTGGCATCATGAAGGCCGTGGCTGTCGACGAGCCTGCAACGGGGAAGAGGCACGCAACAGCGGAAGAACTCAAATTTTGGTGGTGGTAAAGCTAAGTTTCCAACATGGCACTTGATTTCCATCGGTTGCGCTTGATTCCACAGCTTTCGATGGTGGGGTGGTTTAGGCAAATTTACCTCCTTACATGTCTAGAAAACCGTAAGTGCATCCAGTGCCTTGTTTTACCGAGTGTACACATATCTTAAGTCCCTAGGGATTTGGTTTAACCGAAGGTTTACGACGCCTTATTGAGGAAATATTGACGTCTTCATAATGCCCGATTATGATTTGGAAGCCGAGGAGCAACTTTTATTTGCTAGTTTCTTTAACTATCTATTGAGTTGATAGGGCAAACCATACTATTAGGGGGGTGTCAAAAGTGAACCAAAATTGAATTTTTTTTGTGCGCTCAGTCATAACCCTTCCTACTCAAAGACTGAAGATTTGGAAATCTCCTTCCTGGCGAGCCTACTAGCTCTAGTGACTAAATCAAATGCTTCTGAAGAATAGAGGAGTTTGCCATGTCACTTGGGTTAGAGCATCCCTAGGAGGCTTAAAAATCGCCGTCTAGGGGTGAGCCGGCGCTAAAATCGGCGCTGGGGGCGATTGAGTTCCCAGCCGCCGCCCCCAGGTCGCCCCCAGGCGCCGATATCGGCCCATTTTTGGCGCAAATGTGCCCGCTTTTCGGCCCACTTTCGGCGAAAATCGGCCCGATATCGGCTTAAATCGGCCCATATTCACCGTGGTTCAGCGCAAATTCAACAAAAATATTTTTTTATCACATAGTTCATCACACAAAATCAATAGAAATCAAATAGTTCAATACAAATTTTATAGTTCAACAAATAAAAACTCATATTTAATCACACGTCGAGCTAAGCGTTGCCCTTGAGCCTCCATAGGTGCTCCACCAGATCCTGCTGCAGTTGTTGATGCACATGTGGGTCTCGGATCTCCTGACGCATATTGAGGAAGGCAGTCCAAGTTGCCGGTAGCTGATGATCAACTTGCGCAAGAGGACCCTGCCTGTAGTATGGTTCAGTGCCAAACACTGGCTCTTCCTGCTCGCTCTCAATGATCATGTTGTGCAAGATGACACAGCAAGTCATGATCTCCCATATATGATCTTTCGAACAAGTCTGAGCGGGGTACCGGACAACAGCAAATCAAGATTGGAGCACACCAAATGCCCGCTCGACATCCTTCCTGCAAGCCTCCTGAACCTTCACAAAGTGGGAGTTCTTGCCTCCTGGCACAGGGTTTGAGATAGTCTTCACAAATGTAGACCATCTCGGATAGATGCCATCAGCTAGGTAGTACCCCTTGTTGTAGTGCCGCCCATTGACCTCGAAGTTCACCGGAGGAGAATGACCTTCAACAAGCTTGGCAAAGACAGGGGAGCACTGCAGCACGTTGATGTCATTGTGAGTTCCTGGCATACCAAAGAAGGAGTGCCAAATCCAGAGGTCCTGTGTGGCCACTGCCTCAAGTACCACACTGCAACCGTCTTTGGCGCCTTTGTACACCCCCTGCCAAGCAAATGGACAGTTCTTCCATTTCCAATGCATGCAGTCGGTGCTTTCAAGCATCCCAGGAAATCCTCTTGATGCATTCTGTGCTAGAATCCGAGCAGTGTCTTCAGCATTGGGTGATCGCAAGTATTGCGGTCCAAACACTGCCACCACTGCACTGCAGAACTTGTAGAAACACTCAATGGTCATGGACTCGGCCATGCGCCCGTAGTCGTTGAGTGAATCACCGGGAGCTCCGTATGCAAGCATCCTCATAGCTGTCGTGCACTTCTGGATTGAGGTGAATCCAAGTTTGTCGGTGCAATCCTTCTTGCACTTGAAGTAGCTGTCGAACTCCCGGATGGAATTCACAATCCTGAGGAAAAGCTTTCGGCTCATCCGATAACGGCGCCGAAATACTTTGTCGCCGTGCAATGGAGCGTCGGCGAAGTAGTCGGAGTAGAGCATGCAATAGCCTTCCAGACGATGCCGGTTCTTTGCTTTCAGCCGCCCCGGCGCCGAGCCTCCTCGCCGCGGCTTCTCATTGCTCGCGAGCAGACCGGCGAGGGCAGCGAGGACCATGAGATGCTCCTCGCCCTGGACGTCGGCATCGGCTTCCTCCTCCAGCAACGCCGCGAGCGCCTCCTCGTCGTCCGAGTCCATCGGCCGAGCACGCAAATCGCCGAACACCCGGCGGGCGCGGTGGGCGCAGAGCCACCGGTATGCCGCCCTGCGTGGCCGGAGCGCCGGAAAACTCGCCCGAAAGGTGGTGGAGAGGTTGCCGCGGCGAAACCTTCTCTCTTTTCCGGCGGGGAATGGCCTATCTAGCGGTGTTGGGCGGTGGGCGGCGTCGGGATCGGCGGAGTGGTGGCCGAGCGCGCGGGGGTGGGGGCGAATTTGGACGATTGCCTTGACTTTTCGCCTGACAGTGTGGCCCAGGCGTGTTTTCCCCTTCCGCGAGAGCCCACGAGCCCCCCCCCCCCCAGTGCGCTGGGTTCGACCTGGGATCGCCGGGCCCAAAAACGGGCTGAGCTGGTGGATTTGGCGTCTTGGGGGCGCGACTGGGGGGGTTTTCGGCGCCGGCGCGGAAAAAGTCGCCCTAGGGGGCCTGTTGGGGCGCGGCTGGAGATGCTCGTAGTTTCCTCGCCAAGGAGTTGGGAAACTTGTCGTTGAAGTTTCCACGGGTTTTTCAGAACCCATTCGCTGGCAATTCGAATTTTGAACTGTTGTGCCAGCTATCGGTAGCCCGTTGATGGGAGTACACTGGAACTGCTAGACAGTACTCTGGCTATAAATAACCCTACCCCCGCCTAGACCAAGTGGTTGCTCAAGTTCTGTTCTGCCCATGCTACATAGAGCATCCCTCTCCATTTTCTTGGCCAGTCCTAAGTGTGGGAAACCACCTGACCCAAGATCTGAGTTGTGATTGAGCATCACTGAATAAGTAGTGGTGTCGATCTCTTGATTTTTTTTAATCTAGAGGACTTGGCATTCCTTATATGATTAGGCATCATTCTGCGAGCATCCAAAGTGTGGATTCGCTGAAAAAACAAGTTTTTATCGGTCTGAAGATCACAACAAGATCTACCCGGAGTGATTGAGCGAGTTCGGAGTAACTTACCTCAAAGAGAACAAGGTGAGGACTTGTGTGTCCTCAAAGGAGTGTCCTCAGCCTCTCCAACCAAGACTTGGAATTTTTGTTAACAGTTTGAACTTGTGTAAAAAAATCATCATGCCTTCGCAAATCATACAGTTCTTTTTCCTCATACCCTTTACATTTTGTACTACGTTGTTTTTGGGGGATTTCTTCACTCCTGTTGGTCTTGGTCGTTTTTTTGTCCTACATTGTGGCCGTTATGAAGATTTTGTATGTATGTTTATCTGTCTGTTCTAACTCTATTTAGTCGTGTTTTGCTTGTTCTATGTGAAGGTTTGTGTCTACACGATCTAGTTCAGTTCCTTAGTAATTTCTATGCTCTGGCATATCACTCTTCTAGCATGTTTAAGTCTTCACTGCTTATTTCATACTTAGTTACTTCCATGTATGACATCTTATACGTCCATTTTACATCGCTATTTCTTAGTATAAAATGCTCATTTTATAATCATGTTTTATACATTATGGCATCATTCTTATACAAATTTTCTCTTTCTTTTTGCAAGTTTCCAATACGATGGGGGGCAGGGGTTGGAAAACTATCAGAAAGGATCAAAAGATTGTCAAATGAAGAAAAATATTATTTTTTCCCCGTGGAGCCAAAAAAACTGCAGAAATTTCTTATTGCCAATGTGCATGAAGAGATAGAGCCAGGGGTCCATGCCCATGCCTGGGGGAGGCCTATGGGGCCCACACTAGCACATGCCTTGGGGTTCTCCACTAGAGTGTGTAGGGCCCATAGGGAACCCCTGTCATATACTCCCCTGGAACCCTTAACCTGAATATTCCACGACTTTACACCGTCGGGCGTATAGAGAGCACCGTTCTCTCTCTGAAGGCCTGATTCTGCCGAGTATCCATCTCCTCCGGCAGGGGGGATTCAAAGCCATCGTCGTCAAACACTCAAGGCATCATACAGATCATCTTCATCCTCATCTACAACACTAACCCCATCTCCATCTTCGTTCAAACCTATGAATAATTGTTATAGATCCTTTGTTGTAATCACTTCGTGATGCTAATTGCTGCTTAGTAGTTGATGCTAGAAGAATTATTGGGGAAAGTTTTATATGTTCAGATTGTTATTCAGACCATTACTGCCATCGATCATGTTCATTATGATGTCTTGTGAATAATCCATTACATTTTTTAGGACTCAGGAGAAACCCCTGTTGTTGGTAACCATATGAAGTTGCATACAGTTTAATGTTTCAATTTATGTTGTGGTGTAATTATTTGGTGGTGATGTGAGAACGTCGATTTCATGTCACTTTTCACCTATATGCGTGAGGAGGAGAGCATTATGTAATTAGTTTATCTAGGAGGGGTGATCAGAGTGACAGATATTATTCTACCCTAAGTTTTAGAGGAGTTGGCGATTCTATTAGATTTGCTCTTAGAAGCTAAAACAGAAGACCTACCACCCCGGGGTTAATTTCTTCATGTGGTTGTCTTACCAGGATCGTTGATGGAAGCCGGGCGACTTGCATGTCAGGGCCTTTTGCATATGCACCTAGTTACGCGTTATGCAACCAGCTAGAACAAGGCGATAACCCACCTCCTCAACGCGTGCCTTTTCGCGCACAGTGCATCATGAAGTGCCCTCCTGGATCGACATCCCCCCTGTAGCGGGGGAGGGCTTCTTGGACTGATGGCAGTTGAGCTGTGATTCCACCCAATCCTCGGCCCGGACGGGCACATTCTTAGCTATAATGTTGGTGGCATGGAGCATTTGAAAGGTTCGCAATTCGATCATACTCAACACCATTAAGACAGATGTCACTCAATGGGTGATGGTGGGTGCGAGGGGTTTGGCGGCTTTGCTTCCGATGACAACGATGTTGGGTTAATTATCCTTTTGCCCTCAGTGGTGTCAGTGTGCTTAGTTTTGCCCTCAGATGCGAATTGTGCTCAGTTTTGCCCCTAGTCCGTGCGCACCGACTCGTTCCGTGAACTCTGCCGTCTCCGTCAGGTCAACGTTTTGACTCGGCCCTTACAGGTGGGACTAGGCGGCAGAGATGGCCAATTCTATTCACATCGTTGCACGCGTGGCTTGTGGGACCCAGCAGAGAGCCGTTGAGCAGAGAGTCGTTGCGGGTGTGCTATATAAGCGGGCGACACACAGCGGCGGTGACCACGGCGAGAGAGAGAGAGCACGACGGTGACCATGGCGAGAGAGAGAGAGAGAGCACGGCGGTGGGAAGCTAGTTGTGGAGGGCGCGGTGGCGTTGAGATCCCCTTCGGCTCCGAGCTCCATGTCTTCCTCAAGCTCCCGCGCCACCTCGCGGATACAGAGCCGGGCGCGTGTGGACATGCCTGTCTTCGTCTGTCCGCGGTGCCGGGTGGGCGTTGTTCGGAGGGTTTCTCACACATCGAGGAACCAGAATCGTCTGTTCTACGTGTGCAGCGAGAATGGGGTAAGAATCGGGGCAATTGCACCATTTTCCTGGTCGGGATCTTTGAGCAATGGGTTGATCTGTTTGGTGTTCATGCAGGTGACATGCTTCTTTCTTTGGGTCGATGCTCTGGCCAAGACTCTGATGAATGAACTGCAAGAAGAGCATGAAGAATGGTTGTGCATGTTGCCACGAACGGCAGTGGCCGCAGCACGAGCTCCGGAAGAAGAGATGGAGGGCGAAGCACGCACTGACAGAGAGCTAGCCGTTGGAGCTTAGGATGTTGAAGAAGAAGGTTAGGAAGCTTGAAGATCAAGCACTACCAATACCCATTTGCAAATACTTTTGGGCATTTGTAGGTATGGTAATCGCACTGGTTGTAACGTTGAAAATGTATAGAAAGGCACGAATTATGGAGGAATTTGTAATCTTGAAATTGTATGAGAAATTCACCTAGTTTAAATGTTGGTCAAAGTTGTTTAAATGTTGAAAAAAAAGAAAAAGTGACCAACATTTAAATATGTTGAAAAAAAGGAGAAGAAATGAGGAATTCAGAAACTTTTGATCAATGAAATGCAGCTCTCTGCTCTGCCTTTCTGTCAAAAAAAAAGGTTGCTCTTGGGCCAAATTCAGAGCGTAGAGCCAAGTGCAGGCTAGACTAATGGGTCAACTACATCCAATTAGGCCCATTTGGGGTTCTCTTGCGTGTTTTTCTGTTTTATGTTCTGATTTAATTTAGGCAGTAAATCATAATGCTGAAACTTTTTGTGAAAACTAATTGAATTATTTCAGAGCCAAACAATTAAGGTTAGAATTTTTTTGGAGCTGTTAAATATTTAATAGCAATTTAATTACTCCAATTCAAATACACCGTGTTCGATCAGTTTTTGTGCACCATTGCATAAAATAATATTTTATTTTAATGAGTTTTAATGCAGGCTATATAAGCAAAGACAAGTTATAATGCAAAGGGGAAAATTTATTGGCATGGCATGTACCCACTCACGTACATGCACATGCAAGAAATATGGTGCAACAAATGTGTGTATGCACGTGTCCGGCCACATGCACGTAGGCTAGCTAGCTGATATACATTCTTATGTATTCTTGTATTCATATACCGGCGAGCTTGCATACGTACTTAAATACAACATGTGTATATGCCATTTATACACGTATTCGGGTATACACGACCGGCCGGCAAGCGTCTGGAATACCCGTATTAAGCAGGTAGTCAATATGCGATTGACTTATAAGGCTTGCTTTGGTCTTGAAGGAAAAAACGATGCATGTTTGCAAAGGAATTGGTACGTCGGCAGCTTTCACGCATATATGGAATTATTTTATTTTACTTGTGCAGGCGTGTGGGATAAGAAGAGCAATGTTTTAGAAAGAAAATTTTAAGAAGGAAAGCTTCGACCGGCTTGGCAATCAAGAAATCAGATCGTTTGTTTCCTGCCTAATTGGTGGCCGACCCTAGCCTATATAAAGCTAGCACAGGAGGAGGCAGAAGAAGGCAGCAGAACCTCACGCCCGTAGACGACGGAGACGAGGCACGAAGCATCAGGAGAAAGCCACGCAGCGGACGCTCCTGCGGCAGCGGTGGCACACAAGCCAGCAAAGATGCGGTGATGACGGCAACGACGACGCGGAGACACACACTGATAGCAGCGATGAGCGCGCCTGGATTGCCTCCGACTGAAGTCCGGCTGCCCGCAAGCAAACCGGCGCCTGCGGGGATGGAGAACAGGGAGCAGAGCAAGCCCCACTAATTTATTATACTTCTTGTCTTTCATCCTACAGGCGTTACAGCAATCCAAGGAGGATCTCACGCAGCCGAAGCCAAGAAAGACACAACGCACATACCAAGACTCGGGAGGACTTGAAGATGGTGGTCGCTGTGTGCAGGTTGCAAGCAGCACGCGCTTGAAGGTGGCGGGCGGTGCCCGTACCTAAGGAGATCAAGACGCGCTGTGCACCCAGGAGTACGCGCCTGCGGGGGCACAAAGTAAAGACGCGCCCGTCGCGGCGGCGTCTAGGGAGGAAGGAGAAAAGGGGGGAGGAGCTAGCTAGCATAGCCGACACAACAACGAACGCAGCCGAGGAGACGACGGCGCGTCCACGGCCGCGCGTTCGCAAACCAGGCAATAGATGTGATGATCCCAGAGACGCCGGCCACAGCGGCGGCCTGCCAACGGCGAGGATGCTGGCTCCCGAGGAGATTATGAAACGGGAGTTGATCAAGTCCCACTGACTAATTTTATTTGTTATTGTGTATTTCATCTATCAGATGTCGCACATCCATCCAAGGACCAGCATCGAGCAAAGGAGACCATGCGACAAAGAACTACGCGAAGAACCATGCAGAAGACGTGTTGGCTCTTGCGGCAGCGTCGAGGAGAAAAAAGAGAACACATAGAAGAAGACGCGCTCGTGCCAGCGGCGTCGAGGATGAGACACGCCCGTGGCGGCAGCATCGTGGATATCATATGAAAGACAAACATGTGTATTCGTCGGCCGTGGAAATACGTGCGGGGGAAGAGAAGCACATAACCATACACTATCTTTTTCTTCTATGAGCTATCATCTATTTTGCAGGATATCTAAAGACGCCCCTGGAGCAAAACACAACCCACGCAAGAGGCTCATGGGAGGCACAGGAGGAGGAGAGGGCTACGTACGGGAGAAGGAGACGCGCCCGTGGCGACGACGTCCAAAGAACTCAGGCGGCAAACACAACCAGGCGCGGCGGGCGGCGTTTGTACGTGACGAGACCAGCATGGGCTGTGCACTGAGGAGAAGGTGTCCATGGCAGCGGACGCATCCATGGCAGCGGCGTGTGCCAAAGTCACAATAATCTTTCTTTTTCTATGTGTTCTCATTTATTTTGCATAGGGTCCGAGCAGCAGCAGCAGGAGGTGACGGCACGTGCGACATGTGCGCCCGAGGCGGGAGAAGGGCAAAGGCTTCACGTAGCAAACGCACTCGGCGGAGTGACGACTTGCAAGTCCAACACACGCCCAGGAGGGAGATGCGCCTGTGGAGGACACGCCCATGGTGAAGGTGCGTGCGCCAAGGAGGAGTGCGGTGGCGCCCTGGTACACACGCCCTCGACCGATATACCGGCAGCGATGACGATGGAGCGTTATCACACCCTCTTCTCTCTCGACGGTACAATGGAGGTGAAGGACGACCGCCCAGCGGTGGTGGCGCGGTTGAGCTCGGGAACTTGCGGCACTTCAACGGTACTATCATCATCTTCATCAAGATCACCAAGGCGATGAGGCTGCTCTTGTACTTCACCGCACCAAGACGTTGAAGACGACGGCATAGTAGCGGTGCTGCCGGCGCGCAGCCCGTTGGACTCCTTTGTGGTGGCTGCCCTTGGTGACGAGGCTGCCGACCTTCAATCAAGCCGGCGCCAGGAAGAACAGAGGTGTGGAGCTCGTCAAGACAACGTCTGTCACCTTCGCCATCAAGCTGGAGCCATGGAGGACGGCGTCGTGGAGCTAGGGACACCGCAGATATCCAATTCGTCAAGATGGTTCCGTGGAGGATGGTGACACGAGCTCACCAAGATGACGCCCATCATCAACATCATCAAGCGGGTGTCGCGGTGGACAGAGCCGTGGAGCTCGCGGGACGACACCACCGATGTCTACCTCATCAAGACGGAGCTCGCCAACGACAGAGCCCAACCACGCCCTTCTAGAAAGTCACCTTACCCGGCCTTGTGAGGCAGCGCCCTTGTCTTGGCGGACCACCGAATACGGCGTCTGACCAAGACGAGGTGCACCCTTCATGGCATAAAGGTTTCGGCGTACATGTAGTATGATCCTAGTCTCGGCAGACCACCGAATACGGCATCTAGCTGAGATAGGGCATCAATCACCCCCCTCCATGTCATCTTTCTTTGACCCGGTGATGTGTTTCCCTTGTCTTGGCGGACCACCGAATACGGCGTCCAGCCGAGACGAGGTGCACTCTTCATGGTTTACAGGCCTCGGCGTACAGGCGGTGTGCTCCTTGTCTTAGCAGACCACCGAATACGGCATCTAGCTGAGACGAGGTATCAACCACGCCCCTCTAGGACGCCACCTTTCTTCAGCACCACAATGTTTTGCCTTTGTCTAGATGGACCACCGAATACGGCGTCCACCGAGACAAGGTGTACCCTTCATTGCACACAGGTCTCATCGTCGTACGGGTGGTGTGATCCTTGTCTAAATAGA
Source organism: Aegilops tauschii subsp. strangulata (assembly GCF_002575655.3). NCBI lineage: Eukaryota > Viridiplantae > Streptophyta > Magnoliopsida > Poales > Poaceae > Aegilops > Aegilops tauschii. The sequence continues at coordinate 488,735,000 of NC_053039.3, forward strand.
CCACCGAATACGGCATCTAGCTGAGACGGGGTATCAACCACGCCCCTCCATGATGTTACTTTTCTTCGGCCCTACGGCATGATCCTTGTTTTGGCAGACCACCGAATATGGCGTCTAGCCAAGACGAGGCATCCACCATGCCCCTCTAAGACGTTACCTCTCACGGCCTTGTGAGGCGGAGTCTTTGTCTCCGCAGACTGCCGTAACCTCGGCGTCTAGCCGAGGCGAGACGCCAACCACACCGGCCATGCCGATGCGAGTGTGCGTTGGTTTCACACCGACGCCGGTCTTCACAAAAGAATAGTCCCACGAGGCGAACCCCTTGCTTACCCCGATGAAGCCGCTACATTGTCAAGAAGTCCGAGCAGAGCAGGACCCATGCAACTCCAACACCGACTACATCAACGCTGTCAATACCGATGAGGCGCGACGGCGAGGGCAAATGTGGCTAGCATAAAGCCATGTTTTGAGCGGCACATGTACCGACGAGGACACGGGCTTTGCCGCCGCCCACACCACACACACATCATCATCATCATCATCATCATGCATGGACAACGGGAAGCGAAGATGACCACACGGCTTAATCGGAGGTATCTCGCAGAGCAACCCGCGGGAGTAATTAGCCGGGAGCTTTTCGAGGCCCCAGGAACCAGGAGACCGCACATCGCCATAGTCAGGCAGGCCGCGCTAGTAGGCCACGGAGCGCAATCATTTCTTTTCTATGGGATCTTGTAATTTTGTTCATCCAAAAAGATAAATGAAATACTTGTTTCCCGTACGTTTTCGTTGTGTACTACGGTACACTGGCACGCCCGCATTTTCTTTTCCGCGGCGCATGAGAGAAATCCACACTCCTCTTCCCTTCTCACGGAGTGCATTAAGATTTTTCTCGTGTCAAACACACTGTGATTTAAATGAAAGACCAAAATGTCATGGAAAATGTGCCTCAGCTCTGAACATTTTTAAGGGCATTACACTGAGAAAAAAATAATTTGTCTAAAAAAATGAAGGGTGGAAAATGCACAAAAAATTGGTGCGGCTGGGGACTCGAACCTAGGACCGCGTGGGTTTGTGGTGTTTAGGGTTGCGCTTGTAACCGCTAGGACGGATGGAAAGACTGACATGGGTAGGGAAGGAAGGTACACATAGTGAGACCGTGAATGTTTGCACACGCGTGAGAGTGGTTTCCCTTTGTTTTGCACTGAAATTTTGGAGGGTTGGAAGGTTGAAAACGTATGTTTGCACTGCCACATGATTTTGGTTAGAGTGGCACTTGGTTTAGGGTTAGAGTGGCACTTGGTTTAGGATTTAAAGGGAATAAATTTGCATGTTAGTTCATGACTTGTTTTTTTTAATTAAAGAGAGGGCTTCTCACCCCCTCCAATTTTCATTAATGAAAACCACAAGTTCTCGAACTTCATGACTTGGTTTAGGAAAGAAATGATATGTTTGGGCACAGACATTTTTTAACACACATAATAAACCCTAATAACTTAGATAAGATGCAACACACTGTACCCTTACATTAAGCAATAATAATAAGTTCACGGACACATGACAAAACATGACATGACACGACACGACATAGAAAAGCAACAAAATAAAAACGAAACATGACGAGCTTGACTCCGGGCTTGAACATCTTCATCTTGACCTCCTTCTTCCACCTTGGCCGCGCGCCCCTTCAACACCGTCTTCATCTTCACACCTCCTCCTCCTCGTTGTAGGGAAGGGAGTGCATCTGGCCTGGAGTGGGGAAGATGCTCTCGTAGTTGGTGTAGATGTTGTACAAGGTGAAGAAGATGGCCTCGCAGCCGCACCAAAAGACTTGGCCGAGGAGCTCGCACGCGTCAAACGGGTTGGTGAAGGTGGCCGTGAGCAGTAGGAGGATGTCGTCGCGGTCACGAACCTCGTTGAGGGTGAACATCCTAGGCGAGCCCCGTGGGAGGTGGGCATTTTTGGGGAACGTAGCAGAAATTCAAAATTTTCTACGCATCACCAAGATCAATATATGGAGTAATCTAGCAACGAGGGGAAGGGGAGTGCATCTACATACCCTTGTAGATCGCGAGCGGAAGCGTTCAAGAGAACGGGGTTGATGGATTCGTACTCGTCGTGATCCAAATCACCGATGATCCTAGCGCCGAACGGACGGCACCTCCGCGTTCAACACACGTACGGAGCAGCGACGTCTCCTCCTTCTTGATCCAACAAGGGGGGAGGAGAGGTTGATGGAGATCCAGCAGCACGACGGCGTGGTGGTGGAAGTAGCGGGATTCCAACAGGGCTTCGCCAAGCGCTGCGGGAGGAGGGAGGTGTGTCACGGGAGGGAGAGGGAGGCGCCAGGGCTTAGATATTGCTGCCCTCCCTTCCCCCCACTATATATAGGGCCAAGGGAGAGGGGGGCGCAGCCTTGGCCCTTCCTCCAAGGAAGGGTGCGGCCAGGGAGGAGTCCTTCCCCCCCAAGGCACCTCGGAGGTGCCTTCCCCCTTTAGGACTCTCCCTTTTCCTTATCTCTTGGCGCATGGGCCTCTTGGGGCTGGTGCCCTTGGCCCATATAGGCCAAGGCGCACCCCCTACAGCCCATGTGGCCCCCCGGGGCTGGTGGACCCCCTTGGTGGACCCCCGGACCCCTTTCGGCACTCCCGGTACAATACCGATAAAGTGCGAAACTTTTCCGGCGACCAAAATAAGACTTCCCATATATAAATCTTTACCTCCGGACCATTCCGGAACTCCTCGTGACGTCCGGGATCTCATCCGGGACTCCGAACAACTTTCGGGTTACCGCATACTAATATCTCTATAACCCTAGCGTCACCGGACCTTAAGTGTGTAGACCCTACGGGTTCGGGAACCATGCAGACATGACCGAGACGTTCTCCGGCCAATAACCAACAGCGGGATCTGGATACCCATGTTGGCTCCCACATGTTCCACGATGATCTCATCGGATGAACCACGATGTCGAGGATTCAATCAATCCCGTATACAATTCCCTTTGTCAATCGGTATGTTACTTGCCCGAGATTCGATCGTCGGTATCCCGATACCTTGTTCAATCTCGTTACCGGCAAGTCTCTTTACTCGTTCCGTAACTCACATCATCCCGTGATCAACTCCTTGGTCACATTGTGCACATTATGATGATGTCCTACCGAGTGGGCCCAGAGATACCTTTCCGTTTACATGGAGTGACAAATCCCAGTCTCGATTCGTGCCAACCCAACAGACACTTTCGGAGATACCTGTAGTGCACCTTTATAGCCACCCAGTTACGTTGTGATGTTTGGTACACCCAAAGCATTCCTACGGTATCTGGGAGTTGCACAATCTCATGGTCTAAGGAAGTGATACTTGACATTAGAAAAGCTCTTAGCAAACGAACTACACGATCTTGTGCTAGGCTTAGGATTGGGGTCTTGTCCATCACATCATTCTCCTAATGATGTGATCCCGTTATCAACGACATCCAATGTCCATGGTCAGGAAACCGTAACCATCTATTGATCAACGAGCTAGTCAGCTAGAGGCTTACTAGGGACATGGTGTTGTCTATGTATCCACACATGTATCTGAGTTTCCTATCAATACAATTCTAGCATGGATAATAAACGATTATCATGAACAAGGAAATATAATAAAAACCTATTTATTATTGCCTCTAGGGCATATTTCCAACAGTCTCCCACTTGCACTAGAGTCAATAATCTAGTTCACATCACCATGTGATTAACACTCACAGGTCACATCACCATGTGACCAACACCCAAGAGTTTACTAGAGTCAACAATCCAGTTCACATCACTATGTGATTAACACTCAATGAGTTTTGGTTTGATCATGTTATGCTTGTGAGAGAGGTTATTAGTCAACGGGTCTGAACCTTTCAGAACCGTGTGTGCTTTACGAATATCTATGTCATCTTGTGGATGCTACCACGCGCTACTTGGAGCCATTTCAAATAACTGCTCTACTATACGAATCCGGTTTACTACTCAGAGTCATCCGGATTAGTGTCAAAGTTCGCATCGACGTAACCCTTTACGACGAACCCCTTTTCACCTCCATAATCGAGAAAATTCCTTAGTCCACTAGATACTAAGGACAAGTTCGACCGCTGTCATGTGATCCATTCCCGGATCACTATTGTACCCCTTGACCAACTCATGGCAAGGCACACTTCATGTGCGGTACACAGCATAGCATACTGTAGAGCCTACGTCTGAAGCATAGGGGACGACTTTTGTCCTTTCTCTCTCTTCTGCTGTGGTCAGGTCTTGAGTCTTACTCAATACTCACACCTTGTAACACAGCCAAGAACTCCTTCTTTGCTGATCTATTTTGAACTCTTTCAAAAACATGTCAAGGTGTGCGTTCTTTGAAAGTATCATCAGGTGTCTTGATCTATCTCTATAGATCTTGATGCCCAATATGTAAGCAGCTTTATCCAGGTCTTCCTTTGAAAAACTCCTTTCAAACATCCCTTTATGCTTTCCAGAAATTTTACATCATTTCGGATCAACAATATGTCATTCACATATACTTATCAGAAATGTTGTAGCGCTCCCACTCACTTTATTGTAAATACAAGTTTCTAACAAACTTTGTATAAACCCAAAAACTTTGATCACTCCATCAAAGCGTATATTCTGACTCCGAGATGCTTGCTCTAGTCCATGGAAGGATCGCTGGAGCTAGCATACCTTTTAGCATCCTTAGGATCGACAAAAACTTTCTGATTGTATCACATACAACCTTTCCTTACGAAAACTGGTAAGGAAACTTGTTTTGACATCCATCTGCCAGATTTCATAAATGCAGCTAATGCTAACATGATTCCGACGGACTTAAGCATCGCTACGGATGAGAAAATCTCATCGTAGTCAACTCCTTGAACTTGTGGAAATACTCTTTGCCACAAGTCGAGCTTCATAGACGGTAACATTACCGTCCATGTCCGTCTTCTTCTTAAAGATCCATTTATCTCGGATTTCATGGCTTCTAACCATTTGTCAGAATATGGGCCCACCATCGCTTCTCCATAGCTCGTAGGTTCAGTATTGTCCAACAATATGATATCTCAGACAGGATCACGTACCACTCTGAAGTAGCACGCATCCTCGTCGTCCTACGAGGTTTGGTAGTGACTTGATCCGAAGTTTCATGATCACTATCATAAGCTTCCACTTCAATTGGTGTAGGTGCCACAGGAACAACTTCCTGTGCCCTGCTACACACTAGTTGAAGTGACGGTTCAATAACCTTATCAAGTCTCCACCATCCTCCCACTCAATTCTTTCGAGAGAAACTTTTCCTCGAGAAAGGACCCGTTTCTAGAAGCAATTACTTTTGCTTCCAGATCTGAAATAGGAGGTATACCCAACTGTTTTGGGTTTTCTATGAAGATGCATTTATCCGCTTTGGGTTCGAGCTTATCAGCCTGAAACTTTTTCACATAAGCATCGCAGCCCCAAACTTTTAAGAAACGACAACTTAGGTTTCTCTAAACGGTGTCGTCTCAACGGAATTGCGTGGTGCCCCTTTTAAAGTGAATGCGGTTGTCTCTAATGCCTAACCCATAAACGATAGTGGTAATTCGATAAGAGACATCATGGTATGCACCATATCCAATAGGGTGCAGCTATGATGTCCGGACACACCATCACACTATGGTGTTCCAGGCGGTATTAATTGTGAAACACTTTCCACAATGTCTTAATTGTGTGCCAAACTCGTAACTCAGATACTCATCTCTATGATCATATCACAGACATTTTATCCTCTTGTCACGACGATCTTCAACTTCACTCTGAAATTACTTGAACCTTTCAATAATTCAGACTTGTGTTTCATCAAGTAAATACACTCAGCATCTACTCAAATCATCTGTGAAGTAAGAACATAACGATATCCACTGCATGCCTCAGCACTCATTGGACTGCATACATCAAAATGTATTACTTCCAATAAGTTGCTCTCTTGTTCCATCTTACTGAAAACGAGGCCTTTCAGTCATCTTGCCCATGTGGTATGATTTGCATGTCTCAAGTGATTCAAAATCAAGTGAGTCCAAACGATCCATCTGCATGGAGTTTCTTCATGCATATATACCAATAGACATGGTTCGCATGTCTCAATCTTTTCAAAAACGACTGAGTCCAAAGATCCATCTACATGGAGCTTCTTCATGCGTTCTATACCAATATGACTCAAATGGCAGTGCCACAAATATGTGGTACTATCATTACTATTTTATATCTTTTGGCACGAACATGTGTATCACTGCGATTGAGATTCATTTTAGGGGCAAGACCATTGAAGGTATTATTCAAATAAACAGAGTAACCATTATTCTCCTTAAATGAATAACCGTATTGTGATAAACATAATCCAATCATGTTTATGCTCAACGCAAACACCAAATAACAATTATTTAGGTTTAACACCAATCTCGATGGTAGAGGGAGCATGCGATGCTTGATCACATCAACCTTGGAAACACTTCCAACACATATCGTCATCTCACCTTTAGCTAGTCTCCATTTATTCCGCATCTTTTATTTCGAGTTACTAACTCTTAGCAACCGAACCGGTATCTAATACCCTGGTGCTGCTAGGAGTACTAGTAAAGTACACATTCATATAATGTATATCCAATATACTTCTGTCGACCTTGCCTGCCTTCTCATCTACCAAGTATCTAGGGTAGTTCTGCTTCAGTGACCGTTCCCCTCATTACAGAAGCACTTAGTCTCGGGTTTGGGTTCAACCTTGGGATTCTTCACTAGAGCAGCAAACGACTTGCTGTTTCATGAAGTATCCCTTTTGCCCTTGCCCTTCTTAAACTAGTGGTTTTACTAACCATCAACAATTGATGCTCCTTCTTGATTTCTACTCTCGCGGTGTCAAACATCGCGAATAGCTCAAGGATCATCATAACTATCCCTGATATGTTATAGTTCATCACGAAGCTCTACTAGCTTGGTGGCAGTGACTATGGAGAACTATCACTATCTCATCTGGGAGATTAACTCCCACTCGATTCAAGCGATTGTGGTACTCAGACAATCTGAGCACATGCTCAACGATTGAGCTTTTCTCCCTTAGTTTGCAGGCTTAAGAAACTTGTCAGAGGTCTCATACCTCTTGACGTGGGCACTAGTCCGAAATCCCAATTTCAGTCTTCGGAACATCTCATATGTTCTGCAACGTTTCAAAAACGTCTCTTGTGCCACAATTCTAAACTGTTAGCATTACGCATTGAACTATCACGTAGTCATCAAAACGTGTATGTCAGATGTTTCGCAACATCTATAGACGATGCTGAGGTTCAGCACACCGAGCGGTGCATTAAGGACATAAGCCTTCTGTGCAGCAATGAGGACAATCCTCAGTTTACGGACCCAGTCCGCATAATTGCTACTACCAACTTTCAACTAAATTTTTCTCTAGGAACATATCTTAAACAGTAGAACTAAAGCGTATGACATAATTTGCAAAGACCTTTTGACTATGTTCATGATAATGAAGTTCATCTGATTAATGAACTCCCACTCAGATAGACATCCCTCTAGTCATCTAAGTGATACATGATCCGAGTCAAACTAGGCTGTGTCCGATCATCACGTGAGACGGACTAGTCATCATCGGTGAACATCTCCATGTTGATCGTATCTACTATACGACTCATGTTCGATCTTTCGATCTCTTGTGTTCCGAGGCCATGTCTGTACATGCTAGGCTCGTCAAGTCAACCTAAGTGTTTCGCATGTGTTCCGAGGCCATGTCTGTACATGCTAGGCTCGTCAACACCCGTTGTATCCGAACGTTAGAATCTATCACACCCGATCATCACGTGGTGCTTCGGAACAACGAACCTTCGCAACGGTGCACAGTTAGGGGGAACACGTCTCTTGAAATTTTAGTGAGGGATCATCTTATTTAAGCTACCGTCGTTCTAAGCAAATAAGATGCATAACATGATAAACATCACATGCAATCAAATAGTGACATGATATGGCCAATATCATTTTGCTCCTTTGATCTCCATCTTCGGGGCACCATGATCATCTTTGTCACCGGCATGACACCATGATCTCCATCATCATGATCTCCATCATTGTGTCTTCATGAAGTTGTCACGCCAACGATTACTTCTACTTCTATGGCTAACGCGCTTAGCAATAAAGTAAAGTAATTTACATGGCGTTATTCAATGACACGCAGGTCATACAAAAAATAAAGACAACTCCTATGGCTCCTGCCGGTTGTCATACTCATCGACATGCAAGTCGTGATTCCTATTACAAGAATATGATCAATCTCATACATCACATATATCATTCATCACATCTTCTGGCCATATCACATCACAAGGCACATGCTGCAAAAACAAGTTAGACGTCCTCTAATTGTTGTTGCAAGTTTTTACGTGGCTTGTATAGGTTTCTAGCAAGAACGATTCTTACCTACGTAAGACCACAACGTGATATGCCAATTTCTATTTACCCTTCATAAGGACCCTTTTCATCGAATCCGTTCCGACTAAAGTGGGAGAGACAGACACCCGCTAGCCACCTTATGCAACTAGTGCATGTCAGTCGGTGGAACCTGTCTCACGTAAGCGTACGTGTAAGGTCGGTCCGGGCCGCTTCATCCCACAATGCCGCCGAAACAAGATAAGACTAGTAGCGGCAAGAAGAATTGGCAACATCTACGCCCACAACTACTTTGTGTTCTACTCGTGCATAGAAACTACGCATAGACCTAGCTCATGATGCCACTGTTGGGGAACGTAGCAGAAATTCAAAATTTTCTACGCATCACCAAGATCAATCTATGGAGTAATCTAGCAACGAGGGGAAGGGGAGTGCATCTACATACCCTTGTAGATCGCGAGCGGAAGCGTTCAAGAGAACGGGGTTGATGGATTCGTACTCGTCGTGATCCAAATCACCGATGATCCTAGCGCCGAACGGACGGCACCTCCGCGTTCAACACACGTACGGAGCAGCGACGTCTCCTCCTTCTTGATCCAGCAAGGGGGGAGGAGAGGTTGATGGAGATCCAGCAGCACGACGACGTGGTGGTGGAAGTAGCGGGATTCCAACAGGGCTTCGCCAAGCGCTGCGGGAGGAGGGAGGTGTGTCACGGGAGGGAGAGGGAGGCGCCAAGGCTTAGATATTGCTGCCCTCCCTTCCCCCCACTATATATAGGGCCAAGGGAGAGGGGGGCGCAGCCTTGGCCCTTCCTCCAAGGAAGGGTGCGGCCAGGGAGGAGTCCTTCCCCCCCAAGGCACCTCGGAGGTGCCTTCCCCCTTTAGGACTCTCCCTTTTCCTTATCTCTTGGCGCATGGGCCTCTTGGGGCTGGTGCCCTTGGCCCATATAGGCCAAGGCGCACCCCCTACAGCCCATGTGGCCCCCCGGGGCTGGTGGACCCCCGGACCCCTTTCGGCACTCCCGGTACAATACCGATAAAGTGCGAAACTTTTCCGGCGACCAAAATAAGACTTCCCATATATAAATCTTTACCTCCGGACCATTCCGGAACTCCTCGTGACGTCCGGGATCTCATCCGGGACTCCGAACAACTTTCGGGTTACCGCATACTAATATCTCTATAACCCTAGCGTCACCGAACCTTAAGTGTGTAGACCCTACGGGTTCGGGAACCATGCAGACATGACCGAGACGTTCTCCGGCCAATAACCAACAGCGGGATCTGGATACCCATGTTGGCTCCCACATGTTCCACGATGATCTCATCGGATGAACCACGATGTCGAGGATTCAATCAATCCCGTATACAATTCCCTTTGTCAATCGGTATGTTACTTGCCCGAGATTCGATCGTCGGTATCCCGATACCTTGTTCAATCTCGTTACCGGCAAGTCTCTTTACTCGTTCCGTAACTCACATCATCCCGTGATCAACTCCTTGGTCACATTGTGCACATTATGATGATGTCCTACCGAGTGGGCCCAGAGATACCTTTCCGTTTACACGGAGTGACAAATCCCAGTCTCGATTCGTGCCAACCCAACAGACACTTTCGGAGATACCTGTAGTGCACCTTTATAGCCACCCAGTTACGTTGTGACGTTTGGTACACCCAAAGCATTCCTACGGTATCTGGGAGTTGCACAATCTCATGGTCTAAGGAAGTGATACTTGACATTAGAAAAGCTCTTAGCAAACGAACTACACGATCTTGTGCTAGGCTTAGGATTGGGGTCTTGTCCATCACATCATTCTCCTAATGATGTGATCCCGTTATCAACGACATCCAATGTCCATGGTCAGGAAACCGTAACCATCTATTGATCAACGAGCTAGTCAGCTAGAGGCTTACTAGGGACATGGTGTTGTCTATGTATCCACACATGTATCTGAGTTTCCTATCAATACAATTCTAGCATGGATAATAAACGATTATCATGAACAAGGAAATATAATAAAAACCTATTTATTATTGCCTCTAGGGCATATTTCCAACAGTCTCCCACTTGCACTAGAGTCAATAATCTAGTTCACATCACCATGTGATTAACACTCACAGGTCACATCACCATGTGACCAACACCCAAGAGTTTACTAGAGTCAACAATCCAGTTCACATCACTATGTGATTAACACTCAATGAGTTTTGGTTTGATCATGTTATGCTTGTGAGAGAGGTTATTAGTCAACGGGTCTGAACCTTTCAGAACCGTGTGTGCTTTACGAATATCTATGTCATCTTGTGGATGCTACCACGCGCTACTTGGAGCCATTTCAAATAACTGCTCTACTATACGAATCCGGTTTACTACTCAGAGTCATCCGGATTAGTGTCAAAGTTCGCATCGACGTAACCCTTTACGACGAACCCCTTTTCACCTCCATAATCGAGAAAATTCCTTAGTCCACTAGATACTAAGGACAAGTTCGACCGCTGTCATGTGATCCATTCCCGGATCACTATTGTACCCCTTGACCAACTCATGGCAAGGCACACTTCATGTGCGGTACACAGCATAGCATACTGTAGAGCCTACGTCTGAAGCATAGGGGACGACTTTTGTCCTTTCTCTCTCTTCTGCTGTGGTCAGGTCTTGAGTCTTACTCAATACTCACACCTTGTAACACAGCCAAGAACTCCTTCTTTGCTGATCTATTTTGAACTCTTTCAAAAACATGTCAAGGTGTGCGTTCTTTGAAAGTATCATCAGGTGTCTTGATCTATCTCTATAGATCTTGATGCCCAATATGTAAGCAGCTTTATCCAGGTCTTCCTTTGAAAAACTCCTTTCAAACATCCCTTTATGCTTTCCAGAAATTTTACATCATTTCGGATCAACAATATGTCATTCACATATACTTATCAGAAATGTTGTAGCGCTCCCACTCACTTTATTGTAAATACAAGTTTCTAACAAACTTTGTATAAACCCAAAAACTTTGATCACTCCATCAAAGCGTATATTCTGACTCCGAGATGCTTGCTCTAGTCCATGGAAGGATCGCTGGAGCTAGCATACCTTTTAGCATCCTTAGGATCGACAAAAACTTTCTGATTGTATCACATACAACCTTTCCTTACGAAAACTGGTAAGGAAACTTGTTTTGACATCCATCTGCCAGATTTCATAAATGCAGCTAATGCTAACATGATTCCGACGGACTTAAGCATCGCTACGGATGAGAAAATCTCATCGTAGTCAACTCCTTGAACTTGTGGAAATACTCTTTGCCACAAGTCGAGCTTCATAGACGGTAACATTACCGTCCATGTCCGTCTTCTTCTTAAAGATCCATTTATCTCGGATTTCATGGCTTCTAACCATTTGTCGGAATATGGGCCCACCATCGCTTCTCAATAGCTCGTAGGTTCAGTATTGTCCAACAACATGATATCTCAGACAGGATCACGTACCACTCTGAAGTAGCACGCATCCTCGTCGTCCTACGAGGTTTGGTAGTGACTTGATCCGAAGTTTCATGATCACTATCATAAGCTTCCACTTCAATTGGTGTAGGTGCCACAGGAACAACTTCCTGTGCCCTGCTACACACTAGTTGAAGTGACGGTTCAATAACCTTATCAAGTCTCCACCATCCTCCCACTCAATTCTTTCGAGAGAAACTTTTCCTCGAGAAAGGACCCGTTTCTAGAAGCAATTACTTTTGCTTCCAGATCTGAAATAGGAGGTATACCCAACTGTTTTGGGTTTTCTATGAAGATGCATTTATCCGCTTTGGGTTCGAGCTTATCAGCCTGAAACTTTTTCACATAAGCATCGCAGCCCCAAACTTTTAAGAAACGACAACTTAGGTTTCTCTAAACGGTGTCGTCTCAACGGAATTGCGTGGTGCCCCTTTTAAAGTGAATGTGGTTGTCTCTAATGCCTAACCCATAAACGATAGTGGTAATTCGATAAGAGATATCATGGTATGCACCATATCCAATAGGGTGCAGCTATGATGTCCGGACACACCATCACACTATGGTGTTCCAGGCGGTATTAATTGTGAAACACTTTCCACAATGTCTTAATTGTGTGCCAAACTCGTAACTCAGATACTCATCTCTATGATCATATCACAGACATTTTATCGTCTTGTCACGATGATCTTCAACTTCACTCTGAAATTACTTGAACCTTTCAATAATTCAGACTTGTGTTTCATCAAGTAAATACACTCAGCATCTACTCAAATCATGTGTGAAGTAAGAACATAACGATATCCACTGCATGCCTCAGCACTCATTGGACTGCATACATCAAAATGTATTACTTCCAATAAGTTGCTCTCTTGTTCCATCTTACTGAAAACGAGGCCTTTCAGTCATCTTGCCCATGTGGTATGATTTGCATGTCTCAAGTGATTCAAAATCAAGTGAGTCCAAACGATCCATCTGCATGGAGTTTCTTCATGCATATATACCAATAGACATGGTTCGCATGTCTCAATCTTTTCAAAAACGACTGAGTCCAAAGATCCATCTACATGGAGCTTCTTCATGCGTTCTATACCAATATGACTCAAATGGCAGTGCCACAAGTATGTAGTACTATCATTACTATTTTATATCTTTTGGCACGAACATGTGTATCACTGCGATCGAGATTCATTTTAGGGGCAAGACCATTGAAGGTATTATTCAAATAAACAGAGTAACCATTATTCTCCTTAAATGAATAACCGTATTGCGATAAACATAATCCAATCATGTTTATGCTCAACGCAAACACCAAATAACAATTATTTAGGTTTAACACCAATCTCGATGGTAGAGGGAGCATGCGATGCTTGATCACATCAACCTTGGAAACACTTCCAACACATATCGTCATCTCACCTTTAGCTAGTCTCCATTTATTCCGCATCTTTTATTTCGAGTTACTAACTCTTAGCAACCGAACCGGTATCTAATACCCTGGTGCTGCTAGGAGTACTAGTAAAGTACACATTCATATAATGTATATCCAATATACTTCTGTCGACCTTGCCTGCCTTCTCATCTACCAAGTATCTAGGGTAGTTCTGCTTCAGTGACCGTTCCCCTCATTACAGAAGCACTTAGTCTCGGGTTTGGGTTCAACCTTGGGATTCTTCACTAGAGCAGCAAACGACTTGCTGTTTCATGAAGTATCCCTTTTGCCCTTGCCCTTCTTAAACTAGTGGTTTTACTAACCATCAACAATTGATGCTCCTTCTTGATTTCTACTCTCGCGGTGTCAAACATCGCGAATAGCTCAAGGATCATCATAACTATCCCTGATATGTTATAGTTCATCACGAAGCTCTACTAGCTTGGTGGCAGTGACTATGGAGAACTATCACTATCTCATCTGGGAGATTAACTCCCACTCGATTCAAGCGATTGTGGTACTCAGACAATCTGAGCACATGCTCAACGATTGAGCTTTTCTCCCTTAGTTTGCAGGCTTAAGAAACTTGTCAGAGGTCTCATACATCTTGACGTGGGCACTAGTCCGAAATCCCAATTTCAGTCTTCGGAACATCTCATATGTTCTGCAACGTTTCAAAAACGTCTCTTGTGCCACAATTCTAAACTGTTAGCATTACGCATTGAACTATCATGTAGTCATCAAAACGTGTATGTCAGATGTTTCGCAACATCTACAGACGACGCTGAGGTTCAGCACACCGAGCGGTGCATTAAGGACATAAGCCTTCTGTGCAGCAATGAGGACAATCCTCAGTTTACGGACCCAGTCCGCATAATTGCTACTACCAACTTTCAACTAAATTTTTCTCTAGGAACATATCTTAAACAGTAGAACTAAAGCGTATGACATAATTTGCAAAGACCTTTTGACTATGTTCATGATAATGAAGTTCATCTGATTAATGAACTCCCACTCAGATAGACATCCCTCTAGTCATCTAAGTGATACATGATCCGAGTCAAACTAGGCCGTGTCCAATCATCACGTGAGACGGACTAGTCATCATCGGTGAACATCTCCATGTTGATCGTATCTACTATACGACTCATGTTCGATCTTTCGATCTCTTGTGTTCCGAGGCCATGTCTGTACATGCTAGGCTCGTCAAGTCAACCTAAGTGTTTCGCATGTGTTCCGAGGCCATGTCTGTACATGCAAGGCTCGTCAACACCCGTTGTATCCGAACGTTAGAATCTATCACACCCGATCATCACGTGGTGCTTCGAAACAACGAACCTTCGCAACGGTGCACAGTTAGGGGGAACACGTCTCTTGAAATTTTAGTGAGGGATCATCTTATTTAAGCTACCGTCGTTCTAAGCAAATAAGATGCATAACATGATAAACATCACATGCAATCAAATAGTGACATGATATGGCCAATATCATTTTGCTCCTTTGATCTCCATCTTCGGGGCACCATGATCATCTTTGTCACCGGCATGACACCATGATCTCCATCATCATGATCTCCATCATTGTGTCTTCATGAAGTTGTCACGCCAACGATTACTTCTACTTCTATGGCTAACGCGCTTAGCAATAAAGTAAAGTAATTTACATGGCGTTATTCAATGACACGCAGGTCATACAAAAAATAAAGACAACTCCTATGGCTCCTGCCGGTTGTCATACTCATCGACATGCAAGTCGTGATTCCTATTACAAGAATATGATCAATCTCATACATCACATATATCATTCATCACATCTTCTGGCCATATCACATCACAAGGCACATGCTGCAAAAACAAGTTAGACGTCCTCTAATTGTTGTTGCAAGTTTTTACGTGGCTTGTATATGTTTCTAGCAAGGACGTTTCTTACCTACGTAAGACCACAACGTGATATGCCAATTTCTATTTACCCTTCATAAGGACCCTTTTCATCGAATCCGTTCCGACTAAAGTGGGAGAGACAGACACCCGCTAGCCACCTTATGCAACTAGTGCATGTCAGTCGGTGGAACCTGTCTCACGTAAGCGTACGTGTAAGGTCGGTCCGGGCCGCTTCATCCCACAATGCCGCCGAAACAAGATAAGACTAGTAGCGGCAAGAAGAATTGGCAACATCTACGCCCACAACTACTTTGTGTTCTACTCGTGCATAGAAACTACGCATAGACCTAGCTCATGATGCCACTGTTGGGGAACGTAGCAGAAATTCAAAATTTTCTACGCATCACCAAGATCAATCTATGGAGTAATCTAGCAACGAGGGGAAGGGGAGTGCATCTACATACCCTTGTAGATCGCGAGCGGAAGTGTTCAAGAGAACGGGGTTGATGGAGTCGTACTCGTCGTGATCCAAATCACCGATGATCCTAGCGCCGAACGGACGGCACCTCCGCGTTCAACACACGTACGGAGCAGCGACGTCTCCTCCTTCTTGATCCAGCAAGGGGGGAGGAGAGGTTGATGGAGATCCAGCAGCACGACGACGTGGTGGTGGAAGTAGCGGGATTCCAACAGGGCTTCGCCAAGCGCTGCGGGAGGAGGGAGGTGTGTCACGGGAGGGAGAGGGAGGCGCCAGGGCTTAGATATTGCTGCCCTCCCTTCCCCCCACTATATATAGGGCCAAGGGAGAGGGGGGGCGCAGCCTTGGCCCTTCCTCCAAGGAAGGGTGCGGCCAGGGAGGAGTCCTTCCCCCCCAAGGCACCTCGGAGGTGCCTTCCCCCTTTAGGACTCTCCCTTTTCCTTATCTCTTGGCGCATGGGCCTCTTGGGGCTGGTGCCCTTGGCCCATATAGGCCAAGGCGCACCCCTACAGCCCATGTGGCCCCCCGGGGCTGGTGGACCCCCTTGGTGGACCCCCGGACCCCTTTCGGCACTCCCGGTACAATACCGATAAAGTGCGAAACTTTTCCGGCGACCAAAATAAGACTTCCCATATATAAATCTTTACCTCCGGACCATTCCGGAACTCCTCGTGACGTCCGGGATCTCATCCGGGACTCCGAACAACTTTCGGGTTACCGCATACTAATATCTCTATAACCCTAGCGTCACCGAACCTTAAGTGTGTAGACCCTACGGATTCGGGAACCATGCAGACATGACCGAGACGTTCTCCGGCCAATAACCAACAGCGGGATCTGGATACCCATGTTGGCTCCCACATGTTCCACGATGATCTCATCGGATGAACCACGATGTCGAGGATTCAATCAATCCCGTATACAATTCCCTTTGTCAATCGGTATGTTACTTGCCCGAGATTCGATCGTCGGTATCCCGATACCTTGTTCAATCTCGTTACCGGCAAGTCTCTTTACTCGTTCCGTAACTCACATCATCCCGTGATCAACTCCTTGGTCACATTGTGCACATTATGATGATGTCCTACCGAGTGGGCCCAGAGATACCTTTCCGTTTACACGGAGTGACAAATCCCAGTCTCGATTCGTGCCAACCCAACAGACACTTTCGGAGATACCTGTAGTGCACCTTTATAGCCACCCAGTTACGTTGTGACGTTTGGTACACCCAAAGCATTCCTACGGTATCCGGGAGTTGCACAATCTCATGGTCTAAGGAAGTGATACTTGACATTAGAAAAGCTCTTAGCAAACAAACTACACGATCTTGTGCTAGGCTTAGGATTGGGGTCTTGTCCATCACATCATTCTCCTAATGATGTGATCCCGTTATCAACGACATCCAATGTCCATGGTCAGGAAACCGTAACCATCTATTGATCAACGAGCTAGTCAACTAGAGGCTTACTAGGGACATGGTGTTGTCTATGTATCCACACATGTATCTGAGTTTCCTATCAATACAATTCTAGCATGGATAATAAACAATTATCATGAACAAGGAAATATAATAATAACCTATTTATTATTGCCTCTAGGGCATATTTCCAACAGGCATAGCCGGCTCTGAGGACGCGGGTGAGTTCAACGGAACCCCTCCATCTTGAAATAGCCCACACACGGATCTCCCTCTCCACGAGCACGCCCGGTGGGTAGCGCAGTTTCGGCATGACAGGCGGACGGTTGAAGGTCGGCCCGTTGAACTGCATCTTCACTTGGTCTCGCTTGGGGAAGGCTCGGTCGCTTGGGTGTTTGAAATTGGAGACAATGGATCGGATGGCTTGTGGTTGGGATAGGAAGAGAGGCACCCCATTTATAGGCCTGTGGGTGGGAGAGGAAGAGAGAAAGTATGAGAACGGTGCGTGTGTGTATCCGTTACGTTTTGCACTCTTTAATTTTTGCACGAAAACGATGCATGGGGCGCGTGCGTGCATCTGAATCACTGCATAGCTCTTTGAACGGGCGGTGCATCTGACTCGCTGCCCTGAACCACTGCCGTAATGCCTAACTCTGAATCAATACGTGCATGGCTACCTAGCTCGCCTCGCTAGCCTAGCTCGCCTAGCGCGCCTCGCTCGCATGCATGCACGTCCGCCTCCCGCGCATGCAAACCCACGTCGCCGCCTCCCATGCATGCAAGGTCTGGAAAGGCTGAGACGGGCTATTTACTACGGTCTCAGGCCCAGACAACGAGACGGCCCGGTATTTGTTAAAAAAAACAATCTCCCAGCCAATCAGATTGCATCTCGCGGATCGCCCCCCCTCCCCGCAGATTCTTTCTAGAAGGGTTAGATCGACGGCCCTTGATCACCGCTAGGGTTAGATGGACGGTCCTTGTTCAGCGCTAGGGTTAGCGGGGTTTGGGAGGGGTTTGGAGCAGTCAAAGCTATGTTTGACCAGATTTCAAATGCGCATAATAAATTAAATAAAAATCAGAAAAATGAAAACCTGCGCACATAGTCTTCTTATGTCATATACTAACGATTTAAGTTGATAAACAAGGTTTACATACATTTAAACGATAAGTTCATGTGTATTGTGTGATATCTCGAGTATCTCAAACTCTCTTGTATGAGATTCGCAAAAAAAAACTCTCTTGTATGAAGTGAAGAGAAGTGTTTTGGGGAAATGAACATGAAAATTTCAAAAAACTCACCACAGCTTCATTTTGGAGTGACTAAGAAGGATCTAGGCTTAGTTTTTCATTTTGATGTTTTACACTTGTTTAAATCTTGGTCAAAGTTAAGTTTGACCAGAATTCAAATGAGCAAAAAAAATAAAAAATCAAAAAATGGAAAAACCAGCGCACATAGTGTGTATATATAGAATATATGTGTAGGAAAGTTATTTGGCTGATTTAGACAAGGTCGAAAAAAACCTTGCTTAGAAATGAGGCCGTTTACCCTACCTTTGGACCCCTCTTTTTAGCACATTTTTCATGAAAATTTCAAATACCTCACCACATCTTCATTTTGGATTGACTAAGAAGGATCCAGGCTTAGTTTTTTATTTTTGATGTTTTAGACTTGTTTAAATCTTGGTCAAAGGTAGGTTTGACCAGAATTCAAATAAGCAAAACAAAATTGAAAAAAATCAAAAAAAGGAAAAACCATGTGCTCATTCAAACATCATCCAACAGATTTAAACATCATGTCAAACATAGTTCTAACATAGGTCCAACATCATCCAACAGAAATACAACATTATTCATAATGTTTCATAATTATTCATAAATAGCGTTGGGGCTTCTGTCTGTTCCTTGAACTTCTTGCTATCACTTTGCTCCTCGTGCACCTTGTGCTCATTGCTTCTTCTCTTCTCCTCTTGGTTGTCGGTACCTTGCGCGTCTTCTTCAAACCTATCATAGAGCTGTGCAAAACATAAAGGGTAATGAGATCATGTCAAGTGATAAATGTACAGTAGTATTTGACCCTTGCAAGATTTACATACCTAGCAGAACTCACAACAACAGAAGGTTGGTCACCATTTGGAGCCTCACTTGGATCATCATTTGGAGCCTCACTTGGATCACCATGATCACCATTTGGAGCCTCACTTGGATCACCATTTGGAGCCTCACTTGAATCATTATTTGGAGGATATTTTGGATCATCGTCAAAATCATGCGGCTGTTGACCATCATCATTTGGAACCTCGTCAAAATCCTCATCTAATGCAACCGGATGTTGACCATCATTTTCATCATCTGTTGAGGCAACCGGCTGCTGACCAACATTTTCATCGAAGCCTTCATCGAAACTCTCTCCGAACGCTGGATCTACTGTGTTATCACAATACTTACCGAAATGACCAGACCCACCACACCTTGTGCACTTACACTTCCTCGCTCCAAGTCCAGCTCCTTCGCTGCGAGGTCTAATTCCACTCTTCCTTGGTCTACCTGCTGCTCTCTTCAGAATTGGAGTGCAAAGCTTGAATCCAGGGTCCACCATGTCCCGTTGTTGTTTTCCCTCCATAGCAGGCAAGGCATAAGCATATGTGGCTTTGAACCTTGCAACCGAGTAGTAATCATGCACATACTATTGTATGTTCCCTGCTGGACCTGGGAGAGAAGTGATGAAAAGCAAGGCATGAATGCATTGCAACCCAGTTATCTGACATTGCCTACAACTGCAAGTTCTAGCTTCTAAATCCACTGGATATCTCCATTCCCTCTTCTCTTTATCCAAATATGATATCTCTGCTGTGGTACCCGAGCAAAGAGTCATGTTCATTTCCAAGCATGTTGTTTTCAGCTTCAGTTCATTCATCACGGCAGGGATGATAATGTGGCCCATGAATTTTGCCTCGGCTATTCCTGCACGATAATGAAATTTCTGCATGTATTCTATCCTTATCCTGTCAAGCAAATCCACCACATAATGAGCCTTTAGTTTTCGGATCGTTGAGTTGAAAGACTCTGCTAGATTATTGTGCACATAGTCAACTTTGCTCAGTTCACTGAATTGGCTTCTGGCCCATAACTTGGAGTGGTGTGTTTCCAAGTATTCTTTCACTTTGGGATTCATGTATAACTGCCTCAAGTGGTAGTTGTGCTTCTTCACACTGCAAGTCAAAGATGCTGGCCATAAATTGTCGGTATACACCTTTCCTTTGAATTTCTTCATGAAATTTGCAGCAAGGTGACGCATGCATTCCCTATGCTCTACTCCAGGGAACACATTGTCCACGGCCACTTCTAAACCTTTGCAGGCATCTGTACCAACCCATTGGGATGTGCAATAGCCCGGCGCAGATTATGCAAAAACCAAGTCCAGCTCTCCTCAGACTCTGTCTCCAGCACACCGTAGGCAACTGGAAATACAAAACTGTGTGCATCAACTGCACAAGCTGCTACTAACTATCCTTTAAACCTCCCTGTGAGAAAAGTGGCATCAATAGCCAAATAAGGCCTGCAGCCTGCCAAAAAAACCCCGGCGACAAGCCTCAAAGCAGACAAAAACCCTCCTAAAGCATTCCTTGGTCTTTGTCACTCCCCTGAATGTGTACTCCACGGTGTGGTGATCAATATCTACAATACTACCTGGGCTTGTCCTCTCCACTTCACCTTTGAATGAATACAACAATTGAAAACTTTCCTGCCAGTTACCATAAATAGAATCCATAGCATGTTGTTTACCACTGAACAACCTCATGTATGGTAAATCTATCTTGAACTTATCTTTGATGTTCTTCTGCAATTCCTTTGGACCCACTTGCTGGTTTTCTTTCACCCACTTCTTTACTTCTTCTGCCACCCATCTTGACTTGGCTCTACTGATTGTATCCTTCCTAAGGATTGATTCCTGGCATGTGTGCTTAAAAGGGTTCACTTTGACCTGAACATTAGTGCTATTTCGCATTTTAGATGCGAGCAGCCTCCATGGACAACCCTCAGTCGGACAGTGCACTCTGTAACGTACTTGATCGCTCTTGTCAACTTTGAAAGTACGTTATACCTTGATGCAGTATGTCACAAGTGCATTTCTACACTCATTCATGGATGCAAAAACTGTACCTTCTTCCATATGAGGGTTCAAAGGGTCCCATTCAACAGCTGCAAGGTCTTCGTCCTCACCCACCGCGTCATCATCCACACGGACTGCATTGTGAGCCTCATCTTGGTTTTCAGCCCGAGGTGCCCGTCGTAAATTCCGAATAACATCAGAATATAGCTTCTCTTCATCAACCCTGGAATTGTAGTCATCATGCTCCACTTCAAGGGGGACCCTACTGCCGTTGCCCACACTTGTCGAGCCACCACGTCGTCGTGCACCAACTGAACTGTTCTGGCTAGAGATGCCATTACGACGACTTGGTTCTCCCAGAGATGTTGCACCCGACATCCTAGGTCCAAATGCCTGCTCAAGCACATCAACTTGCAGCCTCACATGAAAATTATCTTTCTCTTTATGCCTAACAAACATGGTAGCCAGCTCTTCATCATTACTAACTGTCACCCATTTCTTTTCCCCATCATAGTATTTGTATACCACTTCATCAAGCAAACCCCAAGGATATTGGCTATAAATTACCTCCCCAAATTGTCTGAAACTCCAATTACTAGCCATTGGCAACCGATAATCGAAACCTCCTTGGTATTTCTTCTTATCCTTTGCATCGAACATGTACTGGTCCCTTCTAATGTGCACCAAGAAAGCAAACCGCAACTCCATCCTAACCGACGAAAAACAGAGACGCAATCAGCACACTAATTGGGCAAACCTACTCGAATCGAGTGTTCAAATGCACAACTAAGCTCAATCTAAACAGGAGGCGAGACTTACCCCTCGGGAACTCAGTCGTGGACGCGGCGGATCTCCGGCCCGATGCCTGCCTCGCCAAATACTCCGGGGTCGCCGCTGCTCGCCATTTCTCCCTAGGGTTCTTCCTCCTAGTTCAAACAGCTCCAGCAGCCCCCCACCTTTGAGCGCTCCGGCCGGGCGCACGGAAGGAGGCCGCGCCGCGGGTCGAGCAGGTGGCGGGCGCCCCACCCGTGGCGTCGCAGGAAGGTGGCGGGCGTCGCAGGTAGCCGTGGAGCGTAGGCGCAGGACGGTAGCAGCGGAGCAGGCCGTGCAGCTGGTGGCGGGGCAGGTGCTGGCCGCGGCGCAGGTGGCGGCGGCGGCGGCGCAGGACAGCCGGCCGGCGGATGGGCAGAGTGAGCTAGAATCCTATGAATGATTTGGGGATTATGTTGCACGGGCTTACATGTCAGCTCTGGACCCACGTCCACGCGGTCCCACGTGTAAGCTCCGGACCCACAACCACTAACGCCGGCGGACGGAATGGACTCAAATATGGCCGTTTGGCCTCGTCATAGTAGTTGTGCATGGACTAGGGGCAAAACTGAGCACAATTCGCATCTGAGGTCAAAACTGAGCACACGGACACCACTGAGGGCAAAAGGATAATTAACCCAACGATGTTTGGCGACTAGAGCTGTGGTGTTATAATCATCGGTTGTTGCCCTTCTTAGGTCTTGTACTAACTCTTACTTCTATCAATGTATTGAGACACAAGTCTTTTACGTTTTCTTTTTTGAAGAAAAAACTAGGTTTTGTTTTGAATTTGGGAATCTGGGGCCATTATTTGATCTGCCATTCTGTAGTGTATATGTGCAATGAGTGCCCTGCAGAACTTGAGTTGTTCTGATTGGCCATCGGTGGTTAACCTCACATTTTGGTTTCATACAAACTACTTTATGCCTTGTTTCAAAATAGGAGGAGTACATTTTTTACTACTTTTTACCTTCATTAAATAAGTATGTTATTTTACTCTTCAAGGTCCATATGGCCTCATCTTCTCTCTGGCCTTTTTATTTTAAGGCAAACATGTAGATGTGAGATATTTTAAGAAACAAAATCCACCTTACAGGCAAAATGTAGAGTATACTTCTGAATACAAGATGTAAGATGCAGAATATACTTTGCTATGTCTTTTCCCAATAGTCGATTGTTTTTTAACTATCTTGTGTGCTTTTAAAATTGTGTTTCTTTATAATTGGAAAGGTCAAGCAAATTGTAATACTGGGAGCTAGGGAAGGAACAAGCAATACTCCCACCAATTACTTGCTCAAATCAGATAAAACTAGCTGTAATGTAGCTAGATAATCACACACAGGTGGCATCTTTTTTTAATGCCTTATGCAGCTTTTGAATATTACTATGTTTGAAACACTGGCAATGACGAGGGGCACATTTTTTTAACTGGTATTCTTATCTGTAACTTTCACGATAATAAAATGAAGTCTGTAGTTGGTTCTACTCCGTACTTTTTAACTGTTGTTCACTTGTCTTTTCGTCCATTAATTTGTTGGCATGGTTAACTCAGCATCAAAATGGAAAATCTGTGTTGTCTGTCGAGATCTCCACCCTCAGTTGCAGTAACTCACACTGGATTTGACGCTGGTGCTATCTAATTGTAATGACTGTGATGATAGTTTAATACAAGTGCAATCTTTTCCCTTCTTGATAAGTGGCATACGTATGGCACAAACATATGGCAACGTCGAACGGTTTTGATGTCAAGTTTAGTGACGTGAGGATGACAACTTTCTTTTGGATGGCAAATTTCAGTTTATTTTTGGGGTTTTTTATGGCAACTTTAGTTTAAAAAACGTTAGGGCCGAAGTGCTTTGTGCTATTTTATTTCTCCCTCGCAAAAAAAAAAGGAAGTGCTTTGTGCTACAAGTGTGGCACTTATCATTTGGAAAAAAATGAAAGAAACAGAGGAGAGGAGGGGCATTATTTTCCAGAAACTTCAGTTTGTATCTTTTTTGGGCTTGAGTGGACTGAGAACGCATACACACCCAACAGACAGGTTCACTCGGCCTGCTCAAGCCCTCCTGCTTCTCTCTTCCACAGGCCATTTTCTCTCCCTCAGTCGACGACGTTTAGATTCCGACGGCCTCCGCTGGACGAGAAGGTTGAGAGGGTTCCGGTTGTGAGCGGGAGGCAGGGCTTGAGGTGGAGGGAGGGAAGAACAGAGCGGTGGAGGCGGATGCGTGCGGCTACAGCTGGAGTGATCGCGGCGAAGGAGCGACGCCCCGCCCAGTTGCCGCCGCCGGCCGCCGGCCACCGCAGAGCGAGACCTCAGTGAGGCAGTGAAGTACGGGGGTTCTGCGCGAGCTCCACCACAGCAGTGTCAGCGTGTGGAAGTCGGCGATAGCAGAATGGCTGGTTTCCGTCTCACTGGTCTGGAGGCACGCAAGGTGTTTGTTAGAATGCTTAGCAGCGGGACAGGTGGCAGCGATGCGGCTGTGGACGCCTTTGACCCTGCCAAGCGCCTCTGCAAGCTCATCATCTCCTGCCGGCAGGCCTCGGGGCTTGAGATCGAGCTCGACCACAGCGACCTCCGAGTCACCCCGGATGTCGCCGAGCGCGTCCTGGAGCGCCTCGACAACGCTGGTATGCTCGCGTATCGCTTCTTCGAGTGGGCGCGCAAGCAGAGGCGTGGCGGCTGCGCCCACACCGTCCGCTCCTTCCACACGGTGGTCGCGTCCCTCGCCAAGATCCGCCAGTACCAGCTCATGTGGGACGTCGTTGCCATAATGCGCCGGCAGGGCGTGGTCAATGTCGAGACGTTTGGAATCATAATGCGGAAGTACGCACGGGCGCAGAAGGTCGATGAAGCTGTTTACACGTTCAATGTCATGGAGAAGTACGGCGTGGTGCCCAACCTCGCCGCTTTCAACAGCCTGCTTTGCGCGCTGTGCAAGTCCAAGAATGTGCGCAAGGCGCAGGAGATCTTTGAACAGATGAATGGCCGGTTCAGCCCTGATGCCAAGACCTATAGCATCTTGCTTGAGGGTTGGGGAAGAGCGCCTAATCTCCCAAAGATGCGAGAGGTCTACAGTGAGATGCTTGAAGCAGGCTGCCAGCCTGACATAGTCACATATGGCATCATGGTTGATTCCCTCTGCAAAACAGGTCGTGTTGAGGAAGCTGTCTTTGTGGTGCAGGACATGAGCTCCAGGGGCTGCCAACCAACAACCTTCATATACAGTGTGCTCGTGCATACTTACGGTGTTGAAATGAGGATCGAGGATGCTGTTGCAACATTTTTGGATATGCAGAAGGACGGGATCGTGCCAGATGTTGTGGTTTATAATGCACTTGTCACTGCCTTCTGCAAAGTGAAAAAATTTGACAATGCATTTAGAGTCATGGATGACATGGAAGGCCATGGAATCACCCCAAACTCAAGGACCTGGAACATCATCCTTAACAAGATGATTAGCCTTGGAAAAGATGAAGAAGCATACAGGGTCTTCCGCCGTATGATAAAGCGCTGCCAACCAGATTCTGATACATACACCATGATGATAAAGATGTTCTGTGAGAATGACAGGTTAGAGATGGCACTGAAGGTATGGAAATATATGAGGTTGAAGCAGTTTCTGCCAAGCATGCACACGTTCTCTGTGCTGATCAACGGGCTGTGTGACAAGGGTGAGGTTAGCCAAGCTTGTGTTCTGCTTGAAGATATGATAGAGAAGGGCATTAGACCCCCTGGTTCAACATTTGGCAAGCTGAGGCAGCTCCTTCTGAAGGAAGGAAGGAAGGATGTGCTTGAATTTCTCGTTGATAAAATGAAGATTCTGATACAGGAACCTTTGTTTGATTGACCATTCATTATGTTCCAATGGTACTACTGCTCAATCCTACAGCTGCCACCCATGGCTCATTTGAAATAATAATTTCAGGGTTACTTTTGCTATTGCTTGTGGGATTTCTGTTATTGTTTGTCGAGCATGATTTTTCTCTTTTTATTAAGGCCATGGTGTTAATCTATGTTTGGAAGAAACACTTTCCATCTTCCGGTCTCAATTGTATCAGGATAATCCAAATGATAGTCAATTGTGCGATAATAGTTCAGGTTCATACAATTTGTAATTTCCAACTACAATTACTTCATAAGTACCTCATCGTTGTGCTATCAACGAAACTGGATACAGTTTTATATGGTGCTATCAGCATCTTCCTTGTATTAGTTCCACTTCTGTTAATATGTTGCAGCTAATAATTTTGTATCTTTGGTTTCTTTTATTTATTTCACAGCAGGAGACAAAGGCTAATAGTGATTCTTCTTCATAGGTAGTTTAGTTGAAAAGATATCACCTCAATGTCTCTGTGAAAAGGGGGGAAATCAATTCAATGTAGATTTTCTTTCACCGAGGTAAAATTGTACATTTTTGTTTGATCAGCCCTCAGGTTCAGTCTCTAACAAAGCAGAGCCACAAGTACAGTTGTATTGACCTTGCAGTAGTCAGAGAAGATTATACATATTATACACTAATATTTGATTACTCCATTTTCTAGATTGCACGTTAACTATTACTCCCTCCGTATTAGTTGTCGCTAATTTAGTACAAAGTTGTACTAAATCAACGGTAACTAATATGGAACGGGGAGTAGAACCTAGCAGATTTTGGGCATGTACAGATTTCCTTTTTGGCCGTACTCTGTCCATCTGTTGAGTCATGTGTATTTGCTAAAATGCACAGTGCTCTTGTTATAATTGGTTTCGTAGCGTCTTATGTTGGTTTATTTACTTGCTTGCTGCATTTACTTTTATTTTTTATATTGCAATGCCGCTAAGTTTTCCAAAAAAATTGAAAGTTCCTTGATTGCAAAGTTTAACAAGAAAAAGGCATCTTATTTCACAACTATGTTGTTGATTGATTTTACATTAGATCTGATTCTGAATATGACACATGATGTTCAAGTTTTTTTCTATTGTGCAGGCTTGAGGGAGCAAATGTCCAATTCTCCAGGATGGATAAGGTTTTTCTCTTTGACATATTCTTGTAGTAATTATATGTCCATGATGAAATCTCTTCTTCAGACTGCCTAAAAACTATTGTTGTCTTGTGTCATAATTCATAGGTAAAGGTAAATCCAATTATAAGAAAATAAAGCCATTGACAAGAGGCATAGAGGTTTCCTTGGAAAGGTCAAGAAAAAGCCAACACTGGCAATCAAACCCAAATCTTGAAGCTTTGATGGGCTCTGCACATCAGATGGCTATGGCTGTAAAAAAAAACAGATGCCTCAAGACCCTGGGCTGAATTCGCAGTGCTCAAGCGCTTTTTGGGGTAGCGGCGGAATCCATTGTGGGCAACGGGAGGCAAGAAAATTCTGGTCTGACCGGTGGTTGCAAGGCAGAACAATCACTGAGTTGGCTCCTAACTTGATCAAGTTGATCTCCATAAGAGTTGTTAAACATCGAACTGTTGCTCAAGCCCTGAACAGCCAAGGCTGGGTAACTGACATCAAAGGAGCCCTAACGGTACAAGTGAATTATTGAGTATCTTCAGATTTGGGACATGGTTGATAATCTGGTCTTACATCAGAAAGTTCCTGATCAGCAGCGGTGGCGTTTCACTCGGTCAGGTTCCTACATGAGTACATATGCATATCACACTTTCTTCATTGGAACCACATCAAGTTCGCACCTTGGAAACAAATCTGGAAAAGCTGGGCTCACCTGCACTGCAAATTTTCATTTCGTTAGTTGTAAACAGCCGGTGTTGGACAGCTGACCGACTTGCGAAGCGCGGCCTTCCCTATCCAGTTGCTTGTCCCCTCTGTGATCAGGCTGAGGAAACAATCCAGCACACCATCATCTCATGTGTGTTTGCTCAGCAGATCTGGACACTAATTTTCCAAAGGTTGGGCCTGATTGCTATTGTCCCTCAACCTACTGCTGCTCGGTTCTCTGCTTGGTGGAGCAATGCTATCAGTAGGGTTCCAAAGGTGCTGAGAGAAGGCCTCAACTCCCTGATCATTTTAATACCTTGGGGGCTTTGGAAGCACCGAAATGATTGTGTTTGAAGGGGCAAACCCAAGTGTTCAGGTGGTTTTGCAAACAGTGGATGAGAGTGGTTTATGGTGTCTGGCTGGAATCTCTGTGCTTTATAATCTCAGGTGCTTTATAACAAGTTCAGCTTCAAAGCACTCATCTTGTATCCTCCTCTTTGGCTATTTAAAATAGTGGGACCTATTTTCTCCAGTTCATGCAACATGTTTGTGTGTTTGACTTGGAAGTTTGTGTATACTTTATGTACTGAATTTCTGGTATGCCATCTTTAAGTTTACATTGCTGAACTGAAGAATATGATACTACTGTTTTTGTTTACAATTTCAGGAAGAGACGCTTGAAGTTCATCAAGTTTCGGTTAGTATTTAAAGAACTGCTTAAGATTAATAAGAAAACATTATTTTTATTCACAATGTATTGAACTTCTGTCTTAGGGCAAGGGATCATTGCATTGAAACTTTACATGCGTGAAGGATAGTACTATGCTTCGTCTGGCAAGCTCCTACTACTTGGTGTCTAAAAAAATAGTTGTGGTTTGCCAAATGGAAACAAGAATTATCCTGCACTGGCACTGCAAGTATATTTCAACAACTTATAAGTATTGGAATTATGGTGCGTGGCCTCATGCTCCCCATGGCAATTTTGGAGGAATCGCCTAATGTTCTATGTTCTGCATGACTGAAACTGAATGGTACCACTATTATTCAACTTGCATCTGGGCAAAGTTTCGCGTGCTCCATGTTTGCCTGCTAATGCAGTTCTTTAAATGTTCCTTTCCACGTACAGTACAAACTTCATGAGCACACCATACACTAGCAAAAGAAGACAGAATTTTTATTTCCGTTTTTTCCTGACCATCTGGGGAGCGTCTGTGTCTGCGTGCTCCTAGGAGCCATGGCGCAACCTCTGTTTTGCAGATCATATTGTAGCTGTATGTAGATTGAACATTCTCAGGAGGTGGGAAGGCAAAGAGGACAGAGGAGTACCGACGGATGGCCCCGCTACGGGATGACGATGGCCCGATGCGGATCACGGACGAACGGAAAAAAATTATATGAGACCAGGTCTCACGGTTAGCAGGTGAGACCCGTCCTGATAGATGACACGTGGCATTCACAAGTCATAAAGCATTTAATCTCTCCTCCTTGGTTTTAGGTGGGGGTGGGGTAGATGCTTTGTGATTTATAAATGCAGGTTTGCTATTTCACATCTAGATGTGAAATAGTTATCTCACATCTAAATCCAGAATCGTTGCATCTTATTTGTCTTTAATTTTCGTGCTAACTTGATCTTATGTTGGTTGTTCGTATGCGCTTCTTCGTCAGCACATTGTCTCGACGTGCGTCCGTTATTTGGCTGCGTTATCATCCAAGCTAGGACGGGCCACGTTTTTTTTTCTTTTCTTGTCCGTGTCAGCCCATTCAGATTTTTATCGTTTCTTAGGCAGCGCTATCACATGCCCTGGGACCGGGCCACTTTGTGTTCTTTTTCTTTTTCTTCTTCATTTTTGTTTCTTTTCATTCATTTGTCTTTAAATTCATAAATTTTTTAAAAAAAACATGAGATATATTTATCTCATATCTAAGTTTCTCACACGTGATCTAAAGCTATAATTTTTGTGCAGATTTGTGATCGTCCATTGCACACGATTTTTTTGAGCAAATCCGCTGCACGTGAATTCCTTCCAATGTTTGCGTGCGCGTGTGGCCAGTTGGTTGTGTTACATGTGCGTGTGGATTGGCCTTTTTGTTTGTGTGTGGGCCTGATCTGGGCTGGTCTTTTTTGTCTATGTTTGTTTGGAGAGTAGGCCTATTTTGTCTTTATGCTTCGGGAAAGAATTGGAAGTGTCAGAGGCGAGCATTTTTTTCAAGTATTTCCTGTTCGCCACTCTCTATACTCACTTATTTTGTTTTTTTTCTTGTTTGTTTTTTCTAAATTTTTCTCTTGGGTTTTAAACTTCTGTTTTTTGTTTCTTTTTTGGTCGTAAAATCCTTGATTTTTATAATTTCATATTGTATTTTTAAATCCACAACTATTTTAAACGATGTCTCGTCTAAGTTTGTCATTCTTTTGATTTAGTTTCATAATTTTCGTGTAAGCGCTCTATCTCTCGCCTCGCTTGTCATTGTTTGTTTTTGTGTATCATGTTGTTGGTCTGGGCCTGTTTGGCTCCACTTTTGTCGACCCATTATCGCAGCCCACTAGCAACCCGTTCGCTATGTTGTTTCCGAACTGTGACGTAGAATTGGAAGAGACAAAGAAAAAGAAGCTATATCGCGGTCGCCTTCTTTTCCTGTTCATTTTGACACTGTCTCATTCCTTCTAAATTCATCAAGATGAGATTTAGCAAGATTGTCGGCTAATGTATTCATGTGTCGCATATTCTGTTTTGTCCACTTTGTCGGTTCATTCGTGGTGCATGTATGGTTTTTGTCAGACTTATTTTTTGCTTGCGTTCTTGTGGCCTACTTTTCATCTCATCTGTGTTGTAGATGTGGGAGAGACATGTTATGTCGCTTGTCGTTGCCTTTTTCTATTATCCTTTCAAGTTCGACGTTGAAGATACATGCTCTATTGAAAAGACAAGCTTTGCCTTACGGTCGATATGCAACTGGGTCCAACCAATTTTTGTCTTAGTTGCAAGTTCATCCTTAACACAGAACGAGGGCCGCCATTTTTTCCCTAGTAGCAACTCTAGCCCTAACATGCAATTTTTGTTCCGTTGCAAGTCTACCTTCTTTTACCAGTTGCAAGTCCACCCTCGACTCGCAACTGGGCCCAACATCTTTTGTCTCAGTTGCAAGTTCACCGTTGACTTACAACTGGGGCTCGATCTTTTTAGTCTCAGTTGCAAGTCACCCTTGACTCGCAACTAGGGTCGACCTTTTTTTGTCCCAGTTGCAAGTCCACCCTTGACTCGCAACTGCGGTCTGACCTTTTTTCCAGTTACAAGTCCACACTCGACTCGCAACTAGAGCCCTACCTTTTTTAGTCCCGGTTGCAATCCCACCTTGGGCCCGCAATTGGGGCCCGACCTTTTTTTCCTAGTTGTAAGTCCACCCTCACTCGCAACTGGGGGCGAACTTTTTTTGTCCCATTCGCAAGTCCACTCTTTGACTCCCAACCGGGGTCCCACCTTTCTTGTCGTAGTTGCACGTTCAGCCTCAACTCGCAACTGGGGCTCGACCTTTTTTTGTCCCAGTTGCAATCCATACCTCGACTCACAATTAGGCCCTGGCGTTCTCTTTGGTCCCAATTGCAAGTCCACCCTCGACGCCCAATTGTGGATAGACCTTTTTTGTCCCAGTTGCAAGTTCACCCTCGACACACAACTAGACCCCTACCTTTTTGTCCCAGTTGTAAGTTCACCCTCGACTTGCAACTGGGGTCTAATCTTATTAGTCCCAGTTGCAAGTCCACCATTGACTCGCAACTGAGTCTCGATCTTTTTTTATTCCAGTTGCAAGTCTACCATCGACTTGCAACTAGGCTGACTTTTTTTGTCCTAGTTGATAGTCCAACCTCGACTCATAATTAGGGCCGAGCTTTTTTTGTCCCAGTTGCAAGTGCACCGTCTACTCGCAACTAGGCCCAACCTTTTTTTTAATCTAGTTTGCAAGTCCATCCTTGACTCGCAACTTGGTCCCGACCTTATTTTGTCCAAGTTGCAAGTCCACCCTTGACTCGCAACTTGGGCTCGACCTTTTTTTGTCCCAGTTGCAAGTCCACCCTTGACTCGCAACTGGGGTCCGGTTTTTTCCGGTTGCAAGTCCACACTTGACTCATAACTAGAGTCGGACCTTTTTTGTACCAGTTGCAATCACAACCTCGACTCGTAACTAGGGTCTAACCTTTTTTAGTCCTAGTTGCAAGTCCACCCTCCACTCACAACTGGGGGCCGACCTTTTTATCCAAGTTGCAAGTCCACTCTTGACTCGCAACCGGGGTGCGACACGTTTTTGTCCCAGTTGCAGGTCCACCATCGACTCGCAACTGGGGCCAGACCATTTTTTGTCCCAGTTGCAATCCCATCCTCGACCCGCAACTGGGCCCCGACATTTTTATGCCAGTTGCAAGTCCACCCTCTACCCACAATTGAGACCTGATCTTTTTAATCCCAATTGCAAGTCCTCCCTCGACTTGCAACTTCACTCTAACAAATTTTATGAATATTTATCAATTTCATGAATGTGTAAAAATGAGACACACCCTTTTGAGTCATATCTTTTTGTATATAATAAAGCTAGTTTGTTCAGCAATTAAAAAAATGTCCACGCTTTAAAAAAATATTCAAGAATTTTTAAAAATATCCGCGTTGAAAATATCATTATGTCCACCAATTCAAAAAAAATCCGCTTTAGTTTTGTTTCAGAATTTCAACAAATGTTCTTATTTTCAAGTTTTCTTTACAAATTCAAAAAATGTTCTGGAATGTTAAATTTATTCACTGTTTTAAAAATGTCCAGAAAATTTAAATACTTATGTTACTAGGCCTGATGTTTTTTCTGTCTCAATTGCCCGAGTTGCAAGTCCACCTCAACTTGCAACTGGGACCAACCTTTTTTTTCATTGTGTAAACATTTTCTTTAAATGTCACAAACATATTTTTTGAAAATCTTAAACAACCTATTAAAGGGAATTAGTGACGGCTTTAAGATTTGTGTTTTTAGCTTTTTTAGGCTGGTCCTGTATGACTTTCTCCATATGCATTTTTTTAGCAAATCTCGATATGCATGTGGCCTGGCCATTTTGCATGGGCGTTTTGCTTGTGGTTTTTGCCCATTTGCTTTCGGCCATTATTTTGTTTTCCTTAGTAAGTTTTCACGTGTGTGTGTGTGTAAGAAGAGGAGAGACGTGAGCTGTTGTGTAGTAGTTTTTTTAGGACAAAGCTATCGTATCGTAGTGCTACTAGCAGCAGTAGGAGAGTGCTCTTGGCAGGTCGGAGCATTGGAGAATTGGGAGTAAATTGCACAGAAGTACCACAATTGGGGCATTAAAGCAGATTGGTACCAAGAT
Source organism: Aegilops tauschii subsp. strangulata (assembly GCF_002575655.3). Classification (NCBI taxonomy): domain Eukaryota; kingdom Viridiplantae; phylum Streptophyta; class Magnoliopsida; order Poales; family Poaceae; genus Aegilops; species Aegilops tauschii. The sequence continues at coordinate 488,768,117 of NC_053039.3, forward strand.
TGGTAATTTTTACGTGTCAGTACCAAGATTGGGGCTAGCCGTTGCAAAAAAGACTAAAAGCTTGTTTTGTACGTATTGACACTAAGGCTGACCGATTGGGCCCGCCCGTCAGGCGCCACGCTGGCCAGTGCGCGCGTCGCCTGCGCTGGCTGCGCGCTGACTCGGACAAGACCAGCCCGTTGGTGCGACCGAGCCAGACCCCGACCCCGCTCTGCCCTGTTCCTTTTCCTCGCACCCTCGCCGGCGGCTGCCTCCCCGCCCGCCCCGCCGCCGCCGCACCACGCCGCCGTAGCCATGGATCGAACTGCTTAGGCGCTGTCACCTTCCTCGCGCCCTCCTCTCCCCCGCGGCTGCTGTGCCCTAGGCGACGATGGCCTCGGCGACTCCGGCAGGCGGCGATGGCCTGGGCGATGCGAGCGGCGGCGACCTCCCCCGCTTCGATGGCAGTGGCGGCTACTCCAGCTCGGAGTACAGTAGCGCGGAGGAAGATTTTGCGGAGCCGGCGTTGTCGATGGAGCAGAGGCTGCGGCTGGCGCGAATTTGGGTGGACAACCCTAGCACCGCCCATCACTGGACTCATGGCTTCGGTGGTGTTCTGTAAGTGCTCCACTGTTCCATTCTTGCTCCATTCTTGCTCACTGAAATTGGGGATTAGGGTTAGAGTTTACTGCCTGCATGTTTAGCACTCTAATTGCTAGGCCTAACTAGAGCAGAGTAGTATAGTGGATTACATGAGTCCTAACTAGAGCAGAGTAGCATTATGTGTTACCTAACTGGAGCAGAGCAGAGCAGCATCAGTGGATTACATTGTTATTTCTTAGTCCAAATTGTCAGAGCAGCATTAGGTGTTACCTAGCTAGGGTAAATAAAAGCTTTGCTTATATGTTAACTTAAACAAAGCTCTGTTTATATGTTAACTTAAACATAAACAAAGCTCTGTTTATATGTTAACTTGTTTATATGTTAACTGAAACAAATCTTTGTTTATATGTTAGACAATATGTTAAGTAAAATTGTTTATTAACCAATTTTGTCTGTTATTTCTTTTTGCAGTTTGTATGATGACATTTTGGATGTTAGGTTCTATTTTGATGCTTCAGAAATGTTAGAGCTGAAGCTCTGCAGTTCAGATGTAACATACCTGAATATGATTGCAGTGATGGAAACCCAAGGATTTAGTGAATATGATCTGCTGTTTCACATTGAGAATCCAGATTTAGGGGAGAAAGGATTGGAGATGGTAGAGAGTAATGCTGAGTTGCAACTAGTAAAGAGGCAGGTTGAGGAGTGTAAGGTTTTAAATTTGCTAGTGAGGGCATGTCCACCTCCTTGCAGCAAGTTTGAGAGGCAAGAATTATCCACTGTTGTGTATGAAGAGCCTGTGTTATATGATCTCAGTGAGCCACCCATCTATGCTGTTGATGAAGAAGGAGTTGCCTTTGAAAGTCAGAGTACAGCTGCAGTTTAGCTCATGGTACTGGTGTTTGCACACAAGAGAGCAAGAATGTAAAAGGAAAACTGAAAGCTGTTTTGGAAATAGAAGAAGAAGAGGGATATGATGACAGTGGTGGTTCTGATTGTGAAGGTGAAGATGACAGTGATGTAAACCCTTTTTATATGGGTGATGCTGATGACATAGAGATGGATGAGGGAAAGAAACAGAGAGAGTATGATGAAGTAGAAGAGGAACAAACAGATGATGAAGAATCTGAGGAGGAAGAAATGGTGCATTACTCGGGTGACACAGAGGTTGAGGAACCTTTTGAAATGGATGAAGATGACAAGGTTGTTTCACAGGATGAAGAAACTATAATTGTACATGAAGAGAAGAAGAAGAAGAAACAGAAGCTTCCAGTTAGGAAAGGGCCTACAACAAGGACACATTCAAGTGTAGTTCAAGAGGAGGAACCTGATTTCAAACTTTCATCTGATGAAGAAGAGAAAGGATTGTTGAAGGAGGCTGATGATGATGGTTATGAGCCATTGTCATTTGTGCTGCCAAAGAAAAGGAAGAGCAGGGCAAAGCAGAGGCCTCCTAGAAAATGGTACAATGAGAAAATGGAGGCACCACATGAGCAATTATGTCTAAAGATGTGTTTCAAGGATCAACATCAATTCAGAGAGGCTTTGTTGAACTTACACATCACTCAAGGCAGAAACTTCAAATATCATAGGAACTCAGATCAAAGAATAATTGTAGAATGCAACCAAAAACATTGCAACTTCTTTATGGTGGCAGCAGTTATAAAAGGTGAAACTACTTTTGTAATTAAGAAGATGAGAATTAAGCACACTTGCCCTATTAGTACAGAGACAACAAGGGTAAGTGCCAAGTGGCTTGCACAGAAGTATGAGTCACTGTTCCGATCTGATCTAACAACTGGCATTCAGACTTTGATTGATGCCTGCATGGAGAAGTATGGTGTGGATGTGCCCAAGTCAATGGCATATAGGGCAAAGAACCTAGCTATTGATGTTGTGCTAGGAGACCACAAGAAGCAATACCCTAGGTTGAAAGACTATGCTCAGACAGTGATGGATACAAACCCTGGGAGTAGAGTAGTAGTCACTACTGTAACTCCAACACCCACTGAAAAACCCCCCCATCCAGGTCCAAGATTCCATGCTATGTTCTATTGCATCAATGGAGCAAGGGAGGGGTTTCTCAAGGGGTGCAGACCATTCATTGGTTAGTTTGTTCACCTTGTGCATTAGTTACATATTGTTTCATCTTGAAATGCATTTGAATGTTTTTAATACTGAATTTTCTTGCTCATTCAGGTGTTGATGGGTGCTTCATTAAGTTAACTACTGGTGCTCAACTACCTGCTGCCACTGGTAGAGATGGCAACAACAATATATACCCACTAGCATTAGGTATTGTTGGGCAAGAGGACACACCTAACTGGTGTTGGTTTCTACACCAACTTAAAATCTGCCTAGGAGGAGAAGTGGGAAGGTTTGGTCCATATACAATAATGTCAGATAGACAAAAGGTATGTGCTTGCATCTTATGTCATTATTCCTATATGGTTGTTTTGTGCTAGATAGTAGCTTAGCTAGTTTAATTGTGTGTCCCAGGACCTACTAAATGCAGTGAATGCTGTCTTTCCTAAGTGCAACCAAAGGTTCTGCCTTAGGCATATCTATGCAAACTTCCAAAATGCTGGGTTTAGGGGGGAAGATCTGAAAAAGTGTATGGATAATGCTGCCTATGCATATAGTGAACACAAATTTAACATTGCAATGAATGACCTTAGAGCTGAGTGTGAGCAAGCTTGGGAGTGGCTTTGTCAAATACCCAAGAAAACATGGGCAAGGCATGCATTTGACACAAACTGCAAGACTGACCTTGTAGTTAACAATTTATCTGAGGTGTTCAACAAGTATGTCCTAGATGTTAGGAAGAAACCAATTAGGACAATGTGTGATGGAATAAAGGATAAGCAGATGGTGAGGTGGCATAGGAATAGGGAGAGTGGAAAGAAAGCTAGATGGGACATAACACCCCATTATAGTGAGAAGCTAGAGGTTGAGAAGGAGAGGGCCAAATATTGCAAACCAATTCAAGCTGGTGTGGACTTGTGGCAAGTTACAAGTGGGCAGCAAACCCATGCTGTTAACTTGCAAATGCACACATGTGGGTGCAGAAAATGGGACCTAAGTGGCATCCCATGTAACCATGCCATCTCAGCAATAAACAAGGCCAAAAGAAAACCAGAGGATTATGTCAGCAAGTTCTTCAAGAAAGAAATTTATCTGGCAGCTTATGAACCAATGATCTATCCAGTTCCTGGTGAGCATGACTGGACAAGGACCCCTGGTCCAGACATTGACCCACCTGCATTTAAAGTGAAGAGAGGAAGAAAGAAAGAGAAGAGGATCAAGGGGAAATTTGAAGTTCCAAAGCCTAAGGCGACATCAAGAATGGGGACTATAACATGTGGCAATTGTGGACTGCAAGGACATAGGTACACAAGCTGCAACAAGCAGTTGAAGCCTGAGCTGGCTTTGAGGAAGAACAAACATGTGGTAATCCTCTAATAAGTAGTAACAGGTTTTCCTTCTTGTACATTCTATTTTTTTAAGTACTAACTCATTTTCCTTCTTTGTTTATGCAAGCCTCTTGCAAGGAATTCCAATGCTGGTGCTGCTGCTACTACACCAGCATCAAGAACTTCTCATCCAGCTCCTACAACAACACCAACAGCTGGAACAGGAGCTGGGAGAGGAGCTGGGAGAGGGGCTGCAGCTGCTGGGAGTGGTGCTGCTAGAGGTGCTGGTAGAGGTGCTGGTAGAGGTGCTGCACCAGGTGCTGGGAGAGGTGCTGGGAGAGGGAGAGGTACATTCTCTGCCCCAAGGCAATCTGGTCCCTCCACATCTACTGCTCCCTCCACATCTACTGCTCCCTCCACATCTACTGCTGGGAGAGGTGCTGGTGGTACACATAGTGGATGGAGGAGCTACTTCTATGCAAGTGGTAACTAGATACTTCATGTGTGTGTTCTTGCATCCTATGATACAATGTGGATGTACTTCTATGCTTTGGTTGTGTACTTTAAGAATCAATGCCATATATGGCTTTTGTTCATGTGGATGCATCTGATGAGTGAATGCCTGGATGTTCTTGCATCTTATTGATATGTTGTCTATGCTCAAAATGGTTCTTTTTAAGATTGATATGTTGGTGGCTCGGGGTCGACGGAACCACCTAAAGCATCATTTAGGGTCTAGGGTGGCTCGGGGACGACGGAACCACATAAAGGCATCAACTAGGGTCTAGGGTGGCTCGGGGTCGACGGAAACACCTAAAGGCATCATTTAGGGTTTTGGTGGCTCGGGGTCGACGGAACCACCTAAAGCATCATTTAGGGTCTAGGGTGGCTCGGGGTCGACGGAACCACCTAAAGCATCATTTAGGATCTAGGGTGGCTCGGGGTCGACGGAACCACCTAAAGGCATCATTTAGGGTCTAGGGTGGCTCGGGGTCGACGGAACCACCTAAAGGCATCATTTAGGGTTTTCGTGGCTCGGGGTCGACGGAACCACCTAAAGCATCATTTAGGGTCTAGGGTGGCTCGGGGTCGACGGAACCACCTAAAGGCATCATTTAGGGTCTAGGGTGGCTCGGGGTCGACGGAAACACCTAAAGGCATCATTTAGGGTTTTGGTGGCTCGGGGTCGACGGAACCACCTAAAGCATCATTTAGGGTCTAGGGTGGCTCGGGGTCGACGGAACCACCTAAAGGCATCATTTAGGGTCTAGGGTGGCTCGGGGTCAACGGAAACACCTAAAGGCATCATTTAGGGTTTTGGTGGCTCGGGGTCGACGGAACCACCTAAAGCATCATTTAGGGTCTAGGGTGGCTCGGGGTCGACGGAACCACCTAAAGCATCATTTAGGGTCTAGGGTGGCTCGGGGACAACGAAACCACATAAAGGCATCAACTAGGGTCTAGGGTGGCTCGGGGTCGACGGAACCACCTAAAGCATCATTTAGGGTCTAGGGTGGCTCGGGGTCGACGGAACCACATAAAGGCATCAACTAGGGTTTAGGGTGGCTCGGGGTCGACGGAAACCACCTAAAGACATCAACTAGGGTCTAGGGTGGCTCGGGGTCGACGGAACCACCTAAAGCATTCAACTAGGGTCTAGGGTGGCTCGAGGTCGACGGAACCACCTAAAGCATCACTGTAACATAACATATGTAACTATTCCTTTTGCAAATGCATTTAAGCATTTAACCATCAATATAACATAAGCATCACTCTAACATAAGCATCACTCTAACATAAGCATCACTCTAACATAAGCATTACTTTTGCAAATGCATTTAAGCATTTAAGCATCACTATAACATAAGTAACACTGGAGTTCAACACATTATAGAATACACATCCATTGTTCACATTACATAGTGGAGTTCAAATGCACAATCCATCCTTTTCTCACAAAAGGATGAATAGCATAACTACTAGGTACATAAACAACCAGAGTTCACAATTAGTACTAGAACCATACATTACACAACCATAATTCTAAGTTACTAGGTCATTGCACAACCATCATTCCCAAAAGGTCTGCAATGCCCACTAATCTCAAGTCATCTTGTTCAGTTCTGCAAGATGGCCTGGATCCCCTTAATCTTCTCCTTCAGCTTCTCCTCTGCCTTGATGAGCTCAGTAATCTTAAACTCTTGCATCTGCTTCTCTTCATTATGGTTTTCCTTGAGCTTCAGCAGATCAGCAACCTGGAGCTTCAACTCTACCTTCTCTTGGGTGAGCTTCTCCTCAAACTTTGTGAACTCTGCATTCTTCAACTCCAAATTCATCCTAGCCTCACTCAACAATTCCTTCTCTTTCATATTCTTCAACTTCAAGTTTTGGATGACAGTTGCTTGAGCACTTGTCAGGTTGCACAGGAGTTCATACTTATGTTGAAGCTTCTGTGCAGCTGCATCTTTCTTTGCCATTTCTGCATTCATACCAGCCACCAATTCAGCTCTGCATTGGTGCTGATATGTGACAGCAGACTGCAGATAACTGAAATCCACAACCCTATCCTGCTGAAAGTCCACAAGTTGATGCACATCTTTCACTAACTTGTCATAGTCTGCATCCAGCTTGTTCTTTTCTTCTGTCAACTGATGAATAGTTAGAGCACTTTGAAGATTATCATTCACCCTAGCAGACTTGCTCTCTTCAACCATTGACCAAAGCTTCAGCAATGCATTCTCCATTGTTGGGGGCCACTGCTCATCAACCCACTGAACAAACCCACAATTCTGACCTTCCTGGAAAAATTAGAAGAGCAAAATTTAGTACAATACAACTACTAAGAGTACTAAGCAACAGTTAGTTCATGGCAGTACCTAATGTTGGCACTGACATTAACTGGATTTGCACAGCCATTTGCTAAGCAACAGGACCACATTGTAAAATAAATTAATGTAATCCTACAATGGATGATCAACTCATATATTTACCAGGCACCAGAGTAACACTCCATTCAACTTAGAAGTTGCTAAGCAGCCATGTGCTAAGCAACAGCAGTTGCTAAGAATTGACCATTAATATAATGGAATCCTAACAGTAATAAGCAACACAATGTGAACTACTTTGCCCACCTAAATACACTACACTAGCCTGCAGCAACAAACTAGCTAATGAGACTACCTACTGTCAGCAGTAAGCAATAGTTACTAACTGGCTCCACTGAACTTAATATTGAGCAACACTGCATTTGGAAAAAAGTGTAAATAAATAGCATGTGCACACAACAGGAGCATATATTTTAGCAGAAATGCATTCCACTGAACTTAATAATGATCATTCCTAACAAATTTAGCATGCACATAACTGAATCACAGGTGGCAAACAAGACTCTGCCACTTTCAATGAACACATCCAGTGCTTAATCACCAAGGCAAGAAAATTACCGGCTCTGCACATGCTAAGAACCTTCTCCCAGTCATTGTTCCTTCAAACGCAACAAGCCTCTCTGATGGCTTCCCATGCTTCTTGCACAACACTATCAGATCTAGCTCAAGACCCTTGTAATCCGGGTCCTCAAGAGAGAAAGGCACCTGCCCAAGCAAAATCCAAGTTACCATCATGTGCAGAGGACGAGGACAAATCAAATCAAACGAAATCCTAACAACAAAGACCACCTACACACAAAAATCCCCAAATTTCCTAAACCTAACCCTAACCCTAGCTCCAATGGAGTAACTTACCTGGTTCAGCCCATCGGTGGAGGTTTCGGAGTGCATGTACGGGAGGCTTGAGTTGTCGTCGCTGCTCTCGTCCTCCAGAACCATGGCTGCGGCGGCGTGCTGTGGCGGCCGGCGGTGGCGGGCGCAGGCGACGGCGAGGCAGAGAGCAGGAAGAAAGAAAGAAGAAGGCGAGCGGGGTCGGGGTCGGGGTCTGGCTCGGTCGCACATAAACGATGCGAGCCTGCCTCGTCCGAGTCAGCGCGCAGCCAGCGCAGGCGACGCGCGCACTGGCCAGCGTGGCGCCTAACGGGCGGGCCCAATCGGTCAGCTTTAGTGTCAATACGTACAAAACGAGCTTTTAGTCTTTTTTGCAACGGCTAGCCCCAGTCTTGGTACTGACACGTAAAAATTACCAATCTTGGTACCAATCTGCTTCCAATGCCCCAATTGTGGTACTTCTGTGCAATTTACTCGAGAATTGGAGATACGTGGTAATTTACGAACCACCTTTTATAGTGTTGTTCAGTATTGCCCAAAAGCCTGCAACAAAGCAACCCAGGACGAGGAGAAAGACGCTTGCCCAGTCATATGTGCGTTGAACGGACCGAGCCTGCAGTGCACCAGCGCGAAACTAGCATTCACAAGCCACAAAGCATCTAATCTCTCGTCCCTGGTTTCAGGGTGAGGTAGATGCTTTGTGATTTATAAATGACGAGGAGGACGCAACGGCAACGGCGAGCGTATTAAATTCCGCGCCGTGATGGGAGACGAGACGGGAGTACGGGTTTTCCGTGGTACCATCACCCCCTGTGCTGTGTTGTGCTGCTCTTGCCGCCGCCCCACCACGACATGCCCCCGTCCCGAGCAGTAAAGTAGTGGTACGTCGGTCTGCTCGCCGCACCACTCACAACAAACACGCACCTCGAAGCAGCAGCAGGGGCGTTGGGAGGAGCTGCTCAGTAGTAGTACCACTCCAACGGCTAGTCCGGCTCACAAGACGGCACCGGCCGTTCAAGTCTCGGGGAAGAGAAGCACAAGCATTCCATTCCATCCTGGGCCACGCAAGCTGCGGCTCTCGACCGCAACCCAACCGCAAGCATTCATGTCTCACGCCAGTCTCGACTCGCGGCCGTCTACGCTGACCGCCACGAATGCACGTTACGCTGACCGTCGATCGGGGCAGGGCTCACGCGTTTGGGACAAGGAAAAAAAGATCTCCACCGGCAAATATCTATGGATCCATCCAATCCACCGTCCCGTCGAGCCCTCCTGCGACGGACGGGCACGCATGGAAATCAACGAGGTGCGGAAAGGCGCTCACATGCAGCGGCGCCGTAGCACCACCAATCCTTCCGTCTGCACGCTGCAGGTGCAGCAGGTGGTGCCGTGCGTGTGCTAAATGCTCTCTCTCTCTCTCTGACGGTACACGCCCACCCAAGACAAGGCAACGGATTTCCCATCAATCACTGTGTATACTCATAATTTAATCAATGCACGCGACGATGATAGAGTCCGCGGGAATGCATGACGGCGAGATCTCAGTTTGGTTCCAGCGTCGTGGCCAGACAGAGTTGCTAGTAGTATTCGGATTCCCTCCCAGCTGCTGCAGCTACTCTGACCGCAGAAAAATAATACAATGCCCGACCACGGTCAGCAACATGGGCTGGACACTGGAGCATTATTCTATTCAAATTCCTCGGCGTCGGGGAGAAAAACACAGGCATACGAATTTGGCATCCAGTGATAAAACAAATGATTCATGCCTCAATGGCACATGCTAGGCATAGATACTTGGAGTATAATAAAATGATGAACAGATTGCGGATACCATTTGATTTGCTGGCCCATTATCCATCGATCCGTCTCTGATTAGGACTACACCCAACTTGATCAATCACTCGCTTTCTCGCCGTTCAATCAAATCTATGCCCACTTGACACATTGTCACAACTACTAACACGGCTGCACCGGCAAGCGGCAGCAAGAAAATGAGACCGCAAATCAAATCAGTAAATCACCACGCCAAATCGACACACACGCACGCACGCATCCATCCGTCTTGCTCCCTTCCGATCGAGAACGGCGGCGCCATTGCTGCCCCGCCGCGTTCTGCGCCTCGACGGCATTGCCAATTAGCAGCAGCTACCGCCCGGGCGGCGGTCGCTCGCTCAGGCCCACGTCGCCAGGATCGCGCTGGCCACCACGTGGTGGTCGCTGGACCAGACCAGCCGGCCGAACCCGTTGGTGCCCGACGGCTTCCCGCCCGCCGCGAAGCTCACGGTGTAGCTCCTCTTCTCGCCCACCTTGCTGAAGCTCAGCGTCGACGGCTCCACCGACACCTTGATCGCCGTGCCGCCCGCCGCGGCCGCCGCCGTCACCTTGTACGTGCCGGGCTTCCCGACGTTGGTCAGCGTGCGGGTGTGCTTCTCCGTGCCGCCCGCCGCGGGGAACGTGGCCGAGAACGACGGGTAGTTGAGCGCCGCCACGGAGTACGTGCGGTTGGGGCTGCAGTGGTCCGACGAGTGCTTGGTGAGCGCCGCGATCTGCGCCGGCTCGTACTCGATGGCGCAGAGGAAGTCCAGGTAGTCGGCGGCGGTGAGGTCGTACACCAGCCCCGGGTCCACCGCCTTGCTGGGGTCGACGTGCCCGGCCCCCATGTCCAGCGGCGTGGCCGCGCGCTCGGTGGCCACGTCGAGCAGGCCGTCGCCGTTGGGGTACGCGGCGTATGCGGTGGTCATCAGCGCCGACCGGATGGCCGCCGGGCTCCAGTCCTGGTGCGCCGCGCGGAGCAGCGCCGCCAGCCCGCTCACGTGCGGGCACGACATGGACGTGCCGGAGATTATGTTGAAGCTGGTGCGCCGGTCGTCGCCGGCGATCCCCGATGGGCCGACGGATCCGGACCACGCCGCGAGGATGTTCACCCCCGGGGCGATCAGGTCCGGCTTCAGGATGCCGGGCGTCACGGTGTTCGGCCCCCTCGACGAGAAGGCGGCCACGACGGGCGACGGCTGGATCCCAACCTTCGTGCCGGCGAACACTATGTTGGCCGTCGGCTTCGGATCCGACGACGCGTAGGTTCTCATGGCGTTGCCGGCCTTCTCTCCGACGCCGGCGCCCGGGAGAATGTGCGCGTCGGCGACCAGCTCCTCGCCGTTGGCGGCGGTGTTGGCGAGCACCATGCCGGCACCACCGGCGTCTCTGACGACGAATCCCTTCTGGACCCTGGCGTTGGTGCCGCGGTCGCAGAGGACGATCTTGCCGGCGACCTTGGCAGGGATGAGGGTGCCTGTCATGCAGAGCGCGCCCATGCTGCTGTTCGACGCGTTCCCTGCGTAGATGAACGGCACCGGCGTGGTGGGCAATTGCTTGCCGTTGTAGAGGGAGACGCCGTTGTACTTGTTACCGTCCCCGAGGGTGACGTAGGCGGGGAAGTCGCGGTCGAGCGTCCCCGCGCCCACGGTGGTGATCCATGGCGCGCCGTTCGTCAGCGACGCCGCGCCGGGCCCGGCATTTCCCGCCGAGCAGGACACAAATATTCCCCTTTCCATGGCGCTGTACGCGCCCACGGCGATGCTGTCGCGGTAGTAGTCAGACGTGCCACCGCCGAGGGACAGGGAGAGCACGTCCACGCCGTCGGCGACGGCGACCTCCATGCCCTTGAGGATGTCGGAGCTGAAGCAGCCGCCGACCCAGCACACCTTGTACGTGGCCACGCGCGCGCGCGGCGCCATGCCCTTGGCCGTGCCCGACGCGTAGCCCAGCAGGTCGGCGCCGCGCACGGCGGAGCCCGCCGCCGTGCTGGAGGTGTGCGTGCCGTGGCCGTCGTTGTCCCTGGGCGAGCGCGACTCCTTCGTCGTGTCCACGGGGCCCTTGGACGCCTCGTAGCCCGCCAGGAAGTACCTGGCGCCGATGAGCTTCCGGTTGCACGCGGAGGAGTTGAAATCGCTCCCGCCCTCGCACTTGCCCTTCCAGCCCGCCGGCACGGGGCCGAAGCCCGCGTCGTCGTAGCTGGGCCGCTCCGGCCACACGCCGGTGTCGAGCACGCCGACGATGACGTCGCTCGCGGTGTTGGACTCGGGGAAGAGCGCCTCCGCCCGGTCCAGCCCGAGGAACTCCGGTGTCCGGGTGGTGTGCAGCTCGTACCGCGTCTCCGGGTTGACGAGCAGCACGCCGGGCTGCGCCTCCAGCGCCCGGGCCTCCGCGCGGGTGAGCCGCGCCGAGTAGCCGTGGAGCAGGGTGTCGTAGGTGTAGATCACCTCGGCGGCGCCGCCGGACACGGACTGCAGCGACGAGGCGTACCAGTCGCCGTGCGCCGCGAACTCGCTGGGCATGGCGGCGTGCGAGCAGTGGACGATGTACGTCCTCCGGCCATCGTGCACGACCTCCGCCGCCGCCGCCGCCGCCACGATGGCCGCGACCACGGCCACGGCGAAGAGCGCAGATCTCCTGCCATGGCACCGCATCGTGAGAAGCTCTGCAACTGGGGGTGTCACCTTGTGAATGGGAGTGCGGGGTAGATCGTGCCGGCGTTTTTATAGAATCAGCAGGGGAGCGAAATGATTGCAACGGGACAAGGATTCAGATGAATGGATGGCGAGGCGAGTGAGTGAGTGAGACGGAGCAGGGGAGGGGAGTGAGGGAGAGGGACGAGTGAGACGAAGGACGCTCACATGGCCTGGCCTCTTTTATCTTTGGATTTCGGCATCACCACCTCCACATGACCGTTCCAGGGAAAAGATGCCTGCTTTGCAGACTGTGAAAGTGCTTACCGGTCAAGAACAGTCGCACCCTACTGATTTTTTTAGTGCCTCTCCCACCGGACAAGTGCCTCTCGCAGGTAAATTTTGATGTGATTAAATACGATCTTCTAGTGCTTAAACAAAATGGAGCTTTAACCCCACACAAAAATCAAGCTTTAACAGGGAACTGGATGTTGGCGTGCATGTGTGGGAGTAGGATTATGTTCCTCGCAATGATGCCGACGGTGCCCTCCGGGTCCATCATCGGTGGATGGATCGCGTATGTAGTCGGTGCCGGTGCGTGCATGGCCAGGCCAGCTCGGCTCGGGTGATGGCAAATTAGCAATGATAACAGTGATACAGCGGTACTCTCTTCGTTTCAAAATAGATGACTCAATTTTGTATTAACTTTAGTATAAAGTTGGGTCATTTATTATGAAACGGAGGGAGTAGATTGCTGCTAAAATACAAGGATTCCTTTTGTCTCAACTGAGCCCATGTTGGATTGTTGCCAGGCTGAGACACGGTCGACCAGTCTGATACGGCCATCGAGGCCACCTTGTCCGTATCGACCGCCCCAACAAATCGGCTCGTGGCGAAATGGCTCTTGTGCTTTGCTTCGCCGCGTTAATGAAGGGAGGATTCACACGGAATCGTATGCGACGTGTGTGCCCCAGCCTGCTGCTGCTGCCGCTGGCCCTCCGTCGTCGTCTCGAGATGCGGTGTGGACGGTAGAGACCACGGCGGCTGCGGTGGGCCGGGTTCCACTTGGGCCTATGTGAGTGGCCCCCGACGCAGCAGGCACCGCGTCGGGCGTTCGAGCTTGCCGACCGTTGTGGCCGCTGGATTTCTTGAAACGGGCAACATCACCATGCTAAAAATATAGGAAGACGATGCTCTCAAATGCTCCGTTCGCCGTCTCTTTTCTCGACGATGAGGTTTGCAAGGTCTGTCACCATGTATATCTATGTATGTGGAGATTGAAAGCTGCCGGTACCAGACAGAAAGTCGGGCCGTTCCGGGAAGTGGAAAGCTCCATGCCTTGCCCACGTAAACCCCCGCCGCTCTTTGTAGGCGTGTTGATGAATGAGCACGGCGGGCATCCCGGCGCCACGCTTCCTTCCAAACCTCCAAAGTGGCCCTATGTCTGCGCCAAATCGCCTCCGCTGCTGCGGACGAACCGCCGTCTGCTCACTTTCAACCCGCCCGCGCACGCGTTCACGCCATCTCAGGACTGCTGCACCTCCGAGCGCCCCCGTTTCTGCCGGAGGAAACGGCCCCGCTGTGGCGCGCCGTTTCCATTTCGGCCGGCTGCGGTTAATGATAATGGCTCGACGCGGACGGCCGTGGATGCATGCAGGCATGCAGGCGTAAAGTCGCCAGCTCCCGTGCGAACACGGCGCCGGGGGCGGGTGCGGGGCCTGGGCCGGAGGACGGGGGCCTACCGCCAACGGACACGGTCGTCGGACGAGTCGGATCCATCACCAGAGTGGACGCCACTATGGAGTGGAGCTCGTGAGCTGGGTGCGCGCTGAGCGTGCCGCACGGCGCTGCGGTGCGCTGCGTGCGTGGACACTGGACAGTGCAGGGCATGGGCCGCGACAGGCACGAGTCACGCGGCACGGCAGTGGCTCGCCGTTCGATGGAGCGGCCGTGGCAGGGCAGTGGCGTCCTGCTCCGGTGGCCAACCCCGTGCCCTTTTCCTGCTGTTCCGGTCGTTTTTTTCTCTGGCCCGGCCTCTGCGTGGTCGTGGGCGTGGCGGTGCGCCAGTGCGGGGCTGGGAAAAAGTCCATTTTAAACCTTGAATTCGTAGACGTTCGGCGAATCAAACCCTGAAGTCGAAATCCCTGTCGTTCGGACCCCAAAGTAACTAATCCCGGTCCAAATCAAACCTTAGTGTCGTTTCCCATACGGGTATTGCCGACGTGGCAATGGGGTGGCTGGGATGGGTCGTTCGGCGTGCGCCTGAGGCGATATTAGTGGGCCGGCCCAGTTCGGCCCGTCACTTTGCTTCGTTCTCTCCGCGTCCCCCTGCATTCTTCCTTCTCTGGCGATGGCAATGGCGACCGACGGTTGATCGCCACCTCTGCAACGATCGTGACGGCGCGATGGCGCGTCGAAGAAGAAGGTAATGTCCTGGATGCCCTTCTCCCTTGTTATTCATAGGTTGGAGTAGTTGCGGCATTAGGGTTAGGGTTTCGGCGGCAAATTTGGGGACGATTTGGGTGACGCAAAAAGATTGATTTTTTTGTGCAGGGAATAGGTTGTTATGCTTTATTTTGATCGCGGTGTATGTTTTTTCAGTGAAATCATGGACCCAACTGAGATTTTGAACGTTCGGTTTCATATTGGAGGGAAGTTCATCCGCATTGGTCCAAATTTGGACTATGTTGGGGGAGATCAAGCAATGTCAGAGATTGAGAGGGATAAATTGTCTCTGCAGGAAGTGAAAGGCTATTTAAAAGATCATACTCAGTTGATGGAATCGATGAAGTTCTATTTTCTGCTTCCTGGAAAAGAGCTTATCAATGGCTTGGTGTTCCTTAATGATGACAGTTGGTGTGTGAAGATGGCTGAGTACATTTGTGTTGGAGGAGTTGCTGATGTGTATGTGGAGTATCATGGAGAGGAAGATAGCAATGACAGCAGCAGTGGGAGTGATTTTGAGGATGAAATCATGGAACAGAGTGATGATGATGAACTAGATGCAGTTATAACTGCTGAAGAACCAGATGCAGTTATAACTGCTGATGAACCAGATGCATTAACTGGTGTTGAACATGCAGAGTCTGACACTGATGTGCTCATACCCGATGAAACTGGTGTGATCACTCAAAGAATTTGCAGCCCCTTGAAGCAGAGAAGAAGCAATGCCAGAGAAGTAGATGTGGATGAAATGGCAGGCATGGAAGGAGTTTTTTCTCAGGTTTTGGATCCAAGTCAACCTGCATCAGCCTGTGCTTCTGAACCTCAGGCTTCAGGGCATGTCAATAACCAAATGGTGATAGCTGCAAATGTTGACAGTGGCAATCAAAATTCAGACTCAGACAGTGACACTGAATACATTGGACATACTGATTGACTACCAACTTGAGCTGCTAAGGAGCAACCCTGGAAGCACAGTTGCTGTTTGCATGGATCCAACCAACATGGAGGAAAGTGTATTCCAGAGCTTCTATGTGTGCTTTAATGCAATGAAGCAAGGATTCAAGGCTGGTTGCAGAAAAGTAATAGGCCTTGATGGTTGTTTCTTTAAAGGTGCAGTGAAGGGTGAGCTATTGTGTGCCATAGGTAGAGATGCAAATAATCAGATGTATCCACTAGCCTGGGCTGTAGTTGAGAATGAAACTAATATCACATGGAAGTGGTTTGTTGGGCTGCTCATTAAGGACTTGGAAATAAACAATAATGGAGCTGGCTGGGTTATTATTTCTGATCAGCAGAAGGGCTTGATAAATGCAGTTAATGATTACCTTCCTGCTACAGAGCATAGGATGTGTGCTAGGCACATTTATGCTAATTGGAGGAAGAAACATAGAGATCATGAGTGGCAAAAGAAATTTTGGGCAGTTGCTAAGGCTTCCAACAGGCAAGATTTCAACTATTATAAGGCCAAGCTTGCACAAGTTACTCCTGAAGGGGCTAAAGACATCATGAGGACTGAGCCAGTGCACTGGGCAAGGGCTTTTTTCCCAGTTGGTTCAAATTGTGAGTCAGTTGACAACAACCTTTGTGAGTCATTCAACCATGCTATAGTTGATGCTAGGTTTTATCCTATTATTTCTATGAATGAAAAAATTAGGAAGAAAGTACTTGTGAGAATTCAGGAACAAAGAGAGAAAGGTGCCAACTTTAGAGGAAAAATATGCCCTGCTGTTTTCAAAAAGCTCAAGAAAAGTATTGCTAGAACACAATATCTTGAAGTGCTCTGGAATGGAGAAAATGGATTTGAAGTGAAGCAAGTGAATGGAAGAGGAAGGCACTACACTGTTGACCTGGAAAAATTGACATGCTCTTGTGGGTACTTCCAGCTGGCAGGGCTTCCTTGCCACCATGCAATTAGTGCCATCTATAAGTGCAACAAAAATATTGAAGATTTTATTGCTCCTTGCTACTTTGTTGAAGTGTTCAACAAAATCTATGAGCATTGCTTGCAGCCAGTGGAGGGTGAAGAGATATGGCCAGTGTCACCCAATCCTAGGCCAGTGCCTCCTGAATATGTTAGGTTGCCAGGAAAAGAGAAGAAAAAGGAAGGCCTAAAAACAATGATAGGAGAAGAGAAGAAACTGAGCAACCTAAGGGGAAGAAAATGAGCAAGCATGGCACAATTATCAAATGCTCATTGTGTGGTAACCCTGGACACAACAAATCAGGATGTAAACAGAATCCAGAGAGAGGCAAGAAAAAGAATGCACATCTTGCTAGAACTAGCAAGAAAAAGAACCCAACTGAGGTATTTGTTGTTGTCATGTACTTATTGCCCATTGCATATTTATCCTGCTTATTAGTCTTTTGTTGGAACTTATTGCATATTTATCCTGAATTTGCAGCAATCCAAAGGAAGTGCATCTGCCTCTGCCTCTGCATCTGCTCCACCAACAGCAACAAGTTCAGTACCAACAGGTCCTTCTGTTGGGACCAACAGGTTTAAGCCTCCAAGAAAGAGAACTGCAACTGCTGAAGCTGGATCATCTGCTGCCCCTACAACATCTACTTCCACAAGGACATGATCTGGAGCTAAGAGGGGAAGAAGGCCTGCATCATCAGTGCCAGGCTTCAGATATTTCACTTGCAGTGGAAACTACTAGTTATAGTTGAAGAAGGGCTGCATCTAGTTCTTTTGTTCAAGTTGCAATGTTCCAAAACATTTCTGATGTAATGTTGCAAACTTATCTTTTGTTCATGGCTCAAACTAGGGGTCATGTATGTGTGGGAGTATGACTTGTTCCAAACTTGGTCTGGATGATCTTTCTATTATCAGTTGCATTTACTTGTTATTTAATTGATAGCAGTATTTCTAAATGCCATCCTGACAGTGCTATCTAGTGCTTTGTCTTCCAATCTGGATCATATATGCATTGGAATTATCTTATAACTTGCATCATCTATGCATTATCTTACAAACTGCATCATCTTCCACTTTACTACCAGCAAAGATTGCAAACATATATGCATTTCAGAGGTACAAAATGATGGCATAACACAACTTGCACTTCCACTTTCATTGATTCCAAACAGTGGCAAATGCATACAACTTCCAATTTAAACAAAGCATACAACTTGCATCTTCAGTGCCCAAAAGACCAGTTCATTCTAAACCCTAAAGCATTACTACGTTGCATGCAAATAACACTTGCAAATCTTATTGCAGTAGCATCTTCCCTGCAACTAAACCAACCACAAAGACAACAAACAGCATGACAACATTCTGATATTTCCCCTTCAGTGCATGTATCTCTGCATTTTTCTGCTTCAACTGATCTTGCAGAGACATAGCAATTCCCATTCCTCCTGTTTCAGCTTCAGGCAGAGCCACAACTGCAGTGGGATCTTCAATCATAGCAGCACTTCCTTGACCTCTCAGCCTACGCACTTCATCTCGCAAATCACCAATCAAATCACTCCAAAACTTGGGAAGAGGATCATCATGCCATTCCACGAATCCACAACCACCATGCTGTTCAATTGTACCAACAGAAATCAATGCGAGGGGAGAAAAACAAATGAACAGAAAATAAACACCAACTTGAAGCTCACCATGGCATCAACGCAGGCGTAGTACCTCCTGCCTGGGTTCTGACGGCTCCACGAGATCCACCTTGGCGCCTTCCGACGGGGGTTGCACCAGCAGAGCTTCTCTGGCTCGTACGCCATCGGGTTCTCGCGGTACGGCACCGACGACCTCGATTCCTCCCCTCTCCTTCCTGCGGCTCGACGGAAGCCGGGAGCACTCGAACCACCCGAAGACCAGGGCATTGCCCTCGACGCAGCCGCCACCGCCGCCCCCTGCGCAATCGCCTCCTCCGCCGCACCCCTTAAAGAATCGCCGCCGCCGCTGCCCAACCCTAGTTTCTCCCCCCAAATCCCCAATCCATTTGCTGTTCACCCCTCGCGCGTTGCAGTTATAACCTGGCCCACCTAACTAGCAATCCTGGCCACGTCAGCGTTTTTTGGGCTAAAACGACACTAAGGTTTGATTTGGACCGGGATTAATTAGTTTAGGGTCAGAACGACAGGGATTTCGACTTCAGGGTTTGATTCGCCGGACGTCTACGAATTCAAGGTTTAAAATGGACTTTTTCCTGCGGGCCTGTGGCCTCTGGGCGCGCACGTGCTCGCGGCGACGTCTGTGTGGATGGGAGTGCGAGCGTATGGCCTTTTTGGTCCGTGCTGGAAATTTGGATAAGCCGATGAGGACGGACGGAGCCGAGTGCGCGTAATCCAGTCTGACGCGGATCCAGGATTCCCGAGATGCATGTGCTGATTACGGACGGGGTCTGCACTAGGCGAACGTGTCGAACTGGCCTTCGTCCGAGTAATAAAGAACGCCGTGCTCCTGCATGACAGGTTCCATCGGCAGGGGTGCAATGCTGCTGCCTCGCTGGCTCTGGCTTCGCCGATGGCTGCGAGTCTCCGTGTTCGTGTAGGTTCGCTAGAGAGTTGGAAATTTGACGGCGGGACAAACACTTTTCTAAAAAATTAAAATTTGAACACCATGTTTTCCTAAATGATATACTCCCTTCGTTCCTAAATATAAGTCTTTGTAGAGATTTCACTATGAACCACATACAGATGTATATAGATGCATTTTAAGTGTAGATTCATTAATTTTGCTCCGTATGTAGCCCACCTAGTAAAATCTCTACAAAGACTTATATTTAGGAATGGAGGGAGTAGTATGTGCGCGTGTGGCATTAGGGACGCGTTTGGTTACCTCCATTGTTTTTTGCCCTTTTGCATGTTTGTTTTAGTCGGGCCTGATTGAACTAATGCAGGCAAAAAAATCATCATTTGCACTTAGTTTGGTTGTCTGCATATAGGATGCCTGCATTCGGGGATTTTTTTTCCTAAATCCTAAAAAGTGGTCGCGTGCTACCTTGTCTTACAGAGCAATCGGGCTCGCGCGCCGTCCGATCCCCATCTCGCGGTCTCTTTTCTCGACGATGAGGTTTGCAAGGTCTGTCACTATCTGTTGGACGTTGAAGGCATAGATGAACCGTGTGCGCAAGCAGAAGGAAATGCGTACCAAACACCTGAAAAAAAGTTCCAACCAAGGAGAAGTGGGGTCAGGCAGCAAGGTTTACAGCAGTAGTAGCTCAGGAGAGATGCATCCACATCAATTCGAGAGAAGGATTATCAAGCCACCTCCTTGCAAGAGGTCACCATTCATTGACTATAATGAGAAGAAAGTCTACATGTCCAAACCCGAAGCAAATAGATTGTATGCATCGGTTATTTTGCATGGAAGAATTAATGAAGAAGAATCACCAGATGTGGATACCAGGTATGACAGTATATCATTGCATTTCTTTTGTCAGCCTTTGCACAATGCACTTTTCCCCAGGCAAGGTCTGTAATGTTATCCAGGCAATTCAAACTGTGTTTACAAGCAATCCATTTTGTGAGCTACTCAGATAAATATTTTTGGTATTTTTATTTTATAGATTGGAAAGTAAAGATTGCAAAATAAAATAGATCGGAAAGTTATATGATGGAAAATAGACCCGGGGGCCATAGGTTTCACTAGTGGCTTCTCTCAAGATAGCATAAGTATTACGGTGGGTGAATAAATTATTGTCGAGCAATTGATAGAAAAGTGTATAGTTATGAGAATATCTAGGCATGATCATGTATATAGGCATCACGTCCGCGACAAGTAGACCGAAACGATTCTGCATCTACTACTATTACTCCAAACATCAACTGCTATCCAGCATGCGTCTAGAGTATTAAGTTCATAAGAACAGAGTAACGCATTAGGCAAGATGACATGATGTGGAGGGATAAATTCAAGCAATATGATATAAACCCCGTCTTTTTATCCTCGATGGCAACAATACAATACGTATCGGTTCCCCTTCTGTCACTGGGATCGAACACCGCAAGATTGAACCCAAAGCTAAGCACTTCTCCCATTGCAAGAAAGATCAATCTAGTAGGCCAAACCAAACTGATAATTCGAAGAGACTTGCAAAGATAACAAATCATACATAAAATAATTCAGAGGAGATTCAAATATTGTTCATAGATAATCTTGATCATAAACCCACAATTCATCGGATCTCGACAAACACACCGCAAAAAGAATTACATCGAATAGATCTCCAAGAAGATCGAGGATAACTTTGTATTGAGATCCAAAGAGAGAGAAGAAGCCATCTAGCTAACAACTATGGACCCGAAGGTCTGAGGTAAACTACTCACACATCATCGGAGAGGCTATGGTGCTGATGTAGAAGCCCTCCGTGATCGATTCCCCCTCCGGCGGAGCGCCGAAAAAGGCCCCAAGATGGGATCTCACTGGTACAGAAGGTTGCGGCGGTGGAAATAGGGTTTCGTGGTGCTCTCGGATGTTTTCGGGGTATAAGCGTATATATAGGCGAAGGAAGTCGGTTAGGGGAGCCACGAGGGGCCCACGAGGGTGGGGGGACGCGCCCAGGGGGGCAGGCGCGCCTCCCTGCCTCGTGGCCGCCTCGCTTCTTTCTTGACGTCCACTCCAAGTCCCCTGGATTGCGTTTGTTCCAAAAATCACTCTCCCGAAGGTTTCATTCCGTTTGATATTCCTTTTTTGCGAAACACTGAAATAGGCAAAAAAAACAGCAATTTAGACTGGGCCTCCGGTTAGTAGGTTAGTCCCAAAAATAATATAAAAGTGTATAATAAAGCCCATTAAACATCCAAAACAGATAATATAATAGCATGGAACAATAAAAAATTATAGATACGTTGGAGACGTATCAAGCATCCCCAAGCTTAATTCCTGCTCGTCCTCGAGTAGGTAAATGATAAAAACAGAATTTTTGATGTGGAATGCTACCTAGCATATTCTTCAATGTAATTTTCTTTATTGTGGCATGAATATTCAGATCCGAAAGATTCAAGGTAAAAGTTTAATATTGACATCAAAATAATAATACTTCAAGCATACTAACTAAGCAATTATGTCTTCTCAAAATAACATGGCCAAAGTAAGTTCATCCCTACCAAATCATATAGTTTGGCTATGTTCCATCTTCGTCACGCAAAATATTCAAATCATGCACAACCCCGATTCCAGCCAAGCAATTGTTTCATACTTAAGAATTTTCAAACTTTTTCAACTTTGATGCAATATATGAGCGTGAGCCATGGACATAGCACTATGGGTGGAATAGAATATGATAATGGGGGTTGTGTGGAGAAGACAAAAAAGGAGAAAGTCTCACATTGACGTGGCTAATCAACGGGCTAGGGAGATGCCCATCAATTGATGTCAACGTAAGGAGTAGGGATTGCCATGCAACGGATGCACTAGAGCTATAAATGTATGAAAGCTCAATAAAAGAAACTAAGTGGGTGTGCATCCAACTTGCTTGCTCACGAAGACCTAGGGCATTTGAGGAAGCCCATTGTTGGAATATACAAGCCAAGTTCTATAATGAAAAATTCCCACTAGTATATGAAAGTGAGAAAACAAGAGACTCTCAATCATAAAGATCATGGTGCTACTTTGAAGCACAAGTGTGGAAAAAGAGATAGTAGCATTGTCCTTTTTATTTCTTTTTTTGTTGGGCCTCCTTTTTTATCTGGCCTTTCTCTTCTTCTTTTTCCTTTTCTTTTATTTGGGACAATGCTCTATGAATGATGATCATCACACTTCTATTTATTTACAACTCAATGATTACAACTCGATACTAGAACAAAATATGACTCTATATGAATGCCTCCGGCGGTGCACCGGGATGGGCAATGAATCAAGAGTGACATGTATGATAAGTTATGCATGGTGGCTTTGCCACAAATACGATGTCTACTGCATGATCATTCAAGGCAATATGACAATGATGAAGCGTGTCATAATAAACGGAACGGTGGAAAGTTGCATGGAAATATATCTCGGAATGGCTATGGAAATGCCATAATAAGTAGGTATGGTGACTGTTTTGAGGAAGATATAAGGAGGTTTATGTGTGATAGAGCGTATCATATCACGGGGTTTGGATGCACAGGCGAAGTTTGCACCAACTCTCAAGGTGAGAAAGGGCAATGCACGGTACCGAAGAGGCTAGCAATGATGGAAGGGTGAGAGTGCGTATAATCCCTGGACTCAACATTAGTCATAAAGAACTCACATACTTATTGCAAAAATCTACAAGTCATCAAAACCAAGCACTACACGCATGCTCCTAGGGGAAGGGTTGGTAGGAGTTAACCATCGCGCGATCCCGACCTCCACACAAAGGATGACACTCAAAGAACACTTCATGTTTCAAATTTGTTACACAACGGTTACCATACGTGCATGCTACGGGACTTGCAAACTTCAACACAAGTATTTCTCAATTTCACAATTACTCAACTAGCACAACTTTAATATCACTATCTCCATATCTCAAAACAATCATCAACTAGTAAACTTCTCATAGTATTCAATGCACTTTATATGAAAGTTTTTATTAAATCCATCTTGGATGCCTATTATATTAGGACTAATTTTTTTAGCCAAAGCAAATTACCATGCTGTTCTAAAAGACTCTCAAAATAATATAAGTGAAGCATGAGAGATCAATAATTTCTATAAAGTAAAACAACCACCGTGCTCCAAAAAGATATAAGTGAAGCACTAGAGCAAAATTATCTAGCTCAAAAGATATAAGTGAAGTACATAGAGTATTTTAATAAATTCCGATTCATGTGTGTCTCTCCCAAAAGGTGTGTACAGCAAGGATGATTGTGGTAAACTAAAAAGCAAAGACTCAAATCATACAAGACGCTCCAAGCAAAACACATATCATGTGGTGAATAAAAATATAGCCTCAAGTAAAGTTACCGATAGACGAAGACGAAAGAGGGGATGCCTTCTAGGGCATCCCCAAGCTTAGGCTTTTGGTTGTCCTTGAATTTTACCTTGGGGTGCCTTGGGAATCCCCCAAGCTTAGGCTCTTACCACTCCTTATTCCATAATCCATCAAATCTTTACCCAAAACTTGAAAACTTCACAACACAAAACCCAACAGAAAATCTTATGAGCTCCGTTAGTATAAGAAAACAAATCACCACCATAAGGTACTGTAATGAACTCATTCTTTATTTATATTGGTGTTAAACCTACTGTATTCCAACTTCTCTATGGTTCATACCCTCCGATACTAGTCATAGATTCATCAAAATAAGCAAACAACACACGAAAAACAGAATCTGTCAAAAACAGAACAGTCTGTAGTAATCTGTATCAAACGCAAACTTCTAGAACTCCAAAAATTCAACAAAATTAGGACGACCGTAATTTGTATATTAATCTACTTCAAAAAGAATCATGGTAAAAGCTCTTTTCTATGATTTATGAAAATTATTCTCGTGAGCGCAAAGTTTTTGTTTTTTACAGCAAGATCAAACAACTACCATCCAAGAAGATCCTAAAGGCTTTACTTGGCACAAACACAAAACCACATCTAAACAGAGGCTAGATGAATTATTTATTACTAAACAGAACCAAAAAGCAAGAAACAAAAATAAAATTGGGTTGCCTCCCAACAAGCGCTATCGTTTAACGCCCCTAGCTAGGCATTGAGATTTCGATGATGCTCACATGAAAGACAAGAATTGAAGCGCAAAGAGAGCATCATGAAATATGTGACAAACACATCTAAGTCTAACATACTTCCTATGCATAGGCATCTTATAGGCAAACAAATTATCATAACAAGCAAAAACTAGCATATGCAAGGAAGCGGAAAGAAACAATAGCAATCTCAACATAACGAGAGGTAATTTATTATCATGAAAACTTCTACAACCATATTTTCCTCTCTCATAATAATTACATGTGGGATCATAAGCAAATTCAACAAAATAGCTATCACATAAAAATATTTTCAACACGATCCACATGCATGCGAAGTTGACACTCTTCCAAAATAGTGGGATTAACATTAACTAAAGTCATGACCTCTCCAAACCCACTTTTATCAATAATACCATAAGATTGAACATTCTATAAATATGTGGGATCTAAAGTTGACACTCTTTCAAACCCACTTTCTATATTATTGCAAACACTATTATCAATCTCATATTCATCATGGGGCTTAAATAAATTTTCAAGATCATAAGAAGAATCACCCTAATCATGATCATTGCAACAAGTAGTAGACATAGCAAAACTAGCATCCCCAAGCTTAGGGTTTTGCATATTATTAGCACAATTGACATCAAGAGAATTTATAGTAAAATCATTGCAATCATGCTCTTGATTTAAGGAACTATCCAGTATAGGTGCAATAGCAATAATCTCATGTTTATCATAAGGAACTATAGCAAATTCATCTCCATAAATATTGGCATCATGGACACAAGAATAGCAAGCATCATGTTCATCAAGGGATATTTCAATCAAATCATCGGAATCATGATTATCTGTAGATTCATGCATATCATCATTTTCTTCCAAAGCAACGGTCATTCTTTCAATAATTTCTTTGACATAGACATTATGAGCATAGTTTCCATAGAAATATTTAAGTATGTCAAAATTTTCAGATTCGTAGAGGGTGATATCATACTCTTCAATCAAAGAAGCAACTTCATAAGCACCCTTAAAAGCAAAAAAATCTTCAATTTGTTCGATATCATAGTAACTATAAACACCCTTTGCATAAGAAGATAAGATTTCATTTTCATTAAACTCACATAGGTAGGGAAGGTGTTTTTTAGGGTTCTTAGAGCAACAAGTAAAATCACAAATTTCACAAAGATTCCAAGCATAACACAACAATCTGTTTATTTGATCCCATAAGAGTTTCCCCTTTTCAGACGAACGGTGATGCACAAAATGAGCATGCTCATCTAAAGATTTCCCATCAAGTAGGCTAGTTGGGGTTTCAGCACGAGCACATAAGGATCGAAGATGATCCATGTAGAACACTTTAAGTGGATCCATATCAATAGGTTTTTAGCAGGCAAAGATGAAAGCAAATAGAAGGCACATGGAAACACAAACAAAAAGACATACGGGAAGAAGGCGAAGAAAAGGCGAATAAAACAGCACGGGTGAAGTGGGGGAGAGGAAACGAGAGGCAAATGGAAAATAATGTAATGCGAGGGATAAGAGTTTGTGATGGGTACTTGGTATGTCTTGACTTGTGCGTAGACTCCCCGGCAACGGTGCCAGAAATCCTTCTTGCTACCTCTTGAGCACTGCGTTGGTTTTCCCTTGAAGAAAAAAGGGTGATGCAGCAAAGTAGCGTAAGTATTTCCCTCAGTTTTTGAGAACCAAGGTATCAATCCAGTAGGAGGCCACACGCAAGTCCCTCGTACCTACACAAACAAATAAGAACCTTGCAACCAACGCGATAAAGGGGTTGTCAATCCCTCCACGTCCACTTGCAAAAGTGAGATCTGATAGAGATAATAAGATAAATATTTTTGGTATTTTTATTTTATAGATTGGAAAGTAAAGATTGCAAAATAAAATAGATCGGAAACTTATATGATGGAAAATAGACCCGGGGGCCATAGGTTTCACTAGTGGCTTCTCTCAAGATAGCATAAGTATTACGGTGGGTGAACAAATTATTGTCGAGCAATTGATAGAAAAGTGCATAGTTATGAGAATATCTAGGCATGATCATGTATATAGGCATCACGTCCGCGACAAGTAGACCGAAACGATTCTGCATCTACTACTATTACTCCACACATCGACTGCTATCCAGCATGCATCTAGAGCATTAAGTTCATAAGAACAGAGTAACGCATTAGGCAAGATGACATGATGTAGAGGGATAAATTCAAGCAATATGATATAAACCCCATCTTTTTATCCTCGATGGCAACAACACAATACGTATCGGTTCCCCTTCTGTCACTGGGATCGAACACCGCAAGATTGAACCCAAAGCTAAGCACTTCTCCCATTGCAAGAAAGATCAATCTAGTAGGCCAAACCAAACTGATAATTCGAAGAGACTTGCAAAGATAACAAATCATACATAAAATAATTCAGAGGAGATTCAAATATTGTTCATAGATAATCTTGATCATAAACCCACAATTCATCGGATCTCGACAAACACACCGCAAAAAGAATTACATCGAATAGATCTCCAAGAAGATCGAGGAGAACTTCGTATTGAGATCCAAAGAGAGAGAAGAAGCCATCTAGCTAATAACTATGGACCAGAAGGTCTGAGGTAAACTACTCACACATCATCGGAGAGGCTATGGTGTTGATGTAGAAGCCCTCCGTGATCGATTCCCCCTCCGGCGGAGCGCCGGAAAAGGCCCCAAGATGGGATCTCACAGGTACAGAAGGTTGCGGCAGTGGAAATTGGGTTTCGTGGTGCTCTCGGATGTTTTCGGGGTATAAGAGTATATATAGGCGAAGGAAGTCGGTCAAGGGATCCACGAGGGGCCCACGAGGGTGGGTGGCACACCCAGGGGGGCCAGGCGCGCCTCCCTGCCTCGTGGCCGCCTCGCTTCTTTCTTGACGTCCACTCCAAGTCCCCTGGATTGCGTTTGTTCCAAAAATCACTCTCCCGAAGGTTTCTTTCCGTTTGGATTCCGTTTGATATTCCTTTTCTGCGAAACACTGAAATAGGCAAAAAAAACAGCAATTTGGACTGGGCCTTCGGTTAGTAGGTTAGTCCCAAAAATAATATAGAAGTGTATAATAAAGCCCATTAAACATCCAAAACAGATAATGTAATAGCATGGAACAATCAAAAATTATAGATACGTTGGAGACGTATCATGTGTGCGATGCCATAATCGCAAACGGTGGTGTATGAAAACCGCCAGAAATGTATAAAACGTTTGCGATGACAGATGCATCAAACACCGTTCAGGTTTTAGTTGCATGTGCAATGAAGGGCATACGGTTCAGTTCAAATAACTGTTTGCGATGAGGAGGGACAAAAGAAACGGGCAGCCAGATGAAGGCGTGTGTGATACACAGCATACGGTTCACTCGGATGAACTGTTTGTGATTAGGCAACACAAAAGAAACGGGCAGCCAGATGAAGGTGTCTGCGATATATAGCATACGGTTCACTCGGATGAACTGTTTGTGATTAGGCAAGAGAACAGAAACGGTTCAATATAACAAGATGTGTGTGATACGCGGCAAACAGGTGTGTAATCAGAAATGTGTACGAAGACCGATAACAACGCAGACGATTGCTTCTAATAAGACGTATGTGATATGCTCTGTCTACACAACATCTATTGGCCATTGTGGGACGGGCGGTCATCCGGATACGCCATAAGGATGTGAAGAGGCATTCCTATCAGCAAGGACTAGCTGTTCCACCAGTAGATCATGTAAGAAAACTATCAAGTTATTAAGTGTGCTCAGGCTGGAGCAGCCATCGGATGGGTGACTGGATGGGAAGTTGTGTTGATGTTAAATTAGCTGATGGGATGGGTCATTTCGGTCAAATGACCCAAATGCCCCATTCCCTCAGCTAATTTAACCTTGAGGTCCTTGTTTTTTTTATTTTTTAACACATGTTAATTAAAGAAGGTCTACCACATTACTTTTTGACAATGTGCGATACGTGGCATACAGTTGATCCATCCGACCTATTTGTGATGGAATAGGCCATGTGTGTTGTGGGCAAACGCTTGCTAGTGTTCAACCGTTTGGGATTGATGAATTCATCACCGACGGGTTCCCTAGTGTGGTCCGTGTTCATCTGATCATCATCTACGACTTGTGCTAGCTCGATGCTAAGTTTCCATTAATTGATGGCGTTTTATGAACACGCCACCGTTTCCCGCCATTTCCTCACCTGTTTCCCGCCACCCTGCTATATTGCGCATAGGGGGCGCGCGACGCACTGAGGCGACAAGCGCAACCTGTAGCACATCCACCTTTTCCAAGCATGCCAACCCACAAAAGCGCCGCCTCTGCCATCAACCTCGTCGACGAGGAAAATGAGCAGGCGCCACGGCCCGTCGAGGTCAAGGCGCTCCCCGGCAACGCGACGGACGACGCCGTGATGCGCGTCATCGCCAAGGTTGAGCAGACCTTTGGCGCATGGCTCTTGAGCGCCGCGGATCAAGATAGGCATGTCAGCGCCGACAGGCTGCAGCTCGCCGCACAACATGATCGATGGCGCGCCGCAGAGCAAGCTAGGCGCGTCCGCCCCTATAGGCTGCGGCTCGCCGCACGGCGAGACCATTGGAGCGTCGCAGAGCGAGAGGCGCGGAGCGCCGCACAACAACAGCGGATCCATCGGCGCTTGCCTGTATCGACACGACGCCGCAGCTAGGTACACGTCCCGCCAGTACCCCCATTCCTCGCCAGGAGTGGGCAGAGGCCCTCAGCGCCGTACTTGCACCAGAGGCCGGCTGCGCCGTACTTGCACCGGACGCCCGCCGCGCCGTTCGCGTGGGTGCCGCCTTTCGCCTTGTCCGCGGGTCGCTGGATGCCAACGCGCTGGTTCGTAGGCTCGACCGCCTCCTTGGCCCAGGTGTCCACCTGGGCACAATAGAGGACATGGCCGCCGCATCCTCGAGCTGGTGATCTCCGATGAAATAGCCAACTTGGAGCTCAAGATCGCGCTCCAGATGTACCGTGAGCGTGTCGACCGCTTGGACGAACGCCTGCACGAGTTCAGGCAGAGCCAAGAGTGAAGGAAATATGCCCTAGAGGCAATAATAAAGTTGTTATTTATATTTCCTATATCATGGTAAATGTTTATTATTCATGCTAGAATTGTATTAACCGGAAACTTAGTACATGTGTGAATACATAGACAAACAGAGTGTCACTAGTATGCCTCTACTTGACTAGCTCGTTAATCAAAGATGGTTAAGTTTCCTAGCCATAGACATGAGTTGTCATTTTATGAACGGGATCACATCATTAGAGAATGATGTGGTTGACTTGACCCATTCCGTTAGCTTAGCACTTGATCGTTTAGTATGTTGCTATTGCTTTTTTCATGACTTATACATGTTCCTATGACTATGAGATTATGCAACTCCCGAATACCGGAGGAACACTTTGTGTGCTATCAAACGTCACAACGTAACTGGGTGATTATAAAGATGCTCTACAAGTGTCTCTGATGGTGTTTGTTGAGTTGGCATAGATCAAGATTAGGATTTGTCACTCCGATTGTCAGAGAGGTATCTCTGGCCCCTCTCGATAATGCACATCATTATAAGCCTTGCAAGCAATGTGACTAATGAGTTAGTTATGGGATGATGCATTACGGAACGAGTAAAGAGACTTTCCGGTAACGAGATTGAACTAGGTATTGAGATACCGACGATCGAATCTCGGGCAAGTAACATACCGATGACAAAGGGAACAACGTATGTTGTTATGCGGTTTGACCGATAAAAATCTTCGAAGAATATGTGGGAGCCAATATGAGCATCCAGGTTCTGCTATTGGTTATTGACCGGAGACGTGTCTCGGTCATGTCTACATAGTTCTCGAACCCGTAGGGTTCGCACGCTTAACGTTCGATGACGATCGGTATTATGAGTTTATGTGTTTTGATGTAACGAAGGTAGTTAGGAGTCCCGTATGTGATCAAGGACATGACAAGGAGTCTCGAAATGGTCGAGACATAAAGATCGATATATTGGATGACTATGTTTGGTCATCAGAATGGTTCCGGGTGAGTTCGGGCATTTACTGGAGTACCGGGAGGTTACCGGAACCCCTCGGGAAGTATATGGGCCTTATTGGGCCATAGTGGGAGAGAGGGGAAAGGAGCTTAGGAGGGGGAGCGCCTCCCAAGCCCAGTCCGAATTGGGTGGGGGGGGCCCTTCCTTTCCTTCCTCCTTCCCCCCCTTCCTTCCTCTGCTAGTCCAACTAGGGAAGGGGGGGGGGGAATCCTACTCCTGGTGGGAGTAGGACTCCTCCAGGGCGCGCCATAGAGGGCCGGCCCTCCCCCCTCCACCACTCCTTTATATAAGGGGAGGGGGCACCCCATAGACACACAAGTTGACATTGTTTAGCCGTGTGGGGTGCCCCCCTCCACAGATTTCCACCTCCTTCATATCGTTGTAGTGCTTAGGCGAAGCCCCGCGTCGGTAACTTCATCAACACCGTCACCACGCCGTCGTGCTGACGGAACTCTCCCTCGACCTCAGCTGGATCAAGAGTTTAAGGGGCGTTATCGAGCTGAACGTGTGCAGATCGCGGAGGTGCCGTACTTTCAGTACTAGGATCGGTTGGATCGCGAAGACATTTGACTACATCAACCGCGTCACTTGACGCTTCCGCTTACGGTCTACGAGGGCACGTGGACAACACTCTCCCGCTCGTTGCTATGCATAAAAAAATAATCCGCGGAAAATAATTCGTAGAAAAATAAATAAAAATCCAAAAAAGATAAAACAAAATTTCCCCGTCTAGTTAGAAAATCTAGAATAGGGTGAACATTTTTTTAACACAAAATAAATTTTTGAAAATATGCAATATTTTTAATGCAATTAAAATTGCAAATAAAATCCGAATAAAATCCAATAAATGATTTTAACATTTTTCCTCCAGTATTTCAATTGTTTTGGAGAAGTCATATTTTCTCCTCTCATTCATTTTGTTTAATGAAATATTTTTCCGCAGAGAAAAATAATTAAAACCAAAATCCTCGTCTTATTATTTGATGAAAAATCAAATATGAAAATTTGAGAAAATCCCCAACTCTCTCCGAGGGTCCTTGAGTTGCTTAGGATTTATCGAGGATTTGTCAAAATGCAATAAAATATGATATGCAATGATGATCTATGTATAACATACCAAATTGAAAATTTGGGATGTTACAAACCTACCCCCCTTAAGATGAATCTCGCCCTCGAGATTCGGGTTGGCTAGAAAACAGGTGGGAGTGGTCCTTCCGTAGATCTTCCTCTCGCTCCCAGGTGGCTTCATCTTCCGTGTGGTGACTCCACTGGACTTTGCAAAACTTGATAACCTTACTGCGGGTAACTCGGCTGGCATACTCAAGAATCTTAACTGGTTTCTCCTCATAGGTCAAATCACTTTCCAGCTGAATCGCTTCCAGTGGCACAGTATCTCTCAGTGGTATCTCAGCCATCTCTGCGTGGCACTTCTTCAACTAGGAAACGTGAAATACATCATGAATTCCAGACAATCCTTCGGGCAATTCCAGCTTGTAGGCAACCTCTCCCATACGTCCCACAACTCTGTATGGTCCGATAAAACGGGGTGCTAACTTTCCCTTACCTCCAAAGCGCTTCACTCCTCGAAGTGGTGATACTCGAAGATAAACTCGGTCTCCGACTTCGTGAACTGTCTCCTTTCGTTTAGAATCAGCATAACTCTTCTGCCTGGATTGGGCTACCTTGAGTCTATCGCGAATCAACCTCACTTTCTGTTCAGACTCCTTAATCAAATCTGGTCCAAACAACTGACGGTCTCCAACTTCGTCCCATAACAACGGTGTTCTACACCTCCTTCCGTACAAAGCTTCGAAAGGGGCCATCTTCAAACTGGTTTGATAACTGTTGTTATACGAAAACTCCGCATATGGCAAATTGTCGTCCCAACTAGATCCATAATCTAGTGCACAAGCTCTCAATATGTCCTCCAAAATCTGGTTGACTCTCTCGGTCTGTCCATCTGTCTGTGGGTGAAAAGCTGTACTAAATTCCAGCCTGGTTCCCAATGTTTCATGTAACTGCTTCCAAAACTTCGAGGTAAATTGGGTTCCTCTGTCTGATACAATGGTCCTCGGAACTCCATGCAAACATACGATCCTGGTCATGTATATCTTTGCCAACTTAGTACTGGTGTAAGTGGTCTTCACTGGAATGAAATGAGCCACTTTCGTCAAACGGTCGACTACAACCCATATTGAGTCATAGTCTGAACGAGTCCTGGGTAATCCTGTGATAAAATCCATGCCTATTTTATCCCACTTCCATTCGGGTATCGACAATGGTTGTAGAAATCCTGCTGGCTTCTGATGCTCTGCCTTCACTCTCTGACACACATCACAAACTGCTACATACTCTGCAATATCCTTCTTCATTCCGGTCCACCAGAAAGTATTCTTCAGATCCAAATACATCTTGGTATTCCCTGGGTGAATCGAGTACGGTGAATCATGGGCTTCTTGCAAAATCAACTTCCTGATCTCCGGATCATTTGGCACATATACTCGGTCCTCAAACCATAAGGTATCGTGCTCATCCTCACGAAATCCCTTGGCTTTTCCTTTGCTCATCTTCTCCTTTATCTCTTCAATCTGCTTGTCTGTCTTCTGAGCTTCTCTGATCCTTTCCATCAAGGTAGACTGAATCTCCAATGTCGCTAAATAGCCTCTTGGGACTATCTCCAAACATAGCTCGCGAAGGTCCTCGGCTAACTCCTGAGGTAGCTCTCCTGTCATGAGGGTGTTGACATGACTCTTGCGGCTCAACGCGTCTGCTACTACGTTAGCCTTTCCTGGGTGATAATGCAATCTCATATCATAATCCTTAATGAGCTCCAACCATCTCCTCTGTCTGAGATTTAACTCCTTCTGCGTGAAAATATACTTCAAACTCTTGTGATCCGTGTACACCTCACAATGGTTTCTGATGAGAAAATGTCTCCATGTCTTCAATGCATGCACCACGGCTGCTAACTCCAAATCATGCGTAGCATAATTCTTCTCATGGGGTTTAAGTTGTCGTGAAGCATATGACACAACTCTTCCTTCCTGCATAAGCACTGCTCCAAGTCCTCGACGAGAAGCGTCGCAATAAACTTCATAGTCCTTGCGTTGATCTGGCAGAATCAACACTGGTGATGTAACCAATCGTTTCTTCAACTCTTGGAAACTAGCTTCACATTCCTCAGTCCAATTGAATTTGGTGTCCTTCTTCAATAGCTCAGTCATGGGCTTAGCAATCTTCGAGAAATTCTCGATGAATCTCCGGTAGTATCCTGCAAGTCCAAGAAAACTCCGGATTTCTCCAACTGTCGTGGGTGATTCCCAACTTGTCACTGTGTCAACCTTGGCAGGGTCTACTGCTATTCCTTCTCCCGAAATAACATGTCCAAGGAATCCAACTTCCTTCAGCCAAAATTCACACTTGCTGAACCTGGCGTATAACTGATGTTCTCTGAGCTTCTCAAGTACCAATCGTAAATGCTCCTCATGCTCTTCCTCATTCTTGGAAAAGACTAAAATATCGTCAATGAACACCACGACGAACTTATCCAAAAACTCCATAAACACTTTGTTCATCAGGTTCATGAAATAGGCAGGTGCGTTAGTCAGACCAAATGACATAAAGGTATACTCATACAATCCATATCTGGTGGTAAAAGCCGTCTTAGGTATATCCTGCTCTCGAATCTTTAACTGATGGTATCCTGATCGTAGATCGATCTTGGAAAATACTTTAGCTCCTTGTAGGCGGTCAAACAAATCATTGATCATCGGCAGTGGGTACTTGTTTTTGATGGTCACTTCATTCAATCCTCGATAATCAACAACCATCCTCAGCGATCCATCTTTCTTCTCCACTAGAAGTACTGGTGATCCCCAAGGTGACGAACTTGGGCGAATATAGCCTTTATCCAGTAACTCCTTGATCTGCTTCTTAATTTCCTCCAAATCCTTTGCGGGCATCCTGTACGGTCTCTTAGATATTGGCCCTGTGCCTGGCAAAAGTTCAATCAAGAACTCAATGTCTCTATCTGGTGGCATGCCTGGCAACTCTTCTGGAAATACATCCGGATAATCCTTCACCACTGGTACTTCCTCCTGTACAACTCCTGATAAGGAATTTACTTGAGTCCTCTTCGGCATATGCCGGGATACATACTTGATCCTTTTTCCTTCTGGGGTGGTAAGCAAAATCGTCTTGCTGGCACAATCGATGTTTCCTCCATACAACGATAGCCAATCCATTCCCAAAATCACATCCAAACCTTGCGACTCCAAAACTATGAGGTCTGAGGGGAAAACATGCCTACCAATGGCCAATGGTATCTGAAAACATCCTTGGCTTGCCATATACTCTGCGCCTGGCGAGGTTACTAACATAGGGGTTTTGAGAACTTGGGTGGACATCTTAAACTTATTCACAAATCCCCTTGATATGTATGAATGCGATGCACCAGTATCGAAAAGAACGGTTGCAGTAAATGACTTAACCAAAAACTTAACTATTACTGCATCAGGCTGAGCTTCAACCTCCTCCACGCTCACGTGGTTCACATGTCCTTTGTTGAACGGGTTCGGCTTCTTCCCAGAGCTTCCATTGCCATTTCCATTTTGGGCTTCAGGACAATCAGTTGCATAGTGTCCAGTCTTCTGGCACTTGAAGCAAGTAATGTGACTTAGATCCCTCTTGGTTGGGGTAGATGGGTTGGTACGGTTCTGTCCGTTGCTTCCTCCATTCCCATTACCATTCTTGGAGCCATTATGGTTGTGCGAACTACCTCCTCCATGGGTATGCTGAAACTGTCCTCCCGGTTTCGGGGCAAATCGTGGCTTCTGCTGAGCTCCAGAATTGTACTTCCCTTGTCCATACTTCCTCTTACGATTTTCAATCTGCTGTTGCTTCCCTTCAATCATGAGAGCTCTATCTACCAGCTCCTGGTAGTTGTTGAAGGTTGCTACCATCAACTGCATACTCAGTTCATCATTCAGTCCTTCCAAAAACTTCTCCTGCTTGGCTGCATCTGTAGCAACGTCATCTGGTGCATAACGTGCTAACTTACTGAAATCCTCCACATACTGGCCTACGGTGCGTCCTCCTTGGCGTAGGTTGCGAAACTCACGCTTCTTCATAGCCATAGCTCCTGCTGAAACATGTGCGGTACGGAAAGCTTGCTGAAACTGATCCCATGTGACAGTGTCAATGGGGTGCGTGGCTGTATAATTCTCCCACCATGATGCTGCGGGTCCATCAAGCTGATGTGCGGCAAAACGCACTCTTTCCGCATCTGTGCATCCTGCAGTGGTCAACTCCCTTCCAACTTTGCGGAGCCAATCATCTGCAACAACCGGCTCGGTGCTACTGGAAAACACCGGCGGGTTTAGCCTTAAGAAACGGGCTAAGTGATCAACAGGTGGTGGTGGCGGTGGGTTGTTGTTGTTGTTGCCTTGGTTCTGCACTAACACTTGCATCAGGGCATTCTGTTGCTGAATCAACTGGGTGATCTCCGGTGGGAAAACAAATCCGGTGTCGCGTCTCGGAGGCATCTGATAGGTTTAGAAAAGATGAGAGTTAAGAATAGAATGAGGTCTAGAGAGAAAACACTACCCATATGCTCATGAGGCAAATACAATCAATATCACTTAATCAATTCAAACAAGGCAAAACAATCGATCTAACTAGCGTTACAAAGTGCTTGAACTATACTATTAAATGGGGGAAAACTACTACTGATATGGTGGTCTACTAGAAATTCTGATCCGTTGAAGACTCCATGATGTCTGCTCCAGCTTCGTCAACCCAGTCATCTTCACTTGGTTCTGAGTCGGTGTCGTCGATGATGATGTAGTTATCCGGACAAGTGCATTCGTTAACTTCTGCTTTTGGCACTGGATTTCCCATGAATACTCCAATCTTCTTCTCCAGGTCGTCATTCTTCCCTACAAGTGCGATGATTTCCTCCATATAATCCTCGTGTGTAGCCTTGAGTTCTTCCTCCAGCTCCTTGATCTTCGTCAATGCCTTCTTCAGTTCTTCCTTGTCCGTGCACATCTGGTTCTCCTGGCGACGAATATGTTGGTTTTGCTCCTGGATGAAAGCTGCGATTGATCCATCCTTCTTGGTTCTGATCATCTCCCATTGCGCGTCTCGGCGTCCACAAATCTGATAAATTGTATCCTTAAGCTCCTGGTGGTAGACTTCTCCAATGCGTCCCATAGCGATGTGTGCGGCCATGCTCTTCCCTAAACTCCAGGTTGGTGCTTCGAAAACCAATCTTATGGGTTCAGTAACTGGCACGAACGTCCTTCCTGGAATGTGAACTTGAATCTTCCAGCTCTCCTCTTCGGGTAATGTGGCGTTGTAGGTTCCGGTGATGCTTGGTATTCCTATGTTCAAATACTTAGTGACTTCCTTCAAGTGTCGACCAAAAGGCGTGTCTTCATCTGGTTGCATGAACTTGCTCCTTGTATCCGCCATTCCTAAAAGAGTAGAAAAAGGAGAGGGGTCAGAAATGAGAAGAGAGAAGCTTTCTAGGGCTTAAGCTTAGTGGTCGTGTCCTACAGTCAGCGTGTGCTCTGATACCAACTTTGTAGCGACCAGACCTCAAATGGTCTGTGCTGCTGTGCACCAGTGTCATCCCTGGATCAGTAATGCTGACACGCACAGTACAAATGGAGGATTTATAACAGAGTAGCAATCACACACTTATTACATCGAATATCTCCAAAGAGATTAAGTATGATAAGTATGGCTTAAGGCCATCTAAATACGATAACAGCGGAAGACTTGGAAGATAAGTGAGTCCATCAACTCCAGCGGCATCACTGAGTATAAGACCACGACCTAAGGCACCTTACTCGTCGTCTGAAAAGTCTGCAACATGAAACGTTGCAGCCCGAAAACGGGTCAGCACATGGAATATGCTGGCAAAGTAACACATAGAGAATAATGAACAATAATAATGCTATACTACATGCATATATGGCTGGTGGAAAGCTCTATGGTTACAATTTTGCGAAAAGCCAATTTTTCCCTACTTCAAAGGAATAAATTTTATTTAACTATCATGGTGGTTGTTAAACATTGAGAAGGTACCTCCAACTCAATCCCAATTAAGTGTCATCATAACCCACAAAATTAATTAAAAGTAACATGGTGATGAGATTCAAATGAGAATCCAGGTACTAGATACTCAAGTTGTCCATAACCGGGGACACGGCTAACCATGATTAGTTTGTACACTCTGCAGAGGTTTGCGCACTTTTCCCCACAAGACTCGATCGCCTCCGCTTGATTCTCGCACTGCATGATGTTTGGGAAACGGATGACCGAGACACAGTCTTTCAGGAACAATCACTCTTTACTCTGGATGGACCGGTACACCTACTTTCCCCTACATCTGCTAGCAAACCTCTTCAAGAGATCATGTAACCTACTCAACTATGCTAGAGCCCATAATAGCTTGTGGCTGCACACGGAAGTTTCTATCATGAATAATCTTATGATCCCTTTGAGCCTGGGTGGCGGTCCTTATACAAACAGACAACACTGGATTCTCCAGGTGCCTCAATCCACCCAGATGTGAGTTTTAGTTGCCACCTTAGGTAAACCATTATTAACAATCTCACATCTGTCATGAATATCTCTCAAACCCAAATCCACGTCTACGAGCATAGCATGGCAATATAATAGCAACGTAGAAGTAACTCCCAAGGGTTTGATAGGAAAACAGGTAATAGGTACTACCTCAACTACTTCCCAGTACCCACAATTTAATTTAGATCCTAATCATGCAATGTTTGAGGAATAGATCTAATGCAATAAAAACTGGGTATGGAAGGTATCATCAAAGTGTTACTTGCCTTGCTGATGATCCGCAAAACCTAGCGATTCGAAGTAACAAGCGGCACAAACCGGGTACTCTATCGCAAACAAACAAGCAGACAATCAGTACTCATCTAATGCACAGGTAAAACTCGAATGAAAGATCCAACCAGAAAGTTCAACTTAAGAACT
This sequence comes from Aegilops tauschii subsp. strangulata, assembly GCF_002575655.3. Lineage (NCBI taxonomy): Eukaryota > Viridiplantae > Streptophyta > Magnoliopsida > Poales > Poaceae > Aegilops > Aegilops tauschii. Next base: position 488,806,427 of record NC_053039.3, read on the forward strand.
CCGGTTTGCAAAAAGAATCAACTCGAACGAAGCAACGAAAGTCAAACAAGCTTCGTTTACTAATCTGGATCTAGGTCAAATTTTACAGTAGCAAAAACTTGTTTGAGTAGGTTAAATGGAAAGAGAATTTCGAGACGAAACTCTAGGCGCTTGAATCGCCTGATTCCGATAAACGAGCGAGAAGTTAAACAGAAACGAAGATTCGATCAGAAATCGAATCTGAGAAAATCAGGAAAAATCCGACGAAAAAGAAAAACGGACGAACGGTTAAAGAACGGACGTTCGTTAACAGAGAAAATCCGACGAACGCGTTCGTTAAAACAAACGAGTCGGTGAACGCTCACAAAATAACAAAACCGAAAAAAACCGATCTAGGTTTTTTTTAAAACGAATGGTTTTTTTAACAAAAACCGGCAAACGAGGCGAGGTGCTGCTACCTCGGGGACGGCCTCCGGCGGGGCTCCGGCGACTCCGGCGAGGGGCGGCGGGGCTCGGGCAGCTCGAGGGCGAGGGGCGGCGAGCGGCGGCGGCCTTCGGCGAGCGACGGCGAGCGGCGGCGGCCTTCGGCGAGCGGCGGCGGCGAGTGCAAGGCGGCGGCGGCGCGAGTGCAGCGGGCGGCGGTGAGTGTGGCTCCGGCGGCGGGGTGAGAGGGAGGAGGAGAGGGGGGGGTATATATAGAAGGGGGGGGAAGGTGGCTTGGGGGAGGGGCTAGGCGGCGGCGGGGCTCCCGTGTCCATGGCGGACTCCGGCGGCGGCGGGCGTCGTGCGCCGGGAGGAGATCCCGCGGGCGGGCCGGCGGCTCGGCTGGGCCTCGGCCCAGTCGGGCGCTGCGCATTTTTTTAAATACGTTCCGCGGAAAATAATTCGTAGAAAAATAAATAAAAATCCAAAAAAGATAAAACAAAATTTCCCCGTCTTGTTAAAAAATCTAGAATAGGGTGAACATTTTTTTAACACAAAATAAATTTTTGAAAATATGCAATATTTTTAATGCAATTAAAATTGCAAATAAAATCCGAATAAAATCCAATAAATGATTTTAACATTTTTCCTCCAGTATTTCAATTGTTTTGGAGAAGTCATATTTTCTCCTCTCATTTATTTTGTTTAATGAAATATTTTTCCGGAGAGAAAAATAATTAAAACCAAAATCCTCGTCTTATTATTTGATGAAAAATCAAATATGAAAATTTGAGAAAATCCCCAACTCTCTCCGAGGGTCCTTGAGTTGCTTAGGATTTATCGAGGATTTGTCAAAATGCAATAAAATATGATATGCAATGATGATCTATGTATAACATACCAAATTGAAAATTTGGGATGTTACAAACCTACCCCCCTTAAGATGAATCTCGCCCTCGAGATTCGGGTTGGCTAGAAAACAGGTGGGAGTGGTCCTTCCGTAGATCTTCCTCTCGCTCCCAGGTGGCTTCATCTTCCGTGTGGTGACTCCACTGGACTTTGCAAAACTTGATAACCTTACTGCGGGTAACTCGGCTGGCATACTCAAGAATCTTAACTGGTTTCTCCTCATAGGTCAAATCACTTTCCAGCTGAATCGCTTCCAGTGGCACAGTATCTCTCAGTGGTATCTCAGCCATCTCTGCGTGGCACTTCTTCAACTGGGAAACGTGAAATACATCATGAATTCCAGACAATCCTTCGGGCAATTCCAGCTTGTAGGCAACCTCTCCCATACGTCCCACAACTCTGTATGGTCCGATAAAACGGGGTGCTAACTTTCCCTTAACTCCAAAGCGCTTCACTCCTCGAAGTGGTGATACTCGAAGATAAACTCGGTCTCCGACTTCGTGAACTGTCTCCTTTCGTTTAGAATCAGCATAACTCTTCTGCCTGGATTGGGCTACCTTGAGTCTATCGTGAATCAACCTCACTTTCTGTTCAGACTCCTTAATCAAATCTGGTCCAAACAACTGACGGTCTCCAACTTCGTCCCATAACAACGGTGTTCTACACCTCCTTCCGTACAAAGCTTCGAAAGGGGCCATCTTCAAACTGGTTTGATAACTGTTGTTATACGAAAACTCCGCATATGGCAAATTGTCGTCCCAACTAGATCCATAATCTAGTGCACAAGCTCTCAATATGTCCTCCAAAATCTGGTTGACTCTCTCGGTCTGTCCATCTGTCTGTGGGTGAAAAGCTGTACTAAATTCCAGCCTGGTTCCCAATGTTTCATGTAACTGCTTCCAAAACTTCGAGGTAAATTGGGTTCCTCTGTCTGATACAATGGTCCTCGGAACTCCATGCAAACATACGATCCTGGTCATGTATATCTTTGCCAACTTAGTACTGGTGTAAGTGGTCTTCACTGGAATGAAATGAGCCACTTTCGTCAAACGGTCGACTACAACCCATATTGAGTCATAGCCTGAACGAGTCCTGGGTAATCCTGTGATAAAATCCATGCCTATTTTATCCCACTTCCATTCGGGTATCGACAATGGTTGTAGCAATCCTGCTGGCTTCTGATGCTCTGCCTTCACTCTCTGACACACATCACAAACTGCTACATACTCTGCAATATCCTTCTTCATTCCGGTCCACCAGAAAGTATTCTTCAGATCCAAATACATCTTGGTATTCCCTGGGTGAATCGAGTACGGTGAATCATGGGCTTCTTGCAAAATCAACTTCCTGATCTCCGGATCATTTGGCACATATACTCGGTCCTCAAACCATAAGGTATCGTGCTCATCCTCACGAAATCCCTTGGCTTTTCCTTTGCTCATCTTCTCCTTTATCTCTTCAATCTGCTTGTCTGTCTTCTGAGCTTCTCTGATCCTTTCCATCAAGGTAGACTGAATCTCCAATGTCGCTAAATAGCCTCTTGGGACTATCTCCAAACATAGCTCGCGAAGGTCCTCGGCTAACTCCTGAGGTAGCTCTCCTGTCATGAGGGTGTTGACATGACTCTTGCGGCTCAACGCGTCTGCTACTACGTTAGCCTTTCCTGGGTGATAATGCAATCTCATATCATAATCCTTAATGAGCTCCAACCATCTCCTCTGTCTGAGATTTAACTCCTTCTGCGTGAAAATATACTTCAAACTCTTGTGATCCGTGTACACCTCACAATGGTTTCTGATGAGAAAATGTCTCCATGTCTTCAATGCATGCACCACGGCTGCTAACTCCAAATCATGCGTAGCATAATTCTTCTCATGGGGTTTAAGTTGTCGTGAAGCATATGACACAACTCTTCCTTCCTGCATAAGCACTGCTCCAAGTCCTCGACGAGAAGCGTCGCAATAAACTTCATAGTCCTTGCGTTGATCTGGCAGAATCAACACTGGTGATGTAACCAATCGTTTCTTCAACTCTTGGAAACTAGCTTCACATTCCTCAGTCCAATTGAATTTGGTGTCCTTCTTCAATAGCTCAGTCATGGGCTTAGCAATCTTCGAGAAATTCTCGATGAATCTCCGGTAGTATCCTGCAAGTCCAAGAAAACTCCGGATTTCTCCAACTGTCGTGGGTGATTCCCAACTTGTCACTGTGTCAACCTTGGCAGGGTCTACTGCTATTCCTTCTCCCGAAATAACATGTCCAAGGAATCCAACTTCCTTCAGCCAAAATTCACACTTGCTGAACCTGGCGTATAACTGATGTTCTCTGAGCTTCTCAAGTACCAATCGTAAATGCTCCTCATGCTCTTCCTCATTCTTGGAAAAGACTAAAATATCGTCAATGAACACCACGACGAACTTATCCAAAAACTCCATAAACACTTTGTTCATCAGGTTCATGAAATAGGCAGGTGCGTTAGTCAGACCAAATGACATAAAGGTATACTCATACAATCCATATCTGGTGGTAAAAGCCGTCTTAGGTATATCCTGCTCTCGAATCTTTAACTGATGGTATCCTGATCGTAGATCGATCTTGGAAAATACTTTAGCTCCTTGTAGGCGGTCAAACAAATCATTGATCATCGGCAGTGGGTACTTGTTTTTGATGGTCACTTCATTCAATCCTCGATAATCAACAACCATCCTCAGCGATCCATCTTTCTTCTCCACTAGAAGTACTGGTGATCCCCAAGGTGACGAACTTGGGCGAATATAGCCTTTATCCAGTAACTCCTTGATCTGCTTCTTAATTTCCTCCAAATCCTTTGCGGGCATCCTGTACGGTCTCTTAGATATTGGCCCTGTGCCTGGCAAAAGTTCAATCAAGAACTCAATGTCTCTATCTGGTGGCATGCCTGGCAACTCTTCTGGAAATACATCCGGATAATCCTTCACCACTGGTACTTCCTCCTGTACAACTCCTGATAAGGAATTTACTTGAGTCCTCTTCGGCATATGCCGGGATACATACTTGATCCTTTTTCCTTCTGGGGTGGTAAGCAAAATCGTCTTGCTGGCACAATCGATGTTTCCTCCATACAACGATAGCCAATCCATTCCCAAAATCACATCCAAACCTTGCGACTCCAAAACTATGAGGTCTGAGGGGAAAACATGCCTACCAATGGCCAATGGTATCTGAAAACATCCTTGGCTTGCCATATACTCTGCGCCTGGTGAGGTTACTAACATAGGGGTTTTGAGAACTTGGGTGGACATCTTAAACTTATTCACAAATCCCCTTGATATGTATGAATGCGATGCACCAGTATCGAAAAGAACGGTTGCAGTAAATGACTTAACCAAAAACTTAACTATTACTGCATCAGGCTGAGCTTCAACCTCCTCCACGCTCACGTGGTTCACATGTCCTTTGTTGAACGGGTTCGGCTTCTTCCCAGAGCTTCCATTGCCATTTCCATGTTGGGCTTCAGGACAATCAGTTGCATAGTGTCCAGTCTTCTGTCACTTGAAGCAAGTAATGTGACTTAGATCCCTCTTGGTTGGGGTAGATGGGTTGGTACGGTTCTGTCCGTTGCTTCCTCCATTCCCATTACCATTCTTGGAGCCATTATGGTTGTGCGAACTACCTCCTCCATGGGTATGCTGAAACTGTCCTCCCGGTTTCGGGGCAAATCGTGGCTTCTGCTGAGCTCCAGAATTGTACTTCCCTTGTCCATACTTCCTCTTACGATTTTCAATCTGCTGTTGCTTCCCTTCAATCATGAGAGCTCTATCTACCAGCTCCTGGTAGTTGTTGAAGGTTGCTACCATCAACTGCATACTCAGTTCATCATTCAGTCCTTCCAAAAACTTCTCCTGCTTGGCTGCATCTGTAGCAACGTCATCTGGTGCATAACGTGCTAACTTACTGAAATCCTCCACATACTGGCCTACGGTGTGTCCTCCTTGGCGTAGGTTGCGAAACTCACGCTTCTTCATAGCCATAGCTCCTGCTGAAACATGTGCGGTACGGAAAGCTTGCTGAAACTGATCCCATGTGACAGTGTCAATGGGGTGCGTGGCTGTATAATTCTCCCACCATGATGCTGCGGGTCCATCAAGCTGATGTGCGGCAAAACGCACTCTTTCCGCATCTGTGCATCCTGCAGTGGTCAACTCCCTTCCAACTTTGCGGAGCCAATCATCTGCAACAACCGGCTCGGTGCTACTGGAAAACACCGGCGGGTTTAGCCTTAAGAAACGGGCTAAGTGATCAACAGGTGGTGGTGGCGGTGGGTTGTTGTTGTTGTTGCCTTGGTTCTGCACTAACACTTGCATCAGGGCATTCTGTTGCTGAATCAACTGGGTGATCTCCGGTGGGAAAACAAATCCGGTGTCGCGTCTCGGAGGCATCTGATAGGTTTAGAAAAGATGAGAGTTAAGAATAGAATGAGGTCTAGAGAGAAAACACTACCCATATGCTCATGAGGCAAATACAATCAATATCACTTAATCAATTCAAACAAGGCAAAACAATCGATCTAACTAGCGTTACAAAGTGCTTGAACTATACTATTAAATGGGGGAAAACTACTACTGATATGGTGGTCTACTAGAAATTCTGATCCGTTGAAGACTCCATGATGTCTGCTCCAGCTTCGTCAACCCAGTCATCTTCACTTGGTTCTGAGTCGGTGTCGTCGATGATGATGTAGTTATCCGGACAAGTGCATTCGTCAACTTCTGCTTTTGGCACTGGATTTCCCATGAATACTCCAATCTTCTTCTCCAGGTCGTCATTCTTCCCTACTAGTGCGATGATTTCCTCCATATAATCCTCGTGTGTAGCCTTGAGTTCTTCCTCTAGCTCCTTGATCTTCGTCAATGCCTTCTTCAGTTCTTCCTTGTCCGTGCACATCTGGTTCTCCTGGCGACGAATATGTTGGTTTTGCTCCTGGATGAAAGCTGCGATTGATCCATCCTTCTTGGTTCTGATCATCTCCCATTGCGCATCTCGGCATCCACAAATCTGATAAATTGTATCCTTAAGCTCCTGGTGGTAGACTTCTCCAATGCGTCCCATAGCGATGTGTGCGGCCATGCTCTTCCCTAAACTCCAGGTTGGTGCTTCGAAAACCAATCTTATGGGTTCAGTAACTGGCACGAACGTCCTTCCTGGAATGTGAACTTGAATCTTCCAGCTCTCCTCTTCGGGTAATGTGGCTTTGTAGGTTCCGGTGATGCTTGGTATTCCTATGTTCAAATACTTAGTGACTTCCTTCAAGTGTCGACCAAAAGGCGTGTCTTCATCTGGTTGCATGAACTTGCTCCTTGTATCCGCCATTCCTAAAAGAGTAGAAAAAGGAGAGGGGTCAGAAATGAGAAGAGAGAAGCTTTCTAGGGCTTAAGCTTAGTGGTCGTGTCCTACAGTCAGCGTGTGCTCTGATACCAACTTTGTAGCGACCAGACCTCAAATGGTCTGTGCTGCTGTGCACCAGTGTCATCCCTGGATCAGTAATGCTGACACGCACAGTACAAATGGAGGATTTATAACAGAGTAGCAATCACACACTTATTACATCGAATATCTCCAAAGAGATTAAGTATGATAAGTATGGCTTAAGGCCATCTAAATACGATAACAGCGGAAGACTTGGAAGATAAGTGAGTCCATCAACTCCAGCGGCATCACTGAGTATAAGACCACGACCTAAGGCACCTTACTCGTCGTCTGAAAAGTCTGCAACATGAAACGTTGCAGCCCGAAAACGGGTCAGCACATGGAATATGCTGGCAAAGTAACACATAGAGAATAATGAACAATAATAATGCTATACTACATGCATATATGGCTGGTGGAAAGCTCTATGGTTACAATTTTGCGAAAAGCCAATTTTTCCCTACTTCAAAGGAATAAATTTTATTTAACTATCATGGTGGTTGTTAAACATTGAGAAGGTACCTCCAACTCAATCCCAATTAAGTGTCATCATAACCCACAAAATTAATTAAAAGTAACATGGTGATGAGATTCAAATGAGAATCCAGGTACTAGATACTCAAGTTGTCCATAACCGGGGACACGGCTAACCATGATTAGTTTGTACACTCTGCAGAGGTTTGCGCACTTTTCCCCACAAGACTCGATCGCCTCCGCTTGATTCTCGCACTGCATGATGTTTGGGAAACGGATGACCGAGACACAGTCTTTCAGGAACAATCACTCTTTACTCTGGATGGACCGGTACACCTACTTTCCCCTACATCTGCTAGCAAACCTCTTCAAGAGATCATGTAACCTACTCAACTATGCTAGAGCCCATAATAGCTTGTGGCTGCACACGGAAGTTTCTAGCATGAATAATCTTATGATCCCTTTGAGCCTGGGTGGCGGTCCTTATACAAACAGACAACACTGGATTCTCCAGGTGCCTCAATCCACCCAGATGTGAGTTTTAGTTGCCACCTTAGGTAAACCATTATTAACAATCTCACATCTGTCATGAATATCTCTCAAACCCAAATCCACGTCTACGAGCATAGCATGGCAATATAATAGCAACGTAGAAGTAACTCCCAAGGGTTTGATAGGAAAACAGGTAATAGGTACTACCTCAACTACTTCCCAGTACCCACAATTTAATTTAGATCCTAATCATGCAATGTTTGAGGAATAGATCTAATGCAATAAAAACTGGGTATGGAAGGTATCATCAAAGTGTTACTTGCCTTGCTGATGATCCGCAAAACCTAGCGATTCGAAGTAACAAGCGGCACAAACCGGGTACTCTATCGCAAACAAACAAGCAGACAATCAGTACTCATCTAATGCACAGGTAAAACTCGAATGAAAGATCCAACCAGAAAGTTCAACTTAAGAACTCCGGTTTGCAAAAAGAATCAACTCGAACGAAGCAACGAAAGTCAAACAAGCTTCGTTTACTAATCTGGATCTAGGTCAAATTTTACAGTAGCAAAAACTTGTTTGAGTAGGTTAAATGGAAAGAGAATTTCGAGACGAAACTCTAGGCGCTTGAATCGCCTGATTCCGATAAACGAGCGAGAAGTTAAACAGAAACGAAGATTCGATCAGAAATCGAATCTGAGAAAATCAGGAAAAATCCGACGAAAAAGAAAAACGGACGAACGGTTAAAGAACGGACGTTCGTTAACAGAGAAAATCCGACGAACGCGTTCGTTAAAACAAACGAGTCGGTGAACGCTCACAAAATAACAAAACCGAAAAAAACCGATCTAGGTTTTTTTTAAAACGAATGGTTTTTTTAACAAAAACCGGCAAACGAGGCGAGGTGCTGCTACCTCGGGGACGGCCTCCGGCGGGGCTCCGGCGACTCCGGCGAGGGGCGGCGGGGCTCGGGCAGCTCGAGGGCGAGGGGCGGCGAGCGGCGGCGGCCTTCGGCGAGCGACGGCGAGCGGCGGCGGCCTTCGGCGAGCGGCGGCGGCGAGTGCAAGGCGGCGGCGGCGCGAGTGCAGCGGGCGGCGGTGAGTGTGGCTCCGGCGGCGGGGTGAGAGGGAGGAGGAGAGGGGGGGGTATATATAGAAGGGGGGGGAAGGTGGCTTGGGGGAGGGGCTAGGCGGCGGCGGGGCTCCCGTGTCCATGGCGGACTCCGGCGGCGGCGGGCGTCGTGCGCCGGGAGGAGATCCCGCGGGCGGGCCGGCGGCTCGGCTGGGCCTCGGCCCAGTCGGGCGCTGCGCATTTTTTTAAATACGTTCCGCGGAAAATAATTCGTAGAAAAATAAATAAAAATCCAAAAAAGATAAAACAAAATTTCCCCGTCTTGTTAAAAAATCTAGAATAGGGTGAACATTTTTTTAACACAAAATAAATTTTTGAAAATATGCAATATTTTTAATGCAATTAAAATTGCAAATAAAATCCGAATAAAATCCAATAAATGATTTTAACATTTTTCCTCCAGTATTTCAATTGTTTTGGAGAAGTCATATTTTCTCCTCTCATTTATTTTGTTTAATGAAATATTTTTCCGGAGAGAAAAATAATTAAAACCAAAATCCTCGTCTTATTATTTGATGAAAAATCAAATATGAAAATTTGAGAAAATCCCCAACTCTCTCCGAGGGTCCTTGAGTTGCTTAGGATTTATCGAGGATTTGTCAAAATGCAATAAAATATGATATGCAATGATGATCTATGTATAACATACCAAATTGAAAATTTGGGATGTTACAAACCTACCCCCCTTAAGATGAATCTCGCCCTCGAGATTCGGGTTGGCTAGAAAACAGGTGGGAGTGGTCCTTCCGTAGATCTTCCTCTCGCTCCCAGGTGGCTTCATCTTCCGTGTGGTGACTCCACTGGACTTTGCAAAACTTGATAACCTTACTGCGGGTAACTCGGCTGGCATACTCAAGAATCTTAACTGGTTTCTCCTCATAGGTCAAATCACTTTCCAGCTGAATCGCTTCCAGTGGCACAGTATCTCTCAGTGGTATCTCAGCCATCTCTGCGTGGCACTTCTTCAACTGGGAAACGTGAAATACATCATGAATTCCAGACAATCCTTCGGGCAATTCCAGCTTGTAGGCAACCTCTCCCATACGTCCCACAACTCTGTATGGTCCGATAAAACGGGGTGCTAACTTTCCCTTAACTCCAAAGCGCTTCACTCCTCGAAGTGGTGATACTCGAAGATAAACTCGGTCTCCGACTTCGTGAACTGTCTCCTTTCGTTTAGAATCAGCATAACTCTTCTGCCTGGATTGGGCTACCTTGAGTCTATCGTGAATCAACCTCACTTTCTGTTCAGACTCCTTAATCAAATCTGGTCCAAACAACTGACGGTCTCCAACTTCGTCCCATAACAACGGTGTTCTACACCTCCTTCCGTACAAAGCTTCGAAAGGGGCCATCTTCAAACTGGTTTGATAACTGTTGTTATACGAAAACTCCGCATATGGCAAATTGTCGTCCCAACTAGATCCATAATCTAGTGCACAAGCTCTCAATATGTCCTCCAAAATCTGGTTGACTCTCTCGGTCTGTCCATCTGTCTGTGGGTGAAAAGCTGTACTAAATTCCAGCCTGGTTCCCAATGTTTCATGTAACTGCTTCCAAAACTTCGAGGTAAATTGGGTTCCTCTGTCTGATACAATGGTCCTCGGAACTCCATGCAAACATACGATCCTGGTCATGTATATCTTTGCCAACTTAGTACTGGTGTAAGTGGTCTTCACTGGAATGAAATGAGCCACTTTCGTCAAACGGTCGACTACAACCCATATTGAGTCATAGCCTGAACGAGTCCTGGGTAATCCTGTGATAAAATCCATGCCTATTTTATCCCACTTCCATTCGGGTATCGACAATGGTTGTAGCAATCCTGCTGGCTTCTGATGCTCTGCCTTCACTCTCTGACACACATCACAAACTGCTACATACTCTGCAATATCCTTCTTCATTCCGGTCCACCAGAAAGTATTCTTCAGATCCAAATACATCTTGGTATTCCCTGGGTGAATCGAGTACGGTGAATCATGGGCTTCTTGCAAAATCAACTTCCTGATCTCCGGATCATTTGGCACATATACTCGGTCCTCAAACCATAAGGTATCGTGCTCATCCTCACGAAATCCCTTGGCTTTTCCTTTGCTCATCTTCTCCTTTATCTCTTCAATCTGCTTGTCTGTCTTCTGAGCTTCTCTGATCCTTTCCATCAAGGTAGACTGAATCTCCAATGTCGCTAAATAGCCTCTTGGGACTATCTCCAAACATAGCTCGCGAAGGTCCTCGGCTAACTCCTGAGGTAGCTCTCCTGTCATGAGGGTGTTGACATGACTCTTGCGGCTCAACGCGTCTGCTACTACGTTAGCCTTTCCTGGGTGATAATGCAATCTCATATCATAATCCTTAATGAGCTCCAACCATCTCCTCTGTCTGAGATTTAACTCCTTCTGCGTGAAAATATACTTCAAACTCTTGTGATCCGTGTACACCTCACAATGGTTTCTGATGAGAAAATGTCTCCATGTCTTCAATGCATGCACCACGGCTGCTAACTCCAAATCATGCGTAGCATAATTCTTCTCATGGGGTTTAAGTTGTCGTGAAGCATATGACACAACTCTTCCTTCCTGCATAAGCACTGCTCCAAGTCCTCGACGAGAAGCGTCGCAATAAACTTCATAGTCCTTGCGTTGATCTGGCAGAATCAACACTGGTGATGTAACCAATCGTTTCTTCAACTCTTGGAAACTAGCTTCACATTCCTCAGTCCAATTGAATTTGGTGTCCTTCTTCAATAGCTCAGTCATGGGCTTAGCAATCTTCGAGAAATTCTCGATGAATCTCCGGTAGTATCCTGCAAGTCCAAGAAAACTCCGGATTTCTCCAACTGTCGTGGGTGATTCCCAACTTGTCACTGTGTCAACCTTGGCAGGGTCTACTGCTATTCCTTCTCCCGAAATAACATGTCCAAGGAATCCAACTTCCTTCAGCCAAAATTCACACTTGCTGAACCTGGCGTATAACTGATGTTCTCTGAGCTTCTCAAGTACCAATCGTAAATGCTCCTCATGCTCTTCCTCATTCTTGGAAAAGACTAAAATATCGTCAATGAACACCACGACGAACTTATCCAAAAACTCCATAAACACTTTGTTCATCAGGTTCATGAAATAGGCAGGTGCGTTAGTCAGACCAAATGACATAAAGGTATACTCATACAATCCATATCTGGTGGTAAAAGCCGTCTTAGGTATATCCTGCTCTCGAATCTTTAACTGATGGTATCCTGATCGTAGATCGATCTTGGAAAATACTTTAGCTCCTTGTAGGCGGTCAAACAAATCATTGATCATCGGCAGTGGGTACTTGTTTTTGATGGTCACTTCATTCAATCCTCGATAATCAACAACCATCCTCAGCGATCCATCTTTCTTCTCCACTAGAAGTACTGGTGATCCCCAAGGTGACGAACTTGGGCGAATATAGCCTTTATCCAGTAACTCCTTGATCTGCTTCTTAATTTCCTCCAAATCCTTTGCGGGCATCCTGTACGGTCTCTTAGATATTGGCCCTGTGCCTGGAAAAAGTTCAATCAAGAACTCAATGTCTCTATCTGGTGGCATGCCTGGCAACTCTTCTGGAAATACATCCGGATAATCCTTCACCACTGGTACTTCCTCCTGTACAACTCCTGATAAGGAATTTACTTGAGTCCTCTTCGGCATATGCCGGGATACATACTTGATCCTTTTTCCTTCTGGGGTGGTAAGCAAAATCGTCTTGCTGGCACAATCGATGTTTCCTCCATACAACGATAGCCAATCCATTCCCAAAATCACATCCAAACCTTGCGACTCCAAAACTATGAGGTCTGAGGGGAAAACATGCCTACCAATGGCCAATGGTATCTGAAAACATCCTTGGCTTGCCATATACTCTGCGCCTGGCGAGGTTACTAACATAGGGGTTTTGAGAACTTGGGTGGACATCTTAAACTTATTCACAAATCCCCTTGATATGTATGAATGCGATGCACCAGTATCGAAAAGAACGGTTGCAGTAAATGACTTAACCAAAAACTTAACTATTACTGCATCAGGCTGAGCTTCAACCTCCTCCACGCTCACGTGGTTCACATGTCCTTTGTTGAACGGGTTCGGCTTCTTCCCAGAGCTTCCATTGCCATTTCCATGTTGGGCTTCAGGACAATCAGTTGCATAGTGTCCAGTCTTCTGGCACTTGAAGCAAGTAATGTGACTTAGATCCCTCTTGGTTGGGGTAGATGGGTTGGTACGGTTCTGTCCGTTGCTTCCTCCATTCCCATTACCATTCTTGGAGCCATTATGGTTGTGCGAACTACCTCCTCCATGGGTATGCTGAAACTGTCCTCCCGGTTTCGGGGCAAATCGTGGCTTCTGCTGAGCTCCAGAATTGTACTTCCCTTGTCCAAGGTATGTGCTTTGTGAAAGTCATATTAAGCATCTCGATCTATCCCTATAGATCTTGATGCCCAATATGTAAGTAGCTTCACCGAGGTTTTTCATTGAAAAATTCTTATTCAAGTATCCTTTTATGCTATCCAAAAATTCTATATCATTTCCAATCAACAATATGTTATTCACATATAATATCAGAAATGCTACAAAGCTCCCACTAACTTTCTTGTAAATACAGGCTTCACCGTAAGTCTGTATAAAACCATACGCTTTGATCACCTCATCAAAGCGTATATTCCAACTTCGAGATGCTTGCACCAGTCCATAGATGGATCGCTGGAGCTTGCACACTTTGTTAGCACCTTTAGGATCGACAAAACCTTCTGGTTGCATCATATACAACTCTTCTTTAAGAAATCCGTTAAGGAATGCAGTTAAAACATCCATTTGCCATATTTCATAAAATGCGGCAATTGATAACATGATTCAGACAGACTTAAGCATCGCTATGGTTGAGAAAGTCTCATCGTAGTCAACCCTTTGTCGAAAATCTTTCGCGACAAGTCAAGCTTTGTAGACAGTGATATTACCATCAGCGTGTATCTTCCTCTTGAAGATCCATTTATTTTCAATGGCCTGCCGATCATCGCGCAAGTCCGCCAAAGTCCACACTTTGTTCTCATACATGGATCCTATCTCAGATTTCATGGCCTCAAGCCATTTGTCGGAATCTGGGCTCATCATAGCCTCTTCATAGTTCGTAGGTTCGCCGTTGTCTAACAACATGACTTCCAGGACAGGATTACCTCTCTGGTGCGGAACGTGTTTTGGTTAACCTACGAAGTTCAGTAGTAACTTGATCTGAAGTTTCATGATCATCATCATTAGCTTCCTCTCTAGTTGGTGTAGGCATCACGACTTTTTTCCTAGTGAGCTACTTTCCAATTCAAGAGAAGGTACAACTACCTCATCAACTTCTACTTTCCTCCCACTCACTTCTTTCGAGAGAAACTCCTTCTCTAGAAAGGACCCATTCTCGGCAACAAAGATCTTGCCTTCGGATGTGTGGTAGAAGGTGAACCAAATAGTTTCCTTAGGGTATCCTATGAAGACACACTTCTTAGATTTGGGTTCGAGCTTATCAGGCTGAAGCCTTTTGACATAAGCGTCGCACCTCAAACTTTAAGAAACATCAACTTTAGGTTTCTTGCCAAACCATAGTTCATACGGTGTCGTCTCAACGGATTTAGACGGTGCCCTATTTAACGTGAATGCGGCTGTCTCTAAAGCATAACCCCAAAATGATAAAGGCAAATCGGTAAGAGACAGCATAGAACACACCATATCAAATAAAGTACGGTTATGATGTTTGGACACACCATTACGTTGTGGTGTTCTAGGTGCCGTGAGTTGTGAAACAATTCCACATTGTTTTAAATGAAGGCCAAACAAATAACTCAAATATTCACCTCCACGGTCAGATCATAGAAACTTTAATTTTCTTGTTACGATGATTCTCTACTTCACTCTGAAATTCTTTGAACTTTTCAAATGTCTCAGATTTGTGTTTCATTAAGTAGATATACCCATATCTACTCAAATCATCTGTAAGGTTAAAAAACGATACCCGCCGCATGCCTCAACACTCATCGGACTGCATACATCGGTATGTATTATTTACATTAAGTCATTAGCTCGCTCCATTGTTCTGAAGAACGGAGTTTTAGTCATCTTGCCCATGAGGCATGGTTCACAAGTATCAAATGATTCATAATCAAGTGATTCCGAAAGTCCATCCGCATGGAGTTTCTTCATGCGCTTTACACCAATATGACCTAAACAGCAGTGCCACAAGTATGTGGCACTATCATTATCAACTTTGCATCTTTTGGCATCAATATTATGTATATATGTATCACTACGATTGAGATTCAATAAACCATTCACATTGGGTGTATGACCATAGAAGGTTTTATTCATGTAAACAGAACAACAATTATTCCCTGACTTAAATGAATAGCCGTATTGCAATAAACACGATCTAATCTTGTTCATGCTCAACGCAAACACCAAATAACATTTGGTGAGGCTCAACACTAATCCCGAAGGTTGAGGGAGTGTGCGATGGTGATCATATCAATCTTGTAAACACTTCCAACACACATCGTCACCTGGCCCTTAACTAGTCTCTGTTTATTCTGCAACTCCTATTTCGAGTTAGTAATCTTAGCAAATGAACCGGTATCAAATACCCAGTGGCTACTATGAGCACTAGTAAGGTACACATCAATAATATGTATATCAAATATACCTTTGTTTACTTTGCCATCCTTCTTATCCGCCAAGTATTTGGGGCAGTTCCGCTTCCAGTGACCATTTCCCTTGCAGTAGAAGCACTCAGTTTCAGGATTGGGTCCAGCTTTGGGCTTCTTCACGGGAGCGGCAACTTGCTTGCCATTCTTCTTGAAGTTCCCTTTCTTTCCCTTGCCATTTTTCTTGAAACTAGTGGTCTTGTTAACCATCAACACTTGATGCTCCTTCTTGATTTCTACCTCCGCTAATTTTAGCATCGCGAAGAGCTCAGGATTTGTTTTCGTCATCCCTTGCATATTATAGTTCATCACGAAGCTCTAGTAGCTTGGTGATAGTTACTGGAGAATTCTGTCAATCACTATCTTATCTGGAAGATTAACTCCCACTTGATTCAAGCGATTGTAGTACCCAGACATTCTGAGCACATGCTCACTGGCTGAGCTATTCTCCTCCATCTTGTAGGCAAAGTACTTGTTAGAGGTCTCATACCTCTCAACACGGGCATGAGCCTGAAATACCAATTTCAGCTCTTGGAACATCTCATATGTTCCATGGCGTTCAAAACATCTTTGGAGCCCCAATTCTAAGCAGTAAAGCATGGCACACTAAACTATCAAGTAGACATCAGATCAAGCTTTGCCAAACGTTCATAATATCTGCATCAGCTCCTGCAACAGGCCTGTCACTTAGCGGTGCATCAAGGACATAATTCTTCTGTGCAGCAATGAGGATAATCCTCAGATCACGGACCTAGTCCGCATTATTGCTACCATCAACCTTGAACTTAGTTTTCTCTAGCAACGCATCAAAAAACAGGGAAGCTACATCGCGAGCTATTGAACTACAACATAATTTGCAAAGACATTTTGAGTATGTTCATGATAAATCTTAGTTTAGTTAAGCAAATTACTAATGAACTCCCACTTAAATCAACATCCCTCAAGTTGTCTAAGTGATACATGATCCAAATCAATTAACCCATGTCCGATCATCATGTGAGATGGGGTAGTCATCAGTGGTGAACATCTTCATGTTGATCATATCTACTATATGACTCATGTTCGACCTTCCGGTCTCCAGTGTTCCGAGACCATGTCTGTACATGCTAGACTCGTCAAGTTTAACACAAGTATTCCGCGTGAGTAAATCTGGCTTACACCCGTCGTATGTGAACGTAGAGTCTATCACGCCCGATCATCACGAGGTGCTTCGAAACGACGAACTTTAGCAATGGTGCATACTCGGGGAGAACACTTTTATCCTGAAATTTAGTGAAGGGATCATCTTATAATGCTACCGTCGTTCTAAGCAAAATAAGATGCATAAAGGATAAACATCACATGCAATCAAAATATGTGACATGATATGGCCATCATCATCTTGTGCTTTTGATCTCCATCTTCAAAGCATCGTCATGATCTTCGTCACCGGTGATACGTCTCCAACATATCTATAATTTTTGATTGTTCCATGTTGTTATATTATCATTCTTGGATGTTTTACAATCATTTTATAGCAACTTTATATCATTTTTTGGGACTAACCTATTGACATAGTGCCCAGGGCCAGTTGCTGTTTTTTGCTTGTTTTTTACTTCACAGGAAATCAATACCAAATGGAGTCCAAACGCAGCGAAACTTCTTGGTGACTTTTTCTGGACCAGAAGACACTAGATGGGCCAAAGAAGTACCAGAGGGGTGCCCCGAGGGGGGCACAACCCAGCTGGGCGCGCCTGGGGGCCCAGGCGCGCCCTGGTGGGTTATGCCCAAAAATGACTCGCTAAATTTTATTTGCTTTTATTTGCATCTATCAATTTATTACAACTTTCTCCCGTCCACGTGCCAATTTCTGGCGCCGTTACCCGAAAGGGATTGACAACCCCTTTAACACATCGGGTTGCAAGTATTTGTTCTTTGTGTGCAGGTACCGTTTACATAGTGTTGCGTGGTTCTCCTACTGGTTCGATAACCTTGATCTCATCACTGAGGGAAATACCCACCGTTGCTGTGCTGCATCATCCCTTCCTCTTTGGGGAAATACCGACGTAGTTCAAGCTGACATCAAAAGGAATTTCTGGCGCCGTTGCCGGGGAGACATCATCAACATCTACCAGGTTCCTAATCACAACTCTCATCTCCTTGCAATCTACATTATTTGCCATTTGCCTCTCATTTCCTCTCCCCCACTTCACAAAAATTTGCCATTTGATTCGCCCTCTTTTCCGTTCGCCGTTTTCTCGTCAGATCTGTTTTTGTGTGCACCCTTGTTTGCATAATCATGATGCCTCAAAGAAAATATTATGATGTTCCTTATCCCAATATTTTGCTTGAAATTGAGAAAAGTACTAAGGAATATATGACTACACAATTTGAGCACAATAAATATTTTACCGAAGAACTTAAGGAACACTCTATTGTGCTGGAAGCTATAACTAAACAACTGGATGATATCAGTACAGAAGTCTGCAATCTCCAATCTAAGTATGATTTTGCTGAAAAGTTTGCTAGGTAAAATATCCGATGCACAAGCTACCCTAGTAAATCAAATGGCCGCTAAACCAATCTCGTTGGAAGATAGAAGTGATGAAGATCTTAAAGCGATTGGTGTTTCCTCTATTGACTCAGCGTTTAGTAAAATTAAAATTGATGATAAAGAGACTAGAGAAGAGTCAACTTTACCTAGAAGGCGTTCCGATAATTTGGAGGGTGAAAATCTTGTTGAGAAAATTGATAAAAGTGGGTTTGGAGAGGAGAAGTAGATGGGGTCACAACAAACACGACGGTGTGGTGGTGATGGTGGTGGTGGAGCACCAACAGCGCTTCGCTAAGCATCGCCGGGACGAGGCGGTGGAACTACGGAGTAATGGGAGAGAGAGGGGCGCCAAGGGCTTGCTGTATCCTCTTGGGGCGCCCCTCCCCTCTATATATAGATGGAGGGGCATGGGAAACAGCCCCTCCAAGCCCTAGGGCGCAGCTAAGGGGGAGAGGACTTGGACTCCAAGTCCAATCCTATTCCTACTAGGACTCCTTCCTTTTTTGCCATCCCTAGCCACATGGGCTTTTGAGGACTTGGTGCGCCTAGCCCAATAAGGCCAGGGCATCTCCCCGCAGCCCATGCTAGCTCTTGGGTCGTGGTAGACCCACTATTGGACTTTCGGACCCCTCCGGAATCCTCCAGAACCTTCTGGAAGCTTCCCGATACAATATCGAAAAAACTACACCTTTTTCTGGAACCCAAAATATGACTTCCCATATATAAGTCTTTACCTCTCGACCATTCTGAGACTCCTCATGACGTCCGGGGTCTCATCCGGGACTCCGAACAACATTTGTTTACCACTCATCAAATATCCCAATACTACTCTAGCGTCAACGAACGTTAAGCGTGCGACCCCACGGGTTCGGGAATTATGTAGTCATGACCAAGACACCTCTCCGGTCAATAACCAATAGCGGGACCTGGATGCCCATATTGATTCCTACATATTCCATGAAGATCTTTTATCGGTTGAACCTTTATGACAACATACGTAATTCCCTTTGTCCGCCAGTATGTTACTTTCCCGAGATTCGATTGTCAGTATCTCTATACCTAGTTCAATCTCGTTACCGGCAAGTCTCTTTACTCGTTCTGTAATACATCATCTTGCAACTAACTCCTTAGTTACTTTGCTTGCAAGCTTCTTCTGATGTGTATTATCGAGAGGGCCCAGAGATACCTCTGCGATACACAGAGTGACAAATCCCAATCTCGATTCACGCCAACTCAACAGACACCTTCGGAGATACCTGTAGAGCATCTTTATGATCACCCAGTTACCTTGTGACGTTTGATAGCACACAAGGTATTCCTCCGGTATCCGGGAGTTGCATGATCTCATGGTCGAAGGAACATGTACTTGACATTAAGAAAGCAGTAGCAATAAACTAAACAATCGTATGCTAGGCTAACCGATGGGTCTTGTCCATCACATCATTCTCCTAATGATGTGATCCCGTTATCAAATGACAACTCATGTCTATGGTTAGGAAACCTAACCATCTTTGATCAACGAGCAAGTCTAGTAGAGGCTCACTAGGGGCACGATATTTGTTTATTTATCCACACATGTATTTAAGTTTCCGGTCAATACAATTCTAGCATGAATAATAAACCTTTATGATCATTAAGGAAATATTATAATAACCATTTTTTATTTCCTCTAGGGCATATTTCCATCAGCTGCTACTTCTTGAGCTTGCGTTGGTCTTTCCCTTTAAGAGGAAAGGGTGACGCAACAAAGTAGAGATAAGTATTTCCCTAAGTTTGAGAACCAAGGTATCAATCCAGTAGGAGGTACAAGAAAGTCTCCAATCTATGCACCTGCACAAATAATCAAACACTTGCACCCAATGCGATAAAGGGGTTGTCAATCCCTTCACGGTCACTTGTAAGGATTAGATCTGATAGAGATAGATATAAAAGATTACTAAAACGTAAAATAAGGTAAAAACAAATAAATTGCAGCAAGGTATTTTTGGGTTTTTTGGTTTATAGATCTGAAAATATATGATGGAAAGTAGACCCGGGGCCATAGGTTTCACTAGAGGCATCTCTCTTGAAGATATCATACGGTGGGTGAACAAATAACTGTTGAGCAATTGATAGGAAAGCACAAAGTTATGATGATATCTAAGGCAATGATCATGAATATAAGCATCACGTCCGTGACAAGTAGACCGAAATGATTCTGTATCTACTACTATTACTCCACACATCGACTGACTCCTGCCTGCATCTAGAGTATTAAGTTCATAAGAACAGAGTAACGCTTTAAGCAAGAT
The DNA here is from genome assembly GCF_002575655.3 of Aegilops tauschii subsp. strangulata. NCBI lineage: Eukaryota > Viridiplantae > Streptophyta > Magnoliopsida > Poales > Poaceae > Aegilops > Aegilops tauschii. Next base: position 488,826,801 of record NC_053039.3, read on the forward strand.
GACATGATGTAGAGGGATAAACTCAAGCAATATGATGAAAACCCCATCTTTTTATCCTTGATGGAAACAATACAATACGTGCCTCACTACCCCTACTATGTCACTGGGTGAGGACACCGCAAGATTGAACCCAAAAAGCACCTCTCCCATTGCAAGAAAACCAATCTAGTTGGCCAAATCAAACTGATAGTTTGAAGAGAAATACAAAGATATCAAATCATGCATATAAGAATTCAGAGGAGACTCAAATAATATTCATAGATAATCTGATCATAAATCCACAATTCATCGGATCTCGACAAACACACCGCAAAAGGGTATTACATCGAATATATCTCCAAGAACATCGAGGAGAACATTGTATTGAAGATCAAAGAGAGAGAAGAAGCCATCTAGCTACTAGCTATGGACCCGTAGGTCTATGGTAAACTACTCACGCTTCATCCGAACGACAATAGGGTTGATTTAGATGCCCTCCGTGATCGAATCCTCCTCCGACAGATCGCCGGAAAAGGCCCCAAGATGGGATCTCACGGGAACAGAGGCTTGTGGTGGCGGAAATGTATTTTGGTGGGCGCTTTTGGTGGTTTGGGAATATTTGGGAATTTATAGAGCAACAATTAGGGTTAGGAGACCTCTGAGGGGCCCACAAGCCCTCAGGGCCCCCCCCTGGGGCACGCCTAGCAGGCTTGTGGCCTCCTCGGGAAACTCTTGGCCCCCTCTCCAAGTCCTACGAGTGTCTTCTGGTCCAAGAAAATTCATCGCGAAAGTTTTATTATGTTTGTACTCCGTTCGATATTCCTTTTTTGTAAATCTCAAAAACAAGGAAAAAACAGAAACTGGCATTGGGCTCTAGATTAATAGGTTAGTCCCAAAAATAATTTAAAATAGCATATTAATGCATCTAAAACATCCAAAACAGATGATATAATAGCATGGAACAATAAAAAATTATAGATGCGTTGGAGACGTATCAAGCATCCCCAAGCTTAATTCCTGCTCGTCCTCGAGTAGGTAAATGATAAAAACAGAATTTTTGATGTGGAATGCTACCTAACATATTTATCAATGTAATCTCCTTTATTATGGCATGAATATTCAGATCCATAAGATTCATAACAAAAGTTTAATATTGACATAAAAACAATAATACTTCAAGCATACTAATAAAGCAATCATGTGTTCTCAAAATAACATGGCAAAAGAAAGTTATCCCTACAAAATCATATAGTGTGGCTATGCTCCATCTTCATCACACAAACTATTTCATCATGCACAACCCCGATGACAAGCCAAGCAATTGTTTTATACTTTTGGTGTTCTCAAACCTTTTCAACTTTCATGCAATATATGAGCGTGAGCCATGGATATAGCACTATAGGTGGAACAGAATATGGTGGTTGTGGAGAAGACAAAAAAGAAGAAGAAATTCTCACATCAACTAGGCAAATTAATGGGCTATGTAGATGCCCATCAATTGATATCAATGTGAGTGAGTAGGGATTGCCATGCAACGGATGCAGTAGAGCTATAAGTGTATGAAAGCTCAAAAATAAACTAAGTGGGTGTGCATCCAACTTGCTTGCCCACGAAGACCTATGAGAAATTGAGGAAGCCCGTCATTGGAATATACAAGCCAAGTTCTATAATGAAAAATTCCCACTAGTATATGAAAGTGACAAAATAGGAGACTCTCTATCATGAAGATCATGGTGCTAATTTGAAGCACAAGTGTGGAAAAGGATTGAAACATTGTCCCTTCTCTCTTTTTCTCTTTTTTTGTTTGGGCTTCTTTGGCCTCTTTTATTTATTTTTAAAAGTCCGGAGACTCATCCAAACTTGTGACGGAATCATAGCTTCCATCATCCTTTCCTCACATGGGACAATGCTCTAATAATGATGATCATCACACTTTTATTTACTCACAACTCAAGAATTACAACCCGATACTAGAACAAGATATGACTCTATATGAATGCCTCATGCATATGAGAACAATATGACAAGGATGATGTGTGTTATAATAAACGGAACGGTGGAGGTTGCATGGCAATATATCTCGGAATGGCTATGGAAATGCCATAATAGGTAGGTATGGTGGCTGTTTTGAGGAAGGTGTATGGTGGGTGTAATGCACCGGCAAGAGTTGCGCGGTACTAGAGAGGCTAGCAATGGTGGAAGGGTGAGATTGCGTATAATCCATGGACTCAACATTAGTCATAAAGAACTCACATACTTATTGCAAAAATTTATTAGTTATCAAAACAAAGTACTTCACGCATGCTCCTAGGGGGATAGATTGGTAGGAAAAGACCATCACTCGTCCCCAACCGCCACTCATAAGGAAGATAATGAAAAAATAAATCATGCTCCAACTTCATCACATAACGGTTCACCATACATGCATGCTACGGGAATCACAAACTTTAACACAAGTATTTCTACCAATCCACAATTACTCACTAGCTTGTCTCTAATATCACCCTCTTTATATCTCAAAATAAATGCAAGAAATCAAACTTCTCATCTATTCAATGCACTTTATATGAAAGTTTTTATTATATCCCTCTTGGATGCCCATCATATTAGGACTAAATTCATAACCTAAGAAAATTACCATGTTGTTTAAGACTCTCAAAATAATATAAGTGAAGCACGAGAGTTCAAAAATTTCTATAAAATAAAACCACCGTCGTGCTTTAAAAAGATATAAGTGAAGCACTAGAGCAAAACTGCCTAGCTCAAAAGATATAAGTGAAGCACTAGAGCATTCTAATAAATACACGATTAATGTGTGTCCCTCTCAAAAGGTGTGTACAACAAGGATGATTGTGGTAAACTAAAAAGCAAAGACTCAAATCATACAAGACGCTCCAAGCAAAACACATATCATGTGGTGAATAAAAATATAGCCTCAAGTAAATTTACCGATGGATTGAAGACAAAAGAGGGTATGCCATCCGGGGCATCCCCAAGCTTAGATGCTTGGTTGCCCTTGAAAATTACCTTGGGGTGCCTTGGTCATCCGCAAGCTTAGAGCATCTCTAGCCGCGTCCCCAACAGGCCCTCCCCAGGCGTTTTTGCCGCGCCGGCGCCGAAAAAACGACCCAGTCGCCCCCCAGAAGCCCGTTTTTCGCCGGCTCGGGCCGAAACTGGTGCCGGCGGACCCAGGCAGAAGCCGGTGCCTTGGGGGCACCTGGGGCGCCGGCACAAGCGAAAAGGGCGCGTGGGTCCGCCTTGTCGGTGAGTCCAACGCCTATTCCCGCCGTTTCTTCCCGCTTTTCCCCCACTTCCCTCCCATTTTCTGCTTTCCTCCCGCCAATCTCCCTGCCGCTCGCCTCCCAGCCGGCCGCTATGCCACCGAAGAAGTACGTCGTCTCCCGCGCGGCGGCAACTGCGACCGCCTCCGTCGCCCAGCCGAAGTCGAGGAAGCCGAGGGCGCCGTCGTCCAAGCCACCAGGCATGCCAAACGCCGAGTGGAGGGCGGAAGTTCAGCGACGGGAGGCTGTCACCGCCGACCGGCGGAACAGGGCCATCGCCAAGAAGGCCCGTGACAACGCGGCGCGCGCGGCTGCGGCTGCCGCTTTGGCGGCGGACCAAGCCGAGGCCGAGGCGAGTCGCGCGGGGATGATGAGTCCACCCGGCAGCCACACCCAGTACGCTCCCTGGGGCCAGCAAAGCGTCGGCTCTCCGTCGCCGCCGGCATGGGGATCGCCCTCGCCGAGCTACGCCGACGGGGACGCGCACGGTGGGTTCAACCCAAACGTCACCTTCCCCCATGGACACCCGACCCAGCACACGCCCTCGCCCGCGTTCGCCGGCGTGCAGTACCCTCCATACAACTACTCGCCGCCCGCCTATGCGTCCTCCCCGATGCCCCATCTCCGCAGTTGCGCGCTGCCCTTCTCGCACCTCGACGACACCGACGAGACCGAGGGCGACATGGACGACATCATCGCCGCTGGTTCGGCCGCGGCCGCTGCGTCTCCCGGGTTCGACACCCCAGATGAGACGATGGATCTCAGCGGCGGCATGGACGGCGAGCTCGGCTACGTCTACGGCGAGGAGGAGCAGGAGCAGGATGAGGAGGACGAGGAGGAGGAGGAGGTGGTGGAGGAGGAGCCGGCTACTGTTCCGGCGAAGAGGCGCAAGAAGAAGAAGCGGGCGGCCAGGTCAGGCGAGCCGCGCATCAAGTGGGCGTCCAAGGAGGAGGAATTCCTCGCCGAAGCATGGAAAGTCGTCTGCCTCGACCCGACCACTGGCACGAACCAGAGCATCAAGACGTACTAGGAGCGCATCAAGGCCGAGTTCGACGAGCGCAAGCTTGTCGACCCCTACTTCAAAGGCGTCTACATGCAGCATGGCTCGAAGGCGATGGCGAACCATTGGGGGCGTATCCAGGGGGCGTGCAACAAATGGCATGGGGTCGTCGAGGAGGTCGCGGCTCGCCCGGAGAGCGGCGCCATCGTTGAGGATCAGGTATGCCACGCCGGTCTCCCGCCTCTCTTTGCCGTGTACGCCCGCCAACTGTTTGTTCCTCCGCGCAGTTGCTGCGCATGTTCGCCCTGTACCGGCAGAGCAACAGCGACGCCGAATTCAAGTACCTCCACGTTTACAAGCGCATTGACAAGTGCGAGAAGTGGGCGGAAGTCCGGCGCACCCTCGACAAGGCCAAGGAGACCTACAAGCCGGACGCGCCGACTCCTGGCGCATCAGAAGGGCGGCCGGACGGCAACAAAGGTGCCAAGAAGGGGAAACACGCCGATGCGGCCACCGCTCGAGTGCAGGAGTCCATCGAGCACTGCCTCGCCGACGCGCAGGCCCGGGCCGTCCTTCGTGAAGAGAAGACCGACATGCGGTGGTCGGCGTTGATGTCGAGCAGCGCCGTCAAGCTCGACCTACTCCGGACCAATGTCGCCGCGAAGAAGAGAAACACTGACCTGGCTTTCCTGCTGGGCGGGGCGGACATGCCCCAGAGCACCGACGAGGCAGTTAAGGCGTGGTACTTGGTGGAGCGTGGCCTCATCCTGAACCAGCTTCCCTCGACGCCGCCGCCGACGCCCACGCCCACGCCGCCGCCAAGCCCGCGTGATGACGCCTCCACGACGCCCAGCAGCACCGAAGCCGCGCCGACACCGCCTAGCGCAGAAGCAGCTCCGACACCGCCAAGCCCGCGCACGCCGACTCCGCCGACGCCTGGGGCCGACCCTGCCGAGTGATGCGTTGCGCACGCGAACTTGTGCCGCTCTATTTTTTGTACGCCCGACTATATCCGATCGCGGAACTGTGACTTGTGATCGCCGGACTTGTGGCATCTTTTGTGAGTGGGAACGACCAAGTTCGAATTTTCCGCGTCCTGGGGCCGGCGCCTGGGGGCGTGACTGGGAGCTAGGTCGCCCCCAGGGACCGAACTAGCACCGGTTCGCCCCCAGACCGCTCTTTTTTAGCGCCCTGGGGGCTGAACGGCTGGAGATGCTCTTAGGCCCTTGCCACTCCTTATTCCGTTGTCCATCAAATCTTTACCCAAAACTTGAAAACTTCACAACACAAAAGTCAATAGAAAACTCATGAGATCCGGTAGTATATTAAAAGGAAATGACCAGTTAGGTGCTGTTGTGAACTCATTCTAAATTTATATTGGTGTAATATCTATTGTATTCTAACTTCTCCATGGTTCATACCCCCCATTACTACCCATAGATTCATCAAAATAAGCAAACAACACATAGAAAAGCAGAATCTGTCAAAAACATAACATTTTGTAGCAATCTGAAAACTTCGTATATTTCTGTAACTCCAAAAATTCTAAAAAATTAGGATAGCATGGGAAATTTGTATATCAATCTTTTGTAAATAATTCAGAACAAAGTCATGTTTATGTGATTTTTTTTAAAATTTTGGCAATAAGCGCAAAAGTATTTGTTTTTCAGCAAAATCAAAACAACTATCACCGTCGACCATTCGAAAGGTCTTGCTTGGCTCAAACACTAATTGAAACACCAAAACACAATTACTGCAGAGGTAATAATGTGTATTTATTGAAAAATAGAACAAAAAACATAAAAATAAAATTGGGCTGCCTCCCAGCAAACGCTATTGTTTAACACCCCTAGCCAGGCATAAAACATAGATCTAGGTCTGTCATCTTTGGTATTAAATCCATAAGTGGCTCTCATAATAGATTTATATGGTAGCTTAATTTTCTTTCTTGGAATGTGTTCCATTCTTTTCCTTAACGAAAATTGAAATCTAATGTTTGCTTATTTCATATCAATAATTGCACCAATCGTTCTAAGGAAAGGTCTACCAAGAATAATAGGACAGGTAGGATTGCAACCTATATCAAGCAGAATGAAATCTACGGGCACATAATTCCTATTTGCAACAATAATAACATCATGAATCCTTCCCATAGGTTTCCTAATAGTGGAATCCGCAAGATTTAAATTCAAAGAACAATCATCAAGTTTATGGAAACCTAGCACATACATAAAGTTTTCGAAATAGTGGAAACACTAGCACCCAAATCACAAAAAGCATTGCACTCGTAATCTTTAATATTAATCTTACTAGTAGGTTCCCACTCATCATAATGCTTTCTAGGGATAGAAACTTCCAACTCAAGTTTTTCTTCAAAGGATTTCATCATAGCATCAATGATATGTTTAGTAAAAGCTTTATTTTGATTATAAGCATGAGGTGAATTCAACATGGATTGCAACAAGGAAATACAATCTATTAAAGAACAATTATCATAATTAAAATCCTTGAAATCCAAAAGAGTGGGTTCATCGCTACTTAAAGTTTTGACCTCTCCAAATCCCACTTTTATCAATTTTTTCATTAAGATCTTTAAACTCTGAATCATTGGGACGCCTTCTAGCTAAAGTTGAATCATCCCGAGTCCCTTCTTTATCAAGATTTATATTAGAAAACAAAGATATAATATGAGTCACACCAATCACTTTAAGATCTTCATCATTATTTTCGCAAAAACTAGAAGAACACACCTTTACTAACCAATCTTGCTTGGCACGCATCCTAGCGGTTCTTTCTTTACATTCATCAATAGAAATTTTAATAGCTTTTAGAGATTCATTAATATCATGCTTGGGTGGCATAGATCTAATCTTCAAAGAATCAATCTGAAGAGAAATTCTATCAACATTCCTAGCCAAATCATCAATCTTGAGCAATTTTTCTTCAACCACAGCATTGAAAACCTTTTGAGAATTAATGAAATCTTTAATATTGTTCTCAAGATTAGAGGGTGCTTTATTATAATTTCCATAAGAATTGTTGTAGGAATTACCATAATTATTAGAGGAATTACTAGGAAACGGCCTAGGGTTAAAATTACCTCTATATGCGTTATTACCAAAAAAAATCCTACCAACAAAATTCACATCCATATATTCATTATTATTCCCAATCAAAATGGATAAAGACATATCATTAGGATCAATAGGAGCACTCTTACTAACAATCAATTTCATGAGTTCATCCATCTTTCCACTCAAAGTATTAATTTCTTCAATCGCATGCACTTTTTTACTAGTAGAAGATCTTTCGGTATGCCATTGAGAGTAATTAGCCATAATATTATCTAAGAGTTTAGTAGCTTCTCCAAATGTGATTTCCATAAAAGTACCTCCCGTGGCGGAATCCAAAAGATTTCTAGATGCAAAATTCAACCATGCATAATTTTTTTTTATGATCATCCACAAACTTAAACCATTAGTAGGGTAATTTCTTATCATCAATTTCATCCTCTCCCAAAATTGTGCAACATGTTCATGATCAAGTTGCTTAAAATTCATTATATCGTTCCTAAGGGAGATGATCTTAGCAGGAGGAAAATACTTGGAAATAAAAGCATCTTTACACTTATTCCATGAATCAATACTATTTTTAGGCAAAGATGAAAACCAAGTTTTAGCACGATCTCGTAGTGAGAACGGAAATAGCTTCAATTTAACAATATCATTATCCACATATTTTTTCTTTTGTATATCACACAACTCAAGAATAGTATTTAGATGGGATGCGGAATCTTCACTAGGAAGGCCGGAAAAATGTTCTTTCATAACAAGATTCAACAAAGCGGCATTAATTTCATAAGATTCAGCACAAGTGGTGGGAGCAATCGGAGTACTAATAAAATCATTATTATTAGTATTGTTAAATCACACAACTTGGTGTTTTCTTGAGACATCGTGACAGAGCATGCAATCTAACACACGAGCTAACAAAAAACAAACAAAAAGGCGAACGGAAGAAGGGCGAATAAAAAGGCAAATATTTTTGTGTTTTTCTGAAAAGGTTTTAGAAGTGGGGGAGAGGAAAACGAGAGGCAAATGGCAAATAATGTAATGCAAGAGATGGGAGTTTATGATGGGTACTTGGTAGGCTTGATGTAGAACCTCCCCGGCAATGGTGCCAGAAATTCTTCCTGCTACTTCTTGAGCTTGCGTTGGTTTTTCCCTTGAAGAGGAAAGGGTGATGCAGCAAAGTAGAGATAAGTATTTCCCTCAGTTTGAGAACCAAGGTATCAATCCAGTAGGAGGTACAAGCAAGTCTCCAATCTATGCACCTGCACAAACAATCAAACACTTGCACCCAACGCAATAAAGGGGTTGTCAATCCCTTCACGGTCACTTGCAAGGATGAGATCTGATAAAGAGAGATATAAAAGATTACTAAAATGTAAAACAAGGTAGAAACAAATAAACTGCAGCAAGGTATTTTTGGGTTTTTTGGTTTATAGATCTGAAAATAAATGATGGAAAAAAGACCCGAGGGCCATAGGTTTCACTAGAGGCTTCTCTCTTGAAGATAGCATACGGTGGGTGAACAAATTAATGTTGAGCAATTAATAGAAAAGCGCAAAGTTATGATGATATCTAAGGCACTGATCATGAATATAGGCATCACTTCCGTGACCAGAGACCGAAACGATTCTGCATCTACTACTATCACTCCACACATCGACCGACTCCTGTCTGCATCTAGAGTATTAAGTTCATAACAATAGAGTAACGCTTTAAGCAAGATGACATGATGTAGAGGGATAAACTCAAGCAATATGATGAAAACCCCATCTTTTTATCCTTGATGGCAACAATACAATACGTGCCTCGCTACCCCTACTATGTCATTGGGTGAGGACACCACAAGATTGAACCCAAAACTAAGCACCTCTCCCATTGCAAGAAAAACCAATCTAGTTGGCCAAACCAAACTGATACTTCAAAGAGAAATACAAAGATATCAAATCATGCATATAAGAATTCAGAGGAGAATCAAATAATATTCATATATAATCTGATCATAAATCCACAATTCATCAGATCTCAACAAACACACCGCAAAAAGGTATTACATCGAATAGATCTCCAAAAACATCGAGGAGAACATTGTATTGAAGATCAAAGAGAGAGAAGAAGCCATCTAGCTACTAGCTATGGACACGTAAGTCTGTGGTAAACTACTCACGCTTTATCGAAACGGCAATAGGGTTGATGTAGATGCCCTCCGTGATCGAATCCCCCTCCGACAGATCGCCGGAAAAGGCCCCAAGATGGTATCTCACGGGAACATAGGCTTGCGGCGGCGGAAAAGTATTTTGGTGGACGCTTCTGGTGGTTTGGGAATATTTGGGAATTTATAGAGCAATAATTAGGGTTAGGAGACCTCCGAGGGGCCCACAAGTCCTCTGGGCTCGCCCCACTGGGGCGCGCCTAGCAGGCTTGTGGCCTCCTCGGGCAACTCCTGCCCCCTCTCCAAGTCCTACGGGTGTCTTCTGGTCCAAGAAAAATCATCATGAAAGTTTTATTTCGTTTGGACTCCGTTTGATATTCCTTTTTTATAAAGCTCAAAAACAAGGGAAAACAGAAACTGGCACTAGGCTCTAGATTAATAGGTTAGTCCCAAAAATAATATAAAATAGCATATTAATGCATATAAAACATCCAGAACTAATAATATAATAGTACGGAACAATAAAAACTATAGATATGTTGGAGACGTATCAATAGCTTAGTATTGTTTATCTCATTTCCTACTCACCTTTGCTCGAGTCTTGTGATGGATAGGCAAAGCACATCATCTTCGGTCTACACCCACGACGACGGGTTCGATTCCATGAAGAACTTCATTGACGCCAAGATGGACAAGCACATGGAGGAGCTCAAGGTCCTCATCAACAACCGCAAGCGGTCTTCCTCATCTTTGAGAAGACGCTAAAGTGCAAAGACTTCCGAGCTACCAATACGTCTCCAACGTATCTATAATTTATTATTGTTCCATGCTATTATATTATCTGTTTTGGATGTTTTATATGCATCAATATGTTATTTTATATTATTTTTGGTACTAACTTATTAACCTAGAGCCCAATGCCAGTTTCTGTTTTTTCCTTGTTTATGACTTCTATAGAAAAGGAATATCAAACGGAGTCCAAACAAAATGAAATTTTATGATGATTTTTCTTGGACCAGAAGACACCCAGAAGACTTGGGGAGAGGGCCAGAAGAGTCCCGAGGAGACCACAAGCCCTCAGGGTGCGCCCTAGGAGGGGCACCTCCCTGGTTTGTGGGCCCATCGGGAGTCCCCCAGCTCTAATCTTTGCACTATAAATCCTAAAATATTCCCCCAACATCAGAAGTGTTCACCAAAATACTTTTCCGCCGCCGCAAGCTTCTGTTCTCGTGAGATCCCATCTTGGGCCCATTTCCGGCACTTGGTCGGAGGGGGATTCGATCACGGAGGGCCTCTACATCAACCTTGCCGCCCTTTCGATGAAGCGTGAGTAGTTTACCACAGACCTACGGGTCCATAGCAAGTAGCTAGATGGCTTCTTCTCTCTCTTTGATCTTCATTACAATGTTCTCCTCGATGTTCTTGGAGTTCTATCGGATGTATTCATCTTTTGCAGTGTGTTTTTTTGAGATCCGATGAATTGTGAATTTATGATCATATCATCTATGAATATTATTTAAGTCTTCTTTGAACTCTTTTATGCATGATTAAGATATCTTCGTATTTCTCTTCGAACTATCAGTTTGGTTTGGCCAACTAGATTGGTTTTTCTTGCAATGGGGAGGTGCTTAGTTTTGGGCTCAATCTTGCAGTGTCCTCACCCAGTGACAGAAGGGGTAGCGAGGCACATATTGTATTGTTGCCATCAAGGATAAAAAGATGGGGTTTACGTCATATTGCTTGAGTTTATCCCTCTACATCATGTCTTCTTACTTAAAGTGTTGCTCTGTTCTTATGAACTTAATACTCTAGATGTAGGCAGGTGTCGCTCGATGTGTGGAGTAATAGTAGTAGATGCATAATCATTTCGGTCTATTAGTCACGGACGTGATGCCTATATGCATGATCATTGCCTTAGATATCGTCATAACTTTGCGCTATTCTATCAATTGCTCAACAGTAATTTGTTTGCCCACTGTATGTTTTCTTTCAAGAGAGAAGCCTCTAGTGAAACCTATGGCCCGTGGGTATATTTTCCATCATATATTTTCAGATCTATAAACCAAAAAACCCCAAAATACCTTGCTGTAATTTATTTATATTTACTTTAGTCTGATCTTTCCTTATCTTTTATACCTATCTCTATCAGATCTCACTCTTGTTCGTGACCATGAAGGGATTGACAACCCCTTTTTTGCATTGTGTGCAAGTGTTTGTTAGTTTGTGCAGGTGCATATATTGGAGACTTGCTTGTGGCTCCTACTGCATTGATACCTTGGTTCTTAGCCGAGGGAAGTACTTATCTCTACTTTCCTGGATCACCCTTTCCTCTTCAAGGGAAAAATCAATGCAACCTCAAGAAGTAGCAGCTACCATCTCCAGCAAGTACACACCGGCATCGACATCGACAAGACCATGAACAACACACTTCCGGACGCAAGTTGGCTTCTCTGCCATCCCCGTGCACACGGGCCCTCGACCCAGTGCACACGGGACCCCGTGCACACGGCCTCCTGCATCCCCGTGCGCACGGGCCATACAGAACAGCAACATCGACACTTCGGCTTCTTCGACTACGATGGCATCTTCACCAAGAAACTTCAAGGCATCTTCGTCTTCGGATGTATGGTATCTTCGCCATTCCACGAGCTCAAGTCCTCTACTTCCATGAGCTACTACGACTTTGAAATCGCCGATGAGCTCCAAGACAATGTTTCCATCTTTGGAGGCGAGAGTGATGATATGCCATCTTCGGCCTTCATCCACGGCAAGAGTGATGGTGTGCCATCTTCGGTCTTCATCCACGGCGATGACTACGAGATGGTTGAGCATGGGATTTTCCCTTCGACCACGGGGACATATGATGATGAGTTGCGAGACTTGCGCCACCATATTGAGAGCGAGAGTGACTTCACCACTAGCCCCATATATGATGAACTGCCCCAATTCCCATGTAAGGAGAGCCACCACCACCACCACTTGAGTGATTTGAGTGACTCCACCATATGTGACATTGAGTGCACCTACCTTGAGGGAGTGAGTGAGCCACCACCACATGGAGAGAGTGAGGTAGTTGATACGAAATGTGAGGCCATTTTGATTTCTAAGGACTTAACCTCTACCTCTATTGTGTCTTCTCATTTGATGCTAGGCCCCATATACGACGACGCCACGATCCTCGACGACTTTGTCCTTTCTTTGGACAAGACAATGGCCATGGTGGACTATGATATGCACCCCCACATGGTTCCATCACGATGACGATGACCACGAGTTGATCCTTACCACCTCACCTACACCACATGAGTGGAATGCGAAAGGTAACATAGGTGAAGGTGATGCTCTTGTCCCACTAGTGGACATTCTTGACCTTTATTGCTTGCATGATGTCGATCCTCCTATTACCATGCTTCATACTAGTATGATTTCCCCATGTGATGATTTACCCATTCATGATGAGTCTGATGATTGCCATGTGGATTCTATTAGTTGCGATGCCATGTTACATAGGGTTTCTTGTGATAATTCTCTTGGTCACATCATGTTCGACAACCCGCTTGACTTGTTATATGCTATGCATGAGATCACCCATTTGTCACATTTGCAATCTCATCGCAGTGACTATGCATATGCCATTAAAATAAACCCAATTTGCACATATGGCATAGATGACAAACCCATGGCTATTGGCATTTGTTTTTCTTGTGATGAACCCGACATGCTCCCTTTGCATAATTTATCTCATATGCCATGCCATGACCACCTAGCTTCCGACATGCATTGTTTGCCATGTTTTCAATATTCTCCATATGATGATTCCACTATTGCTAATGAGGAGACACCCATAGTTTGCTCATACCTATTAGGAGATTTTGATCCATCCTATGATTTGCATGATTCCCATGATTCTGTGCACCATATGCATCCCATGAATAAAAATGCTATTGTTATGCCACACACTTGCTATAGTTTGCGTCCTAATCATGTTGAACACAATAACTATCATTGCATGATGGATGACTTGTTTCTCTACCGTGCCTCAAATTTCTTTGAGCATTGTTTATCTTGTGATAATTCTCACATGCACATACACATCATGATGGATGATGTGTACATTTACCACACAAACACTTTCTTTGGTTTGTGTCTCTTTTGTGTAGGTACACATAAATACTCGCCAACCTCGCAATCCCATGAGTTGACGAAATGAGCTCTAGAGAGCAATGATGATTTGGGATTCCATGATTTTCATTCCCACCACTCCCTTCTCGGATCTCTTCTACATGGCCCTCACATGTTATGGGTTATTATCCATAGTGTATCATTTTCCCATATTGCCATGTTCACTTCGCATGCTTTGCTCAATCCTATGCCTTTGCCATGCATTTGTGAAACATGCTTTGCATTACACATGATGATTGATTCGAGTACTTGTATGTGTATTTGCAAGCTTGGTGGAGATAATGCTTGTTATTGCCATGTTCCATTTATAACCCATTCCTATGATGATCCATTGATCTTGCTTTGTGTTCGTGCTTGTGATACGTCATGTGCAATGCCTATATCTACTATTTTCTCACATGACATGATTGCCATGATTTCCTCTAGTGTGTTCCATCTTCGCTCCACTAGTTTGCACAACATGTTTACTATGCTTGCTTTGTGTAGTGCATCACCCATGATTCATACTTGCTCATTTCATGCGGTTGATAGCCACTATTGCCATGCTTTGCACATAATTGCTATTGCTTCTTCTCACATATCTCCAGATGTTTCCTCTCTCATGCAAGATAATTTTCCATGTATTGAGTGCAACAATGATTTTATCCTTGATAATGAGATTGCCCCCATAGCATTCTCGCATATATTTGGAGATTTTGACATATTTCTTGTGAAGCATGCTTGCCTTCCTTCTTTGCACCATATGCCTCGTGCCATGAAAATTGCCATTGTTGCATCATATTTCTCATGCACTTTTTCTTCTAATGGTTATGTGCAAGAGAAGAGAACCATCATGATGGATGATGTGTTTATCTACCATGCACATACGTTCTTTGCTTTGTTTTGTGCATGTGTACGATCGTTCGACTTCGTGTTAACTTCCAATTCATGTGAGTTAACCATTCGAGCTCTTGAGAGCGAGCCTCATACATTCGACCATGACTCGCTTCTACACCACATTTCCTACCACTTCGGCATTATGAAGGACGCACAAGGACACACTTTCGAGCTGATATCCTTCTCTTTCGCGAACACCCAAACCATGAGCATGCATATTGTGAATCATACTTCATGTGTTGCTTGCACCATGGCACTTTGCACACATGCTAGCGATCTTGCTTCGACTTATCATTGCCACATTGCCATATGCCACATGACATATATGCCTTGTGTGTTGCATCCAACTTATGCATTATTTGCCCCTATCATATGTTTGGTTGCAACAATGTCATTTCTTCACGTATGCCATGCACCTATGATTGTCACATACTTGACTTGATTGCCTCACACATGATGAATAATTGCTCTTTGCATTGTGTTGAGTGCCACAATATCTTCACCACACCGTATGCATGTTATGCTTGGATTGTCTTGCATTTGACCCATGTGTTTACACACTTCATTTTATTTGGTGTTGTGAATGCTTCCTATGCATACCATAGACCATTTGTTGAGTGCTTTGTGCACGTTTGCTATGATCTTGAGGTAGATGCTTGTTCAATTGTCAAACATATTTGCATCTCTACCTCCCATTTGCATGCTTGTTTCCATGATGACCTTGATTTTGCTCAATTTATGTGCTTACATGCCATGTCAAAAGCCTTTGTCACAACATATGCTATGCTTGATGGCGACACTTGTTGGGTGAATCACCTCTTGAATGCTCGGTTTTGCACTAACACTAACGACATTTGTTTTTCCAAGTGTTTGTTGTCTTTGCTCCTTTTGAAGGAACCACACGACGGTGCAACATTGGAGAGTGCCCATTTCGAGCTACAAGATGATGAATGCTTGGCGATCGTCCACTTCTACACAACGACATCATATCTTTCCCATGGTGATTTGGTTTTTGATCCGAGGTCGGATCTTTCCCAAGGGTGAGGGGGTGATGCAGAGCATCCTACAGACATCACCATGTCAAGAGTCCGTTTGGCAAGTGACACGTGCGACATCTACTTCATGCATACAAAGGTGAATCCCCTCCTTTACATGTGTCCACTTGTACCCTTCGAGGATGGTATACTACTTGACCCCTCTCTCGTGTGCATACATAGGTGTGAGCGGAGCTACACATTCATCGAGGAGGAGTCCAAGCACAGGAGAACAACTGCATGCACCATCCAAGCGAGAAGCCTGGAAGCGGAGAAGGAACCATCAAAGAAGAAGGCAGAAGCTCCCAGGCGACCTCGTGCGCACGGGACCCCCCAACCACGTGCCAACGGGCCTCCCAGGCTGCACGGTTGTGAAGACCCCATGCGCACATGCGTGTACTATGCCCACGGGATCCCTGTGTCCACGGGCCTCACAGACCTCGTGCGCACGGGCATGCACCATGCCCACGGGATCCCCGTGTCCACGGGCCTCACAGACCCCATGCGCATGGGCTACTGCGTCAGGTCGCTGGAGGTCCCTGATAACCCACAAGTATATGGGATCAATTGTAGCTCTTTTCGATAAGTAAGAGTGTCGAACCCAATGAGGGGCAGAAGGAAATGACAAGTGGTTTTCAGCAAGGTAATGTCTGCAAGTGGTGAAATTGTAAGTAACAGAGTAGTTTGATAGCAGGGTAATTTGTACGAGCAAGTAATGATAATAGTAACAAAAGTGCAGCAAGGTAGCCCAATCCTTTTGAGGCAAAGGATAGGCCAAAACGGTCTCTTATAGTAAGCAAAGCATTCTTGAGGGTACACGGGAATTTCATCTAGTCACTTTCATTGTAACATCCCAAAATTCTAAATTTTGGAATGTTATATTAAATAGATAGTTATGATTGATTGTTTGATTGATTGTGTAAAATTGAGAGAAATTTGAAACTTTTTGAAAGTTAAATGAGAGGGAATAAAAGGACTTTCCCAAACTTTCACTTTGCATTTCTGATCTACGTGAATTCAAATTCTTTTCAAATAAAAACCCTAGAGAGAAGATGACATGACTTCTTCCATTTAAATAAATGAAAAGGGTTTTTGAAAATATTTGAGTTTCATTCGGAAATATTTTCCAATTCAGAAACTTTATGCAACTCAATGATTTTCATGAGAGAAGATAAAATGACTTCTTCAAAACATATGAAATATGAGTTGGGAGTTTCAAAGAATCAAATTCAAAGTCCCTTTGAAATTATTTTCAATTTGGAGTTATTTGGTTTTTATTCGAATTATTTTTCTCCAAAAATAAAATATATGGAAAATAGGGTAAAATGATTCCCTACATCAGAAAATTGGAGAGAAATAAATTTGGGATCATTTTGGTTTTTGTAAATGATTTTTATTGGGTTTTATTATAGCTGTAGCACTTTTTGCTTTATTTAAAATTTTGAGGATTTTATTTGATGCTAGAAAAATGTTCAAGTTGTAGAAAATCCTTTTCTAATTTTTTTAATATATTATATGCCTATAGTATATTTTCAGTTTATTTTCTGTAAAAAGTTTTTTTAAAAAAAACTTCTAGGCCACCAAACTGGGCCGGCCCAGCAAATCGCTAGGCCACGGCCCAGCCGGCCCGACGCTGCGCCCCACTCGTCCCCGAGCTCGGGACGGAGTCCCGAGCCACCACGGCATCGCCGCTGCGCAGACCTCGCCGTCCGTGGCGAGGCCGGGCTCCTCTGCCCCTTGCCCAAGGCACTCCGCCCCCTCCTCCTTTAAATACCGGAGCCCTGGGTCCCGTTCCTCCTCCTCGCCCCGCACTCGCGACACCGCCGCCGCATCTCGCTGGAGCCACCACCACCTCACTCCATCCCGTCGCCGTGGACCGCCGCCGACGCCGCCATCCTCCTCGCCTCGACGCGCCACCCCTCCCCGTCCACTCCGCCCTCGCCGCAGGCCACCAGAGCCAGCGCTCCGGTCGAGCCGAGCCGCCCGCCGCCGTCTTCTCCGACACCGACGAACCCCGCCGCCGCCGACCGGTAACCACCACCGCCAGCCGTTGGATCTGGATCCAACGATCCAGATTTTGTTTTGTTTTTTTGTTAAACGTTTTCTTCTATTCTGTGAACGTTTGTTAGTTAGGGTTTGCAGCGAACGTTTTCGTTCGTTAGGTTTCTGTTAGCGAGCGTTCGCTCTATAGTTTTTTCTTTTTCCTTTTCTGTTTAATTTCGGCCAGGGACCCATCCATGAATAGTTTTCTTACAGATTAGTCCCTGATCTTTAATTGATCACTACTTTTACACCGTTTATCCAAATCCAACGAAACCAACACCCACTTCTTAATTATGATCCCCTCTATCCAGATAATCAACTTAAACATATTTTTGAAAGTTTAAAATTTGATTTCAAACAGATTTGAATTTGAACTTCTTTTGTCCATAACTCGAGTTATATAACTCCAATTTGAGTGATTCTTTTTGCAAATCAAAGCTCTTGACCTAAACTTTCTGGTAAGGCCAAATTCACCCAATTTTGGTACTGTTAGAAATTGTTTTATGTTGCAAGAGTTAATTTCTTGGTTTTGAAGTTTTTCGAATTGTTTTCTTCGTTCTTTCCGATCTTTTGAGTGATTGCTTATGTGTGGTTACTATTGCTTGCTTACGATAGATTGACCGGAGTGTGACGAGTAGAACTATTAGGAGTTATGAGTGCGAATCATGTTCATCAACAGTACAGGTAAGTTCACACTTTGATCATACTTTTATTACCCAGTTTCTATGCATTAGTTTCAACCCTCAAACAATGCATGAGTAGGTTTGATAACATGTTGGTACTGGGAAGTAGTTGATGAGGTAGGAATCTATTGTCTTATATTCAAACCTTGGGATTTACTACGTTATGTTTATACTGCTATGCTATGCTCGTAGACGTGGTTTGGTTTGAGAGAATTCATGACACATGTGAGAGTTATTATTAAACTAAGGTTTAAACTTAAGGTGGCTACTTTAATACACATCTGGGTGGATTGGTTGGGGCACCCTGGAGCACCCAGTGGTTTGCCCGGCACCTGGAGAACCCAGTGCTTGCCCAAGGGGACCCCGAAGTACCCGTGTGATCACCCTATGGAATGCCACCCAGGCTCAAAGGGATCATAAGATTTTTCATGCTAGAAACTTCCGTGTGCAGGCACAAGCCATAGTTGAGTATGTTGCGTGACCTCTTTTAGTGGTAGGCTAGCAGATGTAGGGGATGTAGGTGGTACTGTCTACCCAGAGTAAAGAGTTAACGTTTCTAAAAGACTGTGTCTCGGTCATCCGTTTCCTAAACACCATGAAGTGCGAGAAATCCAACGGAGGAGATCGAGTCTTGTGGGGAAACTTGAATTATTGATTTGCACAAACCTCTGCAGAGTGTACAAACTAATCATGATTAGCCGTGTCCCCGGTTATGGACAACTTGAGTATCTGGTACTTGAATTATTGATTTGATCTCATCACCCTATTTAATGAAACTGTTGGGTTATTAATAATTTGGGATTGAGTTGGAGGAACCTTCTCAATAATTTTCAACCAACTTTGTAGTTAAATAAAATATATTCCTTTGTTGTAGGAAAAAATTAGCTTTATGCAAAATTAACCTTAGAGCCTCCACCAGCCAAATATGCATGTAGTGATAGCCATTATTCAGCATTGCTCTACAGTGTGAAATTGCCAGTACATTCAATGTACTGACCTACATGGCTGCAACGTCTCATGTTGCAGGATTCTTACGACGAGTAAGTGATACGTTAGGGTTACGATTTCTACACTCAACTTTGCCATTGGTGTTGATGGGAATCCACAACTTGGTTGTTACTTCCGCTATTTGGATTGAGGTAATAGTATTTACGTTACTTATACATGCGATTTACCTCTGTTATAAATCCTCGAGTATTGTGTGTGTCAGCATACCGATCCAGGGATGACACTTAAGCACAGAGACTTGATCCATTCGGGTCGGGTCGCTACAAGATGGTATCAGAGCACAAGTTGACTCTAGGACGTGACCCCTAGAAACTGGCAAGCCCATAGGAAAGATTTTTTCTCTAAAATCTTTATTTTCAAAAAGATCTCTTACCTCTCTTCTTTTTTGAGTTTTATCAAATATTCCCTTTTTGTTAGACTATACCCCTTTCCCCTTTTGACCACATGAAGATTCGACTGATGAGACCGCTCCAACAAGTACAAGATATCGGACAACTAAGACCACTTCAGAATAAAGAGGATTTTACCGAGCATTATAATAATGGGAACTACAACGGTTGAAGACTCCGAAGATTAGGAGAATTTGAAGGCTCTGAAGAATTTCCAGATTGATATGACCTAGGAAGGCTACCCTTATGGAATTTGTCAGACTATTGAAGTTGCCGAAACCTGAGACGAAGGTGTGTCGGAGAAAGACCGAAACATGTAGCATTAAAACTCAAAGTTTTTGTCAAGAAAACCCTAAGGCAGGAGATATCAACTATGGAATGATAGCTCATGGCAATGACATGGCAAAAACACGGCTATCCAGGATGTTATCACCCGCTTATGCTATTGTCACCGTGCCGAGTTAAGCATGCAATTCTTCGGAAGGAATTGGATGGTAGAAGGCTGATGGAGCACCTATCAGCAAAAGACAAAGTTTTAACCTTAGCTAGTGTATCACCAAGATCTGGAGTAGAAGTGAGGGTGGACCTGCAGGAAGCCGTAGTTCGTGAAGAACTCAGGACCTAGAAGCTGATAGTAGCCAAGCTGAAGGAGCAAAACCTCGAGATACCGGAGATTCTTCAGGAACTAAAGGATAGTAGGACCATGGTTCATGCCAAGTATGTTGAAACCCCGAAATTTGGAACGCAACTCCGGGATATTAATGGACGACTTCGCGTCAACAGAAATGACCTGGCAGAAGAACTTGAGAAGGACAAGCATGATCAGAAGAAGCCATCGGAGACATGAATAAGACTTGAAGAGTTTAGCGACTTTGAAGATTTATTGACCTTTAGAAGACTAAACCCCTGTTATATACTTACGTTAGATGCGACGATTGTGAGCTGTCATTTGTTTGGTGTTTTTCCGACAGCCACAATAAAGATCTGTCTCTTCAAAACTATTGTTTGTATTGTGTGTATCCCTCTCGATCTCTCTTATCTTACCCCAAAACCCATGGACCCAATAGAGGATGAATGGAGATGAACTCACATTTCCGGGACCGATAAGTCAATTGGAGACGGGCCGATGGATTCAGAACATGGAAGATCACATGAAGAATAACACTATAGCCGGAAACGGTATGACCCAACATGGTCTTCAGTGCTTTGAAAAAGGTGCTGCTACTTGGTGGAGGTTGTACCAAACCATCAATGGATGGCAAGGAGTAACCACTTGGAAAAAATTTAAGTTGACTATGCCAAAGTCTCGGTTTGTGTCCCAGAAATTGAAGCCTTATGGAAAGGATATGAAGAAACCTTGTGCATGCAAGCTTTGTGGAGAAATAGGACTCAACCATAAAGAACACAAGGATAAATGCCCTAATTGTGAAGGAAGTCACCCAGCTGAAGAATGCCCAACTATGCAGATCACTTGTTTCTTGTGTGAAGGGACTACCCACTACCCTGCTCAGTGTCACATTTACCCCATAGTACAACGAACCATCCAGCAGAAGAAAGAAGCAATGAAAGGATCCCTCATGGAAATTTTAGAAGAACCTGTGATGAAGGAAGAGGTGGAGGACACACCCGAAGAGGATCTAAATAAACCCTGCACCAAGTCTTGCTATTCATGTGGAGAAGAAGGACACATCTCCCAGAATTGTCTGAATGGGGATCTAGTAGAATTCCCGACAGTGGAAGTAGAGTATGACCCACATGAAATAGAAGCCCTGATTGCTATGGAAAAGTCCAGAAAGAGAAATAGATTGGATCCCAGGAACAATCCAATTTCTACAAAGAAGGACCTGAGTCATATCACATGTTTCAGGTGCAAAAATTCAGGACACTACTTCAATGATTGCCCAAAAGGGAAGATGAGGACCCCAGGAGGCTATATAATCACAAGGAAACCTCGAGAGTTGTCAGATGTAATATGTTTCCGTTGTAATGAAGCAGGGCACTTTGCCAGAGATTGTCCCAAAGAGAAGGAGACTTGTGCTAAATAGTAGTACTAGTGGGAACAATTCTTTTATATTGAAGAGTTGAGTAGAGGCATGTAATGGAAATGCAGGAGATTGTAATAATTTGAGAATAAATAAAGTTATCATCGTTGGTATTGATTTGGATTTTATGAGTTGTTACTCTGTGAAGAAAGATTTTGACCATTTTCGAGGATATGATAAATATGGTCTATGGATGAATTTGTGCATTTTAAGGGTGGTAGTACCCTTTGAGGACACTTGACCCCTGGAAAGGATAATGATATTCCAAGGAGTGGACTTCGGACAAAATAAGTATGAGTTTTGTCTCGATATGTGGGATATCCCAAGAATATGAAGGGATGAAGTACTATTGGATATAAAGGAGGTATAGTGTTGGTAATATGGAGCAATTGTAACTTCATGATGAGTCTGAGCAATCACGTCTTAGTTTGGTACTAGTAGAAGGAAGAGAGACAGTACAATTGGATGGATTTAAGAATGCTAGGAAGCTGGATGTTGGAATAATGATCAGTTGCCCCCGATGATGTTTTCAAGGTTTACAAGTGATGAGATGGGCCATAACCCACAGGCCCCAGGACCTGCCAAGAAGCAAGCACATTCTTGCTGAAGGAAAAAACCTGGAAGAAGTTATGACTTTATCAACAGACGATCTTATAGGAGTTACGCAAAACCTGAGAGTTGTGAAGGAACGATAGATGTTTGTTTGGCTTGCAGAATCCATGGATTTATCCGAACTTGGTTCATTGACAAGAGAAATTCTGCAATGCTTGTGAGGATGACTGAGTGTTAGAACGCGAGATTCGCTAAACCATATACAAGGTAATGATTTGGGTGCGGGATGGATTGATCACCATACCGACTTACTCTTATTATTCTCTTTGCTATATGGGATGGTAAATCTGAGTGACTTACCTATAGTAGAGACACGACGATCAAAACCCTGTTTACACCTTAGAATGGTATGACAATTTTCCCTGGTACAAGGCAGTTGTTGCCAAACGTAGGTCATATGGTGAGGATGAAGCCCAAACCCGTTTTCTGCAGGGACCCAGTCAAATTGTTTGTTGACCACCATGAGACACTACAAAAAAAATACACTTCCGTGATGATACGTGTTTGTCACAGCAGGTCACATTTTCTGTCATGCATGTACATCCGTGACAATTTTATGACAGAATCAAGATAGTCATACCTGTGCTGTCGTAGAGGTGTTCCATGACATTACCAAAATTATCATCACAGAAGTGTCCACTTCCATGACGATAAATCGCGCATCACAGAAGTGCTTTCGTCAAGGGTGATCGACACGTGGCATCCACCGTAACGGAACACCGTTAAGCTATCGGGTCCGGTTTTGGATCCGATAACCCGTTAACAGCCGGGACCAATGGGGATTTTCCACATGTAAAATTCTGATTGGCTGACGGAAACACGTGTCAGCTCCGCATTGGCACAGGTGTCACTCATCCAATGGGCGAGATGCACCTATGATATGTTGACACGTGGACCGGCCCAAAAGTGGCCCATAAAGTTTAAATGGGCCGGCCCAACTAAAGGCCCGCAAGATTTTGCGGACCATAATGGGCCGGCCCAGCTAAAGGCCCACGAGATTTTGCGGACCATAATGGGTTGGCTCAGCTAAAGGCCCATAAGATTTTGCGGGCCATAATGGGCCGGCCCAAGTAAAGACCCACAAGATTTTTGCGGGCCATAATGGGCCGGCCCAGGTGAAGGCCCACAAGATTTTTGTGGACCATAATGGGCCGGCCCAGCTAAAGGCCCATGATATTTCACCGACATTAATGGGCTGGCCCAGCTGTAGGCCCACAAGATTTTGAGGACCCTAGTAGGCCGGCCCATTAACTGGCTGCCATGTTTTGGGCCAAATGCCGGCCCATATTTGACCCGGTCCATTAATGGCCTGCCACGTTCCGGGCCTAACAATGGCCCATATGAGATCCGGCCCGTTAAAAGCCTACCATGTTCTGGGCCAAATGACGGCCCAGATCAGGTCCGGCCCTTTAAGAGGCTTTGGGCTAATTATGGCCCATATCAGATTCGGCCCGTCAACTGGACGCTATGCTTTTGGGCCCACTTGCTAAAGGCTCATTTAGTAGTTCGGCCTGATATTAGTTTCGGCCTGTTATGGGCCCGTTTAACATTTCGGCCCTATATTAATTTTGGCCTGTTAAAAGCCCGTCATATAGTTGGGCCTAACTACGGCCCGGTTTGCATCCGGCCTGCTCGCCGCCGATAATTTGATTGGGCCAAACAAGGACCGAGACAATTTTGGCCTATTAAAAGCCCATGATTTGATTGGCACAATCATGGGCCGGGGTCCATTTCGGGCTTTTGCCGGCCCGTGAGCTGTTCGGCACGTTTCAGGCCCAACCTACTTCTCAGCCTCCTAAAAGCCCATTGAGTTTTCTTGCGAAAAGAGGGCCGGCGGTTTACTCGGCCTATTAAAGCCCCGACTCTACTAGTGGGCTAGTTTACATTTAGGCCTTCTAACAGACCAAGATGACGAGGCCCATGATGTGGATCATACATCGTGATTGCATGACGGCCCGATTATGTACCGTAATTTTACGGTTTGGCCGGTTTACTGCGAAGACAGGATATATATATATAGAAAAATAACTACAGCATCGTGAATAAGAAAAAACCTAGACTATACAATAAAGAAATTACGGTATGTTACATCCACTGGGCATCAAAGTTCGCCACTATGATAATAAAGCACAAGCAGACAGCAGATTACATACACGGGGCATCAAAGATCGCCACCGGTGCAACTAAACACGCCGACAAAATAATATACAAAACCGATAGCACTTCAATAGAGTTCAAGAAAGGTTAGCCCTGCTAGGCAAGCAGCTGATGAGACTGCGCTTGTTTAACACTTATATCCTCCTCACTCTGAAAGATAAACAAGCAGACAGATGACAGGTTTTGCACATAAAAGTATCAGTGCTGACAATTCATCACATTTCTTACTGACGAACAAAGTGACAAAGTTTAAAATTGCATTACCACAATATGGTATTGTTCAGGTCAAGACATGGCAGGAAATGACTATTGTGAAGGAGTTGGCAGCTTCACGACACCACTCGATTACAGATCAAGAACTCATAAGTATCAATGGTTAGTGTGCTGTCAATTTATCCCATTTCAGATTGGCAAATAAAGAGACGGTTTAAATAATAGTAGAATGATATGACATTGTTCATAGTTAAGACATTGCAGAATATGACATTGTGCTATAGTGGGTAGGTTCACCACACCACTGGATTACGGATCAAGAACAGAAGCATACATGCCGTGCAAAAGAAGATCACTTGCTCTGTATAGTTTAATTTACATGGTATGAAGAAGGAACTTGGTTGTACAACTGAAAACTTAAATTGAGAAGGACAAACTTTTGTTTATGAACTACATAATAAACTTTAAACATGCAATTTAGTGCAAACACCAAAAATAAACAGCTGTTGCAGTCATGCCTAACCAAATATACACAACAAAGTTTGAAGGCTTGAGAAGGACAAACTTACATTATTGGTGAAGGCAGGCTCTACAAAGCCCTTGTCCATGCTGATGGGCGGGGGGCAATTCAAGAAGTTTACCATAGAATGTTCTTCATAAGCATTGCCTTTATTCTTCATTTTGTTAAGAGTAAATATAAATGTGATAATATAAGAAAAAATGGAGAATATTTAAGATAAGATGAAGAGTGATGCTACATAACTAAGTAGCTATAAATGTAAGTACAGCTATATAGGCAAAAGGTACAGCCAAGAGCAATGCAGAGCTAAACTTCTTCAGTACCATCGGTGTTATCCAACCTTATGGTAAGAGTAAATATAGATCTTATGTGTAGAAAATGGAGGGCAAAGGAAAATAAGCTGCAGAGTGATGGTAGATGAACAACTACCTGTCAATATAAGTACACTGATAAAGGACAACAGGTACTTACAAGAACAATGCAGAGCTAAAAAATTCAATGGCATTGGATATATTCTACACTAATGTAACCATTCATACAGATCAGATAATTTGGAGCGAACAATTGATAAGCAAGCTATCATGCATACTGCTGTCACATAATGAACCAGGTATGTATGCAAGTACAGTGATACAGGACAACATGTACTAACAAGAGCAAAGCAGCGGGCAACATATTTGCGATATCCTGTCGTTCTTTTCAAACCGGAATTCTTTTTCGAGCAGATTTCCCGCAAAAAAGATCCATAAGGCACATGCGGAAAAGTAGAAGTTCAAATTGTCATTCGATATCATAGACAGTACCTCATCCTCGGAACGAGACCAGTGCATAACTAGGTTTTTCCATTCAATGTCTTCTAAATTTAGCACGGGAGACTTCACCAGAAATTCGTTTATAGACTTGCCATCAAAGTGTGATTTCCTCAGGTAACACCAATACAGCTGCAATGCTTCCTTGAAAAGCCCAAGCAAGCTTTGCTCGTCATGACTATCCAGATTGACCCTCGCCTACTTACAACAATGTAATGTAAATCATTGATGTGTTCAATCAGCAGAAAACAGGAAAATAATCGCCATGAATAGTAGCACTTACACGTAAGTGGGACAGGAAGATGTGAAAATGGTGTTTGTCTTCACAATAATCTTCCCATGATGGGAATATATGCACGTAGTCCCTAACAACATTGAAAGCATTGTCTTTTAAACTGGGAATAACTGGAATGGGGTTCCAATCTGCAGGAATTGGCCGTCTCTGCAGTTGGGATAGGTCTTCGGTCGGTGGACTTGCTGTACTTTTTGCTGGAGTGGATTTTTTTGTGGTACGGCTGGTGCTATGGCAACTAAAATCGGCATACCATTTCCTGGAGTGCAGGTCCTGTGTGGTGCGGCTAGTGGTGTGGCCAGTGAAGTATGGGTACAGTCTGCTGGAGTCGGTCCTACGTTTTGTGTCACTGGTTGTACAACCAATATAAGTGGGGTGCTGTCTGATTTCTCCGGCACAACCACGTTTTTCAAGGACTTTGCTGGTGCTCCTTCAGGTTCAGCAATCACCCTCTTCCTTTTTGATGTATGATGCACAAGAACAACATTTGAGTGGAAAAACATGGTATGATGACAGATGGAATATGTATTGATAATGGATGGGCATGGCATCTCGACATATATGATGAGTAAACTAAGCAGATGGCAGTGCAACAAAGTAGAAGAAATGCAAGACAACATATGCAAGATACGCGCAATCAATAAAACCTTGCCAAATTAGAACAGGCACCTTGATGGGTGAACATGACAGGCCATGTGCCTTTGACTCCTCGAGGTTAGAATAGTAATTAGGATCATATTCTGAACAAGAATCAACAGGTGGTGAGCGTATGAGTTTGATTGCATCCAGAATGGCACTCAATGCCTTGGTGCCAATTTTGTAAGTCATTGCGGTGCTTAGCTTCAAGAGTGGACTGCTGCTAGTGCGACACAAAGCAGCTACACAGATCATAGTGTAGATATAACGGGAAAACCGTAAGCATCAGAGTAAAATCAGCAAAGTGGAACTTGCTGGAATATATGTGCTAGTATTGTCGGTACGGCTAGAAAGGCTTCGGATACCAGCTCTCTTCAACTGAAGGTGCGGTACTGTTAATATCAGTGTAACTTTCAGAGGCGACACAGCTCCCCGCATTTCCTTGCTATTCTTTTAGGATTCAAGTGGGCGTGCCACTACAAATCCTATTCCCATGTTTACAAAATCCTATGAATCAAAGAGGCCCGACGAGTTCAAAGTGTCCATACCAACCGACCGTATAGACCTCTACACTGCAAATGTCCCTGCTCGTATTCACTACAAGGAACATACTGTAATACTATCATACTCCCTCCATTCCAAAATATAAGTCTTGGTAGAGATTTCCACTATGGATCACATACAGATGTATCCAGATACATTTTAGAGTGTAGATTCACTCATTTTGCTCCATATGTAGTCCATGGTGGAATCTATACAAAGACTTGTATTTAGGAACGAAGAGAGTACTTATTAAAGAAGAACGGAAGAGGAACATGCTAAAGAAGAGCAGGCAGATTTTGGATAATAAAATGTTCGTTGCGCAGTGCCCACACATGATGAACCAGAGCGCATTAAGAAAGCAACTCCCTGCTGTCTCTCTATATGTGGTGCACGTGCTTTTTCGAAAGTAAAGTAGGAACATTAGCTGACCAATTAAATGTTATCTGTTTTAGTAATATCAGTATCATATCAGATTCGTACTTGAGCAACAAGTTTGGAATTATGAGTGGCACGTTGTTTAGCTTGATGGATTCAAGAGCAGTGCTAAGCAGGTACGATGATGGTACTGAATATAAAGGCATGTCTGCATGCAAGTCGCGTGACTTTTGTCATTTGGGCCAGTCGACCATTTCAGGCGGTTCGATGAAGATCCTACGTCTCCTAACCCTTCTTCTTCCTCGTCTCTGATTCTTCCCATACAGAACACCGCACGGGCCACCGGTCGGACCACCGGCCCCCATCGCCTGTGTTCCTCCGCCACCCCCACCCCCACCCCCGCCCCCACCCGCGTCGAGTTTTCTTTATTCAGCGAGGCCCCACCACCGCCCCCCAACCAAAGTCCCCACCCGAGCCCCTTCGTTCGCACCGGCGAACTCCGGCGAGCTCTGAAAAATCGACGGACCCAATTTTGAAATTTAGTCTACTGTGATTTAACTAGTGTGGAATATAAAAGGGGAAAACCATAAGCATTGGGAGTATTGTGTTGAGCGTGCCATGGCGGCTCTGAAGGTGCAAACCGGACAAAGGCAACTTGGCAACCAATGTTTGCTCTCAACTAGCACGTAAGTGATGGACAAGAAATCAGAGTAAAGCAGTGGCGATCTATTTTCTTGCTGCGATAAATAAGTTGAGCAGATATGAAAGAGTACCGCCTTTGGTGCGGCGCCGTGTATACATCTGCTGAGAATTTGACGGTGCCGCGGTAGCGATGGCTATCGGCGGCGTGGAAGCAGATCTAGGAGGGTAGACGGTGGCGGCGGGGCGCGGTGGACGAGACGGTCGTAGGAGCGGCGCCGGCAAGGTGGACGACGGCGGGGATGAAGCGAGAGCACGGGATGCAAGGATCCCGGTCCGAAGCCGTGGATGAGAGAGGTCGATCTCTTGTAATGGACGGAGGCGTCGGGGTATCAGCTCCGACATGGGGGAGGAGGACGGCGGTGGATGGGGTGGCGGACGGAGGAGGCTGGGGTGGAGAGGGTGTTTTGGCGCCCACGGAGTAGGAATGGGCAAATGGAGGTGGAGAGGAAGGGGGAACCATGTCTTCAGGGCACGCTTGTCTCAAATGCTAGGAAATTTACAAACTTAGCCCCCGTTTTAAATTTCCTACATCACAGCAATATTAGTCGGTTGGGGATAGGACGGTAATCTCGCATACACCGAATATTTGCCGACGAGAGTTTGTTTTTGGTGCCCACCATGTATGAATCGGGGAGGGAGTTGATTTCGGCCGAGGACACACTGTGTTTTGGCACCCACCGTGTATGAATCCGGGTGAGAGGCGGTTATGTCACGTTTGAGTGAAATTACAAACCTACCCCTATCAAAACCTATAGAAATCGAGCAGATAGGCTCTGCGTGGTAGGGATAGGCAGTAGTAATTTCCATCTCGCAGATTTTGGTTTCGGGCGGTTACTGCGACTTTCCCCGCTTTGTTCAAATTTTGCAGAGTGCACGTTTACCGTGCCAACTCAATTCGAATCCCGTTTGTATTCTATTTTTTCGGGCGGGATCCATTTTCGATTGGAATAAAATTCTATATACATCATTTTTTATATATACTTTCAAAAGCACAACAAAGAATTCTGCTCCTTTATATGTATAATATGATTTACAAATACAATGATCTCAAAATCATAAGGTTGAATTGAAAAAATTAAACCAAATTATGTTCTACTAAAATGTATGGATCAGTAATATCTACATATTAAATAACATAGATGCGCGTGAATTCATATGAGTATGCATGTTTGATAGATCAATTTTGGTTCGAGTATGGATTACATGTATCATCATCTCGAATTCAAATATTTGAATCCCTTTTATGTTCACTCCTTTCATGCCCATCTCTCTCGCATGCATGCTCCTTCATGTAGCTATCACTCTCTTTTCTCCAGCTCTCCCGCACGCTCACTTCATGTTTCTCCTATCCTCGCAAACATGGTCTCTCGACGTCTCCCTTGAGAAGTGTCACACTCTCCCTATCATTATACATTACACGGTTTTCATTATCTCTCACGTCTCTACCGTTCTCTCGTATCACTAGGTACCTAAGCTTTCTTTTTCACCGCCACACACACAGTCTCCACTCGTCTTTCACTTTGTCTTTCTCTCTATGGGATTCTCTCACACACCCTATATGTCTCTAGATATGAATCATACCACTAAAATTACTCTGTCTCTCTCTCCTGTAGACACAACATTTGTTGCGGTCTCCTTTTCGTCTCCATCCCAGACTGACATTATTCATTTGTTTACCAATCAGACAAACTCCCTCTCTCTCTCTCTCTCTCTCACACACACACACACACAACTCCTGCTTCCACTCCCCTTCCCGACTACCGTCTCTCTCTCTCACACACAAAACTCTCACTTTCGCACCCCCGACTCGTATTTCTCTCACAAACATTTATCGACTAGCCTCTAGATAGGTTTATACACCCGCACACTCGTGCTTCCACTATCGCATACATGTCTCTCTCCTGCTCCTGGTATCTATGTAGATTTTTCTTCCCTTCTTGAGACACGCCCTCTCGATCATGCACACACACACACTATCGCCTCATTTTAAGCTGATACCTCTCGCACACACACTCTTTGTGTCTTTGTCACACATGCACTCCGTCCTCCTCCTCTCTCCCTGTCTCTCTCTCACACACATGGGCTTTTTGCAACAACTAGCAAGATGCCCATGCGTTGCACGGAACATGAAGATGCATTTGTATGAGTAGTTTATCTTGTGGGAGAAAAGGATGAACAAGAAGGCCTTATTTGCAAGTGTGAAGAGGGGTGTGGGTATCTTTTTGCAAAATTGCCATAGTTTCCTTCCTATCCGTCAGATATAGATCGGACGGCCTATATTGCAGGATGGCAGACACACGATCATCACCGACTATGCTTTTTATAAGAGTAGGGATAAAAAACAGAGTTGGTGATGATGGTGGGCCTGCCATCCTGCAATATAGGCCGTCCGATTTATATCTGACGGATAGGAACGAAACTATGGCAATTTACCCGCACTCCTCTCCACATTTGCAGATAAGGCCTTCCCTCGTTCATCCTTTTCTCCCACAAGATATTGATGTTCCGTGCAACGCACGGGCATCTTGCTAGTAAGAGTAGAAATTGGACATATACCACTTCTCGAATCTTGAAACCAACAACATTCCTCCCTTATCTCATCAAAACCGCCAAAGGAATATATTTTGAGTGAAACATAACATTTTTTAGTGATATACGTATTTCAAAACTAGACTTTTTTATCAAATCGGTGAATATGTATTAATCTACTCTGATCGTGTGGCAACGCATTGGCACATTGCTAGTAGTTATTATAATTTTTTGGACACCAGACAAATGGTGGAGTACATATACTAAGAGAAGAGGTGCACGCACGCAGTCGGTCTCTCGTTGTCTCGCACACATGACTGTTACGTAAAGGCAACGTTAACAAATAAACCCTAAAACCCTAGGTGCACGATTGCTGCATTCGCGGGTACCGGGTACGTGGTGGAGCGCACCTTTGTAGGAATAGTCAGCTCGCGTGATAATTTGATTTGTAGGAGTTGATGGTCGGGACCACAGGTGAACGACTTGGAGGCGGTGGCTCGCCAGTTGCCACAGATCGAGTAGCCAAGTTTAAAATATCATTTTTTTAGCGGGGTTAAGTGTTCCGATTTTCAATGGCGCATTATAAGTACTAAGTAGTTTTTAGTACGATTGGTATGGAGCGAAAATGGAATTCATAGTACTACGTACCTCCTTGGCGTATGGTTGTATGGGTTTATGTTGCGAGATGTTGAACCTGGTAGTTCTAGGGCAAATACTATGTTTAGATTTAGATGTTGGTTTTCAGTACTGAAAATCGGAAGGGGGAAACCCTTCTTTGATTAAAAAAACTACTACCTCCGTTCTGGTTTACTAGTCCCCATCGTTTTTTGGGTCAAAGTTTGTCCACGAATTTTACTTGTAAAATGTGAATGGAAAATGAGATTTTGTTATACGCAAACAAAAAAGGACTGGAGGGAGTGATTGCTCTGACACGGACGTGACCTCTCATAGCGCAGGCATTGAACCGGCGCGCCGGCCAAGAGGGCCCCACTCGCTGCAGTCCCGGCTGAACACGCCTCCTCGCCGCATGCAACCGGCTTCAGACTACCCCGCCTTCCTCATTGAATCCGCGCGTGTGCCGGCAACACGTCCTTCCGCGAGCCGGTCGGCATTTTAGAACACAAAAAGTGACCAAAAATATAATTAATTACGCATGGTCTTGACTTGTTGTGCTCGCACTGGTAGCAGGAACTAGAGGTTTTTCTTTATTCATAACTCTCCTCAAATGTTTTTTGGCTTTGAAGTGAATCATGGTTGTGGACATTATGTATGAATGTGGAGATATCTATGAACATGAGTTTGATGTGGAAGTTGAACTTGGAATGTCGGGCTTGCGCGTGAACTATACCATGTCCAATGCTTCGTCTGTTATTGTTTGGAAAGTAATTGCTGTTATTACATGACCCAAAAAGTAATATTTTGTGCCACATCAGTAGATGCACGGACATCACAATAGGCATGCTGACTGGATAAACATTTGAATCTAGCTACTATGAAGGAAATTTTGTATTGACAACAGTTTTAGATAGCAGGAGACGCCTAGCCTGCTCTGCCTCTGCTAGCTTATTTCTGGCTTCTTCCATCTCTTCTTTGGCATGGGTGAAGAGAGCATCTGATTGCTCTTTTCGCTTCTTCAGGAACTCAACTACATTCTCAAGGGCTGCTGCACACTTTCTTTCAGCCTTTACTAGAGCCACGAGGACACGAACAGCTGACGACTCCACCTGGCTTGTGTGTAATCCAGCATCATCTGGGAATTTGCACCTTGTGTCTAATGCAGCATCATTAGGGAACTGGCACCTTGTGTGTAATCCAGCCTCATTCTGGAAACATGATCTCGAGGTTGACCATACTTCCCTCCTCGCAGGAACTGCATCCTGACATGAAGTTACTTCTTTTTTAGATAATTACTCAGAGCAACCCAGATCCATTAGTAGAAGCCAGATAAACAGAACTTGGAGAAGTGAATTCAAAAGAAAAAAATATAAAAACAGACTACAAGGTGAGAACAACCACTTCCTACATCAAGCTAAAAACGAAAGCATTAGGACGAATAAGACTCTTCTTATGACACATCGAAGAACACGAGGCTTAAAAGAAACAGAAACTACAACATATACACATTGAAGAACAGGAGGCTAAACGAAAGTAATTGAAAGGGTGTTACTTACCAAAGCTCGTTTTACAGGTTCGGTGCAACTCCTCTTTAACTTGCCACGCTCCTTGAAGATGTCCCCAATATCCCGTGTTTGGTCTTCATTGCTCCTGTGCATGTTCGCACCAGTGGTTTTAAAATCTCAACATGGCGAGAAAAATATACTACTAGTAATACTCGCGCATCTTGCGGGCAACATTAAAGCACTCGTGTGCCATGTTAGAGCATCTCCAACAAAATCGCAACGCGCGGCGCTTTAAAAAAGCGTTTACAGTGCTGAGATCGAGAAGTAGAGATAGAGAGTAGAGGATAGTTCTCACCATAGATAGATAAAGAATAGATTATTCAACTACTCCTCGTCGTCCGACTCCTCCTTGGTGACGTCCTCCTCCGACGTCTAACTGTAGGCGTGAAGATACCGATCATCGTCAGATTCCCGGGACGACGCTGCTCCTAGCCTCATGTTGAATTGAGCGTCTGCTTTTCGCCTACGCTTGTCCTCGCGATAGGCGGCTCGCTACGCCCTCCTCTTATCCCTCTCCGCCCTCCTTTGCTCGTAGAACTCGCGCTCGTTGATGATGTCCTGCAGGAAGCGTTGGCTCCACAGCGCCATGGCTTCCTCGTCTAACTCGGCGATGCCGAGACAGTGCTCCCGTCTCCGGTTGTCGCGACGATCCTCGTCGGTGATAAGTCGCGGCAGAGGCGCGAGCTCCTGTGCCCGGTCCCGCGTCGACACGTTGGGGAAGTTCAATGTTCTATGAGGCCACCGGAGGCACCATGCCGCCGCGTCGTACGCGCGGGTGGCCTCGTTGGCGGTGTCAAAATTACCGAGGCCGAGGCGCATCCCGCGGAACCGGATCTCGGCGGAGAAGCCGCCGGAGGGGCGCGCGCGGACGCCGCGGTATCCCCAAGTTTCCCAATGACGCGGCGGCATGGTGGCGCGGCGGCGGCGAGGCGAGAAAGAGCGGGGAGAGAGCGGTGGCGAGGCACAGAGCGAGGAGAGAGTGGTGGCAAGGCACAAAGCGGTGGGAGGGACTTGGATTTTATAAAGCGCGCCGGACGCCGCGCGCCAAAACTAGCGCACGTCCGGCCGCTTTTTCCCGCGCGCGCGCAATCCTTTCTTGACGTTTCTGCTATCTCTACTCTCTTCTCTACTGTTATATTTATTTTATATTTAATATTTATCTCTACTTCTCTACTCTCTATTTTTTTCTCTACTTTTTCCCTACTCTTATAAAAACAGAGTTGGTGATGATGGTGTTCCTGCCATCCTGCAATATAGGCCATCCGATTTATATCCGACGGATAGGAAAGAAATTGTGGCAATTTTGCAAAAAGATACCCACACCCCTCTCCGCATTTGCAAATAAGTCATTCTCTCGTTCATCCTTTTCTCCCACAAGATAAACTACTCATACAAATGCATCTTGATGCGTGCAACGCATGGGCATCTTGCTAGTTCTAAAAAACTATCCACCATTTGCCACACTACTGGTTGTAGATGAAATACCTACCCAAGCACAGCGCGATACAGTAGCGACGCACAATTACAAGATGATATTTTGTTGGACAATGGAGGCTATAACCAAGTACTTTTACGGGAACAATAGCACCCAGGAAATTTGAAGGGTAGGTATGAACAAAATTGGAACTGCACATGTACTGCTAAGTGATTCAATACACACATTACCAATCGAGGAGGAGAACGATGGTCGCGGCGGCCTCTGTGAGTCATGGTCGGCAACGGGAGTCAGTTCATTGTCCACGACGATGGTGCTTCTGTGCTTGGCATCGGCTTCCGGGAAGCAGATCCGAGACTATGGAAGACGGTGCCGGGGAAGAGGCTCCGTGTACGACGACGACGGTGGACCGGCTCCAGTGTGGCGTACGAGGTCGTCGATGAGGCAGATGCGCTGCGGTGGACGAGTGCGCCGATGTAGAAGGGGAGGAGCACGAAGGCTGCGGTGCCGTGGAGACGTATATTTTGCGGTGGGGATAGAAAATGGGGAGTATTCAGGTGTACTACTCTGGGTGCCGGGGTGGGGTTGGCTGGGTAGGGTGAACCTGAAGTTACAAAAACAGCCCCCTACGAACCGCCATCCGTAGGCCTGTTCCGAAGGCTATGATGGTAACTTCCCACTGCTCGAATCAGGGTCGCGGGAGATTTTCCCGCCGACCTCAAAATTTTGTGACACTGAACTCCCCGTGTGGCGTGTTGGGTGATTCGGCTAAGCAACTAGCGTGTACTACTAGTAAACTCTGCATATTAGGTTTGACCGAAGTCAAACTTCCTAAAGTTTGACCAAGTTTATAGAAACATTTACCATAACAGATATGTATGATGTGAAAGTACATTCAATAATGAATCTAATGGTATTTATTTGTTATTGTATATGTTAATATTTTTTGTTATAAACTTTTTGAGAGTTTACAAAACTTGACTTTGACTAATGCTAATACGCAGACTTAAATAAAAACGGAGGGTGTACACATTTGTTTTCTTAGTATGTAGTGAATTAATCATTTGTTGAAATTGTGAAATAAATATATTAGGCTACCGACTTCGAATGTAATGGTCTATACAATTCAATAGTTACAATCATTGTCAAATTCCAAGATGTATACAAGGTCTATAGTACTTCACAACATGCTCAAACTCGCATAATCCCAGTCAAATGACAATCAAAATGCATTTCATAGTTATTACTTTGTAGGATGCAACAAAACCAACAATAACTCTACATCAGCCATTATAAAAGCAACATTTTGAACATATCCCAATGTGTGAATGAAACGTGCAGAGAGAGGTTGCGAAGATGGAGTAGATAGGGCGGGAAAGATTGTATGTATGTGGACGAGAGAGTAGGAGACAAACCTAACGAAACAAAGAGAGGGAGATAGAGAGAGAAAGATAGAGGAAGAAGCTAGGTCTATGAGAAAGATGGAGACATGTAATATACATGAGATGCGTGTACATCCGGATTTTGTACACGTGGATGGAGAAGAGACAATAGGTTTGATGAGAGAGCTGGAAAACATGGACGAGAGGGGAAGGATCTCGTGGGTTGAGGGATTGATAAATTTGTGCGGGGGAGAGAGGGATTGGTAATTTTGTGCGAGAAGAGGGTGGGGGGAGGAGTCAGTCAGCCGTCGTCACATAATCCTGCTTCCAAATGGCCCCGCATTCTCTAGCGCAGTGTGGTCGCCGTCTTCGATCTCCTCGATGCCCTCTTTGAAGATTGAGTTGTTGTGCATGCTGGGGTGCAGAGAAGCACAAGCGAGAGTGGTCGCCATATAACCTTGGATGGGGATGAATTGTGTGCTCAGGGGAGGGGGTGTGTGTGTTGTGTGTTGTGTGTGTGTGTGTGTCAGATATTGAGAGAAAACAAACCTAAGGAGAGAAATGTGTGTGTATGTGACGGAAAGCTACTTGCTAAACAAGGTATTCACAAAGATATTGTGCGTGCGAGATAGAGAGTGATGTGAGCCTTGAGGTGGGCAAGGGCCGGGTGAGGGTGTCAAAATGTGCGCATTGATGCATGTGTTACATGCGATCGTGCGAGGGACGGACGAATCGAGAGAGATGGTTGGTGTGTTACGGATGCTCCTCTCTCTCTCTCTCTGGCACACACACACACAAGTAAAATATAAGACCGTTCTCTCATGTATACACAACATATCGGCATCTGTCTATGTCTCACTCATGCATGATCATTTGCACATTCACACCTCTCTATGTCTCTATCACACGCACACCATCTCCACATTGCCCTTCCGCCACAACACACATATGGACACATACACACGTTCTCTCTCAGTCACACACACTTTGGGGCTGTTTGGTTTGAGACTAAGTTTGCCTAAGGTTGCCACACCTAAGGTTAGGCAAGTTTGACCAATTTGGGTGGATGTTTGGTTCAAGCCACACCTTAGGCAAGTCACACTAGGGTCCCACATCACATACGCACAAAAGGTGTGGCAAGATTCCCTTAGGCTTGCCAACTTGTGGCTCTCATCTTGAAGAACTAACCTTAGGCAAGTGTGGCAACATTGTATGGAAAAGTGTGGCATGGTTAGGCCTAGAACCAAACAGCCCCTTTGGACGCCAAACTTTGGCAAAAGTTGGAAAAAAATTGTCTCTATGACAAGTGGGCCATAGGGGCAATAAAGTGTGGCGAGCCAAAGTGTGGAAAAAACCAAACACATGCCAACTAAACTGTGGCTGCCAAATTTTGGCTTGGCAAACGGTGGCTGGGAACCAAACAGCCCCAAAATCAGTATTAAAAAAACTAGGGCGCACCTAAAACGTCCAAATCCAAATAAACACGAACAAGAGCTGAATTCAAATATATGGAAATATTGTAGCATCAAGAACTTTTCCAGGGAAAAAAAGTTGAGTAATATTCGGGGACTGTTTTCACACACACAAAAAGGTTCGGTGGATGTCCTTCGAGCACGACACGGTGACGCACCGTTCGATCGACGGCGCGGCCGCGGTTCACGTTCATCGCTATCTCCTCCCCCTCCCTCTCACGTCGACTACGATGGCATCGCCCCTCCCAAGCCCTAGGCGCCCCTCGCTGCACCGCGCGGACGGTCACGCATCGTCGTTCCGTTCCTCGCCGCCACTAGTCGAGGAGGACGCATCGGTGTTCCGCTCCTCGCCGCGACGCGACGCGTCGCCGTTTCGTTCCTCACCGCAACTAGTCGAGGAGGACGCATCAGCGTTCCGCTCTTCCCCGCGACGCGTCGAGGTGGACGCATTGGCGTTCCCAATCTCGCCAGCACGCGCGTCGGAGGACGCGTCGGCTCCCCGCTACAAGGAGAACACCGCGCCGCCCGCCGAGCCCCCAGCCTTGAGGAGCTTTGGGAAGAAATGGATGTCGCCTTGTGGGAGGCTTTGCCTCCAGCAGAGCGCGCCAAAATAGAGGCAGAAAAGAAGGCCGAGGAAGAGAAGCGCACCGCGGAACAAGCTGCCTGACAGGCCTATGTCGCGTCCGAGAGAGTCAGGCAATTGGCTCTTTGGCAGAAGACTCGTGCGAGGGCCGTGAGGGTGGCGGAGGACGCCCGTGATGAAGCACTGAGTGCAGTCGGGCCCAAGCGCCTCATCTACGCTTGGCGGTACGTGGACCGGGTGCACGCTTCCAGCGAGGAGGAGTACCTATTGGCGCCGGATCACCACACCGGTGAGATCGCGCTCGCCCGCCGGCAAGCCGCCAATCAGCACCTCGCGAGTTGCAAGGCTGAGGAAGAGGCGTTGTGTCGGCTTGCTGGGAAATGGACATGCACCAGGGCACTCGTGGCGTGCCGCAAGCGCTCCTGCGAGCGCCGTGGCTTTTAGTAGGAGTATAATTTTTGTTTCGTAAGGAGATCTCATTAGTTTTGGGACGCAAATGATAAATCCCGAACGTTCAGGAATTATTAGCGTCCTTAATTAAGTATGTAAAAGGGAAAGTTTGGAAACCTTGTGTATTCGTACGCATTTTGCAAGTACGTGCATATATCACAAACTTTACTATATACTATCACACTACACGTCTCTCTCTATATATGCTTGCAGACTGTGCTACTCCCTCCGTCCAGATCAATAAGTCATCTTTGGTTGTGCACCGTGACCAAGAAGGAGGGAAGACTTATACACCTAGACGGAGGGAGTACTACTATTACTTATGTATGTGCAAATGCACGTTTTAACATTACGATGCGGTTTTTGTAAAAGTAGGAAAACAGCACTAGTCAAGCTTGTGAAACGATTCAATGCAAAACAAATGCAAAAATGCTCGTTTGATTGCTTACTTTTAGCTTCCTTCCGTGTGGTTATTTCTCTGTCGTACTTTGTACGGAGTATCTCACTGGTCGGAAAGGCATGCAAATTCCCAAACCGCTTCCTACACCCTGTATCGAATTTTTTGCCTAACAAGTTGTGTCGTGCAATTGGAATTCCAACTTGATTACTACTACTAGTAGGAGTACCAGGGGCCAGTTCTTTTAGGCTTCTAGATTAGTAATCCCATAACTACTACCTCCGTCCTAGTTTATTGGTCCCCATTGTAATCTGTGTCAAATTTTGATCATAAATTTAACTAATGAAATGTTAGTGCATGCCACATGCACTAACATTTTATCAGTTAAATCTTTGGTCAAAATTTAGCACAAATTACAATGGTGAGGAATAAACCAGGACGGAGGTACTACTAGTAGTAGTTTAGAAGCCCAAATAAATGAGTGAGGCGCCTTAATGTTACTCTCCACTGTGACTAGTCTTATGGGAAAAGCTGGGGAAGCCGCCAAAAGAACTGGCCCTACGAGTAGTAGCTAGGGTTACTAGGAGTAGTAGCTAGGAATCGAGTGTGCGAGATGAACCGGAGAAAGTAAATGCAGAGAGATGAAATGCAAAAAAGACGGAGGGATGTGATGGTTGCTTGTCCGTTTATTTTACCAGGCCACTTATTAGTGGGAGTGGTTGGGTTTTGTGATATGACGGCTTTACTGCCACGCCACGAGCGAGGTGAGACTCCCGTGCAGTGCCGCCCTCTACACTAGTACTACTACATCGGTCGTGGTTTATCCCCATTGAATTTGACTGAAGATTTAACTGACAAAATGTTAGTGCATGTCAACAAAAATAATATCGTTGGATTCGTATTTGAACATAGTTTTCAATGATATAATTTTAGGTGACATGCATCATCATTTATCGTACTATATATAATGTTAGTTTAATTTTTGGTCGTACTAATCTATAGTAAGGTGCCCGTGCGTTGCACGGAAGAGTGAAATGTATTGATCGGGGAGTTGTTCGGATATTATTTCATCTATAGTAAGGGGTCATCTCATGTGTAATGGGTATCGATAGGTTTGTTCGGATATTATTTCATCTCTAGAGCTCACAAACATCCGGGTGAAATAGACAAAAAAGTATCTTTTGCAAACAAAAGCGTTCAACTGTTCAACCTGCATCCAAAACTTGTGAAGAAATAACTCTTATTGTGCTTTGCAGGAAATGATCTTCAAGAATTAGTTTTTGAGTATCCACTGTTATACATGTTGGCTACAGATGACATGGCACTTTCTTATAGTCAATAGTTGGCTATACTATTTAAGTATTAACCATGCCCTTATACACCTAGACGGAGGGATTAAATCAGGATGACTTGGAAGGGGGCAGAGGATATGTAAGCAATGGTTCATCATAAGTCTTTCACCAGTACTGTAGTAAAAATTCATACATGGAAGATTCTAGACTAAACCATAAATGGCTACACTTTTATTCATGCGTGATACTCCAATAGAGCAAGATCATGCATGGAAGTCTCCACATGCTTAGACAGCGGATTACATTGAGCGAAGACTAATGATCAACATTTAACTTAGTAATGCAGATGTCCAGGTGAACCTCCTTGAAGTCCCCATGCACATTGTTGGGGGTCAAATAATACCATGCGTCTTCCATGTCCACATCGGCGGGAAGGTCCCAGCTCGGCAGAGTCCAAGTCAGCTTGACGTAGCCAGTGTCGCCGCCCACGTACCTCCGAGGGGTAGTAATAGTGAGCACGCACCCGTACATCGGCCTCGTGTCAGTGTCAGCGTCAGCGGCGTCGCCCCTGACGCACAATACATAGATGAGGCGGTGGCCTGCGCGGGCCTCGCCGGTGGCCACGATCAAGA
Source organism: Aegilops tauschii subsp. strangulata (assembly GCF_002575655.3). Classification (NCBI taxonomy): domain Eukaryota; kingdom Viridiplantae; phylum Streptophyta; class Magnoliopsida; order Poales; family Poaceae; genus Aegilops; species Aegilops tauschii. The sequence goes on from NC_053039.3 coordinate 488,867,749, forward strand.
GGAAGACGCTGCCGTCCTCCTCCGAGACTAGCAGGCGGCGCTAATCCTCCAGTGACTCCGGCACGCTGAACGGGTAGCACATCTCGTACTTGATGTTCTTCGCCAAGGGCCAGTAGTGATCGCCGCACGCCTGCGTCAGGTGATGCAGGATGTCCGCCGGCGAGCCCCAAAACGGCACCGGGCACTCATAGCAGTAGACGAAGGGCTCCTTGGAGGCATCGACCCGGCCGTCCATGAAACGGGAGTGGCTGTAGGGGACGTTCTGCCAGTTGAAGATATGAGCAAGTTACTACGAGATTTACTACAAAATAAATCATGACCGCTATAATAGAGATTAAACTAATCATGCAGACTAGCATAGTAGATGAACAGATCGAATCTAGGACAGAGACTAGAAACATGAATTCTACCACGATTTCAAACAGGAAGGATAGAAACACATATGGTGCAACGGGAGCAGCACCATTGGTGTTGAGGTTGTCGCCCATGTCGTTGAGGAAGAGGTTGCCGAGGTCGGGGCAGAAGTCGTCGTCGGTGAAGTCTTCGCTGCTAGCAGTTGCGAGAGTGCACTCCCCAAATTTCAACAGCGCCCGCCGAATGGAGCGCAGGAGGGAGTGGCTGTAGGGGACGTTGCGGCCGCCGAATGGAGCGCAAGAGTAGCCCACGAAGCAGTAGATGGTGCTCCTCCCTAGTCTCCATTCTTATCTCTATCTCTACTACTCTTCTTTGTTTTTTTATAATATACTAGTTGTAGTTGTCAAATCGAATAGTACTGCACCGTCCACTGCACGCCCGGCTAAGCACGCCTCCTCGCCTCCATCAAACCCCTCCGTTAAACCCGCATGCAAACCGAGAAACCTGCTCCGGCTCGCGAGAGGAAATTTGCCGGTTGCCGTTGGAGAATAATAGAGTCACGTCCAATCCATTTGAGTCAATTGCGTGTATGATTCTCCCTCTATAAAAAGTTAATTGCATCCTTAATCTTGTATTCTAAGTACTCTATGGGTTCCACTGTCAGTACAGTGTACATGACTTGCAGGCTGGCTACAGATTCGTACAGAAAGTTAAAAAGAAACAAATCCATGACTTGGAGGTTTGGAGTTAGCACCGATGGCGGTTCGTAGTCGTTCCACGCTCGGGCATTGAAGTTTGTAACTATTTTAGATTAGAACATACTACTCCTCCGGTGCTAGTAGTAGAGCAGAGTCCTACTCCACTACTACTCTACTCAAGCAAGGTAGGGCATAGTAGCAGGTACTTTAGGGAGTACCAGTACTCTGATCACTCAAGCAAGTTGCCTGACTTCGATATGACCCTACGCTGCTGGTATGTGTCTCATAAGTCAAGCAGCATGTTGTAGTCATCATCACCTGTCCACTTCCCGCAGCACATATTCGCTTCTCCATCTTTGTCCGCTCTTCCATCCCCGCTAAGGCGCCTCCCCCCCTCGTCCAATCTTCCATCCCCGCTAAGGCGCCTCCCCCCTCGTCCGAAACCCAAGCACTAACAATGGCAGAACCGACCAGCGTCCGCCGAAAGAGTGGCTGGAATTCGCTCCCCACAGAGGGAATCAAGCTCATTGTTTCGCGTGTGGACAATCTCAGTACCATGCCGCTCGCCGCGTGCTCGTCGGGGCTATACCGTTTACTCAAAGCCCTCAGGCCAGAGCTTTTTAAGCCAGCTCCTTGCTTGCTGATGCCGCCTGATCTTCAGAAACGGCGTGTCACGCAGCATAAAGATTGTAGGGTGGCGAGCATCAACCCCCTTGACTGCGATCCGATCCCTGTCACCCTCAACTACATTAACGGTATGTACTGGGTTGGCATGAACACTTCTTGGATGGTGCTCGTCGACGGTCGCGGCAGGTGGATGGTCGTGCAGGTCTACACCCGGTGATTGATCCCCCTTCCTTTGGTTAACACTGCGCTGCTTTGGCACCGCGGCCCAGAATACTCGGAATCTTACAGTAGCCAACATGATACCAAGTTTGATTTGCTCAAGGTTGTAATCTGCCAAGTGCCCCACAAGATCTGCGAATTATAAAGACTTCAGGCTAATTGCGTTCTTCAACCGCGGTCTCGCTATCTGACAGGTCACTGCGGTAAGTGGATAAATCTGCACGTCCATCGCAGGATCATACATCCTCCATGGTTCTCTGATGCCATTGAACACAAGGGCTTGATTTACGCTGTCGACTCCTTCTATGGCTGGACGTATTGCTGGCATACTCCAGTCATCGCTACAAATGGCTATTACCGCAGTATGTTACTTTCCTATGATATCATGATGGCTTTCTTATATTACTGTCAACATTTACTGAAAAAATATTCATGCTCATAACATGCTATTCTTAAGATTGACTACATCAAGAGCCCTTTTTTATTTGACTCCAACATTTTTTGAGGTTTATTTGACTCCAACTTGATATGATGTTGTAGGCCGCCTGGTGTCCCTACCCTTCCTAATCCCAGAACCTTTCAAAGAAAAGCGGCATGGCAGTTGCAGGTTGTTCTTGGCTCGATCAGACGACGGCGAACGATTGATGATCGTTCGCACGTATCAGACGTGTTGTTTCGCGGAATACAATCACAGTCACTGCAAGGTCTTTGAGCAGGATCCCAGCTTCTCTAAGCCTTCAGGAATTTTTGACTAGAGGTTGGTAAGTAGCCTTGGTACACGCTCTCTGTTTGTCGGACCGAATTATCCGATTAACCAGGAGATAACCGATGGCAAGGATCATGATGGCAGCGCGGTTTCGTTCATCAGGCAAAACTGTGTGTACACAGCGTACCATGCGTCTCTGCATGCACCATACCCTGATATGTGCCGCCACGCTCTGCAGCCCAAAGTAGGAGAGAGGGTCGCAAGTATCAGACTTCGACCTGCTGGCTGGAGTTTCCCCCATCAGGCACCCATCTGGTTCAAGCCGTCAGCCAATCTCCACAGCTTAATAAATAGTAACGTCTAACTGAGCCAGTTAGTTAGATGCGTACACTTGGTGTAGTAGGATCTTTATTTAGTTTGATGCATACACTTGTTCTTTTTTGGTAGCCCTTTTGTAATGATGGCTGATGTTTGGTTTGGAAGAGAGAGCTGCGTCTTCACGCTTCTGGCCTGCTTACTGCTTCTGTTGCACCCCCAGCCCTGGTTGCTGCTGCTGCTATTTTCAATGTACAATCAGTAGTATGTTTCGTCTGTTGGTTGAATAAATGTGTTGTTAGAAGGACAAACACAATGTTTTGGAAGTCGTTGCACGGTTCGATCCTTTAGTGCCCCGTACCGTACGTAGCACATACTATTTCTGGTAACGAACACATTTTCCACTTGTTGATAACATGCAGCCCACTGATGAAGGCCCAATAGAGAAGCCCATAATTAACTGGAAGGGAGGCTCTCACATGAATCCGGCCCAGGTACATGGTCATGGTCCCCTAAACATAAATAAGTAAATAAATAAATAAATCTAAATGCTCATGCACCAGTTCTTTAAATTCACGATTTAACAGGAGGATATTATTTGCTATGATAGTGTCGTTACATTCAGTCGATATTATTCTTCGGCAAAGATAGCGACCAGTCTTCTTTCTCCCAGCATTTTCTTCCTGCAACCAGCGGACCCATGCAAATCGTGGTCAACGTCGTAAATAGATCCGGTCCATTTTTATTTTTAATAAGAATGTCCAACCTAGCCCAGCACATTGGCGACAGCACTTTATCCTCCGCCTTGGTGCGCTCGCCGCGGCGCCACCGTCCGGCCCTGTCAACATAGTTTTTTTTCGAAACGGTCCCTGTCAACATAGTGAATCGGGGGAGGACTGTATTTGTGAGTATGACAGTACGGACCCACCAGGTCCTCTCCCGAACACAAGCAAGCGCCTCTTTTACTACTCAGATGAACCCCTCGTTTTTTACTCTAATCCACCCTGCTGATATCTGGGACCCACATTATTTTCAACGTATAGTCAATTAACGACATAATTGCACAACTTTTTTTAGTAGTAATTCGGAGGAGCAGGCTATAAACTGGGTTGTGCGGTCTCTGTGGCCCGTCTATCAACATGACTAGCCCAGCAGTTTTTTCTTTGGAAAAATAGGTAGCCCAGTATTTCTTTTTGAAGAATACCCAAGCTAGGCCTATTTGTTTTCTCCGACTTACTGGGCTGCAAATCTTTCAAGACGAGGAGGGATGCATTCCGGCCTGGCCAAAGAGTATGGTCAGTGTCTGTTAAAAGTAATATCAAAAGGGGTTGAAAATTCCAAAAAAATTATAGCAAATGGGATAATAGTTTCTTTTTTTGTTTTTGTTCTTCACTGATATCTTATACTATTTCATTGGATTTAACATGACATAGTACTAATTTATTTTTAAATTTGTTTTAGTATGGCTACTAATTTTTGGATTAAGAATATTTTGTTCCCCAGCAAAAATTTGCGAATTTTCAAAATTTCCCACATATTTAGTTAATTTTTTTAACCCTGGTACTGACCAGAAAATGGGCAACAATTCTAAAAATGGAAAACGGGCTGCAATAAATTCCATATGAATTATAAAATGAGTAAAAATTATAAAAATAATAGCAAATGGGCTGTACACGCCACGGATTTCGAGGCTGACTTGTTTAGGCAAGGCTTTGTATGTCAACACATGATTCTAGCAGCAGTGACTGTTGGATGTCCATCCAACGGCCGATGTGCTTCTTCAATCTCTGATCTTCCTGCTCCAGCCGCCTAAACTAGCGCCGGCGGGACTGCCTGCTCCCTCCTCTTGTGGCCCGCTGTGATGCCGCGCAGGCTTCCCTGGCCCACCCTACTCCCTCCGCTGGCCTGGCTGCACGCAATCAACTACCTCCTTATTACGCGAACAAAAATGATTCCTCCCACTCACATCTAGGGCACACTGGTTGGGAGGCTGACCTGTGGGCCTACTAAGTTGACGCGTACGCAGGGCTTGTCAACTTAGTCAACAAACGATTCTAGCAGCAGTAACCGTTGGATTTGAATCGAACGGTCCTGCTGCTTTTTCAATCGCTGCTCTTCTTGCACCAGCCGCCCAAACCAGCGTCGGCGAGACCGCCTGCTCCTGCCTCAAGTGGCCGGCTGGGCTGCCGTTGAGGCCTCATCGCCCCCTACTACTCCCACCGCTAGCCAGGCCCTGCGGCGACGGCAGCCTCACACCGCAGCCGAACGAGTGAACCCTCGTACTCCTCCCCGCATTGGCATCCACTGCCGCGTCTTCCCCGGCTCCACGACGTCCCCTTCCTAGGCCTCGCCGTCGTCCACCGCCTTGGTGCTCTCGGCACGGCGTGGTCAATGTGGTCAACGACCGACTTCCATCGGAAGAGTACTGTACGTGGAGAGGCTGACAGCTGGGTCCACGGCCACAACCCAGTTTTTTTGTGATTTGCCAAGTAAGTCACTTTGTCAGGCCTGTTGGGCTGCAAATCTTTCAAGACGAGTAGAGCTTTCATTCGGCTAGCCGAGAAAATGGCCTATCAGTAATGAGAAATTGGCTATACATTTTTAAAACACATCAAACCGGCATTAGTTTCAAATATCTTTTTTTTCATTTCGAGATTTTAAATTGCATTGATTTTTATGCGTGGACAATTTGTTGGATTTTATATTGATATATATTTAACTTTAAAATCAGTTTGAACGTGAATCAAAATTTCGGGATTAAAAACAGTTTGGACCGCACCGAAATATGCAAAATTTCGTATAATTTTTTAATCATGGCCACAATATGGGTTGTAATGCTAACAAAAAGAATATGGGCTCCAAAAAAAATCTTAAGAATTAGCAAATGGGCTGTAAATTATTAGAAATAATGGCAGATGGGCTGTATGATGTTTTCCACAGATTTGAGGCTTTCCTAAAAAATGGTTGACGCACAAGCAGTGACTGTTGGATGTCCATCCAACGGCCGTCGTGCTTCTTCAATCTCTGCTCTTCCTGCTCCAGCCGCTCAAACAAGCGCCGGCGTTACTGCCTGCTCTGACTAGTAGAAAACAGGCTTTAGGTCACAGGACAGTTTTCACATTAGTCCCGGTTCAGTCATGAACCGGGACTAATGTGAGCATTGGTCCCGGTTCGTGCGGCCAGGGACCTGCCGGGCCTCGTGGGGGCATTGGTCCCGGTTCGTCCGGACCCTTTGGTCCCGGTTGGTGGGACAAACCGGGACCAATGGGCCACGCTCCTGGCCCACCACCCTTTAGTCCCGGCTCCTACCACAAACCGAGACTAAAGGCCTGGTCCTAGTTGTGGCCAGTGTTTAGTCCCACCTCGCCAACCGAAGGGCGCTCACATCAGTTTATAAGGCCGCCCCTCTCTGCCTTGTTGAGCTTCTCTTAAAGTGAAAATAGATGCCCTTATACAGGGAATTTGACCTAAATTCACAGTAAATTTCATAGAAATTTATTATGAATTTAGGTTGAATTTTCTCTATAAGCGCATCTATGTTCATTTTTTTATATTTATAAAATAAATAAACCTTAATAAAATAAATAAAACTAAATAAACCTTAATAAAATAAAATAAAATAAACTATAGTAACTACAATAAATAAACCTTAATAAATTAAGTAAAAATAGCACCAGTAAAATAAATAAAAATAGCAGCAGTAAAATAAATAAAAATAAAATAATTAAAGTAAAATACATAAGTTATTAGAAATAAAATAATTAAGTTTTTTGTTGTAAGTAGAAACAAAACAAAACAAATAAAGCAAAAGAGAAAAACAGAGGAAAAAAATTATGCCACCTACTGGGCCACCACGGCCTGAATACGACTAGAAACCCATCCATGGGCCAGGATTCAGGCCCGCAGAAGGCCCAGTAGGCCCCACAGGCAAAGAGAACAGTTAGGCCCGAAAGCCTGCAGTTGAGAGGAGTTCGAGAGGGTGGGCGCAGCAGCGCTTATAAACCACTCTCAAGCTCTCTCAACTAGCGAGGTGGGACTAAACTTTTGACGCGGGGCAGCACAAGGCCTTTGGTCCCGGTTGGTGCCACCAACTGGGACTAAAGGGGCATTGGTCCTGGTTCGTGGCACCAACCGGGACCAAAGGCCTTTAGTCCCGGTTGGTGCCACCAACCGGGACCAATGAGTTCCCTATATATACCCCATCGCCACAGCAGAGCACTCCAGAGTGCTCTGTTTTTTCTGGCCGGCGAGGGGAGGGCATTTGGGTGCTCTAGCTCACCTCCTATGCACATGAGGTGTTCGATGAAATGTCTGAGCCACACTAGTTAATCTTTGTCCTCTCGAAACTCGACCTCCGAGCTCCATTTTCCCCGAGATTTGTCTAGGTTTAGCGGTCCGTCACGTCCCGTCCCCGTCTTCACCGCCGTCGATCGCCCGCGCCGATCTCGTCGCCAGCACCACCGTGGTGAGCCTCTTATTCTTATCTTCTTTCTGAAAGGAAAAAATTCTTACTTTAGATAGTTACTTGTCTAATTTTGTTACTTTTATTATTCCTTCTTATTACATAGTGCGATGGTTTTGGTGTCCGCCCCCGTCGGCCCTCGTCCTGTCTATGATTCGGATGTGGTATATATTATCTTTTTATAACTGTTTGGTTCATTTATTGTTTATGACAAATATACCGACCAACGTGACATAAATTTTATTTATCTAGGAGGTGGTTGAACCGGAAATTCTAACCGACCCTATTGTCGAGAGGTTAAATTTAGTTGAAGAAGAAAACAATTACTTGAAGGAAAAAATAAAAAAATTGAGGAGGAGAAGATGATATTGGAGTTGCATGTTGCGGATGTCGTCGATGATCACAAGATCAAGATGGATGCAATGCGCTTGAAGATTAGAAAGATTAGAAAATATGCCATTCATACTGAGGCTTGGTATCATTATGCCGTTGGATCAATTGTTACCTTGGTTGCGATTATGATCGCATTTGTTTTCGCATTGAAATGTTTTACATAGTTTCAATGTATGTTTTAATTAATTAGATGCTCTGGAGAGCTATATATATGTTGTTAGATGAGAACTATGTATGTACTTTGGTTCTAATGTGATGATGAACTTCTATTAATTTGGTCACTTAATTATCTATTCATGATGTTCTGTAATGGTTTTTGACACACTTAATTATATATAATGCAGGCAGATGAACCGGCAATGGATGTACGGTGACAGACACACCTCCGAGTACATTAAGGGCGTGCATGATTTTCTCGAAGTGGCTGAGGCAAACAAGCAGAATGGTTTTATGTGTTGTCCATGCCCTATATGTGGGAATACGAAGTCTTACTCTGACCGGAAAATCCTTCACACCCACCTGCTTTACAAGGGTTTCATGCCACACTATAATGTTTGGACGAGGCATGGAGAAATAGGGGTTATGATGGAAGACGGCGAGGAAGAAGAGGACGATGACAACTATGTGCCTCCTGAATACGGTGATGCTGCAATGGGGGAAGCTGCTGAAGATCAAGAGGAACCAGACGATGTGCCCAATGATGCTGCAAGGGGGGAAGCTGCTGAAGATCAAGAGGAACCAGTGCCCGATGATGATGATCTCCGCCGGGTCATAGTCGATGCAAGGACGCAATGCGAAAGTCAAAAGGAGAAGCTGAAGTTCGATCGCATGTTAGAGGATCACAAAAAAGGGTTGTACCCCAATTGCGAAGATGGCAACACAAAGCTCGGTACCGTACTGGAATTGCCGCAGTGGAAGGCAGAGAATGTTGTGCCTGACAAAGGATTTGAGAAGCTATTGAAAATATTGAAGAAGAAGCTTCCAAAGGATAACGAATTGCCCGACAGTACATACGCAGCAAAGAAGGTCGAATGCCCTCTAGGATTGGAGGTGCAGAAGATACATGCATGCCCTAATGACTGTGTCCTCTATCGCGGTGCGTACAAGGATTTGAACGCATGCCCGGTATGCGGTGCATTGCGGTATAAGATCAGACGAGATGACCCTGGTGATGTTGACGGCGAGCCCCCCAGGAAGAGGGTTCCTGCGAAGGTGATGTGGTATGCTCCTATAATACCACGGTTGAAACGTCTGTTCAGAAACGAAGAGCATGCCAAGTTGATGCGATGGCACAGTGAGGACCGTAAGAAAGTCGGGAAGTTGAGAGCACCCGGTGACGGGTCGCAGTGGAGAAAAATTGAGAGAAAGTACTGGGCTGAGTTTGCAGCTGACCCAAGGAACGTATGGTTTGGTTTAAGCGCGGATGGCATGAATCCTTTCGGGGAGCAGAGCAGCAACCACAACACCTGGCCCGTGACTCTATGTATGTATAACCTTCCTCCTTGGATGTGCATGAAGCGGAAGTTCATTATGATGCCAGTTCTCATCCAAGGCCCTAAGCAACCCGGCAACGACATTGATGTGTACCTGAGGCCATTAGTTGAAGAACTTTTACAGCTGTGGAATGGAAACGGTGTACGTACGTGGGATGAGCACAAATAGGAGGAATTTAACCTGCACGCGTTGTTGTTTGTAACCATCAACGATTGGCCCGCTCTCAGTAACCTTTCAGGACAGACAAACAAGGGATACCACGCATGCACGCACTGTTTAGATGACACTGAAAGTATATACCTGGACAAAATCAGGAAGAATGTGTTCCTGGGCCATCGTCAATTTCTTCCGACCAACCATCAATGTCGAAAGAAAGGCAAGCATTTCAAAGGCGAGGAAGATCACGGGAAGAAGCCCGCCATGCGTACCGGTGATCACGTACTTGCTATGGTCAATGATTTACACGTAATCTTTGGAAAGGGTCCCGGCGGACTAGCTGTTCCGAATGACGCTGAGGGACACGCACCCATGTGGAAGAAGAAATCTATATTTTGGGACCTACCCTACTGGAAAGAGCTAGAGGTCCGCTCTTCAATCGACGTGATGCACGTGACGAAGAACCTTTGCGTGAACCTACTAGGCTTCTTGGGCGTGTATGGGAAGACAAAAGATACACCTGAGGCACGGGAGGACCTGCAACGTTTGCACGAAAAAGACGGCATGCCTCCGAAGCAGTATGAAGGTCCTGCCAGCTACGCTCTTACGAAAGAAGAGAAATAAATCTTCTTTGAATGCCTGCTCAGTATGAAGGTCCTGACTGGCTTCTCGTCGAATATAAAGGGAATAATAAATATGCCAGAGAAAAAGTTCCAGAACCTAAAGCCTCATGACTGCCACGTGATTATGACGCAACTGCTTCCGGTTGCATTGAGGGGGCTTCTACCGGAAAACGTCCGATTAGCCATTGTGAAGTTATGTGCATTCCTCAATGCAATCTCTCAGAAGGTGATCGATCCAGAAATCATTCCAAGGCTAAGGAGTGATGTGGCGCAATGTCTTGTCAGTTTCGAGCTGGTGTTCCCACCATCCTTCTTCAATATCCTGACGCACGTCCTAGTTCATCTAGTCGACGAGATTGTCATTCTGGGGCCCGTATTTCTACACAATATGTTCCCCTTTGAGAGGTTCATGGGAGTCCTAAAGAAATATGACCGTAACCGCGCTAGGCCAGAAGGAAGCATCTCCATGGGCCTTCAAATAGAGTATGTCGTTGGGTTTTGTGTTGACTTCATTCCTGGCCTTAAGAAGATAGGTCTCCCTAAATCGCGGTATGAGGGGAGACTAACTGGAAAAGGCACGCTTGGAGGGGGGACTCAATAATATGCAGGGACGGGCATTCTTGGTCTCAAGCACACTACACAGTTCTACAGAACTCTACCTTGGTGACCCCGTATGTCAATGAACACAAGAACAGTCTGCGCTCCAAACACCCGGAGCAGTGTGACGACTGGATTACATGTGAACACATCAGGACTTTCAGCAGTTGGTTGGAAACACGTCTCAGAGGTGACACCACTGTTTGTGATGAGTTGTACTCGTTGTCCAGGGGACCATCTTCGACTGTATTGACTTACAAAGGATACGAGATAAATGGGAATACATTTTACACGATCGCCCAAGATCAAAAGAGCACCAACCAAAACAACGGTGTCCGCTTTGATGCAGCAACCGAGAGGGGAAAGGACACATATTATGGTTACATAATGGACATATGGGAACTTGACTACGGACATGATTTTAAGGTCCCTTTGTTTAAGTGCAAATGGTTCAATCTGTCAGGAGGCGGGGTACAGGTAGACCCACAGTACGGAATGACAACAGTGGATCTGAACAATCTTGGGTACACTGACGAACCGTTCGTCCTAGCCAATGATGTGGCACAGGTTATCTATGTGAAGGACATGTCTACCAGACCGAGGAAAAGAAAAGATAAGGAAGCGAATACATCATACGATGAGCCAAAGCGCCACATAGTTCTTTCAGGAAAAAGGGACATTGTGGGAGTGGAGGGCAAGACTGACACGTCTGAAGATTATGAAAAGTTTCATGAAATTCCTCCCTTCAAAGTCAAGGCTGACCCAAGCATCCTGATAAACGATGAAGATTATCCATGGTTACGGCGCAATAAGCAAATGACACAAGCGAAGAAAAAGTGAAGACTTTCTCCCGCAACTATTATGATGATACCATGCCAACTTTGTAATAGACGAGTATGATATCATTGTCCGTTTTGTACAAGAAGTGCATCTAGTTTTTGCCGTAACCCTCTCAACTTTCTTGCACATGCTATGTGGATGAAATGATGATACCATGCCAACTTTCAACCTTCTCAGAGTTCATTTGAAATGCTTTTCAATTTTAGGGTCTTATAGCTCAAAATAATTAGTAAATGCATGAAAAATAACAAGCCAAAAATTAAAAATTATGCCACCTACTGGGCCACCATGGCCTGAATACGATTAGAAACCCATCCATGGGCCAGGATTCAGGCCCGCAGAAGGCCCAGTAGGACCACAGGCATGTACAGAGAGGTTAGGCCCGTAAGCCTGCTTTAGAGAGGAGCTCGACAGCTCAGGCGCACTGCACCGTATAAACAGGTGCGGCTCTCTCTCAGCTAGCGAGGTGGGACTAAACTCACCACCACGCCGCTGTGCAAGGCCATTGGTCCCGGTTGGTGGCACGAACCGGGACCAATTCCACCCTTTGGTCCCTATTGGTGCCACGAACCGGTGCTAATGAGGCTGTGGCCCCACGAGCACCTTTAGTACCGGTTCGTGGCACGAACCGGTACTAGAGTTTCTTACTAAGCAGTTTTCTAGTCCCACCTCGCTAGCTGAGAGGCACTACGAGCGGTTTATAAGCCCTGAGTGCAGAGACGATGAAGAAGAGGCGCAATGCTCACGTTGCTTAGCTTCAAGCCTTGAGGAATAAGGTAGACTGCATGGAGCTATGTGCAGTGCAGTCTACACTATTCCGAAAGGCTTGAAGCAAATCAACGAGCATTGCGCCTCTTTTTTATTTTTAATAACTTATTACAACTCCGGACTTCTTGTGTTCCGACAAAATAAAATAAACTTTAATAAAATTTATGAAACTAAAATTAACAAAGTATTTTCTGTTCAAAACATTATAAGAAACCTCTATTATTATTGAAAATAAAATCATATAAAATTGATGCAACTAAAATTATCGAATTATTTTCTGTTCAAAATCATTAAAAGCAAAAAGAATTTTCATAAAGAACTTTTTTGATAGAAACTTTAATAGCAAAGAGAATTATCATAAAGTAATATAAATAAGTAATTGGAAACAAAATAAAATAAAATAAATAAGTTTTTTGTTGTAAGTAGAAACAAAACAAAATAAATAAAGCAAAAAAGAAAACAAAAAAACTAGATACAGCAAAAAAAATTCATAAAGAACTTTTTTTGATAGAAACTTTAATAGCAAAAAGAATTATCATAAAGTAAAATAAATAATTAATTAGAAACAAAATAAAATAAAATAAATAAGTTTTTTGTTGTAAGTAGAAACAAAACAAAATAAATAAAGCAAAAAAGAAAACAAAAAAACTAAATACAGCAAAAATAATTGTTGGGGCGCTGCCCGCTTAGCCTTCAAACCCTCAGGTTTGCAAATACAGGCCCAGAAGGGCTAGGCGGCTAAACGGGCAGCGCGCCAAAGTTAGGCCGAGAAGCCTGCTATAGAGAGGAGTTCGAAACAGCAGCCGCGCCGCGGCATTTAAACTGGTGCGGGCGCCCCTCGGCTAGCGAGGTGGGACTAAACTTTTGGTCGCGATGCGGACAGCAAAAAAAATTGTTGGGGCGCTGCCCGCTGGGCCCTCCAACCCTCGGGTTTGCAAATACAGGCCCTGAAGGGCTAGAGGGCTCAACGGGCAGCGCGCCAAAGTTAGGCCCAGAAGCCTGCTATAGAGAGGAGTTCGAGACAGCAGCCGCGGCGGGGCTTATAAACCACTCCGAGCCCCTCTCAACTAGCGAGGTGGGACTAAACTTTTGGCCGCGACGCGGGTAGCAAGAGGCCTTTGGTCCCGGTTGGTGCCACCAACCGGGAGTAAAGGGGTGCATTGGTACCGATTCGTGGCACCAACCGGGACCAATGCCCCCCCTTTAGTCCCGGTTGGTGCCACCAACCGGGACCAAAGGCCGCCGCTTCCCGCCCTTTGCGCTGCTGAAAAGGGACCTTTGGTCCCGGTTGGTGGCACCAACCGGGACTAAAGGGTGGCATTGGTCCCGGTTGGTGCCACGAACCGGGACCAATGCCCTTGCTATATAACCAGGACTTGTGAAAATTTCACATCTCCGTCGCCTCCCACGTCAGTTGCCCCCGCCGCGAGGCTGCCCAAATCGCCCGCGCGCTCCTCGTCGCCGTCTACGCCGTCGCCTCCCCGAGCCCGCGCCGTCCTCGTCGCCGGCATCCCTCAGCCCGCCGTCCTCGTCATCCCCGTCGCCGCGTGCCTCCCCGAGCCCACCCCTCCACGTCCCTGTCGCCGCCTGCCGTCCCGAGACCGCCGTCCCCGTCACCGCGTGCCGCCCTGAGCCCGCCGTCCTCATCACCGGACTCCTGCCATCGCCGCCCCCCTCGAAGTGAGCCCCCCCTTTCCCATGGTCCCGATCGAGCGCCGCTCTTGCGCCCGAGTGCCCCTTGCTCTCTGCCGCCCCTGCTCCATGGTCGCCGCCGGCCCCGACGCATTGAAGAGCAGAAGGAGAGGAGAAGGAGAGGAGAGGAGAAGGAGTGGAGCAGCAGCAAGACGCCGTCCAATTTTCTGAAATCTCTGATTTTTTTTACAGATATGAACAGTGCATATAGAGGGTGTTTGATCAAATGCTAGATGGCTTTGGGCATTTTTAGAATTTATGATATTTTTTGTGGTGAGGTACTGATGCAAGACAAAGGTGATGGCAAAATTTCAGAATTTTTGGATTGGTTTAGAATAGGTTTTCAGCAAGGAATTTGAATCTGGTTCAAATTTCATTTGAATGGAATATGAAAATTTTGAACTATGGATCAGAAGGTTTTTGGTGAAATGGAGTGTGGGTACTATCATGAAGTTGTAGTAATTTTTGTGGTTGTAAAAGAGTTAGGAAAATTTAGAATGTGCTAAATATGTCAAAAAATGTTTTTTTGTTCATATACAGAAAGTTTTTATATATGACTATGGATATATGAGAATTGATGATCCATGGATGTATGCATTGATATATATGAGAAACGAAGTTCATAGAATATTTACCAAGTATATATGTATTTTTGTTCATAGCATTTTTTTCCATTTATATATGTATGTGGCTATAGATGGATATATATGAGAAATGATGATCCATGGAAAAGTTTTATATATGCAAAAGTTACATTTTTAGAAAAGTTTTATATATCTAGCTAGGAAAGGAAGAAGAAGAAAAAGAAGGAGAGGAAAAAGGAAAATAAGAAGAGGAAGAAAGGAGAAGAAGAGGAGAGGAAGAAGAGGAGAAATAAATAAGAAGAGGAAAAAAGAAGAAAAAGAAGAGGAGAAGAAGAAAGGAATAGAAGAGAAGAGGAAAAAATAGAAAAAATTCTATTTTTTCTTCTTCTCTCCTCTATTCCTTTCTTCTTCTCCTCTTTTTTTTCTTCTTTTTTTTCTTCGATCTTCTCCTCTATTCCTTTTCTTCTTCTCCTCTTTTTATTTCTTCTTCATTTTCTTATGTTTTATCGGGTCTGTCGTCGTCGATATACCCCTCTCCCGATAACTTCAACACGAGGGGGGGTCGATATACCCCCTCCCCGCCGATAATATTATTTTCCCATGTACGTATGTCGTCGTTGTCGATATAACCCCCTCCCGATAACTTCAACATGTGGGGGGGGGGTTTCGATATACCCCCTCCCCATAATATTATTTTCCCATGTATGTATGTCGTCGTTGTCGATATATATAACTCCCTCCCAGATAACTTCGACATGATGGACGGTAGATATTTATACCCCCCTCTCGACCGTGATAACTTATACCACGGGAGCACCCCCGGCCCTCTAGCTCAACCAAAACTCACGAGGACACACAAACCCTAGAAAAAAATGATGTCAGTCTCCTACCCCCTCCCGCCGCGCCCCTACCCTTGAAGCGTTGCCTAGGCCACCCCAAACCCGGAATAAGCTAGGTCTACGTTTGCACTAATATATCCACCTGCTGTCATGTTTGTGTAATAATTGCCATGTTGTAATATTTGCAGAAACAATGGAGCACGGACGAGACGAGCAAGCAGAAGAGGTGTTGGGGGACATAATCTTAGCCGGAGGTGATATCTTGTCGTATCTTAACGACAATGATGGTCTGGAAGAACAGGGTGAAGAAGCAGGCTACGGTGATCGAAGAGTGGAGGAGGAAAGACATGATTATGATGGCTCCGGTGACCCAATGCTGGTGCAAGAAGGAGCTCGTGGTGACGGCTCCGGTGACCGAACAGTGTCCGGCAGGTAAATATATTAGTTAAGCCTGTGCTGACTAGCTAATTGATGCATTCATTGTTTTGGTATGTACACATATTAAGTAACACTCGTCTTTCTTCTTTTTCTAGCCCTCCGGATCGAGCACAACTTCGGTAAAGAGACGAGGCCCGAAGAGAAAATTGCGCTCGGATGAAAGGTTTGAGATCACAGCACTCGCGCGCGACGGCCAACCGATTGAACCCATCCGGACAAAGGATGCATTTGCTGCTCAGTGCGGGGTTCTAGTTAGGGACAAGATCCCGATCAGCATCCAGCAATGGTATAAGCCTAAGAAGGAAGACCCTGAGGTGTCTTATGTCAATGATATGCAGAAAGATGATCTTTGGACTGAGCTAAAGGCAAATTTCACCCTACCGCCAAAGGAGGATCCGGAGAAGCCAGTTATAGAGCAATTAATCAAGTCTCATGCTCTTAAGAAGATGGCAGACCTATTCAGGAGGTGGAAGAATGAGCTGAAAACGTTTGTCGACAAAGAAGAGACACCAGAATTCATCGGCCGGTATGAGAAGATCAGAGATCACTGGCCCGCATTTGTGGCCCACAAGACATCGGAAAAGAGTAAGAAGATGTCAGCGACAAACAAGAAGAATGCTGCAAAGAAGAAGCTTCACCATCGCACGGGGTCAGGTGGCTACCTCAAAGCCCGACCTAAGTGGGCCAAGGCTGAGAATGATCTGCTTGAAAAAGGGATCGAACCACAGACAATGAACTGGACAGACCGTTGCCGGACTTGGTTCTTCGGGGCTGGCGGAACCTTGGACCCTGTATCAGGGAGGTGCGTTTGGACGAACGAGCTTTTGAGAATACCAGTCAAGAAGATTCAGCAATATATCGATGCAGCGCAGCAAGGGACGTTCGTTCCAGACAGAGAGAACGACGAGCTCACAATGGCCCTCAGGAATCCTGAGCACCCTGGACGGACATGAGGCACGCCAGGCTCCGTTCCGTGGAAGGCTGGTTTTCCGGACGCGAGCGGTTACAAAAGCCAGGAGAGGAGGAAAAAAGTGGAGCAGATCCAAATTCAGAAGCTGCACGAAAGGGTTCAAGCGCTAGAGGAACGAGACGGCAGTCGACATGCCGAAACTGCCCCCGAAGCTACACCGCCATCTCAGCGGAGAAGCAGCGTGGCTTCCACCGAGCTGCTTCAGCTGGAGCATGCGGCTCCTGCTAGCTACCCCGTGGATGCTATCACGGAGTCTCAACGTTGCCACCTTATGGCGGAATGGCAGAACTTCAAAGTCAAGGCGGCTGTTGGCTCTGTTTTACCTCCTGAACCCGGCGCAACCTACCACTGCCGGCCGATTCCAGAAGGATATGCTAGGGTGATGGTGGATGAAATAACGGAGGGATTTGAGGAGCTCCAGCTTGACCACCCTACCGGTGAAGGGGAGACTCGGCTGGGTTCTGCTCTGAAGACTCCATGCCTATGGCGGAAGGAGCTCATCAAGCTTCCGAACTGGATGGCTCCGGCGAGTAAGGGCACTCCGCCTCCTCCTCCGGCTCCTCCTCCGGCGAGTGATCAGGGCACTCAGCCTCCTTCTCCGGCGCGTCGCGGCACTCCGCCTCCTTCTCCGCCAGCGCTGGCGTGCCAGAGCAGCCAGCCTCCTCCTTCTCCGCCTCGTCAGCAAGGGCGGAAGAGACCCGCCGCCGCTACGGCTGCTCCGGCGCGTCATAGTCCTTCTCCTCCGCCTCGTAAGCAAGGAAAGAAGACAGCCGCAGCCGCTCCATCTGCTCTGCCGGCGTCTAGCAGTACAGCTGCTAGAGGTGGGAGGCAATGCAGATTCGGTCCTTCTCTGAAGACTCCAGAGAAGTTACCATACGAGAGGACCGAGGAGGAAACCAGGAAGATCGTGCGAGCCGAAGTGACAAACTTCTTTGAAGGGGTGAAAGCAAAGAAACATCCACCTCCGGAGGAGAAGGTAGATCCGGTGAAAGCAAAGCGCACTCTGGCTGCGCTGACAAAACCACCAAAGTCTCCGCCGAGAGGCAACTATGAGCGCATTCTTGCAAAGACATATGCAGAAGCGGAGCGGTCGGGAAGTACTGTCAGTGATCAAAGGTTAAAAGAACGACGAGCTGGGAAAAAAATTGCCCAGCTCGGCGAACAAGTGAACCAATCGTGCCCCCGCTCAAGGTGTCAAAAGACATCGTCGCTAATGATCCGAGGATGGTGGCCGGTTATAGCAATCTTGGAGATTACCTGCCCGACGATGTACATTATGAAATCATGGAGGTCGACGAACACAAATACCATTACGGGAAGCCTCTCGTCAAAGATGAAAGATCTCTATCAACGATGATGCGAAGACTACATGATTGGTACATGAAAACCTGCAGAGAGTCTGATGGGATGGATACTTTGACGCTGAGAGTTAAATCGGAGCATAACCTCATTGGAATTGATCTGCTGAATGTTCCATTTGAGGATTTCTTCCAGTTTTACAATCAAAAGGCCCTCGATAAAACAACGATCACTTGCTACTGTCTGTAAGTAGTACTACTTCTGTCATTAAGTCTCTCTATATAGGTCAGCTCTTTCATTGCATGCATTTATAATTATCCTCACTATATTATGCAGATTGAAGATCGCCGAATTGAAGAAAAGACAAATCCGTGATATTGGGTTCATTAACACAAATCTCATAGATGCATATACGGTTGAAAAACATCCCAAAGATGCTGAGGCCAACTTGCTACAATCGTTGGTATTAAATCAAAACAAAGATATAATACTCTTTCCTTACAACTTCAAGTGAGTGTTACTGTCTTGTGCATATTCGGTTTTCCTTATTAGTCCAGGTTATGGTAATGTAATTGATGACTTATGCATGCATGCGCAGCTTCCACTATATTCTCCTAGATATTAAGCTTGAGCAGGGAGTAGTAATCGTCTTAGACTCGAGACGAAAAGATCCCCAGGACTATGCGAACATGACTCAAATGCTCGAGAAGTAAGTTAAATCGATCATTATCCACCATATCAGCAACTTTGTTCATTTCCTGATATCAAGTAATTGTTCTCTTTGTCTGGCAGGGTTTGGAGAAAATTCACCTCAAAAGCTCCGGGACTGCCGAAGAAGCTGCAATTTAATCACCCGAAAGTAAGTACTATAGTAGCATGTTCCGCGCATCTCCTAGTGATTGAAGCGCTAGTTTCATCAATACCATTTAGCATGCTTGCTTATCAGTTTGATTGACCTCTATTTCTTGTAAAGTGGTTGTGGCAGGAACCCGGGAATAATTACTGTGGATACTACGTTTGCGAGTCCATCCGCTACACGACCTGTGAGCGGGGCTACACTGAAGAACAATATGAAGTGCGTAAGCAATAATATTCACAATTTTATTTTATTACCATCATTTGTGTTGAGTTTCATTTATTGATATATATATGTATTGACCCCCTTCTTCAAATTAGATGTTTCGGAAGCGGGATGAACTCCTAGCACCAGATCGTATGCGAGGAATTCAAGAAGAATTGGCGGCATTCTTCCTTGACCACGTGATCGCTGAAAACGGAGAATACTATGTGGACCCTGTGTTCCTACAATTTAATTAGGAGATTGTATTGTAAGAGATAATTATTGTATATATGTAGCCGGTAGTGTCGGATAGATATACGAGAACTTGTTGTTCGACCAGTATCTCGGAGAAGGAGAGGTGGTCGATATCACTTCTCTCTGTATGCATATGTTCATGACGATCTTCTGTTTCCTTCATTTGATTACTAGCTAGCGTGTCTACTCCTCTCCATACGTATATAGTAAGTAGCGTCGACCAAGCACGGAGATAAGAGAGGACACTTCTCTCTATTAATTAGCTAGCTAACACAATATATGAAACACCTAAATTAACCCCCCCAAAACCCCTAAACCACCCCCTTTCTAAAAAAACAAAAACCTCAGCTCCTGCTAGCTGCTGACGCGTGGATGCCTATTGGTCCCGGTTGGTGACACCAACCGGGACAAAAGGCCCTGCCTATTGGTCCCGGTTGGTGGCACCAACCGGGACCAAAGGCCCTCCTGCCTGGGCTCCCCGCACCGGCCACGTGGACGGCCTTTAGTCCCGGTTCGTGTAAGAACCGGGACTAAAGGGCTAGGGCATTAGTAACGACCCTTTAGTCCCGGTTCCAGAACCGGGACTAAAGGCCCTTATGAACCGGGGTAAAAGCCCCTTTTCCTACTAGTGTCTCTCCTCCCCGCGGCCGGCTGTGCTGCCGCGCAGGCCTCACCGCCCCACCATACTCCCATCGCTGGCCTAGCCATCCCTCTACTCACCCACACCTGCTGTTATTCTCCGGCGACGGCAGACGAACCAGTAAACCCTCGTACAGTCGTACTCCCCTTCGCGTGGGAAACAACTGCCGAGTCTTCCCTGGCTCCGTGTCGTTCCCTTCCTAGGCCTCGCCGTCATCCACCGCCCTGGTGCTCTCGGCGCGACCTGGTCAACGTGGTCAACGACCGACATGCATCTAAAGTGGACTGTACGTGGAGAGGCTGACAGCTGGGTCCACGGCCGCACGCAAGGAAATGACTCCTTATTACGCACAAAATAATGATTCCTCCACCTGACATCTGGGACCCACCGAAAGGGCCTCTGTATTTCGCAAAAAAACGTTACCGCCGCTGACAGCTCGGACCCACCAGCTATATCTTCGCACACAAGGAAGTGCCTCCTTATTACGCATAAAAAAAATGAATACTCCCCCTGCTAGCTGGGACCCAGTATAGTGGGAGGCTGACTTGTGGGCCTACTAAGGTGAGGGGGACGGAGGGCTTTGTCAACTTAGTCAATATGCACGATTATAGCTCCAGTGACCGTACAATGTCCATCCAATGGCCGTAGTGCTTCTTCAACCTCTGGTCTTCTTGCTCCAGCCGCCCAAACCAGCGCCGGTCGTGCCTCGTGCTCCTGCTTCCCGTGGCCAGCTGTGATGCTGCGGAGGCCTCACCGCCCCCTACTACTCCCACCGCTGGCCAGGCCATCCCTCTACTCACCCACACCCCATGTTTTTCTGCGGCGACGACAGCCTCACACCGCAGCCGAACCAGTGAACCCTCGTACTCCTCTCTGTGTGGGCATCCACTGCCGTGTCTTCCCTGGCTCCGCGTCGTCCCCTCCCTAGGCCTCGCCGTCGTCCAACGCCTTGGTGCTCTCGGCGCGGCATGGTCAATGTGGTCAACGACCGACTTCCATCGGAAGAGTATTGTACGTGAAGAGGCAGAAAGCTATGTCCACAGCCGCAGCAAGGAAGTGCCTCCTTATTACGCGCAAAATAATTATTCCTCCACCTGACAGCAGGGACCCACCGGATGGGCCACCGTATTTCATGAAAAAACGTTTCCCCCTGACTGCTCGGACCCACTAGCTACATCTTTGCACGCAAGGAAGTGCGTCCGGGCAAAAAAATGATTCGCCCCCTGACTGCTGGGACCCACCAGCTACATCTTCGCAGGCAAGGAAGTGCCTGACAGTCGGGACCCACCAGGTCGAAGCGTACGTAGCGTTGTCATTCTGGTCGCGAACGTGTACGTACATACTGGTCAATGTAGAGGCGCACACGTAGCATGTACACGTACGTACAACGGCCAGTGTGCAAGAAAGAAAATACGGCCACGCACATACATACGGGCAGGGTCTCGAACGCATACTCGCGCATACGTACGGCCAGTGGTCGTGTACATGGCTGGGTCGAACGGAGAAACGTCGTCGTCATCGTGTTCATGGGGAGCCAACCGGCTGGGTCGGAACGGAATGCGTCATCGTGTTCATCGGGAGGGCTTGGACGGAACAGCCGATGGAAACGAGGCCCGGCGTACCGCAGAACGGAGGAAACGGCGTTGTGTTCGACCGGCCATGGTCGAAATGGGATCCTGTTCATCGGTAGGGGTGTGGCATATTGCAAAACGGAGGAAACGGACCTCCTACGGTCGAAACGGGGGTCCTGTTGATCGGGAGGGGTGTGGAGTACCGCAAAACGGAGGAAACGGACTTGTGTTGGAGCGCTACGGTCGAAACGGGGGTCCTGTTCATCAGGAGGGGTGTGGCGTACCACAAAACGGGACTCCACGGGATACTGTTCATCTCCACCGTCGACCCCCTCCAGCCTCCACGGGCCATTGTTCATCCACCGTCGACCTTCTCCAGCCTCCACCCGCGACTGTTCATCCACGGGCTCCTGTTCATCCAGCCTCCACCGCGCGCTACTCCACCGGCTACTGTTCAACCAGCCCTCTCCACGGGCTACTGTTCATCCAGCCCTCCACCATCTACTATTCATCCTGCCCTCCACGAGGTGGTCCTGTTCATCCAGCCCTCCATGGGGTCCTGTTCATCCAGCCCCAACCGGCTCGATCGATCGGGGTCCTGTTCATCCAGAGGCAACACCACGGGGTCCTGTTCATCAACCCCCACCGGGAACTGTTCATCCAAACCCCCCCAGCAACGCTCACTGTTCATCCAGAGGCAGCATCGATCGGTTTTAGTTAGCAGCAGTAGCGAAGGAATCGCTCGATCGGGTTCAGTTAACAGCCATCGATCGATCGCTCGGGTTCAGTAACGCGTAGCCTGCAGTGCAATCTCTCGGGTTCAATTAGAGCCCAACGCCTCGCACCCACGCGCGTGCGTGTACGAGAGAAACGTGCCTCTCTCGGCCCCGACCACCCACCGTGACCGGGAACACCCCGATATTTTCCTCGCCCTCGCTTCTACCACGGTTTTTTCTATCATGGACGGCCAAAGAATGTCATGTAGCTGCGTGTCCGGCCCGCCCAGGACGAAAAGCCCATTTTCTGTCATGATTTTTTGTAATAGAAGCAGGACCCCACCACATCTATGATGATGACGGGTTTTGTCACAATTATCGTCATAGAAGTGTCATAAGTATGACAAAAAATTTCGTTCGGCCCAATATGTCACGGATGTGCCTTTTTTTGTAGTGAGATATCGATAGTTGTTTAGTATTGGCGCCAGACCTGTCAACTAAGAAGACCAGTCACAGAAGAACTGTACCAAGATGAAAAGATAGAAGAATTGAGGAAAAGGTTATGCCACTACACGAAGAGCCCAGAGAAAGAATTTTTCCCGAGAATCTGAGAAGACCGACACTGTCAAGAATAAGGATGGATTATATGTGTTTTGATGGAACCGTAACAATGCTTCGAACGGCGGTAGCACCCAAGACCCCTGTGACGATTGATGGATTCCGAGAAGACCCCCAAACCTAACCTATTTCTTGCTAGCCTCTCCGAATCTCGAGGACGAGATTCATTTTAAGGGTGGTAGGTTTGTAACATCCCAAAATTCTAAATTTTGGAATGTTATATTAAATAGATAGTTATGATTGATTGTGTGAAATTTGAAACTTTTTGAAAGTTAAATGAGAGGGAATAAAAGGACTTTCCCAAACTTTCACTTTGCATTTCTGATCTACGTGAATTCAAATTCTTTTCGAATACAAAACCCTAGAGAGAAGATGACATGACTTGTTCCATTTAAATAAATGAAAAGGGTTTTTGAAAATATTTAAGTTTCATTCGGAAATATTTTCCAATTCAGAAACTTTATGCAACTCAATGTTTTTCATGAGAGAAGATAAAATGACTTCTTCAAAACATATGAAATATGAGTTGGGAGTTTCAAAGAATCAAATTCAAATTCCCTTTGAAATTATTTTCAATTTGGAGTTATTTGGTTTTATTCGAATTAGTTTTCTCCAAAAATAAAATATATGGAAAATAGGGCAAAATGATTCCCTACATCAGAAAATTGGAGAGAAATAAATTTGGAATCATTTTGTTTTTTGTAAATGATTTTTATTGGGTTTTATTATAGCTGTAGCACTTTTTGCTTTATTTAAATTTTTGAGGATTTTATTTGATGCTAGAAAAATGTTCAAGTTGTAGAAAATCATTTTTTGAATTTTTTATATATTATATGCCTATAGTATGTTTTTAGTTTATTTGTTTTATTTTCTTTTCTGTAAATTTTTTTGAACTTCTAGGCAACCGAAGTGGGCCGGCCCGGCAAATCGCCGGGCCACGGCCCAGCCGGCCCAGCAAATTGCCGCGCCACGGCCCAGCCGGCCCGATGCCGCGCCCCGCTCGTCCCCGAGCTCAGGACGGAGTCCCGAGCCGCCACGGCATCGCCGCTGCGCCGACCTCGGCGTCCGTGCCGAGGCCGGGCTCCTCTGCCCCTTGCCCAAGGCACTCCGCCCCCTCCTCTTTTAAATACCAGAGCCCCGGGCCCCGTTCCTCCTCCTCGCCCCGCACTCGCGACGCTGCCGCCGCATCTCGCCGGAGCCGCTGCCACCTTGCTCCGTCCCGTCGCCGTGGACCGCCACCGACGCCGCCATCCTCCTCGCATCGACGTGCCGCCCCTCCCCGTCCACTCCGCCCTCGCCGCAGGCCACTAGAGCCATCGCTCCGGTCGAGCCGAGCCGCCCGGCGTCGTCTTCTCCGACGCCGATGAACCCCGCCGACGCCGACCGGTAACCACCACCGCTAGCCGTTGGATCTAGATCCAACGATCCAGATTTTGTTTTTTTTTGTTAAATGTTTTCTTCTATTCTGTGAATGTTCGTTAGTTAGGGTTTCAACGAACGTTTTCGTTCATTAGGTTTCTATTAGCGAGCGTTCTCTCTATAGTTTTTTCTTTTTTCCTTTTCTGTTTAATTTCGGCGAGGGACCCATCCGTGAATAGTTTTCTTACAGATTAGTCCCTGATCTTTAATCGATCACTACTTTTTACACCGTTTATCCAAATCCAATGAAACCAACGCCCACTTCTTCGTTACGATCCCCGCTATCCAGATAATCAACTTAAACATGTTTTTGAAAGTTTCAAATTTGATTTCAAACAGATTTGAATTTGAACTTCTTTTGTTCATAACTCGAGTTCTATAACTCCGATTTGAGTGATTTTTTTGCAAATCGAAACTCTTGACCTAAAGTTTCTGATAAGGCCAAATTCACCCAATTTTGGTACTGTTAGAAATTGTTTTCTGTTGCAAGAGTTAATTGCTTGGTTTTGAAGTTTTCCGAATTGTTTTCTTCGTTCTTTCCGATCTTTTGAGTGATTGCTTATGTGTGGTTACTATTGCTTGCTTACGATAGATTCACCGGAGTGTGACGAGTAGAACTATCAGGAGTTATGAGTGCGAATCGTCTTCATCAACAGTACAGGCAAGTTCACACTTTGATCATACTTTTATTACCCAGTTTCTATGCATTAGTTTCAACCCTCAAACATTGCATGAGTAGGTTTGATAACGTGTGGGTACTGGGAAGTAGTTGATGAGGTAGGAACCTATTGTCTTATATTCAAACCTTGGGAGTTACTACATTATGTTTATACTACTATGCTATGCTCGTAGACGTGGTTTGGTTTGAGAGAATTCATGACACATGTGAGAGTTATTGCTAAACTAAGGTTTAAACTTAAGGTGGCTACTTTAATACACATCTGGGTGGATTGGTTGGGGCACCCTGGAGCACCCAGTGGTTTGCCCGGGCACCTGGAGAACCCAGTGCTTGCCCAAGGGGATCCCGGAGTACCCGTGTGATCACCCTATGGAATGCCACCCAGGCTCAAAGGGATCATAAGATTATTCATGCTAGAAACTTCCGTGTGCACCACAAGCCATAGTTGAGTATGTTGCATGACCTCTTTCAGTGGTAGGCTAGCAGATGTAGGGGGATGTAGGTGGTACTGTCTACCCAGAGTAAAGAGTTAACGTTTCTGAAAGACTGTGTCTCGGTCATCCGTTTCTCAAACACCATCAAGTGCGAGAAATCCAACGAAGGAGATCGAGTCTTGTGGGGAAAGGTGCGCAAACCTCTGTAGAGTGTATAAACTAATCATGATTAGCCGTGTCCCCGGTTATGGACAGCTTGAGTATCTGGTACTTGAATTATTGATTTGATCTCATCACCCTATTTAATGAAATTGTTGGGTTATTAATAATTTGGGATTGAGTTGGAGGAACCTCCTCAATAATTTTCAACCAACTTTGTAATCAAATAAAATATATTCCTTTGTTGTAGGGAAAAATTGGCTTTATGCAAAAATTAACCTTAGAGCCTCTTGATACGTCTCCAACGTATCTATAATTTTTGATTGCTCCACGCTATATTATCTTCTGTTTTGGACATTATTGGGCTTTATTATCCACTTTTATATTATTTTTGGGACTAACCTATTAACCGGAGGCCCAGCCCAGAATTGCTGTTTTTTGCCTATTTCAGAGTTTCGCAGAAAAAGAATATCAAACGGAGTCAAACGGAATGAAACCTTCGGGAACGTGATTTTCGGAACAAACATGATCCAGAGGACTTGGACCCTACGTCAGGAAAGCTAGCAAGAAGCCACCAGGTAGGTGGGCGCGCCCTCCACCCTCGTGGGCCCCACGTTGCTCCACTGGCGTACTCCTTCCTCCTATATATACCTACGTACCCCAAAGGATCTGAGACGGAGCCAAAAAACTAATTCCACCGCCGCAACCTTCTGTACCCACGAGATCCCATCTTGGGGCCTGTTCCGGAGCTCCGTCGGAGGGGGCATCGATCACGGAGGGCTTCTACATCAACACCATAGCCTCTCCGATGAAGTGTGAGTAGTTTACCTCAGACCTTCGGGTCCATAGTTATTAGCTAGTTGGCTTCTTCTCTCTTTTTTGGATCTCAATACAATGTTCTCCCCCTCTCTCGTGGAGATCTATTCGATGTAATCTTGTTTTGCAGTGTGTTTGTTGAGACCGATGAATTGTGGGTTTATGATCAAGTTTATCTATGAACAATATTTGAATCTTCTGAATTCTTTTATGTATGATTGGTTATCTTTGCAAGTCTCTTCGAATTATCAGTTTGGTTTGGCCTACTAGATTGATCTTTCTTGCAACGGGAGAAGTGCTTAGCTTTGGGTTCAATCTTGCGGTGTCCTTTCGCAGTGACAGTAGGGGCAGCAAGGCACGTATAGTATTGTTGCCATCGAGGATAACAAGATGGGGTGTTTATCATATTGCATGAATTTATCCCTCTACATCATGTCATCTTGCTTAAAGCGTTACTCTGTTCTTATGAACTTAATACTCTAGATGCATGTTGGATAGCGGTCGTTGTGTGGAGTAATAGTAGTACATGCAGGCAGGAGTCGGTCTACTTGTCTCGGACGTGATGCCTATATACATGATCATACCTAGATATTCTCATAACTATGCTCAATTCTGTCAATTTATCAACAGTAATTTGTTCACCCACCCTAAAATACTTATGCTCTTGAGAGAAGCCACTAGTGAAACCTATGTCCCCCGGGTCTATCTTCCATCATATTAATCTTCCAACACTTAGTTATTTCCGTTGCTTTTATTTTACTTTGCATCTTTATTATAAAAATACCAAAAATATTATCTTATCATATCTATCAGATCTCACTCTCGTAAGTGACCGTGTAGGGATTGACAACCCCTTATCGCGTTGGTTGCGAGGATTTATTTGTTTGTGTAGGTGCGAGGGACTCGCGCGTAGCCTCCTACTGGATTGATACCATGGTTCTCAAAAACTGAGGGAAATACTTACGCTACTTTGCTGCATCACCCTTTCCTCTTCAAGGGAAAACCAACGCAGTGCTCAAGAGGTAGCACGTCCACCAGCCAAATATGCATGTAGTGATAGCCATTATTCAGCATTGCTCTACAGTGTGAAATTGCCAGTACATTCAATGTACTGACCTACATGGCTGCAACGTCTCATGTTGCAGGATTCTTATGACGAGTAAGTGATACGTTAGGGTTACGATTTCGACACTCAACTTTGCCGTTGGTGTTGATGGGAATCCACAACTTGGTTGTTACTTCCGCTATTTGGATTGAGGTAATAGTATTTACGTTACTTATACATGTGATTTACCTCTGTTATAAATCCTCGAGTACTGTGTGTGTCAGCATACCGATCCAGGGATGACACTTAAGCACAGAGACTTGATCCATTCGGGTCGGGTAGCTACATTCATCATGTTGATTCGATTCGTGTTCGCTACTTTGATAATTTTATATGTGGGTGGACCGGTGCTTAGGTGTTGTTCTTACTTGAACAAAGCTCCTACTTATGATTAACCCCCTCCCAAGCATCAGAAACTACGAGAAAAGTATTAACAATAATTTCTAACCATAGCATTAAACTTTTGGATCCATTCGGTCCCTTACGGAATAGCGCATAAACTAGGGCTTAAGCTTCTGTCACTCTCGCAACCCATCATCTAATAACTACTCCACAATGCATTCCCTTAGGCCCAAATATGGTGAAGTGTCATGTAGTCGACATTCACATGACACCACTAAGGGAATCACAACATACATACTATCAAAATATCGAACACATATCGAGTTCACATGATTACTTGCAACATGATTTCTCCCGTGACCTCAAGAACAAAAGTAACTACTCACAAGTGATAAACATGCTCAAGATCAGAGGGGTATTAAATAGCATAACGGATCTGAACATATAATCTTCCACCAAATAAATCATATAGTAATCAACTACAAGATGTAATCAACACTACTAGTCACCCACAAGCACAAATATATAGTTCCGGTACAAAGATTGAACACAAGAGATGAACTAGGGTTTGAGATGAGATGGTGCTGTTGAAGATGTTGATGGAGATTGCCCTCCCCAAAATGGGAGAGTTGTTGGTGATGATGACGACGATGATTTCCCCCTTCGGGAGGCAAGTTCCCTTGGCGGAATCGCTCCGCCGGAGGGCAAAAATGCTCCTGCCCAAGTTCTGCCTCGAGACGGCGGTGCTTCGTCCCAAAAGTCCTCTCCTTATTTTTTATAGGTCGATATGACTTGTATACCAGAAGATGGGCACCGGAGGTGGGCCTGGATGAGCACAACCCACCAGGGCGCGCCTGGGGGCCCAGGCGTGCCCTAGTGTCTTGTGCTCACCAGGGTGGCCCCCTCCGGTATGTATTTGCTCCAATATTTCTCATTTATTCCATAAATAATCCTCGTGAAATTTCAACTTGTTTGGAGTTGTGCAGAATAGTTGGGTGACATAGCTTTTCTAGGTCCAAATTTCCAGCTGCCGAAATTCTCCCTCTTTGTGTGTACCTTGCAATTATGAGAGAAAAGGCATTAGAATTACTCCAAAAAGCATTATTATGCATAAAAACATTATAAATAACAGTAGGAAAACATGATGCAAAATGGACGTATCAACTCCCCCAAGCTTAGACCTCGTTTGTCCTCAAGCAAAAACCGAAATCGAAAAACATGTCCACATGCTTAGAGAGAGAGAGAGAGAGAGGTGTCGATAAAAACAAAACGAACATCGAAGCATCATGTAGATTATTATAACAGCAACAAATTTAAACATAAGACTTTTATCATAGAACTTTTGTCATAGACTTCTCATGAATAAGTAACAATCCATCACACTATTGAAGTATAAAGCATGAACTCTATTAGAAACCAACAAACTGTGTTCTCGGTCAACTCTGCAACTACAATTCATCATCTTTTCAGGAAGGGTCATGTATCGGAGCCTTTAGGCAAGTCCACATACTCAACTATCATATAGTCTTCTATGATTGCTAACACTCACCGCATACACATGAGTAAAACATTTCAACCAGACACATAGAAAGATAGGGGCTTATAGTTTCGCCTCCCAATGTATTCACCTCAAGGGTGATGTCAACAATAATAACTCATGCCACCCATATTCAACTGGACATATGTGCCTAGATCTTTCCTCACCACGTGATGCTTGCCAAAGGAGAAAAATAAAAAGGAATAGAGAGAAAAACTTTGACTCTTGCATAAAAGTAAGTACATAAAAGTAAAAGATAGGCCCTTCGCAGAGGAAAGCAGAGGTTTCCATGCGCTTTTTTGTTTGTATGCTCAACCCCTTAGTGCAAAATAAAGTCACGTCGTATTGCCCCTTGTGATGGCAACCTTTATTATGCAGTCTGTCGCATTTATTCTTCACCATCACAAGTTCGTACAATGCTCAATTTTCTCTTACACTAAATGATCTCACATTTTTAGAAGCAATTTTTGTTGCCTTATTGCACCGATGACAACTTACTTGAAGGATCTTGCTCAATCCCTAGGTAGCTATGGTGGACTCTTGAAAATAATATTTGGGTTTAAGGGTTTTTGGATGCACAAGTAGTATCTCTACTTAGTGCGGAATTTTTGGCTAGCAAGGATAGGGGGCAAGCACCACATGTTAAAGGATCTATGACAATATAACTTCTATGTGAATATGAACAAACATAAATCATTACATTGTCTTCCTTGTCCAACGTCAACAATTTTGGCATATAATATTTTGATGGGGGCTCACAATCACAAAAGATTTCCAGGATAGTGTATTTATATGTGAATGTTCTCTCCCCTTATTAATTTTCATGAGTTGCATCATTGACCAATGCTATGTTTGTCAATCTCTAATAAAATTTCCTACCTATACTTTTCCTTATGTGGTGTCATCACCTGCCATAAGATTAGCATATGATCTTTTTAATTTATTTCCTTTCTTTTTATTGCAACATGAAAGTAAAGAAAGCGAAAGGTCAAACTAAACTTTATTATATATCTCGCACACGATTACAAGGATAGATCATTAAGGGAACTCTCGAAAAGAAAGGATCAAACTAAACTTTTATTCATCTAAAGCAAAAGATAACTATGGATCGAACTAAAATAAGTAATGGCAAAAGATAGTGGGGTGATGCGATACCGGGGCACCTCCCCCAAGCTTGGCAGAAGCCAAGGGGAGTGCCCATACCCAAAACTCAATTTTCTTTTGGTGATGAAGAAGAAGGTGGTGGTGGTGAAGTAGATGCGATCTTGTCCTCGGGTTTCCATGGCAGAGGTCCACCATTGTAAGAGGAAGAATGAGTCTCATGGGTCCTGCAACTGGCAGCCAAACTCATACCTTTAAACCTCGCCTCATATTCAAAGACTTGGTTTTGAAGATCATAGATCTGGCTTTGGAGGAAGTTGATTTGCTCATTGAGGGTGAAGACGATGTCCTTCATGGACATGCCATCCACCTTGAGATCACGGGTAAGGTCCGTAATCATAAGGTGATTGGCATTGAGTCCACGCTCCACCATCCCCTTGCACTGGAAGACTTCCTGCTCCATAGCTTCAAGCCTGGCCTCCATGGTCCCCATCCCCTTAGGACCTAGCACATCGCGGATGTGAAGCACCCCCTCATGCATCTGGATGGCCTGAGGGTGCTGCACCACCTCCCGCAAATATGGGTTGATGACGTTCTTGAAGAACCTGCCCTTGGAGGAGCTTGAAGCGACCATGGTAGGTGGGATCTGATAGAAAATAACAAGGAAAAGAGAACATAAGATTTCTCCGTGATATGGTGGTCAATAGGTTCGGGGGCTATATAAAGATTTTTTTATCTTGGGAAACAAGCAAACGGAAGAAAAACGGAGTCCAGAAGGTACCCGAGGTGGGCACAACCCACCTGGGCGCGCCTGGCAAGCCAGGCCAGGCACGCCCTGGTGTCTTCTGCCCACCAGGGTGACCTTCCTGGTTGCTTCTTATTTTCCTAATTTTTGTTATATTCCAAAACTGACAAGAAATTTTTTTTGCGGATTTTTTGGAGTCCGTTTACTCAACGTATCACGTACCTCCTCTTTTTTCACGATTCTGGAGTGTTCCAGAAGGACTCTTTTATGTGTTCTTCCGGTGTCAATGTTTGGATAATATTACTTTCAACATTAATGGGCGGACCTGAGGTATAATGTTTTATTCGTTGCCCATTAATAACCTTCGGGTTTGTACCTTCGGCATTTTTTATTTTGATAGCTCTAGACCGATAAACCTCCTCGATAACATAGGGTCCTTCCCATTTAGAGAGGAGTTCTCCTACAAAGAATCTGAAACGAGAGTTGTACAAAAGAACATATTCTCCAACTTTAAACTCATGGCTTTGAATTCTTTTATCATGCCATCTTTTAACTTTTTCTTTAAATAACTCGGCATTTTAATAAGCTTGGGTTCTCCATTCATCCAATGAGCTAACATCAAATAACCTCTTTTCACCGGCAAGTTTGAAATCATAATTGAGTTCTTTGATTGCCCAATATGCTTTATGTTCTAACTCAAGAGGCAAATGACAAGCTTTTCCACAAACCATTTTATAAGGAGACATACCCATAGGATTTTTGTATGCTGTTCTATAAGCCCAAAGTGCATCATTTAATTTCTTAGACCAATTCTTCCTGGACCTATTGATAATCTTTTGCAAAATTAATTTTATTTCTCTATTGCTAAGTTCAACTTGACCACTAGACTGAGGATGATAAGGTGATGCAATTCTATGGTTAACATCATACTTGGCAAGCATTTTACGGAAAGCACCATGAATAAAGTGTGAACCACCATCAGTCATTAAATATCTAGGGACTCCAAACCTTGGGAAAATAACTTCCTTAAGCATTTTAATAGAGGTGTTGTGATTAGCACTACTGGTTGGATACTTCTACCCACTTAGTAGCATAATTAACAGCAACCAAAATATGTGTATACCCATTAGAGGAAGGAAAAGGTCCCATGTAATCAAATCCCCAAACATCAAATGGTTCAATAGCAAGTGAATAATTCATAGGCATTTCTTGATGCTTACCGATATTACCTATTCTTTGACATTCATCACAAGATAAGACGAACTTACGGGCATCCTTGAAGAGAGTAGGCCAATAAAATCCAGATTGCAATACCATGTGAGCAGTTCTGTCTCCAACGTGATGCCCTCCATAAGCTTCGGAGTGACATTTCCATAGGATTTGTCCCTATTCATGCTCTGGTACACAACATCTAATAATACCATCTACTCCTTCTTTATAAAGATGTGGGTCATCCCAAAAGTAATGTATTAAATCATAGAAGAATTTTTTGTTTTGTTGGTATGTAAAGCTAGGTGGTAAATATTTAGCAACAATGTAATTAGCATAGTCAGCATACCAAGGAATGTTATTAGAAACATTTATTGCTGCTAACTGCTCATCAGGAAAACTATCATCAATAGGTAGTGGGTCATCAAGCACATTTTCAAGCCTAGACAAGTTATCAGCTACGGGGTTCTCGGCTCCTTTTTTATCAGTGATATGTAAATCAAATTCTCTTAGCAAGAGAACCCATCGAATAAGTCTAGGTTTAGCATCTTTCTTTTCCATAAGATATTTAATAGTAGCATGGTCGGTGTGAATGACTTTAGAGTCAACAATGTAAGATCTAAAATTATCACAAGCAAACACCACTGCTAGAAATTCTTTTTCAGTAGTTACATAATTTCATGGTGCACTGTTTAGAGTTTTAGTAGCATAATGAATAACATTCAGTTTCTTATCAACTCTTTTTCCTAGAACAACACCAACAGCATAATCACTAGCATCACACATAATTTCAAAAGGCAAGTTCCAATCAGGTGGTTGAACAACAGGTGCAGAAATTAAGGCTTTCTTGAGTGTTTCGAAGGCTTCTAAACAACCAGCATCAAAAACAAAAGGAACATCCTTTTGCAAAATATTTATAAGAGGCCTAGAAATTTTAGAAAAGTCTTTGATAAATCTCCTATAGAAACCAGCATGACCTAGGAAACTACTTATACCTTTGATATCTTTAGGGCACGCCATTTTCTCAATTGCATCAACCTTAGCTTTGTCCACTTCCATACCTCTTTCAGAAATTTTATGGCCCAAAACAATACCTTCATGAACCATAAAGTGACACTTCTCCCAATTCAAGACAAGATTTGTTTTCTCGCATCTCTGGAAAACTCGATCGAGATTTCTTAAACAATCATCAAAAGACTTCCCATAAACAGAGAAGTCATCCATGAAAACCTCAACAATCTTTTCACAAAAATCAGAGAATATAGCAGTCGTACATCTTTGGAAGGTAGCAGGTGCATTGCAAACCAAAAGGCATACGTCTATAAGCATAAGTTCCAAAGGGACAAGTGAAAGTGGTCTTTTCTTGATCAGGTTGAGAAACAGGTGTTTGTGAAAAACTAGAATATCCATCAAGGAAACAAAAATGTGTGTGCTTAGATTATGTTTCTAGCATTTAGTCG
Organism: Aegilops tauschii subsp. strangulata; assembly: GCF_002575655.3. NCBI lineage: Eukaryota > Viridiplantae > Streptophyta > Magnoliopsida > Poales > Poaceae > Aegilops > Aegilops tauschii. The sequence goes on from NC_053039.3 coordinate 488,901,689, forward strand.
ATAAAAGGCAAAGGGTAATGATCTTTTCTAGTTGCTTTATTTAATTTTCTAAAATCAATTACCATTCTGTAGCCTATAACAATTCTTTGTGGAATAAGTTCATTCTTATCATTAGGAACAACAGTAATACCTCCTTTCTTAGGAACACAATGTACATGACTTACCCATCTACTATCAGCTATAAGATAGATTATACCTGCTTCCACAAGTTTTAATATTTCCGTTCTTACCACTTCCTTCATCTTCGGATTTAACCGACGTTGGTGATCAACAACGGGTTTAGCACCAGGTTCCATATTAATCTTGTGCTGAGATAGAGTGGGACTAATGCAATTTAAATCATCAAGAGTATATACAATAGCAGCTCGGTGCTTCCTTAGAACTTTCAATAATCTTTATTCTTCATGTTCTGAAAGGTTAGCACTAATAATAATAGGATATATCTTCTTTTCATCAAGATAAGCATATTTCAAAGTGTGTGGCAGTTGTTTTAATTCAAACATAGGATCACCTTTAGGTGGAGGAGGACCTCCTGGAGTTTCAATAGGAAAATTGTGTTTAAGCAGAGGACGTTGTTCAAAGAAAATCTCATCTATTTCATTTCTTTCATGCATATGTAAATCATTTTCATGGTCTAGCAAATATTGTTCTAGAGGATCAGTAGGAGGCGCAGCAATAGAAGCAAGACCAATTATTTCATCCTTACTAGGCAATTCCTTTGCATGAAGCTTTCTAGTAAACTTGGAAAAATTAAACTAATGAGACTCATCACCAAAGCTCACACCGACAGTTTGTTTCTTACAATCTATTTTAGCATTAACGGTGTTCAAGAAAGGTCTACCAAAGATAATCGGACAAAATTCATCTTGTGGGGAACCAAGAACAAGAAAATCAGTAGGGTATTTTATTTTGCCGCAGAAGACTTCAACATCTCTAACAATCCCAAGTGGTGTGATGGTGTTTCTATTAGCAAGTTTAATACTGGCCTCTATTTCTTCTATTTCAGCGGGTGCTATGTCATTCATAATTTCTTGATATAAAGTAAAGGGAATAGCACTCACGCTAGCACCTATGTCACATAAACCATGATAACAGTAATCTCCTACTTTAAGTGAAACAACGGGCATGCCAACAACGGGTCTATGATTATCCGTTTTATCGGGTTTGGCAATTCTAGTAGCTTCATTACAGGAGTAGATAACATGCCCGTCTATATTTTCTTCCAAGAGATCCTTAACCATAGCAACACTAGGCTCTACTTTAATTTGTTCATCAGGTTTAGGTGTTCTAATATAACTTTTGTTGACCACAGTTGATACTTTAGCATGTTCCTTTATCCTAACAGGGAAGGTGGTTTCTCAATATAAGCAGTAGGAACAACTGGATCAACATTTATAAATAATAGTTTCCTCTTTAACTGGTACCGGTTGTTTAATATTTTCTTTAATAGGTGGGTGATATTTAAACCACTTCTCTTTAGGGAGATCAACATGAGTAGCAAATGATTCACAAAAGGAGGCTACTATCTCATAGTAAAGTCCATATTTAGTGCCAAACTTTTGAAAAGCATCGGTAGTCATAAAAGATTTAACATAATCATACTTAAACTTAATACCTGACTCTTTACCTTCATTGAGTTCCAAATCTTCAGAGTTGCATTTAATTCTTTCCAAAAGATCCAACTGGATAGTCTTCTTCATAAAAGAATCAGCGCAAGAAGTATCAAGCATGGATCGATCATTATGAGAAAGCCAAGCATAAAAATTCAGGATAATAATTTCTCTTGAGAGCTCATGATTGAGGCATGAATATAACATTGACTTATGCCTCCCCCAAGCTAGAGTGGTACTTTCTCCTTCACGAGGCCAAAAATTATATATGTAATTCCGATCACGGTGAACTAGATGCATGGGATATTTTTTTGGTGAAACTCCAATTTCAATCGATTCCAATTCCAAGACCCAATATCATCGCATAGCCTATACCATGCCAATGCTTTTCCCTTCAATGATAAAGGGAAAACCTTCTTCTTAACTTCATCTCCGGGTAAACCTCCAAGCTTAAACAATCCACAAATTTGTTCCACATATATCAAGTGCATATCAGGATGTTCGGTTCCGTCTCCTGCATAAGGATTAGCTAGCAGTTGCTCTATCATACCCGAAGGAATTTCATATTCAATATTTTCAGTAGGTGCAGTAGGTTGAGGGGTAACTAATTGTGGTTCCGGTCGAGGTTACAGTAAATTTCAGCACACTATATGAATGTTTCCTTACGAAATTCCTCTTACCAAAGGCGCTTCACTCCCCGGCAACGGCGCCGGAAAATAGCCTTGATGACCCAGAAGTATATGGGATCAATTGTAGCTCTTTTTGTAGGGAAATGTTGCAGAAAACAAAAAAATTCCGACTTACGCACCAGCCTAGGACCACTATGGAGACTGCATACAAGGTTTGATCTTTTTTGTTACCGACTCGTAGCGCAGCGGGAAGTAGAGTCGATGACGATCGGCGGTGCAGATCCCCGCAGCTAGGATTTACAACCTCCCAACCGCGAGGATGTATACCCTCATCTGCCCCTCGGACAGCCCTCTGGGAGGTGGTCGGACAGTCCCCCGGATGGTGTCGCGGACAGCCCTTCGGGAGGACCTTCGAAACTCGGACGGTCACTCGGACAGCCCTTCGGGAGGACCTTTGAAAATCGGACGTTCACACGGACAGCCCTTTGGGAGGCACTCTCGAACTAAGACTGAAACCACGATCTCTCTATGGAGTTGCACACATACGGTGTCATCTATCCGGCAGGGCTTCGCCGTCTAGAGCTAGTTCCTGCCGGAACCCAGACAGCCTTTCGGCTCTATGAAACTATTTCGCTGGGAGGGAGAGAGAAGCCATATCATGCATGGCACTTGTATGTGATAAAGAGTGTGTCTTTAGGCAGCACCCTCCACCCCTATTTATAGGCCAAGCCCAAGGGTGGCTTCTCCAAGAAGCCAAGGGGATAATACCAAAAGGCCCTCAAGGTGGCTTCTCCAAGAAGCCAAGCAAAAAGCACTTACACTATTCATGACGACATTTTTCAGCGCCCGTTCAAACTGAAAATATTTATGTGGGCTCAGAACATTTCCAGTACCCACTAAAATAATTTTCAACGCGTTCCGACACAATTTCGGTTTAGTTATTTTCATGTGCGAAAAGCAAACAAGAATGCATTTTCACTATTCATGAAGACAATTTTTCGCGTCCATTAAATCCGAAAGTACTTCTGTGGGTCTTAGAATAATTCCAGTACCCACTAAAATGATTTTGGATTCGTTCTGAAACAATTTCAGATAAGTGAATTTCATCTGCGAAAAACAACCAAAGCGGTACCGGCAGCTCCAGAACATTTCCGGTTTTTATCCCGAAAAATTCCCAGAAGTTTCCAGAATAATTCTGGCACCCTCCAAGAATTATCAGGCGTGTCCCGAAACCAATTTGACTTACTGGTATATCCCAAAACAACTTTTCGGTTTTACGAAACTATTTCGCTCTTCTCTCTCCGAAACTCTTCCATTGTCTCCGAAACTTTTTCAGCAAATTTCTCTCAAACTCCCTGTCCAGTATTCAGAAGATAGATGACCCTTAAGCGTGTGACCCTATAGGTTCGGTGAAGCATAGACATGACCGGAACACTTTCCGATCAATGATCAACATCGGAGCCGTGGACACCCATATTGAGCCCTATACCCACGCGAATGAATATTCGAGTGAACCTCCAGTTGCCGTGTGCTATTCCTATTGCTTCGTGATATGTTACAAATACCCGAGGTGAGACAAGTTGGCATCCCCGTGGATCAACAACTTGTCCACAATGCTAGTTACCTCGTTACCGGTATTGTTCTCTTTTCTCGTTCCCGTGTTCCGGCATCCCCGTGATTAAATCACAAAGTGTCTGGCCAGACGATGATGGATACCGTAACACCGAGAGGGCCCACAGATATCTCTCCATCGTCGGAGGAGCAAATCCCAATCTTGAGCTATCAAGTTACTTGACATACTTTTCCATGAACCCGTAAGTCGCTGTAATAGCCACCCATTTACGGATGACGTTTAACAAACCCCAAAGTTCATGAAGCAAGCATGAAGAAACTCGATACTCTCATGGTCTAAGGAATCATGCAAACGTTAACCATCTCTGTGTTATGTACCATTAACTTGTGATGAATGAATCTCATAGCATAACATCAATCCGGGTCGATTCAACACACATGTTCTCTTAACATTGTGCCCTCAAAGTTGCTGGCATAGACATGCCCATGATCAGGAAAACAGAACCTTCATGGAACACTTGAGCTAGTCTTAGAGGCCAGACTAAGAATACTTCTTGCCGTTTATTATTCCACACGTGCATATGAGTCTTCCTCCGAGCCTCATATTATTGCAGACTCGAGAACCATAGCAGTTATAGCATGGAACATAAGCATAATTATGAACTTGGAGATAAATAATATCATTTATTATTGCCTCTAGGGCATATCTCCTACAGACTCCCACTTGCACTAGAGTCAATAATCTAGTTAGTGCTAATGCACTTTACACCTATGGCATACTGGTGTAAAAAATGCTTCGCATGTGGTATAGCCTGATGTCCATCGGATCTGACAACTTCAGCTCTGTTTGTATCTCTGCGTATCCTCGCGTTTTCACGCTTCAACAAAATTCATATTTTGTGCGGACTTGGCTTTGTATATATGTGAATCATTGGTCGAAACCTGATTCCTCAGACTGAGTTATGGAGCAACTATCTGCAATAGTGTTCCATTGACCAAAGCCTTCTTGGAACCATACTAAGTTCATGAATGAATTATATGATTCAACATCTTTGTCTTTGTCGCTTCTAAAGCGGCAACATACTTCGCCTCTGTTATAGAATTCGCCACAGTAACGCGTTTGGAATAATTTCCAACTAACTGCACCACCATATTGTGTGTTACACAAAACCCTCAATTTAAATCGAAAATCGCATGGAGAAATGATGAAGATTGTATCGATGTAACCTTTTACAACGAACTCTTCATGATCTCTACTTGCGAGAAAACATTTCATCAGTGCTACTTTAGTACTCAATGATCCTTTTTCACTGTTGTCCCATGATCAGTACTTTTGATCACTTTGGTATCCATACTCGCAACAGCTTGGGAGTATTGGACATATCTAGTTGTTTTACATACCATGGAATACATGACTAATCCAAACACAGGAGTGTGTGGAATCTCCATCATGTATTTTGCGCATCAGTGTTTTGGGACACTGATTCTTGCAAAAACTCTTTCCATGTGACTTCGGCAAGAATCACTCCTTGTCGTTCTTAGTGCTAAACGGTTTTAGCATCTTGTCAATATGTATTTTTGCTCAGCCCTATTAGGTTAATCTATCTCCATAGATCATTATGCCTAATATCAAGGCTATTTAGCCCAAGGACTTCATCGAAAAACTATTTTCAAATGAAGTCCTAATTCGTGCCAAGAAATTTATTTCCAATTAACAATGTGTCAAGCACACAAGGTTTTCAGAAATATTATTATGCTCCCACTTACTTTCTTGAAACCACAAGCATCTTCATTACCCATGGATGAAGTCAAACCCCTTTGACCATTCCATCAAAAACGAAGATTCCAACTCCATTTTGCTCTCTTCTGTCCATTGCTGGAACTCTAAAGCTAGCATACTTAGTAGCATCCTTTGGACCGACAAAATACTTTGGATTGTATCTCATACAAGTCCTAAGTTGTTTTTACATTTCATGGAAATTCTTTTGTCATCCATGTTTCATATCTCATGTTTTGAAATATGTATTAATTGCTAGTTTAACCCGAACCGACTTTAAGCATTGCTACTGTGAGACAATATCATTGTAGTCAACTCCTTGAACTTGTTATTGTAACTAGTCGAGCTTAATGGATAAAACATTTTTATCCATATTAGTTTATAGTCCCATTACAATCCGTTAGACTCCAAGTCTTTCGGAGGGTTTATCAAGATTTAAATCTTGAATCATTTATGGAAACCATCTCGGATTATATTGGCATTTAGCCAATTCCGGAGTCAGGGCCCATCAACGCTTCCTTGTGTATCATAGGTATACTGTTGTCTAACAACATTATCTCGTTTGCGCACCTGAGAGGTTTGCACGACCTTTGCCTACGTTGTTCAGCTGCAAGTTCGACCGAAGTCCATACATCTCATGTAGAGGCTTCCGTATCAGTCGCAGTAGGAAACTCTGGAATCACTTCGAAGGTTCCTTACCTTTGACCTGATGACGAAGATACTTGTTATCTCGTCGAGTTGCACTGTCCTCCCACTTACCCTTTTGGAAGAATTATTCTCTTTAAAAGCATACCGTCTTGTGGCAAAAATCCTTTGCCTCGGTATAGTGGTGGGGGAATACCCAATGACTTGGGATAACTTACAAAGTAGCACTTGTCTGATTTGGAATAGGTTTGTAACCTTTTACACAAGCCCCATATTCCAAATGTTAAGAAAAGGTATAACATGGTTGGGCGTACCATACCATGCGTCATTTCAACAGACCTGATGGAGCTCTTTTCAGTGTAAAAGCCGCAGTCTCTAAAGCATTACTCTTTAAAAGTGACAATGGAAAATTTATTTATGTCATCTTTGATCTTACCATGTCATAAATAGTTTGATTACATCTTCACAGACATTCCACTCATAGTGGTGTTCCGGGAGGTGCAAGTTATGAAACTCTTTTCACAACTCGTCAGACATTCGCTAAACTTGTAATTCAGATATTCCTTTCTGCAATCAAATTGTAGAAACATAATTTCCTTGTTACAATAACTTCTACTTCATTTTTGAAAACCTTTCGAATGATTTCAAAAGATCCAGACTTACATCTCATCAAGCAAATATCCATATATCTACTTGAGTCATTCTGAAGATATATAAATCCACTACTTGCAACAACGTTTATTGAACTACACACATCAAAATGTATGATCACTAGTAAGTTTGTTGCTCGTTCCTTATGGCCTATGAACGGTATTTCAGTCACTTCACTTTTCGGAGGAAAATTGCAAGTGTTAGATGATTAAAAGTCAAACGACTTCAAAATCCATCATAATGGAATTTTTCCATGCGGGGTTCTCCAATGTGACCAAACGCAGTGCCACACATGTGTGGTATTCTCATAGTCTTGCGACATTTAGCGTCAGTGTTATGGATGTATCATTTTACCATCAATATTCATAACATACATCCCATCTTGGATGGAAGCATGGCCCTTCATGTTATTCATAATACTGAACAACAATTGTTCTTTTATGAACATCCCTTTTGCAATAAACATTATGCAATGGGCTAGAGTGTAAGAAACTCTAAAATGAATCATGAAAGTAAACACAGAGGTAATATATTAATATCATTATTCATAACATACATCTCATTCATAATGAAAGTATGGCCCTTAATGTTTATTCATAATACTGAACATCAAAAGTTCTCTTATGAACAACCTTCTTGCAAGATACCTTATGCAAAGGGCTAGAGTGTGAGAAACTCTAAAATGAATTATGAAAGAAAATACATAGGTAATACACCGATGGAAGGTATAGTAACTTTTACTATGTTCCCAGCACGTATTAAAACCTCATGTCTGGCTAGTCTTTTTCGGCCATAGTAGCTCTTACATTGCTTCGCAACAGAATGCAATCGAGCAGGTATCTTTGTGATTAACTCACAATACCCAAGAATTAGTGATTAACATGTTTAACCATAATTCCCAAGAACTACATCTTTGACCAGCCTTCTATACATCAAAAACATGTATGACATTCATACATGAGCTGGATATTTCAGTCATCTTTCTTTCTGCCTTTATACTTCTAACAGTTTAACTTTCAGTATTTCTCCTACTCTCAGAAGAAGCACCCAACTTAATAGTGGCGTTAGCCCCGGACTTCCTAGGCGTGTAAGTCATACTAACACCCTTTGGACACTTCCTTTCTCTTTAAGTTGTTGTTTTATTCACCTTCATATCATATGACAGGCGTTCTTCTGGATCCCTCACTTATCAGTCTAATGCATAGTAAACACTTTACTAATAATTTGCAAACAAACATTGCTTTGGATAGTTCATATCTTTCAGCCTTTGTTTGTATCTGAAAATTAATTTTCAGTTCCATGAATATCACATAACTATCCAAAACTTTCGAAGTTCGGGTTTCATGGAAGCAAACATATTGCACTTGAACGTAACGGAATTCTAGCTTTTGGATCGAAGGACGAGAGTCTCATCATCCATAGCACTTAGCGGGAGTATACGGAAAGCATGCGATAGGACAAAGTCCTTCTCGGCACTCTTGAGGACAATCCTCACATTACGTTACCAAACGTAAAGTTTTAACCAGATATTTAACAACTATTCAATTTTAACAGGGAAGGTGGAAACACGAGCCATTATTCTACAACTATTTTGCAAGAAACACTTAGACAGTGTTCATAATTAATTGCACTGAGAATTAAACATGTTAACTCAACAGTCTGCTCCCACTCAAATAAATATCTCTCAAAATTGATTATGAGTGATACAAGACCCACATTTCGATTCCACGCCATTGATGTGGACATCACTGATGACGAGAATTTCAATTGGTAGGCAAACTTGCCGATCACATCTCCATGTGACTCTTGTTCATCTTTCGATGGGTGTGTTCCGAGCTCACGACGATCCTGCCTGAACGTCAAAGACAACCAAGTGATCTTGCTGCAAGGTCTGACCTCACCCACCTCATTCCTCTCGATTCGTTCGTACGCATGTGGACATGGCGCACCCCGAAAAGATACGAATTACAGATGGCGATACACTTGGGTGAACACAAACTACTTTGGTATTTTGAAGTGAGAGATCACCCTAATAAAAAGCGACTACCGCGCAATCAACAAGGGTGCATCAAGAGGGATAAACATCTCAGGCAATTCATAATAGCACGATATGGTATAGCCCCTTCTGATGGAGAAGTCTTTCATTTCTTCGTCTTCGGCATTCGCGTCGGTGTTCACCTTCACAAAGATTGCCACCACCTTGTCGATGCACCAGATAATATTGCTATCTCTATAGCTAATAAAATAAGTGCATTACTTAAGGTTGACACGCAGGTCATTAAAGTGACAATCATATGGCTCCAGCCATCATGCCGAATCATGACACACAGGTCATGTTAATCAAATTACGTCATGTAGTTATCTCATACATAATCAAATTAGTATGAGCACTGCTATACCACATCACATGCACATCCTGCAAAACCAAGTTGGACGCCTCTAATCGGTTTATGCAAAATTTTATTTTACGTGGCTTCTAAGGTTTTGACTTAAACCGCAGCGACCAACGTTCATCATCAAGTATGATAGTTCATGTCGCTAGATTAACTATGCGGGGTGTATGAAGCACGAGATAACAAAATCTCGAACCCCATACTAAACTTCGTCATACACATGACCCCCATGCAGATCATATCTGCACTGCCCTTTTGTCTGCGATATTTCGTCTTTCTTTCTAACTATGGTGGATTTCAACAAACTGTTAGCACTTCGTTGATCAACCAGGATCGCGGATTGCCAGAACATTGAAAATCCACAACGTTGTTATCAAGATCAGAAATATGCAAATTCCAGGGAAGTAACAAGAACATTGGGTAACAGATTTCATCTGCTACCCGCACAAATAATTTTTAGTAATAGAACTCATCTATTACCTAATTATATGATGCAACACCCATACATCTCTATGTATTCTAGATCGCAACCTGCATCTACGCATAGCACGGCAAATGATGCCACTGTAGGGAAATGTAGCAGAAAACAAAAAATTTCCTACTTACGCACCAGCCCAGAACCACTATGGAGACTACATACAAGGTTTGATCTTTTTCGTTACCGACTCGTAGCGCAGCGGGAAGTAGAGTTGATGACGATCGGCGGTGCATATCCCCGCAGCTAGGATTTACAACCTCCCAACCGCGAGGATGTATACCCTCATCTGCCCCTCGGACAGCCCTCTGGGAGGTGGTCGGATAGTCCCCCAGACGGTGTCACGGACAGCCCTTCGGGAGGACCTTCGAAACTCGGACGGTCACTCGGACAGCCCTTCGGGAGGACCTTTGAAAATCGGACGTTCACACGGACAACCCTTCGGGAGGCACTCTCGAACTAAGACCGAAACTACAATCTCTCTACAGAGTTGCACACATACGGTGTCATCTATCCGGCAGGGCTTTGCCGTCCAGAGCTAGTTCCTGCTGGAACCCAGACAGCCTTTCGGCTCTACGAAACTATTTCGCTGAGAGGGAGAGAGAAGCCAGATCGTGCATGGCACTTGTATGTGAGAAAGAGTGTGTCTTTAGGCAGCCCCCTCCACCCCTATTTATAGGCTAAGCCCAAGGGTGGCTTCTCCAAGAAGCCAAGGGGATAATACCAAAAGGCCCTCAAGGTGGCTTCTCCAAGAAGCCAAGCAAAAAGCACTTTCACTATTCATGACGACATTTTTCAGCGTCCGTTCGAACTGAAAATATTTATGTGGGCTCAGAACATTTCCAGTACCCACTAAAATAATTTTCAACGCGTTCTGAAACAATTTCGGTTCAGTGATTTTTATCTGCGAAAAGCAAACAAGAATGCGTTTTCACTATTCAGGAAGACAACTTTTCGCGTCCATTAAATCCGAAAATATTTTTGTGGGTCTTAGAATAATTCCAATTCCCACTAAAATGATTTTGGATTCGTTCTGAAACAATTTCAGATAAGTGAATTTCATCTGCGAAAAACAACCAAAGCGGTACCGGCAGCTCCGGAACATTTCCGGTTTTTATCCCGAAAAATTCCCAGAAGTTTCCAGAATAATTAGGGCACCCTCCAAGAATTATCAGGCATGTCCTGAAACCAATTTGACTTAATGATATATCCCAAAACAACTTTTCGGTTTTACGAAACTATTTCTCTATTCTCTCTCAGGAACTCTTCCATTGTCTCTGAAACTTTTTTGGCAAATTTCTCTCAAACTCCATGTCCAGTATTCAGCAGATAGATGACCCTTAAGCGTGTGACCCTATAGGTTCGGTGAAGCATAGACATGACCGGAACACTTTCCGATCAATGATCAACATCGGAGCCGTGGACACCCATATTGACCCCTATACCCACACGAATGAATATTCGAGTGAACCTCCAGTTGTCGTGTGCTATTCCTGTTGCTTCGTGATATGTTACAAATACCCGAGGTGAGACATGTTGGCATCCCCGTGGATCAACAACTTGTCCACTATGGTAGTTACCTCGTTACCGATATTGTTCTCTTTTCTCGTTCCCATGTTTCGGCATCCCCGTGATTAAATCACAAAGTGTCTGGCCCGACGATGATGGATATCGTAACACCAAGAGGGCCCAGAGATGTCTCTCCATCGTCGGAGGAGCAAATCCCAATCTTGAGCTATCAAGTTACTTGACATACTTTTCCATGAACCCGTAAGTCGCCGTAATAGCCACCCATTTACGGATGACGTTTAACAAACCCCAAAGTTCATGAAGCAAGCATGAAGAAACTCGATACTCTCATGGTCTAAGGAATCATGCAAACGTTAACCAACTCTGTGTTATGTACCATTAAATTGTGACGAATGAATCTCATAGCATAACATCAATCCGGGTTGATTCAACACAAATGTTCTCTTAACATTGTGCCCTAAAAGTTGCTGGCATAGACATGCCCATGATCAGGAAAACAGAACCATCATGCAACACTTGAGCTAGTCTTAGAGGCCAGACTAAGAATACTTCTTGCCGTTTATTATTCCACACGTGCATATGAGTCTTCCTCCGAGCCTCGTGTTATTGCAGACTCGAGAACCATAGCAGTTATAGCATGGAACATAAACATAATTATGAACTTGGAGATAAATAATATCATTTATTATTGCCTCTAGGGCCTATCTCCTACACTTTTCGATAAGTAAGAGTGTCGAACCCAACGAGGAGCAGAAGGAAATAACAAGTGGTTTTCAACAAGGTAATGTCTGCAAGTGCTGAAATTGTAAGTAACAGAGTAGTTTGATAGCAAGGTAATTTGTAAAGAGGAAGTAATGATAGTAGTAACAAAAGTGCAGCAAGGTAGCCCAATCCAATTGAGGCAAAGGACAGGCCAAAACGGTCTCTTATAGTAAGCAAAGCGTTCTTGAGGGTACACGGGAATTTAATCTAGTCACTTTCATCATGTTGATTCGATTAGTGTTCGCTACTTTGATAATTTGATATGTGGGTGGACCGGTGCTTAGGTGCTGTTCTTACTTGAACAAACATCTGACTTATGATTAACCCCCTCGCAGGGATCCGCAACTACGAGAAAAGTATTAAGAATAAATTCTAACCATAGCATTAAAGTTTTGGATCCATTCGGTCCCTTACAGAATAGCGCATAAACTAGGGTTTAAGCTTCTATCACTCTCGCAACCCATCATCTAATAACTACTCCACAATGCATTCCCTTAGGCCCAAATATGGTGAAGTGTCATGTAGTCGACGTTCACATGACACCACTAAGGGAATCATAACATACATAGTATCAAAATATCGAACACATATTAAGTTCACATGATTACTTGCAACATGATTCATCCCGTGACCTCAAGAACAAAAGTAACTACTCACAAGTGATAAACATGCTCAAGATCAGAGGGGTATTAAATAGCATAATGGATCTGAATTTATAATCTTCAACCAAATAAACCATATAGTAATCAACTACAAGATGTAATCAACACTACTAGTCACCCACAAGCACCAATCTATAGTTCTGGTACAAAGATTGAACACAAGAGATGAACTAGCCTTTGACATGAGATGGTGATGTTGAAGATATTGATGGAGATTGCCCTCCCCAAGATGGGAGAGTTGTTGGTGATGATGATGACGATGATTTCCCCCTCCGGGAGGGAAGTTCCCCCGGCGGAATTACTCCGCCGGAGGGCAAAAGTCCTCCTGCCCAAGTTCTGCCTCGAGACGGCGGCCCTTCGTCCTGAAAGTCCTCTCCTTATTTTTTATGTCAAAATGACTTATATACCAAAAGATGGGCACCGGAGGTGGGCCTGGATGAGCACAACCCACCAGGGCGCGCCTGGGGGCCCAGGCGCGCCCTTGTGTCTTTTGCTCACCAGGGTGGCCCCCTCCGGTACTTATCCGTTCCAATATTTCTCATTTATTCCATAAAAATCCTTGTGAAGTTTCATCTTGTTTGGAGTTGTGCAGAATAGGTGGCCTAACGTAGCTTTTCCAGGTCCAGATTTCCAGCTGCCGGAATTCTCCCTCTTTGTGTGTACCTTGCATATTATGAGAGAAAAGGCATTAGAATTACTCCAAAAAGCATTATTATGCATAAATAATAGTAGGAAAACATGATGCAAAATGGACATATCAGTCCCGTGCGCAAGGGCTCCACTTACCTCGTGCGCACGGGCCCCCTGTGTGTTGCTGTTGGGCTTTGCCCATGTATCCCCATTTCACCCCTCCTTACCCTTTCATCCCTTGGACCAATATATACTTCACCTCCTCCTCCATTTAGACTTAGCTAAGAATAGATCTAGACATTTGAGCTTAGCTCATGTGTCTTCCCTTGTGGGATTCCTCTTGTGAGAGAGAACACTCCATTGGAGTTCAAGACCTCCATTGGAGAAGATCCCTAGGGACTCAAGACCTCCTTGTGGGAAGGATCTATCTAGATCATCAAGACCTCATCTCCTTCATTGGATTTGGGGTGAACTTTACCATGTATCTTGTTTCCCTTCGATTGTTCAATTACCTTGTGGATCTTGTGTGTTTGCTAGTCTAGTGGATGTGTGATTGGACTTGTTCTTGAGCGTTCCTCTTGGGATTCTCCTTTGTGTTCTTCGTGTTATTCGCGTTCTTCGTGGGATTCCCCCTCCAATTTCTGAAAGATCTCCAGTTAGTGTTCCACCCTACCACAACAATCCACGCGGAGCAGCTAGCTATGGGTCATTGTTGAGGGGATCTGATGATGCAAATCTGAGACGCGGAGCATGACATGTTATGTTCTCTAGGAACCCTAGATTTATTGTGTTTTGTTTTGAGATTGAGTAGAGTTTTGTATTTGATTTGTTTCAATTTGTGCCTGGCCATGGCAATTCCTTGTATCCAAAATGATGGAAATATGCCCAAGAGGCAATAATAAAGTTCTTATTATTATATTTCCTTATTCATGATAAAAGTTTTATTATTCATGCTAGAATTGTATTGACCGGAAACTTAAATACATGTGTGGATACATAAAAAAATACCGTGTCCCTAGTGAGCCTCTGCTAGACTAGATCGTTGATCAGAGATGGTTGAGGTTTCCTAACCATAGACATGTGTTGTCATTTGATAACGGGATCACGTCATTAGGAGAATGATGTGATGGACAATACCCAACCGTTAGCATAGCATATGATCGTCCAGTTTATTGCTACTGCTTTCTTAAATGTCAAATACATGTCTTCGACCATGAGATCATGCAACTCCCGGAGTTCGGAGGAATGCCTTGTGTGCCATCAAACATCACAACCTAACTGGGTGATCATAAAGGTGCTCTACAGGTATCTCCAAAGGTGTTTGTTGGGTTGGCATCGATCGAGACTGGGATTTTTCACTCCGAATAATGGAGAGGTATCTCTGGGCCCTCTCGGTAATACAACATCACAAGAAGCTTGCAAGCAAAGTGACTAAGGAGTTAGTTACAGGATGATGTATTACAGAACGAGTAAAGAGACTTACCAGTAACGAGACTAAACTAGGTATGGAGATACCAAAGATCGAATCTCGGGCAAGTAACATACCAACGGACAAAATGAACTACGTTCGTTGTCATAAAGGTTCGACCGATAAAGATCTTAGTAGAATATGTAGGAACCAATGTGGGCATCCAGGTCCCGCTATTGGCTATTGACCAGAGAAGCGTCTCGATCATATCTACATCATTCTCGAACCCGTAGGGTCCGCACGCTTAACGTTCATTGACGATATAGTATTATATGAGTTATGTATGTTGGTGACCGAATGTTGTTCGGAGTCCTGGATGAGATCACGGACATGACGAGGAGCTTCAGGATAGTCCGGAGGTAAAAATTTATATATGGCATAACATTGTTTGGTCTTCGGAAGGGTTCTGGAATTCACTTGAAGGGGTTTCAGATGTTTCCCGAAATGTTCGGGTACTAGAACACTTCATTTGGGCCAAGGGGTAAAGCCCACGGGGCTTTAGGAAGGTGCAAAAAGACAGCTTTGCAGAGGCCAAGGGGCCAGATGCCAAGGACCTTGGCGTCTGGGGCCAGACGCCAAGGACCTGGCGTGTGGTCCTGGAGTCCGAGAAGGACTCTTGCCTTGCGGGCTAAACCGACTTTGAGGAGGCTCTTTCTCCAAGAAACGACCACAAGGCTCAACATATAAATAGAGGGGGATGGCTAGTACCCGGAACACATCAAGATTCACCAAGCCGTGTGCCGGCAACCCCGCCACCTCTAGTTTATCCTCTGTCATAGTTTCCGTTGTGCTTGGCGAAGCCCTGCGGAGATTGTTCTTCACTCCCACCGTCACCATGCCGTCGTGCTACCAGAACTCATCTACTACTTTGCCGCTCTTGCTGGATCAAGAAGGCGAGGACGTCATCGAGCTGAACGTGTGCTGAACGTGGAGGTATCGTGCGTTCGGTACTTGATTGGGACGGATCGTGCAGGTGTACGACTACATCACCCGCGTTGATAAACGCTTCCGCTTAGCGATCTTCAAGGGTATGAAGATGCTCTCCCCCTCTCGTAGCTATGCATCTCCATGGATAGATCTTGCGCGTGCGTAGATTTTTTTTCATGCAACGTTCCCCATCAGTGGCATCATGAGCCAGGTCTATGTGTAGATGATATGCACGAGTAGAACACAAAGGAGTTGTGGGCGGTGATGTTCATACTGCTTACCACCAATGTCTTATTTTGATTCGGCGTTATTGTGGGATGAAGTGGCCCAGACCAACCTTACATGTCCACGTACATTAGACCAGTTCCACGGACTGATGCAACTTGTTTTGCATAAGGTGGCTGGCGGGTGTCTGTTTCTCTCACTTTAGTTGAATCAAATTTGACTACGGTCGGTCCTTGCAGAAGGCTAAAATAGCAAACTTGATAATCACCGTTGTGGTTTTGCATAGGTAAGAACGGTTCTTGCTAGTGACCCATAGCAGCCACGTAAAACTTGCAACAACAAAGTAGAAGATGTCTAACTTGTTTTTTTAGGGTATGTTGTGATGTGATATGGTGAAGACGTGATGTGATATACGTTGTTGTACGAGATGATCTTGTTTTGTAATACCGACAACCGGCAGGAGCCTTAGGGTTGTCTTTTAATTATTGTATGTCCTGCGTGTCAATCATTAAGCGCCATGTAATTGCTTTACTTTATCACTAAGCGTTAGTGATACGTCCATTTTGCATCATGCTTTTATATTGATATTTATTGAATTATGGGCTGGTATTACACATTATGGTACAATACTTATGCCTTTTCTCTCTTATTTTACAAGGTTTACACAAAGAGGGAGAATGCCGGCAGCTGGAATTCTGGAAAGGAGCAAATCTTATAGACCTATTCTGCACAACTCCAAAAGTCCTGAAAATTTGCGGAGAATTATTTTGGAATATATAAAAAATATTGGGGGAAGAAAATACCCGAGGGCACCCATCAGGTGGCACAAGCCTGGGGGCGCGCCCCTAGGGCTTGTGGACCCCCTGGTAGGTCTCCAGTGCCCATCTTCTGCTATATGGAGGGTTTTGACCTGGAAAAATCAATAAGAGAGCTTTCGGGATGAAGCGCCGCCGTCTCGACGCGGAACTTAGGCAGAACCAATCTAGGGTTCTGGTGGAGCTGTTCTGCCGGGGAAACTTCCCTCCGGGAGGGGGAAATCGAAGCCATCATCGTCACCAACAATCCTCTCATCGAGAGGGGGTCAATCTCCATCAACATCTTCACCAGCACCATCTCCTCTCAAATCCTAGTTCATCTCTTGTATCCGGTCTTTGTCTCAAAACCTCAGATTGGTACCTGTGGGTTGCTAGTAGTGTTGGTTACTCCTTGTAGTTGATGCTAGTTGGTTTATTCGGTGGAAGATCATATGTTCAGATCTTTAATGATATTTATTATCCCTCTGATTATGAACATGAATATGCTTTGTGAGTAGTTACGTTTGTTCCTGAGGAAATGGGAGAAGTCTTGTTATAAGTAATCGTGTGAATTTGGTATTCGTTCGATATTTCGATGAGATGTATGTTGTCTTTCCTCTAGTGGTGTTATGTGAACGTCGACTACATGACACTTCACCATTTTTTGGGCCTAGGGAAAGGCACTGTGAAGTAATAAGTAGATGATGGGTTGCTAGAGTGACAAAAGCTTAAACCCTAGTTTATGTGTTGCTTCGTAAGGGGCAGATTTGGATCCATATGTTTCATGCTATGGTTAGATTTATCTCAATTCTTCTTTCGTAGTTGCGGATGCTTGCGAGAGTGGTTAATCATAAGTGGGAGTCTTGTCCAAATAAGGACAGCACCCAAGCACCGGTCCACCCGCATATCAAATTATCAAAGTAACGAACATGAATCATATGAGCATGATGAAAACTAGCTTGACAGTAATTCCCATGTGTCCTTGGGAGCGCTTTGCTTTATATAAGAGTTCGTCCAGGCTTGTGCTTCGCTACAAAAAGGATTGGGCCACCTTGCTGCACCTTTGTTACACTTGTTACTTGTTACCCGTTATGAAATATCTTATCACAAAACTATTTGTTACCGATAATTTCAATGCTTGCAGAGAATACCTTGTAGAAAATTGCTTGTCATTTCCTTCTGCTCCTCGTTCGGTTCGACACTCTTACTTATCGAAAGGACTACAATAGGTCCCCTATACTTGTGGGTCATCATTTAGCAATAGCTGTAGAAGCAATAGTTGGCGAGACGACCCTGACGCAACGATGGAGATCAAGGTGTCGCACCGGTGATGATGGAGATCGTGACGTTGCTTTGGAGATGGAGATTAAAAGCACAAGATGATGATGGCCATATCATGTCACATATTTTGATTGCATGTGACAATGTTTATCCTTTATGCATCTTATTTTTGCTTAGAACGAGGGTAGCATTGTAAGATGATCCCTTCACTTAATTTCAAGATAAAAGTGTTCTCCCCGAGTATGCACCGTTGCTAAAGTTTGTCGTTTCGAAGCACCTTGTGATGATCGGGTGTGATAGACTCTACGTTCACATACAACAGGTGTAAGCCAGTTTTGCACAAGCAGAATACTTGGGTTAAACTTGACGAGCCTAGAATGTACAGACATGGTCTCAGAACAATGGAGACCGAAAGGTCGAATGTGAGTCGTATAGTAGATATGATCAACATAGAGATGTTCACCATTGAAGACTACCCCATCTCATGTGATGATCGGACATGGGTTAGTTGCTTTGGATCATGTATCACTTAGACAACTTGAGGGATGTTGATTTAAGTGGGAATTCATTGGTAATTTCATTATTTGAACTAAAAATTTATCATGAACTTAGTCTTAATAGTTTTTGCATCTCTATGTTGTAGATCAATCACTACAGGAATCATGAACTTTGCCGTCAGCCATGGCGGACGGCAAAGGCATGACTAGCGGACGGCAAAGGCCTTTGCCGTCCGCCAGCAGATGGCAATAGGTCCAGCTGAATGAGCTACGGCAAAGGCGTCTTTGCTGTCAGCTGGCAGACGGCAAAGATGAAATGGTCTTTGCCGTTCGCCAGCAGACGGCAGACATGTCAGCTACGGGCCGTTAGTGGGTTAACAACGTGCTTTGCCGTCGGCTGGAAGACGGCAAAGACTTTTGCATATTTGCCGTCAGCTGGCCGACGGCAAAGACCTTTGCATATTTGTCGTCTGCCAGCGAACGGCATAGCGGTCCACGTGGCAGTACCCGGGGGGCTGGCCTATTTGATTTCTTTGCCGTCAGCTGGCTGACGGCAAAGATGCAATGGTCTTTGCCATCTGCTAGCAGACGGCAAAGCATCCAAATAGCCAGCCTATTGCCCCAGGTTGCATAGGTAGCTGACATGTGGCATATTTGCCGTCTGCTGGCTGATGGCAAAGCTCTTTGCCGTTTCTGATTTTTCTTAAATTCATTCAATTTCACATATATATATACACATATGATAATACTCTCGACAAGCATACCAACACATATACATACCAAATCATATCCCTGCCATATGGATATGATCATCCAACACATATACATAGCAAATGAAAAGTCCATATGCAACATATATAGCTAGCCAACATATCCAACAACAAGCATACAATGGTCTCATCCATACATACATATATAGGTAGCAAGTTTCACATTGTTCATCCTACAAAATAAAAACAAGAAGGAAGCATAAAGAGAAGAGTAGTCTCCATCAATGCAAGCTTCCTCATCTAAACCAAATCTGCAAATTGGGAAAGAATAAAGTTAGAAGAAGAAGAAGCAGACTAGTTAGAAGAAGAAGAAAAAGAAGAAGAAGAAGATTTTTTTTCTTCTCTTTCTTTTTCTCCTCTCCTCTTCTTTATCTTCTTCTTCTTCTAAGTAAGGTAGGTAAAAATGCCATTTTATTGCTAAGGTAGGTAAAAATGCTAAGTGTAGGTCATCTTAGAGCTAAGCTAGGTAAATAGGTCATTTGGGAGCTTAGTAAAGTTATTATGTCATTTTCGAGGAAAATAAGCTAAGTTTATATCATTTTGGAGGTAACAAAGATTATCATGCCATTTTTGACCTAAGTATGCTAAGTATGTCATAAATGAACCGAAGAAGCTAAGTATAGCTCATTTTTATCTAACTTAGGTAATTATGCCATTTAGGAGGAAAATAAGCTAAGTATCCATTTGTAAAGCAAAACACTAGAGAAAACTTACCCTCATCACAACAAATGTGATGAAGATCGCAACTAAGGTAACAATTGATCCAACGGCATAACGATACCAAGCCTCATTATCAATGGCATATTTTCTAATCTTCTTAAGCTTCAAGCGCATTGCATCCATCTTCAAGCGCATTGCATTCATCTTCATCTTGTGATCATCGACGACATCGGCAACATACAACTCCAATGTCATCTTCTCTTCTTCAATTCTTCTAATTTTTTCTTTCAAATACTCATTTTCTTTTTCAACTAAATTTAACTTCTCGACAAGAGGGTCGGTTTCAAATTCCAGTTCACATACCTCCTAGATTAAAATATCTCTATGTCAACTTGATGGCCATAATTGTCATAAATGCGAAATGCAACAAATAGTTATGAAAGAGAATTTACCGCATCCGAATCATAAAGCGGGCGAGCGCCGACGGGGACGGACATCAAGACCATGGCACTATGTATAAGAAACAGTTATACAAAGTAAGAAAATTATACATACCAACTATATAAATCATACAATCATACAAGTAACTATATAAATCAAGTACAACATAAAAATTGAATACCTAATAATAATCTGGATCGTCGGGTTCAATAAATGCTCCGGGATCAATAATGCATCATCATCATCATCACTATCGGTAATGATGTGCTCATCATCATCATTAATAAATGCATCATCATTTGGAAGGCCACCTTTACGTAATCGGTCAAGCATTGACAGGTCATCCACAGCAGTAACCTCTTCTAGTTCAGGCTCTTCTTGTTCCGGCTCAGGGGTGAAGCCGGGTTCACTGTCGCTGTCTACTTCAATGTTCTCGGGTGAAGTAGAGCGGTTCTTGAAACGTATTTTTGGAAAGACGTGTTTCTTGGAAGAATTCTTCTTCATATGTGTCTAGGTTAATGTGAGGTTCATAATTCTCTTCATTGGGGGGTGGTCTAACACGTGGCGGCACTTCATAAACAACATCCCAACCATTGAGATTTGGATCACTTTGATAGGCCCACGGTAGATAGAAAACTTGGGTTGCCTCTTGAGCCATAATATAGACATCGGGAGCATACAAATGGGTGCTTTGTTTGATTTCCACTAGCCCTAAGTGTTCATGAGTCCTTCTAGTCTCCTTCGGCTGGAACCAATAACATTTGAAGACTATGACGTTTGGTGGGTTTGCACCATAGAATTGAAGTTCATAAATTGCTTCAACTCTTCAATAATACTCGGTATCTCCTTCGCCAATAGCAGAGACAGAACAATTTGTAGACTTTCGGTCGGCCATAGAAAGCTCTTTGCCATAGGTACGAAAGCGATACCCGTTGATGTCGTATTTATCAAATGAACGGACCTTAAAGTCAAAACCATTAGCGACTTGTCGCAATTCGGCGTCCATTAACTCTGAATTAGCCTACAAGTTTAATACGAAAGGGATTGTTGCATTAGCCACAAATTAGACGAAGAAATGAAATGGTCTAATGGAAATTACCATTTGTTTAAACCAAGAGATGAAACCGGGATAGCCGCCTCCATGCTTTGCGAGAAGCTCATACTCTTCGACGGAATCCTTTTGGATCACCGCTCCATACGAGAATTTGGCGACGTATCGACTGTATCAAATTTACCCGGGAATAAGAGTAGTTCAAAGGAATTAGAATTTGTGAAACAATGTACCGAGAACTTACTCGATGTACGGCCGCACTTCTGTTAGGTTCGTGAAGATATACAACGAAATGATCTGCCATTCTTCGAAATCCAACCTTAAGGAATTAGAAGCACCGGCTGGTGCGAGATCCCCTTTGAATAGGCTGAGGTTGGATCCACCCTTTTTAGGGTCGTCAGCATTGTACCGAGGCTTCGGATTATGCAAATGATGATTTTTGGCTTCGTAGTGTGCTGTCACGAAGTTTGCCGCCTCCTTAGTAATGAATGCCTCGGCCATCGATGCTTCAATTCTATGTTTATTTTTACATTTTGCTCGTAGCGTCTTCTGCATCCTCTTAGTGGCGTAGCACCAATGATTTTTCACGGCCCCCCCCCCCCCCCAATCTTGCCTCAGTTAGGAGATGCGAAATCAAGTGCTGCATTGGATTAAAGAAGCCCGGCGGAAAGATCTTCTCTAACTGGCAGATCAACTCCGGCACCAACTCTTCCATTTCTTCTAGCAGGTCAGGCGATAGTTCTTTCGCACAAAGAACACGGAAGAAATGGCTCAGCTCTGCCAGTACTAGCTATCCATCCTCAGGGATGAAGCCACGCAACATCACCGGCATTACTCGCTCAATCCATATGTGCCAATAATGACTCTTGAGACCAAATATCTTCAATTTATCAAGACTCTCTCCCCTCTTTATATTCACTGGATACCCATTGGGGAACGTCAACTCCTTTTGCACCCACAAGATAATTTCCCTCATAGCTGGCCTTCCAAGATTAAACCATGCCTTTGGCTTCGTCCAGTTTTGCTTTCCTTTCGGTGGTTGCATATTTTGTAACGGCCTATGACATAGCGCCTCCAGATCGACTCTAGCCTTAGTATTATCCTTTGACTTCCCATCTATGCCGAACAATGTACCAAAAAGTGCCTCAGTGATATTCTTCTCAGTGTGCATCACGTTGATGTTGTGTGGGCAAAGGAGGTCTTTGAAGTAAGGCAGATCCCACAAGCATGTCTTGTGAGTCCAGGCGTGTTTCGAATTATACCCCTTGAAATACCATGGACGCTCTGGATCTGGCTCGAGAGCATTTAACTGATCCAGGGTCTCTTGGCTTGTCAATGCAGGTGGTGCAGAGTTTTTGACAACTCTACCTCTGATGAAGTTCTTCTTGTCTTTCCTGAACTTATGGCGAGGATCCAGGAACTTTCTATGCATGTCGAAGCAAGAAAACTTGCGACCGTCCTGAAGCCAACGAAACTCAAGAGCTCCCTTTCATGTGGGGCACGGGAACCTTCCAAGCACACACTAGCCAACGAATAGCGCATACGCCGGCAAGTCACATGTACCAGACACGCATTATGAAGTTCTGTTTGCTAAAGGTGTCGTATGTCTTGAACCCATTATCCCAGGCTTCTTGCAATTCATCCTTCAGCAGCTGCATGTACACATTCATATTCTTCCCCGGATAGTAGGGCCCTGGAATTATCAAATTCGGGAAAATGTTCTTTCTTTGCATAATCTGTCCGGGGGGAGATTGAGTGGAGAGACAAATACGGGCCGACAACTGTATTGGGCTGCCGTCAGACCAAACACGCTGAACCCATCCATGCTGATGCTAACTCGAGGATGCCTCAGATCTGCCGCTTTGTCATCATGTAATGCATCGAAGCTCTTCCATGCTTCACCATCCGTGTGTGCACCATCATCAGCTTCCCATCTGCATCTAGTTGGGTTCTTTTGCCCGTTTTGTGCCATCTCATCTGTCTGGCCGTCTCTTCGACCATGAAAATACTTTGAAGTCTTGGTATGATTGGCATATACCGAAGAACATAAACGGGGAATTTGGTCTGTGTCTTCTCACCCATACCGTTGTCTACCACAACATACCTGGATGACTTGCAAATGGGACAATAGTTGAAGTCCACATACTGAAGCCTAAATAAGGCACATCCTTTCTCACAGGCATGTATCTTCTCATAGAGCATCTTAAGAGCACGGAGGATTTTGTCTAACTGGTACAGGTTTGTAGGTAGTACATGGCCTTTGGGTAGAAAACGTCCAAATACTGTCATCATTGCGTCATAGCATTCTCTGCCCAAGTTGAATTGAGCCTTCAGGGCCATTATTTGTGATATGGCATCCAGTTGACAAAGCTCAGTGTGCTCGTGGAGAGGACGTTTTGAAGACTCCAACATTTCATTGAAGGCCTTTGCAGATTCCTCCATCTCATCGTCCGAGTCCCGAGCATCATCAAAGTCTTGCACCATGTCTTGCATCCCGGTACCATGCTCGTCGGTGCGACGATGAAGCACCTCAGCTCTGGCACTTTGGGCAGACTCGCCATGAAATGTCCACACCGTATAATATGGCACAAAACCCCACTTCTGCAGGTGTTTGCCCATTTCATCCTCTGTCCTCTTGTGCCAATTGCTGCACCCGCCACAGGGGCACCATGTTGTCCTTTGGCCATTTGCAAATGCGGCTCTCAGAAACCCCTTGGTTTTTGTTAACCATTCATTGGTCATGTCTTTATGACTAGTGTGACTGGTGTACATCCACGCACGATCAGTCATCTTTCCTAGCTACTGGACACATAAGAAATATATATATATAAATCAGCATGTATATATTCATGGGTTAATGGAGTTTGTCACTTTTATTACATCCATGCAACCTAGACGCTAATAGGTAAGGATAGGTCCTAATCCCACCCGAGTATGTTTAGATTGGGTTCGTTTTCCCATGCTCTACTCCGGATCCGATGCAAAATTTTGGCAGCACCTCCCCGCTGTTCTCCTGATACACGTCTCGGCAATAAGCAGAGAGGATGTGTACCCGGAGAACAACAGGGAGGCACTGACGAAATTCTGCGTCGGATCCGGAGCAGAGCATATGGGAAAACAAACCCAATCTACACATACTCAGGCTGTCCATGGATAACGTTGGACAATTCGAAAGAATCATGGTTATAAATATGGAAATGCATGCATATTTATAGATGTAACCCTTTTGAACGGGAGACGCATAGTGGTCACACATACTGATGATTGAAGACACCTATAGCTAGCAAGTTTCATCGGCACGAAGACCGGAACAGAGCAAATGAAGGGGGGAGGAGGAGACGTCATTTGTGTTCACCCACGAATGCAGGGCAAAGCTCGTCGAATACTAGACCCTCGCCGCAACAAAAAAACTACACATTTAAATCGAAAGATGGTAACATAGCAATTTTGTTTTTTCCATCGACCTAGCTAAATATTTACAACAGGACAAGTGGGTTAGGGGGTTTGTTGGCGTTGATGGAACCCTAAATAACAAGTATCATCGGTGCGATATACATGTGGCGCTCGGCGTTGAACACTAGATCCACATCCCACAAGTGAAGCCGGTGCCCGGCGTCCCGCAACAATAGTTCTGGTGGCCGATGACGGTCGAACACCTTGGCGAATTTGTCTGGCAGCCTCTGCGATGACGATAAAAGCCAAGTTTTGAAATTTGAAACAACCAAACCAACTTGAGTCACTTTGGGTGTTTCAAGTTTCAACACTTGCCTTTTAACCGTCATCGCAGAGGCTGCCAGACAAATTCGCAATGGTGTTCGACCACCATCGATGCCGAGAACTGTTGTTGTGGTATGCCGGATACCGGCGTCACTTGTGGGACGTGGATGTAGTGTTCGACACCGACGGCCACATGTATCTCGCACCGACGATACTTGCTATTTAGGGCTCCATCGACACCGAGGAACCCCCTAACCCGCTCGACCCGGTTTCGTCGGTGATGCACCCCTAATCTTCTTCTTCCTCCTCCTCTTCTTCTTCCTCCTTTTCTTCTTGTTCCTCTTCTTCTTCTTCTTCTTTTTTTTCATCTTTCTTCTTAACCTAAACTAAACCTAATAAACTTAACCTAAAATAAACTAAATCTAAACCTAAAAAACAGAAACAAAACCTAAACTAAACCAAGCCTAAATTAAACTAAACCTAATTAAACTAAATCTAAAAAAAGAAAAAAAAGAAAAAGAGGGATGTCTCAGCTTCAGGCGCGGCAGGGGGTGCCGGATGGAGGAGGGGGGCCGGGGCGGCTCGGGGCGGCGGGGCGGCCGGGTGTGGGCGGTGGGGCGGAGGGGCGGGGCGGGGTGTCGGTGTCAAAACCGGCCGACCTCGGGTAGGGGTCCCGAACTGTGCGTCTGAGAATCGAGGGTAACAGGAGACAGGGGACACGATGTTTACCCAGGTTCGGGCCCTCTTAATGGAGGTAATATCCTACTTCCTGCTTGATTGACTTTGATGAGTATAGGGGTTACAAGAGTTGATCTACCTCGAGATCGTAATGGCTAAACCCTAGATGTCTAGCCTGTATGATTTTGTTATAGCCTCTACGGACTAAACCCCCCGGTTTATATAGACACCGGAGGGACCTAGGGTTGTACAGAGTCAGTTTATAGAGAAAGGAAACTACACATCCGGATGCCAAGCTTGCCATCCACGCAAAGGAGAGTCCCATCCAGACACGGGTGAAGGCCTTCTATCTTGTATCTTCGCGGCCCATCAGTCCGGCCCATATCGCATAGCCCGGACACCCGAGGACCCCATAGTCCAGGACTCCCTCAGTAGCCCCTGAACCAGCCTTTCGATGACGATGTGTTCGGCACACAGATTGTCTTCGGCATTGCAAGGCGGGTTCCTCCTCCGAATACTTCAAAGCAGTCTTCTGAACATGAGAACTGTATCCGGCTCTGCACAACAGTGACAACCCTCAACCACAAGGGCACAATACTTAATCAAAATAAGGCATGTCTACTGACAGCTTTTTCAGCGAGACGTTACGTCTGGCTCCTTTATTATTTCGAACAGTTTTTCGGCCTCCCGCTTCGCGTTTTGAGACACAGCCTTCAGTGACACATCTCGTCAAAGCAGAGATCGTGTCCTTTTATTGCGGGATTCTCATCAATGCAGGTTTGGGTAATCCAACCGTGCCATTCGCACGACCCCTTGGGAACAGGCGAGTTTTAAGGCTTGTGGGGGGCGCTTGATATTCGCACCCTATATAAGTGGATAAAGATACTCCTTTTCATCCCACGCCCTCTTCTTTCCTCTGCCTCCCCATCCTCGAGCTCCAGCACCCATGTTCCAATATTTCCCACCGCCACCAACTTCTCCGGCCATGGCCGGATCCAGCTCTCAAGGCAAGTGGACGGCCTCCTCCGTCACGGAGAAGGATGTCAAGGAGCTCCGGGAGGCGGGGTACTTAACATCAGAGATCACGCACAGGCTCCCTGCCCCGAAGCAGGTCATCCCCACCCCAGTGCCCGGCGAAAGGGTGGTATTTATCCCCCACTTCCTCCGCGGACTAGGGTTTCCCCTTCACCCCTTTGTTCACGGCCTCATGTTCTATTACGGGCTAGATTTTCACGATCTAGCCCCGAACTCCTTCCTCCACATTTCGGCGTTCATCGTCGTGTGTGAGGCATTCCTCTGCATCCCCCCACACTTGGCCTGTGGCTCAAGATCTTCAATGTGAAGCCGAAGGTGGTTGACCGGCAGCACGCAGATTGCGGTGGTCCCATGGTGGGAAAGCTCCCTAAAGTTACCTAGCCCAAATGGGCCTTCATGGAGACCGTCAAGATATGGCAACAGGAGTGGTTCTACATCACCGAACCCCGCGGCACCAAGTGGGCGGCCGCTCCTGCATTCAGATCCGGACCCCCGCTGCGGCCCGTGTCATGGATCAACAAGGGTCTAGACTGGGGATTGTCCGACGAGGTGTTGATGTTGCAAAAGCGCATTAAAAGTATCATAGAAAAGGACACCAGCCTCACTGACGTGATCTAGGTGATGCTCATTCGCCGAACCCTTCCCTGCCAGCGACGACCTCTCCGTATGTGGGAGTTCAATCCGGAAGGGCCATGGACCCTGCGGTGATTCTTTGGCACGATGCACAAAGAGATCTGGAAACTGCTCTTCAAGGCTCACAAGTCGTGGCCGTAGACGTCTGATGACATAGGCCTCGACTGCAACCATCCGGCCACCCCGGTAAGTGTTAAGTTTCCGAACATAACTTGGTTCGTCAACCCAAGGGGGCGCACTGAAGATTCCATCCTCTAAACAGGGTTGGACAAAGAAGGCGGAGTGGATCAGGTGTTCGGCTCCACTCCCTGAAAACCCAACTGATCCTCTACTAATGAAGATGCTGGTCCCGGCGCCATACCAGGCGCCGGTGAAGAAGGACAAGAAGAAGAAGGGCAAGGAGGCCGAAAGTGGCCTCCACCATAGAGGTACTTCGGATGTTATGTCCGGAGGGACCGAGGCCCCCTCCTCCCACGAGGGAGACGAAGACGAAGAGGAGGAGGAAGAAGATGACCCTCCTCGGAAGGGGAAGAAGAGGGCGGCCTCCGCAGATCCAGAGGCGGAGGCGTCCAAGAAGGGGAAAATATCCCTCTCCGATGGCTCAGATTCGGACGCCGAAGCCATCCCCAAGCGTTGCCCCGGGGGCAAGCCCCTTGCCGAATCGTAAGTATCTAAGGATTCTTTACATACATCCAATCTTTTACGAATTGTAAGAATGATATTAAATCATGCGTTTCAGTCCGGCCCGCGATCTCCCCCAACTATCCTCATCTTCGGGGAACTCTCTGGCGTCGGATATGATGGAGAACGAGACGCCTCCTCGTGCCTCCCGGCCGCCTACTGTGGATGACACCGAGGTGTTATCCCAAAGGACCTCACCGGGCCTCGAAGAGGTGCGGGAGACCATCGAGATGGCACCAGAGGGTAATGCCTCGGCTGCCGAGGATATGGGGGGTGCAACCCCCATGGAGACTGGTGACGGGGGCCCTGAAATGTCTGGCCCCCAGCCGAACACCATTCCGGAGACCCAAGTGGCTCCGGAGTCGAATGAGCGGCCCCTTTGAAGGAGGGGGGAGCGCCTACTCCGGCGGCGACCTCCATTAATCCGGAGGCGCTGAACACTCTGATGGACGCACTGCGAAGTGCGTCCATCTCGGAGGAGCATCGTACCCTGATGGGTACGGTGGTTGAGAGGGTTCAGTCCGCCAAAAGCGGGCTGAATGAAGCCTTTACCAGTCTACTGACGGGCTTCAAGGTATGCAATGTAATATTTTTAGCCGCTTTTCATATGAAAAATATGCCTGTGTATAGGTAGTAGCCCCTGAGACTCTGTTCGGCTTTTGAAGAAGGGCGAACAAAGGATCAAGTAGTACTCGCAGGAGATAACATACTTATCTATTTGGAAAAAACAGGCTTCACTGCTAGCGGCGACCACCCAGGCCGTTGAGGTCTCTGAACTTAAGCGGAAACTGGAGTTGGCCGATGAGGACATTGTCCTTGTTAGCAGGCGGCTCGACGAGGCACAAGGTATGTCCTACATACCTCGTTTCATGCCTATATTGATATGCAAACTCTGAGTTGAGGCTCATGCGCTGCTATGTGGATGTTTGCAGGCGGCACTGCTAAGGTCGAGACCTTCAGGGGTGTTCTTGCCCAGGCCAAGGAGCAGGAAAGGGTGAGCAAAGTGGCCGCTAATACAGCGGCTTTGGATTTGAAGTATGAACAGGCCGCCCACTGCCAGTACGAGGAGCGGGTGGCCAAAATGGAGCAAAAGCTCGAGGATGCCGCCCGCAAGTGCGAGTCCCTAGAGGAGGAGGAGAAGAAAACCCAGGCGACCGAGCTCGCCAAGGCCCTTGAAGAGGCCAAGGAGGCACGGACCGAATCCCGAGCAGCTCGCGAGGAGATTTGGCAGGCCGGACAAATAGCGGCCGGTAAGCCTTTTCTTTTGCAGACTAAATTTGACGGTCAGAGATATGCCTTGCTTACTCGACTGTGGAGTTCTCTAGATGCTTTAGCGGATCTTTCAAAGAGTGCTGCCGATGCCGCGCAGTTCTTCCGAGCTCAGGAGGGGCACACGACGGAGAAGCTATTCTGGTCACAGTTCGCGGCGCAGGAGCGCCCCGCGCTGTTGAACAACCAGATGATGCAGTGGGCCGAGCTGCATAAGATGTCTGGATTAGCCATGAGGGACATCATAGTCCGACTGTGGCCAACCGAACCCATTCCGAGCAGCTACTTCGGCCTGGTGCAGCGACTCATCGATGCACTACCCTGAATTGACGCAGTCAAGCGGTTCGCGTGCATAGAAGGTGCGCGGATGGCCTTCGCCCGTGTCAAGATGCACTGGGTGAAGATGAAGGCCGCCGTCGTGGCAGTGGAGGGCCCACCCGGAGGCAAGGACCACCGCAAGTCGGAGCGCTATTTCGAAGACGTCCTGGAGGGTGCCCGTTTGATAGAGGGTCAATGCTCGAAGGATATTATGTTCGAGTGAATGTATCCGAGCTGCCTAGATATTTTTGTTATGGACTAAGGCTTTGTAATATATTTGTGCCTTTATTTGAAAGGCTTTTCCTCCTGTGCGGCCGTATTTATTTCTGAAAGTTTACCAGTCGTCGGCTTCAGCCCCCACGTAGATGCTATGGGGGTGTTCGGAATAACGTATAATCACTCTTGACCCAACGTCTTGGTCCGTGAAGGAGGTGACTACGTAGCGAACCAGGCAATAAGACTATGTGGCTTTAGTACTTTCACTTAACCATAGGAGTTTGAAGGTGGGGCTAAGTACTAGCCCCTAGTGCGTATGCGTCTATCCGAATTGGGATGCCGTAGGCGCGTGACTGAGCCGAAGCCAGTCCTTCGTATAATACGGAAGAAATCGCAATAGATTTATATTAAGTTGCCGAATGGCTGACCAGCTCTCGCCGCACCATGATAGTTAGTTTTCGGCTTTCTCTATTGAGGTGTTTGACCGGACGAGCCAGTAACACAATCACAGTAGTTCTCCCTTTACTACCTTAGCCGAACAAGCGGAACGTAAGGCGGTAACCACAGGAGCCGGGCAACCCAACTGTCGGAGTAAATGGCCACGGGTAGCCTAACCGACTGCCCCTGGCTCTTCCAAAAAATTATCGGGCCTTTGGGCCTTCAATCACTCCAAGCATTGGACCACCTTCCCTGGTCGGCTACCTCTGAAGCCGACTCACGGAAGGCGGCCCAGTCTCAGCAACCTCCCCCCCAGGATAACCACGGGGTGGCCGACTCCAGGAAGCCGGTCGTAAAGGATGCCGACTCCAAGAAGCCGACCAAGACCACAACCACCCAAGCTACGCCACATAACGGTGACAAGACGGGTGTGGCCACAGCGCGGCCCACTACCCCCGAAGCCCGAGGCAGGCATGGCCACAGGATGCCGTACGGGACGGCCATCCCCCGTCCGGCTCGGCACTGTAGCCATGCTAGCCTCGACGTCACCCACGGCAGACGCCGGTACGGCCCACGGGCGGCGGGTCCCTTCGGCCAGAGAGAGGCGCGGAGGCGGCCCGGCCTCCCCCAGTCGGCCAAGGGCATAGTCGGCCCCCAGAAGTCGGCTACCCCCTCCCTCGAAGCATGCGCCACATTAAGGAGACAAGACGAGGTAAGGCTACAGTGAGGGCCCTCGAGGCGGCCCACTATAGCCACGATTACCTCAACGAAGCCCTCGTCATAAGGGGCGAGGCTACAGTAAGCAGCCGCTGACAAGATCCTAGGCGGTGGGGCCGGCCTGTCGACCAAGAGGCCGGCAGCCGGCGGGACCCACTAGTCGGCGGGCCCCAACAGCCGGCGGAGAAGCCGGCGAGCGTAGACACTGACGGCTGGGACCAGAGCCCAGCCGGATTACAATTGTACCCCTGGGGGTAGGCCTATATAAACCCCCCGGGGCACCCATGCAAAGGGTTGGCTTCTGAGCATAGCACACACACCATAGAGAGAGAGAGAAGCGAGAGCTAGCCTTGTTCTTCTTCTCCCTTGAACCCAACAGCTCCAGGAGCGATTGTAGCTACTTTTCCTGATCTAGTGATCATGCGGAGACCCCGCAGAGCAGGACTAGGGGTGTTATCTCCTCGGAGAGCCCCGAACCTGGGTAAGATCCGCCGGCGTGCATGTCTTCGCCTCATCTCGTTTCCAGGCACCGGCGACGTCTTATTGGCACCCACAATGATAAGCCACCCGTTGGCATATGTCGCACCTACCACCCGACATTTGGCGCCCACTGTGGGGCCAGGTGCGCCATCGTCCAGAGACCTGTTCTAGACGGGAACCCTCTTCCTCCCCCGCGAGCACAGCCAGCCTGCTGCGCCCGATGGCGTTTGCCTCGACGCGCTGCAAGGCGTCGACGACGCCTGCGCAGCGAGCTGCCTCGCCGATCTGCTCGGCGAGACTCGCATCTCCGACGAGCCTGCGTCCGACGCAGGCACGGACTACCCCGAGAGCCGCCTCGTCAGCCTCCTCGACCAGCTTCACGTCTCCAGCGAGCCTGCTGCAGATATGGAGTCGGTCGGCTCCACCGACCCGATGCTCGTCGACTCCGACACAGCATCGCTCGACGCTTACCCCTCCGACGTGGTGGTCTTCGACGATCCTCTCCCTCGAGCTGACAGCGGCAGCAGCGCCATCACCGAAGTGTTGGGTATCAGCCACGTCGCCAACTCGGGCGAGAACGCCCACGACGCCCTGCGAGCGGCGATGCACGACCTCTCCATCCCCATCCCGGCCGATGCCGACACCGAGACCCTGGAGGCACGCCGCCTCGCCCTCATCGCGGAAGGCCAGAAGATAGCCTCCATGAGACGCCTCACCGAGGCCCACCAGCGCTAAGTCGACCGCGCCGCCTTCGGCACGCCGCCTCCTAGCAGCCCGAGCCGAGCCGGCTTCGTCCAGAAGCGCGGCGCGGTCGTCGCCAGCATGCTGGGGGCAGATCGCCCCGTCTACGCCACCTCGCTCGAGAATCGGCGAGCCGCTCAGGCGGCCGCAGAAGAGCTCAATGGGCTGGGAGCCGATGAGCTCCCCTACATGACAAGACGGATCCAGCAGCTGATCGACGCGGCTGCCGAACGGCACGAAGCCGATGCCCGCGCAGATAGTCATCCCCCGCGCTGGGAGCACGCCGCGACATCCCGCTCGCCGACTGCGAGCGGCGCCCGCCAGAAGAAAGACAAGGAGTCGGCTGCCAGCCGCAGCCGGACTCGCATCACCATCGAGCGCGACGCGGAAGGCCGCCCGCGAGCGGTGGAGCGCCAAGGAAATCTGCCTCCTCCCCTGCCTCGAAGAGAAAGACGTCTCACCCCGCCGCCTATCACGCACCCGACTCTTGGCGACCGACTCGGCCGCCGGGAAGGAGTCGGCGAGAACGACGCCCGCCACCGGATCGACCGCCTTGCTCGATCCTTGGCGTTAGAAGAAGAAGATGATGTCGGCCCGCCATGTTTTGGCCTCCGCATCCGCGACGAGCCCTTCCCCAAAGGGTTCTCACTCCCCAGAGACACGCCCAAGTACAACGGCTCAGTGAAGCCGAAAGATTGGCTCATCGACTACTCCACGGCCGTCAGCATAGCCAACGGCAATCGGCGCGTCGCCGTGAAGTACGTCCCCCTCATGCTGCAAGGCACGGCGCGCACATGGCTCAACAGCCTCAAGCCCTACAGCATCAACAGTTGGCTGGACTTCACAGAAGTCTTCGTCCGCAATTTCACCAGCACCTACAAACGGCCTCCCAAGCCTCGCCAGCTCTCCCTCTACGTCCACGGGCCCAACGAGTCGACCCGCGACTACCTCACGCGGTGGGCCGAGCTCCGCAACTCCTGTGAGGGGGTGCACGAGGTTCAGGCCATCGAGTATTTCACCGCCGGGTGCCGAGAGGGCACCCTCCTCAAGCATCGACTCCTCTGCGACGAGCCGGCTACCCTCGACGAGTTGCTGGTCATCGCGGACAAGTACGCCACGGCCGACTCCTCGATGAAGACCGAGCTCCGAGTAGACACCTCGGGGAAGGTGATTGCTCCGGGTCCCAAGACGCCGGCCGGCGACCCTAACCGGCGCCCCTACCAGAACGATCATAAGCGCAAGGCCCCCATGCCGACTTCCACCAGTCGGCAGGTGGCCACCGTTGAATATGAGCAGCCCGAAGAACGGCCCGCTCCCAAGAAGAAGGGTGGCAGGCCGGCTTGGCAGCCGGCTTTCTCCTACGAGCAGGCTCTTGACGCCCCCTGCAAGTTCCACAGCGGCGCGAAGCCGTCTAACCACACGACCCGAAAATGCCATTGGCTCACCCGCATCACCAAGGGCAAAGGGTTATTGCCGCCTCCGCCTCCCGGCCCGCCGCCTCCAGCCCCCCAGCAGCCGGCGGCTCAGCCGGCGGTCGGCGCCATCCAAGACGAATTCCCTGAAGAGCACACCGCCTACGTCGTCTTCACCAGTCAAGCCGACGACAAGCGCAGTCGGCGCCGACAGCATCAAGAAGTTAATGCAGTCGCCTCTAGCGCCCCCGAGTTCATGCACTGGTCAGAGAAGCCAATCAGCTGGAGCCAGGCCGACCACCCAGAGGTGATGCCCTCTCCTGGCTCCTATGCGATGGTCTTGGATGTCACCCTCGCGACGGAGAGGCGAGCTGCCCGATTCTCCCGCGTCCTGATAGATGGCGGAAGCAGTATCAACATACTGTACCGCGATACCATGGAGAAGCTGAACATCAAAGCAAAGCAGCTCATGCCGAGCCGCACCGTCTTCCATGGTATCGTCCCCGGCTTGTCTAGTTCCCCAATCGGCAAGATTAAAATGGATGTTCTCTTCGGAGACAAAGATCATTTTCGCCGAGAAGCAATCTGGTTCGAGGTAGTGGATTTGGAGAGCCCCTATCATGCTCTGCTTGGCCGACCTGCCCTGGCCAAGTTCATGGCTGTGCCCCACTACGCCTACCTGAAGATGAAGATGCCGAGCTCGAAGGGGATCATCACAGTAGCCGGCGACTACAAGAAGTCCATCGAGTGTGCCATGGCCAGCAGCCGGCTGGCCGAGTCCCTCGTGGTGGCAGAAGAGAAGAAGATGCTGGAGCGGGTTGTGGCCATGGTCGGCAAGCAGCCGGCCCTGTCCCCCAACCCCAAAGATTGTGATGCGCAGGGCTCCTTCCAGCCTGCCAAAGAGATGAAGAAGATACCTCTGGACCCGGAGAACCCGGAGAGGTTCGCTGTCATTGGGGCGAACTTGGACAGTAAATAGGAAGGCGAGCTCGTCGACTTCCTCCGTGAGAATCGAGACATTTTTGCATGGTCCCCAAAGGACATGCCGGGTGTCCCGAAGGATTTCGCCGAGCACAAATTACATGTCCGCGCCGACGCGAAGCCGGTCAAGCAACCCCTCCGCCGACTGTCAGAAGAGAAGCGAAGAATCGTGGGAGAAGAGATAGCCCGGCTCCTTGCCGCTGGCTTTATCATGGAAGTATTCTTTCCAGAATGGCTTGCCAACCCAGTTCTGGTTCTGAAGAAGAATAACAAGTGGCGTATGTGTATAGACTACACCAGCCTGAACAAGGCCTGCCCAAAGGATCCGTTTGCTCTGCCACGGATTGACCAAGTGATAGACTCCACAGCCGGATGCGAGCTGTTGAGTTTTTTGGACGCCTACTCAGGGTACCATCAGATCAAGTTGGACCCAGCTGACCGCCTGAAGACTGCCTTCATCACACCCTTTGGGGCTTTCTGCTACCTGACTATGACATTCGGCTTGAGGAATGCCGGTGCCACTTTTCAGCGTTGCATGCAGAAATGCCTCTTGAAACAACTCGGCAGAAATGCCCACGTCTATGTAGACGACATTGTGGTGAAGACAGAGAAGCGCGGCACCTTGCTGGAAGACCTGAAAGAAACATTCGCCAACTTGCGCCGATTCCAAATCAAGCTCAACCCCGAGAAGTGCGTGTTCGGAGTGCCAGCCGGCTAGCTGCTAGGCTTCCTGGTCTCCGAACGCGGCATCGAGTGCAACCCCGTCAAGATCAAGGCCATCGAGAGGATGGAGATTCCCACCAAACTGCGAGATGTGCAGAAGTTCACCGGCTGCTTGGCCTCCCTGAATCGTTTTATCAGCCGACTAGGAGAGAAGGCTCTCCCCCTGTATCGACTCATGAAGAAGTCCACTCACTTCGAGTGGAACGACCAAACCGACCAAGCCTTCCATGAGTTGAAGAAAATGCTGACCACTCCGCCTGTCCTGGCAGCGCCGACTGAAAAGGAGCCCATGCTCCTCTACATCGCCGCGACTAGCCGAGTCGTCAGTACTGTTGTTGTGGTCCAGCGCCCGGAAGAAGGCCGAGCCCAGCTAGTCCAGAGGCCGGTGTACTACCTAAGCGAAGTGCTATCCAGCTCAAAGCAGAACTACCCGCACTACCAGAAGATGTGCTATGGGGTATACTTCGCCGCCAAGAAACTGAAGCCCTACTTCCAAGAGCACCCCATCACGGTCGTGTGCACCGCCCCGCTCGCCGAGATCATAGGCAGCCGGGATGCATCCGGCCGGGTGGCTAAATGGGCCATCGCACTGGCGCCCTACATGATCTTCTACCAACCCCGCACCGCCATCAAGTCCCAAGCGTTGGCCGACTTCCTCGTCGACTGGGCCGAGACCCAGTACCTACCGCCGGCTCCCGACTCCACCCATTGGCGGATGCACTTTGACGGGTCCAAGATGCGCACCGGCTTGGGAGCCGGCATCGTCCTCACCTCTCCCAAAGGCGACAAGCTCAAGTACACGCTGCAGATCCACTTCGCCGCCTCCAACAACGTGGCCGAGTACGAGGCGCTCGTACACGGGCTCTGGCTAGCCAAAGAGCTCGGCATACGCCGGATCCTGTGTTACGGCGACTCAGACTTGGTGGTCCAGCAGTCGTCTGGCGACTGGGACGCCAAGGACGTGAACATGGCGAGCTATCGATTCCTCGTCCAGCAGATCAACAGATACTTCGAAGGGTGCGAGTTCCTTCACGTGCCAAGGGCCGACAACGACCAAGCAGATGCCCTAGCACGGATCGGCTCCACCCGACAAGCCATACCGACTGGCGTCTCCCTCCAGCGCCTCCTCAAGCCGTCCATCAAGCCGTCTCCAGAGTCGGACTCTATCTTTGTACCGCCTGCGCCAGATGCAGCCGGATCCGACTGGAGAAACCCCGCAGACAGCACGGGGACTTCGACAACTAGCCCGGGGACTGCCGTAGTCACACCCGGCACGGGGACTTCAGAACCCGGCCCGGGGACTACAGCAGTCGGCCCGGGGACTGCAACGACACAAGAAGCGGTGGTCGACCCCAATTCCACGCCACCCAACCCACCCACCCGAGTCATGGTGGCTACACTAACAGAAGAAGAAGTCACAGCTCCATCATGGGCCCAACCCATCCTCAAGTTCCTAGTCAGCAGAGAGCTGCCGGCTGATGAGATCTCAGCAAGACTAGTGCAACGACGAGCCGCAGCATATGCAATAATCAACAGAGAGCTTGTGAAGCGTAACGTCACTGGGGTCTTCCAGCGTTGTGTCGAGCCAGAAAAAGGAGTGGCAATCCTCAAGGATATCCACCAAGGCGAATGCGGCCACCACGCAGCCTCAAGATCACTTGTGGCCAAGGCTTTCCGCCATGGTTTCTTCTGGCCAACTGCCTTGGAGGATGCTAAAGAAATAGTCAAGAGCTGCAGAGGATGCCAAGTCTTTAGTTCCAAGCAACACCTGCCGGCTTCCGCACTCAAGACCATTCCCCTCACCTGGCCTTTTGCCGTCCGGGGACTGGACATGGTGGGCCCTTTCAAGACAGCCCGCGGCGGCTTGACGCATCTACTCGTCGCTGTGGACAAGTTCACAAAGTGGATCGAAGCAAAGCCGATTAAGAAGCTGAACGGGCTGACTGCCGTGACATTCATCACTGACATCACTACTCGGTACGGCGTGCCGCACAGCATCATCACCGACAACGGCACGAACTTCGCCAAAGGAGCACTGGCACGTTTCTGCGCGATGCAGGGCATCCGACTGGACTTAGCGTCCGTTGCCCACCCGCAGTCAAACGGCCAGGTCGAGCGAGCGAATGGACTCATCCTCTCCGGCATAAAGCCCCGACTGGTTGTACCACTGGAGCGATCGGCCGGCTGCTGGCTCGATGAGCTGCCGGCTGTCCTCTGGAGTCTGTGCACTACACCCAACAAGTCAACCGGCTTCACTCCATTTTTCT
Source organism: Aegilops tauschii subsp. strangulata (assembly GCF_002575655.3). NCBI lineage: Eukaryota > Viridiplantae > Streptophyta > Magnoliopsida > Poales > Poaceae > Aegilops > Aegilops tauschii. Next base: position 488,939,445 of record NC_053039.3, read on the forward strand.
GACATCGAGTTCGACTCGCCTCGGATCACCATGTACACGGAGGAGGAGGCCAAGGAAGCAAGAGAAGACGGCGTCGACCTACTGGAAGAAGGTCGGCTGTTAGCACTCAGCCGGTCCGCCATCTATCAGCAAGGGCTGCGCCGCTACTACAACCGCAAGGTCCAGCCAAGATCCTTCCAAGAGGGCGACCTTGTGCTCCGGCTTATCCAGCGAACAGCCAGCCAGCACAAGCTCTCGGCCCCTTGGGAAGGCCCCTTCGTCATCAGCAAGGCACTAGGCAACGACTCCTACTACCTGATTGACGCGCAAAAACCAAGAGCATGCAAGAGAGACGACTCCGGCAAGGAGTCGGAGCGACCATGGAACGCAAACCTCCTGAAAAGATTTTACAGTTGAAAGCAGTATGTATCATGCTACCCTTTTGTATTAAGTACAAACCAACAAGCCCCCCGAACAGTACTCGGGGACTGCCTTTGTTTATCTATGAATGACAAGTGTCATATCCATGAATGTATTATTACATTTGATTTCTTGTTGGGCACTGGGTTCGATTAGTCGGCCCGGGGACTGGCCGCCTTGAGCTATATTAAAAGTTCTACCTGAAGTCAGACAAGTAGTGTGCCGACTCCCGAGTCCTCTCTTGCTAAAAGTCGCAGCCCGAAGAACCGACTGTCCGACTAGCAAGAGGCAAGGCAGAAAGGATGCCCACACGAAAAACGGCTAAGGACCAACGAACTTATATAGCAAAAAGACGGCCTCCAACCACGCTTGCCGGCTGTCAGAACAGCCGGCTGGCCGGCTTCCTAAACACTTAACTTTAGTCCAGCAAAGCTAGAGTACTCCCCCCCCCCAATTGGCCAAGCACTCCTCCAGCTACAGATTGCAGAGCAACTGTCTGACTGGGGAGGCGGCAACCAATGGAGGGCGGCAAAGGAAACAACAGAAGGATAAAAAGCAAAGTACGAGGAAAAGCCAAATGCATGCATAAGTTATATATACATATAAAGCCCCCAACAGGCCGGCAATCAACATGGTTCGAATACACCCCCAGTGGGTGGAATTGTGCAGACTTAACAGAGTATTGTTCCGAAAGTAACAGGATAGGAAAACAAAAGATGGCAGACTAGACTAGGGCGCGGTGCGGGAGCCGAGCTGGTCGGTGGAGACGGCTTCGCCGGCTGAAGGAGTGGCCGCCTAGCGGGTCTCAGCCTGGTCACCACCAGTGGCAGGCGACGCACTCGCACGCGACGTGGTGCTGGAGGCGCGGTCAGGCTGAGGCTGGTCGGCTGCTCCACCAGCCGGCTCGGCGTCTTCACCCTCCTCCTCCTCTTCGCCCTCGTTGCTGGAGTCGATCTCCTCCGCCGAGTCTTCACCGTCTGCCGGGTTCAGCCCGAACCACTCCTCCGATTGGGTGACACCATTGTCATCTACCTCGGGGGCAAAGACGCTGGTGTCGGTGTAGTCGGCGATCGCCGAAGCCCGCCGGATGATAGCCGGCCGCGCTGGCTCCAGCTCCGTGTCGGCTTGCTGCCGCCAGGTAGCCCGCTGATCCAGGCTCAGGCCGGGATACCAGGCCTTGACGAACTCCAGCGCCCGCCTGGCGCCGGAGCGAGCCGCCGAGGCCTTCCAGGCTTCGAAACGGCCGACTGCCACCTCCAGCCAGTCGGCAGTCCGACTGGGGGTGCGAGGAACCACTTGGTCGGGCCATAGGGCGGCCAACACTTGCGCCCCGGCACGCTGAAGCCGGCGGAGCAGTCGGTGAGCCGGCTGGATGCGGGCCTGGATCGCCAAGAGCTGCTCCTCCAGCGAACGGCCGGCGGTTGGCGAAATCTCGAAGCCAGCCTGCCTTCGCGCTTGGCGGCAGGCCTCGATGGTCTGGTTGGCAGCAGTAGAATAGCCAGGGAAATATTCTGTGCAAGAAACAAGAAGAAAAGAAGAAAAGAACACCAAGTCAGAAAATGAGCCAAAAGCGGCAGACGGCAAGAAAGGACGAAGAAGTAGGCGGCTTACCGTCAACCAGATCTTCGATCTGACCATAGCCAGAGATCAGAGTTTGCCTTGCTTCAGCCCAGCCAGCTGCCTCCGTCTCGTACTCGGCCTGGAGGGCGGCCTCGCGGTCCTGCACCGCCTTCAGAGCCGCCTTGTGGCCTTCCTCCTGGTCGGCCAACTTCTTGGCCAGGCGGTCGCGTTCCTGCACCAAGGCGGCGAGCTCGGCATCCTTGGCACGAAGGGCAGTCTGAGACTCTCCCAGCTGTGCCCTCAGACCGGCGTTGGCCCCTGCAGAGACGGCAGAAAAAGAAAGAATAGTAAGAGGAAGTCGTCAAGGAAGATCCGACCCGACTGCTCAGTAGTCGGCCCGAATCTCGGGGACTACACCCAGTGGGTGCGCTGACGCGCCCCCACATGAGATAAAGAACAAAGCACGTACCCCGGCTCTCAGTAAAGTCGGCGGTCTTCTGGGTCAGCTCCCGAGCCTGGGAGTTGAAGGCGGCCGCACGAAGATTATGGTAGTCCTGCAAGATAGACAGAAGATCGAAGTAAGAACAAGAATAGCAAAGCCAAATCCACTAAGAAGTTCCAAGCCACCTGCTCAGCAGCCAACTGGGAACTCGGGGACTACACCCAGTGGGTGCGCTGACGCGCCCCCACGGAAGAAATCAAGATCAAGAAGAAGCAAGATGGGAAGACTAACCCGGATGGCCGCCCGCGTCGCAAGGAACTCATCGGTGAACTGCCTCAGCGCTGTAGCCTGGGCCTGGAGCCGGGTCCGGACGTCCTGCGCGGCCACGTTCATCACGGTCGTCCCTCCGCCTGGCGTCCACCCCGAGGTAGCGCTGGCCACCTCCACTTCCTGGGCCGACGAGCTGGAGCCCACGGCCGGCTGCGGCTCCGACGCGGCCTTCTGTGGCTCTGACACAGCCTTCCCCGCGCGCCGGCTCGTCGGCATCCGGACCGCCATCTCATTCCTCGCGGCCGGCTCACCCCCCGCCGACTGCGTAGGCGGCAGATCAGGCCGGCCGCCTTGAGCCGCCCCAGTTGGCGGGGTCGGCACCGGCTCCCTCTCCAGGACGACGACGTCGTCGTCCCTCCCCAGCCCTGGTTTCTCGCCGCCGGCTCCTTCTGGCGAGGGCTCCATGGCCCCAGGTGCTGCGACGCGCAACGGGGTGACCATCAAGGCCTCCTCCGCCGCCGCCGCAACTGCAGCCTCCGCTTGGGCCTTGGCTACGGCGTCGGCGAGCGCCTTCGCCGCCTCCTCCTCCTGCGCCGCCTGGGCGGCGGCCGCCTTCCGTGCCTCCGCCTCTCGCGCCTCCCGCACGTTCCGTTCTGTCGCTTCCTGAAGGTCGGCACGGGGGTCCACGCGGCGAGTGGTGCTCCCAGACCCCCTCGGCGACTCGACGACGGAGGCGGCAGCCGCCCGCTCAAGCGACAACGGAGCTCTGGTTGTTTGGAGAAAAAGAAAAGGGTTCAGGAACCACCAGAGAAAAGAAAGAAAAAAGAGTACACAAAAGAATTCGAACTTACGCCGACACAGTCTGTGGTTGCTTCACCGTCTTGCGGAAGCGAGCCGCCTTCGCGGCCGCCTCCTCCGCCTGGTTGCTGCCGCCCCGCACTTGGGTTTCTTCGTCCGACTACCGAACAAGCCCTGGGCGGCGCGACGCTTTTGCCCTCCGCCCCGAGCAGGCGGTGCAGCGGAGGAACCCGCGCCACGTCCAGATGCCGGCCGGCGGTGCGGGACGACTTCGGCCTCATCGTCGTCTGGCCAGTCGTCGAAGGTGACTCCATGCCCGGAGCCGCCTGCTTCGCCGCCGGCTTGGCCACCACCCGGCTCGGTGTTGTCGTCCATAGCGGCCGCCCCCAAGTCGGGGTCCTCCAGGTCGTGCTGCGTACGGTCGGGGACGAATCGGCGCTCCGCATCCGAACCGCTGGCAGGCCGAAGGAGAGGACTCTGTCGAAGACAAGCCGACTAGTCAGAGTCGGCCAAAGGAACTCGGCGACAAAGTTAAGAGAAAAAGAAGAGACAAGGAGAGCATACCGTGGGCGGTGGATTGGCTCGGCTATATGGCTCCTTGCCGAACTGCCACTCTTCGAAGAGTTTGCAGTTCGCGAGGTAGTTCACCATATAGGCGACCTCCTCGTGCGGCATGTCCTTGGTACACATCCGGCTCGGATCGAGCTGGCCGCTCATCTGACAGATCAGATGAGGACGGCTCTGGAGCGGAAGTACCCGGCGCGTGACGAAGGCGGCCAGCAGGTTGGGCCCCGTCAAGCCCTCCGACTGGGTCATCGTTCGCACTCGGGCGATGGCTGCGGACCCAGCCAGCGTCAGAGTCACGGCCCAGTAGGACCACTGGGGCCGCCTGCCCGCCGGTGGGCTGGCTACGTAAGCCGGCAGGTTGATGTAGTCGCCCTACGGGGCGATGCTTCTGACGTAGAAATACGACTTTTGCCACTTCTTCACCGACTGGATCAGCGGGATGACGGGGAAGGGGTTGTCGGCGACCGCCCTCCGCGCCGTGATGAAGGCGCCAGTCTGAGCCGGCATGCCCTGCATGCGCGTGCCCAGCTTGGACTGGAAGAGCTCCCCCCAGAGCTCGAGGGTAGGGAGGACACCGAGGTAGCCTTCGCACAGGGTGACGAAGGCAGACAGCAGCACCACCGCGTTTGGGGTGAGGTGGTGCGGCTGGAGCTGGTAGAACTCGAGCCAGGAGCGGAAGAAGGCGCTCACGGGCAGGCCGATGCCGCGCAAGAAATGCGAGTGGAAGACCACCCGCTCGCCCTCCCGCGGCTCCGGCGTAATTTCCTTCACCGGGGCGAGACGGACCTCCACCTTGTCCGCGCCGGGCAGCCGCCGCGTCTTGCGGAGGAACTCGACGTGATCCTCGTGGACGTTGGAGCCGTCCCAATCCCCGCCATACTGCTCCGTGGCGGGAGGCATGGCGAAAACGAGCGCGGCGGCGGAGGAACGTGTGGTGGAAGAGCGCGGCGGCGAGGCGCTGTTGCAAGAAACGGCGAGGGAAAGAAGATGGTGGAAGGAGGAGGAGCGTGCGAGAGCCTGCCGCTCTCCCTCTCCCCCTACTTATAGCTTCGCGAGGTGGAGCCGGGAAGGCCGGACGTGGGGTCAGACGTGGGATTAACTGCACCCACTCCCCCCACGCCTTGCGATTATTACGCCCTAAAGGCGTGCCGAAACTGCCGCAAGGAGACGTGCGGGCGGTTACGGGCTGCAGAGAATCCACGCCTGGGCCCGGGCGTGGACGTGGCGGGCCCCCACCCTGCGGCGACGTCCCGTCGCGCGCGTGGGCTGGTAGGCTTTCTGGCCGAGAGAGGCCACGTGGTTCGCAGACGGCAAGTGCCGGCCCGCGGCCCGGTGCACGCACTGGCAAGCTCCCGCCCTCCGACTCCGGAGTTTTCGACCAAGGCGGCGCGCCTAACCAAAGCCGGCTCCCAGCTGCCGACTTGTCGAGATAGGAAGCTGACCGAGCTTCTCGACTCCTACCCAACCTCGAAGCCCAATCAGCTTCGGGGACTACTGTCGGAGTAAATGGCCACGGGTAGCCTAACCGACTGCCCCTGGCTCTTCCGAAAAATTATCGGGCCTTTGGGCCTTCAATCACTCCAAGCATTGGACCACCTTCCCTGGCCGGCTACCTCTGAAGCCGACTCACGGAAGGCGGCCCAGTCTCAGCAACCTCCCCCCCCCGAGGATAACCACGGGGTGGCCGACTCCAGGAAGCCGGTCGTAAAGGATGCCGACTCCAAGAAGCCGACCAAGACCGCAACCACCCAAGCTACGCCACATAACGGTGACAAGACGGGTGTGGCCACAGCGCGACCCACTACCCCCAAGCCCGAGGCAGGCATGGCCACAGGATGCCGTACGGGACGGCCATCCCCCGTCTGGCTCGGCACTGTAGCCATGCTAGCCTCGACGTCACCCACGGCAGACGCCGGTACGGCCCACGGGCGGCGGGTCCCTTCGGCCAGAGAGAGGCGCGGAGGCGGCCCGGCCTCCCCCAGTCGGCCAAGGGCGTAGCCGGCCCCCAGAAGTCGGCTACCCCCTCCCTCGAAGCATGCGCCACATTAAGGAGACAAGACGAGGTAAGGCTACAGTGAGGGCCCTCGAGGCGGCCCACTGTAGCCACGATTACCCCAACGAAGCCCTCGTCATCAGGGGCGAGGCTACAGTAAGCAGCCGCCGACAAGATCCTAGGCGGTGGGGCCGGCCTGTCGACCAAGAGGCCGGCAGCCGGCGGGACCCACTAGTCGGTGGGCCCCAACAGCCGCCGGAGAAGCCGGCGAGCGTAGACACTGACGGCTGGGACCAGATCCCAGCCGGATTACAATTGTACCCCCGTGGGGTAGGCCTATATAAACCCCCCGGGGCACCCATGCAAAGGATTGGCTTCTGAGCATAGCACACACACCATAGAGAGAGAGAAGCGAGAGCTAGCCTTGTTCTTCTTCTCCCTTGAACCCAACAGCTCCAGGAGCGATTGTAGCTACTTTTCCTGATCTAGTGATCATGCGGAGACCCCGCAGAGCAGGACTAGGGGTGTTATCTCCTCGGAGAGCCCCGAACCTGGGTAAGATCCGCCGGCGTGCATGTCTCCGCCTCATCCCGTTTCCAGGCACCGGCGACGTCTTATTGGCACCCACAATGATAAGCCACCCGTTGGCATATGTCGCACCTACCACCCGACACCAACTATTGACCAAAGACATGATTCGGAGCCGATGCATATAATGCCATATTCGAGACGCCGAAGTATACTATAAAAGTGTTCGGACTTCTTGAAAAAACATATATGTGGCCGAATAGAGCCCCTAGCAATTTAAATCGTGCAAAGGGGCCGATCAGACGTAACAAGGGAATACAGATCGGAAATAAGCCAATACCGAATAGGGTTAGGCGAAACTGTTTCCATTATAATCTGATTGATATGTCAAAACGTGTTTTTATAGGGGATGCTATAAGCGTCAAGGCTATTTTACATGCCAATAATTTGTGAACCAAGGAAAGATGTACACAGGTCCTAAAGAGAAAAGGTGGTCTTGAAGATCCTTTGCATGCCCTATCGCACGTCTGCGTCGCTTTCTCCTTTGAGGGAGAGATTCCTTGAGAGGAACGGCCCACGGTTTGTTTATTCGAAACCGGGCTCGAAAGAGTCCTTGTACGTCCATGGAGTAGATAGGTTTTAATGCACCTATGATATTGAAGAAGAAAAATGGGTCATGGAAAAGTGGTAAAGGTCATATAGGGTCAAACCGGACTATAGATCTATCCGTATTGTGCCTCCGTTGATGCCCAAGGTATTTTGAGTGCGTAGTTATGCACATGCGGTACAAATGCCGCGGTTTTGTGTGGCGGTCGACGGAGGCAAAACTGCTAGTCTAGCTCTGGAGTTGTCGAGCTGTCACCATGCAGAATGGGCCGGACTCGTTTAACATTGTCCGGTGGCTTGATGGCCGATGAAGTGTGCAGCTTGATAGAGCCGCTCTGTACCTCGGTCGCGAGGGCCGCGGTGTACTCCTCGGTACGGAGGGACCGCTCCATGTTCCCGTTAACTGTAATAACGCCACGGGGTCCGGGCATTTTGAGCTTTAAGAAGCATAATGCGGGACCGCGTTGAAGCGAGCGAAGGCGGTTTGTCTGAGCAGTGCGTGATAACCACTGCGGAAGGGGATGACGTCGAAGATCAAGTCTTCGCTTCGGAAGTTGTCCGGTGAACCGAAGACCACTTCCAATGCTATTGAGCCCGTGCAGCGGGCTTCTATGCCAGGTATTACTCCTCTAAAGGTAGTATTAGTAGGCTTGATTCTTGATGGGTCGATACCCATCTTGCCGATTGTGTCTTGATAAATCAAGTTAAGACTACTGTCGCCATCCATAAGGACTCGGGTCAGATGGAATCCGTCGATGATTGGATCAAGGACCAAGGCTGCCAACCCTCCATGACTGATACTGGTCGGGTGATCCTTACGATCGAAGGTGATCGGACAAGCCGACCAAGGGTTGAATTTTGGGGTGACCGGCTCTATGGCGTAGACGTCCCTTAGCGCACGCTTGCGCTCCCTCTTGGGGATATGTGTAACGTATATCATATTCACTGTTTTCACCTTGGGGGGGGGATTTCTTCTGTCCCCTGTGTTCGGTGGGCGAGGCTCTTCATCGTCCGCGCTTGGCGGCCCTTTCCCCTTGTGTTCGGTGTTTAACTTACCGGCCTGTTTAAAGACCCAACAATTTCTATTGGAATGATTGGCAGGCTTGTCAGGGGTGCCATGAATCTGGCAAGGCCGATCGAGTATTTTGTCCACCTCGGGGTGACTATCTTTGTTTCCTTTAAATGGCTTCTTCCGCTATCCGGATTTAGAGCCACTGAATCCGGCGTTGACCGCCGTGTGTTCGGTATCGTCATTGTTGTTTCGATGCTTATGTTTGTTGCGTCATGGCCGACCATTGCCATCCCTGGCTTCGGAGGTGCCAGGGTCACTGGTACTATTGCTTCTACGAGCTAACCATCTATCCTCCCCTGCGCAAAAGCAGGTCATGAGTGCAGTAAGGGCTGCCATGGACTTCGGCTTTTCTCTGCCGAGGTGTCTGGCAAGCCATTCATCGCGGATGCTATGCTTCAAGGCCGCGAGGGCTTCGGCGTCTGGACAATCGACAATTTGGTTCTTTTGAATTAAGAACCTAGTCCAGAGCTTGCGGGCTAAATCTCCGGGTTGCTGGACTATATGACTTAGGTCATCGGCGTCCCGAGGCCGGACATAGGTACCTTGGAAGTTGTCTCGAAAGGCATCCTCCAAATCTTCCCAGCTACCAATGGAGTTTTCTGGGAGGCTGTTTAGCCAGTGCCGAGCTGGTCCCTTTAATTTCAATGGGAGGTACTTGATGGCATGGTGATCGTCACCGCGAGCCATGTGGATATGGAGAAGAAAATCTTCGATCCATACTGCGGGATCTGTTATTCCATCATATGTGTAACACCCCGGTGTCATGCTACAGTAATCCCCTGTTAATGGTGCAATGTCATCATGATACTGTTGCTAATCTTCACTTGATCCAAATCTCAATTCAAATTCAAATCCAATCTAAAGTTAAAAATTCATATTTGTCAAACATGAAAGCTAAAATGTTCGAAGTGTGGCAAATAATATTTGGTTATTTGTCATGTTGAAACCTATATTTCATAGTATGTTTTAATGCCCTAAACTAATAAAACAGTGACCAAGGCAATAAATAAAATGCTTTTCTAATTTATGAAAAAAATCCAAAACATTTCAGAAGCCTCCCAAACTTTTTGTGGCAGCGCTCAATATTTCCTAGTATTTGTTCTGTCCACCTCCACATTTTTTTGCAAAGTCATTTCGTGGCTTAAATGCAAATGGAGGATGTTAAAAGAAAACAAAAAAATAAAAGGGAAATCAGAAAATAAAAGGAAAAGGAGAGAGACCGGGGCTGGACCACGACGCCCAGCTTTCGGCGCCCCAACGCCACCCGACGCCCGATCCCGTCGCCCCTTGCTGCCGTTCGTCGGGTCACCCGCACCTCGCAGAGGCCGCCTCGCTGTCCCCGTCCCCCTCCACGTTCCTGGGTCTGGAAGGGCCCCCGACGGCGCCACTCGCCGCCCCGACGCCCGCCGCCCCGTCGCCGGAACCGCAACTCCGGCCCCTCCCCGAGCATGCCTCTGCACATCTACAGGGCCGATGAGCCCCCCCACGTCTGTTTCCCCTCGAACCCTCCTCTGCCTGCCGCCGTGTTCGCGTGACCACGTCCGAGCGTCGCGCTCCTCACGCCCCGGCTGCGCCCTGGCCTCACCTGCATGCGCGCGTGCTCGCCGCACCCCGCTGCTGTCGCTCGCCGCCTTGCCACCACGCTCCGCCCGCGACCGCCCTGACACCGCTGCTGCTCCTACTCGCTCGCCGCGCCCTAGTCCGCGTGCGGCCCTATCGGTCTCGCCCTGCACCTTACCTCCAGCGCCCGTCAACCGCCCCCGTGCGAGCTGCTGGGCCTGGCCGCCGGCGCCTTGTGCCCGGCGTGCGCCATGGTGATGGCCTTTGCTGGCCCTGTGCGTTGTCTAGCGGCCAGCTTAATTAGTGTTTAGGGTTAATTAGGATTAACCTTAGACACTTACGTATGGCCCCCTATTAAATAACTAGTTTAAAATAATCCTAATGCAATATGTGGCAATGACAGATGGGGTCCACCGCGAAGTTTAAATGCTAAATCAGTGTTAAAATGTACCAGTGAGAATGACATGCGGGTCCCACATACACTGTTCACCATTTGACCAAGTCAACAGTCAATGTTGAGTCAGCAGTTGACTCAGCACCTGACAGCCTCTTTGTTGCAACGCTAGGTACACTTATGTGTGCCCATAGCAGTTTAGCTATTTACTAATTCGAATTTTAATAATTAAAGAAATTCCAGAATATTGTTAAAACTTTAGAAATTAATATAAAATAATCCATAGCTCGGATGAAAAGTTTTATACATGAAAGTTGCTCAGAACGACGAGGCGAATCCGAATACGCGATCCGTTTACCTGATGCCTCTAACTGTCTGAACATGGAACATTCCCCCTCCAGTCATCTGTCTGACACAGGTCCGAAACCGGGAAAACATTCCCGGTTAAATTTCCCCCTTCACCTATATCGCGTAGTACTACGTTAGAACACCTCTAGTACTGCTTATTGCTTGTCATGTATCTGTTTGCTCTCTATTTACTGTTTCTCTCCCCTCTTTTCTCTGGTAGACCCCGAGACCATTGCTGATGTCCCTGTGATCGACTACGTCGACGACGACCCCTTCTTCCCTTTCAGCGGAGCTTCCAGGCAAGCCCCCCCTTTGATCATCCCGATATCTCCCATTCCATTCTCTCATGCTTGCATTAGATTTTGCTACTGTTATTGTTTCCTCCTGTTCTAATGCATAGCCTGCTTTTGTAACCTGCTCATTGCTACCTACCTGCTTATCCTAAACTGCTTAGTATAGGTTGGTTAGTGATCCATCAGTGACCCCACATTGTCCTTGTTGCCCCTACTTCATCATTGAAGACCCGATCAACGGGATCGAAGACCAGGCCCCGGCACCGCACATCACTTTCGCCTTAGTTGCTCGACACTACTGGGTTACTATCGAGTGCCGAGGGTGAGACCTCTACAACACTTCTGATGTTAACCCTGTAGTGTAGCTATTCGGTCGTGGTCATTGGGGGTGATTCCGCCTTAACCACTTCCGGTACGACTCTGTCGTGCAACCCCTCAAGTGTGAACCTCGGGGGTGGTTCCTCTTACGTTCACCTTGATGATTACACGAGTGGAATTCACCGGGGGTGATTCCTCGGGTTTTCCCCTTGATGTTTGGACACACGGATACTTGGACTTTACAGCTGTTTCTTGGAAAGGCGGGTCGACCCTGAGGGGTACCCGCGAGTGATGTGGAGTCGGGTTGACCTGGAAGGTGCCCGCGAGATACTTACGAGGCGTGGCCGGGCATTCTTAGCCCTTGCCGCAAGTCCTCGAGATGGGGCAACGGGGTCACATCTTTCGTGAGTCTCTGCTTGTTACCGCGTGCTCCTAATCCACTACGATTTGGATATTTGATCCGAGGGGCCTCTGGCCTGATAGCACTAACCATCACGTGGGCATAGTATGGGCGTTCTGCGTCGTATACATCAGCCGAAGCTTAATAGACGTCAGCGACTGAGCGGCGCGCGCCGGGTTGGACTGCGTAAGCACCTGCTTTTTGAAGGAGGTAGCTAGGTCTGCTCACCGGCCGCCCACGCAACATGCAGGAGTTCCCGGGGCGATGGCCCATGACCCCTGGGGGCATAGGTTTAGTCCAGCGTGCTTGACCTCTCTATTAAGACTAGGTCGGCTTGCGGCGTATTGTTTGGCGGAGGCCGGGCATGACCCAGGAAAGTGTGTCCGGCCGGAGTTAATCGAGTGTGGTGGGTAAGTTGGTGCACCCCTGCAGGGAAGAAAACATCTATCGATAGCCTGTCCTACGGTAACGGACACTTGGAGTTGTATCCCAATCGGTACAATTAGAACTGGATACTTGAGATGAGACTTGGATATGAGAAATGGATAGTATGGCTCTGGGATTGCTTTCTCGCAGGGAGTCGAGAAAGGATCTCTGGCCGAGGTTGATAACACTTCAACTACTTTACTTTATGCTACTCTACTCCCTCCTGTTGCTGCAAGATGGTGGTTTCCAGAAGATGCTAGTCTTCGATAGGCTAGGCTTTCCCCTTCTCTTCTGGCATTCTGGAGTCCAGTCCATAGATACAACACTTTTCATTGATACCGATGCATATGTAGTGTAGATCCTTGCTTGCGAGTACTTTGGATGAGTACTCACGGTTGCTTTGCTCCCCCTTTTCCCCCTTTCTTCTTCTTTCCGGTTGATGCAACCAGATGTCGGAGCCCAGGAGCCAGATGCCACCGCCGATGCCTACTACTACATGGAGACCGCCAACGACCAGGAGTAGTTAGGAGGCTCTCAGGCAGGAGGCCTTGCCTTTTCGATCGATGTTGCTTTTGTGCTAGCCTTCTTAAGGCAAACTTGTTTAACTCATGTCTGTACTCAGATAATGTTGCTTCCGCTGACTCTTGTGTATTCGAGCTTATGTATTCGAGCCCTCGAGGCCCCTGGCTTGTAATATAAAGCTTGTATTATTTCAATTTGTGTCTAGAGTTGTGTTGTGATATCTTCCCGTGAGTCCCTGATCTTGATCGTACACATTTGCATGTATGATTAGTGTACGATTGAATCGGGGGCGTCACAGTATGATTCAATGTTAACGGGTTTAAACCCTTCTAGGAACTGGTGCTCCATTACTTCATCGGTGAAGCATAAGGGGTGTGTGGCACCACTATATCGAGCGACGTCGCGACGGAGTTCGGATGGCATTCGTGTTCGGTTCTCGGCCCGGGTGAGGTTGCGTCGGGCCTAATGGCCGTCGTCTCGCATTGGGGCATGCCCCCTTGATACATAGATTGATCTGGTCTGACCGGCTCTATTGTCCAGGTCCTTGCGTAGGTCGTACGTGTAGCCCGAAGCTGTTGCCTCCTTGCCTCTACGGCGAGGTGGTGCGGGCTGGTGTTCGGCGTGAGTAGCCGCTCTGTCCCGCCCACGTGGTGGTCGGTCAGGTTCATCAGCAGCATTATACTTTGGCGCTATTGGCTCAAGGGCCTCGTCGTCAAATTGTGGTAGTAGCTTGTGCTTCGGGTAGCTCTTTGTTGGGCGTTCGAGGCCGTATTCCTCGGCTGCCAGGACTTTAGTCCATCTGTCGTTGAGTGTATCATGTTCGGCTTGGAGCTGCTGCTGCTTCTTTTTTAGGCTTCTCGCTGTTGCGATTAGCTGGCGCTTAAAGTGCTCTTGCTCGAGGGGTTCCTCTGGCATGATTAAGTCTTCGTCATCGAGGCTCACATCATCCTCGGAGGTTGGTAGATAGTTACTATCCTCTGAGTCCTCGTTCCCAACCGGATCGTCGGGGTCGACTTGCCCCTCCTCCCAATCATCATGTTTGGATGTGGGCTCAACGGGGGCTTCAGGGTCTTCGACGTTCTCCGGAGTGTTATTGTCTCCAATGCCGGTATTGCTGTCTTTTTTGCGATGTGATTTTGAGCGGCGCCGCTGGCGTCGACGCTTCGGTGGTGCCTTAGCAGGCTTGTCCTCAACCGGATCTTTCCTGCCTTCGTCGTCATCTTCTTTGGGTGTATCTACCATATACACATCGTATGTGGAAGTGGCCGTCCAACGTCCGGTAAACGGCGGGTCTTGGCCTTGTTTGTCTCAGGCATCGTCGTCCAGACCGTCGATCTCTTCGGAGGCGTAGTCGAGCATGTCGGTTAAATCCTCGACAGTGGCTATTAAGTGGGTGGTGGGTGGGGCGTAAAATTCCTCGCACTCAGCCTCTAGTTCGGATTGTGCATAATTCAGAGGCGATACCTCCGTGATGGCTAGAGATCGCAATAGATCCAAGGCCTCGCTTAAGAGTGCAGGTCGGATAGGGAGCCGAGGACCTGCGGGGCTGAGCATGGCAAATTCTACCTGGTTGTGTTCGCCGGACGCATATCGTAAGAGTTCGGGGTTGGCATCCAGAGACGAATTTGGCTCACTACAAAAAAAGACACATCCGTGACATTTTGGGCCGAACGAAAAAAAATTCTGTCATACATATGACACTTCTATGACGATAATTGTGACAAAACCCGGTATCATCATAGATGTGGTGGGCTCCTACTTCTATGACAAAAAATCATGACAGAAAATGGGCTTTTCGTCCTGGGCAAGCTGGAGACGCAGCTGCATGACATTCTTTGGGCCGTCCCTGACGGAAAAAACCGTGGTAGAAGCGAGGGGGAGGAAAATTTCGGGGAGTTCCCGGTTACGGTGGGAGGTCGGGGGCCGAGCGATGCGCGTTTATCTCGTACAGGTACGCGCGTGTGTGCGAGGCGTTGGCTCTAACTGAACCCGAGCGAGGCGTTGGGCTCTATCTGAACCCGAGCGATTGCACTGCAGGCTACGCGTTACTGAACCCGATCGAGCGATTCCTTCGCTACTGCTGCTAACTCAAGCCGATCGATTGGATGAACAGTGAGCGTTGCGGGGGGGGTGGATGAACAGTGAGCGGTGGCGTTGCCTCTGGATGAACAGGACCCCGTGATGTGGAGGGCTGGATGAACAGTAGATGGTGGAGGGGTGCCCGTGGAGGGGTGGTTGAACAGGACCCCGTGGTGTGGAGGGCTGGATGAACAGTAGACGGTGGAGGGGTGCCCATGGAGGGGTGGTTGAACAGTAGCCGGTGGAGTAGCGCGCGGTGGAGGCTGGATGAACAGGAGCCCGTGGAGGCTGGAGGAGGTCGACGGTGCAGATGAACAGTATCCCGTGGAGTCCCGTTTTGCGGTACGCCACACCCCTCCCGATGAACAGGACCCCCGTTTCGATCGCAGGAGGTCTGTTTCGTCCGTTTTGCGGTATGCCACACCCCTCCCGATCAACAGGACCCCCGTTTCGACCGTAGGAGGTCCGTTTCGTCCATTTTGCGGTACGCCACACCCCTCCTGATCAACAGGACCCCCGTTTCGACCGTAGGAGGTCTGTTTCCTCCGTTTTGCGGTACACCACACCCCTCCCGATCAACAGGACCCCGTTCCGAATGTAGGAGGTCTGTTTCCTCCATTTTGTGGTACGCCAGGCCTCGTTTCCATCGCCTATTCCGTCCAAGCCCTCCCGATGAACACGACCACGCATTCCGTTCCGACCCAGCCGGTTGGCTCCCACGCGTTCTGTTGCCTCCCGATGAACACGACGCATTCCGTTGCCTCCCCATGAACACGACGCATTCCGTTGCCTCCCCATGAACGCAACGCATTCTGTTGCCTCCCCATGAACACGACGACGACGCTATTTCTCCGTTCCGACCAAGCCATGTACACGAGCCCTGGCCGTACGTATGCGCGAGTAGGCGTTCGAGACCCCGCCCGTATGTACACATACATGGCCGTAATTTCTTTCTTGCACCCTGGCCGCTATACGTACGTGTACATGCTACGTGCACGCCTCTACTACGACACGTGTGCGCCTCTACATCCACCAGTATATATGTACGTACACGTTCGCGCCAGAATGACAACGCTACGTACGCTTCGACCAGGTGGGTCCCGACTGTCACGCACTTCCTTGCGTGCGAAGATGTAGCTGGTGGGTCCCAGCAGTCAGGGGGGAAACATTTTTCGCGAAATACGGTGGCCCGTCCAGTGGGTCCCTGCTGTCAGGTGGAGGAATAATTATTTTGCACGTAATAAGGAGGCACTTCCTTGCTGCGGCCGTGGACCCAGCTGTCAGCCTCTCGACGTACAGTCCACGTCCGATGGAAACCGTTCCTTGACCACGTTGACCACGCCGCGCCGAGAGCACCAGGGCGGTGGACGACGGCGAGGCCTAGGAAGGGGACGACGCGGAGCCGGGGAAGACACGGCAGTGGATGCCCACGTGTAGAGGAGTACGAGGGTTCACTGGTTCGCTGCGGTGTGAGGCTGCCGTCGCCGCAGAATAACAGGGGGTGTGGGTGAGTAGAGGGATGGCCTGGCCAGCGGTGGGAGTAGTAGGGGGCGGTGAGGCCTCTGCCGCATTGCAGCCGGCCACGGGAGGCAGGAGCACGAGGCACGACCGGCGCTGGTTTGGGCGGCTGGAGTAAGAAGACCAGAGGTTGAAGAAGCACTACGGCCGTTGGATGGACATCGTACGGTCACTGGAGCTAGAATCGTGCATATTGACTAAGTTGACAAAGCCCTCCGTCCCCGTCAACTTAGTAGGCCCACAAGTCAGCCTCCCACTATACTGGGTCCCAGCTAACAGGGGGAGTATTCATTTTTTGTGCGTAATAAGGAGGCACTTCCTTGCGTGCGAAGATATAGCTGGTGGGTCCGAGCTGTCAGCGGGGGTAACATTTTTTCGCGAAATACAGAGGCCCTTTCGGTGGGTCCCTGATGTCAGGTGGAGGAATCATTATTTTGCGCGTAATAAGGAGGCATTTCCTTGCGTGCGGCCGTGGACCCAGCTGTCGGCCTCTCCACGTACAGTCCACTTCAGATGCATGTCGGTCGTTGACCACGTTGACCAGGCCACGCCGAGAGCACCAGGGCGGTGGACGATGGCGAGGCCTAGGAAGGGAACGACATGGACGCAGGGAAGACTCGGCAGTTGTTTCCCACGCGGAGGGGAGTACGACTGTACGAGGGTTTACTGGTTCGTCTGCCGTCGCCGGAGAATAACAGCAGGTGTGGGTGAGTAGAGGGATGGCTAGGCCAGCGATGGGAGTACGGTGGGGTGGTGAGGCCTGCGCGGCAGCAGAGCCGGCCGCGGGGAGGAGGGAGCAGGCAGTCCCGCCGGCGCTTGTTTGAGTGGCTGGAGCAGGAAGAGCAGAGATTGAAGAAGCACGACGACCGTTGGATGGCCATCCAACAGTCACTGCTTGTGCGTCAACCTTTTTTTAGGAAAGCCTCAAATCTGTGGAAAACAGCATACAACCCATCTGCCATTATTTCTAATAATTTACAGCCCATTTGCTAATTATTAATGTTTTTTTGAAGCCCATATTCTTTTTGTTAGCATTACAGCCCATATTGTGGCCACGGTTAAAAAATTATACAAAATTTTGCATATTTCGGTGCAGTCCGAACTGTTTTTAATCCCGAAATTTCGACTCACATTCAAACTGATTTTAAAAATAAATGTATATCAATATAAAATCCAAAAAACTCTCCACGCATAAAAATTAATGTAATTTAAAATCTCGAAATGAAAAAAAAAGATATTTGAAACTAATTGCCGGTTTGATGTGTTTTAAAAATGTACAGCCCATTTCTCATTACCGATGAGCCATTTTCTTAGCCAGCCGAATGAAAGCTCTCCTCGTTTTGAAAGATTTGCAGCCCAACAGGCCTGACAAAGCGACTTACTTGGCAAATCACAAAAAAACTGGGCTGTGGCCGTGGACCCAGCTGTCAGCCTCTCCACGTACAGTACTCTTCCGATGGAATGTCGTTGACCACGTTGACCACGCCGCGCCGAGAGCACCAAGGCGGTGGACGACGGCGAGGCCTAGGAAGGGGACGACGCGGAGCCGGGGAAGACGCGGCAGTGAATGCCCACGCGGAGAGGAGTACGAGGGTTCACTGGTTCGGCTACGGTGTGAGGCTGCCGTCGCCGCAGGGCCTGGCTAGCGGTGGGAGTAGTAGGGGGCGATGAGGCCTCAACGGCAGCACAACGGGCCACTGGAGGCAGGAGCAGGCGGTCTCCCTGGCGTTGGTTTGGGCGGCTGGTGCAAGAAAAGCAGCGATTGAAGAGCAGCAGGACCGCTCGATTCAAATCCAACGGTTACTGCTGCTAGAATCGTTTGTTGACTAAGTTGACAAGCCCTGCGTACGCGTCAACTTAGTAGACCCACATGTCAGCCTCCCAACCGGTGCGGCCCAGATGTCAGTGGGAGGAATCATTTTTTTCGCGTAATAAGGAGGCAGTTGATTGCGTGCGGCCAGGCCAGCGGAGGGAGTAGGGTGGGCCGGGGAAGCCTGCGCGGCATCACAGCGGGCCACAAGAGGAGGGAGCAGGCAGTCCCGCCGGCGCTAGTTTAGGCGGCTGCAGCACGAAGATCAGAGATTGAAGAAGCACGTCGGCCGTTGGATGGACATCCAACAGTCACTGCTGCTAGAATCATGTGTTCATTGACAAAGCCTTGCGTAAACAAGTCAGCCTCGAAATTTGTGGTGTGTACAGCCCATTTTCTATTATTCTTATAATTTTTACTCATTTTCTAATTCATATGGAATTTATTGCGGCCCGTTTTCCATTTTTAGAATTGCTGGCCATTTTCTGGTCAGTACCAGGGTCAAAAAATTAACTAAATATGTGGGAAATTTTGAAAATTCGCAAATTTTTGCTGGGGAACGAAATATTCTTAATCCAAAAATTAATTGCCATACTAAAACAAATTTAAAAATAAAGTAGTACTATGTCATGTTAAATCCAATGAAATACGTATAAGATATCAGTGAAGAACAAAAACAAAAAAAGAAACTTATATCCCATTTGCTATAAAATTTTTGGAATTTTCAACCCCTTTTGATATTACTTTTAACAGACATTGACCATACTATTAAGCCAGGCCGGAATGCATCCCTCCTTGTCTTGAAAGATTTGCAGCCTAGTAATTCGGAGAAAACAAATAGGCCTTGCTTGGGTATTCTTCAAAAAGAAATACTGGGCTACCTATTTTCCCAAAGAACTGATGCATGAGCATTTAGCTTTATTTATTTATTTATTTACTTATTTATGTTTAGGGGACCATGAGCATGTACCTGGGCCAGATTCATGTGAGAGCCTCCCTTCCAGTTAATTATGGGCTTCTCTATTGGGCCTTCATCAGTGGGCTGCATGTTATCAACAAGTGGAAAATGTGTTCCGTACGAAAAATAGTATGCGCTACGTATGGTACGGGGCACTAAAGGATCGAACCGTGCAACGACTTCCAAAACATTGTGTTTGTCGTTCTAACAACACATTATTCAACCAACAGACGAAATATACTACTGATTGCACATTGAAAACAGCAGCAGCAGCAACCAGGGCTGGGGGTGCAACAGAACCAGTAAGCAGGCCAGAAGAGTGAAGACGCAGCTCTCTCTTCCAAACCAAACATCAACCATCATTACAAAAGGGCTACCAAAAAAGAACAAGTGTATGCATCAAACTAAATAAAGATCCTACTACACCAAGTGTACGCATCTAACTAACTGGCTCAGTTAGACGTTACTATTTATTAAGCTGTGGAGATTGGCTGACGGCTTGAACCAGATGGGTGCCTGACGGGGGAAACTCCGGCCAGCAGGTCGAAGTCTGATACTTGCGACCCTCTCTCCTACTTTGGGCTGCAGAGCGTGGCGGCACATATCAGGGTATGCTGCATGCAGAGACGCATGGTATGCTGTGTACACATAGTTTTGCCTGATGAACGAAACCGCGCTGCCATCATGATCCTTGCCGTCGGTTATCTCCTGGTTAATCGGATAATTCAGTCCGACAAACAGAGAGCGTGTACCAAGGCTACTTACCAGCCTCCAATCAAAAATTCCTGAAGGCCCAGAGAAGCTGGGATCCTGCTCAAAGACCTTGCAGTGACTGTGATTGTATTCTGCGAAACAACACGTCCGGTACGTGCAAACGATCATCAATCTTTTGCCGTCGTCTGATCGAGCCAGGAACCACCTGCAACTGCCATGCCGCTTTTCTTTGAAAGGTTCTGGGATTAGGAAGGGTAGGGACACCAGGCGGCCTACAACATCATATCAAGTTGGAGTCAAATAAAAAAGGGCTCTTGATTTAGTCAATCTTAAGAACAACATGTTATGAGCATGAATATTTTTTCAGCAAATGTTGACAGTAATATAAGCAAGCCATCATGATATCATAGGAAAGTAACATACTGCTGTAACAGCCGTTTGTAGCGATGACTGGAGTAGGCCAGCAATACGTCCATCCATAGAAGGAGTCAACAGCGTAAATGAAGCCCTTGTGTTCAATGGCATCAGAGAACCATGGAGGATGTATGATCCTGCGATGGACGTGCAGATTTATCCACTTACCGCAATGACCTGTCAGATAGGCGAGACCGCGGTTGAAGAATGCAATTAGCCTGAAGTCTTTATAATTCTCAGATCTTGTGGGCACTTGGCAGATTACAACCTTGAGAAAATCAAACTTGGTATCATGTTGGCTACTGTAAGATTCCGAGTATTCTGGGCCGCGGTGCCAAAGCAGTGCAGTGTTAATCGAAGGAAGGGGGATCAATCGCCGGGTGTAGACCTCCACGAGCATCCAGCTGCCGCGACCGTCGACGAGCACCATCCAAGACGTGTTCAAGCCGACCCAGTACATACCATTAATGTAGTTGAGGCTGACGGGGATCAGATCGCAGTCAAGGGGGTTGATGCTCGCCACCCTACGATCGTTATGCTGCGTGACACGCCGTTTCTGAAGATCAGGCGGCATCAGCAAGCAAGGAGCTGGCTTAAAAAGCTCCGGTCTGAGGGCTTTGAGTAAACAGTACAGCCCCGACGAGCACGCGGCGAGCGGCATGGTACTGAGATTGTCCACACGCGAAACAATGAGCTTGATTACCTCTGTGGGGAGCGAATTCCAGCCACTCTTTCGGCGGACGCTGCTCGGTTCTGCCATTGTTAGTGCTTGTGTTTCGGACGAGGGGGGAGGCGCCTTAGCGGGGATGGAAGATTGGACGAGATTATGTGTGGACAAAGATGGAGAAGCGAATATGTGCTGCGGGAAGTGGACAGGTGATGATGACTACAGCACGCCGCTTGACTTACGAGACACATACCAGCAGCGTAGGGTCATGTCGATGCCAGACAACTTGCTTGAGTGATCACAGTACTGGTACTCCCTACAGTGCTATGCCCTAACTTGCTTGAGTAGAGTAGTAGAGTAGGACTCTGCTCTACTACTAGCACCGGAGGAGTAGTATATTCTAATCTAAAATAGTTACAAATTTCAATGCCCGAGCGTGGAACGACTACGAACCGTGCTCAAAGACCATGTCTACGTGGTGTCTGTCCTTCCTGTTCGAAATCGTGGTAGAATTCATGTTTCTACTCTGTATCCTACTACTATGCTAGTCCACATGATTAGTTTCATCTCTGTTATAGCTGTCATGATTTATTTTGTGCTTATTCGGATTAAATCTCGTAGTAACTTGCTCATATATTCAACTGGCGCAACGTCCCCTACAGCCACTCCCGTTTCATGGACGGCCTGGTCGATGCCTCCAAGGAGCCCTTCGTCCACTGCTATGAGTGCCCGATGCCGTTTTGTGGCTCGCCGGTGGACATGGTGCATCACCTCACGGATGCGTGCAGCGGTCACTGCTGGCCCATGGCGGAGAACATCAAGTACGAGACGTGCTACCCGTTCACCATGCCGAGTCGCTGGAGGATCACCGCCGCCTGCTAGTCTCGGAGGAGGACGGCAGCGTCTTCCTCTTGATCGTGGGCACCGGCGAGGCCCGCGCAGGCCACCACCCCGTCTTTGTAATGTGCATCAGGGGCGACGCCGCTGACGCTGACACTGACACGAGGCCGATGTACGGGTGCGTGATCAGTGTTACTACCCCTCCGGGTCGCGTGGGCGGTGACACCGGCCTCATCGAACGGACTTGGACTCTGGGGAGCTGGGACTATCCCGCCAATGTGGAGTTGGAAAACCCATGGCATCCTTTACCCGCCGACGCGGTGCACGGGGACTCCATGGAGGTTCACCTGGACATACGCATTATCAAGTTAAATGTTCATCATTAGTCTTCGCTCAATGTAATCCGCTGTCTAAGCATGTGGAGACTTCCATGCAGGATCTTGCTCTATTTGAGTATCGCGCATGAATAAAAGTGTATCCGTTTATGGTTTAGTCTAGAATCTTCCATGTATGAATTTTTACTACAGTACTGGTGAAAGACTTACGATGAACCATTTCTTACATCTCCTCTGCCCGCTTGCAAGTCATCCTGATTTAATCCCTCTGTCTAGGTGTATAAGGGCATGGTTAATATTACTTAATAGTATAGCCAACTGTTGACTATAAGAAAGTGGCATGTCATCTGTAGCCAACATGTATAACAATCGATACTCAAAAACTAATTCTTAAAGATCATTTCTTGCAAAGCACAATAAGTGTTATTTCTTCACAAGTTTTGGATGCAGGTTGAACAGTTGAACGCTTTTGTTTGAAAAAGATACCTTTTTATCTATTTCACCCGGATGTTTGTGAGCTCTAGAGATGAAATAATATCCGAAGAAACCTATCGATACCCGTTACACATGAGATGACCCCCACATCCTTTGTCAAAATAAACAACTCCCCGATCAATGCATTTCACTCTTCGGTGCAACGCACGGGCACCTTACTACTATAGATTAGTATGACCAAAAATTGAACTAACATTATATAGAGTAGGATAAATGCTGATGCATGTCACCTAAAATTATATCATTCAAAACTATGTTCAAATATGAATCCAACGATATAGTTTTTGTTGACATGCACTAACATTTTGTCAGTTAAATCTTCAGTCAAATTCAATGGGGGACTAATAAACCACGACCGATGTAGTACAAGTGTAGAGGGCGGCGCTGCACGGGAGTCTCACCTCTCACCCCGCTCGTGGCGCGGCAGTAAAGCCGTCATATCACAAAACCCAACCACTCCCAGTAATAAGTGGCCTGGTAAAATAAACGGACAAGCAACCATCACATCCCTCCGTCTTTTTTGCATTTCATCTCTCTGCATTTACTTTCTCCGGTTCATCTCGCACACTCGATCCCTAGCTACTACTCCTAGGGCCAGTTCTTTTGGCGGCTTCCCCAGCTTTTCCCACAAGACTAGTCACAGTGGAGAGTAACAATAAGGCGCCTCACTCATTTATTTGGGCTTCTAAACTACTACTCCGTCCTGGTTTATTCCTCACCATTGTAATTTGTGCTAAATTTTGACCAAAGATTTAACTGGTTTATTCCTCACCATTGTAATCCCTCCGTCTAGGTGTGTAAGTCATCTTACGAAAACCAAATAACCCCAAAACACTTAGGGGCGGTGCATTAACTTCTACTCCGTACCTCGTTTCTTGTTTCTTGACATATCAACCAATAAGAGATAAAGAGTGTGCATGCTTTTAATGAATTGAGATATCAAACACGACATGCAGTGGTTAGTTCATTGCATGAAATACTATTAAAAGCAAATAAACATTAATGTTTCTCGTTTTCTCCTCCTCCTTGGTCACGGTGCACAACCTAAGATGACTTACTCACCTAGACGGATGGAGTAGTGCATGTGACATGCACTAACATTTCATTAGTTAAATTTATGATCAAAATTTGACACAGATTACAATGGGGACCAATAAACCAGGACGGAGGTAGTAGTTATGGGATTACTAATCTAGAAGCCTAAAAGAACTGGCCCCTGGTACTCCTACTAGTAGTAGTACTCAAGTTGGAATTCCAATTGCACTGCACAACTTGTTAGGCAAAAAATTCGATACAGGGTGTAGGAAGCAGTTTGGGAATTTGCATGCCTTTCCAACTAGTGAGATACTCCGTACAAAGTACGACAGAGAAATAACCACAGAGAAAAGTAAACAATCAAACGAGCATTTTTGCATTTGTTTTGCATTGAATCGTTTCACAAGCTTGACTAGTGCTGTTTTTCTACTTCTACAAAAACCGCATCGTAATGTTAAAACGTGCATTTGCACATACATAAGTAATAGTAGTACTCCCTCCGTCTAGGTGTATAAGTCTTCCCTCCTTCTTGGTCACGGTGCACAACCAAAGATGACTTATTGACCTGGACGGAGGGAGTAGCACAGTCTGCAAGCATATATCGAGAGAGACGTGTAGTGCGATAGTATATAGTAAAGTTTGTGCTATATGCACGTACTTGCAAAATGCGTACGAATACACAAGGTTTCCAAACTTTCCCTTTTACATACTTAATTAAGGATGCTAAAAATTCCTGAACGTTCGGGATTTATCATTTGCGTCCCAAAACTAATGAGATCACCTTACGAAACAAAAATTATACTCCTCCTAAAAGCCACGGCGCTCGCAGCAGCACTTGCGGCGCGCCACGAGTGCCCTGGTGCGCGGCCGTTTCCCAGCGCGCCGACACAATGCCTCTTCATCAGCCTCGCAACTCGCGAGGTGCTGATTGGCGGCTTGCCGGCGGGCGAGCGCGATCTCACCGGTGTGGTGATCCGGCGCCAACAGGTACTCCTCCTCGCTGGAAGCGTGCACCCGGTCCACGTACCGCCAAGCGTAGATTAGGCGCTTGGGCCCGACTGCACTCAAGGCGTCGGCACGGGCGTCCTCCGCCACCCTCACGGCCCTCGCACGAGCCTTCTGCCAAAGAGCCAATTGCCTGACTCTCTCGGACGCGACATAGGCCTCCCAGGCAGCTTGTTCCGCGGTGCGCTTCTCTTCCTCAGCCTTCTTCTCTGCCTCTATTTTGGCGCGCTCTGCTAGAGGCAAAGCCTCCCACAAGGCGACATACATTTCTTTCCAAAGCTCCTCAAGGCTGGGGGGCTCGGCGGGCGGCGCGGCGTTCTCCTCGTAGCGGGGAGCCGACGCGTCCTCCGGCGCGCGTGCTGGCGAGATTGGGAATGCCGACGCGTCCACCTCGACGCGTCGCGGCGAGGAGCGGAACACCGACGCGTCCTCCTCGACTAGTGGCGGCGAGGAACGGAACGGCGACGCGTCGCGTCGCGGCGAGGAGTGGAACGCCGACGCGTCCTCCTCGACTAGTGGCGGCGAGGAACGGAACGGCGACGCGTCGCGTAGCGGCGAGGAACGGAACGGCGACGCGTCGCGTAGCGGCGAGGAGCAGAACACCGATGCGTCCTCCTCGACTAGTGGTGGCGAGGAACGGAATGGCGACGCGTGACCGTCCGTGCGGTGCAGCGAGGGGCTCCTAGGGCTTGGGAGGGGCGATGCCATGGTGGTCGACGTGAGAGGGAGGGGGAGGAGATAGCGATGAACATGAACGTGAGGGGGAGGAGATAGCGATGTCGTGGGAGGCGCAGTATTTATAGCGAGCAATGGCACACCTACGTAAGATATGGACTGAGCTGCACTGACTTAACTGCAGGTCCAGTTGCGTCACTGACATGTGGGCCAGGCCCCTCTTGGGCCCATATGTCAGTGACCTAATGCACCTGCTGTTAAGTAACAGCTACGTGGGCATATTTGTTGGAGTAAATTACGGGGGAGCGAAGGGGTGGAAATATTGCTGGTCACAACGGATTGGACGAGCGTGGGGGGAGGAGAGTCATGCATGCAGATTATTTCACACGGGGTGGAGTGGTGGGACCGCCGGAGGGAGAAGGAGAGTTTGGCAGGCATATTGTTTCCACACATGGAGAGGAAAAGATTTGGAGACGAACGGGCTTCCTGCAGGTATGGGGAACGGTGCATAATAAGTCATCTTGCATGCCGGGCTAGGTATAGTCTCAAGTCATTAAAAACATACACGCCCCACACATGTTCATATTTCAAGGTGCACTAAATTATTGCATGCGATGATTAAGGCTGGCCATAATGGTGGTATCTTAGCTGGTATCATGCACACGGGAATAGCAAACATGCTGATGTGGCAAAGAATTAAAGAAGAGAGGGGGGTTAGAGTAACTAGTGTTCATGCATGCATCGGTAAACACATTTTTTTGTGAAGAACGACATCACTAGTTGAGTACTTTTGCAGACTTCAAAAACTATTCCACCGCCTCTACTATCTTGCTAAGAGTAGGTGAAATTTTTGAATCGAGCCCTTTAAACTAGAAGGGAGGTAGTGGTACTCTAAGGCTGGTCATAGTGGGGAGTAACTTAGACTAGTAACATGCATATGTTACTAGTCTATGTTACTACCTCTATAGTGCATAGTATCATAGATTAGTATCATAGGTGGTCTCATTTATTGCCATGCATGACACATAGTAGCATCACATTTATTATGTTACGGTATCTACCTATGTTACTATAACCATCTCTCTCTTCTTTAATTGCCTACCACATTAGCATGTTTGCGAGTCCCAAGTGCATTATACTACTTATGTTACCCCCACTAAGGCCAGCCTAATAGCTAACCTTGTTGTGATGACAAGATAGGACATGACACGCACCTGGACGGAGGAACTAGTCTGCATTGTGCATTTAAGTTTTGTCTGAAGTCAATGTACCTCTACTTTCACCATACTTATAGAAAAATGTGTCAACATTCACAATGTCAAATCAATATTTTTACACTCATTATAAAACGTAGTTCTTATACTCATTATAATCGGTATTGTAGATATTGATATTTTTAGTATAAATTTGGTTGTGGGATTTCATTGATGCCTGTCAAAGCGTGGAGGAAGCGGAGCTTAGGGCTTGCATTGCCGGTCTCTACATAGGTATTTCTCTTCATAATCCTGTAATTTTAGAGACTGATTGCGCTTTTGTGGTAGCGTCTCTTGCATCGGGGGACTATGACAGGTCTGCTATGCGTGACCTGAAGATGAAAGCGTTGAACATCTCGAAGTTGATCAACAATCTTCAATTGTCAAAGATTAGCTGTTCGGCCAATAAGGTGGCACACTTAATCGCTAAGTATAGCTTTGACAATAGATTAGATGGTATTCTTGTAAATAACGTACCGCCCTGTGTGGTGAATATTGTATCGAATGAGTGTACTGGTGTGGCTGGTTAATTAATATAAGGTGGTGTTCAAAAAAGTATAAATTTGGTCAAACACTTTGCAAACGGTTGACGGGAGTAAAAAGGACCAGAGGGAGTATCATGCATGCGGAGTAGGCAAAAAAATTGCTTGTCTAAAAAAAGGCAAAAAATTGCTCATTTATAGCCGGTCGAAGTCTCAAAGGGCGCGACCGCGCGAGGGAGGCGAAGGTCGTGGGAGGCGCGACGTTTGACGGAATTAAGTGAAGTTACATCCACGAGCCGGCATGGCGTGCGAACAGGCAGAAGCTATACCGTCAGGCCTACGATATGGGTCTAGTAGACATGACATCTAGTGGGTCCTGCATAGTTCTCGAGAACTCTTTGGGGGCTTGCAGTCGTTTATCCACCGGGCAAGCCAGCAACCCCACGCCATTCGCACGCCCTACTCGTCCCCGTCTTGTACCTTACAACAGTTCGCTCCCAGTCGTCCCGTCCTTTCACATTAGTTCGCTCCCAGTTTTTTTTGCGGGGTACAACAGTTCAACTTCTCCTAACCCTCCTCCAAAATCCATGGCCTCCCAAATCTCCATGGTCGCTGCTGAGTACCAGGTTAGAGCCATCACTGGCGATCAGTTCATCGTCATCTACACACGTGGATCCGAGACGGTGAAAGCATGGCTTGCTCGCTTCCTACGCATGTTCAACAGTTCAACGGATGACTGGGTCGCTGGGCTAGATGTTGAGTACACCACAGTCCTGGGACGGGAGAAGGATCTAAAGGACGAAGAGAGGAAGAAGCCCGCCGTGATCCAGGTTTGCGTACATAACGTTTGCTTGGTCTACCACATATGCCATGCCGACGTTGAGTGCCAGGATTTTAAGAACTTCCTCAAGGACAAAAGAGTGAAACATTACTGTAGGCTTTAAGAACGACAGGGATGTCCTGCGTCGGATAGGTCTCGTTGTAGGCCAGCCCTTCGATCTCCAGAAGGCAAGCCTGGTGTCCTCCTCTCAACCTTCAATGCTGACCCTGGCAGCAGCCATGATTGATCCTTCGTACGCTAAACTGAAGAAACCTCATCACGAGTTTCATCATGCATGGGAGTCGAAGACATTAGATGAAGATCACATCCTGTATGCAGCAATGGATGCCTACCTTTGTTTAAATATCTACAAGGGTTGGATGAAGAAGCAGAGCCCAGTGTCTGGTTCAAGCAAAGAAGCGTCGGCAAAGAGGAAGAGGAAGTGGGACGAGGACGAAGTCGAGGACGTGGACTCGGACTCCGAGTAGGTGGCAGTGCCGTCGCTCATGCTGGTTCTACTGCAGTGTCAAGCGGACTAGTTGCTTAGTTTATTTTCAAGGGTGTGTTGTGTTGAGGCCCCAGCAGAACTATGTTTATGTTCTTTCTCGTTATTTGAACTCTTTAGTACGTACAGTAGTACCAGTACTATGTCTTACTATTGTTCTTCTTGCAGTTGGTACTACTGCTCGTATCTTCGTGTTCCTACTGTACTTAATACGTTCGTACTAGTAGTATAATTTGGGTCAGTCGATTTGTGAAAGAAGTTCGACGGAGCGAAGGAAGAAGACGGCAGAAGAGGTGGAAGAAGCCCTTCTAGCCATCCATGCTGCATCAAACGGCTCACATGAGTCGACTGACCCAAATTGCTCCTTCAGATTGCAGGATCCATGTGGCATTCAAGGTCTCGAAGGTAGATTCCACGTCCGCACCCGGTTTGCGGGCTCGACGCGCGCGCGATCGGCTTCCGCCACGACAGCCACCATGCGCGCCTCCTCCGCGCGGGCGGAGACGACAATGACACGCTAGTTCCTCCTCGCCGGCGTGCTGGAGCACGCGCTCGTCCTCCTCTTCGTACGCTGCGTGCATAGACGCGGCTCCACCAGCTGCTCACGTGCTTGGCAGCGCGGCGGCATCGCGAGGAGGGACTGCAGACGACGTGAGCGGGTGAGCCTTCGGCTTCATGGCACAGGGATGGCGGCGACACGGCGGTGATGGGCGGGAAATTGTTGGCCGGAGCAGGCGGGCGCCGGCATGCGCAACGGCGGCGGCGGCATATTTATGAGTGTGTGTGTGGGAGCTTACTTTAGTTTTATATATAAGGTTGGTCAAACTTAAAAGAAAACCGTACTAGTACACGTAAACATTAGACTTAGGCAGCGCTTTTATTAGTTAGTACCACAGCCGCGATACGGAATCCTGTGCAAGCGCATGAACCGCGGCCGCGCGGTCAATCGAACGGTGCGTCACCGTGTCGCGCTCGAAGGACATCCACCGAACCTTTTTGTGTGTGTGAAAACAATCCTCGAATATTACTCAACTTTTTTTTCTTGTGAAAGTTCTTGACGCTGCAATATTTCCATATATTTGAATTTTTAGCTCCAGTTCGTGTTTATTTGGATTTGGACGTTTTAGGTGCGCCCTAGTTTTTTTAATACTGATTTTGTGTGTGTGACTGAGAGAGAACGTGTGTATGTGTCCATATGTGTGTTGTGGCGGAAGGGCAATGTGGAGACGGTGTGTGTGTGATACAGACATAGAGAGGTGTGAATGTGCAAATGATCATGCATGAGTGAGACATAGACAGATGCCGATACGTTGTGTATACATGAGAGAATGGTCTTCTTGTTTACTTGTGTGTGTGTGTGTGTGTGTGTGTGAGAGAGAGAGAGAGGGAGAGAGAGACAGAGAGAGGAGCATTCGTAACACAACAACCATCTCTCTCGATTCGTCCGTCCCTCCCACGGTCGCATGCAACACCTGCATCAACGCGCACATTTTGACACCCTCACCCGGCCCCTGCCCACCTCAAGGCCCGCACAATCTCTTCATGAATACCCATTTCTCTCCTTAGGTTCGTTTTCTCTCACTATCTGACACACACACACACAAATAGACACACGCAGCACAACACATACACACACACTCCCCCGAGCACACAATTCATCCCCATCCAAGGTTATACGACGACCACTCTCGCTTGTGCTTCTTTGCACCCCAACATGCACAACACCTCAATCTTCAAAGAGGGCATCGAGCACATCAAAGACAGCGACCACACCGCGCTAGAGAATGCGGGGTCATTTGGAAGCAGGGTGATGTGACGATGGCTGACTGACTCCTCCCCCACCCTCTCTCTCTCTCTTGCACAAAATTACCAATCCCTCTCTCCCCCGCACAAAATTGTCAATCCCTCAACCCACGAGATCCTTCCCCTCTCGTCCATGTTTTTCCAGCTCTCTCATCAAACATGTTGTCTCTTCTCCTTCCACGTATACAGAATCCAGATGCACACGCATCTCATGTATATTACATGTATCCATCTTTCTCACAGACCTAACTTCTTCCTCTCTCTTTCTCTCTCTCTCTCTCTCTCTCTCTCTGTCTCGTTAGGTTTGTCTCCTACTCTCTCTTCCACATACATACAATCTTTCCCGCCCTATCTGCTCCATCTTCAAAAGCTCTCTCTACACGTTTCATTCACACATTGGGATATGTCAAAATGTTGCTTCTATAATGGCTGATGTAGAGTTATGGTTGTTTTTGTTGCATCCTACAAAGTAATAACTATGAAACGCATTTAGATTCTCATTTCACTGGGATTATGTGAGTTTGAGCATGTTGTGAAGTACTATAGACCTTGTATACATCTTGGGAATCGACAATGATTGTAACTATTGAATTGTATAGACCATTACATTCGAAGTCAATAGCCTAATATATTTAGTTCACAATTTCAACAAATGATTAGTTCACTACAAACTAAAAAAACAAATGTGTACTCCCTCCGTTTTTATTTAAGTCCGCGTATTAGCATTGGTCAAAGTCAAGTTTTGTAAACTCTCAGAAAGCTTATAACAAAAAATATTAACATATACAATAACAAATAAATACCATTAGATTCATTATTGAATGTACTTTCACATCATACATATTTGTTATGGTAAATGTTTATATTTTTCTATAAACTTGGTCAAACTTTAGGAAGTTTGACTTCGGTCAAACCTAATATGCAGAGTTTACTACTACTACTACTCGCTAGTTGCTTAGCCGAATCATTCAACACGCCACACGGGGAGTCCAGTGTCACAAAATTTTGAGGTCGGCGGGAAAATCTCCCGCGACCCTGATTCGAGCAGTGGGAAGTTACCATCATAGCCTTTGGAACAGGCCTATGGATGACGCTTGGTAGGGAGCTGTTTTCGTAACTTCAGGTTCACCCTACCCAGCCAACCCCACCCCGGCACCCAGAGTAGTACACCTGAATACTCCCCATTTCCATCCCCACCGCAAAATAGACTTCTCCACGGCACCGCAGCCTTCGTGCTCCTCCCCTTTACATCGGCGCACTCGTCCACCGCAGCGCATCTGCCTCATCGACGACCTCGTACGCCGCACTGGAGCCGGTCCACCGTCGTCGTCGTACATGGAGCCTCTTCCTCGGCATCGTCTTCCACGGTCTCGAATCTGCTTCCCGGAAGCCAACGCCAAGCGCAGAAGTACCACCGTCATGGACAATGAACTGACTCCCGTTGCCGACCATGACTCACAGAGGCCGCCGCGACCATCGTTCTCCTCCTCGATTGGTAATGTGTGTATTGAATCACTTAGCAGTACATGTGCAGTTCCAATTTTGTTCATACCTACCCTTCAAATTTCCTGGGTGCTATTGTTCCCGTAAAAGTAATTGGTTATAGCCTCCATTGTCCAACAGAATATCAGCTTGTAATTGTGTGTCGCTCCTGTATCGCGCTAGTAGAGAAGAGAGTAGAGATAGTAGAGACGTCGGGAAAGGATCGTGCGCGGGAAAAAGCGGCCGGGCGTGCGCTAGTTTTGGCGCGCGGCGTCCGACGCGCTTTATAAAATCCAACGCCCTCCCACCGCTCTGTGCCTTGCCACCACTCTCTCCCCGCTCTGTGCCTCGCCACCGCTCTCTCCCCGCTCTTTTTTGTCTCGCCGCCGCCGCGCCACCATGCCGCCGCGTCGCCGGGAAACTTGGGGATACCGCGGCGTCCGCGCGCGCCCCTCCGGCGGCTTCTCCGCCGAGATCCGGTTCCGCGGGATGCGCCTCGACCTCGGCAATTTCTACACCGCCAACGAGGCCGCCCGCGCGTACGACGCGGCGGTGTGGCGCCTCCGGTGGCCTCATAGAACATTGAACTTCCCCAACGTGCCGACGCGGGAGCGGGCGCAGGAGCTCGCGCCTCTGCCGCGGCTTAGGGCGCTGTGGCGCCAACACTTCCCGCAGGACATCATCAACGAGCGCGAGTTCTACACGCAAAGGAGGGCGGAGAGGGATAAGAGGAGGGCGGAGCGATCCGCCTATCACGAGGAAAGCGTAGGCGAAAAGCGGACGCTCAATTCAACATGAGGCTAGGAGCAGCGTCGCCCTGGGAATCCGACGATGATCGGTATCTTCACGCCTACAGTCAGACGTCGGAGGAGGACATCACCGAGGAGGAGTCGGACGACGAGGAGTAGTTGAATTATCTTTTTTTATCTATCTATGTTGAGAACTATCCTCTACTCTCTAGTATCTACTTCTCGATCTCAGCACTGTAAACGCTTTTTTAAAGCGCCGCGCGTTGCGATTCTGTTGGAGATGCTCTAACATGGCACACGAGTGCTTTAATGTTGCCCACAAGATGCACGAGTATTACTAGTAGTATATTTTTCTTGCCATGTTGAGATTTTAAAACCACGAGTGCGAACATGCGGAGGAGCAATGAAGACCAAACACGGGATATTCGGGACATCTTCAAGGAGCGTGGCAAGTTAAAGAGGAGCTGCACCGAACCTGTAAAACGAGCTTTGGTAAGTAACACCCTTTCAATTACTTTCGTGTAGCCTCGTGTTCTTCGATGTGTATATGTTGTAGTTTCTATTTCTCTTAAGCGTGGTGTTCTTCGATGTGTAATAAGAAGAGTCTTAATCGTCCTAATGCTTTCGTTTTTAGCTTGATGTAGGAAGTGGGTGTTCTCACCTTGTAGTCTGTTTTTATTTTTATTTTTCCTTTTGAATTCACTTCTCCGAGTTCTGTTTATCTGGCTTCTACTAAATGGATCAAGGTTGCTCTGAGTATTGATCTAAAAAAGAAGTAACTTCATGTCAGGATGCAGTTCCTGTGAGGAGGGAAGTATGGTCAACCTCGAGATCATGTTTCCAAAATGAGGCTGGATTACACACAAGGTGCCAGTTCCCTAATGATGCTGGATTAGACACAAGGTGCAAATTCCCAGATGATGCTAGATTACACACAAGCCAGGTGGAGTCGTCAGCTGTTCGTGTCCTCGTGGCATTAGTAAAGGCTGAAAGAAAGCGTGCAGCAGCCCTTGAGAATGTAGCTGAGTTCCTGAAGAAGCGAAAAGAGCAATCAGATGCTCTCTTCACCCAAGCCAAAGAAGAGATGGAAGAAGCCAAAAATAAGCTAGCAGAGGCAGAGCAGGCTAGGCGTCTCCTGCTATCTAAAATTGTTGTCAATACAAAATTTCCTTCATAATAGCTAGGTTCAAATGTTTATCCAGTCAACATGCCTGTTGTGATGTCCGTGCATCTACTGATGTGGCACAAAATGTTTTTTTCGGGTCATGTAATAACAACAATTACTTTCCAAACAATAACAGACGAAACATTGGACATGGTATAGTTCACGCGCAAGCCCGACATTCCAAGTTCAACTTCCACATCAAACTCATGTTCACAGATATCTGCACATTCGTACATAATGTCCACAACCATGATTCACTTCAAAGCCAAAAAAATGTGAGGAGAGTTATAAATAAAGAAAATCATCTACTCGTTCCTGCTACCAGTGCGAGCACAACAAGTCAAGACCATGCGTAAATTAATTATATTTTAGTCATTTTTTGTGTTCTAAAATGCCTGCCGGCTCGCGGAAGGACGTGTTGCCGGCACACGCGCGGATTCAATGAAGGCAGGCGGGGCAGTCTTAAGCTGGTTGAACGCGGCGAGGAGGCGTGCTCAGCCGGGCCTGCAGCGAGTGCGGCCCTCTTGGCCGGCGCGCTGGTTCAATGCCTGCGCTATGAGAGGTCGCGTCCGTGTCAGAGCAATCACTCCCTCCAGTCCTTTTTTGTTTGGGTATAACAAAATCTCGTTTTCCATTCACATTTTACAAGTAAAATTCGTGGACAAACTTTGACCCAAAGTACGATGGGGACTAGAAAACTAGAATGGAGGTAGTAGTTTTTTTTAATCAAAGAAGGGTTTCCCCTTCCCATTTTCATTACTGAAAACCAGCATCTAAATCTAAACCATAGTATTTGCCCTAGAACTACCAGGTTCAACATCTCGCAACATAAACCCATACAACCTCCATCGCAAAAAAAACCATACAACCATACGCCAAGGAGGTACGTAGTACTATGAATTCCATTTTCGCTCCATACCAATCGTTCTAAAAACTACTTACTACTTATAACGCGCCATTGAAAATCGGAACTCTTAACCTCGCTAAAAAAACGATATTTTAAATGTGGCTACTCGATTTGTGGCAACTGGTGAGCCACCGTGCTCCAAGTCGTTCACCTGTGGTCCCGACCATCAACTCCTATGGATCAAATTATCACGCGAGCTGACTATTCCTACAAAGGTGCTCCACCACGTACCCGGTCCCCGCGAATGCAGCAATCATGCACCTAGGGTTTTAGGGTTTATTTGTTAACGTCGCCTTTACGTAACACTCATGTGTGCGAGACAACGAGAGGTCGACTGCATGCGTGCACCTCTTCTCTTCGTATATGTACTCCATCGTTTGTCTGGTGTCCAAAAAAATATAATAACTACTAGCAATGTGCCAATGCGTTGCCACACGATCAAAGTAGATTAATAGATATTCACCGATTTGATAGAAAAAAAGTCTAGTTTTGAAATATGTATATCACTAAAAATATGTTATGTTTCACTCAAAATATATTCCTTTGGCGGTTTTGATGAGATAAGGGAGGAATGTTGTTGGTTTCAAGATTCGAGAAGTGGTATATGTCTAATTTCTACTCTTACTAGCAAGATGCCCGTGAGTTGCATGGAACATCAAGATCTTGTGGGAGAAAAGGATAAACGAGGGAAGGCCTTATCTGCAAATGTGGTGAAGAGTGCGGGTAAATTGCCATATTTTCCTTCCTATCCGTCAGATATAAATCGGACGACCTACCTTGCAGGATGGCAGGCCCACCATCATCACCAACTCTATTTTTTATCCCTACTCTTATAAAAAGCATTGTCGGTGATGATCGTGTGCCTGCCATCCTGCAATATAGGTCGTCCGATCTATATCTGACGGATAGGAAGGAAACTAAGGCAATTTTGCAAAAAGATACCCACACCCCTCTCCACATTTGCAAATAAGGCCTTCCCTCGTTCATCCTTTTCCCCCACAAGATAAACTACTCATACAAATGCATCTTGATGTTCTGTGCAACGCATGGGCATCTTGCTAGTTGTTGCAAAAAGCCCATGTGTGTGTGTGAGAGAGAGGGAGAGTGGAGGAGGATGGAGTGCATGTGTGACAAAGACACAAGGAGTGTGTGTGCGATAGGTATCAGCTTAAAATGAGGCGATAGTGTGTGTGTGCACGATCGAGAGGGCGTGTCTCAAGAAGGGAAGAAAATTCTACATAGATACAAGGAGCGGGAGAGAGACATGTATGCGATGGTGGAAGCACGAGTGTGCGGGTGTATAAACCTATCTAGAGGCTAGCTAGTTGATAAATGTTTGTGAGAGAAATATGAGTCGGGTGCGAAAGCGAGAGTTTTGTGTGTGTGAGAGAGAGACGGTAGTCGGGAAGGGGAGTGGAAGCAGGAGTTGTGTGTGTGTCTATGTGAGAGAGAGAGAGGAGACGGTAGTCGGGGTTGTCTGATCGGTAAACAAATGAATAATGTCAGTCTGGGATGGAGACGAAAAGGAGACCGCAACAAATGTTGTGTCTACAGGAGAGAGAGAGAGTAATTTTAGTGGTATGAGTCATATGTAGAGACATATAGGGTGTGTGAGAGAATCCCATAGAGAGAAAGACAAAGTGAAAGACGAGTGGTGACTGTGTGTGTGGTGGTGAAAAAGAAAGCTTAGGTACCGAGTGATACCAGAGAACAGTAGAGACGTGAGAGATAATGAAAACCATGTAATGTATAATGATAGGGAGAGTGTGACACTTCTCAAGGGAGACGTTGAGAGACCATGTTTGCAAGGATAGGAGAAACATGAAGTTAGCGTGCGGGTGAGCTGGAGAAAAGAGAGTGATAGCTACCTGAAGGAGCATGCATGCGAGAGAGATGGGCCTGAAAGGAGTGAACAAAAAAGGGATTCAAATATTTGAATTCGAGATGATGATACATGTAGTCCATACTCGAACCAAAATTGATCTATCAAACATGCATACTCATATGAATTCACACACATCTATGTTATTTAATATGTAGATATTACTGATCCATACATTTTAGTAGAACATAATTTGGTTAAAAAAATCGAATTCAACCTTAAGATTTCGAGATCATTGTATTTGTAAATCATATTATACATATAAAGGAGCAGAATTCTTTGTTGTGCTTTTGAAAGTATATATAAAAAAATGATGTATATAGAATGTAATTCCAATTGAAGATGGATCCCGCCCGAAAAAAATAGAATACAAACGGGATTCGAATTGAGTTGGCACGGTAAACGTGCACTCTGCAAAATTTGAACAAGCGGGGCAAGTCGCAGTAACCGCCCGAAACCAAAATCTGCGAGATGGAAATCATACTGCCTATCCCTACCACGCAAAGCCTATCTGCTGGATTTCTATAGGTTTCGATAGGGGTAGGTTTGTAATTTCACCCAAACGTGACGTAACCGCCTCTCACCCAGATTCATACACGGTGGGCGCCAAAACACAGTGTGTCCTCGGCCGAAATCGACTCCCTCCCCAATTCATATTCATACACGGTGGGCGCCAAAAACAAACTCTCGTCGGCAAATATTCGGTGTATGCAAGATTACCGTCCTATCCCCAACCGACTAATGTTGCTGTGATGTAGTAGAAATTTGAAACGGGGGCTAAGTTTGTAAATTTCCTCGCATTTGAGACAAGCGCGTCCTGAATACATGGTTCCCCCCTTCCTCTCTACCTCCCTTTTCCCCATTCGTACTCGCCAAAACACCCTCTCCACCCCACCCTCCTCCGTCCGCCGCCGTCCGCCACCCCATCCACCGCCGTCCTCCTCCACCATGCCGGAGCTGATACCCCGACGCCGCCGTCCATTACAAGAGATCGACCTCTCTCATCCACGGCTTCGGACCGGGATCCTTGCATCCTGTCCTCTCGCTTCATCCCCGCCGTCGTCCACCTTGCCGGCGCCGCTCCTATGACCGTCTCATCCACCGCGCCCTGCCGCCACCGTCTACCCTCCTAGATCTTCTTCCACGCCGCCGACAGCCATCGCTACCGCAGCACCGTCAAATTCTCAGCAGATGCGTACACGGCGCCGCACCAGAGGCAGTACTCTTTCGTATCTGCTCAACTTATTTATCGCAGCAAGAAAATAGATCGCCACTGCTTTACTCTGATTTCTTGTCTTGGTTGCGAAGTTGCCTTTGTCCGGTTTGCACCTTCAGATCCGCCATGGCACGCTCAACACTATACTCCCAATGCTTATGGTTTTCCCCTTTTATATTCCACACTAGTTAAACCACAGTAGACTAAATTTCAAAATTGGGTCAGTCGATTTTTCAGAGCTCGCCGGAGTTCGCCGGTGCGATTGAAGGGGCTCGGGTGGTTGTGGGGCCTCGCCGAACGAAGAAAACTCGACGCGGGTGGGGGTTGGGGCGGGGGTGGGGGTGGGGTGGCGGAGGAACACAGGCGGTGGGGGCCGGTGGTCCAGCCGGCGGCCCGTGCGGTGTTCTGTATGGGAAGAATCAGAGACGAGGAAGAAGAAGGGTTAGGAGACGTAGGATCTTCATCCAACCGCCTGAAATGGTCGAGAGATAGCTGGGAGTTGCATTCTTAATGCGCTCTGGTTTATCATGTGTGGGCACTGCGCAACCAACATTTTATTATCCAAAATCTGCTTGCTCTTCTTTACCATGTTCCTCTTCCGTTCTTCTTTAATATGTACTCTCTCCGTTCCTAAATACAAGTCTTTGTATAGATTCCACCATGGACTACATATGGAGCAAAATGAGTGAATCTACACTCTAAAATGTATCTGGATACATCTGTATGTGATCCATAGTGGAAATCTCTACCAAGACTTATATTTTGGAATGGAGGGAGTATGATAGTAGTACAGTATGTTCCTTGTACTGAAGATGAGCAGGGACAATTGCAGTGTAGAGGTCTATACGGTCGGTTGTGATGGACACTTTGAGCCTCTTTGATTCGTAGGATCTTGTAAACATAGGAATAGGATTTGTAGTGGCCTGCCCACTTGAATCCTATAAGAATAGCAAGGAAATGCGGGGAGCTGTGTCGCCTTTGAGAGTTACACTGATATTAACAGTACCGCACCTTCACTTGAAGAGAGCTAGTATTTGAAGCCTTTCTAGCCGTACTGGCAATACTAGCACACATATTCCAGCAAGTTCCACTTTGCTGATTTTACTTCGATGCTTAAGGTTTTCCCGTTATATCTACACTATGATCTGTGTAGCTGCTTTGTGTCGCACTAGCAGCAGTCCACTCTTGAAGCTAAACACTGCAATGACTTACAAAATTGGCACCAAGGCATTGAGTGCCATTCTGGATGCAATGAAACTCATACGCTCCCCACCTGTTGATTCTTGTTCAGAATATGATCCTAATGACTATTCTAACCTCGAGGAGTCAAAGGCAGATGGCCTGTCCTGTTCACCCATCAAGGTGCCTGTTCTAATTTGGCAATGTTTTATTGATTGCGAGTATCTTGCATATGTTGTCTTGCATTTCTTCTACTTTGTTGCACCGCCATCTGCTTAGTTTACTCATCATATATGTCGAGATGCCATGCCCATCCATTATCAATACATATTCCATCTGTCATCATACCATGTTTTTCCATTCAAATGTTGTTCTTGTGCATCTGGCATCAAAAAGGAAGAGGGTGATTTCCGAACCTAAAGGAGCACCAGCAAAGTCCTTGAAAAATGTGGTGGTGCCAGAGAAATCAGACAGCACCCCACTTATATTGGCTGTACAACCAGTGACACAAAACGTAGGACCGACTCCAGCTGACTGTACCCATACTTCACTGGCCACACCACTAGCCCCACCACACAGGACCTGCACTCCAGCAAAAGGTATACCGATTTCATTTGCCATAGCACCAGCTGTACCACAGAAAAATCCCACTCCAGCAAAAAGTACAGCAAGTCCACCGGCCGAAGACCTATCCCAACTGCAGAGACGGCCAATTCCTGCAGATTGGAACCCCATTCCATTTATTCCCAGTTTAAAAGACAATGCTTTCAATGTTGTTAGGGACTACGTGCATATATTCCCATCATGGGAAGATTATTGTGAAGACAAACACCATTTTCACATCTTCCTGTCCAACTTACGTGTAAGTGCTATTATTCATGGTTATTATTTTCCTGTTTTCTGCTGATTGAACACATCAATGATTTACATTACATTGTTGTAACTAGGCGAGGGTCAATCTGGATAGTCATGATGAGCAAAGCTTGCTTGTGCTTTTCAAGGAAGCGTTGCAGCAGTATCGGTGTTACCTGAGGAAATCACACTTTGATGGCAAGTCTATAAACGAATTTCCGATGAAGTCTCCTGTGCTAAATTTAGAAGACATTGAATGGAAAAGCCTTGTTATGCACTGGTCTCGTTCCCAGGATGAGGTACTGTCTATGAAATCACATGACAATTTGAACATCTACTTTTCCGCATGTGCCTTACGGATCTTTTTTGCAAGAAATCTGCTCAAAGAAGAATTCCGGTTTGACAAGAACGACAGGATATCGCAAATATGTTGTCCGCTGCTTTGCTCTTGTTAGTTCCTGTTGTCCTGTATCACTGTACTTGCATACATACCTGGTTCATTATGTGACAGCAGTATGCATGATAGCTTGCTTATCAATTGTTCGCTCCAAATTATCTGATCTGTATGAATGGTTACATTAGTGTAGAATATATCCAATGCCAATGTTTTTTTAGCTCTGCATTGTTCTTGTAAGTACATGCTGTCATTTATCAGTGTACTTATAATGACAGGTAGTTGTTCATGTACCATCACTCTGCAGCTTATTTTCCTTTGCCCTCCATTTTCTACACATCAGATCTATATTTACTCTTACCATAAGGTTGGTACTGAAGAAGTTTAGCTGTGCATTGCTCTTGGTTGTACCTTTTGCCTGTATCGCTGCACTTACATTTATAGCTACTTGGTTATGTAGCATCACTCTTCATCTTATCTTAAATATTCTCCATTTTTCGTATATTATCACATCTATATTTACTCTTAACAAAATGTAGAATAAAGGCAATGCTTTTGAAGAAGATTCTGTGGTAAACTTCTTGAATTGCCCCCCCCCATCAGCATGGACAAGGCCTTTATAGAGCCTGTCTTCACCAATAATGTAAGTTTGTCCATCTCAAGCCTTCAAACTTTGTTGTATATATTTGGTTAGGCATGACTGCAACAGCTGTTTATTTTTGGTGTTTGCATCAAATTGCTTGTTTAAAGTTTATTATGTAGTTCATAAACAAAAGTTTGTCCTTTCTCAATTTAAGTTTTCAGTTGTACAACCAAGTTCCTTCTTCATACCATGTAAATTAAACTATACAGAGCAAGTGATCTTCTTTTGCACTGCATTTATGGTTCTGTTCTTCATCCGTAATCTAGTGGTGTGGTGAACCTACCCACTACAGCACAATGTCATATTCTACAATGTCTTAACTATGAACAATGTCATATCATTCTACTATTTTTTAAACCGTCTCTTTATTTGCCAATCTGAAATGGTATAAATTGACAGCACACTAACCATTGATACTTATGAGTTCTTGATCTGTAATCCAGTGGTGTCGTGAAGCTGCCAACTCCTTCACAATGTCATTTCCTGCCATGTCTTGACATGAACAATACCATATTGTGTTAATGCAATTTTAAACTGTGTCACTTTATTCGTCAGTAAGAAATGTGCTGAATTGTCAGCACTGATACTTTTATGTGCAAAACCTGTCATCTGTCTGCTTGTTTATCTTTCAGAGTGAGGAAGATATAAGTGTTGAACAAGCGCAATCTCATCATCTTGCTCAGTTGCTTGCGCTGCAGCTCCCCAGCAGGGCTAACCTTTCTTGAACTCTATTGAAGTGTTGTCGGTTTTGTATATTATTTTGTCGGCGTGTTTATTTGCACTGGTGGCGATCTTTGATGCCCAGTGTATGTAATCTGCTGTCCGCTTGTGCTTTATTATCATAGTGGCGAACTTTGATGCCCAGTGGATGTAATATGCCATAATTTCTTTATTGTATAGTCTAGGTTTTTTCTTATTCACGATGCTGCCGTTATTTTACTGTATATATATCCTGTCTTCACAGTAAACCGGCCAAACCGTAAAATTACGGTACATAATCGGGCCGTCATGCAATCACGATGTAGGTTGGGCCTGAAACGTGCCGAACAGCTCACGGGCCGGCAGCAGCCCGAAATGAACCCCGGCCCATGATTGTGCGAATCAAATCACGGGCTTTTAACAGGCCAAAATTGTCTCGGTCCTTGTTTGGCCCAATCAGATATCGGCTGCGAGCAGGCCGGATGCAAACCGGGCCGTAGTTAGGCCCAACTATATGACGGGCTTTTAACAGGCCGAAATTAATATAGGGCCGAAATGTTAAACGGGCCCTTAACAGGCCAAAACTAATATCAGGCCAAATTACTAAGTGGGCCTTTAGCAAGTGGGCCCAAAAGCATAGTGTCCAGTTGACGGGCCGAATCTGATATGGGCCATAATTGAGCCCAAAGCCTCTTAAAGGGCCGGACCTGATCTGGGCCGTAATTTGGCCCAGAACGTGGTAGGCTTTTAACGGGCCAGATCTCATATGGGCCACTATTAGGCCCGGAGCGTGGCAGGCCATTAATGGACCGGATCAAATATGGGCCGGCATTTGGCCCAAAACATGGCAGCCAGTTAATGGGTCGGCCTACTAGGGTCCTCAAAATCTTGTGGGCCTATAGCTGGGCCGGCCCATTAATGTCGGCGAAATCTCGTGGGCCTTTAGCTGGGCCGGCCCATTATGATCCGCAAGAATCTTGTGGGCCTTTACCTGGGCCGGCCCATTATGGCACACAAAAATCTTGTGGGCCTTTACCTGGGCCGGCCCATTATGGCCCGCAAAATCTTGTGGGCCTTTAGCTGGGCCAGCCCATTATGGTCCGCAAAATCTCGTGGGCCTTTAGCTGGGCCGGCCCATTATGGTCCGCAAAATCTTGTGGGCCTTCAGTTGGGCCGGCCCATTTAAACTTGATGGGCTGGTCCACATGTCAACATATCATAGGCGCGTCTCGCCCATTGGATGAGTGATACCTGTGCCAACGCGGACCTGACACGTGTCTCCTCCAGCCAATGATGATTTTACACGTGGAAAATCCCCATTGGTCGGGGCTGTTAACGGGTTATCGGATCCAAAACCCGACCCGATAGCTTAACGGCGTTCCGTTACGGTGGATGCCACGTGTCGGTCACCCTTGACGAAAGCACTTCTGTGACGCGCGATTTATCGTCATGGAAGTGGACACTTCCGTGATGATAATTTTGGTAATGTCATGGAACACTTCTACGATAGCACAGGTATGACTATCTTGATTCTGTCATAAATTTGTCATGGATGTACATGCATGACAAAAAACGCGACCTACTGTGACAAACACGTATCATCACGGAAGTGTATTTTTTTTGTAGTGGCTCCTTGATGACAAGGAGGGTCCTGCTTAACTCCAGGCTCGCCAAACAAACCGTTGCCTCTGGGTCTTCGACAAAGGGCTCCATGGAAGGAGAGGGTCCGATGGGATTTAAGGTCCTATCTTCGGATGGGGTGACCCGCTCTGGATCTATGGCCAGAGCAGGGATAGCAGTTGGCCTGTGAGCGGCGTCAGACGACGGATCCGATGAGTTGCCTTCTTGGAGACGAGGAATAGTGGTCGGGCCAGTGAACCCTTCGAAGATCAAGTCTCCTGGGATATCAGCGACGTAATTCAGGCTCCCGAATCTGATCTGATGACCGGGGGCGTAGCTGTCGATCTGCTCAAGGCGAGCAACTGAATTGGCGTGCAAGGCGAGGCCGCCGAATACAAAAACTTAACCGGGGAGGAAGGTCTCCCCGGAAACAGCATCGTTGTTGATGATCAAACGAGCCATCGATCCTTCTGCCGACGACACAGTGGAACTCTCAATGAAAGCACCAATGTCGGTGTCAAAACCGGCCAATCTTGGGTAGGGGTCCCGAACTGTGCGTCTGAGGATCGAGGGTAACAGGAGATGGGGGACACGATGTTTACCCAGGTTTGGGCCCTCTTAATGGAGGTAATACCCTACTTCCTGCTTGATTGACTTTGATGAGTATAGGGGTTACAAGAGTTGATCTACCTCGAGATCGTAATGGCTAAACCCTAGGTGTCTAGCCTGTATGATTTTGTGATAGCCTCTACGGACTAAACCCCCCCCCCCCCCGGTTTATATAGACACCGGAGGGACCTAGGGTTGTATAGAGTCGGTTTACAGAGAAAGGAAACTACACATCCGGACGCCAAGCTTGCCATCCACGCAAAGGAGAGTCACATCTGGACACGGGGGAAGGCCTTCTATCTTGTATCTTCGCGGCCCATCAGTCCGTCCCATATCACATAGCCCGGACACCCGAGGACCCCATAGTCCAGGACTCCCTCACGGGGCGGCCGGGGCGGTGCGGCGGGGTGGGGTGGCCGGGGTGGCGGGGCGGCCAGGCCGGGGCGGCGCGGCGGGGTGGGGCAGCCGGGGCGGCGAGGCGAAGCGGCGGGGCGGCTCGGGCATGGGGCGGCGGCGCGGGTGTGATGAGGGAGGGAGAGAGAGGGGACAGAGAGAGGGACGTGGGGCTGGCGGCTTTTTAGTTTAGGTCACAGCTCTTTGCCATCTGCTAGCGTTTCCTTGAATTTTAGCTAACGGACGTTAGTCGGCCTCTTTCTTTGCCGTCCGCTAGCCGACGGCAAAGAAAGTGGCCGTTAGGAGGCCCCCGCTGGTACGCCACCCTCCCTGTTTGACGTCCGCTAGCGGACGGCAAAGCTTGTATGCCATGTGCTAGCAGACGGCAAAGAACTGGCGGACGGCAAACACCATCTTTGTCGTCCGCTCTTTCTTTGCCGTCAGCTTTCTGTATGCTGATGGCAAATACCTCCTTTGCCATCAGCTAGCTGACGGCAAAGAACTGGCTGACAGCAAAGATCCTGATTCCAGTAGTGAATGACTCGTGCTACCGTTTCCTTGAATTTTATTGTGTTCCTAGAGTATTAAGTTCACGGACTGGGTTCGTAACTTGAGGATTATCCTCATTGTTGCACAGAAGAATTATGTCCTTGATGCACCGCTAGGTGACCCACCCG
Source organism: Aegilops tauschii subsp. strangulata (assembly GCF_002575655.3). Classification (NCBI taxonomy): domain Eukaryota; kingdom Viridiplantae; phylum Streptophyta; class Magnoliopsida; order Poales; family Poaceae; genus Aegilops; species Aegilops tauschii. The sequence continues at coordinate 488,983,816 of NC_053039.3, forward strand.
CTCTTGCTATCTAGACGTTGTGAATGCGTGACAAATGCGGATTGATGACTACTCGATAGTTTAGTGTGCCATGCTTTACGGCTTAGAACCAGGGCTCCAAAGGCGTTTTGAGCACCACAGAGCATATGAGATGTTCTGCTACCTCTTGAGCACTGCGTTGGTTTTCCCTTGAAGAGGAAAGGGTGATGCAGCAAAGTAGCGTAAGTATTTCCCTCAGTTTTTGAGAACCAAGGTATCACTCCAGTAGGAGGCCACGCAAAAGTCCTCGCAACCAACGCGATAAGGGGTTGTCAATCCCTACACGGTCACTTACGAGAGTGAGATCTGATAGATATGATAAGATAATATTTTTGGTATTTTTGTGATAAAGATGCAAAGTAAAGAAAATAAAATAAAAGCGGCAATGGAAATAGCTTGTTGTTGGAAGATTGATATGATGGAAAATAGACCCGGGGGCCATAGGTTTCACTAGTGGCTTCTCTCAAGAGCATAAGTATTTTACGGCGGGTGAACAAATTATTGTTGAGCAATTGATAGAATTGAGCATAGTTATGAGAATATCTATGTATGATCATGTATATAGGCATCACGTCCGAGACAAGTAGACCGACTCCTGCCTGCATCTACTACTATTACTCCACACATCGACCGCTATCCAGCATGCATCTAGAGTATTAAGTTCATAAGAACAGAGTAACGCTTTAAGCACGATGACATGATGTAGAGGGATAAACTCATGCAATATGATATAAACCCCATCTTGTTATCCTCGATGGCAACAATGCAATACGTGCCTTGTTGCCCCTACTGTCACTGGGAAAGGACACCACAAGATTGAACCCAAAGCTAAGCACTTCTCCCATTGCAAGAAAGATCAATCTAGTAGGCCAAACCAAACTGATAATTCGAAGAGACTTGCAAAGATAACCAATCATACATAAAAGAATTCAGAAGATTCAAATATTGTTCATAGATAAACTTTATCATAAACCCACAATTCATCGGTCTCAACAAACACACCGCAAAAGAAGATTACATCGAATAGATCTCCACAAGAGAGGGGGAGAACATTGTATTGAGATCCAAAAAGAGAAAAGAAGCCATAACTATGGACCCGAAGGTCTGAGGTAAACTACTCACACATCATCGGAGAGGCTATGGTGTTGATGTAGAAGCCCTCCGTGATTGATGCCCCCTCCAGCGGAGCTCCGAAACAGGCCCCAAGATGGGATCTCACGGGTACAGAAGGTTGCGGCGGTGGAATTAGGTTTTTGGCTCCGTATTTGGTAGTTTGAGGGTACGTAGGTATATATAGGAGGAAGAAGTACGTCGGTGGAGCAACATGGGGCCCACGAGGGTGGAGGGCGCGCCCAGGGGGGTAGGCGCGCCCTCCTACCTCGTGGCTTCCTGGTAGCTTTCTTGACGTAGGGTCCAAGTCCTCTAGATCATGTTCGTTCCGAAAATCACGTTCCCAAAGGTTTCATTCCGTTTGGACTCCGTTTGATATTCTTTTTCTGCGAAACTCTGAAATAGGCAAAAACAGCAATTCTGGGCTGGGCCTCCGGTTAATAGGTTAGTCCCAAAAATAATATAAAAGTGTACAATAAAGCCCAATAATGTCCAAAACAGAATATAATATAGCATGGAACAATAAAAAATTATAGATACGTTGGAGACGTATCAAGCATCCCCAAGCTTAATTCCTGCTCGTCCTCGAGTAGGTAAATGATAAAAACAGAATTTTTGATGTGGAATGCTACTTGGCATAATTTCAATGTAATTCTTCTTAAGTGTGGTATGAATATTCAGATCCAAGAGATTCAAGATGAAAGTTCAATATTGACATAAAAATAATAATACTTCAAGCATACTAACTAAGCAATTATGTCCTCTCAAATTAACATGGCCAAAGAAAGTTCATCCCTACAAAATCATATAGTTTAGTCATGCTCCATTTTCGTCACACAAGAATTCTCTCATCATGCACAACCCCGATGACAAGCCAAGCAATTGTTTCATACTTTATTAATCTCAAACTTTTTCGACTTTCACGCAATACATGAGCGTGAGCCATGGATATAGCACTATGGGTGGAATAGAATATAATGATGGGGGTTATGTGGAGAAGACAAAAAAGCAGAAAGTCTCACATCAACGAGGCTAATCAATGAGCTATGGAGATGCCCATCGATTGATGTTAATGCAAGGAGTAGGGATTGCCATGCAACGGATGCACTAGAGCTATAAATATATGAAAGCTCAACAAAAGAAACTAAGTGGGTGTGCATCCAACTTGCTTGCTCACGAAGACCTAGGGCACTTGAGGAGGCCCATTGTTTGAATATACAAGCCAAGTTCTATAATGAAAAATTCCCACTAGTATATGAAAGTGACAAAACAAGAGACTTTCTATCATGAAGATTATGGTGCTACTTTGAAGCACAAGTGTGGTAAAAGGATAGTAACATTGTCCCTTCTCTCTTTTTCTCTCATTTTTTTGGGCCTTCTCTTTTTTTATGGCCTTTCTCTCCCTTTTTTTATTCCTCACTTGGGACAATGCTCTAGAAAATGATGATCATCACACTTCTATTTATTTACAACTCAATGATTACAACTCGATACTAGAACAAAGTATGACTCTATATGAATGCCTCCGGCGGTGTACCGGGATATGCAATGAACCAAGAGTGAAATGTATGAAAATTATGAATGGTGGCTTCGCCACAAATACTATATCAACTACATGATCATGCAAAGCAATATGACAATGATGAACATGTCATGATAAACGGAACGGTGGAAAGTTGCATGGCAATATATCTTGGAATGGCTATGGAAATGCCATAATAGGTAGGTATGGTGGTTGTTTTGAGGAAGATATAAGGAGGTCTATGTGTGAAAGAGCGTATCATATCACGGGGTTTGGATGCACCGGCGAAGTTTGCACCAACTCTCAATGTGAGAAAGGGCAATGCACGGTACCGAAGAGGCTAGCAATGATGGAAAGGTGAGAGTGTGTATAATCCATGGACTCAACATTAGTCATAAAGAACTCACATACTTATTGCAAAAATCTACAAGTCATCAAAAACCAAGCACTACGCGCATGCTCCTAGGGGGATAGATTGGTAGGAAAAGACCATCGCTCGTCCCCGACCGCCACTCATAAGGAGGACAATCAAAGAACACCTCATGTTTCAAATTTGTTACATAACGTTTACCATACGTGCATGCTACGGGACTTGCAAGCTTCAACACAAGTATTTCTCAAATTCCCAACTACTCAACTAGCACAACTTTGATATCACTACCTCCATGTCTCAAAACAATCATCAAGTATCAAACTTCTCTTAGTATTCGGCACACTCATAAGAAAGTTTTTTACTAATCTTGAATACCTAGCATATTAGGATTATTTAAGCAAATTACCATGCTATTTAAGACTCTCAAAATAATCTAAGTGAAGCATGAGAGATCAATAGTTTCTATAAAACAAATCCACCACCGTGCTCTAAAAGATATAAGTGAAGTACTAGAGCAAAAACTATATAACTCAAAAGATATAAGTGAAGCACATAGAGTATTCTAATAATTTCCGAATCATATGTGTCTCTCTCAAAAGGTGTGTACAGCAAAGATTATTGTGGTAAACTAAAAAACAAAGACTCAAATAATACAAGACGCTCCAAGCAAAACACATATCATGTGGTGAATAAAAATATAGCTCCAAGTAAAGTTACCGATGGAAGTAGACGAAAGAGGGGATGCCTTCCGGGGCATCCCCAAGCTTTGGCTTTTAGGTGTCCTTAGATTATCTTGGGGGTGCCATGGGCATCCCCAAGCTTAGGCTCTTGCCACTCCTTGTTCCATAATCCATCAAATCTTTTACCCAAAACTTGAAAACTTCACAACACAAAACTTAGCAGAAAATCTCGTGAGCTCCGTTAGCGAAAGAAAACAAAACACCACTTCAAGGTACTGTAATGAACTCATTCTTTATTTATATTGGTGTTAAACCTACTGTATTCCAACTTCTCTATGGTTTATAAACTATTTTACTAGCCATAGATTCATCAAAATAAGCAAACAACACACGAAAAACAAAATCTGTCAAAAACAGAACAGTCTGTAGTAATCTGTAACTAACGCAAACTTCTGGAACTCCAAACAATCAGAAAAAATAGGACGACCTAGACAATTTGTTTATTGATCAGCAGCAATTGGAATCAATATTTTATCACGTTCTGGTGATTTTTAAAAATTATTTTCGTGAACAGAAAGTTTCTGGAATTTACAGCAAGATCAAATAACTATCATCCAAGAAGATCCTATAGGTTTAACTTGGCACAAACACTAATTAAAACATAAAAACACATCTAACCAGAGGCTAGAACGAATATTTATTCCTAAACAGAAGCAAAAAGCAAAAAACTAAAAATAAAATTGGGTTGCCTCCCAACAAGCGCTATCGTTTAACGCCCTTAGCTAGGCATAAAAGCAAGGATAGATCTAGGTATTGCCATCTTTGGCTTTCAATTTTTTAGCGGAATCAAGCTCGAATCCGGGAGGTTCTTTACGTTTCCCTTCATATTTGGAAATTTTTAGATCTAAAGAATCCAACCGCTTATTGCAAAGAGTAATCAACATATTCATGCGGTGAATATTTCCGCTAACGTTCTTAAGAGGTTCAAGAGACTTTTGTAAAATCTTAGTTACTTCGCAATTTTTTTCAAAAACTTGTGTCTCGAGGCCCGTTTTGTTGAGATAGTTTCCCACTATACCTTCTATAACTTCATGCGCAATATGGGGATCAATTTCAATAAAATTTCCCTTGGCAACACAATCCAAGAGTTGTCTATGAGACATATTTAATCCAACATAAAAATTTCGAAGCAAAATTCTAAGGTTCACTTCAAAGGTACAATTACGGTAAGACTCCATCATTCTAAACCAGGCATCTTTTAAGTTTTCTCCTTGTATTTGTTTGAAGTGAAAGACTTCAAACTCAGGGGACAACGGAGTTGATAAGGGACTAGCCATAACGACAAGCAAATGGAAAAGAGGCGAACGGAAAAGAGAGGGCGAATAAAACGGCAAGGGTGAAGTGGGGGAGAGGAAAACGAGAGGCAAATGGCAAATAATGTAATGCGGGAGATAAGGGTTTGTGATGGGTACTTGGTATGTTGACTTTTTCGTAGACTCCCCGACAACGGCGCCAGAAATCCTTCTTGCTACCTCTTGAGCACTGCGTTGGTTTTCCCTTGAAGAGGAAAGGGTGATGCAACAAAGTAGCGTAAGTATTTCCCTCAGTTTTTGAGAACCAAGGTATCAATCCAGTAGGAGGCCACGCACGAGTCCCTCGCACCTACACAAACAAATAAATCCTCGCAACCAACGCGATAAGGGGTTGTCAATCCCTACACCGTCACTTACGAGAGTGAGATCTGATAGATATGATAAGATAATATTTTTGGTATTTTTGTGATAAATATGCAAAGTAAAGAAAAGAAAATAAAAGCGGCAATGGAAATAGCTTGTTGTTGGAAGATTAATATGATGGAAAATAGACCCCGGGGCCATAGGTTTCACTAGTGGCTTCTCTCAAGAGCATAAGTATTTTACGGCGGGTGAACAAATTATTGTTGAGCAATTGACAGAATTGAGCATAGTTATGCGAATATCTAGGCATGATCATGTATATAGGAATCACGTCCGAGACAAGTAGACCGACTCCTGCCTGCATCTACTACTATTACTCCACACATCGACCGCTATCCAGCATGCATCTAGAGTATTAAGTTCATAAGAACAGAGTAACGCTCTAAGCAAGATGACATGATGTAGAGGGATAAACTCATGCAATATGATATAAACCCCATCTTGTTATCCTCGATGGCAACAATGCAATACGTGCCTTGCTGCCCCTACTGTCACTGGGAAAGGACACCGCAAGATTGAACCCAAAGCTAAGCACTTCTCCCATTGCAAGAAAGATCAATCTAGTAGGCCAAACCAAACTGATAATTCGAAGAGACTTGCAAAGATAACCAATCATACATAAAAGAATTCAGAAGATTCAAATATTGTTCATAGATAAACTTTATCATAAACCCACAATTCATCGGTCTCAACAAACACACCGCAAAAGAAGATTACATCGAATAGATCTCCACAAGAGAGGGGGAGAACATTGTATTGAGATCCAAAAAGAGAAAAGAAGCCATCTAGCTAATAACTATGGACCCGAAGGTCTGAGGTAAACTACTCACACATCATCGGAGAGGCTATGGTGTCGATGTAGAAGCCTCCGTGATCGATGCCCCCTCCGACGGAGCTCCGAAACAGGCCCCAAGATGGGATCTCACGGGTACAGAAGGTTGCGGCGGTGGAATTAGGTTTTTGGCTCCGTATATGGTAGTTTGGGGGTACGTAGGTATATATAGGAGGAAGAAGTACGTCGGTGGAGCAACATGGGTCCCACGAGGGTGGAGGGCGCGCCCAGGGGGGTAGGCGCGCCCCCTACCTCGTGGCTTCCTGGTAGCTTTCTTGACGTAGGGTCCAAGTCCTCTGGATCATGTTCGTTCCGAAAATCACGTTCCCGAAGGTTTCATTCCGTTTGGACTCCGTTTGATATTCTTTTTCTGCGAAACTCTGAAATAGGCAAAAAAGCAATTCTGGGCTGGGCCTTCGGTTAATAGGTTAGTCCCAAAAATAATATAAAAGTGTATAATAAAGCCCAATAATGTCCAAAACAAAATATAATATAGCATGGAACAATCAAAAATTATAGATACGTTGGAGACGTATCATGTTCCAAGAGCTGAAATTTATATTTCAACCTAATGCTCGGGTTGAGAGATATGAAGTCTCCAACAAGTTCTTTAGCTGTAAAATGGAGGAGACCAGTTTTGTCAGTGTACACATACTTGGAATGTCTAGGTACAACAACCTCTTGACTCAGTTGGGAATTGAGCTGCCAGATGAGTGTGTTATTGATAAAGTTCTTCAATCACTTCCACTAAGCTATAAAGGCTTTGTGATGAACTATAATATGCAAGGAATGACTAAAACGATTTCTGACCTCTTTGCGATGCTGAAATCGGCGGAGGTAGAAATCAAGAAAAGAGCATCAAGTGTTGATGGTTAATAAAACACCAGTTTCAAGAAAAAAAGGGCAAGGGAAATAAAGGGAACTTCAAGAAGACCGGCAAGGAAGTTGTCGCTCCCGTGAAGAAGCCCAAAGCTGGACCCAAGCCTGAGACCGAGTGCTTCTACTGCAAGGGTAATGGTCACTGGAAGCGGAACTGCCCCAAATATTTGGCAGATAAGAAGGATGGCAAAGTCAAAAAAGGTATATATGATATACATGTTATTGATGTGTTCCTTACTAATGCTCGCAGCAGCGCCTGGGTACTTGATACTGGTTCGGTTGCTCATATTTGTAACTCAAAACAGGAGCTACAAAATAAACGAAGATTGGCTAAGGATGAGGTGACGATGCGCGTCGGGAATGGTTCCAAGGATGGTGTGATCGCCGTTGGCACGCTACGTACCTCTACATCTACCTTCGGGATTAGTTTTAGACCTCAATAATTGTTCTTTGGTGCCAGCGTGCATGAACATTATATCTGGATCTTGTTTATTGCGAGACGGTTATTCATTTAAGTCAGAGAATAATGGTTGTTCTATTTATATGAGTAGTATCTTTTATGGGCATGCACCTTTGATGAATGGTCTATTCTTGTTGAATCTCCATCATAGTGATACACATATTTATAATATTGATGCCAAAAGATGCAAAGTTGATAATGATAGTGCAACATACTTGTGGCACTGCAGTTTAGCTCATATTGGTGTAAAGCGCATGAAGAAACGCCATGCGGATGGACTTTTGGAATCACTTCATTATGAATTATTTGATACTTGTGAACCATGCCTCGTGGGTAAGATGACTAAAACTCCGTTCTCCAGAACAATGGAGTGAGCTAATGACTTATTGCAAAAAATACATACCGATGTATGCGGTCCAATGAGTGTTGAGGCACGCCGCGGGTATCATTATTTTCTAACCTTCATAGATGATTTGAGTATGTATGGGTATATCTACTTGATGAAACACAAGTCTGAAACATTTGAAAAGTTCAATGAATTTTAGAGTGAAGTGGAGATTCATCGTAACAAGAAAATAAAGTTTCTACGATCTGATCGCGGAGGCGAATATTTGAGTTACGAGTTTGGCCTTCATTTAAGACAATGTGGAATTGTTTCACAACTAACGCCACCTGGAACACCACAGCGTAATGGTGTGTCCGAACATCGTAACCGTACTTTATTAGATATGGTGTATTCTGTGACGTCTCTTACCGATTTGCCTTTATCATTTTGGGGTTATGCATTAGAGACAGACGCATTCACGTTAAATAGGGCACCATCTAAATCCGTTGAGACGACACCGTATGAACTATGGTTTGGCAAGAAACCTAAGCTGTCATTTCTTAAAGTTTGGGGATGCGATGCTTATGTCAAAAGGCTTCAACCTGATAAGCTCGAACCCAAAGTAGAGAAGTGCGTCTTCACAGGATACCCTAAAGAAACTATTGGGTATACCTTCTACCACAGATCCGAAGGCAAGATCTTTGTTGCTAAGAATGGGTCATATCTGGAGAAGGAGTTTCTCTCAAAAGAAGTGAGTGGTAGGAAAGTAGAACTTGATGAGGTAGTTGTACCTGCTCTCGAATTGGAAAGTAGTACATCAGAGGAAACCATTCCCGTGATGCCTACACTAACCAGAGAGGAAGCAAATAAAGATGATCATGAAAACTCAGATCAAGTTACTACTGGACCTCGTAGGTCGACCAGAACGCGTACCGCACCCGAGTGGTACGGTAATCCTGTCATGGAATTCATGTTGTTAGACAACGGCGAGCCTACGAACTATCAAGAAGCTATGATGAGCCCAGATTCCGACAAATTGCTTGAGGCCATGAAATCTGAGATAGGATCCATGTATGAGAACAAAGTTTGGACTTTGGTGGACTTGCCCGATGATCGACAAGCCATTGGAAATAAATGGATCTTCAAGAGGAAGACGAACGCTCATGGTAATATCACTGTCTACAAAGCTCGACTTGTCACAAAAGGTTTTCGACAAGTTCAAGGAGTTGACTACGATGAGACTTTCTCACCCGTAGCGATGCTTAAGTCTGTCAGAATCATGTTAGCAATTGCTACATTTTATGATTATGAAATTTGGCAAATGGACGCCAAAACTGCATTCCTTAACGGGTTTCATAAAGAAGAGTTCTATATGATGCAACCAGAAGGTTTTTTCAATCCTAAAGGTGCTAACAAAGTGTGCAAGCTCCAGCGATCCATCTATGGACTAATGCAAGCATCTTGGAGTTGGAATATACACTTTGATGATGTGATCAAAGCATTTGGTTTTATACAGACTTACGTTGAAGCCTGTATTTACAAGAAAGTGAGTGGGAGCTCTATAGCATTTCTGATATTATATGTGGATAACATATTGCTGGTTGGAAATGATATAGAATTTTTGGATAGCATAAAAGGATACTTGAATGAGAATTTTTCAATGAAAGACCACGATGAAGCTGCTTACATATTGGGCATCAAGATCTATAGGGATAGATCGAGACGCTTAATAGGACTTTCACAAAGCACATACCTTGACAAAGTTCTGAAGAAGTTCAAAATGGACCAGTCAAAGAAAGGTTCTTGCATGTGTTGCAAGGTGTGAAATTGAGTCAGACTCAAAGTCCTACCACGACAGAAGATAGAGAGATAATGAAAGTCATTCCCTATGCCTCAGCCATAGGTTCTATAATGTATGCCATGTTGTGTACCATACTTGATGTGTGCCTTGCCATAAGTTTGGCATGGAGGTACCAAAGTAATCCAGGAGTGGATCACTGGACAGCGGTCAAGAATATCCTGAAGTACCTCAAAAGGACCAAGGATATGTTTCTCATTTATGGAGGTGACGAAGAGCTCATTGTAAAGGGTTACGTTGATGCTAGCTTCGACACAGATCCGGATGACTCTAAGTCACAAACCGGATACGTATTTATATTGAATGGTGGAGCTATCAATTGGTGCAACTCCAAGCAGAGCGTCGTGGCGGGATCTACGTGTGAAGCGGAGTGCATAGCTGCTTCGGAAGCAGCACATGAAGGAGTGTGGACGAAGGACTTCATATCCGATCTGGGTGTAATACCCAGTGCATCGGGTCCAATGACAATCTTTTGTGACAATGATACGTCTCCGTCGTATCTACTTTTCCTAATGCTTTTACTCTTGTTTTGGACTCTAATTTGCATGATTTGGATCAAACTAACCAGGACTAACGCTGTTTTCAGCAGAACTGCCGTGGTGTTCTTTTTGTGCAGAAATAAAAGTTCTCGGAATGGAACGAAACTTTTTGGAGATTTTTTATGGAATAAAAGAAAAATATTGGAGCCAAGAACCACCGGAGGGGGGCCCCTGGGTGAGCACAACCCACCATGGCGCGCCCCCTCTCCTGGCACGCCCAAGTGGGTTGTGCCCACCTGGTGGCCCCGCTGACCCTATCTCCAATGCTATAAAATCCTATTTTCGAAGAGAAAAATAAAGGAGGAAGAATTATCGCATTTCACGAGATGGAGCCCGCCGCCTCCTGTTATTTATCAGGAGGCCAGATCTGGAGTCCTTTGGGGCTCCGGAGAGGGGAATCTTCGGTCTTCGTCATCACCAATCCTTCTCCATCGCCAATTCCATGATGCTCCCCACCGGGAGTGACTAATTCCTTCGTAGGCTCGCTGGTCGGTGAGGGAGTTGGATGAGATTCATCATGTAATCGAGTTAGTTTTGTTAGGGCCTGATCCCTAGTATCCAAAATGTTCTGACATTGATGTTGCTATGACTTTGCCATGCTTAATGGTTGTCACTTTGGGCATGGGTGCCATGATTTCGGATCTGAACCGTTTATGTTATCACCGTTATATTCATGTTCTAGATCCAATCTTGCATGTTATAGTCTCCTATTACATGTTATGATCCGCAAACCCCGGAGTGACAATAGTCGGGATACTTTCCGATGATGACCGTAGTTTGAGGAGTTCATCTATTCACTATGTGCTAATGCTTTGTTCCGGTTCTCTATTAAAAGGAGGCCTTAATATCCCTTAGTTTCCTTGCGGACCTCGCTGCCATGGGAGGGTAGGACAAAAGATGTCATGCAAGTTCTTTCCATTAGCATGTATGACTATTTACGGAATACGTGCCTACATTATATTTATGAACTGGAGCTAGTGCCGTATCGCCCTAGTTTATGACTGTTATATGATGAATATCATCCAACGAATTCACCGATCCAATGCCTACGAGTTTTTCACATATTGTTCTTGCTAAGTTACTATTGCTATTGCTACTGTTACACTTGCTACAAAATCATTGCTATCACTGTTACCGTTACTGTTACTGTTACTACTACTATCGAAATTATCATACTACTGTGCTACTAATCATACTGCTGCAGATAATTAATCTCCAGGTGTGGTTGAATTGACAACTCATCTGCTAATACTTGCAAATATTCTTTGGCTCCAGTTGTGTCGAATCTATAAATTTGGGTTGAATACTCTACCCTCGAAAATTGTTGCGATCCCCTATACTTGTGGGTTATCAAGACCTTTTTCTGGCGCTGTTGCCGGGGAGCATAGCTATATTTGTTGAGTCACTTGGGATTATTATCAATCTATCATTATGAAGAATTTGAAGGATACCAAGACTAAGAGTTTTCCCTTTAAGATGAGGGGAGGTAAGGAACTGCCATCTAGCTCTTCACTTGATTCACCTTCTATTTTGAGTAGACTTGCAACACCACCACATGCTACTAATCATGATATGTCGCAAGTTATTGATGATGCTACTTATATGAATTCTACTCATGATAATGCTAGTACCTTGCTTGATGATGATGTGCCACTAGGTGAATTTCTTGATGAACAAATTGCTAGAGTTAGAGAGAAAGAAATTACCGAAGCCGATGAAGTACTTGAAACTAAAAATCTTGAAACACCTACTAGACCTAGCTCTCCTAGATATGAATTGCCTAAAGTACCTGAAGGTTATGTTATGGATGAGGAGACAGCTAGAGACTTTTTTGCTTGCAATGATAGAGATGATCTTAAGAAATTATTATGCAAACTGAAAGAAAAATCTTTGAATGCTAGAATGAAATGTGATCCTCAGTTTGCTACTTCACCTATCTTTGTTGATGATAAGGAGTATGAATTATCTGTCAACCCAGAGTTGATTACTTTGATTGAATCTGATCCTTTCCGTGGTTATGAAACTGAAACTGTTGTGGCACACCTTACTAAATTGAATGATATAGCCACCCTATTTGCTCATGATGAGAAGATTCGCTCCTATTATATTCTCAAATTATTTCCGTTCTCATTAAAGGGTGATGCTAAGATATGGTACAATACTCTTGCTCCTGGTTGTGTGCGTAGTCCCCAGGATATGATTTATTACTTCTCTGAAAAATGTTTTCCTGCTCATAAGAAACAAGCTGCCTTACAGGAAATATTTAACTTTGTGCAAATTGAAGAAGATAGTCTCCCACAAGCTTGGGGAAGGCTTCTCCAATTGCTTAATGCTTTGCCTGATCATCCACTTAAGAAAAATGAAATACTTGATATCTTCTATAATGGACTAACCGATGCTTCTAGGGATTTCCTAGATAGTTGTACTGGTTGTGTTTCCAGGGAACGAACTGTTGGACAAGCTGAGGAATTATTGAATAATGTATTGAACAATTATGATGATTGGACTCTTCCTGAACCACCGCATAAACCCACTCCAAAGAAGAGGGGTATCTTGTATCTCAGTCCGGAAGATATGCAAGAGGCAAAGAAATCTATGAAGGAAAAAGGTATTAGAGCTGAGGATGTCAAAATTTACCTCCTATTGAAGAAATACATGGGCTTGATACACCACCACCAAAGGTGGTAGAGTTAAATTCTTTAATGAAGTTTTATGAAAGTGATATCCCTTATAATAAACATCCTAGTCAATGCCTTTATGAGTTTGGCAGCTACATTAGAAAACAAGATCACTTCAATGCCAATGTTATGAAACAATTGAAATATAATTCTAATATGATTGCTTGCTTGAGTGACTTTTTATTTAGAATCTCCAATGATGTTAGAGGTGTAGGAAAACATGCTTCTATGGTTCAAACTCAACTAGAACAAGTTGCTAAATCTCAAAGAGAGTTGCTTGATGAAATGAATAATAATATAAATGACTTTGCTGTTAGAGTAGCAACTAGAGGAGGTAAAATGACTCAGGAACCACTTTATCCCGAAGGTCACCCTAAAAGAATTGAACAAGACTCTCAAAGAATTAACGCTGATGCACCTAGTCCTTCTAAAAAGAAGAAGAAAAAGAAAATGACAGGACTTTGCATGCTTCTAGTGAACCTGAGATAGAAAAACCTCCTGATAATAATGATGTTTCTATTTCTGATGATGAAACTCAATCTGGTAATGAACATTCACCTAGTGATAATGAAAAAGATAATGATGATGTTCATGAAGACACTCTACTAGACAAAGATAAAGAACCAGATAATGATGAAATAGAACCAGCTGTTGGTCTTGATAACCCACAACCTAAAAATAAAAGATATGATAAAAGAGACTTTGTTGCTAGAAAATATGGAAGGGGAAGAGAACCATGGGTTCAAAAACTCATGCCATTTCCACCTAAATCAACTAAGAAAAAGGATGATGAAGAATTTGAATGCTTTGCTAAAATTCTTAGGCCAGTCTTTTTGTGCACTCGCTTGACTGATATTTTAAAGATGGCCCTTATGCAAAGTATATTAAAGACATCATCTCCAATAAAAGAAAAATACTAGAAGCTGAAATATCCACCATGCTTGCTAATTATTCTTTTAAGGATGGAGTACCTAAAATTTTTGGATCCGGGAATACCAACTATACCTTCCTCCATCAAAAGAAACTATGTGAAAACTGCTTTATGTGATCTAAGAGTTGTTGTTAGTGTTATGCCTTTCTCCTTATATAAAAGACTTGATTTAAACTCACACCTACTGAAATATCTTTGCAAATGGCTGACAAAGTAACTACCATACCGATTGGTATTTGTGAGGATGTGCCTGTTGTTGTTGCTACTATCTTAACTGACTTTGTTATACTTGAGATGCCCGAGGACGACAATATGTCGATTATCCTTGGTAGACGCTTCTTGAATACTGCAGGGGCTGTTATTGATTGCAATAAAAGCAATGTCACTTTTCATATCAATGGCAATGAGCATACGGTGCACTTTCCAAAGAAACAATTCCAAGTGAATGGTATCAATGTTATTGAAAATTCTCTAACACTCACTATTGGAAGTTTTCGAATACCACTACCTACTACCAAAAAGAAATATGAAATGCTTATTGTGGGGGATATGCATATCCCCATTGAGGTAACTTAGTGTTTTACGAAAGTTCTTCAGTTTCATGCTAATTGAAAGTGGTTGTTAATAAGACTTGATAAACTTATTAATGGATCATTTTTTAGAGGTATGAAGATGATGAATTTAGTAAGCACCACCTTCTGTCCCTAACTTTTATTTCATGTTCTTCTTAGTTAAATAAAATAAGTGCCATGTTTTGTCTGTTATCTAAATTTCCCGTGCTATAAAAATGACCTGAAAATAAAAGTTCTCATAATGCCCTGAAAATTTAATACAAATTTTTTCTGAATATTTAAGAATTTTTTATGCAAATAACATCAGAGGGGGAGCACCAGGTGGGCACAACCCCTGGGTGCGCCAGCAGCCCCAGGCGCGCCCTGGTGGGTTGTGGTCCCCACGTGGCCCCCCTCACTTACCTCTTTAGCCCATGTCATCATCTACCGCCAGAAAAAAAATCACCATTGCTCTCTCTCTCTCTCTCTCGTGTTCTTGCTCTCAAACCTGCGGATTTCGATCTCTTTGCTCGAAGCTCCGTTTCTGAAATTGTTTTGGGGGATTGCTACTTGGTATGTGACTCCTCCATTGGTCCAATTAGTTTTTTATTTAGTGGATTATATTTTGAATAATTAGCTACCCTTGGTGTTGCTATAGATGAGCTTGCATGTTGAATTCTTAGAGTTCTAAGTAGTTTGAATGCTCAATATGGTCTCTATACATCTCTATGAGTAGTTGCTATCAATCTTGTGAAGTTTTGTTATCAAAAATTTTGTGGACTAAAAATTTCAGAATTTTATTTATAGGAATAAGATGAGTTTCTTTAGGAAGTTTTCTTCCAAGAAGAACTCTAAGGGAGTCATTGGGGAGTCATCGGACAATGATCTCCGCACTCACAGAATGGCGGAGGTGCAGTCGTGCAAATGGTCGTATAACCCCTTCATGGATGGAGCCAGGACCAGTCAAGAGTTTGCACAGTTTGCTGCTAATGCTGGTCTCACTGACTTCATCGCAGCTAAGTGTGAACAATACTATCTCCTTACAAATTCCTTTGTGCAAAGTTTTCATTTTCTGAGTAGGAATAACCCTCCTTAGGTGCAGTTTAATTTATATGCTGAAACCCATCAGATACCACTTACTGAATTTTGTGACATTTGCTTGATCCCTTCTGATGGGGAAATAAGGGAGCCTAGGCCTACAGAGTTTGAGGGTTTTATCGTACACTGTCAGTGGGAGATGAGAGAGGGGTTTCGAGTGTCACAGCCACTAGCTTGCATTTTCCTTCTGTGCACTATTTTGCTCTATTTATCGCGAGGTGTTTACTTGCTAGAGAGGATGTTGGTGCACTTAGTGCCCCCCATTTCAATGTCTTACGCCGTGCACTTTTCGGCGATAACAGCTACAACCTTGGGGCTATTATTGCACGCCGTTTGCACCTTAACAGGACCAAGGGTAAAATTAATGGTGGTATTTACGCTACTCGCTTAGCGAGTCATTTCAATGTTCAGTTTCGCCAGCGTGATTAACGTTTAACCAAGGTTTATTTAGATCGCCAGGCTATGGCTGCCCATCAATTTATTGATGGCGAGAACACTGCTATTCATATTCCTTACAACCTGGTTTTCAGTGAGAATACCCATGATATTATCCCGTTGCCTGCACCTGCTTTGTTCGACTTTATTGCCAGGAGAGGATACACGATCATGCCGGAGGACCTCGTCGCCTATCGGAACAACCAGGCAGCAGCTGAGGAGGAGCCTCAGGAGTGGGACCCCCAAGTGCCCGCTCCACAACACTTCAACGTGGGACCCGAGGGTTACTACGAGTGGTGATTACCAAGTTAGGCCAAAAGCCTAAGCTTGGGGGAGTATGTATTTCCACCGACATTACATTCATGTTCACACATTTCATTCCAGTTGTCGGTGTTCACACTTTTTCATTGTATTATCCATATTAGATTTATTTTCTCGCTTTCTTCTTGTGTCTTTGAAAAACTTTGAGAAAATCTAAAAATATATTTCTTATTTCTTTTCAGTTTTTCTTTCTACTTTAATTAGTTGTAGTATTTGAAAGAAAACCCAAAAAGATTTCCTTGTTCTTCTTTTGTCCGTTGGGAGCTTTCCCGTGTAAATAGTTTTTTCTCGTTTTTGTTTTTCTTTTTAATTTTCTTTGCTCAAGAAAAACTAAAAACTCCAAAAATATTTCAGTGTGTTTCTCTGAAATTCCTTTCCTTTTATCGTGTCATACCGAGGAGAAGACCACGATGAAAATGTTGAGTGGCTCTCATTTGCATTATTGTTGATCTAACAAAGAGCTCAAATTGCCTTGTCTTCTCCTCTTGAATAAAATGTTTGCAGATTCCAGCTTAGTCCACGGCACTCTTGCACTATTATTATTTTCATATCATTCGGTCGTGCAAGTGAAAGGCAAAAATGACGATATTTGATGAACTGGCTGTGGCAAAGAGAAACGGGTATGAACTCAACATGTTTTGTTTTTGTAAATATGTTTAACCTAGTATCCATGATTCAGCCTATTATGATCAAACATGTTTGCAATGACAATTAGAGATTATAGTTTCTCATTCCATGCTTAAGTAGCTAGGAGTGGATAATGATTTATCTTGGATGTCAACATGCATTAAAATGATTGTGATGTGGTATGATGATATGGTATCCTCCTCTGAATGTTCGAGTGGCTTGACTTGTCACATGTTCATGCATGTAGTTGAATCAAAACCAGCATAGCTTCTATGATATTTATGTTCATGGTGTTCACATCCTACTCATGCTAGTATCCAATGTTAGTTATGCATAATGCATGTTCATGACCATTTTCGCTCTCTAGCTGGCCGCTTCTCAACCTATTTGCTAGCCTTCGCCTGTGCTAAGCGGGAATACTGCTTGTGCATCAAAATCCTAAAACCCAAGTTATTCCAGATGAGTCCACCATACCTACCTATATGTGGTATTACCCCGCCGTCCTAAGTAAATTTGCATGTGCCACCTCTAAAACTTCAAATAAACATCCATTTTGTGTGCCTGGATTGTTCATAGAGTGACAGGAGGTAGTCAATATCTTCCATGCTAAGTGGGTTATTCTCATGATGAGTGGTTATTCACTCGTCCTTGCACGAGACGGGCAGAAATAGGAATTCCCAGTCCCGAATTCAAATTGCAAATAATTAAACAAAACTCCCCCAGGAATGATGTTGGTATGGACGGTACCCGTGGATTCGGCTAGCCATGGAGTGTGTTTGTTGGTGGAGGGGGAGTAAACCTTTAGCTTTATCGCTTGTGAACCGCCACTAATGTGTTTAGCATGGAAGATATCGATAAACAATGGTCACGAAGTAAACTGGAAGGGTGCATTTCTCAAAATTTCAATTATCTCTGTTTTAAAATATGAGCTCTGGCACCGCTGCAAATCACCGCTTCCCTCTGCGAAGGGCCTATCTATTTAATTTTATGTTGTGTCATCACCTTCTCAAATTAGCGCCAGATCTGAGAGCACTATTGTCATCATCATGCATTATGTGTAGCTAATGTTGGATGCATCATGACTGGATCTTTTCTACCATGAATTATAATGTTTAGTCACTGCTTGAACTTTGGAGGTGCTCTGCATTTATGTTTTGCAGTCTCAGAAAGGGCTAGTCAGATACCACTGTTGTCATATTATATCATGATTGTTTTGACAAAGTGTTGTCATTTGAGATATCTTATTATTGCTCGCTAGTTGATTATGCCATTGATATGAGTTAATATAATTTTTAAGAGTTATTGTCGACATGGTTAGTCATAATCTTTGTTGAAAACCTGGGTGCTACTTAAGCTTCTGTATGTAAACAAGAGCAAAAGAGTTCGTCAAAGTTTATTTTTCACTTTCAGTTTATCAACTGAATTGCTTGAGGACAAGCAAAGGTTTAAGCTTGGGGGAGTTGACATGTCTCCGTCGTATCTACTTTTCTTAACGCTTTTACTCTTGTTTTGGACTCTAATTTGCATGATTTGAATGAAACTAACCCGGACTGACGTTGTTTTCAGCAGAACTACCATGGTGTTGTTTTTGTGCAGAAATAAAAGTTCTCGGAATGGAACAAAACTTTTTGGAGTTTTTTATGGAATAAAAGAAAAATACGGGAGCCAAGAACCACCAGAGGGGCCCCCTGGGTGAGCACAACCCACCAGGGCGCACCCCCCTCCTGGCGTGCCCAGGTGGGTTGTGCCCACTTGGTGGCCCCGCTGACCCTATCTTCGACACAATAAAATCCTATTTTCGAAGAAAAAATAAAGGAGGAAGAATTATTGCGTTTCACGAGACGAAGCCGTCACCGCCTCATGTTCTTCATTGGGAGGCCAGATCTGGAGTCTGTTTGGGGCTCCGGAGAGGGGAATCTTCGATCTTCGTCGTCACCAACCCTTCTCCATCGCCAATTCCATGATGCTCCCCACCGGGAGTGAGTAATTCCTTTGTAGGCTCGCTGGTCGATGAGGGAGTTGGATGAGATTCATCATGTAATCAAGTTAGTTTTGTTAGGGCCTGATCCATAGTATCCATTATGTTCTGAGATTGATGTTGCTCTGACTTTGCCATGCTTAATGCTTGTCACTTTGGGCCCGGGTGCCATGATTTCAGATCTGAACCGTTTATGTTATCACCGTTATATTCATGTTCTAGATCCGATCTTGCAAGTTATAGTCACCTATTACGTGTTATGATCTGCAAACCCCAGAGTGACAATAGTCAGGATACTTTCCGGTGATGACCGTAGTTTTAGGAGTTCATGTATTCATTATGCGCTAATGCTTTGTTCTGGTTCTCTATTAAAAGGAGGCCTTAATATCCCTTAGTTTCCTTATGGACCCCGCTGCCATGGGAGGGTAGGACAAAAGATGTCATGCAAGTTCTTTCCATAAGCATGTATGACTATTTACGGAATACATGCCTACATTATATTTATGAACTGGAGCTAGTGTCGTATCGCCGTAGGTTATGACTGCTATATGATGAATATCATCCAACAAGTTCACCGATCCAATGCCAACGAGTTTTTCACATATTATTCTTGCTAAGTTACTATTGCTATTGCTACTGTTACACTCGCTACAGAATCATTTCTATCACTGTTACTGTTATTGTTACTGTTACTACTACTATCAAAATTATCATACTATTGTGCTACTAATCATATTGATGTAGATAATCAATCTCCAGGTGTGGTTGAATTGACAACTCAGCTGCTAATACTTGCAAATATTCTTTGGCTCCCCTTGTGTCGAATCTATAAATTCGGGTTGAATACTCTACCCTCGAAAACTGTTGTGATCCCCTATACTTGTGGGTTATCAGACAACACTAGAGAAATTGCCTTAGCGAAGGAATCCAGGTTTCACAAGAGAACCAAACACATCAAGAGACGCTTCAACTCCATTCGTGAAAAGTTCAAGGATGGAGACATAGAAATTTGCAAAATACATACGGATCTGAATGTGGCAGATTATTGACTAAACCTCTTACGTGAGCAAAACATGATCAGCACCAGGACTCCATGGGTGTTAGATTCATTACAATGTAATCTAGATTATTGACTCTAGTGCAAGTGGGAGACTGATGGAAATATGCCATAGAGGCAATAATAAAGTTGTTATTATTATATTTCCTTATTCATGATAAACGGTTTATTATTCTTGCTAGAATTGTATTGACCGGAAACTTAAATACATGTGTGGATACATAAACAAACTGTGTCCCTAGTGAGCCTCTACTAGACTAGCTCATTGATCAGAGATGGTTAAGGTTTCCTAACCATAGACATGAGTTGTCATTTGATAACGGGGTCACATCATTAGGAGAATGATGTGATGGACAATACCCAACCGTTAGCATAGCACAGTTTATTGCTACTGCTTTCTTAAATGTCAAATACATGTTTCTTCGACCATGAGATCATGCAACTCCCGGACTCCGGAGGAATGCCTTGTGTGCCATCAAACGTCACAACGTAACTGGGTCATCATAAAGGTGCTCTACAGGTATCTCCGAAGGTGTTTGTTGGGTTGGCATGGATCGAGACTCGGATTTGTCATTCCGTATAATGGAGAGGCATCTCTGGGCCCTCTCGATAATACAACATCAAAAGAAGCTTGCAAGCAAAGTGACTAAGGAGTTAGTTATAGCATGATGTATTACGGAATGTGTAAAGAGACTTACCAGTAACGAGATTGAACTAGGTATGGAGATACTAACGATCGAATCTCGGGCAAGTAACATACCGACGGACAAAAGGAACTACATATGTTGTCATAAAGGTTCAACCAATAAAGATCCTCGTAGAATATGTACCAACCAATATGGGCATCTAGGTCCCGCTATTGGCTATTGACCAGAGAAGCGTCTCGGTCATGTCTACATCATTCTCGAACCCATAGGGCCATCCAGGTCCCGCTATTGGCTATTGACCAGAGAAGCGTCTCGGTCATGTCTACATCAATCATGCTTAAGGTTCATTGACGATATAGTATTATATGAGTTATGTATGTTGGTGACCGAATGTTGTTTGGAGTCCTGGATGAGATCACGGACATGACGAGGAGCTCCGGAATAGTCCTGAGGTAAAAATTGATACATGGGATAATAGTGTTTGGTCTCCGGAAGGGTTCCGGAATTCACCGGAAGGGGTTTCGGATGTTTCCCGAAATGTTGGGGTACGAGAACACTTTATTTGGGCCAAGGAGTAAAGCCCACGGGGCTTTAGGAAGGTGCAAAAAGGCAGTTCTGTGGAGGCCAAGGGGCCAGACGCCAGGGACCCTGGCGTCTGGTCCTGGAGTCCGAGAAGGACTCTTGCCTTGCGGGCTAAACCGACTTTGAGGAGGCTCTTTCTCCAAGAAACGACCCCAGGGCTCAACATATAAATAGAAGGGCAAGTCTAGCACCCGGAACACATGAAGATTCACCAAGCCGTGTGTCGGCAACACTGCCCCCTCTAGTTTATCCTCCGTCATATTTTCCATTGTGCTTGGCGAAGCCCTGCGAAGATTGTTCTTCACTACCACCGTCACCACGCCGTCGTGCTGCCGGAACTCATCTACTACTTCGCCCCTCTTGCTGGATCAAGAAGGCGAGGACGTCACCGAGTTGAACGTGTGTTCAACGCGGAGGTGCCGTACGTTCGGTACTTGATCGGGACAGATCGTGAAGCTGTACGACTACATCAACCGCGTCGATAAACGCTTCCGGTTAGTGATCTTCAAGGGTATGAAGATGCTCTCCCCCTCTCATAGCTATGCATCTCCATGGATAGATCTTGCGTGTTTGTAGAATTTTTTTTGTTTTCCATGCAACGTTCCCCGTCACAAAACCCATTTAATTAGCATGTTGTTGAATGCAAACAAGGCAACTCCATTTGTACCAACAGCTTGACATTTTGCCATACTGATTAGATAATAGATGACAACTTCCTTCTATGCACAACCCACTCATTGCCATGCTTCTGCAGGGCTACATGGAAACTGTTTAGTTGCTTTGTTGTTAAATGCAAACATGGCAACTCCATTTGTACCATCAGCTTACCAATTTCCATACCAATTAGTTAGCAGATGGGCAACTTCCTCCTATGAACAACCCGCTCCTTATCATGCTTCTGCGGGGCTACATGGCAACTATTTAATTTGCCTTTTTGTTAAATGCAAACATGGCATCTCCATGTGTACCATCAGCTTACCCATTTGCCATGTTAATTGCCTTGTTTTTAAATGCAAAAATGGCAACGGTCCCCATGTGTGTTTCAACTAACTTACCATGTTTTGCACTTCTGTTATGGATGCCACATTTCCTGCATTTTTTACTTTTATTTTATAGTGATCCCTGTTTTTTTTCATGCTAACATGGTAACTCCCTCTGAATGAGAATCTTAACATTTTGCCATTCTGCTTAATTAAAACATGGCAACCTCCTCCTGTTTCACAACACCTTAATTGTCATTCTACTGCAATGCAACATGACAACTAATCATGTGTCAGAACTTGAAAACAAACAGACATTTTGCCATACATGTGACTAGTAAACATGGCAGTTTTATCCAACCCACAATTGTATCAGTTGCCACTATACAAAATGTACTCATGTCAATTTTCATTACTACTCATTACCTCGCAGCAATAAAACATGACAATTTTCTTTGGACCAGTATACATCAACTGCCTTGCAATGAACATGGCAACTTTTTGCTACTCTACACGTGCCATATCATAAACACTTGTCGTACTAATGCATCGAGTACATGACATATTTTTATGTGTACCAGTAATGAATTATTTGTCATGCCAGGGGAACAGAAGCATGGCAACTTTCATCAGCTGCTATGCCAAACAGAAATTTGCCATAGATCCCTTGTGTTCGGACAACATGGCAACTATAATTGGCACATTTTTGCATTTTGCTACATTACTCTTTTTTCCCCAACAATACACATATTTGTTTTCAACAAAATTACCATCATATGAACTTGTGTTGGGCATGCCACACTACCGGCATTTTTCTTCTATTTTTAGATCCCTCACAACCTATTGTAAGAACATGGCAACTCCCGATCAAACATTTTTACATTGCTACACTATTGACTTACATCTTTTTGCTTTTTTGTGCACTTGATCTTTTTGCAGCATCATGGTTCGCAATCACCAGGAAGATGAGGACAATGACTTCGTGGAGCCGCCGCCATGGAATGATGCAGCTGGTGGCAAGAAAGACGAGAAAGAGGTTCTTTACTCTTACTTTTCATCATCTTCCTGATAGTTCATTCGTGCATTATGGAACTTTTTATCAGATTTAACATGGCAACATTCCTTTATTCCACATGGCACCTACAACACAACTTACACGGCAACTACCTTGTGCACACTTCATGCTTTCTTGTTACAGTATCTGCCACATGGCAATTTTTAGTAGTTTGCACCTGGTTAATACCTTACTCTTTACACGGCAATTCCAGCTCACGGTACATGTCAAACGCAGAAACCACATTATTTTCTGAAACAACCACTCCGCTTTCATTTTCTGTACTCATGTTGGAACATATAGTATAATTCCTTTTTCAAATGCACATACATGCTTCCCTTCTCTGATGCCCTTCATTTCTGTACTCTTTGGTCAACTGTTTCCAGAAGAAGAAACCCCACAATAGGGCTTTGCAAGAATATCTTACTAAACTGAACAAGGGATTCCGCGAAGATCAAAAGGCACCTGTTGCGGAGATGGGGATGCAGGCACTGATGGATGTGCGATGCACAAACTTAGTGAACATCGTGTGTGGTTGGCTCAGGGAGATTTATGACCCTGCGTCAAGGGAATTTTTCATTCCAGGACGGAAGGCTCCCTCTGGATGAGGACTCTATTTTCTCCATGCTGAGTGTCCCCCATGGCGGAATGGAGGTGCCTTACAGGGTGGACAACAATGTTGACGAACGTCCCCCCCCCCCCCCGGCTGTTCTATGGGGAGGGATCCATGCCTAACACGACTGCTCTCGCAAGTTCGTTGGCTGCTATGAAAACCCATGGTGACGTGTTCAAGATTAAGCTGCTCATGTACCTAATCTCGTTTGTGTTTGCACCTACCACGTCCCTTTTCCCAAGCAATAGATGCTTTCCCATCCTGGTGCACTTTCTTTTATTTTTTTTCCATTTTGCTATCTTCTTTTTTGTTGTCTTGTACTAGCATGCTTTTCCAATCTTTGTTTTTAACTGTTCACATGTGTCCATTTTTTCAATTTTCGCAGGACAAACTGGAAGATGTTAAAAGTATGAAATGGTGCAAGTTTATTGGTGACTTCCTTCATGATTCCTTTGCAAAAAAGATGTACCAGAAGGGCTTTCGCCTTCACCTAATGGTAAATCTTTTCGGAAATGCTTACTCATGGTAGCTTTTTTACCTTTTTGCAATCTAGCGAATCTGACATGCTTAGTATAGCGTATTCAACCTGGCAAACCTAGTTTCCCAAAACTTGTGTTGAAGTAAATAAGTGGCAATTATACTTCATCACATATGGCAAATATAGTCTTCCACACATGTTAACAATAGTTGATCACACATGTCAAGTATAGTTAATGATACATGGCAACTACAGTTGTACACACATGGAAACTACAGTTCATGACACATGGCAACTATGATTGACCACACGTGGCAACTATAATTAATGACACATGGCAACTATAATTGATGATACATGGCAACTGAAGTTGTTAACACATGGCAACTATTGCTCACACAAGGCAGCTGGAATACATTACACATGGCAATCACAATTCATCACAAGTGGCAACTACATTTGTGGCAAATTCATTAGTTCGTAATTATGAAATCTTCGGTCGTGTGCACATGTCGTACAAACCACCTTCCGCACGGCAATTATTTTTTTAAACATCCACCTGGTTATTATAGCACTGCCCATGGCAAATACAATTTTACATACATGGAAAAGTAGCATGTCAGAGAAGCAATCAAAATAATTTATACATGGCAAAAATATCACTCTCTCATGGCAAATATTTTCTAATTCCACTGACACAAGTCCAACTGACATTTTTCTAGCTCCTTTCATATACCCTGACATTTATGTGTTTTCCAGCTCATGTATGCTGATAGTCTTCACATCTCCACTGTCGATCTCCTTCCGCTGGGAGGCCCACCTCCTCCACATAAGTTTTGTCGTATCTGCTTGGAATTATGACGTTTTGCAGATAGGACATATGACAAAAAATTTGGCAAACTGCAGGTTAGTTTATCGTTTTCCTCTTACATATGTCACTTTCGTAGACAGTTTAATTCCTCCACAAATAAACCACAACAAATCATACAGAGCATGCATGACAATTTGAAATCAATGAATTTTTCCTTTCAAACATTTGGTGTCTAGTTGGGGCATGGAAAATTTGTGTATCCCTCACACCAAATTGAAAATTGCATGTGACAACTCCGGCTTGTAAACAAACCACATGCCAACAATGCAAGCACACACATGGGAAAATACCGAACTCTTTCAGATAGCATTCCATGTTCCCTCATACGTGTGATCCATCTTTGTTGTCAAAGTTTAGGAAACTTGTATTTACCTTTTATAAGTTTCTATTATCTACTTTCGTACCACTGACCTCTCTCCGATGTATGCAACTGATGGCCAAGCATTCCATTGACTACAGTTTCTTTGGTGGCCCACACAATTTCAGCAAATGGCTGGATGTGCATTTAGCTCCATCTTGTTCCCTTGGGGTAATTCAACACGCCCTTTTCCACGCATTCTTTGTTACATGACCCATTCCCAACTGTCACTCTTTGATTCCTTCTTCGTCCCCCTCTCTACACAATGTGTGCATTTGTTTTTGTTTGTCCAAATCAGGTGAGGGCTCCTGTCGAGCCTCTAGTCGGGAGTTTGCATCTCGCATGAGCAACCTGCTTGGGAAGTTGGTTGAGGGCTGGACAGCATTGTCTGGTTCTGATGGCGATGCAGTTGCCAAACATTTCGCTTCGTTCGTTGGCGAACGCACACATTGTCTGGTACGACCGTAACAGTTCCCAGGAGATCCCCGATACCCAAGAGGAGTTGTTCAGAGCTGGTTTGGTGGTGATGGTGCTGGTGTTGACAAGGATGGAGGCAATGATATGGAGAATGTGAACCAGGACAGTGACGACGATGAATAACGAGAAGTTCAGGATGGGGCTGCCATTGACCAGGCTTCACCGGTTGTTGCAGCAACAGAGGAAAAAAATGCTTCTTCCATCGCGAGCGACATTAGCGTTTCTGCTTCGTAAGGGGAAGGGTGCCAGAGGATGCTGCCATGGTTCCTTCCGGCAAGAGGGTTCGGACCGATCCTATCACGGCTAGGAGGAGGTCTTGTTTTTCGTTCCTTCTTGGCATGGTTTCATCATTTCCCAAAGTTTTCCATTCGTTATAGGCCACACGTCTCTGTTCTCACTCTTTTTTGCATGTGTTTTCTGTGCGCTCAGCAAGGCGACCGTTGGGGGTAGATCATCTAAGCAGAAACATGTGGATACGCCGTCTCCCGCTTCTGCCCGGTTGAAGAAGGGGCCCTCCACTGGATTAGGCACTGCTCCTCCTGTTGGCATTACGTCCAGATGCTCGTCACCTCGTATAGCATCGTCCAACACTAGAGATCCTATTATTCTGGAGGACGCGAGGAAAAATACCAGGAGATATCTCTTCTTTTCTCGTTAGACTGACAGCTCAATCAGTTACGCAACACATGGCAATCTTTGTTAACAATTCATATGCCAACTTTAATATATGTTATGTGGCAACTCATGCATGTTGGTCATGGCAAAACCTATTCACATCACATGGCAATTGTTAACATTGAGCAAGAAAATTCTTCTTCCTTTGCTATTACTGTTATCAACGATAATCTAGCATTCTACATATGGCAAATCAAATAGACCCGACATGGCAAATCAAGTAAATCAGGGTTTCAAAATCAGTTGGACGATGTGTACAACATTTCTCTTATTTGCAATTTATTTGAACAACAACACATGGCAACTACTTATGCACCAGAAACCGATCAATTGCCATGCTAATCATGCTAGTGATAATATATTTTCCTTACATCACTATTTTCTGCTAATTCTATTTGTTTTGTATGACTTGTGTGCAGACTGTAATGTTTGTTACTTTATTCTATGTTTATTGTGCCATGTTTAGGGGAAAGAAGACTGTTGTCTGCAGGGGGAATCCCAACACGAAATACCCACTCGATCGCATCCATTCCAAGCTTGGTTCATTAGCCAATGCGGCTGAAAACGAGCCACCAGTTGCCTGATACGTCCATTTTGCATCATGCTTTTATATCGATATTTATTGCATTAGGGGCTGTTATTACACACTATGTCACAATACTTATGCCTATTCTCTCTTATTTTACAAGGTTTACATGAAGAGGGAGAATGCCGGCAGCTGGAATTCTGGGCTGGAAAAGGAGCAAATATTAGAGACCTATTCTGCACAACTCCAAAAGTCCTGAAACTTCACGGGAGCACGTTTTGGAATATATGGAAAATACTGGCGAAAGAATCAACCAGAGGGGGCCCACACCCTGGCCACGAGGGTGGGGGCGCGCCCTACCCCTCTGGGCGCGCCCCCTGCCTCATGGGCCCCCTGGCAGGCCTCCGGTGCCCATCTTCTGCTATATGAAGTCTTTCGTCCGAGAAAAAATCATAAGCAAGCTTTCGGGAAGAAACACAGCCGCCACGAGGCGGAACCTTGGCGGAACCAATCTAGGGCTCCAGCAGAGCTGTTCTGCCGGGGAAACTTCCCTCCGGGAGGGGGAAATCATCACCATCGTCATCACCAACGATCCTCTCATCGGGAGGGGGTCAATCTCCATCAGCATCTTCACCAGCACCATCTCCTCTCAAACCCTAGTTCATCTCTTGTATCCGATCTTTGTCTCAAAGCCTCAGATTGGTACCTGTAGGTTGCTAGTAGTGTTGATTACTCCTTGTAGTTGATGCTAGTTGGTTTATTCGATGGAAGATCATATGTTCAGATCCTTTATGCATATTAATACCCCTCTGATTATGAACATGAATATGATTTGTGAGTAGTTACGTTTGTTCCTGAGGACATGGGAGAAGTCTTGCTATAAGTAGTCATGTGAATTTGGTATTCGTTCGATATTTTGATGAGATGTATGTTGTCTTTCCTCTAGTGGTGTTATGTGAACATCGACTACATGACACTTCACCATTGTTTGGGCCTAGAGGAAGGCATTGGGAAGTAATAAGTAGATGATGGGTTGCTAGAGTGACAGAAGCTTAAACCCTAGTTTATGTGTTGCTACGTAAGGGGCTGATTTGGATCCATATGTTTCATGCTATGGTTAGGTTTACCTTAATACTTCTTTTGTAGTTGCGGATGCTTGCAATAGGGGTTAATCATAAGTGGGATGCTTGTCCAAGGAAGGGCAGTACCCAAGCACCGGTCCACCCACATATCAAATTATCAAAGTAACGAACGCGAATCATATGAGCGTGATGAAAACTAGCTTGACAATAATTCCCATGTGTCCTCGGGAGCGTTTTCCTTTATATAAGAGTTTGTCCAGGCTTGTCCTTTGCTACAAAAAGGATTGGGCCATCTTGCTGCACCTTATTTACTTTGCTCGTTACAAATTACTTTATCACAAAACTATCTGTTACCGACAATTTCAGTGCTTGCAGAGAATACCTTACTGAAAATTGCCTATCATTTCCTTCTGCTCCTCGTTGGGTTCGACACTCTTACTTATCGAAAGGACTACGATAGATCCCCTACACTTGTGGGTCACCGAGACTCTTTTCTGGCGCCGTTGCCGGGGAGTGAAGCGCCTTTGGTAAGTGGAATTTAGTAAGAAAAAATTTATATAGTGTGCTGAAATTTACTGTCACTTGTTACTATGGAACATAATCCTTTGAGGGGCTTGTTCGGGGTATCTTCACCCCGACCAGTAGAGCAAAGAGTTGCTCCTCAACCTACTGAACCTACTGAAAATGTTTACTTTGAAATTCCTTCGGGTATGATAGAGAAACTGCTAGCTAATCCTTTTACAGGTGATGGAACATTACATCCCGATTTGCACCTAATCTATGTGGATGATGTTTGTGGATTATTTAAGCTTGTAGGTATGCCCGAGGATGTTATCAAGAAGAAGGTCTTCCCTTTATCTTTGAAGGGAAAGGCATTGACATGGTTTAGCCTATGTGATGATATGGGATCATGGAACTACAAACGACTGCATAGAAGTAGCCGTCTCCACCTATTGCAGATGTGCATACCGCAACTGGCGGCAACGATATGACGGGTAGTGATGAATCCATATCTGCAAGGACTGCAGAGGTTGTCCCGACTCTTTTTTCAATGAGAGATGTTGCCAAGCTACCGGCTGGTCATTCAGCCAGTGTTGAAGTGGATGGTGCAGAGCCTAGTAGAGAGAAGGAGCAATCTCGCACATCTGCTACAGATGGTGCATGCGTCGCTGAAGGAACTGTTGCGCCTACACAGGACGTTGATGCGGGCGGACTAATTGGGCAAAGGACCACTACCACTGAAACTGTTCTGCAACCCGTAGAAACTGCTTCGATTGCCCAAGTTGCATGCGGCTGCCTACTTTGCATCCCAGTGGCCGACTGACCGACGCCCCCGGACCCAAGCGTGATGTTGAGGTCAATGGCGGGCGAGGGGCGGAGGTGGTCGGAGCGATCACGCTATCGTCCGGTGACGTGGAGAAGCGGGTCGTAGCATGCTCGTGCACCGGATGAAGACCGCCCGTTTGCAGTGTTGTGGATGAGCTCGGTGACTGGCCATGTAGGAGGCAAATGGCCGACAAACATGTGCTTGTCGCGGCCATGGCGGCGGCAGAAAGATTGGCCCGCGCGGGTCGGCTAAATCCTAGCACGAGGAAAGCGTGGGTCGTCGCTGCCCGCGTGGCCTTGGCGACGAGGGCCTCGTTGTCCTCAACGGCGGCCTTGTGTTGCGCGGCGGTGGCGAGGGCGACATGGGCGGCGGCTTTCCTCTCCACAACAGCGGCCCTCCGACCTATCCTCTTGGTCGTTTCTCAGGCGAGGTCAGCCGGCGAGAGCTCCGTCTTCGGTTTCTTCTTCTTCGGGGCTACGGGATGGGCAGAGGTGGCGGCCTGGATGGCGGCAAAGGGGTTCTGTGGGGCGGTGGCCATGGAGGAGCGGGTGGAAGGGCGGGCGGGAGGGATGGTTTTTGTGAGAGAATGGGAAAATGGGAGGGTTGTGTCCCTGACGGGCGGGCCAGGAAAGGACATGGTGTGTATGTCCGTCGGCGCAAACACATACCAAATTTGGGCTGAAAATGGACCGAAACGACTAGGGACGGACCGGTAACGCGTTGGAGCTGGCCTTACAACTAAACCTGATCATTCTCCGGGCCGGGTCAGGTTCGGGCTGGGCTTGGCAAAGCCCGATGAAAAAATCCCAAGCCCGAGCCCTGCCCGGGCCGGCCCGAAGCACATGAACAGTGTCGTTTTTAATTAAATTAATTATATTTGGGATCTTATATTAATTTATTATACCTATATTTCAAATAAAAATAATATATATAGTCATTTCGGGCTTTCAGGCCGGGCTTCGGGCGAGAAACTGGAGCCCAAGGCCGGGGTTGTCCATGAACAGGTTTACTTACAACTGAGTGTGTGTTCTCCCCTCAAAAAATAAAAAACGGAGTGTGTTCTAAAAAAACGTTACAACTGAGTGAATCCCATCACGTCTGCTAGGCGGCCAGCGGCCATCGGTGTCACTCCGCCACTCCGGCCCCATTCGACAGAGACATCACCGGCAGCAGGTTAATAATGGCGCTTCGCGCGGCGGAGCTCCGGCGACTCCTCCTCCTCCGCGGCGGGGCGGTCCTCCCGCTCCCGCTCGCGTCGCGCTGCCGGCCGGCGAGCACGGCCGCCCGTGACGACGAGGGAGCAGGGGGCAACGCCTACGACGTGCTCGGGGTGGGAGAGACGAGCTCCTCCGCGGAGATCAAGGCCTCCTTCCACCGCCTCGCCAAGGAGACCCACCCCGACGTCGCTGCCGCCGCCGGTTCCCGACGGTTCCTTCAGATCCTCGCGGCCTACGAGGTATCTGTTCAGTTCGATTGCTCTAGTATGAATATATGATGTGGTACTAGTCAATATCAGACCGTGTGGATTCTAATTTTGCCACCGGTTGTGGATACGCCCAAGTGAATTGTTCATTTGGGAGTTGGAAATTGCGTCAGTGCTAATTTGGTACTATTTGCATAGCATAGGTCACTTCACTACAACGCCGAGAAGCAATCAATTAGAAGCCCAGAATGTAGTATTTTGCATATTACTCATGAGCCTTTCTGCGATGCTGCAGATCCTATCCGATTCCCAGCGAAGGGCGCACTATGATAGCTTCCTGCGCTCGCAGAGGCTAGTTATACAGAAGCATCCCAGGCCATCGCAATATGTATATCCATATCCATATAGTTCAGGCATTGTGATGCCTAGAGAAAGTAATGTTGTCGAGTGGCTTAAATGGTACAGGCTTACTGTTGATGACATTGTTACAAAAAAGAGAATCGCGACGGGTTCAGGTTATTTCGATAGACTTGAGAGTGAACTGTACTCTGCAGTCCATGCTGCATACTATGGCCCCGAGGTTGAGTCCATGGATCTCCTTCCTGATTGCTTTGAAGCCGAGGAGAGGTCTGTGTATGAGACATCTGAGCTATTGCACCTTGTATCTGGCCGTGATCTGCTTGGTATTGTCAGTCTAGTCGATAGCGTCCGAGAGCGGTCTGATGCTTGTCGTGAGAAGCTGACACATTCTGGTTCTGCAACCTGCGGCGTTAGTCCAAATGTTGCAGTAAACGGGGAGAAATGTTCAATACCTAGGCATGCAGATATTCACAAGCAAGAGAATGAGGATAGTGACAGTATCCCATCAGATGCCTACAAGGACATTGAATTGCAGATATGTGGGAGAGTAGTGGCCACTGCAAATAGGAGGCTCAAGTGCAATTGCATTGACAATTCAGACATGGAAGATCACATACATGTATTTCTTGTTCCAAATGAGGTGGTTGCACCTGATGTGATGCAAGAGCATCTCCTCCTTGGAACAATCACTGGGTTAGACACCAGTGGAGAGGAAGGATCTTGCTGTGTCTATGATGGCCATGGAATAAAGACCCATGTAATTGTTAAGCACAGGACACTGATGGTATGCATACCTTTCCCACATTCTATTAGATCAAGTATATGTATGGTTCAGTGTGGAATATTGCTGCAAATGTGTATGTTGTAGGTTAAACACATGCACTGGTATCAATTTGGAGATGAAGTTTCACCCTGCGAGTGTCGATGTAGCAGGGCTCGGTTGCCACCCAGCAGGTATGTGTTCCTTTCTATGTTGGGTTGTACTCAGGCAGTCATGCTGCATATTTATGGAACCATGAGATTTGTTCCATGCATCAACTGTCTTGGTGAAAAGACTGGATAGATAATCTTACATAGGTGTTCAGTTCACAGTTACTATTGTTGGAATGATATGCATGTTCACTACTGTACTCCACCTTAAGGCAATTCTTTCTCTCATCCCATTTGTTTAGTGGTGAAAATATTCTTAGTGAAAGAATTGCCGCAAAATTAGCAAACTCAGAATGCTCTCTGAAAGTGAATAGGAGCATAGCAGCAGCATCCAAGTGAAACACGTCTTGTCAGTTAAGGGTCTTCTTGCGCAAAGAAGATAAAGAATCAGTAGTGTGTTAAAGAATTGTACTACTACTACTCAACAAGTGTACTTTTTTTTAATTAATTTTCACAAGTAAATTGTTCAACAAAATGTATTCAGTGCATATTCACCTATGAAGTTCTTTGTTTACAGGTTTTGGCTTTTTGAGCCACGGTGTTATATGCATGACACTGGCGGTTGGTACATCGAGACATTTGGGAGAGACAAGAAAGGGAGGACAACTCCATCGCCGAGACATTGGCATGGTGTCAATGAACATTCTGAAAAGTAAGCTTCATAAGGTCTCTTATTGCCTAGGTTTGATTGTTTGGTTGATCTTCCTTTTTTCTAGTTACATACTTACATCTGCGTAAAAAGACGAAACATAATAATCTCACCCATGTTGGTAATTTCCTAGCTCTGCAGTTTTATAGTCAAGCTTACTGTCCAATATTTTATTGTCTAGCCAGCCTCTTGTATAATACTCCCTCCGTTCCTAAATATAAGTCTTTGTAGAGATTCCATTATGGACTACATACGGAGCAAGATGAAGGAATCTACACTCTAAAAGCATCTATATACATCCGTATGTGGTCATAGTGAAATCTCTACAAAGACTTATATTTAGGAACGGAGGGAGTATGGTACATGTCTTTCCAGATTTAGTTCGCACAAAACCTCATAGGATGCATTCACATGAAAATATGTTGAAACTCTTGCTTCCAGAACTTCTCTTTTATGGAAGCTTGAGTTGCAAGGGCTGCAGATCATGACTTATGTTACTTTATGTAAAGTAGATGCTTATTAATTATTTTATGTTAAAATTTGCATGTGTCACTTTGTTGATTCTATCTATTCATTTGTTGCGTCATTATGCACTTAAAACCGAAATGGCAGGAGATTGCATCCAGCACTGTATCTGGTGGCTCTGGCATACAGATCTTTAGATCTTGAGGATGCTCAAAGAAGAAAATGGAGCTTTAGGAGTTTCCTAGAGCTGCAGTTGTCTCATATTCGTCAGTTAAGCAAAAAAATCTTTAGTGGTAAAAATGGAGTTGATATGGGAGTACCATGAGAAACGAGCAGCAGTTTCAGGAATTCAATGTTCTTGTTTGACAATATCTTTGTGATCACTAAAACTTTCTCAAGCTGTTCACTATTCTGCATGGATGACGTAAACCATGCTGATGTCTGATGTCTGGAATTACAAACCGATTTCCATGAAATAGATGATCTTACGATGGTAAGCTAGCTATACCCTTGACATTCTTGCATCATGTTCTTTGTTCCTTGCTTGAACTAGCGAATAATGTATTCTTTAGAAGAGTACCCGACACTATACAACTAAGAACCCTGAATCGAAAATGATATGTTCAAAGGTGAAAGAACTATAGTCTAAATTTATGTAAGCATCTCCACCTGCCATTTTCATAGTGCGCAAGTTAATCTGATCTCCAGGGACACTTCCCTGAACCTTGGTGTGAAATTTGGTCACTTTGCCCTTTAATCTTAAACTGGGAAAATCAATTATATGTTGCTGGAAATGTTTGTGTTTATGGATATGTTTCCACGAAACATATAATTGCTGACATGTCACTACAATTGTTCAAAACACATTTTATGTGTTAATTCCACAGTGGCATAAAATTTTCTTTGAATTTGGCTGTTGCATATCTATGCATTTTAGTTGCATGTCTAACAGAGTTAACAGTGGCATGCGGGAATTGGCCATTTGTATGCTGATTTTGCAGTGGCATGTAGTTTTTTCATAGTATTGGTGTCAACATTGTGCACATGTTACATACTTGTATTACTGCACATGCGTATGTATGTTCATAAGCATGTCAATCCGAACTTATGTGGAATATCCTACAGCCATGCTCTTTCATCATATTCTGGCGTGGCGCCTGGCGAAGAAAGTGAGGTGCCAGTTTAATGGCATATTAATTTTACCACTAGAGCAGTAGACAACAGGTGGTGGCACTTGCTGGCTGTGCTATATTCGGCAAGACAAGGCAAAGCTGGCTGAGCTATTATTAACATCCTAAGGTAGTATGCCACTTCGAAAGTCATTGCATTCTCCGCTGCTATAAAAGTTTGGTTTTTAGCATTTCTGGAGTGCCTAGGGTTAGGTTTATCTATTTCCCTTCCCGCAAAAAAAAGGTTTATCTGTTTCCCAAAGTATAATGAGTTTTTTTTTCGACAAAGGGTGGATTCAAAGTATAATGAGTACATAAAGTAATATGTCTGATGGCAAGTGCTGTTCCCAGGGAAAGTCTTGTGAATTCCATCAGGAGTGAACTGACAGTTGTAAGTTTATGAAGTGTGATCAGGCGCTTTTTTGGGGGTAGAAAAGGCACCCAAAGGGCAGCTTATATCTGATAATTATCAAGTAAAACAATAGACATTACTCCCTCTGCTCCATAATTCTTGTCTGGTTTTAGTTCAAAGTACAATGGAAAGACAACATGGCAGGAAACGACCAATAATGAATAAAATTACATCACAAATCATAATGGATAAAAGTACATAAAAAATCATAATGGTCGTCCTCTTCCTTCAATTATACTCCACAGTTGGAGTTTGAAAAATGCAATGAACGGGCAGCAAGTGTGATTAGGTCCTTGGTTTGTGCTTTGTATTCAACACCCTACATCACCTAAGTGGACTCTGGCTTTAGTGCTCCAAGTTGTGGTTTCAGCCTCTTGGGGGACAAGTGTACAAACCGTTCAATCTGAAATATACTGACTTGAGAGCTGTCAGGTATCATGGACGAAGATGGAACTGCGAAGCCCTTACAAGCATTTGAACGGCTGAAATCTCCCACGGGCTTTTAACTGTCTGCAGATCTTACACTTTTTCTAATACAGTAAATGGTTAATATATGTTGGCCAGCTCTGATATGGACTTGTTCCATATGAAATGTATTCCATCTGTTCAAAATGAATTGAAATTCCAACTTTGTCCTAAGTCAAACCTATCTGTATTTGACCAAGCATATAGGAAAAGTATGCTAATGTCTACGACATCAAATAGATATAGTACAAAAGTATATTTTATAATCAATTTAATGGAACTAACTTGATATTGTGAATGTTGATGTACTTTTTTGTAAACTTAGTCCAACTTGCAGAGGAATGACTTGAAGACAAAGATAGAACTTCCATTAATTTAGAATAGCTAGTACTCCCTCCGTTCCAAAATAAGTGTCTCAACTTTAGTACAAAGTTGTATACTAAAGTTAAAACATTTATTTTGGGACGGAGAGAGTACAATTTAGGAGGAGGAGTCTGTAAACAGATTATGGCCTATGGGTGGGTTTTTGGCTTTCTACCGTAGAAACTTTGGCCACCGGATATCAAAATCCAGGTTCGACTTCGACAATTTTAAAACTTCACAACTTAACTCTTTTGCACTCCACATTGTCGATCCGCATGAATAGATCACTCAAATAGGCTATAATGTGGAGTGTGGGCTATAATGTGTATTACAAATACCGATCCCATAACAAACTAAATGAAAGCCTATTTAGATACTATACTTAAGAATTTATTGTGCTCTAGAAGACAATGGTAAGAGACGATGCACTGAGAGAGTGACCTCTAAAAGACAACTGTTATGTTTCAATTATAGACTTGCATTTATGTAAGATCGTAGGTTCCTGTGTATATGTTCTAGTTTTTCCTACGATTTTTCTAAAACACTAAAGATGTTGATTTCTCCTGGTGCATCAAATACTTTCCCAATGCTGATTTCTTTTTCGGAAAGGAGGATTACCCCTAGTCTCTGCATCGAACGATGCACACAATCATCTTTATTGCATTATTCAACAAGGTTTTACAAAAATAAATACATAGATCAACCCAAAGACACCTTACTAGCGAAAATTGTCGCCCTACCTACAAGATTGATGATGTGCTCTGACCTTGCGGCACGCACACCAAAAAATCTGGTGGCCTCACCAGACCCGCTCGCATGCTAGCTGAGAGCACCAATCGGTCTAGCAAAACCTCAGCGTGCAGCACATGCGCACGACGTAGAATCCGCCGGCGCCTTCCATCTCCAGGAACAATCAATGCAGTATACTTGCCAGACCTTCCTGCCATCGACGCCAACACGACGCCGGACAGTGCCAGCCTCCTGTGCGCATGCCCATCAAACGGTATCCAGTGTCGAGACCCAGCTGCACCTTACCGCCAAGACTTGTTGTCATCAATACTATGGATGCACGCCGTCCCACCTTGGTCACTGCACGAGAAGCATATGGAGACCTGCGCCCAACCACCAAATCAAACATTTGTCCCTCCAGCCGATGTTACCACCATAAAGATGATACCCCCATGGGGATGGCAACGCAGGAACCTTGCCATCATCTGATCTGGAAAAAGCCCGAATCTTGGGTTTCCCCTAGGGCATACAGGGAACGCGAATCGCCCCACAACGCCCCCAACAAGGTACAACACCTGTTGGCGTCGCCGGTGACGGTTCTGTCCGAGGCCAAACAAGCCTTCGCTAGCAAATTCGCGCTCATCCCCAGCTGGACCACCAAATCGACCTCCTCTGTCATCCAACACGCCCATGGGTGACGTATGCTGCAGGGTAACCGCACGATCGGAGCGCACCACGGCCTGGAACCGCCGCCCCGCCTGGGTGAGTCATCGACGATGGAGGGGGCCCTCACCACCGTGTTGCCGATGACGGATGACGCACACGTCCAGAACACCCGCACAGATCTCCACCGCAACCGCATCCCGGAGCCGCTGCGGAGGAAGGCCTCGTCGCCACCATCATCCCCTACATGGGCTCTGGCAATGGCGAGGAGAGGGGAGACGGCGGCTCAAAACTCTAGAGTGAGGGGGAGGCGATCGGGGGGGGGGGGGAGGGGAGGGTCGAGGAGAGGGGCGATGGTGGCTCTTCTGGTTTTGGATAGGGGGCTCTTTCCCGATGCTGATACACCCCAAGGTGGTTGTGTGTGTTTGTATTTTTTTAGAGACACCCAAAGGAAATCTTATATCTGATATTTATCATGAAAAACAAAAGTCAGTATAATGAAAAGGACAACTGGACACCGACCGATGAGTACAAATTAGAAAATAAAATTATATTGCAAAACATACCAGCCTTCTTCTTCATACGTCATGCACTAGAGATTTAAATCGCACTAAACCAATAAAAAAATACCTGCAAACGCCCTCACTATACCAAGCTTTAAAGATCACAACAACCACTCAC
Organism: Aegilops tauschii subsp. strangulata; assembly: GCF_002575655.3. Classification (NCBI taxonomy): domain Eukaryota; kingdom Viridiplantae; phylum Streptophyta; class Magnoliopsida; order Poales; family Poaceae; genus Aegilops; species Aegilops tauschii. The sequence goes on from NC_053039.3 coordinate 489,021,803, forward strand.
CCTTGAGGCGAGATCTAAAAGTCACTGAAGAAGCATCTATTGGCGCATCACCCCACCTGAAAACAGGTTTGCAATCCATCACCACTCGTCCAAAGGGTTGGAGAATCTAGATCATGCGCAGAACAACACCGAAGAAGATGTGAAAGTCGTCATACCAATGGCCAACCAATCACTCTCCTGGAAGGACACACCAACTGCTAAGATCTAAAGAGAGCCACAAATCTAGGAACACGAACTCTCACATGCCCTTTTATCGGCACCTGATACTTGAGACCTTATTCCAATACGACATCGCCGCCACCACCTCGATGATGTCGTTGGGGAAACAATGTCTAAGGAGAAAAAATGAATGGACGAACGGGTCCCCACTCCTCTTGCTGTCGACGAGACCACCAGATGGAGACAAAGGAGGAGGGCTAATGCGGCGGCGTTTGGGAGAAACTTGGCGGTGGCGGCTAGGGTTGAAATAGCATCGTCGGTGGGCGTATGGAGGTGTGTCTCTAGCGGATCTGTCTTTGGTGGATTTGTTCGGATCTGTTCTTCGTTCGTCTACGTTCGTGTGTTTTCAGGTGGATCCTTTCAATCTACGCTACTCTTCATCGGAGACCGTTGTTGTTCTAGTGCGCTGGTCCTATGAGGGCATAGCACGACGACTTCTCGACGGTCTACTACAACAAGTTTTGCCCAGCTCCGGCAAGGGAGGGGCAATGGCGGCGGCGCGCCTTCGCCTAGCTTCAGTGCTTATAGTCGTCGCTAGGTGGTCTACGAATCTGGATGTATTTATTATTTCTGGTGTTCATTGTACTGTTATGATTGAAGATGAATAGGAATAGGTCAGAAGTATTTAAAAAAGGCTCCTGCAGTTGGTTCTGATTGTTTGTGTTAACAATTTTCTGATATTATTTTTTTGGTAAAGGGTAAGAGCATCTCCAATAAAAAATATAAATGCAAAAATAACTAACTTTTGCATCTCCGGGGCCCGAAAACTCACCTTCAACAGATGATGTAGATGCAAAAAATTACATCACCCGGCCCAAGTGATGTAAAACACAACACCTGGAGATGCAACTTTGCATCTCCACCTCCCTGGTGATGTAAAACGGCTGGTCACTCGCCAACGCCCAACTGCCTTTCATTTCTTTCCTCCCACCACGCGTCGTCTTCCTCACTCCGCCCATCGCACTGCCGCCGTCGCCCACCCGCCCACCGCACCACGCCGTTGTCGCCCCGTGCTAGATCCGGCCACCAACCACCCCCGCCGCTGGTTCAACTACTCCTCCGTCGCCGCCCGCCGTCGCCCGCCTCGAATTAGGCCTGATTCGCCACTGCCGCCGTCGCCCGCTTCGCCACCGCCAAAGCCCCGCCCCGCGCTGACCCCATCGCCGTCCGTCGCCGCACTCCTCGAATCCGGCCCGATTTGCCACCGTCGCCTCCTGATTCGCCACCACCAAGCCCCTGTCCTGCCACCATCGCCGCCGCCCGCCACCAAACCGGCTGAATCGCGTCGCACCGCCGCCGCCCGATACGAAGGGCGCACAACCACCGCTACCATGCCGCTAAAGAAGGACCCGAAGAGCAAGACGAGTCTCATCAGTGTGCGGGCGAGGCCGTCTGGCAACTTCAACGTCGAACTCTACGACGAGTGTCGCCGCTTCTGGCTCGTCACGTACCCCACCGTCGACGAGGCCGCGCATGCATACGAAGTGGCAGCGTGGCGTGCCGGGAGGCCAAGGATGGAGCTCAACTTCCCGGAGATTGAGACCTGGGCAGCTGTGGAGTTCCTCATGCCGGACGGATTTAGGTGGAGGAGATGATGATGATGATGATGATGAAGTTCGTGTTGCTCCCGGCGATAGCGATGAGGCGGTGATGGTGAGGTTTGTGTGGGAGCATCTCTAGGCTGAGCGCGAGTTCTACTGGAAGCACGAGGCCGAGCAGAAGAAGAAGGGGGTGAAGAATGAGGACGTGGCCGACCCCTCGACGGCGGTCCCCGTCGAGTCTGAGTTGGGGGACTGGGGTGACTCGGAGGAGGGCGAGGGGTGCGACGACCCGGACAAGGATGAGTTCTAGGAGCAGTTCAAGAGCTCCAATGAGGAGTAGTTTCATCTTCGATGTAGTTCAAGTAGTTGTTTCGGTTAGTAGTAGTCCTTGGAGTAGTTGTAATTTGATGGGTGTAGTAGTTTGAATTGGTAGTGGTAGTCATTTAATTATGTTTTAATTCGAACCATGTTTAATTATGTTTCAAATGAAGTACTAGTTGAACTTGCTATGTTTGAATTATGTTTCAATTGAAGTAGTAGTTGAATTTGCTAGTTTTTACATCATAAATATACATCATCTATTGGAGTTGAAGTTTTTACATCACAAATATACATTATTTGTTGAACTTGACTAGTATTTTTAAGATGTAAGAGCATCTATAGCCGGGCACCCCCAAACCCTCCTCAAATGCCCGGGCAGGCTGCCCGGTCACGATTTTTCGACCCAGACAGCCCCTCAAACGGGCCTCAAACGCCCGGGCTCACTGACACCCCTCATATCCAGTCCAAATATGGAGCAGATATGGGGGCGCCCGGGCACGCCCTCCACGTCGGGCCTGGCCCACCCGACCCACATATATTCCTCCCCATCTACTCGCTAGACCAAACCCTAGCCACTTCACTCCACTCAACTCCACTCCCCTCCGCCACCCAAGCTCGTCCCTGTCGCCGTTTGTCTGTCTCCGGCATGGTGGACACTGGATCTGAGTCCTTCATCTCCAGATCTGTCGACCACGAGCTCATCCCACGCGGCCCCGAAGAGGAGATGGTCGTTCGGATTGCGCTCCGCCACGCCCGGAAGGATGCCCGTGCATGGCAGCAGTCGGACACCTTCCGTCGGGAATCCATTGCGTTCGCCCAAATGGCGCATGGATCCAGCGGACGGCTGCCTCGCCGGAGGCGGTGCGGTCTATCTGGCGTCCGAGCGTGGTGGCGGACGCGCAACCCCTCCATCGGCGCGCCGAGCATCGGGGCGCACCATGGGCCTTCCGACGAGAACATGGCACGACGAGCACACACCGTGCCAGGCAACGGGCGCGGGAGACGGCGGAAGCCCTCGCGGTGGTGGACGTCGGCGAGGCGGGGTCGCATTCTCCGGCGCCCTGTATGGTGCCGCCGCAACCGCATCGTGGTGGACGTCGCTGGCTCATCCCAGGACGGATCCATCATCGATTTGACGTCCACCGGCACCGTTCGGGTTACGGGCTCCGGCGAGGAAGAGTAGGGGATAGGAGACGGCGGCGCCTTGAGTCTCGTGAGTCGGCTCGTGTCCCATGCCATACTCTACCTTGCCGATGACCGGACCAACCCTCTGGGGAGCGCAGCCGTCCGCCGGACATGGCCACGGCAGAATCGGGCGAGTTCCGGTTTAGGTTACGTTGCATCTAATAATATGGATTTGAGGGTTCTAATTTAAGATGTCAGGTTTAGAATTAAATATTTGAAGTGTGACAGATCAGTGTCCGCGAACACGTCCGTGGGCGTTTGATGGTCCGGAATTCCCCATGACGGCTGCTCTAAATTAATGATGTAAATTTAATTACTGCCACACTTGACTGACTCGCATGCACGCGTCTGAGATCAGCGCACGGCGACCCGTGTAACAAACCAATCGCACGCTCGCTCGCTCGCTCCTCGTCAATTTCAGTAGCCATTCCACGACCGCCCAGAGAAGACCCGCCTCCTCCCCGAGCTCCCTCTCCGTCCTCGTCGTCTCCTTCTCCCGCTTCCCCCCACCCAACCAACACGTTGACACGCAGACACGCTTCGCCAGGCGTCGGAGCGGCATCGGCGAGCCATGAAGGGCGGCGGGGGAGGCGGCGGGCTGATGCGGACGCGGCTGCGGCTCCCCGTGGTGCTCCTCTCCTGCTCCCTCTTCTTCCTCGCCGGCTTCCTCGGCTCCCTCCTCTTCACCCAGGTAACTAACGCGGCCCGGCCCGGCCCGCAGATTCGTTTCGTCGCGCGCACGCGCGGGCCTCTGATCTGGGGTGGCTCTGGCGGTTGTTCCGTGGCAGGATCCGCAGGGGCAGGAGGACGTGGAGCGGCCGCTGCGGAGGGAGCGGCTCATGGAGGCGGTCTGGCCGGAGATGGCGTACGGGGAGTCCGGCGAGCCCGCGCCCTCCTTGATCCCTTACCAGGTCACGCCTCGTCCCGATTCCCTTCGTCGCATTGCCATTTTGTTCTTCGGGGATTCAGCTTAGGCTTTGCGGTGTCGGTGACCACTGATTAGCATTGGGGACGATGGAAGATGGCGTTCCTGAAATTTTTGGTGAGGATGCGCGCTGCACTTGGTGGCGACGTAGTACAATCTACAATCTGCTACGGTCGTCTGTTCTGACGGTCACTTGCAGACTGCAGTTGAGTAATTTGTCGGTGCAAAGTACCTCCGATTTAGAATCTACTGTCTGTACAACGGATTCAGTGTGAATAGTTTGATACGTACTAGCATTCTTGTGGGCAACTCAACTGGCGGTTGTTAGTCTAGCTCCCATGCAATTATCATGGTCTTGGGTGTACGTTACATGCCTAACTGAATATCGTTGCGCATGTGGAATATCACAATCTTTGCGCCTGATGACACTACCAGCAAATGCAAGACATGTGGATTCTGTGAGCACTACATAGCATCTGTAACCCCCCGCATTTCCGCCTGTTGCGCGAGTCTTCAGGACTCTTATGTCGTGCTGTGTGGATTTTAATCTCATGTTCAGCTCCTAACTTCGGTACCTACTATACTAGCCCTTAAGAACGGCAACACTAAATTCTTTTGAAAAGTTGCACTGAGCCTTCTTGTTGCGATTGGTATATTTCCTTTTTCCTGTACCACAATTTCACCTACATAAATCAATGCTGCCTTTACCCCTTCTTAGTTTCTTCGGGAATCTGCTCAATGTTGCTTTAGTAATGTAACTCTCATCCTCTTGAACAGATTTTGAGCTGGCAACCTCGTGCATTATATTTTCCACAATTTGCAACAGCAGAACAGTGTGAGAATGTGGTAAAAACTGCGAAGGCATGGCTTAGGCCATCAACATTGGCCTTAAGGAAAGGAGAAAGCGAGGAGACTACAAAAGGAATAAGGACAAGGTAACTCTTACTTACACTTCTTACAGTCCCAGAGCATTCACCATAAAGGTTAGCTAATTGGACCGGTGAGTTAGACTGTTAGAGACCAGCAGGTAACTATTACTATTTTAAATCGCATGGTTTAATATAAGTGTAAGATATAAATTTTAAGCAAACAAAATTGGTCCGGTTCTGGTATCTAGTACTCCCTCCGTCCCAAAATATAAGAACGTTTTTGACACTAGCATAGTGTCAAAAACATTCTTATATTTTGGGAACGTTTTTGACACTAGCATAGTGTCAAAAACATTCTTATATTTTGGGACGGGAGGGAGTAATTGTTTACTTCTCTTAATACTGAGGCTGTCTCTCAACTACTAACGTCAACCCTTGACCTGTTGTGCAAATACTCACCTCCTAGTCTCTATATGATTTAGATATTTCGAAACGTTTTATTAGGGATTGTGAGGTGCCAAATACACAGCGATATCAGATCTGTGCTTTGTTTTCAATGGGCTTGATAAGATGGGATATTTTTCTTATATATTTTTGTACCAAATCTCCAATCTTATTTGTTACTGTAAGTTCATGATTACCCTTAGCAGATAACTTTGATATTTGAGGTTGAACATATGGGGAGAGTAGGCACCAGAACTCGACATTGGGAGACCCTGGTTGCAAAGAAAAGAGGGAAAACAGGCATTACAAGATCTGGGAGCTAGGTTTACCTGGGTCCATGTGAGGTTTTGCAGGGCACATAGAAAATCTGACAAAGCTGGTGATGTGTCGGTTTGATATTGGCCACCTAGGCGTCAAAAAATGGGGAAGGGGACAAAACGATGTGTGGTGTAAAACCCACGCGGTTTACTAGAGTGAGTGTTGACATATAGGAGTGCTGAGCGTATACTTCATTTTGACATTCTTATTAGGGGTCTTCCATCACGGTTTTGGTCCTATTTCAACCCGTGAAATAGCTACCATTTTACAAAAGCTCAAACTCTTGTACAGAAGTACTACTCTTGTTTGGGATTTACTATCCTGATCTATAGTAATTTATGCCTCTTGTTGTTACAAAAACTAAATGCTTACAACCTTATCTAATTCTGCAATGAGCTAATGGTTGTATCATATTGCCAAACAGCTCAGGCACATTCCTTAGCGCCGAAGAAGATCCAACTGGAGCCCTTGCAGAAATTGAAACGAAGATTGCAAAGGCTACCATGATGCCGAGAAGTCATGGAGAGGTACTATTCTGTAAGTAGTGATTGCATACCACATTCTAGTTCATTTATTGTCAGCCTTTCCTATTGGACCAGATTATTGCACCTTGGTCTAAAAAATTAAACATAGTTTTGCACTTTTAATGACTTCTGAACATGATGCTGGCGTATGGCTAGTTTCTGTGTAAAGAATGAAATCATTGTCTTCATCATATGAAATGATAATGTAAAGATAAATTTACTCTCTGCGTGGTTGGATTAGCGGGAAGCTTGCACGGTGTTGTGGCTTTAAAGTTTTCTACATTTACCTGGTTGTTCCCCTTTTCTTGAACTTTTTTCTCGCATTGATCTATTGATTATTTCTTGTGTTAAATTGCCGGCTTTCATCCTCATTGAACATCCAGGTTTGTATAGTGCCATGTAGCCTTGGGATAAGTTTATTTGATTTAAGAAAACACTGTTACAGTATCTCAATGATTATCTGGTTACGTTTGTCATATGTTGCAGCCCTTTAATGTCCTTCGGTATGAGATTGGACAGAAGTATGCTTCACACTATGATGCATTTGACCCGGCTCAATATGGTCCACAGAAAAGCCAAAGGGTATCTTCTAGTTTCACTTGCACTCTGCCTAAATTGGAGCTCTATGTTGAATTCTTTTTACAACTTGAGATAAAAAAAATTCACCAAGCTTACAGCTGTATATTACACATGTATATTTTTTTCATACAACCCTACATCTGACATAACAAGTTTTATCTCAGTAGTCTGTCCTCTGCGTTCCTTTCTGTTTGTCTCCTTGGTTTTGGTTTTCCAAAACTGCGACTCACTCTGCATCAGTCCTTTTAAGAAATATTTTGGTCCGTGGTCTATTTGATTGAACAGTGAACAAAAGGGACTTCAGTTACTTGATTCAATTGATGAATGTAGTTTAAGAAACCATTGAACTGCATTTCCACAGGTGGCATCTTTCTTGCTCTATCTCACGGATGTCGAGGAAGGTGGAGAAACCATGTTCCCGTATGAGGTGGGCATTTAGGAAATTTTGCTACGCGTTGTTTCAGTAGAACTGTAATGAAGTCTTTGTTGATTTACAGAATGGGGACAATATGAACATAGGCTACGACTATGAACAGTGCATCGGCTTAAAGGTAAAACCGAGGAAGGGCGATGGCCTCTTGTTTTACTCCCTTATGGTAAATGGTACCATTGATCCGGTACGTTCTTGGCACTCAAGTTCGCCTGGCTTTTCCTATCACAAATTTTCATTCAAAGTACATGCTGTTCTGATATCGGTGCCATATGGGCCCACAGCCAAATATGTCTGGATTTCTAACTCTATTGTGGATGTGCTGCTGCAGACTTCACTTCATGGAAGCTGCCCAGTGATCAAAGGAGAGAAATGGGTCGCCACGAAATGGATTAGAGACAAGACGGTGTAAATGAGGCTAACAAACAGAGGCTCCACGTCCTAAATAGATCCACACATACATAGTAATCATTTTTTTTTCTACACGATCATGTACCTGTACATTACATTTATTCAATTTCCATCGGCCTTCATGAACCAGTGAGGTAGGGGGGGGAACAACTTGCAGTTTCCATCTGCTAATTTGACAGACGTGTTAGTCTAATCTTGGTGGCTGGGCCATGTATCTCTTCTTTTCTACTTCCTCGGTTCCAAAGTATACCTGAACTTATAGCTTTGTGCTAAGTCAAACATGTCTGTTTGACTAACTATATTACAAAAATATGTTTTATGGTGAATCTAAAGAAATCAATATTATGTTGCAGATAATGGTCCTAATTTGAACTAAAACCAACGACACTTATTTTGGATCAGAAGGAGCATGTTTTTCTACAAATTTGATTATCTCTCAAACTTGTAAGATGTTTGATTTAGTAAGAACAGAGGTGGTACCATCGCAGATTTAATCCCTATGGCAGTACAGCAAAGATATGAACTGTGCTGTTCCGTGATGCCTCATTATCACTCTGCACATAAGGGTCGCATGGTCAGACACCCGGACGGGTTCTGTGAACAGTCCAACAATTTTTCTAAGTGCATACGGGTTTCTCGTTATGTCATGTGCAGGCACAACTCAGAGAAATTTTGTAAGATATTCCAAATAAACACTCATCTTTAATGTTACACATTTGTATTTCAAAAACCATACAGATTAATCCCAACAAAAATAACCCATACATTTCACTGATGCAACTCTACTACTGTTGGATCTTAGGACTGCCCAATGTAGACAATTCACTTACCCTGTTACAGAAATGGTGATATGCATGTCGCCACATTCATCAACCACTATCAGTCGAGTATAAACAGTATACTCTTAAGTTTACAAATACAAGGTTACAAGCTCATTCTGGGTTGTCCGCGCACAGCGACTCAGACCGTCATCTCAGTCGTAGGACGGCTAGTTGAACCAAGTTGCCATTGTAACAGTTCCATCATGTGATGATCAGTAACAATCAGCAACTGCGCTCCACTTTACACGGTTCACACTGAATGTCATTGTGGCCGTGCCCTGCTGTTCTCCGCTGCTCTCACTTGAAGGAAGTACGGATGCGCCTACAAGAGTAAATGATTGTTACTGATCAGTGGTCAGTTATTGAACCTTCGATGTGTGAAAATATTTTATTGGAACTCAAAACAGATAGGCAACACTCAACATATGGTCAAAAGCATGCAACATGTGCGGCTGAGCAACTTCATTAAGACAGGTCCAGGAAACAAAACTATAGTATCGTCTTGAACTGTAACAAAGTTTACCGGTTTTTGACTTACCATAGCTTCACGGGCAGTGAGCCTATCTTGGTGATCATAGCGAAGAAGCTTATCGAGAAAATCTATGGCCTACAAATACACATGAAATCATGCAGTCAAGCGGAGAACTCATGATCAAACATATACTGGTTATACAAGTGCCATTAACTAACCTCGGGAGATACTAGATGCTGGTTGTCAGCATTAATGAACTTTGACCCGGGTTTTCTACTGTGCCTGCACATGACATACATGGAATGATGGAAAGGTCAGAATTCTTAGTCTTCAAACACAAAGGAGGAAGGTATCGACATCCCCAAGCATGCAGCTTACCTTCCAACAAGATGTTCAAGCTGAGGGTCAAGCTCAAGGTGGTACTTCTTTAAGTAAGCATTCAGGCTGTCTGTTCCAAGTACCTGAAAATAATGGTAAGTGGCACGAATAAGACACTACTATGCTGGACAAAGTATCCATGTATTCAGGGTAAGGCCTCCTTTGGTTTATAGGAATTTTGTAGGAACTCTTCCTTTGGAGCCCTTTGGTTTGTAGGAATGAATTCCTATTCCTATGTAGGATAGGAATCAATCCTTCACATTTCAAAGTTAAGAAAACATTAGCCTAGACTCAATGGAAAAATTTCTATGAACACAATGGGCAAGGTACGTGTAACATAGGCAAAGCTCCTTAGGACAAATAATAGCACTGTACGTATGTTATCTGGTTGTTGGGTTTAGTGCCATCTCAACAGCAAATTGTGTCCTGTAAAGGGCAGCCCGGACCCCGGTGCATGTAGCTCCCGCTTGCGCAGGATCCGGGGAAGGGTCTGACCACTTAGGGCCTATTGTACGCAGCCTTTCCCTACATTTCTGTAAGAGACTGTTTCCAGGACTTGAACCCGTGACCTCATGGTCACAAGGCAGCAGCTTTACCACTGCGCCAAGGCTCCCCTTCAAATTGGGTCCTGTACAGAGCATTTTAAATTTGGGAGTGGGCAGTCAGTCATAGCCCTAATTCAACAGAAAGGAGCCACCGTGGAAAGGAAGATGAGGGGTTACTTATTCCTTGATTATTGAGCAAACTGCCTTAACTGTGATAGAGGAGTAGGTCTTTCTTACAATACAATCTGATACAATCAGATTGAGCAATCTTAACCCTAACTGAACTCAAGAACATGGTGCCCACTGCATGCTACAGAAAACAGGTTTTGTAATGGAAAGGTTTTTAGCAAAAAGGCCAAACCATGGGTTGCATCACTAAAAGACATTTAGCAAGAAGTACAAGCCTTCTATTACCAGAGATATGGGAGATGCCAGGATCATACTGGGGCTCACCTTTGCAATTTTCACGAGTTGGTCGTGGTTATCATGGCCATAGAAGAATGGCTCCTTGCGGAAGATCTGCAGCCATGAAAACAAGTAGCAAATGAGTCAGTTACGGACCTAATGTCAATACACCATTAAGTCCAGGATACATATATGGGTATTCATAATCCATACATACCATCCCAGCAAACATGCACCCAAGGCTCCACATGTCCAGAGAATAATCGTAATCTTGCAAATCAACTAGAAGTTCAGGTCCCTTGAAATACCTGGATTAAATGGGGAAAAAAATGCTATGCTCAGATATTAAAAAGCATGCGTAAGGAAATATAAATGAAAATCAGAACATGCGGCATGGACTAATAAGCAATAAAACATGCTAACATGAATAATACTCCCTCCGTCCGGAAATACTTGTCGGAGGAATGGATGTATCTAGACGTATTTTAATTCTAGATACATCCATTTTTATGCATTTCTCCGACAAGTATTTCCAGACGGAGGGAGTATGTTGTAGTGATAAAACAAATTGTTTTGTAGTGATAGAACATGTTTTTTTATGTAATTTGCTCAGATTTCTACATATAATTATAATGATTGAACTACTTCATCGCTTAAATTTTAGAGCATGGATACATCACCGAAAGAAGTACATTAGGCAGCTCAAACAGGAATACAGGGTTCAAATCGAGTAAATTTATCTGCTCATATGTTGCTTCTGGAGCCAATTTCCAACAATAAGTCATATTCTTAAATTGCCATCCTCGCGCAATACAAACGATCAAAAGGGTTCAATCCAAATAAGTTGTGGAGCAAGAAAAATGGTACTCCCTCCAATCCATATTAATTGACGCACACTTACCCTCTGTGCGGAATTATCTGTCGTGGAAATAGATGTACCTAGATGTATTTTAGTTCTAGATACATCCATTTCTACGACAAGTAATTCAGGAAGGAGGGAGTACAACTTCAGTCAATTAATTTGGATTGGAGGGAGTATATTTTTTTATGGGTAGTAAGACATAACATAACCAACCAAGTAGTTTACTGTATCTACACAAACCTTGAAGCAACACGGACATTGTATTCCTTGCCTGGATGGTAAAACTCCGCCAGGCCCCAGTCTATCAAGCGAAGTTTCCGGAGATCATGATCAATCATAACATTATGCGGCTTGACATCTCGATGCATAATGCCTTGTGAATGGCAGTGATCTAATGCCTGGAATGGTATAACCATATAAACAAAAAAGGAAATGTGTCACAAATAAGCAACTACCTGCATGTTTGAAACCATGACTTTGGCATCAAAATATACAGCAGAGACCTAGCACTTATATTGCACACAAAAATGCTCAACAATCACTGATATCTTGAAACCAGCACTTTTAAGAATACTAGAACTTGATAAAACGGTGTTTCACTAAATCCTAGATCATAAAGCACAATAAAATTCAGGGCCAACTATTTTATCAGACGTTAATTCTGAACTTTAGTTGCTAATGCATTTGAGCTTGCTACACAGAGAACCTTTCAAGAAGTTGAGACTTAGAATTAATGATACTGATCTAGAACACCAGGTGTAACTGGAACATAAATAAATAAACTAATATGTAATTTCAACATTTCCAGAAGAACAATATTCCTGATATCTAAAGGCATTCCACAAATATTTCTGCCGATCCAGAGGACAAAGCATTTTGTTGAATATCACAGCAAAATAAGTTAGGATGGTAAACAAAACCTTTAGTAGCTCATATAAGTAGTAGCGAATATCATAATCTGTCAACGTGGGATAGAGCACTTTAAAATCTGTGTTGTTGACATATTCGAAGATCAAGCTGGGAGTTTTCGAATGTTGATCCCTGACAATATCGAGCAGCTTGATGATATTTGGACCTCCACAGAGGTTCTGAAGTATTTTTATCTCCCTTTTAATCTGTATAAACATATGACAAGTAGGTTAAGACCTAAATCACCAAGAAAGGCATTTTTATTTAATGGAAGTGCAAGGCATGACATGGTAAGAATGATGCATGTGTGGGCATTAACTATGGACTTAATCTTCTCTTTTCTGTGAATTTATGAACAAACAGATGATTATTCTAATCATTAAAATAGATCCAGATTTATGATCAAACAAGACTGGCATCAATCATATTTTCCATTTCATGGATCTGATCGTTTTCCTATTGGCTCTTCTCAACAAAACATGTTACTTTGCAGGAGGTAGTGTCCCTTTCCTTTGCAGATGTTGCCCTACGAGATTTAGCCAGGAGAGTGGGTAAAGGGGGTCAGTGCGGGTGTTTGTGAGTTCTCTTATTTTCTTCCCCTTAAAAACAAGTCACTTTGTTACATTGCCTGAACAGATAAATTTTGCAACCAAGATGCCAAGCATCTTATGTGTCTTTTTGAGACATGGCAGGTATGATGACACACTCGCAACTCGCAAGTCTCCATCACAAAGTGACGAAGAAGCAGCTAAGAGCGGTCAAAAGACAATGCTGATACTTGTTGAGGATGCTAAGAGAAAGAATGAGACACTTCTGGCCTCACACTAAAAGAGTTTCTGGACACTACTGACCTGGCACTCAAGCAAATTCTGTAAGTTTTAGAGAAGTTCTAATTTTTTACTACTGTTTACTCAATTTATTTTATGTTCCTATATCCTGTATTTTCTCGGTTGCACGCTCTACTCTTGATGGAAATCTTTTTGGTTCTGTATAATCCATAAAAGGATTCTTACTGGATCCAAAAAAAAATCTACAGTTCAACATGCAAATGAGTAGTTCACATCTCAATATAAGTTACAAAGCTTCATATAGTACCTTCTTTTTCTTTACGGGCTTGAGTATCTTAATGACACATTTCTCGCTATTGTTAACACTGAAGCCTTCAAACACTTCACTATATTTACCTCTTCCAACTTTCCTGACAACTTCATAGTCATCCTGCTCACTGGTTAGAGATGTAGCAATGGTTAGCACGGTATTAGTTCAGTGGAAACATGAAAAGCATAAGAGGCTAGGGTTCCAATTACCTTTCGCCAAAAAGAATTGAACTAACAGAAAAAGGGATAATGAGGATAAATCTTAAGAGTTAATTTATAAAGTACTCCCTCCGTAAACTAATATAAGAGCGTTTAGATCACTACTTTAGTAATCTAAACACTCTTATATTAGTTCACAGAGGGAGTAAATCGTTACTGATTAGAAGTCGCAAGGAGAAGACAGGTATTCTTAGAAAGACGTTCATATCACCATGTTGTAGAAAGCATTCACACTTTTTCCTGACAATCTTATGAAGTTCAGATGGAACAAGGAGAGCCAACGAATCAACTACAATTAATCACGACGTTTTTTCACACTTAAATATACAATTAAAATAACTGACAATAGTCAAAATAAGTTGATGCAGAGAAAGAGAATACAATGAATACACTTGCTGGTATATCCACTGAACAAACACATTCCTCCGAAGGTTCAAATATACAATTGGTATCACATGATGTACATCAAGTATAATGAATTTTATTTTTCCGAGAAACCAGCAGGACCTCTGTCTATTCATTAAGAAAGTATTTTAATGATCTCAATAGGATGGACAATATAAGTACATTATGGTGGTTGCTTGGAGCTACCGCAGGCTTGCAGCACAAATTTCAAGTATACTGGAAGAACCACAACGGTTACTGGAAGAAGTGGATTAGTAAGAACAGCGGCATGTCCAAATGAATTAGGTGGAAAAAATTGCATATTTCCATGGTGAGAGAAAGAACAAATGTAGCACAATTACCGAACATTAAGTAGAATATTTAACAATATATTGGGTGAAACATAATGCTAGACAAGGTCAAAAGCACTATACTGGAAAGAAAACCCCCATCCTTCAATCTATATATATTTCTGAATATGGACATGGGAAATCAAACACCAATCTTTAACTCAAAGCTATTTGCTCAAAGTAACTTCTTAATTTCATAAGCTTTATGCCAAAGCTACCAAGGCAACATTTAACACACGTTTTATCAGAACAGTACTATTTTGCTCATATTCCGCAATTCCGTAATCACAAGCTGCAATTGACGGGGATGAAGAAAAATCCCCGAACCTCGGTAAATTTCACTTAACACGCCTAACTTTGCAGCCACAACGAATAAACCACACCCAGCACTAACCGAAATTTACAAGCATACAAGCCATCAGCAAAGTGAACACAGAAATTAGCTATGGCTGATGATTAGGACGTGACGTCAGCGCCTTACCCCCACTGCACGGTGAGCGCCTCGTAGTCCCAGTACTCCTTGGGGCGCACCACGTTGACGTCGGTGTAGACCCTCGCCTTCGACATACTGGGCCTGGATCCCGCGGCGGCCGGAGCGCAGCGAGGGGACAGGGCGACGAAGGAGGACGCGAGGGCGGCTACGACGGCGGCGGCGGCGGCTAGAGCTACGGAGCTGGCTGGTGGGCGCTTCGTCGGAGGGGCATCGCTCATGCGGCCATCGCCGGCGGCGACGGCGGGCTAGGGTTTCCGGCTGGGGGTGGGTGGAGGGGGGAGGGAGAGATTAGGTGAGGATGAATCTTCTTTAGTTTAGTTTTGGCGTGGAGAAAGAGGTGGAGTGGGACGGAGACTCTGGAATCTGCTCGTGTCGGGTCACTGACAGGTGGATTTATTATTGCCTGGTGCTGAATCATAAGAGCATCTCCTAGTATTGGAGATGTATATGCTTTTGCATCTAAAAACCCAAAAACACCTCTCCAACAGATGGTGTATATGCAAAAAATAATTACATCTCCGCCTCGCGGAGATGTAAAAACTACCTTCCGCGCGACCAGCCGCCGCCCGATTCCCGCCCGTCCGCCTCCCTCCCGCTGCCGCCATGGCCGATGCCGATGACCCCGCCGGTGCCCTGACCCACCTTATCGCGGTTGCCGCCTCCGCGCCAGCTTTCCCCGGTGGAGCCGCCTCCGCCTCCATGTCGCCGCCATGCTGCTGCCCTAGATTTGCCCTGCCGTGGCCGGTCGTCGTCGCGCCGGAGGCTACAAAGAAGAAGGGGGCCGCCAAGCCTCACGGTGGAGGCGTGAAGCGGCCGACGACGCGGGACCGCAACCCGGCGGGGATCCAACCTTGGCCGGCGAAAAATCTCGAAGCCGGACGCGACTACGACAGGCGATTTGCAGTCGCCGCCGACCATGGTGTCTTCCTCCGGCTACGGAGCTCCTTATCCACCTCCTCCGCCACCGCCGGCGGCCATGGAGGATGGTGTGTCCATGCCGACCGCGACCGCATCCAACGTGTTCGATGATATGTCGCAAAGGTAAAAAGGTTTTTTTGTGCATTCCTTCGGTGTTTCAATTGTTAATTCCAATAGAACATGAAGTTCATTGCGTGTACGTTCTTTTGTAGTCTCGATGATGAAGCTTTCATGCGCGCGACAAATGTGACAAATGATGATTATTGACATGAATATGCATCGCAAGAATATGAAACTCCACAATGTGGTGATGACATCTCAACACGTTGAGTGACATGGGAGGTGGCTTTGGCAGCAACATGATGAGTGGCATGGGAGGTGGCTTCGGTGGCAAAATGAACGACATGGGAGGTGGCAATGAAGGTGCTTCCGGTGGAGTTCGCGGTAGCAAGACTTCGACACAAGAAAACGTCGACAAAGATGCCATTGATGATGATCATACCACCGTCCACAATGGCACTAGTGACAACGGAGATAACACAAATTGAGTGATGCCTATGTGCATTTTTATGTGTTGGACCAACAACTTTGTTTGAGACAACTGACTTTTGCTTGTAGGATTTAAAACTATGGTTGATGATGCACTTTTGTTGCTAGAATTATGAAAATCCAATATGCAAATGCGGCTGTGCAGTGGCTGAATAGCAGTTGCGCGACCAACGGCCGGTTTACATCTCTAGTTTGCATCTTCTATTGGAGTAGCTGTTTTACATCTCCGTTTTGCATGGTCTGTTGGAGTTGGCACTTTTTTGGAGATGCAAAAAACACTTCTTGAAGATGTAAATTTTTACATCTCCTATTTACATCTCCAAAATTTGCATCTTTTATTGGAGATGCTCTAACCAGAAGACTATGCCTGCAAGGGATTCTTTTTCCTGGCTTTTTGAAAAAAAATACAACTCTTGGAATGTGACACGTGTGCTGGGTAAATAACGGTACAACTTCTTCTTCCTAGAGCAACATCGGCTGGCGGAGGGCCATACCAACGGCGAACGCGCGAGCGAACCCCAAGTTTGTCACGGAGCAGCGTGCGATCTACTAGGCCGTCCTTGCTCAAACCGCCGCTCGCCATGTCGGAGTAATGGGCCACGGGTAGCCTAACCCGAGCCCCCGAACCTTTCAAGACATCAGGGCCGGCTGCGCCCTCAAGATGTCAAGATGGATCCCTGCCTTTCGGCGGCCGGTTGGCCGAACGGCCGACTGTCAGAAGGCGGCCGAGTTCCAGAAGACGGCATCACAACAGGCCGACTCCTAGTAGGCGGCCTCCAGAGAGGCCGGCCCCTAGCAGTCGGCCCGTGGCGCCCTCAAAGTCTGCGCCCTCATCAAGGAGACAAGACAGGGTATGGCTACAGCGTAGCCCATCCCCCCCGAACCAGGGGCGGGCGTGGCCACAGTGCCCCGTACAGGCGTAGATCTCCGCACGACGCGGCATTGTTGCCTCTCTCCCCTAAACGTCACTCCTGACAAGCGGAGCCCTGTTCCCACGACGGCCTGTCGGTACGGCTTGCAGGCGGCGGGCCCTACCAGGCAGTGAGAGCCCTAAAGACGGAGGAAGCCAGGGCAGTCGGACCTGAGGGAAGCCGGCTTCCAGCATGCGGCTTATCCCTCCCTCGGGCCCGGTGCGCCATCAACCAGATGAGACGCGGTGTGGCTACAGTAATCGCCCGCCAGGCGGCGAGACTGTAGCCACGCTCCCCCGACCAAGCCTGCATCATTAGCATCACGGCTACAGCGATCAGCAGCCGACAAGACCCGCGAGCGGCGAGAGCGGCCTGTCGGCTCCGTACCAGACCAAGCGGCGGGCCCCAGCAGCCAGCGGAGAAGCCGGCAGCCAGAGACACTGACAGCCGGGTCCTGCACCCGACAGATTACCAATGTACCCCTGGGGGTAGGCCTATCTAAACCCCCCAGGGCACCCATGCAAAGGGTTCCAACCTGTTAGAACTAGACTCACACCTAGAGGAGGAGAGAGCGTGCCTGCCTTCTTCCACCTCTAGCAAACAGCTCAAGGAGCACCATTGTACCACTAGTGCCTTAGTGATCATGCGGAGACCCCGCAGAGCAGGACTAGGGGTGTTATCTCCACGGAGAGCCCCGAACATGGGTAAAGTTTGTCGACGTACGTGTCTATGCCTCATCCCGCTTCCAGGCACCGGCGACGTTCTACTCGCTCCCACCATGATAAGCCATCCTTTGGCATATGTCGCACCCAACCCCCGACATTTGGTGCCCACCATGGGGCGAGGTGCACCGTCTCCCGGAGACCTGCTCTGAACGGGAACCTTGTTCCTTCCTGGCGAGCGCAGCCAGCCCGGCACGCCAGACGGCGTCTGCACCAACGCACTGCGCGGCGCGGAGGTCGCCTGCGCAGCGAGCTGCCTCGCCGATCTTCTTGGCGAGATTCGCCTCTCCGACGAGCCCGCGTCTGATGCGGGCACCGATGGCCCTGAGAGTCGCCTCGTGAGCCTCCTCGATCAGCTCCACGTTGCCAGCGAGCCTGCTCCTCACTTGGAGTCGGTTGGCTCCACCGACCCGATGTTGGTCAACTCCGACACGGCGTCGCTCGACGCGTTCCCCTCCAACGTGGTGGTCTACGATGAGCCGCTTCCTCGCGCGGACAGCGGCGGCAGCACCGTCATGGAGGTGCTCGTCATCAGCCACGGCGAGCACTCTGGCGGAGGTGGCCAGGACCCGTTGCAGGCGGCAATGCAAGACCTGGCTGCGCCTATCCCGGAAGACGGCGACGCCGAGACGCTGGAAGCGCACCGCGTCCAGCTCGTCGAGAGCGCCAACCGGCTGGCCAGCATGAGACGCCTTTCGGACGCCTACCAGCGGGAAATGGACCGTGCCGTCGGCGGCACGCCGGCTCCTGGTGGGCCTAGCCGTATTGGCTTGATCCGGCAGCGTGGCGCGACCATCGCCAGCATGTTCGGGACAGATCGTCCCGTCTACGCCACGCCTGCGGAGAACATACGAGCTGCCCAGGCGGCAGCAGACGAGTTAGACAAACTCGAGGGCGACGAGCGTTGCCACATGACGGAGCGAGTTCAGCAGCTCCTCGACGCGGCTGCTGAGCAGCAAGATGCCGGGTGCCGGACTGAAGCGCCCAACCGGCGAAACGATGATCCGCCTCCTCGACGAGACCAAGGCGTGACATCCCGGACGCCGACTGGTGGTGTCCGCGACAGAAGAGACAAGGAGCCGGCTGCCAGCCGCAGCCGGACTCACATCACCATCGAGCGTGACCAAGACGGTCGCCCAAGAGCAGTACAACGGCGAGACGACTGTCCGCCTCCTCCTCCCCGCAGGGAGAGGCGCATTTCCCCGCCGCCTGTTGATCACCCATCACTCGGCGACCGCCTTGGCCGCCGAGAAGGAATCGGAGAAAATGATGCCCGCCACCGTATCGATCGCCTCAATCGATCCCTGGCGCTAGAAGAGGAAGATGAGCTCGGTCCGCCTTGTTTTGGCCCCCGCATCCGAGATGAGCCCTTCCCTAAAGGATTCACTCTCCCGAGAGACACACTCAAGTGCACCGGCTCCGTGAAGCCGGAGGACTGGCTCGTCGACTACTCCACAGCTGTCAGCATCACCAACGGCAACAAGCGCGTTGCCGTGAAGTACGTCCCGCTCATGCTCCAGGGCACAGCCCGGACGTGGTTGAACAGCCTGAAGCCCCGCAGCATCAACAGCTGGGTTGATTTCACCGAAGCATTCATCCGCAACTTCACCAGCACGTACAAGCGGCCGCCCAAGTCCCGCCAACTCTCCTTATGCGTCCAAGGCCCCAATGAGTCGACTCGCGACTATCTTACGCGCTGGGCCGAGTTGCGCAACTCGTGCGAGGGTGTGCACGAGGTGCAGGCCATTGAGTACTTCACTACCGGGTGCCGAGAGGGCACCCTCCTCAAGCACAAGCTTCTCTGCGACGAGCCGGCGACCCTCGACGAACTGCTAATCATAGCAGACAAGTACGCCACGGCTGACTCCTCCATGAAGGCGGAGATTCAAGTCAACGTGTCGGGCAAGGTGGCCCCTCAAGCTCCTCGGACCCCGGCTGGTGACTCCAGTCAGCGACAGCAACCGAACGACAACAAGCGCAAGGCCATGCAGCCGGCTTCCATGAGCTGACAGGTGCCGACAATTGAAGATCAGCAGCCAGAAGGGCCGCCTCCTCCCAAGCGCCAGAAGGGCGGCAAGCCCAACTGGCTGCCCGCTTTCTCGTACGAACAGACTCTTGATGCACCTTGCAAGTTCCATAGCGGTGTGAAGCCGTCCAATCACACTACTCGGAAGTGCCACTAGCTCACCAGGATCGCCAAGGGCGACGGACTCCAGCCTCCTCCGCCAGCCAGCCCGCCGCCTCCTCCTCCTCAGCAGCCGGCGGCCCAGCCAGTTGGTGCCATACAAGATGATTATCCCAAGGAGCATGGGGCCTACGTCGTGTTCACCAGCGTGGCCGACGACAGGCGCAGCAGACGGCAGCAGCAACTAGAAGTGAATGCAGTAGCATCAGAGACCCCCGAGTTCATGCATTGGTCGGAGAAGCCCATCAGCTGGAGCAGAGCTGACCACCCGGAGGTGATGCCAAATCCCGACTCTTATGCCTTGGTGTTGGATGCCACGTTTGCCACCGAGAGGCGAGCTTCTCGCTTCTCCCGAGTCCTGATAGATGGCGGCAGCAGCATCAACATTCTGTACAAAGATACCATGGAGAAGTTGGGGATCAAGCAGAGACATCTTCAGCCCAGCCGGACTGTTTTTCATGGCATAGTTCCTAGCCTTTCCTGCTCACCAATCGGCAAGACTCAGATAGATGTCCTCTTCGGGGACAAAAATCATTTCCGCCGAGAGCCAGTCTGGTTTGAAGTGGTGGACCTTGAGAGCCCTTATCATGCATTACTTGGCTGGCCTGCCCTGGCCAAGTTCATGGCGGTTCCCCACTATGCTTACCTAAAGATGAAGATGCCGAGCTCCAAAGGGATCCTGACCATAGCAGGAGACTACAAGAAGTCGTCTGCCTGCACCGCAGAGAGCAGCCGGTTGGCCGAGTCCCTCGCGATCGCAGCAGAGAAGCGGCTCCTTGACCGGGTTGTGGCAATGGCAGGCAAGCAGCCGGAAATGTCACCCAACCCTAAGGAGTCGGAAGCCGAGGGCTCGTTCAAGCCGGCCAAAGAAACAAAGAAGGTACCCTTGGACCCGGAGCACCCAGAGAGGTACGCTGTCATGGGTGCGAACCTTGACAGCAAATAGGAAGGCGAGCTCGTCGATTTCCTCCATGAGAATCGGGACACCTTCGCATGGTCCCCCAAGGACATGTCGGGTGTTCCGACGGATTTCGCCGAGCACAAGCTACACGTCCGACCTGATGCCAAGCCAGTCCGGCAGCCCTTGCGCCGCCTGTCAGAAGAGAAAAGAAGAGTTGTTGGAGAAGAGATAGCCCGGCTTCTGGCAGCCGGCTTCATCATGGAGGTGTTCTTTCCAGAGTGGTTAGCCAACCCGGTCCTAATGCCGAAGAAGAACAAGCAGTGGCGCATGTGTATTGATTATACCAGCCTCAACAAGGCATGCCCCAAAGACCCATTTGCTCTACCAAGAATCGACCAAGTGATTGACTCTACAGCCGGATGCGAGCTGTTGAGTTTTTTGGATGCATACTCCAGGTATCACCAGATCAAGTTGAACCCGGCCGACAGGCTGAAGACCGCCTTCATCACGCCATTCGGAGCCTTCTGTTACCTGACCATGACGTTCGGCTTGAGAAACGCGGGCGCCACGTTTCAACGATGCATGCATAAGTGTCTCCTCAAGCAACTCGGCAGAAACACCCATGTCTATGTGGACGATGTGGTGGTGAAGACGGAGAAGCGTGGAACGCTGCTAGAAGATCTCAAGGAGACCTTTGAGAAGTTGCGCCGATTTCAGATCAAGCTCAACCCGGAGAAATGCGTCTTTGGAGTACCAGCCGGCCAGCTTCTTGGCTTCTTGGTCTCAGAACGCGGCATAGAGTGCAACCCTGTGAAGATCAAGGCCATCGAGAGGATGGAGGTGCCCACCCGACTGCTGGACGTGCAGAAATTCACCGGCTGCTTGGCATCCATCAGCCGTTTCATCAGTCGGCTGGGTGAGAAGGCTCTTCCCCTGTATCAGCTCATGAAGAAGACCACTTTTTTCGAGTGGAACGACAAGGCGAATGAAGCTTTTCTCCAGCTCAAGAAAATGTTGACCACTCCGCCTGTCCTGGCGGCCCCGACTCCTAAGGAGCCCGTGCTCCTCTACATCGCCGCTACCAGCCAGGTGGTCAGCGCAGTCATAGTGGTGGAACGCAAGGAAGAAGGCAAAGCCCTACCAGTCCAAAGGCCGGTGTATTACCTGAGCGAAGTACTATCCGCTTCCAAGCAGAACTATCCCCACTACCAGAAGATGTGTTATGGCGTGCACTTTGCTGCCAAGAAGCTGAAGCCATACTTCCAAGAGCACCCAATCATTGTGGTCTGCACAGCTCCGCTCGCCGAGATCATTGGAAGCCGAGATGCCTCGGGCCGTGTGGCCAAATGGGCCATAGATTTGGCCCCCTACACCATCTACTACCAGCCTCGCACCGCCATCAAGTCACAAGCACTGGCCGAATTCCTCGTCGACTGGGCCGAGACCCAGTACCTGCCGCCAGCGCCAGATTCCACCCATTGGCAAATGCATTTTGATGGTTCAAAAATGCGCACCGGTTTGGGAGTTGGCATCGTCCTCACCTCTCCCAAAGGCGACAAGCTCAGATATGTGCTGCAAATTCATTTTGCCGCCTCCAACAACGTAGCCGAATAAGAAGCGCTCATACACAGGTTCCGGCTTGCCAAGGAACTCGGCATTCGCCGGATCCTGTGCTATGGAGACTCCGACTTGGTGGTCCAGCAGTCATCGGGCGACTGGGACGCCAAGGATGCAAATATGGCCAGCTACCGCTCCTCGTACAGCAACTCAGTGGATACTTTGAAGGGTGCGAGTTCCTCCACATGCCAAGAAATGACAATGAGCAGGCCGACGCCTTGGCACGAATTGGCTCCACCCGGCAAGCAATACCAGCCGGCGTTGCCCTACAACGCCTCCTCAAGCCGTCTGTTAAACCATCGCCAGAGTCGGATTCCATCTTTGTGCCGGCTCCTCCTGAAGCAGTCGGATCCGACTTGAGAGCCCCAGCAGCCGGCACGGGAACTTCGGCAGGCGGCCCGGGGACTCCAACAGTCGCACCTGGCCCTGGGACCTCAGAGCCCGACCCCGGGACTGCAGCAGTCGGCCCGGGGACTTCATCAATTCAGCAAGCGGCGGCCGACTCCAACCCACCGCCTCCCAGCCCAACCGCCCTCGTGCAAGTAGCAGTCCTAGCAGTCGAAGAAGTTGCAGCACCTTCCTGGGCTCAGCCCATCCTCAATTTTCTGGTGAAAAAAGAGTTGCCGACTGACGAGATCTCGGCCCGACAAGTGCAACGCCGGGCAGCAGCATACACCATCGTCAACAGAGAACTTGTGAGGCGCAGCGTCACTAGTGTTTACCAGCGCTGCGTGGAGCCGGAGCAAGGCCAAGCAATCCTCAAAGATATCCATCAAGGCGAGTGTGGTCACCACGCGGCTTCAAGAGCACTTGTTGCCAAAGCTTTCCGCCACGGTTTTTTCTGGCCGACTGCTCTAGAAGATGCCAAAGACTTGGTCCAGAAGTGCAAAGGGTGCCAGAAGTTCCGCTCCAAGCCTCATCAGCCGGCTTCTGCACTCAAGACTATCCCCATTGTCTGGCCCTTTGCTGTCTGGGGCCTGGACATGGTGGGACCATTCAAAGCAGCACGAGGTGGCATGACTCATCTGCTTGTCGCGGTGGACAAGTTCACCAAGTGGATAGAAGCAAAACCAATCAAGAAATTGAATGGTCCGACTGTTGTGACTTTCATCTCCGACATCACCATCTGGTATGGCATACCACACAGCATCATCACCGACAATGCCACAAACTTCGCCAAAGGCGCCTTGGCCCGTTTCTGTGCGACGCAGGGCATCCGACTGGACTTAGCATCTGTAGCCCATCCGCAGTCAAACAACCAAGTGGAGCGAGCAAACGGCCTTATTTTGTCCGGCATCAAGCCCCGACTGGTCGAGCCTCTGGAGCGTTCGGCCGGCTGCTGGCTCGACGAGCTGCCGGCCGTCCTCCGGAGTCTGCGCACAACCCCGAACAAGACAACCGGCTTCACTCCTTTCTTCCTCGTCTACGGTGCCGAAGCCGTCATCCCGACAGACATAGAATTCGACTCCCCTCGAGTCACCATGTATACCGAAGAGGAGGCAGAAGAAGCACGACAAGACGACGTCGATCTGCTGGAAGAGGGATGGCTGTTGGCACTCAGCCGGTCCACCATCTACCAGCAGAGTCTGCGCCGATACTACAACCGAAAGGTCAAGCCAAGATCCTTCCAAGAAGAAGACCTTGTGCTCCGGCTGATCCAGCGAACAGCCGGCCAGCACAAGCTCTCGGCACCTTGGGAAGGCCCCTTCATCATCAGCAAGGTGTTGGGCAACGACTCCTACTACCTCATCGACGCTCAGAAGCCTCGAGCACGCAAAAGAGATGACTCCGGCAAGGAGACGGAGCGACCATGGAATGTGAATCTCCTTCGAAGGTTTTACAGTTAAAAGCAGTATGTACCACGCCAACTTTTGTATTAAGTACGAAGACTCCGGGACCCCCGAGAAGAGCTCGGGGACTGCCCTCTTTTATCTATATGATAAGTATTACGCGTGTCATTTGTGTTATCCCATTAGACCGTCTGGCACCGGGTTCGACCAGTCGACCCGGGGACTTGCCGCTTTGTACTATGAAATGCTTCCTGCAGCCGGACAAGTAGTGTGTTGGCACCTTAGCTTTCTCCTGCCAGAGGCCGCAGCTCGCAGAGCGACTGTTCGGTCGGCAGGAGCTAAGGCGAAAAGGGTGTCTGCATAAAAATGGCTAAGGACCTAAAGCAT
This sequence comes from Aegilops tauschii subsp. strangulata, assembly GCF_002575655.3. Lineage (NCBI taxonomy): Eukaryota > Viridiplantae > Streptophyta > Magnoliopsida > Poales > Poaceae > Aegilops > Aegilops tauschii. The sequence goes on from NC_053039.3 coordinate 489,046,484, forward strand.
ACACATAGTCCAAGCCGGCTTCTCGCCTCACCGACCAGCTGCCGAGCAGCCGGCCGGCCGGCTTCTACTTAACTTGCCAGAAAACTCTAGCTGGCTAAGTACTTGCCTTCCCGAAAGTGGCTAAGTACTTGACCCAGCCACAGTCCGCAGAGCGGCTGTTCGGCTGGCAAGACGACAACCAAGGGAAGGCGGCAAAGAAAAAAAAGCCAAAAGAGCAGAAAGCAAGGAAAGATAGAACTCGGATAAGATATTTACACATCAAAAGGCCCTTGGCCGATATTCAACAGGAGTTTGAAATACACCCCGCGGGTGGAATTGTGCGAAATTAACAAAGTTGTTGAGACCGATAAGCAGGAAGAAGCAAAGGTAAATGGCAGCCTAGGAAGCAGCAGACGGAGTCGGCGGAATGGTGGAGTCGGTGGTGCCGGCTGTTTGGGTGGCCAGCTGGTCGGTCTCCGCTTGGTCGCCCTCAGCAGCAGTCGGCTCGCTCGGGCGCGGCTCGTTGCTGGAGCGCGGTCGAATTGAGGCTGGCCGTCCGCTCCGACCTCTGTTGCCTCCTCTTCACCTTCCTCCTCCTCTTCATCTTCTCCCTCGTCGCTGGAGTCGATCACCTCGGCCGAGTCCTCGCCATCCTCCGGGTTCAGCCCAAACCACTCCGGTGGCGCCTCGGCACCGTTCTCGGTCAGCTCCGGGACGAAGATGCTGGTGTTGGTGTACTCAGCGATTGCCGCCGCTCGCTTGACAAGGTCATCCTCCACCGCCACCAGCTCCTCCTGGGCTTCTAGTCGAAATGTGGTCAACTGGGCTAGATCTAGCCCAGGGTACCACGCCTTGACGAACTCCAAGGCCCGGCGCGCTCCGGCCCGGGCGAGGAGCCCTTCCACGCCTCAAGACGGCCGGCCGCCACCTCCAGCCAGTCGGCAGTCCGGCTGGGTGTGCGTGGAGCCGGCATGTCTGGCCACAGGGCGGCGATCGCCTGGGCGCCGACACGCTGAAGGCGGCGCAACATCCGATGAGCCGGCCGAAGACGAGCCTGGATGCTGAGAAGTTGCTCGCCAAAAGTACGGGGGGCGTTGGCAGCGATCTGCTCGCCTTCTGCCCTCCGTCGTTCACGGTCGGCCTCGATAGCCTGGTTAGCAGCGCCAGAGTGACTCGGGAAGAAGTCTGCTCGGACAAAAAAGCTAAGAATAGATCAGAAACAAGAAGTCGGCTTGATCAGAGGCCAGCAGTTTGAAGAAAGAGTAAAGAAGGCAGCCTACCGTCGACCATGTCTTCAACCTCGCCGAGGCTGGCAGTCAGCATCGCCTCCTTGTCGGTCCAGGCGGAGCGTTCGGCCGCGAACTCAGCAAGGAGGCCGGTCTCTTTGTCTTCCGCCTCCTTCTGGGCCTTCTTGAGAAGCTCCGCCTGCTCTGCCAGCTGCGTGACCAGCCGGTCACGCTCCTCGGCCAGCTTGTTGCAGTCCGCCTCCTTGGCGCGCAACGTAGTGTTGGCTTCTCCCAGCTGCTGCTGCAGGATGGCGTTCGCTTCTGCAAAAGAAGAGAAGAAAGGACGTCAACAATCAGCGAAGAAAGATGAAGTTGCCAGGAAGATCCGGCCCGACTGCTCAGCAGTCGGCCCGAATCTCGGGGACTACAGCCGCGGGTGCACCAGCGCGCCCCCGCAGAGAAAGAAGAAGACTTACTCCGGCTCTCCGACAAGTGAACGGCACGTTGATCCAACTCCTGGACTTTGGAGTTGAAGGCGCACGGAGGTTATGATAATCCTACAGCAAAGACATTAGTACTCGGAGCTTGCTAATTAAAGTTCCGAGCTGCCTGCTCAGCAGCCGACCCGAAACTCGGGGACTACACCCAGTGGGTGCGCCGGCGCGCCCCCATGAAGCAATACAAGAATTAAAAACGAAGAAGCAAGAAGCGTACCCGGATGGCCTCTCGCGATTCCAGGAATGCCTTGTTGCAGTGCTTGAGAGTGTCGGCCTCGGCGCGGAGTTTGGCTTGAACGTCCAGGATCGCCTTGTTCAGAGGGCCCGTCCTGCCTCCCTGCACCCACCCAGTGGGTGCGGCGCTGGTCGCCTCGGTGTCCGGGATCGAGGAGCTTGCGGCGCCGGTCTCCAGCGGGCATGGCGCCGAGGCCGCCTTCGCGAGCCGGCGGCGTAAGGGTGTGCGGACCCTGGGAGTAGGGCCCGTCACCATCTCGTTTCCGGCTGGTGGCGCCGGCGGGTCGGCCGGCTGCTTGTCTCGCGCCTCCTCAGAAGGTGGTGGCGAGGGCACAATTAAGTCCGGCATGGCGACGTCGCCGCTGTCCCTCTCCATGATAGGGTGCTCGCCGCCGGCTTCCCCAGTCTGCGCCACGAACTCCGGTGGTGGCGGCGCAGAGTTCAGGGGGGTGACAAACATCGCCGACTGACGGCGTGCGGCTTCCTCGGCCTGCTTCTTCGCCGCGGTGGCGGCCTCGGCCTCTGCCAGCCTCTTCAAAGCGGCGGCCTCCGCCCTGTCTGCCTCCGCCTTCTCCAAGCGGGCGGCTTCCTGCTCCTCGCGTGCCTCCCGCGCGTTCTGCTCCGTCGCCTCCCGGAGGTCGGCGGCCGGATCGATCCGCCGGGTGGTGGTGGAAGTCTCCGCCGACCCCACGATGGAGGCGGCGGCCAACTTCTCAAGAGAGAGCGGGGCCCTAGATCAAGGGAAGCGAAGCGAAGAAACTCAGACGAGATCAACAAGGAAGGAGAAAGTACGAGAGGAAGACAGTATTTACGCGGAAACCAGCTGCGGCTCCTTCACCGCCTTGCGGAAGCGGATGGCTTTCGCGGCCGCTTCATCCCGCTTGGTCGCCGCGGCCGAGCCCTTGGGCTTCTTCGGTCGGCTGCTGAACAGGCTCGGCGCGGCCCTGCGCTTTTTCGCGCCACCTCGGGCTGCCGACGCGTCACACGAGCTCGCGTCCAGCTGGTCGGACCCCAGCTGGCAGTGCGGGACGACTTCCCCCGTGTCGTCGTCTGGCCAGTCCTCGAGGCCGGCTCCGAGCCCTGAGCCGCCTGCTGTGCCACCCCCTCCCTCGGCGTCGTCCTCCAAGGCCGCCGCCCCCAAGTCGGGGTCATCCACATCACTCTCCACCCGGTCGGGGAGAAATTGACGCTTCGGCCCCGCGGCGCCGGCTGCCGGCTGGAGGAGGGAGCTCTGCTCGAAGAGCCGGTTGGTCAGGTTGGACAAACGGAACTCGGCAAAAAGAAGAGAGAGAGAAGGAAAGGTAATTACCATAGGCGGGGGGTCGGCGCGAGAATACGGCTCCTTGCCGAACCGCCACTCTTCCGTGAGCTTGCAGTTCGCAAGGTAGTTCACCATATGAGCTACCTCTGCGTGAGGCATCTCCTTGGTGCACAGCCGGCTTGGGTCCCGATGCCCGCTCATCTGACAGATCATGTGAGGGCGGCCCTGGAGCGGGAGCACCCGGCGCGCCACGAAGGCAGACAGTAAGTTGGGCCCGGTCAGGCCCTCCGACTGTACCAGCACCCAGAGCCGCGCGATGGCGGCGGCTCCAGAAGGCGACAGTGTCTTGGCCTGGTACGACCAGTTGGGCCGCCTTCCGGCTGGCGGGCCGGCAGCGTAAGCCGGCAGGTTGGCCCAGTCACCCTCCGCGAAGATGCTCTTCACGTAGAAGTACGACTGCTGCCACATCTTCACCGACTGGATCAACGTGATGGGAGGAAATGGATTGTCGCCTCCCGGCCTCCGCACCGCGATGAAGGCGCCGCACTGAGCCGGCACGCCCGCAACGACGGTGCCAAGCTTGGTGTAGAAAAACTCCCCCCAAAGCTCGATAGTGGGGATGACACCGAGGAAGCCTTCACACAGAGTGACGAAGGCGGACAGCAGCACCACCGTGTTCGGGGTGAGGTGGTGCGGCTGGATATTGTAGAATTCGAGGAAGGCCCGGAAGAAGCCACTCGCCGGCAGGCCGAGGCCGCGCAGGCAGTGCGAGCGGAAGACGACCCGCTCGCCCTCCTCCGGCGCCGGCGAGATCTCCCCCTCCGGCGCGAGGCGAACCCTCACGTAGTCCTTGCCGGGCAGCCGCCGTGTCTGGCGGAGGAAGTCGATGTGATCTTCGTGGACTGTGGAGCCGTCCCAGGCTCCGGAGCGTGCCATGGGGGCGAGAGGTTGACGGACGGACTCGACGGAGACGAACTGCGGCAGCGCTTCGGCGGGGCTCGGGGCGCTGTGGCGAGAGGAAGAAGAAGAAGGGAGAGTGGGGTGGAGGGGCGCGCGTGCTTCGCCGCTCCCTCTCCTCTCCCTACTTATAGCCTACGGGCTACGAAGCCGAGGGGGTGGGCGTGGGATCGTGGGATTAACTGTGCCCACGACCCCACGCTCCCGCCTTTACCGCGCGGGTTACTGCGCGCAGTAACTCCGCGGGGAAACCCAACCGCCCGCCTCGGCCGCAGCGGATCCGCTCGCAGGCCGAGATCCGATGGTGGCGGGCCCGGCCTGCGGCCGCGTCCCGTCACGCGCGTGGGCTGGCAGGCCGACCCGGCTGGCTGGTGCCATGTGGCACGCCCACGACGGGCGGCGGGCCGAGAAGCTTAGCAAGCACGCCACCTGGTTCCTGCCGATGCATTCGAAATTCCAGAAGGATCCGGCTAGACGTACCCGACTCCTGCCGACCGGCTCCCCAGAAGTCGGATGGAGCTTCCTTCGGAGCACCCGGAGGAGGAAACTGTTGAGGCTCCCCGGCTCCTCAACCGTGGCCCCTCACCAGCTTCGGGGACTACTGTCGGAGTAATGGGCCACGGGTAGCCTAACCCGAGCCCCCGAACCTTTCAAGACATCAGGGCCGGCTGCGCCCTCAAGACGTCAAGATGGATCCCGGCCTTCCCGCGGCCGGTTGGCCGAACGGCCGACTGTCAGAAGGCGGCCGAGTTCCAGAAGATGGCATCACAACAGGCCGACTCCTAGTAGGCAGCCTCCAGAGAGGCCGGCCCCTAGCAGTCGGCCCGTGGCGCCCTTAAAGTCTGCGCCCTCATCAAGGAGACAAGACAGGGTATGGCTACAGCGTAGCCTATCCCCCCGAATCCAGGGCCGGGCATGGCCACAGTGCCCCGTACAGGCGGAGATCTCCGCAAGACGCGACACTGTTGCCTCTCCCCCCTAAACGTCACTCCTGACAGGCGGAGCCCTATTCCCATGACGGCCTGTCGGTACGGCTTGCAGGCGGCGGGCCCTACCAGGCAGTGAGAGCCCTGAAGATGGAGGAAGCCAGGGCAGCCGGACCCGAGGGAAGCCGGCTTCCAGCAGGCGGCTTATCCCTCCCTCGGGCCCCGTGCGCCATGAACCAGATGAGACGCGGTGTGGCTACAGTAATCGCCCGCCAGGCGGCGGGACTGTAGCCACGCTCCCCGACCAAGCCTGCGTCATTAGCATCACGGCTACAGTGATCAGCAGCCGACAAGACCCGCGAGCGGCGGGAGCGGCCTGTCGGCTCCGTACCAGACCCGTCGGCCCACCAGGCGGCGGGCCCCAGCAGCCGGCGGAGAAGCCGGCGGCCAGAGACACTTACAGCCGGGTCCTGCACCCGGCAGATTATCAATGTACCCCTGCGGGGTAGGCCTATATAAACCCCCCAGGGCACCCATGCAAAGGGTTCCAACCTGTTAGAACTAGACTCACACCTAGAGGAGGAGAGAGCGTGCTTGCCTTCTTCCACCTCTACCAAACAGCTCAAGGAGCACCATTGTACTACTAGTGCCTTAGTGATCATGCGGCGACCCCGCAGAGCAGGACTAGGGGTGTTATCTCCACGGAGAGCCCCGAACCTGGGTAAAGTTCGCCGACGTACGTGTCTACGCCTCATCCCGCTTCCAGGCACCGACGACGTTCTACTCGCTCCCATCATGATAAGCCATCCTTTGGCATATGTCGCACCCAATCCCCGAACGCCAGGAAGCAGCCGCCGCGGAGGCGCATCTACAGGTGATCGCGTACGAGAACAACGCGAGCTGCCCCTCCTACGCGTCGCCGACGACCATTAGGCGGCCCTGTGGGATGATGACAGCGCGGACGCCGCCATTTTCATCCTGGACCTCATGTCCACTGGCGACGGACAAGGCGTGGACTCCTCTGATGATGAGTAGGGCACGGGGGGCGGTAGGGCCTTATGTCCCATGTGGGCCGGTCCGTCGCCCGTGTTCTACTCTTCCTCGCCGGAGACCGCAACTTCACTTCATCGGTATTATCGCCGGTGGTCATAAAGATGGCGGACGGTGGACTACAAGGTCTTGGACGCCGGCCACCGCCATAAAATAGGTTTAGGGTCGGGTCAAAACAATTTTTTTGTTCTAAATGTTTGAAATCTAACATAAATCCGCCGTGTTTGCATGAATGTAATCTGGTATATATGAAATCCGTTGTGTTTGCACGAATTTTGTTCGATTTGTTACCAAAGTGTTTAAAATGTATGTAGGCTGGCGACCTCCCGCATCCGTGTCCGTGGATCGATCCCTGTGCGAACAGAATGCAGGAGAAAAATTTGCGGATCACGCGCTAGAGATGCCCTTACAATTCAGAGGCAACGTGTACAACTCTTTTTGAAAACAAAACATGCAAAACTTGTCAGCTCCTTCCGGCTGCGTACGTCAAGAGTCTACTCAATTCTTTCAACGTGTATGCATAGTTAACTCGCGAGCACCATAAAAGCAAGGCAAAACATCGGGTGCACCATAAACTAAGCTGACCTCTTTTTTTCTCATCTCAAAAAAGGAAAAGAAAGTTTACCTTCTCTTGCATGCATGCATGGACATCGACGCGGTTGACCCACCGCTTCTCCACTTCTACTCCTACAACCTTCTCCTCCTCCTCCTCGTCTCCGTCGTCCTTTTCCTCCGACATCACCGGCGAAGGCGAAGCCTCCAGGTTGCCGCGAACGGAGCGACCGGGCCCGGCAACCACCGCCCGCAATCGAACCCCGTTCTTGGCAACCTCGTCGCTTTCCTGCGCAACGGCCACCGCTTCCTCGACTGGACAGCCGACCTCCTCGCCGCCGCCCCGGCCTCCACCATGCAGGTGCTCGGCCCACTCGGCGGCCTCGGCTACTGCGGCGTCGACACGGCCAACCCGGAGGTCATCGACCACATCGTGCGCGCCAACTTCCCCAGCTACGTCAAGGGCGCGCGCATCCGGGCGGCGTTCGCGGACCTCCTCGGCGACGGCCTCTTCCTCGCCAACGGCCGCCTCTGGACCCTCCAGCGCAAGCTCGCCTCCTACTCCTTCTCCTCCCGTCTGCTCCGCCGATTCTCTAGTCGCGTCCTCAGGGACCACATCCACCGCCGCCTTGTCCCGTTTCTCGCTGCCGCTGCCGACTCCGGCGAGGCTGTTGACCTGCAGGACGTGCTCAGACGCTTCACGTTCGATAACATCTGCAGCGTCGCGTTCGGCGTGGACGACGATAGGTCGTCGGCGCTGCTGGATGATCACCGGCACGGGGCCTTCTTCGCCGCGTTCGATGATGCCGTCGATATCTCCTTCGGCCGTATATTACACCCCACGACCCTCGGGTGGAGGGTCATGAAGCTGCTCGATGTCGGCAGCGAGCGGCGGCTCCGCCTGGCAATCGCCGTCGTGGACGAGTACGTGACGGCGATACTGCAGTCGAAGCAGCAGCGTCAGAGTGGAAATAGTGAGGACGAACCGGACTTGCTATCGCGCTTCAAGGCAGCGATGGAGGAAGACGAAGCCAGTGAGCTCGGCCGAATCTTTGCCTCGCCGGAAGCGAAGCGCCGGTTCCTGCGGGACACCGTCGTGACCTTCGTCCTCGCCGGGAAGGACACCACGTCCTCCGCTCTCACGTGGTTCTTCTGGTTCCTTGCCGCCAACCCGCGTTGCGAGCGCCGCGTCTACGAGGAGGTCACGTCGCTGGCGCTGGCGCCGTCAAGAGAAGCCGACGCCGACGTGGGCCGCCTCGCCGATGGCGACGTCGAGAGCGAAGACGGGTACGACGAGCTAAAAGGAATGCACTACCTGCACGCGGCGATCACGGAGACTATGCGGCTGTACCCCCCGGTGCCCATGGTCTCCCGCGTGGCCGTCCACGATGACGTGCTGCCGGATGGCACGGTCGTGCGCGCCGGGTGGTTCGCCGACTACTCAGCGTACGCGATGGGCAGGTCGGCGAGGGTGTGGGGCGACGACTGCCGCGTGTTCCGCCCGGAACGGTGGCTCGACGGACGCGGCCGGTTCGTGTCGGCGGAGGCGGCACGGTACCCGGTGTTCAACGCGGGGCCGCGCGCGTGTCTCGGAAAGGAGATGTCGTACCTGCAGATGAAAGTCGTCGCGGCAGCCGTGGTTAGGAGGTTCACCGTTGAAGTACTGGTGCCTGCCGGGAGCATGGACATGGCACCGGAGCACGAGATGGCGGTGACACTGAAGATGAAGGGCGGGCTCCGCGTGCGTTTCAAGAACCGAGCGCGTGCAGCATGATCACCGAAAAGTCCGTATGGAGGCCGAGCTTCCGGGATCCCTTCATTTATTTTTCAGCAAAAGTACTATTTCCATACTAAAAAGTCAAATAAATAAATAAATACACACACATAAGCATATATTTGTAGTGTATATATATACATGTACAAAATTTCATGAATATATATGTTCATATGTGATGTACACAAAAAATATACTAGATTAAAATGGTTTTTTTTGTTTGTTGTATTTGGACAGATATTTGAGCAAAAATATGACATGGAACAAGCAAAAGTTATAAATATGTTTGGGGAGTATAAACATCCCCAAGTTTAATCCCTGCTCACTCTCAAGTAGGTAGATGACAACAAAGTGATTTTTGGTTGTGAGTGCCACTAACATGAATATGATGTAAATGAGTATGATCCAGGGCTTTGGTTCGGGCCTACCCAGCCCATTAGTCCCGGTTCTACACGAACCGGAACCCATGGGGGGCATTAGTCCCGGTTCGTGAGCCCAGGGGGCCGGTCGGGGCCTCGTGGGCATTGGTCCCGGTTCGTCTGGACCCATTTGTCCCGGTTCTGGGCACGAACCGGGACAAATAGTCCCCGCTCTTGGCCCACAGCCATTTGTTCCGGTTCGTGCCTAAAACCGGGACAGAAGGGGGAGCTTTAGTCCCGGTTCCAGCCACGAACCGGGACAAATAAGTTGCCTATATATACCACATCACCGCAGCAGAGCACTCCACAGTGCTTTGTTTTTTCTGGCCGGCGAGGGGAGGGCATTTGGGTGCTCTAGCTCACCTCCTATGCACATGAGGTGTTTGATGGAATGCCCGAGCCACACTAGTTAAGTTTTCTCCTCTCGAAGCTCGACCTCCGAGCTCCATTTTTCCCGAGATTTGTCTAGGTTTAGCGGTCCGTCACGCCCCGTCCCCGTCTTCAGCGTCGTCGATCGCACGCGCCGATCTCGTCGCCGGCACCGTGGTGAGCCTCTTGTTCTTATCTTCTTTCTGAAAGAAAAAAAATTCTTACTTTAGATAGATACTTGTCTAATTTTCTTACTTTTGACACACATAATTATATATAATGCACGCAGATGAACCGGCAATGGATGTACGGTGACAGACACACCTCTGAGTACATTAAGGGCGTGCATAATTTCCTCGAAGTGGCTGAGGCAAACAAGCAGAATGATTTTATGTGTTGTCCATGCCCTAATTGTGGGAATACGAAGTCTTACTCTGACCGGAAAATCCTTCACACCCACCTGCTTTATAAGGGTTTCATGCCACACTATAATGTTTGGACGAGGCACGGAGAAATAGGGGTTATGATGGAAGACAGCGAAGAAGAAGAGGACGATGACAACTATGTGCCCCTGAATACGTGATGCTGCAACGAGGGAAGCTGCTGAAGATCAAGAGGAACCAGACGATGTGCCCGATGATGATGATCTCCGCCGGGTCATTGTCGATGCAATGACACAATGCGAAAGTCAAAAGGAGAAGCTGAAGTTCGATCGCATGTTAGAGGATCACAAAAAGGGTTATACCCCAATTGCGAAGATGGCAACACAAAGCTTGGTACCGTACTAGAATTGCTGCAGTGGAAGGCAGAGAATGCTGTGCCTGACAAAGGATTTGAGAAGCTACTGAAAATATTGAAGAAGAAGCTTCCAAAGGATAACGAATTGCCCGACAGTACGTACGTAGCAAAGAAGGTCGTATGCCCTCTAGGATTGGAGGTGCAGAAGATACATGCATGCCCTGATGACTGCATCCTCTACCGTGGTGCGTACGAGGATTTGAACGCATGCCCGGTATGCGATGCATTGCGGTATAAGATCAGACGAGATGACCCTGGTGATGTTGACGGCGAGCCCCCCAGGAAGAGGGTTCCCGCGAAGGTGATGTGGTATGCTCCTATAATACCACGGTTGAAATGTCTGTTCAGAAATGAAGAGCATGCCAAGTTGATGCGATGGCACAGAGAGGGCCGTAAGAAAGATGGGAAGTTGAGAGCACCCGCTGACGGGTCACAGTGGAGAAAAATCGAGAGAAAGTACTGGGCTGAGTTTGCAGGTGACCCAAGGAACGTATGGTTTGGTTTAAGCGCGGATGGCATTAATCCTTTCGGGGAGCAGAGCAACAATCACAGCACCTGGCCCGTGACTCTATGTATGTATAACCTTCCTTCTTGGATGTGCATGAAGCGGAAGTTCATTGTGATGCCAGTTCTCATCCAAGGCCCTAAGAAACCCGGCAACGACATTGATGTGTACCTAAGGCCATTAGTTGAAGAACTTTTACAGCTGTGGAATGGAAACGGTGTACCTGTGTGGGATGAGCACAAACAGGAGGAATTTAACCTGCACGCGTTGCTGTTTGTAACCATCAACGATTGATCCGCTCTCAGTAACCTTTCAGGACAGACAAACAAGGGATACCACGCATGCACGCACTGTTTAGATGACACTGAAAGTATATACCTGGACAAATGTAGGAAGAATGTGTACCTAGGCCATCGTCGATTTCTTCCGACCAACCATCAATGTCGAAAGAAAGGCAAGCATTTCAAAGGCGAGGCAGATCACCGAAAGAAGCCCGCCATGCGTACCGGTGATCACGTACTTGCTATGGTCAATGATTTACACGTAATCTTTGGAAAGGGTCCCGGCGGACTAGCTGTTCCGAATGACGCTGAGGGACGCGCACCCATGTGGAAGAAGAAATCTATATTTTGGGACCTACCCTACTGGAAAGACCTAGAGGTCCGCTCTTCAATCGACGTGATGCACGTGACGAAGAACCTTTGTGTGAACCTGCTAGGCTTCTTGGGCGTGTATGGGAAGACAAAAGATACACCTGAGGCACGGGAGGACCTGCAATGTTTGCACGAAAAAGACAGCATGCCTCCAAAGCAGTATGAAGGTCCTGCCAGCTACGCTCTTACCAAAGAAGAGAGGAAATCTTCTTTGAATGCCTGCTCGGTATGAAGGTCCCGACTGGCTTCTCGTCGAATATAAAGGGAATAATAAATATGCCAGAGAAAAAGTTCCAGAACCTAAAGTCTCATGACTGCCACGTGATTATGACGCAACTGCTCCCGGTTGCATTGAGGGGGCTTCTACCGGAAAACGTCTGATTAGCCATTGTGAAGCTATGTGCATTCCTCAATGCAATCTCTCAGAAGGTGATCGATCCAGAAATCATACCAAGGCTAAGGAGTGATGTGGCGCAATGTCTTGCCAGTTTCGAGTTGGTGTTCCCACCATCCTTCTTCAATATCATGACGCATGTCCTAGTTCATCTAGTCGACGAGATTGTCATTCTGGGCCCTGTATTTCTACACAATATGTTCCCCTTTGAGAGGTTCATGGGAGTCCTAAAGAAATATGTCCGTAACCGTGCTAGGCCAGAAGGAAGCATCTCCATGGGCCATCAAACAGAGGATGTCATTGGGTTTTGTGTTGACTTCATTCCTGGCCTTAAGAAGATAGGTCTCCCTATATCGCGGTATGAGGGGAGACTGACTGGAAAAGGCACGCTTGGAGGGGACTCAATAATATGCAGGGACGGGCATTCTTGTCACCATGGATCTTGGCGATCCTGAAATCGAGCAAGACAATATGGACATTTGGGTCCTTGTTGATACGCCTCCAATTCTACCGCTATGTGAGTTTCTCAAACATAGTTATTAGCTAATTTATATTGTTTATTTCAAAATAGTTGACAGCTTATTTCCATTGACAGCTTATTTTCATTCTTCAAAGAATGTGCGGAAGATGGTAGACAGAACCTGCTACACCGAAGGCTCCGAATTAACTTATCAGGAGAAAAATCATCTGATCGCATTTTGTACTGATCTTGAGAATTACAATATCTACAATCAAACTCGTCAACATTATGGTCAATACGTGCCACTAGTGCACGTGTTGAACTACGGTAACTTCCATGGAGATGCCCTGGTAAGATGTTTTACTATTACGACGTCCGTGCATCTTTTGCATACTTCTAAAACTAGTACATCATTGCTAACTATGAAGTTATTACTATGTTTTCAACAGAGAACCCCGATGGCTTGTGTGCCTCATTTGATGTATCAGAATGGTAGCCTTGATGTTTTGAACATACAACCATGTCGGCGTTCTGGGAACGGGGGTCCCCAGACTTGCCTGCCTGCGGCCCACGGCGTGGATCTGCGAGCGGGCCCGTACGGCCCATCTTCACCAACAAGCTTTCAAGACCCTCGCGAGGGGCCAAGCCTCGCGAGAGGCACGACACAAGACCTCCTCGGGAGCGGCCTCACCAGGCTGGCTCGTGAGGGGCGGAGAGATCAAGGCAAGGCAAACCTCGCGAGGTTCCAGTGACGTGAGCCATGACGAGCGAGGCCAGGCGGGCGCCAGCATGCAGAGTGTCCTTGTTTCCTCTTTGGTGCTAAGGGGGCAAGCGCAGGCGAGGAGTACCGAGGCATCAAGCAAAGGTTTCCCTATCGGTGCAACGAGACCAAGACCAGCAGGACAACAGGACGGAGGTCACCGTGGAGCCCAAGACGGCGTCACCACCAGAGCCTTTGGCAGGCGAAGACTGCTTTTGTCAGGATAAGCTGTACTAGTTGTCCCCTTTCAAATTGGCCATTGTGGGATCCCTTCCCGCTCAATATTTGGGAAGAGGACCGGGGCCTCTATAAATAGGACTAGCCACCACCATAGGAGGCAACTGATTCAGATCATCCTCACCCACACAAGTTCACCAAGCACAAGAACACCTCTCCTCAGGAGGCTGTTCTTTCCCTTGTACTGTTCATCCTCAGCCCAAGAGGCAATCCACCACCACACACTGGAGTAGGGTATTACATCACAACGGTGGCCCGAACCAGTATAAATCTTGTGTCCCTTGTGTTGCGAGTTCGTCGAGCTAGCCTAGGAATCGCGAAGCATGAGAGGGCGTGATCTGCGAGGGGGAGATCTTCGCGCGCACCCTAGAGTTCGAACCTTAAGGGTTTTGCCGGAACCTGGGATCCAACATTTGGCGCGCGAGGTAGGGGTGCGCCGGAGTTTTCCTTCCGTTGATCTGCTCCATGCTGCCACCGTGCTCCGCCCCCATGGCGAGCGCAGCGCTTCCCGCTCCGGCGACCGATGCCGGCGACGGGGCCAGGGGGCTCCGAGCCCTTGCTCCCGCCTTGCGGCGGGTGCAATGGCCATCCAAGTTCAAGCCGGAGATGCTGCAGCGCTACGACGGCGTGGCGGATCCGGTGGCCTTCCTGCTAGCGTACGAGGAAGCCGTCCTCGAGGCCAGAGGCAACGACAAGGTCATGGCCAACTGGCTTCCCATGGCCCTGACCGGTGTGCCGCGCGCCTGGCTGCTCAACCGCCCCAGATCCACAGTGGCATCTTGGGAGGAGCTGCGCGATCTCTTCGTCGCGCGCTTCGCGGCACCGGCACCCCAGGCGGTCGCGGCCCTCCTCGGCGGCTCGCAAGCGCCGCCCTCAGACCGTCACATCAAGTCGTTCCTTCGCCAGATCGGCGCTGCTTCCAAGCGCCCGGGGACCCCGCCAGGCTGGGCCGCGCCTGAGGCCGACCTCACCTTCGACTCAAGGGATCATCCCGTCTCCACCGCCAGCTCGGGTATGCTCCCAATGCTTTGCACTCCCACCATCTGCAAAGTGGCCGTCACCAAGACCCTCATCGATGGCGGCGCCGGCCTCAACGTGCTCTCTGTGGAAGCCTTCGGCCTCCTTCACGTACCACTCGAGCGGCTCCGCCTCAGCAAGCCCTTCTCAGGAGTTGGCGGCGACACGGCCCACTCCCTGGGGCAGATCTGCCTTCCTGTCACCTTCGGCACACGTGACAATTACCGCACCGAGCTGGTCGACTTCGACATCGCCCGCATCGGCCTCCCGTACAACGCCATCCTCGGGTACCCAGCTCTGGCCCAGTTTATGGCAGCAACCCATCCGGCTTACAAGATGCCTGGGAGCAAGGGCGTCCTCACCGTCGAGGGGGACACCAAGGAGGCTCTGCTGGCGCTCAAGCTTGCTTTGAAGACCACCGTGGTGGCGCGGCCCGCCTGCGCAGGCGCCTCCGAGGCCAAGGGAGCCGCACCAACCAAAAGGAAGCAGATGTTCACCCAAGACAAGGCAGAAACCAAGCAGGTGCCCATCGATGAGGACGGGTCCTCAGGAGCCACCTTTACCATAGGTGCCGACCTCGACCCTGACCAAGAGGAAGCGTTGGTGAAGTTCTTGCGTGCAAACAAGGAGATATTCGCATGGGAACCCAAGCAGCTGGTGGGGGTCCCGAGAGAGGTGATTCAGCATCACTTAAGGGTGTGCCCCAATGTACGCCCTATGAAGCAGCGGGCGAGACGACAGTCCACGGAGAAGCAGACCTTCATCGTCCAAGAAACCCGCAAGCTAGAGGCGGCGGGTGCCATTCGCGAAGTTCGGTACCCTGAGTGGCTGGCAAACCCCGTTGTTGTGCCGAAGAAAGGCGGGAAGGAGCGCATGTGTGTCGACTTCACCAACCTCAACAAAGCCTGCCCCCAAGATCCGTTCCCGCTTCCACGCATCGACCAGATCATCGACACTACCGCATAGTGCGATTTGCTGTGCTTCCTAGATGCGTTCTCGGGCTACCACCAGATCAAGATGGCGGTAGAAGATGTGGAGAAGACCGCCTTCCTGACCCCATGTGGGGTGTACTGCTATACTTGCATGCCTTTCGGACTGCGCAACGCGGGCGCGACCTTTCAGCGGCTGATGCACATTGCCTTAGGGTGGCAACTCGGGAGAAACGCGGAGGCCTACGTCGACGACATCGTGGTGAAGTCTCGGGAGGCGAGAACCTTGATCCAAGATCTGGAGGAGACTTTTGCAAGCCTACGCCAGGTGAACTTACGGCTCAACCCGGAGAAGTGCGTGTTTGGTGTCCCTTCCGGCAAGCTGCTGGGTTTCCTCGTATCCCACAGAGGGATCGAGGCGAACCCAGAGAAGGTCAAGGCAATCGAAGAGATGAGCCCGCCACAGACCCTCAAGGAGATGCAGAAGCTTACTGGTCGTGTGACTGCGTTGGGCCGCTTTATCTCCAAGCTGGGAGAGCGTGCCCTACCGTTCTTCAAGCTGATGAAGAAAAAGGGCCCATTCGAGTGGACTCCGGAAGCCGACCAAGCGTTTCAAGACCTCAAGAGATACCTGACCAGCCCGCCAGTGATGGTGGCGCCTCGACCCCTCTAGCCCTTGATGCTCTACCTGTCTGCCACACCCCACTCCGCCAGCGCAGCGCTGGTGGCCCTCAGAGAAGAGCGCCAGATCAAGGACCCGCCAGGGGGAACCACCAGGCCGGGCGAAGCGGCGCGACACCAAGGCGAAGCTCCTGAAGCAGCAGCTGCTTCAGTGGACCACCATGCCCCTGAAGCCAAAGCCCTCGCAGAGACACCTCAGCTCCCGAAAGCCGAAGACTTCGTCAGCTCTCCCGCCCTCGTCGAGCACCCGGTGTACTTCATCAGCACAATGCTGCGGGATGCGAGGGCACGGTACCCCATGCCTCAGAAGATCCTGCTCGCGCTCCTGGTGGCCTCGCGCAAGCTACGCCACTACTTCCAGGGTCACCCCATCAAGGTCGTCTCGGCTTACCCACTGGAAAGAGTGCTCAGGAGCCCCAATGCTGCCGGGCGAGTCGCTGAATGGAACATCGAGCTGCAAGCGTTCGACTTGGAGTTCAGCACAACCAGGGTCATCAAGGGGGCCACGCTCGCAGACTTTGTGGCTGAATGGACCGACGCACCAGAACTCGAAGCAGGTGAGGACCAATCCCTATCTCCGGGAAGCGAAGCACCGGATGGCTGGGTCATGTACTTCAACGGCGCATTCTCACGCCAGGGCGCGGGGGCTAGAGCGGTGCTCATCTCGTCCACCCAGGACAAGCTCTACTACGTCGTGCAGCTCTGCTTCCAGCAGGGCGAGAAGGTCTCCAACAACATAGCAGAGTACGAAGGCCTCATAGCTGGCCTCAGGGCTGCGGTGGCCCTGGGGGTGAGGCGTCTCACCATCAAGGGCGACTCGCAGCTCCTCGACAACTTCTCCAACAAGGTTTATGATCCAAAGGACGAGCACATGGAGGCATACCTCGCGGAGGTGCGCAAGATGGAGAAGCAGTTCTCGGGTCTGGAGTTACAGCATGTGCCCCGTGGCACCAACAAGGAAGCTGACGACATCGCCAGAAGAGCATCCAAGCGGCTACCCCAAGAGCCTGGCGTCTTTGAGGAGCGGCTCTTCAAGCCATCAACAACGCCACCGCTCTCAAGAACAGCGCTGCCTCGCGAGGAGCTCCCTCAACCACCTGCCTCAGGAGCCCCGGCCTGCGGCCCGGCCTCGGGAGCGCGCTTGCTCTTGGCGCTCGAACCTCAGGAGAGATGTTGGATCAAGGAATTCAAGGAATACCTGACGCAAGGGACACTGCCGGAAGAGGAGGAAGACATGGAGCGTGTGGCCCGACAAGCCACGGCATATTGCATCCATGACGGTGAGTTATACAGGAAGCGGCCAAATGATGTTTCCCTACGTTGCATCTCCAGGGAGCAAGGAAGAGAGCTGCTGGCCGGCATACACGGCCGGGACTGCGGGCACCACTCGTCATCACAAACCCTCATCGGCAAGGCGTTTCGCAGTGGATTCTACTGGCCCACGACACTCAACGACGTGACTGAACTGGTGAAGTCATGCGAGGCCTGCCAGTTCCACGCCAAGCAGATTCATCAGCCGGCTCAGGGCCTCCAGACCATCCCACTCACATGTCCGTTCGCGGTCTGGGGGCTGGATATCTTGGGCCCGTTCCCTCGAGCGCCCGGGGGCTACCGCTACCTCTACGTCGCCATCGACAAGTTCACCAAGTGGGCGGAGATAGAAGCCGTCCGCACCATCCCAGCTGGCTCCGCGGTCAAGTTCACCAAGGGTCTCGTGAGCCGTTTCGGGGTCCCCAACCGCATCATCACTGATAACGACTCCCAGTTCACTAGTAATCTCTTCAGGACATATTGTGCTAACCTTGGAACGCAGATCTGCTACGCTTCGGTGGCGCACCCCCGGAGCAATGGACAGGCCGAATGCGCCAACGCAGAGGTCCTGAGGGGCCTCAAGACCAGGACCTTCAAGAAGAAGCTCGAGGCCTGCGGCAGGGGCTGGTACGATGAGCTCCAGTCCGTGTTGCGGTCCATCCACACCACCGCCACCAAGCCAACGGGCGAGACCCAGTTCTTCCTCGTCTATGGAGCAGAAGCGGTCCTCCCTCATGAGGTCAAGCATCGCTCCACACAGGTCCTGGCGTTTGATGAAACGCAGCAGGACGCCATGCGGGGGATGGACCTCGTGCTGGGGGAGGAACGCCGCCGCGAAGCTGCACTGCGGGCGGCAAGGTATCAGCAGGCGTGATACATCTCCAACGTATCTATAATTTTTTATTGCTCCATGCTATATTATATTCTGTTTTGGACATTATTGGGCTTTATTATACACTTTTATATTATTTTTGGGACTAACCTATTAACCGGAGGCCCAGCCCAAAATTGCTGTTTTTTGCCTATTTCAGAGTTTCGCAGAAAAAGAATATTAAACGGAGTCCAAACGGAATGAAACCTTTGGGAACGTGATTTTCAGAACGAACGTGATCTAGAGGACTTGGACCCTACGTCAAGACATCAACCAGGAAGCCACAAGGTAGGGGGCGCGCCTACCCCCCCCCCCCCAGGCGCACCCTCCACCCTCGTGGGCCCCATGTTGCTCCACCGACTGAAGGAAATATGCCCTAGAGGCAATAATAAAGTATTATATATTTCCTTATATCATGATAAATGTTTATTATTCATGCTAGAATTGTATTAACCGGAAACATAATACATGTGTGAATACATAGACAAACAAAGTGTCACTAGTATGCCTCTACTTGACTAGCTCGTTAATCAAAGATGGTTATGTTTCCTAGCCATAGACATGAGTTGTCATTTGATTAACGGGATCACCTCATTAGGAGAATGACGTGATTGACATGACCCATTACATTAGCTTAGCACCCGATCGTTTAGTATGTTGCTATTGCTTTCTTCATGACTTATACATGTTCCTATGACTATGAGATTATGCAACTCCCGTTTACCGGAGGAACACTTTGTGTGCTACCAAACGTCACAACGTAACTGGGTGATTATAAAGGTGCTCTATAGGTGTCTCCAAAGGTACTTGTTGGGTTGGCGTATTTCGAGATTAGGATTTGTCACTCCGATTGTCGGAGAGGTATCTCTGGGCCCACTCGGTAATGCACATCACTATAAGCCTTGCAAGCATTGTGACTAATGAGTTAGTTACGGGATGATGTATTACGGAACGAGTAAAGAGACTTGCCGGTAACGAGATTGAACTAGGTATCGAGATACCGACGATCGAATCTCGGGCAAGTAACATACCGATGACAAAGGGAACAACGTATGTTGTTATGCGGTCTGACCGATAAAGATCTTCGTAGAATATGTGGGAGCCAATATGGGCATCCAGGTCCCGCTATTGGTTATTGACCGGAGAGGTGTCTCGGTCATGTCTACATAGTTCTCGAACCCGAAGGGTCCGCACGCTTAACGTTACGATGACAGTTTTATTGAGTTTTGATGTACCGAAGGAGTTCGGAGTCCCGGATGAGATCGGGGACATGACGAGGAGTCTCGAAATGGCCGAGACGTAAAGATCGATATATTGGACGACTATATTCGGACTTCGGAAAGGTTCCGAGTGATTCGGGTATTTTTCGGAGTACCGGAGAGTTACGGGAATTCGTATTGGGCCTTAATGGGCCATACGGGAAAGGAGAGAAAGACCCCAAAGGGTGGCCGCACCCCTCCCCATGGGCTAGTCCGAATTGGACTAGGGAGGGGGGGCGCCCCCTTCCTTCTTTCTCCTTCCCCCTTCCCTTCTCCTACTCCCACAAGGAAAGGAGGAGTCCTACTCCCGGTGGGAGTAGGACTCCCCCCTTTGGCGCGCCTCTCCCTTGGCCGGCTGCCTCCTCCTTGCTCCTTTATATACGGGGGCAGGGGGGCACCCCATAGACACAACAATTGACCCTTGAGATCTCTTAGCCGTGTGCGGTGCCCCCCTCCACCATATTACACCTCGATAATACCATTGCGGAGCTTAGGCGAAGCCCTGCGTCGGTGGAACATCATCATCGTCACCACGCCGTCGTGCTGACGAAACTCTCCCTCAACACTCGGCTGGATCGGAGTTCGAGGGACGTCATCGAGCTGAACGTGTGTAGAACTCGGAGGTGCCGTGCGTTCGGTACTTGATCGGTCGGATCGTGAAGACGTACGACTACATCAACCGCGTTGTGATAACGCTTCCGCTGTCGGTCTACGAGGGTACATGGACAACACTTTCCCCTCTCGTTGCTATGCATCACCATGATCTTGTGTGTGCGCAGGAAATTTTTGAAATTACTACGTTCCCCAACAGTGGCATCCGAGCCTGGTTTTATGCGTTGATGCTATGCACGAGTAGAACACAAGTGAGTTGTGGGCGATATAAGTCATACTGCTTACCAGCATGTCATACTTTGGTTCAGCGGTATTGTGAGATGAAGCGGCCCGGACCGACATTACGCGTACGCTTACGCGAGACTGGTTTCACCGTTCGGAGCACTCGTTGCTTAAAGGTGACTGGCGGGTGTCTGTCTCTCTCACTTTAGTTGAACCGAGTGTGGCTACGCCCGGTCCTTGCGAAGGTTAAAACAGCACCAACTTGACAAACTATCGTTGTGGTTTTGATGCGTAGGTAAGAACGGTTCTTGCTAAGCCCGTAGCAGCCACGTAAAACTTGCAACAACAAAGTAGAGGACGTCTAACTTGTTTTTGCAGGGCATGTTGTGATGTGATATGGTCAAGACATGATGTGATATAATGTGTTGTATGAGATGATCATGTTTTGTAACCGAGTTATCGGCAACTGGCAGGAGCCATATGGTTGTCGCTTTATTGTATGAGATGCAATCGCCATGTAATAGTTTTACTTTATCACTAAGCGGTAGCGATAGTCGTAAAAGTAATAAGTTGGCGAGACGACAACGATGCTACGATGGATATCAAGGTGTCGCGCCGGTGACGATGGCGATCATGACGGTGCTTCGGAGATGGAGATCACAAGCACGGTGCTTCGGAGATAGAGATCACAAGCATGGTGCTTCGGAGATGGAGATCACAAGCACAAGATGATGATGGCCATATCATATCACTTATAATGATTGCATGTGATGTTAATCCTTTATGCATCTTATCTTGCTTTGATTGACGGTAGCATTATAAGATGATCTCTCACTAAAATTTCAAGATAAAAGTGTTCTCCCTGAGTATGCACCGTTGCAAAAGTTCTTCGTGCTGAGACACCACGTGTTAATCGGGTGTGATAGGCTCTATGTTCAAATACAACGGGTGCAAAACAGTTGCACACGCGGAATACTCGGGTTAAACTTGATGAGCCTAGCATATACAGATATGGCCTCGGAACACAGAGACCGAAAGTTCGAGCGTGAATCATATAGTAGATATGATCAACATAATGATGTTCACCATTGAAACTACTCCATCTCACGTGTTAATCGGACATGGTTTAGTTGCTTTGGATCACGTAATCACTTAGATGATTAGAGAGATGTCTATCTAAGTGGGAGTTCTTAAGTAATATGATTAATTGAACTTAAATTTATCATGAACTTAGTCCTGATAGTATTTTGCAAATTATGTTGTAGATCAATAGCTCGCGTTGTTGCTTCCCTGTTTATTTCTGATATGTTCCTAGAGAAAAATTATGTTGAAAGATGTTAGTAGCAAAGATGCGGATTGGATCCGTGATCTGAGGATTATCCTCATTGCTGCACAGAAAAATTATGTCCTTGATGCACCGCTAGGTGACAGACCTATTGCAGGAGCAGATGCAGACGTTATGAACGTTTGGCTAGCTCAATATGATGACTACTTGATAGTTTAGTGCACCATGCTTAACGGCTTAGAATCGGGACTTCAAAGACGTTTTGAACGTCATGGACCATATGAGATGTTCCAGGAGTTGAAGTTAATATTTCAAGCAAATACCCGAGTTGAGAGATATGAAGTCTCCAACAAGTTCTATAGCTAAAAGATGGAGGAGAATCGCTCAACTAGTGAGCATGTGCTCAGATTGTCTGGGTACTACAATCGCTTGAATCAAGTGGGAGTTAATCTTCCAGATAAAATAGTGATTGACAGAATTCTCTAGTCACCATCACCAAGTTAGTAGAACTTCGTGATGAACTATAGTATGCAAGGGATGACGAAAGTAATTCCCAAGCTCTTCGTGATGCTGAAATCGACGAAGGTAGAAATCAAGAAAAACATCAAGTGTTGATGGTTAACAAGACCACTAGTTTCAAGAAAAGGGCAAAGGGATAGAAGGGGAACTTCAAGTAGAACCGCAAGCAAGTTGCTGCTCAAGTGAAGAAGCCTAAGTCTGGTCCTAAGCCTGAGACTAAGTGCTTCTACTGCAAAGGAACTGGTCACTGGAGGCGGAACTGCCCCAAGTATTTGGTGGATAAGAAGGATGGCAAAGTGAACAAAGGTATATTGGATATACATGTTATTGATGTGTACTTACTAGTGTTTATAGCAACCCCTCAGTATTTGATACTGGTTCAGTTGCTAAAGAGTAGTAACTCGAAAAACGGAGTTGCAGAATAAACAGAGACTAGTAAAAGGCGAGGTGACGATGTGTGTTGGAAGTAGTTCCAAGATTGATATGATCATCATCGCACACTCCCTATACTTTCGGGATTAGTGTTGAAACTAAATAAGTGTTATTTGGTGTTTGCGTTGAGCATGAATATGATTTGATCATGTTTATTGCAATACGGTTATTCATTTAAGTTAGAGAACAATTGTTGTTCTGTTTACATGAATAAAACCTTCTATGGTCATACACACCAACGAAAATGGTTTGTTGGATCTCGATCGTAGTGATACACACATTCATAATATTGAAGCCAAAAGATGCAAAGTTAATAATGATAGTGCAACTTATTTGTGGCACTGCCGTTTAGGTCATATTGGTGTAAAGCGCATGAAGAAACTCCATACTGATGGGATTTTGGAATCACTTGATTATGAATCACTTGATGCTTGCGAACCGTGCCTCATGGGCAAGATGACTAAAACGCCGTTCTCCGGAACTATGGAGAGAGCAACAGATTTGTTGGAAATCATACATACGGATGTATGTGGTCCGATGAATATTGAGGCTCGTAGCAGGTATCATTATTTTCTGACCTTCACAGATGATTTGAGCAGATATGGGTATATCTACTTAATGAAACAGAAGTCTGAAACATTTGAAAAGTTCATATAATTTCAGAGTGAAGCGAAAATCATCGTAACAAGAAAATAAAGTTTCTACGATTTGATCGTGGAGAAGAGTATCTTAGTTACGAGTTTGGCCTTCAGTTAAAACAATGTGAAATAGTTTCACTACTCACGCCACCTGGAACACCACAGCATAATGGTGTGTCCGAAACGTCATAACCGTACTTTATTGGATATAGTGCAATCTATGATGTCTCTTACCAATTTACCACTATCGTTTTGGGGTTATGCATTAGAGACAGCTACATTCACGTTAAATAGGGCACCATCAAAATCCGTTGAGACGACGCCTTATGAACTGTGGTTTGGCAAGAAACCAAAGTTGTCGTTTCTTAAAGTTTGGGGTTGTGAT
Source organism: Aegilops tauschii subsp. strangulata (assembly GCF_002575655.3). NCBI lineage: Eukaryota > Viridiplantae > Streptophyta > Magnoliopsida > Poales > Poaceae > Aegilops > Aegilops tauschii. The sequence goes on from NC_053039.3 coordinate 489,069,696, forward strand.
GCTTATGTGAAAAAGTTTCATCCTGATAAGCTCAAACCCAAATCGGAGAAATGTATCTTCATAGGATACCCAAAGGAGACAGTTGGGTACACCTTCTATCACAGATCCGAAGGCAAGACATTCGTTGCTTAGTATGGATCCTTTCTGGAGAAGGAGTTTATCTCGAAAGATGTGAGTGGGAGGAAAGTAGAACTTGATGAGGTAACTGTATCTGCTCCCTTATTGGAAAGTAGTTCATCACAGAAATCTGTTCCTGTGACTCCTACACCAATTAGTGAGGAAGTTAATGATGATGATCATGTAACTTCAGATCAAGTTACTACCAAACCTCGTAGGTAAAGCAGAGTAAGATCCGCACCAGAGTGGTACAGTAATCCTCTTCTGGAGGTTATGTTACTAGACCATGTCGAACCTACGAACTATGAGGAAGCGATGATGAGCCCAGATTCCGCAAAATGGCTTGAGGCCATGAAATCTGAGATGAGATCCATGTACAAGAACAAAGTATGGACTTTGATTGACTTGCCCAATGATCGGCGAGTCATTGAGAATAAATGGATCTTCAAGAGGAAGACGGATGTTGATAGTAGTGTCACTATCTACAAAGCTAGAATTGTCGCAAAAAGGTTTTCGACAAGTTCAAGATGTTGACTACGATGGGAGTTTCTCACTCGTATCTATGCTTAAGTCTGTCTGAATCATGTTAGCAATTGCCGCATTTTATGAAATATGGCAAATGGATAAACAAAACTACATTAATGGATTTATTAAAGAAGAGTTGTATATGATGCAACCAGAAGGTTTTGTCAATCCTAAAGGTGCTAACAAAATATGCAAGCTCCACCGATCCATCTATGGACTGGTGCAAGCATCTCGGAGTTGGAATATATACTTTGATAAGTTTATCAAAGAATATAGTGTTATACAGACTTGCGGTGAAGCCTGTATTTACAAGAAAGTGAGTGGGAGCACTACAGCATTTCTGATAAGTATATGTGAATGACATATTGTTGATCAGAAATAATGTAGAATTATTCTGCAAAGCATAAAGGAGTGTTTGAAAGAAGTTTTTCAAAGATAGACCTCGGTGAAGCTGCTTACATATTGAGCATCAAGATCTATAGAGATAGATCAAAACGCTTGATAAGTTTTTTCAATGAGTACATACCTTAACAAGATTTTGAAGTAGTTCAAAATAGAACAGTCAAAGAAAGAGTTCTTGCCTGTGTTACAAGGTGTGAAATTGAGTAAGAGTCAAAGCCCGACCACGGCAGAAGATAGAAAGAGAATGAAAGTCATTCCCTATGCCTTGGCCATAGGTTCTATAAAGTATGCCATGCTGTGTACCAGATCTATTGTATACCCTACACTGATTTTGGCAAGGGAGTACAATAGTGATCTAGGAGTAGATCACTGGACAGCGGTCAAAATTATCCTTAGTGGAATAAGGATATGTTTCTCGATTATGGAAGTGATAAAAGGTTCGTCGTAAAGGGTTACGTCGATGCAAGTTTTGACACTAATCTAGATGACTCTAAGTCTCGGTCTAGATACATATTGAAAGTGGGAGCAATTAGCTAGAGTAGCTCCGTGCAGAGCATTGTAGACATAGAAATTTGCAAAATACTTACGGATCTGGATGTGACAGACCCGTTGACTAAAATTATCTCACAATCAAAACATGATCACACCTTAGTACTCTTTGGGTGTTAATCACATAGCGATGTGAACTAGATTATTGACTCTAGTAAACCCTTTGAGTGTTGGTCACATAGAGATGTGAACTATGGGTGTTAATCACATGGTGATGTGAATTATTGATGTTAAATCACATGGCGATGTGAACTAGATTATTGACTCTAGTGCAAGTGCGAGACTGAAGGAAATATGCCCTAGAGGCAATAATAAAGTATTATATATTTCCTTATATCATGATAAATGTTTATTATTCATGCTAGAATTGTATTAACCGGAAACATAATACATGTGTGAATACATAGACAAACAAAGTGTCACTAGTATGCCTCTACTTGACTAGCTCGTTAATCAAAGATGGTTATGTTTCCTAGCCATAGACATGAGTTGTCATTTGATTAACGGGATCACCTCATTAGGAGAATGACGTGATTGACATGACCCATTACATTAGCTTAGCACCCGATCGTTTAGTATGTTGCTATTGCTTTCTTCATGACTTATACATGTTCCTATGACTATGAGATTATGCAACTCCCGTTTACCGGAGGAACACTTTGTGTGCTACCAAACGTCACAACGTAACTGGGTGATTATAAAGGTGCTCTATAGGTGTCTCCAAAGGTACTTGTTGGGTTGGCGTATTTCGAGATTAGGATTTGTCACTCCGATTGTCGGAGAGGTATCTCTGGGCCCACTCGGTAATGCACATCACTATAAGCCTTGCAAGCATTGTGACTAATGAGTTAGTTACGGGATGATGTATTACGGAACGAGTAAAGAGACTTGCCGGTAACGAGATTGAACTAGGTATCGAGATACCGACGATCGAATCTCGGGCAAGTAACATACCGATGACAAAGGGAACAACGTATGTTGTTATGCGGTCTGACCGATAAAGATCTTCGTAGAATATGTGGGAGCCAATATGGGCATCCAGGTCCCGCTATTGGTTATTGACCGGAGAGGTGTCTCGGTCATGTCTACATAGTTCTCGAACCCGAAGGGTCCGCACGCTTAACGTTACGATGGCAGTTTTATTGAGTTTTGATGTACCGAAGGAGTTCGGAGTCCCGGATGAGATCGGGGACATGACGAGGAGTCTCGAAATGGCCGAGACGTAAAGATCGATATATTGGACGACTATATTCGGACTTCGGAAAGGTTCCGAGTGATTCGGGTATTTTTTGGAGTACCGGAGAGTTACGGGAATTCGTATTGGGCCTTAATGGGCCATACGGGAGGAGAGAAAGACCCCAAAGGGTGGCCGCACCCCTCCCCATGGGCTAGTCCGAATTGGACTAGGGAGGGGGGCGCCCCCTTCCTTCTTTCTCCTTCCCCCTTCCCTTCTCCTACTCCCACAAGGAAAGGAGGAGTCCTACTCCCGGTGGGAGTAGGACTCCCCCCTTTGGCGCGCCTCTCCCTTGGCCGGCTGCCTCCTCCTTGCTCCTTTATATACGGGGGCAGGGGGGCACCCCATAGACACAACAATTGACCCTTGAGATCTCTTAGCCGTGTGCGGTGCCCCCCTCCACCATATTACACCTCGATAATACCATTGCGGAGCTTAGGCGAAGCCCTGCGTCGGTGGAACATCATCATCGTCACCACGCCGTCGTGCTGACGAAACTCTCCCTCAACACTCGGCTGGATCGGAGTTCGAGGGACGTCATCGAGCTGAACGTGTGTAGAACTCGGAGGTGCCGTGCGTTCGGTACTTGATCGGTCGGATCGTGAAGACGTACGACTACATCAACCGCGTTGTGATAACGCTTCCGCTGTCGGTCTACGAGGGTACGTGGACAACACTTTCCCCTCTCGTTGCTATGCATCACCATGATCTTGTGTGTGCGCAGGAAATTTTTGAAATTACTACGTTCCCCAACACCGACGTACTTCTTCCTCCTATATATACCTACGTACCCCCAAACTACTAGATACGGAGCCAAAAACCTAATTCCACCGCCGCAACCTTCTGTACCCGTGAGATCGCATCTTGGGGCGTGTTCCGGAGCTCCGCCGGAGGGGGCATCGATCACGGAGGGCTTCTACAACAACACCATAGCCTCTCCGATGATGTGTGAGTAGTTTACCTCAGACCTTCAGGTCCATAGTTATTAGCTAGATGGCTTCTTCTCTCTTTTTGGATCTCAATACAATGTTCTCCCCCTCTCTCGTGGAGATCTATTCGATGTAATCTTCTTTTGTGGTGTGTTTGTTAAGACCGATGAATTGTGGGTTTTTGATCGAGTTTATCTATGAACAATATTTGAATCTTCTCTTAATTCTTTTATGTATGATTGGTTATCTTTGCAAGTCTCTTTGAATTATCAGTTTGGTTTGGCCTACTAGATTGATCTTTCTTGCAATGGGAGAAGTGCTTAGCTTTGGGTTCAATCTTGCGGTGTCCTTTCCCAGTGACAGTAGGGGCAGCAAGGCACGTATTGTATTGTTGCCATCGAGGATAACAAGATGGGGTTTATATCATATTTCATGAATTTATCCCTCTACATCATGTCATCTTGCTTAAGGCATTACTCTGTTCTTATGAACTTAATACTCTAGATGCATGCTGGATAGCGGTCGATGTGTGGAGTAATAGTAGTAGATGCAGGCAGGAGTCAGTCTACTTGTCTCGAACGTGATGCCTATATACATGATCATACCTAGATATTCTCATAACTATGCTCAATTCTATCAATTGCTCAACAGTAATTTGTTCACCCACCGTAAATACTTATGCTCTTGAGAGAAGGCACTAGTGAAACCTATGGCCCCCGGGTCTATTTTCCATCATATTAATCTTCCAACACTTAGTTATTTTTATTGCTTTCTATTTTACTTTGCATCTTTATCATAAAAATACCAAAAATACTATCTTATCATATCTATCAGATCTCACTCTCTTAAGTGACCGTGTAGGGATTGACAACCCCTTATCGCGTTGGTTGCGAGGATTTATTTGTTTGTGTAGGTTCGAGGGACTCGTGCGTGGCCTCCTACTGGATTGATACCTTGGTTCTCAAAAACTGAGGGAAATACTTACGCTGCTTTACTGCATCACCCTTTCCTCTTCAAGGGAAAACCAACGCAGTGCTCAAGAGGTAGCAAGGCGCTGCGGCGGTACCACTGCCACAACATCCGCCCAGGATGCTCGAGGTGGGTGACCTCGTCCTGAGGCGGGTCCTCTCCAGGGAAGGGCTGCATAAGCTCTCACCCATGTGGGAGGGCTCGTTCAAGGTCGTCCATGTCTCCAGGCCTGGCGCCGCGCGCCTGGAGACACAGGACGGGGTACCCATCCAGAACGCGTGGAACATCCAACACCTCCGGAAGTTGTACCCATGAAGAAAGGCCCAGCGCCTGTTAAGAAGGCCCAGTGCCTGTGAAGGTCTCGGCTCATGACTCTCTCACATAATAATGAGTGGGGCTGTACATGCCCTGGAGTCTCAGGAGTGCTGCCCTCGGGCCTCGGGGGCCCCCTCCCACGTCTTAGTGGCAGCACTTAGCTCTGCGCTGGTGAGAAGACTCGAAGACTAGAATAGGTGCCGGACGCGGCTTTTCATTTGCTTTCCATAGTTGGTTCGCCCCTCTTTAATTGAAGTTTGCTTCTGGTGTTCTCGGCTGATTTGGTTCCGTTGCCTTCTGCCTCTGTTTCCGTTTTCGACTTGGCCTGTACTCTCTCTCGCATTCCTCGTGAGGGGGCTGGACAGGTGCCCTCGTGAACATTTTTCCTTCCCTCGTGAGCGTTTTTTCTTGTCTTGCCTTTTGTCTGCTTTTCGCGAGGCACCCTCATTTGAGCCCACAAGCTGGCGCACTTCTTCTAATCCGTGCCCCACGGGTACCACGATACAAAGCGCAGGGTCAAGGCCAGTGGCGCCTGCAACCGACGCTCGGGAAAACGTTAAGCCTCCTAACGAGTTTTTTCTGCAGTTTCTAAGCGCCTACCAGGCCAAGGGGGCCTCGACAGGCACCAGGAAGCGAGCACCTCGTGGAGAGGAGACCGCTCCAAGCACGTCAAGCTAAGTTATCCTTACATAAAACAACGATGTTGCGACACAGCACAGGGACGATGAACATAGCATAATAACTGGGAGATCATAGTTCGTTGCACGCCCCTCCGAGGCCCCATACTGGTTTATTTCTTAATACTGGAAGGAAAGGAAGAACAAGATAAAAGTGGCGCGTGCCCCTATGGTGGACCGCGAAGGCGGGCCCTTGGCGCTGACCCGAGCTCAGCCAGACCCCTCCTCGCGCTTCACAGGGGTGCGACGACGAGACGACCCGCTGCCACCTTCGAAGCGGGCACGGCGGCGCGGCGGCTGGTGGTAACCACCGCAGCTGGAGCTGTCGCCGGGGGAAGAGCCGCCATAGCTGGACGAGACGCGGTCGACGCCAAGGGCGTGTTCGCCCTCATCCTCATCACGACCATCGCCAAGGCCGAGCACCTCATCGCCGTAGTTGACCTCGGGGTAGCATCCGGCGCGGTGACCATCTTCCCCAAACACCCTCACGTAGAGGGTCGCATCGCCGTCGTACTTGAAATGAAGGGTGCACCGCCTGCCCAGGCCGCGCGCGCGGGCAAACGTCTACCAGCCGCGGGCCAGGGCTATGTTGCCCGCGATAGAGACCTCAACCGCGACCCAGGAAACCCTGCTGCAGTAGTCGTCCGCCTGCAGCCAGAGCCCGCCTGGACCTGCGGCCGGTAGCTCGTCGACGAAGAAGCGCGGGAGCTAAAGCCAGTTGCTGGCCGGGTCCTCCGACCAGACGACGAACTCCGTCAGCACCTCCGCCGAGTGGAAGCACGGCCGGCGAGGCCGTGCGACCACGGCGCGTCTCCCTTCATCAACAGGGCTGCCGCGACCGGAGCGACCCCTACCACACGAAGCGGCACCGCCGCGGCCGCGGGGGGCCGCAGCGGGGGTCACGGTGTGCTTGCGGGGGCGGCCACGTCAACGCTTGGGCATAGGAGAGCCGGGCCCTTCGCGAGGGGCCTTCCCCTTCTCCGCGGCAGAGAACCTCTTCGACGGCGCCATTGGTGTCGCTGCTGGCAATGGAGCAAGGGGGAAGGAGCGAGCGGAATGGGAAGAAATGGGCGACGGGGGCTCTGTCCCCTCCCCATTTATAGTAGGAGAAGGCCAACCAACGCCCCCCACGATCACAGGTAATGATGGTTTTTCCTTGCATGTCGCAGGGACTTGTCAAGTCGGGCAGTTGCCGAGGCAGCGTGGGGAAGTGGAGACGCCAACGCCCAATCAACCGCCACACGTCGACCGAGGCCGCAGGCTGTTGGGGCCCGCGACGCTCCGCACTTGCCCTTTGGCTTCGCCTCGAAGCCAAGCCCGAGCGCGCCTTGGGCCCGTGGGCTACTGTCGGCATTCTGGGAACGGGGGTCCCCAGACTTGCCTGCCTGCGGCCCACGGCATGGCTTTGCAAGCGGGCCCGTACGGCCCATCTTCACCAACAAGCTTTCAAGACCCTCGCGAGGGGCCAAGCCTCGCGAGGGGGACGACACAAGACCTCCTCGGGAGCGGCCTCACCAGGCTGGCTCGTGAGGGGCGGAGAGATCAAGGCAAGGCAAACCTCGCGAGGTTCCAGTGACGTGAGCCATGACGATCGAGGCCAGGCGGGCGCCAGCGCGCAGAGTGTCCTTGTTTCCTCTTTGGTGCTAAGGGGGCAAGCGCAGGCGAGGAGTACCGAGGCATCAAGCAAAGGTTTCCCTATCGGTGCAACGAGACCAAGACCAGCAGGACGACAGGACGGAGGTCACCGTGGAGCCCAAGACAGCGTCACCACCAGAGCCTTTGGCAGGCGAAGACTGCTTTTGTCAGGATAAGCTATACTAGCTGTCCCCTTTCAAATTGGCAGTTGTGGGATCCCTTCCCGCTCCATATTTGGGAAGAGGACCGGGGCCTCTATAAATAGGACTAGCCACCACCATAGGAGGCAACTGATTTAGATCATCCTCACCCACACAAGTTCACCAAGCACAAGAACACCTCTCCTCAGGAGGCTGTTCTTCCCCTTGTACTGTTCATCCTCAGCCCAAGAGGCAATCCACCACCACACACTGGAGTAGGGTAATACACCACAACGGTGGCCCGAACCAGTATAAATCTTGTGTCCCTTGTGTTGCGAGTTCGTCAAGCTAGCCTAGAAATCGCGAAGCGTGAGAGGGCGTGATCTGCGAGGGGGAGATCTTCGCGCGCACCCCAGAGTTCGAACCTTAAGGGTTTTGCCGGAACTCGAGATCCGACAAGCCAGGTCATCCTACGAATCTCAACTGTCCATACCAGATTTCTAAAAGAAGTGGAGACATGAAAATCAAAGAATGGAAAAAATGTATGGACAGTCGTAAGGAGGTTCTTGGAAGCAAAAGGAAGCGAAGCGCAAGAATTGGAGACAGGATGATCTCCATTCTCCATAATGGAGAGTCAGGGTCTATATTGTTTTATGCTATATTACCTTCAAGAGGGTATTTAGGTCCTACCTAATACTGATGATCATGTGCTAAGAACAATTAAGTAGGGTTGGTTCGATGACTATGAGGATGATGATCGTATGACTTGTTACTAATAACGAGTAGAAGTTGTATGATGATGATTAGTAGGACTTGTTATTATGATGATGCATGATGCGAGCATGAAGAGTTATTATATATCAGTGGGTGAAATGAACATGGATTGGATTGAAGTGAAGGCAACATGCATGTGGTGCATGTCGAAAGTAGTACAATCCAAACTTGATCAAGTTAGGATTAGTATTACTTTCGACATGCACCACATGTTGCCTTCACTTCAGTCTAAGCCATGTTTAGGCATAGCAGTAGCATTGGTAAACCAAGCACGGAGATAAGAGAGGACACGTCTCTCTATTAGCTAGCTAAGAACCTAAATTAACCCCCAAAACCCCTAAACCACCCCCTTTCAAAAAAAAAACAAAAACCTCAGCTCCTACCAGCTGCTGATGCGTCGATGCCTTTTGGTCCCGGTTGGTGCCACCACCCGGGACCAAAGGGCCTCCTGCCTGGGCTCGCCGCAACGGCCACGTGGAGGCCCATCTGTCCCGGTTCGTGTAAGAACCAGGACTAAAGGCCTAGGGCTTTAGTAATGACCCTTTAGTCCCGGTTCCATAACCGGGACAAATGGCCCTTACGAACCGGGATTTAGTAATGACCCTTTAGTCCCGGTTCCATAACCGGGATAAATGGCCCTTATGAACCGGGACAAATGTCCCTTTTTCTACTAGTGATCTTAAAGGATAGAGATACAAAGCAATAATTTATAGTTGATATAAAGTAAGTAACATCAAGTGCAAATGAAATCACTTTCCATTTTTTCATGGGTCCATGTTTTCATTGCAATTTCATTGAATGCCACAAGGGTTAGAAAGAAGGTCAGGTGTATCATGTAAGCATAGAACGCTAAGTCTTCATCATATCAGAAGAAAATCTTATCGTAACCGGGCCGGATTGTTGGTGAAGTGAATCAAGGACATAGCTTCTTATTTGAATCAATCAATAATTTATGTAATACTTGAGCAAGAGATTTTTTTTATCCGTGCACTTAAATGGTAGAGAATGAGATGAAGGTTTATAAGAATACAAAAAGTGAAAGAAAGTCTCGCATTGACGCAGCTGATCATTTGGCAATGAAGATGCCTTATCATTGATATTAATGTGAGGAGTAGGGATTTCTATGCAACGGATGCATGAGAGCTAGGAATGTATTAAATCTCTCTAATGAACTAGTTAGGTGTGCATCCAACTCACTTGCTTCCGAAGACCTAGAGCATTTTGAAGAAGCTTATCATAGTAATATGCAAGTCAAGTTCTATAATGTAAAAAAATCCTCAACTAATATGTAAACATGAAGCACATGAAAACTCTCTATATGGCAATGCATTGTGCTACTTTGAAACACATATATGAAAAAAGGAATGAGTAAATAGCTCATATGCGACATTTTAGATTGGTATTGGAAGGAAAGTGACGTAGTTGGAAAGAATAACTCATGTGCGAAGTTTATCATGGCCCAAATAGCCAAGGCTCGACCGGGCGACAAAACTATCGTCAACGGTTATGTTAAGGCAGGTGGGTCCCACTTATTTGACACTGCTTCGAGTGAACCATGTCCCCTTGCTCGACCGTGCTCGACTGAACCCGTGCCACCCCTACCTCCCCGCTCCCCTCTTCATTCTCGGTGGCGCTGAAGCATTCGTTCTCGAATGCGGCGACACTTTCGTTCTCGGTTGCAGCGACAGATGTGGTGAGTGAATTAGGAACCCTAGTGATGTTCTACGCGTTAGATCTGACCGTGTCTCTTTTTGTCAGCCGATTTGGAATCTTGATTATGGGGGTGCGGGTGGGCTGAACGTGATGGAGCCGCCAGAGACAACTTTGACCCATGGGTACTGCGCATCTCTCCAACCATGCGATTATGGTATCATTTGCTTCCCCCAACTCGCACTACCCGCCATTGACAAACAGGGGGGATGGTGCGTGGACCTTCGAAATTAGGATCGAATTCTTTCCATCAAAGGCGAAGCTAGGTTATGGTAGCGTGCAAAACATAGAGAGAGATACATTTCTGAAATGGGAGGTTGAATTTGCAGAGATTGATCCATAAGACCTACAGAGCATGGAAGAGAAGGCTGTGAAGAATGTGGTGGAGAAAATTGGGGATAGTATTTTTGGGGGTCCAGACCAAGAGGTAGCATTGTTACGGTTCAAGAATTGGAAGGGCGACTATGTGAGAATTGAGGATGGCGAAGAGATGGTTGATGATATTGATCAACTAGACGACTGGACAAGCAAATGGGCTACCTTTCATGCGGAGCTCATTGATCTGAAAGCATATTCTAAGGTTGGATATGTGCCCTCATAGTTGGCTTCGCAGATGTGAGATGATGATTGGGCTACACAGAGGCAGATAATGCCCATATGTACCGGTGGAGTGACAATATTAGGTTAGGGGGCTGATGCAGATTCATAAGGGTTGTCATGGTGCTGCAGTTGTTGTTAGTGTTGATTGGAATTAAGTAGAATTAGATGACCCTACTGATTTGGTCATTGCACCAATGGTTGACACCAATATGGCTAATTTTTTGGCATTCCAGTAGATGAAAGAGATAAGGATGAGAAGGGTGAATCTGATTTGCCTGCTGATGCTAACAGAGCTGAAGATGTGGATGGAAAGTTGATGGAAGATGCTGCAGATGATGTAGATGATGCACATGATGATGAACTGGTAAATGTTTATGACAAAGAAACCCCTACTATTGAAGTAGGGAAGTTGTGGCCAGCCATGGATGAGTTTAGGATGCATTTCAAGCCTTATGCAGTCAAATATGACACTACAAAATTTGCTCTATTTTGCGACGTTTCACTTGTGTCACTAAAACCGTTTTTCATCGCGGAAAATGCCATGGTGACGTTTCCAGCTGTCACCCCCACCGTCACCGAAGCGCCATTATAAAAAATAAAATCTTGAAAGTACCAATTCTCCCCTCATGCAAGATCGTATCTTAGGTGACGAACCCCAAATTTTAACTAATGGCTGTTTTCAGTGATGGCCCAGATGTCACCTATGATAGGCCAATTTGTCACCTAAGATCATTTTTGGTGGCGATAATCCATCACTAGTGATCGGTCCACGTGTTTGACCGGTCAAAGTTTCTGCCAAGTGGGGCCATCAGATGCTGATGTGGCTGCTTCCATGTGGGTTCGTCGTGGGTTTTATTGCCATCAGTCTCGTTAGTAATAAGTCAACATCAGTTTTGACTGGTCAACACTACTGTCATATGGTCCCAGAAGATACTGACGTGACTGCTTACATGTGGGACCAAGCCTTGTTTTTTTGGTGACGATGTGTTATTTGACCGGTCAATGATTTTGACATGTGTGCCGATTGTAGTGCTGACGTGGATGCTGGCATGCGGGTCCACACATGGGTGTTGTGGCTTCTTACATGTGGGACCATACACTGCTGAGGGCGACCATAACCGCCACAGTTTGTAGGCGCGGTCAATTTGTTTTATATTAAAAAATTGGAGGGCATATTTGATGCAAAATTGTAATATTGTACAATTATAATATGAGTTTTTGCAAATTTTGAATTCCAATGCAAATTGAGAAATCGATGCTTATTAAATCGCAAACTTGACAATTGTCAAATAGACTATCTGAGACATTACAATAACCAGCCATGGTACAAAGCAGCGGTATAAAATTAGACACATTACTCGGTTTCACGACATCCTGGTGATACCTCCTTTTAGTGATCCGGAAAAGGAACAGAAAGTATCCCGCACCTGTTTCCCAAGTGGTAACCCTGGGTTATCGAACCCACGAGAGGAAGGTCCATTGAAGCAATGGTTTCTAGTAAGCTTTCGTCGAAGGATTAAATCCAGCTTTTGATCGGATCAATCAAGAAAATTATGATTCAACTCTTATAATAAAAAGAGGTACGGGTATGAGGTCTTAATGCTTACAACCATGTATTTGTGTCGGGACTAGATATGATCTTAATTTCTGCACTGGAAGTTACCCATCGAGATGTGCTTGTTACGAACCGAAGTGGGGGATGTGTCCAAATAACATCTTGACCGGCACGCGTCCTGCATCAAGAATCAGTTGTCCTACCGCAGGCCCTATCCGCCGTGCAGGGTTGACTCAATAAATAAGATTATAATAATTAGACACGAGCTTTGGGCGTTTAACACCTCTTGAATCCTCAAGGATTGGATCCATGTTGTCGTACTAAATCTTTCTGTCACTGGTGTTCGCAGTAAGCTTCACGTTCTCTCGCACTTAGCCTCACCATCACTCGATCTCCATGATCCCGGTGACGGTGTCCTAGACTAAGGCGTACTAACCTATATGGCCAACAGTCCATGGGCCGAGCTTACGGCCCACCGATCGTCACAAGGAAGGACTCCGAAAGCTATGAACCTCAGCGTGATCAAGATGGAAACATCTAAAGACTTGGCGTGTACTTCAAGGATAGCTTAATAGTCATCATGTTGGCAGCTGACTATATGTGTAACCTAGGTACCCCCGGTGTGTATATAAGCCGTGGGGTTTAGTATTTAGAGGCACAAGTACCAGCCGTAGGGTTTAGAACACAATCATACGATGTGACGCCCAGATAATTATGCTATAGTAATCCCCTGCTAATGATGCCATGTCATCGCTTTTACTGTTGCTAAATCCCGCTTAGGTTCAATCTGGTTCGAATTCAAATACTAAGTGAAATCCAAAAGTTCACAAACTTGAAAACTAAAATGTTGATCATGTGACAAATATTCACTTCTTAATATTGGTGGTGAACCAACATTTTTGCAAAGTGGTTTGATGCCCTAATATAAATAAAACATAAAGCTAATAAATAAATAAAAGGTAAAGGAGAGAGCCCCCTTTGTTCCCTGGCCTACTAGAGCTGGCCCAGCCCAACCCCCACACCCGCGGTCGATCCCCTCCCCTCACTGTGCCTCCGACCCCGTCGCTACAGGGGCAAGACCCCGCCGGGTCACCTCGCCGGCGACGCCCCGAGGGGATAAGGCCGAGCCCCCTCAGCCTCGTCCGCTTCCTCCCCCTCTCGCCCGAAATATCTCCACCTCTCTCTCTCTCTCTCTCTCTCTCTCTCGCCCACGCCCCCTCCTCAGATCCCCTTTCACCCGAGCGCCCTTGTGGTCACCGGCGTGCACCACCACGGCGATCGGCACCCCCGCGCCCTCCTGTTGAGTCTAGGAGCCCCTCTGCCGTTCGCCTCGTCGACCTCAACCATCGGTTCGAGCCCAACGCATGTGCAACAACGATGAGGCCGACTTCTTCTTCCTCGGACCCGGCCGCTATCTACGACGAACCCGGTGCCTGCAAGCCTCCCCGAGCCCGCTGCCACCCCCCCTACAACACCGCTGTGAGCTCCTTCACGTTTTCCCCCAGCTCCCTACATTGATAGGTCTCCCTAGCCGCCATTGCCATGCGAGCCGAAGCTCATCGCCGCTCAAGCACGTTTCCGGCGATGCTCTAGTAACTCATTGGTCACTTGCGTGCGCCCAACCGCTTGGATAGCTCGAGCAGAAGCCGTAGATGCCGCGCTCCGACCACGCTGTCTCCAACGTCGTCCGAGCTCCGGCCAGCTGTTGCTCCTCTCTGCTGCCGCCGCTGCTGGCCTGCTGCTGCTCTACTGCTACCGCACTTGCTGCTTCCTGCTGCTTCTTGTGCTGCTTCTGCCACTGCCGCGCTGCTCTGCTTGCTGCTTACCAGCCGCCGCCCCCTGGTCAATCGCCTCTGCCCGCACACGCCTCACCTCGCTTGCTGTCACGACGCGCACGTGTGCTCCCCTGCTGCCCGCAGCTGTTGCGCACCGTCCCGTCCTCACGCCTCCACACGCTGGCGGCCGCCCTCGCTCGGCTCTGGCTGCGACCCGCTCTCCCCTCCACTCGCTGGCCGGCCTCCTCACCACGGCCGGTGCCCTCCCCTTGCCGCGCCGTGGCTACGGCCCTGGCTGCGCCCTCCGTCGCCTCCGTGCGGGTGCGCGGACGCCCGCATCCGATAACGCCCGCGCTCGCTAAAGGCCTATGGGCCACTTACACGTGGGGCCAGCCCCCTTTCCTGTAAAAAAAGATAGATTAAAAAATGAATATAAATAATAATTAATTAATTAATAGGTCAGTTAGTTAACCGAAACCTAATTAGTCTAATTAATTTTTTAGTTAGTTAAACAGCCTATGACAGCGGGCCCCACCCCCCTTTTGACCAGTCAAACGGTTACTGGTCAACTGGGACCCCCTGGCCCACCGGTCAGCCACTGGGTGCACTTTTGGGTACCCTGTGCTGGGTGCCCCTAGCATTTTTAACAATTATTTTCGAATTAAGAGTAATTTCAGAATATTGTTTAAATCTTTGAAAAATCTTAGAAAATTATCCGTAGCTCGGATGAAAATACTTTGTACATGAAAGTTTCTCAGAACGACGAGGCGAATCCGACTACACTCTCCGTTCATCTGTCACGTTCCCCTAGTGTTAGACTAGGTATATTGTAGATATACGTGTTGTAACACAATACATGTACATGTACGTTCTCTCCTATATATACATGACAACCGTACCCGCTTAGGTATTGAGCATTGTTCAAACCCTAGTTTTGTCTAACATCACCTCGCCCGCCTTCGCTAGTCACTCCGGGGCCTGCAGAGCCCATGGACTCTCCCTCGGCAGAGTCTTTGGACTCGCCTGCTGGTGTGTCTTCCGTGCCGCTCCCAGACGTTGGCTCTTCTGTCGTGGTGGCTTCTTCGACACCTCCGCCGCCTGTCATACTGCGCCCTCATACGCGCAGCAAGAGTGGCATTGTCAAGCCTCTCCAGCGCACGGATGGTACGTTCGCATGGCTTGCGGCCTGTGTTGCTCGTGCTGAGGTCGATCCTACGGTTGAACCACGACATTTTCAGGCAGCACTTGGCATTCCACACTGGCACGCTGCTATGGAACAGGAGATCCATGCTCTTCGAAAGAATAATACCTGGCGACTGGTTTCACCTGCATCAGGTGTCAATGTTATTGATTCTAAATGGGTGTTCAAGGTGAAGAAACATGCTGACGGGTCCATTGAGAGGTACAAGGCACGACTGGTGGCCAAAGGATTTAAACAAAGGTATGGCCTTGATTATGAAGATACGTTTAGTCCTGTTATTAAACCTACGACTATTCGTGTTCTTCTTTCGCTGGCTGTTACTCGAGGCTGGTCGCTTCGTCAGCTCGATGTCCAGAATGCTTTTCTTCATGGAGTTCTGGAAGAAGAGGTATATATGCGTCAGCCACCAGGCTTTGTTGACCCTGCTCAGCCACATCATCTGTGTCGCCTCGACAAGGCTCTCTATGGTCTGAAGCAAGCTCCTTGTGCGTGGCATGCATGTCTTGGCGCTGCTCTTCGTGCACATGGGTTTGTACCGTCTACAGCAGACACGTCTCTGTTCATTCTTCAGCGACCTGAGGTGACCATGTACATTCTGGTCTATGTTGATGATATCATACTTGTCAGTTCATCTGTCACTGCTGCAGATCGGCTTGTGGTTTCTCTAGGGGCTGTTTTTGCTGTCAAGGATCTTGGGAGACTGCACTATTTTTTGGGCCTGGAGGTTCTTCATTCTGACAGTGGTTTGACTCTCACTCAGCAGAAGTACTCTCAGGATCTGTTACGACGTGCGGGTATGATGCAGTGTAAAACTGCTACCACTCCTATGTCCTCCACAGACAAATTGTCAGCTTTTGATGGGGACTTGCTCTCCTCTGAGGATGCCACTGAATACCGCAGCATCGTTTGTGGACTGCAATACTTACTCGTCACTCGACCAGATATATCATTTGCAGTTAACCGTGTGTGTCAGTACCTTCATGCACCGCGTGATCCTCATTGGACGGCCGTTAAGCGCATTCTGCGCTATGTTCGACACACTGCTTCATATGGTCTACATCTGCAGCCTGCGGCTTCTGGTTTGATCTCAGCCTTCTCTGATGCTGATTGGGCTGGTAGTCCCGATGATAGGCGATCCACGGGGGGACATGCTGTGTTCCTTGGTCCTAATTTGATCGCCTGGCAAGCTCACAAGCAAGCTACTGTGTCTCGGAGTAGTACTGAAGTTGAGTACAAAGCAGTTGCTAATGCCACGGCTGAGATCATATGGGTGCAGTCATTGCTTCGAGAGTTGAAGGTCTCTCAAGCCCAGCCGCCTGTTCTTTGGTGTGATAACATCGGTGCTACATATCTTTCATCCAATCCGGTATTTCATGCCCGAACGAAACACATCGAAGTCGATTATCATTTTGTGAGAGAACGCGTTGCACAGAAGCTACTTCAGATCAAGTTTGTTTATTCTAAGGATCAGCTTGCTGACATTTTCACTAAACCCTTGCCCTTACCTTCTTTTGAAGGATGTCGACGCAATCTTAACCTCCTGAGTGTTTCAGGACATAGTTAAGATTGAGGGAGGGTGTTAGACTAGGTATATTGTTGATATACGTGTTGTAACACAATACATGTACTTGTACGTTCTCTCCTATATATACATGACAGCCGTACCCGCTTAGGGTATTGAGCATTGTTCAAACCCTAGTTTTGTCTAACACCTAGCATAGCGAACATGCAACCTTTCCCCTCTGTTTCATCTGTCCGGAAATGCCAAACTTCGGGAAAGCATTCCCGGATGTTGTCCCCCTTCACCGGTAGCGTGTAGTGCCGCGTTAGAACACCTCTAGCGTTGCTTATTGCCCTGTCATGCTTAGTATTGCATTTGTTTGCTCTGTATTTATTGTTTCTTCCCCCTCTTCTCTCCGGTAGACCCTGAGACCGCTACTGATGTCCCTGTGATCGACTACGTCGACGACGACCCTTCTTCCCTTTCAACGGAGCTTCCAGGCAAGCCCCCCCTTTGATCATCCCGATATCGCCCATTCCATTCTCTCATGCTTGCATTAGATTTTGCTATTGTTATTGTTTGCTCCTATTCTGATGCATAGCCTACTTTTGTAACCTGCTCATTGTACCTTACCTACTTATCCTAAATTGCTTAGTATAGGTTGGTTAGTGATCCATCAGTGACCCCCACCTTGTCCTTGTTGCCCCTGCTTCAGCATCGATGACTCGATCAACATGATCGACAACCAGAGCCCGACACCTCACATCACATCACGCCCCTTTTGTTGCTCGACTCTGCAGAGCTACTATCGAGTGCCGAGGGTGAAACCTCACAACGCACTCCCGATGACAACTCTGTAGTGTAGCTATTCGGTCGTGGTCAACGAGGGTGGTTCCTCCTTCACATTCCTGATACGGCTCTGTCGTGCAACCCCTCAAGTGTGAACCTTGAGGGTGGTTCCTCTTACGTTCACCTTGATGATTACATCGAGTGGAATTCACCGGGGGTGATTCCTCGGGTTTTCCCCTTGATGTTTGGACACACGGTTACCTGGACTTTACTTGAGACCATTGTTGAAGTCGGGTCGGCTCTGAGGGGTACCCGCGAGTTGATGTGAAAGTCGGGCGGGCCCGTGGAGCACCCGCGAGTTTTCTACGTGGCACGGCCGGGCAGTCTGGGCCCTTGCCGTAAGTCCATGAGACGGGGCGACGGGGTCACATTATCGTTAGTCTCTGCTCGTCTCCGCGAGCCCCCAATGCACTAACAGGTTTGGGTATTTGTTCTGAGTTGGCCTCTGGCCTTTACGCACTAACCACCATGCGAGAATAGATATGGGCCTCGACGTCGCAGTATCAGCCGAAGCTTTGTCAGACCTCCAGTTCAGCATGGCGGCACGGTCGGATCATGCTGGCCATCCGAGGCGGTGCTGGTATCCACCCTGCTCGCAACGACCCGGAGTGCAACGGGTGATGGGCCTAAGACCCCGGGGCACTTAGGATGTAGACCGACAGGGACCTCTCTGCTGAGCCTAGGTAGGGCTGCGACGTGTTGATCTTCCGAGGCCGGGCATTGACCCCAGAAAGGTGTGTCCGGCAAGAGTGATCGAGCGTGTTGGGTAACGTGGTGCACCCCTGCAGGGAAGATATATATTCGAATACCGTTGTAGCGACCAGACCTCAAACAGTCTGATCTCTGTGCATCAGTGTCATCCCTGGATCGGTAATGCTGACACGCACAGTACTTGAGGATTTATAACAAAGTAGCAATCACACTTATCACATCGAATGTCTCAAAAGAGAACTTATTACAATAAATATGGCTTAAGGCCATCTAATACGATAACAGCGGAAGGCTTGGAAGATAAAGTGAGTCCATCAACTCCAACGGCATCACTGAGTGAAAGACAACGATCTATGGCTCCTTACTCGTCGTCTGAAAAGTCTGCAACATGATACGTTGCAGCCCGAAACGGGTCAGCACATGGAATATGCTGGCAAGGCAACACAAAAGAGTAATGAATAGAATAATGCTATCACTACATGCATATATGGCTGGTGGAGGCTGTATGGTTAACATGTTTTGCGGAAAGCCAATTTTTCCCTACAACAAAGGAATAAATTTTATTTAACTATCATGGTGGTTGTTAAACATTGAGAAGGTTCACCCAACTAAATCCCAATTGAGCATCATCATTAAACCCAATCAAATTATATTAAGAGTGATGAGATCCACATGATAATCCAAGAACTAGATACTCAAGATGTCCATAACCGGGGACACGGCTAACCATGATTAGTTTGTACACTCTGCAGAGGTTTGCGCACTTTTCCCCACAAGACTCGATCTCCTCCGTTGGATTTCTCGCACTACATAATGTTTGAGAAACGGATGACGGAGACATAGTCTTTCCGAAGAGGTCCCCTTAACCGATAGATAGGCCGGTACACCTACAATCCCCTACATCTGCTAGCCCATCATGGAAAAGTTTCCCACAACTTACTCAACTATGCCAGAGCCCATAATGGCATGTGGATGCACACGGAAGTTTCTAGCATGAATAATCTTATGATCCCTTTGAGCCTGGGTGGCAGTCCATAGGAGAATCACACGGTACCCCGGGATTTCCAAAAATACAGGCAACATTGGGTTCCCCAGGTGCCTCAATCCACCCAGATGTGTATTAAAGTTGCCACCTTAAGTTAACCATTAATTAACAATACTCACATATGTCATGAATACACTCAAACCCAAACCACGTCTACGAGCATAGCATAGCAATATAAGCAACATAGAAGTAACTCCCATAGGTTTGATAATAAACAGGTGAATAGGTACTACCTCATCTACTTCCCAAACCCACAATTTAATCTGATCCTTGATACGTCCATTTTGCATCATGTTTTTATATCGATATTTATTGCAATATGGGCTGTTATTACACATTATGTCACAATACTTATGCCTATTCTCTCTTATTTTACAAGGTTTACATAAGGAGGGAGAATGTCGGCAGCTGGAATTCTGGGCTGGAAAAGGAGCAAATATTAGAGACCTATTCTGCACAACTCCAAAAGTCCTGAAACTCCACGAAAATTATTTTTGGAAATAATAAAAAATACTGAGCGGAAGAAATACCAGAGAGAGCCCACACCCTGGCCACGAGGGTGGGGGCGCGCCCTACCCCCCTGGGCGTGCCCCCTGCCTCGTGGGCCCCCTGTTGGCCCTCCGGTGCCCATCTTCTGCTGTATAAAGTCTTTCGTCCGAAGAAAAATCATAAGCAAGCTTTCGGGACGAGACTCCGCCGCCACGAGGCGGAACCTTGGCGGAACCAATCTAGGGCTCCCGCACAGCTGTTCTGCCGGGGACACTTCCCTCCGGGAGGGGGAAATCATCGCCATCATCATCACCAACGCTCCTCTAATCGGGAGAGGGCAATCTCCATCAACATCTTCACCAGCACCATCTCCTCTCAAACCCTAGTTCATCTCTTGTATCCAATTCTTGTCTCTAAGTCTGGGATTGGTACCTGTAGGTTGCTAGTAGTGTTGATTACTCCTTGTAGTTGATGGTAGTTGGTTTATTTGGTGGAAGATCATATGTTCAGATCCTTTATGCATATTAATACTCCTCTGATTATGAACATGAATATGCTTTGTGAGTAGTTACGTTTGTTCCTGAGGACATGGGAGAAGTCTTGCTATTAGTAGTCATGTGAATTTGGTATTCGTTCGATATTTTGATGAGATGTATGTTGTCTATCCTCTAGTGGTGTTATGTGAACGTCGACTACATGACACTTCACCATTGTTTGGGCCTAGAGGAAGGCATTGGGAAGTAATAAGTAGATGATGGGTTGCTAGAGTGACAGAAGCTTAAACCCTAGTTTATGCGTTGCTTCGTAAGGGGCTTATTTGGATCCACTTGTTTCATGCTATGGTTAGGTTTACCTTAATACTTCTTTTGTAGTTGCAGATGCTTGCAATAGGGGTTAATCATAAGTGGGATGCTTGTCCAAGTAAGGACAACACCCAAGCACCGGTCCACCCACATATCAAATTATCAAAGTACCGAACGCGAATCATATGAACGTGATGAAAACTAGCTTGACGATAATTCCCATGTGTCCTCGGGAGCGCTTTTCTCTATATAAGAGTTTGTCCTGGCTTGTCCTTTGCTACAAAAAGGATTGGGCCACCTTGCTGCACTTTATTTACTTTTGTTACTTGTTGCTCGTTACAAATTATCTTATCACAAAACTATCTGTTACCTACAATTTCAGTGCTTGCAGAGAATACCTTGCTGAAAACCGCTTATCATTTCCTTCTGCTCCTCGTTGGGTTCGACACTCTTACTTATCTAAAGGACTACGATAGATCCCCTATACTTGTGGGTCATCAAGACTCTTTTCTGGCGCCGTTGCCGGGGAGTGAAGCGCCTTTGGTAGGTGGAATTTGGTAAGGAAAAATTTATGTAGTGTGCTGAAATTTACTGTCACTTGTTACTATGGAAAGTAATCCTCTGAGGGGCTTGTTCGGGGTATCTTCACCCCGACCAGTAGAGCAAAGAGTTGCTCCTCAACCTACTGAACCTACTGAAAATGAAAATGTCTACTTTGAGATTCCTTCGGGTATGATAGAAAAACTGCTAGCTAATCCTTTTGCAGGAGACGGAACAATGCATCCTGATGAGCACCTAATATATGTGGATGAAGTTTGTGGATTATTTAAGCTTGCAGGTGTGCCCGATGATGTTATCAAGAAGAAGGTCTTCCCTTTATCTTTGAAGGGAGATGCATTGACATGGTATAGGCTATGTGATGATATGGGATCATGGAACTACAAGCGATTGAAATTGGAATTTCACCAGAAGTTTTATCCTATGCATCTTGTTCATCGTGATCGTAATTATATATATAATTTTTGGCCTCGCGAAGGAGAAAGCATCGCTCAAGCTTGGGGGAGGCTTAAGTCAATGTTATATTCATGCCCCAATCATGAGCTCTCAAGAGAAATGATTATTCAAAAATTTTATGCTCGGCTTTCTAACAACAATCGCACCATGCTCGATACTTCTTGTACTGGTTCTTTTATGATGAAGACTATTGAATTCAAATGGGATTTATTGGAAAGAATTGAACGCAACTCTGAAGATTGGGACCTCGACGAAGGTAAGGAGTCAGGTATAACACCTAAGTTTGATTGTGTTAAATCTTTTATGGAGACCGATGTTTTCCGTAAATTCAGCACTAAATATGGACTTGACTCTGAGATAGTAGCTTCTTTTTGTGAATCTTTTGCTGCTCACGTTGATCTCCCTAAGGAGAAGTGGTTTAAATATCATCCTCCCATAGAAGTAAAAGCAGTAGCACCTATTAAAGTTGAAGAAAAGACTATTACTTATAATGATCCTATTGTTCCTACTGCTTATGTTGAGAAACCACCCTTCCCTGTTAGAATAAAGGATCATGCTAAAGCTTCAACTGTGGTTCGTAAAATCAATATTAGAACTTATACACCTCCTGAGCAAGTTAAAGTTGAACCTAATATTGCTATTGTTAAAGATCCCTTGGCTGATAATATTGATGGGCATGTTATTTTTCTGTGATGAAACTGCTAGAATTGCTAAACCTTGTGCTAAAGATAAACATAGACCTGTGGTAGGCATGCCTGTTATTTCTGTTAAAATAGGAGATCATTGTTATCATGGCTTATGTGACATGGGTGCTAGTGCTAGTGCAATACCTATTGACTTATACAAAGAAATTATGCATGATATTGCACCTGCTGAGTTAGAAGAAATTGTTGTTACAATTAAACTTGCCAATAGAGATACTATTTCACCAATTGGGATTGTTAGAGATGTTGAAGTCTTGTGTGGGAAAACTAAATATCCTGCTGATTTTCTTGTTCTTGGTTCCCCACAAGATAGCTTTTGTCCCATTATATTTGGTAGACCCTTCTTAAACACTGTTAATGCTAAGATAGACTGCGAAAAGGATGTTGTTACCATTGGTCTAGGTGATATGTCTCATGAGTTTAATTTCTCTAAATTTCGTAGACAACACCGTGAAGAGGAATTGCCTAGTAAAGATGAAATTATTGGCCTTGCTTCAATTGCCGTACCTCCTAGTGATCCTTTAGAACAATATTTGCTAGATCATGAAAATGATATGTTTATGAATGAAAGCGGGGAAACAGATGAAGTATTCTTTAAACAGGAACCCATCCTGAAACACAATTTGCCTGTTGAAATCCTAGGGGATCCTCCTCCACCCAAGGGTGATCCCGTGTTTGAGCTTAAACCATTACGTGATACTCTTAAATATGCTTATCTTGATGAGAAAAAGATATATCCTGTTATTATTAGTGCTAACCTTTCAGAGCATGAAGAAGAGGGATTATTGAAAACTCTAAAGAAGCACCGCGCTGCTATTGGATATACTCTTGATGATCTTAAGGGCATTAGCCCCACTCTATGCCAACACAAAATAAATTTGGAGAAAGATGCCAAACCAGTTCGTGATCACCAATGACGGCTGAATCCTAAGATGAAAGAAGTGGTAAGAAAGGAAATACTAAAGCTTCTTGAGGCAGGTATTATTTATCCCGTTGCTGATAGTCAATGGGTAAGTCCTGTCCATTGTGTCCCTAAAAAGGGAGGTATTACCGTCGTTCCTAATGATAAAGATGAATTGATCCCGCAAAGAATTATTACAGGTTATAGGATGGTAATTGATTTCCGCAAATTAAATAAGGCTACTAAAAAGGATCATTACCCCTTACCTTTTATCGATCAAATGCTAGAAAGATTATCCAAACATACACATTTTTGCTTTCTAGATGGTTATTCTGGTTTCTCTCAAATACCTGTGTCAGCCAATGATCAATCAAAGACCACTTTTACTTGCCCTTTAGGTACTTTTGCTTATAGACGTATGCCTTTTGGTTTATGTAATGCACCTGCTACCTTCCAAAGATGCATGATGGCTATATTCTCTGACTTTTGTGAAAAGATATGTGAGGTTTTCATGGATGATTTCTCCGTTTATGGATCCTCTTTTGATGATTGCTTGAGCAACCTAGATCGAGTTTTGCAGAGATGTGAGGAAACTAATCTTGTCTTGAATTGGGAAAAGTGCCACTTTATGGTTAATGAAGGTATTGTCTTGGGGCATAAAATTTCTGAAAGAGGTATTGAAGTTGATAAAGCCAAGGTTGATGCTATTGAAAAGATGCCATGTCCTAAGGACATCAAAGGTATAAGAAGTTTCCTTGGTCATGCCAGTTTTTATAGGAGGTTCATTAAGGACTTCTCAAAAATCTCTCGGCCTCTGACTAATTTATTACAAAAAGATATACCATTTGTCTTTGATGATGATTGTGTAGAAGCATTTGAAATACTTAAGAAAGCATTGATCTCTGCACCTATTGTTCAGCCACCTGATTGGGATTTACCCTTTGAAATTATGTGTGATGCTAGTGACTATGCTGTAGGTGATGTTCTAGGGCAAAGACTTGATAAGAAATTAAATGTTATTCAATATGCTAGTAAAACTCTAGATAATGCTCAGAGAAATTATGCTACTACTGAAAAAGAATTCTTAGCAGTTGTATTTGCTTGTGATAAGTTCAGACCTTATATTGTTGATTCTAAAGTAACTATTCACACGGATCATGCTGCTATTAAATATCTTATGGAAAAGAAAGATGCTAAACCTAGACTTATTAGATGGGTTCTCTTGCTACAAGAATTTGATTTGCATATTATTGATAGAAAGGGAGCTGAGAACCCCGTTGCTGACAACTTGTCTAGGTTAGAAAATGTTCTTGATGACCCACTACCTATTGATGATAGCTTTCCTGATGAACAATTAAATGTCATAAATGCTTCTCGTACTGCTCCATGGTATGCTGATTATGCTAATTATATTGTTGCTAAATTTATACCACCTAGTTTCACATACCAGCAAAAGAAAAAGTTTTTCTATGATTTGAGACATTACTTTTGGGATGACCCACATCTTCATAAAGAAGGAGTAGATGGTGTTATTAGACGTTGTGTACCTGAGCATGAACAGGAACAGATCCTACGCAAGTGTCACTCCGAGGCTTGTGGAGGACACCACGCTGGAGATAGAACTGCACATAAGGTATTGCAATCCGGTTTTTATTGGCCTACTCTGTTCAAAGATGCCTGTAAGTTTGTCTTATCTTGTGATGAATGTCAAAGAATTGGTAATATCAGTAGACGTCAAGAAATGCCTATGAATTATTCACTTGAACCATTTGATGTTTGGAGCTTTGATTATATGGGACCGTTTCCTGCCTCTAATGGATATACACATATTTTAGTTGCTGTTGATTACGTTACTAAGTGGGTAGAAGCTATTCCAACTAGTAGTGCTGATCATAACACTTCTATTAAGATGCTTAAAGAAGTTATTTTTCCGAGGTTTGGAGTCCCTAGATATTTAATGACTGATGGTGGTTCACATTTTATTCATGGTGCTTTCCGTAAAATGCTTGCTAAGTATGATGTTAATCATAGAATTGCATCCCCTTATCACCCACAGTCTAGTGGTCAAGTAGAATTGAGTAATAGAGAACTCAAATTAATTTTGCAAAAGACTGTTAATAGATCCAGGAAGAATTGGTCCAAGAAACTTGATGATGCATTATGGGCCTACGGAACTGCATATAAAAATCCTATGGGTATGTCTCCGTATAAAATGGTTTTTGGAAAAACATGTCACTTACCTCTCGAACTAGAACATAAGGCATATTGGGCTATTAAAGAGCTCAATTATGATTTCAAACTTGCCGGTGAGAAGAGGTTATTTGACATTAGCTCACTTGATGAATGGAGAACCCAAGCCTATGAGAATGCCAAATTGTTTAAAGAAAAAGTTAAAAGATGGCATGACAAAAGAATACAAAAGCGTGAGTTTAATGTAGGTGATTATGTATTGCTATACAACTCTCGTTTAAGATTTTTTGCAGGAAAACTTCTCTCTAAATGGGAAGGCCCTTACGTTATCGAGGAGGTCTATCGTTCCGGTGCCATAAAAATCAACAACTTCGAAGGCACAAATCCGAAGGTGGTGAACGGTCAAAGAACATTATATCTCAGGTAATCCCATAAATGTTGAAACCAATGTTATTGAAACCGTAACCCCGGAGGAATACATAAGGGACACTTTCCGGAACGCTTCGGACTCCGAAAAGGAATAGGTATGAAGTACGGTAAGTAAACCGACTCCAAAACAGTTCTAAAGGCAATTTTTCTCCGTTTTGGAATATTTAGAAAAATAGAAAAATAAGAAGCAGTCCGGGAAGGACACGAGGCCTCCACGAGGGTGGAGGGCGCGCCCTACCCCCTGGGTGCCCCCCTGCCTCGTGGGCACCTCCTGCGCTCTCCGGACTCCGTTTTCTTGCACGATACGTATTTTGGTCGGTAAAAATTCATTATATAATCTCCCGAAGGTTTTGACTCCTGTATCACGCAAATATCCTCTGTTCTTGTTTCGAGCTGTTTTCTGTCAGGGTTGTGAGGCCAGGCATCATGTCGTCTCCCTCCTCCAACAATGGTGACAACGATGCTTGGCTAATGAAGATAGAGCTGAAGAGGGAAGAACCCATGGAGATCAACAAGGATGAAGGGATCAAGAAGGCTACGGAGGACCAAGCTCCGACAGCAGAAGACACCCTTCAACTTGATCACAATCTTCTTACCCCAACTGAGATCGAAGCTTTCAAGATGATTGAGTTAGCTCGTATACAAAACAAGTATCTCACACGTGAAAATATTTTGTTGAAGGAGCATATCGTCGCACTCAAGGGCATTATCCGCAAGTTGGAGGATCTCTTACGCTCGATGTGCGACTACCCATCACCAACAACTCCACCACCTTCTTCACCAGCAAAGGAGACATAATCACATGGGTATGGGCACTCCCCTTGGCAACTGCCAAGCTTGGGGGAGGTGCCCCCGTATCGTATCACCATCACACTCCTATCTTTACTATTTTTCTTAGTTCGATCCTTTTAGTAATATCTTGATCTAGTAGAATAAAAGTTTTGGTATGATCTAGTTTTGATTTTTTCTTTATGATCCCTCTATGTAATCGAGTCCGTGAGCTATATAATAAAGATTAGTGTTGAGTCAAGGGTTTGGTTATTTTGCTATGATCTTGAATGAATAAAAGAAAAGAAAAAGAATAAAAAGAAACAAAGAGATCATATTGATCTTATGGAGAGTAATGACTTCACATAGAAAGAGTATGATGATTAAAAATTGTTGAGAGTTGACGGACATAGCTTTGGTCATCGTTGCAATTAATAGGAAGTAATAAAGAAAGAGAGGTTTCACATATAAATATACTATCTTGGACATCTTTTATGATTGGGAGCACTCATTAAAATATGACATGCTAAAGAGTTGATGTTGGACAAGGAAGACAACGTAATGGGTTATGTTTTCTTATATCTGAGATAAAGTATATTGTCATGGATCATCCAACATGTTGAGCTTGCCTTTCCCCCTCATGCTAGCCAAATTCTTTGCACCAAGTAGAGATACTACTTGTGCTTCCAAATACCCTTAAACCTAGTTTTGCCATGAGAGTCCACCATATCTACCTATGGATTGAGTAAGATCCTTCAAGTAAGTTGTCATCGGTGCAAGAAATAAAAATTGCTCTCTAAATATGTATGATTGATTGGTGTGGAGGAAATAAGCTTTATACGATCTTGTGATGTGGAAGAAATAAAAGCGACGGACTTCATAATAAAGGTCTATATCACAAGTGGCAATATAAAGTGACGTTCTTTCGCATTAAGATTTTGTGCATCCAACCCTGAAAGCACATGGCAACCTCTGCTTCCCTCTGCGAAGGGCCTATCTTTTATTATTACCTTCTACCTTATGCAAGAGTCATGGTGATCTTCACCTTTCCTTTTTACATTTTATCCTTTGGCAAGCACAGGATGTTGGAAAGATCCTGATACATATATCTAATTGGATGTAAGTTCGCATGAACTATTATTGTTGACATTACCCTTGAGGTAAGAGGTTGGGAGGCGAAGCTATAAGCCCCTATCTTTCTCTGTGTCCGATTAAAACTCCGTAACCACAAGTATTGCGTGAGTGTTAGCAATTGTGAAAGACTAAATGATAGTTGAGTATGTGGACTTGCTAGAAAGCTCTGACATAGACTCTTTCTGATGTTATGATAAATTGCAATTGCCTCAATGACTGAGATTATAGTTTGTTAGTTCTCAATAAAGTTTCTGATTCATACTTTGCATTGTGAATAGATTATTACTTGAGCATAAGAAATCATATGACATTATCCATATATGTTGCTGTTATGAGAATAATCATGATTCCCTCATGTCTGTATTTTATTTTATCGACACCTCTACCTCTAAACATGTGGACATATTTATCGTTATCGGCTTCCGCTTGAGGACAAGCGAGGTCTAAGCTTGGGAGAGTTGATACGTCCATTTTGCATCATGTTTTTATATCGATATTTATTGCAATATGGGCTTTTATTACACATTATGTCACAACTTATGCCTATTCTCTCTTATTTTACAAGGTTTACATAAGGAGGGAGAATGCCGACAGCTGGAATTCTGGGCTTGAAAAGGAGCAAATATTAGAGACCTATTCTGCACAACTCCAAAAGTCCTAAAAGTCCACGAAAGTTATTTTTGGAAATAATAAAGAATACTGAGCGGAAGAAATACCAGAGGGGGCCCACACCCTGGCCACGAGGGTGGGGGCGTGCCCTACCCCCTGGGCGCGCCCCTGCCTCGTGGGCCCCCTGTTGGCCCTCCGGTGCCCATCTTCTGCTATATGAACTCTTTCGTCCGAAGAAAAATCATAAGCAAGCTTTCGGGACGAGACTCCGCCGCCACGAGGCGGAACCAATATAGGGCTCCGGCAGAGCTGTTCTACCGGGGACACTTCCCTTCGGGAGGGGGAAATCATCGCCATCGTCATCACCAACGCTCCTCTCATCGGGAGAGGGCAATCTCCATCAACATCTTCACCGGCCATCTCCTCTCAAACCCTAGTTCATCTCTTGTATCCAATTCTTGTCTCTAAGTCTGGGATTGGTACCTGTAGGTTGCTAGTAGTGTTGATTACTCCTTGTAGTTGATGCTAGTTGGTTTATTTGGTGGAAGATCATATGTTCAGATCCTTTATGCATATTAATACTCCTCTGATTATGAACATGAATATGCTTTGTGAGTAGTTACGTTTGTTCCTGAGGACATGGGAGAAGTCTTGCTATTAGTAGTCATGTGAATTTGGTATTCGTTCGATATTTTGATGAGATGTATGTTGTCTATCCTCTAGTGGTGTTATGTGAATGTCGAGTACATGACACTTCACCATTGTTTGGGCCTAGAGGAAGGCATTGGGAAGTAATAAGTAGATGATGGGTTGCTAGAGTGACAGAAGCTTAAACCCTAGTTTATGCGTTGCCTCGTAAGGGGCTGATTTGGATCCACTTGTTTCATGCTATGGTTAGGTTTACCTTAATACTTCTTTTGTAGTTGCGGATGCTTGCCACAGGGGTTAATCATAAGTGGGATGCTTGTCCAAGTAAGGACAGCACCCAAGCACCGGTCCACCCACATATCAAATTATCAAAGTACCGAACGCGAATCATATGAACGTGATGAAAACTAGCTTGACGATAATTCCCATGTGTCCTCGGGAGCGCTTTTCTCTATATAAGAGTTTGTCCAGGCTTGTCCTTTGCTACAAAAAGGATTGGGCCACCTTGCTGCACTTTATTTACTTTTATTACTTGTTGCTCGTTACAAATTATCTTATCAGAAAACTATATGTTACCTACAATTTCAGTGCTTGCAGAGAATACCTTGCTAAAAACCGCTTATCATTTCCTCCTGCTCCTCGTTGGGTTCGACACTCTTACTTATCGAAAGGACTACGATAGATCCCCTATACTTGTGGGTCATCAATCCTAACCATGGAATTGTTTGAGGATTGATCTAATGCAATAAAACTGGGTAGTAAAGAGGTATGATCAAAGTGTTACTTGCCTTGCTGATGATCCGTGAAACCTAGAGACTCGTAGTAGCACGTTTCGCACTCCGGGTACTCTATCGCAAACAAACAAGCATACAATAAGCAATCAAGCAAAGATGCACGGGTAAAACTCAAATAAGAAGATCTAACCAGAAATTTCAACTTAAGAACTCCGGTTTGCAAAAAGAATCAAATCAAACGAAGCAACAAAACTCAAACTGCGAAAGAAACAAGCTTCGATTACTAATCTGGACTAAATTCAAATTTTACAGTAGCAAAAACTTGTTTAAGTTGATTAAACTGAAAGAGGGCTTCGAGACGAAACTCTAGGCGCTTGAATCGCCTGATTCCGACAAACGAGCGAAAAGATAAACTAAAACGAAAATCGGATGAGAAATCACGATCGAAAATAATCGCGAAAAAATCTGAGAAAAAGAAAAACTGATGAACAAGCTAACGAACGAATGTTCGCTGTCTGCAGTTAACGAATGAAAACCGTTCATTAAACGAACGAACGAACGGGCGTTCGCTAAATAACTAAACCGGAAAAAAATAAAAATAAAATTGAACTATAAAAAAACCACGGGTTCTTAAAAAAACCCGTATGGTTTTCCAAAGAAAACTGGCGGCTACGGCGGTTGCTACCTCCGGCGAGGCTCCGGCACGGTGGCGGCAGGTCTGACGGGGCGGCGGGGCGACGGCGATGCGGCGGCGAGGCAGCGGCGTCGGGAGGCGAAGTCCGCGGCGGCGGCGCGGCGGGGGCGGCGGATCCGGCGGCGGCGGCGGCTTAGGGTTAGGGTTAGGCGCGGGTGGGCTCGGGTGGGCTGATGTCGCGGGCGGCGGCTTATAAGAGGGGGCCGGCTGCGGAGTCCTGGCCGGTTACGGCCCGGAGTCGGTTCGTTTTTTTTAAATAATTCCACGCAGAAAAACAAAGAAAAGAAATACTAAACAGATTCCAAAAATCCTGAAATAAATTTTCCCTGTCCTCTAAAAATCTACCGGACAAGGTGGACATTTATTTGGGACTCTAATGCAATTTTGAAAACGCATATTTTTCCTAATTCAAATAAAATAGCGATAAAACTCCGAATAAAATTCTTATTTGATTTTAATATTAAATCTCCAATATTTCTTTATTTTGAGGAAGTCATTTTACCCTCTCTCTTTTATTTTTATAAAAGAAATATTCGAAAAGAAAATAATTAAAATCAAACGATCCTCTTTTCAAAATTCGAGAAAACTCAAATATGAAAATAACGAAATTCCCAACTCTCTCCGTGGGTCCTTGAGTTGCGTAGAATTTCTAGGATCAAGCCAAAATGCAATAAAATATGATATGCAATGATGACCTAATGTATAACATTCCAAATTGAAAATTTGGGATGTTACAACCGTGTCCACGGTAATGGACGTTCAGACTTGTATCCGGATCTTATATAACTAGAAATGGATACTTGAGATATGTGATGGATATGTGGCCCTGGGATTGCTTTCTCGCAGGGAGTCGAGGAAGGATCTCTGGGCGTTATTGCTACAACATGATTGTTAATTATAAACTACTATTCTTTACTCTTCTACGTGCTGCAAGATGCTTGGAGCTGCTTGAAGATGCTAGTCTTCGATAGGCTAGGCCTTCCCCCCTATTCTGGCATTCTGCAGTTCAGTCCACAGATACAACCCTTCCATTTGATACCAATGCATACTTAGTATAGATCTGATGCTTGCGAGTACTTTGGATGAGTACTCATGGTTGCTTTGCTACCCCCCGTTTCCCATTCTTCCTTCTTTCCCGTTGTTGCAACCAGATGGTGGATCCCTGGAGCCAGATGCCACCGCTGACGGATACTGCTACTTGGAGACCGCCGATGACCAGGAGTAGTTAGGAGGTCCCAGGCAGGAGGCCTTGCCTCTTCGATCGTGTTGCTTTTGTGCTAGCCTTCTTAAGGCATCCTTGTTTAACTTATGTCTGTACTTAGATATTGTTGCTTCCACTGACTCTTGTGTATCGAGCTTGTATTCGAGCCCTCGAGGCCCCTGGCTTGTAATATGAAGCTTGTATTATTTTAATTTGTGTCTAAAGTTGTGTTGTGATATCTTCCCGTGAGTCCCTGATCTTGATCGTACACATTTGCGTGTATGATTAGTGTACGGTCGAATCGGGGCGTCACATACGATCTCGAGGTAGATCATCTTGTACTTGATACTCCATCACATCAATATAATCAAAGCAGGACGTAGGGTTTTACCTCTTCGAGAGGGCTCGGACCAGGGTAAACATCGTCTCCTGTTTCCCTCCTGTTACCATTGTTCCTAGACCAACAGCTCGGGACCCCCTACCTGAGATCCGCCGGTATTAGCACCGACATTGGTGGCCCGTACAGGTCCCGTTGTGTGGTCAAAACGGATCGATGGCTCGTCTTCAGATCAGCTTTGACATTGGCTGCGGCGACATCTTTGTCCCTGAGTAGTTTTTTGTATTTGCCATTGTCGTTCTTCATGCTTATTCAACCGAATGCCTCGGCCGCGTTAAAAGCCTCGCCTCAGATTAGATCATCAGATTTGGGAGTGACCACCATGTATCCTTCCTTGCTCATGTGTCTGTTCCTTTGGGGAAATGTCACGCGGTGTTTACCGGAGTCCTGATAGCTTGCTATAGCCCAGTTACACTCGCTACTGACCGACACATGCATTGATGGGTCACGTATGCATGTCCCTGTAAGTTTGTGCCACCTTGGGTTTACGACTAGTCATGTCTGACCGAGTTCTCTGTCATATGAATGCTAGCGACACAGTCATATACGTGAGCCAAAAGGCGCAAACGGTCCTGACCGAGGTAAGGCTGCAGCCATGGGTTACCGTGCGTGAGGCTGCAATATGATATGATGTGTTACATGCTAGATCGGTGTGACTTAGGATCGGGGTCCTGACAGATGACCTTGGGGGCTATATGATGCTCGGTCTCCCTCCCCCAACTGTACGCATACCACTCGATCAGGGCATTGCTCATCAAGGACGACGGTGAGAAGACCACATTCTCTCTCCACCGCCTCTCCATTTCCTCCAGTTGCTTCTTCTTCTTTTCCGCCCGAGGGTCGCAACAGTTTTCAAGGGTAGAGTATTTAACTCAAATTTATAGATTCGACACAAGGGGAGCCAAAGAATATTTGCAAGTATTAGCAGCTGAGTTGTCAATTCAACCACACATGGAGATTAATTATCTGCATCAACGTGATCAGTAGCAAAGTAATATGATAGTTTTGATAATAGTAGCGACAGCAATAGTAATGGTAATAGTGATAGCAATAGTTTTGTAGCAAGTGCAACAGTAACGATATCAGTAGTAACTTAACAAGAACAATATAAGATAAATTCGTAGGCATTGGATCGGTAATTTGTTGGATGATATTCATCATGTGACAGTCATAACCTAGGGCGACACAGCACTAGCTCCAGTTCATAAATATAATGTAGGCGTGTGTTCCGTAAATAGTCATACGTGCTTATGGAAAGAACTTGCACGACATCTTTTGTCCTACCTTCCCGTGGCAGCGGGGTCCAATTGGAAACTAAGGGATATTAAGGCCTCCTTTTAATAGAGAACCGGAACAAAGCATTAACACACAGTGAATACATGAACACTCCTCAAACTACGGTCATCACCAAGAGTGGTCCCGACTATTGTCACTCCGGGGTTGCCGGATCATAATACGTAATAGGTGACTGTAACTTGCAAGATCGGATCTAGAACATAGATATAATGATGATAACATAAACGGTTCAGATCTGAATTCATGGCACCTGGGCCCAAAGTGACAAGCATTAAGCATGGCAAAGTCATAGCAACAGCAATCTCAGAACATAGTGGATACTAGGGATCAGGCCCTAACAAAACTAACTAGATTACATGATGAATCTCATCCAACTCCTCACCGACCAGCGAGCCTATGAAGGAATTACTCACTCCTAGTGGGGAGCATCATGGAATTGGCGATGGAGAAGGGTTGGCGACGACGAAGATCGAAGACCCCCCTCTCCGGAGCCCCAAACGGACTCCAGATATGGCCTCCCGATGAAGAACAGGAGGTGACGGCAGCTCCGTCTCGTGGAACGTGATAATTCTTTCTCCTCGATTTTTTCTGGAAAAATGTGATTTTATAGCGTCTTCAGGGTCTGCGGGGCCACCAGGTGGGGACAACTCACCTGGGCGCGGCTGGGGGGTAGGCGCGCCCTGGTGGGTTGTGCCCACCCAGGTGCCCCCCTCCGGTGGATCTTGGCTCCAGAAATTCTCTTTTATTGTGTAAAAAACCCTCGAAAGTTTCGTTCCATTTCGAGAACTTTTATTTCTGCACAAAAACAACACCATGGTAGTTCTGCTGAAAATAGCGTCAGTCCGGGGTTAGTTTCATTCAAATCATGCAAATTAGAGTCCAAAACAAGAGGAAAAGTAGATACATTGGAGACGTATCAACTCCCCCAAGCTTAAACCTTTGCTTGTCCTCAAGCAATTCAGTTGATAAACTGAAAGTGAAAAAGAAAAACTTTTACGAACTCTTTTGCTCTTGTTTGCATAAATAAGCTTAAACAGCACCCAGGTTTTCACCCAAGATCATAACTAACCATGTCGAAAATAACTCTTAAAAATTATATTAATTCATATCAATGGCATAATCAGCTAGCGAGCAATAATAAGATATCTCAAACGCCAACACGTTGTCAAAACAACCATTATATAACATGACAATAGTGGTATCTCGCTAGCCCTTTGAGACCCCAAAACATAAATGCAGAGCACCTCCAAAGTTCAAGCAGCGACTAAACATTGTAATTCATGGTAGAAAAGATCCAATCATGATGCACCCAACATTAGCTACACACAATGCATCAGCATGACAGCAGCGCTCTCAGGTTCTGGCGCTTATTTTAGAAGGTGATGACACAACATAAAAGTAAATAGAAAGTCCCTTCGCAGAGGGAAGCAGTGATTTGCAGCGGTGCCAGAGCTCATGTTTTTAAAACAGAGGTAAATGATATTTTGAGACATGCACTCTTCTTGTTTACTTCACGACCATCAGTTATCAATATCTTCCATGCTAAGCACGCTAGTGGCGGTTCCCAAGCGATAAATTAAAGGTTATGAGTCCGTTGGAGTTTTTGTTTAATTATCTGAGAGATCAATTCTTTTTGCAGTTTGGGACTAGGCATCCCTATTACCGCCCTTTTCTCGTGCGATGGTGAGTGAATAAACACTCATCCCGAGAATAACCCGCTTAGCATGGAAGATACCGACTACCTCATGTCGCTCCATGAACGATACATGCACACAAAAAGGATATTTATTTGAAGTTTTTAGAGATGGCACATACAAATTTACTTACGATGGCAGGGTAATACCGCATATAGGTAGGTATGGTGGACTCATCTGGAATAACTTGGGTTCAAGGTTTTTGATGTACAAGCAGAATTCCCACTCAGTACAGGTGAAGGCTAGCAGTTATGTTGAGAAACGGCCAGCAAGAGAGCAACAACGGTCATGAACATGCATTATGCATAAGTAACATTGGACACTAGCATGAGTAGGATATGAACACCATGAACATAAATATCATTGAGGCTATGTTGGTTTTGATTCAACTACATGCATGAACATTCAGAGGAGGATACCATATCATCATGCTACATCACAATCATTTTAACGCAATGTTGATATCCAAGATAAATCATTATCCACTCCTAACTACTTATGCATGACATGAGAAACTATAATCTCTAATTGTCATTGCAAACATGTTTAATCATAATGGGCTGAATCATGGATACTAGGTTAAACATATTTACAAAACAGAACAAGTCGAGTTCATACCCGTTTCTCTCTGCCATGACCAGTTCATCAAATATCGTCATTATTGCCTTTCACTTGCACGACCGAACGATGTGAAAATAATAATAGTGCAAGAGTGCCGTGGACTAAGCTGGAATCTGCAAACATTTTATTCAACAGGAGAAGACAAGGTAATATGGGCTCTTTGTTAGATCAACAATTATGCATATGAGAGCCACTCAACATTTTCATCGTGGTCTTCTCCTCGGTACGACTCAATAAAAAGAAATTCAAATAAACACACTGAAATGTTTTTGGAATTTTTGGTTTTCTTGAACAAACAAATAAAAGGGAAAAACAAAAACAAGAAAAACTATTTACACGGGAAAGCTCCCAACAAGCAAAAGAAGAACAAGGAAATCTTTTCGGGTTTTCTTTTTAGTGCTACAGCTAACTACTCTAGAAAGAAAAATTTAAAAGATGCAATATTTTTGTATTTTCTCAAGTTTTTCAAACACACAAGAAGAAAGCGAGAAAATAAATTTAACATAGATAATACAATGAAAAAGTGTGGACACTGACAACTGGAATGAAATGTGAACATGCATGCAATGTCGGTGGAAATATGTACCCCCCCAAGCGTAGGCTTTTGGCCTAACTTGGTAATCAGCCAGTAGTCGAAGAAACCATGGGGTCCCATGTCGAACTACTGAGGAGAGGGCACCTATGGATCCCACTACTGAGGCTCCTCCTCTGGTGCAGCCTGGTTGTTCCGGTAGGCGATGATATCTGCAGGCATAATCCTGTATCCACCCCTGGCACCAGGCAATGGAATAATATCACGAGTTCTCACACTGAAAATCAGATTATACGGAATAGGGATGTTAGAGTAATCGGCAGCAATAAACTGGTGGTGTGCCATGGCCGCGCGATCTAGGTAGACCTTGGGCAAAGGATAATCATGCAGGCGTATCTCAACGTTAAAGCGAGCCGCCAAACGAGTAGCGTAAATACCACCATGTATTTTACCCTTGAATTTATTAATGTGAAGGCGATGTGCCACAATAGCTCCCAAGCTATAAGTGTTGTCGCCTTCAAGTGCACGACGTAAAACAAGGTCTGGGGCACTAAGTGCACCCACCTTCTCTCTAGCAAGCAAGCATTTTGCAATGAAAAGAGTAAAATAATGAACAACAGGAAAATGCAACCAGCGGCGGTGATACTCGACACCCCTCTCTCATCATCCACTGTCAGAGTACGATAAAAGCCTTCAAACTCCGTAGGCCTGGGCTCTACCAAACCACCATCAGAAGGAAGCAAGCATATTTCACGGAACTTAGTAAGCGGTATCTGATGGGGTTCAACGTATAAATTAAACTGCACCTCAGGAGGATTATTCCTAAGAAGGAAATTAAAACTTTTCACAAAGGAGTTTTGTGAGGAGATGATACTGTTCACATTCAGCTGCGATGAAGTCCGTGAGGCCGGCATTAGCAGCATATTGTGCAAACTCTTAAAGGATTCCGGCCCCTTCCACGAATGGTGTATGCGGCCATTCGCATGGCCATACTTCCGCCAATATCCGGGTATGGAGATCACTGTCAGACGACTCCCCAGTAACTCCCTTGGAGTTCTTCTTGGAAGCAAACTTCCTAAAGATACTAATCTTTTTCCTATGAAAAAAAATCTGAAATTTTTAGTCCACAAATTTTTCTCAACAAAACTTTACAAGATTGATAGCAACTACTCATAGGGATACCTAAAGGCCATAGCAAGCATTCAAACTACTTAGAACTCTAAGAATTCAACATGCAAGCTCATCTACAGCAGCACCAAGAGTAGCTAATTATTCAAAATATAAACCACTAGAGCAAAAACTAATTGGACAAACGGAGGAGTCACATACCAAGCAACAATCCCTCAAAACAGTTTCGGAAACGGAGCTTCAAGCAAAGAGATCGAAATCCGCGGGTTTGAGAGCAAGAACACGAGAGAGAGAGAGAGAGAGAGAGAGAGAGAGAGCAATGGTGATTTTTTTTTCTAGAGGTAGGTGATGAAGTGGTATGAGAGATAAGTGAGGGGGCCCACGTGGGGACCACAACCCACCAGGGTGCGCCTGGGGGTCCTGGCGCGCCCAGGTGGGTTGTGCCCACCTGGTGCACCTCCCTCTGATGTTATTTGCACCAGAAATTCTTAAATATTCAGAAAGTATTAAATTTTCCGAGCATCCTGAGAACTTTTATTTTTGGGTCATTTTTTATTGCACGGGAAATTCAGAAAACAGACAAAACAATGCATTTTATTTTGTTTAACTAATAATAACAGAAAACAAAAGGTAGGGACAGAAGGTAGTGCTTACTAAATTCATCAACTTCATACCTCTAAAAATGATCCATTAATAAGGTTGATCAAGTCTTATTAACAACCACTTTCGATTAGCATGAAACCGAAGAACTTTCGTAAATCACTAAGTTACCTCAAGGATATGAATGTCCCCTACAATAAGCATTTCATATTTCTTTTTGGCAGTAGGTAGAGGTAGTTGAAAACTTCCAATAGTGATTGTCGGAGATATTTCGATAACATTAATACCATCCACTTGGAGTTGTTTCTTCCGAAAGTGCACTGCATGCTCATTACCATTGATATGAAAAGTGACCTTGCTTTTATTGCAATCAATAACAGCCCCTGCAGTGTTCAAGAAGGGTCTACCAAGGATAATCGACATGTTGTCGTCCTCGGGCATCTCAAGTATAACAAAGTCAGTCAAAATAGTAACATTAGCAACAACAACTGGCACATCTTCACAAATACCTCTACCACCTTAGGTGGTGATGGTGTATCAAGCCCATGTATTTCTTCAATAGGAGGTAAATTTTTGACATCCTCAGCTTTAATATTTTTTCCTTCATAGATTTCTTTGCCTCTTGCATATCTTCAGGGCTGAGATATAATATACCCCTCTTCTTCGGAGTGGGTTTAGGCGGTGATTCAGGAAGAGTCCAATCATCATAATTTTTCAATATGTTATTCAATAATTCTTTAGCTTGCCCAATAGTTCGTTCCCTGAAAACACAACCAGCACAACTATCTAGGAAATCGCTAGGAGCATCGATAAGTCCATTATAGAAGATATCAAGTATTTCAATTTTCTTAAGAGGATGATCAGGCAAAGCATTAAACAATTGGAAAAGCCTCCCCCAAGCTTGTGGGAGACTCTCTTCTTCAATTTGCACAAAGTTAAATATTTCTTGTAAGGCAGCTTGTTTCTTATGAGCAGGGAAATATTTTTCAAAGAAGTAATAAATCATATCCTAGGGACTATGCACACAACCAGGAGCAAGAGTGTTGTACCAAGCTTTAGCATCACCCTTTAATGAGAACGGAAATATTTTGAGAATATAGTAATAGCGAGTTTTTTCATCATGAGTAAAAAGGGTGGCTATGTCATTCAACTTAGTAAGATGTGCCACAACATTTTCAGTTTCATAACCATGGAAAGGATCATATTCAACCAAAGTAATTAACTCTGGGTCGACAGAGAATTCATAATCCTTATCATCAATAAAGATAGGTGAGGTAGCAAACTTAGGATCATATTGCATTCTAGCATTCAAAGATTTTTCTTTATACTTGCATAATAATTTCTCTAGATTATCTCTATCCTTAAAAGCAAGAATATCTCTAGTTGTCTCCTCATTCATAACATAACCTTCCAGTACTTTTGACATTTCATATCTAGGAGGGCTAGTTCTAGTAGGTGTTTCAAGATTTTCAGTTTCAAGATCATCATCAGTTTCAACAATATCATGTTGTCTTACTCTAGCAATTTGTTCATCAAGAAATTCACCTAGTGGCACATCATCATCATCAAGCAAGGTACTAGCATCATCATAAGTATCATTCATAGCAGAAGTAGCATCATCAATAACTTGCGACATATCAGGATTGATAGCATGTGGTGCGATTGCAAGTTTACTTATAACAGAAGGTGAATCTAAAGCAGAGCTAGATGTCAGTTCCTTACCTCCCCTCGTCTTAGAGGGATAAATCTTAGTCTTAGCATCCTTCAGATTCTTCATAGTGATAAATTGATAATAATCCCAAGTGACTCAACAAATATAGCTATGCTCCCCGGCAGCAGCGCCAGAAAAAGGTCTTGATAACCCACAAGTATATGGGATCGCAACAGTTTTCGAGGTTAGAGTATTCAACCCAAATTTATAGATTCGACACAAGGGGAGCCAAAGAATACTTGCAAGTATTAGCAGCTGAGTTGTCAATTCAACCACACCTGGAGATTAATTATCTGCAGCAACATGATCAGTAGCAAAGTAATATGATAGTTTTGATAATAATAGCGACAGCAATAGTAACTGTAATAGTGATAGTAGTAGTTTTGTAGCAAGTGCAACAGTAACGATAGCAGTAGTTACTTAGCAAGAATAATATAAGAGAAATTCATAGGCATTGGATCGGTAATTTGTTGGATGATATTCATCATGTGATAGTCATAACCTAGGGCGATACGGCACTAGCTCCAGTTCATAAATATAATGTAGGCATGTATTCCGTAAATAGTCATACGTGCTTATGGAAAGAACTTGCATGACATCTT
The DNA here is from genome assembly GCF_002575655.3 of Aegilops tauschii subsp. strangulata. Taxonomy (NCBI): domain Eukaryota; kingdom Viridiplantae; phylum Streptophyta; class Magnoliopsida; order Poales; family Poaceae; genus Aegilops; species Aegilops tauschii. Next base: position 489,109,808 of record NC_053039.3, read on the forward strand.
TTGTCCTACCCTCCCGTGGCAGCGGGGTCCAATTGGAAACTAAGGGATATTAAGGCCTCCTTTTAGAACCGGAACAAAGCATTAACACACAGTGAATACATGAACACTCCTCAAACTACGGTCATCACCGGGAGTGGTCCCGACTATTGTCACTCCGGGGTTGCCGGATCATAACACGTAGTAGGTGACTATAACTTGCAAGATCGGATCTAGAACATAGATATAATGATGATAACATAAACGCTTCAGATCTGAAATCATGGCACCCGGGCCCAAAATGACAAGCATTAAGCATGACAAAGTCATAGCAACATCAATCTCAGAACATAGTGGATACTAGGGATCAGGCCCTAACAAAACTAACTAGATTATATGATGAATCTCATCCAACTCCTCACCGACCAGCGAGCCTACGAAGGAATTACTCACTCCCGGTGGGGGGGCATCATGGAATTGGCGATGGAGAAGGGTTGGCGACGATGAAGATCGAAGACCCCCCTCTCCGGAGCCCTAAACGGACTCCAGATATGGCCTCCCGATGAAGAACAGGAGGTGACGGCAGCTCCGTCTCGTGGAACGCAATAATTCTTTCTCCTCGATTTTTTCTGGAAAAATGTGATTTTATAGCGTCAGTTTCAGGGTCTGTGGGGCCACCAGGTGGGGACAAACCATCTGGGTGCGCCTGGGGGTGGGGGCAGGCGCGCCCTGGTGGGTTGTGCCCACCCAGGTGCCCCCCTCCGGTGGATCTTGGCTTCAGAAATTCTCTTTTATTGTGTAAAAAATCCTCGCAAAGTTTCGTTCCATTCCGAGAACTTTTATTTCTGCACAAAAACAACACCATGGTAGTTCTGCTAAAAACAGCGTCAGTCCGGGGTTAGTTTCATTAAAATCATGCAAATTAGAGTCCAAAACATGAGGAAAACATTAGGAAAAGTAGATACATTGGAGACGTATCAGGGACTCCTGACGATGCACTAAGAACGGGGGCCTTTAGTACCCCCAGACTTATGCACGACAATGACCCCCGGCAAGGGGGCTTGCTGAAAACCAGCCTGAGATCAAGGCCGACAAGCTGTAAAGCAAATTTCCAAATCAAAGAAGCAACACTTTGAGAAATCAAGAAGCGCATCAAGAAGACCAAGATTAAAAAACAGAACACTCAAAACAGCCCTTGCCGACAAGGCCGAGCCGGCAAGGCGAAGGCCCGGCAAGCTCCGTGGTTAGCAGGCCCCCGCCAACTGCCAGCGCTCCACCTCACCAAATAGTTGTCGCTGCTCATTGAGGTGTTGAGCCCGCGGGCGGTTAGGTGGAGCTTACCGGACACGTGTCAGCATGCCGAAAGGATTATCACCTTTATTGACACCCGTCCAAATGGCGTATCAAGATAATAGGAGTTAGATAGGTAAGTGGTGCAATATCCTTGCCACGGCTTCTCCTCCTCATGACACCTAACTATGCATTTAATGCTTCTTGTCCTAACTAGCAGATTTAGGTATGATAGCATTGTTTGCTATCTAATCATTATGTAATTATTTTTTTGCCTCTGTGGTAACCCATTTGAGCTATAAAAGGAGGGCCAAGGCAATCTTTACAAGGGTTCGAACCCATTCAAACCCAAAGCACATTTGCTCGTGTAGCTGCCTTCTCCTAGCACCTTGCCGGGGAAGAGCGCTCCGTGTACTTGTGCTCCACACATTCTTAATACACCAAAGCAGGAGTGGGGTGTTACACCTCAAAGGTGGCCCGAACCTTGGCAAAATCATTACGCCTTCTACTCTACCCGCTCTTTATGTTTTGTGCATTCCCCTCGCCAAACCACAAAGGGGCTAGATCACCCCATAGATAGTCGATCCACACCGACATAAGGGCAAGGTATGTGTGTGTTCATAAGATAAATGTATGTGCGTCGTGTATGTAAGCCTGTGCTTCTGTACTGTGTTTATATGAGAGAAAATTGCGCTGCCATGATTTTTTGCCTTTGGCCCCTTTCATAGTCTGGATTCGTTAGAGAGGCACCCCTTGCAGTCGTTCGATGCTTTCGAGAGAGGAAAGTGACTCGAGCAAGAAGCGGACAAAAAAATCTCGGCGATGGCGGTGATCGGCGGGCAAGCGATGGTGACTGCAGCTGAGTCAAAGCAAAAGATAGCAGTAGGCCCAGCGGTAGTGACTGCCGCCAGGAATGAGTACCACGGTCATCTTTGGCGACCGCGTCAAATCATTGGAGCTCATTGCATCGATGGCTGGTCGTGCTCGGGAATGGGTTCGTCGAAGGAGGAGGGGGAGCACCGGCTGGGCACCATTGATGCCGCTCATGTGCACCTACAATTCACTATAATCTGATGGGGGATGACAGTTTATATTGCTGCGAGCATGTCAATTTCCTTCAGCCGCATGGGAAATCTTTGTCATGCTCATTTGTTTGCCAAAATTTGCCATGTTTTCTCAACAAAATAGCCATGCTGACTACAACATAATTTATCATCTCAAGCATTAAATTTGTCATGGTTAAAAATCTGACGTCAAATTTTTAACATTCATATTGTTTTTTTTTCATCTCCTCAAAGCGTATCGATTCACAAACAAACACATCGATTCATCGCGTGAACCATCCGACAACTGCATGAGATCGAGCAGCAGGCTCGGGTACTTTTATCTGATTGATCGAAGCAAGTGTTGTATGCAGGCAATTAAACGTTTAAAGGACACATCTAGCCAGCGCACGGCCGCCTGGCATACTTAGCGAGCGGCCCGCCACTTTAGGTAATTTCTTGTCTCCTTTTTTAATTAGAATAGTCATCTAGTAGTCTTTTTCCTGCTACGTATTAAATGTGAGCATATGCATCTCCTCTTGTGCATGCATATGCATGTGTGTGTTTGTTCTCATTTATTTTGTGATTTTAAAATTTTAAAAAGGCATAACTTTCAATCTGCGTGTCAAAATTTGGATCCGTTTTCACCGTTGAAACCCTTGCGACGTGCTCTTTAAAAGTAGATCCCACATGAAGATGTTTCGACGAACTAGTCTTCCTGCCAACTAAACATCAATATGTGTGCAACTAGACTCCATGCCGCGCCAAGTGAGCATGTGTGTGTGCCAATAGTCCTTCTGTCAACTAAACATCGATGTGTGTGCAACTAGACTACATTACCGCGTCAACTGAGCATATGTGTGTGCCAATAGTCCTGCCAACTAAACATCAATGTGTGTGCAACTAGACTACATTGCCGTGCCAACTGAGCACATATGTGTGTAACTAGTCTTGCCAACTAAATATCAATGTGTGTGCAACTAGTGTCCTGCCAACTAAACATCAATATGTGTGCAACTAGACTAAATTACAAGCCAACTGAGCATATGCGTATGCAACCAGTCCTTCTGGCAACTAAACATCAATGTGTGTGCAACTAGACTATATTATAAGCCAACTAAACATCAATATGTGTACAACTAGACTAAATTACAAGCCAACTGATTTTAAAAAACTTGCACCATGTAGTACTAAAGTTGCATAATGCAGTACTTTAATTGCACCATATAGCACCAAAGTTGGCATCAATTTTTTTTGTCAAAACATATCTATGCGGGATCTAGTTTCAAAGATCTCGTCGCGATGAATTCAACGGTGAAAACGGAACTGAATTCCGACGTGTGGTTTAAAAGATATGGCTTTAAAAGAATTTGAAATCCCGAAATAAATGTATGTGGATCTGTTTTCTCTAAGGCTAGTCATAGTGGGAGTAACTTAGCTAGTAACATAACGCACTCCAAGAAATTTTTGCTTATGTGGCATGTACTTAATGAGAAGTGGTAACATATAACATAGCGCTTCCCAAGACAAGATGAGTCTACAAGCTAATTAATGAAGTCCTACATGACACTACTACTATGTTACTTTGCACTACGAAATTGCTATGCGTACGATGAATTGTGTGTACGACTTTGTACGACTTGATCTCACTCGTCCGGCCAGTTGATCAAACGGCTGCTGAGGACTGTCGTAGGAAAAATCGTATAAATTCGTCGTACGTGTAGCAGTTCTCTTTGCATTATGAAGGTAGTAACTTAGACTAGTGTCATATGCATGACACTAGTATAAGTTACTCACCACTATGACCAGCCTAACTCATGAGACTAGTGTGAACACATTCAATGCCAGCATCTACATGCGCTACAAGACAAAAATAAATACACATGCATGTGTATGGTAGAGCGGCCGTTGGCGTGCGTACGCACTTTTTAGATCGAGAGATGCTATACACACGACAGTCTCGAGACGATTTTCGGACCATCTCATCAAGTCGTTCGTGGGTACTGTCGTCCATGTAGTACTTTTCTTCTGCTAGTAGTACCTGTAGTGTCTGTGTTGTTTGCATGCTAGCTGATGTTGACGTGCGTCAGTGGTCCTGTTTGGATACTCTAACTCGGTTAGAGGTTAGAGTTAGATTTTAACCCTGAACTAACTCTGAACTAACTCTAACCAAAGAGATGTTTGGATGACAGGGTTAGATTGACAATAAATGCTCTCTCTTAATCATGACTACTTTAGGCGAGCCCCGACTGAGAGCTGTGCTGGCGGCAGACGGGGACGCGCCCGGCAAGGAGCCGCGCTGGCTTATCACGCAGCCCGCCGGCCGAATCCGCCGTCCCGACACAAGGAGCCGCGTTGGCCGAGGCCGACGGGGACGGGCCGCGCAAGGAGCCGCGACTGCTTACCGGCGGGCGGACGGGCTGCGGGGAGACGAGGGGGTTGGAACGGGAGGATAGGGTGGGGCTGCTTATCGGCGGCGGACGGGAGTGCGGATACGGCAAGGCGCCTTCACGGGCAGTGCGAGAGGGAGGGAGGGAGAGGACGAGAAGCTTCGAGGAAGTGGGGAGGGATCTGCTGCGAGAAGAGCGGGAGAATTTTTTTTTAATGGTCCCTAGGAGAACTAACCCAAATAAGCACCTCTTGGATGGGTTAATTTTTTTAGATGGGTTAGATGCATCTAACCCAAACTAACCCTTCCTATTTGAATGTTTTTGGGTTAGTTGAGTCCAAACTAACCCAAACTAACTCTAACTCTGGGATTCAAACAGGGCCAGTGTCTATTTAGATCTAGGGTACAGCGGTCCCGAGCCATGGCATGATTTTTTTATGCATCCGTCTGCCTAGCTTTCTTTGTAACAACAGTTCTATTGCGTGAAATAAATGTCGATTTGCTAAATCGTAGTCGAGTATAATACATATTGTCACAATACAATAATATAATCTTGAGAAATTGTGTGCAGAATCCCGTCATAATCTTGCTACATCTTAGTATTTTTTTTAATACTTGCTACATTTTAGTCGACTGAGGCATGGTTAAGTCTTAGTCGATGTAATATTTGTGAGATTGTACATCAAGATCCGTGCAATTTTTTCTTTTTTTTCTTGCAGGTTATGTTATTTGACTGTCATCACCTGTTGCAAACTCCTGGGCATGCAACCCCTCTGAAAATACAAAATACTTTGTACTATGAACTTGCCACTAATTATCCAACAAGTTAATACATATTGTCACAATACATTCAAATACTTTGAAAGGTAAAGGAGATAATTGTAAGGATTATGAGTAGCACGATAATATAATCAAGAGAAATTGTGTGCAGAACCCCGCCATAGTCTTGCTACTCAGACTTGAGATCGTACATCGAGTTCCGCGCAATTTTTTCTTTGGTTTTTTTCTTTCCTACAGGTTATGTCACTTGACTGCCGTGAGAGACCTATCCACACCTTTTGCAAACTCCTGGGCATGCAACCGCGTTGAATAATACAAAATACTTTGTACTATGAACTTGCCACTAATTATCTAACAAGATAATGCTATTTTGGGACTATTTGTTGAGATTATGACAATGTTTAGATCAAGTTCAATCTGTTGTCTAATTTTTCACAAAAAATTGAACTCTGACACCCTCGTGTTGAGATCCTAGGCCCGTAGCGGCTCATAGGCGGCCACTTCCCTTCCCGTTCCCTCGTTGTGTGAGTGAAGAACACACTAGGCAGCAATTTCCCGAAGTCTACAGGCTCATGGCGGATGAACATGCTCTGTCCCAGCGTGTCCTAGTTGAGCACTTGAGAGCTCTGATGACATTAAGCCAATCAGTTCTCAAGATGGCAGGCATCCTAAACCCATTCTGATGCAAGTTTTGAGTACTTGGCAACGGGCCGATCCTCGAGCTCGCTAAGGATCAGCAACACGTCGTATTCAACACCAGAGGACAATCCATTTCCGTCAGTGATGATAACTAGATGGTATCCCGCGCGTTGCTGCGGGAATTTTGTAGCAATGTGGACATACCGTGGGATAATTCAGTCGCTAAGAGCAACTCCAAAGGGCCGATCCATTTCGTCCGCCTGCGTCCGTTTGGGTCGGCGCGGACAAAAGTGGCGGCCCAACGCGCCGACCCAAACCCAAATCACGTCCGCGTCGCGTCCGCGCCGATGCATTTGCGGCCCAAATTTGCGCCCCAAGTGCGTCGGCGCGGACGCCGAACGGACGCTTCGCACGCCTTCTCGCTATCCGCTGCGTCCCCACATGGTGGCCGTCCAACTACCCGCTGCCCACGCGGTCAGCTTAATTTATGACGAGGGCCCACGCGTGAGCGACGGCGCTCGTCCTTTTTTAAGCCGACCGTGCGGCGGGGCCGTCCTCATCCAAACTCGCCGTCCACATCTGCCATCCTTTGCTCCCTCGTCGCCGGCAAACCCTAACCACCACAACCACAGCGAGATGGGCCTCTTCTCCGGCACCCGCGGCAGCAAGGCCAAGGGCAAGTCCCCCGCCATCCCTTTCCCCTCAGAGTTCCTCCCACCTCCGCCGGCGTCGGCGCCTCGCCGGCAGAGGCAGCGCGTGAACGTGCCAGTGCACCAGGCGGAGTGGCACTGGCAGCACCGCCAGCCTCTGCCGTATCTCGACGTGACGCTGCCGCACGACTGGCATCTGGATCCAGATAGGATCCCAGTGCTGGCGGTGCCGCGGACGGCTCGTGCTCACGCGGAGGAGGTGCGGCGCCGGCGGGCGCTGCTGACGCCGGAGCAGCGCCGCGACCAGGCCTACACAACCGACTCGCCCAACTGGGCGAGGTGGTTCGCCTTCGAACATGAGGAGGCAAGGTGACGGGGCGTGCGCGAGGTCGACCGGAGGTCGCCGCCACCGGCGCTCGTCGTCCGCGAGGAGGACCAGGCGGCCCTTGCGACCGTCTACCGGGAGAGCGAGGAGGACGAGCGGCGCAGAGCGGAGGCGGCGGAGGCGGAAGAGGAGGCTCGGTACATGGTGTTGGAAATATGCCCTAGAGGCAATAATAAATAGGTTATTATTATATTTCCTTGTTCATGATAATTGTTTATTATCCATGCTAGAATTGTATTGATAGGAAACTCAGATACATGTGTGGATACATAGACAACACCATGTCCCTAGTAAGCCTCTAGTTGACTAGCTCGTTGATCAATAGATGGTTGCGGTTTCCTGACTCAATCCTAAGCCCTGGCGCCTCCCTCTCCTTCCCGTGACACCTCTTCCTCCCCGCTTGCGCTCGGCGAAGCCCTGCCGGGATCCCGCTACTTCCACCACCACGCCGTCGTGCTGCTGGATCTCCATCAACCTCTCCTCCCCCCTTGCTGGATCAAGAAGGAGGAGACGTCGCTGCTCCGTACGTGTGTTGAACGCGGAGGTGCCGTCCGTTCGGCGCTAGGATCATCGGTGATTTGGATCACCACGAGTACGACTCCATCAACCCCGTTCTCTTGAACGCTTCCGCTCGCGATCTACAAGGGTATGTAGATGCACTCCCCTTCCCCTCGTTGCTAGATTACTCCATAGATTGATCTTGGTGATGCGTAGAAAATTTTGAATTTCCGCTACGTTCCCCAACACATGGTGCCGCCGGTGGCCCCGCCGTCCCCCATCAAGCCGGAGCCCGAGCCCATCGCGCGCTTCTCCTGGACGGGAGTGGTGCGCGAGTGGGTGTCCGCGCCACCAGTTTGGATGGGGGCGACGCCGGCGCAGGAGCAGGCGTACCTCGAGATGTGGCGCCAGCGCCGGCTGGCAGAGGAGCGCCGTCGCGGCGAGTACGAGGAGATGCTCGAGCGCGACCTCGAGGAGGAGCAGCGCGAGGCCGAGGAGGAGGCGCGGCTGCACAGGCGGCCGCACCCCCCCCCCCCCCGCCCCGCCCCGGCACTGCCTGCGCCGGCACATCCCAACATGACGGCGCTCTGGAACACGGCGTTCGCCTGGGCCGGGCCAGCGCCGACGCTCATCGACCTCACGGACCCCGAGGACGACGACGACGACGCCTAGGGCAGCGCGCCACCTCGTAGTTTAGGCTGTTTTTTATTTTTTTAAATGCAAATGTGGACGCGTGGACTCTCGCCGGCCTTCGTGGCCGGCTTTAATGTTTAATTAATGTTGTTTCTCTTTTTTTATTATGCATGCGTTCATTTTTTTTACGCCGTCAAAATGAGTTCAGGCCAGCGTTGGGCGCACGCGCCGACCCAAATGCGGAAGCGGGCGTCCGTGTCCGTCTGGCCGACCCAAACGGACAAAAAGCGGACGAAATCGCCGTTTATTTGGGTCGGCCCGTTGGAGTTGCTTTAACAGCGTAACAAATACAAAAAGACAGATCAAAGTGATTACCCTATAGATAGGAACAACATATTACGGATTTGGTATGCCACAGTTGCAAGTAGAAACTAACCAAATAGTACTAATGAGAGTCTTTTCTAGATTACAAACAAATGCAGCCACATTACTGATAACCATTCTAAATTTAGGCAACATAATTACTACTTTTAGGTGGAAGTCATAGTCTAGTTTGTAAAAAGCTACATGCATGGTTAACGTTGTACCATGTGAGGTCGTCTCATAAGGAAATTCTAAAAGAAATAAAAGAGAACACTTCAACTTGTATATGTGAGCTGCATATGAAACATTCAGATAGGTCCATAACATCATGCCTCTATAATAAGAGAAAGAAATGTGGACAAAAAGTAGGTTGATGAATATGAGCAGAAAATGTTTTTTTTTTCTATTTTGCTGCTGTCAAAAGATATAACATCCATTACTTTTTACCCTCATAATGTAACTAAAAATAGATGTGTGAACTGATTTGACAGAATCTGTAGATATAAAATCACATGAATCAGAAACAAAGGCCCAGTATACAATCTTGTATAGGTAGCCCAGACTCAAGGGCCGTGACCCTCTACTTCTTTCTCTCCATACAGAAAAGAAATACTGTTCGGCTCATTCTCTCTCTCTTGTACGACATTGAACAAATACATCCATTCTTTCATGTGCGTGGGTGTGCATACATGATGCTCATTCTCGATATGTCATTGGCATCCAAATTTGACGAACGGACAGTGTTGCGCCAGACAGTTGCACATGCCAACGTGGATCTGCCCTCTAATCACTTGTACAAACATTCTAAACTCTGTCTAGCTAGGAGCCCAGGACAACAAACAAAGAACTGAGGGAAGAAGTTCCAGAGAGAGGAGCAGGAAGGAGAAGACATGGTCGCTGTGAGGAGGGCAGTTTCCATCCACTGCTGGGGTGGGATTGATGGTGGGCATCAGATCCAGCCTGTCTACAGATTCGAACTCGCGACCATCGCCTTCGTGAATGGGTACTCCTAACCACGCTACCTGTCTCCTACATGTGATCAAAGCCAACCGCAGAGGCTATATGAACACACAAAACCGAAGCTTTTTTTAATACGCCGAAATTTTTGAATGTTTACAAAGTTTAGAATGTTTCACTGAAAATTGTGAACATTTTTTACAATACAGAATTTCTTTTAGGTTCTGTGAACAATTTTTGAAAAAGAAACATTTTACAAAATTCCAAAATAAAATTTGAAAAGGCGAACAGTTTTTGAAATCTATGAATTGTTTTTCATACACAAATATTTTTTGAATCTGTGGACCTTTTAAATGAGAGAATTTTAGAAAATATGAATAATCTTCAAAAATTTGGAGCACATTTTGAATATGTTGAGCATTTTTTAAATTTATGAATTTTCAAAACGAAACAGAAAATAAAAAAGGAAACAAAAGAGCAAAAAATAGTAACCAAACGAAAAGCAAAATAAATAAGAAAAAAAGTTTAGGAACCTTCTAGAAGGCTCACAAAACCAGCCAGGAACCTTCCAGAAGATTCACAATACCGGTTGCTCAAATAATCAGATGGGCATGCCCATTATGCGATTGCCCGACTATTTACCGCGGCAGGCGGTAAATAGGAAATTCTGTATCTTAGGGAAGTAGCGTCAAATAGACTGTGCCACGCATAGGAGGCCGCCCGACTGGAACGACTCATTGTCGCGCCCTAGAACAAGAAAAATCATCGAAAAAAGAACGACAATACAGAATTTCTTTTAGGTTCTGTGAACAATTTTTGAAAAAGAAACATTTTACAAAATTCCAAAATAAAATTTGAAAAGGCGAACAGTTTTTGAAATCTATGAATTGTTTTTCATACACAAATATTTTTTGAATCTGTGGACCTTTTAAATGAGAGAATTTTAGAAAATATGAATAATCTTCAAAAATTTGGAGCACATTTTGAATATGTTGAGCATTTTTTAAATTTATGAATTTTCAAAACGAAACAGAAAATAAAAAAGGAAACAAAAGAGCAAAAAATAGTAACCAAACGAAAACCAAAATAAATAAGAAAAAAAGTTTAGGAACCTTCTAGAAGGCTCACAAAACCAGCCAGGAACCTTCCAGAAGATTCACAATACCGGTTGCTCAAATAATCAGATGGGCCTGCCCATTATGCGATTGCCCGACTATTTACCGCGGCAGGCGGTAAATAGGAAATTCTGTATCTTAGGGAAGTAGCGTCAAATAGACTGTGCCACGCATAGGAGGCCGCCCGACTGGAACGACTCATTGTCGCGCCCTAGAACAAGAAAAATCATCGAAAAAAGAACGACAATACAGAATTTCTTTTAGGTTCTGTGAACAATTTTTGAAAAAGAAACATTTTACAAAATTCCAAAATAAAATTTGAAAAGGCGAACAGTTTTTGAAATCTATGAATTGTTTTTCATACACAAATATTTTTTGAATCTGTGGACCTTTTAAATGAGAGAATTTTAGAAAATATGAATAATCTTCAAAAATTTGGAGCACATTTTGAATATGTTGAGCATTTTTTAAATTTATGAATTTTCAAAACGAAACAGAAAATAAAAAAGGAAACAAAATAGCAAAAAATAGTAACCAAACGAAAACCAAAATAAATAAGAAAAAAAGTTTAGGAACCTTCTAGAAGGCTCACAAAACCAGCCAGGAACCTTCCAGAAGATTCACATTACCGGTTGCTCAAATAATCAGATGGGCCTGCCCATTATGCGATTGCCCGACTATTTACCGCGGCAGGCGGTAAATAGGAAATTCTGTATCTTAGGGAAGTAGCGTCAAATAGACTGTGCCAGGCATAGGAGGCCGCCCGACTGGAACGACTCATTGTCGCGCCCTAGAACAAGAAAAATCATCGAAAAAAGAACGACAATACATAATTTCTTTTAGGTTCTGTGAACAATTTTTGAAAAAGAAACATTTTACAAAATTCCAAAATAAAATTTGAAAAGGGGAACAGTTTTTGAAATCTATGAATTGTTTTTCATACACAAATATTTTTTGAATCTGTGGACCTTTTAAATGAGAGAATTTTAGAAAATATGAATAATCTTCAAAAATTTGGAGCACATTTTGAATATGTTGAGAATTTTTTAAATTTATGAATTTTCAAAACGAAACAGAAAATAAAAAAGGAAACAAAAGAGCAAAAAATAGTAACCAAACGAAAACCAAAATAAATAAGAAAAAAAGTTTAGGAACCTTCTAGAAGGCTCACAAAACCAGCCAGGAACCTTCCAGAAGATTCACAATACCGGTTGCTCAAATAATCAGATGGGCCTGCCCATTATGCGATTGCCCGACTATTTACCGCGGCAGGCGGTAAATAGGAAATTCTGTATCTTAGGGAAGTAGCGTCAAATAGACTGTGCCACGCATAAGAGGCCGCCCGACTGGAACGACTCATTGTCGCGCCCTAGAACAAGAAAAATCATCGAAAAAAGAACGACAATACAGAATTTCTTTTAGGTTTTGTGAACAATTTTTGAAAAAGAAACATTTTACAAAATTCCAAAATAAAATTTGAAAAGGCGAACAGTTTTTGAAATCTATGAATTGTTTTTCATACACAAATATTTTTTGAATCTGTGGACCTTTTAAATGAGAGAATTTTAGAAAATATGAATAATCTTCAAAAATTTGGAGCACATTTTGAATATGTTGAGCATTTTTTAAATTTATGAATTTTCAAAACGAAACAGAAAATAAAAAAGGAAACAAAAGAGCAAAAAATAGTAACCAAACGAAAACCAAAATAAATAAGAAAAAAAGTTTAGGAACCTTCTAGAAGGCTCACAAAACCAGCCAGGAACCTTCCAGAAGATTCACAATACCGGTTGCTCAAATAATCAGATGGGCCTGCCCATTATGCGATTGCCCGACTATTTACCGCGGCAGGCGGTAAATAGGAAATTCTGTATCTTAGGGAAGTAGCGTCAAATAGACTGTGCCACGCATAGGAGGCCGCCCGACTGGAACGACTCATTCTCGCGCCCTAGAACAAGAAAAATCATCGAAAAAAGAACGACAATACAGAATTTCTTTTAGGTTCTGTGAACAATTTTTGAAAAAGAAACATTTTACAAAATTCCAAAATAAAATTTGAAAAGGCGAACAGTTTTTGAAATCTATGAATTGTTTTTCATACACAAATATTTTTTGAATCTGTGGACCTTTTAAATGAGAGAATTTTAGAAAATATGAATAATCTTCAAAAATTTGGAGCACATTTTGAATATGTTGAGCATTTTTTAAATTTATGAATTTGCAAAACGAAACAGAAAATAAAAAAGGAAACAAAAGAGCAAAAAATAGTAACCAAACGAAAACCAAAATAAATAAGAAAAAAAGTTTAGGAACCTTCTAGAAGGCTCACAAAACCAGCCAGGAACCTTCCAGAAGATTCACAATACCGGTTGCTCAAATAATCAGATGGGCCTGCCCATTATGCGATTGCCCGACTATTTACCGCGACAGGCGGTAAATAGGAAATTCTGTATCTTAGGGAAGTAGCGTCAAATAGACTGTGCCGCGCATAGGAGGCCGCCCGACTGGAACGACTCATTGTCGCGCCCTAGAACAAGAAAAATCATCGAAAAAAGAACGACAATAGAGAATTTCTTTTAGGTTCTGTGAACAATTTTTGAAAAAGAAACATTTTACAAAATTCCAAAATAAAATTTGAAAAGGCGAACAGTTTTTGAAATCTATGAATTGTTTTTCATACACAAATATTTTTTGAATCTGTGGACCTTTTAAATGAGAGAATTTTAGAAAATATGAATAATCTTCAAAAATTTGGAGCACATTTTGAATATGTTGAGCATTTTTTAAATTTATGAATTTTCAAAACGAAACAGAAAATAAAAAAGGAAACAAAAGAGCAAAAAATAGTAACCAAACGAAAACCAAAATAAATAAGAAAAAAAGTTTAGGAACCTTCTAGAAGGCTCACAAAACCAGCCAGGAACCTTCCAGAAGATTCACAATACCGGTTGCTCAAATAATCAGATGGGCCTGCCCATTTATGCGATTGCCGCGGTAAATAGGAAATTCTGTATCTTAGGGAAGTAGCGTCAAATAGACTGTGCCACGCATAGGAGGCCGCCCGACTGGAACGACTCATTGTCGCGCCCTAGAACAAGAAAAATCATCGAAAAAAGAACGACAATGCGAGGTATCGAACGTTGTAACTTCCGCTGCTAACCACTCACCGCTAGCCACACGAGCTGATGAGCTTCAATATCTAACTAGGAAACACGAACTATAACTACTATGCATCAGCGCCCGGTTTACTGTAGCGACCCAGTATTTTTTCCCACTATTTCTTTTCATTTTTTTCTATTCACTATTTGTTTCTTTTTCATATTTTCATTTTTCCTTTTTTGTTTCTTCTTCCTTTTCAACAAATGCTCGTGCGTTTAAAATTTGATCAAGATTTCAAAAAATGTTTGTTTTTAAAAACATAAAGTACAAATATTCACATTTTATAAAGTTGTACAAAACTTTCAAAAAAAATGTTTGTGTCTTTCAAAATTGCTTAGAATTCTAAAATAAGAACATTATTTAAAAAGAGCGAACAAAATTTTGAAAGCACGTTGTTTTTCGGCATTCCTCAACTGAGCCCAATTTTTCAATGACTTCTACGACCAATTCAAGACACCATGCCAAGTTGTTTCGGTTTTCAACAAATTTTGCATTTTCTGGAGTTTACTCGGGGAAAATGGCGGGACGTGTCGCAACTTGCATACGACGATGAAAATTGTTCAAACCTGGCATGGATGCCTATCATGGGCATGCCAACCCGCTCCCAAAAGTTGGGGTCATTTGAGGAATGTTCAAAAATAGATCACGTTCAACGGAGGGTGTACAGATAGGACAGAATACTCCTCTAAGAGCATGTTGTTTCTTGATATCCTTGAAATGGCCCCAATTATTTTCATGGCCTTGTATGACTAATTCAAAGCACCATGCCAAGTTATTTGCGTTTTCGACAAGTTTTCCCATTTTCTGGAGTTTTCTCGGCAAAAAAAGATTGATAAATGGCCGGACATGTCGCAACGTGCATACGATGTCGGAAGTCATTTAAATCTGGCATGGATGCCTTCCATGGCCATGCCCACTTGGTGACAAAACTTGGGATCATTTTTAAGGATGTAAAAAAACACGATGTTCAATGTATAATGTCCGAATAGGCTAGAAGGCTCCATTTGAGAGCACTTTTTTTCTGACATCCGTCAAATAGCCCTAATTTTTGACAAGTTTTGTATTTTCTGGAGTTTTCTCGGTTAGAAAAAGGCTGATAAATGGTCGAACATGTTGCAATGTGTATACGGTGCCGGAAGTCATTCAAATCAGGCATGTATGCCTAACATGTGCATCCCCACCTGCTTGCAAACGATGGGATCCGAACTAGGTTTCCAAAAAAACACCATGTTCAACGGAGAGTGTTCAGGTCTGTTTGGGAAGACCTAGTTTCTCGACATTCCTTAAAGGTCTTCAATTTTTTTTTCATGGCCTTGTATGACCAATTTAATGCACCAAGCCCAAGTTATTTGAGTTTTCGACAAATTTTACATTTTCTTGGTTAAAAAAGACCGATAAATTGCAGACATGTCGCAACTTGCATACGGTGTTGAAAGTCGTTCAAGCATGAAATGCCTACCATGGGCATGCTCACCTGCTAGCAAAAGTCGGGGTGATTTCAAGCATGTCTTTCCTGGGACCGTGAGATCTTGAAGGGACCAAAACGAAGAATTAATAAATTAAAAACAGAGTTAGAGAAATTGAAACGTGGCCCTATGAATACAGATTCCCTTTCTAGGCAGAAAGAAATTGTAGTTCTCATTGAGAATCTGTTGGATCAGGAAGAGATTTTTTGGTTACAAAGAGGTAGAGCAAATTGGTTGATGGACGGAGACCGAAATACTTCCTTCTTCCATAATGCAGCTACTGCTAGGAAAAAGAGAAATGATATTAAAAAACTTCTCGATGATACTGGGGTTTGGCGACAAGATACGGAATTGAAGGATCATATCACATAATATTTTTAAAAGATTTTTACCTCATAGATCGAGCAACCTAATCAGGATGTGTTATCACTGGTAAAGAGGAGAGTATCTACTGAGATGAACAATGCCCTCCTTTCTCCGTATACGGCTGATGATGTTCGTAAAGCCTTGTTCGACATTGGGGATTTGAAAGCCCCAGGGCCCGATGGGCTCCATGCTATTTTCTATAAAAGGTTTTGGCCAATGTTAGGAGATGATCTGATCGAGGAGGTTTTGAAAGCAGTAAACACTTGTACTATCCCATCTGGTTGGAATGATACTGCGATTGTGATGATACCAAAAGTCAACTCTCCGGAGAAGGTAACCCAGTTTAGACCAATTAGTCTGTGCAATGTGGTGTATAAAATTATTGCAAAAATGATTGCCTCTCACCTAAAGGTGTTCCTACCAGATATTATTAGCCCAACCCAAAGCGCGTTTGTGCCTGGAAGACTTATTACGGACAACGTATTGGTGGCATACGAATGCTTCCACACCATCAAGAAAAAGAGAGCAGGCAAAGAAGGATTATGTGCGATAAAATTGGATATGCATAAAGCTTATGACCGGGTTGAATGGCCTTTTCTCAAGAGATTATGCTCAAACTTGGATTTCTTGAGGTGTGGGTAAATTTTATCATGGAGTGAGTTTCTACTGTTGAATATCATATTCGGTTTAATGCGGAGGAAAGTGAAAGTTTTAAACCTACTAGGGGTCTGAAGCAAGGAGACCCGCTGTCTCCTTACTTGTTCCTGTTATGCACGGAGGGTCTCACAGCTTTACTAACGCATGCGGAAGAAAATGAGAATATTTCAGGAGTAAAGATTTGCAGAGATGCCCCATCTGTCACGAACCTTCTTTTTGCTGATGACTCTTTAATCCTTATGAAAGCAAATTTGCAAAGTGCGGAAACATTAAAATCAGTTCTAGATTCGTATTGCGCAGCTTCAGGGCAGATGGTCAGTGTCGACAAATCCAGCATCTTCTTTAGCCCTAATATAGGAGTGGACACTAGAGAACAAATGTGTACAATTCTCAATATAATGACTGAGGCCTTGAATGACAAATATTTAGGACTGCCGGCCAATGTGGGTTTAGATAAAACCGATTGTTTTCAATACTTAATCCATCGTATTGTTCAGAGAATTAGTGGTTGGAAGGAAAAACACATGTCGGCTGGAGGAAAGGAGATCTTACTTAAAGCGGTTGTTCAAGCTATTCCCACCTATGCAATGTCGGTCTTTAAAATTCCTAAAAAAATTTACAAAGGAATTATTGACGCGATGGCGCATTTCTGGTGGGGAGATGAGGATAACCAAAGGAGGATGCATTGGATGGCTTGGTGGAAAATGTGTGTACCCAAGAACCAAGGAGGAATGGGTTTTCGGGATATCCATTGTTTCAATTTGGCTATGCTTGCTAAACAGGCTTGGCGTCTTATCGAGAATCCAGATTCTCTATGTGCTACTATTTTGAGAGTCAAATACTATCCTGACGGTGACTTGTTGAACACTGACCTGAAGAAGGGTTCTTCCTTCACCTGGCAAAGTATTATGTTGGGTGTGGGCTCCCTGAAGCGTGGTCATATTTGGCGAGTGGGAAATGGGCAGAATATTGACATTTGGGAGGACGCCTGGATTCCAAATTGTGCAAACCGTAAAATTGTTACCCCTAAGGGAGGCCAGTTGTTAAGGAAGGTAGCAGATTTGATTGATCCAATCCTAAATAGTTGGGATGAAGATCTTCTCAGACAGACTCTATGGCCTATTGATGTTCAGCGAGTGCTTGCGATCCCGATATCGCAACATGATATGCCAGATTTCGTAGCTTGGAATTTCACAAAAAATGGGATCTTTTCGGTTCGGTTTGCTTATTTTGTGGAATGGGACCACCAATATGGGAACAAGTTACGACATACCAATGGGATGGGACGTACCAAGGTCAATCCTATTTGGGCTAGGATTTGGAAACTTGCTTGTCCAGCAAAGGTTAAAATATTTATTTGGCGTACACTTCACAGCACTCTTCCGTGTCGTGTTAACTTAGCTAATAGACATGTGAAAGTCTCGCCTGAGTGTCCTGCCTGCTCATCTGGGCCAGAAGACATAAAACATCTGTTGTTTCTATGTGATAGAGCAAAAGAAGTCTGGAGAAGACTAGGGATGGACGATATTATGGACAGAGCTTGTAAAATAGACTATGCGGGTGAGGCAACCTTGGAATATTTACTTTCATTAACAGATCAGGAACTATGTATTATGAGCACTCGTAATGTGCGTGACATGATTGCCATATCAGCCTGGTACTTGTGGTGGGAAAGGCGCAAATTGGTACACAATGAGACTACTCAGAATGCACAACAGATATCCATGGGGATACGCGCTCTCACTGCCAATTTTGTTAATGCCTCCTCGCCGAAGGCTTCCATGAAAAGAGGAGGATGGTCTAGCCCCCCGATGGGATTTGTTAAACTTAACATTGATGCTTCTTTTGACCACGACCTTCTCAGGGGTACGATCGGGGCGGTCTTATGAGATGACAAAGGTAGGTTCATCGGTGGGCGAAATGGTAAGATTGACTGGTGTGCAGATGCGTTGATGGCTGAAGCTTTGGCGTTAAAGTTTGGCCTATCGCTTGCGCAAAGGACGGGTTGTAACCGCATAATTATTAACTCGGATAATATGGAGGTGATCGAGACCATGAACAAAGGAGGATGATCGTCGGGGGCAGCAGCTGCAATTTTTTATGACTGTTTTCACTTAGCTTGCGATTTTCCTATTTCTAGATTCGAGCATTGTAATAGAGAAGCAAATAATGTTGCTCATGAACTTGCCAAGTTGGCTAGATTTTCCTTCATTTCTGATTGGCTTGAGGAACCACATAATGCAATTGTACCAATCCTCATAAACGATGTAATGATTATTTCTAATGAATAAAGCTCGAACTTTCTTAAAAAATAGTATTTGGATAGACCAAAAGGGTCCATTTGAAAGCAAGCTGGGTTTCGACATCCGTCGAATGGCCCCAATTTTTTTCCACCAGCTTCTGTAACCAATTCAAGACATCATGTCAAGTTGTTTGGATTTTTGACAAGTTTTGTATTTTCTGGAGTTTTCTCGATCAAAAAGGACCGATAAATGGTCAGACGTGTCACATCCAAACCAGACATGGATGCCTCATATGTCCGTGCCAGGGTAATGCAAGAAGTTTGGGTCATTTATCCATAGTCCAAAAAACCCTCCAGGTCGGGTGCATCCATGAGCATGTAGTTTTTTTTCCTAATTTTAATGCTTTTGTTGTTTGCAATTTCTATCATTATCAATAACTAAATGTATATGGAAATTTTACAAAGTTGAACACTTAGTCCAAAACAAATTATGAATAATGATAGTTTTTTTAATCTAGAGAATCCTTTAAAATTGTAAACAATATTTGAAAATAAGAACAATCGTTTGGTATTCCAATCTTTTTTCAAAAGTTTGAACAAGTTTTGAAAATAATAATAATGTTAAAAAAGGAGAAAAATGAATTAACAAAAAAACAAAAATTAGAAAAGAAAAAAAATATTAAGCCTTGGCCCAACTAGGCGACGACATCACTCCCGTTGGGCACGTGTTGGGCGGAAATCCTATTTGACATTGTTGCGTTGAACAGTCGTTGTTTCTCATAGACCCGAACGAGTGAACATGGGTCAACCCATTTCAATCTGATTGTTGCCTCTACAGATGCGGGTTTTGGGAACCTTCTAGATGGTTCCAGGTCGGTGTTTACCGGTTTCGATACCTTCTAGAAGGTTCATGAATCCCTTTTTTGTCTTTCTTTTTTCTTATTTTCTTTTTCAAAATTGCAAGGTTTAAAAAATGTTACATATTTATTTAATTTCATATTTCTCAAAACACGTTTTCAGTAAAGTTTGGAGTTTCAAAAAAATGTGTTTTGAAAAGTTGTTTAGAATTTATTTATTTTTCTCAATTTTCATTTTTTTAGAGTTTCAAAATGTATTCCACATCTCAAAAAAATGTTTGCATTTGTTTCACACTTAAAAAAGTCACATTCAAAATTCCTATAAACGCTTAAATTTGTTCGCGTTTAAAAAAAGTCTCGTTCAAAATTTCTAAAAGTGTTTAAATCTGTCGCTGTTCATACTACCTTCGTTCGGGATTTGAAGGCCAGCGAGCCCAAGCGACGCCTGGTAGAGAAAGCCTCGCCTTTCCTGAGTGGCCTAACTAACCGGACGGAGGCAATAGTTCTTAACAAACCGCGCTGCAAATTATGCAAGATAACTTGCTTGGTCTAGCGGTTCATTGCGTTACCTGAGAGCAGTAGGTCATAATATGATGCGTATCGGCGCGGGCGATACTTGTTGCAAAAAGACTATCCTACCATTTATTATGAAGGAGGTATCGAGAGATCTCCTCCGTTGATGTATTCAGAGGTTGTACCAAAGCAGAAGTGAAATATGAATAGCTGGCATGATCTTCATTCCCCGCCAATCAGGGCATGTACATTAGCTTAGACACCCTAGTCTGTAATAATCATCCACGTCACATATAGATAGCAGTCAAAACATCATCTACATCGGTATGTCTTTTTGCTATCTGTAGCATGTTTGGACGTGGGCAGGTCGTTGCATGTGAGCCACCGTGTTCGTGCGCTCACTACTAGAAAAAGGGTTATAAATGAAATGGCCACTAATGGCGCACCAAACATGTGGTGCGCCACTACTATATAGCAGTGGCGCATCATGTGCTGGTGCGTTATTAGTGTGAAAGACACACGGTGCGCCACTAGTAACAATTTTTTTTTCCAAACATACTAATGGTGCACCAGGGCACAGTGCGCGCCACTACTATAATTTTTTTTTCAAAACTACTAATGGCGCACCACCAGCAGGTGCACCATTAGTAACCAGGGTTACTAATGGCACATTTGTAGGTGGTGCGACATTAGTAACCTGGGATCAGCTAGATATTTTGGACAGCCACACCTACCCACTCACTTTTCCCACTTCATTCTCTCCACCTCCTCCTCCAAGCTTGTCTCGGCTGCCTCCTCCTCCTCACCTCATTTGCACCATAAATTCATCCAAATTAAGTGGTTAAATTACCTTTTTTTGATAGGTAAGTAAGGGGAAGCTATCTTTACGTTGTTCTCCCTCCAACAACGTGCACATGCACTTTTTATGGCCTAGCTAGATCTATGTATGTTCGTGGTGTTGCATATATGTTTGTGTTTGCAGGTACCGGTATTTGAAATGCGATAGTTGCCAATATTTTGCCGGAATGTTGATTCATTTCCGTTTCGGCGAGAATTTTGGCACTATGCATTCTTTTTTGTCCTATTTTTAGGGAAAGTCATGCCAAATTTTTTCTTGGTTCTAAAATATCGTTTTGCTCTACCCCGCAGGCGACCATGGTCCGCACGATGACCGAAGGCATCGTGAATAGGTTTTTGAGCTCCGCGAAGGCCGAGATGCTTGAAAAGAACGAGACGGAGATAAGATGTCCGTGTCGAAGATGCAAGCTGAAGAGCCTTATTGCGGACCCGGATTCCGGGCAGATGCGGGACCACCTGCTCTTGCGTGGTTTCATGGATGGCTATCGGTGGCAAGGTGATGAAGATGACTATGAAGTCGTCCATGGGGGCTGGGCAAGAAATGAGGAAGGGCAGCAAGACAACCACCGCGGCTCGGGCGGGCAAGAAGACGAAGAATCTCCAGGACATGATCACGACGGTGATGCTGTACACAGTCATCATGTAGAAGATGCCGGACATGATGATGAGGAAGATGCCGGAGCAGACGAAGGGCATGATCATGAAGATGAAGATGCCGGCGGAGCAGACGACGATGGACCATCGATGGGCTGGGTGCAGGACCCTCATATTCAAGAGCTACTTCTCAAGCAGACGGATAACGCAAGAGCTGCCGCCCGAGAGAAAGCCAAGCTAGATCAACTGGAGATAGACGCGGTTACTCCATTGTATGAAGGATGCAGGCCCAAGGATACCCGCCTGAAAGTAACGCTCATGGCTCTGGAGATGAAGGTAAAACACAAAATGACCGACGCATGCTTCGACGAGAACATGTCATTGTAGCACGAACGTCTTCCCAAGGGGAACAAGTGCCCGACCAGTTTCGAGGAGGCGAAGAAAATTGTGTGTCCTCTGGATTTACCGCACGTGAAATACCATGTGTGCATGAACAATTGCATCATTTATCGGGACGAGCACGCGGAGTCTACCATATGTCCGTGTGCGGCGTCACTCGATACAAGAAGAGGAAGAAAGCTCCTCGAAAAGTGGTGTGGTACTTTCCGATCACTCCTCGTCTGCAGCGGTATTTCGCGGACCCTAAGGTAGCAAAGCTCCTGCGTTGGCACGCGGATAGGGAGGAGAAGAAGCGAGAAGATGACGCAAATGATCCGGAGATAAATAAAAAAGACAAGATGTTGAGTCACCCTGGCAAGCGTTGAACTTCGAACACCCAGAATTTGGGAAGGATCCAAGGAACATCGTGCTGGGCGCGAGCAGCGATGGAGTCAATCCGTTTGGTAGCCAGAGAAGCACACATAGCACCTGGCTTGTGTTTGTGTGGATGTACAACCTTTCCCCCTGGTTGTGCATGAAGAGGAAGTACATTCACATGAGTATGCTAATTGAAGGGCCGAAACAACCAGGGAACGACATCAATCTGTATCTGGGGCTGCTGAAAGAGGAGCTAGACACGCTGTGGAAAACGCTAGCCAATACGTGGGACGCCGCAAAGAAAGAATATTTCCCTATGAGAGTCGCACTGCTCACGACGGTGCACGACTATCTCGGTTACGGATATCTCGCGGGGCAGGTGGTCCACGGATTTTCTGGATGCGTCAGGTGCATGGATGACACAACGTATCGCCAGCTAGATAGAGATCCCGGGTCTTCGAAAACCGTGTTCATGGGACATCGAAGGTGGCTTCGCGATGATGACCCGTGGAGGAAACGCAAGGATCTGTTCGATGGTGAAACCGAACCCCGAAGACGCCCGCGTACGAGGAGCGGCGAGGAAATAGACGAGCTGTTGAAAAATTGGAAAGATTGCCCACTGCCGGGAAAGAAGCAAAAGGCGCTAGAGCCGGGAAAGAAGCGAAAGGCGCCAGAGCCGCTGCTGAAGGTATGGAAAACGAGGTCTGTTTTCTGGGACTTGCCGTACTGGAAGATCCACCGTGTGCCTCACAGCCTTGATGTCATGCATATCACGAAGAACGTGTGCGAGAGTCTGCTTGGTACCCTGCTCAACATGCCAGAGAGGACCAAAGATGGGCCGAAAGCAAGGGCAGACTTGAAATCAATGGGCATCAGGGAGGAGCTTCATGCTAATGATGATGATGATGAGGCGAAGCAGGACACGAAAAGTCGTCGCAAAGGCAAAAAGGCCAAGAAGACCGGAAATGACTTCCCTCCCGCGTGCTTCACTCTAAGTCAGGAGGAGATCGATCAGTTTTTCACCTGCCTCGTAGGAGTAAAACTTCCTTACGGTTACGCGGGGAAGATAAGCAGATACCTAGACTCAGCGAAGCAGAAGTTCAGCGGGATGAAGTCTCACGACTGTCACGTGCTGATGACGCAGATACTTCCAGTTACAATCCGTGGGATCATGGACGCGCACGTCCGTGAAATGCTATTTGGCCTATGCAACTTTTTCGACGTCATCTCTCGGAAGTCGGTTGGCGTGAGGCAATTCAGAAGGCTACAGGAAGAGATCGTAGTGATACTATGCGAGCTTGAGATGTACTTCCCGCCCGCATTCTTCGACGTTACGGTGCATCTACTGGTCCATATCATGGAGGATATCATCCAACTCGGGCCGACGTTCCTGCACAGCATGATGCCGTTCGAAAGGATGAATGGTGTCATCAAAGGATACGTTCGCAACATGTCACGTCCAGAGGGAAGCATAGCCAGGGGCTTTCTGACCGAAGAGTGCATCTCCTACTGCACGAATTATCTAGGCATCGAGAACCCCGTTGGTCTGCCCGTCAACAGGCACCTCGGCAGGCTCGCTGGATGGGGTCACCGTGAGGGTCGCCGCGAAATGCATGTCGACTTCGAGGGTCGACTCGCCGACTTTGAAAGAGCAAACCTAGTCGCGCTACAACACATAGACGTGGTCGATCCTTGGGTGGTAGAGCACAAAACCTTTATTGAGAAGACGTACAATGACCGAGGCCAACAGAGGACGGACGGAGATATAATCAAAGAGCACAACTCATGTTTCACGCGTTGGTTCAAGCAGAAGCTTCTGTCGTACCCTTTACATGAGGATTCTTCCGCGGAAGAACAACTCATATCCGCCTTGTCACAGGGCGCCGAGCACAACCTGATGACGTATGAGGCGTATGATATCAACGGCTACACATTCTACACCGAGGACAAGGACATGAAGAGCGATGGTTATCAGAACTCCGGGGTAACGATGGAATCCTACACCGGTAACGACAAGGACAGATACTACGGAAGGATCGAGGAGATCTGGGAGCTGAGCTACGCTGGAGAGAAGGTCCCGATGTTCCGTGTCAGATGGGCCAAGAGCGTCATAAAAGAAGACCGGTATTTCACCACCATGGTTATACCCGAAGCCAAATCCAAGACCGCGGGCGCGAACGTCACCGCGAAAAATGAGCCATGGCTACTGGCTTCCCAAGTGGACCAATGCTTCTTCATTACCGACCCGTCAAAGCCCAGTCGTGTTGTCGTGAGGAGAGGCAAAAGGAAGATCATCGGAATGGATGGAGTCGCCAATGAGCAAGACTTCGACAAGTACGGCGACCCGAAGATGGAACATGACGACGACGATGAAGTACCAGCATACACCACAAGAAGAAGCAGGACCACCCTACCTAAAGGACGTCCGTTCAAGAGAAGAACTCCATTTACGAAAAATAAGGGCAAGAAGATTGTGAACAGATAGCTAGCTAAGATCGATTGTATTTAAATTGTAGCCTTCATTCCTCGATTGTATTTCATGGGCACTTTTTGAACTCATGAATATTTTTAAATTTCATGGACACTCGATCTCGATCCCCCTCCATCTCGATCGCTATCCCACCTCGCCAGATCCGGTTCCCCTCGCCGCTGAGCACCCCCCGCACCCTCTCCCCCGCTCCACCGGCCCCCGCCGCCGACCCCCCGCACCCTCCCCCGCTCCACCGCCGCCGACGACCCACCGCACCCTCCCCCGCTCCACCGCCGCCGACGACCCACTGCACCCTCCGCCGCTCCACCGCCGCCGCCGACCCCCCGCACCCTCCCCGGCCCGCTCCACCGTCACAAATGAATGCAACTAAAATTGCAAAAAAACAAATTTGATTATATTTTCAAATAACAAATTTGATGATATTTTCAAATAATAAATTTGATGATATTTTTTCATATTCATAAATATTTTCAAATAACAAATTTGATGATATTTTTTAAAAAATTATTACTGTTTTTATAAAAAATATTACTGCTTCATATTCATATTCATTTTCTAAAATATTATTAGATGCAACAAAAAACAATAAAAAAAATTACTTATGGCGCACCTCTGGCTGGTGCGCCATTGCTATATAAAAACAAGATTACTAATGGCGCATCTCTGGCTGGTGCGCCATTGCTATATATAAAAAAAGATTACTAATGGCGCACCGATCGTGGGTGCGCCATTGCTATCTAAAAAAACATTCTAATGGCGCACCGCCGCGGGGTGCGCCATTAGTAAGCTTCCCCCCTAGCAAATTCCTCCCTCTCCCTCGCCAGATGCCCTTCGTCCCTCTCCCTCGCCAGATCCACCCGCGCGCTGCCCCGACCCACACGACACCGCCGCCCCGACCCCCGCCGGACTCCACCCCCGCCGCCCCCGCGCCCCACACTACTGCAGCTCCCCCGCACCGCCGCCCCCGCGCCCCCCACCTCTGCAGCTCCCCCGCGCCGCAGCCCCCGCGCCCCCGCGCCCCGAGCCGGAGGAGGAGGACCAGGAGGAGGACGAGGAGGAGGAGGAGACGACGACCGCCTCTACCTCAGCTCAGCCAGGCCACGCGCCGTAGGCCGCTCCCCCCAATCCAGGCCGCCGCCCGGACTCAAGTCTGCAACCTCTCCTCCTCAAGAAGAAGAAGAGGTACGAATCCATCTTCCCCTTCTCTTCTTCCCTTTCTAGTTTCTTCTTCGTCTCCCGCATCTCATGCGTGCGTGTGTGCAGTTTGTCAGGAACAAGATCGCCAACGTTGAGGGGCTCCGGGAACTGACGACTGCACCATCTGCTTCAACCCCCTCCGGCCTCCAGTGTTCCAGGTCTCACCCCTCCACCCAAATTCACTTCTCTTTGTTTATCAAAATCCCTGCTCATTTTCCCCTGCACGAATCATATGCCGATGGCACCACTGTTAGCCCCATCTGATCCACCATTGCGTTGGGAGCCTGCAAAAGAAACACACAGATTCAGATAGACACCAACCTTCTGAACTGAAACTGAAGAAAGCAGTGGCATCCTTTCCACAAGCTGCATTCTCTTCTTTGATACACACTTGGGTACTGTGATAAGTGTCAACACACAACAAACACGAAAAAGGAAGAAAATGAAAACTGTTACTCTCACGCTCCTACTTCTACCCCACCTTGAAATCACATTTTGCTTTGTCAGAATACTTGAGTCGCCAGAAAGACGAAAGTTTTAACCTTTACTGTGAAACTGAACTATCTAAAGAAACTACTGGAGGGTAATAAGCAATCTGAACACCTTACACCACCCATTTTCTCTTACAGACTTGTAGCAAAACACCTCCCTAACTACAAAAATGCCAACAAAAAAACTGAGGTAGGAGATTATACTCTGAGTGTTACCACTTGAACATCATTTCCAAGAAACAAATTAATTAATCAAGTTTTGCATGGCTCCCCACCGTTGTTTCCCTCTAACTTTCTGAACTGAAACTGAAGGCCTATGTTTTTAGCATGAGCATCATTTTCACATAAAATTTCCTTCTTGAATGCGCATGCTGTACTAGTATGCATCTGAATGTGCACCATATCACTATGTGTGCCTAACATGTGATTTTCCCTTCAAATGCTCTATCATAGTGACATGTATGGTGAGGGTCACGGGACTGACTGTATGGTTCTGCTGGTGTGGTAATTGATTTACTTGTTTGGTTTGGTAGCTGGAGCACTGTATCAATGGTGCTGAACTGCTCTTGTTATGTGACGGGTTGGTGCGTTATGAGCCACCGTGTTGTGTATGGCCTGCCTGAGAATTGGTTAAGTAGTAAGTTGTTTAGGCTTGGCCATTTCCACTCATTGTAGATAGATAGAGTTACACTTTTGTTACATTGCGTTATCTTTCTGTAGAGTAGTAATGCTCCACTTCCACATATTTTTAGTTAGTTATCTTCCAGTAGTATTTCAAATTGAAGCCCTGAGCAGCAACACCTCTTGTGTTGTTCACTATCACATAGTTGCAAAACTCCAGTTGCTTTGGTGCAGTTCTTCTGGCCACTGGCAGTTTTTATGCTACATGACACTCGTAGTTCATGGGGTGGATGGTCCATGGCTCATAGCTCAGAAGATGGATATATGGCTATTTAATTTGCAGTCTCTTATCTACCCTGCCAGTTAATAAACAAGTACTCTGTTTTCAGATAGCTTGATAGTTAATCAACAAGTACTCTGTTTTCAGATAGCTTGATCATTGCAATTTGTTGCTGTCAGCATGAGTTTATGTTGTTATAAGTTTATGATCGTACAACTGCAATTTCATTTATGTTGTTATAAGTTTGTTGCTGTCAGCATGAGTTAACTTGCTGTCATTTATCAAAATTCATAATGTGCTGGACTATATGTTCATTGGTACTACTTGTGATGTTGCTACTGTACTACTTGGGAATTTTGTCAACTTGTGATGCTGCTGCTGTACCCCGAGAGGCCCTTGAGTTTGCTGGAATGTCGATTAACTTCCGTTCCGGCAAATTCGGGTACTCCATATGTCCTATTTTCAGCAAAGGTCATGTTGAAATTTTCCATGAATTTTAGCATGACTTTGCTAAAAATAGGACATATGGGGTACTTGTGACTAATGCATGGGCCGGGGTCTTAGTACTTAATTAAGTAGGATCAACTGCCCCTTTATTCTTGCTGCATTAAACCATAGGTGGCAATAGAGCCAAGTGATTAGGCCCAACTTAGAATTCTCCTTCCCAGCTTAGCTTTTAGGGTGCCTCGGTGTCGATGAGAACCTAAATGATGTACGCTTAGGCTTTTAGGGTGCCTTAGCGTCGACAAACCCTAAATGATAAAAGTTTAGCTTTTAGGATGCCTCGGTGTCGACAAACCCTAAATGATGAGACCATGATCTTCTTCCTTGACAATAACCAACTTTTTGACCAAACTTTTTTCCTATTTAGAGCGAAACATGGCCCACAACGATGAGGCCGGCGGTTCGGGCGGCAAGCAATTCTGGGAGCTGTCCCAGGAGCTGGAGGAAGAACCTCACCGCTATGAGGACGCCGCCGCGGAAGACACCGATCCTGACTACACAACCCCTAGTGGCGTCGGGGATGACACCACTGATGGTGCCGCCGAGGATGCCACCACTGATGATGGCGGCGCACGCACAGATGGCAGCCAACCGAAGAGGCAACGGAAGGACCGGCGCCCGAGCGTGCTCGGCACCATCAAGGAGGAATTTACTGAAGTGAACTCCGACGGGCATCCAACGGCGCCCAAACAAGTAGTCAAGGGGTACTCGGTTCAGCTCGGGTGCATTCTCCGGAGCACCGTCTCGATCAACACCGAGAACCTAAGGCATAAGGACCGAGGGAATTTGCGCAGCCTCCTCTTCACGAAGCTGCACGAACGATACAAGTTCCCCGCTGAGTTTGCAAACACACGCCTCTCAGGGAATAAAGTGAACAGTGCCGCCCTCACGAGGATGAGCACGGCCCTGTCTACATGGAGAAGCACGGTGAAGGCAATGATTGAAAAAGGTGATAGTTATGAGAAGATCAAGGCGAAATATCCTTTGATGAGCGAAGATGACTACAAGGAGTTCAAGATCAAGTGCGAGAGCAGCGCAATCTCCGAATCAAGTCAGTGGGGGAAAGAAATGCGGCAGTTGAACTTAGGGGTCCACCAACTCGGTCCCGGCGGTTACAGAGTGGCGGAGCCTATATGGGACAAGGAGGACGCGGAGCGTGCCGAGCAAGGCCTACCGCCCCGCTTCGAGAAATTCCGTGACAAGCAGACCAGGAACTTTGTTAGGGCCCGGTACAAGGAGGACCCGGTAACAAAGGAGCTTACCACGGATCCGAAGACCAGGGCACTTGAGCTTGTTCTGGTAAGGAATACACCCCCGCGTAATTAGCTCCATATGGTTGCATTCTAATTAATGAAGCCAAATTTCTAAATGGTTCACATTCCTTCCGCAGGAGGCTGAAAGCAGTAGCGCGGGGTCGTCTCAGAGCTCCCCTTTTGACACCCCTTTAAATAGGGCGTTGAACGTAATGAAAAACAAGGATAAGCTCAGTAAGCCGTCGTCAGCTGGTCGTGTGGCCGGCAAAGGCTTGTCCACAAAATGGTCGTCATACTATACCGCTGGTGGGCGAAAGGAGAAAAAGACCAGCTCGGAAAGCCAGTCGCGCGAGGTTCAAGAACTCAAGGCACAAGTGGCGCGGATTCCGGAGATTGTCGAAGAGCAAGTGCAACAACAACTGGGAACGACGCTCACCGCCATTGTGCCTACCTTGATTCAGGGGCTGACGACGTGGATTGCGGGCGGCCAACAGGGGCCTCCCTCGGTTCCCAGCTTCATGGCCAGCAACTCGCACAACGCGCAGACGGCGCCATTGGTGTCTCCGGCGGAGGCGGTATTCGTGTCTCCGGCGCCGGCACGGGCATTGGAGCTTAATGCACCCAGGTGTACGCCGGCCGGCACCTCGCCAGCAAGCGGCCCCTCCGTCAGTTGCACGCCCGCCGTTGGCGGTGCCTCGACATTAGCCGAGCTCGACGGCATCATGGTAACTAAGCCTCTCGGCCGATGACTTCATCTCCTTGCCTTTGACTAGGCATCCTTGACGCCCTACATGTTTTCGCAGGGCGCCGCCGACGTTCCTTGCACTCTCCTGCACTTCGTGGGCGGCGAGTTGGTTGATGTCGCCAAGGGCAGAATCATTCAACCGGGCAACCGCGTGTTCCACGGTAATCCGATGCCACCCACCTTGTATAGGGTTGAACTGGTTCGGGTGCCGCCAGGCTGCGACGAGTTGTTACCTCCGATTCGACCCGCTGGGGCCGACGAAGATGATGTGATGACCCTCAGTGCCTGCGTAAGCTGGCCCCTGCTTTGGCCGAAGAGCCAGATTCGTTTGGGGGCGGGGGACACCACCCCACAGACAAGACCGCCAGTCGTGCCAGCGCCAAGCCATGGCAAGAACGCCGCAACGCTACCGGATATGCCGGACATCCCTATGGCACAGGATCCGGACATGCATATGGCACAGGATCCGGACGAGACGGTACATTTTCCAACGTCGATAAGTACTTGCCGAACATGGGTACGGTGACGAGTTCTGCGGGTCTCCTTCTCAAGAACCCAACCCTGAAAAAGACGACCGCGATCTAGCTGGTACGGCGGAGAAACCCAATTGCAACAGGTGTCGTCTGGCGTTCAGTTCTCAGGAGACGCCTCCAGCTGCCGCCTTCACCGAGCCTCAGATAGCTGAGGTGCGAAATATTATCAGCCCCAACACGCTCAAGAAGGCGGTCTGTGAGCAGAACTCGATCCCATTACAGCAGATCAGGAAGAAGGGACAGAAACGAAAGACTAACAAGGGCGCCAGTGCGAGCCAGCCGGCACCGAGTACGATCCGTGCTCAGGATGGGCCACCTTCACCTAAGGATATCTCGAGGAGGGTGCATGTGGCGGGTAGGGAGATGCTACTGACAAATATGCTCAATGCTGCAACCGGTGCTATGCGGAGTCTGCATGACATTGTTCTTTCTTTGGAGAAGCGGCGTCTCAGAGAGAATGATGTGGCATACCCGGTTTTCGTGGCCAAGGTGCCAGAGGGCAAGGGCTTTGTGGATAGCGCCGTCGGGGGTACGATCGTCCTGTGGTTTGATGACATCTTTGCTATTTTAACCTTCATCCGCTGCACTACACCTTCGTTCGGCTGTTTTCGCTGAGTATGGAGATGCGGATCATTAGAGACAAGACTCCGGACATTGTGATGGTCGACCCCTTCTACATGCGTGCCAAGATCTTGGGCAGCGCTGGGGACCGGCAAGTCGCGAGTTCACACCTCGAAGGCGTCATTCTGGCAAACCCAGATAAGGATAACTTCCTCGTGCCTTACTTTCCCGAGTAAGTCATCCCCTAACCGCCCCGTAACATATGATTTCTTAGATTTTGATCTTTCTTTTTTTTCTAACATTTCGTGTTCTGTGCAGTGACACACATTGCACACTCATCCTCTTAAGCCCGAAATATTCCATGGCCACGTATTTCGACCCGGACCGTGACTCCAAGATAGACTACACAAATATCAAGAAAGTTCTTGATGATGCTCTCCCCGGCTACGCCGCATCTGGAGGCACCTTTAAGAGGCCAGCTCGTAGGTACGGCAGGCACGTGTTCACCCACAATACGACGTTCCCCTGCGTCAAGCAGCCGCCTGGCGGTCAGAAGGATGCCTACTACGCCCTCCATCACATGCGGGCGATCGTACGGGACCATAATCACCTTCTGCTACCAAATAATCTCAAAGATTGGGCCGCAAGCTTGGCGGCAATCCAGGACGCGGACATCCGACAAGAATTCTTTCGCATCCAGTCGGAGTTTGCAGAAATCATCCATCAAGATGTCCTTCGTACCTCGGGCAGTTCTACCTCAAATATCAACCGTCCAACAGTGAGATAGACACAATGCTACAAATGCAGGCTGACAACGTCCGCGACTTCATGACCATCACGACAGACGACGGCTTCATCCACGCTCCGGTCCCATGAGTCGAGTCGAAAGTAGTGATGCTATGTGTAGTTCTGAAACATTGATTAGCTCATGTTGTAATTAAACTTTAATGAACTTGTATGTCTCTTTGGTTTGGACAGTCGTTCAACTTAGATGTAATCGATGCTATTTATTAGTAGGACCATGAATCGTGCTATTAATGTCTTGCTTTTCTCTTCCGATCCTTTTGCTGCATACTTATATATTGCTTATGTATTGTCTGTTGTTTGGCTAGTGCATAGAGATGCCGTCGTATGTCGTGTACAAGGGTAAGGTTCCTGGAGTCTACGACGACTGGGAGGAGTGTCGGAGACAGGTTCACCGTTTCAGCGGTAACAGTTACAAAGGGTACACCACTAGGGCGGAGGCGGAATGTAGATACGCGCGCTATCTAGCGGGAGAGAGGAGGGAGCGTTGGAGAAACCGGATGAAGACCAGTTTCATCGCGATGATGCTCATCGTGATGACCGCAGCTCTCTTCTATGTGATGGTAGTTTAGATGATCAATATCGACTTGTATTGTGAAGACAAACTCGCTACTCGCGGTCTCGAGACTTGTAATGTTCTATCTTTGTCCGGTCTTTTGAATTCGGAGACTAATATGATGAATTGTATTCGGAGACTAATCTTCTATTGTATTCGATGAATCTGCTGTTGCTGTGTGGTGCTATCTATATTCTGTCCAATAATATATTTTGTAATCTGTGCAAATATCAGAAAAGAAAAAAAATCCCTAATATACATACTAATGGCGCATCACCCCAACGTGCGCCATTAGTATGCCAAAGGATACTAATGGCGCATCACCCCGCAGTGTGCCATTAGTATGGCAAAGCACATGTGTAAATATTGCCCCCTGGGAGGCACACTAATGGCGCATGTTGGTCTATACTAATGGCGCATCACGCCGTGCGCCATTAGTATACCAGATACTAATGGCACACCAGTGGTGCGCCATTAGTATTTAATACTAGTGGCGTGGTACTAGTGGCGCACCAGTAGTGCGCCATTAGTAGGCAAAACTGGTGCGCCATTAGTAGGCCTTTTCCTAGTAGTGACTTCTTCGCTTGATCATGCATGTAAAACGCACGGTTCAGCGGGGAAACCGCAAATTAACGACACCCCTGAGCGTACAGTGGGAAAAGGCTATCGGTAAGTGGCGATAATTTTGGGATACCGATGGTCTGTTAAATTGCAGACAGCCTCCTTCTCTCTCCCTGTTCTCTCACCTCCACGTAATATAAAGTTTGAGGTGGAAAACATTACAGACAGCTGAGTAGACGCCGTTGTACATGCCCTCAAGGAGTTAATCCACACCATGGATTGTAAATGACCTGCAGCCAAACCAAGATATAAAGGAGGGCGTCACCATCCGCAGAAACATTAGAGAAACAAGAAGAGACCATACACTTTGATTTTAGGGAGGTGGAGGGGCAATCCGAAGAGGAGTAGGGCTATGATGGGGCTTTTGCTTTTCAGGCAAACATTTATAGATCGAAGGGGAGAGGTGGAGCAGTGCCTGTTCGACTGTGGTAATTGAATGAAGTAATTAGGAGCCTGTAGGGGAAGGGGATGGGACGGGCGGGAAGGAGAAGAGGTTGGGATTTTCTTTTTTGTTTGCGAATTGACACCATTGGCCTTCGGTGTTAATTTAAGTAGGGAACTGAGCAACGACATGCATGTCTACATGCCAATAAAAATTAGTTAAATTTTTTTCTAGGCCATGACCGTAGGATGGAAAAGAGTGATTGGCTGATTTTGCAAACTTATTGATGATGTGGCATAAAGATGATAGGGATAGTATGCATGTTGAGAGAATAGGTAGAAGTGGGGAGTAACTTCCTAAGAATGTTAGATACCAAGCCGTGCATGGCCGTGCTCGAAGTCAAAAGCGCCATCTGATTTGCCCAATTTTCCTTTAACTGAGCGTGGCCATGGATCAGATGACACCCCATCCAGGTCTGGCTCGCAAACGATTCAAAAATATTGTACTCCGGGACACGAGCTCATGTCAACTCGTCGGGACACGGGACGCCGTGCGCGATCGTCGGATCGATGCCAGGCACCTCTCGCCACTTTAGTCGCCGTGCACGTCGTCATGCCCCCCTCGCCGTGCATAAACACTGCACCTTCTCGCCCGTCCATGCCCATCTTATCCTGTGCTGTCTCCAATATCTAGCCAAGTAAAATCGCTGGCAGCAGGCAGTAGACATGGGTGGCAAGTGTAAGGGCAGCCCTGTGGGGTGTTTCCTGCTCGCCGGGCTTCTGCTGGTGGCCGGACGGGAACTGAAGCAAGAGGAAGAAGACTGCATAGACAAATGCCTGGCAGAAAGCCCCGAGGAGGACTTCCCCCAGTGCTTTGCGCTGTGCCCGCACAGTGCTGTGGAGGAGAGCGGCGGCGGAAACAACGGCCGTACAACGGACTGCGTGGGCTGCTGCCGGGAGCACGAAGGCGATGATAGCGAGAGGAAGCGGTGCATGATAACCTGCAGCTGGAACCGCCTTGTGGAGGAGAGCGGCACCAGAAACATCGTCCGTACGATGGACTGCGCGGCCCACTGCGTGAGGTACGAAGGCGATGAGAGGGCTGCGTAACAACCTGCAAGTGGGAGCTCCGGGTCGCCGGCGGCTGGGAGAAAACGGTGGCCGAAGTACTTCCGTTGGTGTAACGGCGACCGGGGCCCTTCTCTGTCTTTGATTGTTTTTTCAGAGTGTGCTTTGAGTATGTCGTAGTTCGCACACGTTGATGTTGGCGTGGGAATGTGCGTGTTACTTAGAGCTACGGTTCACCGGCCGTGGCCGGTGGCCGTTTATGGCGCAGCGGCATGTCCTCCTCCGACGGCGTCGTGCCCTCCTCGTGCCGTGGTGGCCTTAGAGGTCCGCAAACCTGCATATAATCGATGGAGCCGCGTCGAGCTCGGGTGTAGAGGTGATTCATCAATTTCTTTGGTGGCTGTTTGGTGGTGCAAGAGGCAGGTGACGAGCATTGGTGTCAAGCTCGAAGGTTTCTTTGGTCTTGTTTGTATTTTTATTTCTTGGCCACTGTTCCTTTATGTAAAGGCTAGTGTTTTTCTATTTTTTTAGTTTGTCAAGTCGGTATGTACTTCCTCCGGTCCTTTTTAGTCTGCATATAAGTTTTGTCTGAAGTCAAATCATATCTAATTTGACCAAACTTATAGGAAAAAGTATTAACATTTACAATGTCAAATCAATATTGTTAGATTCATTATGAAATGTAGTTTCATGAAATATATATTAGGTATGATAGATGTTGATATTTTTTAAT
This sequence comes from Aegilops tauschii subsp. strangulata, assembly GCF_002575655.3. NCBI lineage: Eukaryota > Viridiplantae > Streptophyta > Magnoliopsida > Poales > Poaceae > Aegilops > Aegilops tauschii. The sequence continues at coordinate 489,144,833 of NC_053039.3, forward strand.
ATATATTTGGTCAAACTTTGCAAAGTTTGACTGGACCTAAATCTAATATGCGGAGTAAAAAGACTGGAGGGAGTACATGGCTTGTACTATGGTCCTTATAATATAAATGAAACACGTATTATCATGAAAATAAAAATAAAGTTGCTCTAGGTCCTTGGGCCCCTTCTAAAAGAAGGTGTAAAGATAAAATGCGGAATACTCGCACCAACCCAATGACGCGCTACCTTGTGATGTTGTGAGGTGAAAATCTTGTGCTACTCCCTCTGATCCGAATATTGAAGTTATGAGGTGAAAATCTAGGTTGCGCTACTCTTCGATCTGAATTAATTGACCTGTATAGAGGCTGCATCAATTAATTCAAATATAAGAGAGTAGCAAAATACAAAAAAAAAATCCTGATGAAAATATGTCGAGAGATGTTTTTGGAAAGAACATGTATTAATCAGCCCAAATCACAAAAAAAAACAGCTAGATGATTTTTCTTTTTTGTACATGTATCAATCTGGTAACATTACATCAACGTCACCTTCTCCCGTGACGCTAACAAAATCAGCACAACTATACCTAACAGAACACCACAACGGTATCACACAAGCTCTCATGTACACATCATCTTCGCCGAGAAAAAGGCAAAAATGGTAAAGAAATCAACAATCTTTCAGTCAATCCAACTCCAAAACCAATAAAAATCATCTAGCCCTTCACAGATCTCACGGGATGTACATCATTGCCTGTTAAGATAATTAAGAAAAAGTACTTATCCAAATGAGCAAAAAAAAAGCTGATAAAAGAAAAGAACGCTTTTTAGGGAGTTTGTGTGCTCCATAAATCATAAAATTATATGAGACCAGGTCTCACGGTTAGCAGGTGAGACCCGCCCTGATGGATGACACGTGGCATTCACAAATCACAAAGCATCTAATCTCCCCCCTGATTTCAGGTGGGAGGTGGGGTAGATGCTTTGTGATTTGTGAATGCCACGTGTCATCCATCAGGATGGGTCTCACCTGCTAACCCGTGAGACCTGGTCTCATATAATTCTTTTCCCGATGCAATTAAGGTGGTTCGGAGTGGTAACAAGCACAAGTCTCACACCGAGGGGCTTTTTGAATCAAAGGATTCTCATCTGAAATTTAGAGGATTGTAGTCTTTAGGAATTTTTTCTACTTTGGTCGCTTGATTCATATTATTGAATCCTACAGAATTTTTTTCTAAAGATTCCTATGTACTACATTCATCGGAACTTTATAACCCACTCAAACCCCTTGGTAACAATCAGTTGTTTTTTCCTATGATGCTGTCAAACAAACCTAAATCCTGTAGAATTCAAATAGCCATGGCATTACAATCCTATTTTTTTTCTTATTCCTGCGTTTTTTTACCGAACACGCAAGAGAATTACACGCCATTTCATTAAGATGGAAGAAAAGGTACACAAATTACAAGGGGCATACAACCGATATCCCAGGTTTTAGAGTTCTGCGAATCAAAGAAGCCCAAAAAATATAAGAGAGGGAAACACATAGCACGCTTCTTGCATTGGTTAATTTGGACAAAATTATTCTCAAGTATTTCTTCAAAAACAAATGGTCAAAATAATTCGAGTATAGTACTTCAGGGTTACCCACCGTCAGAATTTCAGTGTCAAAAGTAAATTGACCATGGTAGAATTACGCTGCAAAATTTCTTCAGGACAACAATAACACAAAGCCGATCTTGTTTCAGCATTGTCTCATAGGGATGTCTTTTATTACAAAAATAACTGTCTAAAAAGTGAATGAATGGAAATTGGGAGGGAAAAGCTTTGACGTCTACCACAGCGGATTGTGTTGCTTATACAGCACGAATGGAAAAACTGCTACGACAAAAATGAGGATGCACCTAAACCATGGCGTGGATGTAGCAACCTTGGCCAAGGGCCTAGCAAGGAGAGCAGAGGAGATCATGGCACATACCTCAATGAACTGGTTCATCAGAAGCTCACTCTGTGGCAGAGTGGTCACCGGCCCCTTGGAAGAACTGCCTACTTCTCTGCTGGAGAATTTCTTGCCTCCATGAACAGCATTCTGTTGCTTGCTGATGGTCGTGGGCCTCATGGCGTCGAGCTTTGCGCAGATCTCGGCCAGCACTTGCATCTGCGCGTCGCCTCTGGACATGCTGGTTTCCCTCATTCTGCCGAGCTCGGTCGCGAGGGTCTGCACGCTGGATTTGATCTCATCAATGCCGGCTCCCAGATCAGCAATGGCGCCGTCTGTGCGCTCGTCGCTTGGCTTGGGGTCGTTGCAGTCACCGCGCCGCGTCGACGACGAGATCACGTCGTCTTCTTCGGAGATTATCTCCGGCGATGACCTCCTGCTGGATCTCGGAGGGGCATGGGACGCGACGCTCTCCGGCGCTTCAAACTTGTCGTGGACACTGGGCATGGCGCATTGCGCTGTGTAGCTCGGCGCCCGCGGGAGACGATGGGAGGACGACCGGTGCAGCCTCGGCGGCAACGCCTGGTGGCTCACGTTGGACCGCACCCACTCCTTCTCCCTCCGGATCACCTCCCCGATGTCCGACACCGTCCTCGCCGGCCTGCTGTCGCCGACGTCCTCAGAGGCATCGAGATCCGAGCATAGCTCCTCGAGCCGCGCCGCCGGGACAGAGGCGTTCCTCCCCGACGACACGTCTTTCTGGGCCAGCCTCCTTAGCCAGGGGAGGTCGACGACGCCGTCGCGGCCGGGGGCCGGCGCGTAGGGACCATTGCTGCCGCAGACGGCCAGCAGGCGGTTCTTGAGGGAGGTGATGTCCATCTCCTGGCTGAAGACGACGGCCTTGAGGAACGCCAGCGAGTCCTCGTCGTGCAGGATCCTCTCCTCCGCCACCCGCCGGAACTGGTCGGCCTCCATCCGCACCGCCGCCTTCTCCCCCTGCAGCCGCAGGATCATGGCCAGCGCCTCGTCGGCCCCCGACGACGCCGCCTGCCTCTCCTCCTCCAGCTCGGCCTTGAGCATCTCGACGGCAAGACTCTGCTGCCGCAGAGCCTCCCGCAACGCCGCCATTTCGCCTTCGTCTTCATCATCTCCGGCCATGGCGCACGGCGATTAAATCAAGCAACAACGGGGAGCCTATGCACACCTCTGGAAATTAACTACCAGATCCGTGAAAAAATCAGAGAAATTATTTACACAGATATTTTCAGATAGCAGATCTTGCTTCGAGGCGATTCGGTGTGATTGGGCATCGCCCATCACCAAGAGAAGAAACTTGACAAGTCGGCATGAAAGGGAAAGGACAGGAGAAACGAAGGATGAGGAACACAACACCTACCTGACAGGGATCTTCTTGTAGCCACAGCATCCGGCTTCTCTCAAGGATTAAAGTGTCAATAATTGAGGACTTTAAGCTGGCGTTGAATTAAGCATTGGATTGGCTGTCATTATCAAGAACAAAGCTGTAGTGCCAAGGAGTGGCCTGTGGCCTCCATCCATTTGGTAATAGTACGTATTAAATCGTCGTCGACCACCTTCCCTTCCAATTTGAATATTTCTTTATCTAATTCAATTAGTTCTTTCCATATCCTGCCGACTTGGTTTTTGTTTTTGGTACCTACCTGCCGACTTGTGTTGAGAAAAGAAAAGAAGGGAACGATCCTAGTCAACCTTGTAATGTGGGCCCTAGATGGCCGTCCACAGTTCGGTGTCTTGTGATGGGCTTCGTTTTTGTTGGACAGTTTTTTAAACGACCGGCAGGAAGAAGCCGCCGCGGGCTGGGCGGCGGAGCACCGACGGCCGACCATTGGCGAGTCAAGAGCAGCCAGGTGGAGGCGCATATCATTTTATTCTTTTTTCCTTTTTTTAACAACAGATGGGCCCGACGGACCCACAGAGCTTCATCAATATATCCGAAGGACTCATAAGAATTAAAAATTACAACGGAGTCCCTGAAATATGCAAGAAGGACCTTGGAAGAAGATCTAGTGTTCCAATTGGGTCCAAACGACCTCAACTCAGATGCGACTCTACTGTTGCCGGGGACAAACCACTTGGGACATCAAAGCCGCCAACATAAGTTGATGCCGAAAGCAATATATGGACTTAAGTTTTAGTCGGAGTACCTTCTTATCGGCAACATCCAAGCCAAGAGGAATGAATGAAGCAACTGTCAACAAGAACGTTGCAGTTCCTGTCGGCCGTCCTTCAACCAGAAGAATAGTCGGCGTGTTGTAAAATATCGGCGGCCACTCCATCGCCTATGCTTCGTGGTGGGTGTCGTAGCTTCTTCACGACAAACGCCCATGATGATGCAGCTCTACTCATTCGCTAAACACTTGCCTAAACCTCTAATTAGATTAGCTTCAAAAGCTTTGACTAGCATTCTAATTAAAATATTTACAAGTATATTGAATAAGAGAGGTGAAAGGGGATCCCCCCTATCTTAGACGTTCTCCAGTTAAGAAAAAAAATGCTTTCACTATTGTTAAAGTTAGACTCCAACAAAGCCACCATGAGTGATATTGTGTATCTGCTGTTGTCTTTTAAGACCAAATCCTCTACTATGCAACAACTGATCTGAGAACTCCCCTTCTTCACCTCCATCACCTGATGCCCAGCAGAACTAAGGAAAATATAAAGGCTCCTACTCAAGATCAAGGACAAGCTCGGACTTACTGAAGGAGCACTTGCCATTGCTTTCAGTAGAATCCAACAAAGCCACCATGAGTAATATTGTCTATCTGTTGCTGCCTTTTAAGACCAAATCCTCTACCATGCAACGGCTGATCTGAGAACTCCCCTTATTCACCTCCATCAACTCGATGGCCAGCAGAGCCAAGGAAGAATAAAAGGCTCCTACTCAAGATCTAGGACAAGCTCGGACTTACCGAAGGAGCACTTGCCCTATCTACTTCTCGTCATCACCTTCCATGCTAAAACGTACAAATGTGTTAGATTTGGCTTTGGCAACACTGCGAATGCTTTAAGGGCTCACGAAATGTCCATGTTCGGCGAATAGCGGTTTCATTCGGAGAGGTCCTCCCGAGCGCCTTAAGCGCTGACGGTGTCCTGGGCTAGGGGGTACTCACCACGTCGTCCCCCAATCAGTTGGATTGGGCCGAGGACCCCCATGACCGTTTACTCATGGGCCAGTTCGGACAGCCGATGTATACACGAGGAAGATTCCACAAGACTTGGTGATCAAGACAAGGACTCCTCTCCACCGGCGTATTCGACTAGGACTCTTGTTATCCTAGGCCTCTGGTACATTATATAAGCCGAGGCCGGGCTAGTCGATAGGGATATGCTAGATCATTATGATATTATTCATCATACCCTTAGGTCTTATACCACAACATATGATCTCGAGGTAGATCAACTCTTGTAATCCTTATATTCATCAAGATCAATCAAGCAAAAAGTAGGGTATTACCTCCATTAAGAGGGCCCGAACCTGAGTAAACACCGTGTTCCCTGTCTCCTGTTACCCATCGATCCATGATCCACAGCTCGGGACCCCTATCCCGAGATCTGCCAGTTTTGAAACCGACAATGGTGCTTTCATTGAGAGTTCCGCTGTGAGATCAACGAAGGATCAATGACTCGTCTGCAGATTAACTGCGACGTTGGCATCTTCGTCACCGGCTTGACCGAGGACTGCACTCCGCGTCAGATCATCATGTTCGGACGATGACCTTCATCAACATCAACTCCGATCTCTCTCAAGATCATTGAGGAATCATCCATGGAGCCTGGGGGCTCAACGTCAACATTGCCCTTGTGTGACCGTGCTATTTTTCTGGACAGCAAACTTGTATCCGCTGCCACCACGTCCTCGAGCATCGCTTTGACGATTCCTTTAGTGGAATTGTGCTGAATTAAGTCTACAACAACCATGCAAAATTTCGTCGAGTTCCGAAGGAGGAATCTCTAGCAATCTACGATATACTGGAGCCCTGTCAAATCTGGACGGGAATCCAGACGAGTTTAGGACGTGGTCTCCAGAGCCCAGCTCGGAGGTCCTTTGGAAGATCCAACCGTTCATCTGCTGCGGAATTCCCATATCTACCACCCCTCAAAATTTCAGCTCGATCCGACGGTTCAAACTCCCGGAACCTTCCGATGAGTGGACCAATTTTCGGATATGTTTTCTGCGCGAATACGAATCCGGCCCGAATTCATGTCTCTTCATGAACGGGATATTGGACAACCTTTTTGAAGGAATTTTTTTCTAGGGTATTATGCGTTGTTTTTAAACACGTGCCCATAAAATTTAAAAGCCTCCTATGAGGTAATCTTCTCTATCACGCTGGTGTCAAACCAGTACGGCAATATTGCTCCACGGCTGCCGACCTGCGCTAGACACGTCGTCGCTTTCTTGAGCCAAGCTCAACTTCTTCGGATCCTCATCTCGGCGAACCGACCAAGAGTTCGGAATCGCCAAGGATAAATCATCACCAACATCGCCGCCCCACGGATTACACGGAGCGGGCACAGCGGCATCGCCGCATGGTCACTTCATCAAGCCGACATTGACCGCGTCACAAGTTATGACCTGCGTCGGCATGGCCGCGCTGTTGCTTCTTCAAGCCGATGGTCATCACGCCGAACTGCTTCAACACCTCGGCTGACGTGGCAGCTGCAACGTCTCCTTACTGACCTGCTCCGTCATCTCGGCTAGATCGGGGGCTTCGCCATCTCTTCATCAACCTACTCCGGAGACTTCGGCGTCACCAGCCGACCAACTTCGTCACGTTAGCTGGGCCGGGAGCTTTTCCTCAGCGAGCCAACCTTTGCCAGCATCGCCATGCCGTCGCTTTATCGTCCATCAGGCAATGGGTGTGCAGATCGAGTCCCAATTTTGGGAGTCACTTTTCTTCGGATTACTACAACAAATAAACCAGGTGCTATTAATTCTAGTAATTTTTGCTTGTTTGGGTTTATTTTTCCCAAGAAATTATTACTCTGCTTTGTTCCATCATCTGTACACACGTCTATCAAATGGTGTCCGCATTAACGACGGTCGCGTGGTGGTTCGGTCAGTTTCCGTACACAGTTCGGCGACCGCCGCATCCGGAACTCGGACCGACCTGTGAATTCAGGCTTTGCCACGCCTTTACCGCATCACGCCGACGCCCTGCATCGACATTGACTTTGGCGCAGGCCACATATCTTTAAATAAATTATTTTGCGTAAATTAATTACACGAAGATTTTTATATATTTATATTATTATTGTTGGCCTGCACTATTTTACATGTGTAGGTAATCGACTTCGACTGCGTCACGCGGTCACTTCGGCAAGCCGACGTCGTCGTCCCAATCGACATGAATCGGCTCGCGTGATCACCTTTTTGATCGAATTGCCATACCGACTTGTTCGGTCGCCTCGGGGACTTCGGCATCGTTGAGAGAGCCCAACCCCATTGAGTGTTCGGCACACAGCATATTTTCTTTTATTATTCACTTTGCATAAATTATTTATTATGCTACGATTTTTTTAATTTATTATTACTATTATCTTTGGTTCGCACTATTTTTTGTGCATGGGTAAATGATCCGGGTCGGGCAGTGTTGTCACCTCGGCGTACTGACATACCACGTCACCTCGGCTGGACTGGGGGCTTCGTTATCACTTCATTAACCCACGCCGGGGACTTCGGCGTCACTCTGCCGGCCTGCATTGGCTGTGCTATGTCACCACTTCGAAGTGCCGAGCTCTTCGCTCCGCCACCTCGGTACCGGCTTGGGGATGGAACCTTGTCCCGCATCAAGCTCGGACTGCGTCATCAATGCCGAACACATTAACCAGCTAAGTCGGTTTCATGCTCAAAGTTTAAAAATTTTAACTTGTGTTTGGTTCGACCATGCTCACACACGTTGTTCGTTAAAAGAAACTCCCTTTACCCATGTTAACTGGGGCTCTTAAAATTTACATGAGTCGTATTATAGTAAATGTGTTTTCTTCTTGGTCGTTGCAAAGTCTTTTTCTACCGCTCCTTTTTTCGACTCGAGTGTATGGTCAATAGCCGGGTAGCCTAGCTTCTCTCTAAAGCCGCTCGAGTTTAGTTCGCTAAACTGGCCTCGGAGAAGCACTCCGCCTTCGGAATAAGAAGCTTGAAGCCGTAGGCTGACCCGCTTGAAGTCTTGAGATCGGATGCGTCATGTTAAAGCACGACAGAAGCATAATTGTTTTTTAAGACCAATTTCCGGATTGGCACCAAAATCTCGGTTTAGTTCGGACGTCAAGCTTTTACATAAGTTTTTGGCTTTCTGAGCTTATGGCACTTTTTAGCTATTTGAATGTTTTTCTTTCAGAAAGCGGGACATCCTCATGACCGAGGTGCCCTGCATAATAATTCAGCTCGGGAGAGCTTTTTCGATCCACAACTCAGCATCTTTCCCGGTGAACTACACCTCGGTGTTGACAATACACACGCCACATCAGGACTAGGTCCTGAGCAGTGCAATGACAGGCGCCTTTAAAGCATTGGAAAAATTAACGGGGGGCTGAGACTATAGCCGAACCCACCAAAAACCAAGGTACGCCATAGAGTCCTCGGCAAAAACATTCTCGGATATTGCTATATATACATCGGTTTCGAATTGTGTCTTTGGTCAATAGTTGGGTTGCCCGGCTCCTGTGCTTGCCTCCTACGTTCCGCTTTTTTCGGCTAGGTGTGCAAAGCGAGAACCACTGCGATTGTGCTTCCAGCTCGCATGGTTAAGCACCTCAGTGGAGAAAGCCGAAAACTGACTGTCACAATAAGCGTAAACTGGTCAGCGATCCGATGACTGTGTTAAATGACGGGCCGTTCATAATATTGGCCGAAGTGTTTACGGCTTGATCTCGGCTGTCGCCGAACACTAACCGGGGGCTCGTAGCTAGCTTCCCCAGTTTAAGGCTCCTATGACTAAGTGAAAGTTATAAAGCCCGAATATCTGATTGCCTCGTTTCCGCTAACACAACCGCCTTCGGGCATCGAGACGTCGGCTAAGGGTTGTTTTGTTATTGCGGGAACACCCCGCGTAGCATCTACAAGGGGGTGGAAGCCGACGATGGGCCACTTTCAACTGATAAACGGTCGCAACGGAGTCAAAATAAACATATCATCGGCGTTTGTATTTAATATACGAGGGCTGCCTTCCGTAATTATCGTTATAAAGCCATAAATATGCATCAATTTGACTTAAGATTTTGGCCAAACTGGGTTGCCTGGCTCCTGTGCTGACCCCTACGTTCCCGATTGTTCGGCTAGGCGGTAAAGGGAGCATCTCTGTGATTGTTACTACCAGGTCATCCGAGTTAGTACCTCAGACTGGGTGAAGCCGAAAGCTAGCGATCTTAAAGGAAATAATTGGTCGGCAATGATGGAAGTGAAAATTTAGGTTCGCTAAAGACCACATAGTTCAGGAACTTTCCCCAAACTAAATCCTCAATATTTTTCTCCCGCATTGATCGAAGGTGAGGTTTCATGATCATGCTTAGCATGACAACCCAATGAAAGGAACCGATAGTGGGACTATTTTCTTTGAAAGACGTTGCTTATGTTAAACAACAATATAACATATCTCTCCGCATACCTTTGTTTATAAAACCGTATGACCGGATTGCCTTGTTTGTCATAAATCTTTGCCCTCATAAAGGCTTTATAAAGTAGGAAAAACACTCCTCGGCTACTGGCCGAGGAGGTGGAAGCCGATGGTCGGTCAACAAAGTTTTGTACAATGCGGATCCGAGCATTAATAATGTAGAGTACTTGGATACATAGAATCATTACACATAAAAATTGCGAGTAAAATCCATTTACTGCAATCCATCTTTTCAACCCCTTGGGTCCTACCTTAGCAAGCTCGGATTTCGACCAACTCTAAGCTCCTTTAAGAGATCTTTATTCTCTTTTTGAGAAGTTTGTGTTAAACACAACAAAATTTTCTGTCAAACGGATATCAATCCTTAATTCAGCCACCCGTGCGCACATTAAGGCTCGAGGGCTACTGGGCTTCGCGCTCATTATTTATAAATATTAAAGGGGCACATCGATCCCCTGATCTGGTGTTGCCACCCGACCAGTGGCTCGGGGGCTACTGCATTGCCTATTCAATGCAGAAAATTTGAAGTGCTCAGTGTTCGGCATGACCGAACTATGGACAAGCGCGTCTTCGAACAACAATAGGTACCATCTGAACCTATCCGGCATCAAGCTAATATATTACGGCAACTTCTCAAGACCCTCTCTCAAGGGCCTGTTCGCCGATCACTATTTTCCTTAATATATTACACTGCGTTTCTATTCCTAAGTATGCTGCCGAGCTGGGAATTGATCCTCACGCCGATTTCACTAATCGACCTGAGTCTCAGGGGCTACTGGGGTCAGCGGTTTGATTTTATCCTTCAGGCGCATCTCGGATTTTAGGCCGACACACACCTTGAGGGCTACTGGCTATATATCTCGTTAGTAAATAAATTGCATCAATCGGAAATAAAATCCGCAAACAATCAGCCCGAGCCCGAGGTGGTGCATCACCTCGGAAGCAGTCCGGCATAAAGCTTGGCTGCGAGCGGCTGGCTCCATAGAGAACTTTTCAGCATTAAGCTCGGATAACCTCCTTCAAACTTTTTCAAGCCAAGGTGATCTATGACACCTCGGATATAGTCCGTCGTTGGAGCTCGGATACAGTTCGGTGTTGGAGCTCGGATATAGCCCAACGTTGGTGCTCGGCTGCAAAAGATACCTCGAATACAGTCTGGCGTTGGAACTAGGATGCAAGAGGACACCGCCGCACGGGAACAACTTCAAACCCGAGGTGTGCCGTAAAAAATAACAAGACATTGATAAAGGCCGAGAACTTAAAGGGGCTCCTCGGATACCCGACGTGTAAACTCTTCGGATTCACTTCGGCGATCCTCAAGATCGAAGATGAGAAGATTTTGAACCAGTTTTCAAGACCGACGACCGAAGATGAAGAACAGTTCGGAAGAATCGAGGAGCGTCCCCAACTTGAAGACCGGTTCAGGGGGCTACTGACGGTGTCCTGGACTAGGGGGTACTCACCACGTCGTCTCCCGGTCAGTTGGATTGGGCCGAGGACCCCCATGGTCGTTTACTCATGGGCCAGTTCGGACAGCCGATGTATACACGAGGAAGATTCCACAAGACTTGGTGATCAAGACAAGGACTCCTCTCCACCGGCGTATTCGACTAGGACTCTTGTTATCCTAGGCCTCTGGTACATTATATAAGCCGAGGCCAGGCTAGTCGATAGGGATATGCTAGATCATTATGATATTATTCATCATACCCTTAGGTCTTATACCACAACATATGATCTCGAGGTAGATCAACTCTTGTAATCCTTATATTCATCAAGATCAATCAAGCAGGAAGTAGGGTATTACCTCCATTAAGAGGGCCCGAACCTGGGTAAACACCATGTTCCCTGTCTCCTGTTACCCATCTATCCATGATCCACAGCTCGGGACCCCTACATCGAGATCTGCCGGTTTTGACATCGACAAGCGCCATCTAGCAAGCTGGCACTCGCGTGCATGTAAGCGGGTCACGGCCAAACTTCGTGCAAATTGCTCGCTCGCTCACCGGCTCACTTGGCCCATTAGTTTTTTTTTTCTGCAGATGATCTTGTAGGAAAAAAATCGTAAGATTTTATTAATATTGTTGAAGAAAATCGTGAATTTTTTTTTTATGTTTTTTCAAAGATCATCAAGTCAAGAAAAGTTCATGAATTGGAAAAATGTTGCAAATTTCAAAAATTTCGTAAACTCAAAAAGTTAAAAAACGAGAAAATTGCTCATGAACTCAAAAAATTCATAATTTTAAAAGGTTCATAAATTTTGAAAAAGTTGTGAAAATGGAAAAGGTTCATGAATATGGTTTTTTTAAGTTCCTAAATTTGGGAAAAATCACGAATTTAAATATAGTTTTAAAATTGAGAAATGTGTTCGAAAAAATATATTCCCAAATTTATAAAATTCATAATTTAACTAAAGTTTGCAAATTTGAAAAAAGTTTCATGGTTTTGAACTTTTTCGTGATTTTAAAAAACAATGTTCAATTTTTATAACAAAAAAAGGGGAAAGCAAAAACAAACAAAAAAGCAGCCAATAAACTGGTGGAAACCTTTTAGAAGGTTCGCAAAACCGGTGGGCCGAAAGAATGGGCAGGCAGCCCAGAAACTATGGAACGGCTGAGGAGGTGTGTACGCCCGCTACTATATATAGTTTATTTGGCGCTTAGGATTCGGGTTTCACATTTGCTGCCAACTAGGAGAGAGAGGACCTATGGCCAAGCGAATCCACTAGTTAAGGTGAAGGAAATATGCCTTAAAGGCAATAATAAAGTTGTTATTTTATATTTCCTTATATCATGATAAATGTTTATTATTCATGCTACAATTGTATTAACCGGAAACTTGATACATGTGTGAATACATAGACAAAACACCGTGTCCCTAGTAAGCCTCTACTAGACTAGCTCGTTAATCAAAGATGGTTAAGTTTCCTAACCATAGACATGTGTTGTCATTTGATGAACGGGATCACATCAATAGGAGAATGATGTGATGGACAAGACCCATCTGTTAGCTTAGCATAATGATCGTTAAGTTTTATTGCTATTGATTTCTTCATGACTTGTACATATTCCTCTGACTATGAGATTATGCAACTCCCGAATACCGGAGGAACACATTGTGTGCTATCAAACGTCACAACGTAACTGGGTGATTATAAAGATGCTCTACAGGTGTCTCCGAAGGTGTTTTTTGGGTTGGCATAGATCAAGATTAGGATTTGTCACTCCGAGTATTGGAGAAGTATCTCTGGGCCCTCTCGGTAATGCACATCACTATAAGCCTTGCAAGCAATGTGACTAATGAGTTAGTTATGGGATGATGCATTACGGAACGAGTAAAGAGACTTGCCTGTAATGAGATTGAACTAGGTATGATGATACCGACGATCGAATCTCGGGCAAGTAACATACCGATGACAAAGGGAATAACGTATATTGTTATTACGGTTTGACCGATAAAGATCTTCGTAGAATATGTAGGAACCAATATGAGCATCCAGGTTCCGCTATTGGTTATTGACCGGAGATGTGTCTCGGTCATGTCTACATAGTTCTTGAACCCGTAGGGTCCGCACGCTTAACGTTCGATGACGATTTGTATTATGAGTTATGTGTTTTGGTGACCGAAGTTTGTTCGGAGTCCCGGATAAGATCACAGACATGACGAGGAGTCTCAAAATGGTCGAGAAGTAAAGATTTATATATTGGAAGGTTGTATTCGGACATCGGAATGGTTCCGAGTGATTCGGGTATTTTTCCGGAGTACCGGGAGGTTACCGGAACCCCCCGGGGAAGTGTTGGGCCAACGTGGGCCTAAGGGAGAGAGAGGGAAGCCCACGGGGGTGGCCGCGCGCCCCCCCTCCTAGGGAGTCCGAATAGGACAAGGAGGAGGGGGCGGCGCCCCCTTCCCTTTCCCTCTCCCTCTCCTTCCTATTCCCTCTGGTGGAGAAAGGAAGGGGGGGGGGCGAATCCTACTTGGACTAGGAGTCCAAGTAGGACTCACCCTTGGCGCGCCCCTCCTGGCCGCCGGCCTCCTCCCCCCTCCATTATATACGAGGGCGGGGCACACCAAGATTTCTCTTAGCCGTGTGCTGTGCCCCCCTCCACAGTTTACGCCTCCGGTCATAGCGTCGTAGTGCTTAGGCGAAGCCCTGCGCGGATCACATCACCAACACCGTCGTCACGCCGTCGTGCCGACGGAACTCTCCCTCGACCGTGTACTGGATTAAGAGTTCGAGGGACGTCATCGAGCTGAACGTGTGCTGAACACGGAGGTGCCGTACGTTCGGTACTTTGATCGGTCGGATCGTGAGGACGTTCGACTACATCAACCGCATTAACATAACGCTTCCGCTTTCGGTCTACGAGGGTACGTGGACACACTCTCCCCCTCTCGTTGCTATGCATCTACTAGATAGATCTTGCGTGATCGTAGAATTTTTTTTGAAATTGCATAATACGTTCCCCAACATAAGGGTTATCTCTAGGAAAGGTCAGTCCCCATCTTCTCACACACTGACAAGTGGCGCATTGTTTGTGCGTCACTTGTCGCAACCTGAGAGTTCCTTCTCATTTTTTCCGTACATTCATTTATTCATAACGTTTTATATCTTGAATCGCGCGTCTAAGTTTTGCACCGTTTTCATCGTTGGACCTCTCACGTCGAGATTTTTGAAATTAGATCCCACACTAATAGGTTTCGACGAATTTTTTTGACGAAAAAACCTAATACCCAGAAAACTAGAAACAAAAAGAAAGAATACCAAAAAAATAACCGAAAAAACTAGCAACTAAAAACGAATAGGAAAGACAAAAACCTGAATCCGGAAGAACGGTTGCGTTTTTGTTTTCTTCACTTTTTTCAACTTCTTGCCAAAACAAATTTGTGCTCGCACGAGAAGCGTAGAAGCAAATTGTGCTTCTTGTGAAAGCATTGATTTTTTTCCTTTTCGAGAAGCACGGCTATGTACCAGCGGAAGCAAATCTATGCTTTCACGAGAACCACTCTTGGAAGCACATATTTCTTTTGTGACAAACACAACTGAGCTTTCATGGAAGCAAATTTGTGCTTCTCGTGCAAGCACATTTTTTTCCTTTTGAAGAAGCGCAACCGTGCTTGAAAAAAAGAAAGAAAATCTCCAAAGCCTAAGAAAAACAAGGCAAAAACCGTAAAGCAAAAAAATCTCATCTAAATCCTGAAAACGCGTACAAAAATATAAGTAAACTACAATTCAGAGAGAGAAGCTAGCACGCGACACATGACGGCGGCAGGTGCATCACATGGCACTCTCTCAAACCACAAAAGTGTCCCTTAGGTGATAGCGGACCCCCAAGAGTTACATGCACAACTAAGATGTTGCCCACGAATGTCCATGGGCTTATGGGCCACCACTGTAGTCTTAAGTTCAGATATTCTCCTAAGAAAGGAAAAGGGAAACGAGAAATGCATTGGAGCGCGGCACCTCTATATGAATATAGTACTAAAAATAAATACGGGGAAATTTTAAAAATTCTGAAATTTTGGGATATCAAATCTGGGTGCCGACTGTACACCCATCTTCAATTTCGTCGCGAATGGGTGGTCGTGGTCTTTTCTATACATAGGAATGTTTTGACTTTTTTTTACGGAGATTACCTCTGGCATCCATTTTCCACGAAACTGAACACAGGTGTATAATGAAACCCACGTTTGATATCCTAAAATTCCAGAATGTTTTAGAACTTTTTGATATTATTTTTAATGCTGTATTCATATAGGGGTATAGCACCGAGAGCCACAAATCCTCATTCGATGGGAAATTCTGTTCTTAGTTCTTGTGAATTTGATTTCATACCCAAAGACTGCCCCTTAAAATAACAGACAAAGTCACCCACTCACAAAAGCAAACCAAAATTAAACTACTTGCACTGAGAGCCAACCATGCTTAGCTTCGCCTGGAAAGCTAACTGTGGAAAGTGGCTCCTACATTACGCTCAACGACATGTTAATTATTTTTAGATTAGCTTGATCCAAGACTAAGCTGAAAGCACAGAAACATAGCAGTACTCCTACTACAGCTCAACAAACAGGAAGTCAAACTGACTGCCACTAGCTACGCCAGTCGGTTTCCTTCCATTCCATGGCTAGCTTCATGCCATCCGTAGGCTGAGCCAGTGGAACAGCAGCGGAGAAGGCTGCTGCACCCCGCCGTCCTCCACCTGCTCCGCGCCGAACCCTGCCGGCCTCCGCTTGTGGTAGGGCGAGCCCGCGCCTGCGCCAGTGCCGACCAGCTGGTGCTGCGCCTGCGCCTGCTGCCAGTCCTGGCCGCCCGTGAGCGTGTCCGACTCCGTCGTGGACGACGAGAAGCTCTCCCCTGGGGAGCAGTGCCCGTCGCTGTACCGTTTCTTGCCGCCGCTGCCCACGGCGAGCGTGAGCTCCAGCTCCGCCTCCTCGTCGTCGGTCGCCTCCGGGCTCAGCTGCGCCTGCGCGGCGCGAGGAGTCGCCGCCGCGTGGCTGCCGCGGCGGGTGGCGCCGTACTGCCACTGTTGCTCGTAGGAGGACGCGTCGAGCGCGCTCGCCCTGCGGTGGTGGTCGTACTCGGCGCCCGGGGAGCCGTTGGGGGAGGCGGACAGGCCGCTCTGCTGGCTCTTGATCTCCCTCTTGAGGTCCCGCATCAGAAGCTTCTGAATTCTGTATAGGCGATGGAGATCGTGAACCTGCAACAACGTACACAAATCATGAGGCCACAGTCTTCTTGAGACGGGGAGGCAAAAGCAAAAAGTTTGTAGCTTCTGAATTCTGATCTTATATACCTGCTGCCTGAAAGTCTCCTCGTGCTTGAGCATGGCCATCTTGAGGGTGTCTTTGTCGCAGTGCATGAAGGCCTGCTCCATCGGCATTGTGGCGATCCCTTTCTTGCTCTGTTTCTTCTTCTTCTTCGCCGGACCTGCATGGAGAAATAGGTAGAACATAAGCCTCTGCTCCATCTGTTTCTAACTACACGACGCTGTATCTTGCCATACAGATATGAACTTGAACAGAAAGTGAGAATACGAGCTGATCTCTCGTACTACAATGCAGCCACACAATTGGAGCTTTCGAAGTGGAATCGAGAATCGGGCACTGGACTCAGAGGAGGAAAAAGAAGGAAAAGAGGGGAAGAACAACAGTGTTCATGACAGGAGAATCTCTCTGCTGGAGTAACTGTATTCTGAAGCAAGTCACAACCCAAAGGAGAAAAGAAGCCTGAAAAGGCCTAAAAATGATTGAACAGAGCATTGCAGATTGATGAGCACCGGATCGTAAGGGGAAAGAAGAGAGGGAAATGAGCTAATTTCTCACCTCTCAATTACTAGATGTCAGAGAAGTGACTCAAGAACTGAAGTGCCACTGAGCTCCAACTACCACTCACTGAGCCCTGTTCCTCTTCTCTTCTCGCTATCGGTTTCTGATCATTGCATGGCTCCAAAGGCCACAGGCTTTCCCTTTTATACACATCAACCAGCAGACCGTCGTCTCCATCCGTCCCTCTCCCTCTCTCTCACTCTCCTCCTCTCTGAAGAAGAAAGAGAAGGAAAAGAGAGAAGGGGGAGGGGACAAGACACGAATGATGTAAGATTCCTTTCACAGTGGTATTTTAACCAGGCCTGCGCTGCACTGCAGGGAGGCATGCCAAGCAACGGAGTACACTAGGACTGCAGGCCGACTAGGAGTATCTTTCTCTCCCTCTCTCTCTCGCTCTGGCCTTGCTCTTGCGGCATGCAGCGGCTGAGCCGAGCAGAGGGGACAGGACCGGAGGTTGAGTAAGGAACGGGTCACCCACATTGTACATAAATTACATGCCCGGGTATGGTTGTGCGATCATGGATCTGCTGATAGAGAATTAATATCCCTGAAACGGAGAGCAAAAGATTGGACTTTGTTATTCACTGAGAGAGAGAGAGGAGCGTGATGGATGGAGATGGATGAATGGATGGATGCAAAAGCTTATTTTGGAGCCAAAATGAGTGCTCCGAGAAGCTTTTACGATGACAGGAATACGTCACCGGGCTTTCTTTTCTTTCCTTTTTCTATTCTATCGAGACGTATGTAGAGTACTACTCCAGCGGTACAGGATGTCAAACACAGCACCAGCTTTGTGTACGTCATTTCGTTTCATTACGGACGGTAGGTACCGTTCTTGCTATAACGTCCGTTTTCATTTCGAAGTTACTAGGGCTTGGTACGTGCAGCAGGTGAAGAAGGCTCCACCCATCCAGTACGCACGCACACACACACACATACCGTTACCAGCAACCGTAAAAACAAGTTCACTCGAAGCAAAAGTCACTGGCCATATTCTCTCTTTTTTTCAAGCTTATTTTTCTCAATGCTCATTTCGATCGATCATAGGCAGGAAGTCAAATCAGACATTTGGTGTCAACTATAGGAGATTTTCTTTTGAGAAACCCCAGCAGAATCGCTGTGATTTCCGTTGAAATGCATTGCCCCTGAACACATGTACTGCAAGGGGCAGGGCGTACATACTGAAGCCCTGATTGCCCCCGCAAAGGACATGTATTTGACTACTTTGACCAGATCACTGAGGTGCCGAAATAAATAAATAAAAATTGTTGCTGCAGTACGTTTTTTGACCGAATTGCTGCAGTCCTTGTATAGTTGATTAAAGCGTGGCTGTACAGCCAGCGGCAATATTTTTCCTGTGGACCGTCCGGTGGCTGGCCATTACCACCAACGATCTCATTTGATTTGGGTCAAGGACTCCATGTGGTCAGAGGGGGGCAGGCCCAGGCCCCGGCCTAGCAACTGGTCCAGCTCCGGCCATTGTTCTTCTCAATCTCATCCTCACACCGTACCTGAGGTACAGCCCTACCGGTATGCTAGCCGGTAGCATCGATAATTAGTAGGAAAGAAAGCGTTGAGACGGACAAATTGTGCGTTACCAGCGGCTAACAGAAAGCGCCTTTTCTTTGCCTCCCCTTAGCCCGAACCATCATGTCGCGTCGCTCCATTGGACCATGCGTATGCACTGGTGGTAGTAGTAGTAGTAGGGCATGCGAGCTTAGTCCAAGTGCGGTTCCAAGAAAAGAAGCGCTGAAAGGGAGCCATGGCCGGCCATAGACACAAGAGTCAATAAAGCAACAAAATAGACAATGTGCGATGAATATTCAGCGGGTGAGTGAGTGAGTGAGTGAGCAAAGCCTCGTCCGATTGGCTGATGCAGTGGCCACCTGGGTTGGATGGTCCAGTTCGACAGTATAGCCACAGTTTTTGTCTCGGATCCTCATGGTCGTGAAGGTTAGATTAAGAGTGGCGGGTGTGCTTAATTCCGACGATTTGGATTAGCGAAGCTAGAAGCCTAGGGTGACAGGAGCCTGATGGTAGTGGTAGTCTTTTCAGTAACGGCGCTGTGGAGCGTGGGGAGAACCGATGAGGGCGAGCCGACAGCGGCGCACGCGCTGCCGCGAGGGGGAGGCGCACACGGGACAGCCCGTGGGACCCGCGATCTCGATGGGCCTAGAGAACATCGCTACTGCTACTACTACCACCTCGTGGGGCCGCCTTCCTGGACCGGCCAAGATTCTCAGTGCCGTCCGTCGTCCCACTTCGCTTCTTCTGCTTGGAGTTCGACCGAGGAACCAGATGCGGCCACTGGCCTCGCCGGAAAACGTCAGGTGCTTCGGGAGCTTTTGCTCGAGGGTTGGATCGTGGATCCAACGGTCAGCTCTGTAGCCTCTGCGTCTTTCTTTTTTCTTTTTGAACGAAAGAGGTTTCCCTCCGATTTCATTAACGAAACCAAAACGATCTCCCGTCCAGCCATCGGGTTCGAAGCAGCATCAAATTTAAACTACGCTAAAGACTACTAGCAGCAGGGGAATACAAAAGGCTTGCATCGCTTACACCAGCGTCAGACATCGATCTACCACAAGTTCAGAGATTACACGACGCAAACAGAGAAGGGGAATAGGATGGTATTCTTGCTAGAGTCATCCTCCCAGCCGCCGAACTCTGAGTCTCCATCCCTACGTCGCCTTGTATATCTCACTTGCCACCCGCTCGATTCGTTTTGCTCCCAGCTGCAGTAGTTTTTGCTCCAGCTTTTTTATCTGCAAAACCGACCAGTCAACAATCCAATTGCACATAAGTCGAATGAATATCATTGGGTAATATATCTTTTTAGATCTGAAAATAATATTATTTCTGCATTTTCAGAGAGCCCAGAATATAGCAGCACTTCCTACCAAGACTAACTTTTTCTCCCCCCCCCCCACCCAAAGTAATCACTTGAGTTAACTGGAATAGTTCTAAGGTCGAAGGCACATTTGATCAAACCCCAGATCAATCTAGCCGCTGAACACTCGAAGAAAAGATGGTCAATATTTTCTTCTTTTCCACAATATACACACTCCTTTCCCCCCTTCCATCCTTTTTTTATCAGATTGTCTTTGGTCAAAATGCTTTTTCTGGTAACCAGCCAGAAGAACATCTTGATCTTGGCTGGGATTTTGTTTTTCCATAGGAATTTGTGTGGAAATCCCATACCATCATTAATCAGGAAGGAATACAAGGATTTAACTAAAAAAATTCTGTTCTTAGTAAGCATCCAGAGGGGTTGATCTTTTCCCCCATGCACCTTTACCTCTTCACATCTTGTTTTTAGGCTATTCCAGAGTTCTATCACTTCTCCAGTCAATGTTCTTCTAAAGCTAAAACCCTGCCACCCTCTGTTAACAGCATCTGCCACTGAAATGTTGAGGTCAAAGCTAATGTTATACAGTCTAGGGTATAGATCCTTTAGAGGTTTAGATCCTACCCACCAATCCTCCCAGAATCTAGTCTCATTCCCATCTCCCAGTTTTTTCTTGACATGTTGAAAATATAATTTTTTAACTTCCATTAGACTGCTCCAAAACTGGGAGTCTCCAGGTTTTTTCTCTATCCCAGATAGGCATTTATTCTGAACATATTTGTTTTTCAGTATATTCACCCAGGTCCCTGATTCAGTTTCTAGTTATATGTAATTATCGGATTTCTTAAGGTGTTTTCTGAATTTTTTCATGGGCTCTCCTCTGATTGGCTAATTTTTTTCAAATAACCCCGGATCTATTCATCATCTGTCATGACAGTAGAAGGAACACGAGGGAGAGCTCTTTAATGTGTACCAGAAAACATCTGGTACTCCCGCTCACATACTTCCATGGTATGGGAGCACTTGAACCGTAAAGCATTGGATCGTGGATCCAATGGTCAGTTTTTTAGCCTTTAGGTCTGCCTGTAATTATATGATTTTCTTGGGGTGTTTTCTGTAATTTTGCATGAGCTCTCCTTGTGATCGTTGGATCTCTGATCCAATGCCCAGGTGCTCTGATGTCACGGGAGCACCTGATACCTTTCGGTGCCCTTCCTTGACATGTTAGTTGATGCCAACGGGCAGGCCTTTTTTGGGGTTTGTTTGGATCACACCCGGGACTGTCGTGCTTGTTTTTTGGCGTTGACCACGGGCAATGGCACATGTTTGAATGAAAGCCATTTATTGTATTTGGGCCTATATTTGGTTATCTCGTTAAGTTTTTCTTCGTTGGGTGGTTGGCTAACTCGTGGCCGTGAAAATGTCCACCAAATAATGCGCGAGCCCTGTATTGGTAGGGCTAGTATGGATGGAAGCCAAACAACTCTTATACATACTTTGACTTTAGTGGGCATGGGCAGCTCGACCAGACGATCCAAACAGGAAGGCAAATGGTGAGGCCGAACTCAAACTCGACTTTTGAATTTAAAGACTTGGTCTGAAAGTCCAAAATGCCTAAAAATATGGTTATACTGCAAATATGGACATAATAATGCTATTTTATATTCAAATAAATAAATAAATTTTAAATAGGTAAATACCACCTTTTCTATTTTTGGGTTGGACGAGGCTTGGGCTTTAATGCCCTCTCAAAGTTTGACAGTATCAAATAATCGCTCAACGCCTCCCATCTTTTTAGATGAACGACTTAAGGGGCTTTTGAATACTTTAATCAGTAATCAAGTTCATGTAGATGAACAATCGGCAATATCGCTACTACGGTCCAAATATGGTCTTTTTACTAAAGTCTTGCCAATATTATTGTTTTCCAAGGATTACGGACACGAAGAAGAGGTCTACAAAATATTTTATTGTAATTCTTAGCTGTAAGAATTACTTTGTAATTTCTTGGATCTTGAATCCAAAATAGTATATGTGTAATTGTTGTTGAGCATAAATAAAGTTACACAACCCTATTCTTGAATCCATTTGTGAAAGGATTGAGATGCACCTAAATGAGGGTGAATAGCGACAACTACAAATTCTACTTTGGCCATTAGCAAGTTTAGGCCATGCGAAATATAAAGGTGTGCCTAATCAATTGCTATGATGAGATAAATGTGATGCTTGCAAGGTCAAGTGACCAAAATAGACCACAAGTAAAGAGAGTGCTTAGGAATAACCGAAGACACCAGAGACGAGGGAAAGGGCATTTCCCTCCCTAAGTGTTTTGGTGTTGATGACAACGCAAGTTGTGGACTAATCGTGTACTTGAACTACACACACATATATAAATGTCACAAGACGCTTAGGTGCCCCTCTAGAAGGAAAAGATCAAAGACAACATATTTGTCGCATTTATTTCTTTGGTCGTAGAAAATCTGTACTATTAAGTGGGGTCCGTGTTGGAAGGTACGGGTGAACTCAAATCACGTACACAAAATTTATATTGCATCCACATGACCTTCCTATCGGTTTTCGAGGAGAGAAACCAATTCTACCTAGTGCTGGAAATAGGCACCCGGTTGTACCGCTTGACCTAGCGGTAGTACCACTCCCTTGTGGAGCAAGACTGTTGGTCGTCACCTGAGGCGATTGTACCGCCTACATGGGCGGTAGTACCGCTCTTACTTTGAAGAAGCACCACCACTCCATGTACTGGCCGATGCCCTTTGAGAGATCTGGTTGATAACGAAGGTATTCCCGACATTTCCCAAAGAAGTAACCCTAAGTTTACCGAACCCACGAGACGATGGCTACTACAGCGGTGGCTCTACCAAGTCTTTGTCTGATAATGAAATTTTAGTTTTTATAACCAGACCTTAATAACCTTAGGATGTAAGCACTTATAGTTAAAACATGCATATGTATGAGGACTTGTTTCTTACAACCATATATTTGTGACCGGGATCATCATGATCTTAATTTGTGCTCCGGAAGACACCCGTTAAGATGTGCCTGCAGCGAGAAGAAATGGGGTGTGTGTCCAAATTACGTCTTACTGATTCACGGCCTGCATCAAGAGTCAGTTGTGCAACCGCAGGCCCTTGCCATCGCGGGGGTTACCTCAATTATTAAAAATAAATCAGATAAAAACATTGGGCGTTTAATGACTACACCTCATGTATCCCCGGGGATTGGCTTTCCTCTACCGTACTAAACTTTTATGTCACTGGTGTTCAGAATAGTGTTCCACGTCCTCCCTGCTCCTAACTCCTCCGTGATCAAACTCTACGATCCTGGGTACATCTAGGGTCAAAGAACGAGAAAGAGACAAGAGAAAACTACATTGCAATTATAACACGTACTCCATCGACTCCACATACAAATACATCGAATTGCAAGGCTATGCCTTAACTCATTGTCTTACCGAATTACTCACACATGACGATTGGATCGCATGAAGAAATCATTGGACAAGACATAAAGCTGAATGCTTTATTGATAATATGTCTTACAATGGTTGCCGGATACGATACACGATTACAAGTATGGCTAACTTGGAGGTGGTTTGTTTTGGTGATGGTGATGGTAGTGGCTATGGAGATTTGGTGGGAAATGGCGGCGACTAGGGTTGGAGAATGGCTTCTGTTGCGGTGATGGAGGTTTTCGATGATGCTCCTCTGCGATTCTGGAGACGACCACTAGTATGAGCGGGTGCGTTCCTACCAGACGCCGTCTTTGGCTCTGTATCCAGTATTGCGCCTCCAATTTATTTTCTTCTGTCTCCATTTTGCATATTTCCTTCTAATTGATTGACTTTCTTCATATATGACCTCTTTTCTGTGAAAACAAAATAAAGAAAGGACTTCACGATCTCTCGCATTTATTAGTCATTGGCGGCAATATCAGAGTGTTTTCCTCCGATTTTCTAAGATAATCCGGTTAAAACAACAATAGGATGAGCGTAAAAATAACACTCATCACCGCTCGAGGGGACATGTCCCTCCGATATGGAGTAATACACGGGCAGTAACCCATTGATTGTTCCAGCTATATTTCTATAGCTGGTACTACCGGCCAGCCAGGCGGTTGTACCGCTCTGGCTGGATTGGCTACACGATGGGGCTGCGGGCAGTTGTACTGCTCTCCGGAGCGGTTGTACCGCCCAGTTTATTCGGTTAGATTTGGAGGGACCTATAAAAGGAGGAGGCTCTTCCTCCTCCCACCTACCTCTTGGCTCTCTCTCTCTTCTCCATTAGTGCCCAAAGATTTTTAAAATTTTATTGGACTTTTTCAAATTTCTACATAGTTAAAAATTATAAATGTTTTCCTAGTGTATTTTAAAAAATTCGGAGGTCCTTACAAAATTACACTCGAAATTTAAAATTTGAGCTTAAATTTCTTAGTGGAGTAGTTTGTTTTCCCTAACATTTATAACAGTATGTTAAAGAGATGGTATTCTATAAACATATAGAATTGCAAGCTCAAATTCAAATTCAAATTCTGAAATTTCATTTTTTGGTGTGTGTTTTTTCCCTGCAAAAAATGGTTACATGTTTTCGACTTCAAATTGGTATCTGACACTATCAAACATGCTCATACACTCGGTACATGCTAGCTGCATTCTTCATTGCCACAGGCATACACGGTCCGTAACGTTAAGTATGCAAACACAGCTTTGACTGCGAAAACTGTGGAAAGAAAAATGGAAGGTTGACGAGCTTAAAGACGAAATCAAAAGGAGCAATTCAGCAGAAAGTTTGTGGAAAGGGGTGAAAGCCACCGTCCTGCTTGTCATCCTTTCCCCTCGGCAATCCTCTGCGAAACAAGTAATCGCTTTGGACAGCCGAGCACCAAAGCTTCTCGCTTTTCCACACTTGCTGCTGAACTCGGTGTGATCGCCGTAGTATTTAGGCATCTGCAAGGCGGACCGGAAACCTTCTGCAACCGTTCGGACCGTGCTGTCCGGATCACGAAAGCCATCGAACGCGGCTTTATTGCGCTCAGGGGTGGTCTGGACGCAATTTCTTTCGCAAAATGGAGACAAAAATGAGGGAAGTTTGCAGGAGCCTGGACACGCGAAATGTACGAATCTGACTCCCCAGGCCTACCCCGAACCCTCCATGGACCCCGCGACTTCATCCTCCTTCTTTCTCACCTGCCATCGCCGCCGCTCCACCACCCCGGCCGCCACGCCACACCCCCGTCGGAAATCTGCGCCTCCGTCACCTCCGGCGATCTAGTAGGGCTCCCCATCCCTTCTTCCTCCGTCTCCGCCACCTCCAGCGATCCAACAGGAGTTTATTCAAATGCATCAACAAATTCGGCATCGACCAACTCACGAGCAGCTCAAAGAGAATCTGATTGAGCATCAGTGGGCGGTGAAAGGGGACAACAATGTAGGGATGTAAAATATTTGAACTTTTTTAAATTTTAACTAGTGCTGCATGCGGCTATTTGAACTTATGTGCCCTTTGCATGCGGCTACTTGATCGTGTGGACTGGGGAAAAAATCCGGAAGATGGGATGTATGCGGCTACGGTTGGATGGCTGCCTCCCGCATCCGTGCCAGGAGATTTTTTGCGGATTGCCGTTGAAGATGCCCTTATAAACTTTCTAGTCATTAGCTCAGTTGCTGCACTGGCTTCAACTAAATGCCTCACTGATTTCAGTTTTGATTAACCTAACGTTTCCTGGATGATGGATTAAGCATATGCGAACCATCGAGCAGATAAGGATGATTAGGTTTGTTCCAAAAGTATCCTTCCCTTTTGATGCTGCGGTGAAATGGGAGCAATGATGAGGGAGATGCATGCTTGGCAGCAATCCAGAGGCTAAGCCTAGGTGCTTAATTTCAGTGATGAACTTTCCCCAAAAGCGCATCGATCCTAGCAGCCTAATTCCCTGGTCCTGTTAAACAATCGGCAAGCCTGACCTGCACGAGTTCTATCTGCGGCTCCTGACCTCATCATGCCCTGTAAAACCCTAACATTCCAGCTCGTGGCATGTGCCAAGCTATCATGCTCGTGTCGTTAGGGATCATCATGGAGATGCCCAGGAGTCAGGGCAAGCGTTATAGTTTCTTAATTACTGACGGATTACTCTTTGGTAACAAGCCCGATGACATGATGCTGCAACCTGCAATGGCAGGCGTCCTGTGTTTTATCTCTTCCCCTCGAGTTTGCACAAATGTTAGGTTTCATCTCTTTTTACATCGGCATGGCTTTATTAAAGGTCTTGCAATAAGTCAATGGTACACTGCTATGCAGATAAATATAAGTACTAGTACTATATTGCACAAAAGTTTATAATAAGTTTAATAACAAAAGGTAGAAATTGACCACTCCTTGCACTTTTATGTTGGACAAAAGGCATATAGGGGTAGAAGTGTTTAAATTAGCTAACATAATTTTATTCAGGCACGGGCATAATCATATTCCTTACCACATTTGTATTTGCATTTTCAAAATAAATCAGGATATTTTTTTCACTATCATTTTTATTGTAGTTTTGATGCGGAGCTTGACTTGTCATATGAGTGTTCTCTTAACACGGACATCGGATATTTAGGATTATCCATTCCCACTCCCCACTCTTAGTTGGGTGGTACTGTGTATTGGTACCCTTCTTCCAGGGAGTCCTGGATTAGGGGGTCCTCGGGCAGCCGGATTATATACTTTGGCCGGACTGTTGGACTATGAAGATACAAGATTGAAGACTTCGTCCCGTGTCTGGGTGGGACTCTACTTTGTGTGAAAGGCAAGCCTGGCAATTCGGATATGTAGATCTCCTCCCTTGTAACCGACTCTGTGTAACCCTAGCCCCCTCCGGTGTCTATATAAACCGGAGGGTTTAGTCCGTAGGACAACAACAATCATAATCATAGGCTAGCTTCTAGGGTTTAGCCTCTACGATCTCGTGGTAGATCAACTCTTGTAATACTCATATCATCAAGATCAATCAAGCAGGAAGTAGGGTATTACCTCCATCGAGAGGGCCCGAACCTGGGTAAACATTGTGTCCCCCGCCTCCTGTTACCATCCGCCTTAGACGCACAGTTCAGGACCCCCTACCCGAGATCTGCCGGTTTTGACACCGACATTGGTGCTTTCATTGAGAGTTCCACTGTGCCGTCACGATAAGGCTTGATGGATCGTCTTGTTGTCAAGGACAACATTACCTCTGTGGGAGCGCTGGCTGTAGGCCAAACTCTCTGACTAGGCGGCTTCGTCATGACCGCCCGTTCGGCCGTCGCGCCGACGATGACTTCTCGGGTCATCAAAAACAGCCTCCACGTCGGCTCGGGATTCGCCGAGCAGATGGATCCAATGGAGCTCTCTTCCTTGAACGAGCTCTTGGATCGCATCGCCGCCCTGGGAGTCACTACGGACTATGAACGGATTGGGCTTAAACCCGACCAAAGGGAGATTAACTCTCCGCCGGTCACCCATCAGATAGCGGTGGTGGAGGAGCAATGTAGCGATTCTTCCTCTATTTTGAGGACAAACTATGTCCGGATTCCCGAGCTCTCCGAGCCGGATACCCGTCTACGGGAGGACATGGCCCAAGCTTCGAACCTAGAATCAGACAGCGGGCCAGAACCATTGGGCAACATCCCGGAGCCCGAACTGCCAAGCTCGGAAACTCCTCCGCCCCTGGGTCTCAGATCGGGTCAGGGTTTGGACCTAAATCTACCCACCCACCCAGACATAAGTGATCTTTCCCACATTAGACAAGAGCCCCAAGAGACAGTACATCACTATTGGGCCAGATTCCTCCTTGTAATGAGCAAGGTCAAGGACTGTCGCGAGGAAGACGCAATTTCATTCTTTTGCAAAAATTGCACGGACAAGGGAATCCTCAATGCCATATGTCGCCGTGACATAGCACACTTCGCTGACTTGGCGGCCATAGTACAGAAGTACTGTGCGATGGAAAGCGCCTGGAAAACCCAAACAAAATTCTGGGATCCTCCGGCTCTCACTAAACCCCCCGTCCGAACTAAAAGGGTGTACTCTCGTAAGTCACCCGATCTAATTACAAAGAAACCAAAGCCCACTACAGGGCGTGGAACTGTATTCGAAGGATGGCTCAATGGGCCATGCAAAATTCACAGTACACCGGATACCATGCCAACACACAGCCTTAGAGCATGTTGGATACTCCGGCAGGTGGCCAAGAGTGGCGAGGACCTCCCCATCAACAATACCACAGAGCACCATCCCGTGGAAAATAACAATACAGTATTGACAGTCTTCGAGACCTTCGCCTCAAATAATAGGCGCAAGCGAGCACTCCGCAGCCTTGCCGAAGTCTGCCACGTTGCAGCAATAAATCCATGGAACGATACGGCCATAACCTTCAATGCCAGTGACGAACCTCAACTTCGAACAGCCCGAGCACCAGCCGCTTTGGTCCTTAGTCCAATTGTGGACGGCTTCCGGCTTACTAAAGTGCTCATGGACGGTGGCAGCGGATTAAACCTCATCTACGAGGAGACTCTTAGCAAAATGAAAATAGACAAGAGCCGCATTGAGCAAAGCAGCACGACCTTCAGAGGAATCATCCCTAGTAGGGAGGCACGATGTGCGGGAAAAATCACACTAGATGTGGTATTCGGCACGCCGGAGATTATAGGCCCGAAGAAATCACATTCCAAGTGGCCCCGTTCAGTAGCGGATACCACGCCCTTTTAGGGCGGGAGGCATTCACGATCTTCCAAGCTATACCCCATTACGGGTACATGAAGCTCAAAATGCCTGGGCCCAATGGAATCATCACTCTAGCTAGTGATCTGGACATAGCACTCCGCGCCGAAAATAAAACCGCCGCACTGGCCCTCGAGACGTTATCCGAAGCCCTTGCGGCCGAAGAACTAACTGCGCTGCACTCCACAGTGGACAGGGACGACGTGATACTCGACAAAAGACCCAAGTCCACCTCTTTTAAACCAACAGACGAAATAGTTAAATTCCAGGTCCACCCAACGGACCCTACAAAAATAGCATCCATCGGGGCACAACTGAACCCCACACAGACGCCGCACTGCGGGAGTTCTTGCGCGAGAATTGGGACATCTTCGCCTGGCATCCTTCAAACACGCCAGGAATTCCACGCAGGCTGGCCGAGCATAGCCTAAACATTCTAAAGGGATACAAGCCGGTCAAGCAGACTCTTCGGCGTTTCTCAGAGCCTAAGCGACAAGCCATGGGAGAGGAGCTAGCCAAGTTACTCGAGGCCGGATTCATTAGAGAAATAAAACATCCGGACTGGCTAGCAAACCTGGTAATGGTACCAAAGAAGGACAAATCCTGGCGCCTATGTGTCGATTTCAAGGACCTTAACAAGGCTTGCCCCAAGGATCCCTTCCCCCTCCCCCGCATCGATCAAATTATTGACGCTACCGCAGGTCACGACTCATTGTGTTTCCTCGACGCATACTCCGGATACCATCAAATTAAGATGGTGGAGTCCGATCAAGCCGCAACGACATTCATCACTCCATACAGCCCCTTCTGTTTTAACACCATGCCTTTCGGGCTCAAAAACGCCGGTGCAACCTATCAACGCATGATTCAGACATGTCTGGAAACACAAATCGGCAAAACAGTGGAGGCATACGTAGACGATGTGGTCATTAAAACCAGACACGTCGAATCCTTAATAGACGACTTGAGGCTCACGTTCGACAATCTTCGAACATATGACATCAAGCTCAATCCGGAAAAATGCGTTTTCGGCGTGCCCGCCGGAAAGCTCTTGGGCTTCATCGTTTCCAATAGAGGAATTGAAGCAAATCCGGCTAAAATCTGAGCTCTGTCACAGTTGGCTATCCCAACAGACCTCAAGCAAATCCAGAAATTAACTGGATGCGTGGCTGCCTTAAGCCGCTTTATCTCCCAATTGGGAGAAAAGGCACTACCTCTTTATCGCCTTCTTCGACGCACCGAACACTTCGAGTGGACGGATGCGGCCACGACCGGATTGGAAGAAATAAAAGCCCTCTTGGCCGCGCCAAATATCGGCGAACCAATGCTGTTATATATAGCGGCAACACACCAAGTTGTAAGCGCAGTGCTCGTCGTCGAACGAGAGACGGACGGACATAAGTTCCCGCTTCAAAAGCCGGTATACTACGTATCCACTGTCCTCACTCCATGCAAATCACGGTACCCACATTATCAAAAGATAGCATACGCGGTCTTCATGGCATCCCGGAAACTACGACACTACTTTCAAGAGTGTTCAATTACGGTGGCCTCTGAAGTACCACTCAACGACATAATAAATAACCGCGATGCCACGGGCCGGATTGCTAAATGGGCTATTGAGCTCCTCCCGTTCGACATAACATACAAACCACGACGAGCCATTAAGTCACAAGTACTGGCTGATTTCGTCGCCGAATGGACAGAAGCCGAACTCCCTAAAGAGTACGGCGCGTACTCCAATTGGATCATGCACTTTGACGGCTCTAAGATGCTGGCTGGTCTGGGGGCAGGCGTCATCCTGACATCCCCCACCGGAGACACAGTCCAATACGTACTCCAAATATTATACACAGACTCCAACAATGCAGCAGAATATGAGGCCCTGTTGCATGGTCTCCGGATGGCAGTCTCCATGGGCATTCAACGCCTAGAGGTGCGTGGGGATTCGAACCTTGCAATATCTCAAATAAATGGAGACTTTGACTCCAAGGAGCCAAAAATGGCGGCTTACCGCAACGCCGTCCTCAAAATGTCAGCTCGGTTCGAGGGGCTCGAATTCCACCATGTGGTCCGAGAAAACAATCAAGCGGCGGATATCCTCGCCCGCATCAGCGCTAAGCGCGACCCTGTCCCACCTAATATCTTCTTGGAAAGGCTGTTTAAGCCATCCGTGGTGTGGGAAGGGGAGACCGGCAACAACAGTCCGGATCCGGCCACAACGCCAGATCCCGAACACTCTGACGTAATCGCCACCAAAATAACACCTTCGGCCCACGTGATTATGGCTGTCATCGCCCCGTGGACAGACCCTTCTTGGCTTACCTAACTAGGCAAGAACTCCCTGAGGACCTAAACGAGGCACGTTGCACTGTGCGGCGGTCTAAAGCCTACAAGGTCCACGAGGGAGAGCTTTATAAGAAAAGCGCTACCGGAGTACTTCAAAGGTGCATCTCCGAAGAGGAAGGACGACAACTTTTGGCACAAATTCATGCTGGACTCGGCGGCCACCACGCCGCAGCTCGGGCCCTTGTAAGCAAGGCCTTCCGTACAGGTTTTTACTGGCCGACGGCCCGAGCAGACGCACAGGACCTCGTCCAACATTGCGTCGGTTGCCAGCTTTTTGCAACCAAAGCCATATGCCACCTACCGCTCCCCAAACAATCCCCATTACTTGGCCCTTTGCGGTCTGGGGACTTGATATGGTCGGACCCCTTAAAGGAGGAAGCCATAAGAAAAAGTACCTATTGGTCATGGTGGATAAATTCACCAAATGGATAGAAGCCAAACCAGTTAAAACGACCGAGTCCGGACCAGTG
This sequence comes from Aegilops tauschii subsp. strangulata, assembly GCF_002575655.3. NCBI lineage: Eukaryota > Viridiplantae > Streptophyta > Magnoliopsida > Poales > Poaceae > Aegilops > Aegilops tauschii. The sequence continues at coordinate 489,176,138 of NC_053039.3, forward strand.
ATAGACTTCATATCCGGGGTTGTACACCGTTACGGTGTCCCCCACAGCATCATCACCAATAACGGCTCGAACTTTACAGCCGACGAGGTAAAAACTTGGTGCAGCAACATGGGCATTAAGCTCGATTATGCCTCCGTCTATCACCCCCAAACAAACGGTCAAGTCGAGCGAGCAAATGGTCTTATTATGAGCGGCATTAAACCCAGATTAGTGCGATCCTGAAGGAATCAGATACGCACTGGGTCGAGGAGCTCGACTCTGTACTATGGGGCTGCGGACCACGCCGAATCGCACTACCGGATACACACCGTTTTTTATGGTGTACGGCGCAGAGGCGGTACTGCCCTGTGACATCATTCATGACTCACCTCGAGTGCGCATGTACGAAGAGAAAGAAGCCGAGCTTGATCGACAGGACAGTTTGGACGCCTTGGAGGAGGAGCGTCACGTGGCAAAAGCCCGCTCCGCATTCTATCAGCAACAGGCTCGACAGTATCAAAGCAGAGAAGTACGGGCCAAAACTTATAACGTTGGCGAACTCGTTATACGCCTACCAGAGAAGAAAAAGGACAAGCTCAAGCCCAAATGGGAAGGTCCCTTCGTTATTGACAAAGTTCTAACCGGTGGAGCGTACCGTCTGCAAGATGCATCGGACAATTGACTCGAGCCAAACCCATGGAACGCGGCCAGACTCCGAAGGTTCTACGCCTAGTGCCGGACTCTGTGTTCGTCTCCTTACCTCCGTCAATTTTTTATATATATATGCGCTATCTGTCTTTCTTTCTTTCTTTCTTCCCTTTTTCTTCACGGCCTTAAAAGGTTAAAATGTGTCTTGACTACACAATCTTGACGCGCCAGGCGTGCTCATTATACCTGGGGGCTTCTTATACAGAAGCTTAATATAACTATGTTCCAGGCTCTATGCCCCCTGCACATGTGTTACTTTTCCACATGTACCTTTTCTTCGCCATTATATGCATCGATATGACTTAAGTTTTGGCCAAGCTGGGTTGCCTGACTCTTGTGTTTATGCCCTACGTTCCCGTTAATTCGGCTAGGGCATAAGGGGAGCACCTTTGCGATTGTTACTGCTGGGTCAGCCGGATGTGTACCTCAGACTGGGTGAAGCCGAAAGCTAGCGTTCTTAAGGGAATATTTGGTCGGTGAACAAAAGATGAATTTTACTTATTACAATACATGCCCCCAGATGTTTATATCCTACGTCTCTTTTCGCAGTTCAGACATGCACATCAATGCATGCGTACCCAGAGAAAGGAACCCTTAACGGAGCTATTCTCCCTGGAAGATGTTTCTTACTATCCATGTAATATAACATAGCTAGTTGGGTACTTGTCTGTTCAAGCACTTATGACCCCTACGCCTGGTTTCCACGCGTACCCCGGTTTTTACATAACTTAGCGGGTATTCGGATACACTCCGGACTGTCGAGTCCGGAGGTTGAAGCGAAAAGGTCCGTCATGACAAATGATTTACAATCCGGCAAGGGACAATATATGTCACTTGAAGTACACAGTCACTTAGACTGACTAAATTCTTCTTCTATACCATCCAACAGGCTGTCTAGCCTACAATCCTGTTGGGAATACTTTGCGGCTAATTTCACCTGGTCATACACCAAACTGACGGGAATCTCTTTCCCATCAGACCCCACAGGTCCGACCTCAGCCATGTGGTTCGGGTCAGCCTTGGTATATCGAGTCTTCACCATGGCCCAGGCTTCCCTTGCACCTTGTCGGCAGGCAGATATCTTCCATAATCGGAAGCGCCGCCGCGCTCCCTTGAGCATCTCTACGAGCTCCCCCATGCCTCCTGGCAGGGAGGCGGATGGCCATAAGGCCTGGGCAATGCCCTGCATCACCTGCCGAACTTGTTCGTGCAGTTGTGAGAGCTCTGGCAGAAGATCACTCGCAGACCCGGGCATCTCCTCTCTGGGATGACCCGTTAGCATACCTACAGATATAACTCTGTTAGCCGGTTTCTTCGCCGAACTCTATAAAAGTTCGTTCAAGCACTTCCTAAAAATGCCGCGTCGAAGCTCCTTATTCTCCTTTACGGAGTCAGCTAGCTGGGCCCGAACATCTTTCAGTTCAACACCCAGCCGGGTATTGGCATCTTGGAGATCGTTTTTCTCCCGCCTAACCTGCGTAAGCACGCGCTCGCCAGCCTCTAGCTGTCGTTGAGCATGTTGCTCATCCCCTCGCACGACCTTCGGATTCACTCCGGGATCATCTGCAGAATCTATCGTTAGATTTGCATGCATGCCGAATACTAACTGGTATATGTCATTCTTTTCGATAGGAACAAGTGTTACCAGATGGGGCCTTCTTGGACTCCTTCTTTGCGGCAACTACGGCCCGTAGCTGGGCTTTGCACTTCTCCAGCTCTTGAGACAACTGGGTATTCTTCTCTGTAAGAACCTACGCAAATAATGATCCTTAAATCAGTTGTGCCAACTGTTTCAAGTCTCAGGGACTACTGATATACATAATTATCAGATTTTCTTACCCGTATATCCTTTACATACTGGTCCGTGGCTCCGGCAAGACCATTTTGAGCAGCTCAGATGTACGCATATCCTGAGTTGAAGGCATCGAACGCCTCTTCAGAGAAACCAGGGTCGCGGAGTACGGCCCGACGACGCCTGTGATTCATGGCACTCTCCACTTTGGAATTCGTGGCGGACAGCCTATCCGCATCCTCTGTAGGAGGAACATCCGGTGTTGTCCCCACGTTAGCATCTGCCTCTAAGTCCGGCTCTGGAGCCCGGCTGGTGGAGGCGTGGCCGGCAGGCTCCCCGGATACGGTCCGGCGAGCGTTTTTCGTGCCAGGAACCATGGATGTTATTATATTTTAAAGACGGCAACCACGGAGCAGGGTTCTTTTTCATACCTCTGCGACGGCGTCTCAGTCCTGACCGCCTTCCTTTTAAGCCTACCCGGCTTCGGTGCCCCTTGTTGGTGAGTCACCGCGGGTTCGGCATGGCGTCCCAAGGGCCTTCCCTGTAAGACACCATATGTGTGCGGTGGGTGAAGTGCAAAAAGGGATCCTTCTTGGAAGTCGGGACTCCGGTTTTACTTGCATGCGATGCAGGGAGCAGTCCAGGATAATCGGCTATGATGGCCACAAATGCACCGTCGCATCTTAACTGATAGAACGTCCTGTCGATAAGCTCCACAAATATGTCTGGATCTTCTCCGAGTCCGGGGTCGAGGGCCCGGTCAGGGTCCTCTGGCTGTGGAGAGGGGCTGTGGACCTCCCTCACAGCTTTTCGCAGTTCCTGCTATGAAATAGCAAGGTAAATATTTATGACGAAGAATGCGGGAAGGTCTGGAGTAAAAAGTAGCAGCTCACCCAGTTTGGGGGGTTGTACATGGAGAATCCATCCCGTGGCTTAATGCGGATGAACTCCTCTTCCTCTCCTTTATATAAATCGGACAATATTTTCGCTAGAGTAGCGGCGGAGTCCAGACCTTTACGGCCGCAGCGGGTGGCATCGTCTTCTCCATTGAAGTGCCACATGGGTTGCCCCCGATATTGAAGTGGCTGCAGCCCCCGCATTATACATATTGACATAACCTCGATTATTGTCAGTCCTGATTTGGCCAGCATTTTTATCCGGCCCATCAGGTAAAGGACCTCTCTATTATCTTCCCCCTGGGGGCTCCGAGGGCGCCAGCTGCGGCGTTTCTTCAAAGGGGCGTTATTAAACTCAGGAAGGCCCATCCGAATAGGATCCGGAAGGGGACGTCCTCCATATAAAACCACTCCGAAGGCCAGTCTTCGGATGTCTTCTTCGGAGTACCGGACAGGTATCCGATCCCGGCGATGCGCCATATTTCGGCTCCGCCCACTTGATATATTGACCCCTCCTGTGTACGGGGTACGAGGCAGAATAGCCTCTTCCATAGCTCGAAATGAGCTTCCCAGCCCAGAAACAGCTCGCAAAAGGCGACGTAGCCAGCGATGTGTAAATGGAGGCATGAGTAAAGTTGTGCAGCTGGAGACCGTAGAACTCCAGGAGCCCGCGGAGGAAGGGATGGATTGGAAATCCGAGTCCCCTTAATAAGTAAGGGACAAGGCATACCCGCTCCCCCATGGATGGGTTGGGAAAGCTCTCCGCTTGCCCCCACCATTGTAAGTGGCTAGTTCGGCTCGGACAGGGACCATATACGCAGGAGGGAGAAACCCCTGGGTCCGTAACTCTACTAATTGGCTGTGGGGGACGGAACACTTCTCCCAATTGCCTGGCTTAGTGCTACGGGAGCGAGAGGAGGAGCTGCGATGATCGGCCATGATGGGATGGGCTTTTCCGGGCGCACTCCGATGGATACTCGCTGTGGGAGGATGGTGTGATCTGGATCTGAGGATCCCCGGCTCTATAAATAGACGATTTACTCACATGGTTAGGGTGGCAAGTGTAAAAATGCCCCGACTTCTCACATTCGCTCGACACGTGGAATATAGCCATTATTAGGCGCAGAAGCCGAGGAGTGCAACATTCATGGGAAGCCGGACACTACTCGACAGGTACTCGGAATTTGGAGAAGAACCCGCCTTGCAATGCCGAAGACAATCTGCGCGCCGGACTCATCGTCATTGAAGCCTGGTTCAGGGGCTACTGAGGGAGTCCTGGATTAGGGGGTCCTCGGACAGCCGGACTATATACTTTGGCTGGACTGTTGGACTATGAAGATACTAGATTGAAGACTTCGTCCCGTGTCCGGGTGGGACTCTCCTTTGCGTGGAAGGCAAGCTTGGCAATTCGGATATGTAGATCTCCTCCCTTGTAACCGACTCTGTGTAACCCTAGCCCCCTCCAGTGTCTATATAAACTGGAGGGTTTAGTCCGTAGGACAACAACAATCATAATCATAGGCTAGCTTCTAGGGTTTAGCCTCTACGATCTCGTGGTAGATCAACTCTTGTAATACTCATATCATCAAGATCAATCAAGCAGGAAGTAGGGTATTACCTCCATCGAGAGGGCCCGAACCTGGGATAAACATTGTGTCCCCCGCCTCCTGTTACCATCCGCTTTAGACGCACAGTTCGGGACCCCTACCCGAGATCCGCCGGTTTTGACACCGACACCCCCAGTCCCCCTTTGTTGTTAACCATACTATTCCTAAGAGTAGCCCCTGAAACATTCAATCTCAACCCCTCGTTGCCACCGGAATATGAAGGACGTGGATGCCAGCGGCGGGGCTAGCTCTCAACTATGGCGTTCTTCCTGGAAGGTTCATGACTGACGTTGCGGTCGTGTCTGACGTACCCTCCCTCAGTGTGGTGGTACCCCAACGATTCGCGGAGCGTGTGGTGCTCCTCTAAGGGACAACAAAGCGAGGTGTCTCCTCGGTGGGGTGCCCTGGCTCGACGTTCACGGCTTCCAACTCCAGTTCCACGGCTCGTGGCTAGGCTTGGTTCTCCATGCTGCTCTAGACCGCGAGATCCGGGATTGATGGGCCTGGAAAGGGCAATCTCTATGGCGAGTTGTATGGCGTGGGCGGTGGTGGTCTGTGACGCCCGGATAATTAAGCTACATCAACCCTCTGCTAATGATGCCATGTCACTTCGATTACTGTTGCTAATCTCGCGTTAGTTCGAAACCGGTTCAAATTCAAATTTAAAATAAAGACAAACAATAAAAGTTTTCAAACTTTAAAACTAAAATGTTCGAGTTGTGCCAAATAATGCAAAGGTAATTGTGGTGAAGAAACCCCACTTTTATAAAATCTTTAAATACTCTAAAATGAATAAAACAGTAGCAAAACAATTAATGAAATGCCTTTTATAGTTAATAAAACGTTAAACTATTCTATTTAGGGACTAAACTTTTTATGGTAGTGGGTTTAGTGGTAGTACTAATTTAGGGGTCATTTTTGTACTTTACGAAACTAAAATAAAAGGAGGAACAAAATAAAACAGAAAATAAATAAAATACATATAAGAAAAGAAAACTAAAATACAAAAAATGGGCCTCGTGGCCAACTGGACCTCGGCCCAGCCAGTGGCCCAGCTGGCCCTAGCCGCCCAAATGGGCCGGCCCATCCCGCGCCCTAGCCTACTAACCCACCCGGTCCGACCGACCGAAACCCTAACCCCTCACCGCCCCACTCGCCCCTCCCACGATCCCCCTCGCTCCTCCCACTCTCCCCCGATCTGGATCGGGGATCCACCCCGACGACCGCGCCCCGCGCCCCCCCACGACGCCGGCGCCCGTTCCTGGCGCTGCCCCGCCGCCGCTGCGGCTCATGGCCTCGGCACGCCGGGCCTCATCGCCGTCGTCTCCCCGCCTCGCCCTGAGGCCGACGTCGCCGCGCGGAGCCCACCGTCGCCGGACTTCCTCGTCCCCGTCGCCGTCGTCTACCTCGTCCTCTCCCTCGCCGGACCACCCCGAGCCACGCCGCCCCTCTTCCCAGCACCGAACGTGAGGACCCCCCGTCTCCCCCTTCCTCCTATCACCGCCGTGCGCGCCCACGGACCTGGCTGTCGCCGCTCGCCGCGGTCACCCGCGCCCTTCCCTCGTGCGCTCACGATCCCCGTCGCCCGGCCCGCGCTCCCATGCATCCCCGTGCCGCCCGCGCCCTCTCACGCTGCACAGTCGCCTGCCGCTCCGCCCCACGCACTGCGTCGTGCGCACGCACATCACCGGTTGCGCCCGTCCGCCGTTTGCCCCGCGCCAACGGCCGTCCTAGCTAGCCCCTGGCCGCCGGCCAGCGCCGCCAGCCTCTGCTGTGGCTGCTGCCGCGCCCCTGCGCGTGTGCCCAAGCGGGGTGGCGCCCAAGCGCCGATCCGCTAGGCCCCCTGGGGTCAATGTTAAAAAAAATGAAAGATAAAAAATACATAATTAAAAATAATTAATTAATTAACTTAATTTAAGCATAATTAGTTAACCTAATCACCTATTTAATTAACTAAACGAATTTAGTTAACCTAAGCCTATGACATGTAGGACCCACGCGTCAGTTTGACCAAGTCAACTGACTGTTGACCGCTGACATCATGCTGACGTCATAAACTGAATGTTGAATTAAATTAATTAAATAAATTTTAAAAATGATTTTTAAAACTTTAGAAAATCATATAAAATAAACCGTAGCTCGGATCAAAATACTTTGTACATGAAAGTTGCTCAGTACGACGAGACGAATCCGGATACGCAGCCCGTTCGTCCGCCACACATCCCTAGCATAGCAAACTCGCAACTTTCCCCTTCCGGTACATTTGTCCGAAAACGCGAAACACCGGGAATACTTTCCCGGATGTTTCCCCCCTTCGTCGGTATCACCTACTACCGCGTTAGGGCACACCTAGCAACGCTCATTGTCATGTCATGCATCGTCATGCATATATTTGCATTGTATTTATTGTTTCTTCCCCCTCTTCTCTCGCTAGACACCGAGACCGACGCTGCTGCTACCCAGTACGACTACGGTGTTGACGACCCCTCCTTCTCGGCTGAGCTTCCAGGCAAGCCCCCCCTTTGATCACCAGATATCTCCTATTCTACTCTCTACTGCTTGCATTATAGTGTAGCATGTTACTGTTTTCCGTTAATCCTATCCTGATGCATAGCCTGTCCTTGCTACTACTGTTGTTACCTTTACCTGCAATCCTACATGCTTAGTATAGGATGCTAGTATTCCATCTGTGGCCCTACATTCTTGTCCGTCTGCCATGCTATACTATTGGGCCGTGATCACTCGGGAGGTGGTCACGGGTATATACTATATACTTTATACATGATACATGTGGTGACTAAAGTCGGGTCGGCTCGAGGAGTACCCGCGAGTGATTCATGGATTGGGGGCTGAAAGGACCTTTGTCCCGACGGCCCTCTGGGTGGATCTTTGTGGCGGAGCGACAGGGCAGGTTGAGACTACCTAGGTGAGAGGTGGGCCTGACCCTGGTCGGCGTTCGCGGTTACTTAAAAATAACACGCTTAACGAGTTCTTGGTATTTGATCTGAGTCTGGCCACTGGCCTATGCGCACTAACCAGCTACGCGGGAACAGTTATGGGCACTCGACGTCGTGGTATCAGCCGAAGCCTTCGTGACGTCAGCGACTGAGCGGCGCGCGCCGGGTTGGACCGCGTAACGCAACTTCCTTTGAAATGGAGGTTGCTAGGTCTGCTCACCGGCCGCGTTCGCAACGTGCAGGCGTGCAATGGGCGATGGGCCCAGACCCCTACGCGCATAGGATTTAGACCGGCGTGCTGACCTCTCTGTTGTGCCTAGGTGGGGTTGCGACGTGTTGATCTTCCGAGGCCGGGCATGACCCAGGAAAGTGTGTCCGGCCAAATGGGATCGAGCGTGTTGGGTTATATGGTGCACCCCTGCAGGGAAGTTTATCTATTCGAATAGTCGTGCCCTTCGGTAAAAGGACGACCCGGAGTTGTACCTTGACCTTATGACAACTAGAACGGGATACTTAATAAAACACACCCTTCCAAGTGCCAGATATAACCCGGTGATCGCTCTCTAACCGGGCGACGAGGAGGGGATCGCCGGGTAGGATTATGCTATGCGATGCTACTTGGTGAACTTACCATCTAATCTCTTCTACATGCTGCAAGATGGAGGCTGCCAGAAGCGTACTCTTCGACAGGATTAGCTATCCCCCTCTTATTCTGGCATTCTGCAGTTTAGTCCACCGATATGGCCCCTTTACACATATACCCATGCATATGTAGTGTAGATCCTTGCTTGCGAGTACTTTGGATGAGTACTCACGGTTGCTTTTCTCCCTCTTTTCCTTCTTTCCATTCTACCTGGTTGTCACAACCAGATGCTGGAGCACAGGAGCTTGACGCCACCGTCGACGGGTACTCCTACTACACCGGAGGTGCCTACTACTACGTGCAGGCCGCTGACGATGACCAGGAGTAGTTTAGGAGGATCCCAGGCAGGAGGCCTGCGCCTCTTTCGATCTGTATCCCAGTTTGTGCTAGCCTTCTTAAGGCAAACTTGTTTAACTTATGTCTGTACTCAGATATTGTTGCTTCCGCTGACTCGTCTATGATCGAGCACTTGTATTCGAGCCCTCGAGGCCCCTGGCTTGTATTATGATGCTTGTATGACTTATTTATGTTTTTAGAGTTGTGTTGTGATTTCTTCCCGTGAGTCCCTGATCTTGATCGTACACGTTTGCGTATTAGTGTATGATTGAATCGGGGGCGTCACATGGTCGACTCCAATCTCCTAACAGGGTGGGGATCCTCCAGTCGTCCACGCACAGCGGCATGGTCCAATGTGCGCTCAACAACTTGAGGGAGTGGTGATAGTAGTGAGGCAGTGGCGGCATTTGAAGACTGGCTGGTGAGGGTGGAATCCAAACCCATACCGAAAGTTCCTCCTCCTTGGTGTGTTGATCGGTTTGTAATATGACACCATAGGCGAGGATGAAAGCGTAAGAGACGAGGCATGATGGTATTCAAGATCTGCCACCGACTGCCACCTGCAAGGATGACGCGGGATTGCTAGAGTGTCCCGAATTGGGAATTTTGGCGGTGTCCGTGACCTTCCTCCCTTGTCAGCGGCTTCGTCGCATGTGCGATGACAGTCTTTCACGTACAGTGTTCTTTTGTGGTGAGCTGCTCTTGTCGCGCTTGACCGAGTGGTTGTGCGGGCATGGTCATACTCGTGTCGCATCTCACGTCATGACTGTTTGCGTATGAAGTTGCTAGGATCGCAGAAAGTGCAGGTGACAACATTAGATGACTTCGATTTGGTGTTGCTTTTTGAGTACATGGTATCGTGTTCCGGGTTGGAAGTCCTATGTCTCACCCTGGTTGGTTATACCTCAAAATGGTGCCTTTTTGCGTTGTTGCCTTGCTGAAGTCATTTTATAAAGTCTGCGTGTACTTGATCCTCAGGATGAAAACCCACGATCCATCACGACGACCCATGTGCGTCGTTCCCTTCCTAATGGTGTTGTTCTTGCATAACTTTTATCATAGCCCTTGTATTGTCAAGATATGGTTGGTGTCGATGGTCGTTGATGTATTCCATCCATCATTGTTTTGATCACTTTGATTATTTTTTCTTTCACCTAGGCATAGCTTTGGTCCCGTGTGACTTTACTCCTTACCCGCATGATCCTTTGTGTGTGCATCGGTGTTGATTGTGTGCATTCTAGTTAACCTGAGAGCGGATGTGTGTTCTTTATGTTTGTATCCCCTTTATGATGCATTACGAGTGAGAACCGGGCTGTTGGCTAGGTAGTAGTGGCGCGTCCCGACTAACCACTGCTTAGATTGAACGAATTTGTGGTATCTCATCCATGTGGGCTCCCTTTTGATATATTGTCCGCCAGGCTTCTTACCCTTGGATCTTTTTCTTATGTTGCAATATAAGTTAACAATAGGATGGCTTTGGTTGATAAATAAATCTCCATTACTTTGTTTTTATTATTTCATATATGTTTCATTACCCTTTTTATTGGGTCTGAAAAACCCAGAAATTCAGAGGAATATGCAGATGTTGGGGCACGCAGCGTACGGGTCGAATTGAGCCACTCGATTACCTTCCAATCCATGAAGTCGTTGGAGTCCGCACGAGGGCATATAAAGTGTTAAGTTTTAGTTTCTAAAACTTATGATTTTATCGTTCGCTCGTACCAAGTTTCAACAGTTGAAACTTCGTGAAGGTTTAAACTCGTTAAAATGTATTCAAAATGTATCTTATTTAAAAGCCTTGTCACAAGGAGCACGGATATGCAAACAAAATTTAATATTTACTTTTGGTTCAAAAGATGTAAAAGATTGAAAATCAAAAGCCAAAAGAAAAGGGATAGATGCTCCGCCCCTGTGTGCCACAAATTCCCGTTCAGTAAAACCTGAGTTATTTATGTTAAAAGATTTCTAGACTGATCCAACCAGGTTAGGCCATCTCCAACGTGAATCCCTGCTCTAGAACCCAATGCCCGATAGACACTTAGGCCTTTACCGCTAACCCTTAATGGTGTGTTTAGTTTTAGTCATCAAGTGAAATGGAATAGGTCTGACCCGTCCCTGGGCCTCATTCCTGCAGCAAATGAAAGGAGAAGTAGGGGAAATCTGAATGTGTCCGTGGACACCGCAAACTCACGTTCAGTCGTGTCCGCGAATATATCAGAATATCCGATTAAGATCTACTCTCTCCGTTCCATATTACTTGTCGCTGATTTAGTACAAAGTTATACTAAATCAGCGACAAATAATATGGAACGGAGGGAGTAATACATTGAAAATGCCCTTAGGCCCTAGTGGTCTCACGCTAGAACAAGGTTCATCCAGTCTCTGGATCTAAAGAAACACTTCCTTGCCAATAGTCAATATATCATCATTTTATCAAATTCGGCACTACGACCAAGAACTGTACTAGTCAAGCTCAAAGCGCATTTGGGGGCAGCGAGTGAGGCCTACCAACATACATGGTCTACATGCACAATGATACACAGCAGTCTTCAAAAGGATAAAGCTAGGCAGCAAAAGCACCACGGATCGGAACATGCGTCTTGTAGCCCTCCTCGCAAAGCGCCGCACCGGCCGGACACAGACGATGCGCTTCGCTTTCATCAGGCAAAGAAAGAGCTAGCTAGTTGTTGACGCGCTTGATGCATGCATGGGCCGGTGTGCTTCTCCTCTTTGAGGAAAGCACGCACGAAACCGAAAATTTGGAGCCCCAAAGGCCAAAGGCCGAGGCGATCTTGACATCACAAAGGCATACGCATGGCTTTGCTCTGTTGGATATGGTCCATGCGCAACGGCAAATGGTAAGTTCCAGACTTGGTCGGCCTTGTGTAGTTAGAATTTCAAAGGCTATCTTTTGAAAGCCTAAAATCTTGTGTTTCTTTTTACAGTTTTGCTAATGGACATCTAAATGTGCTTTAAGTATTGCATATGCATATCTAAGTCCTTTGTCATTAATTTTACCTTAAGATTCATGCAATCATTTGTTTTGTCTTTTTACATGTATAGCTGATTATAGCACTTCATTATACTGATTGTACAGTATATACAAGATACAGTACATCATAATATAGTAGAGCGTAGCAGGACAAGGCGATTCGGTGCCCGAGTCCAGCTGATCCCGATATCGCATACGTTCCAGGCTAGGGATCCGTGAAAACTGGTCTGACGCGTCACATGTGGAGCTTAGAAAATGGGTGAATGGGGAAATACGGTAGGAAACAGTGCAACGTAGGTGGGGCCTTAGCGTACTGGTGGGACGGCGACGATGCGGGTGAGGTCTGGTCCGTGGACCAGAACGTTAATCTATTGACTGAGCCATGGATCAGATAAGGAGGACAGCACCGTGATCAGAAACTGAGCCGTCTGTCAGACACGTCTGCGACACTCCCACCTACCAACACCATTTACATCGGCCACGGAGGAGAAAACTTGCGGTGGCGCTTGTTCTACACCGGCGGTAAGGCCAACTCCACCGCGCGACCCCATTCTGTCCGGGTGAGTCCGTTTGGGCAAAACGGACATACCATCCGTCCCAGCGCGCGAGCGTAAACGGACATTTGTCCCTTTTTTGTCCGCTTTAGACCCATCCCCGACTCAAACTTGGTCCGGTTTTGGGGTCACAGCGGACGGAATGCGGACGTTTTCCTCGCCCGTGCATCCGGCTGTGTCCGCGCATGCAGATGATGGCCCCATCTGTCAACGAAACAGAAAAGGACCCACCACCCACCCATCTCTCTCTCCTCCTTTTCACCCACCGCACCATCAACGGCGCGGCGGCCAGCGCGGGGCGGCGACGGCGCGGCGGCCAGCGGGGAGCGGCGACGGCGGCGAAGCGGGCAGGACGCGGTGGCGCAGGCAAGGGCGGGTAGCACGCGGTGGCGCGGCGGAGGGCGCGGAGCGGCGAGTGCGGCGTGGCGGGCAGGACGGGGAGGGCGGGCAGCAGCAGCAGCACGGAGCTGGCGCCGGCGTGGGACGCGGTCGGGGCGAGGTGCGCTGGGGGAGCTAGCGCCACGACCGGCGTGCGCGGAGCAGGTCGCTGGCGGCGGCAGGAGCTCCGATGCGGGCGGGACAGAGCGGGCGCGGCGCGGTACGAACGAGCACAACGCGGGCGCGACGCGCGCCGGCCGGCAGGCCGCGGCGGGGGCACGGAGCAGTGGGTGCGGGCGGGCGCGGTGAGCGCGACGCGGGCGGGGCACGGAGCCGCGGGCGGGCGCGGCGCGTCGCGCGTTGGTTGGCAGGCCGCGGCGGGGGTTCGGGCAGGTGCGGGGCGGAGCGGGCGAGCTAGGTAGGTCGCGGCGGGGCGGCGACGGCGAGCGAGCAAGGGTGAGCGGGCGCGAGGGCGGGCAGGCGCGGGCAAGCTCGGCAACGGCGGCTGCACCGGCGGAGCGAGAGCGCGAGCTCTCGTGCGGGTGAGGCGGGCGACCAAGCAAACGTTTTGGGGTCGGTGTGCGCGTTGGGCGCCTCCAACTACGCCCGGACGTGCATGTCCGTTTTGCCACCCATTGCCATCCCAAACAAACAGAATCCGGACAAAATGGACGACCGTTTGGGGTCGTGCGGTGGAGTTGGCCTAACTGTGATGGAAAGTGGATTATGCCGGGATGGAGTTCCTCGATGCCGTCAATAGGTAAGTGTCATCAGATCTGATTTTTTGGGACTGTTTAGATCGTATGCAAGCTGACAGGCCATGCGCACCGCCACTGCCAAGTTCCCCCTACAGGATGGAGTTCGCTGATACCGGGGAGCACCCAGTAATGCTACATTCACAGGATATTACGGGGGTTTTACGGACTGGTTGTGAGTTGGCATGTTATGATTGCTTTAAGGGAGGTGGAGGGGCCCCACCCATCTGAAAATGGGGGGGGGGGAGAATTAAAGGAACAGCCCCGTAATGCCCCCGTAATCACCCCGTTAGTTTAGCATTTTCATCTGGTCTTGTCGGCGAACACGGAAGCAGCTGTTGGCATGCCTGCCGATTCGAATGCCGGTTCTAGTTGCGGTTAGAGCATCTCCACTAGGACCCCCCAGGATGCCCCCAAGCACCTTTTTTTAGCACTGGCGGGTAAAAAACGTCCCAGCCAGGCCCCCGAGACGTCGTTTTTCGCCAGTATTGGCGATATTTAGCGTCCGCACGCCCACCCCACAACCAGCCCCCTGGAGGGCAGCTGGGGACGCCGGCATCTACTTTTTCAGCCGCTGCCCACTTGCCAGCCTCTCTCTCCCCCCTCTCCTCTCCTTTCTCTCTTTTCTCTCTCCTCTCTCTTTTCCTCAGCCGCTGCCCCACCTACCGCACACAGAGCTCGCGCGGCTGGCCACCGTCGCGGCCTCCTCCTCGCCGCTGCGCCTCCGCGGCCTCCTCTCGCCCTCCCCTCTCCGGCCATCGCGGCCACTGCGCAACCCAGCTCGTCTCGCCCTCCGTGGTCGACGCGCCTCCCCTCGCCCTCCCCTCGCCGGCCAACGCGGCCTCCCCTCGGCCTCCTCTCACCCTCCCCTCGCCGGCCACCGCGGCCTCCTCGAGCCCGTCGCCTGTGTCCTTCATCGCCCAGCGCGGAGCTCGCGCTCGCGCGGCCGGAGCGAGCACACATGGTGCGGCTCGGAGGGCGCGCGTGCCCGGCCTCCTGCGCCTCCGCGACCGCCTCGACTGGCTCCAGGCCGTGCGCTCCCGGGACCCGTTCCTTGGAGGGCGCGGGGGCCGCCGCTGTGGCGTCCACCTGCGTGGAGCGCGCGCTGGTGCGGGCGTGGCAGGAGCGAGCGGCGCCGGCAGCCGGGCCATGACACGGGCAGAGCTGCGTGGCGGGCGCGTGCGCGACCGCGGGCAGGGTGATGCGTGCGCTGTGGAGCGGCGCGGCAGGCGGGTGTCGGGGAAGCAGGTGCAAGCGAAAAGTGGGGCAGCGCCGCAACGGCGTCAACAGCGGCGGCGGCGAGGGCAGTAGCCAGCAGTAGGCGAGCGAGCAGGGAGGCACGGCAAGCGGAGGGACAGCGAGGGCAGTAGCCAGCAGTCCACCTGCGTTCGTCTTCGGGCCGTCCTGCGCGCATTCGAGGCCGCAACGTTCCTCCTGCGCGTGTTCGAGGCCGCGGCCAGCGAGCGACGGCGCGAGCCCAGCGCGCGCATCCTCGGCATCCTCGGCCGCCTGCTGCTCCTCTCGCGCAGCCGCGCACCGTCTACGCCGGCCTCAAGCCCTTCTCCGCGGAGTTCGGCGCACGTCCATGGTCAAGCACTTGGGCGATTCGCGTGGTGCTGGTGGCGGGGGTACGTGCGTGGGGGCAACGAGTGGGCATTTTTTCACACCCAGGCTAAATGATTCCCCGGCAGCCCCCAAGGGACGAAAAATGCCTCCTGGGGGGCTCAACGGCTGGAGATGCTCTTAGCAGGTTGGTGGCGAAGGAAATGGCACTGCATGGGCTGGGGTGCTTCGACGACTGGACTCATCCCTGACGATGTCGGCGCAATCGATTGACAGAGTCAATCTAGAGGCCTCTGGGTGGACCAAAAGATATGAACGCAAGATCGTGGTGTTGGCAGACTATTATCGATTGTGAGTTGTGACTAGTGACTGCACATTCGTATGCACTGAACATATTCAGGAGATGCATAGGTTTCGTTGAGATATATGTTCATGCAGTAGGAGCAGTATGCACTGAATTTGTTATCTGCACAATTTGCAAAACCATTTTTTAACAGAGCCAGCTTTGCCCTTGATTTTTTGTGAATAGTGATTTTACATTTGTATGGACTGAACAAATTCGGACAGGAATTTATTTTATTGGCTATATTTGCAACAGCAGTAGCAAATAAATGAATTTGTTGTTTGTAACCCATTTATATCACGACCTGATTCCCCACTCTGCATAACAACAAAGCATTATGCCGTCAGTCTAGTTTGATACACCTACATATTCTGAAAGAGATGCACTAAAACAGGGAGTGTTGCCTGTGATTGCAGATTACGGCTTGGTAGTGCGCCACCATGTAGGACACCATGCCCTTCCCGGATGAGTGCTATGGAGCGGTCGGTCCGTAAGACATGATTCACCAGCGCTGGCTTGGTGGGCGGCGGTGGCTGAACCTGCGGTTGGTTGGGAGCAGCATCTACATGCCCGGCAAAGTTTCCCTGATGGACATGCTGTGGAGCAGGGACACCGAACAGCTGCGTGGATGCGTGACCGCCGGCTTGCTGCTGAGCACGAGCAATCTGTGCTGAGGTCATCCGGTGAAGGTATGCCCGCCGGAAGTCGAAGAAACGGCACTGCCTTGCCTGCCCACCGGAAGTCAAAGAAATGGCACTGCCTTGCCTGCAAACGGTAATGAAGCAAGCAGAACGCAAGAGAATCAGTTGTGTCGTGGACTTAACACGGCAGATGCCCTAGCGAAAGGACTTAGGTGTGGAGCCATCGCAACTAGGTTAGCTTGAAGAGGTTAATCGGGATAAAGGACATAGAGAGTTTATACTGGTTCGGCCCCTCGCAACGAGGTAAAGGCTTACTCCAGTTTGGGGTTGTATTGCTTGGTTTCGATTACCAGGGAGCGGATACGCTTGACCTAGTTCTCGATTTCTTGTTTCTCGTCTCAACCCGCCACCAGGTCACCCCTTTATATACACAGGTTGATGCTCGGCGGCTTACAGAGTCCCGACCGGCTCATACACAACGTGTCCGGCTCGGTGACTAACTAGACTTGCCTTACAATACAAGTTACACATATGGCGGTTTATCCTCTTGTGCCTCAAGTCGCCTCTGGGTCTTGGGCCTTCAATATGCTTGCTTTGTAACCTGCTGTCGGTTCTATATCCGGCGTATCTCGTAGTAGGGGTCCTAAGCTAGGCGTCTTGGAGCGATGGTAACATGGACACAGCGTTTTACCCATGTTCGGGCTCTCTTGAAGAGATAATACCCTACATCCTCCTTTTTATTGTATTGATATGGGTGTAGTACAGAGTACATGTATCTACCACAAGATTATAGTAATGAATATGAGATGATCTATTGACTAGCCTGGCCTCGGTTTATATAACACACCAGAGGCCTAGGATTTTAGGAGAGTCCTCGCCTTGGGCGCCAAGTCTTGTGGGATCTCCCTTGTATGCAGCATGGGCTGCCCGAAGTGGCCCATGAGTGAACCGCCATGGGGGTCCTCGGCCCAATTCAGCTGGTCGGGAGACGACGTGGTGAGTACCCCCTAGTCCAGGACACCGCCAGTAGCCCCCTGAACCGGTCTTCAAGTTGGGGACGCTCCTCGATTCTTCCGAACTGTTCTTCATCTTCAGTCGTCGGTCTTGAAGACTGGTTCAACAAATCTTCCCATCTTTGATCTTGAGGATTTCTGAAGTGGATCCGAAGAGTTTATACGTCGGTTATCCGAGGAGCCCCTTTAAGTTATCGGCCTTTACCAATGCCTTGTTATTTCTACGCCCACCTCGGGTTTGAAGTGTTTCCCGTGCGGCGGTGTCCTCTTGCGTCCGAGCTCCAATGTCGGACTACATCCAAGCTCCAACGCCGGACTGTATCCGAGCTCCAACGCCAGACTGTATCCAAGCTCCAACGCCGGACTATATCTGAGGTGTCACAGATCACCTTGGCTCGAAAAAGTCAAAGGAGTTTAGCTGAGCTTAATGCCGGAAATGCCCTCTATGGAGCCAGCCACTTGTACCCGAGCTTTATGCCGGACTGCTTTCGAGGTATCTTTTGAAGTCGAGCACTAACGCCGGACTGCATCCGAGGTGGTGCACCACCTCGGCCATGGGCTGATTTTATGAATTTAATTCCGATTTGTGCAATGTATTCTCTGCCGAGATGTATAGCCAGTAGCCTTCAAGGTGTGTGTCGGCCAAAAATCTGAGGTGCACATTAGAGGAGATAGTGATCGGTGGACGGGCCCTTGAGAGAAGGTTTTGAGAAGTCACCGTAATATATTATCTTGATGCCGGATAAGTCCCAGATGGTACCTATTGTTATCTGAAGACGCGTTTGCCCATAGTTCGGTCATGCCGAACACTCAGCACTTTAAATTTTCTGCATTGAATAGGCAATGCAGTAGCCCCCGAGACACTGGTCAGGTGGCAACACCAGATCAGGGGATCGATGTGCCCCTTTAATATTAGTAAATGATAAGCCCAAAGTCTAGTAGCCACCGAGCCTTAATGTGGGCACGAGTGGCCGAATTAAGGATCGATATTCGGATTAAAATCACAATTTAAGTGTAATGACTCTATGTATCCAAGTACTTCACATCATTAATGCTCGGATCCGCATTGTACAAAACTTTGTTGACTGACCATCGGCTTCAACCCCCTCGGCCAGTAGCCGGGGAGTTTTTGTCCCACTTTATAAAGCCTTTATAAGGGCAAAGATTTACGACAAACAAGGCAATCCGGCCATACGGTTTTATAAACAAAGGCATGTGGAGATAATGTACTATTTAACGTAAGAAGCATCTTCCAAAGAAAATAGTCTCGCTATCGGTTCCTTTCTTTGGGTTGTCATGCCGACCATGATCATGGAACCTCAATTCCGATCAATGCGGGAGAAAAATATTGAGGATTTAGTTTGGGGAAAGTTCCCAAACTATGTGGTCTTTAGCGAACCTAAATTTTCACTTCCGTCGTTGCCGACCAATTATATCCTTTAAGATGGCTAGCTTTCGGCTTCACCCAGTCTGAGGTACTAACTCGGATGACCCGGTAGTAACAATCGCAGAGGTGCTCCCTTTACCCCCTAGCCGAACAATCGGGAACGTAGGGTTAAACACAGGAGCCAGGCAACCCAGCTTGGCCAAAATCTTAAGTCAAATTGATGCATATTTATGGCTTTATAACGATAATTACGGAAGGCAGCGCTCGTATATGAAATACAAACTCTGATGGTATATGCTTATTTTGACTCCATTGTGACCGTTTAGCATTTGAAAGTGGCCCATCGTCAGCTTCCACCACTTTGTAGATGCTACGCAGGGCGTTTCCGCAATAACAAAACAACCCTTAGCTGACGTCTCGGTGCCCGAAGACGGTTGTGTTAGCGGAAACGAGGCAATCAGATATGCGGGCTTTAACATTCACTTAGTCGTAGGAGCTTAAAATTGGGAGGCCAGTTACTAGCCCCCGGTTAGTGTTCGGCGTCAGCCGAGGTCAAGCCGTTAAGACTTTGGCTAATGTTATGAACGGCCCGTCGTTTAACACGAGGTGACCTCCATCGATCTTATAGTTTAACACAGTCATCGGATCACTGACCAGTTTACGCTTATTGTGACAGTCAGTTTTCGGTTTTCTCCACTAAGACGCTTAATCATGCGAGTTGGAAGCACAATCGCAATGGTTCTCCCTTTCCACACCTAGCCGAACAAAGCGGAACGTAGGAGGCACGCACATGAGCCGGGCAACCCAACTAATGACCGAAGACACAATTCGAAACCGATGCATATATAGCAATATCCGAGAATGTTTTTGCCGAGGACTCTATGGCGTACCTTGGTTTTTGGTGGGTTCGACTGTAGTCCAGCCCCCCATTAATATCGCCAATGCTTTAAAGGCGTCTGGCATTGCACTGCTCGGAAACTAGTCCCGATGTGGCATGTGTTTTGTCAATGCCGAGGTGTAGTTCGGCGGGAAAGATGCCGAGCTGTGCGCCGAAAAAGATATCCCGAGCTGAATTATTATGCAGGGCACCTTAATCATGAGGATGTCCCGCTTCCTGAAAGAAAAACATACAAATAGCTAAAAAGTGCCATAAGCTCGAAAAGCCAAAAACTTATGTAAAAGCTTGATGTCCGGATTAAATCAAGATTTTTTTGCCAATCCGAAAATTGGTCTTAAAGTTTTTTGTGCTTCTGTCATGCTTTAACCTGACACATCCGATCTCTAGACTTCAAGTGGATCAGCCTTCGGCTTCAACCTCCCTATCCCGAAGGCGGAGTGCGTTTCCAATGCCAGTTTAGCGAACCAAACTCAAGCGGCTTTAGAGAAAAACTAGGCTATCTGGCGATTGACCACACACTCGAGTCGAGAAAGGAGTGGTAGAAAAAGACTTTGCAACGACTTAAAAGAAGAACAGTTATTATAAAACGGCTCAAATAAATTTAAGAGCCCCCAGTTAACATAGGAAAGGAAGTGTTTTTAACAAACAATGTTTGTTGACAAACTAAGTTTTTAACACAAATATAATGTCTGGTCGAACCGAACAAGAATTAAAAAAATCTATGCATGGAAGCGACTTAGCTGGTTAATGTGCTCGGTGTCGATGCGCGGCCCGAGCTTACGACGGGATGAGGTCCTAGCCCCCAAGCCGGTCCCGAGGTGGCGGAGCGAAGAGCTCGGCACTCCGAAGTGGCGACATAGCACGACCAATGTGGCGAGGTGGAACCCCCAGTCCGACCGAGGCGACGGAGCAGGCCGGCAGTATGACGCCGAAGTCCCCGACGTGGGTTAATGAAGTGATGATGAAGCCCCAGTCCAGCCGAGGTGACGTGGCACGTTGGTACGCCGAGGTGACAACGCTGCCCAACCCGGATCATTTATTTGTGCACAAAAAATAGTGCAAACCGAAGATAATAGTAATAATAATAAATTAAAAAAAAATCATAGCATAATAAATAATTTATGCAAAATGAGTAATAAGAGAAATATGGCCCGTGTGCCGAACACTCGATGAGGTAGAGCTCTCTCAGGAATGCCAAAGTCTCCGAGGCAACCGAACATGTCGGTATGGCAATTCGACGTGATCATGCGAGCCGATTTACGCCGATTGGGACGACGACGTCGGCTTGCCGAAGTGACCGCGTGACGCAGTCGAAGTCGATTACCTACACATGTAAAATAGTGCACTCCAAAAAATAATAATATAAATATATAAAAAACCTCGCATAATTAATTTACGCAAAATATTTTTTAAAGAGATGTGGCCTGGCGTCGAAGCCAATGTCGGTGCGGGGCGCCGGTGTGACAAAGTCTGTATTCACAGGGCGGTCCGAGTCCACGATGAGGCGTTCGCCGAACTGCGAACGGGAAATTGACCGAACCATCACACAACCATCGTTAATGCGGCCATCATTTGACAGACCTGTGTACAGATGATGGAACAAACCAGAGTAATAATTCCCCAGGAGAAATAAACCCAACCAAGAAAAAATTACTAGGATTAGTAGCACCTGGTTTATCTGTTGTAGCAATCTGAAGAAAGGTTACTCCCGAAATTGGGACTCGATCCGACACCCATTGCCTGATGGGCGATGAAGCGACAGCATGGCGATGCTGGCAAAGGTTTGCTCATCGAGGCAAAGCCCCCGGTCCAGCTAACGTGACGAAGCTGGTCGGCTGGTGACGCCGAAGTCTCCGGAGTAGGTTGATGAAGAGATGGCGAAGCCCCCGGTCCGGACGAGATGACGGAGCATGTCGGTAAGGTGACATTGCAGCCGCCATGCCAGCCGAGGTGTTGAAGCGGTTCGGCATGGCAGACATCGGTTTGAAGAAGCTATGGCTCGGCCATGCCGACGCTGGTCATAACTTGTGACGCGGTCAATGCAGGATTGATGAAGTGACCGAGCGGCGACGTCAGCGCGCCTGACCCGTGCAATCCGTGGGGCGATGGTGTTGGTGATAATTTAGCCTTCGCGACGCCGAACTCTTGTTCGGCTTGCCGAGCTGATGATCTGATAAGGTTGGGCCCGGCTTGATGAAGCAACGATCTGTCTAGCGCAGGTCGGTAGGCGTGGAGTAAGGGCTGGTTTGACACCGGCGCGACGATGAAGATTACCTTCGAAAAGGAGTAAAATTTGTGACCATGTGTTCGGAAACAAAACACAATACCCTAGAAAGAGATTCTTCGAAAAAAGGTTGTCCAATATCCCGTTCATGAACAAAGATGAACTCAGGTCGGATTCGTATTCGCGCAAAAAACAGATCCGGAAAGTGACACACTAATCGGAATGTTCCCGGAGTTTGAACGGTCAGATCGAGCTGAAATTTTGAGAGGTGGTAGATATAAAAATTACGCAGAAGATGACCGGTTGGATCTTCCAAATAACCTCCGAGCTAGGCTCTGGAGACCCCGCCCTAAACTCATTCAGATTCCCGTCCAGACTCGACAGGCCTCCAGTATATCATAGATCGCCGAAGATTCCTCCATCGGAATGCGACGAAATTTTACAGGCTTGTTTTACACTCAATTTCGCACAATTCCACCAAAGCAATCATCAAAGCGACACTCGAGGAGGCGGTGGCAGCGGATACAGGTTTGCTGTCTAAAAAACAGCACAGTCGCCAGAGGGCAATGTTGACGTTGAGCCCCCGAGCTCCATCGATGATTCCTCCATGATCTTGATAGAGATCGGAGTTGATGATGAAGGCTCTCGTCCGAACATAATGATCTGAGACGGAGCGCAGTCCTCGGTCGAGCCAAGGTGACTAATCAAGCCGGCGACGAAGATGCCGATATCGACAATAAAGCTCGGTTCTGACGCGTAGATCGCGCCGGAGACGATCTGAATCCCCATCGCACCGTGGCGACTACCAGCAGGCTCTCAATGAAAGCACCAATGTCGGTTCTATATCTGGCGTATCTTGTAGTAGGGGTCCTAAGCTAGGCGTCTTGGAGCGATGGTAACATGGACACAGGGTTTTACCCAGGTTCGGGCTCTCTTGAAGAGATAATACCCTACATCCTGCTTTTGATTGTATTGATATGGGTGTAGTACAGAGTACATGCATCTACCACGAGTTTATACTAATGAATATGAGATGATCTATTGACTAGCCTGGCCTCGGTTTATATAACACACCAGAGGCCTAGGGTTTTAGGAGAGTCCTTGTCTTGGGTGCCAAGTCTTGTGGGATCTCCCTTGTATGCGGCATGGGCTACCCGAAGTGGCCCATGAGTGAACCGCCATGGGGGTTCTCGGCCCGATCCAGCTGGTCGGAAGACGACATGGTGAGTACCCCCTAGTCCAGGACACCGTCACCCGCCATCTTCATCCTTAAGTCGCCAGAGGCATGACCCGAACCCTCCTGGGCGGGTCATACCCAATAGTTATATCCCCAACATTAGTCCCGAGGTTGATTTGAACTTGTTCACATCAATTTTAGTGCTTAACTTGGCAGAATCTTGTATCGTTAATTTTCATGAATTTACTATAACCCGCCATGACGTCATCTCACAGAATCTCGTTAACCCACCATGATGTCATCTTGCATTAACTTCACACGAAGCCCAGAACAGCTCAACAGATATTTATCTTTAATGGACTTTCCGAAATTCGAGGCGCCCGTGCAGCCACATAATCATTTTTTGGCCTCCTTGATTCCCATGCATGCCTGTTATCCTTCCCCTTATAAATAGGGACAGGGGTCCTTTTCATTTTCCCCCTGCCTCCTCGTCTTCGTCTTCTTCCTCGCAACACCCACGCGTGCCCGAGTTCCGCCGCCGTCGACCTCGTCAACTGCCTCAACTCCGGCCGCTTCATCGACCTGAACGAATCAGAGCACCGCGGCGCACCTCCGCTGTCCAGCAGCCCCAACATGTACTCCTCCTTTCTTATAGCAGATCTCCATTACGGTTTGCCCTAGTTCATCGGAGGTCATCTCCGTTCTTCTTTGTTCTTCCCTAGATCATGTAGTTGAATCTGAACCCGACGCTAAAAACGCACATTAGTAGTTTTAGCATCTTTTTTCCAATCGTAATAGACCCTTTTTCTGCATAAGATCCATCCGAACACATGAGCTCTTCCACTGCCTTTGCTTTAGGTCTTGAATTTATTTTATTTCCAAACTGCTGTAAATCCAAACTTATAGCACCGATCTGCAGAATCTGTTTGTCATCACTTAGCAAATCCTCACTCATAGATTTTTAATATGGCAACTGTTCGGGCGGCTTAACTGATAAACCATAATCCGCCATGTAGCATTGACGGTGTCATGGACTAGGGGGTACTCACCACTTCGTCTCCCGACCAGCTGGATCGGGCCGAGGACCCCCATGGCGGTTCATTCATGGGCCACTTCGGGCAGCCCATGCTGCATACAAGGAGGTTTCCACAAGACTTGGCGCCCAAGCCAAGGACTCTCTTAAACCCTGGGCCTCCGGTGTGTTATATAAACCGAGGCCAGGCTAGTCAATAGATCATCTGATATTCATTAGATCAATCTCGTGGTAGACACATGTACCCTGTACTACACCCATATCAATATAATCAAAAGCAGGATGTAGGGTTTTACCTCCATCAAGAGGGCCCGAACCTGGGTAAAATCCCGTGTCCATGTTACCATCGCTCCAAGACGCCTAGCTTAGGACCCCTACTACGAGATATGCCGGATATGGAACCGACAATGGTGCTTTCATAGAGATTCTGCTTGGTGTTGCCGCGTTGTGATGGATCTTCGGCCGATGTCAAATTAGGTGTTACTTCTCCAATTAGATTATTTTGAATCAATTGATTTCTTCAAAATTATTTCTGTTGGCTTTGTGCTACTTTGATCGCAGTATAAGATCGAGATCTCGGGAATTCTTTTAGGGTGGTGTAACATCGGGCGATCAGCCAAGTTCAATTTCTGATGTAGCAGTCTTTTTTGTCGATCTGTTTGCTGGCCGAAGTGCTGAACCAGGGACGTGGCTGTGCGCAAGGCCCGAGGAACAAGAGGCAACGCTAGTACTAGTGCTTCTCACTGCAAATACTAGTACGAGACCACGTGATGGCTGCTGGAGTATGGATTGTGTGCTGTCAGTGGCCGGCTTCGTCGTTCTGCTGTAGGACAGTTTTTTCGTCAGACTTTGCTTTGTCTGCCTTCGATTTGACTATTGCCAGGTGCTATCTCTCCAAAGTATTTTCAAGACACAATATTATTTTTTGGGAGAATTATTGCTTTGGCCAGTGTTATTTTCTCTGCACAGTACGTCGGATCGAAGGTCTACCCAAAAACGAGTCACACCATGCTGTGGAAGGACCCCGAAGAAGCGCGTGCGTATAGGCAGCCGATGTGTAAGGCAATCCGGCCCGTGACGATCCATCGGAGGAAAACGAGCATGGCTGCGTATAGTCCACGCAGAGCAGTGCCCATAGCTGACACGAATTCAGCTACTCCGTATATGCGGCAACGCACAGGGAGATCAATCCCTCCTTTTCTTTATTTTATATTAAGATAAGAGGTTGTCTACGCTTTTAACTTGTGGTCTGCCTTTGGTGCACTTTTTCACGCATTAGATTGATTTGACCATGGCGTGACAAGTAGTACTATAACTAGTGCTTGCTAGTATTGTACTTGAGATGCTAGACCTCCTGAGCCATATTAATTAGGATCTGTTGTCGGATTGCTACATCATCAGTTGATTGCCACAGCAAATAAAACAGGAAAACTACTTTGCCTACGCCACCTCGATGAGCGACCCTGCACCGGCATTCGAACAACAGCGATCCGGTCGAGGCGGCTCACAGGGCTACTAGTACTACTAAGAGTGCACCGGGGCTGGCATGAATTCTGCTTCGCGGCATGAGTCCAGGAAGATTCCTTCTCCTGTTCTTTTTAAAGTCCAGCGACTAGACGACTCTTGTTTTCTAATATTTTCTGTTTAAGACTAACTGTGGAGCAACTAGTCTAATATAGCTACCTCTCACATGAATGCTCTAAGAGCACTTTGGTTCCCACGGTTACCCGGGTTCAGGTGCAATTTTTCCATTTATTTGTTTTGCATATTTTTCATACATCAAGAAATCCTTTACTTTGGATTTGCACTGTTTGTGTGCGCAGGCCGACATCGTTGCCGCAGGGACCCCGACGTTTTTAGGCCACCATCGAGCCACGTCGACACGTTCCTAGAACAAGTTGGGACATGCGTTGGCATCCACATGATGTTACTTCGCCAAGCCGACCTCGGCATCCAGGCTATTTTTCTTTAATTCTATACCTCCTTAAATTAATTAAGTAGAGGAGATTTTTCATTAGTATTATTTGTTATTACTTTTTGCACTATTTTACGTGTGTAGGTATTCGAATTCGACTGCGTCACGCGGTCACCTCGGCGTGCCAATGTCGTCGTCCTGCCTTCGTCAACGAAATTCTGTTACCACTTTGGCGCAGGACAACACACCTTTTTGTCGGCATCACCGCACCACCACTTCTCCAACCTACTCCGGGGACATCGGCGTTACCCCGCCGACCTGCTCTATCACCTTGGCTAGACTGGGGGCTTCACCTCTTCGGATTGCCGAGCTCTTCGCTCGGCCACCTCGGGACCGGCTTGGGGGCTGGGACCTCGTCCCGCCGTAAGCTCGGGCCACATCATCTACGCCGAACACATTAGCCAGCTAAGTCGCTTTCATGCTAAAAAACTCTCAGTTTTAAATTTTGTTCGGTTCAACCAAGCATTATACTTTTTGGCAAAAAGTTGTTTGTAAAAAAACTTCCGTGTCAAAACTTTGTTTGTGACACACAAATTCAAATACCCCGTTTACTTGGGGGCTTCCTTTATGAAGCCTTTCCTCTTGCATATGATTATACTTGTATGGTTTCATCCCTTGTTTGTGTATTATGCCACAATATTCACCATGTTGACTTAAGTGTTCCGCAAGCTGGGTTGCCTTGCTCCTGTGTTTACCCCTACGTTCCCGATTGTTCGGCTAGGGAGTAAAGGGAGCACCTCTGCGATTGTCACGATCGGGTCATCCGAGCTCGGACCTCAGACTGGGTGAAGCTGAAAGCTAGCGCTCTTATTGTTTTCAATTATGGTCGGCACACAACGGAACTCATGAGTGCAAAAAATCTATTGCACAAGTCTCATAGTAACAATGAGCAACCGAAGAAAGGTATCGGTGGGGGTACTATTTTCTTCGAAGATGCTTCTTACACTTCGTCAGTAATATAGCATAAGTTCCCTGAGCGCGCTTTATATGTTATAGCCTTATGGCCTGATTGCCTGGTTATCGGAAACACCGTCGATATCTCGACAGGTGGAGTACATAACACTTTCCGGCCCTTGACCGAAGAGGGAGAAGCCGGCGGTCGGTTAAGACGCGTTCAAAGTTCAGGTGAACACAAATATGATATAATTACTTTGGTACATACAATCATTATACATAAAATTCTTTTACCCAAGTCACTGGGGGCTCTTAAATTAGCATGAGCCGTTTTTGTTAGTCGCTGCACAGTCTTTTTCTACCACTCCTTTCTCGACTCGAGTGTGTGGTCAACAGCCGGATAGAGCAGTACTCCACCTTCGGGATAGGAGGTTGCAGCCGTAGGCTGACCCGCTTGAAGTCTTGAGATCGGATGTATCATATTAATGCATGACAGAAGCACAAAAGTAAGACGAATTTTCGGATTGGCACCAAATGACTCGATTTAGTTCGGGCGTAAAATTATTACTGAAGTTTTTTGGTTTTCCAAACCTGTGGCACTTTTAAACTATTTGTGTGTTTCCAGCATAAGTCTCGTAGTGCAATGCCGGACACCTTTAGAGATTCGGCAAAAACATTCTCGGATATTGCTATATATGCATCGGCTTCGAACTGTGTCTTCGGTCAATAGTTGGGTTGCCCGGCTCCTGTGATTGCCTCCTACGTTCCACTTTGTTCGGCTAGGTGTGCAAAGGGAGAACCACTGCGATTGTGCTTCCAGCTCAAATGGTTAAGCACCTCAGTGGAGAAAGCCGAAAACTGACTGTCACAATGGGCGTAAATTGGTCAGCGATCCGATGACATTATCAAACTATAGATCGATACCGATTACCCCGTGTTAAATGATGGGCCTTTCATAACATTGGCCGAAGTGTTAATGGCTAGACTTCGGTCGGTGCCGAACACTAACCGGGGGCTCATAGCTAGCTTCCCCAGTTTAAAGCTCCTATGACTAAGTGAAAGTTATAAAGCCCGCATATCTGATTGCCTCGTTTCCGCTCACACAACCGCCTTCGAGCACCGAGACGTCGGCTAAGGGTTGTTTTGTTATGGCGGAAACACCCTGCGTAGCATCTACAAGGGGGTGGAAGCCGACGATGGGCCACTTTCATCTGATAAATTGTCGCAACAGAGTCAAAATAAACATATCATCGGCGTTTGTATTTAATATACGAGGGCTGCCTTCTGTAAGTATTGTTATAAAGCCATAAATATGCATCAATTTGACTTAAGATTTTGGTCAAGCTGGGTTGCATGTCTCCTGTGCTTACCCCTACGTTCCCGATTGTTCGGCTAGGCGGTAAAGGGAGCACCTATGTGATTGTTACTATCGGGTCATCCACGTTAGTACCTCGGACTGGGTGAAGCCGAAAGCTAGCGATCTTAAAGGATATAATTGGTCGGCAACGACGGAAGTGAAAATTTTGGTTCATTTAGACCACATAGTTCGGAAACTTCCCCCGAACTAAATCCTTAATATTTTCCTCCCACATTGATTGGAGGTGAGGTTTCATGATCATGATCAGCATGACAACCCAAAGAAAGGAACCGATAGCGGGATTATTTTCCTTGGAAGATGTTTCTTACATTAAAAAGTAATATAACATATCTCTCCGCGTATCTTTGTTTATAAAACCGTATGACCGGATTGCCTTGTTTGCTGTAAATCTTTTCCCTTATAAAGGCTTTATAAAGTAGGGCAAACACTCCCCGGCTACTGGCCGAGGAGGTTGAAGCCGATGGTCGGTCAACAAAGTTTTGTACAATGCGGATCCGACCATTAAAGATGTAGAGTACTTGGATACATAGAATCATTACACATAATTTGTGATTTTACTCCAAGTATTGATCCTTAATTCGGCCACCCGTGCCCAATTAAGGCTCGGGGGCTACTGGGCTTCAGGCTTATCATTTACTAATATTAAAGGGGCACATCGATCCCCTGATCTGGTGTTGGCACCCGACCGGTGGCTCGGGGGCTACTGCATTGCCTATTCAATACAGAAAATTCAAAGTGCTCAGTGTTCGGCTTGACTGAGCTATAAGCAAACGCGTCTTTGGACAATAATAGGTACCATCTTGGGCCTATTCGGCATAAAACTTAGATACAAATGGTTGGCTCCATATAGGGCATTTCCGGCATTAAGCTCGGCTAAACTCCTTCGACTTTTTTGAGCCAAGTTGATCTATGACACTTCAGATATAGTCCGGCATTGGAGCTCGGATACTCTCCGGCGTTGGAGCTTGGATATAGTCCGGCGTTGGAGCTTGGGTATAGTCCGACGTTGGATCTTGGATATAGTCCGGCGTTGGAGCTCGGATGCAGACCGGCGTTGGAGCTCGGCTGCAAAATGACACCTCGAATGCAGTCCGGCGTTAGAGCTTGGATAGAGTCCAGCCTTGGAGCTCGGATGCAAGAGGATACCGCCGCACGGGAACAACTTCAAACCCTAGGTGTGGCGTAAAAAATAACAAGGCATTGATAAAGGCCGAAAACTTAAAGGTCTCCTCGGATGCTCGACATGTGCACTCTTCGGATTCAGCTCGGCGATCCTCGATCAAAGATGGGAAAGATTTGTTGAACTAGTTTTCAAGACCGACGACCGAAGATGAAGAACAGTTCAGAAGAACCGAGGAGCGTCCCCAACTTGAAGACCGGTTCAGGGGGCTACTGACGGTGTCATGTACTAGGGGGTACTCACCACGTCGTTTCCCGACCAGCTGGATCAGGCCGAGGACCCCCATGGCGGTTCATTCATGGGCCACTTCGGGCAGCCAATGCCGCATACAAGGAGGTTTCCACAAGACTTGGCGCCCAAGCCAAGGACTCTCTTAAACCCTAGGCCTCCGATGTGTTATATAAACCGAGGCCAGGCTAGTCAATAGATCATCTGATATTCATTAGATCAATCTCGTGGTAGACACATGTACCCTGTACTACACCCATATCAATATAATCAAAAGCAGGACGTAGGGTTTTACCTCCATCAAGAGGGCCCGAACCTGGGTAAAATCCCGTGTCCATGTTACCATCGCTCCAAGATGCCTAGCTTAGGACCCCTACTACGAGATATGCCGGATATGGAACAGACAACCATTAGTCCCCTTTTAAGCCGCCAATAGGTACCTGCATAACTCAACACTATCTTCCGGCTTAATATGCTCTTTATAGTACTTCATTTTTGAATCAATTGGCCGGCTTAGCAACATAATCTTAAACCGGCAATATTTCTTTCTTTTAGGCCTTCATCTTCAAAAATGACTAAGACTGTCACTGCATGCAACTGGGTCGTTTCCCGGGTCACCGAACAAGAATTAAACGAATTTGTCCAAATAGGCATCTTAGCCAAAAAAGACGTCATCCATTGGAGGGTCCCAGCCACAGAAACCCCTCCTGAGCCCAAGGACGGTGAAGTAATTGTCTTCACTGATCATCTGCTCCGGGGCTTTTGCCCTCCCGGCTCAAAATTCTTCCGCGATGTGCTGCATTTTTTCAGGCTCCATCCTCAAGATATTGGGCCAAATTCCGGTTCAAACATCTGCAACTTTCAAGTGTTCTGCGAGGTGTACCTGCAACAGGAGCCCACTGTGGAACTATTCAGAGAATTCTATTATTTACACCGACAGACCGAGTTCACAGACGGGCCCAGCCTAGAATTAGGTGGCATTTCAATTCAAAGGCGGAAAGAAGCTACTTTCCCAGCCGCTAAACTGCCCAGTCATGCCAAAGACTGGAACCAAACTTGGTTTTATTGCCAGGACACTTCTCCAGAAGGGGAAAATCCTCTGCCGGGTTATCGTGCCAGCCGGCTTAGCAACAGACATCCTCTTCTAGACCACATCAGCACAGCGGAATGGAAAAAACATATGCTCATTTTTTTCAAAGATTCGAGCCTTAATGGCCAATGGCTTGACCGGAATTGACCTGGTTTGATGCTGGGTTGCGTGGAGAATTTTGCCCTTAAGCCGCCACCCCGGCTTAATGTGCGAGTACACCAGCGACTTAAAAGATCCACAACGCCACTGCCAGATAGAGCTGACTGATGATGATATCAACAATATGACCAAGTCTCTGCTACACGAGAGCTTAGTAGATTGCAGCAAAACTGGGCTGAATCCCTTCTGCACTCTCAACAAGTCGCCAGCTGTAAGCTTTTTTAAACAATTTTCAGTTGAATCATACTTTCACTTAAAATGTCCTCTTATAACCATTTGATTTCCACAGGCCGATTCTCCCTTTTGGAATAGGAAGCTGCAAGATAAGCCGGGTAAAACGACCCTGATGAAGAATAAGGCTCAGAAAAAGACTGCCAAGAAGAAAACCAACACCTCCGAGCTGCTTGACTTGGATGATGTTGAGTCGGAGGTAGAACTTGATTCCCTTGGCTCATTTTTTGTACATCTTATTAACAATGATCACTATGAGGATGACGCGGAAGGCAGCCACACAGATGGCGAAGAGGTAACTATCCTTTCCTCCGACTCAAAACCTCTGCCAAGACAGAAAGTTCGTCAAGCAAGCTGGAAAGTAAGGTTTTCTCATCCTTTAGCTTATTTGGATCCCAACTTTATTTTGAAGAAACAACAACATGAAGCTCGCCGCACAACCTGGAACAACGGCGGCGGGATTCTCTCCTCCAGCTTACCAAACACACCAACACCTCGCAAGCATCGTCCAGAGGTTTCACATACTTCCGATTTAACTTATCCCAAGGCGGGCCTTTTTCGACAGCCTCTTAACCCTTCCGACTCAAATTACTAGGGAACATCTCATTCCTCCTCTGGAGACTCAACTGGGACCCAAATCCCAATCTTCAAGACCGTGCCCGGGTGAGAATATTAAGTCTATCCACTTTCAATCATGCACTTAATTGTCGTATTAATCCTGTCTCGTGCTTCATTTTCAGAGCTATGGAAAAGCCCAGTAAAAAGTTGAAGGTGACCAAAACAACTGAAGACCTTAATGAACCGGAGAAGCAAACGATAGAAACTTCTCTCCAAGCTGCTGAGGCCACCATTGATGACCTGCCACCAGAAGAGCACAAAGTCACCATCGATCATATGGATGTTGAACCAGCCACTACCAAGCCGCCAAGCCCCATCAAGCTTACTGAAGAAAAGGCTGATGATGTTGTCATTACTGGGCATGGTTATACGGCGCCGGGCAACCCCACTGTCTTGCCAAAGCACAATGCTAAATAAGAGTTATCCATTGCTGACAAAGGCAAATAGTCAGTAAATTTGGAAAGCTATGCCCAATATAGCGCTCAAGAGATCCACTCTGGGTATCTGAACCGTCTTCATACAAGCCGTGACTTTGAGGCCGGCTTAGTCAATCTTATGAAGGAGCGTTTTGAGGTAAACACTACAATCTTCTTTATATAATTATACTTATGTCAGCCTCTGGATATGATAGAATTGAATATGCTATAGACTTTAGATGGCCTTATATATTAACATCAAAACAAGAAGCCCCCAAGGGCCACCTTGAACTGTCAAGTTAAGCCAGGACTTCAAATAGTAGTGATCAACTTTGGACCTGTAGCCCCCAAGGGCCGGCTTAATCAGCATGGATAAGCCGGGACTGATCACCATAACAGAATAAAATCCAATTATGTAGCCCCCATGAGTCGGCTATAACGATAACAGTGTAGCCGGGTCATCATAGAATTGTCTTCAAAAAAGAGCAATGTGCATTAGCCCCCAAGTGCCAAGTGAAATACTTGTATTGTGCTTGGGACTTCAAAGAAAATGATTGTAATACTGCCTGTCATTTGCATACTACAGGCGGAGCTAAATATGAAAGAATCCCAAGTTGCTGATCTTCAACAAAATATCAAATCTCAACAATCTGAAACTTCCAAGGCCAAATCAGAATTAACAACCACCTTGGAAGAGATGGAGAAGTTGAAAAAGGACTTCAAGGCTGACAGGACAACCTGGGAGACTGAGAAGACAGCTCTGTTGAAAAGAGCCGAGGAAGCGGAGGTTGCCCTTAAGCCGGTGGCTGACGACCTTTCCGGCTTAATGCGTCAAATTAATACCATGACAGCCACCATCTTTGGTAAGTAACACTATACTTCAATCTTTCCGAGCAATTTATATCAATCATTACCCGGTTTACCAATACTTTTTCATTGATGCAGTCCCGAGAAGCTCCAACTTTGGTCAAGATATGCGCATCAAACTTAAAGCTACATATACTCTTGTGGAGCAACTGTATACTGGCGCTCAACGAGCCATCTCTGCCGCCTTACACAAAAAGTCACCACCTTCTCTCATCAAGGAAGTGCTGGAGAGGCCATCTGTGCTACCACAAAGAATCGTAGAGTTGAAGCGATCAGCCGCCAGGGCCGGTGCCATCACTGCATTAAGCCGGGCAAAGGCGTGGCAAGAAGATCTTGATCCAGAAGATTTGGCCAATGGCTCCCCAAGCGTAAAAGAAGACGGGTCTCCCTTTAGCGCTACTGACTTTGCCGAAATAGTAAGGGCAATGCGTCCATTAGCAAGCAAACTGGCTGAAGATACAGACCTGTCCCAATACCAGGCGGTTTATGATGCTGAAAACAAGAAGGTAAAAGCGCCAGTTCATGAATCTCAGGACCTTATTCCACCAATTCGTAAGCACACCTCTGCCCCTGATATTGACCCATCAACACTTACTGATGACGAGGCTGTGTTCCAACCTTTGACTTGGATCAATTGGTCATCGCCTAACTTCCAGACAACAGAGGAAGAAGAAGAGCCATCGCATGATGATCCGAAAGCCTCGACCCGCCAAGACTAGAAGTCTTGGTTCATGCGCCGGTTTACCAGCCATAGCATTTGGATGCTGTGTGTCTCAAAACACTTAATTCTTTTGGGCCGTCTGATGCCTTGTAATAGGCTAGTTGAAAACAATGATCTGCCATGCTATCGTGCATGTTGATTTGCACAACACTTTTGAACCGCCGATCTGATGTTGAAGATCTGGCACTTATCCTTTATAATATCATCAAATTATGCATACCATAGTTATCATATTTCCTGCACATAAGCAGATAACATGTGCCCTGGCGGTTTACCCCAGGGCAGGTCACAATGCCCCATATAAAATCCACTGGTGACTGCATAGTCCATAACCAGGGCGGGTTTATCAAAACCTCATATAATCATAACAAATTAAATATCATACATGTGATATTTGTTCATAATGCCGGCTTACCATGCCATATGCAGTAAGGGTAACAGCCCAAAGACTTAAGTGCAATGCCATGTTCAATTTATTCATACTGCCGGCTTACCACACCATATGCAGCAAGGGTAACATCCCAATGACTTAGAGCACAAAACTCCAAGTATATAATCAAAACAAACTTGTGACTTATCGTCCAGAGCCAGGACGGGTTATGAAACTCCGAATATATTCAAATATGAATCATACGGAACAAGGCAACATGGCCTGAACCAATTTTAAACCATATATCAATACGGTACCTAAGATGAACTCAAACAATTTTCAAAGCAAATACCAATCAGGAAAACAAGGCTTTCATAGGCTGCCAAGCCTCAATATCAAGTGCTATTCAAGGGTCGCACAGCCACTGAGTTATACCTTTATTCAAACCTGTAAGCCGGCCTACCAATCACCGTTTTAACTTTGACAAGCTCAGGGTCTTTATAAGATTGACTGTCAAGAGTACGGTGCGTCATTCCAGGATTACCTGGTTGGAGAGGCAGGCAAACAAAGGCAGGATAACCCGGATTTT
Organism: Aegilops tauschii subsp. strangulata; assembly: GCF_002575655.3. Lineage (NCBI taxonomy): Eukaryota > Viridiplantae > Streptophyta > Magnoliopsida > Poales > Poaceae > Aegilops > Aegilops tauschii. The sequence continues at coordinate 489,210,730 of NC_053039.3, forward strand.
CGGTGAATACACCTGGCGTCCAAGCCTATTACAAGGGACAACAAAGCTCTGTTCATTAACAAGAAGCCCCCAAGTAATATTTCAATCAAGGCGTATAAGCCGAATCAGTAGGGTAGTCATAGCTACGCTCAATGAGCAAGAAGCCCCCAAGTAATTTGAAATCAAGGCATACAAGCCGGATCAAGAGGGTAGTCATAGCTATGCTCAATAAGCAGGAAGCCCCCAAGTGACCTTATGAAGTGACAATAAAGACTCATATTCTTAGAAATGAAACGACAGAGGCCTTGAATTATCAGGGATGCCGGCTTTATTATACTAATCATAATATATACAATAGTACAAGTATGTACATCACAAGAGCCGGTGGCTCAGGTGTAAGAAGGCCGAAGATGAGCAATATTCCACGGCTGGCGGGTCTCCTCCTCCGACGTGCGTGAGTCCTTGTGGTCTTGAACATCGATAAGGTAGTATGACCCGTTGTTCAGATTTTTGCTGACCACAAAAGGCCCTTCCCAAGGAGGGGATAACTTATGCATGTCAGTTTGATCCTGGATGAGCCGGAGCACCAAGTCACCTTCTTGAAAGGTTCGAGTTTTAACCCGACGGCTATGATATCGATGCAAATCTGCTGGTAAATCGCTGAACGAGCCGCCGCAAGGTCACGCTCCTCATCCAGAAGGTCAAGAGCATCCTGACGTGCTGTTTCATTATCAGATTCAACATAAGCCGCCACACGGGGCGAGTCATGACGGATGTCACTTGGGAGAACCGCCTCTATTCCTTAAACCATGAAGAAAGGCGTGTAACCCGTAGATCTGTTGGGGGTGGTATTGATACTCCAAAGTACTGAAGGTAACTCCTCAACCCAACAACCCGACGTCCTCTGCAAAGGGACCATAAGCCGGGGTTTTATGCCTCTCAAGATTTCTTGATTGGCTCTTTCAGCTTGGCCATTGGACTAGGGGTGAGCCACTGATGACACAACAAGACGAATATGCTCTCGTTGACATAATTCTTTCATAGCACCTTTAGACAGAGTAGTGCCATTATTAGTTATAATGTTGTGAGGGTAGCCAAAACAGGAAATCTCCTTTTTGATGAATTGAACAGCCGTTGCCGCGTCACACTTACTAACCGGCTCTGCCTCAACCCACTTTGTAAATTTGTCAACCGCCACCAAAAGGTGGGTCTTTTTATCCTTCGATCTTTTAAAAGGTCCAACCATATCCAGCCCCCAGACTGCAAACGGCCAAGTAATTGGAATCATCCTCAATTCTTGAGCCGGCACATGAGCTCGTCTTGAAAATTTCTGACAACCATCACATTTACTGACCAAATCCTATGCATCAGCATGAGCCGTCAGCCAATAAAACCCATGACGAAAAGCCTTGGCTATGAGAGACTTAGAGCTGGCATGATGACCGCAATCTCCTTCATGAATCTCTCGTAGAATCTCACGGCCTTCTTCAGGAGAAACACAACATTGAAACACCCCTGTGACACTGCAGCAGTGCAACTCTCCATCGACAATAGTCATTGACTTAGACCGCCGGGTTATCTGCCTGGCCAAAGTTTCATCTTCAGGTAACTCGCCCCGGGTCATATAAGCCAAATATGAAACTGCCCAATCAGGAATAGCATGAAGAGCTGCCACCAACTGCGCCTCCGGGTTAGGAACAGCAAGATCTTCCTCCATAGGCAATTTGACTGAAGAATTATGCAGAATATCAAGGAAAACATTAGGTGGTACCGGCTTACGCTGGGACCCTAGCCGGCTTAAATCATCAGCCGCTTCATTTTTCCTGCGATCAACATGTTTCTCACAATGCTTATGGTTTTCCCCTTTTATATTCCACACTAGTTGAATGATAGTAGACTAAATTTCAAAATTGGGTCATTCGATTTTTGAGAGCTCGCCGAAGTTCGCCGGTGTGAAGGAAGGGGCTCGGGTGGGGACGGTGGTTGTGGGGGGCGGTGGTGGGGCCTCGCCAAACAAACAAAACTCAACGTGGGTGGGGGCAGGGGTGGGGGTGGCGGAGGAACACAGGCGGTAGGGCCCGGTTGTTTGGCCGGTGGCCCATGCGGTGTTCTGTATGGGAAGAATCAGAGACGAGGAAGAAGAAGGGTTAGGAGACGTAGGATCTTCATCCAACATCCTGAAATGGTCGACAGACCCAAATGACAAAAGTCACGCGACTTGAATGCAGACATGCAGAATATGCTTCCTCTTGTGTTCTTTAACATGTTCCTCTTCTGTTCTTCTTTAGTAAGCACAGTATGTTCGTTGTCAGGAAGGGGAGCAGGGACATCTGCAGTCGACACCTCTATTGGGCCGTGTCGTGGAATTGTCACGTCAGATGTCCTAGTGTCAGGACTTAGTCGTGGAGCCATCGCAATGAGATTAGCTTAAAGGGGTTAAACCGGACAAAGGACACGGGGAGTTTATACTGGTTCGGCCCCTTGCGGTGAAGGTAAAATCCTAATCCAGTTGAGGTGGAATTGCTAGGGTTTCGATAACCAGGGAGCGAATACGCGTAACCTGGCTCTCGGGTTTATTGTTTCTTGTCCTCAAACCGCCGCCAGGTCGTCCCTTTATATACACGGGTTGATGCTCGTCGGTTTACAGGATCCCGGGCCGGTTCATAAACGTGTCCGGCCCGGTATCTATTCTTTCCTATCTTACATCACAAGTCATACGCCTATGGCGGTTTATGTCTACGAGCTCTAACCCACCTCTGGGCCTTGGGCTTCCTTGTTAAATCTCCTTCACAAGTCGTCATCTTTGTCGGCATTCTGGGAACGGGGGTCCCCAGACTTGCGTGCCTGCGGCCCATGGCGTGGCTGTGCTAGCAGGCCTGTACGTCCCATCTTCATCAACAAGGCATCCAAGACCCTCGCGAGGGTCCAAGCCTCGCGAGGCGGACGACACAAGACCTCCTCGGGAGCGGCCTCACCAGGCTGCCTCGCGAGAGGCGGAGATATCAAGGCAGGGCGAACCTCGCGAGGCTCTCGTGACGTGAGCCATGACGATCAAGACCAGGCGGGCGCCAAGCGGACGCCAGCACGCACAGCGTCCTTGTTGCCTCTTTGGTGCTAAGGAGGCATGCGGAGGCGCGGAGTACCGAGGCATCAAGCAAAGGTTTCCATATCAGTGCAATGAGACCAAGACCAGCCGGACGGTAGGACGGAGGTCACCATGGAGCCCAAGACTGCGTCACCACCAGAGCCTTTTAGCAGGCGAAGACCACTTTTGTCAGGATAAGCTGTACTAGCTGTCCCCTTTCAAATTGGCCGTTGTTGGCTCCCTTCCCGCTCAATATTTGGGGAGAGGACCAGGGCCTATATAAGTAGAACTAGCCACCACAATAGGGGCATCTGATCGAGAACCAATCCTTAGCCACACACCGAACACAAGAACACCCCAACCTCAGGAGGCTGTTCTTCCCCTTGTACTATTCATCATCAGCCCAAGAGGCAATCCACCACCACCACACTCGAGTAGGGTATTACACCGCAACGGTGGCCCGAACCAGTATAAATCTTGTGTCTTTGTGTTGCGAGTTCGTCGAGTTCGTCCGCGAGATCTTAGCGAGCTAGGGCGTAGATCGGTAGGGAGGAAATCTCCGTGCGCACCCCAGTGTTCGAACCTTGAGGGTTTTGCCGGAACCCGAGATCTGACATTTGGCGCGCCAGGTAGGGGTGTGCCGTAGCTCCTCTCCGCCGACATACGCTCCGCTGCCACCGCACTTCGCCCTCATGGTAGGCGCCCCACTACCGGCTCCAACGGCCGGTGCTGACGACGGGACCAGGGGGCTCCGAGCCCTAGCCCCTGCCCTGCGGCAGGTGCGATGGCCACCCAAGTTCAGGCCGGAAATGCCGCCGCGCTACGATGGCGCGGCGGACCCGTTGGCTTTCCTGCTGGCATACGAGGAGGCCGTCCTCGAGGCTGGGGGCGACGACAAGGTCATGGCCAACTGGCTCCCCATGGCCCTCGCCGGCGAGCCACGTGCCTGGCTGCTCAACCTCCCTGGATCCATGGTGGCATCCTGGGAGGAACTCCGCGACCTCTTCACTGCGCGCTACGCGGTACCGGCGCACCACGCAGTCGCGACGCTGCTGGGCGGCGCTCAAGCACCGCCTTCAGATCGCCACGTCAAGCCGTTCCTCCGCCAGATTGGTGCCGCTTCCAACCGCTCGGGGGCTCCGCCGGGTTGGGCTGCGCCAGAGGCCGACCTCACCTTCGGCTCAGAAGACCACCCCGGCTCCACCGCCGGCTCGGGCATGCTCCCAATCCTCTGCACGCCCACCATCTGCAACGTGGCTGTTACCAAGACCCTTATCGACGCCGGCGCCGGCCTCAACTTGCTCTCCGTGGAGGCCTTCAGCCTTCTTCATGTGCCGCTCGAGCGGCTTAGCCTCAGCAAGCCTTTCTCAGGAGTGGGTGGTGGCACTGCCCGCTCCCAGGGGTAGATCCGCCTCCCCGTTACCTTCGGCACGCGCGACAACTACCGCACCGAGCTAGTCGACTTCGACGTCGCCCACATCGGCCTCCCGTACAACGCCATTCTCGGGTACCCAGCTTTGGTGTGACGCCCCCGATTTGACCGTACACTAATCATGCACGCAAATGTGTACGATCAAGATCAGGGACTCATAAGATATCACAACACAACTCTACAACATAAATAAGTCATACAAGCATCATAATACAAGCCAGGGGCCTCGAGGGCTCGAATACAAGGGCTCGATCACAAACGAGTTAGCGGAAGCAACAATATCTGAGTACAGACATAAGTTAAACAAGTTTGCCTTAAGAAGGCTAGCACAAACTGGGATACAGATCGAACGAGGGGCAGGCCTCCTGCCTGGGATCCTCCTAACTACTCCTGGTCGTCGTCAGCGGGCTGCACGTAGTAGTAGGCACCTCCAGTGTCGTAGTTGTCGTCGTCGACGGTGGCGTCTGGCTCCTGGACTCCAGCATCTGGTTGCGACAACCAGGTAGAAAGGAAAGGGGGAAAAGAGGGAGAAAGGCAACCGTGAGTACTCATCCAAAGTACTCTCAAGCAAGGAGCTACACTACATATGCATGGGTATATGTGTAAAGGGCATATCAGTGGACTGAACTGCAGAATGCCAGAATAAGAGGGGCATAGCTAATCCTGCCGAAGACTACGCTTCTGGCCATCTCCATCTTGCAGCATGTAGAAGAGAGTAGATTGAAGTCCTCCAAGTAGCATCGCATAGCATAATCCTACCCGGCGATCCCCTCCTCGTCGCCCTGTTAGTGAGCGATCACCGGGTTGTATCTGGCACTTGGAAGGGTGTATTTTATTCAATATCCGGTTCTAGTTGTCATAAGGTCAAGGTACAACTCCGGGTCGTCCTTTTACCGAGGGACACGGCTATTCGAATAGATAAACTTCCCTGCAGGGGTGCACCACATAACCCAACACGCTCGATCCCATTTGGCCGGACACACTTTTCTGGGTCATGCCCGGCCTCGTAAGATCAACACGTCGCAGCCCCACCTAGGCTCAACAGAGAGGTCAGCACGCCGGTCTAAACCTATGCGCGCAGGGGTCTGGGCCCATCGCCCTATGCACACCTGCACGTTGCGTACGCGGCCGGAAGCAGGCCTAGCCCCCTTAATACAAGCGCGAGCTTACGGTCCAATGCGGCGCGCGCCACTCAGTCGCTGACGTCAAAAAGAGCTTCGGCTGATACCACGACGCCGGGATACCCATAACTACTCCCGCGTAGATGGTTAGTGCGTATAGACCAAATGGCCAGACTCAGATCAAATACCAAGAACTCGTTAAGCGTGTTATGTCGAAGTAACCGCGGACGCCGTCCAGGGCCAGGCCCACCTCTCACCTAGGCAGTGTCAACCTGCCCTGTCGCTCCACCACAAAGATCCAATTGCGGGTACTCCTACGAGCCGACCCGACTTTAGTCATCACATGTGTCATGTATATACTATATAAGTATATACCCGTGATCACCACCCAAGTGATCACGGCCCGATAGTATAGCACAGCTGACAGACAAGAATGTAGGGCCACTGATGGAAAACTAGCATCCTATACTAAGCATGTAGGATTGCAGGTAAAGGTAACAACAGTAGAAGCAAGGGCAGGCTATGCATCGGTATAGGATTAACGGAAAGCAGTAACATGCTACACTACTCTAATGCAAGCAGTATAGAGAAGAATAGGCGATATCTTGTGATCAAGGGGGGGGGGGCTTGCCTGGTTGCTCTGGCAAGTAGGAGGGGTCGTCAACTCCGTAGTCGAACTGGGCAGCAGCAGCGTCGGTCTCGTAGTCTACCGGAGAGAAGAGGGGGGAAGAAACAGTAAATACAATGCAAACATAAGCATGACGATGCGTGGCATCAAAATGAGCGGTGCTAGGTGTGCCCTAACGCGGCAGTAGGTGGTACCGGCGAAGGAGGGGAACATCCGGGAAAGTATTCCCGATGTTTCGCGTTTTTGGACACATGAACCGGAGGTGAAATGTTACAGGTTCACTATGCTAGGGACGCGTGGCGGACGAACGGGCTGCGTATCTGTATTCGTCTCGTCGTTCTGAGCAACTTTCATGTACAAAGTATTTTCATCCGAGCTACGGTTTATTTTATATGAATTTTAAAAGATTTAATGAATATTCTATAATTTTTGGAATTCATTTAATTCGAAAATAATAAATACAGAACTGCTATGGGTACACAAATGTACCCAGTAGTGTGTGCATGTCTATGACAGGTGGGACCTGTTGACTGCTGAGTCAGCAGTCAACGGTCCAAGTTGACTGGTCAAAGAGGGGCAGTGGGGCCCAGGTGTCATACCTATAGTTTTTAACACTTCTTTAAAAAGATATTTAGAGGTGGGGTCTACCTGTCATTGGGTCACTTTTATTTTAACAGTTGGATTTAATTAGTTTTAGTAGTGGTGGGTCCCGGTGATCAGCAGCAAATTAGTGGGGAAGGGGGGATTAGGCCCTAAGCTAATCAGGGCTGGCCCGACTTGGCGGTGGCTCTGGCCAGCCGCAGCTGAACATGGCCAGCACGGCCGCTGGCGAGCAAGCAGGGCAGGCAGCATAGAGGCCTGGGGCGGGCGCGTCGGACGGAGCCGGAGCGGTCGGCGCGGGCATCGACGGCGGGACGGGCGAGGCCGCACACGTGACGGAGGCAAGGCGTGGGTCAGGGGGTGAGGGAGCGGGGCCAACGGCATCGCGCAGTGCGGTGCGCCGGTGCGGCAGCGGGGCGGGCGCAGCAGCAGCAGTGCACGGCGGAGCAGTTCGGAGCGGGGACGGCTGGTGCGGTGCTCGCGCACAGGCGACGTATGTGGGCGAGGAAAGCGGCGAGGGGGAGGAGCTCACCCCCGATGCAGGGGTACAGGCGGCGAGGGTTGACGGAGTCCATCGAGGGGGAGGTCGAGGACGCGGTTCCCGCGAACGGCGATGGCGAGGCGGCCCTGGGGCGTTGGACGACGGCGGGGCGATGACGGCGGCGGCCGGTGGTGCTGCAGGCGTGGCGCGATGACGACAAAGAAGCTGCGGGGCGGAGGCGGCAGTCCTTGAGCGCGGGCGTGCTCGCCGAGGCCGCGAGGAGCAGCGGCGAAGCGGCTGGGACGGCGGGGCACCTGCGGGGGAAGGGATCCGGCGACAGGCGGCGATGATGATGGGGCGCGGGGTCGAGTCGGTGGGATCGGGGAGCGTGGGGGCGCGATCCAGAAGGGGAGAGAGAGGTCGTGGTAATTGTGGGGGAAGTGGGGAGGGGATCGCTAGGGTTAGGTCGCCCGGGGGGGGGGGCTGTAGGCGCCGGCTGGCCTGGCCTAGTTGGCCCAGAGGCCAGCTGGGCCGTGGCCTAGTGGGGGGTGTTCTCTTTTTAAATAATTTTGTTATTTTGTTTTACCTTTTGTTTTTATTTATTATTTTCTGTTTTTGTAATTTTCTCCTCTGTTTGTATTTTGTTCTACTAAAATATAACGATAGCCCCTAAAATAATGTTCCAGAATAACCCACTGTCATAAAAAGTTTTACCCCGAATTAAAATAGTTTGGCAATTTATAAAATACCAAAGGCATTTATATAACTGTTTTTGCTACGGTTTAAATCATTTTAGAGTATTTAAACATTTTGTAAAAGTGTGGTTTCTCCGCCTTAATTACCTATGCATTATTTGGCTCACTCCGAACATTTTAGTTTTTATATTTGAAAACCTTTATTGTTTGCATTTAATCAAAATTTAAATTTGAATCGTTTTGAACTAACGCGAGTTTATTAACATAAATCGAGGTGACGTGGCATCATTAGCAGAGGTTCACTGTAGCTTAATTATCCGGGCGTCACAATTCTCCTCCACTACAAGAAATCTCGTCCCAATATTTAGGGGTGGTTATAAGGGGGAAGGGATTTGGTTACGAAATTCTAACGATTCTTCTCGGTCATAGTTGCTCTTCTCAAAGAGGTTGATCCATTACATTGATGCCTTCAGTCCTCTGCTTCAGGTCATCATGATGAACTTTGTCGTCCTTCCTTCAGTATCTTCAACGTACTTATGAAAGGGTGAGAAGGGAAAACCCTATAAGGACGGATCCTAACAAGATCGAGCATCAGATGGTTAACTCAGGGGAAGAAGCATAAATATCTCTCAAATTGAAACTTAAGAAGATGTCGAGAGCAAAGTAAGAAGGTACCATGAGAAGTTTCAAAATGATAGGCAAGCGTTCGATGCCTATCAGAAGGTGAAAGGGGTTCAGAGCAACGAGAATAAGTATTGCGTCTGATACCCGAATAGATCAGTTGGCAGGTGGCCCGTGAGTTACATACGAAGTCAAGCGTGAGGAATAACTTTGGAAACCGGGGGTGTACATGAGAGTCAGGTTTCGATCCTGTGGAACTGTGGGTTATGGGCCCACCATGTGGTTTTTTTATAGGAGCAGTGACATCTTGCACGGTCATGATAGCAAGGCATGTCAGAGAACACCCTGTCAGTTATGTCGGCAACACGTTGGTACCAAGGGCGAGGGACGAAGAGAACCATTTTCCTACTCATTCAAATGAGGCGGACCATTAGGCAAAGTTCTCGTCCATCGGTGGTTACCGAAATGTCACCAACAATAGTAACAGGGTCTTACTGACAGAGTTGTACACCGAGGTGTTTACATAAGCAGGAGAATATTACTGCTTAGATCATATAGATCACCAGAAAGGTTAAAGCAAAAAATGGAAAGGAAAATATGATTATCAGATTAAACAGAAGAATGGAAAGGAAAATGTGTTTAAACACATATTTCAAGGGTATATCCTTCCCAAGGACAAGCAGCGTATCATATCCATGACAGGATAGAAAGTAGAAAACCATTTAGGTAAGGGGAGAGGAATTTCATGACATAACCCATACAACGGTGTTTGGATAATTGAGCAAGAAACATTTAGTATTGGGCTTCAAATGTTCTTGTTGAAAATCGGAGTACCATAGACATGCTTTGAGATAGCATTGACATGGTCAACAGGTGAAGATCAGAATTTGGAAACAAAAAGGATCCATCAGGAACAACTTATAGAATAAGTCTTACAATTTCCTCATGGAAGAATAGATAACCTTGCTGAAAGGAAAGCTTATAACAATAGGTCCTCCGGCCAGGTGTGTTCGGCATGTCATCACCTTACCGGGTCATAAATAGGCCAATGTTATAACTCTTGGAAATATGTTCCAACCATCATATCTGACCGAGATTCAGATTTGATTGGTGTCAGGATAACTCAGACTCAGGATGCCTGAGAAGAAAGGTGCAACACAAATTGTCGAAACGACATCGAAGATTCTCGGGAGATGAACTATGGAGGCGAGTTCCGAACAAGGGTTCATCATTACATCAAGGAGAGGTGAGGAGGTGACTGATTGACTCAGCGACAATCCATTGAGATTTCCAAAAGATGGATTCCCCCCACTATGTGAACAAGGAGATAACATTAGCTAGATCGAATGACTTAATGATGTATGCTCGAGGAGAACATACACAGTTAAACATTGGTTGAAATGTGCACCCGAAATATGGGCTAGGTAGCACAATCAATGTTCGAAAGATGATTCATTAAGCCATAGACGTAGAATGAAACTATAGACCAATAACTTCAAAGCAATAGGGTTGCTAGAAGTTTAGAATTTACACATCACAGACCATTTGTCGGTATTCCTTTTAGAAACAACACGGGACCAAGAAAGAATGGTGATGGGGAGAAGTATCACTGTACCAAGATGTCATACGAGGTGGTGAAATTCTTACGACATTCTTGACATAAAAGATGGTAATACTCCAAGGTAGAACATATCATAAGCTAGATAGCAAGGAAATCAAGGTACAACACAAAACACGAACAAGTTTGTGTTGAATGGAAGGCAATAAAATGGTCGATGATAAAACAAATCATCGAGGGCAAGGATGGTATTTCTCATCCAGAATTCGATAGATATCTTGGAAGAGCTCAGAATGTTGATGATGTTCACGACACATTTGTAGCGAGAATTTATGAAGAGGTAATCGATCGGCGATGACATCAGGTCAAAGGAACGATGAAGCGAAAAGTTATTGGAACCAGGGGTACGACACAAACTCGAAATCAAGCTTGCTGTTCAAGGCGAAATGATATGACGAGGAAAATCGACGTAAGCTTAGCTCATCGTCGAAAGTAGTGCTCCGGGAATAAAGACCAGGTAGCACAGTTAAAATCGGCACGATAATGATGTAGCCAATCAGGCTAGGAATGACGTGATCGGGTACAAACTCATAAGTAAAGAAGATTACTAAGAGTTGTTTAATCACAGTGCGGACTCGATTCAGTTATCAGTGGTTTTGAGTGTTTCAAAACTCGAAGCCCGTGAAAAATTGGAATCAGTGAGAATGTAGCACTTGATGAAGAACTCATAAGAAGTTATGCAGTTCCGTGATAATCTTGAGATACCAGGGGGGTAATACTCGACGACAAATCAAAGTAGAGGTTGGACTGGGGCATTACTCTGCAGAAGACAAGTGCTTAAACTTGCACGAGAAATGGTATTTAAAGGAGAACATGGTCAGAAACCACGATCATAAATGATCGAACCACGGATATAAGATGAACTTATAACAAGGGGGGTAATTATTTTTACAAGCAGCTTCCATGATAAGTTATACATCGTGTCCATGGGCATGAACGCAAGGTTCAAGGTCGACTCCCACTTCTTCAATGTATAACCTTCCATTCACTCCTCGCTTTGGTAAAGGCATTAGTGTTGAAAGTTTTACCTGGTGAAATACCAGATGAGTATGACTCGTGAAAACTTCTGAGTTCACACATATTAAGGAAGGCATAGGTTCAACCCGTCAGGGTATCGTGGAAACATATACCACCAGCTTCAATAGTAAATACCACCAGCTCAAAAACAAAGCATGGTTGAGAAAACAGAGGATACAATTTACCAAAGGCATTATATACCCATGGAAAGGCTCACAAGGTTATTCAATAGGAAGGACACTGTCGGATAAAATCCAACAAAGGAACTGATGGTCCACAAGGGATCTGATGTGAGCATCGGTACTCAACCAGAGGAAGAAGAATGCAAGGAGATCTGATTATAGAAACAACTGACTAACTCAAAGTTCAAATGCAGAAGAATTATGATTTCCAAATCAGGGGGTCAGAAGCAACGCTCTGATCAAGGATGGATAAGTTGAGTAGGCTTAGGGGTACAATCGATGGCAATTTGATAGGTCGAGATCCAGCTCACGTTTAAAATGACGTCTGAGCCGGAAGGATGAATTCTTGGATATGATTGAGGATTGCGAGCATTCGCAACAAATTGAATCAACGGACTCAAAATGATAATGACAAAAGATGCCAATAAGATTATAGACTTATGGGATTAACCATAATGCTAGTAAGCAAGAATTTCAAGAGCAACAGGCTCCTGAAGATTTTCGGAAGATCGAATGATATTTTGAACACTTTTGTGAAATACTTGAATCAACTGGGGATGAGCGGATACTCGGTAAGTGCGAGGATTATCCGTAGGGGTATTCAGGTGACAATGAACATCAAGGTAGTAAGCTCAAAGGATTCTCGGAACAACAGAGAGAATTTCGGGGTATCTTGTAATAACAAGATCATCTGGGAAACATTGTATGAATGGCGAGTATACGTGGTTATCCATAGGAGTTTATCGATGAAAGCGAATTGCAAAAGCGATGAACACAAGTTCTCGGGTTATCAGCGAAGAGTATCTTCAGGGTCTTCACGTGCAACAGACGATCATCAGTAATAAGGGGCTCTCCGGGTGAAAGTGATAACGAGATCCTAATGTTAGATTTAGTAAAATCATTTAACCCGAATAGAAGAGAGATCAGAGTCCTAGAGTATAGGCAAGGAGTAAAAGATCCTAATACCACCCAATGGCGACGTGGGCCCGTAAGACACACAGCCATGTTAGTAAAAGTTTTTGAAATGTCTAGACTCGACTTCGGCCAAGGAGTGTGGAAGGGGGATTCCTACAGGCAGTTGGCTCTGATACCAACTTGTGACGCCCCCGATTTGACCGTACACTAATCATGCACGCAAATGTGTACGATCAAGATCAGGGACTCACGGGAAGATATCACAACACAACTCTACAACAGAAATAAGTCATACAAGCATCATAATACAAGCCAGGGGCCTCGAGGGCTCGAATACAAGTGCTCGATCACAGACGAGTCAGCGGAAGCAACAATATCTGAGTACAGACATAAGTTAAACAAGTTTGCCTTAAGAAGGCTAGCACAAACTGGGATACAGATCGAACGAGGCGCAGGCCTCCTGCCTGGGATCCTCCTAACTACTCCTGGTCGTCGTCAGCGGGCTGCACGTAGTAGTAGGCACCTCCAGTGTCGTAGGAGTCGTCGTTGACGGTGGCGTCTGGCGCCTGGACTCCAGCATCTGGTTGCAACAACCAGGTAGAAAGGAAAGGGGGAAAAGAGGGAGAAAGGCAACCGTGAGTACTCATCCAAAGTACTCGCAAGCAAGGAGCTACACTACATATGCATGGGTATATGTGTAAAGGGCATATCAGTGGACTGAACTGCAGAATGCCAGAATAAGAGGGGGATAGCTAATCCTGTCGAAGACTACGCTTCTGGCCATCTCCATCTTGCAGCATGTAGAAGAGAGTAGATTGAAGTCCTCCAAGTAGCATCGCATAGCATAATCCTACCCGGCGATCCCCTCCTCGTCGCCCTGTTAGAGAGCGATCACCGGGTTGTATCTGGCACTTGGAAGGGTGTATTTTATTCAATATCCGGTTCTAGTTGTCATAAGGTCAAGGTACAACTCCGGGTCGTCCTTTTACCGAGGGACACGGCTATTCGAATAGATAAACTTCCCTGCAGGGGTGCACCACATAACCCAACACGCTCGATCCCATTTGGCCGGACACACTTTTCTGGGTCATGCCCGGCCTCGTAAGATCAACACGTCGCAGCCCCACCTAGGCTCAACAGAGAGGTCAGCACGCCGGTCTAAACCTATGCGCGCAGGGGTCTGGGCCCATCGCCCTATGCACACCTGCACGTTGCGTACGCGGCCGGAAGCAGGCCTAGCCCCCTTAATACAAGCGCGAGCTTACGGTCCAATGCAGCGCGCGCCACTCAGTCGCTGACGTCAAAAAGAGCTTCGGCTGATACCACGACGCCGGGATACCCATAACTACTCCCGCGTAGATGGTTAGTGCGTATAGACCAAATGGCCAGACTCAGATCAAATACCAAGAACTCGTTAAGCGTGTTATGTCGAAGTAACCGCGGACGCCGTCCAGGGCCAGGCCCACCTCTCACCTAGGCAGTGTCAACCTGCCCTGTCGCTCCGCCACAAAGATCCACTTGCGTGTACTCCTACGAGCCGACCTGACTTTAGTCATCACATGTGTCATGTATATACTATATAAGTATATACCCGTGATCACCACCCAAGTGATCACGGCCCGATAGTATAGCACAGCAGACAGACAAGAATGTAGGGCCACTGATGGAAAACTAGCATCCTATACTAAGCATGTAGGATTGCAGGTAAAGGTAACAACAGTAGAAGTAAGGGCAGGCTATGCATCGGTATAGGATTAACGGAAAGCAGTAACATGCTACACTACTCTAATGCAAGCAGTATAGAGAAGAATAGGCGATATCTGGTGATCAAGGGGGGGGGCTTGCCTGGTTGCTCTGGCAAGTAGGAGGGGTCGTCAACTCCGTAGTCGAACTGGGCAGCAGCAGCGTCGGTCTCGTAGTCTACTAGAGCGAAGAGGGGGAAGAAACAGTAAATACAATGCAAACATAAGCATGACGATGCGTGGCATGACAATGAGCGGTGCTAGGTGTGCCCTAACGCGGCAGTAGGTGGTACCGGCGAGGGGGGGGGGAACATCCGGGAAAGTATTCCCGATGTTTCGCGTTTTCGGACAGATGAACCGGAGGTGAAATGTTACAGGTTCACTATGCTAGGTACGGGTGGCGGACGAACGGGCTGCGTATCTGGATTCGCCTCGTCGTTCTGAGCAACTTTCATGTACAAAGTATTTTCATCCGAGCTACGGTTTATTTTATATGAATTTTAAAAGATTTAATGAATATTCTATAATTTTTGGAATTCATTTAATTCGAAAATAATAAATACAGAACTGCTATGGGTACACAAATGTACCCAGTAGTGTGTGCATGTCTATGACAGGTGGGACCTGTTGACTGCTGAGTCAGCAGTCAACAGTCCAAGTTGACTGGTCAAAGAGGGGCAGTGGGGCCCAGGTGTCATACCTACAGTTTTTAACACTTCTTTAAAAAGATATTTAGAGGTGGGGTCTACCTGTCATTGGGTCACTTTTATTTTAACAGTTGGATTTAATTAGTTTTAGTAGTGGTGGGTCCCGGTGATCAGCAGCAGATTAGTGGGGAAGGGGGGATTAGGCCCTAAGCTAATCAGGGCTGGCCCGACTTGGCGGTGGCTCTGGCCAGCCGCAGCTGAACATGGCCAGCACGGCCGCTGGCGAGCAAGCAGGGCAGGCAGCATAGAGGCCTGGGGCGGGCGCGTCGGACGGAGCCGGAGCGGTCGGCGCGGGCATCGACGGCGGGACGGGCGAGGCCGCACACGTGACGGAGGCAAGGCGCGGGTCAGGGGGTGAGGGAGCGGGGCCAACGGCATCGCGCAGTGCGGTGCGCCGGTGCGGCAGCGGGGCGGGCGCAGCAGCAGCAGTGCACGGCGGAGCAGTTCGGAGCGGGGACGGCTGGTGCGGTGCTCGCGCACAGGCGACGTATGTGGGCGAGGAAAGCGGCGAGGGGGAGGAGCTCACCCCCGATGCAGGGGTACAGGCGGCGAGGGTTGACGGAGTCCATCGAGGGGGAGGTCGAGGACGCGGTTCCCGCGAACGGCGATGGCGAGGCGGCCCTGGGGCGTTGGACGACGGCGGGGCGATGACGGCGGCGGCCGGTGGTGCTGCAGGCGTGGCGCGATGACGACAAAGAAGCTGCGGGGCGGAGGCGGCAGTCCTTGAGCGCGGGCGTGCTCGCCGAGGCCGCGAGGAGCAGCGGCGAAGCGGCTGGGACGGCGGGGCACCTGCGGGGGAAGGGATCCGGCGACAGGCGGCGATGATGATGGGGCGCGGGGTCGAGTCGGTGGGATCGGGGCGCGTGGGGGCGCGATCCAGAAGGGGAGAGAGAGGTCGTGGTAATTGTGGGGGAAGTGGGGAGGGGATCGCTAGGGTTAGGTCGCCCCAGGGGGGCTGTAGGCGCCGGCTGGGCTGGCCTGGTTGGCCCAGAGGCCAGCTGGGCCGTGGCCTAGTGGGGGGTGTTCTCTTTTTAAATAATTTTGTTATTTTGTTTTACCTTTTGTTTTTATTTATTCTTTTCTGTTTTTGTAATTTTCTCCTCTGTTTGTATTTTGTTCTACTAAAATATAACGATAGCCCCTAAAATAATGTTCCAGAATAACCCACTGTCATAAAAAGTTTTACCCTGAATTAAAATAGTTTGGCAATTTATAAAATACCAAAGGCATTTATATAACTGTTTTTGCTACGGTTTAAATCATTTTAGAGTATTTAAACATTTTGTAAAAGTGTGGTTTCCCCGCCTTAATTACCTATGCATTATTTGGCTCACTCCGAACATTTTAGTTTTTATATTTGAAAACCTTTATTGTTTGCATTTAATTAAAATTTAAATTTGAATCGTTTTGAACTAACGCGAGTTTATTAACATAAATCGAGGTGACGTGGCATCATTAGCAGAGGTTCACTGTAGCTTAATTATCCGGGCGTCACAATTCTCCTCCACTACAAGAAATCTCGTCCCGAGATTTAGGGGCGGTTATAAGGGGGAAGGGATTTGGTTACGAAATTCTAACGATTCTTCTCGGTCATAGTTGCTCTTCTCAAAGAGGTTGATCCATTACATTGATGCCTTCAGTCCTCTGCTTCAGGTCATCATGATGAACTTTGTCGTCCTTCCTTCAGGATCTTCAACGTACTTATGAAAGGGTGAGAAGGGAAAACCCTATAAGGACGGATTCTAACAAGATCGAGCATCAGATGGTTAACTCAGGGGAAGAAGCATAAATATCTCTCGAATTGAAACTGAAGAAGATGTCGAGAGCAAAGTAAGAAGGTACCATGAGAAGTTTCAAAATGATAGGCAAGCGTTCGATGCCTATCAGAAGGTGAAAGGGGTTCAGAGCAACGAGAATAAGTATTGCGTCTGATACCCGAATAGATCAGTTGGCAGGTGGCCCGTGAGTTACATACGAAGCCAAGCGTGAGGACCTTCAAGAAGAAGCTCGAGGCCTGCGGCAGGGGCTGGCACGACGAGCTCCAGTCCGTGCTGTGGTCCATCAGCACCACCGCCACCAAGCCAACGGGCGAGACCCCGTTCTTCCTTGTCTACGGGGCCGAGGCGGTCCTTCATCACGAGGTCAAGCATCGCTCCGCACTTGTCCTGGCGTTTGATGAAGCACAGAAGGATGCCACGCGGGGGATGGACCTCGAGCTGGGGGAGGAACGTCCTCGCGAAGCCGCACTGAGGGCGGCAAGGTACCAGCAGGCCCTGCGATATCACTGCGGCAACATCCGCTCCCGGACGCTCGAGATGGGCGACCTCGTCCTGAGGCGGGTCCTCTCCAGGGAAGGGCTGCACAAGCTCTCACCTATGTGGGAGGGCCCGTTCAGGGTCGTCCACGTCTCCAGGCTTGGCGCCGCACGCCTGGAGACGCAGGATGGGGTACCCATCCAGAACGCCTGGAACATCTAGCACCTCCGGAAGTTCTACCCATAAAGCAAGGCCCGGTGCCTGTGAAGCAAGGCCCAGTGCCCGTGAAGAAAGGCCCAGTGCCTGTGAAGAAGGCCGGGTGCCTGTGAAGAATCGCCGCCCGTGACACTCTCATGTAATATTGATGTTGGGGAATGTAGTAATTTCAAAAAAATTCCTACGCACACGCAAGATCATGGTGATGTATAGCAACGAGAGGGGAGAGTGTTGTCCACGTACCCTCGTAGACCGAAAGAGGAAGCGTTAACACAACGCGGTTGATGTAGTCGTACGTCTTCACGATCCGACCGATCAAGTACCGAACGCACGGCACCTCCGAGTTCAGCACACGTTCAGCTCGATGACGTCCCTCGAACTCCGATCCAGCCGAGTGTTGAGGGAGAGTTTCGTCAGCACGACGGCGTGGTGACGATGATGATGTTCTACCGACGCAGGGCTTCGCCTAAGCACCGCTACGATATTATCGAGGTGTAATATGGTGGAGGGGGGCACCGCACACGGCTAATAGATCAATGATCAATTGTGTGTCTAGAGGTGCCCCCTTGTCCCCGTATATAAAGGAGCAAGGGGTGGGGGGGGGGGGGTTCGGCCGGCCTAGAGGAGGGGCGCGCCAGGAGGAGTCCTACTCCTACCGGGAGTAGGACTCCCCCCCTTTTCCATGTTGGACTAGGAGAGAAAGGGGGAAGAGGTGGAGGGTAGGAAGGAAGGGGGGGCACCGCCCCCCTCTCCTTGTCCCATTCGGACTGGGGGGGGGGGGGAGGGGGAGGGGCGCGCAGCCCTGCCCTGGCCTCCTCTCCTCTCTTCCACCTAGGCCCACTAAGGCCCATTAAGTTACCGGGGGGTTCCGGTAACCTCCCGGTACTCCAGAAAAATCCCGATTTCACCCGGAACACTTCCGATGTCCAAACATAGGCTTCCAATATATCAATCTTTATGTCTCGACCATTTCGAGACTCCTCATCATGTCTGTGATCACATCCGTGACTCCGAACAACCTTCGGTACATCAAAACATATAAACTCATAATATAACTGTCATCGTAACGTTAAGCGTGCGGACCCTACGGGTTCGAGAACTATGTAGACATGACCGAGACACCTCTCCGGTCAATAACCAATAGCGGAACCTGGTTGCTCATATTGGTTCCTACATATTCTACGAAGATCTTTATCGGTCAGACCGCATAACAACATACGTTGTTCCCTTTGTCATCGGTATGTTACTTGCCCGAGATTCGATCGTCGGTATCTCGATACCTAGTTCAATCTCGTTACCGGCAAGTCTCTTTACTCATTCCGTAATACATCATCCCGCAACTAACTCATTAGTCACAATGCTTGCAAGGCTTATAGTGATGTGTATTACTGAGTGGGCCCAGAGATACCTCTCCGATAATCGGAGTGACAAATCCTAATCTCGAAATACGCCAACCCAATAAGTACCTTTGGAGACACCTGTAGAGCACCTTTATAATCACCCAGTTACGTTGTGATGTTTGGTAGCACACAAAGTGTTCCTCCGGTAAACGGGAGTTGCATAATCTCATAGTCATAGGAACATGTATAAGTCATGAAGAAAGCAATAGCAACATACTAAACGACCGAGTGCTAAGCTAACGGAATGGGTCAAGTCAATCACATCATTCTCCTAATGATGTGATCCCGTTAATCAAATGACAACTCATGTCTATGGCTAGGAAACACAACCATCTTTGATCAACGCGCTAGTCAAGTAGAGGCATACTAGTGACGCTCTGTTTGTCTATGTATTCACACATGTATTATGTTTCCGGTTAATACAATTCTAGCATGAATAATAAACATTTATCATGATATAAGGAAATAAATAATAACTTTATTATTGCCTCTAGGGCATATTTCCTTCAGTCTCCCACTTGCACTAGAGTCAATAATCTAGATTACACAGTAATGATTCTTACACCCATGGAGTCTTGGTGCTGATCATGTTTTGCTCGTGGAAGAGGCTTAGTCAACGGGTCTGCAACATTCAGATCCGTATGTATCTTGCATATTTCTATGTCTCCCACCTGGACTAAATCCCAGATGGAATTGAAGCATCTTTTGATGTGCTTGGTTCTCTTGTGAAACCTGGATTCCTTTGCTAAGGCAATTGCACCAGTATTGTCACAAAAGATTTTCATTGGTCCCGATGCACTAGGTATGACACCTAGATCGGATATGAACTCCTTCATCCAGACTCCTTCATTTGCTGCTTCCGAAGCAGCTATGTACTCCGCTTCACACGTAGATCCCGCCACGACACTTTGCTTAGAACTGCACCAACTGACAGCTCCACCGTTCAATGTAAACACGTATCCGGTTTGCGATTTAGAATCGTCCGGATCAGTGTCAAAGCTTGCATCAACGTAACCATTTACGATGAGCTCTTTGTCACCTCCATAAACGAGAAACATGTCCTTAGTCCTTTTCAGGTATTTCAGGATGTTCTTGACCGCTCTCCAGTGATCCACTCCTGGATTACTTTGGTACCTCCCTGCTAAACTTATAGCAAGGCACACATCAAGTCTGGTACACAGCATTGCATACATGATAGAGCCTATGGTTGAAGCATAGGGAACATCTTTCATCTTCTCTCTATCTTCTGCAGTGGTCGGGCATTGAGTCTTACTCAATCTCACACCTTGTAGTACAGGCAAGAACCCTTTCTTTGCTTGATCCATTTTGAACTTCTTCAAAACTATGTCAAGGTATGTGCTTTGTGAAAGTCCAATTAAGCGTCTTGATCTATCTCTATAGATCTTGATGCCCAATATATATGCAGCTTCACCGAGGTCTTTCATTGAAAAACTCTTATTCAAGTATCCCTTTATGCTATCCAGAAATTCTATATCATTTCCAATCAGCAATATGTCATCCAGATATAATATCAGAAATGCTACTGAGCTCCCACTCACTTTCTTGTAAATACAGGCTTCTCCAAAAGTCTGTATAAAACCAAATGCTTTGATCACACTATCAAAGCGTTTATTCCAACTCCGAGAGGCTTGCACCAGTCCATAAATGGATCGCTGGAGCTTGCACACTTTGTTAGCTCCCTTTGGATCGACAAAACCTTCCGGTTGCATCATATACAACTCTTCTTCCAGAAATCCATTCAGGAATGCAGTTTTGACATCCATTTGCCAAATTTCATAATCATAAAATGCGGCAATTGCTAACATGATTCGGACAGAGTTAAGCATCGCTACGGGTGAGAAGGTCTCATCGTATTCAATCCCTTGAACTTGTCGAAAACCTTTCGCAACAAGTCGAGCTTTATAGACAGTAACATTACCGTCAGCGTCAGTCTTCTTCTTGAAGATCCATTTATTTTCAATGGCTTGCCGATCATCGGGCAAGTCAACCAAAGTCCATACTTTGTTCTCATACATGGATCCCATCTCAGATTTCATGGCCTCAAGCCATTTTGCAGAATCTCGGCTCACCATCGCTTATTCATAGTTCATAGGTTCGTCATGGTCTAGTAACATAACATCCAGAACAGGATTACCGTACCACTCTGGTGCGGATCTTAATCTGGTTGATCTACGAGGTTCAGTAATAACTTGATCTGAAGTTTCATGATCATTATCATTAACTTCCCCACTAATTGGCGCAGGTGTTGCAGAAACTGGTTTCTGTGATGATCTACTTTCCAATAAGGGAGCAGGTACAGTTACCTCATCAAGTTCTACTTTCCTCCCACTCACTTCTTTCGAGAGAAACTCCTTCTCTAGAAATGATCCATTCTTAGCAACGAATGTCTTGCCTTCGGATCTGTGATAGAAGGTGTACCCAACAGTTTCCTTTGGGTATCCTATGAAGACACATTTCTCCGATTTAGGTTCGAGCTTATCAGGTTGAAGTTTCTTCACATAAGCATCGCAACCCCAAACTTTAAGATACGACAACTTTGGTTTCTTGCCAAACCATAGTTCATAGGGTGTCGTTTCAACGGATTTCGATGGTGCCCTATTTAGAGTGAATGCAGCCGTCTCTAAAGCATAACCCCAAAACGATAGCGGTCAATCAGTAAGAGAAATCATAGATCGCACCATATCTAGTAAAGTACGATTACAACGTTCGGACACACCATTACGTTGTGGTGTTCCGGGTGGCGTGAGTTGCGAAACTATTCCGCATTGTTTCAAATGTAGGCCAAACTCGTAACTCAAATATTCTCCTCCACGATCTGATCGTAGAAACTTTATTTTCTTGTTACGATGATTTTCAACTTTGCTCTGAAATTCTTTGAACTTTTCAAATGTTTCAGACTTATGTTTCATTAAGTAGATATACCCATATCTGCTCAAATCATCTGTGAAGGTGAGAAAATAACGATATCCGCCACGAGCCTCAGTATTCATCGGACCACATACATCTGTATGTATGATTTCCAACAAATTAGTTGCTCTCTCCATAGTACCGGAGAACGGTGTTTTAGTCATCTTGCCCATGAGACATGGTTCGCAAGTACCAAGTGATTCATAATCAAGTGATTCCAAAAGTCCATCAGTATGGAGTTTCTTCATGCGCTTTACACTGATATGACCTAAACAGCAGTGCCACAAATAAGTTGCACTATCATTATCAACTCTGCATCTTTTGGCTTCAATATTATGAATATGTGTATCACTACTATCGAGATTCAACAAAAATAGACCACTCTTCAAGGGTGCATGACCATAAAAGATATTATTCATATAAATAGAACAACCATTATTCTCTAATTTAAATGAATAACCGTCTCGCATCAAACAAGATCCAGATATAATGTTCATGCTTAACGCTGGCACCAAATAACAATTATTTAGTTCTAAAACTAATCCCGAAGGTAGATGTAGAGGTAGCGTGCCGACCGCGATCACATCGACTTTGGAACCATTTCCCACGCGCATCGTCACCTCGTCCTTAACCAATCTTCGCTTAATCCATAGCCCCTGTTTCGAGTTGCAAATATTAGCAACAGAACCAGTATCAAATACCCAGGTGCTACTGCGAGCATTAGTAAGGTACACATCAATAACATGTAGATCACATATACCTTTGTTCACCTTGCCATCCTTCTTATCCGGCAAATACTTGGGGCAGTTCCGCTTCCAGTGACCAGTCTGCTTGCAGTAGAAGCACTCAGTCTCAGGCTTAGGTCCAGACTTGGGTTTCTTCTCCTGAACAGCAACTTGCTTGCTGTTCTTCTTGAAGTTCCCCTTCTTCTTCCCTTTGCCCTTTTTCTTGAAACTAGTGGTCTTATTGACCATCAACACTCGATGCTCCTTTTTGATTTCTACCTCCGCTGCCTTTAGCATTGCGAAGAGCTCGGGAATTGTCTTATTCATCCCTTGCATGTTATAGTTCATCACGAAGCTCTTGTAGCTTGGTGGCAGTGCTTGAAGAATTCTGTCAATGACGCTATCATCCGGAAGATTAACTCCCAGTTGAATCAAGTGATTATTATACCCAGACATTTTGAGTATATGCTCACTGACAGAACTATTCTCTTCCATCTTGCAGCTATAGAACTTATTAGAGACTTCATATCTCTCAATCCGGGCATTTGCTTGAAATATTAACTTCAACTCCTGGAACATCTCATATGCTCCATGACGTTCAAAACGTCGTTGAAGACCCGGTTCTAAGCCGTAAAGCATGGCACACTGAACTATCGAGTAGTCATCAGCTTTGCTCTGCCAGACGTTCATAACTTCTGGCGTTGCTCTTGCAGCAGGCCTGGCACCTAGCGGTGCTTCCAGGACGTAATTCTTCTGTGCAGCAATGAGGATAATCCTCAAGTTACAGACCCAGTCCGTGTAATTGCTACCATCATCTTTCAACTTTGCTTTCTCAAGGAACGCATTAAAATTCAACGGAACAACAACACGGGCCATCTATCTACAATTAACATAGGCAAGGAAGATACTATCAGGTACTAAGTTCATGATAAATTTAAGTTCTATTAATCATATTACTTAAGAACTCCCACTTAGATAGACATCCCTCTAATCATCTAAGTGATTACGTGATCCAAATCAACTAAACCATAACCGATCATCACGTGAAATGGAGTAGTTTTCAATGGTGAACATCACTATGTTGATCATATCTACTATATGATTCACGCTCGACCTTTCGGTCTCAGTGTTCCGAGGCCATATCTGCATATGCTAGGCTCGTCAAGTTTAACCTGAGTATTCCGCATGTGCAACTGTTTTGCACCCGTTGTATTTGAACGTAGAGCCTATCACACCCGATCATCACGTGGTGTCTCAGCACGAAGAACTTTCGCAACGGTGCATACTTAGGGAGAACACTTTCATCTTGAAATTTTAGTGAGAGATCATCTTATAATGCTACCGTCAATCAAAGCAAGATAAGATGCATAAAAGATAAACATCACATGCAATCAATATAAGTGATATGATATGGCCATCATCATCTTGTGCTTGTGATCTCCATCTCCGAAGCACCGTCATGATCACCATCGTCACCGGCGCGACACCTTGATCTCCATCGTAGCATCGTTGTCGTCTCGCCAACTATTGCTTTTACGACTATCGCTACCGCTTAGTGATAAAGTAAAACAATTACATGGCGATTGCATTTCATACAATAAAGCGACAACCATATGGCTCCTGCCAGTTGCCGATAACTCGGTTACAAAACATGATCATCTCATACAATAAAATATAGCATCATGTCTTGACCATATCACATCACAACATGCCCTGCAAAAACAAGTTAGACGTCCTCTACTTTGTTGTTGCAAGTTTTAGGTGGCTACTACGGGCTTAGCAAGAACCATTCTTACCTACGCATCAAAACCACAACGATAGTTTGTCAAGTTGGTGCTGTTTTAACCTTCGCAAGGACCGGGCGTAGCCACACTTGGTTCAACTAAAGTGAGAGAGACAGACACCCGCCAGTCACCTTTAAGCAACGAGTGCTCGAAACGGTGAAACTAGTCTCGCGTAAGCGTACACGTAATGTCGGTCCGGGTCGCTTCATCTCACAATACCGCCGAACCAAAATATGACATGCTAGTAAGCAGTATGACTTATATCGCCCACAACTCACTTGTGTTCTACTCGTGCATATAACATCAACGCATAAAACCAGGCTCTGATACCACTGTTGGGGAACGTAGTAATTTCAAAAAAAAATTCTACGCACACGCAAGATCATGGTGATGTATAGCAACGAGAGGGGAGAGTGTTGTCCACGTACCCTCGTAGACCGAAAGCGGAAGCATTAACACAACGCGGTTGATGTAGTCGTACATCTTCACGATCCGATCGATCAAGTACCGAACGCACGACACCTCCGAGTTCCGCACACGTTCAGCTCGATGACGTCCCTCGAACTCCGATCCAGCCGAGTGTTGAGGGAGAGTTTCCTCAGCACGACGGCGTGGTGACGATGATGATGTTCTACCGACGCAGGGCTTCGCCTAAGCACCGCTACGATATTATCGAGGTGTAATATGGTGGAGGGGGGCACCGCACACGGCTAAAAGATCAATGATCAATTGTGTGTCTAGAGGTGCCCCCTTGCCCCCGTATATAAAGGAGCAAGGGGGGGGGTCGGCCGGCCTAGAGGAGGGGCGCGCTAGGAGGAGTCCTACTCCGGTAGGAGTAGGACTCCCCCCGTTTTCCATGTTGGACTAGGAGAGAAAGGGGGAAGAGTTGGAGGGGAGGAAGGAAGGGGGGCGCCGCCCCCCTCTCCTTGTCCTATTCGGACTGGGGCGGGGGGGGGGGGGGGGAGGGGCGCACGACCCTGCCCTGGCATCCTCTCCTCTCTTCCACCTAGGCCCACTAATGCTCATTAAGTTACCGGGGGTTTTCGGTAACCTCCCGGTACTCCGGAAAAATCCCGATTTCACCCGGAACACTTCCGATGTCCAAACATAGGCTTCCAATATATCAATCTTTATGTCTCGACCATTTAGAGACTCCTCGTCATGTCCGTGATCACATCCGGGACTCCGAACAACCTTCGGTACATCAAAACATATAAACTCATAATATAACTGTCATCGTAACGTTAAGCGTTCGGACCCTACGGGTTCGAGAACTATGTAGACATGACCGAGACACCTCTCCGGTCAATAACCAATAGCGGAACCTGGATGCTCATATTGGTTCCTACATATTCTACGAAGATCTTTATCGGTCAAACCGCATAACAACATACGTTGTTCCCTTTGTCATCGGTATGTTACTTGCCCGAGATTCGATCGTCGGTATCTCGATACCTAGTTCAATCTCGTTACCGGCAAGTCTCTTTACTCGTTCCGTAATACATCATCCCGCAACTAACTCATTAGTCACAATGCTTGCAAGGCTTATAGTGATGTGTATTAGTGAGTGGGCCCAGAGTGTAACGCCCACGATGCGGCTATATCTCCCACGTGTCGAGGCACGACTTAGAGGCATAACCGCATAGTGGTTTTGTCGCAAGAAGGGTCATCTTCACACAATCCCATGTAATGAACAAGAATGGGATAAAGAGTTGGCTTACAATCGCCACTTCACACAATACATGAATATAATTCATACATCATCCAAAATACAATCATATAGACCGACTACGGTCAAAATCCAGATGAAAATAAGACAACCCCAAATGCTAGATCCCCGATCGTCCCAACTGGGCTCCACTACTGATCATCAGGGAAAGACACATACTAACGACCACGTTCCTCGTCGAACTCCCACTTGAGATCGAACCCATCATCTGCACTGGCATCGTTGGCACCTGCAACTGTTTTGGTAGAATCTGTGAGTCACGAGGACTCAGCAATCTCACACCCGCGAGAACAAGACTATTGAAGGTTGTACGAAAGGATGTTGTAATAAGGTGGAGCTGCAGCGGCAATAAGCATATATGGTGGCTAACTTGCGCAAATGAGAGCGAGAAGAGAAGCAACGGAACGGTCGTCATCTAGCAATGACCAAGAAGTGATCCTGAACTCCTACTTACGTCATACATAACACAGACCGTGTTCACTTCCCGGACTCCGCCGAGAAGAGACCATCACGGCTACACACGCAGTTGATGTATTTTAATTGGGTCAAGTGACAAGTTCTCTACAACCGGACATTAACAAATTCCCATCTGCCTCATAACCGCGGGCACGGCTTTCGAAAGATAATACCCTGCAGGGGTGTCCCAACTTAGCCCATCATAAGCTCTCACGGCCAACGAAGGATAAACCTTCTCCCGGAAAGACCCGATCAGTCTCGGAATCCCGGTTTACAAGACATTTCGACAATGGTAAAACAAGACCAGCAAAGCCGCCCGAATGTGCCGACAAATCCCGATAGGAGCTGCACATATCTCGTTCTCAGGGCACACCGGATAAGTCAAGCTACGAGTAAAACCAGACCTCGAGTTTCCCCGAGGTGGCCCCGCAGGCTGCTCGGTTCGGACCAACACTCGAAGGAGCACTGGCCCGGGGGGGTTAAAATAAGATGACCCTCGGGCTCGCGAAAACCCGGGGGAAAAGGCTTAGGCGGCAAATAGTAAAACCAAAGTTGGGCCTTGCTGGAGGAGTTTTATTCAAGATGAACTGTCAAGGGGGTCCCATAAATCACCCGACCGCGTAAGGAACGCAAACTCAAGGAACATAATCCCGGTATATCAGTAACTAGGGCGGCAAGAGTGGAACAAAACACCAGGCATAAGGCCGAGCCTTCCACCCTTTACCAAATATATAGATGCATTAATTAAATAAGAGATATTGTGATATCCCAACATATCCATGTTCCAACATGGAACAAACTTCAACTTCACCTGCAACTAGCAACGCTACAAGAGGGGCTGAGCAAAAGCGGTAACTTAGCCAAACAACGGTTTGTGTTGAGGATATAGACCTTAGAGTCACCCGCCAGGAGGGGCCGGGTTACTCATATGGTCATTGCCAGAAGCCCGGGGCCGAGCTTAAAGACGGTGGGCCAAAGATGGGCTTAAGACCCGGATATGGCTTAAGGCCCGTAGTTACAATCATTATTATGGTAGAACTTGTAGTGTAAGGCAAGAGTAGTCGAGAGTCCGAGCCGGACACTCTTATGAGCCGGCCGGGACTCTGAGAACTGCTGGGCGTCAGCCTCCCTATATAAAGGGACGACCCGGCAGCGGTTTAGGGACGAGAACAATCTCATCGAGAGCGGGGCATAGCAGTTTAGCTCCCTGGTGATCGTAACCCTAATCAATACCACCTCAAACTGGACGTAGGCTTTTACCTTCACCGTAAGGGGCCGAACCAGTATAAACCCTCGTGTTCCTTGTCCCGCATTAACCCCTTCAAGCTTCCTAGCTGCGATGGCTCCACGACTAAGTCCTAGCTCGAGGACATCTGCCGTGACAATTCCCCGACAGTTGGCGCCCACCGTGGGGCCAGCGCACGGTGGATTTGAGTTCTTGAAGGGCAGCTTCGAAGGGCTCAAGGGATACGCTGTGGGGCGGATGACCAAGAGTCGTCGCGGCAAGCTCTACATCGACGATGCAAACTGGGGCCCCGACGCCAGCTCAATTGAGTACGGGTACCGGGTCCCCTTCGGCGGAATTCATGTTTTCATTGGCAAGATTGGTGAGCCGGGCCCTGAGTCGGGTCTCTGCGCCGATCTCGTCGAGACGGCTCAGCGTGCACGACCCGCCCGGGCCCGGCCTGCCTTAAGGCATGCTTTTGTGGGATGTATCCATGGAGGGCCCTCTGATCGATCTGGATCTGGTGATGAGGCGGCCGCCGGCTCTGACGGCGAGTTGTTCACCGATGAGTCAAACTCGTTGTATCAACTTCAAGATGGCAGGCTCATGGGTTGTTCCGATGGTGACAGTATTCCGGACCCGTTTGAGCCGCCAAGTCAGGTTGGAGTCTTTATGGCCGGTGCACAGTCTGTTCAGAACCCCGCTGCTGGAGCGGGAAACTCGGTGCCCTCGCCGGCTCAGGTACTAATGGATCTCACGGACAAGATGACGACTCTGTTAACCGCCACGGTTGACCCGGCAGATCAAGCTCAGCATGATGCGGAGGTGGCGCAGTTAAAATTGGATCTAGTGAAAGCTAAGGAGGATCTGACAGCAGAAGGGATCAGGATGGCTGCGGAAAGGGCGACTCTCGACGCCCAAACCCAGTTGATTCAAGCACAGTCCTTCCGGCTCACGATGGATCAAAACGCGTCCAATGAGGTCCTGAGAAGGAGGCATCAAAAGGCCCAATATCGACTCCCCCCGGTTTACGATCCACGAAACCTCTTCAACACGCCAGGTGCAGGATCTAGTAACCCGCCAGGGGTCATAGTGCCCGGGTCTGGGACCCCTATTCAGCCACAAGTGATGGGGCCTCCCCGGGTGCCCCCAGCCCCGCCTCAGTACGTGCCAATACCCCCGGGTCATTATAATAACCCGCTGGAGAACATGGTCGCCGCGGCGGCACGGCTGGCGGCTCTCCCAGTTGACGGCGACTCTCCGACGGCTATTGAAACCCGCCGGGTCAGGGAACTCCTTCAGACAGCACTGGCGCAGCAAGAGGCGTACTCCTATAGCCGGGACAGGATCCACTCGACCGCTCGCCCAGGCCGGAGCCCGAGTTACAGCAGGCACATGGTCTCAGCGACCGGCTCAAGTAACGTCCGACGCCATGACCCGCCCCCTGGCCATGGCCCGGCTCATAACGGAGCCTTTCACGCAGCAGACCAAGATAGAGCACGGCAAGAGGCGGAGCAGGTGCCCCAGCTGACGGCTTACCAGACTCCCCCATCTTATCCGACGGCTTCCGTCGACGTGGGTATCCCTACCAGGACTGGGGGTGTCCCTTGTTTAGTGCCAGCTATCCGCAACGAACGTCTACCCAAGGACTTCAAAGGCCCTAGGAAGGTGCCTAATTACACAGCAGACTTACAACCCGCAGCCTGGATCGAGAGTTATGAGATGGCTATGGAACTGCTGGAGGTCAGTGAGGCGGCCATGGCTAAGTACTTCACCATGATGTTAGATGGGACTGCCCGCACCTGGTTGAAAGGGCTACCACCGAATTCCATTGGGTCTTGGGCTGAGCTGAAGGCCCGGTTCGTGCAAAACTTCAAGGATACCTGTAGGCAGTCTATGTCAATTGTGGATTTGACTAACTGCAAGCAGCAGGAGGGTGAGTCTACGACACATTGGGTTCGGCGGGTTAAGGAGATAATACATTCCTCGGATAAAATTGATGCCGGCTCTGCAGTCTTAATGTTGGAGCAGAATTGTCGTTTTGTGCCCCTGAAGATGAAACTCGGGCGGCTTAAGCGCGACTGCAATGATATGGGTACACTGATGGCGGCTCTTGTCAAGTACGCCGATTCTGATGGTACCAGGGACCCCGCTTCAGATGATGAAAGGACAGGGAAGGGAAAGAAGAACGGCAATGGCAAGGGTCCTCAGCATAACCCGGGAAACCAAGGAGGAGGCAAGCGCAAGGCCGATGGCAGCCTAGAGTTTGTAGCCAACGCTAGCTTACAAGGTAATAACAGTGACGCAAGGGGAGGCCCCCTCCCCGAGGCGGCGGGTCAGGCCCGACGCTGGAACAACTGTTGAATGAGCCTTGTCCAAGGCATGGCTCTAGAGAGAAGCCAGCAACTCATCTATGGAAGGATTGTGCAATCATGAAGGCCTTTAAGAATTACAATGGCCCGGGCGGCGGCTCGGTCGCCGGCGGCTTTCATGGCCCGGGCAGCGGCTCAAATTCTAACCCTCAGAACGGTCAAGGGGGCTTTAATCAGCAGTCTGGCCAGGGTCATCAACAGCTGCAGGGAGGTTATCAGACCAATCCAAAGCAGCTTAGCGGTGGGCAGTATCATGTGCTTACCACCAGTCTGTGTAAGCGAGATCAGAAGCTTCATAAGAGGGCTGTGAACGCTGTTGAGCCGGCGGTTCCACGCTACTTGCGGTGGTCTGAGCAACCTATAGTGTGGAGTAGGGAGGATCACCCTCCCCGGGTGGATAATCCGGGTCACTTGGCCCTGGTAGTGGCTCCTCAGGTGGGAGGATATAAGTTCACTAAGGTACTCATGGATGGAGGCAGCAGCATCAACATCCTCTATTATGAGACATTTCGTCGTATGGGGTTGATTGATAAGAATCTCAGCCAATCAAACACTATTTTCCACGATGTGGTACCTGGTAAGTCGGCTTACCCAGTCGGCAAGATCGAGTTGGAAGTGGCCTTCAGAGATGAGAACAACTACAGGGTGGAAAAATTGACCTTTGAGGTGGTCAAGATAAGAAGTCCGTACCATGCCATATTTGGGCGGCCGGCTTACGCCAAGTTCATGGCACGGCCGTGTTACGTATATTTACAGCTCAAGATGCCGGGTCATAATGGGACCATTACGGTTCACGGCAGCCGGAAGGTAGCCTTGGAATGTGAGGAAGGCGATGCAGCTTATGCAGAATCTGTTTGTGCAACAGAGGAGTTGAAGTTTTACAAAGACAACGTTGACCCAACAGATATGACCTCTCTGAAAAAGCCGACTACGGAGCATGAGCCGGCAATGAAATTTAAGTCGGCTGATGAGACTAAACTTGTTGATTTCGTTCCAGGAGATTCATCTCAGCAATTTAGCATCAGTGCCAATCTGGATCCAAAATAGGAAAGCGCGCTCATCGAGTTCATCCGTGAGAATAGGGACATCTTCGCATGGAAACCTTCTGACATGCCAGGTGTACCTAGAGAACTCGCTGAGCACACTCTCAATGTTGATCCGAAATTTAAGCCGGTCAGGCAGTTCCTTCGGCGGTTTAATGAAGAGAGGCGGAAAGCCATTGGCGAAGAGGTGGCCCGGCTCTTGGCGGCCGGGTTTATTGTTGAAGTCTTCCACCCAGAATGGTTAGCTAACCCGGTGCTCGTACTCAAGAAGAACGGCACTTGGCGGATGTGTGTGGACTACACGGACTTAAATAAAGCGTGTCCGGCTGATCCTTTTGCCCTTCCCGTATTGATCAAATTATTGATGCTACGGCCGGTTGTGCGCGCTTAAGTTTCCTGGACGCTTATTCTGGATATCATCAGATTAAAATGGCAGTTAAGGACCAGGAGAAGACGGCGTTCATCACTCCCTTTGGAGCCTACTGCTATGTATCCATGCCCTTTGGACTCAAGTGTGCACATGCGACTTATCAGCGTTGTGTGCAGAACTGTCTTCATAAACAGATTGGGCGCAATGTTCATGCTTATGTGGACGATATTGTGGTTAAATCCATAAAGGAGGAAACCCTGATAGATGATTTGAGAGAAACCTTTGATAATCTCCGGGTCTACAAGATGATGCTTAACCCGGCCAAGTGTGTCTTTGGTGTCCCTGCAGGCAAACTCTTGGGTTTTTTGGTTTCTGATAGAGGCATTGAGGCTAACCCGGAGAAGATCAAGGCCATCACCTCCCTGGCTAAGCCGGCGTGTATAAATGACGTTCAGCGTTTGGCGGGTCGCATCGCTGCTTTAAGCCGGTTTATAAGCCGTTTGGGTGAGAAGGCCATGCCATTATATCAGTTGATGAAGAAAACTGATAACTTTGTCTGGAATGATGCAGCTAATACCGCTTTTGAGGATTTGAAGAAGCAGCTGGCAGAGCCCCCAGTCCTTGCTGCTCCGGTTGATAAGGAGCCCTTATTACTGTACGTGGCGGCGAACACACGAGCCGTCAGTGTGGCTGTGGTGGTGGAACGCAAGGAAGAGGATAAGGAGCATCCGGTTCAGCGGCCGGTTTATTATGTCAGCGAAGTGCTTATCGAGTCCAAACAGCGGTATCCACATTGGCAGAAGCTTGTTTATGGTGTGTTCATGGCAAGCCGGAAGCTTAAGCATTATTTCCAGGGTCATCCCATAACCGTGGTCAGTTCTGCCCCTCTTGGTGATATCATTCAAAACAGAGAGGCCACAGGGAGAGTGGCTAAGTGGGCTATCGAGCTCGGACCTCATGGTCTCAAATATGTGCCACGCACTGCTGTTAAATCTCAGGCCTTGGTGGATTTCATCAATGATTGGACAGAGTCACAACTGCCCGAGCAAAAGCCGGATAACACATATTGGACTATTCACTTCGATGGGTCCAGGCAGTTGGAGGGCTCGGGGGCTGGAGTTGTATTGGCTTCCCCTAAAGGTGACAAGTTCCATTATGTGCTACAGTTGATGTTTCCTTGCACTAACAATGCGGCTGAGTATGAGGCCTTGCTCCACGGTCTTCGGATGGCTAAGGAGATGAGCTTGAGCCGGGTAAGGTGTTTCGGTGACTCAGACTTGGTGGCTCAACAAGTATCAGGCAAGTGGGACTCTAAGGACCCTCTCATGGCGGCTTATCGCCGCGAAGTTGATGCCATTGCTGGGCACTTTCAGGGCTACCAAGTAGAGCACATTGATCGCAGGAAGAACGAGGCGGCTGATGCTTTAAGCCGGCTAGGCTCTCAGCGAAAGCCGGTGCCGCTTAATACTTTCCTGGATGTCCTGTATAATCCTTCTGTTAAGTTGCCTACAGAGGAAAACTTGGATGTCCCCGACCCGGAGGCACGACTGGTGGCGGCTCTCCATATCATACCAGACTAGACAATGCCCTATCTGGCTTACATGACCCGGGGCGAGTTGCCTGAGGATGAAACTTTGGCCAGGCAAATAACCCGGCGGGCTAAGTCAATGATTGTTATCAATGGTGAGTTGCACCACCGCAGTGTTACGGGAGCGTTTCAGCGTTGTGTTTCCCCTGAGGAAGGGCAAGAGATCTTGCGTGAGATCCATGAAGGGGATTGTGGCCATCACGCCGGCTCAAAGTCTCTTGTGGCCAAGGCTTTTCGTCATGGTTTTTATTGGTTGACGGCTCATGCTGATGCAGAGGACTTGGTCAGTAAGTGTGATGGTTGCCAAAGGTTCTCGCGACGGGCTCATGTACCGGCTCAAGAGCTGAGGATGATCCCAATTACTTGGCCCTTTGCGGTCTGGGGCTGGATATGGTTGGGCCTTTCAAAAGATCCAAGGATAAGAAGACCCACCTTTTGGTGGCAGTTGACAAGTTTACCAAGTGGGTTGAAGCGGAGCCAGTTAGCAAGTGTGATGCTGCCACGGCTGTTCAGTTTATGAAAAAGGTGATCTTTCGCTTTGGTTTTCCACACAACATTATAACTGACAATGGCACCAATTTATCCAATCGCTTTGGTGATCTGTAGCATCAAGTTTACATGGCAACAAAATAACAGCAGACAGAGACTTAGAGAAATTACTAAGTCCCTGAAATCAGAAATATTACGGAGCCTACTTTGCATGCTTCTGCTATTCACCACAGAGATCACAAAAATACATGGCATACACCCTTGGAAATATGGCATGGCATACTTCAAAACACATGTAGAGCTCATGCCCAAAAGATGCACAGATTAAATGATACAAAAATGACAAATCTCCAAGTTCTGCTAAGAACCAGCAGATAACAGCAACTAGCCCTCTTCCAATAGAGATTTGGGCATCAAGATGACCTCTAATGAACATGGTGCAATTGAACGAAATGTAGAGCATCACAAGACGAACAATTTGACATATTACACGCGCGAAACGGAGCTACATGCAAGAAGTTATGCAATGATGAACATAGGCATATGAAGTGAAAATTGCAAAAACTTAGGAAAATATCAGGGGCTCGGGAAAGTCAACGCACGAGGAAACTCCAGATTGGATCGGGGCCAAGTCGAGGGAGCTCGTCGGCCGGCGATGGGGAAGGAGAGGAGGGCGGCGGCCAGCCTCGGGGGAAGGAGGCGAGGCCGGCACGGCGGTGCGGCGAGGCGGTGGGGCAGGCGCGGCGGCGCGGCGAGGCAGGCGGCGGCGGCGGCGCACGGCGGCGGCGCGGGCAGGCGGCGACGCGCGGGCCCGGAGGCGGGCGTGGGCCGCGGGGGCCGGGGACGGGCTCCGCGGGCTCGGCGGCGGCGGCGTACGGCCCGCCACGTGGCAGCACGCCACTGGCCCGGGGCAGCGGCGCGAGGTGTCCGGCCGGCGGCGGACACGTCCGGCGCGGCGCGGAGGGATTTCTAGGGTTTGTCTGCGTTTCGCATACGGGAGGGGATGCACTTTTATAGCTAGAGGGAGCTAGGAGGCTCCAAATGAGGTGCGGTTTTCGCCCACACGATCGTGATCGAACGACCTAGAGCATGGAAGAGAGTTTGGTGGGTTTTGGGCTGGTTTTAGAGGGGTTTTTTTGCTGGACACACAAATGGACATGACGGATGCCCGGTTAACCGTTGGAGTACCAAACGACCTCCAAATGGAACAAAACTTGACCGGTGGTCTCCGGGTGGTGTAATAAGGCCACTTGACAAGCCTCGGTCCATTCCGAGAAAGTCTGACACCCGCACACGAAAGAAAACAAGAGGGATGCACCGGAGGAGATAGGAGCGTCGGATTGCAAAACGGACAACGGGGAAAATGCTCGGATGCAAGAGACGAACACGTATGCAAATGCAATGCACATGATGACATGATATGAAAATGCATGACATGACAAAATACAAAAACGAAAAACAAAACCCGACCACGGAGGGAATATCATAGCACATAGCCGAAAATGGCAAGAGTCGGAGTTACAAATATGGCAAGTTACATGCGGGGTGTTACAACACTCCACCACTACGAGAGGATCTCGTCCCGAGATCTAGGACTGAAAGAACTCCGGATATTCGGAACGGAGATGGTCCTCGCGTTCCCAGGTGGCTTCCCGGTCGGAATGGTGCGACCACTTCACTTTCAGGAATTTGATTGACTTGTTGCGAGTCTTGCGCTCAGTTTCTTCAAGAATAGCAACGGGGTGCTCATGATAAGACAAATCTTCTTGGAGGTCAATCTCTTCGAAGTCGATAGTGCGCTCAGGCGTCTTGAAGCACTTGCGGAGCTATGACACGTGGAACACATCGTGCACGTTCGCGAAGTTGGAAGGAAGTTCAAGTTGATAGGCGAGGTCGCCTCTTTTGCCAACGATCTTGAAAGGACCCACGTATCTAGGGGCAAGCTTCCCTTTGATACCGAAGCAACGAGTGCCTTTCATTGGAGAGACGCGGAGGTAGACATGGTCTCCGATCTCGAAAGCCAAATCACGATGCTTACTATCATAGTAACTCTTCTGGCGCGATTGCGTGGCTTTGAGATTATCACGGATGACTTTACACATTTCTTCAGCTTCAGTGATTAAGTCATTGCCAAGAAGTTGGCGTTCACCAGTCTCTGACCAATTGAGAGGAGTACGTCACTTTCTGCCATAGAGAATCTCGAATGGGGCCTTGCCCGAACTCGCTTGGAAGCTGTTGTTGTAGGAGAATTCAGCATTTGGAAGACAATCTTCCCATTTCATGCCAAAGGAAATGACACAAGCCCTGAGCATATCTTCAAGAATTTGATTGACTCGCTCGACTTGGCCACTAGTTTGAGGATGGAAAGCTGTGCTGAAGCGAATGTTTGTGCCCATGGCCTTCTGGAAGGAGTCCCAGAACTTAGAGGTGAAGATGCTTCCACGATCTGAAGAAATCAATTGTGGAATGCCGTGCAAGGAGACAATTCTGGAGGTATAAAGCTCTGCCAGCTGAGCTGCTGTGATGGATTCTTTGATTGGAGAAAATGAGCCACTTTAGAAAGCTTGTCAATGACAACGAAGATAGCATCATTTCCGCGCTTGGACTTGGGAAATCCAGTCACGAAGTCCATTTCGATATGATCAAACTTCCATTCTGGGATAGCAAGAGGTTGGAGGAGGCCAGCTGGTCGTTGGTGTTCTGCTTTCACTCTTCGACAGACATCACATTCATTCACGAACTGAGCAATTTCTCGCTTCATTCGAGTCCACCAATACGACTATTTGAGGTCATGATACATCTTCGTACTTCCAGGATGAATGGACAGGAGAGAATTGTGCGCCTCGTTCATTATGACTTTCCTTAGATCACCTTTAGGAACCACAATCCGGTCCTCGAAGAATAAAGTGTCTCTGTCATCAATGCGATAGCACTTGTATTTGGAAAGACCCTTGTCGATACCACGTTTCACCTTCTTCACCATGGCATCAAGGAGTTGTGCCTCACGAATTTGATCTTCCAAAGTAGGAGAGACTATGAGGTTGGCAAGAAAGCCTTGAGGAACAACTTGGAGATTCAGCTTGCGGAAAGCTTCACAAAGATCCGGTTGAAAATGTTTGAGAATTAAGCTGTTGCAATAAGCCTTCCTGCTTAAAGCATCTGCAATGACATTGGCCTTGCCTGGAGTATATTCAATGCTCGGATTGTACTCTTGAATCATTTCGACCCATCGAGTCTGCCTGAGGTTGAGGTTGGGTTGAGTGAAGATGTACTTGAGACTCTTGTGATCGGTGAAAATGTCCACTTGTCTTCCCAACAAGAGATGTCTCCACGTTATTAATGCATGGACAACTGCCGCCAACTCAAGATCGTGAGTGGGGTAGTTCTTCGCGTTGGGCTTCAACTGACGAGAGGTATAGGCCACAACTTTCTTCTCTTGCATTAACACAGCACCGAGACCTTGGAGAGAAGCATCACAGAAAACTTCATACGGCTTGGATTCATCAGGAGGAGTCAAGACAGGAGCTGTGACTAGTTTCTCTTTGAGAGTGTTGAAAGCAACGTCACACTCAGGAGACCAGACATACTTCACATGGTTCTGGAGGAGGTTGGAAAGAGGCTTTGCAATCTTGGAGAAATTCTCAACGAATCTTCGGCAATAGCTTGCAAGACCAAGAAAACTGCGGAGCTGCTTGACATTTTGAGGAGGTTCCCAATTCACAATTGCGGACACCTTCTCGGGGTTAACAGCGATGCCCTTGGCAGAGATGATGTGACCAAGGAAAAGCACTTCATCGAGCCAAAACTCACATTTTGAGAACTTCGCATAGAATTGATACTCTCTGAGCTTGTCAAGCACCAAACGCAAATGTTTGGCATGGTCCTGCTTATTCTTGGAGAAGACCAAGATATCATCGAGATACACCAAGACGAATTCATTGGTATAGGGGTTGAAGATGAAATTCATCATCCGAGAGAACACTGGAGGAGCATTGACAAGGCCGAAAGACACGACAGTATATTCATAAGAACCAAAGCTCGTTCTGAATGCTGTCTTGGGAATATCTTCTTCACGAATGCGAATCTGATGATAACCCATATGAAGGTCAAGCTTCGAGAATACTTTAGCACCTTTGAGTTGCTCAAATAGCTCATTGATGTTGGGAAGTGGATAATTGTTCTTGATTGTCTTCTTGTTCAATGGACGGTAGTCGACACAAAGTCGGTCCGTGCCATCCTTCTTCTTGGCAAAACGAACACCACAACCCCATGGGGAAGAACTCGGTCTGATCAAACCCAGACACTCTTGTTCATCGAGCTGTTTCTTCAATTCCTTCAGTTCGTTGGGTCCAAGCTTGTATGGACGCTTGCAAACGGGTTCAGTGCCAGGCTCTAGTTCGATAACGAACTCAACTGGCCGGTGCGGAGGCATACCCGGAAGCTCTTCTGGAAAGACATCTTGATACTCACAAACGACTGGAATCTGAGAGATGGCATTCAATTCGCCCTTCTCATTGAGAGAGAAAAACCGAATGGTTTCATCATGAGCGGCATAAATAATCACATCCTCAGAAGAGTGTGTCAATTGAATTTCCCTGGCAGCACAATCAAGTTGAGCCTTGTGCTTAGAAAGCCAGTCCATCCCGAGAATTAGATCAATATCCGAATCACCAAGAACAATTGGAGAAGACTGAAAATCATAGTCGCCCATCTTGATGGAAACATCCGGAACCATCATACTAGAACTCAAACGTTTACCCGGAGAAACGACATCCATGGGTTTACTCAGATGAGAACAAGTGAATTAATGCTTGGCAAAAAACGGTCTTGACATGAAACAAAGCGATGCACCAGTATCAAAAAGAACTTTTGCAGGAATATCATTAACAGGAAGATTACTCATTATCACATCAGTAGATTCCTCTGCTTGAGCTGCATTCATCATGTTCACCTTTGCAGACTTTGGATTATGCTTGACCACTGCATTGCTGGAAGATCTGACAGGAGGAGGAGGAGGAAGACGCCTTTGGTTGAAGCACTTGTTAGCATAGTGACCTTTCTGCTGACATTTGTTGCAAGTCACCTCTGAGAGTGGACGATGATAAGGAGCATTGGACTTTGGAGCTTGATTCTGAGACTTGTTCTGATAGCCAGAGTTGGAAGAGTTGGAAGAACCATGGCCACCTTTGTTCTTCTGCTGGTAAGGCTGACGAAACGGAGGAGGAGGAGGCAACCAGAACTTCTGTTGCTTAGCTGTCATAAGTGAGGAAGAAGAAGATTGAACTGCGTCCCTGACTCTCTTCTTAGAAGCCTCACACTTGAGCTGAGCAGCCTCTTGCTTCAGTGCCATATTATAGAATTGATCAAACTGAGTAGGCTCAACAAGAACGAGAGCTAACTGCAGATCCTCTTTAAGGCCACCTCTGAAGTGATAAATCATGCTCTTCTCATCAGGAACGTCTTGTTTACCGAAACGAGCAAGTTTCTGAAATTGAATGTTGTATTGATACACAGACATGTTGCCTTGCTTGAGATTGCGGAACTCCTCACGCTTGCTCTCAACAACACTTTGTGGAATGTGGTGCGCTTTGAAGTCCCGACAGAAGTCAGTCCAAGTGATCACACGACCTCCTCTGGAATCTTTGTATTGTTGATACCAATCAGCAGCTTGGTCCTTGAGCTGGAAAGAAGCGAACTTGACATAGTCCTCAGGCCAGACATTGCTACATTCAAAATGCTTGTTGATGTCCACGAGCCAATCATCGGCATCCGTGGCCTTGGCACAGTAGCTGAAAGACTTGGGCTGATTTGCGAGAAACTGGTTGAGAGTAGCAAAGTGAAACTGATTGTTGCCTTGACCTTGATTGCCTTGATTGCCTTGCCCTTGAGTACGTTCTTGCAAGAGTTGCAGAATCATCTGAGCATTGGCGTTGGTGGCTGCCATGATAGCTTGCCATGCCTCCGGAGGTGGAGGTGGTGGCGGAGGGTTCGCTTGACTCCCTTCATTGCGATCTGGATTCTGACGCGTTGGCGGAGCCATCCTGAAGAGGGTGACATCCGTTAGCATCTTGATATACAAATAGATAAGTAGAATAAACGGATAGAAATTGCAACATATAGTCTTCACAATAAACATTCGAACGAAGATGAACGAATGAATTCCGTAGTAAATCATCACACTCCCATAAGTTGAGAAGCCACTTAGAAAAGATATGGAAACAACATATGATTTCGAAGCAACTCGAATACCACAATTCAAAACAAAACAAAGTATTGGCTTGCAGAATAAGCCGGAACAAACATATGATAGAGATTTCGTCCGAAGTTTTCGTGGTGGGGCCCACACGGGCTCAATCGTACAACACCATCATGTACAAGGCTGTGCACATGACATACGAAGCGTCCCCGAGTCGGCATAGCCATGGACTCTTTAAGACACCACGAGACCACTTTAAATCAACCGTGTATAGGCGGACCACTAGACGTCGAACCCCAATCTCATATCATGCATCTGTCGGAAAGATATCCTAAGGCTACTTGAATTCCCACTTATAAACTCCCGAAACTTTCTGGTTATGCAATCTGGTGTAGGGGATACAGGGGACACAAAATATATCACCCAAACTAGCAATCCCTAGATCCAGCTGTATCCATCCGTCAACACATAACCAAGAAACCTTCGGAAATCATTTACCTCAACCTTCAAAAACCATCCGTTATACAAGTTATGGCAATACTCCCGAACTCCCGCCCCAGTACTGGGTGGCGTCAAGGTGATCTCACCAACAACTGCATAAAAGAGATTTCGATGTCGGCGAAACTCAGGTATTCCAGAACTGCAACGATAAAATTGTGACAACAACACCTCGGAGCTCAACTCCCCGGGACACTGCCACAACCCCTAAATGTCAGGAGGCACCAAGAATAATGTTCTCGTCACAAAACCATCGGAACAATTCCAAGATACCCGCGTGATCCTAAAAATTTTTTTAGTGAAATTTGAGGAGAGAATAGTCAAAACTTCTACGTCAGGAGACCTCACCAGAGCGACGAAGGGACTGAGGAGTAAAAAGAATCCTACTCTCCGATATATATAATCCTAAGACTCAAAACATTTTTGTTCTAGACTCAACAACGCCAGCGATTCGATCAAGCAGGGGGCTCCTAAGTCGGGGATGGCTCTGATTACCAACTTGTAACGCCCACGATGCGGCTATATCTCCCATGTGTCGAGGCACGACTTAGAGGCATAACCGCATAGTGGTTTTGTCGCAAGAAGGGTCATCTTCACACAATCCCATGTAATGAACAAGAATGGCATAAAGAGTTGGCTTACAATCGCCACTTCACACAATACATGAATATAATTCATACATCATCCAAAATACAATCATATAGACCGACTACGGTCAAAATCCAGATGAAAATAAGACAACCCCAAATGCTAGATCCCCGATCGTCCCAACTGGGCTCCACTACTGATCATCAGGGAAAGACACATAGTAACGACCACGTTCCTCGTCGAACTCCCACTTGAGATCGACCCCATCATCTGCACTGGCATTGTCGGCACCTGCAACTGTTTTGGTAGAATCTGTGAGTCACGAGGACTCAGCAATCTCACACCCGCGAGAACAAGACTATTTAAGCTTGTAGGAAAGGATGGTGTAATAAGGTGGAGCTGCAGCGGCAATAAGCATATATGGTGGCTAACTTGCGCAAATGAGAGCGAGAAGAGAAGCAACGGAACGGTCGTCATCTAGCAATGACCAAGAAGTGATCCTGAACTCGTACTTACGTCATACATAACACAGACTGTGTTCACTTCCCGGACTTCGCCGAGAAGAGACCATCACGGCTACACACGCAGTTGATGTATTTTAATTGGGTCAAGTGACAAGTTCTCTACAACCGGACATTAACAAATTCCCATCTGCCTCATAACCGCGGGCACGGCTTTCGAAAGATAATACCCTGCAGGGGTGTCCCAACTTGGCCCATCATAAGCTCTCACGGCCAACGAAGGATAAACCTTCTCCCGGAAAGACCCGATCAGTCTCGGAATCCCGGTTTACAAGACATTTCGACAATGGTAAAACAAGACCAGCAAAGCCGCCCGAATGTGCCGACAAATCCCGATAGGAGCTGCACATATCTCGTTCTCAGGGCACACCGGATAAGTCAAGTTACGAGTAAAACCAGACCTCGAGTTTCCCCGAGGTGGCCCCGCAGGCTGCTCGGTTCGGACCAACACTCGAAGGAGCACTGGCCCGGGGGGGTTAAAATAAGATGACCCTCGGGCTCGCGAAAACCCGGGGGAAAAGGCTTAGGCGGCAAATAGTAAACCAAAGTTGGGCCTTGCTGGAGGAGTTTTATTCAAGACAAACTGTCAAGGGGGTCCCATAAATCACCCGACCGCGTAAGGAACGCAAACTCAAGGAATATAATCCCGGTATATCAGTAACTAGGGCGGCAAGAGTGGAACAAAACACCAGGCATAAGGCCGAGCCTTCCACCCTTTACCAAATATATAGATGCATTAATTAAATAAGAGATATTGTGATATCCCAACATATCCATGTTCCGACATGGAACAAACTTCAACTTCACCTGCAACTAGCAACGCTATAAGAGGGGCTGAGCAAAAGCGGTAATTTAGCCAAACAATGGTTTGCTAGGAAAGGATGGTTATAGGCTGACATGGCAGAATGGGAGACATGATATAGCAAGTGATAGGTAGCGGAGCATGGCAATAGAGCGAACAACTAGCAAAGCAAAGATAGAAGTGATTTCGAGGGGTGGTCATCTTGCCTGCAAGGTTCTTAGAGTTGTCGAAAGCTTGATCCTCGTAAGCGTACTCGACAGGTTCCTCGTTCACGAACTCGTCTCCCGGCTCTACCCAAGACAAGAACACAAACAAACGGAACCACAATCAACAACGAGAAATGCACAAGCAACATGATGCAAAACATGTATGGTATGCAAGATATGATATGCGATGCATATGCGTGCTCCGGAAGGAAAATGATGAACATGGCAGTAACCTGGCAAACCAAGCATGCCACTGGAAAGATGAGATGATTTCGGTCGAAATCGATATAAAGATCACCGGAAACGGGTGCACGGTTTGCAAATGGCAAGCAAAACAAGAATGACACGAATCTGCGATTAACAGCATGATAGCACTTAAAATGCAACAAGCAACAATGCTACAGCACCCCAACATAGCAACAAAGCATCTGGCAGTAATCTACAGGAGATGCTTGACAAAAGATGAAGACTGAGCTACGGCTAGATCACAACATATCAAGCTCAAACAAGCATGGAAAAAGTGCAAAAGATAACAGGGTCACAGACTTGGTGAAAAACTGGACATGGCAGAAAACAGCATCAGGTAGCAATGTTCAGAGCACGAAATCAACATGCTACAAGAACTTAACATAGCAAAACAAGGCATGGAAGTGTTCTACTAAACTTATATGACACAAGTCCCTTACTGACCATAAGCCAAAAAGGTCCAGAAGATATGATGGCAAGCATGTAAACATAGCAAGTTTCGTTAACAGGTTTCAGACTTGGCAGAAAACAGAGCATGGCAGAAACAATAATATGTAGGCCTCTTTGTGAGCTTGACGCACTTACTACAGAGCAATGAATGACAAAACTAGCACACCTACAGCAAGATGGCATGTTTATGAAGTTAACCATGTCAAGAGTTTAAGCATAGCATGTATGGATCAACTACAATAAGCTTGGCAAAATTGCATATCATGTTAAGAATCTGCCAGAAATATTTTATAGCAAGAGTAGAGCAAGCTTGAGTCATGCTATGGCACTCTATAATTGCAAACAAGGAAAGGAATGGATCAAGTACAACTATAGCTACAAAACAGCCTTACTGAACATCTCCAAAATATGCATGGATCTCTCTGTAGCATCAAGTTTATATGGCAACAAAATAACAGCAGACAGAGACAGAGAAATTACTGTGTCCCTGAAATCAGAAATATTACAGAGCCTACTTTGCATGCTTCTGCTATTCACCACAGAGATCACAAAAATACATGGCATACACCCTTTGAAATATGGCATGGCATAATTCAAAACACATGTAGAGCTCATGCCCAAAAGATGCACAGATTAAATGATACAAAAATGACAAATCTCCAAGTTCTGCTAAGAACCAGCAGATAACAGCAACTAGCCCTCTTCCAACAGAGATTTGGGCATCAAGATGACCTCTAATGAATATGGTGCAGTTGAACGAAATGTAGAGCATCATAAGATGAACAATTTGACATATTACACGCGTGAAACGGAGCCACATGCAAGAAGTTATGCAATGATGAACATAGGCATATGAAGTGAAAATTGCAAAAACTTAGGAAAATATCAGGGGCTCGGGAAAGTCGACGCACGAGGAAACTCCAGATCGGATCGGGGCCGAGTCGAGGGAGCTCGTCGGCCGGCGACGGGGAAGGAGAGGAGGGCGGCGGCCGGCGTCGGGGGAAGGAGGCGAGGCCGGCGCGGCGCGGCGGCGCGGCGAGGCAGGCGGCGGCGCACGCGGCGGCGGCGAGCGCGGCGATGGCCGGCGGCGGCGGCGGCGCACGGCGGCGGCGCGGGCAGGCGGCGACGCGGGGGCGCGGAGGCGGGCGTGGGCCGCGGTGGCCGGGGACGGGCTCCGCGGGCTCGGCGGCGGCGGCGTACGGCCCGCCATGTGGCAGCACGCCACTGGCCCGGGGCAGCGGCGCGAGGTGTCCGGCCGGCGGCGGACACGTCCGGCGCGGCGCGGAGGGATTTCTAGGGTTCGTCTGCGTTTCGCATACGGGAGGGGATGCACTTTTATAGCTAGAGGGAGCTAGGAGGCTCCAAATGAGGTGCGGTTTTCGCCCACACGATCGTGATCGAACGACCTAGAGCATGGAAGAGAGTTTGGTGGGTTTTGGGCTGGTTTTAGAGGGGTTTTTTCTGGACACACAAATGGACATGACGGATGCCCGGTTAACCGTTGGAGTACCAAACGACCTCCAAATGGAACGAAACTTGACCGGTGGTCTCCGGGTGGTGTAATAAGGCCACTTGACAAGCCTCGGTCCATTCCGAGAAAGTCTGACACCCGCACACGAAAGAAAACAAGAGGGATGCACCAGAGGAGATAGGAGCGCCGGATTGCAAAACGGACAACGGAGAAAATGCTCGGATGCAAGAGACGAACATGTATGCAAATGCAATGCACATGATGACATGATATGAAAATGCATGACATGACAAAATACAAAAACGAAAAA
Organism: Aegilops tauschii subsp. strangulata; assembly: GCF_002575655.3. Classification (NCBI taxonomy): domain Eukaryota; kingdom Viridiplantae; phylum Streptophyta; class Magnoliopsida; order Poales; family Poaceae; genus Aegilops; species Aegilops tauschii. The sequence goes on from NC_053039.3 coordinate 489,255,421, forward strand.
AACAACCCGACCACGGAGGGAATATCATAGCACATAGCCGAAAATGGCAAGAGTCGGAGTTACAAATATGGCAAGTTACATGCGGGGTGTTACACGGAGATACCTCTCCGACAATCGGAGTGACAAATTCTAATCTCGAAATACGCCAACCCAATAAGTACCTTTGGAGACACCTGTAGAGCACCTTTATAATCACCCAGTTACGTTGTGACGTTTGGTAGCACACAATGTGTTTTTCCGGTAAACGGGAGTTGCATAATCTCATAGTCATAGGAACATGTATAAGTCATGAAGAAAGCAATAGCAACATACTAAACGATCGAGTGCTAAGCTAACGGAATGGGTCAAGTCAATCACATCATTCTCCTAATGATGTGATCCCGTTAATCAAATGACAACTCATGTCTATGGCTAGGAAACACAACCATCTTTGATCAACGAGCTAGTCAAGTAGAGGCATACTAGTGACACTCTGTTTGTCTATGTATTCACACATGTATTATGTTTCTGGTTAATACAATTCTAGCATGAATAATAAACATTTATCATGATATAAGGAAATAAATAATAACTTTATTATTGCCCCTAGGGCATATTTCCTTCAATTGAGTGGGGTTGTACACGCCCCGGAGTCTCAGGGGTGCCGGCCTCAGGCCCTGGGGCTCCCTCCCACGCCTAGTGCTAGCACTTAGCTCCGCGCTGGTGAGAAGACTTGAAGACTAGACTAGGTGCCGGACGCGGCTTTTCATTTGCTTTCCGTAGTTGGCTCGCCTTTTTCTTTTAGTCAAAGTTTGCTTCTGGCGTCCATCGCTGATTTGGTTATGTCGCCTTTTGTCGCTATTTCTGGCTCTAGTTGGCCTGTGTTCTCTCTCGCACACCTCGCGAGGGGGCTAGGCAGGTGCCCTCATGAGCTTTCTTCCTTCTCTCTGCCTTCCGTCTGCTTTCTCGTGTCTGCCTTCTCGCGAGGCGCCCTCGTTCGAGCCCACAATTTGCTGCATCTCTCTTAATCCGTGCCCCTCGGGTACCGCGATACGGAGCTCTGGGTCAAAGCTTGGGCAAACGATAAGTTTCCTAGCGAGCTTCCTAACGAATTTTTTGCAGTTCCTGAGCGACCCCTGAGTCAGGACGGGCACGAGGAAACAAGTGCCTCGTGAAGGGGAGGTTGCCCCAGACACGCCAAGCTAAGTTATCTCTGCACAGAATAACGACACAGCGCGAGAGCAACAAACATAGCATAATAGTTAAGGAGCCATGGTTCGATACACGCCCCTCCGGGCCCATGCTTGTTTCGTTTTGATGCAGGAAGGAAAAGAGGAACAAAACAAAAGCGGCGCTCACCCCTACAGCAGTCCGCGGGGGTAGGCCCTTGGCGACGTCCCGGGCTTAGTCGGACCCCTCCTCGTGCTTCACGGGCACGTGGCGACGAAACGACCCGCTACCACCTTCGAAGCGGGCGCAGCGACGCGGCGGCTGGTCATAGCCGCCACTGCTGGAGCTGTCGCCGAGAGAGGAGCCACCGTAGCCGGACGAGGCACGGCCGGCGGGTTCAGCCTCCTCCTCACCACGACCATCGCCAAGGCCGAGCACCTCCTTGCCGTCGTTCACCTCGGGGCAGCACCCGGTGCGGCGACCGTCTTCCCCAAACACCCTCACGCAGAGGGTCGCGTCACCGTCAAACTTGAAGTGGAGGGTGCACCACCTGCCAAGGCCGCGCGCGCGGGCGAACGTTTGCCAACCGCGGGCCAGAGCTATGTTTCCCGCGACGGAGACCTCGACCGCGACACAAGAAGCCCGGCTGCAACAACCGTCTGCCTGCAGCCAGAGCCCGCCCGTACCGGAGGCCGGCAGCTCGTCGGCAAAGAAGCGAGGAAGCTGGAGCCAGCTGCCGGCCGGATCCTCCGACCAGACAACAAACTCCGGCAGCACCTCTGATGCGTGGAACCGTGGCCGGGGAGGCCGCGCGTCCACGGCGCGTCTTCTCTCGCCGGCGGGGCTGCCGCAACCAGAGCGACCCCTGCCACGCGCGGCGGCGCCACCCCGGGAGCCGAGGGCCACGGCTGGAGTCGCGGCGTGCTTGCGGGGATGGCCACGTCCACGCTTGGCCGCCGGGGAGCTGGGCCCCTCCCGGGTGGACTTGCCCTTCTCCGCGGCGGAGAACTTCTTCCACGGCGCCATTGCTGCTAGGAGAGGAGCAAGGAGGAGGAAGCAGGCGAATCACGGAGAGATGGGCGACGGGGGCTCTGCCCCCCTCCCCATTTATAGCAGGAGAAGGCCAACCGGCGCCTCCCACGATCACAGGTAATGATGATTTTCCTTGCATGTCGCAGGGACTTGTCAAGTCGAGCAGTTGCCGAGGCAGCGTGGGGAAGCGGAGATGCCCACGTCTAATCAACCGCCACGCGTCGACCAAGGCCGCAGGCTTTTGGGGCCTGCGGCGCTCCGCGCTTGACCTTTGTCTTCGCCGTGATGCCAAGCCCGAGCGCACCTTGGGCCCGGGGGCTACTGTCGGCATTCTGGGAATGGGGGTCCCCAGACTTGCCTGCCTGCGGCCCATGGCGTGGCTGTGCTAGCAGGCCTGTACGGCCCATCTTCATCAACAGGGCATCCAAGACCCTCGCGAGGGGCCAAGCCTTGCGAGGCGGACGACACAAGACCTCCTCGGGATCGGCTTCACCAGGCTGCCTCGCGAGAGGCGGAGATATCAAGGCAGGGCGAACCTCGCGAGGCTCTCGTGACGTGAGCCATGACGATCAAGACCAGGCGGGCGCCAGCACACGCACAACGTCCTTCTTGCCTCTTTGGTGCTAAGGAGGCATGCGCAGGCGCGGAGTACCGAGGCATCAAGCAAAGGTTTCCATATCAGTGCAACGAGACCAAGACCAGCCGGACGGCAGGACGGAGGTCACCATGAAGCCCAAGATGGCGTCACCACCAGAGCCTTTTAGCAAGCGAAGACCACTTTTGTCAGGATAAGCTGTACTAGCTGTCCCCTTTCAAATTGGCCGTTGTTGGCTCCCTTCCCACCCAATATTTGTGGAGAGGACCAGGGCCTATATAAGTAGAACTAGCGACCACAATAGGGGCATCTGATCGAGATCCAATCCTTAGCCACACACCGAACACAAGAACACCCCAACCTCAGGAGGCTGTTCTTCCCCTTGTACTATTCATCATCAGCCCAAGAGGCAATCCACCACAACCACACTGCAGTAGGGTATTACACCACAACGGTGGCCTGAACCAGTATAAATCTTGTGTCTTTGTGTTGCGAGTTCGCCGAGTTCGTCCGCGAGATCTTAGCGAGCTAGGGTGTAGATTGGTAGGGAGGAAATCTCTGCGCGCACCCCAGTGTTCGAACCTTGAGGGTTTTGCCGGAACCCGAGATCCGACAGTCTTCTATAGCTTCATGGGCTTCAACAGTAGCAATCTCTCGGAAGGTAAACCGGCCCCTCCTGGGCGGTTTATGGCTAGTAGTTATATCCCCAACATTAGGCCCCAGGTTGATTTGAACTTGTTCACATCAATCTTCAATACTTAGAAAAAAATCCCTCCTTTGTTTCTTTCATAGGCCTTGTATAACTCACCATGACGTCATCCTCTGAAGCCATGATGACTCGCCGTGATGTCACCTGCCATTAAATCTACACAGAACATAAATTTTTAAATGCACCTTCCTTTCTTTAATAAATCTCCGGAAATCGAGGCGCCTGTACACCTACAGATCCACTTTTTTAGCCTCTTCGATTCCTGCGCCTGTCCTTTATCCATTCCTCTTATAAATAGACCGGGGGGTTCCTTTTTCTTTTTCTCCCTTCGTGCCTCTTTGCCTCATCGTCTTCCTCGCTACGCCCGACCCTTCGAACTCGGCCGACGCCGTCAACCTTTGACCGCTGCACCAACCTTGCCACTACATCAACCTGAGCGTACCAGAGCTCCTCCGCACGCCGCCGCTGCTCAATCGGCCTCAGTAAGTCTCCCCTTTCCCTTACCAAAGATCTGCACAAGGGTTTCCTCAAGTTCTTCGATAGTTCATCCTTGCTCCTCTTTATTTCTTCTGTCTTGTAGTTTTGATGCAAAGCATGGTACTTACTATGTGTGGTACTGAATTTAGCACTTAATTTTATTATTTGAAGGCCTCCCCTTTCGCGAGAAATCTCATCTGAATCCATGAACTGCTCCGCTGTCACCGCTTAGGGTTGCAGATTTTCTTGATTTTGGAACTGCTGTAGATCCAAATTTATAACGTCAATTTGTGAAACCTGTTTCTGCAACACTTAACAATTTTTCACTCATAGATCTGAAAATTGGCAGCTGTGCGGGCGATTTAACCTTTGAATCATAACCCACTGATATATCATTAGTCCTGTCTTAAACCGCCGATTACTTATCTCTGCCAACTGATAATGTGTATCTCCGGTTTACGAGACTTGCTTGCCTGAACATTACCTGCCTTGTTACCTTCAACAATAAATCATGATTTCTTAAACCGGCACCATCCTTCAGGTCTTGTTTGACAAATGGCGAAACAATTTTATGCTTGCAACTGGGTTCCCTCCCGGGTCACGGAAGAACAATTGAACGGGTGCATTGCCACTAGCGCTTTAGCGAGAAAAGAAGTCATCCACTGGAGAGTCCCCAGTCCAGAAAATCCTCCTGAACCAAAGGATGGAGAAGTGGTTGTGTTTGTTGATCATCTGGGTTGAGGGTTTAGCCCGCCCGGTTCAAAGTTTTTTCGTGACGTGCTTGCCAGCTTCCAACTCCGCCCCCAAGATATTGGACCGAACTCTGTGTCCAATATTTGCAACTTTCAAGTGTTTTCTGAGGCTTATCTGCAAGAAGAACCTTCTGTCGAGTTATTCAGAGACTTCTTTTACCTAAACCGCCGTACGGAATTTACGGATGGGCCCAACACTGAACTTGGCAGCGTTTCAATCCAAAAAAGAAAGGATGCCAGCTTCCCTCACGCCAAGCATCATAGTCACCCCAAAGACTGGAATCAGACTTGGTTCTATTGCCGAGATACTTCTCCAGTTGGCGAAAATCCTCTGCCGGGTTATCGTGCTCACCGGCTTACCAACACACATCCGTTTCCCCAGCGGCTGAATGCTAAGGAGCGGTCCAAATACGCCCCACAACTTTCAAAACTTAGAGCTTTGTAGCAAACGGACTGACAGGCGTCGACTTCGTTCGATGCTGGGTTTCTTGGAGCATTCTGCCTTTAAGCCGTCGCCCCGGTTTAATGTGCGTGTACACAGGGGATCTGAAAGACCCTTAGCGGCACATTGACATCCAGTTAACTGACGAAGAGGTTACTGAAGCTGTCAAGAAAATGCTGGATGAACCGGTGGCCGTATGCAACAAAACAGGGCTTAGTCCCTTCTGTGTTTCCAATAAACCACCAGCTGTAAGAATTGCATCACTCTCGCTTTTAATCCGTCCCCCTTTAAATACTTTATTGTAACCTTTGTTAACCTTTGCAGGGTGATGACCCGTTCTGGAATAAGAAGCCGCAGGATAAAGCGGCAAAAACACCTCGTCTTAAGACCAAGGTTGTGAAGAAACCTGCGAAGAAGAAAACTGCTGAATCCTCCGACCTAAATATTGATGAAGATCATGATAATCCGGAGTCAGAGGTAGAACTTGACTCTCTTGGTTCTTTTTACATACACCTCATTGACAATGATCATTATCAGGATGATGCGGAGGCTAGCCATGCTGGTGGCGTAGAGGTAATGACTCTTTCTGACTCAAATCCGCTGCCAACACCGAAAACCCGTCAAACAATCCGGAAAGTAAGATTTTCAAACCCTCTAGCTTATTTGGATCCACACTTTCTTGTCAAGACACAACAGCATGGAGCTCGCCGCACGACATAGCACAACGGCCAAGTGGTTACCTCCTCCGGTTCTTAACCGCCGCCACGAGGTCTCTTATACTTTTGACACAGTTTGTCCCAAGGCAGGTTATTTCCGACAACCCCTTAATCCGTCTGACTTGAATTATCAGGGAACCTCCCACTCTTCTTCCGGCGAGTCAATAGGGGCACAGATCCCAACCCTTAAAACGGTTCCTGGGTGAGAAAATTTTACTAACCCGTCGTACCCTTATATTCTCTATCTTTGCACTGTTCTGATGCACACTTGTTATTTTCAGGGCCCAAGCTAGAGCCAGTAAGAAGGCCAAAGTGAGTAAACCGGCTGAAGGCCTAATTCGGTCTGAATCGGAAAACACTCCTGGGCCGTCACACCTCGACGTTGAAAACCTTCCTGACAATCCGCCGTTGCCGGATCAAGAGACTGAAGCTACGCACATGGATATTGATCCAACGAGTCATGATGGTAATCTGCCAAGCCCAGTTAAAGGTGCTGATGACGATGTAGTCATTACTGGCCTTGGTTATTCCTCTCCTGGCAACCCCATAGCGCTGTCTAAACACAGTGCCAAAGAAGAAAAGATTGTTGTTGATAAGGGTAAATGGAAGGCAGACTTGGACAACCATGCTCATCTCAGCGCTCAAGACATTCACTCTGGGTTTTTGAACCGTCTCTACACAAGCCGTGATTATGAAGCCGGCTTAGTGAATATGATGAAGGAGCGCTATGAGGTAAGTGCCGCTTTAACTCTGCATAAAGAGTCTTTCCTTATGACCTGTCTTATATTATCAACTCCAGTAGCCCCCAAGGGCCGATTTATAATACCCATTCAAACCGGGACTTGGTAGAAATAATGATTCTTCGACTTCACCTGTATAACCCCCAAGAGCCGGTTTATTTTTTCAAAATGAACTGGACCTTTAATAATTTAGACTTCGCCTGTGTAGCCCTCAAGGTCCGGTTTATCTTTTTGAGATGAACCGGGACTTCAGATGATAACTGAATTTCGCCTGTGTAGCCCTCAAGGGCCGGTTTATCTTTTTAAGATGAACCGGGATTTCATATTGTCAGGTTCATACCTCTTGTTGAATACCTTTGCAACTTGGTTTATGAGCAAATGAAAAAATCCAAATCTGTATACTTGAGCAAATAGGCATTAGCCCCCAAGTGCCAAGAGTAATACATGTATTGATCTTTGGGACTTTGCCATATTGTTGACAAGAAGCGATAGGCATTAGCCCCCAAGTGCCAAGTGTATAACTTGTTATGTGCTTGGTACTTCAAATTTGTTCTGTCAACTCATAAAATATCTTTTGCAGACTGAGTTGGGCACTAAAGAGTCCCAAATCGCCGACCTTGAGGAGAATCTCAAAACCCAGCAAGCCGAAACTTCCAAGGCTAAAGAGGAGCTAACTGGCGCTTTATCAGCCATGGAACAACTGAAGGAAAGCTTCAAGAAAGAACGGATAGGCTGGGACACAGAAAGGACAACTTTCCTGAAGAAAGCTGAAGATGCTGACACAACCCTTAAACCGGTGGCGGAAGAATTAACCAGCTTGAAACAACAGATAAATGCTATTACTTCTGCTGTCTTTGGTAAATAGCTTCATCACCATCTTTAAAACTTCATTATTCCATTATTCCATAAACCGCCGGTTTACCGATGCCTGTGACAATGCAGGGTCTCGCATTACGCATCTTGGCTCTGACATGCAGAAGAAGTTGAAAGCTGCCTATACGCTGATAGAGAAGCTATATACCGGCGCCCAACGGATCATTTGCACAGCTTCTCACAATAAACCGCCCCCAACCTTGATCAAGGATACTTTGCAGAGGCTATCAATGATGCCGTCTCGGTTTGAAGAGCTTAAACGATCAGCTGCAAGAGCAGGTGCCCTGACCGCACTGACCCGTGCTAAAGCATGGGTATCTGATCTTGATCCGGCTGACATAGGAAATGGCTATCCAAGCATTGAAAAGGATGGGTCAGATTTTGACAATGAGGATCTTCAAGCCTTGACAAGGGAAATGCGCCCGTTGGCTAGTAAGTTGGTTGAAGAAACCGATCTGTCATTTTATCAGTCGATTTATGTTGCCAACAACAAGAAGATTAATCCGCCAAGCTACGAAACGCCAACTCTTATTCCGCCAATTCGTAAGCACACTTATGCCCCTGAAGTTGACCCTTCCGATCTTATAAGTGACGAAGCTGTGTTCAGAGCTTTAACTGGAATCGATTGGTCAACCGCTGGTTTCCAGCCATGGGATAGGGAGGAGCAGGATGAACCGGCGCACGATGACTCGCAACCGTCAAGCCAGCCTGCCGCTGATGCCTAAACTGGGGACCGGTTTACGTTCTTCGTTTTGCCAAACATCCTTGAAAACTCTTATTCCTTTGGGCATAAAATGCCGTGTAATAGGTTAGTTGAAAATTCTTTGATCTGATATGTCATCGTGCATATGGCATGACTATGTTAATCCGTCATGCTATGATAATGCTTTATTTGCTTATAATATCTTGCTTATTTAAATCTGTGCCTGCATAGCACAGATAAATAGCGTCTTGGCGGTTTACCGCTAGACGGGTTATCATGCCCAATGACATAGTTTATAACTGATGTAGGACTAATAATAACCATGTATACCATACCTGTGATATGTGATCACTACTGATTTATCAAGTGAGTGCAATAAGTATATTCCGGTTTAATACCAGGCCGGGTTAATAAACACCGGAGATAATGCTGCCTTGTGCTGGTAACTTTCCAAACAGAAAACAGGCCGGGTGAAGAAACACCGGTTTATCTTCATCTCATACTGGCGACTTATAGTCAGAACCAGGTCGGGTTACTAAACGCCGGTTTATCGTCAGGTGCTATTTCCTGAGGCTTTATAAGCCTTACTTGATTTTCAACCATGTAACAGTATACCACAAGAGAAAAGATTGCAAAAAGACTTTCAAAGCAAAATCAAGAGAAAAAATCCAAGGCTTTCATAGGCCGCCGAGCCAAAATATCTTCTTCAATGAAACTAGTATTAGCCACTGGAAGGTACGCGCTTTCTGTGAGCCGGCACTCACATTACTGTTGGGGAACGTAGTAATTTCAAAAAAATTCCTACGCACACGCAAGATCATGGTGATGCATAGCAACGAGAGGGGAGAGTGTTGTCCACGTACCCTCGTAGACCTACAGCGGAAGCGTTATCACAACGCGGTTGATGTAGTCGTACGTCTTCACGATCCGACTGATCAAGTACCGAACGTACGGCACCTCCACGTTCTACACACGTTCAGCTCGATGACGTCGCTCGAACTCCATTCCAGCCGAGTGTTGAGGGAGAGTTTCGTCAGCACGACGGCGTGGTGACGATGATGATGTTCCACCGACGCAGGGCTTCGCCTAAGCTCCGCGACGGTATTATCGAGGTGTAATATGGTGGAGGGGGGCACCGCACACGGCTAAAATATCGTATATCAAGTGTGTCTAGAGGTGCCCCCTGCCCCCGTATATAAAGGAGCAAGAGGGAGGCCGGCTGCCCTTGGCGCACCAAAGAGAGGGGGGAGTCCTCCTCCTAGTAGGAGTAGGACTCCCCTTTCCTAGTCCTACTAGGAAAAGAAGGGGGGAAGGAAAGAGAGGGAGAGGGAGAGGGAAAGGGGCTGTGCCCCCCTCTCCTAGTCCAACTAGGACTCCTCCTGCGAGGGGGCGCACCACCTCCTGGCTGCTGCCCTCTCTCTCGCCTCAAGGCCCACTAAGGCCCAATACTTCCCCGGGGGGTTCCGGTAACCCTCCGGCACTTCGGTTTAATCCGAAACTTCTCCGGAACACTTCCGGTGTCCGAATATAGTCGTCCAATATATCAATCTTTATGTCTCGACCATTTCGAGACTCCTCGTCATGTCCGTGATCACATCCGGGACTCCGAACAACCTTCGGTACATCAAAACATATAAACTCATAATATAACTGTCATCGTAACTTTAAGCGTGCGGACCCTTTGGGTTCGAGAACTATGTAGACATGACTGAGACACCTCTCCGGTTAATAACCAAAGCGGGACCTGGATGCCCATATTGGCTCCCACATATTCTACGAAGATCTTTATCGGTCAGACCGCATAACAACATACGTTGTTCCCTTTGTCATCGGTATGTTACTTGCCCGAGATTCGATCATCGGTATCTGGATACCTAGTTCAATCTCGTTACCGGCAAGTCTCTTTACTCGTTCCGTAATACATCATCCCGCAACTAACTCATTAGTCACAATGCTTGCAAGGCTTATAGTGATGTGCATTACCGAGTGGGCCCAGAGATACCTCTCCGACAATCGGAGTGACAAATCCTAATCTCGAAATACGCCAACCGAACAAGTACCTTTGGAGACACCTGTAGAGCACCTTTATAATCACCCAGTTACGTTGTGACGTTTGGTAGCACACAAAGTGTTCCTCCGGTAAACGGGAGTTGCATAATCTCATAGTCATAGGAACATGTATAAGTCATGAAGAAAGCAATAGCAATATACTAAACGATCGGGTGCTAAGCTAACGTAATGGGTCATGCCAATCACGTCATTCTCCTAATGAGGTGATCCCGTTAATCAAATGACAACTCATGTCTATGGCTAGGAAACGTAACCATCTTTGATTAACGAGCTAGTCAAGTAGAGGCATACTAGTGACACTCTGTTTGTCTATGTATTCACACATGTATTTTGTTTCCGGTTAATACAATTCTAGCATGAATAATAAACATTTATCATGATATAAGGAAATATATAATACTTTATTATTGCCTCTAGGGCATATTTCCTTCAGTCTCCCACTTGCACTAGAGTCAATAATCTAGATAACATCGTAATGATTCTTACACCCATGGAGTCTTGGTGCTGATCGTGTTTTGCTCGTGGAAGAGGCTTAGTCAACGGGTCTGCAACATTCAGATCCGTATGTATCTTGCAAATTTCTATGTCTCCCACCTGGACTAAATCCCGGATGGAATTGAAGCGTCTTCTGATCTGCTTGGTTCTCTTGTGAAATCTGGATTCCTTTGCTAAGGCAATTGCACCAGTATTGTCACAAAAGATTTTCATTGGTCCTGATGTACTAGGTATAACACCTAGATCGGATATGAACTCCTTCATCCAGACTCCTTCATTTGCTGCTTCCGAAGCAGCTATGTATTCCGCTTCACACGTAGATCCCGCCACGACACTTTGCTTAGAACTGCACCAACTGACAGCTCCACCGTTCAATGTAAATACGTATCCGGTTTGCGATTTCGAATCGTCCGGATCAGTGTCAAAGCTTGCATCAACGTAACCCCTCACGCTGAGCACTTTGTCACCTCCATAAACAAGAAACATATCCTTAGTCCTTTTCAGGTATTTCAGGATGTTCTTGACCGCTGTCCAGTGATCCACTCCTGGATTACTTTGGTACCTCCCTGCTAAACTTATAGCAAGGGACACATCAAGTCTGGTACACAGCATTGCATACATGATAGAGCCTATGGCTGAAGCATAGGGAACATCTTTCATCTTCTCTCTATCTTCTGCAGTGGTCGGGCATTGAGTCTTACTCAATCTCACACCTTGTAGTACAGGCAAGAACCCTTTCTTTGCTTGATCCATTTTGAACTTCTTCAAAACTTTGTCAAGGTATGTGCTTTGTGAAAGTCCAATTAAGTGTCTTGATCTATCTCTATAGATCTTAATGCCTAATATATATGCAGCTTCACCGAGGTCTTTCATTGAAAAACTCTTATTCAAGTATCCCTTTATGCTATCCAGAAATTCTATATCATTTCCAATCAGTAATATGTCATCCACATATAATATCAGAAATGCTATCGAGCTCCCACTCACTTTCTTGTAAATACAGGCTTCTACAAAAGTCTGTATAAAACCAAATGCTTTGATCACACTATCAAAGCGTTTATTCCAACTCCGAGAGGCTTGCACCAGTCCATAAATGGATCGCTGGAGCTTGCACACTTTGTTAGCTCCCTTTGGATCGACAAAACCTTCCGGTTGCATCATATACAACTCTTCTTCCAGAAATCCATTCAGGAATGTAGTTTTGACATCCATTTGCCAAATTTCATAATCATAAAATGCGGCAATTGGTAACATGATTCGGACAGACTTAAGCATCGCTGCGGGTGAGAAGGTCTCATCGTAGTCAATCCCTTGAACTTGTCGAAAACCTTTCGCAACAAGTCGAGCTTTATAGACAGTAACATTACCATCAGCGTCAGTCTTCTTCTTGAAGATCCATTTATTTTCAATGGCTTGCCGACCATCGGGCAAGTCAACCAAAGTCCATACTTTGTTCTCATACATGGATCCCATCTCGGATTTCATGGCTTGAAGCCATTTTGCGGAATCTGGGCTCACCATCGCTTCTTCATAGTTCGTAGGTTCGCCATGGTCTAGTAACATGACCTCCAGAACAGGATTACCGTACCACTCTGGTGCGGATCTTGATCTAGTTGACCTACGAAGTTCAGTAATAACTTGATCTGAAGTTTCATGATCATTATCATGAACTTCCTCACTAATTCGTGTAGGTGTCGCAGAAACTGATTTCTACGATGATCTACTTTCCAATAAGGGAGCAGGTACAGTTACCTCATCAAGTTCTACTTTCCTCCCACTCACATCTTTCGAGAGAAACTCCTTCTATAGAAAGGATCCATTCCTAGCAACGAATATCTTGCCTTCGGATCTGTGATAGAAGGTATACCCAGCAGTTTCTTTTGGGTATCCTATGAAGACACATTTCTCCGATTTAGGTTCGAGCTTATCAGGTTGAAGTTTCTTCACATAAGCATCGCAACCCCAAACTTTAAGATACGACAACTTTGGTTTCTTGCCAAACCATAGTTCATAAGGCGTCGTCTCAACGGATTTCGATGGTGTCCTATTTAGAGTGAATGCAGCCATCTCTAAAGCATATCCCCAAAACGATAGCGGTATATCAGTAAGAGACATCAGAGATCGCACCATATCTAATAAAGTATGATTACGATGTTCAGACACACCATTACGCTGTGGTGTTCCGGGTGGCGTGAGTTGCGAAACTATTCCGCATTGTTTCAAATGTAGACCAAACTCGTAACTCAAATATTCTCCTCCACGATCAGATCGTAGGAATTTTATTTTCTTGTGACGATGATTTTCAACTTCACTCTAAAATTCTTTGAACTTTTCAAATGTTTCAGACTTATGTTTCATTAAGTAGATATACCCATATCTGCTCAAATCATCTATGAAGGTGAGAAAATAACGATATCCGCCTCGAGCCTCAATATTCATCGGACCACATACATCTGTATGTATGATTTCCAACAAATCTGTTGCTCTCTCCATAGTTCCGGAGAACGGTGTTTTGGTCATCTTGCCCATGAGGCACGGTTCGCAAGTACCAAGTGATTCAAAATCAAGTGATTCCAAAATTCCATCAGTATGGAGTTTCTTCATGCGCTTTACACTGATATGACCTAAACGGCAGTGCCACAAATAAGTTGCACTGTCATTATTAACTCTGTATCTTTTGGCTTCGACATTATGAATATGTGTATCACTACTATCGAGATTCATTAAAAATAGACCACTCTTCAAGGGTGCATGACCATAAAAGATATTATTCATATAAATAGAACAACCATTATTCTCTGATTTAAATTAATAACCGTCTCGCATTAAACAAGATCCAGATATAATGTTCATGCTCAACGCTGGCACCAAATAACAATTATTTAGGTCTAAAACTAATCCCGAAGGTAGATGTAGAGGTAGCGTGCCGACGGCGATCACATCGACTTTGGAACCATTTCCCACGCGCATCGTCACCTCGTCCTTAGCCAATCTTCGCTTAATCCATAGCCCCTGTTTCGAGTTGCAAATATTAGCAACAGAACCAATATCAAATACCCAGGTGCTACTGCGAGTATTAGTAAGGTACACATCAATAACATGTATATCACATATACCTTTGTTAATCTTGCCATCCTTCTTATCCGCCAAATACTTGGGGCAGTTCCGCTTCCAGTGACCAGTCTGCTTACAGTAGAAGCACTCAGTTTCAGGCTTAGGTCCAGACTTGGGTTTCTTCTCCTGAACAACAACTTGCTTGCTGTTCTTCTTGAAGTTCCCTTTCTTCTTTCCTTTGCCCTTTTTCTTGAAACTAGTGGTTTTACTAACCATCAACACTTGATGCTCCTTTTTGATTTCTACCTCCGTTGCCTTTAGCATTGCGAAGAGCTCGGGAATTGTCTTATCCATCCCTTGCATGTTATAGTTCATCACGAAACTCTTGTAGCTTGGTGGCAGTGATTGAAGAATTCTGTCAATGACGCAATCATTCGGAAGTTGAACTCCTAGTTGAATCAAGTGATTATTATACCCAGACATTCTGAGTATATGCTCACTGACAGAACTATTCTCTTCCATCTTGCAGCTATAGAACTTATTGGAGACTTCATATCTCTCAATCCGGGCATTTTCTTGAAATATTAACTTCAACTCCTGGAACATCTCATATGCTCCATGACGTTCAAAACGTCGTTGAAGTCCCGGTTCTAAGCCGTAAAGCATGGCACACTGAACTATTGAGTAGTCATCAGCTTTGCTCTGCCAGACGTTCATAACTTCTGGCATAGCTCTTGCAGGAGGCCTGGCACCTAGCGGTGCTTCCAGGACGTAATTCTTCTGTGCAGCAATGAGGATAATCCTCAAGTTACGGACCCAGTCCGTGTAATTGCTACCATCATCTTTCAACTTAGCTTTCTCAAGGAACGCATTAAAATTCAACGGAACAACAACACGGGCCATTTATCTACAATTGATATAGACAAGCAAGATACTATCAAGTACTAAGTTCATGATAAATTTAAGTTCAATTAATCATATTACTTAAGAACTCCCACTTAGATAGACATCCCTCTAATCATCTAAGTGATTACGTGATCCAAAGCAACTAAACCATGTACGATTAACACGTGAGATGGAGTAGTTTCAATGGTGAACATCACTATGTTGATCATATCTACTATATGATTCACGCTCGACCTTTCGGTCTCTGTGTTCCGAGGCCATATCTGTATATGCTAGGCTCGTCAAGTTTAACCTGAGTATTCCGCGTGTGCAACTGTTTTGCACCCATTGTATTTGAACGTAGAGCCTATCACACCCGATGAACACGTGGTGTCTCAGCACGAAGAACTTTCGCAACGGTGCATACTCAGGGAGAACACTTTTATCTTGAAATATTAGTGAGAGATCATCTTATAATGCTACCGTCAATCAAAGCAAGATAAGATGCATAAAGGATTAACATCACATGCAATCAATATAAGTGATATGATATGGCCATCATCATCTTGTGCTTGTGATCTCCATCTCCGAAGCACCGTGCTCGTGATCTCCATCTACGAAGCACCGTCATGATCACCATCGTCACCGGCTCGACACCTTGATCTCCATCGTAGTATCGTTGTCGTCTCGCCAACTTATTGCTTTTACGACTATCGCTACCGCTTAGTGATAAAGTAAAACTATTACATGGCGATTGCATCTCATACAATAAAGCATAACATCATATGGCTCCTGCCAGTTGCCGATAACTCGGTTACAAAACATGATCATCTCATACAACACATTATATCACATCATGTCTTGACCATATCACATCACAACATGCCCTGCAAAAACAAGTTAGACGTCCTCTACTTTCTTGTTGCATGTTTTACGTGGCTGCTACGGGCTTAGCAAGAACCGTTCTTACCTACGCATCAAAACCACAACGATAGTTTGTCAAGTTGGTGCTGTTTTAGCCTTCGCAAGGACCGGGCGTAGCCACACTCGGTTCAACTAAAATGAGAGAGACAGACACCCGCCGGTCACCTTTAAGCAACGAGTGCTCGCAACGGTGAAACCAGTTTCGCGTAAGCGTACGCGTAATGTCGGTCTGGGCCGCTTCATCTCACAATACCGCTGAACCAAAGTATGACATGTTGGTAAGCAGTATGACTTATATCGCCCACAACTCACTTGTGTTCTACTCGTGCATAGCATCAACGCATAAAACCAGGCTCGGATGCCACTGTTGGGGAACGTAGTAATTTCAAAAAAATTCCTACGCACACGCAAGATCATGGTGATGCATAGCAACGAGAGGGGAGAGTGTTGTCCACGTACCCTCGTAGACCGACAGCGGAAGCGTTATCACAACGCGGTTGATGTAGTCGTACGTCTTCACGATCCGACCGATCAAGTACCGAACGTACGGCACCTCCAAGTTCTACACACGTTCAGCTCGATGACGTCCCTCGAACTCCGATCCAGCCGAGTGTTGAGGGAGAGTTTCGTCAGCACGACGGTGTGGTGACGATGATGATGTTCCACCGACGCAGGGCTTCACCTAAGCTCCGCGACGGTATTATCGAGGTGTAATATGGTGGAGGGGGGCACCGCACACGGCTAAAATATCGTATATCAAGTGTGTAGAGAGGTGCCCCCTGCCCCCGTATATAAAGGAGCAAGGGGGAGGCCGGCTGCCCTTGGCGGGCCAAAGAGAGGGGGGAGTCCTCCTCCTAGTAGGAGTAGGACTCCCCTTTCCTAGTCCTACTAGGAAAAGAAGGGGGGAAGGAAAGAGAGGGAGAGGGAGAGGGAAAGGGGGCTGCGCCCCCTCTCCTAGTCCAACTAGGACTCCTCCTGGGAGGGGGCGCGCCACCTCCTGGCTGCTGCCCTCTCTCTCCCCTCGAGGCCCACTAAGGCCCAATACTTCCCCGGGGGGTTCCGGTAACCCTCCGGCACTCCGGTTTAATCCGAAACTTCTCCGGAACACTTCCGGTGTCCGAATATAGTCGTCCAATATATCAATCTTTATGTCTCGACCATTTCGAGACTCCTCGTCATGTCCGTGATCACATCCGGGACTCCGAACAACCTTCGGTACATCAAAACATATAAACTCATAATATAACTGTCATCGTAACTTTAAGCGTGCGGACCCTTTGGGTTCGAGAACTATGTAGACATGACCGAGACACCTCTCTGGTCAATAACCAATAGTAGGACCTGGATGCCCATATTGGCTCCCACATATTCTACGAAGATCTTTATCGGTCAGACCGCATAACAACATACGTTGTTCCCTTTGTCATCGGTATGTTACTTGCCCGAGATTCGATCGTCGGTATCTCGATACCTAGTTCAATCTCGTTACTGGCAAGTCTCTTTACTCGTTCCGTAATACATCATCCCGCAACTAACTCATTAGTCACAATGCTTGCAAGGCTTATAGTGATGTGCATTACCGAGTGGGCCCAGAGATACCTCTACGACAATCGGAGTGACAAATCCTAATCTCGAAATACGCCAACCCAACAAGTACCTTTGGAGACACCTGTAGAGCACCTTTATAATCACCCAGTTACGTTGTGATGTTTGGTAGCACACAAAGTGTTCCTCCGGTAAACGGGAGTTGCATAATCTCATAGTCATAGGAACATGTATAAGTCATGAAGAAAGCAATAGCAACATACTAAACGATCGGGTGCTAAGCTAACGGAATGGGGCAAGTCAATCACGTTATTCTCCTAATGAGTTGATCCCGTTAATCAAATGACAACTCATGTCTATGGCTAGGAAACATAACCATCTTTGATTAACGAGCTAGTCAAGTAGAGGCATACTAGTGACACTCCGTTTGTCTATGTATTCACACATGTATTATGTTTCCGGTTAATACAATTCTAGCATGAATAATAAACATTTATCATGATATAAGGAAATATATAATACTTTATTATTGCCTCTAGGGCATATTTCCTTCAATTACCACTTCACGTTTTAACCCGGATAAGTTCAGTTCTTATTTTAAGATAGACTTATCAGGAGTACGCGGGGTCAGAGTGGATCAAGCAACACATGGCGTATTATCCAAGTTTCAAGGAAGGCGGCTGAAACAGCCTGAGCTTCTCCTTGCTATCTATAAACCGTGCCCTCTCATGACAAAACGGCGTTTTAACTTTAACAAGTTCAGGGTCTTTGCTAGAAAAAGATTGACTATTAAGAGTTCGCCGGGTCAATCAGGATTACCTGATGGAGAAGCTTCCGGATTATAGGCAGGATAACCTGGGGTTTTAGGTGAATACACCTGGCTTCCAAGCCTGGCTTTTATAGCCTATCACAAGGGTTATAGCAGCTTTTGTTCTTTAGAACAGAAAGAGCCCCCAAGCAATATTTTGAGCTGTGCTCAAGGGGTACCTATGTTTGAGTTGTGCCTTTTTGCAACAGACTCTCTTTAGTCCCCGTAACATGGGTTGCAAGCCCCCAAGTGTTTTTTTGTGGCCGATAAGCCGGATCTAAGGGTAATGATATCTCTGCTTTATAAAGCGAAAAACCCGACAAACTCCTTAAAGAGAAAAATAACAGAGGCCCCGCTTTAGCAGGCATGCCGGTTTATTATATTGATCATAATATATACATTGTCAAAAATATGTACATCATTAGAGCATATGGCTTAGGTGTAGTAAGGCCGAAGATGAGCAATATTCCACGGCCGGTGGGTCTCCTCTCCGACTTGCGTGAGTCTTTGTGCTCTCGAACATCGATAAGGTAGTATGACCCGTTGTTCAGATTCTTGCTGACCACAAAAGGTCCTTCCCAAGGAGGGGATAACTTATGCATATCAGTCTGATCCTGGATGAGCCGGAGCACCAGATCGCCTTCTTGAAAAGTTCTGGTTTTAACCTGGCGGTTGTGATAACGATGCAGATCCTGCTAGTAAATTGTCGAACAAGCCGCTGCAATATCACGCTCCTCATCTAACAGGTCAAGTGCTTCCTGACGTGCTTTCTCATTGTCAGCTTCAACATAAGCCGCCACACGGGGTGAGTCAAGACGGATGTCACTAGGGAGAACCGCCTCTGCTCCGTAAACCATGAAAAAAGGTGTGTAACCCGTAGATCTGTTGGGCGTGGTATTAATGCTCCATAACACAGAAGGTAACTGTTCCACCCAACAACCCAGCGTCCTCTGCAACGGAACCATAAGCCGAGGCTTGATGCCTCTCAGGATCTCTTGATTGGCTCTCTCTGCTTGACCATTAGATTGAGGATGAGCCACTGATGACACGTCAAGCCGGATGTGCCTACGTTGACAAAATTCTTTCATAGCCCCCTTGGACAGATTAGTGCCATTATCCGTGATGATGCTGTGTGGAAAACCAAACCGGAAAATCACCTTCTTGATGAATTGAACCGCCGTGGCCGCATCACACTTACTGACTGGCTCTGCCTCCACCCGCTTAGTGAACTTGTCAACCGCCACCAAAAGGTGGGTCTTCTTATCCTTGGACCTCTTAAAGGGTCCAACCATATCCAGCCCCCAAGTTGCAAACGGCCAAGTTATTGGAATCATCCTCAATTCTTGAGCCAGAACATGAGCGCGGCACGAAAACTTCTGACAACCATCACACCTTTTGACCAAGTCTTCAGCATCAGCATGAGCCGTTAGCCAATAGAAGCCGTGACGAAAAGCCTTAGCTACCAGGGACTTTGAACCAGCGTGGTGACCACAATCTCCTTCGTGGATCTCACGCAGAATCTCACAGCCTTCTTCAGGAGAAACGCAGCGCTGAAATGCCCCAGAAACACTGCAGTGATGTAACTCGCCGTTGACAATTGTCATGGACTTAGACTGCCGGATTATCTGGCTCGCCAAAACTTCATCCTCGGGTAACTCGCCCCGAGTCATATACGCCAAATATGGCACCGTCCAATCAGGGATGACGTGAAGAGCCGCCACCAACTGAGCCTCCAGATCAGGAACAGCCAAATCCTCCTCTGTAGGCAATTGGACCGACGGGTTATGCAGGACGTCAGGAAAGTCATTGGGAGGCACCGGTTTACGTTGAGAACCCAACCAGCTTAAAGCGTCCGCCGCTTCATTCTTGGACCGGTCGACATGCTCGACTTGATAACCCTTGAAGTGACCAGCAATAACATCCACCTCTCGCCGATAAGCTGCCATGAGTGGATCCTTGGAGTCCCAAGTACCAGAGACTTGCTGAGCCACCAAATCTGAATCTCCAAGGCATCATACCCGGCTTAAGGTCATCTCCTTAGCCATTCGAAGACCGTGGAGCAAGGCCTCATACTCAGCTGCATTATTAGTGCAAGGAAACATTAAACGGAGAACATAACAAAATTTGTCACCTCGAGGGGAAGTAAGGACAACTCCAGCCCCCGAGTCCTCCAATTGTCTGGATCCATCGAAGTGAATAGTCCAGTATGTTTTATCCGGTTTATCTTCTGGTGCCTGTAATTCCGTCTAGTCATTGATGAAGTCCACGAGCACTTGAGATTTGATAGCCGTACGAGGCATATATCTTAACCCATGAGGCCCAAGCTCAATGGCCCACTTAGCAACCCGGCCAGTTGCCTCCCTGTTTCGGATGATGTCCCCCAAAGGAGCAGAACTGACCATAGTAATGGGATGGCCCTGAAAATATTGCTTAAGCTTCCGGCTCGCCATAAAAACTCCATACACCAGCTTCTGCCAATGTGGGTAACTCTGCTTAGACTCAATAAGCACCTCGCTGATACAGTAAACCGGCCGTTGAACCAGATATTCCTTGCCTGATTCCTTGCGCTCCACCACAATAGCCACGCTGACAGCCCGGGCGTTAGCAGCCACATATAACAGCAATGGTTCTTTATCAACGGGGGCAGCTAGAACAGGTGGCCCGGCTAACTGCTTCTTCAAGTCCTCCAACGCCGCATGAGCAGCATCACTCCAGACAAAGTTGTCTGTCTTCTTCATCATCTGGTATAAAGGGATAGCCTTCTCTCCCAACCGGCTGACAAACCGGCTCAGGGCCGCAATATGACCCGCCACACATTGTACATTGTTGATACACGCCGGTTTAGCCAGAGAAGTAATGGCCTTGATCTTCTCCGGATTAGCTTCAATGCCCCTGTTAGAAACCAAAAAACCCAAGAGTTTACCTGCCGGTACACCGAAGATGCATTTGGCCGGGTTAAGCATCATTTTGTAAACCCGGAGGTTATCAAAGGTTTCCTTCAGATCATCTATTAATGTCTCCTTCTTCCTAGACTTCACCACAATATCATCCACATAAGCATGGACATTGCGCCCAAACTGGTTGTGAAGGCAATTCTGCACACATCGCTGATAAGTCGCCTGGGCACTCTTGAGCCCAAAAGGCATAGATACATAACAGAAGGCTCCAAAGGGAGTTATAAAGGCTGTTTTTTCCTGGTCCTTAACTACCATCTTGATCTGATGATAACCAGAATAAGCATCTAGAACACTCAAACGCTCACAACCCGCCGTAGCATCAATAATCTGGTCAATACGGGGGAGAGCAAAAGGATCAGCTGGACAAGCCTTGTTCAAACCCGTGTAATCTACACACATGCGCCAAGTGCCATTCTTCTTAAGTACCAGCACCGGGTTAGCCAGCCACTCAGGATGAAAAACTTCAACGATAAACCCAGCCGCCAGGAGCCGGGCTACTCCCTCACCAATAGCCTTACGCCTTTCTTCGTTGAAGCGGCGAAGAAACTGCTTGACCGGTATAAACTTGGGATCACTATTAAGAGTGTGCTCAGCGAGTTCCCTCGGTACACCTGGCATGTCAGAAGGTTTCCATGCAAAGATGTCCCGATTCTCACGGATGAACTCGATGAGCGCGCTTTCCTATTTTAGATCCAACTTAGTGCTGATGCTGAATTGCTTGGATGAATCGCTAGGGACAAAATCAAACAACTTAGTCTCATCAGCCGATTTAAACTTCAAAGCCGGATCTTGCTCTATAGTTGGCTTCTTCAATGAAGTCATATCCTCCGGATCAACATTGTCCTTATAAAATTTTAACTCTTCGGCCGCACAAACCGACTCAGCATAAGCTGCATCACCCTCTTCACATTCCAGGGCTATCTTCCGGCTCCCATGTACTGTAATGGTCCCTTTATAACCCGACATCTTGAGCTGCAGATAAACATAACAGGGCCTGGCCATGAACTTAGCATAAACTGGCCGTCCAAACAGAGCATAATAAGGGCTTTTGATTTTCACCACCTCAAAGGTCACGGACTCTGACCTAGAGTCATGAGGTCTCCAAACGTAACTTCCAGGGCTATCTTGCCAACCGGGTATGCCGATTTACCGGGCACCACGCCATGGAAAACAGTGTTTGACGGCTTAAGATTCTTATCTGTTAGTCCCATGCGACGGAAAGTCTCGTAATAGAGGATATTGATGCTGCTCCCTCCGTCCATGAGTACCTTAGTGAACTTATACCCTCCAACCTGAGGTGCCACTACCAAAGGCCAGGTGACCCGGATTATCAACCCGTGGCAGATGATCCTCTCGACTCCATACAATGGGCTGCTCAGACCAACACAAATAACGGGGAACGGCCGGTTCAACCGAGTTTACCGCCCTCTTATGGAGCTTCTGGTCCCCCTTGCATAAGCTAGTGGTGAAGACATGATACTGCCCACTGTTCAGCTGCTTCGGGTTGCTATGATAACCTGACTGTTGTCGATTCCCCTGATTATTCTGCTGATTGTAACCACCTTGGTTGCCTTGGTTGCCCAAATTACCTTGGAATCCTGAGCTTGAGCCGCCGCCCCCATAACCCGGTCCGTGGAAACTGGATCCTGAACCGCCGCCCGGGCCATGACCATCTTGGTAAAAATTCGAATTTTTGAACTCCTTCATAATGAGGCAATCCTTCCAGAGGTGACCGGACGGCCTTTCCTTCGTCCCGTGTCTTGGGCAGGGCTGGTTCAACAGATGCCCAAGATTGATGCTTGACGGTCCAGTCTGCTGGGGCGGTTTACCCTTGCGGCGCTGACCATTATTCTGCATATTGGTGTTAGCCACAAAGTCAAAACTATTGTCAGCCTTGCGCTTACCATTGCCTCCTTGGCTTGCCGGGTTATGCTGCTGTCCCTTGGTGTTGCTGCTCTTCTTTCCCTTTCCCGGCCTTTCATCATCAGACTCGGGGTCCTTGGTACCATCAGAGTCAGCGTACTTAACCAAGGCTGCCATGAGTGTCCCCATGTCATTACAATGACGTTTAAGCCGTCCCAGTTTCTGCTTCAGAGGCGTGAAACGACAATTGCCTTCCAACATCATGACCGCGGAATCGGCATTGATATGATCCGACGAGTGCAAAATTGCCGAAACCCGGCGCACCCAATGATTCGTTGATTCACCTTCTTCTTGAACACAGGCAGCTAGATCCACAACTGACATGGGTTTCTTGCATGTGTCTTTGAAATTCTGGATAAACCGGGCTTTTAGCTCGGCCCATGATCCGATCGAGTTGTCAGGAAGCCCCTTTAACCAGGTCCGGGCCGTCCCTTCCAGCATCAGGGGAAAATATTTAGCACACGCCGCTTCACTAACATCCAGCAACTCCATGGCCATCTCATAACTCTCAATCCACGCTTCAGGAGCTAAATCGGCTGTATAGTTAGGCACCTTGCGGGGACCCTTGAAATCCTTGGGCAAGCGCTCATTGCGTAAGGCCGGCACTAAACACATCACGCCCAAGTTTTTAAAGGTCACCCTGGCTCCACTAAAGTTGTTCCACGAACCGGAGTGGTTTGACGGGCTGCATACTGTGTAGCTAACTCGGCCTCCCGACATGCTCTGCCCTGATCCACCACATTCTGAGCATCCGCTCCTCCTCCCGCCGGATTATGACCGCGGGGCGGATTATGGTTCCGCCCACTGCTTGATACGGCTGGTTCCTCAATACACCTGCTCTAACTCCGGCATGGACGGGGGGGTGGAATGAATCCTGTCACAACTATAGGAATAAACCTGCTGCTGAACCAAAGCCGTTTGAAGAAGATCTCTAGCCCACCGTGTCTCAACTGTCATTGGAGACTCGCCTTCCATCGGAATAGCTGCCAATCGGGACGCCGCAGCAATCATATTATCCAAAGGTGTAGCAAAATGACCCGGTGGTGTTGGCACGTACTGAGGCAGATTGATCTGTGCCGGGTTATCATTCTGTCGAGGTAGAGCCGTCGTCCGCGGCTAATCCGGAGCTCCTGTCTTAGGTGCTTCAACCCGGTTTACCGATGCCGGGTTACTGGTTCCTGATCCTAGCGTGTTGAAGAGATTCCTTGATTCATAAACCGGGGGTAGATGAGACCGATGCCTTCTCCTCATTACATCATTTGACGCGTTCTGATCCAACATAAGCCGATAAGACTGTGCATCCAACTTGGCCCGCTCCACAGCCATCCTGGTGTTTTCAGCTTCCAGATCTACATTGGCTTGAGCTATATGATCCTTCACCTTTGCAACTTCTGCGTTATGCTATTCCTGATTCGCTGGGTTAACTTCAGCGGCCAGCAATGCTGCCAAAGTGTCGAATAAATCGGACAAAACCTGAGCCGGTGGTTGCGCAGGGCCTCCTGCCCCAGCTGCTGTCGCCGCCGCTGAACCGGAGATCATCGCTGTTGCGGTCGAAGAGTGTTGTGCTGACTGTGTACCGGCCATGAAGATCGCAGCTCGGCTCGGCAGATCGAGGGGGTCCGGAATACTGTCGCCATTGGAACAGCCCCCAAACCGGCCATCTTGCAGTTGGTACAACGACTCGGTCTCTCCGCTAGATGACTCGTCATCAGAGTAAACGACGGTTTCACCACCAGACACCGATCTATCCTCAGATTCCGCTCCGTGGATGACTCCCACAAAGGCACGCTTCATGGCGGGCTGAATCCGAGCGGGTCTCGCACGCTGAGCCGTTTCGACGATGTCGGTGCAGATGTCCGGCTTAGGGCCTGGTTCGCCAATCTTGCCAATGAAGACGTGAATGCCACCAAAGGGGACCCGGTACCCATACTCAATTGAGCCGGCCTCGGGGGCCCAGCCTGCATCGTCGATGTAGAGCTTGCTGCGACGACTCTTGGTCATCGGGCCCACCGCGTATCCCTTGAGCCCTTCGAAGCTGCCCTCCAGGAACTCGAAACCATCGTGCGATAGCCCCATGATGGGCGCCAACTGTCATGGAATTGTCACGTCAGATGTCCTAGTGTGAGGACTTAGTCATGGAGCCATCGCAGTGAGATTAGCTTAAAGGGGTTAAACCGGACAAAGGACACGGGGAGTTTATAGTGGTTCGGCCCCTTGCGGTGAAGGTAAAAGCCTAATCCAGTTGAGGTGGAATTGCTAGGGTTTCGATAACCAGGGAGCGAATACGCGTAACCTGGCTCTCGAGTTGTTGTTCCGTGTCCTCAAACCGCCGCCGGGTCGTCCCTTTATATACACAGGTTGACGCCCGTCGGTTTACAGGATCCCGAGCCGGTTCATAAACGTGTCCGACCTGGTATCTATTCTTTCCTATCTTACATCACAAGTCATACGCCTATGGCGGTTTATGTCTACGGGCCCTAACCCGCCTCTGGGCCTTGGGCTTCCTTGTTAAATATCCTTCACGAGTCGTCGTCTTCTATAGCTTCATGGGCTTCAACAGTAGCAATCTCTCAGAAGGTAAACCGGCCCCTCCTGGGAGGTTTATGCCTAGTAGTTATATCCCCAACAGGCCGGTTCTGCTAAATGATTTTGCACTTCGATTTGGTCTGCCATAATGCCCCGGAAATGGTCGGAGCCGCGCGGTCTTTGATAGACTAAACTGATAGTAACATCTATGCACCTTCAGATGAATAGAGCTGGCCTGTAGGTGATTGATAGGCTGCATATTAGTAGCGGCAAAACCCTATGTTTTCCAGCCAGTTCCGCTTTCCCGATTTATTTATGGTGGTTATGGTGTACCCCTATTATCTACACTACGATCTGCCTACTGGCTCTGCGCGCTCGTTATCATGGTTTGGCAATAAACTTTCTATACGGTATATTATGAACCTATCGTCTGCCAACTATCCTTACATCTAGGGCCCCCAATAGGGAGCTTATTTTTTTGTGTAGTTGTGCCAGATTATATTTATCTACTCACCATATTACAGCAAACATGGGCTCTCTCATCAGAATCCAGTGATAGCACACAAGGGTTTACAGGGAGCCTCTATTATATTACAATATCCTCTCATTACAAAGATAATCTCACTACTATTTGTGTTTCCATGCTTTACAGATATTGTACGTAATCACAATGAATATAAGAATGCGCACATCAGAAGAATATTGCGGAACAGTTCAATGGGTAACAAACTTGGCATCAAGAGATTGAGGTCCATTGTGGATGCAATGAAACCCACATGCTCCCGACCTATAGATTCGTATTCAGAATATGATCCTAATGACTATTTTGAGCTCAAGGAGTCAAAGGCAGATGGCCTATCTGAAGGAAATATGCCCTAGAGGCAATAATAAAGTATTATATATTTCCTTATATCATGATAAATGTTTATTATTCATGCTAGAATTGTATTAACCGGAAACATAATACGTGTGTGAATACATAGACAAACAGAGTGTCACTAGTATGCCTCTACTTGACTAGCTCGTTAATCAAAGATGGTTATGTTTCCTAGCCATAGACATGAGTTGTCATTTGATTAACGGGATCACCTCATTAGGAGAATGACGTGATTGACATGACCCATTACGTTAGCTTAGCACCCGATCGTTTAGTATATTGCTATTGCTTTCTTCATGACTTATACATGTTCCTATGACTATGAGATTATGCAACTCCCGTTTACCGGAGGAACACTTTGTGTGCTACCAAACGTCACAACATAACTGGGTGATTATAAAGGTGCTCTACAGGTGTCTCCAAAGGTACTTGTTGGGTTGGCGTATTTCGAGATTAGGATTTGTCACTCCGATTGTCGTAGAGGTATCTCTGGGCCCACTCGGTAATGCACATCACTATAAGCCTTGCAAGCATTGTGACTAATGAGTTAGTTGCGGGATGATGTATTACGGAACGAGTAAAGAGACTTTCCGGTAACGAGATTGAACTAGGTATCGAGATACCGACGATCGAATCCCGGGCAAGTAACATACCGATGACAAAGGGAACAACGTATGTTGTTATGCGGTCTGACCGATAAAGATCTTCGTAGAATATGTGGGAGCCAATATGGGCATCCAGGTCCCGCTATTGGTTATTAACCGGAGAGGTGTCTCGGTCATGTCTACATAGTTCTCGAACCCAAAGGGTCCGCACGCTTAAAGTTACGATGACAGTTATATTATGAGTTTATACGTTTTGATGTATCGAAGGTTGTTCGGAGTCCCGGATGTGATCACGGACATGACGAGGAGTCTCGAAATGGTCGAGACATAAAGATTGATATATTGGACGACTATATTCGGACACCAGAAGTGTTCCGGAGAAGTTTCGGATTAAACCGGAGTGCCGGAGGGTTACCGGAACCCCCCGGGGAAGTATTGGGCCTTAGTGGGCCTTGAGGGGAGAGAGAGGGCAGCAGCCAGGAGGTGGCGCGCCCCCTCCCAGGAGGAGTCCTAGTTGGACTAGGAGAGTGGGGCACAGCCCCTTTCCCTCTCCCTCTCTTTCCTTCCCCCTTCTTTTCCTAGTAGGACTAGGAAAGGGGAGTCCTACTCCTACTAGGAGGAGGACTCCCCCCCTCTCTTTGGCGCGCCAAGGGCAGCCGGCCTCCCTCTTGCTCCATTATATACGGGGGCAGGGGGGCACCTCTAGACACACTTGATATACGATATTTTAGCCGTGTGCGGTGCCCCCCTCCACCATTTTACACCTCGATAATACCGTCGCGGAGCTTAGGCGAAGCCCTGCGTCGGTGGAACATCATCATCGTCACCACGCCGTCGTGCTGACGAAACTCTCCCTCAACACTCGGCTGGATCGGAGTTCGAGGGACGTCATCGAGCTGAACGTGTGTAGAACTTGGAGGTGCCGTACGTTCGGTACTTGATCGGTCGGATCGTGAAGACGTACGACTACATCAACCGCGTTGTGATAACGCTTCCGCTGTCGGTCTACGAGGGTACGTGGACAACACTCTCCCCTATCGTTGCTATGCATCACCATGATCTTGCGTGTGCGTAGGAAATTTTTTGAAATTACTACGTTACCAAACAGTGGCATCCGAGCCGGGTTTTATGCGTTGATGCTATGCACGAGTAGAACACAAGTGAGTTGTGGGCGATATAAGTCATACTGCTTACCAGCATGTCATACTTTGGTTCAGCGATATTGTGAGATGAAGCGACCCGGACCGACATTACGCATACGCTTACGCGAGACTGGTTTCACCGTTTGGAGCACTCGTTGCTTAAAGGTGGCTGGCGGGTGTCTGTCTCTCTCACTTTAGTTGAACCGAGTGTGGCTACGCCCGGTCCTTGCGAAGGTTAAAACAGCACCAACTTGACAAACTATCGTTGTGGTTTTGATGCGTAGGTAAGAACGGTTATTTAAATCATGTCTCTTTATTTACCAATCTGAAATGGTATAAATTGACAGTGCACTCACCATTCATGCTTATAGGTTGTTTAGAACTACATCTATGCTTGTGTTCTTGATCTGTAATCTAGTGGTCTGGTGAAGCTGGCCGCTCCTGCACAATGCCATTTCCTGACGTCTTAACTATGAACAATGCCTATTATGTTAATGCTATTTTAAACCGTGTCTCTCTATTTCTGACAAAGAAATGAGATGAATTGAGAGCGTTGATGCTTATACGTGCAAAACCTGTTATCTACCTACTTGTTTCTCTTTCAGGGTGACAACACTGCTGCTAGGAAGAACTGCCACAATGATAGTGAGACGAACCCATTGTTTGTCCCTCCAACACATATTCTAGAGGAGAAGGCAACACATATTGAGGGTAGGGATACAACCACGAAGTCACATCTTGATGTAGTGTCAAACTTACTCAGTGACACAAGCTCGATGAAGTCGCCGCGTGAATCAGCTCGACTTCTTTAGTCTGAAATTCAAGCAGAAATACATGCTTCCGCTCTAATACGACTGGAACTCCAATCTCTATGCAAGATTAACCGTAAGTATAGGACGCTTATTGAGGCTATGCAGCTTAAGTTGGTGGACATGAATGCCAAAGAAGCACAGTCTTGTCAGGTTGCTAAGCTGCTTGCGCTGCAGCTCCTGGGCCGGGCTAACCTTTCTTGAACTGTGTTGAAGTGCTGTCGGTTCTGTCTATTATTTTGTCCGCCTATTAACTTCCACTGGTGGCGACCTGCCCAATTTATGTAATCTGCTGTCTGGTTGCCCTTTATTATCACTGGCGCTGAACTTTGATGCCGAGGGGTTGTAATATGCTGTAATTTCTTTGTTGTATAGTCTAGGTTTATTCAATCTATTCTTGGTCGATATGATGTAATTTAGGCTGGAAGGTTTAGTGAATCTCAGTGTTGTCGGTCTTCAGGCCGGCCCGTTACTCATATGGGCCAAAACCTGGGCCTATAATCATCTTGGGCCATTAGCAGGTCTAAACCTATAGTTGTTTCCCGCCTTTAACAGGCCGAGTAAAGTTTTGTCCAGCTGGGCCAGAGAATACCATGGGCTTTTAACAGGCTAAAACCTAGCAATGAGGCGAAAAAATCATGGGCCAATACAGGCCGAAATTGCCTAAGGCCCATGTTTGGCCCAAATAGGACGAGCAGTTAACAGGCCAAAATATATCTTGGGCCTGTTTGGCCCAATAAAATTATGGGCTTTAAGCAGGCCAGTATCTACGCGGGCCATAGCCCTAAAAGTATCAGTTTCTGGCATGACCGAATCTTTTGAGAATATCGTTTATTACGTTAATTTCTTCATCTTTTCTTGTTTCCAGAAGATCTCGGATGGTTTCTGAAGCTTCCATGATCTTGTAAAAGAAGGGCCATTATCAGGTGGGCTGTAAGCAGGCCAGATTCAACGCGGGCTGTAATTAGGCCCAACTGTTACACGGGCCATTAATAGGCCGATAGGCCAGTTGGGCTGAAATTTATCCACGAAGACTACGGGCCATTAAGAGGCCTAAAGTTACTTCGGACCAGAAATAGCCCAGATCTGCATGGGCCGTTAAATGGCCTAAAGTTAAACCGGGCCGACAATGTCCCAGATGTACCATGGGCCGCTAACAGGCCGAAACTATTATTGGGCCGAAGTGGTAAACGGGCATTTAACAGGCTGAAATACAAACCTGTCTTAGTATGGGCCCAAAAGAACAGTGGCCTGTTAACGGGCCTGATCCGATATGGGCCGTAATTTGGCCCGAAACGCGGCAGGCTGTGAACGGGCCTGATCTGGTATGGGCCTCAATTTGACCCAAAACATGGCAGGCTGTTAACGGGCCAGCCCACTAATGTCTGAAAAAACATGATGGGCCTTTAGCTGGGCCGACCTTTTCACCGGAATGGGCC
This sequence comes from Aegilops tauschii subsp. strangulata, assembly GCF_002575655.3. Taxonomy (NCBI): domain Eukaryota; kingdom Viridiplantae; phylum Streptophyta; class Magnoliopsida; order Poales; family Poaceae; genus Aegilops; species Aegilops tauschii. The sequence continues at coordinate 489,285,668 of NC_053039.3, forward strand.
TCTGTTGGGGCGTGCCATGCGTCGACGTATCATAGGCGCTTCCTGTCCAATGAGTGGATGACATTTGTCGAAATGTTGAGCCAACACGTGTTTCCTATGGCCAATGAGAATTCTACTTGTGGAAAATCCCCATTGGTCCCGGTTGTTAACGGGTTATCGGATCCAAAACCGGACTCGATAGCTTAACTGCGAGCCGTTACGGTCGATGCCACGTGTCGGTCACCCTTAACGAAAGCACTTCTATGACACGCGATTTATCGTCATGGAAGTGGACACTTCCGTGATGATAATTTTGGTAACGTCATGGAACACTTCTACGACAACACAGGTATGACTATCTTGATTCTGTCATAAAATTGTCATGGATGTACATGCATGACAGAAAATGTGACCTACTGTGACAAACACGTATCATCACAGAAGTGTCTTTTTTTTGTAGTGATTTATCGTGAACTTAGTACCTGATAGTATTTTGCATGTCTATGTTGTTGTAGATAAATGGCCCGTGCTACTGTTCCATTGAATTTTAATGTGTTCCTAGAGAAAGCTAAGTTGAAAGATGATGGTAGCAACTACACGGACTGGGTCTGTAACTTGAGGATTATCCTCATTGCTGCACAGAAGAATTACGTCCTGGAAGCACCGCTAGATGCCAGGCCTGCTGCAGATGCTGCTGATGACGTTAAGAACGTCTGGCAGAGTAAAGCTGATGACTACTCGATTGTTCAGTGTGCCATGCTTTACCGCTTAGAACCGGGACTTCAGCGACGTTTTGAACGTCATGGAGCATATGAGATGTTCCAGGAGTTGAAGTTAATAATTCAAGCAAATGCCCGGATTGAGAGATATGAAGTCTCCAATAAGTTCTATAGCTGCAAGATGGAGAAGAATAGTTCTGTCAGTGAACATATACTCAGAATGTCTGGGTACCACAACCACCTGACTCAACTGGGAGTTAATCTTCCTGATGATAGTGTCACTGACAGAGTTCTTCAATCACTGCCACCAAGCTACAAGAGCTTCGTGATGAACTATAATATGCAAGGGATGGATAAGACAATTCCCGAGCTCTTCGCAATGCTAAAGGCTCCAGAGGTAGAAATCAAGAAGGAGCATCTAGTGTTGATGGTCAACAAGACCACCAGTTTCAAGAAGAAGGGCAAAGGGAAGATGGGGAACTTCAAGAAGAACGGCAAGCAAGTTGCTGCTCAAGTGAAGAAACCCAAGTCTGGACCTAAGCCTGAGATTGAGTGCTTCTACTACAAAGGTACTGGTCACTAGAAGCGGAACTGCCCCAAGTATTTGGAGGATAAGAAGGATGGAAAAGTTAAAGGTATATTTGATATACATGTTATTGATGTGTACTTAACTAATGCTCACAGTAGCGCCTGGGTATTTGATACTGGTTCTGTTGCTCATATTTGCAACTCGAAACAGGGCTACGGATTAAGCGAAGATTGGCTAAGGACGAGGTGACGATGCGCGTGGGAAATGGTTCCAAAGTCGATGTGATCGCGGTCGGCACGCTGCCTCTACATCTACCTTCGGGATTAGTCTTAGACCTGAATAATTGTTATTTGGTGCCAGCGTTGAGCATGAACATTATATCAAGATCTTGTTTGATGCGAGACAGTTTTTCAATTAAATCAGAGAATAATGGTTGTTCTATTTATATGAGTAATATCTTTTATGGTCATGCACCCCTGTTGAGTTGTCTATTTTTGTTGAATCACGATAGTAGTGATACACAGATTCATAGTTTTGAAGCCAAAAGATATAAGTTTAATAATGATAGTGCAACTAATTTGTGGCACTGCCGTTTAGGTCATATCGGTGTAAAGCGCATGAAGAAACTCTGTGCTGATGGGCTTTTGGAATTACTTGATTATGAATCACTTGATACTTGCGAACCATGCCTCATGGGCAAGACGACAAAGACTCCATTCTCCGGAACAATGGAGCGAGCAACAGACTTGTTGGAAATAATACATACTGATGTATGCGGTCCGATGAGTGTTGACGCTCGCGGCGGGTATCGTTATTTTCTTACCTTCACAGATGATTTGAGCAGATATGGGTATATCTACTTGATGAAATATAAGTCCGAAACATTTGAAAAGTTCAAAGAATTTCAGAGTGAAGTGAAAAATCATCGTAACAAGAAAATAAAGTTTCTACGATCTGATCGTGAAGGAGAATATTTGAATTACGAGTTTGGTCTTCATTTGAAACAATGTGGAATAGTTTCGCAACTCACGCACCTGGAACACCACAGCGTAATGGTTTGTCCAAACATCGTAACCGCGTTTTATTAGATATGGTGCGATCTATGATGTCTCTTACTGATTTACCGCTATCGTTTTGGGGTTATGCTTTAGAGACGGCTGCATTCACGTTAAATAGGGCACCATCTAAATCTGTTGAGACGACACCATATGAACTGTGGTTTGGCAAGAAACCGAAGTTGTCGTTTCTTAAAGTTTGGGGCTGCGATGCTTATGTGAAAAAGCTTCAACCTGATAAGCTCGAACCCAAATCGGAGAAATGTGTCTTCATAGGATACCCAAAGGAGACTGTTGGGTACACCTTCTATCACAGATCCGAAGGCAAGATATTCGTTGCTAAGAATGGATCCTTTCTAGAGAAGGAGTTTCTCTCGAAAGAAGTGAGTGGGAGGAAAGTGGAACTTGATGAGGTAATTGTACCTTCTGCCGAATTGGAAAGTAGTTCATCACATAAATCAGTTCCAGTGATTCCTACACCAATTAGTGAGGAAGCTAATGATAGTGATCATGAAACTTCAGATCAAGTTACTACTGAACCTCGTAGGTCAACCAGAGTAAGATCCGCACCAGAGTGGTATGGTAATCCTGTTCTGGACGTCATGTTACAGACCATAACGAACCTACAAACTATGAGGAAACGATGATGAGCCCAGATTCCGCAAAATGGCTTGAGGCCATGAAATCTGAGATGGGATCCATGTATGAGAACAATGTGTGGACTTTGGTTGACTTGCCCGATAATCGACAAGCCATCGAGAATAAATGGATCTTCAAGAAGAAGACTGACGCTGACGGTAATGTTACTGTCTACAAAGCTCGACTTGTTGCGAAATGTTTTTGACAAGTTCAAGGGGTTGACTACGATGAGACTTTCTCACGCGTAGCGATGCTTAAGTCTGTCCAAATCAGTTTAGCAATTGCCGCATTTTATGATTATGAAATATGGCAAATGGGTGTCAAAACTGCATTCCTGAATGGATTTCTGGAAGAAGAGTTGTATATGATGCAACCAGAAGGTTTTGTCGATCCAAAGGATGCAAACAAAGTGTGCAAGCTCCAGCGATCCATTTGTGGACTTGTGCAAGCCTCTCGGAGTTGGAATAAACGTTTTGATAGTGTGATCAAAGCATATGGTTTTATACAGACTTTTTTAGAAGCCTGTATTTACAAGAAATTGAGTGGGATCTCTGTAGCATTTCTAATATTATATGTGGATGACATATTGTTGATTGGAAATGATATAGAATTTCTGGATAGCATAAAAGGATACTTTTTCAATGAAAGACCTCGGTGAAGCTGCTTATATATTGGGCATCAAGATCTATAGAGATAGATCAAGACGCTTAATTGGACTTTCACAAAGCACATACCTTAATAAGATTTTGAAGAAGTTCAGAATGGACCAGTCAAAGTAAGGGTTCTTGCCTGTGTTACAAGGTGTGAAGTTGAGTGAGACTTAATCCCCAACCACTGCAGAAGATAGAGAGAAAATGAAAGTACTTCCCTATGCTTCAGCCATAGGTTCTATCATGTATGCAATGCTGTGTACCAGACCTGGGGTGTGCCTTGCTATAAGTATAGTAGGGAGGTACCAAAGTAATCCATGAGTGGATCACTGGACAGCGGTCAAGAACATCCTGAAATACCTGAAAAGGACTAAGGATATGTTTCTCATTTATAAAGGTGATAAAGAGCTCTTTATAAAAGGTTACGTCGATGCAAGCTTTGACACTGATCCGGATGACTCTAAGTCACAAACCGGATACATGTTTATATTGAACGGTGGAACTGTCAGTTGGTGCAGTTCTAAGCAGAGCATCGTGGCGGGATCTACGTGTGAAGCGGAATACATAGCTGCTTGGGAAGCATCAAATGAAGGAGTCTGGATGAAGGAGTTCATATCCGACATAGGTGTCATACCTAGTGCATCGGGTCCAATGAAAATCTTTTGTGACAATACTGGAGCAATTGCCTTGGCAAAGGAATCCAGATTTCACAAGAGAACCAAGCACATCAAGAGACGCTTCAATTCCATCCGTCATCAAGTGTCGGAAGGAGACATAGAGATTTGCAAGATACATACGGATCTGAATGTTGCAGTCCCTTTGACTAAGCCTCTCTCACGAGCAAAACATGATCAGCACCAAGACTCAATGGGTGTTAGAATCATTACAATGTAATCTAGATTATTGACTGTAGTGCAAGTGGGAGACTGAAGGAAATATGCCCTAGAGGCAATAATAAAGTTGTTATTTATATTTCCTTATATCATGATAAATGTTTATTATTCATGCTTGAATTGTATTAACCGGAAACTTAGTACATGTGTGAATACATAGACAAACAGAGTGTCACTAGTATGCCTCTACTTGACTAGCTCGTTGATCAAGGAGGTTAAGTTTCCTAGCCATTGACATGAGTTGTTATTTGATTAATGGGATCACATCATTAGAGAATGATGTGATTGACTTGACCCATCCGTTAGCTTAGCACTATGATCGTTTACTTTATTGCTATTGCTTTCTTCATAACTTATACATGTTCCTATGACCATGAGATTATGCAACTCCCGAATACCGGAGGAAAACTTAGTGTGCTATCAAACGTCACAACGTAACTGGGTGATTATAAAGATGCTCTATAGGTGTCTCCGATAGTGTTTGTTGGGTTGGCATAGATTGAGATTAGGATTTGTCACTCCGTGTTTCGGAGAGGTATCTCTGGGCCCTCTCGGTAATGCACATCACTATAAGCCTTGCAAGCAATGTGACTAATGAGTTAGTTGCGGGATGATGCATTACGGTACAAGTAAAGAGACTTGTCGGTAACGAGATTGAACTAGGTATTGAGATACCAACGATCGAATCTCGGGCAAGTAACATACCGATGACAAAGGGAACAACGTATGTTGTTATGCGGTTTGACAGATAAAGATCTTCGTAGAATATGTAGGAACCAATATGAGCATCCAGGTTCCGCTATTGGTTATTGACCGGAAGTGAGTCTCGGTCATGTGTACATAGTTCTCGAACCCGTAGGGTCCGCACGCTTCACGTTCGGTGATGATCGGTATTATGAGTTTATGTGTTTTGATGTATCGAAGGTTGTTAGGAGTCCCGGATGTGATCACGGACATGACAAGGAGTCTCTAAATGGTCGAGACATAAAGATTGATATATTGGACGATTATATTCGGACACCAGAAATGTTCCGGAGAAGTTTCGGATAAAACCGGAGTACCGGAGGATTACCGGAACCCCCCGGGGGAACTAATGGGCCACATGGGCCTTAGTGGAGAGAGAGGGGCGGCTAGGGCAGGCCACGCGCCCCTCCCCCTTGGGTCCAAATTGGACTAGGGAAGGGGGGCGGCGCCCCCCTTTCCTTCTCCCTCTCTCCTTCTCCTTCCTCCCCCCTCTCTTCCCTTGTTGGAAACCTACTAGGAATAGGATTCCTAGTAGGAATCCTACTTGGGGCGCGCCCTATGAGGGCCGGCCGGCCTCCCCCTTGATCCATTATATATGGGGGCAGGGGGCACCCTAGGACACACAGGTCGACAGTTGTCATAGCCGTGTGCGGTGCCCCCCTCCACATATTTCCACCTTGGTCATATCGTTGCAGTGCTTAGGCGAAGCCCTGCGTCGGTAACTTCATCAACACCGTCATCACGCCGCCGTGCTGACAAAAATTTCCCTCGACCTCAGCTGGATCTAGAGTTCGTGGGACATCACCAAGCTGAACGTGTGCAGATCGTGGAGGTGCCCTACCTTCGGTGCTAGGATCGGTCGGATCATGAAGATGTACGACTACATCAACCGCGTTGTCATAACGCTTCCGCTTTCGGTCTACGAGGGTACATAGACAACACTCTCCCCTCTCGTTGCTATGCATCACCTGGATAGATCTTGCGTCATCATAGGATTTTTTTTTGAAATTACTGTGTTTCCCAACAATGGCGACGCTTCTTCTTCGAGTTTGTCTTACGGACTCTGATCCTCCTTGACTCCATCCATCTGGACAAGTCGAGGAGCTTCGACGTAGATTCCCATCGTCTCCTTGGGGCAGTGAGGTTAGGGTTATTCGTCATGTGGGGAGATTTCGTGTCAATTGCTTCAGATCTATGTAAGGGTTCAAGGATGACAACTGCAACTCTAGGGCGCTGGTCCTTAGGGGCACATGCACGAAGATTCTCCGGCTGTCATCGACAAGGTCAAGCTCGCTTCGATAGGGGAGCGGCTACAACAGAGGGTCAACGGCTCGTTTTGCTGGCGGTAGTTCGGAATCTCGATGTAATTTTTATATGTTTGAGATTCTTTGTATTTTCGATGAATTTTTGTAATAGATCTGATCCTTTTCACACAAAAGGTGGCAACATCTAAGGTATAAAGAGGATAGAAAATTGCAACCGATGAGAAGGCTTACAAATTATAGGATAACTTTCCAATAATTGATGCTTTTTCTTAGCAAAAACAGTAGGGAAGATAATAACCCACAAGTATAGTGGATCACAAAAGTCTTTGAGGGTAGTATTTCACCCAAATTTGTTGATTCAAAACAAGGGGAGCCAAAGAATATTCCTGAGCTTTAGCAGTTGAGTTGTCAATTCAACCACACCTGGAGAACTAAATATCTGCAGCAAAGTGTTTTGTAGCACAGTAGTTTGATAGTTTGATAGTAGCAGTAACAGTGGGAATAGTAAAAGGAACAGTAATAGTAGGAGTTTTGTAGTGATTGTAACAACATCAACAACAATAGTAACTTAGCAAAGATCAATATGAAAAACATAGGCATTGGATGAGCGATGGATATTTGTGTTGGATGATATTCATCATATAATAGTCACAACCTAGAGCGATACACAATAGTTCCAATTCATCAATTCAATGTAGGCATGTATTCCGTATATGGTCATACATGCTTATAATAAGAACTTGCATAGCATCTTTTGTCCTACCCTCCTGTGGAGCGGAGTCCATAAGGAAATCTAAGGGATATTAAGGCCTCCTTTTAATAGAGAACTGGAACAAAGCATTAACACTCAATGAATACATGAACTCCTCATACTACGGTCATCACCGGAGTGAATCCCAATTGTTGTCACTTTGGAGTCTACGGATCATAACACATACTAGGTGCATACAACGTGCAAGATAGAATCCAAAACTCACTTATATTCATGAAAACATAATAGGTTCAGATCTTAATCATGGCACTCAGGTCCTAGTGACAAGCATAAAGCATAGCAAAGTCATAGCAACATCAATCTCAGAACATAGTGGATACTATGGATCAAGGCCTAACAAATTGTCTCGATTACATGACATATCTCATCCAACTCTATCACTGTCCAGCAAGCCTACGAAGGGATTACTCACTCCCGGTGGTGAGCATCATGGAATTGTTGATGAAGAAGGGTTGGTGATGATGATGGCGATGAATCCCCTCTCCGGAGTCTCGAACAGACCCCAGATTAGCCCTCCCGATGAAGAACAGGAGGTGACGGCTCCGTATCGTAAAATGCGATGAAACCTCTTCTCTTATTTTTTTCTCGGGGACACGGAATTTATAGAGTTGGAATTAGGTTAGACAGCCGCCTGTGGGACCCACAAGGCATCAGGACGTGCCTAGGGGAGTAGGCGCGCCCTATTAGCTTGTGAGCAACTGGTGGCCCTCCTCCGGTGGATCTTTGTTCCAGTATTTTCTATTTATTCCATAAAAAATCTCCGCAAAGTTTCGTGCGATTCCAAGAACTTTGATTTCTGCACAAAAACAACACCATGGTAGTTCTGCTGAAAATAGCATTAGTCCGGGTTAGTTTCATTCAAATTGTGCAAATTAGAGTCCAAAGCAAGAGCAAAAGTGTTTGGAGAAGTAGATACAATGGAGACATATCAGAATACCCCTATTGTAACTCTTTTTTTCATTTATAATGGTGGGTATGTACATATGGGTATTACATCATGGACTGATACAACTGGGGCAATTCACAAATAGTCTTGCCAAGACTGCATTCCTTCCTTTGAACTGGGTTTGGTCTTCTTTATGATGGTTCCAAAGTTTTCCTTGAAGCATGATATGCAGTGATCCAGATCTCTTCTTTTGTTGTCAAAGATGATGATTTTTTTGTGCTTCCAAATGGTCCAACAGCTAGTGATCAGACATTCTTTGAAACAAATAATGGGGTATCCTTCACATCATAGTCAGTATTTAATTCAGTGCCAATATTCATCCAAAAGTTCTAACTTAAGTCACAGCTGAAAAAGAGATGCATGAAGTGCTCATCTGGTTCATCATCACATAGGACACACTTACTTTGTTCTAGATAGAAGTTTTTTTGGTCGGGAGATCTCTGGTATTTAATCTGTCTTGAAGGAGTAACCAGAAGAAAAATTTCTTGGGAAGACCAGGATCTCCATACCCATTGAAAAGGTTTTGGTGCATCTTGTGGGTTACCAATCAAGTGGAGATATATTTTCTTATTTGACTACTTGCTACCATTCCATATGAAATTCCATATATCTTTGGTATTGTGGTCATCATTGCAAAATAGTAAGTTTTGCATTATGATGTTTTGTTCAACATCAATGGATGACATTGGAAGATGGCACATGTCATAAAAATCTTAGTTGTCTTGCTACGTGGTGATGCAATGGTGATATAAGTGTTTTTGGCATATGAGTATAGCCGAAGTTGTCTATGCATAGGTTCATTGTTCGATTTACCATGACGGAACTTCACTATGTTTCCAATTGTTGGGGAGCAGGTGGTCATATTCTTGAAGTCCACCAAAACAAAGCAGCAATCTCTCCACTAGAAAGAGACTACTCTGGCGGGGAAATTTGGAACTTCCCCATTATTGTAATAAGTGTTCCAGATGAGCCAGACCCATGGAGTCACCAATTGGTTGAAAAGTTATATAGGAACTTGGTTAGCAGTGTCCTGTTTTGCACTCTCGGATCGAGTACTCCCAAGCCTCCAACTTTTTTTTGGGAAGGCAAACAACCTCCCATTTAACAAGGCATTTACCATGCTTATTAATATCTTTGCTATACCAAAGAAATCATCTGCCAGACTTTTCAAAGTGGCCAAGGATGGTGAATGGCACTCTGATGCAGCACATTGCAAAATAGGAAGAGCAGAGATTACTCCCTTAAGCTGAACCAGTCTACCAGGGTATGGCATCATAGTAGCAACACCTGGAAGCGTTTTGTCAAGTCTAGTTACCATGGGCATAGGGTCGTCAACTTTATGTATTGTGGAGTCCATGGGTAGTCCAAGATATGTGAAGGGCATACTTTCTTTTTTACATCCTAGAATGTTGGCCAGGTGCACAACTCTCTCATTAGAGACATTAATGCGGACCAGAGATGATTTGCTATAGTTTACTTTGAGACATGTGAATTCAAAGAAAATATGCAGTATATTCATCATAGTAGTAAGTTGCACTGGATCTGCAGGCAGTATGATCAGGGTGTCATTTGCATGTTGAATGATGGGATAATCTGTGGTGTGGGTATTGGGTACATGCAGATTAAGTGAGCCATTATGCCACGCTTGATTGATTAGTATCTGAAGCAGTTCAGCAACAATGACATAAAGAAGAGGCGAGAAGGAAGGTACAGACAAATTCAGTGAGCCATTATGCCATGCTTGATTGACTAGTATGTGAAGCAGTTCAGCAACAATGACATAAAGAAGAGGTGAGAAGGGGTCACCCTGCCTGACCCCTCTCTTACAATGTATTATTTTTCCAGGTACACCATTAAGTATCACAAATGTAGTGTAGAGGTTAAGATCATGTTAACCCATCGGATCCATTTGTCACCAAAGCCCAAATGGTTGAGCATAAATGATATTGCATTATAGTCCACTTTGTCAAAAGCCTTTTTAAAATCCACTTTGAAAATGATGATATCTTTTTTGATGTGTGACATATGTGCAAATTTTCAAAGCTCCAGGCAAGACAATCCTGGATATTCCTTCTTTTAATGAAGCCATACTGATTTTTACTAATGATTGGGATGATCATTGCTTGAGGTCTGTTAGCAAGGATTTTTGTGATAATTTTGATGGGCATACTGACCAGAGAGATAGGTCTGAAGTCATTGGGTGTTTCAGGATTATCCTTTTTGGGCATAAGAGCAATGTGTGTAGTGTTTACAGGACCCAGGTTGGCTTTTTCCTCTTGGAAGTCTTTAATTAGATTGTAGAAATATGTTTTGACAGTTGGCCAGCATTTTTTTCATGAACTAGCCATTGAAACCATCTGGTCCTGGAGATTTATCATTTGGCATGTTCATAACCACCTCATCAATTTTTTCATTGGTGATGGGCTTGCTAAGAAAATCCTGGTTGCACTGTTTGCCAAATGGGATGTATCAAAATAATGGTGGGTGGGCTCAGTCATAGCAATTCTTTCCTTGAAAGAGTTCCATAGCATAGCAGATTTTTTATCATGTTCATATTCACAGAAATTTTCAGTGCTCTTCAAGAAAGAAAGGTAATGATGTCTGAAAACTTGTCTGGAAATATCATGTTTTTTTGTATTTTCATCACCCAAATTAGTCCATGTGATATTAGCCCCGATTCTCCAATATTTCCTTTTGGCCTCAAGAAGATTATTGGTGTGTTTGATGAGGGACTTTCTGAAGTTTCTTTCTTGGAGTGTGAGGTTTCTTTGGTCCTCAATGCCATCAAGAAGTTTTAGATAAAAGCAACAATTTTCAATTGTTTTATTCTGTTGAGAATATCTTTTACTCCATGCTTTCAGACCTCTTCTGAGTGTTTTGAATTTGGCCACGATGTTTTTGACAGAGTCAGCAAAATATGCACTGTTGTTCCAATGATTTTCCACAGTGTCCACAAAGCCATCAAACTCTGTCTGGAATTCCTCAAATCTGAAAATATTGCATTTATGTATTTTGCTATCAATCTGAATTTTGATAGGTACATGATCATATGAGATTTTAGCTGAAGTAAAGGCCGAAGTGGAAGGACGATCATTAGTCCAATTTGCACTAGTGAAGATCCAGTCAAGTTTTTCAAGGAGTGGAGATTCTTGCATGTTGGACCAAGTGAAAGATCTGCCCTTTAGAGGAATCTCTACAAGATCATGATTAATGATGATGTTGTTATAAAGCATCATGTTTTTATGGTCTCCTCCTACTTATTTCTATTTTTAGATCCTCTGATAAAATTGAAGTCACCTACTATCATCGAGTTATGCAGATAAGGAATGTTCAAGTTTATAAACCAGTCTGTGGACTCCTGTTTGCCCTTAATAGAATTAGGTCCATATACATTAGTAAGAAACCACATAGAATTATCTGTATGGAGGTAAATTCTATGGTAATCCGAAAATAATCCTTTGATATTAATTTGCCATTGAATATACTACCATTCCAGATAGTAATGATACCTCCAGAACTGCCATTGAGGGGACATAGACGTACGAGTTGAATCTCTTTGGGCAAATTTTCTTGATGTAAGTCAGATCATGCTACGGTAGTAATTATGTTTCGTACCTTTGCTTTCAATAAAGTGCCAAGAGTAGGCTTTGGGATAGTGCAATTGCAAGTTTATTATGTTCTGTGTACAAATAGAAACTTTTGCGTTAAGTATTTAAATTATTCTATACTAAAACATGATATTTTTCTGAAGTATTTACAATGTACTGTCATATAAGTTTTCTGTTATGTCCTAATTTTTCCGAATTTTTGGAGTTCATAAATACATTAATATATTCCTCCTTTACAGTCTGTTCTGTTTAGAGAGATTGCTGTTATAGTTGCATTGTTTGCACATGTTTGCTTGTTTAATATTTCTATTAGTGGATAAATATGTTAAATATGTGTAGGAATTTATTATGAAATGTTTAATTATAATTTTGATGGTTTGCTACAATATATAATGTTATGTTTTTGAATTTATTTTGTACTAACCTATCTCATGAGTTTTGTCATGTTTTGTGTGAATAAAGTTTTTAAGACCTAGGGGATATTGTGATATGAGAGTATTTATGGATACACAGGACCTTAAGCTTGGGGATGCCTAAGGCACCCCAATGTAATATTCCAAGTAGTCTGAAGCATCTAAGCTCGGGGATGCCCTGGTAGGCATCCCATATTTCTTCATCAACAATTATCTATTAGTCTCGGCTGGACCTAAGTTTTCATTTATTCACATGATATGTGCTATTCTTCAAGTGTCCTTTTGTTTTGTTTGATGTTGGATACAATCCTTAGATTTAAACATTATGATTTGGAGAGAGTTTATAGCTAGTAATTTACATAACTACTCTATGCACTTCGTGTATATCTTTTGAGTAGTTTATTATTTACTTCTGAGCATCACTTATATTCTTGGAGTAAATTTACATCATACACTTGAAATTAATATATGTGTTGAGAAATAAATATGCAATCCCCACCTTAATTTATAAATATAAGTGACACTTCGATAGGCCATATCTTCAATTAAACTGGGAGTTATATAATAATGGCTAGAAGCATAGGTTGCATAATTAAATGGGAAACTCTATACATCAGTAGTCTGATCTTTTTCATCCATCAGACTTCTCCACGACCATCGATTTGTTTGTCCATCTGATGGCACTTAATATTTTATAAGATTAATTAGCAACTCCCTGCAATTACGGGAACTAATAGTGCTCCTTCCAGCCAACCATTCAACAACGATCGACCGTCAGCCCAGTCATGTGGCGATTAGGGCAACCCCACCCACGGCGGCCACCTCCACCGGTGGCTCCTTCCCATCGGCGGCTCTCTGCTTGGCCGCGTGGTTAGTATAGCCACTGCACCCGACAAGCAATTTGATCCACTTGATGGCCGCATCTCCACCGTCCTCTGTCTTCCACTCCCCGGCTTCCCCTCCTCTGGCGGCAATTTCCTCCACGACAATGAGCCAGTGACGGCGCTACGGTGGTACAAGTGATGCTATATTACGTTAAAATAGTGAAAATCATTACGTGATTCATTACAAATAGTGAAAATCATTACAAATGCTTTTATCTTGATCTGTTTGGATTTTTCTTTTTTTGAAACTGACCTAGATATCATCATCATTATTTACTTTCTCTCTTTTGGGACCTAGATCTTGGTTTCAAGTATGCCAATTTACTAATTCTTGTCTCTATGATTTCAACCATGCATCATCAAGTCTCACATGTGCTTCTGTTGTACACAGGTTTTGTGCCACACAATCATGCATTTCTTTTTTTTCCTCCCATGGATTGTACATTTGTTTCTATTGTACAGGTTGTTGGATGCAAACATTGCCTCATGATTGCTTAATATTTGTATTGAAATCTCCTTGGCAACCTTTTCTGGTTTTGGGACTTGAATTTCAATGTTTCTATTGCGTCTCACATCAGTAATGATAGCACAATTTTGTGCTTCCTAATATTAGCCAATGTTTCCTTATCTTCTTGTATGTTCTTTGATTGTACAAATGCTTTGTGCGACCTTGTTTTACATAGGTAATCATGCTACCTTGTTTTCCGTACGCCACACCATGTTACCGTCACTCTAAGGCGCCGATGGTGAAATTTGTAATGGACCGAAGCAAACTTCATTCACCATGGAAGCAAACTCTCCAGCGGAGGAAACATAATTTTACAACATGTGTACCCAATCTTGCAACTCTATTCCCACACCCGTCGAAGGCTTCGAGCATTCGGTGAATCCAAGCAAGCCAAGATTCCATGCAAGCATGTCTCTAGGTTGTTCAACCGTGACGATGGCTCCCTTCGTTGCATCAGTGTCGTCGATTGTGGGAAGTTGCAACATATGTACCATGAATAGGGAACTCTGATCCCTTGTGTACGAAGCAAGTAGCAAATATAATTGAAGCACTTCATCAGGTATTTCTTTACTGGAGCAAATTTTCGTGCACATATAGGAGCAACTTCTCATTTGTCTGCAGGCAATCTCCAACTCATCTAAAGCACTTGTAATCGTCTAGGTTGGCTACTTCCGTAGCACGGTAAAATTTCTCTCCTTTGATCAGAAATTATCCGCATCACACAGAAAATACATGCTTAAACTTCTATAGAATAATGTTTCCTCAAACCAATATGACTGCTTCCATCTGCTTAATACAATAGCAATGCTTCAAAGATATGACATCTTTTTCTAAGTTAACAATAATCTATTTCTTTTCACATACCCATGTGTCGGTGTCAAAACGGCGGATCTTGAGTAGGGGGTCCCGAGCTGTGGATCTAGGATCAATGGGGAACAAGGCACGAAGAACACGGTGTTTACCCAGGTTCGGGCCCTCTCTAAGAGGTAAAATCCTACGTCCTGCTTGATTGTATTTGATGTGTACGGTATGGTTATAGAGTCGATCTACCTCGAGATCAGGTGAGCTAAACCCTAGGTTGATGGGGTGTTGGATGTTGCTCTAGCCCTAAAGACTAAAACCCTTCGGTTTATATAGACACCGATAGGGTTGGGTTACATATGGTCGGTTATAATTAAGGAAAGATCATGCCTAATCTTGATTTGGTGGGCACACCATGGCTCCAAAGATCTTCTATCAGTCCATTTGTCCACGCTCTAGCTGGGCTCCATAGCAGCCCATCAGTCCGCCCCATAAGCAATGGGCCGGCAGCCCGAGGACCCCTTAATCCCGGACTCCCTTAGTAGCCCCTGAACTAGCCTCCAACGCCGGGGATTGCCATTTGGCGTTCTTCAAATCTTCGGCTTGCGAGGTGAGTTCTTCACCCTTCCTTGTATTGTTCGGAGCAGTGTTCTCTTGCCGAATACTATCCCAAATGTCGGGGAAACGACACCTATGGGATCACTAGAATCCCTTCTACGGTTGGCGGGCGCGGGGTCGTGAGAAGAGCAGGTTTAGGAGCCAGCACAAAGATCGTTTACCCAGGTTCGGGTTGCGAGGATGCGTAATACCCTAGTCCTGCTTTGGTGTGTATTTCAGAGTGTTCTTGAGCCCTCAAACTAGCTACGGTGGTTGCCTAGTACCAAAGAGCCGAATCCTTCTCCTGGTCGCCTCGGGCCTCCTTTTATAGTTGAAAGGGGCAGCCACAGTGGCACACAGGAGGTGGAAAGGTCTACAGTATTGTGAGCTTATCGCCCGTATCACAGGACAAGACACATTTAATGCATCGCTTAGGTGTCCCCTTGCTTTATCGGGGACGGGAATGAGGCCCATCCCGTCCGTCGCTGCCCCGCCTCGCTTCGACAAGTGTCCAGGCCAGCGATGTGTGATGTGCCATGTAGGAAGGCAGGCTGCTGAGGTGGCGCGGTGGCAGAGCTTTCACGAAGATCTGCATGCCACCATGCAGGTGCTTGCTGAGTTGGTGTGGAGGACGCCCGTTGAGGGAGTCCTGGACTAAGGGGTGCTCGGGCGTCCGGCCTGTTAGCCATGGGCCGGACTGATGGGCCGTGAAGATGCGAAGACCGAAGACTACACCCGTGTCCGGATGGGAGTCTCCTTGGCATGGAAGGCAAGCTTGGCGACCGGATATGTAGATTCCTTTCTTTGTAACCGACCTTGTGTAACCCTAGATCCTCCCGGTGTCTATATAAACCGGAGGACTTAGTCCGGAAGGGAATACACTCATTACCACAGTCATATAGGCTAGACTTCTAGGGTTTAGCCATTACGATCTCGTGGTAGATCAACTCTTGTAATACTCATATTCATCAAGATCAATCAAGCAGGAAGTAGGGTATTACCTCCATAGAGAGGGCCTGAACCAGGGTAAACATCGTGTCCCCTGTCTCCTGTTACCATCGACCTTAGACGCACAGTTCGGGACCCCCTACCCGAGATCCGCCGGTTTTGACACCGACATTGGTGCTTTCATTGAGAGTTCCACTGTGCCGTCATCCAAAGGGTTGATGGCTCGCCTTGTCGTCAAGGAAAATATCACCTTCGGAGGAGCCCTGGCCCCAGACCAAACCCTCCGACTGGGCGGCTTCATCATGAACGCCTGTTCGGCCCTTAAGCCGACGATGACCTCTCGGGTCATCAAAAATCACCTCCGTGTTGATCCCGAATACTCCGAAAGGATGGATCCGACGGAGTTATCATCTCTAAACAAACTCCGAGATTGCATCGCCGCCTTGGGAGTCGCCACTGACTACGATCAGATTGGGCTTATACCCGACTAGAGAGAGATTAAAACTCCACCGATCACCCACCAGATAGCGGTAGTCGAGAAGCAAGACAACTCTTCCTCTATGTTGAGAACGAACTATGTTCAGATCTCCGATCTCGAAGAACCGGATACCCACCGGCAGAAAGACGCACCTTGTTCTCCGGACATAGAATCGAAGGACAAGCCCAAAGAATCAGTTGATATCTCGGAACCCGAACTGTCAAGTCCGGAAGATCTTCTGACTCCCGATCCAAAGTTGGGCCAGGGTTCGGATTTAAAGCCACCCACCCACCCAAACATAAGTGCTCTCATGAGCATACAACAGCAGTCTCAGGAAACGGTCCATCACTTCTGGGCCAGATTCCTCCTTGTCAAAAACAAGATTAATGATTGCCGCGACGAAGACGTGATCTCAGCGTTCCGCAACAACTGCATGGACGAAGGAGTCCTTAACGCCATCAATCAATGTCGCATATCACACTTCGCTGACTTGGCAACTATCGTACAAAAGTACAGCGCAATGGAAAGCGCCTGGAAAACTCAGGCGGCTCGCTGGGCCTCATCGGTCCCCACTCGACCTTCCGTTCAGGCGAAAAGGGCGCACCGTCGTGGCATGCCCACTCCAACAGTAAAGAAATATAAGCCCATTATGGGGCGCGGAACCATTCTGGAAGGATGGCTCGATGGGCCATGCAAAATACACACAACACCGGACAACACACCAACCCACAGCCTTAGAGCATGTTGGGTACTCCGGCAAGTGGCCAAGAGCGGCGAGGATATCCTCACCCAGAATACCCGAGAACAACACCCCCAGAAGACAACGACCTTAAAGTATTGACGGTCTTCGAGAAATTTGCGTCAAACAATAGGCGCAAAAGGGCAATCCGCGAACTCACCAAAGTCTGCCAAATCGCAGCAATAAACCCTTGGAACGACACGGCTATAACTTTTAATACCGGTGACGAACCAAAATACAGGACAGTCCAAGCGCCAGCCGCCTTGGTCCTCAGTCCAATTGTGGACGGCTTTCGGCTTACCAAGGTCCTCATGGACGGCGGCAGCGGACTAAACCTCATCTACGAGGACACACTCCGTAAAATGGAAATAGACAGGAGCCGCATCGAGCAAAGCAGCACGACCTTCCGAGGAATCATTCCTAGTCGGGAGGCGCGGTGTGCGGGGAAAATCACACTTGACGTGGTATTCGGCACGCCGGAGAACTATCGGTCCGAAGAGATAACCTTCCAAGTGGCCCCTTTCAACAGCGGATATCACACTCTCTTCAGGCGAGACGTGTTTACACGCTTCCAAGCTATACCTCACTACGGGTATATGAAGCTAAAGATGCCCGGGCCCAACGGCATAATTACTCTTGCCAGTGATCTGGACATAGCACTTCGCGCCGAAAACAAAACCGCATCCCTAGCCCTTGAGGCATTATCTGAGGACCTCGCGGCCGAAGAATTAACCGCACTATGCTCCACGGTGGACATGGACGACGTGATCCTAGACAAACGGCCCAAATCCACCTCCTTCAAGCCGGCAGAAGAGATAGTCAAATTCCAAGTCCACCCAACGGACCCCAAGAAGACAACATCTATTGGATCACAACTAGACCCAACGGTCGACGCCGCGCTATGGGATTTCCTTCGCGAAAACTGGGATATATTCGCCTGGCACCCTTCTGATATGCCTGGAATCCCACGTAAACTGGTCGAGCATGGTCTCAATATATTAAAGGGATACAAACCAGTCAAACAAGCACTGCGGCACTTCTCCAAACCCAAACGGCAAGCCATGGGGGAGGAGTTAGCCAAGCTAATCGAGGCCGGATTCATTAGAGAAATAAAACATCCGGACTGGCTGGCAAACTTGGTGATGGTACCAAAGAAGGACAAATCCTGGCGCCTGTGCGTCGATTTCAAAGACCTCAACAAGGCTTGCCCTAAGGATCCCTTCCCTCTCGCCCACATCGATCAAATCATCGATGCTACCGTAGGACACGACTCACTGTGTTTCCTTGATGCATAGTCCGGATACCATCAAATCAAAATGAAGGAGTCCGATCAAGCTACAACAGCATGCATTTACCCCATATGGGACATTCTGCTTCAACACCATGCCCTTCAGGCTTAAGAACGCCGGCGCCACATACCAATGCATGATTCAAACATGCCTGGAGAAACAGATCAGCAAGACAGTTGAAGCTTATGTCGACGATGTCGTCATGAAAACCAGACACGTCGAGACACTAATAGACGATTTACGTCTCACATTCGACAACCTCCGCGCGTATGACATTAAGCTCAATCCGGAAAAGTGCGTTTTCGGCGTCCCCGCTAGAAAACTGCTGGGCTTCATCGTTTCCAACCAGGGAATTGAAGCAAATCCAGCCAAAATCCGAGCTCTGTCACAATTGGCTACGCCAACAGACCTTTAACAAGTACAAAAACTCGCGGGTTGCATGGCAGCTGTAAGCCGCTTTATCTCCAGATTGGGAGAAAAGGTATTGCCACTCTTTTGCCTTCTACGGCGAACCGAGCACTTCGAGTGGACGGACGCGGCAACAGCCGGATTGGAGGAAATAAAAACCCTTCTTGCGAGCAACCCAATCCTGGCCGCACCAAACGTCGGTGAACCGATGCTATTATACATATCGGCAACACATCAAGTGGTGAGCGCCGTGCTCGTACGAGAACAGGACGGACACAAATTCCCGCATCAGAAGCCAGTATACTACGTATCCACTGTCCTCACACCATGCAAATCCCGGTACCCCCATTACCAAAAGATAGCATACGCGGTCTTCATGGCATCCCGAAAGCTCCGTCACTACTTCCAGGAGTGCTCGACAACGGTGGCTTCCGAAGTACCACTCAACGACATAATAAATAACCGCGATGCCACGAGCCGGATTGCCAAATGGGCCATCGAGCTCCTTCCATTTGATATTACATACAAACCACGTCGAGCTATCAAATCCCAAGTACTGGCTGACTTTGTCGCCGAATGGACAGAGGCCGAACTCCCTAAAGAGTACGGCACATATTCCAATTGGGTTATGTACTTCGATGGCTCCAAAATGCTGGCAGGGCTAGGAGCGGGCGTCATTTTAACGTCCCCTACTGGAGACGTCGTTCAGTACGTACTCCAAATACTATACACAGACTCCAACAACGCAGCCGAATACGAGGCCTTGTTGCATGGTCTCCGGATGGCTGTCTCCATGGGCATACAACGCCTGGAAGTGCGCGGGGACTCAAACCTCGCAATATCTCAAATAAATGGAGACTTCGATGCCAAAGATCCTAAGATGGCAGCTTATCGTAATGCCGTCATATACATGTCGACTCAGTTCGAGGGGCTTGAGTTCCATCATGTGGCTTGAGAGAGTAATCAAGCGGCAGACATTCTTGCTCGTATCGGCGCTAAGCGCGACCCCGTCCCGCCGAATATCTTTCTGGAAAGGCTTTTTAAGCCATCCGTGGTGTGGCAGGGGGAAAACGGCAACACTAGTCCGGATCCGAACATAACCCCAGATCCCAAAAACACCGACATCATCGGATGCTCAGCCACCGAAATAACACCGTCAGTGCATCTCATCATGGCAGTCATTGCCCCCTGGACCGAACCCTTCCTGGCCTACCTTAACAGGAAGGGGCTTCCTGAGGACCAGAATGAGGCCCACCGCATTGTCCGGCGTTCGAAGGCCTACAAGGTTCACGGCGGGGAGCTCTATAAGAAAAGCGCTACCGGAGTCCTTCAAAGATGTATCTCCGAGGAGGAGGGGCGACAGCTACTGGCTGAGATTCATGCCGGTCTTGGCAGGCACCACGCCGCAGCTCGGGCCCTTGTTAGCTAGGCCTTCCGTATAGGATTCTATTGGCCGACGGCCCGAGCGGATGCACAGGACCTTGTCCAACATTGCGTTGGATGCCAGCTCTTCGCCAACCAAAGCCATATGCCCCCCACCGCCCTACAAACAATCCCCATCACTTGGCCTTTTGCGGTCTGGGGACTCGATATGGTTGGACCCCTCGAAGGAGGAAGCCATAAGAAAAAATATTTGCTAGTCATGTGTGACAGCCTGGTTTTTGCCCTCTCTCATTTGCTTGATTTTCTTTTGGAGTCATTTGAAATTTGGAGTTTTTGAATCTTTTCATATGGACTTAAACACTTGGGTACCCTTGGCTTTCACCCAAGTGCTTCATTTCCCTCCCTAAACATCATTCCCCTTCTGATCCACCCCAAAATAACCTTTGGAATATTTTTCTTAAATGAAAAATATTCATTTTTCTCTCAAAAACCCTAGCTAGATCAATATGCTCCAAAGCAACCCCAATTTTTATGGCCTAGAAAAATCTGAGATAATTCACAAATATTCATTGAAACCTAGGGCACCTTCCTGAGTAAAAATATTTCATCACTTTTTGCAATATTTTTGCTACAGAAAATATTTTCTGTTCTGGACAGAAATGGTGGTTTCTACAGCAACTACCATTTTACTTGCTCCATTGTGCCTGGGTTTTCTTGTGCATTTTCACCTTAGTAGATCATGGCTAACCTCCAAAGCACAGCCCCCAACTCCGAGCCATTTGACCTCAGTAACCTCTCAAAGTTACTGACCAGAAACTTACTTGGCATGTAAAAACTCCTCTACTGCACCTGGATCCAAACCAAAGCGTGGTAAACTTCAAAACCACCACAAACAACATGCCAGACATGATTTTTGGACGTAGGCTGGCCTGAGGGAAGAGTTCGCGTGGTGACCACGCGTGTCCACCATGTCATGCCTGCGTGTCGACGCGCTCTGAGTGCCGTCGAGCGCTCTGTTCACGCGTGCTCCCTTCCCCCGCCTGCCCGAGCATGCCAAACTTCGCCACCATCCTCGTCTCAACGCCATTAACTTTCCTCTGGCGCTCGCCGACGCCGGAGCTCGCCGCAACGAGCACGGGCACGGTCCGGCCAACCCAACAGTGCGGTGCGCACTGTGCTCATCGCCTTCTCCTCGTTCCTGTGCTCGTCCCCGTTCGCCAACAGTCGCCGCGTGAGCTGCGTCGCCTTCTCCCCCTCTCACTGACGCCGCTCGTCGCTGGGCGCCGTGGACAGGTGTCCACCGGCGGAGCCCAAAACCCCCTCTCCGCTCGCCTATAAATAGAGCCGCCCCCAGCCTCCTCGAGCACCATCCACCACTCACACACACCCCACTCACACACACCCCACAATCATTGGAAAAAGGTGCCAAATTTTTACCGACCACAAAAGTCTCAAATACATCTTTACTCTGTTATTTATATTCTGTTAAGTGTTTGTTAGTTATTATGCTTGATTT
Organism: Aegilops tauschii subsp. strangulata; assembly: GCF_002575655.3. Taxonomy (NCBI): domain Eukaryota; kingdom Viridiplantae; phylum Streptophyta; class Magnoliopsida; order Poales; family Poaceae; genus Aegilops; species Aegilops tauschii. The sequence goes on from NC_053039.3 coordinate 489,307,431, forward strand.
ACAGAATGTTGAAACTAACTTGGTAAAGCAAAGCTAAGATCTATGTGTGGTGATGAATAAAATAATTTTGTTATGCATGTTAGTAATTACTTAAAGTTATTTTCTTGCATAAATAAAATAGTAAAATTTTCTAGAAAATATTCTGTTAAGTACTTGTTTAGTCATTTTACTTGCCTTACAGAATGTTTGAACCTAACTTGGTTGGTAAAGAAATTAGGATATTTTTGTGGTATCATCTTTGCTATGCATGTAAGAAATTAATCAAAGTTACTTTCTTGCATGAGAAAATAATAAAACTTGCTGAAAAATATTTTGGTTAAAGTAATATAAGTTGTTGATGTTTATGCTTAGTGTGAATATGGTTGACATCAGTCATGTTCGTTTATATGTGATGCACATATAGTTTTGCATTTCATGGCATGGTATGACACCGGTCATTTTCGTTTTAAGTTGAACCTGAATATAACTCAACTTCAATATATCATTGACTGGGTCATGGTGCCGCTGAATCGAGTTTTTCCCAGCGCAACCACATTTGCCTTTATGGGAAGGCCTTGATTCGGTCCATTGACATTGCCTCTGGTCGGTGCCTCCAACTAGGGAAGGTTATGGCATGCTTACCCTGGCCCGATATGCAGGCATAACCTTGTGTGCCCGTTGTTGAGATTATGGTACCGGGTTCCCGAGTGGGATCGTTTTGGCCACGACGGTGGTCGTTGTGTCTTTGGTAGACACGGGGCCACCCAGGACTAGCCCGTTGGGGATTGGGTCGGAGTGGCCGGGAGAGTGTCATGGCAATGGAAGGGTTTCGTCGGAATGCCATTGGTCCACCCGAATGGGAGTGCGAGGCCATGGGTTCCGTGGTGTGGGTACAGTGTGCTACCTCTGCAGAGTGTATAATCTATCGATAGCCGAGTCCACGGTCACGGACACCTCGTAGTAGGTCCCACCATGAGTCAACATTTAATAAAATTTGCACACTAAGTTATGAACTTTGCACTGTTGTTGATGGCTGAAAGGCCATCGAGATGTTCAGGACCAAATATTGGTCGTGGTTGTGATCGCCGTAAGGATCACGAGTTACTCTTGTCAAGACCATGATGGTGGTTTGTTTGTGATCCGAGAATGATCATGGTTGGTAAGTCCGTCCCGAGGGACGTTCGAGCATGATCACAACATGTTGGACATATAGTGTTGCATTATTAATAATTGGTTAATTATCATGATATTGTTTGCCATTATGATTATGCCTGTTGTAAGCTTGCAAGTACATTCAATGTACTGACCTGGCGTGTCATGCCAGATTTTAGGAAAGTCTCGTTGGAAAGGAGTGCTGCTCGAGTCTAGATTGTGTCCACATCGGTGTCCCTGTGATATGGAGCTTCCACTACGACGTTGTTCCGCTGCCGCGTAGTTGTTATGATCAAGGCCCCTTTATGTTCACTAAATAATGTACATATTGTTCAGCCGCATCAGGCGTGCTGCTTGGCCTCGACATCTGTTGTAATATAAACTCTGGTTCGCTAGCATCAATAAAGCGGTTGCTTTCTGTACCAAGATGTTGTGTGTGGCGAGAAGACATGGTCTCTGGGCTGGCAATGCATGGTAAACCGGTCGCTCTGAGCCGGGGTGCCACAACGCTTGGTATCAGAGCCGCGCTGACTGTAGGCCATGCTAGACTATGATGTGTTAACTGGACGTTAGATACGAGTTTAAGTTGAGTGCTGGTAGCAATTGTAACTGGTTGTTGCATCGCATGCATTTGGTTTATATTTTTATGCTAACCTGCTAATGGTTGTGAGTGTAGATGGCTCCGGTGCCGTATCCGTGCCAGTTGCAGCTGATGTCGTACACGTCACTGCACCTCCTTCGCAACGTGTGGTGTCGGCTGTACCCTCTCGGAGACAACCCAGTCTATCGTGTGTACCGGGAGCGTCTAGCTGATTCAGTGTATCAGTATCACGCAGTGGTCACTCTGCGCACTAGTTCCAATTCCAGCTCTTACACTCGTACTTCTCGGAGCGGTTACGCCTCCACCGCTTCTCAGGCTGTCCAGTTTGCTGCATTTGAGGTCCTTGTCGAGCTTCGCTACAACGAGGTCCGAATGCAGAACCACCCAGGTTTCTATTACTACCCTTCTCTGCATGACAATGGTCGTCTCCGTTTCCCTATCATTGATCCGGAGTCTGATAGTGTTGCTAGCCACCTTGCTCGTTATGTCACTGCTAGCTATCTTATGATACACGAGCTGGCTCGAGAGCTAACTCGTGCCCGTACTGCTTTAGCCGCTGCTTTAATCACTACCTGATCTGCCACTACTCCATCCTCTCTGGGGTTTACTCCTTATATTCCAGCCAGTTCTAGTTCCCCTATTTTGCTGGTTACTCCTCCGAGTAGCACGGGCGTCTCGGCCGTGAATCCTCTCAGTACTCCTGCCGAGTGGGTTTCACTTCTCGCTACTCCGGTAGCTCCGATGATTCACCCTACCCGTGTCCCTGAGGGAGAGCCGTCGAGGCAGCGCCGTCGTGTTACCTTTAACCCGGAGGTTTCCGTTAACCTCGTCAGTTCAGGATCCGAGACCGCTTCAGGGGAGGACACCGCAGCACCAGCAGAGCAGTAGTATCTTTGAGTATTCACAGTCGTCCGGATGATGTACGGATGTAGTCATACGAGTCATGATGTTTCGTTGCATGTATGAGAGTAGTTGAACCTGGCGTGTTGTTTATCTTTATGTATGAGTCTATGTATAATTATGTTGGGACTTTATTCACCGTATTTTCTCCGCTCTTTTGTTTTCTTCCGGGATTTGTTGCTGGCTTTTCCCCAAATTTATTCTTGGATGTTTCTCATCTCGATTGCGTTGTCTTGGGAAAACTCCACAATAGGATGACGCGGGGAGGCAGCAGTAGCAACGTTCGTGAGGGAACTCCTGTTCGTCGTTCCGCACGACAGGCAAGACATTCTCCCGAGCCGTACGTTCCGCCACCGCCTCCACCGCCAAATCCGCCCTCCACCGAGCAAATTCTGCGTATGTTTGAGGAAAGAAGGAACAATGATCTGATCGAAATATTAAGAAGTGTGCAAGCTATGGTTGGACAGAATGGAAATCAGAACGGTCATCACTCGAAGCTGTCAGATTTTCAAAGGACCAAGCCACCCAGTTTCAGTCAGATTGTTGACCCATTGGATGCAGACGATTGGTTGCGTACCATTGAGAAAAAGCTTGAGATTGCTCGCACTTAAGAAAATGATAAAGTTCCATTTGCAACTCATTACCTTGAAGGCACAGCTGCCATATGGTGGGAAAATGCAAAAGCCATGTGGCCTATTGATGAAGAAATCACCTGGGAAAAGTTTAAGGACCAGTTCCGGAAATATCATATCCCTACTGGAGTTATGAAGACTAAGCAATGTGAATTTCTCGCACTCGTCCAAGGAAATCAGTCAGTGGGTGAATATTTGCAAAAATTCAATCATCTGGCCCGTTACTCTCTCTATGACGTGGCCACCGAAGAAAGGAAGATTGACAGATTTCTTGGAGGCTTAAATCCGCAACTCCGGTGTACTCTCAGTATGCCTGATTTTCCAGATTTCCAAACTCTGGTGAACAAGGCTTTCATTGCTGAATGGGAGCACAAGCTTATATCAGATAATAGGCCTGTTAACAATGACAACAAGCGTAAGTTTGAGCCAAAGAAGGATGGGCAACCAGTGCAAAAGGCTCATACCTGGCAGCAGACTCAGGTGGAATACAAGCCAAATTGGCAACATAATGTTAACAAGACCACCACTCAAGTCAAGAATGTCGTGACCAACCCAATGCCTGAGGAGCGTCAGCGCAATAATTCTTGCTTCAGTTGTGGGCAGAACGGACATTACGCCAGACAGTGCCCCAAGAACAACAAGGCGAATGCCCTAATCAGGCCACAAGTCAACTTTATGGAGTCATGCCCGACCCAGCAAAACTTCACTGGGCACGTGCATCATATCTCAGCCGATGAAGCCCAAGAGAACCCAGAAGTTGTCATTGGTATGTTTTCTGCTAATGACATACCCGCCGTAATTTTATTTGACTCTGGGGCTTCCCATTCTTTTATTTCTCGGAGTTTTGCTGCCCAAAACAAACTTCCTTGTACGCTTTTGGGCAAAAATATGCTGGTACAAACCACGGGATCTTTAATCAAGAGCAATCTGGTCTGCCGTGATCTGTAAATCAATATCAATGGAGTCTACTTTCCAACCTCTCTGATAATCATTGAGTCTGAAAAGTTGGATATTATATTGGGTATGAATTGGTTGACCCAATATCAAGTTTGCATAAACTGTGCGACACGAGAAGTCACTTTGACCAGTCTGAATGGGCAGGCTACCAAATTCTATGCGTGCAAGAATATACCCAAGCAAGAATTGGTTTTGACCGCTGTGGCTGAATTGGAATTAATTCCTGTGGTCAGAGAGTACCCTGATGTGTTTCCAGAAGAACTGCCAGGCATGCCACCAGATCGGGAGCTGGAATTTGCAATAGATCTTGTGCCCGGAACTGCACCGTTATACTACCGGATGCCCTCATTAGAATTAGTGGAGCTAAAGAAATAGCTTGATGAACTGCTCCAGAAAGGATATATTCGTCCCAGCTCTTCACCATGGGGATCACCTGCTATTTTCGTTGACAAAAAGGATGGCAGTCTCCGCATGTGCGTAGATTACCGCCAGCTGAATGAGGTCACCATCAAAAATAAATATCCACTGCCAAGGATTGATGATCTGTTTGATCAGCTCAGTGGGGCAAACGTATTCTCTAAGATCGATTTACGGACCGGATATCATCAGCTCAAGATTAAAAAGGAAGATATTCCTAAGACCGCATTCACTACTCGGTACGGTCTTTATGAATATACCGTGATGTCCTTTGGTCTCACCAATGCCCCTGCTTTCTTCATGCATATGATGAACAAAGTATTCATGGACTTCCTCGACAAACTCATGGTAGTCTTCATCGATGACATCCTCATTTACTCCAAGGGTGAAGAAGAGCACAAGGGTCACCTCCGAGTAGTGCTACAACGACTCCGCGACCATCAGCTATACGCCAAATTCAGTAAAGGCGAATTTTGGCTCAAGCAAGTTGGGTTTCTCGGACATGTACTATCCGCCAAAGGTATAGCCGTGGACCCGAGCAAAGTAAAGGATGTGCTCGATTGGGTGCCGCCCACGACCGTGACGCAGATCCGGAGTTTTCTCGGATTAGCTGGATATTACCGTCGTTTCATTGAAGGGTTTTCCAAGATTGCTAAACCCATGACGGAGCTGCTCAAAAAGGATAAGAAGTTTGAATGGACGGAGGACTGTGAGAAAAGTTTTAATGAGCTAAAGATACGTCTGACAACCGCACCTGTATTGACTCTTCCAGACATTTATCGCAGTTTTGATGTGTATTGTGATGCCTCCAGGCAAGGCATTGATTGCGTACTTATGCAAGACATCAAGGTAGTAGCATATGCATCGCGACAACTACAACCCCACGAGGGAAATTATCCTACTCATGATATGGAATTGGCTGCGGTGGTTCATGCGCTAAACATTTGGAGACACTACCTCATTGGAAAAAGGTGCCAAATTTTTACCGACCACAACAGTCTCAAATACATCTTTACTCTGTTATTTATATTCTGTTAAGTGTTTGTTAGTTATTATGCTTGATTTACAGAATGTTGAAACTAACTTGGTAAAGCAAAGCTAAGATCTATGTGTGGTGATGAATAAAATAATTTTGTTATGCATGTTAGTAATTACTTAAAGTTATTTTCTTGCATAAATAAAATAGTAAAATTTTCTAGAAAATATTCTGTTAAGTACTTGTTTAGTCATTTTACTTGCCTTACAGAATGTTTGAACCTAACTTGGTTGGTAAAGAAATTAGGATATTTTTGTGGTATCATCTTTGCTATGCATGTAAGAAATTAATCAAAGTTACTTTCTTGCATGAGAAAATAATAAAACTTGCTGAAAAATATTTTGGTTAAAGTAGTATAAGTTGTTGATGTTTATGCTTAGTGTGAATATGGTTGACATCAGTCATGTTCGTTTATATGTGATGCACATATAGTTTTGCATTTCATGGCATGGTATGACACTGGTCATTTTCGTTTTAAGTTGAACCTGAATATAACTCAACTTCAATATATCATTGACTGGGTCACGGTGCCGCTGAATCGAGTTTTTCCCAGCGCAACCACATTTGCCTTTATGGGAAGGCCTTGATTCGGTCCATTGACATTGCCTCTGGTCGGTGCCTCCAACTAGGGAAGGTTATGGCATGCTTACCCTGGCCCGGTATGCAGGCATAACCTTGTGTGCCCGTTGTTGAGATTATGGTACCGGGTTCCCGAGTGGGATCGTTTTGGCCACGACGGTGGTCGTTGTGTCTTTGGTAGACACGGGGCCACCCAGGACTAGCCCGTTGGGGATTGGGTCGGAGTGGCCGGGAGAGTGTCATGGCAATGGAAGGGTTTCGTCGGAATGCCGTTGGTCCACCCGAATGGGAGTGCGAGGCCATGGGTTCCGTGGTGTGGGTACAGTGTGCTACCTCTGCAGAGTGTATAATCTATCGATAGCCGAGTCCACGGTCACGGACACCTCGTAGTAGGTCCCACCATGAGTCAACGTTTAATAAAATTTGCACACTAAGTTATGAACTTTGCACTGTTGTTGATGGCTGAAAGGCCATCGAGATGTTCAGGACCAAATATTGGTCGTGGTTGTGATCGCCGTAAGGATCACGAGTTACTCTTGTCAAGACCATGATGGTGGTTTGTTTGTGATCCGAGAATGATCATGGTTGGTAAGTCCGTCCCGAGGGACGTTCGAGCATGATCACAACATGTTGGACATATAGTGTTGCATTATTAATAATTGGTTAATTATCATGATATTGTTTGCCATTATGATTATGCCTGTTGTAAGCTTGCCAGTACATTCAATGTACTGACCTGGCGTGTCATGCCAGATTTTAGGAAAGTCTCGTTGGAAAGGAGTGCTGCTCGAGTCTAGATTGTGTCCAAATCGGTGTCCCTGTGATATGGAGCTTCCACTACGGCGTTGTTCCGCTGCCGCGTAGTTGTTATGATCGAGGCCCCTTTATGTTCACTAAATAATGTACATATTGTTCAGCCGCATCAGGCGTGCTGCTTGGCCTCGACATCTGTTGTAATATAAACTCTGGTTCGCTAGCATCAATAAAGCGGTTGCTTTCTGTACCACGATGTTATGTGTGGCTAGAAGACATAGTCTCTGGGCTGGCAATGCATGGTAAACCGGTCGCTCTGAGCCGGGCTAACACATCATGGTGGACAAATTCACCAAGTGGATAGAGGCTAAACCAGTTAAAACGGCCGAGTCCGGGCCAGTAATAGACTTTATATCCGGCGTTGTACACCGTTACGGTGTTCTGCACAGCATCATCACTGATAACGGCTCTAATTTCACAGCCGACGAAGTGAAAACCTGGTGCTCTAATCTGGGCATCAAGCTCGATTACGCCTCTGTATATCATCCACAAACAAACGGTCAAGTTGAAAGAGCCAATGATCTTATTATGAGCGGCATTAAGCCTAGACTAGTGCGGTCTTTGAAAGAGTCAGACAAGCACTGGGTTGAGGAGCTCGATTCCGTACTCTGGGGGCTGCGGACCACGCCCAATCGCACTACCGGATTCACACCTTTCTTCATGGTGTACGGCGCAGAGGCAGTACTACCCTGCGACATTATTCATGACTCACCTCAAGTGCGCATGTACGAAGAGAGAGAGGCCGAGCTCGATCGGCAGGACAGCTTAGATGCCCTGGAGGAGGAGCGTGACGTTGCAAAAGCCCGTTCCACATTTTATCAACAGCAGGCTCGCAGGTATCAAAGCGGAGAGGTGCGGGCCAAAACTCACAACGTTGGCGAACTCGTTCTGCGCCTGCCGGAGAAGAAAAAGGACAAACTCAAGCCCAAGTGGGAGGGTCCCTTCATCATTGACGAAGTTCTCACCGGATGGGCGTATCGCCTGCGTGATGCGTCAGACAATCGATTAGAGCCGAACCCCTGGAACGCGGCCAGACTCCGAAGATTCTATGCCTAGCGCGGAAATCTTTGTTCGTCTTCTTCCCCCTATTGTTTCCATTATTTTTTCTCTCTCCTTTCATTTTTATTTTTAGCTTTAAAAGCTTTTGTGCGGTTAGACTGTACACCCCCGACGCATACTTCTTGAAGTATGTACGTCTCTTATACCTGGGGGCTTCTTGGACAGAAGCTTGCTATTGTTATTTTTGGAGCATCAAGCTCCTCACATATGCGTTTTCTCCCATATGTACCTTTTCTTCGCCATTATATGCATCGATATGCCAAGCTGGGTTGCTTGGCTCATGTGCTTATGCCCTATGTTCCCGTTAGTTCAGCTAGGGCATAAAGGGAGCACCCCTGCGATTGTTACTGCCGGGTCATCCGGATGTGTACCTCAGACTGGGTGAAGCCGAAAGCTAGCGTTCTTAAGGGAATATTCGGTCGGTGAACTAAAGATGTTTTTGCATTCGTCCCATCGTGAACCCCCAGAAATTGTACACATTGTGATTTCTTCATCACAGTTCGGACAAGCACATCGATGCATGCACACCCAGGGAAAGGAACCCTTAACGGAACTATTCTCTCTGGAAGATGTTTCTTACACTTTTCGAGTCCAAGCAACTATGACCCCTACGCCTGGTTTCCATGCATACCCGATCTACTCGGCCGTTCTAGTATTCGGAAACACTCCGCACCTTCGGGTCGAGAGGTTGAAGCGAAAAGGTCCGCCATGACAATCATTTTTCAGCTAGAGCTACATATATAAAGGAAAGTACATAGTCACTTGGACTCAAAAACTTCCTCCTCTATGCCGTCCAGCGGGCTATCTAACTTACAATCCTGCTGGGAATACTTGGCGGCTACTTCTACTTGGTTATATACTAAACTAACGGGAATTTCTTCCCCATTTGACCCTAGCGGTTCGACCCGGGCCATGTGATTTGGATCCAGCTTGGTATATCGTGTTTTTACCATGGCCCAGGCCTCTCGCGCACCCTCTCGGCAGGCCGATATCTTCCATAGTCGGATAAGCCGCCGCACTCCCTTGAACAGCTCTACAAGCTTCTCCATACTCCCTGGAGGGGAGTCGGATGGCCATAAGGCCTTGGCTACACTCCGCATTGCCTGCCAAGCTTGCTCGTGCAACTACGACAGCCCTTGCAGAAGATCACTCGATGATCCGGACGCCTCCTCTTTGGGGCGGCCCGTCAATATACCTGCAATCACAGCTATATCAGCTACTTTTACTTCCAAACTGTTATAAGGTAAATACGGCAACATACTGAATATGCCGCCTCGCAGTTTTTTGTTCTCCTTCACGAAGTTGGCTAGCAGGGCCCGCACATCCTTCAGCTCTTTGCACAGCAGGGTCTTGGAATCCTGGAGTTTGCTTTTCTCATCAACGGCCTGTTTCAGCACACCTTCGCCCGCAGCACATAGCCTTTTGGCCTCTCTTTCATTCGCTTCCGCGACTTCCAGTGCTTCCGTCAGTTCATCTGAGGATCATGCCATGATACATGCCACATTGTTAGCATTACTGGCATATACTTATATTTTCTCGTTGGAGGGGAACATTACCAGGTGACGCCTTCTTGGATTTCTCCAGTTCGGTGGTAACAACACTTAGCTGTGTCCGGCACTTTTCCAGCTCTTGAGACAATAGGTTGTTCTTCTCTGTTAACACCTGGGTATACAGCGATCCATAAATCAGTTGTGCCAACAGCTTCAAGTCTCGGGGGCTACTGGTATACAACTATTGCATTTGGACAAAATAAACTCACCTGCACATCTTTCAAATATTGGCCTGTGGCTCTGGCAAGCCCATCTCGGGTGGTCCGGATGTATGCATCGGCCGAGTTGAAGGCATTGAATGCTTCCATTGAAAAGTCGGAGCCACGAAGAATGGCCCTCCGGCACCGATGGTTCATGGCGCTCTCCACTTCCGAGTTGGTAACGGGCATATTGTCCGAATCCTCGGCCGGAGGACAATCCGGTGTCACCCTCGCACCAGCCCCCGTCTTTACAACAGGACTTGGATTCCGGCTGTGGGGAGTATAACTGGCCGAACCCCCGGACATAGTCCGGCTCACTTTTTTCCTAATACAGGACAAACATATAAAGCACAATTGGATGCGACTACTGAAGCACATATTTGCAAGTCCGTACCTTTTGGATGAAGGCTCGGCCGTATTTTTGTTTCCCTTCCTCTTCGAAGGCTCGCCCGGCGTGGGGACTGCTCTCTTTGGAGACGCCCTTGGTGCGGCATGGCGCACCGTACGCCTCCCCTTTAGAGCACAGGATGGTGTGGTGGGTGAGGTGGAATGACAAAACTCTTTTGGACGGAATATCTCTTGATTACTTACGTGTGAAGCAGGCAGGAGGCCGGGGTAATTGGCGCTGATGGCCACTTCTGTACCGTCGTAGCTCGCCTGGTAAAACACTCCGCCCTCGAGCACCACAAATATGTCCAGATCCTCTTTGAATCCAGGGTCAAGCTCCCTATTATGGCCCTCGGGCTGCGGGGCAGGGCTGTAAAGCCCGTCGGAAACCTTTCGCCAGTGCTATAATAAATAGGCGGATTGCAAATTCATCAAAGATGGCTTGAGGAGGGGAGTAAGTAGAGCAGAGGGGATTGAAACTTACCCAGCTAGGTGGATTGTACATGGAATATCCATCTCTGCGCTTGATGTGAAGGAATTCCTCCTCCTCCCCCTTGTACAGTTCGGCCAATATTTTGGCCAGAGCGGCGGGGGTGTCCGGACCCTTCCTGCCGCAGCGGCAGGCATCGTCTTCCCCATTATAGTTCCACATGGGAAGCCCTCGATATTGGAGTGGCTGAACGCCCCGCACTATTGAGGTCTACATTACCTCAGCTATTGATAATCCGGACTGGGCAAGCGTCTTTATCTTGCTCATGAGCTGGTGAACTTCCGCACTATCGTCTTCCTCTAGGCTCCAAGGGCGCCAGCTTTGTCGTTTCTTCAGAGGAACGCTTGTAAACTCGGGGAGGCCCCTACGGACTAGATCTGGGAGTACGACGTCCTCAATGTAGAACCATTCAGAGGTCCACTCTTCAGAAGCTTTCTTCGGTGTGCCGGACAGGTATCCGGTATCAGCAATGCGCCATATTTCGTCCCCGCCCACTTCAAATATCGATCCCTCGTGGTTACGCGGAACAAGACAAAATAACCTTCTCCACAGATCAAAATGGGCCTCAAAATGCAGGACTAGTTCGCATAAAGCGACATAACCCGCAATGTGCAGGATGGAGGCTGGGGTGAAATTGTGCAACTGGAGGCCATAATACTCCAGAAGCCCTTGGAGGAATGGGTGAATTGGAAACCCCACGCCCCTCAGCCGATAGGGGACGCAACACACCCATTCTCCCGCAGATGGATTGGGAAAATCTTCCGCCTGGGTTTTGCCGTTGAAGGAGGCCAACCCTGCTCGAACGGGGACCAGATCCGCAGCGGGGAGAAATCCCTACGCTTGCAACTTCGTCAATTGACTGTGAGACACAGAGCACCTCTCCCACTCGCCTTTTTCTGGGTCGGAACGGGAGGAGGAGCTGGGAATGCTAGCCATGTTGGAATGGTCTTTCCTAGCAACCTCCGAGGATTTTGTTCGCGTGGTGCCGAACGAATTTGAGACCCAATCCCTTCAAATAGGCGCTCTTCCTTGCATGGCCACAGTGTTATTTGCAAAAAGTACCCTGACCGTGCGCAGTTGACCGACACGTGGAAGCTGAAGTCATTGAAGCACAGAAGCCGAGGAGTACAACATTAATGGAAAGCCGAATACATCTCGTTGAAGTCATCGGAGGAGGAACCCACCTTGCAATGCCGAAGACAATCTGCACGCCGGACACCTCGTCATTGAAGCCTAGTTCGGGGGCTACTGAGGGAGTCCTGGACTAAGGGGTCCTCAGGCGTCCGGCCTGTTAGCCATGGGCCGGACTGATGGGCCGTGAAGATGCGAAGACCGAAGACTACACCCGTGTCCGGATGGCAGTCTCCTTGTCGTGGAAGGCAAGCTTGGCGACCGGAAATGTAGATTCCTTTCTTTGTAACCGACCTTGTGTAACCCTAGATCCTCCCGGTGTCTATATAAACCGGAGGACTTAGTCCGGAAGGGGATACACTCATTACCATAGTCATACAGGCTAGACTTCTAGGGTTTAGCCATTACGATCTCGTGGTAGATCAACTCTTGTAATACTCATATTCATCAAGATCAATCAAGCAGGAAGTAGGGTATTACCTCCATAGATAGGGCCCGGACCTGGGTAAACATCGTGTCCCCTGTCTCCTGTTACCATCAACCTTAGACGCATAGTTCGGGACCCCCTACCCGAGATCCGCCGGTTTTGACACCGACACCCGTCGCCACGCAGGTGCCTGCCCAGCTGGTTGAGCTAGCAGCTGCTTGGGGACGGCGGTGGAGTTTTGGCTGGTGCGCGCCTGGTAGAGGCCCCGCTGATGCCCTCGGCAAGGGTCCTGTCGGGGGCCCGGTGATAACCCACAAGTATAGGGGATCGCAACAGTTTTCGAGGGTAGAGTATTCAACCCAAATTTATTGATTCGACACAAGGGGAGCCAAAGAATATTCTCAAGTATTAGCAGTTGAGTTGTCAATTCAACCACACCTGGATAACTTAATATGTGCAGCAAAGTATTTAGTAGCAAAGTAATATGGAAGTAACGGTAACGGTAGCAAAAGTAATATTTTTGGGTTTTGTAGTAATTGTAGCAGTAGCAACGAAAAAGTAAATAAGCGAAGAACAATATGTGAAAAGCTCGTAGGCATTGGATCGGTGAAGGAGAATTATGTCGGATGCGATTATTCATGCAACAGTTATAACATAGGGTGACACAGAACTAGCTCTAATTCATCAATGTAATGTAGGCATGTATTCTGAATATAGTCATACGTGCTTATAGAAAAGAACTTGCATGACATCTTTTGTCCTACCCTCCCGTGGCAGCGGGGTCCTAGCGGAAAGTAAGGGATATTAAGGCCTCCTTTTAATAGAGTACCGGACCAAAGCATTAACACATAGTGAATACATTAACTCCTCAAACTACGGTCATCACCGGGAGTGGTCCCGATTATTGTCACTTCGGGGTTGCCAGATCATAACACATAGTAGGTGACTATAGACTTGCAAGATAGGATCAAGAACTCAAATATATTCATGAAAACATAATAGGTTCAGATCTGAAATCATGGCACTCTGGCCCTAGTGACAAGCATTAAGCATAGCAAAGTCATAGCAACATCAATCTCAGAACAAAGTGGATACTAGGGATCAAACCCTAACAAAACTAACTCGATTACATGATAAATCTCATCCAACCCATCACTGTCCAGCAAGCATACGATGGAATTACTCACGCACAGCGGTGAGCATCATGAAATTGGTGATGGAGGATGGTTGATGATGACGACGGCGACGGATTCCCCTCTCCGGAGCCCCGAACGGACTCGAGATCAGTCCTCCCGAGAGAGTTTAGGGCTTGGCGGCGGCTCCGTATCGTAAAACGCGATGAATCTTTCTCTCTGATTTTTTTCTCTCCGAACACGAATATATGGAGTTGGAGTTGAGGTCGGTGGAGCTCCAGGGGGCCCATGAGGCAGGGGGCGCGCCCCCCACCCTCGTGGAAAGGGTGTGGCCCCCTGGCCTTGATTCTTTCGCCAGTATTTTTTATTATTTCCAAAAATAATCTCCATGAAGTTTCAGGTCATTCCGAGAACTTTTGTTTCTGCACAAAGATAACACCATGGCAATTCTGCTGAAAACAGCGTCAGTCCGGGTTAGTTCCATTCAAATCATGCAAGTTAGAGTCCAAAACAAGGGCAAAAGTGTTTGGAAAAGTAGATACGACGGAGGCGTATCAACTCCCCCAAGCTTAAACCTTTGCTTGTCCTCAAGCAATTCAGTTGATAAACTAAAAGTGATAAAGAAAAACTTTTACAAACTCTGTTTGCTCTTGTTGTAGTAAATATCTAAAGCCAGCATTCAAGTTTTTAGCAAAGATTATGAACTAACCATATTCACAATAACTCTTAGGTCTCATGTTTACTCATATCAATGGCATAATCAACTAGCGAGCAATAATAAAAAATCTCAGATAGCAACACTTTCTCAAAACAATCACGATATGATATAACAAGATGGTATCTCGCTAGCCCTTTCTGAGACCGCAAAACATAAATGCAGAGCACCTTTAAATATCAAGGACTGACTAAACATTGTAATTCATGGTAAAAGAGATCCAGTCATAGTCATACCCAATATGAATTAACAGTAATGGATGCAAATGACAGCGGTGCTCTGCAGCTGGTGCTTTTTAATAGGAGGGTGATGACTCAAAAGTAAATAGATGGGCCCTTCGCAGAGGGAAGCATGGATTTGTAGAGGTGCCAGAGCTCGGTTTTGAAATAGAGATAAATAATATTTTGAGCGGTATACTTTCATTGTCAACATAACAACCAAGAGATGGCGATATCTTCCATGCTACACACATTATAGGAGGTTCCCAAACAGAATGGTAAAGTTTATACTCCCCCTCCACCAACAAGCATCAATCCATGGCTTGCTCGAAACAACGAGTGCCTCCAACTAACAATAGTCCCGGGGTAGTTTTGGTTGCAATTATTTTGATTTGATTTGCATAAAGCATGGGACTGGGCATCCCGGTGACCAGCCATTTTCTCGTGAGTGAGGAGCGGAGTCCACTCCTCTTGAGAATAACCCGCATAACATGGAAGATACGGACAGCCCTAGTTGATACGTGAGCTATTTGAGCATACAAAACAGAATTTCATTTGAAGGTTTAGAGTTTGGCACATACAAATTTACTTGGAACGGCAGGTAAATACCGCATATAGGAAGGTATAGTGGACTCATATGGAATAACTTTGGGGTTTAAGGGATTGGATGCACAAGCAGTATTCCCGCTTAGTGCAAGTGAAGGCTAGCAAAAGACTAGGAAGCGACCAACTAGAGAGCGACAACAGTCATGAACATGCATTAAAATTAATAAACATTGAGTGCAAGCACGAGTAGGCTATGTTGATTTGTTTCAACTACATGCGTGAACATGTGCCAAGTCAAGTCACTTGAATCATTCAAAGGAGGATACCACATCACAACCATTTTAATAGCATGTTGGCACGCAAGGTAAACCATTATAAACTCCTAGCTAATTAAGCATGGCATAAGCAACCATAATCTCTAATTGTCATTGCAAACATGTTTATTCATAATAGGCTGAATCAGGAACGATGAACTAATCATATTTACAAAAACAAGAGAGGTCGAGTTCATACCAGCTTCTCTCATCTCAATCAGTCCATCTTATATCGTCATAATTGCCTTTCACTTGCACGACTGAATGATGTGAATAATAATAGTAGTGCACGTGCATTGGACTAAGCTGGAATCTGCGAGCATTCAATAAACAGGAGAAGACAAGACAATATGGGATCTTGGCTAAATTAACAATAATGCATATAAGAGCCACTTCAACAATTTTATTATGGTCTTCTCCTATCAACCCCCAAAGAAAAGAAAAGAAATAAAAATATATACACGGGAAAGCTCCCAACAAGCAAAAGAAGAATAGGAAATATTTTTGGATTTTCTTTTAATTATTACTACTACAGCAAGAAAGTAAACTAGCTAAAAGCTACTACTAATTTTTTTGGTTTTCTTAAGGTTTTTCAAACACACAAGAAGAAAGCAGAAACAGGAAAATAAGCTAGCATGGATAATACAATGAAAGAGTATGAGCACCGACATCTAGCAATCAGTGTGCGAACATGAATGTAATGTCGGTGAGAAATACGTACTCCCCCAAGCTTAGGCTTTTGGCCTAAGTTGGTCTAATGCCACGGTTGGGCTGGCGGATATCCAAAGTTATAGTTGGGGTCGTACTGAGATACAGCGGCTAGTACATCGTGGGCTGCAGCTTGGAGGCGGGTTGTCTCTGTCCTCCTCTTATACTCATCCGTCTCCTCTCTGGTTATAAAATTTCTCCCCTTTGCCTGAAAGTCAAAGAAAGTAGGAGCAGGGAGAGCGACGTGATAGGTGCGTCGTCTCTCAAAGACTAGTCGGTATTGGAGGAACTGATCGTTCCTCCCAACAAAACGATGACGAACCATAGCCTCATAATCTAAATGAACAGGAGGCAACTCAATATCATACTCACGTATGGGTATATCAAGAAAATTAGCTAAACGGGTTGCATAAATTCCACCAAAGAAATCTCCATTAAATCTATTATTATGCAACCTTCGTGCAACAATGGCTCCCAAATTATAATGTTTATCTCCTAACACAGCACTCCTGAGAACACTGAGGTCGGGGACACACATGTGACATGCTTCATCCTTACCATTTATGCACCTACCTATGAAGAGAGCTAAATAATGTATATCAGGAAAATGAATGCTCCCTGTGGTAGCTTGTGCTATGTCTCTAGATTCCCCCACAATTATACTAGCAAGAAAATCTCTAAATTCAGATTTCGAGGTTCACTAGGACTACCCCGTTGTGGAAGTTTGCAAGCAGTATTAAAATCCTCTAAATCCATAGTATAAGAATTTTCATAAAGATCAAACAGGACAGTTTGAGAATTGCGTGACAATGAAAATTCAAACCTCTTCACAAAGGAATCAGTGAGATAGTGGTACTGATGGCACTTATCTGCCTCGAAGCTCACAATATCAGCGTTACACACATATGCGTTAAATTCTTCCTTGATTCCTGCTCGATCCATGAAGTCCTCTGAAGGCCATTCACAAGCCCGCAGTTGAGCGTCCCTTGGTGGTTCATTGTCGGCATCGCGCATTGCGAGCCAGGGTCCTTGCTTCCTTGAAGGGCCACCTTGGTACATTTTCCTAAACATATTTCTTCCTCTGAAAAATTTCTGAAAATTTTAGTAACTTCAAATAAAAGTAAATCAAGCTCAACAAAATTGATAGCAACTACTCCCACAAGTGCCTAGAGACTATATCATGCATTAGAACTACTTGGAACCATATAAACTTGACATGCAAGCTCAAGAACATGGTCACCTAGGCAGCACAAATTTGCAATTAATAAAGCACTAGAACAAGAACTAATTGAACCATTGGAGGAGTCACATACCAAGGAACAATCCACCAAAGCAGTTTTGTGAGAGGTGCTTTGAGCTAGGAGATCGAAAATCGCAGCAAAATGAGCTAGAACTCGTGCTTGAGTTGGTTAGTTATTTTTTGGGAGGCAGAAGGAGTGTGTGGGTGCAGGAATATGTGGAGGGGGAGCCACCATGGGCCCACGAGGCAGGGGGCGCGCCCAGGGGGTGGGCGCGCCCTGGACCCTCGTGGCCAGGTGCTTGCTCTCCCTGATGTGTTCTCAGTGCCAGATATTCTCAAATATTACAGAAAAAATCATATTTCAATTTCGGGGCATTTGGAGAACTTTTATTTTCGGGGTTTTTTTATTGCACGGATAAGTCAGAAAACTGACAGAAAAATACTATTTTTACTTTATTTATTCTAAATGACAGAAAGTAAAAGGAGGGTACAGAAGGTTGTGCTTTCTAACTTCATCCATCTCATGCTCATCAAAAGGAATCCACTAACAAGGTTGATCAGGTCTTGTTAACAAACTCATTCCGAATAACATGGAACCGGAGAAATTCGATTAACACTATGTTACCTCAATGGGGTTATGCACGTCCCCAATAATAAGAATATCATATTTCTTCTTGACAGTTGGTAGAGGAAATTCAAAACCTCCAAAAATAATCGATGGAATTTTTCCAATAGAATTTATACTATGAACTTGAGGTTGTTTCCTCGGAAAGTGTACCGTATGCTCATTGCCGTTAACATGAAAAGTGACATTGCCTTTTTTGCAATCAATAACAGCCCCTGCAGTATTCAAAAAAGATCTTCCAAGAATAATAGACATACTATCGTCCTCGGGAATATCAAGAATAACAAAGTCTGTTAAAATAGTAACATTTGCAACCACAACAGGCACATCCTCACAAATACCGACAGGTATAGCAGTTGATTTATCAGCCATTTGCAAAGATATTTTAGTAGGTGTCAACTTATTCAAATCAAGTCTACGATATAAAGAGAGAGTCATAACATTAACACCAGCTCCAAGATCACATAAAGCAGTTTTAACATAGTTTCTTTTAATGGAGCATGGTATAGTTGGTACTCCTGGATCTCCTAGTTTCTTAGGTATTCCACCCTTGAAAGTGTAATTACCAAGCATGGTGGAAATTTCAGCTTCTGGTGTCTTTCTCTTATTAGTAACAATTTCTTTCATGTACTTAGCATAAGGATTCATTTTGAGCATATCGGTCAAACGCATAAGCAAAAAGATAGGTCTAATCATTTTAGCAAAGCGCTCAAAATCCTCATCATCCTTTTTCTTGGATGGTTTGGGAGGAAAAGGCATGGGTTCCTGAACCCATGGCTCCCTTTCTTTACCGTGCTTCCTAGCAACAAAGTCTCTCTTATCATAACGTTGATTCTTTGATTGTGGGTTATCAAGATCAACAGCAGGTTCAATTTCTACACCATTATTATTTCTAGGTTGAGCATCAACATGAACATTGTCATTAACATTATTACTAGGTTCATGTTCATCACCAGATTGTGTTTCAGCATCCGAAACAGAAATATCATTAGGATTCTTAGATGTGTCTACAATAGGTTCACTAGAAGCATGCAAAGTCCTATCATTTTTCTTTCTCTTCTTTTTAGAAGGACTAGGTGCATCAATATTATTTCTCTGAGAGTCCTGCTCAATTCTCTTAGGATGGCCTTCAGGATACAAAGGTTCCTGAGTCATTTTACCAGTTCTAGTAGCCACTCTAACAGCATAATCATTATTCTTACTATTTAATTCATTGAGCAAATCATTCTGAGCTTTAAGTACTTGATCTACTTGAGTGGTAACCATAGAAGCATGTTTACTAATGAGTTTAAGTTCACCTTTAACTCTAGACATATAATCACCCAAGTGTTCAATCATATAAGCATTTTGTTTTAATTTTCTACCAAAATAGGCATTAAAATCTTCTTGCTTAACCATAAAGTTATCAAACTCGTCCAAGCATTGGCTAGCAAACTTAGTAGGGGGGATTTCAGCTTTATCATATCTATAGAGAGAATTTACCTTTACTACCTGTGTCGGGTTATCAAGACCATGTGTTTCTTCAATAGGAGGTGAATTAAAACCATATATTTCTTCAATAGACGGTAAATTAAGACCATGTATTTCTTCAATAGGAGGTAAATTCTTAACATCTTCAGCTTTAATACCTTTTTCTTTCATAGATTTCTTTGCCTCTTGCATATCTTCAGACTGAGAAATAGAACACCCCTTTTCTTCGGTGTTGGCTTAGGAGTTGGTTCAGGAAGGTCCAATTATTTTCATTGGTCAACATATTATTCAATAGAATTTCAGCTTCATTTGGTGTTCTTTCCCTGAAAACAGAACTAGCACAACTATCCAGGTGGTCGCTGGAAGCATCGACTAGTCCATTATAAAAGATATCAAGTATTTCATTTTTCTTGAGAGGATGATCAAGCAAAGCATTAAGTAATTGGAGAAGCCTCCCCCAAGCTTGTGGGAGACTCTCTTCTTCAATTTGCACAAAATTATATATCCCTTAAAGCAGCTTGTTTCTTATGAGCAGGGAAATATTTAGCAGAGAAGTAATAAATCATATCCTGGGGACTACGTACACAACCAGGATCAAGAGAATTAAACCATATCTTAGCATCACCCTTTAATGAGAACGGAAATATTTTAAGGATATAGTAATAGCGATTTTTCTCATCATTAGTGAATAGGGTGGCTATATCATTTAATTTAGTAAGATGTGCCACAACAGTTTCAGATTCATAGCCATAGAAAGGATCAGATTCAACCAAAGTAATTATATCAGGGTCGACAGAGAATTCATCATCCTTATCGGTAACAAAGATAGGTGAAGTAGCATAAGCAGGATCATATTTCATTCTAGCATTTAGAGTTTTTTGTTTCAGCTTAGCTAATAATTTCTTAAGATCACTTCTATCTTTGCAAGCAAGAAAGTCTCTAGCAGTTTCTTCATCCATAACATAGCCCTCGGGCACAACAGGCAATTCATATCTAGGGGGAGAATCTTCATCATCACTTTCATCAATATTATCAGTTTCAATAATTTCATTCTCTCTAGCCCTAGCAAGTTGTTCATCAAGAAATTCACCAAGTGGCACAGTAGTATCAAGCATAGAAGTAGTTTCATCATAAGTATCATGCATAGCAGAAGTGGCATCATCAATAACATGCGACATATCAGAATTAATAGCAGAAGTAGGTTTAGGTGTCGCAAGCTTACTCAAAACAGAAGGCGAATCAAGTGCAGAGCTAGATGGCAGTTCCTTACCTCCCCTCGTAGTTGAGGGATAAATTTTTGTTTTCGCGTCTTTCAAGTTCTTCATAGTGAACAACAGACATAAATCCCAAGTGACTCAAAGAATAGAGCTATGCTCCCCGGCAACGGCGCCAGAAAATAGTCTTGATAACCCACAAGTATAGGGGATCACAACAGTTTTCGAGGGTAGAGTATTCACCCCAAATTTATTGATTCGACACAAGGGGAGCCAAAGAATATTCTCAAGTATTAGCAGTTGAGTTGTCAATTCAACCACACCTGGATACCTTAATATCTGCAGCAAAGTATTTAGTAGCAAAGTAATATGGAACTAACGGTAACGGTAGCAAAAGTAATATTTTTGGGTTTTGTAGTAATTGTAACAGTAGCAATGGAAAAGTAAATAAGCGAAGAACAGTATGTGAAAAGCTCGTAGGCATTGGATCGGTGATGGAGAATTATGCCGGATGCGATTACTCATGCAACATAGGGTGACACAGAGCTAGCTCCAATTCATCAATGTAATGTAGGCATGTATTCCGAATATAGTCATACGTGCTTATGGAAAAGAACTTGCATGACATCTTTTGTCCTACCCTCCCGTGGCAGTGGGGTCCTAGCGGAAACTAAGGGATATTAAGGCCTCCTTTTAATAGAGTACCGGACCAAAGCATTAACACATAGTGAATACATTAACTCCTCAAACTACGGTCATCACCGGGAGTGGTCCCGATTATTATCACTTCGCGGTTGCCGGATCATAACACATAGTAGGTGACTATAGACTTGCAAGATAGGATCAACAACTCACATATATTCATGAAAACATAATACGTTCAGATCTGAAATCATGGCACTCTGGCCCTAGTGACAAGCATTAAGCATAGCAAAGTCATAGCAACATCAATCTCAGAACGTAGTGGATACTAGGGATCAAACCCTAACAAAACTAACTCGATTACATGATAAATCTCATCCAACCCATCACCGTCCAGCAAGCCTACGATGGAATTACTCACGCATGGCGGTGAATGATACGTCTCCAACGTATCTATAATTTTTGATTGCTCCATGCTATATTATCTACTGTTTTGGACATTATTGGGCTTTATTATTCACTTTTATATTATTTTTGGGACTAACCTATTAACCGGAGGCCCAGCCCAGAATTGCTGTTTTTTGCCTATTTCAGAGTTTCGCAGAAAAGGAATATCAAATAGAGTCCAAACGGAATGAAACCTTCGGGAACGTGATTTTTAGGAAGATTATGATCCAGGAGACTTGGACCCTACGTCAAGAAACAAAAGAGGAGGCCACGAGGTAGGGGGCGCACCTACCCCCTAGGGCGCGCCGCGCCCTCCACCCTCGTGGGCCCCCTGTTGCTCCACCGACGTACTCCTTCCTCCAATATATACCTACGTACCACCAAACGATCAGATACGGATCCAAAAACCTAATTCCACCGCCGCGACCTTCTGTACCCACGAGATCCCATCTTGGGGCCTGTTCCGGAGCTCCGCCGGAGGGGGCATCGATCACGGAGGGCTTCTACATCAACACCATAGCCCCTCCGATGATGTGTGAGTAGTTTACCTCAGACCTTCGGGTCCATAGTTAGTAGCTATATGGCTTCCTCTCTCTTTTTGGATCTCAATACAATGTTCTCCCCCTCTCTCGTGGAGATCTATTCGATGTAATCTTCTTTTTGCGGTGTGTTTGTTGAGACCGATGAATTGTGGGTTTATGATCAAGTTTATCTATGAACAATATTTGAATCTTCTCTGAATTCTTTTATGTATGATTGGTTATCTTTGCAAGTCTCTTCGAATTATCAGTTTGGTTTGGCCTACTAGATTGATCTTTCTTGCAATGGGAGAAGTGCTTAGCTTTGGGTTCAATCTTGCGGTGTCCTTTCCCAGTGACAGTAGGGGCAGCAAGGCACGTATTGTATTGTTGCCATAGAGGATAAAAAGATGGGGTTTTTATCATATTGCATGAATTTATCCCTCTACATCATGTCATCTTGCTTAAGGTGTTACTCTGTTTTTATGAACTTAATACTCTAGATGCATGCTGGATAGCGGTCGATGAGTGGAGTAATAGTAGTAGATGCAGGCAGGAGTCAGTCTACTTGTCTCGGACGTGATGCCTATATACATGATCATACCTAGATATTCTCATAACTATGCTCAATTCTGTCAATTGCTCAACAGTAATTTGTTCACCCACCGTAAAATACTTATGCTCTTGAGAGAAGCCAGTAGTGAAACCTATGGCCCCCGGGTCTATCTTCATCATATTAATCTTCCAACACTTAGTTATTTCCTTTGCTTTTTTACTTTGCTTTTATTTTACTTTGCATCTTTATCACAAAAATACCAAAAATATTATCCTATCATATCTATCAGATCTCACTCTCGTAAGTGACCGTGAAGGGATTGACAACCCCTTATCGCGTTGGTTGCGAGGATTTATTTGTTTTGTGTAGGTGCGAGGGACTCGCGCGTAGCCTCCTACTGGATTGATACCTTGGTTCTCAAAAACTGAGGGAAATACTTACGCTACTTTGCTGCATCACCCTTTCCTCTTCAAGGGAAACCAACGCAGTGCTCAAGAGGTAGCAAGAAGGATTTCTGGTGCCGTTGCCAGGGAGGTCTACGCAAAAGTCAACATACCAAGTACCCATCACAAATCCCTTATCTCCCGCATTACATTATTTGCCATTTGCCTCTCGTTTTCCTCTCCCCCACTTCACCCTTGCCGTTTTATTCGCCCTCTCTTTTCCGTTCGCCTTCTTCTTTTCACCCCACCTCTCTTTGTCGTTATGTCTGAAATTGGGGAAATTATTGCCGATATGGACAATAATAATATCATAGAAAATTCTGATGCTCCTGCTGAAGAACCGCCTACCTTGCATACAAAAAGATTTCGAATTGGTAGTGGTAATGTTATTGGAAAAGGAGTTATTCAAGATTTCTTTACTTGTGCCGGTGCTTTGCCTTCTATGGGCGGTTCTATTCTTCATAGAACTAGTAGTCTTGCGGACGCTATTGCCATGCTTATAGTTGAACTTGAAAGGCAATTTATGCACATGCATCCTTGCATACAAAGAATTTTCCTAGAATTCTCTAATGTTGAGCATTCTTCTGTTAAGCGTGCCGCCACTATCTTTTTGGCTCATGAGTTTAGATTCATAATAAAAGAGGCTAAAGAAATCTTTGCGCATTATAGGGTAGATGCTAGTCATCCTCCCATTGAAGCTATCCTTTTTAATCAAGAAGACATGATGCATTTACAATCTTTGGATCAAATTGCTTATAATGAAAATCTTAGAAAAAAGGTTCCAGCTGATATTCTAGTTGATAGAATTTCTGAGCTTAATGATGATTTTGCTATTCAGAATAATGGATTAGGTTTTACTCTTGAACAAAGGCTTGTGACTTTTTGCCAAAAGAATGCTTGCAATGATGAATTGGTTGTGCAATACAAAGGGCCTAGGGAGGAACCCATACCTCCCGAGATTGATCTTGGGGACTTTTGTCCCATTAAATTTAGCCCTTTTGATTATTTTTGCTTGCCTAAAATAAAACTTGCTGCTGAACTTAGAGAATATGAGAAAAGTTTTCATGACTTGCCATACCACTATTATGGCAATACCTAGATCTATCCTTGCTTTTATGCCTAGCTAGGGGCGTTAAACGATAGCGCTTGTTGGGAGGCAACCCAATTTTATTTTTAGTTTTTTGCTTTTTGCTTCTGTTTAAGAATAAATATTTTATCTAGCCTCTGGTTATATGTGTTTTAATTAGTGTTTGTGCCAAGTTAAACCTATAGGATCTTCTTGGATGATAGTTATTTGATCTTGCTGTAATTTCCAGAAACTTTCTGTTCATGAAAATAATTGTTAAAAATCACCAGAACGTGATAAAATAGTGATTCCAATTTCTTCTGATCAGTAAACAAATTGTCTAGGTCTTCCTATTTTGGCTGATTTTTTGGAGTTCCAGAAGTTTGCGTTAGGTACAGATTACTACAGACTGTTCTGTTTTTGACAGATTCTATTTTTCGTGTGTTGTTTGCTTATTTTGATGAATATATGGCTAGTAAAAATAGTTTATGAACCATAGAGAAGTAGGAATACAGTAGGTTTAACACCAATATAAATAAAGAATGATTTCATTACAGTACCTTGAAGTGGTCTTTTGTTTTCTTTCGCTAACGGAGCTCACGAGATTTTTGTTGAGTTTTGTGTTGTGAAGTTTTCAAGTTTTGGGTGAAAGATTTTGATGGATTATGGAACAAGGAGTGGCAAGAGCCTAAGATTGGGGATGCCCATGGCACCCCCAAGATAATCTAAGGACACCATAAAGCCAAAGCTTGGGGATGCCCCGGAAGGCATCCCCTCTTTCGTCTACTTCCATTGGTAACTTTACTTGGAGCTATATTTTTATTCACCACATGATATGTGTTTTGCTTGGAGTGTCTTGTATGATTTGAGTCTTTGCTTTTTAGTTTACCACAATCATCCTTGCTGTACACACCTTTTGAGAGAGCCATACATGATTTGGAATTTGTTAGAATACTCTATGTGCTTCGCTTATATCTTTTGAGTTATATAGTTTTGCTCTAGTACTTCACTTATATCTTTTAGAGCACGGTGGTGGATTTGTTTTATAGAAACTATTGATCTCTCATCCTTCACTTAGATTATTTTGAGAGTCTTAAATAGCATGGTAATTTGCTTAAATAATCCTAATATGCTTGGTATTCAAGATTTGTAAAAACTTTCTTATGAGTGTGTTGAAAGCTAAGAAAAGTTTTATGCTTGATAATTGTTTTGAGATATAAAGATGGTGATATTAGAGTCATGCTAGTTGAGTAGTTGTGAATTTGAGAAATACTTGTGTTAAAGTTTGTGATTCCCGTAGCATGCACGTATAGTGAACCGTTATGTGATGAAGTCGGAGCATAATTTATTTATTGATTGTCTTCCTTATGAGTGGCGGTCGGGGACGAGCGATGGTCTTTTCCTACCAATCTATCCCCCTAGGAGCATGCGCGTAATACTTTGCTTTGATAACTTGTAGATTTTTGCAATAAGTATATGAGTTCTTTATGACTAATGTTGAGTCCATGGATTATACGCACTTTCCTCCTTCCACCATTGCTAGCCTCTCTAATACCACGCACTTTTCGCCGGTATCTTACACCCATCATATAACTTCCTCAAAACAGCCACCATACCTACCTATCATGGCATTTCCAAAGCCATTCCGAGATATATTGCCATGCAACTTTCCACCGTTTCGTTTATTATGACACGCTCCATCATTGTCATGTTGCTTTGCATGATCATGTAGTTGACATCGTATTTGTGGCAAAGCCACCATTCATAATTCTTTCATACATGTCACTCTTGATTCATTGCATATCCCGGTACACCGCTGGAGGCATTCATATAGAGTCATATTTTGTTCTTAGAATCGAATTGTAATTGTTGAGTTGTAAGAAAATAAAAGTGTGATTATATTCATTTTTAGAGCATTGTCCCAAGTGAGTAAAAGGATGATGGAGACTATGATTCCCCCACAAGTCGGGATGAGACTCCGGACGAAAAAAAAGAGGCCATAAGAAAAAGAGCAAAGGCCCAAATAAAAAAATGAGAGAAAAAGAGAGAAGGGACACTGTTACTGTCCTTTTACCACGCTTGTGCTTCAAAGTAGCACCATGATCTTCATGATAGAGAGTCTCTCATTTTGTCACTTCCATATACTAGTGGGAAATTATCATTATAGAACTTGGCTTGTATATTCCAATGATGGCCTTCCTCAAAATGCCCTAGGTCTTCGTGAGCAAGCGAGTTGGATGCACACCTACTTAGTTTGTTTTGTTGAGCTTTCATATACTTATAGCTCTAGTGCATCCGTTGCATGGCAATCCGTACTCACTCACATTGATATCTATTGATGGGCATCTCCATAGCCCGTTGATACGCCTAGTTGATGTGAGACTATCTTCTCCCTTTTTTGTCTTCTCCACAACCACCATTCTATTCCACATAAAGTGCTATATCCATGGCTCACGCTCATGTATTGCGTGAAGATTGAAAAAGTTTGAGAATGTCAAAAGTATGAAACAATTGCTTGGCTTGTCATCGGGGTTGTGCATGATTTAAATACTTTGTGTGGTGAAGATAGAGCATAGCCAGACTATATGATTTTGTAGGGATAACTTTCTTTGGCCATGTTATTTTGAGAAGACATGATTGCTTTGTTAGTATGCTTGAAGTATTATTATTTTTATGTCAATATTAAACTTTTGTATTGAATCTTTCGGATGTGAATATTCATACCACAATTAAGAAGAATTACATTGAAATTATGCCAAGTAGCACTCCGCATCAAAAATTCTGTTTTTATCATTTGCCTACTCGAGGACGAGCAGGAATTAAGCTTGGGGATGCCTGATACGTCTCCAACGTATCAATAATTTTTGATTGCTCCATGCTATATTATCTACTGTTTTGGACATTATTGGGCTTTATTATTCACTTTTATATTATTTTTGGGACTAACCTATTAACCGGAGGCCCAGCCCAGAATTGCTGTTTTTTGCCTATTTCAGAGTTTCGCAGAAAAGGAATATCAAACGGAGTCCAAACGGAATGAAACCTTCGGGAACGTGATTTTTAGGAAGATTATGTTCCAGGAGACTTGGACCCTATGTCAAGAAACAAAAGAGGAGGCCACGAGGTAGGGGGCGCGCCTACCCCCCCAGGGCGTGCCCTCCACCCTCGTGGGCCCCCTGTTGCTCCACCGACGTACTCCTTCCTCCTATATATACCTACGTACCCCCAAATGATCAGATACAGAGCCAAAAACCTAATTTCACCGCCGCAACCTTCTGTACCCACGAGATCCCATCATGGGGCCTATTCCGGAGCTCCGCCGGAGGGGGCATCGATCACGGAGGGCTTCTACATCAACACCATAGCCCCTCCGATGAAGTGTGAGTAGTTTACCTCAGACCTTCGTGTCCATAGTTAGTAGCTAGATGGCTTCCTCTCTCTTTTTGGATCTCAATACAATGTTCTCCCCGTCTCTCGTGGAGATCTATTTGATGTAATCTTCTTTTTGCGGTGTGTTTGTTGAGACCGATGAATTGTGGGTTTATGATCAAGTTTATCTATGAACAATATTTTGAATCTTCTCTGAATTCTTTTATGTATGATTGGTTATCTTTGCAAGTCTCTTCGAATTATCAGTTTGGTTTGGCCTACTAGATTGATCTTTCTTGCAATGGGAGAATAGCTTAGCTTTGGGTTCAATCTTGCGGTGTCCTTTCCCAGTGACAGTAGGGGCAGCAAGGCACGTATTGTATTGTTTCCATCGAGGATAACAAGATGGGGTTTTTATCATATTGCATGAATTTATCCCTCTACATCATGTCATCATGCTTAAGGCGTTACTCTGTTTTTATGAACTTAATACTCTAGATGCATGCTGGATAGCGGTCGATGAGTGGAGTAATAGAGTAGATGCAGGCAGGAGTCGGTCTACTTGTCTCGAACGTGATGCCTATATACATGATCATACCTAGATATTCTCATAACTATGCTCAATTCTGTCAATTCCTCAACAGTAATTTGTTCACCCACCGTAAAATACTTATGCTCTTGAGAGAAGCCACTAGTGAAACCTTTGGCCCCCGGGTCTATCTTCATCATATTAATCTTCCAACACTTAGTTTTTTCCTTTGCTTTTATTTTAATTTGCATCTTTATCACAAAAATACCAAAAATATTATCCTATCATATCTATCAGATCTCACTCTCGTAAGTGACCGTGAAGGGATTGATAACCCCTTATCGCGTTGGTTGCGAGGATTTATTTGTTTTGTGCAGGTGCGAGGGACTCGCACATAGCCTCCTACTGGATTGATACCTTGGTTCTCAAAAACTGAGGGAAATACTTACGCTACTTTGCTGCATCACCCTTTCCTCTTCAAGGGAAAACCAACACAGTGCTCAAGAGGTAGCAGTGAGCATCATGAAATTGGTGATGGAGGATGGTTGATGATGACGACGGCGATGGATTCCCCTCTCCGGAGCCCCGAACGGACTCCAGATCAGCCCTCCCGGGAGAGTTTAGGGCTTGGCGGCGGCACCGTATCGTAAAACGTGATGAATCTTTCTCTCTGATTTTTTTCTCTCCGAATACGAATATGTGGAGTTGGAGTTGAGGTCGGTGGGCTCCAGGGGGCCCACGAGGCAGGGGCGCGCCCCCACCCTCGTGGAAAGGGTGTGGGGCCCCTGGCCTTAATTCTTTTGCCAGTATTTTTTATTATTTCCAAAAAAATCTCCGTGAAGTTTCAGGTCATTCTGAGAACTTTTGTTTCTGCACAAAGATAACACCATGGCAATTCTGCTGAAAACAGCGTCAGTCCGGGTTAGTTCCATTCAAATCATGCAAGTTAGAGTCCAAAACAAGGGCAAAAGTGTTTGGAAAAGTAGATACGACGAAGACGTATCGCCCGGCAAGGGTCTTGCCGTGGCGTTGCAGTCGTCCCCGGCAAGGCGCTTGCCGGGGGTCTTGTGGATTTCCTCGGCTAGGATCCCGCCGAGGGTCGCCGTCTTCTGGTCCTCATCTGACTTCATATGTTTAAGATCTTGACGAAGATCTACATGCTACCACAAAGGCGCCTCCCGAGCCTTGGTTCCAATGTAGTTGGTTGGGTTGGAACCTGTGGGATCAAGGGTGGCCTGCTCCGCTGGCATTGGGCAGGCTGCCCCGGCAAGGCTCTTACCGGGGCTGCGGAGGCTGCCTTGACAAGGATCCTGCCGAGGGAGTCTACCTCGCCCTCTCGCCATCCCGTGCTTCTGGTCTTGGCGTTGCCTTGGTTGTCTTGTGCTTTGGCTTCTCTCCGGCTTCCCTCTTCTGCCCTGCTAAGTGTGGCCGTGGCACGCGGCTCTGACTGCCCGTGCACAAGTAAAGGGGTCAAAAGGAGAGCCCCTACTTTTGTACACCGACAGGAGCCCCCGGTTCTGGGCCACACATAAGCACGACGCATTGTTGGGCCAGGCCCAGAACGGTGCGCGGGCAGGTGGGGCGGATTTTACCGCAGTAACTGTTTCGTCCGCTGCGCTTCTCCACGACCTGCGTCGAACGCGCGACGTGGAGAGTCATGTGTGACGTGGGGGTCATGCGTGGGGCGGTTCCCGCACGCATGCGTCACATCGTAGTTAATGGGAAAAGAGGCGGCTCACCCATAAAAAGAGGGAGGCACGGCACATTCACTGAGCGGACTTGGGTCGCGGTCTTCAAGGCGCCCACGCCCTATGATCACGGGGTGGGGAATGGTCGCCTCACCCGTCCCCTCGATTCTGCTTGCTCGCCATGCGTCCCCCATGCAGGTGGCAGGCGGTGGAGGCGGGAAACCGGGCCATCGCTGATTCGGGCAGCGGGCCAGTCCTGATTCCCCGCGCCTTTGATGGCTGGATTGGCTGAGTGGGGCTGCCGAGCCTCGATCCCTCCCCTTTATAAGGAGGGGGAGGGAGATGTCATCCCACATTCTCTCAGCATCCATCCTCTCCCACCTCCGCTCCTTTCTTCCACCCGCCATGGCGAGAGGGGGTGCTGGCCCTTCGACGGTGGCGGCGAGGGTCGCCGCTCGACAGCGCGTTCCCCCTCCCCAAGAGCCCGCGGCAGCGCAGCCAGCTACGAGAGGAAGGGGCAGGGCGCGAGGTTGAGGTCGCCGTGGCGCTCGGGCAAGAGGGGGAAGAGGCGGCGTAATGGTCGTGCCTCCGCCACCGATGCCTCCCGCGATGGAGGGCCACATCGGGGACCAACCCCGCGAGTTCTCCATCAGGCTGCGCCGGCCACCGCATCGTCGTCTCCGCCTCCCCACCACATTTGCTTGGGAGATGGAGCTTGATCCGTCCCAGACCCTCAGGCTGCACATGAGGGCTGCGGGAACGGCGGCACACGGGTCGACGTCGACTTCCCCGCTCCTCATGTCATGTACCTCCGTCGCGGATGGAAGACGTTTTCTCGCGTCCACAGCCTGACGGCGGGGCTCGTCCTCTACTTCAAGTTGATGGAGGGCGGCCTGCTCTCCGTCAAGGTCTTTGGAGATCTTGGAACTCGCCAAAAGTGCTACGTGGAGAGCTCCTCCGACGATGAAGATTCCTCCCCGAGCGAGAGTGATGAGGAGGACAGCGACAGCGACGACGAGGGAGTCAAGCGACGGGATGCCGACCCCGACTCCGACTGACCGTGCCACCCCTCCCTCAGCCACGTGCCCAGCCGAGGGCCTTCCTCGTCAAGCTCTCCATCGAGGCGCTCCGTGTCGTCTCCTTGGGCGGCTGGCATAAGAGGGCCGGAGAAGGCGAAGAAGGCGGGTGGCGGCCGTCAAGTCGGAGTATGCGGGCACCGACGCCTTCGTCGCGTATCGCCGGCCCGCTGCCTCGACTTCCAGCTCCTTTCCCGGCACCAAGATGTTCTCTTGGTGCCTTCCGCTCCTCGTACCTTGCCTAGGCACTCTTTTTGCCCTCCTGCCACCTTGTTCCGCTTTTTGGGGAGAGGGACAAGAAAGGGATTATGGGCATCTTATCTCTTTTTAGTTTGTAAGCCTGTGGGCACTTGTTAATTTTAAGACTTGTAATCCCCTTGCTCATGTTTTTAATTCCGTATGAACTGTACCTGTATGGATGTTTTTAATGAAAAGGGGTGCTCGCCGGCTTCTTTGTGCTTGAGCGAGGCCCATGCCAAGGAACGAATCCTTGTTATTTTTAAGATAAACATTGTCGCCCGGCAACAGGCCTTGCCGTCCCCTGACTTCAGTCAACCATTCTCACGCTTCTGGCGGAGGCAGGGGTGAAGTAAGGTTAGGCTCCTTGTTTATTTCCTTGCCACTGCGTCTACGACCCAGTCCTGTCCCATGGACTTGGGTACAAGAAGAAGGGGAGGCACGCTGGTCTCGGAGCAAAACGAGGTTTCATTTGTCCCAGTTCTATACGGAAATGCATAGCAGGGGATGAAAGACTTATCTGAATCCGCAGCCCCCGGCAACCTTGGCTTGCCGTGGTTGGATCCTTGTGTCTTTAGCTCCCGGCAGTTTTTGCTTGCCGGGGCCGGAGTGCCGGTCCATTCTCTCTCTTCCAAGTGGCTCAGCAGAAGTGTCCACGTGCCCTATGAACCAAAGAGGACAGAAAGACGCACACTCGACCTCTAGGCTAGGGGTTAGTCGCTGAGGAAGTCCTGGACAAAGGGGTCCTCGGGCGTCCGGCCTGTTATCCATGGGCCGGACTGGTAGGCTGTGAAGACATGAAGGCCGAAGACTGTACCCGTGTTCGGATTGGACTCTCCTTGGCGTGGAAGGCAAGCTTGGCGACCAACTATGAAGATTCCTTCTTATGTAACAGACTCTATGTAACCCTAGATCCCCCGGTGTCTATATAAACCGGAGGGTGTAGTCCAGAAAGGATATACTCATTACCATAGTCATACAGGCTAGGCTTCTAGGGTTTAGCCATTACGATCTCGTGGTAGATCAACTCTTGTAATACTCATATTCATCAAGATCAATCAAGCAGGAAATAGGGTATTACCTCCATAGAGAGGGCCCGAACCTGGGTAAACATCGTGTACCCTGTCTCCTGTTACCATCGACCTTAGACGCACAGTTCGGGACCCCCTACCCGAGATCCGCCCGTTTTGACACCGACATTGGTGCTTTCATTGAGAGTTCCACCGTGCCGTCGACGAAAGGTTCGATCGACCCTTCAATCATCGATAGTGACGTTGTCCAAGGAGGGACCTTCCTCCCTAGACAGATCTTCATATTCGGCGGCCTCGTACTACGGGCCAACTCGCTTGGCCATCTGGAGCAGATCGACAGCTATGCCCCTGGCCATCAGGTCAGATTCGGAAGCGTGAAATACGTCGCGGACATCCGTGGAGACTTGATCTTCGACGGATTTGAGACCGCGGCGATCGCTCCCCCTCGCTCCGATGAACATGACTTAAATCTGTCATCGGACCACATCCAGGAGATGGTTCCTGTTGCTGCAACGGCCTTTAATCTGGAGCAGATTGCGCCAATCCGAGGCCACAGAGTCCGCGGCATTGGAGCTGCACATAGACTCGACACCTTGCAATATTTGCAGCAACGGAACTCCGGACTCGTCTCCAGCTATAAGTTCCGAACCACAGACGCGTGCGGACACCGAGCTGGATCGGCTATCGATTTTTGAATTCGGCACCGCAGACATCTTCCAACACTCGCCCCTGGGCGACGTGCTAAACTCGTTAAAAAACCTGTCCTTGGCGGGGGACTCACAGCCGAACTATGTCCTGTTCGAACTAGGGGCTGATGACGGAGAATTTTGCTTCCCACCCGCCACCCACTTCATAGCCACTGTCGAGGACTTAACCGACACACTTGATTACGGCTCCGAAGACATCGACGGCATGGACGACGATGACGATGAGGAGCAGGGTCACAACCTACCATTTTGCTGGGCGATGGACGTCCACTTCCTCATACGATGTGTACATGGTCGATACACCCAAAAAAGCTGATGACAATGACAAAGAAGATCCAGTTGAGAATAAACCTCCTGAGACACAGTCCAAACGTTGGCGCCCTAAACGCCGTTCTAAGTCATGTCGCTCGAAAGATAGCAATACTGGCACCGGAGAAAATAGTACTCCGGACGACGTCGAAAACAATAAAGACCCTGTTGGAACAACATCCGAACAGGAGGAACAAGACAACGGGCAAGTTAACCCCGATAAACAGGCCATGCCCAATGAGCCGGATGACGATAGCTATCGTCCTCTCTCCGAAGAGGAGGAGAGCCTCGGCAACGAGGATTTCATCGTGCCTGAGGCACCCCTCAAGCATGAGCGCTTCAAGCGCCAGCTAATAGCCACTTCAAGAAGCCTGAAGAAGAAGCAGCAGCAGCTTCAAATTGATCAAGACCTACTCATCGACAGATGGACTGATGTCCTGGTAGCCGAAGAATACGGCCTCAAGCATCCAGCCAAGAGTTACCCGAAGCACGGACTGCTACCTTGGTTCGATGAGGAGGCGCCGGAGCCCATACCTCCCCCGCGCAATGCTGAACGACCACCGCGAGGTCGGGACAGTGCGGCGGACCGACCACCCCGTGGTCGGGAGAAAACGGCAACTCATGCCGAATAGCAGCCCGCCCCACCGCCTCGCAAAAACAGAGACAAAACAGCTCAGGACTACACATATGACCTTCGGCAGGACCTGGACAGTAGAGCAGGACACACCAGATCAATCTACGGATCGCGAGGACGCTTTTCAACTCGGGATGACGGCTACCTATTTGGACGTGACAAACCTAGTCACGCCCGGGCCGATAACCACAGGCGGACTTCATCCGAGGTGCGCCGCGACGCGGCCCGATATAGAGGCGCCGCACCCCCTCTTTGCTTCATAGATGAAGTACTGGATCATGAATTCCCAGAGGGGTTCAAGCCCGTCAATATTGAATAATACGACGGAACAACCGATCCCGTAGTATGGATCGAAGATTTTATTCTCCACATCCATATGGCCCGAGGAGACGATCTCCACGCCATCAAATACCTCCCACTAAAACTAAAAGGACCAGCTAGACATTGGTTAAATAGCCTGCCCGAAAATTCCATCGGCAGCTGGGAGGACTTGGAAGAAGCTTTTCTTGACAACTTCCAAGGCACTTATATCCGGCCACTAGACGCCGATGACTTAAGTCATATAGTTCAACAACCTGGAGAATCAGCCAGAAAATTCTGGACTAGGTTCCTAACCAAAAAGAACCAGATCGTTGACTATCCGGATGCCGAAGCCCTAGCGGCCTTCAAACACAGCATCCGCGATGAATGTCTCGCCCGCCACCTCGACCAAGAAAAGCCGAAATCCATGGCAGCCCTCACGGCACTCATGACCCGCTTTTGTGCAGGTGAGGATAGCTGGTTGGCTCGTAGTAAAAACACAGCCAACGAGGCAGGCCCCTCCGAGGCCAAAAACAGCACCGGCAAGACCCGGCGCAATAGACACAAATGCCAAAGTAATGGCGATAATGCCGATGACACTGCAGTTCACGCGGGATTCAGTGGCTCCAAGTCCAGCCAGCGAAAGAAACCTTACAAAAGGAACAGTGAGGGACCATCCAGCTTGGACCGCATACTCGATCGTCTGTGCCAGATACATGGCACCCAGACAAACAAGCCAATCATACCAACAGACATTGCCGGGTTTTCAAGCAAGCCAGCAAGTCAAATACCGAGAGCAAGGAAATGGGATCGCAAAGCGAGGACGATGACGAAGAGCCCCGGTAGCCGAACACAGGGGGGAGGAAGAAATTTCCCCCTCAAGTCAAAATGGTGAACATGATATATGCTATACACATCCCCAAAAGGGAGCGCAAGCGCGCACTCAGGGACGTCTATGCGGTAGAACCAGCTGCCCCAAAATTCCATCCATGGTCGTCATTCCCGATCAGCTTTGATCGTTGAGATCACCCAACTATTATCCGTCATGGCGGTTCGGCCGCACTGGTCCTCGACCCAATCATTGACGGATTTCACCTAACACGAGTCCTAATGGACGGTGGTAGTAGCCTCAACCTGCTCTATCATGATACAGTGCGCAAAATGGGCATTAATCCCTCACGAATCAAGCCCACAAGGACTACCTTTAAAGGAGTCATACCAGGCGTAGAGGCCCATTGTACGGGCTCAATCATGCTGGAGGTGGTCTTCGGTTCTCCGGACAACTTCCGAAGCGAAGAGCTAATCTTCGATATCGTCCCCTTCCGCAGCGGCTACCACGCACTACTCGGACGAACCGCGTTTGCTAGATTCAACGCGGTGCTGCACTATGCTTATCTCAAGCTCAAGATGCCCAGTCCACGCGGCGTCATAATAGCCAATGGAAACACGGAACGCTCCCTCCGTACTGAGGAGCACACAGCCGCCCTAGCAGTAGAGGTACAGAATGGCCTTCTCAAGCAGAACTATAACCCGGCTGCCGAGCCCCTGGACATCGCTAAGAGGGTCCGGACTAAACTGCAACAGGACAGCTCGGCTCGTCAAGAGCTTGATTAGCAATTTTGCCTCCGTCCCAGCCCCGATAAGGGAATGGCACTCGTACCATGCGTACATAACTACGCGCCCAAAAACCCTTGGACATGGATGGAGGCATAGCTAGCTCGCGATCCACAGCGCGGCTCGACCAACCCCAGGATTCGAGTACCTTTTCTTTTCTATTTCAGGTCCCTTCTCTCTTTTCGAGGTTTCTTCCGACAACCCGTTCGGCGGACACACCAAGGAGGCAAGGAGCTTTGGCGCACAAGGGAACCCCCAGGTGGCCTCCGTTAAACGATTGCTATAGCTGTTTTACATACCCGCACGCAGCTCGCACTTGATCTTGCCATGTTAAATAGCCTTTTTTGCTTATCATATTGCATGTAGAAATACGCCTCGACGTATTAATCACATTACAAAAATAAAGTGCAGCGTTAGTTTATTAATTAATCTTCCCCTTTTCCTTTGTATGTATTACACGTTGCACGCGTACATTCTGGTACGTATTACTGCGCCAGGTGTCGGTGTCAAAACCGGCGGATCTCGGGTAGGGGGTCCCGAACTGTGCGTCTAGGATCGATGGTAACAGGAGACGGGGGACACGATGTTTACCCAGGTTCGGGCCCTCTCTATGGAGGTAATACCCTACTTCCTGCTTGATTGATCTTGATGCATATGAGTATTACAAGAGTTGATCTACCACGAGATCGTAATGGCTAAACCCTAGAAGTCTAGCCTATATGACTATGGTAATGAATATATATCCTATCCGGACTACGCCCTCCGGTTTATATAGACACCGGAGGGATCTAGGGTTACATAGAGTCGGTTACATAGGAAGGAATCTTCATAGTTGATCGCCAAGCTTGCCTTCCACGCCAAGGAGAGTCCAATCCGGATGTGGGTAGAGTCTTTGGCCTTCATGTCTTCACAGCCCACCAGTCCGGCCCATGGATAATAGGCCGGTCGCCCGAGGACCCCTTAGTCCAGGACTCCCTCAGTAGCCCCTGAACCTGGCTTCAATGACGAGGAGTCCGGTGCGCAGATTGTTTTCGGCATTGCAAGGCGGGTTCCCTTCTTTCCGAACTCCAAGATAGTCTTCGGACGTAATGATAATGTCCGGACCTGTCACATACTCCATACACTACCATAGATAAAATATAGTTTTACACAAATCCAATCCGCTGACAAATTTCTGTATCATGACACTACGTCTGACCGGTCATAATTCCAAACCGTTTTTTGTGTTTGACGCCCACATCCCGAGACGCGGTTGCAATTGGCATGTCTTGCCGAAGCAGAGATCGTGTCCCCTTATCGCAGGATTCTCATCAATGCGGGTATGGGTAACCCAACCGTGTCGTTTATACAGCCCTTGGGAATAGGCAAATCTTAAGGCGAGTGAGGAGGCGTTCAATATTCGCTGCCTTTATAAGGGGACAAGAATTCCCTCTTCCCCTCTCACGCCCTCTCTCTGTCTCCGCCCTTCCAATCTCGAGCTCCAGTGCCCAAGTTCTCATCTCCTTTCCACTCAAGCAAGCACTCAACCATGTCCGGATCCAGAGGTCAGGGCAAGTGGATGGTCTCCTCCATCAAGGAGGAGGACATTACCGAGCTTCGGGCGGCCGGATATTTGGCGAAGGAAATCGCCCACCATATGCTGGCCGAGGGACAAGTCGTCCCCACGCCGAAGCCCACCGAGAGGGTAGTATTCATCCCCCATTTCCTCCGCGGGCTAGGGTGCCCACTCCACCCATTCGTCCGTGGGCTGATGTATTATTACGGGATAGATTTCCATGATCTGTCCCCAAATTCCTTCCTCAACATCTCGGCGTTTATCGTCGTATGTGAGGCCTTCCTCCGCATCCAACCCCACTTCGGGCTGTGGCTCAAAGTCTTCAACGTGAAGCCGAAGGTGGTGGATAGCCAGCACGTAGAGTGCGGAGGAGCCATGGTGAGTAAGTTGTCCAACATCTCCTGGACGAAAGGCACTTTCGTGGACACAGTAAAGGAGTGGCAGAAACACTGGTTCTACATCACAGAACCCCGCGGCACCACCTGGGCCGCAGCTGCCGGATTCCGCTCCGGCACTCCCATGCGACTCACCTCCTGGGTCGAGAAGAGTCCGGACTGGTGTTCGCCTCACGAGCTGATAGCGCTGCAGACGCGCGTTCAAAGCATGGTAACCAAAAACGTCAAGCTTATTGATGTAATCCAGGTGATGCTAGTAAGCCGGATTCTCCCCAGCCAGCGCAGAAGTCGCCCTCTGTGGGAGTTTAATCCGAAGAAGCACCAAACCCTAGAGAGGATCTTCGAAACTACTCACGAAGGTGCCTGGAAGTTGCTCTTTAAGGGCAACGAGAAACCGCCGGCCACGGATTCAGACCGTGGTCACGATTGTAAACACCCCGCCAGCGAGGTATGTTATTTTAGGCGTATCCCCTACTTGTTTGTTTCGAGGATGACGTCTGAGCTTTTAGAAATTGCTTTTTCAGGACTGGATGGAGGGGGCGAAGCGGATCCAGTGTTCGGCTCCGTTGCCTGAAGAACCGGTCATCCCGCGTCTGGCGAAGATGCTGGTGTCGGCACCATATAAGGCGCCGGAGAAGAAAGCCAAGAAGAAGGCCAAGGGGGCGAAAAAAGGGCCCCCGCCGCAAGGGTACTTCGGACATGACGTCCGGAGACGAAGAGACCCATTCCTCCGTTCCCGAGGAGGACGACGAGGAAGAGGAGGAGGAGGAGAACAACCCTCCCCCCAAGGAGTGAAAGAAGAAGAGGGCAGCATCCGCGCATCTAGAGGCGGAAACGCCCAAGAAGGGGAAGGGCGTCCCAGCGATCAACACCGCGTGGGACGTTGATAGCTGTTCGGAACGACGCCCTCGCACTAAGTCCCAGGCCGCATCGTAAGTGTCATGACTCGTACATGCGCATATCCGACCCTTTCTCTTCATCATCTTGATATGGTTAACTGTACTATTGCAGTCCGGCCCGCGACCACATCCAGCGATCCTCATCCGGATGTTCGTTGGATCCGGCGGAAATGGCCAGCATGTCGCCGCCGCCCGCTTATTCCCCCGGGGCTAGGGACGACACCGAAGTGTTGTCCCGGAGGACCGCTCCGAGCCGGGAAGGAGCCCAGGACGCTGTCCGGGAGGTGCCACAAGGCGAGACCTCCACTGCCGGACGCATGGGGGAGCAGATCCCCATGGAGACTGGCGAAGAGGTCCGTATTCAGTTCGGCCCTCAGCCGAATACGATTCTGGAGACCCATATGGCTCCGGAGTCGGGCGAGCAGCCCCTTCGAAGGAGGGGGTGCGCCGATTCCACCGGTGGCCCCTGTCCAACCAGGGGCGCCAGATAACTTGATGGAGGCGCTACTAGGCGCCTCCGTTGTGGACGAACACCGTGTCCTTATGGGTGCGGTGATCGAGAAGGTTCAGTCCGCCAAGAGTGGACTGAACAAAGCCTGCAGCAACCTGTTGACAGGTTTGGAGGTAAATAATGTAGAAAGAGAAAAACCCCATTTAGACAGTAGCCCCTGAGACACTGTCCGGTGTTCGGCGAGAAGAACCGGACAGAGGATCAATCCTTTGTTATAGGAGACTAACTTAATATGTATGAGTAAGCAGGCGTCGTTGTTGGCCACAACCTCGCATGCTGCCGAAGTCTCCAAACTAAAGCAGAGGCTGGAGCGGACCGAGAACGAGCTCGGCGAGGTGAAGATTCGGCTCCAGGAGAAGCAAGGTGAGTGACGACTTGCTGTGTGTTCGGAAAGAATACGCGTTGTATATTGACCGTAGTGTCGTAAAATGTGCAGGAGCCGCTACCGAGGTCGAGGCCCTAAAAAAGGCCCTGGGTGAAGCCGAGGGGAAGGCTGTCCAGCAGCAAACCGCCCGTAAAAAGCTCAAGGCCCGGGTCAAGGAGGTCCAAAAGGAGCTCCAGGACGCGGTGAAGAAGTGCGAAGCCTTGGAGCGCGAGGCGTCGGTTCGAGAGACCGAACTTACCAAAGCTAGCCAGAGCACGGAGGCCGCACAAAATGAAGCCCAGGGCGCTCTCCAGGAGATCCAGGAGGCCAAGAAGATCGCAGCGGGTAAGGCATTTAACATGCAAAGCAAGTATGCGGAGAGGAAGTACCTTTTACTAACCCGGATTCGGAGTTGCCCAGGGGCGTTTGCGGATCTAGCACGCAGTGTGTTCGATGATGCGGAGTTCTTCGAGCCAGAGAAGGGAGCTCCATGGAGAAGCTGTTCTGGTCGCAGTACGATGTGCCAGAGCATCCGGTGCCCTTTACCGACCAGCTGAAACAGTTGGTGGAGCTGCATAGGGTGGCCGAACTAGCCATGAAGGATTTGATGATCTGGCTGTGGCCAGCCGAAGCTATGCCCGGCAGCTACTTCGGACTCGTGAGGAGGCTGGTGGAAGCCTGTCCGCGGCTGGACACCGTCAAGCGATCAGTCTGCGTCGAAGGTGCCCGCATGGCCTTCGCCTGTTGCAAGATGTGGTGGGCGAAGATGGACGCCGTTGAAGTGGCCAGAGGGCCGCCAGAGGGCAAGGAGCACCGCACACTCGAGCGATATTTTGCGGATGTCCTAGAAGGGTCTCGACTTGTAGCAGCGCAGTGCGGGCAGGACATCATTTTCGAATGAATACATCCGTGTTGTCTTTGCTTTGTACGATTGAAACAAAGTCGGTTTGTAATATAATGTTTGTTATGTTTTGATTGTTTCCTCCTGTGCGGCCGTGGTGTATGGAATTTTGAGGGTGGGCTAGTCGTCGGCTTCTACCCTCACGTAGGTAGTACGGAGGTGTTCGGGATGGAATCTAAACAATCTTGATCCAATTATATGGTCCTTGAAGGAGTT
Organism: Aegilops tauschii subsp. strangulata; assembly: GCF_002575655.3. Taxonomy (NCBI): domain Eukaryota; kingdom Viridiplantae; phylum Streptophyta; class Magnoliopsida; order Poales; family Poaceae; genus Aegilops; species Aegilops tauschii. The sequence goes on from NC_053039.3 coordinate 489,347,931, forward strand.
GTTTAGCGCAACGAACCAGGCAATCAAACTATGCAGCTTAAACGCCCTCACTTAGCCATAGGAGTTTTATAACAAAACATGGGCACAGCCCCTGGTATACGAACCAAGGTGCTGTTAGCGTCTGATCGGGAAGTACCGATCCTTCGCATAATGCGGAAAAAATCTCCAGCGATTTGTAACCCTCGAACAGCTGACCGGCTCTCGCCGCATCATGACAGTCAGTTTTCGGCTTTCTCTACTAAGGTGCTCATCCGGTCTAGACCAGGGCACAATTGCAGTAGTTCTCCCTTTACTACCCTAGCCGATGTAGCGGAACGTAGGGTAGCAAGCATAGGAGCCGGGCAACCCAACTATTGACCAAAGACATGATTCGGAGCCAATGCATATAATGCTAAATTCGGGGTGCCGAATTTTTCTATAAGAAGTGTTCGGACTTTGTTGCCGTATTATGGGGCGATGAGGAGCCCCTGGAAAATATGAAACGTACCAGAAATGTACGGATGCTAGAAAATAAGTAATTAATGGAAAACAGAAGGAGAACAGAGATAGTATCTGGGGCCTTTGAACTTGGACTATGAACTGTTTCCATTATAGTTGGATTAATGCGTCAAAGCACATTGATACAAAATAGTGTAATAGGCAACCGGCTATTTGACATGCCACAACCAAAGGAGAGCTGCAATTGGGTACTGAAAGAAAGAGGTAGAGTGCTCACTGGATTGTCCTCTAGGGCTTCCCCGGTATACCTGTGCTCTGTGCCCATCAGGTGTACTTATCCTTTGACAGGACCAGTAATCAGGCCGTCGAAGGGTGCGTGTATAAAAGAAACCTGAAAAAACGGAAAAGGAAATAATGAAGTTATATGTGAGCCTGGGATCAGTCTAGCCGAACTGTGGATCACGAGCTAGTTGTGCCTCCGTCGATGCCCATGGAATTTTGAGTGTGTAATTATGTACGCGTGGTACGAATGCCACTACCTCATTGGGACTGGTGTTGGTGTCAAAACCGGCGGATCTCGGGTAGGGGGTCCCAAACTGTGCGTCTAGGATCGATGGTAATAGGAGACGGGGGACACGATGTTTACCCAGGTTCGGGCCCTCTCTATGGAGGTAATACCGTACTTCCTGCTTGATTGATCTTGATGAATATGAGTATTACAAGAGTTGATCTACCCTGAGATCGTAATGGCTAAACCCTAAAAGTCTAGGCTGTATGACTATGGTCAAGAGTATCCTATCCAGACTACGCCCCCTGGTTTATATAGGCACCGGAGGGATCTAGGGTTACATAGAGTCGGTTACATAAGAAGGAATCTTCATAGTTGATCGCCAAGCTTGCCCTCCACGCCAAGGAGAGTCCAATCCAGACACGGGTATAGTCTTTGGCCTTCATGTCTTCACAGCCCATCATTCCGGCCCATGGATAACAGGCCGGACGCTCGAGGGCCCCTTAGTCTAGGACTCCCTCAGCAGCCCCTGAACCTGGCTTCAATGACGAGGAGTCCGGCGCGCAGATTGTCTTCGGCATTGCAAGGCGGGTTCCCCTTTCCGAACTCCAAGATAGTCTTCAGTTGTAATGATTGTATCCGGACCTGTATACACAACTGCAGAGGATATAATATTTCACGAGTTCAATCCGCTGATAATTTTTGGTAATATGACATCACGCCCGCTCGGCCATTATTTTCAAACCGTTAGCTGGCCCATCGTCCTACATCTCGAGACGTGGTTTTATTGGCATGTCTTATCCAAGCGGAGATCGTGTCTCCCCTTCTTTAGGGGATTCTTGCCAACCCAGGCGTGGGTAACCCAACCATCGCTTGGGTACAACACCTTGGGAATAGGCAAGTTTCGAGGCCCAGGAGGAGACGTTTGATATTCGCAGCCTTTATATTGGGGTACAGGCCCGTCTTTTTCTTTCACGTTGGCTTCTTCCTCGACCCCTGCTACCCCGAGTTCCAACACCCGTGTTTCGGTTGCCTCAAGCCCCAATCATGTCCGGATCCAGCCGTCAAGGCCGGTGGGTAGCTTCTTTTGTCACGGAGGAAGATATTGCCAAGCTTCGGGCGGCGAGGTACCTGACCGCAGAAATCCATCATCGGCTTCCTGCAGAGGGGCAGGTTATTCCCGCCCCCAGATCCAGCGAGAGGGTCATGTTTGTATCCCACTTCCTCCGTGGGTTAGGGTTTGCACTTAACCCCTTCGTCCGAGGGCTCATGTTCTATTATGGGCTAGATTTTCACGATCTGGCCCCGGACTCTACTCTTCTTATCTCGGCGTTTATCGTCACGTGCGAAGCCTTCCTCTGAACTCCTTCGCACTTTGGCTTGTGGCTCAAGACTTTTGATGTGAAGCCGCAAGCGATTGAAGGGGAGCAAGCTGAGTGCGGTGGCGCTATAGTGAGCAAGCTCGCTAGCGCTGTTTGGCTTAAAGGATCCTTCGCCAAATCTTCTGATTTATGGCAGCAGGGTGGTTCTATATCACCGAGCCTCGTGGCTCCAAGTGGGCAGTTGCGCCTGCCTTTCGATCCAGCCCCCCAATTCAGCTTGCATCGTGGATTAACAAGGGGCTGGATTGGGGATCAACGAATGATGTGCGAATTCTGCAAAGTCGCATCCGAAGCCTCATTGAGAGGGACATCGACATAGCCAACGTTGTTCAAGTAATGCTAGTTCGTCGGACCCTGCCGTGCCAGCGACGGCCTCTCCGCCTATGGGAGTTTAATCCAGAAGGGTCGCGGACTCTTCAACACTTCTTCGGCACAACGCACGAAGGAATGTGGACATTATTTTTCGGGAAACGAAGGCAATGGCCGGACACCACCGAAGATGTCGGCCTAGACTGTAAATATCCGGATACCCCGGTAAGTACCCGTTTCCCGAATACCTTATAGTCAGATACCCAGTGGCAAGATACCAACAGTATCATCCTTTTTTAGGGCTGGATAAAGAAGGTGGAATAGATTAGGTGTCCGGCTCCCCTTCCCGAAGACTCAGCTACTCCTGTGTTAACAAGGATGCTGGCCTCGGTGCCATACTAGGCACCAGCAGGGGAGGGCGAGAAGACCCAAGATGACCTTGGTTCCGGAGGTAAGTCGGACATTGAGTCCGGAGAAATCGACCTGTCCTCGCCCGAAGACGGAGGCGGAAAAGGACCCAGTATCCCTTCTCCAAGCAGGAGAAAAAGGGCTGCCTCCGAAGATTGGGAGGGGCGGCCTTCCAAGAAGGGCAAGATGCCACCGTCGATCGGCTTGGGTTTAGAAAGCGACGCCGTCGAGCAGCTCCAACAGGGGGACAATCCCTTGGCCAAACCGTAAGAGAATCCGGATTACTTTGATAGCGTCCCGCTCCATTATTGTTACCAAAGATATGCGTAACGCATTTAAGCATTTTTACAGGTCGGCACAGAATTTTTCTGGGCGATCCTCTTCTTCAGGGAGTCTCCTCCCAGAGATGATGGAGAGCGAGACGCCTCCTCCGACCTCCTCGCCCAATAAGGCGGATGACTCTGAAGTGTCATCGGGGAGGGTCCCTTTAGACCAGGGGACAAAAGAGGCAGTACCCGGAGGTGGATCTCCGGCCATCCGGGATTATGGGGCTGATGATAACAAAGGCCCCGGACAGTCTGGCTCGCAGCCGACAGTGATTCTGGAGACGGGTGAACCGATTCCTTCAAAGGATGAATTTGCTCCTAGAGCGGCTTCCGGAGACCTGGAGACTCCGGATATATTGCGGGACATGTTGTGGAAAGCATCTCTCTCGGGGGAGCAGCGTACCTTGATGGGTACAATGATTGAGAAGATTTTGTCCGCGAAAAGCGGATTAAATGAAGCCTTCATGAGCCTACTGAAGGGCTTCGAGGTTTGTGACAAAATGTTTTCAGCTATGTTTCATTTCTGAAGATGCACCTGTGTATAGGTAGTAGCCGCTGAGACTCAGGTTGTCTTCCCCGAGGAAGCAAACGGAGGATCGAAAAGGATCGCTTGAGGACTAACCTGATAAACTTGAACACAGGCTGCTTCCCCCTTGGCCACTTCCGGACTATGGAAATTCCCGAGCTGCAGTGAAAGACTGATGTGGCAGGGGATGATCTTGCATTAATCAATATGCGTCTTGACGAGTCACAAGGTATGTATTCGGTGCAATACCCATACATTTTTGTGGTATAAGCATGACGCTAAAATCTGTATGCTGGAGTATGCGTGGCTGCAGATGGTGCTGCCGTCGTTGAAGTTCTTTGAGCGGAGCTGGCCCAGGTCAAGGAGCAGGCCCGGCGTAGCAATGCTGCTGCCGAAAAGGCATCGGCCGAGCTGAAAGTGGAACAAGCTGCACGGCGCCAGGACGAGGAGAAGATATCCATGGTGGCGCTTGAACTGGAAAATGGCACTGGCCGCTGTGAATTTCTGGAGAAGGAAAATAAAGCTTTAACGACTGAACTGGAGAAGGCCTTACAATAGGCTAGGGAAGCGCGATCGGAATCCAGAGCAGTCCGTATGGAGGTTCGGTAGGCTAGGGAGATTGCGGCTGGAAAGCCATTTCTGCTGCAAACTAAGTTCGGTGACCTGAACTATGCTCATCTTAACCAAGTGTGGAGTTCTCCGGATGAGTTCTCGGACTTGCCGACGAGTTCTTCCGATGCGGTGATGTCTACTACGCAACCTTCTTCTTGTAGACGTTGTTGGGCGTCCAAGTGCAGAGGTTTGTAGGACAATAGCAAAATTCCCTCAAGTGGATGTCCTAAGGTTTATCAATCCGTGGGAGGCGTAGGATGAAGATGGTCTCTCTCAAGCAACCCTACAACCAAATAACAAAGAGTCTCTTGTGTCCCCAACACACCCAATACAATGGTAAATTGTATAGGTGCACTAGTTCGGCGAAGAGATGGTGATACAAGTGCAATATGGATGGTAGATATAGGTTTTTGTAATCTGAAAACATAAAAATAGCAAGGTAACAAGTGGTAAAAGTGAGCGTAAACGGTATTGCAATGCTAGGAAACAAGGCCTAGGGTTCATACTTTCACTAGTGCAAGTTCTCTCAACAATAATAACATAATTGGATCATATAACTATCCCTCAACATGCAACAAAGAGGCACTCCAAAGTCACTAATAGCAGAGAACAAACGAAGAGATTATGGTAGGGTACGAAACCACCTCAAAGTTATTCTTTCCAATCAATCCGTTGGGCTATTCCTATAAGTGTCACAAACAGCCCTAGAGTTCGTACTAGAATAACACCTTAAGACACAAATCAACCAAAACCCTAATGTCACCTAGATACTCAAATGTCACCTCAAGTATCTGTGGGTATGATTATATGATATGCATCACACAATCTCAGATTCATCTATTCAACCAACACATAGAACCTCAAAGAGTGCCCCAAAGTTTCTACCGGAGAGTCAAGACGAAAATGTGTGCCAACCCCTATGCATAAGTTCATGGGCGGAACCCGCAAGTTGATCACCAAAACATACATCAAGTGAATCACGTGATATCCCATTGTCACCACAGATACGCACGGTAAGACATACATCAAGTGTTCTCAAGTCATTAAAGACTCAATCCGATAAGATTACTTCAAAGGGAAAACTCAATCCATTACAAGAGAGTAGAGGGGGAGAAGCAACATAAGATCCAACTATAATAGCAAAGCTCGCGATACATCAAGATCGTGCCAAATCAAGAACACGAGAGAGAGAGAGATCAAACACATAGCTACTGGTACATACCCTCAGCCCCGAGGGTGAACTACTCCCTCCTCGTCATGGAGAGCGCCGGGATGATGAAGATGGCCACCGGTGAGGGTTCCCCCCTCCGGCAGGGTGCCGGAACAGGGTCCCGATTGGGTTTTGGTGGCTACATAGGCTTGCGGCGGCGGAACTCCAGATCTATTCTGTTCCCCGAAGTTTTTAGGGTATATGTGTATATATAGGAGGAAGAAGTATGTCAGGGGAGCCACGAGGGGCCCACGAGGGTGGAGGGCGTGCCCTGGGGGGTGGGCCCGCCCCCTGCCTCATGGCTCCCTCGTTTCTTTCCTGACGTGCACTCCAAGTCTATCGGGAAGCTTTCCTTCCAAAAATAACTTCTCCAGAAGGTTTCATTCCGTTTTGACTCCGTTTGATATTCCTTTTCTTCGAACCACTGAAACAAGGGAAAAAACATGAACTGGCACTGGGCTCTGGGTCAATAGGTTAGTCCCAAAAATAATATAAAAGTGCATAATAAAGCCCATAAACATCCAAAACAGATAATATAATAGCATGGAACAATCAAAAACTATAGATACGTTGGAGACGTATCAGCATCCCCAAGCTTAATTCCTGCTCGTCCTCGAGTAGGTAAATGATAAAAACAGAATTTTTGATGAGGAATGCCACCTAACATAATCATTAATGTAATCTTCTTTATTGTGGCAAGAATATTCAGATCCATAAGATTCAAGACAAAAGTTTAATATTGACATAAAAATAATAATACTTCAAGCATACTAACAAAGCAATCATGTCTTCTCAAAATAACATGGCCAAAGAAGTTATCCCTACAAAATCATATAGTCTGGCTATGCTCTATTTTCACCACACAAAATATTTAAATCATGCACAACCCCGATGACAAGCCAAGCAATTGTTTCATACTTTTGGTGTTCTCAAACTTTATCAATCTTCACGCAATACATGAGCGTGAGCCATGGACATAGCACTATAGGTGGAATAGAATGGTGGTTGTGGAGAAGACAAAAAGGAGAAGATAGTCTCACATCAACTAGGCGTATCAATGGGCTATGGAGATGCCCATCAATAGATATCAATGTGAGTGAGTAGGGATTGCCATGCAACGGATGCACTAGAGCTATAAGTGTATGAAAGCTCAACAAAAGAAACTAAGTGGTTGTGCATCCAACTTGCTTGCTCACGAAGACCTAGGGCATTTTGAGGAAGCCCATCATTGGAATATGCAAGCCAAGTTCTATAATGATAGATTCCCACTAGTATATGAAAGTGAGAACATAGGAGACTCTCTATCATGAAGATCATGGTGCTACTTTGAAGCACAAGTGTGGTAAAAGGATAGTAGCATTGTCCCTTCTCTCTTTTTCTCTCATTTTTTATTGGGCCTTTTCTCTTTTTTTATGGCCTCTTTTTTTTACATCAAGTCCGGTGTCTCATCCCGACTTGGGGGGGAATCATAGTCTCCATCATCCTTTCCTCACTGGGACAATGCTCTAATAATGATGATCATCACACTTTTATTTACTTACAACTCAAGAATTACAACTCGATACTTAGAACAAAATATGACTCTATATGAATGCCTCCGGCGGTGTACCGGGATGTGCAATGACTCATGAGTGACATGTATAAAAGAATTATGAACGGTGGCTTTGCCACAAATACAATGTCAACTACATGATCATGCAAAGCAATATGACAATGATGGAGCGTGTCATAATAAACGGAACGGTGGAAAGTTGCATGGCAATATATCTCAGAATGGCTATGGAAATGCCATAATAGGTAGGTATGGTGGCTGTTTTGAGGAAGGTATATGGTGGGTGTATGATACCGGCGAAAGGTGCGCGGTATTAGAGAGGCTAGCAATGGTGGAAGGGTGAGAGTGCGTATAATCCATGGACTCAACATCAGTCATAAAGAACTCACATACTTATTGCAAAAATCTATTAGTTATTGAAACAAAGTACTACGTGCATGCTCCTAGGGGGATAGATTGGTTGGAAAAGACCATCGCTCGTCCCCGACCGCCACTCATAAGGAAGACAATCAATAAATAAATCATGCTCCGCCTTCATCACATAACGGTTCACCATACGTGCATGCTACGGGAATCACAAACTTTAACACAAGTATTTCTCAAATTCATAACCACTCAACTAGCATGACTTTAATATCAACATCTTCATATCTCAAAACAATCATAAGGAATCAAACTTCTCATAGTATTCAATGCACATTATATGAAAGTTTTTATTATACCCATCTTGGATGCCCATCATATTAGGACTAGTTTCATAACCAAAGCAAACTACCATGCTGTTCAGGACTCTCAAAATAATATAAGTGAAGCATGAGAGTTCATCTATTTCTTCGAAATAAAACTACCACCATGCTCTAAAAGATATAAGTGAAGCACTAGAGCAAACAACAAACTACTCTGAAAGATATAAGTGAAGATCAATGAGTAGTTGAATAATTATGAAACTATGTGAAGACTCTCTAACATTTAAGAATTTCAGATCTTGGTATTTTATTCAAACATCAAGCAAAACTAAATAAAACAAAATGACGCTCCAAGCAAAACACATATCATGTAGTGAATAAAAATAAAGCTCCAAGTAAAGTTACCGATGAACAAAGACGAAAGAGGGGATACCTTTCGGGGCATCCCCAAGCTTAGGCTCTTGGTTATCCTTGAATATTACCTTGGGGTGCCTTCGGCATCCCCAAGCTTAGGCTCTTGCCACTCCTTATTCCATGGTCCATCGAATCTTTACCCAAAACTTGAAAACTTCACAACACAAAACTTAACAGAAATCTCGTAAGCTCCGTTAGCGAAAGAAAACAAAACACCACTTCAAGGTACTGTAATGAACTCATTCTTTATTTATATTGGTGTTAAACCTACTGTATTCCAACTTCTCTATGGTTTATAAACTATTTTACTATCCATAGATTCATCAAAATAAGCAAGCAACACACGAAAAACAGAATCTGTCAAAAACAGAACAGTCTGTAGTAATCTGTAACTAACGCAAACTTCTGGAACTCAAAAAATTCTAAAATAAATTGGTGGACCTGAGGAATTTGTCTAGTAATCATCTGCAAAACGAATCAACTAAATAGCACTCTCCAGTAAAAAGTTGAAGCAAATCTCGTGAGTGCTAAAGTTTCTGTTTTTTACAGCATGATCATAAAGACTTCACCCAAGTCTTCCCAAAGGTTCTACTTGGCACAAACACTAATTAAAACATAAAACCACATCTAAACAGAAGCTATATGGATTAATTATTACTAAACAGAACCAAAAAGCAAAGAACTAAAATAAAAATTGGATTGCCTCCCAACAAGCGCTAACGTTTACCGCCCCTAGCTAGGCATGATGATTTTAATGATGCTCGCATAAAAGATAAGAATTGAAACATAAAGAGAGCATCATGAAGAATATGACTAGCACATTTAAGTCTAACCCACTTCCTATGCATAGGTATTTTGTGACAAACAACTTGTGGGAACAATAATCAACTAGCATAAGAAGGTAAAACAAGCATAACTTCAAAACTTTAAGCACATAGAGAGGAAACTTGATATTATTGCAATTCCTACAAGTATACATTCCTCCCTCAAAATAACTTTCAGTAGCATCATGAATGAATTCAACAATATAACCAGCACCTAAATCGTTCTTTTTGTGATCTACTTGCATAAAAAATTTACTACTCTCCACATAAGCAAAATTCTTCTGATTTCGGAATAGTGGGAGTATCATAAGAGACTTGAATACTATAAATTGTTTCCACATTAAAAGAGTTCCTCCTCGTTACCTGATTCATCATAAGAAATAATAGGAGAATGTTGGGAAGTCTCTTCCCTTTCGTTAGTATTCTCTTCATCTTCTATTTGTTTCTTTTCTTTATGTAATTGGCAATATAAGGATTTTCAATGCAATTCACCGTGCAATACATATAAATTTCCTCTAGATCAAAACCAAGAAGTTTATAACGGGAAAAATCTGGGAGATAGTTGGTTATACATTTCATTTCTTCATAGCCCATAAGCAAACTAAGTTCATTATAATGTGCAAGGGAAATCAAGTCATCACAATTTTTGGACACGTTAGATCATGAAACAATTTGCATCGGATAGCTAAATGACCATGTTCATTGCAAAGTCCACAAGTACGGCCAAGAAAATTTAAATTTTCAGCACAAACATCTAGCCTTTCTTGCAACAATTTAGTTTCTAAATGCTTATGCCTCTTGCAATATCTATCCTCCGTATTTGGTGTGTACTTGCAAACCCAATGCACTCCACAAAAATTGACATGTGTATAGGAGGCATTTTCATCGTAACTAGTGCAATCATCATTAGTACTATGGATATTCAAAGAGTTCATACTAACAACATTGCAATCATGCTCATTATTCAAAGATTTAGTGCCAAACATTTTAATGCATTCTTCTTCTAACACTTTGGCACAATTTTCTTTTCCATCATACTCCCGGAAGATATAAAAAAGATGAAGCGTATGAGGCAAACGCAATTCCATTTTTTTGTGGTTTTCTTTTATAAACTAAACTAGTGATAAAATAAGAAACTAAAAGATTCGATTGCAAGATCTAAAGATATACCTTCAAGCACTCACCTCCCCGGCAACGGCACCGGAAACTGCTTGATGTCTACTACGCAACCTTCTTCTTGTAGACGTTGTTGGGCCTCCAAGTGCAGAGGTTTGTAGGACAGTAGCAAATTTCCCTCAAGTGAATGACCTAAGGTTTATCAATCTGTGGGAGGCGTAGGATGAAAATGGTCTCTCTCAAGCAACCCTGCAACCAAATAGCAAAGAGTCTCTTGTGTCCCCAACACACCCAATACAATGGTAAATTGTATAGGTGCGCTAGTTCGGCGAAGAGATGGTGATACAAGTGCAATATGGATGGTAGATATAGGTTTTTGTAATCTGAAAACATAAAAACAACAAGGTAACAAGTGGTAAAAGTGAGCGTAAACGGTATTGCAATGCTAGGAAACAAGGCCTAGGGTTCATACTTTCACTAGTGCAAGTTCTCTCAATAATAATAACATAATTGGATCATATAACTATCCCTCAACATGCAACAAAGAGTCACTCCAAAGTCACTAATAGCGGAGAACAAACGAAGAGATTATGGTAGGGTACAAAACCACCTCAAAGTTATTCTTTCCAATCAATCCGTTGGGCTATTCCTATAAGTGTCACAAACAGCCCTAGAGTTCGTACTAGAATAACACCTTAAGACACAAATCAACCAAAACCCTAATGTCACCTAGATACTCCAATGTCACCTCAAGTATCTGTGGGTATGATTATACGATATGCATCACACAATCTCATATTCATCTATTCAACCAACACATAGAACCTCAAAGAGTGCCCCAAAGTTTCTACCGGAGAGTCAAAACGAAAACGTGTGCCAACCCCTATGCATAAGTTCATGGGCGGAACCTGCAAGTTGATCACCAAAACATACATCAAGTGAATCACGTGATATCCCATTGTCACCACAGATACGCACGGCAAGACATACATCAAGTGTTCTCAAATCATTAAAGACTCAATCCGATAAGATTACTTCAAAGGGAAAACTCAATCCATTACAAGAGAGTAGAGGGGGAGAAGCAACATAAGATCCAACTATAATAGCAAAGCTCGCGATACATCAAGATCGTGCCAAATCAAGAACACGAGAGAGAGAGAGAGAGATCAAACACATAGCTACTGGTACATACCCTCAGCCCAGAGGGTGAACTACTCCCTCCTCGTCATGGAGAGCGCCGGGATGATGAAGATGGCCACCGGTGAGGGTTCCCCCCTCCGGAAGGGTGCCGGAACAGGGTCCCGATTGGGTTTTGGTGGCTACAGAGGCTTGCGGCGGCGGAACTCCAGATCAATTCTGTTCCCCGAAGTTTTTAGGGTATATGGGTATATATAGGAGGAAGAAGTACGTCAAGGGAGCCACGAGGGGCCCACGAGGGTGGAGGGCGCGCCCTGGGGGGGGTGGGCGCACCCCCTGCCTCGTGGCTCCCTCGTTTCTGTCCTGACGTGCACTCCAAGTCTATCGGGAAGCTTTCCTTCCAAAAATAACTTCTCCAGAAGGTTTCATTCTCTTTCGACTCCGTTTGATATTCCTTTTCTTCGAAACACTGAAACAAGGGAAAAACAGGAACTGGCACTGGGCTCTGCGTCAATAGGTTAGTCCCAAAAATAATATAAAAGTGCATAATAAAGCCCATAAACATCCAAAACAGATAATATAATAGCATGGAACAATAAAAAATTATAGATACGTTGGAGACGTATCATCATCCCCAAGCTTAATTCATGTTCGTCCTCGAGTAGGTAAATGAAGGAGGTGTTCGGAAAAGCATTTAATCACTCTTTATCCAACGTCTTGGTCCATGAAGGAGGTGATAATGCGGCGAACCAGGCAATCGGACTATAGGGCGTTAACACTTTCACTTAGCCATAGGAGTTTTATGGTGGGACTACGACATAGCCCCTGGTATGTATGCAGCGTATGGTGCCTTACATATTTGATCTGAAAAAGATCCTTCGTGTGACACAGAGAATCACTAAAGATTCCAAGAAGTTGTCAAGTGGTTGACCAGCTCACGCCGCATCATGACAGTCAATTTTCGGCTTTCTCTTCTGAGGTGCTCGTCCAGTTTAGACCAGGGCACAATCGCAGTAGTTCTCCCTTTACTACCCTAGCCGATAGAGCGGAACGTAGGGTAGCAAGCACAGGAGTCGGGCAACCCAACTATTGACCCAAGACAATGATTCGGAGCTGATGCATATAAGGCCAAACTTGCGACGCCAAAGTATGTTATAGAGCTGTTCAGACTTTTACTGGCAACTCATTTGTTCCCACACCAAGCCCCTGGCAGGTTATGCCAAGGTATTTCTCTGAAATAACCATAGGAGCCATATTTTGTTGGGGAAATAATTCAGATGATTAGTTCGGGTTTTGTTTACTGGGAACTGAGCGATATGCCAATGATTACTTATGATATATATATAAGCCATCCTCCTGACTATTTGACATGCTCGGGGTTGGAGGCGGAGGAACAGGCATAGTACAGGCTCGAGAAATAGAGTGTGGTCTACAAAAAGTTATTTTGGACCTCCTGTCGCACGTCCACGCCGCCAGTCCTCGGTGGGGGGAATCCTTGATGGAAATAGCCCCTTAGGTGAGTGTACGGATCCAGACTCCTGATAGAGCCAGTTTTCAGATGTTTATCCTGTTCGTCACCTATTTTTAAAGGATAGAGAAGGAGGAAATTAAGAGAAAATAAATAATAATAATTAAAGTTACTGGAGTGGTTGCAGGCTTGTCCGTATTGTGCTTCCGCCAATGCGCATGGTATCTTGAGTGCGTAATGATGTATGCGCGGTACAAACTTTGTAGGTGTATGGAGTGGGCGGCGAAAGCTGGGTTGCTATTTTCGTTCTAGGAGTTGTTGATCCTCGGGTGGATATTGCTTCTGACCCCCGGTGTTTCGTTGGTGAACCCTTCCGTCATCCCGATCGCTTGGCGGCCTCCTCCCCTTGTAGTTTCTGTTTGTATGATTAGCTGGTTTATCGGGGTGGCCATGAATCTGTCAGGGCCGGTCCAATATCCTGTCCAGGTTGGATGGTTCGTCTCGATTCGCCTTGAATGGCTTCTTCCACTGACCGGGCTTGGGGCTGCTGAATCCGGCGTTGACCGCTGTGTTGCCTGATCTTTCATTGTCATTCCGACTGTTGTTTTTGCTTCCTCGTGGCTTGTCATTGCCGTCTCGGATTTCGGAGGTGCCCTGGTTGCTGGCGCTATTGCTTCTACGGGCGAGCCAACTGTCTTCTCCCGCGCAAAAGCGGGTCATCAGAGCAGTGAGGGCTGTCATGGATTTAGGTCCTTCTTGGCCAAGGTGGCATGCAAGCCATTCGTCCCGGACGCTGTGTCTGAAAGCCGCAAGGGCTTCCGCGTGCGGACAGTCGACGATTTGGTTCTTTTTAACTAAGAACCAAGTCCAGAGTTCCCTGTCTGATTCTCCGGGCTGTTGGACAATGTGACTTAGGTCATCGGCATCCGGTGGCCGGACATATGTTCCTCAGAAGTTATCGAGGAAGGCCTCTTCCAAGTCCTCCCAGCTGCCTATGGAATTTTCAGACAGGCTGTTTAACCAGTACAGAGCTGGTCCTTTTAGTTTTAGTGGGAGGTATTTAATGGCGTGGAGGTCATCCCCACAGGCCATATGGATGTGGAGGATGAAATCTTCTATCCATACCGCGGGATCGGTTGTCCCGTCGTATGATTCAATATTGACGGGTTTGAATCCTTCGGGGAATTCATGATCCATTACTTCATCAGTGAAGCAAAGCGGGTGTGCGGTCTATGTTGGGCCACACTGCAACGTAACTCCGAAGAAGTCCCTTTGCGGTTTTCGGCTCGGGCGTGGCGAGGTTTGATACGTCCGAATAGGTAGCCATCATCGCGTGTCGAAGCATTCTTTCGCGATCCGTAGGTCGGTCTTGCGTATCCTACTCTATTGTCCGAGTCCCTCTGCAGGTCATCTGGGTAATCGTGACCTGCGTTGTTCCTGCCTTTACGGCGAGGTGGGGCGGTCTGGTGTTCGGCTTGAGTTGCCTCTTTATCCGGACGGAGTTGTCGGTGACCTGCCGCATTGTGTGATGATGGTATGGGCTCCAACGCCCCGTCATCGGACTAGTATAGCAATTTGTGCTTTGGGTAGCTTTTGGCTAGGCCACTAAGGCCGTATTCTTCTGCGACCAGGACTTCGGTCCATCTGTCGTTGAGTAGGTCTTGGTCAGCTTGAAGCTGCTGTTGCTTCTTTCTCAGGCTCCTTGCCGTAGCTATCAGCCTGCGCTTGAAGCGCTCCTGCTCGAGGGGCTCTTCGGGTACGATGAAGTCTTCGTCGCTGAGGCTTACCTCATCTTCAGAGAGCGGAAGGTAGTTGTCGTCCTCCGAACCGTCGCTGGGCGGGGCCTGTTCATCGGGGCTGACTTGCCCGTTTTCCTGTTCATCCTGTTCGGATATTTCTCCCACAAGGTCTTCATTACTTTCGGCGCCGTCTGGAGTACTATTTTCTCCAGTGCCATCGTTATTGCGGCGTGACTGGGGGAGGCGTTTGGGGCGCCGGAACTTAGACTGTGTCTCAGGAGTCTTAACTGGATCTCCCTTGTCATTGCCGCGAGGCTTTTGAAGTGTATCGATCATGTACACGTCATATGAAGGGGTGGCTGTCCCACGCCTGATGACTGGCGGGTCTTGGCCTTGCTCCTTATCGGCATCGTCGTCTATACCGTCAATGTATTCGGAGCCAGAAGTGGGCATGTCGGTTAAGTCCTCGACAGTGGCTGTGAAGTGGGTGGCGGGTGGGAAGCGAAACTCCCCATCATCAGCCTCTAGCTCGAACCGAACATAGTTCGGCTGTGAGTCCTTCTCTAAGGGCAAATTCTTTAAAGAGTTCAGCACATCGCCCAAAGGTGAGTGGTGAAAAACGTCTGCGGCGCTGAATTCGAAGATTGATAACCGATCTAGCTCGGTGTCCGCAGGCGTACATGGTCCAGAACTTATAGCCGGAGAGGAGTCCGAAGTCCCGTTGACGCAAATATTGCAGGGTGTCGAGTTAGTGTGCAGATCCAACGCCGCGGACTCTGTGGCTTCGGATGGTGCAATCTACTCCAGACCTACGGCCGTAGCAGTTACAGGAACCATCTCATGAATCTGGTCCGATGACAGATTTAAGTCATGTTCAATGGAGCGAGGGGGAGCGATCGCCGCGGTCTCGAATCCATTGAAGATCAAGACTCCACGGATATCCGCGACGTAGTTCAAGCTTCCAAATCTGACCTGATGGCCAGGGATGTAGCTATCGATCTGCTCCAGATGGCCAAGCGAGTTGGCCCGCAGTACGAAGCCGCCAAATACGAAAATCTGTCGCAGGAGGAAAGTTTCTCCTTGGACAGCGTCATTATGGATGATTGAAGGGGCCATCGATCCTTTTGTCGACGGCACAGTGGAACTCTCAATGAAAGCACCAATGTCGGTGTCAAAACCGGCGGATCTTGGGTAGGGGGTCCCGAACTGTGCGTCTAGGATCGATGGTAACACGAGACGGGGGACACGATGTTTACCCAGGTTCGGGCCCTCTCTATGGAGGTAATACCCTACTTCCTGCTTGATTGATCTTGATGAATATGAGTATTACAAGAGTTGATCTACCCTGAGATCGTAATGGCTAAACCCTAAAAGTCTAGCCTGTATGACTATGGTCAAGAGTATCCTATCCGGACTATGCCCCCCGGTTTATATAGGCATCGGAGGGATCTATGGTTACATAGAGTCGGTTACATAAGAAGGAATCTTCATAGTTGATCGCCAAGCTTGCCCTCCACGCCAAGGAGAGTCCAATCCGGACACGGGTACATTCTTTGACCTTCATGTCTTCACAGCCCATCAATCCGGCCCATGGATAACAGGCCGGACGCCCAAGGGCCCCTTAGTCCAGGACTCCCTCAACTGGGACGGAGGCCGAATTGCTAATCAAGCTCTTGACGAGCCGAGCTGTACTGTTGCAGTGTGGTCCGGTCTTTCTTAGTGATGTCCAGGGGCTCGGCAGCCGGATTTCGGTTCTTCTTGAGAAGGCCGCTCTGTACCTTTGCTGCTAGGGCGGCTGTGTGCTCCTCCATTCGGAGGGAGCGTTCAGTGTTGCCATTGACTATTATGACACCACGTGGACCGGGCATCTTGAGCTTGAGATAAGCATAGTGTGGCACTGCGTTGAATCTAGCAAACGCGGTTCGTCCGAGCAGTGCGTGGTAGCCGCTGCGGAAAGGGACGATATCGAAGATTAACTCTTCGCTTCAGAAGTTATCCGAAGAACCAAAAACCACCTCCAGCGTGATTGAGCCCGTGCAATGGGCCTCTACGCGTGGTATGACTCCTTTAAAGGTAGTCTTTGTGGGTTTGATTCGTGAGGGATTAATGCCCATCTTCCGGACTGTATCCTGATAGAGCAGGTTGAGGCTGCTACCACCATCCATTAGGACTCGTGTTAGGTGAAATCCGTCGATGATTGGGTCGAGGGCCAGTGCTGCTGAGCCGCCATGGCGGATACTAGTTGGGTGATCTCGACGATTGAAGGTGATCGGGAATGACGACCACGGATTGAATTTTGGGGCGACTGGCTCTACCGCATAGACGTCCCTGAGTGCTCGCTTGCGCTCCCTTTGGGGATGTGTGTAGCGTATATCATGTTCACCACTTTGACTTGACGGGGAAATTTCTTTTGCCCCCAAATGTTCGGCTGCCGGGGCTCTTCGTCCTCGTCCTCACTTGGTGATCCCTTTTCTTTGTTCTCGGCATTTAACTTGCCAGCCTGTTTGAAAACCCAACAATCTCTGTTGGTATGATTGGCTTGTTTGTCTGGGGTGCCATGTATCTGGCACGGACGATCGAGTATGCGGTCCAAGCTGGATGGTCCCTCATTGTTCCTTTTGTAGGGCTTCTTCCGCTGGCCGGACCTAGAGCCGCTGAATCCGGCGTGAACTGTCGTGTCATCAGTGTTATCGCCATTACTTCGGCATTTGTGTTTATTGCGCCGGAGCTTGCCGGTGCTGTTTTTGGCCTTAGAGGGGCCTGCCTCGTTGGCTGTGTTTGTACTACGAGCAAGCCAACTATCCTCACCCGCGCAAAAGCGGGTCATCAGTGTCGTGAGGGCTGCCATAGACTTTGGCTTCTCTTGGCCGAGGTGGCGGGCAAGCCATTCGTGGTGGATGTTGTTGTCACATCCTAGTTAGTTCATGCATTAGAGTGTTGCATCATGTCTATATTTCACAGAAACCTGAAATGGGGAAGGCCAGAAACCCCCAGCACCCCCCTGGAACAACTAGGGTTTACTAAAATTCTTTTCAATGAACCTGAAATGCCCTCCATAAATGTTCACCACCTTTGGTCTTGGCTAAAATCTCTGCCAAAAATGGTTTCTTATTTTTGGAGGCCATCTTGGATTTTTGCACAAGCCATAAGTATTTGCATTTGGGCATTTTAAATGCTATAAATATTTTCAAATGCCCAAATAATCTTGAAGGTATTTTTAGGCTGTTGGGAATAATCTCAAAGGTGCCCCAGAATATTTTCAGGATTTTTCCAAATGAAATAGTATTTTTACTATTTCAAAACACAGTACAGAAATAAATAAAAAGAGAAAAGAATAGAAGGCAGAGAAACTTACCTGGCAGCCCACCTGGCGGCCCAGCACTGTGCTGGCCCGCGCCAGTCAGCTGCCTGCTCTCACCAGAGCAGGCAGAGAGGTGACGCCGGCGAGCGTGAGCTCGCCACGGCGCCAGCTGCTTGCCGCCCTCGCCGCGGATGCGCTGGCCGACCTCCCTCGACGCGCCCCGAGCCCCTGGACATCGCCATTCTCCCCCGTTGCCTCTCCCTCGCCTTCTCCCCACCATGGCCGACGCCGCCGCAGACACCTCACCGGAGTAACCGCGCCCACCGTCGACCTCGCGCCACTCTACCGTGTCCTACAGCACCGCCGTCGCCCACTCCTTCGAGCAAGCCGAGCCCCGAGCGCTCGGTTGCCCCGAAGCTCCGCCACCGACCTCGCCTTCGCCGCTCACCGTCGGAGATCCCCTCCGCCGTCGCCACTGCTACAGCTCGTCTCCGACCTCGCCGCCTGCTCCGTCGCAACCGCCGTGAGCATGGCTACCTTCCCATCCTCTCCTCTCTCTCTCTCTCTCGAGCTCTGTAGCCACCGCACGAAGCTCACCCGTACGCGCCGCCGCACGAGCTCGTCGCCGACGAGGCTCCGGCCATCCAACGGCCACACCACCGTAGCCATTAGCTTCACCGCAATGCCAGGAACCCGTAGCACCCTCACACGTTCCTCGCCGTGCTCCCTAGCTACGGTTTCAACTACGCCCGTACCCCGGCAGCCGCCCGGCTCGTCGCCGGCGTTGATTCCGGCAACCCCGAGCTCCACTACCACCACCAGTCGACGCGGTTCGCCCCCAGCTACACGTAGGTACTCTCCGCCGTCCTTTTGGTCGCCGGAGGAGGGAACCCGCACTCCACCGCCGCGTCTGGACGTCGCCGGCGGCTAAACGCCGGCGAGTCAACGTGGTTAGACCACGGTTTGACCCCCCAGGGTCACTGACAAGTGGGGCCCGCCTGCTGATTAATCTAAGTTAGAGATTAAAACTAATCCTAAATAACTAATTATCTAACAGTGACACTGACACAGGGGACCCACACGTCAGGTTTGACCTGGACGACCCTGTTGACCTGCTGACGTCACACTGACGTCAGGCTGACGCAGTAAAGCATTTACTGGAATTATTCTTATATTGGAAATTCCAGAAATTATCACAAACTTCAAAAAATCATAGAAAATAATCTATAGCTCAGAATGAAAAGATTTATATATGAAAAATGATCAGAAAAATCCATTCTATCCATCTGTACTGGTTTCATGCATGATTAAGCAAGTTAACCTACTGTTTTATACAGAACAAGATAAAGCATTAATATGGGCCATTTATGAACTTGGAATTTGAATCTTTGATTCAAATTAGTCCAAACCCATCTGGTCTTAGTTGCATTAGCCCAACACATCCATCTTGCCATGTCTCATGCATGCATCATATTGTTGCACTTGCTTGGTGTTGATTGTGCTTCGGTATGCTCATCGTGGTAGGTCCTGCCTCCAAGGATATTCACGAGTATCCAACTGAAGGGCAGTATTCCACCACCACTCCGTCAGGCAAGCAACCCATTGATCATTTCGATACAAACCCATCTTCTCGCTTCTGCTCTCGTTTACTGCATTAAGACAACGCGATTCAAACTGCTGTGTGTTGCGGTAGTTGAACCCACTTTCCTTTGCATGACCTGTCATTGCCACAGTAACTAGATGAAACCCACTAGCATGTGTAGGAGTTGATTGAGCCATGTTGTGTATTCCTACAATGCTATGCTTGCTATGCTTAGAGTTGTGTCAGGTCTGGCTCATCAGGGTGATGAACTAGAGTGAAAGTGTGTGTGTCGGTAAAGAGAGTGAAGTGTTGAACACGATTTGGTAAAGGTATCGATGGGAGGCCATGTAGGAGTACATGGTGGGTTGTTTCATTGAGACCGTCCCTAAGAACTGAGATCTGTATGCGTGATTTAAGATTCAGCTACTACCACACATTGGGCCCGAAACCAATGGACCCCCTCGGCTTCTTATTCACCCTTGTCCTCTGTCCAGGAGTTGCACGTAGTTTCTGGTGTTTGTAGTAAGCTGGAGGCCGTGGACAGCGCTGACCAAGGGGTGGGCTGTGATGCGCTAGGCTCGTGGCCCGGTGTACCGAGTCGCCCGTTTGGTGACCGGGAACCCTGCACACATCGTTCGGGGCCGTATGTGGAAACCTCGGCCGGACTCCCTGCGGATGGAACCTGAATAGGCGATAAACCTGGACTAGAGACTCGAGTGTTTAGGTAGGCTGTGGCCGACACCCACGTTGGGCTTCCGCTTGAAGGTTGCCGAGTACACGTCGTGTAGCGACGATAAGTGGTGAGAGCGTGTGTGACGAAGTACACCCCTGCAGGGTATGAAACTATTCGAATAGCCGCGTCCGCGGTAAAGGACTACTTGGTCGCTTATGCAGTTCATAGACAAGTAAATGGATACTACTAAAAGCCTCAAGATAAGTGTGAGTACGGCGGACGGCCCTCTCATGGATGACGAGGGAGGATCCACGGTGGAGTATTGAATTGGTGATTAGTGGACTCGTGTGCGAAAACTATTTCACAAGTGGTGTATTGTAGGATAGCTTAGCCAAGAGTCAGAGCTGGCTTGCTGCAATAACCCCACTACCTTCTTGAGAATGAACATGTATAGTAGGATCTGTTGTAAGACTTGCTGAGTACCTTTGTACTCATGTTGCTTTAATTACTGTTTTCAGACGACAACACCGCCCCTTCTGACGGGTTCTACGTAGAACTCGACGACGACGAGTGACTTGCCACCCAGGTGGTGATCTAGGCTTGTGAAGGGCCTATGTAGATAGACAGGCTTCGTCAAGCCTTCTTTCTTTCTAGAGTCTGTACCCAGACAGTTTGCTTCCGCATGTGCTTGTATGATTGTATGACTTGAGTGTCGGGTCATGTGACCCCTATCTGTATGAACAAGTTATGTAAGGCTCTCCGGAGCCCTTTAAATAAAGTACTTGAGTTGTAGAGTTTTGTTGTGATGCCATGTTGTATTTGCACATATCGAGCATATTGTGTGTATGTTTGAAATGCTTGGTATGTGTGGGATCCGACAATCTAGTTGTTTATCTTTAGCAGCCTCTCTTATGGGGAAATGTAGTCTGGTGCCTCCTTGAGCCATAGTAGTCCGCTACAGCCCGGTTCACCGGAGTCCTGCTAGCCCAGCACTACTGCTCTGGACACTTGACTGGCCGGCATGTGAGTCATGTCGTTCCTGTGTCTGTCCCTTTGGGGAAATGTCACGCGGTGACATCCGGAGTCCTGCCTAGCCTGCTACAGCCCGGGTTCCCGGAGTCCTGTTAGCCCAGTGCTACAGCCCGGATTCACACGCTGCTGACCGACACGTTCGATGTGGACTCATGTATGCCTGTCCCCATACGTTAGTGCCGCTTTGGGTTCACGACTAGCCATGTCGGCCCGGGTTCTCTGTCATATGGATGCTAGCGACATTGTCATATACGTGAGCCAAAAGGCGCAAACGGTCCCGGGCCATGGTAAGGAGACACACGTGGGAGTACCGTGCGTGAGGCCGCAATGTGATATGAGGTGTTACAGGCTAGATCGGTGTGACTTGGAATCGGGGTCCTGACAGCTGTGTTTGAAGGCCGCTAGGGCTTCGGCATCCGGACAGTCAACGATCTGGTTCTTTTTGGTTAGGAACCTAGTCCAGAATTTTCTGGCTGATTCTCCAGGTTGTTGAACTATATGACTTAAGTCATCGGCATCTGGTGGCCGGACATAAGTGCCTTGGAAGTTGTCGAGAAAAGCTTCTTCCAAGTCCTCCCAGCTGCCGATAGAATTTTCAGGCAGGCCATTCAGCCAGTGTCTAGTTGGCCCTTTTAATTTCAGTGGGTGGTATTTGATGGCGTGGAGGTCGTCTCCTCGGGCCATATGGATGTGGAGAATAAAATCTTCGATCCACACTACGGGATCGGTTGTGCCGTCGTATGATTCAATATTGACGGGCTTGAACCCCTCGGGGAATTCGTGATTTAGTACTTCATCTGTGAAGCAGAGAGGGTGTGCGGTGCCTCTATATCGGGCCACATCACGGCGCACCTCCGATGAAGTCCGTATACGGTTATCGGCCCGGGCGTGACTGGGTTTGTCACGTCCGAATAGGTAGCCGTCATCCCGAGTTGGGAAGCGTCCTCGCGATCCGTAGATTGATCTGGTGTGTCCTGCTCTACTGTCCAGGTCCTGCCGAAGGTCGTATGTATGGTCCCGAGCTGTTCTGTCCCTGTTTTAACGAGGCGGTGGGGCGGGCTGTTGTTCAGCCTGAGTTGCCGTTTTATCTCGACCGCGAGGTGGTCGGTCCGCCGCACTATCCTGACCGCGTGGTGGTCGTTCGACATTACACGAGGGAGGTATGGGATCTGGTGCCTCCTCATCGAACTGAGGTAGCAGTCTGCGCTTTGGGTAACTCTTGGCTGGGCGCTTGGGGCCGTATTCTTTGGCTGCCAGGACATCGGTCCATCTGTCAATAAGTAGGTCTTGATTGGCTTGGAGTTGCTGCTGCTTTTTCTTCAGGCTTCTTGCAGTAGCTATTAGCTGGCGCTTGAAGCGCTCCTGCTCGAGGGGTGCCTCAGGCACGATGAAATCCTCGTTGTCGAGGCTCTCCTCATCCTCGAAGACTGGACGATAACTATCGTCATCCGGGTCATTGGGCATGGCCTGTTTATCAGGGTTAACTTGCCCGTTGTCTTGTTCCTCCTGTTCGGATGCAGCTCCAACAGGGTCTTCATTGTTTTCAGTGTCGCCCGGAGTACTATTTTCTCCGGTGCCCATGTTGCCATCTTTTGAGCGACGAGGCTTAGAACAGCGTTTAGGGCGCCGGCGCTTGGACTGTGTCTCAGAAGGTTTATTCGCAACTGGATCTTCTTTGTCATCGTCGCTAGTTTTTTAGGTGTGTCAACCATGTACACATCGTATGAAGAGGTGGCCGTCCAGCGTCCAGTGAATGGCGGGTCTTGGCCTTGCTCCTTATCGGCATCCTTGTCTATACCGTCGATGTCTTCGGAGCCATAATCAAGCACGTCGGTTAGGTCATCGACTGTGGCTATAAAGTGGGTGGCGGGTGGGAAGCAAAATTCCCCATCATCAGCCTCTAGCTCGAACTGAACATACTTCGGCTGTGAGTCCTTCTCCAAGGACATATTCTTTAAAGAGTTTAGCACATCACCCAAAGGTGAGTGTTGGAATATGTCTGCGGCGCTGAATTCGAAAATCAACAACCGATCCAGCTCGGTGTCCGCAGGCGTACATGGTCCGGAACTTATAGCCGGAGACGAGTCCGGAGTTCCGTTGACGTAAATACTGCAGGGTGTCGAGTCCGTGTGCGGCTCCAACGCCGCGGACTCTGTGGCCTCGGATGGCTCGACCTGCTCCGGTTCTAAGGCCGTTGCAGCAACAGGAATCATCTCCTGGATGTGATCCGATGACCGATTTAAGTCATGTTCATCAGGACGAGGGGGAGCGATCGTCGGGGTCTCGAATCCATCGAAGATCAAGTCTCCGCGGACGTCCGCGACATAGTTCAAGCTTCCGAATCTGACCTGATGGCCAGAGGCGTAGCTATCGATCTGCTCCAGATGGCCAAGCGAGTTGGCCTGCAGTATGAAGCCGCCGAACACAAAGATCTATCCGGGGAGGAAGGTTTCTCCTTGGACAGCGTCACTATCGACGATTGAAGGGGCCATCGAACCTTTCGTCGACGACACAGTGGAACTCTCAATGAAAGCACCAATGTCATTGTCAAAACCAGCGGATCTCGGGTAGGGGGTCCCGAACTGTGTGTCTAGGATCGATGGTAATAGGAGACGGGGGACACGATGTTTACCCAGGTTCGGGCCCTCTCTATGGAGGTAATACCCTACTTCCTGCTTGATTGAGCTTGATGAATATGAGTATTACAAGAGTTGATCTACCACGAGATCGTAATGGCTAAACCCTAGAAGTCTAGCCTGTATGACTATGGTAATGAATATATATCCTATCCGGACTACGCCCTCCGGTTTATATAGACACCGGAGGGATCTAGGGTTACATAGAGTCGGTTACATAGGAAGGAATCTTCATAGTTGATCGCCAAGCTTGCCTTCCACGCCAAGGAGAGTCCAATCCGGACGCGGGTAGAGTCTTCAGCCTTCATGTCATCACAGCCCACCAGTCCGGCTCCTGTGTTTGCTACCTTACGTTCCGCTATATCGGCTAGGTAGTAAAGGGAGAACTACTGCGATTGTGTCCCGGTTCTTCCGGACGAGCACCTCAGTAGAGAAAGCCGAAAACTGACTGTCATGATGTGGCGAGAGCTGGTTAGCTGTTCGAGAGGTCTCAAATCCCTAGAGATTTTTTCCTCTTTGTGCGAGGAATCGGTTTTCTCCGATTAGGCGTGCATAACGCCCCTAGTTCGGCCTTCCGAACACCAGGGGCTTCGCCGAAATTTTCATGGTCAAACTCCTATGGCTAAGTGAGGGTAATAAAGGCCGTATAATCTGATTGCCTTGTTCGTTGCGCTAAACACCTCCTTTAAGGACCAGAATGTGGAGCAAAGAGTGTTTAGATTTATCCCGAACACCCCCGTACTATCTATGTGGGGGCAGAAGCCGACGACTGGTGAACCCTCAGATTTTAATAAACGGCCGCACAGGAGGTAAAATTTAATCACAAGCATCATATTACATACCGATCTTGTTTCATATTACAGGACAACCTGAATGTTTTCATGGGAATATCACGTCCTTCGCACATTGCTCCGCCACAAGGCGGGATCCCTCCAGGACACCGTCAAAATACAGCTCGGGTCGACGATGCTCCTTGTCCTCAGGTGGCCCCTCGGTCATCAACTTCTTGGCATCCATCTTCGCCCAGTGCGTCTTGACGCGCGCGAATGCCATCCGTGCACCCTCAATGCAGACCGACCGCTTCACGACTTCAAGCCGTGGGCAGGCACTCACAAGACGATTCACAAGTCCAAAGTAGCTGCCGGGCATGGGTTCGGCAGGCCACAGCCGGACTACCAGGTCCTTCATGTCTAACTCGGCCAACTTGTGCAACTCGACCAGCTGTTTCAACTGGTCGCTAAAGGGGACCGGATGTTCTGGTCCAAGATATTGGGACTAGAACAGCTTCTCCGTAGACATCCCTTCTTCGGCCTGATAGAACTCGGCAGCATCTGATACATTGCGCGGCAGAGCGGTAAACACCCCTGGAAAACACAAGTTTGGATAAGTACAAGGACCGCTCCCTTTGCATACTTGCCTTGCATAGTGAAAGCCTTACCCGCCGCAATCTTCTTGGCCGCCTGGATTTCCTGGAGGGTGCTCTGGGCTTCGGCTCGGGCATCTTGCGCGCTCTTGGGGGCCTTAGCAAGTTCGGATTCTTGTGTCCTAGAATCACGCTCCAAGGACTCATACTTCTTGACGGCGTCCTGGAGCTCTTGCTGAATCTTGCTGACCCTGGCCTCATGCTTCTCGCGTGCGGCACGTTCCTTGGCCGCTTTTTCTTCGGCCTTGGGTAACGCCTTTTTGAGGGCCGCCACCTCGGTCGTGGCCCCTAGTAAAGTTCATGACACTTTAGTCAGCCCGAACCATTTATTCTTCAATACACACGCAGGTTACTGCATACCTTGGTTATCCTCCAGCTGCTTCTTCACGAGGCCGAGCTCTTCCTCGGCCCGCTCCAGTTTCTGCTTCAGTCTGGAGACCTCCGCAGTATGAGTGGTAGCAGCCCGCAGTGAGGCCTGCTTATTCACATAGACACCTCATGTTAGACTCCTGAATTATTTTTGATCCTTTGTTCGGCTTTTCCTTTCCGAACACCGAACAGAGCATCAGGGGCTACTGTCTACGCTGTGATATTCTTCTTACAATTACATTACTCACCTCAAAGCCTATTAGAAGGCTAACGCAGGCTTTGGTCAGTCCGTTCTTGGCGGACTGAACCTTTTCGATCACCGTATGGGCACGGTGCTCATCCACAATGGAGGCGCCTTGCAGCGCTTCCAGTAGATGATCCGGTGCCTCCGGTTGGACAGAGGCCACCGGCCGCACGCCCCCTCTTTTCGGGAAGGGCCGTTCGCCAGACTCCGGAGATGTGTAGGTCTCTGGCATAGAATCCGGCTGAGGGTCGAGTAGAGCTCGGCCCGCACCATCCGTCTCCGTAGGGGCTTTTTCCCCCATATGTCCGGCGACCCGGGAGTCATCCTGGGGCGCCACCCTGACAATCTCTGGAGCCTTCCCCGGTCTGAGGAGGTCCTTTGGGACGCCTCCTCGTCACCACCCTTGGCCGAGGGAGAGTAAGCGGGCGGCGGTGACATACTGGCCCTCTCCTTTGGGTCCAGCAAGCCTTCTGATGAAGATCGCGGAGAACTGTCCCGAGCCGGACTGCGATAACCTGATTCAAACATATTAAAATTACAAGGCAGAAAGGCCAGACGTTCGGGCATACATAAAGATTTTGATACTTACGATGCGGCCCGAGGCTTGGTCCGGAGAGGTCGCTCTAGACTGCTATCGACATCCCATGCGGAGTTATCCGCGAGGGAGCCTTTCCCCCTCTTGGTCGCCTTCGCCTCCAGATTCGTGGAGGCCGCTCTCTTTTTCCTCCCCACCTCGGGTGGGGAGTCATCTTCCTCTTCCTCCTCCTCGTCATCGTCCTCAGCGGACGAAGAGCGAGTCTTGTCTTCGGACATCACGTCCGGAGCGCCTTTTCGGCGAGGGCCCCTCCGGGCCCCTTTGGCCGCTTTCTTGGCCGTCTTCTCTGGCACCTCATAAGGTGCTGGAAACAGCATCTTCGTTGGTAATGGGAATTCGGGGTCTTCGGGTAGTGGAGCTGGACAGTTAATCCCCCCTGCTACCTTGATCCAGGCCTGAAAACATGGATAGGAAGGCTTAGGCTTTTTCCTCAAAATATGCTAGTAAATGGTATACCTTGAAAACATAAAAGAACTTACCGAATTAGCCTGGCGTTTTAAGCTGAGCCTGCGATCCTCGGTCGTGGGCGGTGGTGTCTCACCGGCCTTGAAGAGCACTTTCCAGATGTCTTCGTGCATCGTGCCGAAGAGCTCTAGTAGCGTCTAGTGCTTGGCCGGATCGTATTCCCATAGACAGCAAGTCCGGCGTTGCGACAGAAGGACCCGACGAACGAGCATGACCTGGATCACGTTGACAAGCTTGACTTTCCTGTCTATCATGTTCTGGATGCACAGCTGGATCCCAGTCAGCTCGTCCGAGGGACCCCAGGTTAGGCCCCTCTCTTGCCAGGAGGTAAGCCGTATTGGGATTCCGGATCGGAATTCGGGGGCCGCCGCCCAGTCAGTGTCGCGCGGCTCGGTGATGTGGAACCACCCCGATTGCCACCCCTTCACCGTCTTCGCGAAGGAGCCTTTGGGCCAGGTAACATTGGGCATCTTGCCCACCGTGGCGCCTCCGCACTCTGCTTGTTGACTGCTCACCACCTTCGGCTTCACATTGAAGGTCTTCAGCCATAGACCGAAATGAGGTGGGATGCGGAGAAAGGCCTTGCACACGACAATGAATGCCATGATGTTGAGAATGAAGTTAGGGGCTAGGTCATGGAAGTCTAGCCCGTAGTAAAACATCAGTACGCGGACGAACGGGTGGAGAGGGAATCCCAGCCTGTGGACAAAGTGTGTGAGAAACACAACCCTCTCATGGGGCTCTGGAGTGGGGACGATCTGTCCTTTGGCCGGGAGTCAGTGAGCGATCTCCTTGGCCAGGTATCCGGCCTCCCGGAGCTCCGTGATGTCCTTCTTCTTAACGGAGGAGGCCATCCACTTGCCTCCAGCTCTGGATCTGGACATGTTTGGAGTACTTTCTCGAACGAGGAAAAGCAAAAGCCTGGGCGTTGGAGCTCAAGGACGGAAGGGCCGAAGAAGAGAAAGGGTGTGGGTGAAGAAAGAAATCCTTATCCCCTTATAAAGGCCGTGAATATCAAGCGCCTCCCCACTCGCCTAAAAGCTCGCCTATTCCCAAGGCCTGTATAAACGGCATGGTTGGTTTTCCCATGCCCGCATTGATGAGAATCCCATGATAAGGGGACACGATCTCTGCTTTGACAAGACGTGCCAGTGGCAACCGCGTCTCGGGATGTGGAGCGTCGGGCACAAAATGGTCCGGGATTATGACCGGTCGGGCGTGATGTCCTGCTGCAAAAGTTTGTCAGCGGATTGGACTCGTGTAAAATTATATTCTCTCTGTGGTTGTGTATGGTGTGTGTGACAGGT
Source organism: Aegilops tauschii subsp. strangulata (assembly GCF_002575655.3). Lineage (NCBI taxonomy): Eukaryota > Viridiplantae > Streptophyta > Magnoliopsida > Poales > Poaceae > Aegilops > Aegilops tauschii. The sequence goes on from NC_053039.3 coordinate 489,376,213, forward strand.
CCGGATACTATCATCGCGTCCGAAGACTATCTTGGAGTTCGGAAAAAAGGGAACCCGCCTTGCAATGCCGAAGACAATCTGCGCGCCAGACTCCTCGTCATTGAAGCCAGGTTCAGGGGCTACTGAGGGAGTCCTGGACTAAGGGGTCCTCGGGCGTCCGGCCTGTTATCCATGGGCCGGACTGGTGGGCTGTGAAGACATGAAGGCCGAAGACTGTACCCGTGTCCGGATTGGACTCTCCTTGGCGTGGAAGGCAAGCTTGGCGACCAACTATGAAGATTCCTTCTTATGTAACCGACTCTATGTAACCCTAGATCCCCCCGATGTCTATATAAACCGGAGGGTGTAGTCCGGAAAGGATATACTCATTACCATAGTCATACAGGCTAGGCTTCTAGGGTTTAGCCATTACGATCTCGTGGTAGATCAACTCTTGTAATACTCATATTCATCAAGATAAATCAAGCAGGAAGTAGGGCATTACCTTCATAGAGAGGGCCCGAACCTGGGTAAACATCGTGTCCCCTGTCTCCTATTACCATCGACCTTAGATGCACAGTTCGGGACCCCCTACCCGAGATCCGCCGGTTTTGACACCGAAAGTCGCCGCTAAGCACTATCAACCCTAACCGAAGGGGAGACTTAACCTAGCATGCATGCTATAACTTAGGGCGCCAACGCTTCATTTATTTATGCGCAGGGTCTGCGCCTGGCTTTGTACAGAGGGTTACATGCCTTGTCGGCAAGGCTTGTACAAAAGGTGGTTTGCCGGGGGCCCGGCAACTGCGCCTTATGGGTAAAACTTGCGAAGATGTTCAATGTTCCAGGAGTTGCTCACTGGAATAGCATCTTCGGTGACAGGCGGACGGCGCCGGGCTTGATGACTCGTATTACCCGATAAGGGCCTTCCCACTTTGGCGTCAACTTGTTGGAATTCTTGGCCGATTGAACGCGCCGAAGAACAAGGTCGCCTTCCTCAAAGCTTCCGGCATGAACCCTGCGGCTATGGTAGCGGCGCAAGGCTTGCTGGTAGCGTGCTGCTCTCACAGCCGCCCGAAGACGATCTTCCTCAAGGAGCGTTGCGTCATCTTGCCGCAATTGCTCTTGCTCAAGCTCATCGTAAGCGAGCACTCGAGGTGACCCGTATATGAGTCCTGTGGGGAGAACTGCTTCTGCCCCGTATACCAGGGCAAAGGGTGCCTGGCCGGTGGCTCGATTTGGCGTTGTCTGATCGACCAAAGAACCGCCGGCAACTCATCAATCCAGCGCCTTCCGCTCTGGTGCAGCCTATCAAAAGTCTTTGTCCTCAGGCCTCGCAACACTTCAGCATTTGCCCTCTCCGCCTGGCCGTTGCTCTGTGGGTGTGCCACGGAAGCATAACAGACCTTGTTGCCGAGGTCTTGGATGTATTGCATGAAGGCGTGGCTTGTGAACTGCGTGCCGTTGTCGGTGATGACTCTGTTTGGCACACCAAAACGGCAGACTAGCCCTTTGAAGAAGTTGACGGCTGACTGTGCTGTCACCTTCCTCACGGCTTCCACCTCCGGCCACTTTGTGAACTTGTCTATTGCAACGTACAAGTACTCAAAGCCCCCGACAGCGCGGGGGAAAGGGCCCAAGATGTCGAGCCCCCAGACCGAGAATGGCCAGGAACGAGGAATTGTTTGAAGGGCTTGAGCTGGTTGATGAAGCTTCTTCGAATGGAACTGACACGCTTCACACTTGGTTACTAGTGTCGTTGCATCCTGGAGGGCCGTGGGCCAGAAGAAACCCTGCCGGAACGCCTTCCCGGCAAGGGCCCTCGACCCTATGTGGGAGCCACATATGCCTCCGTGTATCTCCGCCAACAGCTCCAGTCCTTCCTCCCGGGGAATGCATTTCAATTTCACACCGACGAACTGATACATAGCAGACCGACGGGCTACTTTCTCCGCTTCTTCCTGCTCCTCGGGAAGCTCCCCTGTTTGGAGGAATCGGACGGTATGCTGTGCCCATGCCGGAGCCTGGGGCTCGACGGCAAGGACCAAAGGCATTTCTTCTGCCATGGGGGCGGCCGTCTCAATGGCCAGGGCTTGACGGCCTACCGGAGTCAGTCGCTCCTCGGCAGGCTCAGAATCCACGGCAACACCCTTGCCGGCGGCCCCCGGGGGCTCAACAGGAAAGTACTTGCCGGGGCCTGATTTCCTCCGTTTGTTCTGCTCTGTTGATGGTTCGACGGATGGTTGAGTTGACCGAAGAAAAAAGTACCTAGTTCCACAGGTAGCTTGAATGCAGCGCGCTTTGACAGGTAATCGGCGGTGTTGTTCTCCGCTCGGGGAACGTGCTCCGCTTGTATACCGTCAAAGCGCTCCTCCGGCTTCCTCACCTCATCTACGTTGGCCTCCATTAGCGGGCTCTGATAATCTTTGTTGACTTGTCTGACGACAAGATGTGAATCACCCCTGACGATGAGCTTCTTAACCCCGAGGTCTGCCGTGATCCTGAGACCGGCAAGCAACCCCTTGTACTCAGCAGTGTTGTTGGTGGACATCTCCCTGGGAAAGTGCATCTGGATTACATACTTGAGGTGCTCTCCGGTGGGTGCGACGAGCAGCACACCAGCACCGACGCCTTGCAGCGAGAAAGCCCCATCAAAGTACATGATCTAGTCGCGACTTACTTCCTTGCCGGGGAGAGCGGTCTCCTGGATTTCCTCGTCAGGCGTTGAGGTCCATTCTGCAATGAACTCCGCCAAGACTCTGCTCTGGATTGTCGAATACTTTCAAACTTTAGCCCGAAGCTTGATAACTCCAAGGCCCACTCCACAATCCTTCCGGTTGCGTTTGGGTTGTGCAGTATCCGTTGCAACGGGAGGCGGGTGACGACAGTGATCTCGTGGGCTTGGAAGTAATGACGCAGCTTCCTCGAAGCCATAAGGAGGCCGAAGAGCAATTTCTGCACACCGGAGTACCTTGACCTAGCCCCCTGCAAGAGGGAGCTGACAAAGTAAACCGGGCGCTGCATCATCTTCTTCTTCTGCACCACTTCCCTGATGGCGCCAGACTCCGCCGGAAGCTTTGCCTTGCCGGCACCAGGCCCTGCCGGGGGAATCCTTGACTTGCCATCCGCCGGTCCTGCCATTGCCACTGCCTCTTCGTCGACCTCCCTCTGTGCCACTAGCGCGACGCTAACCACTTGATTCGTCGCCACCAGATACAGCAGCAATGGCTCTTGCGGTTTAGGCGCCACCAGTACTCGTGTGGAAGAGAGGTATTTCTTCAGATCCTGCAGTGCTGCTTCGGCCTCCGGGGTCCACTCCATTGGGCCCGCCTTTTTCAAAATCTTGAAAAAGGGAAGGGCGCGCTCGACACACTTGGAGATGAATCGGCTCATGGCGGCAACGCAGCCAGTGAGCCGACGCACATCCTTGATCCGCTTGGGCGCCTCAATCTACTCGACAGCCTTCATCTTGTCTGGGTTTGCCTCGATCCCACACTGCGACACAAAGAACCCGAGAAGTTTGCCGGACGGAACGCCGAAGACACACTTCTCAGGGTTCAGCTTGAGGTTGATCTTGCGCAGGTTGGCAAACGTCTCTTCTTAGTCATGTACGAGGGTTGCCTTGTCCTTGGTTTTGACCACTATGTCATCCATGTAAGCTTCCATATTTCTATGTAGCTGGGGCTCAAAACCAATTTGGACTGCCCTCGCGAACATTGAGCCAGCACTCTTCAACCCGAAAGGCATCCGTAAAAAGCAATACGTACCACATGGGGTGATGAATGTTGTCTTCTCTTCGTCTTCTCTTGTCATGAAGATCTGGTGGTAGCCCGAGTAGGCGTCGAGCAATGATAATAGATCACACCCGGCCGTGGAGTCAACAATTTGGTCGATGCGCGGCAATGGGAAAGGGTCCTTAGGACAAGCCTTATTGATATCTGTGTAGTCAATACACAGCCTCCACTTCCTGTTTGCCTTGCGCACCACCACCGGATTGGCCAACCACGTCGGATGGAGCACTCCCCTCACCATGCCTGCTGCTTCCAACTTCCTGATCTCCTCTGTGATGAACTCCTGCCGTTCCAAAGCTTGCTTCCTTACCTTCTGCTTGACGGGTCGCGCATGGGGGCAGACAGCAAGATGGTGCTCAATCACTTCCCTGGGAACGCCGGGGATGTCGGATGCTTGCCATGCAAACACATCGACATTCGCCCGCAGGAAAGTGACGAGCGCGCTTTCCTATTTACTGTCGAGGGTGGAGCTTATGGTGAAAGCCCCTCCCGTGCCATCCTCCTTGACGGACACCTTCTTGGTCTTTGGGGGTGCAACTCTGGATTTCTTGCTCTCGCCGGTGGAGCTCTCTGGCACGTCCTCGATGGTAGCACAACACTCCGAAGAGGTGCACTTGCCGGACTGGGTGCGGGAGGTCTTGCCGGTCTTCTTCCCTCCCGGGGCTTCAGCGGCAGGAATAAGGGGCTTGGCGGCAGCCGCTGCAACTGCTTCCCGGTAGAGTTGGTCGACACAGATCAGCGCGTCCTTCTTGTCGGAGGGGACGGTGGTGATGGTTATCGGCCCAGGCATCTTCAGTGTGTTGTAGGCGTAATGTGATGCCGCCATGAACTTGGCTAGCGCCGGGCGACCGAGGATCCCGTTGTAGGGCAAGGGGATCTAGGCTACGTCGAAGACAATCCTCTCCATCCTGTATTCAACTCGCCTCCAAACGTCACAGGCAGCGTGACCTTACCCTTTGGCTGACTCCTTCCCAGATTGACCCCTTGAAACGTGCCCGTCTCCTTGAGGTCTCCATCAGGAATTTGCAGCCTCTTGATCACAACGGGCGAGATCAAGTTCAGACTGGCCCCGCCGCCGACTAGCATCTTGTTCACCTTGAGGTTGTGTATCGTTGGTGAAACCAACAACAGCAAACACCCGACCGCAGTTGTGCGATCAGGGTGGTCCTCGGTGTCGAAGATGATAGGCGTGCTGGACCACTTCAGTGGCTTCTGAGCGTCGAATGATGGCTCTGCTGCTGTGATCTCACGCGCCCACTGCTTGAGCTGGCGGTGAGAGGTATGCAGTGAGGTTCCACCATCGACGCACGTGGCCTCTGTAGCCTTCTGGAACTCATGCTCGCCGGACTCGTCGTCTTTGTCATGATCATCGTCTTCCTGCTTCTTGTCGCGGTCCCGAGCGGGCCTCTCTTGCTGGTTATCCTTGCCGCGGCGACCTCCTTGGCCGCCGCGCTTCTTGCCGGATCCCTCGGTACCATCCTGGCCCTTCTCCTTGTCCCGCCTCTCATAGTCAGCTTTTTGCTTCTCAGCAAGCAGCTCGACTTGGCGGCAGTTCTGGAGGTCGTGGCCCTTGGTGCGGTGGATCTTGCAGTATTGCTTGTCGGAGCCTCCAGGCTTGTCGGCAGCCGCCAAGGCCCGGCAAGCGGCGCACCCGGCAATTTCCTTGCCGGGGTCGTCTGCCTTGGCCTTCTTAGCAGCACCGGCGTCCTCAGATCCCTCGACGGCAAGCACGGTCTTGTCCTTGCGTTTCCTGTTGCGGCGCCGGCCCTTCTTTCATGGGGCGGCGGTATCTTCGTCTGTTGAGTCGGTTTCCGCGCCGGCGTCCTCGCCGGGGTACTTCCTTCCCTCTTCAGCTCGGGCGCATCTATCGGCTAGAACATAAAGTTCGGCCACATCCTTGACCTTGTTCATCGCCAGCTCTTCGTGCATCTTGCGGTTGCGCACATTCTGATGGAATGCGCTGATCACGGCGGCGGGATGAACATCTGGGATGTTGTATTGCACTCGGTTGAACCTCTGTATGTACTTGCGCAGGTTTTCATCTTCCTTCTAGGGAATGATATGCAAATCACTCGCCTGGCCATGAGCTTGGTGTAAAAAGGCCTCCGATGAAGGCACCAACGAACTCATGACACATATCCGACCAAGAAGAAATGGAATCCGCCGGCAAATGCATCAACCAAGACATGACATTGGGTTTCAGGGCCAACGGGAAGTAATTGGCAAGCACCTTGTCGTCGCGAGCTCCAGCGGCTTGCATCGCGATGGTGTAGATGCTGAGGAACTCCGACGGGTGGGTCTTGCCATAGTACTTCTCGCCGACGTTGGGCTTGAACGTACGGTGGGACGGCCACTGGAACTGCCGCAGCTCACGGGTAAAGACCGAGCAACCCACCTCGTAAGGTAGGCCGCCGGAGCCTCCCGGTGTTGGGTGGTCCATAGCGGGCCCCGTCCGCCTATCTGACTGGTGGCGTTATCGCACCGGCGCTCGATGGTGGTTTGAGCGTATTCATGGGCTCGCTCTCGAAAAACTTGGCGCTGGTCGCGATGGGTCCACGGGTCGGAGGACGCTATGGAAATGTTATCACAAGCGTCATCACGATGGATCGACACCTGCGGCGGCTGGCGTGGAGGAGGAGAGCGCACCATGGCTGCAGCACCTCCGGCCCCTCCACCGCTGGCATGCGGTGGTTCGACGGAGCGCTGGCCTGAGGGCCCTGCTGGCTGTGGCTCTTCTTGGTTGGCGACACCGACAAGGCTCCGGATGGTGGCCCTCCACTCGTCGAGCTTTTCCGCAGCAGTAGGGAAGTCGAGGAGTAGCTGCGCGCGCGCCAAAGCTTCTGCTGGCGTGGGTGGCGGCGAGAGCTGCGTGGACCATGACGTGCTTCGACTTCTAACCACGTTAGAAGGAGCTCTATCACGGCCCAGCGGCTGCGTGCCATTTTCGCCAGCACTTCGGCGGGCATGCTGGCCTCCTTCATCCCGCGGATGATGCACATGACTCTTCCCACGGCGGCGCCCGGGGTCTCCAGCGTGGTGGCGCTGCTCGTCGCGCGCACCCTGGGAAGAGCGCGCTGTGGGTGCCGGCGTAGGCGTCTTGGAGGTTGATGTGCCGCACGTAGGGGGCACAGCAACACCCCTGGAGGGCCCCGCGCCACCTGCGGGGGGCCCAGTCCCGTCTTTGGATTTGGCGGTGTGTGGCCCTCGTCTGGCGCACGAACGACGCCGCTCGCTAGGCTCTGACTGCCAGAGCGATGCTGGTGCTCGCGGGCCACGGCTCGGGTTCTGTCGGCCACCGGCCCGCTGCTCACCCGCACTGGCACGGGCCGTTCGGCTCGCGACGAGCCGATCACCGTGATCGTCTTCTTCTTGGGAGCCATGGCGATGAAGAACTGCTAGGCTAACTGCTAGACCAGATTCTCACAACTGCGCCCCCTACCTGGCGCGCCAAAGATGTCGGGGAAACGACACCTATGGGATCACTGGAATCCCTTCTATGGTTGGTGGGCGCGGGGTCGTGAGAAGAGCAGGTTCAGGAGCCAGCACAAAGATCGTTTACCCAGGTTCGGGCCGTGAGGATGCGTAATACCCTAGTCCCGCTTTGGTGTGTATTTCAGAGTGTTCTTGAGCCCTCGAACTAGCTACGGTGGCTGCATAGTTCCAAAGAGCCAAATCCTTCTCCTGGTCACCTCGGGCCTCCTTTTATAGTCGAAAGGGGCAGCCATAGTGGCACACGGGAGGTGGAAAGGTCTATAGTATTGTGAGCTTATCACCCGTATCACAGGACAAGACACATTTAATGCATCACTTAGGTGTCCCCTTGCTTTATCGGGGACGGGAATGAGGCACGCCCCGTCCGTCGCCGCCCCGCCTCGCTTCGACACGCGTCCAGGCCAGCGATGCGTGATGTGCCATGTAGGCAGGCAGGCTGCTGAGGTGGTGCGGTGGCAGAGCTTTCATGAAGATCTACATGCCACCACGCAGGTGCTTGATGAGTTGGTGTGTAGGCCGCCCGTCGCCACGCAGGTGCCTGCCCAGCTGGTTGAGCTAGCAGCTGCTTGGCGATGGCGGTGGAGTTTTGGCTGGTGCGGGCCTGGCAGTGGCCCCGCTGATGCCCTCGGCAAGGGTCCTGCCGGGGGCCCGGCAAGGGTCTTGCCGTGGCGTTGCAGTCGTCCCCAGCAAGGCGCTTGCCGGGGGTCTTGTGGATTTCCTCGGCTAGGATCCCGCCGAGGGTCGCCGTCTTCTGGTCCTCATCTGACTTCATATCTTTATGATCTTGACGAAGATCTGCATGCCACCACAGAGGCGCCTCTCGAGCCTTGGTTCCAATGTAGTTGGTTGGGTTGGAACCTATGGGTTCAAGGGTGGCCTGCTTCGCTGGCATTGGGCAGGCTGCCCCGGCAAGGCTCTTGCCGGGGCTGCGGTGGCTGCCTCGGCAAGGATCCTGCCGAGGGAGTCTACCTCGCCCTCTCGCCCTCCCGTGCTTCTGGTCTTGGCGTTGCCTTGGTTGTCTTGTGCTTTGGCTTCTCTCCGGCTTCCCTCTTATGCCCTGCTAAGTGTGGCCGTGGCACGCGGCTCTGACTGCTCGTGCACAAGTAAAGGGGTCAAAAGGAGAGCCCCTACTTTTGTACACCGACACCGAATCTGGATTAACACCGGAGGTTCACCGCCCCGCGCGACCCATGTTAATTACGCACCTGTGCCTAACCGGTTTCAACAATCCGGAGTTCGAGGACCTCATCAGATCATGGTGGGGCCATCGAAGTTTAATGCTTACCTCAGGGCAAGGGCCAACTTTGACTGTCGTGCACCTTTTTAGAAGGCGAACAGCCCAATGCCACCTTTTTCGCAGACCCGTCCCTTCAGCTTGATGAAACGCTTATTTATAGATCCAAAGGTGCAGGGGATGGCTGACCCATCCTCTCCACAAAAACTGACACTAGAGGAATTTTAGGGACCATGGCCGACATCCCAGGCACATCTTCACGCCCTCATGGTCCAGTTTCCAGTGATTGGACGAGTTGGTTGAAGGAAATATGCCCTAGAGGCAATAATAAAGTTGTTATTTATATTTCCTTATATCATGATAAATGTTTATTATTCATGCTAGAATTGTATTAACCGGAAACTTAGTACATGTGTGAATACATAGACAAAACAGAGTGTCCCTAGTATGCCTCTACTTGACTAGCTCGTTAATCAAAGATGGTTATGTTTCCTAACCATAGACATGTGTTGTCAATTGATGAACGGGATCGCATCATTAGAGAATGATGTGATGGAGAAGACCCATTCGTTATCTTAGCATGATGATCGTTTAGTTTTATTGCTATTGCTTTCTTCACGACTTATACATGTTCCTCTGACTATGAGATTATGCAACTCCCGAATACCGTAGGTACACCTTGTGTTCTATAAAACGTGACAACGTAACTGGGTGATTATAAAGATGCTCTAATGGTGTCTCCGAGGGCGTTTGTTGAGTTGGCATAGATCAAGATTAGGATTTGTCACTCCGTGTATCAGAGAGGTATCTCTAGGCCCTATCGGTAATGCACATCACTATAAGCCTAGCAAGCAATGTGACTAATGATTTAGTTGCAGGATGATGCATTACGGAACAAGTAAAGAGACTTGTCGGTAAGGAGATTGAACTAGGTATGGTGATACCAACAATCGAATCTCAGGCAAGTAACATACCGATGACAAAGGGAACAACGTATGTTGTTATCTGGTTTGACCGATAAAGATCTTCGTAGAATATGTACGAGCCAATATGAGCATCTAGGTTCCGCTATTGGTTATTGACCAAAGATGTGTCTCGGTCATGTCTACATAGTTCTCGAACCCTTAGGGTCCGCACGCTTAACGTTCGATGACGATTTGTATTATGAGTTATGTGATTTGATGACCGAAGTTTGTTCGGAGTCCCGGATGAGATCACGGACATGACTAGGAGTCTCGAAATGGTCGAGAGGTAAGGATTCATATATTGGAAGGTTATATTCAGACACCGGAATGGTTCCGGAGTGATTCGGGTATTTTTTGGAGTACCGGGAGGTTACGGGAACCCACCGGTGAAGTATTGGGCCTTAGTGAGCTTTAGTGGAGAAGAGGAGGCAGGCCAAGGGGAGGTGGCACCCCCCCCCCCCCATGGAGTCCTAATTGGACTAGGGGAGGGGCCGGCGCCCGCCTTGCCCTTTCCTACTCCCTCTCTCTTTCCATCTTTCCCTCTCTCCTACTCCAGAAAGGAAAGGGGAATCCTACTAGGACTTGGGAGTCCTAGTAGGACTCCCCACACTTGGCGCGCCCCTAGGGGCCAGCCTCTCTCCGTCCCTCCTTTATATACGGTGGCGGGGGGCACCACAAAGCACAACAGACAATCTCTTAGTCGTGTGTGGTGCCCCCCTCCACAGCTTAACACCTCGGTCATATCGTCATAGTGCTTAGGCGAAGCCCTGCGCCTGTAACTTCATCATCACTGTCGCCACGCCGTCATGCTGACAAAACTCTATCTCTCAACTGGATCAAGAGCTTGAGGGACGTCATCGTGCTGAATGTGTGCTAAACATGGAGGTGTCGTACGTTCGGTACTTGGATCGGTTGGATCGTGAAGACGTTCGACTACATCAACCGCGTTACTAAACGCTTCCGCTTTCGGTCTACGAGGGTACGTGGACACACTATTCCCGCTCATTGCTATGCTTCTCCTAGATAGATTTTGCGTGATCGTAGGAATTTTTTTGAATTACTACGTTCCCCAACTGTGGTATCAGAGTCAGGTCTATGCGTAGATGAGATATGCACGAGTAGAACACAAAGAGTTGTGGGAGATAATAGTCATACTGCTTACCACCAACGTCTTACTTTGATTCGGCGCTATTGTTGGATGAAGCGGCCCGGACCGACATTACATGACCGCGTTCATGAGACTGGTTCTACCGACGTGCTTCGCACACAGGTGGCTGGCGGGTGTCTGTTTCTCCAACTTTAGTTGAATCGAGGTTGACTACGGCCGGTCCTTGTTGAAGGTTAAAACAGCACACTTGACGAAAAATCATTGTGGTTTTGATGCGTAGGTAAGAACGGTTCTTGCTAGAAGCCCTAGCAGCCACGTAAAATTTGAAACAACAAAATAGAGGACGTCTAACTTGTTTTTGCACGGCATGTTGTGATGTGATATGGTCAAGACGTGATGAGATATAAATTGTTGTATGAGATGATCATGTTTTGTAAAAGTTATCGGCAACTGGTAGGAGCCTTATGGTTGTTGCTTTATTGTATGAAATGCAATCGCCATGTAATTGTTTTACTTTATCACTAAGCGGTAGTGGTAGTCGTAGAAGCAATAGTTGGCGAGACGACAACGATGCTACTGGAGATCAAGGTGTCAAACCGGTGACGATGGAGATCATGACGGTGCTTTGGAGATGGAGATCAAAGGCACAAGATGATGATGGCCATATCATGTCGCATATTTTTGATTGCATGTGATGTTTATCTTTTATGCATCTTATTTTGCTTAGTACGACGGTAGCATTATAAGATGACCCCTTACTAAATTTCAAGGTATAAGTCGTCTCCTTGAGTATGCACCGTTGCTACAGTTCGTCGTGCCAAGACACCACGTGATGATCGAGTGTGATAAGCTCTACGTTCACATACAACGGTCTGCAAGCCAATTTTGCAAGTGCAGAATGCTCGGGTTAAACTTGACAAGCCTAGCATATGCAGATATTGCCTCGGAACACTGAGAACGAAAGGTCGAACGTGAATCATATAGTAGATATGATCAACATAGTGATGTTCACCATTGAAAACTACCCCATCTCACGTGATGATCGGACATGGTTTAGTTGATATGGATCACGTGATCATTTAGATGACTAGAGGGATGTCTATCTAAGTGGGAGTTCTTAAGTAATATGATTAATTGAACTTTAATTTATCATGAACTTAGTACCTGATAGTTTTTGCATATCTATGTTGTTGTAGTTCAATGGCCCGTGCTACCGTTCCCTTGAATTTTAATGCGTTTCTAGAGAAAGCTAAGTTGAAAGATGATGGTAGCAATTACATGGACTGGGTCCGTAACTTGAGGATTATCCTCATTGCTGCACAGAAGAATTATGTCCTGGAAGCACCGCTAGGTGTACCACCTGCGCCAGCAACTGCAGACATTCTGAATGTCTGGCAGTCACGTGTTGATGACTACTCATAGTTGATTGTGCCATGCTTTATGGCATAGAATCGGCACTTCAAAGACGTTTTGAACGTCATGGAGCATATGAGATGTTCCAGGAGTTGAAGTTAATATTTCAAGCAAATGCCCGAATTGAGAGATATGAAGTCTCCAACAAGTTCTATAGCTGCAAGATGGAGGAGAATAGTTCTGTCAGTGAACATATACTCAAAATGTCTGGGTACCATAACCACTTAACTCAGCTGGGAGTTAATCTTCCTGATGATAGTGTCATTGACAGAGTTCTTCAATCACTGCCACCAAGCTATAAAGGCTTAATGATGAACTATAATATGCAAGGGATGGAAAAGACAATTCCCGAGCTCTTCGCAATGCTAAAGGCTGTGGAGGTAGAAATAAAGAGGGAGGTTGCTCAAGTGAAGAAGCCCAAGTGTGGACCTAAGCCTGAAACTGAGTGCTTCTCCTGCAAAGGGACTGGTCACTGGAAGCAGAACTGCCCCAAGTACTTGGTGGATAAGAAGGATGGCAAAGTGAAAGGTATATTTGATATACATGTTATTGATGTGTACCTTACTAATGCTCGTAGTAGCGCCTAGGTATTTGATACTGGTTCTGTTGCTCATATTTGCAACTCGAATCAGGGGCTATGGATTAAACGAAGATTGGCTAAGGACGAGGTGACGATGCACGTGGGAAATGGTTCCAAAGTCGATGTGATCGCCGTCGGCACGCTACCTCTACATCTACCGTCAGGATTATTTTTAGACCTAAATAATTGCTATTTGGTGCTAGCGTTGAGCATGACCATTATATCTGGATCTTGTTTGATGCGAGACGGTTATTCATTTAAATCGGAGAATAATGGTTGTTCTATTTATATGAGTAATATCTTTTATGGTCATGCACCCTTGATGAATGGTCTATTTTTATTGAATCTCGATTGTAGTGATACACATATTCATAATCTTGAAGCCAAAAGATGCAAAGTTAATAATGATAGTGCAACTTATTTGTGGCGCTACCGTTTAGGTCATATTGGTGTAAAGCACATGAAGAAACTCCATGCTGATGGGCTTTTTGAATCACTTGATTATGAATCACTTTGATGCTTGCGAACCGTGCCTCATGGGCAAGATGACTAAGACTCCGTTCTCCGGAACAATGGAGCGAGCAACTGACCTGTTGGAAATAATACATACTGATGTATGCAGTCCGATGAGTGTCGAGGCTTGCGGTGGGTATCGTTATTTTCTGACCTTCACAGATGATTTGAGCAGATATCGGTATGTCTACTTGATAAAACATAAGTCTGAAACATTTGAAAAGTTCAAAGAATTTCAGAGTGAAGTGGAAAATCATCATAACAAGAAAATAAAGTTTCTACGATTTGATCGTGGAGGTGAATATTTGAGTTATGAGTTTGGTCTTCATTTGAAACAATGTGGAATAGTCTCGCAACTCACGCCACCTAGAACACCACAGCGTAATGGTGTGTCCAAACGTCGTAACCGTACTTTCTTAGATATGGTGCGATCTATGATGTCTCTTACCGATTTACCACTATCATTTTGGGGGTATGCTTTAGAGACGGCTGCATTCACATTAAATAGGGCACCATCTAAATCCGTTGAGACGACACCATGTGAACTGTGGTTTGGCAAGAAACCTAAGCTGTCGTTTCTTAAAGTTTGGGGTTGCGATGCTTATGTGAAAAAGCTTCAACCTGGTAAGCTCGAACCCAAATCGGAGAAATGTGTCTTCATAGGATACCCAAAGGAGACTGTTGGGTACACCCTCTATCACAGATCCGAAGGCAAGATATTCGTTGCTAAGAATGGATCCTTTCTAGAGAAGGAGTTTCTCTCGAAAGAAGTGAGTGGGAGGAAAGTAGAACTTGATGAGGTAATTGTACCTTCTCCCAAATTGGAAAGTAGTTCATCACAGAAATCAGTTCCAGTGATTACTACACCAATCAATGAGGAAGCTAATGATGATGATCATGAAACTTCAGATCAAGTTACTACCAAACCTCGTAGGTCAACCAGAGTATGGTACACACCAGAGTGGTACGGTAATCCTGTTCTGGAAGTCATGTTACTAGACCATGACGAACCTACGAACTATGAGGAAGCGATGATGAGCCCAGATTCCGTGAAATGGCTTGAGGCCATGAAATCTGAGATGTGATCCATGTATGAGAACAAAGTATGGACTTTGGTTGACTTGCCTGATGATTGGCAAGCCATAGAGAATAAATGGATCTTCAAGAAGAAGACTGACGCTGACGGTAATGTTACTGTCTACAAAGCTCGACTTGTTGCGAAAGGTTTTTGACAAGTTCAATGAGTTGACTATGATGAGACCTTCTCACCCATAGCGATTCTTAAGTCTGTCCGAATCATGTTAGCAATTGCCGCATTTTATGATTATGAAACTTGGCAAATGGATGTCAAAACTGCATTCCTTAATGGATATCTTAAAGAAGCGTTGTATATGATGCAACCAGAAGGTTTTGTCGATCCTAAAGGTGCTAACAAAGTGTGCAAGCTCCAGTGATCCATTTATGGACTGGTGCAAGCCTCTCGGAGTTGGAATATACACTTTGATAGTGTGATCAAAGCATATGGTTTTATACAGACTTTTGGAGAAGCATGTATGTACAAGAAAGTGAGTGGGAGCTCTGTAGCATTTCTAATATTATATGTGGATGACATATGTTGATTGGAAATAATACATAATTTCTGGATAGCATAAAAGGATACTTGAATAAGAATTTTTCAGTGAAAGACCTCGGTGAAGCTGCTTATATATTGGGCATCAATATCTATAGAGATAGATCAAGACGCTTAATTCGACTTTCACAAAGCACATACCTTGATAAAGTTTTGAAGAAGTTCAAAATGGACCAGTCAAAGAAAGGGTTCTTGCCTATGTTACAAGGTGTGAAGTTGAGTCAGACTCAATGCCCGACCACTGCAGAAGATAGAGAGAAAATGAAAGTCATTCCTTTTCCTCAGCCATAGGTTCTATCATGTATGCAATGTTGTGTACTAGACCTGATGTGTGCCTTGCTATAAGTATAGCAGGGTGGTACCAAAGTAATCCATGAGTGGATCACTGGACAACGGTCAAGAACATCCTAAAATACCTGAAAAGGAGTAAGGATATGTTTCTTGTTTATGGAGATGACATCGTCATAAATGGTTACGTCGATGCAAGCTTTGACACTGATCTGGATGACTCTAAGTCGCAAACCAGATACGTATTTATATTGAATGGTGGAGCTGTCAGTTGGTGCAGTTCCAAGCAGAGCATCGTGGCGGGATCTACGTGTGAAGCGGAGTACATAGCTGCTTCGGAAGCAGCAAATGAAGGAGTCTGGATGAAGGAGTTCATATCCGATCTAGGTGTAATACCTAGTGCATCGGGTGCAATGAAAATCTTTTGTGACCATACTGGAGCAATAGCCTTGGCGAAGGAATCCATATTTCACAAGAGGACCAAACACATCATGAGACGCTTCAATTCCATCCGCGATTAAGTCAAGGAGGGAAACATAGAGATTTGCAAAATACACACGGATCTAAATGTTGCAGACCCGTTGACTAAGCCTCCTGCACGAGCAAAACATGATCAGCACCAAGACTCCATGGGTGTTAGAATCATTACTATGTAATCTAGATTATTGACTCTAGTGCAAGTGGGAGACTGAAGGAAATATGCCCTAGAGGCAATAATAATGTTGTTATTCATATTTCCTTATATCATGATAAATGTTTATTATTCATGCTAGAATTGTATTAACCGGAAACTTAGTACATGTGTGAATACATAGACAAAACAGAGTGTCCCTAGTATTCCTCTACTTGACTAGCTCGTTAATCAAAGATGGTTATGTTTCGTGACCATAGAGATGTGTTGTCATTTGATGAACGGGATCACATCCGTTAGCTTAGCATGATGATCGTTTAGTTTTATTGCTATTGCTTTCTTCATGACTTATACATGTTCCTCTGACTATGATATTATGCAACCCCCGAATACCAGAGGAACATCTTGTGTGCTGTCAAACATCACAACGTAACTGGGTGATTATAAAGATGCTCTACAGGTGTCTCCGAGGGTGTTTGTTGAGTTGGCATAGATCAAGATTAGGATTTGTCACTCCGTGTATCGGAGAGGTATCTCTGGGCCCTCTCGGTAATGCACATCACTATAAGCCTTGCAAGCAATGTGACTAATGAGTTAGTTGCGGGATGATGCATTACGGAACGAGTGAAGAGACTTGCCGATAATGAGATTGAACAAGGTATGGTGATACCGACAATCGAATCTCGGGCAAGTAACATACCGATGACAAAGGGAACAACGTATGTTGTTATGCGGTTTGACCGATAAAGATCTTCGTAGAATATGTTGGAGCCAATATGAGCATCCAGGTTCCGCTATTGGTTATTGACCGGAGATGTGTCTTGGTCATGTCTACATAGTTCTCGCACCCATAGGGTCCGCACGCTTAATGTTCGATGACAATTTGTATTATGAGTTATGTGATTTGATAACCGAAGTTTGTTCGGAGTCCCGGATGAGAACACGGACATGACGAGGAGTCTCGAAATGGTCGAGAGGTAAAGATTCATATATTGGAAGGTTATATTCGGACACCGGAATGGTTCTGAAGTGATTCGGGTATTTTTCGGAGTACCGGGAGGTTACCGGAACCCCCCGGGGAAGTATTGGGCCTTAGTGGGCTTTAGTGGAGAAGAGGAGGCAGGCCAAGGGGAGGTGGCGCCCCCCCCCCATGGAGTCTGAATTGGACTAGGGGAGGGTGCCGGCGGCGCCCCCCTTGCCCTTTCCTACTCCCTCTCTCTTTCCCTCTTTCCCTCTCTCCCACTCCGGAAAGGAAAGGGGAATCCTACTAGGACTTGGGAGTCCTAGTACGACTCCCCACACTTGGCGCGCCCCTAGGGGGCCAGCCTCTCTCCCTCCCTCCTTTATATACGGAGGCGGGGGGCACCCCAAAGCACAAAAGACAATCTCTTAGCCATGTGCGGTGCCCCCTCCACAGTTTAACACCTCGGTCATATCGTCATAGTGCTTGGCGAAGCCCTGCGCTGGTAACTTCATCATCACCGTCGCCACGCCGTCGTGCTGATGAAACTCTCCCTCGTCCTCAACTGGATCAAGAGCTCGAGGGACGTCAACATGCTGAGCGTGTGCTGAACACGGAGGTGCCGTACGTTCGGTACTTGGATCGGTTGGATCGTGAAGACATTCGACTACATCAACCGCGTTACTAAACACTTCCACTTTCGGTCTACGAGGGTACGTGGACACACTCTTACCGCTCGTTGCTATGCTTCTCCTAGATAGATCTTGCGTGATCGTAGGAATTTTTTATGAATTACTACGTTCCCCAACATTGCTTAGTCTCATGCATCCAGCTGAGCAATCTGCAGACGCAAGGTTATCTTCCTGTGGCGGATCTTGTTCTCGTCCGCGCTGGAATGTTCTCTGTCGATGGCCAAGCACTCGCTGAGAGCTCCCCTGCTCCAAGCAAGGGAGAGAGAGGGTATGTTTCATGCCTTTCCTTCTACGAGGCCTAGGCTTTCCCATTCACCCTTTCCTGCGGGGTCTATTGGAGTTCTACGGGATCCAGCTCCACAACCTCACCCTAGGATCCATATTGCATATTCCTGGCTTCGTGGCACTTTGTGAGATATTCTTGAGTTGCGAGGCCCATTTTGATCAATGGAGAAAATATTTCTGCCTCGTACCTCGTATCCAGAGAGGGTCCATATTTGAAGTAGGCGAAGCCGAAGTGTGGCGCATAGCTGGGACAGGGTATCCCGTTGGGACCCCAATCTAGGATTCCGAAGAGTGGACTTAGGAATGGTTCTATATCAAGGACGTCCCACTGTCCGAACTAGTCCGAAGGGGGTTACCCGAATATTCAGCCATCCCATTGAAGAAGCGGTTCAACTGGAGACCTAAGAGCCCTTCCCAAGGAGATAGCGAGGAGGTGCGCCTTCTGGCCACCAAGGTTCGGCTCCTGGCCCATAGTAGGCTAACTATGGCTGACGTAATATGGCCGTTGCTATAACTGGGTGCATGCAGGCCCTTCAGCAGTGGATGCACCCTTTGCGATGTTACAATGGCACTAATGAAGCCACCCGTTACAAGCGACAAGGGCCGGAAAATCAGGCGGCCCTAGCCAGAACGCTAGCCGATCTCTTCAAAGGAGAGGAAGAATACTTCGCGCGATCAGGAACCCGAGAGGGTTATTCCGGCTACAATCCGGCAGAATGGGTAAGCTTTATCCCTTCGTAGTATGACACAGAGATTATGTCCGAACATTGACCGGGTGCTTTTCTGCCTTAAACAGAGTTGGAGGCGTCGGATTGGATCCATCAGCTATCCCTCTCCTCAACCAGAGAATTATTCCCGAGAGGATGATATGGGGTACCACGATGATCTGGAGACATGCTACCTCTTGAGCACTGCGTTGGTTTTCCCTTGAAGAGGAAAGGGTGATGCAGTAAAGTAGCATTAGTATTTCCCTCAGTTTTTGAGAACCAAGGTATCAATCTAGTAGGAGATCACGCACAAGTCCCACGCACCTACACAAACAAATAAGCACCTCGCAACCAACGCGAAAATGGGGTTGTCAATCCCTTCACGGTCACTTACGAGAGTGAGATCTGATAGATATGGTAAGATAATATTTTTGGTATTTTTATGATAAAGATGCAAAGTAAAATAAACGGCAATAAAAATAACTAAGTGTTGGAAGATTAATATGATGGAGAATAGACCCGGGGGCCATAGGTTTCACTAGTGGCTTCTCTCATGTATATAGGCATCACGTCCGTGACAAGTAGACCGAAACGATTCTGCATCTACTACTATTACTCCGCACATCGAACGCTATCGAGCATGCATCTAGAGTATTAAGTTCATAAGAACAGAGTAATGCTTTAAGTAAGATGACATGATGTAGAGGGATAAACTCATGAAATATGATATAAACCCCATCTTGTTATCCTCGATGGCAACAATAAAATACGTGTCGTTTCCCTTTCTGTCACTCGGATCGAGCACCGCAAGATTGAACCCAAAGCTAAGCGCTTCTCCCATTGCAAGAAAGATCAATCTAGTAGGCCAAACCAAACTGATAATTCAAAGAGACTTGCAAAGATAACCAATCATACATAAAAGAATTCAGAGAAGATTCAAATATTGTTCATAGATAATCTTGATCATAAACCCACAATTCATCAGTCACGACAAACACACCGAAAAAGAAGAGTTACATCAAATAGATCTCCAAGAGAATCAAGGAGAACTTTGTATTGAGATCCAAAGAGAGAGAAGAAGCCATCTAGCAAATAACTATGGACCCGAAGGTCTAAGGTAAACTACTCACGCATCATCGGAGAGGCTATGGTGTTGATGTAGAAGCCCTCCGTGATCAATGCCCCCTCTGGCAGGACGCCGGAAAAGGCCCCAAGATGGGATCTCACGGGTACAGAAGGTTGCGGCGGTGGAACTAGGTTTTCGTGGATGCTTCTGATGGTTTGGGGGTATGTAGGTATATATAGGAGGAAGAAGTACGTCGGTGGAGCAACATGGGCCCCACAAGGGTGGAGGACGCGCCTGGGGGGTAGGCGCGCCCCCTGCCTCGTGCTCTCCTTGTTGATTGCTTTACGTAGACTCCAAGTCCTCTGGATCACGTTTGTTCCGAAAATCATGTTCCCGAAGGTTTCATTCCGTTTGGACTCCGTTTGATATTCTTTTTCTGCGAAACACTGAAATAGGCAAAAAAAACAGCAATTTGGGCTGGGCCTCTGGTTAATAGGTTAGTGCAAAAAATAATATAAAAGTGTATAATAAAGCTCATTAAACATCCAAAACAGAATATAATATAGCATGGAACAATAAAAAATTATAGATACGTTGGAGACGTATCAAGCATCCCCAAGCTTAATTCTTGCTCGTCCTCAAGTAGGTAAATGATAAAAACAGAATTTTTGATGTGGAATGCTTCTTAGCATAATTTTCAATGTAATTCTCTTAATTGTGGTATGATTGTTCAGATCCGAAAGATTCAAGACAAAAGTTTAATATTTACATAAAAATAATAATACTTCAAGCATACTAACTAAGCAATTATGTTTTCTCAAAATAACATGGCCAAAGAAAGTTATCCCTACAAAATCATATAGTCTGGCTATACTCTATCTTCATCACTTTAATCATGCACAACCCCGATGACAAGCCAAGCAATTGTTTCATACTTTTGGTGTTCTCAAACTTTTCAATCTTCACGCAATACATGAGCGTGAGCCATGGACATAGCACAATATGTGGAATAGAATGGTGGTTGCAGAGAAGACAAAAAAGATAGTCTCACATCAACTAGGCGTATCAACGGGCTATGGAGATGCCCATTAATAGATATCAATGTGAGTGAGTAGGGATTGTGTGACACCCAAAATTTTATTTTTGGTTTTATCAAAATCTTTTATTTGATTTGAGGAGGGTATTTAAATTTTCTTCTAAAGAACTCTTCCTCTCAAAAACTTTCTTTTATGAAAAATGTTTTGTTTGGATTCACCCAAGACTTGATTTTGGTCTTGGAGGTTTTTCCATCTTAAGTGGACTCAAACCCAAATGTTTTTCATTTGGGAAATTTCTTTTGAAAATCTTTTAAAAAGCCCTATGGCATTTGGAGTGATCTTCTCCCCCTTTTCAAAATCTCTTCTTGCCATGACATGAGTGGAAACCACCCCCCCAAAAGCCATTCCTCATCTTTGTGTCAAGCTATACTTCAAATCCAGCAAGTTGAACCTCCCCATAAATTTTCTTCCATTTAATTCTTATCAAAAATGATTTCTGCCCTCTATTCTAGCTCTTGGAGATTTACAAAGGAACTACCATTTCTACTTTGAATTTTGCCTCCAAACCAACTTCCCTAGCTAGTCCTTGGAGACCTCAACCAAGATCCATGAAGATCCACTGGTCTCTAGTTCAAATATTTCAAATTGTGCTTGCTGCAAGTTTGGACCAGATTTACCAAATTTGATGAAATTCATTTGAATTCTCCTCCTAAAAATCTGAGAAAATTCAGGCAGCCTCTGGGTGCATTGAGAGGTCACCTCACCAAGTCCCAGCTCCACAAAATTTTTTCTTCATGCCAAATCATTTCGTCGAGCACCTGATGGACACTGTTCCTGTCATGTTCAGAAAGTTCAGTTAACAGTTTCAGTAAACTGCTGTCGTTTTCTTCAGAGCCCGTTGTCGATCTCGCCAGTACCGCGGTGGCGCCTTGCTCCCTGTTCTCTCCTTCTTATCCCTGCGCCGCACGATCTCCTGGAGGCTTGCGGGCGTCGGCGACGAGCAGGAGGAGGTGCGCCACCCCGTGAGCAACGGCAGCAGCGGCTTTGCGGCTGCCAGAGAGAGGCGCAGCGTGGACGGCGCCGACCAGCGCCGCCCAAGCCACCCGAGGCCGCCGCGTGGCCGTCTATTCACCCGTGAACGCTGCGGTCCGTCATCGTGAACCGCTAAGCGCGGAGCGCACTCTCTGCCGCCGCCGTGCCCGTACGGCCGCCCCGTCGAGGATCGGCGCATTACGCCAAGCCCGACCAAGGTTTAGCGGGGAACGGCACCAGTGAACCACCCTGATGGTGCCTAGCCTCCTAACTCCCCTTCCCAACCCCTGCCTCGCCGTAATCGCTCGCCGGAGATATCCCGTTCACGGCCACCCCCTCGGATCGCCTATAAAAGGAGGCCCCGAGCTCGAACTCGAACCCACACCACCTCTACACACCACCAATACCACGCCCAGCCACTGGAAGAGCCCCGAGAGAGCCTTCTTCCCCAACTCCGGCCGCCTCGACCCGCCACGGGACCCAGCTCGATTCGCTCCCGTGCATGCACCTCTACCCCTCAGCTCTTGCCAGTAGCTTCCTAGTACATCCACTCTCCTGACCCGCGCTTCAATTTGGAGTTTGCAGCACCCACCGGAGTTCTCCACCATCGCCCGAACCACCGTTCGCCGGAGAAAGTGTCGCCGTCGACGTGGTGCTCTCCGACGGCCAAGTCCACCACCCACCGACGCGGAAGAACACCCTGAAACTCTTGGTACCCTCCGATCTCTCTGCCTCACCGTGGTTCGACGCCGGCGACCACCGCAGCCTTCGGGCGCCGGCGAGCTCCATTGGAGTTTAAACCTGACGGGTGGACCCCCCCCCCCGTCAGCCTCTCTTCTTTTTCCCCCCTCGAACCGTTTTCTGTTGGAGCCTTCGGGCAAATGCGTTTTCTCTTTGGGCTGGCGCCTTTCACTCCGAACCGTTTTCTGTTTTCTCAAACAAGTCCCTGGTTCTTTTCTGTTTCATCACAGATTAGTCCCTGGACTAAAACCCTTATAACTTTTTAATAAAAGATGATTTTTGATTGATTCTTTTTCTGTCAGTCTTGTATTTTTGTCTAGTTTTTTATAGTATTTATTTGGAAAAAATTTGGAACAATTTTTATGCACGCGATGATTTTTACGTTAGTGTACGATTTCGTTATACCGTAGGTTCCGGAGGAGGTGACGGAGCCGCGAACTTCGCCGAGCTAGACTCCGACTTCTCCGAACCAGGCAAGCATGTTTGAACCTTTGATATGATAGGTGTTTTGCATGTTTGCTTGAATGGTTGTGCATGGCATATAAGCATCGGTAAGTATTACGTTGCATGCAAGGCAACTGACCGTGTGTTTCGAAGTTATCGTGATCTTTGTTGAGAGATGACCTGGTCATGTGGTGACATGAAAGGTAGTGAGGTGGTATTGTTGTAGCATGCCAGCCTTACGTCATCCGTTAAACTCTGACGTTAACGTGGACTGAGTCACGTTACCGTTCTTCCCCTTTCGTGCTGCCACATGTTTTCTGCAAAGAATACGGTTTAGTAAGTTGTTAACCTCTTTCCTTGTACACACCAAATAGAGGGGCCGGGATGAGGGTTCCATGGCCCTGGATTAAAGCTAGTCATCCGGTCAGGGGGCATGGGTGTTTTCGGTTGGGACCGAGAGGGGGGCACCCCTTAGAGCGCGCGTATATAAATTTGATCCCATGCTACGCGAGGTTGTAGCCTCCCCGTCTCAAGGTTTTTCTTGAACGTTGCCGAGGGTGATTCCTGGCATCGGAATGTTGAATGGGTGTGTACTGGTTAGATGTGTTTCTCCTAAAACACCGTAAACGGAACTAGTCCTTGTGACTACTGAAATCCGTTGGCTGTGGTTAAAGTACAAACTCTGCAGAGTCAAATCCTTCCGAGTCATCGTGTCCATGGTCAAGGACCGTGGCCAACTTATCCATATCCATGTCAGTTCCTATGTCAGTCTCCATGGTAAATCCCCGGTGAACAAGTCCGAGTGGTAAACCCGGTTAAATTGTTATTCTTGTGGATGGACTAACCTTTTATTTATCTCGTACTTGAAATGATTTATATTCTCGAGCTACTGTATTATTAAGTTATGATATAAGCCCTTTATGTGATGTCGCTCAGACGTCCGACTGTGGCACTCCTGTTATTTACTTTTGATATAAGCCCTTTATGTGATGTCGCTCAGACGTCCGACTGTGGCACTCCTGTTATTTACTTTTGATATAAGCCCTTTATGTGATGTCGCTCAGACGTCCGACTGTGGCACTCTCGTTATTTACTTTTGATATAAGCCCTTTATGTGATGTCGCTCAGACGTCCGACTGTGGCACTCTTGTTATTTACTTTTGATATAAGCCCTTTATGTGATGTCGCTCAGACGTCCGACTGTGGTACTCTTGTTATTTACTTTTGATATAAGCCCTTTACGTGATGTCGCTCAGACGTCCGACTGTGGCACGCACTGTCTTTTATATCCTATTATAAGCCCTTTATGAGGTGTCGCCTTGACGCCCGACTGCGGCATTGTTATTTCATTCTTACCCTTCCGAGGAGTCTTTCAGACACTCGATTGGCCCTCAGTATTACTTTGGGATTTCGGGAGGACTACCGCCCGACTTCCCTTTTATATTTCCATGTATTGCTATTTTATTATCTGAGTGCGCTTTGCTAATCTGTTCATATGCATCATGTTTACATTTGTTATATCTTATGTCCGAACTGTCTTGCGAGTACTTTCATAGTACTCACCTGGCTTGTTGATTTGGCCAGATATTGACGAAGGCGATCTCATGGATGAAGAGTTTGATAGTGAGTCCGACGCCTAGAGGAATCCCAGTCAGTCCCGTGCGATCCTGGATATTGGTCACTTGTATTATCTACGCTTCCGCCACCCACAATAAGTATCCTCGAGCCTCACTCCGACGCTCGAAGAGTTGTTAGATTCAGGAGTCATGTCACCCACTTCGCTGTGACATATCCACCATCGTTGTTTCCTTGCGAGTCGGTAGTATGCCACCCTATCCGCCTTTATGTATTATTGGCGTGCTTGTAATAAATTGTTGAGCCGTCTCCGCTCAACCTTGTATTATATTTAGTACTCCTGGTTTTTCTTCTGTGATCAAGACATTGTCTACCAGTGAGGAGGAATTCTTCTCTACTGGTCCGTAAAAGGGATCGTTTTCTCAATAAATATTTTTATTGAAAAACCGGTCGTGACAAGCTTGGCATCAGAGCCAGGCTGACTGTAGGAAGCCACTAGGTGCGATCACTAATCGGTTATTAGCGTCTTTGGTGCTTTTTCAGCATTTTGCAAATGTAGCTATTTTCTGTTGGTCATCATAAATTTATGATTTGACTACTCAGAATTTTTGCCTACTTTTGTAGATGGCTGGCAACGACTGCGAGACTCGGGTGTTCACTAACGTGCCCGAGGGGTTTGTCAAACTCCTCGTCTCCATCACCAAGCTCGCGATCGGGCCAGCGACACGTCTGGAGTTCACGCTTTACCAGCACAAGCTCAGCGACGACGTGTCAATGCACCAGGTCGTGGTGCAATTCAAGGGAGGACGTTCTGCGTCTCGCCACTTTCATTTTGTGGGAAGGGTCATGCCTACGGAGAGGCATGCCATGCAGATGGCCGCCCGTGAGGCGATAGCTCGCCTTCGGGATATCCTTCCTATGATGAAGACTCGTCGCTACCGCTACCTCCCATGCCATGTGCCATATACTTGTCACTATGCATTCGCCTGCCATAGGGGAGAGAGGGATGAAGCTATTGAGATGCTTGTCGAATACCTCAAAGCTCTGGAGGAATCTTTCGACAACCTCGTGGACGATCTTGTGGCTGCCCGCATGGACTTAGTTCGGGGCGGTCCTGCCAGCAGGAAGGAGCTTCTCCACATGGCACCGCCACTGACTTTTGTCTCGTCCTCAGCATCTTATTCACCGGCCATTTTAGCCACTGCTCGCCGTCTGCCTACCACTGAGGAGTTCGACCGAGTCATCGCTCCTACTCCAGTCAGAGCTGCACCGCCTGCCGCACCCGCACTGCCGCCTGTCGCACCCGCGCCATCACCTCAGCGCAGTGCTACGCGCCTAGAGCCTACTAGGGAGGAGGTGGAGGTTGAGTCTCCTGCACCGTTGGGTCTTACCCTCGGCAAGGGGAAGGATATCTTCACCATCTCCGACTGAGTGCGCCTAGTAGCCGCGCGATGTGTCTGCATGTATGTTATGTTTTATGTACTTAAGTTTGTAGTAGTTGTGTGCGCTGCATTCCGGAGGGGTGTGCTAGCCTTAATAACATGTCAGGAATGTGTACGCACATCCTGAGTGATGTATCGTATGTTTGCGTATCGCGTGTAAGATATGTGCTAAGCAGTCCTTCTCCGTGCGCAGTCAGTCTTTTTCTCGGAAAATCTTGAGGTCTTTTAAATTTTTGCCTTTGCAAGATTTTCCTTGTGCCACACAATTCTTCTCATGATTTTTGCAACATAATACCCCAGAGTGGAAAATGTCTCGTCCGTGGACCCGCTCCATGCCAAATCCAACCGAAGAAGTTTATGGAACACAGACCAGCAACAATTTCACTCAGGGACAGTCTAGTCAACAGGACAGTGAGGCAGCCTTATCTCAAGTATGCCGCCTCTTCGAACAAAGCCAGCAACAGCTCCAAGAGATGATGAATCACGTCATCAATATGGGAAATCACCGTGAGCCATACCAACCACACTCCAAGTTGTCTGAACTGCAGAAGACGCGCCCTTCAACGTTTGCTCACACTGATAGGCCGCTTGAAGCCGATGATTGGCTTCGTGACATCGAAAGAAAGTTGATTATTGCTCAGTGCTCTGATCAGGAGAAGGTGCTCTATGCACCCCACTACCTCACTGGAGCAGCTGCCGCATGGTGGGAAAACTTCCTACACATGCATCCCAGTGAACACAACATCACCTGGGAAGAGTTTAAGGAAGGCTTTCGTGGGGCACACATCCCCAGGAGCATCATAAAAATCAAGAAGAGAGAATTTGATGACCTCAAGCAAAGAGGCATGTTAGTGACAGAATACAACGGTCAGTTTACCCAGCTATCTCGTTATGCCTACGATGAACATATGACTGAGAACAAAAGGATGGAAAAATTTCTGGACGGCCTGGCGCCGGCATTAAGATGCCAACTGGTCATACACACTTTCCCGGATTTTAAAACTCTGGTTGACAAGGCCATTACCTTGGAGAATGAGCGCCGCAGTCTGGAAGATATTCGTAAGCGAAAGAGAGACAAGACGACTCTTGCTCGCAACAATCGAAGCAAGACTGAGGTTCCGAGGAATGAAGCGAGAAAATCCACGACGACTGCTATAAGGCCAACCAGACAGTCTCATTCAAGGGACAAGGACTTTACGTACCGTCCAGGGGTCACTTGCTATGCTTGTGGTGAAGAAGGGCACTATGCCAAACAGTGCCCAAAACCAAGGAACTCGGCCCCCAAGCCGAACAATGGTGGGAACAATCCAGCCCCCAAGCGCAACAATTTCAATCCCAGCAACAATCACAGGAAGGGTCACCTGAACCATGTGACCAGGGAAGAAGCCCAGAATGCCCCAGACATCGTACTCGGTACGTTCCCTGTCAACACAGTACCTGCCACGGTTTTGTTTGATTCTGGAGCTTCTCACTCGTTCATTTCGAAGAGTTTTGTTTTGCAACATGGTTTTCCGATACTTCCCTTGGAAAAATCTATGATCATCAAGTCCCCCGGAAATAAGCAGATCGCTCAGAGTTACTGCCAAGGAGTGATCATTGAGTTCGAAGGACTAAAGTTTCAGGCTAATCTCATCGTGTTGGAAAATAAAGGACTGGATGTCATCCTAGGGATGGACTGGTTGACCACCAACAAGGGATTTATTGATTGTTTCAATCGGACTGTGATTCTCACTCATCATCACGGCAAGACAATAAAGGTTACAGCTCAAGAGAGACCACGGTCACGGCAACCAAAGCTGAACAAAGTGGACATTTCAGAACTGAGAAAGGTTCCAGTGGTGTGCGAGTTTCCTGACGTATTTCCTGAAGAACTACTAGGCATGCCACCAGACCGAGAGATAGAGTTCAGCATTGAACTAGCACCTGGCACCACTCCCATCTATAAGAAACCTTATAGAATGGCACCCTCAGAATTGGTAGAATTGAAGAAGCAGATAAAGGAATTACTGGACAAAGGATTTATTCGAGCCAGCTCCTCACCTTGGGGTTCGCCAGTATTATTCGCCAAGAAAAAGGATGGGACACTGAGATTGTGTATAGACTATCGAGCTCTCAATATGGTCACCATCAAAAACAAATATCCAATGCCACGGATAAATGATTTGTTTGACCAGCTCGCACAAGCCAAAGTGTTCTCAAAAATTGATTTAAGATCGGGATATCATCAATTGAAAGTACGGACAGAAGATATCCCTAAGACAGCATTCACCTCCAGATACGGATTATATGAGTTCACAGTGATGCCTTTTGGACTGACGAACGCCCCCGCATATTTTGTCCACCTCATGAACAAAGTGTTTATGAAATTCATGGACAAATTTGTTGTAGTGTTCATTGACGATATTCTGGTATACTCAAGGACACCAGAAGAACATGCTGAACATCTCAGAATTGTTTTGGGAGAATTAAGGAAACGTCAATCGTACGCCAAATTTAGCAAGTGTGAATTTTGGCTAAGGCAAGTTGGTTTCCTAGGCCATATATTGACCCAAGAAGGCGTGGCCGTAGACCCCAAAAAAGTCAAAGCCATACTTGACTGGAAACCACCAGCCAACGTGACCGATGTAAGGAGTTTCCTTGGAATGGCTGGATATTACCGGAGGTTTATTGAAGGATTCTCCACTGTGGCAAAACCAATGACACAGTTGCTCAAGAAAGACAAGAAATTTGTATGGACGGAAGCATGCGAGAAAAGCTTCCAAGAACTCAAGAAGAAACTAACAACCGCACCGGTCTTAACTGTGCCAGACATACACAAGAGTTTTGAAGTGTATTGTGACGCATCTCGGAAGGGCCTCGGATGCGTGCTGATGCAGGATGGCAAAGTTGTCGCGTATGCTTCCAGGCAACTACGGAAGCATGAGGAAAATTATCCAACTCATGACTTGGAGCTAGCAGCGGTCATCCATGCACTCAAGGAGTGGAGGCACTTTCTGTTGGGAAATCGTTGTGAAATATATACGGACCATAAGAGCCTTAAATATATTTTCACACAACCAGGGCTAAATTTACGCCAATGACGCTAGTTGGAATTGGTCAAGGACTATGACATCGGCATTCACTACCATCCAAGGAAAGTAAATGTAGTGGCAGATGCTCTTAGTCGGAACCCCAGCCCAGGCAACGACGGTCCACAGAACTTGAGGCCTGAGTTTCAGCAGGAGTTCGCTAGACTCAACATGGTGTTAGTCTCTGAGGGCACCGTATCAAATCTGGAGATACATCCCACCCTAATGGAACAAATTAAGAAGGCTCAGCAGGGACATCCCAGCATCGAGGGTATAAAGAGAAAGATGAGCCTTGGCAAGGCTTCAGAGTTCGTCACAGACAATGAAGGAATATTATGGTACGGGGACAGGCTTTGCGTACCAAACATTGAGGAACTCAAGCAACAAATCCTAACCGAAAGCCACACCACTCCATACTCGATCCACCCTGGAGGAACCAAAATGTACAAAGACATTCAGGAGAGATTTTGGTGGCACGGTATGAAAAGGGATATAGCCGCATTTATTGCTTGTTGCGATTCATGTCAGTGCATTAAAGCCGAGCATCAAAAGCCAGCAGGGCTACTCCAGCCAAACAGGATACCTGAGTGGAAATGGGATGAAATTGGAATGGACTTCATCATCGGACTACCTCGATCGCAACGCGGAAATGATGACATATGGGTCATCACAGATAGGCTAACCAAGGTAGCACATTTCATTCCCGTGAAGACGACCTACTCCACTCAAAGGCTAGCCAAGCTTTATCTCTCCCGTATAGTTTGTCTGCATGGAGTCCCAAAGACTATAATATCCGACCGAGGCACTCAATTTGTCTCTAAATTTTGGGATCACCTGCAACAAGCTCTGGGCACGCAACTAGCTTTCAGTACGGCGTACCACCCTCAGACTGATGGACAGACGGAACGCGTGAACCAAATCCTAGAGGACATGCTGAGAGCCTGTGTGCTCACCTATGGATCCAGTTGGGAAGAAAGTTTGACGTATGCCGAGTTTGCTTACAACAACAGTTACCAAGCCAGCCTGCAAATGGCACCTTTTGAAGCACTGTACGGACGGAGGTGTCGTACCCCACTGAATTGGTCAGAAACAGGTGACAGTCGTATCTTCGGCCCAGACATGCTCAAGGAGGCCGAGGAGAAGGTTAAACAGATCAGGGACAGACTCAAGACAGCTCAAAGCCGACAGAAGAGCTACTACGATCGAAAACATCGTGAGGTCAGCTTTGAACCCGGTGATTACGTATACCTACGAGTATCTCCTATGAGGGGCCTACAACGGTTCAAAATTAAGGGGAAGCTAGCCCCAAGATTTATTGGACCATTCGGTGTGATTGCACGAAGAGGCACAGTAGCCTACAAACTAGACCTACCCAAGGAGCTGTCAGACGTCCACGACGTGTTCCACGTCTCACAGTTGAGGAAATGTGTGAGTAACCCGGAAAAGCATGTATCTCATGAGAGCATTGATGTGCAACCAGATCTCACCTACAGAGAACGGCCAGTAAAGATATTAGAAGAGTCTGAACGGAGGACCCGTCAAAAAACAACTAAATTTTTCAAGGTTCAGTGGAGCAACCACACCGAGGATGAAGCTACATGGGAAAGGGAAGATTTTCTCCAGGCAGAGTATCCATATCTATTTGAGGATCAGCAGAAATCTCGGGGACGAGATTTTTCCTAAGGGGGTAGGTGTTGTGACACCCAAAATTTTATTTTTGGTTTTATCAAAATCTTTTATTTGATTTGAGGAGGGTATTTAAATTTTCTTCTAAAGAACTCTTCCTCTCAAAAACTTTCTTTTATGAAAAATGTTTTGTTTGGATTCACCCAAGACTTGATTTTGGTCTTGGAGGTTTTTCCATCTTAAGTGGACTCAAACCCAAATGTTTTTCATTTGGGAAATTTCTTTTGAAAATCTTTTAAAAAGCCCTATGGCATTTGGAGTGATCTTCTCCCCCTTTTCAAAATCTCTTCTTGCCATGACATGAGTGGAAACCACCCCCCCCCCAAAAGCCATTCCTCATCTTTGTGTCAAGCTATACTTCAAATCCAGCAAGTTGAACCTCC
This sequence comes from Aegilops tauschii subsp. strangulata, assembly GCF_002575655.3. Taxonomy (NCBI): domain Eukaryota; kingdom Viridiplantae; phylum Streptophyta; class Magnoliopsida; order Poales; family Poaceae; genus Aegilops; species Aegilops tauschii. The sequence continues at coordinate 489,406,956 of NC_053039.3, forward strand.
CCATAAATTTTCTTCCATTTAATTCTTATCAAAAATGATTTCTGCCCTCTATTCTAGCTCTTGGAGATTTACAAAGGAACTACCATTTCTACTTTGAATTTTGCCTCCAAACCAACTTCCCTAGCTAGTCCTTAGACACCAAGATCCATGAAGATCCACTGGTCTCTAGTTCAAATATTTCAAATTGTGCTTGCTGCAAGTTTGGACCAGATTTGCCAAATTTGATGAAATTCATTTGAATTCTCCTCCTAAAAATCTGAGAAAATTCAGGCAGCCTCTGGGTGCATTGAGAGGTCACCTCACCAAGTCCCAGCTCCAGAAATTTTTTTCTTCATGCCAAATCATTTCGTCGAGCACCAGATGGACACTGTTCCTATCATGTTCAGAAAGTTCAGTTAACAGTTTCAATAAACTGCTGTCGTTTTCTTCAGAGCCCGTTGTCGATCTCGCCAGTACCGCGGTGGCGCCTTGCTCCCTGTTCTCTCCTTCTTATCCCTGCGCCGCACAATCTCCTGGAGGCTTGCGGGCGTCGGCGACGAGCAGGAGGAGGTGCGCCACCCCGTGAGCGACGGCAGCAGCGGCTTTGCGGCTGCCAGAGAGAGGCGCAGCGTGGACGGCGCCGCCCAGCGCCGCCCAAGCCACCCGAGGCCGCCGCGTGGCCGTCCACTCACCCGTGAACGCTGCAGTCCGTCGTCGTGAACCGCTAAGCTCGAAGCGCGCTCTCTGCCGCCGCCGTGCCCGTACGGCCGCCCCGTCGAGGATCGGCGCATTACACCAAGCCCGACCAAGGTTTAGCGGGGAAACGGCACCAGTGAACCACCCTGATGGTGCCTAGCCTCCTAACTCCCCTTCCCAACCCCTGCCTCGCCGTAATCGCTCGCAGGAGATATCCCGTTCACGGCCACCCCCTCGGATCGCCTATAAAAGGAGGCCCCGAGCTCGAACTCGAACCCACACCACCTCTACACACCACCAATACCACGCCCAGCCACTGGAAGAGCCCCGAGAGAGCCTTCTTCCCCAACTCCGGCCGCCTCGACCCGCCACGGGACCCAGCTCGATTCGCTCCCGTGCGTGCACCTCTACCCCTCAGCTCTTGCCAGTAGTTTCCTAGTACATCCACTCTCCTGACCCGCGCTTCAATTTGGAGTTTGCAGCACCCACCGGAGTTCTCCACCATCGCCCGAACCACCGTCTGCCGGAGAAAGTGTCGCCGTCGACGTGGTGCTCTCCGACGGCCAAGTCCACCACCCACCGACACGGAAGAACACCCTGAAACTCTTGGTACCCTCCGATCTCTCTGCCTCATCGTGGTTCGACGCCGGCGACCACCGCAGCCTTCGGGCGCCGGCGAGCTCCATTGGAGTTTAAACCTGACGGGTGGACCCCCCCCCCCCCCCCGTCAGCCTCTCTTCTTTTTCCCCCCTCGAACCGTTTTCTGTTGGCGCCTTCGGGCAAATGCGTTTTCTCTTTGGGCTGGCGCCTTTCACTCCGAACCATTTTCTGTTTTCTCAAACAAGTCCCTGGTTCTTTTCTGTTTCATCACAGATTAGTCCCTGGACTAAAACCCTTATAACTTTTTAATAAAAGATGATTTTTGATTGATTCTTTTTCTGTCAGTCTTGTATTTTTGTCTAGTTTTTCATAGTATTTATTTGGAAAAAATTTGGAACAATTTTTATGCACGCGATGATTTTTACGTTAGTGTACGATTTCGTTATACCGTAGGTTCCGGAGGAGGTGACGGAGCCGCGAACTTCGCCGAGCTAGACTCCGACTTCTCCGAACCAGGCAAGCATGTTTGAACCTTTGATATGATAGGTGTTTTGCATGTTTGCTTGAATGGTTGTGCATGGCATATAAGCATCGGTAAGTATTACGTTGCATGCAAGGCAACTGACCGTGTGTTTCGAAGTTATCGTGATCTTTGTTGAGAGATGACCTGGTCATGTGGTGACATGAAAGGTAGTGAGGTGGTATTGTTGTAGCATGCCAGCCTTACGTCATCCGTTAAACTCTGACGTTAACGTGGACTGAGTCACGTTACCGTTCTTCCCCTTTCGTGCTGCCACATGTTTTCTGCAAAGAATACGGTTTAGTAAGTTGTTAACCTCTTTCCTTGTACACACCAAATAGAGGGGCCGGGATGAGGGTTCCATGGCCCTGGATTAAAGCTAGTCATCCGGTCAGGGGGCATGGGTGTTTCCGGTTGGGACCGAGAGGGGGGCACCCCTTAGAGCGCGCGTATATAAATTTGATCCCATGCTACGCGAGGTTGTAGCCTCCCCGTCTCAAGGTTTTTCTTGAACGTTGCCGAGGGTGATTCCTGGCATCGGAATGTTGAATGGGTGTGTACTGGTTAGATGTGTTTCTCCTAAAACACCGTAAACGGAACTAGTCCTTGTGACTACTGAAATCCGTTGGCTGTGGTTAAAGTACAAACTCTGCAGAGTCAAATCCTTCCGAGTCATCGTGTCCATGGTCAAGGACCGTGGCCAACTTATCCATATCCATGTCAGTTCCTATGTCAGTCTCCATGGTAAATCCCCGGTGAACAAGTCCGAGTGGTAAACCCGGTTAAATTGTTATTCCTGTGGATGGACTAACCTTTTATTTATCTCGTACTTGAAATGATTTATATTCTCGAGCTACTGTATTATTAAGTTATGATATAAGCCCTTTATGTGATGTCGCTCAGACGTCCGACTGTGGCACTCCTGTTATTTACTTTTGATATAAGCCCTTTATGTGATGTCGCTCAGACGTCCGACTGTGGCACTCCTGTTATTTACTTTTGATATAAGCCCTTTATGTGATGTCGCTCAGACGTCCGACTGTGGCACTCTCGTTATTTACTTTTGATATAAGCCCTTTATGTGATGTCGCTCAGACGTCCGACTGTGGCACTCTTGTTATTTACTTTTGATATAAGCCCTTTATGTGATGTCGCTCAGACGTCCGACTGTGGTACTCTTGTTATTTACTTTTGATATAAGCCCTTTACGTGATGTCGCTCAGACGTCCGACTGTGGCACGCACTGTCTTTTATATCCTATTATAAGCCCTTTATGAGGTGTCGCCTTGACGCCCGACTGCGGCATTGTTATTTCATTCTTACCCTTCCGAGGAGTCTTTCAGACACTCGATTGGCCCTCAGTATTACTTTGGGATTTCGGGAGGACTACCGCCCGACTTCCCTTTTATATTTCCATGTATTGCTATTTTATTATCTGAGTGCGCTTTGCTAATCTGTTCATATGCATCATGTTTACATTTGTTATATCTTATGTCCGAACTGTCTTGCGAGTACTTTCATAGTACTCACCTGGCTTGTTGATTTGGCCAGATATTGACGAAGGCGATCTCATGGATGAAGAGTTTGATAGTGAGTCCGACGCCTAGAGGAATCCCAGTCAGTCCCGTGCGATCCTGGATATTGGTCACTTGTATTATCTACGCTTCCGCCACCCACAATAAGTATCCTCGAGCCTCACTCCGACGCTCGAAGAGTTGTTAGATTCAGGAGTCATGTCACCCACTTCGCTGTGACATATCCACCACCGTTGTTTCCTTGCGAGTCAGTAGTATGCCACCCTATCCGCCTTTATGTATTATTGGCGTGCTTGTAATAAATTGTTGAGCCGTCTCCGCTCAACCTTGTATTATATTTAGTACTCCTGGTTTTTCTTCTGTGATCAAGACATTGTCTACCAGTGAGGAGGAATTCTTCTCTACTGGTCCGTAAAAGGGATCGTTTTCTCAATAAATATTTTTATTGAAAAACCGGTCGTGACAAGCTTGGCATCAGAGCCAGGCTGACTGTAGGAAGCCACTAGGTGCGATCACTAATCGGTTATTAGCGTCTTTGGTGCTTTTTCAGCATTTTGCAAATGTAGCTATTTTCTGTTGGTCATCATAAATTTATGATTTGACTACTCAGAATTTTTGCCTACTTTTGTAGATGGCTGGCAACGACTGCGAGACTCGGGTGTTCAAAAACGGAATCTGTCAAAAACAGAACAGTCTGTAGTAATCTGTAACTAACGCAAACTTCTGGAACTCAAAACATTCTGCCAAAATAGGACGACCTAAATAATGTTTTTATTGATCTGCTGCAATTGTAATCAATATTTTATCATGTTCTGGTGATTTTAAACAATTGTTTTCGTAAACAGAAAGTTTCCGGAATTTTCAGCAAGATCAAATAACTATTATCCAAGAAGTTCCTATAGGTTTAACTTGGCACAAACACTAAATAAAACACAAAAACAAATCTAACCAGAGGCTAGATCAAAGATTTATTCCTATACAGAAGCAAAAAGCAAAAAACTAAAATAAAATTGGGTTGCCTCCCAACAAGCGCTATCATTTAACACCCCTAGCTAGGCATAATAGCGAGGATAGATCTAGGTATTGCCATCTTTGGAAGGCAATCCATAAGTGGCTCTCATAATAGATTCATAAGGTAATTTTATTTTCTTTCTAGGGAAGTGTTCCATGCCTTTCCTTAGTGGAAATGGAATCTAATATTCCCTTCCTTCGTATCAATAATTGCACCAATCGTTCTAAGGAAAGGTCTACCAAGAATAATAGGACATGAAGGATTGCAATCTATATCAAGAACAATAAAATCTACGGGCACATAGTTCCTATTTGCAACAATAAGAACATCATTAATCCTTCCCATAGGTTTCTTAATAGTGGAATCCGTAAGGTGCATGTTTAAAGAGCAATCATCAAATTCGCGGAAACCTAACAAATCGCACAAAGTTTTTGGAATCGTGGAAACACTAGCACCCAAATCACACAAAGCATAGCATTCATGATCTTTAATTTTAATTTTAATAGTAGGTTCCCACTCATCATAAAGTTTTCTAGGGATAGAAACTTCCAACTCAAGTTTTTCTTCATAAGATTGCATTAAAGCATCAACGATATGTTTGGTAAAAGCTTTATTTTGACTATAAGCATGAGGAGAATTTAGCACGGATTGCAACAAGGAAATACAATCTATCAAAGAGCAATTATCATACTTAAATTCCTTGAAATCCAAAATAGTGGGTTCATTGATATCTAAAGTTTTGACTTCTTCAATCCCACTTTTACCAATTTTATCATCAAGATCTAAAAACTCCGAATTTTTGGGGCGCCTTCTAGGTAAAGGTAAATCATCTCCAGTCCCATCATTATCAAGATTCATATTGCAAAACAAAGATTTAATAGGGGACACGTCAATAACTTTTAGATCTTCATCTTTATTCTCATAAAAATTAGAAGAACACGCTTTCACAAAGCAATCTTTCTTAGCACGCATCCTAGCGGTTCTTTCTTTGCACTCATCAATGGAAATTCTCATGGCTTTGAGAGACTCATTGATATCATGCTTAGGTGGAATAGATCTAAGTTTCAAAGAATCAACATCAAGAGAAATTCTATCAACGTTCCTGGCCAATTCATCAACTTTAAGCAATTTTTCTTCAAGCAAAGCATTGAAATTCTTTTGTAAATTCATAAACTCCTTAACACTAGTATCAAATTCAAAGGGCATCTTATTAAAATTTTCATAAGAATTGTTGGAGAAATTACCATAATTATTAGAGGAATTACTAGGGAACGGCCTAGGATTATAGTTTCCTCTATACGCATTGTTACCAAAATTATTCCTACCAACAAAGTTCACATCCATAGATTCATTATTATTCTCAATCAAAGTAGACAAAGGCATATCATTAGGATCAGAAGAAACACTTTTAGTAGCAAATAATTTCATGAGTTCATCCATCTTTCCACTCAACACATTAAATTCTTCTATCGCATGCACTTTTTTATTAGTAGATCTTTCGGTGTGCCATTGAGAATAATTAACCATAATATTATCTAGGAGTTTAGTAGCTTCTCCTAAAGCGATTTCCATAAAAGTGCCTCCCGCGGCCGAATCTAAAAGGTTTCTAGAAGCAAAATTCAATCCGGCATAAATTTTTTGTATAATCATCCAAATATTCACACCATGTGTAGGGCAATTATGTATCATTAATTTCATCCTCTCCCAAGCTTGTGCAACATGTTCATGATCAAGTTGCTTAAAATTCATGATATCATTTCTAAGAGAGATGATTTTAGCGGGAGGAAAATACTTAGAGATAAAAGCATCTTTGCACTTATTCCATGAATCAATACTATTTTTAGGCAAAGACGAAAACCAAACTTTAGCACGATCTCTAAGAGAAAAAGGAAATAGCTTCAATTTAACAATATCATTGTCCACATCTTTGTTCTTTTGCATATCACACAAATCAACAAAGCTATTTAGATGGGTAGCGGCATCTTCACTAGGAAGGCCGGCGAATTGATCTTTCATGACAAGATTCAACAAAGCAGCATTAATTTCACAAGATTCAGCATCGGTAAGAGAAGCAATCGGAGTGCTAAGAAAATCATTGTTTTTGGTATTGGTAAAGTCACACAATTTAGTATTGTCTTGAGCCATCGTGACAAGCAAGCAATCCAACAGACGAGCAAACAAGAAGCAAGTGAAAAAAAGGCGAACGTAAAGGAGAGGGCAAATAAAACGGCAAGGGTGAAGTGGGGGAGAGGAAAACGAGAGGCAAATGGCAAATAATGTGATGTGAGGGATAAGAGTTTGTGATGGGTACTTGGTATGTCTTGACTTGACTTGACTTGGCTTGAATCTCCCCGGCAACGGCGCCAGAAATCCTTCTTGCTACCTCTTGAGCACTGCGTTGGTTTTCCCTTGAAGAGGAAAGGGTGATGCAGTAAAGTAGCGTAAGTATTTCCCTCAGTTTTTGAGAACCAAGGTATCAATCTAGTAGGAGATCACGCACAAGTCCCGCGCACCTACACAAACAAATAAGAACCTCGCCACCAACGCGAAAAAGGGGTTGTCAATCCCTTCATGGTCACTTACGAGAGTGAGATCTGATAGATATGGTAAGATAATATTTTTGGTATTTTTATGATAAAGATGTAAAGTAAAATAAACGGCAATAAAAATAACTAAGTGTTGGAAGATTAATATGATGGAGAATAGACCCGGGGGCCATAGGTTTCACTAGTGGCTTCTCTCAAGAGCATAAGTATTACGGTGGGTGAACAAATTACTGTCGAGCAATTGATAGAATTGAGCATAGTTATGAGAATATCTAGGTATGATCATGTATATAGGCATCACGTCCGTGACAAGTAGACCGAAACGATTTTGCATCTACTACTATTACTCCACACATCGACTGCTATCCAGCATGCATCTAGAGTATTAAGTTCATAAGAACAGAGTAATGCTTTAAGTAAGATGACATGATGTAGAGGGATAAACTCATGCAATATGATATAAACCCCATCTTGTTATCCTCAATGGCAACAATACAATACGTGTCGTTTCCCTTTCTGTCACTGGGATCGAGCACCGCAACATTGAACCCAAAGCTAAGCGCTTCTCCCATTGCAAGAAAGATCAATCTAGTAGGCCAAACCAAACTGATAATTCGAAGAGACTTGCAAAGATAACCAATCATACATAAAAGAATTCAGAGAAGATTCAAATATTGTTCATAGATAATCTTGATCATAAACCCACAATTCATCGGTCTCAACAAACACACCGCAAAAGAAGAGTTACATCAAATAGATCTCCAAGAGAATCGAGGAGAACTTTGTATTGAGATCCAAAGAGAGAGAAGAAGCCATCTAGCTAATAACTACGGACCCGAAGGTCTGAGGTAAACTACTCACACATCATCGGAGAGGCTATGGTGTTGATGTATAAGCCCTCCGTGATCAATGCCCCCTCCGGCAGGACGCCGGAAAAGGCCCCAAGATGGGATCTCATGGGTACAGAAGGTTGCGGCGGTGGGACTAGGTTTTCGTGGATGCTTCTGATGGTTTGGGGGTACGTAGGTATATATAGGAGGAAGAAGTACGTCGGTGGAGCAACGTGGGCCCCACGAGGGTGGTGGGCGCGCCTGGGGGGTAGGCGCGTCCCCTGCCTCGTGCTCTCCTCGTTGATTGCTTTACGTAGACTCCAAGTCCTCTGGATCACGTTTGTTCCGAAAATCATGTTCCCGAAGGTTTCATTCCGCTTGGAGTTCGTTTGATATTCTTTTTCTGCGAAACATTGAAATAGGCAAAAAAACAATTTGGGCTGGGCCTCCGGTTAATAGGTTAGTCCCAAAAATAATATAAAAGTGTATAATAAAGCCCATTAAACATCCAAAACAGAATATAATATAGCATGGAACAATCAAAAATTATAGATACGTTGGAGACATATCAAGACATCGATTGATTTTGAAGACGGGGTCTTTTACCAGGAAAGCCTTGACGGCACCAAGGTCGCCCTGACGGTCGATCACCCTGGGGTCCCTCCTTCTTCCACAGTAAGTAACCAGAGGACCTCTCCCCCCCCCATGGGGCGCTCGCCTCGCATCGTCCCAAGTGTGCCGACTTCTACTCCCGAGGGTCGTCGCACTGCACGCTGGTCAACAGAAGGGGCGTTGGGCGTGGGGCACGCCAGCCTTGGCCCGCAATTGGGCATCCAAAGGAAAAGCCAATATCGGGGCGGGGGCGACCGCACCCTCAGCTCAAAAGTACTGTGTTCGGAGCCGTCGAGAGAGTCATTCTTGCCATTTTTTGACACTTGCTTGGTCTTGCAGAAGAAAAACACCGCTGCGTCAATCCGAAGATACCCCGGGTGTACCGAGGCATAGTTCCAATCCCGGGTCTTTGGCGCAGGTTGGGGGCCATGCGGAGCATGCAGCGCTAAGCGCACTTCCAGATGATCCAGACGATGTCTTGGTTACCAATTCTGAAGTTGAGAGTGTGATCAATCACCGCCGTCGGAGGGACTCCTTACGTCATGCTGCCTTCACCGACCAGGAATTCAATGCATTTAATTCAGTGGACGCGTACCTTGGAGCGGCCCGAACAGGGCTTGAAGGGATCTCCAGTCTTTTTTCTGCCAAAATGCAGGTGCGAGATTTAAATAGCTTAAGAGCTGATCATAATCCCTAACCTAGTAGCCCCCAGGCCTTAATTTGGGTGGGACGACCGAGTGAAAGATCTGTATTATCTTGATTTTGCAGGCCGCAAGGGAACAGAATAACAAGTTATCCGAAGACTTCGAGCTGAGCCTAACACAGTTGGCCGATACTAAAGCCGAACTGGAAGCGGCCAAGAAAGCTACCAGCGAAATTCCTAGTAGGTGGAAAAGCTTTAGAATGCTTAAAAACTGTATGGCGTTTCCTGTGTATTGATACCATGTTGTCCCTGCACCAACCGAATCCATAGGCCAATTGTGGAGCATGATACGTCTCCAATGTATCTATAATTTTTGATTGTTCCATGCTATTATATTATCTGTTTTGGATGTTTTATATGCATTTATATGCTATTTTATATTATTTTTGGGACTAACCTATTAACCTAGAGCCCAATGACAATTTCTGTTTTTTCCTTGTTTTTGAGTTTTACAGAAAAGGAATATCAAACAGAGTCCAAACGAGCTGAAACTTTACGATGATTTTTATGGACCAGGGGAAGCCCACGGAGTATCTGAGATGGACCAGAAGAGCTACGAGGCATCCACAAGGGTGGAGGGTGCCCCCCCTAGGGCGCGCCCCCTGCCTTGTCGTCGCCTAGTGGACCCCCTGACTTGTCCCCGACGCCAAAAACTCTTATAAATAGAGAAAACCCCAGAAAGAAACATAGATCGGGACTTCTGCCACTGCAAGCCTTTGTATCCATGAAAACCCAATCAGGACCCTATTCCGGCACCCTGCCGGAGGGGGAAACCATCATCGGTGGCCATCTTCATCATCCCGGCGGTCTCCATGACGAGGAGGGAGTAGTTCACCCTCTGGGCTGAGGGTATGTACCAGTAGCTATGTGTTTGATATCTCTCTCGTGTTCTTGATTTGGCACGGTCTTGATGTACCACGAGCTTTGCTACTATAGTTGGATCATATGGTGTTTCTCCCTCTCTATCTTCTTGTGATGAATTTAGTTTTACCTTTGAGGTTTCACTATTATTGAATTGAATACTTATATGGATCTGAGAACACTTGATGTATGTCTTGCGTGGGATACCCGTGGTGACAATGGGGTGTTCTATCGATTCACTTGATGTATGTTTTGGCACTCAACTCGCAGATGCCCGAGGTGACATTAGGGTAATCTATGCATAGGGGTTGATGCATGTTTTCGTCCTTGTTTCTCCGGTAGAAATCTTGGGGCACTCTTCGAGGTTCTTTATGTTGGATTGAATATTATGAATCTAAAGTTGTGTGATGCATATCGTATAATTGACCCATGGATACTTGTGGTGACATTGGAGTATCTAGGTGACATTAGGGTTGATTGATGTGTGACATATGGTGTTATTTTACTATGAACTCTAGGGCTGTTTGTGACACTTATAGGAATAGCTCAATGGATTGATCGGAAAGAATAACTTTGAGGTGGTTTCGTACCCTACAATCAATTTCGTCTTATGTTCTCCGTGATAGGAACTTTGGAGTGACTTCTGTCGCACGTTGAGGGATTGTTATGTGTTCCAGTTATGTTATCATTGTTGAGAGAACTTGCACTAGTGAAAGTATGAACCCTAGGCCTTGTTTCCAAGCATTGCAATACCGTTTTTGCTCAATTTTGTTACTAGTCACCTTGCTGTTTTTATATTTTTCAGATTACAAAAACCTATATCTACTATCCATATTACACGTGTATCACCATCTCTTCGCCGAACTAGTGCACCTATACAATTTACCATTGTATTGGGTGTGTTGGGGACACAAGAGACTCTTTGTTATTTGGTTGCAGGGTTGTTTGAGAGAGACCATCTTCATCCTACGCCTCCCATGGATTGATAAACCTCAGGTCATCCACTTGAGGGAAATTTGCCACTGTCCTACAAAACTCTGCGCTCGGACGCCCAACACGAGTCTACAAGAAGAAGGTTGCGTAGTAGACATCAAGCTCTTTTCTAGCGCCGTTGCCGGGGAGGTGAGTGCTTGAAGGTATATCTTTAGATCTTGCAATTGAATCTTTTAGTTTCTTGTTTTATCACTATTTTAGTCTGTAAAAGAAAACTACAAAAAATGGAATTGAGGTTGCCTCATATGCTTCATCTTTTTAATGTCTTTCGTGAAAATAAGGATTCGGAAAATTGTGCCAAAGTGTTAGAAGAAGAAGTCAATAAAATGTTTGGCATAAAAACTTTGAATGATGAGCATGATTGCAATGTTGTTAATATGAATTCTTTGAATATCCATGATGCTAATGATATGCAAAGCCATAAGCTTGGGGATGTTATGTTTGATGAAGATGATATTTTTAGTCCCCCAAGTTTTGATGAGAATATTTATTATGATGAAAGCAAGGCTCCTATTTATGATGATTATATTGATGAAACTGGGTTTGGAAGAGTGTCGACTCTGGGAACTAATGATCCCACTATTTTGGAGGGTGTTGAATCTTATTGTGATAATTATGAAAGTGGATTTGGAGAGATCATGACTTTATTTAGTGATGAATCCACTATTTCGGAAGAGGTTCCAATTGGTTGTGAGAACAAAGTTGCTATCTATGATTATTGGTATTACATGTATGCTATAAAGAATAATGATAACCATGAAACTTGTCATCGTGATTTTAATTTTCAATTGGATTATGCCTGACATGACAGTTATTTTGTTGAGTTTGCTCCAACTACTATTCATGAGAAGAAGTTTGCTTGTGTGGAGAGTAATAAAATTTCTATGCTTGTGGCTCATGAAAAGAAAGCTTTATGTGATATTTATATTGTTGAATTCATTCATGATGCTACTGAAAATTACTATGAGAGGGGAGCATATGCTTTTACATATTGCAATTATATCAAGTTTCCTCTCTATGTGTTGAAAATCTTAAAGTTTTGCTTGTTTTACCTTCCTATGCTAGTTGATTCTTGTTCCCACAAATTGTTCTCTCACAAAATCCCTATGCATAGGAAGTGGGTTAGACTTAAATATGTTAGTCATATGCTTCATGATGCGCCCATTATGTTTCAATTCTTATCTTTTATGTGAGCATCATTGACATCATCATGCCTAGCTAGAAAGGCATTAAAGAAAAGCACTTGTTGGGAGACAACCCAACATTTACCCCTACTATTTTTTGTGTGTCCACATGATTAGGCTACTGTATTAATCATGTTTTATAACTTTTGTTTCAATAAAGTGCCAAGTAAATCCTTTGGGATAGTGTGGATGATAGTTGACTTGATACTGTGCAAAAACAGAAACTTTTGCTCTAAGTCCAGGAATTTTGAAAATTCACTGGAACGTGCTTTTGATCTGAATTTTCTGCACAAGATTGATATACAAATTCCCTATGTTTTCCTAATTTTCAGAATTTTTGGAGTTACATAAGTATACGAGGTTTCCTGATTGCTACACACTGTTCTATTTTAAACATATTCTGTTTTCTATGTGTTGTTTGCTTATTTTAATGAATCTATGGGTAGTATCGGGGGGTATGAACCATGGAGAAGTTGGAGTACAGTAGATATTACACCAATGTAAATAAAGAATGAGTTCACAACAGTACCAAAAAGTGGTGATTTATTTTCTTATACTAACGGATCTCATGAGTTTTCTGTTGAGTTTTGTGTTGTGAAGTTTTCAAGTTTTGGGTAAAGATTTGATGGACTATGGAATAAGGAGTGGCAAGAGCCTAGCTTGGGGATGCCAAAGGCACCCCAAGGTAATATTCAAGGACAACCAAGCATCTAAGCTTGGGGATGCCCCGGATGGCATCCCCTCTTTCGTCTTCGTCTATCGGTGAATTTACTTGAGGCTATATTTTTATTCACCACATGATATGTGTTTTTCTTGGAGCGTCTTGTATGATATGATTCTTTGCTTTTTAGTTTGCCACAATCATACTTTCTATACACACCTTTTGAGAGGGACACGCATAATCGTGAATTCATTAGAATACTCTATGTGCTTCACTTATATCTTTTGAGCTAGGCAATTTGCTCTAGTGCTTCACTTATATCTTTTTAGAGCACGGTGGTGCCTTTATTTTATAGAAATTGTTGAACTCTCATGTTTCACTTATACTATTTTGAGAGTCTCTCTAAACAACATGGTAATTTGCTTAGGTTATGAATTTAGTCCTAATATGATGGGCATCCAAGAGGGATATAATAAGAACTTCCATATAAAGAGCGTTGAATACTATGAGAAGTTTGATTCCTTATAATTGTTTTGAAATATAAAGATGGTGATATTAGAGTCATGCAAGTGAGTAATTGTGGATTGGTAGAAATACTTGTGTTAAAGTTTGTGATTCCCGTAGCATGCACGTATGGTGAACCGTTATGTGATGAAGTCGGAGCATGGTTTATTTATTGATTGTCTTCCTTATGAGTGGTAGTCGGGGACGAGCGATGGTCTTTTCCTACCAATCTATCCCCTAGGAGCATGCATTTAGTACTTTGTTTCGATGACTAATAGACTTTTGCAATAAGTATGTGAGTTCTTTATGACTAATGTTGAGACCATGGATTATACGCACTCTCACCCTTCCACCATTGCTAGCCTCTCTAGTACCGCACAACTTTCACCGGTGCATTACACCCACCATATACCCTTCCTCAAAACAGCCACCATACCTACCTATTATGGCATTTCCATAGCCATTCCGAGATGTATTGCCATGAAACTTCCACCATTCCGTTTATTATGACATGCTCCATCATTGTCATATTGCTTTGCATGATCATGTAGTTGACATAGTATTTGTGGCAAGGCCACCGTTCATATTTTTCATACATGTCTCTCTTGATCATGGCACATCCTGGTACACCGCCGAAGGCATTCATATAGAGTCACATTTTTGTTCTAGAATCGAGTTGTAATTCTTGAGTTGTAAGTAAATAAAAGTGTGATGATCATCATTATTAGAGCATTGTCCCATGTGAGGAAAGGATGATGGAAGCTATGATTCCCTCACAAGTTGGGATGAGTCTCCGGACTTTACAAAAAATAAAAGAGGCCAAATGAAGCCCAAACAAAAAAAAGAGAAAAGAAAAAAATGAGAGAAAAGAGAGAAGGGGCAATGCTACTATCCTTTTACCACACTTGTGCTTCAAAGTAGCACCATGATCTTCATGATAGAGAGTCTCATATGTTGTCAGTTTCATATACTAGTGGAAAATTTTCATTATAGTACTTGGCTCCTATATTCCCATGATGGCCTTCCTCAAATTGCCCTAGGTCTTCGTTAGCAAGCGAGTTGGATGCACACCCACTTAATTTCTTTTTGAGCTTTCATAAACTTATAGCTCTAGTGCATCCATTGCATGGCAATCCCTACTCACTCACATTGATATCTATTGATGGGCATCTCCATAGCTCATTAATACGCCTAGTTGATGTGAGACTATCCTCTTCTTTTTGTCTTCTCCACAACCACCATATTCTAGTCCACCTATAGTGTTATATCCATCACTACAGGAATCAGCTATTTTGCCGTCTGCCACGGCGGACGGCAAAGACATGAACGGCGGACGACAAAGACCTTTGCCGTCAGCCGCGGACGGCAAAAGGCTCCGGCAAAGTAGGCTACGGTAAACAGCTACTTTGCCGTCTGCTTCCTGGCGGCTGACGGCAAAGGCCCTTTGCCGTCTGCCGCGGACGGCAAAGAGAGCGGACGGCAAAAATTGCGCTGTCAGTCCATTAAGTGGCTAACGGCAGGCCTTTGCCGTCCGCCGCTGACGGCAAAATTTCTAGTGCCTTTGCCGTCCGCCACTGACGGCAATAACAGTTTGTTTGTTTTTTTTCAAGACAAATTACCTAAACAACATTAAAAAAACTACTCCGCGTCGCTATCGAGGTCAATCACGGCCGGGCCGTTGCCGCCGTCATCGTCGCTGCTGGACCGGTTCGCGACGTCGTCCCCGTCCACCGGGACGTCGTCCGAATCCTCTTCCTCCTCCGCCATCGCCGCCTGCGGCGCCGCCATCGCCTCGGCCGCCTGGATTGCGGCCGCAATCTCGGAGGCTTCCTCGGCCTCCCGCGCCGCCGCCGCGGCCGCTTCTTCCGCTGACCGCGCTAGGGCCGCGAGCAGTCCGGGCGTGTCCTCCGGGTCACCGTCCTGTCGGAGCGCCGCCACCTCCGGCGGGATCACGGCCTCGGCCGGGGCTGGTGGGGCGGGGTCAGGAGGCGGGGCGCGCCCGCGCCCGCGCAGGCCGGAGGGCCCGGCTTCACCTGTGATGTCGCCGACGGGGAGCCCACGGGCGGCGCGCTTGAAGGCGCCGATAACGTCGTTGAACCGCTTGCCCTTCCAAAATCGGCGGCGGTTCTTACGGTTGAACCGCCCACCGGGGTGCGCGCTCAGGTCGGCGTTCGTCGCCGGCGGGCCCTGCGTGGGGTAGCCTTCGGCGGAGATCCTCCACGGCCGCGGCACCTTCGCCGCCGGCGGCACGAACAGCCCGAACCGGAAGAGATCTTCCGTCTGCCCTTGTGTGAGGCTCGAAGGCCAGACGCCGCCCGGTGCCGCGCCGTCGGAGTCCGAGTCGCTGGACGCCATCCCGCGCAGATCAGTGAAGAAACGCGCGTGTGAAGAGGGAGAGGAGGGATGGACGGGCGGTGTGACCAAACTCGCCGCGCGGGGCGGGTTTTATAGCGCCGGCCGGAGCGGGGCATTAAACTGCGGCAGGTGAGGCGACGGGCCGCGGCAGCGGTGGCGTGCGGCAGGTGAGGCGCCGTGGCGGGGCGGAGCGGGGCATTAAACTGCGGCAGGGAGGCGACGGGCCGCGGCAGCGGTGGCGTGCGGCAGGCGCGGTCTCCGACGGCGCGGTCTCCGACGCCGTGGCGGGGCGGAGCGGGGCATTAAACTGCGGCAGGGAGGCGACGGGCCGCGGCAGTGCTGCCGTGCGGCAGCGGCGCGGTCTCCGACGGTGGCAGCGGCGCAAGATGGGACGGGGCGGCGCGCGGAAGACGAGATCCCATGCAGCCGCGTTGACCGCGAGCTGCCGCGTTGATCGCGGGCGAGTGGATAGACCGTGTGCGCAGTGGCCGGTCGGGTCGGTTGGACTACTAAATATCTACGCGTGGGCAGGCGGGTTGACCAGACGAAAAAACTAAACTAAAAGTAATCTAAACTAAAAAACAGAAAAAAAAAACAGAAAAAAAAGGAGAAGAGGGGTGGGGCTCACCTGCGGCAGGGGTGGGGCGCTCGCCGACGGAGGGGCGCTCGCCGACGGCGGGGCGGCGGGGTGGCGCTCACCGACGGAGGGGCGGCGGGGTGGCGCTGGCCGGGCGGAGGGGTGGGGGGGCAACGGGGCGGAGGGGGCGACGGGGCGGCGCCGGGCGGCGGGTGGGGGGCGACGGGTGGCGGGGCGACGGGGCGGCGGCGGGCGGCGGCGGTGGGGTGGGATGTGGTGGCGGGGCGCGTCGGGGAGGAGAGAGAGGGAGAGAACAGAGAGTAACGGGCGGGGGGGTACGGGCCGTTAGTTACTCTCCTCTTTGTCGTCCGCCAGTCTTTCCCGTCCGCCTTTTTGCCTCTTTGCCGTCTGCTAGCAGACGGCAAAGAGGTGGGGCGTTAAGTTTTTTTCCAAACGGGCGGGGGGGTGGGGGCCACCTCTCTCTTTGCCGTCTGCCAGCGGACGGCAAAGATTCTTTGCCGTCTGCCAGCGGACGGCAAATAGCTCGCGGATGGCAAAGAGCTTCTTTGCCGTCCGCCATTTCTTTGCCGTCTGCTTTTAGGCAGCTGATGGCAAAGAGCTTCTTTGCCGTCAGCTAGCAGACGGCAAAGAGCTGGCAGATGGCAAATTAGCTGATTTCAGTAGTGCATGGCTCACACTCATGTATTGCGTGAAAGTTGAAAAAGTTTGAGAACATCAAAAGCATGAAACGATTGCTTGACTTGTCATCGGGGTTGTGCATGATTTAATACTTTGTGTGATGAAGATATGCAGACTATATGATTTTGTAGGGACAACTTTCTTTGGCCATGTTATTTTGAGAAGACACGATTGCTTTATTGGTATGCTTAAAGTATTATTGTTTTATGTCAATATTAAACTTTTGTTTTGAATCTTATGGATCTGAATATTCATGCCACAATAAAGAAAATTACATGGATAAATATGTTAGGTAGCATTCCACATCAAAAATTCTGTTTTAATCATTTACCTACTCAAGGATGAGCAGGAATTAAGCTTGGGGATGCTTGATACGTCTCCAACATATCTATAATTTTTTTATCTGTTTTGGATGTTTTATATGCATTAATATGCTATTTTATATTATTTTTGGGACTAACTTATTAACCTAGAGCCCAGTGCGAGTTTCTGTTTTTTCTTGTTTTTGAGTTTTACAGAAAAGGAATACCAAACAGAGTCCAAACGGAATAAAACTTTCGCGCTGATTTCTCTTGGACCAGAAGACACACGTGGGACTTGGAGAGGAAGGTAGAAGAGTCCCAAGGGCTCCACAAGCCCTCAGGGCACGCCCTAGGGGGGCTCCCCCTGGCTTGTGGGCCCACGAGACTCCTCCAACCCTAATCTTTGGCCTATAAATTCAGAAATATTCCCAAACCATGTGAAGCGTCCACCAAAATACTTTTCCGCCGCTGTAACCTTCTGTTCCTGTGAGATCCCATCTTGGGGCCTTTTTCCGGCATCCTGCCGGAGGGGGGTTCGATCACCGAGGGCTTCTACATCAACTCTGTTCCGATGAAGCATGAGTAGTTTAACACAGACCTACGGATCCATAGCTAGTAGCTAGATGGCTTCTTCTCTCTCTTTGATCCTCAATACCATGTTCTCCTTGTTGTTCTTGGAGATCTATCCGATGTAATATTCTTTTGCGGTGTGTTTGTTGATATCCGATGAATTGTGGATTTATGATCAGTTTATCTATGAATATTAGTTGAATCTTCTCTGAATTCTTATATGCATGATTTGATATCTTTGTATTTCTCTTCGAATTATCAGTTTGGTTTGGCCATCTAGATTGGTTCTTCTTGCAATGGGAGAGGTGCTTAGTTTTGGGTTCAATCTTGCGGTGTCCTCACCCAGTGACAAAGTAGGGGTAGCGAGGCATGTATTGTATTGTTGCCATCAAGGGTAAAAAGATGGGGTTTTCATCATATTGCTTGAGTTTATCCCTCTACATCATGTCATCTTACTTAAGGCGTTACTCCGTTCTTATGAATTTAATACTCTAGATGCATGCTGGATAGCGGTCGATGTGTGGAGTAATAGTAGTAGATGCAGAATCGTTTCGGTCTACTTGACATGGACGTGATGCCTATGTTAATAATCATTGCCTTGGATATCGTCATAACTTTGTGCTTTTCTATCAATTGCTCGACAGTAATTTGTTCACCCACCGTATTATTTTCCTTCAAGAGAGAAGCCTCTAGTGAAACATATGGCCCCGGGGTCTATTTTCCATCATATATTTTCAGATCTATAAACCAAAAAACCCAAAAATACCTTGCTGCAATTTATTTACTTTTATTTTGTTTTATGTTTTAGTAAGCTTTTATATCTATCTCTATCAGATCTCACCTTTGCAAGTGACCGTGAAGGGATTGACAACCCCTTTGCAGGTGCATAGATTGGAGACTTGCGTGTATCTCCTACTGGATTGATACCTTGGTTCTTAACTGAGGGAAATACTTATCTCTACTTTGCTGCATCAACCTTTCCTCTTCAAGGAAAAAACCAACACAAGCTCAAGAAGTAGCAGTCACGAATTCAATATTGCATGTATGTCACAGCCCTACAGTTTGCTGGTAATTAGATGCATCAGTGAGCATTCATGCATCATTTTAATTTCAAAGTAAATTGAAATGAGGGAATTTTCAAAGCCTCGGAAATCTTTTAATAAAATGATCAACATTAAAATGATGCATGAATGCTCACTAATGCATCTAATTACTAGCAAACTCTAGGGCTGTGACAATGTATGTGGATGATCACAATATTTTGAAAAAAACATGCTTCCCCTGTTTGCTAGGTCTCGTGACAGGACGGCCGGAAGAGGAGGCCGGTTCCTTTAGTGGGAACCTTTTGAAGGAACTGGGCAAAACGCACGAGAGAGCTCAGAAGGCCATGAAAAGCATGGTCAAGGCATTATGGCCGTTGGACGTACCGCCAGAGAGCATGGCTGAGCTGGCTAGCCGCTTTAAAGGGGCGAGGCGCCACATGAATTATGGAAGAAATCGGCCTGCCGAGAAGGAGCGCGCGAGGCCTGGGCAATGGTGAAGACCCGGTTTACCAAACTCGAACATGAACATATGGCTCGAGTTGGTCCCGTGGGGCCGGATTGGCAGGAAATACCTCTTAGCTTAGTATATGACCAAGTAATGTTTGCTGCTTGGTACTCTCAACAAGATTGTGCCTTGGACAATTTGATAGATGGCATTGACAAAGAGTAGGGTGCGTAATTCTATGTATCCATGTACTTTACATCGTGCCATCTCGATCCGCTGTAAAAACATTGTCTTAACCGACCATCAGCTTCCGCCTCCCCGACCAATGATCAGTGAGTGTTCCGTACTATATTCCCTGATGGACAAGGAATACTTCTGGTAACTAGGCAATCCGGCCATTTGGTGCGAACAGGCAAAACATGCGCAGCGAGCTATGTTATATTACTTTGTAACGTAAGAAACATCTTCCGAAGAAAATAATTCCTCCAAGGGTTCCTTTCTTCGGGTATGGTATGTTGACCATAAGTCGTGAGTATGGATGCCGGTGATACACGGATGTTCGTGGTTTTTAGGAACCAAGAATAGTGGGCTTGTGGCTAGCGCCTGGTTATTTTCACTTCCCTTGAGGCCGACCCATTATTTTCTGTAAGAACGCTAGCTTTCGGCTTCACCCGTCTGAGGTACGTATCCAGATTACCCAGGCGTAACAATCGCAGAGGTGCTCCCTTTACTTCCTAGTCGAACAATCGGAAACATAGGGGTAAACACAGGAGCCAGGCAACCCAGCTTGGCAAAGGACTTAACTCAAATAGGTGCATATAGTGGCTTAAAAGATATGGGAAGGACATTAGTTCATACAACACAAAAGAGGTTGTGAGATGAATATTTTAACTGGCCTTTTAAAAAGAAGCCCCCAAGTAAAGTTGGGTAGTACATCCAAAGATGTGTATAGTGGCGACCTGTCGTGTTACGATTTATCCGAACTCTAGGTCGGGAGGTTAAAGCTCCAAGAGTAAAACAAAGAAAGATATAAAACCGAAGGAAAACGAGGAGTGGTGATGACGACGTCGGACTAGGCGTAGAAACGTCGAAGCCGAGCAGCGTTCCACGGGTTGGGTTCGAGGCGGTTATCTGACGGGCTGCGCAGGTGGTATGCCCCTCCTGCGAGTACTTCATCTATAATGAAGGGGGCCTTCCACTTGGGTGAAAGCTTGTGCTTCTGCTTCTCGATGAGGCAGAGGACGAGCTCTCCCACGTTGTATGTCTTCGCCTGAACCTCCCGATTCTGGTAGCGCCGTGCTTGCTGTTGATAAAACGCTGAGCGTACCCGTGCGATGTCGTGGTCTCCTTCTAAGGCGTCCAGGTCGTCCTGCCGATCCAGCTCGGCCTCCTTCTCTTCATGCATGCGTACTCTAGGTGCGTCATGGATCAGATCACATGGGAGGACTGCTTCGGCGCCGTACACCATAAAAAACGGGGTGTATCATGTTGACCGATTAGGAGTGGTGCACAGCCCCCATAGCACGGAGTCTAGCTCCTCTACCCAGTGGCAATCTGATTCTTTGAGTGAGTGGATTAAGCAAGGTTTTATGCCGCTCATAATTAGTCCATTTGCCCGCTCTACCTACCCATTAGTTTGTGAGTGGACACCGAAGCGTAATCGAGCTTTATGCTCATCTTAGCACACCAATCTATAACCTCTTGGGAGGTAAAATTAGACCCATTATCAGTGATTATGCTGTGGGGAACACCGTAACGGTGTATGACACTAGATATGAAGTCAACAACTGGTCCGGATTCTGCAGATGTTACCGGCTTTGCTTCGATCCACTTAGTGAACTTATCGACCATAACCAGCAAGTACTTCTTTTTCTTGGTCCCCGCTTTAAGTGGTCCGACCATGTCAAGCCCCCAGACTGCAAACAGCCAGGTTATGGATATCGTCTGAAGAGCTGTGGGGGGGCATATGGCTTTGATTTGCAAATAGCTGGCACCCAACACAATGTTGGACCAGCGTACGTGCGTCCGCGCGGGCTGTGGGCCAGAAGAACCCTGCTCAGAAGGCCTTACTGCCCAGGTCCTAGGCTGCTGCGTGGTGGCCGCCCATGCCGGCGTGTATCTTAGTGAGAAGCTTTTGCCCCTCCTCTTCGGAGATGCACCTCTGAAGGACCCCGGTAGTGCTCTTTTTATAGAGCTCACCCTCATGGACCTTGTACGCTTTAGAGCGCCGAACTATGTGTCGCGCCTCCGTCTGGTCATCGGGAAGTTCTTGTCGCAGGAGGTAGGCAAGTAAGGGCTCGGTCCATGGGGTGATTATGGCCATGATCTCATGGGCCGAGGGTGTTCCTTCGAGTGCAGAGCCCCCGATGATATAGGCATCGGGTTCGATTTCCAGGGGACGATCTGGGCGGGCTCATTGGTTGTGGTGCCGCTCTCCCTGCCCTACCATACCACCGATGGCTTGAAGAGCCTTTCTAGAAAGGTGTTTTTAGGGACTGGGTCGCGCTTGGCGCCCATTCAGGCAAGGACATCCTCGGCTTGGTTACTGTCTCTAGAGACATGATGGAATTCTAAACCCTCGAATCGGGTTGACATCCTGAGGACGACATTTCTGTATGCCGCCATTTTCGGGTCTTTGGCATGAAATTCGCCATTGACCTAGGAGATGGCGAGGTTCCAGTATCCTCGCACCTCTAGCCGCCGAACACCCATCGATGTTGCCGTCCTAAGACCGTGCAACAGCGCCTCGTATTCAGCTGCGTTATTGGAATCCGTTTACATGATCTATAGAACATACCGGATATTGTCGCCTGTGGGGGGATATTAGGATCACCCCAGCCCCTAGTCTGGCTAGCATTTTAGAGCCGTTGTAGTACATCGTCCAGTGTGCATATGTATTATATTCCCTGGGGAGTTCGGCTTAGGTCCATTCGGATAGAAAATTGGCCAACACCTGAGATTTAATAGCTCGGTGTGGTTTGTATACGATCTCAAAGGGAAGGAGCTCTATGGCCCATTTGGCACTGCAGCCCGTGGCGTCCCTGTTATTGATTATATCATTGAGGGGTACCTCGGATACCACTGTCACCGAACACTCTTGAAAGTTGTGTCGTAGTTTTCGGGATGACATAAAGACTGTATATGCTATCTTTTGGTAGTGTGGGTATCGGGATTTGCACGGTGTGGGGACCTCTCACACATAGTAGACTGGTTTTTGAACCTGGAACTTGTGGCCCTCTGATTCCCATTCTACGACGAGCACCGCACTCACCACTTGATTGGTGGCTGACATATACAGCAGCATAGGTTCATCGATACCTGGTGCGGCCAGGATAGGTTTGCTTGCCAGGAGTATTTAGTTTCCTCTAGTGCCGTGGTTGCTTCGTTGGTCCACTCAAAGTTCTTTGTCTTCTTGAGTAGCCTGTAGAGAGGCAGCGCTTTTTCGCCGAGGCGGGAGATGAAACGGCTTAAAGCCGCTACGCAACCTGCCAGCTTCTGAATGTGTTTGAGCTCCGTTGGTATTGCTAGCTGGGACAGGGCTCTAATTTTAGCTTGATTGCCCTCGATTCCTCTATGGGAGACGATCAACCCGAGCAGTTTGCCGGCGGGGACTCCGAAGACGCATTTGTTCGGGTTGAGCCGTATATCGTAAGCCCGTAATGTTTCGAAGGTCAAGCGAAGGTCATCCACGAGTTGATCGGCTTTTTTGGTTTTAATGACCACGTCGTCTACGTATGCCTCGACCGTTTTGCCAATTTGGTTTTCCAGGCATGTTTGAATCATGCGTTGGTGTGTGGCTCCCGCGTTCTTTACCCCGAAAGGAATCGTGTTAAAGCAGAATGGCCCGTAGGGGGTGATGAACGCGGTTGCAGCTTGGTCGGACTCCTTCATCTTTATTTGGTGATATCCAGAGTATGCATCGAGGAAGCATAGTGAGTCGTGTCTGGCAGTGGCGTCGATGATCTGATCTATGCGAGGTAAGGGGAAGGGATCCTTGGGGCAGGCCTTGTTTAGATCCTTGAAGTCGACGCAGAGCCGCCAGGACTTGTCCTTCTTGGGTACCATGACCAGATTTGCTAGCCACTCAGGATGCTTGATTTCAAGGATGAATCCGACCTCCAATAGCTTTGCCAATTCTTCACCCATAGCCTGTCGTTTGGGTTCGAAGAATCAACGCAGTGTCTGTTTGACTGGCTTGAAGCCTTTTATGATGTTCAAGCTGTGCTCCACCAGCCTCCGTGGGATGCCTGGCATATCCGAAGGGTGCCAGGCAAATATGTCCCAGTTTTCGCGTAAGGACGCGCGCAGTGCTTCATCAACTGCGGGGTCCAACTGTGCTCCGACGGATGATAATCCCCAAGTGCAAGGAATCATCGTAGCAATTTCCAAAGGTGGAAGTGATAAGTATGGAGTTTCGAACCCACAAGGAGCTAAAGGTAAGATCAATATCCTCTCACGTCCTATCTGCCACTGATACGACTCTACGTACACCGAACGTTTGCTTCCATCTAGAAACGAGAAATAAAACAACGTTGTGGGTATGAAGAGGATAACTTTGTATGATATCGGAGAACTAAAATATAAAAATAGGTGTTGTTGACATAAAGTTAGAATATATTACTATATATTATAAATAGCGAGTGTGGAATAATGATGGGTCGATGTGCGGAATTGTCCTAGGCAATTGTTAACAAGATCGGTAGTCGTCATTGCAATTTCATATGAGGGAGAGGCATAAGCTAACACAACAACTAAAGATCATTAAGGTAAAACCCAACCATAGCATTAAAGTATCAAGTCCCCTTTATCCCATACGCAACAACCCCCTTAGTCGGGTTTATGCTTCTGTCACTCAAGCAACCCACTATAAGCGAATCATGAACGTATTGCAACACCCTACAGCGGGAATCCTTCACGTGTGCGCGGCACGGAAGGCACCATAGGACAGCACCAAAATAAAACATACGACTCAAACCAATCTAGATCATCAATCAACCCAAAAGACAAAAGAAATCTACTCAAAACATCATAGGATGGCAACACATCATTGGATCATAATATGTGGCATAAAGCACCATGTTCAAGTAGGGGATTACAGCGGGGTGCGGGAGAGTGGATGATGTCTACTACGCAACTTTATTCTTGTAGACACGTGTTGGGCCTCCAAGCGCAGAGTTTTGTAGGACAGTCGCAATTTTCCCTCAAGTGGATGACCTAAGGTTTATTAATCCGTGGGAGGCGTAGGATGAAGATGGTCTCTCTCAAACAACCCTTCAACCAAATAACAAAGAGTCTCTTGTGTCCCCAACACACCCAATACAATGGAAAATTGTATAGGTGCACTAGTTCGGCGAAGAGATGGTGATAAAAGTGTAATATTGATGGTAGAAATATATTTTTATAATCTGAATAAATAAAAACAGCATGGTACCAATTGATAAAACAGAGCACAAATGGTATTGCAATGCTCTAAAACAAGGCCTAGGGTCCGTACTTTCGCTAGTGCAATCTCTCAACAATGTTAATCTAATTGGATCATATAACCATCCCTCAAAGTGCGATGAAGAATCACTCCAAAGTTCTTATCTAGCGGAGAACATAAGAAGAAATTGTTTGTAGGGTACGAAACCACCTCAAAGCTATTCTTTCCGATCGATCTATCCAAGAGTTCATACTAAAATAACACCAAAGCAAATTCAGATTCGTAATACTCAATCCAACACAAAGAACCTCAAAGAGTTCCCCAAGATTTCTACCGGAGAAACAAAGACAAGAACGTGCATCAACCCCTATGCATAGATTACCCCAATGTCACCTCAGGAATCCGCGAGTTGAGTGCCAGAACATATATCAAGTGAATCAATATAATACCCCATTGTCACCACGAGTATTCGTATGCAAGACATATATCAAGTGTTCTCAAATCCATAAAAGTATTCAATCCAATAAAACAAAATCTCGAAGGGAAAACTCAATTCATCACAACAAGATAGAGAGGGAGAAACACCATATGATCCAACTATATTAACAAAGCCCCCGATACATCAAGATTGTGCCATCAAGAACACAAGAGAGAGAGAGAGAGAGAGATTAAACACATAGCTACTGGTACAAACCCTCAGCCCCGAGGGTGGACTACTCCCTCCTCATCGTGGTGGCCGCCGGGATGATGAAGATGGCCACCGGTGATGATCTCCCCCTCTGGCAAGGTGCCGGAACGGGGTCTAGATTGGTTTCTCATGGCTACAGAGCCTTGCGGCGGCGGAACTTCTGATCTAAGGTTACCCCGAGGGTTTTTGGAATATTTGGTAACTTATAGGGCGAAGAGGGGGTGCGGGAGGCCACCGGGTGGGCACAACCCACCAGGGCGCGCCTGGGGGCCCAGGCGCGGCTTGGTGGATTGTGCCCCCCTCGGGGCACCCCCAGGTGCTACTCTGGCCCATTCGATGTCTTTTGGTCCATAAAAATCCACAAAAAGTTTCGCTGCGTTTGGACTCCGTTTGGTATTGATTTTCTGCGATGTAAAAAACAAACAAAAAACAGCAACTGGCACTGGGCACTATGTCAATAGGTTAGTCCCAAAAATGATATAAAGTTGCTATAAAATGATTGTAAAACATCCAAGAATGATAATATAACAGCATGAATACTTCATAAATTATAGACATGTTGGAGATGTATTAGTGGACCGCCGAAAAGAGATGAGGAAGGTGATGAAGATGGTGATGTTGATGAAGACAATCACTGCGGCGATGGTTCCCCCCCCCCCCCAGCGGTGCTCCGGTGCCACCGAGAGAGAGGGGGAGAGAGTCTGCCACTTGTGCTTCCTCCTCCATGGCCTCTGAGGGGTCCTGGACTAAGGGGTCCTCGGGCGTCCGGCCTGTTATCCATGGGCCGGACTGATGGGATGTGAAGACATGGAGGCCGAAGACTACACCGTGTCCGGATTGGACTCTACTTGGTGTGGAGGGCAAGCTTGGCGACCAACTATGAAGATTCCTTCTTATGTAACCGACTCCATGTAAACCATGGATCCCCCCGGTATCTATATAAACTGGAGGGGTTAGTCCGGAAAGGATACATTCATTACCATATTCACATAGGCTAGACTTCTAGGGTTTAGCCATTACGATCTCGTGGTAGATCAACTCTTGTAACACTCATATTCATCAAGATCAATCAAGCAGGAAGTAGGGTATTACCTCCATAGAGAGGGCCCGAACCTGGGTAAACATCGTGTCCCCTGTCTCCTGTTACCATCAATCCTAGACGCACAGTTCGGGACCCCCTACCCGAGATCCGCCGGTTTTGACACCGACATTGGTGCTTTCATTGAGAGTTCCACTGTGCCGTCGCCAAGAGGATTGATGGCTCGCCTTGTTCTCAAGGATAATATCATCTCTGGAGGAACTCTGGCTCCAGGCCAAACCCTCCGGCTGGGCAGCTTCGTCATGACCGCCGGGTCGGCCCTTAATCCAACGATGACCTCTCAAGTCATCGAAAATCGCCTCCGCGTCGACCCCGAATATTCTGCCCGGATGGACCCAACGGAGTTATCATCGTTGAACGAACTCCTGGATCACATGGCCGCCTTGGGGGTCGCTACAGACTATGATCCGGTTGGGCTTAAACCCGACCAGAGAGAAATTAAAACTCCACCGATCACCCACCAGATAGCAGTAATCGAGGAGCGGAGCAACTCTTCTACTATATTGAAGATGAACTATGTTCGGATCTCCGATCTTGAAGGGCCGGCTATTCTCCGGCGGAAAGGCAAGTTCCGTCCCCCGAACGCGGAGTTGGACGATGAGCCTAAAAAATCAGTGTATATCCCGGAGCCCGAACTGCCAGGGCCGGTAGATCTTCAAACTCCGGATCCAAAATCGGTCAGGGTTCGGATTTTGTTCCTCCCACCCATCCGGACAAAGACGCTCTCATGAGCATCAAACAACAGCCTCAGGAAACGGTCCACCATTTCTGGGCCAGATTCCTCCTTGTCAAAGATAAGGTAAAAGATTGTCGTGACGAAGACGCGATAGCAGCATTCTGCAACAACTGTGCGGACGAAGGCATCCTAAATGCCATCAATCGCCGCCGCATACTAAAGTTCGCTGACTTAGCAACTATCGTACAAAAGTACAGCGCGATGGAAAGCGCCTGGAAAATTCAGGCAGCTCGCTGGGAACCGTCGGCGCCAACCCAACTCATCCCATAGGCGAAAAGGACGCACCCCCGCGGTACGCCCAGCCGAACAATCAAAAAACATAAACCCATCATGCTGCACACCACCGTTCTGGAGGGATGGCTTAATGGCCCGTGCAAAATACACACGACGCCGGATACCGCGGCAACCCATAGCCTTAGAGCATCTTGGATACTTCGGCAGGTAGCCAAGAGCGGCGAGGACATCCTTATCAAGGACACCCCAGAACAACACCCTCCAGCAAATGACGACACTAGAGTATTGATAGTCTTCGAGACATTCGCTTCAAACAATAAGCGTAAAAGGGCACTGCGCGATCTCGCTGAAGTTTGCCAGGTCGCCACAATTGACCTCTGGAATGACACGGCCATAACCTTTAACGCAAGTGACGAACCCAAATACAGAATAGTCCGAGCGCCAGCTGCATTAGTCCTCAGTCCCATCGTGGACGGTTTTCGACTTACAAAGGTCCTCATGGACGGCAGCAGCGGACTAAACCTCATCTATGAGGACACGCTCCACAAGATGGAAATAGACAGGAGCCGCATCGAGAAAAGCAGCATGACCTTTCGAGGTATCATTCCTAGTCAGGAAGCGTGGTGTGCGGGAAAAATTACACTCGATGTGGTATTCGGCACGCCGGAGAAATATCGATCCGAAGAAATAACTTTCCAGGTGGCCCCTTACAACAACGGATACCACGCCCTGTTAGGGCGAGAGGCCTTCATGTGCTTTCAAGCCATACCCCATTATGGGTACATGAAGCTAAAAATGCCAGGGCCTAATGGAATAATCACCCTCGTCAGCGATCCGGATATAGCACTCCGCGTCGAGAACAAAACTGCATCCTTGGCCCTCGAGGCATTATCCGAGGCCCTTGCGGCTGAAGAACGAACCACATTACGCTCCACTATGGACAGAGATGATGTTATCCTGGACAAACGACCCAAATCTACCTCCTTCAAGCCAGCAGAAGAAACGGTCAAATTTTAGGTCCATCCAACAGACCCGAAGAAGACAGCCTCTATCGGAGCGCAACTCAGCCCCTCAGTCAACGCAGCACTGTGAGACTTCCTGCGCGAAAACTGGGATATATTCGCCTGGCACCCATCAGATATGCCAGGAATCCCACGCGAGTTGGCCGAACACAACCTCAACATACTAAAGGGATACAAGCCGGTCAAACAAACCCTGCGGCGCTTTTTCGAACCCAAACGACAAGCTATGGGGGAGGAGCTAGCCAAACTCATCGAGGACGGATTCATCAAAGATATTAAACATCCGGACTGGCTGGCAAACTTGGTAATGGTACCAAAGAAGGATAAATCCTGGCGCCTATGCGTCGATTTAAAAGACCTTAACAAGGATTGCCCTAAAGATCCCTTCCCCCTTCCTCGCATTGATCAAATCATTGATGCTACCGCAGGACACAACTCGCTATGCTTCCTCGATGCATATTCCAGATACCATCAAATCAAAATGAAGGAGTCCGATCAAGCTGCAACATCATTCATTACACCATACAGGTCGTTTTGCTTCAACACCATGCCTTTCGGGCTCAAGAACGCCGGCGCCACCTACCAGCGCATGATCCAAACATGCCTCGAGAAACAGATCGGCAAGACAGTGGAGGCCTACGTGGACAACGTCGTCATCAAAACTAGACACGTCAAAACACTAATAGACGACTTGCGTCTAACATTCGACAACCTCCGCGCATACGACATCAAGCTTAACCCAGAAAAATGCGTCTTCGGCGTCCCCGCCGGTAAACTATTGGGCTTCATCGTTTCCAATAGAGAAATTGAGGCAAATCCAGCCAAAATCTGAGCTCTGTCACAATTGGCCACGCCAACCAAACTCAAACAGGTCCAAAAACTCATTGGGTGCATGGCAGCCTTAAGCCGCTTTATCTCCAGGTTGGGGGAAAAGGCGTTGCCCCTTTACCGCCTTCTAAGGCGCACCGATAACTTCAAGTGGACAGACGCGGCGAGAGCCGGACTGTAAGAAATAAAAGCCCTTTTGGCAAGCAACCCAATCCTGGCCGCGCCAAACGTTGGCGAATCAATGCTCCTATATATATCGGCAACACACCAGGTGGTGAGCGCCGTACTCATTGTCGAGCGAGAATAGGACGGACACAAATTTCTGCTCCAAAAGCCGGTATACTACGTATCCACGATCCTCACACCATGCAAATCCCGGTACCCTCACTATCAAAAGATAGCATATGTTGTCTTCATGGCATCTCGAAAATTGTGACACTACTTTCAGGAGTGCTCGATCACGGTGGCTTCCGAAGTGCCCCTCAATGATATAATCAACAACCGGGATGCAACGGGCCGGATTGCCAAATGGGCCATTGAGCTCCTGCCATTTGACATCACATACAAACCACGTCGAGCAATCAAATCCCAGGTACTGGCTGACTTCGTCGCCGAATGGACAGAGGCCGAACTCCCTAAAGAGTACGGCGCGTATTCCAACTAGGTTATGCACTTTGACGGCTCCAAAATGTTGGCAGGACTAGGGGCGGACGTCGTATTAACGTCCCCCACAGGAGATATCGTCCAGTACGTACTCCAAATATTATGCACAGACTCCAACAATGCAGCCGAATACGAGGCCTTGCTACATGGCCTTCGGATGGCCGTATCAATGGGCATACAACGCCTGGAGGTGCGCGGGGACTCAAACCTCGCAATATCCCAAATTAATGGACACTTTGATGCCAAAGATCCAAAGATGGCAGCTTATCGCAATGTCGTCTTGAAGATGTCGGCTCGGTTCGAGGGGCTCGAATTTCATCACGTCGCCTGCGAAAGTAATCAGGCGACAGACGTCCTTGCTCGCATCGGCGCTAAGTGCGACCCCGTCCCACCTAACATCTTCCTTGAAAGGATCTTTCAGCCATCCGTGGTGTGGCAAGGGGGAGATAGCAACGACAGTCCCGCTCCAAACACAAACATAGATAGCGAACACGCCGATATCATCGGTGGCTCAGCCACCGAAATAACACCCTCGACCCACCTCATCATGGTAGTAATTGCCCCGTGGACCGAACCATTCTTGGCCTACCTTCATAGGAAGGAGCTCCCAGAAGATCAGAACGAGGCTCGCCGTATTGTCCGGCGTTCGAAGGCCTATAAAGTTCACAAAGGAGAGCTCTACAAGAAAAGCACTACCGGAGTCCTTCAAAGGTGCATCTCTAAGGAGGAAGGGCGGAAACTTTTGGCAGAAATTCACGCCGGTCTCGTTGGGCACCACGCCGCAGCCCGGGCACTTGTCAGCAAAGGCATTCCGGACAGGATTTCATTGGCCTACGGCTCGAGCAGACGCACAGGACCTCGTCCAGCGCTGCGTTGGATGCCAACTCTTCGCCAACCAAAGCCATATGCCCCCAACCGCCCTACAAACAATCCCCATTACATGGCCCTTTGCGGTCTGGGGCTTGGACATGGTCGAACCCCTGAAAGGGGGAAGCCATAAGAAAAAATATCTGCTGGTCATGGTGGACAAATTCACCAAGTGGATAGAGGCTAAACCAGTTAAAACGGCCGAGTCCGGACCGGTGATTGCATTTATATCCGATGTGGTGCACCGTTATGGTGTCCTGCACAGCATCATCACTGATAACAGTTCCAATTTCACAGCCGATGAGGTGAAAACCTGGTGTGCTAATATGGGCATTAAGCTCGATTACGCCTCTGTCTACCACACGCAAACAAACGGTCAAGTCGAGCGAGCCAATGGTCTTATTATGAGCGGTATCAAGCCCAGGCTAGTGCGGTCTTTGAAAGAATCAGACAAGCACTGGGTCGAGGAGCTCGACTCCGTACTCTGGGGGCTGCGGACCACGCCCAACCGTACTACCAGATACACACCTTTCTTCATGGTATACGGTGCAGAGGTCGTATTGCCCTGCGATATTATACATGACTCACCTCGAGTGCGTATGTACGAAGAGAAAGAGGCCGAGTTGGATCGGCAGGATAGCCTAGACGCCCTGGAGGAGGAGCGCGACGTCGCCAAAGCCCGTTCAGCATTTTATCAACAGCAGGCTCGAAGATATCAAAGCAGAGAAGTACGGGCCAAGACTTACAACATTGGCGAACTTGTTCTACGCTTGCTGGAGAAGAAAAAGGACAAACTCAAGCCCAAATGGGAGGGTCCCTTCATAATCGACGAAGTCCTTACTGGCGGAGCGTACCGTCTTCGTGATGCATCAGACAATTGCCTAGAGCCGAACCCCTGGAACGCGGCCAGACTCCGAAGGTTTTATGCCTAGCGCTGAATTCTTTGTTCGTCCCCTTCTCCCCTGTAGTTTCCATTACTTTCTCTCTCTTTTCACCTTTATCTTTTCGCTTTAAATCTCTCATACAGCTCGACCGAACACTGCTGACGTACACATATTTACATATGTACGTCCACTATTCCTGGGGGCTTCTTGAACAGAAGCTTGTTAACATTATTTGCCGAGCGTCAAGCTCATCATACATACGCGTTTTTCCCGTGTGTCTTTTCTTCACCATTATATGCATCGATATGACTAAGTTTTGGCCAAGCTGGGTTGCCTAGCTCCAGTGCTTACCCCTACGTTCCCGATTGTTCGGCTAGGTGGTAAAC
Source organism: Aegilops tauschii subsp. strangulata (assembly GCF_002575655.3). NCBI lineage: Eukaryota > Viridiplantae > Streptophyta > Magnoliopsida > Poales > Poaceae > Aegilops > Aegilops tauschii. The sequence continues at coordinate 489,439,012 of NC_053039.3, forward strand.
GGAGCACCTCTGCGATTGTTACCGCCGGGTCATCAGGATGTGTACCTCAGACTGGGTGAAGCCGAAAGCTAGCATTCTTAAGGGAATATTCGGTCGGTGGATGAAAAATACTTTTTGCACTCACTCACTCTATTGTGAACCCCCAGAAGCTATACACACTGTGATTTTCACATCACAATTCGGACATGTCTACTAATGCATGCACACCCAGGGAAAGGAACCCTTAACGGAACTATTCTCCCTGGAAGATGTTTCTTACAATCTCAATGTAATATAACATAACTAGCCGGATACAACTTGTCTGTTCAAGCAATTATGACCCCTACGCTTAGTTTTCGACGCATACCCCAGCCTATTCGGTTGTGACGGTATTTGGAAACACTCCGCACCTTCAGGTCCGGAGGTTGAAGCGAAAAGGTCTGCCATGACAAATGATATACAATTCAGCTAGAATTCCACATGGTGAGGAAACTACATAGTCACTTGGACTCAAACACTTCTGCCTCTACACCATCTAACAGGCAGTCTAACTTACAATCCTGTTGGGAATATTTGGCGGCCACCTCTACATGGTCATATACTAAACTAACGGGAATTTCTTCCCCATTTGGCCCCAACGGTCCAACCCGGGCCATGTGATTAGGATTCAGCTTGGTATATCGCGTCTTCACCATGGCCCAGGCTTCTCGCGCACCCTCTCGGCAGGCCGATATCTTCCATAATCGGATACGCCGACGCGCTCCCTTGAACAGCTCTACAAGCTCCTCCATACTTCCCGGAGGGGAGGCGGATGGCCATAAGGCCTTGGCAACACTCCGCATGGCCAGCCGAGCATGCTCGTGCACTTGCGACAGTCTTTGCAGCAGATCACTTGCTGATCCGGACACCTCCTCTTTAGGACGGCCCGTCAATATACCTGCAAGCATAGCTATATCAGTTCCATTTATCTCCGAACTACTAAAAAACAACAAGTTCAGAAACATACTGAACATGCCGCCCCGCAGCTTCTTGTTCTCCTTTACAGAGTCGGCTAGCTGGGCCCGCACATCTTTCAACTCTTCACCCAACTTAGTGTTGGAATCCTGTAGCTTGTTTTTCTCGTCCCTGACGCGGGTCAGCACACGCTCGCACACGGCGTGTTGCCTCTTTGCCTCTTTTTCTCCCTCTTGGGCGATCTTCAACTTCTTCTCAAGTTGATCAGGCGACCCTATTATGCGATCAGTGGTAGTATTAGCACAGTTGGTATACATTTACTGTTCCTCCATGGAGGGGAACGTTACCAGTGGACGACTTCTTCAAGTCTCCCAGTTCGGCGGTAGCAGCTTTTAGCTGCGCCCGACACTGCTCCAGCTCTTGGGCTAACAGACTATTCTTCTCTGCGAGGACCTGGTTGTTCAACAATCCTTAAATCAGTTGTGCCAACTGCTTTCAGTCTTGGGGGCTACGGGTATATGGCTATCCTTTTTTGACAAAGAAAACTTACCTGCACATCTGTCAGATATTGCCTCGTGGCTTTTCTAAGCCCGTCTCGAGCAGCTCGGATGTATGCGTCGCCCGAGCTAAAGGCATTAAATGCCTCGTCCGAGAACTTCGGGTCTCGTAAAACAGCTCTCAAGCGCCGATGATTCATGGCGCTCTCTACTTCCGAGTTGGTAACAGACATGTTGTCTGAACCCTTGGCCGAAGGGCAGTCCGGCTTTGTTCCTACATCGGCCCCCGTCTCCCCGACTAGATCTAAATCTTCGTTGTTGGGAGCGCGGCCGGCCGGACCCCCGGACACAGTTCGGCAAACCTTTTTCCTGTAATCAAACAGGCGCATAGGTCACAGTTGGACACGGCCACTGAAAAATATATTTATCCGTACCTCCTCGATGAGGGCCCGGCGGTGCCTTCACCGGCCCTCCTTTTCAAAGGCCTGCCCGGCGCAGGAACCGATTTCCTCGGTATCGTCAAATGCCTCCCTGTAGAACGCGCGACAATGCGGTGGGTGAGGCAGAGTAAGAGCACCCTTTCAGAGAAGGTGTTTCTTGATTACTTACCTGTGAAGCAGGAAGAAGACTAGGGTAGTCGGCAATGATGGCCACTTCTGTGCCATCATAGCTCGTCTGGTAAAACACCCCCTCCGCGAGCACCACAAATATATCCGGATCCTCTTCAAACCCGGGATCAAGCTCCCGGTTGTGGTCCTCCGGCTGTGGGGCGGGACTATAAAATCCATCGGTGACCTTTTGCCAGTGCTGTCATAAGCAAACAAACTAGAAAGTTATCAAAGGCAATTCGGAGATGGAAGGAGTAAAAACAGAGGGGTCGGGCCTTACCCAACTTGGAGGGTTATACCTAGAGTACCCGTCTCTGAGTTTGATGCGAATAAATTCCTTTTCCTCCCCTTTGAACAGTTCGGCTAATATCTTAGCCAAAGCGGCAGGGGTATCCGGACCTTTCCGGCCGCAGCGAGAGGCGTCGTCCTCCCCATTGTAGTGCCACATTGGAAGCCCTCTGTATTGGAGCGGCTAAACCCCTCGCACTATGGAGATCGCCATAACCTCGATTACTGTGAGTCCGGACTGAGTGAGCTCTTTTATCCTGCTCATCAGCTGATGAACCACCGTGCCATCTTCCTCTTCAAGACTCCGGGGACGCCAACTGTGGCGTTTCTTCAGTGGGACACGCGCAAATTCAGGAAGACCCTTTCGAACCGGGTCGGGAAGCGCAATGTCCTCTATATAAAACCATTCGGAGGGCCATTCATCAGGTGCCTTCCTTGGTGTGCCGGATGGATATCCTTTATCGGCGACGTGCCATACTTCGGCTCCGCCCACTTCAAATATTGATCCTTCGTGATTGCGCGGGACGAGACAGAACAGCTTCCTCCACAACTCGAAATGAGCCTCGACGCCCAGGAATAGTTCACATAAAGCGACGTAACCCGCAATGTGCAAGATAGAGGCCGGAGTGAAGTTGTGCAGCTGGAGGCCGTAGTACTCCATAAGCCCTCGGAGGAATGGATGGATTGGAAATCCAACGCCTCTTAGCAGGTAGGGGACAAAACACACTCGCTCTCCCCCGGACGGATTGGGGAAGTCCTCTGCCTGAGTCCCCTCGTTGAAGGAAGCTAGCCTCGTTCGAACAGGGACTAGATCTGCATGGGGAAGGAATCCCTGCGTTCGCAACTTTGTCAATCGGCTATGAGACACAGAACACCTCTCCCACTCGCCTTTCTCTGGGCTGGGACGAGCGGAGGAGCTGGGAACACTAGTCATGCTGGAATGGTTTCTCCTAAGCAGTCTCTGGGGATTTCTTCTGCTTAGCGCTGAATGGATCTGGGATCCAATCTCTTTAAATAGGCGCTCTTCCTCGCGTGGATGGGGTGTTATTCGCAAAAATGCCCTGACTTTCCACATTCGCTCGACACGTGGAGGACGAAGATTATTTAACGTGCGGAAGCCAAGGAGGCGACATTGGATCAATGGCCGAATACATTACTTGGAGATCATTGAAGGGGGAACCCGCCTTGCAATGTCGAAGACAATATGTGTGCCGAGCACCTCGCTATTGAAGACTGGTTCGGGGGCTACTGAGGGAGTCCTGGACTAAGGGGTCCTCGGGCGTCCGGCATGTTATCCATGGGCCAGACTGATGGGCTGTGAAGACATGAAGGCTGAAGACTGCACCGTGTCCGGATTGGACTCTACTTGGCGTGGAGGGCAAGCTTGGCGACCAACTATGAAGATTCCTTCTTATGTAACCGACTCCATGTAAACCCTAGATCCCGCCGGTATCTATATAAATCGGAGGGGTTAGTCCGGAAAGGATACATTCATTACCATATTCACATGGGCTAGACTTCTAGGGTTTAGCCATTACGATCTCGTGGTAGATCAACTCTTGTAACACTCATATTCATCAAGATCAATCAAGCAGGAAGTAGGGTATTACCTCCATAGAGAGGGCCCGAACCTGGGTAAACATCGTGTCCCCCGTCTCCTGTTACCATCGATCCTAGACGCAAAGTTCGGGACCCCCTACCCGAGATTCGCCGGTTTTGACACTGACAGCCTCCCCCCTAGATGGGGAGAGGTTCTCCCTCTGGTCCTTGGCCTCCATGGCGATGATGGCCCCCTCCGGGATCCTCCTCCATGGCCTCCGATGATGATGGCCCCCTCCGGCAGGGTGCCGGAGAGGACCTAGATTGATTTTTCATGGCTACAAAGGCTTGCGGCAGCGGAACTCCCGATCTAGGTTTATTTCTGGGGGTTTTGGTATTTATAGGAATTTTTGGCGTCGGTCTCAGGTCAAGGGGTCCACGAGGCAGCGACAAGGTAGGAGCACCCTCCCGGGGGTAGGGCACGCCCCCTACCTTGTCTTCGCCTCGGGACTTTTCTGGTCCAACTCTTGTGCTTCGGGGTTCTCTTTTGGTCCATAAAAAATCACCGTAAAGTTTCAGCCCATTCTGAGAACTTTTATTTCTGCACAAAAAACGACACCATGGTAGTTCTGCTGAAAACAGCGTCAGTCTGGGTTAGTTCTAATCAAATCATACTAAAGCCATATAAAATTGTTATAAACATGGCATGAATACTTCATAAGTTATAGATACGTCAGAGACGTATCAACGGACGCCGTTTTGTTTGGGTCTGTCGGGTGTACTTGGAATTTTACTATCTCGTCTACTGGTTTAAATGACATGGATTTTGGCCTCTTACTGAGGACCACATCATCCATGTTGACTGTAGTGTGGTGCGTTCTTAGTTCTTCGGCTGCGAGGGCCTCAGATAGTGCCTCGAGGGTGAGCGATGCGGTCTTATTTCCAGCTTGGGGTGTGTTCAGATTGCTGGCGAGCGAGATCACGCCGTTAGGCCCTGGCCTTTCGAGTTTCATGTATGCATAATGCGGTACAGCCTGGAACCTTGCGAATGCCTCACGTCCCAAAAGGGCGTGGTATCCGCTGTGGAAGGGCACAATGTGGAATAATAAGGGTTCGGATCTATAGTTGTCGGGAGTACCGAACACTACGTCCAAGGTTATGCGTACGGAACAATGTGCCTCCCCGTCGGGTATAATTCCTCAGAATGTGGTATGACTGTGCTCGACGCGGGATCTGTTGAGCTGCATTTTGTCAAGTGTTTCCTCATAAATGAGGTTCAGGCCACTGCCACCGTCCATCAGCACTTTAGTTAGCCTGAAGCCATCGATTATGGGGTCAAGGACTAGTGCAGTGGGCGCATGAGTGGGGCGGGACCTTGCTCGTCCTTCTGATCGAAGGTAATAGGTGTGTCCGCCCATGGTTGTGTGGCTGTCACCTGGTAGACTTGGCCGAGCTCTCGAAGAGCCCTTTTCCTTTGATTGTTTGAAGATAACGTCTCGTAAACTGTCAGGATGTTGTCGTGGTGGGGTGGCATTGTTGATCGTCTATCAGGGGGTGTGAGACCCAGGATATTTTTGCCACTTTTGGCCACCTGCCTCACCACCCAACAAGATCGAAGCCTGTGAGTTGGATTTGCGTTAAGCAGGGCCGAGTGTATAGGACATGGTTTATCCAGCAATCCGTCCATGACCGTTCTGGGTCTATTTTTCTTTTCGGCAAGCTCATGCTCGGGCGGCCGTCTAGCATATGCTCACTTTCCTTGGGCTTTCCTCGGCTCCGGGGCAGGGATTGACTCCTTGCGCATTTGCTGCAACCTCCAGGTGCTTTCCATGGCGCAATATTTGTGTACCATGCCTGATAATTCGCCGAAGTGTTGTACGCGGCGACGGGCGAGGGCATATAGGATTCCTGCATCCCGGCACTTGAACCGAAAAGCTTGAATTATTTGTTCGTCTCGGTAGTTTGTTATCTTGTTTTTGACCAGGAGAAATCCGGCCTAGTAATGATCGATGGACCGACTCTTCAGGCTGCTGCTCGACGTGCATCAGGTCCCATACATCCGGGCTTCCCGCGTTGCTACCTCTTGAGCACTGCGTTGGTTTTTCCTTGAAGAGGAAAGGGTGATGCAACAAAGTAGCGTAAGTATTTCCCTCAGTTTTTGAGAACCAAGGTATCAATCCAGTAGGAGGCTACGCGCGAGTCCCTCGTACCTACACAAAACAAATAACTCCTCGCAACCAACGCGATAAGGGGTTGTCAATCCCTTCACGGTCACTTACGAGAGTGAGATCTGATAGATATGATACGATAATATTTTTGGTATTTTTGTGATAAAGATGCAAAGTAAAATAAAAGCAAAGTAAAAGGCAAAGGAAATAACTAAGTGTTGGAAGATTAATATGATGAAGATAGACCCGGGGGCCATAGGTTTCACTAGTGGCTTCTCTCAAGAGCATAAGTATTTTACGGTGGGTGAACGAATTACTGTTGAGCAATTGACAGAATTGAGCATAGTTATGAGAATATCTAGGTATGATCATGTATATAGGCATCACGTCCGAGACAAGTAGACCGACTCCTGCCTGCATCTACTACTATTACTCCACTCATCGACCGCTATCCAGCATGCATCTAGAGTATTAAGTTCATGAAAACAGAGTAACGCCTTAAGCAAGATGACATGATGTAGAGGGATAAATTCATGCAATATGATAAAAAACCCATCTTGTTATCCTCGATGGCAACAATACAATACGTGCCTTGCTGCCCCCACTGTCACTGGGAAAGGACACCGCAAGATTGAACCCAAAGCTAAGCACTTCTCCCATTGCAAGAAAGATCAATCTAGTATGCCAAACCAAACTGATAATTCGAAGAGACTTGCAAAGATAACCAATCATACATAAAAGAATTCAGAGAAGATTCAAATATTGTTCATAGATAATCTTGATCATAAACCCACAATTCATCGGTCTCAACAAACACACCGCAAAAAGAAGATTACATCGAATAGATCTCCATGAGAGAGGGGGAGAACATTGTATTGAGATCCAAAAAGAGAGAAGAAGCCATCTAGCTACTAACTATGGACCCGAAGGTCTGAGGTAAACTACTCACACTTCATCGGAGAGGCTATGGTGTTGATGTAGAAGCCCTCCGTGATGGATGCCCCCTCCGGCGGAGCTCCGGAACAGGCCCCAAGATGGGATCTCGTGGGTACAGAAGGTTGCGGCGGTGGAATTAGGTTTTTGGCTCCGTATCTGATCGTTTGGGGGTACGTAGGTATATATAGGAGGAAGGAGTACGTCGGTGGAGCAACAGGGGGCCCACGAGGGTGGAGGGCGCGCCCTGTGGGGGGTGGGCGCGCCCCCCTACCTCGTGGCCTCCTCTTTTGTTTCTTGACGTAGGGTCCAAGTCTCCTGGATCATATTCTTCCTAAAAATCACGTTCCCGAAGGTTTCATTCCGTTTGGACTCCGTTTGATATTCCTTTTCTGCGAAACTCTGAAATAGGCAAAAAACAGCAATTCTGGGCTGGGCCTCCGGTTAATAGGTTAGTCCCAAAAATAATATAAAAGTGGATAATAAAGCCCAATAATGTCCAAAACAGTAGATAATATAGCATGGAGCAATCAAAAATTATAGATACGTTGGAGACGTATCAGGCATCCCCAAGCTTAATTCTTGCTCATCCTCGAGTAGGTAAATGATAAAAACAGAACTTTTGATGCGGAGTGCTACTTGGCATAATTTTGATGTAATTCTTCGTAATTGTGGTATGAATATTCAGATCCAAAAGATTCAAGACAAAAGTGTAATATTGACATAAAAGTAATAATACTTCAAGCATACTAACAAAGCAATCATGTCTTCTCAAAATAACATGGCCAAAGAAAGTTATCCCTACAAAATCATATAGTCTGGCTATGCTCTATCTTCACCACACAAAGTATTTAAATCATGCACAACCCCGATGACAAGCCAAGCAATTGTTTCATACTTTTGACGTTCTCAAACTTTTTCAATTTTCACGCAATACATGAGCGTGAGCCATGGATATAGCACTATATGTGGAATAGAATGGTGGTTGTGGAGAAGACAAAAAAGGGAGAAGATAGTCTCACATCAACTAGGCGTATCAACGGGCTATGGAGATGCCCATCAATAGATATCAATGTGAGTGAGTAGGGATTGCCATGCAACGGATGCACTAGAGATATAAGCATATTAAAGCTCAACAAAAGAAACTAAGTGGGTGTGCATCCAACTCGCTTGCTCACGAAGACCTAGGGCATTTTGAGGAAGCCCATCATTGGAATATACAAGCCAAGTTCTATAATGAAAAATTCCCACTAGTATATAAAAGTGACAAAATGAGAGACTCTCTATCATGAAGATCATGGTGCTACTTTGAAGCACAAGTGTGGTAAAAGGATAGTAACATTGTCCCTTCTCTCTTTTTCTCTCATTTTTTTATTTTTTTATTTGGGCCTTTTCTCTTTTTTATGGCCTCTTTTCTTTCTTTTTTTTCGTCCGGAGTCTCATCCCGACTTGTGGGGGAATCATAGTATCCATCATCCTTTTCCTCACTTGGGACAATGCTCTAAAAATGAAGATCATCACACTTTTATTTTCTTACAACTCAACAATTACAAATCGGTACTTAGAACAAAATATGACTCTATATGAATGCCTCCGGCGGTGTACCGGGATATGCAATGAATCAAGAGTGACATGTATGAAAGAATTAAGAATGGTGGCTTTGCCACAAATACGATGTCAACTACATGATCATGCTAAGCAATATGACAATGATGGAGCGTGTCATAATAAACGGAACGGTGGAAAGTTGCATGGCAATATATCTTGGAATGGCTATGGAAATGCCATGATAGGTAGGTATGGTGGCTGTTTTGAGGAAGGTTTATGGTGGGTGTATGATACCGGCGAAAAGTGCGCGGTATTAGAGAGGCTAGCAATGGTGGAAGGAAGAAAAGTGTGTATAATCCATGGACTCAACATTAGTCATAAAGAACTCATATACTTATTGCAAAAATCTACAAGTTATCAAAGCAAAGTATTACGCGCATGCTCCTAGGGGGATAGATTGGTAGGAAAAGACCATCGCTCGTCCCCGACCGCCACTCATAAGGAAGACAATCAATAAATAAATCATGCTCCGACTTCATCACATAACGGTTCACCATACGTGCATGCTACGGGAATCACAAACTTTAACACAAGTATTTCTCAAATTCACAACTACTCAACTATCATGACTCTAATATCACCATCTTCATATCTCAAAACAATTATCAAGCATCAAACTTCTCATAGTATTCAACACACTCATAAGAAAACTTTTAATATTCTTGAATACCAAGCATATTAGGATTATTTAAGAAAATTACCATGCTATTTAGGACTCTCAAAATAATCTAAGTGAAGCATGAGAGATCAATAGTTTCTATAAAACAAATCCACCACCGTGCTCTAAAAGATATAAGTGAAGTACTAGAGCAAAACTATATAACTCAAAAGATATAAGCGAAGCACATGGAGTATTCTAACAAATTCCAAATCATGTATGGCTCTCTCAAAAGGTGTGTACATCAAGGATGATTGTGGTAAACTAAAAGACAAAAACTCAAATCATACAAGACGCTCCAAGCAAAACACATATCATGTGGTGAATAAAAATATAGCTCCAAGTAAAGTTACCGATGGAAGTAGACGAAAGAGGGGATGCCTTCCGGGGCATCCCCAAGATTTTGCTTTATGGTGTCCTTAGATTATCTTGGGGGTGCCATGGGCATCCCCAAGCTTAGGCTCTTGCCACTCCTTGTTCCATAATCCATCAAAAAAATTCACCGAAAACTTGAAAACTTCACAACACAAAACTCAATAGAAATCTCGTGAGCTCCGTTAGCGAAAGAAAACAAAAGACCACTTCAAGGTACTGTAATGAACTCATTATTTATTTATATTGGTGTTAAACCTACTGTATTCCAACTTATCTATGGTTTATAAACTATTTTACTAGCCATAGATTCATCAAAATAAGCAAACAACACACGGAAAACAGAATCTGTCAAAAACAGAACAGTCTGTAGTAATCTGTAACTAACGCAAACTTCTGGAACTCCAAAAAATCAGCCAAATAGGACGACCTAGGAAATTTGTTTATTGATCAGCAGCAATTGGAATCAGTATTTTATCACGTTCTGGTGATTTTTAACAATTGTTTTCGTGAACAGAAAGTTTCTGGAAATTACAGCAAGATCAAATAACTATCATCCAAGAGATCCTGTAGGTTTAACTTGGCACAAACACTAATTAAAACATAAAAACACATCTAACCAGAGGCTAGAACAAATATTTATTGAATAAAAGCAAGGAAAAATATTGGGTTGTCTCCCAACAAGCGCTTTTCTTTAAAGCCTTTTAGCTAGGCATTGATAATTTTAATGATGCTCACATGAAAGACAAGAATTGAGGCACAAAGAGAGCATCATAAAACGTGTGACAAACACATCTAAGTCTAACATACTTCCTATGCATAGGCATCTTATAGGCAGACAAATTATCAAGGCAAGCAAAAACTAGCATATGCAAGGAAGCGGAAGGAAACAATAGCAATCTCAACATAACGAGAGGTAATTTATTATCATGAAAATTTCTACGACCATATTTTCCTCTCTCATAATAATTACATGTGGGATCATAAGCAAATTCAACAAAATAGCTATCACATAAAATATTTCCAACACGATCCACATGCATGCAAAGTTGACACTCTTCCGAAATAGTGGGATTAACATTAACTAAAGTCATGACCTCTCCAAACCCACTTTTATCAAAAATTTCATAAGATTGAATATTCTCCAAATATGTGGGATCTAAAGTTGACACTCTTCCAAACCCACTTTCAATATTATTGCAAACAATATTATCAATCTCATATTCATCATGGGGATTAAATAAATTTTCAAGATCATAAGAAGAATCACCCCAATCATGATCATTGCAACAAGTAGTAGACATAGCAAAACTAGCATCCCCAAGCTTAGGGTTTTGCATATTATTAGCACAATTGACATCAAGAGAATTTATAGTAAAATCATTGAAATCATGCTTTTCATCGAGGGAACTATCAAGCACGGGTGCAATGGCAACAATCTCATTTTTAACATAAGGAACTATAGCAAATTCGTCTTCATAAATATTGGCATCATGGCCACAAGAATAGCAAGCATCATGTTCATCAAGGGATATTTCAACCAAATCATCGGAATCATCATTATCTATAGATTCATGCATATCATTATTTTCTTCCAAAGCAACGGTCATTCTTTCAATAAATTCTTGGACATAGACATTATGAGCAAGGTTTTCATTGCAATATTTAAGTATGACGGAATTTTCAGATTTGTTGAGAGTAAAATCATACTTTTCAATCAAAGAAGCAACTTCATGAGCACCCTTAAAAACAACAAATTCTTCAATTTGTTCGATATCATAGTAGCTATAAACACCCTTTGCATAAGAAGATAAGATTTCATTATCATTGAACTCACATAAGTAGGGAAGGTGTTTTTTAGGGTTCTTAGAGCAACAAGTAAAATCATACATTTCACAAAGATTCCAAGCATAGCATAGCAAACTATTTATATGATACCATAAGAGCTTCCCTTTTTCAGACAAACGATGACGCACAAAATGAGCATGCTCATCTAAAGATTTCCCATCAAGTAGGCTAGTTGGGGTTTCAGCACGAGCGCATAAGGATCGAAGATGATCCAAGTAGAACACTTTAAGAGGATCCATATCAATAGATTTTCAGCAAGCAAAGATGCAAGCATATAGAAGGCACAAGGAAACACAAGCAAAGATACATACGGGAAGAAGGCGAACGAAAAAGAGAGGGCGAATAAAACGGCAAGGGCGAAGTGGGGGAGAGGAAAACGAGAGGCAAATGGCAAATATTGTAATGCGGGAGATAAGGGATTTGTGATGGGTACTTGGTATGTTGACTTTTGCGTAGACTCCTCGGCAACGGCGCCAGAAATCTTCTTGCTACCTATTGAGCACTGCGTTGGTTTTTCCTTGAAGAGGAAAGGGTGATGCAGCAAAGTAGCGTAAGTATTTCCCTCAGTTTTTGAGAACCAAGGTATCAATCCAGTAGGAGGCTACGCACGAGTCCCTCGTACCTACACAAAACAAATAACTCCTCGCAACCAACGCGATAAGGGGTTGTCAATCCCTTCACGATCACTTACGAGAGTGAGATTTGATAGATATGATAGGATAATATTTTTGGTATTTTTGTGATAAAGATGCAAAGTAAAATAAAAGCAAAGTAAAAGGCAAAGGAAATAACTAAGTGTTGGAAGATTAATATGATGAAGATAGACCCGGGGGCCATAGGTTTCACTAGTGGCTTCTCTCAAGAGCATAAGTATTTTACGGTGGGTGAACGAATTACTGTTGAGCAATTGACGGAATTGAGCATAGTTATGAGAATATCTAGGTATGATCATGTATATAGGCATCACGTCTGAGACAAGTAGACCGACTCCTGCCTGCATCTACTACTATTACTCCACTCATCGACCGCTATCCAGCATGCATCTAGAGTATTAAGTTCATGAAAACAGAGTAACGCCTTAAGCAAGATGACATGATGTAGAGGGATAAATTCATGCAATATGATAAAAAACCCATCTTGTTATCCTCGATGGCAACAATACAATACGTGCCTTGCTGCCCCTACTGTCACTGGGAAAGGACACCGCAAGATTGAACCCAAAGCTAAGCACTTCTCCCATTGCAAGAAAGATCAATCTAGTATGCCAAACCAAACTGATAATTCGAAGAGACTTGCAAAGATAACCAATCATACATAAAAGAAATCAGAGAAGATTCAAATATTGTTCATAGATAATCTTGATCATAAACCCACAATTCATCGGTCTCAACAAACACACCGCAAAAAGAAGATTACATCGAATAGATCTCCACGAGAGAGGGGGAGAACATTGTATTGAGATCCAAAAAGAGAGAAGAAGCCATCTAGCTACTAACTATGGACCCGAAGGTCTGAGGTAAACTACTCACACTTTATCGGAGAGGCTATGGTGTTGATGTAGAAGCCCTCCGTGATGGATGCCCCCTCTGGCGGAGCTCCGGAACAGGCCCCAAGATGGGATCTCGTGGGTACAGAAGGTTGTGGCGGTGGAATTAGGTTTTTGGCTCCGTATCTGATCGTTTGGGGGTACGTAGGTATATATAGGAGGAAGGAGTACGTCGGTGGAGCAACAGGGGGCCCACGAGGGTGGAGGGCGCGCCCTGGGGGGTGGGCGCGCCCCCCTACCTCGTGGCCTCCTCTTTTGTTTCTTGACGTAGGGTCCAAGTCTCCTGGATCATATTCTTCCTAAAAATCACGTTCCCGAAGGTTTCATTCCGTTTGGACTCCGTTTGATATTCCTTTTCTGCGAAACTCTGAAATAGGCAAAAAACAGCAATTCTGGGCTGGGCCTCCGGTTAATAGGTTAGTCCAAAAATAATATAAAAGTGGATAATAAAGCCCAATAATGTCCAAAACAGTAGATAATATAGCATGGAGCAATCAAAAATTATAGATACGTTGGAGACGTATCACGCGTCCGGGGAATATTTGGGAGGTGGGTGGGAATTTTTTAGCACTCCCCTCTGCTGTGAGTCCGGAGCATGGGCAACGGCGAACCGTGCTTGGGCGGTATCCGGATCAGGTCGCATAGTGTTCGGGCGTGCGCCTGTGTGCAGTTGGGCCGACTCGAGGTCGGATCCCGTATCATAGGTCAAATCCGAACTTTTCTCTTGATGGGTGTCCGTCTCCAGGCTAGAGTCCCGGGTATATACCGTTTTTTAACTTTTGGAGGTTGTGATCCCTCCATCGTTTCTTCGATGGTGGCGACGAGGTGTGTGATCAGCATGGTGTGGATCTCTCTGTTGTCAGGTTTAAGCCCGATCTGGTTGTAGGCTGTAGGCCTGCTGACAGAGATTCCCATGGAGAGGAATCGATCTACCAGGCAGTCTACCGAAGAGGTTCCTGTCGGGGGGATGCCCCCTGTATCTTCGACGGGACGTTCTTCGGGTATTTCGATGGGGTCCGGCTTTAGGGCCAGATCCTAGATAGTGCCAGCCCCTTCGTGCCCAGTAAATCCGAGGTCAAAGCGTCGGGCTCGGCGGGTTCTTCCGCAGGGGTAGCGGATTCTTCGGGAGGAGGGCTTTTTCGAGGGCTGGCGCTGGACTTTAAATTCCGGTGGATGGCTCCATAATTGGGGGTGAGGTTCTCAACTTGGCCCAAGCGGCTAGTGAGGTCGGCGCAAAAAGTGAGGCTGCCGAACATGAAGATCTGGCTAGGGACGAAGATGTCCCTAGCGCAAACGGGGTTTCCAACAAATAGTTGGGCCATCGACCCTTTGGCGATCCGCAGCGGAACTCTCAATGAAAGCACCAATGCCGGTGTCAAAAATGACGGATCTCGGGTAGGGGGTCCCGAGCTGTGGATCTAGGATCAATGGGGAACAAGGGACGAAGAACACGGTGTTTACCCAGGTTCGGGCCCTCTCTAAGAGGTAAAACACTATGTCCTGCTTGATAGTATTTGATGTGTGTGGTATGGTTACAGAGTCGATCTACCTCGAGATCAGGCGAGTTGTGTTGGATGTTGCTCTAGCCCTAAAGACTAAAACCCTTCGGTTTATATAGACACCGATAGGGTTAGGGCTACATATGGTCGGTTATAATGAAGGAAAGGTCATGCCTAATCTTGACTTGGAGGGCACACCACGGCTTCGAAGATCTTCTATCCGGCCACGGGTCCGCGCTCTAGCTGGGCTCCATAGCAGCCCATCAGTCCGGCCCATAAGCAATGGGCCGGCAGCCCGAGGACCCCTTAATCCAGGACTCTCTCACCACGTGCTTCCTTCGGTTTGTAAATTTGCTTCCAATCGTGAATCGTCAACCCTATAGACCTCGCCGTTGGATGTGGCAGTAAAGGTAGGAGGAAGTTATGGTATAGGACGGAAGCATGGAAAGATCCAACGTGAATTAAGGTAGTAGTTATGACTCAATGCGTAATTACTGCAAATCTCAACTGAAAAAATCCCACAACATGGGCGCATGAGCTGGTAGACAATCGAACGACCCACATATTAGTAATCCAACAGCATCAGACTAGTCTGATGGGAAGCTAGCCATCTGTAGTCTGATTGCTAGTGGTTCCCTAATTAAATTAAGCATATTATATTGTGGTGGCAATTATATCCTAGTGACGGGCGGATGATTGGCTTGGCACATGTTCACACATGTTTGATAAATTCTAATTCAGCCTTGATGGTATTTAGGTTTGTAGATTATAATCATGATTAAATTTTCTCAATGACGTTACTATTTAAGAATTATAATTGTGGTTTCCATGCTCAATCTTATGTTGAATACTATTTAAAGGAACGAAGAAAAAGCAAAGTGTTGGAGCGGACCCAACATGAGTGTTTCGAAGCTCTCTGCAAACTGGAGTACAACCTCATTACAAAATTTGGTGCCACACATTGATGTAAACATGAAAACAACCTCCCCAAGTTTAGGCTTTTGCAAGCCCAACGAGAGCTCATTGTGGAAGCGATGATACCTTGGAGCCCAAGAGTGTCTCTACGTGGTGAAGTGGACGTTAGTTCTCAGTAGTGGCTCAGAGGCGTCTCTATATGTAGCATATGACCTAACTCCTTCATCGTCATCTTCAGGTTGCACCTCCTATTCATGTGCGAGTTTTTCTTCATCCCACTCTTCAGGCATGGCCACATTAGGGTCCTCTTCTTCTTCTTCTTCACCCTGCGCATCATAATGCAAAATACCGTCCTCAATCGAGAACCGTTTATGCATGGGAGTCGGTAGCAAATGACCAACTCCAAGGATACAAATAAGGATTATATCATTCCTAATGACAATCATACCACCGCTATGGAGAACTGAAAAGAGAAACAAAATAGTTATCGTCTAATGGACGTAACGCGCCCAAGTCGAGACCGAGTGCGTTGTTCAAAATGGTGATAACTCCTCCGCAAGTGATGTCTCCTCGCGTTTGGTTGGCCTTGCGGCTGAGATGGAATAAGAGAATGGCGCCCAAGTTTGGCCTCGTGCTGGAGATTGATTGCGAAGCTTTTCCAAGTATAAGCATATTTTCTTCATTCACTTTTGAAACTTCTCCACATGCCTGCAACATGTTAGCAATAACATAGTAGAAATAAAAGAATATTAGGACTTTCAATGCAAATGGCCATAGAAACTAGGCAATGGACACTCATGCTATAATAGTAATGTTGCAGATGGGAGTGCAGCATATCTGAGCAAACCGAGTATGGTCATTGTTGTCTGAAACAAAAATGAGTGCACCACTCGATGAGATACATATCAAAGTTCCGGACCATGATGCGGAAACGGATCCTGTCTTCTCACTCTCGTAGGAAGTTCCCATAGTGTGTGTCTAGGTGCTAAAAATTCAAGCATCAGCGAATGGTAAGTACGAGTGTTCTAAAAGAAAATTTTCCACATGGCCGCATTAGCATATAACAAACTAAACTCACTACTTATACCGAATATTTCATTGTTTATGTTCTGATGCACGACTCGGTTCAATCAGGAAAACTCTCTCTCTCTATTCAGCATGTTAATTTTCAAACATGTCTATGTAAAATGCTCCTACGTTAATAACACCTTTATATGAAAAAAAAACTGGAACATCCACTGCTCAAATGCGTTCGGAGGAAGGTCCAAATTGCCATCCGACTACATTATATAAAAGCTAAATTAGCAATGAATAGTGCTGAAACGGCATCATTCATTTTTTTATAGGTCGCATTCCTGTAATATCTTTGAACTTGTAATTTCATATGGCGATAGAACACCATCCTCTTAACATCGAATACTTTCGGGTTTATTTTGAAACTTTGAAACATGGTTTTCACAAAGTTTTCTTTGTAATTTGGTTTTCATGTGATATATTCTCTCCTCGGTGAAATGCTTTTAAATTACTCCCTTCGGTCCATATTTCTTGTCGCTTATTTAGTACTACTAAATATAACAGCGCTTCACTGTAACTTTAGAACAAGAACATTTTGGAGCTCGGTATCTATGGAGGCTGATTTTTTTTTCAAAATTCATACCTTTTGGTTTCAGGAAAATTTGAAAAAAATTGTACAAGTACACAAGGATGTGATGTATATGTGTGCAAAATTTCAAAATGAAATACCTTGAGATGCGGTCTGTGCAAAAATAAAAAATTCAAGGACTTTTGGGATGAATAGTATCTTGGGTTGAAAAGCTACAGATTTGTCTTTTTTGCACAGCCGTCATTTCAACGTATTTTGTCCTGAAAATTTACACACATGTGTGTTTTGCCTCCACGTATGTCTGTATATTTTTTTTGAAATGTAAAAAATATGAATTCTGTTGAATCTTGATTTTTTTAAATGGCCTCCATGGAGACCGAGCTCCAAAAGCAGTTTTCGTAATTTTTAGGGACTAACAAAACATGCTAAAGAAAATGCAACCTCCACTGCTGTTCGGCAGAAGGTCCAGATTGCCGCCCCACTCCATTATCGAAACTTAATTCGTCGTCATCGGAGATTCCTCACGCCTGCAGCTGCGAAGACCAAGGCCCTGCAAGGAACTGAGCCGGAGCCACTGGCCGGATTCGCCATGAGACCGCCGCCGTCTCCCCCTTTACTCCCCTTACTCCTGCTTCTCGTTCTCCTCCCGTCGCCGCCGGCTGTGGCCGCAGCGGCAGGCCCCACCTCGTTGGAGGCGCTCCGCGCGGCGGCCGGCCGCAGGGGCGCGTCGCCGGCCACGCAAGAGAGGGCTGCCGCCGGGGTGCTCCGCCGGCTCCTCCCCTCCCACGCGCTCAGCTTCCGGTTCCAGATCGACCCCAAGGTTGGAGCACGTCAACTCCGGATATTTCTTAACCTCACTGTGACACTGCCACAGTGCCACTGGCAGTATTGCTTGGGCAGAGTCAGTGATTGTTTTGCTTCCATTGCTCCAGGGCGGCGTCTGTGGCGACTCGAGCTGCTTCAGGATAAGCAATGTTGATGGCTCGAGCAAGGGCGGTGCAGAGATTCTGTATGCTTCTCTCCCTTCTTTTGTGTGCACAGAACCATTGCCTGCTTTGTGGTCTAACTTTAGAGAAAAGTGTAGCTAGTTACTAGTACTAATTAGTTGCTGTGATTGTCTAGCATTGTGTTCAAGTGATCTCCACCTTATATATGCCGATGAGCTTGTAAATAGCAATTATATGCCTGATCAAGATGTGTTAAAACGGTTCCTCAGTTGAGCATGGAGAGACGAACAGAGTTAAAATTCGCTAGCATGCAAGTTACCAAAAGTACAAATTTCCAATGGTTCCATTGCAAACAAAAATGAAGGCAAATGCACTCACCTCTTCATGATGTGCAGGATCCAGGGTAACACTGCTGTTGAGCTTGCATCTGGACTCCATTGGTACCTCAAATACTGGTGTGGGGTGCACATTTCTTGGGATAAGACTGGTGGTGCACAACTGGCGTCAGTCCCTTCGCCTGGGTCTCTGCCACGAGTGAAGGGAACGGCAGTCAAGGTTGAGCGCCCTGTTCCGTGGAATTACTATCAGAATGTCGTCACTTCCAGCTGTGAGTTTTTTCGTGGTTTAGAGTTTTGTTCAGCTCTCGTTGTCTCTGTTTCGCTCATAGTTACTAATGTCTTGAACTCCAGGTTCAAGTCCTTCATTGTAAATACACCTCTCATGTTGATTCGCTAATTTCTTTCATCACCTATTGCGCTCCAAAAAATGATTCCCTTGGTGCCATATGGATTCCTTGATCATTTAGGAGTACTAGAAAGTAAATGCACCGTTCAGTTTTTACTATCATGGCTGTTTGTTTTGACGCGGAAAGCAATATAAATCTATCTGCTGATGTAAACACACATGAGGAATTGTTTGGTCTTGTACAATTATGTCCTAATAAGTTTTATAGATGTACATTTTGCCCTGTAATTTTTTTAATTTAGAAATATTCCTGAAATCTTGCCGTTCTATTCTTTGCATGGATTCCAATGTTCTTTTCCTGATAAAATTCCTGTAGACTCCTTTGTGTGGTGGGATTGGAGAAGATGGGAGAAAGAAATTGACTGGATGGCACTTCAAGGAATTAACTTGCCTTTAGCGTTTACTGGACAGGAAGCTGTTTGGCAAAAGGTTTTTAAGGTAGAGCGATGAACATCTTTAACTCTGAAATGTTTTGTCAAAAATTGGAGCGTAGTTTTGCAACATGATTCAACTAGTCCTCTGGCTGAGAACTCTCAGAATAATTTTGCTGAAGCAACATATGATTAAAAGTGAGCCAAAGCTGGACCAATTTAAAACCCATCTTCATTCTGGCTTCCTTACTAGGCCCAGTTCTCACCCGATTTAGTCAGTAAATTGGCCAGTTTGGGCTGGCTCAGTCCAATAGACAGGGCCTGTCTTTTTTTGCATGTGAACAGCAGTTCTACAATACAGAACTACAAATGCAATTTACACTGTGGAAGATTAGAGTTGAATGCTCCTGCAGTAGAATAATAGACTGGATAATCATTTACCTTGATTTACTGTCTGCACTCTATTTGGGAATGGGCATAGTAGCGTGATGATTGCCCACATTCTTACCTTTCATTTACAATTTTGCATAAACTTTTGTGGAAACAATAGAACAATATATATATTGTAATTACTCAACACAACTTGTACGGTTGCTGACCAGTTTGGAATCTTCAAACATGACAAACCCAAAAGTTATATTTTGTTAGATGTTCCACTGTTCTTATTTTTCCCTCCATGTCATAGTGGAATTACTTATGATGTGATTTGTATTTTACTTTTGAACTTTTTTGTTGATTGAGCACTTCTTAATTATTGAATTCCATTCCAGAGCTTTAATGTCACCGACAGAGATTTAGATGATTTTTTTGGTGGACCAGCTTTCCTTGCCTGGGCTAGAATGGGGAACTTGCATGCGTAAGTTAAAATTAAATTTATTGGAGACGACTTAATTGGCAAATGGTTGCTAGATAAATATCACAGCATTACAAATAAATAAGGATACATTGCCTCTGTTTTAGCATTTTGGTGATTAGCTCATACCGGAGTTATTTGTCTGGTGTATTTTCTTCGGGCAACCGGCTTGGCGTCATCATTCTGGAATCAATATCATATTGGTCATTGTTTAGATCTTTAGTTCCTCTTCATGTTATTAAATTAGATAATCCTGAATGAATACTAGAAAAGGATTTTCTTTGTACTGGAATATTTTCCTTTTGTGTAAATGTTTCCGGATGACAAACAATTGCTGTACATTTTGCCTTCAAAAGCATTTTGACTATATTGTAGGTTTACACAGTTGCCTCGAACACTATGTTGGTATTCTTGCAGTAACACCTGAAATGCTAAATGTGATTATTTGTACACGGGAATCATTCGACAATATAATCATATCTTTAAAAAAATATTGTAGATGGGGTGGGCCACTTTCACAAAATTGGTTAGATCAACAATTGGCACTGCAGAAGAAAATATTGTCTCGTATGATTGAGCTTGGAATGGTCCCAGGTATGTTCTTTTACAATTTCTGTTTTTTTCTCTATTAAATTTCTGCTAGTTAAACCTGACATATGCCATCAGAGCCTGGTTTTCCTTCTATCATTAAAGTTTTCTCATTTGTTAATATTATTGCCATCTACTTCTAATTTTAAAGTCATGTGTTCTTGAGCTTCAGTTGACATATGAATATACTCCCTCTGTCCCAAAATAAGTGTCTTAACTTTATACTAACTTTAGTGCAAAGTTGTACTAAGCTTGAGACACTTATTTTGGGACGGAGGGAGTATATTATACTATTGGTACATTGTTAATATAACTCCCTAAATATTTGATTCAGGTTGTATACTTACAGTGTATTCCATTTTTCAGTTCTGCCATCATTCTCAGGAAATGTACCAGTCGCGTTTAAAAAATTGTTTCCATCTGCCAGCATAACCAGACTCGGTGAATGGTAATATACTGTCATGTGCCATTTCTGCTGATATTTTCGGGAATTTTGTGCTCAGTATAAGACTGAAGACTGAAGTTTTCGCTGAAGACTGAAGTTACTAGAATTTCATCTTTATGGCTAACCTTTGTTATCGCTCAAAAAATATCTATTGTTACGTTGGAGCCAGAAGCCCAGCTTTGGTGCCCATGCATTCATGATGTCTCTTGCAAAGTATTCGAGTGTTAAGTACTCCCTGCGATCAGAAAAAAGTATCGTGGCTTTAGTTCAAATAGTTCAAATTTGAACTAAAGCCAGAACACTTCTTTTGGATTGGAGGGAGTATTATTGGAACATCCGAGACAGATAAAGAAGTTTCAGACCTTCAGGTTTTTTAACTTGTAATACTTATCAACTTGCCATTTTACTTAGTTACCATATGGGGCTACGAACATAGTTGCCCATGAGATAGTTATTTAAGGGCCAACTTTGCTTAATGGATAGCTTGGGATTATATGGCCATTATATCCTTATTGGTGCAATAGAAGGGCAAAATCAGATTCAACTTCTTCACAACTCCCGAAACAAAGAACTTCTTCAAGCTAGTTTTCCTTTTGCAGGTCTAGAAGACTAGAACTATCAAATCAACATGAGCTGGCAGTATTTGTGTCTAACATTTTATGGGTTTCAACTCTAGGCTACCCCAACTTGTTTGGGACTGAAAGGCTCTGTTGTTGTTAGGAATAAAAATAAAATATCAGTTGACTACCATTTCAGTAAACAAACTTATTTGACATGGATTGCCGGAATGAAGATTTTTCTACTTCAACCCTTGGATGCTGATATTTACACATTCTTTGCTTCAGGAACACAGTTGATGGTAATCCTAGGTGGTGCTGCACTTATATTCTTGATCCTTCGGATGCATTGTTTATTGATGTGGGACAGGCTTTTATCAAGCAACAAATGAAAGGTCTGCATTTCTATTGGTGGATAGAAACTGGACTTGATTTGGTCCCCCCCCCCCCCCCAGAATAGCTTCATAAACTTGCTGAATAACTACAAACCGAATTTTTTATGTATGTTTTCATAACCTATACTTGGTTCTAATTTGTCTTTCATCTTTTTTGGATACATGCAGAATATGGTGACATCACCAGCATCTATAATTGGTAACTCATACTAATCTGGTCCTCTACAATATTGCATCAGTGTGTTGCATTAATGCTCTGTGTTATTACTTCTTGGATTACACAGTTTGAATACAATATACTACTCCCTCCATTTATTTTTCAGGGCATAGCATTTAGAGATTAAAACTTGCAACATTTTACCATCAGTTAGTCCAAGAACATATTCATTACTGGTGCATTATGTCTGACATTTGTTAACATGTCCACTTGTTTGGCATTCTGTTTATTTATGGCATCTATGTTCATTGCTCGCTGCACTGCTTTGGCTTTGTAGTTTATAGAGCAACTGAGCAAGTCCATTTTGCATGCTTTACAGTCAAAGTTATTTCTTTCAGTGACACATTCAATGAGAATACACCACCGACAAATGAACCGGCATATATTTCATCACTTGGTTCTGCTATCTATCAAGCAATGTCGAGAGGTAACAAGGATGCAGTGTGGTTAATGCAGGTGTGCTGCTTGTACTCTTCTTTGACACCCAAAAGTATAAAAGATTATGTATTTTGTATAACAGCAACAAGTCCATAATATAGTATTCCCTCAGAACCGAATTAATTGACGCAGCCTCTATACAGTGCCCTCTACACATTGTACAGAGGCTGCATCAATTAATTTGGATCGGAGGGAGTACTAGTATTTTGTGTTAATTGGGTGTTACTGACGCCTTTTGGGGCCAGTCCTATTCAAATTTGAAATAAAGCCACGACACTTATTTTGGGATGGAGGGAGTAGTATTTTGTGTCAATTGGGTGTTACTGACGCCTTTTGGGCCAGTCGTACAGACGCCCCACACCGCAAGATTGGGAAGCAACCAATTAGCCTCATCTTCCTTTCTCTTTCCACGCTTACCTTAGCATATATTTTTGTTATTGCTTTCCCTTATTACTTAGCTAAGTTTGTTATCCACACCATAGGGTGGAGATAAGTATAGGAATTACTCATACTCATACGGTCTCCTGACCTTGTTTGTAAAAAAATAAGAAAAGATAACGTGAAATGCTGCCCTGTGATTGATCAGTGAAAAGCCACTTACTCCAAGCCACGGTTTATATTTTACAACAGACATGATTTTCATGAGCACGGTTGGCAAATTTAAAGAGTAATATAATCTCTAAAGCTCCTTTGCTTTGTTCAGGGTTGGCTATTTTACTCGGATGCAGCTTTCTGGAAGGAGTCTCAGATGAAAGTGAGTTCTTATTTTTGCTTTGGTTTTTTTGTATCTTGAGAACCAACAGAAATGAGGTTACTTGTAAAGTAAAGGTTAATGCAACCCTAGCTTTAACTTGTAGCAGAAAAGTCATACATTTAAGTTCAAATAAAAGCAAAGTACAAGAATCATGTAAATAGTAATAGAGTAAAATCCACCAGCGGTCCTAAAAGTATTCGAAGTGTGCCATCTAGGTCCAAAAGTTTGAAAACGAACACCCAGGTCTTAAAAGTCGTTGAGTCGTGCACTGCGACTCCTAAACACATCTGACAAGGCCACATGGCCCTTTGACTGATGCCACGTACACTGACTTGCCACATGGGGCAAACTGACCGAGCTATGAATATATCAAAACAGTTACAGTATTCAGGGTCTTTGATATATTCATAGCTCGGTCGTTTTCCCCATGTAGCAATTCAGTGTACGTGGCAATTTTGATATATTCATAGCTCGGTCAGTTTGCCCCATGTGGCAATTCAGTGTACGTGGCATCAGTCAATGGGCCATGTGGCCTGGTCAGATGTGTTTAGGAGCCTCAGTGCACGACTCAACGACTTTTAGGACCTGGGTGTTCGTTCTCAAACTTTTAGGACCTAGATGGCACTTCGAATACTTTTAGGACCGCTGGTGTATTTTACTCATAATAATATGGACATATATATATCACATGGGAAAATACACCAGCATGTGAGCTTCTATAAGACTATAAGTAAAGCTGCTGCGTATCATTTAGATGCGGGTAAATCTTGCTTCTTTTGCCTTGCAGGCACTACTTCATTCTGTTCCAATTGGTAAGATGATGGTCCTTGATTTATTTGCTGATGTCAAGCCCATATGGCAAACGTCCTCCCAGTTCTATGGTGTACCATACATCTGGTATGTCCTCTCTCTCTAGTTCTCAAACTTTTTATGTTCTTACATACACTATTAGTATTTTGTGCCAACGAAGTTAAGTAGTTAACTAATGATCATTTCTTAAATTAGGTGCATGCTACACAACTTTGGTGGTAATATTGAAATGTATGGAGTACTAGATTCAATTTCATCTGGCCCTATTGATGCACGTACAAGCTACAATTCAACAATGGTTCATTTTACTTTCATTCCTTATGTAAATTTACTAACAGCAAGGGTCTCCTTTGCCTTTCCCTAGAGAAGCAGTTAAAAATATCTAATGGGGTACTTGCATTTAATCCTTCCTCTTATTTAGGTTGGTGTTGGCATGTGCATGGAGGGAATAGAGCATAATCCAGTTGTTTATGAGCTTATGTCTGAAATGGCATTCCGTAGTCAAAAGGTCGAAGTTGAGGTACACATTACAAATGCGTCTGGTCTCTGGTGTGTAACGAATTATGGTTTACTCCTATGCCATCAAACTAGAAGAAGTTTTTAACTTCATAGAGGGTTAATGTGAGCCTGTGTTTTAGTTCATAAGGTTTCTAACTCGAAAGATTAAATTTTAACTAATCTGGTCTAAAGGTTGCTTCTGATATGGCTTTCTTTATGTTGTCCTGCATTTTCAGTAAGACCTTCGGATTAACTGATATTTTCTTATCGACAAGATCAATGTTGACAATTGGTGTTATAAAAGAAGTTTAAAGAGTATCAACTTATAATTTTAATTGATAGTTATTCTTTGGTAGAAATCGTTTATTTGGTCGTGTTAACTTCAGGCTGAATGAGGTACAAACTTTTGTACAGATCAGTGTGGCAGTGTCTATGTTCTTTAATTTTACAATCTTGCTATGGCTTTGCTCGGGTTGCTGCTTTGATTCTGTCTATATTTTCCATTTGCTGAAGTTCTTGACCACCGCATTTGTTTTGATAGGTTGATTACCATCTAATCTATGTCTTTATCTTCCAGGATTGGTTAAAATCATACTCCTATAGGCGATATGGCCAATCAAATGTCGAAATACAGAAAGCTTGGGCAATCCTGTACCATACGATATACAATTGCACAGATGGAATTGCGGTTTGATTTCATACAGATGCAACTTTATTGCAGTCGTGCAATGCTTGCTGACATATTCATGTATCCTTTTCATATGTTCATTGCAGGATCATAATAGAGACTACATAGTTGAATTTCCAGACATCAGTCCAAGTTCTTTCAGTTCCCAATATTCCAAACGAAGAAGTATCTCAGTTGTGAGGAAACATCCGAGGTTCTTAGGCGAGGTCTCTGCAAGCCTACCACAACCACATCTATGGTATTCTACGGCGGAGGCCGTCAAATCCCTTGAACTATTTCTTAAAGCAGGAGATGATCTTTCAGAAAGTCTCACATATAGGTATGTCTCGTCGTAAGCATTGGTTCTTCAAGCATTTGGATGTCATGCATCCTCTTTCTTGTGGCATGCATCCTTTAAACTTCTTGCGTCAGCTTATAAAATTTTGAGCGATTGTCGGTTCTATTCCCGAAAAATGAACTGGTGGTTTCTAAACTACTGACTCTTCTGAGAATTAGATGTTGTGGTATTTCACCTGTTCATTCTGATTTATGTAAAAATCACACCAATTATATGCATGAAAGAAACATAGGTTTTTCTTTAGCTGGAAACAGGGGTACAATTTAGTTAGTTCCTAGGAGAGTCACTGGCAAGTGGACAAAGAAGGTTTTCCTGCCTATTTGATCTCCTACATGTTTTTCACAGCTCCTTACGTCCACACCTTAGTTAATTTCAGTCATGTCAAATGATAAGGGCACAAGTGGAGTCAGTTGTTCTGGTAATGGTAAAAAGAAGAGTCAGTGGTGAGCTCACATATGGCAAGTTTGGAATAGAAGGAAAAAATGTCTAATGTCTGAAACGTGGGACTTGCTTGTAGGTGGCATGCTTCCTGCCATAGTTATGCAGTGGTGGAGCCAGAAAGATAGGATCGGGGGGGGGGGGGGGGGGGGGGGGCAATACACTGTTCATAAGCAAACTAGCAGCCAAATAACGTGGGACTTGCTTGTAGGTGGCATGCTTCCTGCCATAGTTATGCAGTGGTGGAGCCAGAAAGATAGGATCGGGGGGGGGGGGGGGGGGGGGGGGGGGGGGGGGGAGGCCCCTGCTGGTCCCTCCTGTCTCCGCCACTGTAGGTGTGTATGTGGAGTACTCCTGACGAAGAGGCAAAAGAAGGGGTGCAGATAGGCAGGGTGCTAACTTCGACAAAAATAGGGTGACCACACACAAAGATATGAATATATCTTAAATACCCCCAAAAAATGTTGCAGTTCCGGTTATGATTCTCAACTGCTTATTAATGGTAACGCTCATCGCAGGTACGACCTCGTTGATTTGGCAAGGCAGTCACTGTCAAAATTAGCAAATAAAGTGTACCTTGATGCTATGGATTCTTACCAAATGAGGGATTCAAGTGATTTAAACTTTCACACAAAGAAATTCCTCGAAGTCATCATGGATATCGAGACGCTACTAGCTTCTGATGACAATTTCCTGCTGGGCCCTTGGTTAGAAACTGCAAAAAGCCTTGCTACGACTGAAGACGAAAGGAAGCAGGTGGGTCTGTTTCGCACACTTCATGTAGCAGCTGGATCCTGGATCAATCTTTTTTCTCTTATCGTGGGCTGAATCAAACTATTCTATCAGTACGAATGGAATGCTAGAACACAGGTGACAATGTGGTACGACGACACAAAGACCGAGCAGAGCAAACTCCATGACTACGGTAATACTAGATCATAGTAACTATAGTACTTTGGAAGTCCACCCCTGCATTGCTAACTATAGAGACCTTTTTGTTCTTCAAAATATCCTCGTCGCCAGCCAATAAATTCTGGAGCGGGCTTCTGAAGAGCTACTACCATCCAAGGGCATCTAAATACTTCACTCGGTTGTCGAGAAGCCTCCAAGAGAACCGGAGTTTTCAACTGGAGGAATGGAGGCGAGACTGGATCTCGTACTCTAACGAATGGCAGTCCGGGAAGGAGCTGTACCCTGTAAAAGCCACGGGTGATGCCTTGGCGATCTCCAGGTCTCTCTTTGCAAAGTACTTCAGGTAGATGTGGGCTGCGGCCACAAAACTATGAGGAGTGTTTGTTATAAATAAAGCAAAATAATGTACTGCATGAGATGTTGTGAAGCAAACGGCGTACATCTGCTCTTGACTCTGCAACTAGTCTCATCTCATGTAAAAGGTTCAGCCGTCAATACTTTTCGCGGTGGGAAATAAATTGAAACCTTTGATGTGATGTTTCAAGCTCACCCAAATTTGCTTGCCTTATCATTTATGTGTGCACTGAAGTAGAGTTTGATCCAGGCTCAGGATGAATGCTGGCGGCATGCTTAACACATGCAAATCGATTAGTAACACGTGAAAATCCCAAGCCCAAGCCTGGCCCGAAGCATGTGAACAGTGCACTTTTCATTTAAAATAATTATATTCAAGGTATTCAAATACATAATAATACCTATTTTTAATTTAAACAATTATTTAAACCTCATTTAGGCTTTATTTGGGCTTTCAGGCCAGGCTTCATGCGGAAAAGCTGAGCCCGAGCCCAACCCAGATGTCGAGCTTTTGAGCTCGACCACCGAGACGGGAAGCCGATGCACATATCTAGTTCCAGTCATGCAAATAAGCTCACTAGAGACGTTTTCCGATGTATTTTGCCTAATGTTACCGCCAGTCATGCAAATAAGATCACTAGATATCTTTCCGGATGTATTTTGCCTACATGTCACCGTACAACTCGACGCATTAGGACCATGTGCATGAGTCTCGTTTTTTTCCGCAATTATTCGGGGTCGTTGGGTCATAAGTACGGGCAGGTGGCATTTTCTCGGGTCCCTTTGTTAAAATACCGCATGTTCTCACTTGAATTTTGCGCTTTACTCCATGTGCCTGTTGGGGCCCGTGATACGATACTCTAGCGCAAAACAAAAAAAATCTACCACGCGAACCAGGAACATGTTGTGGAGATAGATTATGGGAATGACTTTTACCACTAGACGCGCAGTCATGAAAGCGGAACAAGAGTTGGTGAATCGTGTTCCCGTCTCCTCACAGATCCCTCGAACAGTTTCTTAAGGTTCTCTTGAATGGTTTGTCAGAGCATGCAGGTGCAACGCTTCCAAGGTACTCCTACATATGTGTGCAAGGAGGAATGTCGGGCGACGGACATGGGAATGGTGACGCCTACGGGTCGACGATGATGAAGACAAGGGGCGCTATCAAGCTACGGACATGTGCTAGCTGGTTTGGGCGCAAGGTCGGTCGCCCTAGGCTGATTTCTGAGCTCCTCTCTGCCACTTGAACTGACGGTTGCACCGACGAGGAGGAAACTATCAATGTCGGGCAGCATGAGGCGGGACCGCTGCGGCACATGTCGGATCTGGCTATGATCTATGACAACGTCAATGTGGAGCCTCTGGCCGCGGAACTTATCACACAGTAGTGGTTGGGCTTCAAGTGAGACTTCATGTCCTTGCTATCCGCGACGGTGCGGCATGGTCAGTTTCCGACATTAACATGTGTCATGGCATGGCTAGTCGGCATGGCGACACCATGGCACGCCACCCTAGCCAATCTAGGCAGCCTAGTAATTTTGAGGTGGTGATGTGAATCTCTCGGGCTAGATTTAGGTTTGGGTGACTGTCGACGGCGCCATCGGCAGTGTTTGTTGTTAGTCGGTTAACTATGGGGTGGAATGGGAGAGGACATATTAGCACCTCGTCATGGACGGCCTCTCAATGGTCATGGCGATGGCTTCGGGTGGGAAGACATCTCACCTATCCGCTAGTGCCACTCTGGCCTGGCATGGAGTACTGCTGGCTGAGACAACTAGTGGAAGTTCCGTTTCCATGATGGCAATTGAACTATTGAAGCATCGCTTCTTGTCTGGGGTGAAAACTCTTGTTTCACCCTTCATTTGTTAGACTCGGCAGCAAAAAACTTGTGTCTTGTTGAAGGCGTTATCTATTTGCTGGTGTGCAGACCTTCATTGGTTGGTCTCGGCAATTAGGATGGAAATTATTGTCCTTGTCATGTACAGTTGGACGTGGCAACGATGATGTGAGGGTGGGTTTTTCTTTGTTGAAGGCGTTGTTGCCGAAGAAATCGATTTAGTTGTAGGTGCTAATTACCTATCTTGTAATGACGTGCCATTGTTGTCTGACTCTTGTACTCTTGTTTATTGATGTCTTTAGCCTCGTTGCTTTGCATCAAATTTAATAAATATAGTTTTGTGTATGGCAATGATGCAGAGGGGTTCTAACCTAATAAAGACTTTACCGTTGGCGGCATGACCTTTTTTTCTATTTTATTTCGTTCGTCGCTTCATGTTGGCTATGTGCATCTTAATCATGCAAATGCCAAATATACACTCATTATGCATTTTGCATTGTGTCCGTTTAATGCTATTTTATGAATTAATAAAAACTCCTTTATAAAAAAAGTGTATTGGAAAAGTATTGGGGAACGTAGTAATTTCAAAAAAATTCCTACGCACACGCAAGATCATGGTGATGCATAGCAACGAGAGGGGAGAGTGTCGTCCACGTACCCTCGTAGACCGTTAAGCGGAAGCATTATGACAACGCGGTTGATGTAGTCGTACGTCTTCACGATCGACCGATCCTCAGTACCGAACATACGGCACCTCCGCGTTCAGCACACGTTTAGCTCGGTGACGTCCCGCGATCTCACGATCCAGTAGAGCTCGAGGGAGAGTTTCGTCAGCACGACGGCGTGGTGACGATGTTGATGAAGCTACCGTCGCAGGGCTTCACCTAAGCACCGCTACGATATGACCGAGGTGGATTATGGTGGAGGGGGCCACCGCACACGGCTGGGAGAGATCAATGATCAACTTGTGTGTCCTAGGATGCCCCCTGCCCCCGTATATAAAGGAGCAAGGGGGGAGGCCGGCCGGCCCTGTAGGGCACGCCAGGAGGAGGAGTCCTCCTCCTAGTAGGAGTAGGACTCCCCTCTTTCCTACTCCTACTAGGAGGGGGAAAGGAAGGAGGAGAAGGAGAAAGAAAAGGGGGGCGCCGCCCCCCTCCTAGTCCAATTCGGACCAGAGGGGGAGGGGGCGCGCGGCCTGCCCTGGCCGGCCCCTCTCTCTCTCCACTAGGGCCCAAAAAGGCCGATTAACCCCCGGGGTGTTCCGGTAACCCCTCCGGCACTCCGGTAAAATCCCGATTTCACCCGGAACTCTTCCGACGTCCAAATATAGGCTTCCAATATATCAATCTTTATGTCTCGACCATTTCGAGACTCCTCGTCATGTCTGTGATCATATCCGGGACTCCGAACTACCTTCGGTACATCAAAACATATAAACTCATAATACCGATCGTCACAGAACTTTAAGCGTGCGGACCCTACGGGTTCGAGAACTATGTAGACATGACCGAGACACGTCTCTGGTCAATAACCAATAGCGGAACCTAGATTCTCATATTGGTTCCTACATATTCTACAAATATCTTTATCGGTCAAACCGCATAACAACATACGTTGTCCCCTTTGTCACCGGTATGTTA
Source organism: Aegilops tauschii subsp. strangulata (assembly GCF_002575655.3). NCBI lineage: Eukaryota > Viridiplantae > Streptophyta > Magnoliopsida > Poales > Poaceae > Aegilops > Aegilops tauschii. Next base: position 489,469,850 of record NC_053039.3, read on the forward strand.
CTTGCCCGAGAGTCGATCGTCGGTATCTCAATACCTAGCTCAATCTCGTTACCGGCAAGTCTCTTTACTCGTTCCATAATGCATCATCCTACAACTAACTCATTAGTCACATTGCTTGCAAGGCTTATAGTGATGTGCATTACCGAGAGGGCCCAGAGATACCTCTCCGACAATCGGAGTGGCAAATCCTAATCTCGATCTATGTCAACTCAACAAGTACCATCGGAGACACCTGTAGAGCACCTTTATAATCACCCAGTTACGCTGTGACGTTTGGTAGCACACAAAGTGTTCCTCCGGTAATCGGGAGTTGCATAATCTCATAGTCATAGGAACATGTATAAGTCATGAAGAAAGCAATAGCAGTAAACTAAACGATCAAGTGCTAAGCTAACGGAATGGGTCAAGTCAATCACATCATTCTCCTAATGATGTGATCCCGTTAATCAAATGACAACTCATGTCTATGGTTAGGAAACTTAACCATCTTTGATCAACGAGCTAGTCAAGTAGAGGCATACTAGTGACACTGTGTTTGTTTGTGTATTCACACATGTATTATGTTTCCGGTTAATACAATTATAGCATGAATAATAAACATTTATCATGATATAAGGAAATAAATAATAACTTTATTATTGCCTCTAGGGCATATTTCCTTCAGTCTCCCACTTGCACTAGAGTCAATAATCTAGATTACACAGTAATGATTCTAACACCCATGGAGTTTTGGTGTTGATCATGTTTTGCTCGTGGAAGAGGCTTAGTCAACGGGTCTGCAACATTCAGATCCGTATGTATCTTGCAAATCTCTATGTCTCCCACCTGGACTTGATCCCAGATGGAATTGAAGCATCTCTTGATGTGCTTGGTTCTCTTGTGAAATCTGGATTCCTTTGCCAAGGCAATTGCACCAGTATTGTCACAAAAGATTTTCATTGGACCCGATGCACTAGGTATGACACCTAGATCGGATATGAACTCCTTCATCCAGACTCCTTCATTTGCTGCTTCCGAAGCAGCTATGTACTCCGCTTCACACGTAGATCCCGCCACGACGCTTTGTTTAGAACTGCACCAACTGACAGCTCCACCGTTCAATGTAAACACGTATCCGGTTTGCGATTTAGAATCGTCCGGACCAGTGTCAAAGCTTGCATCGACGTAACCATTTACGACGAGCTCTTTGTCACCTCCATAAACGAGAAACATATCCTTAGTCCTTTTCAGGTATTTCAGGATGTTCTTGACCGCTGTCCAGTGATCCACTCCTGGATTACTTTGGTACCTCCCTGCTAAGCTAATAGCAAGGCACACATCAGGTCTGGTACACAGCATTGCATACATGATAGAGCCTATGGCTGAAGCATAGGGAACATTTTTCATTTTCTCTCTATCTTTTGCAGTGGTTGGGCATTGAGTCTGACTCAACTTCACACCTTGTAACACAGGCAAGAATCCTTTCTTTGCTTGATCCATTTTGAACTTCTTCAAAACTTTATTAAGGTATGTGCTTTGTGAAAGTCCAATTAAGCGTCTTGATCTATCTCTATAGATCTTGATGCCCAATATGTAAGCAGCTTCACCGAGGTCTTTCATTGAAAAACTCTTATTCAAGTATCCTTTTATGCTATCCAGAAATTCTATATCATTTCCAATCAACAATATGTCATCCACATATAATATTAGAAATGCTACAGAGCTCCCACTCACTTTCTTGTAAATACAGGCTTCTCCAAAAGTCTGTATAAATCCATATGCTTTGATCACACTATCAAAACGTTTATTCCAACTCCGAGAGGCTTGCACCAGTCCATAAATGGATCGCTGGAGCTTGCACACTTTGTTCCTTTGGATCGACAAAACCTTCCGGTTGTATCATATACAACTCTTCTTCCAGAAATTCATTCAAGAATGCAGTTTTGACATCCATTTGCCAAATTTCATAATCATAAAATGCGGCAATTGCTAACATGATTCGGACAGACTTAAGCATCACTACGGGTGAGAAAGTCTCATCGTAGTCAACTCCTTGAACTTGTCAAAAATCTTTCGCAACAAGTCGAGCTTTGTAGACAGTAACATTACCATCAGCGTCAGTCTTCTTCTTGAAGATCCATTTATTCTCTATGGCTTGCCGATCAACGGGCAAGTCAACCAAAGTCCACACTTTGTTCTCATACATGGATCCCATCTCAGATTTCATGGCCTCAAGCCATTTTGCGGAATCTGGGCTCACCACTGCTTCTTCATAGTTCGTAGGTTCGCCTTGGTCAAGTAACATGACCTCCAGAATAGGATTACCGTACCACTCTGGTGCGGATCTTACTCTGGTTGACCTACGAGGTTCGGTAGTAACTTGATCTGAAGATTCATGATCAACATCATTAGCTTCCTCACTAATTGGTGTAGGTGTCACAGAAACCGGTTTCTGTGATGAACTACTTTCCAATAAGGGAGCAGGTACAGTTACCTCATCAAGTTCTACTTTCCTCTCACTCACTTCTTTCGAGAGAAACTCCTTCTCTAGAAAGGATCCATTTTTAGCAACAAATGTCTTGCCTTCGGATCTGTGATAGAAGGTGTACCCAACAGTTTCTTTTGGGTATCCTATGAAGACACATTTCTCTGATTTGGGTTCGAGCTTATCAGGTTGAAGCTTTTTCACATAAGCATCGTAGCCCCAAACTTTAAGAAACGACAACTTTGGTTTCTTGCCAAACCACAGTTCATAAGGCGTCGTCTCAACAGATTTCGATGGTGCCCTATTTAATGTGAATGCAGCCGTCTCTAAAGCATAACCCCAAAACGATAGCGGTAAATCAGTAAGAGACATCATAGATCGCACCATATCTAGTAAAGTACGATTACGACGTTCGGACACACCATTACGTTGTGGTGTTCCGGGTGGCGTGAGTTGCAAAAGTATTCCGCATTGTTTCAAATGTAGACCAAACTCGTAACTCAAATATTCTCCTCCACGATCAGATCGTAGAAACTTTATTTTCTTGTTACGATGATTTTCCACTTCACTCTGAAATTCTTTGAACTTTTCAAATGTTTCAGACTTATGTTTCATTAAGTAGATATACCCATATCTGCTCAAATCATCTGTGAAGGTGAGAAAATAACGATACCCGCCGCGAGCCTCAATATTCATCGGACCACATACATCAGTATGTATGATTTCCAACAAATCTGTTGCTCGCTCCATAGTTCCGGAGAACGACGTTTTAGTCATCTTGCCCATGAGGCATGGTTCGCAAGTACCAGGTGACTCATAATCAAGTGATTCCAAAAGTCCATCAGTATGGAATTTCTTCATGCGCTTTACACCAATATGACCCAAACGGCAGTGCCACAAATAAGTTGCACTATCATTATCAACTCTGCATATTTTGGCTTCAACATTATGAATATGTGTATCACTACTATCGAGATTCAATATAAATAGACCACTCTTCAAGGGTGCATGACCATAAAAGATATTACTCATATAAATAGAACAACCATTATTCTCAGATTTAAATGAATAACCGTCTCGCATCAAACAAGATCCAGATATAATGTTCATGCTTAACGCTGGCACCAAATAACAATTATTCAGGTCTAAAACTAATCCCGAAGGTAGATGTAGAGGTAGCGTGCCGACGGCGATCACATCGACTTTGGAACCATTTCCCACGCGCATCGTCACCTCGTCCTTAGCTAGTCTTCGCTTAATCCGTAGTCCCTATTTCGAGTTGCAAATATTAGCAATAGAACCAGTATCAAATACCCAGGTGCTACTGCGAGCTCTAGTAAGGTACACATCGATAACATGTATATCACATATACCTTTGTTCACCTTGCCATCCTTCTTATCCGCCAAATACTTGGGGCAGTTCCGCTTCCAGTGACCAGTCTGTTTGCAGTAGAAGCACTCAGTCTCAGGCTTAGGTCCAGACTTGGGTTTCTTCTCCTGAGCAGCAACTTGTTTGCTGTTCTTCTTGAAGTTTCCCTTCTTCTTCCCTTTACCCTTTTTATTGAAACTAGTGGTCTTGTTGACCATCAACACTTGATGCTCCTTCTTGATTTCTACCTCCGCAACCTTTAGCATTGCGAAGAGCTCGGGAATTGTCTTATCCATCCCTTGCATATTATAGTTCATCACGAAGCTCTTGTAGCTTGGTGGCATTGATTGAAGAATTCTGTCAATGACACTATCATCCGGAAGATTAACTCCCAGTTGAATCAAATGATTGTTATACCCAGACATTTTGAGTATGTGTTCACTGACAGAACTATTCTCCTCCATTTTGCAGCTGTAGAACTTATTGGAGACTTCATATCTCTCAATCCGGGCATTTGCTTGAAATATTAACTTCAACTCCTGGAACATCTCATATGCTCCATGACGTTCAAAACGTCATTGAAGTCCCGGTTCTAAGCCATAAAGCATGGCACACTGAACTATCGAGTAGTCATCAGCTTTGCTCTACCAGACGTTCTTAACGTCGTCAGTTGCATCTACAGCAGGCCTGGCACCAGCGGTGCTTCCAGGACGTTATTCTTCTGTGCAGCAATGAGGATAATCCTCAAGTTACGGACCCAGTCCGTGTAATTGCTACCATCATCTTTCAACTTTGCTTTCTCAATGAATGCATTAAAATTCAACGGAACAACAACACAAGCCATCTATCTACAATAACATAGACAAGCAAGATACTATCAGGTACTAAGTTCATGATAAATTTAAGTTCAATTAATCATATTACTTAGGAACTCCCACTTAGATAGACATCCCTCTAATCATCTAAGTGATCACGTGATCCATATCAACTAAACCATAACCAATCATCATGTGAAATGGAGTAGTTTTCAATGGTGAACATCACTATGTTGATCATATCTACTATATGTTTCACGCTCGACCTTTCGGTCTCAGTGTTCCGAGGCCATATCTGCATATGCTAGGCTCGTCAAGTTTAACCCGAGTATTCTGCGTGTGCAAAACTGTCTTACACCCGTTGTAGATGAACGTTGAGCTTATCACACCCGATCATCACGTGGTGTCTCGGCACGACGAACTTTGGCAATGGTGCATACTGATACGTCTCCAACGTATCTATATTTTTTATTGTTCCATGCTATTATATTATCTGTTTTGGATGTTTATGGGCTTTATTAAACAATTTTATATTATTTTTGGGACTAACCTATTAACCCAGAGCCCAGTGCCAGTTTCTGTTTTTTTTCCTTGTTTCAGTGTTTCGCAGAAAAGGAATATCAAACGGAGTCCAAACGGAATGAAACCTTCGGGAGCGTGATTTTTGGAACGAACGTGATCCAGGAGACTTGGAGTTGATGTCAAGGAAGCTTCGAGGTGGCCACGAGGTAGGGAGCCGCGCCTGCCCCTCTGGGCGCGCCCCCACCCACGTGGGCCCCTCGTGGCTCCCCTGACCGACTTCTTTCGCCTATATATGTCCATATACCCTAAAAACATCGGGGAATAGAATAGATCGGGAGTTCCGCCGCCGCAAGCCTCTGTAGCCACCAAAAACCAATCGGGACCCTGTTCCGGCACCCTGCCGGAGGGGGATCCATCACCAGTGGCCATCTTCATCATCCCGACGCTCTCCATGATGAGGAGGGAGTAGTTCACCCTCGGGGCTGAGGGTATGTACCAGTAGCTATGTGTTTGATCTCTCTCTCGTGTTCTTGAGGTGATACGATCTTGATGTATCGCGAGCTTTGCTATTATAGTTGGATCTTATGATGTTTCTCCCCTCTACTCTCTTGTATTGGATTGAGTTTTCCCTTTGAAGTTATCTTACCGGATTGAGTCTTTAAGGATTTGAGAACACTTGATGTATGTCTTGCATGTGCTTATCTATGGTGACAATGGGATATCACGTGATCTACTTGATGTATGTTTTGGTGATCAACTTGCGGGTTCGGTGACCTTGTGAACTTATGCATAGGGGTTGGCACACGTTTTCGTCTTGACTCTCCGGTAGAAACTTTGGGGCACTCTTTGAAGTACTTTGTGTTGGTTGAATAGATGAATCTGAGATTGTGTGATGCATATCGTATAATCATACCCACGGATACTTGAGGTGACATTGGAGTATCTAGGTGACATTAGGGTTTTGGTTGATTTGTGTCTTAAGGTGTTATTCTAGTACGAACTCTATGATAGATCGAACGGAAAGAATAGCTTCATGCTATTTTACTACGCACTCTTGAATAGATCGATCCGAAAGAGTAACTTTGAGGTGGTTTTGTACCCTACCATAATCTCTTCGTTTGTTCTCCGCTATTAGTGACTCTTTGTTGCATGTTGAGGGATAGTTATATGATCCAATTATGTTATTATTGTTGAGAGAACTTGCACTAGTGAAAGTATGAACCCTAGGCCTTGTTTCAACGCATTGCATTACCGTTTGTGCTCACTTTTATCATTAGTTACCTTGCTGTTTTTATATTTTCAGATTACAAAAACCTATATCCACCATCCATATTGCACTTGTATCACCATCTCTTCGCCGAACTAGTGCACCTATACAATTTACCATTGTATTGGGTGTGTTGGGGACACAAGAAACTCTTTGTTATTTGGTTGCAGGGTTGTTTGAGAGCGACCATCTTCATCCTACACCTCCCACGGATTGATAAACCTTAGGTCATCCACTTGAGGGAAATTTGCTACTGTCCTACAAACCTCTGCACTTGGAGGCCCAACAACGTCTACAAGAAGAAGGTTGCGTAATAGACATCAAGCTCTTTTCTGGCGCCGTTGCCAGGGAGGTGAGTGCTTGAAGGTATATATTTAGATCTTGCAATCGAATCTTTTTGTTTCTTGTTTTATCACTAGTTTAGTCTATAAAAGAAAACTACAAAAAAATGGAATTGAGTTTGCCTCATACGCTTCATCTTTTTAATATCTTTCGTGAGTATGATGGAAAGGAAAATTGTGCTCAAGTGCTAGAAGAAGAAGTCTATAAAATGTTTGGCACTAAATCTTTGAATGATGAGCATGATTGCAATGTTGTTAGTATGAACTCTTTGAATATCCATAGTACTAATGATGATTGCACTAGTCATGATGAAAATATCTCTTATAAGCATGTCGATTTTTGTGGAGTGCATAGAGTTTGCAAGTACATACCAAATAGAGAAAATAGATTTTGCAAGAGGCATAAGTATTTGGAAACTAAATGGTTGCAAGAAAGGCTAAATGTTAGTGCTGAAAATTTAAAATATCTTCACCGTACTTGTGAACTTTGCAATGAACATGGTCATTTAAATCTCCGATGCAAATTGTTTCATGATCGAATCGTGTCCAAAAGTTGTGATGACTTGATTTCCCTTGCACATCATAATGAACTTAGTTTGCTTTTGAGTCATGAAGAAATGAAATGTCAAACTAAGCATATTCCAGAATATAACCTTGAGAAATTCCTCGATATTGATCTAGAAGAAATTTATATGTATTGTGCGGTGAATTGCATTGAAAATCCTTATATTGCCAATTACATAAAGAAAAGAAAACAAATATAAGATGAAGAGAATACTAACGAAAGGGAAGAGACTTCCCAAGATTCTCCTATTATTTCTTATGATGAATCAGGTAACGAGGAGGAGCCTTCTATTCAACCAATCTCATTAATAAGGAGCTCCAAAAAGAGGATTGAACCCACACATGATGTGAAGAAGAAAAAGAAAAGACGGAGAAGCAAAGGTAGAAAGGTATCTCTCCCAACTGATGTTGCTCCTATTACTCATTGTGATGATGATAATTGCTATACTATTGGTGCTATCCATACTATTAATGATGAGAGTGATTATGCTTATGATATGAAAAGGCCCAAGCCTGGGGATGCTATGTTTGATGAGAATGACAAGTTTGAGAATATATTTGCTGCAATTAATGTTTGTCCCAAGCTTGGGGATGCTATGTTTAATGAAGATGATATTTTTAGCCTCCCAAGTTTTGATGAGCAAATCTATTATGATGATAGCATGCCTCCTACTTATGATGATTATTGTGATGACACTTATGCTATAAAAATTAGTGATGATTGTATTCATAAAACTTGTCATGATTATGATTACCCTTTTTCTGAACATTACTCTTTTAATACGGAAACAATTTATAGTATTCGAGTCTCTTATGATACTCCCACTATTCCGAAAGAGAAGAATTTTGCTTATGTGGGGAGTAATAAAAATTCAATGCTAGTAGATCATGAAAAGAATGCTTTATGTGCTGGTTATATGGTTTAATTCATTCATGATGCTACTGAAAATTATTATGAGAGAGGATCATATGCTTCTACATATTGCAATAATATCAAGTTTCCTCTCTATGTGCTTAAAATCTTGAAGTTATGCTTGTTTTACCTTCCTATGCAAGTTGATTCTTGTTCCCATAAGTTGTTTGATCACAAAATCCCTATGCATAGGAAGTGGGTTAGGCTTAAATGTGCTAGTCATATTCTTCATGATGCTCTCTTTATGTTTCAACTCTTATCTTTTATGTGAGCATCGTTGAAATCACCATGCCTAGCTGGGGGCGTTAAACGATAGCGCTTATTGGGAGGCAACCCAATTTTATTTTTGTTCCTTGCTTTTTGTTACTGTTTAGTAATAAATAAACCATCTAGCCTCTGGTTAGATGTGGTTTTATGTTTTAATTAGTGTTTGTGACAAGTAAGACCTATAGGATCTTCTTGGATGATAGTTATTTGATCTTGCTGAAAATTCCAGAAAACTTTCTGTTCACGAAAACAATTGTTTAAAATCACCCGAACGTGATAAAATACTGATTACAATTGCAGAAGATAAATAATCAAATTATCTAGGTCTTCCTATTTTGGTAGAAGTTTTTGAGTTCCAGAAGTTTGCGTTAGTTACAGATTACTACAGACTGTTCTGTTTTTGACAGATTCTGTTTTTCGTGTGTTGTTTGCTTATTTTGATGAATCTATGGCTCGTAAAATAGTTTATAAACCATAGAGAAGTTGGAATACAGTAGGTTTAACACCAATATAAATAAAGAATGAGTTCATTACAGTACCTTGAAGTGGTGATTTGTTTTCTTTCGCTAACGGAGCTCACGAGATTTTCTGTTAAGTGTTGTGTTGTGAAGTTTTCAAGTTTTGGGTAAAGATTTGATGGACTATGGAATAAGGAGTGGCAAGAGCCTAAGCTTGGGGATGCCCAAGGCACCCCAAGGTAATATTCAAGGATAACCAAGAGCCTAAGCTTGGGGATGCCCCGGAAGGCATCCCCTCTTTCCTCTTCATTCATCGGTAACTTTACTTGGAGCTATATTTTTATTCACCACATGATATGTGTTTTGCTTGGAGCGTCATTTTATTTTCTTTTGCCTTGCTTTCTGTTTGAATAAAATACCAAGATCTGAAAATCTTAAATGAGAGAGAGTCTTCACATAGTTACATAATTATTCAACTACTCATTGACCTTCACTTATATCTTTCGGTGTAGTTTGTTTTTTGCTCTAGTGCTTCACTTATATCTTTTAGAGCATGATGATAGTTTTATTTTGAAGAAATAGATGAACTCTCAGGCTTCACTTATATTATTTTGAGAGTCCTAAACACCATGGTAATTTTCTTTGGTTATGAATTTAGTCCTAATATGATGGGCATCCAAGATGGGTATAATAAAAACTTTCATATAAAGTGCATTGAATACTATGAGAAGTTTGATACTTGATGATTGTTTTGAGATATGAAGATGGTGATATTAGAGTCATGCTAGTAGAGTAGTTGTGAATTTGAGAAATACTTGTGTTAAAGTTTGTGATTCCCGTAGCATGCACGTATGGTGAACCGTTATGTGATGAAGTCGGAGCATGATTTTTTTATTGATTGTCTTCCTTATGAGTGGCGGTCGGGGACGAGCGATGGTCTTTTCCTACCAATCTATCCCCCTAGGAGCATGCATGTAGTACTTCGTTTCGATAACTAATAGATTTTTGCAATAAGTATATGAGTTCTTTATGACTAATGTTGAGTCCATGGATTATACGCACTCTCACCCTTCCACCATTGCTAGCCTCTCTAATACCGCGCACCTTTCGCCGGTATCATACACCCACCATTACCTTCCTCAAAACAGCCACCATACCTGCCTATTATGGCATTTCCATAGCCATTCTGAGATATATTGCCATGCAACTTTCCACCGTTTCGTTTATTATGACACGCTCCATCATTGTCATATCGCTTTGCATGATCATGTAGTTGACATTGTATTTGTGGCAAAGCCACCGTTCATAATTCTTTCATACATGTCACTCATGAGTCATTGCACATCCCGGTACATCGCCGGAGGCATTCATATAGAGTCATATTTTGTTCTAAGTACCGAGTTATAATTCTTGAGTTGTAAGTAAATAAAAGTGTGATGATCATCTTTATTAGAGCATTGTCCCAGTGAGGAAAGGATGATGGAGACTATGATTCCCCCACAAGTCGGGATGAGACTCCGGACTAAAAAAAGAGGCCATAAAAAAGAGAAAAGGCCCAAACAAAAAAAACAAAAAAACAAAAAAATGAGAGAAAAAGAGAGAAGGGACAATGCTACTATCCTTTTACCAACCTTGTGCTTCAAAGTAGCACCATGATCTTCATGATAGAGAGTCTCCTATGTTGTCACTTTCATATACTAGTGGGAATTTTTCATTATAGAACTTGGCTTGTATATTCCAATGATGGGCTTCCTCAAATTGCCCTAGGTCTTCGTGAGCAAGCGAGGTTGATGCACACCCACTTAGTTTCTTTTTGAGCTTTCATACACTTATAGCTCTAGTGCATCTGTTGCATGGCAATCCCTACTCACTCACATTGATATCTATTGATGGGCATCTCCATAGCCCGTTGATACGCCTAGTTGATGTGAGACTATCTTCTCCTTTTTGTCTTCTCCACAACCACCATTCTATTCCACCAATAGTGCTATGTCCATGGCTAACGCTCATGTATTGCGTGAAGATTGAAAAGTTTGAGAACATCAAAAGTATGAAACAATTGCTTGGCTTGTCATCGAGGTTGTGCATGATTTAAATATTTTGTGTGATGAAGATAGAGCATAGCTAGACTATATGATTTTGTAGGGATAACTTTCTTTGGCCATATTATTTTGAGAAGACATAATTGCTCTGTTAGTATGCTTGAAGTATTATTGTTTTCATGTCAATATTAAACTTTTGTCTTGAATCTTATGGATCTGAATATTGTTGCCACAAGAAATAAGATTACATTGATAAATATGTTAGGTAGCATTCCACATCAAAATTCTGTTTTTATCATTTACCTACTCGAGGACGAGAATGAATTAAGCTTGGGGATGCTGATACGTCTCCAACGTATCTATAATTTTTGATTGTTCCATGCTATTATATTATCTGTTTTGGATGCTTATGGGCTTTATTAAACACTTTTATATTATTTTTGGGACTAACCTATTAACCCAGAGCCCAGTGCCAGCTTCTGTTTTTCCCCTTGTTTCAGTGTTTCGAAGAAAAGGAATATCAAACGGAGTCCAAACGGAATGAAACCTTCGGGAGCGTGATTTTTGGAATGAACGTGATCCAGGAGACTTGGAGTTGAAGTCAAGGAAGCTTCGAGGTGACCACGAGGCAGGGAGGTGCGCCTGCCCCCTGGGCGCGCCCCCACCCTCATGGGCCCCTCGTGGCTCCCCTGACCGACTTCTTTCGCCTATATATGTCCATATACCCTAAAAACATCGGGGAACATAATAGATTGGGAGTTCTGCCGCCGCAAGCCTCTGTAGCCACCAAAAACCAATCGAGACCCTGTTCCGGCACCCTGCCGGAGGGGGGATCCATCACGGGTGGCCATCTTCATCATCCCGGCGCTCTCCATGACGAGGAGGGAGTAGTTCACCCTCGGGGCTGAGGGTATGTTGACAATGAAAGTATGCCGCTCAAAATATTATTTATCTCTGCTTTAAAATCGAGCTCCGGCACCTCTACAAATCCCTGCTTCCCTCTGCGAAGGGCCTATCTATTTACTTTTATGTTGAGTCATCACCCTCTTATTAAAAAGCACCAGCTAGAGAGCACCGCTGTCATTTGCATCCATTACTGTTAATTTATATTGGGTATGACTATGAATGGATCTCTTTTACCATGAATTACAATGTTTAGTCAGTCCTTGATCTTTAAAGGTGCTCTGCATTTATGTTTTACGGCCTTAGAAAGGGCTAGCGAGATACCATCTTGTTATATCATATTATGATTGTTTTGAGGAAGTGTTGTCATCCGAGATTTATTATTATTGCTCGCTAGTTGATTATGCCATTGACATGAGTAAACATGAGACCTAAATGTTATTGTGAATATGGTTAGTTCATAATCTTTGCTGAAAACTTGAATGCTGGCTTTACATATTTACAACAACAAGAGCAAACAGAGTTTGTAAAAGTTTTTCTTTATCACTTTCAGTTTGTCAACTGAATTGCTTGAGGACAAGCAAAGGTTTAAGCTTGGGGGAGTTGATACGTCTCCATCGTATCTACTTTTCCAAACACTTTTGCCCTTGTTTTGGACTCTAACTTGCATGATTTGAATGGAACTAACCCGGACTGACGCTGTTTTCAGCAGAATTTCCATGGTGTTATTTATGTGCAGAAACAAAAGTTCTCGGAATGACCTGAAACTTCACGGAGATTATTTTTGGAAATAATAAAAAATATTGGCGAAAGAATCAAGGCCAGGGGCCCACACCCTGGGCACGAGGGTGGGGGGCGCGCCCCCCTGCCTCGTGGGCCCCCTGGAGCTCCACCGACCTCAACTCCAACTCCATATATTCGTGTTCGGGGAGAAAAAAATCAGAGAGAAAGATTCATTGCGTTTTACCATACGGAGCCGCCGCCAAGCCCTAAACTCTCTCGGGAGGGCTGATCTGGAGTCCGTTCGGGGCTCCGGAGAGGAGAATCCGTCGCCATCGTCATCATCAACCATCCTCCATCACCAATTTCATGATGCTCACCGCCGTGCGTGAGTAATTCCATCGTAGGCTTGCTGGACGGTGATGGGTTGGATGAGATTTATCATGTAATCGAGTTAGTTTTGTTAGGGTTTGATCCCTAGTATCCACTATGTTCTGAGATTGATGTTGCTATGACTTTGCTATGCTTAATGCTTGTCACTAGGGCCCGAGTGCCATGATTTCAGATCTGAACCTATTATGTTTTCATGAATATATGTGAGTTCTTGATCCTATCTTGCAAGTCTATAGTCACCTACTATGTGTTATGATCCGGCAACCCCGAAGTGACAATAATCGGGACCACTCCCGGTGATGACCGTAGTTTGAGGAGTTCATGTATTCACTATGTGTTAGTGCTTTGGTCCGGTACTATATTAAAAGGAGGCCTTAATATCCCTTAGTTTCCATTAGGACCCCACTGCCACGGGAGGGTAGGACAAAAGATGTCATGCAAGTTCTTTTCCATAAGCACGTATGACTATTCAGAATACATGCCTACATTACATTGATGAATTGGAGCTAGTTCTGTGTCACCCTATGTTATGACTGTTACATGATGAACCGCATCCGGCATAATTCTCCATCACCGATCCAATGCCTACGAGCTTTTCACATATTGTTCTTCGCTTATTTACTTTGCCGTTGCTACTGTTACAATCACTACAAAACCCAAAAATATTACTTTGCTACTGTTACCGTTACTTCCATATTACTTTGCTACTAAATACTTTGCTGCAGATACTAAGTCATCCAGGTGTGGTTGAATTGACAACTCAACTGCTAATACTTGAGAATATTCTTTGGCTCCCCTTGTGTCGAATCAATAAATTTGGGTTGAATACTCTACCCTCGAAAACTGTTGCGATTGTCGGGGGTTGGGTGCGACATATGCCAATGGATGGCTTATCATGGTGGGAGCGAGTAGAACGTCGCCGGTGCCTGGAAGCGGGATGAGGCGTAGACACGAGCGCTGGCGCACTTTACCCAGGTTCGGGGCTCTCCTAGGAGATAACACCCCTAGTCCTGCTCTGCGGGTCTCCGCATGATCACTAAGGCACTAGTGAGTACAATGGTGCTCCTCGAGCTGTTTGCTAGAGGTGGAAGAAAGCAAGGCTAGCTCTCTCCTCTCTCTATGGGCCAGTCTAGTTCTAACAGGTTGGGAACCCTTTGCATGGGTGCTCTGGGGGGTTTATATAGGCCTACCCCCAGGGGTACAATAGTAATCCGGCCGGGTGTAGGACCCGACTGTCAGTCTCTTTGGTGGCCGGCTTCCCCGCCGACTGCTGGGGCCCGCCGCCTGGTGGGCCCCGCCGATTGGTCTGGTACTGAGCCGACAGGCCGCCTCCACCACTCGCGGGTCATGTCGGCTGCTGATCACTGTAGCCGTGATGCTAATGACGCCGGCTCGGTCAGGGGAGCGTGGCTACAGCCCCGCCGCCTGGCGGGCGATTACTGTAGCCACTCCGTGTCTCGTCCGGTTAATGGCGAGCGGGCCCCGAGGAAGGGGCGGGCCGACTGCTGGGGGACGACCTCCCTCAGGTCCGACTGGTGGGGCTCTAGCCGTCTTCCGGGCTCTCGCTGATCGGTGGGCCCGTCGTCCTTGGGCCGTACCGACAAGCCGTCGTGGGAGCAGGGCTCCGCCTGCTTGTGGTGACGTCAGGGGTGGAGTGGCAACAGTGCCGCGCCGTGCGGAGATCTCCGCCTGTACGGTGCACTGTGGCCACGCCCATCCTCGGACCAGGGGGGATGGGCTACACTGTAGCCACTCCCTGTCTTGTCTTTCTTGATGAGGGCGCAGGCTTCGTGGGCGCCATGGGCCGTTTGCTAGGGGCCGGCTTCTCTGGAAGCCGCCCACTAGGAGTCGGCTTGTCTTGATGCCGGCTTCTGGACCTCGGCCGTCTACGGGCAGCCAACTATTCCTCTAGCCGGCCACCAGAAGGCGGCACCTCGTCTTGATGCCTTGAGGGGCGCAGCCAGCCCCAATGTCTTGAAAGGTTCTAGGTCTCGGGTTAGCCTACCCGTGGCCCATTACTCCGACAGTAGTCCCCGAAGCTGGTGAGGTGCCGCGGCTGAGCAGCCGAGGAGCCTCAGCAGTTTCTTTCTCTGAGTGCTCGAGGTGGAGCTTCGTCCGACTTCTGCCGAGCCGACTGGCGGGAGTCGGCCTCGTCCAGCCCGACTTATCAAAACTTCGAACGCGTCGGCGGGAACCAAGTGGCATGCTAGCTAAGCTTCCAGGCCACCGCCCGTTATGGGCATGTCACGTGGCGCCGAGCGGCCGGGCCAGTCTGCCAACCCACGCTCGCGATGGGACACGCCTGCTGGCGGGGCCCGCCACTACCATGCCTCAGCACGCGAGCGGATCCGCTGCGGACGAGGTGGGCGGTTGAGTTTCCCGCGGAGTTACTACGCGCAGTAACTCGCGCGATAAACGTGGGGGCGTGGGGTCGTGGGCTCAGTAAATCCCACGATCACCCCCTCGGCTTCGCAGCCCGTAGGCCTATAAGTAGGGGGAGGAGGGGGAACGGCGGAGCACGCGCGTCCCTCCTCCCCATTCTTTCCTCCTTCTTCCTCTTGCCGTAGCGCCTCCAAGCCACGCTGAGCGCTGCGGTGGTTCGTCTCCGATGAGCTCATCCTCCCATCCCACGCCCCCCATGGCGCGCTCCGGAGCATGGGACGGCTCCGAAGTTCACGACGACTACATCGACTTCCTCCGCCAGACGCGGCGGCTGCCCGACAAAGATTACGTGAAGGTCCGCCTCGCGCCGAAGAGGGGGATCTCGCCGGCGCCGGAGGAGGGCGAGCGGGTCGTCTTCCGCTCGCACTGCCTGCGCGGCCTCGGCCTGCCGGTGAGCAGCTTCTTCCGGTCCTTCATCGAGTTCTACGGTCTTTAGCCGCACCACCTCACCCCGAACACGATGGTGCTGCTGTCCGCCTTCGTCACTTTGTGCGAAGGCTTCCTCGGCGTCCTCCCCACCATCGAGCTTTGGGGGGAGTTCTTCTACATCAGGCTCGGCACCCTCGTCGCGGGCGTGCCGGCTCAATGCGGCGCGTTTATTGCGGTGCGGAGGCCGGTGGCCGAAAATCCGTTCCCTCCCATCCCTCTGATCAAGTCGGTGAAGATGTGGCAGCGGTCATACTTCTACGTGAAGAGCGTCTTCCCGGAGGGCGACTGGGTCAACTTGCCGGCTTACGAAGCCGGCCCGCCGGCTGGGAGGCGGCCCAACTGGTCGTACCGGGCCAAGACGTTGTCGCCTTCTGGAGCCGCCGCCATCGTGCGGCTCCGAGTGCTGACACAGTCGGAGGGCCTGACCGGGCCCGACTTGCTATCCGCCATCGTGGCGCGCCGGGTGCTCCCGCTCCAGAGCCGCCCTCACATGATCTGCCAGATGAGCGGGCATCGGGACCCAAGCCGGCTGTGCACCAAGGAGATGCGTCATGCAGAGGTAGCTCACATGGTGAACTATCTTGCGAACTGCGAGCTCACGGAGGAGTGGCGGTTTGGCAAGGAGCTGTATTCCCGCGCCAACCCCCTGCCTATGGTAGGTTATCTTTCTTTTTTTCTCTATCTTTTTTGTTGCCGAGTTCGGCCTGTCCAACCTGACCAATCGGCCTTTGAACAGAGCCCCCTCCTCCAGCCGGCAGCCGGCGCCGCGAGCCCGGAGCGCCGATTCCTCCCCGGCCGAGCGGAGAGCAACGTTGATGACCCCGACTTGGGGGCGGCGGCCTTGGAGGACGACGCCGAGGGAGGAGGCGGCGAAGCAGGCGGCTCAAGGCTCGGAGCCAGCCTTGAGGACTGGCCCGACGATGATGCGGGGGAAGTCGCCCCGCGCCACCAGCCAGGGTCCGGCCAGCCGGGCGTGAGCTCGTCTGCTGCGCCGGATGCCCAAGGTGGCGCGAAGAAACGCAGGGCTCGTCTCCAACGTATCTATAATTTTTTATTGTTCCATGCTATTATATTATCTGTTTTGGATGTTTATGGGCTTTATTAAACACTTTTGTATTATTTTTGGGACTAACCTATTAACCCAGAGCCCAGTGCCAGTTTCTGTTTTTTCCCTTGTTTCAGTGTTTCGAAGAAAAGGAATATCAAACGGAGTCGAAACGGAATGAAACCTTCTGGAGAAGTTATTTTTGGAAGGAAAGCAACCTGATAGACTTGGAGTGCACGTCAGGAAAGAAACGAGGGAGCCGCGAGGTAGGGGGTGCGCCCACCCCCCTAGGGCGCGCCCTCCACCCTCGTGGGCCCCTCGTGGCTCCCCTGACGTACTTCTTCCTCCTATATATACCCATATACCCTAAAAACTTCGGGGAACAGAAGAGATCGGGAGTTCCGCCGCCGCAAGCCTCTGTAGCCACCAAAAACCAATCGGGACCCTGTTCCGGCACCCTGCCGGAGGGGGAACCCTCACCGGTGGCCATCTTCATCATCCCGACGCTCTCCATGACGAGGAGGGAGTAGTTCACCCTCGGGGCTGAGGGTATGTACCAGTAGCTATGTGTTTGATCTCTCTCTCGTGTTCTTGATTTGGCACGATCTTGATGTATCGCGAGCTTTGCTATTATAGTTGGATCTTATGTTGCTTCTCCCCCTCTACTCTCTTGTAATGGATTGAGTTTTCCCTTTGAAGTAATCTTATTGGATTGAGTCTTTAATGATTTGAGAACACATGATGTATGTCTTGCCGTGCGTATCTGTGGTGACAATGGGATATCACGTGATTCACTTGATGTATGTTTTGGTGATCAACTTGCGGGTTTCGCCCATGAACTTATGCATAGGGGTTGGCACACGTTTTCGTCTTGATTCTCCGGTAGAAACTTTGGGGCACTCTTTGAGGTTCTATGTGTTGGTTGAATAGATGAATCTGAGATTGTGTGATGCATATCGTATAATCATACCCACGGATACTTGAGGTGACATTGGAGTATCTAGGTGACATTAGGGTTTTGGTTGATTTGTGTCTTAAGGTGTTATTCTAGTATGAACTCTAGGGCTGTTTGTGACACTTATAGGAATAGCCCAACGGATTGATTGGAAAGAATAACTTTGAGGTGGTTTTGTACCCTACCATAATCTCTTCGTTTGTTCTCTGCTATTAGTGACTTTGGAGTGACTCTTTGTTGCATGCTGAGGGATAGTTATATGATCCAACTATGTTATTATTGTTGAGAGAACTTGCACTAGTGAGAGTATGAACCCTAGGCCTTGTTTCCTAGCATTGCAATACCATTTACGCTCACTTTTATCATTAGTTACCTTGCTGTTTTTATATTTTTAGATTACAAAAACCTATATCTACCATCCATATTGCACTTGTATCACCATCTCTTCACCGAACTAGTGCACCTATACAATTTACCATTGTATTGGGTGTGTTGGGGACACAAGAGACTCTTTGTTATTTGGTTACAGGGTTGCTTGAGAGAGACCATCTTCATCCTACGCCTCCCAAGGATTGATAAACCTTAGGTCATCCACTTGAGGGAAATGTGCTACTGTCCTACAAACCTCTGCACTTGGAGGCCCAACAACGTCTACAAGAAGAAGGTTGTGTAGTAGACATCATTCGGCAGCCGGCCGAAGAAGCCCAAGGGCTCGGCCACGGCGACCAAGCGGGATGAAGCGGCCGCGAAGGCCATCCGCTTCCGCAAGGCGGTGAAGGAGCCGCAACTGGTTTCTGCGTAAGTACTGCCTTCCCCTCGCGCCTTCATTTTTTTCCTTGTTGATTCTGTCTGAGTTTCTTTACTTTGTTTCCCTTGATCTAGGGCTCCGCTCTCCCTCGAGAAATCGGCCGCCGCCTCCATCGTGGGGTCAGCGGAGACTTCCAGCACCACTCGGCGGATCGACCCGGCCGCCGACCTCCGGGAGGCGAGGGAGCGGAACGCGCAGGAAGCGCGCGAGGAGCAGGAAGCCGCCCGCCTGGAGAAGGCGGAAGCAGAGAAGGCGGAGGCCACCACCCTGAAGAAACTGGCGGAGGCCGAGGCAGCCGACGCAGCGAAGAAGCAGGCCGAGGAAGCCGCGCACTGCCAGTCGGCGATATTCATCACTCCCCTGAACTCTGCACCGCCACCTCCGGAGTTCGTGGCGCAGACTGGGGAAGTCGGCAACGAGCACCCGATCATGGAGAGGGACGGCGGCGACGTCGCCATGCCGAACGTGATTGTGCCTCCACCGCTGCCGTTCGGGAGCGCGCAAGGCGAGCAGCCGGCGGACCCGTCGGTGCCGCTAACTGGAAACGAGGTGGTGACGGGCCCGACTCCTGAGGTCGGCACACCGATGCGCCGCCGACTTGCAAAGGCGGCTTCGGCGCCACGCCCGCTGGAGATTGGCGCCGCAAGCTCCTCGATCCCAGACACCGGGGCGACCAACGCCGCGCCCACTGGGTGGGTGCGGGGAGGCGGGGCGGGCCATCTGAACAAGGCGATCCTGGACGTTCAAGCCAAACTCCGCGCCGAGGCCGACGCTATCAAGCACTGCAACAAGGCGTTCTTGGAATCGCGAGAGGCCATCCGGGTACGCTTCTTGCTTCTTTGTTTTTAACTCTTGTATTGCTTGTCCGGCTGCAGGAAGCATTTCATAGTACAAGGCGGCGAGTCCCCGGACAGACTAGTCGGACCCGGTGCCAAGCGACATAAAGAAAATGACACATTCATAGGCATAGTTCTTATCATATAGATAAAAGAGGGCAGTCCCCGAGTTCTTCTTGGGGGACCCAGAGTCTTCGTACTTTAATACAAAAGGTAGCGTGGCACATACTGCATCAACTGTAAAATCTTCGGAGGAGATTCGCATTCCATGGCCGCTCTGTCTCCTTGCCGGAGTCGTCCCTCTTGCGCGCTCGAGGCTTCTGAGCGTCGATCAGGTAGTAGGAGTTGTTGCCCAACACCTTGCTGATGATGAAGGGGCCTTACCAAGGCGCTGAGAGCTTGTGCTGGCCGGTTGTTCGCTGGATCAGCCGGAGCACAAGGTCTCCCTCTTGGAAAGATCTCGGCTTGACCTTCTGGTTGTAGTATCGGCGCAGGCTCTGCTGGTAGATGCTGGACTGGCTGAGTGCCAACAGCCGGCCCTCTTCCAGCAGATCGATGCCGTCTTGACGTGCTTCTTCTGCCTCCTCTTCGGTGTACATGGTGACTCGAGGGGAGTCGAATTCTATGTCCGTTGGGATGACGGCTTCGACACCGTAGACAAGGAAGAAAGGTGTGAAGCCGGTTGACTTGTTCAGAGTTGTGCGCAGGCTCCAGAGGACGGCTGGCAGCTCGTCGAGCCAGCAGCCGGCCGAACGCTCCAGAGGCTCGACCAGTCGAGGCTTGATGCCGGACAAAATGAGGCCGTTTGCTCGCTCCACCTGGCCGTTTGACTGCGAATGGGAAACGGACACTAAGTCCAGTCGGATGCCCTGTGTTGCGTAGAAACGGGCCAAGGCGCCTTTGGCAAAGTTCGTGCCATTGTCGGTGATGATGCTGTGTAGTATGCCATACCGGATGGTGATGTCGGAGATGAAAGTCACGGCAGTTGGACCATTCAATTTCTTGATTGGTTTTGCTTCTATCCACTTGGTGAACTTGTCCACTACGACAAGCAGATGAGTCATGCCACCTCGTGCCGTTTTGAATGGTCCCACCATGTCCAGGCCCCAGACAGCAAAGGGCCAGGCAATGGGGATAGTCTTGAGTGCAGAAGCTGGCTGATGTGGCTTGGAGCGGAATTTCTGGCACCCCTTGCATTTCTGGACCAAGTCTTTGGAGTCTTCTAGAGCAGTCAGCCAGAAAAAACCATGGAGGAAAGCTTTGGCGACAAGTGCCCTTGAAGCCGCGTGGTGACCACACTCGCCTTGATGGATATCTTTGAGAATTGCTTGGCCTTGCTCCGGCTCTACGCAGCGCTGGTAGACACCAGTGACATTGCGCCTCACAAGCTCTCTATTGACTATGGTGTATGCTGCTGCCCGGCGTTGCACTTGCCGGGCCGAGATCTCATCAGTCGGCAGCTCTTTGTTTACCACGAAGTTGAGGATGGGCTGGGCCCATGAAGGTGCTGCAATTTCTTCGACTGCTAGGACTGCAACTTGGACGAGGGTGGTTGGGCCGGGAGGCGGCGGGTTGGAGTCGGCTGCCGCTTGTTGGGTCGATGAAGTCCCCGGGCCAACTGCTGCAGTCCCCGGGTCGGGCTCTGACATCCCCGGGCTGACCTCTGCAGTCCCCGGGCCGGGTTCTGAAGTCCCCGGGCTGACCGCTGCAGTCCCCGGGCCGGGTTCTGAAGTCCCCGGGCCGGGTGCGACTGTCGCGGCCCCTGGGCCGCCTGCCGGAGTTCCCGTGTCGGCTGCTGGAGCTCTCAAGTCGGATCCGACTGCTTCAGGAGGAGCCGGCATGAAGATGGAATCCGACTCTGGCGATGGCTTGACAGACGTCTTGAGGAGGCGTTATAGGGCGACGCTGGTTGGTATTGCTTGACGGGTGGAGCCGATTCGTGCCAAGGCATCTGCTTGCTCATTGTCATTCCTTGGCACATGGAGAAACTTGCACCCTTCAAAGTATCCACTGAGTTGCTGTACGAGGAAGCGGTAGCTCGCCATGTTTGCATCTTTGGCGTCCCAGTCGCCCGACGACTGCTGGACCACCAAGTCAGAGTCACCATAGCACAGGATCCGGCGAATGCCGAGTTCCTTGGCAAGCCGGAGCCCGTGAATGAGGGCCTCGTATTCAGCGACGTTGTTGGAGGCGGCAAAGTGAATTTGCAGCACATATCTGAGCTTGTCGCCTTTGGGAGAGGTGAGGACGATGCCGGCTCCTAAACCGGTGCGCATCTTGGAACCATCAAAGTGCATCCGCCAATGGGTGGAGTCCGGCGCTGGCGGCAGGTACTGGGTCTCGGCCCAGTCGACGAGGAAAGTCGGCCAGTGCTTGTGACTTGATGGTGGTGCGAGGCTGGTAATAGATGGTGTAGGGGGCCAAATCTATGGCCCATTTGGCCACTCGGCCTGAAGCATCTCGGCTTCCAATGATCTCGGCTAGTGGAGCTGTGCAGACCACAGTGATTGGGTGCTCTTGAAAGTATGGTTTCAATTTCTTGGCCGCAAAGTGCACGCCGTAGCACATCTTCTGGTAGTGGGGGTAGTTTTGCTTGGAGGTTGACAACACTTCACTCAGGTAATACACCGGTCTCTGGACTGGTAGTGCCTTGCCTTCCTCCTTGCGTTCTACCACTATGACTGTGCTGACCACCCGGCTGGTGGCGGCGATGTAGAGGAGCATGGGATCCTTAGGAGTCGGAGCCGCCAGGACAGGTGGGGTAGTCAACATCTTCTTGAGCTGGAGAAAAGCTTCATCTGCCTTGTCGTTCCACTCGAAAAAAGTGGTCTTCTTCATGAGCTGGTACAGGGGAAGAGTCTTCTCTTCCAGCCGACTGATGAAACGGCTGATGGACGCCAAACAGCCGGTGAACTTTTGTACATCGAGCAGTCGGGTGGGCACTTCCATCCTCTCGATGGCCTTGATCTTCACAGGGTTGCACTCTATGCCGCGCTCTGAGACCAGGAAGCCAAGAAGCTGGTCGGCTGGTACTCCGAAGACGCATTTCTCCGGGTTGAGCTTGATTTGAAATCGGCGCAAGTTCTCAAAGGTCTCCTTGAGGTCTTCTAGCAGCGTTCCACGCTTCTCCGTCTTCACCACAACATCGTCCACATAAACGTGGGCGTTCCTGCCGAGTTGCTTGAGGAGGCACTTCTGCATGCAACGTTGAAACGTGGCGCCGGCATTCCTCATGCCGAACATCATGGTCAAGTAGCAGAAGGCTCCAAATGGTGTGATGAAGGCGGTCTTCAACCTGTCGGCCGGGTTCAACTTGATCTGGTGATATCCTGAGTATGCGTCCAAAAAACTCAACAGCTCGCATCCGGCTGTGGAGTCTATCACTTGGTCAATTCTCGGCAAAGCAAATGGGTCTTTGGGGCAGGCTTTGTTGAGGCTGGTGTAATCAATACACATGTGCCACTGCTTGTTTTTCTTCAGCACAAGGACTGGGTTGGCCAGCCACTCTGGAAAGAACACTTCCATGATGAAGCCGGCTGCCAGTAGCCGGGCTATCCCTTCTCCAACGACTCTTCTCTTCTGACAGGCGGTGCAAGGGCTGCCTGACTGGCTTGACATCGGAACGGACATGTAACTTGTGCTCGGCGAAATCCGTCGGAACACCCGGCATGTCTTTAGGTGACCATGCAAAGATGTCCCGATTCTCACGGAGGAAATCGACGAGCTCGCCTTCCTATTTGCTGTCAAGGTTTGCACCTACGACAGCGTACCTCTCCGGGTGCTCCGGGTCCAAGGGTATCTTCTTTGTCTCTTTGGCCGGCTTGAACAAGCCCTCGGCTTCCGACTCCTTGGGGTTGGGTGATATTTCCGGCTGCTTGCCTGCCATCGCCACAACTCGGTCAAGGAGCCGCTTCTCGGCCGTGATCACAAGGGACTCGACCAGTTGGCTGCTATCTGCTGCGCAAGCGGACGACTCCTTGTAGTCCCCGGCTATGGTCAAAATTCCCTTGGAACTCGGCATCTTCATCTTGAGGTAAGCATAGTGGGGGACCGCCATGAACTTGGCCAGAGCAGGCCGGCCAAGTAGTGCATGGTACGTGCTCTCAAGGTCCACCACCTCAAACCAGACTGGCTCTCGGCGGAAATGATCTTTGTCTCCAAAGAGGACATCTATCTAGATCTTGCCAATTGGTGAGCAGGAAAGGCCAGGAACTATGCCATGGAATACAGTCCGGCTGGGCTGAAGCTGCCTTTGTTTGATTCCTAACTTCTCCATGGTATCCTTGTACAGGATGTTGATGCTGCTGCCGCCATCTATCAGGACTCGGGAGAAACGAGCAGCTCGCCTCTCTGTGGCAAAGGTGGCATCCAGGACCAGGGCATAGGAGCCGGGATTGGGCATTACTTCCGGGTGGTCGGCTCTGCTCCAGCTGATGGGCTTCTCGGACCAATGCATGAACTCAGGGGTCTCTGATGCCACTGCATTTACTTCTTGCTGTCGTTGCCGTCTGCTGTGCTTGTCGTCGGCCACGCTGGTGAACACGACATAAGCTCCGTGCTCTTCAGGATACTCGTCTTGTATGGCCCCGACTGGTCGAACCGCCGGCTGCTGGGGGGAGGAGGAGGCAGCTGCCCAGCAGGCGGAGGAGGCAGAAGGCCGTCACCCTTGGCGATCCTGGTGAGCCAATGGCACTTCCGAGTGGTGTGGTTGGACAGCTTCGCGCCGCTGTGAAATTTGTAGGGTGCATCAAGAGTCTGCTCATACGAGAAAGCAGGCAGCCAATTGGGCTTGCCGCCCTTCTGGCGCTTGGACGGAGGCTGCCCTTCCGGCTGCTGGTCTTCGACTGTCGCCACCTGCCGGCTTGTAGAAGCCGGCTGCGCGGCCTTGCGTTTGTTGTCGTTGGGTTGCTGACGCCGACTGGTGTCACCAGCCGGGGCCCGAGGAGCTGGAGGAGCCACTTTGCCAGATGCATCAACTTGGATCTCTGCCTTCATGGAGGAGTCGGCCGTGGCGTATTTATCTGCTATGATCAGCAGCTCGTCGAGGGTTGCTGGCTCGTCGAGGGTTGCTGGCTCGTCGCAGAGAAGCCTGTGCTTGAGAAGGGTGCCCTGTCGGCACCCGGCGGTGAAGTACTCGATGGCCTGCACCTCGTGCATGCCCTCACAAGAGTTGCGGAGCTCGGCCCAGCGTGTGAGGTAGTCGCGAGTCGACTCGTTGGGGCCCTGGACACACAAGGAGAGCTGGCGGGGCTTGGGCGGCCGCTTGTAAGTGCTGGTGAAGTTGCGGACGAAGGCTTCGGTGAAGTCAACCCAACTATTGATGCTGCGGGGCTTCAGGCTGTTCAGCCATGTCCGGGCCGTGCCCTGGAGCATGAGTGGAACGTACTTCACGGCCACGAGCTTGTTGCCGTTTGCGATGCTGACGGCTATGGAGTAGTCGACCAGCCAGTCCTCCGGCTTTACGGAGCCGGTGTATTTGGGCGTATCTCTTGGGAGCGTGAACCCTTTGGGGAAGGGCTCATCTCGAATGCAGGGGCCAAAACAAGGCAGACCCAGCTCATCTTCTTCTTCTAGCGCCAGAGATCGGTGGAGGCGGTCGATCCGGTGGCGGGCATCATTCTCTCCGACTCCTTCTCGGCGGCCAAGGCGGTCGCCGAGTGTCGGGTGTTCAATAGACGGCGGGGAGATGCGCCTTTCCCTGCGAGGGGGAGGAGGCGGACAGTCGTCCCGTCGTTCTACTGCTCTTGGGCGGCCGTCTTGGTCGCGCTCGATGGTGAGGCGAGTCCGGCTGCGGCTGGCAGCCGGCTCCTTGTCTCTTCTTCCGCGGACGCCACCAGTCGGCGTCCGGGATGTCGTGCCTTGGTCTCGGCGGGGAGGCGGATCGTCATTTTGCCGGTTGGGAGCCTCAGTACGGCATCCGGCCTCATGCTGCTCAGCAGCCGCGTCGAGGAGTCGCTGGACGCGCTCCGCCATCTGGAGACGCTACTCGCCCTCAAACTTGTCCAGCTCTTCTGCTGCCGCCTGGGCAGCTCGTATGTTCTCCGCAGGCGTGGCGTAGATGGGGCGATCCACCCCGAATAGGCTGGCAATGGCCACGCCGCGTTGCTGGACCGTGCCAATGCGACTAGGCCCACCAGGAGCCGGCGTGCCACCCACAGCATGGTCCATCTCGCGCTAGTAGGGCTCCGATAGGCGTCTCATGTTGGCTAGCATTTTGGCGCTCTCGACGAGCTGGACGCGGCGTGCTTCCAGCATCTCGGTGTCGGCGTCTTCTGGAATGGGCGCCGTCAGGTCTTCCAGTGCCGCATCGAGCGGGTCATGAGCACCTCCGCCGGAGTGCTCGCTATGGCCGAGGACAAGCACCTCCGTGATGGTCCTTCCGCCGCTCTCCGCGCGAGGAAGCGCCTCGTCGTAGACCACCACGTTGGTGGGGAACACGTCAAGCAACGCAGTGTCGGAATCGACAAGCATCGGGTCGGTGGAGCCAACAGATTCCAAGTCTACAGCAGGCTCGTTGGCAACGTGGAGCTGATCGAGGAGGCTGACGAGGCGGCTCTCGGGACCATCGGTGCCCGCATCAGACGCGGGCTCGTCGGAGAGGTGAACCTCGCCAACAAGATCGGCGAGGCAGCTCGCTGCGTAGGCGACCTCCGCGCCATGCAGCGCGTCAGCGCAGACTCCGTCTGGCGTGCCGGGCTGGCTGCGCTCGCCAGGGAGGAAGAGGGTTCCCGTCCAGAACAGGTCTCCGGACGACGGTGCACCTCGCCCACGGTGGGCGCCAAATGTCGGGGGTTGGGTGCGACATATGCCAATGGATGGCTTATCATGGTGGGAGCGAGTAGAACGTCGCCGGTGCCTGGAAGCGGGATGAGGCGTAGACACGAGCACAGGCGCACTTTACCCAGGTTCGGGGCTCTCCTAGGAGATAACACCCCTAGTCCTGCTCTGCGGGGTCTCCGCATGATCACTAAGGCACTAGTGAGTATAATGGTGCTCCTCGAGCTGTTTGCTAAAGGTGGAAGAAAGCAAGGCTAGCTCTCTCCTCTCTCTATGGGCCGGTCTAGTTCTAACAGGTTGGGAACCCTTTGCATGGGTGCTCTGGGGGGTTATATAGGCCTACCCCCAGGGGTACAATAGTAATCTGGCCGGGTGTAGGACCCGGCTGTCAGTCTCTCTGGTGGCCGGCTTCTCCGCCGACTGCTGGGGCCCGCCGACTGGTCTGGTACTGAGCCGACAGGCCGCCTCCGCCGCTCGCGGGTCTTGTCGGCTGCTGATCACTATAGCCGTGATGCTAATGACGCCGGCTCGGTCAGGGGAGCGTGGCTACAGCCCCGCCGCCTGGCGGGCGATTACTGTAGCCACTCTGTGTCTCGTCCAGTTAATGGCGAGCGGGCCCCAAGGAAGGGGCGGGCCGACTTCTGGGGGCCGACCTCCCTCGAGTCCGACTGGTGGGGCTCTAGCCGTCTTCCGGGCTCTCGCTGATCGGTGGGGCCCGTCGTCCTTGGGCCGTACCGACAAGCCGTCGTGGGAGCAGGGCTCCGCCTGCTTGTGGTGACGTCAGGGGTGGAGTGGCAACAGTGCCGCGCCGGGCGGAGATCTCCGCCTGTATGGTGCACTGTGGCCACGCCCATCCTCGGACCAGGGGGATGGGCTACACTGTAGCCACTCCCTGTCTTGTCTTTCTTGATGAGGGCGCAGGCTTCGTGGGCGCCACAGGCCGTCAACTAGGGGCCGGCTTCTCTGGAGGCCGCCCACTAGGAGTCGGCTTGTCTTGATGCCGGCTTCTGGAACTCGGCCGTCTATGGGCAGCCGGCTATTCCTCCAGCCGGCCACCAGAAGGCGGCACCTCGTCTTGACGCCTTGAGGGGCGCAGCCAGCCCCGATGTCTTGAAAGGTTCTGGGTCTCGGGTTAGCCTACCCGTGGCCCATTACTCCGACAGCGATCCCCTATACTTGTGGGTTATCAAGACTATTTTCTGGCACCGTTGCCGGGGAGCATAGCTCTATTCTTTGAGCACTTGGGATTTATATCTGCTGGTCACTATGAAGAACTTGAAAGACGAGAAAACAAAAATTTATCCCTCAACTACGAGGGGAGGTAAGGAACTGCCATCTAGCTCTGCACTTGATTCACCTTCTGGTTTGAGTAAGCTTGCGACACCTAAACCTGGTTCTGCTATTAATTCTGATATGTCGCATGTTATTGATGATGCCACTTCTGCTATGCATGATACTTATGATGAAACTACTTCTATGCTTGATACTACTGTGCCACTTGGTGAATTTCTTGATGAACAACTTGCTAGGGCTAGAGAGAATGAAATTATTGAAACTGATAATATTGATGAAAGTGATGAAGAAGGCCCTCCCAATAAATATGAATTGCCCGTTGTGCCTGAGGGCTATGTTATGGATGAAGAAACTAAAAGAGACTTTCTTGCTTGCAATGATAGAAGTGATCTTAAGAAATTATTAGCTAAGCTTAAACAAAAAACTCTGAATGCCAGAATGAAATATGATCCTGCTTATGCTACTTCACCTATCTTTGTTACTGATAAGGATTATGAATTCTCTGTCAATCCTGATATAATTACTTTGGTTGAATCTGGTCCTTTCTATGGCTATGAACCTGAAACTGTTGTGGCACATCTTACTAAATTAAATGATATAGCCACCCTGTTCGCTAATGATGAGAGAACTCGCTACTTTTATATCCTTGAGATATTTCCGTTCTCATTAAAGGGTGATGCTAAGAGATGGTTTAATTCTCTTGATCCTGGCTGTGTGCGTAGTCCCCAGGATATGATTTATTACTTCTCTACTAAATATTTCCCTGCTCATAAGAAACAAGCTGCTTTAAGGGATATATATAATTTTGTGCACATTGGAGAAGAGAGTCTCCCACAAGCTTGGAGGAGGCTTCTCCAATTACTTAATGCTTTGCCCGATCATCCTCTCAAGAAAAATGAAATACTTGATATCTTTTATAATGGACTAACCGATGCTTCCAGAGACTACCTGGATAGTTGTGCTGGTTCTGTTTTCAGGGAAAGAACACCGGATGAAGCTGAAATTCTATTGAATAATATGTTGACAAATGAAAATAATTGGACACTTCCTGAGCCAACTCCCGAGCCTATTCCTAAACCAACTCCGAAGAAGAGGGGTGTTCTATTTCTCAGTCCTGAAGATATGCAAGAGGCAAAGAAACCTATGAAAGAAAAAGGTATTAAAGCTGAAGATGTTAAGAATTTACCCCCTATTGAAGAAATACATGGTCTTAATTTACCGCATGTTGAAGAAATATATAATCTTAATTCATCACCTATTGAAGAAACACATGGTCTTGATAACCCGACACAGGTACTAAAGGTAAATTCTCTCTATAAATTTGATGAAGGTGATATTCCTCACTGTAAGTCTGCTAGACAATGCTTAGATGAGTTTGATAATTTTATTGTTAAACAAGAGAACTTCAATGCTTATGTTAGTAGACAATTGAAATACAATTCAAATATTCTTGAACACTTGGGTGATTATATGTCTAGAGTTAAAGGTGAACTTAAACTCATTAGTAAACATGCTTCTATGGTTACCACTCAAGTTGAACAAGTACTTAAAGCTCAAAATGATTTGCTCAATGAATTGAATAGTAAGAAAAATGACTATGCTGTTAGAGTGGCTACAAGAACTGGTAAAATGACTCGGGAACCTTTGTATCCTGAAGGCCATCCTAAGAGAATTGAGCAAGATTCTCAGAGAAATAATTTAGATGCACCAACTCCTTCTAAAAAGAAGAAAAAGAAAAATGATAGGACTTTGCATGCTTCTAGTGAACCTATTGCTGAACCACCTGAGAATCCAAATGATATTTCTATTTCTGATGCTGAAACACAATCTGGTAATGAACATGAACCTAGTGATAATGTTAATGAAGATGTTCATGTTGATGCTCAACCTAGCAATGATAATGATGTAGGAATTGAACCTTCTGTTGATCTTGATAACCCACAATCAAAGAATCAACGTTATGATAAGAGAGACTTTGTTGCTAGGAAGCACGGTAAAGAAAGAGAACCATGGGTTCAGAAACCCATGCCTTTTCCTCCCAAACCATCCAAGAAAAAGGGTGATGAGGATTTTGAGCGCTTTGCTGAAATGATTAGACCTATCTTTTTGCGTATGCGTTTTACTGAT
Source organism: Aegilops tauschii subsp. strangulata (assembly GCF_002575655.3). Classification (NCBI taxonomy): domain Eukaryota; kingdom Viridiplantae; phylum Streptophyta; class Magnoliopsida; order Poales; family Poaceae; genus Aegilops; species Aegilops tauschii. Next base: position 489,499,600 of record NC_053039.3, read on the forward strand.
ATGATTAAAATGAATCCTTATGCTAAGTATATGAAGGATATTGTTACTAATAAAAGAAAGATACTGGAAGCTGAAATTTCCACCATGCTCGCTAATTATACTTTTAAGGGTGGAATACCTAAGAAACTAGGAGATCCAGGAGTACCAACTATACCATGCTCCATTAAAAGAAATTATGTTAGAACTGCTTTATGTGATCTTGGAGCCAGTGTTAGTGTTATGCCTCTCCCTTTATATCTTAGACTTGATTTGAATAAGTTGACACCTACTGAAATATCTTTGCAAATGGCTGATAAATCAACTGCTATACCTGTCGGTATTTGTGAGGATGTGCCTGTTGTGGTTGCAAACGTTACTATTTTAATGGACTTTGTTATTCTTGATATTCCCGAGGACGATAGTATGTCTATTATTCTTGGAAGACCCTTTTTGAATACTGCAGGGGCTGTTATTGATTGCAACAAAGGCAATGTCACTTTTCATGTTAATGGTAATGAGCATACAATACATTTTCCGAGGAAACAACCTCAAGTTCACAGTATCAATTCTATTGGAAAAATTCCATCGATTATTATTGGAGGTTTTGAATTTCCTCTTCCTACTGTCAAAAAGAGATATGATATTCTTATTATTGGGGACGTGCATATCCCCGTTGAGGTACCATAGTGTTAGTCGAAATTTCTCTGGTTCCATGTTATTCGGAATGAGATTGTTAACAAGACTTGATCAACCTTGTTAGTGGATTCCTTTTGATGAGCATGAGATGGATGAAGTTAGAAGGCACAACCTTCTGTACCCTCTTTTTACTTTCTGTTATTTAGAATGAATAAAGTAAAAATAGTATTTTTCTGTCTGTTTTCTGAATTATCCATGCAATATAAAAATACCCCGAAAATAAAAGTTCTCCAAATGCGCCGAAATTGAAATATGATTTTTTCTAGAATATTTGAGAATATCTGGCACTGAGAACACAGCAGGGGGAGCAAGCACTGGGGCACGAGGGTCCTGGGCGCGCCCACCCCTCTGGGCGCACCCGCTGCCTCGTGGGCCCATGGTGGCTCCCCTTCACTTATTCCTGCACCCACACACTTCTTCTTCCTCCCAAAAAAATCATCAACCAGCTCAAGCACGAGTTCTAGCTCATTTTGCTGCGATTTTCGATCTCCTTGCTCAAAGCACCTCTAACAAAACTGTGATAATCCCCAAGTGTAGGGAATCATCGTAGCAATTTCCAAAGGTGGAAGTGATAAGTATGGAGTGTCGAACCCACGAGGAGCTAAAGGTAAGATCAATATTCTCTCAAGCCCTATCTGCCACTGATACGACTCTACGTACACCGAACGTTTGCTTCCAACTAGAAACGAGAAATAAAACTATGTTGTGGGTATGAAGAGGATAACTTTGCATGATATCGGAGAACTAAAATATAAAAGTAGTTGCTGTTATCATAAAGTTAGAATATACTACTAAATATTATAAATAGCAAGTGTGGAATAATGATGAATCGGTGTGCGGAATTGTCCTAGGCAATTGTTAACAAGACCGATAGTCGTCATTGCAATTTCATATGAGGGAGAGGCATAAGCTAACATACTTTCTCTTCTTGGATCATATGCACTTATGATTGGAACTCTAGCAAGCATCCGCAACTACTAAAGATCATTAAGGTAAAACCCAACCATAGCATTAAAGCATCAAGTCCTCTTTATTCCCATACGCAACAACCCCCTTACTCGGGTTTGTGTTTCAGTCACTCACCAACCCACTATAAGCGAATCATGAACGTATTGCAACACCCTACAGTGGGAGTCCCTCACGCTTGCGCGACACAGAGAGCACCATAGGACAGCACCAATAATAAAACATACAACTCATACCAATCTAGATCATCAATCAACCCAAAGACAAAGGATATCTACTCAAAACATCATAGGATGGAAACACATCATTGGATCATAATATGTGGCATAAAGCACCATGTTCAAGTAGGGATTACAGCGGGGTGCGGGAGAGTGGACCGCGTAAAATAGATGAGGATGGTGATGATGATGGCGATGTTGATGAAGACGATCACCGCGGCGATGATTCCCCTCCCGAAGGCACTCCGGTGCCACCGAGAGAGAGGAGGAGAGGTTCTCCCCCTTGTGCTTCCTCCTCCATGGCCTCCCCCCTAGATGGGGAGAGGTTCTTCCTCTGGTCCTTGGCCTTCATGGCGATGTTGGCCCCTCCGGGATCCTCCTCCATGGCCTCCGGTGATGATGGCCCCCTCCGGCAGGGTGCCAGAGAGGGCCTAGATTGATTTCTCGTGGCTACAGAGGCTTGCGGCGGCGGAACTCCTGATCTAGGTTATTTTCTGGGGGTTTCTGTATTTATAGGAATTTTTGGCATTGATTTCACGTCAGGGGGGTCTCCGAGTCGTCCATGAGGCAGGGGCCCACGCCCAGGGGGGTGGGCGCGCCCCCCACCCTCGTGGACAGCCCGGGACTCTTCTGGCCCAACTCTTTTGCTCCAGGGGCTTCTTTTGGTCCATAAAAAATCAACAAAAATTGGCACGTCAATTGGACTTCGTTTGGTATCCTTTTCTGTAAAACTCAAAAACAAGGAAAAAACAGAAACTAGCACTGGGCTCTAGGTTAATAGGTTAGTCCCAAAAATCATATAAAATAGCATATAAATGCATATAAAACATCTAAGATGGATAATATAATAGCATGAATACTTCATAAATTATAGATACGTTGGAGACGTATCAGCATCCCCAAGCTTAATTCCTGCTCGTCCTCGAGTAGGTAAATGATAAAAGAAATAATTTATGAAGTGTGAATGCTAGCAGGTGCACAAGTTTGATCAATGATAATTTAATTCACCTTTTCTAGCATCATTATATGTCATAACAGTAGCTCATCTCATAAAACTTTTCATGATCAAGTAACAAGCTATTCACATGTTAAAGTATAGATCATAAACTTTCTTGAAAACTAACAAACAATATTCTCAGTCATCAAACAATTGCAATTCATCTTATTTTCAGGAAGGGTCTATGTCAGAGCTTTGATTCAGCAAACTCCACATACTCAACTATCATTTAATCTTTCACAATTGCTAACACTCACGTGATATTTATGGGTTCAAAGTTTTAATCGGACACAGAGAAAGATAGGGGCTTATAGTTTTGCCTCCCAACCTTTTACCTCAAGGGTAATGTCAACAATAATAACTCATGAAAACCTACATCCAAGTGGATATATATATATCCAGATCACTCCAACACAAAGTGCTTGCCAAAGGAAAAAGTGTAAAAAGGAAAGGTGATGATCACCATGACTCTTGTATAAGGGTAGAAGGTAAAAGTAAAAGATAGGCCCTTCGCAGAGGGAAGCAGAGGTTGTCATGCGCTTTTATGGTTGGATGCATAAAATCTTAATGCAAAAGAATGTCACTTTATATTGCCCCTTGTGATAAAGACCTTTATTATGCAGTCCGTCGCTTTTATTTCTTCCCTATCACAAGTTCGTATAAAGCTTATTTTCTTTGCACTAATAGATCATACATATTTACGGAGCAATTTTTATTGCATGCACCGATGACAACTTACTTGAAGGATCTTACTCAATCCTTAGGTAGGTATGGTGGACTCTCATGGCAAAACTGGTTTAAGGGATGTTTGGAAGCACAAGTAGTATTTCTACTTGGTGCAAAGAATTTGGCTAGCATGAGAGGGGAAGGCAAGCCCAACATGTTGGATGATCCAAGACAATATAACGTTTCGGATATAGGAAAACATAACCCATTACGTTTTCTTCCTTGTCCAACATCAACCTTTTAGCATGTCATATTTTAATGAGTGCTCACAATTACAAAAGATATCCAAGATAGTATATTTATATGTGAAATCTCTCTTCCTTCAATATTCTTTCATGAATTGTTCAAGTGACCAATTCTGCGTTTGCTAACTTTCAATAAGTTTACTACCTATACTTATTTTGTGTGAAGTCATTACTCCCCATGGTATGAGCATATGAAACATATATAAATTCAGATTTATGATATTCAATTCATTCAACCATTTACTCACAGGATATAGGTGAAGCACGTGAGTAAATGACAAACTACTCCAAAAAGATATAAGTGAAGAACACTGAGTAGTCAAATAATTAACTAGCCATGGGAGGATTCTTTTTCATTCAAGAGTTCAGATCCAATGATTTTATTCAAACAGAAAGTAAAATTGAAAATACGCTCCAAGCAAAACTCATATCATGTGATGAATAAAAATATAGCTCCGAGTAAGGTATACCGATAGTTTTGAAGACGAAAGAGGGGATGCCTTCCGGGGCATCCCCAAGCTTAGGCGCTTGAGTCTTCCTTGAATATTACCTTGGGGTGCCTTGGGCATCCCCAAGCTTAGGGTCTTTCCACTCCTTATTCTCCTCATATCGATATCTCACCCAAAGCTTGAAAACTTCAATCACACAAAACTTAACGAAACTTCGTGAGATAGGTTAGTATGATAAAGAGTAAACCATTCACTTTGGTACTGTCAAAGACAAGGTTCATAATTGTTCCCACACAATGTATACTGTACCATATCATTTCTACAATTTATATTGAGAAATATAAGCCATAGAAACTAGAAAACAAGCAAACTATGCAATGAAAACAGAATCTGTCAGAAACAGAACAATCTGTAATGATCTGAACAGCAACCATACTTATGCTACTCCAAAAATTATGAAATAAATTGGTGGACGTGAGGAATTTGTCTATTAATCTTCTGAAAAAAGAATCAACTCAAAATCACTCTTCTGTAAAAAAAAGGTAGCTAATCTCGTGAGTGCAAAGTTTCTGTTTTTTTACAGCAAGATCACATTAACTTTCACCCAAGTCTTCCCAAAGGTCTTACTTGGCACTTTATTGAAACAAAAGCTATAAAACATGATTAGTACAGTAGATTAATCATGTAAACACACAAAAACAGTAAGGGTAAATATTGGGTTGTCTCCCAACAAGCGCTTTTCTTTAATGCCTTTTAGCTAGGCATGATGATTTCAATGATGCTCACATAAAAGATAAGAATTGAAACATAAAGAGAGCATCATGAAGAATATGACTAGCACATTTGAACCTAACCAACTTCCTATGCCTAGGGATTTTGTGAACACATAATTTATAGGAACAAGAATCAACTAGCATAGGAAGGCAAAACAAGTATAACTTCAAAACTTTAAGCACATAGAGAGGAAATTTGATATTATTGCAACTCCTACAAGCATATATTCCTCCCTCATAATAATTTTCAGTAGCATAATGAATGAATTCAACAATAAAACCATCACATAAAGCATTATTTTCATGATCTACAAGCATAGAAATTTTTCTACTCTCCACATAAGCAAAATTCTTCGCATTCGGAATAGCGGGATCACTAGTTCCTAAAGTTGACACTCTTCCAAACCCGCTTTAGATGAAGTATTATTCATACTCCAAAATATATAAGTGAAGTTCATGGAGCATTCTACAATTAATATAGACTAACCAATATCCAAGCTCAAAATATATAAGTGAAGCACATGAAGCATTCTATAAAACCATACTCAAAAGATTTAAGTGAAGCACAAAGAGCAATTCTATAAGATCATACTTAAAAGATATAAGTGAAGCACATGAATTATTCTATAAATCAATGAAGGGCTATCTCATACTAGCATGGTTCTTAAAGGAAAAACAAAAACACAAAGGACACAAATCATGTGAACAAAACAAAAACCGAGGTACACCGATATTTGTTGAAGAAGAAAGATGGGATGCCAACAGGGGCATCCCCAAGCTTAGATGCTTGAGTATCCTTTGAAATATTTACTTGGGGTGCCTTGGGCATCCCCAATCTTGAACTCTTTCCTCTCTTTATTCTTCTCATATTGATAGCTCCTCGATCTTCAAACACTTCATCCACACAAAACTTTAACAAAAACTTTGTGAGATCCGTTAGTGTAATAAAGCAAATCACTACCTTTAGGTACTGTTGCAAACTTATTCCAATTTCATATTAGAACTATACTACTGTATTCCAACTTCACCATGGTTCATACCCCCCGATACTACCCATAGATTCATCAAAATAAGCGATCAACACAAGGGAAACATAATCTGTCTAAAACAGGACAGTCTGTAGTAATCTGGAGGTTTAGTAAACTTATGTAACTCCAACAATTATCAAATAAATTTGACAATTTGAACAATTTTTAAAGAATTAATTTGCAAAAAGTTTAAGACCCATTTGACTTTCCAGTAAAAAATGTAAAATGACGCGCTACAGCCAAAGTTTCTGTTTTTGTTCTGCACATAGTAAACAAGCAATCTAATCATCCTAAAACCAAAGCTTGGCACATTATTTTTATAATACAATGGATATATACAAGGGGATAATTATTTACAGAGAAACTACCATGAAAAATTCTACATTGTTTCCGTGAGCATGAACACAAGTGCTCAAGGTCAACCCTCACTTCTTCAATGCATAACTTTCCAATCACTTCTCTTTTTGAAAAACTGTTTAGGCATGAGAGGCAAGTAAGTTTTTTGTATTTTCATTCTTTTAAATTTTTCTGTATGTTTCACCCACAACTAAATAGAAACAAAAAGGAAAAACAAAATCTACTTAGTGAAGAAAGCAAACAAGCACACACGAGAATATCAACCCCACGCTATTGCTCCCCGGCAACGGCGCCAGAAAAGAGCTTGATAATCCCCAAGTGTAGGGAATCATCGTAGCAATTTCCAAAGCTGGAAGTGATAAGTATGGAGTGTCGAACCCACAAGGAGCTAAAGGTAAGATCAATATTCTCTCAAGCCCTGTCTGGCACTGATACGACTCTACGTACACCGAACGTTTGCTTCCAACTAGAAACGAGAAATAAAACTATGTTGTGGGTATGAAGAGGATAACTTTGCATGATCGGAGAACTAAAATATAAAAGTAGTTGCTGTTATCATAAAGTTAGAATATACTACTAAATATTCTAAATAGCGAGTGTGGATAATGATGGATCGGTGTGCGGAATTGTCCTAGGCAATTGTTAACAAGACCGATAGTCATCATTGCAATTTCATATGAGGGAGAGGCATAAGCTAACATACTTTCTCTTCTTGGATCATATGCACTTATGATTGGAACTCTAGCAAGCATCCGCAACTACTAAAGATCATTAAGGTAAAACCCAACCATAGCATTAAAGCATCAAGTCCTCTTTATTCCCATACGCAACAACCCCCTTACTCGGGTTTGTGTTTCAGTCACTCACCAACCCACTATAAGCGAATCATGAACGTATTGCAACACCCTACAGCGGGAGTCCCTCACGCTTGCGCGACACGGAGAGCACCATAGGACAGCACCAATAATAAAACATACAACTCATACCAATCTAGATCATCAATCAACCCAAAGACAAAGGATATCTACTCAAAACATCATAGGATGGCAACACATCATTGGATCATAATATGTGGCATAAAGCACCATGTTCAAGTAGGGATTACAGCGGGGTGCGGGAGAGTGGACCGCGTAAAATAGATGAGGATGGTGATGTTGATGAAGACGATCACCGCGACGATGATTCCCCTCCCGAAGGCACTCCGGTGCCACCGAGAGAGAGGAGGAGAGGTTCTCCCCCTTGTGCTTCCTCCTCCATGGCCTCCCCCCTAGATGGGGAGAGGTTCTCCCTCTGGTCCTTGGCCTTCATGGCGATGTTGGCCCCTCCGGGATCCTCCTCCATGGCCTCCGGTGATGATGGCCCCCTCCGGCAGGGTGCCAGAGAGGGCCTAGATTGATTTCTCGTGGGTACAGAGGCTTGCGGCGGCGGAACTCCCGATCTAGGTTATTTTCTGGGGGTTTCTGTATTTATAGGAATGTTTGGCATTGGTTTCACGTCAGGGGGGTCTCCGAGTCGTCCACGAGGCAGGGGCCCACGCCCAGGGGGGTGGGCACGCCCCCCACCCTCGTGGACAGCCCGGGACTCTTCTGGTCCAACTCTTTTGCTCCAGGGGCTTGTTTTGGTCCATAAAAAATCAACAAAAATTGGCACGTCAATTGGACTCCGTTTGGTATTCCTTTTCTGTAAAACTCAAAAACAAGGAAAAAACATAAACTGGCACTGGGCTCTAGGTTAATAGGTTAGTCCCAAAAATCATATAAAATAGCATATCAATGCATATAAAACATCTAAGATGGATAATATAATAGCATGAATACTTCATAAATTATAGATACGTTGGAGACATATCAAACTGCTTTGGGTGATTGTTCCTTGGTATGTGACTCCTCCATTGGTCCAATTAGTTTTTGCTCTAGTGCTTTATTCGTTGCAAATTTGTGCTGCCTAGGTGACCATGTTCTTGAGCTTGCATGTCAAATTTGTATGGTTCCAAGTAGTTCTAATGCATGGTATAGGCTCTAGGCACTTGTAGGAGTAGCTGCTATCAATTTTGTTGAGCTTGGTTCACTTTTATTTGAAGTTACTAAAAATTTCAGAAATTTTTCAGAGGAAGAAATATGTTTAGGAAAATGTACCAAGGTGGTCCTTCAAGGAAGCAAGGACCCATGCTTGCAATGCGTGATGCCGATGATGAACCACCAAGGGACGCTCCAGTGCGGGCTTGTGAATGGCCTTCAGAGGACTTCATGGATCAAGTAGGAATTAAGGAAGAATTTAACGCATATTTGCATAACGTTGATCTTGTGGGCTTCGAGGCAGAAAAGTGCCGTTAGTACCACTATCTCACTAGTTCCTTTGTGAGGAGGTTTGAATTTTCATCTTCACGCAATTCTCAAACTGTCCTGTTTGATCTTTATGAAAATTCATATACTATGGACTTACAGGATTTTACCACTGCATGCAAACTTCCACAATGGGGTAGCACTAGTGTACCTCGCAAATCTGAATTTAGAGATTTTCTTGCTAGTATAACTGTGGGGGAATCTAGAGACATAGCACAAGCTACCATAGGGAGCATTCATTTTCCTGCTATACATTATTTTGCTCTCTTCATAGGTAGGTGCATAAATGGTAAGGATGAAGCATGTCACATGTGTGTCCCTGACCTCAGTATTCTCAGGAGTGCTGTGTTAGGAGATAAACATTACAATTTGGGAGCCATTGTTGCACATAGGTTGCATCATAATAGATTTAATGGAGATTTCTTTGGTGGAATTTATGCAACCCGTTTAGCTAACTTTCTTGGTGTAACCATACGTGAGGATGATATTGAGTTACCTCCTGCTTATTTAGATTATGAGGCTATGGTTCCTCATCGTTTTGTTGAGAGGAACGATCAGTTCCTCCAGTACCGACTAATCTTTGACAGACGACGCACCTATCACGTCGCTCTCCCTGCTTCTACTTTCTTTGACTTTCAGGCAAAGGGGAGATATTACATAACCAGAGAGGAGGCGGAGGAGTATAAGAGGAGGGCTGAGATAGCCCGCCTCCAAGCGGCATCCCACGATGCAATAACTGCTGCATCTCAGTACGACCCCAACTACAACTTTGGATATCTGCCAGGCCATCCGTGGCAATAGACCAACTTAGGCCAAAAGCCTAAGCTTGGGGGAGTACGTATCTCTCACCAACATTACATTTATGTTCACACTTATTGCTAGATGTCGGTGCTCATATTCTTTCACTGTAATATCCATGCTAGTTTATTTTCTTTTTCTTGCTTTCTTCTTGTGTGTTCGATAAACCTTAAGAAAACAAAAAAAAAATTAGTTGTAGCTTTTAGCTAGTTTACTTTTCTTGTTGTAGTAGTAATAATTAAAAGAAAACCCAAAAAAGATTTCCTGTTCTTCTTTTGGTTGTTGGGAGCTTTCCCGTGTAAATAGTTTTTTTCTTTTCTTTTCTTTGGGGGTCAATAGGAGAAGACCATAATAAAATTGTTGAAGTGGCTCTTGTATGCATTATTTATGATTTAACCAAGAGCCCATATTGCCTTGTCTTCTCCTGTTTATTGAATGCTCGCAGATTCCAGCTTAGTCCAATGCACGTGCACTATTATTATTATTCACATCGTTCGGTCGTGCAAGTGAAAGGCAATTATGACGATATATGATGGACTGATTGAGATGAGAGAAGCTGGTATGAACTCGACCTCTCTTGTTTTTGTAAATACGATCAGTTCATCGTTCCTGATTCAGCCTATTATGAATAAACATGTTTGCAATGACAATTAGAGATTATAGTTACTTATGCCATGCTTAATTAGCTAGGAGTTTACAATGGTTTACCTTGCGTGCCAACATGCTATTAAAATGGTTGTGATGTGGTATGATGAGGTGGTATCCTCCTTTGAATGATTTAAGTGACTTGACTTGGCACATGTTCACACATGTAGTTGAAACAAATCAACATAGCCTTCACGATATGTATGTTCATGGTGGATTATATCCTACTCATGCTTGCACTCAATGTTCATTAATCTTAATGCATGTTCATGACGGTTGTCGCTCTCTAGTTGGTCACTTCCCAGTCTTTTGCTAGCATTCACTTGTACTAAGCGGGAATACTGCTTGTGCATCCAATTCCTTAAACCCCAAAGTTATGCCATATGAGTCCACTATACCTTCCTATATGCGGTATCTACCTGTCATTCCAAGTAAATTTGTATGTGCCAAACTCTAAACCTTCAAATGAAATTATGTTTTGTATGCTCGAATAGCTCATGTATCAACTAGGGATGTCCTTATCTTCCATGCTAGGCAGGTTATTCTCAAGAGGAGTGGGCTCTGCTCCTCACTCACGAGAAAATGGCTGGTCACCGGGATGCCCAGTCCCATGCTTTATGCAAACTAAATCAAAATAATTGCAAACAAAACTCCCCCGGGACTGTTGTTAGTTGGAGGCACTCGTTGTTTCGAGCCAGCCATGGATTGATGCTTGTTGGTGGAGGGGGAGTATAAACTTTACCATTCTGTTGGGAACTGCCTATAATGTGTGTAGCATGGAAGATATCGCCATCTCTCGGTTGTTATGTTGACAATGAAAGTATGCCGCCCAAAATATTATTTATCTCTGCTTTAAAATCGAGCTCTGGCACCTCTACAAATCTCTGCTTCCCTCTGCGAAGGGCCTATCTATTTACTTTTATGTTGAGTCATCACCCTCTTATTAAAAAGCACCAGCTGGAGAGCACCGCTGTCATTTGCATCCATTACTGTTAATTTATATTGGGTATGACTATGAATGGATCTCTTTTACCATGAATTACAATGTTTAGTCAGTTCTTGATCTTTAAAGGTCCTCTGCATTTATGTTTTGCGGCCTCAGAAAGGGCTAGCGAGATACCATCTTGTTATATCATATTATGATTGTTTTGAGAAAGTGTTGTCATCCGAGATTTATTATTATTGCTCGCTAGTTGATTATGCCATTGACATGAGTAAACATGAGACCTAAATGTTATTGTGAATATGGTTAGTTCATAATCTTTGCTGAAAACTTGAATGCTGGCTTTACATATTTACAACAACAAGAACAAACAGAGTTTGTAAAAGTTTTTCTTTATCACTTTCAGTTTGTCAACTGAATTGCTTGAGGACAAGCAAAGGTTTAAGCTTGGGGGAGTTGATACGTCTCCGTCGTATCTACTTTTCCAAACACTTTTGCCCTTGTTTTGGACTCTAACTTGCATGATTTGAATGGAACTAACCCGGACTGACGCTGTTTTCAGCAGAATTGCCATGGTGTTATTTATGTGCAAAAACAAAAGTTCTCGGAATGACCTGAAACTTCACGGAGATTATTTTTGGAAATAATAAAAAATATTGGCGAAAGAATCAAGGCCAGGGGACCCACACCCTGGGCACGAGGGTGGGGGCGCGCCCTACCCCCCCTGGGCGCGCCCTCCTGCCTCGTGGGCCCCCTGGAGCTCCACCGACCTCAACTCCAACTCCATATATTCGTGTTCGGGGAGAAAAAAATCAGAGAGAAAGATTCATCGCGTTTTACGATACAGAGCCGCCGCCAAGCCCTAAACTCTCTCGGGAGGGCTGATCTGGAGTCCGTTCGGGGCTCCGAAGAGGGGAATCCGTCGCCATCGTCATCATCAACCATCCTCCATCACCAATTTCATGATGCTCACCGCCGTGCGTGAGTAATTCTATCGTAGGCTTGCTGGACGGTGATGGTTTGGATGAGATTTATCATGTAATCGAGTTAGTTTTGTTAGGGTTTGATCCCTAGTATCCACTATGTTCTGAGATTGATGTTGCTATGACTTTGCTATGCTGAATGCTTGTCACTAGGGCCCGAGTGCCATGATTTCGGATCTGAACCTATTATGTTTTCATGAATATATGTGAGTTCTTGATCCTATCTTGCAAGTCTATAGTCACCTACTATGTGTTATGATCCGGCAACCCCGAAGTGACAATAATCGGGACCACTCCCGGTGATGACCGTTGTTTGAGGAGTTCATGTATTCACTATGTGTTAATGCTTTGGTCCGGTACTCTATTAAAAGGAGGCCTTAATATCCCTTAGTTTCCATTAGGACCCCGCTGCCACGGGAGGGTAGGACAAAAGATGCCATGCAAGTTCTTTTCCATAAGCACGTATGACTATATTCGGAATACATGCCTACATTACATTGATGAATTGGAGCTACTTCTGTGTCACCCTATGTTATGACTGTTACATGATGAACCGCATCCGGCATAATTCTCCATCACCGATCCAATGCCAACGAGCTTTTCACATATTGTTCTTCGCTTATTTACTTTGTCGTTGCTACTGTTACAATCACTACAAAACCGAAAAAATATTACTTTGCTACTGTTACCGTTACTTCCATATTACTTTGCTACTAAATACTTTGCTGCAGATACTAAGTTATCCAGGTGTGGTTGAATTGACAACTCAACTGCTAATACTTGAGAATATTCTTTGGCTCCCCTTGTGTCGAATCAATAAATTTAGGTTGAATACTCTACCCTCAAAAACTGTTGCGATCCCCTATACTTGTGGGTTATCAGTTATCTTATCGGATTGAGTCTTTAAGGATTTGAGAACACTTGATGTATGTCTTGCATGTGCTTATCTGTGGTGACAATGGGATATCACGTGATCTACTTGATGTATGTTTTGGTGATCAACTTGCGGGTTCAGTGACCTTGTGAACTTATGCATAGGGGTTGGCACACGTTTTCGTCTTGACTCTCCGGTAGAAACTTTGGGGCACTCTTTGAAGTACTTTGTGTTGGTTGAATAGATGAATCTGAGATTGTGAGATGCATATCGTATAATCATACCCACGGATACTTAAGGTGACATTAGGGTTTTGGTTGATTTGTGTCTTAAGGTGTTATTCTAGTACGAACTCTATGATAGATCGAACGGAAAGAATAGCTTCGTGTTATTTTACTACGAACTCTTGAATAGATCGATCCGAAAGAGTAACTTTGAGGTGGTTTCGTACCCTACCATAATCTCTTTGTTTGTTCTCCGCTATTAGTGACTCTTTGTTGCATGTTGAGGGATAGTTATATGATCCAATTATGTTATTATTGTTGAGAGAACTTGCACTAGTGAAAGTATGAACCCTAGGCCTTGTTTCAACGCATTGCATTACCGTTTGTGCTCACTTTTATCATTAGTTACCTTGCTGTTTTTATATTTTCAGATTACAAAAACCTATATCCACCATCCATATTGCACTTGTATCACCATCTCTTCGCCGAACTAGTGCACCTATACAATTTACCATTGTATTGGGTGTGTTGGGGACACAAGAGACTCTTTGTTATTTGGTTGCAGGGTTGTTTGAGAGAGACCATCTTCATCCTACACCTCCCACAGATTGATAAACCTTAGGTCATCCACTTGCGGGAAATTTGCTACTGTCCTACAAACCTCTGCACTTGGAGGCCCAACAACGTCTACAAGAAGAAGGTTGCATAGTAGACATCACATACTCAGGGAGAACACTTTTACCTTGAAATTTTAGTGAGAGATCATCTTATAATGCTATCGTCAAACAAAGCAGAATAAGATGCATAAAGGATAAACATCACATGCAATCAATATAAGTGATATGACATGGCCATCATCATCTTGTGCCTTTGATCTCCATCTCCAAAGCATTGTCATGATCACCATCGTCACCGGCGCGACACCTTGATCTCCATCGTAGCATCGTTGTCGTCTCGCCAATTATTGCTTCTACGACTATCGCTACCGCTTAGTGATAAAGTAAAGCAATTACAGGGCGATTGCATTGCATACAATAAAGCGACAACCATATGGCTCCTGCCAGTTGCCGATAACTCCGTTACAAAACATGATCATCTCATACAATAAAATATAGCATCATGTCTTGACCATATCACATCACAACATGTCCTGCAAAAACAAGTTAGACGTCCTCTACTTTGATGTTCCAAGTTTTACGTGGCTGCTACGGGCTGAGCAAGAACCGTTCTTACCTACGCATCAAAACCACAACGATAGTTCGTCAAGTTAGTGTTGTTTTAACCTTCTCAAGGACCAGGCGTAGTCACACTCGGTTCAACTAAAGTTGGAGAAACTGACACCCGCCAGCCACCTATGTGCAAAGCACGTCGGTAGAACCAGTCTCGCGTAAGCGTACGCGTAATGTCGGTACGGGCCGCTTCATCCAACAATACCGCCGAACCAAAGTATGACATGTTGGTAAGCAGTATGACTTGTATCACCCACAACTCACTTGTGTTCTACTCGTGCATATAACATCTACGCATAAAACCTGGCTCTGATACCACTGTTGGGGAACGTAGTAATTTCAAAAAAAATCCTATGCACACGCAAGATTATGGTGATGCATAGCAACGAGAGGGGAGAGTGCCGTCCACGTACCCTCGTAGACCATTAAGCGGAAGCGTTATGACAACGTGGTTGATGTAGTCGTACGTCTTCACAATCGACTGATCCTCAGTACCGAACGTACGGCACCTTCGCGTTCAGCACACGTTCAGCTCGGTGACGTCCCGCGATCTCACGATCCAGTAGAGCTCGAGGGAAGTTTTGTCAGCACGACGGCGAGGTGACGATGTTGATGAAGTTGCCGTCGCAGGGCTTCGCCTAAGCACCGCTACGATATGACCGGGGTGGATTATGGTGGAGGGGGCACCGCACACGGCTGGGAGAGATCAATGATCAACTTGTGTGTCCTAGGGTGCCCCCTGCCCCCGTATATAAAGGAGCAAGGGGGGAGGCCGGTCGGCCCTGTAGGGTGCGCCAGGAGGAGTTCTCCTCCTCCTAGTAGGAGTAGGACTCCCCTCTTTCCTACTCCTACTAAGAGGGGGGAAGGAAGGGGGAGAAGGAGAAGGAAAAGGGGGGGTGCCCCCCCTCCTAGTCCAATTCGGACCAGAGGGGGAGGGGGCGCGCGGCCTGCCCTGGCCGGCCCCTCTCTCTCTCCACTAGGGCCCAACAAGGCCCATTAACCCCCGGGGGGTTCCGGTAACCCCTCCGGCACTCCGGTAAAATCCCGATTTCACCCGGAACTCTTCTGACGTCCAAATATAGGCTTCCAATATATCAATCTTTATGTCTCGACCATTTTGAGACTCCTCGTCATGTCCGTGATCATATCCGGGACTCCGAACTACCTTCGGTACATCAAAACATATAAACTCATAATACCGATCGTCACAGAACTTTAAGCGTGCGGACCCTACCGGTTCGAGAACTATGCAGACATGACCGAGACACGTCTACGGTCAATAACCAATAGCGGAACCTGGATGCTCATATTGGTTCCTACATATTCTACGAAGATCTTTATCGGTCAAACCGCATAACAACATACGTTGTTCCCTTTGTCACCGGTATGTTACCTGCCCGAGATTCGATCGTCGGTATCTCAATACCTAGCTCAATCTCGTTACCGGAAAGTCTCTTTACTCGTTCCGTAATGCATCATCCTGCAACTAACTCATTAGTCACATTGCTTGCAAGGCTTATAGTGATGTGCATTACCGAGAGGGCCCAGAGATACCTCTCCGACAATCGGAGTGACAAATCCTAATCTCGATCTATGTCAACTCAACAAGTACCATCGGAGACACCTGTAGAGCACCTTTATAATCACCCGGTTACGTTGTGACGTTTGGTAGTACACAAAGTGTTCCTCCGGTAATCGGGAGTTGCATAATCTCATAGTCATAGGAACATGTATAAGTCATGAAGAAAGCAATAGCAGTAAACTAAACGATCAAGTGCTAAGCTAACGGAATGGGTCAAGTCAATCACATCATTCTCCTAATGATGTGATCCCGTTAATCAAATGACAACTCATGTCTATGGTTAGGAAACTTAACCATCTTTGATCAACGAGCTAGTCAAGTAGAGGCATAGTAGTGACACTGTGTTTGTTTGTGTATTCACACATGTATTATGTTTCCGGTTAATACAATTCTAGCATGAATAATAAACATTTATCATGATATAAGGAAATAAATAATAACTTTATTATTGCCTCTAGGGCATATTTCCTTCAAAAAGTTTGTCTATCTCTAGGATGTCCTCAGGCGATGATGTACACCAGTTGCAAACAAAAATTTGAAGTATTCACAAGCCGCCCTAGTATTCTTTTTGTCACAACCCGATCAAAGAGGACTGGTAATTGCCCAGGAAGATGTTTATATTAATGGAAGTGGTTAGTTTGTTTATCGTGTCACAAGATCATTTTCAACGCTGGTTACGCGTGGCGTGTCGTCGATGTCGAGCAACTGGCAGTGGCTACAAATTCGGATAGTACGAAATATTTGACGGATAGTACGAAATAACAACTTTAATTTGTACGAAATAACAACATTAATTTGTTTGCTACTTGACTCATAGTATTATGTTTAGGATGTAGTCATCAAACCATGCCCCCTATAATCTGAATCCGGTGTAGATTGAGTGTCCAATTACTCCTCCTACAAGAACACGGTCCAACAATTGATCATAAATGAGAAATTGATGATAAATGATTAGGTCAAACTAATGGCAAAGATGACAGCATACATAGGGGGTTTCCAACTTGATTCGTGATCAAACTAATGATCAGGGAAGCATATAGTTTACTGAGTGCGATCGGAAAATGATCCATGTATATCATCAAATTCGTGATTAAACGCAGCACGTGATGCATTCAAATCATCTAGATTTTTCTGCGGCGATATAATCATCCATCTGACACCTCATCGTCAAAAAAGTCATCACTTTTTTTTTATAAAACTATATTCTTGGAAGATTGCCAGAAAGCACCTTGACAGTGATACAACAATGGAGTAATCTCAATTGAACTAGTAATGCTGATCACAGTAACATGACATCATGCTAGCTGGCACATACATGTAAAAATGATATATATACCTGCACTGTAATTTCACTCGATGGAAACTTACTGATTAATTAGTCACGACCAAGCACTGTATATATACATGTTGTCAACGAAGGTCACAGTAAAATTCAGTGCCCAATTAGTTCTACTTGCTCGTTTGAACTGGAGCAGTGAGAGCGTCGCTATTCGCAATCTATCACGGGTGTGTGATGAGGAAGCCATTTAGCCAGAGACTGACACTCGAATTCCTTACATGGCAAGTAATAACTCATCAGTTAGTGCTGAGTATTCCTTGTAGATGATGTAAGCGCCAAGAGTTCATTCAATCCAGACACCGTCACATCAAGAGAAAACAAAATTCCCCAAACATCCCACGCATGCACATCAAGAATCAGTCCTAAACTAGACCAAAACACACGTATTTCTCCAAAGATCAAATTAAGATTGTCAACCCTTCTCGATTTCTTCCAGTGGCAAAATCTTGTGTATCACACCTCGAGCGCCTGTCAAATTAACTTCTCAGTACATGATCCTTGTGTGCAAGGCACCTCTTGCATATATATAGCCCATCCATTTCTGCACCACATATACTGATATACCACGGGGCGGCTAATTAGCTCGAGCAAAAAAAAGATGGCCCGGCGGTCGTCGTGTATGGGGCTGCTCGTCCTCATCCTCGCCCTCTCCGCGCAGCTCGGCGCGTCCGACCTGTCGCCGGGCTACTACGGCAGCAGCTGCCCCAACCTGGAGAGCATCGTGCGCGGCGTGGTGACGCAGAAGATGGACGACACCATCCGCACCATCGGCTCCACCATCCGCCTCTTCTTCCACGACTGCTTCGTCGAGGTACGTTCGCCGCATGCAGCAACATCGCCTGCGCTGATGCTTATGAGTTATGATCATGGAGTGATTGATCGATGTGTGTGCATGCGTGCAGGGCTGCGACGCGTCGGTGCTGATCCGGTCGACGCCGGGGAACCCGACGGAGATGGACGCCGACGACAACAAGTCGCTGGCGTTCGAGGGCTACGAGACGGTGAGGGTCGCCAAGGAGGCCGTGGAGGCCGCGTGCCCCGACCTGGTCTCCTGCGCCGACATACTCACCATCGCCACACGGGACGCCATCGCCCTGGTGCACACACAGCACACCTCTATCTGTACATTTTGCACCGGACATGCCCGGAGCCTGAATTTTCATGTTTGATTTGCATGCAGAGCGGCGGGCCCTTCTACCCGGTGGAGCTGGGCAGGCTGGACGGCCTGAGCTCCACCGCCAGCAGCGTGGCCGGCAAGCTGCCGCAGCCCACCAGCACCCTCAACCAGATGGTCGCCATGTTCAGGGCGCACGGGCTCAACATGTCCGACATCGTCGCCCTCTCAGGTGAACCCCATACGCCTCCCAACCGTACCCACCCGCGCCGCATGGACGTACTCCTGCTAACATAACAGTTCATGGCTGGTCGGCGTGCAGCGGCGCACACCGTGGGGCTGGCGCACTGCGGCAAGTTCAGGGACCGGGTGTACGGCAGCCCGGCGGACGCGACGCTGAACCCCAAGTACGCGGCGTTCCTGAGGACCAAGTGCCCCGCCGACGGCTCGTCGGACCCCATGGTGCTCATGGACCAGGCCACGCCGGCGCTCTTCGACAACCAGTACTACCGGAACCTGCAGGACGGCGGGGGCCTGCTCGCCTCCGACCAGCTCCTATACAACGACAACCGCACGCGCCCCCTCGTCAACTCGTGGGCCAACAGCACGGCCGCCTTCAGCCGGGGCTTCGTCGCCGCCATCGTCAAGCTCGGACGCGTCGGGGTCAAGTCCGGCAGCGACGGGAACATACGCAAGCAGTGCGACGTCTTCAACTGATGACGACAGGGATCGATCGATCGATGCGTTGATATACACCGGGGTTACTGCGCTGGCTGAGTTAGTGTGCGTGCATCGGTGCATGCGTCAAAGGTGCATGTGTACACGAAATGTGTGTCTGTGACACAGAGATTCGTTGGGTTTCACAGTCCTGTTTGGCTTGTACATGGTTGTATATGTGTTGTTTGATTCGTTGATTTCGAACGTGCGAATTATATATGCAAATAAAATGAATAAAGCATTCTCCATAAGTAATGGGGGACGTATAACTGCAAAGTACTGTGTCACTTTTTGTAGTCTTCACCTAAACCCTTCCTGCCCTAGAATTTGCATTTCGCATTCATGTAGCGACCAAGCGGGTTACACTGCTTCACGTCGATGAAAACCGCATTGAAGTCGGTCGATGGTCCAAAGTAAACGTTTTGCTAAGTTCAGACATCGTTTCCGACTGTTTAGAGATTGTGAGGCCAAAAGCAAAACTTGGTATAGACTTCAGAATCTAAAATTAGACTTTTTGTCAATGAATAAATCAAGCGCTCACCAAAAGTAATGTGGCACAATTGGCTACTACTATGCCGTTTTGCTGTCTTATAAATGGAGATTACCTATGACTAGTTACCAAGGACACTGGGATTTTTGGTGTTGAACTAGTAGTTTTTTTCTTCTAAAATAGAACTAGTTTTGATTTGCTGAATATTCCTTTTGTGATGAAGGATATTATATTAATATCGACATAAATTATTCTCTTGACTCACAACATTCCTCATAGTAAACCTTGGGCAGCCACCGTGTTCTTGGTCGATGATTAGTTTTCCAAATGAATCGTCAGGGAGACTCCGCAAGTCCTTCGAATCCGTGTCAATTATTGGGCAAACACTTCCAGACACAAAACACGGCATCTCGTCACCGATATGTACAGCATGACCTTGACAGGGGGTGAAAATTTCAAGCGAAATCAACCACCTCTAGCAAGTTGGTCGACCAAAAAGTTCGGAAAAGACAAACATATGCTGAGTATACTAGTTTTCATGGTAACTTCCTCCCAGCTTACCTCCACAGGTTTACCTCTTCGATTCGTAATCGTAATAAACCAAGAATCTCCAAGCTTAGTCCATTTACACACACTCCTTTTCCAAGCCCAGGAACCGGCCCTACGGAGCTCTGAAGCCATAGCACACACCAGTTGACATGACCAGCGCGCAAAGGCAAAGCTCTGCAAGTCTACAACAGGCTACGACTACGAGAAGGTTTCATCAGACGGAGAACAGAGCGCGGGAGACGGTTTCAGTGAACGCACGCGTTGGACGCTTGAATGGAGAGCGTGTGTAGCCCACGGTGCCGTGGCAAGCTTGGCGCTCCGACGATCGGTCTCCGGAGATCCGAAGCCGCCCGTGCTAGGGACCCAACAACCGCCACGGACATCGACGTGCCAACCGAACCGATCGAAGTCGCCTCATTTCATTACCTTATCTCGCGCCGGATAACCTCCCGGCGCGGGCCACATCGCCTGAAACAAACAATCAAAATCCATAATGTCTCCCTCAGCTGAAGCAACTTGGGCTTGGTTTAATTGTCTGGAACTCCGACCACACATAACTGTCGCCTGTTTCCCTCTTCAGAAAACAGAGCCGTTGCTTTTTTATTTGGAGGCAAAAAAGAAGTCGTCTTTTTAGAAATAGACACAAAAAAGAACTGTTGCTTGTTTACTTTGTCAGGACTCGGGGAGCCATCTGCCATGCTTGACGAGGGCCGTGCTTGAAACCATGGGCCGGCCCATCTACTGTGCTACAGCGGTGCTAGCCCGCGCCGCTACATTGAGCCGTTGGGGCCGCGGCCCCGCGGGGGAGCGGACACTAATGTGTACGATCACGTCACACTCGCACAACTGGTCAGAACTCAAAAGGCGCGTTCCATAAAAAAGACGAAGAAAAATTAGGATCAAAAGGAGCGTCATTTCCCACTAAAAAAAAGGCATGTCGGCCCATGTCAGTTTCCTTTCCACCGGCCGCTACACAGAAAACCCTACACACACCCCTAAAAAAACCTACACTCCGCAGCAAGCACGTCCACTGCATGTTTTGTTTCGAGAAAAAAAAAACTCTGCTCCACTGCATGCTGTCAACATCTACACGTAACATGCTGTTGGAAACGGCGAGTGCAATTCAAGCCATTCCAACAACATCATGGCGGCGAGAGGTTTCAAAAAAATAAATGGAAAACGTGGCGGCGAGTGGCGAGCGGCAGGAAGCGACCAGCTGCGAGCCCTTTCAGGTGGGCGCCATGGCTGTGGAAACGCGAAAGAGCACATGAATGCCGCCTGCTCCGGTGCTGGATCTCGTCTCCTACTGTACACATAGCTGGTGCTCGTCTCTATGCCGTCTCAGACCATTAAACCTGCTCCGGGGCTCGACAAACAACCCATCTTGGCCGCGCTCGACTTTCCAGAGAGGCGGCCAGACCCAGAAGCCAACCCTATCTGCTCTGTCCATTTCCGCACCGGCTATGCTGTGCACGGAACTGCATTGCCATGGCTGTTTCCTGGGTTCAGTTTGCAGTGCGCGTACGTACATTTTTCAGGCCCTTCTTTTTTTTTTTTGAGGAAATTCAGGCCCTTCAGTTTGTGTTATCCACCAAAAAGAAACCCAACCCACGCAGAATCACACTGCATCATTAGCGCCGATTTTGTGAGTCGCTAGCGTGCACTCGGAGCGAGCGTTGTCATTTGTGCCACCAAAAAAGGCTTTTTAACGTACTACTACTACAGAGCATAGGCAGGACGGACGGAGCCCCACCAACCGCGCCATGTGGAGGTTGCGAGCCCTACACATGTTTGCAGCGCAAGCGGGAAGAGCCGGTCTGTGATGTCCGTGATGAGGCCGGACGTGGACAGACGCATGCGTCCACGTGGGGACGCGCCCGGCTTCTCTCTGGATCGCCCTCGCTGCTGCATCCATCCACTGCCGCGCCGCGCACGCATCTCGAAGCGCGCGCCGTCTATCGCGGCGCGCCGCCTCGCTCACCACTGTACCAGACTGGATACGTCCACGAGCCATCACCACCTCTCCCCCACGCTCCGAGAAAGCTTGGCTTCTATACTACTACTACTACTCCAGCACAATAAAACTAGGCCACCCACAAACACACCCGCACCCGCACACAGCCGCGGCGACAGACACCCAACGGCATCATCATCATCACCGCCACCGCCACTTCTTCTAGATAGCTCCTGGTACCGCCGTGCCGTCATTAGCCGCGGGAGCAGAGCCTGGACGAGTCCCAGATCGGTCGGCAACGGGAGGCATTCAGGTAGGCGGGCAGGCAGGAGTGGGAGCTAGCTTAAGCGCAGTGCGCCGGCATGGGCGCCGGGATTAGGATCTTGGCGGCGGCGCTCCTGGCGCTCGCGGCCGTCGGCGGCGCGACGGCGCAGCTCCGGCAGGGCTACTACTCCGCCAGCTGCCCCAACGTGGAGGCCATCGTGCAGGCCGCGGTCGCCCTCAAGGTCCAGCAGACGCCCGTCGCCGTCGGCGCCACCGTCCGCCTCTTCTTCCACGACTGCTTCGTCCAGGTCCCGCTCGATTCCCCTGCATCTAATCTACCAGCATTTCATTTTCATCCCCTGTCTGCCTGTGTGTGGCTCCCGGCCTGACGACCATACGTCTCCAGGGATGCGACGCGTCGGTCATCATCGTGTCGTCGGGGAACAACACGGCGGAGAAGGACCACGTGAGCAACCTCTCCCTCGCCGGCGACGGCTTCGACACCGTCATCAAGGCCAAGGCGGCCGTGGATACGCAGTGCCCCAGCCCCAACCTGGTGTCCTGCGCGGACATCCTCACCATGGCCACCCGGGACGTCATCGGCCTGGTACGCGCACGCATCACGCACGCCTACCCACTCCCTTTCGAGATCTATCCACCAAAAGCGCCCGAGCTTTCGATGCCTGCATACATATATTTATCAGCAATACAAACAACAATGCCTCTGAAAGCATCTTTCCCGTCACGCGCGCAGGCCGGCGGCCCGGCTTACCCCGTGGAGCTGGGGAGGCTGGACGGGCTGGTGTCGACGGCGAGCAACGTGGACGGGAACCTGCCGCCGCCGTCCTTCAACCTCGACCAGCTGACGGCCATGTTCGCCGCCAACAACCTGTCCCAGGCCGACATGATTGCGCTCTCCGGTAAGGCCAGGCAATTAGTATTAAAGAGATGTTTACTAACCGCCCCTGCCATTGCCAACCCCCCGAATTACTTTAGCCGCTGCCTCTGTACTGGTCGCGCTCGTGTCAGGAAGTACACCATGTGCTCTGTTTTCCTGTCTTGCAACCCACACAAAGCCGGGCGAAAAGGGCTGGATTCTGTGTGCGGATCGAGGGATTTTTGTTGGGAGGACAGTAGAAATAATGTGGTTCGTCGTTGGCACTGTCAGTATATTTTTAGTTATCCCGTTAGACTGAACTTGACAGTGGAGTGTGGGTGCACTGTAGCTGGCTGCTGGTCGGTAGATCTGAAAGGGGTCAAACTGTGGAGGACTAGCTGTACTGCCTTTGCTTGCACGTGAAAGAAAGGTCAGTTGCATTATTGGCATATCCTTTGCCCACAATCGCACCCTGACAGTTTGCAACCCAGAAGCGTCCAACAGCTTGATTTCGGCCCATCCGTTCGCATGCCATGGGCCTGCAAAATGAGCTGTTAATACATGAAAAAAAAACTGTAGGTTCAGACCCACTGTACACCTGACTGTACAATTGTATGGCATCTTGGCACGAAATCTGCAGAAACGGTACACGATTATGTGCAGTACGAATTTTTGGCACCCGTGACCTTAAGAAAACCAAATGCGGTGTTGTTTCTTGTTTGCAGCGGCGCACACGGTGGGGTTCGCGCACTGCGGGACGTTCACGGGCCGGATCCAGACGGCGGCGGTGGACCCGACGATGGACCCCGGGTACGCGTCGCAGCTGCTGGCGGCGTGCCCGGCCGGGGTGGACCCCAACGTGGCGCTGGAGATCGACCCGGTGACGCCGCACGCCTTCGACAACCAGTACTTCATCAACCTGCAGAAGGGGATGGGCCTGCTCACCTCCGACCAGGTCCTCTACGCCGACCTCCGGTCGCGCCCCACCGTCGACGCCTGGGCGGCCAACAGCTCCGACTTCCAGGCCGCCTTCGTCGCCGCCATGACCAACCTCGGCCGCGTCGGGGTCAAGACGGACCCGGCGCTCGGCAACATCCGCCGCGACTGCGCCGTGCTCAACAGCTGATTGGTTGGTTATTGCATTCGCTGAAGCTGGAGACCAAGATGCAGTACAACCTCGATCGATGCTTGGGGATGTCATCAACTGTTCATAGTTAGCTGGGCCGCTCGATGGGGTGGCGCTGAGATTATAATACAAGTAGCTTTCAGGACACAAGTCTAGTTCTAATCCATCAGAAGGTTAATGGTTGAGGAGTCTGTTGAGTTGAGCATCATCGATTACCTAGAGTCGAATCTATTCAATGTGTGTGTAATATTGGAGCGAGATTTATTCGAACATTTTCTCTGAATATGCACGCGTGTTAAGCCACCTCCGTCTCCAGGAGCCGGAACGGCGACCACCCGCCCCATGTTAAAGCATCTACAGCCACATATGGCAAATCCGGCCCCTTAAACGCCCACCGGCAAATCCGCCCCCTCAAACGCCCGCCGGCGGTGATCGAACACACCTTAAATTTTACTTGTTGCATCCTGGCAAATCCACCCCTCAAACGCTCGCCAGCAGTGATCGAACATACCTTAAATTTCACTTGTTGCATCCTGACATCTCATACCCGATTCTTATATCCATACAAAGACATGCAAAAGAAAATAGAACCTACGTACTACGTCGATCCTAACTACTCCTTGTAGGAGATCATGACGATCTTCATGCCTGGCTCCGGCAGCATGGGCGGCAGCTGCAGCTCTGGCTCCACCGGTTGCTCCGCTCCGGCCTCCTCGCCTCTATCTCCGTTTCGAGCTCGGCGAAGAGCGTGTCGAACTCCGCCTGCTCTCGCCGGAGGAATGCCCTGTTGGCCTCCACATAGGCCTCATCCTGGATGGACTCCAGAATGGCTTGCTGTTCGGCCATCTTGCTGGACTGGACTGGGCGACGGCGAACTCTGCCTGCTCCATGTTAAAGGGCGGCACCTGCTCCTCCGCCTTCTCCGCCTCCATCGGAGCCATCTCCTCCTCCTCCTCTTCCCCCGGCTGCTCCTCCTCCTCCGGCTCCGGCGAGTCCGGAGGCAGCCCGGCGGCGATGCCGGCGGCGCGCGCGGCTTCACTCGCCTGGATCTACTGCTGGATCTCGTTGCGGCGCTCCGGCATCAGCATGGCATAGTAGGTGATTTTGCTTCGGATCATGGCGGAGTGCCGGAGCGTGGGCAGAGCGCCGGAGCGGGAGAGGGAGGAGGTCGATGGGTTTGGACTGGCGACGCAGAGAGGGGGAGGGGTATGGGTTAGGGTTGCGGGACGCCGGCCGGCTTAAATAGCCGGATTTCGTCTTGGGCGACGAGCCGAAGCGGCGACACGCAGCGTTCACACCGCGACGACAGACACGGCGTCCGTCGGACCGCCGGGTTCCCGGGCGTTTCCGGGTGAGGCCACGCCGCCAGGCCTACGTGGCGGGCGTGCCCGGATGCACCATATCCACCTCATATTTGGGCTGGATATGAAGATGCCGGTCAGCCCAGACGTTTGAGGGCCGTCTAAATCAAAAAATTATGACCGAGCAGTGACCGGTCAGCCTGCCCAGACATATGAGACGAATTTGAGAGATCCGGTTATAGATGTTTTTACATCATGTACAGCCGGGCGGTTGCCCGGTCACCAAACTCTCGTAACCCCCATGGTCAATTGACCACCCGCCCCACCCCCATGTTACACCATATACAACCGGGCGTTTGCCCGGTCACCAAACACTTGTAACCCCCCATGGTCAATCGACCATGAACAATGCTTTCTCCCTGCTTCGCCATGATCGACCCTGAAAGATAAATTAATTTCAAAGCAGCCATAAGCTTCACAAGATAGCATAATTGATCGTGTTGATGACAGTAGTATTCTTTCTGTTTTGCCAAAACAAAGACAGATCATCCAAATAGCAAGATATACTGATATCAAGTATTTCAATAATAATTTTCCAAGTTTGAGCAGCCACAGTGCAATCAAAATAAAATAAATGTTGAATGCTTTCAGTCGAGGCAGCAACCATTCGCTAATTAACACATCTCATGATTCATGAATGTTAGCTTCAGTTTAGAACCATCCCACGCCTGAATAATATAAGCATTTTGTTGTTGGCACATTAAAACGATTTCCCAAAATTTGGTTTTAAGTGAATAATCACCACACCAAGTTGTTAGGGTGATCTCCACCGTGTGGGCCCAACGGCCCACCGGGCCCTTAGATCCGCGCCCTGATCGGGGGCGCTCAACCCACTATGGTTGACGGGCCCCTGTCACCTGCACTATATAAAGAGGTGGGGGGCGCGGCTCGCAACACGAGGTTCGTCGCGACGCCGTACGCCCCACCTACATCCCATACCGATTTAGGGTTAGTGCAGAGCTGACAGGAAGCACCGCCACCACTACTCTCTGCCATCACCGACACCATGGTCGGCACCGGGAGCTCCTCGAGCCACAAGAAGAAGGTAGAACTACTGCTAATCCCTATGCCTATACGATCCACAGATCTATCAATGGTATCAGCCAGATTGGTTTAGGATTTTCGGTAGGAAAAGGAAACGGGAGTTCTAATCCCGCAAAAGAATCCCCCTCCCCTAGATTCCGAACCTCACAGGGCAAAGGTCTCACCGGAAAAGGGCCTTGAGCTCACCGGCAAAGAAGCGCCGCCGCAAGGCCGCGCCGTTCCTCTCGATCCGGACCCGCATCGGCAAGCTGAGGCGCTAGACGAAGAACCACCACGAGAGGGGCAAAGGGCACCGCGGCCAAACCTTTCGACGGTGGTGCGCTCACCGCAAGGGAATGCGCGACCGGCGAAAGGGGAGGCAACGACGCCACCATCGCCTACTCCGTCGAACGCACAGAGGAGCAGAGCAGCGCTCCGCCGGCGTCTCTCTCTTTCTTTGTCGTTGGGGCGGAGGAAGAAAGTGGGAGTAGAGGAGGCGCAGCCACGTCTCACTCTCTCTCTGTCACTGGAAAGGAGGGGGAACAGGAAGGGGAAAGGGAAGAGTGGCTCGCGCGGCATGTCGCGGTGGCCGGTCGACGCCGTCGCCGGGGGCCAGGGTGTGGCACCGTGGCCCGGCGATCGGAACAGAGACGAGCGAGAGAGATCGAAGAAAGGAACGGGAAGGAGAAAGAGCCGGCGACCGGACGCCGTGCGCCGCTGCTACGAGCCAAAGATCGAGAGAGAGGGAGGAGGGTCGAGTCGAACGAGGCGAATGGGGGCGCTAGGTTTCTATCGGGAGGAACCCTCCCAGTTTTCTTCCAGCGAAATCGGCGCTGGACCGTCCGATCCTAATCGACGGTCACTGATGAAACCCTAGCGGAGACGGGCCAGTAGGCCGAAAGTGGCTTGGGCTTTTGGCCGGCAGACTAGGCCAGAGAGCCGTGCTCCGCATTGGGCCTTATGGCCGAAAGTACTACTGGGCTGAGAGCCCGCAGACCAGGCCAGGGAGGCTCGCGGTCGCGTCGGGCCTTTGGGCCAAAAGAGAAGGAAGCCCAGCCGCGCGCGCTGGGCTGCCGGTTTTATTTGTTTTTTGTTTTCTGTCCAGTTTTTGGGCAAATATAATACAGTTTTTCTATTCAAATTATCCAGAGAAATTTTTTGTCTAGAAAATAGAAAAGTAAAAGAAAAGTTTCTAAAAACAATAAAGTTCATGAAGTTTATTCATATTCTCCACTGTGAAAGATTAAATTGTTGCTTCTCTAATGCATTTTTGAACCAATCGGTTAAAATTTCTTAGAGAGTAAAAGAGTACAGAATTGTTTTTGAATAGAATATTGTAAAGTTTCCGCTGCAAACTAAAAAGTTTTATCCTCCAATTAAATTGGAATCAACAGGAAATTTTAATTGGAAGAACTTTTCTTAGCGATGTTTTTCCCCTGTGGGTGAAATTGGATTTACATAGTTTCCGCTATGACAAAAGAAAGATATTTGTTTTAAAGTTAAAATATGGCATTGTTATTTTCTGACCAACATTGATGATAACAGTACTATAATTCTATGAGTCTTATGTTCAAAGCTTAAATCTCTGATAAATTTTGTATAAAAGTGGTCAATTTCCAGAGAACAGATAAAGATCAAGAAATGCTCTTGAACTAGAGAAATGTATATTTCTTGTTCCCGCTGCAATAAAGTTGATGATGATGATTATTTCTTAGCAAAGTTGTTTAATAGACAAACTATCAGCGCATTGTTTATGAGTCATATGCATTATTTCCATTTCCGCCCAACAGTGACATGGAATTGATGTAGAAGGATGATGTTTTATTCTAATTCTGCCACAACGGTGATTTAGAATATAAAAAGAAAGTTTTAAAAAGTTTAATGTGCATATTTTTTAACCAAACCAACGTAGGTTATATTTTATGCTCATTATTGTTGATTATTTGGCTAAGTTTTCTCACACTAATTTTTTTCCATACTTTCATTCATGAAAGCGAATGGCTGGGTACTTGTGACCCGAAAGATGACCAAGAAAGGTCATAAAGTGAGGGAGTATGTTCTCTCTAAAGAATGGCTTCAAAAGAAAAGAATTCTTGGATATTAATCCAAGAAAAGAAAAGAGATAGATCATTGAGAGTCTTGGTTGACGAATGTCTTTCATGTACTCTCTATAAAGAAGATTTTTTAGTCAACATGATTTGAGATGAAACAAGCATGATGCGTGTTTAATTTGACCAACATTGAATCAAGCATGTGTGTCAAAGAGCATTCGGATTTATTTCTGAATTTGATGATTGAATATGCAGTAAAAAGAGCCAATTCTGGCATTTATGTCCTTTACATGGAATTACCCGCATAGCGGGAAAAGATGATTATAATAAAACCCGCATGGCGGAAAAAAGTCTGGGAAAATATTTGCGTAACTGGGTAAAGAGAAATTTTGGCAAAGGACTTATCTTGTATGACAGGAGAAAGATATGATGACTCAAATGCGTTTAATGTGTCCCACTCTGGGAGAAAAGTATGGAGTAGCTATTATACTTTCCTAGTTTCGACCGTACACCTTATGTGTAATGGTCATTAAGCACTCAATAAATCCAAAGAGAATAAAAGTTACAGACAAACCTAAAGATAAGAATGATATGCAAGTGTGACTTGCAAAAGTACTAATGATAAAGAACTTTGTTGAGTTTCTGAAATGGAATGAGGAAAAGGTACTCCCATACCAGTTAACAGAAAATTTCATTTCATATGAAGTAATCAGATAAATGAAGTAGATAATCCAAGTTTCCTTAATTCACAAGTATTATGAATGGTTTTCCGGAATTGTGGCAGAAAACTTTCTTGCCACATTTCAAGGGGGAGAAAGAAATATGAGATAAATTAAGAATGCTGAAACTCCCCTATACTTTAGATAATGTGATCATCTGGGGGAGTACGACGGTCATAATAATACCCCTAAAGAAAAGAAATAGATGTATTCCTGGATCTTTTATAGTTCCGAAAGCAGACTAAGAAATACTAAGACGGCGCTTCAAGTGCCATAAAGAAGAAAGTTTTAACAGAATAAACCCAAATAATAAAGTTTAAAGATACGCCAATTTTTAGTGAAGATGGAGTAATCTTGGGGAGCATGTTGTATGACCTATACAACACCTGTTGTCAGCTCTATAAAGGATGAATGAGTAAACATGGATCTTGTGATACAGGTCCCTGTAAAATCTATTTCCTCTTGGAAATGAAAGACTATAGAATTAATTTACCTCTTGGCAATGACAGAGCAACAACATCCCCATATGAAAGAAGTGCCAGTACCTGAGACACAGATGGTCTCAAGGAATGAGAAAATCAGATACTTCTGATTACTATAAAGTCTATGTTAGTGAAATTCAAATGGAGGTTGATCCCACCTCATTTAAAGCGCTCAATCGAGCTTTGAGAAGTGTCTGTTTGTCTAAATGATAAGAGACTATGTGAGATAAAAAAATTGGTGAATCCCGACGATGTTTGGGACTCATTAGTAATTTCCAATGGAGCCAAAACAGTAGGCTGTAAAGGGTCTACAAGGCCAATGTGACTCCGTAGGAAATATGCAGAGGTGTAAAGTGTGACTTAAATTAAAAGATTTTTGTGCAAAGAGAATGAATAGATTACAATGAGTGTTAGTGGCACATCATGATTTGAGTTACATCAGATGAAAAACACAAGGGATACAGCTTCAAGAAGTTTTTTTATGAACTAGAGCAAGTCTCTAGACAATGGCATTTAAAGTTAAAAGAATCAAATATTATTTTGGGTTAAAGAAAATGAGAGGACAATTGTATTCATGCAAAGTTATAGAATGGGAAATTCATTTCCTAATCATGTGCATTGGTGGATGACATCCTACTTGCTAGTGGTGATGTCAATCTACTGTACGAGGAGAAAAGAAGTTCTTGTCCTCAAAGTTGAATGTTCTAGGTAGAGTGTCTCTCGTTATAATCATCGAGATTCACCAAGAAAAGAATAAAAGGGGGTATTAGGAATGTCGGATGGACATGCTAAGAAAGGTCTCTAAAGTATGCATGCGAGAAAACCTACGCCTGTTCTTGTAGTCAAGGGTAATGGAACTAGAAACTATGGTGTTCCAAAAGTTAATGAGAAAAGATTGAAAACAGATATGGTACCATATGCTTCAGCTGTTGGAAGTTTAATGAATGCAAAAGTATGATTTTACCCTGACACAGTTCATGTATCTGGGTTGTTTTGGCAATGTCCAGTCCATATATAGATCACTGGAATGGAGTCAAAGATATCGGCCTCATGCTGAAAGAAATAAGTGCTCTAAAAAGATTATGAGTACAAAGACAAGACTTGTGAAATGTATAGCGAAATCCACAATTGTCGCTAACTTTCACACTTGGAGTTTTTGTGTGGAAAAGCTCCAAAGAATGAAACAATGATCATCAATGTGATGCAAAGATATGTTATAGCTTGATATGAGGCTGAGGGACAGGCAAAATGGTTAAGGAGACCTGTACCCAGAGTTGATAATGGTTGACAACAGCGATAACTGATAGAGGCTAAGGTGTCCCGTCTTTCGATGAGATGGTGGCTATCGTTTTGGAGGAAGTCGAC
The DNA here is from genome assembly GCF_002575655.3 of Aegilops tauschii subsp. strangulata. Classification (NCBI taxonomy): domain Eukaryota; kingdom Viridiplantae; phylum Streptophyta; class Magnoliopsida; order Poales; family Poaceae; genus Aegilops; species Aegilops tauschii. The sequence goes on from NC_053039.3 coordinate 489,531,085, forward strand.
TTTGACGATCCGACTACGAACGTACGAGGACGTCGCGCCTTAGCAATCGCTAAACCAACTCCGAGAGGTTATTGACCACGCCGGAGCACGATCAACCTGACCACGAAGGTCTGTTTCCTGCAAGCAAATGAAGAACAAGCAACAAACTAAGATTGCAATCTGGATATTGCGAATATAAGAGGAAATCTCTATTGATCAAGGTGGGGTTCTGTGATGCCTTTGTCTGGTCGTTGAACACAAACGAAGTATGTGAAGTTGCAGCTATGTCGAACTTTAATCTAAACAAAACCCAAAGTCTAAACGGTGCCCTAAGGGCTGTATATATGGAGGAAGAGGGGGGGGGGGGATTTCGTGGCCCTTGGGGAAGGGGTCCGAAACCAACCATATCTCTTGTTTCCCCACACATACGGACTCTAAAACCAGCCTATACTTATGTATTTCGAAATTACATGGGCCTGGCCCAATAATAAGGTGACGCAGCATCTAGAATAGCCTCTTGACGAAATTTATGAAGTGGCATCTTGTATATTTCGTCCAAAGCTTCATGCACTCCTTATGGTGGCTTCAAAGTCCTGAAATCATCACTTGTAACTCCGTTCTTGTTCCCCTAGAGCATGTGATGCGTCTCCAACGTATCTATAATTTTTGATTGTTCCATGCTATATTCTATTCTGTTTTGGACATTAATGGGCTTTATTTTACACTTTTATATTATTTTTTGAACTAACCTATTAACCGGAGGCCCAGCCCAGAATTGCTGTTTTTGCCTATTTCAGAGTTTCGCAGAAAAAGAATATCAAACAGAGTCCAAACGGAATGAAACCTTCGGGAACGTGATTTTCGGAACGAACGTGATCCAGGGGACTTGGACCCTACGTCAAGACATCAACCAGGAGGGCACGAGGTTGGGGGCGCGCCTACCCCCCTGGGCGCGCCCTCCACCCTCGTGGGCTCCCTGTTGCTCCACCGACATACTCCTTCCTCCTATATATACCTACGTACCCCCAAACTACCAGATACGGAGCCAAAAACCTAATTCCACCGCCGCAACCTTCTGTACCCGTGAGATCCCATCTTGGGGCCTGTTTCGGAGCTCCGCCGGAGGGGGCATCGATCATGGAGGGCTTCTACATCAACACCATAGCCTCTCCGATGATGTGTGAGTAGTTTACCTCAGACCTTCGGGTCCATAGTTATTAGCTAGATGGCTTCTTCTCTCTTTTTGGATCTCAATACAATGTTCTCCCCCTCTCTCGTGGAGATCTATTCGATGTAATCTTCTTTTGCGGTGTGTTTGTTGAGACCGATGAATTGTGGGTTTATGATCAAGTTTATCTATGAACAATATTTGAATCTTCTCTGAATTATTTTATGTATGATTGGTTATCTTTGCAAGTCTCTTTGAATTATCAGTTTGGTTTGGCCTACTAGATTGATCTTTCTTGCAATGGGAGAAGTGCTTAGCTTTGGGTTCAATCTTGCGGTGTCCTTTCCCAGTGACAGTAGGGGCAGCAAGGCACGTATTGTATTGTTGCCATCGAGGATAACAAGATGGGGTTTTTATCATATTGCATGAATTTATCCCTCTACATCATGTCATCTTGCTTAAGGCGTTACTCTGTTTTCATGAACTTAATACTCTAGATGCATGCTGGATAGCGGTCGATGAGTGGAGTAATAGTAGTAGATGCAGGCAGGAGTTGGTCTACTTGTCTCGGACGTGATGCCTATATACATGATCATACCTAGATATTCTCATAACTATGCTCAATTCTGTCAATTGCTCAACAGTAATTCGTTCACCCACCGTAAAATACTTATGCTCTTGAGAGAAGCCACTAGTGAAACCTATGGCCCCCGGGTCTATTTTCCATCATATTTAATCTGCCGACAACAAGCTATTTCTGGCGCCGTTTTATTTTGTTTTCTTTACTATGCATATTTATCATAAAAATACCAAAAATATTATCTTATTATATCTATCAGATCTCACTCTCGTAAGTGACCGTGTAGGGATTGACAACCCCTTATCGCGTTGGTTGCGAGGATTTATTTGTTTGTATAGGTGCGAGGGACTCGTGCGTGGCCTCCTACTGGATTGATACCTTGGTTCTCAAAAACTGAGGGAAATAATTACGCTACTTTGCTGCATCACCCTTTCCTCTTCAAGGGAAAACCAACGCAGTGCTCAAGAAGTAGCAAGAAGGATTTCTGGCGCCGTTGCCGGGGAGTCTACGCAAAAGTCAACATACCAAGTACCCATCACAAACCCTTATCTCCCGCATTACATTATTTGCCATTTGCCTCTCGTTTTCCTCTCCCCCACTTCACCCTTGCCGTTTTATTCGCCCTCTCTTTCCCGTTCGCCTCTTTCTCGCTCGCTTCTTGTTTGCTCGTGTGTTGGATTGCTTGTTTGTCAAGATGGCTCAAGATAATACCAAATTGTGTCACTTCACTAATACCAACAACAATGATTTCCTTAGCACTCCGATTGCTCCACTTACTGATAATGAATCTTGTGAAATCAATGCCGCTTTGTTGAATCTTGTCATGAAAGATCAATTCGCCGGCCTTCCTAATGAAGATGCCGCTACCCATCTAAATAGCTTCGTTGATTTGTGTGATATGCAAAAGAAGAAAGATGTGGACAATGATATTGTTAAATTGAAGCTATTTCCTTTTTTTCTTAGAGATCGTGCTAAAGCTTGGTTTTCATCTTTGCCTAAAAATAGTATTGATTCTTGGAATAAGTGCAAAGATGTTTTTATCTCTAAGTATTTTCCTCCCGCTAAGATCATCTCTCTTAGAAACGATATTATGAATTTTAAGCAACTTGATCATGAACATGTTGCACAAGCTTGGGAGAGGATGAAATTAATGATACGTAATTGCCCTACGCATGGTTTGAATTTGTGGATGATTATACAAAAATTTTATGCTGGATTGAATTTTGCTTCTAGAAATCTTTTAGATTCGGCCGCGGGAGGCACTTTTATGGAAATCACTTTAGGAGAAGCTACTAAACTCCTAGATAATATTATGGTTAATTATTCTCAATGGCACACTGAAAGATCTACTAGTAAAAAAGTGCATGCGATATAAGAAATTAATGTTTTGAGTGGAAAGATGGATGAACTTATGAAATTATTTGCTACTAAGAGTGTTTCTTCTGATCCTAAAGATATGCCTTTGTCTACTTTGATTAAGAATAATAATGAACCTATGGATGTGAATTTTGTTGGTAGGAATAATTTTGGTAACAACGCGTATAGAGGAAACTTTAATCCTAGGCCTTATCCTAGTAATTCCTCTAGTAATTATGGTAATTCCTACAACAATTCTTATGGAAACTTTAATAAGATGCCTTCTGAATTTGAGACTAGTGTTAAGGAATTTATGAATTCGCAAAAAAATTTCAATGCTTTGCTTGAAGAAAAATTGCTTAAAGTTGATGAATTGGCTAGGAACGTCGATAGAATTTCTCTTGATGTTGATTCTTTAAAGCTTAGATCTATTCCTCCCAAGCATGATATCAATGAGTCTCTCAAAGCCATGAGAATTTCCATTGATGAGTGCAAAGAAAGAACCGCCAGGATGCATGCTAAGAAAGATTGCTTTATGAAAGCGTGTTCTTCAAATTTCTATGAAAATAAAGATGAAGATCTAAAAGTTTTTGATGTGTCCCCTATTAAATCTTTGTTTTGCAATATGAATCTTGATAATGATGGGACTGAATATGATCCACCTTTACCTAGAAGGCATTCTAGAAATTCGGAGTTTTTTGATGTTGATGCTAAAATTGATAAAAGTGGGATTGAAGAGATCAAAACATTAGATATTACTGAACCCACTATTTTGGATTTCAAGGAATTTAATTATTATAATTGCTCTTTGATAGATTGTATTTCCTTGTTGCACTCTGTGCTAAATTCTCCACATGCTTATAGTCAAAATAAAGCCTTTACTAAACATATAGGTAAAAGATTTGATGGATTATGGAACAAGGAGTGGCAAGAGCCTAAGCTTGGGGATGCCCAAGCCACCCCCAAGATAATCTAAGGACACCTAAAAGACAAAGCTTGGGGATGCCCCGGAAGGCATCCCCCCTTTCGTCTACTTCCATCGGCAACTTTACTTGGAGCTATATTTTTATTCACCACATGATATGTGTTTTGCTTGGAGCGTTGATGACCCACAAGTATAGGGGATCTATCGTTGTCCTTTCGATAAGTAAGAGTGTCGAACCCAACGAGGAGCAGAAGGAAATGATAAGCGGTTTTCAGCAAGGTATTCTCTGCAAGCACTGAGATAATAGGTAACAGATAGTTTTGTGATAAGATAATTTGTAACGGGCAACAAGTAAGAAAAGTAAATAAGGTGCAGTAAGGTGGCCCAATCCTTTTTGTAGCAAAGGACAAGCCTGGACAAACTCTTATATAGAGAAAAGCGCTCCCGAGGACACATGGGAATTATCGTCAAGCTAGTTTTAATCACGTTCATATGATTCGCGTTCGGTACTTTGATAATTTGATATGTGGGTGGACCGGTGCTTGGGTGCTGTCCTTACTTGAACAAGCATCCCACTTATGACTAACCTTTATTGCAAGCATCCGCAACTACAACAAAAGTATTAAGGTAAACCTAACCATAGCATGAAACATGTGGATCCAAATCAGCCCCTTACGAAGCAACGCATAAACTAGGGTTTAAGCTTCTGTCACTCTAGCAACCCATCATCTACTTATTACTTCCCAATGCCTTCCTCTAGGCCCAAATAATGGTGAAGTGTTATGTAGTCGACGTTCACATAACACCACTAGAGGATAGACAACATACATCTCATCAAAATATCGAACGAATACCAAATTCACATGACTACTAATAGCAAGACTTCTCCCATGTCCTCAGGAACAAACGTAACTACTCACAAAGCATATTCATGTTCATAATCAGAGGGGTATTAATATGCATGATGGATCTGAACATATGATCTTCCACCAAATAAACCAACTAGCATCAACTACAAGGAGTAATCAACACTACTAGCAACCTACAGGTACCAATCCTAGACTTGGAGACAAGAATTGGATACAAGAGATGAACTAGGGTTTGAGAGGAGATGGTGCTGGTGAAGATGTTGATGGAGATTGCCCTCTCCCGATGAGAGGAGCGCTGGTGATGATGATGGCGATGATTTCCCCCTCCCGGAGGGAAGTGTCCCCGGCAGAACAGCTCTACCGGAGCCCTAGATTGGTTCCGCCAAGGTTCCGCCTCGTGGCGGCGGAGTCTCGTCCCGAAAGATTTTTTATCATTTTTCTTCGGACGAAAGACTTCATATAGCAGAAGATGCGCACCGGAGGGCCAACAGGGGGCCCACGAGGCAGGGGGGCGCGCCCAGGGGGTAGGGCGCGCCCCCCACCCTCGTGGCCAGGTGGAGCCCCCCCCCCCGACGTATTTCTTCCACTCAATATTTTTTATTATTTCCAAAAATAACTTTCGTGGAGTTTCAGGACTTTTGGAGTTGTGCAAAATAGGTCTCTAATATTTGCTCCTTTTCCAGCCCAGAATTCCAGCTGCCGGAATTCTCCCTCCTTATCTAAACCTTGTAAAATAAGAGAGAATAGGCATAAGTATTGTGACATAATGTGTAATAACAGCCCATAATGCAACAAATATCGATATAAAAGCATGATGCAAAATGGACGTATCAACTCCCCCAAGCTTAGACCTTGCTTGTCCTCAAGCGAAAGCCGATAACGATAAATATGTCCACATGTTTAGAGGTAGAGGTGTCGATAAAATAAAATACGGACATAAGGGCATCATGATCATTCTCATAACAGCAACATATATGGATAATGTATATGATTTCTTATGCTCACGTAATAATCTATTCACAATGCAAAGTATGAATCAGAAACTTTATTGAGAACTAACAAACTATAATCTCAGTCATTGAGGCAATTGCAATTTATCATAACATCAGAAAGAGTTTATGTTAGAGCTTTCTAGCAAGTCCACATACTCAACTATCATTTAGTCTTTCATAATTGCTAACACTCACGCAATACTTGTGGTTACGGAGTTTTAATCGGACACAGAGAAAGATAGGGGCTTATAGTTTCGCCTCCCAACCTTTTACCTCAAGGGTAATGTCAACAATAATAGCTCATGCTAACTTACATCCAGTTAGATATATCTATCAGGATCTTTCCAACATGCTTGCCAAAGGATAAAATATAAAAAGGAAAGGCGAAGATCACTCTTGCATAAGGTAGAAGATAATAATAAAAGATAGGCCCTTCGCAGAGGGAAGCAGAGGTTGCCATGCGCTTTCAGGGTTGGATGCACAAAATCTTAATGCGAAAGAACGTCACTTTATATTGCCACTTGTGATATGAACCTTTATTATGCCGTCCGTCGCTTTTATTTCTTCCACATCACAAGATCATATAAAGCTTATTTCCTCCACACCAATCAATCATACATAATTAGAGAGAAATTTTTATTGCTTGCACCGATGACAACTTACTTGAAGGATCTTACTAAATCCATAGGTAGGTATGGTGGACTCTCATGGCAAAACTGGTTTAAGGGTTTTTGGAAGCACAAGTAGTATCTCTACTTGGTGCAAAGAATTTGGCTAGCATGAGGGGGAAAGGCAAGCTCAACACGTTGGATGATCCATGACAATATACTTTATCTCAGATATAAGAAAACATAACCCATTACGTTGTCTTCCTTGTCCAACATCAACTCTTTAGCATGTCATATTTTAATGAGTGCTCCCAATCATAAAAGATGTCCAAGATAGTATATTTATATGTGAAACCTCTCTTTCTTTATTACTTCCTATTAATTGCAACGATGACCAAAGCTATGTTTGTCAACTCTCAACAATTTTTAATCATCATACTCTTTCTATGTGAAGTCATTACTCTCAATAAGACCAATATGATCTCGTTGTTTCTTTTTCTTTTTTCTTCCTTTTTTTCCCTCAAGATCATAGCAAGATAATCAAGCCCTTGACTCAACACTAATCTTTATTATATATAGCTCACGGACTCGATTACATAGAGGGATCATAAAACAAAACTCAAAACTAGATCATACCAAAACTTTTATTCTACTAGATCAAGATACTACTAATAGGATCGTACTAAGAAAAACAGTAAAGATAGGAGATGTGGTTGTGATACGATACCGGGGCACCTCCCCCAAGCTTGGCAGTTGCCAAGGGGAGTGCCCATACCCATGTGATTATGCCTCCTTCTTTGTTGGTGAAGAAGATGATGGTTTAGTTGATGGCGTAGGCTTCTTCCTTAATTTACGCTTGAGGACAGAATTTTGATCCCCCAGGTCATCAATCTCCTGCTCCAGGCTTAATATCTTTTTGCATAATTCCTGCTTGTTTTCCTGCAAGAGGCGAAAAGGGATAAACTCGATCTTAAATTTCTTTGCTTTATCAGGGAGGCTTGACTTTTTGAACTCCACATGCATGTCCCCAGGTTGAGGTAACGGGACTTCATCTTCATCTGAGCTCGTCTCCTCCTTTCTCTTGGGCTCATAGTCCTCTTCTTCTTTCGTGGTCCAACCACAATGCTCCACATCCCCATAGACGTTAGGATCTGCAAGGTAATCAGCCACATAGCTTTCTCCTTCCGAATCCTGGGACGACATGTTGCTCTAATCTGCAGCAGGACAGCTCGAAACAAAGACATGAGATATTTGCGTGATACGGAGGTCAAAACCTTCGGGAGATTATACAATGAATTTTTACCGACCGAAATACGTATCGTGCAAGAAAACGGAGTCCGGAGAGCACACGAGGTGCCCACGAGGTAGGGGGGCGCGCCCAGTAGGGTAGGGCGCGCCCTCCACCCTCGTGGAGCCCTCGTGTCCTTCCCGAACTGCTTCTTATTTTTCTATTTTTCTAAATATTCCAAAACGGAGAAATATTGCCATTAGAACTGTTTTGGAGTCACTTTACTTACCGTACCACATACCTATTCCTTTTCAGAGTCTGAAACATTCCGGAAAGTGTCCCTTATCTATTCCTCCGGGGTTATGGTTTCAATAACATTGGTTTCAACATTTATAGGATTACCTGAGATATAATGTTTGATTCTTTGACCGTTTACTACCTTCGGATTCGTGCCTTCGAAGTTGTTGATTTCTATGGCACCGGAACGATAGACCTCCTCGATAACGTAAGGGCCTTCCCATTTAGAGAGAAGTTTTCCCGCAAAAAATCTTAAACGAGAGTTGTATAGCAATACATAATCACCTACATTAAACTCACGCTTTTGTATCCTTTTGTCATGCCATCTTTTAACTTTTTCTTTAAACAATTTGGCATTTTCATAGGCTTGGGTTCTCCATTCATCAAGTGAGCTAATATCAAATAACCTCTTCTCACCAGCAAGTTTGAAATCAGAATTGAGATCTTTAATATCCCAATATGCCTTATGTTCTAGTTCGAGAGGTAAGTGACATGCTTTTCCATAAACCATTTTATACGGAGACATACCCATAGGATTTTTATATGCAGTTCTGTATGCCCATAATGCATCATCCAGTTTCTTGGACCAATTCTTTCTAGATCTATTAACAATCTTTTGCAAAATTAATTTGAGCTCTCTATTACTCAATTCTACTTGACCACTAGACTGTGGGTGATAAGGAGATGCAATTCTATGATTAACATCATATTTAGCAAGCATTTTACGGAAAGCACCATGAATAAAATGTGAACCACCATCAGTCATTAAATATCTAGGGACTCCAAACCTCGGGAAAATAACTTCTTTAAGCATTTTAATAGAAGTGTTATGATTCGCACTACTAGTTGGAATAGCTTCTACCCACTTAGTAACATAATCAACAACAACTAAAATATGTGTGTATCCATTAGAGGCAGGAAAAGGTCCCATATAATCAAAGCCCCAAACATCAAATGGTTCAATAACGAGTGAATAATTCATAGGCATTTCTTGACGTCTACTAATATTACCAATTCTTTGACATTCATCACAAGACAAGACAAACTTACGGGCATCCTTGAAGAGAGTAGGCCAATAAAAACCGGATTGCAATACCTTATGTGCAGTTCTATCTCCAGCGTGGTGTCCTCCATAAGCCTCGGAGTGACACTTGCGTAGGATCTGTTCTTGTTCATGCTCAGGTACACAACGTCTAATAACACCATCTACTCCTTCTTTATAAAGATGTGGGTCATCCCAAAAGTAATGTCTCAAGTCATAGAAAAACTTTTTCTTTTGCTGGTATGTGAAACTAGGTGGTATGAATTTAGCAACAATGTAATTAGCATAATCAGCATACCATGGAGCAGTACGAGAAGTATTTATGACATTTAATTGTTCATCAGGAAAGCTATCATCAATAGGTAGTGGGTCATCAAGAACATTTTCTAACCTAGACAAGTTGTCTGCAACGGGGCTCTCAGCTCCCTTTCTATCGATGATATGCAAATCAAATTCTTGTAGCAAGAGAACCCATCTAATAAGTCTAGGTTTAGCATCTTTCTTTTCCATAAGATATTTAATAACAGCATGATCCGTGTGAATAGTTACTTTAGAATCGACAATATAAGGTCTGAACTTATCACAAGCAAATACGACTGCTAAGAATTCTTTTTCAGTAGTAGCATAATTTCTTTGAGCATTGTCTAGAGTTTTACTAGCATATTGAATAAAATTTAATTTCTTATCAACTCTTTGCCCTAGAACAGCACCTACAGCATAATCACTAGCATCACACATAATTTCAAAGGGTAAATTCCAATCAGGTGGCTGAACAATAGGTGCAGAGATCAATGCTTTCTTAAGTATTTCAAATGCTTCTACACAATCATCATAAAAAACAAATGGTATATCTTTTTGTAATAAATTAGTCAGAGGCCGAGAAATTTTTGAGAAGTTCTTAATGAATCTCCTATAAAAACCGGCATGACCAAGGAAACTTCTTATACCTTTGATGTCCTTGGGACATGGCATCTTTTCAATAGCATCAACCTTGGCTTTATCAACTTCAATACCTCTTTCAAAAACTTTATGCCCCAAGAGAATACCTTCATTAACCATAAAGTGGCACTTTTCCCAATTCAAGACAAGATTAGTTTCTTCACATCTCTGCAAAACTCGGTCAAGGTTGCTTAAGCAATCATCAAAACAGGATCCATAGACGGAGAAATCGTCCATAAAAACCTCACAAATGTTTTCACAAAAGTCAGAGAATATAGCCATCATGCATCTTTGAAAGGTAGCAGGTGCATTACATAAACCAAAAGGCATACGTCTATAAGCAAAAGTACCAAAAGGGCAAGTAAAAGTAGTCTTTGATTGATCATTGGCTGACACAGGTATTTGAGAGAAACCAGAATAACCATCTAGAAAGCAAAAATGTGTATGTTTGGATAATCTTTCTAGCATTTGATCAATAAAAGGTAAGGGGTAATGATATTTTTTAGTAGCCTTATTTAATTTGCGGAAATCAGTTACCATCCTATAACCTGTAATAATTCTTTGCGGGATCAACTCATCTTTATCATTAGGAACGACGGTAATACCTCCCTTCTTAGGGACACAATGGACATGACTTATCCACTGACTATCAGCAACGGGATAAATTATACCTGCCTCAAGGAGCTTTAGTATTTCTTTTCTTACCACTTCCTTCATCTTAGGATTCAGCCGTCGTTGATGATCACGAACTGGTTTGGCATCTTCCTCCAAATTTATTTTATGTTGACATAGAGTGGGACTGATGCCCTTAAGATCATCAAGAGTATATCCAATAGCAGCATGGTGCTTCCTCAGAGTTTTCAATAATCTCTCTTCTTCATGCTCTGAAAGGTTAGCACTAATAATAACAGGATATATCTTTTTCTCATCAAGATAAGCATATTTAAGAGTATCAGGTAACGGTTTGAGCTCAAACACGGGATCACCCTTGGGTGGAGGAGGATCCCCTAGGATTTCAACAGGCAAATTGTGTTTCAGGATGGGTTCCTGTTTAAAGAACACTTCATCTATTTCCCTTCTTTCATTCATAAACATATCATTTTCATGGTCTAGCAAATATTGTTCTAAAGGGTCACTAGGAGGTACGACAATAGAAGCAAGACCAATTATTTCATCCTTACTAGGCAATTCTTCTTCACGGTGTTGTCTACGAAATTTAGAGAAATTAAACACATGAGACATATCACCTAGACCAATAGTAACAACATCCTTTTCGCATTCTATCTTAGCATTAACGGTGTTCAAGAAGGGTCTACCAAATATAATGGGACAAAAGCTATCTTGTGGGGAGCCAAGAACAAGAAAATCAGCAGGATATTTAGTTTTCCCACACTAGACTTCAACATCTCTAACAATTCCCATTGGTGAAATAGTATCTCTATTGGCAAGTTTAATTGTGACATCAATATCTTCTATCTCAGCAGGTGCAATATCATGCATAATTTCTTTGTATAAGTCAATAGGTATTGCACTAGCACCCATATCACATAAGCCATGATAACAATGATCTCCTATTTTAACAGAAATAACAGGCATGCCTACCACAGGTCTATGTTTACCTTTAGCACAAGGTTTGGCAATTCTAGCAGTTTCATCACAGAAATAAATAACATGCCCATCAATATTATCAGCCAAGAGATCTTTAACAATAGCAACATTAGGTTCAACTTTGATTTGCTCAGGAGGTGTATAAGTTCTAATATTTCTTTTACGAACCACAGTTGAAGCTTTAGTATGATCCTTTATTCTAACAGGGAAAGGTGGTTTCTCAACATAAGAAGTAGGAACAATAGGATCATTATAAGTGATAGTCTTTTCTTCAACTTTAATAGGTGCAGCTACTTTTACTTCTATGGGAGGATGATGTTTAAACCACTTCTCCTTAGGGAGATCAACATAAGTAGCAAAAGATTCACAAAAAGAAGCTACTATCTCAGAGTTAAGTCCATATTTAGTGCTAAATTTACGGAAAACATCGGTATCCATAAAAGATTTAACACAATCAAACTTAGGTGTCACACCTGAGTCCTTACCTTCGTCGAGATCCCAATCTTCAGAGTTGCGTTTAATTCTATCCAATAAATCCCATTTGAATTCAATAGTTTTCATCATAAAAGAGCCAGCACAAGAAGTATCGAGCATGGTGTGATTGTTATCAGAAAGCCGAGCATAAAAATTTTGAATAATTATTTCTCTTGGGAGCTCATGATTGGGGCATGAATATAACATTGATTTAAGCCTCCCCCAAGCTTGAGCGATGCTTTCTCCTTCGCGAGGCCAAAAATTATATATATAATTGCGATCACGATGAACAAGATGCATAGGATAAAATTTCTGATGAAAATCCAATTTCAATCGTTTGTAGTTCCATGATCCCGTATCATCACATAGCCTATACCATGGCAATGCATCTCCCTTCAAAGATAAAGGGAAGACCTTCTTCTTAATAAAATCACCGGGTATACCTGCAAGCTTAAATAATCCACAAACTTCATCCACATATATTAGGTGCTCATCAGGATGCTTTGTTCCATCTCCTGCAAAAGGATTAGCTAGCAGTTTTTCTAACATACCCGAAGGAATTTCAAAGTGGACATTTTCATCTTCAGTAGGTTCAGTAGGTTGAGGAGCAACTCTTTGCTCTACTGGTCGGGGTGAAGATACCCCGAACAAGCCCCTCAGAGGATTACTTTCCAGAGTAACAAGTGACAGTAAATTTCAGCACACTATATAAATTTTTCCTTACCAAATTCCACCTACCAAAGGCGCTTCACTCCCCGGCAACGGCGCCAGAAAAGATTCTTGATGACCCACAAGTATAGGGGATCTATCGTAGTCCTTTCGGTAAGTAAGAGTGTCGAACCCAACGAGGAGCAGAAGGAAATGATAAGCGGTTTTCAGCATGGTATTCTCTGCAAGCACTGAAATAATAGGTAACAGATAGTTTTGTGATAAGATAATTTGTAACGAGCAACAAGTAACAAAAGTAAATAAGGTGCAGCAAGGTGGACAAATCCTTTTTGTAGCAAAGGACAAGCCTGGACAAACTCTTATATAGAGAAAAGCGCTCCCGAGGACACATGGGAATTATCGTCAAGCTAGTTTTCATCACGTTCATATGATTCGCGTTCGGTACTTTGATAATTTGATATGTGGGTGGACCGGTGCTTGGGTGCTGTCCTTACTTGAACAAGCATCCCACTTATGATTAACCTCTATTGCAAGCATCCGCAACTACAACAAAAGTATTAAGGTAAACCTAACCATAGCATGAAACATATGGATCCAAATCAGCCCCTTACGAAGCAACGCATAAACTAGGGTTTAAGCTTCTGTCACTCTAGCAACCCATCATTTACTTATTACTTCCCAATGCCTTCCTCTAGGCCCAAATAATGGTGAAGTGTTATGTAGTCGACGTTCACATAACACCACTAGAGGATAGACAACATACATCTCATCAAAATATCGAATGAATACCAAATTAACATGACTACTAATAGCAAGACTTCTCCCATGTCCTCAGGAACAAACGTAACTACTCACAAAGCATATTCATGTTCATAATCAGAGGGGTATTAATATGCATGATGGATCTGAACATATGATCTTCCACCAAATAAACCAACTAGCATCAACTACAAGGAGTAATCAACACTACCAGCAACCTACAGGTACCAATCCCAGACTTGGAGACAAGAATTGGATACAAGAGATGAACTAGGGTTTGAGAGGAGATGTTGCTGGTGAAGATGTTGATGGAGATTGCCCTCTCCCGATGAGAGGAGCGCTGGTGATGACGATGGCGATGATTTCCCCCTCCCGGAGGGAAGTGTCCCCGGCAGAACAGCTCTGCCGGAGCCCTAGATTGGTTCCACCAAGGTTCCGCCTCGTGGCGGCGGAGTCTCGTCCCGAAAGCTTTTTTATCATTTTTCTTCGGACGAAAGCCTTCATATAACAGAAGATGGGCACCGGAGGGCCAACAGGGGGCCCACGAGGCAGGGAAGCGCGCCCAGGGGGTAGGGCGCGCCCCCCACCCTCGTGGCCAGGTGGAGGCCCCCTGACGTATTTCTTCCGCTCAATATTTTTTATTATTTCCAAAAATAACTTTCGTGGAGTTTCAGGACTTTTGGAGTTGTGCGGAATAGGTCTCTAATATTTGCTCCTTTTCTAGCCCAGAATTCCAGCTGCCGGCATTCTCCCTCCGTATGTAAACCTTGTAAAATAAGAGAGAATAGGCATAAGTATTGTGACATAATGTGTAATAACAACCCATAATGCAACAAATATCGATATAAAAGCATGATGCAAAATGGACGTATCAAGCGTCTTGTATTATTTGAGTCTTTATTTTTTAGTTTACCACAATCATCCTTGCTGTACACACCTTTTGAGAGAGACACACATGATTCGGAAATTATTAGAATACTCTATGTGCTTCACTTATATCTTTTGAGTTATATAGTTTTTGCTCTAGTGCTTCACTTATATCTTTTAGAGCACGGCGGTGGTTTTGTTTTATAGAAACTATTGTTCTCTCATGCTTCACTTAGATTATTTTGGGAGTCCTACAAAACAGCATGGTAGTTTGCTTTAACAATATTAGGCATCCAAGATTAGTAAAGAGAAAAAGAAAAATTCTTATGAGTGTGTTGAATACTATGAGAAGTTTGATGCTTGATAATTGTTTTGAGATATGAAGATGGTGATATTAGAGTCATGCTAGTTGAGTAGTTTTGAATTTGAGAAATACTTGTGTTAAAGTTTGTGATTCCCGTAGCATGCACGTATGGTGAACCGTTATGTGATGAAGTCGGAGCATGATTTATTTATTGATTGTCCTCCTTATGAGTGGCGGTCGGGGACGAGCGATGGTCTTTTCCTACCAATCTATCCTCCTAGGAGCATGCGCGTAATACTTTGCTTTGATAACTTGTAGATTTTTGCAATAAGTATATGAGTTCTTTATGACTAATGTTGAGTCCATGGATTATACGCACTTTTCCTCCTTCCACCGTTGCTAGCCTCTCTAATACCGCACACTTTTCGCCGGTATCATACACCCACCATATACCTTCCTCAAAACAGCCACCATACCTACCTATCATGGCATTTCCATAGCCATTCCGAGATATATTGCCATGCAACTTACCACCGTTCCATTTACTATGACACGCTCCATCATTGTCATATTGCTTTGCATGATCATGTAGTTGACATTGTATTTGTGGCAAAGCCACCGTTCATAATTCTTTCATACATGTCACTCTTGATTCATTGCATATCCCGGTACACCGCCGGAGGCATTCACATAGAGTCATATTTTGTTCTAAGTATTGAGTTGTAATTGTTGAGTTGTAAGTAAATAAAAGTGTGATGATCATCATTTTTAGAGCATTGTCCCAAGTGAGGAAAGGATGATGGAGACTATGATTCCCCCACAAGTCGGGATGAGACTCCGGACTAAAAAAAGGGGCCATAAAAAATAAAGAGAAAAGGCCCAAATAGAAAAAATGAGAGAAAAAGAGAGAAGGGACAATGTTACTATCCTTTTACCACACTTGTGCTTCAAAGTAGCACCATGATCTTCATGATAAAGAGTCTCCTATGATATCACTTTCATATACTAGTGGGAATTTTTCATTATAGAACTTGGCTTGTATATTCCAATAATGGGCTTCCTCAAAATGCCCTAGGTCTTCGTGAGCAAGCGAGTTGGATGCACACCCACTTAGTTTCTTTTGTTGAGCTTTCATATACTTATAGCTCTAGTGCATCCGTTGCATGGCAATCCCTACTCACTCACATTGATATCTATTGACGGGCATCTCGATAGCCCGTTGATACGCCTAGTTGATGTGAGACTGTCTTCTCCTTTTTGTCTTCTCCACAACCACCATTCTATTCCACATATAGTGTTATGTCCATGGCTCACACTCATGTATTGCGTGAAGATTGAAAAAGTTTGAGAATGTCAAAAGTATGAAACAATTGCTTGGCTTGTCATCGGGGTTGTGCATGATTTAAATATTTTGTGTGGTGAAGATAGAGCATAGCCAGACTATATGATTTTGTAGGGATAACTTTCTTTGGCCATGTTATTTTGAGAAGACATGATTGCTTAGTTAGTATGCTTGAAGTATTATTATTTCTATGTCAATATTAAACTTTTGTCTTGAATCTTTCGGATCTGAATATTCATACCACAATTAAGAAGAATTACATTGAAATTATGCCAAGTAGCATTCCACATCAAAAATTCTGTTTTTATCATTTACCTACTCGAGGACGAGCAGGAATTAAGCTTGGGGATGCTTGATACGTCTCCAACATATCTATAATTTTTTATTGTTCCATGCTATATTATATTCTGTTTTGGACATTAATGGGCTTTATTTTACACTTTTATATTATTTTTGGAACTAACCTATTAACCGGAGGCCCAGCCCAGAATTGCTGTTTTTGCCTATTTCAGAGTTTCATAGAAAAAGAATATCAAACGGAGTCCAAACGGAATGAAACCTTCGGGAACGTGATTTTCGGAACGAACGTGATCTAGAGGACTTGGACCCTACGTCAAGACATCAACCAGGAGGGCACGAGGTTGGGGGGCGCGCCTACCCCCCTAGGCGCGCCCTCCACCCTCGTGGGCCCCCTGTTGCTTCACCGACGTACTCCTTCCTCCTATATATACCTACGTACCCCCAAACTACCAGATACGGAGCCAAAAACCTAATTCCACCACCGCAACCTTCTGTACCCGTGAGATCCCATCTTGGGGCCTGTTCCGGAGCTCCGCCGGAGGGGGCATCGATCACGGAGGGCTTCTACATCAACACCATAGCCTCTCCGATGATGTGTGAGTAGTTTACCTCAGACCTTCGGGTCCATAGTTATTAGCTAGATGGCTTCTTCTCTCTTTTTGGATCTCAATACAATGTTCTCCCCCTCTCTCGTGGAGATCTATTCGATGTAATCTTCTTTTGCGGTGTGTTTGTTGAGACCGATGAATTGTGGGTTTATGATCAAGTTTTCTATGAACAATATTTGAATCTTCTCTGAATTATTTTATGTATGATTGGTTATCTTTGCAAGTCTCTTCGAATTATCAGTTTGGTTTGGCCTACTAGATTGATCTTTCTTGCAATGGGAGAAGTGCTTAGCTTTGGGTTCAATCTTGCGGTGTCCTTTCTCAGTGACAGTAGGGGCAGCAAGGCACGTATTGTATTGTTGCCATCGAGGATAACAAGATGGGGTTTATACCATATTGCATGAGTTTATCCCTCTACATCATGTCATCTTGCTTAAAGCGTTACTCTGTTCTTATGAACTTAATACTCTAGATGCATGCTGGATAGCGGTCGATGTGTGGAGTAATAGTAGTAGATGCAGGCAGGAGTCGGTCTACTTGTCTCGGACGTGATGCCTATATACATGATCATACCTAGATATTCTCATAACTATGCTCAATTCTGTCAATTGCTCAACAGTAATTTGTTCACCCACCGTAAATACTTATGCTCTTGAGAGAAGCCACCAGTGAAACCTATGGCCCTCGGGTCTATTTTCCATCATATTTAATCTCCCGACAACAAGCTATTTCTGGCGCCGTTTTTATTTTGTTTTCTTTACTTTGCATCTTTATCATAAAAATACCAAAAATATTATCTTATCATATCTATCAGACCTCACTCTCGTAAGTGACCGTGTAGGGATTGACAACCCCTTATCGCGTTGGTTGCGAGGATTTATTTGTTTGTGTAGGTGCGAGGGACTCGTGCGTGGCCTCCTACTGGATTGATACCTTGGTTCTCAAAAACCGAGGGAAATACTTACGCTACTTTGCTACATCACCCTTTCCTCTTCAAGGGAAAACCAACGCAGTGCTCAAGAGGTAGCAGCATGCCATCAACTCCATGCTTGTTCTTGCTCCAATGTTCATCCTTCTCCAAGCTAGGCCCTTCATTTGTAAGCAAAACAAATGTATCCAATTTAGGCAGCATCATATTCTCATGAACATCAGAATCATTACCAAGAAACGAAAGTACGTGATAATTTAATGGCGTGCGCGAGCTCTAGTAATTGGTCCAGTATGTATAGCTGCAGGGGCTGTGGGTCTAACAATGTTATTGATGTCCTCATCAATAACCATTTTAAGTTTTCGCTCCTATGACAACGAGTCAAGTGTTGATGCCAAACACACTGACACGGAGTTATGCGTTGTAAAGGAGAAAGTCCGGAATTATGTATTAATGCTTGAAGCATAAAAGCAACAAACAAGTGTTTGCAGATCTGCTTCTTAAAGGCTTACCGCCCAGTGTGTCCGGAGAACACACAGTCGACATGGATTTTATGGTATAGTCTAAGATTTCCGGAAAATAAAGGGCCCAAGGTTAAAGAATTTGTTTCAAAACAGAAAGGTACTTTGTGGCTGTCTAATCCTATCGGCAATTGAGCTGTGACGATGAAACATGTTCTATGTATTGATCTGTTATGAAACGAGTAAAGTAAAAGTATAAGGTCAAAAGTAAAAGTTGAGATTAAGGGGGAGTATGTTGGGGTGACCTCCACCGTGTGGGCCGAACGGCCCACCGGGCCCTTAGATGCGCGCCCTTATCGGGGGCGCTCAACCCAGTATGGTTGACGGGCCCCTGTCACCTAAACTATATAAAGAGGTGGGGGCCGCGGCTCGCAACACGAGGTTCGTCGCGAAGCCGTATGCCCCACCTACATCCCATACCGATCTAGGGTTAGTGCAGAGCTGACGGGAAGCACCACCACCACTAGTCTCTGCCATCACCGGCACCATGGCCGGCACCGGGAGCTCCTCGAGCCACAAGAAGAAGGTAGAACTACTGCTAATCCCTAAGCCTATACGATCCACAGTGTTGGGGAACTTAGTAGTTTCAAAAAAATTCCTACGATCACGCAAGATCTATCTGGGTGATGCATAGCAACGAGCAGGGAGAGTGTGTCCACATACTCTCGTAGACCGAAAGCGGAAGCGTTATATCAACGCGGTTGATGTAGTCGTACGTCTTCACGATCCGACCGATCCTAGCACCGAACGTACGGCACATCCGTGTTCAGCACACGTTCAGCTCGATGACGTCCCTCGTACTCTTGATCCAGTTGAGGCCGAGGGAGAGTTCCGTCAGCACGACGGCGTGATGACGGTGATGATGAAGCTACCGGCGCAGGGCTTCGCCTAAGCACTACGACGATATGACCGAGGTGTGTAACTGTGGAGGGAGGCACCGCACACGGCTAAGAGATTGTATGTTGTGCTTTGGGTTGCCCCCTTGGCCACGTATATAAAGGAGGGAGGAGGAGGAGGCCGGCCTAGGAGGGGCGCGCCTATAGGGGGAGTCCAACTATGATTCCCAATCCTAGTTGGAGCCCCCTTCCTTTTCCAAGAGGGGAGAGAGGGAAGGAGTAGGAGAGGGAGAAGGAAAGAGAGGGGCGCGCCGCCCCTTCCCTAGTCCAATTCGGACTTGCCATGGGGTCGTGCGGCCACCCCTTGAGGCACTTCTCTCCTTTCCCGTATGGCCCATTAAGGCCCACTACTTCCCCCGGCGAATTCCCGTAACTCTCTGGTACTCCGAAAAATACCCGAATCACTCGGAACCTTTCCGATGTCCGAATATAGCTTTCCAATATATCAATCTTTACCTCTCGACCATTTCGAGACTCCTTGTCATGTCTGTGATCTCATCCGGGACTCCGAACAAACTTCGGTCATTAAATCACAAAACTCATAATACAAATCGTCATCGAACGTTAAGCGTGTGGACCCTACGGGTTCGAGAACTATGTAGACATGACCGAGACACATCTCCGGTCAATAACCAATAGCGGAACCTGGATGCTCATATTGGCTCCTACATATTCTACGAAGATCTTTATCGGTCAAACCGCATAACAACATACGTTGTTCCCTTTGTCATCTGTATGTTACTTGACCGAGATTCGATCATCGGTATCATCATACCTAGTTCAATCTCGTTACCGGCAAGTCTCTTTACTCGTTCCGTAATGCATCATCCCACAACTAACTCATTAGTCACATTGCTTGCAAGGCTTATAGTGATGATCATTACCGAGAGGGCCCAGAGATACCTCTCCGATACATGGAGTGACAAATCCTAATCTCGATCTATGCCAACTCAACAAACACTATAGGAGACACCTGTAGAGCATCTTTATAATCACCCAGTTACGTTGTGACGTTTGATAGCACACTAAGTGTTCCTCCGGTATTCGGGAGTTGCATAATCTCATAGTCAGAGGAACATGTATAAGTCATGAAGAAAACAATAACAATAAAACTAAACGATCATTATGCTAAGCTAACGGATGGGTCTTGTCCATCACATCATTCTCTAATGATGTGATCCCGTTCACCAAATGACAACACATGTCTATGGCTAGGAAACTTAACCATCTTTGATTAACGAGCTAGTCAAGTAGAGGCAT
This sequence comes from Aegilops tauschii subsp. strangulata, assembly GCF_002575655.3. Classification (NCBI taxonomy): domain Eukaryota; kingdom Viridiplantae; phylum Streptophyta; class Magnoliopsida; order Poales; family Poaceae; genus Aegilops; species Aegilops tauschii. The sequence goes on from NC_053039.3 coordinate 489,551,604, forward strand.
ACTAGGGACACTTTGTTTGTCTATGTATTCACACATGTACTAAGTTTTCGGTTAATACAATTCTAGCATGAATAATAAAGATTTATCATGATATAAGGAAAATAAATAACAACTTTATTATTGCCTCTAGGGCATATTTCCTTCACACAGATCTATCACAAGTATCATGCCAAAAGGCAATTTTCTAGCCGTTACAAATTTTCTAGCGCTAAAAAGGTAAAGCCCAAGTTACTCCTTTCTAGAAGGAAGAACCCATCTCATTTCTAGTACAAATCAAGTTTGGGCTATCATTGTTGTATTTATAATTAACGAGAGTTTTCCAATCATTTGGGCGGCTATCAAAATATCTCTTACTCCAAGAAGCAAACATAGCCATGTTAAAGTCACTAAGATTAGGAGCCCCTATCCCTGCAAATTCCTTTTTTCCTGGAGACTACTCCTTAATTAGCTAAATGATATTTATGCTCGTCACCCATGTTACCCCAGAAGAAGTGGGCCATTTGAGAAGTAATGGCTTCAATAGCCCATTTAGAAAATTTAATCATAGACATAAGGTAAGTAGGGGTACTAGCAATACAAGCAGTAAGTAAAATCAATTTTCTCATATAAGAGAAATTTCTGCGAAGTCAACCAAAATATTTTCAATGATTCTATCAATCTGAGGCTGCAGGTCTTCCCATGTAAGTTTTTATAGTGCAAAGAAACACCCAAGTACTTAAAAGGGAAGGGCCCAATTTGGCAACAGAATATTTCGGGAAAAGTACTAGCAACATCTTCCTCCACATGGAGGGTATGGAGATCACTTTTATGAAAGTTAAATTTCATATCAGAAAGTTTCTCAAAATATGACAAAATCCATTTCAAATTCCTGGCCTGTTCAATGGAAGCTTGTAGAAAAAGAATAATATCATCTGCATATTGCAGACTTGTGGCAGAAAAGTGTGGCAAAATGTGGATGCGAACAAACATGTCCTAAGTCTTCATGCACATGCCTCTAAAGACCAGCGCCCTAGATCCACAATTATCGTTGATCCCTTGACTGACCCAAAGCATCCGACACCAAATCCTTTTATCGTATACCCATGGCGAGAAAGCCTAACCTCGCCGCCCTGAGCAGCCGGCGTGAATCTGGACCGGAACTTTGTGGACTTTGTCTTGATGGACAAACTCAAGGAGGAACGGAGCCAAGGCTGTGGGAGTGAGGATCATAAGGAAGGCGAAGCCACGGTCTCGCCGGCCAGATCGAGGGGGGAGAAGGGAAGAAGTCCTCGCCTTTGGCCTTTTTGAGAAAAATTGAATATAAACGCGTGTTGCAGGCTTGCAGCTAGCCTTTGCTGGTCAAATGCAAACAAAAATGAAGTGGTTGTGAACTTATCCTCTTGGTTCAGATAGAGAGAGGGGAGAATGAGACAGAGAGCGAGACAACTGTGCACAGTTGCGCTTGCGCACGCCCTTGAGAGAATGACTTCCGCGTGGGGAATAAACCAAAGCCGTGCTCAACCACAACAAGTGAACTCCAATGGATCTTAGCTGGAACAACGTTCAAACAATCTTACTACTACTAGCTGGAACAGAACGCGGGAATGAATGCATTTTATATAATCACACAAAAGGGACCTCAACGACCCTAAGCATCACTAGCAGTAACATCAATCCTTGTGTCATTAGCATCGGCCCACGGATTTGTTATTCTGTAGTATATGGTGACTTTGGCATCGCATCCAGGTTATTTTACACAGGGGATTAGGCTTGGATAACAGTGGGATGCTAGCGTCGCAATCATGAATGCAACGTGATGACCAAAAAGGGCCTGAAATAAGAGCACGAGAGTAGAAAAATTGGGCGGTAAATATGCTCCGTTAACCACAAACAGAGAGCAGCATTTCCTTCTCTTCAGTTTCATCGCCCACAGCAACTTGCGACATTCGATAATTGCACCAGTGGAGGGCCGTGCCTGATTCTTCTGAATGTGTTTAGTTGGTGGACAAGCACCCACTTCCCACGACCACGACCACGAGTTGGATCAAAGTGGGAAGCGACTACTAAACACGAGCAGTACATCCATTTGTTACTCAGTCGGAGATCCAGCTGCCCGAAGCAGAAATGCAATAAGCGCACGCGCAAGCGTGTTCAGCGGTTCAGATATCTCAGAATCTTCCATCACGATCCCAGAGCGGACAGACATGCCTACGGGGTACGGAACTCGTTGCCGAAATGGAAAATACAGCTAGCTGGCGCATACGCGTTCCGTGGCTGACCGGTGGACAGTCACTGACACGGAAGCTCCTAGTATACACTGGCGCCTATTCATCAGTCAGAAGATATTATCAACTTGTGGAACCAGAAGGACGACTGTTTCCAGTTGCAGGGCATGTAGTGGCAGTACTCCGTTGCCCTGGTGAACGCACGACGCGGATGGATGGATGGATGGAGTGTAGCCAGTGGGCACGGGCGCACGGCAGTGGAGTATGACTGTTCACACACGCAGCGAGGTTATCCTCATCCTCGGGCAGGCACGGGCGCCAAAAGGCGGCGTGACGCCGACACGACCGTCCATGGTGCGCCCCCAGGGTTGGACTCGTCTGTGTGTTTACTACTACCCTGCGCGTGATGCAACCCGGGAGATAGTCAGATAGTATGCGAGTGACAGGCCGCGTCGCGGTGCATGCACGACGCCAGCAACAGCGCCATGTACATACTGTGTTCACATCGGCCGGCGACCGCGACGCGTGAGAGAGCGACCCACTCGGCTCGGCCAGCGGCGCATGCATGCAACTGGCCGCGCTCGCGAAAGCGACCGACGAGGCGCACCGCACCGCCCGAAAGCTTTGTGTTGTACGTAATCCGGCACTTGAGATCACTTAAAGCAAAACATTTCACGCACTGTCCCTCTCAGCTACAAGTCGGCTTTGAGTAAGAAACATAAGAGTGTTTAGATCACTACTTTAGCGATCCAAACGCTTTTATATTTCTTCACAACAGAGGAGTGCTTGCTACAGTACATGCACATCAGCTATCCCAGTTTCCGTTTTTGTCGGGCTCCATTTTGTGGGAATCGCCTTCGGCGTACCGTAAAGCGAGAGCAAGCCTACCTCCCCGTCATCCCTTCCACACACCGCTGTGAGAGGGCGTGGCCGGGCTAAGCCCCGGCACTGGTCGATGAAGGCGGTGGGGGGAAATCTCTGCTCCAGTAGCCCTTGATGGCGAGATGCCGAGATGCAATTTACAGGCGACGACTCGAGGCAGAGAGTACGTCTGTGTAGCAGTGGCGGTGGTGTTTCCGGTCGGACCGGTGATCTCTAGTGGTGAGGCGTCGGTGGACGCGACCTTCTGCATCCCAACAAAACGATCTGTCACTCAGGCACAGATGGTGTTGTGGTTCTGCGTTGCTAGCCGGTTGTCGCATCAAGATGAAGGATCTTGGATCTTTGATCTTTGTATCCGGCGGCAGCGACGCGTATGTTTTGCCGATCAATTTTGCTGCCCCAGCACAAGAACAACGGAGCATGAGACCGGTGCGGGACTGACAGAGTGTCCCTAATTGGGATTTTGGCCGTGCCGGTGACCTTCTTCCCTCGACATTTTTCCGTCGTACATGTGGGGGCGACCTTCGTCGTACTGGGCTTTTGGTGGGGACTGACACTTGTTGCGGCTTGAGTGTCTGCTTGTACGGGCATGATCATTATTTGCATGGCATATAACATCAAAGCCCGTGTTACACATGTAGCTCCTGGAATCGTGACAAATGGTGGCGACAATATATGATTGAGTCGATTTGGTCGTGCTTCTTGAGTACCTGCTTCGAGCTTGGGACCGAAACCTAAGATTTGATCTTATTAGTTATACCTACCAACGACAATGATTTCGTGTCCTTACCTTTCCTGGATTTGCTCAGGCTTTATCTTTAGAGTCAAACCCATGATTTGACTTTTGATGTTTAGATCCGGCGACGATGGCGCTTGAGCATCGTTTCTGTATGCGTTGTTGCTGAATTAACTTTTTCATTGTCTTTGTGATGTTAAGAGATGTTTATTGTTTTTAGAAAAGAAGGATGATCGTGGCCTCTGCATCTGGGAGATGCATGCAGTCATTTTATTAATTATTTACAAAGACCTTACAAAGTGATGCATTAGTCTGAAGCCACCTTCTTGGCACTTGATGAAGGGTTGCCGAAAGTCCGAGCCGAATACCAAACAGACCTCGGACCAAAGCCTAACGTCTAAAGCTGGAGGCCCCAACCAAGCCGCATTGCCGGGTATGGGGACACACCGGTCCGGTGCACTCTTAGTAGTCACCGCACGTGCACGCTGCAGAGGCCGCCACCACCGTCTTCCACCGATATATATATGGAGCAGGTACTTGTCGGAGTAAATGGCCACGGGTAGCCCAACCGACTACCCCTGGTTCTTCAGAAAAATTATCAGGCCTTCGGGCCTTCAAGCACTCCAAGCATTTGGGCCGCCTTCCCTGGCCGGCTACCTCTGAAGCCGACTCCCGGAAGGCGACCCAGCCTCAAGCAACCCCTCCCCAGGACGATTATGGGGTGGCCGACTCCAAGAAGCCGGCAAAGAAGGACGCCTACTCCTAGGGGCCGGCCGAGACCTCAACCACCAAAGCCGTTCCCACATAACGACGACAAGACGGGGAGTGGCCACAGTGCGGCCCACTACCCCCGAAGCCCGAGGCGGGCATGGCTACAGGAAGCCATACGGGACGGCTGTCTCCCGTGCGGCTTGGCACTGTAGCCATGCTAGCCTCGACGTCATCCACGACAGACTCCCGTACGGCCCACGGGCGGCGGGCCCCTTCAGCCAGAGAGAGGCGTGGAGGCGGCCCGGCCTTTCCCAGTCAGCCAAGGGCGTAGCCGGCTCCCAGAAGCCGGCTACTCCCTTCCTCGAAGCAGGAGCCCCATTAAGGAGACAAGACGAGGTAAGGCTACAGTGAGAGCCCCCAAGGCGGCCCACTGTAGCCACGCTTATCTCGACAAAGCCCTCGTCATCAGAGGCGAGGCTACAGTAAGCAGCCGCCTACAAGACCCTAGGCGGTGGGGCCGGCCTGTCGACCAGGAAGCCGGCAGCCGGCGGGACCCACCAGCCGGCGGAGAAGCCGGCAAGCGTAGACACTGACGGCTGGGACCAGCTCCCAGTCGGATTACCATTGTACCCCCGGGGGGTATGCCTATATAAACCCACCGGAGCGCCCATGCAAAGGGTTGGCCTCTGATCATAGTTGGCTTCTAAACATAACACACACCATAGATAGAGAGAAGATAGAGCTAGCCTTGTTCTTCTTCTCCCTTGAACCCCAAAACAGCTCTAGGAGCGATTGTAGCTACTTTCACCGATCTAGTGACTATGCGGAGACCCCGCAGAGCAGGACTAGGGGTGTTATCTTCTCGGAGAGCCCCGAACCTGGGTAAGATCCGCCGGCGTGCATGTCTTCGCCTCATCCCGTTTCCAGGCACCGGCGACGTCTTATTGGCACCCACACAGATAAGCCATCCCTTGGCATATGTCGCACCAACCACCCGACATTTGGCGCCCACCGTGGGGCCAGGTGCACCGTCGTCCGGAGACCTGTTCTGGACGGGAACCCTCTTCCTCCCCCGCGAGCACAGCCAGCCTGCTGCGCCCGATGGCGTTTGCCTCGACGCGCTGCAAGGCGTCGACGATGCCTGCGCAGCGAGCCGCCTCGCCGATCTGCTCGGCGAGACTCGCATCTCCGATGAGCCTGCGTCCGACGCAGGCACCGACTACCCCGAGAGCCGCCTCGTTAGCCTCCTCGACCAGCTTCACGTCTCCAGCGAGCCTGCTGCAGATGTGGAGTCGGTCGGCTCCACCGACCCGATGCTCATCGACTCCGACACCGCATCGCTTGACGCCTACCCCTCCGACGTGGTGGTCTTCAACGACCCCCTCCCTCGAGCTGACAGCGGCAGCAGCGCTGTCACCGAAGTGCTGGTCATCAGCCACGTCGCCAACTCGGGCGAGAACGCCAACGACGCCCTGCAAGCGGCAATGCACGACCTCTCCGCCCCCATCCCGGCCGATGCCGACACCGAGACCCTGGAGGCACGCCGCCTTGCCCTCATCGCGGAGGGCCAGAAGATAGCCTCCATGAGACGCCTCACCGAGGCCCACCAGCGCGAAGTCGACCGCGCCGCCTTCGGTACGCCGCCGCCTAGCGGCCCGAGCCGAGCCGGCTTCGTCCAGAAGCGCGGTGCGGCCGTTGCCAGCATGCTGGGCGCAGATCGCCCCGTCTACGCCACCCCGCTCGAGAATCTGCGAGCCGCTCAGGTGGCTGCAGAGGAGCTCAATGGGCTGGGAGCCGACGAGCTCCCCTACATGACAAGACGGATCCAGCAGCTGATCGACGCGGCTGCAGAACGGCACGAAGCCGGCGCCCGTGCTGGTAGTCATCCCTCGCGCCGGGAGCACGCCGCGACGTCCCGCTCGCCGACTGCGAGCGGCGCGCGCCAGAAGAAAGACAAGGAGCCGGCTGCCAGCCGCAGTCGGACTCGCATCACTATCGAGCGCGACGCGGAGGGCCGCCCTCGAGCAGTAGAGCACCAAGGAAATCAGCCCCCTCCTCCGCCTCGAAGAGAAAGACGCCTCACTCCGCCGCCCATCACACATCCGACTCTTGGCGACCGACTCGGCCGCCGAGAAGGAGTCGGCGAAAATGACGCCCGCCACAGGATCGACCGCCTTGCCCGATCCTTGGCGTTAGAAGAAGAAGACGATGTCGGCCCGCCATGCTTTGGCCCCCGCATCCGCGACGAGCCCTTCCCCAAAGGGTTCTCGCTCCCCAGAGACACGCCCAAGTACAACGGCTCGGTGAAGCCGGAAGATTGGTTCATCGACTACTCCACAGCCGTCAGCATAGCCAACGGCAATCGTCGCGTCGCCGTGAAGTATGTCCCCCTCATGCTGCAAGGCACGACACGCACATGGCTCAACAGCCTCAAGCCCTACAGCATCAACAGTTGGCTGGACTTCACCGAAGTCTTCGTCCGCAACTTCACCATCACCTACAAGCGGCCTCCCAAGACTCGCCAGCTCTCCCTCTGCGTCCATGGGCCCAACGAGTCGACCCGCGACTACCTCACGCGATGGGCCGAGCTCCGCAACTCCTGCGAGGGAGTGCATGAGGTCCAGGCCATCGAGTACTTCACCGCTGGGTGCCGAGAGGGCACCCTCCTCAAGCACCGACTCCTCTGCGACGAGCCGGCTACCCTCGACGAGCTACTAGTCATCGCCGACAAGTACGCCACCGCCGACTCCTCAATGAAGACCGAGCTCCGAGTGGACGCCTCGGGGAAAGTAATTGCTCCGGCTCCCAAGACGCCGGCTGGCGACCCTAATCGGCGCCCCTACCAGAACGACCACAAGCGCAAGGGCCCCATGCCGACTTCCTCCAGTCGGCAGGTGGCCACAGTTGAAGACGAGCAGCCCGAAGATCGGCCCGCTCCCAAGAAGAAGGGTGGCCGGCTGCCTTGGCAGCCGTCTTTCTCCTACGAGCAAGCTCTAGACGCCCCCTGCAAGTTCCATAGCGGCGCGAAGCCGTCCAACCACACAACCCAGAAATGCCACTGGCTCACCCGCATCACCAAGGGCAAGGGGATGTTGCCGCCTCCGCCTCCCGGCCCGCCGCCCCCTGCCCCCCAGCAGCTGGCGGCTCGGCCGGCAGTCGGCGCCATCCAAGACGAATTTCCCGAAGAGCACGCCGCCTACGTCGTCTTCACCAGTCAAGCCGACGACAAGCGCAGCTGACGCCGACAGCACCAAGAAGTGAATGCAGTCGCCTCTAGCACCGCCGAGTTCATGCACTGGTCAGAAAAGCCAATCAGCTGGAGCCAGGCCGACCACCCAGAGGTGATGCCTTCGCCTGGCTCCTATGCAATGGTCTTGGACGTCACCCTCACGACGGAGAGGCGAGCTGCCAGATTTTCCCGCGTCCTGATAGACGGCGGAAGCAGTATCAACATACTGTATCGCGATACCATGGAGAAGCTGAACATCAAAGCGAAGCAGCTCATGCCGAGCCGCACCGTCTTCCATGGTATCGTACCCGGCTTGTCTTGCTCTCCAATCGGCAAGATCAAAATGGATGTTCTCTTCGGAGACAAAGATCATTTTCGCCGGGAAGCAATATGGTTCGAGGTAGTGGATTTGGAGAGCCCCTATCATGCACTGCTTGGCCGACCTGCTTTGGCCAAGTTCATGGCTGTGCCCCACTACGCCTACCTGAAGATGAAGATGCCGAGCTCGAAGGGGATCATCACGGTAGCCGGCGACTACAAGAAGTCCATCGAGTGCGCCATGGCCAGTAGCCGGCTGGCCGAGTCCCTCGTGGTGGCAGAAGAGAAGAAGATGTTGGAACGGGTTGTGGCCATGGCCGGCAAGCAGCCGGCCTTGTCCCCCAACCCCAAGGATTGTGATGCGCATGGCTCCTTCCAGCCTGCCAAAGAGACGAAGAAGATACCTCTGGACCCGGAGAACCCGGAGAGGTTCGCTGTCATTGGGGCGAACTTGGACAGTAAATAGGAAGGCGAGCTCGTCGACTTCCTCCGTGAGAATCGAGACATCTTTGCATGGTCCCCAAAGGACATGCCGAGTGTCCCGAAGGATTTTGCCGAGCACAAATTACATGTCCGAGCTGACGCGAAGCCGGTCAAGCAACCCCTCCGCCGACTGTTAGAAGAGAAGCGAAGAATCGTGGGAGAAGAGATAGCCCGGCTCCTTGCCGCCGGCTTTATCATGGAAGTGTTCTTTCCAGAGTGGCTTGCCAACCCAGTTCTGGTTCTGAAGAAGAATAACAAGTGGCGTATGTGTATAGACTACATGAGTTTGAACAAGGCCTGCCCAAAGGATCCGTTTGCTCTGCCACGGATTGACCAAGTGATAGACTCCACAGCCGGATGCGAGCTGTTAAGTTTTTTGGATGCATACTCAGGGTATCATCAGAACAAGTTGGACCCGGCTGACCGCCTGAAGACTGCCTTCATCACACCTTTTGGAGCTTTCTGCTACCTGACAATGACATTCGGCTTGAGAAATGCCGGTGCCACTTTTCAGCGTTGCATGCAGAAATGTCTCTTGAAACAACTCGGCAGAAATGCCCACGTCTACGTAGACGACATTGTGGTGAAGACAGAGAAGCGCGGTACCTTGCTGGAAGACCTGAAAGAAACATTCGCCAACTTGCGCCGATTCCAGATCAAGCTCAACCCCGAGAAGTGCGTGTTCGGAGTCCCAGCCGGCCAGCTGCTAGGCTTCCTGGTCTCCGAACGCGGCATTGAGTGCAACCCCGTCAAGATCAAGGCCATCGAGAGGATGGAGATTCCCACCAAGCTGCGAGATGTGCAGAAGTTCACTGGCTGCTTAGCCTCCCTGAATCGTTTTATCAGCCGACTAGGAGAGAAGGCCATCCCCCTGTACCGACTCATGAAGAAGTCCACTCAATTTGAGTGGAATGATCAAGCCGACCAAGCCTTCCATGAGTTGAAGAAAATGCTGACCACTCCACCTGTCCTGGCTGCGCCGACTGAGAAGGAGCCCATGCTCCTCTACATCGCCGCGACTAGCCGAGTCGTCAGCACTGTTTTTGTGGTCCAGCGCCCGGAGGAAGGCCGAGCCCAGCTAGTCCAGAGGCCGGTCTACTATCTCAGCGAAGTACTATCCAGCTCAAAGCAAAACTACCCGCACTACCAGAAGATGTGCTATGGAGTGTACTTCGCTGCCAAGAAACTGAAGCCCTACTTCCAAGAGCACCCCATCACGGTCGTGTGCACTGCCCCGCTCGCCGAGATCATAGGCAGCCGGGATGCATCCAGCCGGGTGGCCAAATGGGCCATTGCGTTGGCGCCCTACACAATCTTCTATCAACCCCGCACCGCCATCAAGTCGCAAGCATTGGCCGACTTCCTCGTCGACTGGGCCGAGACCCAGTACCTACCGCCGGCTCCCGACTCTACCCGTTGGCGGATGCACTTTGACGGGTCCAAGATGCGCACCGGCTTGGGAGCCGGCATCGTCCTCACCTCTCCCAAAGGCGACAAGCTCAAGTACACGCTGCCGATCCACTTCGCCGCCTCCAACAACGTCGCCGAGTACGAGGCGTTCGTACATGGGCTCCGGCTAGCCAAAGAACTCGGCATACGCCGGATCCTGTGCTACGGCGACTTAGACTTGGTGGTCCAGCAATCATCTGGCGACTGGGACGCCAAGGACGCGAACATGGCGAGCTACCGTTTCCTCGTCCAGCAGATAAGCGGATACTTCGAAGGGTGCGAGTTCCTTCACGTGCCAAGGGCCGACAACGACCAAGCAGATGCCCTAGCACGGATCGGCTCCACCCGACAAGCCATACCAACTGGCGTCTCCCTCCAGCGCCTCCTCAAGCCGTCCATCAAGCCGTCTCCAGAGTCAGATTCCATCTTCGTACCGCCTGCGCCAGATACAGTCGGATCCGACTGGAGAAATCCCGCAGGCGGCACGGGGACTTCGACAACCGGCCCGGGGACTACCGTAGTCGCACCCGGCCCGGGGACTTCAGAACCCGGCCCGGGGACTGCAGCAGTCGGCCCGGGGACTGCAACGACACAAGAAGCGGTGGCCGACTCCAATTCAACGCCACCCAACCCACCCACCCGAGTCATGGTGGCCACATTAACAGAAGAAGAAGTCACAGCTCCCTCATGGGCCCAGCCCATCCTCAAGTTCCTAGTCAGCAGAGAGCTGCCGGCTGACGAGATCTCAGCAAGACTAGTGCAACGACGAGCCGCAGCATATACAATAATCAACAGAGAGCTTGTGAAGCGCAGCGTCACTGGAGTCTTCCAGCGTTGTGTCGAGCCAGAAAAAGGAGTAGCAATCCTCAAAGACATCCACCAAGGCGAGTGCGGCCACCACGCAGCCTCAAGATCCCTTGTGGCCAAGGCTTTCCGCCATGGTTTCTTCTGGCCGACTGCCTTGGAAGATGCTAAAGAAATAGTCAAGAGCTGCAGAGGATGCCAAGTTTTTAGTTCCAAGCAACACCTGCCGGCTTCTGCCCTCAAGACCATTCCCCTCACTTGGCCTTTTGCCGTCTGGGGACTGGACATGGTGGGCCCTTTCAAGACAGCCCGCGGCGGCCTGACACATCTACTTGTTGCCGTGGACAAGTTCACAAAGTGGATTGAAGCAAAGCCGATTAAGAAGCTCAATGGGCCGACTGCCATTACATTTATCACCGACATCACTACTCGGTACGGCGTGCCGCACAGCATCATCACCGACAACGGCACGAACTTCGCCAAAGGAGCACTGGCACGTTTCTGCGCGACGCTGGGCATCCGACTGGACTTAGCGTCCGTTGCCCACCCGCAGTCAAACGGCCAGGTCGAGCGAGCAAATGGACTCATCCTCTCCGGCATCAAGCCCCGACTGGTTGTACCACTGGAGCGATCGCCGGCTGCTGGCTCGAAGAGCTGCCGGCTGTCCTCTGGAGCCTGCGCACTACACCCAACAAGTCAACCGACTTCACTCCATTCTTCCTCGTGTACGGTGCCGAGGCTGTCATCCCAACAGACATCGAGTTCGACTCGCCTCGGATCACCATGTACACGGAGGAGGAAGCCAAAGAAGCAAGAGAAGACGGCGTCGACCTACTGGAAGAAGGCCGGCTGTTAGCCCTCAGCCGGTCCGCCATCTACCAGCAAGGGCTGCGCCGCTACTACAACCGCAAGGTCAAGCCAAGATCCTTCCAAGAGGGCGACCTTGTGCTCTGGCTGATCCAGCGAACAGCCGGCCAGCACAAGCTCTCGGCCCCTTGGGAAGGCCCTTTCGTCGTCAGCAAGGCACTCGGCAACGACTCCTACTACTTGATCGACGTGCAAAAACCAAGAGCACGCAAGAGAGACGACTCCGGCAAGGAGTCGGAGCGACCATGGAACGCAAACCTCCTAAGACGATTTTACAGCTGAAAAGCAGTATGTATCACGCTCCCCTTTTGTATTAAGTACAAACCAACAGCCCCCCCGAACAATACTCGGGGACTGCCTTTTATTTATCTATGAATGACGAGTGTCATATCCATGAATGTATTATTACATTTTGAATTTTTGTCCGGCACCGGGTTCGACTAGTCGGGCCGGGGACTGGCCGCCTTAAGCTATATCGAAAGTTTTTCCTAAAGTCAGAAAAGTAGTGCGCCGGCTCCCGAGTCCTCTCTTGTTGAAAGTCGCAGCTCAAAGAACTGACTGTCCGACTAGCAAGAGGAAAGACAGAAAGGACGCCCACACAAAAAACGGATAAGGAACAACGAACCTATATAGCAAAGAGACGGCCTCCAAACATGCCTGCCGGCTACCAGAGCAGCCGGCTGGCCGGCTTCCTATAAAACTTAGCTTTAGTCCAACAAAGCTAGAGTACTTCCCCCCCAATCGGCCAAGCACTCCCCCGGCTACAGATTGCGGAGCAACTGTTGGATTGGGGAGGCGGCAACCAAGGGAGAGCGGCAAAGGAAAAAGCAGAAGGACAACAAGCAAAAGTACAAGGAAAGGCCAATTGCATAAGCTATATATACATAAAGCCACCAATAGGCCGGCAACAGACATAAGTTCGAATACACCCAGTGGGTGGAATTGTGCGAATTTAACCAAACATTGTTCTAAAGAGTAACAAGACAGGAAAAGCAAATGACGGCAGACTAGGGCGCGACATGGAGGCCGAGCTGGTCGGTGAAGGCGGCCTCGCCGGCTGAAGGAGTGGCCGACTAGCGGGCCCCGGCTTGACCACCACCTGCGGCAGGAGACGCACTCGCGCGCGACGTAGTGCTGGAGGAGCGGTCAGGCTGAGGCTGGCCGGCTACTCCACCAGCCGGCTCGGCGTCTTCACCCTCTTCCTCCTCCTCTTCGCCCTCGTCGCTGGAGTCGATCTCCTCCGCCGAGTCCTCACCGTACGCCGGGTCCAGCCCGAACCACTCTTCCGGCTGGGCGACTCCATTGTCGTCCACCTCGGGGGCGAAGACGCTGGTGTCGGTGTAGTCGGCGATCGCCGAAGCCCGCCGAATGATGGCCGGCCGCGCCGGCTCCAGCTCCGTGTCGGCTTGCTTCCGCCAGGTAGCTAGCTGGTCCAGGCTCAGGGTGGGATACCAAGCCTTGACGAACTCCAGCGCCCGCCTGGCGCCGGAGCGAGCCGCCGAGGCCTTCCAAGCCTCAAAGCGGCCGACTGCCACCTCCAGCCAGTCGGAAGTCCGACTGGGGGTGCGAGGGACCACTTGGCCGGGCCAGAGGGCGGCTAAGACCTGCGCCCTGGCACGCTGAAGCCGGCGGAGCAGCCGGTGAGCCGGCTGGATGCGAGCCTGGATCGCCAGGAGCTGTTCCTCCAGCGAGCGGCCGGCGGTTGGCGAGATCTCAAAGCCGGCCTGCCTCCGCGCTTGGCGACGGGCCTCGATGGCCTGGTTGGCGGCAGTCGAATAGCCAGGGAAATACTCTACGCGAAGAAGAAGAAAGGAAGAAAAGAACACCAAAATCAGAAAACAAGCCAAAGTGGCAGATGGCAAGAAAGGACGAAGAGGTAGGCGGCTTACCGTCAACCAGATCTTCGATCTGGCCATAGCCGGATACCAGAGTCTGCCTGGCATCTGCCCAGCCGGCCGCCTCCGTCTCGAACTCGGCCTGGAGAGTGGCTTCGCGGTCTTGCGCCGCCTTCAGTGCCGCCTTGTGACTTTCCTCCTGGTCGGCCAGCTTCTTGACCAGGCGGTCGCGCTCCTGCACCAAGGCGGCGAGCTCGGCATCCTTGGCACGAAGAGCAGTCTGGGACTCCCCCAGCTGTGCCCTCAGACTGGCGTTGGCCGCTGCAGAAACGGAAGAAGAAGAAGAAAAGTAAGAAGTCGTCAAGGAAGATCCGACCCGACTGCTCAGCAGTCGGCCCGAATCTCGGGGACTACACCCAGTAGGTGCGCTGACGCGCCCCCACATGAGATAAAGAAAAAATCACGTACCTCGGCTCTCGGCAAGGTCGGCGGTCTTCTGAGTCAGCTCCCGAGCCTCGGAGTTGAAGGCGGCCGCTCGAAGGTTGTGGTAGTCCTGCAAGATGGACAGAAGACCGAAGTGAGAACAAAAACAGCAAAGACAAAACCTCCAAGAAGTTCCAAGCCGCCTGCTCAGCAGCCGACTCGGAACTCGGAGACTACACCCAGTGGGTGCGCTGACGCGCCCCCACGGAAGAAATCAAGATCAAGAGGAGAAATCAAGATCAAGAAGAAACAAGACGGGAATACTAACCCGGATGGCCGCCCGCGTTGCGAGGAACTCGTCGGTGAACTGCCTCAGCGCCGCGGCTTGGCTTTGGAGCCGGGTCCGGACGTCTTGTGCAGCCACGTTCACTACGGCTGTCCCTCCGCCTGGCGTCCACCCCGAGGTAGCGCTGGCCGCCTCCGCGTCTCGGGCCGACGAGCTGGAGCCCACGGCCGGCTGTGGCTCCGACGCGGCCTTCCCCGCGCGCCGGCTCGGCGGCACCCGGACCGCCACCTCAGCCCTCGCGGCCGGCTCGCCCTCCGCCGACTGTGCAGGCTGCGGATCAGGCCGGCCGCCTTGGGCCGCCCCAGTTGGCGGGGTCGGCTCCGGTGCCTTCTCCAAGATGATGACGTCGTCGCCGCTTCCCCCCAGCCCCGGCTGGTCGCCGCTGGCTCCCCCTGGTGAAGGCTCCATGTCCCCAGGCGCCATGACGCGCAGCGGGGTGACCATCAAAACCTCCCCCGCCGCCGCCGCGGCCTCAGCCTCAGCCTGGGCCCTGGCTGCGGCCTCGGCGAGTGCCTTCGCCGCCTCCTCCTCCCGTGCCGCCTGGGCGGCGGCCGCCTTCCGTGCATCCGCCTCCCGTGCCTCCTGCTCCTCCCGCGCCTCCCGCGCGTTCCTTTCCGTCGCCTCCTGGAGGTCGGCGCGGGGGTCCACGCGGCGGGTGGTGCTCCCAGAGCCCCTTGGCGACTCAACGACGGAGCCGGCAGCCGCCCGCTCATGTGACAACGAAGCTCTGATCGTTGAAGAAAAAGACGAGAGTTCAAGAACCACCAAAGAAAGAAAGAAAGAGAGTACACAAAGAAAGATTCGGACTTACGCCGACACGGTCTGCGGTTGCTTCACCACCTTGTGGAAGCGAGCCGCCTTCACGGCCGCCTCTTCCCGCCTGGTGGCTGCCGCCCCGCCTCTAGGTTTCTTCGTTCGGCTGCCAAACAGACCCTGGGCGGCGCGACGCTTCTGCCCTCCGCCCCGAGCAGGCGGTGTAGCAGAGGAACCCGCGCCGCGTCCAGACGCCGGCTGGCAGCGCGGGACGACTTCGGCCTCATCGTCGTCTGGCCAGTCGTCAAAGGTGGCGCTGAGCCCGGAGCCGCCTGCCTCGCCGCCGGTTTGGCCACCTCCCGGCTCGACGTCGTCGTCCATACCGACCGCCCTCAGGTCGGGGTCATCCAGATCATGTTCGGTCCGGTCGGGGACGAAACGGCGCTCCGCGTCTGACCCGCCGGCTGGCCGAAGCAGAGGGCTCTGTCGAAGAACAAGCCGACTAAGTCAGAGTCGGCCAAGAGGTGCTCGGCAACAAGGAGAAAAAGAAGAGACAAGGAGAGCATACCGTAGGCGGCGGGTTGGCTCGGCTGTACGGCTCCTTGCCGAACTGCCACTCCACGGAGAGTTTGCAGTTCGCAAGGTAGTTCACCATAAAGGCCACCTCCTCCTGCGGCATCTCCTTGGTGCACATCCGTCTCGGATCGAGCTGGCCGCTCATCTGACAGATCAGATGAGGCCGGCTCTGGAGCGGAAGAACCCGGCGCGTGACGAACGCGGCCAGAAGATCGGGCCCCGTCAGGCCCTCCGACTGGACCATCACCCGCAGTCGGGCGATGGCGGCGTTTCCAGCCGGCGTCAGCGTCACAGCCCGGAAGGACCACTGGGGCAGCCTGCCCGCCGGTGGGCCGGCTACGTAAGCCGGCATGTTGACGTAGTCGCCCCGCGGAGCGATGTTCCGCACGTAGAAGTACGACTTCTGCCACTTCTTCACCGATTGGATCAGCGTGATGACGGGGAAGGGGTTGTCGGCGACCGATCTCCGATGAACGCACCAGTCTGAGCCGGCACGCCCCGCATGCGCGTGCCTAGCTTCGACTGGAAGAACTCCCCCCAGAGCTCAAGGGTGGGGAGGACGCCGAGGTAGCCCTCGCACAGGGTGACGAAGGCGGACAGCATCACCACCGCGTTTGGGGTGAGGTGGTGCGGCTGGAGCTGGTAGAAGTTGAGCCAGGAGCGGAAGAAGGCGCTCACTGGCAGGCCGAAGCCGCGCAAGAAGTGCGAGCGGAAGACCACCCGCTCGCCCTCCTGCGGCTCCGGCCTGATTTCCCTCGCCAGCGCGCGACGGACCTCCACTTTGTCCGCGCCGGGCAACCGCCGTGTCTGGCGGAGGAACTCGACGTGGTCTTCGTGCACGTTGGAGCCGTCCCAATCCCCGCCATACTGCTCCGTGGCGGGAGGCATGGCGAAAGCTAGCGCGGCGGCGGAGGAGCGTGCGGTGGAACGCGGCGGCGAGGCGCTGTCGCAAGAATTGGCAAGAGGAAGAAGACGGTGGAAGTAGGAGGAGCGTGCGAGGGCCTGCCGCCCTCCACCTCCCCCTACTTATAGCCTCACAAGGCCGAAGAGGCCGGACTGGGGGGGGGGGATACGTGGGATTAACTGCGCCCGCTCCCCCACGTCTCGCGATTATTGCGCATAAATGCGAGCCGAAACTGCCGCACGGAACGTGCGGGCGGTTTCGGGATACAAAGGATCCGCGCCTGGGCCGGGGCGCGGACGTGGCGGGCCCCCTCCCTGCGGCAACGTCCCGTCACGTGCGTGGGCTGGCAGGCTTTCCGGCCACGTGGTTCGCAGACGGCCAGTGGCCGGCCCGCGGCCCGGCGCGCGCGCCAGCGGGCTCCCGCCCTCCGACTCCGGAAGATTTCGACTCAGGCGGCGCGCCTGACCAGGGCCGGCTCCCAGCTGCCGGCTTGTCAAGATAGGAAGCTGATCGAGCTTCTCAACCCCTATTCCACCTCGAAGCCCAATCAGCTTCGGGGACTACTGTCGGAGTAAATGGCCACGGGTAGCCCAACCGACTACCCCTGGTTCTTCAGAAAAATTATCAGGCCTTCGGGCCTTCAAGCACTCCAAGCATTTGGGCCGCCTTCCCTGGCCGGCTACCTCCGAAGCCGACTCCCGGAAGGCGACCCAGCCTCAAGCAACCCCTCCCCAGGACGATTACGGGGTGGCCGACTCCAAGAAGCCGGCAAAGAAGGACGCCGACTCCTAGGGGCCGGCCGAGACCTCAACCACCAAAGCCGTTCCCACATAACGACGACAAGACGGGGAGTGGCCACAGTGCGGCCCACTACCCCCGAAGCCCGAGGCGGGCATGGCTACAGGAAGCCGTACAGGACGGCTGTCTCCCGTGCGGCTTGGCACTGTAGCCATGCTAGCCTCGACGTCATCCACGACAGACTCCCGTACGGCCCACGGGCGGCGGGCCCCTTCAGCCAGAGAGAGGCGTGGAGGCGGCCCGGCCTTTCCCAGTCAGCCAAGGGCGTAGCCGGCTCCCAGAAGCCGGCTACTCCCTTCCTCGAAGCAGGAGCCCCATTAAGGAGACAAGACGAGGTAAGGCTACAGTGAGAGCCCCCAAGGCGGCCCACTGTAGCCACGCTTATCTCGACAAAGCCCTCGTCATCAGAGGCGAGGCTACAGTAAGCAGCCGCCTACAAGACCCTAGGCGGTGGGGCCGGCCTGTCGACCAGGAAGCCGGCAGCCGGCGGGACCCACCAGCCGGCGGAGAAGCCGGCAAGCGTAGACACTGACGGCTGGGACCAGCTCCCAGTCGGATTACCATTGTACCCCCGGGGGGTAGGCCTATATAAACCCCCCGGAGCGCCCATGCAAAGGGTTGGCCTCTGATCATAGTTGGCTTCTAAACATAACACACACACCATAGATAGAGAGAAGATAGAGCTAGCCTTGTTCTTCTTCTCCCTTGAACCCCAAAACAGCTCTAGGAGCGATTGTAGCTACTTTCACCGATCTAGTGACTATGCGGAGACCCCGTAGAGCAGGACTAGGGGTGTTATCTCCTCGGAGAGCCCCGAACCTGGGTAAGATCCGCCGGCGTGCATGTCTTCGCCTCATCCCGTTTCCAGGCACCGGCGACGTCTTATTGGCACCCACACAGATAAGCCATCCCTTGGCATATGTCGCACCAACCACCCGACAGTACTGATGCATTGACCTTGCCAGGCCTAACTGCCGTCGACACCACTAAGACACCAGACAATGCCACTATCCTGCGCTCGCACATCAACGCGCGTCTACCGCCGAGACCCCGCTGCACCATGCAGCTGAGACTCGTCATCGATGACACGGTAGAAACCACGCCGCTCCACTACCTGTCCACTCGAGTCGCCACCTGCTCCAAAATGATGCCTCCAGCAAGGAGCGTGGCGCCGGACGTCACCACCGTCCGATCCGGGATACAGATCTAGGGTTTCCGCGAGTAGGCCGAAAGGAGCGACGCGACTTTGCTATGACAATGTCTTCGACAAGGTAATGACGTCTAAAGACGCTGCCAGTGTCCGCCATGACCGTAGTCGAGGCTCGACTTTCACCGGTAGTCTTGTCACTCCAAACTCGCTACCGGACAGATCTGCCGCCGTCTCCTGGCCGGTCACCACCAACACACAAGCGCGCAGCAGGAGGCGACCGCCGTTGCCACACCGCCGGACGGGCTGAGCCCGACCCTGGGCCCTAGATCAGGGAAGGATTCCCAGATCCAAGCCGCCGAGTAGGGACCGCCCAGTCCACACTGGCACCACAGCGCCCGCAACGCCAGGCCCTCCAGAACTGTTGGGGAACGTAGTAATTTCAAAAAAATTCCTACGCACACGTAAGATCATGGTGATGCATAGCAACGAGAGGGGAGAGTATTGTCCACATACCCTCGTAGACAGAAAGCGGAAGCGTTAGCACAACACGGTTGATGTAGTCGTACGTCTTCACGATCCGACAGATCCAAGTACCGAACGTACGGCACCTCCGAGTTCAGCACACGTTCAGCTCGATGACGTCCCTCGAACTCCGATCCAGCCGAGCTTTGAGGGAGAGTTCCGTCAGCACGACGGCGTGGTGACGGTGATGATGATGCTACGGACGCAGGGCTTCGCCTAAGCACCGCTACGATATGATCGAGGTGGAATATGGTGGAGGGGGGCATCGCACACGGCTAAGAGATCAAGAGATCAATTGTTGTCTCTAGGGGTGCCCCCTGCCCCCGTATATAAAGGACCAGGGGGAGGGGGCGGCTGGCCAGGAGGAGGGCGCGCCAGGGAGGAGTCCTACTCCCACCGGGAGTAGGACTCCCTCTTTTCCTAGTTGGAGTAGGAGGGGGAAAGGAAGGGAAGGAGAGAGGGGGAAGGAAAGGGGGCGCCCCCCTCCTTGTCCAATTCGGACTAGAGGGGGAGGGGGCGCGCGGCCAGCCCTAGCCGCCCCTCCTCTTCTCCACTAAGGCCCATCTTGGCCCATTAATTCCCCGGGGGGTTCCGGTAACCCCCCGGTACTCCGGTATGTGTCCGAAACTCCCCGAAACCATTCCGGTGTCCGAACATAGTCGTCCAATATATCGATCTTTATGTCTCGGCCATTTCGAGACTCCTCGTCATGTCCGTGATCATATTCGGGACTCCGAACTACCTTCGGTACATCAAAACACAAAACTCATAATACCGATCGTCAACTAACTTTAAGCGTGCGGACCCTACGGGTTCGAGAACTATGTAGACATGACTGAGACACGTCTCAGGTCAATAACCAATAGCGGAACCTGGATACTCATATTGGCTCCTACATATTCTACGAAGATCTTTATCAGTCAAACCGCATAACAACATACGTTGTTCCCTTTGTCATCGGTATGTTACTTGCCTGAGATTCGATCGTCGGTATCTCAATACCTAGTTCAATCTCGTTACCGGCAAGTCTCTTTACTCGTTCCATAATACATCATCTCGCAACTAACTCATTAGTCACAATGCTTGCAAGGCTTATAGTGATGTGCATTACCGAGAGGGCCCAGAGATACCTCTCCGACAATCGGAGTGACAAATCCTAATCTCGAAATATGCCAACCCAACAAGTACCTTCGGAGACACCTGTAGAGTACCTTTATAATCACCCAGTTACGTTGTGACGTTTGGTAGCACACAAAGTGTTCCTCCGGTAAACGGAGTTGCATAATCTCATAGTCATAGGAACATGTATAAGTCATGAAGAAAGTAATAGCAACATATTAAACGATCAAGTGCTAAGCTAACGGAATGGGTCAAGTCAATCACATCATTCTTCTAATGATGTGATCCCGTTAATCAAATGACAACTCATGTTCATGGCCAGGAAACTTAACCATCTTCGATTAACGAGCTATTCAAGTAGAGGCATACTAGTGACACTATGTTTGTCTATGTATTCACACATGTATCATGTTTCCGGTTAATACAATTCTAGCATGAATAATAAACATTTATCATGATATGAGGAAAAATAATAATAACTTTATTATTGCCTCTAGGGCATATTTCCTTCAAGAACGTCGTGTTTGGTCCAACCCGCGGCGGTGGCCGCCGCCGTCCGCAGATCCTCTGCAGCCCCGAGTGCCTGCATGCCTACGCCAGTACAGGGGACAGGTGCCCCACCGCCACCTTCATCAGGGGCACCCTGGCTTTTGCCATGGAGTCCCTTCGAGCGGCGGCGAGACTAGGAGGGGCGGAGGAGGAGTCGGGGCGGCTGGGCTTTTTGTTAATTGTTAATTAGCGGCGTGTAAGACTGTGTGAATCCTATCATAATGAGGGACAAGTCTTTTGTGCCTGTGTGGATCGTTGTTGTTATAGTTCGTCGATCGTTGTTTTGATTGTTTTGGAGTTCTTTTCTTTATATTTTCGACGTGATTATTTTTGTTGTTGTCTGTGTGCATCCCAATTATGCAAATGCCAGGTAATATGGGCTCATTCTGTTTGTATGTCCGTAATAATTTATTTTGGAATCAGCAGATTCTCCTTTATTTCAACCATAAAAAAGATCCATCTTTATGTTATTGGGAAAAAAAGTGAGAGCAAGCAGGCGCACCCTTTGGGATAGTCTGACGCTATAGTGTTCTGGTTAGGACGCGACACGCAGGGGTCGATGCCGCGACGGGCAGGTCGACCACTGGCCCAAAGGCCCTCCTCCCACCGTGTGGCAGCTTCCAGTGGTTTCCGCAAGTGGAGTCAGTGAAGTACTCCGAGTTCTGGAAGTCTTTTCTTGATGGAACAAGCACTTTCGATTACAAATTTCCGCTTTAGGCTTGTCATGAACATGAACGAGCAGTACCTTCTGATTTTCGAAGATCAAGATCGTACCACTATCTAATTCATCGATCTGGCCGCGGCCTAGGAATGACGACGGAGGAGCACCAATTACCGAATGACTGACAACCATCTTGGCGATTTTTAGGTGGACACTTCATCATGTTTTCACGTGATTTCGTGCACAATGTCAACCGCAAACGAATAACCACACACGTCCTCCTAGACAGCCTCTAATCGAACGGCTTAATCTACACGAACAAGTACACGATCGGCGCCGTCGCGCCACAGGTATCAGACTAAACAAAAAGCTAGCCAACACGTGACGGATCCTCGCACGATACGGTACGCACACCGGCCCGCATGGAGACAGGCGAAACCGAAATCGAGCTTTGACTTCGGGTCTCTACCAGCTCACGCCCGGGCCGTCGGATCCGTCTACGCGGCAGCTTCCCGTGCGGCGCCGGGATCCCGAGGGAACCCGCCACGAAGCCGCGCCACGGGGGCCGCGACACCTGTGGCACACCGCGGCCGCGGACAGCGGCCACGTCCCGGTCGGGGCCGTCGAAATCCGACGGCGACGCCGCGCCCAAAAGGCCCCCCGATCGCACGCGCATCCCCCGCTTGTCCCACTCCCCGGCTATAAAACCCCGCCTCCGCCGCGCAAACGGGCAACGACGACTCAGCCGGCAGGCAACCAAGAAACAGCTGCTGCTTTATCAGTTTCTTCCATCCACCCCAAAGATCACAGGACAAGGAGAGAAAGGGAGTGATATTTTCAGAGATTTCCGAGGAGAGTGGAAAGAGATCGATCGGCCAAGAACCGAAGATGTGCATGGACCGATCCCCGGTGCCGGCCAAGAAGATATGGCTCGCCATCGCGTCCCGCCTCGGCCTCCGGCCGACAGCTGGTACGCTTGAACTTCTTCTTCTTAGCTCATCGATCCTCTTGTTTCTTGCCGACAGCTGCATCTTGTTTCTCTTGGTTTGGATTTGTTTCTGACGGATCGATCGGTTTGGTTGCGCTGCAGGGCTTAGGAACCTGAGGAAGGAGGTGAGGACGTGCGAGTACCGCGACGTCCACATCATGTGGGAGATGTTGAGGGAGATGGACTCCCCGGTGCCCCTGGAGGAGAAGCAGGCCGCCGGGGCCGCGGCCGTCGCGGCAGCCGCCGGCGCCAGGAAGAAGAAGGCGGCGTGGAGCCGCTTCGTCTACTACTGCTGCGCGTTCTGAGCTCGAGGACGTGATAGCTGAAAGTGGAGATTGGACAGCTGGATCCGCATCGTCAGAATTAGAGCAGGCGCAGAGAGGCCGTGTGTAGATAGAAACTAGGTCGACTGCCAGTTCTTCGCCGTGTTGGGTCACTTCATGTCGAAGTAGCCGGAGCTCTTCTTCGCCTGGATCTCGAGTCCACCACAGATCTGCATCACCTTCTTCCCCACCGTCTGCGGCTTGGCTTAGATGTACTTGAAGAGCACCCAGTTGGGCGGGAGCCAAGAAACCCCTTGCACAATGTGACGAAGCACGAGAGGTGTGCCACCCGGTTGTTTTTTTTAAGGATTAAGCCAGTTTTATTACTCAAAGTCCACAGATAATGGGATACAAGCTAGGTCATGGGGTTGGCCAAGCCACAAGTGACGTCCCGGACCCCTTCTAAGAGAGAATCTGGCTAAACTATGTGCATCATAATTCACAGCACGACACTCAAAGGAAAAAATACATTAAAAATGGGTAGCTCGGAGATTGATCTCGGTCACAATTGCACCACATTGCCCCCTGCTGCCAGTTGTAATATCCGAGACGACTTGCTTGCGAGGCAATTACAAAATTGTTAAGGAGAAGATCCTCTGCCAAACACATTGCCTCCTTGCAGGCCATCGCTTCCAATGATGCTGGATCATCAACGCCTTCAACCACTAGAGCAGAGCTCCCCAGATAATTGCCGCCTGAATCACGACATACCGCTGCGGCAGAACCTCCCCTCCCTGGACTGACTGCAGCATCACCATGTATCCTCGCATAGCCCATCAGAGGGGCCTTAGGTCGCCGCGGCACTGCCGGACCAGAATTAGATGCGATCGCACGCACCACCTTTGGCATGATCATGTTAAGCTCATCACCGTATCTTCTGATGAAATTCTGAACTGCTTGAGGACTCTGGAAAATTCAGAATTTCATCAGAAGATACGGTGATGAGCTTAACATGATCAGGCCAAAGGTACGGATCGATAGGTTTGGTTGCACTGCAGGGTTGAGGAATCTGGGGAAGGAGGTGAGGACGTGCGAGTACCGCGTGTGCACATCATGTGGGAGATATTGAGGGAGATGGACTCCCCCGTGCCCCTGGAGGAGAAGGAGGCCGCCGGCGCCAGGAAGAAGAAGAACGCGTGGAGCCGCTTCGTCTACTACTGCTGCGGGTTCTGAGCTCCACATGACGTGATCGATGAACACGGAAACTGGACAGCTGGCTGGAACCGCGCCGTCAGAGTTAGAGCAGGCTAGCACAGAGGCCGTGTGTAGATAGAAACTAGGTTGATTGTCAGTTCTTCCTGGTGTTGGGTCACTTCATGTCGAAGTAGCCGGAGCTCTTCTTCACCTGGATCTCGAGTCCACCACATATCTGCATCACCTTCTTCCCCACCGTCTGCGGCTTAGCGTAGATTTGAAGAGCATCCAGTTGGGCGGGAGCCAAGAAACCCCTTGCACAATGTGACGAAGCACGAGAGGTGTGCCACCCTGTTGGGCGTGAAATGGTAGAGGTAGGTGAGGGAGTCCTGGACTAAGGGGTCCTCGGGCGTCCGGCCTGTTATCCATGGGCCGGACTGGTGGGCTGTGAAGACATGAAGGCCGAAGACTGTACCCGTGTCCGGATTGGACTCTCCTTGGCGTGGAAGGCAAGCTTGGCGATCTACTATGAAGATTCCTTCCTATGTAACCGACTCCATGTAACCCTAGATCCCTTCGGTGTCTATATAAACCGGAGGGCGTAGTCCGGATAGCATATACTCATTACCATAGTCATATAGGCCAGACTTCTAGGGTTTAGCCATTACGATCTTGTGGTAGATCAACTCTTGTATCACTCATATTCATCAAGATCAATCAAGCAGGAAGTAGGGTATTACCTCCATAGAGAGGGCCCGAACCTGGGTAAACATTGTGTCCCCCGTCTCCTGCAACCATCGACCTTAGACGCACAGTTCGGGACCCCCTACCCGAGATCCGCCGGTTTTCAAACCGACAGTAGGCAAGGAAGTAAATCAAGACAACTCCAGAGAAAAGGATAAATCGGAAGGGATAGACCTCTTTCGACAACAAGCGTGACGATCACACGCTCGCCCTCCCGAGGGCAGGCTCCTTCCCGTCAGTGTTTGGGAGCCGCCAATGATGCATTTGGTTCACATATCTATTTTAGGGCATTTTGCATACTTGTCCCAGTTGGATCTGGCTACGCAATGCAGGCTAAAAATCAACATCTGCATGTAGTTTGGTTGTCTGCATTAATTAGGCTCCATGCACGAGGAGAGTAATTAGTCAGCATGCTGTTTGGTTGCCTGCATCACTGTTGTTAGACAAACAACACGTTGTTTGATTGCAAACGGCTAAAGATGTGATCAGCACTTCTCACTAGTGGTGATCTTACCGCACACACATTGAACATTGCCTTGTCCTAGCTAGGAACCAAATGACAGTTTATCCTACCTACTAGCAAATGACAGTACAAATTATTAAGAGCCAACATGGCTGAATAGGGGAAAGTTCAACGATGCTAACTAGGTGGAAGTTCATCCTCTTCCTCTTCCTGTACTGCTGTTGTATATGCCCTACAGGCAATCATATATGTTGATATTTCCTATGTGTTTATGAATAAAGATAGTCCTTGGACATTATCAATGATGTATATCAGCAAGTACATGACTTGTTTTGGGACTATGCATTGTATGATGACTATCCTAAAAGGTCTCTAGTCGAAAGAGTTGTGTGGACGCGCAGCCATCTAGACTACACTACTAGAAAGCTTATAGATAGATCCTTAGCAGCAGCGCGGGGTTGTGGCGCGGCGCTACAAATACTTAGTAGTAGCACGTGTCTTGTACCAGCGCTACAGGTAGGACAGTAGCAGTAGCGCTGGGCCGCAGCACACCGCTGCTGCTAAGTGGTCCCCCCTTACTCTACTGCTAAGGCAGTTAGCAGTAGCACATGCCCGCCCAACGAGTGTTGCTACTGCGGCCAGCCCGGCCCAGCTGACAGGCCCAACTTAGCAGCAGCGTGGGTTGTGGCCCCGCGCTAGAGCTAGGTGGGCTAGCAGCAGCGTGGGCTGATGACCCGTGGTACTGCTAATCCCACCTTATCCTCGCCGGCCCGCGTGCACAGCCTCACTCTTCCTCTCTACTCACACCATCCTCTCCATCTGCCCCTGATACGTCTCCAACGTATCTATTTTTTTATTATTGCATGCTGTTATATTATCATTCTTGGATGTTTTATATTGATTTTATGGCAACTTTATATCATTTTTGGGACTAACCTATTGACATAGTGCCAAGTGCCAGTTGCTGTTTCTTGCGTATTTTTTACTTTCCAGAATATCCATATCAAACGGAGTCCAAACGTAGCGAAACTTTTTGGAGATTTTTTTTCTGCCCAGAAGACAACCTGGTAGCCAAGGAAGTGCCAGAGGGGAGGCCTGGTGGGCCCACAAGACCCCAGGGCGCGCCAGAGGCCCCTGGCATGCCCAGGTGGGTAGTGGGGCCCACGGAGGTCCTTTCCATCGCCTCTCAGCTCTATAAATACCCAAATATTCCAGAAACCCTAGGGGAGTCGACAAAAAACAATTCCAGCCGCCGCAAGTTCGAGAACCACGAGATCCAATCTAGAGGCCCTTTCGGCACCTTGCCAAAGGGGAACACGATCACGGAGGGGTTCATCATCCTCATTGGTGCTCCTCCGATGATGCGTGAGTAGTTTACCACCGACCTACGGATCCGTAGGCAGTAGCTAGATGGATTCTTCTCTCTTTTTGATTCTCAATACAATGTTCTCCTCGATGTTCTTGGAGATTTATTTGATGCAATGACATTTTGCGATGTGTTTGTTGGGGTCCGATGAAGTGTGAGTTTATGATCAGTTCTATCTATGAATATTATTTGAGTCTTCTTTGATCTCTTATATGCACGATTATTATAGCCTCGTATTTCTTCTCCGAAACTTTGGTTTGGTTTGG
Organism: Aegilops tauschii subsp. strangulata; assembly: GCF_002575655.3. Lineage (NCBI taxonomy): Eukaryota > Viridiplantae > Streptophyta > Magnoliopsida > Poales > Poaceae > Aegilops > Aegilops tauschii. The sequence goes on from NC_053039.3 coordinate 489,578,207, forward strand.
TTTGGTCAACTAGATTGATTTTTCTTGCAGTGGGAAGATGTGCTTTGTGATGGGTTCGATCTTGTGGTGCTCAATATCAGTGACACAAGGGGATATGACACGCATGTTTCGTTGCCATTAAGGATAAAAAGATGGGGTATATTCCTACATGAATAGATCTTGTCTACATCATGTCATCATTCTTATTGCATTACTCCATTTTCCATGAACTTAATACACTAGATGCATGCATGATAGCAGTCGATGTGTGGAGTAATAGTAGTAGATGAAGGCAGGAGTCGGTCTACTAATCTTGGACGTGATGCCTATATACATGATCATTGCCTTGGATATCGTCATAATTATTTGCTCTTCTATCAATTACCCAGCAGTAATTTGTTTACCCACCGCATTCTATTTTCTCGAGAGAAGCCACTAGTGAAATCTACGGCCCCCGGGTCTATTTTCTATCATATTATTTTCAGATCTATTATTCCAAAAACCCAAAAATACCTTGCTGCACTTTTCTTTATTTATTTCATTTTGTGCTTTTGTTAGATCTATTTATCCAATCACATACAATTTAATCTATCTCAATACCGAGGAGGGATTGACAACCCCTCTTACACGTTGGGTTGCAAATATTTGTTCTTTCTGTGCAGGTACCGTTTACATAGTGTTGCTTGTTTCTCCTACTGGATTGGTAATCTTGGTTTCATAACTAAGGGAAATACTTATCGTTGTTGTGCTGCATCATCCTCTCCTCTTTGGGGAAATACCAATGCAGATACAAGCAATCAGGAAGAATTTCTGGCGCCGTTTCCGGGGAGGATCAAGTCAAGATAGTCTCCCGTCAACTTGCCAATTTCTTGCACCATTGCTGGGAAGACATCATCAACATCTATCAGGTTCCTAATCACAAATCTCATCTCCTTGAAATTTATATTATTTGCCATTTGCCTCTCGATTTCATCTCCCCACTTCTAAAACGTTTTTGCAAAAAGCACAAAAAATATTTGCCTTTTTATTTGCCTTATTTTTCGTTTGCCTTTTTCTCGTTCGATTTATTGTGTGAGATCTTATTTGCGTAGTCACGATGTCTCAAGAAAATACCAAATTTTGTGAATTTCCCAATACTAATAATAATGATTTTATTAGTACTCCGATTGCTCCTCCCTCCGCTAGTGCGGAGTCTTATGACATTAATGCCGCTTTGTTGAATCTTGTTATGAAAGAACAATTTTCCGGTACTCCTAATGAGGATGCCGCGTCCCATCTAAACACTTTCTTAGAATTGTGTGATATGCAAAATAAAAAAGATGTGGACAATGCTATTGTGAAATTAAAATTGTTTCCTTTCTCTTTGCGGGATCGTGCAAAAATTTGGTTTCTTCTTTGCCTCGCAATAGTATCTATTCTTGGAATAAGTGCAAGATGCTTTTATTACTAAGTATTTTTCCGTCCGCCAAGATTATTTCGCATAGAAATCAACTCATGAATTTTAAGAAACTTGAGCATGAACATGTCGCACAATCTTGGGAAAGAATGAAATTGATGCTGGGAAATTGTCCTACTCATGGTTTAAATCTTTGGATGATTATACAAAAAATTTATGTGGGGTTGAATTTTGTTTCTAGAAATCTTTTAGATTCTGCCTCGGGTGGTACTTTTATAGAAATTACTTTAGGTGAAGCTACTAAATTGTTAGATAATATTATGGCAAATTATTCACAATGGCATACCGAAAGAGCACCTACTAGTAAAAAAGTTAATTCAGTTGAAGAAATTAGTACTTTGAGTGAAAAAGTTGATACTCTCATGAAATTGGTTGCTAGTAAAAATGCTCCTATTGATTTTAATGATGTGTCTTTGTCTACTTTGATTGAGCAAGGACTACGACTACGCCAATCATGATCTTTAGATCGTTGACACTTTCGCTCTGCAAGGGTATGTAGAGACACCCTCTTCTCGTCGTTAGCATCTCCATAGAATAGATGCTTGGTGTTTCATAGGAATTTCTTTGTTTTCCATGCTATGTTGCCCATCAACGTGCGAGAACAAGAACACCACCACTGGAGTATGGTATTAGCTCCTCCTACGAGGGCCTGAACCTTTATAAAACATGTGTGCGTACTCCCATTTACACCTAAAGTACACATGACGCCCCTACATTCATACCCGAATAGTATTGTTAGGACAATATGCATGACAACCGCCCCCTCCCCACCTGTTGCTCCGGTAACGGGAGGAGGTGGGGTTCATGGATCTATGTTGCAACATTGTAATACAGTCCCTTAAGATTAGATTTTTGTTCCACGAGGGAGGTGCTATGGTTGCATGGTGCGGATCAATAACAACTTTGTCGAATCTTGATCCATTTTGATGGCTGTCTTGGTACTAAGACTGACAGTAGAATAGGGGGGTAAGTATGGAGAGGCAAGATCCTAGCTATGGCGAAGTTGTACACACGAGTTTTATGAGTTCAGGCCCTTCTCGGAAGAAGTAACAACCCTACGTCTCGGAGCCCGGAGGCGGTCGACTGGATTATGTATGTGTGTGTTTACAGGGGTGCGAACCCTTGTCTCATAGGAGGGGGGTGCCTTATATAGAGTGCGCCAGGACCCCGGCCATCCCCCGTTACCAAGGGTTCAATGTACATAAAGAAGGAGCGTTACACGTAACGTCCGCAATAAAGTGCTATAAATGATCATTAAGTCTATGAATAAACGTCAGACCGTTGCTGTGCTGAGCGACTTTAGATCTTCGGTATGTCGAGTGGTTTCTTGTATGATCAAATGCTTGAGTGGTCGAGTGACCTAAAGAAGGAGGGGTCTCCGAGTGAATGATAGGTCGAGTGGATTGCACTCGACTCCTTTGTTGGGCCCTCCCTATTGCCTCTTGAACTTCTTTGTTTCTAAGACAGTGACCTTGGGTAGGACGCATAGGTCAGGCCTATTACCCTACCCCAGGTCTATGTCCTCATCATTAGCCCCCGAATGGATTGAGGTCCGAGTGAAGAGAAGGTTGAAGTTGATCTTGCTCTGCCTCTCAGCTATTCATCTCTGGACGGAGGCCAGCGTTGGTACTTCGGCTTCGTTTCAGTCGCCTTGATCGATTCAGGAATTGTCGATTGGTTTTTATAATATCACCCGTCGAGTGTTGTCTTTGACGCGAAATCTTTGGCGTAATCGGTTGCAAAGGATCCCGGATTTCGCGGGATTCGAAATTTCGGGGGAAGCGCGCCAGGCGGAGCGCGCCGTGGTAAGCGGAGTGGATAAACAGGACGTTTCGATTTCCGCGCCACCTTTTTCGCCACGTATGCCGCGTGCAACTGTCGGTGTCAAAACCGACGGATCTCGGGTAGGGGGTCCCGAACTGTGCGTCTAAGGCGAATGGTAACAGGAGGCAGGGGACACGATGTTTACCCAGGTTCGGGCCCTCTCGATGGAGGTAATACCCTACTTCCTGCTTGATTGATCTTGATGATATGAGTATTACAAGAGTTGATCTACCACGAGATCGTAGAGGCTAAACCTTAGAAGCTAGCCTATGGTATGATTGTTGTTGTCCTACGGACTAAACCCTCCGGTTTATATAGAGACCGGAGGGGGCTAGGGTTACACAGAGTCGGTTACAAGGGAGGAGATTTACATATCCGTATTGCCAAGCTTGCCTTCCACGCCAAGGAGAGTCCCATCCGGACACGGGTCAAAGTCTTCAATCTTGTGTCTTCATAGTCCAACAGTCCGGCCAAAGGATATAGTCCGGCTGTCCGAGGACCCCCTAATCCAGGACTCCCTCAGTAGCCCCCAAACCAGGCTTCAATGGCGATGAGTCCGGCGCGCAGATTGTCTTCGGCATTGCAAGGCGGATTCTTCTCCAAATTCTGAATACCTGTTGAGTAGTGTCCGGCTTCCATAAATGTTGCACTCCTTGGCTTCTGTGCATAATAATGGCTATCTTCCACGTGTCGAGCGAATGCGAGAAGCCAGGACATTTTTACATTTGCCACCCTAGCCATGCGAGTAAATCGTCTATTAAAGAGACGGGGATTCTCAGATCCAGATCACACCATCCTCCCGCAGTGAGTATCCATCGGAGCGCGCCCGAAAAAATCCATTCCAACATGGCCGGCCGTCGCAGCTCCTCCTCTCGCTCCCGTAGCCCGAAGCCCGGCAATTCGAAGAAGTGTTCCGTCCTGCACAGCCAATTAGTGGAGTTACAGACCCAGGGATTTCGCCCTCTAGCGTATATGGTCCCCGTTCGAGTCGGGCTCGCCACCTATAATGGCGGGGAGCAAGCGGAGAGCTTTCCCAACCCATCCATGGGGGAGCGGGTATGCCTTGTCCCTTACTTATTAAGAGGGCTTGGATTTCCAATTCATCCGTTCCTCCGTGAGCTCCTGGAGTTCAACGGCCTCCAGCTACATAATTTCACTCCCGCCTCCATATTACACATCGCTGGCTATGTCGCCCTTTGCGAGCTGTTTCTGGGCTGCGAAGCTCATTTCGAGCTATGGAAGAGGCTATTCTGCCTCGTACCCCGTACACAGGAGGGGTCAATATACCAAGTGGGCGGAGCCGAAATATGGCGCATCGGCGGGACCGGATACCTGTCCGGTACTCCGAAGAAGACATCTGAGGACTGGCCTTCGGAGTGGTTTTATATGGAGGACGTCCCCCTTCCGGACCCTATTCGGATGGGCCTTCCTGAGTTCGACAACGCTCCCTTGAAGAAACGCCGCAGCTGGCGCCCTCGGGGCCCCCAGGAGGAAGATAACGGAGAAGTCCTTTACTTGATGGGCCGGAAAAATGCTGGCTCAATCAGGACTGACGATAATCGAGGTTATGTTAATATGTATAATGCGGGGGGTGCAGCCACTTCAATATCGGGGACAACCCATGTGGCACTTCAACGGAGAAGACGATGCCACCCGCTGCGGTCGTAAGGGACCGGACTCAGTCGCTGCTCTAGCAAAAATCCTGTCCGATTTGTACAAAGGAGAGGAAGAGGAGTTCATCCGTATTAAGCCACGGGATGGATTCTCCATGTACAACCCTCCAAGCTGGGTGAGCTGCCACTTTTTACTCCAGACCGTTCCACTTTCTTTGTCATAAATATTTACCTTGCTGTTTCATAGCAGGAGTTGCTGTGAGGGAGGTCCACAGCCCGCCTCCACAACCAGAGGACCCTGACCGGGCCCTTGATCCCGGACTCAAAGAGGATCCGGACATATTTGTGGAACTGATTGACAGAACGTTCTATCAATTGAGCTGCGATGATGCCATGGTGGCCATCATTGCCGATTATCCTGGACTACTCCCTGCATCGTATGTAAGTAAAACCGAAGTCCCAAGGATCCCCTTTTCTGCACTTCACCTACCGCACACATATGGTGTTTTACAGGGAAGGCCCTCGGGACGCCATGCCGAACCCGCAGTGATTCACCAACAAGGGGCACCGAAGCCGGGTAGGCTTAAAAGGAAGGCGGTCAGGACTGAGACGCCGTCGCAGAGGTATGATACAGAACCCCGCTCCATGGTTGTCGTCTTTTAAAATATAATGACGTCCATGTTTCCTAGTAGGAAAAACGCTCGCCGGACTATATCCGGAGAGGCTGCCGGTCACGCCTCCACCAGTCGGGCTCCAGAGCCGGACGCTAACATGGGGCGAACGCCGGATGTTCCTCCTACAGAGGATGCGGATAGGCTATTCGCTACACACTCCGAAGTGGAGAGCGCTATGAATCACAGGCGTCGCCGGGCCATACTCCGTGATGCTTGTTTCTCCCAAGAGGCGTTTGATGCCTTCAACTCAGGAGACGCGTACATCCGTGCTGCTCAAAATGGTCTTGCCAGAGCCACGGACCAGTATGTAAAGGATATACGGGTAAGAAAATCTGATGATTATGTATATCAGTAGCCCCTACGACTTGAAACAGTTGAGACAACTGATTTAAGGATCATTATATGTGCAGGTTCTTACGGAGAAGAATACCCAATTGTCTCAAGAGCTGGAAGAGTGCAAAGCCCAGCTACGGGCCACAGTTGCCGCAATGAAGGAGTCCGAGAAGGCCCCCTCTGGTAACACTTGTCTCTATCAAAAAGAATGACATGTACCGGTTAGTATGCGGCATGCATGCAAATCTAACAATAGATTCTGCACATGATCCTGGGGTTAATCCGGAGGTAGTGCAAGGGGATGAGCAACATGCTCAACGACAGTTAAAGGCTGGCGAGCGCGTGCTTAAGCAGGTTAGGCAGGAGAAAAACGATCTCCAAGATGCCAATATCCGGCTGAATGTTGAACTGAAAGATGCTCGGTCCCAACTTGCTGACTCCGTAAAGGAGAATAAGAGGCTTCGACGCGGCATTTTTAGTAAGTGGTTGAACGAACTTTGTATGGAGTTCGGCGAAGAAACCGGCTAACAGAGTTATATCTGTAGGTATGTTGACGGGTCGTCCCGCAGAGGAAATGCCTGGGTCTGCAGGTGATCTTCTGCCAGAGCTCTCACAACTGCACGAACAAGTTTGGCAGGTGATGCAGGGCATTGCCCAAGCCTTGCGGCCATCCGCCTCCCTTCCAGGAGGCATGGGGGAGCTCGTAGAGAAGCTCAAGGGAGCACGGCGGCGCTTCCGATTATGGAAGATATCAGCCTGCCGACAAGGTGCAAGGGAAGCCTGGGCCATGGTGAAGACGCGATATACCAAGGCTGACCCGAACCACATGGCCGATGTCGGACCTGTGGGGCCCGATGGGAAAGAGATCCCCGTCAGTTTTGTGTATGACCAAGTAGAATTAGCCGCAAAGTATTCCCAACAGGATTGTAGGCTAGACATCCTGTTGGATGGTATAGAAGAAGAATTTAGTCAGTCTAAGTGACTGTGTACTTCAAGTGACATGTATTGTCCCTAGCCGGATTGTAAATCATTTGTCATGGCGGACCTTTTCACTTCAACCTCTGGACCCGACAGTCCGGAGTGTATCCGAATACCCGCTCAGTTATGTAAAAACCGGGGTATGCGTGGAAACCAGGCGTAGGGGTCATAAGTGCTTGAACAGACAAGTACCCAATGTAGGAGATATGCCCTAGAGGCAGTAATAATAGTTATTTTGTATCTCCAAGTTTGTAATGAATGTTTATGATCCATGCTATAACTGCAATGATTCTTGAGTCTACAATATCCACGAGGCTCGGAGGGAACTCATATGCACGTGTGGTATTATAAACGGTAAAATATATTCCTAGTCTTGCCTCTAAGACTAGCTCAAGTATTGCATGATGATCCTGTTTCCTGATCATGGGCATGACTATGCCGGCAATTTTGAGGGCACAAGTTTGGTAGAACGCTTGTGTTGAATCAACCCGGATTGATGTTGTGGTATGAGATACCTTCGTCACAAGTTTATGGTTAATATCATTGAGATAGTTAATGTTTGCATAATTCCTTAGACCATGAGAGTATCAAGTTCCTTCGTGCTTGCTTCGTGAACTTTGGGGTTTGTTAAACGTCATCCGTAACTGGGTGGCTATTACGGCAGCTTTCGGGTTCACGGAAAAGTATAGGAAGTAACAAGATAGCTCAAGATTGGGATTTGCTCCTCCGACGATGGAGAGATATACTCGGGCCCTCTCGGTGTAACGGTATCCATCATCGTCTGGCCAGACACATTGTGATTTGATCACTGGGATGCCGGAACACGGAAACGAGAAAAGAGAACAAAACCGGTAACGATGTAACTTGCATGGTGGACAAATTGTTCGTCCATGGGCATGCAATAAATCTCACCTCGGGTGTTTGTGACATATCGCGAAGCAACAGGAATAGCTCACTGCAACTGGAGGTTCACTCGAATATTCATTCGTGTGGGTATAGGGGTCAATATGGGTGTCCACGGCTCCGATGTTGATCATTGATCGGAAGGGGTTCCAGGTCATGTCTATACTTCACCGAACCTATAGGGTCACACGCTTAAGGGTCATCTATCTGCTGAATACTAGACAGGGAGTCTGAGAGAAAATCACCGAAAAAGTTTCGGACAGCGGAATCGTACCACAGAGAGAGGTCATCGGATAAGTTTCGATGATACCGAAAAGTTGTTTCGGGATACACCATTAAGTCAAATTGGTTTCGGCACATGCCTGATAATTCTTGGAGGATGCCAGAATCATTCTGGAAGCTTTTTGGAATTTTCTGAGATAAAAACCGGAAATGTTCCGGAGCTGCCGGAGCCACTTCAGATGCTTTTCGCAGATGAAAATCACTAAACCGGAATTGTTTCGGAACGCGTTGAAAATAATTTTGGTGGGTACTGGAAATGTTCTAAGCCCACATAAATATTTTCAGTTCGAACAGACGCTGAAAAATGTCGTCGTGAATAGTGAAAGTGCTTTTTGGGATATTTTATGGTGAGTCACCTTTTGGGATATCTCCAAAAGGCTTCTAGAAGGGCTTGGGGGCCAAGCATGCTCCTCATGGGGGTCCCCCAAGGGGGTTGGCCGGCCACATGTGTGGGGCTCCATGGAGCTCCACTTCACTCCCCATTATGCCCTTCATGTGTGACATTTGCATGGGCATTTTGGGTTTTTGTGAGCCATCCCTACCCCTTGGCTTTCCTATAAATAGAGGAGGAGTGGGCAGCCCAAAGCTCATCCCTTGCTCTCATACACATGCCATGCATTATCTGGCTTCTTCTCTCCCTCCCACGAAAAGAGTTTCGTAGAGCCGTAAGGCTGTCTGGGTTCCGGCAGGAACTAGTTCTGGACGGCGAAATCCTGCCGGATAGCTGACACCGTATGTGTGCAACCCCGTAGAGAGATTGTAGTTTCGATCTTTTGCCCGAGGGGCTGTTCGAGTGTCCTCCCGAAGGGCTGTCCGAGTCTCCGTCCGAGTTTCGAGGGTCCTCCCGAAGGGCTGTCCGCGACATTGTCTGGGGGACTGTCCGACCGCCTCCCGAAGGGCTGTCCGGAGAGGGAGTACATCCTCGCGGTTGGGAGGTTGTAAATCCTAGCTGCGGGGATCTGCACCGACGATCTAGACCGACTCTTCTTCCGCTGCGCTTCGAGTCGGTACGGATCAGATCAAACCTTGTATGCAGTCTCCATAGTGGTCCTGGGCATGCTCGCTATACCGAAAATTTTCGTTTTCTATCGCGTTCCCCTACACCCAACTAGCTATGTTATATTACATGGATAGTAAGAAACATCTTCCTGGAAGGATAGTTCCGTTAAGGGTTCCTTTCCCTGGGTACGCATGCCCTAATGTGCATGTCTGAACTGCGAAAAGAGACGCAGGATATAAGCATCTGGGGGCATGTATTAAAATAAATAAAAGTCATCTTTTGTTCACCGACCGAGTATTCCCTTAAGAACGCTAGCTTTCGGCTTCATCCAGTCTGAGGTACACATCCGGCTGACCCGGCAGTAACAATCGCAGAGGTGCTCCCCTTATGCCCTAGCCAAATTAACGGGAATGTAGGGCATAAACACAAGAGCCACGCAACCCAGCTTGGCCAAAACTTAAGTCATATCGATGCATATAATGGTGAAAAAAGGTACATGCGGAAGAATAACACATGTGTGGGGCATAGAGCCCGAAAAATAGTTATATTAACCTTCTGTATAAGAAGCCCCCAGGTATAATGAGCGCGGCTAGCGCGTCAAGATTGTGTGGTCAAGGCACATCTTAGCCTTTTAAGGCCTTGAAAAAGGGAAGAAGGAAAGAAATAAAAGACAGATAACGGATATATAAAAAATTGACGGAGGTAAGGAGACGAACATAGAGTCCGGCGCTAGGCGTAGAACCTTCGGAGTCTGGCTGCGTTCCATGTGTTTGGCTCGAGTCGATTGTCCGATGCATCCCGCAGACGGTACGCTCCACCGGTCAGAACTTGGTCAATAATGAAGGGACCTTCCCATTTGTGCTTGAGCTTGTTCTTTTTCTTCTTCGGTAGGCGTAGAACGAGTTCGCCAATGTTATAAGTTTTGGCCCGTACTTCTCTGCTTTGATACCTTCGAGCCCGTTGCTGATAGAATGCGGAACGGGTTTTTGCCACGTCACGCTCCTCCTCCAGGGCGCCCAAATTGTCCTGCCGATCAAGCTCGGCTTCTTTCTCTTCATACTTGCGCACTCGAGGTGAGTCATGAATAATGTCACAGGGCAGTACCGCCTCTGCGCCGTACACCATAAAAATGGTGTGTATCCGGTAGTGCGATTCGGCGTGGTCCGCAGCCCCCATAGTACGGAGTCGAGCTCCTCTACCCAGTGCGTGTTTGATTCCTTTAAGGACCGCACTAATCTGGGTTTAATGCCGCTCATGATAAGACCATTTGCTCGCTCGACTTGATCGTTAGTTTGCGGGTGATAGGTAGAAGCATAATCGAGCTTGATACCCATGTTGCTGCACCAAAGTTTTACCTCGTCTGCTGTAAAGTTTGAGCCGTTATCGGTGATGATGCTGTGGGGGACGCCATAACGGTGTACAACCCCAGATATGAAGTCTATCACTGGTCCGGATTCGGCAGTTTTAACTGGCTTGGCTTCTATCCATTTGGTGAATTTATCCACCATGACCAATAAGTATTTTTTCTTATGGCTTCCCCCTTTAAGGGGTCCGACCATATCAAGCCCCCAGAACGCAAAGGGCCAACTAATGGGGATTGTTTGGAGAGCGGTAGGCGGCATATGGCTTTGGTTTGCAAAAAGCTGGCAACCGACGCAACGTTGGACAAGGTCCTGTGCGTCTGCTCGGGCCGTCGGCCAGTAGAAACCTGTACGGAAGGCCTTGCTTACAAGGGCCCGAGCTGCGGCGTGGTGACCGCCGAGTCCAGCATGAATTTCTGCCAAAAGTTGCCGTCCTTCCTCTTCAGAGATGCACCTTTGAAGGACTCCGGTAGTGCTTTTCTTATAAAGCTCTCCCTCGTGGACCTTGTAGGCTTTAGACCGCCGCACAATGCAACGTGCCTCATTTGGGTCCTCAGGTAGTTCCTGCCTAGTTAGGTAGGCCAGGAAGGGTTCTGTCCACGGGGCGATGACAGCCATAATCACGTGGGCGGAAGGTGTTATTTCGGTGGCAGAGCCGCCGATTACGTCAGAGTGTTCGGTATCTGGTGTTCTGGCCGGGTCCGGACTATTGTTACCAGTCTCTCCTTCCCATACCACGGATGGCTTAAACAGCCTTTCCAACAAGATATTAGGTGGGACAGGGTCGCGCTTAGCGCCTATGCGGGCGAGGATATCCGCCGCCTGATTGTTTTCCCGGGCCACATGGTGGAATTCAAGCCCCTCGAACCGAGCTGACATTTTGAGGACGGCATTGCGATAAGCCGCCATTTTTGGATCCTTGGCGTCGAAGTCTCCATTTATTTGAGATATTGCGAGGTTCGAATCCCCCCGCACCTCTAGGCGTTGAATGCCCATGGAGACTGCCATCCGGAGACCGTGTAACAGGGCCTCGTATTCTGCTGCGTTGTTTGAGTCTGTGTATAGTATTTGGAGTATGTACTGGACTGTATCTCCGGTGGGGGATGTCAGGACGACACCAGCCCCCAGACCCGCCAGCATTTTAGAGCCGTCAAAGTGCATGATCCAATTGGAGTACACGCCGTATTCTTTAGGGAGTTCGGCTTCTGTCCATTCGGCAACAAAATCAGCCAGTACTTGCGACTTAATGGCTCGCCGTGGTTTATATGTTATGTCGAATGGGAGGAGCTCGATAGCACATTTAGCAATCCGGCCCGTGGCATCGCGGTTATTTATTATGTCGTTGAGTGGTACTTCCGAGGCCACCGAAATTGAACACTCTTGAAAGTAGTGTCGTAATTTCCGGGATGCCATGAATACCGCGTATGCTATCTTTTGATAATGTGGGTACCGTGATTTGCATGGAGTGAGGACAGTGGATACATAGTATACCGGCTTTTGAAGTGGGAATTTATGTCCGTCCGTCTCTCGTTCGACGACGAGCACTGCGCTTACAACTTGGTGAGTTGCCGCTATATATAACAGCATCGGTTCGCCGACATTTAGCGCGGCCAAGATTGGGTTGGTGGCCAGGATGGCTTTTATTTCTTCCAATCCGGCCGTGGCCGCATCCGTCCACTCGAAGTGTTCGGTGCGCCGAAGAAGGTGATAAAGGGGTAGTGCCTTTTCTCCTAATCGGGAGATAAAGCGGCTTAAGGCCGCCACGCATCCAGTTAATTCTGGATTTGCTTGAGGTCTGTTGGGATGGCCAACTATGACAGAGCTCGGATTTTAGCTGGATTTGCTTCAATTCCTCTACTGGAGACGATGAAGCCCAGGAGCTTTCCGGCGGGCACGCCGAAAACGCATTTTTCCGGATTGAGCTTGATGTCGTATGTTCGGAGATTGTCGAACGTGAGCCTCAAGTCGTCTATTAAGGATTCGACGTGTCTGGTTTTAACGACCACATCGTCTACGTATGCCTCCACTGTTTTGCTGATTTGTGTTTCCAGGCATGTCTGAATCATGCGTTGATAGGTTGCACCGGCGTTCTTAAGCCCGAAAGGCATGGTGTTAAAATAGAAGGGGCCGTATGGGGTGATAAATGCCATTTTGGCTTGATCGGACTCCGCCATCTTGATTTGATGGTATCCGGAGTATGCGTCGAGGAAACACAATGAGTCGTGTCCTGCAGTAGCGTCGATAATTTGATCGATGCGGGGGAGGGGGAAGGGATCCTTGGGGCAAGCCTTGTTAAGGTCCTTGAAATCGACACATAGGCGCCAGGATTTATCCTTCTTTGGTACCATCACCAGGTTTGCTAGCCAGTCCGGATGTTTTATTTCTCTAATGAATCCGGACTCCAGTAACTTGGCTAGCTCCTCTCGGATGGCTTGTCGCTTAGGTTCAGAGAAAAGCCGAAGAGTCTGCTTGACCGGCTTGAATCCCTTTAGAATGTTAAGGCTATGCTCGGCCAGCCTGCGTGGGATTCCTGGCATGTCTGAAGGATGCCAGGCGAATATGTCCCAATTTTCGCGCAAGACCCCCCGTAGTGCGGCGTCTACTGTGGGGTTTAACTGTGCCCCGATGGATGCTGTTTTGTAGGGTCCGTTGGGTGGACTTGGAATTTGACTATCTCATCCACTGGTTTAAAAGAGGTGGACTTGGATCTTTTGTCAAGTATCACGTCGTCTCTGTCCACTCTGGAGCGCAGCGCAGTTAATTCCTCGGCCGCGAGGGCTTCGGATAACGCCTCGAGGGCCAGTGTGGCGGTTTTATTTTCGGCACGGAGTGCTATGTACGGATCACTAGTAAGAGTGATGATTCCATTGGGCCCGAGCATTTTGAGCTTCATGTACCCGTAATGGGGTATGGCTTGGAATATCGTGAATGCCTCGCGCCCTAGAAGGGCGTGGTATCCGCTATTCAACGGGGCCACTTGGAATGTGATTTCTTCGGACCTACAATTCTCCGGTGTGCCGACTACCACATCTAGTGTGATTTTCCCAGCACATCGTGCCTCCCGACTAGGGATGATTCCTTTGAAGGTCGTGCTGCTTTGCTCAATGCGGCTTCTGTCTATTTCCATTTTTCTAAGAGTCTCCTCATAGATGAGGTTTAATCCGCTGCCGGCGTCCATGAGCACTTTAGTAAGCCAGAAGCCGTCCACAATTGGACTAAGGACCAAGGCGGCTGGTGCTCTGGCTGTTCGGAATTTAGGTTCGTCACTGGCATTGAAGGTGATGGCCGTATCGCTCCATGGATTTATTGCTGCCACGTGGCAGACTTCGGCAAGGCTGCGGAGTGCTCGCTTACGCCTATTATTTGAGGCGAAGGTCTCGAAGACTGTGAATACTGTATTGTTGTTCTCTACGGGATGGTGCTCTGCGGTATTGTTGATGAGGAGATCCTCACCGCTCTTGGCCACCTGCCGGAGTACCCAACATGCTCTAAGGCTGTGTGTTGGTGTGGTATCTGCTGTACTGTGAATTTTGCATGGCCTATTAAGCCATCCATCCAATACGGTTCCACGCCCTGTAGTGGGCTTTTGCTTCTTTGTAATTGGGTCGGGCGACTTACGAGAGTGCACCCTTTTAGTTCGGACTGGGGGTTTTGTCAGAGCCGGGGGATCCCAAAATTTTGTTTGGGTTTTCCAGGCACTTTCCATCGCAGAGTACTTCCGTACTATGGCTGCCAAGTCAGCAAAGTGTGCTATGTCACGGCGACTTATGGCGTTGAGGATTCCCTTGTCTGTGCAATTATTGCAAAAGAATGAAATTGTGTCTTCCTCGCGACAGTCCTTGACCTTGTTCATTACAAGGAGGAATCTGGCCCAATAGTGGTGTACTGTCTCCTGGGGCTCTTGCCTAATGTGGGAAAGATCGCTTATATCTGGGTGGGTGGGTAGATTTAGGTCCGAACCCTGACCCGATCTGAGACCCAGGGGCCGAGGAGTTTCCGATCTTGGAAGTTCGGGCTCCGGGATGTTGCCCAATAGATCTGGCCCGCTGCCTGATTCTAGGTTCAAGGTTTGGGCCATGTCCTCCCGTAGACGGGTATCCGGCTCGGAGAGCTCGGGAATCCGGACATAGTTTGTCCTCAAGATAGAGGAAGAATCGCCACATTGCTCCTCCACCACCGCTATCTGATGGGTGACCGGCGGGGAGTTAATCTCCCTTTGGTCGGGTTTAAGCCTGATCTGATCATAGTCTGTAGCGACTCCCAATGCGGTGATGCAATCCAAGAGCTTGTTCAAGGAAGAGAGCTCCATTGGATCCAACTGCTCGGCGAATTCCGAGCCGACGTGGAGGCTGTTTTCGATGACCCGAGAAGTCATCGTCGGCGCAGCGGCCGGACAGGCGGTCATGACGAAACCGCCTAGTCAGAGAGTTTGGCCTACAGCTAGGGCTCCCCCAAAAGTGATGTTGTCCTTGACAACAAGACGAGCCATCAACCGTTATGATGACGACACAGTGGAACTCTCAATGAAAGCACCAATGTCGGAAGTGGGCCTTTAAAAGCGACGAGGCCGAGGCATCCGCACTGTGCGTGCCCATTCTCCTTCTTCTTCCTCTTGTTCCTCCACCCCATCCGACTTCTCCACTCTCGACGCCGCCGCTCCGCCGCCATGGGGAAGGAAAAAACGGCGGCGCTGGAACGCGCGAAGAAGGCGACGGGTGCGGCGAAAAGCAAGAAGACGAATCGAGGATCTTCATCGCGCTCAGGGCTGCCGTCGGGTTGGATCCAAGGAGATTGGATCCGATCTTCGCTTCGGCAGGATGACTTGGATGAGATGGCCGAGTTAGGGCTGATCGTCCATGAAGTTGCGCGGCTGCCGGGGGGGGGGGGGGGGAGCCGCAGCCGCGACTGGGTGAGTGTGTTCTGCTCGCCACCCAAGTCGACCACGGCTTCTTGCTTCCTCCGCACCCCTTTTTTCGAGGTTTCTTGAATTTCTTTGGGGCCCAACTCCACCATTTTACTCCCAACACCATCACATATCTTGCCGCCTTCATGTCCATGTGCGAGAGTTCCTGGGATGTCGACCGCACTGGGGTATTTTAAGGCACATTTTCACCATCCGCTCCCAAACAGTGAAGAAAGCAAACTCAAATGACAAGAAAACCCATGTTATCCAGATGTGTGGGGGTCTGGGCATCCAGAAGAGGAAGAGGGGTTCTTTTCCTTCGATGACCCTTCCTGAGTCGGTCATGGGTTAGCAGTCGACCTGGTTCTACTGCCAGGACATCGCGACTCCAGGCCAGTCGACTGGACTCCCACCTTTTTCTTTCGATCGTGTTCAAACTCCATCTTTGTTGAAAGTGACCGCCGCGGAGAAGGCGAAGACAGGCATGCTGGTCGAGAGGGTGGTCCAGCTGATCAACCAAGGCGTCACCGGCATGGATCTGCTGGAGGTGTTCCTCAGTTGGTGCATCCAACCGCTCCAGGCCCGTGACCACTCCATGTGGATGTACTCCGAGGTCGGTGACACTGCTCGTGTTCATCCAGAGGAGGTGCCGTCCAAATCAGTGGCCGAGTGGCTGAGGGGCATCACCGGGAACAAGGAAAACACCAGGGGCGCCAGGAGAGTCAACCCTTACAGTGACAGCAACCAGCCAGACAAGGTTTGACAGCTATCACCAATTGTACTTGGACGTATTTCCCGACTATTTGCTAATCCGACTGATTTCCACTCGGCTTATTGTCTTGTAGATTTATACAGAGATGTACTCAATGCCCAATGGCCAACAAGCTCTGGAGCAGGACCAAGAGGGCGAGGACAGCGCGGAGGAGAGCGGCGAATGGTAGTCACCAGCCGACGATGACGAAGATGAGAGCGACGAGTCGGACGGTGAGGAGGTAGTCAAGTCACCGCCTTGTTCAGAACGTCGATCCAAGTAGCATCATGATCCCGCGGGCAGGCGCGGTAAGGCTATGGCCTCGAGCGTTCCATCTCAAAAGCGCGCTCGATCTTCTACTCCAGAATTGGCCGAGAAAGTCACCAAGCAGCCTAAGATCAATCCCCCGAAGGCTCGGAAGACCTTGCCTAGAATTAAGATGGATGTTCCTATTCCTTCTGGGTAAACGTTTTCCCCTGTTTTCTTGTTCCGACTGACTCTCCCGTCCTGACCGAGTGAATGATGAACTTTTCCAGCCCGGCTTCTGCCGTGACTGACATGGACATTGACAAGGTCCCAGACAATGAAGAAACCGACGATGCAGCTACCTCCAAAGCCAGTAAGTCTACCCGACTCAAATTTATTTGGTCAATTCGATTGCCCGTCAGTTGTCTCTCTGATTTTTTCTGTTTGTTGCAGTTCCACGGGACGTTGTTGTGCTTCCGGACGATGAAGAAGAAGTACCACTGAGGGAGAGGAGGAGGAGGGACAAGGGACTGAGCGGGAAAGAACCTGAGGTTCAGGTTCCTCAGTCGACACTGGTGCCTGGGATGGCGGTCGAGCAATCGACAGATCCAGCTCGCACCAATGTCACTTTTGCTATCCCACTGTCGACTGATTGTCCACTAGGATCAGCTGCTCAGACCCCTGCTGCTCCAATACAACTCCACGCATCAGACCCAGCGGCTGCTTCAACTACTCTGCCATCATCACTTTTTACTGCGTATCGAACTCCAGACGACCCACCGAGTGCCGCCAAGGAAGCTCTTCTTCAGTTGAATCTTGTGATGGAGCAAATGAAAGTGGTGCATGAGGCCAATCAGGTGGCCTTCAACGCTGGAGCTGCTCTGCAGACCAATGTCCAGGTTAGTTGATTTTCGATTAATCATATTTCTCGTCCGATCACCCACTGGGGTGTGACTGTTTTGAAGTTGCACAAGTCAATTTGAGTCGACTTGGATTGAATCTTTGAACTAGTGGGGGCACTCTGAGTGCACCCACTGGGTGTAGTCCCCGAGACCATAGTTGACTGCGGGCAGTCGACTGTGGTATGAGAATCTGAATTTTGTCACTCGGTCTGGGCGGACCAGGTCGAATGGAACCAGAACCAGTGGGGGCACACTAAGTGCACCCACTGGATGTAGTCCCCGAGACTGTGGTTGACTGCGGGCAGTCGACTATGGTCTGAGAACTGCTTTTTTTACAACTCGCGCTGGGCAGACCATGTCGAGTGTTTACTCAAACCAGTGGGGGCACGCTAAGTGCACCCACTGGGTGTAGTTCCCGAGACTGCCGTTGAATGTTTGATTCGGCGGTAGTCTTAGAGTAGCTGTCACTGTGATGTCTTTTTATTTCAGTCGACTGATATGGCTTATACATTGACTGCAGAAATCTTGTGATCTTGGGGCTCAGCTTTCTACAATGAACAAGCAGCAAATCAGCCTCAACCTTGATCTGGAATTGGCCAAGAAGAATGTCAAGACTGCTCGTGACGAAGTAGCTGCCATGGGCGGTAACCAATCGTCAACTGTCCATCTTACGATTTGCACTTTTCCTTTCCATTTTTTGAACCGAGTGACTCCACTCGAGCATATGTATGTAGTGAAAATCGTCAACTCCAAGCTCGTCTGAGGAATGTTATTTCTTTAGAGAAAATGAAGCAGGCTTTGGAGAAGAAGGATCTGGACCTTGCTGCCGCGCAGAAGGAAGCGCGAGAGAAAACCGCACTTGCAGACAAGAAGCTTGCTTCAGTCGGCAAGTTAGAAGAAGAGAACTCCAAGCTGAAGACTGCTGTCTCTGACGCCAACCGGGAGGTCGAACGACTGAAGAAAGACAAGGACCGGCTGACTGACGAGATTGGGAGCCTCAAAGCCAAGAAAAGCGATTTGGAACCATATCTGGGCCAGCTTGCTGCGAAACTGGTCTTAAAGCTTGAAGGTACTTATGTTTGACTGACTCTGTTATGGTCGATTGACAGATCTTTTTATATTGTCGACTCACCATTCATTCGACTGTGCAGAACTTTGCTAGGACTTTGAAGCAGAAACTGGGCGGGTTGAGACGGGTCTCGATCCCATAAACTGCCCAGTCAAGGATGATGTTGCAATGAATGTGCTGCGGTTGGAGTCTCGCATAGACAGCGCGGTCGCTTATCTTGTCCGCCTGAAGGCTGCGATGACTCGAGTTGATGCTGAACTCTGGCCTCAGGCGGAACTGTCTCAAGACCTCGAGTCTCTGATGGTCCGACTGAACCAAATACCTGACCGAGTGCAAGAATAGAAGAAGTCATCTGCTCGCTGTGGCGCTGACGCCACCCTGTCTCTGGTCCGAGTGCACTGCAAGGATGTCAAAGAAGACAAGCTGGCGGAGCTCAAGGTTGCCAACACAAAAAGGCACACTTTCCAGTCCTTCATGGACACTTTTCTTGACACCGCCACTCGTATCGCAGATAGCATAGATCTTGACAGTTTCTGCGTCCCAGCCAGTCCTTCTCCTGACGAGTGACCAAAAAACATTATGCCTCACCTTTATTTGCGTCGGATTGCCGAGTGATTGTGTAATCATTAAACTTCTTCGGGCTTGATGCTCGAGTACTTTTGATTCACGGCCCGGAACCATTGGGTTTATCTGAACTTGGTTTATCTTTGAATATGCTTGTGTTTGCCTTCGAATGGAATTGTTCTTCACTCGGAATAATCTTTGTACTTGAGATGTAGCTCTGAGGAGGAGATTCCAGTCGACCTGCACCTCGTCGTCCTTGCGGATGAGGATGGAGCGTACGTTATACTTGTGACGTAGCTCTGAGGAAGAAGCTGCAGTCGACCTGCACCTCATCGTCCTTGCAGATAGGGATGGAGCGCAAGTTATACTTGTGATGTAGCTCCGAGGAGAGGGTTGCAGTCGACCTGCACCTCGTCGTCCTTGCGTATAGGGATGTGTTACAAACTTAGGCGAGTGCTGGACTGCAGCTAAGCCTCCTAGTGGGAGGGTGGCTCACCACTTGGCAGGATTTTCAAACTTAGGCGAGTACTGGACTGCAGCTAAGCCCCCGAGTGAGAGGGTTGCTCACCACTCGGTGGGATTTTTCAAACTTAGGCGAGTACTGGACTGCAGCTAAGCCCCCGAGTGGGAGGGTTGCTCACCACTCGGTAGAATTTTTCAAACTTAGGTGAGCATTGGACTGCAGCTAAGCCCTCGAGTGGGAGGGTTGCTCACCACTCGGTAGGATTTTTCAAACTTAGGCGAGTACTGGACTGCAGCTAAGCCCCCGAGTGGGAGGGTTGCTCACCACTCGGTAGGATTTTTTTTAAACTTAGGCGAGTACTGGACTACAGCTAAGCCCCCGAGTGGGAGGGTTGCTCACCACTCGGTAGGATTTTTCAAACTTAGGCGAGTACTGGACTGCAGCTAAGCCCCCGAGTGAGAGGCTTGCTCACCACTCGGTAGGATTTTTCAAACTTAGGCGAGTACTGGACTGCAGCTAAGCTCCCGAGTGAGAGGCTTGCTCACCACTCGGTAGGATTTTTTAAACTTAGGCGAGTACCGGACTGCAGCTAAGCCCCCGAGTGGGAGGGTTGCTCACCACTCGGTAGGATTGTTCAAACTTAGGCGAGTACTGGACTGCAGCTAAGCCCCCGAGTGAGAGGCTTGCTCACTACTCGGTAGGATTTTTTAAACTTAGGCGAGTACTGGACTGCAGCTAAACCCCCGAGTGGGAGGGTTGCTCACCACTCGGTAGGATTTTTCAAACTTAGGCGAGTACTGGACTGTAGCTAAGCCCCCGAGTGAGAGGCTTGCTCACCACTCGGTAGGATTTTTCAAACTTAGGCGAAACGGATTCGCTGTTAAGCCCCCGAGTGAGAAGGTTGCTCACCACTCGGTAGGATTTTATAAACTTAGGCGAAACGGATTCGCGGCGAAGTCACCCACTGGGGGATTTCAGACACAAGTATAAGCAGCGACAATCATTTTTAGAAGACTGTAAAGCTCTTGTCTTTAACAAACAGACTACAAAGGTATTTCTTATTACATCTCAACGGAATGAGTGCTTAAGTATAAAAGGGGCGGAGCAGCTCCGCATTCCAAGCGCGCGGCTCGTCTTTCTTGTGCTCGACATTGTAGAGGTGGTACGCTCCATTGTGGAGCACTTTGGTGACAATGAAGGGACCTTCCCAGGCAGCACCGAGCTTGTGTGGTTTCTGCTGATCCACTCGGAGAACCAGATCTCCCTCTTGAAATGCCCGACCCCTCACGTTTCTGGCATGAAATTGACGCAAGTCTTGCTGATAGATGGTCGAACGGATCAGGGCCATCTCTCTTTCCTCTTCCAGGAGATCGACTACATCTTGCTGAGCCTGTTCTACTTCATCTTTAGAGAAAAGCTCGACTCGGGGTGCATTGTGAAGCAAGTCACTCGGTAGAACAGCTTCAGCTCCATAGACCAAGAAGAATGGAGTTCGGCCAGTCGACCGATTGGGAGTTGTCCTCAATACCCAAAGAACTGATGGAAGTTCATCGACCCAGGCGCCTGCTGCATGCTTGAGATCACACATCAATCGGGGTTTCAGTCCTTTGAGAATCAAGCCATTTGCTCTTTCCGCTTGTCCATTCGACTGGGGGTGGGCGACTGAAGCATAGTCGACTCGAGTGCCTTGGGAAGCACAGAAGGCTCTGAACTCATCAGAATCGAAGTTCGACCCGTTGTCAGTGATGATGCTGTGCGGAACCCCATATCTGAATGTCAACTCTCTGATAAAGTTGACGGCAGTACTGGCTTCAAGATTCTTGATAGGCTTGGCTTCAATCCATTTGGTAAACTTGTCGACTGCTACAAGCACATGAGTGAAGCCGCTCCTACCAGTCCTCAGGGGTCCAACCATATCTAATCCCCAAACAGCAAAGGACCAGACGAGTGGAATGGTCTTCAGGGCTGATGCAGGCTTGTGGGACATGTTGGAGTAAAACTGGCAGCCTTCACATCTGTCGACTATATCTTTCGCCATTTCATTTGCTCGTGGCCAATAAAATCCCGCTCGGTATGCTTTGGCCACAATGGTCCGAGAGGACGCATGGTGGCCACAGGTCCCCGAGTGGATGTCGTTGAGGATCACTCGACCTTCTTCTGGTGTTATGCATTTCTGGCTGACTCCAGTTACACTTTCTCTGAACAGCTGCCCTCTTATCACAGTAATGGCTTTGGATCGACAGACGATCTGTCGAGCCTCCTCTTCATCCTCTGGGAGTTCCCTCCTAAGGATGTACACAATGTATGGCACTATCCAGTCGGGAGTGATGACCAAAACTTCCATGATCAAATCGACCACGGCTGGAACTTCGACTTCAGTCGGATCTGTGGCACTCTTAGCCTGCGGGGGCTCTTTAGTGAAAGGATCTTCTTGAACTGAAGGTGTATGAATGTGTTCCAAAAACACGTTACTGGGAATGGCCTCCCTCTTGGAAACTATCTTTGCCAAATCATCAGCTGCTTGATTCTTCACTCGGGGTATATGAAAGTGCGTTATATCGACTAGAGGGGGGGTGAATAGGCAATTTTTATAAATTCTTCAATGAGGAATTTGTGGGTGAGGAAATTCCTTAGCGAAGAACTACTTGCAGCAGAATAAGTACTCAAAAGTATGCATAGCAGAACACAAGCATAGTTATCATGATGAAATGAAAACAAGCACAGAGTACAGAAAGCGTAAACACAGGATAACACATGATGAAGACAAACAGACTGAGGAAATTGAACTGAGGAAATTGAGAAAGTCTTCAGTCAAAGTCTTCAAACACAGATATGAACAATTGCACAACACAGGAATGAGGAAATGAAAGAGTTGAGGAAATAGAACCAGTTGGCTTGGTGAAGACAATGATTTGGTAGACCAGTTCCAACTGCTGTCTCAGTTGTACGTCTGGTTGGAGCGGCTAGGTATTTAAACCTGAGGACACCCAGTCCCGGACACATAGTCCTCACCGTATTCTCCTTGAACTAAGGTCACACAGACCTCGTCCAATCACTCGTGATAAGTCTTTAGGTGACTTCCGAACCTTCACAAACTCGGTCACTCGGCGATCCACAATTTCCTCTTGGATGCTCTAGACCATGACGCCTAACCGTCTGGAAGAAGCACAGTCTTCAAAGGTAACAAGCGTCGGATCCACGCAAGATCAATCTCTTCCATGATGCTCAATCACTTTGGGTTTGTAGGTGTTTGGGTTTGGGGTTTTTCCTCACTTGATGATTTTCGCTCAAAGTCCTCGGAGGATGGGATGCTCTCAAATGACAAGTGTCAGTTTCTCTCGGAGTAGCCAACCAGCTAGTGGTTGTAGGGGGCGGCTATTTATAGCCTAGGGAGCAGCCCGCGTGATAAGACATAAATGCCCTTCAATGATATGACCGTTAGGTGGGTAGATATTTTGGGACAGCTGGCACATAGCACAGCAACGGTCGGAAATTTGAGGTTCAAATTCCTTAGGGCTATCATGTTCCTCACTGTGTAGGCAATCCACACTGGCGAATTCTTAACTCCTCAGTCAGAACAAATTCCTCAGAGACTAGAAGAACTTCGTCTCTGTCACTGAAGAATATGACTGAACTGTATGAGATTTCCAATGGCTTCACTCGAAGGGATTGGTAGGTGTAGGATTTTGAGTTGAGCATCACATGGAAATTTTTCCTTAGTATTTCCTCGACCCCCTTTAACAGTACGGTGTTTCCTATGACTCAAGAAAGAGAAAATGAAACTACGAAAACAAAAGTCTTCACGCTCCATATTCCTCAAATGAATACCAAGTCTTCAAGGTCACACCAATTTATTCACCTTCAAAGTCTTCAGAAAGTCTACAGAAATCCAAAGTCTTCAGTCGAAGAACTTCATTTTTAGGGGTCGACTTTATCTGTAATTATCAAACTCCTCATAGACTTATAGATCTGTGTAGACTCACAAACACATTAGTCCCTTAACCTATAAGTCTTCAATACACCAAAATCACTAAGGGGCACTAGATGCACTTAAAATCTCCCCCTTTTTGGTGATTGATGACAATATAGGTTAAGTTTTCAACGGGGATAAACATATGAAGTGTAAATACTGATATTGAGGAATTTGATTGCAAGCTATAGAAGAACTCCCCCTGAAGATGTGCATAGTGAGGAATTTGCTTTTGGAGCAATGCACACTTGAAGAGTTGAATCATGGAGATCTCGCCATATATCTTGTAATTCATACACGCATTTGACATAATATATGAAGAATTTGAAATGCATGATGAAATATGGTGACTGATGTAATTCAACATGCGTGCAATAACATTAACGAGGAATGCAGAAGAAACAACAAAAGTATCAGGTCACCATAGAGTTTAAGTTTACAACTCGATCCAGCAAAGTCTTCAAAAGAACGAGAGTTGCAACTTAAAAAAACGCCCATTTAAGATAGACCCGCTTGAAGACTAACTCAAATTTCCCCCCTTGTCATCAAATGACCAAAAGGGTCGAAAATGAGGACTAACGCCCCTGAAGAATATCAAGGTGATGAAGGAGCGTCAGCGTTGTTGGGGTCGGTTGTTGGAGTAGGGCCTGCCGCAGTGTCGTCCAAATCTTCATGTTCATCAGTGTCACGTGATGAAGAATAGGAGCTGGCCACCAAGGAAGGAACCTTGACCTTCTTGTACTTCTTTTGAGGAGGTGCAGCCCAGTCAAGATCATCCTTGAGACCCATTGTCTTCAGATCTTCTTCACTATAGACTTGAGACAGAACAGCCTAGGTGCGGTTGAGGATTTCGTGAAGGTAGTAGTGGTTTTTCTTCACTGCATTGTGGGTAGCAGTCATGTTGTGAAGAATTGAACCAAACTGACGCTTGACCCATTTATGATTGCGATCAACCTTCTGGTGAAGACTGAGGAGAAGCTCACGGTCAGTCATCACCCTGGGTGCTCTGCCTTGAGGATTTTGCTTGGGTGCGTTGGCGGTAGAGTCATGGGTGGCAGAGTCATCATTGGTGGAGTAGGATGCAGCCTTGCGAAATTGTCCATCCAATGGACGAATGCCTTCATCAATTACAGTAGTAGCCTTGCCCTTTTCATCAGCTGAGGAAAATGTCCGTTTGAGGACTTCAATTGGGGGCAAGTAGCTGCAATGGTTCAGTGTATCAGCTTTATAGTTGAGTGAAGACCTTGTCCTGATGAATCTCATAATCCAAGGTGCATAAGGCTTCAACTCAAATGGTGACATGGCGACATTAGCCAGAGTCCTCATGAAGAAATCATGGAAGTTGATGGGAATGCCATGAATGATATTGAAAAGCAGATTCTTCATGATGCCAATGACTTCTTCTTCATTTGAGTCGTGGCCCTTGATTGGACTCAATGTCTTCGTCAGAATGCGATAGAAAGTCCGAGGCATATACAACAATTCCTTCACAAGGAATTTTGTTCTTGAGGTCTGACCTGGCTTCAAAGGCTTCATCAGCACTTGCATGTAGTGATCGGTTAGCTCAGGTTCATTGTAGACGCAACAAGCACCTTCAAGGGGTGGATTGAGAGGTAAGGCACGAAGCAATTCAGTAGCTGGTGCCTTGTAGTGAGTGTTTTCAGACATCCAGTCCAGCACCCATGAATTCACATCTTCAGAATTTCCGGTGATGTGCAGTGTTGCATAGAATTTAAGAATAAGTTCTTCATTCCAATCACAGATGTCAGTGCAGAAATTTAATAGTCCAGCGTCGTGAAGAACACTGAGGACTGGCTCGAAGCACGGCAGAGATTCCATGTCCACGTGAGGAATGTGCTCATGATCGAAGACTTTGTCTTTGTCGAACAGCACTGAGGAATAGAAATTTGCCTAGCTGGCAGTCCAGAAACGCCTCTTCCTTATGCGAGCAGAGTCATAAGGGTTTTAATCAGTGAAGAATACATGCTCGCCAAAGAAGGCATCAGTCTTGAATTTTTGCTTCCTGGAGAATGGATCCTTTGGTTTGGGCGGAGGAGTGTTAGTGAGTTGCATCACAACCTCAGGAATTGCAATCTCAGGTTCTTCAGGCTGAGGAATTTCTGGTTCCTCTTCAGTGGCAGCCTGGTTCTTGAGTTCTTCATTTTCAGTTTCTTCAGCACTAGCGGCTGGAATGTCTTCATGAGCTTCATCAGATCCCATTTGAACTGTAGTGACTGGGGACAGAAGAATTTGCTGCAGTGGAGTGAAGAGTGGAGAATTGGGGTGCTGACTTTCCCAAAAGTCATCATTCATCACAGGTGTGGTACAGCCAATGTCCACATCTTCATCTTCAATTTCTTCAACACCAGCCTCTTCAGCAGTAAACTGAGGCACATGCGAGGAAACAACTGGGGTTGAAGGGATTTCATCCACTTCAATTTCTTTATCCATCTGCTCTGACGTAGCAGCAGAAAGAGTTTCTTCATCAGATCCGCTAGGGATCACATATTCTTCATCAAAAGGAACAAGGTCCTTTGATGGCATGGTTGAGATTGGAACATCATCAATCGGGTTTGCAAAAGAGCTGGTCATAGGCTTCATTTTCTTCGGAGCAGAAGAATCTGAAGAAGCTGATGCTTTCCTTTTCTTCACTGCTGCACGCTCTGCAGCCTTGGTCTTCTTCACATCTGATGCAGATGGAAGGATTGGAGTTGGAGTAGGCGCAGGTGGAGCAGAGGAATTTGGTGCAGTTTCTTCAGGCACAACTGATGCAGTTGCCCTGACCTCTTCCATTTCTTCAGGCGCACCACAAGTGGGTGCCCTGGGAATTTCATCAGGGGCTGGAATGCAGTCATCAGCCCTGGAACTCACATTATATTCGGCAGCCTGATTGTCATCAGCAGTGCTGGCATGTTCTTCAGTTTGCTGAGCAGATGCTTCAGCCGGAGTGACTTCAACATGCACAGGGGCAGCGGCACTTGAAGTCAGTATCTTCGTCAGATTGACGAACCTGACCTTGGCTCCTTTCCAATCAGCATAGTAAGCGTTGAAATCATCGCTGAGGACTTTGATTTCAGACTGGAGCTTTACGAGTTCATCAGTTGTCATAGAGACAATGTTGTTCTTCAGAAACTTCTCCTTCCTGTACTATGCTTTCTTGAGTTGCCTGGCCTTCTCATATTTCCATTTTTCTTCACTGATGAAATGGGTCAGCATGTGACTTTGGCCAGGTGTCAACATGAAATCAGGCATAGGAGTGTTTGGGTCCTTGTGCCAGAGATCAATATAGTCGAGGATCAGCTTTGGATCCAAAAGCAGTGGCACTTCTGTGCCCTTGGCTCTAGCGGCCCTGACTTGCCTGTCTCTGATGATCTTAGCAAGTTCTTCATCATCAGCTTCATCATCTTTAGACGGTACTTGGAAGGCGACCTGCTTCTTCTGAGGACTTGGGCGAGAGCCTCGTCCTGCAGTTGTCTTAGTCTTCAGCAGAGGGGGTCCTGTTGAAGAATATGGTGCAGCTGAGGAACTAGCTGAAGCTCCTGAGGCAATGGAGATGCCTGTAGTCCTTTGGCACGTGGCAAGATGCACAGGTGCTGAGGATTTTGTCGGAGCAGCTGAGGACTTTGGAGGAGCAGGAGCGGCTTGAGGAATTTGCCGTGAGGGCTTAGCTGAGGAAGTTAGCTGTGAGGGCATTGAAGAAGAGGCACTTGGCTTGTGCGCAGGCTTCTTTGCCATGGATTTCTTCGGCCTTACAGAGGCCTCAGCAGCAGCAGCAGTGGAATCTTCGTTGAATTTCCTCACTGCATCTTTTGCCTGTTTGGCCAACTTGGCCTGGCGCTTGGCCCATTCTTCAAGAAAATCCTCACCGCGCTTGATGCTAGTGGGATCTGCCTCTTGGCCAGGTGCCAATGGAGGTCTTGAGCATGGAGGAGTAACAGCGAATTTCTTCATGTATTTTGGAGTCACATACCTATACTCCCTCCACTCTTTTGCCCATCTCCTTTCTATCCTCTGAATGCGCACCTTGCGCTAATTTTTATCTTCCTCAAGGGGTGTGCAGTACCCAGCATAAATGTCCTCGGGGATTTCAAAGGCAGTATTGACCTCAGGCCTCTTTCCTCCTTTCTGTGGCCTCTTTTCATTAGCCATTTTCTTTAGTTAAACAATTGAACTCTCTGAAGAAGTATGCAACTTTTCTTCAAGGAACGCTGCAAATGAGTTAAGTTGATGAGAACCTAGTGATTCAGCAGCGGACATGAGTACCTGTGAACAGAGTATAGTTGCGAGGAATTTGGAGGTCATATGCGTTCTCAGAAGGTTTTTCAATAAGAACAAGTTTGAGGAATTTGACCAGATGAGTCTTGAAGAATTTCACTAAGCGTTCTTTGTCTTAGGTTCCAGAGTTGTATAGATCGAAGATCCACACAATTGAGGAATCTTGAAGAAAAGTGATGCTTAGAGAAACGAATCAAGAGCAGATGACATGTGAGGTGTTTAGTGTGTGAGGATTTGAAGAAAAACACCTTCGAAGATTTTGTAGTAAACATTTGAATCAAAGTGGGCAGTTAAAAGTAACTTTTAATTACCCTGAACGAAGAACACGACGAACTGGGATGTGGAGAAGTGAAGCTCGTCTGTGCAGATCTTCCACGCCCTAACTTGGCGGAGGAAGACGGCTACAGCGGCGGCGGAGTGAAGATTTCCGCGGCCGGCGTGAGTATGGCGGCGACGAGGTCGAGGCAGTGAAGCTCTTCCTCACCGGCGACGATGATGTAGCGGCGGCACTAGGGTTTGAGAAGCTCGAGCTTGGAGAGAGGTCGAGCGGAGTAAAAGAAGTGAGGAAGGGGAGAGGGGGTATTTATAGCCACGGTGAAAAACGGTTCGCCCAAAGAAATTGGACGAACGTGCCCCTGACCCTTCTCATGCGCATGACATGTGTCACCCATGTACTGAGAAGTGGAGATCGTGTTAGATCGTGGGTGAATAGATAAGTATATCATGGGAAGCGGAATGATTTGAGCAGCAAAGCCGAAAATTTGGATGAGATAAGTTAAAAGTTCCGTTCGCAAATTTTTCAGCTGACAAGGACGCAGTGAAGATTTTGAATGAGTTTCAAATAGAACGCTCATGAAGAATTTGTGAATAGATTGGGTTGAGTATAGCATAGAGGGGGAAGGGTCCGATCACATTCACTTAGCAGAAAAACCAACTTGAAGAATTAGCCATAAGTGAATGCTGTAGAGGACATAAACTCATATATATATATATATATATATATATATATATATATATATAGCCAATGAAGAGAAACGACGGAAATAGTGAAGATTTTGCAAAGTTGAAGAATATGAACAACTGAGGAATTTCAAAACTGAGGAAAAACTCAAATTGAAGATTTTCAACTTTTGTGGTGGCGTGACCCACCGTATAAGAATGATGATTTCAGACACCACGTACAATTGTCGTAGGGTTCTGAGAATCAAATTCTTCATTAATTTCTTCACACTTAGAGTGTTATTCTTCATTGATTGAAGAAAAACGTTTCTTCATGTGTTGCACATCTAAGTCATCAATTTTGCATAAGTGTTAGGATGAGTGTCCTTTTCAAAGAACATTCGAAGATTCTAAGATATTTTGCTCACACCGCAACTTGCTAAATCTCTTCTCATCCAAGGGCTTTGTGAAGATATCGGCTAGCTGTTCTTCAGTCTTCACATGCTTAATAGAAATGTCGCCCTTCAACACATGATCGCGAAGAAAATGATGATGAATCTGAATGTGCTTTGTCTTTGAGTGCTGAACTGGGTTGTGAGCAATCTTGATGGCACTCTCATTGTCATAGAAGAGAGGCACATTCTTCACGTTGACGCCGTAGCCCTTGAGAGTTTGCTTCATCCACAGCAATTGAGCACAGCAAGAACCAGCAGCAATGTACTCAGCTTCAGCAGTAGACAGTGATACGCAGTTCTGTTTCTTCGAGGACCAACAGACCAAAGATCGTCCGAGGAAATGACATGTACTAGATGTTGACTTGCGATCCACACGATCACCAGCATAGTCAGAGTCAGAATATCCAACGAGATCAAAAGCCGAGCCCTTGGGGTACCATAATCCTAGTGTTGGTGTCTGAGCTAGATATCGAAGAATATGCTTCACAGCCTTATGGTGTGATTCCTTCGGTGTAGCTTGAAATCGGGCACACATGCAAACACTAAGCATAATATCTGGCCTAGATGCACATAAGTACAATAAAGAACCAATCATGGAGCGGTATACCTTTTGATCGAAGTCAATAC
Source organism: Aegilops tauschii subsp. strangulata (assembly GCF_002575655.3). Classification (NCBI taxonomy): domain Eukaryota; kingdom Viridiplantae; phylum Streptophyta; class Magnoliopsida; order Poales; family Poaceae; genus Aegilops; species Aegilops tauschii. The sequence goes on from NC_053039.3 coordinate 489,607,774, forward strand.
CATTTTCATCAGTGCACAGATGGCCATTTGTGGGCATAGGAATTTTGACGCCTTTGCAATCTTGCATGCCGAATTTCCTCAGTACATCCTTGAGGTATTTCTCCTGAGATATGAATATGCCATTGCGTTGTTGACGAATTTGAAGACCTAAGAAGAATTTCAACTCTCCCATCATAGACATTTGATATTCTTCACTCATCATATAGGAAAATTCATCACTATAACGTTGGTCAGTACAGCCAAAGATGATGTCATCAACATATATTTGGCGTACAAACAATTCATCATCATATGATTTAGTGAAAAGAGTAGGGTCGAGTGAACCGGGTTTGAAGCCTTTCTTCATGAGGAATTCCATCAAAGTATCATACCACGCCCGAGGGGCCTGCTTGAGGCCATAGAGGGCCTTATTTAGTCTGAAGACTTTGTCAGGATGCTTAGGATCTTCAAAACCTGGGGGTTGAGCAACATATACTTCTTCCTCAAGATTACCATTGAGGAATGCACTTTTCACATCCATTTGATATAAAGTGATATCATGATGGTTAGCATAAGCAAGTAATATGCGAATAGCTTCAAGTCTAGCAACAGGTGCAAAAGTTTCATCGAAATCAATTCCTTCAACCTGTGTGTAGCCTTGAGCTACTAGCCGTGCCTTATTCCTCACCACAAGGCCATTTTCATCTTGCTTGTTGTGGTAGATCCACTTTGTGCCAATGATATTGTGTTTGTGAGGATCTGGATGATTGACCAGTTCCCAAACGTTGTTGAGCTCGAACTGATGTAATTCTTCTTGCATGGCCTGAATCCACTCAGGCTCCAGAAATGCTTCATCTACCTTAGTGGGCTCTAAGATAGAGACAAAAGCATAGTGCCCACAAAAGTTAGATAAATGTGAAGCTTTTGAGCATGTGAGAGGACCTGGTGCTTCAATGTCATCGATGATCTTCTCAACTTGCACTTCTTTTGCAACGCGAGGATGAGTAGGTTGTCGTCGAGGAATTTGATCAACATTTTCTTTAGCACCATTTTCTTCAGCAATTTCTTCAGGTGCATTAGCTCGACGTTCTTCACGTTCTGGAATGAATTCTTCAGCGGATTCTTCGGTAGGAATGACATCCTCAGTAGCCTTGAACTTGATAGTTTCCTCAGGTGCTGGTTCATCTATCATAGAGGGTAGGTGCTCTCTTTGCGAGCCATTAGTTTCATCGAACCGCACATCTATAGTTTCAACAACCTTGTGAAGAACGGTATTGAAGACTCTGTAGGTGTGCGAGTCCTTTCCGTAACCAAGCATAAAACCTTCATGTGCTTTCGGTGCAAATTTAGCATTGTGATGAGGATCTCTAATCCAACATTTAGCACCGAAGACTTTGAAATAACTCACATTGGGTTTCTTGTCAGTGAGGAGTTCATAGGCAGTCTTCTTGAAGAATTTGTGAAGATATACCCTGTTGATGATGTGGCACGCAGTACAAATTGCCTCAATCCAGAAGTGACGAGGCGTCTTGTACTCATCAAGCATAGTGCGAGCCATCTCAACAAGAGTTCTGTTCTTGCGCTCCACGACGCCATTTTGCTGAGGAGTGTAAGGAGCAGATAACTCATGAGTAATACCAAGTTCATCAAGATAGTCATCAAGACTAGAATTCTTGAACTCAGTTCCATTGTCACTTCTGATGTGCTTGATCTTCACACCAAAGTTGGTTGAAGCCCTCGAGGAAAATCGTTTGAAGACTTCCTGCACTTCATGTTTGTAAGTAACAATGTGTACCCATGTGTAACGAGAGTAATCATCAACAATAACAAAGCCATAGAGAGATGCATCATTTGTGACTGCTGAGTAACGGTTAGGACCGAAGATATTCATATGAAGCAATTCAAATGGTCGAGTAGTGGTCATGGTAGTCTTCACTGGATGCTTAGCCTTGGTCATCTTTCCAGCTTCACAAGCTCCACACAAGTGATCCTTGAGGAATTTGACATTCTCAATGCCAATGACATGCTTCTTCTTCGCAAGCGTGTGCAAATTCCTCATGCCTGCATGACCAAGTCGTCGATGCCATAGCCATCCTTCTGAAGCTTTTGCAAGTAGGCACACGGCTGGTTGCGGTCCTGTAGAGAAATCAACAATATACAAGTCTCCTCTCCTAAAGCCTTCGAAGACTTTGGAATTGTCCGCTTCCATAACCACAACACAACGATACTTGCCAAAGACAACTACCATATCAAGATCACAAAGCATTGAGACAGACATGAGGTTGTATCCTAAGGACTCGACAAGCATGACTTTGTCCATGTGTCGATCCTTTGTGATCGCAACCTTACCTAGACCCAATACCTGACTTTTGCCTTTGTCAGCGAAGATGATATGCTTCAGATGCGATGGTGATAAGGGAGCATCAATCAATAGATTCTTGTCACCAGTCATGTGATTTGTACATCCACTACCGAGGACCCACTTAGTGGCTTTGGGTTGATCATCCTTGGCACCCTTTGCCATGAAGCAATAGGTGGGAGCGTAGTCATCATTGCCTTCATCAGCCTTGTTGGTGAGGTCATTTTCTTCAGAGTTGAAGATAGACTTGCTGACGAATGCAGTAGCGAGGGCTAGGCTCGCCACACCGGATTCGGAATCCTCAGATGCCTCCTCTTCCTCATTTTCTTCAGATTCAGCCTCAGAGTCCATTTCCTTGCCAATGAATGCCCGAGCCTTCTTGGAGCTACTCTTCTTGTGAGATGAAGACTTTGAGGATTTTGATGATGAAGATTTTGAGGATTTCTTCTTTTTCTTCGTATCATCAGAACTGTAATCCTTGTATTTCTTCTTCTTTGATTCCTTTTCCCACTGAGGACAATCTTGAATGTAGTGTCCTGGTTTCTTGCATTTGTGACAAAGCCTCTTCTTGTAGTCACTGGATGAGGAATCATTGCTCCTTGAGGGTCTTCCAAAGCGACCACGTCTTGAGAGCTTCTGGAATTTCTTCACAAGCAGTGCTAGATCATGGCTCAGTTCTTCAGGATCACCAAGACTGCTTTCAGAGTCTTCATCTTCAGACTCAGAAACTGCCTTGGCCTTCAGTGCACGTGATCTGCCATAGCTCAAACCATAGAGATCTCTCTTTTCAGCAAGCTGGAACTCATGAGTGTTTAGCCTTTCGAGGATATCAGCGGGATCAAGTGACTTGTAATCAGCACGCTCTTGTATCATCAAGGCCAGAGTATCAAATGAGGAATCAAGCGATCTCAGCAGTTTCTTCACCACCTCGTGGTCGGTGATGTCAGTGGCACCAAGTGCTTGAAGCTCATTTGAGATGTCAGTGAGGCGATCGAAGGTTTGTTGAACATTCTCATTGTCGAGTCTTTTGAAGCGGTTGAAGAGATTGCGAAGAACATCAACTCGAGAGTCACGCTGTGTTGAGACTCCTTCATTTACTTTGGACAGCCTATCCCAGGTAAGCTTAGCAGTTTCCAAAGCACTCACTCTTCCATACTGTCCTTTTCTCAGATGGCCACATATGATATTCTTCGCTTGAGAATCGAGTTGCTTGAATCTCTTCAGATCGGTAGCATTCAGTGAGGGTCAGAGACCTTGATCATACCTGCGGTCGACATAACTAAAACTCCAGGTGGTTAAACCAAAATCACACAGAACAAGGGAGTACCCTGCTCTGATACCAATTGAAAGTGCGTTATATCGACTAGAGGGGGGTGAATAGGCGATTTTTATAAATTCTTCAATGAGGAATTTGTGGGTGAGGAAATTCCTTAGCGAAGAACTACTTGCAGCGGAATAAGTACTCAAAAGTATGCATAGCAGAACACAAGCATAGTCATCATGATGAAATGAAAACAAGCACAGAGTATAGAAAGCGTAAACACGGGATAACACAGGATGAGGACAAACAGACTGAGGAAATTGAACTAAGGAAATTGAGAAAGTCTTCAGTCAAAGTCTTCAAACACAGATATGAACAATTGCACAACACAGGAATGAGGAAATGAAAGAGTTGAGGAAATAGAACCAGTTGGCTTGGTGAAGACAATGATTTGGTAGACCAGTTCCAACTGCTGTCTCAGTTGTACGTCTGGTTGGAGCGGCTAGGTATTTAAACCTGAAGACACCCAGTCCCGGACACACAGTCCTCACCGTATTCTCCTTGAACTAAGGTCATACAGACCTCGTCCAATCACTCGTGGTAAGTCTTCAGGTGACTTTCGAACCTTCACCTACTTGGTCACTCGGCGATCCACAATTTCCTCTTGGATGCTCTAGACCATGACGCCTAACCGTCTGGAAGAAGCACAGTCTTCAAAGGTAACAAGCGTCGGATCCACGCAGGATCAATCCCTTTAGTGATGCTCAATCACTTTGGGTTTGTAGGTGTTTGGGTTTGGGGTTTTTCCTCACTTGATGATTTTCGCTCAAAGTCCTCGGAGGATGGCATGCTCTCAAATGACAAGTGTCAGTTTCTCTCGGAGCAGCCAACCAGCTAGTGGTTGTAGGGGCGGATATTTATAGCCTAGGGAGCAGCCCGCATGATAAGACATAAATGCCCTTCAATGATATGACTGTTAGGTGGGTAGATATTTTGGGACAGCTGGCGCATAGCACAGCAACGATCGGAAATTTGAGGTTCAAATTCCTCAGGGCTATCATGTTCCTCACTGTGTAGGCAATCCGCACTGGCGAATTCCTAACTCCTCAGTCAGAACAAATTCCTCAGAGACCAGAAGAACTTCGTCTCTGTCACAGAAGAATATGACTGAACTGTATGAGATTTCCAATGGCTTCACTCGAAGGGATTGGTAGGTGTAGGATTTTGAGTTGAGCATCACATGGAAATTTTTCCTTAGTATTTCCTCGACCCCCTTTAACAGTACGGTGTTTCCTATGACTCAAGAAAGAGAAAATGAAACTACGAAAACAAAAGTCTTCACGCTTCATATTCCTCAAATGAATACCAAGTCTTCAAGGTCACACCAATTTATTCACCTTCAAAGTCTTCAGAAAGTCTTCAGAAATCCAAAGTCTTCAGTCGAACAACTTCATTTTTAGGGGTCGACTTTCTCTGTAATTATCAAACTCCTCATAGACTTATAGATCTGTGTACACTCACAAACGCATTAGTCCCTTAACCTATAAGTCTTCAATACACCAAAATCACTAAGGGGCACTAGATGCACTTACAGTATATGATGGAGCTCTTACCCTTCAAACTTCTTTTCCAACTTTCTCACTGCATTACAATAACGAGTCATAGCTGGGCTTCTAACGTCCCACTCCTTCATCACTTGATTAACTACCAAAGCCGAGTCGCCGTAAACCATGAGGCGACGGACGCCGAGTGAAATGGCCATACGCAACCCATACAAAAGTGCTTCATATTCAGCTTCATTGTTGGAGGAATCAAAGTGAATCCGGAGGACATATCTGAGCGTGTCTCCTCGGGGGGATACCAATACCACCCCAGCACCGGAACCATTCAGCATCTTGGATCCGTTAAAGAACATGGTCCAATGCTCCGAGTGAACTTGAGTCGGTAGTTGCTGTTCGATCCACTCGGCGAGGAAATCTACTATTGCTTGGGACTTGATAGCTTTCTTTGCCTCAAACTTGATATCCAAGGGAAGGAGTTCAATCGCCCATTTTGCCACTCGACCAGTTGCATCTCTGTTGTTCAGAATTTCTGATAATGGTGCGTCGCTGACGACTGTAATGGAGTGATCAGAGAAATAGTGTGCAACCTTCTTCGTGGTCATGTAAATCCCATAGACAAGCTTCTGATAATGTAGATATCTCTGTTTGGATGGAGTTAGGACTTCAGAAACATAGTACACTGGGCGCTGAACTTTATAGGTTTTTCCTTCTTCTTCCCGCTCAACCGTGAGTACTGTACTGACAACTTGTCCAGTGGCTGCAATATAAAGCAGTGAAGGCTCTTTGCTGATTGGGGCAGCGAGCACCGGCTGGGTGGAAAGCAGGGCTTTGAGCTCTGCAATCGCTGCATCAGCTTCGGGAGTCCAGTCGAACTTATCAGACTTCTTCATCAGTCGGTAAAGAGGCAATGCCTTTTCACCGAGGCGAGAAATGAATCGACTCAAGGCGGCCAAACAACCAGTAAGCTTCTGGACATCGTGCACACGCACAAGGCGTTTCATCCGGAGTATAGCACCAACTTTCTCTGGGTTAGCGTCGATCCCTCGTTCAAAAACGAGAAAACCGAGTAATTTTCCGCCAGGAACTCCGAATGTGCACTTTGATGGATTAAGCTTGATATCATACCTCCTGAGGTTGGCAAATGTTTCAGCAAGGTCAGCCAGCAGGTCGAAACCTTTACGCGACTTGACCACAATATCATCCATATAAGCTTCCACATTCCGACTAATTTGAGTGAGCAAACACTTCTGAATCATTCTCATGAATGTGGCTCTGGCGTTCTTGAGGCCGAAAAAGCTGTTTTTATCTCATCGGGTCCATACAGTCGGATCTGATGATACCCGGAATAGGCGTCCAAAAAGGACAAGCGCTCACACCCTGCAGTCGAGTCGGCTATTTGGTCGATGCGGGGGAGAGGAAAATGATCTTTCGGGCAGGCCCGATTGATATGCTTGAAGTCAATGCACATGCGAAGTGAGTCGTCCTTCTTGGGGACCATGACAACATTGGCGAGCCACTCGAAGTGGTAAATCTCTCGGATGAACTGAGCTGCCAGGAGCCGAGCCACTTCTTCACCAATTTCTTTTCTCTTCTGTACGGCGGACCGTCGAAGATGTTCCTTGACTGGTTTCACTTTTGGGTTGACTCGCAAACGGTGCTCAGCCAGCCCCCTGGGAACACCCGGCATGTCAGAAGGTTTCCGTGCAAAGATGTCCCAGTTCTCACGGAGGAACTGGATGAGCGCTTCATCCTATTTGCTGTCAAGTGTTGTTGAGATGTGAGTTGGAGCAGCATTGGGATCGGTCGGGTGAATATGAATCGGCTTTGTTTCACCGGACGACTGAAATGCAGAGTCTATGGCAGGCTTCTTGGCTCGCAGCAAATCACTCGGATCTGCATTTTTCTGATACTCTAGCAATTCTACTACTGCCATTTGTGCATCGGCGATCTTTGAGCCCTTCTGGAAGCACTCTTCTGCCTTCTGCCGATTGCCAGTGATAGTGATCACTCCTCTGGTACGAGGCATCTTCAATTTGAGGTACACGTAACATGGTCGAGCCATAAAACGTGCATAAGCAGGCCTACCCAGAATAGCATGATAAGCACTCTGGAAATCCACGACTTCAAATGTCAACTTTTCCTTGTGGTAATTCTTGGAATCACCGAAAACCACATCGAGGGCGATCTGGCCGAGTGATTCAGCCTTCTTGCCAGGTATAACCCCATGGAAACTCATATTGCTTTCACTAAGTTTGGACATCGGAATGCCCATTCCTTTCAAGGTTTCAGCATAAAGGATATTCAGGCCACTGCCACCATCCATCAGCACCTTAGTCAGCCGAGTGCCTTCCACCACTGGGTCGACCACCAACGCTTGCCTCCCAGGGGTGGCTATGCGCGCTGGGTGGTCAGACTGGTCGAATGTAATGGCAGTCTGAGACCACTTCAAATAACTGGGTGTCGCCGGAGCGACCATGTTCACTTCTCTGTTAATGACTTTCAGTCGACTTTTGCTCTCAACATCAGCAAAAATCATCAGAGTGGAATTGATGTTGGGGAAACCATCATCTTCTTCTTCCTTATCCTCACCCTTGTCCGACTCCTTTTCCTTCTCCTTGGGTTGTTTCTCTCGGAACTGCTGGATCAGGAGCCGACACTGTCGAGTGGTGTGTTTAGGATAAATGAAATTACCCTCTTCATCTTTCTTGGTGTGAATGTGGCATGGTAAATCCAACACATCATTTCCATCTTGATCTTTCACTTTCTTGGGGTTCCACAACCCTTTGGGCTTCCCCTTGAACTTTCCTTGAGTCACGGCTAAGGCTTCACCAGGAGCAGCTGGCTCGGCTTTGCGCTTCTGCTTCCGACTGGAATTCCCTCCTCCGGTTTCTTGGGCGACTGTTTTGTGCTTGCCACTCTGGAGTCGATCCTCCTCTTCACCATTAGCATACTTGGTGGCAATCTCCATCATCCGACTCAGAGACATATCCCCGGTCCGACCGAACTTCAGGTTCAATTCTCGATACTTGACGCCTTCCTTGAAGGCACAGACTGCTTGGTGATCTGACACATTCTCCACTGTGTGGTGCAACATGATCCATCTTTGGATATAATCCCTCAAAGTTTCATTCGGTTTCTGCACACAGGATTGCAACTCTGTTAAGCCTGCTGGTCGTTTGCATGTTCCTTCAAAGGTTCTAACAAACACTCGGGCAGGTTCCTCCCAACTATATATGCTGCCAGGTGCTAGCTGATTCAACCATGCTCTGGCTGAGCCTTCCAACATTAGAGGAAGGTGTTTCATGGCCACTTCATCATTGCCACCACCGATCTGCACAGCCACTCGGTAGTCCTCAAGCCAAGTGTCAGGCTTGGACTCACCAGTGAACTTGCTGACTCCAGTCGCCAACCTGAAGTTGGGAGGAATCACCGCTGCTCTGATGGCTCTGCTGAAATACTCGGGGCCCGAAACATGTACTCTGCTGCCAGCCAGATAATCTCTATCATGGCCCTCCCTATGTGCTCTGTTCCTTTCAACCAGACCTTGGACGAGAATAGATCTCGCATCAAAGCCCGGCTCTCTAGGGTCGACTGGAATTCTTCGCCGACCACTGTGAGGGCGTCTGTCATCGTGCTGTCGAGGCATGTATGACCCACTCCTCGGGGGACGAGTGGGCACTCAACGACGATCATCATGGTCGAGTCAGTGATCATACTGCTCACGATTTCTGTACTGATCTCGCCGGTCTCCACATCCCTCACGCCTCGGGGGCAATCTTGGGCTGTGAGCCGACTGAACTGTGTCTGCCATCACAGATCTGCTATGAATCCTATTCCGCGACTGAGATACTGCTGAGTTCTGCTCTCCTGCTGCCCGGAGTAAAGCCCGGATCTGCATCAAACCTCTGCCAGCTTCCGACTGGGAAGGCTGAATCGACTCTGCTATTCGGGCTGCAGCTGTGAGATTCCGAATCGGAGTTCGGTATACCTGGGTTGGAGGCGGAAAAATTTGTCGTCGACTGGACTCAGGGATCCGCTACCGAGCATGCTCGTCGAGTGCGTGCTGGAGGTTCTCCAGTCAAGTGCGCTCTGCCAAGTTGGCCAGACGCGCATCCTCCAAGGCCCGGGCCTCGGGGGTTTCTCCGACGATAGGAGTGTGAAGTGCATCCATGTTACGGTGGCGAAGCTCTTCCCTCTGCTGCGAAGAAAGAGGCTCGGGGCGGTACTCTTCGTGAACACGCGACGGATCGCCACCACCATCGCCACCGTCGTCGCGGGGGAAGCCAGGAGGATTGCGTGGTCCATTGACCATCAAGGCTTCCGCCGCGGGGTCACTACTGTCGCACTCGAATGCGGTCTCGACAGAGCCAGTCGACAGGTCGAACAGGCCGTAGAGAGTTTCGTCGGGCTCGATTGCTGCAACTTGTGGGGTGGCCGACTGGCAGGCCACCGCGTGCCTCACCCACCGCTGAAGCCGCGACCGACCGGAACGCTTGTGCCGACGAACAGCGGTGAGCGAGGACGCCACAGGAGCCGACCGATACTGCGTCGACGGCTGCCGAAGAAGGACACCGCGGACGCATGCGCGAAAGTGCGTTGCCCCGCGGACAGGGAGCGCCTCGACGTCGAGTGGAGCCTCTTGGAGCCAAGCGGAGTCATCGGCGACAAACACGAGCGCGCCGACACGAATCTCGCGGCCCTCAGCTAATCCTCCGCCGGAAACCATGATGATGGGGATCGAAAAAATCGCAACTTCTCCAATAAGTCGCTAAGACACCTGCCCCACGGTGGGCGCCAACTGTCGTGGTACTAAGACTGACAGTAGAATAGGGGGGTAAGTATGGAGAGGCAAGATCCTAGCTATGGCGAAGTTGTACACACGAGTTTTACGAGTTCAGGCCCTTCTCGGAAGAAGTAACAGCCCTGCATCTCGGAGCCCGGAGGCGGTCGACTGGATTATGTATGTGTGTGTTTACAGGGGTGCGAACCCTTGTCTCAGAGGAGGGGGTGGCTTATATAGAGTGCACCAGGACACCGGCCATCCCCCGTTACCAAGGGTTCAATGTACATAAAGAAGGAGCGTTACAGGTAACGTCCGCAATAAAGTGCTATAAATGATCATTAAGTCTATAAATAAACGTCAGACCGTTGTTGTGCTGAGTGACTTTAGATCTTCGGTGTGTCGAGTGGTTTCTTGTACGGTCGAATGCTTGAGTGGTCGAGTGACCTAAAGAAGGAGGGGTCTCCGAGTGAATGATAGGTCGAGTGGATTGCACTCGACTCCTTTGTTGGGCCCTCCCTATTGCCTCTTGAACTTCTTTGTTTCTAAGACAGTGACCTTGGGTAGGACGGATAGGTCAGGCCTATTACCCTACCCCAGGTCTATGTCCTCATCAACGGCAACGTAGGAGGGGCAAGGGGTCGTTTAGTCACTGCTCTTCGGTGTGGAGGATCTAGTTGTGTATATGTTACACATGTGGTCTTCGAAGATGTCTTTCGACAGAGTGGACGATGCCGCTACATGTTTTGGTCCTCTGGCTCCTTCTCCACCCGACAAAGTCCAACTAGCTTTGGCATTGTTGGAAGCTTGTGAGAATATTTCTAGACGGATACGGAGTGGTCATCTAGCCCTCTTCACCACCTCCTTCTTTGGACGGAGATATGTTTCCCATATCATTGCCGTCGACATCTTCTGGGTCCGACCGGCAACTTTCAGCCTGTTAGAGGATCTCTAGCTGATCCCTCAAAAGTGGTTAGAGGAGTTAAAAGTTTTTTAAAGGGTCTAAATCATACCTAGCCGATCCCTTATCGGCAGCCCCTTATATTTACTCAATCGGCGCCACTTCTCAGGAAAAAAACTCCCTCCCCCCGCGGACGCCTCTCTCCATCGGTCGACTGTATCCTCTCTGGCACAGTCCTCCTTAACTCCATCGGCGTAGCCATTCTATACATCCCCGCTGCCCCCCACTTCAATTTGGTCGCCGGTTATTCCCGCTCCATCGGATTCGACGCCTCTATAGTCGTCGTCGTTGTTGCCAGATTCGAGGCACTTGTGCCCGACCCCGACATCATTGCATTTGGTCGGGGTTCATCGAAAAACAAACCACGCGGCAACCCGAAGCTCATCGCGCAACCCCACGGTATGTCTTCCTCCTCTCGCTGCTCGCACCGTCGCCCGACCGTTGGTGCATCCTTGTCTGTCAGTCGGCCAGGCTTGTCCCTAGCCCAACTACTCATCAGCGTGCATCTGCCCATCATCAAGTGTGATGACTACTGGTGGCTGGTGTTGCGCCGGGTCTCGAAGACCATAGATCATCTTGGATGGATTTTCTTCAAGTGTGAAATGGATAAAGTGAGTGCACTTGTGCTCATTGTTCTTTGGTTCTCCTAAATTTTGTGCTCATTGTTTGCTAATTGTTTTATATAGAAAGGTTACAAATTTTGGTTTTGGAATGAAGAATACATTGATATATTGATCAATAGAGGTCTATTAGATGTTGGTACACTCGTTGCTAGAGATGATATTGAAGAGGACGCAATGTCAAAGTTTGAGGAGGCACCGAACAAACAAGTTTGCAAGGTAGAGAAGGCAACAAAGAAGAGCAATAAGGAGATGGAGAAAATATTGATCGGACTTATAGGAGTATTCAACGAAGTTGTGTTTCTATTGAAGTGTTACTTTTTCTTGTTGTTTTCTTTGGACGAGTGCTCCTAGTGACAAACTGTGAAGTATGTGCCGAAAGATGGCATCAATGAAGTGATTGAGTAGTAAACGTTTAACTTGATGGCCTCAAAATAAACGAATTTGTGTAAAAAAAATTGAGTTAAGTTTAGGAGTTCAGCTAGTAACCTTTTCTTTAGCGAAGCAGATATAAGGAGTTAAGGGATAAGGGGCCATATGAGGGCCTAAATTTAGAGGGTTCGGCTAGAGGTGCTCTTATGTTGGTAGTGTTTCCCTAGCTTTAATGGTGTTTATGCAGTCTAAAGACGGCATCAAGCTTTGCACATTGTCCACTCCCGACAAGTGTAGGAAGACAACGTCAACTTCCCCAAAGACCAATGTGTGAGTTTTATTCTATGTGAAAATGATCTTTTTTATAAGGTTTGATTTTTTTTCCAAAAGGACTTAGATCTATTGTAAAATATTCATCAGATGTACAAAGCATCCCGAACATTGTCATCGACATCGTCTAGCTCCTCCCGCCGACTTTCGATCTGTTACGCTGGCGGTGTTTCCTTGGCTCTGGTGGTCTTTCGGCAGTCTAAAGATGGCATCGAGTTTTGCTCATGATGCATTCCAGACAGGTGCAGAAAGACAACGTCGATTTCCCCAAAGACAGGTGTGTGAGTTTTAATTTCTATAAAATAACCATTTTATAAGGGTTGATTGACTTTTTCCGAAAAGCACTTAGATCAATTGTAAATGTTCATCAGAAGTACAACACATCATAAAGCTAATAAAAATTAAATCGAGATTCCTAGACCATGGAACAACCATGGCCGCGTTAGAGCAAGCCACCAACATGGTGTTGTCCTCCTCTACCGAACTTGACCTGACCCCTTCGAGGATAGTCGGTAAGTCTTTGTGCATGTTGTGATTGGGAACTTCTCGTCTTGCATTAGTGAGAGACAGGGGAGGGTGAGACAGAGAGCGAGACAACTGTGCACAGGTGCGCACGCTCCCGAGAGAATGACTTCGGTAGGGGGAATAAACCAAAGCTGTGCTCAACGACAACAAGTGAGCTCCAACTGATTTTAGCTGGAACAACCTTCAAACAATCCTAGTAGCACTAGCTGGAAGAGAACGCGGGCGGAAATCAGTGCATTATTTTATGAGATGTTTTACTGTGATTGTGTTAGTACTCGGTACTAAGCAGTACTTACACCTCTGATTTTTATTAGTCGTCGATCTTGTGGGGAATTAAAAATGATTAAATTTAATATGTTCATTCCGATAAGGGCATAATGGTACAAGAGGAAATATCTTCGGAAATATTAACGCCCACACGTGTGGGCTGAGACCACTTCGTCCGAACGCCCTCGCTGCCGTTAGATGCGTTGCATCAATCTTAAAGCAGGGCGCACAGACACGTCAGCAGTAGCGGTCGTGCGGGCTGTTTGGGTCCTCGCCCGAACGTTGTCCTCTCCTCGCTCGCTCACACCCACCCTTCTCATTGACCTCCCCCTCCCCACACGGAGCAAGTGAGCAGAGAGAGAGAGAGAGCACTAGTAGAAAACCGGGCTTTGGTCACAGGACAATATTCACATTAGTCCCGGTTCGTGCGGCCAGGGGCCTGCCGGGCCTCGTGGGGGCATTGGTCCCGGTTCGTCCGGCCCCTTTGGTCACGGTTGGTGGGACAAACCGGGACCAATGGGCCTCGCTCCTGGCCCACCACCATTGGTCCCGGTTGGTGGCTTGAACCGGGACCAGAGGCTCACCCTTTAGTCCCGGTTCATACCACAAACCGGGACTAAAGGGTTGGTCCTAGTTGCGGTCAGAGTTTAGTCATACCACAAACCGAAGGGCGCTCACACCGGTTTATAAGCCCGTCCCTCTCTGCCTTGTTGAGCTCCTCTCAAAGTGAAAATAGATGCCCTTATACAGGGAATTTGACCTGAATTCACAGTAAATTTCTTTGAATTTCATAGAAATTTATTATGAATTTAGGTTGAATTTTCTCTATTGGCGCATCTATGTTCATTTTTTTATAGTAAATAAAATAAATAAACCTTAATAAAATAAATAAAAATAAATAAACCTTAATAAAATAAAATAAACTATAGTAACTAAAATAAATAAACCTTAATAAATTAAATAAAAATGGCAGCAGTAAAATAAATAAAAATAGCAGCAGCAAAATAAATAAAAATATAATAAATAAAGTAAAATACATAAGTAATTAGAAACAAAATGGAATAAAATAAATAAGTTTTTGTTGTAAGTAGAAACAAAACAAAATAAATAAAGCAAAAGAGAAAACAAAAAACAGAGAAAAAAATTATGCCACCTACTGGACCACCACGGCCTGAATACGACTTGAAACCCACCATGGGCCAGGATTCAGGCCCGCATAAGGCCCAGTAGGCCCCACAGGCAAAGAGAACGGTTAGGCCCGAAAGCCTGCAGTTGAGAGGAGCTCGAGAGGGTGGGCGCAGCAGCGCTTATAAACCACTCTCGAGCTCTCTCAACTAGCGAGGTGGGACTAAACTTTTGACGCGGGGCAGCACAAGGCCTTTGGTCCCGGTTGGTGCCACCAACCGGGACTAAAGGGGGGCATTGGTCCCGGTTCGTGGCACCAACCGGGACCAAAGGCCTTTAGTCCCGGTTGGTGCCACGAACCGGGACCAATGAGTTGCCTATATATACCCCATCGCCACAGCATAGCACTCCACAGTGCTCTGTTTTTTCTGGCCGACGAGGGGAGGGCATTTGGGTGCTCTAGCTCACCTCCTATGCACATGAGGTGTTCGATGAAATGTCTGAGCCACACTAGTTAATCTTTCTTCTCTCGAAACTCGACCTCCGAGCTCCATTTCCCCGAGATTTGTCTAGGTTTAGCGGTCCATCACGTCCCGTCCCCGTCTTCACCGCCGTCGATCGCCCGCGCCGATCTCGTCGCCAGCACCACCGTGGTGAGCCTCTTGTTCTTATCTTCTTTCTGAAAGAAAAAAAATCTTACTTTAGATAGATACTTGTCTCATTTTGTTACTTTTATTATTCCTTCTTATTACATAGTGCGATTGTTTTGGTATCCGCCCCCGTCGGACGTCGTCCTGTCTATGATTCGGATGTGGTATATATTATCTTTTTATAACTATTTGGTTCATTTATTGTTTATGACAAATATGCCGACCAACGTGACATAGATTTTATTTATCTAGGAGGTGGTTGAACCGGAAATTCTAACCGACCCTATTGTCGAGAGGTTAAATTTAGTTGAGAAGAAAACAATTACTTGAAGGAAAAAATAAAAAAATTGAGGAGGAGAAGATGATATTGGAGTTGCATGTTGCGGATGTCGTCGATGATCACAAGATCCAGATGGATGCAATGCGCTTGAAGATTAGAAAGATTAGAAAATATGCCATTCATACCGAGGCTTGGTATCATTATGCCGTTGGATCAATTGTTACCTTGGTTGCGATTATGATCGCATTTGTTTTCGCATTGAAATGTTTTACATAGTTTCAATGTATGGTTTAATTAATTAGATGCTCTGGAGAGCTATATATATGTTGTTAGATGAGAACTATGTATGTACTTTGGTTTTAATGTGATGATGAACTTCTATTAATTTGGTCACTTAATTATCTATTCATGATGTTCTGTAATGGTTTTTGACACACTTAATTATATATAATGCACGCAGATGAACCGGCAATGGATGTACGGTGACAGACACACCTCCGAGTACATTAAGGGCGTGCATGATTTTCTCGAAGTGGCTGAGGCAAACAAGCAGAATGGTTTTATATGTTGTCCATGCCCTATATGTGGGAATACGAAGTCTTACTCTGACCGGAAAATCCTTCACACCCACCTGCTTTACAAGGGTTTCATGCCACACTATAATGTTTGGACGAGGCACGGAGAAATAGGGGTTATGATGGAAGACGGCGAAGAAGAAGAGGACGATGACAACTATGTGCCCCCTGCATACGGTGATGCTGCAACGGGGGAAGCTGCTGAAGATCAAGAGGAACCAGACGATGTGCCCAATGATGGTGCAAGGGGGGAAGCTGCTGAAGATCAAGAGGAACCAGTGCCCAATGATGATGATCTCCGCCGGGTCATTGTCGATGCAAGGACGCAATGCGAAAGTCAAAAGGAGAAGCTGAAGTTCGATCGCATGTTAGAGGATCACAAAAAAGGGTTGTACCCCAATTGTGAAGATGGCAACACAAAGCTCGGTACCGTACTGGAATTGCTGTAGTGGAAGGCAGAGAATGCTGTGCCTGACAAAGGATTTTAGAAGCTATTGAAAATATTGAAGAAGAAGCTTCCAAAGGATAACGAATTGCCCGACAGTACATACGCAGCAAAGAAGGTCGTATGCCCTCTAGGATTGGAGGTGCAGAAGATACATGCATGCCCTAATGACTGCATCCTCTACCGCGGTGCGTACAAGGATCTGAACGCATGCCCGGTATGCGGTGCATTGCGGTATTAGATCAGACGAGATGACCCTGGTGATGTTGACGGCCAGCCCCCCAGGAAGAGGGTTCCTGCGAAGGTGATGTGGTATGCTCCTATAATACCACGGTTGAAACGTCTGTTCAGAAACGAAGAGCATGCCAAGTTGATGCGATGGCACAGTGAGGACCGTAAGAAAGACGGGAAGTTGAGAGCACCTGCTGACGGGTCGCAGTGGAGAAAAATCTAGAGAAAGTACTGGGCTGAGTTTGCAGCTGACCCAAGGAACGTATGGTTTAGTTTAAGCGCGGATGGCATTAATTCTTTCGGGGAGCAGAGCAGCAATCACAGCACCTGGCCCGTGACTCTATGTATGTATAACCTTCCTCCTTGGATGTGCATGAAGCGGAAGTTCATTATGATGCCAGTTCTCATCCAAGGCCCTAAGCAACCCGGCAACGACATTGATGTGTACCTAAGGCCATTAGTTGAAGAACTTTTACAGCTGTGGAATGGAAACGGTGTACCTGTGTGGGATGAGCACAAACAGGAGGAATTTAACCTGCACGCGTTGCTGTTTGTAACCATCAACGATTGGCCCGCTCTCAGTAACCTTTCAGGACAGACAAACAAGGGATACCACGCATGCACGCACTGTTTAGATGACACTGAAAGTATATAACTGGACAAATGCAGGAAGAATGTGTACCTGGGCCATCATCAATTTCTTCCGACCAACCATCAATGTCGAAAGAAAGGCAAGCATTTCAAAGGCAAGGCAGATCACCGGAAGAAGCCCGCCATGCGTACCGGTGATCACGTACTTGCTATGGTCAATGATTTACACGTAATCTTTGGAAAGGGTCCCGGCGGACTAGCTGTTCCGAATGACGCTGAGGGACACGCACCCATGTGGAAGAAGAAATCTATATTTTGGGACCTACCCTACTGGAAAGAGCTAGAGGTCTGCTCTTCAATCGACGTGATGCACGTGACGAAGAACCTTTGCGTGAACCTGCTAGGCTTCTTGGGCGTGTATGGGAAGACAAAAGATACACCTGAGGCACGGGAGGACCTGCAACGTTTGCACGAAAAAGACGGCATGCCTCCGAAGCAGTATGAAGGTCCTGCCAGCTACGCTCTTACGAAAGAAGAGAAAGAAATCTTCTTTGAATGCCGGCTCAGTATGAAGGTCCCAACTGGCTTCTCGTCGAATATAAAGGGAATAATAAATATGCCAGAGAAAAAGTTCCAGAACCTAAAGTCTAATGACTGCCACGTGATTATGACGCAACTGCTTCCGGTTGCATTGAGGGGGATTCTACCGGAAAACGTCCGATTAGCCATTGTGAAGCTATGTGCATTCCTCAATGCAATCTCTCAGAAGGTGATCGATCCAGAAATCATACCAAGGCTAAGGAGTGATGTGGCGCAATGTCTTGTCAGTTTCGAGCTGGTGTTCCCACCATCCTTCTTCAATATCATGACGCACGTCCTAGTTCATCTAGTCGACGAGATTGTCATTCTGGGGCCCGTATTTCTACACAATATGTTCCCCTTTGAGAGGTTCATGGGAGTCCTAAAGAAATATGTCCGTAACCGCGCTAGGCCAGAAGGAAGCATCTCCATGGGCCATCAAACAGAGGATGTCATTGGGTTTTGTGTTGACTTCATTCCTGGCCTTAAGAAGATAGGTCTCCCTAAATCGCGGTATGAGGGGAGGCTGACTGGAAAAGGCACTCTTGGAGGGGACTCAATAATATGCAGGGACGGATATTCTTGGTCTCAAGCACACTACACAGTTCTACAGAACTCTACCTTGGTGACCCCGTATGTCGATGAACACAAGAACAGTCTGCGCTCCAAACACCCGGAGTTGTGTGACGACTGGATTACATGTGAACACATCAGGACTTTCAGCAGTTGGTTAGAAACACGTCTCAGAGGTGACACCACTTTTTGTGATGAGTTGTACTCGTTGTCCAGGGGACCATCTTCGACTGTATTGACTTACAAAGGATATGAGATAAATGGGAATACATTTTACACGATCGCCCAAGATCAAAAGAGCACCAACCAAAACAGCGGTGTCCGCTTTGATGCAGCAACCGAGAGGGGAAATGACACATATTATGGTTACATAATGGACATATGGGAACTTGACTACGGACATGATTTTAAGGTCCCTTTGTTTAAGTGCAAATGGGTCAATCTGTCAGGAGGCGGGGTACAGGTAGACCCATAGTACGGAATGACAACAGTGGATCTGAACAATCTTGGGTACACTGACGAACCATTCGTCCTACCCAATGATGTGGCACAAGTTATCTATGTGAAGGACATGTCTACCAGACCGAGAAAAAGAAAAGATAAGGAAGCGAATACATCATACGATGAGCCAAAGCGCCACATAGTTCTTTCAGGAAAAAGGGACATTGTGGGAGTGGAGGGCAAGACAGACATGTCTGGAGATTATGAAAAGTTTCATGAAATTCCTCCCTTCAAAGTCAAGGCTGACCCAAGCATCCTGATAAACGATGAAGATTATCCATGGTTACGGCGCAATAAGCAAATGACACAACCGAAGAAAAAGTGAAGACTTTCTCCCGCAACTATTATGATGATACCATGCCAACTTTGTACCAGACGAGTATGATACCATTGTCTGTTTTGTACACGAAGTGCATCCAGTTTTTTGCCGTAACCCTCTCAACTTTCTTGCACATGCTATGTGGATGAAATGATGATACCATGCCAACTTTCAACCTTTAGAGAGGAGCTCGACAGCTCAGGCGCACCGCACCTTATAAACAGGTGCGGCTCTCTCTCAGCTAGCGAGGTGGGACTAAACTCCCACCACCACGCCGCTGTGCAAGGCCATTGGTCCCGGTTGGTGGCACGAACCGGGACCAATGCCACCCTTTGATCCCGGTTCGTGGCACCAACCGGGACCAATGCCCCCCTTTAGTCCCGGTTGGTGCCACCAAGCGGCGGCCTTTGGTCCCGGTTGGTGGCACCAACCGGGACTAATGCCCACCTTTAGTCCCGGTTGGTGCCACGAACCGGGACTAAAGGCTTTGCTATATAAGTTCACACTTAGGAAATTTTCACTCTCACCTCGCTATTGCCGCCCCGACGACGCCGACGGCGCCAGGCTGCCCCGACGCCGCCCGCTGCCCCCGCCGTCGCCGTCGCCGTCGCCCATGCCCGTCGTCGCCGTCGCCCGCCGTTGCCCGCGCCCGCGCCGTCAGCCGCGCCCCTGCCCCGACGCGCGCCGCCCCGGCCCGTCCCCGTCGTCGCCGTCGCCCTGCCCCGCCCTTCGCCGCCGTCGCCCCCTACCCCGAGCACGCGCCCACTGCCCCGTCGCCATCCTCGCCGCCGACCCCGCGGTCCTCCTCACCTTGGTCCGGCCGGCGCCCTCCCTAGCATTTTTTCATATATATGCTTGTTTTTTTCATATATATGCATGTTATATATATATATATGATGATATATATGCTTGTTATCATAATTGTTTTTGTTCATATATATATATATGTAATGATTTTTTTATAGATTATGATGTTTTTCTCATAGATGATCACATATATGATGTATGCATGGATGTGGATGGAATGTGATGTTTTTTTGTTCATAGAACATGATGAAATATGAACAATGCATTAGGCAAAACCTTTACTTTTTTTCGAAATTTTCTATTTGAACATTTTTTTATGAATGAGAGGAAAAAGGAAAATAAGAAGAGGAAGAAAGGAGAAGAAGAGGAGAGGAAGAAGAGGAGAAATAAATAAGAAGAGGAAAAAAGAAGAAAAAGAAGAGGAGAAGAAGAAAGGAATAGAAGAGAAGAAGAAAAAATATTCCTTTCTTCTTCTCCTCTTTTTTTTCTTCTTTTTTTCTTCGATCTTCTCCTCTATTCCTTTTCTTCTTCTCCTCTTTTTATTTCTTCTTCATTTCCTTATGTTTTATCGGGTCTGTCGTCGTCGATATACCCCTCTCGCGATAACTTCAACACGAGGGGGGGTCGATATACCCCCTCCCCGATAATATTATTTTCCCATGTACGTATGTCGTCGTTGTCGATATAACCCCCTCCCGATAACTTCAACACGTGGGGGGGTCGATATACCCCCTCCCCGATAACAATATTTTCCCATGTATGTATGCCGTCGTTGTCGATATATATATAACTCCCTCCCAAATAACTTCGACATGATGGACGGTCGATATTTATACCCCCTCTCGACCGTGATAACTTATACCACGGGAGCACCCCCCGGCCCTCTCGCTCGACCAAAACTCTCGAGGACACCCAAACCCTAGAAAAAAACGATGTCGGTCTCCTACCCCCTCCCGGCGCGCCCCTACCCTTGAAGCGTTGCCGAGGCCACCCCAAACCCGGAATAAGCTAGGTCTACGTTTGCACTAATATATCCACCTGCTGTCATGTTTGTGTAATAATTGCCATGTTGTAATATTTGCAGAAACAATGGAGCACGGACGAGACGAGCAAGCAGAAGAGGTGTTGGGGGACATAATCTTAGCCAGAGGTGATATCTTGTCGTATCTTAACGACAATGATGGTCTGGAAGAACAGGGTGAAGAAGCAGGCTACGGTGATCGAAGAGTGGAGGAGGAAAGAAATGATTATGATGGCTCTGGTGACCCAATGCTGGTGCAAGAAGGAGCCCGTGGTGACGGCTCCGGTGACCGAACAGAGTCCGGCCAGGTAAATATATTAGTTAAGCCTGTGTTGACTAGCTAATTGATGCATTCATTGTTTTGGTATGTACACATATTAATTAACACTCGTCTTTCTTCTTTTTTCTAGCCCTCCGGATCGAGCACAACTTCGGTAAAGAGACGAGGCCCGAAGAGAAAGTTGCGCTCGGATGAAAGGTTTGAGATCACAGCAATCGCGTGCGACGGCCAACCGATTGAACCCATCCGGACAAAGGATGCATTTGTTGCTCAGTGCGGGGTTCTAGTTAGGGACAAGATCCCGATCAGCATCCAGCAATGGTATAAGCCTAAGAAGGAAGACCCTGAGGTGTCTTATGTCAATGATATGCAGAAAGATGATCTTTGGACTGAGCTGAAGGCAAATTTCACCCTACCGCCAGAGGAGGATCCGGAGAAGCCAGTTAAAGAGCAATTAATCAAGTCTCATGCTCTTAAGAAGATGGCAGACCTATTCAGGAGGTGGAAGAATGAGCTGAAAACGTTTGTCGACAAAGAAGAGACACCAGAATTCATCGGCCGGTATGAGAAGATCAGAGATCACTGGCCCGCATTTGTGGCCCACAAGACATCGGAAAAGAGTAAGAAGATGTCAGCGACAAACAAGAAGAATGCTGCGAAGAAGAAGCTTCACCATCGCACGGGGTCAGGTGGCTACCTCAAAGCCCGGCCTAAGTGGGCCAAGGCTGAGAATGATCTGCTTGAAAAAGGGATCGAACCACAGACAATGAACTGGACAGACCGTTGCCGGACTTGGTTCTTCTGGGCTGGCGGAACCTTGGACATTGTATCAGGGAGGTGCATTTGGACGAACGAGCTTTTGAGAATACCAGTCAAGAAGATTCAGCAATATATCGATGCAGCGCAGGAAGGGACGTTCGTTCCAGACAGAGAGAACAACGAGCTCACAATGGCCCTCGGGAATCCTGAGCACCCTGGACAGACACGAGGCACGCCAGGCTCCGTTCCGTGGAAGGCTGGTTTTCCGGACGCAGGCGGTTACAAAAAGCCAGGAGAGGAGGAAAAAAATGGAGCAGACCCAAATTCAGAAGCTGCACGAAAGGGTTCAAGCGCTAGAAGAACGAGACGGCAATCGACATGCCGAAACTACCCCCGAAGCTACCCCGCCATCTCAGCCAGAGCATGTCTTGACGGCTCCTGCTAGCTACCCCGTGGATGCTATCACGGAGTCTCAACATTGCCACCTCATGGCGCAATGGCAGAACTTCAAAGTCAAGGCGGCTGTTGGCTCTGTTTTACCTCCTGAACCCGGCGCAACCTACCACTGCCGGCCGATTCCAGAAGGATATGCTAGGGTGATGGTGGATGAAATAACGGAAGGATTTGAGGACCTCCAGCTTGACCACCCTACCGGTGAAGGGGAGACTCGGCTGGGTTTAGCTCTCAAGACTCCGTGCCTATGGCGGAAGGAGCTCATTAACCTTCTGAACTGGACGCCTCCGGCGAGTAAGGGCACTCCGCCGCCGCCTCCTCCTCCGGCGAGTGATCAGGGCACTCAGCCTCCTTCTCCGGCGCGTGGCGGCACTCCGCCTCCTCCTCCGGCGAGTGATCAGGGCACTCATCAGCCTCCTTCTCCGGTGCATGGCGGCACTCCGCCTCCTTCTCCGCCCGCGCCGGCGTGCCAGAGCAGCCAGCCTCCTCCTTCTCCGCCTCGTCAGCAAGGGCGGAAGAGACCCGCCGCCGCTCCGGCTACTCCGGCGCGTCGTAGTCCTTCTCCTCCGCCTCGTAAGCAAGGAAAGAAGACAGCCGCAGCCGCTCCGTCTACTCTGCCGGCGTCTAGCAGTACAGCTGCCAGAGGCGGGAGGCAATACAGATTCGGTCCTTCTCTGAAGACTCCAGAGAAGTTACCATACGAGAGGACCGAGGAGGAGAACGCGAAGATCGTGCGAGCCGAAGTGAAGAACTTCTTTGAAGGGGTGAAAGCAAAGAAACATCCACCTCCGAAGGAGAAGGTAGATCCGGTGAAAGCGAAGCGCACTCTGGATGCCCTGACAAAACCACCAAAGTCTCCGCCCAAAGGCAACTATGAGCGCATTATTGCAAAGACATTTGTCGAAGCGGAGCGGTCGGGAAGTACTGTCAGTGATCAAAGGTTAAAAGAATGACGAGCTGGGAAAAAAATTGTCCAGCTCGGCGAACAAGCGAACCAATCGTGCCCCCCGCTCAAGGTGTCTAAAGACATCGTCGCTAATGATCCGAGGATGGTGGCCGGTTATAGCAATCTTGGAGATTACCTGCCCGACGATGTACATTATGAAATCATGGAGGTGGACGAACATAAATATCATTACGGGAAGCCTCTCGTCAAAGATGAAAGATCTCTAACAACGATGATGCGAAGATTACATGATTGGTACATGAAAACCTGCAGAGAATCTGATGGGATGAATACTTTGACGCTGAGAGTTAAACCGGAGCATGACCTCGTTGGAATTGAACTGCTGAATGTTCCATTTGAGGAGTTCTTCCAGTTTTTCAATCAAAAGGCCCTCGATAAATCAACGATCACTTGCTACTGTCTGTAAGTAGTACTACTTCTGTCATTAAGTCTCTCTATATAGGTCAGCTCTTTCATTGCATGTATTTATAATTATCCTCACTATATTATGCAGATTGAAGATCGCCGAATTGAAGAAAAGACAAATCGGTGATATTGGGTTCATTAACACAAATCTCATAGATGCATATACGGTTGAAAAACATGCCAAAGAAGCCGAGGCCAACTTGCTACGATCGTTGGTATTAAATCAAAACAAAGATATAATACTCTTTCCTTACAACTTCAAGTGAGTGTTACTGTCTTGTGCATATTCGGTTTCCCTTATTAGTCCAGGTTATGGTAATGTAATTGATGACTTATGCATGCATGCGCAGCTTTCACTATATTCTCCTAGAGATTAAGCTTGAGCAGGGAGTAGTAACCGTCTTAGACTCGAGACGAAAAGATCCCCAGGACTATGCGGACATGACTCAAATGCTCGAGAAGTAAGTTAAATCGATCATTATCCATCATATCAGCAACTTTGTTCATTTCCTGATATCAAGTAATTGTTTTCTTTGTCTGGCAGGGTTTGGAGAAAATTCACCACAAAAACTCCGGGACTGCCGAAGAAGCTGCAATTTAGACGCCCGAAAGTAAGTACTATAGTAGCATGTTCCGCACATCTCCTAGTGATTCAAGCGCTAGTTTCATCAATACCATTTAACATGCTTGCTTATCAGTTAGATTGACCTCTATTTCTTGTAAAGTGGTCGTGGCAGGAACAAGGGAATGATTCCTGTGGATACTACGTTTGCGAGTCTATCCGCCACACGACCTGTGAGCGGGGCTACTCTGACGAACAATATGAAGTGCGTAAGCAATAATATTCACAATTTTATTTTATTACCATCATTTGTGTCAAGTTTCATTTATTCATATATATATGTATTGACCCCCTTCTTCAAATTAGATGTTTCGGATGCGGAATGAACTCCTAGCAGAAGATCGTATGCGAGCAATTCAAGAGGAATTGGCGGCATTCTTCCTTGACCACGTTATCGCTGAAAACGGAGAATACTATGTGGACCCTGTGTTCTTACAATTTAATTAGGAGATTATATTGTAAGAGATAATTATTGTATATATGTAGCCGGTAGTGTCAGATAGATATACGAGAACTTGTTGTTCGACCAATCTCTCGGAGAAGGAGAGGTGGTCGATATCACTTCTCTCTGTATGCATATGTTCATGACGATCTTCTGCTTCCTTCATTTGCTTACTAGCTAGCGTGTCTAGTTCTCTCCATACGTATATAGTACGTAGCGTCGACCAAGCACGTAGATAAGAGAGGACACTTCTCTCTATTAATTAGCTAGCTAACACAATATATGAAACACCTAAATTAACCCCCCAAAACCCCCCAACCCCCCTTTCAAAAAAACAAAAACCCCAGTCCCTGAAATGCTGACGCGTGAATGCATATTGGTCCCGGTTGGTGGCACCAACCGGGACCAAAGGCCCCCTGCCTGGGCTGGCAGCAGCGGCCACGTGGAGGACCTTCTGTCCCGGTTCGTGTAAGAACCGGGACTAAAGGGTTAGGGCTTTAGTAACGACCCCTTTAGTCCCGGTTCGAAAACCGGAACAAAAGGCCCTTATAAACTGCGGTAAAAGCCCCTTTTGCTACTAGTGGAGAGAGAGGGGATCCCGGCGATTCAGAGAGGATTCCGGCTCCGTCAGGTGGCCGACGTCCTCGCCGGCGACCGCGATGGCACAACTCCCCTTCACCCCACCCCAGCGGCCTCCTCCCCCAATACTCCTCACTGTTTTCTCCCCCTTTTTCTTCGCCGGATCTGAAGAAGGGCTGCCGGCGTCGACCTGCCGTCGTCGCCGAGGTTGGCGGGGTGAGGTCGGGTCTCGTTGTCTCCTCATCGAGCGCGCGTAGCTCCGCCTCGATTCGGCACCGCGTCGCGGACGAGGAGCCGACGGAGCAGGGGATGCTTCTGGCAGAGCAGGCCACGGGCGCCGTCGGCGCCAACCCAGGCGACGGCAAGGGCGCCAATCCCCTCCAACCAGCCCCCGCATCCAGCACGGGGTCGGCAGCGGCGGGGGTGGCGCAGCGCGCATCGACGACGATGTGGAGACGCGCGAGGTGGATTGCTCGAGGGCGTGGAAGCGCACGGCGTGCCCGACATCTTAACCTCCCCCGCGCAGCCATTCTCATGGCTGGTGGCAGCGGAGCCGAGGCGGGCCACTACAGAGAGGAGTTTCACCAACGGAAGGACGGCGTCGCGCGTGTGAGGCGGGCCAGAGCAGTGGAGGCGGGCTCGCCGCCGATGCTCTCCTCTAGTTCCTGCCGTGGTCCTGCTTCCCTGGACTCCTCCGTGCTCACCAGCACGCCCCCAAGGTGAGTTGCGTCTTACCCCTGCTTCCTTCCCTCAATATCGATATACAGAGGCGTTGTGCCCTTTGAATTCGTGGCCGGCGACCGTGGCCGGAGTTGCCAGATTTCGACTGTTAGAGTACTTGTGCTGTTTTTCAGCATCATGCAGTTTGTGTTGTGAGCCACATCGTAATTCACTTAGCTAAAGCTTCATTATACCTTACCCTGTTTTAGCATTTCAGAAGATTTGTTTGTTTCATAAATGAACAACCTGTGCCAAGGTGCCCAATATTTTAGTGCGATGATTATTGTCAATTGATGATCAGTTTTTTGTTTTCATTTTTCAATATAATGTTTTGTGATAGTTTTTCATATTAATCCTCCCATGTTCAATCCATAGTTGCCATGGTAATTTTCAATCCGTATTTTTTCTTGTTTATAGTATTGGATGGGACATAGTAGTGGCCATGGCAATTCAAATCTTCATGGAGAGGATCATACAGTCGTCTGTGCCATTTGTCATATAAGTGTTGTTTTGTTGCCATGTGTTTGTGTTTTTCTTGTGCATTGTGATCTCATGAAGTCCATCACATTCATGTTTTCCGAACATGGCAAATTTCAGCTTTCCTTTGTAATGCTCTCATGGCAGGTTCTTCAAATTTTGCTTTTTTTATATTTGTAATGGCAATTCTATCTTTGTTGACATGGCAAATATAACTACACATCCATGGCAGATTCTACACTTTTCATTGCCATGGCAACATATAGTTTTCACTTGCCATGGCAAATTTCGTACCTACATTGCCATGGCAAATTTACTTGTTAAATTCTGGAAAATTCTAAAACACGGCAAACTTCTCCAGACCCCGCGCGAGAAGGGGGCTGCGGCAGCTAGGTCATGGAGGCACCGATGCAAGGGGATCGGAGGCGACAGCCACGGCGCGGACGGCAGAGCAGGCGACGGCGTCTCCGTCATGGGGGTGGGCCGGCGGACGGAGGTCACCCCCTCTATCTCCGGGCTGGCTCTCTCCGGGCCAGCGGGGCGCTTCCAGATGCGGCGGGTGCTAATGGGCCCGGCCATGGGCGCACAGGTGTCCGCCGCGAGTTTTCTACGGCGAGCTCCACCATTGCATGTATGGGCCAGCACATACAGTATGTTTGCCATCTGTCCTATGGCTTTTCTAGTATGCCTCTACCATTTTTTCCATCTTAATTTTTGAAGAGGCAAGTTAGTTCAGGTGGCACATTTACCCTCATCCAGATGGTATAGTTGCCATGGCAAATTTACCTTTGAGCTAACTAGATTGTTTGTCATGTGAAAAAGAGTTACAGATTTGCCATGGCTAACTAGAGTGTTGGTCATGGAAAAAAAATAGATTTTGCCATGACATAAATTTAGAACAATTTGCCATGACATGAATTTACAACAATTTGCCATGGAAAAATGTTTAACAAATTTGCTACGGATAAAATAGCACAAAGAAATGATGGAAAATATTGCCATGGCAAATACACATTCAAATTTGCCGTGTTATTTTTATCAAAATGTCAAACTTTTTCGTTTTTAGTTGCCATGGCAACTCAACTTTTTAGATTTTCCATGATGTATTGCCACAGAACTAACAAAAGGGTTGTGTTGCCATGTAAATATATGATGTGTTGCCATGTTTTTCTTTGCAACATGGCAATTTGAGTTCTATGAGAGCATGGCAAATGTAGTTTAATATGTTGCCATGTTCATGGCGTATTTTTGTGTTGTTTCACATACACGGCAACTTAATACCAAAGAAGATGGCAAGTCTTGGTTAAACGCCATGGCAAGTTTGAACATGCGTTTGGCCATCACAATTTTTGTATAATTTCACATTCATGGCAACTGTTTATACATAAGCATGGCAAATTTGATTAAAAAAACCCACAAAAAATTGAATATGCATTTGCCATGGCATTCAAATATACGTTTTTTCCATGGCAAATTTGACAATTTTTTGTGTTATTTCCGTTACATGGCAAATTAATGACACCAAATATGGCAAAATTTGGTAAAATGCCATGTCAAAATTTGAACATTCCCTTGCCACGGCAACTATTCATTTTTTGCAATATTTCACAATATTGCAAAAGTATTTATATTAGCATTCCAAATTTGAAAAAAAATCCATGGCATATTAGAATATGCATTGCCATGGCAATTCTGATCTTCTTTTCGTGTTGTTTCACATAGACGGCAATTTAATTACACAAAGATGGCAAGTCTTGATAAAATAGCATGGTTAGTTTTGAACATGCTTTTGCCATGGAAATTTTTGATTTTTATTATTATTTCACAATCATGGCAATTTTGGTAAAATACCATGGCATTTTTAGCATGCTTTTGCCATGGCAACTATTGATCATTTTTGTATTTTTTTTCACATTCGTGGTAATTTTTTTTATATTAGCATGGCAAATTTGATTAAATATTCCATGGCAAATTAGAATACGCTTTTGCCATTGCAATCTTGATCTTTGTTTTCGTGTTGTTTTATATACACGGCAATTTAATTAAACAAAGATGGCAAGTTTTGATAAAATACCATGGAACATGTTTTTGCCATGGCAATTTTTGATACCTTTTTTTATTATTTCACAATAATGGCAAAGCAATCATATATAAGCATGGCAATTTTGACAAAAAGTCCCACGGTAAATTTGTATATGCATTTGCCATGTCAATTTTAATCTTTTTTGTGTTGTTTGATTGGCACGGAAAAACATAAACAAATTTTTTAATCCATTTTTTTCTGCCCCCGTGATACAGATGCAAATTGCCATGAACTTTTCCTTTTTACTTAATATAAAAAACATCTCTTTTTTACCATGGCAAATTTTGCTTGTAGGTACGACTGACATTTTTTCGGTTTGAACCATTGGGATTTTTTAGTACTAGTTTGTTTGTCACTCTTATGTATTATGGCTAATTCATCTTTCCGTTTTCATAGGATGGTAAATCTGGGCTTTATTATCACAACAAAACTGTGTTTTTATTTGTTTATCGTGCCATGAAAGTCTATGCATTTTTTAGTCTATGTATCATGATATATAGAACATTTTTTCAACAAAGTTGCCATGGCTCATGGAAAATATAGCCTATGCATCATGGAACTTATAGTGTATGGATGATGATCTATAGAACATTTTAGTTCATGTCATTTTCCGAAACATGCATCATGGAACTTATAGTGTATGGACGATGATCTATAGAACATTTTAGTTCATGTCATTTTCCGAAACATATTCTTTCTGCCATGAAAATTTAATATGTTTTGGTAAACCCTGCCATTTTTGTAAAAAGTAACATGATGGCAAGTTGTAAATGTAGTGGCAACTTTGCTGGAAATTCACATAGTTTTTCCTACTTTTAAAGTTGTTGGATGGCATCGTAGGCTTTTTTTGTCACGAAAAAAAATCTAGGCTTTTTTTCTTTACTAAGCTTGTAGGGCCTAATATAGAAAAGGCCTGTAGGGCCGATAGGATGGGCGTTCGGGTGGTGGCAGCGATGCGGGTGGGGAGAGCGATCGTCCCGAACAAATCGTTCGGTCCAGCTGCCTTCCTGCCACACGTGTGGGCAGTCCAATGTTCGCCCACACAACGTCGTGTGGGCTGCATGCGGGTATGCCACTAAGAGTCGTGTGGTCGGGTGGGCATTATGCCACACGTGTGGCAGTTATCGGCGTCCAATATCTTTTCTTGAACCGATGACCTGAGGACCAGATCCACGTCTACTCGATCCAGTTGACAGTCCTCGTCCGATCTATTCTTCGCCGTCGTGCTCCTGACCTTCTCCGTCCCCGACATGCCCGGTGAGAGGAATAAATTCATCGTCCTCGTCCTCCACCCAACCAAGCCCAGCCCTCCACCCCATGCCATCACCGAAGAAGAAGAAGGGTGGATCTGCGCCGGCTGAATCGGCGGCGACGACGGCGGCCGATCCCATCTCTTCCCGCGTACCATCCTTTAGGTATGAATCCGGCTTGGTGGTCTGCTCGTTCTCTTGGCCCTTGCGCCCATCCACCGTGCATGCAGTACCACCTCAACCCTACATGATTATGTAATTTAGCAGTATTTGCCATGCGAGATTTGTACCGACAAGAACAACGAATGGAAAGCTTCATCTGGCATAGTTTCTCTTGAGCTAATCGCATCATGTTTGTTTAACTAAGATGCTGAGGCCATTGCTGACTTCCTTTAGTGTGACTTACTTGACATTTGAGATGAGATACTAAAGGAAGATGAGATACTGGTTCCATATATAGTTCACTTAGTTTAGTTTATTCTAGTCATCATATAGGTTTCCATAGTGCATGCAATATAGTTTATTCGAGTCATCATCCATGCTAGGATAGTACTTCTTGGACGTTGATGATTGGTTTCCCTCACATGTCAAACGAGCAAAGTCTTTTGCATGCACTTGTCTTTGCCTATGAGCTATTTTACACCTGCAACATTGATAAACACCAACTGTGGATTTCATATGTCATATGCAGGTAGACATGGTGGATGTAAGTGATGAGTGTATGTTTGAGTATGAATATGTTGTCAGCAAGATGTTTGATAGTGAGGCTGAAGGCTATGAATTCTACAACAAATATGCTCTTGAAAAATGTTTTAGTGTGAGGAAAAGCTAAGTTGAGTGGGATGGATCCAACAATTACGTAATTTTAAGGAAAATTGTGTGTAGTCGTCAAGGGTCTCGCGAAGAGAAGCACATGAAAAGAAAGATGGAAGATAGAAAGAGGAGGCCACGAAGTTTAACTCGCGTTGGGTGTAACGCTAAATTGGTCACTCCGAGACAGGAGGAAACAGGTCGGTTGTTTGTCAAGGATTTCATCGATCAGCACAGCCATCCTCTAGCCCCACGGGATTTTTCTTGTCTGCTGCGTTCGCATAGACGAATTAGCGATGTGCAGAAAGCGGACATTGAAGACATGGAAAAATTTGGGATCCGCAAATACCATATTATGGATATTTTGTGCATTCAATATGGTGGATTTGATAAGGTTGGTTGCATAAAGAGGGACATTTATAATTTCTCCCATGCTAATAAGCACGAGACAATCAGTGCCGGTGATGCTAAAACGATGATCATGCACATGATGGCAAGGCAAGAGCGAGATCCGGATTTTTTCTTCAGGTACTTTGTTGACGACCTTGGCCATCTGAAGGGACTGTTTTGGGCTGATAGTCAATCCCGACTTGACTACGAGGCTTTCGGAGACGTCATTGTGTTTGATAGCACATACAGAACCAGTAAGTACAACATGCCATTCGTGCCATTTGTCGGGTTGAATCACCACCGCAACACTGTTATTTTTGAATGTGGTATAATTTCCCATAAAACAAGCCAGGCATACGAGTGGATGTTGCGGACCTTTTCTGATTGCATGGCACAGAAGCATCTGATATCTGTGATCACAGACGGGGACCTTGCAATGCAGAGAGCAATCAGGATGGTCTGGCCTGACTCAAACCATAGACTATGTATATGGCACATTCAGCAGAACATTGTACGCCATCTGCATGATGACGACGTGAAAGAGGAATTCAGATCTTTCATATATGATACTTCTTCCATTGAAGGGCATGGGATAAAATAGTTACTATTCTTACAACGGAATAAAGTAAGCAGTGAGGACTCTTGGCTGCATCAGATGTATCAGATGAGAAAGTTGTGGTGTTTTCCATATCTTGAGGGGCATTGTTTCCTAGGATTGAGTAGCAATCAAAGGAGTGAGAGCTTGAACTCCGTTCTACATACACATCTTGAGGGTAACATGTCGTTGTTTGAAATGCTAGAGCACTATGAACGTTGCCTTGCATCGCGACGGATTAACAAAGCTCTCCATGATCGAAGCCTTGCAGTCCCATCCATTTACAGAGGAAAATGCTTCGCTGCTTGAGAAACACGCCACAACAGTTTTCACTCCTGCTGTCTTTAAGATTATCTTATGGAGCATAGAAGCTGTCAACAAATGTCAGATTAGAGAGATACTTGATGGATCAGAAGTTTCCACCTATGTTGTGTCCAAGCAGGCAAGAATGGATAAAAAGTTTGGAGTGCGCATTGAGGAGCAAGGAGGTCTTTTGCATAGGGTCAGTTGTTATTGCCGTAAGCTGGAATGCGCAGGCACACCATGTTCCCACATTTTTTACATATTGGGGATTTTAAAGCAAACAGTTCTGCCTAGTTGTTGTGTCCCCACTAGGTTGACTATGAATGCAAAATGTGCATACACACCGACTAGAAAAAACTAGATGTATAACTATTCGGCAAGCCTGCAAAGGTACCGCGAGTTGCTGAATTGTAGTCACGCCGCAAGTTTCAAGGCATGCCACTCTGATGAGGATTATCAGCGTCTAAAGATGCTTTTGGAAGCACAACATCATGGCAAGCAATCAAGTATTGAATAAGCTGACAGCAAGGAGTCAACTAATGCTCAGCATAACAGCATTAGGTTTGGCCCGTTGATGCCGCAATCGAAGAAAGTTAATAAGGTTCTGGATCCCGTGCATGTGCCAGGACGAGGTGCACCGAAGAAAAGGCTACAAGCAAAGATGAATAATACAAGATCACATGATAGATGTACCTATTGTCACGTGGCACATGGTCACAATCCACGTACATGCATCAAATTGTTAGAGGTACCAAATATGTTCACAATACTAAAGGGGGGGCACATGGTTACAATAAAGTATGAACCGACGATGAGACAGACAAAGTAGTGTGCCATTCAACTTTGTGTCACGTGGCACATGGTCACAATCGACGTACATGCATCATCGAGACAGTTGTTTAGTGAAGTGTGGAATTTTTTTGTACGACTCAGCAAATTGGGGCTCTGCTGCCATGTCACTGTATTAGTTCGTCATCTTTCATTTCCATTTTCTATGTGATCATTTGATGTCCAACATTAAGAATACCTTATGTCTCTTCATGATTCTTGTATTACCCATATCAATCGTAGTCAAAACAAGGTTAGTGATAGTCTAGCTAAGTTTGCTCGTCTAGAAGGCAGAACCATGACTTGGATAGGTTAGGGGCCTTCAGAGGCATTGGAGTTTGCAGTGATTGAGTGTATGGACCTTGTGATTGAGTAATACATTATTTCACCCGCAAAAAGAAACTTTAAGAATCACGACCTATTTCGAACACGAATAAGGGCTAGCATGCACTAGTGCAGAACCGGGCTATAACACAGGTTCGTAAGGGCCTTTAGTGTCGGTTCTGTAACCGGCACTAAAGGGTGGGGACTAAAGGCCCCCCTTTAGTATCGGTTCTGCACTAACCGCTGCTAAAGGGCCACCACGTGCCACGAGCCAGCGTCGGGGGCGGGGAGCCCTTTAGTACCGGTTGGTAATAACACCAACCACTACTAAAATGTTTGGGGGGTTTTGGATTCATGATTTCTTTTTCCTTTAATTTTGTGTTTTCCATTTAATTCTTTTTCATTTGCTGGTATTTTATGATACTACATATTGTACACGTTATGCATATATATAAATAGAATTTCTCGTAGAATCGATCATATATATATATATATACAATTAGGTATATATATAATTTCTCCTACATGTTGCCTTCGGAGCCAGTGGCATTTGCCTTGGTGCCTTCGGAGCATGATGACAATTCGGAGTGGTTCATGGGGGCGGTAGCAGGTAATGGTATTCTCCTTTGGGATCTATGACCTGGTCGAGCGAAAATCCCGCTATTTCCTCTTGAAGTGCTCGTATGCGCTCCGTTGGTAGGAGCTGCTCCCGCACGTCTTTGAACTGTTAAGAAGGAGATCAATATGCATGTGTATTAGTTGTGTGACTAGATATCGATAATCATGTAAAAATTGTGAATAGTGTTCTGGCAATCGTACCCATTGTTGTCTATCAGATTTGCTCCTTTCGGACGCCATCATGCGAATGTTCTCGCAAACGTAGTATGCACACACTTCAGTCCCCGGCGCCTACTTCAGGGCCTTTACGAGAATAGAATTTAATCAGATAATAATTAATCAATCATGATAATTAATGGTATTAAAACAAGAATTAAAGAGATGGTATCTAGCTAGTACTACTTAATTACTTACCTTGGGTCAAAACCAATACAACTTTTTTCGCCATTTGCCTGGAGTTACGTTGATGAACTTTGCCCAAGCCCTGCCCGCCGGCAAAGAAAATGAATAAAGGGGCTATTAAATAGTTGATATGAGGAAATGACGAACTAAATAGGCCGAGATATTGTTAATAATGATTGAAATTACCTGTCGACTATCCCCTTCAAGATGGTGAAGTCACTTTTTTTTTAAGTAGTGAGTCCAGTACTTCAACTGTTCCTTCTTCAATTTTAATGACTAACAAGATCCAGTGGTAACTGCATGCGCACACGTTTGCATATCTTAATTAAGCGGGCATGTGCATAACACTAATCAACTACCCTAAACCCTATACACTTAATTATTAACATCTAGCTAGCTAGTAAGCAAAAACAGAATTTCTAGTACAAGACAGTGTGACTCACAGGAAGTTGTAAGGAAGTAGTATATCTTCATTGGTATTGAGGCGCTTCGAGAACTCTAGCATGTTTTTCTCTACATGTGCTTTAAACCATTCCAATTTCCATGTGTGTTCATTAATGGTATTTGGGTCAATGAACCCAATGCCAGAGCGTCCAGATTTTTTCATTTCATACATCTTCATCCTGCATAATACCACATAAAAGAATATATTGAGGATAATTACAGGTAATGATCGATCAATGAGCACTACAGATAGCTTGAGACTTCAATTGCAGAAACAAATCACTTACAGACAATAGCAACTGACGAGAGATTTGTCCTGTGCGTCTTCATTGAATAACTGAAATAGTTCTGAATACTCAACGGTCAGAGCTAGCTTATGGAAGTAATGCTCTTCCTTGACGTTCACCATGAGGGACTCTCGATTGGAACTCTTGGTAATTTACATGTACCAATCATGCAATTCATACATTCTCGTTGGGAGGTTCTTGACCTCCTCAGGCTCGACCAAAGGTTCGCCGTGGACATATTTCCGTTTTATGTCCTCCTCTCTAAGTGGAGACATGGGCTCGATCTCGAGGAGTTGTCCAACAGTGATACCGAGCATTTCAGCCTGCCTTCTATGCTCGTCGGTTATTACCAGCTGACCGGCGCCGGTACTCTCATGTGTTGGTAAAACAAGCAGGGGGATCGATTGCGCCGCCTGTTCTCCCAGCTGGGGAACGGGTTTCCCGCATTTTTTGCCAGCTGCTTGGCTCGAGCTCGAGCTCGAGCTGGACTCCTTCTGTAGTCGTGCTCGATGTGCCTTCCTGATTTGGCGCTCATAGTCTGAGTCAACAGGCTTGGGAGCTGGTTTTCTTGCCATATGAATAATGTGGTCAACGACTTTCTCAGGCACTTTCTCCTTTGGCGGCGGTGGCGGTTTCGGTCCAAAATGGGCGTCCACTTGGGCCTTCACTATGGTTGTGTTTTGCTCCTCGGTCATGTCGTAAGGCCTCTGAGGAAAAGGAGTGAGGCTTGGACCATATTGATATCGCTTGCCTCCGCCTGTACCTCCTGTACTACCTCGACTCGTACCGCTACGCACCATAGCTGCGGCGGCTCTCTTCCGCGATTGCTGAGGCGGCGGAGACGGCTGATGTGGCTGAGTTGGAGCAGGAGGAGTGGCCTGACGCTGTGCCAGACTTGAAGCAGGAGGAGTGGCCTGACGCGGTGTCGGACTTGAAGCAGGAGGAGTGGCCTGACGTTGTGCCGGACTTGAAGCAGGAGGAGTGGCCTGACGCTGTCCCAGACTTGGAGGAGGAGTGGCCTGACGCGTTGGTGGACTTGGAGGAGCGGGAGTCTGCTGACGCAGTGGCGGACTTCGAGGAGGAGTCGGCTGACGCAGTGTCGGTGGCCTTTGAAAGATTATGCAATCCTTTCTCCATAGGATGATACGATGTTTGGCCTCTCCCAGTGTGTGCTCCTCGTCACCTCCAGGAATGTCAAGCTCTAGCCCCGAATATTGGTCCACCACCTCATCAACCCCGACACGAGCATAGCCGGCTGGAGTCGGGTTGCAATGGAAGGTTGCTTCGGGGGGTTTGTATAAGCAATGGCGTCCACCACCTTCATGGATATGTTCTTCATTTTGAAGTGTAGCTCACAGTTAGTGTTCTCCATGATGTCATCCACAGGGTATCTATCCAGCAATGCGTCGCCCGGGGCGGAACCCACGCTGCTTCTCGGCATGGATGGGACGGTGCTATCCAATGCTGGATCATCCGCTAGCTGCTGCCACTGCTGAGACCCCCTTTCCTGGCTAAGTGAGTCGATCTGCTACTACTGCCACTGGAATTTGAGTGCCAAGTCCGTGTGCGCTGATTCTACGCCTTGAAGGTGTTCTGCTTCCTGCTTCCTCTGCTCCTCCTCCAGCTTCTTCCTTCTCGCACGGCTTCTGTAGTCGGCGTTCCAGTCCGAAAAGCCCTCATACCACAGAACAACGCCCTTGCCTCGTGTTCTTCTCGGGTGTTCAGGATTTCCCAGGGCGCGCGTAAGCTCGTCGTTCTCTCTGTTGGGCGTGAACACCCCCTTTCGAGCATCTTCTATTGCATCAAGTAACTTATCTTCGGCTCCTTTAAGACATGCCTTCTTCGAAACCTGGCCTGTCTTCCGGTCCAACGCCCCACCATGCGCATAGAACCAAGTTCCGCACCTGGGGGGCAGCTCTTAGTAACTGGAGTGACCTCTGCATCCAGCATCTCTTGCTCAGACTTATCCCACTTAGGCATTGCCACTGCGTACCCACCTGGCCCCAGCCTATGGAACTGCTCCTTTTTTGCGGCATTGGCCTTGTTTTTTCTTGACCGTTCCCTAGATAATTCTGATTCCTTGAATTTCATGAAAGCGGGCCAGTGTTCTCTTTGCTTCTCCAGTGTTCCCTTGAATTCTGGAGTCTTCTTTCCTCCTTTGACGTAGTTGGCCCATACAGTTTTCTTGTGGGTGTTGAATGCAATTGCCATCTTCCTAAGAGCAACGTCCTTGACTTTCTGCACATCTGCATCCGTGAAATAATCTGGTAGGGTGAAATGTTCCATGAGTTTTTCCCAAAGCAGAGATTTTGCTCTGTCGTCGACAAAAGTAAGATCTAGACGTTTCTTTGCTGGCTCTTTCCATTCTTGAAGGGAGATCGGGAGTTGGTCCTTCACAAAAACTCCACGCTGACGAACGAACTTGTTCGCAATGTTCTTAGGCGCTAGTGGTTCGCCTTCAGTTCTGATGGCATCGATGTTGTATTTTACGCCCTCCTTCAACTTTTTGCCCGGGCCTCGCACTGTCCTGCTGCTTGTAGAAGCAGATTTGCTCGATCCAGAGGGCTGAAAGAAGAAAGATCGATTCGTTAATATATCTTCAAATCATTAAAAACATGTGATGATCACCAGATGCCTGCTTATATATATATACCTCACCAGTCTCTGTTATTTAAAGATCAACATTTTCGGCATCACCATAATCATAGTTCATGACTTCATCAATTCGGTCGTCGCGATCGAATATCATATCATCACCCTCCCCGGTATTATTCAGATATTGGGAGCCGTCATCTTCTTCATTCTGATCATCTGGCCCACGAGGGGAGCGTATGATCTCGAACAGGGCCTCTTCTCCCTCTCTGCCGGTATTGTCCGCCATAGCTTTTATTTAACTAATCCAGAAGAAATATTAAACAATTTAGTATTCAAATTACAATGCATGCATGCAATCAATAAGTAAAAACTGAATCATAGTACATAATCTCGAATACATCGTCTCGAATAATATATATAATCTCGAATACATCGTCTCGAATATTATATATCGAATACATCACTAGCTAGCTAGCTAATAAAGATCGAATACTACAGAAGAATCTAGGCCACTCGCGGTTCCTGAGGCGCGGGCGGTGGACACCCAAAGAGAAGGAACCATCACAGGATCATAGCTCCGGTCATCTCCCAAAGAACCTGCCAGGTATTGGAGAACCTGATGTCCATAGCAGCCATGTAGCGACAGACGTGCTCATCCTCCTCCCTGACACGGCGACGCACCACCTCCAGCGGGGCCAGCTCCCTCTGCACCGAAGGTGGCCCACGCGAACG
The DNA here is from genome assembly GCF_002575655.3 of Aegilops tauschii subsp. strangulata. Lineage (NCBI taxonomy): Eukaryota > Viridiplantae > Streptophyta > Magnoliopsida > Poales > Poaceae > Aegilops > Aegilops tauschii. The sequence goes on from NC_053039.3 coordinate 489,645,852, forward strand.
CCACCAAAGGAGCTCTGGGTCGACGACGAGACCCGGGGCCGGGTTCCTCACCAAGCGGCGAGCCCCTGAAGGTAGCACCTCCCAGTGCCAGCCCGGCGGAGCCCAGTCCCGGACATGGGTCCTCTGAAGCAGGACGTCATCGCGAATGGGTCGACGGCGAGGATGCGGGCCGGGCATCATCGAGAACAAATACTATATGCAAATGTAACATTTTTTAAATGATTGGATTGTGATTTCTTATATATATCTAGCTAGCTAATTCATCTAACATTTTGACAAAAGTATAAAAAACTAATTCATCTAACATTAATTAATATATCTAATTCATCGAACTAAAAGTATAAAAAAATAATTCATCTAACATTAATATATCTAGCTAATTTCATCTAACATTTGACATTAATCTAATTAATTAATTCATCTAAAACCTTTGACATTTGACATTAATCTAATTAATTATTTCATCTAAAACCTTTATATATAACAAACAGAAAAACAGAAAAAACTAAAAACTAAAAACAGAAAAACACATCTAAGTGTGTGTGTGTGTGCGCGCGCGCGCGCACGCGACCGGGCTTGGGGACGGCCAGCCATATGCATGGTGGTTGGGGTTCTTACAGCGGGGCGTGATACGTCTCCATCGTATCTACTTTTCCAAACACTTTTGCCCTTGTTTTGGACTCTAACTTGCATGATTTGAATGGAACTAATCCGGACTGACGCTGTTTTCAGCAGAATTGCCATGGTGTTATTTTTGTACAGAAACAAAAGTTCTAGGAATGACCTGAAACTTCACGGAGAATATTTTTGGAATTAATAAAAAATACTGGCGAAAGAATCAAGGCCAGGGGCCCACACCCTGTCCACAAGGGTGGGGGCGTGCCTACCCCCTGGGCGCGCCCCCTGCCTCGTGGCCCCCCTGGAGCTCCACCGACCTCAACTCCAACTCTAAATATTCACGTTCGGGGAGGAAAAAATCGGAGAGAAGGATTCATCGCGTTTTACGATACGGAGCCGCCGCCAAGCCCTAAACTCTCTCGGGAGGGCTGATCTGGAGTCCGTTCGGGGCTCCGGAGAGGGGAATCCGTCGCCATCGTCATCATCAACCTTCCTCCATCACCAATTTCATGATGCTCACCGCCGTGCATGAGTAATTCCATCGTAGGCTTGCTGGACGATGATGGGTTGGATGAGATTTATCATGTAATCGAGTTAGTTTTGTTAGGATTTGATCCCTAGTATCCACTATGTTCTGAGATTGATGTTGCTATGACTTTGCTATGCTTAATGCTTGTCCCTAGGGCCCGAGTGCCATGATTTCAGATCTGAACCTATTATGTTTTCATGAATATATGTGAGTTCTTGATCCTATCTTGCAAGTCTATAGTTACCTATTATGTGTTATGATCCGTTAACCCCGAAGTGACAATAATCGGGATACTTACCGGTGATGACCGTAGTTTGAGGAGTTCATGTATTCACTAAGTGTTAATTCTTTGGTCCGGTACTCTATTAAAAGGAGGCCTTAGTATCCCGTAGTTTCCAATAGGACCACCCTGCCATGGGAGGGTAGGACAAAAGATGTCATGCAAGTTCTTTTCCATAAGCACGTATGACTATATTCGGAATACAAGCCTACATTACATTGATGAACTGGAGCTAGTTCTGTGTCACCCTATGGTATAACTGTTGCATGAATAATCGCATCCGACATAATTATCCATCACCGATCCAATGCCTACGAGCTTTTCACATATTGTTCTCCGCTTAGTTACTTTACCGTTGCCACTGTTACAATCATTACAAAACTGCTACTGTTACCTTTGCCACTGTTACCGTTACTTCCATACTATTTTGCTACTAAATACTTTGCTGCAGATATTAAGTTACCCAGGTGTGGTTGAATTGACAACTCAGCTGGTAATACTTGAGAATATTCTTTGGCTCCCCTTGTGTCGAATCAATAAATTTCGGTTGAATACTCTACCCCCGAAAATTATTGCGATCCCCTATACTTGTGGGTTTTCAAGACTATTTTCTGGCGTCGTTGCCGGGGAGCATAGCTCTATTCTTTGAGTGACTTGGGATTTATATCTGCTAGTCACTATGAGGAACTTGAAAGACGAGAAAACCATGATTTATCCCTCAACTACGAGGGGAGGTAAGGAACTGCCATCTAGCTCTGCACTTATTCACCTTATGTTTTGAGTAAACTTGCGACACCCAAACCTGCTTCTGCTATTAATTCTGATATGTCGCATGTTATTGATGATGCCACTTCAGCTACGCATGATACTTATGATGAAACTACTTCTATGCTTGATAATACTTTGCCACTAGGTGAATTTCTTGATGAACAACTTGCTAGGGCTAGAGAGAATGAAAGTATTGAAACCGATAATATTGATGAAAGTGATGATGAATATTCTCCCCTAGATATGAATTGCCTATTGTGCCTGAGGGTTATGATATGGATGAAGAAACTGCTAGAGACTTTCTTGCTTGCAACGATAGGAGTGATCTTAAGAAATTATTAGCTAAGCTGAAAGAAAAGTCTTTGAATGCTAGAATGAAATATGACCCTGCTTTTGCTACTTCACCTATCTTTATTACTGATAAGGATTATGATTCTTTGTCGATCCTGAGATAATTACTTTGGTTGAATCTGATCCTTTCTATGGCTATGAATCTGCAACTGTTGTGGCACATCTTACTAAATTAAATGATATAGCTACCCTATTCACTAATGATGAGAAAACTCGCTACTACTATATCCTTAAGTAATTTCCGTTCTCATTAAAGGGTGATGCTAAGACATGGTTTAATTCTCTTGGAGCCGGTGTTAGTGTTATGCCTCTTCTAAATATTTCCCCGCTCATAAGAAACAAGATGCTTTAAGGGAAATGTATAATTTCGTGCAAATTGAAGAAGAGAGTCTCCCACAAGCTTGGGGGAGGCTTCTCCAATTACTTAATGCTTTGCCTGATCATCCTCTCAAGAAAAATGAAATACTTGATATCTTTTATAATGGACTAACCGATGCTTCTAGAGACCACCTGGATAGTTATGCTGGTTGTGTTTTCAGGGAAAGAACAGTTGATCAAGCTGAATTGCTATTGAACAATATGTTGACTAATGAAAATAATTGGACACTTCCTGAACCAACTCCTAAGCCAACTCCGAAGAAAAGGGGTATTCTATTTCTCAGTCCTGAAGATATGCAAGAGACAAAGAAATCTATGAAAGAAAAAGGTATTAAAGCAGATGATGTTAAGAATTTACCTCCTATTGAAGAAATACATGGTCTAAATTTGCCGACTGTTGAAGAAATACATGGTCTTGATAACCCGACACAGGTAGTAAAGGTAAATTCTCTCTATAGATTTGATGAAGGTGATATTCCTCGTTATAAGTCTGCTAGCCAATGCTTAGATGAGTTTGATAATTTTATTGTCAAACAAGAAAACTTCAATGCTTATGTTGGTAGACAATTGAAACGTAATGCTTATATGATTGAATACTTGAGTGATTATATGTCTAGAGTTAAAGGTGAACTTAAACTCATTAGTAAACATGCTTCTATGGTTACCACTCAAGTAGAACAAGTACTTAAAGCTCAAAATGATTTGCTCAATGAATTAAATAATAAAAAGAATGATAATGCTATTAGAGTCGTGACTAGAGGGGGTAGAATGACTCAGGAACCTTTGTATCCTCAAGGTCACCCCAAGAGAATTGAGCAAGATTCTCAGAGAACTAATGTTGATGCACCTAGTCCTTGTAAAAGGAAGAAAAGGAAAAATGATAGGACTTTGCATGCTTCTAGTGAACCTGTTGTTGACACACCCGAGAATCCCAATGATATTTCTATTTCTGATGCTGAAACACAATCTGGTAATGAACATGAACCTAGTGATAATATTGATAATGATGTTTATGTTGATGCTCCACCTAGCAATGACAATGATGTAGAGATTGAACCTGCTGTTGATCTTGATAACACACAATCAAAGAATCAACGTTATGATAAGAGAGACTTTGTTGCTAGGAAGAACGGTAAAGAAAGGGAGCCATGGGTTCGGAAACCCATGCCTTTTCCCCCCAAACCATCCAAGAAAAAGGATGATGAGGACTTTGAGTGATTTGCTGAAATGATTAGACCTATCTTTTTGCGTATGCGTTTGACTGATATGCTTAAAATGAATCCTTATGCTAAGTATATGAAAGATATTCTTACAAATAAGAGAAAGATACCGGAAGCTGAAATTTCCACGATGCTTGCTAATTATACTTTTAAGGGTGGAATACCTAAGAAACTTGGAGATCCAGGAGTACCAACTATACCATGCTCCATTAAAAGAAACTATGTTAAAACTGCTTTATGTGATCTTGGAGCCGGTGTTAGTGTTATGCCTCTCTCTTTATATCGTAGACTTGAGTTGAATAAGTTGACACCTACTGAAATATCTTTGCAAATGGCTGATAAATCAACTGTTATACCTGTCGGTATTTGTGAGGATGTGCCTGTTGTGGTTGCAAACGTTACTATTTTAACGAACTTTGTTATTCTTGATATTCCTGAGGATGATATCATGTCTATTATCCTGGGTAGACCCTTTTTGAATACTGCAGGGCCTGTTATTGATTGCAACAAAGGCAATGTCACTTTTCATGTTAATGGTAATGAGCATACGGTACACTTTCCGACGAAACAACCCCAAGTCCACAATATCAATTCTATTGGAATAATTCCATCAATTATTATTGGAGGTTTTGAATTTCCTCTTCCTACTGTCAAAAAGAAATATGATATTCTTATTGTTGGGGATGTACATATCCCCGTTGAGGTAACCTAGTGTTGTTCGAAATTTCTCCGGTTCCATGTTATTCGGAATGAGTTTGTTAACAAGACCTGATCAACCTCGTTAGTGGATTCCTTTTGATGAGCATGGGATGGATGAAGTTAGAAAGCACAACTCTCTGTACCCTCCTTTTACTTTTTATTATTTAGATTAAATAAAGCAAAAATAGTATTTTCTGTTTGTTTTCTGAATTATCCTTGCAATAAAAAATACCACGAAAATAAAAGTTCTCCAAATGCCCTGAAAATGAAATATGATTTTTTCTGGAATATTTGAGAATAACTGGCACTGAGAACACATCAGGGGGAGCAAGCACCTGGCCACGAGGGTCCAGGGCGCGCCCACCCCTTGGGCGCGCCCCCTGCCTCGTGGGCCCCTGGTGGCCCCCCTCCACTTATTCCAGCCACCACACACTCCTTCCTCCCAAAAAAATCACCAACCAGCTCAAGCATGGGTTCTAGCTCATCTTGCTGCCATTTTCGATCTCCTTGCTCAAAGCACCATTCACAAAACTGCTTTGGGGGATTGTTCTTCGGTATGTGACTCCTCCAATGGTCCAATTAGTTTTTGTTCTAGTACTTTATTCATTGCAAATTTTTGCTGCTTAGGTGACACTGTTCTTGAGCTTGCATGTCAAATTTATATGGTCCCAAGTAGTTCTAATGCATGATATGGTCTCTAGGAATTTGTGGGAGTCGTTGCTATCAATTTGGTTGAGTTTGGTTCACATTTCAGAAATTTTTCAGAGGGAGAAATATGTTTAGGAAAATGTACCAAGGTGGTTCTTCAAATAAGCAAGGACCCAGGCCCGCAATACGTGAGCCGGACCATGAACCATCGAGAGAAGCTCAAGTGCGGCCTTGTGAATGGCCGTCAGAAGATTTCATGGTTTGAGCAGGAATTAAGGAGGAATTTGATGCATATGTGCTTAATGCTGAGCTCGAGGGCTTCATGCTAGATAAGTGCCCTCAGTATTACTACCTAACCGATTCCTTTGTGAGAAGGTTCAAATTTTCATCTTCACGTAATTCTCACTGTCCTATTTGATCTCTATGGTAAATCTTATACTATGGACTCAGAAGATTTTAATACTGCTTGTAAACTCCCGCAATGGGGTAGTGCTAGTGAACCTCGCAAATCTGAGTTTAAAGATTTTCTTGCTAGTATTACAGTGGGAGAATCTAGAGATATAACAGATATAACACAGGCTACCATAGGGAGCATTCATTTTCCTACTATACATTATTTTGCTCACTTTATAGGTAGGTGCATAAATGGTAAGGATGAAGCATGTCACATGTGTGTCCCTGATCTTAGTGTTCTCAAGAGTACTGTTTTAGGAGATAAACAATATAACTTGGGAGCCATTATTGCATGAAGGTTGCATAATAATGGTTTAAGTGGAGACTTGTTTGGTGGAATTTATGCAACCCGTGTGGCTAATTTTCTTGAGATACCCATAGATGAAAATGATATGGAATTGCCCCCCACTTATCTAGGTTATGAGGCTATGGTTCGCCATCGGTTTATTGAGAGGAATGAACAACCTCTCCAGTACCGACTAATATTTGACAGGCGCCGCATTTTCCATGTTGCTCTCCCTGCTCCTACTTTCTTTGACTTTCAGAAAAAAGGGAGATATATTATAACCAGGGAGGAGGCGAACGAGTATAAGAGGAGGACGGAGATAGCTTGCCTCCAAGCGGCAGCTCATGAGGCAATAGTTGCTGCATCACAGTACAACCCCAACTACAACTTTGGATATCCCCCAGGCCAGCCGTGGCCCTAGACCAACTTAGGCCAAAAGCCTCAGCTTGGGGGAGTACGTATTTATCACCGACATTACATTCATGTTCACACACTCATTCTAGTTGTCGGTGTTCATACTCTTTCATTGTACTATCCATGCTAGTTTATTTTCCTTTTTATGCTTTCTTCTTGTGTGTTTCAAAAATCTAAAGAAAAACAAAAAAATTAGTTGTAGCTTTTAGTTAGTTTACTTTTCATGCCTGTAGTAGTAATAATTAAAAAGAAAACTCAAAAAGATTTCTCGTTCTTCTTTTGCTTGTTGGGAGCTTTCCCGTGTAAATAGTTTTATTTCCTTTCTTTTCTTTGGGGGTTGAGAGGAGAAGACCATAATTAAAATGTTGAAGTGGCTCCCATATGCATTATTGTTGATTTAACCAAGAGCCTATATTACCTTGTCTTCTCCCTTGAATTGAGTGCTTGCAGATTCCAGCTTAGTCCAATTGCACGTGCACTATTATTATTATTCACATCGTTCGGTCGTGGAAGTGAAAGGCAATAATGACGATATATGATGGACTGATTGAGATGAGAAAAGCTGGTATGAACTCGACCTCTCTTGTTTTTGTAAATATGATTAGTTCATCGTTCCTGATTCAGCCTATTATGACTGAACATGTTTGCAATGACAATTAGAGATTATAGTTTCTTATGCCATGCTTAATTATCTAGGAGCTTATAATGGTTTACCTTGCGTGCCAACATGCTATTATATGGTTGTGATGTGGTATGATAGGGTGGTATCCTCCTTTGAATGATTCAAGTGGCTTGACTTGGCACATGTTCACACATGTAGTTGAAACAAATCAACATAGCCTCCACGATATTTATGTTCATGGTGGATTATATCCTACTCATGCTTGCACTCAATGTTTATTAATTTTAATGCATGTTCATGACTGTTGTCGCTCTCTAGTTGGTCGCTTCCCAGTCTTTTCTAGCCTTCACTTGTACTAAGTGGGAATACTGCTTGTGCATCCACTCCCATAAACCCCAAAGTTATTCCATATGAGTCCACCATACCTTCCTATATGCGGTATCTACCTGCCGTTCCAAGTAAATTTGTATGTGCCAAACTCTAAACCTTCAAATGAAATTCTGTTTTGAATGCTCGAATAGCTCATGTAAGAACTAGGGGTGTCTGTACCATGCTAGGTGGGTTATTCTCAAGAGGAGTGGACTCCGCTCCTCACTCACGAGAAAATGGCTGGTAACCGGGATGCCCAGTCCCATGCTCAAATTAAATCAAAATAATTGCAAACAAAACTCCCCCAGGACTGTTGTTGGTATGGACGGTACCCGTTGTTTCGGACCAGCCGTGGAGTGTGCTTGTTGGTGGAGGGGGAGTATAAACTTTACCATTCTCTTTGGGAACCGCCTATAATGTGTGTAGCATGGAAGATATCGAGATCTCTCGGTTGTTATGTTGACAATGAAAGTATACCACTCAAAATATTATTTATTTCTATTTCAAAAATCGAGCTCTGGCACCTCTACAAATCCCTGCTTCCCTCTGCGAAGGGCCTATCTATTTAAATTTATGTTGAGTCATCATCCTCTTATTAAAAAGCACCAGTTGGAGAGCACCGCTGTCATTTGCATCCATTATTATTAATTTATATTGAGTATGACTATGACTGGATCTCTTTTACCATGAATTACAATGTCTAGTCAGTCCTTGATCTTTAGAGGTGCTCTGCATTTATGTTTTGCGGTCTCAGAAAGGGCTAGCGAGATACCAACTTGTTATAACATATTATGATTGTTTTGAGAAAGTGTTGTCATCCGAGATTTACTATTATTGCTCGCTAGTTGATTATGCCATTGATATGAGTAAACATGAGACCTAAATATTATTGTGAATATGGTTAGTTCATAATCTTTGCTGAAAACTTGAATGCTGGCTTTACATATTTACAACAACAAGAGCAAACAGAGTTTGTAAAAGTTTTTCTTTATCACTTTCAGTTTGTCAACTGAATTGCTTGAGGACAAGCAAAGGTTTAAGCTTGGGGGAGTTGATACGTCTCCATCGTATCTACTTTTCCAAACACTTTTGCCCTTGTTTTGGACTCTAACTTGCATGATTTGAATGGAACTAACCCGGACTGATGCTGTTTTCAGCAGAATTGCCATGGTGTTATTTTTGTGCAGAAACAAAAGTTCTCGGAATGACCTGAAACTTCACGGAGAATATTTTTGGAATTAATAAAAAATACTGGTGAAAGAATCAAGGCCAGGGGCCCCACACCCTGTCCACGAGGGTTGGGGCGCGCCTACCCCCCTGGGCGCGCCGCCCTGCCTCATGGGCCCCCTGAAGCTCCACCGACCTCAACTCCAACTCTATATATTCACGTTCGGGGAGGAAAAAATCAGAGAGAAGGATTCATCGCGTTTTACGATACGGAGCTGCCGCCAAGCCCTAAACTCTCTCGGGAGGGCTGATCTGGAGTCCGTTCGGGGCTCCGGAGTGGAGAATTCGTCATCATCAACCTTCCTCCATCACCAATTTCATGATGCTCACCGCCGTGAGTGAGTAATTCCATCGTAGGCTTGCTGGACAGTGATGGGTTGGATGAGACTTATCATGTAATCGAGTTAGTTTTGTTAGGGTTTTATCCCTAGTATCCACTATGTTCTGAGATTGATGTTGCTATGACTTTTCTATGCTTAATGCTTGTCATTAGGGCCCGAGTGCCATGATTTCAAATCTGAACCTACTATGTTTTCATGAATATATGTGAGTTTTTTATCCTATCTTGCAAGTCTATAGTCACCTATTATGTGTTATGATCCGTTAACCCTGAAGTGACAATAATCGGGATACTTACCGGTGATGACCGTAGTTTGAGGAGTTCATGTATTCACTAAGTGGTAATGCTTTGGTCCGGTACTCTATTAAAAGGAGGCCATAATATCCCTTAGTTTCCAATAGGCCCTGCTGCCACGGGAGGGTAGGACAAAAGATGTCATGCAAGTTCTTTTCCATAAGCATGTATGACTATTTTCGGAATACATGCCTACATTATATTGATGAACTGGAGCTACTTCTGTGTCACCCTATGGTATAACTGTTGCATGAATAATCGCATCCGACATAACTATCCATCACCGATCCAATGCCTAAGAGATTTCACATATTGTTCTCCGCTTAGTTACTTTACCGTTGCCACTGTTACAATCATTACAAAACTGCTATTGTTACCTTTGCCACCGTTACCGTTACTTCCATACTATTTTGCTACTAAATACTTTGCTGCAGATATTAAGTTACCCAGGTGTGGTTGAATTGACAACTCAGCTGCTAATACTTGAGAATATTCTTTGGCTCCCCTTGTGTTGAATCAATAAATTTGGGTTGAATACTCTACCCTCGAAAACTGTTGCGATCCCCTATACTTGTGGGTTATTAGGGCGACGGGCCGGGGCGCAGCGAGGCGATGGGGGCGGCGGCGTATGGGGCGGCGGCGAGACGGCGACGACGGGCCGGGGCGTCGACGGGGATGGGGGCGGCGGCGACGGGGACGGCGACGGTGATGACGCACGTCGGGGACGGCGACAGGCGACGGCGCGGGATGGGGCGTCGACTATGTCGAAGCAGAGAGAAGTGGGAGATGAGAAACTGAAATTTTCGAAGTGTTGTATATATAGGATTGACCTTTAGTACCGGTTGCAGCCACCAACCGATACTAAAGGCCTGTTTTGGCCAGGCGGAGCGGCGGGAAGGGCACACCTTTAGTACTGGGTGGTGGCTCCAAACGGTCCCCCCTTTAGTACTGGTTGGAGCCACGACCCGGTACTAAAGGTGGTGCGCTGCCAGGCGAGGGGCGCAGAAGTTTAGTCCCATGTCGCTAGCCGAGGGGCCGCTCACACCTGCTTATAAGCCCCGCCGCTGCTGCTGTCTCGAGCTCCTCTCTAAAGCAGGCCTTCTCGGCCTACCTCTGCTGCGATGCCCTGTTGGGCCTACTGGGCTAGCGGGCCTGCATCCTGGCCCAACTAGAGGTTGGGTTTCTAGTCGTATGCAGGCCGTTGTGGCCCAGTAGGCAGGATTTTTTTCATTTAGTTTTTTTCTTCTTTTTTTCTTTTCTGCTTTATTTTATTTATTTTTGAGTTGTTTTGCTGTATTTAGAGTTTCTTTGTGAATATTTTTGCTTTAGGTACAAAAAATTACAAACTTTCTGTTAGTGCCGGTAGTTTTCAAATTTGAATACTTTAAATTTTGAATTATCTGAAATTTGTGTGAATCACTAGTTTGTGAATAACTTAACTTTAAAAATAGATTTTTCAGTGATTCTTTTTTCTTATGTTTAATATTTGTGTGTTTTATCATTATATTCAATTTGGTAATACTTAGGTTATTTAAAAAATGAAATGCCTTTGTAACAGATGAGTTTTCATCCGAAACCCTGATACTTCGAAAGAGATTGTCCATTTTGTACACGAAGTGCATCCAATTTTTGCCGTAACCCTCTCTACTTTTTTGCACATGCTATGTGGGTGAAATTATGATACCATGCAAACATTCAAACTTTTCGGAGTTCATTTGAAGTGTTTTTCAATTTCAGGGTCATTTAGCTAAAATCAGTAAATGCATGAAAGAATTTGTTTGCACATAAAATTTCTTCGAGTTTCAAATGCCAAAACACATAAGTACCCTAACTATTACAAAGATTCCCTCCTGGGTGTGAAACACATAAGAAAGTGATGATAGTGAAGCCGATCACATCCCAGATCTTTGGGTGTGAAACTTTTTCTTCGCGTGTGTCCCTTTGCGCCGTAACCATGGACAATCTTCATCATTTAACTGGATGCTCGGGTCAATATTCACTGTGAATGGAGCAATTTCATCAAACTTTTCATAATCTTCTGACATGCCTGTCTTGTCATCCACTCCCACGATGTTTCTTTTCCAAGAAAGAACTATGTGGCGCTTTGGCTCATCGTATGATGCATTCGCTTCCTTATCTTTTCTTTTTCTCGGCTTGGTAGACATGTCCTTCACATAGAAAACCTGTGCCACTTCATTGGCTAGGACGAATGGTTCGTCTGCATATGCAAGATTGTTGAGATCCACTGTTGTCATTCCGTACTGCGGGTCTTCCGTTACCCCGCCTCGTGTCATATTGACCTATTTGCACCTAAACAAAGGGACCTTCAAACCACGTCCATAGTCAAGTTCCCATATGTCCTCTATGTAACCATAATATGTTTCCTTTCCCGTCTTGGTTGCTGCATCAAAGCGGACACCACTGTTTTGGTTGGTGCTCTTATTATCTTGGGCGATCGTGTAAAATGTATTCCCATTTATCTCGTACCCTTTGAAAGTCATTATATTCGAAGATGGTAACTGGGACAGCCAGTACAGGTCAACTTCAATAGAGGCATCATGCATGGCACGTGTCTGCAACCAGCCGGCGAAAGTCCCTGTTTGTTCACGTGCAATCCAGTCGTCAGACTGCTCCGGGTGTTTGGAGCGTAGAAAATTCTTGTGTTCGTTCATATACGGAGCCACTAAGGCGGAATTCTGTAGAACTGTGTAGTGTGCTTGAGTGAGAGAATGCCCGTCCATACATATTATTTGATCCCCTCCTAGCGTGCCTTTTCCATCCAGTCTGCCCTTATGCCGCGATTCAGGAACACCAATCGGCTTAAGGTTAGGAATAAAGTCAATACAAAACTCAATGACCTCCTCATTTTCATGGCCCTTGGAGATGCTTCCTTCTGGCCTAGCACGGTTATGAACATATTTCTTTAAGATTGCCATGAACCTCTCAAAGGGGAACATATTGTGTAGAAATACAGGACCCAAAACGTTAATCTCTTTGCATAGGTGAACTAGGACGTGCATCATGATGTTGAAGAAGGATGGTGGGAACACCAACTCTAAACTGACAAGACATTGCACCAAATCATTCTCTAACCTTGGTATGATTTCTGGATCGATTACCTTCTGAGAGATTGCATTGAGGAATGCACATAGCTTCACAATGGCTAATCGAACGTTTTCCGGTAGAAGCCCCCTCAATGCAACCGGAGGTAGTTGCGTCATAATCACGTGGCAGTCATGAGACTTTAGGTTCTGAAACTTTTTCTCTGCCATATTTATTATTCCCTTTATATTCGACGAGAAGCCAGATGGTACCTTAATACTGAGGAGGCATTCAAAGAAGATTTCCTTCTCTTCTTTGGTAAGAGCATAGCTGGCATGACCCTGATGTATGTCGTCTTTTCCGTGCATACGTTGTTGGTCCTCCCGTGCCTCCGGTGTATCTTTTGTCTTCCCATACACCCCAAGAAGCGAAGCAGGGTCACGCAAAGATTCTTCGTCACGTGCATCACGTCGATTGCGGAGCGGACCTCTAGGTCTTTCCAAAGGGGCAGGTCCCAAAATATAGATTTCTCTTCCACATGGGTGCGCGTCCGTCAGCGTCATTCGGAACAGGTTGTCCGCCAGGACCCTTTCCAAAGACTACCTTCAAATCCTTGACCATATCATGTACATCAGCACCAGTACGGTGGCGAGGCTTCGTCCGGTGATCCGCCTCTCCTTTGAAATGCTTGCCTTTCTTTCTTACGGGATGCCTGCTCAGAAGAAATCGACGATGTCCCAGGTACACATTCTTCCTACAACTATCCAAATATCCACTGTCGGTATCATCCAAACAGTGCGTGCATGCACGATATCCCTTGTTTGTCTGTCTTGAAAGGTTACTGAGAGCAGGCCAATCATTGATGGTCACGAACAGCAACGCCTTTAGGTCAAATTCTTCCTGTCCGTGCTCATCCCACGCACGTACACCTGTTCCATTCCACAACTGTAAGAGTTCTTCAACTAATGGCCTTAGGTACACATCAATGTCGTTGCCGGGTTGCTTAGGGCCTTGGATGAGCTCTGGCATCATAATGAACTTCCGCTTCATGCACAACCAAGGGAGAAGGTTATACATACATAGAGTCACAGGCCATGTGCTATGGTTGCTGCTTTGCTCCCCAAAAGGATTAATGCCATTTGCGCTTAGACCAAACCATACGTTCCTTGCATCACCTGCAAACTCCTCCCTGTACTTTCTCTCGATTTTTCTCCACCGCGACCCGTCAGCGGGTACTCTCAACTTTCCGTCTTTCTTACGGTCTTCTCTGTGCCATCGCATCGCCTTGGCATGCTCTTTGTTTTGGAAGAAACGTTTCAACCGTGGTATTATAGGAGCATACCACATCACCTTGGCAGGGATCTTTTTCCTGGGGCACTCGCCCTCGACATCACCAGGGTCATCGCGGCTGATCTTATAGCGCAATGCACTGCATACCGGGCACGTGTTCAAATCCTCGTACTCACCGCGGTAGAGGATGCAGTCATTAGGGCATGCATGTATCTTCTGCACCTCTAGCCCTAGAGGGCAGACAGCCTTATTTGCTTTGTATGTACTCTCGGGCAATTCGTTGTCCTTTGGAAGCATATTCTTTATCATTACCAGCAACTTTCCAAATCCCTTGTCAGATACACCATTCTCCGCCTTCCATTGCAGCAATTCCAGTGTGGTGCCCAACTTTTTCTTGTCAGCTTCGCAATTCGGGTACAACAATTTCTTGTGATCCTCTAACATGCGCTGCAACTTCTTCTTCTCCTTTTCACTTGCGCAGTTTCTCTTTGCATCGGCAATGGCCCGACCTAGATCATTAGCGGGCTCATCTGATGCCTCTTCTTCAGCTTCTTCCCGCATTGCCAGGTCAGCTTCTTCCCCCATTTTTGTATAATCGTATTCAGGGAACCCATGGCCAGGATAGCTATCGTCGTCCTCTTCTTCTTCATTGTCTTCCATCATAACCCCTCTTTCTCCGTGCTTGGTCCAAACATTATAGTGGGGCATGAAATCGGACTCAAACAGGTAGATGTGAATGGTTCTTGAGTTAGAGTAATTGTGATCATTCTTACAGCCAGCACATGGACAAGGCATAAAACCATCCGCCCGCTTGTTTGCCTCAGCCGCAAGCAGAAAATTATGCACGCCATTAATGAACTCGGGAGAGCATCGATCATCGTACATCCATTGTCGGCTCATCTTCATTACACAACACCGAAAAGACCAAATTAATACAAGTTCATACATAAAGTTCATACAATGCTTAAATGAAACAAACAAATAACTCTCTAGCTAAAACATTTAAATGCAACAACAAATGCGATCAAGATCGCAACTAAGGTAACAATTGATCCAACAGCATAATGATACCAAGCCTCACTATCCATGGCATATTTTCTAATCTTTCTAATCTTCAAGCGTATTTTCTCCATCTTGATCTTGTGATCATCTACGACACCGGCAACATGCAACTCCAATTCCATCTTCTCCCCCTCAATTCTTTTCAATTTTTCTTTCAAATACTCGTTTTCTCTTTCAACTAAATTTAACCTCTCACAATAGGGACGGTTGGAATTTCCGGTTCACATACCTCCTAGATAAAAATATCTATGTCAACTTGATGGACATAATTTGTCATAAACACGAAATGCAACAAATAGTTTTAAAAGAGAATATACCACATCCGAATCATAACACGGCCGAGGTCCGACGGGGATGGATATCAAAACCATGGCACTATGTATAACAAACAATGTATGGGTAAGATAATTATACGAGTAACTATATATCCAAATCACACAAACATGATTTTTATATATAAAAAAGATAAGAACAAGAGGCTCACCACAAGGTGGCGACGGGACGGTGCGGGCGATCGGCGGTGGTTACAACGGAGATTTAGAAGGCACTAAGTAAACCACACCTACATATGCAAATTAAGTGTTATTTTGACCTCAAATTGCATATAAATCAAATAATACCACATATAATTTCTCCCAAATTACTAAAACCCACAAATTAATCACTATATAAACCATTGCAAGAGCTAATCTAGCAATGAGAGATGAAAGGACAAAGTTGCTAACCTTTGTGATCATTTGAATGGATGGGGGCCTTCAAATCTTGACAAAATTTGGGAAAAAATGTGTGATGAGCTCGAGGAAGAAGGGAAGAACAGAGAGGAGAGGGGAAAGGGGTAAGAACAGAGCGTGGGTGGACGAAGGGTTTATATAGGACGACCTTTAGTACCGGTTCGAGGCACGAACTGGTACTAAAGGTGCTGGAGGGGCCCCAGACTGACAACATCCTGCCACCACTCTTTTTAGTACCGACTCGTGGCACGAACCGGTGCTAAAAGTTCAGCACGAACTGGTACTAATGAGAGCGGCCCGCCTAGCCGTTGGAACCGGCACTAATGGTCACACTAGTGCCCGCTCAAATACAAACCGGGACTAATGAGCTGAACATTTGAACCTTTTTCTACTAGTGATGGAGCTCTTCTTATTGTCGAGTAGAATATTTCGATTTACTGGTGGAAATTTTCATTGAATGAGACAAAAAAGGCCCATATTGCATGCTGTCCCAGAAAAGGGAACATCCCACAACTCGAGGCGGATCTGCCCACAACTCAAGGCGGATCTGCAGGCATGCAGGCCCACGGTCTCTTAGTGGAGGGGATCGACCTGGGATCATGCGCACGTAAAGTTAAACTGTCGGTACGCCTCGCCTAGGTGATGACGGGCGCGCGTGGGGATACGATGACGCGCGCGTGTGGGAGGACGCACTTGGTGGGGGGGGGGTCTGCCTGCTTTTAGACTCCGCTCCTGACACCATATCGATCCTGGAACGGATCTAGTCCGACTGCACGGATCCCGAGGACGATTTTGCGACAGCAATTTTCACGTTCTGCACGTCACATAAAATGTCGGTTTCAAAAAAAAAATCACCGTCTTGCACGAAAAAATTTAACTTTCTCCGAATTAGCTCAAATTTTGCATGGCCCACTAGGGTGTACCTGCCCACTTGCTGGAAAAATTTGGTGTCAGGGTGAAGATAAAAAAATTGGACCTTATTCATCGAAGACCGTTCGGGTAGGCAGGGAATGGTCCGTCAGGAAGGACGTGTTTTTTTGGCATGCTTCAAATGGACCGAATTTTTTTCTACACCCTTGTTCCAACATGACAAGCATCCATGCCAACTGGAAATTGTTCTTCGACGTTGTATGGATTTTGTAGGGTATAAGGATTACGCATGTGTGAATTGAGGCACGGAAAAACAGTTTCAACAAAGACAACGTATAGGATTTTTACACCCTTGTGATGGGCAAACTTGTTTAGATGCAAGACCATCTCAACTCAGAAACAACTTTATGGTTGGTCATAAAACAAATGCATAATTCTCGATACATTGTTGTTCAAGGACCTGTGTCATGAATAAATTGTACCATAACTATGAACATAGTGCGAAACAAAAAAATCTATGTTTGAAACAAAATAATCCTGGTTGAAGCTTAAACTGGTTGAAAAACCATTGAGCGTACTATATATGGTCTTCTCCGCCGCCAAAATCCAGTGACCTCTTGTGTTTGCACGTTGGAGATTGCGTCGGGCTTGGCGACAACCAATGTTCTTGAATCTTTTTCTGCTTAACATCAATGAAACCATACAACTGAAGTTGTTCATGTTCTTTCTCCGCCAACGCTCTATCAAGGCCCTCCATTTCTTGGATTCGCACTTCCTGTAAAAAAGCATAGGAATGGTATTAGGAACAACTCATAAATGATGTAGCCATAGACTAGATGCATGTAACATGTACAATTGGAACCTCTGGATCACTGCCATCCTCGGGATAAGGACCCGTAGTTCTATTGTACACAATGTACAAGTAACATGTATTGCTGCCATTCAGATCAGAAAGCATTTTTCCTACATCATCTGGTCCTGCAATCAAGACCATTCCTTCTGGCAGCTTCCACGTAGATCTAGGTAAGAAGCAGTACAAATCTGCTCCCATTTTGCAACAAAAAGTAGTTCTCATTTCACGCATAATGACATCATAGGCCACTTTGTCGGGTTAAAAAATTCTAATTTCTGCCGGTCTTTCATCAAAGTATGATCTCGGGACATGTGACATCTCATCATCCCTATGCAGAAAAAATTCCATGACCAACACCTAGTATCTCACATCAGAGTTAATACATTCAATGAGTAAAGGGGCAAACATATATTTTTATGTGCATAGCAACATTGCGGCGTTGTTACCTTCTTTTGTGGAATGTATCCCCCGTATGGAGTGACTGGGGATTGTGCCATCTCAGACGTTGTCACCTTGCTATGTGGAATGTATCCTTCATGTGGAGTGACTGGGGACTATGCCATGTCAGGATTCTTATCCTGCATATGAATCGCCGACAGTGGGTTTACACACAAGTTCAAAAAGGTCATACCATATCTTGGCTATGAATGTGTAGCATCGTTGTGAGGTACTTACAAGGGGAGAATTGAAGATACGTTGTTGGGGTCGAGTGATGTGGCATTGAACGGGTGACTCTATCGCAAGGTCTCGAGTGAATGGGGATTGTGACATGAAAAAACCATTTTTAATACTTCAAAAATAAGAAAAAGATTTTCTAGAATTTTTTGGATATCATTGTGATATTATTGAAATCTCACATAACTCACGCGGCCCACCCTCCCTAAATCCCACGATTACATCGCCTCATTCTAACCACCCGGGCCATCCGCACCTCCCACGACCGCTGCAGGGTCAGATCGGAGACGCCAGGCTCACACGGAATACAGGAGTCGTCGGCCACCGCTCACCGCCCACCGCCAACGTGATCTGAGGGGTCGGACTTCAGTGTTCTTCTCGCCGCCTCCTCCTCGCGTGAACGCGCCGTTTATTCTTGGCACCGTCAACCGCGCTATAACGGCACTTATAGTTTGCCACGCACCATCTGCCACCATCAACTCGGCACCGTCGTCTCCGAGAGAAGGTATTACCTGATCGTAGCTTTTTTTAATTGTTGTCGACCGCTCCTTTAGTAGTTGAACCCTCATAGGTTTTGCACAACTTCACGTGGTTAAGCAATTGTATACCCTTGTTAAACTGTGCTTATTTTATGCACGACCAAATAGTGTGTGTGCTTAAACTCATAAGTGAATCATATGTTAAATGACCCAGTTAATTTTGTTAAAATTAGTTGACTGCTAATTTTGTTATACATTTTTCAATATTTTGTTATACTGTCGGCGTTCTGGGAACGGGGGTCCCCAGACTTGCCTACCTGCGGCCCGCAGCGTGGCTAAGCCAGCAGGCCGTACGACCCATCTTCATGAACAAGGCATCCAAGACCCTCGCGAGGGGCAAAGCCTCGCGAGGCGGACGACGCAAGACCTCCTCAGGAGTGGCCTAGTCAGGCAGGCTCACGAGGAGCGGAGATATCAAGGCGGGGCAAACCTCACGAGGCTCTCGTGACGTGAGCCATGACGATCGACACCAGGCGGGCACCAGAGCGCGCAGCGTCCTTGTTTCCTCTTTGGTGCTAAGGAAGCTAGCGCAGGCGAGGAGTACCGAGGCATCAGGCAAAGGTTGCTATATCGGTGCAACGAGACCAAGACCAGGAGGACGGCAAGACGGAGGTCATCGTGGAGCCCAAGACGGTGTCACCACCAGAGCCTTTTGCAGGCGAAGACCACTTTTGTCAGGATAGCTTGTACTAGCTGCCCCCCTTCAAATTTGCCCTCCGTTGTTGGCTCCCTTCCCGCTCAATATTTGGGAAGAGGACTAGGGCCTATATAAGTAGTGCTAGCCACCACAGTAGGGGGATCGAGCAGTTCATCCAGCTCTCACCCGCTAAGACAGCAAGCACAAGAACACCTCAACCTCAGGAGGCTGTTCTTCCCTCTGTACTGTTCATCATCAGCCCAAGAGGCAATCCACCACCACCACACTGGAGTAGGGTATTACACCACAACGGTGGCCCGAACCAGTATAAATCTCGTGTCTTTCTGTGCCGTGAGTTCGTCGAGTTCGTCCACGAGATCTTAGCGAGCTAGGGCGTAGATCGGTAGGAGGGAAAGACTTCGCGCGCACCCCATTGTTCGAACCTTAAGGGTTTGCCAGAACCCCACATCCGACATTTGGCGCGCCAGGTAGGGGTGCGCCGGAGCTCCTCACCACCAACATGCGCCCCACGCCGCCGCACTTCGCCCCCATGGCAGGTGCCCCGCCATCCACCTCTGCGTCCGACATCGACAGCGGGGTGTCTGGGTACCGAGCCCTGGCCCCCGCCCTACGGTGAGTGCGGTGGCCAACCAAGTTCAAGCCAGAGATGCCGCCGCGTTACGACGGCGCGGCAGACCCAACGCCGTTCCTGCTGGCGTACGAGGAGGCTGGCCTCGAAGCCGGAGGCAACGACAAGATCATGGCCAACTGGTTCCCCATGGCCCTTGCCGGCGAGCCGCGCGCCTGGCTGCTCAACCTCCCGGGATCCACGGTGGCCTCCTGGGGGGAACTCCATGACCTCTTCACCGCTCGCTACGCGGTGCCGGCACACCATGCAGTCTCGGCCCTGCTGGGCGGCTCTCAAGCACCGCCTTCAGGCCGCCACGTCAAGTCGTTTCTCCGCCAGATCGGGGCCACCTCCAAGCGCCTGTGGGCTCCGCCGGGTTGGGCTGCGCCAGAGGCCGACCTCACCTTCGGCCCAGAAGACCACCCCGACTCCACCGCCGGCTTCGGCATGCTCCCAATGCTCTGCACACCCACCATCTGCAACGTGGCCATTACCAAGACCCTCATCGACGGCGGTGCCGGCCTCAACTTGCTCTCCGTAGAAGCCTTCAGCCTTCTTCACGTGCCGCTCGAGTGGCTCAGCCTCAGCAAGCCGTTCTCAGGAGTGGGTGGTGGAGCTGCCCACTCTCTGGGGCAGATCCGCCTCCCTGTCACCTTCGGCACACGTGACAACTACCGCACCGAGCTGGTGGACTTCGACATCGCCCGCATCGGTCTCCCGTACAATGCCATCCTCGGGTACCTGGCTCTCGCTCAGTTCATGGCGGCGACTCACTCGGCCTACAACCTCATGAAGATGCCAGGGAGCAAGGGCGTCCTCACCATCAAGGGGGACACTAAGGAGGCCGTGACGGCGCTCAGGCTCGCCTTCAAGACCGCGGCAGCAGCACGGCCCGCTGACGCCGGTACCCCCGAGGCCAAGGAGGCCGCGCCTACCAAGAAGAACAACTGTTCACCCAAGACAAGGCGGAAACCAAGCAGGTGCCGGTCAACGAGGATAGGTCTTCAGGAGCCACCTTCACCATAGGAGCCGGCCTTGACCCGGGACAAGAAGAAGCCTTGGTGAGGTTCTTGCGCACGAACAAGGAGATATTCGTGTGGGAGACCAGTCAGCTAGTGGGGGTCCCGAGGGAGGTGATCCAGCATCATCTAAGGGTATGCCCCAACATACGCCCCGTGAAGCAGCGAGCAAGATGGCAGTCCACTGAGAAGCAGGCCTTCATCATCCAAGAGACACGCAAGCTGGACGCGGCACGAGCCGTTTGAGAAGTTCGATATCCCGAATGGCTGGCAAACCCCGTCGTAGTGCCAAAGAAAGGCAGGAAGGAGCGGATGTGCGTCGTCTTCACCAACCTTAACAAAGCCTTCCCCCAAGATCTGTTCCCACTCCCCCGCATCGACCAAATTTTCGACTCCACCGCCGAGTGCGACCTGCTATGCTTCCTGGATGCGTTCTAGGGTATCATCAGATCAAGATGGCGGTGGAAGATGTGGAGAAGGCAGCCTTCCTGACACCATGTGGGGTGTACTGCTACACCTGCATGCCCTTCGGGCTGCGCAACACAGGCGCGGCCTTTCAGCGGTTGATGCACATCTCCCTGGGGCGGCAGCTCGGAAGAAACACAGAGGCCTACGTTGACGACATAGTGGTAAAGTCTCGCGAGGCGAGGACATTGATTCAAGACATGGAGGAGACCTTCGAGAGCCTGTGCCAGGTGAACTTGAGGCTTAACCAGGAGAAGTGCGTGTTCGGCGTCCCCTCCGGCAAGCTGCTGGGATTCCTCGTATCCCACAGAGGGATCGAGGCGAACCCGGAGAAGATCAAGGCCATCGAGGACATGAGCCCACCACAGATCCTCAAAGAGATGCAAAAGCTAGCAGGGCGGGTGACCGCATTAGGGCGTTTCATCTCCAAACTGGGAGAGTGCGCCTTACCCTTCTTCAAGCTCATGAAGAAGAAGGGCCCATTCGAGTGGACCCCGGAGGCCGACCAGGCCTTTCGAGACCTCAAGAAATACCTTACCAGCCCCCCGGTGATGGTGGCACCACAACCTCTCGAGCCCCTGGTACTCTACCTTGCCGCCACCCCATACTCCGCCAGCGCGGCGCTGGTGGCGGTTCGGGAGGAGCGCCAAGCCGGAGCTAAAGTGGCGCAGGGTCAGGAAGGTGCAGCAAAGGCATCAGTGGTGGAAGACCAAGCTCGGCAGGGCAACGTCGCAGAAGCTCCTGAGGACAGTCAGGTCTCAGGAACCCCTCCACCTCAGGATATGCCCCAATCTCCGCAGGGCCCGAGCCTCGACAGTGTGCCAGCCCTCATCGAACACCCGGTGTACTTCGTCAGCACCGTACTGCGGGACGCGAGGGCACGCTACCCCAAGCCCCAGAAACTCCTGCTCGCACTCTTGGTGGCATCACGCAAGCTGCGACACTACTTCCAGGGCCACCCCATCAAGGTCATCTCAGCCTACCCATTGGAGAGGGTGCTCAGGAGCCCTAACTTAGCCGGAAGGGTTGCTGAGTGAAACATCTAGTTGGAAGCGTTCCAGTTGGAGTTCAGAACTACTAGGGTCATCAAGGGGGTTGCGCTCGCTGACTTTGTGGCAGAATGGACGGATGCCCCGACACTTGAGGAAGGAGAAGACCGGTCCACCTCCCCAGGGAGCGAGGCTCTAGACGGCTGGGTCATGTACTTAGATGGCGCCTTCGCGCACCAGGGCGCGGGGGCTGGAGCAGTGCTCATCTTGCCCACTCAGGACAAGCTCTACTACGCCATGCAACTCTGCTTTCAGCACGGCGAGAAGGTCTGCAACAATACCGCAGAATACGAAGGCCTCATAGCTGGCCTGAAGGCTGCGGCAGCTCTAGGGGTGAAGCGCCTTACCGTAAGAGGCGACTCGCAACTCCTCGTCAACTTCTCCAACAAGGTGTATGAGCCGAAGGACGAGCATATGGAGGCCTACCTCGCGGAGGTGCGCAAGATGGAAAAACAGTTCTCGGGCCTGGAGCTGCAGCACGTGACCCGGGGCACCAACAAGGAAGCCGATGACATCGCCAGGAGAGCATCCAAGCGGCAACCGCAAGAGCCCGGTGTCTTTGAGGAGCGGCTCTTCAAGCCATCAGCTACACCACCTCTTTCAAGCGCGACTCATCCTCGGGAGGAGCTCCCACAGCCTCCAGTCACGGGATCCCTAGCCTGTGGCCCGACCTCAGGAGCTCGGCTGCTCTTGGCGCTCGAGCCCCAGGAGGAATGCTGGACCAAGGAATTCAAGGAGTACCTGACGCACGGGACGCTGTCGGAGAAGGAAGAGGACGCGGAGCGCGTGGCCCGGCAAGCCACGGCATACTATATCCAAGATGGCGAGTTATACAGGAAACAGCCGAACAATGTCACGCTGCGCTGCATCTCCAGTGATCAAGGAAGGGAGTTGCTGATTGACATACACGGCGGGGACTGCGGACACCACTCCTCGTCACGGACCCTCGTCGGCAAGGTGTTCCGCAGTGGATTCTACTGTCCTACAGCACTCAACGACGCAGCCGAGCTGGTGAAGTCCGGCGAAGCTTGCCAATTCCACGCCAAGCAAATCCATCAGCCTGCTCAAGGCCTCCAAACCATCCCGCTCACATGGCCGTTCGCGGTCTGGCGGCTGGACATCTTAGGCCCGTTCCCTCGGGCGCCAGGGGGCTACCACTATCTCTACATCGCCATCGACAAGTTCACCAAGTGGGCGGAAGTGGAAGTCGTCCATACCTCCCAGCCGGCTCTGTTGTCAAGTTCATCAAGGGCCTCGTGAGCCGCTTCGGGGTCCCCAACCGCATCATCACAGATAACGGTTCGCAGTTTACTAGCAACCTCTTCAAAACCTACTATGCTAACCTTGGAATGCAGATCTGCCACGCTTCGGTGGCCTACCCCAGGAGTAATGGTCAGGCCGAACGCGCTAACGCGGAGGTCCTGAGGAGCCTCAAGACCAAGACCTTCAAGAAGAAGCTGGAGGCCTGCGGCAGGGGCTGGCATGACGAGCTCCAGGCCGTGATGTGGTCCATCCGCACCACCGCCACCAAGCCAACGGGCGAGACTCCATTCTTCCTCGTCTACGGAGCTGAAGCAGTCCTTCCTCACGAGGTCAAGCATCGCTCCGCACGGGTCCTGGCATTCGACGAAACGCAGCAGGACGCCACGCGGGGGATCGAACTCGTGCTCGGGGAGGAACATTGTCGCGAAACTGCACTGAGGGCGGCGAGGTACCAGCAAGCGCTGCGGTGATACCACTACCGCAACATCCGCTCCAGGACACTCGAGACGGGTGACCTAGTCCTGAGGCGGGTCCTCTCCAGGGAAGGGCTGCATAAGCTTTCACCAATGTGGGAGGGCCCGTTCAGGGTCGTCCACATCTCCAGGCCTGGCGCCGTGCGCTTGGAGACACAAGACGGGGTACCTATCCAAAATGCCTGGAACATTCAGCACCTCCGGAAGTTCTACCCATGAAGCAAGGCCCAAAGCCTGTGAAGAAAGGCCCAGAGCCTGTGAAGAAAGGCCCAGAGCCTGTGAAGAAGGCCCGGTGCCTGTGAAGAATCGCCGCCCGTGACACTCTCACGTAATAATGAGTTGGGGCTATACACGCCCCGGAGTCTCAGGAGCGCCGGCCTCAGGCCCTGGGGCTCCCGCCCACGCCTAGTGGCAGCACTTAGCTCCGGGCTGGTGAGAAGACTTGAAGACTAGATTAGGTGCCAGACGCGGCTTTTCATTTGCTTTCCATAGTTGGCTCGCTTTTCCTTAATCGAAGTTTGCTTTTGGCGTTCCTTGCTGATTTGGTTCCCTCGCCTCTCACCGCATTTTTCTGGCTCGGGTTTGCTCGTGTTCTCTCTCTCGCATACCTCACGAGGGGGCTAGGCAGGTGCCCACGCGAGCATTTTTCTCCTCTCTGCCTTCTCGCGAGCCACCCTCGTTCGAGCCCAAAAGTTGGCGCACCTCTCCTAGTTCGTGCCCCTCGGGTACCGCGATACAAAGCGCCAGGTCAGGGCCTGGGTGAACGGCAAATCTTTTAACGCACTTCCTAACGAATTTTCGCAGTCCCTGAGCAAATGCAGGACGCCAAGGCAAGATGGACACGAGGAAACAAACACCTCGTGAGGAAGGGGGCGTCCTGAATATACTAGGTTAAGTTATCTTTGCGCAAAATAACGACACGGCACGGGAACAACACGCGTAGTGCAATAACCGAGGAACCATAGTTTAGTACACGCCCCCCTGGGCCCATACTGGTTTCATTCTTGATGTAGGAAAAGGAGTAAAACTAAAGTAGCGTTGCAGCGATCCGCGGAGGCAGGCCCCTAGCGGCACCCCGAGCCTAGCCGGATCCTTCCTCGCGCTTCACGAAGGCACGGCCACGAGATGACCCATTGCCGCCTTCAAAGCGGGCGCGGCGGCTGGTCGTAGCCGCCATTGCTGGAGCTGTCGCCGGAGGAAGAGCCGTCGTAGCTGGACGAGACACGGTCGCCGCCGAGGGCAGGCTCGCCCTCATCCTTGTCGCGACCGTCACCAAGGCCGAGCACCTCCTCACCGTCGTTCGCCTCGGGGCAGCACCCGGCGCGGCGACCATCTTCCCCAAACACCCTCACATAGAGGGTTGATCCACCATCGTACTTGAAGTGGAGGGTGCACCGCCTGTCCAGGCCACGCGCGCGGGCGAACGTCTGCCAGCCGCGGGCCAGGGCTATGTTGCCCACGGCGGAAGTCTCGACCGCAACCCAAGAGGCCTTGCTATAGCAACCATCCGCCTGCAACCAGAGTCCGCTTGGACCAGAGGCCGGCAGTTCACCGGCAAAGAAGCGCAAGAGTTGGAGCCAGTTGCCGGCCGGGTTCTTCGACCAGACGACAAACTCCGGCGACACCTCTGCCGTGCGGAAGCGCGGACGTGGGGGCCGCGCCACCATAGCACGCCTCCCCTCGTCAACTGGACCGCCATGGCTGGGACGACCCCATCCGCATGCCGCGGCGCCGCTACGACAGTGGGCCACGGCGGGGGTCGCAGCGTGCTTGCGCGGACGGCCGCGTCCGCGCTTGGGTGCCAGGGAGCCGGGTCCCTCGCGAGGGGCCTTTCCCTTCTTGGCGGCAGAGAACTTCCTTCGTGGTGCCATTGGTGGCCCAGCAAGCAATGGAGCGAGGAGGAAGAAGCAAGCGAGCAAGGAAGAGATGGGCAACGGGGGCTCCGCCCCCTCCCCATTTATAGCAAGAGAAGGCCAACCGGCGCCTCCCACGATCGCAGGTAATGATGGTTTTCCTTGCATGTCATAGGGACTTGTCAAGTCGAGCAGTTGCCGAGGCGGCGTGGGAAGCGGAGACACCCATGTCCAATCAACCGCCACGCGTCAACCGAGGCCGCAGGCTTTTGGGGCCCGCGGTGCTCCGTACTTGACCCTTGGCTTCGCCGCGAGGCCAAGCCGAGCGCACCTTGGGCCCGGGGGCTACTGTCGGCGTTCTGGGAATGGGGGTCCCCAGACTTGCCTGCCTGCAGCCCGCGGCGTGGCTAAGCCAGCAGGCTGTACGGCCCATCTTCATCAACAAGGCATCCAAGACCCTCGCGAGGGGCCAAGCCTTGCGAGGCGGACGACGCAAGACCTCCTCAGGAGTGGCCTAGTCAGGCAGGCTCACGAGGAGCGGACATATCAAGGCGGGGCAAACCTCACGAGGCTCTCGTGATGTGAGCCATGACGATCGACGCCAGGCGGGCACCAGAGCGCGCAGCGTCCTTGTTTCCTCTTTGGTGCTAAGAAAGCTGGCGCAGGCGAGGAGTACCGAGGCATCAGGCAAAGGTTGCTATATCGGTGCAACGAGACCAAGACCAGGAGGACGGAAAGATGGAGGTCATCGTGGAGCCCAAGACGGCGTCACCACCAGAGCCTTTTGCAGGCGAAGACCACTTTTGTCAGGATAGCTTGTACTAGCTGTCCCCCTTCAAATTTGCCCGCCGTTGTTGGCTCCCTTCCCGCTCAATATTTGGGAAGAGGACCAGGGCCTATATAAGTAGAGCTAGCCACCACAGTAGGGGGATCGAGCAGTTCATCCAGCTCTCACCCGCTAAGACACCAAGCACAAGAACACCTCAACCTCAGGAGGCTGTTCTTCCCTCTGTACTGTTCATCATCAGCCCAAGAGGCAATCCACCACCACCACACTGGTGTAGGGTATTACACCACAACGGTGGCCCGAACCAGTATAAATCTCATGTCTTTCTGTGCCGTGAGTTTGTCGAGTTCGTCCGCGAGATCTTAGCGACCTAGGGCGTAGATCGGTAGGAGGGAAAGACTTCGCGCGCACCCTAGTGTTCGAACCTTAAGGGTTTGCCGGAACCCCACATCCGACACAAACCAGTCTTGGCGGTCTAACCCAGATGCATGAAGTGAATCTACGACGCATAATGTTGGTAAGACTAGCCAAGAGCATCGATAGTGACACGCAATCCATTACCATCAGTAAAATGCCAATTCCTATAACAAAAGAGAACATGCACTGTATATATGGCATTCCGATAGAAGGGGGGGATGTAGAGCCACATCTGCAAAGGGAAACCGGCCAACAATTGTTTACAGCCTATGCAAACAAAGGGCAAATTTTGATTTCTGACCTTGAAAAGGCGATCCGAGCTTCCAAAGCCCCAGACGACGATTTCCTGAGATGGTTCATTCTATACGCAGTTGGAGTTGTTCTAGCACCAACACCACAACGTTATGTGGACTTGAAATTTCTCAACCTTGTTGAAGATCTTGAAAACCTTCGGAAATTTAACTGGGGATGTTTCACACTTAATCACTTGTTCAAGTCCATTCACAAGTTTACACATCTAGATCAAGTTAGTCTACAAGGAAATCTAATTCTGCTCCAGGTTAGTGCTAGATCACTACTTAACATCCTGTAATGTAATTATTGTTCTGTTGCATATTTGTATGGTGATGAACTAATTTATTGTGTAGTTTTCGTATTGGGAGCACTTGCGTACTGGACGATTGATGTATCCTTGTAGACCCCCTCCATTGCTCGCACGATGGGACGAAAGCTTGCTACTTTAAGAAGCGATGCTTACGAGAAAGAAGGTCTTCATAACGGGCTGGTACCTATCTACAATTGAACTTTCTATAACCGATTTTTTAGTTGCTAGTAATGATTCATTCTATATTATAAAAAAAGGTTGTCATGGAAATTTGTGCTCCTCAACTACTGTTAGAGAATTCAAATAATCCTCCAAGAAAAAATTATGAACATGTGGATGACCATGATTCGTATCGAGCACAATGACAAGGACAGCAACTTAGTAGCCAGCAAGTATGCACTCGAAAGACGATTTGTTTTTGCAATATCACAAAAAGGTGACATCGAACCTCGATCATTTAGCTATTGTTATCAACGGGCTTTTATTTTGTTTACACAGATGGACATGATATTTGAAGCTGGTCATGAAAAGAAGGTAGGCAGGAAGTTAATGGAAACTGAGCACAGATTTGATGCCAAATACATCACGATGAGTGAAGACTTGATCAACATAAAGAGTAAAACTGGCAGTAATCCTAGGTTGTCGAAGGCTGAGGACGAAATTAAAGACTTAAGGAGGGAACTCCATGTATGTCATACTGTGTATTTTATATTTTGTATGCATATATTCCTTCATATTCATTGTTGTTTCCATTTTTGCAGGAATTAAAATACCAATTTACAAGCAGCCGACAATCAGTCTCACAGAAAGCGGGCGTGCAGGTGATCATTATGGCCCAACATGTTTTTAGCTAAAAGTAACAAACTAATGATGAGCGACCTTTTTTCATCGTAGGAACAAGTCAATGTGTGCAATTCATCCTTGACGGCAACTCCTAGGGTTAGCGAATGCACGGTAGGGACTTCGACTACACCAATTGCAAGACATGTGACGCAAAACAATGAGGAACCACGATTAACTCCGATGAGGCCTGTCTTTGACAATGATTACAAGTTCACGAAAGAGGACATAGAGACAGTCGTTTTCATCCACGGAACATACAACCCTGTTGAAATAGCTAGAATCGGAGACATTTCCCTCACGGCTGAAAAACTGAAGCGAAATTTGAGCAACCAATACATTTGTGATGATGTAAGCCCCTTGTACTCCAGTCTACATCATTACTGCAACTACTGTCTTATTATTGTATGAATGAAAATTTGGCAGGTTATTATGGCATATGCTCGCATTAGCCAAATTGAGAATGATACTACATCAATTATATCGCCTCACGAAACCGATAAGCTGTTACAAACGAAGGAGGTGGTTCCTGATGGACGTGGAGCCTCGTGGGTTGGTCGTCTAGCAGAAAAATTTGTAGGGCGCCTAAAGGTACATGTTTTCCTCACTTTCATAGTTTCTTTACACACTGTACAAGAAAAATTTCGGTTGTCACCCCAGCCCAAATGTTACTCCAGGTGCATGTCCCACTTAATGTACACCAAAAGCACTGGATGCTAATGATGTTTAATTTTGACAAAGAAGAGATTCAGATAGTGAACTCCTTGAATAATCATTGTGACAAGACCAATGAAGATTCTCTTGTAAGTGTTCTCTTGCTGCCTCTTTTGATCTGCATGGCACATGGCCTCCGAAAGTACCGTAACCCTATGTATAACTCGTCGTACACTAGGTGGAATCGATTCAGTTGTGCATCGATGAAGCTGTCAAGAATGGGTTGATATCACCGGCTAAGCCCATCAAGTTTGCCGAATAGACCAACGCACGCTATCAGAACATACCACAACAGGCTGACGAGTATGCACGTCCTCCTAAACTATTCTTTGCTTACACGAATAAGATTCCTAATCTGTAACTAAATATTGCAGGAGTTCCTGTGCGACACTACAGAACATGTTGTCATGGAATGGGGATAAAATGACCGATTGCTACTTCTTGAGCTTGCGTTGGTTTTTTCCTTGAAGAGGAAAGGGTGATGCAACAAAGTAGAGATAAGTATTTCCCTCAGTTAGAGAACCAAGGTATCAATCTAGTAGGAGACAACGCACAAATCACCAATACCTGCACAAACAATCAAACAACTTGCACCCAACGCGATAAAGGGGTTGTCAATCCCTTCACAGTCACTTGCAAAAGTGAGATCTGATAGAGATAGATAAAACTAAACAAACGATAAAGTAAATATTTTTGGGTTTTTTGGTTTATAGATCGGAAAGTAAAAGATTGCAAAATAGTAGATCGGAAACTTGTATGATGGAAAATAGATCAGAAACTTATATGATGGAAAGTAGATCGGAAACTTATATGATGGAAAGTAGACCCGGGGGCCATAGGTTTCACTAGAGGCTTCTCTCAAGATAGCAAATAACACGGTGGGTGAACAAATTACTGTCGACCAATTGATAGAAAAGCACAAAGTTATGATGATATCTAAGGCAATGATTCTGAAATATAGGCATCACGTCCGTGTCAAGTAGACCAAAGTGATTCTGCATCTACTACTATTACTCCACACATCGACTGACTCCTGCCTGCATCTAGAGTATTAAGTTCATGAAGAACAGAGTAACACATTAAGTAAGATGACATGATGTAGATGAATAAACTTAGGCAATATGATGTAAACCCCATCTTTTTATCCTCGATGGCAATAATAAAATACGTTCCTTGCTGCCCTACTGTCACAGGGAAAGGACACCGCAGTATTGAACCCAAAGCTAAGCACTTCTCCCATTGCAAGAAAAACCAATCTAGTTGGCCAAACCAAACCGATAGTTCGAAGAGAATTACAAAGATACCAAATCATGCAGAAAAGAATTCAGAGAAGATTCAAATAATATTAATAGATCAGCTGATCATAAATCCACAATTCATCGGATCTCGACAAACACACCGCAAAAGAATATTACATTGGATAGATCTCCAAGAACATTGAGGAGAACATGGTATTGAGAATCAAAGAGAGAGAGTAGAAGCCATCTAGCTACTAGCTATGGACCCGTAGGTCTGTGGTAAACTACTCACGCTTCATCGGAAGGGCAATAGAGTTGATGTAGATGCCCTCCGTGACCGTATCCCCCTCCGGCAGGATGCCGGAAATGGCCCCTAGATGGGATCTCACGGGAACAGAAGGTTGCGGCGGTGGAAAAGTGTTTTCGTGGATACTTTTGGTGGTTTGGGAATATATGTGAATATATAGGAGCAAGATCTAGGTCAGGGGGTCACGAGAGGCCCACAAGGTAGGGGGGCGCGCCCTACCCCCCTGGGCGCGTCCTCCACCCTTGTGGCCGCCTCATGGCTCTTCCGACTTGCACTCCAAGTCTCCTGGGTGTCTTCTGGTCCAAGAAAAATCATCGCGAAGGTTTTATTCTGTTTGACTCCGTTTGGTATTCCTTTTCTGCGAAACTCTAAAACAAGGAAAAAACAGAAACTGACACCGGGCTCTAGGTTAATAGGTTAGTCCCAAAAATAATATATAATAGCATAATAATGCATATAAAACATCCAAAACAGATAAAATAATAGCATGGAACAATAAAAAATTATAGATACATTGGACGCGTATCATCAAGCATCCCCAAGATTAATTCTTGCTCGTAATTATAGATACATATTTTGTCCTTGAATTTTACCTTGGGGTGCCTTGTTCATCCCCAAGCTTAGGCTCTTGCCACTCCTTATTCCATAGTCCATCGAATCCTTACCCAAACTTGAAAACTTCACAACACAAAACTCAACAGAAAATCTCATAAGCTCCGTTAGTATAAGAAAATAAATCACCACTTTTGGTACTGTAGTGAACTCATTCTTTATTTATATTGGTGTAATATCTACTTTATTCCAACTTTTCCATGGTTCATACCCCCCGATACTACCCATAGATTCATCAAAATAAGCAAACAACACATAGAAAACAGAATCTGTCAAAAACAGAACAGTCTGTAGTAATCTGTAACTCTCGAATACTTCTGTAACTCCAAAAATTCTTAAACATTAGGACAACCTGGGAAATTTGTGTACCAACCTTTTGCAAAATAAATCAGATCAAAAGCACGCTTCTGTAAAAGATGAAAAATATTTTCCTGGGCGCCAAAGTTTTTGTTTTTCAGCAAGATCAAAACAACTATCACCCTATGCCATTCCAAAGGTCTTACTTGGCACAAACACTAATTAAAACACAAAACCACATCTATCCAGAGGCTAGATGAATTATATATTGAAAAACAGAAGCAAAAAAGCAAAGAACAAAAATAAAATTGGGTTGCCTCCCAACAAGCGCTATTGTTTAACGCCCTTAGCTGGGCATACAAACACAAATTGATCTAGGTATTGTCATCTTTGGTATGCAATCCATAAGTAGCTCTCATAATAGATTCATATGGCAACTTAATTTTCTTTCTAAGAAAGTGTTCCATGCCCTTTCTTAACGGAAATTGAAATCTAATGTTTCCTTCTTTCATATCAATAATTGCACCAATCGTTCTAAGGAAAGGTCTACCAAGAATAATAGGACATGTAGGATGCAATCTATATGAAGAACAATGAAATATACGGGCACATAATTCCTATTTGCAATAATAAGAACATCATTAATCCTTCTCATAGGTTTCTTAATAGTGGAATCCGCGAGATGCAAATTTAAAGAACAATCATCAAATTCACGGAAACCTAACACATCACATAAAGTTTACGGAATCGTGGAAACGCTAGCACCCAAATCACACAAATCATGGAACTCATATTATTTAATCTTAATCTTAATAGTAGGTTCTCACTCATCATAAAGTTTTATAGGGATAGAAACTTCCAATTCAAGCTTTTCTTCAAAAGATTGCATCATAGCATCAATGAAATGTTTAGTAAAAGCTTTGTTTTGATTATAAGCATGAGGAGAATTCAACATGGATTGCAACAAGGAAATACAATCTATTAAAGAACAATTATCATAACTAGTCGTCAACCCATGCATCTGCACGGGCTAGCATTTTTTATATAACAAATATGTGACAAATTAATATGTCAACCAATAATATTTAATATGTTGACATAAGTTACTTTATTATGCTTGCATGTATACCTTTGTTGGACATAGGGTCCAACGAAGTTACATTGCTCTCACTATTTTATAATTATATTGTTTGCATCTAATCATATTACAACAGCATAAATATCGTTGTTGTGTGATGGCAAACCACCTCAGATTTATAGGCAATACGTGAAAATATGGACACGCTACTTTATGAAGGCTATATAATGGTATATGTGTTATATATATTGGTAGAAAAAATGGTTACGAACGCACATGTTGTTGCATGTATTCGTGACCTATAAGTTTCTAAAAGGTATAAAGTTCAAATGCACTATCGTAGCATGTATCTTCCTTACTTACCCTACCAAAAGAAGACATACATCTTCATTTTTAACATGCAAGCATCATCTAATTATAACTAGTCTGTTTCTATACATATTCAAAAATGGTGTTGTTGTTCCTTAAAAAATGATATTCTTGTATATTCTCATTATACTGTGAGCACCATAAATTATTGAGATCAGAAGTTCTTGTCTTTACCAGCAGATTCTTAAACAGTTTCTTTTTTTATGAACATGGATGGACATTCTAAATATTTTTTATCCATACTAATGTCTATCTCATAGACAATCATGTGTTTATATGAGAAATTTGTGGCGCATGATACATCCAGATTCTTTTTTATTATTGCAGAAATTTATAAGTATTTAAACATGGTTTAATAGGTAATTACCATGTGAATCCATGTAAGTCACGAATCACATGATTATCAGGCAAAGTAGTATATTTGTAAAAAAATGCTTAATACTAATCGATGGTCCAGATGGTTCAACACATATGCATCATGTCACCACTACCTTGCACATGGCGACATAGGATGCAGCTGACTCGATTTGGTCCGCTCCTCCTGAGATCTAACGTGCATAGTTTTACTTTCAAAACTATAAAAAGACACACAAATAATTATGCCTTGCATTTTGAAAAGGTAGTAGAAGTTTTCGCTCTATTTATTCTATTCTCAAGATTATCTTACACTGAACATTAGGTTCGAGTAAAATGGCATGCTACGAACAGCGATCAAAAATAGGTCTTGAAGAAGCTAAACATGTAGCCTGCAGTGGCATTAGATGACATTCAAAAAATGTTTGATACATCCACATAAGTACATCATCATACCAAACTAAGTAATCTCTCGTTGTTGTACGGACTAAAGAATATGATCATCAGAATAATATCATTGCCATGCAAATTTCCCATCTATTTCTCCGCATTTAGAATAGTGTTTTGTAGTAATGTCCATCCTAGTAGGATATCATTTAGAGCAAGTATTAATGTTTAGCGTTTGCCTTTGTGAAAATCCTACCACCAAGTCCATACAAACATAAAGTAAGTTTTTTGTAATCTAAAAAACAGAAGCAAAAGACGATAAGGAAAGATTAGCCTTATCCGGTAGCAACAACTGAATAAGTTTCCAGAGGTTTGCTCGTGAGGATACAACATGACAATAGTAAATAGATAGAGGTGTGAAGCATTAGATTTACAAAAGTGACCGGAGCAAGCGATAGAAGAGGGAAAGATGATCCTTCTACAGCGAGCGGCCTGTCAAAGTATACTGTAGGGTGAATGTTTGTGCTCATCAAAACAAAAGTAGTCAGTTAAACATTAATGAATTATTTGTATTTTTTAGGTACTAATAAAGCTGTAAAAAATACAATATGTTATATGGGAAAAGAAGTGTGTACAACACTGAAACGACACTCAGGAAAGGCATTCAGGATCATATACATGCATCTTCCGTTACAGGACAACATGGAGCCAACGTGATAACAGAGAACAGTGTAATAGTAAATATAGATTAGAAGCGTCATAGCGTGTCTCCAAGTAGATGAAGAGAAATTCAGAAACACACATGAGCGTCTTGCATCTGCGCCAGCAGGTGCCCTAAATCCGTTTCCTCCATTTCTTCTACCAAGCGCTTGAGACCCTAGCCAACGTCTGATCGCTGCTTCCGGACAACCATGTGCACTTGCAACGCCAACCTCTATTCCAAGTTCCAAAACATGCTCTACTCGCCGCAATCCATGTACTTATGCTGTCTATAAATTCTTAGAGCTACC
This sequence comes from Aegilops tauschii subsp. strangulata, assembly GCF_002575655.3. Taxonomy (NCBI): domain Eukaryota; kingdom Viridiplantae; phylum Streptophyta; class Magnoliopsida; order Poales; family Poaceae; genus Aegilops; species Aegilops tauschii. The sequence goes on from NC_053039.3 coordinate 489,680,811, forward strand.
TGATGTATTATTTTCCAAGACATTGCATTGTTACTTGTTATTGTTGTTGTTCTCGAGCCTAGTATTTGAAGTTTTCAGTACAGGTCTCTTGATATATAACTCCATTCCCTTCATGTCTATTCATAACAGTCAAGGAGATAGAAATTAAGTCACAGGTAAAAAGTCAACAAAGGTGTAACTCATAAAAAAAATCATTGTACCTCCAGAGGACCATCGAAAGACTATCCATATTGCCTAGTGATTAATAACGCATCCCAAAGTGTGGCTATTTTCACCATGATTATTCATTTCTTGCTTCTCATACTCTCACATAAAGTTCTGCATACAGCAATTGTAGTTTTCACCATGCTAAAGTATCAGAGAGATAATTTGACATACATTCGTTCCTGTAAATATTTTACAGAAGAGTTCAACTATGCAAACTGATTGGTAAGATGCAGTTTGTAGGAGAAGCTCACGCGGTGCGGTTGACGGGATGTCTGTTATGTTCAAGGGCGAAAGTGTTGCCGTGTCCGCACAAGAGGATTGAGTGGGGTACCTTTGATGGGTTGTAGCTGGCATGTCCAAGTGAAATTCTGGAGAAGTTGTTACCGCAAGGTCTTGCAAGAAAGAATCTGTTGAAAGAGTTCCTAGACAGAGACATACAGGTTCGGGGAAGTGATCGGTTCATTGCAAAAAGAAAAAAAAAGTAAGTGCGCTATTATTTATGTTACCCCAATCGCATCTCACATTACCTTTTTTTCTCCATCTACCTACCCGGAGTTCAGGATAGGTCCATACTCTCACATAAAGTTCTGCATACAGCAATTGTAGTTTTCACCATGCTAAAGTATCATAGAGATAATTTGACATACATTCGTTCCTGTAAATATTTTACAGAAGAGTTCAACTATGCAAACTGATTGGTAAGATGCAGTTTGTAGGAGAAGCTCACGCGGTGCGGTTGACGGGATGTCTGTTATGTTCAAGGGCGAAAGTGTTGCCGTGTCCGCACAAGAGGATTGAGTGGGGTACCTTTGATGGGTTGTCGCTGGCACGTCCAAGCGAAATTCTGGAGAAGTTGTTACCGCAAGGTCTTGCAAGAAAGAATCTGTTGAAAGAGTTCCTAGACAGAGACATACAGGTTCGGTGAAGTGATCGGTTCATTGCAAAAAGAAAAAAAGTAAGTGCGCTATTATTTATGTTGCCCCAATCGCATCTCACATTACCTTTTTTTCTCCATCTACCTACCCGGAGTTCAGGATAGGTCCCACATCACCACAGACTTTTGGATCGAAAACAATCATATTGGTTACTATCCACATAGGTCAGTTATAAGAATGCTAGGATTGAACCTTTGACATGACGAAGAATAAATCTGAAGTTGCTACGATACCTGATGACCAGAAAAATTCTTCAAGATTTAATCACATAGGTGCGAATAGGAAGAACATTCAGCGCTCCATGCTTAATCGCACAACATTAATCCAAATCAAAGGAATTGATCTGAGCATATTAGAAAAAAATACAGTTTGAATCTTGCAGTTGTTGCTGGAACATCATGTACTCATGTATGCAAAAGAATTGTACTGGTTAGTATGCACATAGGTCAATCATAAGAATGCTGCTAGGATTGAACGTTCGACATGAGAAGAAGAAATAATCTGAAGTTGCTACGATACTTGAAGAGCAGAAAAATTCTGCCAGATTTTAATTGGCAGATAACACATGAATAGGAAGAACATCCAGCGCTCCATGCATAATCTCATCACATCAGTCACCTTTGATGGAATTGATCTGAGCATGCATATTGCAAAAAAATAATAAAAACTATCTGAATCTTGCCTTTGGTTGGTTGATCTGAGCATGTGCATCTGTCAATACCTGAATCATCACCACTTGAATGTCAGATAGAAGAAGCGGAATCACGCCATACGAATAGATGTTGATCAATCTTCCAATTCCTACACACTCGCACCCTAGGAAGAGCTGATCTGTTTTGAGAGAGATTAGGGCCTGCGTAGGTGACAGAGAGGAAAGGGTGAAGATAGCAAATAGATTAGAATCAGATGGAATTGATGTGAGCGGGCATATTCCAAAAACAAAACTATTTAAATCTTGCCTTTGGTTGGTCGATCTGTGCATGTGCATGTGTCAATACCTGAATCATCACCACTTGAATCTCGGACAGAAGAAGAAGAATCGTGCCCCATCAACAGATGTTCATGGATCTTACACTTCTTGCACGATACAGATGTTGATGGATCTTACACTTCTTGCACGATCATACCCTAGGAAGAGATGATATGATATGAGAGAGATTAGGGTGAAGGGGTGAAGATACAGAACTATGTGAGAGATTGAGAGGGTTGGGAGATAGGAGAGGGATACGTGAGAGTTTGTTAGAGATTGATGGAGTTTTTTTTTTAGGGGAGACATTGATGGAGTTGGGCCATATGGGAGGGAGATACGTGAATTTTATTTCTCATTGAAGAGATATACGTGAGACGTGAGAGATTGAAAGAGTAATTCATGGGAGAGAGATACGTGGCGTGAGAGATTGAGAGAGTAAGGTCATGGAAAAGAGATACGTTTGTTTTTTCCTCATTGAAGAGATATACATGAGACGTGAGAGATTGAGAGAGTAATTCATGGGAGAGAGATACGTGACGTCAGAGATTGAGAGAGTAAGGTCATGGAAAAGAGATACGTTTGTTTTTTTCCTTCCGTGAGTCGGTCTACACCGTAATAATTCGGTCCCACCAAATTAACGGCTCTTAAAATCTAATTAATGTGGTAATTTTTTGGGAGACTGTAATTAGTATAGGTATAGATAGAAGGTATAGATAGATAGATAGATTAAATTCCTTTAAATCCAAAAGAGTGGGTTCATCGCTACTTCAAGTTTTGACCTCTCTGATCCCACTTTTATCAATTTTTGCATCAAGATCTAAAAACTCCGAATCATTGAGACGCTTTTTAACTAAAGTTGACTCATCTCCATTCCCATCTTTATCAAGATTTATATTGGAAAACAAAGATTCAATAGGAGTCACATCAATCACTTTAAGATCTTCATCATTATTTTCACGGAAACTAGAAGATCATGTTTTTACAAACCAATCTCGTTTAGCACGCATCTTAGCGGTTGTTTCTTTGCACTCATGAATGGAGATTATCATAGCCTTTAGAGATTCATTGATACTATGCTTTGGTTGAATAGATCTAATTTTCAAAGAATCAACATCAAGAGAAATTATATCCACGTTCCTAGCCAAATCATCAATCTTGAACAATATTTCTTCAACCAAAGCATTAAAATTCTTTTGTGAACTCAAAAATTCTTTAACACTATTCTCAAAATCAGAGGGCATCTTATTATAATTTTCATAAGAATTGTTGTAGGAATTACCATAATTATTAGAGGAATTACTAGGAAACGGTCTAGATTAAAATTACCTCTATACGCGTTATTACCAAAATTGGTCCTACCAACAAAATTCACATCCATAGATTCATTATTATTTTCAATCAAAGTAGACAAAGGAATATCATTAGTATCAATAGAAGCACTCTTGATAGCAAATAATTTCATAAGTTCATTCATCTTTCCACTCAAAACATTAATCTCTGCAATCGCATTCACTTTTTTTACTAGTGGAAGGTCTTTCGGTGTGCCATTGAGAATAATTAACCATAATATTGTCTAGGAGTTTAGTAGCTTCTACTAAAGTAATTTCCATAAAAGTACCTCCCGCGGCCGAATCTAAAAGATTTCTAGAAGCAAAATTCAATCCGGCATAAAATTTTTGTATAATCATCCACAAATTCAAGCCATGAGTACGGCAATTTCGTATCATCAATTTCATCCTCTCCCAAGATTGTGCAATATGTTCATGATCAAGTTGCTTAAAATTCATAATATCGTTCCTAAGGGAGATGATCTTAGCGGGAGGAAAATACTTGGAAATAAAAGCATCTTTACACTTATTCCATGAATCAATACTATTTTTAGGCAAAGTTGAAAACCAAGTTTTAGCACGATCTGGAAGTGAGAACGGAAATAGATTCACTTTAACAATATCATTATCCACATCTTTTTCTTTTGCATATCGCACAACTCAGCGAAATATTCAGATGGGATGCGACATCTTCACTATGAAGGCCGGAAAATTGATCTTTCATAACAAGATTCAGCAAAGCGCCATTAATTTCATAAGATTCCTCACTAGTGGCGGGAGCAATCGGAGTACTAATAAAATCATTGTTATTAGTATTGGAAAAGTCACACAATTTGGTATTCTCTTGAGCCATCGTGATAAAGCAAGCAATCCAACACATGAGCACACAAAAAGCAAACGAAGAAGACAAACGGAAGAGGGGTGAAGAAAAGGCAAATCTTTTCGAAAATCATTTTAGAAGTGGGGGAGAGGAAAACGAGAGGCAAATGGTGAATAACGTAATGCAAGAGATGAGAGTTTATGATGGGTACTTGCTTGAACTTGGCGTAGATCTCCCCGGCAACAGCGCCAGAAATTCTCCCCGGCAACGGCGCCAGAAATTCTTCCTGCTACTTCTTGAGCTTGCGTTGGTTTTTCCCTTGAAGAGGAAAGGTTGATGCGGCAAAGTAGAGATAAGTATTTCCCTTAGTTAGAGAACCAAGGTATCAATCCAGTAGGAGAGAACACACAAATCACCGATAGCTGCACAAACAATCAAACAACTTGCACCCAACGCGATAAAGGGGTTGTCAATCCCTTCACGGTCACTTGCAAAAGTGAGATCTGATAGAGATAGACAAAACTAAACAAAAGATAAAGTAAATATTTTTGGGTTTTTTGGTTTATAGATCGGAAAGTAAAAGATTGCAAAATAGCAGATCGGAAACTTATATGATGGAAAATAGATCGGAAACTTATATGATGGAAAGTAGATCGGAAACTTATATGATGGAAAGTAGACCCGGGGCCATAGGTTTCACTAGAGGCTTCTCTCAAGATAGCAAATAACACGGTGGGTGAACAAATTACTGTTGACCAATTGATAGAAAAGCGCAAAGTTATGACGATATCTAAGGCAATGATTATGAAATATAGGCATCACGTCCGTGTCAAGTAGACCGAAACGATTCTTCATCTTCTACTATTACTCCACACATCGACCGACTCCTGCCTGCATCTAGAGTATTAAGTTCATGAAGAATAGAGTAACGCATTAAGTAAGATGACATGATGTAGATGAATAAACTCAAGCAATATGATGTAAACCCCATCTTTTTATCCTCGATAGCAACAATAAAATATGTGCCTTGCTGCCCCTACTGTCACTGGGAAAGGACACTACAAGATTGAACCCAAAGCTAAGCACTTCTCCCATTGCAAGAAAAACCAATCTAGTTGGCCAAACCAAACCGATAGTTCGAAGAGAATTACAAAGATATCAAATCATGCATAAAAGAATTCAGAGAAGATTCAAATAATATTCATAGATAAGCTGATCATAAATCCATAATTCATCAGATCTCGACAAACACACCGCCAAAAAAGATTACATCCGATAGATCTCCAAGAACATCGAGGAGAACCTGGTATTGAGAATCAAAGAGAGAGAAGAAGCCATCTAGCTACTAGCTATGGACCCATAGGTCTGTGGTAAACTACTCACGCTTCATTGAAAGGGCAATACAGTTGATGTAGGTGCCCTCCGTGATTGAATCCCCCTCCGACAGGATGCCAGAAAAGGCCCCTAGATGGGATCTCACGGGAACAGAAGATTGCGGCGGTGGAAAAGCGTTTTTGTGGATACTTCCGGTGGTTTGGGAATATATGTGAATTGATGTCTACTACGCAAATTTATTCTTGTAGACTCGTGTTGGGCCTCCAAGCGCAGAGTTTTGTAGGACAGTAGCAATTTTCCCTCCAGTGGATGGCCTAAGGTTTATCAATCTGTGGGAGGTGTAGGATGAAGATGGTCTCTCTCAAGCAACCTGCAACCAAATAACAAAAAGTCTCTTGTGTCCCCAACACACCAAATACAATGGTAAATTTTATAGGTGCAATAGTGCGGCGAAGAGATGGTAATAAAAGTGTAGTAATGATAGTAGATATTGAATTTTCTGATAGTGACAATAAAAAACAGCAAGGTAGCAAGTAACAAAAGTGAGCACAACGGTATTGCAATGCTTGAAAACAAGGCCTAGGGTCCGCACTTTCGCTAGTGCAATCTCTCAACAATGCTAACATAGTTGGATCATATGATCATGTAACGCCCACGATGCGGCTATATCTCCCACGTGTCGAGGCACGACTTAGAGGCATAACCGCATAGTGGTTTTGTCGCAAGAAGGGTCATCTTCACACAATCCCATGTAATGAACAAAAAAGGGATAAAGAGTTGGCTTACAATCGCCACTTCACACAATACATAAATATTATCATACATCATCCAAATACAAGCATGTAGACCGACTACGGTCAAAATCCAGATGAAAATAAGATAACCCCAAATGCTAGATCCCCGATCGTCCCAACTGGGCTCCACTACTGATCATCAGGAAAAGACACATAGTAACGACCACATTCCTCGTCGAACTCCCACTTGAGATCGACGCCATCATCTGCACTGGCATCGTCGGCACCTCCAACTGTTTTGGTAGAATCTGTGAGTCACGGGGACTCAGCAATCTCACACCCGCGAGATCAAGACTATTTAAGCTTATAGGAAAGGGAGGCGCAAAGAGGTGGGGCTGCAGCGGCAAAAGCATATATGGTGGCTAACTTACGCAAATGAGAGCGAGAAGAGAAGCAACGGAACGGACGTCATCTAGCAATGACCAAGAAGTGATCCTGAACACCTACTTACATCATACATAACTCAGACCGTGTTCACTTCCCGGACTCCGCCGAGAAGAGACCATCACGGCTACACACGCAGATGATGTATTTTAAATTGGGTCAAGTGACAAGTTATCTACAACCGGACATTAACAAATTCCCATCTGCCTCATAACCGCGGGCACGGCTTTCGAAAGATAATACCCTGCAGGGGTGTCCCAACTTAGCCCATCATAAGCTCTCACGGTCAACGAAGGATAAACCTTCTCCCGGAAAGACCCGATCAGTCTCGGAATCCCGGTTTACAAGACATCTCGACAATGGTAAAACAAGACCAGCAAAGCCACCCGAATGTGCCGACAAATCCCGATAGGAGCTGCACATATCTCGTTCTCAGGGCACACCGGATTGTCCAAGATTCTGATAGGCCAGCCCAGAGTTGCCCCTGGTGGCCACCGACGACTGACAGTTTGGACCAATACTCAGAGGAGCACTGGCCCGGGGGTTTAAAATAAAGATGACCCTCGGGCTCGCGAAAACCCGGGGGAAAAGGCTTAGGAGGCAAATGGTAAAACCAAAGTTGGGCCTTGCTGGAAGAGTTTTATTCAAGGCGAACTGTCAAGGGGGTCCCATAAATCACCCGACCGTGTAAGGAACGCAAACTCAAGGAACATAATCCCGGTATAACAGTAACTAGGGCGGCAAGAGTGGAACAAAACACCAGGCATAAGGCCGAGCCTTCCACCCTTTACCAAATATATAGATGCATTAATTAAATAAGAGATATTGTGATATCCCAACATATCCATGTTCCAACATGGAACAAACTTCAACTTCACCTGCAACTAGCAACGCTATAAGAAGGGCTGAGCAAAAGCGGTAACTTAGCCAAACAATGGTTTGCTAGGAAAGGATGGTTAGGGGCTGACATGGCTAAAATGGGAGACATGATATAGCAAGTGATAGGTAGCGGAGCATGGCAATAGAGCGAACAACTAGCAAAGCAAAGATAGAAGTGATTTCGAGGGGTGGTCATCTTGCCTGCAAGGTTCTCAGAGTTGTCGAAAGCTTGATCCTCGTAAGCATACTCGACAGGTTCCTCGTTCACGAACTCGTCTCCCGGCTCTACCCAAGACAAGAACACAAACAAACGGAACCACAATCAACAACGAGAAATGCACAAGCAACATGATGCAAAACATGTATGATATGCAAGATATGATATGCGATGCATATGCGTGCTCCGGAAGGAAAATGATGAACATGGCAGTAACTTGGCAAACCAAGCATGCCACTGGAAAGATGAGATGATTTCGGTCGAAATCGATATAAAGATCACCGGAATCGGATGCACGGTTTGCAAATGGCAAGCAAAACAAGAATGACACGAATCTGCGATTAACAACATGATAGCACTTAATATGCAACAAACAACAATGCTACAGACCCCAACATAGCAACAAAGCACATGGCAGTAATCTACAGGAGATGCTTGACAAAAGATGAACACTGAGCTACGGCTAGTTCACAACATATCAAGCTCAAACAAGCATGGCAAACGTGCAAAAGATTACAGGTTCACAGACTTGGTGAAAAACTGGACATGGCAGAAAACAGCATCAGGTAGCAATGTTCAGAGCATGAAATCAACATTCTACAAGAACTTAACATAGCAAAACAAGGCATGAAAGTGTTTTACTAAATGCACATGACAAAAATCCCTTACTGACTATAAGCCAAAATGGACTAGAAGATATGATGGCAAGCATGTAAACATAGCAAGTTTCGTTATCAGGTTTCAGACTTGGCAGAAAACAGAGCATGGCAGAAATAATAATATGTAGGCCTCTTCGTGAGCTTGATGCACTCACTACAGAGCAATGCATGACAAACCAAGCATACCTACAGCAAGATGGCATGCTTATGAAGCTAACCATTGCAAGAACAATAGCATAGCATGTATGGATCAACTACAATAAGCTTGGCGAAATTGCATATCATGTTGAGAATCTTCCAGAAATATTTTATAGCAAAAGTAGAGCAAGATTGAGTCATGCTATGGCTCTCTATAATTGCAAACAATTGCAGTAATGGATCAACTAATACTATACCTACAAAACATCCTTACTGAACATCTCCAAAATATGCATGGATCTCTCTGTAGCATCAAGTTTACATGGCAACAAAATTACAGCAGACAAGGACTTAGAGAAAACACCAAGTCCCTGAAATCAGAAATATTACGGGGCCTACTTTGCATGCTTGTGCTAGTCACCACAGAGATCACAAAAATACATGGACTACACCACTGGAAATATGGCATGACATACTTCAAAACACATGTAGAGCTCATGCTCAAAAGATGCACAGATTTAATGATACCAAAATGACAAATCTCCAAGTTCTGATAAGAACCAGAGAATAACAGCAACTAGCCCTCTTCCAACAGAGATTTGGGCATCAAGATGACCTCTAATGAACATGGTGCAATTGAACAAAATGAAGAGCATCACGAGACAAACAATTTGACATATTACACGCGCTAATCGGAGCTACATGCATGGAGTTATGGCATCACGAACAGAGGCATATAATAACAAAATGCAAAAAACTTGGAAAAAAACACAGGGCTCGGGAAGTCAACGGGAACAGTAACCTCCAGATCGGATCGAGGGCTGGCTCGGGCTCGACAGCGCTAGGGTGCTCGCCGGCCGGAGAGGAAGGAGGGAGAGGGATGGCGGCGCCGGCGGAGGAGAGGGAGACCGGGGGCGGCGGTCGCCGGCGGCGGGGGCGGCGCGATCGCGGCGGCGGGGCACAGCAGGCCGGCGGCGGCGGCGGTGAGCACGGCGGCGCGGAAGAGGCGGCAGGCGCGGGGCGCGGGGCGGCGGTGCGGGCCGGCGGGCCCGCGACGGGCCGGGCGGGCCGGCGCGGTGGAGGATCCGGCGGCGACACGTGGCGGCGGCGCAGGCGGGCGGACTTGTCCGTCGGCAGACGATTTCGTCCGGCAGCGCGCGGTGGAGAAACTAGGGTTTCGTCTGCGATTCCGTTTTTCGGGATGCCCACATATAAATAGGTAGAGGGAGCTACGAGACTCCAAATGAGGTGCGGTTTTCACCCACACGATCGTGATCGAACGACCTAGAGCATGGAAGAGAGTTTGGTGGGTTTTGGGCTGCTTTTAGAGGGGGTTTTTGCTGGACACTCAAATGGACATTGCGGATGCCCGGTTAACTGTTGGAGTACCAAACGACCTCCGAATGGAACGAAACTTGACCGGTAGTCTCTGGGTGGTATATTAGGGCCACATGACAAGCCTCGGTCCATTCCGAGAAAGTTTGACACCCGCACACGAAAGAAAACGAAAGGGGTGCACCGGAGGAGATAGGAGCGCCGGATTGCAAAACGGACAACGGGGAAAATGCTCGGATGCAAGAGACGAACACGTATGCGAATGCAATGCACATGATGACATGATATGAAAATGCATGACATGACAAAATACAAAACGAAAAACAAAACCCGACAACGGAGGGAAAATCATATCACAAAGCCAGAAATGGCAAGAGTCGGAGTTACAAATATGGCAAGTTACATGCGGGGTGTTACACACTCCACCACTACGAGAGGATCTCGTCCCGAGATCTAGGACTGAAAGAACTCCGGATATTCGGAACGGAGATGGTCCTCGCGTTCCCAGGTGGCTTCCCGGTCGGAATGGTGCGACCACTTCACTTTCAGGAATTTGATAGACTTGTTGCGAGTCTTGCGCTCAGTTTCTTCAAGAATAGCAACTGGGTGCTCATGATAAGACAAATCTTCTTGGAGGTCAATCTCTTCGAAGTTGATAGTGCGCTCAGGCGTCTTGAAGCACTTGCGGAGCTGTGACACGTGGAACACATCGTGCACGTTCGCGAAGTTGGAAGGAAGCTCAAGTTGATAGGCGAGGTCGCCTCTTTTGCCAATGATCTTGAAAGGACCCACGTATCTAGGGGAAGCTTCCCTTTGATACCGAAGCGACGAGTGCCTTTCATTGGAGAGACGCGGAGGTAGACATGGTCTCCGATCTCGAAAGCCAAATCACGATGCTTACTGTCATAGTAACTCTTCTGGCGCGATTGCGCGACTTTGAGATTATCCCGGATGACTTTACACATTTCTTCAGCTTCAGTGATTAAGTCATTGCCAAGAAGTTGGCGTTCACCAGTTTCTGACCAATTGAGAGGAGTACGGCACTTTCTGCCATAGAGAATCTCGAATGGGGCCTTGCCCGAACTCGCTTGGAAGCTGTTGTTGTAGGAGAATTCAGCATATGGAAGACAATCTTCCCATTTCATGCCAAAGGAAATGACACAAGCCCTGAGCATATCTTCAAGAATTTGATTGACTCGCTCGACTTGGCCACTAGTTTGAGGATGGAAAGCTGTGCTGAAGCGAATGTTAGTACCCATGGCCTTCTGGAAGGAGTCCCAGAACTTAGAGGTGAAGATGCTTCCACGATCAGAAGAAATCAATTGTGGAATGCCGTGCAAGGAGACAATTCTGGAGGTGTATAGCTCTGCCAGCTGAGCTGCTGTGATGGATTCTTTGATTGGAAGGAAATGAGCCACTTTAGAAAGCTTGTCAATGACAACAAAGATAGCATCATTTCCGCGCTTGGACTTGGGAAAACCAGTCACGAAGTCCATTTCAATATGATCAAACTTCCATTCTGGGATAGCAAGAGGTTGGAGGAGACCAGCTGGTCGTTGGTGTTCTGCTTTCACTCTTCGGCAGACATCACATTCGTTCACGAATTGAGCAATTTCTCGCTTCATTCGAGTCCACCAATACGACTGCTTGAGATCATGATACATCTTCGAACTTCCAGGATGAATGGACAGAAGAGAATTGTGCGCCTCGTTCATTATGACTCTCCTTAGATTACCTTTAGGAACCACAATCCAGTCCTCGAAGAATAAAGTGTCTCTGTCATCAATGCGATAGCACTTGTATTTGGAAAGACCCTTGTCGATACCACGTTTCACCTTCTTCACCATGGCATCAAGAGTTGTGCCTCACGAATTTGATCTTCCAAAGTAGGAGATACTATGAGGTTGGCAAGAAAGCCTTGAGGAACAACTTGGAGATTCAGCTTGCGGAAAGCTTCACAAAGATCCGGTTGGAAAGGCTTGAGGATTAAGCTGTTGCAATAAGCCTTCCTGCTTAAAGCATCTGCAATGACATTTGCTTTGCCTGGAGTATATTCAATACTCGGATTGTACTCTTGAATCATTTCGACCCATCGAATCTGCCTGAGGTTGAGGTTGGGCTGAGTGAAGATATACTTGAGACTCTTGTTATCAGTGAAAATGTCCACTTGTCTTCCCAACAAGAGATGTCTCCACGTTATCAATGCATGGACAACTGCCGCCAACTCAAGATCGTGAGTGGGGTAGTTCTTCTCGTTGGGCTTCAACTGACGAGAGGTATAGGCCACAACTTTCTTCTCTTGCATTAACACAGCACCGAGACCTTGGAGAGAAGCATCACAGAAAACTTCATACGACTTGGATTCATCAGGAGGAGTCAAGACAGGAGCTGTGACTAGTTTCTCTTTGAGAGTGTTGAAAGCAACGTCACACTCAGGAGACCAGACATATTTCACATGCTTCTGTAGGAGGTTGGAAAGAGGCTTTGCAATCTTGGAGAAATTCTCAACGAATCTTCGGCAATAGCTTGCAAGACCCAGAAAACTGCGGAGCTGCTTGACATTTTGAGGAGGTTCCCAATTCACAACTGCGGACACCTTCTCGGGGTTAACAGCGATGCCCTTGGCAGAGATGATGTGACCAAGGAAAAGAACTTCATCGAGCCAAAACTCACATTTGGAGAACTTCGCATAGAATTGATACTCTCTGAGCTTGTCGAGCACCAATCGCAAATGTTTGGCATGATCCTTCTTATTCTTGGAGAAGACCAAGATATCATCGAGATACACCAGGACGAATTCATTGGTATAGGGGTTGAAGATGAAATTCATCATCCGAGAGAACACTGGAGGAGCATTGACAAGGCCGAAAGACACGACAGTATATTCATAAGAACCAAAGCTTGTTATGAATGCTGTCTTGGGAATATCTTCTTCACGAATGCGAATCTTATGATAACCCATACGAAGGTCAAGCTTCGAGAATACTTTAGCCCCTTTGAGTTGCTCAAATAGCTCATTGATGTTGGGAAGTGGGTACTTGTTCTTGATTGTCTTCTTGTTCAATGGACGGTAGTCGACACAAAGTTGGTCCGTGCCATCCTTCTTCTTCACAAAAAGAACACCACAACCCCATGGAGAAGAACTCGGTCTGATCAAACCCAGACGCTCTTGTTCATCGAGATGTTTCTTCAATTCCTTCAGCTCGTTGGGTCCAAGCTTGTATGGACGCTTGCAAACGGGTTCAGTGCCAGGCTCTAGTTCGATAACGAACTCAACTGGCCGATGAGGAGGCATACCCGGAAGCTCTTCTGGAAAGACATCTTGATACTCGCAAACAACTGGAATTTGAGAGATGGCATTCAATTCGCCCTTCTCATTGAGAGAGAAAAACCGAATGGTTTCATCACGAGCGGCATAGATAATCACATCCTCAGACGAGTGTGTCAATTGAATCTCCCTGGCAGCACAATCAAGTTGAGCCTTGTGCTTAGAAAGCCAGTCCATCCCGAGAATAAGATCAATATCCGAGTCACCCAGAACAATAGGAGAAGACTGAAATTTATAGTCGCCCATCTTGATGGAAACATCGGGAGCAACCAAACTAGAAGACAAAAGCTTACCCGGAGAAACAACTTGCATAACTTTGGATAAAAAATCTCTGTGTCAACATTGTGCTTCGATGCAAATGGGTATGACAAGAAAGAATGCGATGCACCAGTATCAAAAAGAACTTTTGCAGGAATATCATTAACTGAGAGATTACCCATTATCACATCAGTAGATTCCTCCGCTTGAGCTGCATTCATCATGTTCACCTTTGCAAACTTTGGATTATGCTTGACCACTGCATTGCTGGAAGATCTGACAGGAGGAGGAGGAGGAAGACGCCTTTGGTAAGCACTTTTTAGCATAGTGACCTTTCTGCTGACATTTGTTGCAAGTCACCTCTGAGAGTTGACGGTGATAAGGAGCATTGGACTTTGGCACTTGATTCTGAGACTTGTTCTGATAGCCAGAGTTGGAAGAGTTGGAAGAACCATGGCCACCTTTGTTCTTCTGCTGGTAAGGCTGACGAAACGGAGGAGGAGGAGGCAACCAGAATTTCTGTTGCTTAGCTGTCACAAGTGAGGAAGAAGAAGACTGAACTGCGTCTCTGACTCTCTTCTTCGAAGCCTCACACTTGAGCTGAGCAGCCTCTTGCTTCAGTGCCATATTGTAGAATTGATCAAACTGAGTAGGCTCAACAAGAACGAGAGCTAACTGCAGATCCTCTTTAAGGCCACCTCTGAAGTGATAGATCTTGCTTCTCTCATCAGGAACGTCTTGTTTAGAGAAGCGAGCAAGTTTCCGAAACTGAATGTTGTATTGATACACAGACATGTTGCCTTGCTTGAGATTGCGGAACTCCTCACGCTTGCTCTCGACAACACTTTGTGGAATGTGGTGCGCTTTGAAGTCCCGACAGAAGTCAGTCCAAGTGATCACACAACCTCCTTTGGAATCTTTGTATTGTTGATACCAATCAGCAGCTTGGTCCTTGAGATGGAAAGAAGCGAACTTGACATAGTCCTCAGGCCTGACATTGCTACATTCAAAATGCTTGTTGATATCCACGAGCCAATCATCGGCATCCATGGCCTCGGCACAGTAGCTGAAAGACTTGGGCTGATTTGCGAGAAACTGGTTGAGAGTGGCAAAGTGAAACTGATTGTTGCCTTGACCTTGATTGCCTTGATTGCCTTGCCCTTGAGTACATTCTTGCAAGAGTTGCAGAATCATCTGAGCATTGGCGTTGGTGGCTTCCATGATAGCTTGCCATGCCTCCGGAGGCGGAGGTGGTGGCGGAGGATTCGCTTGACTCCCTTCATTGCGATCCGGATTCTGACGCGTTGGCGGAGCCATCCTGAAGAGGGTGACATCCGTTAGCATCTTGATAGACAAATAGGTAAGTAGAATCAACGGATAGAAATTGCAACATATAGTCTTCACAATAAACATTCGAACGAAGATGAACGAATGAATTCCGTAGTAAATCATCACACTTCCATAAGTTGAGAAGCCACTTGAAAAAGATATGGAGTGAACATAAGAATTCGAAGCAACTCGAGTACCACAATACAAAATAAAACAAAGTATTGGCTTGCAGAATAAGCCGGAACAAACATATGATAGATATTTCGTCCGAAGTTTTCGTGGTGGGGCCCACACGGGCTCAATCGTACAGCACCATCATGTACAAGGCTGTGCACATGACATACGAAGCGTCCCCGAGTCGGCAAAGCCATGGACTCTTTAAGACACTACGAGACCACTGTAAAATCAACCGTGGAAAGGCGGACCACTAGACGTCGAACCCCAATCTCATATCATGCGTCTGTCGGAAAGATATCCTAAGGCTACTAGAATTCCCACTTATAAACTCCCGAAACTTTCTGGTTATGCAATCTGGTGTAGGGGATACAGGGGACACAAAATATATCACCCAAACTAACAATCCCTAGATCCAGCTGTATCCATCCGTCAACACATAACCAAGAAACCTTTGGAAATCGTTTACCTCAACCTTCGAAAAACATCCGTTATACAAGTTATGGCAATACTCCCGAACTCCCGCCCCAGTACTGGGTGGCGTCGAGGTGATCTCACCAACAACTGCATAAAAGAGATTTCGATGTCGGCGAAACTCAGGTATTCCAGAACTGCAACGATAAAATTGTGACGACAACACCTCGGAGCTCAACTCCCCGGGACACTGCCACAACCCCTAAATGTCAGGAGGCACCAAGAACAATGTTCTCGTCACAAGACCATCGGAACGATTCCAAGATACCCGCGTGATCCTAAATTTTTTTTAGTGAAATTTGAGGAGAGAGTAGTCAAAACTTCTACGTCAGGAGACCTCACCAGAGCGACGAAGGGACTGAGGAGTAAATAGAATCCTACTCTCTGATATATATAATCCTAAGACTCAAAACATTTTTGTTCTAGACTCAACAATGCCAGCGATTCGATCAAGCAGGGGGCTCCTAAGTCGGGGATGGCTCTGATTACCAACTTGTAACGCCCACGATGCGGCTATATCTCCCACGTGTCGACGCACGACTTAGAGGCATAACCACTATGCGGTTATGCCTCTAAGTCGTGCCTCGACACGTGGGAGATATAGCCGCATCGTGGGCGTTACAGATCATCCCTCAAAGTGCAATAAAAAATCACTCCAAAGTTCCTATCTAGTGGAGAACGTAAGACGAAATTGTTTGTAGGTACGAAACCACCTCAAAGCTATTCTTTCCGTTTGATCTATTCAAGAGTTCGTACTAAAATAACACAAAGCTATTCTTTCCGTTCGATCTATCCTAGAGTTGGTACTAAAATAACACCAAATAATTTCAGATCCATAAAAATCAATCCAACACAAAGAACTTCAAAGAGTGCCCCAAGATTTCTGCCAGAGAAACAAAGACAAGAACGTGCATCAACCCCTATGCATAGATTACCCTAATGTCACCTCAGGAATCCGCAAGTTGAGTGCCAAAACATATATCAAGTGAATCAATACGATACCCCATTGGCACCACGAGTATTCAATTGCAAGACATATATCAAGTGTTCTCAAATCCATAAAATTATTCAATACGATAAGAACAAAATCTCAAAGGGAAAACTCAATTCATCACAAGATAGGGAGGGGAAAACACGATATGATCCGACTATATTAACAAAGCCCGTGATACATCAAGATAGGGGGGCGCACCCAACCCCCCTAGGCGCGCCCTCCACCCTTGTGGCCGCATCGTGGCTCTTCTGACTTGCACTCCAAGTCTCCTGGGTGTCTTCTGGTCCAAGAAAAATCATCGCGAAGGTTTTGTTCCATTTGGACTCCGTTTGGTGTTCCTTTTCTGCAAAACTCTAAAACAAGGGAAAAAACAGAAACTGGCACTGGGCTCTAGGTTAATACGTTAGTCCCCAAAATAATATAAAATAGCACATTAATGCATATAAAACATCCAAAACAGATAATATAATAGCATGGAACAATCAAAAATTATAGATACGTTGGGGACATATGACCGATAATTTCAACCAGGTCATTGAATGCCTAAATTAAATTTGTACTTTGTTTGGCTTGAAAGTTATGCCAACGTAAGTGTCGGTTATCGAATATTGGGAAAGATAGATATTTTCAGGTGGAAAATATGTACAGCCTTACTGCATTCAAATTGCAATGCGGTTCGCCTCGAATCATATAACTTCCCCATAACTGTTAGCGCTACATCAAGGATATTTTTATTTATTTAATATGTCTCATGATTTCAACTAACGCACCACTCTCTCTTCTACAGAAGGAGGTGTACGATGCCCAGCAAGCAGTGCAAACTAAGAGTTCAGAAGACGACGTACAATTAATCAACGATCCTGATAGTTCCAACGAACCCGGCACAACAAACTCCTAAAAGGATACCTGTTGGGGATATAACTATTAGATATGACCCGCCCAGGAGGGGACGGGTCATGCCACTAACGACTTAAGATGAAGAGCCCAAGAAGATGTGAAGATGGCAGTTCATAGAGCAAGCTTATTGAAGTCCCAAGACCCGGGGACGACTTGAGGCCCACGGGTATGAGCCGCCATATGTTTAACTTGTATTGTAAGGCAAGCTTAATTAGATATCGAGCCGGACACATCTTGTATGAGCCGGCCGGGACTCTGTAAGCCGTCGGGCATCAACCTGTGTATATAAAGGTGTGACCCGGCGGCGGGTTAACTCAAGAAACAACTGATCGAGAACTAGGTCAAGCGTATTCGCTCCCTGGTAATTGAAACCCAAGCAATACAACCTAAAGCAGGAGTAGGCTTTTACCTCGTTGAGAGGGGCCGAACCTGGGTAATCTCTTTGTGTCCTTTGTCCCGTTTAACCCATTCAAGCTAACCTAGTTGCGATGGCTCCACACCCAAGTCCTTTTGCTAGGGCATCTGCCGTGTTAAGTCCACGACAGTTGGCGCCCACCATGGGGCCAGCGCACAGTGGTTTCAAGTTCTTGAAGGGAAACTTCACAGGGATCAAGGGATACGCCGTGGGCCAGATGACCAAGAGTCATCGCGGCAAGCTCTACATTGACGACGCTGGCTGGGGCCCCGAGGCCGGCTCAATTGAGTACGGGTACCGGGTCCCCTTGGGCGGAATCCACGTCTTCATCAGCAAGAACGATGAGTCGGGACATGAGCCGAACACCTGCACCGACATCATCGAGACGGCTCAACGTGCATGACCCGCCAAGGTTCAAACCGCCGTGAAGCACGCCTTCGTTGGTTTCATCCAAGGGGCGTATCTTGAGGAAGGATCTGTATCCGGTGGAGAGACGGTCATCTACTCTGACGGCGGATCCTCAACCGGTGAGACTGGTTCAATGTATCAACTTCAAGACGGCCGGCTTGGGGGCTGTTTCGATGACGACAGTATTCCGGACCCCTATGAGCCGCCGAGCCGGGTTGCGATCTTCATGGCCGGCACACAACCGGTGCTCGATTCGACAACTGTTGCGGCTATGACTTCTAGTTCAACGGCTGCGCCGACGGCAGGAGCGAGCGGCTGTGCGCGCCCGCCGGCTCAGGATCTGACTGAGCTGTTGGATGCTTTGGCGACTTTAATGGGGGCAGAGGTAACCCCAGAGACTCAAGAATAGCATAAGGTGGATGTCGCGAAGCTGCGAGATGAGATAGCTCAAGCCAAGGAAGAGCTTGCCGCTAAGAACTCTAGGATGGCGACAGAGTGAGCCGCCTTGGATGCACAATCACAACGGATTCAGGCAGAATCGTTCTGGCTCACCTTGGACCAAAACGCCTCAAACGCTATCATGAGGAGGAGGCACCAGACCCGTCTACCCATAGAGTTTGAGGCTAGGAACCTTTTCAACACACCTGGGGCAGGGACCAGTGACCCGCCCATGGTGAACCGGGCTGTTGAGGCGCCCGCAACCGGAGCGTCGGTTCAGGAACGTGCTGCAGACCTGCCTCGTTTGAATTTTACTCCACCTCAGCATGTTCCTACACCGCCGGGTCATTATTCTAACCCTCTAGACAATATGATTGCTGCAGCTACGCGATTGGTGGCTCTCCCTGTTGAAGGCGAGTCTCCAGCTGCAATGGAGATACGGAGGGCCGGTGAGCTTCTTCAGACAGTGGTGGCTCAACAGGCGGCTTATTCGTACAGCCGTGAACGGATTCATTCAACTCCTCGTTCAAGCCGGAGTTATAGCAGGCATATTGATTCGCCGGTGGTTTCAAGCAGTGCGCGGCACCATAACCAGCCTCGTAGGGATGACCTGCGTGCTGGTAGTGATGCTCAGGCTTTGGTGGATCAGGGCAGGGCGCGACGCGAAGCTAAGCTGGCGGCTCAACAGCAATCTCCAGCGTACCCATCGGTGTCTGTGGAGGCAGGAGTGACCTCTAGAACCCTTGGTGTGCCGTGTTTAGTGCCGGCTCTACAAAATGAGCACTTGCCTAAGGATTTTAAGGGCCCCCGCAAGGTGCCTAATTACATGGCGGATCAGCCCCCAGAGACTTGGATTGAGAGTTATGAGATGGCCATGGAGATGTTGGAGTTAGTGATGATGCGTGTGCTAAATACTTCACTATGATGTTGGATGGACCGGCACGCACTTGGCTGAAAGGATTGCCCCCTAACTCCGTCAAGTCATGGGCTGAGTTGAAGATGCATTTTTTCCAAAATTCAAAGACACGTGCAAGCAGCCTATGTCAATTATTGATTTAGACTCTTGCGTCCAGGGTGAGGGCGAGTCAACAACCAATTGGGTGAGCCGATTCTCGACCGTTATCCATTCATCGGACAGTATCAACGCCGGTTCAGCTGTCCTAATGTTGGAAAAGAATTGTCGTTTCCTTCCCCTAAAGCAGAAGCCGGGGCGGCTTAAGCGCCACTGCAATGATATGGGAGAGCTCATGGGGGCTCTTGTTAAATACGCCGACTCTGACAACACCAAGGACCCTGAGTCTGATGAGGAGAAGACCAGCAAGGGGAAGAAGAGTGGCAATGCAAAGGGACAACAACATAATACGGCATGTCAAGGCAACAATGGTAAGCGCGAAGCTGACGGTGGTTCAGACTTTGTGGCTAACACCAGTACGCAGAATAATAATCATCGACGTAGGGGGAAATCATCAGTGCCCCGGTTTGGAGGGCCGAAGTTCAACCTTGAGGCAATGTTCAATCAGCCTTGCCCAAAGCACGGTATGCAAGAGAAGCCGGCCAGTCATATGTGGAACGATTGCTGCATCATGAGGGAGTATAGAAATTATAGCTTTTTTCAGAACAATCATGGCCCGCATGGCGGGTCAGGATCCGGCTCTCACGGACCTGGCTTTGGAGGTGGCGGCTCAAGCTCCAGTTTTTAGGTCCAAGGCAATCAAGGTGGCTTTAATTAACATCCTAATCAAGGGAATCAGCAGTAGCAGTCTGGTTATCAGAGTAATCCAAAGCAACCGAATGGTGTCAATATCACGTGTTTACCACGAGTTTATGCAAATGAGACCAGAAGATTCATAAGCGGGCAGTGAACGCGGTTGAGCCAGCGGTTCCTCGGTACTTGCGATGGTCTGAACATCCTATTGTATGGAGCCGTGAGGATCACCCGCCCCGGGTTGACAATCCGGGTTAGTTGGCTTTGGTGGTTGCGCCTCGGGTTGGAGGATACAAGTTTACTATGGTGCTCATGGATGGAGGCAGCAGCATCAATATACTTTACTATGATACTTTTTGCCTTATGGAATTGACTGACAAAGATCTTAAGCCATCTTCCACCGTTTTTCATGGGGTGGTGCCTGGTAAGTCAGCGTATCCAGTGGGTAAGATAACTTTTGAGGTGGCTTTTGGCGATGATCATGATTACAGGGCTGAAAATTTGACTTTTGAGGTGGTCAAGATCAAGAGCCCTTATCACGCCCTGTTTGGGCGGCCGGCTTATGCCAAATTTATGGAACAACCTTGTTATGTTTATCTGCAGCTTAAAATGCCGGGTTGCAAGGGTACCATCACGGTGCATGGTGACAGGAAGATATCTTTGGAGTGTGAAGAAGGCGATGTTGCTTATGCTGAGTCTGTTTGTGCAACAGAGGAGTTGAAGTTTTACAAAGATAATGTTGACCCGACAGATATGACACCCTTGAAGAAGCCAACCACAGAGCATGACCCCTTGTTGAAGTTTAAGTCGACAGATGACACTAAGCTGGTTGACTTTGTTCCTGGCGACTCATCCAAGAAATTCAGTATCAGTGCTAATATGGATCCTAAATAGGAAAGCACGCTCATCGAGTTCATCCGTGAGAACCGGGACATCTTTGCATGGAAGCCTTCAGACATGCCAGGTGTACGAGGGAACTCGCTGAGCACACTCTCAATGTTGATCCAAAGTTTAAGCCGGTCAAACAATTCCTTTGTCGTTTTAATGAAGAAAGGCGCAAGGCCATCGGTGAAGAAGTGGCTCGGCTCTTGGCGGCTGGGTTTATTGTTGAAGTTTTCCACCCTGAGTGGTTGGCTAACCCGGTGCTGGTACTTAAGAAGAATGGCACTTGGCGTATGTGTGTGGATTACACAGACCTTAACAAGGCATGTCCGATGGACCCTTTTGCTCACCCTCGTATTGATCAGATCATCGATGCTACCGCGGGTTGTGAGAGTTTGAGTTTTCTGGATGCTTATTCTGGTTATCATCATATCAAGATGGCAGTTAAGGACCGGGAGAAGACAGCTTTTATCACTCCATTTGGAGCCTTCTACTATGTGTCTATGCCTTTTGGGCTTAAGAGTGCCCAGGTGACTTATCAGCGGTGCGTTCAGAATTGCCACCATGACCAGATTGGACGCACTGTCCATGCTTATGTGGATGATATTGTTGTCAAATCCAGAAAGAAGGAAACCTTGATAGATGATTTGAAAGAAACCTTTGACAATCTCCGGGTCTACAAGATGATGCTTAACCCGACCAAGTGTGTCTTTGGTGTGCCAGCAGGCAAGCTCTTGGGTTTCTTGGTTTCTGATAGAGGCATTGAAGCCAACCCGGAGAAAATCAAGGCTATCACTTATTTGGCTAAACCGGCATGTATTAATGATGTCCAGTGTCTGGCAGGTCGTATTGCGGCCTTAAGCCGGTTTATAAGCCATTTGGCCGAAAAGGCTATCCCTCTGTATCAGATGATGAAGAAAACATATCACTTTGTTTGGAGTGATGCTGCCAATCAGGCGTTGGAGGCGTTGAAAAAGCAGTTGGCTGCCGCCAATCCTTGCAGCTCCTATTGATATGGAGCCCTTGCTATTATATGTGGCTGCTAATAGCAGAGCCATCAGTGTAGCGGTTTTTGTGGAAAGGAAAGAGTCAGGCAAGGAATATCCGGTTCAGCGGCCGGTTTACTATGTCACTGAGGTACTCATTGAATCTAAGCAGAGATACCCACATTGGCAGAAGCTGGTTTATGGAGTGTTCATGGCTAGTCGAAAGTTAATGCAGTATTTTCTTGGTCATCCCATCACGGTGGTCAGTTCTGCTCCCTTAGGGTATATTATTCAAAACAGAGAAGCCACAGGTCGAATAGCCAAGTGGGCTATTGAGCTTGGACCCCATGGTTTGAAGTATATGCCTCGGACAGCTATCAAGTCTCAAGCACTTGTGGATTTCATCAATGACTGGACACAGTTGCAGATGCCTGAGGAGAAGCCGGATAACACATATTGGACTATTCACTTTGATGGATCCAGGCAGTTGGAAGGCTCGGGGGCTGGAGTTATTTTGACTTCCCCACGGGGTGATAAATTTTGTTATGTCTTAAGGTTGATGTTCCCTTGTACTAACAATGCAGTTGAGTATGAAGCCTTGATCCATGGTCTTTGGATGGCTAAATAGATGAATCTATGCCGGGTGAGGTGTTTTGGCGACTCAGATTTGGTGGCGCAGCAAGTTTCAGGAACTTGGGATTCCAAGGATCCACTCATGGCGGCTTATCACCGAGAGGTTGATGCTATCGCTGGACATTTCAAGGGCTATCAAGTGGAACATGTTGATCGCAGGAAAAATGAGACGGCTGATGCTTTAAGCCGGCTGGGTTCCCAGCGTAAGCCGGTACACCCGGCTCCCTCAAAAGGAAGAGAGCATGTGGACGCCCAAGGAAGAATTTTGATCCCGTGGAAGCATCAAAAACAAAAATTCTTAAAGAACTGAAACTTAAATTTGACCGCAAGACTATAGCCAAACAAGTGTCTTCGTTATCATCACGATCAAGCAGAGACCCTAAACCATCACAAGCTTTGCTGAGCCCATTCCAGCACAAATAGGTAGCATCAATTGATACATGATCATGCTCGTGCTCTACTTTTAGCATCATTTGATACATGTTCAGTTCTTATCATAAAGTGCAAATAGGTACTTTTCGCAATCATGAGCATCCTCTACTTATTGCAATAACTAATGCATCCTCAGTAGAAAGCTTGAATTGGCAATAGGTAGTATTGGCAATCATTTGCATGCTTTACTCTTGGCAAAAACTAATGCATAGTTGAGTTATAACTGGTCATAGATATGGCTGGAACATCTTGAGTTATCATCACAGTCACGCAGAGACCCTAAACCATCACGAGCTTTGTTGAGCCCATTCAAACACAAATACGTAGCATCAATTGATACATGTTCATGCTCATGCTCTACTTTTAGCATCACTTGATACATGTTCAGTTCTTATCAGAAAGTGGAAATAGATACTTTCACTACTAGAATTAGCTTATTTTCCGTCTGGCAGTTCTTTGCCATCTGCTGGCGGACGACAAAGAAAGTCTTTGCCGTCCGCTTACAGAACACGGACGGCAAAGAGCTGGCTGATGGCAAAGACCTTCTTTGCCATCCGCCAGTTCTTTGCCGTCTGCTAGCGGATGGCAAAGAATCTCTGCCGTCAGCTGGCGGACGGCAAAGAGCAGAAAAGCGAATGACAAAGGGGGGCGGACGGCAAAGAGATAACCTAACCAACGGCTCCCCACCCCACCCCGCCCCCTCCCTCTCCCTCTCTCTCTCTCTCTCTCTCTCTCTCTCTCTCTCTCTCTCTCTCTCTCTCTCTCTCTCTCTCTTTCTGTCCTCCCCGACGAGACCACCGCCACCCGCCGCCGCCCCCGCCACCAGCCACCCGCCGCCGCCCCGACCACCCGCCGCCCCCCTTGCCCCGTCGCCCCACCACCCGCCGCCGCCCCCTCGCCCCTCGCCCCCTCGTCCCGCACCCCTCCCCTACGGCACCCCGCACCCGTACCCTGCGGCGCCCCGACGTCCACCGCGCCCCTGCCGCCCCTTCCACGCCGGCCAGCCGCGCCGCGGCCCTCCAGCCGCCCCGCCCCTCCCCTCCTGGCCGTCCACGCCCCGTCCCGCTGCGGCCTCCCCCTCCACCGGGCCGCCGCTGCCCCCACCAGCCGCGGCCTCCCCCTCCACCGGGCCACCGCCGCCCCTCCGAGGAGCGCCGCCCGTCGCCGGCCCTCCCCACCCCCTCGCCACCCTGCCTCGCCGCCGCCCCCTCCACGACCCGTTGCCGCCCCCACAGTAAGCCCCTGCCCATGTTTTATTTTCTGTTTTTTTTCTGTTTTTTTTGTTTTTCTTTTATGTTTAGTTTAGGTTATTTAGTTTAAGTTTTTTCAGTTTAGTTAGTTTAGGTTATTTAGTTTAAATAGTTTAGGTTATTTAGTTTAATTAGTTTAGGTTATTTAGTTTAGTTTTTTTAGTTTAGGTTTAGTTTTAGATTTAATTAGTTTAGGTTTAATTACATTAGATTAGTGTTAGGTTTGAGTTAAATAGTCATAATTAAAGGAAGTGAAAAAAAGATGAAAAAAGAAGAAGAAAAGTAGAATAAGTAGAAAGGGGGAGGAAGAAGAAGAAGAAGAATAAGAAGAAGAAGAAAGAAAGAAAGAAAGAAAGAAGAAGAAGAAGAAGAAGAAGAAGAAGAAGAAGAAGAAGAAGAAGAAGAAGAAGAAGAAGAAGAAGAAGAAGAAAGAAAGAAAGAAAGAAAGAAAGAAAGAAAGAAAGAAGAAGAAGAAGAAGAAGAAGAAGAAGAAGAAGAAGAAGAAGAAGAAGAAGAAAGAAGAGGAAGAGGAGGAGGAGGGAGGAAGAGGAGGAGGAGGGAGGAAGAGGAGGAGGAGAAGAAGAAGAAAATAAGAAGAAGAGGAAAAAGGAGAAGAAGAAGAAGAAGAAGAAGAAGAAGAAGAAGAAAAGAAGAAGAAGAAGAAGAGAAGAAGAAAGGGAAAAAAGAGGAAAAAGGAAGAAAAAGACACCACGACACCCCGACCCCGACAACCCGACACCCTGACACCCCGACCCTGACATCCTGGCACCACACCCCGACCCACACCCCGACCCCGACCGCGACACCCCGACCCCGACACGCCACCCCGACACCCCGGCATGACACCCCGACCCGGACCCCCGACTCCCGACACCCTGACACCACACCCCGACCCCGACCCCGACACCCCGACCCCGAAACAGTACCCCGACCCCGACATGGCACCCCGACGCCAACACGACACCCACGACACCAGAGGCCGACGGGGTCATATATTTGTGAATTATGAGTTAGGTCATATATTTTTCGATTTTGTTATGAGAAACATCATATATAATTATGTTGATCGGGTAGATTTAAACATCATATATATTTTTCGATTTTGTTATGAAAAACATCATATATTATTATTCATGTCGGTATTTTTTTATGTTGTATTAATTTCGTTTACTCTTTGTCATTGCAGGTGTTGAAAGATGGTGGGCGCTGGTCCGGAGCGCTCCGAGGCCCCTTCTTCATCGGCGCGTGGTGGGAGGTCTTCCATTCCACCCGCACAATTCCGCTGAGCGTTGCTGGACAGTATGTCGACACCGCCGGGCCCTTCTTCGTCGACCGCGGTGCCCAGCAGGGGACGAGGAAAGGGAGGGAAGAAGACAGGTGGTGGAGCATGTGGTCGCGGGAGAGGAGGTAGGGTGACTGCTAGGGTGCCTTCCTCGCCGCCACCCCCAGCTTTTTCACCCGAGCACGTGACTGCTAGGGTGCCTTCCTCGCTGCCACCCCCAGCTTTTTCACCCGAGCACGTGACTGCTAGAGTGGACTCGTCCGAGGAGGCTACACAGACTCCGGTCCACGAGCCTCGGGTGGACGGCCTTCGGCCCACGATAGTTGGGCCCACGAGACCCCGGACGAGCACACGTCTGGATGGGGTACCTGGCCGGATCAGCCTGAGGGGCCGAGTGGCCATGCTGATGATGGCGGGGAGCCGACTGATATTGAGGAGGAGGGGGGCAACATCTACCAGCGTGGTTGTACACGGCTCCCGTCCGTGCCGGCGACCCCCGAGCAGAGGTGGTTGATTTTCCCTGATGGGGAGAGGTAAGTGTATTTAATATTTTTGTACCTTCTGCATTCACATTTCTTCAAATATCTAATGTGTTGGCCTTGTCATGCTGCAGGGGTTGGGACCACCATGAGAAGGTCCGCCGGCCCAACTCCCTCCTTGGAGTGCTTTGCCGGCAAAACTTCCCGGGGTTTGTCATGTTGCCTGGTGAGGGTAGGCTTCCAGAGCTTGGATTGAGCTGGGAGCACTACTTGGATGCCCCGGCCCCGTCGGGTGAGATTATCGACGGTGTCTTGTGCGACAGAGGGCAGACGTGGTGATCAGAAAGTTCTGGGTAATTTCTCCTTTACACAATTAAAAATCTTCAACTAGCTAGTTATTAATTGTACTAATCAATATTGTCTCATTTGATTGCAGACATTCTACAGGTGTGAGGAGGGATACAAGGAGGAGGCGGCAAATGTTATCAAGAATGTCTGTAAGCGCCTACTACAGAACTTACGACACGAGGCTCGGGTGCAGGCTGTTCGAGACTACTACGCCTTGCGTGGTATCAAGAAGCCCAAGCCGGCATGCCGCGAGAAGTTCCTGAGTAAGGAGCAGTACATGAAGGTAATTCTTAAGGCCTTGTACTTAGTTCCTTCATTTAGTAATTCATAGCCGTAGCACTCAAGTTTCTAGTTGCTAACTTAGGCGCCTCCGAGATGGTGTGCGGATCGGATGGATTGTTGGGAGGTGTTGGTCAATGAGTGGTGCTCAAAAGAATGGCTAGCCGTCCACAACGCGGCCAAGGACAAACGTGCCCAAATGGAAGGTGTGCCACACCATCAAGGCAGCTCCAACTTATATCAGTTCGGGCGGAACTGGGTATGTGGTTTGCTTCATGATGCATGCAATTCATTCATCATGCTAGCTTGAGCCCTTTAATTACTAATTTACTTTGTTTCTCTCGTTCAGACACGCTACAATAAGGTGGATAAGGTGCCAGAGGTGTACGACCTCTATGCCATGGCCCATATTGCCTCTTACAAGAAAGTCAAGGCATTCTCTCCATCTGACCTCGATGATGCAAACAACTTCACCAACATCTCCTCCCACGACAAGCTCGTGAAATATAGAGATCAAGGGAATGCGAGGAAAGGGGAGGACTTTAACCCGAGCCAGGGTCCCATTGATCCAGAGCTGGTGGCGGGAGGTCCCATGGCTCGATAGCCATTGGAGATGGACTTATCCGTTGTCCTAGCACTCTCCCAGAAATCAAGGCACGCCAGTCGAGATCCGCTCCTGAGATAAGGCCTCGTGAACGGCCAGTCCAACTCGCCTTCAAGGTTAGTTATACACTGTGTGCGCTTCCATCAATGATTACAAATGCTAACAAGGAGTGGTGTTGCAGGCTGTTATACAGAGTGAGAGAGATAGAACGGAGAAACTTCTGTCGGAGGCGGCGGAGAGGCAGCGGGAGTTGGAGGAGAGGATGACAAAGATGTTGGAGGAGGAGAGGGCATGGAATGACATGCAGGCAAGGGCCATGTACGAGCTCCTTGTGGTAAGTTTCTTCTGCTGATTAGCCAAAGCATTCATGTAGTGTTTGTCTCATTACTAAGTAGTATGACTGAGTCGTCAAAACCAAATGTGTAGTCTGTGTGTGAGAAGTCCGGTCAGACCACTCCGCCGATGCCAGTGATTGCTCCTGGGACGACGGTGAGTTTAATTTGAATGGACACTACTTGCTAGTCTTAACATTTGAGTGTCATCATGCTAACGAGACATTGCAAATGATCTTTGGTGCAGCGTAACTCCAGACAAGCATCGCACGATCCTTCTCCAGCTACCGGCACGAGCCAGCCCGCTCCCACACCTCCATGATCACGGTAAGTTTCTCTAGTGTTTTGCTTAACAAATGCATAAAGACCTAGGCTTAGCTTTATTTCCTCCAAAATGACTTAATAAGCTTACTGACCTCCAAAACCATCCATTTTACCTAAGTTAGCTCTAAAACGATCTATACTTAGCTTTGTTTCCTCCAAAATGACCAAAGTTAGCTCTAATATGCTTAGTTAACTAGGTTTGCTCAATAATGACATGTACTTAGCTTACTTATGTCAAAAATGGCATAATTAGCTTAGTTAGATCGTAAACGATCCATTTTACCTAAGTTAGGTCTAAAATGATCCATTTTACGTTAGTTAGCTCATAAACAATCCATTTTACCTAAGTTAGCTCTAAAATGACCCATTTTACCTTACTTAGCTCATAAATGATCCATTTTACCCAAGTTAGCTCTAAAATGACCCATTTTACCTAGGTTAGCTCCAAAATGATCCATCTTACCTAGGTTAGCTCTAAAATGATGCATTTTACATAAGTTAGCTCATAAGCTATCCATTTCACCTAGGTTAGGTCATAAACGACCCGTTTCACCTATGTTAGCTCACAAACGATCAATTTCACCTAAATTAGCTCATAAATGTCATATATTCTTCTTATTCCTCATTTTCATCTTCTTCTTCTTCTTCTTCTTCTTATTGTTCTAATCTTCTTCTTCTAACTTTCTTATTTCCCATTTTGCAGAATTCATTCGCTTCACGGAAGCTTGCATAGATGGAGTGCTTGTTTGGATGAACTATGTTTCTTTTGTATCGATGAACTATGCATGTATGGTAGGATGACACTATTGTAATATGTATGGTTGGATGCATGTATGTGGAACTTGCTATGTATGGTTGATGGAACTATGCATGTATGATGAAATTATATGTGTTGGATATCTCATATCTTTGCTGTGAACTTGCCATGTGAAAAATATATATATGTATAATCTATTTGCTGTGAAAATGGTTGGGTATAAGAAAAAAAGAAAAAAAAGAGAGGCAATGCAAGCTCTTTGCCGTCTGCCACCGACGGCAACGGGCTCTTTGCCGTCCGCCGCGGACGGCAAAGAACCCACATGGCAACCACCTGTGTTTCCTGGCAGCTGACCATTTGGTCAGTTTGCCTACAGTGACAGACGGCAAAGGCCTGATGCTCTTTGCCGTCAACCACGGACGGCAAAGACTACCGTTAGCCACCTAACGGACTAACAGCGAATTTATTGCCGTCGGCTTTCTTTGCCGTCCGCCGCTGATGGCAAAGGCTCCTTTGCCGTCCGCGTCAGTAAGCGGACGGCAAAGAAGGTCTTTGCCGATCCTTTCTTTGCCGGCACCTTTTGCCGTCCGCCTTCCATACCTTTGCCGTCTGCCTTGGCAGACGGCAAAGTAGCTGATTCCTGTAGTGTTTTGGCAATCATGAGCATCCTCTACTTATTGCAATAACTAATGCATCTTCAGTATAAAGCTTGAATTGGCAATAGGTAGAATTTGCAATCATTTGCATACTTTACTTTTGGCAAAAACTAATGCATAGTTCAGTTGTAACTGGTGATAGATATGGCTGGAACATCCTGAGTTATACACTGAACATAATCATGCCAAGCTATAACTACCATAGTCATAGTAGTAGAGTTCCTAGCATGCATCACCGTACGATAGTAAAACGGCAGAATAACACAACAAACATGACATAGACCACCGTACGATACTTGAGTTGCTAAGGCCTTGTACAACGCAAGGTGCTTAGGGGAGGTGCTTAGAGAAATAAACCATGCTTTTCTTAAGCACCGGTGCTTATTTGTATATGCTTAACTAGGCGTATCCCCTGTAGAAATAGGTACCGGTGCTTCAGAAAAACCTGGTTTATTTTTCTAAGCACCACCCTAAGCATCTAGCATTGTACAAGGCCTACCATGCATCAGCAAAATAGTATTAACAACTTAGACCACTTAACCAGAGTAGCAGCAAACACTTAAGATAAACGGCAGATTAACCACCGCACAGCATAAGTTCAGACACACCATAGGACATAAGTTTAGGGTCGAACAACGAAGAAACATACATAACATAAAAGGACATGGCGGTCCTGGGGCAGCAACATCAGTCTAGCAGCACATCACTTCTCTCCCTTCTTCACAGGCACGGCAGGATGTAGTAGGGCTCATTGACTTTGACAATCTTGAGGAAGCTTCCGTAGGCCGCATGTTTAGCCAGAGTACTGGCCTTATGCTTCCTACCATATCCATTGCCAGTGTCGATGGCATGCTGGATCAAGCCAAATATGCCACCATTGATCACCTTGCAACAGAACAGACATCCAATTTTTCCAAAGAAATGGTACTTGATTTTGCCAGCAATCAGATGCCTCGGGGTGTAGCGCCTCTTGCTGTGCCTGCTGTCCATGCCATAGTTCGTGTCCTCGTCATCCTCGTGTGAATTAGTACACACAGAAGAACTCAGCTAATCTATTCTGCTACATTGCTCTTAATTAGAATGTTTGGAAAGTACATATGTGTAACATGACAACTATCTATTTGCCGGAAATAAGGCGTATATGCACATACATAATTGAGCCAAAGAAATTGACATGCATAAATATGGATGGTGGAATAGTTGCATTGATAGATTAGTGCACAAGTAGTACATAATTAACACATGGAAGAATTCATGATGTGGCTTGGTTTAATGATACTTGATACTTGTTACACGTGTAATTCTGATTGGAATCAGAAAAATGGATTCATTATACTCCTCCATGTTTACACACAAGGGGGGGGGGGGTTTGTTCTATCTACTGGAATCAAGAAACCATTATTCTTTCTGACAGTAGCAATACTACTTCTCCAACATTGTTAGACCCTGATAAGTTTCAGAAGGAAATTGATAAAGGAGCTATGGGCTACTATCTTTATCCCTTATCTTGTGACTCTGCTGATACCGATGATGAAAATACTTTGGAGGCACTTAACTTCCAATAGACAAGTGGTCCAAACCAGAATCTTACCAATTTAAACTGAATGTAGATGCATCATATCATAGTTAATAAGGAGATGGGTCGACGGGTGCTATTTTAAGAGATCAGTATGGCAACTTCCTTTCGGGTTCATGACCTTATATTCCAAATACATCATCTGCCTGCTTGATGGAGGCGGTGGCAATGAAAGAAGGCCTATCTTTGGTAGCATCTGTAGGCTATCATCAAATTATTGCAGAATCAGATTGCTTAGAAGTTGTTCAATCTTGTAGTGGAGGTGACACATAGTGGCATGAAGGATCACCTATTATTGCTGTTTTTTTGATCTAGTTGTGGAGATAGTAACTGCTGCATTTTCTCACTGTCCTCGAGAAACCAATGGTGTCGCACATGAGATCGCTAGAAATAGCTATGAGAATCATCTATCTTGTATTCGGGTTGATTACCCCACTTCTTTCATTAATGTATCTCTTGTGAACGATGTAAGTTTGCTTACTTAATCAATAAAGCATGCCGTGATGGAATCAGATAATGAATCTCTGTTTTAGCAATACTAGGGGTTTTTTGTTCTGTCTATTGGAATCAGAAAATGAATAAGATTCAAAAACCACCATCCAACAAGAACATATATGCTACATCCCTACATGTTGGGAAACGTAGCATGCAATTTCAAAAAAGTTCCTACGCTCACACAAGATTTATCTAGGAGATGCATAGCAACGAGAGGGGGAGAGTGTGTCCACGTACCCTCATAGACTGAAAGCGGAAGCGTTTGACAACACGGTTGATGTAGTCGAACTTTCTTGTTCCGACCGATCAAGCACCGAAGGCACAACACCTCCGAGTTCTGCACACGTTCAGCTCGATGACGTCCCTCGAACTCTTAATCTAGCAAAGTGTCGAGGAAGTAGATGAGTTCCGTCAGCAGAACTGCGTGGTGACGGTGATGGTGAAGTGATCCGCGCAGGGCTTCGCCTAAGCACTACGAGAATATGACTGGAGGCGTAAACTATGGAGGGGGCGCCGCACACGGCTAACAATTGTTGGTGTGTGTTCTAGGGGTACCCCCCACATATATATAGGTGTGAGAGGGAGGGGAGCAGTAAGGGGCTCCCCAAGTAGGAGGGATCTTACTTGGGAGCCATCTCCAAGTCGGCCTCCCCCCTTCCATAAGTATCGGAGGGGGAAGGAAAGAGAGGGGGAGGGAAGGAAAGGGGGAGGTCGAGTCTTCCCCTTTCCTTCTCCCTTCCCTCCTTTCCTTATCCTCCTATTTCGGCTTATATGGGGGCGCACCAGCCCCTTGTGGGCTGGTATGTCCCTCTCTTGGCCCAATAAGGCCCATATCTTTGCCGGGGGTGCCCGGAACCCCTTCTGGTGACCCGATATGTGCCCGGTACCTTCCGGAACACTTCCGGTGTCCGAGTACTATCGTCCTATATACCAATCTTTACCTCTCAAATATTTTGAGACTCCTCGTCATGTCCGTGATCTCATCCGGGACTCCGAAGAACATTCGGTCACCAAATCACATAACTCATATAATAAAAAATCGTCATCGAACGTTAAGCGTGCGGACCCTACGGGTTCGAGAACTATGTAGACATGACCGAGACACCTCTCTGGTCAATAACCAATAGCGGAACCTGGATGCTCATATTGGTTCCTACATATTCTACGAAGATCTTTATCGTTCGTGCCGTAATGACAACATACGTTATTCCCTTTGTCATCGGTATGTTACTTGCCCGAGATTCGATCGTCTGTATCTTCTACCTAGTTCAATCTCGTTACCGGCAAGTCTCTTTACTCATTCCTTAATACATCATCCCGCAACTAACTCATTAGTCACATTGCTTGCAAGGCTTATTATGATGTGTATTACCGAGAGGGCCCAGAGATACCTCTCTGATACTCGGAGTGACAAATCATAATCTCGATCTAGGCCAACCCAACAAACACCTTCGGAGATACCTGTAGAGCATCTTTATAATCACCCAGTTACGTTGTGACATTTGATAGCACACAAGGTATTCCTCCGGCATCCGGGAGTTGCATAATCTCATAGTCAAAGGAATATGTATATGACATGAAGAAAGCTATAGCAAGAAAACTGAGCGATCAATATGCTAAGCTAACGGATGGGTCATGTCCATCACATCATTCTCCTAATGATGTGATCCCATTCATCAAATGACAACACATGTCTATTGTTAGGAAACTTAAACATCTTTGATTAACGAGCTAGTCTAGTAGAGGCTTACTAGGGACACGGTGTCTTGTCTATGTATTCACACATGTATCAAGTTTCTGGTTAATACAATTCTAGCATGAATAACAAACATTTATCTTGATATAAGAAAATATAAATAACAACTTTATTATTGCCTCTAGGGCATATTTCCTTCAGTCTCCCACTTGCACTAGAGTCAATAATCTAGTTCACATCGTCATGTGATTAACACCCATTGTTCACATCGCCATGTGACCAAGTACCCAAAGAGTTTACTAGAGTTATAAATCTAGTTCACATCGTTATGTGATTAACACCAAAGAGTACTAAGGTGTGATCATGTTTTGCTTTTGAGAGAGGTTTAGTCAACGAGTCTGTCACATTCAGATCTGTACGTATATTTGCAAATTTCTATGTCTACAATGCTCTGCATGGTGCTACTCTAGCTAATTGCTCCCACTTTCACTACGTATCCAGATTGAGACTTAAAGTCATCCGGATCGGTGTCAAAGCTTGCATCGACGTAACCCTTTACGACGAACTCTTTATCACCTCCATAACCGAGAAACATTTCCTTAGTCCTCTTAGGTAACTAAGGATAAATTTTGACCATTGTCCAGTGATCTACTCCTGGATCACTATTGTATGCCCTTGCCATACTCATGGTAAGGTACACAATAGGTCTGGTATACAGCATGGCATACTTTATAGAACCTTTGGCTGAGGCATAGGGAATGACTTTCATTCTATCTCTATCTTCTGCCGTGGTCGGGTTTTGAGTCTTACTAAACTTCATAGCTTAGAACTTAGGCAAGAACTCCTTCTTTGACTGATCCATTTTGAACTCCTTCAAAATCTTATCAAGGTATGTACTCATCGAAAGTCTTATCAAGCGTCTTGATCTATCTCTATAGATCTTGATGCCCAATATGTAAGCAGCTTCATCGAGGTATTTCTTCGAAAAAATCTTTTCAAACACTCCTTTATGCTTTCCAGAAAATTCTACATCATTTCCGATCAACAATATGTCATTCACATATAATTATCAGAAAGGTTGTAGTGCTCCCACTCACTTTCTTGTAAATACAGGCTTCACCGCAAGTCTGTATAAAACTATATGCTTTGATCAACTCATCAAAGCGTATATTCCAACTCCGAGATGCTTGCAGCAGTCCATAGATGGATCGCTGGAGCTTGCACACTTTGTTAGCACTTTTAGGATTGACAAAACCTTCTGGTTGCATCATATACAACTCTTGTTAAGAAATCCATTAAGGAATGAAGTTCTGACATCCATTAGCCAGATTTCATAAAATGCGGCAATTGCTAACATGATTCGGACAGACTTAAACATCGCTACGAGTGAGAAAACCTCATCGTAGTCAACACCTTGAACTTGTTGAAAACCTTTTGTGATAAGTCGAGCTTTGTCGATAGTAACACTACCATCAGCGTCCTTCTTCCTCTTGAAGATCCATTTATTCTCAGTGCCTTGCCAATCATCGGGCAAGTCCACCAATGTCCACACCTTGTTCTTATATATGGATCCTATCTCAGATTTCATGGCCTCAAGACATCTATCGGAAGCTAGGCTCATCATAGCTTCTTCATAGTTCATAGGTTCGTCATGGTCTAGTAACATGACTTTCCAGAACAGGATTACCGTACCACTCTGGTGCGGAACATGCTCTTGTTGACCTACGAGATTTGGTAGTAACTCGATCTGAAGTTTCATGATCATTATCATTTGCTTCCTCTCTAGTTGGTGTTGGCATCACGGGAGCGGTTTTCTATGATGAGTTACTTTCCAATTCGAGAGAAGGTACAATTACCTCATCAAGTTCTACTTTCCTCCCACTCACTTCTTTTGAGAGAAACTCCTTCTCTAGAAAGGATCCATTCTTAGCAACAAAGATCTTGCCTTTGGATCTGTGGTAGAAGGTGTACCCAATAGTTTCTTTTGGGTATCCTATGCAGAGGCACTTCTCTGATTTGGGTTCGAGCTTATCAGGCTAAAGCTTTTTCACATAAGCATCGCAACCCCAAACTTTAAGAAATGACAGCTTAGGTTTCTTGCCAAACCATAGTTCATACTGTGTCATCTCAATGGATTTAGACAGTGCCCTATTTAACGTGAATGCAGCTATCTCTAATGCATAACCCCAAAATGATAGTGGTAAATCGGTAAGAGACATCATAGATCGCACCATATCTAATAAAGTACGGTTACGATGTTCGGACACACCATTATGCTGTGGTGTTCCAGGTGATGTGAGTTGTGAAACTATTCCACATTGTTTTAAATGAAGGCCAAACTCGTAACTCAAATATACGCCTCCGCAATCAGATCGTAGAAACTTTATTTTCTTGTTACGATGATTCTCCACTTTATTCTGAAATTATTTGAACTTTTCAAATGTTTCAGACTTGTGTTTCATCAAGTAGATATACCCATATCTGCTCAAATAATCTGTGAAGGTCAGAAAATAACGATACCCGCCGTGAGCGTCAACACTCATCGGACCGCATACATCGGTATGTATTATTTCCAATAAGTCATTAGCTCGCTCCATTGTTCCGGAGAACAGAGTTTTAGTCTTCTTGCCCATGGTTCGCAAGTATCAAATGATTCATAATCAAGTGATTCCAAAAGTCCATCTGCATGGAGTTTCTTCATGCGTTTTACACCAATATGACCTAAACGGCAGTGCCACCAATATGTTGCACTATCATTATCAACTTTGCATCTTTTGGTATCAATATTATGAATATTTGTATTACACGATCGAGATTCAATAAACCACTTACATTGGGTGTATGACCATAGAAGGTTTTATTCATGTAAACAGAACAAAAATTATTCTCTGACTTAAATGAATAACCGTATTGCAATAAAGATAATCCAATCATATTCATGCTCAACGCAAACACCAAATAACATTTATTTAGGTTCAACACTAATCCCTAAGGTATAGGGAGTACGCGATGGTGATCTTATCAACCTTGGAATCACTTCCAACACACATCGTCACCTCGCTCTTAACTAGTATCTGTTCATTTTGCAACTCCTGTTTTGAGTTACTAATCTTAGCAACTGAACCGGTATCAAATACCTAGGGGCTACTACGAACACTAGTAAGGTACACATCAATAATCTGCATATCAAGTATTCCTTTGTTCACTTTGCCATCCTTCTTATACGCCAAATGTTTGGGGCAATTCCACTTCCAGTGACCATTTCCTTTGATGTAGAAGCACTCAGTTTCAGGCTTAGGTCTAGCTTTGGGCTTCTTCACTGGAGTGGCAACTTGCTTGCCATTATTCTTGAAGTTCCCTTTCTTTCCCTTTGCACTTTTTCTTGAAAACTAGTGATCTTGTTAACCATCAACACTTGATGCTCTTTCTTGATTTCTACCTTCGTCGATTTCAGCATCGCGAAGAGCTTGTGAATCATTTTCGTCATCCCTTGCATATTATAGTTCATCACGAAGTTCTAGTATCTTGGTGATAGTGACTAGAGAACTCTATCAATCACTATCTTATCTGGAAGATTAACTCCCACTTTATTCAAGCGATTGTGGTACCCAGACATTCTGAGAACATGCTCACTGGCTAAGCTATTCTCCTTCATCTTGTAAGCAAAGTACTTGTCAGAGGTCTCATACCTCTCGACATGGGCATGAGTCTGAAATACCAATTTCAGCTCTTGGAACATCTCATATGCTCCGTGGCGTTCAAAAACGTTTTTGAAGTCCCGGTTCTAAGCCGTAAAGCATGGTGTACTAAACTATTAAGTAGTCATCATACTGAGCTTGCCAGATGTTCATAACCTTTGGATCTGCCCCTGCAATAGGTCTGTCACTTAGCGGTGCATTAAGGACATAATTCTTCTGTGCAGCAATGAGGATAATCCTCAAATCACGGATCTAGTCTGCATCATTGCTACTATCATCTTTCAACTTATTTTCCTCTAGGAACATATCAAAAATAAGGGAGCTATATCGCTAGCTATTGCTCTACAACATAATTTGCAAGGATTAAGTTCATGATAAATTAAGTTCAATTAATTATATTACTTAAGAACTCCCACTTAGATAGACATTCCTCAAGTCATCTAAATGATACGTGATCCAAATCAACTAAACCACGTCCGATCATCACGTGAGATGGAGTAGTCATCAATGGTGAACCTCTCTATGTTGATCATATCTACTATATGATTCACGTTCAACCTTTCGGTCTCCAGTGTTCTGAGGCCATGTCAGTACATGCTAGGCTCGTCAAGTTTAACCCGAGTATTCCGCATGTGCAAAACTGTCTTGCACCCATTGTATGTGAATGTAGAGCCTATCACACCCGATCATCACATGGTGTCTCAGCACGACGAACTGTCGCAACGGTGCATACTCAGGGAGAACACTTATACCTTGAAATTTTAGTAAGGGATCATCTTATAATGCTACCTCCGTACTAAGCAAAATAAGATGCATAAAAGATAAACATCACATGCAATCAAAATATGTGAAATGATATGGCCATCATCATCTTGTGCTTTTGATCTCCATCTCCAAAGCACTGTCGTGATCTCCATCTTCACCGGCTTGACACCTTGATCTCCATTGTAGCGTCTTGGTCGTCTCGCCAACTATTGCTTCTACAACTATCGCTAATGCATAGTGATAATGTAAAGTAATTACATGGCGTTTGCATTTCATACAATAAAGCGACAACCATAAGGCTCCTGCCAGTTGCCGATAAATTTTACAAAACATGATCATCTCATACAACAACGTATATCACATCATGTATTGACCATATCACATCACAACATGCCCTACAAAAACAAGTTTGACGTCCTCTACTTTGTTGTTGCAAGTTTTACGTGGCTGCTACGGGCTTCTAGCAAGAACCGTTCTTACCTACGCATCAAAACCACAACGGTGATTTATCAAGTTTGCTGTTTTAACCTTCAACAAGGACCGGCCGGAGTCAAATTTGATTTAACTAAAGATGAAGTAACAGACACCCGCCAGCCACCTTTATGCAAAACTAGTTGCATGTCTGTCTGTGGAACCGGTCTCAAGAACG
The DNA here is from genome assembly GCF_002575655.3 of Aegilops tauschii subsp. strangulata. Taxonomy (NCBI): domain Eukaryota; kingdom Viridiplantae; phylum Streptophyta; class Magnoliopsida; order Poales; family Poaceae; genus Aegilops; species Aegilops tauschii. The sequence goes on from NC_053039.3 coordinate 489,719,355, forward strand.
TGGTCATGTAAGGTTGGTTCGGGCCGCTTCATCCAACAATACCGCCGAATCAAAATAAGACATAGGTGATAAGCAGTATGACGATCACCACCCACAACTCTTTGTGTTCTACTCTTGCATATAATCAACGCATAGACCTGGCTCTGATACCACTGTTGGGAACATAGCATGCAATTTCAAAAAAATTCCTACGCTCACGCAAGATCTATCTAGGAGATGCATAGCAACGAGAGGGGGAAGGTGTGTCCAAGTACCCTCGTAGACCGAAAGCATAAGCGTTTGACAACGCGATTGATGTAGTCGAACTTCTTCTCGTTCCGGCCGATCAAGCACCAAACACACGACACCTCCGAGTTCTGCACACGTTCAGCTTGATGACATCCCTCGAACTCTTGAACCAGCAAAGTGTCGAGGAAGTAGATGAGTTCCGTTAGCACGACGGCGTGGTGACGGTGATGGTGAAGTGATCCGCGCAGGCCTTCGCCTAAGCACTAGGAGAATATGATCGGAGGCGTAAACTGTGGAGGGGGGCGCCGCACACGCCTAACAATTGTTGGTGTCTGTTCTAGGGGTGCCCCCAACATATATATATATATATATATATATATATATATATATATATATATATATATATATATATATATAGGTGGGAGAGGGAGGGGAGCAGCAAGGGGAGCGGTCCGCCAGCGGACGGCAAAGAAGATAGCCGTTAGTTCGCTTGTTTCCCCCTGGCCCCACCCCACTAGGTACGCTGGCAGACGGCAAAGAGCTGTGACCTAGCAGATAAGGGGCCGCGCCCACGCCCGATCTGTCCATTCCCTCTCTCTCCCTGCCCGAGCCGCCCCGACCCCTCACCCCTGCCGCCGCCCGCCCCGCCTAGCCGAGCCGCCGCCGCCGGCCGCCCCGCCCCGCCCGCCCGGCCGCGCCTGAGCCGTCCCCACCCCGCGCCACCCACGTCGTCGGCCGCCCCGCCCCGCGCCACCCACTTCGTCGGCCGCCCCGCCCCGGCCATCCCGAGCCGTCGCCGCCTAGACAAGCCACCGCCGGCGGCCGCTACGCCCCGCCCGCCCCGCCGCGCCGCCCCCGTCCCGAGTTGTCGGCCGCCCCGCACCGCCCCGCCACCGTCCCGAGCCACCGCCGCCCGGCCGCACTGTACCACCCGGCCGCACCGCCCGGCCCTGCCCCGCCGCCGCCCCGCCCTTCATCATGGTGAGTTTTTTTTCTGCTTTTCTAGATTTAGTTTATATTTGTTTAGTTTTGGTTAGTTTAATTTATTTAGTTTAGGTTAATTTAGTTTATTTTAGGTTACATTTAGTTTATAGTTTAGTTTAGGTTTTTTTCCTGCTTTTAAGAATAATCAAGAAAGATGAAAAAAAAGAAAAAAAAAGACGAGGAAGAAGAAGAAAAAAGAACAATAAGTAGTAGAAGAAGAAGATGAAAAAAAAGTAGAAGTTGAAGATGAAAAAAAGAAGTAGGAAAAGAGGGCGCCCGGGGACGAGCGGGTTAGGGGGTTCCTCGGTGTCGATGGAACCCTAAATAGCAAGTATCGTCGGTGCGAGGTACATGTGGCCGTCAGTGTCGAATACTACATCCACGTCCCACAAGTGACGCCGACGTCCGGCGTCCCAAAGCAACTGTTCTCGGCGTCGATGGCAGTCGAACACCATTGTGAATTTGTCTGGCAGCCTCTGCGATGACGATTAAAAGGCAAGTGTTGAAACTTGAAACACCCAAACTGACTCAAGTCGGTTTGGTTGTTTGAAATTTCAAAACTTGGGTTTAATCCTCATCGCAGAGCCTGCCAGACAAATTCGCAAAGGTGTTCGACCGTCATCGGCCACCAGAACTATTGTTGCGGGACGTCGGGCGCCGGCTTCACTTGTGGGATGTGGATCTAGTGTTCAGTGCCGACCGCCTCATGTAACTTGCACCGATGGTAGTTGCTATTTAGTTTACCCGGGGACGAGCGGGTTAGGGGGTCGCTATGTTACTTATCTTTGGATTTAAATGTGCAGTTATTTCGTTGCTGCGAGGGTCTAGTGTTCGACGAGCTCCGCCCCTGCGTTTGTTGGTGAGCAGAAATGACATTTCCCGATGAAACTTGCTAGCTATTGGTGTCAATCATCAGTATGCGTAACCACTATGCGTCTCCCGTTCGAAAGGGTTACATCTATAAATATGCATGCATTTGCATATTTATAATTGTGATTCTTTCGAATTGTCCAACGTTATCCATGGACAGCCCGAGTATGTGTAGATTGGGTTCGTTTTCCCATATGCTCAGCTCTGGATCCGATGTAGAATTTCGTCAGTGCCTCCCTGTTGTTCTCCGGGTACACATTCTCTCTGCTTATTGCCGAGACGTGTATCAGGAGAATAGCGGGGAGGTGCTGCCGAAATTTTGCGTTGGATCCAGAGCAGAGCATGGGAAAACGAACCCGATCTACACATACTCGGGTGGGATTAGGACCTATCTTTACCTATTAGCGTGTAGGTTGCATGGACGTAATAAAACTGACAAACTCCATTAACTGATGGATATGGTTTGCTTAATTATGTATATATTTCTTGTGTGTCCAGTAGGAAGTCAATATGAGTGATCGTGCATGGATGTACACCGGTTACACTAGTCTGAAAGTTTGGACTAAGGAATGGTTAACAAAAACCAAGGGGTTTGTTAAAGCCGCATTTGCAAATGGCCAGGACTTTAGCTGGTGCCCCTGTGCCCGTTGCGACAACTATAAAAAGAGGGACGAGCTTCAAATGAGTAAAGACCTGCAGAAGTTTGGTTTTACACCTGGTTACAGGTCTGGACATTACATGGTGAGTCTGCCCAACATGCCAGAGCCGAGGTTCGTCGTCGCACCGACGAGCATGGTACCGGGACCGCAGACATGGTGCAAGACTTTGACGATGCTCGGGACTCGGACGAGGAGATGGAGGAATCTGCAAAGGCCTTCACTGAAATATTGGAGTCCTCAAAACGTCCTCTCCACGAGCACACTGAGCTTTGTCACCTGGATGAAATCTCAAAAATTATGGCATTGAAGGCTCAATTCAACTTGGGCAGAGAATGCTACGACGCGATGATGACAGTATTCGGACGATTTCTACCCAAAGGCCATGTGCTACCTCCAAACCTGTACCAGTCAGACAAAATCCTCCGTGCTCTTAAGATGCCCTATGAGAAGATACATGCCTGTGAGAAAGGATGTGTCTTATTTAGGCTTCCATATCAGGACTTGAACTATTGTCCCATTTGCAATTCTTCCAGGTATGTTGTGGTAGACAACGGTATGGGTGAGAAGACGCAGACCAAAATACCCGTTAATGTTCTTCGGTATATGCCAATCATACTAAGACTTCAACGTCTTTTCATGGTCGAAGAGACGGCCAGACAGATGACATGGCATGGGCAAAAGAACCGAACTAGATGCAGATGGGAATGTGATGATGGTGCACACATCGGATGGTGAAGCGTGGAAGCGCTTTGATGCATTACATAAGGAAAAAATGGCAGATCCAAGGCATCCTCGAGTCGCCATCAGCATAGATGGGTTCAGTGTGTTTGGTCAGATGGCAGCCCCATACAGATGTTGGCCCGTGTTTGTCATTCCACTCAATCTCCCCCCCCCCCCCGGGCAGATTATTCAACGAAAGAATATTTTCCTGACGTTGATAATACCAGGGCCCAACTATCCGGGGAAGAATATGAATGTGTACATGCAGCTGCTTAAGGACGAATTGCAAGAAGCTTGGGATAATGGGTTCAAGACATACGACGCCTTTAGCAAATAGAACTTCATAATGCGTGCCTGGTACATGTACTTCGACGCATGACTTGCCGGCGTATGCGCTATTCGTTGGCTGGTGTGTGCATGGAAGGTTCCCGTGCCCCACATGCAAGGGAGCTCTTGAGTTTCGTTGGCTGACGGCAGGGCGCAAGTATAGTTGCTTCGACTTGCATAGACCGTTTCTACATCCTGGCCATAAGTTCAGGAAAGACAAGAAGAACTTCATCAAAGGTAGAGTTGTCAAACACTGTGCACCACCTGCGTTGACAGGCCAACAGACCCTAGATCAGTTAAACGCTCTCGAGCCAGATCCAGAGCGTCCAGGGTATTTCAAGGGGTATAATAAGGAACACGCCTGGACTCACAAGACATGCTTCTGGGATCTGCCTTACTTCAAAGACCTCCTTGGCCCACACAACATCGACGTGATGCACACTGAAAAGAATATCGCCGAAGCCATTTTTGGTACATTGTTCGGCATAGAGGGGAAATCAAAGGATAATACTAAGGCTAGAGTCGATCAAGAGGAGCTATGTGATAGACCGTTACAAAACATGAAAGAACCAAAAGGAAAGGGGATCAACTGGACGAAGCGAAAGGCATGGTTCAATCTTGGAAGGCCAGCTATGAAGGAAATTATTTTGTGGGTGAAAATGCAGTTGATGTTCCCCGATGGGTATGCAGCAAATCTAAAGAGGGGAGCGAGCCTTCAAAAATTGAAAATATTTGGTCTAAAAAGTCATGATTGGCACATATGGATTGAGCGGATAATGCCGGTGATGTTGCGTGGCTTCATCCCTGAGGATGAATGGCTAGTACTGGCAGAGCTGAGCTATTTCTTCCGTGTTCTTTGTGCGAAAGAACTATCGCCTGGCCTCCTAGAAGAAATGGAACAGTTGGCGCCGGAGTTGATCTGCAAGTTAGAGAAGATCTTTCCGCCAAGCTTCTTTAATCCAATGCAACACTTGATTTTGCATCGCCCGACCGAGGCACGATTGGGGGGCGTGCAAAATCGTTGGTGCTACTCAACTGAGAGGATGCAGAAGACACTTCGAGCAAAATGTAAAAATAAACGTAGAATAGAAGCATCGATGGCGGAGGCATTCATCACTGAGGAGGCGGCAAACTTCGTGACAGCACACTACGAAGCCAAAAATCGTCATTTGCATAATCCGAAGCCTCGGTACAATGCTGACGAACCTCAAAAGGGTCAATCCAACCTCAGCCTATTCAAAGGGAATCTCGCACCAGCCAGTGTTTGGAAACCAGTAAGGTTGGATGTTGAAGAATGGCGGACCATTTCGTTGTATCTCTTCAACAACCTAACAGAACTGCGGCCGTACATCGAGTAAGATCTCGGTACATTGTTTCACAACTTCTAATTCCTTTGAACTTCTCTTATTCCTGGATATTTGATGCAGTCGATACGTCGCCATATTCTCATATGGAGCGGTGATCCAAAAGGATTCCGTCGAAGAGTATGAGCTTCTAGCAAAACAAGGAGCCGGATATCCCGGTTTCATCTCTTGGTTCAAAAAAGGGTAATTTCCATTAGACCCTTTCTTTTCTTTGGCTAATTTGCGACTAATGCAAAAATCCTTTCGTATTAAACTTGTAGGCTAATTCAGAGATTATGGATGCCGAATTGAGACAAGTAGCTAATGGTTTTGACTATAAGGTCCGTTCATTTGACAAATACGACATCAACGGGTATCGCTTTCGTACCTATGGCAAAGAGCTATTTATGGCCGATCGAAAGTCTACAAATTGTTGTGTCTCTGCTATCGGTGAAGGAGGTATCGAGTATTATGGAAGAGTTGAAGCAATTTATGAACTTGAATTCTATGGTGAAAACCCACCAAACGTCGTAGTCTCCAGATGTTATTGGTTCCAGCCGAGGGAGACTAGAAGGACTCATGAACATATAGGGCTAGTCGAAATCAAACAAAGCACCCATTTGGATGTTCCCGATGTCTATATTACGGCTCAACAGGCAACACAAGTTTTCTATCTACCGTGGGCCTGTCAAAGTGATCCAAATCTCAGTGGTTGGGATGTCGTTTATGAAGTGCCGCCACGTGTTAGACCACCCCCCCAATGAAAAGGATTATGAACCTCACATTAACGAGGACACATATGACGAAGGAGAATTCTTCCAAGAAACACGTCTTTCCAAAAAAACATTTCAAGAACCGCTCTACTCCACCCCAGAACATTGAAGTAGACAACGATAGTGAATCCGACTTCACCCCTGAGCCGGAACAAGAAGAGCCGGAAGAAGAAGAAGTTACTATTGCAGATGACCTGTCAATGCTTGAATGATTACGTAAAGGTGGCCTTCCACATGATGATGCATTTATTAATGATGATGATGAGCACGTCATTACCGATAGTGATGATGATGATGCTTTTATTAATGATGATGACGAGCACGTCATTACCGATAATGATTATTAGGTATTCAATTTTTTATGTTGTACTTGATTTATATAGTTATATGTATGATTGTATGATTTATATAGTTGGTATTTATAATTTTCTTACTTTGTATAATTGTTTCTTATACATAGTGCCATGGTCTTGATTTCCGTCCCGGTCGGCCCTCGCCCGCTTTATGATTCGGATGTGGTAAATTCTATTTCATAACTATTTGTTGCATTTCGCATTTATGCAAATTATGGCCATCAAGTTCACATAGAGATATTTTAATCTACGAGGTATGTGAACCGGAATTTGAAACGGACCCTCTTGTCGAGAAGTTAAATTTAGTTGAAAAAGAAAATGAGTATTTGAAAGAAAAATTAAAAGAATTGAAGAAGGGAAGATGACATTGGAGTTGTATGTTGCCGATGCCATCGATGATCACAAGATGAAGATGAATGCAATGCGCTTGAAGATGGATGCAATGCGCCTGAAGCTTAAGAAGATTAGAAAATATGCCATTGATAATGAGGCTTGGTATCATTATGTCGTTGGATCAATTGTTACCTTAGTTGTGATCTTCATCACATTTGTTGTGATGAAGGTAAGTTTTCTCTAGTGTTTTGCTTTACAAATGGATACTTAGCTTATTTTCCTCCTAAATGGCATAATTACCTAAGTTAGATAAAAAATAAGCTATACTTAGCTTATTCAGTTCATTTATGACGTACTTAGCATACTTAGGTAAAAAATGGCATGATAATCTTTGTTAGCTCCAAAATGATATAGACTTAGCTTATTTTCCTCGAAAATGACATAATAACCTTACTAAGCTCCAAAATGACCTATTTACCTACCTTAGCTCTAAAATGACCTACACTTAGCATTTTTACCTAGCTTAGCAATAAAATGACATTTTTACCTACCTTAGTTAGAAGAAGAAGATAAAGAAGAGGAGAGGAGAAAAAGAAAGAGAAGAAAAAAAATCTTCTTCTTCTTCTTCTTCTAACTACTCTTCTTCTTCTTCTAACTAGTCTTCTTCTTCTAACTTTCATCTTTCCAATTTGCAGATTTGCTTGACATGAGGAAGCTTGGATTCTGGAGTGTACTATTCTGATTATGTTCAATATGTATGCCTGGATATGTTGTTGGAAACTAGTTTCTGGTTATGCATGTATATATGGATATGTTGGACTTTGTTGAACTATGTTGGATTTGATGAAATATGATGTTGGATATATATGTTGTTGGATTTGATGAAATATGATGTTGGACTTGCTGTTATATGTTGTTGGATATGTTCCATATGTATGCATGTATATCTGTGTTTGAAACCCTGTCAAATTAAATGGATTAAAATAAAATCAGGGGATATGTAGCCTCTTTGCCGTCCGCTAGCAGACGGCAAAGAGGACACGTGGCAGTCACCTGTGCAAACTGGGAACACTGGCTGCCTATTTGGTCATTTTGCCTTTAGCTGGCAGACGGCAAAGTGTCCAGCTATGCCGTCAGCCAGCGGATGGCAAAGATACATACCTCTTTGCCGTCTGCCGGCGGACGGCATAGCTGCACACGTGGCAGCGTCCCAGTTCTGCCTAGCTAAGCTCTTTGCCGTCCGTTCACGGACGGCAAAGAGCGCCGTTAAACCCCTAACGGCTCTCACGCCACCGCACTGCCGTCCGTAGTCTTTGCTGTCTGCTGGCCTCGGATGGCGGACGGCGTAATCTTTTGCCGTCCGTTTATAGGAAACGGACGGCAAAGAAGGCCTTTGCTGGCATGCGTTCATCCGGACGGTTTGTCGTCCGCTAGCGGACGTCAAAGAGTTTTGCCGTCCGTGAACCAAGCCTTTGCAGTCCGCCATGGCGGACGGCAAAGAAGCTGATTCCAGTAGTGGGGGAAGGAAAGAGAGGGGGGAAGGAAAGGGGGAGGCCAAATCCTCCCCTTTCCTTCTCCCTTCCCTCCTTTCCTTCTCCTCCTATTTCGGCTTATATGGGGGCGCACCAGCCCCTTGTGGGCTGGTATGTCCCTCTCTTGGCCTAATAAGGCCCATATCTTTGTCGGGGGTGCCTGGAACCCCTTCTGGTGACCCGATATGTACCCGGTACCTTCCGGAACACTTCCGGTGTCCGAATACTATCATCTTGTATATCAATCTTTACCTCCCGACTATTTCGAGACTCCTCGTCATGTCTGTGATCTCATCTGGGACTCCGAACAACATGCGGTCACCAAATCACATAACTCATAATACAAATCGTCATTGAACGTTAAGCGTGCGGACCCTACGGGTTCGAGAACTATGTAGACATGACCGAGACACCTCTCTGGTCAATAACCAATAGTGGAACCTAGATGCTCATATTGGTTCCTACATATTCTATGAAGATCTTTATCGGTCGTGTCGTAATGACAACAAACGTTATTCCCTTTGTCATCGGTATGTTACTTGCCCATGCTCGGAAATATAAATAACAAATTTATTATTGCCTCTAGGGCATATTTCCTTCACTACAATCCTACATATGTACAACTAGCACGACCATATGAAATTGATGCTCATCTACTGAACAAGAAAAACGCCAATGCCAGGAAAAACAGAGTACTTAAAATAAAAAGAAATCTGATAAAAACAGAGTACTACCTGATAACCCACAAGTATAGGGGATCACAACAGTTTTCGGGGGCAGAGTATGTTGGGTAACGTAGTAATTTCAAAAAAAATTCCTACGCACACGCAAGATCATGGTGATGCATAGCAACGAGAGGGGAGAGTGTTGTCCACGTACCCTCGTAGACCGAAAGCGGAAGCGTTATCACAACGCGGTTGATGTAGTCATACGTCTTCACGATCCGACCGATCAAGTACCGAACGCACGGCACCTCCGAGTTCAGCACACGTTCAGCTCGATGACGTCCCTCGAACTCCGATCCAGCCGAGTGTTGAGGGAGAGTTTCGTCAGCACGACGGCGTGGTGACGATGATGATGTTCTACCGACACAGGGCTTCGCCTAAGCTCCGCAACGATATTATCGAGGTGTAATATGGTGGAGGGGGGCACCGCACACGGCTAAAATATCGTATATCAATTGTGTGTAGAGGTGCCCCCCTGCCCCCGTATATAAAGGAGCAAGGGGGAGGCCGGCTGCCCTTGGGCACGCCAAGGAGAGGGGGGGAGTCCTCCTCCTAGTAGGAGTAGGACTCCCCTTTCCTAGTCCAACTAGGAAGAGAGGGGGGGAAGGAAAGAGAGGGAGAGGGAGAGGGAAAGAGGGGTCGCGCCCCCCTCCCCTAGTCCAATTCGGACTCCTCATGGGAGGGGGCGCGCCACCTCCTGGCTGCTGCCCTCTCTCTCACCTCAAGGCCCACTAAGGCCCAATACTTCCCCGGGGGGTTCCGGTAACTCTTCCGGTACTCCGGTTTTATCCAAAACTTCTCCGGAACACTTCCGGTATCCGAATATAGTCGTCCAATATATCAATCTTTATGTCTCGACCATTTCGAGACTCCTCGTCATGTCCGTGATCACATCCGGGACTCCGAACAACCTTCGGTACATCAAAACATATAAACTCATAATATAACTGTCATCGTAACTTTAAGCGTGCGGACCCTACGGGTTCGAGAACTATGTAGACATGACCGAGACACCTCTCCGGTCAATAACCAATAGCGGAACCTGGATGCTCATATTGGTTCCTACATATTCTACGGAGATCTTTATCGGTCAGACCGCATAACAACATACGTTGTCTCCTTTGTCATCGGTATGTTACTTGCCCGAGATTCGATCGTCGGTATCTCGATACCTAGTTCAATCTCGTTACCGGCAAGTCTCTTTACTCGTTCCGTAATACATCATCCCGCAACTAAGTCATTAGTCACAATGCTTTCAACGCTTATAGTGATGTGCATTACCGAGTGGGCCCAGAGATACCTCTCCGACAATCGGAGTGACAAATCCTAATCTCGAAATACGCCAACCCAACAAGTACCTTTGGAGACACCTGTAGAGCACCTTTATAATCACCCATTTACGTTGTGACGTTTGGTAGCACACAAAGTGTTCCTCCGGTAAACGGGAGTTGCATAATCTCATAGTCATAGGAACATGTATAAGTCATGAAGAAAGCAATAGCAACATACTAAACGATCGGGTGCTAAGCTAACGGAATGGGTCAAGTCAATCACGTCATTCTCCTAATGAGGTGATCCCGTTAATCAAATGACAACTCATGTCTATGGCTAGGAAACATAACCAGCTTTGATTAACGAGCTAGTCAAGTAGAGGCATACTAGTGACACACTGTTTGTCTATGTATTCACACATGTATTATGTTTCCAGTTAATACAATTCTAGCATGAATAATAAACATTTATCATGATATAAGGAAATAAATAATACTTTATTATTGCCTCTAGGGCATATTTCCTTCAGTCTCCCACTTGCACTAGAGTCAATAATCTAGATTACACAGTAATGATTCTAACACCCATGGAGTCTTGGTGCTGATCATGTTTTGCTCGTGGAAGAGGCTTAGTCAACGGGTCTGCAACATTCAGATCCGTATGTATCTTGCAAATTTCTATGTCTCCCACCTGGACTAAATCTCGGATGGAATTGAAGCGTCTTTTGATGTGCTTGGTTCTCTTGTGAAATCTGGATTCCTTTGCTAAGGCAATTGCACTAGTATTGTCACAAAAGATTTTCATTGGTCCCGATGCACTAGGTATGACACCTAGATCGGATATGAACTGCTTCATCCAGACTCCTTCATTTGCTGCTTCCGAAGCAGCTATGTACACCGCTTCACATGTAGATCCCGCCATGACACTTTGCTTAGAACTGCACCAACTGACAGCTCCACCGTTCAATGTAAATACGTATCCGGTTTGCGATTTAGAATCGTCCGGATCGGTGTCAAAGCTTGCATCAACGTAACCACATACGATGAGCTCTTTGTCACCTCCATAAATGAGAAACATATCCTTAGTCCTTTTCAGGTATTTCAGGATGTTCTTGACCGCTGTCCAGTGATCCACTCCTGGATTACTTTGGTACCTCCCTGCTAAACTTATAGCAAGGCACACATCAGGTCTGGTACACAGCATTGCATACATGATAGAGCCTATGGCTGAAGCATAGGGAACATATTTCATCTTCTCTCTATCTTCTGCAGTGGTCGGGCATTGAGTCTTACTCAATCTCACACCTTGTAGTACAGGCAAGAACCCTTTCTTTGCTTGATCCATTTTGAACTTCTTCAAAACTTTGTCAAGGTATGTGCTTTGTGAAAGTCCAATTAAGCGTCTTGATCTATCTCTATAGATCTTAATGCCTAATATATATGCAGCTTCACCGAGGTCTTTCATTGAAAAACTCTTATTCAAGTATCCCTTTATGCTATCTAGAAATTCTATATCATTTCCAATCAGCAATATGTCATCCACATATAATATCAGAAATGCTATTGAGCTCCCACTCACTTTCTTGTAAATACAGGCTTCTCCAAAAGTCTGTATAAAACCAAATGCTTTGATCACACTATCAAAGCGTTTATCCCAACTCCGAGAGGCTTGCACCAGTCCATAAATGGATCGCTGGAGCTTGCACACTTTGTTAGCTCCCTTTGGATCGACAAAAGCTTCCGGTTGCATCATATACAACTCTTCTTCCAGAAATCCATCCAGGAATGCAGTTTTGACATCCATTTGCCAAATTTCATAATCATAAAATGCGGCAATTGCTAACATGATTCGGACAGACTTAAGCATCGCTACGAGTGAGAAGGTCTCATCGTAGTCAATCCCTTGAACTTGTGGAAAACCTTTCACAACAAGTCGAGCTTTATAGACAGTAACATTACCATCAGCGTCAGTCTTCTACTTGAAGATCCATTTATTTTCAATGGCTTGCCGACCATCGGGCAAGTCAACCAAAGTCCATACTTTGTTCTCATACATGGATCCCATCTCGGATTTCATGGCTTCAAGCCATTTTGCGGAATCTGGGCTCACCATCGCTTCTTCATAGTTCGTAGGTTCGTCATGGTCTAGTAACATAACCTCCAGAACAGGATTACCGTACCACTCTGGTGTGGATCTTGATCTAGTTGACCTACGAGGTTCAGTAATAACTTGATCTGAAGTTTCATGATCATTATCATTAACTTCCTCACTAATTGGTGTAGGTGTCGCAGAAACTGATTTCTGTGATGATCTACTTTCCAATAAGGGAGCAGGTACAGTTACCTCATCAAGTTCTACTTTCCTCCCACTCACATGTTTCGAGAGAAACTCCTTCTCTAGAAAGGATCCATTCCTAGCAACGAATATCTTGCCTTCGGATCTGTGATAGAAGGTATACCCAGCAGTCTCTTTTGGGTATCCTATGAAGACACATTTCTCCGATTTAGGTTCGAGCTTATCAGGTTGAAGTTTCTTCACATAAGCATCGCAACCCCAAACTTTAAGATACGACAACTTTGGTTTCTTGCCAAACCATAGTTCATAAGGCGTCGTCTCAACGGATTTCGATGGTGTCCTATTTAGAGTGAATGCAGCCGTCTCTAAAGCATAACCCCAAAACGATAGCGGTAAATCAGTAAGAGACATCATAGATCGCACCATATCTAATAAAGTACGATTACGACGTTCGGACACACCATTACGCTGTGGTGTTCCGGGTGGCCTGAGTTGCGAAACTATTCCGCATTGTTTCAAATGTAGACCAAACTCGTAACTCAAATATTCTCCTCCACAATCAGATCGTAGGAATTTTATTTTCTTGTTACGATGATTTTCAACTTCACTCTGAAATTCTTTGAACTTTTCAAATGTTTCAGACTTATGTTTCATTAAGTAGATATACCCATATCTGCTCAAATCATCTGTGAAGGTGAGAAAATAACGATATCCGCCATGAGCCTCAATATTCATCGGACCACATACATCTGTATGTATGATTTCCAACAAATCTGTTGCTCTCTCCGTACTTTCGGAGAACGGTGTTTTGGTCATCTTGCCCATGAGGCACGGTTCGCATGTACCAAGTGATTCAAAATCAAGTGATTCCAAAATTCCATCAGTATGGAGTTTCTTCATGCGCTTTACACCGATATGACCTAAACGGTAGTGCCACAAATAAGTTGCACTGTCATTATTAACTCTGCATCTTTTGGCTTCGACATTATGAATATGTGTATCACTACTATCGAGATTCATTAAAAATAGACCACTCTTCAAGGGTGCATGACCATAAAAGATATTATTCATATAAATAGAACAACCATTATTCTCTGATTTAAATGAATAACCGTCTCGCATTAAACAAGATCCAGATATAATGTTCATGCTCAACGCTGGCACCAAATAACAATTATTTAGGTCTAAAACTAATCCCGAAGGTGGATGTAGAGGTAGCGTGCCGACGGCGATCACATCGACTTTGGAACCATTTCCCACGCGCATCGTCACCTCGTCCTTAGCCAATCTTCACTTAATCCGTAGCCCCTGTTTCGAGTTGCAAATATTAGCAACAGAACCAGTATCGAATACCCAGGTGCTACTGCGAGTATTAATAAGGTTCACATCAATAACATGTATATCACATATACCTTTGTTAACCTTGCCATCCTTCTTTTCCGCCAAATACTTGGGGCAGTTCCGCTTCCAGTGACCAGTCTGCTTACAGTAGAAGCACTCAGTTTCAGGCTTAGGTCCAGACTTGGATTTCTTCTCCTGAACAGCAACTTGCTTGCTGTTCTTCTTGAAGTTCCCCTTCTTCTTCCCTTTGCCCTTTTTCTTGAAACTAGTGGTTTTACTGACCATCAACACTTGATGCTCCTTTTTGATTTCTACCTCCGCTGCCTTTAGCATTGCGAAGAGCTCGGGAATTGTCTTATCCATCCCTTGCATGTTATAGTTCATCACGAAGCTCTTGTAGCTTGGTGGCAGTGATTGAAGAATTCTGTCAATGACGCTATCATCCGGAAGATTAACTCCCAGTTGAATCAAGTGATTATTATACCCAGACATTTTGAGTATATGCTCACTGACAGAACTATTCTCTTCCATCTTGCAGCTATAGAACTTATTGGAGACTTCATATCTCTCAATCCAGGCATTTGCTTGAAATATTAACTTCAACTCCTGGAACATCTCATATGCTCCATGACGTTCAAAACATCGTTGAAGACCCGGTTCTAAGCCGTAAAGCATGGCACACTGAACTATTGAGTAGTCATCAGCTTTGCTCTGCCAGACGTTCATAACTTCTGGCGTTGCTCTTGCAGGAGGCCTGGCACCTAGCGGTGCTTCTAGGACGTAATTCTTCTATGCAGCAATGAGGATAATCCTCAAGTTACGGACCCAGTCCGTGTAATTGCTACCATCATCTTTCAACTTAGCTTTCTCAAGGAACGCATTAAAATTCAACGGAACAACAGCACGGGCCATTTATCTACAATTAACATAGACAAGCAAGATACTATCAGGTACTAAGTTCATGATAAATTAAAGTTCAGTTAATCATATTACTTAAGAACTCCCACTTAGATAGACATCCCTCTAATCATCTAAGTGATTACGTGATCCAAATCAACTAAACCATGTCCGATCATCACGTGAGATGGAGTAGTTTCAATGGTGAACATCACTATGTTGATCATATCTACTATATGATTCACGCTCGACCTTTCGGTCTCCGTGTTCCGAGGCCATATCTGCATATGCTAGGCTCGTCAAGTTTAACCTGAGTATTCCGCGTGTGCAATTGTTTTGCACCCGTTGTATTTGAACGTAGAGCCTATCACACCCGATCATCACGTGGTGTCTCAGCACGAAGAACTTTCGCAACGGTGCATACTCAGGGAGAACACTTTTATCTTGAAATTTTTAGTGAGAGATCATCTTATAATGCTACCGTCAATCAAAGCAAGATAAGATGCATAAAAGATTAAAATCACATGCAATCAATATAAGTGATATGATATGGCCATCATCATCTTGTGCTTGTGATCTCCATCTCCGAAGCACCGTGCTTGTGATCTCCATCTCTGAAGCACCGTCATGATCACCATCGTCACCGGCGCGACACCTTGATCTCCATCGTAGTATCGTTGTCGTCTCGCCAACTTATTGCTTTTACGACTATCTCTACCGCTTAGTGATAAAGTAAAACAATTACATGGCGATTGCATTGCATACAATAAAGCGACAACCATATGGCTCCTGCCAGTTGCCGATAACTCGGTTACAAAACATGATCATCTCATACAATAAAATATAGCATCATGTTTTGACCATATCACATCACAACATGCCCTGCAAAAACAAGTTAGACGTCCTCTACTTGGTTGTTGCAAGTTTTACGTGGATGCTACGGGCTTAGCAAGAACCGTTGAAAGTGCAAGTATCACTTAGATTATATTTCGGTGTGATGACAATGTGGTTAGTGGAACTAATGTTGGTTGCTAAAGTTTATCTCAGGACTTTGGTTCCAAGGTGTCCATTGATGGAGGTGTGCGACCCCCCAGTCCAAAAAGATCAAAGGCGTGGTTACCGGCGACTCGAAGGTTTTTCGTTTTGGTTCGATTTGAGTCATAGGTAAAACCGCACTATCAAGAGGGGTCTTCGTGGATTTAGTGTCGTGTGGGAATGCCTCCAAGACAGATACACCAGCCCTCCTACACCTCCTCAGATATTCCACTTATTGTGTGCTTTGCCGTGGTGTCCTGTGATGTTTCATCAGAAATCTTCTGGACACCCCGTGTGCACGGGGTCTCTGACCCCCGTGCGCACGGGGTAGTCAGAATATTTCGGGACACCCCGTGCGCATGGGGTTTCTGACCCCCGTGCGCACGGGGTACCTCGAAACTCACTGGACACCCCGTGCGCACGGGGCTGACTTGGCCCGTGCGCACGGGGTCCAACGGGCAGAAATCCCCTCCCGGCCAAGAACACTATATAAGCCCCCTTCTTCCTCCTCCATCCCCTAACCCTAATGTCTTGTTGAGCTCCTCCATTGCTACACCCCATTTTGCTCACTACTCTCAATCCCTCCACCCAATCTTGTTGAAACTTTGGGGATTGGGAGAGCAAGACCCGATCTACACTTTGACCAAACCAAATCGCGTTCCCCGCAACATTCATCCACCATGACTTGTTACTCTTGGAGCTTGGGCTCCTAGGCGGTTAGAGGTTCCTCCGGAAGCTTCCTTGCTTGTGGTGTGCTCCGGAGAAGTTTGTAAAGGTGTGGTGGTCGCCTTCAAGACCAACCCCGAGTGATTCGAGGCTCATCCGTTGGGGGTGACTCGAAGGAGATTACGGTGAGCCTTCGGTGGCGTTCCGCAACCTTTGGCTCCGGCACCGCTCCAAACGGAGAGTAGCTCTTCCCCAAGGAAGAGTGAACTTCGGGATAAAATCCGCATCCTCGTCTCACTTGTGGTTAATCCTTTCCCGCACTTTACTTAGCCTTGTATGCTTGTTGGCTTGCTAATTAGTTTGTTGCCTAGCATATTTAGCTTAGAGCTTGCTTGTCATATAGGTTGTGTTCACCTAGTTGCATATCTAGTGAACCCCTTTTTATCTGCTAAGCCTTAAAATTGACAAGAAAGAGTAAAATTTGTAGTCTCCTATTCACCCCCCCCCCTCTAGTCGACTGTATCGATTCTTTCAATTGGTATCAGAGCCTCGTGCTCTAATATAAGGTTTTACAACCTTAGAGGATATGGTCGATCTAGGGAATGAGGGAGGTGACGCACCACTTGCGGAGGATGGTCAAAACCTACCCCCTGCCGCGGCCGACGCACTTGTTTCCCCGGCCGTTGCTCCCGTCGCCCCCATTAACCCGGGGGCCCCATTGACCGCAGTCGAACTTCTTTCAATGTTTGTGGACCTCAAAACTGCTATGTTGAAAGAAGTTCGCTCCTCGGTCAAGGAGGAAATTGATGCTCGCTTAAAGCCCTCGACATCCGCCTCAAACTCATTTGATCCAAATGCGGTTCATGATGCGGATGATTCGAGAGAACCTCTTGCATCCCCGGCTCGCACTCAAGTTCCCAAGTACAATGTCGTGGAACCCTTTTACTCACCACAACCCTTGCAGCACCCTCGCATTAATCCTGTGGGGCCTCCGCCTCCTTTGAAAGCTAACGCGTTTGCTAAGTGGAAGCTAGATATGGAGTCTCATATTCGCAGTGCATCTACACAACTATGGTGGATTTTGGTCAATGGTTTCAACCCCAAGGATCCCATGAATCTCACTCCAAGAGAAGCGGTTGATGACCAACTCAATGCTACCGCCCACAACATGTTGCGCACCGCGGTGACCGATGACTATAGTGACTCCATTGCTCTACTCAAGACCGCCAAGGAAATTTGGGATTGCCTTGAGGAGGCCCTCGAAGATGATGAAGCAATTCGAAGATCTCGGTTGGCTTTGCTCAAGCAAGAAGTCAACCTATTTGTGAGAAATGAGGGTGAGTCCGCGGAAGAGGTATATCGAAGGTTGAAGTCTCTTGTGCTCAATTTGAGAACCTTTGGGTGCACTTGGGCAAATGATGATTTCATTAAGGACAAGTTCATTGATGCTATGGTTCTCACGGAACATACCATGGTGATGATGATACATCAACGCCCGCACTATCAAAAGTTGACCGCGGCACAAGTTGTATCCACTTTCTCAACTCATGTTCTTTTGGAGACCAAGTCCAAGAAGACCTTTGCCATAGCTCAAGCCACCAAGAACTCAAATCTTGCATTGAAGGCCAAGAAAGTAGTAGCCCAACCCTCAAGGGATGAAGAAGCTGTTGAAGAGACTTGTGAGGAAGATGTTGACACCTCATGCCCGGCAAATGACTTTGCGGAAGACTTGGCTCTCTTGGTCAAGAAATATTCCGGGACCATGGCAAACAAAGGGAAGAATCTGCAAGGAAGATCGTTTGGACGAAGAAAATGCTACAATTGTGATAGCCCAAGACATTTTGTGCACGATTGTCCTTATGAGAGACGTGAAGACAAGTCTGAGAAGCTTGTGCTCAAGAAGAAGAAGTTCACCAAGTTTTCCAAGAGGAAAGATGACAAGGCTCTTGTTCATGAGGAGTACATGTCCGGAGATGAAGATGACGGTGATGATGATCATGTGGGCACGGCCGCCATTGCCATGCATGCCACTACCTCCTCCTCCACCACCGGCCTCTTTGACTCTCCCAACGAGGACAAGCCGTTCACTCATCATTGCCTCATGGCCAAAGAGGTAAAAACAAAGTCCAAATCTCTAAAACCCTTCATCCACACTCCCAATGTTTCTTGTGAGATAGTGGAGGATGAGTGTGGTGATGGTGTGGATAATGATGAGGAATCCTTGATGGCTTTCAAGAAAAATCTTCATGGTGAAGCTCGTGCTCGTTTTAGCGATCTCCTTAAATCACTCGCCGAACGCGATGATTTTATTGAGAACGTTGAAAACCTCCTCATAGAGGAAAAAGAGAGAGTCGAACTCCTTGAGCACGAGCTACATGAAGAGAGTGTCATGAGAGCATCACTTGAGGAAGCCTTGTCTTCTCATAAAATTGACTTCGTTAAAACCGATGATGCGTTGCAACTGGCTCTTGAGAACAAAGATGCCCTTAAAGTAAGGGTTGAAAAGCTTCTAGTTGATCACACGAGACTTGTTGAGGAACATGAGCTCCTTGTGACTAGTTCCAAGGTTGTCAAAGGTGACCTCATTGCCCTCACCGAGTCTTATGCTCAACTTAAAGCTACAACCATTAAGGCTCTTACTTCCGTCCATCATATTGATTTAAATGATGAATCTTGTACGGCTAACTTTGCTCATGATTGCACCTCTCTCCAAGAGGAGAATAAGAAGTTAAAAGCCCAAATTGAGAAATGGCTTGTGTCGTGCATTCAAGGGGAGAAAAACCTCAATGACCTCTTGAGCAACCAAAAGGAGTGTGTTGCCAAGGAGGGAATTGGGTTTGACCCCTCTTCTAAGAAGAAGACCAAGAAGAAGACCAAGAAGAAGAGCCACAAGAAGAAGATCGGTCCTACTCCTCCTCCCCAACAAAAGATAGCATTTGTTCATGAAGTACACAAGGAGAAGGAGAAGGAAAAAGGGAATGTTGGGGATGGCAAGGTCACTAGGGACAAGGCCATTCCCAAAGAGTTTGCCGGCAAGAACAACCCATCTTATGTCCTCATGAGAGGAGATGATGGTTATACCTTTGCTAAATTTTTTGGCACTAACTATGATGATTATGCTTGGACTATTTGGGTTCCTAAGATCCTTGTTGCTAACTCTCTAGGACCCATTGCAAAATGGGGACCTAAAATCAAAGCTTGATTCTTGTAGGACTATACCTCCGGTGGAACACAATGGGTGATCGATAGTGGTTGCACCAATCATATGACCGGAGAGAGGGAGATGCTTGTGGAGTTCATTGATTCGCTCAAGGCCACTTCAAACATCTCTTTTGGTGACAATAGCAAGGGCAAGGTATTGGGTTTGGGCAAGGTGGTAATCTCTAGTGATGCATCACTTAAGAATGTCATGCTTGTTCAATCCCTTCACTACAATTTACTTTCTACGATTCAATTGGCACGTGCCGGTTATGATTCTCATTTCGGTGAATTTCATGTGACCGTCTTTAAGAGAAGCAATCTCAAAGTGGTCTTTGTTGGGCATGTTGAAGACAACCTTTACGTGGTTGATTTCTCAAATGAGAAAACTTATCTTGCAACATGTCTAATGGCCAAGGCCGACGTGGGGTGGCTTTGGCACCGTCGGCTAGCACACGTTGGCATGAGAAATTTACAAGCTCTCTTAAAGGGGGAGCACATCCTTGGACTAACCAATGTGTCTTTTGCCAAAGATCGTCCTTGTAGTGCTTGCATTGCCGGAAAACTTCATGAAAAAGCTCATAAGGTGACGACTATCATTACCACTTTGAGGCCTCTCGAGCTCATTCACTTGGATCTCTTTGGGCCTCCATCTTATGATAGTTTGGGAGGGAGGAGGTATTGCCTTGTCATTGTTGATGACTATACAAGATATACATGGGTGTTCTTTCTCAAGACTAAAGATGAAACTCAAGACACCTTCATCAACTTTGCCAAAGAAGCTCAACGTCAACATAATTGTGAGATCAAGGCAATTCGAAGTGACAACGGCACCGAGTTCAAAAATTACACTATGAACGAGTTCTTGAGCGATGAGGGGATCAAGCATCAATATGCCGCGCCATACACTCCCGAACAAAATGGTGTTGCGGAAAGGAAGAACCGGACTCTCATTGAGATGGCAAGGACCATGCTTGACGAGTACAAGTCTCCATACAAGCTTTGGGCCGAAGCCATCAATACCCCGTGCCATGCTACAAACCGGCTTTATCTTCGTAAGCTCAAGAACAAGACTCCCTACGAACTCCTAATTGGGAGAAAGCCTAACGTCAAATACTTTCGAGTATTCGGTTGTAAGTGTTTCATTCTAAATAAGAAATCCCGTTTAGCTAAGTTTGCGCCTAAAACTTATGAGGGCATATTTGTTGGATATGCATCAAACTCTCATGCTTACCGTGTTCTCAACAAATCCACCGGATGTATTGAGGAAACGGTAAATGTGGAGTTTGATGAAGATAACGGTTCCCGTGCGGAGCAAATTGTTCCTAGTGTTGTAGGTGATGAGGCACCTTCACAAGATATAAGGACTATGGGGATAGGCCACATTCGTCCACAAGAAACACCCCAAGTCCAAGTAGAAGAAGAAGGAGTAAGAGCCCCTCTTGTGGATTCTCCACAAGGGAAGTCATCACCGCCACCACAAGGTCAAGATGCTATGGGAAATCATGAACCTATCCAAGAACAAGATCAAGTCCCTCATGTTCCCGAGCAAGATCAAGGGCAAGCTCAACCAAATGGCGAAGAACCAATCCGTGAGGCCCAAGGTCAAGCTCTTGATTAAGATCAATATCAATCCCAACCTCAAGTGTCTTCCACATCATCACCTCCAAGTGATCAAGAACTAGAGGTTGTGAAGAGAAGGGTGTCTCCAAGGCTAAAGCATTCTCAGGGCCAAACTTCTTCCACAAGTTCAAAACCAAGTGAAGAAGAGCTTACCCTCAAAGTGCAAAAAGCGGCCGCCAAGTTAAAGCATCTTCAACATCTCACCGACAACATTTATGGAAGCATCAACAAAGGGGTAACTACTCGTAGACGTTTGGCAAACTTTTGTGAACATCACTCGTTTGTCTCTTGTGTTGAGCCCCTTAAGGTTGAAGATGCACTTGACGACCCGGATTGGGTAAATGCCATGCATGAAGAACTCAACAACTTCACCCGCAACAAAGTATGGACTCTTGTGAAGAGACCCAAAGAACATCATAATGTCATTGGAACAAAGTGGATCTTTAAGAACAAACAAGATGAGCATGGACAAGTCACTAGAAACAAGGCAAGGTTAGTAGCACAAGGGTTCACCCAAGTTGAAGGTTTGGACTTCGGTGAAACCTTTGCCCCCGTTGCCCGTCTTGAGTCCATTCGTATCTTGCTTGCATATGCTTCACATCATGATTTTAAATTGTATCAAATGGATGTGAACAGTGCATTTCTTAATGGTCCTCTTAAGGAGTTGGTGTATGTCAAACAACCTCCCGGTTTCGAAGATCCCGATCACCCCTCTCACGTTTATGAACTCCATAAGGCGCTCTATGGACTTAAACAAGCACCTCGTGCTTGGTATGATCACCTTACGGCATTCTTAAGCGAGAAGGGGTTCCAGATCGGGTTAATATATTCCACTCTCTTCACGAAGAGGGTAAAAGGAGAATTGTTTGTGTGCCAAATATATGTTGATGATATTATTTTTGGTTCCACTAACCATGCTATTAACGTTGAGTTTGAGAATCTTATGACCAAGGAATTTGCTATGAGCATGATGGGAGAGTTGAAGTTCTTCCTCGGATTTCAAGTGAAGCAATTGAGAGGAGGAACCTTCATCAACCAAGCACTTTATATTCAAGACATGCTCAAGAGGTTCAAAATGCAAGATGTCAAGCCCATGAAGACGCCCATGCCCACAAATGGCCAACTTAATCTTGATCCCAATGGTAAAGATGTGGATCAAAAGATATATCGCTCTATGATCGGTCCTTTGCTTTACCTTTGTGCATCTAGGCCGGATATTATGTTGAGTGTGTGTATGTGTGCAAGATTTCAATCCGCTCCCAAGGAGAGCCATTATTCGGCAGTGAAAAGAATCCTTTGATATTTGGTTCATACCCCAAACTTGGGCCTTTGGTATCCCAAAGGAGCAACTTTCAAGTTATTGGGATATTCGGATTCGGATTGGGCCGGAGACAAGGTAGACCGCAAGTCCACTTCCAGGTCATGTCAATTCCTAGGGAGGTCATTGGTAAGTTGGTCTTCAAAGAAGCAGAATTGTGTGTCCCTTTCAACCGCCAAGGCCGAGTACATTGCCACAGGAAGTTGTTGTGCACAATTATTATGGATGAGGCAAACTTTGATGGATTATGGTGTCAAATGTGACAAAGTGCCTCTATTTTGTGACAATGAAAGTGCAATCAAGATCGCCGACAATCCAGTGCAACATAGCCGAACCAAACATATTGAGATTCGTCATCACTTCATTCGAGATCATGTGGCCAAGGGAGACATTGATTTATTCCATGTCAACACCGAGAAGCAACTTGCCGACATTTTCACCAAGCCACTTGATGAAGCAAGATTCCGCGAGTTAAGGCATGAGCTGAATATCGTGGATATAAGTAACTTGGATTGAGGTTCTTGCATACACACACATACTCTACTAGTATCTTGTTTTAGATGTAGGCACCTAAGTAGGGGGAGCTAGCTCAACTAATGAGCTATCTTATCCTACTAGTGCATAAATTGAACAAAATCTTTCACATTAGCCATTTGAAGATGGCATTTGTGCTTCAAAGATGAGTATTGGTCTTGGGCCCAAGGTTCATATCTTCGCAGTGCCATACCAAACAAACTCAAACATGGTGGCTTCGGCCACCGCCCTCCGTTGGAGGTTGGATCTTTTTTTTCTTTTTTTGCGTGGTTCTTCTTGTCCTTGTGTGTGTTTCTCGATTCTCTTCCAGTGCAAGTGCTACACATACTTCTTTCTAGTAGTGTTGGATTTCTTCTGCGACGTGTTCAGAAGTGAGGCGGGAATGCTCTTTGGGGTCTTGGTAAGAATTTGCATTCAGCCATAACCCAACAAGCTTCTTCCTGTCAAAATCCTCTGGATACCCCGTGCCCACGGCCCTTGTACCGTGCGCATGGGCCTCCGTGCGCACGGGGCCTTTAGCCCGTGCGCACGGGGTCTGCAGTTTCTGGCCCTGAAGAGGTGGGACGTGGGGGGGTTTGGGTTCTTTCCCACCCAGTCGCCCCCTCCACGCCCCAGATCGCCTCCAGGCCGCCGCCGTCGCCTCCTTGTCGCCGGTGCTCCTCCGTGCGCCGTGGGACTTCGCTGCTCCGTGGAGATCTCCCGGGATGGGGTCCTCCTCTGGTATCCCCCTCCCCTTGTCCTTCTTTTTCCTCCTTGGATCCTTATTAGTCTAGGGTTTCCTCCTCTGCAAGTCTAGGCCAGTCGTTCCCTTGTGATAGACTAGAATCGGATGGGCCTTACTGTGGCGATTCTCCCTGCCGCACTCACTCCCGGATCTCGATCTGGAAGTGGTTGCCGCTGGGCGAACCCCGTGTCCACGGGCCTTGTACCGTGCGCACGGGACCCCCGTGTCCACGATGGTCAGACCCCCGTGTGCACGGGGTACACAGTGGTGCCAGTCCTGTTTCTTCTCTGTCTTCCATTCCTCGCCAGCTTCTCGAGCACTTGTACTTATTTGTGTCTCTCGTGTTTGTTGTGTTTTGTTGCTGTTGTGTTTCAGACTCTGCTGACAAGAGGTCCGAGCTCCGTCGCAAGCGCACCAAGGCTGGTTCCAGGGAATTCACTTTGGCTCTTCGTCAGCCGTCCGAAAGAATTGGTCAGGACTCTGAGCTGGGCCGTGTTCGTCGTGCCGCCTCCAAGCAGCCAGTGATTGAAGCCTCCAAGGATTCAGAAGAGGAGTATGATTCGCAGGAATATGCTCACTATGAGAACCCCGCAGATGCAGAGATAGAAGATGAGGATGATTCTGCTGATGATGTTGATGAGGAGGAAGGAGAGGAACATGTGCTCCCAGGAGGTCGGAATGTCAAGAATCTACCTCTCTCTAAGTAGACCAAGCCAGAGCTTTGGGCTCGCAGGCAGGATTTCCCCTATGTGCCAAACACTGATGCAGGGGTTGACCCAAGATTCAAGAATGATTTTCAACACCGTGTGTTCTCTGAGCTGATCATGACCAAGAAAAACAAGTTTGCCCCCCACAAGCAAATCAATGTGGAAGCTCTTCGGGACAGTGATCATATCTATCCCGGTGTGTATAATGCTCTTGGTAGGCTTGGCTTGATCCCATTCGTCGCCTTCGACCATCCGTTCAGTGAAGATCTTGTGATGCAGTTCATTGCCACCGTATACTTCCACAGTGATGAGGCTCGCACTATGACTTGGATGTCTGGCACATATGAGTGTGAGGCCTCCATGGCCAAATTCTCTGACATCATTCCGTATCAGTTCTTTGCTGAGGAGCATCCTGAGTATGGCCGTGCTCGTGAGACAGGTAGAGACAAGGATGAGATTGCTTTTGCTTACAAGCCAGACAAGGCCTTCACCACCAGTTCTATCAAACATTTGAAGCCAACCTATGATACTATGCGTCACATTCTTAGGTACACGCTTAATCCTAAGACCGGGGACTCTCACAATCTGAGGAGCTCCATGTTGGACATCTTTGTCTACCTTCATGGCAAGAAGAAAGTGGATGTTCTGGACTTCATGTTCTTTGAGATCAGGCAGTGTGTTCAGGAGAAGAAGTCATGCATCTATGCTCCGTTCATCCAAGCTTTGATTGAGTCTGTCTGTCCCGCCAGGTACATTGCCAAGTACCGTGTTGGGAATCATAGCATAATTTTAAAATTTTCCTACGCTCACCAAGATGCATCTATGGAGTATACTAGCAACGAGGGGAAAGGAGTGCATCTACATACCCTTGTAGATCGCGAGCGGAAGCGTTCCAATGAACGTGGATGACGAAGTCGTACTCGCCGTGATCCAAATCACCGATGACCGAGTGCCGAACGGACGGCACCTCCGCGTTCAACACACGTACGGTGCAGCGACGTCTCCTCCTTCTTGATCCAGCAAGGGGGAAGGAGAGGTTGATGGAGATCCAGCAGCACGACGGCGTGGTGGTGGATGTAGCGGGTCTCGGCAGGGCTTCGCCGAGCTTCTGCGAGACGGAGAGGTGTAGCAGGGGAGGAGGGAGGCGCCCAAAGGTGTAAGGTTGCAGCCCTCCCTCCCCCCTTTATATAGGCCCCCTGGGGGGGAGCCGGCCCTGGAGATGGGATCTCAAGGGGGGGCGGCGGCCAAAGGGGGGAAGGGGGTGCCTTGCCCCCCAAGGCAAGTGGGAAGCCCCCCCCCCACCCTAGGGTTACCAACCCTAGGCGCATGGGGGGAGGCCCATGGGGGGTGCCCAGCCCACTAGGGGCTGGTTCCCTTCCCACTTCAGCCCATGGGGCCCTCCGGGACAGGTGGCCCCACCCGGTGGACCCCCGGGACCCTTCCGGTGGTCCCGGTACAATACCGGTAACCCCCGAAACTTTCCCGGTGGCCGAAACTTGACTTCCTATATATAATTCTTCACCTCCGGACCATTCCGGAACCTCTCGTGACGTCCGGGATCTCATCCGGGACTCCGAACAACTTTCGGGTTTCCGCATACACATATCTCTACAACCCTAGCATCACCGAACCTTAAGTGTGTAGACCCTACGGGTTCGGGAGACATGCAGACATGACTGAGACGCCTCTCCGGTCAATAACCAATAGCGGGATCTGGATACCCATGTTGGCTCCCACATGTTCCACGATGATCTCATCGGATGAACCACGGTGTCGAGGATTCAATCAATCCCGTATGCAATTCCCTTTGTCAATCGGTATGTTACTTGCCCGAGATTCGATCGTCGGTATCCCAATACCTTGTTCAATCTCGTTACCGGCAAGTCTCTTTACTCGTACCGCAATGCATGATCCCGTGACTAACGCCTTAGTCACATTGAGCTCATTATGATGATGCATTACCGAGTGGGCCCAGAGATACCTCTCCGTCACACGGAGTGACAAATCCCAGTTTCGATCCGTGCCAACCCAACAGCACTTTCGGAGATACCCATAGTGCACCTTTATAGTCACCCAGTTACGTTGTGACGTTTGGCACACCCAAAGCACTCCTACGGTATCCAGGAGTTGCATGATCTCATGGTCTAAGGAAAAGATACTTGACATTGGAAAAGATTTAGCAAACGAAACTACACGATCTTTTATGCTATGCTTAGGATTGGGTCTTGTCCATCACATCATTCTCCTAATGATGTGATCCCGTTATCAATGACATCCAATGTCCATAGTCAGGAAACCATGACTATCTGTTGATCAACGAGCTAGTCTACTAGAGGCTTACTAGGGACACGTTGTGGTCTATGTATTCACACATGTATTACGATTTCCGGACAATACAATTATAGCATGAACAATAGACAATTACCATGAACAAAGAAATATAATAATAACCATTTATTATTGCCTCTAGGGCATATTTCCAACAGTCTCCCACTTGCACTAGAGTCAATAATTAATCTAGTTACATTGTGATGAATCGAACACCCATTGCGTCCTGGTGTTGATCATGTTTTGCTCTAGGGAGAGGTTTAGTCAACGGATCTGCTACATTCAGGTCCGTATGTACTTTACAAATATCTATGTCTCCATTTTGAACACTTTCACGAATGGAGTTGAAGCGACGCTTGATATGCCTGGTCTTCCTGTGAAACCTGGGCTCCTTCGCAAGTGCAATAGCTCCAGTGTTGTCACAGAAGAGAGTCATCGGGCCCGACGCATTGGGAATCACCCCTAGGTCGGTAATGAACTCCTTCATCCAGACTACTTCCTGTGCTGCCTCCGAGGCTGCCATGTACTCCGCTTCACATGTAGATCCCGCCACGACGCTTTGCTTGCAACTGCACCAGCTTACTGCTCCTCCATTCAAAATATACACGTATCCGGTCTGTGACTTCGAGTCATCCAGATCTGTGTCGAAGCTAGCGTCGACGTAACCCTTTACGACGAGCTCTTCGTCACCTCCATAAACAAGAAACATATCCTTAGTCCTTTTCAGGTACTTTAGGATATTCTTGACCGTTGTCCAGTGTTCCATGCCGGGATTACTTTGGTACCTTCCTACCAAACTTACGGCAAGGTTTACATCAAGTCTGGTACACAGCATGGCATACATAATAGACCCTATGGCCGAGGCATAGGGGATGACACTCATCTTTTCTATATCTTCTGCCGTGGTCGGGCATTGAGCCGTGCTCAATTGCACACCTTGAAATACAGGCAAGAACCCCTTCTTGGACTGATCCATATTGAACTTCTTCAATATCTTGTCAAGGTATGTACTTTGTGAAAGACCAATGAGGCGTCTTGATCTATCTCTATAGATCTTGATGCCTAATATATAAGCAGCTTCTCCAAGGTCCTTCATTGAAAAACACTTATTCAAATAGGCCTTTATACTTTCCAAGAATTCTATATCATTTCCCATCAATAGTATGTCATCCACATATAATATGAGAAATGCTACAGAGCTCCCACTCACTTTCTTGTAAACACAGGCTTCTCCATAAGTCTGTGTAAACCCAAACGCTTTGATCATCTCATCAAAGCGAATGTTCCAACTCCGAGATGCTTGCACCAGCCCATAGATTGAGCGCTGGAGCTTGCATACTTTGTTAGCATTCTTAGGATCGACAAACCTTCCGGCTGCATCATATACAACTCTTCCTTAAGTAAGCCATTAAGGAATGCCGTTTTGACGTCCATCTGCCATATCTCATAATCATAGTATGCGGCAATTGCTAACATGATTCGGACGGACTTCAGCTTCGCTACGGGTGAGAAAGTCTCATCGTAGTCAACCCCTTGAACTTGTCGATAACCCTTAGCGACAAGTCGAGCTTTGTAGATGGTCACATTACCATCTGCGTCCGTCTTCTTCTTAAAGATCCATTTGTTTTCTATGGCTCGCCGCTCATCGGGCAAGTCAGTCAAAGTCCATACTTTGTTTTCATACATGGATTCTATCTCGGATTTCATGGCTCCTAGCCATTTGTCGGAATCCGGGCCCGCCATCGCTTCTTCATAGTTCGAAGGTTCACCGTTGTCTAACAACATGATTTCCAGGACAGGGTTGCCGTACCACTCTGGTGCGGAACGTGTCCTTGTGGACCTACGAAGTTCAGCAGTAACTTGATCCGAAGCTTCATGATCATCATCATTAACTTCCTCCCCAGTCGGTGTAGGCACCGCAGGAACATCTTCCCGCGCTGCGCTACTTTCCGGTACGGAAGGGGTGACTATCACCTCATCAAGTTCCACTTTCCTCCCACTTACTTCCTTTGAGAGAAACTCTTTCTCCAGAAAGGACCCGTTCTTGGCAACGAAGATCTTGCCTTCGGATCTGAGGTAGAAGGTATACCCAATAGTTTCCTTAGGGTATCCTATGAAGACGCATTTCTCCGACTTGGGTTCGAGCTTTTCAGGTTGAAGTTTCTTGACATAAGCATCGCATCCCCAAACTTTTAGAAACGACAGCTTAGGTTTCTTCCCAAACCATAATTCATACGGTGTCGTCTCAACGGATTTCGACGGAGCCCTATTTAAAGTGAATGCGGCAGTCTCTAAAGCATAGCCCCAAAATGAGAGCGGTAAATCGGTAAGAGACATCATAGATCGCACCATATCCAATAGAGTGCGATTACGATGTTCGGACACACCATTTCTCTGAGGTGTTCCAGGCGGTGTGAGTTGTGAAACTATTCCATATTTCCTTAAGTGTGCACCAAACTCGTGACTTAAATATTCTCCTCCACGATCTGATCGTAAGAATTTTATTTTTCTGTCACGTTGATTCTCAACCTCACTCTGAAATTCCTTGAACCTTTCAAAGGTTTCAGACTTGTGTTTCATTAGGTAGACATACCCATATCTACTTAAGTCATCAGTAAGAGTGAGAACATAACGATATCCTCCGCGAGCCTCAACACTCATTGGACCGCACACATCGGTATGTATGATTTCCAATAAGTTGGTTGCTCGCTCCATTATTCCGGAGAACGGAGTCTTGGTCATCTTACCCATGAGGCATGGTTTGCACGTGTCAAATGATTCGTAATCAAGAGACTCCAAAAGTCCATCTGCATGGAGCTTCTTCATGCGCTTGACACCAATGTGACCAAGGCGGCAGTGCCACAAGTATGTGGGACTATCGTTATCAACTTTACATCTTTTGGTATTCACACTATGAATATGTGTAACATCACGTTCGAGATTCATCAAAAATAAACCATTGACCAGCGGGGCATGACCATAAAACATATCTCTCAAATAAACAGAACAACCATTATTCTCGGATTTAAATGAGTAGCCATCTCGAATTAAACGAGATCCAGATACAATGTTCATGCTCAAAGCTGGCACTAAATAACAATTATTGAGGTTTAAAACTAATCCCGTGGGTAGATGTAGAGGTAGCGTGCCGACGGCGATTACATCGACCTTGGAACCATTCCCGACGCGCATCGTCACCTCGTCCTTCGCCAGTCTCCGTTTATTCCGTAGTTCCTGTTTTGAGTTACAAATATGAGCAACCGCACCGGTATCAAATACCCAGGAGCTACTACGAGTACTGGTAAGGTACACATCAATTACATGTATATCACATATACCTTTGGTGTTGCCGGCCTTCTTCTTGTCCGCTAAGTATTTGGGGCAGTTCCGCTTCCAGTGACCTCTTCCCTTGCAATAAAAGCACTCAGTCTCGGGCTTGGGTCCATTCCTTGGCTTCTTCCCAGTAACTGGCTTACCGGGCGCGGCAACTCCCTTGCCGTCCTTCTTGAAGTTCTTCTTACCCTTGCCCTTCTTGAACTTAGTGGTTTTATTCACCATCAACACTTGATGTTCTTTTCTGATCTCCCCTTCCGCTGATTTCAGCATTGAATATACCTCAGGAATGGTCTTTTCCATCCCCTGCATATTGTAGTTCATCACAAAGCTCTTGTAGCTTGGTGGAAGCGACTGGAGGATTCTGTCAATGACCGCGTCATCCGGGAGATTAACTCCCAGCTGGGACAAGCGGTTATGCAACCCAGACATTCTGAGTATATGCTCACTTACAGAACTATTCTCCTCCATTTTACAGCTGAAGAACTTGTCGGAGACATCATATCTCTCGACCCGGGCATGAGCTTGGAAAACTAATTTCAGCTCCTCGAACATCTCATATGCTCCATGTTTCTCAAAACGCTTTTGGAGACCCGGTTCTAAGCTGTAAAGCATGCCGCACTGAACGAGGGAGTAATCATTAGCACGCTGCTGCCAAGCGTTCATAACGTCTTGGTTCTCTGGGATTGGTGCATCACCTAGCGGTGCTTCTAAGACATAATCTTTCTTGGCTACTATGAGGATGATCCTCAGGTTCCGGACCCAGTCCGTATAGTTGCTGCCATCATCTTTCAGCTTGGTTTTCTCTAGGAACGCGTTGAAATTGAGGACAACGTTGGCCATTAGATCTACAAGACATAGTGTAAAGATTTTAGACTAAGTTCATCATAATTAAGTTCATCTAATCAAATTATTTAATGAACTCCCACTCAGATAGACATCCCTCTAGTCATCTAAGTGAAACATGATCCGAGTTAACTAGGCCGTGTCCGATCATCACGTGAGACGGACTAGTCAAGATCGGTGAACATCTCCATGTTGATCGTATCTTCTATACGACTCATGCTCGACCTTTCGGTCCTCCGTGTTCCGAGGCCATGTCTGTACATGCTAGGCTCGTCAAGTCAACCTAAGTGTTTTGCGTGTGTTCCGAGGCCATGTCTGTACATGCTAGGCTCATCAACACCCGTTGTATTCGAACATTAGAATCTATCACACCCGATCATCACGTGGTGCTTCGAAACAACGAACCTTCGCAACGGTGCACAGTTAGGGTGAACACTTTCTTAAAATTATTATAAGGGATCATCTTACTTACTACCGTCGTTCTAAGCAAATAAGATGCAAAAACATGATAAACATCACATGCAATCAAATAGTGACATGATATGGCCAATATCATTATGCTCCTTTGATCTCCATCTTCGGGGCACCATGATCTTCTTCGTCACCGGCATGACACCATGATCTCCACCATCATGATCTCCATCATTGTGTCTTCATGAAGTCGTCACGCCAACGATTACTTCTACTTCTATGGCTAACGCGTTTAGCAACAAAGTAAAGTAATTTACATGGCGTTATTCAATGACACGCAGGTCATGCAAAATAATAAAGACAACTCCTATGCCTCCTGCCGGTTGTCATACTCATCGACATGCAAGTTGTGATTCCTATTACAAGAATATGATCAATCTCATACATCACATATATCATTCATCACATCTTCTGGCCATATCACATCACATAACACATGCTGCAAAAACAAGTTAGACGTCCTCTAATTGTTGTTGCAAGTTTTTACGTGGTTTGTAGTTTCTAGCAAGAACGTTTTCTTACCTACGTATGACCACAACGTGATTTGCCAATTTCTATTTACCCTTCATAAGGACCCTTTTCATCGAATCCGTTTCGACTAAAGTAGGAGAGACAGACACCCGCTAGCCACCTTATGCAACTAGTGCATGTCAGTCGGTGGAACCTGTCTCACGTAAGCGTACGTGTAAGGTCGGTCCGGGCCGCTTCATCCTACAATGCCGCCGAAACAAGAAACGACTAGTAGCGGCAAGAAGAATTGGCAACATCAACGCCCACAACTTCTTTGTGTTCTACTCGTGCATAGTAACTACGCATAGGCCTGGCTCATGATGCCACTGTTGGGAATCGTAGCATAATTTTAAAATTTTCCTACGCTCACCAAGATGCATCTATGGAGTATACTAGCAACGAGGGGAAAGGAGTGCATCTACATACCCTTGTAGATCGCGAGCGGAAGCGTTCCAATGAACGTGGATGACGGAGTCGTACTCGCCGTGATCCAAATCACCGATGACCGAGTGCCGAACGGACGGCACCTCCGCGTTCAACACACGTACGGTGCAGCGACGTCTCCTCCTTCTTGATCCAGCAAGGGGGAAGGAGAGGTTGATGGAGATCCAGCAGCACGATGGTGTGGTGGTGGATGTAGCGGGTCTCGGCAGGGCTTCGCCGAGCTTCTGCGAGACGGAGAGGTGTAGCAGGGGAGGAGGGAGGCGCCCAAAGGTGTAAGGTTGCTGCCCTCCCTCCCCCCCCCCTTTATATAGGCCCCCTGGGGGGCGCTGGCCCTGGAGATGGGATCTCAAGGGGGGGCGGCGGCCAAAGGGGGGAAGGGGGTGCCTTGCCCCCCAAGGCAAGTGGGAAGCCCCCCCCACCCTAGGGTTCCCAACCCTAGGCGCATGGGGGAGGCCCATGGGGGGTGCCCAGCCCACTAGGGGCTGGTTCCCTTCCCACTTCAGCCCATGGGGGCCTCCGGGACAGGTGGCCCCACCCGGTGGACCCCCGGGACCCTTCCGGTGGTCCCGGTACAATACCGGTAACCCCCGAAACTTTCCCGGTGGCCGAAACTTGACTTCCTATATATAATTCTTCACCTCCGGACCATTCCGGAACCTCTCGTGACGTCCGGGATCTCATCCGGGACTCCGAACAACTTTCGGGTTTCCGCATACACATATCTCTACAACCCTAGCGTCACCGAACCTTAAGTGTGTAGACCCTACGGGTTCGGGAGACATGCAGACATGACCGAGACGCCTCTCCGGTCAATAACCAACAGCGGGATCTGGATACCCATGTTGGCTCCCACATGTTCCACGATGATCTCATCAGATGAACCACGGTGTCGAGGATTCAATCAATCCCGTATGCAATTCCCTTTGTCAATCGGTATGTTACTTGCCCGAGATTCGATAGTCGGTATCCCAATACCTTGTTCAATCTCGTTACCAGCAAGTCTCTTTACTCGTACCGCAATGCATGATCCTGTGACTAACGCCTTAGTCACATTGAGCTCATTATGATGATGCATTACCGAGTGGGCCTAGAGATACCTCTCCGTCACACGGAGTGACAAATCCCAGTCTTGATCCGTGCCAACCCAACAGACACTTTCGGAGATACCCGTAGTGCACCTTTATAGTCACCCAGTTACGTTGTGACGTTTGGCACACCCAAAGCACTCCTACGGTATCCGGGAGTTGCACGATCTCATGGTCTAAGGAAAAGATACTTGACATTGGAAAAGCTCTAGCAAACGAAACTACACGATCTTTTATGCTATGCTTAGGATTGGGTCTTGTCCATCACATCATTCTCCTAATGATGTGATCCCGTTATCAATGACATCCAATGTCCATAGTCAGGAAACCATGACTATCTGTTGATCAACGAGCTAGTCTACTAGAGGCTTACTAGGGACACGTTGTGGTCTATGTATTCACACATGTATTACGATTTCCGGACAATACAATTATAGCATGAACAATAGACAATTACCATGAACAAAGAAATATAATAATAACCATTTATTATTGCCTCTAGGGCATATTTCCAACATACCGCACCTCCTTTCCGAAGCATGATGCCAACTGGCTTCCGACTGCTCCTCCACCATATGTGCCTCCCAAGAAGGGGCTCAACCCCAGGCCTGAGGATCGTGCTACCTACACTGAGGGATGTTCATCCTATGTGCGGATTCCGCGTAGCAAAGGGAAGCAGGTTGCTTCTGATGCCAGTTTCACCAGAGAGGAGAAGAAGTCTCTTCTGAAGACCGTGAGCAACATGTTCAAAATGTGTCAGTCCATTCAGCGCCGTCAGGTCAAGGAGATCAACAAGGGCAAGCTGGTGAGGCGTCAGAAGAAGGCTGAGCGTGCTGCAGCTGGTGAGGAGGTTGGTCTAGGGTCCGAGGACATCAACAGTGTGGCCACAACTCGTCCTTTTTCCCTTGGAGGGATGGCACTTTGATGACGATGATGATGCTTCGAGCGCACCTCCTCTTGTCTAGAGTCTCGTTAGCATCGCCTTTTCCCTTTTTGTTGTCTTGATGACAAAGGGGGAGAAGTGTTCTATTAGGGGCGTTTGCAGTTGGTTTCAGTTGGGTGAGATCTCAAGGCCTCGTTTGTTTTGGTTGTGTTTATTTGGCTTGAGATACTCTTATTTACTTGTTTTCGCGGTGTGGTCATGAGCTTCCTAGTCTATGTGAGAGACTATCTACTTTATGGAATTTATCTATGCTTATGTTGATATATCTTGTGGAGTATGATCAAGCTTCTATAGGTTAGTCTCTTGTTTTCTGCTCACCACACTTGCATGTCATCTAGGCACCGTGTTGGGTATTATTATGTTGATCGCATGCCTTGACAATGTGGATCTAGGGGGAGCCTCATATGTGTGTGCTTGATGCATAATCAAGCATTTTTTTCTTGCACATATATAGGGGGAGCTCCTTTGATCAATTATTGTCGCATGGCTGTTTACTTAAGTTGTATCCTGTATGCCATGTCCTAACCATATTATCATCAATGCACCAAAAAGGGGGAGATTGAAAGTGCAAGTATCACTTAGATTATATTTTGGTGTGATGACAATGTGGTTAGTGGAACTAATGTTGGTTGCTAAAGTTTATCTCAGGACTTTGGTTCCAAGGTGTCCATTGATGGAGGTGTGCGACCCCCCAGTCCAAAAAGATCAAAGGCGTGGTTACCGGCGACTCGAAGGTTTTTCGTTTTGGTTCGATTTGAGTCGTAGGTAAAACCGCACTATCAAGAGGGGTCTTTGTGGATTTAGTGTCGTGTGGGAATGCCTCCAAGACAGATACACCAGCCCTCCTACACCTCATCAGATATTCCACTTATTGTGTGCTTTGCCGTGGTGTCCTGTGATGTTTCATCAGAAATCTTCTGGACACCCCGTGTGCATGGGGTCTTTGACCCCCGTGCGCACGGGGTAGTCAGAATATTTCGGGACACCCCGTGCGCACGGGGGTCAGAGACCCCGTGCGCACGGGGTACCTCGAAACTCACTGGACACCCCGTGCGCACGGGGCTGACTTGGCCCGTGCGCACGGGGTACCTTGAAACTCACTGGACACCCCGTGCACACGGGGCTGACTTGGCCCGTGCGCACGGGGTCCAATGGGCAGAAATCCCCTCCCGACCAAGAACACTATATAAGCCCCCTTCTTCCTCCTCCATCCCCTAACCCTAATGTCTTGTTGAGCTCCTCCATTGCTACACCCCATTTTGCTCACTACTCTCAATCCCTCCACCCAATCTTGTTGAAACTTTGGGGATTGGGAGAGCAAGACCCGATCTACACTTTGACCAAACCAAATCGCGTTCCCCGCAACATTCATCCACCATGACTTGTTACTCTTGGAGCTTGGGCTCCTAGGCGGTTAGAGGTTCCTCCGGAAGCTTCCTTGCTTGTGGTGTGCTCCGGAGAAGTTTGTAAAGGTGTGGTGGTCGCCTTCAAGACCAACCTCGAGTGATTCGAGGCTCATCCGTTGGGGGTGACTCGAAGGAGATTACGGTGAGACTTCGGTGGCATTCCGCAAGCTTTGGCTCCGGCACCGCTCCAAACGGAGCGTAGCTCTTCCCCAAGGAAGAGTGAACTTCGGGATAAAATCTGTGTCCTCGTCTCACTTGTGGTTAATCCTTTCCCGCACTTTACTTAGCCTTGTATGCTTGTTGGCTTGCTAATTAGTTTGTTGCCTAGCATATTTATCTTAGAGCTTGCTTGTCATATAGGTTGTGTTCACCTAGTTGCATATCTAGTGAACCCCTTTTTATCCGCTAAGCCTTAAAATTGACAAGAAAGAGTAAAATTTGTAGTCTCCTATTCACCCACCCCCCCTCTAGTCGACCGTATCGATCCTTTCAACCGTTCTTACCTACGCATCAAAACCACAACGATAGTTTGTCAAGTTGGTGTTGTTTTAACCTTCACAAGGACCGGGCGTAGCCACACTCGGTTCAACTAAAGTGAGAGAGACAGACACCCGCCAGTCACCTTTAAGCAACGAGTGCTCCCAACGGTGAAACCAGTCTCGCGTAAGCGTACGCGTAATGTCGGTCCGGGCCGCTTCATCTCACAATACCGCTGAAACAAAGTATGACATGCTGGTAAGCAGTATGACTTATATCACCCACAACTCACTTGTGTTCTACTGATGCATAGCATCAACGCATAAAACCAGGCTCGGATGCCACTGTTGGGTAACGTAGTAATTTCAAAAAAATTCCTACGCACACGCAAGATCATGGTGATGCATAGCAACGAGAGGGGAGAGTGTTGTCCATGTACCCTTGTAGACCGAAAGCGGAAGCGTTATCACAACGCGGTTGATGTAGTCGTACGTCTTCACGATCCGACCGATCAAGTACCGAACGCACGGCACCTCCGAGTTCAGCACACGTTCAGCTCGATGATGTCCCTCGAACTCCGATCCAGCCGAGTGTTGAGGGAGAGTTTCGTCAGCACGACGGCGTGGTGACGATGATGATGTTCTACCGACGTAGGGCTTCGCCTAAGCTCCGCAACGATATTATCGAGGTGTAATATGGTGGAGGGGGCACCGCACACGGCTAAAATATCGTATATCAATTGTGTGTAGAGGTGCCCCCTGCCCCCGTATATAAAGGAGCAAGAGGGAGGCCGGCTGCCCTTGGGCGCGCCAAGGAGAGGGGGGAGTCCTCCTCCTACTAGGAGTAGGACTCCCCTTTCCTAGTCCAACTAGGAAGAGAGGGGGGAAGGAAAGAAAGGGAGAGGGAGAGGGAAAGAGGGGCCGCGCCCCCCTCCCCTAGTCCAATTCGGACTCCTCATGGGAGGGGGCGCGCCACCTCCTGGCTGCTGCCCTCTCTCTCCCCTCAAGGCCCACTAAGGAACAATACTTCCCCGGGGGGTTCCGGTAACCCCTCCGGCACTCCAGTTTTATCCGAAACTTCTCCGGAACACTTCCGGTGTCCGAATATAGTCGTCCAATATATCAATCTTTATGTCTCGACCATTTCGAGACTCCTCGTCATGTCCGTGATCACATCCGGGACACCGAACAACCTTCGGTACATCAAAACATATAAACTCATAATATAACTGTCATCGTAACTTTAAACGTGCGGACCCTACGGGTTCGAGAACTATGTAGACATGACCGAGATACCTCTCCGGTCAATAACCAATAGCGGAACCTGGATGCTCATATTGGTTCCTACATATTCTATGAAGATCTTTATCGGTCAGACCGCATAACAACATACGTTGTTCCCTTTGTCATCGGTATGTTACTTGCCCGAGATTCGATCGTCGGTATCTCGATACCTAGTTCAATCTCGTTACCGGCAAGTCTCTTTACTCGTTACGTAATACATCATCCCGCAACTAACTCATTATTCACAATGCTTGCAAGGCTTATAGTGATGTGCATTACCGAGTGGGCCCAGAGATACCTCTCCGACAATCGGAGTGACAAATCCTAATCTCGAAATACGCCAACCCAACAAGTACCTTTGGAGACACCTGTAGAGCACCTTTATAATCACCCATTTACGTTGTGACGTTTGGTAGCACACAAAGTGTTCCTCCGGTAAACGGGAGTTGCATAATCTCATAGTCATAGGAACATGTATAAGTCATGAAGAAAGCAATAGCAACATACTAAACGATCGGGTGCTAAGCTAACGGAATGGGTCAAGTCAATCACGTCATTCTCCTAATGAGGTGACCCCGTTAATCAAATGACAACTCATGTCTATCGCTAGAAACATAACCATCTTTGATTAACGAGCTAGTCAAGTAGAGGCATACTAGTGACACACTGTTTGTCTATGTATTCACACATGTATTATGTTTCCGGTTAATACAATTCTAGCATGAATAATAAACATTTATCATGATATAAGGAAATAAATAATACTTTATTATTGCTTCTAGGGCATATTTCCTTCAGAGTATTCAACCCAAATTTATAGATTCGACACAAGGGGAGCCAAAGAATATTTGAAGGTATTAGCAGATGAGTTGTCAATTCAACCACACCTGGAGATTAATTATCTGTAGCAAGTAATCAGTAGCACAGTAATATGATAGTTTTGAGAGTAGTGACAGTAACAACCGTAACAGTAACATTGATAGCGGTAATTTGTAGCAAGTAACATTGATGATAGCAATAGTAACGCAGCAAGATCAATATAAATAAATTCGTAGGCATTTGATCGGTGACTTGTTGGATGATATTCATCATGTGATAGTTATAACCTAGGGCGATATGGCACTAGCTCCAGTTCATCGATATAATGTAGGCATGTATTCCGTAAATAGTCATACGTGCTTTATTAAAAGAACTTGCATGACATATTTTATCCTACCCTCCCGTGGTAGCGGGGTCCATATTGGAAAGTAAGGGATATTAAGGCCTCCTTTTAATAGAGAACCGGAACAAAGCATTAACACATAGTGAATACATGAACTCCTCAAACTACAGTCATCACCGGGAGTGGGCCCGGTTGTTGTCACTCCGGGGTTGCCGGATCATAACACGTAGTAGGTGACTATAACTTGAAAGATCGGATGTAAAACATGGATATAATGATGCATTCATAAACGGTTCAGATCTTAGTTCATGGCACCCGAGCCCAAAATGACAAGCATTAACCATAGCAAAGTCATAGCAACATCAATCTAAGAACATAGTGGATACTAGGGATCAGGCCCTAAAAAACTAACTCGATTACATGATGAATCTCATCCAACTCCTCACCGACCAGCGAGCCTATGAAGGAATTACTCACTCCCGGTGGGGAGCATCATGGAATTAGCGATGGAGATGAGTTGGTGATGACGAAGAACGAAGATCCCCCTCTCCGGAGCCCCAAACGGACTCTAGATCTGGCCTCCCTATGAAGAACAGGAGGTGGCGGCGGCTCCGTCTCATGGAACGCGATAATTCTTTCTCCCTGATTTTTTCTGGAAATATGTGATTTTATAGAGTCGGAATCAGGGTCTGCGGGGCCGCCAGGTGAGTACAACCCACCTGGGTGTGCCAGAAGAGGGGGGCGCGCCCTGGTGGGTTGTGCCCACCTAAGGGCCCTCTCTGGTGGGTCTTGGCTCCAGTAATTCTCTTTTATTCCATAAAAAATCCTCACAAAGCTTCGTTTCATTCCGAGAACTTTTATTTCTGCACAAAAACAACACCATGGTAGTTCTACTGAAAACAGCGTCAGTCCGGGTTAGTTTCATTCAAATCATGCAAATTAGAGTCCAAAACAAGAGGAAAAGCATGAGAAAAAGTAGATACGTTGGAGATGTATCAACTCCCCCAAGCTTAAACCTTTGCTTGTCCTTAAGCAATTCAGTTGATAAACTGAAAGTGAGAAAGAAAAACTTTTACGAACTCTTTTGCTCTTGTTTGCATAAATAAGCTTAAACATCACCCAAGTTTTCAGCCAACATTATAACTAACCATGTCAACAATAACATTTAAAGATTATATTAACTCATATCAATGGCATAATCAGCTAGCGAGCAATAATAAGATATCTCAAACGGCAACACGTTGTCAAAACAACCATGATATAATATGACAACAGTGGTATCTCGCTAGCCCTTTCTGAGACTGCAAAACATAAATGCAGAGCAACTCCAAAGTTCAAGCAGCGACTAAACATTGTAATTCATGGTAGAAAAGATCCAGTCATGATGCACCCAGCATTAGCTATACACAATGCATAAATCATGACAGCTGAGCTCTCTCAGTTTCTAGCGCTTGATTTAGAAGGTGATAACACAACATAAAAGTAAATAGAAAGTCCCTTCGCAGAGGGAAGCAGCGATTTGCAGAGGTGCCAGAGCTCAATTTTTAAAACAGAGATAAATGATATTTTGAGACATGCACCCTTCTTATTCACTTCACGACCATCAGTTATCAACATCTTCCATGCTAAGCACGCTAGTGGCGGTTCCCAAGCGATAAAAGTAAAGGTTTACTCCCCCTCCACCATCAATCACACTCCACAGCTTGTCCGATACAATGGGTGCCGTCCATACCAACATCAGTCCCGGGGGAGTTTTGTTTAATTATTTGCATTTTTGAGTTCGGGACTGGGAATCCCTATTACCGCCCATTTTCTCGTGTGATGGCAAGTGAATAAACACTCGACCTGAGAATAACCCGCTTAGCATGGAAAATGTCGACCACCTCCTGTCGTTCCATGAACGATCCAGGCACACAAAAAGGATAATTTTTTAGAAGTTTTTAGAGGTGGCACATGCAAATTTACTTAGGACGGCAAGGTAATACCGTATATAGGTAGGTATGGTGGACTCATCTAGAATAACTTTGGTTTCAAGGTTTTTGATGTACAAGCAGAGTTCCCACTTAGTACAGGCGAAGGCTAGCAATTAGATTGAGAAGCGGCCAGCTAGAGAGCAACAACGATCATAACCATGCATTATGCATAAGTTAAATTGGACACTAGCATGAGTAGGATATGAACACCATGAACATAAATATCATAGAGGCTATGTTGGACTTGATTCAACTACATGCATGAACATGTGCCAAGTCAAGCCACTCGAACATTCAGAGGTGGATACCATATCATCATACTACATCACAATCATTTTAACGCTATGTTGATATCCAAGATAAATCATTATCAACTCCCAGCTACTTATGCATGGCATGAGAAACTATCATCTCTAATTGTCATTGCAAACATGTTTAATCATAACGGGCTGAAGTCTGGATACTAGGTTAAACATATTTACACAAACAGAACAAGCCGAGTTCATACCAGTTTCTCTCTGCCACGGCCAGTTCATCGAATATTGTCATTATTGCCTTTCACTTGCACGATCAAATGATATGAAAATAATAATAGCGCAAGAGTGCCATGGACTAAGCTGGAATCTGCAAGACCTTTTATTCAACAGGAGAAGACAAGGTAAAATGTGCTCTTTATTAGTTCAACAGTTATTCATATGAGAGCCACTCAACATTTTCATCATGGTCTTCTCCTTGGTACGACTCAATTAAAAAGAAAAGAAATCCAAAGAAACACACTGAAATATTTTTAGAGTTTTTGGTTTTCTTAAACAAGCAAATAAAAGGGAAAAGCAAAAACGAGAAAAACTATTTACACGGGAAAGCTCCCAACAAGCAAAAGAAGAACAAGGAAATCTTTTTGGGTTTTCTTTTTAGTCCTACTACTAAGCATGCATAGGAAGTAAACTACTACAACTAATTTTTTGGTTTTTCTAAAGTTTTTCAAACACACAAGAAGAAAGTAAGAAAATAAATCTAAGCATGGATGATACAATGAAAAAGTGTGAACACCGACAAATGGAATGATATGTGAACATGAATGTAATGTCGGTAAGAAACACGTACTCCCCCATGAGGGAGTCCTGGATTAAGGGGTCCTCAGGCGTCCGGACTATAGTATGTGGGCCGGACTGATGGGCTGTGAAGATACAAGACCGAAGACTCTCTCCCGTGTCCGGATAGGACTCTCCTTGGCGTGGAAGGCAAGCTTGGCGTCCTGATATGAACATTCCTTTCTCTGTACCCTACTTTGTACAACCCTAGTGTAACACCCCGGATGTAACTTTCCATATTTGTAACTCCGACTCTTGCCATTTTTGGCTATGTGCTATGATATTCCCTCCGTGGTCGGGTTTTGTCTTTCGTTTTGCATTTTGTTCATGTCATGCGTTTCATATCATGTCATCATGTGCATTGCATTTGCATACGTGTTCGTCTCATGCATCCGAGCATTTTCCCCGTTGTCCATTTTGCAATCCGGCGCTCCTATCTCCTCCGGTGCACCCCTCTTGTTTTTCTTTCGTGTGCGGGTGTCAAACATTCTCGGAATGGACCGAGGCTTGTCAAGTGGCCTTAGTATACCACCCGGAGACCACCGGTCAAGTTTCGTTCCATTTGGAGGTCGTTTGGTACTCCAACGGTTAACCGGGCATCCGCAACGTCCATTTGTGTGTGCAGCAAAAAAACCCCTAAAAACCAGCCCAAAACCCCTCCAAGTCATCTCCATGCTCTAGGTCGTTCGATCACGATCGTGTGGGCGAAAACCGCACCTCATTTGGACTCTCCTAGCTCCCTCTACCTATATAATTGCCTCCCCTCCCGAAGTAGATCACAGATGAAACCCTAGCGTTTTCCCCGCCGCCGCCGGACACGTCCTTACGTCACCGGACAAATCGCCGCCGCCGGCCGCAGCCACTGGCGTCGCGCCACCTGTCCCGCTCCGCCTGCCCGACGCCTCCGCCGGCTCCCGCGCCTCCACGACGCCATCGCCGCCGCTCGCCGGCCCACCGCCAGCCGACCTCGCCGGTCCGCCGCGGGCGCCGCCTCTCCGTCGCCGGCGTGCTCGCCGCCCCCGTCCCCGGCGCCCTCTTCCTCCTCTGCCTCCGGTCGCCGCCGCCCCCTTCCCCTTCCTCTCCCGACGCCGGCGGGCCTGAGCTCCATCGAGGCCATCCCGATCGGATCTGGAAGTTACTGTAGCAGGTTGACTTTCCCCGAGACCCTGAGAAATCCTAAGTCATTTGATTTTGATGATATGTGCCCCTGTTCAACATTGCATAACCCTCTGCATATAGCTCCGTTTCGCGCGTTTAATATGTCAAATTGTTCGTCTCGTGATGCTCTACATTTTGATCAAGTCCACCATGTTCATTAGAGGCCATCTTAATGCCCAAATCTCTGTTGCAAAAGTGCTAGTTGCTGTTATCTTGGAGAGTTGTCATTTTTTTATCATTTAATCTGTGCATCTTATGGGCATGAGCTCTACATGTGTTTTGTTGTATGCCATGCCATCTTTCCAGTGGTGTATGCCATGTATTTTTGTGATCTCTGTGGTGACTAGCACAAGCATGCAAACTAGGCTCCGTAATGTTTCTGATTTCAGGGACTTGGTGATTTCTCCAAGTC
The DNA here is from genome assembly GCF_002575655.3 of Aegilops tauschii subsp. strangulata. Taxonomy (NCBI): domain Eukaryota; kingdom Viridiplantae; phylum Streptophyta; class Magnoliopsida; order Poales; family Poaceae; genus Aegilops; species Aegilops tauschii. The sequence continues at coordinate 489,762,734 of NC_053039.3, forward strand.
CTTGTCTGCTGTAATTTTGTTGCCATGTAAACTTGATGCTACTGAGAGATCCATGCATATTTTGGAGATGTTCAGTAAGGATGTTTTGTAGATATTGTTGTAATTGATCAATTCCTGCCCTTTTTTGCAATTATCGAGTGTCATGGCATGACTCAATCTTGCTCTACTTTTGCTATAAAATATTTCTGGCAGATTCTTAACATGATATTCATTTTTGCCAAGCTTATTGTAGTTGATCCATACATGCTATGTATTTTCCATTGCCATGGTTAGCTTCATAAACATGCCATCTTGCTGTAAGTATGCTTGTTTTGTCATGCATTGCTTTGTGGTAAGTGCATCAAGCTCACCAACATGCCTTCATAGTATTGTTTCTGCCATGCTCTGTTTTCTGCCGTCTGAAACCTGATAACGAAACTTGCTATGTTTACATGCTTGCCATCATATCTTCTGATCCTTTTTGGCTTATGGTCAGTAAGGGACTTTTGTCATATTCATTTAGTAGAACACTACCATGCCTTGTTTTTCTATGTTAAGTTCCTGTAGCATATTGATTTCGTGCTCTGAACATTGCTACCTGATGCTGGTTCAGGCATGTCCAGTAATTTCACCAAGTCTGTGATCCTGTTATCTTTTGCACTTTTGCCATGCTTGTTTGAGCTTGTGATGTTGTGAACTAGCCATAGCTCAGTGTTCATCTTTTGTCAAGCATCTCCTGTATATTACTGCCATGTGCTTTGTTGCTATGTTGGAGTGCTGTAGCATTGTTGCTTGTTGCATTTTAAGTGCTATCATGCTGTTAATCACAGATTCGTGTCATTCTTGTTTTGCTTGCCATTTGCAAACCGTGCATCCGTTTCCGGTGATCTTTATATCGATTTCGACCGAAATCATCTCATCTTTCCAGTGGCATGCTTGGTTTGCCAAGTTACTGCCTTGTTCATCATTTTCCTTCCGGAGCACGCATATGCATCGCATATCATATCTTGCATATCATACATGTTTTGCTTCATGTTGCTTGTGCATTTCTCGTGGTTGATTGTGGTTCCGTTTGTCTGTGTTTTTGTCTTGGGTAGAGCCGGGAGACGAGTTCGTGAACGAGGAACCTGTTGAGTACGCTTACGAGGATCAAGCTTTCGACAACTCTGAGAACCTTGCAGGCAAGATGACCACCCCTCGAAATCACTTCTATCTTTGCTTTGCTAGTTGTTCGGTCTATTGCCATGCTGCGTTACCTATCACTTGCTATGTCATGTCTCCCATATTGCCATGTCAGCCCTAACCATCCTTTCCTAGCAAACCGTTGTTTGGCTAAGTTACCGCTTTTGCTCAGCCCTTCTTATAGCGTTGCTAGTTGTAGGTGAAGTTAAAGTTTGTTCCATGTTGGAACATGGACATGTTGGGATATCACAATATCTCTTATTTAATTAATGCATCTATATATTTTGGTAAAGGGTGGAAGGCTCGGCCTTATGCCTGGTGTTTTGTTCCACTCTTGCCGCCCTAGTTTCTGTTATACCGGGTTTATGTTCCTTGAGTTTGCGTTCCTTACGCGGTTGGGTGATTTATGGGACCCCCTTGACAGTTCGCCTTGAATAAAACTCCTCCAGTAAGGCCCAACCTTGGTTTTACCATTTGCGACCTAAGTCTTTTCCCCCGGGTTTTCGCGAGCCCAAGGGTCATCTTATTTTAACCCCCGGACCAGTGCCCCTTCGAGTGCTGGCCCAAACTGGGCGATGCCCGGCGCCCCCTGGGCAACCAGGGTCTATGCCAACCCGACGTCTTACCCATCCAGTGTGCCCTGAGAACGAGATATGTGCAGCTCTTATCGGGATTTGTCGGCACATTCGGGTGGCTTTGCTGGTCTTGTTTTACCATTGTCGAAATGTCTTGTAAACCGGGATTCCGAGACTGATCGGGTCTTTCCGGGAGAAGGTTTATCCTTCGTTGACCGTGAGAGCTTATGATGGGCTAAGTTGGGACACCCCTGCAGGGTATTATCTTTCGAAAGCCGTGCCCGCGGTTATGAGGCAGATAGGAATTTGTTAATGTCCGGTTGTAGAGAACTTGTCACTTGACCAAATTAAAATACATAAACTGCGTGTGTAGCCGTGATGGTCTCTTCTCGGCGGAGTCCGGGAAGTGAACACGGTCTGAGTTATGTATGACGTAAGTAGGAGTTCAGGATCACTTCTTGGTCATTTCTAGATGACGACCGTTCTGTTGCTTCTCTTCTCGCTCTCTTTTACATATGCTAGCCACCATATATGCTTATTGCCGCTGCAGCTCCACCTCATTACACCATCCTTTCCTATAAGCTTAAATAGTCTTGATCTCGCGGGTGTGAGATTGCTGAGTCCTCGTGACTCACAGATTCTACCAAAATAGTTGCAGGTGCCGACGATGCCAGTGCAGATGATGGGGTCGATCTCAAGTGGGAGTTCGACGAGGAACGTGGTCGTTACTATGTGTCTTTTCTTGATGATCAGTAGTGGAGCCCAGTTGGGACGATCGGGGATCTAGCATTTGGGGTTGTCTTATTTTCATCTGGATTTTGACCGTAGTCGGTCTATATGTGTGTATTCTGGATGATGTATGAATTATATTTATGTATTGTGTGAAGTGGCGATTGTAAGCCAACTCTTTATCCCATTCTTGTTCTTTACATGGGATTGTGTGAAGATGACCCTTCTTGCGACAAAACCACTATGCGGTTATGCCTCTAAGTCGTGCCTCGACACGTTGGAGATATAGCCGCATCGTGGGCGTTACACCTAGTCCCCTCCAGTGTCTATATAAACCGGAGGGTTTAGTTCATAGGGAGATTCATAATCATACATGCTAGACTTCTAGGGTTTTAGCCATTATGATCTCTTGGTAGATCAACTCTTGTAATACTCATATTCATCAAGATCAATCAAGCAGGAAGTAGGGTATTACCTCCATAGAGAGGGCCCGAACCTGGGTAAACATCGTGTCCCATGTCTCCTGTTACCATCGACCTTAGACGCACAGTTCGGGACCCCCTACCCGAGATCCGCCGGTTTTGACACTGACATTGGTGCTTTCATTGAGAGTTCCGCTATGTCGTCGTCAAGAGGTTTGATGGCCCCGTCAATCATCTACAACAATGCTGTTCAGGGAGAAGTCTTCCTCCCCGGGCAGATCTTCGTATTCAGTAGCTTCGCACTGCGGGCCAACTCGCTTGGCCATCTAGAGCAGATCGACAGCTACGCCCCTGGCCATCAAGTCAGATTCGGAAACTTGAACTACGTCGCGGACAGCCGTGGAGACTTGATCTTCGACAGATTCGAGACCGCGACAGCCGCTCCCTGTCACCACGATGAACACAACTTAAATCTGTCATCAGACCATACCCAGGAGATAGCACCTGCAACTGCTCTGGCCCCAGATACGGAGTAGATCACGCCATCCGAGGACGGGAGGCTCAACCCCGCCACGGAGGCCGCAGACTCAGCGGCATTGGAGCCACACACAGACCCAACCTCAAGTGGGATCTGTGTTACCGGAACCTCGGACATGTTTCCGGCTACATGGTCCGCGCGCGACGAGCTTGATCGGGCGTTGATCGTCGAATTCAGCGCCGCGGACATCTTTCGGCACTCGCCTTTAGGCGACGTGCTGAACTCATTAAAAACACTCTCCTTAGTGGGGGACTCATAGCCGAATTATATCCGGTTCAAACTGGAGGCTAATGATGGAGAATTTTGTTTCCCACCCACCGCCCACTTCATAGCCACTGTCAATGACTTAACCGACATGCTCGATTACGGCTCCGAAGACATCGACGGTATGGACGACGATGGCGGAGAAGAGGAGGCCCAAAACCCGCCGTTTACCAGACGTTGGACGGCCACTTCCTCGTATGACGTATACACGGTGGACACACCCAAAGAGAACAACGGCGATGACAAGAAAGACCCAGTCGAGGACAAACCTCCTGAGTTACAACCAAAGCGCCGACGTCAGCGGCGCCGCTCTAAATCACGCCGTACAAAAGACAGCGATACCGGCACAAGAGAAGATAACACTCCGGATGGTGCCGTAGACAATGAAGACCCCGTTGAGGCAACTTCCTAACAGGACGAACGGGAAGACGGGCAAGTTAGCCCTGATGAACAGGCCATACACGAAGACTCGGAGGACAGTAATTATCTTCTGCTCTCCGAGGAGGAGGTGAGCCTCGGCAACGAGGATTTTATCGTTCTCGAGGAACCTCTCGAGCAGGAGCGCTATAAGCGCCGGCTGATAGCCACTGCAAGGAGCCTGAAAAAGAAGCAGCAGCAGCTTCAAGCTGATCAAGATCTGCTCAACGATAGATGGACTGATGTCCTGGCAGCCGAGGAATACGTCCTCAAGCACCCAACCAAAAGTTACCCGAAGCGAAAATTGCTACCTCAGTTCGATGATGAGGCGCTGGAGCCCATACCATCATCGCGCAATGCGGCTGGCCGACCACCACGTGGTCGGGACAAAGAGGCAACTCAAGCCGAACACCAGCCCACCCCACCTCACCGTAAAGGCAGAGATAAAACAGCTCGGGGACATACCTACGACCTGCAGCAGGGCCTGGACAGTAGAGCAGGTCAAAACAGATCGATCTATGGATCACGGGGACGCGCCCCGACACGTGACAACGGCTATCTAGCCGAACGCAACAATAATACTCATGCCCGGGCCGAGAACCGCAGACGGACTCCATCCGAGCTACGTCGCGATGTGGCCCGATACAGAGGCGCCGCACACCCCCTTTGCTTCATTGATGAAGTAATGGACCACGAATTCCCGGAAGGGTTTAAACCCGTGAACATCGAATCATATGACGGGACAACGGACCCCGCGGTATGGATTGAGGATTTTCTTCTTCATATCCATATGGCCCGTGGTGATGACCTTCATGCCATCAAATACCTCCCGCTAAAACTCAAGGGACCAGCTCGGTACTGGTTGAACAGTCTGCCCGAAAATTCAATTGGCAGCTGGGAGGACTTGGAAGACACCTTCCTCGACAACTTCCAAGGTACATATGTCCGACCTCCAGATGCTGACGACTTAAGTCACATGGTTCAACAGCCCGGAGAGTCAGCCGGGAAATTCTGGACTATGTTCTTAACAAAAAAGAACCAGATCGTCGACTGCCCGGATGCCGAAGCCCTAGCGGCCTTTAAGAATAGCATCCGCGACGAATGGCTTGCCCGTCACCTCGGCCAAGAAAAGCCGAAGTCCATGGCGGCCCTCACGGCACTCATGACCCATTTTTGCACGGGCGAGGATAGTTGGCTGGCATGTAGCAATAACAATGCAAGCGACGCCGGCACCTCTGAAGCCAGAAATACCAACGGCAAGCCCCGACGCAACAGATACAAGCATCGAAACAACAGTGACAACACCAATGATACGGCGGTCAATGCCGAATTCAATGGCTCTAAGTCCGGTCAGCGGAAGAAGCCATATAAAAGAAACAATCCGGGCTCGTCCAGCCTGGACCGCATACTCGATCGTCCATGCCAAATCCACGGCACTCTTGATAAACTAGCCAATCATACCAACAGAGACTGTTGGGTTTTCAAACAGGCCGACAAGTTAAATGCCAAGAACAAGGAGAAGGGGTCGCAAAGTGAGGACGATGACGAGGAGCCCCGTCCACCGAACATAGGGGGACAGAAGAAGTCCCCCCCCCCAATTAAAACGGTGAACATGATATACGCCACCCACATCCCCAAGAGGGAGCGCAAGCGCGCGCTTAGGGACGTCTACGCGATGGAGCCAGTCACCCCAAAATTCAACCCAGGGTCTTCCTATCCGATCACTTTCGATCGCAGGGACCATCCGACTAGTATCCGTCACGGCGGTTCGGCCGCACTGGTCCTCGATCCAATCATCAATGGATTCCACCTCACGCGAGTCCTAATGGACGGTGGTAGCAGCCTGAACCTGCTCTATCAAGATACAGCGTGCAAAATGGGCATTAATCCCTCAAGAATTAAGCCCACCAAGACTACCTTTAAAGGAGTCATACCAGGTGTAGAGGCCCATTGCACGGGCTCAATCACACCAGAGTTTTTTCTTCGGATCCCCGGACAACTTCCGAAGCGAAGAGTTGATCTTCGATATCGTCCCCTTTCGTAGCGGCTATCACGCACTGGTCAGACGAACTGCATTTGCTCGATTCAATGCGGTGCCACGCTACGCTCATCTCAAGCTCAAGATGCCCGGACCACGCGGTGTCATAACAGTCAATGGAAACACAGAACGCTCCCTCCGTACCGAGGAGCACACCGCTGCTTTAGCAGCAGAAGTACAGAGCGGCCTTTTTAAGCAGAACCTTAATTCGGCGGCCATGCTCCCGGACACCGTCAAACGAGTCCGGACTACTCTGCCGCAGGACAGCCCAGCTCGTCAAGAGCTCGACTAGAAATCTGGCCTCCGTCCCAATCCCAGCCAAGTGGCGGCATTCGTACCGCGCGTACATAACTACGCACTCAAAATACCATGGGCATAGACGGAGGCATAACTAGCTTGTGATCCATAATACGGCTCGACCGCTCCTGGACACACATACTTTCAATTTTTATTTCTTTATCCTTTTCAAGTTTCTTTTTCACAGGCTTCTTCCGACGACCTGACCATCGGTCCTCTCGACAGGATGGATACACCAAGATGGCAAGAAGCACTGGCATACAAGGAAATTTCTAGGTGGTCTCTTTAACAATCACTCTACCTGTTTTCAGGACCCGCACGCAGCTCTTCCTTGGTCGTGGCATGTTAAATAGCCCGGTTGCTTATCGCACCACTTTTACAAATACGCTTTGACGTATTAATCAAACTATAATGGAAACAGTTAGCGGCCCAACTTTTGCGGCATTAGCTTACTACCTCCTTTTTCCTTTTTTGATAATCTTCTCAAGTTGCACCCGTACACTTTGGTACGCTTTAATCTGCCAGGGGCTTCATTACGCCCCATAATACGGCAATAAAGTCCGAACACTTTTTACAGTATAGTTCAGCACCCCGAATTTAGCATTATATGCATTGGCTCCGAATCATGTCTTTGGTCAATAGTTGGGTTGCCTAGCTCCTGTGCTTACTACCTTACGTTCCGCTATATCGGCTAGGGTAGTAAAGGGAGAACTACTGCGATTGTGTCCTGGTTTATCCGGATGAGCACCTCAGTAGAAAAGCCGAAAACTGACTGTCATGATGCGGCGAGAGCCGGTCAGCTCTTCGGAGGTTTCAAATCTTTGGCGATATTTTCCGCATTATGCGATGAATCGGTTCTTACCCGATCAGGTGTTACAGTACCCTAGTTTGGATACTAGGGGCTGCGCCTAAATTTTCATTGTCAAACTCCTATGGCTAAGTGAGGGTGATAAAGCCACATAGTCTGATTGTCTGGTTCGTTGCGCTAAACACCTCCTTCAAGGACCAAACAATTGGATCAAGAGCGTTTAGATTCCATCCCGAACACCCCCGTACTACCTACGTGGGGGCTGAAGCCGACGACTGGCCAACTCTCAAAATTTCACAAACACAGCCGCATAGGAGGTAAAATATTAAACAAGCATTATATTACATAGCCGAACTTGTTTCATAATACAGGGTGAGACAATATGAATGTATTCATTCAAAGATTACATCCTTCGTACATTGCTCCGCCACAATGCGGGATCCCTCAAGGACATCACTAAAATATCGCTCGGGCGAGCGGTGCTCCTTGCCCACGGGCAGTCCCTCGGTCACGACCGTGACGGCATTCATCTTCGTCCACTGCATCTTGACACGGGCGAAGGCCATCCACGCCCCTTCAATGCAGACCGGCCGCTTGATGGCATCAAGCCAAGGGCAGGCATCGACTAGCCGCTTCACAAGACCAAAGTAGTTGCTGGGTATGGCTTCGGCAGGCCAGAGCCGGATTATTAAGTCCTTCATGGCTAGTTTGGCCACCCTATGCAGCTCGACCAGCTGTTTCAGCTGATCGCTAAAGGGCACCGGATGTTCTGGCGCACGGCATTGCAACCAGAACACCTTCTCCGTTGAGCTCCCCTCTTCGGCTCGAAAGAATTCAGCAGCGTCTGAAACGCTGCGCGGCAGATCCGCAAACGCCCCTGGAGAACTCCAAATCCGAGTCAGTAAGAGATACCTCTTCTCCACATACTTGCTTTGCATAATAAAAGCCTTACCCGCCGTGATCTTCTTGGCCTCTTGGATTTCCTGGAGGGCGCCTTGGGCTTCGGCCCGGGCCTCTTGTGCGTTATGACGGGCCTTCGCGAGTTCGGACTCTTGGTCCGCATGCTGGTGCTCCAAGGACTCGTATTTCTTCAAGGCGTCCTGGAGCTCCTGCTGGACCTCCCCAACCCTGGCCTCATGCTTTTTCCGGGCCGCTTGTTCCTTCGCTGCCCTCTCCTTGGCCTCGGCCAGCGCTTTCTTGAGGGTTTCACCCTTAGTAGCCGCTCCTACAAATATCATAGCACTATGGTCAGTAAACATCATTTATTCTTTCTGAACATGCAGCAAGTCATTACATACCTTGCTTCTCCTCTAGCTGTTTCCTTGCCTGGCCGGGCTCTTCCTCGGCCCGCTCCAGACTCTGCTTTAGTCCGGAGACCTTAGCAGCATGAGAGGTTGCGGCCAGCAACGAAGCCTGCTTATTCACATAAGACATATTTAGTTAGTTTCCTGCGAAAATTACTTGATCCTCTGTCCGGCTTTTCTTTCTGAACACCGGACAGTGTCTCAGGGGATACTGTCTATACTATGGCTTTCTCTTTTGCATCGCTTACCTCAAAGCCTGTTAGCAGGCTGGTGCAGGCTTCGGTCAGTCCGTTCTTGACAGACTGAACCCTCTCAACCACCGTACCCATAAGGATACGGTGTTCCTCCACAATGGAAGCGCCTCGTAGCGCTTCCAGCAGATTATCCGGTGCCTCTGGATGGACAGAGGTCACCAGTGGTATAGGCACACCTCCTCCCTTTGGAGGAGGCTGCTCGCTTGACTCCGGAGACGGGTAGGTATCCGGGATGGTATCCGGCTAGGAGCCGAATTGGATATGGCCCCCATCGCCTGTCTCCATGGGGGCTTTCTCCCCCATGTGTCCGGCAGCCGAGGAGTCATCCTCTGGCGCCACCCTGACGGCCTCCTGAATCTCTCCCTAGCCGGGGAAGGTCCTACGGGATAGTACCTCGGCGTTGCCCTTGGCCTTGGGAGAGTGCGCCGTCGGTGGTGACTCGCTGGCCATCACCTTTGAATCCAGTGAATTCCCCGATGAGGACCGCGGGGAGCTGTCGTGGGCCGGACTGCAATTGCATAATTCAACATGTTAAAACTATAAAGTAGAGAGGTCGGATATATGGACGCATCAGGGTTTTTAGCACTTATGATGCGGTCGGGGGCTTCTTTTGTGGGCGCGGCTCTGGGCTGCTGTCAACATCCCACGCGGGGTTATCCGCGAGGGAACCCTTCCCCCTCTTGGACGCTCCTGCCTCCAGACTAGTGGAGGCTGCCCTCTTCTTCCTTCCCCCCTCAGGGGGAGAGTTGCTTTCTTCCTCCTCCTCGTCGTCGTCCTCGGCGGCAGAGGAGTGAGTCTTGTTGTCTTCGGACGACACATCCGAAGCTCCCCTCCAGCGGAGGCCACTTCTGGCCCCCTTGGCTTTCTTCTTGTCCTTCTTCTCCGGCGCCTGGTAAGGCGCCGGGACCAGCATCTTCGTCAGAAGCGGGATGGCCAGTTCCTCGGGCAGCGGAGCCGAACACTTAATCCGCTCCGCTATCTCTGTCCATACCTGAAAAAATAAATACCTCAAAACATGAAATACTAACCTCATTGGCGGGACGGGCCAGGGCGTGCCCGCGGTCCTCGGTTATCTCTGGCGGCGTCTCGTTGCCCTTGAAGAGAAACTTCCAGATATCCTCGTGCGTGGTTCCGAAGAACTGCTGCAAGGTCTGGTGCTTGGCCGGATTGAACTCCCATAAATGGCAAGTCCGGCTCTGGCATGGAAGGATCCGGCGAACTAGCATCACCTGGAACACATTGACGAGCTTAATGTCCTTGTCCACCATGCTCTGGATGCGTGTCTGCAGCGCTATCAGCTCGTCCGATGAAGACCAATTCAGTCCCTTCTCTAGCCAGGAGGTAAGCCGCATTGGAGCTCCGGATTTGAATTCGGGAGCCGCGGCCCAGGTGGCGTCGCGGGGCTCTGTGATATAGAACCACAGTTTCTGCCACTCTTTGACGGTCTCCACAAAAGTACCTTTGGGCCATGTGACATTGGGCATCTTGCTCACCATGGCACCTCCGCACTCTGCGTGTTGGCCTTCCACCACCTTCGGCTTCACATTGAAGATCTTAAGCCACAGTCCGAAGTGGGGTGGAATGCGGAGGAAGGCCTCGCACACGACAATGAATGCCGAGATGTTGAAGAAGGAGTTTGGGGCTAGATCATGGAAATCTAGCCCGTAATAGAACATGAGTCCGTGGAGGAAAGGGTGGAGAGGAAATCCTAACCTGCGGACGAAATGGGGGATGAACACCACCCTCTCATTGGGCTTCGGGGTGGGGACGATTTTCCCCTTGGCCGGAAGCCGGTGGGCTTTCTTTCGCCAGGTACCCGGCCTCCCGAAGCTTGGTGATGTCCTTCTCCTTGACGGAGGAGGCCATCGACTTGCCTTGCGCTCCAGATCCGGACATGGTCGAGTGCTTTCTTGAGGCGGAAAAGATGAGGACTTGGGCATTGGAGCTCGAGAATGGGAGGGCAGAGAGAGAGAAGGCGTGGGTGAAAGAAGGGAATCCTTATCTCCTTATAAAGGCAGTGAATATCAAGCGCCTCCCCACTCGCCTTAAAACTCGCCTGTTCCCAAGGGCTGTGCAAACGGCATGGTTGGATTACCCACGCTCGTATTGATGAGAATCCTGCAATAAGGGGACACGATCTCTGCTTTCACAAGACGTGCCAGTGAGACCGCATCTCGAAGCGGCAGGCCAAAAAACGGTTCGAAATAATGACCGGGTAATGACGTGGTGTCACATTACCAAAAGTTGCCAGCGGATTGGACTCGTGGAATATTATACTCTCTACGGTTGTCTATGGAATTTGTTTCGCAAAGCCGGACATGTTCGTTGCGTCCGAAGACTATGTTGGAGTATTCGGAGAAGGAACCCGCCTCGCAATGCCGAAGATAATCTGCGCGCCGGATGTCGGTGTCAAAACCGGCGGATCTCGGGTAGGGGGTCCCGAACTGTGCGTCTAAGGTCAATGGTTGCAGGAGATGGGGGACACGATGTTTACCCAGGTTCGGGCCCTCTCTATGGAGGTAATACCCTACTTCCTGCTTGATTGATCTTGATGAATATGAGTATTACAAGAGTTGATCTACCACGAGATCGTAATGGCTAAACCCTAGAAGTCTAGCCTGTATGACTATGGTAATGAGTATATCCTTTCCGGACTACACCCCCGGTTTATATAGACACCGGGGGAATCTAGGGTTACATAGAGTCGGTTACATAGGAAGGAATCTTCATAGTCGGTCGCCAACCTTGCCTTCCACGCCAAGGAGAGTCCAATCCGGACACGGGTACAGTCTTCGGCCTGCATGTCTTCACAGCCCACCAGTCCGGCCCATAGATAACAGGCCGGACGCCCGAGGACCCCTTAGTCTAGGACTCCCTCAGTAGCCCCCAAACCATTCTTCAATAACGAGGTGTTCGGCACACAAATTGTCTTCGGCATTGCAAGGCGGGTTCCTCCTCTGATGACCTCCAGGTAATGTATTCGACCGTTGATCCAATGTCACTCCCCTCGGCTTCTGCGCGTTAAATAACTTTGTCTTCCACGTGTCGAGCGAATGTGAAAGGTTAGGGTATTTTTGCAAATAGCACCCCGTCCATGCAAGGAAGAGCGCCTATTTAAAGAGATTGGATCTTAGACCCATTCGGCACCACGCAGAGAAAAATCGCCGGAGACTGCTAGGAGAAACCATTCCAACATGGTCAGCGTTCCCAGCTCCTCCTCCCGTTCCGGCCCAGAGAAAGGCGAGTGGGAGAGGTGTTCTGTGTCCCACGGTCAATTAGCGAAGCTGCAAACATAGGGATTTCTTCCCCCTGCAGATCTGGTCCCTGTTCGAGCGGGCTGACCTCCTTTAATGGTGAGACTCAGGCAGAGGACTTCCCCAATCCATCCGGGGGGAGCGACTGTGTTTCGTCCCCTATCTGCTAAGAGGCGTCGGATTTCCAACCCATCCGTTCCTCCGAGGGTTACTGGAATACTATGGCCTCCAGCTGCACAACTTCACCCCTGCCTCCATTCTGCACATTGCGGGTTATGTCGCTTTATGCGAATTATTCCTGGGCATTGAGGCCCATTTTGAGCTGTGGAGGAAGTTGTTCTGTCTTGTCCCGCGTAACCATGAGGGGTCAATATTTGAAGTGGGCGGAGCCGAAGTATGGCGCATCGCCGATACCGGATATCTGTCCGGCACACCAAGGAAGGCATCTGAAGAATGGCCTTCCGAATGGTTTTACATTGAGGACGTCGCGCTCCCCGACCCAGATCGAAAGGGTCTTCCTGAATTTGCGAGCGTACCGCTGAGGAAACGCCACAGTTGGCGTCCCCGGAGTCTTGAAGAGGATGACTGCGCGGAAGTTCGTCAGCTCATGAGCAAGATAAAGACGCTCGCTCAGTCCGGACTCACAATAGTCGAGGTTATGGCGATCTCCATAGTGCGAGGGGTTCAGCCGCTTCAATACAGAGGGCTTCCAATGTGGCACTATAATGGAGAGGATGACGCCTCCCGCTGTGGCCGGAAAGGTCCGGATACCCCCGCCGCTCTGGCCAAGATATTGGCCGAGCTGTTTAAATGGGAGGAAGAGGAATTTCTTCGCATTAAGCGCAGAGATGGGTATTCTATGTATGATCCTCCCAGTTGGGTAAGCCCCAACCCTTCTGTCTCACTCATTCCAATTCCGGATTGCCTTTGATAAATTTCTAATCCGTTTGTTATGACAGCACTGGCGAAAGGTCACCGAAGGACTTCATAGTCCCGCCCCACAGCCGAAGAACCACAACCGGGAGCTTGATCCCGGGTTCGAAGAGGATCCGGATATATTCGTGGTGCTCGCAGAGGGGGTGTTTTACCAGACGAGCTATGATGGCACAGAAGTGGCCATCACCGCCGACTACCCCGGCCTTCTTCCCGCTTCACATGTAAGTAACCAAGAGACACCTCCTCTAAAAGAGTGCTCTTATTCTGCCTTACCCACCGCACTGTCTCGGGCTCCACAGGGGAGGCGTTCGGCGTTTCCGAAGAGATCGGTTCCCACGCCGGGCAAGCCTTCGAAGAGGAAGGCCGGTGAAGACACAGCCAGGCCCTCGTCGAGGAGGTACGGATTTATAAATATGTTTTTCAGCGGCCGCATCCAACTGTGACTTGTGCATTTGTCTTGTTACAGGAAAAAGGTTCGCCGAACTGTGTCTGGGGGCCCGGCCGGTTGTGCTCCCGACAACCGGGATTTAGATCCTGTCGGAGAGACGGGGGCCGGTGTGGGAACAACGCCGAACTGTCCTTCGGCCGAGGGTTCGGAAGATATGTCCATCACCAACTCGGAAGTAGAGAGCGCCATGAATCATCGGCGCTGCCGGGCTGTCTTACGAGACCCCAAGTTCTCAGAAGAAGCATTCAATGCCTTCAGCTCGGGTGACACATACATCAGAGCTGCTCGAGATGGGCTTAGAAAAGCCACGAAGCAATATTTGATAGATGTGCAGGTAAGGTTTCTTTGTCCAAAAAAGGATAACCATATGCCCGTAGCCCCAGAGACTGAAAGCAGTTGGTACAACTGATTTGAGTATCGTTGTATAATCAGGTTCTCACGGAGAAGAACATCCTGATAACCCAAGAGCTAGAGAGGTGTCGGACACAGCTAAATGCTGCTACCGCCGAACTGCAAAAGTCCAAGGAGGCATCCTCTGGTAATATTCCCCTCCATCGAGGAACCATAACTGTATACCAGCTGTGCTAATGACTGTTGTTGACCTCATAATAGGATCGTCAGATCAACTCGAAGAGAAGTTGAAAATTGCTCAAGTATGAGAGAAAGAGGCAAAAAAGCTACACGCCGCAGGTGAGCGTGTTCTGACCCGAGTCATAGGGGAGAAAAACAAGCTCCAGGATGCAAACACTTCATTGGGCGAAGAACTGAAAGATGTGCGGGCCCAGCTTGCCGATGCCGTAAAGGAGAATAAAAAGCTGCGAGGCGGCATATTTAGTATGTGGCTGAACTGACCTTACGGTAGTTCGGAGAGAAATGGAACTGATATAGTTATGATTGCAGGTATATTGATGGGCCGTCCCGGCGAGGAGGTGTCCGGATCATCGAGTGATCTGCTGCAAAGGCTGTCACAAGTGCACGAGCAGGCTCGGCTGGCAATGCGGAGTGTTGCCAAGGCCCTACGGCCATCCGCCTCCCCTCCAGGAAGTATGGAGGAGCTTGTAGAGTTGTTCAAGCGAGCGCGGCGGCGTATCCGACTATGGAAGATATCGGCCTGCCGAGAGGGTTCGCGAGGGGCCTGGGCCATGGTGAAAACGCGATATACCAAGCTGGATCCTCATCACATGGCCTGGGTCGGACCGCTAGGGTCGAATAGGGAAGAAATTCCCGTTAGTTTAGTATATGACCAAGAAGAGGTGGCCGCCAAATATTCCCAACAGGATTGTAAGTTAGACCGCCTGTTGGACGGTATAGAGGAGGAAGTGTTTGAGTCCAAGTGACTATGTACTTTCCTTAACATTTGTAATTCTAGCTGAATTGTATAGCATTTGTCATGGCAGACCTTTTCGCTTCAACCTCTGGACCCGAGGGTGTGGAGTGTTTCCGAATACCCTCGCGGCCGAATAGACCGGGGTATGCCTGGAAAACTAGGTGTAGGGGTCATAGTTGCTTGAACAGACAAGTTGTATCCTGCTAGTTATGTTATATTACATTGAGATCGTAGGAAACATCTTCCAGAGAGAATAGTTCCGTTAAGGGTTCCTTTCCCTGGGTGTGCATGTATTAATGTACATGTCTGAATTGTGATGGAAAAATCACAGTGTATGTAACTTCTGGGGGTTCGCAATGGAGTAAATGCAAAAATGTCTTTAATTCGCCGACCGAATATTCCCTTAAGAACTCTAGCTTTCGGCTTCACCCAGTCTGAGGTACACATCCGGATGACCCGGCAGTAACAATCGCAGAGGTGCTGCCTTTATGCCCTAGCCGAACTAACGGGAACGTAGGGCATAAGCACAGGAGCCAGGCAACCCAGCTTGGCCAAAACTTAAGTCATATCGATGCATATAATGGCGAAGAAAAGGTACATATGGAAAAACGCATATGTGAAGATCTTGATGCTCGATGAATAATAATAAAAAGCTTCTGTCCAAGAAGCCCCCAGGTACAGTGGACATACATATTTAAAGATGTATGTGTCAGGGGTGTGTGGTCTAGCTGTACCAAAGATTTAAAGCGAGAAAGAAAAAAGTAATCGGAAAAGAGAGAAAAAATAATGGAAACTTCAGGGGAGAAGGAGACGAACAAGGAGTTCGGCGCTAGGCATAGAATCTTCGGAGTCTGGCCGCGTTCCAGGTGTTCGGCTCGAGGCCATTGTCTGATGCATCACGAAAACGGTACGCGCCTCCGGTGAGAACTTCGTCAATTATGAAGGGACCCTCCCATTTGGGCTTGAGTTTGTCCTTTTTCTTCTCCGGCAGGCGTAGAACGAGTTCGCCCACGTTGTAAGTCTTGGCCCGTACTTCTCTGCTTCGGTATCGTCGAGCCTGCTGTTGGCAAAATGCTGAACGGGCTTTTGCGACATCGCGCTCCTCCTCCAGGGCATCTAGGCTGTCCTGCCGATCAAGCTCGGCTTCTCTCTCTTCGTACATACGCACTCGAGGTGAGTCGTGAATAATATCGCAGGGCAACACGGCCTCCGCGCCATACACCGTGAAGAAAGGTGTGTATCCGGTAGTATGGTTGGGCATGGTCCGCAGCCCCCAGAGTACGGAGTCGAGCTCCCCAACCCAGTGCTTGTCTGATTATTTCAAAGACTGCACTAATCTGGGCTTGATGCCGCTCATAATAAGACCATTGGCTCGTTCGACTTGACCGTTGGTTTGTGGGTGGTAGACAGAGGTGTAATCGAGTTGAATGCCAAGATTAGTACACCAGGTTTTTACCTCGTCGGCTGTGAAATTAGAGCCGTTGTCGGTGATGATGCTGTGTGGGACACCATAACGGTGCACAACACCGGATATGAGTTCTATCACCTGGCCGGACTCAGCCGTTTTGACCGGTTTAGCCTCTATCCACTTAGTGAATTTGTCCGCCATAACCAGCAGATATTTTTTCTTATGGCTTCCCCCTTTAAGGGGTCCAACCATGTCCAGTCCCCAGACCGCGAAAGGCCAAGTGATGGGGATAGTTTGTAAGGCAGTTGGGGGCATGTGGCTTTGGTTGGCGAAGAGTTGGCACCCGACGCAGCGTTTGACAAGGTCCTGCATGTCTGCTCGGGCCGTCGGCCAATAAAACCCTGTACGGAAGGCCTTGCTAACAAGGGCCCGGGCTGCGGTGTGGTGTCCGCCTAGACCAGCATGAATTTCTGCCAAAAGCTGCCACCCCTACTCCTCGGAGATACATCTTTGAAGTACTCCGGTAGTACTTTTCTTGTAGAGCTCTCCGTCGTGAACCTTGTAGGCCTTCGAGCGCTGGACAATGCGGCGGGCCTCATTCTGGTCTTCGGGCAGCTCCTTCCTATTAATGTAGGCCAAGAAGGGTTCGGTCCATGGGGCAATGACTGCCATAAGGAGATGGGCCGATGGTGTAATTTCGGTGGCTGAGCCCCTGATGATATCGGTGTGTTCAGAATCTGGGGTTGTGTTCGGATCTGGACTGTTGTTGCCGCCCTCCCCTTGCCACACCACGGATGGCTTGAAAAGCCTTTCCAGGAAGATGTTAGGTGGGACGGGGTCGCGCTTAGCGCCAATGCGAGCAAGGATGTCTGCCGCCTGGTTACTTTCTCGGGCGACGTGATGAAATTCAAGCCCCTCGAACCGAGCCGACATTTTTAGGACGGCATTACGGTAAGCTGCCATCTTTGGATCTTTGGCATCGAAGTCCCCGTTTATTTGAGATATTGCGAGGTTTGAGTCCCCGCGCACCTCCAGGCACTGTATGCCCATGGATACGGCCATCCGAAGACCATGCAATAAGGTCTCGTCTTCGGCTGCGTTGTTGGAGTCTGTGTATAATATTTGGAGCACATACTGGACGACATCTCCAGTGGGGGACGTTAACACGACATCCGCTCCCAGCGCCGCCAACATTTTGGAGCCGTCAAAATACATAACCCAATTGGAATATCCGCCGTACTCTTTGGGGAGTTCGGCTCTGTCCATTCGGCGACGAAGTCAGCCAGCACTTGGGATTTGATGGCTCAACGTGGCTTGTATGTTATGTCAAATGGAAGTAGCTCTATGGCCCATTTGGCGATCCGTCCCGTGGCATCGCGGTTGTTTATTATGTCATTGAGTGGGACTTCGGAAGCCACCATGATTGAACACTCCTGGAAGTAGTGTCGTAGCTTTCGGGATGCCATGAAGACCACGTATGCTATCTTTTGGTAATGGGGGTACCGGGATTTGCATGGTGTGAGGACAGTAGATACGTAGTATACTTGTTTTTGAAGTGGGAATTTGTGTCCGTCCTGTTCTCGTTCGACGATGAGCGTCTATGTCCAGGTGGGTGGGTGGAATTAAATCCGAACCCCAACCTGGCCGATTATCCGGAGTCTGAAGACCTTCTAGACTCAACAGTCCGGGCTCCGGAGTATCTTCTGATTGTTTAGGATTGCCGTCCGATTCTATGTTCGGAGGGCTGGTCGCATCCTTTCGCTGGTGAGTATCCGGTTCTTCCTGATCGGCGATCCGAACATAGTCTGTCTTCGATATAGAAGAAGACTTGCCGTCCTGCTCCTCGACTACCGCTATCTGGTGGGTGACTGGTGGAGTTTTGATTTCTCCTTGATCGGTTTTAGGCCTGATCCGATCGTAATCTGTGGCGATCCCCAAAGCGGCGATACGATCTAGGAGCTCCTTTAAGGACGAAAACTCTGCCGGATCCATCTGTTTGGAGTGTTCGGAGTTGATGCGAAGGGGGTTTTCGATGGCCCGAGAGGTCATCGTCGGCTCAACGGCCGAACGGGCGATCATGGTAAAGTCACCCAGCCGGAGGGTTTGGCCTGGGGCAAGGACTCCCCCGGAGGTGATGTTGTCTTTAAGGACAAGGCGAGCCATCGAACCTTTCGTCGACGTCATAGTGGAACTCTCAATGAAAGCAACAATGTCGGTGTCAAAACCGGCGGATCTCGGGTAGGGGGTCCCGAACTGTGCGTCTAAGGTAGATGGTTGCAGGAGACGGGGGACACGATGTTTACCCAGGTTCGGGCCCTCTCTATGGAGGTAATACCCTACTTCCTGCTTGATTGATCTTGATGAATATGAGTATTACAAGAGTTGATCTACCACGAGATCGTAATGGCTAAACCCTAGAAGTCTAGCCTGTATGACTATGGTAATGAGTATATCCTTTCCGGACTACACCCCCGGTTTATATAGACACCGGGGGAATCTAGGGTTACATAGAGTCGGTTACATAGGAAGGAATCTTCATAGTCGGTCGCCAACCTTGCCTTCCACGCCAAGGAGAGTCCAATCCGGACACGGGTATAGTCTTCGGCCTTCATGTCTTCACAGCCCACCAGTCCGGCCCATAGATAACAGGCCGGACGCCCGAGGACCCCTTAGTCCAGGACTCCCTCACCGGACACATCGTCATTGAAGCCTGGCTCAGGGGCTACTGAGGGAGTCCTGGATTAAGGGGTCCTCGGGCGTCCGGACTATAGTACGTGGGCCGGACTGATGGGTTGTGAAGATACAAGACCGAAGACTCTCTCCCGTGTCCGGATAGGACTCTCCTTGGCGTGGAAGGCAAGCTTGGCGTCCTGATATGAACATTCCTTTCTCTATAACCGGCTTGTACAACCCTAGTCCCGTCCGGTGTCTATATAAACCGGAGGGTTTAGTCCATAGGGAGATTCATAATCATACAGGCTAGACTTGTAGGGTTTTAGCCATTACGATCTCGTGGTAGATCAACTCTTGTAATACTCATATTCATCAAGATTAATCAAGCAGGAAGTAGGGTATTACCTCCATAGAGAGGTCCCGAACCTTGGTAAACATCGTGTCCCTTGTCTCCTGTTACCATCGACCTTAGACGCACAGTTTGGGACCCCCTACCCGAGATCCGCCGGTTCTGACACCGACACCCCAAGCTTAGGCTTGTGGCCTAGCTTGGTAATCGATCAGTAGCCTGGAGGGTAGTAGTCGGCGTGGTAGCTCACGGAGGCTCTCAGTGAGGTCTTGGCTCCAGTAATTCTCTTTTATTCCATAAAAAAATCCTCGCAAAGTTTCGTTTCATTCCGAGAACTTTTACTTCTGCACAAAAACAACACAATGGTAGTTCTGCTAAAAACAGCGTCAGTCCGGGGTTAGTTTCATTGAAATCATGCAAATTAGAGTCCAAAACAAGAGGGAAAGCGTGAGAAAAAGTAGATACGTTGGAGACGTATCACTACCCTAGAGAGCTCGTCGATGGCATCCTCGTTGAAGTCGCTACCCTTCCTGAAATCTTCATCAAATTCCTTTATCTCGTTCTGCTCGTACAGCTCCTCGATTTGGTCATGCACCTCGCGTTGAAGCCTTTTCTTCTCCTCGTCCAGATCTTCCCCGACATTCTCCTGCACAGGCTTGCGGATGGGTAGCTCGACGGCTACGATGGCAGCGGGCGCAGGCATAGCAGTTGCTACACCGCCAGCCGTCGCCACTATGACAGACTTAGCCTCTCTAACCACGGCGGCAGCCGCGGTAGCAGACTGCTCGGCTCCGATGGTTGCCTCCGGCCTGTCCGCCGCATCTTCACGCCCGCGCTTCATCGGAGGTCGACGACAGGAGGAGGGAGGTGTAGGAAGGGAGATGGGTGGTGAGGAAGGGAGGAGGATTTGGGAGAGGACGAGGTGGTATGGCTGGAGTGGGAGAGGATGATAACCCACAAGTATAGGGGATCGCAACAGTTTTCGAGGGTAGAGTATTCAACCCAAATTTATTGATTCGACACAAGGGGAGCCAAAGAATATTCTCAAGTATTAGCAGTTGAGTTGTCAATTCAACCACACCTGGATAACTTAGTATCTGTAGCAAAGTATTTAGTAGCAAAGTAATATGGAAGTAACGGTAACGGTAGTAAAAGTAATATTTTTGGGTTTTGTAGTGATTGTAACAGTAGCAACGGAAAAGTAAATAAGCGGAAAAAAATATGTGAAAAGCTCGTAGGCAATGGATCGGTGATTGAGAATTATGTCGGATGCGGTTCATCATGTAACAGTCATAACATAGGGTGACACAGAACTAGCTCCAATTCATCAATGTAATGTAGGCATGTATTCCGAATATAGTCATACGTGCTTATGGAAAAGAACTTGCATGACATATTTTGTCCTACCCTCCCGTGGCAGCGGGGTCCTAATGGAAACTAAGGGATATTAAGGCCTCCTTTTAATAGAGTACCGGACCAAAGCATTAACACATAGTGAATACATGAACTCCTCAAACTATGGTCATCACCGGGAGTGTTCCCGATTATTGTCACTTCGGGGTTGCCGGATCATAACACATAGTAGGTGACTATAGACTTGCAAGATAGGATCAAGAACTCACATATATTCATGAAAACATAATAGGTTCAGATCTGAAATCATGGCACTCGGGCCCTAGTGACAAGCATTAAGCATAGCAAAGTCATAGCAACATCAATCTCAGAACATAGTGGATACTAGGGATCAAACCCTACCAAAACTAACTCAATTACATGATAAATCTCATCCAACCCATCACCGTCCAGCAAGCCTACGATGGAATTACTCACGCACGGCAGTGACCATCATGAAATTGGTAATGGAGGATGGTTGATGATGACGATGGCGACGGATTCCCCTCTCCGGAGCCCCGAACGGACTCCAGATCAGCCCTCCCAAGAGGTTTTAGGGATTGGCGGCGGCTCCGTATCGTAAAACGTGATGAATCCTTCTCTCTTATTTTTTTCTCCCCGAAAGTGAATATATGGAGTTGGAGTTGAGGTCGGTGGACAGGTGGAGGCCCCCCTGACGTGGATTCTTCTTCCAGTATTTTTAATATTTTCCAAAAATATGTTCCGTGGAGTTTCAGGTCATTCCGAGAACTTTTGTTTCTGCACATAAATAACACCATGGAAAGTCTGCTGAAAACAGCATCAGTCCGGGTTAGTTCCATTCAAATCATGCAAGTTAGAGTCCAAAACAAGGGCAAAAGTGTTTGGAAAAGTAGATACGACGGAGACGTATCAGAGGATGAGGGTTTTCTACCTGATTTGGGGAAGAAAAGCACTGTTGCTGCCTCTTGGAGTTACCGAGGGGCCGAGGGGGACGATTTGTCTCACCTACCCAGCCGTTCCACACTCCATAGTGAGGACGCATGGGATCGTGGCATCGTGCACCTCGTGCGGTTTGCCGCGCGCCGCCGTTCCTACTGCTGACACGTGGACACCAGCTTTGGGGAGTAATGATAGATGGGGCCCACTTCTCAGAGACACACAGAGCGGAGAGGTAAATAGATTTCTTAAATTAGTGGGTGTAATTCATGTAGAAAATGCAGCATCAGCCCAGCGGTTACACCCTCCCGATCACATATTGATGCCCCTGGTTCAAAACTCCTTGGGGCAGTTGATTAATCACACTTTTTTGCCTATGGGGTTTTAAAATGTGGATCCCACATGACATTCACACACACGGAGCACGTACAAACAAACTTGCCAGACATGATGTAAATGGACCCAAAAAATTTCTACATCTTTGTATCAACATGAGAAGCAAGCATGACTAGTTTGGTAAGGTTGTCGGCATTTGTATGGATTTTCTAAGGTTTTTGCAATGATAAAATGCTTAAAATACTTCTCAGAGGTGACCCCACGTGCGCACGTTGTGGACCACTGGGTGGCCATGCCCACTTGCTGGAAAATTTGGTGTCATTCTTAAGATGGCCAAAAATTGATCTCCTTCACCGGAGGTCGTTCAGGTAGGAGGTAAGGGTCCGTCTGGAAGGACGGTTTTTTCTCGACATTCTTCAAATGGACCTAAATTCTTTCAACACCCTTGTACCAACATGAGAAGCATCCATGACAAGTTCCATTGATTTTCGATGTTTTATTGATTTTCTAGGGTTTTCATGACGATAAAACCCTAAAATATTTCCCACCAGCGCCACCCTTCCCTCTGATCAATGTGACCATCATGTACTTAGCTTAGCATCAAGGCCATGAAAACAGGAATCAGAACCATATTTGATTTTGATCCCACACACACATGCGCACACAACAGAATACAAAACAGATAACACAAATCACAGACTGCAGGTACTACAATTATCTGATTGAACTTCTAATGCATAACAACTTCTGGTCTTCAAATACATCACATGAAATACGGACACAACTAGAAATGCAAAACAACTTCTGATGTTGAGGTTGAGCAAGGGACTTTTATTGCGAGGCCCAGCATCTTCAGCAACCTATCCATGCTTCCACCTGTAGCATATAGGTAATTGAAATATTCAAATTGAATACATTTGGTATTGGAAAAATGACAGTATGGTAATTTGAAGATGACAAGGAAATCTGTCACAACAACTGTAGGATACCAATTTGAATACAAAGTTCATAGAAGTCAATGTTGAATTAATAAGACCTTTGCAAGATGCAAAATCACTGTTGTAATGAGAGTAAACAGAATGTAGGCCATAGCACATGCAAGAAGCACTTATAGGAAGTGAAGCAAAAGGCTATACAACATGAGTAAGCCAACATCCCTACTAAAATTATTTCAGTGCTTATGTCTAGTTTTTTTAATCAATAGGAAGCCCTAAATATTTTAATGGAAGATCACCGACAGGGCACTACTAAAATATTTCAGTGTCTACATGTCTCTACTGAAAGTGCACAACTGAAATATTTTAGTGGCTACGTGCGTGTACTGAAACTGCACTACTGAAATATTTCAGTGGCTACTTGCGTGTATTGAAGCTGCACTACTGAAATATTTCAGTGGCTACGTGCGTGTACTAAAACTGCATTACTGAAATATTTCAGAATCTACAATTGTGTACTGAACTTGCAGTACTTAAATATTTCAGTGTCCGCCCGTGTATACTGAAATTGCACTAGTCAAATATTTCAGTGTGAACCGGTCTGTACTGAAATTTCAGTACTGGAATATTTCAGAATCTTCAACTGTCTACTGAACTTGCAGTTTTCAAATTTTTCAGTGTGTACCCAGAGTGTACCACTGTCTACTGAACTCGCAATACTCAAACATAATTTATTCTTTGCAACTAATTACGGTGCCATGGATTGGAGTAGAAGTGCAGGTGAACATCAAATTCTACCACTACAGCCATACAAATTTAGCCCAGGGTTCATATACATCATAATCCAGCCCCCAAAAGCATGTAACCAAATCTTCATACAATTTATTGAGATTAAAATGCCATCTAGCATTCCCTCACTGAACTATTATCATCACTACCACCACGACTGTAAGCACGAGCAGTAGGAAGATTAGGAGTGTGGAAGCTTACTCTAAACAACTCCACCACCGCCGTTCAGACGAGGAGAGTGGCGAGGGAAGCGTGGAGAACGGCGGGGAAGCGAGATCGCGACCACTGTCCTCCTCCTCTTGCGCTTCGGAGTCTCCGGTGACTCGGCTGGAGGCTGCACAATCTGCAACGGCACCTTGTGCACGGTGGCTTCCTTATCCAGTGGATGCTCTACCCTGGATCTGAACACCCACCACCTCCGCCTGACCCACTCGTTGGGCGAATTCGTCTGCTCCATCGCCCAGAGGAGGATCTCGATCTTGTGCATCGGTTGTGCGGGCGGGGGGGGGGGGGGGGGGGGAAGCTTTGTCCTCTCCTTCTTCATCATTTCCTTGAGAGTGGCCATTGCCGTCCAGTTCATCTGCCTTGTGTTGTCAAACC
This sequence comes from Aegilops tauschii subsp. strangulata, assembly GCF_002575655.3. Taxonomy (NCBI): domain Eukaryota; kingdom Viridiplantae; phylum Streptophyta; class Magnoliopsida; order Poales; family Poaceae; genus Aegilops; species Aegilops tauschii. The sequence continues at coordinate 489,786,906 of NC_053039.3, forward strand.
AAGAACTGACCTCCCTCAACTTGGCCATCTTAACCTGGTCGCGTCGGGCGATCTGCACGAAGTCGGCGTTCTCGCCGACGACGATCTGCTGATTTGCTGCTCCATCTTGGTTCTTGCTTCGATGGAAGAGGGGGGTGGATGTGGAAGAGGAGAAGAGAAAAATTGTGGCGGCGAGAAGGAGAAGATGGTTGTGGTGGATTTGGAATGCAGGAGAGGGGGGAGATGGTTGCGGTTCTGTAATGGTGATGGAAGAGGAGAGGACCATGGCGGCGGTTTTTCATTGGACGAGAGGGGCGGCGCATGCAAATTTTTCCTATGACTAAAATGCCTCTAGATTAAAAGGTGTCCCCACATTATCATTAGTACCAGCCCCACAAGTTTTAGTACTTTCGAATACTTTCATCCGAGTACTAGCCAGTATTACGTATGTGTGTGCCGTTAGATTGAGACAAACGAAGGGCTCAAAAAAAGCCCGATCACTGTAAAACTTGTATATTATTATAACCCCAAAAGGGGACCTCAACGACTCTAAGCATCACTAGCAGTAACATCAACCCTTCTGTCATGAGCATCGGCCCACGGATTTCTTATTCTGTATATGGTGACTTTGGCATCACATCCAGGTTATTTTACACAAGGGATTATGCTTCGATAACTGGTAACCGATAGTGCCCACAATGAAGAACAAAACGGGCCGGAAATAAGAAGACAGCGGCACTAAAATTGGGCGCTCAGATGCTCCGGTAACCACAAATAGAACAACGAAATGGGGTTAGCATTTTCTTCTCTCCAGTCATCGCCCCACGGCAACTTGCAACATTGGATAATTAGCCAGGCAAATGAGGGGAGGGCCATCGTTGGCACCAGTGGAGGCCGTGCCTAGCTTAATGATTCCGGATGTGTTTAGTTGGTGGACAAGCACACACTTTCTTGCAAAAAGAAAAAGAAAAAGACAAGCAGCCACTTCCCACGACCGCGAGTTACTTCAAACAAAGTGGGGCGCCACTACTAAACACACGGGCCGTATTGCACCCAATGTGGTATTCCGTCGGAGATCCAACTGGGCGAGCAGAAATGCGGTAAATCCACGCGCGCATCGCAAATTCGCAAGCGTGTCCAACTGTTCAGATATTTAAGAAGAATCTTCCATCAGGATCCCAGAGCGGACAGACATGCGTGTGGAACTCGCAGGAGCTGATTATGGGCTACTAGTCGCGTGCAACTCGTTCCGAAATGGAAAACACAGCTAGTCGTGCCTGACCGGTGGAGTGGAAGTCGCTGACACGCAAGCTCCTACGTGCTGGCGCCCATTCAGTCAGAGATATCATGAACTTCCGGAGCCGCAGAAACGACTCTTTCCAGTTCCAGCGCATCCCCAGTGGGCACGGCAGTGGGGCGTGACTGTTGCTGTTCACACACGCAGCGGAGCTTATCCTCAAGCACGGGCAGGGAAGGCAGCGTGACACGGCTGAGGCCGACACGACCGGCCATGGTGCGCCCCAGGGTTGGACTCGTTGGGTTTTACTACTACCCTGCGACTGCGAGTAATCCAACCCGGGAGATAGTATGTGAGTGACAGCCCGCGTCGCGGTGCATGCACGACGTACGCCAGCAACCGCGCCAAGTACAACATATGTTCACATCGGCCGGCGACCGCGACGCCTGAGAGAGCGACCCACTCGACTCCACCAGCGGCGCATGCATGCAACTGCCCGCACTCGCGAAAGGGACCGACGAGGTGCAGGGCATCGTGAAAAGCTTTGTGTTGTACTCCCTCTGTAAACTCTTTTATACTACGATAATACGGCACTTGAGATCACATAAAGCAAAATATTTCACACAAAGCACTGCCCCTCTCAGCTACAAGTAGGCTTTGCTACATTTTGTTACAGGAAAGGAAAATGCGCATTAGCTATCCCAGTTTTCCAATTCGTTGGCACCATTTTTGCGGAAATCGCCTCGTGCTAGTGGCGTAAGGTAAATTGAAAGCCCGCCCGTCTCCCCCTTCACTCATCCGGCACTAGTCGATGAAGGCAGTGAGGGTGAGATCTCTGCTTCGGTAGCCTTTGGTGGTGAGAAGCGATTTACAAGTGACGACTTGAGGCAGAGGATACGTTCGTTTCGATCGGACCGACGATCTCGAGTGGGAGGGGGGGTGTCCGTGACCGCGATCTCATCTATAGGTACGTAGGCGATAGCAGCGACCTTCCGCTTTTCAATGAGGCCGGCATCCACTCGACGCGCGGATGATGCCGTGGTCCTAGGCCGGCATCCGCTCGACGCGCGGATGATGTCGTGGTCCTACGCTGCTAGGCGATAGTCACAACAACCAAGAGGGTCTTCGATCTTCAAAGTTGGTGACAACAATACGTATGTTTCGTCGTCCAATTCCACTACCAGAGACGAGAACGACGAAGCATGAGGTCGGCGTGAGACTGCCGGAGTGTCCCCAATTGGGATTTTCGCAGTTCCAATGACCTTCCTGCCACGCCAATTTTTCGCCGCACATACGACGGCGACCTTCATTCCGGGCTTTTAGTGGCGACTGACATTGTTGCGGCTTGAGTGTCTGCTTGTGCAGGCATGATCTTTATTTGTGTGGCATCTCACGTCAAGACCGTGCTACACAATACATGATGACTCGATTTGGTCGTGCTTCTCGAGTACCCGACCTTGACCTTCAAGGTGGAAACCTAAGGTTTTATCTAATTGATTATACCTGGCAATGACAGTGTTTTCGTGTCGTTACCTTGATGAAGTCATTGATCGGATTTGCTCAGACTTTATCTTTAGGGTCAAAACCCAGGATTTGACCTTTGATGGTTAGATCAGGCGACGGCGGCGCTTGAGCATCGCTTTCTTCATACATGAGTTGTTGCTAAAGAACATTTCTCGTTGTTTATGTGATTTTAAGAGATGTTTGGTGCGGATATTCGTTATTGTGGTTCGTTGATCGCTGTTTTCAAAAAGATTGTTTTCTTCTTTTCCTTCCTTCGCCTTCGGCGGAGCTTTTGTCTTGATCAGGGACAATGTGCTCATTGTTTTTGTATTCGCTTGATACTTTATTTTTAGTCAATAAAATCTCCTTTGTTTCAACCATAAAAGGATTGCATCTTAATCATATTGGGGAAAAAAAAGGGTGAAAGCACGTAGGCGCACCCTGCAGTCCGACGCGATAATGTCTGGTTGGGACGTGAGTCATCGATGCCGCGATGGGCAGGTCGACCACTGGCCCAAATGCCCTCCAAGCCCAACCGTGTGGCAGCTTCCAGTGGCTTCGGCAAGTGGAGTCAGTGAAGTACGAGTTCTCGAAGTCTTTTTCTTGATGGAAGAAGCACCATTTTTTTTAGTACTATATAAGGACGGAAGACGCACTTTCGAGTCCGGAACATGAACTAGTTGTAACTTCTGATTTTCGAAGATCACGATCCTACTACTATCTAATTCATCGATCTGGCCGCGCCCTAGGAATGACGATGAATGATTTTTAGGTGAACACTTCATCATGTTTTCACGTGATTTCGTGCACAATGTCAACCGCGAACGAATAACCGCACACGTCCTCCTAGACAGCCTCTAATCCAACGGCTTAATCTACAGGAACAAGTACACGATCGGCGCCGTCGCGCCACAGGTATCAGACTAAACAAAAAGATAGCGAACATGTGACGGATCCTCACACGATACGGTACGTACACCGGCCGCGCATGGCGACAGGCGAAAAGGCGAAACCCAAATCGAGCTTTGACTTGGAGCATCTCCACGGGCCGTCGGATCCATCTACGCGGCAGCTTCCCGTGCGGCGCCGGGATCCCGAGGGAACCCGCGCGGAAGCCGCGCCACGGGGCCCGCGACACCTGTGGCACACCGCGGCCGCGGACAGCGGCCACGTCCCGGTCGGGGCCGTCGAAATCCGACGGCGACGCCGCGCCCAAAAGGCCCCCCGATCGCACGCGCATCCCCCGCTTGTCCCACTCCCCGGCTATAAAACCCCGCCTCCGCCGCGCAAACTGGCAACGACGACCCAGGCGGCAGGCAACCAAGAAACAGCTGCTGCTTTATCAGTTTCTTCCATCCATCCCAAAGATCACACGGCGAAGAGAGAGAGAGAGAGAGAGAGAGAGAGAGAGAGAGAGAGGGAGAGAGAGAGAGGGAGTGATATTTTCAGAGATTTCCAAGGAGAGTGGAAAAAGATCGATCGCGGATCGAAGATGTGCATGGACCGATCTCCGGTGCCGGCCAAGAAGATCTGGCTCGCCATCGCCTCCCGCCTCGGCCTCCGGCCAACAGCCGGTACGCCCCAACTTCTTCTTCTTCTTCTTCTTAGCTCATCCATCGTCTTGTTTCTTGCGGATAGCTGCATCTTGTTTCTCCTCGTTTGGATTTGTTTCTGACGGATCGATCGGTTTGGTTGCGCTGCAGGGCTGAGGAACCTGAGGAAGGAGGTGAGGACGTGCGAGTACCGCGACGTCCACATCATGTGGGAGATGCTGAGGGAGATGGACTCCCCGATGCCCCTGGAGGAGAAGCAGGCCGCCGCCGCTGCGGCCGTCGCGGCGGCCGCCGCCGCCAGGAAGAAGAAGAAGGCGTGGAGCCGCTTCGTCTACTACTGCTGCGCGTTCTGAGCTCCACAGGACGTGATCGATCGATGAACACGGAAACGGGACAGCTCGCTGGAACCGCGCCGTCAGAGTAAGAGCAGAGGCTTAGCGCGGCCGTGTGTAGATAGATACAGCATTGGCCCTCTCACAGGCTGTGCAAATAACCAAACGCGTGTGGATCCGTCCCAAATGGTCCATTGGAGATCGATCATCGTTGTGCGCAAAAATAGGATTCAGATTATGAGGATGTGAATTCAGAGGATGGTGAACGAGATGTGCGGCGTACAGCCAAAGAAATCGTATTCTCTTGCCTCAAGAACCACATATTACCGGCACGTATGGCTCCCTTTTCCCCGGAGCAGAGAGAAGAGAGCTAGTATGTTTGTAGTAGTAATTTGTACAAAGAAAATTAAGAGAAAAAAAATCTATAACATCGGATCTTGCCCATTAATCCGCTTAAAATTAGTTTGCCTTTTCATTATTGTTTGTGGTGATGATTTGTCTCCACTGTGACGATGTCACTTGATTTTCCATGTTTTTGTTGTTTTGTTTTTCTTTGCTTTATCTTCCCTAACTCGTTGGTGATATGGTTGAATACGTTAGAAACCAGAAACGGAACATACCAGAAAGTTCTATCAATTTGGCAATCACGGATGAAATTTAACGTTCTCGAGTACTCCATCTGTCCAACATCAAGTTTATATTGTATCTTGTATTACGTTAGTACAAAATTTCAAAAAAAAAGGTATTAACTATGAGTAGTGTAGAAACAATGTGAAATACCATACAAAATAGGTATTAACTATGAGTAGTGTAACAACGATTGGAGAAGAATTGTAATCCTTTTGATCAATTGTGGGCATGCTAATCCTTTTGACCAACTGCAAGAAGAATCCCAAGCTTTCCAAATCGTTGTTCTTTCCATCCATCTTCATCGTTGTCTTTTCCCCGCCCTCTCACCCCTGTTTCTTCAAGAACCTCAAGAGCTCAAAGACATCATTATTCGTTCTCGTTTTCTTTTCCGATGAACTCAATTCAAGCTTTTGGTTGTGGTGCCAAACTCTTCAAGCAAAACCATCTTTGTTTGTATTCCTAACGCATGCCGGTTCAAGTATCTCTTCATATCATTTCAAGTATCTCTTCATATAATGAATCGAAAAGTAAACATTGACTTTCAAATTCAAGATTCTTCTTCGGTCACGCTCTTTCAGTCCCATGCTGGTTTTTCGGTGCCGTTGATTCATGAACCTCGAATTTTTTAAACGACCTTGAACGAAGACTAGGAGGTTGTCACCTCATCGAGTCATTCGGAGAAACTGCCAAGGAGGAAGGGCACAAGATGAGAGTATAGTTTCTCTTTCCAATCATCGTTCCAAATGGATTTTCTTTTGAGTGGGCCCTTAACCCATAGGTCATCCCAGGATCTTACATGACTTTTCAAATCTTTTAAAGAAGATTCTTGACGTCAGGTCTTTGTTACGTATGTTATCATTGAGATCTAAATGATTTCGAAGATCAGGTTGCCGTATCCTTCAAGCCCTTTTCCAAGTTTTTCTCAAATATTCTCCAAGCTTGACGTAAGGATGAGTTCCATCAGTCAGTTGACTTCTCCAAGATTGCTTTTCAAATCCTTTTTCATTTTTGTTCTGATTTTTTTCTCTTTTCATAGTTCCAGAGTATCTCGGAAAATTTGTGTTTGGGTTCCTCGATGTCGTCCTTAGCATTAGAAGACCGAAGAAGAGTTTGCCCTAAATCTTTGTCAGTTTCTTGAAGAATCGTGGATTTAGCTTTGTGTTTCCTTTCCAAGTGTGATTCCGGCCGTAATAAGTCTTTGTGTTTTCATTAGAAGACTGAAGAAGATACCGCACGGGAATTGGATGCATATATCTATGAGAAATGATAGTATAAACTTTAATTTGGATTAGCAATATGAGAACTGAAACTAAAGTACATATAATTATATAGTTGTAAAATATTTATTGAATATGAGTAGCATGTGATATGTCTTCAACGTATTTATAATTTTTAAAGTATTCATGCTATATTTACATAATTTATTTATGTTTTTCCACAATATTTATTTGGACTAATCTATTAATCCAATGCCAAAGGCTAGTTCATGTTTTCTACTGTTTTCAGAAATATAGGTAAAAATTTCACGGAACCGGAAAGAGATGAATCTTTTTGTGATTTTTTTTATGAAAATGTCGGATGTTTGGGTGAAGGAATAGGAGTAAGGCGGTGCACGAGGCCCGCACACCCCCTAGTGGAGCGACCAGGGCCCAGGCTGCTTGGGGTGGCCGCGTGGAGGCAATGTAGTGAAGGAAATATGCCCTAGAGGCAATACTAAAGTTGTTATTTTATATTTCCTTATTCATCATAAATGTTTATTATTCATGCTAGAATTGTATTGATCGGAAACCCAAATACATGTGTGAATACATAGACAAACACTGTGTCCCTAGTGAGCCTCTACTTGACTAGCTCGTTGATCAAAGATGGTTAAGGTTTCCTAACCATGGACATGAGTTGTCATTTGATAACAGGATCACATCATTAGGAGAATGATGTGATGGACAACACCCATCCGTTAGCTTAGCATATTGATCGTTCAGTTTTATTGCTATTGCTTTCTTCATGGCAAATACATATTCCTTCGACTATGAGATTATGCAACTCCCGGATACCGGAGGAATACCTTGTGTGCTGTCGAACGTCACAACGTAACTGGGTGATTATAAAGATGCTCTACAGGTATCTCCGAATGTATTTGTTGGGTTGGTATAGATCGAGATTAGGATTTTTCACTCCGAGTATCGGAGAGGTATCTCTAGGCCCTCTCGGTAATGCACATCATAAGAAGCCTTGCAAGCAAAGTGACTAATGAGTTAGTTGCAGAATGATGTATTATGGAACGAATAAAGAGACTTGTGGGCAACGAGATTGAACTAGGTATGTAGATATCGACAATCGAATCTTGGGCAAGTAACATACCGATGGACAAAGGGAATAACGTATATTGTCATAATGGTTCCACCGATAAAGATCTTCGTAGAATATGTAGGAGCAAATATGAGCATCCAGGTTCCGCTATTGGTTATTGACCGGAGAGGTGTCTCGGTCATGTCTACATAGTTCTCGAACCCGTAGGGTCCGCACGCTTAACGTTCGATGACGATATTGTATTATATGAGTTATGTGATTTGGTGACCGAATGTTGTTCAGAGTCCCGAATGAGATCACGGACATGATGAGGAGTCTCGAAATGGTCGAGAAGTAAATATTGATATATAGGATGATAGTATTTGGACACCAGAAGTGTTCCGGAGTGCATCGGGTATTTATCGGAGTACCGGAGGGGTTACCGGAACCCCCGGGGGAGGTATATGGGCCATAAGAGGGGAGCACACCAGCCCACAAGGGGTGCCCCCCCCCCTTGGCATGTGGCCGAATTGGAGAAGGAAAAAGGGGGGGTTCGGCCCCCCTTCCTTTCTTCTCCGGTGGAAAAAGGAAAGGGGGGGCGCCACTTGGGGAAACCCCAAGTAGGATTCGGATCCTACTTGGGGCGCCCCTGGATGCCTCTCCTCCCCTCCCACCTATATATATGTGGGGAGGGGGTGCCTAGAACACAGAACATCAATTGTTAGCCGTGTGCGGCGCCCCCCTCCACAGTTTACAACCCCGGTGATATTCTTGCGGTGCTTAGGCGAAGCCCTGCGCGGATCACTTCACCATCACCGTCACCACGCCGTCGTGCTGACGAAACTCGTCTACTACCTCGACACCTTGCTGGATCAAGAAGGCGAGGGACGTCACCATGCTGAACGTGTGCAGAACTCGGAGGTGCCGTACGTTCGGTGCTTGTCGAAGCTAGAAGAAGTTTGATTACATCAACCGTGTTGTTAAAACGCTTCCGCTTTCGGTCTACGAGGGTATATAGACACACTCTCCCCCTCGTTGCTATGCATGTCCATGGATAGATCATTGCGTGTGCGTAGAAATTTTTTGTTCTCCATGCAACGTATCACAATAGTGGCATCCGAGCCAGGTCTATGTGTAGATGATATGCACGAGTAGAACACAAAGAGTTGTGGGCGATGATAGTCATACTTCTTACCACCAACATCTTATTTTGATTCGGCGGTATCGTGGGATGAAGCAGCCCGGACCAACCTTACATGTCCACGCACATGAGACATGTTCCACCGACAGACATGCAAGTAGTTTTGCATAAAGGTGGCTGGTGGGTGGCTGTTTCTCCTACTTCAGTTTAATCGAATTTGACTGCGGCCGGTCCTTGAAGAAGGTTAAAACAGCAAACCTGACGAAACACCATTGTGGTTTTGATGCGTAGGTAAGAACGGTTCTTGCTAGAAGCCCGTAGCAGCAACGTAAAACTTGCAACAACAAAGTAGAGGACGTCTAACTTGTTTTTGCAGGGCTTGTTATGATGTGATATGGTCAAGACATGATGTGATATACGTTTTTGTATGAGATGATCATGTTTTGTAAATGTTATCGGCAACCGGCAGGAGCCTTATGGTTGTCTCTTTATTGTATGAAATGCAAACGCCATGTAATTGCTTTACTTTATCACTATGCGTTAGCGATAGTTGTAGAAGCAATAGTTGGCGAGACGACCACGACGCTACGACGGAGATCAAGGTGTCGAGCCGGTGACGATGGAGATCATGACGATGCTTTGGAGATTGAGATCAAAAGCACAAGATGATGATGGCCATATCATGTCACATATTTTGATTGCATGTGATGTTTATATTTTATGCATCTTATTTTTCTTAGTATAGCGGTAGCATTATAAGATGACCCCTTAACTAAAATTTTAAGGTATAAGTGTTCTCCCTGAGTATGCACCGTTGCGACAGTTCGTCGTGTTGAGACACCACGTGATGATCGGGTGTGATAGACTCTACGTTCACATACAACGGGTGCAAGACAGTTTTGCACATGCGGAATACTCGGGTTAAACTTGACGAGCCTGGCATGTACAGACATGGCCTCGGAACACTGGAGACCGAAAGGTCAAACGTGAATCATATAGTAGATATGATCAACATAGAGATGTTCACCATTGATGACTACTCCATCTCACGTTATGATCGGACATAGTTTAGTTGATTTGGATCATGTATCATTTAGATGACTTCAGGGATGTCTAACTAAGTGGGAGTTCTTAAGTAATTTGATTAATTGAACTTAATTTATCATGAACTTAGTCCTGATAGTTTTTGCATATCTATGTTGTAGATCAATGGCCCATGCTACTGTTCCCTTGAATTTTAATGTGTTCCTAGAGAATGCTAAGTTGAAAGATGATAGTAGCAACTACACGGACTGGGTCCGTAACTTGAGAATTATCCTCATTGTTGCGCAGAGGAATTATGTCCTTGATGCACCGCTCGGTGAAAGGCCTGCTGCAGGAGCAGATGCTGATGTTATGAATGTCTGGCAAGCTCGATCTGATGACTACTCAATAGTTCAGTGTGCCAGGCTTTACGGCTTAGAATCGGGAGTTCAAAGACGTTTTGAACATCATGGACCATATGAGATGTTCCAGGAGTTGAAGTTAATATTTCAAGCAAATGCCCGAGTTGAGAGATATGAAGTCCCCAACAAGTTCTATAGCTGCAAGATGGAGGAGAACAGTTCTGTCAGTGAACACATGCTCAAAATGTCTGGGTATCATAATCACTTGACCCAGTTGGGAGTTAATCTTCCAGATGATAGTGTTATTGACGGAGTTCTTCAATCACTGCCACCAAGCTACAAAGGCTTCGTGATGAACTATGATATGCAAGGGATGGACAAGAAAATTCCCGAGCTCTTAGCAATGCTCAAAGCTGCGGAGCTAGAAATTAAGAAGGAGCATCAAGTGTTGATGTTTAACAAGACCACTAGTTTCAAGAAAAAGGGCAAGGGAAAGAAGGGGAACTTCAAGAAGAATGGCAAGCAAGTTGCCACTCCCAGGAAGAAGCCCAAAGCTAGACCCAAGCCTGAAACTGAGTGCTTCTACTGCAAATGGACTGGTCACTGGAAGTGGAACTGCCCCAAGTATTTGGCGGAAAAGAAGGATGACAAAGTGAACAAAGGTATATTTGATATACATGTTATTGATGTGTACCTTACTAATGCTCGTAGTAGCGCCTGGGTATTTGATACTGGTTCGGTTGCTCATATTTGTAACTCGAAACAGGGGCTGCGGATTAAATGAAGATTGGCTAAGGACGAGGTGGCGCGTCGGGAATGGTTCCAAGGTCGATGTGATCGTCGTCGGCATGCTGCCTCTACATCTACCTTCGGGATTACTTTTAGACCTGAATAATTGTTATTTGGTGCCAGCGTTGAGCATGAACATTATATCTGGATATTGTTTAGTGCGAGATGGTTATTCATTTAAATCAGAGAATAATGGTTGTTCTATTTATATGAGTAATATCTTTTATGGTCATGCACCCTTGAAGAGTGGTCTATTTTTGTTGAATCTCGATTGTGGTGATACACATATTCATAATATTGATGCCAAAAGATGCAAAGTTGATAGTGATAGTGCAACATATTTGTGGCACTGCCGTTTAGGTCATATTGGTGTAAAGCGCATGAAGAAACTCCATGCAGATGGGCTTTTGGAATCACTTGATTATGAATCATTTTATACTTGCGTACCATGCCTCATGGGCAAGATGACTAAAACTCTGTTCTCCGGAACAATGGAACGAGCTAATGACTTATTGGAAATAATACATACCGATGTATGCGGTCCGATGAGTGTTGAGGCTCGCGGCGGGTATCGTTATTTTCTGACCTTCACAGATGATTTGAGCAGATATGGGTATATCTACTTAATGAAACACAAGTTTGAAACATTTGAAAAGTTCAAAGAATTTCAGAGTGAAGTGGAGAATCATCGTAACAAGAAAATAAAGTTTCTACGATCTGATCGCGGAGGCGAATATTTGAGTTACGAGTTTGACCTTCATTTAAAACAATGTGGAATAGTTTCACAACTCACGCCACCTGGAACACCATAGCATAATGGTGTGTCCGAACGTCGTAACCGTACTTTATTAGATATGGTGCGATCTATGATGTCTCTTACCGATTTACCACTATCGTTTTGGGGTTATGCATTAGAGCCATCTGCATTCACGTTAAATAGGGCATCGTCTATATCCGTTGAGACGACACCGTATGAACTCTGGTTTGGCAAGAACCTAAGCTGTCGTTTCTTAAAGTTTGGGGTTGCGACACTTATGTCAAAAGGCTTTAGCCTGATAAGCTCGAACCCAAATCGAAGAAGTGTGTCTTCATAGGATACCCGAAAGAAACAATTGGGTACACCTTCTACCAGAAATCCGAAGGCAAGATCTTTGTTGCCAAGAATGGAAACTTTCTAGAGAAGGCGTTTCTCTCGAAAGAAGTGAGTGGGAGGAAAGTAGAACTTGATGAGGTAATTGTACCTTCTCTCGAATTGGAAGGTAGCTCATCACAGAAAACCATTCCGGTGATGCCTACACCAACTAGAGAGGAAGCTAATGATAGTGATCATGAAACTTTAGATCAAGTTACTAGTAAACCTCGTAGGTCAACCAGAGCATGATCTGCACCAGAGTGGTACGGTAATCCTGTTCTAGAAGTCATGTTACTAGACCATGACGAACCTACAAACTATGAAGAAGCTATGATGAGCCCAGATTCTGATAAATGGCTTGAGGCCATGAAACCTGAGATAGGATCCATGTATGAGAACAAATTATGGACTTTGGTGGACTTGCCCGATGATCGGCGAGCCATAGAGAATAAATGGATCTTCAAGAAGAAGACTGACACTGATGGTAATGTTACTGTCTACAAAGCTCGACTTGTCGCAAAAGGTTTTCGACAAGTTTAAGGAGTTGACTACGATGAGACTTTCTCACCCGTAGCGATGCTTAAGTCTGTCTGAATCATGTTAGCAATTGTCGCATTTGATGATTATGAAATCTGGCAAATGGATGTCAAAACTGCATTCCTTAATGGATTTCTTAACGAAGAGTTGTATATGATGCAACCAGAAGGTTTTGTCGATCCTAAAGGGGCTAACAAAGTGCGCAAGCTCCAGCGATCCATCTATGGACTGGTGCAAGCATCTCGGAGTTGGAATATACGCTTTGATGTTGTGATCAAAGCATATGGTTTTATACAGACTTTCGGAGAAGCCTGTATTTACAAGAAAGTGAGTGGGGGCTCTGTAGCATTTCTAATATTATATGTGGATGACATATTGCTGATTGGAAATGATGTAGAATTTCTGGATAGCATAAAAGGATACTTGAATAAGAGTTTTCCAGTGAAAGACCTCGGTGAAGCTGCTTATATATTGGGCATCAAGATCTATAGGGATAGATCAAGACGCTTAATAGGACTTTCACAAAGCACCTACCTTGATAAAGTTTTGAAGAAATTCAAAATGGATCAGTTAAAGAAAGGGTTCTTGCATGTGTTACAAGGTGTGAAGTTGAGTCAGACTCAATGCCCGACAACTACAGAAGATAGAGAGAAAATGAAAGTCATTCCTTATGCCTCAGCCATAGGTTCTATCATGTATGCTATGCTGTGTACCAGACTTGATGTGTGCTTTGCTATAAGTTTAGCAGGGAGGTACCAAAGTAACCCAGGAGTGGATCACTGGACAGCGGTCAAGAACATCCTGAAGTACCTGAAAAGGACTAAGGATATGTTTCTCGTTTATGGAGGTGACAAAGAGCTCGTCGTAAATGGTTACATCGATGCTAGTTTTGACACTACTCTGGATGACTCTAAGTCACAAACCGGATACGTATTTATACTGAATGGTGGAGCTGTCAGTTGGTGCAGTTCCAAGCAGAGCGTCGTGGCGGGATCTACGTCTGAAGCGGAGTACATAGCTGCTTCGGAAGCAGCAAATGAAGGAGTCTGGATCAGTGAGTTCATATCCGATCTAGGTGTAATACCTAGTGCATCGGGTCCAATGAAAATATTTTGTGACAATACTGGAGCAATTGCCTTAGCGAAGGAATCCAGATTTCACAAAAGAACCAAACACATCAAGAGACGCTTCAACTCCATCCGTGATCAAGTCAAGGAGGGAGACATAGAGATTTGCAAAATACATACGGATCTGAATATAGCAGACCCATTGACTAAGCCTCTTCCACAAGCAAAACATGATCAACACCAAGACTCCATGGGTGTTAGAATCATTACAATGTAATCTAGATTATTGACTCTAGTGCAAGTGGGAGACTGAAGGAAATATACCCTAGAGGCAATAATAAAGTTGTTATTTTATATTTCCTTATTCATGATAAATGTTTATTATTCATGCTAGAATTGTATTGATCTAAAACCCAAATACATGTGTGAATACATAAACAAACACTGTGTCCATAGTGAGCCTCTACTTGACTAGCTCGTTGATCAAAGATGGTTAAGGTTTCCTAACCATGGACATGAGTTGTCATTTGATAACGGGATCACATCATTAGGAGAATGATGTGATGGACAAGACCCATCCGTTAGCTTAGCATATTTATCGTTCAGTTTTATTGCTATTGCTTTCTTCATGGAAAATACATATTCCTTCAACTATGAGATTATGCAACTCCCAGATACCGGAGGAATACCTTGTGTGCTATCAAACGTCACAACGTAACTGGGTGATTATAAAGATGCTCTACAGGTATCTCCGAAGGTATTTGTTGGGTTGGCATAGATCGAGATTAGGATTTGTCACTCCGAGTATCGGAGAGGTATCTCTGGGCCCTCTTGGTAATGCACATCATAAGAAGCCTTGCAAGCAAAGTGACTAATGAGTTAGTTGCAGAATGATGTATTACGAAACAAGTAAAGAGACTTGCTGGTAACGAGATTGAACTAGGTATGTAGATACTAACTATCGAATCTCGGGCAAGTAACATACCGATGGACAAAGGGAATAATGTATGTTGTCATAACGGTTTGACCGATCAAGATCTTCGTAGAATATGTAGGAGCCAATATGTGCATCCAGGTTCCACTATTGGTTATTGACTGGAGAGGTGTCTCGGTCATGTGTACATAGTTCTCGAACCCGTAGGGTCCGCACGCTTAACATTCGATGACGATTTTGTATTATATGAGTTATGTGAATTTGGTGACCGAATGTTGTTCAGAGTCCCGGATGAGATCGCGGACATGACGCGGAGTCTCAAAATGGTCGAGAAGTAAAGATTGATATATAGGACGATAGTATTCGGACACCGGAAGTGTTCCGGAGTGTATCGGGTATTTATCGGAGTACTGGAGGGGTTACCGGAACCCCCGAGGGAGGTATATGGGCCATATGGGCCATAAGAGGGGAGCACACCAGCCCACAAGGGGTGGCGCCCCCCCCCCCCCCGGCATGTGGCCGAATTGGAGAAGGAAAAAGGGGGGTTCGCCCCCGCCCCCTTCCTTTCTCTCTTCCCCCTTCCTTTCTTCTCCGGGGGAAAAAGGAAAGGGGACGCCACTTGAGGAAACCCCAAGTAGGATTCGGATCCTACTTGGGGCGCCCCCTGGCTGCCTCTCCTCCCCTCCCACCTATATATATGTGAGGAGGGGGGCACCTAGAACACACAACATCAATTGCTAGCCGTGTGCGGCACCCCCTTTCACAGTTTACAACCCCGGTCATATTCTCACGGTGCTTAGACGAAGCCCTGCGCGGATCACTTCACCATCACCGTCACCACGCCGTCGAGCTAACGGAACTCATCTACTAATCGACACCTTGCTGGATCAAGAAGGCAAGGGACATCACCGTGCTGAACATGTGCAGAACTCGGAGGCCCCGTACGTTCGGTGCTTGATTGGTCGGAGCTAGAAGAAGTTCGACTACATCAACCGCGTTGTTAAAACGCTTCCGCTTTCGGTCTACGAGGGTACGTAGACACACTCTCCCCCTCGTTGCTATGCATCTCCATGGATAGATCATTGCGTGTGCGTAGAAAATTTTTGTTTTCCATGCAACGTGTAGGGCGGTTGAGGTTCTTCCTTAGCCGCAAGAAAGCTAATTTCTGGAATAAAATTTGTGTAAAAAATCATCCCAATCGGAGTTCCGGAGCTCCGGATCTTTAAGAAACAATGCTCAGCCTCAAAAACATTTATGAAAAACAGAGAGTGGAGGGAGAAGACATACAACTTCGGAGGGGCTCTCAACCCTCCAGGAGCCATGGCGGCCAAGGACCAGAGGGGAAACCCCTCCCCATCAAGGGCAGAGGCCATGGAAGAATAAAAGGAAGGAGGGGGCTGTCTCCCCTCTCTCCCGATAGCAACGAAGTGCCGCCGAGGGAACCACCATCGCATCGACCGTATCAATTAGCGTCGCCATCTTCACTTACATCTCTATCACCTTCCTTACTCTCTATTCAGCGGTTCACTCTTACGCAACCCACTACAATCCCCTACCTGAACATGGTTCTTGATGCTATGGACTATTATCCAATGATTTGTGTCATTGCTATTGTGTCCGAGTAGATTATTTTGTCTTGTGGGTTCGTTGGTCAATTGCTATGATTGGTTTGAGTCGCTTGATTATTATGTTGGTGTCCTTTGGTGCCCATTATATGAGCGTGTGATGGCTCGAGAATTTGTGACTTTTTATCAGGAGTTTTGACTTGGTTTTCATCGGGTTTTCATTATTTCTCGGTTATTTCTAATGCTAATCCTTCGAGAGAGAAGAAAACTCATGTTTCCTGTGGCACCCCCGCTCAGAGAAAATCGGAACGCCCGTATTCCAGCCCAGAGATCGAGATGAAGTCTTCTGGAATACGACACTGCTTAGCATAGAACAAATCAGCTCTTTATTACAATCTATTTGGGTACAAGGGTTACATGGGCACGGCGACACTACGCCTGCCACTGTTGCTCTATGCAAGCAGCAGAACAAATTGAGGCAGCGGAATAACTTCTAGCAGCGCAACAACAGCGACGGTAGTGAACTCCACTCCGCAGGGACTCTGGCTGGAACGCTTATCCTAGCTCGCAAACACGGAATCCACGACAAACAAGCAATCAAATCCGGCATGACCTGCAAACTGGCATAACACGCCAGGTCAGTACATTGAATTGAATGTACTTGCAAGCTCACAATAACCAGAAGCATTCAAGACAAACACCAGCATGGCAATTACAGGTTACAAGGATTAACATGATATCATCAGAATAACATGGCATGAACAACATGAACATGATACAGCTAGCACAATATGAGCATGGCATGAGCATATGAATCTGACGATACTAGCATGCAACATGATGACACTATATGCACCACTTATTCTGCTTGGGCTACCTCGTAACCATCACATGCATCACTTACCATCCTTGGACATCACACGATCATCTCAGGATCCAATCAATCTTGGTATAAAAAATACCATAGTAATCATTACATGACCACAAGGAGCTTGACCTTTACCCATGATTCTCGCACAACATCACAAGTATTCAACAGCTCGGTATCCTCGATACCACGGTGATCCTTTCACGATCACAAAAGGAACCACACTTGGTTCAACGGGTTACCTCGTAACCAAACGCTGATCATTCACGGATCACATATCCAACTTTTCTCATCATCGAACCGGGGTTGTAATTAAGCACATCATTATTATTACTGTTGACCCATAGTGTGACCGACACGAACTGGGCCCGTATCCGCGGGCACGGCTATCTATAGATTTAACACACACTCTCTGCGGAGGTTAGCACACTGTACCCACACCACGGAACCCATGGCCTCTCGCTCCCATTCGGGTGGACCAACGGCATTCCGACAAAACCGTCTACTGCCATGACACTCTCCCGGCCACTCCGACCAACTCCCCTCTGGGCTAAGTCATGGGTGGCCCCGTGCCTACCAAAGGCACAAACGGCCACCGTCGTGGCAAAACGGCCACCACCGTGGCAAAACGGTCCCAAACAGGGACAATCCGGATATAACAACAACGGGCACACAAGGTTATGTCTGCTTACCGGGCCAGGGTACCGCACGCCCATAACCTTCCCTCGTTGGAGGCACCAGCGAGAGCCACGGCAATAGACCCAGTTAGGACCTTCCCATAAAGGCAAGCGTGGTTGCACTGGTCAGCTCGATATGGTGGCACCATGACTCAGCCAACAATTGTTCAAGTTCAATTTAATCCGGTTAAACTTGAATGCAAATATGCTGAGCCATGATAAAATAACATGATGCAAATTACAATGCATGAACATGATATCAACATAAGCATGGAGGTGCAACATAACTATTAACCATATCAACAATTAAGCATATCCAACTAAGCATGGCATACTGACTAGCATGAACATCACAAGTACATACTTCTCAGAAACATAGCATGACCACTAGCATCAACAATAAATATCATGCAAGAACATATCAACAATGCCATCATGCAAGCATTTAACCAACTGGATGCAATGGAACATGCATAACAACGGTACTTGATACGTCTCCAACGTATCTATAATTTATGAAGTATTCATGCTATTATATTGTCCATCTTGGATGTTTAATGGGCTTTACTATGCACTTTTATATTATTTTTGGGACTAACTTATTAACCCAGAGCCTAGTGCCAGTTTCTGTTTTTCTCCTTGTTTCAGTGTTTCGCACAAAAGGAATATCAAACGGAGTCCAAACGAAATAAAACCTTCGGGAAAGTTATTTTTGGAACGGAAGCAATCCGGGAGACTTGGAGTACATGTCGGGGAATCAATGAGGAGAGCATGAGGCAGGGGCGTGCCCTCCACCCTCGTGGGCCCCTCGTGGCTCCCCTGACCGACTTCTTTCGCCTATATATATCCATATACCCTAAAACCATCGGGGAACACAATAGATCGGGAGTTCCGCCGCCGCAAGCCTCTGTAGCCACCAAAAACCAATCGGGACCCTGTTCCGGCACCCTGCCGGAGGGGGGAACCCTCACCGGTGGCCATCTTCATCATCCCGGCGCTCTCCATGACGAGGAGGGAGTAGTTCACCCTCGGGGCTGTGGATATGTACCAGTAGCTATGTGTTTGATCTCTCTCTCTCGTGTTCTTGTGGTGATATGATCTTGATGTATCGCGAGCTTTGCTATTATAGTTGGATCTTATGATGTTTCTCCCCCTCTACTCTCTTGTAATGGATTGAGTTTTCCCTTTGAAGTTATCTTATCGGATTGAGTCTTTAAGGATTTGAGAACACTTGATGTATGTCTTGCCATGCTTATCTGTGGTGACAATGGGATATCACGTGATCCACTTGATGTATGTTTTGGTGATCAACTTGCGGGTTCCGCCCATGAACCTATGCATAGGGGTTGGCACACATTTTCGTCTTGACTCTCCGGTAGAAACTTTGGGGCACTCTTTGAAGTACTTTGTGTTGGTTGAATAGATGAATCTGAGATTGTGTGATGCATATCGTATAATCATACCCACGGATACTTGAGGTGACGTTGGAGTATCTAGGTGACATTAGGGTTTTGGTTGATTTGTGTCTTAAGGTGTTATTCTAGTATGAACTCTATGATAGATCGAACGGAAAGAATAGCTTCGCGTTATTTTACTACGGACTCTTGAATAGATCGATCAGAAAGGATAATTTTGAGGTGGTTTCGTACCCTACAATAATCTCTTCGTTTGTTCTCCGCTATTAGTGACTTTGGAGTGACTCTTTGTTGCATGTTGAGGGATAGCTATATGATCCAATTATGTTATTATTGTTGAGAGAACTTGCACTAGTGAAAGTATGAACCCTAGGCCTTGTTTCCTAGCATTGCAATACCGTTTGTGCTCACTCTTATCATTATAGTTACCTTGCTGTTTTTATATTTTCAGATTACAAAAATCTATATCTACTATCCATATTGCACTTGTATCACCATCTCTTCGCCGAACTAGTGCACCTATACAATTTACCATTGTATTGGGTGTGTTGGGGACACAAAAGACTCTTTGTTATTTGGTTGCAGGGTTGCTTGAGAGAGACCATCTTCATCCTACGCCTGCCACGGATTGATAAACCTTAGGTCATCCACTTGAGGGAAATTTGCTACTGTCCTACAAACCTCTGCACTTGGAGGCCCAACAACGTCTACAAGGAGAAGGTTGCGTACTAGACATCAAGCTCTTTTCTGGCGCTGTTGCCGGGGAGGTGAGTGCTTGAAGGTATATCTTTAGATCTTGCAATCGAATCTTTTTGTTTCTTGTTTTAGCACTAGTTTAGTTTATAAAAGAAAACTACAAAAAAATGGAATTGTGTTTGCCTCATACGCTTCATCTTTTTAATATCTTTCGTGAGAATGATGGAAAGGAAAATTGTGCTCGAATGCTAGAAGAAGAAGTCTATAAAATGTTTGGCACTAAATCTTTGAATGATGAGCATGATTGCAATGTTGTTAGTATGAACTCTTTGAATATCCATAGTACTAATGATGATTGCACTAGTCATGATGAAAATATCTCTTATAAGCATGTCGATTTTTGTGGAGTGCATAGAGTTTGCAAATACATCCCAAAAAGGAAAGATAGATTTTGTAAGAGGCACAAGTACTTAGAAACTAAATGGTTGCAAGAGAGCCTAATGTTAGTGCTGAAAATTTCAAATATCTTAGCCATACTTGTGAACTTTGTAATGAACATGGTCGTTTAAATATCAAATGCAAATTGTTTCATGATCGAATCGTGTCCAAAAATTGTGATGACTTGATTTCCCTTGCACATCATAATAAACTTAGTCTGCTTTGGGTTATGAAGAATTGAAACGTCAAACTAAGTTTATTCCAGAATATAACCTCGAGAAATTCCTCGATATTGATCTAGAAGAAATTTATATGTATTGTGCGGTGAATTGCATTGAAAATCCTTATATTGCCAATTACATAAAGAAAAGAAAACAAATAGAAGATGAAGAGAACACTAATGAAAGGGAAGAGACTTCCCAATATCCTCCTATTATTTCTTATGATGAATCAGGTAATGAGGAGGAGCTTTCTATTCAACCAATCTCATTAATAAGGAGCTCCAAAAAGAGGATTGAACCCACACATGATGTGAAGAAGAAAAAGAAAAGATGGAGAAGCAAAGGTAGAAAGGTATCTCCCCCAAATGATGTTGCTCCTATTACTCATCGTGATGATGATAATTGCTATACTATTGGTGCTATCCATACTATTAATGATGAGAGTGATTATGCTTATGATATGAAAAGGCCCAAGCTTGGGGATGCTATGTTTGATGAAGATGATGTTTTTGAGAATATATTTGGTGCAATTAATGTTTGTCCCAAGCTTGGGGATGCTACGTTTAATGAAGATGATATTTTTAGTCTCCCAAGTTTTGATATGCAAATTTATAATGATGATAGCATGCCTCCTACTTATGATGACTATATTGATGAAAGTGGGTTTGGAAGAGTGTCAACTTTAGGAAGAATGATCCCACTATTTTGGAGGGTGTTGAATCTTATAATATTTATGAAAGTGGATTTGGAGAGGTCGTGACTTTATTTAGTGATGAATCCACTATTTCGGAAGAGGTTTCAATTGATTATGATGAGAACAAAGTTGCTACTTATGATGATTATTGTGATGAAACTTATGCTATAAAGAGTAGTGATGATTATATTAAAACTTGTCATGATTATGATTACCATCTTTCTGAACATTACTCCTTTAATGTGGAAACAATTTATAGTATTCGAGTTTTTTATGATACTCCCACTATTCCGAATGAGAAGAATTTTGCTTATGTGGAGAGTAGTAAATTTTCTATGCAAGTAGATCATGAAAAGAATGCTTTATGTGCTGGTTATATGGTTGAATTCATTCATGATGCTACTGAAAATTATTATGAGGGAGGAATATATGCTTGTAGGAGTTGCAATAATATCAAGTTTCCTCTCTATGTGCTTAAAGTTTTGAAGTTATGCTTGTTTTGCCTTCCTATGCTAGTTGATTATTGTTCCCATAAGCTGTTTTCTCACAAAATCCCTATGCATAGGAAGTGGGTTAGGCTTAAATGTGCTAGTCATATTCTTCATGATGCTCTCTTTATGTTTCAATTCTTATCTTTTATGTGAGCATCATTGAAATCATCATGCCTAGCTAGGGGCGTTAAACGATAGCGCTTGTTGGGAGGCAACCCAATTTTATTTTTGTTCCTTGCTTTTTGTTCCTGTTTAGTAATAAATAATCCATCTAGCCTCTGGTTAGATGTGGTTTTATGTTTTAATTAGTGTTTGTGCCAAGTAAGACCTATAGGTTCTTCTTGGATGATAGTTATTTGATCTTGCTGAAAATTCCAGAAACTTTCTGTTCACGAAAACAATTGTTAAAAATCACCAGAACGTGATAAAATACTGATTCCAATTGCAGTAGATCAGTAAACAAATTATCTAGGTCTTCCTATTTTGGTAGAATTTTTGGAGTTCCAGAATTTTGCGTTAGTTACAGATTACTACAGACTGTTCTGTTTTTGACAGATTCTGTTTTTCGTGTGTTGTTTGCTTATTTTGATGAATCTATGGCTAGTAAAATAGTTTATAAATCATAGAGAAGTTGGAATACAGTAGATTTAACACCAATAGAAATAAATAATGAGTTCATTACAGTACCTTTAAGTGGTGTTTTGTTTTCTTTCGCTAACGGAGCTCATGAGATCTTCTGTTGAGTTTTGTGTTGTGAAGTTTTCAAGTTTTGGGTAAAGATTCGATGGACTATGGAATAAGGAGTGGCAAGAGCCTAAGCTTGGGGATGCCAAGGCACCCCAAGGTAATATTCAAGGATAACCAAGAGCCTAAGCTTGGGGATGCCCCGGATGGCATCCCCTCTTTCGTCTTCGTTCATCGGTAACTTTACTTGGAGCTATATTTTTATTCACCACATGATATGTGTTTTGCTTGGAGCGTCATTTTATTTTCTTTTGCTTTTCTTGATGTTTGAATAAAATACCAAGATCTGAAATTCTTAAATGTTAGAGAGTCTTCACATAGTTGCATAATTATTAAACTACTCATTGATCTTCACTTATATCTTTTTGGAGTAGTTTGTCATTTACTCATGTGCTTCACTTATATCCTATGAGTAAATGGTTGAATGATTTGAATGTCATAAATCTGAAATTATATATGTTTCATATGCCTTTCCCATGGGGAGTAATGCCTTTACATATAAGAAGTAGAGGTGGTAAATTTATTGAAGGTTAGCAAACGTTGTATTGATCACTTGAACAATTCATGAAAGAATATTGAAGGAAGAGAGATTTCACATATAATACTATCTTGGACATCTTCTATGATTGTGAGCCCCATTAATTATTTTCAAACCTGAGCAAATTAGTT
This sequence comes from Aegilops tauschii subsp. strangulata, assembly GCF_002575655.3. NCBI lineage: Eukaryota > Viridiplantae > Streptophyta > Magnoliopsida > Poales > Poaceae > Aegilops > Aegilops tauschii. Next base: position 489,809,892 of record NC_053039.3, read on the forward strand.
GAAGTTGGACAAGGAAGACAACATAATGGGTTATGCTTGGGTATATTTGTATAGAAGTTATATTGTTATGGATCCTCTAACATGTGGTGCTTGCTATTTAGAATCCTTTGCTAGCCAAAATATCTGTACTAAGCGGGAATACTGCTTGTGCATCCAAATTCCTTGAACCAAGTTTATTCCATGAGTGTCCACCATATCTACCTATATGCGGTATTTACCTGCCGTTCCAAGTAAATTTGCATGTGCCAAACTCTAAACCTTCAAATAATAATCTGTTTTGTATGCCCGAATCGCTCATGTAGCGACTAGGGGCTGTTAGTATCTTCCATGCTAGGTGGGTTATTCTCACGATGAGTGGACTCCGCTTATCATTCACGAGAAAATAGCTGGTAACTGGGATGCCCAGTCCTATGATCAAAAGATCAAAAACAAATTCGCAAATAATTTAAACAAAAATCCCCCAGGAATGTTGATAGTTGGACGACACCCGTTGGTTCGGACAAGCCGTGGAGTGTGAATGTTGGTGGAGGGGGTGTAAAAAATTTACCTTTCTGCGTGGGAACCACCTATAATGTACGTAGTATGGAAGATATTGGGAACTCTTGGTCGTTATGTTGACAATGAAAGCATACCTCTCAAAATTATTTTCATCTCTGTTTTTGCTTCGAGCTCTGGCACCTCTGCAAATCCCTGCTTCCCTCTGCGAAGGGCCTATCTTTTACTTTTATGCAAGAGTCAATAGTATTCCTTCTCATTCCAACCTACTCTTTAGTTGGCAAGCATCATGTGATGGAAAGATCTAAGCATATATGGCCATTCAAATATACTTAATCATGAATTATTATTGTTGACATTACCCTTGAGGTAAAAGGTTGGGAGGCGAAACATTAAGCCCCTATCTTTCTATGTGTTCGATGAATACTATTTGTTCTAAAAATATGCTTTGAGTGGTAGCAATCATGGAAGAATAAATGATAGTTGATTATGTGAAGTTTGCGGAATCAAAGCTCTGACATAGACTCTTCCTGAAAATAATATGAATTGTAATTGTTTGATGACTAATAACACGGTTTGTTAGTTTTCAAGAAAGTTTATGATCTATACTTTAACATGTGAATAGTTTGTTACTTGATCATGCAAATTTTTATGATATGAGCTACTGTTATGACATATAATGATGCTAGAAAAGGTGATTGAAATTATCATTCATCAAACTTGTGCACCTGCTAGCATTCACACTTCATAAATTCTTTCTTTTATCATTTACCTACTCGAGGACGAGCAGGAATTAAGCTTGGGGATGCTGATACGTATCCAACGTATCTATAATTTATGAAGTATTCATGCTATTATATTATCCATCTTGGATGTTTAATGGGCTTTACTATGCACTTTTATATTATTTTTGGGACTAACTTATTAACCCAGAGCCCAGTGCCACTTTCTGTTTTTCTCGTTGTTTCAGTGTTTCGCAAAAAAGGAATATCAAACGGAGTCCAAATGGAATGAAACCTTCAGGAAAGTTATTTTTGGAACGAAGCAATCCAGGAGACTTGGAGTACACGTCAGAGAATCAACGAGGAGAGCACGAGGCAGGGGGCGCGCCCACCCCCCAGGCGCGCCCTCCACCCTCGTGGGCCCCTCGTGGCTCCCCTGACCGACTTCTTTTGCCTATATATATCCATATACCCTAAAACCATCGGGGAACACAGATCGGGAGTTCCGCCGCCGCAAGCCTCTGTAGTCACCAAAAACCAATCGGGACCCTGTTCTGGCACCCTGCCGGAGGGGGGAACCCTCACCGGTGGCCATCTTCATCATCCTGGAGCTCTCCATGACGAGGAGGGAGTAGTTCACCCTCGGGGCTGAGGATATGTACCAGTAGCTATGTGTTTGATCTCTCTCTCTCGTGTTCTTGAGGTGATACGATCTTGATGTATCGTGAGCTTTGCTATTATAGTTGGATCTTATGATGTTTATCCCCCTCTACTCTCTTGTAATGGATTGAGTTTTCCCTTTGAAGTTATCTTATCGGATTGAGTCTTTAAGGATTTGAGAACACTTGATGTATGTCTTGCCGTGCTTATCTGTGGTGACAATGGGATATCACGTGATCCACTTGATGTATGTTTTGGTGATCAACTTGCGGGTTCCGCCCATGAACCTATGCATAGGGGTTGGCACACATTTTCGTCTTGACTCTCCGGTAGAAACTTTGGGGCACTCTTTGAAGTACTTTGTGTTGGTTGAATAGATGAATCTGAGATTGTGTGATGCATATCGTATAATCATACCCACGGATACTTGAGGTGACATTGGAGTATCTAGGTGACATTAGGGTTTTGGTTTATTTGTGTCTTAAGGTGTTATTCTAGTATGAACTCTATGATAGATCGAACGGAAAGAATAGCTTCGAGTTATTTTACTACGGACTCTTGAATAGATCGATCAGAAAGGATAACTTTGAGGTGGTTTCGTACCCTACAATAATCTCTTCGTTTGTTCTTCGCTATTAGTGACTTTGGAGTGACTCTTTGTTGCATGTTGAGGGATAGCTATATGATCCAATTATGTTATTATTGTTGAGAGAACTTGCACTAGTGAAAGTATGAACCCTAGGCCTTGTTTCCTAGCATTGCAATACCGTTTGTGCTCACTTTTATCATTAGTTACCTTGCTGTTTTTATATTTTCAGATTACAAAAACCTATATCTACTATCCATATTGCACTTGTATCACCATCTCTTCGTTGAACTAGTGCACCTATACAATTTACCATTGTATTGGGTGTGTTGGGGACACAAGAGACTCTTTGTTATTTGGTTGCAGGGTTGCTTGAGAGAGACCATCTTCATCCTACGCCTCCCACGGATTGATAAACCTTAGGTCATCCACTTGAGGGAAATTTGCTACTGTCCTACAAACCTCTGCACTTTGAGGCCCAACAACGTCTACAAGGAGAAGGTTGCGTAGTAGACATCAGTAGTAGGGACAGACGGCAGTCATGCACCGAAGACCATCACCAACATCAACATGTACTACTAGCAAGCATAAGCATATGAAAGGAATACTAGCAACTAGCAGGGCATGATAACCAGGTGCATAACAACATAGCAAGAAAGTAAGCACTAACCCAGAAGCATTACCAAACAACGATAAACATATTTTAAACAAGCTAACATTTAATAAATATTCAAGTTGAAAACCATGGCTATTGCATGACTATCATGCAAGTGGGTATTGTGGCTTGCTTGGGGATGAAGAAGGCACTGAGGAAAAGTGTGGTGAAGCCGCGGAAAGATTCGCCGGAAACAGTCCTCTCCCGGAGGGGCTGTTTATGTGCAAGGGAAAAATGGTCATTTCAGAATTTTAACACATGGTGAAAGTGTGACCAACAGAACGGGCTTGACGAGATGAAGAAATGGGCTTTGGATTCACCTTAAACGGAGTTACGAACAAAAAGTTATAGCCTGACAAAGTCCAGGGACCAATCTGTAAAAAGATTTCTACAAACAGGCCCCTGAGCTGAAAAACAGAAAGCACATTTAGTTGAATACGCCTTCTCAGCAGAGAAAACGTATTTCTAGCCGTAGTTAAGCGAAAATACGCTTTGCCAGAAGGAAAACGCACTTCTAACCGAACTAAGACCAAAATACGCTTTCTGTTGAGGATATAACCATTAGAGTCACCCGCCCAGGAGGGGCCGGATTACTCATAATGGTCATCATATGAAGCCCAGTAGCGAGCTTGAAGACGGCGGGTTAGATAATGGGCTTAAGACCAGGAGGAGGCTTAAGGCCCGTAGTGATAAACCGCCGTATGGCAAGACTTGTAGTGTAAGGCAGGAATAGTTAAGAGTCCGAGCCGGACACTCTTATGAGCCGGCCGGGACTCTGAGAGCCGCTGGGCGTCAACCTCTCTATATAAAGGGACGACCCGGCGGCGGTCTAGGGACAAGTAAGATCAGATCGATAACCAGGCAGGGCGGTTTAGCTCCTGGTCGTCGAAACCTCAAGCAATATAACCTCAACTGGACGTAGGCTTTTACCTTCACCGTAAGGGGCCGAACCAGTATAACCCTCGTGTTCCTTGTCCCGTTTAACCCCTTTAAGCTTCCTAGCTGCGATGGCTCCACGACTAAGTCCTAGCTCAAGGACATCTGCCGTGACAATTCCACGACAGTTGGCGCCCACCGTGGGGCTAGCGCACGGTGGATTTGAGTTCTTGAAGGGCAGCTTTGAAGGGCTCAAGGGTTACGCTGTGGGCCGGATGACCAAGAGTCGTCGCGGCAAGCTCTACATCAACGGTGCAAACTGGGGCCCCGACGCCGGCTCAATTGAGTATGGGTACCGGGTCCCCTTCGGCGGAATTCATGTCTTCATTGGCAAGTTTGGTGAGCCGGGCCCTGAGCCGGATCTCTGCGCCGATCTCATCGAGACGGCTCAGCGCGCACGACCCGCCAGGGCCCTACCTGCCTTGAAGCATGCTTTTGTGGGATGTATTCATGGAGAACTCTCTGATGGATCTGGATCTGGTGATGAGGCGGCTGCCGGCTCTGACGGCGATTCGTCTACAGATGAGTCAAACTCGTTGTATCAACTTCAAGATGGCAGGCTCAGGGGTTGTTCCGATGGCAACAGCATTCCGGACCCCTTTGAACCGCCGAGCCGGGTTGGAATTTTCATGGCCGGTGCACAACCTGTTCAAAACCCCGCCTCCGGGTCAGGAAGCCCGGCGCCTTCGCCGGCTCAGGTGCTGATGGATCTCACAAACAAGATGACGGTCCTGTTGACTGCTGCGGTGGTTCCGGTGGATCAAGCTCAACATGACGCGGAGGTGGCACAGTTAAAGCTGGATCTAGCAAAGGCCCAGGAGGATCTGGCGGCGGAGGGGATCAGGATGGCTGCGGAGAGGGCGGCTCTCGACGCCCAGACTCAGTTGATTCAGGCACAGTCCTTCCGGCTCACGATGGATCAGAACGCGTCTAATAAGGTCATGAGAAGGAGGCATCAAAAGGCCCAATCTCGACTCCCTCCGGCTTACGATCCCCGAAACCTCTTCAACACGCCGGGTGCAGGATCTAGTAACCCGCCGGAGATTATAGTGCCCGGGTCTGGGACACCAATTCAGCCCCAAGTGATGGGACCACCCCGGGTGAGCCCTGCCCCGCCTCAGTACGTGCCAATACCACCGGGTCATTATGCCAACCCGCTGGAAAACATGGTCGCCGCGGCGGCACGGCTGGCGGCTCTCCCAATTGATGGCGATTCTCCAACGGCGGTTGAAACCCGCCGGGTTAGGGAGCTCCTTCAGACAGCCCTGGCGCAGCAAGAGGCGTACTCTTACAGCCGGGACAGGATCCATTCAACCCCTTGTCCAGGCCGGAGCCCGAGTTATAGCAGACACATGGTTTCAGCGACCGGCTCAAGTAATGTCCGACGCCATGACTTACCACCTGGCCACGGCCCGGTTCATAACGGAGCCTTTCACGCAGCAGACCAAGATAGGGCACGGCAAGAGGCGGAGCAGGTGCCTCAGTTGACGGCTTACCAGACACCCCCGGCTCATCCGACGGCTTCTGTCGACGTGGGTATCCCTACGAGGACTGGAGGTGTCCCTTGTTTAGTGTCGGCTCTCCGCAATGAACGTCTACCCAAGGACTTCAAAGGGCCTAGGAAGGTGCCTAATTACACGGCTGATTTACAACCCGGAGCCTGGATCGAGAGTTATAAGATGGCCATGGAATTGCTGGAGGTCAGCGAAGCGGCGATGGCCAAGTACTTCACCATGATGTTAGATGGGACTGCCCGCACTTGGTTGAAAGGGCTGCCACCGAATTCCATCGGGTCTTGGGCTAAGCTGAAAGCCCGGTTCATCCAAAACTTCAAAGATACCTGTAGGCAGTCTATGTCAATTGTGGATTTGACTAACTGTAAACAGCAGGAGGGTGAGTCTACGACACATTGGGTTCGCTGGGTCAAAGAGATAATACATTCATCTGATAAGATGGATGCCGGCTCTGCAGTCTTGATGTTGGAGCAGAATTGTCGTTTCTTGCCCCTGAAGATGAAACTCGGGCGGCTCAAGCGTGATTGCAATGATATGGGTACGCTGATGGCGGCTCTCGTCAAGTATGCCGACTCTGATAGTACCAAGGACCCCGCGTCGGATGATGAACTACAGGGAACTCGGGAAGAACAGCGAAGAACAGAGGAAGAACAGTGGAACCCTAATGCGGATCTACGGTGGAGAGGTGCAGGGACTTACAGATGCGGAGTCGCGGCGGAGGTTCGTCGCGTTTCTCTGGTCACGTCAGGTTGATGCAGCGGCCTGAGTTGGTGAAGACGAGGAAACCCGCGGCGGCGGCGGCGGAGCTCGGGTGGCAGCACAGTGGCGAGAGGAGGAAGAAGATGGAGGCAACGAATAGCTGGAGGCTCATGGGCTGGGCTCTTTATAAGGTGAGGCTCATAAGTGGGCGCGAGAAACGAGGAGGTCATGGCGTGATTTTCTCGCCACAAAAGCGCCTCGATTTTCGGGATGACCATTAAAGATAAGATCCGTTGGGATTTAACAAAATAAAGAATGAACTTAATGGAAGGTGACGTCATGGCGGGTTATCAGGAATCCAGAAGATGACGTCACGGCGGGTTAAAACCTTCGCACAGATGTAAGCCGGAAAATTTTCTTTCAAGGGGATTGAAGATTGACATGAACCGGTTCAAATCAATCTGGGGCCTAATGTTGAGGATATAACCATTAGAGTCACCCGCCCAGGAGGGGCCGGGTTACTCATAATGGTCATCATATGAAGCCCAGTACCGAGCTTGAAGACGGCGGGTTAGATATTGGGCTTAAGACCAGGAGGAGGCTTAAGGCCCGTAGTTATAAACCGCTGTATGGCAAGACTTGTAGTGTAAGGCAGGAATAGTTGAGAGTCCGAGCCGGACACTCTTATGAGCCGGCCGGGACTCTGAGAGCCGCTGGGCGTCAACCTCTCTATATAAAGGGACGACCCGGCGGCGGTCTAGGGACAAGTAAGATCAGATCGATAACCAGGCAGGGCGGTTTAGCTCCTGGTCGTCGAAACCTCAAGCAATATAACCTCAACTGGACGTAGGCTTTTACCTTCACCGTAAGGGGCCGAACCAGTATAACCCTCGTGTTCCTTGTCCCGTTTAACCCCTTTAAGCTTCCTAGCTGCGATGGCTCCACGACTAAGTCCTAGCTCAAGGACATCTGCCGTGACAATTCCACGACACTTTCCCTTATTGAAAACGCATTTCACCAAATGTGTTTCCACTTATCCAGCTAGGCAAGCGCGGGGCCGGCTCGTGTGACGCTGACGTGCAGGTCCCACGCGGGTGGGGCCCATCACTTATCCACGCTGGACCGGGCGGGGTCAACACCATGTGGCTTACATGTGGGGCCCACGGCTGACTCCTCTCCTCCCTTCTGCTTCCTTCTTCTTCCCCGCGGCGGGCAGAGGCAGAAGCGAGGCCGCGCGGCGCCGGCGCTGGCCCAGCCGTTCCCGGCCACCTCCGGTCGAGCTGCGGGCACCGGCAAGTGCGGGAAGAGGAGCTGCTCCCGCCTGGAGCAGAAGCAGGCACCGGGGAGGGGTGTGGCCGCGGCACCGCGTGGTGGCAGAAGCTACAGACGGCGGCGGTCAATCGAGGGGGCGGCAGCAACAAGGGCTCCGGTGAGGGGGAGAGGGCGTGGGGAGGATCTAAGGGGTCCGGGGGCTCTTTGGTGTAGGTGGAAGGCAGAGAGGAGCTGCGGCTTGCACGAATTTGAGATGGCCGAGGCGGCGGCTATGGCGGGGATGGGAGGGCAGGAGAGCTCCTCCAGCTCAACAGAGAGGGGAGGCGAGGTCCAGGGAGAGAGGAAGGGCTGCTGGAGTGCTCGGGCGCTGCGGGGAGGGGCTTATATAGCCGGGCAAGGGCATGGCCGAGCTGGCGTCTCCGCGGACGCGTGGACGGTGCCGCGGATGCGTGTGCTCGCGCATGAGCTCGAGGAAGGCGACGGGGAAGGTGCGGACGAGCTACAGAGGTGCACAGGGACGAGCAGAGCTCGGGGACAAGAGAAGGAAGAGGCCGCGGCACGAACAGAGTCGGTCGGCTACAGCTCGCCCGTGGGCGCGCGGCGACGAGCGCTGACGGAGGGCTTACGGAGGGGGAGATGGCTCCAGGAGGACGGCGACGACGCGGGGAACACGCTGGACAGGCCCGTGCTCGCTGAGACGCCGAGCAGAGGAGGGGCCTGAGCAAGAAGACGCTCTGGACGCACGCAGTGCACGCCAATGCGGTGGTCACCGCGTGCACTGGTGCACACAGTGCCACAAGCTATGCCAAACGATGTCTGGGGGTTTGTCCTTCCTGGGGCGGTTTCAACTGCGGTGGTAGCTCGGTTAAAGACTCTGTGGTTAAATGGTAATCAGCGTCTGAAGTTTACTATAGTAAACTTGGACGTGCACTGGTGATCAACAGGAACTTCGTTGGAGCCAAAGAGTTTGTCTAGGGTGATTAGCTTAGGAAGGACTACAGTCCTGGGGATTTTGAGGAGAAGATGACCAAGGTTTAATATAGTTGCTTTGCAACTGACCAAAATGGTCTCGAAACTTGTTCAACAGGATGCACTCACATGGAGTGTCAACTTGAGCTCAAATTGGGCAAGGCAGCGTCATTTGGTCCTATGAAGATGCTCAAAAAGTCTCATACCAATTGGCCAAGCCGAAATGGTACTTGCTTCACAAACATCTCCTCTGGACAGAAACTTGCAAAAATTCTAGAGGAATAATGGCTTTATTAAATATGCCCAAAATGGGTGGAGATAGGTTATATGGATAATAGAAAGCCTAGAAAAATTTTCAGCCATAGTGGAGCAAGATAAAAAATACTTGCTTCACAAACTGAAATTTTGGACAGAAACTAAGAATTGAAGATGAGCTCACATGGATGCATGACAGGAGCTCAACTTTGGTGGAGGGCTATTATATGATGATATGGAGGACCATGAAAAATGGCAACTCATTTGGATATGCCTAGCTTGTACCTCCTTCACAAAGCTTCTTTTTGGACAGAAACTTTGGAAAATCATAATTAAATAATTACTAGGAAAATGAGGTTGCATTTTGGCATGTGGCAATGATATGGACAGGAAAATATGTCCAAGGAGTTTGAGGTCAATTGGGCAAAGGAAAATAGCACTTGCTTCACAATGTGCCATTTAGGGCAGAATAGGAATGAATTATTTGAGGATGATGATAAACATTGAAAATGAAATATTTTGCCATATTTGTGGAAGATATGACCCAAACAATTTATGAGAATTATTTGGGAATTTCAGGAGTGATGGAAAATATAGGTTGCTTCACAACCTAGGGCAAAAAGGATAATTCCTTTAATAGAAAAGGAATATTCCCAATAAATAGAATATTGGGATTTGGTCCAAGGTGGAAATGGAAAGGTCTAGGGAAGGATTTTGGGTGTGACAAGCCACTCTGGAAACAAAGAAGAGGGCATCTTCTTCAGTTTCCAGACCACAAAGCCACGGAAAAAGAAAACTCAGGCAAAAACCTCGGAAAAACAAAAGAAAAAGAAAGGGCAAAAACTCAGGCTGTTACAACTCTTACCCCCTTAAGGAAATCTCGTCCTCGAGATTTGGTTGCTACTCGAGATTTGGTTGCACAGGGAACAAGTATGAATATACTGACTTAAGGAAACCATTTCCAACTCGGGTATCCTTTTTCCTTTATTGTTGTTCCCACTAGATTTTTCATCTGATTTACCTGACTGGCTCTGGGGTGGTTTGATTCAGTGTATCCACATTCTGACAGATCTTACCTTGCTGGTTCATGTTTATATAGGCTCCCATTTCTTTTTAGATCTGATGACTTAGCTGAGTGTGATTTGTTATCATGCTGAAATATATGCCCGTCTCACAAATCCGAGAGTGATTTCCGCTGGGTGTGTCATCCGGCACTAACAATCTTTCATGAAGTGGTGATCAGATTTTTCTGGTGGACACCCAAGCTCTAACTCCTTGCATTGGGTTTCTCCACTAAATGCAAGTCCTTCGGGTTCCAAACAGTGAGTTAAGGCATAACCGTTTTCCTAACAGATTCTGACTTATCGCGAGAATTTCTGAATTATTTTGGCTAGCTCCACTGTCTTGAGTTTCAGATTCATACCAAATATTTGATTGTCGCCTGTCGTGGCAAGCATAAGGGGTATGACCTTATATAATAATACCCTCATCCTGATTGACGGTGGTTCTGGCAGAAGGATTTTTGCTCATGACAGGATATCCTTTGATGATCCATGTAAATGAGGGCTCATGCTTCGAGACTGTTATTCCTCATACCGATTACTCATGTTGTAGGCATATCCATGTGGATCAATACTGACTTAGACTGTCCGGGGTATCTGCACCACGCGGGTTGTGCAACAATTTTCATACATGCATCACTGGTCTTGCTCCTTCATTATTGTTTTCTTGTCTGGATCCTTGGGCGAAGGAGCGGGGTCATATTATTTCTCTGTGTGATCATAGTTTCTGCCGGGTACAGGATTCTGACAGGCGTACTCTTATCCGCACCTTCTGATAGGGTAACCCATTAAATGGTAGGTTCAACACTCCTCAAGTTCTGACCGCAGGAAAATGATCATCCGAACCCTTGCAAGAAATTGGCAAATAAATCAGTAGCCACCAGAACGGTCTTTACAACTCAGATCTAGGACATTACTGAAATAACTCAACCACGGCTCATGACGGCCGAAAAGCAACTCAGAGCATGAGACCGGGTTGATAAGAAGAAGGTGGCAGCTCCCTAAAAAAGCCAAAAAGCAGCTATAGGGATACTGTCACAAAAATAAACTCAACAGCTATACGACACGGCCAAAAAGCAGCTCAGAACTCGTGACAGTCGTTGAAGAGAGAAATAAAAAAATCAGCATCCACCCCGGATAGCTAAAAACAGCTCAGATCACAGGCGTGGTGCCGTCATTGGAGAAAAAGGGGACAAGGGCTCATCAGGATCATTTCCAGGTTCACAGGTACTTGTAGTGAGCTCATTGATGTCGTCAATCTCATAATCCTTTGTCACACTGCAGTGTATATTGGCTTTCTTCTCTTAACAATCCTCACGTGGTTGTCAGATCCTCATCCGAGTGACTTGTAATATTTTGGTGGTACGCTCACCGCATATATATGAGAATCTGATTCCCGAGACAGACATGTATTCTGCCTGATTCTTGCTTCTGACCAAAATGTTGCGGATCTGATTCTTGGGATTCACGGCCATATGCTGTCAATTCACAGCGTACTACCTTGTGCCAATGCCTTACTGAGGAAGATTGGTGAGGTTGTGCTTGAAACTTTCATCAGACCGCTTGCCGGAGAAGACTGAATATCGTGCTTCAGAAAATTACCCCCTTAAAGACTTTGCTGGGGAAAGACTCGGTACCTTATGTCGGAAGCTTTTGTGGTTGCTTCCAGGTACATCGGGTTCCAAAATCATCCTTAATGAAAAAATTAAACTTGTATCTGAGCCATACCTTTGATAATATTCTGTTGACCTTGCACACAATTTATCTTCTTGTTTATTTGATCATTTCTGCTATGAGGAGTGCACACTAAGACAAACTTGATTATTCAGTATCATGATCAGATATCCCCAATCTCAATGCAGTCGGCTGAGAATCCATACTGTTGTGAGGAGGGCACACTAATGCAATCTTGATACTGGCAGTCCATTCAAGATTTCTTTTGCATTCAGACGAGATATTCCAAATTTCACTTCAGTCAGCTGATAACTCCATTTGGTTTAGCTGAATTTCCAAATACACGCATTCCTTGCTGACTCTTCGGGTCTGGTGTCGGCTGACAAGCAACTTTAATAGGGGAAAAATATGTAACACCGAAGGCCCAAAGAAAGAAACAAAAGAAACGACTAAAACAAGAGCACACAAGCATACTACTAATATAATTAATCAAGCAATCATCACATATTACTGCTACTCACACAATAATATGCATGCACACCTAAGCACACAAATCTCGCGGAAACTCCGGTATTACGGTCTAATATGTTGTGGCGGTGTGCACGAAAATTATATCCATGTGTGGAAGGATTGGCGTAACCAAGGCTACACCAAGCACTGGCTGAACACCGGTTGCATCTGGACGGATACATAGGTGAGCACAGACTTGGTGATCAAGTAGAGAGACACAAAGTTCACGACCACCTCATCATCAAGCGTACGAAGGAAATTGTACACGTCAAAAGAATGAAATGACATGGCAAGATAACGGTGGAAGACTGGGTTTAATGGCATTGCCCTTTTATGATAACGAAGACCAGCAAGGGTTGCCAGAGGGACGAGATGGACGGCACGATTCAGGATAGAGACAAGTCTATCACCGAAATAGCATGGGTGGGTGGCTGAAAAATATCGACGCCATACCTGAGCATTACTCCTGCAAATGGTGTCTGGAACACTTGGGACCAGGGCATCACTCTGCTGGGACAGAGATAACACCGAACACCTAAGAGCAGACATGCTAAGAAAGTGGGTGCAGGTACTGGATCGTAACCCATGCCACCTACACCCACAAGACTAACTATTAGTGGCAAAATATAAATCTATATGCATGCTATGCGACAAACAAATGCAGCAATCAAGTGCAACAAATCAACAGGGGTCTATACTACCGCTTTCTAACGTTCGCGCGGTCTAGGGCGTCCTACAGCTAGACCTGCTCTGATACCAAGCCTGTGGCACCCCGGCTCAGAGAAAACAGGAATGCCTCGTATTCCAGCCCAGAGATCGAGATGAAGTCTTCTGGAATACGGCACTGCTTAGCATAGAACAAATCAGCTCTTTATTACAATCTATTTGGGTACAAGGGTTACATCGGCTCGGCGACACTACGCCTGCCACTGTTGCTCTATGCAAGCAGCAGAACAAATCGAGGCAGCAGAATAACTTCTAGCAGCGGAACAACGGCGACGGTAGTGAACTCCACTCCGCAGGGACTCTGGCTGGAACGCTTATCCTAGCTCGCAAACACGGAATCCACGGCAAACAAGCAATCAAATCCGGCATGACCTGCAAACTGGCATAACACGCCAGGTCAGTACATTGAATGTACTTGCAAGCTCACAATAACCAGAAGCATTCAAGACAAACACCAGCATGGCAATTACAGGTTACAAGGATTAACATGATATCATCAGAATAACATGGCGTGAACAACATGAACATGATACAGCTAGCGCAATATGAGCATGGCATGAACATATGAATCTGACGATACTAGCATGCAACATGATGACACTATATGCACCACTTATTCTGCTCAGGCTACCTCGTAACCATCACATGCATCACTTACCATCCTTGGACATCACACGATCATCTCAGGATCCAATCAAGCTTGGTATAAACAATACCGTAGTAATCATTACATGACCTCAAGGAGCTTGACCTTTACCCATGATTCTCGCACAACATCACAAGTATTCAACAGCTCGGTATCCTCGATACCACGGTGATCCTTTCACGATCACAAACGGAACCACACTTGGTTCAACGGGTTACCTCGTAACCAAACGGTGATCATTCACGGATCACATATCCAACTTTTCTCATCATCGAACCGGGGTTGTTATTAAGCACATCATTATTATTACTGTTGACCCATAGTGTGACCGACACGAACTCGGCCCGTATCCGCGGGCACGACTATCGATAGATTTAACACTCACTCTCTGCGGAGGTTAGCACACTGTACCCACACCACGGAACCCATGGCCTCTCGCTCCCATTCGGGTGGACCAACGGCATTCCGACAAAACCGATCTACTGCCATGACACTCTCCCGGCCACTCCGACCAGCTCCCCTCTGGGCTAAGTCATGGGTGGCCTCGTGCCTACCAAAGGCACAAACGGCCACCGTCGTGGCAAAACGGCCACCACCGTGGCAAAACGGTCCCAAACAGGGACAATCCGGATATAACAACAACGGGCACACAAGGTTATGTCTGCTTACCGGGCCAGGGTACCGCACGCCCATAACCTTCCCTCATTGGAGGCACCAGCGAGAGCCACGGCAATAGACCCAGTTAGGACCTTCCCATAAAGGCAAGCGTGGTTGCACTGGTCAGCTCGATATGGTGGCACCATGACTCAGCCAACAATTGTTCAAGTTCAATTTAATCCGGTTAAACTTGAATGCAAATATGCTGAGCCATGATAAAATAACATGATGCAAATTACAATGCATGAACATGATATCAACATAAGCATGGAGGTGCAACATAACTATTAACCATATCAACAATGAATCATATCCAACTAAGCATGGCATACCGACTAGCATGAACATCACAAGTACATACTTCTCAGAAACATAGCATGACCACTAGCATCAACAATAAATATCATGCAAGAACATATCAGCAATGCCATCATGCAAGCATTTAACCAACTGGATGCAATGGAACATGCATAACAACGGTACTCGGGAGAGACGGCAGTCATGCACCGAAGACCATCACCAACATCAACCTGTACTACTAGCAAGCATAAGCATATTAAAGGAATACTAGCAACTAGCAGGGCATGATAACCAGGTGCATAACAACATAGCAAGAAAGTAAGCACTAACCCAGAAGCATTACCGAAACAACGATAAACATATTTTAAACAAGCAAACATTTAATAAATATTCAAGTTGAAAACCATGGCTACTGCATGACTATCATGCAAGTGGGTATTGTGGCTTGCCTAGGGATGAAGAAGGCACTGGAGAAAAGTGCGGTGAAGCCGCGGAAACATTCGCCGGAAACAGTCCTCTCCCGGAGGGGCTGTTTACGTGCAAGGGAAAATTGGTCATTTCAGAATGTTAACACATGGTGAAAGTGTGACCAACAGAACGGGCTTGACGAGACGAAGAAATGGGCTTTGGATTCACCTTAAACGGAGTTACGAGCAAAAAGTTATAGCCTGACAAAGTCCAGGGACCAATCTGTAAAAATATTTCTACAAACAGGCCCCTGAGCTGAAAAACAGAAAGCACATTTAGTTGAATACGCCTTCTCAGCAGAGAAATAGTATTTCTAGCCGTAGTTAAGCGGAAATACGCTTTCCCAGAAGGAAAACGCACTTCTAACCGAACTAAGACCAAAATACGCTTTCCCTTATTGAAAACGCATTTCACCAAATGTGTTTCCACTTATCCAGCTAGGCAAGCGCGGGGCCGGCTCGTGTGACGCTGACGTGCGGGTCCCATGCGGGTGGGGCCCATCACTTATCCACGCTGGACCGGGCGGGGTCAACGCCGTGTGGCTTACATGTGGGGCCCACGGCTGACTCCTCTCCTCCCTCCTGCTTCCTTCTTCTTCCCTGCGGCGGGCAGAGGCAGAAGCGAGGCCGCGCGGCGCCGGCGCTGGCCCCGCCGTTCCTGGCCACCTCCGGTCGAGCTGCGTGCACCGGCGAGTGCGGGAAGAGGAGCTGCTCCCGCCTGGAGCAGAAGCAGGCACCGGGAAGGGGTGTGGCCGCGGCACCGCGTGGTGGCAGAAGCTACAGGCGGTGGCGGTCGATCGAGGGGGCGGCAGCAACAAGGGCTCCGGCGAGGGGGAGAGGGCATGGGGAGGATCTAAGGGGTCCGGGGGCTCTCTGGTGTAGGTGGAAGGCAGAGAGGAGTCGCGGCTTGCATGAATTTGAGATGGACGAGGCAGCGGCTATGGCGGGGATGGGAGGGCAGGAGAGCTCCTCAAGCTCAACGGAGAGGGGAGGCGAGGTCCAGGGAGAGAGGCAAGGCTGCTGGAGTGCTCGGGCGCTGCGGGGAGGGGCTTATATAGCCGGGCAAGGGCATGGCCGAGCTGGCGTCGTCGCGGACGCGTGGACGGTGCCGCGGACACGTGTGCTCGCGCATGAGCTCGGGGAAGGTGCGGACGAGCTACAGAGGTGCACAGGGACGAGCAGAGCTCGGGGACAAGAGGAAGAAGAGGCTGCGGCGCGAACAGAGCCGGTCGGCTAAAGCTCGCCCGTGGGCGCGCGGCGACGAGCGCTTACGGAGGGGAGATCGCTCCAGGAGGACGGCAACGACGCGGAGAACACGCTGGACAGGCCCGTGCCGCTGAGACGCCGAGCAGAGGAGGGGCCCGAGCAAGAAGACGCTCTGGACGCGCGCACTGCACGCCAAAGCGGTGGTCACCGCGTGCACTAGTGCACACAGTGCCACAAGCTATGCCAAACGATGTCTGGGGGTTAGTCCTTCCTGGGGCAGTTTCAACTGCGGTGGTAGCTCGGTTAAAGACTCTGTGGTTAAATGGTAATCAGCGTCTGAAGTTTACTGCAGTAAACTTGGACGTGCACTGGTGATCAACAGGAAATTGGTTGGAGCCAAAGAGTTTGTGTGGGGTGATTAGCTTAGGAAGGACTACAGTCCTGGGGATTTTGAGGAGAAGATGACCAAGTTTTAATATAGTTGCTTTGCAACTGACCAAAATGGTCCAGAAACTTGTTCAACAGGATGCACTCACATGGAGTGTCAACTTGAGCTCAAATTGGGCAAGGCAGGGTCATTTGGTCCTATGAAGATGCTCAAAAAGTCTCATACCAATTGGCCAAGCCAAAATGGTACTTGCTTCACAAACATCTCCTCTGGACAGAAACTTGCAAAAATTCTAGAGGAATAATGGCTTGATTAAATATGCCTAAAATGGGTGGAGATAGGTTATATGGATAATAGAAAGCCTAGAAAAATTTGCAGCCATGGTGGAGAAAGATAAAATATACTTGCTTCACAAACTGAAATTTTGGACAGAAACTAAGAATTGAAGATGAGCTCACATGGAGGCATGACAGGAGCTCAACCTTGGTAGAGGGCTATTATATGATGATATGGAGGACCATGCAAAATGGAACTCATTTGGATATGCCTAGCTTGTACCTCCTTCACAAAGCTTCTTTTGGACAGAAACTTTGGAAAATCATAATTAAATAATTTCTAGGCAAATGAGGTTGCATTTTGGCATGTGGCAATGATATGGACAGGAAAATGTGTGCAAGGAGTTTGAGGTTAATTGGGCAAAGGAAAATAGCACTTGCTTCACAATGTGCCATTTAGGGCAGAATAGGAATGAATTATTTGAGGATGATGATAAACATGGCAAATGAAATATTTTGCCATAGTTGAGGAAGATATGACCCAAACAATTTATGAGAATTATTTGGGAATTTTAGGAGTGATGGAAAATATAGGTTGCTTCACAACCTAGGGCAAAAAGGATAATTCCTTTAATAGAAAAGGAATATTCGCAATAAAAAGAATATTGGGATTTGGTCCAAGGTGGAAATGGAAAGGTCTAGGGAAGGATTTTGGGTGTGACAAGGCACTCTGGAAACAAAAAGAGGGCATCTTTTTCAGTTTCCAGACCACAAAGCCACGGAAAAAGAAAGCTCAGGAAAAAACCTTAGAAAAACAAAAGAAAAAGAAAGGGCAAAAAATCAGGCTGTTACATTTCCATCGTTTGGCAGGGAAAACCGCTCATGGAAGGAAACCAAGGAGAATTACATGTTGGGAAGATGTGCACCTACGGCAACAAAGCACAAGACGGCCAATGGTGCGAGCACAAGCGCTCGTGCCGGCGGTCATACCAGGCGCCGCTGGCTCCCCCTCGTCTACAAGAACAACCTTTGTAAAGGGCAATCGGGCATCAGAGAGACCTAGCCGCCGCCACTCCATCCAAATAAGAGAAAGAAGAGGTCCGGAGAAGAAGAACCATCGGAGATTTTTCTTGTTTTGTTGGGCGACTTTGGCAGTGGGGGTGTGGTTGGGCAATTTTGGTTATGGTTGCAGGTGGGGTATGATGAGTGATATTTTTGCACTCATCTACCTTAATATAAACCGATATATTTCATTCAGAAAATAGTTATTCGCTCTGATATTGTTACTAATGACTAATAAATGCAAAGGATTCCACAAATCCTCTCTTTGACGTGTTTCCACAGTAAATGGGCTAAAAAGGGAAAAAATCACATGTGGCAATGGAAAGTAAGGAAAATGGAGCAAGAAGGAATCAACAGGAGGCGTTTCTACGGAAAAAGAGCAAAATACGGCGTTCGCCCGTACAGCGTGGGAACCGAGGTAGATCATTCACCTGAACAATTTTTAGAAAGGAGACCCCATCGAAATGTCAACAGAAGAGGTTGCCCAAAGCGTTAACAAAACCAGAACATCATCATCTTCATCCTCATCCACAAACCCTAGCCGCCGCCATTTCCATCTCCATAGCCACCATCACCACCATAGTGCTTCCTCATCTAGTCCATACTTGTAATCGTGCATCGCACAAGGCATCCATTGTAAGACATATTTGTAATCAATCAATCTTCAAGATGTGGTCTTCAATGGTTTCTTCTCGCGATCTAATCTCCATGTGTTTTTAGTTCGGTAAGGTATGGTTTGAGGCATGGGCCTTGCAACCCTCTCTAGTTGTTGTGATGATCAATGGAAGGGCTTTGAATTAACATTCCATATGTGTGAAATAAAATTGTTCCGTAGATGCCTCTTGTCTTGTCCGCGATCTTCATCCCTGTAGGTACCCAGGATCATGGAGATCGAGCCACGGTGAGGCTAGGAGCAAGGAGACCATGAAGTGTTATACAGAACACCAATGACAGTAAGGTTTAGTAGGGTAATACGGATCCTATCCTTGCCCAGGAAATACCTACATATGCTATGTCTGTTTTGACCTTACCAAGGCATTGTGTGAGGAGTTGGCAAACTAATCTGTCGGTGCTGGTGGAGCCAACGGGAAGATGAACACAAGTGCCCTTGGATCAGTTTGGAACGCATGACATGGTCAAAGAAAAATGAAGGGTTTGGATTCCGGGATCTGCACATGTTTAATATGGCTACGTTGGCTCGCCAAGGTTGGCTTCTCTTGCAAAACCTAGATACTCTATGTGGAAAGGTGCTAAAAGCAAAGTATTTCCCAGATGCATCGGTCCTTGAGGTATTACCACAGTCAGGTATGTCCTATGTATCCTTCGTGGTATGGAGCCGCTGAAAGCAGGAGTGTTGTGGAGAGTTGGTGATGGTGTGTCCATCGACATGTGGAGGGATCTCTGGATTCCGAGGTGGCCGTCTAGGCATCCTTCTTCCATTAGAGGTCAAGCAGTGCTGAGAAAGGTGGCGGAACTGATCGATCTATCCACTAAGCAATGGGAAGCGGAGCTTATAAATGACATGTTTGGGCTAGCAGATGCACAACACATCCTATCTATCCATCTCCGTAGCGGCATGGATAACCATCTGGCATGGCACTATGATAGCAAGGGGAACTTCAGCGTCAAGTTTGCATACCAGCTGGGGGTGAAGGTTAGCGTCAAGGCAGTGTGGTTCTATGGGACTGATGGACTACTTCAAACAAAATATATGCAGGAAAAAGGGCAAGGACTGCTGATGAGGTTTGTTTCACGATCCGGAAGCATATGTTGAAGTTCTCTGCAGATGTGATCCCAACCACTTTGGTTATCAATCCTACTGTGAAATGGGAACGACCAAAGCAGGAGCTTGTCAAGGTAAATTTTGATGCGGCCTTTGAACAAGGATCCGGTGATGGTGATTGGTGCATATGGGTATAACCTGCGCTCGGATGCCGGCGAAGTCATTGCAGCTAGTGGCGGCAAGCTCGTGCATATCAAATGCACCCTTCAAGCTGAAGTTGAGACGTGTCTTGCTGCAATCGAGGGAGCGGGCAATGTGGGAGTTCACAGAGTAATGCTGGAGTCTGATTCATCGTCCCGTGTTCAAGCTTTAAACTCCGGCGACTCAGACCGAGCAGAGCTGGGAGTCATGTTCGGGGAAGCAAGAAGCAGCTCCTCCGTGTCGATTCTTCTAAGTTTAATTTTTTGCCCAAGGGGTTGTAACTCTGTAGCGCACTCTTTAGCGTAGTTTGGTTATTATGCGGCTGTGCCACCCACTATTCGGACGGAGCACATGCTAGGCTTTGTTCTTGATTTGGTGGCAAGCTACTCTGCTGCACCAGTTGGTTAATGGAATGTTTGTATACGCGTAAAAATAACTGTTTTTTTCTTTCATTTATGTTATTAAAATATTCTAAATACACATATTTCATAAATAGTTTAGTTCCTCTAATCCAAATTAATCGACGTAACTTTAGTACAACTTGTAAAGTTGGATGGGAGGCAGTATTTGATTTTTTTAAAGCATTCACTGCATATTGAAAAAAATTCCATGCAGTGTAAAATACTGTTTGCGCAAATTGTAGAAAATGTTGATTGGATTTGAAAAAATTGTTTTTGACATTTTAAATAATGTTTACACAATATACCAAAAATGTTTACGTAATTTCAAGAAAGTTGTACCACTCAAAAAATGATCATGACATTTCAAAAGAATGCTCACACTATTTCAAAATGTTTATAAAATATAAAAAAATACCCATGTAATTTTTTAAAAATATTCATATGGTTCAAATAACGTACATGACATTTTAAAAATATTACAGGTTTCAAAAATATGTTCGTAATTTCTTTTAAAAGTGTTTACAAAATATTAAAAATTTACACCATTAAAAAAACTGTTTCATCTCATTCAAAAACAATATTCTACGTGTGTTCAACAATGTTTAACATGTATTCAGGAAAATGTTCAAACATGTATTTTAAAAATGATCATCATGTATTTGAAAACTATTCATCGTGTATCAAAAAAATGCTGCACGTGTATAAGAAAAGTGTACAACTTGTATTTTAAAATAGACATGTATTGCAAAAAATAAAGTTATAAAATGAAAAATCTATGCGCATAAGCAATTTGTGCTTTCCCATGCTTCTCGCATAAGCAAATCTATGCGTCCACGGGAAGCATATGTGCTTCTTGTGGAAGCAAAATAAAAATCACAAAAAAAAATTATGAGTTTTTGCGTAAAAAATTGCATGAATTTGTTTTCTCTCTGAAACCTAAGAAAACAAGGTGAAAAGCGAACCCAAAAAAAACTCATCTAAAACCCGAAAAAACGTACAGTTTTTTTTTTTAAAGGGAGCATTTAGCATGCGACATGTGGCAATGGCTGGATGTGCCACTTGGCATTCTCTAAGTGCAGCAAAAAAGTTACCCATGAAGGTCCTCTACAACAGGTAACTCCCAGTTAGTTGCTCTCGTGCTGTTTTTTTTTGAGATAATTGTTGGGGAACGTAGTAATTTCAAAAAAAATCCTACACACACGCAAGATCATGGTGATGCATAGCAACGAGAGGGGAGAGTGTTGTCCACGTACCCTCGTAGACCGAAAGCGGAAGCGTTAACACAACGCGGTTGATGTAGTCGTACGTCTTCACGATCCGACCGATCAAGTACCGAACCCACGGCACCTCCGAGTTCAGCACACGTTCAGCTCGATGACGTCCCTCGAACTCCGATCCAGCCGAGTGTTGAGGGAGAGTTTCGTCAGCACGACGGCGTGTTGACGATGATGATGTTCTACCGACGAAGGGCTTCGCCTAAGCACCGCTACGATATTATCGAGGTGTAATATGGTGGAGGGGGGCACCGCACACGGCTAAGAGATCAATAGATCAATTGTTGTGTCTATGGGGTGCCCCCTGCCCCCGTATATAAAGGAGCAAGGGGGGAGGCGGCCGGCCTAGGAGGAGGGCGCGCCAAGGGGGGAGTCCTACTCCCACCGGGAGTAGGACTCCTCCTTTCCTTGTTGGAGTAGGAAAAGGGAAGGGAGAAGGAGAAGGAAGGAAGGGGGCGCCCCCCCCCCTCCCTAGTCCAATTCGGACTAGTCCATGGGGAGGGGTGCGGCCACCCTTTGGGGCCTTTCTCTCCTTTCCCGTATGGCCCATTAAGGCCCAATACGAATTCCCGTAACTCTCCGGTACTCCGAAAAATACCCGAATCACTCGGAACCTTTCCAATGTCCGAATATAGTCGTTCAATATATCGATCTTTACGTCTCGACCATTTCGAAACTCCTCGTCATGTCCCCGATATCATCCGGGACTCCGAACTTCTTCGGTACATCAAAAATCATAAACTCATAATAAAACTGTCATCGTAACCTTAAGCGTGCGGACCCTACGGGTTCGAGAACTATGTAGACATGACCGAGACATGTCTCCGGTCAATAACCAATAGCGGGACCTGGATGCCCATATTGGCTCCCACATATTCTACGAAGATCTTTATCGGTCAAACTGCATAACAACATACGTTGTTCCCTTTGTCATCGGTATGTTACTTGCCCGAGATTCGATCGTCGGTATCTTAATACCTAGTTCAATCTCGTTACCGGCAAGTCTCTTTACTCGTTCTGTAATACATCATCTCGCAACAAACTCATTAGTTGCAATGCTTGCAAGGCTTAAGTGATGTGCATTACCGACAGGGCCCAGAGACACCTCTCCGACAATCGGAGTGACAAATCATAATCTCGAAATACGCCAACCCAACAAGTACCTTCGGAGACACCTGTAGAGCACCTTTATAATCACCCAGTTACGTTGTGACGTTTGGTAGCACACAAAGTGTTCCTCCGGTAAACGGGAGTTGCATAATCTCATAGTCATAGGAACATGTATAAGTCATGAAGAAAGCAATAGCAACATACTAAACGATCAAGTGCTAAGCTAACGGAATGGGTCAAGTCAATCACATCATTCTCCTAATGATATGATCCTGTTAATCAAATGACAACTCATGTCTATGGCTAGGAAACATAACCATCTTTGATCAACGAGCTAGTCAAGTAGAGGCATACTAGTGACACTCTGTTTGTCTATGTATTCACACATGTATCATATTTCCGGTTAATACAATTCTAGCATGAATAATAAACATTTATCATGATATAAGGAAATAAATAATAACTTTATTATTGCCTCTAGGGCATATTTCCTTCAGTCTCCCACTTGCACTAGAGTCAATAATCTAGTTCACATCGCCATGTGATTTAACATCAATAGTTCACATCACCATGTGATTAACACCCATAGTTCACATCGTCATGTGACCAACACCCAAAGGGTTTACTAGAGTCAATAATCTAGTTCACATCGCTATGTGATTAACACCCAAAGAGTACTAAGGTGTGATTATGTTTTGCTTGTGAGATAATTTTAGTCAACGAGTCTGTCACATTCAGATCCGTAAGTATTTTGCAAATTTCTATGTCTACAATGCTCTGCACGGAGCTACTCTAGCTAATTGCTCCCACTTTCAATATGTATCTAGACCGAGACTTAGAGTCATCTAGATTAGTGTCAAAACTTGCATCGACGTAACCCTTTACGACGAACCTTTTGTCACTTCCATAATCGAGAAACATATCCTTATTCCAGTAAGGATAATTTTGACCGCTGTCCAGTGATCTACTCCTAGATCACTATTGTACTCCCTTGCCAAAATTAGTGTAGGGTATACAATAGATCTGGTACACAGCATGGCATACTTTATAGAACCTATGGCCGAGGCATAGGGAATGACTTTCATTCTTTTTCTATCTTCTGTCGTGGTCGGGCTTTGAGTCTTACTCAATTTCACACCTTGTAACACAGGCAAGAAACTCTTTCTTTGACTGTTCCATTTTGAACCACTTCAAAATCTTGTTAAGGTATGTACTCATTGAAAAAACTTATCAAGTGTCTTGATCTATCTCTATAGATCTTGATGCTCAATATGTAAGCAGCTTCACCGAGGTCTTTCTTTGAAAAACTCCTTTCAAACACTCCTTTATGCTTTGTAGAATAATTCTACATTATTTCCGATCAACAATATGTCATTCACATATACTTATCAGAAATGTTGTAGTGCTCCCACTCACTTTCTTGTAAATACAGGCTTCACCGCAAGTCTGTATAAAACTATAACCTTTGATCAACTTATCAAAGCGTATATTCCAACTCCGAGATACTTGCACCAGTCCATAGATGGATCGCTGGAGCTTGCATATTTTGTTAGCACCTTTAGGATTGACAAAACCTTCTGGTTGCATCATATACAACTCTTCTTTAATAAATCCATTAAGGTATGCAGTTTTGTTTATCCATTTGCCAGATTTCATAAAATGCGGCAATTGCTAACATGATTCGGACAGACTTAAGCATAGATACGAGTGAGAAACTCTCATCGTAGTCAACACCTTAAACTTGTCGAAAACCTTTTGCGACAATTCTAGCTTTGTAGATAGTAACACTACTATCAGCGTCCGTCTTCCTCTTGAAGATCCATTTAATCTCAATGGCTTGCCGATCATTGGGCAAGTCAATCAAAGTCCATACTTTGTTCTCATACATGGATCTCATCTTAGATTTCATGGCCTCAAGCCATTTTGCGGAATCTGGGCTCACCATCGCTTCTTCATAGTTCGTAGGTTCGTCATGGTCTAGTAACATAACCTCCAGAACAGGATTACCGTACCACTCTGGTGCGGATCTTACTCTAGTTGACCTACGAGGTTCAGTAATAACTTGATCTGAAGTTCCATGATCATCATCATTAACTTCCTCACTATTTGGTATAGGCGTCACAGAAACTGGTTTCTGCGATGAACTACTTTCCAATAAGGGAGCAGATACAATTACCTCATCAAGTTCTACTTTCCTCCCACTCACTTCTTTTGAGAGAAACTCCTTCTCTAGAAAGGATCCATACTTAGCAACGAATGTCTTGCCTTCGGATCTGTGATAGAAGGTGTACCCAACTGTCTCCTTTGGGTATCCTATGAAGACACATTTCTCCGATTTGGGTTTGAGCTTATCAGGATGAAACTTTTCACATAAGCATCGCAACCCCAAACTTTAAGAAACGACAACTTTGGTTTCTTGCCAAACCACAGTTCATAAGATGTCGTCTCGACGGATTTAGATGGTACCCTATTTAACGTGAATGTAGCTGTCTCTAATGCATAACCTCAAAACGATAGTGGTAGATCGGTAAGAGACATCATATATTGCACCATATCTAATAAAGTACGGTTACGATGTTCGGACACACCATTACACTGTGGTGTTCCAGGTGGCGTGAGTAGTGAAACTATTTCACATTGTTTTTACTGAAGGCCAAACTCGGAACTCAAATACTCTTCTCCACGATCAGATCGTAGAAACTTTATTTTCTTGTTACGATGATTTTCCACTTCACTCTGAAATTATATGAACTTTTCAAATGTTTCAGACTTCTGTTTCATTAAGTAGATATACCCATATCTGCTCAAATCATCTGTGAAGGTCAGAAATTAATGATACCTGCTACGAGCCTCAATATTCATCGGACCACATACATCTGTATGTATGATTTCCAACAAATCTGTTGCTCTCTCCATAGTTCCGGAGAACGGCGTATTAGTCATCTTGCCCATGAGGCACGGTTCGCAAGCATCAAGTGATTCATAATCAAGTGATTCCAAAATCCCATCAGTATGGAGTTTCTTCATGCGCTTTACACCAATATGACCTAAACGGCAGTGCCACAAATAAGTTGCACTATCATTATTAACTTTGCATCTTTTGGCTTCATTATTATGAATATGTGTATCACTACGATCGAGATCCAACAAACCATTTTATTGGGTGTATGACCATAGAAGGTTTTATTCATGTAAACAGAACAACAATTATTCTCTAATTTAAATGAATAACCGTATTGCAACAAACATGATCAAATCATATTCATGCTCAACGCAAACACCAAATAACACTTATTTAGGTTCAACACTAATCCCAAAAGTATAGGGAGTGTGCGATGATGATCATATCAATCTTGGAACCACTTCCAATACACATCGTCACTTCATCCTTAACTAGTTTATGTTCATGCAACTCCCATTTCGAGTTACTACTCTTTAGCAACTGAACCAGTATCAAATACTGAGGGGTTGCTATAAACACTAGTAAGTACACATCAATAACATGTATATCCAATATACCTTTGTTCACTTTGCCATCCTTCTTATCCACCAAATACTTGGGGCAGTTCCGCTTCCAGTGACCAGTCCCTTTGCAGTAGAAGCACTTAGTCTCAGGCTTAGGTACAGACTTGGGCTTCTTCACTTGAGTAGCAACTTGCTTGCCGTTCTTTTTGAAGTTCCCCTTCTATCCCTTTGCCCTTTTCTTGAAACTAGTGGTCTTGTTAACCATCAACACTTGATGCTCTTTCTTGATTTCTACCTTCGTCGATTTCAGCATCGCGTAGATCTCGGGAATTACTTTCGTCATCCCTTACATACTATAGTTCATCACGAAGTTCTACTAACTTGGTGATGCTGACTAGAGAATGTTGGAGATCGTTGCAGAATTTTAAAATTTTCTACGCATCACCAAGATCCATCTATGGAGCTTACTAGCAACAAGAGGGAAGGAGTGCATCTACATACCCTTGTAGATCGCGAGCGGAAGCGTTCAAGTGAACGGGGTTGATGGAGTCGTACTCGTCGTGATCCAAATCACCGATGACCGAGCGCCGAACGGACGGCACCTCCGTGTTCAACACACGTACGGAGCAGAGACGTCTCCTCCTTCTTGATCTAGCAAGGGGGAAGGAGAGGTTGATGGAGATCCAGCAGCACGACGGCGTGGTGGTGGAAATAGCGGGGATCCCGGCAGGGCTTCGCCAAGCGCAAGCGGGAGGGAGAGGGAGGCGCCAGGGGCTAGGGTACTGCTGCCCTCCCTCCCCCCACTATATATAGGGGTCCTGGGGGCGCCGGCCCCCTAGAGATCCCATCTGAGGGGGGGCGGCGGCCAAGGGGGTGGCTTGCCCCCCAAGCCAAGTGGGGCGCCCCCCCCCCCCACCCCCAGGGTTTCCAACCCTAGGCGCAGGGGAGGCCCAAGGGGGGCGCACCAGCCCACCAGTGGCTGGTTCCCCTCCCCACTTCAGCCCATGGGGCCCTCCGGGACAGGTGGCCCCACCCGGTGGACCCCCGGGACCCTTCCAGTGGTCCCGGTACAATACCGATAATCCCCGAAACTTTCCCGATGGCCGAAACTGGACTTCCTATATATAATTCTTCACCTCCGGACCATTCCGGAACTCCTCGTGACGTCCGGGATCTCATCCGGGACTCCGAACAACTTTCGGGTTTCCGCATACTAATATCTCTACAACCCTAGCGTCACCGAACCTTAAGTGTGTAGACCCTACGGGTTCGGGAGACATGTAGACATGACCGAGACAACTCTCCGGTCAATAACCAACAGCGGGATCTGGATACCCATGTTGGCTCCCACATGTTCCACGATGATCTCATCGGATGAACCACGATGTCGAGGATTCAATCAATCCCGTATACAATTCCCTTTGTCAATCGGTACGTTACTTGCCCGAGATTCGATCGTCGGTATCCCAATACCTCGTTCAATCTCGTTACCGGCAAGTCACTTTACTCGTACCGTAATGCATGATCCCGTGACCAACTACTTGGTCACTTTGAGCTCATTATGATGATGCATTACCGAGTGGGCCCAGAGATACCTCTCCGTCATACGGAGTGACAAATCCCAGTCTCGATCCGTGTCAACCCAACAGACACTTTCAGAGATACCTGTAGTGTACCTTTATAGTCACCCAGTTACGTTGTGATGTTTGGTACACCCAGAGCACTCCTACGGCATCCGGGAGTTACATGATCTCATGGTCTAAGGAAATGATACTTGACATCGGAAAAGCTCTAGCAAACGAACTACACGATCTTTGTGCTATGCTTAGGATTGGGTCTTGTCCATCACATCATTCTCCTAATGATGTGATCCCGTTATCAATGACATCCAATGCCCATAGTCAGGAAACCATGACTATCTGTTGATCAACGAGCTAGTCAACTAGAGGCTTACTAGGGACATGTTGTGGTCTATGTATTCACACATGTATTACGATTTCCGGATAACACAATTATAGCATGAACAATAGACAATTATCATGAACAAGGAAATATAATAATAACCATTTTATTATTGCCTCTAGGGCATATTTCCAACAGTCTCCCACTTGCACTAGAGTTAATAATCTAGTTACATTGTGATGAATCGAACACCCATAGAGTTCTGGTGTTGATCATGTTTTGCTCTAGGGAGAGGTTTAGTCAACGGATCTGCTACATTCAGGTCCGTATGTACTTTACAAATATCTATGTCTCCATTTTGAACACTTTCACGAATGGAGTTGATGCGACGCTTGATATGCCTGGTCTTCCTGTGAAACCTGGGCTCCTTGGCAAGGGCAATAGCTCCAGTGTTGTCACAGAAGAGAGTTATCGGGCCCGACGCATTGGGAATCACCCCTAGGTCAGTAATGAACTCCTTCATCCAGATTGCTTCTTGCGCTGCCTCTGAGGCCGCCATGTACTCCGCTTCACATGTAGATCCCGCCACGACGCTTTGCTTGCAACTGCACCAGCTTACTGCCCCTCCATTCAAAATATACACGTATCCGGTTTGTGACTTAGAGTCATCCAGATCTGTGTCGAAGCTAGCGTCGACGTAACCCTTTACGACGAGCTCTTCGTCACCTCCATATACGAGAAACATATCCTTAGTCCTTTTCAGGTACTTCAGGATATTCTTGACCGCTGTCCAGTGTTCCATGACGGGATTACTTTGGTACCTTCCTACCAAACTTACGGCAAGGTTTACATCAGGTCTGGTACACAGCATGGCATACATAATAGACCCTATGGCCGAGGCATAGGGGATGACACTCATCTTTTCTCTATCTTCCGTCGTGGTCGGGCATTGAGCCGTGCTCAATTGCACACCTTGAAATACAGGCAAGAACCCCTTCTTGGACTGATCCATATTGAACTTCTTCAATATCTTGTCAAGGTACGTACTCTGTGAAAGACCAATGAGGCGTCTTGATCTATCTCTATAGATCTTGATGCCTAATATATAAGCAGCTTCTCCAAGGTCCTTCATTGAAAAACACTTATTCAAGTAGGCCTTTATACTTTCCAAGAATTCTATATCATTTCCCATCAATAGTATGTCATCCACATATAATAAGAGAAATGCTACAGAGCTCCCACTCACTTTCTTGTAAACACAGGCTTCTCCATAAGTCTGTGTAAACCCAAACGCTTTGATCATCTCATCAAAGCGAATGTTCCAACTCCGAGATGCTTGCACCAGCCCATAGATGGAGCGCTGGAGCTTGCATACCTTGTTAGCATTCTTAGGATCGACAAAACCTTCCGGCTGCATCATATACAATTCTTCCTTAAGAAAGCCGTTAAGGAATGCCGTTTTGACGTCCATTTGCCATATCTCATAATCATAGAATGCGGCAATTGCTAACATGATTCGGTCGGACTTCAGCTTCGCTACGGGTGAGAAAGTCTCATCGTAGTCAACCCCTTGAACTTGTCGATAACCCTTAGCGACAAGTCGAGCTTTATAGATGGTAATATTACCATCCGTGTCCGTCTTCTTCTTAAAGATCCATTTGTTTTCTATCGCTCGCCGATCATCGGGCAAGTCTGTCAAAGTCCACACTTTGTTTTCATACATGGATCCTATCTCGGATTGCATGTCTTGAAGCCATTTGTTGGAATCTGGGCCCGCCATTGCTTCTTCATAGTTCGAAGGTTCACCGTTGTCTAACAACATGATTTCCATGACAGGGTTGCCGTACCACTCTGGTGCGGAACGTGTCCTTGTGGACCTACGAAGTTCAGCAGTAACTTGATCTGAAGCTTCATGATCATCATCATTAACTTCCTCCCCAGTCAGTGCAGGCACCACAGGAACATCTTCCCGCGCTGCGCTACTTTCCGGTTCGGAAGGGGTGACTATTACCTCATCAAGTTCCACTTTCCTCCCACTCACTTCTTTCGAGAGAAACTCTTTCTCCAGAAAGGACCCGTTCTTGGCAACAAAGATCTTGCCTTCAGATCTGAGGTAGAAGGTATACCCAATGGTTTCCTTAGGGTATCCTATGAAGACGCATTTTTCCGACTTGGGTTCGAGCTTTTCAGGTTGAAGTTTCTTGACATAAGCATCGCATCCCCAAACTTTTAGAAACGACAGCTTAGGTTTCTTCCCAAACCATAATTCATACGGTGTCGTCTCAACGGATTTCGACGGAGCTCTATTTAAAGTGAATGCGGCAGTCTCTAAAGCATAGCCCCAAAATGAGAGCGGTAGATCGGTAAGAGACATCATAGATCGCACCATATCCAATAGAGTGCGATTACGACGTTCGGACACACCATTTCACTGAGGTGTTCCAGGCGGCGTGAGTTGTGAAACTATTCCACATTTCCTTAAGTGTGTGCCAAATTCGTGACTCAAATATTCCCCTCCACGATCTGATCGTAAGAATTTTATTTTCCTGTCACGTTGATTCTCAACCTCACTCTGAAATTCCTTGAACTTTTCAAAGGTCTCAGACTTGTGTTTCATTAGGTAGACATACCCATATCTACTCAAGTCATCAGTGAGAGTGAGAACATAACGATAGCCACCGCGAGCCTCAACACTCATTGGACCGCACACATCAGTATGTATGATTTCCAATAAGTTGGTTGCTCACTCCATTGTTCCGGAGAACGGAGTCTTGGTCATCTTACCCATGAGGCATGGTTCGCACGTGTCAAATGATTCGTAATCAAGAGACTCTAAGAGTCCATCAGCATGGAGCTTCTTCATGCGCTTGACACCAATGTGACCAAGACGGCAGTTCCACAAGTATGTGGGACTATCATTATCAACCTTACATCTTTTGGTACTCACACTATGAATATGTGTAACACTACGTTCGAGATTCATTAAGAATAAACCATTAACCAGCGGGGCATGACCATAAAACATATCTCTCATATAAATAGAACAACCATTATTCTCGGATTTAAATGAGTAGCCATCTCGAATTAAATGAGATCCTGATACAATGTTCATGCTCAAAGCTGGCACGAAATAACAATTATTGAGGTTTAAAACTAATCCCGTAGGTAAATGTAGAGGTAGCGTGCCGACGGCGATCACATCGACCTTGGAACCATTCCCGACGCGCATCGTCACCTCGTCCTTTGCCAGTCTCCGTTTATTCCGCAGCTCCTGCTTTGAGTTACAAATATGAGCAACCGCACCGGTATCAAATACCCAGGAGCTACTACGAGTGCTGGTAAGGTACACATCAATAACATGTATATCACATATACCTTTGGTGTTGCCGGCCTTCTTGTCCGCTAAGTACTTGGGGCAGTTCCGCTTCCAGTGACCACTTCCCTTGCAATAAAAGCACTCAGTCTCAGGCTTGGGTCCATTCTTTGGCTTCTTCCCGGCAACTGGCTTACCGGGCGCGGCAACTCCCTTGCCGTCCTTCTTGAAGTTCTTCTTACCCTTTCCTTTCTTGAACTTAGTGGTTTTATTCACCATCAACACTTGATGTTCCTTTTTGATCTCCACCTCCGCTGATTTCAGCATTGAATATACCACAGGAATGGTCTTTTCCATCCCCTGCATATTGAAGCTCATCACAAAGCTCTTGTAGCTCGGTGGAAGCGACTTAAGGATTCTGTCAATGACCTCGTCATCTGGGAGATTAACTCCCAGCTGAGTCAAGCGGTTGTGTAACCCAAACATTTTGAGTATGTGCTCACTGACAGAACTATTTTCCTCCATCTTACAACTGAAGAACTTGTCGGTGACTTCATATCTCTCGACCCGGGCATGAGCTTGGAAAACCATTTTCAGCTCTTCGAACATCTCATATGCTCCGTGTTGCTCAAAACGCTTTTGGAGCCCCGGTTCTAAGCTGTAAAGCATGCCGCACTGAACGAGGGAGTAATCATCAGCACGCTGCTGCCAAGCGTTCATAACGTCTTGGTTCTCTGGGATGGGTGCGTCACCTAGCGGTGCTTCTAGGACATAATCTTTCTTGGCAGCTATGAGGATGATCCTCAGGTTCCGGACCCAGTCCGTATAGTTGCTGCCATCATCTTTCAGCTTGGTTTTCTCTAGGAACGCGTTGAAGTTGAGGGCAACATTAGCGTGGGCCATTTGATCTACAAGACATATTGTAAAGATTTTAGACTAAGTTCATGATAATTAAGTTCATCTAATCAAATTATTCAATGAACTCCCACTCAGATAGACATCCCTCTAGTCATCTAAGTGAAACATGATCCGAGTCAACTAGGCCGTGTCCGATCATCACGTGAGACGGACTAGTCAAGATCGGTGAACATCTTCATGTTGATCGTATCTTCTATACGACTCATGCTCGACCTTTCGGTCTTCCGTGTTCCGAGGCCATGTCTGTACATGCTAGGCTCGTCAAGTCAACCTAAGTGTATTGCGTGTGTTCCGAGGCCATGTCTGTACATGCTAGGCTCGTCAACACCCGTTGTATGCGAACGTTAGAATCTATCACACCCGATCATCACGTGGTGCTTCGAAACAACAAACCTTCGCAACGGTGCACAGTTAGGGGGAACACTTTCTTGAAATTATTATAAGGGATCATCTTACTTACTACCGTCGTACTAAGCAAATAAGATGAAAAACATGATAAACATCACATGCAATCAAATAGTGACATGATATGGCCAATATCATTTTGCTCCTTTGATCTCCATCTTCGGGGCGCCATGATCATCTTCGTCACCGGCATGACACCATGATCTCCATCATCGTGTCTTCATGAAGTTGTCACGCCAACGATTAGTTCTACTTCTATGGCTAACGTGTTTAGCAATAAAGTAAAGTAATTTACATGGCGTTATTCAATGACACGCAGGTCATACAAAAAATAAAGACAACTCCTATGGCTCCTGCCGGTTGTCATACTCATCGACATGCAAGTCGTGATTCCTATTACAAGAACATGATCAATCTCATACATCTCATATATCTCATTCATCACATCCTTTTGGCCATATCACATCACAAGGCATATGCTGCAAAAACAAGTTAGACGTCCTCTAATTGTTGTTGCAAGTTTTTACGTGGCTTCTATAGGTTTCTAGCAAGAACGTTTCTTACCTACGTAAAACCACAACGTGATATGCCAATTTCTATTTACCCTTCATAAGGACCCTTTTCATCGAATCCGTTCCGACTAAAGTGGGAGGACAGACACCCGCTAGCCACCTTATGCAACTAGTGCATGTCAGTCGGTGGAACCTGTCTCACGTAAGCGTACGTGTAAGGTCAGTCCGGGCCGCTTCATCCCACAATACCGCCGAAACAAGATAAGACTAGTAGTGGCAAGAAAAATTGACAACATCTACGCCCACAACTGCTTTGTGTTCTACTCGTGCATAGAAACTACGCATAGGCCTGGCTCATGATGCCACTGTAGGAGATCGTTGCAGAATTTTAAAATTTTCTACGCATCACCAAGATCCATCTATGGAGTTTACTAGCAACGAGAGGGAAGGAGTGCATCTACATACCCTTGTAGATCGCGAGCGGAAGCGTTCAAGTGAACGGGGTTGATGGAGTCGTACTCGTCGTGATCCAAATCACCGATGACCGAGCGCCGAACGGACGGCACCTCCGCGTTCAACACACGTATGGAGCAGCGACGTCTCCTCCTTCTTGATCCAGCAAGGGGGAAGGAGAGGTTGATGGAGATCCAGCAGCACGACGGCGTGGTGGTGGAAGTAGTGGGGATCCCGGCAGGGCTTCGCCAAGCGCAAGCGGCAGGGAGAGGTGTCACGGGAGGGAGAGGGAGGCGCCAGGGGCTAGGGTACTGCTGCCCTCCCTCCCCCCCACTATATATAGGGGTCCTGGGGGGGCGCCGGCCCCCTGGAGATCCCATCTGAGGGGGGGCGGCGGCCAAGGGGGTGGCTTGCCCCCCAAGCCAAGTGGGGCGCCCCCCACCCCCAGGGTTTCCAACCCTAGGCGCAGGGGAGGCCCAAGGGGGGCGCACCAGCCCACCAGTGGCTGGTTCCCCTCCCCACTTCAGCCCATGGGGCCCTCCGGGACAGGTGGCCCCACCCGATGGACCCCCAGGACCCTTCTGGTGGTCCCGGTACAATACCGATAACCCCCGAAACTTTTCCGGTGGCCGAAACTGGACTTCCTATATATAATTCTTCACCTCCGGACCATTCCGGAACTCCTCGTGACGTCCGGGATCTCATCCGGGACTCCGAAAAACTTTCGGGTTTCCGCATACTAATATCTCTACAACCCTAGCGTCACCGAACCTTAAGTGTGTAGACCCTACGGGTTCGGGAGACATGTAGACATGACCGAGACGACTCTCTGGTCAATAACCAACAGCGGGATCTGGATACCCATGTTGGCTCCCACATGTTCCACGATGATCTCATCGGATGAACCACGATGTCGAGGATTCAATCAATCCCGTATACAATTCCCTTTGTCAATCGGTACGTTACTTGCCCGAGATTCGATCGTCGGTATCCCAATACCTCGTTCAATCTCGTTACCGGCAAGTTACTTTACTCGTACCGTAATGCATGATCCCGTGACCAACTACTTGGTCACTTTGAGCTCATTATGATGATGCATTACCGAGTGGGCCCAGAGATACCTCTCCGTCATACGGAGTGACAAATCCCAGTCTCGATCCGTGTCAACCCAACAGACACTTTCAGAGATACCTGTAGTGTACCTTTATAGTCACCCAGTTACATTGTGATGTTTGGTACACCCAAAGCACTCCTACGGCATCCGGGAGTTACACGATCGCATGGTCTAAGGAAATGATACTTGACATTGGAAAAGCTCTAGCAAACGAACTACACGATCTTTGTGCTATGCTTAGGATTGGGTCTTGTCCATCACATCATTCTCCTAATGATGTGATCCCGTTATCAATGACATCCAATGCCCATAGTCAGGAAACCATGACTATCTGTTGATCAACGAGCTAGTCAACTAGAGGCTTACTAGGGACATGTTGTGGTCTATGTATTCACACATGTATTACGATTTCCGGATAACACAATTATAGCATGAACAATAGACAATTATCATGAACAAGGAAATATAATAATAACCATTTTATTATTGCCTCTAGGGCATATTTCTAACAGAGAATTCTGTCAATCACTATTTTATCTGGAAGATTAACTCCCACTTGATTCAAGCGATTGTAGTACCCAGACAATCTGAGCACATGCTCACTGCTTGAGCTATTCTCCTCCATCTTTTAGCTATAGAACTTGTTGGAGACTTCATATCTCTCAACTCAGGTATTTGCTTGAAATATTAACTTCAACTCCTGGAGCATCTCATATGGTCCATGACGTTCAAAACGTCTTTGAAGTCCTGATTCTAAGCCGTTAAGCATGGTGCACTAAACTATCAAGTAGTCATCATATTGAGCTAGCCAAACGTTCATAACGTCTGCATCTGCTCCTGCAATAGGTCTGTCACCTAGCGGTGCATCAAGGACATAATTCTTCTGTGCAGCAATGAGGATAATCCTCAGACCACGGATCCAATCCGCATCTTTGCTACTAACATCTTTCAACATAATTTTCTCTAGGAACATATCAAAAATAAACATAGGGAAGCAACAACGCGAGCTATTGATCTACAACATAATTTGCAAAAATACTATCAGGACTAAGTTCATGATAAATTGAAGTTCAATTAATCATATTACTTAAGAACTCCCACTTAGATAGACATCCCTCTAATCCTCTAAGTGATCACGTGATCCATATCAACTAAACCATGTCCGATCATCACGTGAGATGGAGTAGTTTCAACGGTGAACATCACTATGTTGATCATATCTACTATATGATTCACGCTCGACCTTTCTGTCTCCGTGTTCCGAGGCCATATCCGTTATATGCTAGGCTCGTCAAGCTTAACATGAGTATTCCGCGTGTGCAACTGTTTTGCACCCGTTGTATTTGAACGTAGAGCCTATCACACCGATCATCACGTGGTGTCTCAGCACGAAGAACTTTCGCAACGGTGCATACTCAGGGAGAACACTTATACCTTGATAATTTAGTGAGAGATCATCTTATAATGCTACCGTCAATCAAAGCAAGATAAGATGCATAAAAGATAAACATCACATGCAATCAATATAAGTGATATGATATGGCCATCATCATCTCGTGCTTGTGATCTCCATCTCCGAATCTCCGTCATGATCACCATCGTCACCGACGTGACACCTTGATCTCCATCGTAGCATCGTTGTCGTCTCGCCAATCTTATGCTTCTACGACTATCGCTACCGCTTAGTGGTAAAGTAAAGCATTACAGGGCGATTGCATTGCATACAAAAAAGCGACAACCATATGGCTCCTGCCAGTTGCCGATAACTCGGTTACAAAACATGATCATCTCATACAATAAAATTTAGCATCATGTCTTGACCATATCACATCACAACATGCCCTGCAAAAACAAGTTAGACGTCCTCTACTTTGTTGTTGCAAGTTTTACGTGGCTGCTACGGGCTTAGCAAGAACCGTTCTTACCTACGCATCAAAACCACAACGATAGTTTGTCAAGTTGGTGTTGTTTTAACCTTCGCAAGGACCGGGCGTAGCCACACTCGGTTCAACTAAAGTGAGAGAGACAGACACCCGCCAGTCACCTTTAAGCAACGAGTGCTCGCAACGGTGAAACCGGTCTCGCGTAAGCGTACGCGTAATGTTGATCCGGGCCGCTTCATCTCACAATACCGCCGAACCAAAGTATGACATGCTGGTAAGCAGTATGACTTATATCGCCCACAACTCACTTGTGTTCTACTCGTGCATAACATCAACGCATAAAACCAGGCTCGGATGCCACTGTTGGGGAACGTAGTAATTTCAAAAAAATTCCTACGCACACGCACAAGATCATGGTGATGCATAGCAACGAGAGGGGAGAGTGTTGTCCACGTACCCTCGTAGACCGAAAGCGGAAGCGTTAACACAACGCGGTTGATGTAGTCGTACGTCTTCACGATCCGACCGATCAAGTACCGAACGCACGGCACCTCCGAGTTCAGCACACGTTCAGCTCGATGACGTCCCTCGAACTCCGATCCAGCCGAGTGTTGAGGGAGAGTTTCGTCAGCACGACGGCGTGGTGACGATGATGATGTTCTACCGACGCAGGGCTTCGCCTAAGCACCGCTACGATATTATCGAGGTGTAATATGGTGGAGGGGGGCACCGCACACGGCTAAGAGATCAATAGATCAATTGTTGTGTCTATGGGGTGCCCCCTGCCCCCGTATATAAAGGAGCAAGGGGGGAGGCGGCCGGCCTAGGAGGAGGGCGCGCCAAGGGGGGAGTCCTACTCCCACCGGGAGTAGGACTCCTCCTTTCCTTGTTGGAGTAGGAAAAGGGAAGGGAGAAGGAGAAGGAAGGAAGGGGGCGCCCCCCCTCCCTAGTCCAATTCGGACTAGTCCATGGGGAGGGGTGCGGCCACCCTTTGGGGCCTTTCTCTCCTTTCCCGTATGGCCCATTAAGGCCCAATACGAATTCCCGTAACTCTCCGGTACTCCGAAAAATACCCGAATCACTCGGAACCTTTCCGATGTCCGAATATAGTCGTCCAATATATCGATCTTTACGTCTCAACCATTTCGAGACTCCTCGTCATGTCCCCGATCTCATCCGGGACTCCGAACTTCTTCGGTACATCAAAAATCATAAACTCATAATAAAACTGTCATCGTAACGTTAAGCGTGCGGACCCTACGGGTTCGAGAACTATATAGACATGACCGAGACACGTCTCCGGTCAATAACCAATAGCGGGACCTGGATGCCCATATTGGCTCCCACATATTCTACGAAGATCTTTATCGGTCAAACCGCATAACAACATACGTTGTTCCCTTTGTCATCGGTATGTTACTTGCCCGAGATTCGATCGTCGGTATCTTAATACCTAGTTCAATCTCGTTACCGGCAAGTCTCTTTACTCGTTCTGTAATACATCATCTCGCAACAAACTCATTAGTTGCAATGCTTGCAAGGCTTAAGTGATGTGCATTACCGAGAGGGCCCAGAGATACCTCTCCGACAATCGAAGTGACAAATCCTAATCTCGAAATACGCCAACCCAACAAGTACCTTCGGAGACACCTGTAGAGCACCTTTATAATCACCCAGTTACGTTGTGACGTTTGGTAGCACACAAAGTGTTCCTCCGGTAAACGGGAGTTGCATAATCTCATAGTCATAGGAACATGTATAAGTCATGAAGAAAGCAATAGCAACATACTAAACGATCGAGTGCTAAGCTAACGGAATGGGTCAAGTCAATCACATCATTCTCCTAATGATATGATCCCGTTAATCAAATGACAACTCATGTCTATGGCTAGGAAACATAACCATCTTTGATCAACGAGCTAGTCAAGTAGAGGCATACTAGTGATGCTCTGTTTGTCTATGTATTCACACATGTATCATGTTTCCGGTTAATACAATTCTAGCATGAATAATAAACATTTATCATGATATAAGGAAATAAATAATAACTTTATTATTGCCTTTAGGGCATATTTCCTTCAGTAATCTCGCGATGTTATGTATTGCTCATTGCGAGCAATACACAATGCGTCTCTTGCATGGCCCGCGCGACATGGGTCTGGCCCATCGAGAGACCACAAACCTGTTTTTTTTTCATTTCATTATTCAGCCAGTTTGATTTTAATTTGAAAAAAAACTCAAGAATACAAAGACAAAAGTTGTGAATTCAGTGAATGTTAATGCAAACTTCAAAATCTTCATGAATTCAAAATATGATCATGATTTTAAAAATATTTGTGATCTCAGAAAAAATTACAACTTCAAAAAAAATTCCATGAATTCAGAAAATTTGGTGAATATAAAATCACGTGAATACAGAAAAAGTTCACGAATATTTTTGAAATCCAAATTTGTTTTCTGCAAAATGTGAACAATGTTTTGAATTTCTGAACATTTCTTTCAAATGTAGAGGATTTTTTAAATTGTGCACACTTTTTGTAATTTCAAATATTTTAAAAACACAAAAATTGAAATTTTGAACATTTGTAATAAATAGAGGCAGAATAAATATAGAAAACATGGCCAGGAAACCAGAAACTGGGCATAGAAAACCGGGTGAAAAAGAACAAAAATGAGAAAACTGATAAATCGGTGAAAAAAAACAAATGGACGATCGCAGAAAACTAGCTGGAAATGTTCACAAAAACCAAACCGGTCAGAGCCCATAAGGCGGGCAAAGAAACGGATGAAAAATTGAAAAAGAAAATATAGAAAAAACCGGTGAGAAAACCAAATCAAAGGCTCCAACAACCAGCTTCAAAATGTTCAGAAAAAAAGTCCAGTGCCTTTTAGAACAAAAAAAATTCAATGCCTTTTTTTAGCACAAACAAAGTTCAAGACCTAACTCGCCCAAAGCACTGGGTTCCTAGTGCGCCGGCCGATGTTCGTGCACTAGTGGGCGACTCGAATGATACGTATCGCTATAGCAATACATATCATTTGCGGTGCGCCATTGTGTCCCCTGGTTCCTAGTAGTTTTTTTAATTGGAATCTGATAACGCCCGAATGTTTAGGATTTGACCACGACAAATTAAACGTTTTTCATGGTAATTTTAGTGACGCGAGGATGACAATTTTAGTTGGTAAGTATAGCAACTCCCTGCTCTGTGTATTTTCTGCCCGAAAAATTACCGTGCATGCGAACTAAACTTGTCATCCTCTCGTTACTAAAATTGCGATAAAAAAACGTTTGATTGTCATGGTAAAATCCTGAACGCTATCATTTCCGGGTTTTTTCAGATTAGTTCATAGTAGTTCCTCCGGGATCCGGCTTGCCTGCTTCCTCTCCATGCTCCCATCCGTGCTCCCACTTCATCCTACGGCTGTTCTTTTCCCTTTTTCTTTTCTAATCTAATCATCTCCCCCCTGATTTTCA
The DNA here is from genome assembly GCF_002575655.3 of Aegilops tauschii subsp. strangulata. Lineage (NCBI taxonomy): Eukaryota > Viridiplantae > Streptophyta > Magnoliopsida > Poales > Poaceae > Aegilops > Aegilops tauschii. The sequence continues at coordinate 489,849,776 of NC_053039.3, forward strand.
GGGGGTGGGGCCGGGCCTTATTTTCTTCCAATCAAATCAAGCCACGTATGCGGGAGCACGGATGGGAGCATGGAAGGGAGCAGGCAAGTCTCGTCCGTTCCTCTGCCAGTGACCATGATTGGTGTCGGATCCTTTCGCTTTTTTTTTTTGAGATGGGGGATCCTTTCTCTTAGAAGAGAAGACCAGTACCGTTGAAGAAAGGTTCGGTCCTTCCAACGCCACTCACAAGCATCCCGCCATGCATAGCGACTTAGCTGGCGGCACGTCAGTGGAACATAAACATCTGCGGGCGCCGGCGCCTTTCGGCTTTCTCTTTTCCACTCCGGAAAAGGTGAAAAACTAGCTACCCGCATCCTAATTTGCAATCTGAAAACTGTTACTAGATCCTACCGTTGATTGGTGCACTCCTTCGGCTGTACAATCTGAACGGGGCCGGCCAAAGTCGAGAGCACTTATGACGAGCACAAGCGGCGATCTCCCCACAAAGTGTCGTGCATGAGAGCTAGCGCTTCCTTCCTATGCAAGCTTGACGAAGAAAAGTGTTGTCCATGGATGGGCGCCTGGCTTGATATTTTGACAGCTACGTCCAACCACGCTGAACCGGATGCAACTAAATGACTGTCATTTTCACTGGCTAGGGTTGATGAAACTCATGTCGTACTAGGCCACAATGTGTCAAGATATCTGACTCGGCATAGCTCAGCTGATCATCCCGTGCACGTATATATGTTCGCTAGTGTTGACTGTTGAGTTGGAATCCGAATATTGGAATTTACCGACGCCCACCTAGCTCCCTTTCATCGGCTTGGCTGAAAATGCTCGTCGAGCCTGGCTAGGCTAGGCATGCATCCCGTCGCTCAGGTGGACGTGCACGTCGAACGCGAGCTGCTCCATTGCTCAAGTACGTACGCTCACGGAGTCACTGGAGCCGATCGAACTCGACACGTTCGATTCCCGGCTTCAGTGCACGTCCATCGTCCAAGTCCCATCCATGATCCATCCATCCCCGGCCGGCCGGCAGGCGGCGGCGGCCAATTGCAGCCCGAAAGATCACACGCGCCGCAGAGCACGGCCGTGCACGTACGTCAGGGTGGCACAGAGCCACCGGAGCCGAGCCGGTCTTCTGTCTAACGGGTATTCCGGCGCGGCGCGACGCGTGATCATTAGCCGCACGATCTGGCGGCATCGAGTATTCTCCGGCCCCGCCGCCGCCGTCGCCGTGTCGTGCGGATGCGGATACGGATAGAACCGTAGCACTCTACGGAAAGGAGACGGAGGCCAGTGCGCATCACGCGCGCGCGGGGCCCGGGCTGGACGAGAAAAGCAAAGCAAAGTGGTTTCACGGAAAGCAGCGGATCGAGATCGTAGCTGTACGTACGTGGTACGTCGCCGTCGCCGGAAAAGCGGCCGGTCGATCAGGGTAACGTCGTGCTGCCACACATGGCCATGGATCAGGACTCATTTTCTGAGGCCCCACGCACGTCAACTTTGTTAATTTGGACTCGCTTTTTTCCGTCTCTAGTTGGTCAGTACGTGACTGAATGGCGACATCTGCTTGCTCAGTGCCTCCTAACACAAGGTTAGCCACCGATCGGAAGGTCAATAATACAATGGCTTTGCACTTTTAAGCGACGTTGATTATATTAGAGTTTAAGAGATTCATCTGCTGCAGCTGCGAAAGGTGACAGCAGGCGCTCCACCGGTAAGGTGCAGGTGGAATCTATTGCCGTCGAGACAAACCGTAGATTTGCGAGAGTGATTGGCCACCCGATCAAACAACCGAACTAAAACTATCAGCTCCTACAATTGGCAGTGCGAAAAGTAGAGCAAATGCCAACAACACGTATATAAATAACAGATGTACTGCTACTCTCGAGTAGTACTATCTCGCTTCGAATTTTTGACCGGACCCCTACTTGGGAGCACTTCTGGTTCTGGGGACCTTTGACGGCGAGATTCGGTGGTTAGAGACCCGTACAGTTGCCCCACGACCACGATGTTTGTCGCACGAGAAGCTAAACGTGCTGTGTTTTTAAAATTTGTGAGGGCTACTAAACGTAATGCTGAGTGCTCAACCCTGTTTCTCTAGGGCCACGGCCCACACAACAGCTCTCTAATTACATGCACACTCTAGCTTCTACAGTCGTTTACAGTAGCTTCTGCCTCCTATAATCGTATGTACAGTCCTATACATGTACTGCCAGCCTGAAAGGAAAGTAATGCTAAGCTGCACAGAAGAGGACGACGAAAGCAAGTGGGAGTAAACAAGTGAGCCAGCACAGTGATGTAAGAAACTGTTCTGGCACTGGGAGCGGTACAATTTGCATATGCCATGCATGCACGCAGAGAGATCACGAGACAGAATCTGATTCTGTTGACCCGTGGTGACGTGACACTATTAGACGCAATAAAACAAACTAGCAGTACTAACCAACCTGAACTTAGGGCTGGTCGGTTCTAGCCCTGCGTTGCTATATTTTGCCACATATTTTTGTCAAGCTTGCCTAAAGTTAGTTTATCAAAATAAGATCTATAAGTTGGCAAGTGTAAGAAAATCTTGTCACACTTTTTGTGTGTATTCCATGTGGGGGCCCTAGTGTGACTTGAACCAAACACTCATCTAAGGCCCTGTTTGGTTCAAAAGTCCTAGGACTTTTTCTAGTCCCAACTAAAAAGTCCCTAGTCCCTAAAAAGTCTCTCTCGGTTTGTTTTCAAGGACTAAAAAGTCCCTAGTCCCTCCCTAGAGGTTATTAAATGACATGTAAAAGATCACGTTATCTCTAGTATACAGAAAAATAACAACCAAACAACACCATGAGGCGGCGGAGCAATGGGTGCAGGGAGGGGCATTGTTGAAAAAGTCCCAAAAAGTCTCAAAAAAGACTCTCCTTGAGAGTCTTCTTCACTTAGTCCCAATAAGCAACTTTTAGTCCCTAGTAGTCCCTTCTGTTTGGTTAAAAAGTCTCTAAAAGGGACTTTTTGTCGTCCCTACACCAAAAAGGCCCTGAAAACAAACACCCCCTAAGTTGATCAAATTTACCTAACCATAGATGTGACAACCTTTGACAAAGTTAGTCACAAACCAAACATAAACAACCAAGAATTAAAGAAGTATACATAGCTTCTACAGTGGTGCCATAGTCCACAGAGCAGGTGCATACTCAAATATTCCTCCCAGTTTATTACACGGACGTCCTGTGTGCCCCAGCTGCCCTGTCTAGCACCTGCGTACATTTGCGTGCCGGACACCTGCGTGCGTGTACGCCCGCCCTCGTCTCTTGTCACGTACCATCAACTGCTCAGTTTGCCGGTAAATGAAATGAAACCCACCACTGTTGACGCACGAGCGATTTCCCCTGTTGCTGCGTGGCAGCTACGTGCCAAAAACATCTCCAACTCGAAGGCACATGCTTTGAACCATAGTTTGTTCCTATGCGTGTGAATTTGATCCCACACAGTACATTTTTTCCGTGGAGGAATCATCGTCCTGCACCGCAAAAGGCTAGTTTCAGGCCGAACAATCGCTGCAGTCCTCACTTGTCACTTCTTAGCAGGTTGAATCTTTCAATTATTGTGCCGCCGCGGATTTGACCATTTTTTCGAAACTTCAGCACAAAATAGACCGGCTCCAAAAAGAGCTTTCTAGCACGGCGTCTCGGCCCAGGGCGCCATGCAAATGGATCATTTTATAAAACATTTCTGGATTGCGTTCATTTTAAACTAAAGTTCTAGAAAATAATCAGATTTGTCCACTTTCACCCGAGCCGAGGGATGGTGTATCTATCCGAATCGTGAGCCTTCATCCGGTTCAAGGCTAGTGCGTGCGACGGGGCCCGTGAGGCTAATCGCACGTTGACACATGGGATAAACTAGGGCGGAGGAGCGCATTTCCCTAATTCCCTCGGCCACGCACTTGTTTAAAGCCTCGATCGGAGCCTAAATCCTCGCGCTGTCAAAGAAAATGATGGTGTCAGGCCGTCTCCACGGGTAGTTAATGGTCGTAGACAAACTCGAGCCATTCACATGCAGCGTCTTTGTTGTCCGACCACAAGAAAAAATTACCGGGAAAGATGGTGGGGGTGCCTACATACGAGCATTTGTCAAGCGAAGATCGTTTGGTGTACTCACCATGCACTTCACTTGGATGTGCAAACGTCGACGCCATGTTTAAGAAATCAGATCATAGCACAATTGTGTCTGAAATTTCAAAATAAACACGTAAACCACTTGATACGGGAATGTGCGCACTCATGGTTTTCCTGTTCGCCAGGACATTTTTTTTGGATTTCGTTTTAATTATACTATCTTGATCCAAATTAATTGACGCATACGTACACCTTTGTTAATTGACGCACATTTAGTACAACTTTATACGACTTTATACTAAAGTTGTATTAAGTATGCGCCAATTAATTTGGATCACAGGGAGAGTAAGAAAGGTTTTAATTTATATTTCCAGATGGTTAACATCAGGTAAAGTTGGGTATCTTGATTTCGTGTACGTATGGGAATCATATGTTTCACTCGAAATCATGTAAACTCTCACTTTGCATACCAACTTGATAGGAAGTATCGGTTTAGAGATAATTGTTTTCCATGGTCAAAGGTCAATTCTTTCCATCTATCTCTATTAAGGTCAACACTGTTTTATCAATAGCTAAATCCATTTTAATCTATCTTTATCAGTCTAACCTATAACCAAGTTGTTGTTTCTACTTTTGCGAAAGTACCCGGATATATTATAAAGGTTCTGGATCATCATAAGTACAAATCCCAAACATAATAAAAGATAAATCGAGAACCATGAACCATCAAACAACCACTACCACCCCCAAAACGAGCCGCAAACATGCCGTTGTATTTGCTCCCAAATTGCTCAGTCATGATGCACCTCCTAGCCATCCTGACCTCGCCGACGCACCTCTTCCATCCAACTCCTTCCTCGATCGTCCCTCCCCAATCATAAACTATGCGAGCCTGTAATGCTAATGTTCTGTCGGCTAAGGCCATTCTTCTATGTCCCCTTAGCGATGGTAAGAGCACCACTGCTCAAACCCTAAGGTCTCCTTTGTTTCAAAGGAATTTCATATGATTTAGTTCATTGAGAGTTTTCCTGCATTGATCATTTGATTCATAGAATTGCCATTGTTAGGAATTTTTTCTCACGATTCATCTGCACTCTATTTTGTGGAGAAAATTGCATCCACTCAAAACTTTTTGATAGAATTCCGTTTCCCCTATGTTACCAAACATTGTTTCATCTAAAATCCCGCAGTTTTTAAATTTGATAAGATTCAAGTGGACATGACACTCTAAGCAATTGCCTTCATATTAAAAGAGGCCCTACTCCCTTAACCCTCTGCATCATCGGGCATGACATGTTTTCTCTTCTCCTTTTTTTTGCGGGGGATTACTAGTTTTATTACAAAAATTCTGAAAAATTTGGCAACAAACATTGATGTGTGTTTCATCCGATGCAAAATATCATGACAAAATGACATTCATGGAGGTGTGGGTAAGAAAACAAAATCGATGATTCAATTTTTTTTTAAAATAGTCTTTTTGGAGCATCGATTCTGTTTTCTTGACCTCTACAAATGTTATATCCCATCACGAATTTTTGCGAAAAAGGTGAAACACTCATCGATGCTCACTGCTCACCCAGGTTCATGTTAGCACGGGATCAGAAACTTTGTGTCCAACCCGCAAAAAAAAAAAAAAACGTTGTGTCCAGGCTAGCCTTTCAACCTCTAAAAGAATCGGCGATCAAACCATATTTCTCTCTCAAGGTAATTCTGACTGAGCGAGAAAACTATAAAATTAACACTTGTTTCTATTGCATCCTAGATCTACCAAAGTTTCGTGTGTATGACCAGACATAGTTCCATAGGCCGTTTCACAGCGACCAAAGACAAAACAAACTACGGTCCAAAAATGAGAAATGACAAATGGGCGTACGATCCCGTTATACTGTACGCCATGCGGTGGATAACACGTACACATGCATCCAAACCCCGTGGGACGGAAGGAAAGAAGAGGCGGGGACGGAACGGATTGACGCCGCCGGCGCCGGCAACGCGCCCATGGCCACTGCCCATCACCGCCGTCACGTCCGCCCCGTACCCACCACCACGCCCTTTATCCCGCCCCACCCCCGCCACTTTCCGCTTTTCACCCTTTACCCCTCGCCTCCCCTCCCCCCTCCCCCGTTTCAATCGGCCTCATCACGAGTTCACTCCCTGGAAGCGCTTCGGCCCGGACGCTGCCGCTGCTGCTGCTCCTCCCCATCTTGAAACCCCAAACCCCACGCCAAGCCCCGCGCCGAGATTCCGCGAGATCCCGCCGCCATGGTGGCCGCCGGGGCCGCGGCCGCCGCGCCCCGGCCCAACCCCTCGCCGTCGCCGCACCGCCGCCGCGCCGCCTCCGCGCTCTCCCCGTCCAAATCCACCAACGCCAATGCCGACGCCCGGCCCGCCAGGCCCCGCCCCAAGGCCGTCCCCTCCCGCTACCTCCTCGCGCCCTCCTCCAAGTCCACCTCCACCTCCACATCCACATCCACATCCACATCCACCACCACCACCTCCTCCTCCAACTCCACCTCCACCTCCACGCCCTCCCGCCGCTTCGCGTCTCCGCTCCCCAGGCGCTCCTCGTCCGTCGACCGGCCGCGCCCGGCGGGGGGCAATGCCGCCGCCGCCGAGGCCGCGGGGCCCAACGGGGCCACCACCACCACCACCAGGAGCCTCTCCGTCGCCTTCCAGGGCCGCTCCTACTTCCTCGAGACCAGCAAGGCCAAGCCGGCCATGTCCCCGTCGCCGGTGCGGCGGCCCGCGGCGCCGCCGGTGGCTTCCACCACGCCGGAGAGGAGGCGGCCTGCTGCGGGCGCGGTGCCGGAGAGGACCAAGGGGTCTGAAGGGGGTCATACCCACCAGAGGTGGCCAATGTCGGCACACGGGTTCGAGGGGAATCCGCTCACCAAGAGCCTCGACTGCTCTCTGGACAAGAAGGGCGCCGCTGTCCTGGCCGCTGTCAGATCGCTGCGGCAGTCCATGGCGTTCGACGACGGGGTGCGCCGCACCTCGTTTGACAGCGGGGACTACTTGATGTCGTCAGACACAGAGAGCTTGTCATCAGGGAGCAATTCCGAGTCCCAGGATGCCGGGAATGGCGTTGCTCACAGAGCACGTCCATCGACAAAGGGGATGAGTGTGCCTGCACGCTTCTTGCATGATGCTGCTGGCAGCAGGATGCATCGCTTTGCAGACCCAGGCACACCCTACGTGACACATAATAATTCTGGATTGGCATTGTCACCAAGATCAGCGCCGGTGAAGAAGTCGCTGTTGAACGGGTTTGTTTCGTCTTCACTCAACAGACCAGTTAGGCAGTCTTCACCAAGTAAGCTTGTGGGCAATTCATCGAGGAGAATGTCAAGTCCATCCCGCCCAAGGAACTCCATGGGGACGAGTGCGTCAACGTGGGATCAGCAGGGAAGAAATTCGTCTGGTTACGGTAGGAGGTGGGTTGGGGGTAGTAAGGTTGATGGGGAGCACCTATTGAGAATCTTGTGCAATCGACATTTGCAGTGGCGGTGTGTAAATGCGCAGGCTGATGCCACACTTGCTTCACAGAAGATGACTGCAGAGGTGAGTGTGCCTGTTAATCAATAAAATCATAAATCATGGGTATACCAAGTGTCTAATCAGTGTTGAATATTATTGCCATATTCTTTTCTCCTTGTCAAACATCAAGAAATAGAAGTTGGTGATATTCATGTGTATATATGATAATAGCTCGAGACTTTAAATTTTACCTGATATAAGGCCACTTACATTTAGTGTGTAAAAACAAGTCTGAACAGCTGGCTTACGAAACTTTATGGCAACACGTAGTTCTCTTATAGCAGGAGTTGATTCCATGTAATATTAGTGTAACTCCCATGCATTTTTCATGCAATAGCTTATAACATAGTGCACAATATGTAATTTTTACTGGGATCAGCTTTCACGCTAAAGATAACCTGTCTATTTATGTGTAATTGTCAATAATATTCAGTCATGTTACCAGATCTTATTCAGCTGAAAAATAGTTTGCGCACCAAATATGTAGGATAGTGGTAGGATAAAAGAAAGAACTGACAGCTTTGAAAATCTTTTCTGTATGTTGGAGCCATAAAGGAAAAAAAGTATTAATATATTTAAACTTCTCAAGGTGTTCTCCCTCTGTTTCTTGCAATGACAAGGAATGCTTTTGAATACAAATACAATGGTATCAATTTTGTGTAACATAACCTACTATTGGATTAATTGTTGGTCAAAGCATAGATTTGGACAGTCAAAATGAACACTGTATTTCGAAACAGATGGAATATCATATCTAATGCTGAAATTACGATGATTTAAGAATTTAAGTTTGAACTGTGCATTCATACATGAACTAGTAGAATTCTGTGAACTTTATTATCTTAGTGCTTAACTGAAGTTGCGAAATAGATATCCTAATAAAACCTACATTTAGAAATAAGGAAAGGATTCATTTTGGCCAGATGACTTTAGCAGTCAAATGTTGCCATTTCTGCTACTACTTTTTCTTTGTTTGTTTGCTGACATTTCTTCTTTTCTTTTACCAGAAAGACCTATGTGATGCATGGATTACTACCCTAAGCATGCGCAAATCTGTTGCTCTTAAAAGGTTACAGCTACAATTATTCCGAAACAATTGGAAACTCATGACGGTTCTAAAGGGACAGGTAAGAACTTCTTAAATTTTGGTACCTATGATATTTTTGCATTATTTTGAAATATGCGGCGCAGTTTCCTGCCGGGCATAGTTAGCAAGAGACTATTTTGCCAACAGGACAAGAAGTGCATGAAAGAACTGTAGGGTCAGCTAGCTGTAAACATGAATTACTGCTTTGAGTGATTTCCAGTCTTTGCAGTTTGTACAATTGATCCATTAATATGATTATTTCGTTCGTATAATGATTGGGATAATTAATACCCCCCCCCCCCCCCCCCCTAGTGTCTCAACTTTGTACTAACTTTAGACACTTATTTTGGGACAGAGGGAGTAGCAAACTGAGCCATTTTGTTACTTATTTCCTCTATTAAGTAAATCGCACATGGCCCTTTCTTATGCATAACTATGAAGTTGAGATGGGAACAAGATCAGTATGTAGCTTCTGCAGTGGGATATTAGACAAATATACAGAACTCATAACTACACTGCTTCACAATCATCCATATTAGCTGGTAATAGCTTTGACTTAATAAAGTGATAGGTATCAACTAGTTAGGTCAGCACAGCCATCAGGTCATTTTGTATACTAGAACAATATCCTTTTGCATCGAAGTTCATTATAAATTTGCATAACTCTGGAAATCTGATCGAATTCAATTGACATAGATGCCATATTTGGAGGAGTGGTCTTCACTAGAGATGGAGTATGCAGATTCAATATCTGGAATTGTGGAAGCTCTAACTGCCACCATTCTGTGCCTTCCTGTCGATGGAGCAAAGGTCGGAATAGCGTGCCATCTTGCTAACTTATTGTCATGTGTTTGTCTTATGTTGATTAGATCTCAGACCTTATTTGCTACCTCCTGAACTGCAGGCCGATATCCAAGATGTAAAAAATGCTGTTGGATCTGCAATTGATATCATGCAAACAATAGGAAGTTCAATATGTTCGTTGCTGGCTAAGGTACTGTTTGCTTCACATATGTCTACCAATGCATTTCCTTGCAAGAATGATTGTAATGCCTACAAAATATACTTGGTACATTAAAAGTTTTACAAGTCTTCTGATCCGGAATGGATGGTTGGATTGGCTGGAGCGTATCAGGTGTCAATTTGTTTGTGTTGATTAGGCTAATTCTGGCCAACCATCTCCCAGATCATATCGTCTTTGATAGCCCTTCAAGCTTTGGAATAATGCAAGATATCTTACTTTGTCCCTTCTCTGAGGGTCCAGCCCTAGGACTGTGCACATTCGCTTTGGCTTATTTTCTAGTTGAGCTACATGAAGAGGTTTACATATTCATGCCACTTTGCAGCTGCAAGCATCTTGTTAACAAACATTAGCAGCATTGTACAGTCAATTCTTTCTTGTAGCTTGTATGGTGGTGCATGTAAACACGTTTGAAGGATTTCATATTAACTAGAGTATAGAGAGCATAGAACTAGTTCCGATAGAATGTTCCGTGCAATATTTGTTATGTGGTGCTTCATACATTAATTGTTTAATTTGGCTTAATTCATGTCATCCTGCAGCTATCTGGGACAAGTATTTTGGTGTCTGACCTTGCCAGAATCGCCACGCAAGAGCGTTCTCTAATGGACCAGTCCAGGGAACTGCTGTCCGCACTCGCATCAATGCACGTAAGTAGTACAATCTGCTCGGTTCAGTTTCATTTTATATGCAACGAGTATAGAGCACTTCTAATCTGTACCTCTCAACTATGATACAAACAGGTCAAGTACTGTAGCCTACAAGGGCAGCGAGTACAGACAACTCACAGGAGGCTCAAGCACTCGTAGTTGACACTAGGCTTAACTCACTAACCGAAGAGCCTACGTAAGTGGAGCTGCTATATCTGATGGCTTGCTCGGTTTGCCCGCTGAGCAATATGACTTTCGAGGAAGTTACCTCGGTCGGTCGATCGATGCGGTCTAATGAAGTTCCGGTGCTCTTGTCATGGTGGTGGTTGGCTAGGTTCTGATTGGCTAAGTTGAATATGCAGTGATGCAGAACAGATGTAGGGGGCAACGTGTATATATAGCTGTAGTTCCTTTCTTTCTTTTGTTGGTCTTATTAGATGAGCAATTAGGTCTAATAGTAGCTAGTTTTAGATTGGGTTCCTGTTTATCAGATGACCTTCCGCGCCATGGCAAATGCAATATAATCCTCCACTGGTACTCAGTTCTCTTGTATACTCCCTCCGTTCCTGAATATTAGTCTTTGTAGAGATTTCATTATGGACTACATACGGAGCAAAATGAGTGAATTTACACTCTAAAATGCATCTATATACATTCGTATGTGTTCCATAGTGGAATACATAAGAATAGTACGGAATACCATGTTTGCTTCGTAGCTGATTTTTTTAAAGAGGCAAACGATTTGCCTCGTTCATCAGTTAAGAAGAGGATAGTTTGTGTTACAACACGACACGGATAGTGCTACAACATCCTGAGCAACAAAGATTCACTACTCTTGCGACATCATTTGACCCAATTTTTAGCACCCACGGTGAACCATAGCTTGACTTCCTTTTTGACATTGGCGAGGGCAGAACACTTACACGTGCATTCCTCTTGTTTCAAATGGTCCTAGCAACGAGCATGATGAGCGAGGTCATCACCTTCCTATTGGGGACTCATTTGTTAGAAAGGCCCACCCACCAATTTTTGATGGATCTCAAGAGGTACCATGAAGAAGTATCAACATTCACAAGTTGGAGCCAGTCTTTGAGCATCTTCAGTTGTAATACGAAACAGTAGCAACTGTGAGCCAACAAAGTGCAGTACTAGTATTAGGGCATCTCCAGTGCCGACCCGTAAATTGGACATTGCATTCGTTTGCGAACAGAGGACCAGTCTGCAGACACTGATGCAGGAGCTAGCCATTCAACACTATCCGCATACATTTCAAACCGGGTTTCAACTAACCGGATGAAATTCATCAAACACGACACAGTTCATCAAAATTCAGATAGAAAATAACACAAATCATCCATACATAGCGTGCAAACAAGTCTAGTACAACAATAGTTCAAATTCAACGACATTAACCGGATGTTCAACAAGTTTATCATGAACGGAGCATGTCGTTCCACACATACTGCCCCTTGAGTTTTATCCAACAACGTATGTGCATAAATGGTCTGCCCTCTAACCTGTGGTGCATCACGACAACACGTACATGCTACATATTTAGTAGAGCAACATTAAATGAATGAATCAATCAATCATCAAGTTGAGTAAGAAGAAGCAAAACTTATGATTTCCACAGTTGCCGCGCATAATGGCCACATTGCCTCTAGCTGATCAACCGTTTTACAAAACTTGACGACGGTGGTCTGGATGGTGTACCACCAATACGCTAACGAATTCACATTGCGTTCATGGATGATGTGCATGTCGTAGGGTGCAATGTGCTTTCATGTGTGAAACGAATCATGCACATGCCAGTAGAGCCCCATTCCGCTCCTGCCTACGAAATCCGCGGATACAGCCAACCACGCATCGCACAACAACTCATCCTCCATTCTCGAGTACACCGCCATCCTTCGTACTCTAAAAAACCGACATGAAGTTTGAAAATAAGTTCAATGGAATTTGATCGAACACCTGCCGGGCGTGGTATCCGCCATGGACATCATCGACAGTGGGCCGGAGAATACCTGGCTACGAAAGGATTCTGGGTGGACGACCGCGTGGGTGGTGGTTGCGGACGTCTGACAATTTCTGGGTTGCGACTGGAGAGGTACAGCGGCGGCGTCGGAGGAGGAGGGCGCGGATGCCAAACAAGGGGAAGCAGGGACGGAGTGAAAGAGAATGGGACCGAGAGGGAGATTTGAGTGAGCCCAAGGTGTCGGATTTCTACGTGACTGCTGTCCGGACTCCCGCAAAGACGCAAAATTTATTTCTAATTTGCGAAACAAGCGCGTCTAAACTGGTCAACGGATCGATATAGGACAACGTTAGATGGCAAAACACGTCTGAACCACGCGGTCCGGACGGATGCGGCCGGTTTAAGATCCGCTTTGGAGATGCCCCTACCATGTTTATGACCAAGATGAGTTGCAACAAAATGGGACGATGCACACAGTGCTAATCAGGTGCGCCAAACACCTGCCCTGAAGGCCAGAGAGAGAGAGAGATGGGCAACATTTATGTCCCGGAGCGGCATAAATGCAGCACTCGAGTGCGTGATTGCGCTCACGGGCACGACGGAGAGGGAGGCTGGGGACAGCGCCTGCCGTGCCCACCTGAGAAGATTTCTCCCCTCCCATTCGATGCCGTTGGGTCGGCTGCACGCACGGTCACATCAGCGGCAGGAAGCTTCGCCGGCTCCAAGGGAGGGCCCGTGACGATTGCCGTGCCGGCCCAAGGACGGCGTCAGCTGATGGCACGACCGACACCAACGGAAGGAGCTTTGCGAGCTATCACCACCGGCCAAGGGGTGGAAAACCCTTGTGATCTGGAACTAGTGGCTCCTGATGTTTAAGTTTAGGGTCATTATATCAGGAGAGGGGAGAAAAAGGTGCGTGGTCTTCTACCAAATGGGAAATTGAATGGCAAGCATGAGCAAGCCTATTTTGTTCATAAGGTTCTAAAACACAGGAATGTACTATGTGTACACAAAAGCAGAGGACCGGAAAACGCAGAAATCTTGTCCAAAAAACATACAAGCAAAGATTTTTCATATCCAATTCTACATAGTTGGCAAGAAACAATTTTTTGTATCCCAGTATGCGCATCCATACAACATACATACATAAGGAAAACCAGCCCTAAAAACATATTGCTTAATAAAATAGTCCCTCTGTAAAGAAATATAAGAGCGTTTAGATTACTAAGGCTTTGTTCGGTTACACCCTGCATGAAGGGGATTGGAGGGGATTTTGGGGGGGGGGGGGGGGGGGGGGATTTGACTTATAGAGGATTCAATCCACTTCAATCCCTGTCAACCGAACGCAGCCTAAAGAGGATCAGGAGTCAGGGAGAAGACTGCATTACTTCTGCATTATTTGTTTTCCTTCTTGTGATTGCTACCATCTGGGCTTGGGCGCTGCCAGTTCTAACATGCCGGCAAGTTTGCTCATCAGTTTTCGCATTTCCCTCTATTTTAGTATCTGGAGCCCCTGCATTTTCATGCCAAGAAGCCGCCACTTTCCTCCTTTTACTAGATATTTCATACTCATCAGGATACCCATCACCGGTAGACGTCTCCTTTTCAAGTGTATCGGTTGCTTCGACAGTGAATGAACTAAAACGGTTCTCTCCAACACTAGTGACATGCACAGCAATTTTCTGCAAGACTGGAGGGTCCAAAGTGTCGTTCCCAATTTGGTCATCAACATCCGCTTGCAAGATAAGGTTCTGCGCCGCATCAACAACATGGTCCTCACCGCACCCTGGCACTGCAGCAGCAGCAGGTTCTTCCTGTTCAGAACCTGATGGAGGTCCAGCATTTTCTTTCATTGAACTTGGCTTATTCTCAGAAGCATTCAAGTTCTCTCCAAGTCCAGTGGCATTGAAAGGTTCACCAATCGCCCCCTGACCTGTACTTACGTCTATTCTCATGTCCACAGTGTCATCAACTGCATCATCCTTCTCAGATGCACTAGTGATTTTTTGCAGTTGATCATCATGTGAAGATACACCCAAGATCTTGCCAAATTCTTGACCATCAGACAATTTGTTTTTCGTTCTCTGATCTGCAACGCTGTCAGGATCAACATGAGCGGCGTCCATGCAATTGTCTTTCGTGAATACATGAACGATCTCCTCAGCTGCACTGTTAATCACAGGTGCATCAACACTCTCCTGTGGTTCATGAGTAACCTTCTCCTGGATCTTATTGTTATCCATAGGTTCAACATCCTCCTGCACCTCCACGGTCTCAATGAGCACACATGAAGTTAGCAGATGACCTTCTCCATTCTTCATTTCTGCATCTGAAGCCTCCTCCAGTGTAGCATCCTTAGGAGATGTATTCATAAACTCAGTCACAGCATCCTCTACAGGCGTGCTCATTATGTCCCGCAGATTGACTTCTGTCATGGACACAGAAAGAGGATCTTCTTTCTGATGATGCACATCCTCGCTCCGGTTGGTGGTGCCATCTCCTGTAGGATGAGAAGCTGCAGCTGTTCCTCCTGCAGGTTGAATTCCCCTCGTTTGGTCCAATTGTAGTATGGTATTTCCCTCCATGCAATCATCAGTGACTTGTTCCAGCTTTGTAACAGTAGCTTGAACAAAATCCACAGAAGCTGAATAGGTCGTTGCTGACTCAACACCCACATTTCTCATTTCAGTTGGAACAACAATTTGCATAACCTGCAGCGGAGTTGAGGGCATAACCATATGTCGATCCGTATAGTTTAAGCAGCCTGGTTCATTAGCACGTGGCGTAATAGCAAACCGCGCCTTCTCTATTTCAGCAGTAATATACATATCAATACCTTCAAGTGATTCTTTGACCGTCTTCCCGTCGATTTCACCTGATAACAACGCTCTAATTCGTCCCTGCACCGTACTTACGAGATCAACCTGTTCGTGGTCAAATACACTTGTCAAAGACATATAATACAGACAGCAAAGTGACAGATTTCATTCTACAATTCTTACCAGAGATTTCTCACTGTGCCCAGATAACTGATAGGGTATAACCGGACATTCAACTGGAGTGGAGATCCATCGACGTGTAATCTGCCAGTACCATTCTAAGTAACAATTCCTTGCATGAGTAGGGTCTGAATTCACGGCAATCTGCTGGCCAGCGACTGAATGGAGTCTGTTATCCCACTGCTTAATGTACCTATCATGGTAGGTAGACCAATCCTCATCAGTTTTTCCCTGCATTGTAACACGCTCAATTGCCTCAACTTGGTCTGGAATGTGCTGCATCATTCCGAATTGTAGTAAGACACGATCAGGCACATGCATTTCCACTATCTGGAAGCAGATTAATGGAGTTCTTGATCGCCAAACGGCAGATCCAACTGTGCATAGCGCAGGCAGGCCATCGATCAGACTTGGTTTGTACGGGTCCCATGTTATCTAGAGAACATGCAAAGATGAGCTGTAGCGCTGTGCTCCTTATAGTGTGCACATGGATAAGATGTAGTATTATTCTTTAGTTATGAAAAGTCATACATTCGTACCTGACAATCTTCTATAGTATCAAGCCCATGCCTGTAAAATTCCTGGTCTATGGATCGGACATTTTCACGGTTCTTGAAAGGTACGTCCCAACTGATTATAAAATGATGTTCATTTCCGGGAATAAAATAAAGCAAAATAAAGGGAATGACTTACAATACAAACCTGCATCCAAGGGGCTGATCGCCGGTTAGAGACTTATTCTCCAGTCTTTCAGGACGGCCTATCTGGATATGCTCCTATGCCCATATCTGCAATGTGTATTGATTTGCCATTAGTTGCTGTACTAAGCAAAAGTACTGCATGGCTGGGGAAATATACTACCGAAGAAGAGTGAGAAAAGCACAACAGTTAGCCTTGCCCTTCATGCTAGCCTTTCCAAGTTCTCTGTAGAGATGAGCAAGAACAGCAGCCCCCCATGCCATCTCCCCTGAGGCATCAAAATCATGAAGCAGTGCCAAGTATCTTAAGTGCACGCGGGTCCCACTCGGGTCAGGAAATAAACTGCAGCCAATTTGATACATTATGTAGGGCCGTGTAGCATGCTCTATTTCTGACTGATTAGCCCCTTCTGGCAAGTTACTAAAAGTGTGATACAACCACGCAATGTTGATAGAACCACCTTTTATCTGTGGAGGTTCTTGGCCTAGTAGCTCTAAGCACAATTGTTCCCAATGACAGCCTGTTGCACCAGTCACAGGAGTACCATCTACACGAAGTCCAGTAAGAACGGCCACATCCTTCAAGAGCACGGCCATCTCCCCAAACCGCAAGTGGAAGGTCTGTGTTTCACGCCGCCACCTTTCGACCAAAGCATTCAACAAAGCATGGTCCAACTGAACCCTCTTCAAGAAACACAGGTGGTAAAATCCAGCTCGCTGCAATATCGCAAGCATTCCCTCATGCTTCACCTCCCATTGGTTAAGTCTTGTGCCATGTTCGATAAACCTAATAGGTTTGTACGCCTGCATTTTTTAGCCCAAGTGGGCAACAGCAGAAGAGTGTCAATACCTTACTGGAGCATCTTTACAGAAAAACATAAGGAAAACCTCTAAACTTGTGACGCCCCCGATTTGACCGTACACTAATCATGCACGCAAATGTGTACGATCACGATCAGGGACTCACGGGAAGATATCACAACACAACTCTACAACATAAATAAGTCATACAAGCATTATAATACAAGCCAGGGGCCTCGAGGGCTCGAATACAAGTGCTCGATCATAGACGAGTCAGCGGAAGCAACAATATCTGAGCACAGACATAAGTTAAACAAATTTTGCCTTAAGAAGGCTAGCACAAAAGTAGCAACGATCGAAGAGGCAAGGCCTCCTGTCTGGGACCTCCTAACTACTCCTGGTCGTCGTCAGCGGCCTGCACGTAGTAGTAGGCACCTCCAGTGCCGTGGGAGTCGTCGTCGACGGTGGCGTCTGGCTCCTGGACTCCAACATCTGGTTGCGACAACCAGATAGAAAGGAAAGGGGGAAAAAGAGGGAGAGAAGCAACCGTGAGTACTCATCCAAAGTACTCGCAAGCAAGGAGCTACACTACATATGCATGGGTATATGTGTAAAGGGGCATATCAGTGGACTGAACTGCAGAATGCCAGAATTAAAAGGGGGATAGCTAGTCCTGTCGAAGACTACGCTTCTGGTCATCTCCATCTTGCAGCATATAGAAGAGAATAGAGTGAAGTCCTCCAAGTAGCATCGCATAGCATAATCCTACCCGGCAATCCCCTCCTCGTCGCCCTGTTAGAGAGCGATCACCGGGTTGTATCTGGCACTTGGAAGGGTGTATTTTATTCAGTATCCAGTTCTAGTTGTCATAAGCTCAAGGTACAACTCCGGGTCGTCCTTTTACCGAGGGACACGGCTATTCGAATAGATAAACTTCCCTGCAGGGGTGCACCACATAACCCAACACGCTCGATCCCATTTGGCCGGACACACTTTCCTGGGTCATGCCCGGCCTCGTAAGATCAACACGTCGCAGCCCCACCTAGGCTCAACAGAGAGGTCAGCACGCCGGTCTAAGCCTATGCGCGCAGGGGTCTGGGCCCATCGCCCTAAGCACACCTGCACGTTGCGAACGCGGCCGCGAGCAGACCTAGCAACCCACACGATCACGGCGGTTACGTCAAAGCGGTCCAACACGGCGCGCGCCACTCAGTCGCTGACGTCAAAAGAGCTTCGGCTGATACCACGACGTCGGGATACCCATAACTACTCCCACGTAGATGGTTAGTGCGTATAGACCAAATGGCCAGACTCAGATCAAATACCAAGATCTCGTTAAGCGTGTTAAGTATCCGCGAACGCCGACCAGGGCCAGGCCCACCTCTTACCTAGGCGGTCTCAACCTGCCCTGTCGCTCCGCCACAAAGATCCACTTGCGGGTACTCCTACGAGCCGACCCGACTTTAGTCATCACATGTGTCATGTATATAGTATATAAGTATATACCCGCGATCACCGCCCAGGTGTTCACGGCCCGATAGTGTAGCACAACAGACGGACAAGAATGTAGGGCCACTGATGGAAATCTAGCATCCTATACTAAGCATGTAGGATTGCAGGTAAAGGTATCAACAGTAGTAGCAAGGATAGGCTATGCATCAGAATAGGATATCGAAAAGCAGTAACATGCTACACTACTCTAATGCAAGCAGTATAGAGGAGAGTAGGCGATATCTGGTGATCAAGGGGGGGCTTGCCTGGTTGCTCTGGCAAGTAGGAGGGGTCGTCGACTCCGTAGTCGAACTGGGCAGCAGCAGTGTCGGTCTCGTAGTCTACCGGAGAGAAGAGGGGGAAGAAACAGTAAATACAATGCAAACATAAGCATGACGATGCGTGACATGACAGTGAGCGGTGCTAGGGGTGTCCTAACGCGACAGTAGGTGGTACCGGTGAAGGGGGGGAACATCCGGGAGGTATTCCCGATGTTTCACGTTTTCGGACAGACGGACCGGAGGGGGAAAGTTGCTAGTTCGATAGGTTAGGGAGGTGTGGTGGACGAACGGACTGCGTATTCGGATTCGTCTCGTCGTGCTGAGCAACTTTCATATAGAAAACATTTTCATCCGAGTTACGGTTTAAAAGATATGAACTTTCAAAGTTTATTTGAATTTCTGGAATTATTTAATTAACAGAAAAAGGGATATGACGTCAGCATGACGTATGAGTGACGTCAGCGGTCAACAGTCCGGGTTGACTGGTCAAACTGACAAGGGGGACCCACCTGTCATAGACAGTGGGTTAACAGAGGATTAAACTAATTAGTTTTTAGTTAATTAACTACTGGGCCCACCTGTCAGTGAGAGATTAATTAAACTAATTATTTTTATTTATAAAACATTTTCTTTTTTAATTTTTGCGGCGGGGCCCGCATGTCAGTGACTGGGCCTGCCCAGTCAGCAGTTGACTGGGTCAACCCAGTCAACTGGGGCCCGTGGGGGCCACTGGCAGTGACCCAGGGGGTGGCCCCAGGTGTGCCACGTCGGCGGCCGGCGCCGGCGCAACTCCGGCGACCAAAACCGCGGCGGTCCCTCGCCGGAGTTGGCCGGAATTGCGCTACGGGGCTCGGGGAGGAACGGGGCTAGGCCCATTCGAAAGAACTCGCAGCGCCGCATCCAGGGGTGGCCGGGGCTTCGCCGGACTCGGCCGGAATCGGCGCCGGCGAGCGGCGGAGGCGGCGGCGCGCACGGGTGCCCGACGGAAACAGGGCTACGGCAGGCGGTCGAGCAAGCGGAGGGGCTGGGGAGCTTCTACGTGCGGTGGGGAGCGCTGTGAGCTTGAGCCCGTGACCATTTGGTCACCGGAGACACGCCGGCGGCGAGCTCCGCGGCGTGGCGTTCGGGCGCGCGCGGGGAAGCAGCTACGGAGCGCGAGCGAGCTAACGGAGAGGGGGAGGAGGTAGAGGAGCTCACCGCGCGGCGCAAGAAAGGCCCGTGGGTGGCTTAGTAGCAGCAGGTCGTCGCCGGGGAAGAAGGGGGTCGCCGGCGTCCGAAGATGAAGGCGAGCTCGGAGAGGTCGTTGTAGTGGCTCCGAGCTTCGACGGAGAGGCGGAGGGGGTGTAGTCGAGGGCGGCGACGTCGTACGACACGGCGAGGTGGCGAGTGGGGCACGGTGGCCGCGTGAACGACGGGAACGGCGGCGAGCGCGTCGGGCGTGGGGCAGAGGAGAGCGGCGCGGATCCGGGGGAGGGAAGAGGGAGGCGCGGGGGCCGAGAGGGAGAGCGGGGTGAGTGGGAGGGAGGCCCGAGGAGGCGGGGGAGCTGGCGACCTTATCCCCTCCGGCGTCGGTGCCGGCGAGGGGGTCGGGCGGCAGCGCGCCCCTGTTCCGACCCGGTCGGGGGAACAGGGAAGGGGCGAGGGAGGAGGTGGGCTGGGCCGGGGGCGCGGCTGCGGCCCAGTTTGGGCCGGGGGGGCAGTGGGGGGGAAGCGGGCCTTTTTCCCTTTTTTTTTCTTTTTCTCTGCCTGGGTTCTGTTTTCTGTTTTCTCTTTATTTGCTTATTCCCTTTTCTGTTTTATTTCATTTAAAAGTATTTAGACATTTTATAAAAATGTGTTTTCTCCACCATAATTACCAGTGTATTATTTAGCACCCACTGAACATTTTTGTTTGAATTTTTGAAAACTTTTATTTTTCACTTTAATTATATTTGAAGTTTGAGCTAGAAGTTTGAAAGGAAGGTGATTCAAATGTGATCAAGCCCTGTTTAGCAACATGATTAGCTTAATCACAGGGGGTTACTGTAGCATGATTCTCAGGGTGTTACAAATCTCCTCCACTACAAGAAATCTCGTCCCGAGATTTAGGAGGTAGAAGGAAACAGTGCGGGGTATTCTTCGCGCAGACGATCCTCTCGTTCCCAAGTGGCCTCATCTTCAGAATGGTGCGACCACTGGACTTTGAGAAACTTGATCGCCTTCTGACGTGTGCGGCGTTCAGCTTGGTCGAGAATGCGGAACGGTTGCTCCTTATAGGAGAGGTCTTGCTGCAATTCGAGCACTTCGTGATCCACAGCTCGGATTGGATCCTTGAAGCAACGACGGAGCTGTGACACATGGAACACATCGTGAACCTGAGAAAGGTTCGGCGGTAGCTCCAGTTGGTATGCCACTTTTCCACGCCTTTCGAGAATAGTGAATGGGCCAATATAGCGAGGAGCTAGTTTGCCCTTGATCCTGAAGCGGTGAGCACCCTTCATAGGTGTGACTCGAAGATAAGCCTTTTCGCCAGGTTGATAGACCATGTCTTTATGATGACGCTCATACTGACTCTTCTGACGTGACTGAGCAGTCTTGAGATTCTCGCGAATAATGCGGACTTGTTCTTCGGCATCTTGGATAATATCCGGTCCGATGAGTGGACGTTCCCCAGTTTCTGACCAGTTCAGGGGGGTTCGGCACTTTCGTCCATATAACACTTCGAAGGGGGCCATCTTCAGACTAGCTTGATAGCTATTATTATAAGAGAACTCAGCATACGGGAGAGATTCCTCCCATTTCTTGCCGAAGGAAATAACGCAAGCTCGAAGCATGTCTTCGAGAACTTGGTTGACGCGTTCAACTTGTCCTTGCGATTGAGGATGAAACGCAGTACTGAATGACAGATGAGTTCCCATTGCTTCTTGGAAACTTGCCCAGAATCTTGAAGTGAATAAGCTGCCACGGTCTGAGCTGATAACCAATGGAATACCGTGGAGTGAAACAATCCTGGACATATAGAGCGTTGCCAACTGGCTAGCAGTGATCGTTTCTTTGACCGCCAGAAAATGTGCAACTTTGGAAAGCCGGTCAATGACGACAAGAATAGCATCATTACCTTTCTGCGATTTGGGAAATCCAGTGACGAAGTCCATTTCAACATGGTCCCATTTCCATTCAGGAATAGAGATAGGTTGCAGAGTTCCAGCAGGCCTTTGATGTTCTGCTTTGATTCGACGGCAAACGTCACACTCAGCAACATAACGAGCAATGTCTTGCTTCATATTAGTCCACCAGAATCTCTGACGGATGTCTTGGTACATCTTTGTACTACCAGGATGGATACATAGAGGCGTATCATGAGCTTCTTTCATAACTTCCTGTGTCATATCCAGGTTTTTCTCTGCACATGGCACCACTAGGCGGCCCTTGAAGTATAGGGTGCCATCTTCAGAAATGGTGAAGAATGAGGGCTTTCCTTCAGATTTATGAAGCTCTTGCTCTACAAGAACTGATTTATCGACAGGACCAGGATCCAGGTTCTGCTCCATTTACAGCCAGCAGAGAATAGTAGCTGCTGTAATATGCCTAACAAAGAAGGACGATAATGACCAACACAAGACAGCATATCAGTTCATAAACTGATAGATGCAGTATATTTTTTTACCGAATTCCCCCTTTTACCCTCTAATATGACAGGAGTGGCAGTGAATACTTTATTTAAGGAATTTGGGACCAACATACCAGATTTATAACCTGAATACCAAAATGCACACTCTGGAACCATTTAGTTATTATTTTTGATGCTGATTTTACATTCAGTTCTAGTCGTTTCTTCTCTGTAAAATTTCAGAAAATTATTCTCCATTACACTAGATTTTTTAATTATATATTTTTTGAATCGATTTTACTTCTATCCTACGCCTCCAATGTGTCATCCCAGACAGCAGCCACAGGAATGGACCAGTTTCGGTGGAGCCGGGCAAATGGTTAAACAATGTACATTTTGGTATTTATATTTTAAATCCATCACATTGGTGGAATTTTTCATAAATGGAGTACACTTGTGCCAACTTGGAGGGTAAAAAAAATCATAGTTTTAAATAGCCGGCTATAGCGCTATAGCCCGCTATAGCCTTTTTAGCAGGGTGCCGCTAAATGGTCGCCTTCACAAATAGCCCGCTATAGCTGATTTGGAGGCCCGCCGCTATTTTCCATAGCCCGCTATTTAAAACATTGAAAAAAAATGCAATTCACTCATAGGTAGTCAGGTACACATGTTCTAGAAAAAAGTAGTCAAGTGCAATACTATCAGGCACTCCACAAGCAAGAAATGTAAGAGTGACAACATTTGTATGCTAGACGGTAGATTAGGGGAACACAGGCCACGGTTCATCTATAACACGAGCTTAACCATCAAGCTCCGGCGACAAGAACTATAACTACCGTGCCAAATTTCCAAGGATTTCTGAGCACTGGTAGAATCTACACTCTGGCACTCTGCATCTCAAATGCATCACACCATACTGGCCCTATTGTAAAACATCATGCCAAAACCTTACTGGTTTTGCCCCAGCCTCACAGAAATCGCCGAGACGCACACGGAAATGCAGCAATGCATTGCGCACAGGCATAGCGTACAGCTACAAGGCAACAAAATGGGGGCATCAGAGCTAGGGTTTGACCTGCGCTCGGGGGACGTTGCGCCGCCGAGGTTCGCGCTAAGCTCACCAACCAGCGTCCGTGGCAGCTTGCCGCGCGCGCTCGGCGTAAGTCGCAGGGGAGGCGAAGCCGGCGGCGTGTTGCGGGTGGGGGGCGTAGCCGGCGGCTAGTTTCCCTCCGGCTCCGGGTAAGGTCGTGAGACTGCCTCGGGCTGGACCGAGCGGCCCACTAGCATACGCAGGCCTCGCGGGCCGGGCCTCCACGGGCTCCCCCGTCCCTGTGTCCCCGTGCCGTGCGGCGCGCTGCTCTCTCACGCTCCGCGTCCGCGGCAGCGTGAGGCGTGAGCAGTCCACATCCTGTCGCGCCGTCAAGTAACTGCTACATGGCCTGGTGCGCCCTGCGCAGCCGCCTCCTCCCGCTCTCCCCCTCCTCCTCCGCCGCCGCCGCCGCCGCGACGCCCCACCGGCTCCTCCTCTGCCTCCTCTCCACCGCGGCCCCGCGCCACTCCCACGGCCACCACCACCGCCGCCGCCACTCGCCCGCCGCCTACGCCGCCGCGGCCGAGGAGTCGCCGCGCCCCATGCCGCCCATCGGTCGCGCCACGCGCCACCCCGCGGGGGCCACCCCCATCGCGCGCGTCTACGCCGACGCCAACTCCCAGCGGCCCAAGGAGTACTGGGACTACGAGGCGCTCGACATCGAGTGGGGGTAAGGGAGGGGTGGGAGCCCGTGCGTGACACTCCAGATTTGCTGTTGGCTAGGGTTCGCGCTCTGATGCTGGCTGCCCCTCTGCGGGCGTGCTTTGCTTGCTTGCGTTGCGTGCAGGGAGCAGGATGGGTACGAGGTGCTGCGGAAGGTGGGCAAGGGCAAGTACAGCGAGGTGTTCGAGGGATTGCGGACCGGGAGCGAAGAGAGGTGCGTCATCAAGATCCTCAAGCCCGTGAGGAAGAAGAAGGTAGTATGCTGCCTCTGTGGTTGTTGTGTTATGTCATTTATCTGATATTGTTCGATGCTAAATCTGAAGATGGCTAGGGTGCCACAATCTTTAGTTGGATAATGCAAACTTAGCTTCGTACAAATGGTTTATAAATCTTATCATTGGTCGATGTGGTTTGGTAATAATTCAGGAGGTTGTGGAAGGGTGTGACAACGTGGCTCCATGGAACTATTGTGTTATTGTGTGTGTTGAACAATTTCAGATGAAGCACATATTTGGTTTTAGATTTTAACCATGCGAAAGCAGATGCAATGGAAACAGTGAGAAATTAGAGATGTGAAGTTCTGAGAGCCCCCATGCACCACTTCCCCCATAGGTGGTTAAGGGTGTGGCACAGTAGAAAACCTCCTCTTCTCCCCTTCCCTATCTCACATCCAGTTTTGGTGAAGGGTTCCTTGTAGGTGACGGCCCTCTACCCCCCCCCCCCCCCCCCTCCCTCCCTCCTTGTCACGTGTTCATGGGCCAATGAGCTATTGTGTGCATAGGCTGGATGCGGATGCTTCAACAACCACTGCGTCCGGCGTGAGTCAGCAAGCTAAGTCTTTTTGTGGGGGCTTCTCACCGATCACTGGTGAGCAGCATCAGAAGACAAGAAAGTTGAAATTAAAATTTTGACTGTGAACAAAATAGTTGTCCTGTAGTAAATCGCTGTTTCCATGTGTCATCTCTATTTCCTTCTTTCATTGTTAAGCCATGTTGGAACTATCTCCTCAAAACTTCTCAGGGTCATCCTTAGAACTGTCCTTGACTCTGTTCTAGGCCTTCGTAAAAGTTGTGATTACTGGTCAATTTTAATTTCAGATGCTGTAAACCCTAGCAATTGGGTATCGAAGAAATCTGGTGTTTGGTCTATTGCCCATCTAACTGCATATTGGAGTATCATGGACTGGTCCTTATTCCCATATAGAAGTTTCTTCCCTTGTATCTAACTTGGGAAATAGTGATTACAAATTACTTGGTTGTTTCTAGGTGTTAAGAATGTGTTAGCATATGCCTCACTTTAGGACCAAATACAGTTCAATGATGCACCTATGCTGATGTGTTAGCATATGCCTCACTTTAGGACCAAATACAGTTCAATGATACACCTATGCTGATGTGTTTGGTTATCTATTTGCTTCATTGCAAATTACTGTCATTGCATCTTGTAATGTACCTGATGTGTCCTACTACCAAACCTTATTGAATTTTTTATGATGATGCAGATAAAGAGGGAAATAAAGATACTTCAGAACTTATATGGCGGACCTAACATTATAAAGCTACTCGATGTTGTCAGAGATGATGATTCAAAGACGCCTAGTCTGATCTTTGAATATGTCAACAATACTGACTTCAGAGTACTCTACCCCACACTATCGGATTACGATATCAGATACTATATATTTGAATTATTAAAGGCAAGAATCTGAACTGGAAAAGTATTCTGACGTGGATAATATTCATATGGTCTTCTCTATATTGATTTTTCTTGGTGCATTTCTGTTTTCTTATTTTAAAAATATTAGTATTAATATTGCATAATCGGCAAACTGTAGAGCATTGTGGCTTGTTTCATTCTAATCATGTTTTCCCAATACATGAATTCTTTTTATCTGTAGTGTGATTTCATAATTGCTGCCTTCCTCCCCTTGTTCTGTAGCTGTATTTTGAAAAATACTAGTACTTTTGTGGACCAAGAGTGACATCTCTTTCTACAAACTACACTGTTTGAGAGTTAATAGCATACTTAGCTTCTTTCATTTGATTTTGTTTGGGTTGGTAGAATCTCATGGGTGGACAGAGTCGAATTGCGTCAATGTGTACTTCTACAAATGACCTACAATATTACTACCTATTTTGCAATATTCAAACATATCAGTATGTCACTGGCACAGTTTTGCAGAGCAACTCTGTTTGCTGAAGTTTGCACTACTTCAGTGGCCAACACTGGATGCAACATACTGAACAAGCATTTAATTTGATGGTCTTTAACTTTTTCCAGGTGTTTGTGTAGGCACTAGATTTTTCTCACTCACGGGGTATCATGCATCGAGATGTCAAGCCCCACAATATCATGATTGATCATGAGAAACGCCAGCTTCGTCTTATTGATTGGGGTCTCGCTGAGTTCTACCACCCTAGGATGGAATATAATGTTAGAGTTGCTTCAAGGTTAGTACCACAAGCTCTGGAAGTTGGATGTCATTAGACTTATTCAACTTGCTAGTAAGGGTATTTTAATTTTTAAGTACACTTATGCATGTAAATTTTTAATATTGCATTCACTTGTGGACCTCCTACGGTCCTCTGTTCTGTATGACTTTAGCAGATTTATGAAACGGGACTCAATTCTAGAGCTCCTTTATGTTGGACCTGCTTGGTTTTGCCCATAGCAATTTTAAATTCACCTACCTGACTCATTGGAATGAGTCGTGTAGGGATTCACAGTAGGTTATGCCATTAGAGTATCATCTGCATATATAAAGATCAAAGTAACCGTCTCCAATGTTTCTATTAGTGTCTATAGTTGCAACTGCTGGTTGATATTCTCTATTATTTTTCTTCTGTTTATCTGGTTGATATTCTCTATTAGTTTTCTTCTTTTTATCCATGGCTTACTGCATCCTGTGCTGTTGACAGATGCTATAAGGGCCCTGAATTACTTGTGGATTTGCTAGACTATGACTACTCATTAGATTTGTGGAGCCTTGGTTGCATGTTTGCAGCAATGGTAAGGAGCAAGTCTATGATCAGGCAATCATCTCTATTAACTTACTTCTAATGATACACATTCTGATTTTCTTAACAGATATTCCGTGTGGACCCTTTCTTTCATGGTCAGGATAACTACCAACAATTAGTCAAAATAACCAAGGTATGTTTGCAGCTTCTTAAAGCGGCCAACTTCTGTTCTAGTATTTCTCACTGGCATTTTACTCTTACGCTATGAAATGACATCTTTTATGGGTTTCACCTCTAGCCTACCCCAACTTGTTTGGGACTAAAGGCTTTGTTGTTGTTGTTGTTGTTGTTGTTGTTATGAAATGACATCTTTAATTACGAGATGTTTGAACTATAAATTGATCATGCTAGTAGAGTACCTGTGCATTGCTGCGGACCTTAGATAAACAAACTATGGACGCACATTTTTCTTTTGCACTTCCCCCTGACTCGACATCCACTATGTTATACACAATTACATACATTCTAACACGGCATGTGTTCCTATGAATCTTAAATAGTCCTCGTGATCGCTAGAGGTAAGTCGCTGTGTTGTTATGGATCTTATATAGGCATACCACAATCACTAGAACACAAATTATCGTCTTTTTCCATTCCTTTTCGTATGTCTGTTATGCCTCTAGCTCTACCACGGGTTTGTTATGGCTCCTAAATAGTCATACAACAACTGCAAGAAGATGATAGTCATACAACAACTGCAAGAAGATGATGCGTCCTTTTCCTCCCTTCGCTTGCCTCTTGGCTTCATCTTTGACTTCATTGCAAATATGCCTTTGCTCTGTTCTGTTGGGAATGAGTTGCTTTGAATAGACATGCAACAATAACAAGATGATACATGTTTTTCCTCCTAGTGCAACACATTGCCGACAGTGCTTAAATATCAGTGACAATTAATATGGGTCGGAGGGAGTACTACATATCTCATTGCACTGCGTTATGCAATTGTGGTGTTTGCACTGCCTTGTTAACACGAGTGCTACTGCCCTTAAGGTCATTATGACTGGCTACCATATATGTTGTTTTAGTTTTACAGTAATTTTTTGTCAGCAGTTTTAGTTGAACAGTTTGCTCTTGTTCCAATGCGCTGAAGAAATGGTTGTTTAACACATTTAGTAATTCTATTTCATAGCTATGGCCTAGCGGCAAGATGAATTATGATACTCGCTTCTCTTGTTCCAAAGAATCTATTGCTTTCTGCAGTCCATTTTTCTGAATGAATTGATAGTGTTTGATACGGCTAATATATGCACTACATGCTGCTGCTGTAGGTTCTTGGCACAGAAGATTTCCACCGGTACCTCGAAAAATACGGTCTTCGGCTTGACCCACAGCTTGAAATGCTTGTTGGAAGGTCATGGATTGATTTGGATTATCCTTGGGAGAATTATTTTCAGAAAAACAGTTAACATAACAGCAAGATCTAACTATATATTTATGGCTGCAGACACAGGAAGAAGCCATGGGAGAAATTTGTTGACTCAGGGAACCGACACTTAGTGAGCCCTGAGGTGACTCACGTTCCTTTAATCAACCTGGTCCACTACTCACTGGATGTGTTATTGACATGATTTCACCTGTGCAGGCTATTGATTTTCTAGACAAGCTTCTTCGTTATGACCACCAGGAAAGGCTTACAGCAAAGGAAGCCATGGTATCTCTCCCACTCATACATCCAAGAATCATTTAGCCGGATCAATACGAGATATTACAATTTCTACATTGTTTTCACTTAAAAATCTATCATTTTGCTGTGCAGGCTCATCCCTATTTTGGCCCAGTAAGAAGCTCTGAAAGCACCCGGGAGAATGTTCAATAGTGATTTGCTACACCATCATTGTTCGAAGAACATGGCATATTTGACAATTTTGAAACAGCATGTCGAACACATAGACTAACAGAGAGTGAGTGTATTTGATTTTGATAGCGCATCCATGGTTTATCCAAAAAAAAAACCCTGCTTTGAACGGCATGTAATAGTCATGTCATTTTTTTATATTTGAATTAATTCTTATTTCGCTGTTGACCGCTCTGAATTATTATTTTTATCAATAAGAATCCATGCCAGTAAAAAGTCCAAAAGTAATGGGTTATACGTACATCCTTACCCAGAAATCTTGGGCATCATCATTATTCTCATATTGTTTTGCACAGAGGTTTTGTTTGCGAGGGGCTCGGACGTTATTTCACTATGAGTTCCCTTATCTATGTACATGTACGTCCCTTGATCTTACATGTATGCCTGTTGCAAGTGTTTGTTGTTTCCTGATCGTGTGCTGTGGTATGTCTGCTGTGCAAGCATCGGATATCCTGCAGCACGGTCAATTTTTGAGGTGGTAGTAGACCGAAAGAATAAAAACACGAGCCGTCGATTTTAAACCGAACGTCTGAAGTGATTGAAAAAAGTGTCGAAATAGCCGAACAGGACACGCCGTCGTGTGCATCGGCTGTACCCGTGCACGCCACGGTTTCCACAGGACACGTTCTCATGAGCCCCTCGGCGTGGGCCGGTGCTCTACCGCGTCGTGGTCCCTGGCTTAGCAAACAGGATGCTATAGGCCTCGCATGCCCTACTCTCATGCACGCACCACTGTCCACGGAGATCAGGATTTGGGCACTGGCACCACACGTACTTGCCTGCGTGTACGTGTGACAGCGTTACGTGCCTGCTCGCTCCTGGTACGGTAAAGCCACGACATATGTGGTGGTCCCGTGTGTCAAGGCCGGCGGTCCGCGGCATCGACCAACGCCGGCCGGCCCCGTCTAGGGGTTAGAGTTTAGGGTCTGGTTCACACTACCTTGTGTTGTCAATTCAAGTGCTTTACACCTCCAAAGCTTTGTTTCCTGTCTTCTTCCTCTCATGTCCCGGCTAGGACTCTTTCCTTTTCCTTTGCGGCCGTATTCAGCACACTAGTTAGGTTGGAATGCCTGGATCATTGTTGGTTGGTTTTGTGACAGGTTATTAGTTAAATTTCAGTGCTTCCCAGTTCCCGCTCAAATCCATTCCGTTGATCCGGACTTCCGGAGATGATTTGTGCCACGCACCATGGGTTCCAGGTCAAACTGATGTTGACAGCTTGATTCTCGCCTGGGTTTCTGTTGATTAACTGAGCAACTCTCTCCGGCTTAAGTAATCAATGAATCAAATCTTTTGCCTCCGTCTTAGAAAAAATTGTATTAACGATCAAACCAGCCATGGCCACAACCCAGATTGTCTTCGGGGTCGTCTGTTCGGACTTTGGACCGCCTATTCAAAATCATGTGTTGGTGTAATTGAGTGCCCCGAGAGTTTTGGAGATTGTTGGACAGAAACAGCGCGGGACTAAAGTGTTGGTAGTGCACACAAAGAGATTAGGTCCCTGGAATTCAGAGAAGTTTGCTGTAAACTCAGAAGATTATTATCTGCGAAGTAGAGAAGAATGCTAAGGTAATTGGGAAGATTGGTATCGAAGAGTTTGCGTGCCGGAGATGACCCCCAAATTATTGCCAAGTCGAAGCAATTGGTACGCGAGGCGTCCGAGAGAAAATGACCGCATCAAGAGAAATGAAGACGTAGCATTTTCGTTCTTTCATTTTCTTTCATTGGGTCATAGGACCACCGTACTATTAGGAGGAGATCAGAGCATTGAGACTTATGTCTGTATGATGCTGTATGATGCTTAACTGAAAAATATCCCAAGTTAGATGAGAAAAATCTCTTAGTGTGAAAAATAGCGACTTGCCAGCCAGAGACGAAGTTCTTCTAGACTACAAGAGAATTGGTCTAGCAGAGGAGTCAACTTTGTTTGTTCCTCAAGTAAAGTTGTCGGGTGAGTTTGAAATCTGACTGTTGGTTATTGGCTGGGCTCTAGGCCCCAAATGGTAATTGCACCCTCGGGGTCGCAAGGTTGAAATTACCAACCCCTGCCTGCCGTTTCAATCGGCTCTACTATGGTTCTTGGAGTTGCAATATGGGGTCTGATCAGTCACTGTCTGCAGATGCGCCTAGAAGCTTCCGCAGGCGTTTGGCAACTCAATTTAGGTAACCGTGGTTGTAGATAGTCTTAGGACATCTCCAACGTTGACCCGCAAATTGACTCATGCATTCATCCACTGACACGGGGACCAGTCCGTGAATAAGTTCCATTTATGTTGGTCTAGTGATAGGGCGCTCTTGAAGCTTTAGCCTCCCTCTACCGTAGACTTCGCTTCTTTTCATTAATGACATCTGGTCCGGTCTCCATTTCAGATGCAGGAGCAGGCCATCTAATGTTATCCACATACAACTCAAACAAGGTTTAAAATAAACGGACGGACTACATGCAAAACGGACGAAAACATTTACATCTCGGACATATTTTAGCTAAACTATATCGAACTAGGCTAAACCTAGTCTAAAATGCCTGCCGTGACAGATCTCCACTTCCACGACATGTCTTCCCCATGTCCGGCAGCCCGCTCGCCAGAATGCCGGGAGCCCTGGAGGGATATGATTTAGTGAGAGGAGAGGAATAGCCTCCGTCTTGTTTGGCCGCGTCGCTCATCAAAGTGGCACCGGAGGGATATGCTTCAGGCGGAGGGGAAGGGTGGCCTCCGCTTCCATGAAGCATGGATCAGGGTTGGTTTTAGGGGCGGGGGACGACGGTGTCCTGCGAAGCGGGCAAGACACCACTTGTGCACGCCGGGGACGCGCCGGCGGTGGCCTTACTGGGACCAAGCGGCGCGGCCTCCCATGTTCTACTTTTCTCGATGTTGGCGGCCGCCGTGGATGTGCCGGCCGCCGCCTTGTCGATCTCCGTGAAGCCGGCTTCTTTCTCCGCCGGCAGGGCGCGGTCCCGCAAATGTTGACGGCGGATAGCGCGACCGCATGACGGGATGACCGGTACGACACGACCTCATCCACGGCAACCATGATGCCCGTGCTACCGTGCTCCCTCGCATGCCGGCCTGAAGCAACTCGTCACTCCTCCGTGAGCTGGCTTGGAGCGACAAGTTGCCGAACCACACGCCGGCTTGGAGCCTCGCCCATGGTACTGACGACCTGGAGGGGCGAGGGAGGTGGAGCAGCGAGTTGCCTGGCTCGTATCCAGCGGGCTCGGCGGCCCACCTAGCCGGCTTTTATGCCGGAGAACTCCTCTTCCTGCTCACCGGATGCCATGATGAGTGTGGAGAATGTGGTGTAAGGAGGAGATGGAGAGCAGAGGTGTGGTGCGATTCTTCATCTGGCTTCTGCCCTCGTTTAAATAGCGGCGAACGGGAGGAGCCAACCGGCGTTGTGTTTAATGCCAGTCGGCTCTCGAACGGACGTGTTGTCGGAGTAGATTTCTCGACACACGTGCGAGTTTAATGGAGGTACGCGGGCAGTATGTAGCCGTTTGAATGCGGAGAGAAGGCGTGTTCAGCCGGGCGTGCAGCGGGCGGCGCTCTCTCGGCCGGCACGCCGCTTCAAATGCTGGTAGTAATAGGTCGCGTCCACTCCGTGCCGGCGTCGGGAACACACACATGCGAGAAATGCAAGACGCGGATGTGGCACCTGTTTGGACGTCCGCAAAACCCTCCACTTTATCTTTAGTTTGCGGGAAAACTCACGTCTGACAAGACCGTATTAAATGACAAAACATGTTCCAACCTGCATGATCTAAACTGTTGCGGGCGGTTCGAGGACCGCGTTGAAGTTGCATGTCCCCGCCGGCAGATCTATCAATGCAAAAAATATCCTGGCGCTTGCTACTGTACGTGATGCAGAATGTGGCAACGAGGTCATAGGACTAGGATTACTAGACTATGGGTCCAGTTAGGCAATTCAATAATTTGGCCACAGCTTAGCATCTAGTACTCCAGTACTGCTGATTAGTTCGTCTAACCCGAGAAGCTTGCGAATCAATCGACCGCCATGCGACGTGATAAAATTCGATCAGCCTGTCGTTCGGGAGTTGCTCCAACTGGCATGCATACAAGCCGTCCGACCACTGGACACCAGAAGGCTGGCTCTGCGTCCATGTCTCCGCTTGTAAACCACCCGCCAGAATGCGCCACCGTGATACTATGAGTGATTGACAAAAAAACTATCACTTTAGGGTTACCATCCCACAGAACTACCACTTTTTAAAAACTAACCGAAAACTATCAAATTTTTCTAATTTTATGACTAAAAACTACCACTTTCGAATAATGACCGGTTTAGATGATTTAAACGTGTTGACCGTTAAGTTGACTGTTATTATAGACAGGTCCCACACGCCAGCATCAATCTTCGTCCTCCTCTCTTCATGGCATTTTCTCGAACACCTCGTGTGCACTTGCGCTATACCTCCGCCGCCCTCCACCGCCAGCGCTCGCCTGTCGAAAATCTGCGTTTCCGGCGAGGCGAGGCGCGCCCCGGCCCGCACCGTGTCCATCCGCACCTCCTCCGGCTCCTCTGTTCCGCGCTCCACCCCCATGGCCGCGACATTCGTCGGCGCCGGGTGCCTCGCCCCAGCGTCTGCCTGCGTCGTGCCTCGTCGCTCGTGCCCGACGTCGCGCCACGTCGTTCATACCCGGCCGTGCAGCAGTAGCAGTTGGCCCCGCTGCTCGTGCCTGACGTCGCGCCACACCGCTCGTACCCGGCCGCGCAGCAGTAGCTGTTGGCCCTCCACCACCTCGCCGGTTAACGCCTCCTCCTCCTCCTTCCTCTCGCCAGTTTCGGGCAGCGGCAGCGGCGTCCCACTTCCCCGGCCCGACGGACGCGTTGAGCTCGGCCGCATGAAAGGGCCCGTGCATAGATTGGAGCCTCGTGATGTCGGCGGCGACGCAGGCCTCGTCCTTGGCGGCATGGCCAGAGCGTCGGGCCAGGCGCAATGCGCAGCCTCATAGGAGAGCAGGGCCGCGCAGCAGCCGATGTCGGCGGCGAGGGTCGCGGGTGAGTCCGGCGGCGGCGGCGGGGCCGCTCATGCCCGGCTCCGGCGCGTCGTGCGGGTCGCTCCGTCCCCGAGCTCAGCCGGGAGGGCCCGATGTCCCGCCCCCGCAGCAGCTGCCAGCCCTGCTCGTGCCCAGCTTCCTCGCGTTGCCGCGGCCCGCATGGGCCCTGACGCAGTCACCCCTGCAGGACGCCGGTGTGGAACTCGCGCCCGACCTCGACTCTTTCCCGATGCAGCCGCCCCTGCCGGACGCCGGCCGACGAGCCTCCAAGCGCCGGCGCTCGTCATCGACGCCTCTCCTGTGCAGGCACGTCAGGAGAAAGACGAAAGACATGGTAGAAGGAGTTGACTTATCTGCCAAGTCAGCCCTAATGGGTGGGCCCGCCTGTCATAAACAGGCTTAAATCATCTAAAGTTGTCATTATCTATTGGTAGTTTTTAGTCACAAAATTAAAATTTTTTGATAGTTTTCGGTCATTTTTTAAAAATTGGTAGTTCTATGGGACGGATACCCTTAAAATGGTAGTTTTTTGTCAATCACTCTGATACTATCGACCAGAGTACGAGATTGATCGTCTTGTCCGAGACAAATCGCATCGTATCACTTCACGTACACTGCTCCACTAAAGAAACGTAATAAGACACTGCCCAATACGTACCGTGTGTGTGTGTTGATCACGACCGACCAAGCCCAGGAGATACCGGGCCCATGAGCTTCGCATGGCAGCATGCTCGTGAAAATGGCGTACCAGTGGCGATCTATGGATCTTGAACGGAGTATAGATCAGTTCCAAAGTCAAAATTTGGTCGATGGTCTCGATGCTTGATGAAGCCTAGACTAACTAACGCAAAGTTGGCGATGGTCCAGGACACTTGGGTAGTGGCCGTGCGACCCAATCGATATGCATGCTCCAACCTGGGACCATAATTAATGCCGCAACGTTAATCTAATCCATGGACGCATCGAGCCACATAAAAACCTGGCTTTGCAGGAGTACTCCTCGTATGCCACTTGCACAGTGTGGAGCGCGGAGTCAAAGCACCACGCTCTAGGTTAGCAGTGAAGAAATGTGAGGATTAACTTTGACTAGGGTATTTAATCAATCCGTGCTCCACGAGATCGGCGTTTAACAGGGCACTAATCCAGGATTAGAGCGAGGCTGCTTCCTAGATGCCTAGTGGTCACTGATGACTGCCGTTTTTTAAAACTGTGATTCTTGGAGGGAGAAGAGGTTTCATATGGTCCATGACTCTCACATGTGAGCTTTCAAGAGGGACCGGGGCTTCGTATCCGGCACGACAACGATGGTGGTTCACTACCTCCTGTCTGGTAACTCACTAACGGTTTCTTGGAGGTCTGACTAAAAAAGTAACAAGTACTCCCGCCGTTCCATAATATAAGAGCGAGTGTAGTGTAAGAAATGCTCTTATATTATGGGCACTAGTATAAGAAACGCTCGTATATTATGGGACGAAGGGAGTAGAATTTAGCTTTGATGACCATCCGAGGCGATTGTCTTGAGCTTGCCTTATGTTTTTTAGGTGTGCTTGTCTTCTGTTGGAGCGTAGTGATGGGGGAACGCATACGGTAGGCCCACCACGACATATGGCCTAACCAAAAGCCCGGGCCCATAAAGATTACAACTCATAAGACGATCAAGTAGATGGGCTTCTTTCAGTCGGTGACTAGTTAACAGTCGTTCCCCGGTTAGGTCGGACATCACATGCTAGCGGATGAAGAGGGATGTAGTCGACGATCTTCAACAGTGCAATATCTAGTTAAATACAACCATTATCACCGAAAATTGCTTTTGAAGGCCGAGCTCCATAGAGGCCTCCATTTGCAATTTTTAAAATCCATTTAAATTCATATTTCTACGTTTCAAAAAAGTTATGAAAAAATACACATATACATGGAGGCATAATGTACATGTGTGTAATTTTTCAAGACGAAATACGTTGGAATGAGGGCTGTGCAAAATACAAACAAATCTGAGACTTTTTAACACATGATACTATTAATCCTCAAAGTCCATGAATTTGTTTTTTTGCACAGGTCGTATTTCACCCTGAATTTTTACACACATATACATTTCATCCTTGTGTACTTGCGTTTTTTCTAGTTTTTTTTGAAACGGAAAGTTTAAATTTTGAATATTTCAAAAGAAAACCGGGCTGCTTGGTCACCAAAACGCTCCACTCCATTATCACCTAGCTATGGCCATGAAATGTCGGATGTGCTTGCCCTCTAATGTTAGCATTTATACCAGCCCGTTATGAGACCTCTCCTAGCGCACTCCGTATAAGCCGGGAGGAGGGCACCATGGTGAGGGTTGAACTCTCTTGTAACCTTATGTGCAAAGGCAAAAACACCACACAGAGGAGTGTTATTCTGAACACCAGTGGCAAAAAGGTTTAGTACGACAACACGGATCCTATCTCTGGAGATTCACGAGTGTAGTCATTAAACGCCCAGTGCTTTTGTCTGATTATTGCAATCTTAATTATTGAGGCAACCCCGTGAGATGGCTAGGGCCTTCGGTTGGATAGCTGACTCTTGATGCAGGACGTGTGTCGGTTAAGATGTAATTTGGACACATCCCCCACTTCGGTTCGTAAGAAGCACATCTCGATGGGTGACATCCGGCGCACAAATTAAGATCATATCTGGTCTCTCCACAATATACAATTGTAAGCATTAAGATTTCATACTCATGCCTATTTTTATTATAAATGTTTCCCTTCGGTTGTTTGATTTTGATCCGGTCAAAAGCTGCAATTGTTTCTTTAACAAAAGCGTGTTTGTGACCCTACCTTAAAGGGCATCATCCTCCCATGGGTTCGATAACTCAGGTTCACCTCTGGGGAAAAAGGCAAGAATCCTTTCTGCTCCATTTCCGGATCACCAAAGGAAGTAATCAGTGTTCTTGGGCCCCTTGGTCTTCTTCGACTTGACCGTGACCACATATGGTCCTCGTTCAATAAGTTCTCCAACACAACGCTCATGGGTTCCCCACGCCGAGGCGCTCGTGATCCGACCGTTCTGGCGAAGGTACGCCAGTCCTGCGATATGGTTAATTGAATTCAATTACTCGGCTCAGAATGAGGAAGTAAAAGTCTTACCACAAAGTGAAGGTGGAATAAAAGACAAACCTCGCCAGCTCGGCATGCTCGGCTATGGCCTACGTCGTCTCCCATGGTCCGGGAGGTGTTATCCTTTGCCGAGGGCTTGCAGAGGATGGTCAACATCCCGCCGAGGTCCTTCCCCCTACAGAGGTTTCAGATCACCGAAACCTCACTGTTTGTTACATACCTCCATAAAGGAGATGCTTGGGCCTAGAGGGGTCGGACCCTGTTGTGGAGCATGACGTGGATCACATCCACTAAAGTGATGCCCTCGTCAATGTGGGACTTTAGCCCTTTCTGAAGCTCCACGCCCTCCTCCTTGTTCCCCCAGTCGAGGTTCTTGTCCGTCCAGGGGTGCAACCTCTTCAAGGGGCGGCTGATACGTCCATTTTGCATCATCTTTTCCTGCTGTTATTTGTAATGTTTTTGATCAATATAATACTTTGTGGAGCAATTCTAATGCCTTTTCTCTCTTAATTTGCAAGATTTACTTGAAGAGGGAGATTGCCGGCAGCTGGAATTGTGGACCTGACAAAGCTATGTCAGAGATACCTATTCTGCACATTTCCAAATGAGCTGAAATTTCAGGGAGAATTATTTCAGAATAAATAAAAAATATTGGAGAAAAGAAATACCAAAGGGGGCCACCCAGGTGCCGACAAGGCACCAGGGCACGCCCACCCCCTAGGTGTGCCCTGGTGGCTTGTAGGGCCCCTGGCCAGCCTCCGGTGCCCATCTTCTGGTATATAAGCCCATTTGCCCTAGAAAAAATAAGGAGAGGACTTTCGGGACGGAACACCGCCGTCTCGAGGCGGAACCTGGGCAGGAGCACTTTTGCTCGCCGGCGGAGCGATTCCGTTGGGGATACTTCCCTCCGGGAGGGGGAAATCGAAGCCATTGACATCACCAGCAACCCTCTCACCGTGGGAGGATCAATCTTCATCAATATCTTCAACATCACCATCTCATCTCAAACCCTAGTTCATCTCTTGTATTCAGTATTTGTATCAAAACCTTAGATTGGTACCTGTGGGTTGCTAGTAGTGTTGATTACATCTTATAGTTGATGATAGTTGGTTTATTTGGTGGAAGATTAAATGTTCATATCCTTAATGCTATTCACTACCCCTCTGATCTTGAACATGAATATGATTTGTGAGTAGTTACTTTTGTTCTTGAGGACATGGGAGAAGTCTTGTCATAAGTAATCATGTGAATTTGTTATTCGTTCGATATTTTGATGATATGTATGTTGCTGTTTCCCTTAGTGGTGTTATGTGAACGTCTACTACATGCCACTTCAGCATCTCTGGGCCTAAGGGAAGGCATTGTGGAGTAGTAATTAGATGATGGGTTGCTAGAGTGACGGAAGTTTAAATCCTAGTTTATGCGCTGTTCCGTAAGGGGCTGATTTGGATCCATATGTTTAATGCTATGGTTAGATTTATCTTAATTCTTCTTTCGTAGTTGCGGATGCTTGCAAGAGGGGTTAATCATAAGTGGGAGGCTTTTTTAAGTAAGAACAACACCTAAGCATCCACCCACATATCAAATTATCAAAGTAACGTAGGCGAATCAAATCAACATGATGAAAGTGACTAGATGAAATTCCCGTGTGCCCTCAAGAACGCTTAACTTATTAGAAGAGACCGTTCCGGCCTGTCCTTTGCTATAAAAAGGATTGGGCTACCTTGCTGCACCTTAGTTACTATTGTTACTTGTTGCTCGTTACAAATTACCTTGCTATCAAACTATCTGTTACCGATAATTTCAGTCCCCGCAGAAAATACCTTGCTGAAAACCGCTTGTCATTTCCTTCTGCCCCTTGTTGGGTTTGATGCTCTTACTTATCGAAAGGACTAACATTGATCCCCTATACTTGTGTGTCATCAAGAATATTTTCTGGCACCGTTGCCGGGGAATGAAGCGCCTTTGGTAAGTTGAATTTGGCAAGGAAACATTCATATTATATGCTGAAATTTACTGTCACTTGTTACTATGGAAAACAATCCTTTGAGGGGTTTGTTCGGGGTATCTTCACCCCGACCGGAGGTACAAAGAGTTGCCCCTCAACCTACTGCACGCATTGAATTTTTTTATTATGAGATTCCTTCGGGTATGATAGAGAAACTGCTAGCTAATCCTTATGCAGGAGATGGAACAGTACATCCCGATATGCACTTAATCTATGTGGATGAAGTTTATGGATTATTTAAGCCTGCATGTTTCTGAAGATGGAGTTAAAGAAGAAGGTTTTCCCTTTATCTTTGGAGGGAAAGGCATTGACATGGTATAGGCTATATGATGATATTGAAACGTGGGATTGGAACCGATTGAAATTGGAATTTCATCAAAAGTTTTATCCTATGCATCTGGTTCATCGTGATCGGAATTATTTATATAATTGTTGGACTTGTGAAGGATAAAGCATCGCTCAAGCTTGGGGGAGGCTTAAGTACATGATGTACACATGCCCCAATCATGAGCTCTCGAGGGAAATTATCTTACAAATTTTTTATGCTCAGCTTTCTCATGATGATCGAACCATGCTCGATTCTTCTTCTGCTGGTTCCATTATGAAGAAGGCTATTGAATTTAGATGGGATCTTTTGGAAAGAATTAAATGCAACTCTGAAAGTTGGGGAGTCGACAAAGGAGAAGAGTCAAGTATAAAACTTGAGTTTGATTGTGTTAAATCTTTTATGGATACTGATACTTTTTCATAAGTTTAGCACTAAATACGGACTTGACTTCTAGATAGTAGCCTCCTTTTGTGAATTATTTTCTACTCATGTTGAGCTCCCTAAGGAGAAGTTGTTTAAATATCACCCCCCTATTAAAGAAAATATTGAGGAACCTGTTGTACTTAAGGTTGAAACTATCATTTACAATGTTGACCCAGTTGTGCCTACTACTTACATTGAGAAACCTCCTTTTCCTGTTAGGATTAAAGAACATGCTAAAGCTACAACTGTGGTTAATAAAAGTAATATTAGAACACCTAGACCCGCTGAACAAGTTAAAGTTGAACCTAATATTGCTATGGTTAATGATCTCTTGGTCGATAATATTGATGGGCATTTTATTTACTTTTGCGATGATGCTGCTAGAATTGCCAAACCTGTTAGAAGTGAATGAGATATGCTAGATAAGAATAAACCCGTAGTGGGGATGCCTGTCGTTTCTATTAAAATTGGAGATCATTGCTATCATGGTTTATGTGACATGGGTGCTAGTGTTAGTGCTATTCCTTCTACTTTATATCAAGAAATTATGAATGACATTGCACCTGCTGAGATTCAAGATATTGATGACTATTAAGCTAGCAAATTGAGATACTATTTCACCACTTGGGATTGTTAGAGCTGTTCAAGTCTTGTGTGGTAAGATTAAGTACCCTACTGATTTCTTAGTACTTGGTTCTCAACGAGATAATTTTTGCCCAATTATATTTGGTAGACCTTTCTTGAATACCGTTAATGCTGAAATTGATTGTGTCAAAGAAAAGGTTAGAGTTAAATTTGGCAATGTATCTCATGAATTCAATTTCTCTAAGTTTAATAAACAACCTCATGAAAAAGAATTGTCTAGTAAGGATAAAACTATTGGTCTTGCTTCTATTGCCATGCCTCCTACACATCTGCTAGAACAATATTTGCTAGACCATGAAAATGATATGCATATGAATGAAAGAAATGAGATATACAAGATATTCTTTGATCAACACTACTGCAGGATGCTGCTAACGCGACACTACAATCAGCGACCCTTCGACGAAATTGTGTGCGATGCATTAATCGCGAACGGTGATGTAAAAAAACGTCAAAAAAGATGCAAAACGTTTGCGATGGCGGATACATCAAACACAGTTCAGATTTTAGTTGCGTGTGCGATGCGGTTGATCCATACGAACTGTTTGCGATGAGACAGACCAACAGAAACGGGCAGCCAGATCAAGTTGTGTGTGCGATATGCGGCATACAGTTCGCTCCGATGAACCGTTTGCGATGATCGAGTTGAACACAAACGATTCAGCGTAACAAGATGTGTGTGATACCCGGCAAACAGGTCGGTAATCAGAATTGTGTGCGATCATTATAGATAGCCCATACAGTCTTTTTTGTGAATTGTGTGCTCGATAGGGCACACAATTCAAGAAACCAACCTGTGGGCGATAATGTAAAAGACCTCTGTCGAATACATATTACTAACCGTCTGCGATGATATTGACAGGGGAAACAGAGATAACGAAGTAATATGAGCGAACGGAAATAGAGATATATACAGTCTGCTTTATTTAGTCCTTCTTCTTCTTGTTGTTGTTGGATGGCCTCGCGACATTGTCTTGGCGAGGATGCTTCTTGCCGCTGACCATTGGCTTTTCACCGCCGCCGCCTTCATCGTCGTCATTGCTTTCGTCGTTGTCCTCCTCCTTGTTCGACCATTCCTCGTCATCATCATCATCGTCCTCTTCTTCGTCCTCCGTTGGCTCCTCGTCCGTCTGGTTGTCGTCTGACGACTCCGGAGGCGGCGTCCCTTCCATGATCCGGATAAAATCGAGGTCTGGGTTCGACACCGGACTCATGGAAGACGAGCGGGATGATTCCGATGTTGACCTATCACCGGGCGCCAGACTGCTGGTGGAACTATCGTCCTCGGTGTCGCTCGACATGGCTGCGGTATGTATACAAACCGTGACAAAGCGATATTGCAGAGTGTGTGCAAGTGTGTAGCGCGGCCGTCCGGGGACGATGAAGATGGTGGACACTTAAGCGGGGTATGCAGAGAAGAGGAATGTCAACTGAAGTGGGGGACTACGTATTATCTAACCACTGATATAATCAACCACAATTATTTGTACCCAGTCAGTCCAAATTCCCGGGGTTGCACAATTCTCAATGTGATAATTACGCACACGCGTTGGAGCATCCAAATATGAAACAAGCATTTTTCATAGTACTACTCCCTCCGTACCGTCGACCTAGGTGGAAAAAAATGAGAGAACTTGATGATTATTTGGTAATCAATACCATTGCGTGCAGAGAATTGACCATTGCATGTTATGCTAAGTAGTCTGAAGTCATTGAATGCATACAAGCCCGAGGACTCCTATTGGCTGATTTCTTTTTTCAGGACAAAAAACAAGGAACGAGTTTTGGGATTATTTGGCTTTCCTAATGTGACTTATGCACCGATACGAATGGAGTAGGACAGTTGGCAAGCAATAGATTGTGCTCTTCTTATTGATGAAGCCAGTAATAATCAAACCACAAAGGAAAAGAAAAAAGACAAAGGAAAATATCTGCATGAATCTTCGTGTAACATCAATGGCATAGGACCTAGATGTGCATTACTTAGAGCACATCTAGATGTGCTTTAGCAATACTGTCAAACAAAACCCCTAATCATCATTGCAAACAGCGCATAGAACATGGCTAATGTGACAACCACAACTACGTATGCTAGTTCCTTCTTGTCTCTTGCTTTCATCTATTACCTGTGATTGATTCTTTCTTGCTTCATCGTACTGATTGTACACTCCAGATCAGTCAGTTTCTTCTTTGCTTTACGTTATCTTCTGCGAGCTTGGTGATAACACTCTGAGCCCTGCCAAGCCATTCTTCATCCAGCCAGTTAACAAAGGCATAAGCCTCATATCCCTGCCAATGTTAAATAGTATTCAGGATGAGCGGTGGCATTAACTCAACCAAAATGATGAACTTACCACTAACCTCTAAGGGGCAATTGAGAAGCCGTCTGCCAACTTAGCTTTTGGTACTTCTCGGTGGCGCAAAACTCGGAGTCGAACTCGTGTTGCGGGAGTCTGGAGTCATGCACCAGATCCGGTAGCTGATCGCTTTCCTGGGGGGGGGGGGTCATTCAGGACAGATTCAGCAGGGAGCTACTTTGGACATGCTAAAAAAGATCAGGATAGATTGGAACCTGACAGGATGATTCAGATCCGTAGTACACCTGCCTTCTGATGACCTTAGGCAAGTGATCGACGGTGACCGCCGTCGTGGCGGTCCTGCCGAGAGCGGCGATACGAGCAGGAGCAGCCGCACCGAAACCATCAGCACCACTCGTCCGCATTCCCCCAATGTCAACGCCACGCAAGGGAATTTGGAGGCTATCTAGGGATTTGGGGGAAATGGGAAACTGTGGGGATAGGCTAACGGTCGGGAACTACTTATCGCACTATGTTGTATACATCACACTGTTTATACATGTCGTTTGTGTTAGGTATTACAACTTCACACACGATTTCCGCACCAAACCGTGTGAGAAGACAACGTAGGTGAGACACGGTTGTCGTGACATAACCATATGTGATGTACTACCCTGTACATATGGGCCTGCAATAATTGAGTTACAGTAATACTTAGTGTAAACAGCCGCTCTGCGGATATCCGACAAAAAATAAACAGCCGCTCTGCAGATAGAGATGGCGGCGGCGGCGGCGGCCGAGGCGGCGGCTACCGGATAAGAGGTCAATCCTCGGTCGGTGGGCGGTGGCGGTGTCATAGGAGTTCAATCCTCGGTCTGCGGCAGGAGATAGGAGGAGCTCAACCATCGAGGTCGGCGGCGGCGTGATTGGAGCACATCCATCGCGGTCGATGGCGGGATAGTGGAGGTTGAACTTCAGGCGGTAGCCGCACTAAGCTTTGCTCCTCGACCTTGCTATCTCAGTGTGCCACCGCATCGCGCATCTCTGTCTGCTGGGTGGAGGCCGCCACGCGGCTAACTAATTAAGGTACTCTTTTCGTGAGTGGCTTAATTAAGGTATTCAATTCCTAAGGGTAGTGTTGTAGTACTCTGCGTGTAAATTGATTGGCCATTAATTTTTGTCATCGCACGGCTGGATAACAATATGGAGCGCCCTCAGGAATTATGAAATAAAATCTTGTGATTTATGCACGCATCTTTGGGCATCAGTTAATTCGTGTATTAATGTTGTTGTTTTGTTTTTAATTACCCTTCGTGTGGTGCAGATGGAACGGTCTGAATGGATGAAGAATCGGAGAAGCTCAGATTTTATCAGTGGCGTGACGGAGTTCATGAGTTTGGCTGAAAGTACAAAGAAGAGAATTGGTCATGAGGATTACATCCTGTGTCCATGCAGTCATTGTGCCAATACAGAGTCACATGAAGTTACAGTTGTCAAGTTCCACTTACTCACCCGGGGATTCATGGATGGATATACACGTTGGACTAGGCACGGTGAAGAGCAGGTCATGGATGAATATATCCAGGGCTGTAAGATGCCAAACCCTAGTCAGAGTCACATGGATGTTGAATCTAACATCGGGGCTGAGGCGTCAAGCTACCAATGGAACAGCGAAAAGCCGAAACCCCCACTGGAAAACCAAGACGGCAACACAGACGACGATGACCTTGATATGCCAGATTTTGCTGCTAGGATTGCAGATTTCAAGGGCCCAAAAAAGGATATGATTGGGTACAAGGATCTGCCAACCATTGATGCGGACTCCAAGAAATATTTGTATCCAGGTTGCAAAAAGAAATATTCCAAGTTGAGTGCCGCACTGGCGCTTCTCAGATTTAAAGCAGCAAACGATCAGAGTTGTTAGGTCTTCTCAAAGAAATTCTTCCGGAAGATAATGTGCTCCCCAAAAGCACGAACGAAGCGAAGAAAATTGTTTGCCCATTGGAACTTGAAGTACAGAAGATACACGCTTGTGCGAATGATTGTATATTGTACCGTGGTGAGTACAAAGATTTGCGTGCATGTCCCATATGCAAGCATGCACGATACAAGCACAGGAGAGCAAAGGACAAGTACAAATTGGATGACGAGATCAAGACAGGAATCCCGTTCAAGGTTGTT
The DNA here is from genome assembly GCF_002575655.3 of Aegilops tauschii subsp. strangulata. Lineage (NCBI taxonomy): Eukaryota > Viridiplantae > Streptophyta > Magnoliopsida > Poales > Poaceae > Aegilops > Aegilops tauschii. The sequence continues at coordinate 489,894,610 of NC_053039.3, forward strand.
TGGTACTTGCCTTTAATTCTAAGGTTGAAGCATTTGCTTGCAAACCCTAGAGAGGCAAAGAGGTTGTGGTGGCATCATGATGAGCGAACTGCGGATAAATATATGAGGCACCCAAAAGATGGGTCTTAGTGGGAATTAATCGACAACAAGTTTAAAGACTTTGCCAAGGATCCTAGAAGTATAACGCTCGGGGAGTGTACTGACAGGATGAATCCTTTTGGCGATATGAGCACCAAACACAACACATAGCCGGTGCTTCTGTGCATATATAACCTAGCTCCTTGGTTGTGTATGAAGAAAAAATACATTATGATGTCAATGATTATCCAAGGCCCGAAGCAACCTGGAAAAGACATCGACATTTACTTTTAGCTACTGGTAGAAGAACTGCTGACAGTGTGGGTAAAAGAGCCTGCTGTAAAATGTTATGATGCTTACAAAAAGGAGATTTTCGATCTACATGCAATGCTTCTGCACACCATTCAAGATATGCCGGCATTAGGCAACACATCGGGGCAAAAAACAAAGGGAGATGTAGGGTGTATCACATGCATGGATAGGACAGCTAGCAGATTTCTTCCCAACTCGTGCAAAACCGTGTATTTGCGTCATCGTAGGTTCTTACGGAGAAATCACCCATACTGAAAGATGAAAGCTGAATTTGATGGTACGGCAGAGGTAGGTTTGGGCCCAAGACCTTATGCTGGGGAGGTGGTCCACAACATGGCTAAACAAATTAATGTTGTGCTTGGCAAGAACCACGCTTTGACGGTGAAATAAACACCCAGGGATCAAGTGTTTAAGAAGAAATCGGTGTTCTGGAAATTACCTTACTGGGAGATTCTACGTATACGTCACTGCATCGATGTCATGCACGTAGAGAAGAACGTATGTGAAAGCATCCTTGGTACTCTACTCAAGATTAAAGGTAAAAAAAGGATGGTGACGGTGCACGACTCGATATGCTTGGTGATCAATCAAAACACAAGAGTGAATCAAAGATGCTAACAAATTCCTCCATGCTCCCTAGAGTTACAATTTCAGTACAAAAGAGGAAACATAGTTCTTCAACTATTTGTTGTCAGTTAGGACACCCTCTTCCTACTCCGCAAACATCAGATGTCTCTTGGATGTGAGCTCAGGTAAAATGAAGTTGGGAAACATGAAGTCACATGATTGCCACGTAATGTTGACACAAATCCTCCCGGTGGTCATCAGGAATCTGTTGGACAAAGATATAAGAAACACACTCATTGAACTCTATGATTTCTTCAACAAACTATGGAAGAAATTTGTAGATCCTAAAGAGTTGGATCATATGCAAGAGGATATTGCAAGAATATTGTCCAGCCTAGAGATGTTTTTCCCACCGTCATTCTTTGATGTCATGGTCCATCTCACTGTGCACCTTGTCGACGAGATAAAGTATTGTGGTCTTGTGTTCCTTTGCAACATGTATCCCTCCGAGCGGTTCATGGGAATACTGAAGCGCTATTGCCGGAACCAAAGCCATCCAGAGGCAAGCATCCTACAAGGTTATACCGCGGAGGAGGTGGTTGAGTTTTGCACCGAATACATGAAACAAAGACCTATAGGTTTGCCTCTCTCGCCACGAGGGAAGGCTGAAAGGTAAGCTGGTTCTTGCTGGCACGCAAAAGGCTGCACCTGGATATTTGGCTGACAAAGCCCATTTGACGGTACTGCTTAACAACCCAGTTCTCAGCGCTTATGCTGACAAACACTTGGCGGAGATACGCCAAAGATTCTTACCAATGGTGTATCCATTAGATGTGGAGATGAAGGAGCACACTAAGAACTACGCCGGATGGCTGGCGAATCGTTTGGCAAAAGGATCCATGGATGACATTGCTACGTTGTTGGCACAAAAGCCATCACCTACAGTGTTGATGTACCAAGCATATGACATAAATGGCTACACGTTTGATACGTCTCCAACGTATCTGTTCCACGTTGTTATATTATCAATCTTGGATGTTTTATAATCATTTTATATCATTTTTGGCACTAACCTATTGACATAGTGCCAAGTGCCAGTTGCTGTTTTCTGCATGTTTTTTACATCGCAGGAAATCAATACCAAACGGAGTCCAAATGCAACGAAACTTCACGAAGAATTTTTTTGGACCAGAAGACACCAAGGGGCCAAGGCTGCGCCTGGGGGGGGGGGTGCTCCGAGGGGAGCACAACCCACCAAGGCGCGCCCCGGTGGGTTGTGCCCACCTCTGGTGCCCCCGGACCGCCTCTTTGCTCTATTAATACCCCTATATTCCAGAAACCCTAGGGGAGTCGATGAAAATCAATTCCAGCCGCCGCAGAGTCCATAATCACCAGATCCAATCTAGACACCATCACGGAGGGGTTCACCACTTCCATTGGTGCCTCTCCGATGATGCGTGAGTAGTTCCTTGTAGACCTTCGGGTCCATAGTTAGTAGCTAGATGGCTTCCTCTCTCTCGCTGGATTCTCAATACAATGGTCTCTTGGAGATCCATATGATGTAACTCTTTTTGCGGTGTGTTTCTTGGGATCTGATGAACTTTGAGTTTATGATCAGATCTATCTTTTTATATCCATGAAAGTTATTTGAGTTTGTTTGATCTCTTATACGCATGGTTGCTTATAGCCTCGTATTTCTCCTCCGATATTTGGGTTTTGTTTGGCCAACTTGATCTATTTATCTTGCAATGGGAAGAGGTGCTTTGTAGTGGGTTCGATCTTACAGTGCTTGATCCCAGTGACAAAAGGGGAACCGACACGTATGTATCGTTGCTACTAAGGATAAAATGACGGGGTCTATCTCTACATAGATAGATCTTGTCTACATCATGTCATCTTTCTTATTGCATTACTCCATTTTTTCATGAACTTAATACACTAGATGCATGCTGGATATCGGTCGATGTGTGGAGTAATAGTAGTAGATGCAGGCAGGAGTCGGTCTACTAATCTTGGACGTGATGCCTATATAATGATCATTGCCTGGATATCGTCATGATTATTCGAAGTTCTATCAATTGCCCAACAGTAATTTGTTCACCCATCGTTTGCTATTTTTCTCGAGAGAAGCCACTAGTGAAACCTACGCCCCCCGGGTCTCTTTCTCATATTATTTGCCTGTGCAATCTACTTTTCTTTTGCCTTTATCTTCAGATTTACTAAACTAAAAATACAAAAATACCTTGCTGCAATTTATTCTTATTTATTTTATTTGGCGTTCGATCTATCAATCTACTACAATTTATTTCACGTCTATTTGCCTATCTTGAGGCGCCGCTACCCGAAAGGGATTGACAACCCCTTCTACCCGTCGGGTTGCGAGGATTTGTTATCTGTGTGCAGGTGCTGTTTACGTTGTGTTGCTTGGTTCCCCTACTGGTTCGATAACCTTGGTTTCATCACTGAGGGAAATACCTACCGTCGCTGTGCTGCATCATCCCTTCTTCTTTGGGGAAATACCGACGTAGTTCTAGCAGACATAAAAAGGGACTTTCTGGCGCCATTGCCAGGGAGACATCAACGTTCTACACTGAGGAACATGATGAGAAGACCTCATACCAGAACAGCTCTGTTCGAATATAATGCATGACTGTAGGTCAAGCTGATAAAAGGGTATACAATGGAACCATCAAAGAGATTTGGGAGCTTAACTATGTGAAAGTTAAGGTGGCATTATTCAGGTGCACATGGATCCCTCTTAATCAGGTAAAAGTTGATGATTACAGGAAGACCTGTGTTAACAGGACAACGATGTCATATCACGCGGACCCGTTCATTCTTGCCAGCGATGCTACCCAGATTTTCTATGTGGAAGACCCCTTGCATAAGAACTGCCATGTAGTGATGCATGGGAAGAGGAGGGTACTGGGCGTCAAGGATACTGCCGATGAGGACGAGTACGATGAATTTGCTGAGTTGCTAGCCAAGAGATAATGCACCTTACAAACAGAGAAGCATAAAATCATCAAAAAACCTAAGTTCATTCGGGGTCAACGTAATGATCCCAGTTCCCCCATGTACATGGGAATTAAGCCATAAGACTAGTTTTTATGCCTACCGTGCAACTTAATTCGTTCAATTTAGAACTGTCGCGTGTACTGAATTTGTGAGTTATGCCCGGTCTTCTGTTGATGTAAGAACCGTTAATATGTTGACCTTGATATGCTGTCAGCTTAGGCAATGAATTTGAACTGTTTATTATTATTATTATATTATTATACCATAGAGGTAGCACACTCAGTTGATCTCACTCCAGTATGTATGAACATAAGATATGCAATCTGGTTTGCGAATAGCACATGGTTCATTCATGAAAGCCGTGTGCCGACCAAACCGCGCATGCGACCTGAGTCGTGCATTCTGATTGGCCAGAACCCAAACCCCACGGATCGTACGTCTACACCGTTGGATGCTCCCAGATCAAACGACAATCCTCATCCCTTTCAACAACACATACAGTTGGGTTGTGATTTTATTTATATGCACAAAATGCACGGTATATACAAAAAATGTCTTAAATATAGTAAACGATACCTGAAACGCGCTAGAAAATGAAACCTGTGGTATAATGGTGATTGCGTACCGTGGAAATTTTTATGAGGCCAAACGATGAAGTCACCGGCCACTGGATTTTGAATTGACATGTCTCCTTTTTGAAACCATGATCCTTCTTGTGAGATGCTCTGGTTTCCAAGGAGCGATCGTCAAATCTTGTGCCAAACTTTACCAATTTTTTTCCACGGGGTCGTGAGAGCACGCCACAGGCACACCCCGATTTTGATGATGTGCGGACTCCATCTGAATTTCCTGTAATTAAAATACCAACTAGGCCTATACTGGTGGCCGTACCTCACGGCCGAAATGTTTGAAACTTCTCCCTGCTTCTCGGACAATGGATGAAAACTCGCAAAGGGACACACAAATGACTTGTACACCTTCTTTGTCGACTAACACCCACATGTAGTTGTAGTAGGGTTTTGATTTTATATTCACTAAATGCAAGGTAAATGCAAAAAAGTGACTTAAATATAGCAGTCGACACCTGAAATGGGCCAGAAAATCAAACATAGGGTATATCCGTGATTGTTTACCATGAAAAAAAATTCGAGGCGGAACGATGAAGTCATCGACGATTGGAGTCCGAAGTGCCTCGTCTCCTTTTGGAAACTATGATCCTTCTTGTGAGATGCTCAAGTTTGGAAGGTGCGAGCATCAAAACTTGTGCCAAACTTTCCCAAATTTTTTCCATGGGATCGTGAGAGCATGCCACAGCGACACACCGATTTTTGTTATTTCCGGACTCTATATGCATTTCCTGTAATTAAAATACCAACAAGGCCTATGCCTCTGGCTGCACCCTGCGGCCGAACTGTTTGATTTTTTCCCTGTTTCTCGGAAAATGAATGAAAACTTGCAAAGTGACACACAAATGATCTTGCTAACACCCACATGTAGTTGCGACATGGTTACACACACACACACACACACACACACACACACACATATATATATGCATGATAAATGAAGAAAATGACTCAAATATAGCAAACGAGATCTCAAATGCACCAGAAATTTGAACCTTAGGGTACAATGGTGATTTCTTAGCGTGGAAAAAAATTCTAGGCAAAACGATGAACTCATGTTTTCATTCAAACGAAAATATGCTGTTAGTTCATGTAAATGTTTTTAAATAGCACACGGTTCACTCATGAAAGCCATGTGCCTACCAAACCGTGGCTGATGCCCCCCTGCTACGCGCGTGATCTGAGTCGTGCGTTCTGATTGGCCAGAACCCAGACCCCGCGGATCATACGTCTGCACCGTTGGATGCTCCCAGATCGAACATCAATCCTCATCCCTTTCGACAGCACTTGCAGTTCCAGTTGTGATTTTATTTATATGCACAAAATGCACGTTAAATTCAAAAAATGTCTTAAATATAGCAAACGATACCTGAAATGCGCCAGAAAATCAAACCCGTGGTATAATGGTGATTGCATACCGTGGAAATTTTTATGAGGCCAAACGATGAAGTCACCGGCCACTGGAGTTTGAATTGACACATTTCCTTTAGGAAACCATGACCCCTCTTGTGAGATGCTCTGGTTTCCAAGGAGCGATCATCAAAACTTGTGCCAAACTTTACCAATTTTTTACCACGGGGTCGTGAGAGCACGCCACAGTCACACACCAATTTTGATGATGTACGGACTCTATTTGAATTTCCTGTAATTAAAATACCAACTAGGCCTACGCCGGTGGCCGCACCTCGCAGCCAAAATGTTTGAAACTTCTCCCCGCTTCATGAACAATGGATGAAAACTCACAAAGCGACGCACAAATGATTTGTAGACCTCCTAACTAACACCCACATGTAGTTGTGGTAGAGTTTTGATTTTATATGCACTAAATGCAAGGTAAATGCAAAAAAGGCTTAAATATAGCAGACGAGACCTGAAACGGGCCAGAAAAATCAAACATAGGGTATATCGTGATTGTTTACCGTGAAAAATAATTCAAGGCAGAACGATGAAGTCATCGACGATTGGAGTCTGAAGTGCCGCATCTCCTTTTGGAAACTATGATCCTTCTTGTGAGATGCCCCGGTTTGGAAGGTGCGAGCATCAAAATTTGTGGCAAACTTTACCAAATTTTTTCCATGGGGTCGTGAGAGCACGCCACGGTGACACACCGATTTTCGTTATTTTCGGACTCTATATGCATTTCCTATAATTAAAATACCCACAAGGCGTACGCCTCTGGCTGCACCCTGCGGCCGAACTGTTTGATTTTTTTCCCTATTTCTCGGACAATGAATGAAAACTCGCAAAGCGACACATAAATGATCTTGCTAACATCACGTGTAGTTGCACACGGTTATATATATATATATATATATATATATATATATATATATATATGCAAAAAATGACTCAAATATAGCAAACGGGGTCTCAAATGCACGAGAAAATCGAACCTTAGGGTATAATGGTGATTTCTTACCGTGAAAAAAATTCGAGGCAAAACGATGAACTCATGTTTTCATTCAAACGAAAATATGTTGTTTGTTCATGGGAATGTTTTCAAATAGCACACGGTTCACTCACGAAAGCCATGTGCCTACCAAACCGTGGCCGATGCACCCCCTGCTGCGCGCGCGATCTTAGTCGTGCGTTCTGATTGGCCAGAACCCAAACCCCACAGATCGTACGTGTGCACCGTTGGATGCTCCCAGATCGAATGGCAATCCTCATCCCTTTCATCAGCACATGCAGTTCCGGCTAGGATTTGATTTATATGCCAAAATGCACGGTAAATGCCAAACATGGCTTAAATATAGCACACAAGACCTGAAATGCGCTAGCAATTCAAACCTGTGGTATAATGGCGATTGCTTACAGTGAAAAAAATAGAGGCAAAACGATGAACTCACGTCTTCATTGCAGAATTAGCACGTCTTCATTTCAAATGAAATTATGCTGTTTGTTGATACGTATCCATCATATCTACTTTTCCAAACTCTTTTGCCCTTGTTTTGGACTCTAATTTGCATGATTTGACTGGAACTAACGCGGACTGACACTGTTTTCAGCAGAATTGCCTTGGTGCTATTTTTGTGTAGAAATCAAAGTTCTCGGATTGACCTGAAAATTTATGGAGAACTTTTGTGGAATATATAAAAAATACTGGCGGAAAAAGATACCGAGGTGGGCCACCTAGAGGCCACAAGCCCTGGGGGTGCGCCTCCCAGGCTTGTGGGGCCCCTGGACCGCCTACAACCCTAACTCCAACTCCATATATTCCTCGCGTTTCACGGGCCACCTCCTGTTCTTCGTCGGGAGGGCTGATCTGGAGTACGTTTGGGGCTCCGGAGAGGGGAAATCGACGTCGTCATCATCATCAACCTTACTCCATCACCAATTTCATGATGCTCACCACCGGGAGTGCGTACTTTCTTCGTAGGCTTGCTGGACGGTGATGGGTTGTATGAGATTTATCATGTAATCGAGTTAGTTTTGTTAGGGCTTGATCCCTAGTATCCACTAAATGTTGTGAGATTGATGTTTCTATGGCTTTGTTGTGCTTAATGCTTATCACTAGGGCCCGAGTGCCATGATTTAAGATCTGAACCTATTATGTTTTCTTGAATATATATGTGTTCTTGATTCGATCTTGCAAGTTGTAGACACCTATTATGTGTTATGATCCGCATACCCCAAGGTGACAATAATTGGGATTCTTTCCGGTTATTACCGTAGTGTGAGGAGTTCATGTATTCACTAAGTGCTAATGCTTTGTTCCGATTCTCTATTAAAAGGAGACCTTAATATCCCTTAGTTTCCTTATGGACATCGCTGCCACGGGAGGGTAGGACAAAAGATGTGATGCAAGTTCTTTTCCATAAGCACGTATGACTATATATGGAATACATGCTTACATTATATTGATGAATTGGAGCTAGTTCTGTGTCGCCCTAGGTTATGACTGCTACATGATGAATATTATCCAACACAATTATCCATTGCTGATCCAATGCCTACGAGCTTTTCACATATTGATCTTTGCTAAGTTACTTTCGCCGTGGTGCTGTTACAATCACTACAAAACTGTTTCTGCTACTGTTACCGTTACTTCCATACTACTTTGCTACTAAATACTTTGCTGCAGATGTTAAGTCTTTCAGGTGTGGTTGAATTGACAACTCAACTACTAATACTTGCGAATATTCTTTGGCTCCGCTTGTGTCGAATCAATAAATTTGGGTTGAAACTCTACCCTCAAAAACTGTTGAGACCCCCTATACTTGTGGGTTATCATTTGTGCACACGAGTGCTTAGAGGCAACCGTTTGCATAGGACTTTCTGCGCGGTGACTGGGGATCTTTTTTCACCCTGTTCACCTAGGCCGCCAACACCCCCGGCCGCCCGCCCGCGTTTCACTCAAGTCCACCCAATCTCCATCGCCAGCTCCCCCCTCCCCCAGATACACATCAGAACCCTCTCAGGCGCCGGCGTGCTCAACCCGGACGTGTGCCCACTCTTCGGCGTCAACCCTACCTCCACTGCTGTTCCCAACACACGTCTGCCTGCGCCTCGCCGTCTTCGTTTGCTCGCCAGCCACCCTCGAGCATATCGATCCTGTAACCCTCGCCTCTGCTGTAGTCCTGCCAGGTTTGCACAAGAAACCTGTTAGTTACTGCTCTCCATCGCGGTGAGCCATATTTCCTCACAATCCCTCTTCCTATTTCATTCGGTATGTTCCAAAATTGGCTATAAAATAATGGAGAGCATATATATGTTCATTATTTACCTTCCTAACTAGTGCATATAAGTTGTATTTGTTCCAATAAGTTACTGTTGATTTACAGATCATGGACGCCCGAGTCACACAAACTTAACAAATTAGCCGTACATTTTCTAGATTATTGCACGACATGTTTAGACAGCTTGATACCAAGTTGTTAGCTTTATGCTTATCCTCCTTTCCCGAGTTTCGCATGTGTTATTTGTAGATGCCGAGTAGTAGCGACAAAACACATGCTTCAGGCGATGTATCTTCATCCGAGTCCGACAACCCTAGGTCTCCAGCGGATGGTGAGGGATCAAGTAATCTGGAATGGGATAGAGTTGCAGCAATTACCCTTCTAGTCGGGACACGAAGGAACGCTAAAAGGAAGCCCACAAACCAGCCTAAAGGTGTATATGAAGTAACCGACATCGATTTAAAGTCTTGGGCACCAACTAAACCAGATAAAGCATGCACGAGGTTTAGGAGTGTGTGTGGATTTGTTGGCAGGGCAAAGCTCAACATTAATCTGCCAGTATTTCGGAAGGCTGACACAGAAACACGACAAAGGATAGTCCGGGAGATCATGGATCACTTCAGCGTTCCAGAGCAGTGGAGAATGCAGGTGAACACGCTGCACGGAAGAAGGCTTGGGATGCTTGGAGAAACTGGAAGCACGTGCTGTACAAGAAGTACTTGAGTGAAGGCAAGGACCCAATCCCCGCATACCCCCAAATTACAAAGACGGACTGGGCAGAATTCAAAAGGGTCAGGGCAACTATAGAGTTTGCTGAGAAGAGTGCCAAGCAATCGGAACTTCAGAAGAGGAACACACACCCCCACCATATGGGTGTGGCAGGATACTACGGCGTGAAACCGTATGGGACCAGGAGGACAAAGAAGCAGTAGCTGCGGGTGGGAAACCGACCTTTAGTGAAATCAGGGGCGAACGCGCTGGAGACTACTTAGGGGCACGTGTAAGGAGGTGTGATGATGGAACTTATTACTTTTAAAACTCACACGATGAAAAACTATATCGCGCGATGTTAAAGGCTTCCGAGATCCCTGGAAGGTTCTACAGGAACTCAGGGCCATGTGATATTCTGTCCGATGCTCTGGAAACAAGAGAGCCCCCTGTCCGTGCAAGGGGTATAGATGTTAATCTCCCGCACAAGAGGGCTTTCACATTTAGCAAAGAAGAGAGGCTCAGCATGAAAAAAGCGAGGAGTTAAATGAAGTAGAATTAATTGTATGAAAGGTTGAGGAAGGACATGTATCCGACTGTTCGAAAGGAAATTGAGGAGTCAATGATGATGCAAAAGACTCTTAACACTGACAGATAGCTAGCAGATGGGAGGGGAGGCGGGCATGGAGGATGCTGGTTATTGCGCGACAACACCGCATAAGAGTAGTTGTGCATCAGCTAACCCAAGCGACACTGAGAATGCATCTGCTCATGATGATGCTATATCTAATCTATCTGGAATGAAAGACAGACTGAAGGGCGTGCTTACACATTATGAAGGAACATTAAAATGTGCAACAACCTAGGTTTGCCCACGCTTCTTGGAAGAGGGCCTCTTGTTAGACAATGTGCCATTGAAGCCGGGCTGTGTGAAGTGCTACGCGGTTGAAGTAAAGCCTGGATTTAGTGAATTTGCCCTGAAGAATGTCCTAGGGGACTTTGATGAGCATAGGACCTTGGGAGAAACACTGTTACATCACATCCAGTGGCCAAGAAAGGAAATAAACTTCATGGATGAGATCCCTGAAGCCCCGCCAAGAGCAACCAATGTTGCCCCTCAACCGGTGACGCTCTCCTTGCCATAGCAGCTCCCGCGTGCTTCCCCCAAGGAACCTAATACTCGTAATTCGACGGCTGATGCATCAACCTGTGATCAGCTCGCCCGACTTTGTGCCGTACAGGCCATGTCATCGTCCACCCCAGAGAAGCCAGTGTCAAGGCCTACAACTGTCGAAGACACACCACCGGTTCAGATGCCGGCCGCTGAAGCAGCGGGGGTGGGGGGGGGGGGGAGACCCAGCTGCACCACATGCTCAGCAAACCAACCTGGTGGAACAGACTGCTAAGCAGTCTGATGCTTCAGAACCGCGTGCTAAGCAGTCTGTAGGTCCAGAACCGACTGCTCATCAGTCCGTCGGTCCACAGCCGCGTGATCAGCATACCAATGCGTCAGCACTGCCTGCTCAGCAAACCAACGCGTTGGCACGGCCTCCTCAGCACACCGACAAGTTAGCACCACCTGCGCAGAAACTCAACATAGCTTCAACGCATGGTCAGCAGTCCGATGCCTCTGCTCCTACAGCCTAGCAGCCTGTCATAGCAGCACCGCCAGATCAGTAGTCCGGCATAGCTAAACCGTCTGCTAAGCAGTCCGTTGAAGCTTTACCGTCTGCCCGGCAGTCTGCCTTTCAGCCATCCAGACCTTGTACTAGAAGTGCTTCAAGTACCAAGAAGGAAGCGGGCAAAAAGGCTGCACCCGTGAGGAAGCGTGCCCAGAGAGCGAACATGAATGAGAACGATTGCCTCTTATTTAAAGCACTCATCGCCCAAAACCAAATTAACAACAAGTTGTTCGAATCAGAGAGTAATATTATTTCTGATGGCATGAATGATGCAGAAATAGACTTGGTGCTTGCTAAAAATAAAGCGGACGTACTTGAAGCACACAATTACGTCCATGGCCAGCCATTTCTTGTTGGCGAATACTTTGATGGGTGCAACTCCAGTTGCCATGAGTTACATAAATATTGCATGGATCAAATGTTAGCAGGTCATCATGTTCTACTAGTCTGCTATAGATCATTTCCGACACGATCCTGGTTCCATCAGTGTGAATTTTGAGGACTTACATCTCTTCTTCAACTTCAATGAGCTCGTTGCCATTCTTGTTAGATGCCTGATTTTGTAAGTACTTAACAAACTCTGATCAACTTCTCCATACAAGGCTGTAAATGATAAATAGGTAACTGCATTTTATTCCTCTTAGGGATTGAACGCGCAGAGAAGAAAAAGGGAGAGTGTGTATTTCGTAGATCCTGCATTAGCAAATGGCACAACATTACATGGTAAGGATGAACGGGAGTGGGCCATTAACACGGTCACCTGTATCTTCCAAAACACGTCCCATGCAAAATCAATTCTCTGGCCATATCATGAACGGTAAGTCAAATAAACAACCACACATACACTGATTGTCTTTCAGATTTTGACATAATTCATAAGTTCATGGCTTTCTTAATATGTAGCAATCACTGGATCTTGGCATTCATTGTTCCAAACAAGAACATAGTTTACTACATGGATTCTCAGAGAGTCAATAAACGCTTAGGATCTGACGCATCTTCAGCAATTCATGGATAGGTATTGAATTCTGTGCCGTTGAAATTAATTTTCATTCATATCTGGTTAAATAATTGATGTTGTGAAAATTCATCCTCATTTACAGTGTGTTCGCATTGTTGAAAACTAAACCAGGGAACTTGTTCAAGAGGGAACTACCTCTGCAGCACGAGATCGTTTCTTCGGTAACACACTGAAATCCGTTATTTTTGGAAAATGTATCCAATAGTCTGCAAATAAGTTTTCTTACGCTAGTCAAATGTTCAAGCTTCTAAATAAACCTCTTTCTATTTTTGTCCAAAGAAAAAAAACATCTAACACCGGTTAGGTTGTTCGTAACAGGACAAATACATGACTAATTCTGTACAAAAAATTTCAGTGTCCTCAGCAACAAGCAGGGACCAACCTTTGTGGATACTATGTTTGCAGACACATGATCTCCATCTGCAAATCTGCTGATAGTTGTGAAGATGCTCGTGAATTTTTACCAGTAAGTCTATCTTAATTAATATCTTCTACTCCACTCATATGGCACATTCTGATCTTAAAAATACTGCAGCTCATCTTAGAACCGAGGACCCTTGAACCGCTCCCCGCTGGTGAATTGTTGATGGTTTGGAGATTTATCAGCGACTTCTTCCTGAATCACTACATCAATCCCACTGGTGATAATGAAGATTTCAGCATGCCTTCTCCTGAAATATTGAGTAAGAGTTTGCCGCTAAACATACACACATGGATCCATTGTTTTCCATCTGATGATGTCTTCGTATTTCGTACACTATGATTAATTATGTGATGCATATATATGTCGACAAATCATTGGAATTTAGCTACCATTTGTTCAATTGCAATTGTTGTGAAATCTGATGAATATTCTTCCCGTGGACACTATTTGTTCAGTTGCATATTGTGGCAAATTTTCTTTTTGTATGCCAATTCAAAGGGGATATTTTTGCTTTAACCTAGCAATTGCTTCGCACACGGTTCAACTAAATGAGTGTGTGTGATCCACATCGGAAAGCATACGTCAATCATAGCGGAACCGTCGGTGATACACAGCAGATCACAAACGATTTGCAGCACTACTACGTGTGCGTAGGGGCTCCAGAACCATTTGTGGTACCACATTATTGCACACGAGAGCTCAGAGTAAACCGTGCCCAATGTAAAATATAACCCTAGTCGTAATTTTTTCAGGAAATATGTGGGATCCCAAACGAAAAGCACATGTCACTCTTACTGCAATCGTCGGTGATACACAACAAATCACAAACGGTCTGCAACACTTGTATGTGTGCGAAAGGGCTCTTGAACTGTTTGTGATAGAACATTATCGCACACGGTAATTGTTCGGAAAGGTGTGCGATGGAGTCATGCATGGCAAACGAGTTCCGTAGAAAACTTGTGTGCGATGGGGCACATATCGCACACAGTTCATATGTTGGCCCGTGTGCCTTAGATACAGTTTCCCAAATGGTTCATTACGACACATCGTTTGGTTTCACTGTATCATTAGAATCATTTAATCACCGATCCCACACGTGTGACATAATTTGGTGTGTGCTGCATCACGTACAATTCCATTTGGCAAGGCGTCTGCATCATGGCTCCCTATCCCCGACAATTTTTGGTTCATGTGGGAAGGACCCCCTATCTCACACACTCATTGGCGACGGTTTAAAATGCCGTCGCGGAAAGGGGTTAAAAACCGTTTGTATAGCAGCTCGCTGTACGAATGCAAGCACCTATCGTTAAACATAATTTGCCTGTTGAAACTCTTAGAGGTCATCCTCCACCTAAGGATGACCCAGTGTTTGAGTTAAAGCAATTACCTGATACGTTGAAATATGCTTATCTTGTTGAAAACAAATATATCCCGATATTGTTAGTGCTAACATTTCAGAGCATGAAGAAAAGAGATTACTTAAACTCTGAGGAAGCACCGTGCCGCTATTGGATATACTCTTGATGATCTCAAGGGCATAAGTCCCACTCTATGTAAGCACAAAATTAATATGGAGCCTGACGCTAAGCCAGTTGTTGATCACTAATGAGGGTTAAATCCTAAGATGAAGTATGTGGTAAGAACTGAAGTATTAAAGCTTCTGGAAGCAGGTATAATCTATCCCATAGCTGATAGTAGATGGGTAAGTCCTGTTCATTGTGTTCCTAAGAAAGGAGGTATAGTTGTCGTTCCTAATGATAAAAATGAACTCATTCCACAAAGAATTGTAACTGGTCATAGGATGGTAATTGATTTTAGGGAATTAAACAAAGCTACTAGAAAAGATCATTACCCCTTGACTTTTATGGATCAAATGTTAGAAAGACTATCTAAGCACACACACTTTTCCTTTCTTGATGGATATTCTGGTTTCTCTCAAATACTTGTGTCACAAGAAGATCAATAGAAAACTCCTTTTACTTGCCCCTTTGGAACTTATGCTTATAGAAGTATGCCTCTTCGTTTATGCAATGCACCTACCACCTTTCAAAGATGTATGACTGCCATACTCTCTGATTTTTGTGAAAAGATTGTTGAGGTTTTCATGGATGATTTCTCCGTTTATGGGACTTCTTTTGATGACTGCTTAAGCAACCTTGATCGAGTTTTGCAGAGATGCGAACAAACTAATCTTGTCTTGAATTGGGAGAAGTGCCACTTTATGGTAAATGAAGGCATTGTCCTCAGGCATAAAATTTTTGAACGAGATATTGAAGTAGATAAAGCTAAGGTTGATGCAATTGAGAAAATGCCATGTCCTAAAGATATAAAAGGTATAAGAAGTTTCCTTGGTCATGCTGGTTTCTATAGGAGATTCATTAAATACTTCTCTAAAATTTCTCGGCCTCTTACTAATCTCTTGCAAAAAGATGTTCCATTTGTTTTTGATGATGATTGTGTAGAAGCCTTTGAAACACTTAAGAAAGCCTTAACCTCTGCACCTATTGTTCAACCACCTGATTGGAACTTACCATTTGAAATTATGTGTGATGCTAGTGATTATGCTGTTGGTGCTGTTCTAGGACAAAGAGTTGATAAGAAATTGAATGTTATCCATTATGCTAGTAAAACTCTAGACAGTGCTCAAAGATATTATGCTACTACTGAGAAAGAATTTTTAGTAGTTGTGTTTGCATGTGATAAATTCAGATCTTACATTGTTGATCCTAAAGTAATTGTTCACACCGATCATGCTACTATTAAATATCTTATGGGAAAGAAAGATGCTAAACCTAGGTTGATTAGGTGGGTTCTATTGCTACAAGAATTTGACTTGCATATTATTGATAAAAAGGGAGCTGAGAATCCCGCAGCTGATAATTTGTCTAGGTTGAAAAATGTTCTTATTGACCCACTACCTATTGATGATAGTTTTCCTGAGGAACAACTAGCTGTTATAAATGCTTCTCGTAATACTCCTTAGTATGTAGACTATGCTAATTATATTGTTGCAAAATATATACCACCTAGTTTCACATACCAACAAAAGAAAATTTTCTTCTTTGATTTAAGCCATTACTTCTGGGATGATCCACATCTTTATAAACAAGGAGTAGATGGTATTATTAGACATTGTGTACCTGAGCATGAACAGGAACAAATTCTACGAAAGGGTCATTCCGAGGCTTATGGAGGACACCATGTTGGAGACAGAACTGCACATAATGTATTACAATCTGGTTTTTATTGGCCTACTCTCTTCAAGGATGCACGTAAGTTTGTCTTGTCTTGTATGAATGTGAAAGAATTGGTAATATTGGTAGACGTCAGGAAATGCCTATGAATTATGCACTTGTTATTGAGCCATTTGATGTTTCGGGATTTGATTACATGGGACCTTTTCCTTCCTCTAATCGGTATACTCATATTCTAGTTGCTGTTGATTACGTTACTAAGTGGGTAGAAGCTATTCCAACTAGTAGTGCTGATCATAACACTTCTATTAAAATGCTTAAAGAAATTATTTTCCTGAGATTTGGAGTCCCTAGATATTTAATGACTGGTCGTGGTTCACATTTTATTTATGGCGCTTTCCGAAAACTTCTTGCTAAATGTGATGTTAACCATAGAATTGCATCACCTCATCATCCTAAGTCTAGTGGACAAGTTGAACTGAGCAATAGAGAAATCAAGTTAATCTTGCAAAAGACCGTTAATAGAGCTTATACTCAAGCATATGAAAATGCCAAATTGTTTAAAGAAAAAGTTAAAATATGGCATGATAAAAGAATCCAAAAACGGGAATTCAAAGTGGGTGAGTATGTTCTATTGTAAAACTCTTGTTTCAGATTCTTTGCAGGAAAGCTTCTCTCTAAATGGGAAGGACCGTATATCATCGAAGAAGTTTTTCGTTCTGGAGCTAAAATCAAGAACTCCGAAGGCACTAATTCGGGAGTGGTCAATGGACAAAGAATTAAGCATTATATCTTAGGTACACCAATTAATGTTGAAACTAACATTGTCCAAACTATGACACCGGAGGAATACATAAGAGAGACCTTCCAGAACACTCCAGAACCCTGAAAAGGAATAGATCTAGATCGCCATGGCTCCACCAAGCTCCTCCAAGGACAATGTAACATCCCAAATTTTCAATTTGGAATGTTATACATTAGATCATCATGCATAACATATTTTATTGCATTTTGTTTTGCGATCCTAGAAATTCTACGCAACTCAAGGACCCACGGAGAGAGTTGGGGATTTCGTTATTTTCATATTTGGGTTTTCTCAAATTTTGAAAATAGGATCATTTATTTTAATTATTTTCTCTCCGAAAATATTTCATATCAAATATATGAGAGGGGATAATATGACTTCTCCAAAAATAATGAAATATTGGAGGAAAAATATTAAAAACAAATATTTGATTTTATTTGAATTAGGAAAAATACGCGTTTTTAAAATTTGCATTTTAGGCCCAAATAAATGTTCATCTTGTCCGGCTTATTTTTAGAGGACAGGGAAAATTTATTTCGTGATTTTTGGAGTCCGTTTAGTATTTCTTTTCTTTCTTTTTCTGCATGTCTGATTTAAAAAAAAACGAACCGACCTACCGGGCCGTGTCCGGCTAGGACTCTGGCCCGGCCGACCTTTATAAGCCGGGAGGCCGAGCCCCGCAGCCTAGCCCGAGCCGCCGTTGCCCGCCCCGCGAAACCCTAGCCGCCGCCGCCGCCATCGCCGCTGCCCCGCGAAACTTTTCGCTCGTTTATCGGACTCAGGCGATTGAAGCGCCTAGAGTTTCGTCTCGAAACCCTCTTTCTGATTAACCAACTCAAACAAGTTTTGCTACTGTAAAATTTGACTTAGGTCTAGATTAGTAAACGAAGCTTGTTTCTTTCGCCGTTTGAGTTTCGTTGCTTCGTTCGATTTGATTCTTTTTGCAAACCGGAGTTCTTAAGTTGAAATTTCTGGTTAGATCTTTTATTATGAGTTTTACCCGTGCACCCTTGCTCGATTACTTATGTATGTATTGTTTGTTTGTGATAGAGTACCCGGAGTGCGAAGCGTGCTACTACGAGTCTCTAGGTTTCACGGATCATCAGCAAGGCAAGTAACACTTTGATCATACCTCTTTACCACCCAGTTTTATTGCATTAGATCAATCCTCAAACTATTGCATGATTAGGATCTGATTAAAATGTGAGTTTTGGGAAGTAGATGAGGTAGTACCTATTGCCCTGTTTATATCAAACCATTGGGAGTTACTTCTACGTTTGCTTATATTGCTATGCTATGCTCGTAGACGTGGATTGGGTTTGAGAGTTTTCCATGACAGATGTGAGATTGTTAATTAATGGTTCAACTTAAGGTGGTTACTTTAATTTACATCTGGGTGGATTGAGGCACCTGGAGAACCCAGTGTTGCCTGTATTTTTGGATATCCCGGAGTACCCGTGTGATCATCCTATGGACCGCCACCCAGACTCAAAGGGATCATGAGATTTTCCACGCTAGAAACTTCCGTGTGCGGCCACAAGCTATTATGGGCTCTAGCATAGTTGAGCAGGTTACATGACCTCTTGAAGAGGTGGGCTAGCAGATGTAGGGGAAAGTAGGTGTAACTGTCCACCCGGAGTAAAGAGTATTGTTTCTAAAAGACTGTGTCTCGGTCATCCGTTTCTCAAACACCATGTAGTGCGAGAAATCAAGCGGAGGCGATCGAGTCTTGTGGGGAAAAGTGCGCAAACCTCTGCAGAGTGTACAATCTAATCATGGTTAGCCGTGTCCCCGGTTATGGACATCTTGAGTATCTAGTTCTTGGATTATCATGTGAATCTCATCATCATGTTACTTAATTTAATTTGATTGGGTTAATCACGTTCTTAATTGGGATTGAGTTGGAGGTACCTTCTCAATGTTTAACAACCACCATGATAGTTAAATAAAATTTATTCCTTTGTGGTAGGGAAAAATTGGCTTTTCGCAAAACTGTAACCATAGAGCTTTCCGCCAGCCAAACATGCATGTAGTGATAGCATTATTCTGTTCATTACTCTCTGTGTGTTATATTGCCAGCATATTCCATGTGCTGACCCATTTTCGGGCTGCAACGTATCATGTTGCAGACTTTTCAGACGATGAGTAAGGTGCCATAGGTCGTGGTCTTATACTCAGTGATGCCGTTGGAGTTGATGGACTCACTTTATCTTCCAAGCCTTCCGCTGTTATCGTTTTTAGATGGCCTTAAGCCGTATTTATTGTAATAAGTTCTCTTTTTGAGACATTCGATGTAATAAGTGTGTGATTGCTACTCTGTTATAAATCCTTCAAGTACTATGCGTGTCAGCATTACCGATCCAGGGATGACACTGATGCACAGAGACTAGACTGTTTGAGGTCTGGTCGCTACAAACAACTTCTACGAGAAGGTCATCAACCCTACCTATCGGAGGTGTTGAAACACCCTCAAGCCATTGAGATGCATGAGAAGGTGCTTCATATCCGGGACGTTCAAGGGCCCAAGAAGACCGGAAGTGTGGAGGCCAGGCTCGAAGTGGTGGAGCAAGAGATCTTCAAGTGCTAAGGGATGGTGGAACATGGACTCGACGTGAAGAACTCCATGATCAGGGAATTCACCCATGATCATAGGGTGAATGGAAAGGAGATTGGAGACACTATTTTCAAGATCAATTATCGAATTGACTATCTTCAGGGCCAAATCTGCGATCTTCAAAATCAAAATGTTGAGTATGAGGCAAGATTTAAAGGTACGAGTTTAGTTGCCAATTTCAGGACACCAGAGACTTGCTCATCCTTTTATGGTGGGGAACCTATGCCATGGAAGCCGGAGGACAAGCCCACTATCTCATCACCACCATCATCACCGAAGAAAGAAACTTGAGTACACGGGTATGGACACTCTACTTGGCTTGTGCCAAGCTTGGGGGAGGTGCCCCGGTATCGTATCACCATAACTTTTATTATCTTTACCTATTTTAGTTTGATCCTCAGCTATTTCGTGATTTAGTAGAATAATAGTTTAGTATGATCTATTTTTAGTGCTAGTTTCGCGATCTATCTATCTATGTAATCGAGCTGAGAGTCATACAATAAAGAGTACTTTGAGTTTTTCTTCTTTACTTTTATGTTCCAATCATACAAATGAAAATAATGGAAAATATGATATGCTAATCTTATGGAAAGTAATGACATCACATAAAAAAAGTGCAGGTGGTAAAATTTATTGGAAGTTAGCAAACATAGCATTGGTCAATGATGCAATTCTTGAAAGAGTTAATACGGGAAGAGAAGATTCACATATAAATATACTATCTTGGACATCTTTTATGATTGTGAGTTGATACGTCTCCAACGTATCTATAATTTTGGATTGTTCCATGCTATTATAGTATCAATTTTGGATGTTCTACACGTCATTAGATGTAATTATATATCATTTTTGGGACTAACCTATTAACTTAGTGCCCAATGCCAGTTGCTGTTTTCTGCTTGTTTTTGGCTTTTCAGAAAATCAATATCAAACGATGTCCAAATGGAGAAAAAATTTGGATTAATTTTTTCTGGACCAGAAGAGACCCTAGAAGGTTCGGGAGAAGGCCAGAAGAGCCATGAGGGAGCGACAAGCCCTAGGGGTGATACGTCTCCATCGTATCTACTTTTCCAAACTCTTTTGCCCTTGTTTTGGACTCTAATTTGCATGATTTGAATGGAACTAACCCGGACTGACGATGTTTTCAGCAGAATTACCATGGTGTTATTTTTGTGCAGAAATAAAAGTTCTCGGAATGACCTGAAACTTCATGGATATAAGTTTTGGAATAAATAAAAAAATATTGGCGAAAGAATCAACTAAAGGGGGCCCACACCCTGGCCACAAGGGTGGGGGGCGCGTCCACCCCCTAGGACGCACCCTCTATCCTTGTGGGCCCCCTGGACCTCCACCGACCTCAACTCCAACTCCATATATTCACGTCCGGGGAGAAAAAAATAAGAGAGAAGGATTCATCGTGTTTTACGGTATGGAGCCGCCGCCAAGTCCTATTCTTCCTTGGGAGGGCAGATCTGGAGTCCGTTCGGGGCTCCGGAGAGGGGAATCGTCGCCATCGTCATCATCAACCATCCTCCATCACCAATTCCATGATGCTCACCACCGTGCGTGAGTAATTCCATCGTAGGCTTGCTGGACGGTGATGGGTTGGATGAGATTTACCATGTAATCGAGTTAGTTTTGTTAGGGTTTGATCCCTAGTATCCACTATGTTCTAAGATTGATGTTGCTATGACTTTGCTATGCTTAATGCTTGTCACTAGGGCCCGAGTGCCATGATTTCAGATCTGGACCTATTATGTTTTTGTGAATATATTTGTGTTCTTGATCCTATCTTGAAACTTATAGTCACCTACTACGTTTTATGATCCAGCAACCCCGGAGTGACAATAGTCGGGACACTTCCCGGTGATGACCGTAGTTTGAGGAGTTCATGTATTCACTAAGTGCTAATGCTTTGGTCTGGTACTCTATTAAAAGGAGGCCTTAATATCCCTTAGTTTCCAATAGGACCTCGCTGCCACGGGAGGGTAGGACAAAAGATGTCATGCAAGTTCTTTTCCATAAGCACGTATGACTATATTCGGAATACATGCCTACATTATATTGATGAATTGGAGCTAGTTCTGTGTCACCCTATGTTATAACCGTTGCATGATGAATGCCATCCGACATAATTATCCATCATTGATCCATTTCCTACGAGTTCGTTTCATATTGATCTTTGTTCTGTTACTTTTCCGCTGCCACTGTTACAATTGTTGCAAAACTGCTACTGTTACTTTTGCCACTGTTACCGTTACTTCCATACAACTTTGCTACTAAATATTTTGCTGCAGATATTAAGTCTTTAAGGTGTGGTTGAATTGACAACTCAGCTGCTAATACTTGAGAATATTCTTTGGCTCCCCTTGTGTCGAATCAACAAATTTGGGTTGAATACTCTACCCTCAAAAACTGTTGCGATCCCCTATACTCGTGGGTTATCAAGGGGCGCGTCCCGGGGGGGGGGGGCTCCCTCCCCAGGCTTGTGGGCCCCTCATGGCTCCAACCCTAATGCCACCTCTATAACTACTCAAATATTCCCCTGACATCAGAGAGACACCCGGAATACTTTTTCTGCCACCGCAAGTTCCAGAACCACGAGATCCCATCTGGAGGGGCTCTACATTGGCCTTGCTGCCCTTCCGATGATGCATGATTAGTTTACCACAGACCTACGGGTCCATAGTTAGTAGCTAGATGGCTTCCTCTCTCTATTTGATCTTCAGTACAATGTTCTCCTTGATGTTCTTGGAGTTCTATCCAATGTAATGAATTTTTGTGGTGTGTTTGTTGGGACCCAATGAATTCTGAGTTGATGATCAGATCTATCCATGAATATTATTTGAGTTTTCTCTGAACTCTTTTATGCATGATTGCTATTGCCGTGTATTTCTTAACCGATCTATTGATTTGGTTTGGCCAACAAGATTGATTTATCTTGCAATGGGAAGAGATGCTTTGTAATGGGTTTGATCTTGCGGTGCTCAATCCCATTGATTGGTGGGGACATGACATGTATGTATCATTGCTATTAAGGGTAAAAAGATGTGGTTTATTCATGCGTGAGTTTATCTTGTCTACATCCTGTCATCTTGCTTAAGGCGTTACTCCATTTTTTATGAACTTAATACACTAGATGCATACTGGATAGCGGTCGATGTGTGGAGTAATAGTAGTAGATGCAGAATCGTTTCGGTCTACTTGTCTCGGACATGATGCCTATATATGATCATTTCCTTGGATATTGTCATAATTATTTGCTTTTCTATCAATTGCCCAAGAGTAATTTGTTTACCCACCGTATGCTATTTTCAAGAGAGAAGCCTCTAGTGAAAACTATGGCCCCCGGGTATATCTTGTATCATATATTAGAATCAAAAATACCTTGCTGCGTTTTTCTTTTATTTATTTTATTCTATATTTTTGTTTGATCTATATATCTATCACCATACAATTTAATCTTGCGTGTAACCGTCGAGGGATTGGCAACCCCTTTCAAAGTGCAACTAATCCCCGGGTGGTTTTTGTAATTCATAACAACATATAGCTCATTGAACAAATATCCATTAAAGATAAATATTACATGATGTTCAATGATTGCCATGGCATGGACAAGAGATGTGGACCGCTCAAAATGATAAGGATAAAGATTGGCAAAAGCTCAAGATTCTCCATTTCTATCTTAGTGATCCAAGATCACATTGAGCCCATAGGAAAGCCAATACTAAAGGGGATGAGGTGTTGCTTAATGGTCTACTTGCTCAAATGCTTAGTGATATTGCTCCAAAATCCTCAGCCACTTTCTCCATCCAAATATGTCCAAACCCTAATTCTAAACTCGGCCCCACCGATATATCCTATCCAAAGCCACCGAGTTCATGTTGACATAGCCACTGCCAAAAACCCTAATAGTTCGGTCACACCGATACAGATCTCGGTCTCAATGAGATGGCCTTGCAAACTCCCTGTGACTTGTTGTAATTATTTCAGTGTCACTGAGATGTTGTAATCGGTCTCACCGAGTTGGCTTGATAGATTCACTGTTGCTTATTGCTTCACTTTGGTCTCACCGAGTTGACGCAATAGGTGCCACCGAGATGAAGTTTTCCCTAAGCCCTAGCACATCGGTCCGCCGAGTAGTTCCAGTTGGTCCCGCCGAGATTCCTAACGTTCATATTTTTGTACTGATCGGTGCCACCGAGGTTCACAATCGGTGCCACTGAGATGGACCAAAAGTGTATAACGGTTGGATTGTGTGTGGAGGCTATATATACCCCTCCACCCCTCTTCATAACAGAAGTGAGCCATCAGAACATGCATACACTTCCACCATTCATTTTTTGAGAGAGAACCACCTACTCATGTGTTGAGATCAAGAGATTCCATTCCTACCATTTGAACCTTGATTTCTAGCCTTCCCCAAGTTGCTTTCCACTCAAATCCTTCTTCCACCATAGCGAAATCTGTGTGAGAGAGTTGAGTGTTGAGGAGACTATCGTTTGAAGCACAAGAGCAAGGAGTTCATCATCAACACACCGTCTATTAACTTTTGGAGAGTGGTGTCTCCTAGATTGGTTAGGTGTCTCTTGGGAGCCTCCGACAAGATGTGGAGTTTTTTTTGATGGGAAGGACAGTAGGAGAGGCTCCTACTGTGTTTTCATATATAATGAAGTTGCTTTACACAGTTACATCATATTTACAAGCAGCTCGACCACACACACCCAAGGGTTGTGGTATGGTCAGAGGTGAAAGTAAAGACACAAGCCAAGTATGTATATCAAGAAAACTACTTATGTGTCAAAGATCAGCTAAGAAGGAAGTTATGAGGACAGAGTGAGCCTTCTTGGTTCTGTGCTATAGTAGTCCAAAATCTTCCTTGAACTTCCGAAGCCAGGAGTTGATGGAAGGGTCCACCCTTCTAAAATGCTTGTTGTTTCTTTCCTTCCATAAGCTCCAAGATGCCACGAGGAAAATGTCAAGGAATAGAGGGCCGCTCCAGGAGTCCTTGGTGGTTTGCAATACGTGTAGACGGCAGTCGAATCTCGGCCAGATGATCCCAAGTTGACTCCAACAGGCTTGACTGAAAGGGCACGTAAAAATCATATGGTCCACCGTCTCTTCATCTGGGCCCCCACAAAGGAGGCAACTGTGATCCTCACCGATGTCATAGTGGTGTCGTTTCAGTATGTTACGTGTGTTGAGCCTGTCATGAAATAGGAGCCAGCCGAAGATCTTAATCCTCATGATGCAATGCGAACGCCAAAGACATTTGAAGATGGGGTGGGCATGGGCGTCTCTGAAGAAATACTGATAGTAGTCTGTTGATCTGTACTCTGTCTTGCCCCAAATATAGTGCCAAACATCATTAATGGAAGTGGTCGGGCTCATGTGCAAGGAGAGCATTTGGATATCTCGCACCTCAGACAAAGCCTGTGGCGAGAGTGGGAGGTGAAAAGCCGCAACCAGCGACGTGGTCTCCAAAAACCCCTTGATGGAAGTATCTTCATGCATGGCAAAGGAGAAGGCATGGGGGTGTGTGTTTTGGAGTACATCGTGTCCCCATAGATCTTTCCAAAACAACGCAGACGTGCCAGACACCACTTGTACCTGTGAGATGCCGCGGAAGATTGGAGTGAGCTTCAAGATGTCTTGCCACCAGAAAGAGCCGACCGGTGGCACAGCATGTGGTATCTTGTCGGTGTAGTAGGCGTCCCTGTACCGCCCACGATGCGGCTATATCTCCCACGTGTCGAGGCACGACTTAGAGGCATAACCGCATAGTGGTTTTGTCGCAAGAAGGGTCATCTTCACACAATCCCATATAATGAACAAGAATGGGATAAAGAGTTGGCTTACAATCGCCACTTCACACAATACATAAATATTATTCATACATCATCCAAAATACAATCATATAGACCGACTACGGTCAAAATCCAGATGAAAATAAGACAACCCCAAATGCTAGATCCCCGATCGTCCCAACTGGGATCCACTACTGATCATCAGGAAAAGACACATAGTAACGACCACGTTCCTCGTCGAACTCCCACTTGAGATCGACGCCATCATCTGCACTGGCATCGTCGGCACCTGCAACTGTTTTGGTAGAATCTGTGAGTCACGAGGACTCAGCAATCTCACACCCGCGAGATCAAGATTATTCAAGCTTATAGGAAAGGATGGTGCAAAAAAGTGGAGCTGCAGCGGCAAAAGCATATATGGTGGCTAACTTGCGCAAATGAGAGCGAGAAGAGAAGCAACGGAACGGACGTCATCTAGCAATGACCAAGAAGTGATCCTGAACACTTACTTACGTCATTCATAACACAGACCGTGTTCACTTCCCGGACTCCGCCGAGAAGAGACCATCACGGCTACACACGCAGTTGATGTATTTTACTTGGGTCAAGTGACAAGTTATCTACAACCGGACATTAATAAATTCCCATCTGCCTCATAACCGCGAGCACAGCTTTCGAAAGATAATACCCTGCAGGGGTGTCCCAACTTAGCCCATCATAAGCTCTCACGGTCAACGAAGGATAAACCTTCTCCCGGAAAGACCCGATCAGTCTCGAAATCCCGGTTTACAAGACATCTCGACAATGGTAAAACAAGACCAGCAAAGCCGCCCGAATGTGCCGACAAATCCCGATAGGAGCTGCACATATCTCGTTCTCAGGGCACACCGGATAAGCGAAGCGTACAGGTACCAACATAACCCAAGTTGCCAAGGGACGGTCCCGCACGGTGCTCTAGTTTGGACCAGCACTCAGAGGAACACTGGCCCGGGGGTTAAAATAAGATGACCCTCGGGCTCGCGAAAACCCGGGGGAAAAGGCTTAGGTAGCAAATGGTAAAACCAAGGTTGGGCCTTGCTGGAGGAGTTTTATTCAAGGCGAACTGTCAAGGGGGTCCCATAAATCACCCGACCGCGTAAGGAACGCAAACTCAAGGAACATAATCCCGGTATAACAGTAACTAGGGCGGCAAGAGTGGAACAAAACACCAGGCATAAGGCCGAGCCTTCCACCCTTTAGCAAAATATATAGATGCATTAATTAAATAAGAGATATTGTGATATCCCAACATAACCATGTTCCGACATGGAACAAACTTCAACTTCACCTGCAACTAGCAACGCTATAAGAGGGGCTGAGCAAAAGCGGTAACATAGCCAAACAACGGTTTGCTAGGAAAGGATGGTTAGGGCTGACATGGCTAAAATGGGAGACATGATATAGCAAGTTATAGGTAGAGAGCATGGCAATAGAGCAAACAACTAGCATAGCAAAGATAGAAGTGATTTCGAGGGGTGGTCATCTTGCCTGCAAGGTTCTCAGAGTTGTCGAAAGCTTGATCCTCGTAAGCGTACTCGACAGGTTCCTCGTTCACGAACTCGTCTCCCGGCTCTACCCAAGGCAAGAACACAAACAAACGGAACCACAATCAACAACGAGAAATGCACAAGCAACATGATGCAAAACATGTATGATATGCAAGATATGATATGCGATGCATATGCGTGCTCCGGAAGGAAAATGATGAACATGGAAGTAACTTGGCAAACCAAGCATGCCACTGGAAATATGAGATGATTTCGGTCGAAATCGATATAAAGATCACCGGAATCGGATGCACGGTTTGCAAATGGCAAGCAAAACAAGAATGACACGAATCTGCGATAAACAGCAAGATAGCACTTAAAATGCAACAAGCAACAATGCTACAGCACCCAACATAGCAACAAAGCACATGGCAGTAAACTAAAGGAGATGGTTGACAAACGATGAACACTGAGCTACGGCTAGTTCACAACATATCAAGCTCAAACAAGCATGGCAAAAGTGCAAAAGATTACAGGTTCACAGACTTAGTGAAAAACTGGACATGGCAGAAATCAGCATCAGGTAGCAATGTTCAGAGCATGAAATCAACATGCTACAGGAACTTAACATAGCAAAACAAGGCATGGCAGTGTTCTACTAAATGCACATGACAAAAGTACCTTACTGGCCATAAGCCAAAAAGGACCAGAAGATATGATGGCAAGCATGTAAACATAGCAAGTTTCGTTATCAGGTTTCAGACTTAGCAGAAAACAGAGCATGGCAGAAATAATAATATGTAGGCCTCTTTGTGAGCTTGATGCACTCACTACAGAGTAATGCACTACAAACAAAGTATACCTACAGCAAGATGGCATGTTTATGAAGCTATTCATGGAAAGAATAAAAGCATAGCATGTATGGATCAACTACAATAAGCTTGGCAAAATTGCATATCATGTTATGAATCTTCCAGAAATATTTTATAGCAAAAGTAGATCAAGATTGATTCATGCTATGGCACTCCATAATTGCAAACAATTGCAGGCATGGATCAATTACAACAATATCTACAAAACATCCTTACTGAACATCACCAAAATATGCATGGATCTCTCTGTAGCATCAAGTTTACATGACAACAAAATTACAGCAGACAAGGACTTAGAGAAATCACCAAGTCCCTGAAATCAGAAATATTACGGGGCCTACTTTGCATGCTTGTGCTAGTCACCACAGAGATCACAAAAATACATGGACTACACCAATGGAAAGATGGCATGGCATAATTCAAAACACATGTAGAGCTCATGCTCAAAAGATGCACAGATTTAATGATACAAAAATGACAAATCTCCAAGTTCTGTCAAGAACCAGAGAATAACAGCAACTAGCCCTCTTCCAGCAGAGATTTGGGCATCAAGATGACCTCTAATGAACATGGTGCAATTGAACAAAATGAAGAGCATCACGAGACGAACAATTTGACATATTACACGCGCAAATCGGAGCTACATGCACGGAGTTATAGCTATACGAACAGAGGCACTTGCTGATAAAATCTGAGGACTTGGAAGAAATTCGGGGTCGCGAGAAAAGTCAACGGGAACAGTTACCGATCGGATCTGAGGGAGAGCTCGAGCTCGGGGCAGCGGGACTCGCCGGCGTCCTTCGCCGGAGGGAGGAGGGAGAGGAGGAGGCGAGGCCGGAGGAGGGGCGCCGGCCGGAGGCGGTGGAGGGCGGCGCCGGAGGGCCCGCGGGCGGCGGCGGCGGCCGCGGCGGCGCGCTGCGGCGGCGGAGGCGCGGGCGCACGGGAGGCGAGGCGGCGGGCGGCTCGGGCCCGGGAGGGCCGCGGTCGGGCCTGCGGGCCGCGGCGGCGGGAGGCCGGAGGCGGGCCACGTGTCGCCACGGGATTGGACGGGGCGCGGCGGCGGACGTGTCCGGCAGGGGATGATTTCGTCCGGCGGCGCGCGGTGGAGAAGCTAGGGTTTCGTCTGCGATTTCGTATCTCGGGATGCCCACATATAAATAGGTAGAGGGAGCTAGGAGGCTCCAAATGCGGTGCGGTTTTCGCCCACACGATCGTGATCGAACGACCTAGAGCATGGAAGAGAGTTTGGTGGGTTTTGGGCTGGTTTTGGAGGGGGTTTTTGCTGGACACTTAAATGGACTTTGCGGATGCCCGGTTAACCGTTGGAGTACCAAACGACCTCCGAATGGAACAAAACTTGACCGGTAGTCTCCGGGTGGTATATTAAGGCCACTTGACAAGCCTCGGTCCATTCCGAGAAAGTTTGACACACGCACACGAAAGAAAACGAAAGGGGTGCACCGGAGGAGATAGGAGCGCCGGATTGGAAAACGGACAACGGGGAAAATGCTCGGATGCATGAGACGAACACGTATGCGAATGCAATGCACATGATGACATGACAAAATACAAAACGAAAGACAAAACCCGACAACGGAGGGAAAATCATAACACATAGCCGGAAATGGCAAGAGTCGGAGTTACAAATATGGCAAGTTACATGCGGGGTGTTACAGTCCCACACGAGTTGCACCCACGGTATATCCATCTTGTTGTAGAACTTATGGAGGAATTTCATTAGCAAGGCTTCATTTTGCAGCTTGATGTTGATGACCCCGAGACCTCCATGTTTCTTTGGCTTACAGACCATCTCCCATGCAGCAAGGGAGTTGCATTTCTCACCCTGCTCAGATTTCTTGGTCCAAAGACATCTCCTCCTGATCTTGTCTAGCATCTCAATCAGTTTTGGCGGGAACTTAAGCGTGCACATGGCGTAGATGAGGAGCGAGGTGACAGTAGCATTAAGCCAAGAGAGCTTCCCGCCATACGACATCATTGCAATAGTGGAGGTGAGACGGTGTTCAGCACTGCAAACCAGCAGCATGAGATCTAGGATCGTGGGCTTGGAGGTACGAAGGGGTAATCCAAGGTATGTAAATGGCATTGTCCCAACGGAGCAGCCAAATAGATTTGCAAGGTAGTGGCTGCTTCAGCAGAGAGATTGATTGGTATAAGTGTGGACTTATGAAAATTGATTCGCAAGCCAATCGATGAAGCATAGTCAGTCAGCATCCCTTTCATGGTGGCAGCTTGTTGCAGTCAGGCTGGCATTATTAGAATCGTATCATCCGCGTATTGTATCACCGGATATTCCGTTTGACCTGCACATGGGAAGGGCAGTTGGATTCGTCCTTGTCGGAAGGCATCATTAATGGCAGCCTGGAGGAGGTCAGCGGCAATGACAAAGATCAGGGGGGACAGTGGGTCACCCTGGCGTACTCCCGTACGGCAATGAAACTGTTGGCCAGGAACCCCGTTAAGCAACACAGAAGATCTGCAAGTGGAAAAAATACAATCAATCCAAGACAGCCACTTGTCGTTGAAGCCCATGTGTTCCATGATGTTAAGCATGGGGGCGTGCTCGATCGTGTCGAAAGCTTTGGCGAAATCCAACTTCAGAAGAATAATCTCTTGCTTCGAGGCTTGGCATTGATGAATGTACTGGAAGGCCCAGGCGAGACAGTCTTGGATCGTGCGTCCTTTGATGAAACCGTACTGGTTTCTGTGAACTATTTGCAGGATGACACGCTGTAAACGATTGGCAAGGAGTTTGGTAATGAGCTTTAGACAGCAGTTTAGGAGTGTGATCGGCCTATAGTCATTAACCGTCTCAGGGGAGTTTGTTTTTGGGATCAGAGTAATCAAACCATCATTTATGCTTGTGAGGTCCAGCCTGCCTTCGTAAAATTGGTCACACAGAGAATAGAAGTCATGT
Source organism: Aegilops tauschii subsp. strangulata (assembly GCF_002575655.3). Lineage (NCBI taxonomy): Eukaryota > Viridiplantae > Streptophyta > Magnoliopsida > Poales > Poaceae > Aegilops > Aegilops tauschii. Next base: position 489,925,478 of record NC_053039.3, read on the forward strand.
TTGATCAAAGGCCAACATGCTTTAAGAAATGCACCACTAAACCCGTCCGGACCAGGTGCTCGGTCAGAAGGCATATCTTTAATCACTTCGTCAATCTCCGCATGTGTGAATGGATCAGTCAGTTGGTCCAGGTTTGCATGACGCTGTATGATGTCAGGTAGATTAAACCTCATTTCAGTTGGTCGAGAAGTGCCCAGGCGGTCAGTATAAGTTTGAAAAAGCAGAGCCTCTTTCTTAGCGTGATCACTACAGTTTCTCCCGCGTCATTTCTGAAGGTAGCAATGTTGTTGCGTCTAAATCGTTCAGTGGCAACAACTTGGAAAAACTTTGTATTTTTGTCTCCAAATTTGATCCAACGGATGGTACAACGTTTCTTCTAGTATATGTTTTGATAATTAAGGAGACGCAAGAGATGTTTCTTAAGTATGTTGCGGAAATTCATCTCCGGGACTGTCAAGACTCTATTGTTTTCAAGCTCATCTAATTGTGCCAAGGTCTCATTACAGTTGGCGATGGCAACTGAGAGGCGAGAGATGTTTTTGCTCCAATTTTTAGGGCATATCGTAGTGCCTTGAACTTACGGCAAAGAACAGTGGCAGCATTATGGGATCGAACAGGTCTATTCCAAACCTCTTGAACTATGTCAGTGAAGCCAGGGTGCAGAATCCAGTGTGGTTCGAATCTAAAAACTTTGCTGCGAGGGATAGTGGTTTGGATGGAGACTAGACAAGGCACGTGGTCAGAGACAGTCTTACCGAGGGGTTTAACCATGGTGTTAGGGTAAGCGTTAGTCCAATGGAGCGAAGTAAAGAACCAGTCTAACTGCTCGAGGAGGGGGTCCTGCTGCATATTACTCCAAGTAAACGATCGGCCTTTAATGGGCAGTTCAATTAAGCTCAGCTTGCGGATTATATCATTAAACGTGCACATGTCATTCGGGCAGCCCCCAGGTTTGTTACGGTTTTCAGGTGCTCTGATATAATTGAAATCACCGAGTAAAAGCCAGTCTTGCGTGGGGGGGGGGGGATGACAAGATCATAAAGCCAATTTGTAAACGTCAGACGAGCATCACCAGAGCATGGCCCGTAAATGTTGGCCAGAGACCACGAGTGAGCTGATAAGGTGCTCGTGAAAGTAATAACCAGAGCAAACTCAGATGAAAATATGACATCACCAGAGAAGACATAAATTTTCCAAATAGTAACTAAACCCCCTGATGCCCCTTGAGAGGGAACAAAAGCAAATTTATCGAATTGTCTGGGACAACACGACTTAATAAACACTAAATCAAAAGAAGTCTTTTTGGTCTCTTGCAGACAGATAACCGAACAACCACTAGATCGGATCACATTATTCAGAGCAAGTTGCTTATCATCCGAGTTTAGACCGTGGATATTCCAGCAGAGAACATTCCATCTGATCAACGGAGGCATGAAGAAAGCAAGGAATTAAGCCCTGGGAGCAGCAGACTCACCCTGAGGCTCCGTTGAATCGGTGGCCATCTCCTGAGACGCACCCTGAACTGACAGAGGTGGAGCATTGAGAATATCTTCAGACAGTTCCGCCGGAGGGATTGCGCACCTGTTGATGCCAATCTCTTGAAGCACTGTAATTGGGGTGGGTGGTAAGATCTCATCCTGGGAAACCACAGCAGAAGACGATCCAATCGATGGTACCAGCCTGGGTTTGACCCAAGAGATCACAGGGCGAGCGTCAGTTACCTACTGCGTTTTGAAGCCGTTGTACTTGTTGGAGCGGTTCCTACGGCGCAACTCAGTAGTGGAGATGGGAGCAGCGGGACGGGTGCGACGACCACGAGTGAGCACAGGGCCGGACGGCAGAGAGATATCATTAACAACAGCCAGTCCAGGTGGATCAGAAGCAATTTTGTCAGCAAGCGGACTAGAAACAGGCCCTGGGCTAGCAGGTGATGTAGCAGGAGCGACAGGCACAACTTCCATCTGGTTCTGCTGGTCGGGCAAAGTGTTTTGTAAGGGCTCGTCATGGATTTCTTCAATAGTCACAGAAGAAGTAACATTAGGTGCAGTATGGGAGTGAGAGAAAGTGAGCCCAGAAGCATCAGATGACACAATGTCCTCAAGATCCATGTTGTTAGGCCTTAAGCCGTAACCAGCACTCCACGGACCGATGGCAACAATCATGGGGCGAAGAGCATGAAATATGTAGGTGTTGAGCTGTTGGCGGGGGATGGGATCATTCAACAGTAGGTTGATCAGATCAGAGCCTTCAGCTGACAGCCAAAACTAAATACCGCTGTGGTGCAGAGCGACAGAGATAGTAACAGATTCCGGAGCAGTATGCTGCTGATAAACAGGTGCAGACAGCGGGACCAGAATCAGTGCAAAGTCTTCGGAGCTAGCATCAGAAGCAGAGAAGGTGTCATGCTAGGCATCCATAGCATTATCAGTCAAGTTGTCGTCAGGCACAATACCATGTTGGACAGTCAATCCTTGTGCAGCTAGCCAGGCCTGATAATTCACCAAGTGAGGAGGAAGCGGCGGCAATGGTGGTGCAGGTGGAGCAGGCCAGGCACCCCAGGCAGCATTGTTCTGACCATGCCCATTGCCCTGGTTAGCATCTCTAGCAGCAGGGGCGCTGTTCTGAACCAACCAGTTGTGTACCTGCTGCTGGTAGAGTTGCTCGGCCGTGAGCTCGGGTCCAAAAAGAGGATGGGGTTGCCGTCAGGTGGTGGTGGTTCTTCACCTGGAGCAAGAACTTCAGGGAGCAGTCCGTTCTAGTCGTTGCTGCGGAGAATTGTAACTTGCACTGTCCAACAGTCGCGTGCGCCACCCAATTGCCAGACAACAAAACTCTTGGGAATCAGGCGAAGTCGAAGAACACGAGCTTTGAGCAGGATATACCTTCTGTCTTGGCGGGGATTGTACCAAATGACCAGGGAACCATAACCACCCAAAGCTTTGGTGATGTAGTAATCTGTCTGGTAGTCATAAGGGAATCCAAAGAACATCAGCCAGACCTCGGGGCCAAAAGAAGTTGTGCGATGATTTAGGGCTTCATTGTGCGGCACGAACGTGATGAGGAGATCCTCTTCCTCCAGCTCAATGGGGGTGGCGACTGCAGTATCACGCATAAATGAATCCGCAAACCCAAAGATGCCAATGCCAAATGGATGATCAGAGGACTCAGTTGTGAAGAGCTGGGATTCATGTAACAAACCTTCAACCATGGTGCGGATGGCCGTGCGACGATGCAGAGGAACGTAGTGACTCGCTTCGGCGATGGCGAGGAAGTCATGATTGAGCGGCGCAATGGGGCCGACAACCATCCCGCTGCGAACCAGGCGATCCAGGCTCGACGGCGAAGCCAGGAGGAAGGAACGATACCGGATTCAGTGGGTAGTTCGCCATGGGCAGGGAGGTGGAGGTGGGCGATGGCGACTGTAACTGTGACGAGACTGGTCGCTGCAGCGGTGTGATGGAAACCGAGGCGGAAGATGGACCGTGAGGGGTAGGAAAGGAAGACTGCGGATTCTTGGGCTTCCATTGCCATTTTTTGTTATACCGCAACTTTAGACAAGATCATTCCACGTGTCCATAGTAGCCACAAGCAGAGCATCGAACGGTTGCCCTCTTACTGCGTATGTTAGGCATGTCGATGGAAATAGGTAAGCAGCCAACCTGATTAGTATTTTGACCGGATCGATCGTTATCAAATTGATCGTGCAACACAGGGCTGGTCCGAGATTTAGGCACTAACGGACAATCGTCCGCCTTGTGACCTGGAGATGAACAATTAATGCAAATCAATTGAGCATGGCAAGAATTCTTGTGGTGGCCCCATTGAAGACAGCGCGGGCAAAGAACTGCCAAGTTATTTGATAAGTACAAAATTTCTGCAGCCGTGTAACGAGCTTGGGCCAAATCCGCCTTGTGCCGGGCCGAAAGAAAAGCGGGCCAAGAGGTATGCGTGGGGGCATATTTGAAAGCCGAGCGCAAGAAGCATTGAGGAAGCTGCGGATACGGGCTGGACAGAGGGCAATTAAAAGCCCCCAATTTAATGAAATTAACCGGCTGGTGCTCCTCTAATTTTGCCAAGCACAGAAAATGCTCAATTAATGCAGCTTGATTAGTGCTGTCAGAGATCGGATGAACAGATTGTCCAAGAGGATGAACCGAAAAACCATGGCTCGAAGAATCTGTGCCCAAATGAGAAGAGTCTTTCATAGATAACCCTTGATGATCCAAAGAACCTTGATCCGAAGATGTAGATGCCTCAGTGGCATTAGCATTAGAAAACCGCATGTGATCAATTGAGGTTAAGCCAAATTTGCCCAGAATCATACTAGAGCCCAAGTCTCTTTGAGAACTAGAGTGTAAAAATTTGAGAGAAGGCTTAATGGCCACTGGACGACGAGCAGAGATATCCAAAAGTTCTTGATCAGCATGCCAACATGAAGACACAACCGGCGCGGGAGCAAAACGACCATTGAAGAGATGGAAGTGGCAAACAAAATCCGGCCAAATTCTGTCCCGCAAGCGATGAATGAAATGCCCGACCTTTTTATTGGCCACGGAGAATTTAAAAGAGCAGGCATTGATCTTGGACACATGAAAACCAGAACTAATACCCCCAATGCAGCATTGCAACACAATGCCAACCGATTCCTCCGAGAGAACGAAAGAGGCCGAAGAGAAAGAGTCCACCAAAAAGAATTCCTTGGAGTCCCGAGAGGGGGAAAGATGGATTGTGGATCCAAACCTTCTTCTCACCTGATCTGCTAGGGCAAGGCCCGGCGCAAAATCCCAAGGCAGGAGTCCTTCCATGGGCATCTAGCCTAGAAATCGCCATGGAGCTCAGAGGAGGTGGGAGAGAGAGGTGGGAGCGAGGGGGTGGGAGAACATTGTGAGGCCTTCTCTATGTAATATGACAAGATGTGGAGTTGAACCAAGAAGTTTGTAAGGGCAAGGAGATCACCTACTTTATGAAGATCTACCTGAGTGAGGCAAGTCCTTCGTGGGCAATGGACATGGTGCGATAGACAAGGTTGCTTCTTCGTGGACCCTTCGTGGGTGAATCCCTTCATGGACTCGCGCAGCCGTTACCCTTCGTGGGTTGAAGTCTCCATCAACGAGGACGTACAATAGCACCACCTATCGGAACCGCGCCAAAAATCTATGTGTCTCCATTGCGTTTGCCTTCTCCAAACCCTTCCCTTTACCTTCATATGCAATGTTTTACTTTCCGCTGCTATACTCTTAGAATTGCTTGTGTAGGTTGATTGCTTGACTTGTCATAATTGCTAAAATCTGCCCAGAAATAAAATTGGGAAATGATATATTTTTAATTGGTCAAGTAGTCTAATCACCCCCCTCTAGACATAGTTTCGATCCTACAAGTGTTATCAGAGCTTTGATCTCCATTAGCCTTGATTTCCATAGCTTTGGTGATCATAGCCTTGGTTTCACAACATAGGAGAGTATGACGTCTAGCGAGGGAAACTATCACCGTAGAGGTCCTTATTTTGATGGTACAAACTTTGCTAGTTGGAAGCATAAGATGAAAATGCATATTCTTGGTCATAACCCTGCCGTTTGGGTCGTTGTTCATATTGGCTTGCAAGGTGAATACTTTGAAGATGGTCAAGATCCGGATCGAGAAGCGTCTGTGGATGAATTGAACTTGTTGCAATACAATGCTCAAGCTTGTGATATTCTCTTCCATGGATTGTGCCCTAAAGAATTCAACAAAATCAGTCGCCTTGAGAATGCAAAGGAAATTTGGGATATTTTGGTTGATATGCACGAAGGTACCGATGTTGTATCACGGGTTCCAGCAAAACCCTCAAGGTTCGAACACTGGGGTGCGCACGAAGATCTCTCTCTCCCTCGATGGCTAACTCGCTCAAAGATCTCACGGCCTAGCTCGACGAACTCAAAGAATAGAGGGACACGAGATTTATACTGGTTTGGGCCACCGTTGTGGTGTAATACCCTACTCCAGTGTGGCGTGGTGGATTACCTCTTGGGCTGAGGATGAACAGTACAAGGGGAAGAACAGCCTCCTAAGGTGAGGTGTTCTTGGGCTTGGTCAGTGGTAGGATGGAATGGATCCGATCCAAGATGAGATGCCTCCTTCGGTGGTGGCTAGTCCTATTTATAGAGGCCCGGGTCCTCTTCCCAAATATTGAGTGGGAAGGGATCCCACAACGACCAATTTTGAAGGGGAACAACTAGTACAAGTTATCCTGACAAAAGTAGTCTTCGCCTGCCAAAGGCTCTTGTGGTGACGCCGTCTTGGGCTCCTCCGTCCTGCCATCCTACTGGCCTTGGTCTCGTTGCACCGATATGGAAACCATTGCCTGATGCCTCGGGGCTCCGCGCCTGTGCTTGCCCCCTTTAGCACCAAAGAGGAAATGAGGACACTGCGCGCGCGGGCGCTCGCTTGGCGCCCACCTGGTTGCGATCGTCATGGCTTGCGTCACAGGAACCTCGCGAGGTTCGTCTTGCCTTGATCTCTCCGGCCCTCGCGAGCCAACCTGGTGAGGCCGCTCCCGAGGAGGTATTGTGTCGTACTCCTCACGAGGCTTGGCCCCTCGCGAGGGTCTTGAGTGTTTGCTGGTAAAGACGGGCCATACTGGGTTGTGAGTGGAGGCACACCGTGGGCCGCAGGCAGGCAAGTCTGGGACCCCCATTCCCAGAACGTCGACAGTAGCCTCCGGGCCCAAGGCGCGCTCGGGCTTGGCTTCGAGGCAAAGCCAAAGGGCAAGTACGGAGCGCCGCGGGCCCCAACAGCCTGCGGCCTTGGCCAATGTGTGGCGATTGATTGGACGTGGGCATCTCCACTTCCCCACGCTCCCTCGGCAACTTCCCAACTTGACGAGTCCCTGCTGCATGCAAAAAGGGTCATCATTACCTGAGATCATGGGGGTCGCCGGTTGGCCTTCTCTTGCTATAAATGAGGAGGGGGGCAGAGCCCCCGTCGCTCATCCCTTCCGGCTCCGCTCGCTTCTTCTTCCTCGCTCCATTTCCAGCAGCGACATCCATGGCACCTGTGAAGAGGTTCTCGGCCGCGAAGAAGGGGAAGGCTCACCAAGAGGGGCCCAGCACCCCGCCGCCCAAGCGTGGGCGCGGCCATCCCCGTAAGCATACCGCGACCCCCGCCGTGGCCGCCCGCAGACGCGGCGGCGCCTCTTCGCGCGGCGGGACTCGCCCGCATCGTGGCAGCCCCGTTGATGGAGGGAGGCGCGTAGCGGTTGCGTGGCCTCCCCGACCGCGCTTCCATTCGGCGGAAGCGCTGCCGGAGTTCATCGTGTGGTCAGAGAACCCGGCCGACACCTGGCTTCAGCTTCCGCGCTTCTTTGTTGACGAGCTGCCAGCCGAGGGTCCAGGCGGGCTTTGGCCGCAGGCGGACGGCTGCAGCAGCAGGGCTTCGTGGGTCGCGGTGGAGATCTCCGCCGCGGGGAACGTGGCCCTGGCCCGCTGTTGGCAGACATTCGCTCGCGCTCGCGGCTTGGGCAGGCGGTGCACCCTACATCTCAAGTACGACGGCGACGCGACCCTCTTCGTGAGGGTGTTTGGGGAAGATGGTCGCCGCGTCGGGTGCTGCCCCGAGGACAACGACGGCGATGAGGTGCTTGGCCTTGGCGACGGCCGAGACGAGGATGAGGGCGAGCTCGCCCTTGGTGCCCGTCGCAACTCGTCCAGCTACGGCGGCTCTTCCTCCGGCGACGGCTCTAGCAGCGGCGGCTATGACCATCCTTCATGCTGCCGCGCCCGCCTCGAGGGCGGTAGCGGGTCCTCTCGTCGCCGCGCCCCAGTGAAGTGCGAGGAGGAGTCTGGCTGAGTCTGGCAGAGCGCCCTGGGCCCATCCTCGCGAGCTGCCGTGGGCGCACGCGCCGCTTTTGTTTCGTCCTTCCTTTCATTCCTGCATCGAGAGAGAGACAAGTATGGGGCCCCACGGGGGCGGGCAACAACTATGATTTCCCAGTTGTTATGCTGTGCTTATTGTTCCCGAGTCGCGTCGCAATATCATTGTTTTATGTAAGTACGTAGGAATAACTTAGCTTAACGTGCTCGAAGTAGTAGCTGTGTGCCTCACGAGGCTTCCGCGGCTTGAGAGGCATTTGGGGACTGCAAAAATTCGTTAGAAAATTCTTATTCTCCGAGCTCTGGTCATAGGCACAGCCGGCCACAACCCAGCGCTTCGCATCGCGGTACCCGAGGGGTACAGATTGAGAGAGGTGCGCCAGACTGCGAGCTGGAGAGAGGGTGCCTCACGAAGAATAGGAAAAAATGCTCACGAGGGCACCCGTCCAGCCCCCTCGCGAGGCATGCGAGGGAGAGTACGGGCCAAAACGAGGAACCGAGGGCGGAAAAGGAAGGCGCAAGGCAACGGAACCAGATCAACAAGTGATACGTCTCCAACGTATCTATAATTTTTGATTGCTCCATGCTATATTATCTACTGTTTTGGACAATATTGGGCTTTATTATCCACTTTTATATTATTTTTGGGACTAACCTATTAACCGGAGGCCCAACCCATAATTGCTGTTTTTTGCCTATTTCAGAGTTTCGCAGAAAAAGAATATCAAACGGAGTCCAAACGGAATGAAACCTTCGGGAGCGTGATTTTTGGAACGAACATGATCCAGGAGACTTGGACCCTACGTAAGAGAAGCTTACACGAGGTAGGGGGGCGCGCCCACCCCCCTAGGGCGCGCCCTCCACCCTCGTGGGCCCCACGTTGCTCCACCGACGTACTTCTTCCTCCTATATATATACCTACGTACCCCCAAACGATCAGACACGGAGCCAAAAACCTAATTCCACCGTTGTAACCTTCTGTACCCGCGAGATCCCATCTTGGGGCCTGTTCCGGAGCTCCACCAGAGGGGGCATCCATCACGGAGGGCTTCTACATCAACACCATAGCCTCTCCGATGAAGTGTGAGTAGTTTACCTCAGACCTTCGGGTCCATAGTTAGTAGCTAGATGGCTTCTTCTCTCTTTTTGGATCTCAATACAATGTTCTCCCCCTCTCTCGTAGAGATCTATTTGATGTAATCTTCTTTTTGCGGTGTGTTTGTTGAGACCGATGAATTGTGGGTTTATGATCAAGATTATCTATGAACAATATTTGAATCTTCTCTGAATTCTTTCATGTATGATTGGTTATCTTTGCAAGTCTCATCGAATTATCAGTTTGGTTTGGCCTACTAGATTGATCTTTCTTGCAATGGGAGAAGTGCTTAGCTTTGGGTTCAATCTTGCGGTGTCCTTTCCCAGTGACAGGGCAGCAAGGCACGTATTGTATTGTTGCCATCGAGGATAACAAGATGGGTTTTTTTATCTTATTGCATGAATTTATCCCTCTACATCATGTCATTTTGCTTAAGGCATTACTCTGTTTTCATGAACTTAATACTCTAGATGCATGCTGGATAGCGGTCGATGAGTGGAGTAATAGTAGTAGATGCAGGCAGGAGTCGGTCTACTTGTCTCGGACGTGATGCCTATATACATGATCATACCTAGATATTCTCATAACTATGCTCAATTCTGTCAATTGCTCAACAGTAATTCGTTCACCCACTGTAAAATACTTATGCTTTTGAGACAAGCCACTAGTGAAACCTATGGCCCCCGGGTCTATCTTCATCATATTAATCTTCCAACACTTTGTTATTGCCTTTGCTTTTATTTTACTTTGCATCTTTATCATAAAAATACCAAAAATATTATCCTATCATATCTATCAGATCTCACTCTCGTAAGTGAACATGAAGGGATTGACAACCCCTTATCACGTTGGTTGCGAGGATTTATTTGTATTGTGCAGGTGCGAGGGACTCGCGCGTAGCCTCCTACTGGATTGATACCTTGGTTCTCAAAAACTGAGGGAAATACTTACGCTACTTTGCTGCATCACCCTTTCCTCTTCAAGGGAAAACCAACGCAGTGCTCAAGAGGTAGCAAGAAGGATTTCTGGCGTCGTTGCCGGGGAGGTCTACGCAAAAGTCAACATACCAAGTACCCATCACAATCCCTTATCTCCCGCATTACATTACTTGCCATTTGCCTCAAGTTTTCCTCTCCCCCACTTCACCCTTGCCGTTTTATTCGCCCTCTCTTTTTCGTTCGCCTCTTTTTCGCTTGCTTTTTGTTTGCTCGTGTGTTGGATTGCTTGCTTGTCATGATGGCTCAAGATAATACCAAATTGTGTGACTTTACCAATACCAATAATAATGATTTCCTTAGCACTCCGATTGCTCCTCTTACCAATACTGAATCTTGTGAAATCAATGCTGCTTTGTTGAATCTTGTCATGAAAGATCAATTCGCCGGCCTTCCTAGTGAAGATGCCGCTACTCATCTAAATAGCTTCGTTGATTTGTGTGATATGCAAAAGAAGAAAGATGTTGATAATGATATTGTTAAATTGAAGCTATTTCCTTTTTTGCTTAGAGATCGTGCTAAAGCTTGGTTTTCGTCTTTGCCTAAAAATAGTATTAATTCTTGGAACAAGTGCAAAGATGCCTTTATCTCTATGTATTTTCCTCCCGCTAAGATCATCTCTCTTAGAAACGATATTATGAATTTTAAGCAACTTGATCATGAACATGTTGCACAAGATTGGGAGAGGATGAAATTAATGATACGCAATTGCCCTACTCATGGTTTGAATTTGTGGATGATTATACAAAATTTTTATGCCGGATTGAATTTTGCTTCTAGAAATCTTTTAGATTCGGCCGCGGGAGGCACTTTTATGGAAATCACTTTAGAGAAGCTACTAAACTCCTAGATAATATTATGGTTAATTATTCTCAATGGCACACTGAAAGATCTACTAATAAAAAAGTGCATGCGATAGAAGAAATTAATGTTTTGAGTGGAAAGATGGATGAACTTATGAAATTATTTGCTAGTAAGAGTGTTTCTTCTGATCCTAATGATATTCCCTTGTCTACTTTGATTGAGAATAATAATGAATCTATGGATGTGAATTTTGTTGGTAGGAATAATTTTGGTAACAACGCGTATAGAGGAAACTTTAATCCTAGGCCTTATCCTAGTAATTCCTCTAATAATTATGGTAATTCCTACAACAACTCTTATGGAAATTTTAATAAGATGCCTTCTGAATTTGAGACTAGTGTTAAAGAGTTTATGAATTCGCAAAAGAATTTTAATGCTTTGCTTGAAGAGAAATTGCTTAAAGTTGATGAATTGGCTAGGCACGTTGATAGAATTTCTCTTGATGTTGATTCTTTAAAGCTTAGATCTATTCCTCCTAAGCATGATATCAATGAGTCTCTCAAAGCCATGAGAATTTCCATTGATGAGTGCAAAGAAAGAACCGCTAGGATGCGTGCTAAGAAAGATTGCTTTATGAAAGCGTGTTCTTCAAATTTCTAGGAAAATAAAGATGAAAATCTAAAAGTTATTGATGTGTGCCCTATTAAATCTTTGTTTCGCAATGTGAATCTTGATAATGATGGGACTGAATATGATCCACCTTTACCTAGAAGGCGTTCCAAAAATTCGGAGTTTTTTGATCTTGATGCTAAAATTGATAAAAGTGGGATTGAAGAAATCAAAACCCTAGATGTTGCTAAACCCACTATTTTGGATTTCAAGGAATTTAATTATGAAAATTGCTCTTTGATTGATTGTATTTCCTTGTTGCAATCCGTGCTAAATTCTCCTCATGCTTATAGTCAAAATAAAGCGTTTACTAAACATATCGTTGATGGCTTGATGCAATCTTATGAAGAAAAGCTTGAGTTGGAAGTTTCTATCCCTAGAAAACTTTATGATGAGTGGGAACCAACTATTAAAATTAAGATTAAGGATCATGAGTTCTATGCTTTATGTGATTTGGGTGCTAGTGTTTCCACTATTCCCAAAACTTTGTGCGATTTGCTAGATTTCCGTGATTTTGATGATTGCTCTCTAAACTTGCACCTTGCGGATTCCACTATTAAGAAACCTATGGGAATAATTAATGATGTTCTTATTGTTGCGAATAGGAATTATGTGCCCGTAGATTTTATCATTCTTGATATAGATTGCAGTCCTTCATGTCCTATTATTCTTGGTAGACCTTTCCTTAGAACGATTGGTGCAATTATTGATATGAAGGAAGGGAATATTAGATTCCAATTTCCATTAAAGAAAGGCATGGAACACTTCCCTAGGAAGAAAATAAAATTGCCATATGAATCTATCATGAGAGCCACTTATGGATTGCCTACCAAAGATGGCAATACCTAGATCTATTCTTGCTTTTATGCCTAGCTAGGGGCGTTAAACGATAGCGCTTGTTGGGAGGCAACCCAATTTTATTTTTTATTTTTTTGCTTTTTGCTTCTTTTTAGGAATAAATATTTTATCTAGCCTCTAGTTAGATGTGTTTTTATGTTTTAAGTAGTGTTTGTGCCAAGTTAAACCTATAGGATCCTCTTGGATGATAGTTATTTGATCTTGCAGAAATTTCCAGAAACTTTATGTTCACGAAAACAATTGTTAAAAATCACTAGAACGTGATAAAATACTGATTCCAATTGCTGCTGATCAATAAACAAATTTCCTAGGTCCTCCTATTTTGGCTTATGTTTTGGAGTTCCAGAAGTTTGCGTTAGTTACAGATTACTACAGACTGTTCTGTTTTTGACAGATTCTGTTTTTCGTGTGTTGTTTGCTTATTTTGATGAATCTATGGCTAGTAAAATAGTTTATAAACCATAGAGAAGTTGGAATACAGTAGGTTTAACACCAATATAAATAAAGAATAAGTTCATTACAGTACCTTGAAGTGGTCTTTTGTTTTCTTTCACTAACGGAGCTCAGGAGATTTCTGTTAAGTTTTGTGTTGTGAAGTTTTCAAGTTTTGGGTGAAAGATTTTGATGGATTATGGAACAAGGAGTGGCAAGAGACTAAGCTTGGGGATGCCCATGGAACCCCCAAGATAATCTAAGGACACCAAAAAGCCAAAGCTTGGGGATGCCCCGGAAGGCATCCCCTCTTTCGTCTACTTCCATCGGAAACTTTACTTGGAGCTATATTTTTATTCACCACATGATATGTGTTTTGCTTGGAGCGTCTTGTATGATTTGAGTCTTTGATTTTTAGTTTACCACAATCATCCTTGCTGTACACACCTTTTGAGAGAGCCATACATGATTTGGAAATTATTAGAATACTCTTTGTGCTTCACTTATATATTTTGAGTTATATAGTTTTGCTCTAGTACTTCACTTATATCTTTTAGAGCACGGTGGTGGATTTGTTTTATAGAAACTATTGATCTCTCATGCTTCACTTAGATTATTTTGAGAGTCTTAAATAGCATGGTAATTTGCTTAAATAATCCTAATATGCTAGGTATTCAAGATTAGTAAAAACTTTCTTATGAGTGTGTTGAATACTAAGAGAAGTTTGATGCTTGATGATTGTTTTGAGATATGGCGGTAATAATATCAAAGTCGTGCTAGTTGAGTAGTTGTGAATTTGAGAAATGCTTGTGTTGAAGTTTGCAAGTACCGTATCATGCACGTATGGTAAATGTTATGCAACAAATTTGAAACATGAGGTATTCTTTGATTGTCCTCCTTATGAGTGGCAGTCGGGGACGAGCAATGGTCTTTTCCTACCAATCTATCCCCCTAGGAGCATACGCGTAGTGCTTGGTTTTTGATGACTTGTAGATTTTTGCAATAAGTATGTGAGTTCTTTATGACTAATGTTGAGTCCATGGATTATACGCACTCTCACCCTTCCATCATTGCTAGCCTCTTCGGTACCGTGCATTGCCCTTTCTCACATTGAGAGTTGGTGCAAACTTCGCCGGTGCATCCAAACCCCGTGATATGATACGCTCTTTCACACATAAACCTCCTTATATCTTCCTCAAAACAGCCACCATACCTACCTATTATGGCATTTCCATAGCCATTCCGAGATATATTGCCATGCAACTTTCCACCATTCCGTTTATCATGACACATTCATCATTGTCATATTGCTTAGCATGATCATGTAGTTGACATAATATTTGTGGCAAAGCCACCGTTCATAATTCTTTCATACATGTCTCTCTTGATTCATTGCATATCCCGGTACACCGCCGGAGGCATTCATATAGAGTCATACTTTGTTCTAGTATCGAGTTGTAAAAAAAAATAGAAGTGTGACGATCATCATTTAATAGAGCATTGTTCCCAAAAAAAAGAGAAAGGCCAAAAAAAAGGAAGGCCCCAAAAAAAAGAGAAATAAAAAGGGGCAATGCTACTATCCTATTTTTCCACACTTGTGCTTCAAAGTAGCACCATAATCTTCATGATAGAGAGTCTTTTGTTTTGTCACTTTCATATACTAGTGGGAATTTTTCATTATAGAACTTGGCTTGTATATTCCAACAATGGGCCTCCTCAAGTGCCCTAGGTCTTCGTGAGCAAGCAAGTTGGATGCACACCCACTTAGTTTCTTTTGTTGAGCTTTCATACATTTATAGCTCTAGTGCATCCGTTGCATGGCAATCCCTACTCCTTGCATTAACATCAATCGATGGGCATCTCCATAGCCCATTGATTAGCCTCGTTGATGTGAGACTTTCTCCTTTTTTGTCTTCTCCACATAACCCCCATCGTCATATTCTATTCCACCCATAGTGCTATGTCCATGGCTCACGCTCATGTATTGCGTGAAGGTTTATAAAGTTTGAGATTACTAAAGTACGAAACAATTGCTTGGCTTGTCATCGGGGTTGTGCATGATGAGAGCATTCTTGTGTGACGAAAATGGAGCATGACTAAACTATATGATTTTGTAGGGATGAACTTTCTTTGGCCATGCTATTTTGAGAAGACATAATTGCTTAGTTAGTATGCTTGAAGTATTATTATTTTTATGTCAATATGAACTTTTATCTTGAATCTTTCGGATCTGAATATTCATACCACAATTAAGAAGAATTACATTGAAATTATGCCAAGTAGCACTCCGCATCAAAAATTCTGCTTTTATCATTTACCTACTCGAGGACGAGCAGGAATTAAGCTTGGGGATGCTTGATACATTTCCAACGTATCTATAATTTTTGATTGCTCCATGCTATATTATCTACTGTTTTGGACAATATTGGGCTATATTATCCACTTTTATATTATTTTTGGGACTAACCTATTAACCGGAGGCCCAGCCCAGAATTGCTGTTTTTTGCCTATTTCAGAGTTTCGCAGAAAAGGAATATCAAACGGAGTCCAAACGGAATGAAACCTTCGGGAGCGTGATTTTTGGAACGAACATGATCCAGGAGACTTGGACCCTACGTAAGAGAAGCTTCCAGGAGGCCACGAGGTAGGGGGGCGCGCCCACCCCCCAGGGCGCGCCCTCCACCCTCGTGGGCCCCATGTTGCTCCACCGATGTACTTCTTCCTCCTATATATACCTACGTACCCCCAAACGATCAGATACGGAGCCAAAAACCTAATTCCACCGCCGTAACCTTCTGTACCCACGAGATCCCATCTTGGGGCCTGTTCCGGAGCTCCGCCGGAGGGGGCATCCATCACGGAGGGCTTCTACATCAACACCATAGCCTCTCCGATGAAGTGTGAGTAGTTTACCTCAGACCTTCGGGTCCATAGTTAGTAGCTAGATGGCTTCTTCTCTCTTTTTGGATCTCAATACAATGTTCTCCCCCTCTCTCGTGGAGATCTATTCAATGTAATCTTCTTTTTGAAGTGTGTTTGTTGAGACCGATGAATTGTGGGTTTATGATCAAGATTATCTATGAACAATATTTGAATCTTCTCTGAATTCTTTTATGTATGATTGGTTATCTTTGCAAGTCTCTTCGAATTATGAGTTTGGTTTGGCCTACTAGATTGATCTTTCTTGCAATGGGAGAAGTGCTTAGCTTTGGGTTCAATCTTGCGGTGTCCTTTCCCAGTGACAGTAGGAGCAGCAAGGCACATATTGTATTATTGCCATCGAAGATAACAAGATGGGTTTTTTTTATCATATTACATGAATTTATCCCTCTACATCATGTCATCCTTCTTAAGGCGTTATTCTGTTTTCATGAACTTAATACTCTAGATGCATGCTGGATAGCGGTCGATGCAGGCAGGAGTCGGTCTACTTGTCTCGGACGTGATGCCTATATACATGATCATACCTAGATATTCTCATAACTATGCTCAATTCTGTCAATTGCTCAACAGTAATTCGTTCACCCACCGTAAAATACTTATGCTTTTGAGAGAAGCCACTAGTGAAACCTATGGCCCCCGGGTCTATCTTCATCATATTAATCTTCCAACACTTTGTTATTGCCTTTGCTTTTTTACTTTGCTTTTATTTTACTTTGCATCTTTATCATAAAAATACCAAAAAATATTATCCTATCATATATATCAGATCTCACTCTCGTAAGTGACCGTGAAGGGATGGACAACCCCTTATCGCATTGGTTGCGAGGATTTATTTGTATTGTGCTGGTGCGAGGGACTCGCGCGTAGCCTCCTACTGGATTGATACCTTGGTTCTCAAAAACTGAGGGAAATACTTACGCTACTTTGCTGCATCACCCTTTCCTCTTCAAGGGAAAACCAACGCAGTGCTCAAGAGGTAGGAGCAAGCAACACCAGAAGGCAAATTTCGATTAAAGAAGGGCAAGCCAACTACGGAAAGCAAATGAAAAGTCGCGTCCGGCACCTAGTCTGGTCTTCTTGTCTTCTCACCAGCGCGGAGCTAAGTGCTGCCACTAGGACGTGGGAGGGAGCCCCAGAGGCCCGAGGGCGGCACTCCTGAGACTCTGGGGCGTGTACAACCCCACTCATTATTACGTGAGAGTGTCACGAGCGCAGACCTTCACAGGCACTGGGCCTTCTTCACAGGCGCTGGGCCTTTCTTCATGGGTAGAACTTCCGGAGGTGCTGGATGTTCCAGGCGTTCTGGATGGGGATCCCATCCTGCATCTCCAGGCATGCGTCGCCAGGCCTGGAGACATGGGCGACCCGAAACGGGCCCTCCCACATGGGCGAGAGCTTGTGCAGCCCTTCCCTGGAGAGCACCCGCCTCAGGACAAGATCACCCACCTCGAGCGTCCTGGAGCGAACGCTGCGGCAGTGGTACCACCACAGCGCCTGCTGGTACCTCGTAGCTCGGAGCGAGGCTTCACGGCGGCGTTCCTCCCCCAGCACGAGATCCATCCCCCGCATGGCGTCCTGCTGTGTTTCATCGAACACCAGGACCCACGCGGAGCGATGCCTGACCTCGTGTGGGAGAACCGCTTCTGCTCCGTAGACAAGGAAGAACGGTGTCTCGCCTGTAGGCTTGGTGGCGGTGGTGCGGATGGACCACAACATGGACTGGAGCTCGTCGTGCCAGCCCCTGCCGCAGGCCTCGAGCTTCTTCTTGAAGGTCCTGGTCTCGAGGCCCCTCAAGACTTCCACGTTGGCGCGTTCGGCTTGGCCATTGCTTCTGGGGTGTGCCACGGAAGCGTAGCAGATCTGTGTTCCAAGGTTAGCACAATATGTTTTGAAGAGGTTGCTAGTGAACTGTGAGCCGTTGTCGGTGATGACGCAGTTGGGAACTCCAAAGCGGCTTACGAGGCCCTTGATGAACTTAACTGCCGACCCGGCTGGGATGGTGCGGACGGCTTCCACTTCCGCCCATTTGGTGAACTTGTCGATGGCGACGTAGAGGTAGCGGTAGCCCCTGGTGCTCGAGGGAACGGGCCTAAGATATCAAGCCCCTAGACCGCAAATGACCACGAGAGCGGGATGGTCTGGAGGCTCCACTACAAAAAAATACACTTTCGTGATGATACATGTTTGTCACAGTAGGTCGCGTTTTTTGTCATGCATGTACATCCATGACAAATTTATGATAGAATCAAGATAGTCATACCTGTGCTGTCGTAGAAGTGTTCCATGACATTACCAAAATTATCATCACGGAAGTGTCCACTTCCATGACGATAAATCGCGCGTCACAGAAGTGCTTTCGTCAAGGGTGACCGACACGTGGCATCCACCGTAACGGAACGCCGTTAAGCTATCGGGTCGGGTTTTGGATCCGATAACCCGTTAACAGCCCCGACCAATGGGGATTTTCCACGTGTAAAATCATCATTGGCTAGAGGAAACACGTGTCGGCTCATCGTTGGGATAGATGTCATCCAGTCATTGGACGGAAGGCGCCTATGATACGTCGACACGTGGCACGACCCAACAGAGGCCCATTCCTGTGAAAAGGCCGGCCTGTTTGACTTGGTCAAAAGGTGGCGGGCCGACCCATGGAAAGCCTGTTAACGGCATGTTCGCATATAGCCCATTTACAGCCCGCTAACCCAAGGCCCGTTACGCCCTATCCGAATTAGGCCCAGTAGCGTCATCTAGGCCATCCAATATGATTCCAGCCCGTTTTCACTTCTGGCCCATGTATGGACCTATGTAACTCTTGGCCTATTAATGGCCCGTGGTGAAACTGGCCCGTAATGAACAGTGTATCACTTTACACCCATTAACGACCCGTGGTGAAACTGGCCCGTAATGAACAGTGTATCACTTTATACGCATTAATGGCCCATTATTCCGTTGGGCCGTTTCTAGCCCATGTTATCTTTCGGCCTTCTCAGAGCCCATTTATTCTTGGGCTCATTTTCAGCATTCGTTTACTTACGGCCCGTTACTGTCATTTTCTGCTTGTGGGCCAAATTCAGCCCGTGGTTACAGTCGGCCCGTTTGTGGTTCGTTAATACGTTGGGCCGTTTTCATAGCGTCATCAAATATAGCCTATTAACGATGGCCGTTATGGTCGGCCCATGAACGGACGATTCCAACTCTAGCCCGTTTACGACCATAATGCGGTCTGTTTGGCCCATGTTTGGCCAATCGATCATACGGCCCGTATAAGGCCCATTGATGATACGGCCCGCAGAAGGCCCATTGTTTCTACGGCCCGTAGAGGGCCCACTGTTTCTACGGCCAGTAGGAGGCCCAGTGTCACTACAGTAAATATTAGCCCATGGTTATTGTGGCCTAGTTAAAAAATAGGTTATTGCAGCCACTAGCTAACCGCGGAAAAAGAGCTGCAATGACTACAAGAAAACAAATAAACATGACAACAAGGAAATAAATAAGCAAGCAACTAACGCTAGGCTATCACGGCTATTACACATATTACATCCACTGGGCATCAAAGTTCGCCACCAGTGCAAATATAGGGAACAAAGCAGCATATCATATACACTGGTTGTCAAAGTTGGCGACCAGCGCAAATAAACGCCGCAGCAAAACGAATCCAGAACTGAAACCACTTCAGAAGATCTCAAGAAACAATATCCTGGGTACCCATAATGCTGGCAAGATGCTTAGCAATCTTATTAACTTTCTCTTGTTTGGCGCTTAAATCCTCCAGCGCTTGCCGTTGCACCAGAAAATATGCATCTGAATTCTGCAGGGACTTCCTCAGTCCTTCAGCTTCCTGTCGTAGCACATCTGATTGATGTCTTTCAACTTGAAGTTGAGACTCAAGAAGACAAACTGATTCAGGCAGCGAGTTCGAAGAGCTTGTGCCAGCAGTAGTGACCAGTAACTTGAACACTACATCAAGATAGGACTTTTGGGTTCCCTCACTATTGTCAAGATAGTTTTTATCAGCTTTCTTGGAGACCAACATGGATGTCTCACTATCTTGAACCTTATCTGCATTACTTCCTTTACCATTGGATAACGCGGTACTGTTCTCCAATATTTTGTCCGCATTCTAAAAGAGAAACAAGCAGACACATCACATGTTTACCATGTTGTATATGAAACTCATTTTGGTAAATGAGTTCAGTAGTAAAGTGGACAGGATAACAACATGAAACAAACATATATCTATGTACCATGGTCACTTTATGGTCTATATCATTCTAGTTTTTATTGCCAAATCAAGATAGAGACACAGTTCAAATAATATTTGTTCAAGACAAAGCAGAATAGACAGAATATAAGTGTGGGTAACTATAGAGCAATAACAACACTTGTAATGTGCATGACATGAGAACATAACTGTTTATTCAATTGAAACTGAAATCAACATAGAGCAGGTTACAACAGCAAACCAGTTAAAGAATCAGGTTTAAAACATACCTGTTGCGCCATTGGAGTTTCAATTCCATCCTTCAAATTTGAAAATAGTTGGTATGAGTAAATACAGTAATGCAAGAGCAAAGGAGTATGAACCATAGCTACAGAACCTGACCTGAGAACAAGTCTTCTTCTCCTTTAAGCATTGAGTTGGGATTCGGAGTGGTGGTCCTCGTGCTTTGGGCACTGCAGTTCCCTTACTAACTGCTCGTGTTTGGGTGCTCTGTGGTGGAGACGGTGCTGTGTCAACTGGAACTTGGTTACTATCTGCCGGGGTTGGGGTTAGAAGGGGTGTAGCTGGTTCTCTGTCCAACTGGGTAGGGGTACAATCTGCGAGAGTCTGGGTTATGTGTGGTGGATCTGGTCCTTGGGCAAGTACAACCGTGGTTCTATCTGCATCAACTGGTAGCACTATCTTTTCTGAAGACCGTGTTGTTACTCCCTTAGATACTGCCATCACGCTCTCCAATTCAAATGGCTGATAAACAAGAAAAGTAATTGAAAGTATAGACATTGTATGATAGACAGGCGCAATGGATAGTGGGGAATAAAAGAGGGCATGAAATAATTCATATTTATGTTGTCTAACCAAACAGGATAGCATGACACAATTTCACATATATGATGGCTAACTAAACAGGATAGCATGACGCAATTTCACATTATGATGGCTAACTAAAAAAGATGGAAAGACATAGTTCAAAATATGAGACTATGTAAACTGGATGACATGACATAACTATATAATGTGTTTATTAAATAGGTTGGCATGCCATAATTCACATACATTCACGGATAGAATGCCATAATTCAAAATATGATGACTGTAAACACTAAACAGGATGAGATGATATAACTATATGATGTCTTTATTAAATGGGTTGCCATGCCATAATTTAGATAGATGATGTGTATGTACTATGTAAACATGATGGCATGATATAATTCAAATATATGATTTATATAGTAAGCAAGTAAGTAGATGGCAATCCATATATGATGTAAAAACTAAGCAATGCAAGACAACATGCATGACATGGGTAATATAACCCTGCCAAGTTTGAGCATAGACCTCAGGGGGGAAGTAGGACTGGTCATCAGTCTCTGAATCCTCCTTTGAGGAGCTCTCTGTAACCAGCAAGATGTCTGCTTCAGCAGGTAGCATTGTCTGCTCTGAATACCTTGTTTTCACTCCAGATACTTCCATCACCGCTTCAAATGGCTGATGCACAGGAAGAGTAGTTGAATATACAAACATTGTCGACAAATGGAACACGTAATACAAAAAAATGATAGCATGATATAATTCACATACATGATGATTGGCTAAACAGCAAGGCATTGCATAATTCACATATATAATGTCTTTGCACCAAGATAGCATTGTATAATTCACATATATAATGTCTTGCAACAAGATGGCAATGCATAATTCACATATATGGTAATTAGACACTGGACAGGTGGCATTCACACAAAGCATGTCTAAACTAATCAAATGACATAGCAATGCGAGACACCATACGCACGATATGAGCAACATAACCCTGCCAAGTTAGAGCATACACCTCGGGGGGGGGGGGGGATAGGACTGGTCATCTGTCTCTGAATCCTCCTCTGAGGAGCTATCCGTAACCAGCGAGATATGCGCTTCGTAAGATAGCATAGTCTGCTCTGAAGACCTTGTTTTCACTCCAGAATTTGCCATCACCGTGTCAAATGGCTGATGCACACGAAGAGCAGTTGAATGTACTAACATTGTTGACAAATGTAATATGTAACGAAAAAAAGGATGGCCTGATATAATTTACATATAAGATGACTGGCTAAGCAGGATGGCATTGCAAAATTCACATATATGATGCCTGGCTAAACAAGATGGCGTTGCATAATTCACATAAACGATGAATAAACTAAACAGATGTCATTCGCACAAAGGATGTCTAAACTAAGCAGATGACATATTTGATGTATAAAGTAAGCAATGCAAGACACCATATGCATGATATAACCAACATCAGCATGCCAAGTTAGAGCGAAGACCTCAGGGGGTAAATAGGAGTTGTCTTCTCCTTCTGAATCCCCCTCAGAACAGATATCTTCCTCTCGATTACAATCCGAAATGCATGGAGGGGGGGCTGCCTTTGCGCCTACCATGGAGCGACGTCTGCATGAAATTTTATTGCCACGCAAGGCTCATCTCTTTTGCTCTACATGTTCAGTTCCGTTGTTTACAATAACTGTCATGCATAGGAATAAAACATAGTGAGATTATGTAAGGAGTGCATGCAGAAATCCAGAGTGATGGTAGCAACCTGTGGATAGACCCAAAACCAATAATAGCAGGCGGATAATGGCTTCCGTTAAAAAATACAGATAATGGCTTCTTTACTGTTTGTTTCCCACCCAACATGAAACTCATAGTAGACACTTGAGATTAACCAGATAGTAGATAGATACTATTGATAGCGGCCCCGATATGTACCCCACAACCATTTAAAAACTCAAGTTTGACCATTAGCTTGGAGCTGACTCAGAGTCTAATCGGTGAATAGGACGATAAAGTAGCATGTAATATTAAGCGATGCATAACGTAAGCAGGCACGAAAGAGTGCGACCTCTCTTGCGGACCCGTGTAGTCCTCGAGGTCATCTGCTCGGTTGATGATGGTAATGCAGTTTTCATGGCTGCCAGCGGTGGGGAAGAAGATCTGAGGCGGCGAAAGATAGTCTGGGGGCCGGATCCCTGCTGTGCTGGACCCTTCTGTCGTTGGAGCAGCTGAGCTGGGGTGGACGACGGCGCAGCAGGAGCGGGACAAACCACGCAAGGTTTTCTTTGACAACTATCTGTAAGAGAAGTAATTCTGTAAGGGCTTGTTTGAATTGGAGGATTCCAACAATGCAGGGATAGGAAATAGACATGAATAGGATAGGAATGCACGTGCAAAACAGAGAATTTAAAAACACAGGATTTCTGCCAATCTGGGTGTTTGATTCACAACAATTGGAAGATCATACAATGCAAAGAAGCATGATGAGATTAAGTCAAACCACAAGAAAATGTACGGTTATAATGCTATTATGCTACTATCTCTTAGTCTTGTGCTTCATGAATAGGAATTTGAAAAGGAGGACAAGTGAAAATTAAAATTCCTACGTTTTTTCTTTGAAGGAGACACTAAAGGAACAAATCCGTGTGCTCAGTGGACAATATATATAACATGTAGAGTAAAAAAGAGATGCAACAAGTGTACAACCTCTTTGGCGAAGCCATGTCGATCTCAGCGTGATTGGGTTGGCCGGTGAGGATGCTCCGGCTGACTTTGCTGTCGGAGGAGGGGAAGAAGATCTTAGGCGTCTGGAAATGGAGCCCGAGGTACTGCTCCGCTGTGATGGAGGGTTTCGTCGTTGGAGCAGCTCCGGTGAGTTGTACGACACCGAGGCTGAAGCAGGACAAGAGAGACAACGAACAACGTTAACCCGAGTGGAATTCTAATAGCATCTCCAATACATGACGTAAAATACATAACCACAAAGTGCTAGATGCAAAATACATCAGCCGCTCATCTTTGAACTTAACTGTCGAAACTGAACTTAACTGTCGAAACTGAACTTAACTGTCGAAACTGAATTTTGCTGTCGAAACTGAATGCACTAGCAAGGTGAGGCTACACGTCGGTCGACTGACTTTTTCATCTCTGGTCAGTCGATTTTGCAGCCGTTGGATACGAAATCAAGGGCATGCGGTTCATCTTCAACCTCCACCCCCCTGAGCCGCCAGCCACCACCGGCCAAACAGCAGCCCCCCGCTGCCCGCGGCCGGCGGTGCGCCGCCCCGCCCGCCCCGAAAACACTCCCCACCGCCGGCCGGCCGCCGGCCCGGCCATCCCTCTAGGCCCCCCGTGCCGAGCTTTTTCTCCGGCGATCCCCACGCCAACGCCCCGCCACCGCCGGCGACCACCGCCCCCATCCTGAACCCTAAGATAGATAGTGGGGTACGTACCTCTCCGGCAAGCCCCCCTCCCCGCTGCGGCTGGTTCTTCCTTCACCCCGGTGAGCCCCCCACCCCCTGAAAATCGACTGACCCAAAAGTCGATTCAGTCGACTGAAGTGTAGCTAAATCGGAGCAGCATCGCAAGCAAGAGCAAGAGCGAGAGCAGCAGCGCGAGCAAGAGCAATAGCAAGAGCAGACCAGGCAGGGGACCGAGAGCAAGAGCAGAGCAGCAGCGCGAGCGAGAGCTAAAGCAGCAGCAGCTCCTACTGATGTGGACGTCGCCGCCGAGCGAGCGACGCCGTGGAGGAAGTGGCCGGCGACGCCGCTGTGGATGGAGCCGCGCCGTGTCGGCTCGGGACCGAGCGCCGGCAGCACCGTGAGATCGAATCAAGAAGAAAATGCGGCGATTAGTGTACAACCTCTTTGGTGGCGCCGATTAGGCCGCAGCTTCATCCGAGGAAACGGTGATGATGATGCTCTTTCGGTGGTGCAGGTGAAGATGGCGGTGTGGGAATGGAGGTGGCGCGAAAGACGAGGGGAATGTCGGGGCAGCTCCTTGGAGGTGGAGGACAGGGTGGCTGAACCGGCGGGACGATGAGATCGACGACGGATCCTCATCCGGTACGGTGGATGAGGGACGTCGAGGTGTTGCTGTGGACGACGTCATCGGGGAAGAGGCTCCGGCTGGGTGGCGGACGGAGCAGGGTGTGGGGTTTCGTCGCGGGTTTTCGCGACCTCGGTGTACGAATGGGTGGGCGGATGGGACGACAGTGGGTAACCATGGCTTAGAGACGCGCTTGTCCGAAATGTGGGGTAAGTTACAAAAGTACCCCCACTGATTTGAGGCGGTTCTTTCGGTTCAGGGGTACCACGGGCATTTCGCGTGTCGGGATTTCACAGGAGGTGGGAGTTTTCGCGTGCATTGTAATTTCGGAATAGCAAGGCGCGGGTTGAGATGGAGGGAGTTGTCGGAGCACAACGAGACAAAGATATATCTTAAATATTTGGGGCTAACAAGGCGCGGGTTGAAATTTCCGGACAAGCCTAACATGTACTGTACCAAATCAATGCGCACTACTAATGTCATTCAAAACTTTGAATTCATGTTATGTTCAATTAAAATATTTCGCTACGTGTATAATGCATGCAACCTACTACTCAAATGAACGTTTTAGTGCATTCCGAACGTATATACTACCGCTTCAATATGAACTAAATTTGAATTCATTTCTCTATTTGAATAAGATCTACAGTAATGATTGTTGTGAACTCAAAGCATTTGAATTCGTTTCCCTGTTTTAATAAGATCTACAATCATCATTATTGTCAAGTTAAACCATCGTTTGTGTATTATCTTCACAGCACACCACATGATTAGTCTCGAGTTACATATGAACTATGTGTACTATATGAACTCGAACTAGATTTTTTGAATCCACTTTATTTTGATTTCAAATCACATTACATTTCTAGCTCTAGCTAGATCTTCATAATCTAAACCATGTCTCATATGTATAATGTGTTTATCACATTATGTATGGTGCCCCGCCCCCTACGCCTACAAGTATTTAGATGTGAGTTGCAAACACCACACATTACCACAAATTCAAATAAAATGTGAGAATGTTCGATATATAGTATTGTTTAGATTGTTCGATATTTAGTTGTAAGCTGCAAATGCCACACATTATCACAAATTCAAATAAAATGTGAGATTGTTTGATGTATAGTATGGTTTAGATTGTTCGGCATTTAGCTGTGAGTTGCAAACGCCATGCATTATCACATTATGGTATAACATGTGCACAGCACGTGTATCACCGCTATATTCATGCATGCAATGTTTAAAACACTATGATCTCCTATTAAAAGATATGAATCCGCTTTCATATCAAATTATGATCTTTGTTAGTCTCTTACACCCACACAATCCTCTAACCTTTGTAGCTACCACTAACTTTCTCTCGTGCATGCACACGCCCTCCTCACCCTCCCCCTCCCTCGACATTCTATCCACCAGGCACATTCATTTTTTTTCTTTAGGTCGTTCTCCCAGAGTCTCCACAACTCCTTTCCGACACACACCGATCGATAAACCTCTCCAGCGATGCCTGCCTACAACATACACACACACCTTCAATCTCCTCCTTTATGTGTCCTTGCCTCGTGTCTCTCATACGGTCAGACACACATGTAAACTCTCGCCCCTCTTTTCATCGATCTCACAACCACGCACTCCTCCCCCTATCTAGCTAGTAGTTGGGCCTCTCGCACCACCTCCTAGCTCCATTCTCTCTGTCTATCCGTCTCGCCGGGCCTTATTTGCCTCTAACAAATGGACGTACACCGACCAATCTCTCGCTATACATATAACTAGCTAGGTCCTTATAACTCGTTTTTACCCACACATCAATCGATCTACCTCATTAGTTGTGTCTCTCCCTTCCTCCGACAAACAACAATTGATCTACCGATCTAGTTAGGTTTGCTTACCAAACACATGGTTCCCCTTCATCATCCATGGATGCGTCCCGACAGATCTATCACGCACAGGCACACACAGAAACACATCCCCACTCTTATTAATAACATTGCAGTTCCACCCTCAGTTTGTCTAGTAGGCCTCTCCCACCATCTTCGAGAAGCAACTCCATCACCCATCCAGCACTCTACCCCTCTCCCTCCCTCTCTCTCTCCTCTCTCTCTGTCCCATCATATTTCCTGTCCTTCAGTTATGTATGGATGTCGACCGATCTCCCTCAAGACATAGCTGGGTCTCTCCTTCTCAACACATATACGAGTCGTTCTACCTCTATAGTTAGGCCTCTGCCTACCCCTCCCCCACCCCCTCCCCTCCACACACACCGATACATCGAGTGCTCTAGTCATGTCTCCCTGCCACACACAAACTTGACATGTGCCCTCTAACGTTCCGGTAGGCCAGTCGCCCTATATCTTTGACTTGCACACACACACAATTTCGATGGCTCTCTTCATCGATCTCGCACCCACCCACTTGACCCTCTCTTCGACTCTATCGATAGCTATGACCGCTCCCTCTCTTCTCGTGGATTGCCCGACCCTCTATGTATGATATGGATAGGCCTCCATTTCACACACATTGCATGCAAATTTTTTTTGAGATGTCATCGACACATATTCCCACAAATAATTCACGAAATCAACCCCCCCACCCCACCTCCACCCCAAAACAAAAAACACTCACGAACGCGGTTTGTATCTCTCACACACACCCACGTAGGTGGGGGACGTGCACGAAGAGAAGAGGTGCATGCACGGCGCACGTACTCCCATCTCTTTCCCAACCACACTCGCGCGGGTACGCGGTGGAGCTCATTTTTGTACGAAAAAGGCAGCCCACGTGGTAATTTGGCACGTGTACTGGTTGTCCACTTGGTGGAGGGAGGATTGTCTACCACGGGTGAACAAACAAATTGCGACTTGACGTGTTATGTTAAAAAAAGAGGCAAACCATGTGGGGCCTACCTTAGAGGCAAGGCTCTATACACTGGAGTACTTTTGATGTGTCCTGTCAACTCGCAGAACGAGGAGAAGCTTGCTTAGTACGCCGTCTCCCCCGCCCACGGGCGCGGTGGCTCGCAGGATGAGGTGAAGCTTGCTCCGCCTTACGCCTGCTCCCTCGCCCATGCGCGCGCTGGCTCGCAGGACGAGGAGAAAAATTTACTACTCCCTCCGTTTACTCTTCGTCCCTACTACCTTGGTTATAGAGATTATATCATATTGTTTGGAATATATATGTCCTTTAGTAGATTTCAATATGAACTACTAGTACATACTCCAAACACTGATGTATATAGACGTATTTTAGAGTGTAGATTCACTCATTTTGCTCCGTATGTAGCACTCTCCCTCGCCCCTCGACCCTCGCCCACATGGTGGACGTGCAGCAATTCATTCGGTATCATATAGCCAGAACGATATATACTTCACTACCATTATTGCTCGACTTCCCGAAGAGGCGAAGAGCCAATCGCAAGGTTAATATTTTGGAGATGCCAAGCGCAAGGTTATAGGAGAACGAGTAGTAGGTGCCGCGTCATTTATAAATAAAGTTTTTTTTCTTCAGTGGCACGTACGCAATATGATAGGTTCATATGGAGAGAAAAGGAAACCGCTCCACTATATACATAGTCAGGATGGGCCAGCCTACACGGTTGCTTGCTGGGGTTGCTCTCTTCACACTCTCCCGCACAAAACGACTGTGGCCACATCTCTAACATCCCGGCGGATCACGTCCGCTTGGGGAAGGGGTGGATGCTTAGTGTAGATGCGGTGGCCGTGGCCGACGGCGAAAACCCACTGTCGGAACGTCCCGATAAGGGGTCCCCGCCATTCTCTCTCACAAAGCCGGTGAGGTTGCCTTCGTCCCTTGCTCACTGCCGCGACGTGGGCAGTTGCCGCCTCCCGCCGCCCTCCTCAAGGTTGAGCTACGTCCCTCAGGTACAACTGCCTTTACAGCCGGCTTGCACCACTGCTCCAGCTGCCCACATCACTCCCTGTGGATATTTCTCTACTTCTTTGCCCCGCACATACCTCTACTGGCTTCTACGTACTGTATTTGTGATGAGTTTATGTCTCATCAACTAGTCCCAGTAATCTTATTCTAATCACGCTTCTTCAATTTCTTTGCCACACGGATGCTCATCTCGATTTTGGTGAAACTGCACAAAATGATCCGATGGTCAAAATGTTGCAAACTTCATTTATTAGGAAGCTCGAACGTTGCCAGCAAATTGAAGCCTGGTCAGGGTTCACGGTTCAAGGGCTAGGGACTGCATGGATCATTTTTTTCTTTAGCTGCCTCTGTTCCAAAATAAGTGTCAACTTTAGTAGTAGTACAACTTTGTACTAAAGTTTGCACAAAGTTGAGACACTTATTTTGGAACGGAGGGAGTACATATTTGCTATGATCTGTCAATCATTGAGATGCAATAGCATGCATGTTAGTCTCCTTTGTATTTGATGAAATGTTGCAACGGGCAACCTTGGACGCAAGATACATGTAACAGAAGCTGGAAGCTTCATAGCATTGTACAAATTTATCTCGCTGGTAAATTACAGTACGTACTATACTAGTACTTCCTCCGTTCCTAAATATAAGTCTTTGTAGAGATTTCACCATGAACCACATGCGGATGTATATAGATGCATTTTAAGTGTAGATTCATTCATTTTGTTCCGTATGTAGTGGAATCTCTACAAAGACTTATCTACTAGTAATAGCTAGCCCCCACTACTAGGAATTCTCCATCCTCTCCTTGAGCCACATCATCAAAATTGATGTAGCTGTTAGATGAAGTACATCAGTCCATAATAGCCGTCCGATCTAGACGTTGAGAGGCTCCGCACTAAGCCACATGCAAGCATGCAGAAATACCGTGGCACATGCATGTGAGTGGGTTTTAAATCACATCAACATGTCTGCATGCAAGCATGCACCGGTAGCATGCATGTAAGTGAGCTTTTAAGTCCCATTAACATGTCAAAAAGAAAAATATAATCCCATTATGCAGTAGGAGTTGGCTGATCTTTTTTCCTTACGTGGGATGATCTAAATGATGATGGGAGTTTATTTAGTTTGGCTACCACATTTGTCATGCGGTTATAGAGTTTTTTTAGTTCTATGAAATCAATAATTTTGCGCAGAGAGATATACCGCTGTTCCGCGGCAACGCGCGGGGACTCATCTAGTAATATTTAGGAACGGAGGGAGTACTATGTAAAGAGTTAGGTGTCGCACGGTGATAGTGTGAGGTGGGCCATGTAATCACTGAGCCTGCGTGTCTTCACTGCTCTTGCACGCCTCCGCTGTAAGAATGGAGAAAATTGTAATCTAGTAGTAGTACCTCCTTTCGCCGAAAGCGTGGGACATCCAGCAGTCCTACCAGCTCAGTAATAAAGACCAATGAGCCGTCAAATCACATAGACCCAGCAGTAAGTTGGACGGACGAAGCAACCATCACTCTTGCGCCAGTGAGAGGTCGCGTCCGCTCTGCCCGGGCATGAATGCGGCACCGATTCTTTGGAGCGGCGCTGACCGTTTTGGGCGGGAAGCGCGCGCGGGCAATGGAGGGGCTTTGGGTGGGCTAGGCTGGTCAGGAGCGGGCGTGGCAGCTGTCCGCATGTCCCTACCGGACACGCCCGGAAACGAGAGGATGCACCGACTCTCGCGGCTAAAATCGTACACTACACAACATCTCTCTGTAGGAGTAGGTCGATCTGTCGCTCTCTCTAACACACACATGCTGTTAAACACACACACACACACACACACACACACACACACGCACGCACGCACCTTGGTCCTGTTGCACCTTCTAACGTGACTTATTACACCTAGACGGAGGGAGTAGTAAGGGTGTGTTTGGTTCCAGTCACGGGCCGGAATGTCATGGGTCGGACCCGTTCCTAGGCCTCATTCCTACGTTTGGTAGGCCAACGGAAGCAGAACCAAGTCATCCCCGCTTAGCGAATATTAGCCTCAGATCCGGAATGCGCCGAGACCTCCAAATCAAGGAAACCACGCGGAACGGCTCGTCTCTCCCCCAACCCTATCGCTGCTCTCCTCCTTCCTCCCACGCACAGATGCGCCGCCGCCCCTCTTCCTCCTCCCTCTCCTCTGGGCCGCTGTCCCTCTCCCTCTCTGCGCCGCCGGCCATCTCCCTCTCTGCTCCACCGCCCCTCTACAGCTCTCACGCGCCGCCGTCCCTCTCCCTCTCTGCGCCGCCGGCCATCTCCCTCTTTGCTCCGCCGCCCCTCTACAGCTCTCGCACGCCGCCGTCCCTCTCCCTCTCTGTGCCGCCGCCCCTCTCAAGCTGTTCCGCGGCGCCGACTCATCTCCCTCGCATTCGCGCGCCGCTGGCCCATCTCCCTCGCTCTTGCGTTCTACCTAGCTCTCCCTCGATCCATTTTCTCACCCCCTCACTCGATCTGTAGGTTAGAAGGGAAAGAAAGCAGGGTCTATGTGCTGCCAAAATTCAGAAATTTATGTCATTCCATTTTCCACTCCGTGCTTCCAACCAAACACCGGAACCGAACCAATCCGTTACTCTCTTTTGCTCCTACCAAACACAGGAATGGAATGGACCCGTTCCTCTGGAACGGAACCATTCCATTCCATGACAGTTGGTTCCCCAACCGAACACACCCTAAGTATACGAGATACGGTGGCACACTGACTTAAGTCGAATACAAGTGCCCAAAATTTGTGTGCATGTTATAATAAGGATTCACTTAAAATAGTACGTGAGCGAACAGAGGGATCAATTAGACAGTGTTCCCGAACAGTAGCGAGATGTGTGAGGTAAGATACACCGCTGGCGCTTTTAATTTTTCTTATTAATTTTTTTGTTTCACCCTCTGACTGGTGGGACCAAACGTACTACGTGGAGAGAGGTAAGGTGACTAAGGCTGCATTATTTCTGCACCACTGTGGATAGTCTTACCACCAAAGCCACATGACACGATTATGATTGAAATCCCAATGACTCCCACACACACAAAAAACACGGCATGCTTGTCACACGAATGCAGGAATGTATAAAAGGTTATTTCCCTCTCGTTGAACATAACGGGAGGGTTGTGTAGCTGGTTAGCCTGTTCGCTCATCAAACTTGAGGTCTCGGGTTCGATAACTGCACTTGAGCATAATTTGTGCCAGGAGGATTCTTTGACTGGTCAAAATGTTTTCTAGGGTTTGCACGCTTCACACTCTCTCTCCAGTATATATATACACGCTGGAGCCTCAGCACTTGTAGTTGCTCTCTTCACACTCTCTCGCCCTCTCCCGCTGGAGCCTCAGCGCTTGTAGTTGCTCTCTTCACACTCTCTCGCCCTCTCCAGATCTAAACAAGACTTCGTTGGCCTCTCTCTCCCCTCACTGCTGCTCAAAGAGCCGGCATGATCCGTCCGCCGGGAAGGGAAGGAGGCTTAACGCTGTCGCCGTCGGCGAGGGACTACCAGCGCAGCTGTTCACTTTCCACCCAGCGGCGGCGCGGGAGGGCCTCCGACCCCTTCTTCTTCGCCGCCGTCCCGTCGCCCACCGAACCACGCCCCAAGAACCTTAAGGTATAATTTACTTACTCCACATGCATTGCTCTAGCTGCATGTATACCATGAATCTAGGACGTGGTTCAAAGAGGAAAGGAGTGGGGGAAACTTGTGGGAAAAGTTGTATATAGCATGAATCTAGGATGTGGTTCAAAGAGGAAATGAAGGGGGAAAGTTGTATAGCATGAATCTAGGACATGGTTCAAGGAGGAAAGGAATGGGGGAAAATAGTGGGGAAAGTTGTATCGCATAAATCTAGGACGTGGTTCAAAGAGGAAAGGAAGGGGCGAAAGTACTAGTTCAAAAAGGAAAGGAAGGAACAAGGCTGTAGAGTTTGAGCAGGACTAGATTTGCTGCGCTCACATAGGGAAAGGTGTCTAAAGATAACAAAACTAGGACCAACACAAATATGCTCCTTGGTTGTTTGTTCTTTGTTGCAACAGACTGTGCATGACCACAGTACATCGGTAGATGCACATGGTGCTGGTGCGTCCACTGTCTCGTGCAACTCATTAGCTGTTGTTAATCTAAGGCCCTCTTTGGTTAAAAACTCCCTAGTCCCTACCTGCTTGGTTCCAGGGACTAAACATGGACTAGAGGTTATTAAATGACATGCTAAAAGACCATGTTACCCCTAGTAATGAACTAATAGAGACAACGTGCGATGCGTGGCAGGGGCAACTGTTGGAAAAAGTCCCAAAAAGACTCCCTCGGGGTCTTCTTTCTTTAGTCCCAAATGCCCACTTTTAGTCCCTAAAAGCCCCTCCTGTTTGGTTTAGATGGGACTGACACGAAGTTTTTTTAGTCCCTACACCAAAATGTCCCTGTAAACAAACACCCTCTAATAATGCCGCTGGAAAATTGATGCAATGCCAGAGTTAAAAGCAAATTACATGTTTAACGAATTTTATTGTTAATATAATCTCTATGTTAATATTAATCAATGCCACCGTTTGAGAAATGCTACTGTCTTGCTTTCTTTCCCATTTAGATAAGGTAGATGCTTCTTTTTGTTGGCTTCTGTGTCATCCACCGTTATTGACCACTAATTGTTTCCTTTGCACCTCTGTGTAAACAGGGTTATCTACCTCCACCTCATTGCCATTGTGACCTTTTGTTGCACTGCACAAAACACTTTTGTTTTAAGAGTGTTTTGTGCAGTTCAACCAAAATGTCACACCGACAACGTTGCTTGATTGCTTGACCTTAGTGGAACTGCACAAGAGGAGATCTTACTTCCTATCCGTTAAGGCGAATTTGGTTCAGATCTTCTTCTTGTGAGTTGTTTGAATTCTGCATCATGAGAGGTCAGTACTAGCCTTCTTTCACATGATTCTGCAGTGTGCTTTCATATGTTGTGCTACTTGTACGATAATGTTGCTTGATTTTAGTGAACTGCACAAATGGAGACAAGACTTCCAATCTGTATGTGCACCGTAATATCCCATTGAGGTAAGATAAGGATATTTCACAACTGCTGGCCTGTATTTTGCCACTTTCATCAGAAAATTAAGTTTAGTACTATACTTGTGCTCCCTAATTGACATGCCAAATCTTACATTGAAGGCGAAGCTTGTCTGTTATTGAACCAAGTGATGAAGGGGAAGAACAAGCGGAAGAAAAACAAAAATCAACTCCCGGTGCTGTAATGAAGCACTGGAACTGTGATGACACAAGTAATGATATAGTTTTGCATCTTAATTTATTGCTATGGCTGGAACGAGCAATTGTTTTGCCACTGATTTGATGCCACTCTTAATGTAATATGTAATTATCTCTACTTGTGCAAACAGGGATCTTCTTTGAAGATACCATATATTTTAGTGGAACTGCACAAGAAGATGTTGGAAACATTAAACTAATCGAGGAGTATATAGTAAGAATGGCCATCACCGTAGATATCAACAGATGGTTCCGGAGAAGTGCTTCATCTGTATGCTCTACACAATAAGCCTCCTGACAAAGGTTGGTACTCGCCCACTGATTTCATCCATATGATTGAGCTTTGTCATCTCTATTGGTGTTGTGCTACTGTTTAGATACTGTCATGAAAAAGTGGTATTGTCCTTGAGAAGTGCTTCATCTGTGCTATTAAATATTTCCTTTCCTTTTTTTGAGCAAACAGGGATGCTAGCATTTAGTTGTCCTCTTGTCTTTGCACAACAGGATCATCTTCCTCTGAAGAAGAATATGGAGTACGTGAAGTGACTAGTTCCGATTATGCCAGGATGAAGAAGCCCTGTCTATCTTCTCATCAGAAGGACCAGTTGAAGGATGGTTACATTACTCCCCACAAGACCAAACTAACTTCAGCTTAGAAGGACTGACAAATCTCCATTTTTTGCTGTGATGCGCGAGTACAATGTTGTTCTAGGATTCTTTCTGGTGAGTTCCATTTTTCTAAAGTGTGCTCTACATGGACCATGTATGTGCCTGTTGAAACTGTCAATTCATAGTACAGTTTGCTTTATACTAATCACTTTTTTGTATTTGTGCAAACAGGGGTGCTCAGCTTGATTTCAATGGGAACTGCACAAAATGTTCATGAATACATCGAATCATTCATTTCCACCATAAGAAAGGAGGTGCCGATAAGTTCATGGCGTTGCAACATATAAGGGCGAAATCATACAAGCTACGCGCGAATTTGGTTGATTTTGGTGGAACTGCACAAAAAGAACAGCTGGTTTATTTAGCACGAG
This sequence comes from Aegilops tauschii subsp. strangulata, assembly GCF_002575655.3. Taxonomy (NCBI): domain Eukaryota; kingdom Viridiplantae; phylum Streptophyta; class Magnoliopsida; order Poales; family Poaceae; genus Aegilops; species Aegilops tauschii. The sequence goes on from NC_053039.3 coordinate 489,960,396, forward strand.
GTGCCATGTCAATGTCCGAACTGATGGCAAACCCTGCCCATTCCACAATCGTAGGCATTTGATATTTTGGAATGGGACAACCTTGTCAAATTTTGCTCATTGATTTTAGCAAGACATGCGTTTGATATTTTCGAATGGGATGCCCTTGTTAGCAGCGTCGATCAATTTTTTCTTTATTCTTTAGTTGTGAAGTAAATATTGCCTCTGACATGTGAGTCGCTGAGATGCATAATCATCGATTGTTTTGAATGTTCTCTATGAATTGCCAGGCCTGTGTGTGTTGATTGCAATGTACAGAAACGCTAAAAAGCTGCTCAAACTCTTTGTACTCCTTCTGTTCCTTTTTACTTCGCACATTGTGAAAGTGCATACTTTTTTGTATAAGATTGGTCAAAGTAGAGATACTTTGACCGCAGACAAAACTTGTATGCACGACTAGAAAGGACCGGAGGGAGTACATGTGAAACTACTGCAAACGAGGTGATCACCCTGGGAATAATGCTAGTACGTATTGTTTTGCATGTTCATCCAATGCCAGTGATACAGGAATTCGAACTAATCGAAATAAATTCATTCATACACGGTCGGATTTCATATAAACATGCCGGATTTCATTACATTTCATACATTCTTCAACTAAAAATGGGTGCGCTGGAGGTATAATTAATTAACCGAAGCTACCCACCTGTGTCCCGCTGAGCCGAACAGAAGCTTCACTGACTTAACTGCAGGTGCAGTTGCGTAACTGACATGTGGCTGTTGGGCCCACGTGTCAGTCAGCCAACTACACCAGCAGTTAAGTAGAAGCAGCGTTCTTCTCCAGCGCAGCTCTCCGACTCCATGTCGCCGCCAAGAAGCTAACCGGCCGTCAATGGTCAACCCGCCTAGCTTGGCTTCAACCGGAGGGTAGCAGCGGTGGCCTTACTTGGACCCGAGCGGCGGCAACCTACCGTGTTCTACTCTTCCTCGTTTTCTGTGTGGCGCGGCCTCGTTGGCAGCGGGGCGGGGCCTCGGCGGAGCCGTCGATGTCCTCTGTCTCGTTGCCGGCAGGCGGCGCCTCAGCGGAGCGGTGGAAATCCTCCCCCACGTTGCCGACAGGGTGGGGCCTCGGCTGAGCCGGCGATGTCCTCTGCCTCGTTGTTGGCGGGGCGGGGCCTCGGCGGAGCCGGCGGTGTCCTCTGCCTCGTTGTTGGCGCCGCGGGGCCTCGGCGGAGCAGGGCCTCGTCGACGCCAGCGGAGCGGGGACTCATCGGAGCCGGCATTGTCCTCTGCCTCGTCCTCGGTCTCGCCAAATAGCGCCTCGCCTGCTTCATCGCCCTCTTTGCTAGCCTCTTTGTAGGCGGCCGCAGCCTCCGCCACCCGCATGCGGTACCGCCAGCACTCGAGGCGGCCCTTGCGGGCAGAGCGGTACGAGTCGAGCAGCGCCTCCTGCTCCGCCCGCTCCGCGGCGATCTGCTCCTCCGCCTGCAGGTGCTCCTGGAGGAGATGGTGGTTGTAGGCGGCGTCGGCCTGCGCCTCCCGGAACTGCTCCTCACGCATCTGCCTCACCCTGTTCATATATTGGGCACATGCCTTGCCGATGGTCATGGTGCAATGCACCGGCGAGGATGGCGCGGAGGAGGGGGTTGGCGCCGGATCGTCGACTACCATGTTCTCCATTGGGACGTTGTCGTCCTCTGGCTGCCTGCCGGCCAGCCGGTCGGCAGCAATGGCTGCCATCTCCTTGTGGTCCGTCGTCCGCCCGTCCCGAAGAGCGCTGGAGCACGAGGAAGCCATGGTGGGCAGTAGTGGTGTGGACAGGAGAAAGGGAACGGATACGGATGACTGCGGCTATGGCCGGCGCAGCAGTTTATATAGCAATGGTGGGCGGGCGGAGGGACGGACGTGTGGCGCCGGAGTAGCCGCCTCGGCAACCGCGTATCATTAATGTGGGCGGCAGATGGACGGACGGACGGCACTTGGGTCGCTTGAACGCGGAGCAATCGCCTGCACCGGGAAGCGGGGCGGGCGGCGCTGACTGTTTCAGGTGGAAAGCGCGCGCGGGCGAGGAGATGACTTTACTTGGAGAGGATGACAATGGGGACCCACCAGGTCCATAGCCTCACGTACGCAAGTGCCTCCTTATTATATATATATATAACTATAATTTATTTTGCTTCCTCCTGGTTTCCTGACATCACGGTCCCACACCATTGTCAACCTATGTAGTAGTCAATAAACGAGAGAATTGCACAAGAAGCGGCCGACAGCTGGGACCAAGCAGCTCGAGCAGTATTTATGTTTTTGAGGTGTGAGCACTGCAGAGTTTTTCGATGTTTAGCCCAGATATTAATTTTTCTCCTCTGAACAACAACGAAAACATCGCCGCAGGTATTAACTGGGCGGGCTGTGGCCCGTCTAGCCCAGGCCAGATATCCAGCCCAGATATTAATTTTTTTCAAGCTGAAAATGGCTGGCCCAGCTATACTTTTTTTTAGGAATACCCAGGCAAGGTCAAGTTGTTATTCTCCGCCCCGCTGGGCTGCAAATCTTTCCTAGGAGGGATGCATTAGGCTTAACAAGAAAATGGGCTTTAAGAAATAATAAATGGGATGTAATTATAAAAACTGGGCAGTAACTATAAAAAAATGCACCAAACACGTGATTACTTTATGAAATATTATTTTTGGATATTGAAAATTTTAATTTCATTAATTGTTGCGAGCGCAATGTTTCGTTGGATTTTTACGTAATATAAATTTATATTAAAATTGTATTTAATCTGACTAGAAATTTTGGGATAAAAATATTTCGGATCCCATCAAAATGTGGGAAATTTTATTGAATTCTGTTTTGAACGGTTGGTTGAAATGGGCTGTACTTTTAACAAACTGTAAATGGGCTGTAGTAAATTCCATTAGAATTCAAAAATGGGCTACACATTCTTACAAATCTCAAATGGGCTATAAGTTCTCTGCCACACACTTCTGGCCTTACTAAGTTGACGCGTCCCCTAAAAAAACAGAGTTGACGCGTATGCAAGGCTTTGTCAACTTATAGTCAACACACGGTTCTAGCAGCAGTGGCTGTTGGATGTCCATCCAACGGATGCCATGCTTCTTCTTCAATCTCGGATATTCTAGCTTCACCCGCCCAAAAAATGATTCCTCCCCCTGACATCTGGGGCGCACCGTTTCGGAAGCTGACCTGTGGGCCTACTAAGTTGACGTACCAAGGGCTTTGTCAACTTAGTCAATATAAACGATTCTAGCTGTAGTGACCGTACAATGTCCATCCAACGACCATCGTGCTTCTTCAACCTCCGGTCTTCTTGCTCCAGCCGCCCAAAGCAGCGCCGGTCGTGCCGCCTGCTCCTGCCTCCCATGGCCGGCTGTGCTGCCGCGGAGGCCTCACCGCCCCCTACTACTCCCACCGCTGGCCAGGCCATCCCTCCACTCACCCACACCCCTGTTATTCTGCGGCGACGGCAGCGTAGCCGAACCAGTGAACCATCGTACTCCTCTCCGCGTGTGCATCCACTGCCGCGTCTTCCCCGGCTCCGCGTCGTCCTCTTCCTAGGCCTCGCCGTCGTCCACCGCCCTGGTGCTCTCGGCACGGCGTGGTCAACGTGGTCAAGGAATGACTTCCATCGGACGTGGACTATACATGGAGAGGCTGACAGCTGGGTCCACGGCAGCCGCAAGGAAGTGCCTCCTTATTACGCGCAAAATAATTATTCCTCCACCTGACAGCGGGGACAGGCCGGACGGGCCACCGTATTTCGCGAAAAAAATGATTCGCCCCTGACTGCTGGGACCTACGAGCTACATCTTTGCACGCAAGGAAGTGCGTCCGAAAAAAAACGATTCGCCCCCTGACTGCTGGGACCCACCAGCTACATCTTCGCACGCAAGGAAGTGTGTCCGAAAAAACGATTCGCCCCCCGACTGCTGGGACCCACCAGCTACACCTTCGCACGGAAGGAAGTGCGTCCGGGCAAAACAAAAACGGTTCGCCCCCCTGACTGCTGGGACCCAGCAGCTACACCTTCGCACGCAAGGAAGTGCGTCCGGGCAAAAAAAAAACGATTCGCCCCCTGACTGCTAGGACCCACCAGCTACATCTTCGCAGGCAAGGAAGTGCCTGACAGTCGGGACCCACCTGGTCGAAGCGTACGTAGCGTTGTCATTCTGGTCGCGAACGTGTACGTACATACTGGTCGATGTAGAGGCACGCACGTGTCGTAGTAGAGGCGCGCACGTGTCGTAGTAGAGGCGCGCACGTAGCATGTACACGTACGTACAGCGGCCAGGCTGCAAGAAAGAAAATACGGCCACATATGTGTACATACGGGCAGGGTCTCGAACGCCTACTCGCGCATACGTACGGCCAGGGCTCGTGTACATGGCTGGGTCGGAACGGAGAAACAGTGTCGTTGTCGTGTTCATGGGGAGGCAACGGAATGCATCATGTTCATGGGGAGGCAACGGAATGCGTCGTCTTCATGGGGAGGCAACGGAATCCGTCGTGTTCATCGGGAGGCAACGAAATGCGTCGTGTTCATCGGGAGGCAACGGAACGTGTGGGAGCCAACCGGCTGGGTCAGAACAGAATGCGTGGTCGTGTTCATCGGGAGGGCTTGGACGGAACAGGCGATGGAAACGAGGCCTGGCGTACCGCAGAACGGAGGAAACAGACCTCCTACGTTCGGAACGGGGTCCTGTTGATCGGGAGGGGCGTGGCGTACCGCAAAACGGAGTAAACAGACCTCCTACGGTCGAAACGGGGGTCCTGTTGATCAGGAGGGGTGTGGCGTACTGCAAAACGGACGAAACGGACCTCCTACGGTCGAAACGGGGGTCCTGTTGATCGGGAGGGGTGTGGCGTACCGCAAAACGGATGAAACGGACCTCCTACGGTCGAAACGGGGGTCCTGTTGAACGGGAGGGGTGTGGCGTACCGCAAAACGGACGAAACGGGGGTCCTGTTCATCGGGAGGGGTGTGGCGTACCGCAAAACAGGACTCCACGGGATACTGTTCATCTCCACCGTCGACCTCCTCCAGCCTCCACGGGCTCCTGTTCATCCAGCCTCCACCGCGCGCTACTCCACCGGCTACTGTTCAACCACCCCTCCACGGGCACCCCTGCACCGTCTACTGTTCATCCAGCCCTCCACACCACGGGGTCCTGTTCAACCACCCCTCCACGGGCACCCCTCCACCGTCTACTGTTCATCCAGCCCTCCACCACACCACGGGGTCCTGTTCATCCAGAGGCAATGCCACCGCTCACTGTTCATCCAACCCCCCGCCCCCCGCAACGCTCACTGTTCATCCAATCGATCGGCTTCAGTTAGCAGCAGTAGCGAAGGAATCGCTCGATCGGGTTCAGTTAACAGCCATCGATCGATCGCTCGGGTTCAGTAACGCGTAGCCTGCAGCGCAATCGCTCGGGTTCAGTTAGAGCCCAATGCCTCGCTCGGGTTCAGTTAGAGCCAACGCCTCGCACACACGCGCGTATGTGTACGAGAGAAACGCGCATCGCTCGGCCCCCGAGCTCCCACCGTAACCGGGAACTCCCCGAAATTTTCCTCCCCCTCGCTTCTACCATGGTTTTTTCCGTCATGGACGGCCCAAAGAATGTCATGCAGCTGCGTCTCCGGCCCGCCCAGGACGAAAAGCCCATTTTCTGTCATGATTTTTTGTCATAGAAGTAGGAGCCCACCACATCTATGATGATACCGGGTTTTGTCACAATTATCGTCATAGAAGTGTCATATGTATGACAGATTTTTTTTTGTTCGGCCCAAAATGTCACGGATGTGTCTTTTTTTGTAGTGCCCTGAGCTGGCTGATGGATCTGCTTGGCGTGGAATTGGCAGGCCTCACAGGATTTCACCAGCTCGGCCGCGTCGTTGAGTGCCATGGGCCAGTAGAATCCGCTGTGGAAAACCTTGCCGACTAGGGTGCGCAACGACGAGTGATGCCCGCAGTCTCCGCCATGTATGTCGGCTAGCAGCTCCTTCCCCTGCTCCCTGGAGATGCAACGCAGTGAAACGTCATTTGGCCGTTTCCTGTATAACTCACCGTCCTGGATGTAGTATGCCGTGGCCTGTCGGGCCACACGCTCCGCGTCCTCCTCCTTCTCTGGCAGCGTCCCTTGCGTGAGGTATTCCTTTAATTCCCTGATCCAGCACCCCTCTTGAGGCTCGAGCGCCAGGAGTAAGCGCGCTTCTGAGGTTGGACCGCAGGCCGGGGCTCCTGAAGTTGGTGGTGAGGGGAGCTCCTCCTGAGGTGGTGCAGGTTCAGCGGTTCGTGGGGCTGCTGAGGGCTTGAAGAGACGCTCCTCGAAGACTCCTGGTTCCTGGGGCTGACGCTTTGACGCCCTCTTGGCGATCTCATCGGCTTCCTTGTTTGTGCCACGGGGCACATGCTGTAACTCCAGACCCAGGAACTGCTTTTCCATCTTGAGTACCTCCGTGAGGTATGCCTCCATGTGCTCGCCCCTTGGCTCGTACACTTTGTTGGAGAAGTTGACTAGGAGCTGGGAGTCCCCCTTGATGGTGAGGCGCTTCACTCCTAAGGCCACCGCTGCCTTGATGCCAGCGATCAACCCCTCGTACTCAGCAATGTTGTTGGAGACCTTCTCGCCCTGCTGAAAGCAGAGCTGCACGGCATAGTAGAGCTTGTCCTGGGTGGGCCAGATAAGCACTGCTCCAGCTCCCGCGCCCTGGCGCAAGAACGTGCCGTCGAAGTACATGACCCAGCCGTCCGGTGCTTCACTCCCTGGTGAGAGGGACTGGTTCTCACCTGCTTCAATCTCCGGGGCGTCGGTCCATTCTGCCACAAAATCTGCGAGCGCAGCCCCCTTGATGACCCTGGTCGTGCTGAACTCCAAGTCAAACGTTTGCAGCTCGATGTTCCATTCAACAACTCGTCCCGCAGCATTGGGGCTTCTAAGCACTCTTTCCAGCGGGTAAGCCGAGATGACCTTGATAGGGTGACCCTGGAAGTAGTGGCGCAGCTTGCACGAAGCCACCAGGAGCGCGACCAGGAGCTTCTGAGGCATGGGGTATCATGCCCTCGCATCTCGTAGCACCGTGCTGAAAAAGTACACCGGGTGCTCGATGAGGGCGGGAGAGCTGTCGGAGTTTTCGGCTCCCGGGGGTTGAGGTGTCTCTTTGGGATCTTCGGCTTCAGGGGCCTGGTGGCCTGCCGAAGCGGCCGCTGCTTCGGGAGCTTCGCCCTGGCGCTGTGCTGCCTCATCTGACTGGGTGATTCCAGCTTGCAGGCCCTTGACCTGGCGCTCCTCCCTGAGGGCCACCAACGCTGCGTGGGCGGAGTGGGGTGTGGCGGATAGCTAGGTAGAGCACCAAGGGCTCGAGAGGTCGAGGTGCCACCATCACCGGTGGACTGGTCAGGTATCTCTTGAGGTCTTGAAATGCCAGGCCGGCCTGGGGGGTCCACTTGAATGGACCCTTCTTCTTCATCAGCTTGAAGAACGGCAAGGCGCACTCGCCTAGCTTGGAGATGAAACGCCCCAGCGAGGTCACGCAGCCGGCAAGCTTCTGCATCTCCTTGAGGGTCTGCGGCTCATGTCTTCGATTGCCTTGACCTTCTCCGGGTTGGCCTTGATCCCCCTGTGGGACACGAGGAAACCCAGCAGCTTGCCGGAAGGGACACCAAACACGCACTTCTCCGGGTTAAGCCGCAAGTCCACCTGGCGTAGGCTCGCGAAGGTCTTCTCCAGGTCCTGAATTAAAGTTCTCGCCTCCCGAGACTTCACCACAATGTCGTCGACGTAGGCCTCCGTATTTCTCCCGAGCTGTCGTCCCAAGGCGATGTGCATCAGCCACTGGAAGGTCACCCCCGTGTTGCGCAGTCCGAAGGGCATGCAAGTGTAGCAATACACCCCACACGGGGTTAGGAAGGCCGTCTTCTCCACGTCTTTCACCGCCATCTTGATCTGGTGATACCCTGAGAATGCATCCAGGAAGCATAGCAGGTCGCACTCGGCGGTGGAGTCGACGATCTGGTCGATGCGCGGCAGCGGGAATGGGTCTTGAGGGCAGGCCTTGTTGAGGTTGGTGAAGTCGACGCACATACGCTCCTTCCCTCCTTTCTTCGGCACGACACCTAGGTTCGCCAACCACTCCGTGTACCAGACTTCACGAATGACACCTGCCGCCTCCAGCTTGCGGGTTTCTTGGACGATGAAAGACTATTTCTCCGCGGACTGTCGCCGCGCCTTCTGCTTCACAGGGCGCACGTTGGGGCACACTTTTAGATGATGTTCAATCACTCCTCTCGGGACCCAACTAGCTGCTTGGGCTCCCAGGCGAACACTTCCTTGTTTGCCCTCAGGAAGTCCACCAGCGCCTTTTCTTGATCCGGGGCGTGGTCGGCGCCTATGGTGAAGGTGGAACCGGAGGCCCCGTCCTCGTCGACCGGTATTTGCTTCGTCTTGGCTTGGCCTTGAGTGAATAGCTGCTTCTTCTTGGTTGGCGCAGCCCCCTCGACTCTGGGTTCGGCCTTGCCGGCTCGGCAAGCTGACGCCATGGCCTTGAAAGCGAGTTTGAGGGCCGCCAAGGCTTCCTTGGTGTCCCCAGCCACAGTGAGGACACCTTTGCTCCCCGGCATCTTCATGAGGTTGTAGGCAGGATGAGTAGCTGCCATGAACCGGGCCAGCGCCGGGTATCTGAGGATGGCGTTGTAGGAAGGTCGATGCGGGCGTTGTCGAAGTTGATTAGGTCGGTGCGGTAGTTGTCGCGTGTGCCAAAGGTTACGGGAAGATGGATCTGCCCCAGAGGGTTGGAGGAGCCGCCGCCGACCCCGGAGAAGGGCTTGCTGGGGCGGAGCCGCTCAAGCGGTACGTGGAGGAGGCTAAAAGCCTCCACAGAGAGCATGTTAAGGCCGGCGCCGCCGTCGATGAGGGTCTTGGTGACGGCTACGCTGTAGATGGTGGGGGTGCAAAGCATCGGGAGCATGCCCGAACCAATGGTGGTGGCAGGGTGATCCCCCGAGTCGAAGATTAGGTCGGCCTTGGGCGTCGCCCAACCCGGGGGGCCCCCTGCCGCGTGGAGGTGGCGCCGACTTGGCGAAAGAACGGCTTGGCGTGACGATCCAAGGGCGGAGCTTGTGAGCCGCCGAGGAGGGCCACGATGACCGGGGCTACTGGTCCCCCGAAGCACGCGATGAAGAGGTCGCGCAGTTCCCCCCAGGAGGCCACAGAAGATCCCGGCAGATGGAGGAGCCAAGCGCGCGGCACGCCAGTGAGGGCCATGGGGAGCCAGTTGGCCATGACCTTGTCGTCGCCGTTGGCCCCCAGAACGGCCTCCTCGTATGCTAGCAGGAAGGCCACCGGATCTGCCACACCGTCGTAGCGGGGTGGCATCTCCGGCCTGAACTTGGTCGGCTACTATACCCGCCTCAAGGCGGGGGTGAGGGCCCGGAGCCCCATGGTGCTGCCTGAGGCGCCCGTCCATCCAGTCGGAGAAGCGGCACCGTCCATGAGAGCTGGTCGGAGATGCGAAGCCATTGAGGGAGCGAAGCTCCGGCGCACCCCTACCTGGCGCGCAAAATGTCGGATCACAGGTTCCGGCAAAACCCTTAAGGTTCGAACACTGGGGTGCGCACGAAGGTCTCTCTCTCCCTCGATGTCTAACTCGCTCAAAGATCTCACGGCCTAGCTCGACGAACTCAAAGAACAGAGGGACACGAGATTTATACTGGTTCGGGCCACCGTTGTGGTGTAATACCCTATTGCAGTGTGGTGTGGTGGATTGCCTCTTGGGCTGAGGATGAACAGTACAAGGGGAAGAACAAATTCCTGAGGTGAGGTGTTCTTGGGCTTAGTCAGTGGTAGGATGGAATGGATCCGATCCAAGATGAGATGCCTCCTTCGGTGGTGGCTAGTCCTATTTATAGAGGCCCGGGTCCTCTTCCCAAATATTGAGCGGGAAGGGATCCCACAATGGCCAATTTTGAAGGGGAACAACTAGTACAAGTTATCCTCACAAAAGTAGCCTTCGCCCGCCAAAGGCTCTTGTGGTGACGCCGTCTTGGGCTCCACGGTGACCTCCGTCCTGCCGTCCTGTTGGCCTTGGTCTCATTGCACCGATATGGAAATCTTTGCCTGATGCCTCGGGACTCCGCGCGTGCGCTTGCCCCCTTTAGCACCAAAGAGGAAACGAGGACACTGCGCGCGCAGGCGCCCGCCTGGCGCCTGCCTGGTTGCGGTCGTCATGGCTTGCGTCATAGGAACCTCGCGAGGTTTATCTTGCCTTGATAACTCCGCCCCTCGCGAGCCAGCCTGGTGAGGCCGCTCCTGAGGAGGTCTTGCGTCGTCCTCCTCGTGAGGCTTGGCCCCTCGCGAGGGTCTTGAGTGTTTGCTGGTGAAGACGGGTTGTACTGGGCCGCGAGTGGAGCCACGCCGTGGGCTGCAGACAGGCAAGTCTGGGGACCCCCGTTCCCAGAATGCCGACAACCGAGTCCGTCAAGGAATCCAAGTTGGATGTGCTCCAAAGTCAACTTGACAAGTTCAAGATGAAGGATGGTGAAGGAGTCGCCGAAGTGTATTCTAGGCTTTCTCTCATCACAAATGAGATTGCCGGCTTAGGAAGTGAAGAGATGACCGGCGAATTCATCATCAAGAAGATCCTTAGAGACTTGGATGGAAAATATGATGCCATGTGCACATTGATCCAAACGATGCCAACTAAAAGTATCTCAAGCCAACGTAAGTCATTAGTAGAATTGTTGCTCATGAGATGTCACTCAAGGATAATGAAGAGCTCCACAACAAGTCAAGTGGTGCATACAAAGCTTCAAGTGATGCTCCTACAACATCAAGTAACAAGCTAGTCTCCAATGAAGAATTGAGCTTAATGGTGAAGAACTTCAACAAATTCTACAAGAGTAGAAGCTAAGAGAGAAGCTCCAAGTCAAGGTCCTACAATGACAAAAGATCTTCTAGTCGTGATCGTAATTGCTAAACATGTGGAAGACCTAGACACTACTCCAATGAGTGTACGACTCCCTACAAGAAAAGAGAAGACTCACCGAAAAGGAGAAGTAGAACAGATGAATCACCTCCAAGAGAGAGAAGGAGTAGAGATGATCGTTATGAACGAAGACCCTCTCGAAGAAGCAATGATTCGGAAAGGAAGGGCAAGTCATCAAAGAGCTACACAAGACGAAGACATCAAGCTCATGTTGGTGAATGAGTTTCTGGTTCCGACGCCGACAACTACTCCGAGAGAAGCTATCACTCTTGACTCCGATTATACTCAAGATGAAGGTGTTGCCAGACTTGCTCTAGTGTCATCCAACTCCTATGACATATTTGATTCACCAAATGAAGGAATTGGAAGATGCTTCATGGCTAAAGGCCCCAAGGTATCACACCCTGAGTACTTTGATTTCAATAGTGATGAAGATGATCTGCTAGGTGATGATGATTTACTTGTTGACAAAACTAGTGAAAACAATGATGAGCTTGCTAGTAATCATGCTAATCAAGATGAAACGAATGACAATGATAGGAAGGAGATTGAGCATCTAACTAAAGAACTAAACACTCTTAAGTCAGCCCTTGAAACAACTCTAGAGGATCATAGAGTGATCCTAAGAACTCATGAGAAGCTACGCTTCGAGAAGCTAAATTTAGAGCAAGAGCATGTGTTTCTAAAAGCTATCAATGATGATCTTCGAAAGAAGAGTTCTTCTTACATTGCCAAACGTCTAATCTTGTCAACTTATATGCCACAAGTAAAATCTAGCAACAAGAGCAAGAAAGATTCTTCTTCTAGTAGTAACAATAATCATGCTAAATCCAATGTTGTTGCTTCTAGTAGTTCTATTCATTCCACTAATGATTCTCTTAGCCAAGTTATACTTGAGCAAGAGAATAGCTTATTGAAGGGAATTATAGAGAAAGGTGTTTACAAGAGCCTTGCCGGAAGTAAGCAATTTGAGGAAATTGTTCACAAGCAAGGAAGGCAATGGGAGAATCAAGGTGTTGGTTTTGAACGAAAGTTCAATGCGAATGGAGTTGAATGGGAAGAATATGAATACCCCAAGATGAAGTTTGTTCCTCAACAAGTTAAGTATGACCCAACTTATTTTGAGGGAACACAAGCTCAAGATGATCTTCCACCACAAGACCACAAGCTAAAAGTCAAGGACAAGCTTCAAGAGGAGATTGACTCATTTGAAGAAGCTCCCAAGGCCATGGTCAAGTGGGTTCCCAAGACTACGTCAAGCTCTACTTCATCAAGTTCAACTACAACTCCAAGGATTCCCATCAAGTTGATGTGGTTCCCAAATAAGAAGAACTAGAATATTCTTGAGGGTGACTCCGCCAACATACTTCACTCATATTCATTTTGGCAAGGACTTGTGCAATCAACTTTCACATATTGCACTAGTTCATGGAGTCACAAACCCTCTTGTTGGTAAGACAAGGGACAAGGTAACCTAATGCTTTCATGGACATCACAATATGTGCAATTCACTCTATGTATATGGATATCCTTGTATGTTCCTTGTGGGACTAACCCATCTAGGTATTGAAAGTGCAACACTCCAAAGGATTGCTCCAAATGATCTACATCAACAATGAGCATCCACATCTTCACTATCTACATGAAGTCATCATCGACAAAACTCAAGGTTAGTGCATCCCTCTTTGGGGGCATATCACATCTAGGGGGAGCTTTTCTCTAAAAAATTGAGCTAAAGCAACTCTAATGGTGTGAACACAACAATGCTTTATGTAAAAGTGGTAACCCCACTTGTGCTTAAACGATGAGTATGACCTATGATCAAATGTTCTCATTTGACTCCTAAGCCAATATACCAATATATAGATGACCTAGTCTTCGCCAATTGCTTGATAGATGCTAGAATTGTTTGTGCATGTTTGACACATATTTCATTTGCTATCTTATTGTGTGAGCATCTTGGTTTGCATATTTTCTCCATTGGAGGACATCCATTTGTTGTTTTGATTGTCTTGATTTTTATTGGCCAAATGGATGTACAAGAATGGCTAAGAACCCCTCTAGCTATCTAGGCTCTTCTTGTCTCAAATTCTTTTCATGCTATATCACAAAAATTGAACAAGTCTTTTTCGGACCCTCTGGGTGAGGAGCACTCGGAGCCACCGATTCGTCAAGGGCTGACTTCCAAAACCTTCTATTGCATTTCGGTCAGACCAATACACTGAGACTTAATCACACCGAAAGCATTTAGATTGATCTAGGATTTCATCTCGGTGCTACCGATTAGACCGACTCGGTCCTACCGAGTTGCTGTAACTGCACACAGTTGCACATCTCGGTGCCACCGATTCGTTCCATCGGTGGCACCGACAACACAGGGGTATTTATGTCTTGCGACCTGTACGATTGAAAACTTCTTCAAATGTTTTGAGCCCACGCCCCATTGCTGCCGCCCCCTTGGTCTCCGGATCATCGCTGTCGTCTCCTGTGCGCCTTCGCCGCATGAATCCGCTGCCGTTAACATAATCTACTCCACCGTTGCCGCCGTAAAGGATCTCCACCAAGTTAGGGTGAGATTCGATCCCCTCGTGCTTTCTTTCTCCGATTCAATGCACAAGGAATTTGCCTAGTATCTTGCCACGTTTGAGATTCATCTATCCACCAGACAAATTCGTTAGAATTGATTTGAAGAAAAAGTTTAGGTTTAGGTTTCCGCCGAACTCATCTCGGACCGACCGAATTGAGATTTTTGGTCCCACCGATTGGCCCTAGCCATTGCACATGTACAACTCGGTTCCACCGAAACGTACAAATCGGTGAGACCGAAAGTAAAGTTTCTGAGAAACCCTAGCAACTCGGAGCCACCAAACCCCAGCTCGGTCCAACAGAAATGGTGTGTTTAGGCTCTGTGAGTGCTTCGGTTTCACTGAAATGATCAACTCGGTAGCTCTGAAATGCCTTCTGTGAAAATCTAAAACTAAAGTTTGGACTCACATTTTTTGCAAACCTATCTGCCTTTTGTGATAACTCATCTACTCTACCCATACACATCTATTCACAGGGTCTGTTTGCAAAGATGTCAAGTGCCAGCGATAGTCAGAATGTGTCAAAACAAAATTAAATGTGGATCTCAGTGAGGGTTCAAGTCCCAATGACAACTATGATGAAGGTAGCAGAAGCACCCCCAACAACCTGCCAAAGGCTGCCACAAGAACAAAGAAGAAGAAAACCTCTCACATTGAGGGTGAAGACTTTGTGGCAGATGAGGCCACTTCCAAGTGGAAAGCAGTTCTGAGGAAAGAATATGGCTCCACAACTAGTACTAAGCCAAGTGAAAAGGACAGGACAGTTGTGAGGAAAGTTCCTTTGTCCAAGAAGGACAAGATTGCTGAGGTGGAACAACCAAAGAAGAAGGAAAGGAAAGGAGGTAGATGGTGCAAACTTGTTGACCCCATGGCTGAATTTGAGAAGCACACTACATCAGAGGAGGAGGAGGAACCAACTACACCTCCAGCAAAGACTCAGAAGCTAATGTCAGATGCTATGAAGTCAACTGCTGCCCCTCCACAATGTTGAGGATATCGCTTATCCTTAGCGTCTAGGTCAGCTGGGGATTAGAGATTAATCGGAAATCGGCCAATTAATCGATTTTATCCGTCGACTATTAATCGGCCACTTTTTTGCAAATCTCATGTTCCCAACACTCAAATATACTATATTAAACACCAAAACAATATTGGACATAAGTGTTACCATGATTCCTAACCTTTGAATCCTCGTATAATGACAAATAAAGTAGGACAATTGTACATTTGCATAACAAGGTCCACAAAACACAAATAAACATAGTTTTTGCAAACATAATGTTAGGAATATGCCCGATTTATCGGTATATTCCTGATAAATCACTTGTCAGAGTGATAAATCGGCTCAAACGATAAACGGTGAAGATAAGGCATAATCTTATCGGTCACCCCATGAGTAGCGATAAATCGAACGATAAATCGTAATATTTTTTGAACAGTGGCCCTCCAAGCCCAAGTCAAAGCCCTGGGTGTCTGCACCAAAGAGGTCTACAAGAAACATTTTTGCAGCTAAGAAGAACATGGCCCAAGTGCTTGAAGTTCAGGATGATGATGAGACACTAGTGCTCAGGAAGCTCAAGCCCAAGACCCCAGATCATGACAAGGCACATCATGTTGCAGAAAACATGTTGCTCGGGAAGGATAAGGGACTTAGAGAGTGGAGGAAAGTTGATCCCTACTCTGTCAGGAGGAGGACTGCCTGTGACTACCGCTTCCATACCAAAGAACAACAAGACTTTTATGAGACAGTTTTGCTTGATAAGAAGCCCACTATCAGTGACATGAAGTGGGTGGACTAGAAATATATTGATGCTAATGACGATTATTTCCCCCACGTTCATGAGTGCTTTAAACTTGCAGGAGTGGATGCCTTTGTTGGTCAGAAGCTCACCAAGTGGAACGATGAGATGATCATGCAATTTTACTCCACATCACACTTCTATCAAGATGGGAGGATTGCATGGATGACTGAGGATTCCAAGTACCAATCAACCATCTTAGAGTGGACTGCACTTATTAATGCCCCTAAGGAAGATGAAGATGATGTTGATGTTTATGGGAAGCCCAGAATGGATCACAACTCAATGGCAAATATGTACAAGGAAATTATCAAGAAAGATCTTGGTACTCACAAGCTTGGGTCAGTCAAGCATCTGCTAGCTGGGTTGGCCACAACCAACACGATATTGAGGCATACTCTTTTGCCCAAGTCCGGAGATGACAAGATGATAGGTGGCCACTCCATCAATTTGCTCCATTTGTTTGAATCACCTCCCAGAAGTTCAAGGTTATGAGTTTGATTGTAGAGACGGTCAAGAGGACAACTGCTAACCAGAGAGGCCTTATGGATATGCCCCACACATTCAGATGCTTATCAACTCCAAAGTTGGTACATGCACATATCTACTAGATCGTGAGCACCTCCCTCTCCAACAAGAGTTCGAGGATAATTTGGTGGTGATGGATCCTTCACACCCTGTTAGAAGTATAACTATGTTTAAGATAGCGATAGGATAGGTTTGAACCACATGTAACTTGTCCTCTACTCCAAGTCTCTATCCCTTTGTTGTAGCTCTATATACCCCCCACATGGGCCAGATCAATAAAACAACATAATATTCAGCCATCCTACAATTTCTACATGGTATCAGAGCGGTTAGTCTCACGACGCCGATCTTAGGACCTTCCACCACTTCCGCAGCGCGCCGCCCTCGGGGAGATTAATCGTCTCTCCCCGGGGGCGCGGCACTAGATCAGTTCCATAGACTAGATCGGTTAGATCAGTTTTGAAATTTTCAGCTTCATAGATTAGATCCAATTTAGCCACAAATAA
Source organism: Aegilops tauschii subsp. strangulata (assembly GCF_002575655.3). Lineage (NCBI taxonomy): Eukaryota > Viridiplantae > Streptophyta > Magnoliopsida > Poales > Poaceae > Aegilops > Aegilops tauschii. The sequence continues at coordinate 489,976,797 of NC_053039.3, forward strand.
ATCCCGCGACCAGATCAAATTCCCGTGAATCAAGTTAATGTACACGGTTGCGCGTGCCTGCGGCAACGCATGGGGCACGAGTGGTGGACATCCGCATCATAAAGGCCAGTTTGTCTGCACCGACCAGGGACGACGACGCACTTCGGCTCGCAACGACGACCAGCGCCATGTGCGCATGGGCTCTACATCGATAATCTGCCCAGCCGTGCGCTGGCGCACTGCATGACTGCAGTCCATCGGCAAGAGCCTGCAGGCTCATCGACTCCATGGCCCATGCATGCATCGAGCAGCAAGAACACGACCATGTGCACATGCATACGTGCGTGGCAACACTGGCCACATGCCTAACTCGGCATGATGAACATGCGTATGTTCATGGCATGAGCCGTGGACTCCAACCACATCCCTTCTGCAGGGTCCACCGGCAACGCGGGCGCCTCGCTCCTGTGTGGACACGCGCGTCCGATCACGGGAGGGCGTCGCTCTCATGCAGAGATTTTGATCCGATCTACTCCGCTCCACAAGATCTGTAGCTACCCCGGTACGTACATGGCGGCTACACGTCCGGCTACATCGAGCCGAGCATCGCAGGACTGAGGCGAAGAACAATTCTTCACCGAGCCGACTCACTACATCGACCGACTTACACTACATCAGGCCGATCTACACCGACCCCGTGCCGCATCATCAAGCTGTAAGACTATGCCAGGCTACAAGCCAACATACTTCGTCGAACACATCTACGAGAAGTGACCATGACATGCACCGTCCACACGCCAGGTCGGTGTGGAAAGAGTGCAATTCTTCATCGAATTCTTCAGCACGACACGACATCGACACCCATTGCTACGAGGGATGCCTCCAAGCGACGCATCAACACGCCGCTGCATCACCGACACTTCATCGCCAAGGTCTTCATCAACTTTGTCTTCATCACCATCATCGTCAACACACTGCTGCCGCCTTGTCCACAAGATGGAAACATAGCATCCTCTGACAGACTTTTCTGCAAGACGCGACCTCGATGACGGCATCGACCACGTCATCCACGATGGCACGACTGCCTCGACACGGCGTCACTACAGTGACGACCCCACACGGCCACATGGTTCTGGCAAAACCGATGTGCGCTCGATGGGTTTCCTCCGGTCTTGGCAAAACCGGTGGACTCATCGCCGACGGCACCCTCTGACATTCGCAAGGTGCATTGTCCACGTGTGCAGCTTCGTCATAGCGTTTTTTTGCGCCTCCAGCTTTGTGCAGCTTCATCATCCATGATGACTACACCATCGACCACGACTACATCGACCATGGCTACATCACCATGACGGCTACCTCGACATCGACATTAATGGCTTGGTCTACAACAACACATCGGCAACAACTCTAGTCAACAGCGTCCGTGTCATCACCAGCATCCACGCCGCTCCCGCTGTGACTATGGGAGGGAATAGAGAAGAGTCAAGGGAGGCACCAGAACGGGATGCAGTCACCGCCCTAGGTGCCAACCCATCAGAGACGCAGTTGATGATGGCACATCGGAGAAGGCGACGGAAGCACAAGAGTTCAAATTCAGTCGTAATCGTCCGCTTCACTCCCGCTATGACTGAGGGGGAATGTTAGAAGTATAACTATGTTTAAGATAGAGACAAGAGATAGAGATAGGATAGGTCTGAACCACGTGTAACTTGTCCTCTACTCCAAGTCTCTATCCCTTTGTTGTATCTCTATATATACCGCCACAAGGGTCAGATCAATAAAACAACATAATATTCAGCCATCCTACACTTTCTACACACCCCACATCTATTGAGGCTCAAGAGGAGGCCCAGGCAGCAGCAGCAGCAGCTAAAGCAACTCAGGAAGCCGTAGCTCCCAATGCACCCATCGCAAACCTCAAGTCAAAGAATGATTAGATGACATATCTGCTAGAGGCCACCCTGAGGATTGAGAGGAATCTGGCCAACATCTCCAAGAACCAGGAGAATCTAGAGCGCATTATTGAGACGAAGATTCATAATCTTGATGTGAAGATCACCGAGGTTCAATCAGTTGTGGAGAAGCTGCAGGAAGATGTTGATATTGCTAGAACCGCAACGGACGATAGTGGAGATGAGAGACCCACTACTGAGAGATTTCAGACGGTACCAGGGCAGCTAGATCTTCAGCAGTGCCAGTTGCAGATACGAGGCCTACTCACTCTGCACCAGCCGCTACAGCCACAGTACCACCTCCAGTTTCCACTCCCCCAATCCAGCGAACATCATCAGAGGCATTTGCAGATGCACTTCTCTCCACGCCATCTACGCACACCGGAGCCACAAGCCAGAAGACCCCTTTAGGAGCTCCGGAGGATCGTGCCTAGAGAGACGCATATCTCTATACCTTTTCGAACTTTTTGGTACTTGTTGCCAAAGGGGAGAAATTGTATAGATCATTAGGCTTCGAGAGAGAGAGTGTCTCGCTTTTGCTCTTGGGTTTTATTGAGTTTTTTCTACTATGTTTGTTTGATCCGTGCTACTTGGTTGTTTTATGCTTGTGAGATACTGTGTTGGGTTGTGTGGTTGATCATACTTTGCTTAATGTGTGCTTAATGCTTATCCCTACAATTATTTGTGTATGATCATTCACTTGTGTCCTTGGTGATGCGTGCATGTTATTTCACTCATATCATTTTGTGCGCTCCACCAAGATGTATGTGACATGGAAGAGTGACCCATGGTCCTAATCGATTGTGCATTTGGATTCAAACACAAATTTTTTATAATGCACAAATTTAGGGGGAGCTCTTGCTTATCACATACTTGTCAAAGCGATGATGTATTTCATTCATTTACTCATTTGTCGAAGCTTTGATATATATGTTGTCATCAATTACCAAAAGGGGGATATTGAAAGTGCAACTAATCCCAGGGTGATTTTGGTAATTCCTAACAACATATAGCTCATTGAACTAATATCATTCGACATAAATATTTTAGGATGGTTAATGATTGGCATGGCATGGCAAGAGATGTGGACCCCTCAAAATGATAAGGATAAAGATTGGCAAAAGCTCAAGACTCTCCATTTCTGTTTTAGTGATCCGAGATCACATTGAGTGAAGGAAATATGCCCTAGAGGCAATAATAAAGTTATTATTTATTTCCTTATATCATGATAAATGTTTATTATTCATGCTAGAATTGTATTAACCGGAAACATAATACTTGTGTGAATACATAGACAAACAGAGTGTCACTAGTATGCCTCTACTTGACTAGCTCGTTGATCAAAGATGGTTATGTTTCCTAGCCATTGACATGGGTTGTCATTTGATTAACAGGATCACATCATTAGGAGAATGATGTGATTGACTTGACCCAATCCGTTAGCTTAGCACTCATCGTTTAGTATGTTGCTATTGCTTTCTTCATGACTTATACATGTTCCTATGACTATGAGATTATGCAACTCCCGTTTACCGAAGGAACACTATGTGTGCTACCAAATGTCACAACTTAACTAGGTGATTATAAAGGTGCTCTACAGGTGTCTCCGAAGGTACTTGTTGGGTTGGCGTATTTCGAGATTAGGATTTGTCACTCCGATTGTCGGAGAGGTATCTCTGGGCCCACTCGGTAATGCACATCACTTAAGCCTTGCAAGCATTGCAACTAATGAGTTAGTTGCGGAATGATGTATTACGGAACGAGTAAAGAGACTTCCCGGTAACAAGATTGAAATAGGTATTGAGATACCGACGATCGAATCTCGGGCAAGTAACATACCGATGACAAAGGGAACAACGTATGTTTTTATGCGGTCTGACCGATAAAGATCTTCGTAGAATATGTGGGAGCCAATATGAGCATCCAGGTTCCGCTATTGGTTATTGACCGGAGATGTGTCTCGGTCATGTCTACATAGTTCTCGAGCCCGTAGGGTCCGCACACTTAAAGTTTCGATGCCAGTTATATTATGAGTTTATATGTTTTGATGTACCGAAGGTTGTTCGGAGTCCCGGATGTGATCACGGACATGACGAGGAGTCTCAAAATGGTCGAGACATAAAGATTGATACATTGGAAGCCTATATTTGGATATCGGAAGTGTTCCGGGTGAAATCGGGATTTTACCAGAGTACTGGAGGGGTTACCGGAACCCCCCCGGGGTTAATGGGCCATAGTGGGCCTTAGTGGAGAAGAGGAGAGGCGACCAGGGCAGGGCCGCGTGCCCCTCCCCCCTAGTCCGAATAGGACAAGGAGAGGGGGGCGGCGCCCCCTTTCCTTCTTCTCCTCTACCTCTTTCCCCCTTCTCCTAATCCAACAAGGAAAAGGGAGGGAGTCCTACTCCCGGTGGGAGTAGGACTCCTCCTGGCGCGCCCCCTCCTGGTTGGCCGCACCTCCCCCTTGCTCCTTTATATACGGGGGCAGGGGGGCACCCTGGAGACACAACAGTTGATCGTTTGATCTTTTAGCCGTGTGCGGTGCCCCCCTCCACCATAGTCCACCTCGATAATACTGTAGCGGTGTTTAGGCGAAGCCCTGCGTCGGTAGAACATCATCATCGTCATCACGCCGTCGTGCTGACGAAACTCTCCCTCAACACTCGGCTGGATCGGAGTTCGAGGGACGTCATCGGGCTGAACGTGTGCTGAACTCGGAGGTGCCGTGCGTTCGGTACTTGATCGGTCGGATCGTGAAGACGTATGACTACATCAACCGCGTTGTGCTAATGCTTCCGCTTTCAGTCTATGAGGGTACGTGGACAAGACTCTCCCCTCTCGTTGCTATACATCACCATGATCTTCCGTGTGCGTAGGATTTTTTTTGAAATTACTACGTTCCCCAACAGTGGCATCCCAGCCTGGTTTTATGCGTAGATGTCATATGCACGAGTAGAACACAAGTGAGTTGTGGGCGATATAAGTCATACTGCTTACCAGCATGTCATACTTTGGTTCGGCGGTATTGTTGGATGAAGCGGCCCGGACCGACATTACGCGTACGCTTACGCGAGACTGTTCTACCGACGTTCTTTGCACATAGGTGGCTGGCGGGTGTCAGTTTCTCCAACTTTAGTTGAACCGAGTGTGGCTACACCCGGTCCTTGCGAAGGTTAAAACAACACCAACTTGACAAACTATCGTTGTGGTTTTGATGCGTAGGTAAGAACGGTTCTTGCTAAGCCCAGTAGCAGCCACGTAAAATTTGCAACAACAAAGTAGAGGACGTCTAACTTGTTTTTGCAGGGCATGTTGTGATGTGATATGGTCAAGACATGATACTAAATTTTATTGTATGAGATGATCATGTTTTGTAACCGAGTTATCGGCAACTGGCAGGAGCCATATGGTTGTCGCTTTATTGTATGCAATGCAATCGCCCTGTAATGCTTTACCTTATCACTAAGTGGTAGCGATAGTCGTAGAAGCATAAGATTGGCGAGACGACAACGATGCTACGATGGAGATCAAGGTGTCGCGCCGGTGACGATGGTGATCATGACGGTGCTTCGGAGATGGAGATCACAAGCACAAGATGATGATGGCCATATCATATCACTTATATTGATTGCATGTGATGTTTATCTTTTATGCATCTTATCTTGCTTTGATTGACGGTAGCATTATAAGATGATCTCTCACTAAATTTCAAGATAAAAGTGTTCTCCCTGAGTATGCACCATTTCCAAAGTTCGTCGTGCCCAGACACCACGTGATGATCGGGTGTAATAAGCTCTACGTCCATCTACAACGGGTGCAAGCCAGTTTTGCACACGCGGAATACTCAGGTTAAACTTGACGAGCCTAGCATATGCAGATATGGCCTCGGAACACTAAGACCGAAAGGTCGAGCGTGAATCATATAGTAGATATGATCAACATAGTGATGTTCACCATTGAAAGCTACTCCATTTCACGTGATGATCGGTTATGGTTTAGTTGATTTGGATCACGTAATCACTTAGAGGATTAGAGAGATGTCTATCTAAGTGGGAGTTCTTAAGTAATATGATTAATTGAACTTAAATTTATCATGAACTTAGTACCTGATAGTATTTTGCTTGTCTATGTTGATTGTAGATAGATGGCCCATGTTGTTGTTCCGTTGAATTTTAATGCGTTCCTTGAGAAAGCAAAGTTGAAAGATGATGGTAGCAATTACACGGACTGGGTCCGTAACTTGAGGATTATCCTCATTGCTGCATAGAAGAATTACGTCCTGGAAGCACTGCTAGGTGCCAAACCTGCTGTAGGAGCAACACCAGATGTTATGAACGTCTGGCAGAGCAAAGCTGATGACTACTCGATAGTTCAGTGTGCCATGCTTTACGGCCTAGAACCGGGACTTCAACGACGTTTTGAACGTCATGGAGCATATGAGATGTTCCAGGAGTTGAAGTTAATATTTCAAGCAAATGCCCGGATTGAGAAATATGAAGTCTCCAATAAGTTCGACAGCTGTAAGATGGAGGAGAATAGTTCTGTCAGTGAGCATATACTCAAAATGTCTGGGTATAACAATCACTTGATTCAACTGGGAGTTAATCTTCCGGATGATAGCGTCATTGACAGAATTCTTCAATCACTGCCACCAAGCTACAAGAGCTTCGTGATGAACTATAACATGCAAAGGATGGATAAGACGATTCCCGAGCTCTTCGCAATGCTAAAGGCTGCGGAGGTAGAAATCAAGAAGGAGCATCAAGTGTTGATGGTCAATAAGACCACCAGTTTCAAGAAAAAGGGCAAAGGGCAGAAGAAGGGGAACTTCAAGAAGAACAACAAGCAAGTCGCTGCTCAAGAGAAGAAACCCAAGTCTGGACCTAAGCCTGAGACTGAGTGCTTCTACTGCAAGCAGACTAGTCACTGGAAGTGGAACTGCCCCAAGTATTTGTCGGATAAGAAGGATGGCAAGGTGAACAAAGGTACATGTGATATACATGTTATTGATCTGTACCTTACCAGAGCTCGCAGTAGCACCTGGGTATTTGATACTGGCTCTGTTGCTAATATTTGCAACTCAAAACAGGGACTACGGATTAAGAGAACACTGGCCAAGGGCGAGGTGATGATGCGCGTGGGAAACGGTTCCAAACTCGATGTGATCGCCGTCGGCACGCTACCTCTACATCTACCTTCGGGATTAGTATTAGACCTAAATAATTGTTATTTGGTGCCAGCGTTGAGCATGAACATTATACCTGGATCTTGTTTGATGCGAGACGGTTATTCATTTAAATCAGAGAATAATGGTTGTTCTATTTATATGAGTAATATCTTTTATGGTCATGCACCCTTGAAGAGTGGTCTATTTTTGATGAATCTCGATAGTAGTGATACACATATTCATAATGTTGAAGCCAAAAGATGCAGAGTTGATAATGATAGTGCAACTTATTTGTGGCACTGCCGTTTAGGTCATATCGGTGTAAAGTGCATGAAGAAACTCCATACTGATGGACTTTTGGAACCACTTGATTATGAATCACTTGGTACTTGCGAGCCGTGCCTCATGGGCAAGATGACTAAAACGCCGTTCTCCGGAACTATGCAGAGACCAACAGATTTGTTGGAAATCATACGTACAGATGTATGTGGTCCGATGAATGTTGAGGCTCGTGGCAGATATCATTATTTTCTCACCTTCACAGATGATTTAAGCAGATATGGGTATATCTACTTAATAAAACATAAGACTGAAACATTTGAAAAGTTCAAAGAATTTCAGAGTGATGTTGAAAATCATCGTAACAAGAAAATAAAGTTTCTACGATCTGATCGTGGAGGGGAATATTTGAGTTAAGAGTTTGGTCTACATTTGAAACAATGCGAAATAGTTTCGCAACTCACGCCACCCGGAACACCACAGCGTAATGGTGTGTCCGAATGTCGTAATTGTACTTTACTAGATATGGTGCGATCTATGATGTCTCTTACTGATTTACCGCTATCGTTTTGAGGTTATGCTTTAGAGACGACTACATTCACGTTAAATAGGGCACCATCAAAATCCGTTGAGACGACGCCTTATGAACTATGGTTTGGCAAGAAACCAAAGTTGTCGTTTCTTAAAGTTTGGGGCTGCGATGCTTATGTGAAAAAGCTTCAACCTGATAAGCTCAAACCCAAATCGGAGAAATGTGTCTTCATAGGATACCGAAAGGAGACTGTTGGGTACACCTTCTATCACAGATCCGAAGGCAAGACATTCGTTGCTAAGAATGGATCCTTTCTAGAGAAGGAGTTTCTCTCGAAAGAAGTGAGTGGGAGGAAAGTAGAACTTGATGAGGTAACTGTACCCGCTCCCTTATTGGAAAGTAGTTCATCACAGAAACCGGTTCCTGTGATGCCTACACCAATTACTAAGGAAGTTAATGATGATGATCATGGAACTTCAGATCAAGTTGTTACTGAACCTCGTAGGTCAACCAGAGTAAGATCCGCACCAGAGTGGTACAGTAATCCTGTTCTGGAGGTTATGTTACTAGACCATGATGAACCTACGAACTATGAAGAAGCGATGGTGAGCCCAGATTCCGCAAAATGGCTTGAGGCCATGAAATTTGAGATGGGATCCATGTATGAGAACAAAGTGTGGACTTTGGTTGACTTGCCTGATGATCGGCAAGCCATCGAAAATAAATGGATCTTCAAGAATAAGACTGACGCCGACGGTAATGTTACTGTCTATAAAGCTCGACTTGTTGTGAAAGGTTTTCGACAAGTTCAAAGGATTGACTACGATGAGACCTTCTCACCCGTAGCGATGCTTAAGTCTGTCCGAATCATGTTAGCAATTGCCGCATTTTATGATTATGAAATTTGGCAAATGGATGTCAAAACTGCATTCCTGAATGGATTTCTGGAAGAAGAGTTGTATATGATGCAACCGGAAGGTTTTCTCGATCCAAAGGGAGCTAACAAAGTGTGCAAGCTCCAGCGATCCATTTATGGACTGGTGCAAGCCTATCGGAGTTGGAATAAACGCTTTGATAGTGTGATCAAAGCATTTGGTTTTGGACAGACTTTTGGAGAAGCCTGTATTTACAAGAAAGTGAGTGGGAGCTCTGTAGCATTTTTGATATTATATGTGGATGACATATTGCTGATTGGAAATGATATAGAATTTCTGGATAGCATAAAGGGACACTTGCATAAGAGTTTTTCAATGAAAGACCTCGGTGAAGTTGCTTATATATTGGGCATCAAGATCTATAGAGATAGATCAAGACGCTTAATTGGACTTTCACAAAGCACATACCTTGACAAAGTTTTGAAGAAGTTCAAAATGGATCAAGCAAAGAAAGGGTTCTTGCCTGTGTTACAAGGTGTGAAGTTGAGTAAGACTCAATGCCCGACCACTGGAGAAGATAGAGAGAAAATGAAAGATGTTCCCTATGCTTCAACCATAGGCTCTATCATGTATGCAATGTTGTGTACCAGACCTGATGTGTGCCTTGCTATAAGTCTAGCAGGGAGGTACCAAAGTAATCCAGGAGTGGATCACTAGACAGCGGTCAAGAACATCCTAAAATACCTGAAAAGGACCAAGGATATGTTTCTCGTTTATGGAGGTGACAAAGAGCTCATCGTAAATGGTTACATTGATGCAAGCTTTGACACTGATCCGGACGATTCTAAATCGCAAACCGGATACGTGCTTACATTGATTGGTGGAGCTGTCAGTTGGTGCAGTTCTAAACAAAGCGTCGTGGCGGGATCTACGTGTGAAGCGGAGTACATAGCTGCTTCGGAAGCGGCAAATGAAGGAGTCTGGATGGAGGAGTTCATATCCGATCTAGGTGTCGTACCTAGTGCATCGGGTCCAATGAAAATCAGTTGTGACAATACTGGTGCAATTGTCTTGGCGAAGGAATCCAGATTTCACAAGAGAACCAAGCACATCAAGAGACGCTTCAATTCCATCCGGGATTTAGTCCAGGTGGGAGACATAGAAATTTGCAAGATACATACGGATCTGAATGTTGCAGACCCTTTGACTAAGCCTCTTCCACGAGCAAAACATGATCAGCACCAAGGCTCCATGGGTGTTAGAATTATTACTGTGTAATCTAGATTATTGACTCTACTGCAAGTGGGAGACTGAAGGAAATATGCCCTAGAGGCAATAATAAAGTTATTATTTATTTCCTTATATCATGATAAATGTTTATTATTCATGCTAGAATTGTATTAACCGAAAACATAATACTTGTGTGAATACATAGACAAACAGAGTGTCACTAGTATGCCTCTACTTGACTAGCTCGTTGATCAAAGATGGTTATGTTTCCTAGCCATTGACATGGGTTGTCATTTGATTAACGGGATCACATCATTAGGAGAATGATGTGATTGACTTGACCCAATCCGTTAGCTTAGCACTCGATCGTTTAGTATGTTGCTATTGCTTTCTTCATGACTTATACATGTTCCTATGACTATGAGATTATGCAACTCCTGTTTACCGAAGGAACACTGTGTGCTACCAAACGTCACAACGTAACTGGGTGATTATAAAGGTGCTCTACAGGTGTCTCTGAAGGTACTTGTTGGGTTGGCGTATTTCGAGATTAGGATTTGTCACTCCGATTGTCGGAGAGGTATCTCTGGGCCCACTCGGTAATGCACATCACTTAAGCCTTGCAAGCATTGCAACTAATGAGTTAGTTGCGGAATGATGTATTATGGAACGAGTAAAGAGACTTGCTGGTAACGAGATTGAACTAGGTATTGAGATACCGACGATCGAATCTCGGGCAAGTAACATACCGATGACAAAGGGAACAACGTATGTTTTTATGCGGTCTGACCGATAAAGATATTCATAGATTATGTGGGAGCCAATATGAGCATCCAGGTTCCGCTATTGGTTATTGACCGGAGACGTGTCTCGGTCATGTCTACATAGTACTCGAACCCGTAGGGTCCGCTCGTGTAACACCCCGGATGTAACTTTCCATATTTGTAACTCCGACTCTTGCCATTTCCGGCTTTGTGTTATGATATTCCCTCCATGTTCGGGTTTTGTCTTTCGTTTTGCTTTTTTTTCTTCTCATGCTTTTCATATCATGTCATCATGTGCATTGCATTTGCATACGTGTTCGTCTCATGCATCCGAACATTTTCCCCGTTGTCCGTTTTGCAATCCGGCGCTCCTATCTCCTCCGGTGCACCCCTCTTGTTTTCTTACGTGTGCGCTTGTCAAACGTTCTCGGAATGGACCGAGGCTTGTCAAGTGGCCCGAGTATACCACCCGGAGTCCACCGGTCATGTTTCGTTCCATTTGGAGGTCGTTTGGTACTCCAACGGTTAACCGGGCATCCGCAAAGTCCATTTGTGTGTCCAGCAAAAACCCCCCTAAAAATCAGCCGAAAACCCACCAACCGCTCTTCCATGTCCTAGGTCGTTCGATCACAATCGTGTGGGCGAAAACCGCACCTCATTTGGAGCCTCCTAGCTCCCTCTACCTATTTATATGTGAGGCCTCCCGGATACAAACGCAGACGAACCCTAGCAGCTTCCCTCGCGCCGCGCCGGACGCGTCCGCCGCCGGCCGGACACAGCCGCGCCGCCGCTCCGTCCACTCACGCGCCGCCACCTTTCCCTCTCTCTCCTCCTCGCGCCGCCGGCCCGCCGGGCCCAGGCGGGGCCCGCCCAAGCCCGCATCGCCGCCGCCCGAGCCCGCGCTCTCCTCCGCGCCGGCGCCTGAGCACGCCACCGCCGGCCGGTCCCGCACCCTCCGCCTCGCAGCCTCGCCGCCGACGGCCGCCGGCGCCACGCCGCCACCGCCGCGGCCACCGCCTCCTTCCTCCGGCCTCCCTCCGCCGGCGCCTCCCCGCGCCGTCTCCTTCCACTCCCATCGCCGGCCTCCCCTTCCTCCTCCACGCCGGCGAGGCCGAGCCCGTGCCCGAGCACTGTTCCTCGATCCAGATCCAACCGACCGGGTCAACGCAAGGTTGACTTTTCCCGTGCCCGATTTCTTCTGTCATTTTCTGATTTATGATGTACCTATGTTCAACATTGCATAACTCACTGTGCATAGCTCCGATTCGCGCGTGTAATATGTCAAATTGTTCGTCTCGTGATGCTCTACATTTTGTTCAATTGCACCATGTCCATTAGAGGTCATCTTGATGCCAAAATCTCTGTTGCAAGAGGGCTAGTTGCTGTTATTTGCTGGTTCTTAACAGAACTTGGAGATTTGTCATTTTTGTATCATTTTATCTGTGCATCTTATGGACATGAGCTCTACATGTGTTTTGTTGTATGCCATGCCATCTTTCCAGTGGTGTATTCCATGTATTTTCGTGATCTCTGTGGTGACTAGCACAAGCATGCAAAGTAGGCCCCGTAATGTTTCTGATTTCAGGGACAGTGATTTCTCTAAGTCCTTGTCTGCTGTTATTTTGTTGCCATGTACACTTGATGCTACAGAGAGATCCATGCATATTTTGGAGATGTTCATGAAGGATGTTTGGTATCTATAGTTGTAATTGATCCATTCATGCCCTTGTTTGCAATTATAGAGTACCATAGCATGACTCAATCTTGCTCTACTTTTTCTATAAAATATTTCTGGCAGATTCTTAACATGATATTCATTTTTGCCAAGCTTGTTGTAGTTGATCCATACATGCCATGCTTTTGTTCTTGCCATGGATAGCTTTATAAACATGCTATCTTGCTGCAGGTATGCTTGTTTTGTCATGCATTGCTCTGTAGTGCGTGCATCAAGCTCACCAACATGTCTTCATATTATTATTTCTGCCATGCTCCGTTTTCTGCTAAGTCTGAAACCTGATAACGAAACTTGCTATGTTTACAAGCTTGCCATCATATCTTCCGGTCCTTTTTGGCTTATGGTCAGTAAGGAACTTTTGTCATATGCATTTAGTAGAATACTGCCATGCGTTGCTTTGCTATGTTAAGTTCCTGTAGCATGTTCATTTCGTGCTCTGAACATTGCTACCTGATGCTGTTTCAGGCATGTCCAGTAATTTCACCAAGTCTGTGAACTTGTTATCTTTTGCACTTTTGCCATGCTTGTTTGAGCTTGTTATGTGGTGAACTAGCCGTAGCTCACTGTTCATCTTTTGTCAAGCATCTCCTGTAGATTACTGTCATATGCTTTTTTGCTATGTTGGAGTGCTGTAGCATTGTTGCTTGTTGCTTTTTAAGTGCTATCATGCTGTTAATCGCAGATTCGTGTCATTTTTGTTTTGCTTGCCATTTGCAAACCGTGCATCCGTTTCCGGTGATCTTTATATCGATTTTGACCGAAATCATCTCCTCTTTCCACTGGCATGCTTGGTTTTCCATGTTACTGCCTTGTTCATCATTTTCCTTCCGGAGCACGCATATGCATCGCATATCATATCTTGCATATCATACATGTCTTGCATCATGTTGCTTGTGCATTTCTTGTGATTGATTGTGGTTCCGTTTGTTTGTGTTCATGTTTTGGGTAGAGCCGGGAGACGAGTTCGTGAATGAGGAACCTGTTGAGTATGCTTACGAGGATCAAGCTTTCGACAACTCTGAGAACCTTGCAGGCAAGATGACCACCCCTCGAAATCACTTCTATCTTTGCTTTGCTAGTTGTTCGTTGTATTGCCATGCCGCGTTACCTATCACTTGCTATATCATGCCTCCCATATTGCCATGTCAGCCTCTAACCATCCTTTCCTAGCAAACCGTTGTTTGGCTAAGTTACCGCTTTTGCTCAGCCCTTCTTATAGCGTTGCCAGTTGCAGGTGAAGTTGAAGTTGTTCCATGTTGGAACATGGATTTGTTGGGATATCACAATACCTCTTATTTAATTAATGCATCTATATATATTTGGTAAAGGGTGGAAGGCTCGGCCTTATGCCTGGTGTTTTGTTCCACTCTTGCCGCCCTAGTTACTGATATACCGGGATTATGTTCCTTGAGTTTGCGTCCCTTACGCGGTTGGGTGATTTATGGGACCCCCTTGACAGTTCGCTTTGAATAAAACTCCTCCAGCAAGGCCCAACCTTGGTTTTACCATTTGCCACCTAAGCCTTTTCCCCCCGGGTTTTCTAGAGCCCGAGGGTCATCTTTATTTAAACCCCCGGGCCAGTGCTCCTCTGAGTATTGGTCCAACCTGTCAGTCGCCGGTGGCCACCAGGGGCAACTCTGGTCTGGCCTATCGGAAGCTTGGACAATCCGGTGTGCCCTGAGAACGAGATATGTGCAGCTCCTATCGGGATTTGTCGGCACATTCGGGCGGCTTTGCTGGTCTTGTTTTACTATTGTCGAAATGTCTTGTAAACCGGGATTCCGAGACTGATCGGGTCTTTCCGGGAGAAGGTTTATCCTTCGTTGACCGTGAGAGCTTATGATGGGCTAAGTTGGGACACCCCTGCAGGGTATTATCTTTCGAAAGCCGTGCCCGCGGTTATGAGGCAGATGGGAATTTGTTAATGTCCGGTTGTAGGGAACTTGTCACTTGACCCAGTTAAAATACATCAACTGTGTGTGTAGCCGTGATGGTCTCTTCTCGGCGGAGTCCGGGAAGTGAACACGGTCTGAGTTATGTATGACATAAGTAGGAGTTCAGGATCACTTCTTGGTCATTGCTAGATGATGACCGTTCCGTTGCTTCTCTTCTCGCTCTCATTTGCGCAAGTTAGCCACCATATATGCCTATTGCTGCTGCAGTTCCACCTCATTACACCATCCTTTCCTATAAGCTTAAATAGTCTTGATCTCGCGGGTGTGAGATTGCTGAGTCCCGGTGACTCACAGATTCTACCAAAACAGTTGTAGGTGCCGACGATGCAGATGGGTACGATCTCAAGTGGGAGTTCGACGAGGAACGTGGTCGTTACTTTGTGTCTTTTCCTGATGATCAGTAGTGGAGCCCAGTTGGGGCGATCGGGGATCTAGCATTTGGGGTTATCTTATTTTTCATTTGGATCTTGACCGTAGTCAGTCTATATGTTTGTATTTTTGGATGATGTATGAATTATATTTATGTATTGTGTGAAGTGGCGATTGTAAGCCAACTCTTTATCCCATTCTTGTTCATTACATGGGATTGTGTGAAGATGACCCTTCTTGCGACAAAACCACTATGCGGTTATGCCTCTAAGTCATGCCTCGACACGTGGGAGATATAGCCGCATCGTGGGCGTTACAGCACGCTTAAAGTTTCGATGACAGTTATATTATGATTTTATATGTTTTGATGTACCGAAGGTTGTTCAGAGTCCCGGATGTGATCACGGACATGACGAGGAGTCTCGAAATGGTCGAGACATAAAGATTGATATATTGGAAGCCTATATTTGG
Source organism: Aegilops tauschii subsp. strangulata (assembly GCF_002575655.3). NCBI lineage: Eukaryota > Viridiplantae > Streptophyta > Magnoliopsida > Poales > Poaceae > Aegilops > Aegilops tauschii. Next base: position 489,992,101 of record NC_053039.3, read on the forward strand.
ATATCAGAAGTGTTCCGGGTGAAATCGGGATTTTACCGGAGTACCGGAGGGGTTACCGGAACCCCCCGGGGGTTAATGGGCCATAGTGGGCCTTAGTGGAGAAGAGGAGAGGCGACCAGGGCAGGGCCGCGCGCCCCTCCCCCCTAGTCCGAATAGGACAAGGAGAGGGGGGCGGCGCCCCCCCTTTCCTTCTTCTCCTCCACCTCTTTCCCCCTCTTCTCCTAATCCAACAAGGAAAAGGGAGGGAGTCCTACTCCCGGTGGGAGTAGGACTCCTCCTGGCGCACCCCCTCCTGGCCGGCCGCACCTCCCCCCTTGCTCCTTTATATATGGGGGCAGGGGGCACCCTAGAGACACAACAATTGATCGTTTGATCTTTTAGCCGTGTGCGGTGCCCCCCTCCACCATAGTCCACCTCGATAATACTGTAGCGGTGCTTAGGCGAAGCCCTGCGTCGGTAGAACATCATCATCGTCATCACGCTATCGTGCTGACGAAACTCTCCCTCAACACTCGGCTAGATCGGAGTTCGAGGGACGTCATCGGGTTGAACGTGTGCTGAACTCGGAGGTGCTGTGCATTCGGTACTTGATCGGTCGGATCGTGAAGACGTACGACTACATCAACCGCGTTGTGCTAACGCTTCTGCTTTCGGTCTACGAGGGTACGTGGACAACACTCTCCCCTCTCGTTGCTATGCATCACCATGATCTTGCGTGTGCGTAGGAATTTTTTTGAAAGTACTACGTTCCCCAACATTGAGTCCATAGGAAAGCCAATACTATTAAAAGGGGATGAGGTGTTGCTTAGTGGTCTACTTGCTCAAATGCTTAGCAATATTGCTCCAAAATACTCAGCCACTTTCTCCATCCAAATATGTCCAAACCCTAAATCCAAACTCGGCCCCACCGATATATCCTTCCCGGAGCCAACGAGTTCATGTTGACATAGCCACTACCAGAAACCCTAATAGTTCGGTCACACCGATACGGATCTTGGTCTCGCCAAGATGGCCTTGCAAACTCCCTGTGACTTGTTGTAATTATTTCGGTCTCACCGAGATGTTGCAATCGGTCTCACCGAGTTGGCTTGACAGATTCTTTGTTGCTTATTGCTTCACTTCGGTCTCACCGAGTTGATGCCATCAGCACCACCGAGATGAAGTTTTCCCTAAGCCCTAGAACATCGGTCCCACCGAGTTGTTCCAGTTGGTCCCACCGATATTCCTAACGTTCATATATTTGTAATGATCGGTGCCACCGAGATGGACCAAAAGTGTGTAACGGTTGGATTTTGTGTGGAGGCCATATATACCCCTCCACCCCCTCTGCATAATAGGAGAGAGCCATCAGAACGTGACTACACTTACACCGTTCATTTTCTGAGAGAGAACCACCTACTCATGTGTTGAGATCAAGCGATTCCATTCCTACCATTTGAACCTTGATTCCTAGCCTTCCCCAAGTTGCTTTCCTCTCAAATCCTTCTTCCACCATAGCCAAATCTGTGAGAGAGAGTTGAGTGTTGGGGAGACTGTATTTGAAGCACAAGAGCAAGGAGTTCATCATCAACACACCATCTTTACCTTTTGGAGAGTGGTGTCTCCTAGATTGGTTAGGTGTCGCTTGGGAGCCTCTGACAAGATGCGGAGTTGAACCAAGAAGTTTGTAAGGGCAAGGAGATCGCCTACTTCGTGAAGATCTACCCGAGTGAGGCAAGTCCTTCATGGGCAATGGCCATGGTGGGATAGACAAGGTTGCTTCTTCATGGACCTTTCATGTGTGGAGGCTTTCATGGACTCGCGCAGCCGTTATCCTTCATGGGTTGAAGTCTCCATCAATGTGGATGTACGATAGTGTTGGGAAATGTTGCAAGGAAAACAAAAAAAAATTTCTACGCACACGCAAGATCTATCCATGGAGATGCATAGCTACGAGAGGGGAGAGCATCTTCATACCCTTGAAGATCGCAAAGCAGAAGCGTTTATCAATGCGGTTGATGTAGTCGTACACCTTCACGATCCGTCCCGATCAAGTACCGAACATACGGCACCTCCGCCTTCAGCACACGTTCAACTAAATGACATCCTCGCCTTCTTGATCCAGCAAGACGAGTGAAGTAGTAGATGAGTTCCGGCAGCACGATGATGCCTGCTAGAACTACGTAGGTATTTCCCAAAAGAGGAAGGGATGATGCAGCACAGTGATGGTAGGTATTTCCCTCAGTGATGAGACCAAGGTTATCGAACCAGTAGGAGAACCAAGCAACTCTTGTAAACAGCACCTGCACACAAATAACAAATACTCGCAACCCGACGTGTAAAAGGGGTTGTCAATCCCTTTCGGGTAGCGGCGCCTGAAGATAGGCAAACGGACATGAGAGAGTTGTAAATATTGATAGATCGAACGCCAAATAAAATAAAATGCAGCAAGGTATTTTTGTATTTTTGGTTTAATAGATCTAAAAATAAAAGGCAAAGGAAAATAGATTGCAAAGGCAAATAATATGAGAAAGAGACCCGGGGCCGTAGGTTTCACTAGTGGCTTCTCTCGAGAAAAATAGCAAACGGTAGGTGAACAAATTACTGTTGGGCAATTGATAGAACTTCAGATAATCATGACGATATCCAAGCAATGATCATTATATAGGCATCACATCCAAGATTAGTAGACCAACTCTTGCCTGCATCTACAACTATTACTCCACACATCGACCGCTATCCAGCATGCATCTAGTGTATTAAGTTGACGAAGAAACAAAGTTATGCAATAAGAATGATGACTTGATGTAGACAAGCTATTTATGTCGAAATAGACCCCATCGTTTTATCCTTAGTAGAGACCATTGTATTGAGAATCAAACGAGAGAGAGGAAGCCATCTAGGTACTAACTACGGACCCGGATGTAGGTCTACAAAGAACTACTCATGCATCATTGGAGAGGCACCAATGGACATGATGCACCCCTCCGTGATGGTGTCTAGATTGGATCTGGTGGTTCTGGACTCTGCGGCGGCTGGAATTAATTTTCGTTGACTCCCCAAGGGTTTCTGGAATATTGGGTTTTTATAGAGAAAAGAGTCGGTTCAGGGGGCACTCGAGGTGGGCACAACCCACCAGTGCGCGCCTGGGCCCCCTCGCGCCCTGGTGGGTTGTGCTCCACTCGAAGCACCAAGGGCTTCTCTGGCCCACTGGATGTCTTCTGGCCCAAAAAAACTCCACAAAAAGTTTCCCTGCGTTTGGACTCCGTTTGGTATTGATTTCCTGTGATGTAAAAAACATGCAAAAAATAGCAACTGGCACTTGGCACTATGTCAATAGGTTAGTACCAAAAAATGATATAAAATGACTATAAAATGATTGTAAAACATTCCGAGAATGATAATATAATAGCATGGAACAATCAAAAATTATAGATACATTTGAGACATATCACATGATGGCGTGGTGACAGTGTTGGTGAAGAACAATCTAAGCAGGGCTTCGCCTAAGCGCTACTGAAACTATGACAGAGGATAAACACGAGGGGACGGGGTTGCCGGCACATGGTTTGGTGAATCTTGATGTTTCCCGGGTGCTAGCCCTGCCCCACTATTTATATGTTGAGCCCTGGGGTCGAAACTTGGAGTAAAAGCCTCCTCAAAGTCTGTTTTGCCCGAAAGGCAAGAGTCCTTCTCGGACTCCAGCGCTAGACACCAGGGTTCGCGGCGTCTACCCCTAGATGCCAGGGTTCCTCGCGTCTTGCATCTGGTCTCCGCAAAACTCCCTTTTGTACTTTCCAAAAGCCTCGTGGGCTTTCCCCTTTGGCCCAAATAAAGTGGTCTCATACCCAAACATTTCGGGAAACATCCGGAACCCCTTCCAGTGAATTCTGGAACCCTTTCGGAGACCAAACACTATTATCCCATATATCAATCTTTACCTCTGGACGATTCTAAAGATCTTCGTCATGTCCGTGATCACATCCGGGACTCCGAACAACATTCGGTCCCCAACATATATGACTCATATAATACTATATCGTCAACGAACGTTAAGCGTGCCGACCCTATGGGTTCGAGAACTATGTAGACATGACCGAGACACCTCTCTGGTCAATAACCAATAGCAGAACCTGGATGCCCATATTGGCTCCTACATATTCTACGAAGATCTTAATCGGTCGAACCTTTATGAAAACATATGTAGTTCCCTTTGTCTATCAGTATGTTACTTGCCCAAGATTCGATCGTCGGTATCTCCATACCTAGTTCAATCTCGTTACCGGCAAGTCTCTTTACTCATTCCATAATATACCATCCCATAACTAACTCTCCTTAGTCACTTTGCTTGCAAGCTTCTTGTGATGCTGTATTACCGAGAGGGCCCAGAGATACCTCTCCGTCATACGGAGTGACAAATCCCATTCTTGATCCATGCCAACCAACAGACACCTTCGGAGATACCTGTAGAGCACCTTTGTGATCACCCCGTTATGTTGTGACGTTTGATAGCACACAAGGCATTCCTCCAGAGTCCGGGAGTTGCATGATCTCATGGTCGAAGAAACATGTATTTGACATTGAGAAAGGAGTAGCAATAAACCGAACGATCAATATGCTAAGCTAACGGATGGGTCTTGTCCATCACATCATTCTCCTAATGATGTGATCCCGTTATCAAATGAGAACACATGTCTATGGTTAGGAAACCTTAACCATCTTTGATCAACGAGCTAGTCTAGTACAGGCTTACTAGGGAAATGGTATTTGTTTATGTATTCACACATGTATTTAAGTTTCCGATCAATACAATTCTAGCATGAATAATAAACTTTTATCATGAATAAGGAAATATAAAATAACAACTTTATTATTGCCTCTAGGGCATATTTCCTTCAGTCTCCCACTTGCACTAGAGTCAATAATCTAGTTCACATCGCAATGTGATTAACACCCATAGTTCACATCGCCATGTGATTAACACCCATAGTTCACATCGCCATGTGTGCAACACCCAAAGGGTTTACTAGAGTCAATAATCTAGTTCACATCGCCATGTGATAACACCCAAAGAGTACTAAGGTGTGATCATGTTTTTCTTATGAGAGAGGTTTAGTCAATGGGTCTGTCACATTCGGATCCGTATGTATTTTGCAAATTTCTATGTCTACAATGCTCTGCATGGAGCTACTCTAGCTAATTGCTCCCACTTTTAATACGTATCCAGATTGAGACTCAGAGTCATCTGAATCGGTGTCAAAGCTTGCATCGATGTAACCCTTTACGACGAACTCTTTATCACCTCCATAACCAAGAAATATTTACTTAGTCCTCTTAGGTAACTAAGGATAATTTTGACCGCTATTCAGTGATCCACTCCTGGATCACTATTGTACCCCCTTGCGAGACTCATGGCAAGGCACACAACAGGTCAGGTACATAGCATGTCATAATTTATAGAACCTATGGCCGAGGCATAGGGAATGACTTTCATTCTCTCTCTATCATCTGCCATGGTCGGGCTTTGAGTCTTACCCAACTTCACACCTTACAATACAGGAAAGAACACCTTCTTTGACTGATCCATTTTGAACTCCTTCAAAATCTTGTCAAGGTATGTACTCATTGGAAATCTTATCAAGCGCCTTGATCTATCTCTATAGATCTTGATGCCCAATATGTAAGCAGCTTCACCGAGGTCTTTCATTGGAAAGTTCTTATTCAAGTATCCTTTTATGCTATCCAGAAATTCTATATCATTTCCAATCAACAATATGTCATCCACATATAATATCAGAAATGCTACAGAGCTCCCACTCACTTTCTCGTAAATACAGGCTTCACCGAAAGTCTGTAAAAACCATATGCTTTGATCACCTCATCAAAGCGTATATTCCAACTCTGAGTTGCTTGGACCAGTCCATAGATGGATCGCTAGAGCTTGCGCACTTTGTTAGCACCTTTAGGATCGACAAAACCTTCTGGTTTCATCATATACAACTCTTCTTTAAGAAATCCATTAAGGAATGCAGTTTTGACGCCCATTTGCCAGATTTCATAATCATAAAATGCGGCAATTGCTGACATGATTCGGACGGACTTAAGCATCGCTACGGGTGAGAAAGCCTCATTGTAGTTAACCCCTTGAACTTGTCGAAAACCTTTTGAGACAAGTCGAGCTTTGTAGATAGTAACATTACCATCAACGTCAGTCTTCTTCTTGAAGATCCATTTATTTTCGATGGCTTCCGATCATTGGGCAAGTCCACCAAAGTCGACACTTTGTTCTCATACATGGATCCTATCTCAGATTTCATGGCTTCAAGCCATCTATCGAAATCTGGGCTCATCATAACTTCTTCATAGCTCATAGGTTCGCCTTGGTCTAGTAACATGACTGCTAGGACAGGATTACCGTACCACTCTGGTGCGGGTCGTGCTCTGGTCGACCTACGAAGTTCAGTAGTAACTTGATCTGAAGTTTCATGATCATCATCATTAGCTTCCTCTCTAGTTGGTGTAGGCATCACGGGAACAATTTTCTCTGATGTACTACTTTCCAATTCGAGAGAAGGTACAATTACCTCATCAAGTTCTACTTTCCTCCCACTCACTTCTTTCGAGAGAAACTCCTTCTCTAGAAAGGATCCATTCTTAGCAACAAAGATCTTGCCTTCAGATCTCTGGTAGAAGGTGTACCCAATTGTTTCCTTAGGGTATCCTATGAAGACGCACTTCTCCGATTTGGGTTCGAGCTTTATCAGGCTGAAGCCTTTTGACATAAGTGTCGCAACCCCAAACTTTAAGAAATGACAGCTTAGGTTCTTGCCAAACCATAGTTTATATGGTGTCGTCTCAATGGATGACGGTGCCCTATTTAACATGAATGCAGCTGTCTCTAATGCATAACCCCAAAATGATAGTGGTAAATCGGTAAGAGACATCATAGATCGCACCATATCTAATAAAGTACGGTTACAACGTCGAACACATCATTACGCTGTGGTGTTCCAGGTGGCATGAGTTGTGAAGCAATTCCACATTGTTTTAAATGAAGGCCAAATTCGTAACTCAAATATTCGCCTCCGCGATCATATCGTAGAAACTTTATTTTCTTGTTACGATGATTCTCCACTTCACTCTGAAATTCTTTGAACTTTTCAAATGTTTAAGACTTGTGTTTCATTAAGTAGATATACCCATACCTACTCAAATCATCTGTGAAGGTCAGAAAATAACGATACCCGCCGCGTGCTTCAAAGCTTATCGGACCGCATACATTGGTATATATTATTTCCAATAAGTCATTAGCTCACTCCATTGTTCCGGTGAACAGAGTTTTAGTCATCTTGCCCATGAGGCATGGTTTGCAAGTATCGAAATGATTCATAATCAAGTGATTCCAAAAGTCCATCTGCATGGAGTTTCTTCATGCGCTTTACACCAATATGACCTAAACGATAGTGCCACAAGTATGTTGCACTATCATTATCAACTTTGCATCTTTTGGCATCAACATTATGAATATGTGTATCACTAAGATCGAGATCAATAAACCAATTACATTGGGTGTATGACCATAGAAGGTTTTATTCATGTAAATAGAACAACAATTATTCTTTGACTTAAATGAATAACCGTATTGCAATAAACACGATCAAATCATATTCATGATCAACACAAACACCAAATAACATTTATTTAGGTTCAACACTAGTCCCTAAGGTAGAGGGAGTGTGCGATGGTGATCGTATCAACCTTGGAATCATTTCCAACACACATCGTCACCTCGCCCTTAACTAGTCTCTGTTTGTTCCGCAACTCCTATTTCGAGTTACTAATCTTAGCAACTGAACTAGTATCAAATACCCAGGGGATACTATGAATACTAGTAAGGTACACATCAATAACATGTATATCAAATATACCTTTGTTCACTTTGCCATCCTTCTTATCCGCCAAGTATTTGGAACATTTTCGCTTCTAGTGACCATTCTCTTTGCAGTAGAAGCACTCAGTTTTAGGCTTAGGTCCAGCTTTGGGCTTCTTCACGGGAGTGGCAACTTGTTTGCCATTCTTCTTGAAGTTCCCTTTCTATCCCTTTTCCCTTTTTATTGAAACTAGTGGTCTTGTCAACCATCAACACTTGATGCTCTTTCTTGATTTCTACCATCGCCGATTTCAGCATCGCGAAGAGCTCGGGAATCATTTTTGTTATCCCTTGCATATTATAGTTTATCACGAAGTTCTAGTAGCTTGGTGATAGTTACTAGAGAACTTTGTCAATCACTATCTTATCTGTAAGATTAACTCCCACTTGATTCAAGCGATTGTAGTACCCAGACATTCTGAGCACATGCTCACTGGTTGAGCTATTCTCCTCCATCTTGTAGGTAAAGTACTTGTCAGAGGTCTCATACCTCTCGACACGGGTATGAGTCTGAAATACCAATTTAAGCTCTTGGAACATCTCATATGCTCCGTGGCATCCAAAATGTTTTTATAGTCCCGGTTCTAAGCCATAAAGCATGGCGCACTAAACTATTAAGTAGTCATTATATCGAGCTTGCCAAACGTTCATAACGTCTGCATATGCTCCTGCAATAGGTCTGTCACCTAGCGGTGCATCAAGGACATAATTCTTCTGTGCAGCAATGAGGATAATCCTCATATCACGGACCCATTCCGCATCATTGCTACTACCATCTTTCAACTTATTTTTCTCTAGGAACATATCAAAAATACGGGAGCTATATAGCAGGCTATTGATCTACAACATAGGTTTGCAAATACTATCAGGACTAAGTTCATGATAAGTTAAGTTCAATTAATCAAATTACTAATGAACTCCCACTTAAATAAACATCCCCCAAGTCATCTAAGTGGTATGTGATCCAAATCAACTAACCCAAGTCCGATCATCACGTGAGATGGGGTTGTCATCAATGGTGAACATCTCTATGTTGATCATATCTACTATATGACTCACGTTCGACCTTTCGGTCTCTAGTGTTCCGAGACCATGTCTGTACATGCTAGGATTGTCAAGTTTAACCCAAGTATTCTGCATGTCAAAACTTTCTTACACCCGTTGTATGTGAACATAGAGTCTATCACACCCGATCATCATGTGGTGTCTCGAAACGACAAACTTTCGCAACGGTGCATACTCGGGGAGAACACTTATGTCTTGAAATTTAGAGAAGGGATCATCTTATAATGCTACCGTCGTTCTAAGGAAAATAAAATGCATAAATGATAAACATCACATGGAATGAGAATATGTGATATGATATGGCCATCATCATCATCTCATGCTTTTGATCTCCATCTCCAAAGTATTGTCATGATCTCCATCGTCACCGGCTCGACACCTTGATCTCCATCATTGCGTCGTGGTCGTCACGCCAACTATTGCTTCTACAACTATTGTTAACTCATAGCGATAAAGTAAAGCAATTACATGGCGTTTACATTTCATACAATAAAGAGACAACCATAAGGCTCTTGCCGGTTGCCGATAACTTACAAAACATGATCATCTTATACAACAACGTATATCACATCATGTCTTGACCATATCACATCACAAAATGCCCTGCAAAAACAAGTTAGACGTCCTCTACTTTGTTGTTGCAAGTTTGACGTGGCTGCTACGGGCTTCTAGCAAGAACCGTTCTTACCTACGGCAAAAACCACAACGGTGATTTATCAAGTTTACTATTTTAACCTTCTTCAAGGACAGGCCGCAGTCAAATTCGATTCAACTAAAGTAGGAGAAACAGACACCCGCTAGCCACCTTTATGCAAAACTAGTTGCATGTCTGTCGGTGGAACCGGTCTCATGTACATGGACATTTAAGGTTGATCCAGGCCGCTTCATCTTATAATACCGCCGAATCAAAATAACACGTTGGTGGTAAGCAATATGACTATCACCGCCCACAACTCTTTGTGTTCTACTCGTGCATATCATCTACGAATAGACCTGCTCGGATGCCACTGTTGGGAAACGTTGCATGGAAAAGAAAAAAATTCTACGCACACGCAAGATCTATCCATGGAGATGCATAGCTACGAGAGGGGAGAGACACTACTGGAATTAGCTTATTTGCCGTCAGCCAAGTCTTTGCCGTCCGCTGGCTGACGGCAAAGAAGGTCTTTCCCATCCGCTGGCTGACGGCAAAGAAGGTCTTTGCCGTCCGCTTACAGAAAACGGACGGTAATGAACTGGCTGATGGCAAAGAACGGTCTTTGCCATCAGCCTACTCTTTGCCGTCAGCTAGCGGACGGCAAAGAATCTATGCCGTCAGCTAGCAGACGACAAAGAGAGTGGTGGTCCCCACTAGCGAGCTGATTAAAAAAAACTTAACGGCCCCCCTCTTTGCCGTCAGCTAGCAGACGACAAAGAGAAAAAAAAGCTGACGGCGAAGGTTTGGCGGACGGCAATGAACTAATCTAACTAACGGCGAGACCCACCCCGCCCTGGATCCATCTCTCTGTTTCTCTCCTCTCTCCTCCCCGAGCCACCACGCCGCCGCCGCCGCCCGCCGCCGCCCCCACCACCTGCCGCCGCCCCCACCCCGTGCCGCCGCCCCCGCCACCCGCCGCCACCCCCACCAGCCGCCCCCACCACCTGCCGCCGCCCCTGCCACCAACCAGCCGCCCCCGCCACCCGCCGCCACACCCACCACCCACTGCCCCCGCCACCCGCCGCCACCCCCACCCCGTGCCGTCGCCCCACCACCCCGCCGCCCCGGCGTCGCCGCCGCCCCCGCCACCCGCCACCGCGGCCCCATCGGCCCCGCCTCCCTGCCGGCTCGGGGCCGCCGCTCACCGCCCCTCCCCCCTGATGAGCTCCACCGCCCCTCCCCCATGATGAGCTCCACCGCCCCGGCCGGAGCCCTGCGGCCCCCGTCGCCACCGCCACCCTTCCATTGCGAAGCCCCGGCCCCCGTCGGGTCCGGTGAGTTATTTTTCTTTTTTTCTTTTTTTGCTGTTTAATTGTTAGTGTTAGGTTTAGTGCTAGATATATATGTGTTAGTGTTAGATTTAGTGCATGGGTTTTAGATAATTAGTCATATAATTAAAAGAAGTAGAAAATAGATGAAAAAAGAAGAAGAAGAAAAGAAGAATATGTAGAAGGGGAAGAAGAAGAAGAAGAGGAGGGGAGAAGAAGAAGAAGAAAGTGTAGGAGAAGAAGAGGAGGGGAGAAGAAGAAGAAGAAAGTGTAGGAGAAGACGAGGAGGGGAGAAGAAGAAGAAGAAGAAGAAGAAGAAAGTGTAGGAGAAGAAGAGGAGGGGAGAAGAAGAAGAAGAAGAAGAAAGTGTAGTAGAAGGAGAGGAGGGGAGAAGAAGAAGAAGAAGAAGAAGAAGAAGAAGAAGAAGAAAAGAAGAACAGAAGAATATGTAGAAGGTGCTCTTTGGCCTTCCAGAGGCCGGCGGGGTCATATATTTGTGAATTATGAGTTAGGTCGTATATTTTTTGATTTTGTTATGCAAAACATCATACATATTTGTGTTTATCAGGTGGATTCAAATGTGCAGTTGTTTCGTCGCTGCGAGGGTGTGGTGTTTGACGACCTCCCCGTGCGTTCGACGAGCTCCGCCCCTGCGTTCGTTGGTGAGCACAAATGACATCTATTCCTCCCCCCTTCATTTGCTCTGTTCCGGTCTTCGTGCCGATGAAACTTGCTAGCTATAGGTGTCAATCATCAGTATGTGTAACCACTATGCGTCTCTCGTTCGAAAGGGTTACATCTATAAATATGCATGCATTTGCATATTTATAACCATGATTCTTTCGAATTGTCCAACGCTATCCATGGACAGCCCGAGTATGTGTAGATTGGGTTCGTTTTCCCATATGCTTTGCTCCGGATCCGACGCATAAATTTTGTCAGTGTCTCCCCTGTTGTTCTCCGGGTACACATCCTCTTTGTTTATTGCAGAGAGGTGTATCAGGAGAACATCGGGGAGGTGCTGCCAAAATTTTGCGTCGGATCCGGAGCATAGCATGGGAAAAGGAACCCAATCTACACATACTCTGGTGGGATTAGGACCTATCATTACCTATTAGAGTGTAGGTTGCATGGACATAATAAAATTGACAAACTAGATCAACTGATGAATATATACATGGTGAATTATATATATATATTTGTTGTGTGTCCAGTAGCTCTGAAAGTCAAGATGAGTGATTGTGCGTGGATGTACACTGGTCACACTGGTCAGAACAAATGGAGCACTGAATGGTTCACAAAAACCAAGGCGTTTGTGCAAGCCGCATTTGCAAATGGCCAGAGGAAAACCTGGTGCCCCTATTCCCGGTGCGACAATTGGGAAAAGAGGACAGAGGCTGAAATGGGCAAACACCTGTAGAAGAGTGGTTTTACGCCCAATTATACAGTGTGGACATTTCATGGTGAGTCTGCCCAACATGACCGAGCTGAGGTGGTTCGTCGTCGCACCGACGAGCATGGTACCGGGATGGAAAACATGGTGCATGACTTGGATGATGCTCGGGATTCGGACGAGGAGATGGAGGAATCTGCAAAGGCCTTCAATGAAATGTTGGAGTCTTCAAAACGTCTGCTCCACGAGCACACTGAGCTTTGTCAGTTGGATGCCATCTCACAAGTAATGGCTCTGAAGGCTCAGTTCAACTTGGGCGGAGAATGCTACGACGCAATTATGACTGTATTTGGACGCTTTCTACCCAAAGGCCATGTAATGCCTGCAAACCTGTACCAGTCGGACAAAATCCTCCGTGCACTGAAGATGCCCTATGAGAAGATACATGCATGTGAGAAAGGATGTGCCTTATTTAGGCTTGAATATGCGGACTTGAACTATTGTCCCATTTGCAAGTCTTCCAGGTATGTTGTGGTAGACAACGGTATGGGTGAGAAGACGCAGACCAAAATCCCCGTTAGTGTTCTTCGGTATATGCCAATCGTACCAAGACTTCAATGTCTTTTCATGGTTGAAGAGACGGCCAGACAGATGACATGGCACAAAACGGGGAAAAGAACCGAACTAGATGCAGATGGGAATCTAATGATGGTACACACATCGGATGGTGTTGCGTGGAAGAAGTTTGATGAATTACATGATGACAAAGCGGCAGATCCGAGGCATCCTCGAGTCAGCGTCAGCACGGATGGGTTCAGTGTGTTTGGTCTGACGGCAATCCAATACAGTTGTTGGCCCGTATTTGTCTTTCCACTCAATCTCCCCCCCGGACAGATTATGCAAAGAAAGAATATTTTCCTGATGTTGATAATTCCAGGGCCCAACTATCCGGGGACAAATATGAATGTGTACATGCAGCCGCTTAAGGACGAATTGCAAGAAGCCTGGGATAATAGGTTCAAGGCATATGACGCCTATAGCAAACGGAACTTCATAATGCGTTTCTGGTACATGTACTCGACGCATGACTTGCTGGCATATGCGCTATTCGTTGGCTGGTGTGTGCATGGAAGGTTCCCGTGCCCCACATGCAAGGGAGCTCTTGAGTTTCATTGGCTTCAGGCCGGTCGCGAGTTTTCTTGCTTCGACATGCATAGACAGTTCCTGGATCCTCGCCAAAAGTTCAGGAAAGACAAGAAGAACTTCATCAGAGGTAGAGTTGTCAAAAACTCTGCACCACCTGCGTTGACAGGCCAACAGACCCTGGATCAGTTAAACGCTCTCGAGCCAGATCCAGAGCGTCCAGGGTACTTCAAGGGGTATAATTCTAAACACGCCTGGACTCACAAGACATACTTATGGGATCCGCCTTACTTCAAAGACCTCCTTTGCCCACACAACATCGACGTGATGCACACTGAGAAGAATATCGCTGAGGCACTTTTTGGTACATTGTTCGGCATAGATGGGAAGTCAAAGGATATACTAAGGCTAGAGTCGATCTAGAGGCGCTATGTGATAGGCCGTTACAAAACATGAAAGAACCGAAAGGAAAGCAGAACTGGACGAAGCCAAAGGCATGGTTCAATCTTGGAAGGCCAGCTATGAGGGAAATTATCTTGTGGGTGCAACAGCAGTTGATGTTCCCCGATGGGTATGCAGCGAATCTAAAGAGGGGAGCGAATCTTGATAAATTGAAGATATTTTGTCTCAAGAGTCATGATTGGCACTATGGATTGAGCGGGTAATGCCCGTGATGTTGCGTGGCTTCATCCCTGAGGATGAATGGCTAGTACTGGCAGAACTCAGCTATTTCTTCCGTGTTCTTTGTGCGAAAGAACTATCGCCTGGCGTGCTAGAAGAAATGGAAGAGTTGGCGCCGGAGTTGATCTGCAAGTTAGAGAAGATCTTTCCACCGGGCTTCTTTAATCCAATGCAGCATTTGATTTTGCATCTCCCGACCGAGGCAAGATTGGGGGGGGGGGCGTGCAAAATCGTTGGTGCTACCCAACTGAGAGGATGCAGAAGACGCTTCGACAAAAATGTAAAAATAAACGTAGAATTGAAGCATCGATGGCTGAGGCATTCATCACTAAGGAGGCGGCAAACTTCGTGACAGCAAACTACGAAGCCAAAAATCGTCATTTGCATCTGAAGCCTCGGTACAATGCTGACGAACCTCAAAAGGGTGGATCCAACCTCAGCCTATTCAAAGGGAATCTCGCACCAGCCAGTGGTTTGAAACCAGTATCTTTGGATAACGAAGAATGGCGGACCATTACATTGTATATCTTCAACAACCTGACAGAAGTGCGGCCGTACATCGAGTAAGTTCTCGGTACATTGTTTTGCAACTTCTATTTCCTTTGAACTGCTCTTATTACTGGATATTTCATACAGTCGATACGTCGCCATATTCTCGTATGGAGCGGTAATCCAAAAGGATTCCGTCGAAGAGTATGAGCTTCTCGCAAAGCAAGGAGGCGGCTATCCCGGTTTCATCGCTTGTTTCAAACAAATGGTAATTTCTATTAGACCATTTCATTTCATTCACTAATTTGTGCCTAATGCAACAATCCTTTCGTATTAAACTTGTAGGCTAATTCAGAGTCTATGGACGCCGAATTGAGACAAGTCGCTAATGGTTTTGACTATAAGGTCCGTTCATTTGACAAATACGACATCAACGGGTATCGCTTTCGTACCTATGGCAAAGAGCTATCTATGGCCGACCGAAAGTCTACAAATTGTTGTGTATCTGCTATCGGCGAAGGAGGTACCGAGTATTATGGGAGAGTTGAAGCAATTTATGAACTTCTATTCTATGGTGAAAACCCACCGAATGTCGTACTCTTCAAATGTTATTGGTTTCAGCCGAAGGAGACTAGAAGGACTCATGAACATATAGGGCTAGTTGAAATCAAACAAAGCACCCATTTAGATGTTCTTGATGTCTATATTAGGGCTCAACAGGCGACCCAAGTATTCTATCTACCGTGGGCCTGCCAAACTAATCCAAATCTGAAAGTTTGGGATGTCATTTATGAAGTGCCGCCACGTGCTAGACTATCTCCCCCAAAGGAAGAAGATTACGAACCTCACATTAACCCTGACACATATGAAGGAGAATTCTTCCAAGAGACACGTCTTTCCAAAAAACGTTTCAAGAACCGCTATACTTCACCCCAAAACATTGAAGTAGACAGCGACAGTGAATCCGGCATCACCCCAGAGGAGGAACAAGAAGAGCCGGAACAAGAAGAGGTTACTGCTGCGGATGACCTGTCAATGCTTGACTGATTACGTCAAGGTGGTCTTCCACATGTTGATGCCGCTGAACCCTATGAGCACGTCATTGATGATAGTGATGATGATGATTATGCATTTATTGATGATAGTGATCGAGATTATTAGTAGCCCGCTCCTACACCTCCATGATCACGGTAAGTTTCTCTAGTGTTTTGCTTAACAAATGCATAAAGACCTAGACTTAGCTTTATTTCCTCCAAAATGACTTAATAAGCTTACTGACCTCCAAAACCATCCATTTACCTAAGTTAGCTCTAAAACGATCTATACTTAGCTGTGTTTCCTCCAAAATAACATGTACTTAGCTTACTTATGTCAAAAATGGCATAATTAGCTTAGTTAGCTCATAAACGATCCATTTTACCCAAGTTAGCTCTAAAATGACCCATTTTACCGAGGTTAGCTCCAAAATGACCCATCTTACCTAGGTTAGCTCTAAAATGATGCATTTTACCTAAGTTAGCTCATAAACGATCCATTTCACCTAGGTTAGCTCATAAACGATCCATTTCACCTAGGTTAGCTCATAAACGACCCATTTCAACTAAGTTAGCTCATAAATGATCCATTTCACGTTAGTTAGCTCATAAACGATCCATTTCACCTTAGTTAGCTCATAAACGATCCATTTCACCTTAGTTAGCTCATAAACGATCCATTTTTCCGAAGTTAGCTCATAAATGATCCATTTCACCTAAGTTAGCTCATAAATGATCCATTTCACCTAAGTTAGCTCATAAACGATCCATTTCACCTAGGTTAGCTCTAAAATGATCCATTTCACCTTAGTTAGCTTATAAACGATCCATTTCACCTTAGTTAGCTCATAAACGATCCATGTCACCTAAGTTAGCTCATAAATGATCCATTTCACCTAAGTTAGCTCATAAATGACATATACTTCTTCTTCTAGTCACCTTTTTCTAACTTTCTTATTTGCCATTTTGCAGATCTCATTCACTTCACGGAAGCTAGCTTGCTATGATGGAGTGCTTGTTTTTTCTTCCATTCTCTTCTAGTATTCTTAGCTTGCTATGATGGAACAATGTGTATGTGCAACTTGCTATGTATGAATGGATGGAACTATATATGTATGTACGATGAAACTTACGTGCTGGATATGTCATATGTTTGCTGTGAAATAACCCTGTGAAATATATCTATAGATGTCATATATATTTGCTGTGAAAATTGTTGGATTTAAAAAAAACAGAAAAAGAGCCAATGCAGGCTCTTTGCCATCAGCCACCGACGGCAATGGGCTCTTTGTCGTCCGCGACAGACGGCAAAGCAGCCACGTGGCAGCCAACTGTACTTCCTGGGAGCTGACCCATTTGGTCAGTTTGCCTACAGTGGCGAATGGCAAAGCCTTTGGCTACAGCGGTGGACGGCAAAGACTTGCTGGGCGGTGACGTCCAACTGACGTCATTAGGCAGACGGCAAAGGCCTGATGCTTTTTGCCGTCAGCCGCGGACGGCAAATACTGCCGTTAGCCACCTAACAGACTAACGGCGAATTTATTGCCGCCGGCTTTCTTTGCCGTCAGCCGCTGATGGCAAAGGCCCCTTTGCCGTCCGCTTCAGAAAGCAGACAGCAAAGAAGCTCTTTACCGATCCTTTCTTTGCCGGTGCATTTTGCCGTCCGCGGCGGACGGCAAAGGTCTTTGCCGTCCGCCGTCCATGCCTTTGCCGCCCGCCTTGGCTGACGGCAAATTAGCTGATTCCTGTAGTGAGAATCTTCATACCCTTCAAGATCGCAAAGCAGAAGCGTTTATCAACGCTGTTGATGTAGTCATACACCTTCACGATCCGTCCCGACCAGGTACCGAACGTACGGCACCTCCGCGTTCAGCACATGTTCAACTCGATGACGTCCTCGCCTTCTTGATCCAGCAAGACTGACGAAGTAGTAGATGAGTTTCGGCAGAACGACGGTGTGGTGACGGTGTTGGTGAAGAATAATCTAAGCAGGGCTTCGCCTAAGCGCTACAAAAATTAGGCGGAGGATAAACTAGAGGGGACGGGGTTGCCGGCACATGGCTTGGTGAATCTTGATGTTTCCCGGGTACTAGCCGTGCCCCTCTGTTTATATGTTGAGCCCTGGTGTCAAAACTTGGAGTAAAAGCCTCCTCAAAGTCGGTTTTGCCCGAAAGGCAAGAGTCCTTCTCGGACTCCTGGGCTAGACGCCAGGGTTCCCGGCGTCTACCCCCTAGACGCCAGGGTTCCTGGCATCTTGCCTATGGTCTCCGCAATACTCCCTTTCGCGCTTTCCAAAAGCCTCGTGGGCTTTCGCCTTTGGCCCAAATAAAGTGTTCTCGTACCCAAGCATTACGGGAAACATCCGGAACCCTTCTGGAGTACAAACACTATTATCCCATATATCAATCTTTACCTCCGGACCATTCCGAAGCTCCTCGTCATGTCCATGATCACATCCGGGACTCTGAACAACATTCGGTCACCAACATGCATAACTCATATAATACTATATCATCAACGAACGTTAAGCGTGCGGACCCTACGGGTTCAAGAACTATGTAGACATGACCGAGACACCTCTCTGGTCAATAACCAATAGCGGAACCTAGATGCCCATATTGGCTCCTACATATTCTACAAAGATCTTTATTGGTCAAACCTTTATGACAACATACGTAGTTCCCTTTGTCTATCGGTATGTTACTTGCCTGAGATTTGATCGTCGGTATCTCCATACCTAGTTCAATCTCGTTACCGGCAAGTCTCTTTACTCGTTATGTAATGCATCATCCCGTAACTAACTCCTTAGTCACTTTAATTTGCTTGCAAGCTTCTTTGATGTTGTATTACCGAGAGGGCCCAGAGATACCTCTCCATCATACGGAGTGAAAAATCCTAGTCTCGATCCATGCCAACCCAATAGACACCTTTGGAGATACTTATAGAGCACCTTTAAGATCACCCAGTTACGTTGTGACGTTTGATAGCACACAAGGTATTCCTCCGGAGTCCTGGAGTTGCATGCTCTCATGGTCGAAGAAACATGTATTTGACATTAAGAAATCAGTAGCAATAAACTGAATGATCAATATGCTAAGCTAACGGATGGGTCTTGTCCATCACATCATTCTCCTAATGATGTGATCCCGTTATCAAATGACAACACATGTCTATGGTCAGCAAACCTTAACCATCTTTGATCAACGAGCTAGTCTAGTAGAGGCTTACTAAGGACACGGTATTTGTTTATGTATTCACACATGTATTTAAGTTTCCGATCAATACAATTCTAGCATGAATCATAAACTTTTGTCATGAATAAGGAAATACAAAATAACAACTTTATTATTGTCTTTAGAGCATATTTCCTTCAGGTAGCACCACCTATCAGAACCACGCCAAAAATCTCCGTGTCTCCATTACATTTGCCTTCTCCAAACCCTTCCCTTTACCTTCATATGCAATGTTTTACTTTCGATCCTACACCCTTGTTCGCGTTGGGTTGCAAGGATTTGTTGTTTGTGTGTAGGTAGTGCTTACATAGTTTTGCTTGGTTCTCCTACTGGATTGATAACCTTGGTTCTTAACTGAGCCAAATACTTATCTCTACTGTACTGCATCATCCTCTCCTCTTCAGGGAAATCCCAACACAGTTCACAAGTAGCAGGAAGAATTTCTGGCATCGTTGCGGGGGAAACATCTTCAACATCTATCAAGTACTACACATGAACTTTCATCTCCTTGCATGTACATTATTTGCCATTTGCCTCTCGTTTTCATCTCCCCACTTCTAAAACGTTTTTCACAAAGAAACACAAAAGTATTTTCGTTTGCCTTTTCTTTTGCTTGTTTGTTTGCTTGCTTGCTTTGCCTGCTTGTTTTGCCTTCATGACTCAAAAACAGAAAAGAAACAAGAAAAACAAAGATAACTACAGATCCACTTAAAGTTTTCTACTTGGATCATCTTCGATCCATTTGTGCTCATGCTGAAACCCCAACTAGTTTAGTTGAGGGAAAACCATTAGATGAGCATGCTCATTTTGTGCGTCACCGTTTGTCTCAAAAGGATAAACTCTTATGGAATCAAATAAATTGTTTGTTATGCTATGCTTGGAATATATGTGAAATTTATGATTTTACTTTTTTGCTCTAAGAACCCTGAAAAACACCTTCCCTATCTATGTGAGTTTAATGACAATGAAATCGTATCTTCTTATGCCAAGGAAGTTTATAGTTACTATGATATCGAACAAATTGAAGAATTTGTTGCTTCTAAGGGTGCTTATGAAGTTGCTTCTTTGATTGAAAAGTATGATATTACCCTTTACAAATCTGAAAATTTTGATATTAAATACTGCTATGAAAACTATGCTTGCAATGCCTATGTCGGTGAATTTATTGGGATAATGTCCGCTGCTTTGGAAGAGAATAATGATATGCAGGAATCCATAAACAATTATGATCCTGTTGATTCGCTTGAAATATCCCCTTGTGATGAATTTGACGCTTGTTATGCTTGTGGCCATGATGCCAATATTAATTGTGCTTATAAAGATGAACTTGCTATAGTTCCTTATGTTAAAAATGAAATTATTGCTATTACTCCCATACTTGATGGCTCCTTAAATAAAAAAGCATGATTGCAATGATGCTATTATAAATTCTACTAATGTCAATTATGTTAATGATATGCAAAGCTACAAGCTTGGGGATGATAATTTTGTTATGTCTACTACTTATTGCAATGATCATGATTTGGGTGATAATGATAATGTTTCTTATGATCTTGAAAATTTATTTAAGCCTCATGATGAATATGATATTGATAATAATGTTTGCAATAATACTGAATGTGGGTTTGGAAGAGCGTCAACTTTAGGTAAAAATAATCCCACACATTTGGAGAGCGTTCAATCTTATGAAATTTTTGATAAAAGTGGGTTTGGAGAGGTCATGACTTTAGTTGATGTCAATCCCACTATTTTGGAAGATTATAAAACTTTTACACATGTGGATCATGAAGAGAAATTTTATATTATAGGTATATTGTTGAATTTGATTATGATCCTACATGTAATTATTATGAGAGAGGAAAATATGGTTGTAGAAATTTTCATGTTACTAAATTAACTCTTGTTATGTTGAGATTGCTATTGTTTCTTTCTTCTTCCTTGTATATTCTTGTTTTTGCTTGCCTTGATAATTTGTTTGCTTATAAAATGCCTATGCATATGAAGTATGTTAGACTTAAATGTGTTTTTCACATGCTACATGATGCTCTCTTTGTGCTTCAATTCTTGTCTTTTATGTGAGCATCATTAATATCCCAAGCCTATATTAATGGCTATAAAGAAAGACCTTGTTGGGAGACAACCCAATAGTTTATTTTTTTTTGTTTTTCAATAAGCACATGATTATGATAATGTTATGATTGTGCTTTTTATGTTTTAATTCGTGTTTGTGACAAGTAAAGCCTTTAGGATGGTTGGATGATAGTTGACTTGATTCTGTGAAACAACAGAAACTTTTGTGCCTAGTTCTGGAATTTTATAAATTCACATAAATGGGTTTTTGCTCTGAATTTCTTACACATAATTGATATACAAATTTTCCATGTTGTCCTAATTTTTCATAATTTTTGGAGTTACAGAAGTATGGTCAATGTTTAGATTGCTACAAACTGTTCTATTTTTGGCATATTCTATTTTTGGTGCATTGTTTTGCTTTTTTTGATGAAACTATGGATTGTATCAGGGGGTATAAGCCATGGAGAAGCTAGAATACAGTAGCTATTATACAAAAATTAAACATGAATGGGTTCGCAACAGTACTTAAACGAGTGATTTGCTTTATTATAATAATTGATCTCACAAGGTTTTGTTAAGTTTTGTGTGATTGAAGTTTTCAAGTTTTGGCTGAGATCATGACAGATGAACGAATAAGGAGTGGCAAGAGCCTAAGCTTGGGGATGCTAGAGGCACCCCAAGGTAATATTCAAGGATTCCCAAGCAACTAAGCTTGGGGATGCCCCGGAAGGCATCCCCTCTTTCTTCTAACGACAATCGGTAATTTTACTTGGAGCTATATTTTTATTCGTCACATATCATGAGTTTTGCTTGGAGCGTCGTGCATTATATGAGTCTTTGCTTTGTTTGCTTTTTAGTTTGTCAAAATCATCCGTGCTGGACAGACCTATTTGAGTGAGCCACACGCTTATCATGACTTTTTAGAATACTCTATGTGCTTCACTTAAATCTTTTGAGCTAGGCAGTTGCTCTAGTACTTCACTTATATCTTTTCGAGCATGGCGGTGGTTATATTTTAAACAAATACACTCTCATGCTTCACTTATATTATTTTGAGAGTTGATGTGATTAAATTTTGAAAAAATATTTGCACTATCATGCTTCACTTATATCTTTTTGAGAGTTCATAAATTTTGAAGAAATATTTGCACTCTCATGCTTCACTTATATTTTTTGAGAGTTGATAATAGTGATGGTAATTTGCACAAGATATGAATTTAGTCCCAATATGATGAATATCCAAGAGGGATATAATAAAAAACTTTCATATAGATCATTGGATGTGATAAGCTTGATTCCTTGCAATAATTTTGCGATATGGATATGATAATATGTGAGTTATGCTAGTGAGTAATTGTGCTTTTGTAAGAATATTGGTGTTAAGGCCCTATGCATGCATGTAAAGTCAATAGTTATGCAACGAAGTTACATCCTACTTATGGTCCATTATTCAATGTTAGTTATGTTCAATGCATGTTTATGACCGTTTTCATTTTTTGGTTGGTCGCTTCTCCTTTTTTGGTTGGTTGCTTCTCCATCTATTTGCTAGCCTCCACTTGTACTAAGCAAAAATACTGCTTGTGCATCCAATTCCTTAAACCTAAAGTTGTGCCAAATGAGTCCACCATACCTACCTATATGCGGTATTTACGTGTCGTTCCAAGTAAATTTGCATGTGCCAACTCTAATCATTAAAAAAATCCATTTTGTGTGCTAGTATCGCTCATGAAGCGGCAGGGGTGCCCAATATTTTCCATGCTAGGTGTTTTATTCTCACGGTGAGTGTTTATTCACTTGTCATTGCACGAGAGTGTGGCAGGTAATAGGGATGCCCAGTCACGAAATGAAGAAAAAAATCCTTGGAAAGTGTTGGTATGCAAGGCACCCGTGGATTGTGAAAGAATGGTGGAAAGGAAATAAACTTTATTTTCAGTTTGGAAACCACCTATAATTTGTCTAGCATGGAAGATATTGGGAATTCTCGGTCGTTTTCGTTGACAGGAAAAGCATGCCTATCTCAAAAACAATTTTATCTCCATTTTAAGCTTTAAGCTCTCGCACCTCTGCAAATCTCTGCTTCCCTCTGCGAAGGGCCTATCTATTTACTTTTATGCATTTTTTATGTTTATTTGAGTCTCAATCTTCTCTTATAAAGCACCAACTAGAGAGCACTATTTTCATACTTGTGCATTGGATGTAGCTAATGTTGAGTGTACTTCATGAATGGATCAATGACTGAGCATAATGGGCTAGGGATAACTTTCATTAGTGTTGATATTTTAAAAGACATGGTTGCTTGTTGGTATACTTGAGTATTGATGTCTTCATGTCAAATTATGGACTATTTCTTTGAATCACTCAAGTCTAAATATCCATGCTGCAAAATAAAAGATTATATGATGTATGTGATAGGTAGCATTGCACATCAAAAATTCTGTTTTTATCATTTACCTTCACGAGGACTAGCAGGAATTAAGCTTGGGGATGCTTGATACATCTCCGACGTATCTACAATTTTTGATTGTTCCATGCTATTCCGGTATCAATTTTGGATGTTTTATATGTCATTAGATGCAATTATATATCATTTTTGGGGACTAACCTACTAACTTAGTGCCCAGTGCCAGTTGCTGTTTTCTGCATGTTTTTGGATTTTCATAAAATCAATATCAAACGAAGTCCAAATGGAGAAAAAAACTTTGGATTGATTTTTTCTGGACCAGAAGAGACCCTAGAAGGTCTGGGAGAAGGCCAGAAGATCCATGAGGGAGCGAAAAGCCCTTGGGGCACGCCCCAAGGGGGCGCCCCCTAGGCTTGTGAGCCCCTCGTGGCACCTCCAACCCTAATTCCACCTCTATAAATACTCAAATATTCCGCTAACATCAAAGAGACACCCGAAATACTTTTTTCACTGCCGCAAGTTCCAAAACCACGAGATCCCATCTGGAGGCCTTCTCCAATACTCCGCCGGAGGGGGAATCGATCACGGTGAGGCTGTACAATAACCTTGCTGCCCTTCCGATGATGCGTGAGTAGTTTACCACAGACCTATGGGTCCATAGTTAGTAGCTAGATGGCTTCTTCTCTCTATATGATCTTCAATACAATGTTCTCCTTGATGTTCTTGGAGTTCTATCTGATATAATGACTTTTTGCAGTGTGTTTGTTGGGATCTGATGAATTGTGAGTTTATGATCAGATCTATCCATGAATATTATTTGAGTTTTCTCTGAACTCTTTTATGCATGATTGCTATAGCTTCGTATTTCTTCTTGGATCTATTGATTTGGTTTGGCCAACTAGATTGATTTATCTTGCAATGGGAAGAGGTGCTTTGTAATGGGTTCGATCTTGCGATGCTCAATCCCAGTGACATAAGGGGACGTGACACGTATGTATCCTTGCTATTAAGGGTAAACAGATGGGTTTATTCATGCGTGAGTTTATCTTGTCTACATCGTGTCATCTTGCTTAAGGCGTGATACGTCGCTATACTTTTTGATTGTTCCATGCTATTATATTATCAATCTTAGATGTTTTATATACATTTAGAAGCAACTTTATATAATTTTTGGGACTAACCTATTAACTTAGTGCCTAGTGCCAGTTGCTGTTTTTTGCTTGTTTTTGACTTTGCAGAATATCAGTACCAAACGAAGTCCAAATACAACGAAACTTTTAGGAGATTTTTTCTGGCAATAAGAGACCCTGGAAGCTTGGGGATGGAATAAGAAGATGAAAGAGGGACCCACTAAGCACCAGGGCACGCCAGGGGCCTCTGGCGCGCCCTGGTGGGTAGTGGGGTGCACGAGCATCGTTTTGACCTACCTCCGCCTCTATAAATACTCTAAAATCCCAAAACCCTTGGGGAGTCCACAAAATACTTTTTCGCCAACGCAAGTTCCAGAACCACGAGATCCAGTCTAGAGGCCTTTTCCGGCACTCTGCCAGAAGAGGAAATGATCACGGAGGGGTTCTTCATCATCCTTGCTGCCACCTGATGATGCGTGAGTAGTTTACCACGGGCCTTTGGGTCCATAGTTAGTATCTAGATGGCTTCTTCTCTCTTTTTTACAATGTTCTCCTCGGTGTTCTTGGAGATCTATTTGATGTAATGACTTTTTGCGGTGTGTTTGTTGGGATCCGATGAATTGTGAGTTTATGACCAGATCTATCCATGAATATTATTTGAGTTTTCTCTAAACTCTTTTATGCATGATTGTTATAGCCTCATATTTCTTCTCCGGTTTATTGGTTTGGTTTGGCCAACTAGATTGATTTATCTTGCCATGGGAAGAGGTGCTTTGTGATGGGTTCGATCTTGCGATGCTCAATCTCGGTGACAGAAAGAGACATGACACACATGTATCATTGCTATTAAGGGTAACAAGATGGGATTTATTTCATTCGTGAGTTTATCTTCTCTACATCATGTCATCTTGCTTAAGGCGTTACTCCGTTCTTTAATGAACTTAATACACTAGATGCATGCTGGATAGCGGTTGATGTGTGGAGTAATAGTAGTAGATGCAGGTAGAAGTCGGTCTACTAATCTTGGAGGTGATGCCTATATACATGATCATTTCCTTGGATATCATCATAATTATTTGCTTTTCTGTCAATTGCGCAATAGTAATTTGTTTACCCACTGTATGCTATTTTCTCGAGAGAAGCCTCTATGAAAACTATGGCCCCCGGTCTGTTTTCTATCATATATTAAAACGAAAAATACCTTGCTGCAATTTTCTTTTATTTATTTTATTTTGTATTATTGTCAGATCTATCTATCACAAACTCTATCTTTTAATCTTGCTCGTAACCGCTGAGGGATTGACAACCCCTCTATGCATTGGGTTGCAAGTATTTGTTGTTTGTGTGTAGGTGCCGTTTACATAGTGTTGCGTGGTTCTCTTACTGGATTGATAACCTAGGTTTCATAATTGAGGGAGACACTTATCTCTACTATACTGCATCATCCTCTCCTCTTCGGGGAAATCCCAACGCAGGTCACAAGTAGTAGGAAGAATTTCTAGCGTCATTGTCGGGGAGACATGATCAACATCTATCAAGTACCTACGCATAAAATTTCATCTCCTTGCACTTAGATTATTTGCCATTTGCCTCTTGTTTTCATCTCCCCCACTTCTAAAAAGTTTTTTTTTGAAAAATTGCAAAAATATTTTTCGTTTGCCTTTTTGCGTGTTTGCTCGCTTTTATTGTCTTCATGCCATGACTCAAAAACAGAAAAATAAACAAGAACATAAAGATAACTATGGATCCACTTAAAGTTTTCTACTTGGATCATCTTGATCCATTTGTGCTCGTGCTAAAACTTCAACTAGCTTAGTTGATGGAAAATCTTTTGATGAGCATGCTCATTGTGTGCGTCACTGTTTGTCTCAAAAAGGGAGACTCTTATGGAATCTAATAAATTGTTTGCTATGCTATGCTTGGAATCTTTGTGAAATTTATGATTTTACTTGTTGCTCTAAGAACCCTGAAAAACATCTCCCCTACCTATGTGAGATTAACGATAATGAAATCTTATCTTCTTATGAAAGGGGTGTTTATAGTGACTATGATATCAAACAAATTGAAGAATTTGTTGCTTTTAAGGATGCTTATGAAGTTGCTTCTTTGATTGAAAAGTATGATATTACTCTCTGCAAATCTGAAAAATTTGACATACTTAAATATTGCTATGAAAATTATGCTCATAATGCCTATGTTAAAGAATTTATTGAGAGGATGTCTGCTGCTTTGGAAGAGAATAATGATATGCATGAATCTATAGATAATTATGATGCTGTTGATTTGATTGAATTATCCCCTCTTGATGAACATGATGCTTGCGCTATTCGTATGGCCATGATGCCAATATTAATGATGCATATGATGATGAACATACAATAGTTCCTTATGTTAAAAATGAAATTATTACTATTGCACCCACAATTGATAGCACCTTGAATGAAAAGCATGGTTGTAATGATGTTATTATAAACTCCATTAATGTCAATTGTGTTAATGATAAGCGAAATCCCAATCTTGGGGATGATAATTTTGTTATGTCTACTACTTGTTGCAATTATCATGATTGCGGTGATACTTCTTATGATCTTCAAAATATATTTAAGCCTCATGATGAATATGTAATTGATAATAATTTTTGCAATAATATTGTAAAAATAATCCCACATATTTGGAGAATGTTCAATCTTATGAAATTTTGAAATTTTTGATAAAAGTGGGTTTGGAGAGGTCGTGACTTTAGTTGATGTTAATCCCACTATCTTAGAAGATTATAAGACTTTTATGCATGTGGGTCATGAAAAGAAAATTTTACATAATAGTTATATTGTTGAATTTGATTATGATCCTACATGTAATTATTATGAGAGAGGAAAATATGGTTGTAGCATTTTTCATGTTACTAAATTACCTCCCGTTGTGTTGAAATTAACAATGTTTTATTCTTCTTCCTTGCATATGCTAGATTATTTTTCTTGTGATAATTTGTTTGATTATAAAATTCCCATTCATAGGAAGTATGTTATACTTAAAAGTATTTTTCACATTCTACTTGATGCTCTCTTTGTGTTTCAATTATTATCTTTCATGTGAGCATCATTGAAATCTCAAGCCTATCTTGATGGCTATAAAGAAAGAGCTTGTTGGGAGAGAACCCAATAGTTTTGTTTTTGTTTTTTAACAAACACATAATTATGCGACTGTTATGATTGTCCCTTTTATTTTTTAATTAGTGTTTGTGCCAAGTAAAGCTTTAGGATGGTTTGGGTGATAGTTGACTTGATTCTGTTAAAAAATAGAAACTTCTCCGCCTAGTTCTGGAATTTTGTAAAGTCAAAAAACGTGCTTTTGCTCTGATTTTTTTACACATGATTTATATACAAATTTCCCACGTTTTTCTAATTTTCAGATTTTTTGGAGTTACATAAGTAGGGTCGAAGTTCATATTAGTATAGACTATTCTGTTTTTGACAGATTTTGTTTTCGTTGCATTGTGTGCTTATTTTGATGAATCTATGGATTGTATCGGGGGGTATAAGCCATGGTAAAGTTTGAATACAGTAGGTATAATGCAATAAAAAAATATGAATAGGTTTGCAACAATACTTAAAGTGATGATTTGCTTTATTATACCAACGGATCTCACGAAGGTTTTTGGTAAGTTTTGTGTGATTGAAGTTTTCAAGTTTTAGGTGAGATCACGATGGATGAAGAAATAAGGAGTGGCAAGAGCTTAAGCTTGGGGATGCCCGAGGCACCCCAAGGTAATATTCAAGGAGTCCCATGCAACTAAGCGTGGGGATGCGCCCGAAGGCATCCCCTCTTTCTTCTAACGACCATCAGTAATTTTACTTGGAGCTATATTTTTATTCGTCACATATCATGAGTTTTGCTTGGAGCGTCTTGTATTATATAAGTCTTTGCTTTGTTTGGTTTTTAGTTTGTCACAATCATCCTTATTGTACACACTTGTTTGAGAGAGCCACATGCATATCATGATTTGCTAGAATACTCTATGTGCTTCACTTAAATCTTTTGAGCTAGGCAGTTGCTCTAGTACTCCACTTATATCTTTTTGAGCACGGCGGTGGCTATATTTTTAAGAAATAAACTCTCTTGCTTCACTTATATTATTTTGAGAGTTAGTAAATTTTAAAGAAACATGCTCTCATGCTTCACTTATATTTTTTTGAGAGTTGGAAAATTTTGAAGAAATATTTATGCTCTCGTGCTTCACTTCGATCTTTTTGGGAGTTTAGAATAGTAATGGTAATTTGCACGAGATATGAATTTGGTCCCAAAGTGATAGATATCCAAGGGGGATATAATAAAAACTTTCATGAAGATTATTGGATATTATAAACTTGATTCCTCACAATAGTTTTGCGATATGGAGATAGTGATATGTGAGTCATGTTGGTGAGTAATTATGCTTTAGTAAGAATATTGGTGTTAAGGTTTGTGATTCCCTATGCATGCACATAAAGTCAATAGTTATGCAATGAAATTATATCCTACTTGTGGTGCATTATTCAGTGTTAATTATGTTCAATGCTCGTTTATGACCGTTTAAGTTTTTTGGTTGGTTGCTTCTCAATCTATTTGCTAGCCTGCACTTGTACTATGTGGGAATACTGCTTGTGCATCCAATTACTTAAACCCAAAGTTGTGCCAAATGAGTCCACCATACCTACCTATATGCGGTATTTCCGTGTCGTTCCAAGTAAATTTGTATGTGCCAACTCTAATTTTCAAAATGAATTTCCGTTTTGTGTGCCCGTACCGCCAATGAAGCGGCAGGAGGTCGCCAATATTTTCCATGCTAGGTATTTATTCTCACAATGAATGTTTATTCACCTGTCACTGCACGAGAATGTGGCAGGTAATAGGGATGCCCTGTCCAGAAATGAAAAAAAACTATGATAATAAATTCCTTGGAAAGTGTTGGTATGGAAGGCACCCGTGGATACGGCAAGAAATGGATTGTGAGAGAATGGTGGAAAGGAAATAAACTTTACTTTTTGTTTGGGAACCGCCTATAATTTGTGTAGCATGGAAGATATTGGGAATTCTCGGTCGTTTTCGTTGACAGGAAAAGCATGACTCTCAAAACAATTTTATCTCTCAATTTAAGCTATGAGCTCTCACACCTCTAAAAATCTCTGCTTCCCTCTAGGAAGGGCCTATCTATTTACTTTTATGCAATTTTCATTTTTATGTTGAGTCTCCATCTTCTCTTATAAAGCACCAACTAGGGAACACTATTTTCATACTTGTGTATTGGATGTAGTTAATATTTGAGTATGTTTCATGAATGGATCAATGATTGAGCATAATGGGCTAGGAATAACTTTCTTTAGCATTCATATTATGAAAGACATGGTTGCTTGTTGATATGCTTGAGTATTGATGTCTTCATGTCGAATTATAGACTATTGCACTACAAAAAAATACACTTCCGTGATGATACGTGTTTGTCACAGTAGGTCACGTTTTCTGTCATGCATGTACATCCATGACGATTTTATGACAGAATCAAGATAGTCATACCTGTGCTGTCGTAGAAGTGTTTCATGACATTACCACAATATCATCATGGAAGTGTCCACTTCCATGACGATAAATGCCGCGTCATGGAAGTGCTTTCGTCAAGGGTGACCGACACGTGGCATCCACCGTAACGGCTCGCCGTAAAGCTATCGGGTCCGGTTTTGGATCCGATAACCCGCTTACAGCCATGACCAATGCCGATTTTCCACGTGTAAAATTCTCATTGGCCGACGGAACCACGTGTCAGCTCCTCGTTGGCACACATGTCACTCATCCAATGGTCGAGATGCGCCTATGATATGTTGACACGTGGACGGGCCCAAAAGTGGCCCATAGAGTTTAAATGGGCCGGCCCAACTAAAGGCCCACAAGATTTAGCGGACCATAATGGGTCGGCCCTGCTAAAGGCCCACAAGATTTTGCAGACCATAATGGGTTGGCCCAGCTAAAGGCCCAACTTTCTCAGTTTAGGCCCGTACGACTAGTGTCAAATCGGCCCATCAACGGCCCATCCTAAACTTGTCATCATCGTGGCCCATGGTCACTTCTGGCCCGTTAACAGTCCGCTAAGTATTTGGGTCGAATTGCAGCCCGGTGTATTTCCGGCCTGTTAAAGGTCCTGCTTCATTTGGGCCCATTTATAGGCCATTGAAACTTTCGGCCCATAAACGACCGTGAAGGATTTCGGTCATATTCGGCCATGTTTGACATTCGGCCTGATAGAGGCCCACTATAGATTTGGGCCACTTTCAGCCTATTGTGATTTTCGGCCTGTTAACGTCGGACGAAATCCATGGGCCATATGTGGCCCAATGTCACATCGGGCCTATTAACGACCCATATAAAAATGACACTAATCAAGCCCGACCGAACTTCCGGCCTGTTAAAGGCCTGTGTAGTAGGTCGGCGCATTTACGGCCCATCCGATTTCGGCCTGTGAACGATCCGCATTGTAAATGGGCCACCATTTCGGCCTGCTAAGACCAGTGGGTTATTTGGCACAATCAGGGCCCAATCTCACTTTCGGCCTATTAAAGGCCCATGTTTTATGGGCTCGAGATATTTACACCTATAACGACCTATTGTTACTGAGGGCCCAAATTATGTTTAGGCCTGTTAAAGGCCCACTATGGGCACATGCCTACCAGAAAAATATGAAAGCTTATGCTGATTTAGGCCCAGATATTTTTAGTGGGCTACTTGCAAATTTCGGCCCATAATCATTTTTAGCCCAATTGGAATGGGTCCGACGAATGTTGGCATGTTGGGCTCCTACGAAGCTTTCGGCTGAATACATATACTAAGATAAACCTACACTATAAAAAAAGAGCGTCGTAATTACTTCAGCCTTTGGCAGCATCATAAATGTTGTATCACAAGAAAATAAATTCCAACCATACAACAAAAGGACTGTTGGCATAAAGTTTACAGTCCTTGCAGATAAAAGCACCATCAGATGTATAGAAGCACAGATCATTTGACGTGAGTGCTAATGTTTGAGGCTGTAGAATCTGATGGAGCAGCACGATCTTCCCCTTTTTCAGCCATTGCTCTTGAACAACGAAGCAAATGTGTGATAGTCTGGTTTCAAAACCATTCATATCTTGATGACATTTTTCAACCACTATTCTTTTTTCCGAAATGACGTCCATTAGAGATTGGACTTGTGTCTGGAGCACAGATATATCACTATGTCTAGCCGAAAGATTTTGTTCAGTAGGCGATTTGGACGACGTTACCTTGACAACCAACCCAGAATTATGCAAGACGAGGTCAAACGCTTGTAGCTCGATGTTCCATTCGGCGACTCTTCCTGCAGCGTTAGGGCTCCTGAGCACTCTCTCCAGTGGGTAAGCCGAGACGACCTTGATGGGGTGACCCTGGAAGTAGTGGCGCAGCTTACGCGAGGCCACCAGGAGCGCGAGCAAGAGCTTCTGAGGCATGGGGTATCGTGCCCTCGCATCTCGTAGCACCGTGCTGACGAAGTACACCGGGTGCTCGACGAGGGCGGGAGTGCTGGTGGAGTCCTTGGCTCCCTGGGGCTGAGGTGCTTCCTGTGGATCTCCGGCTTCAGGAGCTTGACGACTTTCCGCGGCAGCCGCTGCCTCGGGAGCATCGCCTTGGTGTTGTGCTGCCTTGTCCGGTTTGGTGGTTCCACTTGGCAGGCCCTTGACCTGGCGCTCTTCTCTGAGGGCCACCAGCGCCGCGCTGGCGGAGTGGGGTGTGGCAGATAGGTAGAGCACCAAAGGCTCGAGAGGACGAGGCGCTACCATCACTGGCGGGCTGGTCAAGTATCTCTTGAGGTCTTGAAATGCAAGGTCGGCCTCGGGGGTCCACCCGAACGAGCCCTTCTTCTTCATCAGCTTGAAGACCAGCAACGCGCGCTCCCCCAGCTTGGAGATGAAGCGCCCCAACGAGGTCACGCAGCCCGCGAGCTTCTGCATTTCCTTCAGGGTTTGCGGCTCGATCCCCCTGTGGGACACAAGGAAGCCCAGCAGCTTGCCGGAAGGGACACCAAACACGCACTTCTCTGGGTTGAGCCGCAAGTCCACCTGGCGTAGGCTCGCGAAGGTCTCCTCCAAGTCTTGAATCAAAGTTCTAGCCTCCCGAGACTTTACCACAATGTCGTCAACGTAGGCCTCAGCGTTCCTCCCGAGCTGCAGACCCAGGGTGATGTGCATCAGCTGTTGGAAGGTCGCGCTTGCGTTGCGCAGCCCGAACGTCATGCAAGTGTAGCAGTACACCCCGCACGGGGTTAGGAAGGCCGTCTTCTCCACATCTTCTATCGCCATCTTGATCTGGTGATAGCCTGAGAACGCATCCAGGAAGCATAGAAGATCGCACTCGGTGATGGAGTCAATGATCTGGTCGATGCGTCGAAGCAGGAACGGATCTTGGGGACAAGCCTTGTTGAGGTTGGTGAAGTCGACACAAATGCGCTCTTTTCCTCCTTTCTTCGGCATGACGTCGGGGTTTTCCAGCCATTCCGGGTATCGGACTTCGCGGATCACACCCGCTGCTTCTAGCTTGCGAGTTTCTTGCACAATGAAGGACTGCTTCTATGTGGATTGCCGCCGCACCTTCTGCTTCATGGGGCGCACATTGGGGCACACCCTTAAGTGATGCTCGATCACGCCTCTTGGGACCCCTACCAGCTGCTTGGGTTCCCAGGTGAACTCCTCCTTGTTTGCGCGTAGGAACTTCACCAATGCTTCCTCCTAGTCCCGGTCGAGGTTGGCGCCAGTGGTGAAGGTGGCTCCCGATGATCCATCCTCCTCGACCGGCACTTTCTTCGTTTCGGCTTGATCCTGGGTCAACAAGTGCTTCTTTTCCGCTGGCGCAGCCCCCTTAGCCCCCGGGGCGGCTCCGTCGGCCGGGTGTGCCGCTGTCGCGGCCCTGAAGGCAAGTTGGAGGGCCGTCAGGGCCTCCTTGGTGTCACCAACCACGGTAAGGACGCCGTTGCTCCCTGGCATCTTCATGAGGTTGTAGGCTGGATGGGTGGCCACCATGAACTGAGCCAGGGTCGGGTACCCGTGGATGACGTTGTACGAGAGGCTGATGCAAGCAACATCAAAGTCGATAAGCTCGGTGCGGTAGTTGTCACGGGTGCCGAAGGTCACGGGGAGGCGGATCTGCCCTAGGGGGCTTGTGGAGCCACTGTCAACCCCGGATAAAGGCTTCGTAGGGCGGAGCCGTTCGCACGGCACATGGAGCAAGCTGAAGGCTTCCACCGAGAGCACGTTGAGTCCGGTCCCGCCGTCGATGAGGGTCTTGGTAACCGCCACATGGTAGATGGTGGGCGTGCAAAGCATTGGGAGAGCGCCTGAGCACGCGGTGATCGCTGGATGATCCTCCATGTTGAAGGTGAGGTCGGCCTTGGGCGCCGCCCATCCTGGAGGAGCTCCCAGCTGCGCACGGGCGACGCCCACTTGGCGGAAGAATTGCTTGACGTGGCGACCTGAAGGCGGCGCCCGGGAGCCGCCGAGGAGGGGTGCGATGGCAGGGGGTGCCGGTCCCCCGAGGCACGCAATGAAGAGGTCGCGTAGCTCCTCCCAGGAAGCCATAGAAGATCCCGGCATATGGAGAAGCCAAGCGCACGGCGCGCCAGTAGGGCCATGGGGAACCAGTTGGCCATGACCTTGTCGTCGCCCCGGGCTTCTAGAACAGCCTCCTCGTACGCCAGTAGGAAGGCCGCCGGATCCGCCGTGCTGTCGTAGCGGGGCAGCATCTTCGGCTTGAACTTGCACGGCCACCGCACCTGCCGCAGGGCGGGGGCGAGGGCCCGAAGCCCCATGGTGCAGCTGCGTGCGCCCATCTATCCAGTCAGAGAAGCGGCGCCGTCCATGAGAGCTGGTCGGAGATGCGAAGCTGTCGGGGGAGCGAAGCTTCGGCGCACCCCTACCTGGCGCGCCAAATGTCGGATTTCAGGTTCCGGCAAAACCCTTGTGGTTCGACACTGGGGTGCGCACGAAGATCTCTCTCTCCCTCACGAGCTTGCTCGCTCAAGGATCCACGGCCTAACTCGACGAACTTGAAGAACACGGGGACACAAGATTTATACTGGTTCGGGCCACCGATGTGGTGTAATACCCTACTCCAGTGTGGTGTGGTGGATTGCCTCTTGGGCTGAGGGTGAACAATTACAAGGGAAGAACAGCCTCCTGAGGAGAGGTGTTCTTATGCTCGGTGAGCTTGGGGGTGTGTGGATGGAATGGATCCGATCCAAGATGAGTTGCCTCCTATGGTGGTGGCTAGTCCTATCTATAGAGGCCTTGGTCCTCTTCTCAAATATTGAGCGGGAAGGGATCCCATAACTGCCAAGTTTGAAGGGGGACAACTAGTACAAGTTATCTTGACAAAAGGTGGTCTTCGCCTGCCAAAGGCTCTGGCGGTGATGCCGTCTTGGGCTCCACGGTGACCTCCGTCCTACCGTCCTGCTGGTCTTGGTCTCGTTGCACCGATATGGAAACCTTTGCCTGATGCCTCGGGACTCCTCGCCTGCCTTGCCTCTTTAGCATCAAAGAGGAAGCGAGTACTCTGCGCCCGCTGGCGCCCGCCTGGTGCCCGCCTGGCCTTGGTGGTCATGGCTTGCGTCACAGGAACCTCGCGAGGTGTCCCTTGCCTTGATCTCTCCGCCCCTCGCGACCCAGCCTGGTGAGGCCGCCCCCGAGGAGGTCTTGTGTCGTCCGCCTCGCGAGGCTTGGCCCCTCGCGAGTGTCTTGAGTGTTTGCTGGTGAAGATGGGCCGTACAGGGCCGCTGGTGGAGCCATGCCGTGGGCCGCAGGCAGGCAAGTCTGGGGACCCCCGTTCCCAGAATGCCGACAGTAGCCCCCGGGCTCAAGGCGCGCTCGGACTTGGCTTCGCGGTGAAACCAAGGGGCAAGTGCAGAGTGCCGCGGGCCCCAATAGCCTGCGGCCTTGATTGACATGTGGCGATTGACTGGACGTGGGCGCCTTCGCTTCCCCATGCTGCCTCGGCAACTACCTGACTTGACGAGTCGCTGCTGCATGCAGAGAAAAATCATCATTACCTGTGATCGTGGGGATCGCCGGTTGGCCTTCTCCCGCTATAAATGAGGAATGGGCGGAGCCCCCATCGCTCATCTCTTCCTGCTCCGCTCGCTTCTTCTCCCTCCTCGCTCCTCTGCTCGGCAGCGACTCCCATGGCACCGGCGAAGAGGTTCTCCGCCGCAGAGAAAGGGAAGGCCTGCCGGGTGGGGCCCGGCTCCCCGCCACCCAAGAGGGGGCGCGGCCGCCCCCGCAAGCACACCGCGACCCCTGCCGTGGCCCCTCACGACCGCGGCGGCGCCTCTTCGCGTGGTGGGAGTCGCCCATGTCGTGGCATCCCCGTCGATGAAGGGAGGCGCGCCATGGTCGCGCGGCCTCCCCGGCCGCGCTTCCGCTCGGCGGAAGTGCTGCCGGAGTTCGTCGTGTGGTCGGAGAACCCGACCGGCACTTGGCTTCAACTCCCGCGCTTCTTTGCCGGCGAGCTGCCGGCCACGAGTCTAGGCGGGCTCTGGCTGCCGGCTGACGACTGGTGCAACAAGGCTTCTTGGGTCGCGGTGGAGGTCTCCGTCGCAGGCAACACAACCCTGGCCCGCAGCTAGCAGGCGTTTGCCCGTGCGCGCGGCCTGGGAAGGCGGTGCACCCTCCACTTCAAGTACGACGGCAATGCGACCCTCTATGTGAGGGTATTCGGAGAAGACGGCCGCCGCGTCGGGTGCTGCCCTGAGGACAACGACGGCGGTGAGGTGCTCGGCCTTGGCGACGGTCGTGACGAGGGTGAGGATGGTCTTGCCCTCGGCGCTGGCCGCTGCTCGTCCAGCTACGGCGATTCTTCCTCTGGTGACAGCTCCAGCAGCGGCGGCTACGACCAGTCGCCACGCCGCCGCACCCGCTTCGAGGGCGGCAGTGAGTCGTCTCGTCGACGCGCCCCAGTGAAGCACGAGGAGGGGTCCGGCTGAGCCCAGGAGAGCGCCATGGATCCCAGGAGAGCGCCCTGGGCCCATCCTCGTGAACCGCCGCGAGAGCGCGTGCCACTTTTGTTTCGTTCTTCCTTTTCTTCCTGCATTAAGAGAGAGACAATATGGGGCCCTGCAGGGCGTGCAACGAACCATGATTTACAAGATGTTATGCTATGTTTATTGTTCCTGTGTCGTGTTGCTGCATCGACGTTTTATGTAGGCGCGTAGGAATAACTTAGCTTGACGCGCTCGAAGTAGTTTCCGCCTCGTGAGGTGCGCATTCCCCAGTACCTAGCGAGGCCTCCTTGGCTTGGGAGGCATCTAGGAGCTGCAAAAATTCGTTAGGAAACTCTTATTCTTCTGAGCCCTGGTCGCAGGCTCCGCCGGTCATGACCCAGCGCTTCGCATTGCGGTACCCGAGGGGCACGGATTGAGAGAGGTGCACTAGCTTGCGAGCTCGAGCAAGGGTGCCTCGCGAAGAACAGGAAAACGCTCACGAGGTGTTGGGGAACGTAGCAGAAATTCAAAATTTTCTACGCATCACCAAGATCAATCTATGGAGTTTACTAGCAACGAGAGGGAAGGAGTGCATCTACATACCCTTGTAGATCGCGAGCGGAAGCGTTCAAGAGTACGGGGTTGATGGAGTCGTACTCGTCGTGATCCAAATCACCGGTGATCCTAGCGCCGAACAGACGGCACCTCCGCGTTCAACACACGTACGGAGCAGCGACGTCTCCTCCTTCTTGATCCAGCAAAGGGGGGAGGAGAGGTTGATGGAGATCCAGCAGCACGACG
The DNA here is from genome assembly GCF_002575655.3 of Aegilops tauschii subsp. strangulata. NCBI lineage: Eukaryota > Viridiplantae > Streptophyta > Magnoliopsida > Poales > Poaceae > Aegilops > Aegilops tauschii. The sequence continues at coordinate 490,029,428 of NC_053039.3, forward strand.
GTGTGGTGGTGGAAGTAGCGGGATTCCAACAGGGCTTCGCCAAGCGCTGCGGGAGGAGGGAGATGTGTCACGGGAGGGAGAGGGAGGCGCCAGGGCTTAGATATTGCTGCCCTCCCTTCCCCCCACTATATATAGGGCCAAGGGAGAGGGGGGGCGCAGCCTTGGCCCTTCCTCCAAGGAAGGGTGCAGCCAGGGAGGAGTCCTTCCCCCCCAAGGCACCTCGGAGGTGCCTTCCCCCTTTAGGACTCTCCATTTTCCTTATCTCTTGGCGCATGGGCCTCTTGGGGCTGGTGCCCTTGGCCCATATAGGCCAAGGCGCACCCCCTACAGCCCATGTGGCCCCCCGGGGCTGGTTGACCCCCTTGGTGGACCCCCGGACCCCTTTCGGCACTCCCGGTACAATACCGATAAAGTGCGAAACTTTTCCGGCGACCAAAATAAGACTTCCCATATATAAATCTTTACCTCCGGACCATTCCGGAACTCCTCGTGACGTCCGGGATCTCATCCGGGACTCCGAACAACTTTCGGGTTACCGCATACTAATATCTCTATAACCCTAGCATCACCGAACCTTAAGTGTGTAGACCCTACGGGTTCGGGAGACATGCAGACATGACCGAGACGACTCTCCGGTCAATAACCAACAGCGGGATCTGGATACCCATGTTGGCTCCCACATGCTCCTCGATGATCTCATCGGATGAACCACGATGTCGAGGATTCAATCAATCCCGTACCCAATTCCCTTTGTCAATCGGTATGTTACTTGCCCGAGATTTGATCGTCGGTATCCCGATACCTTGTTCAATCTCGTTACCGGCAAGTCTCTTTACTCGTTCCGTAACTCACATCATCCCGTGATCAACTCCTTGGTCACATTGTGCACATTATGATGATGTCCTACCGAGTGGGCCCAGAGATACCTCTCCGTTTACACGGAGTGACAAATCCCAGTCTCGATTCGTGCCAACCCAACAGACACTTTCGGAGATACCTGTAGTGCACCTTTATAGCCACCCAGTTACGTTGTGACGTTTGGTACACCCAAAGCATTCCTACGGTATCCGGGAGTTGCACAATCTCATGGTCTAAGGAACTGATACTTGACATTAGAAAAGCTTTGAGCAAACGAACTACACGATCTTGTGCTAGGCTTAGGATTGGGTCTCGTCCATCACATCATTCTCCTAATGATGTGATCCCGTTATCAACGACATCCAATGTCCATGGTCAGGAAACCGTAACCATCTATTGATCAACGAGCTAGTCAACTAGAGGCTTACTAGGGACATGGTGTTGTCTATGTATCCACACATGTATCTGAGTTTCCTATCAATACAATTCTAGCATGGATAATAAACGATTATCATGAACAAGGAAATATAATAATAACCTATTTATTATTGCTTCTAGGGCATATTTCCAACAGTCTCCCACTTGCACTAGAGTCAATAATCTAGTTCACATCGCCATGTGATTAACACTCACAGGTCACATCACCATGTGACCAACATCCAAGAGTTTACTAGAGTCAACAATCTAGTTCACATCTCTATGTGATTAACACTCAGTGAGTTCTGGTTTGATCATGTTATGCTTGTGAGAGAGGTTATTAGTCAACGGGTCTGAACCTTTCAGATCCGTGTGTGCTTTACGAATATCTATGTCATGTTGTGGATGCTACCACACGCTATTTGGAGCCATTTCAAATATTGCTCTACTATACGAATCCGGTTTACTACTCAGAGTCATCCGGATTAGTGTCAAAGTTCGCATCGACGTAACCCTTTATGACGAACTCCCTTTCACCTCCATAATCGAGAAAATTCCTTAGTCCACTAGGTACTAAGGATAAGTTCGACCGCTGTCATGTGATCCATTCCCGGATCACTATTGTACCCCTTGACCAACTCGTGGCAAGGCACACTTCACGTGCGGTACACAGCATAGCATACTGTAGAGCCTATGTCTAAAGTATAGGGGACGACCTTCGTCCTTTCTCTCTCTTCTGCTGTGGTCAGGTCTTGAGTCTTACTCAATATTCACACCTTGTAACACAGCCAAGAACTCCTTCTTTGCTGATCTATTTTGAACTCTTTCAAAATCATGTCAAGGTGTGCGTTCTTTGGAAGTATCATCAGACGTCTTGATCTATCTCCATAGATCTTGATGCCCAATATGTAAGCAGCTTTTATCCAGGTCTTCCTTTGAAAAACTCCTTTCAAACAACCCTTTATGCTTTCCAGAAATTTTACATCATTTCGGATCAACAATATGTCATTCACATATACTTATCAGAAATGTTGTAGCGCTCCCACTCACTTTATTGTAAATACAAGTTTCTAACAAACTTTGTATAAACCCAAAAACTTTGATCACTTCATCAAAGCGTATATTCTGACTCCGAGATGCTTGCTCTAGTCCATGGAAGGATCACTGGAGCTAGCATACCTTTTAGCATCCTTAGGATCGACAAAACCTTTCTGATTGTATCACATACAACCTTTCCTTACGAAAACTGGTAAGGAAACTTGTTTTGACATCCATCTGCCGGATTTCATAAATGCAGCTAATGCTAACATTATTCCGACGGACTTAAGCATCGCTACGGATGAGCAAATCTCATCGTAGTCAACTCCTTGAACTTCTGGAAATACTCTTTGCCACAAGTCGAGCTTCATAGATGGTAACATTACCGTCCACGTCCGTCTTCTTCTCAAAGTTCCATTTATCTCGGATTTCATGGCTTCTAACCATTTGTCGGAATATGGGCCCACCATCGCTTCTCCATAGCTCGTAGGTTTAGTATTGTCCAACAACATGATATCTCAGCCAGGATCACGTACCACTCTGAAGTAGCACGCATCCTCGTCGTCCTACGAGGTTTGGTAGTGACTTGATCCGAAGTTTCATGATCACTATCATAAGCTTCCACTTCAATTGGTGTAGGTGCCACAGGAACAACTTCCTGTGCCCTGCTACACACTAGTTGAAGTGACGGTTCAATAACCTTATCAAGTCTCCACCATCCTCCCACTCAATTCTTTTGAGAGAAACTCTTCCTCGAGAAAGGACCTGTTTCTAGAAGCAATTACTTTTGCTTCCAGATCTGAAATAGGAGGTATACCCAACTGTTTTGGGTATTCTATGAAGACGCATTTATCCGCTTTGGGTTCGAGCTTATCAGCCTGAAACTTTTTCACATAAGCATCGCAGCCCCAAACTTTTAAGAAACGACAACGGTGTCGTCTCAACGGAATTGCGTGGTGCCCCTTTTAAAGTGAATGCGGTTATCTCTAATGCCTAACCCATAAACGATAGTGGTAATTCGATAAGAAACATCATGGTATGCACCATATCCAATAGGGTGCAGTTATGATGTTCGGACACACCATCACACTATGGTGTTCCAGGCGGTATTAATTGTGAAACACTTTCCACAATGTCTTAATTGTGTGCCAAACTCGTAACTCAGATACTCATCTCTATGATCATATCACAGACATTTTATCCTCTTGTCACGACGATCTTCAACTTCACTCTGAAATTCAGACTTGTGTTTCATCAAGTAAATACACTCAGCATCTACTCAAATCATCTGTGAAGTTAGAACATAACGATATCCACTGCATGCCTCAGCACTCATTGGACTGCACACATCAAATGTATTACTTCCAACAAGTTGCTCTCTTGTTCCATCTTACTGAAAACGAGGCCTTTCAGTCATCTTGCCCATGTGGTATGATTTGCATGTCTCAAGTGATTCAAAATCAAGTGAGTCCAAACGATCCATCTGCATGGAGTTTCTTCATGCATATATACCAATAGACATGGTTCGCATGTCTCAATCTTTTCAAAAACGACTGAGTCCAAAGATCCATCTACATGAAGCTTCTTCATGCGTTCTATACCAATATGACTCAAATGGCAGTGCCACAAGTATGTGGTACTATCATTACTATTTTATATCTTTTGGCATGAACATGTGTATCACTACGATCGAGATTCATTTTAGGTGCAAGACCATTGAAGGTATTATTCAAATAAACAGAGTAACCATTATTCTCCTTAAATGAATAACCGTATTGCGATAAACATAATCCAATCATGTTCAACGCAAACACCAAATCTCGATAGTAGATGGAGAATGCGATGCTTGATCACATCAACCTTGGAAACACTTCCAACACATATCGTCATCTCACCTTTAGTTAGTCTCCGTTTATTCCGCAGCTTTTATTTTGAGTTACTAACACTTTAGCAACCGAACCGGTATCTAATACCCTGGTGCTGCTAGGAGTACTAGTAAAGTACACATTCATATAATGTATATCCAATATACTTCTGTCGACCTTGCCTGCCTTCTCATCTACCAAGTATCTAGGGTAGTTCCGCTTCAGTGACCGTTCCCCTCATTACAGAAGCACTTAGTCTCGGGTTTGGGTTCAACCTTGGGTTTCTTCACTAGAGCAGCAACTGATTTGCCATTTCATGAAGTATCCCTTCTTGCCCTTGCCCTTTTAGAAACTAGTGGTTTGTACTAAGCATCAACAATTGATGCTCCTTCTTGATTTCTACTCTCGCGGTGTCAAACATCGCGAGTTGCTCAAGGATCATCATAACTGTCCCTGATATGTTATAGTTCATCACGAAGCTCTACTAGCTTGGTGGCAGTGACTATGGAGAACTATCACTATCTCATCTGGGAGTTTAACTCCCACTCGATTCAAGCGGTTGTGGTACTCAGACAATCTGAGCACATGCTCAACGATTGAGCTTTTCTCCCTTAGTTTGCAGGCTTAAGAAACATGTCACAGGTCTCATACCTCTTGACGTGGGCACTAGTCTGAAATCCCAATTTCAGTCTTCGGAACATCTCACATGTTCTGCAACGTTTCAAAAACGTCTTTGGTGCCACAATTCTAAACCGTTAGCATTACGCACTGAACTATCACGTAGTTATCAAAACGTGTATGTCAGATGTTCCGCAACATGTACAGACGACGCTGAGGTTCAGCACACCGAGCGGTGCATTAAGGACATAAGCCTTCTGTGCAGCAATGAGGACAATCCTCAGTTTACGGACCCAGTCCGCATAATTGCTACTATCAACTTTCAACTAAATTTTCTCTAGGAACGTATCTTTAACCAGTAGAACTAAAGCGCAAGCTATGACATAATTTGCAAAGACCTTTTTGACTATGTTCATGATAATGAAGTTCATCTGATTATGAACTCCCACTCAGATAGACATCCCTCTAGTCATCTAAGTGATACATGATCCGAGTCAAACTAGGCCGTGTCCGATCATCACGTGAGACGGACTAGTCATCATCGGTGAACATCTCCATGTTGATCGCATCTACTATACGACTCATGTTCGACCTTTCGATCTCTTGTGTTCCGAGGCCATGTCTGTACATGCTAGGCTCGTCAAGTCAACCTAAGTGTTTCACATGTGTTCCGAGGCCATGTCTGTACATGCTAGGCTCGTCAACACCCGTTGTATTCGAACGTTAGAATCTATCACACCCGATCATCACGTGGTGCTTCGAAACAACGAACCTTCGCAACGGTGCACAGTTAGGGGGAACACGTCTCTTGAAATTTTAGTGAGGGATCATCTTACTTACTACCGTCGTTCTAAGCAAATAAGATGCATAACATGATAAACATCACATGCAATCAAATAGTGACATGATATGGCCAATATCATTTTGCTCCTTTGATCTCCATCTTCGGGGCACCATGATCATCTTTGTCACCGGCATGACACCATGATCTCCATCATTGTGTCTTCATGAAGTCGTCACGCCAACGATTACTTCTACTTCTATGGCTAACGCGCTTAGCAATAAAGTAAAGTAATTTACATGGCATTATTCAATGACACGCAGGTCATACAAAAATAGAGACGACTCCTATGGCTCCTGCCGGTTGTCATACTCATCGACATGCAAGTCGTGATTCCTATTACAAGAATATGATCAATCTCATACATCACATATATCATTCATCACATCTTCTGGCCATATCACATCACATAGCACATGCTGCAAAAACAAGTTAGACGTCCTCTAATTGTTGTTGCAAGTTTTTTACGTGGCTTGTATAGGTTTCTAGCAAGAACGTTTCTTACCTACGTAAGACCACAACGTGATATGCCAATTTCTATTTACCCTTCATAAGGACCCTTTTCATCGAATCCGTTCCGACTAAAGTGGGAGAGACAGACACCCGCTAGCCACCTTATGCAACTAGTGCATGTCAGTCGGTGGAACCTGTCTCACGTAAGCGTACGTGTAAGGTCGGTCCAGGCCGCTTCATCCCACAATGCCGCCGAAACAAGATAAGACTAGTAGCGGCAAGAAGAATTGGGAACATCTACGCACACAACTACTTTGTGTTCTACTCGTGCATAGAAACTACGCATAGACCTAGCTCATGATGCCACTGTTGGGGAACGTAGCAGAAATTCAAAATTTTCTACGCATCACCAAGATCAATCTATGGAGTTTACTAGCAACGAGAGGAAAGGAGTGCATCTACATACCCTTGTAGATCGCGAGCGGAAGCGTTCAAGAGAACGGGGTTGATGGAGTCGTACTCGTCGTGATCCAAATCACCGATGATCCTAGCGCCGAACGGACGGCACCTCCGCGTTCAACACACGTACGGAGCAACGACGTCTCCTCCTTCTTGATCCAACAAGGGGGGAGGAGAGGTTGATGGAGATCCAGCAGCACAACGGCGTGGTGGTGGAAGTAGCGGGATTCCAACAGGGCTTCGCCAAGCGCTGCGGGAGGAGGGAGATGTGTCACGGGAGGGAGAGGGAGGCGCCAGGGCTTAGATATTGCTGCCCTCCCTTCCCCCCACTATATATAGGGCCAAGGGAGAGGGGGGGCGCAGCCTTGGCCCTTCCTCCAATGAAGGGAGCGGCCAGGGAGGAGTCCTTCCCCCCCAAGGCACCTCGGAGGTGCCTTCCCCCTTTAGGACTCTCCCTTTTCCTTATCTCTTGGCGCATGGGCCTCTTGGGGCTGGTGCCCTTGGCCCATATAGGCCAAGGCGCACCCCCTACATCCCATGTGGCCCCCCGGGGCTGGTTGACCCCCTTGGTGGACCCCCGGACCCCTTTCGGCACTCCCGGTACAATACCGATAAAGTGCAAAACTTTTCGGGCGACCAAAATAAGACTTCCCATATATAAATCTTTACCTCCGGACCATTCCGGAACTCCTCGTGACGTCCGGGATCTCATTCGGGACTCCGAACAACTTTCGGGTTACCGCATACTAATATCTCTATAACCCTAGCATCACCGAACCTTAAGTGTGTAGACCCTACGGGTTCGGGAGACATGCAGACATGACCGAGACGACTCTCCGGTCAATAACCAACAGCGGGATCTGGATACCCATGTTGGCTCCCACATGCTCCTCGATGATCTCACCGGATGAACCATGATGTCGAGGATTCAATCAATCCCGTACCCAATTCCCTTTGTCAATCGGTATGTTACTTGCCCGAGATTCGATCGTCGGTATCCCGATACCTTGTTCAATCTCGTTACCGGCAAGTCTCTTTACTCGTTCCGTAACTCACATCATCCCGTGATCAACTCCTTGGTCACATTGTGCACATTATGATGATGTCCTACCGAGTGGGCCCAGAGATACCTCTCCGTTTACATGGAGTGACAAATCCCAGTCTCGATTCGTGCCAACCCAACAGACACTTTCGGAGATACCTGTAGTGCACCTTTATAGCCACCCAGTTACGTTGTGACGTTTGGTACACCCAAAGAATTCCTACGATATCCGGGAGTTGCACAATCTCATGGTCTAAGGAACTGATACTTGACATTAGAAAAGCTCTGAGCAAACGAACTACACGATCTTGTGCTAGGCTTAGGATTGGGTCTCGTCCATCACATCATTCTCCTAATGATGTGATCCCGTTATCAACGACATCCAATGTCCATGGTCAGGAAACCGTAACCATCTATTGATCAACGAGCTAGTCAACTAGAGGCTTACTAGGGACATGGTGTTGTCTATGTGTCCACACATGTATCTGAGTTTCCTATCAATACAATTCTAGCATGGATAATAAACGATTATCATGAACAAGGAAATATAATAATAACCTATTTATTATTGCCTCTAGGGCATATTTCCAACACGAGGCACCTGTCCAGCCTCCTCTCGAGGCATCCGAGGGAGAGCCAAAACGAGGAACCGAGGGCAAAAAAAGGAGGCAAAAGGCGACGGAACCAAGCCGACAAGGAACACCAGAAAGCAAATTTTCATTAAAGAGGAGCAAGCCAACTGCGTAAAGCAAATGAAAAGCCGCGTCCGGCACCTAGTCTAGTCTTCTTGTCTTCTCGCCAGCGCGGAGCTAAGTGCTGCCACTAGGACGTGGGAGGGAGCCCCGAAGGCCCGAGGGCGGCACTCCTGAGACTCCGGGGCGTGTACAGCCCCACTCATTATTATGTGAGAGTGTCACGAGCGGAGACCTTCACAGGCACTGGGCCTTGCTTCACAGGCGTCGGGCCTTGCTTTATGGGTAGAACTTCCGGAGGTGCTGGATGTTCCAGGCGTTCTGGATGGGGATCCCGTCCTGCGTCTCCAGGCACGCGGCACCAGGCCTGGAGACGTGGGCGACCCGAAACGGGCCCTCCCACACGGGTGAGAGCTTGTGCAGCCCTTCCCTGGACAGCACCCGCCTCAGGACGAGATCACCCACCTCGAGCGTCCTGGAGCGGACGCTGTGGCAGTGGTACCACCGCAGCGCCTGCTGGTATCTTGCGGCTCAGAGCGAGGCTTCACGGCGGCGTTCCTCCCCCAGCACGAGGTCCATACCCCGCATCGCGTCCTGCTGCGTTTCATCAAACGCCAGGACCCGCGCGGAGCGATGCCTGACCTCGTGCGGGAGAACCGCTTCTGCTTCGTAGACGAGGAAGAACGGGGTCTCGCCTGTCGGCTTGGTGGTGGTGGTGATGCGGATGGACCACAACATGGACTGGAGCTCGTCGTGCCAGCCCCTGCCGCAGGCCTCAAGCTTCTTCTTGAAGGTCCTGGTCTTGAGGCCCCTCAGAACTTCCGCATTGGCGGGTTCGGCTTGGCCATTGCTCCTGGGGTGCGCCACTGAAGCGTAGCAGATCTGCGTTCCAAGGTTAGCACAATATGTTTTGAAGAGATTGCTAGTGAACTATGAGCCGTTGTCGATGATGATGCGGTTAGGGACCCCGAACCGGCTCACGAGGCCCTTGATGAACTTGACCGCGGATCCGGCAGGGATGGTGCGGACAGCTTCCACCTCCGCCCACTTGGTGAACTTGTTGATGGCGACGTAGAGGTAGCGGTAGCCCCCAGGCGCTCGGGGGAAGGGGCCTAAGATATCCAGCCCCCAGATTGCGAATGGCCACGAGAGCAGGATGGTCTGGAGGCCCTGAGCCGGCTGATGGATCTGCTTTGCATGGAATTGGCAGGCCTCGCTGGACTTCACCAGCTCGGTCGCGTCGTTGAGCACCGTAGGCCAGTAGAACCCACTGCGGAATGCCTTGCCGATGAGGGTTCTTGACGACGAGTGATGCCCGTAGTCCCCGGCGTGTATGTCAGCTAGCAGCTCGTTCCCCTGCTTCCTGGAGATGCACCACAAAGAAACATCATTTAGTCGTTTCCTGTAAAGCTAACCGTCCTGAATGCAGTACACCATAGCTTGCCGGGCTACGCGCTCTGCGTCCTCTTCCTTCTCTGGTAGCGCTCCTCGTGCCAAGTATGCCTTGAACTCCTCGGTCCAGCACCCCTCCCGTGGCTCAAGCGCTAGGAGCAGGCGCGCCCCCGAGGTCGGGCCACAGGCGAGGGCTCCCGAGGCTCGTGGCTGGGGGAGTTCCTCCTGAAGTGGCGCTGGTTCCGCAGGCGGAGGTGCTGTCGAAGGCTTGAAGAGTCGTTCCTCAAAGACGCCGGGCTCCAGGGGCAGGCGCCTGGATGCCCTCTTGGCGATGTCGTTGGCCTCCATGTTGGTGCCACGAGGCACGTGCTGTAGCTCCAGGCCCAAGAACTGCTTCTCTATTTTGCGTACCTCCGCGAGGTATGCCTCCATGTGCTCATCCTTCGGCTCATACACCTTGTTGGAGAAGTTGACGAGGTGTTGCGAGTCGCCCCTGATGGTGAGGCGTTTCACCCCCAGGGCCACCGCAGCCTTAAGGCCGGCGATGAGGCCCTCGTATTCTGTGATGTTGTTGGAGACTTTCTCGCCCCGCTGGAAGCAGAGCTGCACAACATAGTAAAGCTTGTCCTGAGTGGGCGAGATGAGCACAGCTCCAGCCCCCCCGCCCTGGCGTGTGAACGCGTTGTCGAAGTACATGACCCAGCCATCTGGCGCTTCACTTCCTGGCAAGAGGGATCGGTCCTCGCCTGGTCCGAGCTCCGGGGTGTCGGTCAATTCTGCCACGAAGTCGGCGAGCGCAGCTCCCTTGATGACCCTGGTTGTGCTAAACTCCAGGTCAAACGCTTGTAGCTCGATATTCCATTCGGCGACTCTTCCCGCAGCGTTAGGGCTCCTGATCACTCTCTCCAGTGGGTAAGCCGAGACGACCTTGATGGGGTGACCCTCGAAGTAGTGGCACAGCTTACGCGAGGCCACCAGGAGCATGGGCAAGAGCTTCTGAGGCATGGGGTATCGTGCCCTCGCATCTCGTAGCACCATGCAGATGAAGTACACCGGGTGCTCGACGAGGGCGGGAGTGCTGGTGGAGTCTTGGATCCCTGGGGCTGAGGTGCTTCCTATGGATCTCCGGCTTCAGGAGCTTGACGACTTGCCGGGGCAGCTGAGGGAGTCCTGGATTAGGGGGTCCTCGGACAGCCGGACTATATCCTTTGGCCGGATAGTTGGACTATGAAAATACAAGATTGAAGACTTCGACCCGTGTCCGGATGGGACTCTCCTTGGCGTGGAAGGCAAGCTTGGTAATACGGATATGTAGATATCCTCCCTTGTAACCGACTCTGTGTAACCCTAGCCCCCTCCGGTGTCTATATAAACTGGAGGGCTTAGTCCGTAGGGCAACAACAGTCATACCATAGGCTACCTTCTAGGGTTTAGCCTCTACGATCTCGTGGTAGATAAACTCTTGTAATACTCATATCATCAAGATCAATCAAGCAGGAAGTAGGGTATTACCTCCATCGAGAGGGCTCGAACCTGGGTAAACATCGTGTCCCCTGCCTCCTGTTACCATCCGCCTTAGATGCATAGTTCGGGACCCCCTACCCGAGATCCGCCGGTTTTGACACCGACATTGGTGCTTTCATTGAGAGTTCCACTGTGCCGTCATCATAAGGCTGGATGGCTCGCCTTGATGTCAAGGACAACATCACCTCTGGGGGAGCCTTGGCTGTAGGCCAAATTCTCCGACTAGGCGGTTTCGTCATGACCACCTGCTCGGCCGCTGCGCCAACGATGACTTCTCGGGTCATCGAAAACAGCCTCCACGTCGGCTCGGACTCGCCGAGCAGTTGGATCCAATAGAGCTCTCTTCCTTGAATGAGCTCTTGGATCGCATCGCCGCTTTGGGAGTCGCTACGGACTATGATCAGGTCGGGCTTAATCCCGACCAAAGGGAGATTAACTCCCCGCCGGTCACCCATCAGATAGCGGTGGTGGAGGAGCAATGCGGCGATTCTTCCTCTATCTTGAGGACAAACTATGTCCGGATTCCCGAGCTCTCCGAGCCGGATACCCGTCCACGGGAGGACATCGCCCAAACCCTGAACCTAGAATTAGGCAGCGGGCCAGACCTATTGGGCAATATCCCAAAGCCCGAACTGCCAAGATCGGAAACTCCTCCGCCCCTGGGTCTCAGATCGGGTCAAGGTTCGGACTTAAATCCACCCACCCACCCAGATATAAACGATCTTTCCCACATTAGACAAGAGCCCCAGGAGACAGTACACCACTATTGGGCCAGATTCCTCCTTGTAATGAACAAGGCTAAGGACTGTCGCCAGGAAGACGCAATTTCATTCTTTTGCAATAATTGCACGGACAAGGGAATCCTCAACGCCATAAGTCGCCGTGACATAGCACACTTCGCTAACTTGGCGGCCATAGTACGGAAGTACTGTGCGATGGAAAGCGCCTGGAAAACCCAAACAAAATTTTGGGATCCTCCGGCTCTGACAAAACCCCTAGTCCGAACTAAAAGGGTGCACTCTCATAAGTCGCCCGACCCAATTACAAAGAAGCAAAAGCCCACTACAGGGGATGGAACCATATTGGAGGGATGGCTTAATGGGCCATGCAAAATTCACAGTACAGCGGATACCATACCAACACACAGCCTTAGAGCATGTTGGGTACTCCGGCAGGTGGCCAAGAGCGGTGAGGATCCCCTCATTAACAATACCGCAGAGCACCATCCCGTGGAGAACAACAATACAATATTGACAGTCTTCAAGACCTTCGCCTCAAATAATAGGCGTAAGCGAGCACTCCGCAGCCTTGCCGAAGTCTGCCACGTGGCAGCAATAAATCCATGGAGCGATACGGCTATCACCTTCAATGCCAGTGACGAACCTAAATTCCGAACAACCCGAGCACCAGCCGCCTTGGTCTTTACTCCAATTGTGGACAGCGTCCGGCTTACTAAAGTGCTCATGGACGGCGGCAGCGGATTAAACCTCATCTATGAGGAGACTCTCCAAAAAATGGAAATAGACAGAAACCGCATTGAGCAAAGCAGCACAACCTTGAGAGGAATCATCCCTAGTCGGGAGGACGATGTGCTGGGAAAATCACGCTAGATGTGGTATTCGGCACGTCGGAGAATTATAGGTCCGAAGAAATCACATTCCAAGTGGCCCCGTTCATCAGCGGATACCACGCCCTTCTAGGGCGGGATGCATTCACGATCTTCGAAGCCATACCCCATTACGGGTACATGAAGCTCAAAATGCCCGGGCCCAATGGAATCATCACTCTAGCTAGTGAACCGGACATAGCACTCCGCGCCGAAAACAAAACAGCCGCACTGGCCCTCGAGGCGTTATCCGAGGCCCTCGCGGCCGAAGAATTAACTGCGCTGCGCTCCAAAGTGGACAGGGACGACGTGATACTGGACAAAAGATCCAAGTTCACCTCTTTTAAACCAGCGGATGAGATAGTCAAATTCCAAATCCACCCAATGGACCCTACAAAAACAGCATCCATCGGGGCACAGTTAAACCCCACAGTAGACGCCGCACTACGAGAGTTCTTGCGCGAGAATTGGGACATATTCGCCTGACATCCTTCTGACATGCCAGGAATCCCACGCAGGTTGGCCGAGCATAGCCTTAACATTTTAAAGGGGTTCAAGCCGGTCAAGCAGACCCTTCGGCGTTTCTCTGAACCTAAGCGACAATCCATGGGAGAGCAGCTAGCCAAGTTACTGGAGGCCGGATTCATCAGAGACATAAAACGTCCGGACTGGCTAGCAAACCTAGTGATGGTACCAAAGAAGGATAAATCATGTCGCCTATGTGTTGATTTCAAGGACCTTAACAAGGCTTGCCCCAAGGATCCCTTCCCCCTCCCCCGCATCGCTCAAATTATCGACGCTACTGCAGGACACGACTCATTGTGTTTCCTCGACGCATACTCCGGATACCATCAAATCAAGATGGCGGAGTCCGATCAAGCCGCAATGGCATTTATCACCCCATACGTCCCCTTCTGTTTTAAGACCATGCCTTTCGGGCTTAAGAACGCCGGTGCAACCTATCAACGCATGATTCAAACATGCCTGGAAACACAAATCGACAAAACAGTGGAGGCATACGTAGACGATGTGATCATTAAAACCAGACACGTCGAATCCTTAATAGACGACTTGAGGCTCACGTTTGATAATCTCCAAACATACGACATCAAGCTCAATCCGGAAAAATGCGTCTTCGGCGTGCCCGCCGGAAAGCTCTTAGGCTTCATCGTATCGAACAGAGGAATCGAAGCGAATCCGACTAAAATCCGAGCCCTGTCACAATTGGCCATCCCAACAGACCTCAAGCAGATCCAGAAATTAACTGGATCTGTGGCTGCTTTAAGCCGCTTTATCTCCCGATTAGGAGAAAAGGCACTGCCTCTTTATCGCCTTCTTCGGTGCACCGAACAGTTCGAGTGGACGGATGCGGCCACGGCCGGATTGGAAGAAATAAAAGCCATCCTGGCCACCAACCCAATCTTGGCCGTGCCAAATGTCAGCGAACCGATGCTGTTATATATAGCGGCAACTCACCAAGTTGTAAGCGCAATGCTCATCATCGAACGAGAGACAGACGGACATAAATTCCCACTTCAAAAGCCGGTATATTATGTATCCACTGTCCTCACTCCATGCAAATCACGGTACCCACATTATCAAAAGATAGCATACACGGTATTCATGGCATCCCGGAAATTACGACACTACTTTCAAGAGTGTTCAATTACGGTGGCCTCAGAAGTACCACTCAATGACATAATAAATAACCGCGATGCCACGGGCCGAATTGCTAAATGGGCTATCGAGCTCCTCCCGTTCGACATAACATACAAACCACGGCGAGCCATTAAGTCGCAAGTACTGGCCGATTTCGTCGCCAAATGGACGGAAGCCGAACTCCCTAAAGAGTACGGCGCGTACTCCAATTGGATCATGCACTTTGACGGTTCAAAGATGCTGGCGGGTCTGGGGGCAGGCGTCGTCCTGACATCCCCGACCGGAGATACAGTCCAGTATGTACTCCAAATATTATACACAGACTCCAACAATGCAGCAGAATATGAGGCCCTGTTACACAGTCTCCGGATGGCAGTCTCCATGGGCATTCAACTCCTGGAGGTGCGTGGGGACTCGAACCTCGCAATATCTCAGATAAATGGAGACTTTGACGCCAAGGATCCAAAAATGGCGGCTTACCGCAACGCCGTCCTCAACATGTCAGCTCGGTTTGAGGGGCTCGAGTTCCACCATGTGGTCCGAGAAAACAATCAAGCAGCGGGCATCCTCACCCGCATCGGCGCTAAGCGCGACCCTGTCCCACCCAATATCTTCTTGGAAAGGCTGTTTAAGCCATCCGTGGTATGGGAAGGAGAGACCGGCAACAACAGTCCGGACTTGGCCATAACACCAGATAATGAACACTCTGACGTAATCGGAGGCTCTGCCACCGAAATAACACCTTCCGCCCACGTGATTATGGCTGTCATCGGCCCATGGACAGAACCCTTCCTGGCCTACCTAACTAGGCAGGAACTACCTGAGGACCCAAACAAGGCACGTTGCATTGTGCGGCGGTCTAAAGCCTAGAAGGTCCACGAGGGAGAGCTTTATAAGAAAAGCGCTACCGGAGTCCTTCAAAGGTGCATCTCCAAAGAGGAAGGGCGGAAACTTTTGGCAGAAATTCATGCTGGGCTTGGCGGCCACCACGCCGCAGCTCGGGACCTTGTAAGCAAGGCCTTCCGTACAGGTTTCTACTAGCCGACGGCCCAAGCAGACGCACAGGACCTTGTCCAACGTTGCGTCGGTTGCCAGCTTTTTGCAAACCAAAGCCATATGCCACCTACCGCTCTCCAAACAAACCCCATTACTTGGCCCTTTGCGGTCTGGGGGCTTGATATGGTTGGACCCCTCAAAGGGGGAAGCCATAAGAAAAAAAATACTTATTGGTCATGGTGGATAAATTCACCAAATGGATAGAAGCCAAACCAGTTAAAACGGCCGAATCCGGACCAGTGATAGACTTCATATCTGGGGTTGTACACCGTTATGGCGTCCCCCACAGCATCATCACCGATAACTGCTCGAACTTTACATCCGATGAGGTAAAACTTCGGTGCAGCAACATGGGCATCAAGCTCGATTATGATTCTGTCTATCACCCGCAAACTAGCGGTCAAGTCGAGCGAGAAAATGGTCTTATCATGAGCGGCATTAAACCCAGATTAGTGCAGTCCTTAAAGGAATCAAACACGCACTGGGTAGAGGAGCTCGACTCCGTACTATGGGGGCTGCGGACCACGCCGAATCGCACTACCAGATACACACCGTTTTTATGGTGTACGACGCAGAGGCGGTACTGCCCTGTGACATAATTCATGACTCACCTCGAGTGCGCATGTATGAAGAGAAAGAGGCCGAGCTTGATTGGCAGGACAGTTTGGACGCCCTGGAGGAGGAGCGCGACGTGGCAAAAGCCCGTTCCGCATTCTATCAGCAACAGGCTCGAAGGTATCAAAGCAGAGAAGAAGGGCCAAAACCTATAACGTTGGTGAACTCGTTCTACACCTACCGGAGAAGAAAAAGAACAAGCTCAAGCCCAAATGGGAAGGTCCCTTCATTATTGACCAAGTTCTGACCGGTGGAGCGTACCGTCTGTGGGATGCATCGGAGAATCGACTCGAGCCAAACCCATGGAACGCAGCCAGACTCCAAAGGTTCTACGCCTAGTGCCGGACTCTACGTTCGTCTCCTTACCTTCGTCAATTTTTTACATATACGTTATCTGTCTTTTATCTCTTTCTTTTTTCCTTTTTCTTCAAGGCCTTAAAAGGCTAAATTGTGTCTTGACTACACAATCTTGACGCGCTAACTGCGCTCATTATACCTGTGGGCTTCTTATATAGAAGCTTAATATAACTATTTTCCGGGCTCTATGCCCCACACATGTGTTATTCTTCCGCATGTACCTTTTTCGCCATTATATGCATCGATATGACTTAAGTTTTGGCCAAGCTGGGTTGCCTGGCTCTTGTGTTTATGCCCTACGTTCCCGTTAATTCGGCTAGGGCATAAGGGGAGCACCTCTGCGATTGTTACTGCCGGGTCAGCCGGATGTGTACCTCAGACTGGGTGAAGCCGAAAGCTAGCGTTCTTAAGGGAATACTCGGTCGGTGAACAAAAGATGACTTTTATTTATTTTAATACATGCCCCCAGATGTTTATAGCCTGCGTCTCTTTTCGCAGTTCAGACAAGCACATTAGGGCATGCGTACCCAGGGAAAGGAACCCTTAACGGAACTATTCTCCCTGGAAGATGTTTCTTACTATCCATGTAATATAACATAGCTAGTTGGGTACTTGTCTGTTCAAGCACTTATGACCCCTACGCCTGGTTTCCATGCGTACCCCGGTTTTTACATAACTGAGCGGGTATTCGAATACACTCCGGACTATCGGGTCTAGAGGTCGAAGCGAAAAGGTCCGCCATGACAAATGATTTACCATCCGGCTAGGGACAATATATGTCACTTGAAGTACACAGTCACTTAGACTGACTAAATTCTTCTTCCATACCATCCAACAGGCTGTCTAGCCTACAATCCTGTTGGGAATACTTTGCCGCTAATTCTACTTGGTCATACACCAAACTGACGGGGATCTCTTTCCCATCAGGCCCCACAGGTCCGACCTCGGCCATGTGGTTAGGGTCAGCCTTGGTATACCGCGTCTTCACCATGGCCCAGGCTTCCCTCGCACCTTATCGGCAGGCTGATATCTTCCATAATCGAAAGCGCCGCCATGCTCCCTTGAGCTTCTCTAAAAGCTCCCCCATGCCTCCTGGCAGGGAGACGGATGGCCACAAGGCTTGGGCAATACCCTGCATCACCTACCGAACTTGTTCGTACAGTTGTGAGAGCTCTGGCAGAAGATCACCCGCAGACGCGGGCATCTCCTCCTCGGGACGACCCGTCAGCATACCTGCAGATATAACTCTGTTAGCCGGTTTCTTCGCCGAACTCTTTAAAAGTTTGTTCAAGCACTTACTGAAAATGCCGCGTCGAAGCCTCTTATTCTCCTTTACGGAGTCAGCAAGCTGGGCCCGAACATTTTTCAGTTCCACGCCCAGCTAGATATTGGCATTTTGGAGATTGTTTTTCTCCTGCCTAACCTTTTTAAGCACGCACTCACCAGCCTTTAGCTGTCGTTGGGCATGCGGCTCATTCCCTATCATGACCTCCGGATTCACTCCGGAGTCATCTACAGAATCTATTGTTAGATTTGCATGCATGCCGCATGTTATCTGGTACCAGTCATTCTTTGCAATAGAGACAAGTGTTACTAGAGGGGGCCTTCCCGGACTCCTTCAGCGCGGCAACTGCGGCCCGTAGCTGGGCTTTGCACTCTTGCAGCTCTTGAGACAATTGGGTATTCTTCTATGGAAGAACCTGCACAAATAATGATCCTTAAATCAGTAGTTTCAACTGTTTCAACTCTCAGGGGCTACTGACATATATAATTATCAGATTTTCTTACCCGTATATCCTTTACATACTGGTCCGTGGCTCTGGCAAGACCATTTTGAGCAGCTCGGACGTACACGTCTCCCGAGTTGAAGGCATCGAACGCCTCTTGGGAGAAACAAGCGTCACGGAGTACGGCCCGGCGACGCCTGTGATTCATAGCGCTCCCCACTTTGGAATTTGTAGCGGATAGCCTATCCGCATCCTCTGTAGGAGGAACATCCGGCGTTCGCCCCATGTTAGCATCCGCCTCTATGTCCGGCTCTGGAGCCTGACTGGTGGAGGCGTGACCGGCAGCCCTTCCGGATATAGTCCGACGAGTGTTTTTCCTACTAGGAAACATGGACGTTATTATATTTTAAAAGACGACAACCACGGAGCGGGGTTTTGTTTCATACCTCTGCAACAGCGTCTCAGTCCTGACCGCCTTCCTTTTAAGCCTACCCGGCTTCGGTGCCCCTTGTTGGTGAGTCACTGCGGGTTCGGCATGGCGTCCCGAGGGCCTTCCCTGTAAGACACCATATGTGTGCAATAGGTGAAGTGTAGAAAAGGGGATCCTTCTTGGAAGTTGGGACTCCGGTTTTACTTACATGCGACGAGGGACTAGTCCAAGATAATTGGCTATGATGGACACCATGGCATCATCGCAGCTCAATTGATAGAACGTCCTGTCAATCAGCTCCACAAATATGTCCGGATCCTCTTTGAGTCCGGGGTCGAGGGCCGGTCAGGGTCCTCTGGTTGTGGAGGGGGGCTGTGGACCTCCCTCACAGCTTTTTGCAGCTCCTGCTATGAAATAGCAAGGTAAATATTCACGACAAAGAATGCAGGAAGGTCTGGAGTAAAAAGTAGCAGCTCACCCAGCTTGGGGGGTTATACATGGAGAACCCATCCCGTGGCTTGATACGGATGAACTCTTCTTCCTCTCCTTTGTATAAACCGGACAGTATTTTCGCTAGAGCAGCGACGGAGTCTAGACCTTTACAACCGCAGCGGGTGGCATCGTCTTCTCCATTGAAGTGCCACATGGGATGCCCCCGATATTGAAGTGGCTGTACCCCCCGCATTATACATATTGACATAACCTCAATTACTGTCAATCCTGACTGGGCCAGCATTCGTATCCGATTCATCAGGTAAAGGACTTCCCCGTTATCTTCCTCCTGAGGGCTCCGAGGACGCCAGCTGCGGCGTTTCTTCAAGGCAGCATTGTCAAACTCAGGGAGGCCCATCCGAATAGGGTCCGGAAGGGGGACGTCCTCCATATAGAACCACTCCGAAGGGCAGTCCTCGGATGTCTTCTTCGGAGTACCGGACAGGTATCCGGTCCCGGCGATGCACCATATTTCGGCTCTGCCCACTTGGTATATTGACCCCTCCTGTGTACGGGGTACGAGGCAGAACAACCTCTTCCATAGCTCAAAATGAGTTTTGCAGCCCAGAAACAGCTCGCAAAAGGAGACATAGCCAGCGATGTGTAATATGGAGGCGGGAGTAAAATCGTGCAGCTGGAGGCCGTTGAACTCCAGGAGTCCGCGGAGGAATGGATGAATTGGAAATCCAAGCCCTCTTAATAAGTAAGGGACAAGGCATACCCACTCCCCCTTGGATGGGTCGGGAAAGCTCTCCGCTTGCTCCCTGCCATTGTAGGTGGCAAGCCCGGCTCGAACGGGGACCATATACGCTGGAGGGAGAAATCCCTGGGTTTGTAACTCTACTAATTGATTGTGCGGGACGGAACACTTCTTCCAATTGCCGGGCTTAGGGCTACGGGAGCGAGAGGAGGAGCTGCAATGGCCGGGCATGTTGGAATGGATTTTTTCCGGGCGCACTCCGATGGATACTCGCTGTGGGAGGATGGTGTGATCTGGATCTGAGAATCCCTGTCTCTTTAATAGACGATTTACCCACATGGCTAGGGTGGCAAATGTAAAAACGCCCCGACTTCTCGCATTTGCTCGACGCGTGGAGGATATCCATTAATAGGCGCGGAAGCTAAGGAGTGCAACATTTATGGGAAGCCGGACACGACTCAAACAGGTATTCGGAATTTGCAGAAGAACCCGCCTTGCAATGCCGAAGACAATCTGCGCGTCGGACTCATCGCCATTGAAGCCTGGTTCGGGGGCTACTGAGGGAGTCCTGGATTAGGGGGTCCTCGGACAGCCGGACTATATCCTTTGGCTGGACTGTTGGACTATGAAGATACAAGATTGAAGACTTCGACCCGTGTCCGGATGGGACTCTCCTTGGCGTGGAAGGAAAGCTCGGTAATACGGATATGTAGATCTCCTCCCTTGTAACCGACTCTGTGTAACCCTAGCCCCCTCCGGTGTCTATATAAACGGGAGGGCTTAGTCCATAGGGCAACAACAATCATACCATAGGCTAGCTTCTAGGGTTTAGCCTCTACGATCTCGTGGTAGATCAACTCTTGTAATACTCATATCATCAAGATCAATCAAGCAGGAAGTAGGGTATTACCTCCATCGAGAGGGCCCGAACCTGGATAAACATCGTATCCCCTGCCTCTTGTTACCATCCGCCTTAGATGCACAATTCGGGACCCCCTACCCGAGATCCGCCGGTTTTGACACCGATAGCAGCCGCTGCCTCGGGAGCATCGCCTTGGTGTTGCGCTGCCTTGTCCAGTTTGGTGGTTCCACTTGGCAGGCCCTTGACCTGGCACTCTTCTCTGAGGGCCACCAGTGCCGCGCTGGTGGACTGGGGTGTGGAAGATAGGTAGAGCACCAAAGGATCGAGAGGACAAGGCGCTACCATCACTGGCGAGCTGGTCAAGTATCTCTTGAGGTCTTGAAATGCCAGGCCGGCCTCGGGGGTCCACCCGAACGAGCCCTTCTTCTTCATTAGCTTGCAGAACGGCAAGGCGCGCTCCCCAAGCTTGGAGATGAAGCGCCCCAACGAGGACACGCAGCCCGGGAGCTTCTGCATTTCCTTCAGGGTTTGCGGCGTGCTCATGTCTTCTATCGCTTTGACCTTCTCTGGGTTGGCCTCGATCCCCCTGTGGGACACAAGGAAGCCCAGCAACTTGCCGGAAGGGACACCAAACACGCACTTCTCCGGGTTGAGCCGCAAGTCCACCTGGCGCAGGCTCGCGAAGGTCTCCTCCAAGTCTTGAATCAAAGTTCTAGCCTCCCGAGACTTTACCACAATGTCGTCGACGTAGGCCTCAGCGTTCCTCCCGAGCTGCTGACCCTGGGCGATGTGCATCAGCCATTGGAAGGTCGCGCCTGCATTGCGCAGCCCGAACGACATGCAAGTGTAGCAGTACACCCCGCACGGGGTTAGGAAGTCCGTCTTCTCCACATCTTCTAACGCCATC
Source organism: Aegilops tauschii subsp. strangulata (assembly GCF_002575655.3). NCBI lineage: Eukaryota > Viridiplantae > Streptophyta > Magnoliopsida > Poales > Poaceae > Aegilops > Aegilops tauschii. The sequence goes on from NC_053039.3 coordinate 490,051,038, forward strand.
ATGATCTGGTGATAGCCTGAGAACGCATCCAGGAAGTATAGCAGATCGCACTTGGCGGTGGACTCAACGATCTGGTCGATGCGTGGAAGTGAGAACGGATCTTTGGGACAGGCCTTGTTGAGGTTGGTGAAGTCGACACACATGCGCTCTTTTCCTCCTTTCTTCGGCATGACGACGGGGTTTGCCAGCCATTACGGGTATCGGACCTCCCGGATCACACCCGCTGCTTCTAGCTTGCGAGTTTCTTGCACGATGAAGGACTGCGTCTGTGTGGATTGCCGTCGCGCCTTCTGCTTCACGGCACACATTGGGGAACACCCTTAAGTGATGCTCGATCACGCCTCTTGGGATCCCTACAGCTGCTTGGGTTACCAGGCGAACACCTCCTTGTTTGCGCGCATGAACTTGACCAATGCTTCCTCCTGGTCCCGGTCGAGGTTGGCGCCAGTGGTGAAGGTGGCTCCCGAGGATCCATCCTCCTCGACCGGCACTTGCTTTGTTTCGGCTTGTTCCTGGGTGAACAACTGCTTCTTTTTCACCGGCGCAGCCCCCTTAGCCCCCGGGGCGGCTCCATCGGCCGGGCGTGCCACTGCCGCGGCCCTGAAGGCAAGTTGGAGGGCCGTCAGGGCATCCTTGGTGTCACCAGCCACGGTAAGGACGCCGTTGCTCCCTGGCATCTTCATGAGGTTGTAGGCTTGATGGGTGGCCTCCATGAACTGAGCCAGGGCCGGGTACCCGAGGATGGCATTGTACGGGAGGCCGATGCGAGCGACATCAAAGTCGATAAGCTTGGTGCGGTAGTTGTCGCGGGTGCCGAAGGTCACGGGGAGGCGGATCTGCCCTAGGGGGCTAGTGGAGCCAATGCCAACCCCGGAGAAAGGCTTGGTAGGGCGGAGCCGTTCGCACGGCACATGGAGCAAGCTGAAGGCTTCCACCGAGAGCACGTTGAGTCCGGCCCCGCCGTCGTTGAGGGTCTTGGTAACCGCCACCTGGCAGATGGTGGGTGTGCAAAGCATTGGGAGAGCGCTGAGCCCGCGGTGATCGCTGGATGATCCTCCATGTTGAAGGTGTGGTCGGCCTTGGGCGCCGCCCATCCTGGAGGAGCTCCTAGCTGTGCACGGACGACGCCCACTTGGCGGAAGAATTGCTTGACGTGGCGACCTGAAGCCGGCGCATGGGAGCCGCCGAGGAGGGCCGCGACGGCAGGGGGCGCCGGTCCCCCGAAGCGCGCGATGAAGAGGTCGCGTAGCTCCTCCTAGGAAGCCACAGAAGATCCCGGCAGATGGAGAAGCCAAGCGCGTGGCACGCCAGCAAGGGCCATGGGGAACCAGTAGGCCATGACCTTGTCGTCACCCCCGGCTTCCAGAACAGCCTCCTCATACGCCAGCAGGAAGGCAGCCGGATCCGCCGTGCCGTCATAGCGGGGCGGCATCTTCGGCTTGAACTTGCGCGGCCACCGCACCTGCTGCAGGGCGGGGGCGAGGGCCCGGACCCCATGGTGCAGCTGCGTGCGCCCGTTGATCCAGTCGGAGAAGCGGCGCTATCCATGAGAACTGGTCGGAGATGCGAAGCCGTCGGGGGAGCGAAGTTTCGGCGCACCCCTACCTGGCGTGCTAAATGTCGGATTTCGGGTTCCGACAAAACCCTTGAGGTTCGAACACTGGGGTGCGCATGAGGATCTCTCTCTCCCTCTCTAGCTCGCTCGCTCAAGGATCCACGACCTAACTCGACGAACTCGAAGAACACGGGGACACAAGATTTATACTGGTTCGAGCCACCGATGTGGTGTAATACCCAACTCCAGTGTGGTGTGGTGGATTGCCTCTTGGGCTGAGGGTGAACAGTTACAAGGGAAGAACAACCTCCTGAGGAGAGGTGTTCTTATGCTCGGTGAGCTTGGGGATGTGTGGATGGAATGGATCCGATCCAAGATGATTTGCCTCCTACTGTGGTGGCTAGTCCTATTTAAAGAGGCCTTGGTCCTCTTCCCAAATATTGAGCGGGAAGGGATCCCACAACGGCCAAGTTTGAAGGGGGACAACTAGTACAAGTTATCCTGACTAAAGGTGGTCTTCACCTTCCAAAGGCTCTGGCGGTGACGCCGTCTTGGGCTCCACGGTGACCTCCGTCCTGCCGTCCTGCTGGTCTTGGTCTCGTTGACCCGATATGGAGACCTTTGCCTTATGCCTCGGGACTCCTCTCCTGCGCTTGCCTCTTTAGCACCAAAGAGGAAGCGCGTACTCTGCGCCAGCTGGCGCCCGCCTTGTCCCTGCCTGGCCTTGGTCGCCATGGCTTGCGTCACAGGAACCTCGCGAGGTGTCCATTGCCTTGATCTCTCCGCCCCTCGCGAGCCAGCCTGGTGAGGCCGCCCCCGAGGAGGTCTTGCGTCGTCCGCCACGCGAGGCTTGGCCCCTCGCGAGGGTCTTGAGTGTTTGCTGGTGATGATGGGTCGTACAGGGCCACTGGTGGAGCCATGCCGTGGGCCGCAGGCAGGCAAGTCTGGGGACCCCCGTTCCCAGAACGCCGACAGTAATATATTCCACTAGAGATGTTTGGGCGATTTCATTGTTAGCCTTGCCTTCAAAGTGAGATTTTCTACGGTGGTACCGATACTGTCGCAGAGCAGACTGAAAAACATGAGTGCATGCTTGTTTAGTTGCATCATCTTTCGGATCCAACTTGAACCTCATCTGTTGAAAAAAGAATGTGAGTCTTATTAGGAGGAAGCTAGAAAGTATGGGACAGAGCAAGACAATATTACTAATTGCGATGAATAACATTACTTACGGATAAATGGTCAAGGAAGGTGTTAAACTGGGTATTGTCTTTCTCATTCCTGTACTGGATCCACGTTCGGAGGATACGTGCATGACACCTAACGGCAACGGCTGCCTCTGATACTAACTTGGCTGACTCTATAGCATCACGTGGCCTTTTTAAACCTGCCTCAAAATGGATCTCCATTCTTCCTCCTTTAGATTTTGTTAATCTGTCAAGCATTATCCTTGATGTCTGTTTCTGCTTGCACCGTGGTGCTAGTTCAACAACGAATATGGAAAGTGTTAGTGCACATCAAACTGTGAGAGTACATATAAAGGAGCATGCAATTGCAACTTGACTCGGTCAGGTACCATCTTGGTCTTGATGCTCATGAGGTTCATCTGATCTTGCTAAGTCCTATTGTGTCAGCAGTGCTTCAGAAGTAGTGTTAGGTGTGAAGGCAGCTTGGGAACTGGCCAGTTCCGGAGCAAACGAACGAATAGTTGAAGCGGATGCTGCAGCTGGTGGAGCAGGTGATACTATGTTTGTAGATTTAGCCGGTGGACTTGGACCTTCTACTGCACTATAAGTACCAGCAGAATCTCGAGGGCAGATCCTTTTCCGTTTCACCCAACGAGTAACACCATTCCCTACTATATTCTTTACCTTGCTCTTTTTTGACTTTGCCATGTCAAGCCGTACCCACAACACAAAAGAACAAAATCGCTCTTCAGAACTCATTGATGCATGATACAGATAAGCAATACTTTGATGTAAGATAACCGTATGAGGATGGAATATGTAAGAAAAATAGGACGGCATGACATATTCACAGCTACGTTGTGTAAACTAAGGAGAAGGATTTTCAAGAAAATAGAAGTAATGCAAGCTAGACACCATATGAAAGATGCAACCAATATCACTCTACCAAGTTAAAAGTGTCTTGTCATAACTGGCAATTCGAAAAATTAGAAGCAGTACAACATAGAAATCAATGCAAGATGCAACCAGTATCAAACTGCCATGTTAAAGGCATACAATCATGAGTGACTGATGCGGGATACACAACAGCCGTACTTTGATGTAAGAACATGGTATGCACTACAAAAAAAGACACATCCGTGACAATTTGGGCCAAACGAATTTTTTTCCTGTCATGCTTATGACACTTCTATGACGATAATTGTGACAAAACCCGGTATCATCATAGATGTGGTGGGCTCCTACTTCTATGACAAAAAATCATGACAGAAAATGGGCTTTTCGTCCTAGGCGGGGCGGAGACGCAGCTGCATGAGATTCTCTGGGCCGTCCATATCGGGGAGTATCCGGTTACGGTGGGTGATCGGGGTAGAGAGATGCACGGAGGTTTGTGCATTTCTCTCACACACGTACGCGCGTGTGCGCGAGGCGTTGCGCTCTAACTGAACCCGAGCGAGGTGTTGGGCTCTAACTGAACCCGAGCGATTGCACTAGCTATGTTACTGAACCCGAGGGATCAATCCCTTGCTGTTAACTGAACGCCGAGTGATTCCTTCACTACTGCTGCTAACTGAAGCCGATCGATGCTGCCTCTGGATGAACAGTGAGCATTGTTGGGGGGGGGGGTTTGGATGAACAGTTCCCAGTGGGGGGGGTTGGATGAACAGGACCCCGTGGTGTTGCCTCTGGATAAACAGGACCCCGATCGATCGAGCCGATTGGGGGTGGATGAACAGGACCCCATGGAGGGGTGGATGAACAGGACCCCGTGGAGGGCTGGATGAACAGAACCCCGTGGAGGGCTAGATGAACTGTAGCCCGTGGAGGGGTGGTTGAACAGGACCCTGTGGAGAGGGCTGGTTGAATAGTAGCCGGTGGAGGAGCGATAGAGGCTGGATGTACAGGAGCCCGTGGATGAACATGAGCCCGTGGAGGCTGGAGGACATCGACGGTGGATGAACAGTAGCCCGTGGAGGCAGTCAACGATGGAGATGAACAGTATCCCGTGGAGTCCCGTTTTGCGGTACGCCACACCCCTCCCGATGAACAGGATCCCCGTTTCGACCGTAGCGCTCCAACACAAGTCCGGTTCCTCCGTTTTGCAGTACGCCACACCCCTCCCGATCAAACAGGACCCCATTTCGACTGTAGGAGGTCTGAAGTCCATTTCGTCCGTTTTGCGGTATGCCAGACTCCTCCCGATGAACAGGATCCCGTTTCGACCGTGGCCGGTCGAACAGAAGGTCGTTTCCTCTGTTCTGCGGTGTCCAAGCCGGTTGCCTCCCAATGAACATGACGTATTCCGTTGCCTCCCGATGAACACGACGCATTCCATTGCCTCCCCATGAACACGAGACCTTGCCGTACGTATGCGCGAGTAGGCATTTGAGACCCCGCCTATATGTATGTACGTGGCCGTATTTACTTTCTTGCACCCTGGCCGTTGTACGTACGTGTACACGATATTAACGGGACTGCGTGACATGCTACGTGCGCGCCTCTACCATGACACGTGCCCTTCCTTACACGGCCACGGTTCATCGCTGCAGCCTGCAGACAGACCGATCTTATGTACGTACACGTTCGCGACCAGAATGACAATGCTACGTACGCTTCGACTGGGAGGCACTTCCTTGCATGCGAAGATGTAGCTGGTGGGTCCCAGCAGTCAGGGGGAAACTTTTTTTCGTGAAATACGGTGGCCCATCCGATGGGTCCCTGCTGTCAGGTGGAGGAATCATTATTTTGCGCGTAAGAAGGAGGCACTTCCTTGCTGCGGTCGTGGACCCAGCTGTCAGCCTCTCCTTGTATAGTACTCTTCCGATGGAAGTCGTTCATTGACCACATTGACCACGCCGCGCCGAGAGCACCAAGGCGGTGGACGACGGTGAGGCCTAGGAAGGGGACGACGCGGAGCCGGGGAATACGCGGTAGTGGATGCCCATGCAGAGAGAAGTACGAGGGTTCACTGGTTCGGCTGCGGTGTGAGGCTGCCGTCACCGCAGAATAACAGGGGGTGTGGGTGAGTAGAGGGGTGGCCTGGTCAGCGGTGGGAGTAGTAGGGGCGGTGAGGCCTCCACGGCAGCACAGCCGGCTACGGGAGGCAGGAGCAGGTGGCACGACCGGCGCTGCTTTGGGCGACTAGAGCAAGAAGACCAGAGGTTGAGGAAGCACGACGACCGTTGGATGAACATCGTATGGTCACTGCAGTTAAAATCATTTATATTGACTAAGTTGACAAAGCCCTTGGTATGCGTCAACTTAGTAGGCCCACAGGTCAGCCTCCGAAACGGTGCGCCCCAGATGTTAGGGGGAGGAATCATTTTGGGCGGCTGAAGCTAGAATATCCGAGATTGAACAAGAAGCACGACATCCGTTGGATGGACATCCAACGGCCACTACTGCTAGAACCGTGTGTTGACTATAAGTTGACAAAGCCTTGCATACATGTCAACTTAAATTTTTTTAGGGGACGCATCAACTTAGTAGGCCCACAAGTGTGTGGCAGAGAACTTATAGCCCATTTGCGATTTCTAGGAATGTACAACCCATTTTTGAATTCTAATGGAATTTACTACAGCCCATTTACAGTTTGTTAAAAGTACATCCCATTTTCTAGCTAGGACAACGATTAATAATTTCAACCAACCGTTCAAAACAGAATTCAATAAAATTTCCCACATTTTGATGGGATCCGAAATATTTGAATCCCGAAATTTCTAGTCAGATTAAATACAATTTCAATATAAATTTGTGTTACGTAAAAATCCAACGAAACATTGCGCACCCAACAATTAATGATATTAAAATTTTCAGAATCCAAAAATAATATTTATAAACTAATTACGTGTTTGGTGCATTTTTTTCTAGTTACTGCCCAGTTTTTATAATTACATCCCATTTATTATTTCTTAAAGCCATTTTCTTGTTAAGCCTAATGCATCCCTGGGCTAGCCTTTTTCAGCTTGAAAAAAATTAATATCTGGCCTGGGCTAGACGGGCCATAGCCCGCCCAGTTAATACCCTGCTCTCCTCTGAACAACAACGAAAACATCGCTCAAGAAAAACTCTGCAGTGCTCACACCTCAAAAACACAAATACTGCTCGAGCTGCTTGGTCCTAGCTGTCGGCCACTCCATGTGCAATTCTCTCGTTTATTGACTACATAGGTTGACAATCGTGTGAGACCGTGATGTCAGGAAACCAGGAGGAAGCAAAAAAATTAGTTGTATATAATAAGGAGGCACTTGCGTACGTGCGGCTATGCCCCTCGTGGGTCCCCACTGTCATCCTCTCCAAGTAAAGTGATCTCCTCATTCCTCATGTCCGTTGACCATGTTGACAACGCGAGACAGCGGCACCACGGCGAGGGCAACAACTCGAAGGATGACGGAGCGAGTCTCGTGGGCCCTACAGATGGTCTGATACAGCGCCCGCTGCTCATTCGGGACGCCATGATCATAGGGCCACATGTTTGCGACGGCATTGTCGTTCGCTTGTTCACCGGCGCTCATTGAGGAGACGGACGTTGCAGCACAGGTCCTCCTGCGCTGGTAGCTCTTCCACCATTAGGGCGTCGAAGTGCGCCCGCACCTGCTCAATGGTGAACACGGCATGAACCAGCTTGGACAGTGGCACCGGCTCCTGGTCGGAAGCTATGTCCATCGTCTGATTGTCGTCGTTCAGCTCGGCGAGCTCGCTGGCGAGCCAGCATGTCCGGCTGCTGGACCGACCCGCTGCCAAGCACGAGTCTGACTGCCCTGGCGCACCCAGACCGCCTCCCTCACCCACACGCGCTTTCCGCCCGAAACGATCAGCGCCGCCCACCCCACTTCCCGGTGCAGGCGATTGCTCCACCTTCAAACGACACAAGTGCCATCCGTCCGTCCGTCTGCCGCCCACATTAATGATACCCGGTTTCCGAGGCGGCTACTCCGGCGCCACACGTCCGTCCCTCCACCGCCCACCATTGCTATATAAACTGCTGCGCCGGCCATAGCTGCAGTCATCCCCCTCCGTTCCCTTTCTCCTGTCCACACCACTACTGCCCACCATGGCTTCCTCGCGCTCCAGCGCTCTTCGGGGGATGGGCGGACGACAGACCACAAGGAGATGCTAGCCATTGCTGCCGACTGGCTGGCTAGCAGGCAGTCGGAGGACGACGATGTCCCAATGGAGAACATGGTAGTCGACGATCCGACGCCAACCCCCTCCTCCGCGCCATCCTCGCCGGTGCATTGCACCATGACCATCAGCGAGGCCCGTGCCCAATACATGGTGTAAGTGTCAGGAGCAGTTCCGGGAGGCGCAGGCCGACGCTACCTACAACCGCCACCTCCTCCAGGAGCACCTGCAGGCGGAGAGGCAGATCGCCGTGGAGCGGGCGGAGTAGGAGGCGCTGCTTGACTCGTACCGCTTCGCCCGCGAGGGCCGCCTCAAGCGCTGGCGGTACCGCATGCGGGTGGCGGAGGCTGCGGCCGCCTACAAAGAGGGCGATGAAGCGGGCGAGGCGCTGTTTGGCGAGACCGAGGACGAGGCAGAGGACAATGTTGGCGCCGACGAGTCCCCGCTCCGCTGGCGTCGACGAGGCCTTGCTCCCCCGAGGCCCCGTGGCGCCAACAATGAGGCAGAGGACATCGCCGGCTGCGCCGAGGCCCCGCCCCGCCGGCACCGAGGCGGAGGACCTCGCCAGCTTCGACGAGGCCCTACTCCGCCGAGGCCCCGCCCAGCCAACAACGAGGTAGAGGACATCGCTAGCTCAGCCGAGGCCCCACCCTACCGGCAACGAGGGGGAGGATTTCCCCTGCTCTTCCGAGGCGCCGCCCCGCCGGCAACAAGACAGAGGACATCGCCGGCTCCGTCGAGGCCCCACCCTAGTGCCAACGAGGCCACACCACATAGAAAACAAGGAAGAGTAGAACACGGTAGGTTGCCGCCGCTCGGGTCCAAGTAAGGCCACCGCTGCTACCCTCCGGTTGAATCCAAGCTAGGCGGGTTGACCATTGACGGCCGATTAGCTTCTTGGCGGCGACGTGGAGTCAGAGAGCTATGTTGGAGAAGGACGCTGCTTCAGTTACTTAACTGCTGGTGCAGTTGGGTCACTGACACATGGGCCCAATAGGAATCTGGGCCACATGTCAGTGACGCAACTGCACCAGCAGTGAAGTCACTGAAGCTCAGTTCGCTGGAGAAGAAGCTTCTGTTCGGCTCAGCCGGACACAGGTGGGTAGCTTCGGTTAATTAATTATACCTCCAGCGCACCCCTTTTAGTTGAAGAATGTATGAAATGTAATGAAATCTAGCATGTTTATATGAAATCCGACCGTGTATGAATGAATAGTTTGATTAGTTCGAATTCTTGTATCACTGGCATTGGATGAACAAGCAAAACAATACGTACTAGCATTATTCCCTGGGTGATCACCTCGTTTGCAGCAGTTTCACATGTACTCCATCCGGCCCTTTTTAGTCTGCATACAAGTTTTGTCTGCAGTCAAAGTATCTCTACTTTGACCAATCTTATAGAAAAAAGTATGAACATTCACAATGTAAAATCAACTGACTTGAAAGAAATCTAATATGCGAAGTAAAAAGGAACAGAGGGAGTACAAAGAGTTTGAGCAGCTTTTTAGCGTTCCTGTACACTGCAATCAAACACACAGGCCTGACAATTCCTAGAGAACATTCAAAACAATCGATGATTATGCATCTCAGCGATTCACATGTCGGAGCCAATATTTACTTCACAACTAAAGAATAAAGAAAAATCGATCAATGATGCTGACAGCAAAGGGCGTCCCATTTGAAAATATCAAGCGCATGTCTTCTTGCTAACATCAATGAGCAAAATTTGACAAGGTTGTCCCATTCGAAAATGTCAAATGCGTGTTTCTTTTGCGTACATCAATGAGCAAACTTTGAAAAGGTTTTCCCATTCCAAAATATCAAATGCCTACAATTGTGGAATGGGCAGGGTTTGCCATTAGTTCGGACATTGACATGGCACCTCGTGCTAAATAAACAAGCTGTTCTTTTTGTGCAGTTCCACCAAAATCAACCAAATTCGCGCATAGCTTGTATGATTTCGCCTTTATATGTTGCAATGCCTTGAACATATCGGTGCCTCCTTTCTTGTTGTGGAAATGAATGATTTCATGTATTCATGAACATTTTGTGCAGTTCCCATTGAAATCAAGCCAAGCACCCATGTTTGCACAAATACAAAAAAAGTGATTAGTATAAATCAAACTGTGCTATGAATTGACAGTTTAGACAGGCACCTACATGGTCCATGTAGAGCACACTTAAAAAAAATGGAACTTGCCGGATAGAATCCTAGAACAACATTGTACTTGCGCATCACAGCAAAGATGGAGATCTGTCAGTCCTTCTGAGCTGAAGTTAGTTTGGTCTTGTGGGGAGTAATGTAACCATCCTTCAATTGCTCCTTCTGATGAGAAGATAGACAAGGCTTCTTCATCCTGGCATAATCGGAACTAGTCACTTCACGTACTCCATATTCTTCTTCAGAGGAGGATGATCCTGTTGTGCAAAGACAAGAGGACAACTAAATGCTAGCATCCCTGTTTGCTCGAAAAAAAAGGAAAGGAAATATTTAAAACAGCACATATGAAGCACTTCTCAAGGACAATACCACTTTCTCATGACAGTATCTAAACAGTAGCACAACACCAATAGAGATGACGAAGGTCAATCATTTGGATGAAATCTTTGGGCGAGTACCAACCTTTGTCAGGAGGCTTATTGTGTAGAGCATACAGATCAAGCACTTCTCCGGAACCATCTGTTGTTATCTAGTGTGGTTGCCATGCTTACTATATACTCCTCGATTAGTTTAATATTTCCAACATCTTCTTGTGGAGTTCCACTAAAGTATATGGTATCTTCAAAGAAGATCCCTGGTTGCACAAGTAGAGATAATTACATATTACATTAAGAGTGGCATCAAATCAGTGGCAAAAAAATTGCTCGTTCCAGCCATAGCAATAAATTAAGATGCAAAACTATATCATTACTTGTGTCATCATAGTTCCAGTGCTTCATTACAGCACCGGGAGTTGATTTTTGTTTTTCTTCCGCTTGTTGTTCCCCTTCATCACTTGGTTCAATAACAGACAAGCTTCGCCTTCAATGTAAGATTTGGCATGTCAATTAGGGAGCACAAGTATAGCACTAAACAATGACATTAATTTTCTGATGAAAGTGGCAAAATACAGGCCAACAGTTGTGAAATATCCTTATCTTACCTCAATGGGATGTTACGGTGCACATACAGATTGGAAGTCTTGTCTCCATTTGTGCAGTTCACTAAAATCAAGCAACATTACCGTACAAGTAGCACAACATATGAAAGCACACCACACAATCATCTGAAAGAAGGCTAGCACTACTGTAGGATGCTGCTAACACGACACTACGATCAGAGACCCTTCGAGAAACTGTGTGTGATGCCATAATCACAAATGGTGGTGTATGAAAACTGTCAGAAATGTATAAAAGTGTGATGCAGGGCATACGGTTCAGATCAATTAACCGTTTGCGATGAGGAGGAACAAAAGAAACGGGCAACGAGATGAAGGTGTGTGCGATGTACAACATACTGTTCACTCGGATGAACTGTTTGTGATTAGGCAACACAAAAGAAACAGTCAGCCATATCAAAGGCGTGTGCGATATATGGCATGCGGTTCACTCGGATGAACTGTTTGCGATGAGACATGAGAACAAAAATGGTTCAAATGAACAAGATGTGTGTGATACGAGGCAAACAGGTCTGTCATCGGAAACGTGTGCGAAGACCGATAAGAACACAGACGATTACTGCTAACAAGCCGTGTGTGTTGTGAGCAAACGGTTGCTGGTATACAATTGTGAGTGATTAATGAAAACATCACCGACGGGTTCCATTGTTTAGTCCGTGTGCCATGTGATTTTCTTGGTCCGCACAACATCTACGCTCTGTCTACAGAGCATCAACATATATACTTAAAAGGACAGCATTGCATAAACAAATTAAGCATACAATTAAACAAGTGACTACACACATAACATTTCCACACATCAAAGTAAGCAATTACATGCATACTAAAGTAGGAGAAACGAGGATCCCATCATCTACTTATTGTGGCAACGACGCTTGCCATTGCTTTGCTTCCGGCTAGATCCCTGTCCGTTTTGGGGATGGAGGCACTTCCTCATGTCAACGATCGGCCTGTACATGTCGTAGCTCGTGTACGCCTCCTTGGCCGCGTACACGACGTGAGCTTTCTCGAGTTTCTCGATCCAGGCCGAGTGCCAGGCACGCTTGTCCTTGTTGCACGAATCCTTCATGTCTCTGTAGTAGGGGTCGATGATGGCCTCGGCGAGGTGAACCAGTGAGTCCTTCTCATGCTCCTTGCTGCCCCAGATCTTGTATTGGCCCTGGATGTTGACAAGATTCTGGCAGGCGATGCCCGAATTCTCGAGCGCCTTTACATCGTTGGTGATGTCCACCATAGCGAACATGTAGTGGGGGCTGTTGACAATCCTGGCAAAACACTTGCAAGGCCTTGTGGCTAGGCAGTAGTGGTAGACAAGGACGTGGTGGCGCACGCACATCTGGGCAACGGCGACCTTGGGACGAGACCCGGCACGAGCGCGGGTGTACTCGAGGTCGAACCCGACCACCTTGTACTTCTCCTCGGCAAGCAACAACTCCATGATGTGGATGGAGTTCTCCACCCAGACCAGGTCATTGGTGTAAACCACCGAGAGGTCCATGAACCTTCTGTGGGTGTCCACCACGGCATGCCTGGTGAACTGCTGCTCACCGACGGTAGCCGCTCGGAGCGCCACTGGAGCTGCGCAGGATACCCTCTAAGAATCTCGTGGTGGGTGTGCTTCTTGCAATGGTGGGGCGCGATCGAAAGGTTGAAGAGACACAAGGGTAGGTTAAATGGCCGCTGGAATAAATGGGGGCCGGCCGGCCTGTAATCTTCACTTCTTGTCAAGGCGTTCATAGCGGAGGATTCCAGTGCATGCTTGACAACACTGCACCGCACGCGTGGGCTCGAAGAGGCGCCAAATGTATCATCGGTGAGCCTGTTCCCGCGCTACCGCACTGTTTACCGCGCAAGCTTCCCGCCCGGCTAGTTTGGCCACGCGTCGGCTAGAAGAGGGACAAATCGTGGGCGTTTATTGGCAAAAAGCTTTGTAAAAACGAAGTGTGTGGAATGACTTCGGTCATAAGTTTATCCTTGGGTGATGAGGTCAAAGTTACACAGAAGGGTGATGATGGCCACTCGAGTGCGATAATTAATTCTGCGCTCTACAGTGCACACGGTGGAAGAAACCAATTGTGTGCAATAATGTCGAAGATCGCAGTCGAGTTAACTATACAGATCGTGTGCTGTGAGATCGACAAGGTAAACTGATTCGAGAATGGTTAATAAAATCGAAGACCATTGCATATTAAGGTCAAAATAGTGCTAGCAATATACGAGTCTCATACGATGCCATTTCAAGGATTGTACCACAAAAGCTCGAAATGTTACAAGGTTCAAATTCCAGAGTTATATGGCTCAAATTCGAATATTACAGGGTTCAAACTGATATTAGAAATGAAATTCAGCTCATCGGCTGCAAACGCTCGCGCTGATCTGCTGAACATGGATATCAGAGAGGTTCAAACTAATATCACTGCTTCTAAGTCTAGCTTCGAAACCTCACAATTTTTGCAAAGGGGTTAGCCACTGAGAAGTCATGATGGGGTTGACACGATGACTTCCGATTACTCTGTCATCTGAAGTTCCAAAATGAAATTCAGCATTTTTGGAGCCTACTCCATTCAGCCACAGGCACCGGCACTGCTCAACAAACCATTCATTTTTGTGAAATAAATGTAGGGCAAACCTCATTTCCTTCAGCATCCTTGCTCTGAGAACAAAGAACCTGGCGAATATAATCTCCGGTAAGGTCCCTCGGTAGGAGTTCAAGGTAATTTCTGAGAGATGCAGATCTAGGCATTCGACGTGATTGTTATACTGTATCACATTATCCACCACTGGGCCTAATCTTATCTGCAAAAGAAGAAAACGTGTTAGTGCCTACATGCAGTTTTGAACATTACTACAGGCCTAGCTATTTGGTTTGCAGGATTTGTAAAATGCACTAACATGCCATGTATGATCTGACATGATTAACATGGGCATTTGATTACATTCTAGAAAAATGTAGCTTTCTTCACAAGAGGTTGGAGTGAATGAAAAGTTCCCTAAGAAAACTAGTACAGATGAATCCAAAGGAGAAATGCTTATTGATTGTAACCATATGGATCAAGCAACCAAATAGGGGGGCGGGACATGTATGTACTGAAATCCTCCAAAAGAACCTTCAGAAATCGTAGTACATTGTCATTGTAAACTTGGAATAAGGTGTCAAAAACTGAACTCCCTTATGGTTAACATTTAACAGGAAAGGAACATCACCTCGATATATAGCTTCTCCAGGCACGGAAAGCATCTCAGTAAACTAACAACTTGCTTCAGGTCGGGCCCGATAGATTCTGGTGCCAAGACCTTCACTGTGCACAGTTTTGGGGTCAAGCTTGTCGGAATCATTTTTTGAATGACAGGCGAACAAACATCTTCAAAATTAGAAATAATGTTAATTTGTAGAAGGAGAGGTAGAAGGCGGCTGTTGTACCTGAACGGGTGTGGATCCAATAACAAGTTCGGAGTATTTGTTAGACGAGTAGCCCACCACTATCAATTTCGGCGCATAAATGACATTGATTCTTGTTGTACCTTCTTGATGAACTAAAGTAATCTCTCAAGTGCAAGTGTGTCCTGGATGACCATACTGTGGTCCACCTTTTGTGATGTCTTCCTGCTGCACCAGCAACACATAAATAGTCCGGAGAGTCATGGAGGTGATGTGGAAGGTACTCAACCCATTGATCGCCTTAAGACGAAGGTCCTTGAGTGCAGTGCAGCCACGGAGCAGGCGCTCCATGTCACCCTTTGAGAGGCAGACGGCGGCGAGCTCGAGGTGCTTCAGTAGTGGTAGAATAAGAGTGGGCGCGTCATTAAGGGGTGGGAAATGGCAGTTCCCGAACTTGGCGACGCGCAGCGTGGGCGCAAGGCGGAGTGCGGACGTTGGCAGCGACCACATATGCCCATCATCAAAAGTGAGCTCCTCGAGCTGATCTAGGGCGGGGGATCGGAACCAGTCATTAAGCTTGGCTCGGTCCTTGTCGTTGGAACGGAACTTGCCCATTCTAAGGCCTTTGGTTGGGCCAAGGTGACTACCGAGGATCTTGGAGAATGCATCCTAGCTTTGGCGATAGCCAGGGCAGAGCTCGTGGGTGTCGCTGAGGTCGAGAGGGCTGGAGTTCCATAGGGGGCCCCACCGCCGGGAAAGGAGGGTTGTCCGCGCCCCATATTTGATTGGGAGGAGGGACATGATGACTCTCAACATATCATCGGGGAGGCTGCTGATTAAGTCTAGGCCTGCTGGAGTCGCTTGCGGTTCAAGCTCGCCCCGCCTCCGCTTGTTGGCAGCCCCGTTCTCCACCTCCGGAGTCTCCTTGTCAGCGGCGCTTTCTGATAGAAATGGGAGTACAGGGAATATTTAGTTAAAACATGGCAATAGAAAAGTGTATTGGTAACTAGAAGTTATTAGGTAGGAATATAGTAAGAAAACGGAATAACAATTGGTTGCTTAAATACTACACAATTCATTTGACATTGCTGGGTAAGTCAACATATGCACATAGTTGAAAAGAAAACTTACTTCGAACAAAGTCTGGAGGGATCATTTTGTCAGGGAAGTTAGCATATATCTCATGACCAGGACCTTCTATGTGCAGTGCAATATTAGTGCCAGCTTTTAGTACATAAAACTTTGCAATTTCATTCCAAAAGCCAGTGCCAAAATAGGAGTCACCACGTTCATCAAGTCTTACAGTAGAAACGATTGTAAATCCATGGTTTGTGTGCAGTATGACATCCGTGGAGCCTTGATGTATGTAAAGGGAAAAATTGTGCACTACATAATTTGTTGCAAAGCGAGGGATGTTCTGCAGAAAATGGTAGGATTGTTAAAGAAAATATGGTAACATGCAAATATGGGCCCAAATTTAAAGAACTGTACAGCTGTTGAAATCAAAGGACAACAATCTATAATTAAACAGATAGGGTAAACATGATGTCATGGAAAAATGAGAGTAATCGAAAGAACAATACATCATTAATTTGCCTAATATAGAAAGAAGAGGGAAAAAAAATCCTCTTTGACGTATATGGTGCGTGTGACACCTTTTATCCAAATGTAGAAATATTTAGAATATGTTCAGGAAAGTAGGCCATGCCAACCGATTTAGGGTGAGGTTGAACATACCGCGCGCGTCCTCAAGTTACCTCGTACGGTGAGATGGAATCTCTGGCGGCGGTCGCAAAGTCCTGAAGTGTCGGCGCATTGTACATTCTATGAATGAAAGAAAACCCTCAAATCAGCTCGAATAAAAATGAATTCATGGCGATTTTCGCCGGGTGAGTAAAGGAGGCAGATGAACTGGGATAAGAGATGAGATAATATCTCATTAAATTAGTTACCTCGTCGTCCATGAGAAAGAACCCTCAGTACGGCAGATTCCCCAACCGAACGGAGCTGGGTCGACCGCGAGCAACGTTGAGAAAGTCGATGGCGATAGGCGGCGGCAAGCGGAAGTGGCGAAAAGCGGTGGGCTTTGCCGGCAGCCTGGCGGCGGCGGCAGGCGGCGAGCTAAGTGTTTACCGCCGCGATAGGCGGTGCCATGCCATAGACGCGGAGGAGCTTGTGCAGGTGTGAATGGGGACCGTACCGGAGGGGGTGGCGGGCGGGGTGAGGGTTTTTGTGACATGGGGATGCTGAGGGTTTTCTTTTTTCTTTCTTTTTTGAATTGGGTGGTAAGGGTTTTCTGTCCCACAAAGAATTTTGGGGGCAACGGTTTGCTAGAGCGAACCGTGTGTGATTGACGCAACATGCAAAATGAAAGTCATTGCACACGGTTCCAATTTTGGAAACCATGTGTGATTGACGTACTACCTCCGTTTCCTGGTTTATTGGTCCCCCTTTGAAATTTTTACCAAATTTTGACCAAATATTTAACATAGTCATACATAGATAATAAGCGTAAACGTACATAAGCATAGTTCAACCATAAGTACATAGTTCAACTGTCATTAAGCATACTCAAGCGTACATAGTTCGATCCATCCCACATCTCATCTCACATCCGGCCGGCATGATCCTGAACCTTCTCCAGGTACTCGGCGTACGCGCCGTGTGCCACCCTGCGAGAATACTTCTGCTTGAAGGAGCCAACGGCCCGTCCTCTTGCATGCGCCAGAACACTTAGATGCGCGTCATGAAGGTTGTGGTTGCAAAATGGGCATCCATAGCCGTCGTTCCAGGTCCTAATACGCCTGTTATGCATTCCCGCATAAAGCTCCCTCAGGATTCGCCTCTTGTACCTCCTCTGGGCATCTTCATCCTCGCAGTCCACATTGTCAGACAGCACCTATACAAATAGTAAAACAAATTTGGCATCAAATCACTGATAACATGCTGTGAAATAGGATAGAATTTATGGCTATTTATTTATACATATCCAGAGATTATGGTTCGATTTTTAAGCATAGTCGTCTATGTACAGATCAATCTTGAAGAAAATAATGGCACAACCATATGTAGGTCATTCAAAATCAATTGTCAAGTCCTGCCTAGGATATATTAGCACGAACACTAAACCTAGTCAGATTACTAGCAGAAATCATTTGCACAAATGAAACAACTAATCACTTATCACCTGTACCATTCAAACAATCAATACACTACACGGATCTCACAAAACTTACTCAGATTTCATGGATTGGGAGAACATAACCACATGATTTCTATTCCAAAAAGGGGGAGGCAGGAGTAACCAGAGAAACCCTATGATCTATTTGACACATAAATGGGTATAGATGACTAACTAGCTGTCCATCGTCGTCGGAGTCGTCGCCGGAGTGGTCGTCAGAGTCGTCGCCGGAGTGGTCGTCGGAGTCGGTGTGGAACTCCGCCTACGGCTGTGGAAGCTAGACGCCATCGACGACGTCAGGGTGCAGCGATAACTCACCGGCGGTGACGGCAACCTCTGTCTCCATCTCCACACCATGCTCCGGTGCTTTAGCAGCCCCGACATCGCCACTCCCTCCGATGGGGTGCTTCGGCGGCATCCTCATACACTGGCGACTTTGAGGACTGAGAGCGGCGTCGAGGATGAAAGCGGAGAGAGAGGATTGTGTGTTCCTAGCGAGGATGGGGGGTGCGGCCGCTCGGGCGCACCATTAATATGGAGTAGTGAGAGTTGTGGGAGAGAGGCGGGCGGCGGTCAAACCGATGGCTCGCCTCCCGGTGAGCCTGCGCACCAAACTGCTGGCATGCCTACCAAAGTTTCACACAGCTACTCGCACGCCTCCCGATGACACTGCACAGCGAGCACGCCTCCGTCCATTCACACACCTGCACGCATGCCTCCCCGTCTGCCTGCGCGGCGGACTACTCGCATGTGTCCCATCAACTCACGCCTGCTCGCACGCCACATGGGTCGCGCGGCGGCACGTATACTGTTTTTCTATTTGGATGATTAATGCTGCTGCTTTATTGCTTAACCAAAGCATGTCACGTATCCATTGTTGGTCTAACACTCACAGTTCGAATAAATAATCAGTTTGGGATATTGGTTCCCCATTATTAATAATCTCCCGTCTGTAATTAGATAAAGATGACATCAAAACTGGTCTCAAATTTGACAAAAAAAGTACAATGCCACTTTGTATTGGTGTCCATATGACAACACGATAAGTTTCATGAACTTCAAATAAGTTTTGGATGTACTAGAATTTAAAAATCAAGATTCTCAATGTTTGAAATTTGTTGCACGGGGAGTAAACATGCACCCAGTGAGACACATGTGTTTTTGCAATCCATTTAGGTGCACTGTCACGTGAGCATGTAGCTCATATTTGATTTTTGCACATTATACCCGTAGAAAATCAATCAATCAATGTACTTAAACGTCTTAATAATCTCTGTGATTTTTTTGAAATTAAAACGTCCCTCCTTTGGTAACATGTATGTTCACCGCAGGACAATTAATTTAACATGCATCGTAGTTGCGGTGGATTCGCGTTGTGTGTGTGGGTGTGTGCGTCTGGGGGTGGCGGGTGGCTCACAGTACACTACGAGTTGTGAGCCACCATGTGGGTCGGCCGTTTTGTTAGGCAGGCCGGTGCCACATCAGAGTCGTGAAAATCATTATTTAAAACATTACACAACCCTTTCATACATAAATGTTTTGGCCACATGCAGTCGATGGTTGTCCTACACGACACTCGATACTCGCGTGTGACACTTTCTGTGGGCCCGCGAGGTCGTCGTCCATCACTTTGACGAACAGCCAGCAGTGAGGTTAATTTGACCAACAAGGTAGAATCTTTTTTTGTGTTATGGTGGTATATAGTACGTGTCGAAGAGGTGGGAGGGGACTAGCATATATACTATATGTACGCGTCTGTGAACAAGTAGACCTCACTCAGTGTCGGGACTTTTTGGTTACCGAGGCACGTGCCACATCAAAATTGTGAAATTGGTTATTCAAACATCACACAACACCTTTTTTGGCCACATGCATATCCTAGCTAGGACAATCACGTGTGACGCTCCATCTATGGGCCCACGAGGCCATCGTCGGTGCATGCATGCATCACTTTGACCTACATCGGGAGAGGTTAATTAATTTCACCATCGATGAGGATTCTTTTGGGTTGTACATATATTACGGCAGGAGCATATAGTATGCGGTGAAGACGGGGGAAGGGGATCATCATATGTAGTACCCTTGATATGAACCTCACTCGGTGTGAGTGCATGGTTTACGGTTTTTGAGGCATGTGGCACATCAAAATTGTGCATTTTGGGTATTCAACATATATATGTTTGGCCCACATGCAAAGCGGTGGTGGTTGTCCTCTCGCACCCACTTAAGCGGTTATCAGCGATATCAATGCTTTCCATCTGTGGGCCCGCTTGGTCCATCACTACTTTTTGCCTGACAACAAGAGAGGTTAATTTGACTTAGGAGTGGATTATTATTTTTGCTCTGGGATGACATGCATGATACAGTTTGAGCACACACACATGCATGTGTACGCATGAATCCCTCCCATCGAGTCGAAGTGGCTAGTACAACGACACATCATGAACCGATCTCGCTCTGTGTGGGGAGCTAGTGTATGATTTTTGACACACGCGCCACTTCAATGTTGTGTATTCAAACATGCATGCACGCATCACCTCCATACATATGCATGTTCTGGTTGCCTTCAAACTATACACTCCCTCGCGTGGTTATCAGCGACAAGCCTATATATTCGTGGGCCCGCGTGGACATCCATGATCACCTTGACCAACAACAAGATAGGTTACCATGGTGGATTCTTCATTTGGTTCGTGTTATTGTAGTATATGTCAAGGTGAGATTCAGACCTAATTAAGTTTGAGTGCATATACTATACACGCATGCATGCATGCATGAATCCCCGTCGTTGGCTTGAAGTGTGGTGTAACATACATATGCATCGTCAACCTAACCCTCACTCAGTGTGGGGATTTCTAGTTCGAAATCACGGTGCCACATCAAAGTTGCTCCATTGTTACTAAAAAACACACCTCCCCATACATATGTTTGGGCCACACGCATGCAGTGGTTGTCTTCGGGGACTAGCTACTTGCGTGATTATTGGCGAGCTAGCCCATCTCCGGGGTCGCATGGATGGCCATCACTTTGACCAACAACAAGAGAGAGGTTGTACGACCAAGGTGGATTATTCTTGGTCCATTTTACGATCCATCTTGGTGAGATATATGCCTCTCTGGCCCGCCGACTGAAAGTGTGTATCAGGGGGGGGGGTTGCTACTTCGCACTTTGCTAGGTGAACCTCGGATTGGGGGGCATGCATTCATAGCTTAGGATTCCCTTCATGGCGACACGAGGGGGTGGGGGGCTGCTAGCTACTTTGCACTTTGCTAGGTGAACCTCGGTTGGGGGGGAGGGGGGCATGCATTCAGAGCTTAGGATTCCCTTCGTGCTGACACGAGGGGGGGTGCTGCTAGCTACTTCGCACTTTGCTAGGTGAACCTCGGTTGGGGGGCATGCATTCATAGCTTAGGATTCCCTTCGTGCCGACATGAGGGAGGGGTGGCTGCTAGCTACTTCGCACTTTGCTAGGGTGAACCTCAGTTGGGGGGGCATGCATTCATAGCTGAGGATTCCCTTCGTGCCGACACGAGGGAGGGGGCTGCTAGCTACTTCGCACTTTGCTAGGTGAACCTCGGTTGGGGGGGCATGCATTCATAGCTTAGGAATCCCTTTGTGCCGAGACAAGGGAGGGGGGCTGCTAGCTACTTCGCACTTTGCTTGGTGAACCTCGGTTGGGGGGGGCATGCATTCATAGCTTTGGATTCCGTTCGTGCCGACACGAGGAGGGGGGCTGCTAGCTACTTCGCACTTTGCTAGGGTGAACCTCGGTTGGGGGGCATGCATTCATAGATTAGGATTCCCTTCGTGCCGACATGAGGGAGGGGGGCTGCTAGCTACTTTGCACTTTCGTAGGGTGAACCTCGGTTTGGGGGGGGCATGCATTCATAGCTTAGGATTCCCTTCGTTCCGACACAAGGGAGGGGGCTGCTAGCTACCTCGCACTTTGCTAGGTGAATGAACCTCGGTTGGGGGGGGGCATGCATTCATAGCTTAGGATTCCCTTCGTGCTGACACGAGGGAGGAGGGGGGGCTGCTAGCTACTTCGCACTTTGCTAGGTGAACCTCGGTTGGGGCGAGGGGGCATGCATTCATATATAGCTTAGGATTCCCTTCGTGCTGACACGAGGGGGGGAAGCAATACCGTGCGCTTTGCGAGAGAGGTGCCACATCAAAGTTGCATTTGGTATTTGAAAATCAAACCACCGTTTTGATACAAAACTTTGGTCCACATGCAAGTGTGTTCGTGTTCTGACCCTCTCCCGCATCATTTTTCGCCAAATTTATGAACATTAGACAAGTCGGATGACGCAACAGGCACGGTTCACTCAAACTAACCATGTGCCACACCGGTGCACCTGTCACATACACATCCGTATAGTACATTGGGCTCCATGAGGCTCCCCCTCTCAAAAATATCTACCCGCCTCGAGGGTTTTTCTATTTCATAACACACGGTTGTTATCTCCGGACCGTGTGCGATGTTTCTTGTTCCCAATCCCGCCTGCATCCCTAGAAAATATCTACCCGCCACGAGGGTTTTTCTGTTTCTTAACACATGGTTGTTATCTCCGGACCGTGTGCGATGTTTCTTCTTCCCAATCCCGCCCGCATCCCTAGAAAATATCTGCCCACCTCGAGGGTTTTTCTGTTTCATAACACACGGTTGTTATCTCCGGACCGTGTGCGATGCACTATCATCAAAATTTTCAATAGCCCGGCATTTCACTCCCGCGTTTGACTCCCGCGTAGTAAAATTTTCAGTACCCGCATCATTTCCTCAAACACCCCACGCCCCCCTCCACACACACACACACACCAAAACCTCCTCGGGCATGCGCGCGTACACACACCCCCTCCCTCGCTCGAAACCCTAGGAAGGACCCCGCCGGCGCCGCCGCAAGGCCTCCATTGTCAACATCTGCCGGTTTGCCCATGCAGCTTACCCACTGATCTCATACCGAGGCCGCCCTGAGTTTCTTAGATGACGCCTGCCAAACGCCCCCTTTCCCATAGATCCCCATCCCCATCCCGCCACTCTAGAGCGTCGCAGCCTAAGCCCGGCTACGCTTCCCGTGGAGCTCGAGGAGTGACTGGCCCAAAAGAGGTGTATAGCGATCTCTTCGCCCGACGTCGGCGAGGAAGCTGACGACCATTACTGGTGGCAGGCACTCAAGCAGCGAGCTAGAGTATGCGGGCATGTCTCGGCCGCCGGCTACGACATCGAGGTCATCGACAGCGACGTCCCAAGGCGGGCTGTGTCACAGGTTAAGTGGCCCACCCCCAACCCCTCAGGTTCAACTGCCGTCGATCTCATCCATGGCCCCGCCGCTGATCTCCTCTGGCTCGCTGTCAAGAATTTTCCATTCTACATCGCCATCGAGCCCCTTTTGTCATTTCTGAAGGACATGTTCTGTGACGCTGGCTTGGGATCCACAGCTTCCAAGTCATACCTCATCGACGGCGACCACGGGGAGGGCACCCTCTCCAAGGGGAAAGAGCCCATCTGCTCTTCCAAGGGGAAAGAGCCCATCTGCTCTTCCAAGGGTAAAGCGCCCGTCTTCGACATCAGGGAGGGCACCCTACATCTGTGCTCTTCCAAGGGGAAGGAGCCCATCTGCAACAACATGGAGCGCATCCAGAGTCCGTGCTCTTCCCAGGGAACGATCCCATCTGTGACAAGTGAGGAAACCCATGATTTGTTTATTTCAGTTGTTCACAATGTGACGCGCTATATGTGAAATTATTTTTTGTGCAGTACATTTCATCAATCCAGTTTTAAACACACCGATAGGAATGCATATATTTGCTTGCTGTTAAGCCTGTTATAGCTAGCATATGCCTCTTTTAAAGTTTTCTGATTGTTCGGTTGTTTGTAGTTAGCATATGTTCAGTTTCAAATGCTATCTTCGGTTGTTCGTAGTATGCCTTGTTTATTCCAGTTATTCATGACGTGATGTTCTATATGTGCAAGTATGAACTGTGCAGTTCAATTTCATCAGTATGAGTTTCAACAATACCACTATGAATGACTACATTTCGTTGCTGCATCTTGTAGTTGACACGCCTTTCCATTTTTATTTAACCATAACCAGTGTACTTAGACCGGCACATACCAGTTTGAATGACTATGTTTGCTTGTTGTTAAATGTTAGGCCTGTTGCAGTTAGCACACCTTTCCACTTGTTTTGCTTTACTAGCATGCTTAAACCTGCACACTGAAGCTATCTTTTGGAGATTATTTTTTCTGCCATGTATAATTTTGGTTGATGTTTAGCCTGTTGTGCTTAACATGCTTCTCAATGTACATACACAGGACAATTTTGGGAACGACTGTTGTTTTCCATCGAGGTTAGTTTCATCCCATGGCTTATATCTGCTCACTGTTCAGGATATCGGTAGCTGGTACCATATAGGCCGACGGCTGATAAGGGACTAATCGGTGAATCAGACTTTTAACTGAATATATTTGCAACCCATTTTTCGATAGGTTAACTAGGGCCATATGTAATATATCTGAGGCTACATAGCAACATGCACTGTAATTAATGTCTAAATATGCAATCCTAGGCTACATAGCAACAAGGAAGAGTGTTACATTAATGTTCTAATGATGTCTAGATATACGTAGAAGAGCAGCAGCAGCAACAACAACAACACAACCCTGTTTGGATACTCAACTTAGCTAGAGGTTAGAGTTAGTTTCTAGCTCATTACTAACCCTGAACTAACTCCATCCAAAGAGTTGTTTGGATGGTAGGGTTAGATTGACAATAAATGCACTAGGAGAACTAGCTCCAATTAGCACCTCTTGGGTTGGATAGTTTTTTTGGGTGGGTTATAGATGCAACTAGCTCAAACTAGTCCTCATGTTACATATACTTTATGGCTATTTGAGCCCAAACTAGCTCAAACTAACTGTAACCCATGAATACGACAACAGTTAATCAGCCGATAATTCGTAAGAACAAACTAAACTCCTTCCGGCCCATAATATAAGATGTTAATTCATCCAATATGTGAGTATATTGGATGTTATAAGATACTCCCTCCGTTCCTAAATATTTGTCTTTTTAGAGATTTCAAATGGACTACCACATACGGATGTATATAGACATATTATAAAAGAGTGTTGTACTACATCATTGTGCAATTGTTGTTTAGCTTCTAATATTAAGTTGGTGCTTTTAGGTACATATGTCATTGGTAAAGATCCGCGTTTCGACACTTTCTGTGTATGGGGTAATGAGATATCGATGAACCAGCATCAAGTGAGGAAGCTGATAAAGATTCTTAGTAAAATTGGTCCAAAGATGGCAATTAAACTATTTGTTTACACTTTATCCAAGACAGCAGCGAACTGCAGGATGGTAAGTAAGAACTCTGCAGCCTTCTTTTTACTGCCCATAATGAGTTGTGTTAGATGACAATGTCTGAATCTTTTTCCTTTGTAGTGGTTGCCAAAACAATTTACTCAAGATTACCTCTCAAACCACATGATTGGTGGGCATGCAAAGGTTAAAGTATTTCTACTAGAACACGATGATTATCTAGATGTTTTCATGAAGACCGTGAAGGATGGGCGATCGGCCATCACAAGGGGTTGGACTAGAGTCGTGCGTCCCTTCTGCATGGAGGAGGGCGCAATATGGGCATTACGCTTCACCTTGTTCAGCAACCAGAATATATTTCGCCTCTCTCTTTACCGTCTTTAATAGTACAAGTGTACAACTGTGGTTTATCATTCTTTATTTGGTTCTTATGTAATTCTTGAACATATGTACCTATGAATCGAATAATGCATTGGTTGTTTGAAACTGATGGATATGAATAAAGCTGTAGCATACATTCAAATTCAAATCCAAATCCGGTACAATTTGGAAAAGCAGCAATTAAATTACGGTGAAATTACGCTCTCCCACTTGTTACGGCACACACGGTTGGTAAAACACAAACGTTTGTGATATGCACCATAATCCGAGATGGTTCACAGAGAGTAAACGTGTGCAAGCATGCACACAGTTGCAGTTTGCAAAGCGTGTGCGATGTCAGACAATATCACAAACGGTGTGGGCAAACTAAACATTTTTGTTAGTTCCCTTATCGTACACGATTCGCAACCATGAACTGTTTCTGATGAAGTATGCATCGTAAACGTTGCACCACAGAATAGCTTGTGCGATAGTTGTCGCGTACGACGATGTTATGATGGTTCGACGTTTTGTAATCCTGTCCGACACTCGTACGACAATTAGCTAATCTTCTTAACGGTGAACCATTTGTGATAGGTCGCGCATCATACATGTTCTATAATAGTGAACCGTTTGTGATGGGCCGCGCATCGTAAACGTAGCACCACAGAATACTGACTGCGATGGCAATGCGAGCAGAAACGAGTAGGAGTACTGTAGGGGCCCTATCCCCGACGGTTTCTGGGTCGTGTGGGAAGGACCCCCCTATCGCCCACACTCACTTGGCGACGGTTCTAAATACCGTCGCGGAAAGGGGTTAAAAGCCGTTTGTTTAGGACCGACGCGTACCAGTGTAGTACTGACCTCTCATGACGCGGAATTCAAACAACTCACAGGAAGAAGATCTGAACCAAATTTGCCAACACGGATAGGAAGTAAGATCTCCTCTTGGTGCAGTTCCACTAAGATCAAGCAATCAAGCAACGTTCTCGGTGTGACATTTTGGTTGAACTGCACAAAACACTCTTAAAACAAAAGTGTTTTGTGCAGTGCAACAAAAGGTCACAATAGCAACGAGGTGAAGTAGATAACCCTGTAACACAGAGGTGCAAAGGAAACAACTAGTGGTCAATAACGGTGGATGACACAGAAGCCAACAAAAAGAAGCATCTAACTTATCTAAATGGGAAAGAAAGCAAGACATTAGCATTTATCAAATGGTGGCATTGATTCATATTAACAGAGAGATTATATTAACAATAAAATTCGTTAAACATGTAATTTGCTTTTAACTGTGGCATTGCATCAATTTTCTAGCGGCATTATTAGAGGGTGTTTGTTTACAGAGACTTTTTGGTGTAGGGACTAAAAAAAGTCCATTTCAGTCCCATCTAAACCAAATAGGAGGGACTTTTAGGGACTAAAAGTGGGCATTTGGGACTAAAGAAAGAAGACCCAGAGGGGGAGTCTTTTTGGGACTTTTTCCAACAGTTGCCCCTGCCGCGCATCACACCTTATCTCTATTAGTTCATTACTAGGGGTAACATGGTCTTTTAGCATGTCATTTAATAACCTCTAGTCCATGTTTAGTCCCTGGAACCAAGTAGGTAGTGACTAGGGACTTTTTAGTTGGGACTAAATAAAGTCCTAGGACTTTTTAACCAAACAGGGCCTTAGATTAACAACAGCTAAAGAGTTGCACGGGACAGCGGACGCACCAGCACCATGTGCATCTACCGATGTATGAAGGGGTGATGCACAGTCTGTTGCAACAAACAACAAACAACCAAGGCGCATATTTGTGTTGGTCCCAGTTTTGTTATCTTTAGACACCTTTCCCTATGTGAGCGCAGCAAATCTAGTCCTGCTGAAACTCTACAGCCTTGTCCCCTAAAACAAAAAGATCAGTTCGTTACAGATGTGCGTACTGAGTTTGTCATTGTTTTCCCTTTTCGACCAACGTAGGTGCTGGATAGCCAGTCTGTACTAGTACTTTCCCCCTTCCTTTCCTCTTTGAACCACGTCCTAGATTCATGCTATACAACTTTCCCCACTACTTTCCCCCCTTCCTTTCCTCTTTGAACCACATCCTAGATTCATGCTATACAACTATCCCCACTACTTTCCCCCATTCCTTTCCTCTTTGAACCACGTCCTAGATTCATGCTATACAACTTTCCCCACTACTTTCATGTTTGATCCAACACCTAGATTCGAGTGCAGAAGTGGAAAAAGCCCACATGCAGCTAGAGCAATGCATGTGGAATAAGTAAATTATACCTTAAGGTTCTTGGGGTGTGGTTCGGTGGGTGAGAGGCCGTTCTGCCCACGCTATGTATGATGGCGAGGAAGAAGGGGTCGGAGGCCCTCCCGCGCCGCCGCTGGGTGAAAGAGAACAGCTGCGCCGGTAGTGGATTCCCTCCCTCACCGACGGCGACAACGTTAAGCCTCCTTCCCTTCCCGGCGAATGGATCCCGCCGGCTCTTTGACCAGCAGTGAGGGGAGAGAGGGAGAGGCCAATGAAGTCTTGTTTAGATCTGGAGAGGGTGAGAGAGTGTGAAGAGAGCAACTACAAGCGTTGAGGCTCCAGCATGTAAATATATAGTGGAGAGAGAGTGTGAAGAGTGCAAACCCTAGAAAACAAGCGCCGAGGCTGCAGCGTATACGTGATGGCGGTCACTACGAGATCGTATAGCTCCGTATCCATCCATTTTGAGCAGTCAAAGAATCCTCCTAGCACCGCCCCAGATCACTTTCTCTCTTTGTCATGCGGGGCCTACCTGTCATTGGGTGGAAGAAAGAAGTCGAACAAAAACAAAATTATGCTCAAGTGTGGTTATCGAACTCGAGACCTCTAGTTTGATGAGCAAACAGGCTAACCAGCTACACCACCCTCACGTTATGTTTAACGAGAGGAAAATAACCTTTTATATATTCCTGCATTCAAGTGACAAGCATGTTGTGTTTTTTTGTGTGGCTTTGGTGGTAAGGTCTTTTGGGATTTAAACCAATGTTGGTAGTACAGAAATAATGCAGCCTTAGTCACCTTACCTCTCTCCATGTAGTACGTTGGGACCCACCAGTCAGAGGGTGAAACAAACAAATTAATAAGAACAAATAAAAGCGCCAGCGGTGTATCTTACCTCACACATCTCGCTACTGCTCGTGAACAGTGTCCAATTGATCCCTCTATTCGCTCACGTACTATTTTAAGTGAATCCTTATTATAACAAGGTAGAGTAAGGAGCGTTTGGTTACATTGCTTAGGCTGGTCATAGTGGTGAGTAACTTGGACTAGTAACATGCATATGTTACTAGTCTATGTTAGTACCTTTCATAGCGGGTAGTAACATATGGATGGTAACATGCAAGTCTTCATTAATTGAGATATAGACTCATTTTACCTTGGGGTGTGTTATGTTACAGTAACATATTATGTTACCACAAGCATCTCTTTCCTCATTAACTCCATGCCACATAAGCAATTTTTTCTTGGGATGTGCTATGTTACTACCTAAGTTACTCCCACTATGGCTAGCCTTAGTAAGGGCATCCACAATGTGATGCTTTTGCGCCTCTAAGGCCACCTCTAAGGATTTCTAGTCTGCCTCTATACACTGCACGATTTAGTTTGTCCGCCTCTATGCTTAGCGTCGCCTCCAACACTAGAGGCAGCCTCCAAGTGAATAAACAAATGGAAGAAAAGAAGAGAGGAGGAAAGAGACCTGCATGCATGCGGATGAGATTTTGTAACTTGGATTTTTTATTTGTTGTAGGCTTATGCTGGGCTCCACCTTGGAGGCATGTTAAAATCTTTATACACTGCAGAACTTTCACTCATGGTTAGAGGCACTAACGTGGGGCCCAGCTTACAGGCTGCACTACCTCCATACATTGGAGATGCTCTAAGGAAATTGCTCGGCTAGCCCAGCTAGCCAGATTTTGCTTTGCCAACCTTGCCTGGTCAAACGGTTTAGTTCTTTTTCGTACCAGCCTTGCCCCGTGAAAATCATTATCATGAGTGGGTCGCCGAGTTTTCCGGGCGCGAAGTTTGCCGTCAGAAGCGAGCTGACCTGGCTCTCCTGAGCTAGCAAGGTTTTTCTAGCCTACCCAAGCTAGCTGCCCACAAAAGCTAAGATATTTTAATAGTTCCAAATGCCTAACCTTGCCCGGCTAGGCTATAAACTGTTCTTGCCAAGGATGCAAACGCTCCCTAAGTAACAACGCTCGCTAGCAACGAGGCCGGGAGGGGATTGAGATGCGAATTTAATGGACGACGCCTAAACATTTTGGGAATATCTGATTCTCATAATATGACTTAACACCTAGACGGAGGGAGTACTACTCCTCAGTCCAGGTTTGATGGAATATTCGCCACCTCTTCTCTTCTTGTACGTACTCCATTTGTATCTCACTTCCTCTGGCTTCGCACTCGCACGATATTCCTATTCTATGAACTTGTGTGTGTGCGTGTGTGTGTGTGTGTTAGAGAAAATGACACATCGACCTACTCCTATAGAGAGATGGTGTGTAGTGTATGATTTAGCCATGAGAGTTGGTGCATCCTCTCATTTCCGGGTGTCCGGTCGGGACAGGCGGACAGCTGCCACGCCCGCTCCTGACCACCCTGGCCCACCCAAAGCCCCTCCATCGCATGCGCGCGCTTCCCGCCCGAAACGGTCAGCGCCGCTCCAAATAAACGGTGCCGCATTCATGCCCGAGCAGAGCGGACGCGACCTCTCACTGGCGCCTGCGTTGAAGGGAGAAGCGGATTCAAGAGTGATGGTTGCTTCGTCCGTCCAACTTACTGCTGGGTCTATGAGATTTGACGGCTCATTGGTCATTATTACTGAGGTGGTATGACTGCTGGATGTCCCACGCTTTCGGCGAAAGGAGGTACTACTAGATTACAATTTTCTCCATTCTTACAACGAAGGAGTGCGAAAGCAGTGAAAACACGCAGGCTCGGTGATTACATGGCCCACCTCACACTATCACCATATTTTCTGGACACCGTGCGACAGCTAACTCTTTATATAGTACTAGTATAGTACGTCTTGTAATTTCTCAGCGAGATAAATTTGTACAATGCTGTGAAGCTTCCAGCTTCTGTTTCATGTCTCTTGCATCCAAGGTTGCCCGTTGCAACATTTCATCAAATACAAAGGAGACTAACATGCATGCTATTGCATCTCAATGATTGACAGATCATAGCCAATATGTACTCCCTCCATTCCAAAATAAGTGTCTCAACTTTATGCAAACTTTAGTACAAAGTTGTACTACTACTAAAGTTGACACTTATTTTGGAACAGAGACAACCAAAGAGAAAAAGGATCCATCCAGTCCCTAGCCCTTGAACCGTAAACCCTAACCAGGCTTGGATTTACTGGCAACATTGGAGCTTCCCAATAAATGAAGTTTGCAACCCTTTGACCATCGGATCATTTTATGCAGTTTCACCAAAATCGAGATGAGCATCCCTGTGGCAAAGAAATTGAAGAAGCGTGATTAGAATAAGATTACTGGGACTAGTTGATGAGACATAAACTCATCACAAATACAGTATGTAGAAGCTAGTAGAGGTATGTGCGGGGCAAAGAAGTAGAGAAATATCCACATGGAGTGATGTGGGCAGCTGGAGCAGTGGTGCAAGCCGGCTGTAAAGGAAGTTGTACCTGTGGGATGTCGGGACGTAGCTCAACCTATAGGAGGGCAGTGGGAGGCGGCAACTGCCCACGTCGCGGCAGCGAGCAACAGACGAAGGCAACCTCACCGGCTTTGTGAGAGAAAACGGAGGGGACCCCTGATCGGGACGCGCCGCCAGTGGGTTTTCACCGTCGACGATGGCGACCATATCTACACTAAGCATCCACCGCTTACCCCGGCGGACGTGATCCGCCGGGATGTTAGAGATGTGGCCACAGTCATTTTGTGCGAGAGTGTTAAGAGAGCAACCCCAGCAAGCAACCGTGTAGGCTCGTCCTGGCCATGTATATAATGGAGCGGTTTCCTTTACTTTCCATATGAACCTATTTATATTGCGTACGTGCCACTGAAGAAAGCAACTTTATTTATAAATGACGCGGCACCGTTCATGCGTGGTTCCCGACCCTCCCATTATTTATAAGTGAGTAACTACAACTAGACGCGTCAAATTATCACGTGGGCTGCATCATCTTACTGAAATGAGCTCCACCGTGTCACGTGTGTGGTTGGGGAAGACGCAAAAGACGCAAAGAATGCTACTAGTACACTACGTGCATGGGTGCGAGCACCTCTTCTCTTCGAGCATGGTTATTAAAAGTATAGCCCACTACTGTACTACCACGCGGTTATCATATATGGGCAAAGAGTATAGGCAGTAATAATGACTAATAAGCCATGAAATCACGAGGCCCACCTTTCTCTATGTTTGACCGGCGAAGTAGCCATCATTTCACTCCTCATTGAATATTCATCCACTGCTACCTCCGCGAATAAATAAAAATCCGCTTCTACCTCCGTAGCATGGTTAATAATATAGCCATGTCAATCACGACGTAGAAATATAATTCACTGATACAATAGGGCTGGATCTAAGCCTAGTGATTTTTTTACTTTCTCTCTTTCTCTTTTTGTCTCATTTACTTATTTTACATAGGAGCACGTGTAGAGGATGGCTATTCCTTTCGATGGGACTTCTTCATGGGGTTTAAGACTAAGCAGCTCCGAATTATGCCCGCTGCCCACCACCCTGAATCGTGCCATCTATGATAGGGAGTAGTACCATTGCAACAATGAGGTCCACTAGGTCTAGCACGTCCTGTAAGAAGAGACTGTCACGCAAAACATACATCTTGTTTCCGTCTTCCTCGTACAGTACATACCACTGGTACGTACTACTAATACTACTACTACTCGTTCTCCTATAAACCTTGCGCTTGGCATGTCCAAAATATGAACCTTGCAATTGGCTCTTCGCCTCTTAGGGAAGTCGAGCAATAATGGTACTGCAGTATATATCGTTCTGGCTATATGAGACCGAATGAATTGCTGCATGTCCACCACGTGGGCGAGGGTCGAAGGGCGAGGGAGAGTGCGTACTATTACGTCCGTTTCAACATGGACTACATACGGAGCGAAATGAGTGAATCTACACTCTAAAATACATCTATATACATCAGTGTTTGGAGTATGTACTAGTAGTTCATATTGAAATCTACTAAAGGACATATATTCCAAACAATATGATAATCTCTCTAACCAAGGTAGGGACGAGGAGTAAACGGAGGGAGTAGTAAAATTTTATCCTCGTCCTACGAGCCACCGCGCGCGTGGGCGAGGGAGCGGGCGTAAAGCGTAGTAAGCAAGCTTCACCTCGTCCTGCGATCCACCGCGCCCGTGGGCCAGGGAGACGGTGTACTAAGCAAGCTTCTCCTCATTCTCTGAGTTGACGGGACACATCAAAAGTAATATGTACAAAGCATCTCGAGTGTATAGAGCCTTGCCTATAAGGTAGGCCCCACATGGTTTGCCTCTTTTTTAACATAACGCGTCAAGTCGCAATTTGTTTGTTCACCCGTGGTAGACGATCCTCCATCAAGTGGACAACTAGTACACGTGTCAAATTACCACGTGGGCTGCCTTTTCGTACAAAAATGAGCTCCACCATGTACCCGCGCGGGTGTGGTTGGGAAAGAGACGGGAGTACGTGCGCCGTGCGTGCAACTCTTCTCTGCGTGCATGTCCCCCACCTACGTGGGTGTGTGTGAGAGAGATACAAACCTAGACAGATGGCATGTGTGTTCGTGAGCGTTTTTTGTTTGGGGGGGGGTGATTTCGTGAATGTATTTGTGGGAATATGTGTCGATGACATCTCAAACAAAAATTTGACACATGCAATGTGTGTGAAATAGAGGCCTATCTATATCATATATATAGAGGGGGGTGATCCATGAGAATAGAGGGAGGGGTCATAGATATCGATAGAGTCGAAGGGAGGATCAATTGGGTGGGTGCGAGAATGATGAAGAGAGCCATCGAAATTTTGTGTGTGCAAGTCAAAGATATAGGGCGACTGACCTACCGGAATGTCAGAGGGGACATGGCAAGTTTGTGTGTGGCAGGGAGACATGACTAGAGCGCTCGATGTATCGATGTGTGGGGGGGAGGGGGAGGCAGAGGCTTAACTAGAGAGGTAGAACGACTCGTATATGTGTTGAGAAGGAGAGACCCATCTATGTCTTGAGAGAGAGAGAGAGGGGAGAGAGAGAAAGAGGGAGTGAGAGGGGTAGCGTGCTGGATGGGTGATGGAGTTGCTTCTCGAAGATGGTGGGAGAGGCCTACTAGACAAACTGAGGGTAGAACTGCAATATTTTCAATAAGAGTGGGGATGTGTTTCTGTGTGTGCCTGTGCGTGATAGATGTGTCGGGACGCATGCATGGATGATGAAGGGGAACCATGTGTTTGGTAAGCAAACCTAACTAGATCGGTAGATCAATTATTGTTTGTCGGAGGAAGGTAGAGACATAACTAATGAGGTAGATCAGTCGACGCGTGGGGAAAATGAGTTATATAAGGACCTAGCTAGCTATATGTATAGCGGGAGAACGGTCGGTATACATCCATTTGTTAGAGGCAAATAAGGCCCAGCAAGACGGATAGACATAGAGAATGGAGCTAGGAGGTGGTGCGAGAGGCCGAGCTACTAGCTAGATAGGGGGAGGAGTGTACGATTGTGAGACCAATGAAAAGAGGGGCGAGAGTTTACACGTGTGTGGGACCGTATGAGAGACACGAGGCATGGACACAGAAAGGAGGAGATGGAAGGTGCGTGTGTACATTGTAGGCAGAAATCGCTGGAGAGGTTTATCGATCGGTCTGTGTGGGAAAAGAGTTGTGGAGATTGTGGGAGAACGACCAAAAGAAAAAATTAATGTTCGTGATGGATAGAATGCTGAGGGAGGGGGAGGACGAGGAGGGCGTGTGCACGCACGAGAGAAAGTTAGTGCTACCTACAAAGGTTAGAGGATTGTGTGGGTGTAAGGGACTAACAAAGATCATAATTTGATATGAAAGTGGATTCATATATTTGAATAGGATATCATAGTGTTATAAACATATGCATGCATGAATATAGCGGTGATACGCGAGCTGTGGTTTTGCACATGTTATACCATAATGTGATAATGCATGGCGTTTGCAACTCACAGCTAAATGTCGAACAATCTAAACCATACTATACATCGAACAGTCTGACATTTTATTTGAATTTGTGATAATGTGTGGCGTTTGCATCTTACAACTAAATATCGAACAATCTAAACAATACTATATATCAAAAAATCTCACATTTTATTTGGATTTGTGGTAATGTGTGGCGTTTGCAACTCACATCTAAATACTTGTAGGCGTAGGGGGCGGGGTACCATACATTATGTGATAAACACATTATACATATGAGACATGGTTTAGATTATGAAGATCTAGCTAGAGCTTGAAATGTACTGTGATTGGAAATCAACATAAAGTGGATTCAAAAAATCGAGTTCGAGTTCATATAGTACACATAGTTCATATCTAACTCGACAGTAATCATGTGGTGTACTGTGAAGATAATACACAAACGATGGTTTAACTTGACAATAATGATGATTGTAGATCTTATTAAAATAGAGAAACGAATTCAAATGGTTTGACTTCACAACAATCATTATTGTTGATCTTATTCAAATAGAGAAACGAATTCAAATTTAGTTCATACTGAAGCGGTAGTATATACGTTTGGAATGCACGAAAACGTTCATTTGAGTAGCAGGTTGCATGCATTATACACGTAGCGAAATATACTAATTGAACATAACATGAATTCAAAGTTTTGAATGGCATTTGTAGTGCGAATTGATTTGGTATAGTACATGGGACTAGACTCTCTTGTGTGGTGCAAATTGATTTCTTTTTGTTTTTTCGTCGACGGAAGTGCGAATTGATTTGGTACAGTACATGTTAGGCTTGTCCGGAAATTTCAACCCGCACCTTGTTACGCTGAAATATTTAAGATATATCTTTGTCTCATTGTGCTCCGAAAACTCCCTCCATCTCAACCCGCGCCTTGCTATCCCACAATTACAAGGCGCGCGAAAACTCCCACCTCCTGCGAAATCCCGACACGTGAAATGCCCGTGATACCCCTGAACCGAAAGAACCGCCTAGCTCAAATCGGTGGGGGTGCTTTTGTAACTTACCCCACATTTCGGACAAGGGCGTCCCTAAGCCATGGTTCCACACTCCCATCCCATCAGCCCACCCATTCATACACCAACCCGCGCAAACCCGCTAAGCCCCACACCCTCCTCCGTCCACCACCCAGCCGGAGCCTCTTCCCCGACGATGTCGTCCACGGCAACACCTCGACGTGCCTCATCCACCGTACCGAATGAGGATCCGTCGTCGATCTCGTCGTCCCGCCGGTTCAGCCACCCTGTCCTCCACCTCGAAGGAGCTGCCCCGATGTTCCCCACGTCTTTCGCGCCACCTCCATTCCCACACCGTCATCTTCACCTGCACCACCGGAAGACCATCATCATCACCGTTTCCTCGGATGAAGCTGAGGCCTAATCGGCGCCACCAAAGAGGTTGTACACTAATCGCCGCATTTTCTTCTTGATTCGATCTCACAGTGCTGCCGGCGCTCGGTCCCGAGCCGACATGGCGCGGCTCCATCCACGGCGGTGTCGCCGGCCCACTTCCTCCACGGCGTCGCTCCCTCGGCGGTGACGTCCACATTAGTAGGAGTTGCTGCTGCTTTAGCTCTCGCTTGCGCTGCTACTCTGCTCTTGCTCTCGGTCCCCTGCCTGGTCTGCTCTTGCTCTTGCTTGCGATGCTGCTCCGATTTAGCTACACTTCAATCCACTGAATCGACTTTTGGGTCAGTCAATTTTCAGGGGGTGGGGGGCTCGCCGGAGAGACACCCCACTATCTATCTTAGGGTTCAGGGTGGGGACGGTTGTCGCCGGCAGTGGTGGGGCGGTGGCGTGGGGATCACCGTAGAAAAAGCTCGGCACGGGGGGGGGCTAGAGGGATGGCCGGGGCGGCGGCGGACCGGTGGTGGGAAGTGTTTTCCGGGCGGGCGAGGGGGCGCACCGCCGGCCGTGGGTGGCGGGGGGGGGCGATTTGGCCGGTGGTGGCTGGCGGCTGAGGGGGGTGGAGGTTGAAGATGAACTGCTACACGACCAGCTGCCCCGGCTCTCGCACGCGCTGCTACTGCTTTTCTGCTACTAGCGCGTTCAGTTTTTACAGTAAAATTCAGTTTCGACAGGAAAATTCAGTTTCGACAGTTAAGTTCAGTTTCGACAGTTAAATTCAGTTTCGACGGTTAAGTTCAGAGATGAGCGGCTGATGTATTTTACATCTAGCACTTTGTGGTTATGTATTTTACGTCATCTAGCACTTTGTGGTTCTGCAATTTGATTTTCATTTGCTGTGGGTACAATTTTGTATTGTTATGCATGTGACACCAATCGAATTTGGCTGTACTCAATACATATTCTACTAATAGTATGGAAACTCTCAGTTAAGCTGATCAAGATCTTCCTTATGTGTGTTGCAGGGAAACAATGGGAGACACTGCGGTTTACCATCAAGGTTTGTTCAAGCAGGGTCCTTTGGCTAATAGCACATTTTTGTGCAGTTGCAGGAATCATTCTAATATTTAGGTTTCTTACAATTTGGTCTTGCACATGTAGGTCCTGCTGTCAGAGGCTTAAACCCACTGTTCGACCCATTTTGCATATGGGGAAATGAGATGTCCATTAATATCAGTCAAGTCAAGAAACTCAGAAAGATTGTTAGGATGAAGAAACTTGCGATGAATAACAGCAAGATCTTTGTTTGCACAATGAAGAAGACATCAGTCAACTATAGGATGGTACCAACTCTTTTACCTTGTTTTTCCCCTTGCGCCATTTCAAAATTTACAACAGCAATTTATGCATAGCTTTGTTTTCAGTACTTTTCAAAGCAGTTCACCGATGATTACCTCTCAAAACACCTGCATGGTAAAGAGGCAAGGAAGGTATTCATTCATCACCCACGGTACAATATTGAAGTCTTGCTGAAGAGGACGAAGGTTGGGCGGGCAATTATCCATAGCCACTGGACTAAAGTTGCAAGGACATTCAACATCACTGAATGTTCAATATTTGCCTTCCGCTTCTACAGTTTCCCAGATGAGATTCATCTATCTATTTACCGTGTATGGTGCTACTTTCCAAAGGTTTCTGATGCTGCATGTGAAACTTGGTGCTATTGTGTAATGGCGTAACTGAGTGCCGAAGCTATCTGATGTAATTCGATTATGAAATCATGGTTTCTTTTATACGGATATCAAATATCTGACATGTTTTATATGAAATATCAGTTTGATTAGTACATGGAATATCAATAATAGGCTAATTACCCTGCTTATTGGGGTTTTTATTGCAAACGGTTACTCAGACAGCACCGTGGGCGATGAACTCAAACAACCCGCACGGTTTCTAGAAAGTAGGCGTGTTCGATTAACTA
The DNA here is from genome assembly GCF_002575655.3 of Aegilops tauschii subsp. strangulata. Classification (NCBI taxonomy): domain Eukaryota; kingdom Viridiplantae; phylum Streptophyta; class Magnoliopsida; order Poales; family Poaceae; genus Aegilops; species Aegilops tauschii. Next base: position 490,088,860 of record NC_053039.3, read on the forward strand.
ACAATCACACACGGCTTCCGGCAGCGAACTGTTTGCGTTAGGCCACCTTGCACAAACGTTTCCACACAAAGAACTTTGTGTGATATACATACCTACGGAAATGTTTTTCTAGGATTCACCATGTGGGATGTACATACCTATGGAAATGATTTTCTGGGATTCACCGTGTGGGATGTACATACCTACGGAAATGATTTTCTGCGATTCACCATGTGGGATGTACATACCTACGGAAATGATTTTCTGGGATTCACCATGTGGGATGTACATACCTACGGAAATGATTGGGATTCGATGACTCACCCGATCGCACATGGCCCTAGCCTGGGTCCCAGGAGGGCCTATCCCCGACGATTTCTGGGTCATGTGGGAAGGACCCCCCTATCGCCCACACTCACTTGGGGACGGCTCCAAATGCGGTCGCGGAAAGGGGTTAAAAACCGTTTGTTTAGCACGTCGATGTACCAGTGTTTATTCCCTATATTTGCACTGGTGGCGAACTTTGATGCCCAGTGGATGTAATATGTGTAATAGCCATGATAGCCTAGCGTAAGTTGCTTTCTTATTTATTTCCTTGTTGTCTTGTTTATTCGTTTGCTTGTAGTCAGTGAAGTTCTTTTCCCGCGGTTTGCTAGTGGCCGCAATAACCTATTTTTTAAAACTAGGCCACAATAACCATGGGCTACATATTTACTGTAGTTACCATGGGCCTCCTATGGGCCGTAGAAACAATGGGCCTTTTAAGGGTCGTAGAAACAATGGGCCTTCTACAGGCCGTAGCATCAATGGGCCTTCTACGGGCCGTATGATCGATCGGCCAAACATGGTCCAATAACAGACCACATTATGGCCCGTAAATGGGCAAGATTTGGAATCGTTCGTTCATGGGCCGACCATAACGGGCCGTCGTTAATCGACCGTATTTGATGACGCTATGAAAATGGCCAATGGATTAATGGGCCGCAAAGGGCCGATTCTAACCATGGGCTGAATTTGGCTCACAAGCAGAAAAGGCTAGTAACGGGCCGTAAGTAACCGAATGCTGGAAATAAGCCCAAGAATAAATGGGCCCTGAGAACGCCGAAAGTTAACACGGGTTGGAAACGGCCCAATTGTATAATGGGTCATTAATGGGTATAAAGCTATACACTGTTCATTGCGGGCCAGATTCACCACGGGCCATTAATGGGCCAAGAGTTACAAATGGCCTCGTATGGGCCGAAAGACATCATGGGCCATACATGGGCCGGAAGTTACAACGGGCTGGAATCATATTGGACGGCCCAGATGAAGCTACTGGGCTTAATTCTGATAGGCCGTAACGGGCCGTGAGTTAGCGGGCCATAAATGGGCTATATACAAACATGTCGTTAACAGGCTTTCCGTGGGCCGGCCCGTTACCTTTTGACCAAGTCAAACGGGCCAGTCTTTTCACCGGAATGGGCCTCTGTTGGGCCGTGCCACATGTCGACCTATCATAGGTGCTTCCTGTCCAATGAATGGATGACATCTGTCCCAACGGTGAGCCAACACGTGTTTCCTCCGGGCAATGCCAATTTTACACGTGGAAAATCCTCATTGGTCCGGGCTGTTAACGAGTTATCGGATCCAAAACCGGACCCGATAGCTTAACGGCGAACCGTTACGGTGGATACCACGTGTCGGTCACCCTTGACGAAAGCACTTCTATGGTGCGCGATTTATCGTCATGGAAGTGGACACTTCCGTGATGATAATTTTGGTAATGTCATGGAACACTTCTACGACAGCACATGTATGACTATCTTGATTCTGTCATAAAATCGTCATGGATGTACATGCATGACAGAAAACGTGGCCTACTGTGACAAACACGTATCATCACGGAAGTGTATTTTTTGTAGTGATAATAGATAGATGCAGTGTATTCTAGACACAGAAAGCCATGTCATATGCACATGTATAACGTATGAACTCAGCAGGTGCAATTTAATCAAAATAGAAGAAATACAGGCTAGACAACATATGCCACATGAAACCAATGATCACACTGTCAACTTAGAGCAAGCACCTGCGATGGTGGAGTACGGGAGATGAACTCATCATGTAGACTTGGGAATTCAACTTCCTATTTTCTGATATTGCCTTATGAAGTCAAAACCACAAGAAGATGAATAAAATTAGCTCTGCATAACTGGTTGATGCATGATACAGACGAACACTACTTTGATGTAAGGCAAGCGCAGGATAGGAGGATTGCATATATACAAAAAAACACAGCATTGCATATTCACACGTACGATATGAGGATGGAATATGTATGAAAAACAGTAAGCAGAAGGCATTTCAACAAAATTAGAAGAAATGAAAGCTAAGCACCATATGAACATGCAACCAATATCACTCTATCAGGTAAAAAGTGTCTCGTCGTAAGTGCCAATTCAAGAAATTAGAAGCAGTACTAGCTAGAAGACAGTGCAAGATGCAACCTACATCACAGTCCCAAGTTAAATGTGTCTTATGGGTAAGTGATCGTTGCAGGTATAAGTTGTAAGCTACGCAGATGCAATTCAACATAATCAGAAGCAATACAAACTAGACATCATACGGAACACACAACCACATATAACAGTTCCAAGTTAGAGCAAGCACCTGTGATGGTGGAGTAGGGGAGATGTGCTCATCATGTACACGTATGTTCTAGAAACAGAAACACATGTCATATTCACAGGCATTATGTGTAAAGTAAGCAGATGCAATTCAACAAAGTTAGAAGCAATACAAGCTAGACATCGTACGCATCATGCAACCACATATAATAGTTCCAAGTTAGGGCAAGCACCTGTGATGGTGGAGTAGGGGAGATGTGCTCATCATCTACACAGCGACGTTGACTGTCCAGCCTTGTGTTGTCTTGCGAATCTTGTTGCGAGGATGGCAGAGTAGAATCTGTAGAGACCCTCTGTTTGAGTTGCTCCGAAGGACCACCATCATCCACTGCCATGCTAATTTCCTTCAGATGTAATGATTTTGCATTGTGATGTCAAACCGATAAGAAAAAGGAATAAAATTCGCTCTTCAGAACTCATTCATGCATGATACTAATGAACACTACTCAGATGAAAGACAAATACATGATGCGATGATGGAATATGTACGTAAAACAGGACGACGTGACCTATTCACACCTATGATGTGGTAACTAAGCAGAAGGCATTTCAACAAATTAGAAGCACTACAAGCTAGACACCATATGAAAGATGCAACCAATATCACTCTGCCAAGTTCAAACTATATGGCGTTTCAACAAATTAGAAGCAGTACATGCTAGTAATCATATGCAAAACACAACCAATATCACAGTGGCGACTTAAAGGTGCCTTATCATAAGTGACTGATGCGGGATATGCAAGAACAGTAGTCTGATGTAAGAACATGGTGTGATTAGATATAGTATGTTCTAGAAACAGGAACACACATCATATTCACAGGCATTATGTGTAAAGTAAGCAGATGCAATTCAACAAAGTTAGAAGCAATACAAGCTAGACATCATACACAACATGCAACCACATACAATAGTGCCAAGTTAGAGCAAGCACCTGTGATGGTGGAGTAGGGGAGATGTGCTCATCATCTACACATCTACGTTGACTGTCTAGCCTTGCGTTGTCCTGCGAATCTTGTTGGGAGGATGGCGGAGTAGAATCTGTAGAGACCCTCCATTTCAGTTGCTCGGAAGGACCACCCAATGCCTTACCAATTTCCTTCTGCTTTATTGATTTTGCATTGTGAGGTCAAACTGACAAGAAGGATGGAATGTGATGAAAAACTGGACGGCTTGACATATTCACACCCATGATGTGGTAACTAAGCAGAAGGCACTTCAACAAATTAGAAGCACTGCAAGCTAGACACCATATGGAAGGTGCAATCAATATCACTCTGCCAAGTTAAAACGGTCTCGTCATAGGTGGCGTTCATCAAACTAGAAGCACTACATGCTAGAAATCATATTCAAGACGCAAACCAACATCACACTACCAACTTAAAGGTGTCCACTACTAGGAAAAGGCCTACTAGTGGCGCACCAGGTTTGCCTACTAATGGCGCACTACTGGTGCGCCACTAGTACCACGCCACTAGTATTTTTTACTAATGGCGCACCACTGGTGCGCCATTAGTATAGGCCACGGTGCGCCATTACTATCTGACTTAGTAATGGCGCACCACATAGAAGTGCGCCATTAGTAACAATTTTTTTTCAAATATTTCAGAAATATTTTTTTCAAAATTGTCAAAAAAAAATTCAATTTTTTTTTCTTAATCTCGGGTCACTATGGCTTAATCTCGGGTCAATATGCTTAATCTCAAGTCAAATCGCACTAAGTGGTCAAACTTCCCGGAAGGTCACCCATCCTCACACTACTCCAGCCCGAGCACGCTTAACTTCGCATTTCTATCCAACCCCAGCACCACCTCACTTAACAACCACTTGCTGATACATCTATCATATCAATCCTATTAAACCTTGTTGATGTCTAGGACTTTGTTCATATTCATGAGTATGATGAAATTTTGAAAAATATTTCAAACTTCCCTGACATATTACGAATCATTTTTTGAAAAAAAATTCCAAAAAAAATTCAAAACCAATATTTTTTCTGTTACTAGTGGCGCACCTAGCAAACGGTGCGCCACTAGTAAGTTTGAATTTTTTTGAATTTTTTTGCCTCCAGATCTTGAAAGCCCAGCATCTTTTTTCTGTTAGATTTTTGAGGATTTTGAAAATGTTTAACGGGGTTCCCCCCCGGTTAAATTCGGATGTATCTTTTCGAGTAGATGATTTTTCATATATAAAACTTTTTAATCCGAGTTCGTATGCAAAAGTTATGCCCATTTTACAAATTCCAGAGAGATTTTGCAAATAAAGTCGAAATTCATATTTGTAAATTTTCCCAACAAATAGACCACATATCACATGGGAAACTTATTTTCTTTTATTTTTTTGACATTTCCATCATTTTCTTTTTTTAACTGAAAAGGCGGTCCACGGGGGGGGGGGGGGGGGGGGGCAAGTTACTAATGGCGCACCGTGGGGGTGGTGCGCCATTAGTAGTTCAACTAGTAATGGCGCACCACCCCCATGGTGCGCCATTAGTAGTTTTCAAAAAAATTGAAACAAAATTTGTAACAAAATTACTAATGGCGCACCGTGGGGGTGGTGCGCCATTACTAGTTCAACTAGTAATGGCGCACCACCCCCACGGTGCGCCATTAGTAGTTTAAAAAACAGGTTGAAAAAAATTGTAACAAAATTACTAATGGCGCACTGTCCTCTAGTGCGCCATTAGTAATTTTGAAAAAAAAATTTACTAGTGGCGCACCGTGGATGTGGTGCGCCATTAGTATTTGGACACTAATGGCACACCAACACATGGTGCGCCATTAGTATATAGTAGTGGCGCACCACATGTGTGGTGCGCCATTAGTGTTCATATTATCTTTAGCCCTTTTCCTAGTAGTGGTCCCATCATAAGTGACTGATGAAGGATACACAAGAAGAGTAGTTTCATGTAAGAACATGGTGTGATAGACAGATATAGTATGTACCAAAAACAGGAAAGCGTGTCATATTCACACGTATCATGTGTAAGCTAAGCAGATGAAGTTTACACTAATTAGGAGCAATAAAGATAGACACCATATGCAACATGCAACCCGATATCACACTTCCAAGTTAGAGCAAGCACCTTGGATGGTGGAGTAGGGGAGCGGAGACTTGGAACTTGTAATGCACTAGCAGTACAAGGAGAATCCGTACAAATGCTCCGTTTACGTTGCTGTAGAGGACCACCATCATCGCCTTCCTTACTCTTTTCCTTCCTCTTTTTTGACTTTGCCTTGTCAAGTCAAACCCACAAGAAAAAGGAATAAAATTTGCTCTTCAAAACTCATTGATGCATGATACTGACGAACACTACTTCAATGTAAGGCAGCCGCATGATAGGAGGATGGAATATGTATGAAAAACAGGACTGCATGACATATTGACATGTATGATGTATAAACTATAAACTAAGCACAAGGTGTTTGAACTTGTTAGAAGCAATGCAAGCTAGAAACCAAATTAAAAGGGTGGCCTAACAAATGTATTTGACCAAATTAGAAGCAGTACATGGCAACATGCTAAAAATAATATGCAATATGCAACGAATAAAGGTGTCTCATCGTAAGTGATTGATGCAGGATACAGAAGATAGGTAGTTTCATGTAAGAACATGGTTAACACATAGATGTAGTGTGTACCAAAAATAGGAAGGCATGTCATATTCACAGGTATAATGTGTAAACTAAGCAGATGCAATTTACCCTAATTAGAAGCATTACAAGCTAGACACCATATGCAACATGCGACCACATATCACACTACCAAGATAGAGCAAGCACCTGCGATGGTGGTGTAGGGGAAGTGGGGTCTTCAAGTATAGAGCTACGTTCAATATCTTCATTTAGGCTTGCTGTTTCTTGAGAATCATGTGGAGAGGATGAAGCTGCACTCTTTATAAGAGTAACGCGTCTCATACTAACCCACGGGCGTGACTGTCTCATCATAAGCGATAGATGCAGGATACACAAGAACAGTAGTTTGATGTAAGAACATGGTGTGATAGGCAGATGTAGTATGTACCAAAAACAGGAAGGCGTGTCATATTCACATGTATAATGTGTAAGCTAAGGAGATGCAATTTAACAAATTAGGAGCAGTACAAGCTAGGCACCATATGCAACATGCAACCAGATATCACACTGCCATGTTAGAGCAAGCACCTGGGGTTGTGGAGTAGGGGAGATGAGATTTGGAACTTGCACCACAGTAGGAGTAGCAGGAGAATCTGCAAAGATCATACGTTTCGGTTGCTCCAGAGGACCACGATCATTCCGTGCATTCGTCCTTTTAAATTTTGCCTTGTCAAGTAAACAGACAAGAGAAAGGAATGAAATTCGCACTTCCAAATTCGTTGATGCATGATACTAACGAACACAACTTCTATGTATGGCAACCACATTAAAGGAGGATGGAATATGTACGAAAAACGCTAAGCAGAAGGCATTTCAACAAATTGGAAGCAATGCAATCTAGACACCATATGAACGATCCAACCAAAATCACTCTACCAAGTTAGATGTGTCTCATTATAAGTGGCACTTCAACAAATTAGAGGCAATACATGTTTGAAATGATATGCAAGATGCAACCAATATTACACTGTCAACTTGAAGGTGTCTCGTCAGAAGTGATTGATGAGGGATACACAGGAAAAGTAGTTCGATGTAAGAACATGGTTAATAGAAAGACGTAGTATGTACCAAAAACAGGAAGGCATGTCATATTCACAGGTATAATGTGTTAACTAAGCATATGCAATTTACCCTAATTAGAAGCATTACAAGGTAGACACCATATGCAACATGCAACCACATATCACAGTGCCAAGTAAGAGCAAGCACCTGCGATGGTGGTGTGGGGGAATTGTGGTCATCAACTAGAGAGCTATGTTGACTATCTTCATTTAGCCTTGCTGTTTCTGGAGAATCATGTGGGGAGGATGACACTACACTCTTTGAACGAGTAGCCCATCTCACAGTAACCCACTGGGGTGATTGTCTCATCATAAGTGATTGATGAGGGATACAAAAGAGCATTAGTTTGATGTACGAACATGGTTAATAGACATATGTAGTATGTATCAAAAACAGGAAGGCATGCCATTATCAAATGTATAATGTGTAATGTAAGAAGATGCAATTTAACCAAATTGGAAGCAATACAAGCTAGACACCATATGCAACATGCAACCACATTTGACAGCGCGAAGTTAAAGCAAGCACCTGGGATGGTTGTGTGTGGCAATTGAGATCATCAACTATAGAGCTACGTTTACTGTCTCCATCTGCTGACACTGCACCCTTTAGAGCGCTCAAACGCTTAGTGCATATCTTCGAATTACACTGGAGCGACTTCTGTCTTTTCTTTTTTGTATTCATCAACACTGCGTCAGAGTCTGAAATACCCATGCATAAAAAAACAATAGTTTGAGTATGGGTGAAGTTTGTGCACAAGTAGTACAGTGTAAAGGTAGCAGATAGCAGGTCGGTGATAAATAAATGACGGGAGACATATGATAGCTCTACAACATGCATGGCACACAAAATTACTAGATTCTAGGATTTTGAAATATGAGCACATGAATGGCTGGAAAATGCAGATGCTCCTCCAGCACACCACAAGGTGTGGTCCTATGAAAATAACAGTCGACTGAAAACAAATAGGCCAGTCCATTTGAAAGAGACCGAGAAGAGGTGTCTAGAGGGGGTGAATAGACTCTAAGAAGAAAAGTTGCAGTTTTTAATTTCCTTAAGTTGATGTGGAGTTTTGGCACAAGTTTAAACATTCACAATACATATCAAGCAAGCATGGCAAGAGTATATGAGTAGCGGAAAGTAAAGCATGCAAGTTGCAAGAATGTAAAGGGATGGGATTGGATTGTGCAAACGCAATTTGGAGACATGGAGATTTTTTATCCGTGGTTCCGACAGGTGGTGCTATCGTACATCCACGTTGATGGAGACTTCAACCCACGACGGGTAACAGTTGCACGAGTCCACGGAGGGCTCCACCCACGAAGGGTCCACGAAGAAGCAACCTTGTCTATCCCACCATGGCCGTCGCCCATGAAGGACTTGCCTCACTCGGGTAGATCTTCACGAAGTAGGCGATCTCCTTGCCCTTACAAACTCCTTGGTTCAACTCCACAATCTTGACGGAGGCTCCCAAGTGACACCTATCCAATCTAGGAGACACGACTCTCCAAGAAGTTACAAATGGTGTGTTGATGATGAACTCCTTGCTCTTGTGCTTCAAATGATAGTCTCCCCAACACTCAACTCTCTCTCATAGGATTGGATTTGGTGGAAAGATGATTTGAGTGGAAAGAAACATGGGGAAGGCTAGAGAACAAGATTTATGTGGTTGGAATGGAATATCTTGACCTCAACACAAGTGTAGGTGGTTCTCTCTCAGAAAATGTATGTTGGAAGTGTAGGCATGTACTGATGGCTCTCTCCACGAATGAAGAGTGGGTGGAGGGCTATATATAGCCTCCACAAAAAATCTAACCATTACACACAATTTACCAAACTCGGTGGGACCGAATCGTTAAACTCGGTCAGACCGATTTAGTTCATAATGTGACCGTTAGGATTTTCGGTGGGACCGACATGTCAACTCGGTGACACCGATTTCGTTAGGGTTAGGGCATAACGTAATCTCGGTGAGACCGATTACACAAACTCGGTGAGACCGATTTTGGTAATAGACAAACAGAGAGTTGGTCAGGCAAACTCGGTGGGACCGATTCGCTCATCTCGGTTGGACCGAAACGTTACGAAGGGGTGACAGAGAGTTTGCATTGCAATCTCGGTGGGACCGATTGCATATTTCAGTGAGACCGAAATTATTGCAAATAGGTAACAGAGAGTTTGCAATCCCATCTCGGTGATACTGAGATCCCTATCGGTGAGACCGAATTGATTAGGGTTTCTGGCAGTGGCTATGTCAATTAAACTTGGTGGCGCCGGATAGATAGTTTCGGTCGGGCCGAGTTTGACTTTTGGTTTGGGACATATGTGGATGTGAGAAAGTGGTTGAGGGCTTTGGAGCATATCACTAAGCACTTTGAGCAAGCAAGCCATTAAGCAACATTGTCGGCTTTCTGGGAATGGGGGTCCCCAGACTTGCCTGCTTGCGGCCCACGGCGTGGCTAAGCCAGGAGGCCGTACAGCCCATCTTCATCAACAAGGCATCCAAGACCCTCGCGAGGGGCCAAGCCTCGCAAGGGGGACGACGCAAGACCTCCTCAGGAGTGGCCTAGTCAGGCAGGCTCACGAGGAGCGGAGATATCAAGGCGGAGCAAACCTCACGAGGCTCTCGTGACGTGAGCCGTGACGATTGACACCAGGCGGGCGCCAGGCGGGCGCCAGCACGCACAACGTCCTTGTTTCCTCTTTGGTGCTAAGCAAGCAGGCGCAGGCGAGGAGTACCGAGGCATCAGGAAAATGTTGCTATATCGGTGCAACGAGACCAAGACCAGGAGGACGGCAAGACGGAGGTCATCGTGGAGCCCAAGACGGCGTCACCATCAGAGCCTTTTGCAGGCGAAGACCACTTTTGTCAGGATAGCTTGTACTAGCTGTCCCCCTTCAAATTTTCCTGCCGTTGTTGGCTCCCTTCCCACTCAATATTTGGGAAGAGGACCAGGGCCTATATAAGTAGAGCTAGCCACCACAGTGGGGAGGAGGGCAGTTCACCCAGCTCTCACCCGCTAAGTCACCAAGCTCAAGAACACCTCAACCTCAGGAGGCTGTTCTTCCCTCTGTACTGTTCATCATCAGCCCAAGAGGCAATCCACCACCACCACACTGGAGTAGGGTATTACACCACAACGGTGGCCCGAACCAGTATAAATCCCGTGTCTCTTTGTGTCGTGAGTTCGTCGAGTTCGTCCGCGAGATCTTAGCGAGCTAGGGCGTAGATTGGTAGGAGGGAAAGACTTCGCGCGCACCCCAGTTTTCGAATCTTAAGGGTTTGCCGGAACCCAACGTCCGACATTTGGCGCGCCAGGTAGGGGTGCGCCGGAGCTTCTTCTCCGCCAGTCGACTTGCCGACGCTCCGCGATGAAGATGTCCGGCGACCCAAGAGCTGACTCCGACCGCTGGGCGTCCTGGCCGGCCCGAGCGACGACACCCGCCCATGGAGACCTCAACCCCGCGTGCCAGGCGGCGCGGGTGTCGTCCAACGCTGCGGTGCGTGGGCGGCGCGGCTAGGTGTCGTCCACCCCCACCCCACGACAGGTACGAGCCGCTGCAAGGGCAGCAAGCCACGCCACGGCGACGGCACCACACTCGCGGCGAGAGCAGGCAAACATGCGGGCGGCACTCACCGTGGCAAGGGAGCTGTTGTGGTGCCAGCTGCTAGAGAGCGGCCGGGACGCACTGCTGGAACGCGTTGCAGAGCTGCTGGACGCTGTGGCCTCGGGAGCGCTGCCTTTCTGCTATCGACTCCCTTCACAGGCCGTTGCGGGAACTCATGGCGGGCCTCGCCGCACCCACGCGCCGGCGGGCGCGCATGGGGGCTTCGTCGACACCAGCATGGCCGGCGGCGCCGGAGGCCCCGCCGCCCCCGCACCGCCCGCAACAAGCACGGGCACAAGCGTCGCCCCCCATGGTCCCGGTGAGATGCCACGCTACTACCCATAGGACGCCATGTTGGGCCGGGCAACATGGAGTGTGGGGCACTACGGCGAGGTGTTCGGGGTAACAGCCCCGGAAGCCTACGTGCCCCGCATGACGGACCAGGAGTACACACCGGAGGACGACCCCGTCTCGTTCATTGGAGAAGATTGGGAAGAGGGGGCGCTAGGAGTCGAAGCCTTCCAGGAGCCGCCGGGGAACCACCACGACCGCGTGTGCAACGACCACTACATGGTACCTCTAATCCCTCAGGAGCAAGCTTACGCTAACCATGAGTCGCAGGAGGAACAGATCACCACAACGGCCGGCGGCCCCAGCTCGGCGGCCTCCCTGCCGGCAGGGGATCGCGTTGGGGGCTGCAGGAGAGGGATCGGGAGCCAGGCCCCTCCCCACGACGCGCGAAGCCTGGGGATACCCGGAGGTAGGCCCTCTGCCGGGGAGGCTTCGACAACCCTTCGCCCGGCAGAGGACCTGTGGTCGCCGAGGGCACCGCTGGCGTCCTCTTTCCCTCTTTTGTGCCGTCCTGGCGACCGGTCGGCTCAAAGGAGGTCAAGGGTGGCGCAAGGCGGGGCCCTCGTCTGGCGATATGAAGCAAGGCCAGTACCTGTGAAGAAGGCCCAGGGCATGTGAAGCTCGCCGCCTGTGACACTCTCACGTAATAATGAGTTGGGCTTGTACACGCCCCGGAGTCTCAGGAGCGCCGGCCTCAGGCCCTAGGGCTCCCACCCACACCTAGTGGCAGCACGTAGCTCCGCACTGGTGAGAAGACTTGAAGACCGGAAGACTAGACTAGGTGTCGGACGTGGCCTTTTGCTTTGGATCTCTCTTTCTGTAGCTTTGCTTTCTGGATCTGGATTTAAGTTGAAGCCGATTTTTTATCAATGCGCGCGGGGGGTGCCTTTTCTCGTTCGAGCAATTTCTTGCCTTCTGGATCTCGTTTTGTCTGGGACTCACGTCCATCGCCTTTCCCTCACGAGCTCCTCGCGAGCTGGACCGCACGAAGCGCACGCTTGTCAAGCGCGCGCCAGCGCTGCGGCTGGTGCTCACCCCTTGCGGGGCCCCCTCAGACGGGATGATAAGCTCCGTAGGATTCTCAGAAACTCGTCGCTTCACGACCCAGCTCGAAGCTGGCGCTGGCTAAGGTAAACCACAATGGAAAACTCACCCCCGGATTCACGGGTTCATGAGGACACATACTCACGTCGCATGGGAAAGTAAAAACTGCAATCTGCTTACATGAGGGGCTCCCCCTCTCAAAATGCTCTTACAAGTCTTCCAAGGGCCATGCCTGAGTTTTGTGTACAGGGTGAAACGACAGGAGGACATGGGATCAGCCAGAAATGTCACTCGCTACATCACCCGCGGACGCATCACTCGCATCGTCGTCGTCTTCATCGGCATCGTCGACGCCGTCGGCGACGCCCCCATCACCGTCGTCAACCACGTTGCCTTCGCCTGCGACGACCACCACCGCGTCATCCTCCGAAGTTAAGGCCCTAACCAGCACGTCCACATTGTCCTCAACCCAACGTGCCAGGTCACCCCGGATGGCCGTGGGTATGGGGGCGATGGCGGCGTCGAAATCGAAGTTGGGGTCGTCATTCAGAAGGTGGCTGAAGACACGGGAGAAAGCGCGCTCAAGCAGGCCACGCCCCCTTTCCTCCACAAGCTGGCGAGCTCTGGCAGATCAAGCCTCCAGGCGTGTCACCACCTCGGTGAAGAAGTTCAGGTGGCTGGCATAGTCATTCGAGTGAGGGGCCAGCACATCCAAGTCGCAAATATGGCCCAGGGCGATATTGGCCCTGTTCCGGAGATCCTGAAGCATAGGGGCATGCTCGTGCTCCAGAGTTCGTCGTTGGAGCACTTCCTCCGTGTTTTTCCGTGCGACGGCCTCAGTGTCATCAACCCGCCTCCGAAGGGAACGCAGCTCAAACGCGGGCGGAGGCCAAGTCCGCCTGCGCCGTAACTAGGGCGGCGGCCATGGCTTCCGCGCGCCTCTCAGCCTCATCCAACCTGGGCCTGAGGGCAGTGGCCCTGCCCGCATCCTCCGTACCTGCGAGCTTCAGCTTCAGCTCGTATCTACCCTCCAGATCTGCATGAACCTCGGCCAACCGGCGACTGACCTCCTTCTCGACTCTGGCCTCGCGAGTCCCGACGGCATCTTCTGCTTGAGCAACTTGACACTCCTTCGTCTCCAGTTGCTCGAGCTCGAGGCTGCGCTCCACGGCTTCCTGGGCCAGCGCCTCATCGTGCTTCAGGACCTCCTCTTCCTCCGCGGGCGTCCCCCTCAGCGATGCAAGAGCGGCCCTGTGCGCCTCCACCTGCTGCTCAAGGGATGCGCTCCAGGCCTAGAGCTCCCACGCGCGCTCCTCTGCAGCTTCGCGACGGCGGTCAGCCTCGCGAGCCTCTTCCAAGGCTCGCGAGCGAGCCTCATGGGCAACCTTGAGGGACGCCTCGGCCTTCGCATTCTCAAGGTCGCGCTGATAGCGACCGAAGTTGATAGCCACCCTCAGCTTGCGCGGCTCCTCCACCAGCCGGAGACCTTTAGCCTCAAGGCGCGAGTCGACACCCGCGAGCTGTTCACCAAGTCGACTCATCGCACCCATCGCCTCCTGGAAGAGCTCGTGACGAACTACGCTCTGCCCGCGCTCGAGCTCGAACGCTCGGCCCACCTCGTCCTCCACCTCCGGGGCAGCGGGCGGGGCGCCAAGTGGCGCGCCACCCCCGGTAGGGGGCTGGGGGTTGACGCCGCACCAGACATCAGCCAGTCCTCGCGAGGAGCCCGAGCCGATCGGGGCTCACTGCTCGAAGAGGAGCCGAAGATCGAAGCCAACCAGCTGCTGTCCATGAGCAAAGGAGGAGTTTTGGGCACGCCCGCCAAGCTCCATGCCAAACCGTGGGGGAGGGGTGGCCAAGCCGGGGGCTCAGCGCGCCATGAAGGCGGAAACGCTCCCCCGACCGGCCCTGCTCCAGGGGCGGCAGGCAGACTAGGAGCGCGCAGGGCCGATGGGGGAGCTGGTGAAGGAGGAGGCCGCTTCTCAGAAGACGCAACAGCTTCAACGGAAGGAGCCCTGAAGGACAGACGTCAGGATAAGGAGACTACATGCAAGAAGCCATGACAATAAGACACTTAGGCGTCAATGGCGATGTACTTTTGTCGCTTCAACGGCCCGAAGATATTGCTGCCGCTAGGGGATCATTTCCTCTTGCGGAGCTCCTTGAAGTCCACACAAATACGACCGAAGCGCTGGACGTGACGGCCGGTGCGCGACAGGGCCGAAGAAGAGCTTGGAAGGGTGACTTCAGGGGTGCCCAGTAGCGGCGAACAGCCGGACACCGTCTCACCACAACCTCCGAGGCTCCTGGAGCCTTGGCCTCGAGAGCCACATGCCGCGTCTCCTCGGTGACCGATGCCTCAGGAGGGCGGTTCCAGGCCCCCGAGGACGACGCCCCAGGGTCACCACTCGGCGTGTGCTCCTCAGCACTCGAGTCACCGGCCCCCGCCGGAGCTCGCCCTCCCGCACCTTCACCAGGGGCGAGCTCGGCACCGGCGGTGAAGAAGGTAACCACGACGCCGGGGTTCTCGCGGGACCTCACGAGGCCGATTGGGCGCAGCCCCCACTCGTCAAAGGAAGGCATGCTCGCGGCAAATACGGCTTTGTTCTCGCAGTGGTACAACAGGCAGCTATTCCTGGGCATCTCATCCGGCAGAGGGACACCTGATAGGACCACGAGCACCGTTTGCCGCGTCACAAGAGGAAGCCCCTTCTCCTGAAACCTCATGTGGTCATGGCTGCGGAGCAAGTCCCACATCTGGCGGGAGTGGCGCTGAAGTGGAGCGACTCGACGCTTGACGAACTCCTTCACCACCATGGGCACAGTCACGCCGAGGTCCTTCGACCACCTCAGCCTGGCCCAGACGGGGGCAAGGCGGGGGCTCGTGAGCTTCTGATGGCCCCAGTCGGAGTTTGGAACAGCAGGCCCCGCCGGAACTTGGAGCAGAGGGCTAAGCACGCCGGCGTCAACAAACACCCATCGTATGCGGGACTTACTCGTGGATGGAGCAAGCTCGAAGTCAATCCCCGCGCCCGCGGTCGCGGCCACGGCCTGGAAGCCCACGCACCCCGAGCTCTGCCGGGGCCCGGTCAGATGCAATGAGAAGAAATGGCGAAGCAGAGCCACGGAAGGAGCCATGCCCACCATGGCCTCGCACAAGAAGGCGAAGACGGCAAGGAGGGTCACAGATTGAGAGTCAAGATGAAGCATGTGGATCTGATAATGCTCGAGCACCGCGTTGAAGAAGGCGGAGAAGGGAGGAATCAAGCCAGCCCAGAGGGCATCAATGAAGATCAGGACCTCAGTGGCTGCCCGATCCATGCGAGGGCGGGACGCGGGCCAAGCCACCGTCTCTCCCCACTCGTTGAAGCTGGAGGCAAGCATGGGGTGAACCTTGTCCATGGCCTCGTCGTTGAGCACCCGAGGCCGGCCAAGCGCAGGCTCAAAGGGCGGAGGCGCTGTTGGCAAAGACAAAGGTTTCTCCCCCTTTTCAGCCTGTTTCGGCGCCATGGCGATGAAGCAGGCGGAGCGCAAGTCAGATTGGAAGGGCAAAGTAGGGCCTCAAGGAAGCAAGGAGAATGGAGGAGCCGGGCGTGGGCGAAGGAAGAATAACTGTGCGAGAGGCGGGGGCCGCATAGCCAGGCGGATTCAAGGGCAGCGTGGGGAAGCAGAGACGCCCACGTCCAATCAACTGCCATGCGTCAACCGAGGCCGCAGGCTTTTGGGGCCCGTGGTGCTCCGTACTTGACCTTGGCTTCGCCGCGAAGCCAAGCCCGAGCGCACCTTGGGCCCGGGGGCTACTATCGGCGTTCTGGGAACGGGGGTCCCCAGACTTGCCTAACTGCGGCCCACGGTGTGGCTAAGCCAGCAGGCCGTACGTCCCATCTTCATCAACAAGGCATCCAAGACCCTCGCGACGGGCCAAGCCTCGCGAGGCGGACGACACAAGACCTCCTCAGGAGTGGCCTAGTCAGGCAAGCTCAGGAGGAGTGGAGATATCAAGGTGGGGCAAACCTCACGAGGCTCTCGTGACGTGAGTCGTGACGATCGACACCAAGCGGACGCCAGGCGGGCGCCAGCGCGCACAGCGTCCTTGTTTCCTCTTTGGTGCTAAGGAAGCAGGCGCAGGCGAGGAGTACCGAGGCATCAGGCAAAGGTTGCTATATCAGTGCAACGAGACCAAGACCAGGAGGACAGCAAGACGGAGGTCATCGTGGAGCCCAAGACGGCTTCACCACCAGAGCTTTTTGCAGGCGAAGACCACTTTTGTCAGGATAGCTTGTACTAGCTGTCCCCCTTCAAATTTGCCCGCCGTTGTTGGCTCCCTTTCCCGCTCAATATTTGGGAAGAGGACCAGGGCCTATATAAGTAGAGCTAGCCACCACAGTCGGGCGGAGGGCAGTTCACCCAGCTCTCACCCGCTAAGTCACCAAGCTCAAGAACACCTCAACCTCAGGAGGCTGTTCTTCCCTCTGTACTGTTCATCATCAGCCCAAGATGCAATCCACCACCACCACACTGGAGTAGGGTATTACACCACAACGGTGGCCCGAACCAGTATAAATCCCGTGTCTCTTTGTGTCGTGAGTTCGTCGAGTTCGTCCGCGAGATCTTAGCGAGCTAGGGCGTAGATCGGTAGGAGAGAAAGACTTCGCGCGCACCCCAGTGTTCGAACCTTAAGGGTTTGCCGGAACCCAACATCCGACAAACACCTCATCCCCTCTTAATAGTAACTGCTTTCCTATGGACTCAATGTGATCTTGGATCACTAAAATAGAAAATGTAGAGTCCCGAGCTTTGAGCTTGAGCCAATCCTTTGTCCTCCGCAACTTGAAGAGGTTCCACATCCTCTAGTCCATGCCACTTCATTGTTGAACTTATCTGAAACATACTAGGTAGAAGCATTGGTCCAATAAGAGATATGTTGACATTAATTACCAAAACCACCCAGGGAGCACTTGTGCTTTGAATTTCCCCATTTTTGGTAATTGATGACAACATACATCAAAGCTTTAGATAAAGACATAGGGAACAAAAAGTAAAGCTTTGCAAGGACATGTAACATGCATAGGCTCCCCCTACATGTATGCAATCATGTGAATATGGAACATAAGAGCATATGAGTGCATAATCATGACAGAGCAAGCAATGAGTTACATGTATCTTGGCTATATGCATCAGAGCAAATGATGTAAATATGGGAAATGTACCTTCATGCTCATGAGTTCTTGCAAACAGTATGTACAACAGAAAGAAATCCTCATACACATGACTGTGATGCATATACTTACCTTGTGGTCTTGAGTTGCCTTAGGAAGAAGTGAACCTGAGTAAACAAGGTTAGATAACACAGATACACCTACTAGCCAGAGCAAACAAAAGAAACCACAAGAATACCAAGACTGGGATGACATGTAGAGAGTAAGTACTGAGTACTCTATTGGATATAGACATGTACCCAAAGGTAAGGATGTGCAATGAATTCAAGAATTTCCTTCCCTTAGATGTCTTGCTCCCCCTGAGTCTAGCATGGGATACTGGGAGAAGATAGGGAACAGAAAAACAGAGCAAAGACAAGAAACAGAGCTAATGCAAACAATCAAATATGAACATGTCTTTCCCCTCTTAAAGACATGTGACTTCTCTCCTCTTGAACACCAAGCATCTAGGGTTTCTATAAAAATGATTAAGATTTTGATGTGATCTCTCTCCCCCCCCCTTTGACATCAATTTCCAAGAAGGGTTCTTCTGGATTTTTGTTTCAAATAATTTGGTCCTTGAGTCACAGAGCAAAGCAGCAAGTCGAATGTGATGCTGGTAGAGGACAAGAATCATTGAGTGCAGCTGGAGTAAAAAGAATGCAGGAACAAGCGGCAAACTGTCTTTTCTGCAGTTAAATCGGTAGCACCGAGTTGTGCGATTCGGTGGCACCGAAAGAATTCGGTTGGACCGAAGAAAACAAACCGGCGTGACCGAGTTCATCACAGTGAAAGCACTTGCCACCTCAGCTCACTAGAAAATTAAGATCTCACAAGGATTTGCAAGGAATTAGCTGAAAGATTTGCAATGAATTGGATGCAGGGAATGCAGAACAGAACAAAGAAAAAGAAAATAAAAAGATCTAGATGAATTTTTATTTTTGAAAGGGGAAACAAATTTGCATGAGACAAATGCAAGAGCACGGAGAAACACAAGAGAACTTCATCTAGAATTGGTCGGTGACAAAGTCACCTATGTTAGAGTATATTGACTTAGGAGTCAAGTGAGGTCACTTGATCATTGGTCATGCTCATCATTTAAGCTCAAAATGGGATTACCATTTTTCGTTTAAGCATCTTGATGTATTCACATCTTGTTGAGTTGCTTTGACCCATGACTTGGAGCAAAGCTTATCTAAGATGGAATAACATACCTTGGGTGGTGGTGTAGAACCTGATCATGTAGTTGAACTTATGTGAGTTGCTCAAGGTTGATGTAGCTTATCAAGATTTGGGAGCACCACTTGGAATTTGAGTTCATCTACCTACATGGGTTAGTCTTGCAAGGAAGAGCACTTGTGTATCCAAAATGACAATCATAAGACTTAATATAGAATTGTCAAAGGATATGTTTGAAGGGTTTCATGCTTCCTTGTCTTCAACCACCATTGTGTAGAGACTTCGTGATGTACAAATTGCTCAAGATGTGAGTGGGTTGCAATCTCATAGATTTAGATTCATCCAAGTACATACAAGGGTTAGATAGCTTGCAAGGGTGCGAATATATCCAAGACATGTAAGTAGCAACACGAAAGAAATATCAAGGGTTAGTCAAAGGCTAATGCCTTGCATGTATCCAAATGGAGTTCCTACTCCAAGTTTGAAGCATCAATGATGTTCAATTCACCTCTCAAACGACAAAAGACTTTATCATCAAGCGGTTTTGTGAATATATCCGCCAATTGCTTATCAGTGCGAACATGCTTAAGATCAGTGTCCCCTTTGGCAACGTGATCTCGAATGAAATGATGACAAACTTCAATATGCTTAGTTCGAGAATGTTGCACGGGATTGTGAGAAATCTTGATAGCACTTTCATTGTCACAAAGCAATGGAACATGTTTCACATATATCCCATAGTCTTTAAGAGTTTGGGTCATCCAAAGTAATTGAGCACAACATGAACCAGCGGCAATGTATTCCGCTTCGGCGGTGGATAACGATACCGAGTTTTGTTTCTTGGAGGACCAAGACACAAGAGATCTACCAAGAAATTGACATGTACCCGAAGTGGACTTTCTATCAACCTTGTCTCCGGCATAGTCCGAATCAGAGTAACCAACAAGATCGAAAGAAGACCTCTTAGGATACCAAATGCCAAGATTTGGTGTGTGTATTAAGTATCTCACTATCCTTTTCACAACCTTAAGATGACATTCTTTGGGGGCCGCTTGATATCGTGCACACATGCACACACTTAGCATAATATCGGGATGAGAGGCACATAGATATAATAATGAACCAATCATGGAGCGGTAAACCTTTTGATCAACCGGTTCACCATCTTTGGTCAAATCAAGATGTCCACTAGTAGGCATGGGTGTATTCATACCTTTGCATTCTTGCATATTGAACTTCTTGAATAAGTCCTTGGTGTACTTTGTTTGAGAGACAAAGGTACCTTCCATAGTTTACTTGATTTGCAAATCGAGAAAGAATTTGAGTTCACTCATCATAGACATCTCAAACTTCTCCGACATTAGCTTTCCAAACTTCTCACTAAAGTGAGGGTTAGTCGAACCAAATATAATATCATCAACATAGATTTGGCACACGAATAATTCTCCATTAACCCTTTTAGTGAAAAGATTAGAATCTATTTTTCCAATTTCAAAGCCTTTTTCAATAAGGAACTTGGTCAAACATTTATACCATGCTCTAGGAGCTTGTTTAAGACCATAAAGAGCTTTGTGAAGTTTGTAAACATGATTAGGTTTCTTAAGATTGACAAAGTCGGGAGGTTGCTTAACATAAACTTCCTCCTCAATTTCACCATTTAGAAAAGCACTTTTAATGTCCATTTGGTACAAGGTGATATCATGATGATTAGCATAAGCAAGTAAGATGCGAATGGACTCAAGTCTAGCAATAGCGGTGTCGTGGAATTGTCACAGCAGATGTCCTAGGGTGAGGACTTAGTCGTGAGGCCAGCGCATCTATGTAGTAGCTTGAGAGGGGTTGAGCGGAATCAAGAGACGCAACACAAGACGAGGATTTAGACAGCTTCGGGCCCCGGGAAACATCATCCGGTAATAAACCTACATGCTGTTTGAGGCTAGATCTCATTACGCTCATGAGGGAGTCGCCGTAAACCGGCTCTCCTCTAATTGTGTCTAGCCCTAGAGATTATTGATTGTTGCATGTCCCTCTTTGGGGAGCACTGCCCCTCCTTATATATGTTGAAGGGGCGGGTTACATGTGGAGTCCTATTAAGATTAGGACTAGTCTATCTCTAATACAAATCGGATACAAGTCCAGGTCTTAACTCCTTGTAAGACAAATATTCCACACGCCTTTCCTTGTAAACCGACCCACCATAGTATGAACCGGCCTTCATGAACCGCCCGTTGGGCCACCGGGTCTTGTCGCTCCTCTGACCCGCCTGTCGGATTACCAATGAATCGTAAACCGCCAGGTCCAAACGGGTCGCCAGTGGATCGTCAATTCTCAACCGGGTCTCAAGTAAACCGCAAAGTCCAGCCGGGTTATACTTCCGGCCGGTTTACACCGCGGGGTATATCCCCGACATTAGCCCCTAGTTTAATTTGGATTTATCCATGATAAACTGATCCTGTAAAACAAACACAAGAACAAATTTGACAGGTTGTGCTCCGGGTTAAGAATTCTTGTAGACCGGCACCTAATCATCCTTAAGTCCTTATCATTTCCTCCTTCTAGAAAATCTGGGTCAATAGACCAGCTTCATAATCAATTTACTTGTAGAATAAATATTGTAAATAAAGAATCCATTTGAATCCGCCTTCAATGCGCTGACTTGACAAAAATATTAGTCTTCAAATATTCAACTGATATCCACCGGTTTGAAAATGTAGAACTTGTCGGTTTATCATTGTCAAAATTGTTGGTTTATAAATATTCATGGCACTGGGTCATAATTGTTGTCGACACCGGGTCATGTAATTGATCTTCCTGATTTGCTCAAAACTAATAAACTGAAGACATTCCTCCTTTATATGCATAACACCTGTAGCCCCCAAGTCTTTAGAGGAGAACATAGTGATAACTTAAGACTTGCTCCAATAAGTGTTTTCAACCTTGAAGAAATCCGGTTTGTTCATCTCAATCATATAAACTGAATACTCCATATATGTAGCCCCCAAGTGCCAGGTTGTCATGCTTGCAGCAACCTGGGACTTGTAATTGCTTATAAAAACTTCAATCAGTGTAGCCCCCAAGGGCCGGGTCATTATGCAATAATGAGCAGGGACTTTGTAAATATAATCATGTAGATTTTAGCAGTGATGTGTAGCCCCCAAGGGTCAGCTCATTATGATATGATGAGTCAGGTCTTCATTAAGATTAGTAAAAATGACTTTGCATTAGCCCCCAAGTGTCATGGTGCATGCTTGCAGCGACATGAGACTAGCATGTAATCTCAATTTGAATAATGTAGCCCCCAAGTGCCGGGTTGTAAGCCTGCAGCGATTCGGGACTATTCCTTCCATTGTAGAATAAATCATATCCTTTGATAAAATAATAGCCATTGTGCTAAAGCGACTTTGAAAACCTTAATAATACCGGTTATTAATAACCATAAAAATCCAGCCATGTTGGCTATTCAAGATAATATAATCCGGTATGAAAACCTTATTCATTCAATATCATAATGAAAATTCAGCCAAGTTTGGCTATTTGAATAATATAACCCAATGATTTATAAGTGCATGATTCCAATGGCGCAATCCAAATATATACTGGCGACTTATAATCCAAAGCCAGGCCGGTTTAATAAGCACCGGATAATTTATCATCATGCTTTATTCTACCTGTTTCTGCATACAACAAGTTTAAAGTGTCCCGGCGGTTTACCGCCGGACGGGTCATAATGCCCAACATATAACCCGGGTTTATAACCAAGGCTGCACTTAAGAATAATCAAATATGAAATATATCATACCTGTGACATTGAATCACATTGTTGGTTTTACCAACTTTTTGTAGTAAGGGTGATAATCCCAATCCTGAGTACTGATAACTCCTTCCATATCATGCCGGTTTATGATAAAACCGTGCCGGGTTGTGGTAAACACCGGATTAACCATATATAATACTGGTGACTTTGAGTCAAAACCAGACCGGGCAGATAGTCTCCGGATTATAATTTGATTGTATACTGTCAACTTGTAGTTGACGGCCTAACCGGGTTGATAAACACCGGTTTAAAAACGTCACAAATCTTGTGAAAACAAAGAAAACTCAGCAAAAGGCAAATAAAGGTCCATTGTAGTCGAGGCGTTTCACGGGCTGCCAGACCCCAAATTTGATCAAGAGGTGTTGCTATGGTTCGGATTCGACCAAGCCCCCAAGTGATGCTGTGGCACTACGCCGATCAAGAGGTGTTGCTATGGTTCGGGTTCGACCAAGCCCCCAAGTGATGCTGTGGCATTACGCCGATCAAGAGGCGTTGCTATGGTTCGGGTTTGACCAAGCCCCCAAGTGATGCTGTGGCATTACGCCGATCAATAGGCGTAGCTATGGTTCGGATACGACCAAGCCCCCAAGTGATGCTGTGGGATTGCGCCGATCAAGAGGCGTAGCTATGGCTCGGGTACGACCAAGCCCCCAAGTGATGCTGTGGCATTACGCCGATCAAGAGGCGTAGCTATTGTTCGGGTACGACCAAGCCCCCAAGTGATCAAAAATATGATAAGCCAATAAGGTAGGATACCCATGTTTGAACCGCGCATCATGGCAGCAGGTCCTCTTCGGCAACCTTTAACTTTTTGCAAGAGATAAATTCTTCTTGAACCGGGATTTTGAACCGGATATTGAGAGCTTCAAAGCTTTGTGGGAGACATCTTTCCCTTTAACCGGATTTTAAACCGGAATCTTCATTTTTAGCCAGAAATTTTCTGACAGCCTTTAAACTCAAACTTGCGAGAAGTTAATTCCTTTTTGAACAGGACATTGTTAAACCGGATTTGAGCGCTTTAGATCTTTGTGGGAGAATAGATTTCCCTTGAACCGGATTGTAAACCGGATATTGAGAGCTTCAGTGAGACTGATTTCCCTTGAACTAGATTTTAAACCGGAATCCTTTCTGATGACCCGGAACTTCATCATTGAGCCGGGATTTTGTAACTGTCATATACTTTCTAAGCCGGAAATTTTCTGACGGCCTTCAAATTGTCATCAATATGGTAGTAGCCTCTGGGACCGGGTTATCTTTCCCTCCAACGTCCTGGGGTTCTTGACTTCACTGAAAACCGGCATATAGCTGAATCATATCATTGTAGCCCCCGAGTCTCAAGGTGACTCGAGGAGTTGGCTTGAGATTCTCCGTGTTTGACCATAGGAGAAGGTGTATATCATTGATGTTGATAACGCGATGTGAATCCACAGAAAGTTGAGGTGACTGCGGCGGGTTATAAATGATCCCGTACGAGCCGTGTCAGCAACTCGGCCAATGGTTCCTTCCAACTGGCGATTTGAAGTTAACCAAAACTGTAGTGGCGGCGACTTGTGCGCCTGCCCATTGAGCCATCCAGTGCAAACGCCGGTTGATGATAATTTGCCTCCAGTTTGACAGAAAACCGGGCTACCCAAGCTGTGACTTGCTCATACTCAATAAACAACTCATGCAGACAGGTGCGGCCTGGCGTGTTGATGTAGACCAGGCCGCGAGAGACGGACGGAAAATACGACCGCAGCATCAGAGGCGGCACAGACAGATGAGTCGGCCGCGGCGTTGTAAACTGGTTCGGACGGGCGAGTCAAACGCAGGCGCGGTCCCGGCAAGCTGATGTAAACCGGGCCGTAAGGGCGGCGTCTTGCACACGTCCATTCACCGTGTACTATGGCATGGACGAACACCGGGCAGGACGTTGCCAGCGCGTGCTCCGTACCCATGGTATAAACCACGTTTATAATGAATAATTGTCCTGCGCAACAATATTACATGCCCGAGTAGTTGTTCTCACACGGATTAACACGTTGATGAAATACAAAAGAAAGATATCACATGATGTTTTAGAAACCGGTGAGCCATGGCAGCGGCTTTGGTGCGGCCCTCGGCGGCTCAAGGTGGCCTCGGCGGCTCAAGATGGCCGCAACATCGACGGTTCAACTTTTGATGTTATCCAAATGATTTTCAAGTTGTTGAAATCCCTTTTCCAAGTCACGACGTTGGCAGCTTTCTTCAGCGTGTGGCGGCAGCTGCTTCAGCTTCATCGGCAGAAGATCATACTTCATGGAAGCACCTGGTAGAAAATCTGTGTACACAAAGTAGTACAAGTTGGTAGAAAAAATTCTTGACAGAATTTAATATGCGGATTAAACGAAATAGGATAAATAGCACCTCGTAGCATCCAACAATGGTCGTAGCAAACAAAGGACAAACTAGCACAGTAGCTTCACGTGAGTACTAGTTGAAGTTGTACTTCTGAAGCAGCAGCAACAGCAACGTGGCAGATCGCTTTTGCCTTGGGTGACCCTGTATGATGATGTGGAGCAGCAGCAATATCGTCCTTGCTACCTCGGTACTTGAAACCGCCCGATACAGGAGAAAGAGCTGCAGCGGCAACTCGACTTGGGCAAGAACTGCTGCATCGGAAATCTTGGCCTTGGCGAGTTGGCGATTTGACGGCTCGGTCGACGGTGGCCGCTTTCAAAGCGGTCCGACGGTTCAAAATTGTAGCAGAAGCGAGGCGGCTCTCAGAGACCCGTGGCAATGCAAGCGCAACAATAGAGATGGGCGGCTCTCCATCAGCGATTTTGGAATAGATACACGTGAGGTAGCCGGTCGGTGAAGGCCGGCTAGGGTGAGGTCACGGCAGCAGTTGCGTGCTGGCAAGGCGGAAACAGAGACCGACGGCTCGATAAAGCAAGGAGCGGTCACAGGTGACTCGCAAGCCGGCGAAGGCGGCTCACGGCGAAGACAGTTTCACGCGTGCCGGGACCGTTGGGGCGGCTCAGTACAGTTTGACGCAGCTGGGTCGCGAGGCGACTTGAGTAGGCAGATGGCCGCGAGCTGCGGCTGGATCAGCGGCGGGTTGGAGAGGCGCGTGGAGGCGGGGCCGGCTTGAGGCGCGGCAGCGCAGGTGAGGCCGCGGAGGGGTGGGCTGCGAGGGCGGCTCGGAGCAAGGCCAAGCAGTCGTCGCCCGAAATGGCGCGAGGCGAGCCATGGCGCAGAGGCACGGCGATTCCAGCGAGGCCCGAGTCCGCGCCCGGGTCGTCGTTTGTTTGATGAATGCAAGTCCGTGTGCTCCAGGTCGGGGCCCCCTGCCGACTGATTTGCTGGCTACATCTACATGTACGTGGTAGTGCTAGTCGAACTCCAGATCAATTAGACATCGGTCTTTGTGCAAATACTAGTGGTGCACTGGTGCTTGGGATTTCACGTAGAGTTTGACGCTGATGCGTAAGTATGCAGCAAAATTGACTCATGACTTGATGTGTTGATAGTAGTAGTTTGTCTCTATACTCACGTCGATCGCAATAGAGATCTGTTTCTCGGTAGAAACTTGCGTTTGGACCGATTCCGTGGCGTACAGCACACCGCCCAAACAAAGGAAAATCCTCTGAACTCCTGTCGGACTCGGCGACTTGCGGCGATGCAAAAAGCAAAAAAAAAACTAATCTTCTGTTGGTTTCGACGGATCACCAAAGACGGGCGCGGTAGACTGACCGCAAAACCCTAGTTCTTCTCTGACTTTAATCTCACCCACTGTAAAAATCTTCATCCGGAAAATTGCAAACTCCTCGATCTCTCAGAGAGCCCTCCAAGAACTCAACACCACCGTGTGCAGGCCCCACGGTGGGCGCCAACTATCGTGGAATTGTCATGGCAGATGTCCTAGGGTGAGGACTTAGTCGTGAGGCCAGCACATCTATGTAGTAGCTTGAGAGGGGTTGAGCGGAATCGAGAGACGCAACACAAGACGAGGATTTAGACAGCTTCGGGCCCCGGAAAACATCATCCGATAATAACCCTACATGCTGTTTGAGGCTAGATCTCATTACGCTCATGAGGGAGTCGCCGTAAACCGGCTCTCCTCTAATTGTGTCTAGCCCTAGAGATTATTCATTGTTGCCTGTCCCTCTTTGGGGAGCCCTGCCCCTCCTTATATATGTTGAAGGGGCGGGTTACATGTGGAGTCCTATTAAGATTAGGACTAGTCTATCGCTAATACAAACCGGATACAAGTCCAGGTCTTAACTCCTCGTAAGACAAATATTCCTCATGCCTTTCCTTGTAAACCGGCCCACCATAGTATGAATCAGCCTTCATGAACCGCCCATTGGGCCACCGGGTCTTGTCGCTCCTCTGACCCGCCTGCCGGATTACCAATGAATCGTAAACCGCTAGGTCCAAACGGGTCGCCAGTGGATCGTCAATTCTCAGCCGGGTCTCAAGTAAACCCCCAAGTCCGGCCGGGTTATACTTCCGGCTGGTTTACGCCGCGGGGTATATCCCCGACAGGGGCATATATCTCACCATAGCCCATACCTTCGACTTGAGTGCAGTCTTGGGCGACGAGACGTGCTTTGTTGCGAACTACTTGTCCATCTTCATCTTGCTTGTTACGAAACACCCATTTGGTGCCGATGATGTTGTGGTTGTTGTCGGGCTTTTCAACCAATGTCCACACTTGATTTCTCTCAAAGTTGTGTAGCTCTTCATGCATAGCTTTTATCCAAACCGGATGTTCTAATGTTTCTTCAATCTTCATAGGTTCAATGCTAGAGATGAATGAATAATGTTCACAAAAATTAGCCAAACGAGTTTTAGAGCGAGTGATTTTCTCTCGGTTTGGATATCATTGTAGATTTGCTCGACGGGATGGTCTTTGGCGACTCTTGCTCGAACTCGTGGGAGCTTTTGCTTTGATGCTTTGATCGGGGTGGAACATCTTCTTCATCTTGTCCTACTTCTTGGCCTTCTTCATTGTTGACGTTGTCGTTCTCTTGTCGTGGTGGAGAAGGAGGTTGTTGATGTTCATCTTGGTGTACTTCCTCATTTTCTTCGTCTTGGTGTGTCCCACTTGTGGATGCTTCCGTATCAACTCTTTGTTCACCTTGTCGTGAGGTAGAAGCTTCCACTTGGACAGACGAGGGCTTTGGAGCATATCACTAAGCACTTTGAGCAAGCAAACCATTAAGCAACACCTCATCCCCTCTTAATAGTATTGGCTTTCCTATGGACTCAATGTGATCTTGGATCACTAAAAATAGAAAATGTAGAGTCCTGAGCTTTGAGCTTGAGCCAATCCTTTGTCCTCAGCAACTTGAAGAGGTTCCACATCCTCTAGTCCATGCCACTTCATTGTTGAACTTATCTGAAACATACTAGGTAGAAGCATTAGTCCAACAAGAGATATCTTGACATTAATTACCAAAACCACCCAGGGAGCACTTGTGCTTTCACCATTTTTTTGCACCGTCCGATGTACAAAGAACGGGCAGGTCGCCTTCATCTACCTCCAGCCAGTCAGTGTTACGATCTTCCTTGAAACCCCAGTGACCACCGACCCATTCGCCTGCCTCCGCCCTCCCCTCGACCTCACCGCACCGCCGTGCTTGGCACCGCCCCCCGGCCATCCCTTCAAGCCCCGCCGACCTCCAGATCGGGCGCAAGCAACTCCTGCGCCCCACACCCCTACGATAGACACCGATGCACCGCTTCCCCGGCGAACACGCGGACTAGGTGCTCCGAGCGCCTAAGCGGGTGCTGCTTCTTTTAATTGCGATTCAACTGACCCTGAATTGAAATCCAGGCGGGATACTGACCTCTAGCCAAGGTGAAATAGTAAATGGGAGGAAACCTTGTGCATTTAGTATCACGAAGAAGATGCAGTAAGAAGCGCTCAACTAGTTTCTTTTGTGGGATGAATACGGTGTGAGAAAAGACGTAAGATTTGCACGAATAAGGGAAGAGGAGTACCTCTTTCTGCTGGCAGTGTTGTGTCCTCCTTCTATTTTTCCAACGGTCTTCTTGTGGTTCGCTGGAAACGAGAAGTTGTGGAGGATGGTGTAGCCTTGGAAAAACCCATGGCCAAGTTGTTGAGTGTGGTGCGGTGGCCGTCTGTCGCTGGTGTGGAACCAGATCCGAGGTGGCGAACCACAGTGTAGCGGGAATAGCTCCCGTGCGGTGGACGGTTGCGAAAGTGGAGCGGCAGCGGTGAGGCGCAGGATGGCGTAGTCGAAGTGGTTCTGGTACGGCGCACATCGGCATCGGCATCGTGGAGGAAGCTCTGCCTCGGCTTCAGCTGCTATGTCCTGGAGGGCATTTCGGTTGTGGTTGTGTTGGACGATGACGTTGGGGTACCGGCTCCGGCGTGATGGAGGAGGGCGGCGGTGGATTGGGCGCGATGGGGTGGAGGACGGAGGTGGTTGGGGTTTCGTGGCTGGTGGAGAGGGCGTTTTGGCGCCCACGGATTATGAATGGGGAAATGGGGGGGAACTAAGGGGGAACAATGTTTTGGTTTGGGACGGGCTTGTTTGAAATTTGGGGAAAGTTACAAACTTTGCCCCCATCTAAAATTTCGGACATATTGCGGGTTGGGGGTAGGACAGTAATCTCAGGTGTCCCAAATGGTGGGCGGGATAGATTTCGGCCGAGCGCATGGGTGTTTAGGCGCCCATGGCGTATGAATGCTTCCTGGAGGCGGTTGAGACTGGCGTCTTGGTGAAGTTACAAACCTACCTCGGTTTAGACCTTTGGACATCGGCCCGACAGGCTACACGGGCCAGAGTCAGGACAGTAATTTCCTACCACCAAACATTAGTCTCGCGCGGTTTTGGGTGACCAGAGGCTTATTTGGCGCTTCGTTCAATATTTGGGAGTAGAAGTATTAACGTTTTCGGTTCTCTTGAATTGAACTTTCAGGATTTGTCAAACATCACAAATCTTGACTCTTCAAAATCCTAAAACTACGATTATTTTGGAAGGAGGGGGTACATTTGAATATACATTGTACACGAGTATATATTAAAAAATATGCAACTTACCTCAGTTCATGCATGGTTCCAGATATAATCTCCTTGGTTGCAAAAAAATAGTTAGACATGCGTATGAATATATAGCATCTTCAAACGCACAACAAATATTGATGCCCCCTTTTAGATCCTATTTACAAATGCCATTATCTCGGATTCAAATAGATGAATGGACTTCCTATGAATTCGAATCTTCGAAACCCCCTTTATGTTGAATTCAACATGTAGTCTATTTCGTAGCTAGCAATTTGGAATGTATCCATGTAAGTGACAAATGTATACAGTGCATCGCACTAACAACATGGAGTGCACTAATTAATGTTTATATATGAATTGCAAAAGCAATGCATTGCCTGTATTTCAAACCGCTCTTACTCTATGGATCGATAATATGAAATAAACACATGCACATGGTAGAATTCAATAGAGTATGGGCATCTGATAGACCAATTTTCGTTCATACGCAAATTGCAAAATTCATGATCTCATCCAAAAATAATAATGCCATTTATATTTTAATTTAATGCGTAGAACCGCCTTTTACACGTAGATGCACTATGCCTCGGCCCATTCTCACACACGCGCTATATATCTCTCTATCTAACGCATAAGTGCACACACGTTATATACATCGGCATTTCTCTTTCACACATGCTCACAATCTCTCCCGGGGTGTCGGGGTGTCTCACGCACACTCCTCTCTATATCTCCCTCTCTCTTTCTGACTACTATGTACCACTCTTTTCACTAATCTTAGTTGGAAAACACTATTTCTCTCACATGCATATATACACATGCACGGTCTCTACTAGCCCTCTATACGCACATATATGTGCCTACGTGTCTCCCGCACGCACATTATCTTTAGGCCTCTCACGCACACACTGCCCTCCCGCCCCCACAGACACACCTCTCTCTTAGTAGTTGGTAGATATGATTCCATCAGATCATTCGGTAGGATATCCCTGACTGTTAGGCTGGATGGTAATACAAGGCAAAGTTTTACCCAAGTCCGGACCCTTGCAGTTGAGGAAAAAGCCTACTCCTGGTACTGTATATTAGTGATAGGGTGTGTACAAAGTACACGTGAATACCAGGCATTGTGCGTGTGTGTATACTATCGACGAACTAGCCCCCAGGCTTCTATAACGTAATCGGGGCCTAGGGTTACAAATCATATATAGTCGGCTTATCACCAGTGGTGATAGAAACCTCCACGACTCTGGTAGCTTCGTCTTGTACGCCGAATCCTCCACATGGGTCTTCGTATAATGCGTCTCGGTCCAACCTATGTGGTGGAGGATGGAACCGACCCATGAGTCCTCATGTTGACCCACCACAACTAGAAATGATGTGCCCACCCCAACTAGAAATGGTGTACCCACCACACCACACACGCAATCGGCCACTAAGAAAATAAGCATATACAATAGTACAATGTTATACATGAAAGTTAATTGCATGGTGCATCCAAAAATATTTGTTCCGCATTGTGAATGTTTATATTTTCTCCTAAAATATTAGTCATGGGAAAGAGAAACGAAGGGCATATCTCTCATTGTCTCCATCGGACACCCCCTCTTTCTACACCACTTTCACGTACGCACACAAACTATCTCTCGGCCCTCTAAAAGTATGCATGCACTTGACACATTCACGCATGACCTCACTGTGTTTCAAGCGAAAGCACTATACGGTCACTGGACTTCAGAATATGCTCATTATGGTCACTATATACATTCTCATGCTGATCATACGATATCTAGCTCACGATACGTCTCCGTATTCTGTTGATGACACTGACGGACATTGTATTTGATGCGTGCTCCGTATTTTGTTGACGGCACTTACGGTCATTGTATTTGAAGCGCACGATATAGTCACTGGACTTCAGAATAAGCTCATCACGGTCACCACATACATTTTGTGGTGCTAACCAACCCATGGTTGGATGGTTAGGAGGACAGTGGTTTCCCAAGCCCACCAGGGTTAAAGTCCTGGTGCTCGCATTATCCTGGGTTAATTTCAGTATTTTCCGATGATGTGCTTTCAGTGGGAGGAGACGTTCCACTCGACTACGAGGCACCGATGGTGACTTCGTAAAATCTCAAGATCATATGCTGGCTCACTCTCTCGAAGGTGCTCATAGAGGTAGGGTCTGCGTGTGTGCGCTTATAGCGGTGAGTGCTTGCGCGTATATATGAGCGCTTGCGTCTGTACCGCGTTAAAAAATACATGTTGTGATTATACGGTCACTAGGTCTCCCGTACAACTCCGTATTTTGTTTATGACACAATCAATTGACCAGTCAAACGTTCCACGTGGCGCAACTAGTGTTGAACCATCGGGGCACGTAACCGTGGGGCCCACCTGTCAGCGCGTATATGAAAGAAAGAAATGGTAGTTTGAGTCTATACTGTGTTAATAGAATACATTTTAGGGTGATCATACGGTCACTGGCTCACCATACAGCTCAGTAATTTGTTATTGACACGATCAATTGACCAGTCAAACGGTCCACATTCAGCAGTGCACATTACCATAGGGCCCACCCGTCAGCGCGTATACGAAAGACAGAAATGGTAATAAATTAGTGGTCGGTGGGGATTCGGTGTCATGAGACCTCTGGTTGGCAGTCGCCGGCGGTGGGGGGGCGCGGTGATTGGGCGCTTGCGTGGGGATCGCCAGAGAAAAAGCTCGGCGTGGGGGGGGGCAGACGGATGGCCGGGGCGGCGGCGGACCGGCTGTGGGGAGTGGTTTCGGGGCGGGTGGCATGGCGTGGGCCGGCCGCGGGCGGCACGGGCTGGCGGTTCGGCCGGTGGTGGCTGGTGGCTCAGGGGGGTGGAGGTTGAAGATAAACTGCAGGCCCTTGATTTCGTATCCAACGGCTGGAAAATCGACTGACCAGAGATGAAAAAGTCAGTCGACTAACGTGTAGCCTCACCCCGCACTTACACATGCACGCACACAACACTCGCACGAACACACGCACGCATGCAGGCGTGCAACACCGACACGTACACATATAACAAACACACGCACGCATGCAGGCGTGCAACACTGACACGTACACATGCACTCACGAACACACGCACATACGCACACATGCATGCAAAACTGAAACATACACATGCACGCACGCAACACTCGAATGCCTGCATGAACACAACACACGACGCAAGACACACGCTCAACCTATACGTGCATGCACCCTTTGTTAAGGACATGGATTGTTACGGGTATTAATCAATCTTATCTGTGATAAGAAGAACATTGATGTTTGCAGCGGTCTTTATAAATCATAACGTATCGAACGGGCTATTGATACGTCTCCAACGTATCTATAATTTATGAAGTATTCACGCTATTATATTATCCATCTTGGATGTTTTATATGCATTTATATGCTATTTTATATGATTTTTGGGACTAACCTATTAACCTAGAGCCCAGTGCCAGTTTCTGGTTTTTCCTTGTTTTTGAGTTTTACAGAAAAGGAATACCAAACGGAGTCCAATTGACGTGCCAATTTTTGATGATTTTTGATGGACCAAAAGAAACCCCGGAGTAAAAGAGTTGGGCCAGAAGAGTCCCGAGCCATCCACGAGGGTGGAGGGCGCGCCCTACCCCCTGGGCGCGCCCCCTATCTCATGGATGACTCGGAGACCCCCCTGACGTGAAACTGACACCAAAAATTCCTATAAATACAGAAACCCCCAGAAAGAAACCTAGATCGGGAGTTCCGCCGCCGCAAGCCTTTGTAGCCACCAAAAACCAATTGGGACCCTGTTCCGACACCCTGCTGGAAGGGGGATCCATCACCGGTGGCCATCTTCATCATCCCGGCGCTGTCCATGACGAGGAAGGAGTATTTCACCCTCGGGGCTGAGGGTATGTACTAGTAGCTATGTGTTTGATCTCTCTCTCTCTCTCTCTCTCGTGTTCTTGATTTGGCA
This sequence comes from Aegilops tauschii subsp. strangulata, assembly GCF_002575655.3. NCBI lineage: Eukaryota > Viridiplantae > Streptophyta > Magnoliopsida > Poales > Poaceae > Aegilops > Aegilops tauschii. The sequence continues at coordinate 490,122,380 of NC_053039.3, forward strand.
CGATCTTGTTGTACCACGAGCTTTGCTATTATAGTTGGATCTTATGATATTTCTCCCCCTCTACTCTCTTGTAATGGATTGAGTTTTACCTTTGAAGTTATCTTATCGGATTGAGTCTTTAAGGATTTGAGAACACTTGATGTATGTCTTGAATGTGCTTATCTGTGGTGACAATGGGATATTCACGTGATCTACTTGATGTATGTTTTGGTGATCAACTTGCGGGTTCAGTGATCTTGTGAACTTATGCATAGGGGTTGGCACAAGTTTTCGTCTTGACTCTCCGGTAGAAACTTTGGGGCACTCTTTGAAGTTCTTTGTGTTGGTTGAATAGATGAAGTTATTTGGTTGGAGGGTTGTTTGAGAGAGACATCTTCATCCTACGCCTCCCACGGATTGATAAACCTTAGGTCATCCACTTGAGGGAAATTTGCTACTGTCCTACAAACCTCTGCACTTGGAGGCCCAACAACGTCTACAAGAAGAAGGTTGTGTAGTAGACATCAAGCTCTTTTCTGGTGCCATTGCCGGGGACGTTAGTGCTTGAAGGTATATCTTTAGACATTGCAATCGAATCTTTTAGTTTCTTGTTTTATCACTAGTTTAGTCTATAAAAGAAAATTACAAAAAAATGGAGTTGAGGTTGCCTCATATGCTTTATCTTTTTAAGGTCTTCCGTGAAAATAAGGATTCTGATAATTGTGCTCAATTGCTAGAGGAAGAATGCATTAAAATGTTTGGCACTAAATCTTTGAATGATGAGCATGATTGCAATGTTGTTAGTATGAATTCTTTGAATACCCATGATGCTAATGATATGCAAAGCCACAAGCTTGGGGATGCTATGTTGGATGAAGATATGTTTAGTCCCCCAAGTTTTGATGAGCAAATTTATTATGATGAAAGCATGCCTCCTATTTATGATGATTATTGTGATGACACGTATGCTATAAACAATAATGACAACCATGAAACTTGTCATCGTGATTTTAATTTTCAATTGGATTATGCCTCACATGATGGTTATTTTGTTGAGTTTGCTCCCACTATTCCGAATGAGAAGAATTTTGCTTATGTGGAGAGTAGTAAAATTTATATGCTTGTGCATCATGAAAATAATGCTTTATGTGATAGTTATATTGTTGAATTCATTCATGATGCTACTGAAAATTATTATGAGAGAGGAACATATGCTTGTAGGAATTGCAATAATATCAAGTTTCCTCTCTATGTGTTGAAAATCTTGAAGCTATGCTTGTTTTGCTTTCCTATGCTAGTTGATTCTTGTTCCCATAAGTTTTTTCTCACAAAATCCCTATGCACAGTAAGTGGTTTAGGCTTAAATGTGCTAGTTATATTCTTCATGATGCTCTCTTTATGTTTCATATCTTATCTTTTATGTGAGCATCATTGAAATCATCATGCCTAGCTAAAAGGCTTTAAAGAAAAGCGCTTGTTGGGAGACAACCCAATATATTTCCTTTCTGCTTTTGAACAAATAATTCATCTAGCCTCTGGTTAGATGTGGTTTTGTGTTTTAATTAGTGTTTGTGCCAAGTCATACCTTTAGGAATGCCTACGGTGATAGTTAATTTGATCTTGCTAAAAAACAGAAACTTTTGCGCGCACGAAAATAATTTTCATAAATCACAGGAACTTGCTGTTCAGTTGATTATTTTTGCAGAAGATTAATAAACAAATTTCTTAGGAATTCCTAATTTCTCAGGATTTTTTGAGTTACAGAAGTATTCGAGAGTTACAGATTACTACAGACTGTTCTGTTTTTGACAGATTCTATTTTTCTATGTGTTGTTTGCTTATTTTGATGAATCTATGAGTAGTATCGGAGGGTATGAACCATAGAGAAGTTGGAATACAGTAGATATTACACCAATATGAATTTATAATGAGTTCACAACAGTACCAAAAGTTGTGATTTATTTTCTTATACTAACGGAGCTTACGAGTTTTCTGTTGAGTTTTGTGTTGTGAAGTTTTCAAGTTTTGGGTAAAGATTCGATGGACTACGGAATAAGGAGTAGCAAGAGCCTAGGCTTGGGGATGTCCAAGGCACCCCAAGGTAAAATTCAAGGAAACCAAAAGCCTAAGCTGGGGGATGCCCCGGAAGGCATCCCCTCTTTCGTCGTCATTGATCGGTAACTTTACTTGGAGCTATATTTTTATTCACCACATGATATGTGTTTTTCTTGGAGCGTCATTTTCTTTTGTTAGTATTTTCTTGGTTTTATTTAGAATAATGTTTTGCATCTTTATTTTCAATAAAAATGTCAAGGATAGCCTTTCCCATGCTTATTTTGCAAGTATATGAGTTGCTGTTGCAAAACAGAAAGTTTATCGCTGTTGCAAAAATACCCTAGAAAAGTCAGAATATGATAAAATGTTGAAACTTTTTGCACAGTAAGCTCTGACAAATTTTCTACAGTGTGGTAAATTTTCATAATTTTTTGAGTTAGGGAAGTATTGATACTCTTGCACTCTTTACAGACTGTACTGTTTTGGCAGATTGCAGTTATGTTTGCATTGTTTAGATATGTTTGCTTGTTTAATGATTCTATTTGAGGATAGGAGTATTAAATACGCAGAGACATTTAGTAAGCAATGTTGAATAATAATTTTTGTGATTTGCTACAGTAGAGAATGATAAGGTTTTTGCATTGGTTTATACTAACTTATCTCACGAGTTCTTGTTGAGTTTTGTGTGGATGAAGTTTTTGAAGATTTAGGGAAACCATGATATGAGAGGAATTAAGGAGACACAAAAGCTCAGCTTGGGGATGCCCAAGGCATCCCAAGATAATATTTCAAGAAGTCTCAAGCATCTAAGCTTGGGGATGCCCCGGTAGGCATCCCACCTTTCTTCTTCAACAATTATCGATTAGTATCGGTTGAGCCTAAGTTTTTGCTTCTTCACATGATATGTGCTATCCTTTCAATGTCATTTTATTTTGCTTTGCTTGCTGCTAGAATAAAATACATTAGATCTGAAATTCTTAAATGAGAGAGAGTCTTCACATAGCTACATAATTATTTAACTACTCATTGATCTGCACTTATATCTTTTTGGAGTAGTTTGTCATGTACTCATGTGCTTCACTTATATCCTATGAGTAAATGGTTGAATGATTTGAATATCATAAATCTGAAATTATATATGTTTCGTATGCTTATCCCATGGGGAGTAATCACTTCACATATAAGAAGTATAGGTGGTAAATTTATTGAACGTTAGCAAACATAGTATTGGTCACTTGAACAATTCATGAAAGAATATTGAAGGAAGAGAGATTTCACATGTAAATACACTATCTTGGACATCTTCTATGATTGTGAGCCCCATTAATTATTTTCAAACTTGATCAAATTAGTTGAAGTTGGACAAGGAAGACAACTTAATGAGTTATGTTTGGGTATATTTGTATATAAGTTATATTGTTATAGATCCTCCAACATGTGGTGCTTGCTATTTAGAATCCTTTGCTAGCCAAAATTTTTGTACTAAGAGGGAACACTGCTTGTGCATCCAAATTCCTTGAACCAAGTTTCTGCCATGAGTGTCCACCATATCTACCTATATGCGGTATTTACCTTCCGTTCCAAGTAAATTTGCATGTGCCAAACTCTAAACCTTCAAATAATAATCTGTTTTGTATGCCCGAATCGCTCATGTAGCAACTAGGGGTTGTCAGTATCTTCCATGCTAGGTGGGTTATTCTCACGATGAGTGGACTCCGCTCATCATTCATGAGAAAATGGCTGGTAACTAGGATGCCCAGTCCTATGATCAAAAGATCAAAAACAAAATCGCAAATAATTTAAACAAAACTACCCCAGGATTGTTGATAGGTGGACGGCACCCGTTGTTTCGGACAAGCCGTGGAGTGTGATTGTTGGTGGAGGGGGAGTAAAAACTTTACCATTCCATTTGGGAACCGCCTATAATGTATCTAGTATGGAAGATATTGGGAACTCTTGGTTGTTCTGTTGACAATGAAAGCATACCTCTCAAAATTATTTTCATCTCCGTTTTAAAGCTTCGAGCTCTGCCACCTCTGCAAATCCCTGTTTCCCTCTGCGAAGGGCCTATCTTTTACTTTTATGCAAGAGTCGGTAGTATTCCTTCTCATTCCAACCTACTCTTTAGTTGGCAAGCATCATGTGATGGGGAAAGATCTAAGCATATATGGCCATTCAAATATATTTGATCATGAATTATTATTGTTGACAATTATCTATATGATAAGTAAGTTGGGAGGCGAAACATTAAGCCCCTATCTTTCTCTGTGTTCGATGGATGCTATTTGTTCTAAAAATATGCTTTGACTGGTAGCAATCATGGAAGACTATATGATAGTTGAGTATGTGCGATTTGCTAAATCAAATCTCTTACATAGACCCTTCCTGAAAATAAGATGAATTGCAATTGTTTGATAACTGAGAACATAGTTTGTTAGTTTTCAAGAAAGTTTATGGTCAATGCTTTAACATGTCAATAGCTTGATCATGAGAAGTTTTATGAGATGAGCTACTATTATGACATATAATGATGCTAGAAAAGGTGATTGAAATTATCATTGATCAAACTTGTGCACCTGCTAGCATCCACACTTCATAAATTGTTTCTTTTATCATTTACCTACTCGAGGACAGGCAGGAATTAAGCTTGGATATGCTGATATGTCTCCAACGTATCTATAATTTATGAAGTATTCATGCTATTATATTATCCATCTTGGATGTTTTATATGCATTTATATTCAATTTATATGATTTTTGGGACTAACCTATTAACCTAGAGCCCAGTGCCAGTTTCTGTTTTTTCCTTGTTTTTGAGTTTTACAGAAAAGGAGTACCAAACGGAGTCCAATTGACGTGCCAATTTTTGATGATTTTTTATAGGCAAAAGAAACCCCCGGAGTAAAAGAGTTGGGCCAGAAGAGTCCTGAGCCATCCACGAGGGTCGAGGGCGCGCCCTACCCCCCTAGGCGCGCGCCCTATCTCGTGGATGACACGGAGATCCCCTTGACGTGAAACCGACGCCAAAAATTCCTATAAATATAGAAACCCCCAGAAAGAAACCTAGATCGGGAGTTCCGCCGCCGCAAGCCTCTGTAGCCACCAAAAACCAATCGGGACCCTGTTCCGGCACCCTGCCGGAGGGGGGATCCATCACCGGTGGCCATCTTCATCATGCCGGCGCTCTCCATGACGAGGAGGGAGTTGTTCACCCTCGGGGCTGAGGGTATGTACCAGTAGCTATATGTTTGATCTCACTCTCTCTCCAGTTCTTGATTTGGCACGATCTTGATGTAACGCGTGCTTTGCTATTATAGTTGGATCTTATGATGTTTCTCCCCCTCTACTCTCTTGTAATGGATTGATTTTTCCCTTTGAAGTTATCTTATCGGATTGAGTCTTTAAGGATTTGAGAACACTTGATGTATGTCTTGCATGTGCTTATCTGTGGTGACAATGGGATATTCACGTGATCTACTTGATGTATGTTTTGGTGATCAACTTGCGGGTTCAGTGATCTTGTGAACTTATGCATAGGGGTTGGCACACGTTTTCATCTTGACTCTCCGGTAGAAACTTTGGGGCACTCTTTGAAGTTCTTTGTGTTGGTTGAATAGATGAATCTGAGATTGTGTGATGCATATCGTATAATCATACCCACGGATACTTGAGGTGACATTGGAGTGTCTAGGTGACATTAGGGTTTTGGTTGATTTGTGTCTTAAGGTGTTATTCTAGTACGAACTCTAGGATAGATCTAATGGAAAGAATAGCTTCGTGTTATTTTACTACGGACTCTTGAATAGATCGATCAGAAAGGATAACTTTGAGGTGGTTTCGTACCCTACAATAATCTCTTCGTTTATTCTCTGCTATTAGTGACTTTGGAGTGACTCTTTGTTGCACATTGAGGGATAGTTATATGATCCAATTATGTTATTATTGTTGAGAGAACTTGCACTAGTGAAAGTATGAACCCTAAGCCTTGTTTCCTAGCATTGCAATACCGTTTACGCTCACTTTTACCACTTGCTACCTTGCTGTTTTTATATTTCCAGATTATAAAAACCTATATCTACCATTCATATTGCACTTGTATCACCATCTCTTCGCCGAACTACTGCACCTATACAATTTACCATTGTATTGGGTGTGTTGGGGACACAAAAGACTCTTTGTTATTTGGTTGCAGGGTTGTTTGAGAGAGACCATCTTCATCCTACGCCTCCCACGAATTGACAAACCTTAGGTCATCCACTTGAGGGAAATTTGCTACTGTCCTACAAACCTCTGCACTTGGAGGCCCAACAACGTCTACAAGAAGAAGATTGTGTAGTAGACATCAGCTATCAACGTATATATGAAAATTTTAAAATTCTCTTACATTATATAGTGGGCTTATCTACATGAAATAGATGACGTCACACTCAATGAACAATCATCAGTTTATTAAATCCCTGCTTCTGACCGCCCTGGCCCACCAAAAGTTCCTCTGCCATGCGCTGCCTGCGTTGGGTCACTGACATGCAGGCCATGTACCCAAAAGAGCCCACATGTCAGTGGAAGAACGGCGCGGTGTTGTACGTCACAGTCGAGGGCGCCACTCGCAGCATGCCCAGTTGAACATTCCTCCTTGCCGCAATCAAACGCCTCCATGAAACCCGTGTGGAATCCGAGAAACCCACTCTGGATACACGTCCGTTCATGACCGGGCCGGCATTAAACGCAACGCCGGCCGAGCTCCTCCCGTCCGCCGTCTATTTAATCTCCTATTTAAATGAGGCCAGACACTGACCAAGAATCGCACACCTCCGCCGCTCCCCTATCTTATCCTTCACCATTTTGTCCACTCTTACAATGGCTTATGAAGAGTAGTTATCCTGCATCCAAGCCGGCTGGTGGCCCGCCGAGCCCTGCGGATACAAGCTATGCAACTCGTTGATCCACCTCCCTCCCCTCCCCCGACAGAGCCAGTTGCCGGCCCAAGCCGGCGCGCGGTTCAGCAACTCGCCGCTCCATGCCAGCTCGACGAGGAGCGGCGCATGGGCGTCGTCACTGCCGTCCACGCCGCCGCCTCGTACCACGCCTCCCGTGTCTGCAACCGCGTCTCCCGTTTTTGCGGCCGAGACTCCCATGCCGGCGGCCGCGCCATGCAAGCAGAGACCGAAGCCGGGTGCGCGGAGAGGCGATGAGTCGGTGGCCAGCGCCTCCGCGTCCGCCGCCATCATCAAGGAGAAGTAGAACACGGGAGACCGCCGCCGCTTGGGTCCCATGAAGGCCACCACGGAGGCGACGCCGGCGTACACAGTAGGTGTCTTGTCAGATCCTTTTGTGGCGAGGACCTTCGTCGACCCCACATGAGCTCCACGGAAGCGGAGAAGCCCCCTTCCACTTTCATCTTGGGCATCAGCCAACGATATAAGTTGGGCAGTGGGGAAGCGAGCCATCCTTTGCGCTGAAGCATATACCTCCAGGGCTCTCGGCAGCCCGGTGATCGTGCTGCCGGACATGAGGAACACAAATGGATCAGCGGGCGACCATTTAGGCCAGGTATTATATACCTATATTGTCCAGAACTAGCACCACTTAGTTTATTTGAATGTAATGAAATCCGTCATGTTTGTATGAAAATCCGGTATTTTATATGAATTCCGTCATTGTTTATATGAAATATCGCCGTGTTTGCATGAATTTCGTCCGGTTGGTTGAGTTGCTGTCAGAATGTGTGCGGCTACAGTTGGATGGTGTAATTTGCGGGTCGCCGGTCGGTCTGTGGCCGCCTCGGGCAACGTGGTGGGGGAAAAAGAATCACGGCTCATGCGAGCTCGTCTCCAACGTGCGCGCTGGAGGATGCATGTGCGCCCGAGCCATTCCTCATTCATCGGTGGCAAAGGCACCGGTGGACAAAAGGGTCGCCAATATTTTGGCTACCCCGGAAAAGATCCAAACAGCCCCTCCCAGCACATTCAAATCCCTCGTTCACCGTGAAATTTTGCCATGTGTTGTTTTCATGAACTAGCAAGATGCCTGTGCATTGCAGGGAACATCAAGATGCATTTTTTTTACAAAACACCTGTTGTGATTGACCCATGCAGGAGTAATCCCATGTCTAAAAACTAATGATATCTCGAGAGTTTTATCGGAAAAATGGTATCTCGAGAATTTCATCGAAAAAATGATATCTCAAGAAAGATGAGAGATAAGGTGAGGAGGAGTGGGGCGTGGTGGTGACTGGTGGTCGGACTGGGCGGAGGCATGGGGATGGACGGCGCAATATGTCTAGGTTTGTATCTCTCTCACACACACCCACGTAGGTGGGGGACGTGCACGAAGAGAAGAGGTGCACTCACGGCGCACGTACTCCCGTCTCTTTCCCAACCACACCCGCGCGGGTACATGGTGGAGCTTATTTCTGTACGAAAAGGCAGCCCACGTGGTAATTTGACACATGTACTGGTTGTCCACTTGATGGAGGATCGTGTACCATGGGTGAACAAACAAATTGCAACTTAATGCGTTATGTTAAAAAAGAGGCAAACCATGTGGGGCCTACCTTAGAGGCAAGGCTCTATACACTGGAGTACTTTTGATGTGTCCCGTCAACTCGAAGAACAAGGAGAAGCTTGCTTAGTACGCCGTCTCCCCCACCCACGGGCGCAGTGGCTCGCAGGACGAGGTGAAGCTTGCTTACTACTCCCTCCGTTTACTCCTCGTCCCTACCTTGGTTAGAGAGATTATCATATTGTTTGAAATATAGTATGTCTTTTAGTAGTAGGAGTAGTACAGTGGTACATAGGAGTAGTACTACAGCAATTTCCTTGGAGTCCGTGGTGCAGCAAGCTACCCTAGGCTATGTTACTACTCCCTCCTTTCCGGTTTATGGCTCAATTTCAAAATATCTCCAACCAAGGTAGACGGTGAGTGGTGGAATTAATTTCATAGTTTGCACAAGTAATTAGTACGCTCGTTTTTCTCAAGAAGTTATGTTTACCGAGGCATTAATTAGAATGAATGCATGCATGACCACTAAATTTCCATGAACTTCTACATGCATTGGTGAGTTTTCTCTTGACACTGCTTGCATCTGTGATTTAACGCACCTTGAAATCCAAACATGTGATGGTACTACTACTAGTAGTAGAATTGAGACTTATAAAACGGAAAAACGAATTTTTTTAGATGAGCCCTATAAACCGGAAAGGAGGGAGTAGTAAGTAGTACTACCTCCATAGTGGGTACGTACTCCATAAAATTATATTTTCCCCAAACTAAGTTGCTCAACCTTTATTTGCTTGTTTCCATTCCTGCCTTGTTACCTCGAACAGACTATGCCAAACTCCCCTACCTGCCGCGCGGGAAAAGACCCGCCCTCGCCTTTTTTTAGTCCGGGTTTGTATCGATGGATCGCGCGAAGCAGCAAAAACAAAGCCGGGTCTTGTACTCCTCCATCGACGCTCGCTTTCATGAATTATGTACTTCCTCTTGCCGACATGTGGGACATATAGCAATCGGGTCGACGTGTCATGCACCAAATAACAGTGCAGAACAGCAGGGGGACGCACCCCAGTCGTACTGCCCCAGTGGTAGTAATGAGCAATGAGACGTCAAATCACAATGCCGCACCTTGCCAGATGGACGAACCAACCATTATTTCACACTTCGCTTCGCCATCATCTCCTTCAAGAAAACCATGTATTGCTTCTGCCATTGTTCTGCCTCAAGAGGGACGCGCATCGCCTTGGTACATCATGACACGTGGGACCGCATGACAGGCCATGCTCCCCCGCCCATTGCTCGGTAAAATCACCTCATTTTTACTACTTCCTCCGTATCGGTTTACAGGGCATGCACGTCGTTCTAGGTTGAGAATTTAACTGGCTACTAGCAAGATGCCCGTGCGTTGCACGGAACATGAAGATGCATTTGTATGAGTAGTTTATCTTGTGGGAGAAAAGGATGAACGAGGGAAAGCCGTATCTGCAAATGTGGAGAGGAGTGCGGGTAAATTGTCATAGTTTCCTTCCTATCCGTTAGATAAAGATCGCACGGCCTATATTGCAGGATGGCAGGCACACCATCATCACCAACTCTGCATTTTATAAGAGTAGAGATATATGTGATGAACAGTATGTGTTTAGAAACTACATCTGCTTAAGAATCCAATGATATACTTTTTGTGACATAGTAACTCATTTTTAGTTAGTCAAATGGATGACCTAGAACTACGTGCACGCCCTATAAACCGAGACGGAGAGGGTAGTACAATATCTTTTTAGATCAATATAGTTAGGATTCACCAAGGAGCAAAACCAAGTGGTAGGCTGCTCCTGTCGTGTTGCCGTAGCAACTCAAGCAGGGTCAGTCCGCACACAAAATGGCAACACACTTAACAGGACCCCTTTGGCCGACATGTGGCTCATCCACCGTTTTGTTGCACGTACGATGCACCGAATTATAGTTTGGAGCAGCGGTTGGACTTGGAGGCACCCCGGTCGTAGCGCCGCAGTAGTAGTAAATGAGCGATGAGGGGTCAAATCACAAAGCCCCACCTTTCCCGCATTAAGCTGGACGGACGAAGCAACCATCATTTCACTCTAGGGCGCAAGAGCATAAAGAAAAGAGAAAACCAATGATGTGTGCGGCAGCTACCTAGGGCACCCTAGGGTAGGGGCCTCCACTACAAATCCTTTTTTTAAGGCGCCTCCACTACAAGCCACTGAAAGCATGCACGGCCCACATCTCTTATTAGTTGATATGTCACAAAACAAGAAACGAGGAGGGAGTTAATGTACCATGCCTAAGTGTTTTGGGATTATTTGGTTTTCGAAGGATGACTTACACACCTAGACGGAGGGAGTACAAAGAGAAAAAATGAATTGCAGTTAAAAGAATGACATTTCTAAAAAAATGTGAATGTGAACTACATATGTGTGCATGTGACCAGCACATACATTGTCAATACAAAATCTAATGCAAGAAATAACTTATGAGTAACATGCACGAATTGATGATGTGGTGCTTGCATGCATAGAGTACAAAAACAATGTGATTTATGACTTGCATGCATGACGTGTTCTTGTGCCATAGTTGCATGTCTAGGAAAAAAGCTACTAGTGGGTTGTACTAGCTATTTAGGAATAGAAGATGTATACATGGAAGTTGTAGGGAAAGAGATGACATGTATCTCAATTCCTATGAGTAGGGATTGGAAAAGAGATGTCATTTAGTTCACATCATAGGAACTTTTCTATTGAATCTAGAGATGACATGTATCTCAATTCCTATGAGGAGGGATTAGAAAAGATATGTCATTTGGTTCACATCATAGGAACTTTTCTATTGAATATACACTAATGTTTATTTTCCTTTGAAATTATGGGAGTATAGGAATCCATTCATATGAACCAAGTGGCTCTAAAGCTATAAAAATGATATCATGTTTATTTCCTTTGAAATGTGGAGTATATGAATCTATTCCTATGAACCAATTGGCTCTAAAGGAAAAAATCCTATAAAAATCATATCATATAGAGTTCCTATGATATTCCTCCATACCAAAGGATGGTTGAAATTGCTGGAGGTGATACGACTGTCTTTCTTTGTAGACTCCTCCACCATCTGTATAGTTACCTCTCGAAGATGAATGAAATGATATATACTGGGTATTCTATATGTGCATTTTGGTACACGAAAACTCGGTAAAAGTTTGCGAGTTTGAATTTTCAATAAAGCTATATGCACTGCATTTTGGAACGGGGGGAGGAGCATACGGCAGTTGCTAACACTCACGTGGAAGATTTATGTGTAGGAGGAGTGGCTGTTCTGTTAAATGACATGGCAAAACTGACACTGTCGGATGCCGGTCTAACGGTTCTTACGGCGTTCGTCAGGAAACGGCTTGTGGCGAACGTTTGTCGGATAATGATTTACAGACACATGAATTGCATTGGTACGTGCCCCTCTCTCACGCACACACGCACCCTCACGAGTCACGACTCTCCCGAGTCCTCTCGCACCCACCGTCTATCTGCAGGTAGACGTCACACACATATGTGCTCTTAACACCCTACCCTCAGAACTTCTAAAAAAAAAAGACGGCGCGCACCTTTTATTTTAACTCACATGTCACACACTTATACTATTACTCTTGTGGCGAACGTTCTTTGGGCATAGTATATTGTACTCTCACAAAGAGAAGTGGTGCAAGCACGCACTAGTTCCCTCACACCCACTCGTGGGTACACGTAGGAGCACATTTTTTTGAAGCTGGTACAACAAAATCACTCCACTATATATATAAGCAGGAGTCTTAGCGCTTGCTTTACTAGGGTTCCTCTCTTTCACTCTCTCATGCTCTCCAGATCTAAGCAAGACATAGGTGGCCACACTCTCTCTCTCTGCTCACGGCTGGCCTCAAATCCGGCCGGACCAACTCGACTGGCACAGGGGTGTAGGTGCATCGTTCACGCTGTCGTCGGCAGCGAAGGAGGAGACCAACGGCTGCCTGCGCGTCCCGATCGGCGGCCGTGCCATTCTCTCCGAAAGAGCGCCGGCTCGGGAGGGCCTCCAACCTCTTCTTCCTCCCTGCGGTATTGTGGCCAAGATGCGGCCTCCGACGCCGTCTTTGCCACCGACCGACGACCCTCGGGTATATATTCCTTCAAAACCTGCCTTGCTCTACTGCCCCAGCTCCCTACATGGCTGCGTGTGGATCTTTTTCTACTTCCGTCAGCTGTTCCAAAGCCACCTAGACTTTTACTATTATTAGAGGTAAAGCTAGTTCATACAGTCGAATCAAAGAGTTGGTTCAAACAGGGAAGAAAGTGGGAAAGTTGTAGCATGAATCTAGGACTTGGTTCTAAGAGGAAACAGGGGAAAGTAGTAGATACTGGCTACCCAACCGGTCTCTTGGTTTAAAAGGCGAAGAAAGCATGGTGGATGGCGAAGGGTTGGGGGAAGTGGACCTGTCTCTTGGTCGAAAAAGGAAAGAAAGTGAGGGGTGTTGGGGGACAACGCAAATGAGAATGAGCAGTGATACATCTCCAACGTATCTATAATTTTTTATTGTTCCATGCTATTATATTATCCATCTTGAATGTTTTATATGCATTTATATGCTATTTTATATGATTTTTGGGACTAACCTATTAACCTAGAGCCCATTGCCACTTTCTGTTTTTCCTTGTTTTGAGTTTTACAGAAAAGGAATACCAAACAAAGTCCAATTGATGTGCCAATTTTGATGATTTTTTATGGACCAAAATAAGCCCCCAGAGTAAAAGAGTTGGGCCAGAAGAGTCCCGAGCCATCCACGAGGGTGGAGGGTGCGCCCTACCCCCTGGGCGCACCCCCTATCTCGTGGATGACTCGGAGACCCCCCCTGACGTGAGACCGACGCCAAAAATTCCTATAAATACAGAAACCCCCAGAAAGAAACCTAGATCGGGAGTTCCGCCCCCGCAAGCCTCTGTAGCCACCAGAAACCAATCGGGGCCCTGTTCCGGCACCCTGCCGGAGGGGGGATCCATCACCAGTGGCCATGTTCATCATCCCGGCGCTCTCCATGACGAGGAGGCGGTAGTTCACCCTCGGAGCTGAGGGTATGTACTAGTAGCTATGTGTTTGATCTCTCTCTCTCCTGTTCTTGATTTGGCACGATCTTGATGTACCGCGAGCTTTGCTATTATAGTTGGATCTTATGATGTTTCTCCCCCTCTACTCTCTTGTAATGGATTGAGTTTTCCCTTTGAAGTTATCTTATCGGATTGAGTCTTTAAGGATTTGAGAACACTTGATGTATGTCTTGCATGTGCTTATCTGTGGTGACAATGGGATATTCACGTGATCTACTTGATGTATGTTTTGGTGATCAACTTGCGGGTTCAGTGACCTTGTGAACTTATGCATAGGGGTTGGCACACGTTTTCGTCTTGACTCTTCGGTAGAAACTTTGGGGCACTCTTTGAAGTTCTTTGTGTTGGTTGAATAGATGAATCTGAGATTGTGTGATGCATATCGTATAATCATACCCACGGATACTTGAGGTGAGATTGGAGTATCTAGGTGACACTAGGGTTTTGGTTGATTTGTGTCTTAAGGTTTTATTCTAGTACGAACTCTAGGATAGATCAAACGAAAAGAATAGCTTTGTGTATTTTACTACGGACTCTTGAATAGATCGATCAGAAAGAATAACTTTGAGGTGGTTTCGTACCCTACAATAATCTCTTCGTTTGTTCTCCACTATTAGTGACTTTGGAGTGACTCTTTGTTGCATGTTGAGGGATAGTTATATTATCCAATTATGTTATTATTGTCAAGAGAACTTGCACTAGTGAAAGTATGAACCCTAGGCCTTGTTTCAAAGCATTGCAATACCGTCTATGCTCACTTTTACCACTTGTTACCTTGATGTTTTTATATTTTCAGATTACAAAAACCTATATCTACCATTCGTATTGCACTTGTATCACCATCTCTTCGCCGAACTAGTGCACCTATACAATTTACCATTGTATTGTGTGTGTTGGGGACACAAGAGACTCTTTGTTATTTGGTTGCAGGGTTGTTTGAGAGAGACCATATTCATCCTACCCCCCGCACGGATTGATAAACCTTAGGTCATCCACTTGAGGGAAATTTTCTACTGTCCTACAAACCTCTGCACTTGGACGCCCAACAACATCTACAAGAAGAAGGTTGCGTAGTAGACATCAAGCTCTTTTCTGGCACCGTTGCCGGGGAGGTTAGAACTTGAAGGTATATCTTTAGATCTTGCAATAGAATCTTTTAGTTTCTTGTTTTATCACTAGTTTAGTCTATAAAAGAAAACTACAAAAAATGGAATTGAGGGTGCCTCATATGCTTCGTATTTTTAATGTCTTCCGTGAAAATAAGGATTCCGATAATTGTGCTCAATTGCTAGAGGAAGAATGCATTAAATTGTTTGGCACAAAATCTTTGAATGATGAGCATGATTGCAATGTTGTTAGTCTGAATTCTTTGAATACCTATGATGCTAATGATATGCAAAGCCACAAGCTTGGGGATGCTATGTCTGATGAAGATGATATGTTTAGTCCCCCAAGTTTTGATGAGCAAATTTATTATAATGAAAGCATGCCTCCTATTTATGATGATTATTGTGATAACACGTATGCTATAAAGAATAAAGGTAACCATGAAACTTATGATCATGATTTTAATTTTCAATTGGATTATGCTTCACATGATAGTTATTTTGTTGAGTTTGCTCCCACTACTATTGATGAGAATAAATTTGCTTATGTGGAGAGTAATAAAATTTCTATGCAAGTAGATCATGAAAAGAATGATTTATGTGCTGGTTATATGGTTGAGTTCATTCATGATGCTACTGGAAATTATTATGAGAGAGGATCATATGCTTCTACATATTGCAATAATATCAAGTTTCCTCTCTATGTGTTGAAATTTTTGAAGTTATGCTTGTTTTGTCTTCCTATGCTAGTTGATTCTTGCTCCCATAAATTATTTGCTCACAAAATCCCTATTCATAGGAAGTGGGTTAGACTTAAATGTGCTAGTCATATTCTCCATGATGCTCTCCTTGTGTTTCAATTCTTATCTTTTATGTGAGCATCATTGTTGTCATCATGCCTAGCTAAAAAGGCATTAAAGAAAAGCGCTTGTTGGGAGAAACCCAATATTTACCATTACTGTTTTTGTGTGTTCACGTGATTAAGCTACTGTAGTAATCATGTTTTATAGCTTTTGTTTCAATAAAGTGCCAAGTAGAACCTTTGGGAAGACTTGGGTGAAAGTTAATTTGATCTTGCTGAAAAACAGAAACTTTTGCGTGCACGAAAATAATTTTCATAAATCACAGGAATGTGATTTTCAGTTGATTGTTTTTGCAGAAGCTTAATAAACAAATTGCTTAGGACTTCCTAATTTTTCAGGATTTTTGGAGTTATAGAAGTATTCGAAAGTTACAGATTGCTACAGACTGTTCTGTTTTTGACAGATTCTGTTTTTTTGTGTGTTGTTTGCTTATTTTGATGAATCTATGAGTAGTATCGGAGGGTATGAACCATAGAAAAGTTGGAATACAGTAGATATTACACCGATATAAATAAAGAATGAGTTCACAACAGTACCAAAAGTGGTGATTTATTTTCTTATACTAACGGAGCTTACGAGTTTTCTGTTGAAGTTTTGTGTTGTGAAGTTTTCAAGTTTTGGGTAAAGATTCGATGGACTATGGAATAAGGAGTGGAAAGAGCCTAAGCTTGGGGATGCCCAAGTGTGGGGACCCCGACTCATAAGTCGTGATCACCGAATGCACGTGTACAGTGATCCCAGAGATCAATGCTCACTGAACACACAGAAGCTGTATAACAAGAGTCTTACATCCATTCATACCGTCTTACATAAATTATGACCATTATGATCAAGTCTTGAGTATAACTTTGCAGCGGAAATCTTCGTCGATAACTTGGACCCATGCCATCTGCCTTAACCCTACAGGCATTCTGACTGGGAAGCGTCCTAGCTCGCATGTTCCTCACCGAAGTATTCTTCTTCATATCCTGTTATTTCATGCCTGGCCAATAAAATAACCAGTGGCAAGCCAATAAGTACTTTGAATGTACTCGCAAGCAACCCATGTTTTGGTTCAAGATACAACAATGCATGATATAGGTAAATTTTTGCAGAAAGCTAGTTTTGAGTGCAATGACATGTTCAACAACTTGTAAGACATACATCAGGAGAATTCGAGTAACCATGAGAATAGGTTACAGATATCAACATAATTAGAGTGGGCATCAACCCAACTCAATCTTGTCAAGTTCTTTGACTTGACCCAAGTAGTTCATTCCACTTTTCCATACACACTCACTGGTTTCGCAAACATTTGGACGTAGCCCAAGAGCGGTTACCCAACTGTCCTTGACCGTGGACACGGCTATTCGAATAGTTTTACACTCTGCAGAGGTTGCACACTTTACCCACAAGATCAGGGGAACTTCCGTGTCATCCATGACCCGCGGTACCTCAAGTACCCGGGGTAAGCACCCGATCACTATCTTTCCCTAGACGACACTAACATGGAGTCCACTCGATTGGTAGTAACCCCCGTGCCCAACACTTCACATCTTAAAATTGTGGAGCCTCGCTCCCATATTTATCACATACCACTAGCACGGGGTACCAACGGTGTGTCCGGTGCCCCATAAAAATGTTCCTGGCCGCCCTACCTGGCACGACCCCGTCCCGAGAGAGCGCAACAACAACTCTCCCGTCACTAGTAATGCGGGCTCCAAGCTAGTATCGGCCTAGGTAATCAATAATGCCCTTTCCCATATAAGGGTAGAGTGGTTGCGCATGTAAGGTTGGAATAACGGTCGCAACTTAAACCAATCCGTTTTTGAAACCACACTCACATATCCTTCTCCGGTACACCACTTCTTTGTCAAGTGGTTACCTAGCTCAACATCTCCCTCGGGCATTAGTGGCACCCGACGGGGTTTTCAAAAAGTCTTTGGGAGCATACTTGCCTCCATCACCATGCATATACCCGTCCCATTTGCGTAGCATCTACTTTAGCATCCTATCTACTCCCACCGGCATAACCCTCGTAAGGAGGTAGGGTCATGCACAATGCAAGTATCAACGAGGAAGTAACGAAGGCAACCCATCAAGGTGGTTACCACCTCATCATGATTCCGTTGCAACAATAATATGGTGCTATATGACATGCATAAAAAGGGTTTCATAGACATGGTCAAAGGGCTGCTTGCCTGGTTCATCAGAGTCTTCAAGTCTTCAAATATCTCTGGTCCAACTCCAAGCATTTCGTCTACTTCCTCAACTCTCGTCGAAAGCAACCATAATAAGCAACACAACAAGGTAGAAAATAAAAGTGCTCTAAAAATATTAATTTGCCTTTTCTAGGACATCTCTAGTTATATGAAAAATAACCAGAGTGGTTTCATTGGAATTGGGCCAGCGGATATTTCTAAACATTTTGATATGATGGAATCAAGGGGTTTATGGATTTGCAAGAAGTGTACAGAAACATATTTTTGAAAAATGAGCAAAGATACCCATTTAACAAGGCTGGATTTTAGAAGCATTTAGGAGTTGGTTTCACTGGATTTGGAGTTCAAATGATCTTCCTATGAATTTGCAAAGTTGACAAATATGAAGAAATGGCTCATTATTTTGTGTGGTATAGAAAGTATTAATAAAAATGTTCATAAACCAAGTTATGAACTTAGAAACATCTAGGAATTTGAATCATGGCATTTGGATCAAATCTGAGCTCTCTGTGATTTTCTAAAGTTCATCACAAAAATGGAAAATGGGGTTTTGATAAATATGTGTGAAGATAAAGTTCCTGGAAAAATGTGCAAGTTGCACCATGAGATAGATCATGAGTTTATGAGCTACTAGAAATTTGAATCATAAAATTTGGAGTTAATTTGAATTAATTATGGGTTTTACAAATTGTGCAGAAAGGAAAAAGGAAAAGCTTTTTACCCAAACGGGCTGGATCTGGGCGGCTACCGCGTGCACTGAGCGAGACATAGCGAGGCAACGCACTGGGCCTGGCCCAGCCGCACGACCGCACGGGGCGACAGCGATGACGTCAAAGGCGCCCGCCCAGAATACGCCTTGGCCTCGGGGAGACGGCTCCCGAAGAAACCGTGTCCACTTAACCTGCGGGCCCGGCCCTCAGGGTCGCTGACACGCGGGACCCATCTGTCGGGTTCCTCCCCAACCTCCCACTCGAACAGAGCAGGGGCAGGGGCGGTGTCGACGGTGGCTTGCCGGTGCCACAGGCCACCGTTTCCGGTGAGCTGACCACCGGCGTGCTCAGGGGACCCGGCCGCGTCCAACCGTGGGTGGCACGGTCGCCCGGGGGCACCGGGTTGCGCACGGCGTCGGCCGCGGCGGACGAGGCTGACGGTGACGATGGAACTTGACGGCAAGACCACGGGGAGGAGAGGGAGAAGCGCGGGATGGCTTGCGGTGATGGTGGAGATGCTCTGGTGCAGTCCAGAGGGGAGGAGGAGGACTGGTGGATGCGAATTTTGGCGGAGGCCGACGGCAAGGCTCCGGCCATGGAGGTGGTTGGAGGGCACGAGGAGGGAAGTGGGTCGGTCCAGGGGGTGCACGGGAGGGAGAGAGAGCCAAAGGAGTAGAGAGGGGGCTCAGGGTGGCCTTAAATAGAAGGGACGAGGCGCACCGTGGACAGGGCGCTTGGCCTCCACTTCAACGTCGCTGGTGACCGTTTGAGGGGGGATGAGCATGTACGCGGTGTACGTGGGAGTCGTCTAGGTCGTGAGGGAGAGAGAGGAGAGGAGGGGCAGGGCTTTGGTGCTCGCGCGTGCGAGGCCACGCATTGGCCTAGCCGGGCGGCGTCGGGCACGAGCCGCAGGAGATGAGAGGGAGAGGGGAAGGAGGGGGCCAGCACGCTGACGTACTGTGGACGTCGAGGCGACCTCGGGGGACATCATACCTCTGCCCAAGGCCTGCGGGAGACCTCGGGAGGGCCAAGCAACAGTGCTCTGGTGCTCCAGAGCGTGACTTTGGCCAACATGGGCATGTCTTTTTGCGGAGTGGGCGCGGCCACTGGTGTCTGGGAGCTTTAGGGGGGGAGTAAACAAAGTGGTAAAGGCATTGGATGCCATGGGGAGTCACTGGAGGAGAGAGGGGATTGAGAGAGAGTGGAAAGGATGTTGTCCAGAGAGGGAAAAAGAGCTTTTCACACCCTTCATCATGGCTTCTCGGGCAGGGAAAGATGCAGGGGGTTAGAGGAGTATCACATGAGGCTGTGGTACAAATTTGGACTAAAGGAGATTAGTGGAAATGGACAAAACATGCATTTTAAATTTCTGCCAGAAGGTGTTTGATGTAGGTTTGGGCAAGCAAATGACTTACCTTGTCATGAGGCTTGACAGGGTCAAATGGCATGAGAAAATAAGAGGTTCCACCAAGATTGAGTTCATTTGGGAAAAGTTGCCAATGCAACTTTTGTAAACCCTAGAAATCAATAGAAATGGACTTTTCAAGATTTAGTCATGCAAAGCTATTCTCCTTGATGCACCACTTAGTGTAGTGTCATCATTTGAGGTTCTGAACATGTCCACAAAAGTTGAGATCAAAAGGAGAAAGTTGCCAATGTAAAGTTGTTCAAATTTGGTTCTGGACAGCGAGGGTTTTGGGGCACTTTGATCAAGATAACATTCTCTCCAACTTGTGCCATTTCGTCTAGATGCATTATTACACCATTTGAGCATGTGCACCAAGTTTGAGAGCATTTGGACATGTTTGACAGTGCAAAGTTGTTCAAACTTGAAAAAAAGACAGAAATGGTTTTGGGAGGGTTTCATGGGGTTATACTGTTCTCCATGACATGAGACTTGGCAAGATCACCAAATACAGCATTTGTGACATGATGGAATTTTATTGGATTTTTATGAAAATATTTCTTGTAGAAATATTTCAAATCCTTGAAAGGGGCAGAAATGGTTTTGCGAGGTTTTGTCCAATATTTTGAACATGACCATGTGCTGAAACTCTTATATATGGACAATATATGTCCACTGAGTTTCCCTAGGTTTTGTCCAAATATTTTTGAAGCTTTAAAATAATTTAAACCTATTAAAGACCATTTCTGGACTTAAGAAAATCCTTTAAAAAAATAGGAAAATAACTTTTAAAATTATATTTTTGTGGTTTGTGGGTGTCCTATATCTAATAGGAGTCAAATATATTTTTGGAAAGATTTTTGCTGCCCTTAATTAAGTACTTGCAGTGCAAATCTCAATTCAGGGGTTTTTGGAAAACTAATTTTTGAAAATACTATTTGGCCAAATTATTTTTGTAAGAAATTATTTGATGTCCTATACACATGGCATGATCATTGGGCAAGGTTTTGGATCAAGGAGAAGGAGTATAAGAGTTGGAGAATTTATTTGATTTTTAGAGCACTTGCAAACAGCAGTCAAACATTCAATCAAAGCAAAGACAAAACACTCAAAAGTTTTTGTCAAACCACATTTTATCATGATTCATTAGCTTAAGTGTTGTGGCATGAAAATCAGGCTGTGACACCAAGGCACCCCAAGGTAATATTCAAGGACAACCAAGAGCCTAAGCTTGGGGATGCGCAGGATGGCATCCCCTCTTTCGTCTTCGTTAATCGGTAACTTTACTTGGAGCTACATTTTTATTCACCACATGATATGTGTTTTGCTTGGAGCGTCATTTTATTTCGTTAGGATTTGCTTTATGTTATTTATAATGTTTTGCATCTTTCTTTTCAATAAAAATATCAAGGATAGCCTTTACCATGCTTATTTTGCTAGTATACATGTTGCTCTTTCAAAACAGAAAGTTTCCCGCTGTTGCAAAAATTCCCTAGAAAAGTCGGAATATGATAAAATTTTGAAACTTTTTGCATAATGAGATCTGATAAATTTTCTACAATGTGGTAAACTTTCATAATTTTTGGAGTTAGGGAAGTATTGATACTCTTGCATTCTTTACAGACTATGCTGTTTTGGCAGATTGCTGTTATGTTTGCGTTGTTTGCATATGTTTGCTTGTTTATTGATTCTATTCGAGGATAGGAGTATTAAATATGCAGAGGCATTTAGTACGTAATGTTGAATAATAATTTTTGTGATATTCTACAGTAGAGAATAATAAAGTTTTTGCATTGGTTTATACTAACTTATCTCACGAGTTCTTGTTGAGTTTTGTGTGGATGAAGTTTTTACGAAGTTGGGAAACCGTGATATGAGAGGAATTAAGGAGACGCAAAAGTTCAAGCTTGGGGATGTCGGTGTCAAAACCGGCGGATCTCGGGTAGGGGGTCCCGAACTGTGCGTCTAAGGTCGATGGTAACAGGAGACAGGGGACACGATGTTTACCCAGGTTCGGGCCCTCTCTATGGAGGTAATACCCTACTTCCTGCTTGATTGATCTGGATGAATATGAGTATTACAAGAGTTGATCTACCATGAGATCGTAATGGCTAAGCCCTAGAAGTCTAGCCTGTATGACTATGGTAATGGGTATCTTCCTTTCCGGACTAAGTCCTCTGGTTTATATAGACACAGGGAGGATCTAGGGTTACACAAGGTAGGTTACAAAGGAAAAGAATCTACATATCCGGTCGCCAAGCTTGCCTTCCACGCCAAGGAGAGTCCCATCCGGACACGGGTGCAATCTTCGGTCTTCATGTCTTCACAGCCCATCAGTTCGGCCCATGGCTAATAGGCCGGACACCCGAGGACCCCTTAGTCCAGGACTCCCTCAGGGGATGCCCAAGGCACCCCAAGATAATATTTCAAGAACTCTCAAGCATCTAAGCTTGGGGATGCCCTGGTAGGCATCCCACCTTTCTTCTTCAACAACTATCGGTTAGTACCGGTTGAGCCTAAGTTTTTGCTTCTTCACATGATGTGTGCTATCCTTGAAATGTCAATTTGTTTTGTTTTGCTTGTTATTTGAATAATATCCCAAGATCTGAAATTCTTAAATGTTAGAGAGTCTTCACATAGTTACATAATTATTCAACTACTCATTGTCGGTGTACAAAAGTAGGGGCTCTCCTTTTGACCCCTTTACTTGTGCACGGGCAGTCAGAGCCACGTGCTACGGCCACACTTAATAGCAGGGCAGAGGAGGGAAGCCGAAGAGAAGCCAAAACACAAGACAACCAAGGCAACTCCAAAGACTAGAAGCACGGGAGGGTGAGAGGGCGAGGTAGACTCCCTCGGCAAGATCCTTGCCGAGGCAACCTCCGCAGCCCCGGCAAGAGCCTTGCCGGGGCAGCCTGCCCGATGCCAGCGGAGCAAGCCACCCTAGAGCCCACGGGTTCCAACCCAACCAATTACATTGGAACCAAGGCTCGGGAGGTGCCTCTCTAGTGGCATGTAGATCTTCGTCAAGATCATAAATACACAGGATCAGATGAGGACCAGAAGACGGAGACCCTCGGCGGGATCCTAGCCGAGGAAATCCACAAGACCCCCAGCAAGCGCCTTGCCTGGGATGACTGCAACGCCATGGAAAGACCCTTGCCGAGGGCATCAGTGGGGCCACTGCCAGGCCCGCACCAGCCAAGACTCCACCGCCATCCCCAAGCAGCTGCTAGCTCAACCAGCTGGGCAGGCACCCGCCTGGCGACGGGTGGCCTCTACACCGACTCAGCAAGCACCTGCGTGGTGGCCTACGACCCTTCGTGAAGGCTCCACCACCGCGCCAGCCCAGCAGCCAGCCAACATGGCGCATCAACGCCTCGTCAGCTCGGACGCGCGTCGGAACCGGGCGAGGCGGCGACAGCTGGGACGTGCTTCCTTGCCGTCCCGGATAAAGTGAGAGGGGCATGTCGGCAGCGCATTAAATGCGTTTGTCCGACGGTACCAGGGGACAGGCTTATCGACTGTAGACCTTTCCACCTCCTGTGTGCCACAGTGGCAACCCCTTTTTGCCTATAAAAGGAGGCCCGAGGCGACCGGGAGAAGGATTCAGCTCTTTGGAACTACGCATTGATCACGGAGGGCTTCTACATCAACACCATAGCCTCTCCGATGATGTGTGAGTAGTTTACCTCAGACCTTCGGGTCCATAGTTATTAGCTAGATGACTTCTTCTCTCTCTTTGGATCTCAATACAATGTTCTCCTCGATCTTCTTGCAGATCTATTCGATGTAATCTTCTTTTGTGGTGTGCTTGTCGAGATCCGATGAATTGTGCGTTTATGATCAAGATTATCTATGAACAATATTTGAATCTCCTCTGAATTCTTTTATGTATGATTGGTTATCTTTGCAAGTCTCTTCGAATTATCAGTTTGGTTTGGCCTACTAGATTGATCTTTCTTGCAATGGGAGAAGTGCTTAGCTTTGGGTTCAATCTTGCGCTGTCCTTTCCTAGTGACAGTAGGGGCAGCAGGGCACGTATTGTATGGTTGCCATCGAGGATAAAAAGATGGGGTTTATATCATATTGCATGAGTTTATCCCTCTACATCATGTCATCTTACTTAAAGCATTACTCTGTCCTTAGGAACTTAATACTCTCGATGCATGCTGGATAGCTGTCGATGTGTGGAGTAATAGTAGTAGATGCAGAATCGTTTCGATCTACTTGTCGCAGACGTGATGCCTATATACATGATCATACCTAGATATTCTCATAACTATGCTCAATTCTATCAATTGCTCGACAGTAATTCGTTTACCCACCGTAATACTTATGCTCTTTAGAGAAGCCACTAGTGAAACCTATGGCCCTCGGGTCTAATTTCCATCATATTAATCTTCCAACACTTAGCTATTTTTATTGCCGTCTATTTTACTTTGCATCTTTATCATAAAAATACCAAAAATATTATCTTATCATATCTATCAGATCTCACTCTCGTAAGTGACCGTGAAGGGATTGACAACCCCTTTATCGCGTTGCTTGCGAGGTTCTTATTTGTTTGTGTAGGTGCGTGGTACTTGTGCGTGATCTCCTACTGGATTGATACCTTGGTTCTCAAAAACTGAGGGAAATACTTACGCTACTTTACTGCATCACCCTTTCCTCTTCATGGGAAAACCAACGGAGTGCTCAAGAGGTAGCAAGAAGGATTTCTGGCGCCGTTGCTGGGGAGTCTACGCACAAGTCAAGAAATACCAAGTACCCATCCCAAACTCTTACCCCTCGCATTACATTATTTGCCATTTTCCTCTCGTTTTCCTCTCCCCTACTTCACCTTTGCCTTTTCCTCGCCCTTCTTTCGTTCGTCCTTTTATTTGCTTGTGTTACCATGTACCTTCTTTTTGCTTGCATCTTCGCTTGCTAAAAGTTTATGGATCCTCATCCACTTGCTAATCTATTTAAGAGATCCAATCATGATGAACCTATTGCTACTGAATTGAGTGCACTAGATTATCTTTATGAGGTTTTGCTTGAAATTCGTGAATCTGAAAATTGTGATGAAGTACTTTATGAAGCGATTCACGATAGATCTTTGAATAAAAAGCATGATTGCAATGATTTTACTATAAATTCTATTGATGTCAATTGTGCTAAAAATATGCAAAACCCTAAGCTTGGGGACGCTAGTTTTGCTATGTCTACTACTTGTTGCAATGATCATGATTGGGGTGATTCTTCTTATGATCTTGAAAATTTATTTAAGCCCCATGATGAATATAAGATTGATAATAGTGTTTGCAATAGTATTGAAAGTGGGTTTGGAAGAGTGTCAACTTTAGATCCCACATATTTGGATTTTGATCAATCTTATGAAGTTTTTGATAAAAGTGGGTTTGGAGAGGTCATGACTTTAGTTAATGTTAATCCCACTATTTTGGAAGAGTGTCAACTTTGCATGCATGTGATCGTGTTGAAAATATTTTATGTGATAGCTATTTTGTTGAATTTGCTTATGATCCTACATGTAATTATTATGAGAGAGGAAAATATGGTTATAGAAATTTTCATGTTACTAAATTACCTCTCTTCATGTTGAGATCGCTATCGTCTCTTTCTTCTTCCTTGCATATGCTAGTTTTTGCTTGCCTTGATAATTTGTTTGCCTATAAGATGCCTATGCATAGGAAGTATGTTAGGCTTAGATGTGTTTGTCACATGTTTTATGATGCTCTCTCTGTGTTTCAATTATTATCATCCTTGTGAGCATCAATAAAAATTATGCCTAGCTAGGGGCGTTAAACGATAGCGCTTGTTGGGAGGCAACCTAATTTTATTTTAGTTTTTTTTTGCTTTTTGCTTCTGTTTAGGAATAAATATTTGATCTAGCCTCTGGTTATATTTGTTTTTATGTTTTAATTAGTGTTTGTGCCTCTTCTTGGATGATAGTTATTTGATCTTGCTGAAAATTCCAGAAACTTTCTGTTCACGAAAACAATTGTTTAAAATCACCAGAACGTGATAAAATACTGATTCCAATTGCAGTAGATCAATAAACAAATTTTCCATGTCTTCCTATTTTGGTAGATTTTGCTGAGTTCCGGAAGTTTGCGCTAGTTACAGATTACTACAGACTGTTCTGTTTTTGACAGATTCTGTTTTTCGTGTGTTGTTTGCTTATTTTGATGAATCTATGGCTAGTAAAATAGTTTATAACCCATAGAAAAGTTGGAATACAATACGTTTAACACCAATATAAATGAAGAATGAGTTCAATACAGTACCTTGAAGTGGTGTTTTGTTTTCTTTCGCTAACGGAGCTCACGAGATTTTCTGTTGAGTTTTGTGTTGTGAAGTTTTCAAGTTTTGGGTAAAAGATTTGATGGATTATGGAACAAGGAGTGGCAAGAGCCTAAGCTTGGGGATGCCCATGGAACCCCAAGATAATCTAAGGGCACCAAAAATCCAAAGCTTGGGGATGCCCCGGAAGGCATCCCCTCTTTCGTCTTCGTCCATCGGTAACTTTACTTGGAGCTATATTTTTATTCACCACATGATATGTGTTTTGCTTGGAGCGTCTTGTATGAATTGAGCCTTTCATTTTTAGTTTACCACAATCATCCTTGCTGTACACACCTTTTGAGAGAGACACACATGATTCGTAACTTATTAGAATACTCTATGTGGTTCACTTATATCTTTTGAGCTATATAGTTTTTGCTCTAGTGCTTCACTTATATCTTTTAGAGCACGGTGGTGGATTAGTTTTATAGAAACTATTTTTCTCTCATGCTTAACTTATATTATTTTGAGAGTCCTACAATACAGCATGGTAATTTGCTTTAATTATGACAGGCATCCAAGATTAGTAAAAAAAATCTTATGAGTGTGTTGAATACTATGAGAAGTTTGATGCTTGATAATTGTTTTGAGATATGAAGATGGTGATATTAGAGTCATGCTAGTTGAGTAGTTGTGAATTTGAAGAAATACTTGTCTTAAAGTTTGTGATTCCCGTAGCATGCACGTATGGTGAACCGTTATGTGATGAAGTCGGAGCATGATTTATTTATTGATTGTCTTCCTTATGAGTGGCGGTCGGGGACGAGCGATGGTCTTTTCCTACCAATCTATCCCCCTAGGATCATGCGCGTAATACTTTGCTTTGATAACTTGTAGATTTTTGCAACAAGTATATGAGTTCTTTATGACTAATGTTGAGTCCATGGATTATACACACTTTCTTCCTTCCACCATTGCTAGCCTCTCTAATATCGCGCACTTTTCGCCGGTATCATGCACCCACCATATACCTTCCTCAAAACAGCCACCATACCTACCTATCATGGCATTTCCATAGCCATTCCGAGATACATTGCCATGCAACTTACCACCGTTCCATTTACTATGACACGCTCCATCATTGTCATATTGCTTTGCATGATCATGTAGTTGACATCGTATTTGTGGCAAAGCCACCGTTCATAATTCTTTCATACATGTCACTCTTGATTCATTGCATATCCCTGTACACCGCTGGAGGCATTCACATAGAGTCATATTTTGTTCTAAGTTTTGAGTTCTAATTCTTGAGTTGTAAAGTAAATAAAAGTGTGATGATCATCATTATTAGAGCATTGTCCCAAGTGAGGAAAAGATGATGGAGACTATGATTCCCCCACAAGTCGGGATGAGACTCCGGACGAAAAAAAGAGGCCATAAAAAAAAGGCCAAAAAATGAGATAAAAGAGAGAAGGGACAATGCTACTATCCTTTTACCATACTTGTGCTTCAAAGTAGCACCATGATCTCCATGATAGAGAGTCTCCTATGATATCACTTTCATATACTAGTGGGAATTTTTCATTATAGAACTTGGCTTGTATATTCCAATGATGGGCTTCAAAATGCCCTAGGTCTTCGTGAGCAAGCGAGTTGGATGCACACCCACTTCGTTTCTCTTGTTGAGCTTTCATATACTTATAGCTCTAGTGCATCCGTTGCATGGCAATCCCTACTCACTCACATTGATATCTATTGATGGGCATCTCCATAGCCCGTTGATACGCCTAGTTGATGTGAGACTATCTTCTCCTTTTTTGTCTTCTCCACAACCACCATTCTATTCCACATATAGTGCTATGTCCATGGCTCACGCTCATGTATTGCGTGAAGATTGAAAAAGTTTGAGAACATCAAAAGTATGAAACAATTGCTTGGCTTGTCATCGGGGTTGTGCATGATTTTGTGTGATGAAGATAGAGCATAGCCAGACTATATGATTTTGAAGGGATAACTTTCTTTGGCCATGTTATTTTGAGACGACATAATTTCTTAGTTAGTATGCTTGAAGTATTATTATTTTTATGTCAATATTAAACTTTTGTCTTGAATCTTTCGGATCTGAATATTCATACCACAAATAAGAGAATTACATTGAAAATTATGCTAAGTATCATTCCACATCAAAAATTCTGTTTTTATCATTTACCTACTCGAGGATGAGCAGGAATTAAGCTTGGGGATGCTTGATACGTCCCCAACGTATCTATAATTTTTAATTGTTCCATGCTATATTATATTCTGTTTTGGATGTTTAATGGGCTTTATTATACACTTTTATATTATTTTTGGGACTAACCTATTAACCGGAGGCCCAACCGAAATTGCTGTTTTTTGCCTATTTCAGTGTTTCGCAGAAAAAGAATATCAAACGGAGTCCAAACGGAATGAAACCTTTGGGAACGTGATTTTCGGAACAAACGTGATCCACAGGACATGGAGTCTACGTAAAGCAATCAACGAGGAGAGCACGAGGCAGGGGGCGCGCATACCCCCCCCCCCCAGGCGCGCCCTCCACCCTCGTGGGGCCCACGTAGCTCCACCGACGTACTTCTTCCTCCTATATATACCCATATACCCTGGAAACATCAGATACGGAGCAAAAACCCTATTTCCACCGCCGCAACCTTCTGTACCCGTGAGATCCCATCTTGGGGCCTTTTCCGTGTTGGGGATCGTAGCAGAATTTAAAATTTTCCTACGCATCACCAAGATCCACCTATGGAGTATACTAGCAACGAGGAGAGAGGAGTGCATCTACATACCCTTGTAGATCGCGAGCGGAAGCGTTCCAATGAACGGGGTTGATGGAGTCGTACTCGCCGTGATCCAAATCACCGATGACCGAGTGCCGAACGGACGGCACCTCCGCGTTCAACACACGTACGGAGCAGCGACGTCTCCTCCTTTTTGATCCAGCAAGGGGGAAGGAGAGGTTGATGGAGATCCAGCAGCACGACGGTGTGGTGGTGGAAGTAGCGGGGATCTCGGCAGGGCTTCGCCAAGCTTCTGCGAGAGGGAGAGGTGTTGCAGGGGGAGAGGGAGGCGCCAGGGGTTGTGGTACTGCTTCCCTCCCTCCCCCCACTATATATAGGCCCCCTGGGAGGGGGGGGGCGCCGGCCTGGATCCCATCTAAAGGGGGGGCGGCGGCCAGGGGGGAAACTTCCCCCCCAAGTCAAGTGGGGCGCGCCCCCACCCCTAGGGTTTCCAACCCTAGGCGCAGGGGGAGGCCCAAGGGGGGCTCCCCAGCCCACTAAGGGCTGGTTCCCTTCCCTCTTCAGCCCATCGGGCCCTCCGGGATAGGTGGCCCCACCCGGTGGACCCCCGGGACCCTTCCGGTGGTCCCGGTACAATACCGATAACCCCCGAAACTTTCCCGGTGGCCGAAACTGGACTTCCTATATATAATTCTTCACCTCCGGACCATTCCGGAACTCCTCGTGACGTCCGGGATCTCATCCGGGACTCCGAACAACTTTCGGGTTTCTGCATACTAATATCTCTACAACCCTAACGTCACCGAACCTTAAGTGTGTAGACCCTACGGGTTCGGGAGACATGCAGACATGACCGAAACGCCTCTCCGGTCAATAACCAACAGTGGGATCTGGATACCCATGTTGGCTCCCACATGTTCCACGATGTCGAGGATTCAATCAATCCCGTATACAATTCCCTTGGTCAATCGGTATGTTACTTGCCCGAGATTCGATCGTCGGTATCCCAATACCTTGTTCAATCTCGTTACCGGCAAGTCACTTTACTCGTACCGTAATGCATGATCCCGTGGCTAACTCCTTAGTCACATTGAGCTCATTATGATGATGCATTACCGAGTGGTCCCAGAGATACCTCTCCGTCATACGGAGTGACAAATCCCAGTCTCGATCCGTGTCAACCCAACAGACACTTTCAGAGATACCCGTAGTGTACCTTTATAGTCACCCAGTTACGTTGTGACGTTTGGCACACCCAAAGCACTCCTACGGTATCCGGGAGTTACATGATCTCATGGTCTAAGGAAAAGATACTTGACATTGGAAAAGCTCTAGCAAACGAACTACACGATCTTTTATGCTATGCTTAGGATTGGGTCTTGTCCATCACATCATTCTCCTAATGATGTGATCCCGTTATCAACGACATCCAATGTCCATGGTCAGGAAACCGTAACCATCTGTTGATAAACGAGCTAGTCAACTAGAGGCTTACTAGGGACATGGTGTTGTCTATGTATCCACACATGTATCTGAGTTTCCTATCAATACAATTCTAGCATGGATAATAAACTATTATCATGAACCAGGAAATATAATAATAACCAATTTATTATTGCCTCTAGGGCATATTTCCAACAGTCTCCCACTTGCACTAGAGTCAATAATCTAGTTCACATCACCATGTGATTAACACTCACAGGTCACATCACCATGTGACCAATCATCCAAAGAGTTTACTAGAGTCAACAATCTAGTTCACATCACTATGTGATCACCACTCAATGAGTTCTGGTTTGATCATGTTATGCTTGTGAGAGAGGTTATTAGTCAACGGGTCTGAACCTTTTAGATCCGTGTGTGCTTTACGAATATCTATGTCATCTTGTGGATGCTACCACGCGCTACTTGGAGCCATTTCAAATAACTGCTCTACTATACGAATCCGGTTTACTCCTCAGAGTCATCCGGATTAGTGTCCAAGTTCGCATCGACGTAACCCTTTACGACGATCTCCTTTTCACCTCCATAATCGAGAAAATTCCTTAGTCCACTAAATACTAAGGATAAGTTCGACCGCTGTCATGTGATCCATTCCCGGATCACTATTGTACCCCTTGACCAACTCATGGCAAGGCACACTTCATGTGCGGTACACAGCATAACATACTGTAGAGCCTACGTCTAAAGCATAGGGGACGACCTTCGTCCTTTCTCTCTCTTCTGCTGTGGTCTGGTCTTGAGTCTTACTCAATACTCACACCTTGTAACACAGCCAAGAACTCCTTCTTTGCTGATCTATTTTGAACTCTTTCAAAATCATGTTAAAGTGTGCGTTCTTTGAAAGTATCATCAGGCGTCTTGATCTATCTCTATAGATCTTGATGCCCAATATTTAAGCAGCTTTATCCAGGTCTTCCTTTGAAAAACTCCTTTCAAACAACCCTTTATGCTTTCCAGAAATTCTACATCATTTCGGATCAACAATAGGTCATTCACATATACTTATCAGAAATGTTGTAGCGCTCCCACTCACTTTATTGTAAATACAAGTTTCTAACAAACTTTGTATAAACCCAAAAACTTTGATCACTCCATCAAAGCATATATTCTGACTCCGAGATGCTTGCTCTAGTCCACGGAAGGATCGCTGGAGCTAGCATACCTTTTAGCATCCTTAGGATCGACAAAACCTTTCTGATTGTATCACATACAACCTTTCCTTACGAAAACTGGTAAGGAAACTTGTTTTGACATCCGTCTGCCAGATTTCATAAATGCAGCTAATGCTAACGTGATTCCGACGGACTTAAGCATCGCTACGGATGAGAAAAATCTCATCGTAGTCAACTCCTTGAACTTGTGAAAATACTCTTTGCCACAAGTCGAGCTTCACAGACGGTAACATTACCGTCCATGTCCGTCTTCTTCTTAAAGATCCATTTATCTTAATGGCTTGCCGATCATCGGGCAAGTTCACCAAAGTCCATGCTTTGTTCTGATATATGGATCCTATCTCGGATTTCATGGCTTCTAACCATTTGTCGGAATATGGGCCCACCATCGCTTCTCCATAGCTCGTAGGTTCATTGTTGTCTAGCAACATGACTTCCAAGACAGGATTACGCATTACTCTGAAGTAGTACGCATCGCCGTCGTCCTACGAGGTTTGGTAGTGACTTGATCCGAAGTTTCATGATCACTATCATAAGCTTCCACTTCAATTGGTGTAGGTGCCATAGGAACAACTTCCTGTGCCCTGCTACACACTAGTTGAAGTTATGGTTCAATAACCTCATCAAGTCTCCACCATCCTCCCACTCAATTCTTTCGAGAGAAACTTTTCCTCGAGAAAGGACTCGTTTCTAGAAGCAATTACTTTTGCTTCCAGATCTGAAATAGGAGGTACACCCAACTGTTTTGGGTTTTCTATGAAGATGCATTTATCCGCTTTGGGTTTGAGCTTATCAGCCTGAAACTTTTTCACATAAGCGTCACAGCCCCAAACTTTTAAGAAACGACAGCTTAGGTTTCTCTAAACGGTGTCGTCTTAACGGAATTGCGTGGTGCCCTATTTAAAGTGAATGCGGTTGTCTCTCATGCCTAACCCATAAACGATAGTGGTAATTTGATGAGAGACATCATGGCATGCACCATATCCAATAGGGTGCAGTTATGATGTTCGGACACACCATCACACTGTGGTGTTCCAGGCGGTATTAATTGTGAAACACTTTCCACAATGTCTTAATTGCGTGCCAAACTCGTAACTCAGATACTCATCTCTATGATCATATCACAGACATTTTATCCTCTTGTCACGACGATCTTCAACTTCACTCTGAAATTACTTGAACCTTTCAATAATTCAGACTTGTGTTTCATCAAGTAAATACACTCAGCATCTACTCAAATCATCTATGAAGTAAGAACATAACGATATCCACTTCATGCCTCAGCACTCATTGGACTGCATACATCAAAATGTATTACTTCCAATAAGTTGCTCTCTTGTTCAATCTTACTGAAAACGAGGCCTTTCAGTCATCTTGCCCATGTGGTATGATTTTCATGTCTCAAGTGATTCAAAATCAAGTGAGTCCAAACGATCCATCTGCATGGAGTTTCTTCATGCATATATACCAATTGACATGGTTCGCATGTCTCAATCTTCTCAAAAACGACTGAGTCCAAAGATCCATCTACATGGAGCTTCTTCATGCGTTCTATACCAATATGACTCAAATGGCAGTGCCACAAGTATGTGGTACTATCATTACTATTTTATATCTTTTGGCACGAACATGTGTATCACTGCGATCGAGATTCATTTTAGGTGCAAGACCATTGAAGGTATTATTCAAATAAACAGAGTAACCATTATTCTCCTTAAATGAATAACCGTATTGCGATAAACATAATCCAATCATGTTTATGCTCAACCCAAATACCAAATAACAATTATTTAGGTTTAACACCAATCTCGATGGTAGAGGGAGCATGCGATGCTTGATCACATCAACCTTGGAAACACTTCCAACACACATCGTCATCTCATCTTTAGCTAGTCTCCATTTATTCCGTAGCTTTTATTTCGATTTACTAACGCTTAGCAACCGAACCGGTATCTAATACCCTGGTGCTGCTAGGAGTACTAGTAAAGTACACATTCATATAATGTATATCAAATATACTTCTGTCGACCTTGCCTGCCTTCTCATCTACCAAGTATCTAGGGTAGTCCCGCTTCAGTGACCGTTCCCCTCATTACAGAAGCACTTAGTCTCGGATTTGGGTTCAACCTTGGGATTCTTCACTAGAACAGCAAATGATTTGCTGTTTCATGAAGTATCCCTTCTTCCCTTTCCCTTCTTGAAACTAGTGGTTTTACTAACCGTCAACAATTGATGCTCCTTCTTGATTTCTACTTTCGCGGTGTCAAACATCGCGAGTTGCTCAAGGATCATCATGTCTATCCCTGATATGTTATAGTTCATCACGAAGCTCTAATAGCTTGGTGGCAGTGACTATGGAGAACCATCACTATCTCATCTGGAAGATTAACTCCCACCCGATTCAAGCGATTGTGGCACTCAGACAATCTGAGCACATGCTCAACGATTGAGCTTTTCTCCTTTAGTTTGCAGGCTTAAGAAACTTGTCAGAGGTCTCATACCTCTTGACGTGGGCACTAGTCTGAAATCCCAATTTCAGTCTTCGGAACATCTCATATGTTCTGCGACGTTTCAAAAACGTCTTTGGTGCCACAATTCTAAACCGTCAGCATTTACGCACTGAACTATCACGTAGTCATCAAAACGTGTATGTCAGATGCTTCGCAACATCTACAGACGACGCTGAGGTTCAGCGCACCGAGCGGTGCATTAAGGACATAAGCCTTTTGTGCAGCAATGAGGACAATCCTCAATTTACGGACCTAGTCCGCATAATTGCTACTATCAACTTTCAACTAAATTTTCTCTAGGAACGTATCTTAAATGGTAGAACTTAAGCGTAAGCTATGACATAATTTGCAAAGACCTTTTTGACTATGTTCATGATAATTAAGTTCATCTGATTATTTTATGAACTCCCACTCAGATAGACATCCCTCTAGTCATCTAAGTGATACATGATCCGAGTCAAACTAGGCTGTGTCCGATCATCACGTGAGACGGACTAGTCATCATCAGTGAACATCTCCATGTTGATCGTATCTTCTATACGACTCATGCTCGACCTTTCGGTCCTCCGTGTTCCGAGGCCATGTCTGTACATGCTAGGCTCATCAAGTCAACCTAAGTGTATTGCGTGTGTTCCGAGGCCATGTCTGTACATGCTAGGCTCGTCAACACCTGTTGTATGCGAACGTTAGAATCTATCACACCCGATCATCACGTGGTGCTTCGAAACAACGAACCTTCGCAATGGTGCACAGTTAGGGGGAATACTTTCTTGAGATTATTATAAGGGATCATCTTACTTACTACCGTCGTTCTAAGCAAATAAGATGCAAAACATGATAAACATCACATGCAATCAAATAGTGACATGATATGGCCAATATCATTCGGCTCCTTTGATCTCCATCTTCGGGGCGTCATGATCATCTTCGTCACCGGCATGACACCATGATCTCCATCATCATGATCTCCATCATTGTGTCTTCATGAAGTTCTCACGCCAATGATTACTTCTACTTCTATGGCTAACGCGTTTAGCAATAAAGTAAAGTAATTTACATGGCGTTCTTCAATGACACGCAGGTCATACAAAAAATAAAGACAACTCCTATGGCTCCTGCTGGTTGTCATACTCATCGACATGCAAGTCGTGATTCCTATTACAAGAATATGATCAATCTCATACATCACATATATCATTCATCACATCTTCTGGCCATATCACATCACATAGCACATGCTGCAAAAACAAGTTAGACGTCCTCTAATTGTTGTTGCAAGTTTTTACGTGGCTTGTATAGGTTTCTAGAAAGAACGTTTCTTACCTACGTAAAACCACAACGTGATATGCCAATTTCTATTTACCCTTCATAAGGACCCTTTTCATCGAATCCGTTCCGACTAAAGTGGGAGAGACAGACACCCGCTAGCCACCTTATGCAACTAGTGCATGTCAGTCGGTGGACCCTGTCTCACGTAAGCGTACGTGTAAGGTCGGTCCGGGCCGCTTCATCCCACAATACCGCCGAAACAAGATAAGACTAGTAGCGGCAAGAAGAATTGGCAACATCTACGCCCACAACTGCTTTGTGTTCTACTCGTGCATAGTAACTACGCATAGGCCTGGCTCATGATGCCACTGTTGGGGATCGTAGCAGAATTTAAAATTTTCCTACGCATCACCAAGATCCACCTATGGAGTATACTAGCAACGAGGGGAGAGGAGTGCATCTACATACCCTTGTAGATCTCGAGCGGAAGCGTTCCAATGAACGGGGTTGATGGACTCGTACTCGCCGTGATCCAAATCACCGATGACCGAGTGCCGAACGGACGGCACCTCCGCGTTCAACACACGTACGGAGCAGCGACGTATCCTCCTTCTTGATCTAGCAAGGGGGAAGGAGAGGTTGATGGAGATCCAGCAGCACGACGGCGTGGTGGTGGAAGTAGCGGGGATCTCGGCAGGGCTTCGCCAAGCTTCTGCGAGAGGGAGAGGTGTTGCAGGGGGAGAGGGAGGCGCCAGGGCTGTGGTACTACTGCCCTCCCTCCCCCCCCACTATATATAGGTCCCCTGGGAGGGGGGGGCGCCGGCCTGGATCCCATCTAAAGGGGGGGCAGCGGCCAGGGGGGAAACTTCCCCCCCAAGTCAAGTGGGGCGCCCCCACCCCTAGGGTTTCCAACCCTAGGCGGAGGGGGAGGCCCAAGGGGGGCGCCCCAGCCCACTAAGGGCTGGTTCCCTTCCCTCTTCAGCCCATGGGGCCCTCCGGGATAGGTGGCCCCACCCGGTGGACCCCCGGGACCCTTCCGGTGGTCCCGGTACAATACCGATAACCCCCGAAACTTTCCCGGTGGCCGAAACTGGACTTCCTATATATAATTCTTCACCTTCGGACCATTCCGGAACTCCTCGTGACGTCCGGGATCTCATCCGGGACTCCGAACAACTTTCGGGTTTCTGCATACTAATATCTCTACAACCCTAGCGTCACCGAACCTTAAGTGTGTAGACTCTACGGGTTCGGGAGACATGCAGACATGACCGAGACGCCTCTCTGGTCAATAACCAACAGCGGGATCTGGATACCCATGTTGGCTCCCACATGTTCCACGATGATCTCATCGGATGAACCACGATGTCGAGGATTCAATCAATCCCGTATACAATTCCCTTTGTCAATCGGTATGTTACTTGCCCAAGATTCGATCGTCCGTATCCCAATACCTTGTTCAATCTCGTTACCGGCAAGTCACTTTACTCGTACCATAATGCATGATCCCGTGGCTAACTCCTTACTCACATTGAGCTCATTATGATGATGCATTACCGAGTGGGCCCAGAGATACCTCTCCGTCATACGGAGTGACAAATTCCAGTCTCGATCCGTGTCAACCCAACAGACACTTTCAGAGATACCCGTAGTGTACCTTTATAGTCACCCAGTTACGTTGTGACGTTTGGCACACCCAAAGCACTCCTACGATATCCGGGAGTTACACGATGTCATGGTCTAAGGAAAAGATACTTGACATTGGAAAAGCTCTAGCAAACGAACTACACGATCTTTTATGCTATGCTTAGGATTGGGTCTTGTCCATCACATCATTCTCCTAATGATGTGATCCCGTTATCAACGACATCCAATGTCCATGGTCAGGAAACCGTAACCATCTATTGATCAACGAGCTAGTCAACTAGAGGCTTACTAGGGACATGGTGTTGTCTATGTATCCACACATGTATCTGAGTTTCCTATCAATAAAATTCTAGCATGGATAATAAACGATTATCATGAACAAGGAAATATAATAATAACCAATTTATTATTGCCTCTAGGGCATATTTCCAACATTCCGGCGCTCCGCCGGAGGGGGCATTGATCACGGAGGGCTTCTACATCAACACCATAGCCTCTCCGATGATGTGTGAGTAGTTTACCTCAGACCTTCGGGTCCATAGTTATTAGCTAGATGGCTTCTTTTCTCTCTTTAGATCTCAATACAGTGTTCTCCTCGATCTTCTTGGAGATCTATTCGAT
This sequence comes from Aegilops tauschii subsp. strangulata, assembly GCF_002575655.3. Classification (NCBI taxonomy): domain Eukaryota; kingdom Viridiplantae; phylum Streptophyta; class Magnoliopsida; order Poales; family Poaceae; genus Aegilops; species Aegilops tauschii. The sequence continues at coordinate 490,160,119 of NC_053039.3, forward strand.
GTAATCTTCTTTTGCGGTGTGTTTGTGGAGATCCGATGAATTGTGGGTTTATGATAAAGATTATCTATGAACAATATTTGAATCTCCTCTGAATTCTTTTATGTATGATTGGTTATCTTTGCAAGTCTCTTCGAATTATCAGTTTGGTTTAGCCTACTAGATTGATCTTTCTTGCAATGGGAGAAGTGCTTAGCTTTGGGTTCAATCTTGCGGTGTCCTTTCCCAGTGACAGCAGGGGCAGCAAGGCACGTATTGTATTGTTGCCATCGAGGATAAAAAGATGGGTTTTATATCATATTGCATGAGTTTATCCCTCTACATCATGTCATCTGACTTAAAGCATTACTCTGTTCTTAGGAACTTAATACTCTAGATGCATGCTGGATAGCGGTCGATGTGCGGAGTAATAGTAGTAGATGCAGAATCGTTTCGATCTACTTGTCGCGGACGTGATGCCTATATACATGATCATACCTAGATATTCTCATAACTATGCTCAATTCTATCAATTGCTCGACAGTAATTCATTTACCCACCGTAATACTTATGCTCTTGCGAGAAGCCACTAGTGAAACCTATGGCCCTCGGGTCTATTTTCCATCATATTAATCTTCCAACACTTAGCTATTTTTATTGCCATTTATTTTACTTTGCATCTTTATCATAAAAATACCAAAAATATTATCTTATCATATCTATCAGATCTCACTCTCGTAAGTGACCGTGAAGGGATTGACAACCCCTTTATTAGGTTGGTTGCGAGGTTCTTATTTGTTTGTGTAGGTGCGTGGGACTTGTGCGTGATCTCCTACTGGATTGATACCTTGGTTCTCAAAAACTGAGGGAAATACTTACGCTACTTTACTGCATCACCCTTTCCTCTTCAAGGGAAAACCAACGTAGTGCGCAAGTGGTAGCAGCGACGAATCAAGTGGTCAGCGCCGCGCTGGTGGCGCAGAGGCAGGTCGACGAAGAGGCAGTGGCAACGGCAGGACCGACGGATGGATATTCAGAGATTCCCCCTGCAGGGCCTGGTGCCGGCAAGGCAAAGCCTCCGGCGGAGTCTGACGCCATCGGGGCAGGGCCCGCGCAGCCAAAGGAAGTGCTGCGAAGAAGAAGATGATGCAGCACCCGGTTTACTTTGTCAGCTCCCTCTTGCAGGGGGCTAGGTCAAGGTACTCCGGTGTGCAGAAATTGCTCTTCGGCCTCCTTATGGCCTCGAGGAAGCTACGTCATTACTTCCAAGCCCACGCGATCACTATCGTCACCCGCCTCCGGTTGCAACGGATACTGCACAACCCAGACGCAACCGGAAGGATTGTGGAGTGGGCCTTGGAGTTATCAAGCTTTGGGTTGAAGTTTGAAAGTACTTCGACAATCCAGAGCAGAGTCTTGGCGGAGTTCATTGTAGAATGAACCTCAACGCCTGACGAGGAAATCCAGGAGACCACTCTCCCCGGCAAGGAAGCAAGTCACGACTGGATCATGTACTTTGATGGGGCTTTCTCGCTGCAAGGCGCCGGTGCTAGTGTGCTGCTCGTCGCACCCACTGGAGAGCACCTCAAGTATGTAATCCAGATGCACTTTCCCAGGGAGATGTCCACCAACAACACTGCTAAGTACGAGGGGTTGCTTGCCAGTCTCAAAATCGCGGTAGACCTCGGGGTTAAGAAGCTCATCATCAGAGGTGATTCACAGCTTGTCGTCAGACAAGTCAACAAAGATTATCAGAGCCCGTTGATGGAGGCCTACATAGATGAGGTGAGGAAGCTGGAGGAGCGCTTTGACGGTATACAAGCAGAGCACGTTCCCCGAGCGGAGAACGACATCGCCGATTACCTGTCAAAGCGTGCTGCATTCAAGCTACGTGTGGAACCAGGTACTTTTTTGCTTCGGTTAACTCAACCATCTGTCGAACCATCAACGGAGCAGAACAAACGGAGGAAATCAGGCCTCGGCAAGTACTTTCACGCTGAGCCCCCGGGGGCTGCCGGCAAGGGTGTTGCCGTGGATTCTGAGCCTGCCGAGGAGCGACTGACTCCGGCAGGCCGTCAAGCCCTGGCCGTAGAGACGGCCGCCCCCATGGCAGAAGAAATGCCTTTGGTCCTTGCCGTCGAGCCCCAGGCTCCGGCATGGGCACAACATACCGGCCGATTCCTCCAAACAGGGGAGCTTCCTGAGGAGCAGGAAGAAGCGGAGAAAGTAGCCCGTCGGTCTGCTATGTATCAGTTCGTCGATGACGTTCTGTACAGGAAGAGACCGAACGGTGTGAAATTGAAGTGCATTCCCCGGGAGGAAGGACTGGAGCTGTTGGCGGAGATACACGGAGGCATATGTGGCTCCCACATAGGGTCGAGGGCCCTTGCCGGCAAGGCATTCCGGCAGGGTTTCTTCTAGCCCACTGCCCTCCAGGATGCAACGGCACTAGTAACCAAGTGTGAAGCGTGTCAGTTCCATTTAAAGAAGCTTCATCAACCAGCTCAAGCCCTTCAAACAATTCCTCTTTCCTGGCCATTCTTGGTCTGGGGGCTCGACATCTTGGGCCCTTTCCCCCGCGCTGTCGGGGGCTTTGAGTACTTGTACGTTGCGATCGACAAGTTCACAAAGTGGCCGGAGGTGGAAGCAGTGAGGAAGGTGACAGCACAGTCAGCCGTCAAGTTCTTCAAGGGGCTAGTTTGCCGTTTTGGTGTGCCAAACAGAGTCATCACCGACAATGGCACGCAGTTCACAAGCCACGCCTTCATGCAATACATCCAAGACCTTGGCAGCAAGGTCTATTTTGCTTCCGTGGCACACCCACGGAGCAACGGCCAGGCGGAGAGGGCAAATGTTGAAGTGTTGTGAGGCCTGAGGACAAAGACTTTTGACAAGCTGCACCAGAGCGGAAGGCGCTGGATTGATGAGTTGCCGACGGTTCTTTGGTTGTGAGGACCGGTTTTTCGGGATATTAATTTCCCAGAAAATGGCCCTTGTGCTCACCAGCCCCAGGATTACTGTTAGCTGATGAGGCACCAACTTGATACAGATATTCCAAGCAAAGTACAAAATATGTAGTACAAGACCATTGTGGCCTATGAGTAGAACAAATGGTTTCTAGTGGTTGATGGCGGAAGTGGTTCGTGGTTCATCTGCGTCTATGGGACTCCATTTTTTCCCACAGGAACAGCTGACCAGGATAACTCCTATCTTCGCGAGGCTGCTATCATCATTGCGTAGGTTCCGGGGCTGTCATCGCAACGCTCCTCTCCATGCGAGAAATCTGGCCAAGACAATAGCCAGGGACAAGCCAGTGAGTACTTTTGAATGTACTCGCAAACATTATGAACACGGGTATAATATAACAAGGGATAATCATGCTCCGAAATATGCTATGATCATAACGTCTGTCACGAAAATAACAGAATCCATGATGCACGCATGCAAGTCGTTCATATAAAATACGAATATGCAATGCGGGAGTAGAAATAGGATGCACCGATCGAGTGTCTGAAGCGACGCCTCGAAAGGATAATAAGATAAATCATGCCTCAGTTGGGCGTCTGAGCGACACCACATAAAGGGCTTACAAATAAAAGAAATAACAAGCATGCCACAGCCGGGCGTCTGAGCGACACCACATAAAGGGCTTATAAATAAAAGAAATAACAAGCATGCCACAGTCGGGCGTCTGTGCGACACCACATAAAGGGCTTATAAATAATAGAAATAACAAGCATGCCACAGTCGGGCGTCTGAGCGACACCACATAAAGGGCTTATAAATAAAAGAAATAACAAGCATGCCACAGTCGGGCGTCTGTGCGACACCACATACAGGACTTATAAATAATAGAAATAACAAGCATGCCACAGTTGGGCGTCTGAGCGACACCACATAAAGGGCTTATATAAGAATAACCATGGTGAATATCCAGGAGGTAGGACCGTCCCAGGGATACTCAATAATTCAAATAAGGTAAATGATTAGTCCACAATAATAATAATCATAATCCTCATATGTCACAGGTCATAATCAATGTTCTGGTTTAGCAGTTTTTCCTCCGAAGACCGACACTAAGACCGACACTTGACCCATCCCAGACTGTAGTCCTTAACCATGGACACAGCTATTCGAATAGATGTTTAATCTCTGCAGAGGGTCTACTCTTTACCCACGAGTAACGGAATTCTTTAGTCCATCGGGACTAATTCCGTCTGCGGTCTTTTAATTGAAAACACGCCTGACCCGCACACACCAGCTTAACTTACCGGTGTTTGGAATCACCCACGACACCTGTCAAGCAAAACTCTAAGTGGGGAGGATACAACCTCGATTAGCATGGGATCACAAAATTTATAACGCGTGCAAACTAGGGAAGCCACTGCCCTCGGCTACAACCGGAAACACCGATGCCCCCTGACCGGATGGCTGGCTTTAATCCAGGGCCCTGGAACCCTCATCACGGCCCCTCTATTTGGTGTGTACAAGAAAGGGGTTGACAACTGACTGAACCGTACCCTACCTACGGCAGGGACAAGTGGTAGTACGAAACAAGTATGGGGGTTACTGGAACAAGACTCGATCTACGGCCGACTCAGGAGGTTCAAGTATTCCCCGTATGATTAGCATAACAAATATATTCCAATTAACCGATAGGATCACCACTCATCATACCTCATCATGCCATACCGGACACACTCGTCTCGGCGAGGGACTAGGGACAAGCTCGTGTCCAACCAAGACAAAGACTTTCCCGGTCTTCCTTCCGGTATGCATGAAAAGTCTACGAGGATGATTACTATCACAAGCATATCCATTTCTAACAGCGAAGAATCTCATTATGCACTCATGCGTATGATCGTATCGTCACATAAAATAACGAATGCTCCATGTCAAGGTGGTGTTGTAACCGTATCAAACAACACACAAAAATATTATGCCAGGGTTTAGAAATGCTTGCCTTCAAGAGTATGCAAGGGGGTGCACTTTTTGAAAGTTGCTTTCCTTCTTCAAAGATCCTATTTTGAGGAAATTTAAATTAACACATAATTTTAAGACAGTACAAAAAAGGTGTCTGGAAAATTCTCAAATAAATATGAAAATAAACTAGACAGAATTTGAGAAACAACAAAAAAAGAATCAAGTCATTTGGACTTATATTTAAAAAGTTATAGCCAGTCAAAGTTCTGTTTTTAAATAAAACAGAAAAAGAAAACAGTTCGAATAGAAATACGCTTTCGAGACGAAGGAGACGTACTTCTGGGTTTACGCTTTCACTTAAAACAGCACGGGCCGGCTCGGGGTCATTGACAGTGGGTCCACGGGGCCCACTGGTCAGGTTTGACCAGTCGCCTCTCCCTCCTCTTCCTCGGCCCGAGCGAGGGCGGGACTCCGGCGATCGCCATCGACGAACGGCGGCTCCCCGCGGGATTCTGAGGGCGGGGATGGATTCGCTGGTCCAGGGCGGTCCTCCCAGTGGTTGAGAGGGTCGTGGGGGTGAAGGGAGTCGCCGGCGGTGAGCTCTGCGGCGGGGGTGGCTCCGGGTGAGTTTGGGGGTCTGGGCTACAGTGGTTCCCAGTTGTGGCTGAGGGGTTGGGCGGCTCCGCAAGGTCATGGGGAGTCGAACGGTGGCGCTGGGAGGATGGGGGAGGCTCTGTTTGCGACGAGCGGGACCGGAGGGCGACGGCAGCCAATCTGGCCGGAGACGGGGAAGAAAGCTTCCCACCGTCGCTTGCTGGCCGTGGGGGCACTGTTGGGGTGCAAGGAGGTTGCCTGAGTGCAGGGACGGGCTCGGGGACTCCTATTTATAGGGCTCGAGGTCGGTTCCCGTGGCGGCCGTGGATAAGAACGCCGGCGACCGCCGTTCTGTAGCCAGGGGGCGCGTGGCAATGGCTGGCGGGGTCTGGCAGAGTGAGGGGATAAGCTTGAGCTGTTCCAGGGGCAGCTGGCGCGTGCGGGTGGCTTGGGCGGCGCCGTCCATGGCAGAGGCCTCTGCCGAAGCCGGCGTGCCGCCAAGGGCTCTGACGGCGGCGCTGTAGGGCGCCAGGATGAAGCTTGGGGCGATCTGGCGAGCGGGCGAGGGCAGGGCGTGGCTCTGCAGGCGAGCAAGGGCCAGGGGAGGGACGCGGCGACCCGTGCGCACGCGCATGCAAAACGCGCGCTCTAGCCGCGTCCAGTGCACGCACGCTACGTGCTCGACACAATGCCAGGGCGTGCTAGAGGATTAGGATGAGGCTGGGGATTAGCAGGCCTGGGTTAGTGGTGGCTAGGAGACCAGTGGACAAGCTTGTTAGGTCAGGGGATCAAGTTCACAATGCAAACTAATAATCATGCCAAATCTGCCCATGCACTCAAGGTGTTCGACAGAATGCTAAGTGCATCTAGGCAACTCTTGGAGTGGCCAAAAACTCCAGATCCTAGTCTCTTTAGGTGTAGGTGATGGTGGCAGGGTTAATTGGTCAAGACCAGAAACTTGTTAGTGCAAGTTTTTGGGAAAACCAAATCTGGGCAGAAACTAAGGGCTATTATTGCATGGACTAAAAATACTCCAATGGGCCCACCCTCTTGGACTTAAGGGTTTGGTAGGGAGGACTATAAGCAGGAAAAGAATCATTGGCAACAGAGCAAAATAAAATGGGGTTGCAGTAGAAAAAGCCAAACTGGACCAGAGAGCAAAAGAGGATGATTTGCTCAAATCTTTCAAAGAACACCAATGGGTTTTTGCATAAAGTTGAATTATATGCATCTACTGACATCTCCAAACACTTGGAAGAATTTTTAAAGGAATATTTAAATAGGTTGTAGTGCAAAAATACCTACTGGACCAGATTTGAAAAGTTGTTGTAGAGCTCAAAATCTCCAATAACCAAAAGATAATTTTGCATAAAAGTGATGTGCAAACATCACATGACATCCCCAAATTTTGGTGAGAATTTTCAAGAATTTTCTGAAAGGGTTGTAGTGCAAATAGAGCTCTGAGACTCATGACAAATCCCTTTTAAGGAAATAAAGCTCAGAAGAAATAATTATGCAAACAACTCCACTGATAACAGAAATGTTTTCATGAGAGGGTATATAAGTCCAATAATATTATTTTTTTTGGGAAGGTTTTCACTTGGGGTAAAAATCCACAATTATCAAAGAAAAGAGAGGTTCTGAAATCAAGAAAAAAAACCAGAAAGTAAAAATTTTAATCTCCTGGCAAAATTTTAATTAATAAAACAAGGTCAAAATTTTGGGGTGTTACATTGGTCGATCAGGACGACGCCAAATCGAGCCACCGGCCAGACACCCTTTGCCCTGGTATACGAGGCAGAAGCAGTTCTCCCCACGGAACTCATATACGGGTCACCTTGAGTGCTCGCTTACGACGAGCTTGAGCAAGAGCAATTGCGGCAAGATGACGCAACGCTCCTTGAGGAAGATCGTCTTCGGGCGGCTGTGAGACCGGCACGCTACCAGCAAGCCTTGCGCCGCTACCATAGCCGCAGGGTTCATACCTGAAGCTTTGAGGAAGGCGACCTTGTTCTTCGGCGCGTTCAATCGGCCAAGAATTCCAACAAGTTGACGCCAAAGTGGGAAGGCCATTATCGGGTAATACGAGGCACCAGGCCCGGCGCAGTCTTGCTGGAGACCGAAGATGATATTCCAGTGAGCAACTCCTGGAACATTGTACATCTTCGCAAGTTTTACCCACAAGGCGCTGTTGCCGGGCCCCCCGGCAAACCACCTTTTGTACAAGCCTTGCCGACAAGGCATGTAACCCTCTGTACAAAGCCACGTGCAGACCCTGGGCATAAATAAATGAAGCGCTGGCGCCCTAAGTTATAACATGCATGCTACATTAAGTCTCTCCCTCGGTTAGGATTGATAGTGCTTACCGGCGACTAACCCCTAGCCTAGAGGTCGAGTGTGCGTCTTCTTGTCCTCTTTGGTTCGCAGGGCACGTGGACACTTCTGTTGAGCCACTTGGAAGAAAGAGAACGGACCGACGCTCCGGCCCCAGCAAGCCAAGACTGTCGGGAGCTGAAGACACAAGGATCCAACCATGGCAAGCCAAGGTTGTCGGGGGCTGCGGATTCAGATAAGTCTTTCATCACCTGTTATGCATTTCCGTATGGAACTGGGACAAATGAAACCTCGTTTTGCTCCGAGACCACTGTGCTCCCCCTTCTTCTTGTACCCAAGTCCCTGGGAGAGAACCGGGTCGTAGACGCGGTGGCAAGGAAATAAACGAGGAGCCTAACCCTACTTCGCCCCTGCCTCCGCCAAAATCGTGAGAATGATCAACCGAAGTCAGGGGACGGCAAGGCCTGTTGCCGAGCGACAATGTTTATCTTAAAAATAACAAGGATTCGTTCCTTGGCATGGGCCTCTCTCACGCACAAAGAACCCAGCAAGAACCCTTTTTCATTAAAAACATCCCATACAGGTATAGTTCATACGGGAATAAAAACATGAACAAGGGGATTACAAGTCTTAAAATTAACAAGTGCCCGCAGGCTTACAAACTAAAAAGAGATAAGATGCCCGTAATCCCTTTCTTGTCCCTCTCCTCAGAAAGCGGAACGAGGTGGCGGGAGGGCAAAAAGAGCGCCTAGGCAACGCATGAGGAGCAGAAGGCACCAAGAGAACATCTTGGTGCCTGAAAGGAGCTGGAAGACGAGGCAGCGGGCTGGCAATATGCGACGAAGGCTTCGGTGCCCGCGTACTCTGACTTGACGGCCGCCACCCGCGTTCTTCGCCTTCTCCGGCCCTCTTACGCCAGCCGCCCAAGGAGACGACGGGGAGTGCCCCGATGGAGAGCTTGACGAGGAAGGCCCTCGGTAGGGCGCGTGGCCGAGGGAGGGGCGGCGCGGTCAGTCGGAGTCGGGGTCGGCATCCCGCCGCTCGACTCCCTCGTCGTCACTGTCGCTGTCCTCCTCGTCACTCCCGCTTGAGGAGGAATCTTCATCGTCGGAGGAGCTCTCCACGCAGCACTTTAGGCGAGTTCCAAGATCTCCAAAGACCTTGCTGGAGAGCAGGCCGCCCTCCATTAACTTGAAGTAGAGGACGAGCCCCACCACCAGGCTGTGGACGCGAGCAAACGTCTTCCATCCGCGACAGAGGTACATGACGTGAGGAGCGGGGAAGTCGACGTCGACCCGCGTGCCGCCGTTCCCGCAGCCCCTCATGTGCAGCCTGAGGGTCTGGGCCGGATCGAGCTCCATCTCCTGAGCAAATGGGGTTGGGAGGCGGAGACGATGACGCGGTGGCCGGCGCAGCCAGATGAAGAACTCGCGGGGCTGGTCCCGGACGTTGCCCTCCATCGCGGGAGGCATTGATGGCGGAGGCACGGCCATTACGCCGCCTCGTCCCCCTCTTCCCCGAGCGCCACGGCGACCTCGGCCTCGCCCCCTCCCCCTTCCTCTTGTAGCTGGCTCCTCCGCCGCGGGCTCTTGGGAAGGGGGAACGCACTGTCGAGCGGCGACCCTCGCCGCCACCGTCGAAGGGCTAGCACCCTCTCGCCATGGCGGGTGGAAGAAAGGAGCGGAGGTGGAAGAGGATGGATGCTGAGCGAATGTGGGATGACATCTCCCTCCCCCTCCTTATAAAGGGGCGGGGTCGAGGCTCGGCCGCCCCACTCAGCCAATCCAGCCATCAGAGGCGCTGGGAATCAGGACCGACCCGCTGCCCCAATCAGTGACGGCCCGGTTTCCCGCCTCCACCGCCTGCCACCTGCATGGAGGACGCATGGCGAGCGAGCATGATCGAGGGGACGGGTGAGGCGACCGTTGCCCGCCCCATGATCGTGGGTCATGGGCGCCTTGAAGACCGCGACCCGAGTCCGCTCAGTAAATGAGCCGCGCCTCCGCGCCTCCCTCTTTTTATGGGGAAGGCGCGAGCCGCCTCTTTACCATGATGTGACGCATGCATGCGGGAACCGCCCCACGCATGACCCCCATGTCACACACGACCCTCCACGTCGCGTGTTCAATGCGGGTCGTGCGGAAGCGCAGTGGACGAAACAGTTACCACGGTGAAAATCCGCCCCACCTGCCCGCGCACCGTTCTCTGCCTAGCCCAACAACGCGTCACGCTTATCTGTGGCCCAGACCCGGGGGCTCCTGTCGGTGTACAAAAGTAGGGGCTCTCCTTTTGACCCATTTACTTGTGCACCGGCAGTCAGAGCCACGTGCCACGACCACACTTAGCAGGGCAGAGGAGCGACGCCGGAGAGAAGCCAAAACACAAGACAACCAAGGCAACGCCAAGACCAGAAGCACAGGAGGGCGAGAGGGTGAGGTAGACTCCCTCGGCAAGATCCTTGCCGAGGCAACCTCCGCAGCCCCGGCAAGAGCCTTGTCGGGGCAGCCTGCCCGATGCTAGTGGAGCACGCCACCCTTGAGCCGACGGGTTCCAACCCAACCAATTACATTGGAACCAAGGCTCGGGAGGCGCCTCTGTGGTGGCATGCAGATCTTCGTCAAGATCATAAATACACAGGATCAGACGAGGACCAGAAGACGGTGACCCTCAGGAGGATCCTAGCCGAGGAAATCCACAAGACCCCCGGCAAGCGCCTTGCCGGGGACGACTGCAACGCCACGACAAGATCCTTGCCGGGCCCCCGGCAAGACCCCTTGCCGAGGGCATCAGCGGCGCCACTGCCAGGCCCGCACTAGCCAAGACTCCAGCGCTGTCCCCAAGCAACTGCTAGCTCAACCAGCTGGGCAGGCACCTGCGTGGCGACGGGTGGCCTCTACACCGACTCAGCAAGCACCTGCGTGTTGCCCTGTGACCCTTCGTGAAGGTTCCACCACCGCGCCAGCCCAGCAGCCAGCCAACATGGTGCAGCAATGCCTCGTCAGCTTGGACGCGCGTCAGAACCGGGCGAGGAGGCGACAGCTGGGAAGTGCTTCCTTGCCGTCCTCGATAAAGTGAGAGGGGCACGTCGGCAGCGCATTAAATGCGTTTGTCCGACGGTACCAGAGGATAGGCTTATCGACTGTAGACCTTTCCACCTCATGTGTGCCACTATGGCAACCCCTTTTTGCCTATAAAAGGAGGCCCGAGGCGACCAGGAGAAGGATTGGGCTCTTTGGAACTACGCAGCCACCGTAGCTAGTTCGAGAGCTCAAGAACACTCTAAAATACACACCAAAGCAGGACTAGGGTATTACGCATCCTCGCGGCCCAAACCTGGGTAAACGATCTTTGTGCTGGCTCCTAAACCTGCTCTTCTCACAACCCCGCGCCCGCCAACCGTAGAAGGGATTCCAGTGATCCCATAGGTGTCGTTTCCCCGACACTCATTGATCTTCACTTACATCTTTTGGAGTAGTTTGTCGTTTGCTCTAGTGCTTCACTTATAACTTTTTAGAGCACGATGGTAGTTTTATTTTTGAAGAAATTATTGATCTCTCATGCTTCACTTATATTATTTTGAGAGTCTTAAAAAGCATTGTAATTTCCTTAGGTTATGAAATTAGTCCTAATATGATGGGCATTCAAGACGGGTATAATAAAAACTTTCATATAGAGTGCATTGAATATTTGATGATTGCTTTGAGATATGAAGATGGTGATATTAGAGTCGTGCTAGTTGAGTAATTGTGAAATTGAGAAATACTTGTGTTGAGGTTTGCAAGTCCCGTAGCATGCAGGTATGGTAAATGTTGTGTGACAAATTTGAAGCATGAGGTGTTTCGTTGATTGCCTTCCTTATGTGTGGAGGTCGGGATAGCGCGATGGTTAACTCCTACCAACCCTTCCCCTAGGAGCATGCTCGTAGTGCTTGGTTTTGATGACCTATAGATTTTTGCAATAAGTATGTGAGTTCTTTATGACTAATGTTGAGTCCATTGATTATACGCACTCTCACCATTGCTAGCCTCTCTTGTGCTGCGCAACTTTCACCGGTACCATAAACCCATCATTTACCTTCCACAAAACAGCCACCATACCTACCTATTATGGCATTTCCATAGCCATTCCGAGATATATTGCTATGCAACTTTCCACCGTTCCATTTATTATGACACGCTTCATCATAGTCATATTGCTTTGCATGATCATGTAGATGATATGGTATTTGTGGCATGGCCACCATTCATAATTTTTCATACATGTCACTCTTGATTCATTGCACATCCCGGTACACCGCCGGAGAAATTCATATAGAGTCATATTTTGTTCTAAGTATTGAGTTGTAATTCTTGAGTTGTAAATAAATAGAAGTGTGATGATCTTCATTATTAGAGCATTGTCCCGTGTGAGGAAATAATAATAAAAGAGGCCAAAAGAGTCTCCAAAGAAAGAGAAAGAGTCTCCAAAAAAAGGGGAGTCTCTAAAAAAAGAGAAAGAGAGAGAAGGGACAATGCTACTATCCTTTTTTCCACACTTGAGCTTCAAAGTAGCACCATGATATTCATGATAGAGAGTCTCTTATTTTTTCACTTTCATATACTTGTGGGAATTTTCATCATAGAACTTGGCTTGTATATGCCAACGATGGGCTTCCTCAAATGCCCTAGGTCTTCATGAGCAAGCAAGTTGGATGCACACCCACTTAGTTTCTTTTGTTGAGCTTTCATACATTTATAGCTCTAGTGCATCTGTTGCATGGCAATCCCTACTCACTCGCATTGATATCTATTGATGGGCATCTCCATAGCCCATTAATATGCCTAGTTGATGTGAGACCATCTTCCTCTTTTTTTCTTCTCCACAACCACCATTCTATTCCACCTATAGTGCTATGTCCATGGCTCACGCTCATGTATTGCGTGAAAGTTGAAAAAGTTTGAGAATACTAAAGTATGAAACAATTGCTTGGCTGAAACCGGCCAGGGTTGTGCATGATTTGAATATTTTGTGTGACGAAGATGGACCATAGCCAAACTATATGATTTTGTAGGAATGAACTTTCTTTGGCCATGTTATTTTGAGAAGACTTGATTACTTTGTTAGTATGCTTGAAGTATTATTATTTTTATGTGAATATTGAACTTTTGTCTTGAATCTTTCGGATCTGAACATTCATGCCACAATAAAGAAAATTACATTGATAATTATGTTAGGTAGCATTCCACATCAAAAATTCTGTTTTTATCATTTACCTACTCGAGGACGAGCAGGAATTAAGCTTGGGGATGCTTGATACGTCTCCAACGTATCTATAATTTTTGATTGTTCCATGCTATTATATTATCCATCTTGGATGTTTTATATGCATTTATATGCTATTTTTTGGGACTAACCCATTAACCTAAAGCCCAGTGCCAGTTATTCTTTTTTCCTTGTTTTTGAGTTTTACGGAAAAGGAATACCAAACGGAGTCCAATTGACGTGCCAATTTTTGATGATTTTTTATGGACCAAAAGAAGCCCATGGAGTAAAAGAGTTGGGCCAGAAGAGTCCCGAGCCATGCACGAGGGTGGAGGGCGCGCCCTACCCCCCTGGGCGCCCCCCTATCTCGTGGATGACTCGGAGACCCCCTGACGTGAGACCGACGCCAAAAATTCCTACAAATACAGAAACCCCCGAAAAGAAACCTAGATTGGGAGTTCCGCCACCGCAAGCCTCTGTAGCCACCAAAAACCAATCAGGACCCTGTTCCGGCACCCTGCCGAAGGGGGGATCCATCACCGGTGGCCATCTTCATCATCCCGGCGCTCTCCATGACGAGGAGGGAGTAGTTCACCCTCGGAGCTAAGGTGTTTGATCTCTCTCTCTCTCTCGTGTTCTTGATTTGGCACGATCTTGATGTATCGCGAGCTTTGCTATTATAGTTGGATCTTATGATGTTTCTCCCCCTCTACTCTCTTGTAATGGATTGAGTTTTCCCTTTGAAGTTATCTTATCGGATTGAGTCTTTAAGGATTTGAGAACACTTGATGTATGTCTTGCATGTGCTTATCTGTGGTGACAATAGGATATTCACGTTATCTACTTGATGTATGTTCTGGTGATCAACTTGCAGGTTCTGTGACCTTGTGAACTTATGCATAGGTGTTGGCACACGTTTTTGTCTTGACTCTCCGGTAGAAACTTTGGGGCACTCTTTGAAGTTCTTTATGTTGTTGAATAGATGAATCTAAGATTGTGTGATGCATATCGTATAATCATACCAACAGATACTTGAGGTGACATTGGAGTATCTAGGTGACATTAGGGTTTTGGTTTATTTGTGTCTTAAGGTGTTATTCTAGTACGAACTCTAGGATAGATCGAACGGAAAGAATAGCTTCGTGTTACTTTACTACGGACTCTTGAATAGATCGATCAGAAAGAATAACTTTGAGGTGGTTTCATACCCTACAATAATCTCTTCGTTTGTTCTCCGCTATTAGTGACTTTGGAGTGACTCTTTGTTGCACGTTGAGGGATAGTTATATGATCCAATTATGTTATTATTGTTGAGAGAACTTGCACTAGTGAAAGTATGAACCCTAGGCCTTGTTTCGAAGCATTGCAATACCGTTTATGCTCACTTTTACCACTTGTTACCTTGCTGTTTTTATATTTTCAGATTACAAAAACCTATATCTACCATCCATATTGCACTTGTATCACCATCCCTTCGCCGAACTAGTGCACCTATACAATTTACAATTGTATTGCTTGTGTTCGGGACACAAGAGACACTTTGTTATTTGGTTGCGGGGTTGTTTGAGAGAGACCATCTTCATCCTACGCCTCCCACGGTTTGATAAACCTTAGGTCATCCACTTGAGGGAAATTTTCTACTGTCCTACAAACCTCTGCACTTGGAGGCCCAACAATGTCTACAAGAAGAAGGTTGTGTAGTAGACATCAAGCAGGTCTACATTTCCTGTGCTCACATAGGAAAATGTCGCTGGGGAGAAAAAAAGGGACAAATGCAGACATGCTGCCTGAGTGTTTGCTGCTCTCGGCAACCACATCTGCCTCACCACTTTTTGCCCCTGCTATCCCTACGCCCATATCGTTATCGTTAATGTAAAATCACATGAAGCATTAAGTAATGCCACCTAATGTCACTATAAGTAATGGTCTAGTGCCATCGATAACTTGAAGCAATGCCATCACCATTTTATTAAGTGCTTCCGTCTTGCTTTATTTCCCATGAATTGTGTTTTTGCAGTTACACTTAAATCTCACACCACTAACATTGCTTCATCCCAGTGGAACTGCACAAATTTTATTGCACATTTACTGACCATGTGCTACTCTCATGACAGTAATACTAATGCTATTGTTCTGCATGTTAATCTAGTGGCAGTGTTGATGTGATGTGATGCTACTTACTTAAGGGCACTTTCATACTGTCAATGTAGTGCCAATTATAACACAATAGATGCTGTTGTTAATCATACGCCACTGCAAATAACTGTCACTGTTTAAATAACCATATTTTGTATTTGTGCAAACAGGGATGTCTGTCTCCATACCGTTTCTATCTGCGCAATCAAAAGTACACACCTCAGTTTTAGTACAACTACACAAAATGAGATGGCTATTCCTAGCTGTCGTCCTCTAACCACCCGTCTTCCAGGTATTCCTACAATGGTAGTAACTAGGTAGAATGACCAACGCAATCTGAAAGAAGCTGATTCCTATGTTTTACTTCCTGATTGCAGTGCAGGGACGAGTGAAAACAACTGCATCCTAGTCCGGAATGCACTTTCTACCAGTTTATCGATGGACCGAGGACTAGCGGGCACGACTACACGGAGGTTTTTGGGACAGGTGCGCGGACAAGAGGCATTGTGGTCTGCTTATTTCTGCAAATAGCGGTGCTTAAATTTAGTGGAATGCACAAGAATTTCAGATGGTCAGTACACTACATGGTTCAATTAGGCATTCTAGCTAAGAACACAATTATAATTGGTTATTCTGGAATGAGAGAACCTAACCCTGGATGGTGGCAACAAGAAAAAACCAAAGTGAACTCCAGGAAATTTAACCCTGCCGGGTGGCCCTTTGCTCAGAGAAGCCTTGCTTGATTTTTCCTGATTTGTAGACCTTCTCACAACTTTGTCTTTTGCTATGAACTAGTATATGTTTGTTATGTTCTATGAATCATTGAGATGTATAAAATTGCTTAACTTATGCTTTTCAAGTTTTTTATGAAGCCGAGTTTAATGCAAGTGTTCCACATGAAAGCTGGACTAGCATGTGAATGTTTGCAATTTACATTGTGGCCTCAGTTAACAGCATGAACCACTGTAATAAGGTACGTAGTTGCTTATATGTCAGACAGCAGATTATTGATTGTTAGCTGGTTGATAGCCTAGTGTTGAAGCGAGCTGAGCCAATGTGTCGTGTTTTGCACAACTGCTTACAAGTGGGGTAGCACCAACAGTGTTTACAAGTACTTATGTATACGTCAGCGCACGGTTCTCGAACAAGTACTCTATTTCATCAAACACACACTGCTCGTATGATAAACCGTGACAACTTATGTCTTACCATGCCATATTCATGAAAAAACTAGTGAGGACGCATCTATTTCAGCAACAATTACGATGGTGCTCACATGATTCATAGGCACACAAAAGTAGCAGCAGTTCCCATTGACGGATTCAAACAGAGTACTAGCCCAGAGGGCTCGATAATAGGCAAGGTTTAGATAATTAGACACAATCCAAACTACTATTAAACACTAGCTGGGGCAACTATTTCATGCCTCGATCTAATTTGGGTTGGACACAAGACGGACCTTGCCATGAACATCATCGAGGACGTCCGGCAGCAGCTCAATCCTATGAACCTTCATGAAGATAACCTTGTGGCCTTGCCACTCATAAACTTGTTTGTGGAGGCATGCCACATCATCTTCCTGCGTAAGCTTGACAAGAACAGTATGCCTCACAAACGAAGGAGCAGCTTTGAACTTCTTGTGCTTCAGTACACTCTGGACAACACGCCTGACAACAGTGAGGCTGGAATACAACTCGACATCGGTATAAGCGCAAATGGCTTCCAGGATCTAACTGCCTAACAACTCTGTTTTCCCAGTGCGTATGTTCAAGTCATCCGCCTCATAGCGAGTGACATGTACAGCCACACAATCCTTGTCTGCATCAGGGCTCTAATTGAAACAGAAGCAAATTCTGAATTACTTTCCAGTACAAGAAACACAAGTTATTTAAACCACTATGTATAGCATGGCATCGAAGCTAATAGAATTTTGCATTATTCATCACCACATACTTAGATGAAAAACCACAATCGAGATCGGCAAAGAAGAAAATCACCTTGGGCAGCTCAGCGGGGGGGACACATCCTCGAAGGGGGACAACTGGTCCTGCAGGGCCACAGGGGCTGTAACCTCAAACGGGGCGTTGACCATCTCAGTAGTGGCCGTGAGCGTATCTAGGGTCGGCTCGGTGACTGCCTCCATCTTCTTGGAGCTCGCTGTCTTGTGGGGATCAGCCCCTCGCGTCTGATCCAATATCGGTAGATCTTTGCTGGTTCTCCTTGGTCCATCATGAAACTGACGAATACTAGGAGACCATTGAAAGGAAAACACAATCGCAATGACAAAAAAATAAAAAAGAGAGTGAGGATCGGTTATTGCTATGCAAAAGTTCTTTTTTTTCTCTGAACAAAAATATACCAACATTACGGATCCGGGGAGAGAATAACAGTGGCAGATGCGAGTGTTAGCTTTCTTGAAGACGGTGAGGGAGAAGGGGATTCAGCGAAGAGTGAAATGATGGTTGCTTCGTCCGTCAAACTTAGACTGTGGGGAGGTGCGGTTTTGTGATACGACGGCTCGTTACTGCCGCGCTACGACCGGGGTGACTCTCCACCTACATACTGCCTTCTAATTTGGTGGGCCCACACACTGCATGGCCCGCATGTCGGTGAACAAAAGTAAAACGGCATTCAGTAGAGGGAGACGTTTCGATGACTGGTAGTAATTGTTTTTCTGGGTAGCTGTAGAGTGTCTCCACTGTACTAGTAGTAATTGTTTCTCTAGGCCCAAGACAAAGCAGCCCATCAACCCTAGTAAATAATAAAATCAATTCAAAAGCCCATATATTTACTTAATGAGAGGCGCTACCCACACCCAGCACACTGCCCCCCAAAAAACTGGGTGCTCTTCTTCCTCCTCACTCCCACCCACCTCACGTCAGCTCGCTCCACTCGTACCCCCAAATTCCTCACCTCACTCCTACAGAAAACCCCAGCTCCCCTTCTTCCTCACTACTACAGAAAAACTCCAGCTCCCCTTCTTCTTCACTCGCACTACAACTAGCCTCGTCATTTGTTGCTCTGCTCAAATCCGTGAGCGCGATGCAACGCCCTCGAGGAAAATGGAGTCAGCTGACCCCAGCGCCAAGGAGATGAGGCTCCCGCCAGCGGTGACGCTGCCGTAGATCCCGCACCCGGCAGCGCGGGGAGAAGCGGCGACCCTGCCCCCACCGGATCCCAGGAACCCGTAGAATCTCGGGTGGAACGCATCAGCGATCTCTCGGACAACGTCCTTGGGGAGATCATCTCGCTTCTCCCCACCAAGGATTGCTGCCGCACCCAAGTCCTCTCAATTTGGTGGCACCCTCTATGGTGCGCCGTGCCCCTTAATCTCGACTGTCGTCAGCTATCTCTCTTCAATGATTTTGAAATCCCTAAAGCCATCATCTCCTCCCACCAGGGCTCCGTTCAAAGCCTCTGCATCCCATCATGCTACCTGAGCAGGCATACCATGCCCTGCACGGTGGACGCCTGGCTGAAATCCCCTGAATTCACAGAACTACAGCTGCTTGAGTTCTACTATACCCCTGGAAATCACCTACCAGATACTGAACGCCATGTACTTGTGCCCTCAGCACTGATGTCCATCTCGCGGTTTTCCTCTTCTCTCCACACCGCCACCTTTGCGCTGTGCTACCTACCAGACAAGCTGGTACTAAACCTTCGACTCCCATTTCTCAAGAAACTTTCACTTGTGCGGGTTCGTATATCGGAGGCCTCATTGCATAGCATCATCCACTCTAGGTGCCCTGCCCTGGAGTGCTTGGTGCTTGTTTTCACAGTTAGAATTGGTTGTCTCCAAATAAAGTCGCCTAACCTTGTAAGAATTGGAATTTCTTTTGACGGAAGGCAGCTCATCATCCAAGATGCCCCTTCACTTCAAAGGTTGATCCTTGATTCTAGTTATTCACCGTCGCAAATAACCGTTCTCTCTGCGCCTAAACTGGAGACCTTGGGTGTAATACATGATCTCTGTGCTCATTTCAAGATGGTGTTTGGCTCCACAGTTCTTCAGGTACTTTATATTATCATCTACAATTGTAACCATAAGCTGCATTTTAAATTTCTGCGCATAAATTATATATCATCTTGGAGTACACATTTGTACTAATATTATGTTCTATGCTCAATGAAGAGTTTCTCCATGGATAGCCTATCAATGGTGTTGGATTCTGTCAAGATGTTATATATCCAAATTAATAGTTTTGATCTGAACAAGATTATTGGCTTGCTGCAATGCTTTCCATGTCCGGAGAAGTTGTATGTAAAGGTGATAATTTCACGCACATTGGAAGCGCGTATATAGTGTACTAGAATTAACCGTTCAGTTGTTGCTCTTTCGACACTCTTTTTTTAGACCTTAACTGTTTTCAATCTTCATGTCTATTTAGGCAACATGACGAGGTAAGAAAGTTATAACCAATCGGTGGATTCGTAAGCACCGGAATTTTCTCACTTCTCATGACATTCGATTGAAGACAATAACGCTAGAACGATATGTAGCCAACCATGCAAACACTAGATTTGTCACATTCTTCCTGCTAAATGCGAGGTTATTATTGTCCATCGGGCTTAAGTTTATCAGCAACATGGTTTTGATGGATGGGTATGTCGAAGAGCAAAAAAAGGAGATTCAGGTGGACAAAAGAGCTTGTAAACATGTCGGGCTTCTATTTACAACATATTGTGGTCATCATCCAGTAATTCTACGACCCAGGATGTTCATTCTATGGACCTGACCGATCCATTTGACTGTGACTGCCGAAAACAGTGCCGGAGTTAGATGTTGTTGCCCTTTTCAACCTGGGTTTTTTCTAAACCTGATGAACAATTAATCCTCGTGCTTTTGTACAGTTTGTAAGCTGGAGTTAGATGTTCTTGCCCTTTTCAACTCGGCTGTGGCTGTCATATTTTCGTTGAAACAAGGCAAATGGCTTGCCATTCGTTTAATTTAGATTGAAATATTGTAAGAAATCCCAACCAAGGGAAATAACATCACTCTCGCCGACTGCTCGAGCTCACTGTGCATTACAGAAGCCAAGTGATTAGCCCCCACCAGCACCCACAAACTTATTTTGAACTAGCACACCAAATGGGCTATAAATTTTCATAGGAAAGGCTACATGACGATGACAGATTTGGATTCTAACATTTGGGACCCATGAGAAAATAGCCTATCCAAGGTGGTGTCGACTTACTAGCTAGTCAACAAACGATTCCGCCTACCAGCTGTTGGATTGACATCCAACATCTGTCGTGTATCTTCTATCTCTTGTCTTCTTCCTCCAGCCGCCCAAACCAAACCACCCCGTCGGCTCCGCCTGCTCCCGCCTCCCATGGCTGGCTGTGCCTCCGCCGCCCTACCGTACCCTCCAACGTTGGCCTGTCCCTCCCTCTATTCCCCCACACGTCCTGTTATTCTCCGGCGACGTCAGCCCCAACACGCACCCACACCCGAACCAGTCAACCCTCGTACTCCCCTCCACCTGCGACTGGACCGGCGCATCTTCCACGGCTCATGCTTGTTCCGTCCGAGGCCTCGCCATCGTCCTCTGCCTCGGTTCGCTCGCCGTGCGTGGTGCGCCGCCCTCTTGCGTTGTCAACATCGTCAACAACACAGAGGAACAAGGAGATGACTGTACGTGAGAGGATGACAGTAGGGACCCACCAGCATCATGGCAGTACGCAAGCAAGTGCCTTGTTATTAAAGCCCCAAAAATGGTTCCTCCTAATGGTTGGACATCTGGGGCTCACGCCATTGTCAATGTAGTCAATAAACGAGAGAATTACACAATGAGCGGCTGACACCAGGGACCCAGCAGGTCGCGCAGTTGTTATTTAATTTTTTTGAGGAACAAGCAGTTGTTATTTATACTAGTTTTAGCGACGGATCAGGGTAACAACGGGGCTGTGCAGGGGTTGTGGCCGGTCTAACCAGGGTTTTATTTATGTTTACCACATCATGAGCCCAGTTGTGTTTTTTTTCTTATTGAAAATGGCTAGCCCAGTTCTATTTTTTTAAGAAATACCCAAACGAGGCCTACTTGCTTTATCAGCCCTGCTGGGCTGCAAATCTTTCAAGACGAGGAGAGTTTCATTCGGTTTGCCCAGAAAATGGGCTATCTGTAATGAGAAATGGGTTGTACATTTTTAAAACACATCAAACCGGGAATTAGTTTCAATTTTTTTCATTACAATATTTTAAATTCCATTGATTATTATGCGTGGACAATTATTTGGATTTTAAATTTATATAATTATTTTTCAAAATAGTTCGAATGTGACTCGATATTTCGGATTAAAAACAGTTGACCGCACCAAAATATGCAAAATTTCGTATAATTTTTAACTGTGGCCACAACATGGGGTGTAATGCTAACAAAAAGAAGATGGGCTCCAAAAAAATTCTTAAGAATTAGCAAATGGGCTGTAAATTATTAGAAATAATGGCAGATGGGTTGTATGTTGTTTTCCACAGATTTGAGGCTGACTTGTGCGCCTACTACAGGTTGACGCGTATGCTTTCCTAAAAAAACGGTTGACGCACACGCAATGCCGTGTCAACTTAGTCAACACACGAGAGCAGTGACTATTGGATGTCCATCCAACCGCCGTCGTGCTTCTTCAATCTCTGCTCTTGCTGCTCCAGTCGCTCAAACAAGCACTGGCGGGACTGCCTGCTCCCTCCTACCGCGGCCGGCTTTGCTGCCGCGCAGGCCTCACCGCCCCACCGTACTCCTATCGCTGGCCTAGCCATCCCTCTACTCACCCACACATGCTGTTATTTTCTGGCGATGGCAGACGAACCAGTAAACCCTCGTACTCCCCTCCGCGTGGGAAACAACTGCCGAGCCTTCCCTTGCTCCGTGTCGTTCCCTCCCTAGTGCTCTCAGCGCGGCGTGGTCAACGAATGACATCCATCGGAAGTGGACTGTACGTGGAGAGGCTCACAGTTGGGTCCACGGCCTCACGCAAGGAAATGCCTCCTTATTACGCACAAAATAATGATTCCTCCACCTGACAGCTGGGACCCACCGGAAGGGCCTCTGTATTTCGTGAGAAAATGTTCCCCCCGCTGACAGGTCGGACCCCCTAGCTATATCTTCGCACGCAAGGAAGTGCCTCCTTATTACGCACAAAAAATGAATACTTCCCCTGCTAGCTGGGACCCACCATAGTGGGAGGCTAACTTGTGGGCCTACTAAGTTGACGGGGACGGAGGGCTTTGTCAACTTAGTCAATATGAACGATTCTAGCTCCAGTGACCGTCTGATGTCCATCCAACGGCCGTAGTGCTTCTTCAACCTCTGGTCTTCTTGCTCTAGCCGCCCAAACCAGCATCGGTCGTGCCGCGTGCTCCTGCCTCCTGTGGCCGGTTGTGGTGCTGCAGAGGCCTCACCGCCCCCTACTACTCCCACCACCGGCCAGGCCATCCCTCTACTCACCCACACCCCCGGTTATTCTGCGGCGACGGCAGCCTCACACCAAAGCCGAACCAGTGAACCCTCGTACTCCTCTCCATGTGGGATCCACTGTCGCGTCTTCCCCGGCTCCGCGTCGTCCCCTTCCTAGGTCTCGTCGTCGTCCACCGCCTTGGTGCTCTCGGCGCGGTGTGGTCAATGTGGTCAATGAACAAATTCCATCAGAAGAGCACTGTACGTGGAGAGGCTGATAGGTGGGTCCACGGCCGCAGTAAGGAAGTGCCTCCTTATTACACGGAAAATAATTATTCCTCCACCTGACAGCAGGGACCCACCGGACGGGCCACCGTATTTCGCGAAAAAATGCTTCCCCCTTGACTGTTGGGACCAACCAGCTACATCTTCGCACACAAGGAAGTGCCTGACAGTCGGGACCCACCTGGTCGAAGCGTACGTAGCGTTGTCATTCTGGTCACAAACGTGTACGTACATACTGGTCGATCGGTCTGTCTGCAGGGTGCAGCGATGAACCATGGCCGTGTCAGGAAGGGCACGTGTCGTAGTATAGGCGTGCACGTGTCATAGTAGAGGCGCGCACGTAGCATGTACACGTACGTACAGCCAGGGTGCAAGAAAGTAAATACGGCCACGTACGTACATACGGGCGGGGTCTCGAATGCCTACTCGCGCATACGTATGGCCAGGGCTCGTGTACATGGCTGGGTCGGAACGGAGAAACTGCGTCGTCATGTTCATCGGGAGCCAACCAGCTTGGATGGAACAGTCGATCGAAACGAGGCCTGGCATACCGCAGAACGGAGGAAATGGCCTTGTGTTCGACCGGCCACGGTCGAAACGGGATCCTGTTCACGGGGAGGGGTCTAGCATACCGCAAACGAAGGAAACGGACTTCTCTGGGACCTCCTACGGTCGAAACGGGGTTCTATTGATCGGGAGGGGTGTGGCGTACCGCAAAACGGAGGAAACGGACTTGTGTTGGAGTGCTACGGTCGAAATGGGGCTCCTTTTCATCGGGAGGGGTGTGGCGTACCGTAAATAGAGACTCCACGGGATACTGTTCATCTCCACCGTCGACTGCCTCCACGGGCTACTATTCATCCACCATTGACCTCCTCCAGCCTCCACCTGCGACTGTTCATCCACGGCGTCTCCCCTCCTGCCTCCACGGGCTCCTGTTCATCCAACCTCCACCGCTTCTCCACCGGCTACTGTTCAACCATCCCTCTCCACGGGGTCCTGTTCAACCACCCCTCCACGGGCTACTGTTCATCCAGCCCTCCACCGGCTACTGTTCAACCAGCCCTCCATGGGGTCCTGTTCATCCAGCCCTCCACGGGGTCCTGTTCATCCACTCCCAACCAACTCGATCGATCGGGGTCATGTTCATCCAGCGGCAACACCACGGGGTCCTGTTCATCCAACCCCCCACCGATAACTGTTCATCCAACCCCCGCAACAACGCCAACAATGCTCACTGTTCATCCAGAGAAAGCAAGTTCAATCGGCTTCAGTTAGCAGCAGCGAATGAAGGAATCGCTCGATCGGGTTCAGTTAACAGCCAGATCGATCGATCGCCCAGGTTCAGTAACGCATAGCCTGTAGTGCAATCGCTCGGGTTCAGTAGGCAAACGCCTCGCTCGGGTTCAGTTAGAGCCCAACGCCTCACACCCACGCACGTACGTGTATGAGAGAAACGCGCATCGCTCGGCCCCCGACCACCCACCGTAATCGGGAACTCCCCGATATTTTCCTCGCCCTCGCTTCTAGCATGGTTTTTTCCGTCATGGACGGCCCAAAGAATGTCATGCAGCTGCGTCTCCGGCCCGCCCAAGCCAGAAAGCGAATTTTTTGTCATAGAAGTAGGAGCCCACCACATCTATGATGATACCGGGTTTTGTCACAATTATCGTCATAGAAGTTTCATAAGCATGACAGGAAAAAAATTCGTTCGGCCCAAAATGTCATGGATGTGTCTTTTTTTGTAGTTTTGCTTTGAATCATTCAAGTCCAGATGTCCATGCTACAAAAGAAAAGAATATATGATGAATATGTAATATGTTAGGTAGCATTCCACATAAAAATTCTGTATTTATCATTTACCTACTCGATGACGAACAGGAATGAAACTTGGGGATGCTTGATACGTCTACAATGTATCTGTAATTTTTTATTGTTCCATGATATTATGTTATCAATCTTGGATGTTTTATATACATTTACAAGCAAATTTATATCATTTTATGGGACTAAGCTATTAACTTAGTGCCCAGTGGCAGTTGCTAATTTTTGCTTCTTTTTGACTTTGCAGAATATCAGTACCAAACGAAGTCCAAATGCCATGAAATTTTTTGGAGATTTTTTCTGGCAATAAGAGACCCTGGAAGCTTCGGGAGGGAACCAGAAGTTGAAAGAGGGGCCCACTAAGGACCAGAGCGCACCAGGGGCCTCTGGTGCGCCCTAGTGGGTAGTGGGGCCCATGAGCATCGTTTTGACCTACCTCCGTCTCTATAAATACTCTAAAATCCCAAAACCCTCGGGGGAGTCCACTGATTATGATTGTTGAGGCTAAACCCTAGAAGCTAGCCTATGATTATGATTGTTGTTGTCCTACGGACTAAACCCTCCGGTTTATATAGACACCGGAGGGGTCTAGGGTTACACAGAGTCGATTACAAGGGAGGAGATCTACATATCCGAATTGCCAAGCTTGCCTTCCACGCAAAGGAGAGTCCCACCCGGACACGGGACGAAGTCTTCAATCTTGTATCTTCATAGTCCAACAGTCCGGCCAAAGTATATAGTCCGGTTGTCCGAGGACCCCCTAATCCAGGACTCCCTCAGTAGCCCCTGAACCAGGCTTCAATGACGATGAGTCCGGGGCGCAGATTGTCTTCGGCATTGCAAGGCGGGTTCTTCTCCAAATCCCGAGTACCTGTCGTAACGAGTAGTGTCCGGCTTCCCATGAATGTTGCACTCCTCGGCTTCTGTGCTTTAATAATGGCTATCTCCACGTGTCGAGCGAATGCGAGAAGTCAGGGCATTTTTACATTTGCCACCCTAACCATGTAAGTAAATCGTCTATTTAAAGAGACGGGGATCCTCAGATCCAGATCACACCATCCTCCCACAGCGAGTATCCCTCAGAGCGCGCCCGGAAAAGACCATCCCATCATGGCCAGCCATCGCAGCTCCTCCTCTCTCTCCCGTAGCACTAAGCCACGCAATTGGGAGAAGTGTTCCATCCCCCACAGCCAATTAGTAGAGTTGCAGACCCAGGGGTTTCTCCCTCCTGCGTATATGGTCCCCGTCCGAGCCGGACTAGCCACTTATAATGGCGGGGAGCAAGCGGAGAGCTTTCCCAACCCATCCAGGGGGGAGCGGGTATGCCTTGTCCCTTACTTATTGAGGGGACTCGGATTTCCAATCCATCCGTTCCTCCACGGGCTCCTGGAGTTCTATGGCCTCCAGCCGCATAACTTTACTCCCGCCTCCATATTACACATCGCCGGCTACGTCACCTTTTGCGACCTGTTTCTGGGCTGCGAAGCTCATTTCGAGCTATGGAAGAGGCTATTCTGCCTCGTACCCCGTACACAAGAGGGGTCAATATATCAAGTGGGCGGAGCCGAAATATGGCGCATCGTCGGGACCGGATACCTATCCGGTACTCCGAAGAAGACATCCGAAGACTGGCCTTCAGAGTGGTTTTATATGGTGGACGTCCCCCTTCCGGACCCTATTCAGATGGGCCTTCCTGAGTTTGATAATGCCCCTTTGAAGAAACGCCACAGCTGGCGCCCTCGGAGCCCCCAGGAGGAAGATAACAGAGAGGTCCTTTACCTGATGGGCGCGCTAAAAACGCTGGCCAAATCAGGACTGACAATAGTCGAGGTTATGTCAATATGTATAATGCGGGGGGTGCAACCACTTCAGTATCGGGGGAAACCCATGTGGCACTTCAATGGAGAAGACGATGCCACCCGCTGCGGTCGTAAAGGTCCGGACTCCGCCGCTGCTCTAGCGAAAATACTGTCCGATTTGTACAAAGGAGAGGAAGAGGAGTTCATCTGCATTAAGCCACGGGATGGATTCTCCATGTACAACCCCCCAAACTGGGTGAGCTGCTACATTTTACTCCAGAACTTCCCGCATTCTTCATCATAAATATTTACCTTGCTATTTCATAGCAGGAACTGCGAAAAGCTGTGAGGGAGATCCACAGCCCGTCTCCACACCCAGAGGACCCTGACCGGGCCCTCGACCCCGGACTCGAAGAAGATCCGGACATATTTGTGGAGCTCGTCGACAGGATGTTCTATCAGTTAAGCTACGACGGTGCCTTGGTGGCCATCATAGCCGATTATCCTGGCCTGCTCCCTGCATCGCATGTAAGTAAAACCGAAGTCCCAACTTCCGAGAAGGATCCCTTCTTTGCACTTCACCCACCGCACACGTATTGCGTCTTACAGGGAAGGCCCTCGGGGCGCCATGCCGAACCCGCGGTGACTCATCAACAAGGGGCACCAAAGCCGGGTAGGCTTAAAAGGAAGGCGGTCAGGACTGAGACGCCGTCGCAGAGGTATGAAAAAACCCTTCTCTATGGTTGTCGTCTTTAAAATATAATAACGTCCATGGTTCCTGGCAGAAAAAACGCTCGCCGGACCGTGTCCGGAGATCCTGCCGGCCACGCCTCCACCAGCCGGACTCCAGAGCCGGACTTAGGGGCAGATGCTAACATGGGGACAACACCGGATGTGCCTCCTACAGAGGATGCGGATAGGCTGTCCGCTACGAATTCCAAAGTGGAGAGCGCCACGAATCATAGGCGTCGCCGGGCCGTACTCCGCGACCCTAGTTTCTCCGAAGAGGCATTCGATGCCTTCAACTCAGGAGACGCGTACACCCGAGCTGCTCAAAATGGCCTTGCCAGAGCCACGGACCAGTATGTAAAGGATATACGGGTAAGAAAATCTGATAATTATGTACATCAGTAGCCCCTGAGACTTGAAACAGTAGGCACAACTGATTTAAGGATCATTATATGTGTAGGTTCTTACGGAGAAGAATACCCGATTGTCTCAAGAGCTGGAGGAGTGCAAAGCCCAGCTACGGGCCGCAGTTGCCGGAATGGAGGAGTCCAAGAAGGCCCCATCTGGTAATACTTGTCTTGATCGGACTCCGCCATCTTGATTTGATGGTATCCGGAGTATGCGTCGAGGAAACACAATGAGTCGTGTCCTGCGGTAGCGTCGATAATTTGATCGATGCGGGGGAGGGGGAAGGGATCCTTGGGGCAAGCCTTGTTAAGGTCCTTGAAATCGACACATAGGCGCCAGGATTTGTCCTTCTTTGGTACCATTACTAGGTTTGCTAGCCAGTCCGGTTGTTTTATTTCTCTAATGAATCCGGCCTCGAGTAACTTGGCTAGCTCCTCTCCCATGGCTTGTCGCTTAGGCTCTGAGAAACGCCGGAGAGTCTGCTTGACCGTCTTGTATCCCTTTAGAATGTTTAGGCTATGCTCGGCCAGCCTGCGTGGGATTCCTGGCATGTCTGAAGGATGCCAGGCGAAGATGTCCCAATTCTCGCGCAAGAACTCCCGCAGTGCGGCGTCTGTTGTGGGGTTCAGCTGTGCCCCGTAGATGCTGTTTTTATAGGGTCCGTTGGGTGGACCTGGAATTTGACTATTTCGTCTGCTGGTTTAAAAGAGGTGGACTTGGGTCTTTTGTCGAGTATCACGTCGTCCCTGTCCACTGTGGAGCGCAGCGCAGTTAGTTCTTCGGCCGCGAGGGCTTCGGATAATGCCTCGAGGGCCAGTGCGGCGGTTTTATTTTCGGCGCGGAGTGCTATGTCCGGATCACTAGCTAGAGTGATGATTCCATTGGGACCGGGCATCTTGAGCTTCATGTACCCGTAATGGGGTATAGCTTGGAAGATCGTGAATGCCTCCTGCCCTAAAAGGGCGTGGTATCCGCTACTGAATGGGGCCACTTGGAATGTGATTTCTTCGGACCTATAATTCTCCGGCGTGCCGAATACCACATCTAGTGTGATTTTTCCCGCACATCGTGCCTCCCGACTAGGGATGATTCCTCTGAAGGTCGTGCTGCTTTGCTCAATGCGGCTCTTGTCTATTTCCATTTTGCTAAGAGTCTCCTCGTTGATGAGGTTTAATCCGCTGCCACCGTCCATGAGCACTTTAGTAAGCCGGAATCTGTCCACAATTGGACTAAGGACCAAAGTGGCTGGTGCTCGGGCTGTTCGGAATTGAGGTTCGTCACTGGCATTGAAGGTTATGGCCATATCGTTCCATGGATTTATTGCTGCAACGTGGCAGACTTCGGCGAGGCTGCGGAGTGCTCGCTTGCGCCTATTATTTGAGGCGAAAGTCTCGAAGACTGTCAATACTGTATCATTATTTTCCACGGGATGGTGCTCTGTGGAATTGTTGATGAGGAGATCCTCTTCGCTCTTGGCCACCTGCCGGGGTATCCAACATGCTCTAAGGCTGTGTGTTGGCATGGTATCCGGTGTACTGTGAATTTTGCATGGCCCACTGAGCCATCCCTCCAATACGGTTCCACGCCCTGTAGTGGGATTTGGTTTCTTTGTAATTGGATCGGGTGACTTACGAGAGTACACCCTTTTAGTTCGGACGGGTTGTTTAGTGAGAGCCGGAGGATCCCAGAATTTTGTTTGGGTTTTCCAGGCGCTTTCCATCGCACAGTACTTCTGTACTATGGCCGCCAAGTCAGTGAAGTGTGCTATGTCACGGTGACTTATGGCGTTGAGGATTCCCTTGTCCGTGCAATTTTTGCAAAAGAATGAAATTGCGTCTTCCTCGCGACACTCCTTGACCTTGCTCATTACAAGGAGGAATCTGGCCCAATAGTGATGTACTGTCTCTTGGGGTTCTTGTCTAATGTGGGAAATATCACTTATGTCTGGGTGGGTGGGTAGATTTAGGTCCAAACCCTAACCCAATCTGAGACCCAGGGGCAGAGGAGTTTCCGAGCTTGGCAGTTCGGGCTCCGGGATGTTGCCCAATTTTTCTGGCCCGCTGTCCGATTCTAGGTTCGAAGCTTGGGCCATGTCCTCCCATAGACGGGTATCCGGCTTGGAGAGCTCGGGAATCCGGACATAGTTTGTCCTCAAAATAGAGGAAGAATCGCTGCATTGCTCCTCCACCACCGCTATCTGATGGGTGGCCGGCGGAGAGTTAATCTCCCTTTGGTCGGGTTTAAGCCCGATCCGATCATAGTCCGTGGCAACTCCCAGGGCGGCGATCCGATCCAAGAGCTCGTTCAAGGAAGAGAGCTCCATAGGATCCATCTGCTCGGTGAATCCCGAGCCGACGTGAAGCTGTTTTTGATGACCCGAGAAATCATCGTCGGTGCGACGGCCGAACGGGCGGTCATGATGAAGCCGCCTTGTCGGAGAGTTTGGCCTACAGCCAGGGCTCCCCCAGAGGTAATGTTGTCCTTGACAACAAGATGAGCCATCAAGCCTTATCGTGACGGCACAGTGGAACTCTCATTGAAAGCACCAATGTCGGTGTCAAAACCTGCGGTAATCGGGTAGGGGGTACCGAACTGTGCGTCTAAGGCTAATGGTAACAGGAGGCGGGGGACACAATGTTTACCCAGGTTCGGGCCCTCTCGATGGAGGAAATACCCTACTTTCTACTTGATTGATCTTGATGATATGAGTATTACAAGAGTTGATCTACCACGAGATCATAGAGGCTAAACCCTAGAAGCTAGCCTATGATTATGATTGTTGTTGTCCTATGGACTAAACCCTCCGGTTTATATAGACACCGGAGGGGTCTAGGGTTACACAGAGTCGGTTACAAGGGAGGAGATCTACATATCCGAATTGCCAAGCTTGCCTTCCACGCAAAGGAGAGTCCCACCCGGACACGGGACGAAGTCTTCAATCTTGTATCTTCATAGTCCAATAGTCCGGCCAAAGTATATAGTCCGGCTGTCCGAGGACCCCCTAATCCAGGACTCCCTCATCCACGAAATACTTTTTCCGCCACCGCAAGTTCCAGAACCACAAGATCCAATCTAGAGGACTTTTACGGCACTCTGCCGAAGGGGGAAACAATCACAGAGGGGTTCTTCATCATCCTTGCTACCCCTTCGATGATGCGTGAGTAGTTTACCACGGACCTATGGGTCCATAGTTAGTAGCTAGATGGCGTCTTCTCTCTTTTTAATCTTCAATACAATGTTCTCCTTTGTGTTCTTGGAGATCTATTTGATGTAGTTACTTTTTGTGGTGTGTTTGTTGGGATCCGATGAATTGTGAGTTTATGATCAGATCTATCTATGAATGTTATTTGAGTTTTCTCTGAACTATTTTATACATGATTGTTATAGCCTCGTATTTCTTCTTCGATTTATTGGTTTGGTTTGGCCAACTAGATTGATTTATCTTGCCATGGGAAGAGATGCTTTGTGACAGGTTCGTTCTTGTGGTGCTCAATCTCAGTGACAGGAAGAGACATGACACGCATATATCGCTGCTATTAAGGGTAACAAGATGGTATTTATTTCATCTGTGAGTTTATCTTGTCTACATCATGTCATCTTGCTTAAGGCATTACTCCGTTTTTTCATGAACTTCATACACTAGATGCATGCTGGATAGCGGTCGATGTGTGGAGTAATAGTAGTAGATGCAGGTAGGAGTCGGTCTACTAATCTGGACGTGATGCCTATATACATGATCATTGCCTTGGATATCGTCATAATTATTTGCTTTTCTGTCAATTGCCCAACAGTAATTTGTTTACCCACCGCATGCTATTTTCTCGAGAGAAGCCTCTAGTGAAACTATGGCCCTCGGGTCTATTTATATCATATATTAAAACCAAAAATACCTTGATGCAATTTTCTTTTATTTTTTTTGTTTTGTATTTTTGTCAGATCTATCTATCAAAAATTCTATCTTTTAATATGGCTCATAACCGTTGAGGGATTGACAACACCTCTACTCGTTGGGTTGCAAGTATTTGTTGTTTGTGTGCAGGTGCTGTTTACATAGTGTTGCTTGGTTCTCCTACTCGATTGATAAC
Source organism: Aegilops tauschii subsp. strangulata (assembly GCF_002575655.3). Lineage (NCBI taxonomy): Eukaryota > Viridiplantae > Streptophyta > Magnoliopsida > Poales > Poaceae > Aegilops > Aegilops tauschii. The sequence continues at coordinate 490,191,847 of NC_053039.3, forward strand.
CTTGGTTTCATAATTGAGGGAAATACTTATCTCTACTGTACTGCATGATCCTCTCCTCTTCGGGGAAATCCCAACGCAGCTCACACGTAGCAAAGCGTTGCTCCGTTTTTTATGAACTTAATACACTAGATGCATGCTTGATAGCGGTCGATGTGTGGAGTAATAGTAGTTGATGCAGAATCATTTCGGTCTACTTGTCTCGGATGTGATGCCTATATATGATCATTGCCTTGGATATCGTCATAATTATTTGCTTTTCTATCAATTGCCAACAGTAATTTGTTTACACAATGTATGCTATTTTCAAAAGAGAAGCCTCTAGTGAAAAATGTGACCCCGGGCCTATCTTTTATCATATATTAGAACTAAAAATACCTTGCTGCGTTTTTTCTTTTATTTTGTATTTTTGTTTTATCTATCTATCTATCACCATACAATTTAAACTTTCTCATAACCGTCGAGGGATTGACAACCCCTTGTTCGTGTTGGGTTGCAAGGATTTATTGTCTGTGTGTAGGTACTGCTTACATAGTGTTGCTTGGTTCTCCTACTGGATTGATAACCTTGGTTCTTAACTGAGGGAAGTACTTATCTCTATTGTGCATCATCCTCTCCTCTTCGGGGAAATCCAACGCAGTTCACAAGTAGCATGAGTCCCCATTAGGTATACTATGTCAAATTGTTGACGTTGGACAAGGAAGACAACGTAATGAGTTATGTTTGCTTATATTCACATAGAAGTTATATTGTTATAGATCCTCGAACATGTGGTGCTTGCTCAATATCTTTGCTAGCCAAAAATCCGCACCAAGTAGAGATACTACTTGTGCATCCAAAAACCCTTAAACCCAGTTTCAAGTCATGAGAGTCCAATATATCTACCTATGGATTGAATAAGATCCTTTAAGTAAGTTGTCATCGGTGCATAAAGCAATAAAAATTGCTCTGAAATATGTATGATCTTTTATCGTAAAGGAAAATAAGCTTTGTACGATCTTGTGATAGTAAAGAAATAAAAGCGACGGACTGCATAATAAAGGTTGCTATCACAAGGGGCAATATAAAGTGACGCTCCTTTATATTAAGAGCTTGCACATCCAAAAATAAAAAGCACATGACAACCTCTGCTTCCCTCTGCGAAGGGCCTATCTTTTACTTTTATGTATTTACTTTTCATGCAAGAGTCGATAGTGTTCTTCTCTATTCCTTTTTCATTTTTCTCTTTTGCAAGCATCATGTGGTGGGGAAAGATCTAGGCATATATATGCAGTTGGATATGAGAGATCATGAGTTATTATTGTTGACATTACCCTCGAGGTAAATGAGTTGGGAGGAGAAACTATAAGCCCCTATCTTTCTATGTGTCTAACTGAAGTTTTTGCTCCATATATATATATGTCGTGAGTGTGAGCAATCATAGAAGACTAAATGATAGTTGAGTATGTGGACTTGCTAAACAAAGCTCTTACATGAGACCCTTCCTGAAAATATGATGAAATGTAATTGTCTCGTTGACTGAAACAATAGTTTGTTAGTTTTCAAGAAAGTTTATGCCTTATACTTTATTGTCGTGATGAATTGCTACTTTCTCATGAGAAGTTCTATGATGATATATATTGCTGCTATAATAATGATCATGATGCTTCTATGTCTGTATGTTGTTTTTATCGACACCTCCCTCCCTAAACATGTGGCCATGATTATCAATATCAGCTTTCGCTTGAGGACAAGCGTGGTCTAAGCTTAGGGGAGTTGATACGTCCATTTTGCATCATGTTTTCCTACTGTTATTTGTAATGTTTTTTTATCAATATAATACTTTGTGGAGCAATTCTAATGCCTTTTCTCTCTTAACTTGCAAGATTTACCTAAAGAGGGAGATTACTGACAACTGGAATTCTGGATCTGAAAAACCTATGTCAGAGATACCTATTCTGCACATCTCCAAATGAGTTGAAATTTCACAGAGAATTATTTTGGAATAAATAAAAATATTGGAGAAAAGAAATACCAGATGGGGCCACCCAGGTGCCCACAAGGAACCAGGACGCGCCCACCACCCCTGGGCGTGCCCTGGTGGCTTGTGGGCCCCCTGGCCAGCCTCCGGTGCCCATCTTCTGGTATATAAGCCTATTTTCCCTAGAAAAAATGAGAGGACTTTCGGGATGGAACGCCGTCGTCTCGAGGCAGAACCTGGTTAGGAGCACTTTTGCTCTCCGGAGGAGCGATTCCACCGGGGATACTTCCCTTCGGGAGGGGGAAATGGAAGCCATCGACATCACAGACAACCCTCTCACCGTGGGAGGATCAATATTCATCAACATCTTCAACAACACCATCTCATCTCAAACCCTAATTCATCTCTTGTATTCAATCTTTGTATCAAAACCTCAGATTGGTATTGTGGGTTGCTAGTAGTGTTGATTACATCTTGTAGTTGATGCTAGTTGGTTTATTTGGTGGAAGATTAAATGCTCAGATCCTCAATGCTATTCAATACCCCTCTGATCTTGAACATGAATAAGATTTGTGAGTAGTTACTTTTGTTCTTGTGGACACGGGAGATGTCTTGTCATAAGTAATCGTGTGAATTTGGTATTCGTTCGACATTTTGATGATATGTATGTTGTTGTTTCCCTTGGTGGTGTTATGTGAACGTCGACTACATGCCACTTCACCATCTTTGGGCCTAAGGGAAGGCATTGTGGAGTAGTAATTAGATGATGGGTTGCTAGAGTGACAGAAGCTATCTTAATTCTTGTTTCGTAGTTGTGGATGCTTGCGGAGGGGTTAATCATAAGTGGGAGGCTTGTTTAAGTAAGAACAACACCAAAGCACCGGTCCACCCACATATCAAATTATCAAAATAACGAACGAGGCTTGTTTAAGTAAGAACAACACCCAAGCACCGGTCCACCCACATATCAAATTATCAAAGTAACGAACGCAAATCAAACCAACATGATGAAAGTGACTAGACGAAATTCACGTGTGTCCTGAAGAACGATTTGCTTATTATAAGAGACCGTTCCGGCCTGTGCTTTGCTATAAAAAGGATTGGGCTACCTTGCTGCACCTTAGTTACTATTGTTACTTGTTGCTCGTTACAAATTACCTTGCTATCAAACTATCTGTTACCGATAATTTCAGTGCCCGCAGAAAATACCTTGCTGAAAACCGCTTGTCATTTCCTTCTGCTCCTCGTTGGGTTCGAGACTCTTACTTATCAAAAGGACTACTTTTGATCCCCTATACTTGTGGGTCATCAGCAGTCGAGAAGGTGGGGACTCCCTCCTTGTCCCCCGATGGCACGTCGGCCATGTAGAACCACTCCTCCTGCCAGATCTTCACCGTCTCAATGAATTTTCCAGGCAGACACTTGACGTTGTGAAGCTTGCTGAACATTGCTCCTCCACACTCCGTGAATTGGCTGCCGTTGGACTGTGATTTGACACAATACAACTTGATCCAAAGCCCGAAGTGGGGCTCGATGCGGAGAAACGCCTTACAGAAGATGATGTAGCAGGCGATGTTGAGGATGGAATTGGGTGCAATATGATGAAATTGGAGGTCGTAAAAATATAGCAGCCCCTAGAGGAAGGGATGGATTGGAAATCCCAGACCTCGGATGAGGTGGGAGACGAAGGCGACATGCTCATCTTCCCGAGGTTTGGGAATTCGGGAGGCAGAGCGAATGGCAACGATGGGGAGCGGCACCTAACCTTGTCCTTTGACGGGAGGTAGCCCCATGCTTGAAGCTCAGCAATGTTGCCGACAGTGACAGAGGAAGGGAGCCACAATCCCCTCCTTATTATCGCCTTCTCCTCAATCACCACTGCGGCAACACCCTTGCCATTTCCGTCCATTGGGAATGGGAAGGAAGTGGGGACATGGTGGAGAGGGTCAATTTGAGCTCGGTGTTCTAGGCTGGAGCTTGGGAGATCAGGGCATAGAGAGCAATGGGGAAGGCATGGAATGAATTGGATTCATTTGTATCCCTTTATAAGCCAGTAAAATAATACTGAAGGACACGATGTTGCGTGGTAATTTTGCCGCTTCCCAACACGACGTGCATTATGTGCGCGCGTGAGTCGAGGGATTTTGTTAATAATGCCGTTGAAAATCCACAGCGTGATCTCTTTATTGATGGGACGTGCCAATAGCAGTGACCTCGGGCCACGATAAACTCAGCATAATGACTGATGATGGGACCCTTCAATTCTATAGTACGTGCTGGCGGTTTGGTTTTCGATCAAAAGTTGTCAGAACATGACCCAATCGACCCACTACGCTAGCACTACAAAACTTTGCCATTAAGCTACTAAGGCATGGATAGGGTCCTCGGATCCGATGGAAATAAAAGCACTTCTCGAGGAGCTTGGTTGGGGCTCCTCGGATTTCCAAGGTATATAACTTCTCAGAATAAAAGACGGTTGCGATACAGAAAGATGCAAAGAACGATGAACCATTTTGCAAGGCCAAAGATCTGTATCGGAGGACGAGCCCTCCGAGGACCTATCCTGAAGATCGGTTCAGGGGCTACTTAGGATGTCCTGGGCTAGGGGGTGCTAACCACATCGGCCTACCAGTCATTGGGCCGGGCCGACGACCCCCCAGGCAACCGAAGAATGGGACATGTTTTCCATGACCCACGGCATACCTAAGAAGGAATCCTCCGAATACTTAGTGCATTTGAATCATCGACATGTTTATCCCTAAATGTAACCAACCTAGATGTAACCCTAGGTACCCAGTGTCTATATAAGGTGAGGGGTTTAGTCCATAGGGTTAAGTTAGAGACATACACATAGGATCTCAAGGTAGATCATCATGTACTATGTACCCATCCACAATTAATACAACAGAAGCAGGACATAGGGTTTTACCTCTTCGAGAGGGTCCGAACCTGGGTAAAACATCGTGTCCCTATTTGTCATGTTACCATCAATGTAAGATCACCAGCTCAGGACCCCCTACCCGAGATCTGCCGGATTCAACCCCGACACACGCACGTGCGTGACTTGGTCAACAAGTTGCAACATTGCGCAAATCCTGCCAAATGACCAACACATGGTGCAACAAGCCACAAACCTATTGCTATTAGAGTGTCGCGCCACTTGACCACCGATTATGCACTTGTTTGTAAAAGCCACAATAATTGTTGATGGCCACTTGAATGTTGCACCATCGATGGCCGGAGACATCAAATTACGATTATGGATCCATTCCGTGTGGTAGGAATCGTAACACTTTCGGTCATGAAACCATTGTTGTGTTGGAAATATGAGCAAATTACTACGAGATTTAATCCGAATAAACAGAAGATAAATCATGACTATAGTAGCAGAGATTAAACTAATCATGCGAACTAGCATAGCAGATGAACACATCACATCTAGGGCACATACTAGAAACATGAATTCCACCACGATCTCGAACAGGAAGGATAGAATCACATACGGTGCAGCGGGAGCAGCACCGCCGGTGTTGACGTTGTCCACCATGTCGTCAAAGATGAGGTTGACGAGGTCAGGGAAGAAGTCATCGTTCGTGAAGTCATCGCTGCCAGCAGTCGTGCGAGTGCGCTCCCCAAAAACATGATCGCCCCACTCCCGTACAGGATCACGAGAGGCAGGGTTTCGGAGGCCTACTGTCCCTTCTCCCGGTGCACGCCGAAAGGAGGGATGGAGAAGACTTGCTTGGGGGCGCAATGATCTGGAACGGTGGTGAGAAACCATACGAAGCGGCGGCGGCTAGGGTAGACGTCTGCCTGACTATATAGTGCGGGTCAGGCAGGTCGTGGGAGTAAACCCCATGTCCGAGTCGTCACGATCCGAAAGAATCGGAAACGGTTCAGTAATTAACTGGTCCGTTAATTATTAATTAATGACTCATTAATTTTTCCCGAGCAGCAAAAATATAGACAACGTGCATAGCTCTGTCCTCGGCTCGGCTCAATCCCGCAAACCGCGGCGCGTCGTGACGAGGCGTGGCATGGCGAGGCGAGCAAGGAGGAGGAGCGCGCATGTAGGTCTCCTCTTCTCATGCTCATACAAGTGGTAGAAGAGCTCACCTTATAAAGAGGTGCAACTCTCTTTCAACTTATGAGGTGGGACTAAACTTTAGCCTCACTCACTCCACTCACATGTGTGCATGAATGGGCCAAGAGAATTTCAGAATTTTAGTTGGGCTTTGGGCCAAAGGCCTACTAGCAAAATTTCCAACAATCCCCCACAAAGTCTCATTGGCACATCTTATCATTTAGTTCTGAAACATTGTTTATATACCGGTGCTTAGTGGAGACTGTGAAGTTGAACTTCCACTTAGAGATTTATGCTACACTAGATCACAACTTAAATAGTGGACTATGCCTTGAACTACAAGTTTTCTGCGAGACTAGTTTCACACAAATTCTTGACCGATATTGGGCTGCCGCAAGGCTTCCCCGTGGGTGGAGCGTATACGTCGTACTCCAGGGCCTTTTCATGAATTTATTAGAGAACACCCAATTCTCACAGACTGCGACGTTAACAGTCAAATTCATATAGGTGTGTTCCTCAGAAGATGTTCTGCAGGACAACATCTCTGCTTACCCGAATAAGCCACTTGGAACATATTAAGATAAGTATCAACCTGCCATGCAGATCAGGAGAGTATTGCATCTTCACGGAGTGGGATAGTTAATATAGGGATACTCTACTCTCAGCTGACCAACAGCTTGTCTCCCACTTCTACTTCACGGGATCTGCGATCACATAGAGTGGGTTACCACTATGGGCAACTCACGCGGTGGGTCTCAAACCCATCTCCATCGATGCATTATCTATCACATTACGTGACAGACCCTTTGTGAAGGGATCTTCCAAGTTTTTCGACGTTTGGATATAATCCAACGTAATAACTCTGGAGTTTCTCAATTTTCTGAAAGATTTTAGTCTCCTCTTCACATGTCTTGAGGACTTCATATTGTCCTTCGAACTGTTTATCTTGACGATCACAGTTTGATTATCACAGTTCATCAGGATAGGGGGTATTGGTTTTTCAACCATAGGTAAGTCCATCAAGAGTTCACGAAGCCACTCTGCTTCAACAGTGGCAGTGTCTAATGCTGTGAGTTCTGCTTCCATAGTTGACCTTGTTAAGATGGTCTGCTTGCAAGACTTCCAGGAAACAGCGCCACCACCAAGTATAAAAACATAACCACTTGTGGCCTTAATCTCATCAGCATCAGATATCCAGTTTGAGTCACTATAACCCTCCAGTACCCTTGGATACCCGGTGTAGTGAATCCCACAGCTCGCGGTGCCTTTCAAATAGCGCATAACTCTCTCAAGCGCATGCCAATGATCATCTCCCGGTTTTGACACAAACCGACTCAGCTTGCTCACAGCAAAAGAGATGTCAGGCCTCGTGGCACTCGCCAAATACATAAGCGAGCCAATAATCTGAGAATACCTCAGTTGATCTCTAGCAATCCGTCAATTCTTTCGAAGCAACACACTAGCATCATATGGAGTTGGAGAAGGCGTGCAGTCGCTATACCCAAAACGATTGAAGACCTTTTCCACATAGTGAGACTGAAGCAGTGTGATCCCACCATTCTCATCTCTCAACAGCTTGATGTTTAAGATAACATCAGCTACTCCTAAATCCTTCAGCTCAAAACAGCGAGATAAGAAATCCTTAACCTCCTTGATTAAATCAAGTTTGGTTCCAAAGATCAGTATGTCATCGACATATAGACAGAGAATGACTCCTTCGCCCCCACCATAGCGATAGTACACGCACTTGTCACCATCGTTTACTACAAAGCCGGCAGCAGTTAATGTTCTTTCGAACTTCTCGTGCCACTCCTTAGGAGCTTGTTTAAGGCCATATAAAGACTTTAATAACTTGCACACCTTTCCTTCCTGACCAGGTACTACAAAACCATCTGGCTGATCCATGTAAATTTCCTCCTTCAACTCTCCATTGAGGAAAGCCGTCTTAACGTCCATTTGATGAACGATAAGACCATGTGAGGCAGCCAGTGATAGTAGCACCCGAATTGTGGTCAGTCTAGACACGGGTGAGTAAGTATCAAAGAAGTCTTCACCTTCTTTCTGGGTATAACCCTTGGCCAAGAGTCGTGCCTTGTACTTTTCAATCGTACCATCAGGTCTAAGCTTCTTCTTGAAAACCCACTTACATCCTACAGGTTTGCACCCATAAGGACGGTCAGTGATCTCCCAGGTACCGTTAGCTAAGATGGAATCCATCTTGCTACGAACAGCTTCCTTCTAGTAGTCAGCATCAGGAGATGCATAGGCTTCTGAAATAGTCCTGGGTGTATCATCCACAAGGTACACAATGAAATCATCACCAAAAGACTTTGCAGTCCTCTGTCTCTTACTCCTCACAGGAGTTCCATTGTCACCCTCAAGAGGATTCTCAACGTGTTCCATCGCAATGGTGGGTTCAGGAATTACAGCGAATTCCTCACTAGATGGAGTAGGTATCTCCTGATTTGATGAACTCGACATAACCTTCATAGGAAATATGTCCTCAAAGAAAGTTGCATAATTCGACTCCATGATCGTACCAACATGAATGTCGGATACCTCTGATTTTATTATCAAAAATCTATAGCCAATTCTATGAAAAGCATAGCCGACAAGAACACAATCCACGGTTTTTGGTCCAAGCTTGCGCTTCTTGGGAATTGGTATATTGACTTTCGCCAAACAACCCCAAGTACGTTGGTAAGAGAGTTTCAATCTTTTCCTTCCCCATTCCTCAAATGGAGTCATGGTCTTACGCTTTGTGGGAACTCGGTTTAGGACATGACATGCAGTCATTAGCGCCTCCCCCCACCATTCCTTGGAAAGACCCGATGTGTCTAACATGGTGTTAACCATATCAGTTAGAGTTCAGTTCTTTCTTTCGGTTACCCAATTTGACTGAGGTGAGTAGGGAGGCATCCTCTCATGGATTATACCATGTTCCGCACAAAACAGATCAAATTCATTGGAAAAATACTCTCCACCACGATCGGACCTAAGCCGTTTAATTTTTCGATCAAGTTGGTTCTCTGCCTCAGCTTTATAGTTTTTGAAGAATGTTAAAGCCTCATCTTTTGATTCAGAAGATACACATAACAATATCTAGTGGAGTCATCAATCAACGTCATGAAGTATCTCTTTCCACCTTTTGTCAACACACCATTCATCTCACAAAGATCAGAATGTATAAGCTCTAGTGGCGCCAAGTCTCTTGCCTCTGCAGTCTTATGGGACTTACGAGGTTGCTTAGCTTGCACACATACTTGGCACTTGGAGCCTTTGACAGTAGAGATTTTCGAAATTAAATTCATATTGGCTAGCCGCGTCATGCAACCAAAGTTAATATGACAAAGTCGTGAATGCCAAATATCAGACTCATTATTGTGGCAAACATTATTAATAACTTTAGTGCAAATATCTGACAAAGATAGGCGGAACAAGCCTCCGCTCTCATAGCCTTTTCCAACAAATTGTCCATACTTAGAAATTACAACTTTATTGGATTTGAAAACCAACTTAAAACCACTCGGCATAAACGGGAACCGCTAACGAGATTTTTATTGATGGACGGCACATGATGAACATTCTTCAGACGCATGGTCTTCCCTGAAGTAAACTTCAGATCGACCGTACCAACACCTCGAACGATGGCATGTGACCCGTTCCCCATCAGCACGGGTGAAGTCCCTGTTGCCTGGTAAGAAGAAAACATGGAGGCATCAGCACAAACATGTACATTTGCACCGGTGTCAATTAACCAATCAGGGGATTGAAATACTGAAAGGATGGTAGGAAAAATACCGTACCCTGATTCCTTCATATCAGTATCACCGATGACAACATTAGCAGACTTGTCACTCTTCTCATGTTCGCGCTCCTCAAAGCGGTTAGGACACTTCGGAGCCCAGTGATTAGGATCACCGTAGACATGGCAAAGTCCCTTCCCCTTCTTATGAGAATTCTTCTTGGAGTTGGTAGAATGTGATGGCTTGTTCTTTGTATCAAACTTGCCTTTGCCCTGAGTTTTATTCTTGTTGTTTTTGAACTTGTTGGGCTGGAAGTTCTTCTTCTGTACCATGTGGGCACTAGAACCTCCCTCAGCAACTCGAGTGCGTGTGTCCTTTGCTCTCGCCTTCTCTTCAACATCAACAGTACCAATGAGATCCGCAGCGGAAAACTCCTGTCTCTTGTGTTTCAGGGAAGTAGCAAAATTGTTCCACGAAGGTGGAAGCTTGCCAATGATGCCTCCAGCAACAAATTTGTCCGGCAACACACACTTGAAGTACTCAAGTTCTTTTGCGAGCGACTATATCTCATGAGCCTGCTGTACAACAGGGCGCTCATCAGTCATCTTGTAGTCATAGAATTGCTCCATGACGTACAACTTGGTGCCTGCGTCCGAGGCACCAAACTTGGCCTCGAGCGCAGCCCACATGTCCTTGCCGTTGTCAAACGACATATACGAATCCACAATGGAGTCATCAAGAACACCCAGAAGAGCGCCTTTAAAGAGGGTATCGATCTTCTCAAAAGCTTCCAGCTGTGCTGGATTGAGATCGCCCTCAGGCTTGCCCTTGGTGGCGTCATAGCCGCGCATGGTCTGAAACCAGTAGACTGCTCTCGTGCGCCACCTCTTATATTGCGCCCACTTAAAGGTAGGCTGTTTCAGATGCGCAGCAAAACCACTCGGAGTAAATTGCCTATAATCAGGTTTTTGGATTGTTGGAAATATGAGCAAATTACTACGAAATTTAATCCGAATAAACAGAAGATAAATCATGACTACAGTAGCAAAGATTAAACTAATCATGCGAACTAGCATAGCAGATGAACACATCACATCTAGGGCACATACTAGAAACATGAATTCCACCACGATCTCGAACAGGAAGGATAGAATCACATACGGTGCAGCAGGAGCAACACCGCCGGCGTTGAAGTTGTCGCCCATGTCGTCAAGGATGAGGTTGCGCGAGTGCGCTCCCCAAAAACCTGATTGCCCCTCTCCCGCCGCGGCTAGGGTAGACGTCTGCCTGACTATATAGTGCGGGCCGGGCAGGTCGTGGGAGTAAACCCCACGTCCCCGAGCAGCAAAAATATAGACAACGTGCATAGCTCTGTCCTCGGCTCGATCCCGCAACCCGCGGCGCGACGAGGCGTGGCGTGGAGGAGGAGCGCGCGTGTAGGTCTCCTCTTCTCATGCTCATACAAGTGGTAGAAGAGCTCATCTTATAAAGAGGTGCAACTCTCTCTCAACTTATGAGGTGGGACTAAACTTTAGCCTCACTCACTCCACTCACATGTGTGCATGAATGGGCCAAGAAAATTTCAGAATTTTAGTTGGGCTTTGGGCCAAAGGCCTGCTAGCAAAATTCCAACAAGTTGCACAGATTACTGAAACGACTCACCCTTTTGCTTCGTGCCATGAAACGAATCAATATTAGTGGCCAACCACGCCTTAGACAACAAATCGCCCTTCTTGATGGAGAAATTTTGTCCCCTCTATTTCTTTGGGTCGGCACTCAGCGACCAGTAGTCGTGCGGATCAACGTCCGACTGCTAGGTGCACGTATGTTGGGTATCCAGCTACGTTTGCTCTTCAAGCTGGGAGTCGCCCACTTGTCTGTCTTCGTGTCTACCTCTGTCGTGGATCATGTTCATCATCTCATCCTCCATTGCATCCTTGCACTTGGTTGAGACATTTCGACAAATAGTGATCGGACATCGGTGGACGAGATCTCCAGAGCCGACAGTCATGTTCGGACAAGCGTCGACAACGCCGAGAAGACGTAGTCGGTGTTGAGGTTAATAGTGAATGACTCCCGATGGTCGGAGCTGAAGAAGGCTGCTGCAGCTGCTGCGTGCTGGGCGGACCGAGGATCTGGGCGGCGTAGTAGTAGGAAGCCTTTAGCTGGGAGGGCTAGGACTGTGATTACCCGAGCGGCAACGGCCTGGCATTGAGCTTTGGCTTAGGCTCTATGCTCTGACCGATCGCCACCGCATTTCCCACCCTCTTCTTCGCCTTGACACACCGGTCATTATGCTTTGCGGACTGGATCTTGTACGCAGCCACATCTGTGTGAGGTAGGACTACAAACAATTTCATCGGCTCCTCCTACTGCTCCATCGCGGCGGCGAACGGCGAACAGGTTGGAACGAGCGGGAGGGGTGAGGGGTGGCAGCGGTCGGGCAGAGGCAGTGGGAAAGGGTAGGTCTAATAAAATGTCCGGACCGTCAGATACGAACATTTATATGCAATTTGGTCTTACCGCCGACAGGAAAAGAAACGAGACCTGCAACGGCTAATGGCCTGAACCCGATCTCGATCTAGTAGGTTTTTGCTGATTCCACCACGGATCCTTCGTCGATACCCCCGGTGTGGCAAGTGCGAACCAAGTTCGCCCACAAAGAAAGCGGTCACTTGAGCATGGGCCGCACGGTGCATGCCACGGACTGCGCCGTGGTCCCTAAGCCTACACGAGGGATTAGCAAGCACGCGGCCCTATGCATGATTAGTTTGGCATCCTCAGTATACATGCATGCAGACCGGCCAAGCATGCATGGGAGTACGTACGGACTAGAGTGTCAACGCACCCCATCTCCGGTGTCTCTCCTCCTGGCACGGTAGAACCCCCAGCACCTGGTCCCGGCCTTCCATCTACATACTGGTACGTGCGGCCAAATCATCGATCGATCGATCCAGGCGGGCCGCCCGTTCGCGGCAATAGCGCGCCGTACAGTGTAGGATAGGGCCGGGGTCCGGTTCACACTACGGTCGGCACGGCGTGGTTGGCCGGTGTTGGTGGTGCTGATCTGTCGTTTTTATCTGTGATGTTCCCTCTGTCTGTTCTGCTGAGAAAACCTCGGCCGTCTGGGACCGGACCCGTATGATGAAGTGGTTTCAGTAGAACCAAGTTGTCGTGAAACTTTGTGACAAAAAAGAGAGTACTAATAAATCCACAAACAATTCGCTCTCAGAAGTCAGAAAAGGCGGTAAACCTATCTTCACTTTCAGAAACCATAACTTCCCCTTCGTACACTTGTGCCATTCTCGCATGGGGAAGGCCTTTCTGCCTTGCGGAGTTGGAACTGAACATCACGCGGTGAGTGAATTGCAAAAAACCACCACATTTGAAATTGAAGCATCCAATTGCCACCACATTTCTAGCGCATCCCAAAAATCCACCACTTTACTTGTAAATTTTCTCAATAAAAACAAATGACCGGTTTGCCGCAGTTAACACGATTTCTGACAGGGCTGGCCCACCCGTCAGGTGCCACGTGGGCGAGGCCAGACGGCGAGTGGGTTGACGGCCGTTAGGGCTCTCGGTACAAAACAGAGCCCCCACTCCCCGCCGCTCACACTCCACTCCACTCGCTCACTCTCACACTCTCACTCCTCTGCTCTGTCCCCTGTTGCCGCCGCCGGAGTTCTTCGCCGCCGCCGGAGGCACGGTTCCCTCCCCGCCGTAGAAGATGCCGTCGTGGAAGGATGGAGAGGAGAGCAGCGAGGAGGAGGAGCTGGTCGGCATGGATCTGGAGCAGCACTGGGTAAGATATCTGCTTTGCACGTAGGGTTAGGGTTAGTGTTCAAGTGTTCTTCGATTTGAGACCATGTTTGGAGCAGTTGCTATCTTTTCTGCGGTTCACTAGTGTGCTACAATGCAGGCGAACCCTGGCACCACTATAGATGCATCCTTCTGTGGTAGAGCTGCAGATGCAAGCATCACATGTAGACTGCACTTGGCCCCATGCATGAAATATGTTGCATTTGAAGGAAAGGACACTGGGAGGAGGTTCTATGGATGTGCTGTTCCTCAGGTCAGTGTTATCCAACGAGGGTTTGTGTTAGTGGTAATTAGTCTGCAGATTGTTGTAATTGCTGTCAGTAAATTCAGTTAATTTGGACTGTCTGCAGTTGCAAGAATCAAATGTAAGTTAGTCTGCAGTGTCTGCAGTAAATTTGGACTGTCTGCAGTTGCTGTCAGTAAATTCAGTTAATTGTGTTAGTGGTAGTTAGTCTGCAGTGAATTCAGTAAATTCAGTCAATTTGGACTGTCTGCAGTTGATGAAACATGTTTTTAACAGTGATTTTGCAAGCATCGGTTTCTGTCAGTAAATTAAGTAAATGAAACATGTTTAGGACATTGATTTAACTTGAAGTTTCCTGAATGTCTGTTGTATCTGCAAGTATGACTGAATCACTGGATATCTCATCTATTTTCTTTTTGAAGTTAGCATATTTATTTTGTAATACTTGATGCAGGATGGTATTGACTGTGGAGTTGCTCAGTGGGTTGATGCCCCATGGCCTTCTATTCTGCAAAGATGTTTGGAGAAGATATGGGAGATGTTTCATGAGGAGAATCATGGCAGAATGATTGACCATGAGAAGTATAAGAAAGAGTTGGACAAGGTCAACAAGCAGTTGGATACACTTGGGGATCAGTACAGTCAGCTGGTTGAGGATGTCACCAAGATCTTTGATTGGGCAGATCAGAACAACAGGGTCATGAGTGACGAAAAGTTCAAGCAGAAGCAGATGGATGTGGACAAGGACATGGAGAAGCTAGCTATCAGCAAGGAGAAGCAGAGTGCTGACTTTGGCAAGATGAAGGAGATGGAGAAGCTGGCTCAGGAGCTGAAGGAGATGAAGTGCATTCTTAGGTCTCAGGGGGAGATCATTAGGAACACAAGGAAGGAGAGGGATGAGATGAAGAAAGAGAGGGACTGGCTGGTAGAGGAAAAGAAGAAGCTAGAGTTTCTGGTGGGTGATCTTATGAAAGCTGGTCATGGCAACAAGGACAAGCTTGCCAAGATCAAGTCAATCCTTGATGAGTGAACAATGATGTTCATCACCTCAGTTATGTTAAGCTAATATGTGGCCTTGGAACAATATAGCTGGCCTTGGGGTTGTATATTTTGGGAATCCCCTAGTTATGTAATGACTGTAATGATTATCTACAAAACTACCTCCAGTTAAGTTATGTAATGTATGTAATGACTAGCTGCAAAACTACCCCAGTTATATAATCTTGTTAGCTTTCTATAGTAAGAGCTTGGGCTCGAGGTGGCTTTAGAGTGGCTTGGGCTCAAGGTGGCCAAAATCTTTTAGAATAGAAAAAGCATCAAATCAAACAAGTAAATTGTTGATGACACAAATATGTTCTCAACCATAAAAGTTCTCATCCATAACAGTTCTCAAACTTAGCATGGTAACACAAACAAGTTCTCAAGCTAAATACTGATTACACATAACAGTTCACACATAGCAGTTCTCGGGCATAGTTTATGATATTTAGAAATACTTAAGGCAGACAGTTCAAAAGACAACAGCCAAATTATGCACTGACTAGTTGCCACTGGCATAAAAGTAACACCTCATCCTGGTGCTCTGGACCCTCTTCCTTTTAGACCCTACTGTTGCTCCCTCTGTTGTAGTTGCAGCCCTAGGTGCCATGTAGGGCCTTCCACCTCTCCTGCTGGCTGCATTGCTTGAACCTGAAGCTCTTGTGGCAGCCTGGGAAGGAGTAGTAGAAGCATCACTGGTGATGCTTGCCCTTGTAGAAGCAGCAGTTGTTCTTCTTGGCCTTGTAGAAGCAGCAGGCTGGGCAGGACCAGTAGAAGCAACAGTTGAATTTCTTCCCCTGGTAGATGTAGCAGGCTGGGAATGACCAGTAGCAGTTGTTCTTCTAACCCTAGTAGTTGCAGCAGGTGGTGCACTGGTTGCAGGCTGTGCAGTAGCAGTAGAACTTCCCCTAGCTCCATGGTAGTGAGTTCTGGTTGTCTTAGAAAGCACACATCATAGCCCAACAATTAGGATGAATCAAATGATTAAAACAATGGAAACTGGTGAGGCTAGTTGTTCGTGCCAGTTTCATGGTAATAAGTTGAAAACAATGACAACAGTGTGCATATTCCATACCTTGTGCTTGTCCTTTCTTGCCTGCACATGAGGCTTCAGGGGCTGAGGGCAGTAGGTGTACCTATGTTTCTGCATCTTGCAGTTGCTACAGGTGATAGTTGCCATCCTTGATGTATCCTTCTTTGTTGGGACCTCAAATTGCCCCTTCCTCCTAGTTGTTTGCTTTCTGCCCTTCTTCTCTTTGAACACTGGTGGATCTATGTCAGCAGTTGGTGTCCTAGGCCAACAGTCAGGCCCTGGTACAAGGTAGATGATGTGCTTGTATGTTTCCTTATACAATGGTTTTTTGAAGAACTCATGCACATAGTCTTCTGGCTGCCCCTTCACTCTTGTAATGGCAGAAACTGCATGGTTACATGGCCAACCACATAGGTCCCATTTCTTGCAGTCACATGTCCACTTATCAAGGTTCACACAGTAGGTAGACTCCCCACTAGTGACTTGCATCTCTTCCACACTATCTTCACTGTCAATAACCTGCATTCCTGCTGCCCCCTTTCCTTTTTCTTTCATATAGAACATGTAGTCAGCTTCAGTATATCCCTCTTCAGTCTCTAGCAGTGCTAACATGTTAATATAAGTAATTTCTGACAGAGAAATGGTCCTCTCCAAGTTGTCTCTCCCTTGAAAATGGTACCTTATTTCCCATATCTCATCATCCAAACTACAGAAAATTGAGGAGAATTAGTGCTTCATTGATTCTGTTTTAATAATGTAACATGTTATTCAGACAAGATATTAGCACTATCTTCACTGTCAATAAGGACTAAACAAAGCATTCATGCATAAAACCATAAACCCAGAGCTATATTTCCTACTGAAACATGTTGTACACAAAAGATATTAACTATATCAGCTACAACACTTGAGTAAACAAACAATAATCTTCAGTAAAAGCACTAAAATCAAACCGCCCTAAAATCTCCTAAAATCTAACAACCCTAAAATTTCCTAAAATCTAACAGCCCATTAACAACCCTACTGTAACATGATAGGTTTATATGCAATCTAACAACCCTTAATTTTCCAGTGAATCCAATGAAGAGAGGGGTGGAGGGGGAAGAAATCTTACCACACGCCGCCGAACCCTGAAGCCCACTGATGGCCTTCTCCCACGCCTGAAGCCCTGGTCTTGCGTGCTAGGCCCGCCGCCGCACGGCGCTCTATGTCCCACTCCGGCGGCGAGGGGGGCGAAGGGGATCGCTCCGGTGAAGGAGCCCGCTGCGTCGGCAAGCTACTGCTGCCGAACCAGTTGTCCACCTCCGAGAACCCATCACCATCGCCTCGAGTCCCTCCGCCGCCTGCTGACTCGCCGCCGCCGCCGCTAGGTTTAGCCGCCGCCGCCATCGCAGGACAGAGAGAGAGACGGGGGAAAGAGGGGAGAATGGGCCAAGCAGTCAGAGCCGCGAGCGCTTTGACCACGCGCGTGCCCTAACGGCCGTCAACCCACTCGCCGTCTGGCCTCGCCCACGTGGCACCTGACGGTGGGCCAGCCCTGTCAGAAATCGTGTTAACTGCGGCAAACCGGTCATTTGTTTTTATTGAGAAAATTTACAAGTAAAGTGGTGGATTTTTGGGACGCGCTAGAAATGTGGTGGCAATTGGATGCTTCAACTTCAAATGTGGTGGTTTTTTGCAATTCACTCCGCGAAAGGTCAAACGGGCTGCATATAGGCCATGCCGCGAGTACTGGCCGGTCCACTTTTGTCTTTCTTTTGAACAAATCATCATGTTTTTCTGGTTGCTAGCTACAGGCCCGATCAGATTTATTGTAGGATGGTAGTACCATGATTCTTTCATCGGTTGAGGCCTTTCTGTTTTTCCGTCATGCAAAGTTGCTGATGGCCAGCGTGAAAGATATGCTGGTTGTTCGTAGAGCAAGAGAAAAGTTCAAGCCCAGCCAGACAGCCGTTCAACTGTGAACGTATTCGGTGTCATTGTAAACTTCTTTCACATACGAATCTAGCAATATCTTTTATGGCATATGACTTGTATGTTTATAGTCAAATCTATAGACAAAATTTGACCCTGAAACACGAGAGGAATAAGCCAGGACAGAGGAAGTAAGTCTCAGCCCTCGCCTCTAGAGTGCTTCTGGTATGAAGCGCCCGGGTGGAAGACCAAACTATATTTAGCCCTACAAACCGATCTAGACCACATACACCTAAATATCTCTAGAGTCTCAGATCGTCTTAGATCGCAACAAGCCTCGAGAACACAACCCTCAATTCTTGACTAGTCTTTGGTCTCATCTAGACCAGCGTCATAACATTTCTCATATCAACACAAGCCAAAGAGGAGTAAGGTTATTATCCCCAAGGAGGCATGAATTTGTGTACGTAAATATTTGTTATATTGACCAACCCCTGGATCCCTCTCACCAATCCCCCCTTCTTTATCCACATACCCTTGTGACTGTAAGATCATCCATAGAGGAGAAGTTGAAGGAACATGAAAAGAGCGCAATGAAGAAGGGGATCGATGGATAGGGATGGAGAGGTCGCATGATTGATTTCTGCTATTTTTTGAGCGAGTAAGAAATATGTTTCTAGCTATCCTATTGTTGGTCCAATCAGACTTCAATATCACATAAGTTTGAGGTCGGTGAATAATGTCGATTTGACAAGGTTAGTAGTTACCTACTTCGTTTCAAAAAGCTTGAAATTCTAGATTTGTTACTATTAATTCAATCATCTTTATGCTTGAACAACGTCTAACACCAACTATCTATAGTACAAGATATATTTTATGATAAATAATAATGGAACTAATATG
The DNA here is from genome assembly GCF_002575655.3 of Aegilops tauschii subsp. strangulata. Lineage (NCBI taxonomy): Eukaryota > Viridiplantae > Streptophyta > Magnoliopsida > Poales > Poaceae > Aegilops > Aegilops tauschii. The sequence continues at coordinate 490,210,588 of NC_053039.3, forward strand.
ATAATGTATGCATTCGTATATCTCTCATAGTAATTTCAATCTTAAATATCTTTGACATTTTACAAACCTAGAACTTTAAGTATTTTAGAACAGATGAAGTAACCAAGAAATAAATATTTGTAAATAGCCTGAGTGACATAAACCAAATGACAGTACGGTTCCAACTTTTTCCCATATATGATACTATGACGGATTGACGGTGTCGGTACACGAGCAGTCGGATAAATTTCTCTCTGATAGGATGACATGATGGAGATATTTTTTGAAAGAAAGGGGTTCCCCCTGCCCCAACTTTATTAAGAAGAGGCAACATCCAGACCATACATCTTTATACACCGCTCGATCACAACCAGAGTAGCTGCAACGGAATTATTACACACATAACGTTCAAAGCCACAAGCGAAGGGGCCACAAGAACATGACAAATGGTATGTATATCAGCCATCCCATACGCATCTCGATCTCTGATTTCTTGTGAAGCACCCATTACAAAGTTCTTCTCCAGGTTATTCTAAGGAGCTCTCCACGGTGGTGGTTGAGAAGCCGTAGACATCGGAGAAGCAGAGCAGCCTGAGCATCGGTGCAAAGTACCTTCCATTGGTGTACAAATGAGCTCACCATGCCCAGGATGCATTTTAGACTTCGGCAACTGCAACCCTGAAAAATAAATTCATTTCGAAGCAACCATAAGCTCCACAAGGTAGTAGATGCAATCATGTTATCAACAACAGCTCTATTTTTCTTCTTCCAACGAACAACTATGTCATCAAAAGAACAAGGCATCGGAAAATCGATAATATCAGCATTTATTTTCCAGGTGTTAACAGCCGCAATGCAATCAACGAAAAGGTGTTCAACACTTTCATTCTCAGTACAAAAAACACATGTTGGGTCTGCCACATGGTACATTTTGGCAAGATTATCCTGCGTCAAGGTTTTATTATTAAAGATCAGCCACAGAAATACATGAATATTGGGAGGGATTTTAATTTTCCAAATACAATCTTTAAAGGAGTGAACTACCCCTCCAAAATTTATCCTCTTGTAAAATGACTTGACTGGAAAAAGCCAAAAGGCTCAAGATACCAAACAAGCAAATCAATCTCAATTGTCAAAACAACTCCCCACGTAATGATGAGGAAATCTAATAGTTGATCACTCATACATGTTCTAAAAGTTAGCATCAAAATAGACAATTTCAGACCTGAACAATTGAAGAGTCTTGCTGTTGACAAATCACAAAAAGATACCAAAATTTGGTTTTGAGTGAGCATTCACCAATGCAAACATCATGCCAGAAGGCACCACTCCTCCAATTTTTATTTTTATTTTGTGAGGGAAACCACTCCTCCAATTGTCGAAAAGGCCCAAGTAATGGGGCCTTTCCAGCAAAGAGAACCGAGCACGGCCATTGTCAAAAGAATATTGGGCCCGTCAGTGTTGTAATCATGGCTTGATCTTTGGATTTCTACATTGTCTTCCAGAAGCCAGTAGTGTGACTGATGAATTAGCTAGACATAGTTTTATGAATAAGCTTTCTTGTACTTGGTACGATGATCCTCTTAGCTGACTATACTCTAAACTCGTAAACGATGATCCCCAAAGAATGCATTTTCTAGGACGATTGACACGATGGAGATTAACGCATCCCGACAAAAGGCGGCATGCATGCATGCATGCATATGCGCCGCGCGGGGCCGGTGCACCGATGACTGAATAATAGTGTACCTCTACGTTGGTCGGTCGAGAATTACGTTCCACCGGCCGCTACGCTGTCGCGGGCAATGCTACATCTATTGTGATTGGAGAAGGGGGGGTGTGCACGTTGGTTCTCTGGAAATCTCGTTTCTTTTCCTTGTGATGAGTGCAGGCGTACGTACGTCGTAGTTTGTTGCGTGCGGTAGAACGTAGGTTGAACAGGCAGGGAAGGTTCGACAGCCCATGCACCAGTACTATCAAATGTATGCACGCGGCAGCCGCCGGCGGACATGCAACGAGCTGAGGGTCAGGGTCCGGGTCCATACAGTATAGCTTTGCCGGCCGGCGAGGACGACGGCACGGCGAGGGACCAAGGCCGGTGAGATACTGATATGGTGGCCACGTTCTTAAGAGTAAAGGGGCGCGCGGCCGATGGATGCCGGTGCCGGTGCCGGTGCGTGCCCATCTCCATCGACCATCGGTCGCGACTAGGCATCACATCGCATTGTCGTCGACCCGATTGATTGGCACGTCCTCTCGGTCGGTCGTCCATTCGTCAAGGATGACAGTACGACGTGCGTCTCGTCTCATGATGCCTGCTAGTGATCACAACTCGAGCCCCTGCTGATTGATTGTTCTGATCCCAACAGGACACCTAATCCACTATTACATTTGAGCTCTCGCTCACTGAAAAAAAAATAGTCAGAGCAACTCCAACGAGGAGACCCAAACGGACGCGTGTTTTATCCGTTTTTTGTTCGTTTGGGTCGGCCAGGCGGACGTGCGCGTCCCCATTTTAAAATGGGTCGGCTTGACCGCCCAACGATGAGGCCGACCTAAATATGCCGCCGTGAAATGCACGAAATAAACATAAAGTGGCCGACCAAACGCCGGCCAAAGTCCACCTAAACCTAATAATGAGAAATCTAACGACCAGTCGACTGGACGTTTACAACAGATACGTACGCATCCGACGTCTCTGTTTTTTGTTCCGGCGCGCGAAGAAAAGAATTGCTGGACTACCACAACGAGATTAACCAACTGAGCTAACATTACTTGTTGTCCACTTGACGCAGCTGAACATTTTATCCTTCTTTACTACCGCATTGGGAAAAGGCATTATATCTTTTGATTTTTCTTTTTTCACTAGTGCGTCATGTTACTAACTATAGTGGGAGAGGCATACATGTTTCTAAACCATATTTACATCAATTTTAAATACATTGAAAAAAGTGTTTGACAAGGGGATTACACTCTAATGATTTAAGCACTGCCGATCTGATAAATTACGTATAAACACTGTGGTAGATTTGATCGGGGAAAAGTTGTTGACAGCACACCCTGGATTTATTTTTGTAAATAACATGATAGTTTACGAAAGGTGGGCCCGAGAACTTACACACCCAGGGCCTGGTAACTTTTAACCGAGGAATTCTTTTTTTCGAAACACACCCCGTTAACTTCTATATAAATACCATGGTAATTCACACACCACCGACTTGGTAGCTTGCATAACTTCCATCTAAAAAAATATATAAACATACTCTGGGTAAATTTTTGTGTAAACACCATAGCATGCCACGCCGGTCTGCAAGCCTCGAAACAGTTAAGTACCAAACATTATGTTTTTCGACGGTCCCGATCGACTCGACATCCGTCGGGTGAGATGCTCGCAGTTGCGATGGAGCCCCCCCCGGGGAAAACCTGCTATCCAACTATGCATGCATCACCTCTCGCGCACCGATAAGTAGTATGATAACAGACACATCACAGATCTGATAACTTAGGTATAAACACTACGGTAACTTTAACCCAAGGAAAATGTTGTTATAACCAGGGTACTTTAACCCATGGGGGTTCAAAAGTTCCACGAGTAACTTTATATGTAAACAACATGATAGTTTACGCACCGTAAACATGATAACTAACATACAAATATCATGATAACTTTGACCCTGAGAAAAAAGTTGTCGAAAACAACCCCCCCCCCCCTTAAATTTTTGTGTTAATTGAATGATAATTTAGTCACCGCAGTTCCGATAACTTGCGTTCAAACACTGAAAAAAGTATTGAAAAGATACCCCGGGTAATTTCTGTGTAAATAGCATGTTAATTTACACACTGCAGACATGATAACTTATATACAACACCGTGGTAAGTTTGACCTGGGGGAAAGTTGTTGGAAACATACCCCTAATAAATTTTGTGTAAATAGCATGATACTTTACTCACAGTGGATTTCATAGCTTACATACGAACATGATGATAACTTTGACCCAGGGAAACTGTTGTTGAAAACATGGGGGGGGGGGGGGGGGGGGGGGGTTGTTAAAAACACACCTTCGATAATTTCTGTGTAAATAGCATGGTAATATATTGGCAACCGAGTTGATAACTCACGTACATACACCACGGTAACTTTTGACTAGGTGTTCGGGTAACTTCTATGCAAATGACATGATAATACATTGACAACGGAGCTGATAACTCAGGTACAATTACCGCGATAACTTTTGACCCCAGAATAAAAGTTATTGCAAAAAGATACCCCCGATAATTTCTGTGTAAATAATATGATAATATACACACAACAGAGCTGATAACTCACGTACGAACACCATAGTAACTTTCACTCATTTTTTATTTCAAAAATACATAACCTCGATGCCTTTTTTGTGTAAATAATATGGTAATATTCAACCATAGACCGTTGTAACTTTGATCCGAGGATAACAAGTTGAAAAACATACCCTCAATAACTTCAGCGCAAATGCCATGGTATTCTACGCACCATAGACCTAAGCACTGCACTGTCTGGCACATACCTAAACCGGTCTAGCCCGGCACAATGCGCAATTTTCCGTTTTATATGTTGGTCATGCCATGTTGGCATGTGGACCTCACCTCGTGGCCCAAAGAAGACATCGATCGTAAACGGTGGATATTGCATAATTTACTTACAATACCATGGTAAATTTTGACCCAAGCAAAAAAAGTAGTTGAAACATACCCTGATAACTTTAGTGTAACACCATGATAAGTTACGTACTATGGGCGTGGTAACTTTTGGCCTGAAAAAAAAGTCGTCGAAACATACCAACATGGGATCTTATTTCGATGCTCTCATCGTGGCGAATTTTTTACGTGAAAACGGATTTTGAATCGGAGCGACGATTTGAGCTACAAAACATTTTAAAGTTTTGAAATAGGAAGAATCTTTTGCTGACATCACCTGCTTTGTCTTTTAGTTTGCATGCATGCATGGAATTATTAATCAAGGCTGGTTGCATGTTGCTCCGCCCACCACCCACAGGATTCCCTAGTAAGGTTGCATGCATGTGTGATTAGGTAAAAAAGGAGGTGTTCGGATCTATTGCTTATCTTTCGATCAGTTGGAAATTAGCACAGTCTTTTTTTTGCAACGACCTCATGTGTATATGTTCTCCCGCATGCATGTTCTCACTAATTTTTTTCCATCGACTTTTGAGTGAGGTGATGATACTATATGTGTCAACAACTATTTTTTTCACCAAACGACAAATCTAATCTGGATCGTCCGGCCACCCGTGGAATTCTCTCCCTCCCAACTGCACAATGTTACTCTACGCGGGTAAAAAAAGTCCAACAATAAGGCCATTGTGTTGAAAATTTTGGCCCAATCATCTAGTCACATCGGCCGTAGTTGTTGTCCAGTTAATTGAAACAAATTAATTTTCTTTATTTTAAACATGCGGAAATTGTTAACCGTGAATGTTTCATCGGCCGTAGTGTGGGCGAGGGGGTGATGAAATATACCCATGGTAACTTTACTGTTAATAACACGGTAACTCACACATCACAAACCCGATAACTTATGTACCCGATCTTGATAACTTTTGGCGACCAGGGTGGAGGGGGTTGATAGAATATACCCCTCCCCCCCCCGATAACTTTTACGTGAATATCACGGTAAGTCACACACTGCAAAATTGATAACTTATGTACCCTAGTCTTGGTAACTTTGTCGACGGGGGTGGAGATGAGGGGAGTTGTTGAAACATACCACAATAACTTTCGTGCAAATAATATGATATGCTTTTACCACCCGAAGACATGATAACTTATGTACACCCCGTGGTAATTTTCGCGCACGGGGTGTGGGTGTTGGTGGGTGATGAAATGTAGGTCCGGTAGCCTTTGTGTGAATAGCATGGTAACTTATAAATCTCAGACCAGATAACTTATGTACCCTGGTCCTAATAACTTTGGCGTCCAGGGGGGGGGGGGGGGGGAGGGTGGTTGATGAAATATCCCCCTGGTAACTTTTGTGTGAATAGCATGGTAACTCACATATCGCCGACCTGATAACTTATTTGCCTCAATCCTGATAACTTTGGCGAGGGGGTTGTTTACAAACATCCACCCGATAACTTTTGTGTAAATAGTTTGGTAGTTGGTACTATACGCATCGTATATGTGATAACTCACGCACAAACACCGTTGTAACTTTAACCCGACCTGATAAGAAGAGGTTAGAGTAACCAGGTTTATGCCCCGATAATATATGTGTAAACAACATGGTAACATATGTAGCACATGTGTGATAAGTTACTTAGCGCAGAAGTGGTAACTTCTCATCCGAAAAAAGCCGTCGGAACAAATGAACATGGGATCTAGTTTCGAAGCTTTCGTCATGACGATTTTTTATGTGAAAATGGTTTTTTCATCGGACGGCAGTTTGAGCTACAAAAGATTTTGAAATTTTGAAATAGGGGGGAATCTAGGATGACATTAGCTACTAGTATGTCATTTAATTCATTTGCACGTGGGAGGAATGTTGGTTAACCATTTTTATGCTCCGATAATTTCTATATAAACAGAATGGTAACTTATGAACCAGAGACATGATAAGTTACTTAGCCTGGGTCTGATAACTTTTGACACGAAAAAAAAAGTCGTCGGAACATATCAATATGAGATCTAGTTTCGAAGGTCTCCTCGCGAAGAATCTTTTATATGAAAACGGTTTTTCAATCGGGGCGACGATTTGAGCTACAAAACATTTTGAATTTCGAAATTAAAAGGATTTTTGGCTCACATCATCACTTTTGTCCTTTTCTGCATGCATACATATTTGTGCTAAAATAAAGGAGAATTGTATGTGAAATGAAGCTAAAGATGAAGGAGTCACGAGGGAGAGGCCCGATGGATCGTCCGTGCCTGTTGCTCTAATCAGTACGACCGGACATTAGCAACGTCCATCTAATAAACATTAAATAGAACATTAAAAAAAGTTTGTGACCGCATGCTGCCGCCCCGCACGCTGCCTTAGACGTCGTCGGCCTTGCTCTTGCCCTTGCCGTCGACGCCGCCGTCGTCGGTGAGGTTGATGAAGACCGGAGCAGGGCCAGCCCACCCGAATGCCGCCTGGTACACTGCCAGGGCAGCCTCCTCTGGCGTCTGCTGGGGCGGCGGCATTGCGGCAAGCCCCGCGCGCTCCTCCTCCTCCTCGAGCCGAAGCGCATCCGCGTCGCGTTGGAGCATGGCCTCGTAGCGCATCTGCTCCTCGCTGTTGGCCTGCTCCTGGCGGAGCCAGTGCTCCTTCCATCGCTCGAGGTGGGCCGCTTCCTCCTCCGGCGTCGCGGTGAAGTGGACGGGAGGCGCGCTCACCCACTCGCGGTACTGGCCCGTCCATGAGTATGCCTCCTCCGGCCAAGTGGGTGGAGGCGGGGAGCGCTTACGCGTCGCCTCCGGCTCCGGCTTGGGCTGGACGGGCGGCGACGGTGGTGGTGGCGGCACGAAGAGCGAGGTGTGGACGGAGTCCTCCCGCCGCCGACAGGCCAAGGGCTTGCTCCAGCCCATCCCAGTGCACGTCCTCCTCGAGGCGGCTAGCCTCCAGCGCATGCTGCAGGGCCTCCTCGAGGGCGGCTTGGTACTCCGCCTCCGCCTCCGGCTCTACCCGCGGGGGCGGCGGTGGGAACGGCGGTGGGACGGCGTCGACACCCGAGCGCCGTTGCTCCTCGTGTTCGAGGGCGAACCACGCCTCCCAGTTGGGGGAGTCGGCGGCGTACTCGGGCAGCCGACGCTGCTCCAGCATGAGCTGCGCGCGGCGCCTGCGCACCTCGTCCTCGTGCGCCCGCTAGGTACGCGGAACCGCCGGCACCGGGATCCGCTGCGGATCCAGATGCCAACGGTGCGGCAGTGTGACATCGGGGTACGGCAATGGCTGCCTGTACTCCCAGTGCCACCGCGCTTGGTGCACCGGGATGTGCAAGCGCCGACGACCAGGGCGGAAACGCGTCCCCGCCCGAGGAGGAGGAGGGGGAAGGGGAGCACAGGAGGACGAGGCGCCTGGGGTGCCCTTGCCCTTGCCATTGCTGCTGCCGAAGAGGCCCATGGGCGCGCTAGGGTTTGCGATCGCCGGCGAGGAAGCAAAGGGAGTGGCGGGGGGCCAGATGTGGAGGGAGAAGTGGATGAGGCCAACCCCGCCGCACGCGTGGTTAAAAAAGGACGCTTCCACTGGCTAACGCGTGGGCCCGCTGTCGGTGGTCGTCATAAATAAGACGACCGGTGGCGGTTGGATGGCCGCCAGGTGGGGACGCGGCAGACGGCGAGGAGACGCGCGGCTCGTCCGCGTCGCGTCCGTGCCGACGGATTCCAGGCGCAATTTTGGGCCGGAAATGGGTCGGCGCGGAAATCAGACGGACACGATTTGAGTTTGGATCGGCGCGTTGGGCCGCCAGTTTTGTCCGCGCCGACCTAAACGGACGCGGGCGGACGAAATGGGTCGCCCCATTAGAGTTGCTCTCACAGGATCTATCCAGCTAGTGACGGCAATACTTATGCTGCCACGGCTCGCTAGTTCCATGGCGCAGAATGTGACAACGAGCTTAACATTAGAGCATCTCCAACAGGCACGCTAAGCAAGCGCCTGTTGGGAATCGTAGCATAATTTAAAATTTTCCTACGCTCACCAAGATGCATCTATGGAGTGTACTAGCAACGAGGGGAAGGGAGTGCATCTACATACCCTTGTAGATCGCGAGCGGAAGCGTTCCAATGAACGTGGATGACGGAGTCGTACTCGCCGTGATCCAAATCACCGATGACCGAGTGCCGAACGGACGGCACCTCCGCGTTCAACACACGTACGGTGCAGCGACGTCTCCTCCTTCTTGATCCAGCAAGGGGGAAGGAGAGGTTGATGGAGATCCAACAGCACGACGGCGTGGTGGTGGATGTAGCGGGTCTCCGGCAGGGCTTCGCCGAGCTTCTGCGAGAGAGAGAGGTGTTGCAGGGGAGGAGGGAGGCGCCCAAGGCTGTAGGTTGCTGCCCTCCCCCCTTTATATAGGCCCCCTGGGAGGGGGGCGCCGGCCAGATCCCATCTAGGGTGGGGGCGGCGGCCAAAGGGGGGGAAGGGGTTGCCTTGCCCCCCAAGGCAAGGGGAAAGCCCCCCACCCTAGGGTTCCCAACCCTAGGCGCATGGGGGGAGGCCCATGGGGGCGCCCCAGCCCACTAAGGGCTGGTTCCCTTCCACTTTCAGCCCACGGGGCCCTCCGGGATAGGTGGCCCCACCCGGTGGACCCCCGGGACCCTTCCGGTGGTCCCGGTACAATACCGGTAACCCCCGAAACTTTCCCGGTGGCCGAAACTTGACTTCCTATATATAATTCTTCACCTCCGGACCATTCCAGAACCTCTCGTGACGTCCAGGATCTCATCCGGGACTCCGAACAACTTTCGGGTTTCCGCATACACATATCTCTACAACCCTAGCGTCACCGAACCTTAAGTGTGTAGACCCTACGGGTTCGGGAGACATGCAGACATGACCGAGACGCCTCTCTGGTCAATAACCAACAGCGGGATCTGGATACCCATGTTGGCTCCCACATGTTCCACGATGATCTCATCGGATGAACCATGGTGTCGAGGATTCAATCAATCCCGTATGCAATTCCCTTTGTCAATCGGTATGTTACTTGCCCGATATTCGATCGTCGGTATCCCAATACCTTGTTCAATCTCGTTACCGGTAAGTCTCTTTACTCGTACCGCAATGCATGATCCCGTGACTAACGCCTTAGTCACATTGAGCTCATTATGATGATGCATTACCGAGTGGGCCCAGAGATACCTCTCCGTCACACGGAGTGACAAATCCCAGTCTCGATCAGTGCCAACCCAACAGACACTTTCGGAGATACCCGTAGTGCACCTTTATAGTCACCCAGTTACGTTGTGACGTTTGGCACACCCAAAGCATTCCTACGGTATCCGGGAGTTGCACGATCTCATGGTCTAAGGAAAAGATACTTGACATTGGAAAAGCTCTAGCAAACGAAAATACACGATCTTTTATGCTATGCTTAGGATTGGGTCTTGTCCATCACATCATTTTCCTAATGATGTGATCCCGTTATCAATGACATCCAATGTCCATAGTCAGGAAACCATGACTATCTGTTGATCAACGAGCTAGTCAACTAGAGGCTTACTAGGGACACGTTGTGGTCTATGTATTCACACATGTATTACGATTTCCGGACAATACAATTATAGCATGAATAATAGACAATTATCATGAACAAAGAAATATAATAATAACCATTTATTATTGCCTCTAGGGCATATTTCCAACAGTCTCCCACTTGCACTAGAGTCAATAATCTAGTTACATTGTGATGAATCGAACACCCATTGCGTCTTGGTGTTGATCATGTTTTGCCCTAGGGAGAGGTTTAGTCAATGGACCTGCTACATTCAGGTCCGTATGTACTTTACAAATATCTATGTCTCCATTTTGAACACTTTCACGAATGGAGTTGAAGCGACGCTTGATATGCCTGGTCTTTCTGTGAAACCTGGGCTCCTTCGCAAGGGCAATAGCTCCAGTGTTGTCACAGAAGAGAGTCTTCGGGCCCGACGCATTGGGAATCACCCCTAGGTCGGTAATGAACTCCTTCATCGAGACTGCTACCTGTGCTGCCTCCGAGGCTGCCATGTACTCCGCTTCACATGTAGATCCCGCCACGACGCTTTGCTTGCAACTGCACCAGCTTACTGCTCCTCCATTCAAAATATACACGTATCCGGTCTGTGACTTCGAGTCATCCAGATCTGTGTCGAAGCTAGCGTCGACGTAACCCTTTACGACGAGCTCTTCGTCACCTCCATAAACGAGAAACATGTCCTTAGTCCTCTTCAGGTACTTCAGGATATTCTTGACCGCTATCCAGTGTTCCATGCCGGGATTACTTTGGTACCTTCCTACCAAACTTACGGCAAGGTTTACATCAGGTCTGGTACACAGCATGGCATACATAATAGACCCTATGGCCGAGGCATAGGGGATGACACTCATCTTTTCTATATCTTCTGCCGTGGTCGGGCATTGAGCCGTGCTCAATTGCACACCTTGCAATACAGGCAAGAACCCCTTCTTGGACTGATCCATACTGAACTTCTTCAATATCTTGTCAAGGTATGTACTTTGTGAAAGACCAATGAGGCGTCTCGATCTATCTCTATAGATCTTGATGCCTAATATATTAGCAGCTTCTCCAAGGTCCTTCATTGAAAAACACTTATTCAAATAGGCCTTTACACTTTCCAAGAATTCTATATCATTTCCCATCAATAGTATGTCATCCACATATAATATGACAAATGCTACAGAGCTCCCACTCACTTTCTTGTAAACACAGGCTTCTCCATAAGTCTGTGTAAACCCAAACGCTTTGATCATCTCATCAAAGCGAATGTTCCAACTCCAAGATGCTTGCACCAGCCCATAGATTGAGCGTTGGAGCTTGCATACTTTGTTAGCATTCTTAGGATCGACAAAACCTTCCGGCTGCATCATATACAACTCTTCCTTAAGGAAGCCATTAAGGAATGCCGTTTTGACGTCCATCTGCCATATCTCATAATCATAGTATGCGGCAATTGCTAACATGATTCGGACGGACTTCAGCTTCGCTACGGGTGAGAAAGTCTCATCGTAGTCAACCCCTTGAACTTGTCGATAACCCTTAGCGACAAGTCGAGCTTTGTAGATGGTCACATTACCATATGCGTCCGTCTTCTTCTTAAAGATCCATTTGTTTTCTATGGCTCGCCGATCATCAGGCAAGTCAGTCAAAGTCCATACTTCGTTTTCATACATGGATCCTATCTCGGATTTCATGGCTTCTAGCCATTTGTCGGAATCCGGGCCCGCCATCGCTTCTTCATAGTTCGAAGGTTCACCATTGTCTAACAACATGATTTCCAGGACAGGGTTGCCGTACCACTCTGGTGCGGAACGTGTCCTTGTGGACCTACGAAGTTCAGTAACTTGATCTGAAGCTTCATGATCATCATCATTAACTTCCTCCCCAGTCGGTGTAGGCACCACAGGAACATTTTCCCGCGCTGCGCTACTTTCCGGTTCGGAAGGGGTGACTATCACCTCATCAAGTTCCACTTTCCTCCCACTCAATTCTTTCAAGAGAAACTCCTTCTCTAGAAAGGACCCGTTCTTGGCAACGAAGATCTTGCCTTCGGATCTGAGGTAGAAGGTATACCCAATGGTTTCCTTAGGGTATCCTATGAAGATGCATTTTTTCCGATTTGGGTTCGAGCTTTTCAGGTTGAAGTTTCTTGACATAAGCATCGCATCCCCAAACTTTTAGAAACGACAGCTTAGGTTTCTTCCCAAACCATAATTCATACGGTGTCGTCTTAACGGATTTCGACGGAGCCCTATTTAAAGTGAATGCGGCAGTCTCTAAAGCATAGCCCCAAAATGAGAGCGGTAAATCGGTAAGAGACATCATAGATCGCACCATATCCAATAGAGTGCGATTACGACGTTCGGACACACCATTTCTCTGAGGTGTTCCAGGCGGCGTGAGTTGTGAAACTATTCCACATTTCCTTAAGTGTGTACCAAATTCGTGACTTAAATATTCTCCACCACGATCTGATCGTAAGAATTTTATTTTCCTGTCACGTTGATTCTCAACTTCACTCTGAAATTCCTTGAACTTTTCAAAGGTTTCAGACTTGTGTTTCATTAGGTAGACATACCCATATCTACTTAAATCATCAGTGAGAGTGAGAACATAACGATATCCTCCGCGAGCCTCAACACTCATTGGACCACACACATCGGTATGTATGATTTCCAATAAGTTGGTTGCTCGCTCCATTGTTCCGGAGAACGGAGTCTTGGTCATCTTACCCATGAGGCATGGTTCGCACGTGTCAAATGATTCGTAATCAAGAGACTCCAAAAGTCCATCTGCATGGAGCTTCTTCATGCGCTTGACACCAATGTGACCAAGGCGGCAGTGCCACAAGTATGTGGGACTGTCGTTATCAACTTTACATCTTTTGGTATTCACACTATGAACATGTGTAACATCACGTTCGAGATTCATCAAAAATAAACCATTGACCAGCGGGGCATGACCATAAAGCATATCTCTCAAATAAGTAGAACAACCATTATTCTCGGATTTAAATGAGTAGCCATCTCGAATTAAACGAGATCCAGATACAATGTTCATGCTCAAAGTTGGCACTAAATGACAATTATTGAGGTTTAAAACAAATCCCGTGGGTAGATGCAGAGGTAGCGTGCCGACGGCGATCACATCGACCTTGGAACCATTCCCGACGCGCATCGTCACCTCGTCCTTCGCCAGTCTCCGTTTATTCCGTAGTTCCTGTTTTGAGTTACAAATGAGCAACCGCACCGGTATCAAATACCCAGGAGCTACTACGAGTACTGGTAAGGTACACATCAATTACATGTATATCACATATACCTTTGGTGTTGCCGGCCTTCTTCTTGTCCGCTAAGTATTTGGGGCAGTTCCGCTTCCAGTGACCACTTCCCTTGCAATAAAAGCACTCAGTCTCGGGCTTGGGTCCATTCTTTGACTTCTTCCCAGTAACTGGTTTACCGGGCGCGGCAACTCCCTTGCCGTCCTTCTTGAAGTTCTTCTTACCCTTGCCCTTTTTGAACTTAGTGGTTTTATTCACCATCAACACTTGATGTTCTTTTCTGATTTCCACCTCCGCTGATTTCAGCATTGAATTTACCTCAGGAATGGTCTTTTCCATCCCCTGCATATTGTAGTTCATCACAAAGCTCTTGAAGCTTGGTGGAAGCGACTGAAGGATTCTGTCAATGACCGCGTCATCCGGGAGATTGACTCCCAGCTGAGACAAGCGGTTATGCAACCCAGACATTCTGAGTATGTGCTCACTAACAGAACTGTTCTCCTCCATTTTACAGCTGAAGAATTTGTCGGAGACATCATATCTCTCGACCCGGGCATGAGCTTGGAAAACCAATTTCAGCTCCTCGAACATCTCATATGCTCCATGTTTCTCAAAATGCTTTTGGAGACCCGGTTCTAGGCTGTAAAGCATGCGGCACTGAACGAGGGAGTAATCATCAGCACGCTGCTGCCAAGCGTTCATAACGTCTTGGTTCTGTGGGATTGGTGCATCATCTAGCGGTGCTTCTAAGACATAATCTTTCTTGGCTACTATGAGGATGAGCCTCAGGTTCCGGACCCAGTCCGTATAGTTGCTGCCATCATCTTTCAGCTTGGTTTTCTCTAGGAACGCGTTGAAATTGAGGACAACGTTGGCCATTTGATCTACAATACATAGTGTAAAGATTTTAGACTAAGTTCATGATAATTAAGTTCATCTAATCAAATTATTTAATGAACTCCCACTCAGATAGACATCCCTCTAGTCATCTAAGTGAAACATGATCCGAGTTTAACTAGGCCGTGTCCGATCATCACGTGAGACGGACTAGTCAAGATCGGTGAACATCTCCATGTTGATCGTATCTTCTATACGACTCATGCTCGACCTTTCGGTCCTCCGTGTTCCGAGGCCATGTCTGTACATGCTAGGCTCGTCAAGTCAACCTAAGTGTATTGCGTGTGTTCCGAGGCCATGTCTGTACATGCTAGGCTCGTCAACACCCGTTGTATTCGAACGTTAGAATCTATCACACCCGATCATCACGTGGTGCTTCGAAACAACGAACCTTCGCAACGGTGCACAGTTAGGGTGAACACTTTCTTGAAATTATTATAAGGGATCATCTTACTTACTACCGTCGTTCTAAGCAAATAAGATGCAAAAACATAATAAACATCACATGCAATCAAATAGTGACATGATATGGCCAATATCATTATGCTCCTTTGATCTCCATCTTCGGGGCACCATGATCATCTTCGTCACCGGCATGACACCATGATCTCCATCATTGTGTCTTCATGAAGTCGTCACGCCAATGATTACTTCTACTTCTATGGCTAACGCGTTTAGCAACAAAGTAAAGTAATTTACATGGCGTTATTCAATGACACGCAGGTCATGCAAAATAATAAAGACAACTCCTATGGCTCCTGCCGGTTGTCATACTCATCGACATGCAAGTCGTGATTCCTATTACAAGAATATGATCAATCTCATACATCACATATATCATTCATCACATCTTCTGGCCATATCACATCACATAGCACTTGCTGCAAAAACAAGTTAGACGTCCTCTAATTGTTGTTGCAAGTTTTTACGTGGTTTGTAGGTTTCTAGCAAGAACGTTTTCTTACCTACGTATGACCACAACGTGATTTGCCAATTTCTATTTACCCTTCATAAGGACCCTTTTCATCGAATCCGTTCCGTCTAAAGTAGGAGAGACAGACACCCGCTAGCCACCTTATGCAACTAGTGCATGTCAATCGGTGGAACCTGTCTCACGTAAGCGTACGTGTAAGGTCGGTCCGGGCCGCTTCATCCTACAATGCCGCCGAAACAAAAAAAGACTAGTAGCGGCAAGAAGAATTGGCAAACTCAACGCCCACAACTGCTTTGTGTTCTACTCATGCATAGTAACTACGCATAGGCCTGGCTCATGATGCCACTGTTGGGAATCGTAGCATAATTTAAAATTTTCCTACGCTCACCAAGATGCATCTATGGAGTGTACTAGCAACGAGGGGAAGGGAGTGCATCTACATACCCTTGTAGATCGCGAGCGGAAGCGTTCCAATGAACGTGGATGACGGAGTCGTACTCGCCGTGATCCAAATCACAGATGACCGAGTGCCGAACGGACGGCACCTCCGCGTTCAACACATGTACGGTGCAGCGACGTCTCCTCCTTCTTGATCCAGCAAGGGGGAAGGAGAGGTTGATGGAGATCCAACAGCACGACGGCGTGGTGGTGGATGTAGCGGGTCTCCGGCAGGGCTTCGCCGAGCTTCTGCGAGAGAGAGAGAGGTGTTGCAGGGGAGGAGGGAGGCGCCCAAGGCTGTAGGTTGCTGCCCTCCCTCCCCCCTTTATATAGGTCCCCTGGGAGGGGGGGCGCCGGCCAGATCCCATCTAGGGTGGGGGCGGCGGCTAAAGGGGGGGAAGGGGTTGCCTTGCCCCCCAAGGCAAGGGGAAAGCCCCCCCACCCTAGGGTTCCCAACCCTAGGCGCATGGGGGGAGGCCCATGGGGGGCGCCCCAGCCCACTAAGGGCTGGTTCCCTTCCACTTTCAGCCCACGGGGCCCTCCGGGATAGGTGGCCCCACCCGGTGGACCCCCGGGACCCTTCCGGTGGTCCCGGTACAATACCGGTAACCCCCGAAACTTTCCCGGTGGCCGAAACTTGACTTCCTATATATAATTCTTCACCTCCGGACCATTCCGGAACCTCTCGTGACATCCGGGATCTCATCCGGGACTCCGAACAACTTTCGGGTTTCCGTATACACATATCTCTACAACCCTAGCGTCACCGAACCTTAAGTGTGTAGACCCTACGGGTTCGGGAGACATGCAGACATGACCGAGACACCTCTCTGGTCAATAACCAACAGCGGGATCTGGATACCCATGTTGGCTCCCACATGTTCCACGATGATCTCATCGGATGAACCACGGTGTCGAGGATTCAATCAATCCCGTATGCAATTCCCTTTGTCAATCGGTATGTTACTTGCCCGATATTCGATCGTCGGTATCCCAATACCTTGTTCAATCTCGTTACCGGTAAGTCTCTTTACTCGTACCGCAATGCATGATCCCGTGACTAACGCCTTAGTCACATTGAGCTCATTATGATGATGCATTACCGAGTGGGCCCAGAGATACCTCTCCGTCACACGGAGTGACAAATCCCAGTCTCGATCCGTGCCAACCCAACAGACACTTTCGGAGATACCCGTAGTGCACCTTTATAGTCACCCAGTTACGTTGTGACGTTTGGCACACCCAAAGCATTCCTACGGTATCCGGGAGTTGCACGATCTCATGGTCTAAGAAAAAGATACTTGACATTGGAAAAGCTCTAGCAAACGAAACTACACGATCTTTTATGCTATGCTTAGGATTGGGTCTTGTCCATCACATCATTCTCCTAATGATGTGATCCCGTTATCAATGACATCCAATGTCCATAGTCAGGAAACCATGACTATCTGTTGATCAACGAGCTAGTCAACTAGAGGCTTACTAGGGACACGTTGTGGTCTATGTATTCACACATGTATTACGATATCCGGACAATACAATTATAGCATGAATAATAGACAATTATCATGAAAAAAGAAATATAATAATAACCATTTATTATTGCCTCTAGGGCATATTTCCAACAGCGCCGCGCCGCAAATTTAGCCAGTTTAGCGCGCGCGCAACCCGGCGGGTGGCTCCAGCGGGCGCGCAATACCGCGCACGCGGTATAAGGAGTTGGGCGCGCGGTCAGATTCGCTATCTCGCGCGGTGTATTTGGGGCGCCCGCTTCCGCGCGCGGCACACTCGAGCGCTCACGCTGCACTCTCTCTTCTCCGCCTCCTACGCCCCGCGCGCGCCGGCGCCGGCGAACTGCACCCCATGGATGCACGCGCCGGCACCCCGCTCATCCCATCCTATAGCCGCGACCCCTCCACCGCCGCCGCCGCCGCAAACCCTAGCCCGGGTGGCGTTGGCCTCGCCTCCGCCGGAGCTCCTCCAACCATCGGCCTCGCGCGCGGCCTCTTCATGCCGCCGCGGATGACCTCGG
The DNA here is from genome assembly GCF_002575655.3 of Aegilops tauschii subsp. strangulata. NCBI lineage: Eukaryota > Viridiplantae > Streptophyta > Magnoliopsida > Poales > Poaceae > Aegilops > Aegilops tauschii. The sequence goes on from NC_053039.3 coordinate 490,228,341, forward strand.
CGGCGGGTGGCGTCGCGCCGGCGCCGGTCCGAGCCGCCGCGGATGAACTTGTGGGCATGGTTTTGAACTTGTGAGCATGAAGTTTTCTTCATCAACTTGTTTGTGTGAAATTTTATATGTCATGTTCATTGCATTTTGAATGTTTCAACTTCATTTTGTGTTCAAAATGCCATATATGCAATGCCCCGGTGAGTCTTGCCACTGCATTTTTTGCGTGCTGCTGGAGCGGCGCGCGCGCTGCATTTTAGTGCGGCTGCTGGAGCCAGCGCTGCGCGCCGCGTCAAACCAGGCGATGGGCGCGCGGCAAAGCTGTTTTTTACGCGCGGCGCGTTCCGCGCCTGTTGGAGATGCTCTTAGTAGTAGATTTTTTTAGGGAAATTAATAACATCAGTAGAGCTAGCCAGTTAGGCACACTGAATAATCTGGCCCGGCCGCCGCATGCAAGTTAACATCCACGTACGTAGCCTAGCTAGCGCTGCTGCTACAACGACAAACGACCATTAATTTGACCAACCCGATCATGGAAGCGAATCAATCCATGCATGGCCCGGCCGGCACAACGTGATAAAATTCGATCGGGGGAACAAATCAAATGGGAGCGGTCGAGCCAGGTATGTATGTACGACGCCAACTCCGGCGTGAGGTGAACACGAGGACGCTGGCGCTGCGGCCGTGTCCCCCATGAGAAGCCTCCTGCATGCCATATCATTGGAAACTGTCCGAGGATCGACCGGCACAATGCGATCGTCTTGTCCGAGACAAATCGGATCGTATCAACTTTGCCAGGCGTATACAATCAGCTAGCAGCTAGTACTGCTAAATTAACAAATTAATTACCCTAGGGTTTTGCAACCAAACTATCCATTCATCGGTGGAGTGTACACATGTAATAGTGTGGCTAGTACCCGTAGTGGCGCTAAAGAAACGTGTAGCAAGACACTGGCAGTACGGTACGCATGCGCTGGAACAGCTCGACCGACCAAGCCCGCAAGACATGGGTGTCATTAACGTTTCGATCAGTTGAACGATACTGACCTACTAGTGTACTACGTCCTAGTGTGGCGTGTGTGATCGATCGAACGGATTCCGTGAGCTCCCGGGTCAATTGCGATCGATGTTCTCGATGCATGATCAGAGCTACTGGCACTAGACAAGTGCAGCTAGTGCTGGCCGGTGATGGTCCCGGACACTCGGGGCATATGGAAGCACAGTGTGTATCCAGTCTTGGACCCCAGCTAGTAGTACCGCCCGGATTAACCTAATCCATGCACGCCTCGAGCCACTTAAAAAGGTAACCTAGCTACGTAGCTAGCCATGAGACTATATTGCATGCACACTGGAGTCAAACGTACTACCACAAGATCAAAGGTAGAATACCACTCAATCAGTGTGGATTTCGAGCGGGTTCCACAGGATTAGTTAGGACACTAATCCAGGATTAGCGCGAGGCTGCCTCCCAGCTGGCTTGCTGCCTACTGGTGCCGGCCCGATCGATGCTTGCGGTTTTAAAATTGGGATTCTTGGAGGCTCATATGGTCCATGTGAGTGTGTGAGCTTTCCAGAGGGATACTCTCTCCGTTCCCAGGACGACAGCGACACCCATTTTCGATCTCGTGTCTGGTAAACTCGCTAACGGTTTTATGGGGAGTCTGATAAAATAAGGCTGGTAGAATCTAGCGATGTGGGACGATGGACCGACCGAGGCGGCTGTCCTGAGCTTGTCCTTTGATCTGCTCTGGTCGCTAGCCTCTGGATGTGAGAGTTGTGAGCAGAATCTTTGACGTGTAGTTTGACTAGTCATTCGTTTGCTTGATTGGCGAGACTGTTGGGAAGTCTTTGGAGCAACCGTGGATTTTGCAAAGATTTCATTCGATGCCCAAGGTGTGAATTTGGCCTAACCGAACAAGAGTGTTACCTATATACTCCCTTCAATCTTAAAATTTAGGTCCTTTCAGGAAAGAGAGTCTGTGCAAAATCCTTTGGGTGTGTGTGCGTGTGTGTGGGAGGGGGGGGGGGGGGGGGGGGGGGATCTCGGTCTAATTTGAAAAGCTCATAACGATACTTTTTTTTGAACAAGTAACGGTATGGTTATGTACTTATATACTCCAAACATTCACAGGCACAGCCATAAATAAAGCCTTTACCAATGTCGATAGCACAAGCAGTGGTGCACTGGTTGAGGTCCCCCATATGTTGTTACGAAAAAGGGTTCCCCCGCTTTATATATAAAGCACCATCACCGAACAAGTTGAAACCGGCTGATACAAACACACACACACCGCACACACACCCAAGGCTGGATACAAGGGCGCCGAAAACAGCAACGCCACCCCAACAAACACCTAGTAAACACCAGATGGAACATTAAGCACTACTACAGAGTCGTCAGGGTCCTCAACCGTGGGAGAGTCACCGCGAAGAGGAGAAGCCGTGTGTGACGCTCAATGGGCTCCAAGGCGGCGCCTTCAGCAAGGGAACGACACCGTAGCGTCGCCACCGCCCAATCTAAGGATTAGGGTTTTCCCCGGAGCACCGACAACAGATGAGATGCCGCGACGGCGCCTTCAGGAAGGGGACGACGCCAGAACGCCGCCGCCGCCGGCCTGATAAGACAGAGCGGGTTTTCACCACGACCAACACTCATCGTCATCGAATTGGGTTACGGGCCACCGCAATGCCACCACTGAACAACACACCCCGGTCAACATGCTGCCCACACAGCCATGGTGACCGGACAGCGCCCGAGCCGCGTGCTCCGCCCATGAGCACCCGGCTACCACCAACCGGGCCGCCGCCACGGCATCCGAGCCCCACCCCCATCTAGGATTCACCTAACGGACACGGCCGACCGGAATGGAGCAGAAGATCACCCTTCCACCCCAAAGCCGACACCTTGGCAGGGTTGGTGTCCTCGGCGGCCAGATCTGGGCCAGGGGAACTCCGGCAGCCACCCGAAGCAGCCGCCAGATGCCATGGAGGGGGCATCCGCCCCCTTCCCGAGGCCCCCTACCACCTCCGACAGGCTCGCGCGCACCCACACCGCACCATGGAGACACCACGACCTGACGAGCCAGAAGATGAAACCGAAGAGGAGGGAGGGAGCTCACCCAAGTCAATCGTAGACCAACCGCTGCCGGAGCAAGTCCCGCCGTCGCCGCACAAGACCAGGCTACCACGAGGTTGCAGCCACGCCGCTTCAAGCCCCCCACGCCGAGCTCCAAATGGGTCTCCGCCGCCACCCCGCGACGCCCGCCGCCAGCCGAGACCAAATCCGGGGGGGGGGGATCTGGTCGGAGGCGCGCCGGCCCGCCACCACCAGATCCGGCCTTGCCGCGGCCGCCGCGGCGCAGACGCGCGCCCAGTCGCCGTCGCGCCATCACCAGGCCACCACGCCACCACCCTGGAGCCGCGCCGCCACACCGCCGTAGGTCAGCGCCCCCCGACGAGCGGCCGCCCCGCGCCAGCCGTGGAACCCGTGGGGAGGGGAGAAGGAGGCCCCGCCGCAGCCCGAGCCGGCCAGGCTTCGCCCGGCGGCCCTGCTAGGCGGCGGCGAGGGGGGAGGCCGCGGGAGGAGGGGTGTGTGGGAGGGAGGCTAGGGTTCCCCCCGGGCGCTCGCGGGAGCGCCGCGGGAGGGAGGAGGGGTCGGGGGTCGGGAGGGAGGTGCACCCTCTTCGGTGTCTTACAGTCACAGTCCCCCATATGTTGTTATACCTACTTTTGATGTTGTGTCTCATATTTATGAATTATTTTAGCATAACAAATAGAAGCTTTGAATTTTAGACATGGTGTTTGGAATTATTTTGTCAAATTTTAAAGTGTCATGACTACACGAATTCCATAGAGGACGAAAGAACTTTGTAAAGTGTTTCTTTCATAGGTCTTTTATACCTTGACCCAATAATTAGGCTTGCTTGAATTGTGTACTCTTTGTGTGCTTCTAGTGAGTGAAAGGATATAAACATGTTTATTCACGGGTCCTTTTGGACTTGGCACATGAATTAGGCCCTGCTTTAGTTGAGTGTATTTTTTGTGTGCTTCTAATATTTAGCTTAACCTTGAGCTAAATATTGGGGAGCATAAAAAAACTAGATGAATTTTCCCACACCTTGTCTCAAGGAACTTCTATGGCTGCAATATGCAGACACGATATTGATCCTTGGTCGTAACAATCCCTTGGATATCATCAACCTCAAATGGTTATTGTTGTGCTTTGAGTCCATGTCATGACTCAAAAGTCAACTTTCATACAAGTGAGGCTATTGTTATGGGACGTGACCTCGAGGAGCTGCACCAAGCCGTTAATAAGATGAACTATAAGTTGGATAGCATTCCCGTGAGCTGCCTTGGGACATCTCGCCTAGGAAGTTTAGCATCACCAGTTTTTGCTTCCTTTCTGAGAAGGTATCTGAGTGGGTTGAATCATGAAAATGCAAGAATTTGTATTCAAGTGGAAGATGATGCTTATTAATTCTTGTCTTCTTCCAATGCACATCATGGCGTGCCACCTTCTCCGGGACAGGGTCCATGTAGATTTTGATAAAGTTTGGATTGAGGTTCATTTGGCTAAAAGAAAAGAAGTAGAATATCTGATGGGGCATTATTTGTTACCTAAGATGGCAAGGAGGACTCGGGATCACAAACTCTAAACTCATGAACACTTGAATAGGTGCCTTCTGGCGAAACTGGCCTAGAAGATCCAGAATAAGAGGGAGGGTTGTGGCTTGACATGGTCGGGAAAGAGTACTTGGGTAGACACATCCTTACTTTGATTAGTTTGTGCCAAAAGGGGGTACCAATTCTATAAATTAATCCTGAAGGTAAGGAATTTGATTTGTGTTGGAGCTAAACATGAGGTTAAGGATGGTCTCCAAATAGCCTTTTGGCTGGAATGTTGTATGGGGGAAGATGATTGTATCATGATATCCCTGGCTAATATTGATGTGCGTGTTAGATGAATATTTGTTGGGCCCTGAAGAGCAAATGTTTGTAGTATCGGAAGAATCCTCCCTCGCTATTTGAAGACCACGGTATCAAATATGTAGAGTTCCCCTACAAGCCGATGATCAACCCCGCACACAACTGGAGAACTTCTCTTGGTCCCCAACTTAGACTAGTGAGATTGTCAATCTCACTATCTTTGCTAGTTACAATATTTAATGTATCGAGTGGTAAGAATTGAATTTTATTAACAAAGGAAATAAATTTTAGAATATTAAATAAAATAATAAAGTAAATGAGGTTGTATTTATGAGAAACAAAGGACCGAGAGTCATGATTTCACTAGTGGAACCTCTCCCAAGTAACATAGGTCAGGTAAAATAAACTATAGTTGTGTATCAATTAAATTGCAGTGTTGATGATCAATCATACAAGCCACGATTGCAAATAGGCATTACATCCTTATGTCTATATACTATTATCTAATTGCATTTATAACTAATACTCCACTCCAAGATCACTACCCAACATGAATCTAAGATAAAAATAGAGCATTACATTAAGCAAGATGACATAATGTTGATAGTTGATGTCTACTACGCAATTTTGTACACTCGTGTTGGGCCTCCAAGCGCAGAATTTTGTAGGACAGTAGCAATTTTCCCTCAAGTGGATGACCTAAGGTTTATCAATCCGTGGAAGGCGTAGGATGAAAATGGTCTCTCTCAAACAACCCTACAACCAAATAACAAAGAGCCTCTTGTGCCCCCAACATACCAAATACAATGATAATTTGTATAGGTGCACTAGTTCTGTAGTAATGATAGTAGATATTGATTTTTGTAATAGGAACAATAGAAAACAGAAAGGTAGCAATTAATAAAACGGAGCACAAATGGTATTGCAATGCTTGAAAATGAGGCCTAGGGCCCATACTTTCGCTAGTGCAATCTCTCAACAATGCTAATATAATTGGATCATATAACCATCCCTCAACATGTGATGAAGAATCACTCCAAAGTTCCTATCTAGCGGAGAACATAAGAATAAATTATTTGTAGGGTACGAAACCACCTCAAAGCTATTCTTTCCGATCAATCTATCCTAGAGTTCGTACTAAAATAACACAAAGCTATTCTTTCCGATCAATCTAACCAAGAGTTCGTACTAAAATAACACCATATGATACACATCAACCAACTCTAATGTCACCTAGATACTCCAATGTCACCGCAAGTATCCGTGAGTTGATTATGCGATATGCATCAAACAATTTTAGATTCATAATACTCAATCCAACACAAAGAACCTCAAAGAGTGCCCCAAGATTTCTACCGGAGAAACAAAGACGACAACGTGCATCAACCCCTATGCATAGATTTCCCCAATGTCACCTCGGGAATCCGCGAGTTGAGTGCCAAAACACATATCAAGTGAATCAATATGATACCCCATTGTCACCACGGGTATTCATATCAAGACATACATCAAGTGCTATCAAATTGAAAAAAGTATTCTATCCGATAAAACGAAATCTGAAAGGGAAAACTCAATTCATCACAAGATAGAGAGGGGAAAACACCATATGATCCGACTATATTAACAAAGCCTGCGATACATTAAGATCATGACATCTCAAGAACACGAGAGAGAGAGAGAGAGATTAAACACATAGCTACTGGTACAAACACTCAGCCCCGAGGGTGGACTACTCCCCCCTCATCATGGTGGCCGCCGGGATGATGAAGATGGCCACCGGTGATGATCTCCCCCTCCGGCAGGGTGCCGGAACGGGGTCTAGATTGGTTTTTTGTGGCTACAGAGGCTTGCGGCGGCGAAACTTATGATCTAGGGTTATTTTTGATGGTTTCTCTATTTATAGGATTTTTTGGCGTTGGTTTCACGCTAAGATGGGCCTCGAGGTGAGCATGACCCACCGGGCAAGCCGGGCCCACCAGGCGTGCCCCGGTGTGTTGTGCCCTACTCCTTCACCTTCTGGTCCTTCCGCGAAGCTTCGGGGGTCCCTTTTGTTCCAAAAAAAATCGTCATAAAGTTTCAGCCCATTTGGAGAACTTTCATTTCTGCACAAAAAACAACACCACGGTAGTTCTGCTGAAAACTGTGTCAGTCTGGGTTAGTTCCATGCAAATCATACCAAAACCATATAAAATTATTGTAAACATGGCATGAATACGTCATAAAATATAGATACGTTGGAGACGTATCAGCATCCCCAAGCTTAATTCCTACTCGTCCTCGAGTAGGTAAATGATAAAAGAAATAATGTATGAAGTGTGAATGCTAGCAAAGTGCATAAGTTTGATCAATGATAATTTCAATCACTTTTCCTAGCATCATAACAACAACTCTTTCTTATAAAACTTCTCATGTTAAAGTAGCAACCAATTCACATGTTAAGGTTCAAACAATGAATTCTCTTGAAACCCAACAACCTATGTTCTCAGTAACCAAGCAATTGCAATTCAACTTATTCAACAGAGTTTAAGTAAGAGCTCCGCATACTCAACCATCATATAGTCCTCTATGATTGCTAACACTCACTGCATACACATGAGCAAAACGTTTCAACCAGACACATAGAAAGATAGGGGCTTATTGTTTTGCCTCCCAACGTATTCACCTCACGGGTGATGTCAACAATGATAACTCATGCTATGCATATCCAACTGGATATATGTGCCTAGATCTTTCCTCACCACCTGATGCTTGCCAAAAGATAAAAATAAAAAGGAATAGAGGGAAAAACTTTGACTCTTGCATGAAAGTAAATACATAAAGTAAAAGATAGGCCCTTCGCAGAGGGAAGCAGAGGTTGCCATGCGCTTTTTGTTTGTATGCTCAATCCCTTAGTGCAAAAGAACGTCACGTTATATTGCTCCTTATGACAGCAACCTTTATTATGCAGTCTGTCGCTTTTATTCTTTGCCATCACAAGTTCGTACAATGCTCAATTTTCTCTTACACTAAATGATTTAACACTTTTAGAAGCAATTTTTATTGCCTTAGTGCACCGATGACAACTTACTTGAAGGATCTTTCTCAATCCTTAGGTAGGTATGGTGGACTCTTGAAAATAAGATTTGGGTTTAAGGGTTTTTTGGATGCACAAGTAGTATCTCTACTTGGTGCGGAATTTTTGGCTAGCAAAGATGGGGGGCAAGCACCACATGTTGAAGGATCTATGACAATATAACTTCTATGTGAATATGAACAAACATAAGTCATTACATTGTCTTCCTTGTCCAACGTCAACAATTTTGGCATATAATATTTTGATGGGGGCTCACAATCACAAAAGATTTCCAAGATAGTGTATGTGCATGTGAAAGTTCTCTTCCTTCTACTAATCATTCATGAATTCCTTGTATGACCAATATTGTGATTGTCAAGCTTCAAAAGATTTCACTTTCTAAACCCAATGTGAAGCTACCACTAGGCATGATATGAACATATAATTCCAACTTCATGATGTTCAATTCATTCAACAATTTGCTCAAAGGATATAAGTGAAGCACAAGAGTAAATGACAAGCTACTCAAAAAGATATAGGTGAAGATCGTGTAAGTAGTTGATTAAATGGGTAGCTAATTGAGGACTTTCTCTTGTTAAAAACTTTCAGATCTAAGAATTTTATTAAAACAGCAAGCAAAACAAAATAAAATGACATTCCAACAATAGCATAGCTCATGTCAAGAAGCAAAAACTTATGATCAACCGATACTTACCGAAAGTTGTTGAAGAAGAAAGGTGGGATGCCTACCGGGGCATCCCCAAGCTTAGATGCTTGAGACTTCTTGAAATATTATCTTGGGATGCCTTGGGCATCCCCAACCTTGAGATTTTGTGTCTCCTTAATTCCTTTTATATCACGGTTTCCCTAAATCTTAAAAACTTCATCCACACAAAACTCAACAAGAACTCGTGAGATAAGTTAGTATAAACCAATGCAAAAACCTTATCATTCTCTACTGTAGCAAATCACTAAAATTATTATTCAACATTGCATACTAAAGGCCTCTGCATATTGAATACTCCTATCCTCAAATAGAATCATTAAACAAGCAAACATATGCAAACAATGCAAACATAACAGCAATCTGCCAAAACAGTACACTCTGTAAGGAATGCAAGAGTATCAATACTTCTTTACCTCCAAAAATTATGAAAATTTACCACACTGTAGAAAATTTTTCAGAGCTTATTGTCCAAAAAATTTCAACATTTTATCACATTCTCACTTTCCTAGGGAATTTTTGCAACAACGATAAACTTTCTGTTTTGAAACAGCAAGATGTAGACTTGCAAAATAAGCATGGCAAAGGCTATACTTGACATTTTTGTTGAAAAGAAAGATGAAAAACATTATTATAAATAACAGCACGCAAATCCTAACAAAATAAAATGATGCCCCAAGTAAAACTCATATCATGTGACGAATGAAAACATAGCTCCAAGTGAGGTTACCGATAATGTTGAAGACGAAAGAGGGGATGCCTTCTGGGTATCCCCAAGCTTAGTTGCTTGGATCTTCCTTGAATATTACCTTGGGGTGCCTTGGGCATCCCCAAGCTTAAGGTCTTGTCACTCCTTATTCTCCTCACATCGATATCTCACCCAAAACTTGAAAACTTCAATGACACAAAACTTAACAGAACTTCGTGAGATAGGTTAGTATGATAAAGAGCAAACCACTCACTTGTGGTACTGCCAAAGACAAGATTCATAATTGTGCTCACACAATGCCTAATGTACCATATCATTTCCACAATTTATATTGAGCAATATAAGCCATAGAAACTAGGAAACAAGCAAACTATGCATTGAAAACAGAATCTGTCAAAAACATAACAGTCTATAGTAATCTGTACTCCAACCATACTTCTGCTACTCCAAAACTTCTGAAAAATTAGGACAACGTAGGGAATTTGTATATCTAGCAGCTGTAAAAAATTCAGATCAAAAGCATATTCCAGTGAATTTCCAAAATTCCTGGGATGAGCGCGAAAGTTTCTGTTTTGCACAGATTCAAGTCAACCATCATCCACACTATCCCAAAGGCTTTACTTGGCACTTTATTGAAACGAAAGCAATAAAACATGATTACTACAGTAGCCTAATCATGTGAACACACAAAAATAGTAGGTAAAAGTGTTTGGTTGTCTCCCAGCAAGCGCTTTTCTTTAATGCCTTTTAGCTAGGAATGATGAGTTCAATGATGCTCGCATAAAAGATAAGAATTGAAACACAAAGAGAGCATCTTGAAGCATATGACTAGCACATTTAAGACTAACCCACTTCCTATGCATAGGGATTTTGTGAGCAAACAACTTATGGGAGCAACAATCAACTAGCATAGGAAGGCAAAACAAGTGCAACTTCAAAACTTTCAACACATAGAGAGGAAACTTGATATTATTGCAATATGTAAAAGCATATGTTCCTCTCTCATAATAATTTTCAGTAGCATCATGAAGAAATTCAACAATATAACCATCACATAAAGCATTCCTTTCATGACACAAAAGCATATAAAACTTATTACTCTCAACATAAGCAAATTTCTTCTCATCAATAGTAGTGGGAGCAAACTCAACAAAATACCTATCATGAGAGTGAAAATTAAACAAGTTTCATGGTTATCATTATTCTTTATAGCATACATGTCATCACCATAATCATCATAGATAGCAACTTTGTTATCATAGTCAATTGAAGCCTCATCCAAAATGGTGGATTCATCACTAAATAAAGTCAAGACCTCTCCAAATCCACTTTCATCATTGTGATAAGATTCAACACCCTCCAAAATAGTGGGATCATTACCTAGAGTTGACACTCTTCCATACCCACATTCATCATTGTAATCATCATAAATAGGAGGCATGCTACCATTATAACAAATTTGCACATCAAAACTTGGGGGAATAAAAATATCATCTTCATCAAACATAGCATCCCCAAGCTTATGGCTTTGCATATCACTATCATCATGGATATTCAAAGAATTCATACTAACAACATTGCAATCATGCTCATCATTTATACCAAACATTCTATTGAATTCGTCTTCTATCAATTGAGCACAATTTTCCTTTTGATCACTTTCATGAAAGACATTATAAAGATGAATAATATGATGCAACCTCAATTCCATTTTTTGTAGTTTTCTTTTATAAAACCAAACTAGTGATAAAACAAGAAACTAAAAGATTCAATTGCAGATCTAAATATATACCTTCATGCACTCACCTCCCCGGCAACGGCGCCAGAAAATAGCTTCGTTGACAGGATGTGAGTGCCACTTACCTAGCCTCCCCGGCAATGGCGCCAGAAAAGAGCTTGATGTCTATTACACAACTTTATTCTTGTAGACTCGTGTTGGGCCTCCAAGCGCAGAGTTTTGTAGGACAGTAGCTATTTTCCCTCAAGTGGATGACCTAAGGTTTATCAATCCGTGGGAGGCGTAGGATGAAGATGGTCTCTCTCAAACAACCCTGCAACCAAATAACAAAGAGTCTCTTGTGTCCCCAACACACCAAATACAATGGTAATTTGTATAGGTGCACTAGTTCTGTAGTAATGATAGTAGATATTGATTTTTGTAATAGGAACAACAAAAAACAGCAAGGTAGCACTTGATAAAATGGAGGACAAACGGTATTGCAATGCTTGAAAATGAGGCCTAGGGTCCGTACTTTCGCTAGTGCAATCTCTCAACAATGCTAATATAATTGGATCATATAACCATCCCTCAACATGCGATGAAGAATCACTCCAAAGTTCCTATCTAGCGGAGAACATAAGAATAAATTATTTATAGGGTATGAAACAACCTCAAATCTGTTCTTTCCGATCAATCTATCCTAGAGTTGGTACTAAAATAACACAAAGCTATTCTTTCTGATCAATCTAACCAAGAGTTCATACTAAAATAACACCATATGATACACATCAACCAACTCTAATGTCACCTAGATACACCAATGTCACCGCGAGTATCCGTGAGTTGATTGCGATATGCATCAAACAATTTCAGATTCATAATACTCAATCCAACACAAAGAACTTCAAAGAGTGCCCCAAGATTTCTACCCGAGAAACAAAGACGAGAACGTGCATCAACCCCTATGCATAGATTACCCCAATGTCACCACGGAAATCCGCGAGTTTGAGTGCCAAAACACATATCAAGTGAATCGATATGATACCCCATTGTCACCACGGGTATTCATAGCAAGACATACATCAAGTTTTCCCAAATCCAAAAAAGTATTCAATCCGATAAAACAAAATCTCAAAGGGAAAACTCAATTCATCACAAGATAGAGAGGGGAAAACACCATATGATTCGACTATATTAACAAAGCCCGCGATACATCAAGATCATGACATCTCAAGAACACGAGAGAGAGAGAGAGATTAAACACATAGCTACTAGTACAAACCCTCAGCCCCGAGGGTGGACTACTCCCTCCTCATCATGGTGGCCGCCGGGATGATGAAGATGGCCACCGGTGATGATCTCCCCCTCCGGCAGGATGCCGGAACGGGGTCTAGATTGGTTTTTCATGGCTACAGAGGCTTGCGGCGGCAGAACTTTTGATCTACGGTTATTTCTAATGGTTTCTCTATTTATATGATTTTTGGTGTTGGTTTCACGCTAAGATGGGCCTCGAGGTGAGCACAACCCACCAGGGCAAGCCGGGCCCACCAGGCGCGCCCGGTGTCTTGTTCCCTACTCCTTCACCTCCTGGTCCTTCCACTAAGCTTCGGGTTCTCTTTTTCTATAAAAAAATTTGTCAAAAAGTTTCAGCCCATTTGCAGAACTTTTATTTCTGCACAAAAAACAACACCACGATAGTTCTGCTGAAGACAACGTTAGTCCGGGTTAGTTCCATGCAAATCATACCGAAACCATATAAAATTATTGTAAACATGGCATCAATACTTCATAAATTATAGATACGTTGGAGACGTATCAATAGTATATTTTCTTTACCTCCAGTTCATCACCAAGACAACTAGGAAATTATATTTTTATCTTCAGTGGATATAACACACTACAAGGCTTTTTATCCTTTTTGTCACTGAGATAGATTACTTGCAAAGTTAAGTCCGACCAACATACACAACTCCCTCTTAGAGATCATTCATCTAAACACGGCCAATGAAAAAGACTAATAAATCGTATCATACATGTATTTAAATCATGCAACAAAGAACCCAAATAAACCAAATAAAAATCCATATATAATCAGATTATAAAGTGAAAATTCATCACACTGGGAATTACATCTGATTGATCAACCACATAGGGTAGCTAATGTGATGTAGTTATTGAAGAACGAGAGAAGGGAGATGCCACATAGCTCCTGATATTGACCTATGGTCCAAGGAGCACTACCAACACATGATCATCAGAGCAAAAAAGTTGATGTAGATAGCTCCGATGGAGTACAGGAGAAGGACTCTAGATTAGATCGCCTCAGAACACGTGGAGGCGGTGGCGTAAAAATTCCATTATAATTATGATTGCGATCAGGGTGTTATTACAGAGCCAGGAGCGAGAGGCGGCGGCGAAGTGCCCCAGGAGGCCCACACTATAGGTCCATGTGACACAACCCCTAGCCTCGTGGTGATGCTGCGTGGGGCCCTGGTGACTGCCCTTTGGTGTTGCTTTGTTCCTCTCATGCCTTCTACTAATTTCCCGTGATGATTTATATTTTCCTTATTTTTCTGGTCACCCAGAAATATTTATTCTGATGCATCAAAATAGTAAAGAACATAAACTAACACTTGACACTAAATTTAATAGGTTAGTTCATTAAAATTGCCAAAAGTATGTATAAATGATAAGAACAGCATGACCATGCAAAAAATAGATAGATCTGAGACGTATGAGCATCCACAAGCTTAATCTGTGCTCGTCCCCGGTAGATAGATGACAAAAATCATAATTTTTATTGTGAATGCTACCTTAACATTAACATGATTATATGATGTAGTCTCTTTAAAGTTTAACTCAAGAATACTGATGCAAAGCAATTGCCAATAGTTAACAATTATCAAACCATATCAAAGCACATAAGTATACTCAGTTTTAATGCAATGAATCATTTCCCTTTGCCAAGTACTATATCTTATGTATACACTAGGCACCTTTGTCCATATGTAGTACATATTTGCTTGTAGTACTTATGCACTCTTTCTTTGCATCTATATGTACTATATCTTATTTGATAGCTCTTGTAGTCTTACTTGTTGCTTGTTTATTCCAGTTTTAGTGCTGAATGAATGCCTAGATTCCCAATTGAATTAGGAAGACAAGAGGGGAGGATGACACTGACATGTTGTTGTTATTTGGTAAGCATTGCATTGAATGTGCAATAGAGGACCAATTGAGAAAAAGCAATGACATAGGTCCATCCTATATGGCACAAAGCATGTTAACGATATCCTTATAGGGCATGTCAAGAGCTACCTGACAACTTATAGGAGGGGACCACATATCTTAAGGGCTTTGGCATCTTATCTTAGGAGAGAAGAGTTGGTATCGGAGCCAAGAATCAAGGAGGAGAAGTTAGCATCTTTCCTATTTGTGGCATGACACAATTAATCTTATGAAGATTCCAATTAGAACTTGAGCAGAGTGGTTGTACATTTCATGAGTGCATCAAGGATTTCTTCGACATGATCTCTATCTTAGCTAGTTGATTTTTGAAGCCTCCCAACATTGATGAACTGCTTGCAAAAAAATTCTTTCCTGGTTTTCATTTTTAACACTTCCACAATTCTTATCTTATCTACCTCAAACTTATTTATTGACCTGCAATTGGATTCCTTTCAGAATTGTATAGGAGCCATTGATGGGCCTCATGTACCTATGACGACAACACCCGGGAATGCCGCTCCATTTCGAAATAGGAAGGGAAACCTTAGTCATAATGTTATGATTGCATGTGACTTTTACCTAAGAGTCACTTTTGTATCATGTGGCTGGGCGGGTTCCTCTAAATACCGGAGTTCTTCAGTTTGCGATGAGCAAAGCTTTAGACTACCAGATGGAAAGGTTTGTTTGGTTGATGGGGTTTATGGAAATATTGAATCATTACTTGCACCTTATCAGGCTGGTCGGTACAATCTGAAGAAATTACACTACTGTAGGATGCTACTAATGTGACACTACAATCAGAGACCCTTTGATGAAACCGTGTGCGATGCAATAATTGGAAACGGTGGTGTAAAAACCCGTCAAAAAAGGTGCAAAACATTTGCGATGGAGGATGCATCAAACACGGTTCAGATTTTAGTTGCGTGTGCGATGCAAGGCATACGGTTCAGTTCAATTAACTATTTGCGATGATGAGGAACAAAAGAAACGGGCGGCCAGATGAAGGTGTGTGCGATATACAACATACGGTTCACTAGGATGAACTGTGTGTGATTAGGCAACACAATGGAAACGGTTCAACTGAACAAGATGTGTGTGATACGCGGCAAACAGGTCCGTAATCAGAAATGTGTGCGAAGACCAATAATAACATAGACGATTGCTGCTAATAAGCCGTGTGATTTGCTCTGTCTACAGAAGAATAACATGTATAAGGACTTGATTCCATAAACAGAATGAACATCGAATTACATATGTGGCTAGTACACACATGACCTTTGCACACACGAAAGTACGTTCCAAAATTTCTATGAAACTCAAATAATGTATAAAAAGGCAAAACGAACCGTGAATAATTTCATATTTTTAGGACGACGCTACTATATATAGTTGCATGTTGCCTCTATAAAATAAATCAAGGCGGGAAGAGACATCGTATGTCGTTTCGCACACATAGGTGACAAGGTCCCTCTCGGAACCATGAGCCTTTTTGAGAGAAGCTTCGGTTTGTAAGAAGATTGTACCAAAACTTGTCCCAAATCGGACTCATTTTTTACCACAACATGTTGGTGCTATGACATAACACCATTCCAAGTTTCATGATTTTGAGGCGAGTTTTGGATTTACAGTAATTTTAAAACCAGGTTTCTCAATGTTTACTGTCGAGTCGGCACCGCCCTGGATAGGCTTTTTCCTCGTGGGTCCTAAATGATAAATCCAAATCTGTGACTACCATGCAACTTTTCTTATTAAGAATTACAGCCCTTGGTGTGCAAGCTGAAAATAAGTTTGTGGGTGCTATGGGCACTAAGAACTTGCGGTTCTGTAATGAACAAAGATCTCAAGGATTCTGCGAGAGTGATGTTCTTTGCCTATGTTGTGAATGCTTATAATATTTATGTCTTAATTAAAGAAATGGCAAGCCATTGGCCCAGTATGAAAGAAAATATGGGTCAAAGCCGAGTTGAAAAGGGCAACAATATCTAACTCCAGCTAACAAACAGTACAAAAGCACGAGGATTAAATGCTCATAAGGTTTAGACAAAATCCAGATTGAACAGGACAGTGACATCTAACTCAACCAAAGTTTTCGGCAGTCTCAATCAAATGGATCGGTCTGATCCATAAAATCAAGATCCCCGGCCAGAAATTCTACTGGTCCATGATGACAAGCTGTTGTAAATAGAAGCCGAGCACGATCACAAGCCCTTAGGTCCACATGAAACTTCTTTTTATGTTGTTCAACACCTGCAGCCGTAAGAAATTTCTTGTTGAAAAACATAATCCTCACGGACAATAGTGCCCTCGCATTCAACATGAAGAATGTGACAAAGCTAGTGTTTGCATTGTTGGATGCATATCCTTCCAGTGTTACTGTCTTCAAACGAATGTCGTGAGATCTGAGAAAATCCCTGTGCTTCTTGAACCATCGATTGGTTATACCTTTTTCTCCATGTGTTAGTGCCTAAATAGACATGAAGATTGAAAATAGTTAATGTCTAAAAAGATTATGTTGAAAGAGTGATAGCTGAACGATTAATTATTGTACATTATATATGGGCTTTCAATGTGCGTGAAATCATCACTTTCATATACAAATTCTCCAGACATGGAAAGCATTGCAACAAGGCAATAATGATGTTGAGATCAAAACACCACATACTGATATATAAGGTCTTGACAGAATCCACCACCACTGATAGGATGGACAAGCGCTTCATTGAGCATAGAACATAATATTAGCACTGAAAGTGTACTCCAAGATGATACTTAACTTATGCGCACAAATGAAAAATGCAAATTACAAAAGTGTACATGAATAATATATAGTACCTCAATAGGTGTGGAGGCAAACACCATCTCGAACCATTCAAATGGATCACTAATTGCACCCAAGGTCTCCAGTTTAGGCGTAGAGACCACAATTATTTGTGAAGGTTTATAACAACAATCAAGGAGCAACCTTTGAATTCAAGGGGCGTCTTCGATGATGAGCTCCTGTCCTTCAAAATGAATTCCAATGCTTACAAGGTGAGACGACTTTATTTTGAGACAAGGGATATGGATTCCTAGTCCAAAAACAAGCACCAAACGCTGCAGTGCAGGGCAGCTAGAGTGGATGATGCTGTGAAGTGAGGCCACCGATATATCAACCAACACAAGCGCAAGTTTTTTCAGCAGTGGCAGTCGAAGCATTTGTACCAGATAGTCTGCTAGATGGCACCGGGTCAAGGTGGCGGTGTGGAGAGAGGAGGAAAACCATGAGATGGGAATCAGTGGTAAGGGCACAGATGCAGCTCTTGGTGGTAACCTATCGCTGTAGTAATGGTAGAACTCAAGCTGCTGGAATTTATCGAATTGACGGGATGTCAGCCAGGCGGCCACCGTGCAGGGTATGTCCAACATGTAGCATGCCGGGATGCAGATGCGTTGAACGGAGCCCTCGTGGGAGGAGATGATGGCTCTGGGGAGTTCAGAATCATCATCGACAGATAGCTAACGACAGTCGAGATTAAGAGGCGCGGTGCACCATAGAGTGCGCCACCGAGATGCGAGGAGTTGTGTGCGGCAGCCATCCATGTTGGGGAGAAGGGAGAGGATCCCCCCAAGGATTCCATCCGGGAGATCGCTGATGCGGTCCGCCGGAGATTCTACTGGTTCCTCAGGTCCAGGGGGCGCTTCTGGCCGCAAAGCCGGGTCGAAGATCTACATCCGGCGGCGCCGCTGGTCGGACCCTCATCTGTGTACATACCAATCTGAAAGAAAAAAATGGCATAACATGTAGGACATTCGAAGTCAATTCTCAAGATCAGGAATAAAAAGGCACAAACATATATGTAGGACATTTAAAATCAATTCTCAAGATCTGGCCACGAATTATTAGCACGCAAGCTAACCCTAGTCGGATTATTAGCAAAAATCATTTATACAGAACAAACAATTAATCACTAACTCTATACGGATAACATTTAAACAATCAATACACTACGTGCATCTAATGAATCTTAATTACTCTGATTTCATGGACTGAGAGAACATAACCATAGGATTTGTATTCCAGAAAAATTATAGAGGGGCGTGGTGGGGGGGGGGGGGGTTAACCAGAGAAAACACTTGTTATGTTTGCCGCACAAATGGGTATATAGATGACTAACCGGTTTTCTGTCGGAGTTGCAGTTGTTAACGGAGTTGCTGTTGACCTCCGGCTCCGGCTGGGGGGGGGGGCACGACGGTGCCGATGAAGTCAAGGTTGTGCTGCTGCCCGCGCGAGACCTCGTCGGCGGCGACGGAAACGTCTGTGGCCAACTTCACGTGTTGTGCGAGTGCTTCACCAGCCCCGGCGTCACCACTCCCACTTATGGTGCGCTTCGGCAGCATCGTCATACACTCCAGAGTCCAGACGTTGGTGACCACTATGGACCGGGGGTGCGGCCGCCTATTATGGCCGGTGGCTCAGGCGCGCAATTAATATGGACCAGTGGGAGCGAGGCGGGCTGCGGTCAAAAGTTGTCTCACCTCCCGGTGAGCCTGCACAGCGGACGTCTGCCATTCCTACCATCATTTCACATAGCTACTCGCACGCCTCCCCGTCAATACATACACCTGCACGCACGCCTCCCGGTATGCCTGCACGGCAGACTGCTCGCATGCGTCCCGTCAACTCATGCCTGCTCGCACGGCATACGGGGCGTGTGGCAGCACGTATGTTTTTTGGATTATTTTCTGCCGCTTTACTGCTTCACTGAACAGTTTGCGTTGAAGAGATGCACAAATCCTGTGTTGAACATCACGCATGCTTCCCGGTGAACCTGCGCACCAGACGAGTTTTGGATTTACTAGAATTTAAAAACCAGGTATCTCAGCATTTTGACGGCCATCAACAGTGCCCTGGTGTTTGAAATTCATTCCCATTTCTTGCGTCGGACCTAATTAAGCATGCACCCAAGACATTTTTTGAAAGCAATAAGAGGCAACGGATATCGTTTTGTCCCCAAAGGTGGCACGTTCCCTACCGAAACCACCAGGCTTGTTGTGAGAAGCTCTGGTTTGTGAGAAGCATATACCCAAACCTGCCCCAAATGAGACAAAAATTTTACCGCGGCATGTTGATGCCACTCCATGATAGCATGCCAAATTTCATGAATTTCACATGAGTTTTGGATTTACTAGAATTTAAAAATAAGGTATCTCAACATTTTGCCGGCAATCAACGGTGCTCTGGTGTTTGAAATTCATTCCCATTTCTTGCATGGGACCTAAGCACGCACCCAAGGACACAGATTTGATTTTTCAACCAATTTATATGCACTGCAGCATATGCATGTAGTTCAAATTTGAATTATGCACATAAATGCATTGAAAACTTAGTTAATGCATAAAAATGTCCAAACGAACCCCGAAAAAACACAAAAATTGACACAACACTCCTGTTGTTCTATGTTGACACGAGAAAAAATTTGAAAGCAATAAGAGGCAATGGATATCGTTTCGTCCCCAAAGGTGGGACGTTCCCTACCGAAACCATCATGGTTGTTGTGAGAAGCTCTGGTTTCTGAGAAGCATATACCCAAACCTGCCCCAAATGGGACAAAAAACTTACCACGGCATGTTGATGCCGCTCCATGATAGCATGCCAAGTTTCATGAATTTCAGACGAGTTTTGGATTTACTAGAATTTATAAACCAGGTATCTCAATGTTGTGCCGGCAATCAACGGTGCCCTGGTGATTGAAATTCATTACCGTATCTTGCATGGGACCTAAGCATGCACCCAAGGAAACAAATTTGATTTTTCAACCAATTTATATGCACTCCAGCATGTGCATGTAGTTCAAATTTGAATTATTCACATCAATGAATTGAGAACTCAGTATGCATAGAAATGTCCAAACGAACCCCGAAAAATCACAAAAATTGACACAACACTCCTGTTGTTCTATGTTGACACGAGAAAAAATTTGAAAGCAATAAGAGGCAATGGATATCGTTTCGTCCCCAAAGTTGGGACGTTCCCTACCGAAACCACCATGCTTGTTTTGAGAAGCTCTTGTTTGTGGGAAGCATATACCCAAACATGCCCCAAATGGGACAAAAAAATTACCACGGCATGTTGATGCCGCTCCATGATAGCATGCCAAGTTTCATGAATTTCAGACGAGTTTTGGATTTACTAGAATTTAAAAACCAGGCATCTCAATGTATTGCCGACAATCAACAGTGCCCTGGTGTTTGAAATTCATACCCATTTCTTGCATGGGACCTAAGCATGCACCCAAGGACAAAGATTTGTTTTTTCAACCAATTTATATGCACTGGAGCATGTGCATGTAGTTCAAATTTGAATTATGCACATAAATGCATTAAAAACTCACTTAATGCATAAAATGTCCAAACGAACCCCGAAAAATCACAAAAAATAACACAACACTCCTGTTGTTCTTTGTTGACACGAGAAATTTTTTGAAAGCAATAAGAGGCAATGGATATCGTTTCGTTCCCAAAGGTGGGGCGTTCCCTACCGAAACCATCATGCTTGTTTTGAGAAGCTCTAGTTTGTGAGAGGCATATATCCAAACCTACCCCAAATGGGACACAAAATTTACCACGACATGTTGATGCCGCTCCATGATTGCATGCCAAGTTTCATGAATTTCAGACGAGTTTTTGATTACTAGAATTTAAAACCAGGTATCTCAATATTTGCGGCCGAGTGACGGTGGCAGGGTGTTTGACATTCATTCCCATTTCTTGCATGGGACCTAAGCATGCACCCAAGGACAAAGATTTGTTTTTTCAACCAATTTATATGCACTGGAGCATGTGCATGTAGTTCAAATTTGAATTATGTACATAAATGCATTGAAAACTCACTTAATGCATAAAAATGTCCAGACGAACCCTAAAAAATCACAAAAAATAACACAACACTCCTGTTGTTCTATGTTGACACGAGAAAATTTTTGAAAGCAATAAGAGGCAATGGATATCATTTCGTCCCCAAAGGTGGGGCGTTCCCTACCGAAACCATCATGCTTGTTGTGAGATGCTCTGGTTTGTGAGAAGCATATACCCAAACCTGCCCCAAATGGGACAAAAAATTTACCACGACATGTTGATGCCGCTCCATGATAGCATGCCAAGTTTCATGAATTTCATACGAGTTTTGGATTTACTCGAATTCAAAAACCAGGTATCTCAATGTTTGCGGCCGAGTTACGGTGGCAGGGTGTTTGACATTCATTACCATTTCTTGCATGGGACCTAAGAATGCACCCAAGGACAAAGATTTGATTTTTCAACCAATTTATATGGACTGGACCATGTGCATGTAGTTCAAATTTGAATTATGCACATAAATGCATTGAAAACTCACTTAATGCATAAAAATGTCCAAACGAACCCTGAATAATTCCAATTCTTTTATGACACACATATAGTTGCATGTTCACTGCAGATAAAAGGTCTAGCAATTCAAACACCGTCCATGGCCGCTGTGACCCCATTATGTAATTCAAATCAAGACGAAAAATCAAGTAGATCCCACACAGTTTATTATAACCAACCGTGTGAGATGCAGCACAAAATATCTTGGAGCACCGTCGGAGTATAGTACGCATACGGCTTACGCGAGAAGGTGCGACGGCTACAGTCCACGGCCCGCTCTGAATAAGGGACCTTGTCTGTTGACACTTTGCGCGCTAGTTTTTTCGCTGAAGCGATTCCAAATTTTCGGCTTCCGCGGAAATATCTACCCCCCGCCCCCTCCCCCTTACCAAAAGCCACATTTCCCCTGTTTCCGCCTTCCTTTCCAAGTTGAAACCTTCACTCCTTGCTTGCAGTGTCGCCTCCTTGCCGGCGACCCTCCTTCACGCTCCTCGGTCTCGCCTATCCAGGCAGGTAATCCACAACCGACCCCCGTCCTCCTCCTCCTTCCACATCCCACATGCCCCGACCGCCGGCGCGAGCGCGACACCTTCCACCCAAATCACCGACCCCTCCGCCAAGTAAGCAACGGCCTAAGCCATGGTGCACGCAGTATAGCCAGGATCTCAAGGAGCAATTGGTAGCGGCGAAGCAAATCACGGCCGCACGCGCGGATGAGGTCGCGATGGCTGCCATTCGTGCCGACCCCCAGATCTTGGAGGAGCACGTCGCCGTCGAGGCCACCGTTGACGCCTCGCGATCCAATGCCGCGACGCGGTTGGCTACTTTAAAAGACGGTTCTTGGCATTTTCTCGAGGACACTGTTGGTGCCTTCAACGAAGAGTACGAGGTGTTTTCTCAGCGTGCACGTGCTTACCTCATCTCGAGAGCTAGCAGGTTGGTGCCCGGAGCTGCTCAGGCAACTCACCACTACAACGAGGGCACCCACGATGCGGAGGCCTCGCCCTCTTCCATGTCCAAGGAGCCAATCATCATCGATATCTCCGACAATGAGGAGTAGCTTGTCTTATTAGCTCACTATAAGGACCCATGTTCAGTTTGCTAGCTACTACCTTTCCTTAACAAATTCTAGTGAATTGTGCTATCTACTTTTACCATGCAATCTTCTGCTATAGCGTATATGTTCTATATGTCGTGCAATGTGGTGTTCAGTTAACTACTTGGTTCAATTCTACAAATGTGATGTTCAATTCTTCAGGGTGCAATATTTCCAAGTTGTTAAGCATGCTTGGTTTGGTTAACTGTCTGATCTTCTATTAGGAGTATGCTATGTTGTGCAATGTGGTGCTCAGTTAACGTTTGGTTCATTTGTTGTGGTGTTTAGTTAACTACTTGGTTCAATTCTGCAATGCGATGTTCAATTGTTGTGGCTGCATTCTGTTATTGTATACCATCGAATTTGGAAGCACTTAATACATGAGAAACATATACAAGTGCTATATTTCCTAGTTCTTAATCATGCTTGGTTTGGATAAATGGGTTTTCCATGTGGCTTGAATTAATATGATGAATCTGCAATGTGCTTATTTATCATCAACATATTTTACTGATAGCATGCGAACCCTTACTTAACCTGATGACTAACTACCTTATATGTGTTGGAAGGAAACAATGGGAAGCACTGAGGTTTACAATATGGTACTAACTATTATACCTTGCCTTTTTTTATTCCTTTGTCCCATTTCCAATATAGAGAAGATATTTATGCACATCCTTGTTTTCAGGCTTCACTGACGATTACCTCTCAAACCACCTCTGTGGTCAGGAGGTGAGGAAAGTTTTCATACAACACCCATGGTTCAATATTGAAGTGTTCCTGAAGAGGTTGAAGGATGGACGGTCAATCATCCACACGCACTGGCCTAAAGTTGCAAAGACCTTCAACATGAATGAAGGCTCAATATTCGCCTTCTGGTTCAGCAGTTTTCCAGATGAGATGCATCTCTCTATGTACCGTCTATGATGCTAATTTCGAAAGGTTCTAGATGTTGCATGTGAAACTTGCTGCTGGTGTAGTTATGTAATGGGGTAGCTGAGTGCTGAAGCTATATCATGTTGTACTCCGATGTATTCCAATTATGAAATCCTGCTTCCTTAATATGGAAATGGAATATATTATGTGCTTAATATGAATGTCAATTAGATTAGTAAATGAATTATTAATAATAAGGCAATTAGCCCGCTAATTGGCCAATTAGCTTGCTAATTGGGGTTTCCTATTGCAAACGGTTATTGAGAAAACACCGTGGGCGATGACCTCAGGCAACGCACATAGTTTCTAGGAATAAACCGTGTTGGATGAATGAACAATCACACACGACATTCTCTTGAAAACTGTTTGTGTTATGCCACCTTGCGCAAACGTTTTCCTTGGAGTGACTGTGTGGGATGTATATACGAACGGAAACGTTTAGCGGTGACTGACTGTGTGGGATGTACTTACGACCGGAAATGATTTCGCCTATATAATTGTATTTTTTTAGTACTATTGTACATATTTTTGTATTTGAGTGCTCGCCGGTCGCACACGACCTCATTTTGCCGAGCGTGTGTGCCAGGAGGGCATATCCCCGACAGTTTCCGGGTCGTGTGGGAAGGACCCTCCTATCGCCCACACTCACTAGGTGACGGTTCCGAACGCCGTCACGGAAAGGGGTTAAAAACCATTTGTATAGCACCCACGTGTACCACTGTTAGGGGGTGGACGCCATCGACCACAAAACCATAATGAATTGTTCAATCATCGACATGCAGTTCTTCGCAACCATGTGGAAAGGATCCTAGGAGTTCTTAAAAGGAGCTTCCCAATTCTTCATGTTGGCACACTTCATTCAATCAAGAACCAAGTGAAAATTCCAGCAGGGCTGCAGTTCTTCGAAATATCATCAAAGTGCATAATTGTGACAAGGCTAGGTTTGATAACTGATGTCTTCTACACACTTATACTCTCGAAGACATTGCCAGGCCTCCAAAGGCAGAGGATTGTAGGACAACGGCAAATTTCACTCAAATGGATGACCTAAGATTTATCAATCCGCGGTAGATGGAGGGTTGAAAGTAGTCCTTCTCACACAACCCTACAAACAAATACAAGTGATCTCTTGTGTCTCCAACACACCCAATACAATTGTTAATTGTGTAGGTGCACTAGTTCGGCGAAGAGATTGGTTGTTTGGGTGATAGATTGATAGTTTGGATTATATCAATATTTCGTATTTTTGGAATAAAATAGGACATCATGGAAAACATTAGTAAAAGTGAGTAAAACTATTCTCAATGCTTGGAAACAAGGCCTAAGGCTCTTACTTTCACTAGTGCCAACTTCCAACATCATTAACATGGTTAAACAACATGATATAACCTCAAAAGGCGCAATAATGAATTTAGCCAAAGTTCCTCTCTTTTATCGGATCAAAGTAGGATGGGATTGGGTAGGTGCACAAATAGCCAACCACCTCAAAATCATCTTTCCAATATTAATCTTTTGAGCTACAACAATGTCACCTCAAGCTACCTCAGAAATTATACTACGACAACAACATATGATCTTTATCATTCTAACCTAATAGTCGTTAAGTTATCCCAGTGTCACTGCAGTTCTCCAAAATTTATACTAGACATGCATCATGTAATCTCACCGATTCCCAGAAGATTCAATCCAACATAAATAAAATCATACCATGAGAAATATCCAATTCACCACAAAGATAATATCAAGGGATACATCACATAATTCAACTCCATTAACAAAGCCCGTGATAACAATCATCACTGAAACAAACATAATCAAGGGAGAGAGAGAGATAGATCACATAGTTACTGGTACAAACCCTCATGACAAAGGGTGGGCTACTCCAAGATCATCATTGAATTAGCAAGGGATGATGGAGAGATTGATGAAGATTAATCCCCCTCCACTAGGGTGTTGGAAAAGGGCTAAAACGAAGATCGCCTAGATTGGAAACTAAGGTGTTGGAAAAATTGGGGTTAAATAACATGTGTTTTCGAGTATGTATATGTTGGGAAATGAAGTACAAAACAAAACTTTTCACACCTATGATCACCCAAGATCAATATGAAGATGCATAACAGGTTGGGATCACGATCATTAGCATCACCGAGTTGTAGCGGAAGAAGAATGTGTCGGTGTCGATCGTACTTGGAGTCCCACGAAACATCGATGAATGATCCCTCGTACCGCCCACGAACGGTCCCTCGAACCGAAGACCGAAAGCACGTCCTCTCTACTTGGTTGCAAGCGTGCAGCCTTCACGATCCGGCAGCGCTTTACGGTTTAGAGCTAATCGTCACCGGAGAATTAGAGGGAGGAGATTAGAACCACACTAGGCTTCTAATTATTAGGACCAGAGGATTAGCCTAGCTCTAATTAGTCAACTAGGACCAACTAGAACTAGAAGAACTAGAGGAGGCTCCAAAATTTGTGTATTCAAAAGAGCTAGATCCCCTAGTATATATAGGTTGGAGGGAAGGGGAGGGCCGCCACCAAGGGGGAAGGATTTCCGAAATGCGTTGAGGCGCAGCAGTTGACTCGACATATGGGCCAAAGCACTATTTCGGTGTGGGCTACGCGAACGGTACCAAATCGAGGCAAACTCTGAATACTAGATATAACCTAGAAATAACAGGGGTCAAGGTCGGCCAGTGAGAAAATGGGGGATAAGCTTCATCATTGAGAGGGAAACAGCCTGGATCACCAGCTAAGGCCCCTAAATTACTGCTCGATGATAAAGGAGGTCGGGGTGCAAAGAGAGCCAGGAAGTTTGCCTAGAAGTAGCCACCCTTTAAAGAGTGCGTAATAGCTCACTAATCGAGCGCCCTTGCGCTAAAGATGAACAGGGCTAAACGATCTGCCGAAGTTGTGGGATGTCAAAATGCATCGGTAGGGGAGCATTGTCCCCCTTGGCGCGCCAACCTAGGGGAGGAGGAGTTTGACTCCTCCCCTTCCCCAATTCGTCCTCCTTCCTTGGGGAAGGAGGCACTTTCCCACTTGGGCCTTTTTGGCCCAAATTGCCTTCCACCACTTGGCCTTTTTAGGACCGTTGATGTTAAATTAAATATAAAATAGTTCCAAGTATTTTCAGACCATTATATATATAATTTAACATCCCTGGAAACATTTTCCACCTATATATATTTATCAGTATTACCCGATATTCACCGAAACCCTTCCGGTGATCCCGAAATGCTTCCGGATCCTCTTGGAACTATTCCGAATATTAATGAAAAAAATCCACAAATATATTCTCATCCCTCCCGTCCTACTAACACTCAGCAGATCATGATTTCCTTAAGCCTATGAACCCGTAGGTTGGGTAACTCATAGACATCAACGGAACCGTTCGTTCAATGACCGATAACAAGACCGTGGACGTCCATATCGATTCCTGTGAGCACACGAATGATATTCGAGTTATCCTTTGGTTATCATGTGATGTTTCCTTTGCTTCACGATACTTCACAAAACCCGGGATGCATCAATATCCTCCTGAGTCATCACCATGCTCACTATACTGAAATCCTCGTTACCGGTTTTGTTCATTTTTCTCGTTATTGTGTTTCGGCATCCCTGTGACGAAGTCACATGTGTCTGGCCAGACGATGATCGATGCAGTCACACTGAGAGGGCCCTAAGAATATATTTCCATCATCGGAGGAGCAAAATCCCGCTCTCGAGCTATCCGGCCACTTATCAAACTTTCCGATGAACTTGCAAGTTGTCGTTATGATCACCGTGTTACAGCTGGCGTTTGAGCAACCCCAAAGCCCACCGTACGGTAAGAAATGACCACGATACTCTCATGGTCTAAGAAGCAATTTCACACATTAACACTATGTGTTATTACAATTGAATGTAGACAATATTAACTCAATTGATAACAAACAATAGTGGGTCGATTCAATATGATCATTCTTCTAACGTCATAATCTCTATGTTGTTTTAGGGCTATCATTACACTTAATGATATCCTAAGATTCGGAAATCAGGATCACCAACAACACTTGAGCTAGTCCCAGAGGCAAGACTAGGAGCCTTTAATTTAATCGTTTATCATTCCATACGCGCATATGAGTTTTCCACCGAATCACATATTCCAGTTTCATAGCAGTTATAGCATGAAATATAAACTCTTAATTATGAATATGGAAATATAATACTAATATTATTTCCTCTAGGGCATATTTCCAACAATATAGAGCCACCAGGACCAAAGAGGCGGTGGAACAAAGGTCCAGGGATACCATGCGACAACCTCACCCGGCCATGGGGTGGCCCTTTGAAGGAAATATGCTCTAGAGGCAATAATAAAGTTGTTATTTATATTACCTTATATCATGATAAATTTTTATTATTCATGCTAGAATTGTATTAACCGGAAACATAGTACATGTGTGAATACATAGACAAACAAACTGTCACTAGTATGCCTCTACTTGACTAGCTCGTTGAATCAAAGATGCTTAAGTTTCCTAGCCATAGACATGAGTTGTCATTTGATTAACGGGATCACATCATTAGAGAATGATGTGATTGACTTGACCCATTCCATTAGCTTAGCACTTGATAGTTTAGTATATTGCTATTTCTTTCTTCATGACTTATACATGTTCCTATGACTATGAGATTATGCAACTCCCGAATACCGGAGGAACACTTAGTGTGCTACCAAACGTCACAACGTAACTGGGTGATTATAAAGGTGCTCTACAGGTGTCTCCGATGGTACTTGTTGAGTTGGCATAGATCGAGATTAGGATTTGTCACTCCGATTGTCGGAGAGGTATCTCTGGGCCCTCTCGATAATGCACATCACTATAATCCTTGGAAGCAATGTGACTAATGAGTTAGTTGCAGGATGATGCATTACGGAACGAGTAAAGAGACTTGCCGGTAACGAGATTGAACTAGGTATTGAGATACCGACGATCGAATCTCAGGCAAGTAACATACCAATGACAAAGGGAACAACGTATATCGTTATGCGGTTTGACTGATAAAGATCTTCATAGAATATGTGGGAGCCAATATGAACATCCAGGTTCCACTAGTGGTTATTAACCGGAGACGTGTCTCAGTCATGTCTACATAGTTCTCGAACCCGTAGGGTCCGCACGCTTAACGTTCGGTGACGATCGGTATTATGAGTTTATGTGTTTTGATGTACCGAAGATAGTTCGGAGTCCCGGATGTGATCACAAACATGACGAGGAGTGATGACCCACAAGTGTAGGGGATCTATCATAGCCCTTTCAATAAGTAAGAGTGTCGAACCCAACGAGGAGCAGAAGAAATGACAAGCGGTTTTCAGTAAGGTATTCTCTGCAAGCACTGAAATTATCGGTAATAGATAGTTTTGTGATAAGGTAATTTGTAACAGGTAACAAGTAACAAGAGTAAATAAAGTGCAGCAAGGTGGCCCAATCCTTTTTGTAGCAAAGGACAAGCCTGGAAAAATTCTTATATGAAGGAAAACGCTCCCAAGGACACATGGGAATTATTGTCAAGCTAGTTTTCAGCATGCTCATATGATTCGCGTTTGTTACTTTGATAATTTGGTATGTGGGTGGACCGGTGCTTGGGTGCTGACCTTTCTTGGACAAGCATCCCACTTATGATTAACCCCTATTGCAAGCATCCGCCACTACAAAAGAAGTATTAAGGTAAACCTAACCATAGCATGAAACATATGGATCCAAATCTGCCCCTTACGAAGCAACGCATAAACTAGGGTTTAAGCTTCTATCACTCTAGCAACCCATCATCTACTTATTACTTCCCAATGCCTTCCTCTAGGCCCAAACAATGGTGAAGTGTCATGTAGTTGACTTTCACATAACACCACTAGAGGAGAGACAACATACATCTCATCAAAATATCGAACGAATACAAAATTCACATGACTACTTATAGCAAGACTTCTCCCATGTCCTCAGGAACA
Source organism: Aegilops tauschii subsp. strangulata (assembly GCF_002575655.3). Lineage (NCBI taxonomy): Eukaryota > Viridiplantae > Streptophyta > Magnoliopsida > Poales > Poaceae > Aegilops > Aegilops tauschii. Next base: position 490,258,092 of record NC_053039.3, read on the forward strand.
AACGTAACTACTCACAAATCATATTCATGTTCATAATCAGAGGGGTATTAATATGCATAAAGGATCTGAACATATGATATTCCACCAAATAAACCAACTAGCATCAACTACAAGGAGTAATCAACACTACTAGCAACCTACAGGTACCAATCTGAGGTTTTGAGACAAAGATTGGATACAAGAGATGAACTAGGGTTTGAGAGGAGATGGTGCTGGTGAAGATGTTGATGGAGATTGACCCCCTCCCGATGAGAGGATCGATGGTGATGACGATGGTGATGATTTTCCCCTCCCGGAGGGATGTTTCCCCGGCAGAACAGCTCCGTCGGAGCCCTAGATTGGTTCCGCCAAGGTTCCACCTCGTGGCGGCGGTGTTTCATCCCGAAAGCCTCCTAATTTTTTCTAGGGTAAAAGACTTCATATAGCAGAAGATGGGTACCGCAGGCCTGCCAGGGGGCCCATGAGGCAGGGGCGCCCCCAGGGGGTAGGGCACGCCCCCACCCTCGTGGATGGTGGGTGGCCCCCACTGGTTGATTATTTCTCTTGTATTGTTTTATTAATTCCAAAAACTGCCTCTGTGAAGTTTCAGGACTTTTGGAGCTGTGCAGAATAGGTCTCTAATATTTGCTCCTTTTCCAGCCCAGAATTCCAGCTGCCGGCATTCCCCCTCTTCATGTAAACCTTGTAAAATAGGAGAGAATAGGCATAAGTATTGTGACATAATGTGTAATAACAACCCATAATGCAATAAATATCGATATAAAAGCATGATGCAAAATGGACGTATCAACTCCCCCAAGCTTAGACCTCGCTTGTCCTCAAGCGGAAACCGATAACGAAAAATATGTCCACATGCTTAGAGATAGAGGTGTCGATAAAATAAAATACGGACATGAGGGCATCATGATCATTCTTATAACAGCAATATATATATATAGGGTGGGTCTATTATGATAACACCCCTTAAGAGTCTTATTCTAATAACACCAGCCTTATTCTGCACATCCGCCACCAGATCGCCGCCGCCCCTCCCCTCCCGACCTTCTACCACGGCAACGGCCTGGGAGCGCCGCCGCCCCTCCCCTCCCGACCTTCTTCCACGGCAGCGGCCTGGGAGCGCCGCCGCCCCTCCCCTCCCGGCCTTCTTCCGCGGTAGCGGCATGGAAGCTTCGTCGCCCCTCCCCTCCCGGCCTTCTTCCACGGCGGCGGCCTGGCAGCAATGCCGCCCCTCCCCTCCCCGCTTTATCCCGCAGCAGCGGCCTGGGAGCGCCACCGCCCCTCCCCTCCCGGCCTTCTTCCGCGACAGCGGCCGGCAGCGACGCTGCCCCTCCCCTCCAGGCCTTCTTCCGCGGCAGCGGCCAAGCAGCGCCGCCGCCCATCGCCTCTCGGCCTTCTTCCGCGGCAGCAACCGAGCAACACCTCCCCCACCAGCATATCGTCCTTCTTCCGCGGCAGCAGCTTGGTAGCGCCGCCACCGAACTCCTCCAGGCCTGCAATTACCTGTCCTTCATCAGATGTGGATCTGTGCTGCCTCGACATCAAACCAATTCGAGCGAGGAGGACCGTGCGCAAGGTTCCTTCATCCACGGCAGCTCCTTGGATTAAGTCTGCAATGACCTTCAGAGCAAATCCTCCGTCTCCGTTCACCTTGAGCAACGTCCAGACCACTCATGAACTTCTGAAGGGCAAGTGGACTGCACGGGCAAACGCGAAAGTTGTGCAGACGGACGAGAAGGGAACTTCCTCTTGCAAACGCAAGAAATCACTGCAACATGAGGTAAGCAGTACACTTCCTCAACCATATCAATTTAGTTATTCCAGACAAAGCAGTACACGCAGTCCAGTACGCCTACAAAAACGATGCAGTGCGGTTGCTTCGGTTCGTTGTGGGGGAAATGCAGTGAACTTGCGCGGTTATGCAGTACGCTTGTGTAGGTTCATTACGGACAACGATGCAGTGTGGTTACTTCAGTTCACCTTGCAGGGTGATGCAGTCAGCGTGCATTAGTTTCGCAGTACCATTTGTAACACATTGCAGTTCGCATGATTCAGTTCATTTTGCCTGACAATGCAGCTCGGTCATTTTGTGTGCAGGAAATGACGTTCAATAGATACAAAATGCCGCGCATAATTGACAACCCAGGGAACAACAACTTTCAGAAGAGTAAAGCTTCTTCTGAAAGAGATACTGGCTGGGTTACCCCTAAGATTCCTCGAGGATTCTCCACGACAACAAACAGGGTGCACTACTCTCCGGAAGAGGATTTTTTCCAGGGAGAAGAGGTAGTCGAGGATGACGACGATGTCACCTTCGTCTGGGAGGGCACTCACCGACAGGAGGATGAAGCTGACGACGATGAAGATGAGCCAATAACAGTTCTCAACCCAGAGTATAAGCACGAGTTCACTACGTTTGGACAGCATGTCCGAACAGACAATGATGATGCAGTTGAACACGATGTTGCAGCAGATGATGAATATGATTATGACTATGATGATGTGCCACCGCTCCAAAATTTTCAAACCAATCCACTTAGACATTGTCACAACACTGGATTACCACCACGTCCACCCGCTGCACCCCAAAATAGAGCTCAGCGTGCACCTGCTGCACCAAAAAACAGAGCTCCAAGCAGACCTGCTGCATCAACTTCGACGCTGCGACCACCAATGGTGCCTCGGTCAAAAGTCATTAGCAGGTACAAATCCTCCTCACTATTGCCGCCGTGAGATCCTCAACTACACAGATCTGCTATAACCCCGCCATGTCCAATACAACTCGGCGAGCTGCAAACACCATCATGTGAACGACTCTACACACATGTAAGTTTGTGTTCTGAAAAAAATAGTTGCAGTCCATTCAGATAACATTGCAGTGCACACTGATATTTCTTGTGAGGTTTGACCTAGCATCTAATACATTGGATTCTTCTGAAAACTTATGAACATTGCAATGCTTTATTAAACTCGTATGCACTCCTCGTATTTAAAAAACAGAACAGAACAAATTATCTCATAGAGCATTGCACTTAATGTAGGATAAAAACATGCCGCTGAAGCTCATACCTGCCGCTGGAATGAAGTTCACCACGTACGACAAGGCATGGTACTTTTACAACAATTATGCAAGATGTGCAGGGTTTGGCATACGCAAGAGGGAAAAACACAGGACAAATGCTTACATTGTCTGCTCAAGAGAAGGGACGCACAAGCAGACTGTGTCAGATTATCACTAGAAACGTCAAAAAGGATTGACTGCAAGGCAAAGATTAGAGTCAAAAAGAGGAAGGATGGCAAATCTGTGATAGAAATGGTTGAACTCAACCACAATCACAAGATGCTGGAAAGCCCTGGGATGCTTTTGCACATGCGATCGCACAAAAAAGATGATCCTTTGATAGACCAGTTAGTGAAAGACATGCAACTGGACAACCACACACACGCTCAGATGATGTCAACGCTGTCGCGTATGTCCGATGGTCTGCAGTACATGGGACACACTAGCCGCGACTGGGTAAACAAGTAAGCACATCACAAACCATATCGCTTGAGCATCCTGTCGGTAATTATTTCCTGTTTGATGAGATGAGTTTGCATTGCGTTTGAAAATGCAGGAAACAAAAGTTTGCCAGAGAAGAGTCCCAAGATGACGTCATGAAACTTCTGGATTTCTTCGAGAATATGCAGAAGATAAACCCAGAGTTTTTCTATGATTATGACGTTGATGCAGATAACCGTGTAAGAAATGTCTTTTGGGCCAACGCAAGTTGCAAAGGACCGTATGAAGATTTTGGAGACTGCGTTACATTTGACACGACGTATAAAACTAACAAATTCCACATGCCGCTGGGAGTCTTCGTGGGAGTGAACCATCATCTACAGAGCACCATATTTGCTGTTGCACTCGTGCGAGATGAAACAATACCGTCGTTCGAGTGGGTTTTCAAAACATTTCTGAGGTGTATGAACAACAGGCCGCCAATCTGCATGCTCACAGGTACAAAAAAACAAACACCTGCATACTTACGTTTGTTTGGTGCACTTATATTTCTTCCATTCCATCTATCTTACACACACACAAACAACTTAATAAAAAAACACTATTTGTGCCTTCTCAGACCAGTGTTCTTCGATGAAGGCAGCATTAAATACTATCCTCCCAAATACTCTGCATAAGTTGTGTCGGTGGCATATCATGAAGAAGTACAAATGCCACCTCGCCTTGCTGTATAAGGCGCACGGGAAACTCAAGGATGTGCTCAATGCGGTGCTGAACCACCCACTAATGCCGTCAGAATTTGAATGAGCATGGAAGGACCTCATTCAGAGATACAACTTGCAAGACGATGAAGTGATGATTTCGCTGTGGGATGACAGGCACGAGTGGATCTCGGCTTACTACAAGGAAATTTTCTGTGCTCGGATGACTTCCACACAGAGAACCGAGAGCATGAACCGCATACTGAAGAAAAACTTTGTCAAAGAGAAGCATGATATCCATTTGTTTGCTCAGCAGGTGGACAAGTGCATTCAGACCAGGAAGGCCCTCGAGCACGCAGAGACAGTAGCAAATGAGGTAAACAAAATGTCAATCAAAAATTGCTAAAAATATAACAACAAAAACAAACAATTTTTTCATTTCTCTAGTTCGTAACAGTGCATTTCTGATCATGCAGTCAGAGGTAAAGACAACAACCCAGTTTGGGTTCGAAGTTCAGCTATCAAAAGTGTATACAAGGGCAGTGTTTGCAGATTTCAAAGAAACACTCTACCATAGCACTACATTCAGAGCAGAACGGTGCCCTGAGAACCCGACAAAGTATCTCGTACACCACTACAACAGATCGGATGCATTTGATTGGGCAAGGCATAATTTCCAAGTGGTCGCCGATGAACAAAAAGGTGTCTACGAATGTGAGTGCAAACTCTGGACACACACAGGTGAGACTCCTATCACAAAAAATTCTAGTTTCTGATAGTCATGCACGAAAGCTCACTTACTGAACTTTAAAAGTCCACATGCATGACTAATTCACAAAACCAAATGACGTTCACTTCTTTAAAATGAACAAATAACGAAAAAAATTATGTGTTTATTAATTTCATGCAGTTCACTTACAAAACAAAGAAATCATGTGTTGTCTGCAGGGCTCTTTTGCGTCCATGTGTTATGCATATGCTTTCTCATTTGAGAGTACTCAAGATTCCTGAGGTGTACATCATGAAAAGATACACCCGTAATGCAAGATCAAATGCATGTTTGACACAAGAGACTATGAACAAACAGCACCAAATAGAACTTCGCTTTTTTGCCATAGAAAATTGCTGACAGAAACAGCAATGGACCTTGCAAACAGATCGACAAGGTCCGACGCTGGGTGCCACGGAGCGTTGTCTGGTATGAGGGCACTGATCGAGGAAGTTGATGTGCTCAACAAAGAAGAAGAAGAAGAAGCAACAAAACTAAAGGAAGCAGAGAAATCCCAACATGACAGTAATGCCGAGCAAGTAGAAAATACCGAACACAGCGGAACTGGTGCTATCAAAAAAGAAACAATTCTTCCACCTCCTGTTTCGAACACAAGAGGAAGGAAGAAAGGGGGCGACGCAACCGAGAAAAAGGTTGCATGCAAGGAGAAAAATGATGACAAAAAGAGTAAGCCACAACCTAAGCTGGACAGTGATGGTCACCCACTGGGAATAAGAAAGTGCAAGACATGTAATGAAATTAGTGGCCACAATTCCAGGACATGTACAAAAAGACATGAACAAGAAAACCGAGGACACGGCGATGCACAACCAAACAGAAATTCCACCCTTTCTGCAGACACAGCCGCCCGTCAACGCCTACATGGTACTTGGCTGGTTTAAGGTGTCCATTACCAAGAACAACTTGGAGAATTCCCTTCTTCTTGAGCCGGAGATACCTAACGGCTCGTTGGGGAATTTTCTGCAAAAAAGCAGTATAGATTAAACGCAATCTAATGTGCAGTGTGGAACTTGCAAACAAGAAGTACGTTTACAACTATTATGAAGTTCTTGAGACTACCTGCATATAGTACAAAACGTACAAGCGGGGAAAATTGTGGAAACTATTACTTCTCATCTAGTATCTAAGCAGTTCACATATTGTAACCATGCAAAATAAAACACGAGCTCCATGCACACAAGCAAAAAAATAAAAACAAGATATAAGTACAAAGTGCAGTACACTTCAATAAAACAAAATAAGTGCATTCCTAAAAAACTAGAAGTTCAGATAAGTATGGAATTATACAAAAAAAACACACAAAATCAGATCAAGCGAAAAATACCATCTTGTAGTGAGTCTCCACATCTGTTGGCGTAAGCTGATGGACAAAAGGAGTTGTGCGGCCAAGGCCACGGCGAAGCAGGGCGGAATAGAACGCAGAAACGTTGATGTGGCCCATATCCAATCCTTCTGTGAATACTGTGCCATATGCAAGCTGCTCCGCTCGCCCAGCTCGGCACAATACCTTCCCCCCACGACGAGCACGACATGCCTGCGAGCAAGCTGAGCAATCGCAGTGCGTCGGCACACCACAACCATGGCCGCAGTAGGAGAGATTCGCGCAGGGGCCTGGAGCCATCGCAACAAAAAACTAGAAAAGGAAAAAATAAAGAGAGGTTAGAGAAAGGAGAGAAGTTGCGGCTAGAGGAGAAATGAACTGCAAAGGAAGGGTAGAAGTTGGCCTACATTTATAGAAGAGGAATGCAAAAAGGTCAAAACTGAAAATTAAAGGGGAGTTAATGAAAATTACGTTACCAAGAATGAAGGACAATCAATAAAGGTTTATGTTACCAAAGAAAAAAGTCTTACCAGGAAGTTCTACAAAGACTGTGACGGCAGAAATTCCCACGAACTAACCGCAGATAATTAAATAATAATTCTCTAAAAAATTATAATCCACATACCATTTTATGTGTGCAGTTCTCCAAAGTCTTACCAGGAAGTTCACTATATGTGTGCATGAAGTGCAGTACATGCTCAAAATGAAGCACAAAGACAAGCACTTTCGCGCAGTGCACAAAAGCAGAATTAGTGCACCTGATGTAGTCCTTAAATGTAAGCCATGCAGTCCGCGGCGTTGGCATAACCAGTCACAACTTTAGCACAAAGAAGCATGAACGCAGTGCAAAAATGTGTACACCTGCAGCACAAGACCATGACGAATGCAGTGCACATAGAGGCAACAAAGCAACGCACACCCGTACACTAGAAAAAATGCTACGTAGGAGGGAAAAAAATAAAGATAAATGCTACCAATGCAGTGCACAAAAATGTAGCGCAAACATGTGTAGTACGGAATGCGTGCACATGCAGTACAGAACCCTGATCAATGCAGTGCACGGATGATTTGCTAAGCAGTGCACGCCCCTACATTGAAAAAAATACTTAAGATAGAAAATACAAAGAAAAAAAATTGACCACCACAGGTGCATCCGGCCCCAGCCAGTCTCGTAGTAGGTCTGTGCCCACCGTAGGCGAGCCGTTCTGAGCCACAATGCATGGGGCCGGGCGCACATGGGCCCAAAGGTCAGAGAGCATAGAGCAGTGAGCGCCGTGCTTAAGCGCCCAAATAAGTAACCAGAGGAGTTCGATACAGCTGCCTCGCCAGCGCTTATAAACAGGCCGGGCGCGCCTTCCGCGGGCAAGGTGGGACTAAACATTAGGCCGCACACAACGCACCGGGAACCAGCCGTGCTCACGGGCCGACTTGGGCCCAATGCGTCTTCACTCCCCGAACACAGACCCAACAAGGCCCACTAAGAAAAAACAATAACTTCAAAAATAAAACATCAAAGAAAAATAAAACGCAGGAAGCCCGAAGTCAATGTACAAATGCAGTCCGCGACGTCCAACAATGTAGTTCCCCACGTGGAAGCATGAAGTATTAATTGTTCCAAAATGCAGTTCTCTTTCTACTGCATTGCAATATGGCTAAAATGAAGAATGCAGCCCTGTTAGTTGAGTAAAGCAGTCCGTTATAAAATAAAGAATTGCATGAAAGAACTCGAGTAAGAAACTAAATGTGCGTACATCTGTATGAATACTAATCCGATATAACTCAGTGCACGAAGAATAAACTTCACATCCATGCAGTACACTATGTGGACGTACGCAGTTTTGTTCTGATACCAAAGAAGTGCACTTAGTAGGAAAATTCACCGAAAACACAATCATCACATTTTCTGACAGTTGCGTGCATACCTGAACAAGTCACGAAAAAAGTGGCGACGACGTTCCGGATTTCCAACGCACTAACAGAGCCTCCTCATAGCAAAACCTCTCTGTAGTTGCCACGTAACTGAAAACAGAGCCCCACCATGCTACCACCCCGCTCCACCTCTCCCACGTCCTGTCAAGGAGAGCAGAGGAGAAAACACAACTGCTTCGTACCCCAAAAACCCCATTGCATCTTCTTCTCCACACTTCCTTTCACTAACCTCTCTCCCCAGAACAAACACGAGAGAGCAGAGCAGATTCATGGCGGATGCACCTCTGTACAAGCAGCGCCGTAGGTACACCAGGGAGTTCCACGACGTCGACCTCCACGGCAACCACAAGCTCCACGTCGTTTGCACAAGCAAGGGTGAAGACGCGGACAAGATGTTGTCCACGCTCAGGAGGAAGCTCGGTGGAATGCCCGTCAAACTAGTCGGCGTTGATGTCGAGTACAGGCACTACGTGAAGCCACAGCGGGCAGCAGTGCTCCAGCTATGCGTAGAAAAGGAATGCCTTGTCTACCACATCTCTGCAGCTAAAGACATGTCAGAATAACTATCAATCTGTACTATTGCTTGTCAATATTGATTTTAAATTTTCTTCACTGCAATTGCCAATATTTAAACTTTGGTTCTCATTTTTGAAAAGCATGGCATATGAATTCATTGACAGTTTTCATCTGGCTCCATGTATGTCGCTCATGTGTTCAATTCTTGAATTATATGATCTAGCAATACACACAGTTTTATTTTGTTTTACCAAATACAAACATTTGACTGAACAATAGAAAACTGCAACATTACTATACAAAACATGTATAAAATTCAGTTCAAAATACAATCATGCACAAAACATGCATTGTTTATGCAATATATTATCAGATTTACTAGTTATGCTGAACAAAGTATTAGCAACTACTCAATGCAACAGATTCAGATATTCATATTGCAGTTCATTTTCTGAAAAACCAAAAAAACATTGGTAGTTCAAAGAAAATAAATTATATTCACTCTATACAAATATGTTGCAGGCCAATGGAACTAGACAAATTCCTCATGAATGGTGAGTACACCTTCGTCGGATTCGCCATTGAAGGAGACAAAAGCAAGCTAAAGCTATCTGGTTTGGAGATCAACTCCAACAACTACACTGATATTCAGGTGGAATGGAGAGACCCATACAATAAAAAGAAGTTTGACTCTTTGGCTGATGTTGCGGGCAGGATGATAGACATTCACTACCATGACATGAAGAAAAAAATTAACCGCAAGGAGGACCATACTCTGTGGGGATTTTGCCCACTGCCAAAAAAGCTTATCAAGTATGCAGCAATAGATGCATTCGCAACATATGAGTCATGGAGAATCATCTACGATGTCATAATGGGACTGGACAGGGCAAAAAAAGACAAAGAAGCAAAGCAGAAGAAGAACAAGGATGTAATCCAATACAGCAACTACAAATAATCAGGGCTATGTTTTAGTTTCACTTTACTTTAGTCGTTGTGTTGTTCTTTGTTTCATGTATGCAAGCTTTTGATTATGTCCGTTGCTTCATATCGAACATTTCTTTTGTAAAAACAATGTCGTTTTAGAATTATCATCAAATTTTCTTTCTGTTGTTTCACTTTACTTAGTTCAGTTTGCTTGTGATCAATTGCTTTCGCTGAAATTAGTTTGTGTTAGAACAAGTATACAGAAAACTTTGAAAAATATAATGTGTGATACCAAAAAATACTATTCACATACAAAACACATTCAAAAACAACGTTAAAAAAATTAAGTAATCTGACAACAACTCATACCTAAAAAAGAAAGATTAATGCAATTCACAATGGTAAAAAATAAGCATTACACGTTTGTACACATGTAGTCCACAAAAAGTAATTATAGAAAAAGAACACAAATATTAATATTTATAAAAAATATAATCCGCAGACCATTATAAACATACATGAATACAGTTCACATAACAAATATAAGGCAGTTCGCAAAGTGTATACATGAAGTGCAGGACATGCATAAATGCAGAACGAGAGGGGCTACGACAACTTTCGTGTAGTGCACAACACACAGACTTGGTACGCGCAGTGCAGTACTCAACGTTGGTGCAAGCAGTAAAAATGACATCATTTGTACTACCACAAAATATATATACTCCAAAAAAAATGCTTCAAATAAGGAAAAAATTGACCACCCAGCTGCAACCAGGCCCCAGCCAGTCCCGTAATAGGTCTGCACCCACCGTAGGCGAGCCGTTCTGAGCCACAATGCATAGGGCCGGGCACACCTGGGCCCACAGGTCAGAGAGCATAGAGCATCGAGCGCCGTGTATAAACGACCAAACAAGTAACCAGAGGAGTTCGACAGATATGCCTCGCCAACGCTTATAAACAGGTCGGGCGCGCCTTCCGCGGGAGAGGTGGGACTAAATATTAGAGCGCACACACAGCGCACCGGGAACCAGCCGTGCTCACAGGACGACTTGGGCACAATGCGTCTTACACCCCAACAGACCCAACAAGTTCTCACAGCCCAAAAACAAAAAAAGCCCAATGATGCACAACTAGCAAGTAACTCCGGTACCCCCTCACCTATAAAAAATTGCAGTCCGTTGTGCAGTCCGGTATGGGACGGAAGATGTGCTGTCAATAAAGCATTGCAGTTCGCTTAGACGAATATTTTTTCCAACCAATCAAAAACACTACCACGGCGAATCTTTTCACTTGGCTACTGTCGGTGTCAAAACCGGCGGATCTCGGGTAGGGGGTCCCGAACTGTGCGTCTAGGATCGATGGTAACACGAGACGGGGGACACAATGTTACCCAGGTTCGGGCCCTCTCTATGGAGGTAATACCCTACTTCCTGCTTGATTGATCATGATGAATATGGGTGTTACAAGAGTTGATCTACCACGAGATCGTAATGGCTAAACCCTAGAGGTCTAGCCTATGAGTATATGGTCATGAATCTCTGTCTTATCCGGACTATGCTCTCCGATTTATATAGACACCGGAGAGATCTAGGGTTACATGAGGTCGGTTACATAGGAGGAAATCTTCATAATAGGTCGCCTAGCTTGCCTTCCACGCCAAGTAGAGTCCAGTCCGGACACGGACATAGTCTTCGGTCTTCATGTCTTCACGGACCATCAGTCCGGCCCATGGATAACAGGCGGACGCCCGAGGACCCCTTAGTCCAGGACACCCTCAGCTACAAGGGCGACGAGGTTGACAGGCGCACGGGGTGTGATAGGGAGGCGACGGGGTGTGACGGACTCGCCTGCGCATGCGGCACCGCGGCACGCCGCGTCGCTGCCTGCTCCGGCTCGTTCCAGGCTCGGCCTCGCAGGTGGTGGGGAGGGGGGGTCACGACCCCCATCCCACCCCCTGCTCGGCCTTGGGCTAACGCACGCAGTGCGCTTGGTTGACAGGCGCAGTGCGGACATTCTGTTTTTCCAACAATAGGATGCACGCAACCCTAGAGCCACACCCCTAAGATAGACAGGGAGGCGACGGGGTGTGACGGACTCGCCTGCGCATGCGGCGTCGCGGCACGCCGTGTCGCCGCCTGCTCCGGCTCCTTCCAGGCTCGGCCTCGCAGGGGGGTGGGGAGGGGGGTCACGACCCCCCTCCCACCCCCTGCTCGGCCTCGCGCTAACGCACGCAGTGCGCTTGGTTGACACGCGCAGTGCGGACATTCTATTTTTCCAACAATAGGACGCACGCAACCCAGAGCCACAGCCCTAAGATAGACAGGGAGGCGACGGGGTGTGAGGGACTCGCCTGCGCATGCGGCGCGGCGGCACGCCGCGTCGCCGCCTGCTCCGGCTCGTTCCAGGCTCGGCCTCGCAGCGGGGTGGGGAGGGGGGTCACGACCCCCCCTCCCACCCCCTGCTCGGCCTCGCGCTAATGCATGCAGTGCGCTTGGTTGACAGGCGCAGTGCGGACATTCTGTTTTTCCAACAATAGGATGCACGCAACCCTAGAGCCACACCCCTAAGATAGACAGGGAGGAGACGGGGTGTCACGGACTCGCCTGCGCATGCGGCGCCGCGGCATGCCGCTTCGCCGCCTGCTCCGGCTCGTTCCAGTCTCGGCCTCGCACGCGCTAACGCACGCTGTGCGCTTGGTTGACAGGCGCAGTGCGGACATTCTGTTTTTTCCAACAATAGGACGCACGCAACCCCAGAGCCACACCCCTAAGATAGACAGGGATGAGACGGGGTGTGACGGACTCGCCTGCGCATGCGACGCCGCGGCACGCCGCGCCGCCGCCTGCTCCGGCTCGTTCTAGGCTCGGCCTCGCAGGGGGGTGGGGAGGGGGGTCACGACCCCCTCCCACCCCCCTGCTCGGCCTCGCGCTAACGCATGCAGTGCGCTTGGTTGACAGGCGTAGTGCGGACATTCTGTTTTTCAAACAATAGGACGCACGCAACCCCGGAGCCACACCCCTAAGATAGACAGGGAGGCGACGGGGTGTGACGGACTCGCCTGCGCATGCGGCGCCGCGGCACGCCGCGTCGCCGCCTGCTCCGGCTCGTTCCAGGCACGGCCTCGCAGGGGGGTGGGGAGGGGGGTCACGACCCCCCCTCTCACCCCCTACCTTACAGTACAAACAATAAAAAAACCAACTGCAGGACGCATCTTTAGGCAAAAGCAGTGCACTTGGTTAGGCAAAAGCAGTGCAGTATCATAAAGCAATGCAGTTCCAGGATAGACACATGAATGCAGGGTCTGCGGCAAAAAGTGCGGCAAAAAAAACAAAAGAGGTGCAGCACAAACTTGTAGACAAATGCAGTGCTTTTGGTTGGACGAAGAAGTTCGGCATCACATGCAACGCAGTTTATGGGGCACATAAGATACATATAAGCGTGACCAAATGCCAGTTTACACAGAACGTGTAAGTCAACAAAAAAAAAAGACATATATATACTGTATGAGTTATCTATTACCTACTAATAAAGCAAGATGCGTTTATTCAATTTTTTCGTCTGTTCACCCATATATTTTGTTACAATCCGAGATGGTACTAACTTGAAACACGCAGTCCGCGAGGTGGTACTAATTAGAACCCGTAGTCCAGTCACGCAGCCTAGCTGGGTCTTGTTCGTGCCTCACCAATATTGAGCCACATTGTTCCAGGCCTTTCCTTAGGGGCCCATGAGACTTGCCGTGTGGTTCACCCATATTTCATGTTTGCCTAAAAAAATCATGTTAAATAGTCCCACCTCATTTTTTGGACCGATTCACATCAGTTCATATACGCAACTTATCTGGGATATCATCAAGGCGCCTAAAAACAGAGGTGAGAACAAAGGGCTTCATAATGAGCAAAGGAGGGATGGACATATGCAGCCAGATATTTAGACACGCATGATTCATACATTAATGACCGATTAGAAATCAATTGCGGCAAGGAGGAACAGACATGCAGCGGAACATTTCGATGTGCATCATACTTTAATGACAGATTACAAATCGATTGTGGCCACAGCAACATCACAGCTAGCCAGAGAAGAGGCGCGGGCATGGCCGAGCCGAGCCGTTGTCACCGGGGGAGGTCGGGGCAGCCAGAGGTTGAGGATGGAAGGGAGGGGGTGGGTGGGGTGGAGCCAGGATGCTGTTGTAGATCGAAGACGCGCGTCGCACCGCAAGCAACTGTTGGTGGTGGCAGAAGGGGAGGGGCGGCGAGGAGTGCTCCGCGTGGGGGAAGTCACGGGAGGCGCGGCCATGGGAGCTGCCGCCACGGATCTGCCACTCCATCGGTCGGCAGGCCACCGAGGGACGCGCCACCGGACTGGAGCACCGGGCTGACAGCCGCGAGGGGGAGAGGGGGAGGGGGTGCACACAACGTGTCGGGAGACGAGGAGAGGCCCTGCCGCCGCAGGCTTCGTCTGGAGGGTGGCCTACGGCCTCTCACCGTGGCAAGGGGAGAGGAGCTGGAGATGGGTTGCTGTGATGGCGGCGCGCTCAGGGAAGGTCCAGGGTAGGCGACGATGTCTATCGGAGAAGAAAACAGATGCAGAGATGGATAGCGATAGAATAGAACAGAAGCGATGGAGGTGGAGAAGAATGGATAAGTTTTGAGATGTGGTGTACGTGTCGGCTCACATCCACGGGTTAATTTTTTTTTTAAACATTTCCTATTAAACAAAAGGAGGACGATGCATGATCTATTTTTTCAGCACTTGCACGATGTATCCTTTTTTAAACAGAAATGCACGTATCTGTGCTAGAATGGGGGTATGGGAGATATACATCGTTAGGAAAAATTCTTGCGTTTGGGCCAAGCCCAAATAGTGAAAAAAAACATTAAGAATGAAACACAATCTTACAAATCAAAACACTCTCCAATAAAAAATAAAAATCCTACACAATCAAAATCATCAGGATTCAAATATTTTGGTCATTCTACACAAATCCTGAGAAATAATGGTAAAACTATAATGAGACAGATGAATCCGGCGCTTATGCCGTAGCTACGCTTGCGAGGAATCAAAGTGTAAGAAACGGGTTGATGGGACGCTCATGCATGGTGCAGTTAGAGCTTGATTAGTGCAAATAATAATAATAATGTTACCCACAAAATAAAAGAAAAAGAGTGGCAAATTGACAGAGGGCGGACGACGTGGTCGCGAGACATGCATGCGTGTAGGTGGAATATTTCGAAATTTTTCCATGAGGTGAACAAACATTGTTGTTCTTTAGCACCAAGGAAATATATATGTCCATCAAGAATTGTGGTCAAAATTGTTGAATGAAGCTGCATCTGAACATGGTATGTTTTTTATGTCATCCTCGGCAAGAGTTTATCCCATCTTTTATTATGTGCACAAGATGATGAACTTGAAGATGTGGGTCCAAGGAATTTCAGTATTCTTTCTGCTATATAGACGAGAGGGTTAAAGCCATAAATTCTAGCATGAAGTAGGATGAGTATGCTCATGTAATGCATGACAAGGTGGCATGCAAATGGTGCACATGGGACATAAGGAGACGGCGTGATCCAAGAATTCGGAGGTGTTCCAATGACATTCAGGCGGCATCTCGAAGTGAGAACTAGGCGTGGGTTCATAGACGGAGGCATCGGGGAGCCGAGATGTTGGGACATCAAAGAATGACGATGCCGTGGACGGCTATCTTGGTGCGCATTACTGCCTATCCCCAGTCCAGTTCCACCACATTGATGACCAAGTGAGGCCCCTAAAAGCTCGGTGAGCAATAACTGGATGACTAATCGCCATTTTGTTATTGTTTCTTATTTGTTGGACCAAATGAATTCTTTTCATAATGGTGCTTTTGCATTATTCGGGCATGGCCTAAACACAGGCACCTCACTGACACAACACACATGCATTTTTTCTCTCAAAATAACACGCATGGCGAGAGCCAAACAAAGGGCTTCATAATGAGCAAAGGAGGGACGGACATATGCAGCCAGATATTTAGACACGCATGATTCATACATTAATGACCGATTAGAAATCGATTGCGGCAAGGAGGAACAGACATGCAGCGGAACATTCCGATGTGCATCATACTTTAATGACAGATTACAAATTGATTGTGGCCACAACAACATCACAGCCAGCCAGAGAAGAGGCGCGGGCATGACCCGTTGTCACCGGGGGAGGTCGGGGCAGCCAGAGGTTGAGGATGGAAGGGAGGGGTGGGGTGGTGCCAGGATGCTGTGTAGATCGAGGACGCGCGTTGCACTGCAAGCAACTGTCGATGGTGGCAGAAGGGGAGGGGTGGCAAGGAGTGCTCCGCGTGGGGGAAGTCACGGGAGGCGCGGCCATGGGAGTTGCTGCCACGGATCTGCCACTCCATCGGTCGGTAGGCCGCCACGCACACATCCCTCTCCCCATTCCCTACTCTAAACAATAGTTTCTTTCGAATGCATCTCCCTCCTGAGTAAACGCCGTCGTCAGCTGGCATTCTCGACTGACGCTGTTCGTCCGCCACGCCGCTCTTCACCAGCGTAAATCAGTCATTTTCTCCTTGGCAAATCCCCACACATTCTCTATACACGACATTGAAGCTAACCTTATCCACTTGGGTTTCTAGCGCGTTGTCTTAATTAGCATAAATAAGTCATTTTCTTCTCGGGCAAATCCACATACCATCCTTGTACATAGCCTTGAGGCTAACCTTATCCACTCAGGTTTCTTGCGTGTTGTCTCCTTGGATGACGGTATGGCTTTCCCTAGCTGTACTTCCATGAGGCCATCCACATGGTTTAGGACATGCTTATTAGGCTATGGAGTGTGATTTTTTTCTCCCGTTGCAACGCACGGGCATTTTTGCTAGTTTATATAAAATACACATACAGATACAAATTCGTCCATAAAAACTGCTGCAAAAAGCAGACGAAAATCACAACAACAGAAAACAAAAGTCTTTTCATACATTATATACCTTAGACAGCACACAGTACACAACATGAACCCTAGTTCTTGTCCATACACAAGCTTTTTTACCAAGTAGAAACAGTGCCAAAATGATTGTTACTGCGTCTGCGATTGCGACAGGGAAGTAAGCCCGAGGTCCGCAATCAGATCTCGTAGCTCAAGCGGCATGTCTTCATAACACAACATGTTCGAAGGATTGAACAGCAACTGGAACATGTACTCCGCCTTCCAATCTTCAACAGCAGGTTGAAAAAGAAAATTAAAAAAAATGCAGACAGTGATTAAATAAAAGGTTGTCATAAAGAACAAAAAGTGAAAAAGTAAAATAATAAAAAAATTAACATAAAAAAAAGAAAACAGAGAAGGAGTTACGTCGGTTTTGATAATTTTCTCAACTAGACGTTGGCCGTCATACAACTGCGTCAACCTCAGAACATAGATTCCGCACTCATTTGCTCCCTGCGCTGGCACGACCGGGTAAGAGGGCTTCTCCACCAATTTAACCCAGTCAGGGTGGTTCTTAGATTTATACATTTTTTCACCATAAATAGCCTTCAGCAACTGAGTCATCCTCCTCATCTGGCAAAAAAAGGAAGCACAATGTAAAAATAACACACACCACAGATCAAATTACTATTCAGACGAACCAAAAAATTAAAAAATTGTTCTCAACGTCTAGACAGTCCCTCTTTTAAATGCACGTCAGGTCATTTCCTTTTATCTCCTTTTTTACAAGGATTATGGGGGGTGTGAGAAAAATGCAGTTCTGTCACGCATATGTTGGAGTGCACTACATAAACAAGTGTGGTTCTATGTGTGCTAACATTGCATGTGCAGTTTATAAAAAAATGCAGTAGGAGAAACACAAAAAAGCTTTGCACTTGGCAAGAAAAAATGGCATACCACTTCAGTGCAATCTGAGTGGTAATCAGTCCTGCGCCACTTTGTCGTGACATCAGGACGGCCAGTGTACTTCCTAGTGTCATGGATATCAAACGTCTGGCGATGCTGGTTCATCGTGTATAAGGAATAATGACCATCCTCGGAGCGCGGCATCATAATATGTTCACATCAAAAAATCAAAAAATGAAATGAAAAGTTATTTCGACACGTAGCACTAGGACCATTGTTCCAAAAAATAACTATAAAAAGAAATGCAACAAACCAGAAAAATAAATGACGGGAAACAATGAACTTACCAGTTTTGCATCCAACAGGTTTATGTCGTCAATCACAAAAACCTTGAACTGGTTAACTGCATCTTGTAAAACAAACGGGCTATGCACAACTGGCAACACATGGTTTCCTTCATCATCTCTCGTCACAAAGGTTTCCATCTGAAGAACATACTGCAAAGAAAAAAGAACAAAAAAGGAAATGAAAAAAGAATAAACAATGCATTCAGGCATGGACATAAAAAACCCAGTACAATAGAAAAAAATGACAGCACACGTTTACCGTGATAAATAAGGGTGAAAGTAGCACATGTTCACCAGAATGATAAACTAAACCCATTTCAGGGTCTTGCTTCCAGTACTTGATGACAAAATCCATGAGATACGAATCCATTAAAGCTCCTTTGCCAAATGTATTATATATATAGTCAACAGTGTAAGTATCAAGATCACCAAAAGGACTATTCACCATAAAGAACGCATTCCTGCAGTAAACATACAGAGATGGGATCAATAAAATTAAAATTAAAAACAAAACACAAAAAAAGGATTAAGGGCACACACATAAAACTTACTCGTGGTATTTGGTTAAAAAATCTTTGCTGAGAACAAGATCCTTTATTTTCCTCGCCTCATCAATATATTTGAACCTCGGAGGCTTCAATTTCTCTATAGAGCATCTCAACTTAAAAGCCCTTTCACCTTCCCTCTTGTTCGAAATTATTTCAACGTCATCCACACGAGGACGATTGATTGCTGCACTCCTAGCCCTAGTGGCGCGAGGACACGGCGTAACAAAATCATCATCATCAACATCAAATACATCGTGTGGAGAGCTAGGCCGAGAAACACTTCCACCATCAGGTCCAGACGCCACAACTGTGTTCAAACCATCTCCAGCCAAAGAACCATAATTATCTAGAGAGATTTCAATGGCACATTCCTCCATAACCACCTCAGAACCCTGGGACTCGAACAGTGACGTACAACCTTCATGAAGCCCCCCATCAAAACCTAAAACAGTGTAGAAAAAACATGGAAACACTCAGCACAAAATACAAAACCCAAAAACATGTAATACATCTCATTAAAATAAAAGAATGCAGTTTACTAAGGAATAGAATGCAGCACAATTCTCTACAACAATGCAGTCCACTTGTCTACAGCAATGCAGAACAAAAATGTATACAACAATGCATCCCACTTTTATACAACAATGCAGCCCACTTGTATACAACAATGCAGCCCACTTATAAAGAACAATGCAGCTCACTTGCCCAAAAAATAAAATGCATCTCACTAACACAACAAATAAATATACACATCAATTCTAAATCACGAACTTAACTAAACAAACTAGTAAAAAAAAGCCCGTAAGAACCGGAAGCAAGCAGTACACAAAAAATAAATAAAGGAAGGATAAAGAAGTTCACTAAAACAACCTTTATCTGCAAAAATTAAAAGTGATGTTAAATCAAGGGAACACTTTCTCGATGTGAGCTAACTATAGAGCATGGCCTTTCTGATGTAGCCAATGTGCTCCACCCCAAACTGAGCAACTCGAACACCATCCCAAGTCTGCAAGAATTGAAACATATAAAATCCACAATCATGCCTGCAATAAAAGAATAAAAAACATCAGTTTCAGAAAATGAAATAAAAAAAACTTGAGCAGTATGGAGAAGAGGGGCTGTAGGGAACACACCCATTTGGCTGCATTGGGACAATGACATGTTTCAACACAAATCCATCAAGTGTAGGAGGATTTAGCGGCTCATCAGAACTTGAGCTTCCTTCTTTCCATGCACGCTTGATATTTTTAACCATCCTCCTAAAAACCCTGATCGCATCAGGGCTGCTAGGTTTATTGAGCGAGTCCAGAAATTCAAACCGCCTTTCTTTCACATTTAACGCAACTACACAATAATGACCAACGCCGTCCCTCATATCTGGCGGATCAAAAGTTGCAAAAAGGACCTGTTCAAAGCACGAATAAATAAATAAAATTTTTGTAAGAAGAAGAAACAGAACACTATAAAAACAAACACGCAAAATATAGTTTTCGACACATAAAATTTTTACTCACCATATCCTTTTTATCAACACGCTCCTCGGCTTTTGAAGAGAACATCATTTTAACACTCCTGCCTACAGTACCACCATTCCAAATATTTATCTGCCAATACAAAACCAAAAATCAAATAGTGCTCAAGAAAACATGTCATTGCACGAAATCGGAGAAGAAAATCAAAAAAATAAAACAAAAATTTCTGCATTCTTACACAAATATGGTACGGGACAACCATTGTCGGAGATCCCTTAAACTTATCTACCAGCAAAGAAACCCCAAGATCTACAAGTCTTGTAATGAGCATCCCTTTATCCCAAAAGGATTGACCAACTTCGCCAATGGTAATATCACCCATCTTAGTTTTAAAAGCAATCATGTCCCTGAATTTTTCATGAAAAACTGAAACATAAGATACTAAAAAAAATAACAACAAAGAAAAAGGGCTGAAAACCAAAATTAGAAAATACATATGAACAAAACAATTTCTAAAAAACCATACTTCTTCTTCTTGTCCTTCCGAACCCTCGTAACAGAAGCGTACAACTCATTGTATCTTTTCAGAAGAGCTGGATCAATGCTCGACTGTGTCACAACAGGAAGTTCGTCATCTGTAATAAAAAGATGAAGTTCACTTATCCAAATAATGAAGTCCAAATATTAAGTAAGGAAATTCTGCTAGCTATTTTGAAAATCATAAAGAAAAGATCAAGTTTCACTTCTCATTAAACATCTAATACATATACCATAGTAATTAAACAAAATGAAATGAGAAAAACTGCAACTGTACTGTTCGAAACAAAACTCTCGCCTTCAGTGTCAGAGTCTTCATGCTGTTGTTCTTCAGAGCTGACCAAAACATTTTCTTGGACAGATTGCGATGAATCCTCCACAACCTCACTGGACTGCCCTTCTGCAGCAACATCAGCATTCTCTGGATTTACAACAGTCTGGTCAACCGCAACGTCCTCAGATACTTCAGCTACATGAGGCTCCACTCTCGATACTTCAGGAACATCGTTGGCCGCCAGACAAACAGGGGAAGCAACAACACTAACAGCAGGGACGGCATTCTCCAGCGGCTTTTCAATGCCAAAATCAGAATCTTCATGCTGGCTGGGGGAAACAGCATCATGGAATTCTTGAGCTACAGAAGGGTCTGCACAGTCGACGGCAACCGATGCAGAAGCACCAACACTGCCACCACCATCAACAGCGCAACTACCCTGATTCAGATCAACGTGAACTTCCACGTTTTCTTCTCCAGGCCGTGGAAAGATTAAAAAACACACAATAACACAAAAATGAGCATGGGGATAATTAACACAACAAACAACTGCAACCCACGTGTATCAAAACAACTACAACTTCAACAGACATATACGTAAAAAAAGAACTGCAGTTCACTTTGTCAAACGCTGCAGTTCAGTTATGTTAAATACTGAAGCTTACTTATGTAAAACATTATGGACCACGCATGCGAAATGGAATGCAGTTCACTTCTGTCAAAGACTGAAGCTCACACATGTAAAACTATTGCAGCTAACATATGTAAATGAAAATGCATATGACTGAGCATAACAGCGTACATCAAGTTTATAACAACAACAAAAAAATTAGATTACAACACACTAACAGAACAAGTAATACAACTATACCTTATCAGCTACAACATTCGGAGGGGACGATGCATCAGCCAAGACCTCATCCTTCCCAGAGCCATCGTAGGACTCTTTGTGCACATCACAAGCAGCAACACCAGTCTACGGGCATAGAACAAACCAAAAAACGAAAATAAGATGGTAACGACCAAAAAAGAAAAAACTTCAACTATGCACAAGCAGTACACACTTTACAACCGTGAAGTACACAAAAAATACAATAAAAATGGAAAGCAACAAATGCAAGTTTAAGAAGAGGGACGCATGGCAGAACAGACATGGCAGAAGTACTTGTACCTGACAAATTCCGTCGTCCCTTGTTCCATGGACACCAAAAGATTCCACTCCAGCCTATCACAAAAAACAAAAATAGTGAGGAGCAGTCCACACAATACACAAAAGAGATTCAAAGCCACAAAAAACCTAGAACATACATTATCAGCGCCAACGCCAGCGTCCTGACGGTTCATTTCATCCAAAATATGCCCATCATCCTTCTCATACCGACCGCATTTTTTCTCCTGTGAATGTCTCAATTGAGCATAGGAAGACTGAACATTCGTCACTGCAATCTTCAGGCTTTCAATCACGCCACAATCAAAATTGTGAGCAGCAACAATATCTTCATCTCGTGGGCCATGGCCAACAGGGAAAAAACCAGCAACTGTCCTCAACCTGTCACCAGAGGTTGGCAAATCTTCAGTCAACTTCAAAACCTTTAGAAGAAGCTCATCAATCTCCTCATGTTTTTTGCCGCCAACAAATGTCTGTTTAGAAGAGATTCTATTATCAAACATTTGTCGAGCCATGAAACCACGAGTACGCGGCACCTCATCATCACAGGCAGGAAGCTGGCTACATGTAGGCTCATAAAACCTAGCATGAGTGCTAGGTCCCGCATCAGAGCTGCCGCATACAACTGCAACAGGACTGTTGTACACAATATCACCTGACGCCTTCCACTTCAAAAAAAGACAAGAGGCAAAGAGAAGTACACATGTGAGTACTAGAAAAGTTCAGATTTATAATGGCTGCACCTTTTAAAAAAAACTGATATTAAAAACTCAGATGCACTAACCGGCAGCTTCCCAAATTTGTAAGTTTCCAAGTAAATCTTTCCCTTCACAAGCACATCCTCATTGTATAACTTCATCAGGTCCTTGGTCGTCAGGTATGACGCACGTGGCGTCAACGTGTGCATGACTGAAAATTTGCGAAGCTTCAAGCAGTCAAGATACATAATCAGGGGGACAATGGCACAACCCTCTGCACAATTCTGCTTCCTGCCTTCTGTTTGCCACCTCACTACAGCTGCCTGCAACTCATCAACAACTAGCTGGCAAAAGTCCATCTGAGCCATAGCCGCATAATCCATGTTTTCTACCTTTGCAGCAACTCTACCCAAACGAACTGCAGGCCCGGGGCACATCAAATTCTGGTAGAGTATCAGGAAGAACACCTTCACAGCAGGGTCAACAGTCACATGATCATCTTCCTCCACCAACACCTTCAACTTCTCAAGCAAGTCTTTGACACCTATACTTTTTGAACGGTCAAAGCCAAGATCATCCTTGAGGGCACTCAACGAGTCATCATGGCCGCTGGCAACAGGCATGGGTGTAGTGTGACGTCCCATGGGTAAATAAAAAATGTGATGAACTGCATCACGATTGATTCGAAGAACCCTACCATTCCCAAAGTCCATTATCATAGTGGCAGGGTCAATCACTCCCATCAGATAGCACATAAGAATGCGCGACACATTTTTCTTTACTGTCAGTTCAAAGACAACACCAAATCCAGCATCCCGAACACGACTACAGTGTGCCTCTTTCAACAAGGCAGCAGCCTTGCAAACAGTGGGAAGCGACAAACGTACGGTCTTGTTAAATCGAGAATCATCTCCCTCAGCATCATCTTCAGCTGCATTGCTCTTACTAGACTTCTTCCTCTGTGTAAAGCGAAATGCAATCCACATTAGAAGACTAGCCATAAAAAAAGAGACAGAGAAAACACAGATAGAATAACACTGAAGGAAACAAATGCAGTCCACTTCAAAAAACCTTTGGAACAACATCCACCTCCTCGCTAGAGTCACCACAAACAACTTCATCGACATCATCACGGGCACACTTGGGTAGACTCTTAGATGAACCACAGTCTTTGCGTCTACCACTATGAACATCCCTCACAAAATCAGCAAGCACAAAGTCGTCGTCATCAGAGTTGGGACCTTCAGTGACATGTAGTCGCTTGCACTAAGGATCATCCTTTCCACCAGGTTCAGCAGTTCTCTTGCCAAGATTATTGTTCATGCCAGCAACACGTGGACTCCGCCGAGGTGTACCACCTTCCTCAGCAACAGTACTCAGCCTCTTCTTCTGCAAAGAAGGCTTCTTCACCTTGGCAAATTTAGCACCCTTGGCACCATCTGCAGCTCTCCTCTGCTTCTCCTTCTCCGCAAACTCTTTTGATTCACTTTCAAACCTCAACTTCTTCTTGCTTTGCTTCAACTCATATTCACGAAGCTGTTCCGAGACCGTCCAATCCTGTGTAACTTCCTCTGTACCATCAACAGACTGCGATTGTGTCTCAGACAAAACGGGACGTCTCTAGTCAAAGCTCACACCAACATTACCCTCTGCAAAATAATGGTCAATCGATTGAGTAACCTCCTCCAACCCAGGCGCCCCAGCATGGAAAACAGACACTGCGTCAAAATGAAGTATGACTATGGTCGCTAAAAAGTGCACAAAAAGAACAAATGCAGTACACTTAGACATATAAAATGCAGTGCTCCAACCATAAGCTAAAAATAAAAAATAATGCATTGCACAAAAAACTTGAATAAAACAACAATGCAGTTCACACATACATATAGTGGAGTTCACATATACAAAATAAATACAGTGCTGCATACACTAACTTCATGTTTGTTCCCAACAAAATGCCGGACTAGATACAGCAAGGCAACACCAATTGGTACAACATCAAAGTAAGCAGCATACACAAAATAAACAAATCTATCACATACCAGAAGGAGGGGCCACACTTATGGGAGAAGTTTCAATCGGTGAATTCAATTGATGTCCTCCCTCGACACCATGATCCTTACCACCAGGACAACGAGAGCCAATTGGTGTATCATTATGAGAACCGCAATCACCTACTTGATTCAAAAAGAACCAGAAACTGAAATTACAAAACATCACGGAACAAAATAATGCAAACGAACGCTGACAACTAACAGAGCATGAATCAATATGCAGGATGATTTAGGAAACTAGATAAACATCAAACAAAATAAACAAAAGCCTAAAATAAGCACTCCACATACCCTGAACTCCTCCTCCCACTCTGCTCGGCGAAGACATGGCGTTTGCCTGCAGCACAACGATGAAGTGACAGATATAAGCAACAAAATCGGCGAAAATCTCACGAAACCCTAGATCCACCTTGCTACACACGAGTATCGACTCCAAATCGAGATAAAATCGGCTGCCTACGGAAAAATTACACAAGCAAAAATAGCAAAAGCAACTACGAGAATAACAAAACAAGACGAGGGGACGATCAAGACCAAGAACAAGCGGAACGTACCATAAAAAAGGTGCGGCGACGGCGGCGGCGGCGACGGCGGGGAGGGGGGAGGGTGCGGCGATGGGAACGGTCAGGAAAGGGCTGCGGGAGCGTAGCGGCAAGGGCTCGCGCAGCGGACGACGACGCAGAATGCAGGAATAAGAACCTCTTGATGGCGGCGGTTCCTCGGGCGACGGCAGTTGCTGTAGGCGACGGCGGTTTTGCTCAAGGGAGGAACTGTAAGAGAGGAGAGGGTATTGTTCTCGCTCTCTCTCCCTATCAGCAGAGCAGTGGGATCGCCTGGAACGGACACGTAGGAGGCCCGTGTGTGGCAAAGGGCAACATAAAACGGGCCGGCCCAAAAACGGCCCGGCTAAAATAAGAAAGACCACATCAAAACGCACATGATGCAGTTCTTTGTGAAGTACAATGAAGTTCAATCGGTAAAACAAAATAAAATAAACGGAGTTCGTAAAAAAAGTTAAAATAAAAAATAACACGCATGTTAAGAAAACGCATCCGACAAGAAAAAGTCTCCCTTCAAATAAGTGCCACTCAAAAAATGGGGGGGCCCACCCCCTACCCCTCTTGTACCAGGGACTGCAGTAAGTACAGGGAAAAAAACAGATGCAGTACGCAGCATAGAAAAATGCAGTGCATTTCGTTACACGAAGCAGTACGGTATAGCAATCCAGTTCCAGATTACCTACCTGAATAAATACACGGTATAGAACACAGCGAAAAACTCGTAAAATTGCGGAATACATTGTACTTTATTCAGGGCTGCAGCAAGGACACGCAAAAAACGGTGAAGTACGCACCTGTAGACAACATGCAGTTCTCTACTGTAGACGATGCAGTGCAGAACTCTAACCAATGCAGTTTCATTATCACGCAGGATACATATAAACGAGACAAATGCCCATTAACACTGAAAGTGGTGGTTAAAAAAATTTACTGACCAAAAAAATAAAATAAAACCACGTTAAAAAACCACGTTCGCATACAACCACCAAATCGGAGCGGTTCCATCGCCACAAGCCCACGATCACAAACGCAACACCAAACCACGATCTGTACAACCGCATCGTCAGCGAGATCGTGCAGTTCATCCGATGCGGCCATCCCACCCTGCGTCCTCCCCTTAAGTTCAGACCCCTGCCAAAGGGCTTCTCATCCACAACAACACAAGTATCCATTGCGCTGCCACCAAATCGCTCCATCTCATCCATCTCCACGCGAAAGACCAAGCCCTAATACCGGCCATGGCGTTCGCCGACGAGTACCAGGGCGTGGAGGCCCACGGCAACACCAAGTTGCACGTCATCCACACCAACGACAAGAAGCAGATGGCGATCATCCTCGCGCAGTACGAGCGCCACAAGATCATCGGCATTGATCTTGAGTACAACAACGAGCCTGAAGCGACACAGAAACCCGCCCTCTACCAACTCTCCATCGGCAAGAAACACCCGGTGCTGCTCTTCCAACTGAGCGCCGCTGAAAGGTGCACCGTCTTCGACAACTTCCTCGCCGACCCCAGGTACACCTTTGCAGGCTTCTCCATCGACGGCGACAAAAAAAGGCTAGAGCGCGTCAATCTAGAGGTCGCCAACTTCGTCGACATGCAGAAGGAGTGGAGGGTGCCCGAGGCAACCAAGGAGTTGGACTCCCTTGGAGACGTCTCCGACATGCTCATCGACGACTACTACAACAACATGAAGAAGAAGATCACCGACGACGAACACAAGCACTGGGCCACCCTGCCTCTGTCCATGAAGCACATCGAGTACGCGGCAAAGGACACCTACGCAGTGTACGAGATATGGAACCGCATCACCCTCACCCAGGACGGGCTTCGCCGTGCAAAGCTGGAGAAGGAGGAGCCCCCCAAGAAGCGCGCCAGGAGCAGCTGGGGATGGGGAGACGCTACCTGGTGAAGAAGAAGATGGTGCCGGCCAAAGAGCCAACAATGCCAGCGTCGTTTCAGAATTATCATCAAATTTGCTTTATGTTGTTTGCTTATGTATCGTTAGTTTTCTTGTGATCATTTTCTTTTGCTGAACTTAGTTTGCTTGCCATGCAGAATCGCTTGTAATGATGAACTTTGATTATGTTAGATTGCTTTCTGTTGAAATTAGTTTGCTAATGATGAACTTGTCGTACAGAATGCCTGTGATAATTTGTTTTCTGTTGTTTGCTTATGTATCATTAGATTCGAGCAGTGTGCAAATAGGACGCATGTAGTGCAAGTTGTGTACCAATGCAGTACAGACTCTGTTAACTGAAGTTTGCACATACCCAACAAAGCAGTGCACGCCCCTAAATTTGAAAAATGCGAATACATAAGAGAAAAAAACAGAAAAAGAAAAATGCGATCTGTATATGTAGTGCGGAAATATATGAACATGCAGTACATAAACGTAATCAATGCAGTACGTGCATGATTTACTAAGAAGTGCACTCCCCTACATTGGAAAAAAGATTACATAAGAGCAAAAACACGAAAACAAAAATAAGAACTGTGCATGTAGTACGGACTGCGTGCACATGTAGTACAGAACCCTGATCAGTGCAGTGCATCGATGATTTACAAAGCAGTGCACACCCCTACATTGAAAAAAATGTAGTGCGGAAATATATGAACGTGCAGTACAGGAACATAATCAATGCAGTACATGTATGTTTACTAAGCAGTGCACTCCCCTACATTGGAAAAAAGATTACATAAGAGAAAAAAATGAAAACAAAAATGAGAACTGTACATGTAGTACGGAATGCGTGCACATGTAGTATAGAACCCTGATCAATGCAGTGCAAGGATGGTTTGCTAAGCAGTGCATGCCCTTACATTGAAAAAAATACATGACAGAAAATACAAAGAAAAAATATTGACCACCCAGGTGCAGCCGGCTCCAGCCAGTCTCGTAGTAGGTCTGCGCCCACAGCAGGCGAGTCGTTCTGAGCCACGATGCGTGGGGCCAGGCGCACATGGGCCCACAGGTCAGAGAGCATAGAGCAGCGAGCGCCGTGTATAAGCGCTCAAATAAGTAACCACAGGAGTTCTATATGGCTGCCTTGCCAGCGCTTATAAACAGGTCGGGCGCGCCTTCCGCAGGCGAGGTGGGACTAAACATTAGGCCGCACACAACGCACCGGGAACCAGCCGTGCTCACAGGCCGACTTGGGCCCAATGCGTCTTCACTCCCCAAACACAGGCCCAACAAGGCCCACTAAGAAAAAACAATAACTTCAAAAATAAAACAACAAAGAAAAATGAGAAACATTTTTTAAATGAATAAGAACAACAAAAGAAAATGTGCGTGGGCACTGCCAGAAACTACAGTTCGCTATTAATGAATAAAACGCAAGAAGCCCGAAGTCAACGTACAAATGCAGTCCGCTACGTCCAACAATGCAGTTCTCCACGCGGAGCGGTGGGATCGCCTGGAACGGACACGTAGGCGGCCCGCCTGTGGCAAAGGGCAACATAAAACGGGCCGGCCCAAAAAGGCCCGGCTAAAATAAGGAAGACCACATCAAAACGCACATGATGCAGTTCTCTGTGAAGAACAATGAAGTTCAATCGGTAAAACAAAATAAAATAAACGCAGTTTGTAAAAAAAAGGTAAAATAAAAAACAACACGCATGTTAAGAAAACACATCCGAAAAGAAAAAGTCTACCTTCAAATAAGTGCCACACAAAAAATGGGGGGGTCCAACCCCCCTACCCCTCCCGTACCAGGGACTGCAGTAAGTATAGGCAAAAAACAGATGCAGTACGCAACACTAGAAAAATGCAGTGCATTTCGTTACACGAAGCAGTACGGTATCGCAATCCAATTCCGGATTACGTACATGAATAAATACACGGTATAGAACACAACGAAGAACTCATAAAATTGCGTAATACATTGTACTTTATTCAGGGGCTGCAGCAAGGACACGCAAAAAACGGTGAAGTACGCATGTGTAGACAACATGCAGTTCTCTACTGTAGACGATGCAGTGCAGAACTCTAACCAATGCAGTTTCTTTATCACGCAGGATACATATAAACGTGACAAATGCCCGTTAACACAGAAAGTGGTGGTTAAAAAAATTTACTGATCAAATAAAATAAAATAAAACCACTTTAAAAAAACCACGTTCGCATACAACCACCCAATCGGAGCGGTTCCATTGCCACAAGCCCACGATCACAAACGCAACACCAAACCACGATCTGCACAACCGCATCGTCAGCGAGATTGTGCAGTTCATCCGATGCGGCCATCCCACCCCGCGTCCTCCCCTTAAATTCACACCCCTGCAAAGGGCTTCTCATCCACAACAACACAAGTATCCATTGCGCTGCCACCAAATCGCTCCATCACATCCATCTCCACGCAAAACACTAAGCCCTACTACCGGCCATGGCGTTTGCCGACGAGTACTAGGGCGTGGAGGCCCACGGCAACACCAAGTTGCACGTCATCCACACCAACGACAAGAAGCAGATGGCGATCACCCTCGCGCAGTACGAGCGCCACCTCAGCCTGCAGCACCACAAGATCGTCGGCATTGATCTCGACTACAACAACGAGCCTGAAGCGGCGCGGAAACCCGCCCTCTGCCAACTCTCCATCGGCAAGAAACACCCGGTGCTGCTCTTCCAACTGAGCGCCGCTGAAAGGTGCACCGTCTTCGACAACTTCCTCGCCGACCCCAGGTACACCTTTGCAGGCTTCTCCATCGACGGCGACAAAAAAAGGCTAGAGCACGTCAATCTGGAGGTCGCCAACTTCGTCGACATCCAGAAGGAGTGGAGGGTGCCCGAGGCAACCAAGGAGTTGGCCTCCCTTGGAGACGTCTCCGGCATGCTCATCGACGACTACTACAACAACATGAAGAAGAAGATCACCGACGATGAACACAAGCACTGGGCCACCCTGCCTCTGTCCATGAAGCACATCGAGTACGCGGCAAAGGACGCCTACGCAGCGTACGAGATATGGAACCGCATCACCCTCACCCAGGACGGGCTTCGCCGTGCAAAGCTGGAGAAGGAGGAGCCCCCCAAGAAGCGCGCCAGGAGAAGCTGGGGATGGGGAGATGCTACCTGGTGAAGAAGAAGATGGTGCCGGCCAAAGAGCCAACAATGCCAGCGTCGTTTTAGAATTATCATCAAATTTGCTTGATGTTGTTTGCTTATGTATCGTTAGTTTGCTTGTGATCATTTTCTTTTGCTGAACTTAGTTTGCTTGCCATGCAGAATCGCTTGTAATGATGAACTTTGATTATGTTAGATTGCTTTCTGTTGAAATTAGTTTGCTGATGATGAACTTGTCGTACAGAATGCCTGTGATAATTTGTTTTCTGTTGTTTGCTTATGCATCATTAGATTCGAGCAGTGTGCAAATAGGACGCATGTAGTGCAAGTTGTGTACCAATGCAGTACAGACTCTGTCAAATGAAGTTTACACAAACCCAACAAAGCAGTGCACGCCCCTAAATTTGGAAAAACGAATACATAAGAGAAAATACACAAAAAGAAAAATGCGATCTGTATATGTAGTGCGCAAATATATGAACGTGCAGTACAGAAACGTAATCAATGCAGTACACGCATGATTTACTAAGCAGTGCACTCCCCTACATTGGGAAAAAGATTACAAAAGAGCTAAAACACGAAAGCAAAAATGAGAACTGTGCATGTAGTACGGACTGCATGCACATGTAGTACAGAACCCTGATCAGTGCAGTGCACGGATGATTTACAAAGCAGTGCACGCCCCTACATTCAAAAAAATGTAGTGCGGAAATATATGAACGTGCAGTACTGGAACATAATCAATGCAGTACATGTATGTTTACTAAGCAGTGCACTCCCCTACATTGGAAAAAAGATTACATAAGGGCAAAAACATGAAAACAAAAATGAGAACTGTACATATAGTACGGAATGCGTGCACATGCAGTACGGAACCCTGATCAATGCAGTGCAAGGATGGTTTGCTAAGCAGTGCACGCCCTTACATTGACAAAAATACATGACAGAAAATACAAAGAAAAAAATTGACCACCCAGGTGCAGCCGGCCCCAGCCAGTCTCATAGTAGGTCTGCGCCCACAGCAGGCGAGTCGTTCTGAGCCATGATGCGTGTTGCCGGGCGCACATGGGCCCACAGGTCAGAGAGCATAGTGTCGGAGTAAATGGCCACGGGTAGCCTAACCGACTCCCCCTGGCTCTTCAAAAAATTATCAAGACATTCAAGCCTTCAAGCATACAAAGCATAGGGCCGCCTTCCCCCGGCCGACTATCCCCAGGGCCGACTCCCAGAAGGCGACCCAGCCTCAGAAACCTTCCCCAAGAAAGCTATGAGATGGCCGACTCCAGGAAGCCGGCCCCAAGAGGACCGACTCCCAAAAGCCGGCCATGAAGAATGCCGACTCCCAGAAGCCGGCCAAGACCGCACCCACCAAGACTGCACCCACATAACGGTGATAAGACGGGGCATGGCCGCAGTACAGCCCACTACCCCCGAATCCCGAAGCAGGCATGGCCACATGGCGCCGTACTGGTCAGCCATCTCCCGTCCGGCGCGGCACTGTAGCCATGTTGACCTCGATGTCACCCACGACAAGCGCCAGTACGGCCCGCGGGCGGCGGGCCCCTTCAGCCAGAGAGACGCTCGAAGGCGGCCCGGCCTCCCCTAGTCGGCCGGGGGCGTAGTCGGCTCCCAATAGCCGGCTACCTCCCTCCCTCGAAACATGTGCCTCATTAAGGAGACAAGACGAGGTGAGGCTACAGTGAGAGCCCGCAAGGCGGCGGCGCTGTAGCCACGTTTACCTCGACAAAGCCCTCGTCATCAGGGGCGAGGCAACAGTAACCAGCCGCCGACAAGACCCCCAAGCGGTGGGGCCGGCCTGTCGACCAGTCGGCGGGCTCTAATGGCCGGCGGAGAAGCCGGCGAACACGGACACTGACGGCTGGGACCCGCGCCCAGCCGGATTACCATTCTACCCCTGGGGGTAGGCCTATATAAACCCCTCGGGGCACCCATGCAAAGTGTTGGTCTCATAGAATTACACACACCACATAGAGACAAAAGGAGAGCTAGCCTTGCCCTTCTTCTCCCTCTAACCCGACAGCTCAAAGAGCACTTGTAGCTACTTGTTTTGATCCAGTGATCATGCGGAGACCCCGCAGAGCAGGACTAGGGGTGTTATCTCCACAGAGAGCCCCGAACCTGGGTAAGATTCACCGGCGTGCATGTCTTCGCCTCATCCCGTTTCCAGGCACCGGCGACGTCTTACTGGCTCCCACAATGATAAGCCACCCGTTGGCATATGTCGCACCTACCACCCGACATTTGGCGCCCACCGTGGGGCCAGGTGCACCGTCGTCCGGAGACCTGTTCTGGACGGGAACCCTTTTCCTCCCCCGCGAGCGCAGCCAGCCTCCTGCGCCCGACGGCGTTTGCCCCGACGCGCTGCAAGGCGTCGACGACGCCTGCGCAGCGAGCTGCCTCGCCGATCTGTTCGGCGAGACTCGCATCTTCGACGAGCCCGCGTCCGACGCAGGCACGGACTACCCCGAGAGCCGCCTCGTCAGCCTCCTCGGCCAACTTCACGTCTCCAGCGAGCCTGGTGTAGACTTGGAGTCAGTCGGTTCCATCGATCCGATGCTTGTCGACTCCGACACGGCATCGCTCGACGCCTACCCCTCCGATGTGGTAGTCTTCGACGACCCTCTCCCTCGAGCTGACAGCGGCAGCAGCGCTGTCACAGAAGTGCTGGTCATCAGCCACGTCGCCAACTCGGGCGAGAACGCCCACGACGCCCTACAAGCGGCGATGCATGACTTATCCGTCCCCATCCCGGCCGATGCCGACGCTGAGACCCTGGAGGCACGCCGCCTCGCTCTCATCGCGGAAGGCCAGAAGATAGCCTTCATGAGACGCCTCACCGAGGCTCACTAGCGCGAAGTCGACCGCGCCGCCTTTGGCACGCCGCCTCCTCGCGGGCCGAGCCAAGCCGGCCTCGTCAAGAAGCGCGGCGCGGCCATCGCCAGCATGCTAGGGGTAGACCGCCCCGTCTACGCCACCCCAGTCGAGAATCTGCGAGCCGCTCAGGCGGCCGCTGAAGAGCTGAATGGGCTGGGGGCTGATGAGCTCCCCTACATGACAAGGCGAATCCAGCAGCTGATCGACGCGGCCGCAGAACGGCACGAAGCCGGCGCCCGCGCTGAGAGTCCTCCCCCGCGTCAAGAGCACGCCGCGACATCCCGGTCGCCGACTGCGAGCGGCACCTGCGCAAGGAAATACAAGGAGCCGGCTGCTAGCCGCAGCCGGACTCGGATCACCATCGAGCGTGACGCGGAAGGCCTTCCTCGAGCAGTGGAGCGCCAAGGAAATACGCCTCCTCCCCCGCCTCGAGGGGAGAGATATCCCTCCCCGCCGCCTGTCACGCATCCGACTCTTGGTGGCCGACTAGGCCACCGCGAAGGAGTCGGCGAGAACGACGCCCGCCACCGGATCGACCGTCTAACTCGATCCCAGGTGCTAGAAGAAGAAGACGATGTTGGCCCGCCATGCTTCGGCCCCCGCATCCGCGACGAGCCCTTCCCCAAAGGGTTCTCGCTCCCCAGAGAAACGCCCAAGTACAACGGCTCTGTGAAGCCGGAAGATTGGCTCATCGACTACTCTACTGCTGTCAGCATAACGAACGGCAACCGGCGCGTAGCCATGAAGTACGTCCCTCTCATGCTGCAAGGCACGGCACGCACCTGGCTCAACAGCCTCAAGCCCTACAGCGTCAACAGCTGGCTGGACTTCACGGAAGTCTTCGTCCGCAACTTCACCAGCACGTACAAGTGGCCTCCCAAGCCCCGCCAGCTCTCCCTGTGCGTCCAAGGGCCCAACGAGTCGACCCGTGACTATCTCACGCGGTGGGCCGAGCTCCGCAACTCCTACGAGGGGGTGCACGAGGTTCAGGCCATCGAATACTTCACCGCCGGGTGCCGAGAGGGCACCCTCCTCAAGCACCGACTCCTCTGCGACGAGCCGGCTACCCTTGACGAGCTGCTGATCATCGCGGACAAGTACGCCACGGCCGACTCCTCGATGAAGACCGAGCTCCGAGTGGATGCCTCTGGGAAGGTGCTCGCTCCGGCTCCCAAGACGCCGGCTGGCGACTCCAATCGGCGCCCCTACTAGAACGATCACAAGCGCAAGGCCCCTATGCCGCCTTCCACCAGTCGGCAGGTGGCCACAGTCGAAGATGAGCAGCCCGAAGAACGGCCCGCTCCCAAGAAGAAGGGCGGCAGGCCGGCTTGACAGCCGGCCTTCTCCTACGAGCAGACTCTCGATGCCCCCTGCAAGTTCCACAGCGGCGCGAAGCCGTCCAACCACACGACCCGAAAGTGCCATTGGCTCACACGAATCTCCAAGGGCGAGGGGCTGGTGTCGCCTCCGCCTCCCGGCCCGCCGCCTCCAGCCCCCCAGCAGTCGGAGCCATTCAAGATGAGTTCCCTGAAGAGCACGCCGCCTACGTCGTCTTCACGAGCCAGGTTGAAGACAAGCGCAGCCGGCGCCGACAGCACCAAGAGGTCAACGCAGTCGCCTCCAGCAACCCCGAGTTCATGCGTTGGTTCGAGAAGCCTATCAACTAGAGCCGGGCCGACCACCCAGATGTGATGCCGTCCCCTGGCTCCTACGCATTAGTATTGGATGTCACCCTCGCCACGGAGAGGCGAGCTGCCCGATTCTCCCGCGTTCTGATTGATGGCGGAAGCAGTATCAACATACTGTACCACGATACCATGGAGAAGCTGAACCTCAAGGCAAAGCAGCTCATGCCAAGCCGGACCATGTTCGATGGCATTGTACCCGGCCTGTCCTGTTCCCCGATCGGCAAGATCAAGATGGATGTTCTCTTCGGAGACAAGGATCACTTTCGCCGAGAAGCAATCTGGTTTGAGGTAGTAGATATCGAGAGCCCTTACCACGCCTTGCTTGGCCGGCCTGCTCTAGCCAAGTTCATGGCTATGCCCCACTACGCCTACCTGAAGATGAAGATGCCGAGCTCAAAGGGGATCATCACTGTAGCCGGCGACTACAAGAAGTCCATCGAGTGCGCCGCAGCTAGCAGTCGGTTGGCCGAGTCCCTCGTAGTGGCAGAACAGAAGAAGATGCTGGAGCGAGTTGTGGCCATGGCCGGCAAGCAGCCGGCCTTGTCCCCCAACCCCAAGGATTATGATGCGCAGGGCTCCTTCCAGCCAGCCGAGGAGACGAAGAAGATACCTCTGGACCCGGAGAACCCGGAAAGGTTTGCAGTCATTGGTGCAAACCTGGACAGTAAATAGGAAGGCGAGCTCGTCGACTTCCTCCGTGAGAATCGAGACATCTTTGCATGGTCCCCAAAGGACATGTCGGGTGTTCCGAAGGAGTTCGCCGAGCACAAATTGCACGTCCGAGCCGACGCGAAGCCGGTCAAGCAGCCCCTCCGCAGACTGTCAGAAGAGAAGCGAAGAATCGTAGGAGAAGAGATAGCCCGGCTCCTCGCCGCCGGCTTTATTATGGAAGTATTTTTCCCAGAGTGGCTTGCCAACCCAGTCTTGGTGTTGAAGAAGAACAACAAATGGCGTATGTGTATAGACTACACCAGCCTCAACAAGGCCTGCCCCAAAGATCCGTTCGCTTTGCCATGAATTGATCAAGTGATAGACTCCACGGCCGGATGCGAGCTGTTAAGTTTTTTGGATGCCTACTCAGGATACCACCAGATCAAGTTGGACCTAGCAGACCGCCTGAAGACTGCCTTCATCACACCATTCGGAGCTTTCTGTTACCTGACTATGACATTCGGCTTGAGGAATGCCGGTGCCACTTTTCAGCGTTGCATGCAGAAATGCCTCCTCAAGCAACTCGACAGAAATGCCCACATCTACGTAGACGATATTGTGGTGAAGACAGAGGAGCGCGGCACCCTGTTGGAGGACCTCAAAGAAACATTTGCCAACTTGCGCCGATTCCAGATCAAGCTCAACCCTGAGAAGTGCGTGTTCGGAGTACCAGCCGGCCAGCTTCTAGGCTTTCTGCTCTCCGAACGCGGCATTGAGTGCAACCCTGTGAAGATCAAGGCCATTGAGAGAATGGAGATTCCCACCAAGTTGCTGGACGTGCAGAAGTTCACTGGGTGTCTGGCCTCCTTAAACCGCTTTATCAGCCGGCTAGGAGAGAAGGCTCTCCCCCTGTACCGACTCATGAAGAAATCCACTCATTTCGAGTGGAATGACCAAGCAGACCAAGCCTTCCATGAGTTGAAGAAGATGCTGACTACTCCACCTGTCCTGGCGGCGCCGACTGAGAAGGAGCCCATGCTCCTCTACATTGCCGCAACTAGCCGAGTGGTCAGTACAGTTGTCGTGGTCCAGCGCCCGGAAGAAGGCCGAGCCCAGCTAGTCCAGAGGCCGGTATATTATCTAAGCGAAGTGCTATCTAGCTCAAAGCAAAACTACCCGCACTACCAGAAGATGTGCTGTGGAGTGTACTTCGCCGCCAAGAAGTTAAAGCCCTACTTTCAAGAGCATCCCATCACGGTCGTGTGCACCGCCCCGCTTGCCGAGATCATAGGCAGCCGGGATGCATCCGGCCGGGTGGCTAAATGGGCCATTGCGCTAGCACCCTACACAATCTTCTACCAGCCCCGCACCGCCATCAAGTCCCAAGCATTGGCCGACTTCCTCGTCGATTGGGCCGAGACCCAGTACCTACCGCCGGCTCCCGACTCTACCCATTGGCGGATGCACTTCGACGGGTCCAAGATGCGCACCGGCTTGGGAGCCGGCATCGTCCTCACCTCTCCCAAAGGCGACAAGCTCAGATACACGCTGCAAATCCACTTCGCCGCCTCCAACAACGTGGCTGAGTACGAGGCGCTCATACACGGGCTCCGGCTAGCCAAAGAACTCGGCATACGCCGGATCCTGTGTTATGGCGACTCAGACTTGGTGGTCCAGCAGTCATCTGGCGACTGGGACGCCAAGGATGCAAACATGGCGAGCTATCGATTCCTCGTCCAGCAGATCAGTGGGTACTTCGAAGGGTGCGAGTTCCTTCACGTGCCACGGGCCGACAACGACCAAGCAGATGCCCTGGCGCGGATCGGCTCCACCCGACAGGCTATACCGACCTGTGTCTCTCTCCAGCGCCTCCTCAAACCGTCCATCAAGTCGTCTCTAGAGTCGGACTCTATCTTCGTACCGCCTACCCCTGATGCAGCCGGATCCGACTGGAGGAACCCAGCAGGCGGCTCGGGGACTTCGACAATCGGCCCGGGGACTGCAGCGACACAAGAAACGGTGGCCGACTCCAACTCCTCACCACCCAACCCGGCCGCCCGAGTCACAGTGGCCGTACTGACAGTAGAAGAAGTCACAGCTCCATCATGGGCCCAGCCCATCCTCAACTTCCTAGTCAATAGAGAGCTCCCGGCTGATGAGATCTCGGCAAGACCAGTGCAACGTCGAGCCGGAGCCTATGCAATAAGAAACAGAGAACTTGTCAAGCGCAGTGTCACTAGAGTCTTCCAGCACTGCGTCGAGCCAGAGAAAGGAGTGGCAATCCTCGAGGATATCCATCAAGGCGAATGCGGCCACCACCCAGCCTCAAGATCACTTGTGGCCAAAGCTTTCCGCCACGGTTTCTTTTGGCCGACTGCTTTGGAAGATGCCAAAGAGATAGTCAAGAGCTGCAAGGGATGCCAAGTCTTCAGTTCCAAGAAACACCTGCCGGCTTCTGCACTCAAGACCATCCCCCTCACCTGGCCCTTTGCCGTCTGGGGGCTGGACATGGTGGGCCCATTCAAGACAGCCCGCGGCGGCTTGACACATCTGCTTATCGCCGTGGACATATTTACCAAGTGGATCGAAGCAAAGCCGATCAAGAAGCTGAACGGGCCGACTGCCGTGACGTTCATTGCCGACATCACTACTCGGTACGGCGTGCCGCACAGCATCATCACCGACAATGGCACAAACATTGCCAAAGGAGCACTGGCACGTTTCTGCGCGACGCAGGGTATCCGAATGGACTTAGCGTCCGTTGCCCACCCGCAGTCAAACGGCCAGATTGAGCGAGCAAATGGACTCATCCTCTCCGGCATCAAGCCCCGACTGGTCGTACCACTGGCGCGATCGGCCGGCTGCTGGCTCGATGAGCTGCCGGCTGTCCTCTGGAGTCTGCGCACTACCCTAACAAATCAACCGGCTTCACTCCGTTCTTCCTTGTATATGGTGCCGAGGCTGTCATCCCAACCGACATCGAGTTCGACTCGCCTCGGGTCACCATGTACGCGGAGGCGGAGGCCAAGGAAGCGCGAGAAGACGACATCGACCTGCTGGAAGAAGGCCGGCTGTTAGCACTCAGCCGGTCCGCCATCTACCAGCAGGGGTTACGCCGTTACCACAACCGCAAGGTCAAGCCAAGATCTTTCCAAGAGGGCGACCTTGTGCTTCGGCTGATCCAGCGAACAGCCGGCCAGCACAAGCTCTCGGCCCCTTGGGAAGGCCGTTTCGTCATCAGCAAGGCACTAGGCAACGACTCCTACTACCTGATTGACGCACAAAAACCAAGAGCACGCAAGAGGGATGATTCCGGCAAGGAGTCGGAGCGACCATGGAACGCGAACCTCCTGAGAAGATTTTACAGTTGAAAGCAGTATGTATCATGCTACCTTTTTGTATTAAGTACGAAACAAAGGGCCCCCCGAGGAGCACTCGGGGACTGCCCTCCTTTATCTATGAACGACGAGTGTCATATTCATGAATGTATTATTACATTTGATTTTTTTGTCTGGCACCGGGTTCGACTTGTCGGCCCGGGGACTGGCCGCCTTAAGTTATATTAAAGTTCTACCTAAAGACAGACAAGTAGT
Organism: Aegilops tauschii subsp. strangulata; assembly: GCF_002575655.3. Lineage (NCBI taxonomy): Eukaryota > Viridiplantae > Streptophyta > Magnoliopsida > Poales > Poaceae > Aegilops > Aegilops tauschii. The sequence goes on from NC_053039.3 coordinate 490,297,156, forward strand.
GTGCCGGCTCCTGAGCCCTCTCTTGTTGAAAGTCATAGCTCGAAGAACCGACTGTCCGACTAGCAAGAGCCAAAGGCAGAAAGGATGCCCACACGAAAAACGGCTAAGGACTAACGAACTTGTATAACGAAAAGACGGCCTCCAACCACGCTTGCCGGCTGTCAAAACAGCCGGCTGGCTGGCCTCCCAATCACTTCGCTATAATCCAACAAAGCTAGAGTACTTGCCCTCCCAACTGGCCAAGCACTTCTCCAGCCACAGATTGCAGAGCAACTGTCCGACTGGGGAGGCGGCAACCAAGGGAGAGCGGCAAAGGAAACAGCAGAAGGATGAAAAGTAAAGAACAAGGGAAAGCCAAACGCATGCATAATTATATTTACACATAAGGCCCCCAACAGGCCGATAATCAATATAGTTCGAATACACCCAGTGGGTGGAATTGTGCAAACCTAACAAAATACTGTTCCAAGAGTGGTAAAACAGGAAAATAGAGGCAGCAGACTAGACTAAGGGCGCGGTGTGGGAGTCGGGTTGGTCAGTGGAGACGGCGCCACCAGCTGGAGGAGTGGCCGGCTGACGGGTCTCGGCTTGATCATCGCCGGCTACAGGCGGTGCACCCGCGCGTGCCTTGTTGCTGGAGGCACGGTCAAGCAGAGGCTGACCGGCCGCTCCACCATCTGGCCCGGCGTCTTCACCCTCCTCCTCCTCCTCCTCCTCGCTCTCGTCGCTGGAGTCGATCTCCTCCGCCGAGTCCTCGCCGTCTGTCGGGTTCAGCCCGAACCACTCCTCCGGCTGGGCAACACCGTTGTCGTCCACCTCAGGAGCGAAGGCGGAGGTGCCGGTGTAGTCGGCGATCGCCGAAGCCCGCTGGATGATAGCCGGCCGCGCCGGCTCCAGCTCCGTGTCAGCCTCCTGCCGCCAGGTGGCCAGCTGGTCCAGACTCAGCTCGGGATACCAGGCCTTGGCGAACTCCAGCGCCCGCCTGGCGCCGGACCGAGCCGCCGACGCCTTCCAGGCCTCGAAGCGGCCGACCGCCACCTCCAGCCAGTCGGCAGTCCGACTGGGGGTGCGGGGAATCACTTCACCAGGCCAGAGAGTGGCCAACACCTGCGCCCCAACACGCTGAAGCCGGCGGAGCAGGCGATGAGCCGGTTGGAGGCGGGCCTGGACTGCCAAGAGCTGCTCCTCCAGCGACCGGCGAGCGTTTGGTGCGATGTCGGCGCCAGCCTGCCTTTGCGCCTCGCGGTGGGCCTCGAAGACATGGTTGGCGGCGGTAGAGTAGCCAGGGAAGTACTCTGCGCAAGGAAGAAAGAGAAAGAAGAGAAAAACACCAAGTCAGAAAACGAGCCAAAACGGCAAGCGGCAAGAAAGGACGAAGAGGAAGGCGGCCTACGGCCAACCAAGTCTTCGATCTGGCCATAGCCGTTGATTAGCGTCTGCTTCGCTTTGGCCCAGCTGGCCGCCTCTGTTTCATACTCGGCTTGGAGGGCTGCCTCGCTGTCCCGCACCGCCTTAAGGGCCGCCTTGTGGCTCTCCTCCTGGTCGGCCAACCTCTTGGCCAGGCGGTCACACTCCTGTGCCAAGGCGGCAAACTCGGCCTCCTTAGCGCGGAGGGCGGCCTGACTCCCGCCCAGCTGCTCCCTTAGACTGGCGTTGGCCGCTGCAGGGATGGCAGAGAAGAAATAAGGTGGAGTCTTTAAGGAAGATCCGACCCGACTGCTCAGCAGTCGGCCTGAATCTCGGGGACTACACCCAGTGGGTGCGCTGACGCGCCCCCACGTGAGATAAAGGACGAAGCACTTACCCCGACTCTCAGATAGGTCACCAGTCTTCTGGGTCAGCTCCCGAGCCTGGGAGTTGAAGGCAGCCGCGCGGAGGTTGTGGTAGTCCTGCAAGTCGGGCAGAGGAGGGAATGAGAGCAAGAATAGCAAAACAAGGCCCGCTAGGAAGTTCCAAGCCGCCTGCTCAGAAGCCGACTCGGAACTCGGGGACTACACCCAGTGGGTGCGCTGACGCGCCCCCACGGAAGAAACCAAGATCAAAAAAGCAAAGACAAGAAGACTAACCCGAATGGCCGCCCGCGTCGCAAGGAACTCGTCATTATACTTCCTCAGCGCCGCAGCCTGGGCTTGAAGCCGGTTCCGGACGTCCTGCGCGGCCACGTTCATCACTGCCGTCCCTCCACCCGGCATCCACCCCGAGCTGGCGCTGGCCGCGTGCATCTCCTGGGCCGACGAGCTGGAGCCCGCGGCCGTCTGTGGCTCCGATGCAGCCTTCCCCGCGCGCCGGCGCGACGGCGTCTGGACCACCAGATCAGTCCTCGCAGCCGGCTCGCCCCCGGCCAATCTCGCAGGCGGCAAGTTAGGCCGGCCGCCTTGGGTCGCCCCAGTCGGCGGGGCCGGTGCCGCCTCCCTCTCCAGGACGACAACGTCGTCCTCCCACTCCAATCCCGGCTGGTCACCGCCGGTTTCTTCTGGCGGGGGCTCTGGGGCCTCAGGCGCCGCGACGCGCAAAGGGGTGACTAGCAAGGCCCCCTCCACCATCGCCACGGCCGCAGCCTCCGCTTGGGCCTTGGCCGTTGCATCGGCGCGCGCCTTCGCCGCCTCCTCCTCCTGCACCGCCTTGGCGGCGGCCGCCCTCAACTCCTCCGCCTCCCGCTCTTCCTGTGCCTCCCGCGCGTTCCGCTCCATCGCCGCCTGAAGCTCGGCATGGGGGTCCACGCGGCGAGTGGTGCTCCCGGATCCTCCCGGCGATCCAACGACGGAGGCGGCAGCAACACGCTCAAGCGACAGTGGAGCCCTGGTTTTTTGAGAAAGGACAAGGATTTAGGAATTACCAGAGAAAAGAAGAAAGAATACATGAAGGAGTATACACTTACGCCGACACCGTCTGTGGCTGCTTCACCGCCTGGCGGAAGCAGGCCGCCTTCGCGGCCGCCTCTTCCCGCCTGGTCGCCGCTGCCCCGCCCTTGGGCTTCTTCAGCCGACTGCTGAACAAGCCCGACGCGGCACGACGCTTCTGCCCGCCGCCCCGAGCAGGCGGCGCGGCGGAGGAACCCGCGCCGTGGCCCGACGTCGGCTGGCGGCGTGGGACAACTTCCGCCTCGTCGTCGTCCGGCCAGTCGTCGAAGCTGACTCCAAGCCCAGAGCCATCTGCCTTGCCGCCGGCTTGGCCGCCACCCGCCTCGGTGTTGTCGTCCATGGCGGCCGCCCCCATGTCGGGGTCCTCCAGGACATGCTCCGTACGGTCGGGGACGAATCGGCGCTCCGCCCCCGACCCTCCTGTAGGCCGAAGGAGAGGGCTCTACCGAGACGTGCCGACTAGTGAGAGTCGGCCAAAAGGAACTCGGCGACAAAATTGAGAGAACAAAGGGAAAAAGAGAACATACCATGGGCGGCGGATGGGCTCGGGAATATGGCTCCTTGCCAAACTGCCACTCTGCGGAGAGCTTGCAGTTCGCAAGGTAGTTCACCATATGGGCCACCTCGTCGTGCGGCATGTCCTTGGTGCACATCCGACTCGGATCGAGCTGGCCACTCATCTGACAAATCAGATGAGGCCGGCTCTGAAGCGGAAGCACCCGGCGCGTGACGAAGGTGGCCAGCAAGTCGGGCCCAGCCAGGCCCTCCGACTGGATCATCACCCGCAGTTGGGCGACAGCCGCGGCTCCAGCCGGCGTCAGCGTCACGGCCCGCTAGGACCACTGGGGCCGCCTACCCACCGGCGAGCCGGCTTCATAAGCCGGCAAATTGACGTAGTCGCCTTGCGGGGCGACGTTCTTCACGTAGAAGTATGACTTCTGCCAGAGCTTCACCGACTGGATTAGCGTGATGACGGGGAAGGGGTTGTCGGCTGCCACCCTCCGCATCGCGATGAAGGCACCACTCTGAGCCGGCACGCCCTGCATACGCGTGCCCAGCTTGGACTGGAAGAACTCCCCCCAAAGCTCGATGGTGGGGAGAACGCTGAGATAGCCTTCGCACAAGGTGACGAAGGCGGACAGCAGCACCACCGTGTTCGGGGTGAGGTGGTGCGGCTGGAGTTGATAGAATTCAAGAAAACAGCGGAAGAAAGCGCTCGCTGGCAAGCCAATGCCGCGCAAGAAATGCGAGCGGAAGACAACCCGCTCGCCTTCCTCCGGCTCCGGCGTGATCTCCTTCTCAGGCGCGAGACGGACCCGCACCTTATCCGCGCCGGGCAGCCGCCGCGTCTTGCGGAGGAACTCGACGTGGTCCTCATGGACGTTGGAGCCGTCCCAGTCCCCGCCGTACTGCATAGCGGCGTGAGGCCGGCGAGAATGAGCGCGGCAGCGGGGAAAAGAATGGTGGGACGGCGCGGCGGCGAGACGCTACTATGAGGGGAAGCAGAAGGAAGAAGATGGCGGAGAGGAGAGGAGCGTGCGAGCGTCTGCCGCTTCCCCTCCTCCCCCTACTTATGGCCTCGTGCGGCGAAGCCGAGGAGGCGAGGCGTGGGGTGGGACGTGGGATTAACTGCACCCACTCCCCCACGTCCCACGATTACTACGCCCTAAAGACGTGCCGAAACCGCCGCAGGTAGACGTGCGGACGGCTTTGGGCCGCAGAGAATCCGCGCCTGGGCCTGGGCGTGGGAGTGGTGGGTCCCCGACCTGCAGCGACGTCTTGTCGCGCGCTTGGGCTGGCAGGCTTTTTTCAGCCAAGGGATGCCACGTGGTTCACAGGCGGCGAGCGGCCGGCCCGCAACCCGGCGCGCGCGCCAACAGACTCCCGCCCTCTGACTTTAAGTTTTTTTCGCCAAGACGGCGCGCCCAACCGAAGCCGGCTCCCAGCTGCCGGCTCGTCAAGATAAGAAGCTGACCGAGCTTCTCGACCTCCACCCAACCTCGAAGCCCAATCAGCTTCGGGGACTACTGTCGGAGTAAATGGCCACGGGTAGCCTAACCGACTCCCCCTGGCTCTTCAAAAAATTATCAAGCCATTCAAGCCTTCAAGCATACAAAGCATAGGGCCGCCTTCCCCCGGCGGACTATCCCCAGGGCCGACTCCCAAAAGGCGGCCCAGCCTCAAAAACCTTCGCAAGAAAGCTACGAGATGGCCGACTCCAGGAAGCCGGCCCCAAGAGGACCGACTCCCAGAAGCCGGCCATGAAGAATGCCGACTCCCAGAAGCCGGCCAAGACCGCACCCACCAAGACTGCACCCACATAACGGTGATAAGACGGGGCATGGCCGCAGTACAGCCCACTACCCCCGAATCCCGAAGCAGGCATGGCCACAGGGTGCCGTACGGGTCAGCCATCTCCTGTCCGGCGCGGCACTGTAGCCATGTTGACCTCGATGTCACCCACGACAAGCGCTAGTACGGCCCGCGGGCGGCAGGCCCCTTCAGCCAGAGAGACGCTCGAAGGCGGCCCGGCCTCCCCTAGTCGGCCGGATGCGTAGCCGGCTACCTCCCTCCCTCGAAACATGTGCCTCACTAAGGAGACAAGACGAGGTGAGGCTACAGTGAGAGCCTGCAAGGCGGCGGCACTGTAGCCACGTTTACCTCGACAAAGCCCTCGTCATCAGGGGCGAGGCAACAGTAACCAGCCGCGACAAGACCCCCAAGCGGTGGGGCCGGCCTGTCGACCAAGAGGCCGGCAGCCGGCGGGACCCACCAGTCGGCGGGCCCCAATGGCCGGCGGAGAAGCCGTCGAACACGGACACTAACGGCTGGGACCCGCGCCCAGCCGGATTACCATTGTACCCCTGGGGGGTAGGCCAATATAAACCCCCCGGGGCACCCATGCAAAGGGTTGGTCTCATAGAATTACACACACCACATAGAGAGAAAAGGAGAGCTAGCCTTGCCCTTCTTCTCCCTCTAACCCGACAACTCAAGGAGCACTTGTAGCTACTTGTTTTGATCCAGTGATCATGCGGAGACCCCGCAGAGCAGGACTAGGGGTGTTATCTCCACGGAGAGCCCCGAACCTGGGTAAGATTCGCCGGAGTGCATGTCTTCGCCTCATCCCGTTTCCAGGCACCGGCGACGTCTTACTGGCTCCCACAATGATAAGCCACCCGTTGGCATATGTCGCACCTACCACCCGACACATAGAGCAGCGAGCGCCGTGTATAAGCGCCCAAATAAGTAACCAGAGTAGTTCGATACGGCTGCCTCGCCAGCGCTTATAAACAGGCCGGGCGCGCCTTCCGCGGGCGAGGTGGGACTAAACATTAGGCCGCACACAACGCATCGGGAACCAGCCGTGCTCACAGGCCGACTTGGGCCCAATGCATCTTCACTCCCCGAACACAGGCCCAAAGCACAAAAAGAGAGGCCACTGAAAATTAAAAAAAATCCCACATACCATACACAAACGCATGCCCAACCACGCGTTCCGCGGTTCGTCTTGATAAGACAATGCAGTTCGCTATTTTCAAGTAAGCAGTCCTCTTGCTACTCAAATGCATTCGCGGACACCGAATCAGAAACAATCCACCACCTAACACCAACTACAAACATTTATTACTTTCGTTGGTCAATTGGTTGCATAAAAACGTATCCATTCGTGCTCCAGACTAACACAACTCCTCCCCCGTTCCTCTTTTTCTTCAAATCGTACATCTAGGGTTCATCCCATCCCCAGCTCTTCTCTGGAATTCCACTGAACCCGCCGTGGACTGTAAGTGCGGGTGTTTGGCAAGGATGGCGCCGGTAGCGGACACATGCGTGTACGCAGAAGGTCTAGAGCTCACCAACACCGAGTGGCGTAGCATGCTCGGGTGCCTGATGATACCCAACAGGGGGTTTCAGCCGCCATTTCTTCATCGCCTCACAACCGCAGATCTGCAGGATAGTTGGGTATGTTGTTCCCTCACAATTTTGGACATAATCTAGCCTGCAAATCCACATCTGAATATATAGTTCAATCAATTTGTTCAGTAGTGTCAACAAAATACAAAACATAATTTGTATTGTTGTTCAGATTTGTTAGCTATTAAGACTAGATGCTTCCACCTATTTTTCTTCAGTACCACACCACGTATCGACACTAGTGAGATCAGAACCCCAACACACGAACAAAAAAAGGGTCAGTTTATCAGCGTTGTAGTTCTGTTAACATGCTGGCGAAGTACACTGTAACTCACCTTGTAGTCTAACATGTTGCAGTATAATATATATCCTAGTAAAACTAGAGGTCAATTCCGTATATAAGTTTGTTCATACATTGCAACTACTTTAGAAAATAGCAGTCATATATATGTAAATATTTAAGTCAACATAAACAGATCATCCTAAGTATAAAGATAAACATTTGATGTTTACTATAAAATTATTTTTCCACCCATTCCAATATGCAGAAACTGCCATCCACAATAAAATTTCCTGCTCCGAGTTCAGGGAAGGTTACTTTGGAGACACGACACAAGAATGGGTATGCAGACATGCCAGCTAACTACCACATCGACTCTGAAGACTGCATCAACATAACTACTGGTTGGAAAGATTTTGTCTCCCAGAATGGCTTTGACATCGGAGAAGTGGCCATGGTGTTTTTCTACAAAGAAGACTCCCTCAAGTTTACAATATTTGCACTCTAGGCTGTCTAATATGAAGCAACCAATATTTCTAATGCTTTGCTTATGCTGTATGCTTTTGAAATTATGTCCATCAGACACTTTGAACGATGCCTATTTAAAGTATGCAACCTCAACTGCATCATTTTATCATCCTTTTTAGACAAGTTGTTGTTGGCAGAAATGCAGTTCTCTCAAGCACATATTGTGCTACTAAAAATAAAAAAGCAGTCCTCTGAACAGTAACAAGGAAATGCGAATGGTCGAAACTTTGCAGTTAACATATGATGTTCAAAAACAATTCTCATAGTATGCAGTTCAAAAAAATTCTTATAATAACTATTCAGCTAACACAAGCATATAATGGACCATCCATTCTAATAGCACAACAGAACATTAACCACACTGCTAATGCAGTACGGAAGTGCATACTATGAAGTCCTCTAGAACACAGAATTCAGTTCAAGAAAACAGATATCTCATAAGCTGCTATAACCACTGTATTGTAGCTACAACGAAGTACACTACTAACAAAAATGTAGTGCACTACAACGTATGCCACAACTACAACAAATAAAATTAAAAACAGTAGAACTCCAGACATGTGGCAGACTAACAGAGGTGTCAATTCACTCGCACTTCCATAACTCGCCTAAAAATTGTCCAACCACTAAACTATCAAAAAATACCCCCGCAAAAAATTACATGGAAGACACAGCAACTGGACGAACAACATCAGCTCTCATTTAAAAAATGCAGTGAAAAATTACAATTATACCCGCAATACAATGAATTCAAACATATAGCAACACTAATTACAATATTCAAACACGCATGGACGCGCAAAATCCAAAAAAATCATCAAGAACAGAGGAGCGGACGAAGCTCACCCACCCGCACAATCAAATTAACAGGAATTGAAAACTAACTCCTAAAAATTAACAAATTATAGAGTGAACGGACCGATTAAAACTAACGCAATGGCAGAACCCCTACTAAAAAAAACATGCGAGCACAAAAAAATCGCATCTGAAGCGAACACGAACGAACAGAGAAAGCTCGTCCGCCAAATCCTTCGATTTGCAAGCACTCTAGTAGATTTTCCTATAAATTAGAAAGAATAAACGTAAAATGAGATGCAGAGACAAACTAAATCATCCCGCGACACCTGATTCCACATAGAAAACATGGGCGGAACACCAGAAAATGAAGCAGTTCTCCCGTGAAGCATTGTAGTGCCAAACGTGAAGACGATGTAGTTCGCTTCTGTTAAGCGTGCAGTGCAGAAGTGTTATCAGAATAACTATTCTGCTAATATTAGCAGAGTAGACCGGCTGTATATATATATTGTCATATGATTTCTTATGCTAAAGTAACAATCTATTCACAATGTCAAGTATGAATCAGAAACTTCATTGAAAACTAACAAACCATAATCTCGGTCAATGAAACAATTGCAATTTATCATAACATCGGAAAGAGTCAATATAAGAGCTTTTCAGCAAGTCCACATACTCAACTATCAATTAGTCTTTCACAATTGCTAACACTCACGCAATACTTATGGGTATGGAGTTTTAATCGGATAGAGAGAAAGATAGGGGCTTATAGTGTTGCCTCCCAACCTTTTACCTCAAGGGTAATGTCAACAATAATAATTCATGATGACTTACATCCAATTGGATCTATATATCAGGATCTTTCCAACACAATATGCTTGCCAAAGGATAAAGCGTAAGAAGGAAAGGTGAAGATCACCAAGACTCTTGTATAAGGTATAAGACAAGAATAAAATATAGGCCCTTCGCAGAGGGGAGCAGAGGTTGTCATGTGCTTTTTTGGTTGGATGCATAAAATCTTAATGCGAAAGAACATCACTTTATATTGCCACTTGTGATATGGACCTTTATTATTTAGTCCGTCGCTTTTATTTCTTCCACATCACAAGATTGTATAAAGCTTATTTTCTCCACACTAATAAATCATACATATTTAGAGAGCAATTTTTATTGCATGCAACAATGACAACTTATTTGAAGGATCTTACTCAATCCACAGGTAGATATGGTGGACTCTCATGGCAAAACTGGGTTTAAGAATATTTGGAAGCACAAGTAGTATCTCTACTTGGTGCAAAGAGTTTGGCTAGCATGAGGGGGAAAGGCAAGCTCAACATGTTGGATGATCCATGACAATATACTTTATTTCGGATGTAAGAAAACATAACCCATCATGTTGTCTTCCTTGTCCAACATCAACTTTTTAGCATGTCATATTTTAATGAGTGCTCACAATCATAAAAAGATGTCCAAGATAGTATATTTATATGTGAAAACCTCTCTTTCTTTATTACTTCCTATTAGTTGCAACGATGATCAAAACTATGTTTGTCACTTCTCAACAACTTTTATTCATCATACTCTCTATATGTGAAGTCATTACTCCCAATAAGATCAATATGATCTCTTTATTTCTTTTTATTCTTTTTTTCTTTTATTCCCTCAAGATAATAGCAAGATAATCAAGCCCTTGACTCAACAATAATCTTTATTATTTATAGCTCACGGACTCGATTACATAGAAGGATCATAAAACAAAACTGAAAACTAGATCATACCAAAACTTTATTCTACTAAATCAAGATACTACTTAAAGGATCGAACTAAGAAAAACGGTAAAGATAGGAGTGTGATGATGATACGATACGATACCGGGGCACCTCCCCCAAGCTTGGCAGTTGCCAAGGGGATTGCCCATACCCATGCGATTATGTCTCTTTCTTCAGAGGTGGTGATGATGGGGTGGTTGATGATGTAGGCTTGTCGTCCATCTTCCAAGGCATAGGCTCACCATCATAGAAGGATGATCGAGTCTCCGATATCCTCAAATCTGCAGCCAAACTCATCCTCTTGAATCTATATTCATACTCACAGTTTTGGTTTTGTAGGTCATAGATCTAGGCTTGGAGGTACTCGATTTTCTCGTGAAGCTTGAAGATGGCCTCCCCAATGTTCTTGGCATCCAGCTCGTGGTTGTTGGTGAACTCCGTGATCATTATATGATTGGCGTCGAGTCCACGTTCCACCATCTCCTGGCACTTGAAAACTTGTTGCTCCATTGCCTCGAGCCTTGTCTCCACGCTTCCCATCCTCCTTGGTCCCTCAACATCGCGGATGTGTAGCAACCCCTCACGCATCTCAATGGTTTGAGGATGTTGCAGCACTTCCGCTAGGTAGGGGTTGATGACCTTCTCGAAGAACTTGTCCTTGGGGGCACTTGGAGACATCATGGTGATCTAGATTTATCAGAAAAACAGCTCGAAACAAAAACAGAGGATATTTGCGTGATACGAGGGTCAAAACCTTCGGGAGACTATATAATGAATTTTTACCAACTAAAAGAAGTATCGTGCAAGAAAACGGAGTCCGGAGATCACACGAGGTGCCCACGAGACAGGGGGTCGCGCCCAGGGGGGTAGAGCGCGCCCTCCACCCTCGTGGACGCATCGTGTCCTTCCCGGACTACTTCTTATTTTCCTATTTTCTTAAATATTCCAAAACGGAGAAAAATTACCATTAGAACTTGTTTGGAGTCGGTTTACTTACCGTACCACATACCTATTCCTTTTCGGAAGCTGAAACGTTCTGAAAGGTGTCCCTTATGTATTCCTCCGGGGTTACGGTTTCTATAACATTAGTTTCAACATTTATAGGATTACCGGAGATATAATGTTTGATCCTTTGACCGTTCACCACCTTCGGATTTGTGCCTTCGAAGTTGTTGATTTTTATGGCACCGAAATGATAGACCTCCTCGATAACGTAAGGACCTTCCCATTTAGAGAGAAGCTTTCCTGCAAAAAAACTTAAACGAGAGTTGAATAGCAACACATAATCACCTACATTAAACTCACGCTTTTGTATCCTTTTGTCATGCCATCTTTTAACTTTTTCTTTAAACAGTTTGGCATTCTCGTAAGCTTGGGTTCTCCATTCATCAAGTGAGCTAATGTCAAATAGCCTCTTCTCACCGGCAATTTTGAAATCGTAATTGAGCTCTTTAATGGCCCAATATGCCTTATGTTCTAGTTCGAGAGGTAAGTGACATGCTTTTCCATAAACCATTTATACGGAGACATATCCATAGGATTTTTATATGCAGTTCTATAGGCCCATAATGCATCATCAAGTTTCTTGGACCAATTCTTTCTAGATCTATTAACAGTCTTTTGCAAAATTAATTTGATCTCTCTATTACTCAACTCTACTTGACCACTAGACTGTGGGTGGTAAGGAGATGCAATTCTATGATTAACGTCATACTTAGCAAGCATTTTACGAAAGGCAGCATGAATAAAATGTGAATCACCATCAGTCATTAAGTATCTAGGGACTCCAAACCTTGGAAATATAACTTCTTTAAGCATCTTAATAGAGGTGTTATATCAGCACTACTAGTTGGAATAGCTTCTACCCACTTAGTAACGTAATCAACTGCAAGTAAAACATGTGTATAGCCATTAGAGGAAGGAAATAGTCCCATATAATCAAAGCCCCAAACATCAAATGGTTCAAAAACAAGTGAATAGTTCATAGGCATTTCTTGATGTCTACTAATATTGCCAATTCTTTGACATTCATCACAAGACAAGACAAACTTACGAGCATCTTTGAAGAGAGTAGGCCAATAAAAACCGGATTGCAATACCTTATGTGCAGTTCTATCTCCAGTGTGGTGTCCTCCATAAGCCTCGGAGTGACACTTGCATAGGATCTGTTCCTGTTCATGCTCAGGTACACAACGTCTAATAACACCATCTACTCCTTCTTTATAAAGATGTGGGTCATCCCAGAAGTAATGTCTTAAATAATAGAAAAACGTTTTCTTTTGCTGGTATGTGAAACTAGGTGGTATAAATTTATCAACAATGTAATTAGCATAATCAGCATACCATGGAGCAGTACGAGAAGCATTTATGACAGATAGTTGTTCATCGGGAAAGCTATCATCAATAGGTAGTGGGTCATCAAGAACATTCTCTAACCTCAATAAGTTGTCTGCAACGGGGTTCTCAGCTCCCTTTCTATCAATAATATGCAAATCAAATTCTTGTAGCAAGAGAACCCATCAATAAGTCTAGGTTTAGCATCTTTCTTTTCCATAAGATATTTAATAACAGCATGATCAGTGTGAACAGTTACTTTTGAATCAACAATATAAGGTCTGAACTTGTCACAAGCAAATACAACTGCTAAAAATTATTTTTCAGTAGTAGCATAATTTCTCTGGGCACTGTCTAGAGTTTTACTAGCATATTGGATAGCATTTAATTTCTTATCAACTCTTTGTCCTAGAACAGCGCCTACAGCATAATCACTAGCATCACACATAATTTCAAAGGGTAAATTCCAATCAAGTGGCTGAACAATAGGTGCAGAAATCAAAGCTTTCTTAAGTATTTCAAATGCTTCTACACAATCATCATCAAAGACAAAAGGGATATCTTTTTGTAATAGATTAGTCAGAGGCCTAGAAATTTTTGAGAAGTCCTTAATGAACCTCCTATAAAAACCGGCATGACCAAGGAAACTTCTTATACCTTTATTGTCCTTGGGACACCGCATCTTTTCAATAGCATCAACTTTAGCTTTATCAACTTCAATACCTCTTTCAGAAATTTTATGCCCCAAGACAATACCTTCATTAACCATAAAGTGGCACTTCTCCCAATTCAATACAAGATTTGTTTCTTCACATCTCTGCAAAACTCGATCAAGGTTGCTCAAGCAATCATCAAAAGAAGTTCCATATACGGAGAAATCATCCATGAAAACCTCAACAATCTTTTCACAAAAATCAGAGAATATAGCCATCATGCATCTTTGAAAGGTAGCAGGTGCATTGCATAAACCAAAAGGCATACGTCTATAAGCAAAGGTACCCAAAGGGCAAGTAAAAGTGGTCTTTTCTTGATCCTCTTTTGACATGGGTATTTTAGAGAAACCAGAATAACCATCTAGAAAGCAAAAATGTGTATGTTTGGATAATCTTTCTAGCATTTGATCAATAAAAGGTAAAGGGTAATGATCCTTTTTAGTGGCTTTATTTAATTTACAGAAATCAATTACCATCCGATAACCTGTAACAATTCTTTGTGGGATCAATTCATCTTTATCATTAGGAACAATAGTAATACCTCCCTTCTTAGGGACACAATGGACATGACTTACCCACTGACTATCAGCAACGGGATAAATTATACCTGCCTCCAGAAGCTTTAGTATTTCTTTTCTTACCACTTCTTTCATCTTAGGATTTAACCTTCGTTGGTGATCAACAACCGGTTTAGCGTCTTTCTGCAATTTTATTTTGTGTTGGCATAGAGTGGGACTAATGCCCTTAAGATCATCAAGAGTATATCCAATAGCAGCACGGTGCTTCCTCAGAGTTTTCGACAATTTCTCGTCTTCCTTCTCTGAAAGGTTGGCACTAATAATAATAAGATATATCTTCTTTTCATGCCCATCAATATTATCAGCCAGGAGATCTTTAACCATAGCAATACTAGATTAAACTTTAATTTGCTCAGGGGGTGTAGGTGTTCTAGTATTACTCTTACGAACCACAGTCGAAGCTTTAGCATGATCCTTTATTCTAACAGGGAAAGGTGGTTTCTCAATATAAGCAGTAGGAACAACAGGATCATTTTAAGTGATAGTCTTTTCTTAAACTTTAATAGGTGCAACTACTTTTACTTCAATGGGAGGATTATATTTAAACCACTTCTCCTTAGTGAGATCAACATGAGTAGCTAAAGATTCACAGAAAGAAGCTACTGTCTCAGAGTCAAGTCCATATTTAGTGCTAAATTCACAGAAAACATCGGTATCCATAAAAGATTTAACACAATCAAACTTAGGTGTTATACCTGACTCCTTACCTTCGTCGAGGTCCCAATCTTCAGAGTTGCGTTTAATTCTTTCCAACAAATCCCATTTGAATTCAATAGTCTTCATCATAAAAGAACCAGTACAAGAAGTATCGAGCATGGAGCGATTATTGAGAGAAAGCCGAGCATAAAAATTTTGAACAATAATTTCTCTTGGGAGCTCATGATTGGGGCATGAATATAACATTGACTTAAGCCTCCCCCAAGCTTGAGCGATGCTTTCTCCTTCGTGAGGCCAAAAAATTATATATATAATTACGATCATGATGAACAAGATGCATAGGATAAAACTTCTGAAACAAAGCAGAGAGATGACAGGTTTTGCACGTGTATAAACAAAGATGATAACTGTTCTGTCAATTCTATCCAATTTCAAATTAGAAAATAAAGAGTAAGTTCAAAATATCAATAGCATAATTTGGCATTGTTCATAATGTGGGGAGCTTCACCACACTACTGGATTACCATGTCAACATAACAAGCATAGATGAAGGGCAAAGAAAATCATTGTATCTATTTTGGATAATGTGCATGGCATGTTGTTCATATCATCAGCCACATCAGTAAGATAAAACAGGAGATGACAAGGTGCAAACGTGGGCTGCTTCACCACACACTGGATTATAGATCCACAAAAACAAGCATACATATAGGGAGTATTAAGTAATGTGCATGGTACGAATAAGGAATTTGGTTTTACAAGTAAAACTTAGAACTTACGGTTCTTACGAACATGCATTTTGGTAGAAACAGCAAACTAAACAGCAGTAAACGATAGGGAGTATGAGCAAATTAAACAGCAGTTGAGGATAAAGGCTTTAGAAGGACTGACTTACATTAACAGTTAACACCGGCTTTATAATGCCCTTCTCCATGTCAAGGGAAGGATAACTCAAGAATTTCAGCACAGAATCTTCTTCATAAGCATTGCATGTACTCTACATTTTGTAGAGAGTAATTATAGATATGATAATACTGGAAGGGATAGAGGATAATGAAGATAAGATGCAGATTGATGCTACATAATCAACTACCAATCCCTGGAAGTACAAGTGTTATAGGACAAAATGTACTGACAAGAGCAATGGGCTACACTTCTGCACTGGCATTGTCTGTGTATTCTACGTGTTGGTAAGATTAAATATAGATCTGATCTTTTTTTAGTAAATGGTGGGCGAGGGAGATAAGATGCAGAATGCTACAAAATGAACCAATCCCTCTTCCCATAATACAAGAGTGTTTTGAACACTGGTGTACTGTACGAAACGTTCTTATATTATGGGACAGAGGTTGTAGCTGTTAATGTAAGTACAGTGATAGACCATGTTCAGTCCTTACAAGAGGACTGCAGAGCTAAACCTCTTCAAAAGCATTGGGTTGATTCTAAATTTATGTAAGAGTCCATACGGATCTTATAATGTCCACCAAATGGACGATTACGAGGCTAACATGTGCAGTGATGCTACATAATCAAACAGCTATGAAAGTAAGTATGGTCATACAGGGCAAGAGGTACTCACAAGAGCAATCCGGTGTGCAGTATAGTTGCGAGATTCTGTGGTCCCTTGAGAACGAATGTTCTTCTGCTAACAGTTTTCGTACAAGTGAGACATTAAGGCAAATGCAGAAATGTAGTTCAAATTGTGATGTGATATCATAGACAGTACCTTACGCTGCAGCCGAGACCAATGTGTAACAAGATTATTCCAGTCACTGTCGGATAAATGTAGCACCGGAGACTTTACATAAATTTTGTTCAGAGGCTTGCCATCGAAGTGCGCTTGCCTCAGGTAGGAACGATACTTCATCAACGAGTGCTTGAAAAGCGCAACCAACCCATGCTCGTCATCACAATCCAGTTTGCTCCTCGCCTATTTAAAAGAATGAAATCTTGTGTCTTCTATCAGCAGAAACATATGCAGTAATGACCATGAATAACATTAGTACATTACTTACGCGTAAGTTGCGGAGGAAGACTGGAAATTGTTCTATGTCTGCGGTATAATCTTTCCATGAAGGAAAGATGCGCACAAAGTTCCTGACAACAACATAAGCTTCGTCTTCTAAACTGGGAAGAAATGGAACAGGGGTCCTATTTGCTGCAATTGGGGCTCTCTCTGGTTCGAAAAGGGATTTGGCAACTGGATTTGCTGTACTCTTTGCTGGAATGGGGTTTTTGCGTCGTACAGCTGGTCCTATGTCAACTGGCATAATCATACTGTTTGCTGAAGTTGGGGTCTGCTGAGTTGGGGCATCAGAAAAGACCAGTGTAGTAGGGCTAGAGTCTGCTAGAGTTGGGCTATTTTGTGGGTCGGGTGATATTGCAACTACACCTATTGGGCTATTTGATTTATCAGGTGCCACTACCTTTTCCAAATACTTTGCTTGTGCTCCTCCACGATCAGCAATCGCCCTCTTCCTTTTGAACGTCTGATACACA
Source organism: Aegilops tauschii subsp. strangulata (assembly GCF_002575655.3). Taxonomy (NCBI): domain Eukaryota; kingdom Viridiplantae; phylum Streptophyta; class Magnoliopsida; order Poales; family Poaceae; genus Aegilops; species Aegilops tauschii. The sequence continues at coordinate 490,314,085 of NC_053039.3, forward strand.
AGAACAGCATTTGAATGGATAAATATGGTATGATGACAGATGGAATATGTACTGAAAATGGATAGGAAGGGCGTATTCACATACACGATGTGTAAACTAAGCTAATGGTAGTTCAACAAAGTAGAAGCAATGCAAAGCATCAGTTGCAAGATATGTGCGAGCAATGTAACCTTGGAAAGTTAGAGCAAGTACCTTCATGGGTGAATAAGATAGGGCATCTTCCTCTGACTCCTCCACTAGGGAGCTACATTGACTTAGGTCTCCCTCTATCTCAGAATCACTGTTAGGATCATACTCTGAGCATGAATCTGTAGGTGGAGAATGTTTGCATTGCATTGCATCCAGACTTGATTTCAGTCCCTTAATGCCAAGTTTGACAGCCATGGCATTGTTCTGCTTTATTCTTTTCATGCGCGCAAGCTCATAATAATTATGATGCTGTTCAGAATCTGAGATTCATGAAAACATAAAAAGTAGTCAGATTATCTATGGAATGCATTGCGGATTCAACTCGGAGAGTGTCTCCCTATAAACCCCTGCATATGCAAAGTTCACCTCCCCAACCGTGCTGACCAGACCACACACAGAAATACAAACCCCTTATGTCTCCATAATAGGCAGGCACACATTTCAAAACTAAACTAGGAACATTAGAATCATATGAAATTCGTATTTGAACAAATAAACTAAGCAATTATGAGTGGCATAATGTTTAGCTTCAAGGGTGGAGTGTTGGTAGTGCGACACAAAGCAAGTAGGCTGATTGTATTCCATGTAAAAGATCGAAACCTATGTAAAAGCTGGAAATGACACTTTCTTTCTATACAATGTAGTGCTCGTTACCCAGACATGATGGAAGAGATCACATAGAGAAATACTATTCACTCATGTCTACGGTTCCAGTATTTAGAAACAGGGTGGTCCACCCTAAAAGAATATTGACAACAAATATGACAAGGCAAGCATAGATGTAGTGAATCAATCATTTACTTGTGAGCTTACTAGGACAAGTATGCAGAATTGTAACTGCAGTAAGAGACCGTCCAAAATCTGAATGAAGAAGTTTGTCTAGCACTTATTGTTTGCAACTAATCGACGTGAATAATTGGATATTATATCGAATGAGTAAGAAAGACAAGTAAAATTGTCAACAAACCTGGCTTGCAGTAGTAATCTGGGTCAATGTCACTACGACCAACAATCCAAAATGACTAGTTTCTGTTCCGAGGGCCGGAATTTTGAAAACCCTGTGAACTTTAGAGGTACTAAAGATTCCCGAAATACATCTGAACCATTAAGTGTAGGTAGCACAGAGCACACAACAAACCCTAATGACAGTCCTACCTAATGAGTAATGAATCAATTAGAAAATGGGTGATGAGGAGTGGCTGCTGAGTGTTGAGGACGTATCTCAGGATAAATCGGGTTGGCTTGGTGGGTGCTGCACGCCTGAGCCCTGAACGGACTGGGAAGGTAGGCACGGCGGCGCGCCCGGGCAGCGGTGACGCTGTTGGGCGAGCGGCTCCTGGCCTCCTGTTAGTCCGGCGTCTCGTCCTAGAGTCATGTCGTCCGGGGACGGAAGTCGCCGGCGAGGCAGGCGGCGGGGGGCGAGTAGAGATCGGAAGCGCGCAGCAGAACAGAGGGGAATCGGGGCCTGGGACAACCCAAAATCCCTGGGTGGCCCGGCCCACCGTGGGCACCCTATAGAGATACACACCCGAGCGGCGAACATGCATTTTCGAAACTAATTTAGGAACATTTAGCTGACCAATTAAACAACTCTGTTTTAATAATATCAGATTCGTATTTGAACAACTAAGCTTGTTTAGCTTGATGGGTGAAGCAGTGTTATTATGACACGAAGCACGTATTCTGATCGTATAGTGATCATAAAAGGGGGAAACTCTAAGCATATTTTTTTAGCACAAGAGGGTTTCCCCTCCGATTTCTATTAAAGAAACCACCACGGAACCAACATGATCAATTAAACCCTAAGCATGATCAATTAAACCGTATTATGGTTGTGCCATGGCAGATTTGAAGCTGCAAACCGGAGAAATGATATTTAGCATCCATTGTTTGCTTTGAACTAAGACTAAATTCTAAGAGCTGAAAAGAAAGTAGAGTAACCAAGTTAAGATCTATTTTCTGGTTGAGATCAAAAAGTTGAGGAGATATGAAGTACCACCTCTCTTGCGGCGCCGTGTAGGCATCGGGGGTGCGATGGCTATCGGTGGCGTTGAAGCAGATCTGCGACGGTAGACGGGTGCATCGGGGGATAAGTCCCGTTGCGGTGGAAGAGAAGGTCGTGTGAGCGGCCCCGACAAAGAGGACGACGGCGCCGATGAAGCGAGAGGACGCGATGCAAGGCTAATGGTCCGTCGCCATGGATGAGAAACATCCATCTCTAGCAGTGGACGACGCGGTCTTGGTAGGCGCTCCGGCATGGTGGAGGACGGTGGCGATGGATGTGGTGGAGGACGGCGGCGATGGATGGGGTGGCGGACGGAGGCTGGTGTGGGGATGGGGTGTTCTAGCGCGGGCGGTGTATGAATGGGAAAATGGAGGGAGAGGTACGGGAAATATGGCACGCGCCTGTCTGAAATATGGGAAAGTTACGAACTTAGCCCCCGTTTAAAATTTGGACGTCTCGTCGGTTGGGGATAGGACGGTAATCTCGCATCTCGCCAATATTTTCCGAGAGCGATTTCGGGCGAGGAGAGGGTGGTTGGCGCCCACGATGTATGAACGGGGCTGACAGGTAGGGCGGTTGTGTCACGTCTGAGTGAAGTTACAAACCTGCCCCTATTGAAAATATTTGCCTACATCGATTTCGGCCGAGTCGAGTTTGTTTTGCCGCCCACCGTGTATTAATGGGGAATGGAGGGAGAAACAGAGGTCTTTCGGACGAGCTTGAATCAAATGAGTTTTGCCGCCCATGTTTGACGCCCACCATGTCGGAATGGGCTCAGAGGCGGTCGTGTCACGTCTAATTGAAGTTACTAACCTACCCCTATTTAGAGCAGTGGAAATCGGGCCGATGGATTGTCCGTGTAATGGGTAGACAGTAATTTCCATCTCCCAAACACTTGGCTTCGGGCAGCCGACGTGGGAGTGGATATTTTGCTGCTTCTTTCGAATCTTGGGACAATAAGCATCCACGTTTACCCTGGCAACTAAATTCGAATCCATTTTGTATTCCTATATGAATCTTTATAAATCATTCTATGTGTTTTTATATATCTTCAAAAGGACGACAAAGATGTATTCCACTGTCATATATGAATATGGTTTACAAATGCCAATACTCAAATTCAGAAACTAGAATCCAGTTTAAGGTGAATTCGAATATTTGGAACACTTCATGTCCAACTCAAATGTCACATGCAACATAATGTGTACTCCCATTTAGATATGTACACAAGCGATGTATCAAGATTCAAATACCGAGTCAATCAACCAAGAATGTACAAAACTAACAGACATATAAACACTTATAGAGTATATGGATCAATAATATCAACTAACATACATAAGCCAGGCCGCTGTACTTTTTTTGTGGCTACAACAGCATCCTTTCTTTAGCCAGCATCTTGGCCCTTTCCAATGCGTGCCACTTATGGACCATCTATACTACTACTATTGCTGAATGCACATTCAGCCCGATTGGCATATTTGTAGGTCTGGCACAGCAATCCAAATGAAATGTCTCCGAGTCTTCTCAATTGATACAGACTTGTGCTCAAATAAAATTACAAACCAAAAAAACCATTATTACATGATCTCTAAAACAAATGGTTTGATTGATTACATGAACAGACAACACAAAGGTTATTCAACTATGGAAAGAACATTTCACCTATGATTTACCAAGTAGGAATTTAATTTTCTTTTTTCCTTCAGGACCTTAACAATCTGGTCAGTCTCAGCTTGCCTCGTTTTGAAATCCACCAAATATTTAATGGTTGTCTTGAGTACTGCTTGTGATTGTGCTGTTTGCTTCCTCAACATGTCAACTTCATCTCTAAGTGCAGAAGCAGAATCTCTTTCTACCACTAGTTTAGCCTCTAGAGCATCAGCAGTTGGCAATTCATAATGCATGATTGGGCCGGTGCCACTGTTGTGGGATGATGCAACGTCCATGGGGACCTCGCTCTTTGATCTTGGGCTAACCTGTTTTGCCATTAAAGTTCCGATTGGATTCAGAAAAGCTGAAGTTAGCAAAACATCTCAACTGGGAGTTATAACAGCAAACCAGTTAAACAAACAAGGAATTAAAGAGTTTCAATTGGATGCTGAAAAGTAGTTATTAACATCATTGTAACCCGTTGTTGCAGCAGCAAAGCAGTTAAACAAACAAGTAGATATTTAAGTTAAGGCAAACAGGTAATTCTTAACAGTAAGTATCAAACACATAGATAGGCGCAGTCTACAATATGATTAACAGGCAGTGCCATTATGTAATCAGTAGCAAACTAAATTAAGCCAAGCAACGTAATTGAACAATTTTGCAATAAGTGGCTAACTAAAATTCCGAGAAGCAGGTAACTGAACTTACACTAGTTCTTTATATAGGCACACTGCAACTTCTTTTTCGCTTACAAGGTTATACGAAGGAGTCCATGGCATCAATTGCTTGGATACGCAGTCCCAATACTTCTTTCTTCCCACACTGAATGGGTAAGTCGAATGGTTAATCTGGTAAGATGGTGTGTCCTTGATATGTTATATGAGGACATGTAGTCAGACTAGTTGTAGCCAAACACATCAAACTAGCTTTTACTGTATATTTCATGTGATTACTTTTGGCATATCGAGATCTAAGCAATCTACAATAGGATGAAAAGACTGGCATCCTTCACATTATTGGCGAACTCAGTTCATAGAAACAAGCAATTCAACCATTCTGTGGGTAAATCAAAAGCGCCACTGGAATATTTTTCACTATCCAATCATACACGCAAAAAGGGGCGACGCCACCATAGGGTCTGGTATGGGCGGCCGCCTCAGGTGGTTGGAAAGTGTGCACCTAGTTTGAGTTGTCCAGGTTGGCCCACGCTAGTTTTGTTCGTCCCAACGCACGAGCAGGCAATGTAAAAAATGAAGAAAAATGTTTCAATTTGGATGGGCCAATAATATAAGTGCAAGGCAGGCCCTATAGCTGGCTCGCAGCCCAAACGAGCGCCTCCCATATCGATCGACAGCAGGAAAATTCCCAATTCATTCGCTCCAGCCTGGTTCGCTCCTAACCTAGCCACCGCTGGACAGACCGACACAGCACTTCCTCGCGCCCTCGTTGGAGGTCGGTCGTCGGGCTTCAAGCGAACGGAAGGACAAGAAGATGAAGATCCAACCCTGGGTGTAGCCTGCGTGGGAGGCAGCGGCGGCAGCACGGGCATGGCATCGAGCTTGCGCAAACGGACAGTCGCAGCTTGCAAGAGTAGCATGCGCAACGAGCAGGTACATCACATCCCTGATTATATCTAATTCAACTCTTCAATTTCTGGCCAATAGTTAAACCTGACGGTGTTGTAAAACTGCTTGTATGTAGGGAATCTATGAGAAAATGAAACCAATTTCTACTTATTTTATAACTCCCCCAATCAATACTGAACTGACTGAATCTGATGTATCTAATCAAGTTTCTGGTGCAAACATACAAGCTCATGTTGTTCTTGGGCCTGAAGTGTCTAATGAACAGACTGCTAATGAAGGATTTGATGCAAACATTTTACATGCTCCTGGTGATGAACATATAGTGTCTAATGAGGGATCTAATGCAAGCATTTTGCAAGCTCATTGAAGGATTTAGTGTCTAATGATGATCTACTATGTTGAGAGAGACAGAGATTTGCAGGCATTGATGACAAGCAAATTATAGTGCATTTTCATAGCTTGAGGAAACGTCGAGGCCATCTACCAGAAAGTCCCCGTATCATGACAACATAGCATAAATACTTTTCTAATCTGTTGTTTGAAACTATTGCCATACTTGTGCAGGATAGATATATTGATATGCAGTTTGCACACGGGTTATACGTGCAATTACACTTTGATATTTTCAGCCAGAGAACGAATAATTCAAGCAGGTACAGACCATGTTTGTAGTCCTTGTACACCATGTTGCATTTTGTGTTTTTTGGTGCTTGCGTCATTTAGTGTTTATAATCTGAACTACTTTGGATCATTAGCTGGTTTTCAAAGTGCATGTAGCTTCACATTTCTCAAGTTATGTTGATTTCCGGAGTGCAAGTGCCTTCGTATTTTTTAAGTTAAATGTTCGCCCCAGGTAACTTGAATTCGTGGATCAGCCACTTCACACAAATCATACACGAATGCCAGTACGAATTAAATGAAATGCAGGGACTTACGCTAGCTCGTTGTACAGGCTCGCTGCTGCTCTGCTTGCGCTTGGGATGTTCCATGTACAAGTCCATGTTACCACTTGCTTGGATGTGCAGGCCTTGTGCTCCTTGCATCCCCCTCTGCATTTTTGACACGGCGAATGGTTGATCAAATAAGAGGAATCGACCTTGATGTTGTACCGGAGGACAGATACCTACAAGGTTATACGGGTGTGCAGGATGTGTACCAGATCCCGTAGCACCGTCATGCTTTGCTAAAAAATGGATTTGCTTGTTTCAGATGATATCTCCAGAAGAAATAAGAGTTAAAGTCAGAGTTGCATAGGCGTGTAAGCTAAGAGAGCAGTGAAAGGATATCCAAACATCGTCGGAACAGTGCACAAGGGAGTGATGTGTGGATACCTAGTTTGGGCCGGCGTTTGGGCATGCTTGCCTAGCTAGAGTGCGGGTCACTTCAGAGCCGTTGAGGGTGATGCGCTGGCGTTGGCTGGCCGTGCACGGATGCAGATCTTGAGTGGCAGCGGAGCACTACGATGCGGTGGACGAGACCGTTGGTGAAGCCCCAACGGCCTCGGGGGGGGCGGAGGTGCGACGATGTGCTCGGTGAAGTAGCCCCGGTGAGCTGGGAGACGGCGTCGGTGAAGCGCACCTGATGCGGTGGAACTCGGTGTCTGTGAGGCACGTCGGTTGCGGCGGCTGACATTGTCGGTGGACCACCCGGTGCGGTGGACGAGGGCGTAGATGAGGTAGCTCCGGTGCGGTGGTGAAGCGCGCCGTCGTCTTCGTCATCGTCGTCCGGCACAGAGGTGGGGAACGGTGGGGAAAGAGATGAGACGAGGGGCGATTCGAGGGTTGGCGGCGAATTAGGGATTTGAGCAATCTGGGCGCGGAAGGGGACGGTGGAGAAGAGAGATTTTGCAGGGCTGGAATTGGGGTCGCCAGATATTTCAATCCGAAACGTGGAAGCGCGAACTTATATTGTCGTCGTCCTTTTTTGGGGGGAGGGGGGTGGGTGGCTGGGTGCTACGCGTCCGTCCGACACACGCGACCACCCCGACAGGACTATGCTTCGGTGCCTTAAGGCACCTGCCTTTGTGTCCATGACATGTGGGCCCAACAGGTGCCTGGCCCACATGTCAGTGACCCAAAGGCAGTTGCCTTTAAGGCACCGAAGTAGCGTCCACCCCGACACGACCCTGGTCTGCCTGGTGTGCCTACATTTGAGAATGCAAACGAATCTTCTTTCATTTGCAAACGAATCTGTATGTATTACCATGCCCGTGTTTTCCTTGCAATAATTAGTCATTCGAAACGAGATACTCCATCCGTTCACTTTTGTATGTCGTTTCAGACAACTTAAAATGAATTGTTTTGCACATTGTCTGAAATGTCTTCAAGGTCTTATAAAAGTGAACAGAGGGAGTACTATAAATTAATTAATGAGGAGTTATTTGAAAAAAAACGAAACAGTACCCACGCTAACGTGGATTAGAGAGTGTGTGTGTGTCACATAATTAGTTATTTGAATTAGAGTGTGTGTCACGTAGTTAGTTCTTTGAATTAGAGTGTGTGTCACGTAGCGATCTCCAATTCTAACGTGGATTTCGCATTTCACTGTATCCACGCTACTTTTTTAATACAAATTCATATGTATATGATGAACACCATGGTAGTGAGAAAACTTTTGGATGGATTCAAACATATGACCTACAAAATAGCACAACAAACTGAGTCAATGTCAACTTTTCAAAACATAGTATGGCACGAATTCAAAATAATTGCCCGTATGCCTGGTCCTCGGTTCAAATCTTACAATGTACACTGAATTGAAACATCGATATTAAGTCTCGTACTATGTACATTCAAATGTTGTTTTTAGCCCCCCCCCCCCCCCCCGCACAAATGCTACATACTTATCAGTCAATCTTCCTCTCCTAACCACCTTAGGAAGCTATCAGTTTCCAACACACGTTCATTCTTTCTCTCCATGTTTCGATCTCCAAGTCTCTCAACTACACAACCCCTTTTTCCACTCTGTTACCAAATGTATTTACCTCACACACCCGCCATTGCACCCCATGCCGAGCTCTCTCTCTCTCTCTCTCCCCCCTCTCCCTCTCACCCTCTCGCGCTAAATACATGCATTGCCTATCTAGCCCCCCAACCTCTCGTGTGCACGCACGCACGTTGTATATCTAGGTCACTCCCTCGAGACTGTCTCACTCTTTCTTCCGCACGGCGGGCCACACTCGCTCAATCTCGCTCTCTTTATCTGAGTCTCGTTTAACCTCTTTTTCTTTCACACACAAATGATATATCTCCCTGTTCGGGCCTCGATCGACACACTGTATACTCTCTCACGCAGATTGTTTATCTAGGCCAGTCCATCCAAGCCGCCGCCACTCTTTCGACCTCATGGTGGGCCATGCTCACTCAATCTCTCTCTCTCTCTCCGTATGTCTCGATTGACCTCGCTCTTTCTCGGACAAAAATGATATATCACCATGTTTGAGCCCAATTCGACCTATTCACATTGTATACTCTCTCACGCACATCATCTATCTAGGTCACTCTCGCCAACCCGTCTCAGTCTTTCGATCGCACGGCGACCCTATGTGATCGGTTTACCTTGCTTCCTCCCACGCACAAAATATATCTACACGTCTGTGACTGGATCATCTCTCAAGCTCTATCTTATAGCCCTCACCCTTGCCAAAAAGCTCAATCGGACAATATCTCTCCAGAGCATATATATTTGTTCAATGAATGTCGGACCACACTCACTTTGTCTCTCTATCTATATGTCTCTCGATTGACCTCGCTTTCTCACACCGTATCTTCCACGCGTTGAAGCTACTACCTCTCCATCCCTCGCAAAGCCGGAGCTATTTACATTGCGAGGGGCACTCCAACCTTGGATTAATTTGTGTAGGCATTTATTTCGATCGGTTTAGATTATATTTTCGTAGCATTCGGCCCACAACTACTCCAAACACCGTTGCAACCCATGCAACTCCCCTAGTTGATTTCCCTCTGGCTCGGTCATCGCTCTCTCGCACGTCCTTTCTCGCCTTCAACGTCGCACCATGGTATTATTGAAAAAACTATGTTGTTCTCTTTAATTATTATAAATAAGCTACAAAACTACACACCGATAGTCCACTTGGAATGGAACAAATTTCGACCCACAAATTAAAGTGCTACAAACTACACACCGAGGGGCCCACATGTCATGAAAAAATTTGGACCCATATACAAATTAAAAAATAAAGGACGAGGATCGAACATGCGACCGGGCCTTCAAGCCGCACGTCAATAGGCAACATACGTAGAATAGCAATGTTTGTTGTACCCCCTTTGTTCACATAATGTTTTTATATTACCACAGCCTAATTAATGGATAACATGTAATATTATTTTTAGTGCTATTCGCCTTCATTTACTGGTGGGTTCCATGTGTGCTATCTCTCTCTCCTCCCCTTCTGCGTTTAGACGCACGGGCAAACAGGAAGAACTCGTGGGCGATGTTGCCGTTGACCATATCTGGATGCGTTCACAAGTCACGGCACCAGTTTCACGTACTAGCAACACTAGTCAGTGTATACGTGCAATGCACGTTAATTTGGAAGTATATTAAGTGCATGCGGATATTAACTACTAGGATATTATTTGCGTGTTGTCATGTGATTAGCACTATTTTGGCATGAAATTAACTGCACGCTAAACGTGTTGAGCGCTTGACATTGAAGCAGTCTAGGTCGTTGGAAGACAAGGAATACATGTGGCTTGATGACGTTTTATATTTAATTTGATACGGCTCTAGCAGAACATTCAATCGATCAAACCATACATTTCATTCAGTCTGACTCCGACTTTAAATTATACGACGATCGATATAAAATAAACGGAAATGATAAACGTTCGTATTTTAAGCATGGCAATCCGAATGTTTTTCATGGCAAATTTAGATTACGCGGCGGCGGCGGGGGCGTCTCGCGGTGGGAAGCGGCTCCTCTGCCGTGCTCTATGTGTCGTCGGGCCACTGACCGACGGCGACGGCGGCGCCTTGCGCCGTTGTTGGCGTACTCCTGGACGTTGGCCTAGCTTCAAGGAAGGCCAAAATGTTCTGGACTTCGGAGCAAGTCAACTGGCGGGAGGAGGCGACTGGCGTTGGTGCAAGGAAGCGGTCGACGGCGGCCATCCATGCCGCTGAGGGGGGCACTGGCACCCGCGCGGGGACAGGCGCTGTCAACGGCGCGGCGGAGACATTCATGTGCACGGGCACCGGCACGGACGCGCATGTCAGTGCACGCGCAGGCGCATGCACTGGCAGGTGCACGGGCACCGGCACGGGCGTGCGCGTCAGTGCATGCGCAGGCGCATGCGCTGGCAGGTGCACGGGCGTGTGAAAGTCGGCGGGGACCTCGTTGAACCCCGTGGGATCAAGCTCGGCGACAATGTGCGGCTCCCAGCCAATCAATGCCATAGGGATGGGCACTGGCGCAGTCGGGGCGACGGGAGCCGGAACGGGAGCGGGGACAGGCGCGGCGTCTTCCCGCAAGGCCAGTTCAAGCTCGTCCCAAAGCGCCTTATGTTCTTGAGACTCCGGCTGGGTGTCTTCCTCAGGAAACTGGAACACTAAGGGCAGACCATCGTGATGCGGCATGGCGTACGTTTAGGTCAGGCTAGTTGGAGGTAGACGACAGGAGAATCGGAGAGGAAGAGAGAGGATTGTAGCGATACCGGGTACTGCGGGGTTGATTTTAAACTGCGGCGCCGGCGACATTAAAAGTGGGAGCAGTTGGGACGATGGTGGGCGGCAGAGCCTGGTGAAAGGGCTCGCCTCCCGGTGAGCCTGCACAGCGGTCTGCTCACACGCCTCCCTGACAGCCGGCGCAGCGGTCTGCTCGCACGCCTCCCGTCGACTCACACGCTTGCTCGGACGGCACCTGCTGATGAGAAGCGGGGACTCGTGGCGGCACGTAAATGCCCACGGTTTCAATAGTGAAAGCGTTCGCCTTAACGTGAAAGGTCTTTGTTCCAAAATACCTTGGCTCTTCATTTGTGCAACTTGTCATAAGCAGCTTGTCTCAAATTGAAGAAAAAACTTACGAAGTAACATTTGTGCAATATCGCGTGACCATGCTTAGTTTCAAGAATTTATGCTCACCTTTGGATTTTCTGAAATTTAAGATCCAGGATTCGAAACAATATCATAACCTGCATCATGCAATAATTTTTCAAGCCATGCATCTGTCCTGTTGTATTTCTTAAGAAAGGATTTGGTCAAACATTTTGCTTAGTTAGACTTCAGACAAGTTATATGCAGAGTAAAAGGATAATCCCTCCGTACCAGTGCATTGCCTGATATATTAACTCAAGTACTAGGCACGAACAAACGGGCTCAATTATGTGCTCATCCTGGTGTAGTAGTAGTAGTACTAGGCAATGCAGTTGACGGGTGACCTTGACGAGCGGCGACCGAGGGAATTGAACCATGCACGGCACGGTAGGTAACGTTGTCTAGTTACTAAAGCATCCCTCCGTTGTTCATCGGTAGTCATTATGGACCGGGGACATGAGGGGAATTTCCTAGGGCTGGAATTCTGGCCGCTAGATATTTCGACTTGAAACGTTGAGGCTCGACTGGTTGGGGTTGCCTAATGTGCATACCACACACGCCACCGAAGGGCACGAGCCCGGTTTTTTTTAGGATCAACACGAGCCAAGGTCTGGCTGGTACGCCATTGGGTCCTACCATTCGAGAATACGAAAGGAACCTTTTAAATTGCTGAACGAATCTATGTGTATTACAATACCCGTATTTTCCTTGCAAATACTAATCTCAACGTGGTAATTGATTTATGACGAGTTGTTGAATTAGAGTGAGTTTGTGATATAGTGATCTCAACGTGGATTTCACATTTCATGGTATCCCTAGTAAGTTTTCCAATGCAAATTCAAATTTAAAAGATGAACAATATGGAGGTGAGAAAACTTTGTATGTATCAAGCATATGACCACACACACACAGAGAGAGACACACACGCACGAACACAACAACAATCCAATAAGTATAGTGCATCTATTTTTCCAAACCATGCATGTATGACACGAATTCAAAAATACTCCTTCTATTCTTATATATTAGTCTTTTAGAGAGTTCAACAAGTGACTACATACGGAGCAAAATGAGTGAATCTAGACTCTAAAATATGTCTATATACATCCGTATGTGCCAGTCCATTTGAAGCCTCTAAAAAGACTAATATTTAGGAACGAAGGGAGTAAAATGTAAGACATCCATGGTCCTCAGTTCAATATTTAAAATGAACATGAAACTGAAACATGAATATTAAGTCTAGTACTATAGTACATGCAAATGTTGTGTTTAGGCGGAGCTATGATTGTCGGGGGTCAACCCCTCGACCTTAGATAAAATTATGGAGCTTTGTTTAGGGTTGTTTAGATTATATTTGTCCCCACCCTCCCAACCACCGATTGGTTGTGCACCCCCCACCCCTCCTCCCCGGGAGAATATCATGTGCCCCCATACCTTAGATGCTATATGCCGATACGAGTTGCTTGGAGCTTGTAGATCTGAGATATAGCAGCTCACATGATGTGTCTTAATATTTTTGCAGGAAACCTTGATGAGTTTGAGAATTGCACACAATTTGTACAAAAAGTACTTAGATGCCCTTTGATCCCATATCCAACGACCTCGAAGCTCGTATCACAGTAGCATCTAAGATGAAGGAGGACATCATATTCTCATGTATGTAAGAATATCATGTGCTACCACACCTTAGATGCTTTGGTGATACAAGCTATTCAGAGGCGTTGGATTTGTGACCCAACACCTCCTCGGTGGTTCGAATGGTTTTTTGCAGAAAAGCCCCAAAAGAGTTCGGCCACTGCTTACAAGCACAAAGACTGCTCAGATGCCATTGGATCTCAGATCAAACGACCTCCAAGCTCGTATCACCGTAGCATCCAAGCTGCGATAGCACCTTATGTTTTCTCGCACGGGAGAGTATCAGGTGCTCCCGCACCGTAGATTCTATGGTGATACGAGTTCACTGATATCTAACGGCCCATGGTAGGAGGTTTGAATGTTTTTGCAATATACGACTGATAGAGTTTGGGAAATGCGCAGAAAGTACAAGTACTACGCATGTGCCATCTGATCACTGATCATACGACCTAGATGCTCATATCACCGTAGCGGGTAATTAAGCTACGGGGAGCACCTAATATGAGCACCGGGGAGCCGTTGGATCGAAGATGCAGCGGCACACACGAGGCCTGAATGTTTTATTTGCAAAAAAACCTTTGGAGAGTTAGGAAATTGTGCATAATTACAAAGACTACTCCCAAGCCATTGGATCTCACTTCCAACGGTGTAAAAACTCGTATCACCATAGTATCTAAGCTGTGGGGTGGATGTGATATTCTATGCCGCTGTCATTTTTGTTCGTAAACTTGCAAAATATGTGTAACTCGTGCCGTTACTTGTCTAACCGCGCAAAGTGTTTGTTCAAAAAAACCATCCTACGCTGAAATATCGGAACAACACACGGGGGTCCCATTTGTCATTAATCAAATTTGGACCTAAAACTAACAAATCTGAAAGACGAGATTCGAACTGGCAACCTGGACTACAATGCGTAAGTCGATAGCCTGAAAAAACGAACGGTTGTTGGCTTTGTCCCATAACTTGATTTTATACAGTACTTGTGTTGAGTAGAGTAGAGGGAGTGCCTCGTCAACACGTGCATGGCCCTTGTCTCACTTACTGGTGGGTCCCAGGTCTGCGATCTCAATCTCTCTTCTCTCCATCATCTAACCTTTGCACGGGCACACACGAAGAGCGGCGCTAGCTTGCCGTGGTGTTATTACAACTAAAAAAAGCTTGGAAAATAGAAGTATCGCCTAGAGCAAGAGACGTTGTGGCTGGTCGAGACGGAGCTAACCACATCTATCCTCCATGCCATGTTTGCATGATGAAGCTTTGTCTCTAGTGGGGTGTTTTGACCAACTGGCTGGGTCCCGAGGTCGAACCATAGGTACTACGTCTGATACAGTATATTTTTACACGCACATTTTTCCTCCGTGCCAAGACGTGGCACACCCTACCGCGCGGTTTCGGGGTCCTCCCGGGTGGTGCACGCATATATTCTTCCTGGCGTGGGATGCCCTACCGCGCGTTTTCTGGGTCCTCCTCGGTCGTAGCGCCGAAGCAAGTAAATGAGTCGTCAAATCACGAAAGACCACCTTTCCTGCCGAGTACATCAGTAAATCACGGTGGCTAGCTAGTTGGGCTAGTTCGACCGATTAGCTAGACCGCCGCCACATTTGTTTTTTCGCCCCTTATTTATCTACTTGCCGGCAGGTAAATTTAAATATCCACCGCGGCGTTGCTCTGGTGTTTGGGTGCGGCAAGATTTTTGATTTTTTGATTGACAGGAGCAGGCGCGGCAGGATTTTTAATTTTTTGATTGACGGGAGCAGGCGCGGCAGCAATTAGTCACAATGACTCCGCCTGTAAAAACCCACTACTCCCTGACGTGAGAAGTCGTCGACTTGTGTTTTACCGTGGTGAAAACCAAAAGATTCCCCGCTCCCTCCGCCTTCCCGTAGATTGCATTGCCTTTCAGCCGTTTCGCCCCCTTTGCTTCCTCTCCAAATTGCTTCTACCTGGTGCCATGGCGGCGCAGCAGATCACGGAGTCCGAGGTGAGGCGCCTGACACAGGAGCTCCATGTCAAGGATGCGGAGCTCAGGGCCAAGGACGTGTAGCTCCGTGAGCTCAAGGAGGAGAGGAGTGCCATGCTCCTCCGTTATGTGCGGGAGTTCACGGAGCTTCAAAAGCGGCAGGCGTCCACCACAAAGATGCTCGAGGCGTCGGCGGCGTTGCTGCAGAAAGCGGGAGATACGATAGGCCGTCAGGGGAGCCGGCTGGAGCGCAAGCGGGCCGATCATGACGAGGTCCAGGATCGCCTCAGCCACTTGGTGAACCAAGTTGCCACACACGTGTTGCGGCTGCGCGATGCCTACCGTCGTGCCAGCGCAACGATGTCGGCCGTCGGGCTAAACCCGTTCGACCACCTGGTCGACTTCAACGAGCTGCGGCTTCTTGACCTGGTCTCCTTCTTCACCTATATCTCCGAGGAGCTGAGCCGTCTCCGCGCGATGGTGGGGGCTGAGCTGGACAAGGAGGGGTTGCGGGCTGACGTCGCCGTTGTCGGGTGAATCCTTTCAGGGCTCCGTCACCGGAATCCATTCGTGCCACTGGACGCCGTCTTTGACGAGCTGGCTCCCGTCGACCGGGAGCGGGCTCTTCGGGCGGTTGCACCCTGCATCACCAACGTCGTGCACCTCGAGAAGCAGAGGGACTTCGGTGGTGTTTAGGCGCCCTCTGCATGGGCATGTCCATGTCTCGGCGCAACATGACCGTTGGATCAAACTCAGACGGTGCAGATCAGTCACTGTAGCACAAAGCGTGTGGGTGTGTTTGGTTGCATTCTCATCTCAATATAGTTGTTTCCTCTTCGTTTATTTTTGTCAACCTACTAGTGTGGACTCATGCACCCTTCATCCACTCTGCCAAACACCCAAAAGTGGGTCGAGAAGGGAACTTTTGCTCCCATCCCGTGCACCCTTCATACACCCTGCCTAACACTATTCGTGCTTCATATGGTCCATGTTTCGTGGAGTACTGTAGCACCGTACTCTCCGTGCGCTGTGGACCTAGTTCTGTTAACATTGATCTCACCGTTCATTCTCGACCGGACAGTCGAAAAAGCGGTACTATGTTACATATAGGAGTAGTTGACATGCGCACAACATCATTTGCTATCCTCATATCTTACTACACTAGCAACAAGATTGTGTAGTACTGACGTATGAACCACTGCACATGCCTAGTAGTAGGAGCACTGTGTATGTTCAAGTGGCTGCCGTGTTTCACACTCCTCCGTCGTAAGAGTGGAAACGCTTGCTGTAATAATTTTTTTTCTTCAGAAAAACAGTGGACACGCTCTACCGTGCGGATCCTCCTCCAGCCATGCACTAAATTACTCACTTTCGCCGACGTGTGGGACAGCCAGCACCTGGATCCACCAGCCATGCACTAAATTACTCACTTTCGCCGACGTGTGGGACAGCCAGCACCTGGGTCCACCAGCCATGCACTAAATTACTCCGTAGTAGAGTGACGGTAGACTACCCCGATCGAACCGCCGCAGTAATGCCCAATGAGCCGTCAAATCACAAAACCCCCTCCTTTCCAGCAGTAAGTTGGACGGACGAACCAACCACCATTTCACTCTTCTCTCTCAGCTTCCTCTCTTGAAGAAAACCCCCACTCGCTTCGCTTCTCCCTCATCTCGTTCCTCCTTTCACTCTTCTCTCTCAGCTTCCTCTCTTGGATGGACACCGGAGCACCGGCCGACGTGATGTCTATGGCTCTGGCCAAAACCGTTGAGGCTCATGGTACGAAGAAGCGCAAGCACCCCGCTGAGACTACCGCATACAAGCTCAAAGCCATCGCCCTGTCCAAGCCCCCCTCTCCGGGATCCCTCATTAAGCAAGTCCAGGTAATGTCTCTTGTTGACGATCTTTTTCTCGATCTTGATCGTGTTTTTTCATCTAACACGCAGTACTAGTACTGGTAGTACAACTTTCTGGGTGATCTTGCATGTGATTTTAGTGTGCCAAATGACGGTTCTAAATTCCTCTTTTGACCCAAACATGCGAGAGGTTGACACTGATTTCTTATAGATTACTTTCAACTACTCCCTCTGTCCCAAATTTCTTGTCTTAGATTTGTCTAGATACGGATGTATCTAATACTAAAATGTGACTTGATACATCCGTATCTAGACAAATCTAAGACAAGAATTTTGGCACGGAGGGAGTACTTTATGAACATCAATGCTACCTTTTAAGAGGGTATATTTGCCTCAGTAACTTGTGTTATGGATATTGCATGTAATCCCTCTGCTCTCATGCCTTTGAAGACATGTTCTAGTGTCTTTGTTCACTCATTTCTGTGCGTATATGTAGTCATATATGGAGTATAATATCGAAAATCATCTTATATTTCTAAACGGAGGTAGTAATAAAATATGGTTTCTGTTTGAATTAGAACCAGGTCCGTGGTGGAGATGAAGTTCTCAAAGTCATGCCGTGTGAACTGGAAGACCTGATGATGAGTTCTACTGCTGAACTATCCAGCTGTTGTGTCCTTGTCGCCACGTGTCCTGAACTAGTGTTTTCATGTAGCATTGTTGTCAGGCGTGTTCTCGAGGCTGTACTTGACCACAACAATTTCCTGGTTGTGCCTTCGATTACGAAGGGTGTGGTTCTTGTAAAGCTTCCCAACAAATCTGATGCTGCCTGTCTTCATCATCATGTTTATGAGTGGAAAGACCACTCTGTTAGGTTCTCCAAGGTTGACAAGATGGTGATGGTGCATGTAGACATCTCACACAAAGTCCATGGCCTAGTCAGTTATGCGGGGTTCATCCCGTAGGTCGGTGGCAAGAAACAGTCTGCAGAGTTTAGTTAGTGCAACTTTGCTTGTCTGTAGTAAGTATTATTGTTCAGTACTTGATTTGTGTTTGTGAACCCTGTATTGTTTATTAGTACTGCCGCTTTTGGTGTGTGAACGGTCTATGTTAAGTCTATGTTAATGTCTATCCACTCAATTCAGTCCGTATATTTTGAAGTATCCAGATCATATTTTTTGTGAGGACGGTTTATCAATTATGGTTACACTCCAATATCTGTATGCATTGCAGGGTTTATCGCACCAACCAAGATTTCCAGTCCCATGGATGTTCGGTCCATACGATTTGTCACGACCTTTGGACTGTCCTGCTTGTGGGAGTAGGCGGGGCCCCTGCATGCCATGCGTAGTTGGACGATCAATCTTCTGTTTAGTACTTCAACATAGTGATTTCCTGGTAAGGATTCACTCGTGTCACATCAAGTAAATCTTATTGATTTACTGTCTAAATCTGATTGATTTAATGTCATGTTTTCTTTCCTTTCCTGCAATTTTACGATGCAGGTTTTTCCATGTGACATTCATCACAGAATAAACCGTTTGGTTTGCTCTACGATGGCTATTTTTGCAGGTTTCACTTCTTATGTCGTGTCAGTAACGAAGGCACTGTCCATCACTTATATTACTGGAAAAAATTGGATCAGTCTATTGTCTGAGTACAAACTGAATCCCGATGATGAACTGCAGTTTGGTTTAACAAAAACGCCACAATTAGTCCTTCTCGCGTTTAAAAGAAATGAAGAAAAGAACTGGATCACGGTCACAGATCCTAGTCAAGTTAGAAAGCTGATCATAGCAGACCAGACACGATCGCCGCTGTCTCGCACAGATCGAGCACCGGCAGTTGCTCTAGCACTGACAGCGGCAGCAGCTCAGTCTGATCCAGCTGAGGATTGGCCACCGACCGCGTCAGCGGATCAGTCTGATCTACCGGAGGATCGGGCATCGACACCGGCACCTGCTCCGACACCGGCACCAGCTCTACAAGGAGCACCATCCCCGGCAGCAGCAGCGGCTTCGGCACCTGCACCGACACTTGCACTTGCATCTGCTCCGGCCAGTACAGTTGCACCGGCAACAGACTGGGCTGCAGTTCGCACTTCATATACCAAAGTCCTTACAAAAACCGACATGTCCACCTTCTTGGTAAGCATTGGCCGCCCAAGTGCTTCGTTCTTTTCTCTTTCCATGTTGTTTCACATGATTCACTGTGTTGATCTAACTGTTTGGGTATGTCTTCTTGTTTGCAAACAGAGAATTCCTAGAGCAACGAGGGAGTCGTTCAACAATCCGGGCGACCGCGGCCAAGTTTCTCTTACCATGCGCAGCCTTGGTGTGAATGAACCTGCTCAATATACCGTAAGTACAAAGGATGGTCGCATGATGATTGATGCTAAAGGATGGTCAAGGTTCAAATCTAAATCATATCTTGCGGTAGGGGATGATGTCAAAATCGAACTTTCTTGGCAAGGAGAGCTGGTCCAAATCAACTTTGAAATTCTTCAGTAGCAGCACGCAACTGTCGAACTGATCTATCCTCCGAGAGATTTTGATGTAATAATCTGGCATGGTGAAACAAGTGTCCTATGTGTATAAGTAGTACGACAGTATTATTTATCACATGGTATATCGTTGATAGAATTGCAACTCTGATTGCTGGTTAGGAACTGTCGTTCGATTTCATTCCAACAGCTGTCGTGCTTTATTCAATTTTGTGTATTCGCCTTGCGACAGCATCTAAAACCAGCGCCGTACCGATCGCTTGCAATATGAAAAGCGCTGAGGTAGAACACATGGGCCCCCAAATATGTAGGGTCGGCCTGCGGCCCAAAGTCCAGAACCGTGAGCCTATCTGAGTATTATATTCTCAGCTGAACCCCCATAAAAAAAGCTGAACCCCCACAATGCCCGTGTGTTGCAGAGGGAGTATATTTCTCGGCAAGGTGAGCCTGTGATATTAAAGATTTGTATATTTCTTTACAGAGGGAGTATCTCTCTGTCAAAAAAATATTTATGTGTAACTAGTTACTCCTGTCTTTCTACTTCCTTTCGCTGATATGTGGGGCAACCGGCAACGGGGTCCACGTGCCATATGCACAAATTAGAGTGCACAACTTCAAGGTACACACACCCTAGTCGTAGCGCCGCAGTAATGCCCAATGAGCCGTCAAACCACAACCCCCCTTTCCAGCTTTAGCAGTAAGTTGGACGGACGAAGCGGCAATATTTCACTGGGCTTGTTCAGAGAAAACCCCCTCTCGGCGGATGCATAGGGTTTCCTCATGGAGAACCAGGTACGAATTCTTCATCCATCCCCGATAAATCCAAGTCCCTTGGTCGCAGGTAATCCTAGGATGGTAGCCGCCGCCGTTGATGCATTTTTCATCCTACTGAATCTAGTGTGTTTCATTTGCAGTGCCCAAAGTGCGAGGACCCTACAGGTTTCTGCGCCCTCGGTGAGACGCCACACTTGTTCCTTCTCATCCTAACACAGCATTTTGAAACGCGCACAGTATGTTCCTAGAATCCTCTTTTCTATCCGGGAGGGTGGGGTTTTTTTGAACATGCTGTGTTCTCATATTATTTTTCCTGCAGTGTATTATTTGCTCTGCCAGAACACATGTACTCAAGATGCTCGGCCTTGCCATAACTAAATACACTAGTTTAATGGTCACAGTGAAGACAAGCCATGGATATAAGTTCCGAGTTGGGTTCATGAACCAAGAAGATCACTGCTTTTTTTATGGCCGAACTTGGATAAACTTTCTCAAGTGTTACAGACTGAAAGTTGGCGCACGAATGTTGATGGAAATAGCAGAACCTGGTCTCATCTTCACTGCGATCTTCCACCCCGACGTCGTTCCAATTGTTCATCCATGTTAGTTTTGTATCTGGTTCTTGCTTGTTGCCTCGATTACTTCTTAATCCACCTATTCTGTCTAACTAATCACAATTTAACTTTAGAAGTAGCAACGAATCTCTCACGAAGAGGCTACTTCTAACTAATATTTTCTTATAATTGGTGGCACGTGTAGGTTTTTTCAGAGTTAAGCAGTCTGCTCGTTTGTTACTCTGTAACAACTCGGCTGTTACTAATGGCACTAAAGTTGACTCGATCGACATCCACAAGTTCCTACACTTTATTGATCGTCTTGAGGTCCTTTTGGGGCGTTTCAATGGTGGAAGGCCACGTGGGATATGTGTGCCACTGCTGCACTCGTTGAACAGGTCCAACTGTGTCGAGAAACTTATGGTACGAGCTATTTTCTGTTATATATGTTGTTCATAAACTATTGCTTATACACAGTTTTACAGTTGTGATCTTCTGGAAACAGGAACTGCCGAGTTCTATTGTTCCTATACAGATGCTTGACCATGGTCGGGTCAGACTTGCGCTTGGTCACAACATGATGTTTATGTCGACCTACTCAATTCCCCTTGGAGGTGAAAAGATACTTATTCATGGGTGGTCTCAAATAATGAAGGCCCGTCCATCTTGGAGAATAGGACAGAAGATTATGTTCATGCTTGTCCATGGCTCTAAAGCGAATATCCTGTTTATTGACCACGTTGCGAGATGAGGCCGCTTTCAGAAGGTTGTGGATGCGCGGGGTGGCGCCTGGGCCTTGTCCTGGGGCTTGGCGGCCTCACCCTTGGTTAACTGTAGGCAAAGTAGCACTGTTCGAGGCGTGCTTTGTACGGTTGAACCTGTATAAGTACTCATACTGCTTTCAGCTTTGGTTGTTAAGTGCCCCTGCTGGTTTCAGTTAAGGTTGTTAAGTACTCCTGCTGCTTTTACAGTCTGTCGTGTTTCTTCAGTCCTGTCTTCCTCCAGCCGCCAAACCAAACCAGCGCCGGCGGGGCCGCCTGCTTCCGCCTCCCACGGTTGGCTGCGCCTCAGCGCACGCATCGCCGCCCCACCGTCTCCTAAATCGTTAACGCCGACGTCCTCCACGCGCTTTGGTGCGCTCGCCGCGGCGCCGCCCTCTCGCGTTGTCAACATGGTCAACAAACAACAGGAATCGGCAGAAGTACGTGGAGAGGATGACAGTAGGGGCCCACCACGTCAGTGTATGGAAAAATAAAATGCTTCCTCCTAGTGTTTTCCTGACATCTGGGACCCACGACATTGTGAGCGTATATAGTCAATAGACAAGAGAACAGCACAAGATCGGCTGACACCTGGGACGTAGCTACTCGAGCAGTATTTTTTTTGTTTGGTATTGTTGAGACAGAGCAGGGTTTGAACTGGGCTGTGGCCCGTCTAGCCCAGGCTTATATTTTATGTTCACCATGTGACCAGCCCAGCTATTTTTTCTTTATGAAAATGAGCCCAGTTTATTTTTTCTGAAGAATACCCAATCCAGGCCTACTTATTTTCTACGCCCTGATGGGCTACAACTCTTTCAAGACGCCTGCAAATCTTGAAAGTAATATGAAATGGGTTGTAAATATAAAAACAGATGACAAATTGGCAATTACTTTATAATTTCTGAATTTTTTCACATTTTCAGATTCCTATTTCACTGGGCATTAACCTAATTTAAATATATCTTCAAAGTACTTTAAATCTGGCTCGACATTTCGGTATTAAAAATAGTTTGAAACCCACAGAAATATGCGAAATTGGCCCTGGCCAACCAAAAAAAGACTGTAAATTGCATAAGAAGTTGCCATGAGCTATATATAAATTATTAAAAAAGAGGGAGTGGTCTGACTTGTGGGCCTGTTTAGTTGACGCGTATGCAAGATTTTTTTAGTTATTATATACGTCAACAAACGATTCTAGCAGACATAACCGTTGGATATCAATCCAACGGCCGTCGTGTTTCTTCAATCTCTGATCTTCTTGCTCCAGCCGCCAAAGCAGCACCGGCGGGACCGCCTACTCCTGCCTCCCGTGGCCGGCTGTGCTGTCGCGCAGGCCTCAGCGCCCCCTACTACTCCCACCGCTGGCCAGGGCATCCCTCTACTCACCCACACCCCCTGTTATTCTGCGGCGACGACAGCCTCACACCACAGCCGAACCGGTGAACCCTCGTACTCCTCTCCGCGCGGGCTTCCACTGCCGCGTCTTCCCCGGCTCCGCGTCGTCCCCTTCCTAGGCCTCGCCGTCGTCCACCGCCGTGGTGCTCTCGGCGCGGCATGGTCAATGTGGTCAACGACCGACTTCCATCGGAAGAGTACTGTACGTGGAGAGGCTGACAGCTGGGTCCATGACAGCCGCAAGGTAGTGCCTCCTTATTACGCGGAAAATAATTATTCCTCCACCTGACAGCAGGGACCCACCGGACAGGCCACCAGTATTTCGCAAAAAAAACGTTTCCCCCTGACTGCTGGGACCCACAGGACGGGCCACCGTATTTCGCGAAAAAAACGTTCCCCCCGCTGTCAGCTCGGACCCACCGGAAGTGCCTCCTTATTACGCACAAAAAAAATGAATACCCCCTGCTAGCTGGGACGCACCTTGGTGGGAGGCTGACTTGTGGGCCTACTAAGTTGACTGGGACGGAGGCCTTTGTCAACTTTAGTCATATATGAACGATTCTAGCTCCAGTGACCGTACGATGTCCATCCAACGGCCGTAGTGCTTCTTCAACCTCTGGTCTTCTTGCTCTAGCCGCCCAAAGCAGCGCCGGTCGTGCCGCCTGCCGCCCGTGGCCGGCTGTGATGCCGCGGAGTTCTCACCACCCCCTACTACTCCCACCGCTGGCCAGGCCATACCTCTACGCACCCACACCCCCTGTTATTCTGCAGCGACGGCAGCCTCACACCGCAGCCGAACGAGTGAACCCTCATACTCCTCTACGTGTGGGCATCCACTGCCGCGTCTTCCCCGGCTTCGCGTCGTCCCCTTCCTAGGCCTCGCCATCGTCCACCGCCCTGGTGCTCTCGGCGCGGCGTGGTCAACGTGGTCAAGGAATGGCTTCCATCGGACGTGGATTGTACGTCGAGAGGCTGACAGCTAGGTCCACGGCCGCAGCAAGGAAGTGCCTCCTTATTACGCGGAAAATAATTATTCCTCCACCTGACAGCGGGGACCCACCGGACGGGCCACCGTATTTCGCGAAAAAAATGTTTCCCCCTGACTGCTGGGACCCACCAGCTACATCTTCGCACGCAAGGAAGTGCGTCCGAAAAAAAACGATCCGCCCCCTCACTGCTGGGACCCACCAGCTACATCTTCGCATGCAAGGAAGTGCGTCCGGGAAAAAAAATGATTCCCCCCTGACTGCTGAGACCCAGCAGCTACACCTTCGCACGCAAGGAAGTGCGTCCGGGCAAAAAAAGATTCGCCCCCTGACTGCTGGGACCCACCAGCTACATCTTCGCAGGCAAGGAAGTGCCTGACAGTCGGGACCCACCTGGTCGAAGCGTACGTAGCGTTGTCATTCTTGTCGCGAACGTGTATGTACATATATACTGGTCGATGTAGAGGCGCGCACGTGTCGTAGTAGAGGCGCGCACGTAGCATGTACACGTACGTACAGCGGCCAGGGTGCAAGAAAGAAAATACGGCCACATACGTACATACGGGCAAGGTCTCGAACGCCTACTCGCGCATACGTACGGCCAGGGCTCGTGTACATGGCTGGGTCAGAACGGAGAAACAACGTCGTCGTCGTGTTCATGGGGAGGCAACGGAATGCGTCGTGTTCATGGGGAGGCAACGGAATGCGTCGTGTTCATTGGGAGGCAACGGAACGCGTGGGAGCCAACCGGCTGGGTCGGAACGGAATGCGTGGTCGTGTTCATTAGGAGGGCTTGGACGGAACAAGCGATGGAAACGAGGCCTGGCGTACCGCAAAACGGAGGAAACGGCCTTGTGTTCGACCGGCCACGTTCAAAACGGGATCCTGTTCATCGGGAGGGGTCTGGCGTATCGCAAAACGGAGGAAACGGACCTCCTACGGTCAAAACGGGGGTCCTGTTGATCGGGAGGGGTGTGGCGTACCGCAAAATGGAGGAAACGGACTTGTGTTGGAGCGCTACGGTCGAAACGGGGGTCCTGTTGATCGGGAGGGGTGTGGCGTACCGCAAAACGGGACTCCACGGGATACTGTTCATCTCCACCGTCGACCTCCTCCAGCCTCCACGGGCTACCGTCGACCTCCTCCAGCCTCCACGGGCTCCTGTTCATCTAGCCTCCACCGCGCGCTACTCCACCGGCTACTGTTCAACCGCCCCTCCACCGTCTACAGTTCATCCAGCCCTCCACACCACGGGGTCCTGTTCAACCACCCCTCCACGGGCACCCGTCCACCGTCTACTGTTCATCCAGCCCTCCACACCACGGGGTCCTGTTCAACCACCCCTCCACGGGCACCCCTCCACCGTCTACTGTTCATCCAGCCCTCCACACCATGGGGTCCTGTTCATCCAACCCCCCCCCCCCCGGCAACGCTCACTGTTCTTCCAATCGATCGGCTTCAGTTAGCAGCAGTAGCGAAGGAATCGCTCGATCGGGTTCAGTTAACAGCCATCGATCGATCGCTCGGGTTCAGTAACGCGTAGCCTGCAGTGCAATCGCTCGGGTTCAGTTAGAGCCCAACGCCTCGCTCGGGTTCAGTTAGAGCCAATGCCTCGCACACACGCGCGTACGTGTATGAGAGAAACGCGCATCGCTCGGCCCCCGACCTCCCACCGTAACCGGGAACTCCCCGAAATTTTCCTCCCCTCGCTTCTACCACGGTTTTTTCCGTCATGGACGGCCCAAAGAATGTCATGCAGCTGCGTCTCCCGCCCGCCCAGGACGAAAAGCCCATTTTCTGTCATGATTTTTTGTCATAGAAGTAGGAGCCCACCACATCTATGATGATACCGGGTTTTGTCACAATTATCGTCATAGAAGTGTCATATGTATGACAGAAAAAAATTTCGTTCGGCCCAAAATGTCACGGATGTGTATTTTTTTTGTAGTGACACTATATAAATTTTTCCTTACCAAAGGCGCTTCACTCCCCGCAACGGCGCCAGAAAAGAGTTTTGATGACCCACAAGTGCCGGGGATCTATCGTAGACCTTTCGATAAGTAAGAGTGGTGAACTCAACGAAGAGCAGAAGGAAATGACAAGCGGTTTTCAGTAAGGTATTCTCTGCAAGCACTGAAATTATTGGTAACAGATAGTTTTGTGATAAGGTAATTTGTAACGGGTAACAAGTAACAAGAGTAAATAAAGTGCAGCAAGGTGGCCCAATCCTTTTTGTAGCAAAGGACAAGCCTGGACAAATTCTTATATGAAGGAAAACGCTCCCGAGGACACATGGGAATTATCGCCAAGAAAGTTTTCATCACACTCATATGATTCGCTTTCGTTACTTTGATAATTTGGTATGTGGGTGGACCGGTGCTTGGGTGCTGACCTTTCTTGGACAAGCATTCCACTTATGATTAACCCCTATTGCAAGCATCCGCAACTACAAAAGAAGCATTAAGGTAAACCTAACCATAGCATGAAACATATGGATCCAAATCAGCCCCTTACGAAGCAACGCAAAAACTAGGGTTTAAGCTTCTGTCACTCTAGCAACCCATCATCTACTTATTACTTCCCAATGCCTTCCTCTAGGCCCAAACAATGGTGAAGTGTCATGTAGTCGACGTTCACATAACACCACTAGAGGAGAGACAACATACATCTCATCAAAATATCGAACGAATACCAAATTCACATGACTACTTATAGCAAGACTTCTCCCATTTCCTAAGGAACAAACGTAACTCTTCACAAAGCCTGGGCCCGAGCCCCCCTGGGCCAGAGGTCGACAGCTCGTCAGCAAAGAAGCGGGGGAGCTGGAGCCAGCTGCTGGCCGGATCCTCCGACCAGACAGCAAACTCCGGCAGCACCTCTGACGCATGGAGCCAAGGTCGGGGAGGCCGCGCGACCACGGCGTGTCTCCTTTCGTCGACAGGACTACCGCGACCCGAGCGACACCTGTCGTGCACTACGGCGCCACCCCGAGAGCCGGGGGCCACGGCGGGGATCGCGGCATGCTTGCGGGGACGGCCACGTCCTCGCTTTGGCGCCGGGGAGCCGGGTCCCTCCCGAGGGGCCTTGCGTTTCTCCGCGGCGGAGAACCTCTTCGACGGCGCCATTGCTGCTACCGGTGGAGCAAGGAGGAAGAAGTGAGTGCAGCAAGGAAGAGATGGGCGACGGGGGCTCCGCCCCCCTCCCCATTTATAGCGAGAGAAGGCTAACCCGTGCCTCCCACGATCATAGGTAATGATGGTTTTCCTTGCATGTCGCAGGGACTTGTCAAATCGAGCGGTTGCCGAGGCAACGTCGGGAAGTGGAGACGCCCACGTCGAATCAACCGCCACGCGTCAACCAAGGCCGCAGGCTTTCGGGGCCCGCGGCGCTCCGTTCTTGACCTTTGGCTTCGCCTCGAAGCCAAGCCCGAGCACACCTTGGGCCCGGGGGCTACTCTTGGCGTTCTGGGAACGGCGGTCCCCAGACTTGCCTGCCTGCGGCCCGCGGCGTGGCTATGCGGGCGGGCCTGTCCGGCCCATCTTCATCAACAAGGCATACAAGACCCTCGCGAGAGGCCAAGCCTCGCGAGGCGGATGACGCAAGACCTCCTCGGGAGCGGCCTCACCAGGCTGCCTCGCGAGGAGCGGAGATATCAAGGCGGGGCAAACCTCGCGAGGCTCGCGTGACGTGAGCCATGACGATCAACACCAGGCGAGCGCCAGCATGTGCAGCGTCCTTGTTTCCTCTTTGGTGCTAAGGAGGCAGGCATAGGCGCGGAGTACCGAGGCATCGGGCAAAGGTTTCCATATCGGTGCAACGAGACCAAGACCAGCAGGACGGCAAGACGGAGGTCACCATGGAGCCCAAGACGGCGTCACCACCAGAGCCTTTTGCAGGCAAAGACCACTTTTGTCAGGATAGCTTGTACTAGTTGTCCCCCTTCAAATCGCCGTTGTTGGCTCCCTTCCCGCTCAATATATGGGGAGAGGACCAGGGCCTATATAAGTAGAACTAGCCACCACAGTGGAGGGGATCGGGTCCTCTCCACACAAGTTAGACGAGCACAAGAACACCTCAACCTCAGGAGGCTGTACTTCCCCTTGTACTGTTCATCATCAGCCCAAGAGGCAATCCACCACCACCACACTGGAGTAGGGTATTACACCACAACGGTGGCCCGAACCAGTATAAATCTCGTGTCTTCCTGTGTTGTGAGTTCGTCGAGTTCGTCCACGAGATCTTAGTGAGCTAGGGCGTGGATCGATAGGAGGGAAAGAACTTCACGCGCACCCCAGAGTTCGAACCTTAAGGGTTTTGACGGAACCCCACATCCGACATTTGGCGCGCCAGGTAGGGGTGCGCCGAGGCTTCTCTTCGATCTGCGCTCTGCCCGCATGGCCGGCGCACCGTCGTCACCTCCGGCGGCTAGCATCAACGACGGGGCCAGGGGGCTCTGAGCCCTGGCCCCCGCCCTGCGGCGGGTGCGGTGGCCAACCAATTCAAGCCGGAGATGCCGCCGCGCTACGACGGTGCGGCGGACCCAACGGTTTCCTGCTAGCATACGAGGAGGCCGTCCTCGAGGCCGACGGCGACGACAAGGTCATGGCCAACTGGCTCCCTATGGCCCTCGCCGGCGAGCCACGCGCCTGGCTGCTCAACCTCCCCGGATCCATGGTGGCGTCTTGGGAGGAGCTGCGCAACCTCTTCACCGCACGCTACGCGGCACCGGCACACCACGCGGTCGCGGCCCTGCTAGGAGGCTCTCAGGCGCTTCCCTCGGACTGCCACATTAAGCCGTTCCTCCGCCAGGCTGGCGCCGCTTCCAAGCGCTCAGGGGCTCCGCCCGGCTGGGCTGCGCCTGAGGCCGACCTCACCTTCAGCTCAGAAGACCACCCCGACTCCATCGCCGGCTCGGGCACGCTTCCGATGCTCTGCACGCCCACCATCTGCCACGTGGCCATCACCAAGACCCTCATCGACGGCAGCGCTGGCCTCAACTTGCTCTCCGTGGAAGCCTTCGGCCTCCTTCACGTGTCGCCCGAGCGGCTCAGCCTCAGCAAGCCCTTCTCAGGGGTTGGTGGCGGCGCTGCCCACTCTCTGGGGCAGATCCGCCTCCCCGTCACCTTCGGCACGCGCGATAACTACCGCACCTTGTTGGTCGACTTCGACGTCGCCCACATCGGCCTCCCGTACAACGCCGTCCTCGGGTACCCAGCTCTGGCCCAGTTCATGGCAGCGACTCATCCGGCCTATAACCTCATGAAGATGCCTGGAAGCAAAGGTGTCCTCACCATCAAGGGGGACACCAAGGAGGCCGTGACGGCACTCAAGCTTGCCTTCAAGACCGCATCGGCGGCGCAGCCCGCCGACGCCGGTACCCCCGAGGCCAAGGAGGCCGTGCCTACCAAGAAGAAGAAGCTGATCACCCAACACAAGGCAGAAACCAAGCAGGTGCCGGTCGAGGAGGACGGGTCCTCAGGAGCCACCTTCACCATAGGTGCCGGCCTCAATTCCATCCAAGAAGAGGCGTTGGTGAAGTTCTTGCGTGCAAACAAGGATATATTCGCGTGGGAGCCCAATCAGCTGGTGGGGGTTCCGAGAGAGGTGATTCAGCATCACTTAAGGGTGTGCCCCAACATGCGCCCTATCAAGAAACGAGCGAGGTGGCAATCCACGGAGAAGCAAGCCTTCATCGTCCAAGAGACCCGCAAGTTGGAGGCCTCGGGTACCATTCGCGAGGTTCGATACCCCACATGGCTGGCGAACCCCGTCATAGTACCGAACAAAGGCGGGAAGGAACGAATGTGCGTTGACTTCACCAACCTCAACAAGGCGTGCCCGCAAGACCCGTCCCTCTCCCGCGCATCGACCAGATCGTCGACTCCACCGCCGAGTGCGACTTGTTGTGCTTCCTGGATGCGTTCTCAGGGTATCACCAGATCAAGATGGCGGTGGAAGATGTAGAGAAGACAGCCTTCCTGACCCCGTGTGGGGTGTACTGCTACACCTGCATGCCCTTCGGGCTGCGCAACGCGGGCGCGACCTTCCAGCGGTTGACGCACATCGCCTTAGGGCGACAACTCGGGAGAAACACAGAGGCCTACGTCGACGACATCATGCTGAAATCTCGGGAGGCGAGGACCCTAATCCAAGACCTGGAAGAGACCTTCAAGAGCCTGCGCCAGGTGAACTTTCGGCTTAACCCGGAGAAGTGTGTGTTCGGTGTTCCTTCCGGCAAGTTGTTGGGTTTCCTCGTGTCCCACAAGGGGATCGAGGTGAACCCGGAGAAGATCAAGGCCATCGAAGACATGAGCCCACCGCAGACCCATAGAGAAATGCAGAAGCTGGCCGGTCGGGTAACTACGTTAGGACGCTTCATCTCCGAACTGGGAGAACGCGCACGATGTCTACTACGCAACCTTCTTCTTGTAGACGTTGTTGGGCCTCCAAGTGCGGAGGTTTGTAGGACAGTAGCAAATTTCCCTCAAGTGGATGACCTAAGGTTTATCAATCCGTGGGAGGTGTAGGTTGAAGATGGTCTCTCTCAAACAACCCTGCAACCAAATAACAAAGAGTCTATTGTGTCCCCAACACACCCAATACAATGGTAAATTGTATAGGTGCACTAGTTCGGCGAAGAGATGGTGATACAAGTGCAATATGGATGGTAGAT
This sequence comes from Aegilops tauschii subsp. strangulata, assembly GCF_002575655.3. Classification (NCBI taxonomy): domain Eukaryota; kingdom Viridiplantae; phylum Streptophyta; class Magnoliopsida; order Poales; family Poaceae; genus Aegilops; species Aegilops tauschii. The sequence continues at coordinate 490,344,669 of NC_053039.3, forward strand.
ATAGGTTTTTGTAATCTGAAAATATAAAAACAGCAAGGTAACTAATGATAAAAGTGAGCACAAACAGTATTGCAATGCTAGGAAACAAGGCCTAGGGTTCATACTTTCACTAGTGCAAGTTCTCTCAACAATAATAACATAATTTGATCATATAACTATCCCTCAACATGTAACAAAGAGTCACTCCAAAGCCACTAATAGCGGAGAACAAACGAAGAGATTATGGTAGGGTACGAAACCACCTCAAAGTTATTCTTTCGGATCGATCTATTCAAGAGTTCGTGCTAGAATAACACCTTAAGACACATATCAACAAAAACCCTAATGTCACCTAGATACTCCAATGTCACCTCAAGTATCCGTGGGCATGATTATACGATATGCATCACACAATCTCATATTCATCTATTCAACCAACACAAAGTACTTCAAAGAGTGCCCCAAAGTTTCTACCGGAAAGTCAAGACGAAAACGTGTGCCAACCCCTATGCATAGGTTCATGGGCGGAACCCGCAAGTTGATCACCAAAACATACATCAAGTGGATCACGTGATATCCCATTGTCACCACAGATAAGCACGACAAGACATAGATCAAGTGTTCTCAAATCCTTAAAGACTCAATCCGATAAGATAACTTCAAAGGGAAAACTCAATCCATTACAAGAGAGTAGTGGGGGAGAAACATCATAAGATCCAACTATAATAGCAAAGCTCACGATACATCAAGATCGTATCACCTCAAGAACACGAGAGAGAGAGAGAGAGAGAGATCAAACACATAGCTACTGGTACATACCCTCAGCCCCGAGGGTGAACTACACCCTCCTCGTCATGGAGAGCGCCAGGATGATGAAGATGGCCACCGGTGAGGGTTCCCCCCTCCGGCAGGGTGCCGGAACAGGGTCCCGATTGGTTTTTGGTGGCTACAGAGGCTTGCGGTGGCGGAACTCCCTATCTATTCTGTTCCCCGATGTTTTTAGGGTATATGGATATATATAGGTGAAAGAAGTCGGTCAGAGAAGCCATGAGGGGCCCACGAGGGTGGAGGGCGCGCCCCCTGCCTCGTGCCTTCCTCGTTGCTTCCCTTACGTACACTCCAAGTCTTCTGGATCACATTCGTTCCAAAAATCACGCTCCCGAAGGTTTCATTCCGTTTGGACTCCGTTTGATATTCCTTTTCTGCGAAACACTGAAACAAGGGAAAAACAGAAACTGGCACTGGGCTCTGGGTTAATAGGTTAGTCCCAAAAATAATATAAAAGTGCATAGTAAAGCCCATTAAACATCCAAAACAGATAATAGAATAGCATGAATACTTCATAAATTATAGATACGTTGGAGACGTATCAGCGCCTTGCCCTTCTTCAAACTGATGAAGAAGAAAGGCCCGTTTGAGTGGACCCCGGAGGCCAACCAAGCCTTCCAAGACCTCAAGAGATACCTAACTAGCCTGCCGGTGATGGTGGCGCCACGGCCTCTCGAGCCCCTGGTGCTCTACCTGGCTGCTACCCCATACTCTGCCAGCGCAGCACTGGTGGCGGTTCGGGAGGAGCATCAAGCCAAGGGCGCGCTCCGCCAGGTTACAGCTGAAATGCTGCAAGGTCAGGAAGGCGCCGCGGGAGCTGCAGCAGCGTCGACAGAGGACCAAGCTCGGCAGGATGACGTCACAGAGACCCCTGTAGGCGACCAGGCATCAGGAGTTTCACCACCTCAGGAGGCGTCCGGGCCCCCACAAGACGCAAGACTCACCAACGCGCCAGCCTTGTCGAGCACTCGGTGTATTTTGTCAGCACGGTGTTGCAGGACGCAAGGGCACGATATCCCATGCCTCAGAAGTTCCTGCTCGCACTCTTGCTGGCCTCACGCAAGCTGCGGCACTACTTCCAGGGTCACCCCATCAAGGTCGTCTCTGCCTACCCGTTGGAGAGAGTGCTCAGGAGCCCGAACTCTGCTGGAAGGGTCGCTGAATGGAACATCGAGCTGCAAGCATTCAAGTTGGAGTTCAGCACTACCCGGGTCATCAAGGGAGCCGTGCTTGCTGATTTTGTGGCGGAATGGACGGATGCCCCGGCACTTGAAGTAGGCGAAGACCGGTCCACCTCGCCGGGTAGCGAGGCGCCGGACGGCTGGGTCATGTATTTCGACGGCGCCGTCGCGCATCAGGGCGCGGGGGCTGGGGCAGTACTCATCTCGCCCACTCAGGACAAGCTCTACTACGCCGTGCAGCTCTGCTTTCAGCAGGGCGAGAAGGTCTCCAACAACATCGCAGAATACGAGGGCCTCATAGCTGGCCTGAAGGCCGTAGCAGCTCTGGGGGTGAAGCGCCTTGTTGTTAGGGGCGACTCGCAGCTCCTTGTCAACTTCTCCAACAAGGTGTATGAGCCGAAGGACGAGCACATGGAGGCTTACCTCGCAGAAGTGCGTAAGATGGAAAAACAGTTCATGGGGCTGGAGGTGCAACATGTGCCCCGGGGCACCAACAAGGAAGCCGATGAAATCGCCAGGAGGGCATCCAAGCGGCAGCCCCACGAGTCTGGCGTCTTCGAAGAGCGGCTCTTCAAGCCGTCGGCGACGCCAGCACTTTCAAGCATGGTTCAGCCTCGGGAGGAGCTCCGACAACCACCTGCCACAGGAGCCCCAGCCTGTGGTCCGGCCTCAGGAGCTCGCCTGCTCTTGGCGCTCGAGCTCCAGGAGGAATGCTGGACCAAGGAATTCAAGGAGTACCTGATACACGGGACGCTGACGGAGAAGGAAGAGGATGCAGAGCGCGTGGCCCGACAAGCCACGACATACTGTATCCAGGACGGAGAGTTGTACAGAAAGCGACCGAACGTTGTTTCGCTGCGCTGCATTTCCAGTGACCAAGGAAAGGAGTTGCTGGCTGACATACACGGAGGGGACTGCGGACACCACTCATCGTCACGGACTCTTGTCGGCAAGGTGTTCCGCAGTGGATTTTACTAGCCCACGGCGCTCAACGACGCGGCTTAGTTGGTGAAGTCCTACGAAGCTTGCCAGTTCCACGCCAAGCAGATACATCAGCCAGCTCAGGGCCTCCAGACCATACCACTCACGTGGCCGTTCGCAGTCTGGGGGCTGGATATCTTGGGCCCTTTCCCTCGGGCGCCAGGGGGCTACCGGTACCTGTACGTCGCCATTGACAAATTCACCAAGTGGGGAGAAGTGGAAGCTGTTCGCACCATCCCAGCCGGATCCGCGGTCAAGTTCATCAGGGGCATCGTGAGCCGTTTCGGAGTCCCCAGCCGCATCATCACCGATAATGGTTCGAAGTTCACCAGTAACCTCTTCAAAACCTACTGTGCTAACCTTGGAATGCAGATTTGCTACGCTTCGGTGGCGCACCCCAGGAGCAATGGTCAGGCCAAACGCGCCAACGCGGAGGTCCTGAGGGGCCTCAAGACCAGGACCTTCAAGAAGAAGCTCGAGGCCTGTGGCAGGGGCTGGTACGACAAGCTCTAGTCCGTGTTGTGGTCCATCCGCACCACCGCCACCAAGCCAACTGGCGAGACCCCATTCTTCCTTGTCTACGGAGCTGAAGCGGTCCTCCCTCACGAGGTCAAGCATCGCTCCGCACGGGTCCTGGCGTTCAATGAAACGCAGCAGGACGCCACGCGGGGGATGGACCTCGTGCTGGGGGAGGAACGACGTCGCGAAGCCGCACTGAGGGCGGCAAGGTACCAGCAAGCGCTGCGGCGATACCACTGCCGCAACATCCGCTCCAGGACACTCGAGACGGGTGACCTCGTCCTGAGGCAGGTCCTCTCCAGGGAAGGGCCGCATAAGCTTTCACCCATGTGGGAGGGCCCGTTTAAGGTCGTCCACATCTCCAGGCCTGGCGCCGTGCGCCTGGAGACACAGGATGCGGTACCCATCCAGAATGCCTGGAACATCCAGCACCTCCGGAAGTTCTACCCATGAAGCAAGGCCCAGAGCCTGTGAAGAAAGGCCCAGAGCCTGTGAAGAAGCCCGGTGCCTGTGAAGAATCGCCGCCCGTGACACTCTCACGTAATAATGAGTGGGGCTGTACATGCCCCGGAGTCTCAGGAGCGCCGTCCTCAGGCCCTGGGGCTCCCGCCCACGCCTAGTGGCTGCACTTAGCTCCGCGCTGGTGAGAAGACTTGAAGACTAGACTAGGTGCCGGATGCGGCTTTTCATTTGCTTTCCGTAGTTGGCTCGCTTTTTCCTTAATCCAAGTTTGCTTCTGGTGTTCCTTGCTGATTCGATTCCCTCGCCTCTTACCGCTCTTTCCCGACTCTGGTTCGCTCGTGTTCTCTCTCTCGCATATCTCACGAGGGGGCTAGGCAGGTGCCCTCGCGAGCGTGTTTCTTCTCTCTGCCTTCTCGCGAGCCACCCTCGCTCGAGCCTGGAAAGTGGCGCATCCCTCCTAGTCCGTGCCCCTCGGGTACCGCGATACAAAGCGCCAGGTCAAGGCTTGGGTGAACGACAAATCTCCTAGTGAACTCCCTAACGAATTTCTTGCAGTTCCTGAGCAATCGCAGACCACTCGGTCAAGATGGACACAAGGAGACAAACGCCTCGTAAGGAAGAGGGCGCCCCGAATGCACCAGGCTAAGTTATCTTGGCGCAGAACAACAAGCGTAGCATAATGGTTAATAAGTTATGGTTCGATACACGCGCCTCCGAGCCCATGCTGGTTTCATTTTGATGCAGGAAGAAAAAGAGGAACATAACAAAAGCGGCGCTCGCCCCGACAACAGCCGACGGAGGCAGGGCCTTGGCGACGTCCTGGGTCTAGTCGGACCCCTCCTCACGCTTCACCGATGCGTGGCGACGAGACGACCCGCTACCGCCTTCGAAGCGGGCGCGACGGCGAGGCGGCTGGTCAAAGCCGCCGCTGCCGGAACTGTCGCCAAGGGAGGAGCCACCGTAGCCGGACGAGGCGCGGCCGGCGGGCTCGCCCCCCACCTCGTCCCGGCCATCGCCAAGGCCAAGCACCTTCTTCCGTCGTTCACCTCGCGGCAGCATCCGGCGCGGCGACCGTCTTCCCCGAACACCCTCATGTAGAGGGTCGCGTCGCCATCGAACTTGAAGTGGAGGGTGCACCGCCTGCCCAGGCCACGCGCGCGGGCGAACGTCTGCCAACTGTGGGCCAGAGCTATGTTGCCCGCGACGGAGACCTCGACCGCGACCCAAGAAGCCCGGCTGCAGCAACCGTCTGCCTGCAGCCCGAGCCCGCCTGGGCCAGAGGTCGACAGCTCGTCGGCAAAGAAGCGGGGGAGCTGGAGCTAGCTGCTGGCCAGATCCTCCCACCAGACAACAAACTCTGGCAGCACCTTTGACACATGGAACCGCGGTCGTGGAGGCCGCGCGAGCACGGCACGTCTCCTTTCATCGAAAGGACTGCCACGACCTGAGCGACACCTACTGCGCACTGCGGCACCACCCCGAGAGTCGGGGGCCACGGCGGGGATCGCGGCATGCTTGCGGGGACGGCCACGTCCTCGCTTTGGCGCCGGGGAGCCGGGTCCCTCCCGAGGGGCCTTGCCTTTCTCCGCGGCGGAGAACCTCTTCGACGGCGCCATTGCTGCTAGCGGTGGAGCAAGGAGGAAGAAGCGAGTGAAGCAAGGAAGAGATGGGCGACGGGGGCTCTGCCCCCCCCCCTCCCCATTTATAGCGAGAGAAGGCTAACCGGCGCCTCCCACGATCATAGGTAATGATGGTTTTCCTTGCATGTGGCAGGGACTTGTCAAATCGAGTGGTTGCCGAGGCAGCGTGGGGAAGTGGAGACGCCCACGTCGAATCAACCGCCATGCATCAACCAAGGCCGCAGGCTTTTGGGGCCCGCGGCGCTCCATGCTTGACCTTTGGCTTCGCCTCGAAGCCAAGCCCGAGCGCACCTTGGGCCCGGGGGCTACTGTCGGCGTTCTGGGAACGGGGGTCCCCAGACTTGCCTGCCTGCGGCCCACGGCGTGGCTATGCGGGCGGGCCAGTCTGGCCCATCTTCATCAACAAGGCATACAAGACCCTCGCAAGAGGCCAAGCCTCGCGAGGCGGACGACAGAAGACGTCCTCGGGAGCGGCCTCACCAGGCTGCCTTGCAAGGAGCAGAGATATCAAGGCGGGGCAAACCTCGCGAGGCTCGCGTGACGTGAGCCGTGACGATCAACACCAGGCGGGCGCCAGTGCGCGAAGCGTCCTTGTTTCGTCTTTGGTGCTAAGGAGGCGGGCGCAGGCGCGGAGTACCGAGGCATCAGGCAAAGGTTTCCATATCGGTGCAACGAGACCAAGACCAGCAGGACGGCAAGACAGAGGTCACCATGGAGCCCAAGACGGCGTCACCACCAGAGCCTTTTGCAGGTGAAGACCACTTTTGTCAGGATAGCTTGTACTAGCTGTCCCCCTTCAAATTTTCCCGCCGTTGTTGGCTCCCTTCCCGCTCAATATTTGGGGAGAGGAACAGGGCCTATATAAGTAGAACTAGCCACCACAGTGGAGGGGATCGGGTCCTCTCCACACAAGTTAGACGAGCACAAGAACACCTCAACCTCAAGAGGCTGTGCTTCCCCTTGTACTGTTCATCATCAACCCAAGTGGAAATCCACCACCACCACAATGGAGTAGGGTATTACACCACAACGGTGGACCAAACCAGTATAAATCTCGTGTCTTCCTGTGTTGTGAGTTCGTCGAGTTCATCCGCGAGATCATAGTGAGCTAGGGCGTGGATCGATAGGAGGGAAAGAACTTCACGCGCAGCCCAGAGTTCGAACCTTAAGGGTTTTGCCGGAACCCCACATCCGACAATGTGTACATCTACTTGATGAAGCATAAGTCTGAAACATTTGAAAAGTTCAAAGAATTTCAGAGTGAAGTGGAAAATCATCGTAACAAGAAAATAAGGTTTCTACGATCTGATCGTGGAGGAGAATATTTGAGTTACGAGTTTGGTCTTCATTTGAAACAATGCGGAATAGTTTCGCAACTCACGCCACCCAGAACACCACCGCGTAATGGTGTGTCCGAACGTCGTAACCGCACTTTATTAGATATGGTGCGATCTATGATGTCTCTTACTGATTTACCGCTATCATTCTGGGGTTATGCTTTAGAGACGGTTGCATTCACGTTAAATAGGGCACCATCTAAATCTGTTGAGACGACACCTTATGTACTATGGTTTGGCAAGAAACCCAAGTTGTCGTTTCTGAAAGTTTGGGGCTGCGATGCTTATGTGAAAACAAACTTCAACCTGATAAGCTCGAACCCAAATCGGAGAAATGAGTCTTCATAGGATACCCAAAGGAGACTGTTGGGTACACCTTCTATCACAGATCCGAAGGCAAGACATTCGTTGCTAAGAATGGATCCTTTCTAGAGAAGGAGTTTCTCTCGAAAGAAGTGAGTGGGAGGAAAGCAGAACTTGATGAGGTAACTGCACCTGCTCCCTTATTGGAAAGTAGTTCATCACAGAAATCTGTTCCTGTGACTCCTACACCAATTAGTGAGGAAGCCAATGATGATGACCATGTAACTTCAGATCAAGTTACTACCGAACCTCGTAGGTCAACCAGAGTAAGATCCGCACTAGAGTGGTACGGTAATCCTGTTCTGGAGGTCATGTTACTTGACCATGACGAACCTACGAACTATGAGGAAGCGATGATGAGCCCAGATTCCACAAAATGGCTTGAGGCCATGAAATCTGAGATGGGGTCCATGTATGAGAACAAAGTGTGGACTTTGGTTGACTGGCCCGATGATCGGCAAGCAATCGAGAATGAATGGATCTTCAAGAAGAAGACTGGCGCTCACGGTAATGTTAATGTCTATAAAGCTCGACTTGTTGCGAAAGGTTTTCGACAAGTTCAAGGAGTTGACTACGATGAGACTTTCTCACCCATAGTGATGCTTAAGTCCGTCCGAATCATGTTAGCAATTGCTGCATTTTTTGATTATGAAATTTGGCAAATGGATGTAAAGACTGCATTCCTGAATGGATTTCTGGAAGAAGAGTTGTATATGATGCAACCTGAAGGTTTTATCGATCCAAAGGATGCTAACAAAGTGTGCAAGCTCCAACGATCCATTTATGGGCTGGTGCAAACATCTCGGAGTTGGAATAAACGTTTTGATAGTGTGATCAAAGCATATGGTTTTATACAGACTTTTGGAGAAGCATGTATTTACAAGAAAGTGAGTGGGAGCTCTGCAGCATTTCTAATATTATATGTGGATGACATATTGTTGATTGGAAATGATATAGAATTTCTGGATAGCATAAAAAGGATACTTGAATAAGAGTTTTTCAATGAAAGACCTCGGTGAAGCTGGTTATATATTAGGCATCAAGATCTATAGAGATAGATCAAGACGCTTAATTGGACTTTCACAAAGCACATACCTTGATAAAGTTTTGAAGAAGTTCAAAATGGATCAAGCAAAGAAAGGGTTCTTGCCTGTGTTACAAGGTGTGAAGTTGAGTCAGACTCAATGCCGACCACTGCAGAAGATAGAGAGAAAATGAAGGTCATTCCCTATGCTTCAGCCATAGGTTCTATCATGTATGCAATGTTGTGTACCAGACCTGATGTGTGCCTTGCTATAAGTTTAGCATGGAGGTACCAAAGTAATCCGGGAGTGGATCATTGGACAGCGGTCAAGAACATCCTGAAATACTGGAAAAGGACTAAGGATATGTTTCTCGTTTATGGAGGTGACAAAGAGCTCATCGTAAATGGTTACGTCGATGCAAGCTTTGACACTGATCCGGATGACTCTAAGTCACAAACCGGATACATATTTATATTGAATGGTGGAGCTGTCAGTTGGTGCAGTTCTAAGCAGAGCGTTGTGGCGGGATCTACGTGTGAAGCGGAGTACATAGCTACCTCAGAAGCAGCAAATGAAGGATTCTGGATGAAGGAGTTCATATCCGATCTAGGTGTCATACCTAGTGCGTCGGGTCCAATGAAAATCTTTTGTGACAATACTGGTGCAATTGCCTTGGCAAAGGAATCCAGATTTCACAAGAGAACCAAGCACATCAAGGGACGCTTCAATTCCATCCGCGATCAAGTCAAGGAGGGAGACATAGAGATTTGCAAGGTACATACAGATCTGAATGTTGCAGACCCGTTGACTAAGCCTCTCTCACGAGCAAAACAGGATCAGCACCAAGACTCCATGGGTGTTAGAATCATTACTGTGTAATCTAGATTATTAACTCTAGTGCAAGTGGGAGACTGAAGGAAATATGCCCTAGAGGAAATAATAAATTTGTTATTTATATTTCCTTATATCATGATAAATGTTTATTATTCATGCTAGAATTGTATTAACCGGACACTTAGTACATGTGTGAATACATAGACAAACAGAGTGTCACTAGTATGCCTCTACTTGACTAGCTCGTTGAATCAAAGATGGTTAAGTTTCCTAGCCATAGACATGAGTTGTCATTTGATTAACGGGATCACATCATTAGAGAATGATGTGATTGACTTGACCCATTCCGTTAGCTTAGCACTTGATCATTTAGTATATTGCTATTGCTTTCTTCATGACCTATACATGTTCCTATGACTATGAGATTATGCAACTCCCGAATACCGGAGAAACACTTAGTGTGCTACCAAACGTCACAACGTAACTGGGTGATTATAATGGTGCTCTACAAGTGTCTCCGATGGTACTTGCTGAGTTGGCATAGATCGAGATTAGGATTCGTCACTCCGATTGTCGGAGAGGTATCTCTGGGCCCTCTCGGTAATGCACATCACTATAAGCCTTGCAAGCAATGTGACTAATGAGTTAGTTGCGGGATGATGCATTACGGAACGAGTAAAGAGACTTGCCGGTAACGAGATTGAACTAGGTATTGAGATACCGACGATCGAATCTCGGGCAAGTAGCATACCAATGACAAAGGGAACAACGTATATCGTTATGCGGTCTAACCGATAAAGATCTTCATAGAATATGTGGGAGCCAATATGAACATCTAGGTTCCGCTATTGGTTATTTACCGGAGACGTGTCTCAGTCATGTCTATATAGTTCTCGAACCCGTAGGGTCCGCACGCTTAACGTTCGGTGGCGATCGATATTATGAGTTTAGGTGTTTTGATGTACCGAAGATAATTCGAAGTCTCGGATGTGACCACAGACATGACGAGGAGTCTTGAAATGGTCGAGACATAAAGATTGATATAGTGGATGACTATATTCGGACACCGGATGAGTTCCGGGGGTCACCGGATAATTATCGGAGTGTCGAGGGGTTATCGGAACCCCCGGGGGGGACTAATGGGCCAACATGGGCCTTGTGTGAGAGAGAGTAGGGGGCATACGGATGGCCGCCCCCCCCCCCTGAGGAGTCTGAATTGGACAAGGAGGGGGGCGGCGCCCCCTCTTTCCCTCCCTCTCTCCCTCTCCTTCCTTCCCCCTTCCTCCTCCTAGTTGGACTACAAAAGGGGAAGTCCTAATCCTACTAGGAGGAGGACTCCTCCCCCTCCTTGGCGCGCCCCAAGGGCCGGACGGCCTCCCCCTTGCTCCTTTATATACGGGGGCAGGGGCACCCTAGAACACAGCAACAGACATTGTTTTAGCCGTGTGCGGTGCCCCCCTCCACCATAATCCACCTCGGTCATATCGTTGCAGTGCTTAGGCGAAGCCCTGCGCCGGTAGCTTCATCATCACCGTCATCACGTCATCGTGCTGATGAAGCTCTCCCTCGACACTCAGCTGGATCGAGAGTTCGTGGGACGTCACCGAGCCGAACGTGTGCAGATCGCGGAGGTGCCGTACTTTCGGTACTAGGATCGGTCGGATCGTGAAGACGTACGACTACATCAACCGCGTTGTCATAATGCTTCCGCTTACGGTCTACGAGGGTACGTGGACTACACTCTCCCCTCTCGTTGCCATGCATCACCATGATCTTGTGTGTGCGTAGGAAATTTTTGAAATTACTGCGTTCCCCAACACCCTTGTGGTCTGCCGGCATGGGCAACTGGTAGGCCACCTGGCCCCAGGTCTCTTCTGGTCCAAAATAATTTTTATTATTTTTCTGGATTTTTTCCGGCTCCGAATTTTTTTCCCTGAAAGTCCAAAAAACAAGTAGAAAATGACAAGTAACATTGGGCATTGGATTAATAGGTTAGTCCATAAATATAATAAATGTTGATGGCAAAACTATACAAAAGTGGTATAATAATAGCATGAAACAATAAAAAGTATAAATATGTTAGGTCGTATTAACAACCATCCCAATAACATAGCAGAAAATGCTTTTGTTGATCTCCGAAATGGTGATGAAAATAACTACGGGAACGATGGCTTAGGGAACACTTTGAGGGATGAAATTGCAACAAATATCGGATGCATATCAATATGAATAGCAACATTGTGATGTGTATCTTTGTCATGTAATAATTAACTTTTACCGTCTTTATCATGTAATAATTTGATCTCTGTTGCAATTCAGATGTGTATACAAAAGGGTAAGTACAATTTTATGAAAGCTAGTGCAAGAAAAGCTTCACTTGGTACAAAGAAGCCATCACCCAAGATAAAAAAGACTCCTCCAATAAGTATTTTAATGCTTCATCTCAACATGTAACTTCATCCATGATAAAACATGGTTCATTAATATTTCTCATTTTGAATAGTAGCTAGCTCTGTTGGGTTCTACGGTAGGATGCGTCGACTTCAAATTAAAATTTTCCTACGCGCAGAACAACCAAGAACATGCTACGGGAGATGGATCACAGATTGTTACCACTAGACGCGCAGTGCCGTGCAGCGGAATAAGAGTTGGGGCAGCGCGTCCGCGTGGATCGTCTCCTCCTTGTCCGATTCCGCACGTGCAGGAGGAACATCGTGCGGCGGACTGCAAGGTCCGATCTCACAGTCGGCGGCGAGTGGAGGTGGCTATTCGCAACACATGCAAACCCTAGTGACAGCGCCAAAGCGATCAACCAAATGAGTGTGGCGCACCTCCACTATATATAGGCGTCCGTCGTGGGCTCAAATCTTGGGCCTTGCACGGACCCTAAATCCCAAAATCTATTTGGCCGGGATCCGAGTCCGAGTAGGATCACATCTGACTCGTGGAGTCTGATCCGGCCTCATCGGTTCCTTCGCTTAAGCGCGCGACCCCTTAGGTTCAAGTTGGCTTGGTTGCAGGTCGGATCACCTCCGACCTGCTCGGCTGGTAGCAGCCTCTAGCAAGGCGTGCCAACCACGAAGAAGACAATGAAGCCGGTTGGCGAACCTGTACATCACACTTCCATTCCTTTTGCCACACAATGGCGAGTATGTTATCCTTGTGCTAGCCCGACCTCTTTCTTGTTCCAGTGATGCCAACCACAAACCGGATTATCTCATAATCCTTGTCGCATGGCCATGCTTATCCTGGTGGTATCACACGAGGGGCCCAGAGTATATCTCTGCTGACCGGAGGGGCAAATCCCATCTTGCTCGACCATGTCTCGCAGCATGGGTCTTGGACAAGCTCGAAACCTACCTTTGTAACTACCCAGTCACGGAGTAGCGTTTGGTTGGCCCAAAGTAGGCACGTCACCATCCCGAGTACATGCGCCAGCTCAAGTCTTAGGACATAGAACGTATGTTGTACTAGAGACTCACAGATGACATATCGTTGCGTCTTATAGTTGGGTCTATCCGACTCGGACCTTATCTCGACTCGGATCTGACTACGTCGAATCCGACCAGATCCTTCTGAGTCCATATTATCCGGTTAGCATCCAATGCTCCATGGCTAGTGAGACCAAGCCATCGACCGTGTCATATGCTATTCTAGTCGGTTGCGCGTCCAGACAGCCCTTTCGACTAGGGACTTTTAGGACAGTCATTATACAATGCATAGTCCCACAAACAAGTCACGTACTTGCTGATACACATCATTGATAATGTCCAAGGACTATCTTTATTCATAAACACATAGGAAATATCATCATACGTGATTGCCTCTAGGGCATATCTCCAACAAGCTCATGGTTGTTTATCACTATATAGTGTAAACTTTCTGTTGAGCAATGTAAATTTGTGCTTGTGTAGCTAAAAAGCCAAGAACCAAGTGGAACCTAGATCTTTAAAAAGGTTTGATAAAGTTACTCCATGAACACAACAATTCTTGCCATAGAGGTCAAAACGGAGTCGAGTGAATCTTGGACTAGAATGGTAGCAATATTCTGTTAAAGATATGGCCATAAAAATTTCACAAAGCTTTAAATTCGAGAAAGAATAAGGAGTTGAAGAGTCACTATAGGCTTCTTAAGGATGCCCCAAAACAGAGTGGTGCTAGTTGTCACTTTCACACACACACACACGATAGATGCCGACCCACATCTTTGGCACAATATGATCACTGAAAATTCTAATTACTCCATTTCGTCTTTGGAACTTGTAACTTGCACCATGTTTCTTTTGTACTAAATGTTGTTTTTGCGTAATCCATGTTTGAGCATTTATTTGAGTTATCTATAGCCATGGCCAGAAATAAGCAATTCCACATCAAACAGTCTCCTCCCTTTGATTTGCTAGGTGGCCTTTATGATGGTAAGTTTAATGAATTCCCATTTTTGCTAGATAGTACATTACTTAGTTGGTAACTTGGGTGCTTTGTGCTGGCCAAATAGTCGAGGGCAATTACAATTTTGCATCTATTTTGTGTTACGGCTATTCCGATGTGTTGTGAAGATCCTATTTTCATGGTCGGTGGATGGTGTGTGAGGGGATTGGTGGGGATTTGAGAGGATTACGTGAAGGAGAAGGATTCACCAAATCCCCTCCAAATCCCAACCCCTTGGGGGTTTAAAAACCCCTCATGCGAAACAAAACCTAAAGACTTCCTCAATATCCTTCATTTCCAAAAATGGATATTTGTACCTTTTTTTTACTTCCTCATACCCAATCTTGTCGCTAAATGTATTTCATATTTATATCCATACACCTTTTATATATATTTGTGTAATATTTTTCTAGGTGTAAAAAGAAAATTTAGCAACGCAACAAAGTTTATGTATATTAAATACATATTTTCATCATTATTAATATATTTTATGTGCCAACATAAAATTATACTTTTGGCAAAAACATTTTTTAAGGAAATAGGTAAGTGAAACCCCTGGAGTGTCTTTTTAAATAATAAGAACTCAAACTCATGTGTGTGAGGACTAGAATTTAGGTGATTGGGTCGTACATCAACTCCTCTAACTAAATGCAGTAGAGCTTACTTCTTATGTCAAAAACAATTATCTTTTGTATTTGTTTGTGGATGTGAGCAAAAAATTGTTTTATAGGCATTGGATTTTACCCTAAACAAGTAAATAATAAGCATCACATTGCTAAACAAAGTATTTTCTAACCCTTAAGGTTCTTTATTATTTATATGTGTCATTACCCACAATATACCTCAAAATATATAGAACTTGGTAGAGTCTTCGGAGTGTAAGAATCAAGCAACTAACTCGACATTGATTTCGAAAGCACAAGAGTATCAAGATTAATTTAACTAAATAAACATTTCTTGAGTATATGACCTGTCAATTAGTACATATAAGTTAAAGATACCCTGAATCCAAATATGCATTTAAGAGCGTAGGAAAAATATCAACGATCCACTTTATTATGTGTAAAACTTTCGTTGTTTTCCTTCTAGGTAAATACGTAGGCATAAGCTAAATTCATAATGAGGAGGTAAATATGAGCAATATAAGAAAATGTGCATCAAGTGAAAGTTTAGGAAGACTTGCATTATTTTGAGCATAGTTATAATAACATAAATTTTGGTTTGGTAAAATCTTGGTCATAAATTTTGAGCCATTGGACGGCACACATCTCGGTCCGGATGTTTGCGAGCGATTTGAGGGCCAGCCTTGGAGATGTGCCCTTATTATCTAGAGAAACTCCGGCCAAAGACAAGGAGTTAGAAAGGATGCGGAGAGGCATTTGGAGTGCTCCAAACCAGTTTTGCAGTTGTTTGAGTACCTGCAAAAATATGTGAGCCAGAGATCTTGTGGGAGGTGATCATGCACAATATGATCGTGAAGGATGAGGGTGAAGATGCTACTGGAGGTCTGAAATTTAAGAACATGAGTGATCCTATCAGATTTCCAAATCAGAATCTGACCACGTTTGATGAGTTTGTGCAAATGCATCAACAAATTCGATATCGAACAACTCATGAGCAATTTAACAAAGATTTGATTTGACATCTATGGACACTTAAAGTGGACAACTATAACATATGTGCGAGTTGTATTCAAGTTTGAAGTGTTTTATTTTAAAACTTAGTTGGATTGTAATATTACATTTGAAATAGCGTGCAATTGAAATTTTCACTAATCAAAGATTCTATATGCTATTATTTTAGGTGTTGCGTACTTTAAATAAATATAGGTGCGAAAAATTTAGGGATAGGGTCGGCTCCCGTATCCTTGTCACCGACGAGTCCAAATTAGTCCACAGACATATAATGTGTCTGTTTTAAGGGTCAATGTTGGAGATGCCAACGGCGACCCTCAAACCACTCGCATACGTCTGGATCGCGATGTCCGGACCGCAGAAGTCATCCAACGTGGCCGTGTATCGGTCGCATGGCGGTCTGGACGTCCTTTTTCTCGCAAACCAGAGACAAATGTGGGGGGCCTTTACGGGCGTCCGGACCGCTTCCATGTCCATCTGACCGCCCTGCCCCATCCAAACCCTCCACCCGCCCCTCCCGCACTTTCCATCCCACGCGCCGCTTGCCGTGCCACATTCATGCCGGCCCAGAGCATGCAGCGTCCAAAATTGATACGCAATTTGACCGGACGGGAGGGCGGCGTAGACGGACGCGACATGTCACTGTCGGCATTGAAGCGGGGTGCCAACCAGAGAGCGCAGCCCGTTGCTCACCCGGCTGAACACGCCTCCTCGCCGCATTCAAACGGCCACAGACTGCCCGCCTTCCTCCACTAAAACTCGTGCTTGTATCAAGAAACCTACTCCGGCCACACATCTATTCGCGAGCCGCCCGTCATTAAGCACAATGCCGGTTGACTCCGGCTGTCCACCCGCTATTTAAACGATGCCATACACCGGGCAAAAATCGCACCACACTCCGCTCCCATCTCCTTGCACACCATTTTCTCCACAAGCTCCATGGCATCCGACGAGCAGGAAGCCGAGTTCTCTGGCATACAAGCTAGCTAGATGGTCCGTCGAGCCCGCCGGATACGAGCCAGACAACTCTTTGATCCGCCTCAGCCGACGGTCCAGGAGGCTGCAGGCCAGCTCGCGGAGGCAGAAGCTCCAAGCCGGCATGTCGTACAGCAACTCGTCGCTCCAAGCTTGGTCGCCGAGGAGTGGCGTGTTACTCCAGGCTGGCAAGCGGTGGACCATG
Source organism: Aegilops tauschii subsp. strangulata (assembly GCF_002575655.3). Taxonomy (NCBI): domain Eukaryota; kingdom Viridiplantae; phylum Streptophyta; class Magnoliopsida; order Poales; family Poaceae; genus Aegilops; species Aegilops tauschii. Next base: position 490,361,060 of record NC_053039.3, read on the forward strand.
GCGGCACAGGCATCGTGGCTGACGTGGATGACGCCGTGTTGCACCGCTCCTCCCGTGCCTGCGACCGTGCCATCCGCCGTCAATGTGTCTACGACCGCGCCCTGCCGGCGGAGGTCAGCGACGCGGCGTCCAGCACGTCCGCGCCCGCCAAGGTCATTGAGGAGAAGTCGAACACGGTAGGCGGCCGCCGCTTGGGTCCCATGAAGGCCGCCGCCGAGGCTACGCCGATGTACACAACAGTTGTCTTGCATGGTCGCATGCCATCGTCTTCCCCTTCACCTCCGGCTGAAGCACATCACGACGGTTCCACTCCGATGACCGGCGTTGCCGAACATGGGGAAGCGGGCTGCCCTTCGCGCTAAAGCATATACCTCCGGGGCTCATGGCAGTCCGACGAGCGGACTTTCGGATATGGGGAAGACAAAAGGATCCGCCGCGGCCGGCTGTAGACTAGTGCAGTGTATTCGTGCCGTGGAAATGGAGCTGCGGGCGGCCGGACGTGCACCTAGTTTTTGCTATTTTAGCTAAAATATGTTCAAAATGTAATGAATTTCGTCCGTTTATATGAAATCTGCTGTGTTTACATAAATTTCATCTGGTTTGTTGAAAAAAAAATGTTTGAAATGTATGCGGTCAGTGTTGCATGGCGGCCTCCCGGATCCGTGTCCGCGGACTGGTCCCATGTCCGCGGACGGATACGGGAGGGAATTTGCAGGTCGCCATTGGAGATGCCCTAAAATACATAATCTGTTCAGCATCACACCAGGCATCAAAAATATACTAAAGCAACGTATATTATCCTTTTTCTCTAGCGCAAACATCAAATTAAGGTCGTTCAGGGAAAACGATGAGATACGACAATGAGAGAAAATCTCATATCTTGCTACCAGTGACCCTTTTCTCTCTTCCTCCCCACAAATCCAGACCGAAACTGGGCCTCCCTTTTTTGAGAGATCACAAAAGCTTACGTGCAAGGGTGAACGAAAGAGACGGCAGTGATTGCCATCGACCCATGGAATTATCGATCAGCCACAGCGCCTCGTACATACCCACTAGAAAGCAAAAGCAAGCACCTCTCACCGTCTCGTTATGCACTGTACAAAACATAACAAGAAAATACGAACAAAAACCCTAGCGCATGCGCCCTATCCAGAGACTATACGACAAGACAGTCAGACATGATATCTACTACTCCATAACCATATGGAGATGATGCCAATAGTGTATCCATCGTAAGCCAGGCTTCTATGTCGGTCAAAAGATAATCTCGAATAGTAGTAGCAATGTAGCAGTGGCTAGTTGCTACAGGATTGGATGAAGTCCAAGTGCACCGGAAGCAAATCCATAGCGCCGCTGTATATCCCTATTAGTCAGTCTCAGAAATTAACGGGAGTTCCATCATATGAATAGGATGGAGATTTAAGACACTATACTGCTATTCAGTATCGATCATTATCAAGTCCCGCTCAAGAAAGCAAACTTGCCGAAACCCACCAGAGTCCTGCAAACAATATTGTCGAGTTAGTTTAATAAAAGATTTTGAAAACCTTAGGCCTCATTTGGTTCTAAGGGATCCCCCGGGATCCGTTCCTTTTCCTCTTTGGTAACCCACGGGTTGAGTTGGCCCTGGGCAAGCAAACCATCCTATTTGGTTGCATGTGAGGGAGGAATATCCCTGGCCTTTCCACGGCCCACCCCCGGGTAGATCTCCATGTGTCGACAGCTCGGGGAGAAAATCCTCGACTTGTTTGTTCGCTCGTGAGTAGTGGCCCTCCAGCCTCTGTCTGCGTGATGCCCCCGCCCCTACCCCCTTCCCTCCCCTCTCGCCAGTCGTCCAAACTGAGCTGGTGTTCTCCCCATGGTGGGAGGGGATCCTCAATGACCATTGAAATTACCCCGAGGTGGATTAGCGCCCTGGGAAATATTACTCTTCCAACCAAATTAGGCCTTATTGTACTGACGTTCGCTAGAAAGCATGACAAACTAAATTGTTTTTATGGCCAAATCCTTTAACAAGCATGGCAAATCGGATCGATTTGTCATGAAAAGAAATTTGCCGTCATCACGACTACATAATTTGCCATGTCCTCCCAGCGGATGTTCGCTGGTTATCGAACTCCAAAATTATTGTGTTCATTAACAGCAACATTAAAAAAAACTTGGGGCGTAGCATACCGCGAGGCAACAACTTTGCTTTCGTCACCAGTGTATGGCTGCTGCACGTTACTATTGGCCACTTTCGTCTACAGTCATTTATATTTCAGTTACTAGGAGTAGTACTGAAGGCACCTTTGATGAGAGAATGAGTGGAAAGGAATATTGAAGGCCTGAAGTGATGCTGTGATTAGAAGGTGGGGTGATAAATTTCTGTGAGCGCATCATATCATGCATTAAATCGTGACGGCAATGGGTCGGAGAGGAACGGCGGATGAGAATGACGGCGCTGTGCTCTTGTTTACTGCGCATATCTACCCCAACGGCATCTCGTCCTCAACCGACTGGTCGTGCTGGCCCACGTGTCTCAGGTCATCTGTACACATTTTTAAAATTTCATTTTTAAATATTGAAAAGAAATGCTCTCTCTCTGTTCTAGAAAGTTGTTTTGGATTTATTTGCCGATTGAGTTAAATCGTCTATCTTTTTCAGTTTTTAATTTCAGCCCCATGCACCAATGCTCGTTCCCATCTGGCAGTACAGAGAACATCAGAAATATAAAAATATAGAATCAAATATATATATTTGTCCTTGGTAATTATAGCCTGCGGGGGTGTTTCTAAAATGAAATCGTTCTGCTTATAATGGTTTTTTGTCCAACATTCATACAACAAATACAGTAAACAGATGATTCATGATATGGCCCACAAACTGAATTTCAGTTTTGGATAGAAATTTGATGTATGCATAGCTTTGACGTTCCTAATGTTGAGATAAAGCATGTAGCCAATACGCCTTTCTTTGGCCATGCACGGCGTAGGGCACTGGCTGTAGTTAAACACGAGAAAGCTCAAGAGCATCATAACACGCAGACCGCGATATTTTTGAACACCCTTGTTTAACTTGCGTAGCGTAACTCTAATTATGAGCATATACTTATTGAAAAGGGCGCAATGTTGCATGTCAGTTACTCTTATTGATCCCTTTTCAAAGGGTCAACTACATTTTTAGTAAATTTCACTTTCCGAGTCCATACTCCTTAGTAGGAACACCCCCTTGATGTTTCGGTTTCGGCTAACTAATGCCAAGTGAACATGAGATTCGACAATGAAAATACTATGTCTGGAGAGATTCGACAATGACAACAACGATAGATTCGACAATGACAACAACAAGAACAAAATATTGTTTTCCCTACATGCAAGGACAAAACCTAAATTCAAAGTAAAACAAATTTGTTGTCTTTTGATTTTATAATGAAAATGAATATACAACTAAAAAACATTTTTACCTTGAATTGTAGAGCAATGATTGCGTGATATGTTCTCAAATATCTTTCAAATATGTATTGATCAAAATTAAATAAAAATTGCTTGACAACGCGGTATTGACAAAAACAAATTACAAATCACTTTTTCCCATTAAATAATCATTCATTCTCTTTCTCTCCCGTCCATCTGAACACATTTTCTACTTAACACCTAAAGATAAGGTTTGCGGTACATTGTAATGCCCTAAGCCTAGAGCTGCCATGAACCTTAACCCTTACATACAAACACTATTAAAGTCAAGCACATATTTGGATTACTTCCTAACTTTTAACATAGGATGGTAGAAACTATGAGCAAAAGTTTGTTTAAAAATCTTTACATAGTATACTTGGAAAATCATACACATGATTATCTTAACAAATAAGTATGCAATAAATATTTTATTTGAATTTTTAGGTCACAGGGGACACACGTTCTTTCAGACTTAAAAGTTATACACCTGCCTATAAGACGATATGATAGGAACGAATCTAGTGGAGGAGTTTGTGCCCAAGGGTGGTTCAATCTTGACATTAGGATCAAATATGGGAGGCTACCTAGCCGCAATCAACTGATGTAACTAGTTGGATGCGACCCGTACATTGGGAAGGCAATCTGAAGCTGAAAAAACTTTGACACGTTATTCAAATGAGGACTAACCCACACAAACGACTGGAGTCGTAAAACCCAAATTATGGGGGACTAGAGGTTCCATCTCACGAATTTAGATGAACTTTGTCCCATTTGGCTGATTATTTGAATGACTTCATTGGGGAATAAGTTGTCAAAATATAAAGTTATTGAAGATCTTCTTGAATTTTGGCAACACCTTTAACATTCTGGATACCTCTCACTAAACTAGTCATTATTTTTTCTCCACAACCACAAACAATGCAAGGTGGTTAAGTTGGGAAATACATTTGAAGGGGCTTCTACAAAAGGAAATATGCCCTAGAGGCAATAATAAAGTTGTTATTTATATTTCCTTATATCATGATAAATGTTTATTATTCATGCTAGAATTGTATTAACCGGAAACTTAGTATATGTGTGAATACATAGACAAACAGAATGTCACTAGTATGCCTCTACTTGACTAGCTCGTTGAATCAAAGATGGTTATGTTTCCTAGCCATAGACATGAGTTGTCATTTGATTAACGGGGTCACATCATTAGAGAATGATGTGATTGACTTGACCCATTCCGTTAGCTTAGCACTTGATCGTTTAGTATATTGCTATTGCTTTCTTCATGACTTATACATGTTCCTATGACTATGAGATTATGCAACTCCCGAATACTGGAGGAACACTTTGTGTGCTACCAAACGTCACAACATAACTGGGTGATTATAAAGGTGCTCTACAAGTGTCTCCGATGGTACTTGTTGAGTTGGCATAAATCGAGATTAGGATTTGTCACTCCGATTGTCGGAGAGGTATCTCTGGGCCCTCTCAGTAATGCACATCACTATAAGCCTTGCAAGCAATGTAACTAATGAGTTAGTTGCGGGATGATGCATTACGGAACGAATAAAGAGACTTGCCAGTAACGAGATTGAACTAGGTATCGAGATACCGACGATTGAATCTCGGGCAAGTAACATACCGATGACAAAGGGAACAACGTATGTTGTTATGCGGTTTGACCAATAAAGATCTTCGTAGAATATGTGGGAGCCAATATGAACATCCGGGTTCCGCTATTGGTTATTGACCGGAGACGTGTCTCGGTCATGTCTACATAGTTCTCGAACCCATAGGGTCCGCACGCTTAACATTCGGTGACAATCGGTATTATGAGTTTATGTGTTTTGATGTACCGAAGATAGTTCGGAGTCCCGGATATGATCACAGACATGACGAGGAGTCTCGAAATGGTCGAGACATAAAGATTGATATATTGGACGACTATATTCGGACACCGGAAGTGTTCCGGGGGTCACCGGATAATTATCGGAGTGCCGGGGGGTTATCGGAACCCCGGGGGGAACTAATGGGGCAACATGGGCCTTGTGAGAGAGAGAGGAGGGAGCCATGGGCTGGCCGCCTCCCCCCCCCCCCCCCCGAGTCTGAATTGGACAAGGAGGGGGGCGGCGCCCCCTCTTTCCTCCCTCTCTCCCTCTCCTTCCTTCCCCCTTCCCCCTTCCTAGTTGGACTAGGAAAAGGGGAGTCCTACTCCTACTAGGAGGACGACTCCCCCCTCTCCTTGGCGCACCCCAAGAGCCGGCCGGCCTCCCCCTTGATCCTTTATATACGGGGGCAGGGGCACCCTATACACAACAGACATTGTTCATAGCCGTGTGCGGTGCCCCCCTCCACCATAATCCACCTCGGTCATATCGTTGCAGTGCTTAGGCGAAGCCCTGCGCCGGTAGCTTCATCGTCACCGTCATCACGCCGTCGTGCTGACGAAGCTCTCCCTCGACACTCTGCTGGATCGTGAGTTCGTGGGACGTCACCGAGCCAAACGTGTGCAGATCACGGAGGTGTCGTACTTTCGGTGCTAGGATCGGTAAATCGTGAAGACGTACGACTACATCAACCGCGTTGTCATAACACTTCCGCTTACGGTCTACGAGGATACGTAGACAACACTCTCCCCTCTCGTTGCTATGCATCACCATGATCTTGCGTGTGCGTAGGAATTTTTTTTTTAAATTACTACGTTCCCCAACAGTGGCATCCGAGCCAGGTTTATGCGTAGATGTTATATGCACGAGTAGAACACAAGTGAGTTGTGGGCGATAATAGTCATACTACTTACCAGCATGTCATACTTTGATTCGGCGGTATTGTTGGATGAAGCAGCACGGACCGACATTACGCGTACGCTTACGCGAGACTTGTTCTGTCGACGTGCTTCGCACACAGGTGGCTGGCGGGTGTCAGTTTCTCCAACTTTAGTTGAATCGAGTGTGGCTACTCCCGGTCCTTGTTGAAGGTTAAAATAGCACATACTTGACGAAAAATCGTTGTGGTTTTGATGCGTAGGTAAGAACGGTTCTTGCTCAACCCGTAGCAACCACGTAAAACTTGCAACAACAAAGTAGAGGACGTCTAACTTGTTTTTGTAGGGCATGTTGTGATGTGATATGGTCAAGACATTATGCTAAATTTTATTGTATGAGATGATCATGTTTTGTAACGGAGTTATCGGCAACTGGCAGGAGCCATATGGTTGTCACTTTATTGTATGAAATGCAATCGCCATGTAATTGCTTTTCTTTATCACTAAGCGGTAGCGATAGCCGTAGAAGCAATAGTTGGCGAGACGACAACGATGCTACGATGGAGATCAAGGTGTCGCGCCGGTGACGATGGTGATCATGACGGTGCTTTGGAGATGGAGATCAAAGGCACAAGATGATGATGGCCATATCATATCACTTATATTGATTGCATGTGATGTTTATCCTTTATGTATCTTATTTTGCTTAGTTCGACGGTAGCATTATAAGATGATCTCTCACTAAATTTCAAGGTACAAGTATTCTTCCTGAGTATGCACCGTTGCGAAAGTTCGTCGTGCCGAGACACCACGTGATGATCGAGTGTGATAAGCTCTACGTTCACATACAACGGGTACAAGCCAGTTTTGCACACGCAGAATACTTGTGTTAAACTTGATGAGCCTAGCATATGCAGATATGGCCTCGGGACACTGAGACCGAAAGGTCGAGCGTGAATCATATAGTAGATATGATCAACATAATGATGTTCACAATTGAAAACTACTCCATCTCACGTGATGATCGGACATGGTTTAGTTGATATGGATCACGTGATCACTTAGATGATTAGAGGGATGTCTATCTAAGTGGGAGTTCTTTAGTAATATGATTAATTGAACTTTAATTTATCATGAACTTAGTACCTGATAGTATTTTGCATGTCTATGTTGTTGTAGATAGATGGCCCGTGTTGTTGTTTCGTTGAATTTTAATGCGTTCGTAGAGAAAGCTAAGTTGAAAGATGATGGTAGCAACTACGCGGACTGGGTCCGTAACTTGAGGATTATCCTCATTGCTGCACAGAAGAATTACGTCCTGGAAGCACCGCTAGGTGCCAAACCCGCTGCAGGAGCAACGCCAGATATTATGAATGTCTGGCAGAGCAAAGCTGATGACTACTCGATAGTTCAGTGGGCCATGCTTTACGACTTAGAACCGGGACTTCAACGACGTTTTGAACGTCATGGAGCATATGAGATGTTCCAGGAGTTGAAGTTAATATTTCAAGCAAATGCCCGGATTGAGAGATATGAAGTCTCCAATAAGTTCTACAGCTGCAAGCTGGAGGAGAATAGTTCTTTCAGTGAGCATATACTCAAAATGTTTGGGTATAACAATCACTTGATTCAACTGGGAGTTAATCTTCCTGATGGTAGTGTCATTGACAGAATTCTTCAATCACTGCCACCAAGATACAAGAGCTTCGTGATGAACTATAACATGCAAGGGATGGATAAGACAGTTTCCGAGCTCTTCGCAATGCTAAAGGCTGCGGAGGTAGAAATCAAGAAGGAGCATCAAGTGTTGATGGTCAACAAGACCACCAGTTTCAAGAAAAAGGGTAAAGGGAAGAAAGGGAACTTCAAGAAGAATGGCAAGCAAGTTGCTGCTCAAGTGAAGAAGCCCAAGTCTGGACCTAAGCCTGACACTGAGTGCTTCTACTTCAAAGGGACTGGTCACTGGAAGCGGAACTGCCCCAAGTATTTGGCGTATAAGAAGGATGGCAAGGTGAACAAAGGTATATGTGATATACATGTTATTGATGTGTACTTTACTAATGATCGCAGTAGCACCTGGGTATTTGATATTGGTTCTGTTGCTAATATTTGCAACTCGAAACATGGACTACGGATTAAGCGAAGATTGGCTAAGGACGAGGTGATGATGCGCGTGGGAAATGGTTCCGAAGTCGATGTGATCGCGGTCGGCACGCTACCTCTACAACTACCTTCGGGGTTAGTTTTAGACCTGAATAATTGTTATTTGGTGCCAGCGTTAAGCATGAACGTTATATCTGGATCTTGTTTGATGCGAGACGGTTATTCATTTAAATCAGAGAATAATGGTTGTTCTATTTATATGAGTAATATCTTTTATGGTCATGCATCCTTGAAGAGTGGTCTATTTTTGTTGAACCTCGATAGTAGTGACACACATATTCATAATATTGAAGCCAAAAGATGCAGAGTTGATAATGACAGTGCAACTTATTTGTGGCACTGCCATTTGGGTCATATTGGTATAAAGCACATGAAGAAACTCCATTCTGATGGACTTTTGGAATCACTTGATTATGAATCACTTGGTACTTGAGAACCATGCCTCATGGGCAAGATGACTAAAACTCCGTTCTCCGGAACAATGGAGCGAGCAACAGATTTGTTGGAAATCATACATACTGATGTATGTGGTCCGATGAATGTTGAGGCTCACGGCGGGTATCATTATTTTCTCACCTTCACAGATGATTTGAGCAGATATGGTTATATCTACTTAATGAAACATAAGTCTGAAACATTTGAAAAGTTCAAAGAATTTTAGAGTGAAGTGGAAAATCATCGTAACAAGAAAATAAAGTTTCTACGATCTGATCGTGGAGGAGAATATTTGAGTTACGAGTTTGGTCTTCATATGAAACAATGCGGAATAGTTTCACAACTCACGCCACCCGGAACACCATAACGTAATGGTGTGTCCGAACGTCGTAATCGTACTTTACTGGATATGGTGCGATCTATGATGTCTCTTACTGATTTACCGCTATCATTTTGGGGTTATGCTTTAGAGACGGCTGCATTCGCGTTAAATAGGGCACCATCTAAATCCGTTGAGACGACACCTTATGAACTGTGGTTTGGCAAGAAACCCAAGTTGTCGTTTCTTAAAGTTTGGGGCTGTGATGCTTATGTGAAAAAGCTTCAACCTGATAAGCTCGAACCCAAATCAGCGAAATATGTCTTCATAGGATACCCAAAGGAGACTGTTGGGTACACCTTCTATCACAGATCTGAAGGCAAGACATTCGTTGCTAAGAATGGATCCTTTCTAGAGAAGGAGTTTCTCTCAAAAGAAGTGAGTGGGAGGAAAGTAGAACTTGATGAGGAAACTGTACCTGCTCCCTTATTGGAAAGTAGTTCATCACAGAAATCTGTTCATGTGATTCCTACACCAATTAGTGAGGAAGCTAATTATGATGATCATGTAACTTCAGATCAAGTTACTAGCGAACCTCGTAGGTCAACCAGAGTAAGATCCGCACCAGAGTGGTACGGTAATCCTGTTCTGGAGGTCATGTTACTTGACCATGACGAACCTACGAACTATGAGGAAGCGATGATGAGCCCAGATTCCGCGAAATGGCTTGAGGCTATGAAATCTGAGATGGGATCCATGTATGAGAACAAAGTGTGGACTTTGGTTGACTTTCCCGATGATCGGCAAGCCATCGAGAATAAATGGATCTTCAAGAAGAAGACTGACGCTGACAGTAATGTTACTGTCTACAAAGATCGACTTGTTGCGAAAGGTTTTTGACAAGTCCAAGTAGTTGACTACGATGAGACCTTCTCACCCGTAGCAATGCTTAAGTCCATCCGAATCATGTTAGCAATTGCTGCATTTTATGATTATGAAATTTGGTAAATGGATGTAATGACTGCATTCCTGAATGGATTTCTGGAAGAAGAGTTGTATATGATGCAACCTGAAGGTTTTATCGATCCAAAGGATGCTGACAAAGTGTGCAAGCTCCAGCGATCCATTTATGGACTGGTGCAAGCATCTCGGAGTTGGAATAAACGTTTTGATAGTCTGGTCAAAGCATATGGTTTTATACAGACTTTTGGAGAAGCATGTATTTACAAGAAAGTGAGTGGGAGCTCTGTAGCATTTCTAATATTATATGTGGATGACATATTGTTGATTGGAAATGATATAGAATTTCTGGATAGAATAAAAGGATACTTGAACAAGAGTTTTTCAATGAAAGACCTCGGTGAAGCTGCTTATATATTGGGCATCAAGATCTATAGAGATAGATCAAGACGCTTAATTGGACTTTCACAAAGCACATACCTTGATAAAGTTTTGAAGAAGTTCAAAACGGAGCAAGCAAAGAAAGGGTTCTTGCCTGTGTTACAAGGTGTGAAGTTGAGTTAGACTCGATGCCCGACCACTGCAGAGGATAGAGAGAAAATGAAAAGTTTTCCCTATGCTTCAGCCATAGGCTCTATCATGTATGCAATGCTGTGTACCAGACCTGATGTGTGCCTTGCTATCAGTTTTGCAGGGAGGTACCAAAGTAATCCAGGAGTGGATCACTGAACAACGGTCAAGAACATCCTGAAATACCTGAAAAGGACTAAGGATATGTTTCTCGTTTATGAAGGTGACAGAGAGCTCATCGTAAATGGTTACGTCAGTGAAAGCTTTGACACTAATCCGGATGACTCTAAGTCACAAACCGGATACGTGTTTATATTGAACGGTGGAGCTGTCAGTTGGTACAGTTCTAAGCAAAGCGTCGTGGCGGGATCTACACGTGAAGCGGAGTACATAGCTGCTTCAAAAGCAGCAAATGAAGGAGTCTGGATGAAGGAGTTCATATCCGATCTAGGTGTCATACCTAGTGCATCGGGTCCAATAAAAATCTTTTGTGACAATACTGGTGCAATTGCCTTGGCAAAGGAATCCAGATTTCACAAAAGAACCAAGCACATCAAGAGATGCTTCAATTCCATCCGCGATCAAGTCAAGGAGGGAGACATCGAGATTTGCAAGATACATACGGATCTGAATGTTGCAGACCCGTTGACTAAGCCTCTCTCACGAGCAAAACATGATCATCACCAAGACTCCATGGGTGTTAGAATCATTACTGTGTAATCTAGATTATTGACTCTAGTGCAAGTGGGAGACTGAAGGAAATGTGCCCTAGAGGCAATAATAAAGTTGTTATTTATATTTCCTTATATCATGATAAATGTTTATTATTCATGCTAGAATTGTATTAACCGGAAACTTAGTACATGTGTGAATACATAGACAAACAGAATGTCACTAGTATGCCTCGACTTGACTAGCTCGTTGAATCAAAGATGGTTAAGTTTCCTAGCCATAGACATGAGTTGTCATTTGATTAACGGGATCACATCATTAGAGAATGATGTGATTGACTTGACCCATTCCGTTAGCTTAGCACTTGATCGTTTAGTATATTGCTATTGCTTTCTTCATGGCTTATACATGTTCCTGTGACTATGAGATTATGTAACTCCCGAATACCGGAGGAACACTTTGTGTGCTACCAAACGTCACAACGTAACTGAGTGATTATGGAGGTGCTCTACAGGTGTCTCCGATGGTACTTGTTGAGTTGGCATAGATCGAGATTAGGATTTGTCACTCCGATTGTCAGAGAGGTATCTCTGGGCCCTCTCGGTAATGCACATCACTATAAGCCTTCCAAGCAATGTAACTAATGAGTTAGTTGCGGGATGATGCATTACCAAACGAGTAAAGAGACTTGCCCGTAACGAGATTGAACTAGGTATTGAGATACCGACGATCGAATCTCGGGCAAGTAACATACCGATGACAAAGGGAATAACGTATGTTGTTATGCGGTTTGACCGATAAAGATCTGCGTAGAATATGTGGGAGCCAATATGAACATCCGGGTTTCGCTATTGGTTATTGACCGGAGACGTGTCTCGGTCATGTCTACATAGTTCTCGAACCTGCAGGGTCCGCACGCTTAACGTTCGGTGACGATCGGTATTATGAGTTTATGTGTTTTGATGTACCGAAGATAGTTCAGAGTCCCGGATATGATCACGGACATGACGAGGAGTCTCAAAATGGTTGAGACATAAAGATTGATATATTGAACGACTATATTCGGACACCGGAAGTGTTCCGGGGGTCACCGGATAATTATCGGAGTGCCGGGGGGTTATCGGAACCCCGGGGGAACTAATGGGCCAACATGGGCCTTGTGAGAGAGAGAGGAGGGAGCCATGGGCTGGCCGCCGCCCCCCCCCCCCCCCTTGGGAGTCCGGATTGGACAAGGAGGGGGGCGGCGCCCCCTCTTTCCTCCCTCTCTCCCTCTCCTTCCTTCCCCTTCCCCTTCCTAGTTGGACTAGGAAAAGGGGAGTCCTACTCCTACTAGGAGGAGGACTCCCCCCTCTCCTTGGCGCGCCCCAAGGGCCGGCCGGCCTCCCCCTTGCTCCTTTATATACGGGGGCAGGGGGCACCCTAAACACACTACAGACATTGTTCTTAGCCGTGTGCGGTGCCCCCCTCCAACATAATCCACCTCGGTCATATCGTTGCAATGCTTAGGCGAAGTCCTGCGCCGGTAGCTTCATCATCACCGTCATCACGCCGTCGTGCAGACGAAGCTCTCCCTCGACACTCTGCTGGATCGTGAGTTCATGGGACGTCACCGAGACGAATGTGTGCAGATCGCAGAAGTGCCGTACTTTCGGTGCTAGGATCGGTAAATCGTGAAGACGTACGACTACATCAACCGCGTTGTCATAACGCTTCCGCTTACGGTCTACGAGGGTACGTAGACAACACTCTCCCCTCTCATTGCTATGCATCATCATGATCTTGCGTGTGCGTAGGAATTTTTTTTAAATTACTATGTTCCCCAACATTTACTGGTTCACCCCATTGTCAAGTTGCACTTCTAGCATAGTGATGAAACAACAAAGTATACGTTAAAAGCATAGCAATATTACCATAAGACGTCACATGCAGATGTTTTTTATTGGCTAGGCTTAGTAATTCTTTCCAACTAATTTGTGCGCCTTGCTGAAATGTGAGGTGTGTTGTATCCATGTGCTCTTCAAATTACTTTACTTAACTTAGAGGTTGTTGAGAGTATCCACGGTACATGTAAGTGGGTGGCAGCAATCTCGTGTCGGTCTCAACCGTCGGTAGTAAATTAGATGGTTCGTATGTATGAGTTATGGGAAGTGAACCATCACCACTAGCTTGACTGTTTATAGGAGTGAAGATATTACACTACAAAAATTAGTGATCAAAGTTGGATATGAAAATCGTGTCGATATTCAAATCAAAAAACCTTTCAAGCGTGAGATGGAGTAAATAAACTAATCATGTTTTAGTAGCTAAAGTGACTAACGGGTTCCGAATGAAGCTAAGTGGCTAGTGTTTTTTATTGGATATTCGTCAACATCGAGCACCCAAACCCCCCTACAACGCCACAGGCGCCTGTGCGGGAGCTACCACTTGGTAACCATGGATACTAGAGTACTAAGAAATACTACAATAGAAACATTCGTTGTGGTGAAAATATAGAAAAAACAACTTAATCAAATTGGGGATTATGTGCGCGGATATTTCCAGTTTCCACCGACTAGTTACAAAACTTACAAACACATGTAAGTTTGTTGTTTTGGACCAGAAAAAAAGGTTTATTGTTTTTCAGAAGAATATCAATGGAGTTATGGAAATGTTAAAAATTTGATCTTAGATTTTTAACATTTCCCAGCTAACGCCCATATTTGCCATGCGAAAACAGATAAATTTGCCATGTTTGTGTATAAGGATTTGCCATGTTCTAAAGTGAAAATTGTCATACAGTGTAAAAATTTGTCAGAAAATTATCATGCCGTCGCGAGTAATTGCCATGCGCTCGATCGGAATCCGACGTACCTAAGGGAGTCAACCCTAAAAATATGACATCGGGTGTATATTGGAGTCCTATATAAAGTTACAAAACTTAGACCGACAAGTTACAAAACGTAAAAAATGATCTGGATGGTGCATCTCCAATCCGATGATAAAGTTGTTTTTTTTCTTTTCTTTCACCACAAATGATGCTCTTACTCTCATCGTCACTAGGGTAGTAGTGAGGGTTCGTTTAGCTCACATATCCCTTTCCGCGGTGCCCCCAACTCCGTGGTCGATCGAGGATAAAATCTCTGTTATAAGTAGCAGCCCTGTCAGAGCGGCAACTTGGCCGCTTGCTCGCCTCCTTGGAGGCAGCTTGTCCTGGGTCTGGCAAGGCGATTGGCTGCTTCCTAGCGGAAGAGGTTTCTACGGGCACAATAAAGAAAAGGAAGATGGCTCTCAGGACCATAGCACGAAGAGTGACGCCATTGATAAGGCGTCAGTGGCTGCTTAATGGAGGGTACTCAGTCCCATCGTCCTCCATGTGCGTCTGGCTCATCTCCATGGATTTGGTGGCGTCCTATGTATTCAACCTTAATTTTGTTGAGGGTTTCTTTGAGACATTGAAGTGCGAGGGTTCGTGGTTGTTACATATTATGTATGTTTGTCGGGTTAACCGTGAGGTCATGGAGTTTGTTTCTTAGCAAGTACTAATTAAAATACAAAAGATAATTGTTTTAGAGAGTAGTCCACGTGTGTTCTATATGTATCGTTTTTTGTCTGGTTTTCTGTTAATTAAGTGGGTAATTCTCTTCTTCTTAATTACTAATTGATGCTTTTGCGTCCTTTTCCAATAAAAACAAACAACCAGTAGGCAGCATCGGAGCACTGAAGCAGTGTGGCCACCCAGCCACACTCCCGCTCGTCCTTTTTGCGCTTCCTGTGGCCAGATCGCTACTCTGATCCATCTAGTCGTAGCTGCCCTTCCTCCTCGTCGCCAATTAAAAGGCCTACGGCCCCGGAGGGCCTCGCTCCGAGCTCCACAGCCTTTATTCCCCAATTAAACCCTTCGCTTCCCAAGCTTTTAAGATGCGACTAGTGGCCACTCCTCTCCGAATCGGCCGTACCGATTCCTAATAACCATTTCAGTGTATGCGTCGTGGTAACTGAGACGGCGGCAGGCAGGCACGCAAAAGAGCGCCTCCGCCTTCCCCCGCTCTCACGTGGTTCACACCCGCGCCCTCCCCTCCTCGCCTGCCCCGCCGCCTAGCTATATATCCAGTCTCGCCAAGCCAAGCCCTCAGCTCCTCTGCTACCTCTCACTTTCTCTCGAACCTGGCCGTCTGTCTGCCTGCCTGCCACCCATCCTTGCACTGCTTACAGTGAGGAGAGTGAGCTCGATCGGTCGGCCATGGTTGAGGCGGCAGCTGCAGTGGCGGAGGAGGAGCATGACGCGGCGGTGCGGGAGTACGACGACGTCCGCGACCGCGGCGGCGTGGAGGAGGTGGAGCGGGAGTGCGAGGTGGGGTCCAGCGGCGGCGGCGGCGGCGGCCAGATGTGCCTCTTCACGGACCTCCTCGGCGACCCGCTCTGCCGCATTCGCAACTCGCCGGACTTCCTCATGCTGGTACGTATTATTTTTCTTTTTGAGGAAGTATTCGTACGTGCCTACAGAACAATGGCTGCGTTCTCCGTTCGTACTGTATATCCGTTTTGCCTTTTTCCTCCGCTCGTTTAATTTCCTGTCGCTTCGGCGTTGGCCCACTCCCGCCTCTCTCGAAAACTAATTAACTCGAAACGCATGTTTGAACCGCCCTGATATGGAAAGGTCGCGGAGACAGCAACCGGCAGCGCCGGCGGCGGCGGCGGCGGCGCCGAGATAATCGGCCTCGTCCGCGGCTGCGTCAAGTCCGTCGTCTGCGGCGGCTCCCACTCCAAGGACCCCATCTACACCAAGGTCGCCTACATCCTCGGCCTCCGCGTCTCACCCAACCATCGGTACGTGCATAATATACCATCATCATCATCATCATCATCATCGACATGCAGCTATTTTCACTGGATTCCAATATTCGTACGTATACCAGCCTTCTGTAACTTTGGAATGCTATGTGCGCAGGAGGAAAGGGGTGGGGAGGAAGCTCGTGGAGAGGATGGAGCAATGGTTCCGGCAGAAGGGCGCGGAGTACTCGTACATGGCGACGGAGCAGGACAACGAGGCGTCCGTGCGCCTCTTCACCTCCCGCTGCGGCTACTCCAAGTTCCGCACGCCGTCCTTGCTCGTGCACCCGGTGTTCCGCCACGCCCTCAAGCCCTCGCGCCGCGCCTCCATCGTGCGCCTCGAGCCTCGCGACGCCGAGCGCCTCTACCGCTGGCACTTTGCCGCCGTCGAGTTCTTCCCCGCAGACATCGACGCCGTGCTGTCCAACGCCCTGTCACTCGGCACGTTCCTGGCACTGCCGGCGGGCACGAGTTGGGACGGGGACGTCGAGGCGTTCCTCGCCGCGCCGCCGGCATCGTGGGCGGTGCTGAGCGTGTGGAACTGCATGGACGCCTTCCGCCTCGAGGTGCGTGGCGCACCCCGCCTGATGCGCGCCGCGGCCGGCGCAACGCGGCTGGTGGACCGGGCGGCGCCGTGGCTCCGGATACCCTCCATCCCGAACCTCTTCGCGCCGTTCGGGCTCTACTTCCTCTACGGCCTGGGCGGCGCCGGACCGGGGGCGCCGCGGCTGGTGCGCGCGCTGTGCCGGCACGCGCACAACATGGCCCGACGAGGCGGCTGCGGCGTGGTGGCCACCGAGGTGGCCGCCCTCGAGCCCGTGCGCGCGGGGGTGCCGCACTGGCCGCGGCTCGGCGCCGAGGACCTCTGGTGCATCAAGCGGCTCGCCGACGGCTACAACCACGGCCTGCTCGGCGACTGGACCAGGGCGCCGCCCGGGCGCTCCATCTTCGTCGACCCCAGAGAGTTTTAGCTTCATTTTCAGTTTTCCTTAATTAGACCATGTAGGTTTTTTTTCTCCTCCGTCTGATCCGGCCTGCTCCTTCCAGAGCACTGTGCCGTGCCAGTGTTCCCTCCCGAACCTTCTGAGTTCCAAGGACGCGGTGCATCACATTTTGCCGTACGTACGTAGAGTGCTCTCTGTTTCAACTTGGTCAAGTTCAGATAGATGTGCGGTTACAGCTCTCTGGTCGAGAGAACATGAGCTGACTTTGTCGACAGAGCTTTTTTTTTTTTGAGAAACTTGTCGACAGAGCTGAGTAGCAGACCAGAGTGAAAACCTGGCGGCCTTTTTGGTGCCTTTGGGCCGCTTTTTCGGCTTTCCGTGGCAATTACTGACTGAAACTTAGGCCCGCTTCGTAGATTTGCTGCTTTTCTGCGCTCTGCGTCGACGCATCCCCTTCCCCGTCTATGTCAGATCCTGCTTTTGTTGGTTCGATGATGAGCCCGGGACAGGGCTCCGGACTCCGGACTTGTTCTGGATTCCGCTGCGTGGTTTACGTGTGACCCGCAGGCTTGGCTTCACCGGCCGGCCCCCCCCGTTGGAGGTCGACCGCGGGGATTCACGACACATATCAGCCGACAACAGAGCAGGATAAGAGCCCGGGACATTTGCTAGTGGGGTGAAATTCGATAATGATTCCACTTTATGTCTTTTAGTACTCCGTACATAGTACCGGTCCCTTTTTTTCACCGCATATGTCGAGTTTTTCACACATGTTATCAGTGTGTCTGGCTCGGTTTGGTTCAGAAAACCACTGCTGCTAGAATCAGCAACGTCCAGGCTGCTCTGGTCGTAAGCCCAAACCGGACGTACCAGAGTAATGATTGGCCCCGTACCGTGCAATGGACACACAGAGAGCGATGCATGCTGGTAGTAGTACGATCCGGCGGCTGATACTGTTCCCGCGCTACAGATTTGCAGGTGTCATTGCTAGCAGTAGTACTGCAACAGACTGAACTCCCTGGCAGTATGTCCAAGACTTTCCCCGGCGGGGGGTCACGGCGAATTGACTCCACAGAGCAGCCAGCAGACGTGAGCGCACGGACTCCACACGGCGGCGAGCGCGAAAGGGACGCCGGATTTATCAGGAGGTGGCTGCCGTGCGCCACATACGTAAAGATCGACCGCGATTGCTTGCTCATCGGGTCGCCGTCGTGTGTCTCCCAAGTGGATCCGGGTTAAATGAAGCGCGGATGTTGACGACGAGGAGAAGGCCCCGGGCCCCTGGCCGGTGCGTGCACTGTGGGTGTGCCCTGGTCGACCGACTGCCGTCGCGTCGGGACGTGCGCCGTGCGTGCTGTAAAGGCTTTCACCGCACTGTGCCCGTCCGTCCGGCGGTTACTGTCTGCCGACACACAGCCGCCTCCGAATTTACGACGGTGTCGTCGCGCCGGTCAGGACCGCCGCCGGATTTAAAGTCCACCGTCTTTTACCTACTAATCATTCGGGTTCATCCTATTCGCTAGCGGGAGGAGTAGCTTGGTACCGTGGTCGGCTCGTCTGCCAAATGGCGAGCGAGCGAGCGCTGCTCAAAGTCAAGAAGAGCTTACTTTTTGCATGGGCGCATGCACCAGGCCAGCGACTAGCTACTGGGTGTGGGAGCAGTGTGATGCAACCGTCACGACCTCAGCTGTGAAAGTGAAACTGTTTTCCGGCAGAATCATCTATGTGGTTGACCCTTAATCAACGAATTTTGTAATTGGTAAACCACAAGGATTTTGTAACAAAACCGAACGACCCGGATCCCGTCCATTCTGGATCGAACAGTCAGCTCATCGAGTTGTTGCAATGAGAGTGAGCCGCACGGTGCCTCGCGTGCTTCTAGCCGTGCCCCCTTCGCGTGTCTCCGTCAGGTGGGTTATATTTGTCATATTACTCTCCATCTCACATTCATCCGCGGCTGAATCGGCGGGACTGTGGTCTGTTTCTCCGGCTGGCGGTTAGCAATCATTCACACCCCTTGATTTCTGTTAGCGCAATCCACCCCCCCCCCCCCCCTCCTTTCCTCCGCTGGTTATGGTTGTCTTCGCGTTTGCGCCGGTTTCTGGACATTGGAGCACAGCGTGGTGTTGTTAGCTTTCGCGGGATGGCTGGTGGCAGAGGAAGTATGAACTGAGGTCGGTTCATCCGGATTTGGTCGGCGGTGGGTGGTGGTGATGTTTGGGGGCTTAGAGTTTCTAACCCCTCAAGATGATTTCGGATGACATGGTCGTTTTATTGCTTAATCCGTCCGTGCATGACGGATTTATTGTGTGAGTGCACGGATTTCGGATGACATGCAGATTTAGACTAGTGGAAGGTAGTTTTGACATTTTGTACCAAGAAATTCATTGTTCAAGAGCTTCGGATCCATGTTGCTGACAAGGGCACTGGTAAAAAAGCATTCCACCCCCACTCGGAAGAAGCAGGATCCGCGTAGGTGATCTATCACTGTCTTTTCACTTCTTTGTTTCAGTTTTATCTTTTGTCATTTTTTATATGATAACTGTAGTGGTCACTGCGTGGTAGGTTTAGTTATTGTTGTACGGTATTTCCGGTAGTATAACTTATGATAACTTGCGCCTCTATTTGTTCCCCTCTTGTTTCTACTTTTTTTTTGCTCCAACCACTTTTTTGACTTCTTTTATGCACTGGTGTCTCAAGAACAAGGTATTTTCATTTCCGAGTTTCC
This sequence comes from Aegilops tauschii subsp. strangulata, assembly GCF_002575655.3. Taxonomy (NCBI): domain Eukaryota; kingdom Viridiplantae; phylum Streptophyta; class Magnoliopsida; order Poales; family Poaceae; genus Aegilops; species Aegilops tauschii. The sequence continues at coordinate 490,380,855 of NC_053039.3, forward strand.
ATTTTTTCCCTCTCTTTTTCATATAAAAGATGTATTGATTTTGCTTGCAATAGGTCTCATGTAAGCACCGCAGCAGATGAGGAATTGTGATATGACATCGAGGTGATTCTCACGTTCTCTGTCCTTTTTAGTGTCACCTGTTCTCTTCAACATAGATAACTTAGTCAAAAATAGGCTGATATTTTACCTTACTAGCATGATAACTTATTTATTCAACATAGGTAACTTAGTTAAAATAGGCTGATAATTTACATCACTAATATCTGATATCTTGTTTTCTTCAACATATATAACTTAGTCAAAATTGTCTGGTAATTTACATTACCAGCATCTGAGAACTTGTTTCTTCAACATAGATAACTTAGTCAAATTAGGCTGTTAATTTTCATTACTAGGATCTGATAACTGATTTTCCTTCTCCCCTTTTTTATTTTTTGCAGCCAGACAAAACATAAGAATATTGTGAAAAAGGTTCGTCCTACCAAGACTAGGTCTTCTCCTCGGTTCAAATCCACATCATCACAGCCGACGAGGGGTGTTGGTCTTAAAGAACTACCCACGTCGATGTCTCTAGTTGCGGTCGCGCAAGCTAGTGTGATAGGCTCTTCGCTAGCCTTTGTTGAAGGTCCAACAGGGTGTGAAGGCGCATCTGATGTGCTCGCGGCCACCTCACCAGCTGAAGTTGTAGAATGGCTTGTTGTAGCGCCCACCATCGCTGCAGTTGTAGAAGAACTTGTCGATGTGGTCGTTATCACTAAAGTTGAAGATTCTGAAGTTGTTATCGCTCGCCCATTGCGGAAGCGGTTGAAGATCGAGCGCAAGATGTCCAAATTCCTGGTAAACCAAGTGTTGATGAAGATCAAGCAGAAGACAAAGTTGTCCATTCCTCTATTGCAACCCCAGGTGTCGAGAAGCCAGTGTCGAAGCTTCCCAAGTCGCCACTTCAGCGCCAAGTGTCCAGGCCGAAGCTCAAGTTGAAGCTGTCCAAGTTCAGCTGAAGAACAAAAAATGTTCACATCCAAGCTTAAGCTCAAGTTGTACAAATTCAAGTCCCTGAGGTGGCACTAGACATTGTTGAAGCCAAAGTTGTCCCCGCTAGAGAATTCAACACCCTTGAAGCTAGAGAAGACGTCGTTGTACATAGAGTGGTTGGTGATTTCACCACACCAAGTTGCTCTCGTGGCCTCTGATACATCGCCAACGTATCTATAATTTATGAAGTATGCATGCCATGTTATTATAATTTTGTATGATTTTGGTGCACTTTTATATGTCTTTTATATGATTTTCATGGACTAACATATTGAACTAGTGCCCACTGCCAGTTGCTGCTTTCTGCTTGTTTTAGTTTTTTCCAGAAAATCTATATCAAATGAAGTCCAAATGCAGCGAAACGTTTTGACAATTTTTTCTGGAAGGAAAGGGACCCAGGAAGCTTCGGGAGAGTACCAGAAGACCCACAAGGGCCCCACAAGCCACCATGGCGCGCCCAAGGGGGTGGCCACGCCCTGGTGCCTTGTGGCCCCTCTTTGCGTGATTCCAACGCCAAAAAATTATATAAATACAAAAAACCCAGAAATAACCCTAGAACTTTGACTCCGCCGCCGCAAGCCTCTGTACCAAATAGATCCCATCTGGAGCCCAGTTCTGGCACCCCGTCGGTGGGGGAAATCATCATCGAAGGCCATCTTCATCATCCCTGCGGTCTCCATGACGAGGAGGGAGTAGTTTACCCTCGGGGCTGAGGGTATGTACCAGTAGCTATGTGTTTGATCTCTCCCTCTCTCTTTCTCTCTCTCTCTCTCTCTCTCTCTCTCTCTCTCTCTCTTGTTCTTGATTTGGCATGATCTTGATGTACCACGAGCTTTGTTAATATAGTTGGATCATATGGTGCTTTCCCCTCACACTACTAGGGAAAAGCCTAGTAGTAGCGCGGGTTTTAGGTATATCAGTAGCGCGGGTGCCCGCGCTACTGATACGACGCTACAGCTAACTGGTAGTAGTAGCGCGGGTGCCACCCGCGCTACTACTACGTCCGTTGGTAGTAGCGTGGATACCACCCGCGCTACTACTAACTAGTAGTAGCGTGGTTCTGGACCCTCGCTACTGCTAACTAATTAGGAAATAAAAAAATAAATTCCAGCCATGGCTGCTGCTGCTAGGCATCATCGTCCTCTTCATCCATGGCCGATGCTAATCCTGGAAGGGATGAAGTCGTCCATGGAGATGGTGCATCCCCATCCAACTCTTCTCCAGACCTCTCCTTTGCTGCAGCTACAAAAAAAGAGATAAGGATTAGAAGAGGAAGAGAGAGATAGAGAGGAGTAGGTGCAGCAACTCACCAGTGGCCACCGGAGTTGGAGCCGAAACCCTAGATGACGCCATGGGTTGCGTCCATCAGAGATCTGGCCATCATCATGGGCGGCGCTCTGCTGGATCTTCCTCTCCTTCTAGCAGCGGAGGAGGAGGAGGAAGGAGGGGCTACGGTGGAAGAGGAGGTCGCCTGATTTGAGGGAGATGTCGAGGAGCGAGGCTGGCAGTTGTGGTGGGCGAGGAAGGGCATCGCAGGTGGGAGGAAGAAGTGAAATCGAGAGAGTGTGGGTCTGGGATTGGGCCTGAAGGAAATATGCCCTAGAGGCAATAATAAAGTATTATATATTTCCTTATATCATGATAAATGTTTATTATTCATGCTAGAATTGTATTAACCGGAAACATAATACATGTGTGAATACATAGACAAACAGAGTGTCACTAGTATGCCTCTACTTGACTAGCTCGTTAATCAAAGATGGTTATGTTTCCTAGCCATAGACATAAGTTGTCATTTGATTAACGAGATCACCTCATTAGGAGAATGACGTGATTGACTTGACCCATTCCGTTAGCTTAGCACTCGATCGTTTAGTATGTTGTTATTGCTTTCTTCATGACTTATACATGTTCCTATGACTATGAGATTATGCAACTCCCGTTTACCGGAGGAACACTTTGTGTGCTACCAAACGTCACAACGTAAATGGGTGATTATAAAGGTGCTCTACAGGTGTCTCCAAAGGTACTTGTTGGGTTGGCGTATTTCGAGATTAGGATTTGTCACTCCAATTGTCGGAGAGGTATCTCTGGGCCCACTCGGTAATGCACATCACTATAAGCCTTGCAAGCATTGTGACTAATGAGTTAGTTGCGGGATGATGTGTTACGGAACGAGTAAAGAGACTTGCCGGTAACGAGATTGAACTAGGTATCGAGATACCGACGATCAAATCTCGGGCAAGTAACATACCGGTGACAAAGGGAACAACGTATGTTGTTATGCGGTCTGACCGATAAAGATCTTCGTAGAATATGTGGGAGCCAATATGGGCATCCAGGTCCCGCTATTGGTTATTGACCGGAGACGTGTCTCGGTCATGTCTACATAGTTCTCGAACCCGTAGGGTCCGCACGCTTAACGTTACGATGACAGTTTTATTGAGTTTTGATGTACCGAAGGAGTTCGGAGTCCCGAATGAGATCGGGGATATGACGAGGAGTCTCGAAATGGTCGAGACGTAAAAATCGATATATTGGACGACTATATTCGGACTTCGGAAAGGTTCCGAGTGATTCGGGTATTTTTCGGAGTACCGGAGAGTTACGGGAATTCGTATTGGGCCTTAATGGGCCATACGGGAAAGGAGAGAAAGGCTTCAAAAGGTGGCCGCACCCCTCCCCATGGTCTGGTCCGAATTGGACTAGGGAAAGGGGGCGCACCCTTCCTTCTTTCTCCTTCCCCCTTCCCTTCTCCTACTCCCACAAGGAAAGGAGGAGTCCTACTCCCGGTGGGAGTAGGACTCCCCCCTATGGCGCGCCTCTCCCCTTGGCCGGCTGCCTCCCCCTTGCTCCTTTATATACGGGGGCAGGGGGGCACCCCAGAGACACAACAATTGATCCTTGAGATCTCTTAGCCGTGTGCGGTGCCCCCCTCCACCATATTACACCTCGATAATACCGTTGCGGAGCTTAGGCGAAGCCCTGCGTCGGTGGAACATCATCATCGTCACCACGCCGTCGTGCTGACGAAACTCTCCCTCAACACTCGGCTGGATCGGAGTTCGAGGGACGTCATCGAGCTGAACGTGTGTAGAACTCGGAGGTGCCGTGCGTTCGGTACTTGATCGGTCGGATCATGAAGACGTACGACTACATCAACCACGTTGCAATAACGCTTCCGCTGTCGGTCTACGAGGGTACGTGGACAACACTCTCCCCTCTCGTTGCTATGCATCACCATGATCTTGCGTGTGCGTAGGAATTTTTTTGAAATTACTACGTTCCCCAACAGTGGCATCCGAGCCTGGTTTTATGCGTTGATGCTATGCACGAGTAGAACACAAGTGAGTTGTGGGCGATATAAGTCATACTGCTTACCAGCATGTGATACTTTGGTTCAGCGGTATTGTGAGATGAAGCGGCCCGGACCGACATTACGCGTACGCTTACGCGAGACTGGTTTCACCGTTGCGAGCACTCGTTGCTTAAAGGTGACCGGCGGGTGTCTGTCTCTCTCACTTTAGTTGAACCGAGTGTGGCTACGCCCGGTCCTTGCGAAGGTTAAAACAGCACCAACTTGACAAACTATCGTTGTGGTTTTGATGCGTAGGTAAGAACGGTTCTTGCTAAGCCCGTAGCAGCCACGTAAAATATGCAACAACAAAGTAGAGGACGTCTAACTTGTTTTTGCAGGGCATGTTGTGATGTGATATGGTCAAGACATGATGTGATATAATGTGTTGTATGAGATGATCATGTTTTGTAACCGAGTTATCGGCAACTGGCAAGAGCCATATGGTTGTCGCTTTATTGTATGAGATGCAATCGCCATGTAATAGTTTTACTTTATCACTAAGCGGTAGCGATAGTCGTAAAAGCAATAAGTTGGCGAGACGACAACGATGCTACGATGGAGATCAAGGTATCGCGCCGGTGACGATGGTGATCATGACGGTGCTTCGGAGATGGAGATCACAAGCACGGTGCTTCGGAGATGGAGATCACAAGCACAAGATGATGATGGCCATATCATATCACTTATATTGATTGCATGTGATGTTAATCCTTTATGCATCTTATCTTGCTTTGTTTGACGGTAGCATTATAAGATGATCCTTCACTAAATTATCAAAGTATAAGTGTTCTCCCTGAGTATGCACCATTGCGAAAGTTCTTCGTGCTGAGACACCACGTGATGATCGGGTGTGATAGGCTCTACGTTCAAATACAACGGGTGCAAAACAGTTGCACACGCGGAATACTCAGGTTAAACTTGACGAGCCTAGCATATAACAGATATGGCCTCGGAACACGGAGACCGAAAGGTCGAGCGTGAATCATATAGTAGATATGATCAACATAGTGATGTTCACCATTGAAACTACTCCATCTCACGTGATGATCGGACATGGTTTAGTTGATATGGATCACGCGATCACTTAGAGGATTAGAGGGATGTCTATCTAAGTGGGAGTTCTTAAGTAATATGATTAATTGAACTTAAATTTATCATGAACTTAGTCCTGATAGTATTTTGCAAATTATGTTGTAGATCAATAGCTCGCGTTGTTGCTTCCCTGTGTTTATTTTTTGATATGTTCCTAGAGAAAAATTATGTTGAAAGATGTTAGTAGCAAAGATGCGGATTGGATCCGTGATCTGAGGATTATCCTCATTGCTGCACAGAAAAAATTATGTCCTTGATGCACCGCTAGGTGACAGACCTATTGCAGGAGCAGATGCAGACGTTATGAACGTTTGGCTAGCTCAATATGATGACTACTTGATAGTTTAGTGCACCATGCTTAACGGCTTAGAATCGGGACTTCAAAGACGTTTTGAACGTCATGGACCATATAAGATGTTCCAGGAGTTGAAGTTAATATTTCAAGCAAATACCCAAGTTGAGAGATATGAAGTCTCCAACAAGTTCTATAGCTAAAAGATGGAGGAGAATCACTCAACTAGTGAGCATGTGCTCAGATTGTCTGGGTACTACAATCGTTTGAATCAAGTGGGAGTTAATCTTCCAGATAAAATAGTGATTGACAGAATTCTCTAGTCACCATCACCAAGATAGTAGAACTTCGTGATGAACTATAGTATGCAAGGGATGACGAAAGTAATTCCCGAGCTCTTCGTGATGCTGAAATCGACGAAGGTAGAAATCAAGAAAAACATCAAGTGTTGATGGTTGACGAGACCACTAGTTTCAAGAAAAGGGCAAAGGGATAGAAGGGGAACTTCAAAAGAACGGCAAGCAAGTTGCTACTCAAGTGAAGAAGCCCAAGTCTGTACCTAAGCCTGAGACTAAAGTGCTTCTACTGCAAAGGGACTGGTCACTGGAAGCGGAACTACCCCAACTATTTGGTGGATAAGAAGGATGGCAAAGTGAACAAAGGTATATTGGATATACATGTTATTGATGTGTACTTTACTAGTGTTTATAGCAACCCCTCGGTATTTGATACTGGTTCAGTTGCTAAGAGTAGTAACTCGAAACGGGAGTTGCAGAATAAACAGAGACTAGTAAAAGGCGAGGTGACGATGTGTGTTGGAAGTAGTTCCAAGATTGATATGATCATCATCGCACACTCCCTATACTTTCGGGATTAGTGTTGAAACTAAATAAGTGTTATTTGGTGTTTGCGTTGAGCATGAATATGATTTGATCATTTTTTTTGCAATACGATTATTCATTTAAGTTAGAGAACAATTGTTGTTCTGTTTACATGAATAAAAACCTTCTATGGTCATACACACCAACGAAAATGGTTTGTTGGATCTCGATCGTAGTGATACACATAATCATAATAATTGAAGCCAAAAGATGCAAAGTTAATAATGATAGTGCAACTTATTTGTGGCACTGCCGTTTAGGTCATATTGGTGTAAAGCGCATGAAGAAACTCCATACTGATGGGATTTTGGAACCACTTGATTATGAATCACTTGGTACTTGCGAACCGTGCCTCATGGGCAAGATGACTAAAACACCATTCTCCGGAACTATGGAGAGAGCAACAGATTTGTTGGAAATCATACATACAGATGTATGTGGTCCGATGAATATTGAGGCTCGTAGCGGGTATCATTATTTTCTGACCTTCACAGATGATTTGAGCAGATATGGGTATATCTACTTAATGAAACAGAAGTCTGAAACATTTGAAAAGTTCATATAATTTCAGAGTGAAGCGGAAAATCATCGTAACAAGAAAATAAAGTTTCTATGATTTGATCGTGGAGAAGAGTATTTGAGTTACGAGTTTGGCCTTCAGTTAAAACAATGTGAAATAGTTTCACTACTCACGCCACCTGGAACACCATGGTGTAATGGTGTGTCCGAACATCGTAACCGTACTTTATTAGATATGGTGCGATATATGATGTCTCTTACCGATCTACCACTATCGTTTTTGGGGTTATGCATTAGAGACAGCTGCATTCACGTTAAATAGGGCACCATCAAAATCCGTTGAGACGACGCCTTATGAACTGTGGTTTGGCAAGATACCAAAGTTGTCGTTTCTTAAAGTTTGGGGTTACGATGCTCATATGAAAAAGTTTCATCCTGATAAAGCTCAAACCCAAATCGGAGAAATGTGTCTTCATAGGATACCCAAAGGAGACAGTTGGGTACAACTTCTATCATAGATCCGAAGGCAAGACATTCGTTGCTAAGAATGGATCCTTTCTAGAGAAGGAGTTTTCTCTTGAAAGAAGTGAGTGGGAGGAAAGTAGAACTTGATGAGGTAACTGTACCTGCTCCCTTATTGGAAAGTAGTTCATCACAGAAATATGTTCCTGTGACTCCTACACCAATTAGTGAGGAAGGTAATGATGATGATCATGTAACTTCAGATCAAGTTACTACCAAACCTCGTAGGTAAACCAGAGTAAGATCCGCACCAGAGTGGTACGGTAATCCTATTCTGGAGGTTATGTTACTAGACCATGACGAACCTACGAACTATGAAGAAGCGATGGTGAGCCCAGATTCCGCAAAATGGCTTGAGGCCATGAAATCTGAGATGAGATCCATGTATGAGAACAAAGTGTGGACTTTGGTTGACTTGCCCGATGATCGGCAAGCTATTGAGAATAAATGGATCGTCAAGAGGAAGACGGACGCTGATAGTAGTGTTACTATCTACAAAGCTAGAATTGTCGCAAAAAGGTTTTTTGACAAGTTCAAGGTGTTGACTACGATGAGAGAGTTTCTCACTCGTATCTATGCTTAAAGTCTGTCTGAATCATGTTAGCAATTGCCGCATTTTATGAAATATGGCAAATGGATAAACAAAACTACATTCCTTAATGGATTTATTAAAGAAGATTTGTATATGATGCAACCAGGAGGTTTTGTCAATCCTAAAAGTGCTAACAAAATATGCAAGCTCCAGCGATCCATCTATGGACTGGTGCAAGCATCTCGGAGTTGGAATATACACTTTGATAAGTTGATCAAAGGATATAGTTTTATACAGACTTGCGGTGAAGCCTGTATTTACAAGAAAGTGAGTGGGAGCACTACAGCATTTCTGATAAGTATATGTGAATGACATATTGTTGATCGGAAATAATGTAGAATTATTCTGCAAAGCATAAAGGAGTGTTTGAAAGGAGTTTTTCAAAGATAGACCTCGGTGAAGCTGCTTACATATTGAGCATCAAGATCTATAGAGATAGATGAAGACGCTTGATAAGTTTTTCAATGAGTACATACCTTAACAAGATTTTGAAGTAGTTCAAAATAGAACAGTCAAAGAAAGAGTTCTTGCCTGTGTTACAAGGTGTGAAATTGAGTAAAGACTCAAAGCCCGACCACGGCAGAAGATAGAAAGAGAATGAAAGTCATTCCCTATGCCTTGGCCATAGGTTCTATAAAGTATGCCATGCTGTGTACCAGATCTATTGTATACCCTACACTGATTTTGGCAAGGGAGTACAATAGTGATCTAGGAGTAGATCACTTGACAGCGGTCAAAATTATCCTTAGTGGAATAAGGAAATGTTTCTCGATTATGGAAGTGACAAAAGGTTCGTCGTAAAGGGTTACGTCGATGCAAGTTTTGACACTAAATCTAGATGACTCAAAGTCTAGGTCTAGATACATATTGAAAGTGGGAGCAATTAGCTAGAGTAGCTCCGTGCAGAGCATTGTAGACATAGAAATTTGCAAAATACTTACGGATCTGAATGTGACAGACCCGTTGACTAAAATTATCTCACAATCAAAACATGGTCACACCTTAGTACTCTTTGGGTGATAATCACATAGCGATGTGAACTAGATTATTGACTCTAGTAAACCCTTTGAGTGTTGGTCACATAGAGATGTGAACTGTGGGTGTTAACCACATGGTGATGTGAATTATTGATGTTAAATCACATGGCGATGTGAAGTAGATTATTGACTCTAGTGCAAGTGGGAGACTGAAGGAAATATGCCCTAGAGGCAATAATAAAGTATTATATATTTCCTTATATCATGATAAATGTTTATTATTCATGCTAGAATTGTATTAACCGGAAACATAATACATGTGTGAATACATAGACAAACAGAGTGTCACTAGTATGCCTCTACTTGACTAGCTCGTTAATCAAAGATGGTTATGTTTCCTAGCCATAGACATAAGTTGTCATTTGATTAACGAGATCACCTCATTAGGAGAATGACGTGATTGACTTGACCCATTCCGTTAGCTTAGCACTCGATCGTTTAGTATGTTGCTATTGCTTTCTTCATGACTTATACATGTTCCTATGACTATGAGATTATGCAACTCCCGTTTACCGGAGGAACACTTTGTGTGCTACCAAACGTCACAACGTAAATGGGTGATTATAAAGGTGCTCTACAGGTGTCTCCAAAGGTACTTGTTGGGTTGGCGTATTTCGAGATTAGGATTTGTCACTCCAATTGTCGGAGAGGTATCTCTGGGCCCACTCGGTAATGCACATCACTATAAGCCTTGCAAGCATTGTGACTAATGAGTTAGTTGCGGGATGATGTGTTACGGAACGAGTAAAGAGACTTGCCGGTAACGAGATTGAACTAGGTATCGAGATACCGACGATCAAATCTCGGGCAAGTAACATACCGGTGACAAAGGGAACAACGTATGTTGTTATGCGGTCTGACCGATAAAGATCTTCGTAGAATATGTGGGAGCCAATATGGGCATCCAGGTCCTGCTATTGGTTATTGACCGGAGACGTGTCTCGGTCATGTCTACATAGTTCTCGAACCCGTAGGGTCCGCACGCTTAACGTTACGATGACAGTTTTATTGAGTTTTGATGTACCGAAGGAGTTCGGAGTCCCGAATGAGATCGGGGATATGACGAGGAGTCTCGAAATGGTCGAGACGTAAAAATCGAGATATTGGACGACTATATTCGGACTTCGGAAAGGTTCCGAGTGATTCGGGTATTTTTCGGAGTACCGGAGAGTTACGGGAATTCGTATTGGGCCTTAATGGGCCATACGGGAAAGGAGAGAAAGGCCTCAAAAGGTGGCCGCACCCCTCCCCATGGTCTGGTCCGAATTGGACTAGGGAAAGGGGGCGCACCCTTCCTTCTTTCTCCTTCCCCCTTCCCTTCTCCTACTCCCACAAGGAAAGGAGGAGTCCTACTCCCGGTGGGAGTAGGACTCCCCCCTATGGCGCGCCTCTCCCCTTGGCCGGCTGCCTCCCCCTTGCTCCTTTATATACGGGGCAGGGGGGCACCCCAGAGACACAACAATTGATCCTTGAGATCTCTTAGCCGTGTGCGGTGCCCCCCTCCACCATATTACACCTCGATAATACCGTTGCGGAGCTTAGGCGAAGCCCTGCGTCGGTGGAACATCATCATCGTCACCACGCCGTCGTGCTGACGAAACTCTCCCTCAACACTCGGCTGGATCGGAGTTCGAGGGACGTCATCGAGCTGAACGTGTGTAGAACTCGGAGGTGCCGTGCGTTCGGTACTTGATCGGTCGGATCGTGAAGACGTACGACTACATCAACCGCGTTGCAATAACGCTTCCGCTGTCGGTGTACGAGGGTACGTGGACTACACTCTCCCCTCTCGTTGCTATGCATCACCATGATCTTGCGTGTGCGTAGGAATTTTTTTGAAATTACTACGTTCCCCAACAGGGCCTCTGTGCGCTATGTTTATACATGTGTCGGTGGGTTGATAATAGTAGCGCTGTGTTTATACCCACGCTACTACTATGGCATCTCCCGGGGTGCACGGTGGAGACCACTTAGTAGTAGCGTGGGGTTTATAACCCGCGCTACTACTATCAACTTAGTAGTAGCGCGGGTTGGGGTTTACAACCCGCGCTACTACTATCAACTTAGTAGTAGCGTGGGTTTATAACCCGCGCTACTACTATGGCTGGTCCCGGAAGGCACGGTGGAAATCACTTAGTAGTAGCGAGGGGTAAAAACCCACGCTACTACTATCAACTTAGTAGTAGCGAGGGGTAAAAACCCACGCTACTACTATCAACTTAGTAGTAGCGTGGGTTTATAACCTGCGCTACTAGTAATTAGCAGTAGCAAGGGGTATAAACCTACGCTACTAGTAAGCGTCTGCCTATAAGCTTTTCCCTTGTAGTGTCTCTATCTTGTTGTGATGAATTGAGTATTTACCTTTGAGATTTCACTATTATCGGATTGAATATTTTGGATTTGAGAACACTTGATGTATGCCTTGCATGTGTATACTCATGGTGACAACAGGGCGTTCTATTGATTCACTTGATATATGTTTTGGCAATCAACTTGAGGATTCCCGCGGTGACATTGGGTAATCTAGGCATATATGCCGATGCACGTTTTCGTCCAAGTTTCTCTAGTAGAAACTTTGGGGCACTCTTTGAAGTTATTTGTGTCAGATTGAATATTATGAATCTGAAGTTGTTTGATGCATATCGAATAATCAACTCACGGATACTTGTGGTGACATTGGAGTATCTAGGTGACATTAGAGTTGGTTGATGCGTATCATATGGTGTTATTTTAGTACGAACTCTAGGGCTGTTCGTGACACTTATAGGGATAGCTCAATAGATTGATCTGAAAAGATAACTTTGAGGTGGTTTCATACCCTACAACAATTTCTTCTTGTGTTCTCCGCTAGATAAGGACTTTGGAGTGATTCTTTGTCGCACGTTGATGGATTGTTATATGATTCAATTATGTTAGCACTGTTGAGAGATTACACTAGTGAAAGTAAGCATTGCAATACCGTTTGTGCTCCGTTTTCTCACTTGCTACCTTGATGTTTTTATATTTTCAGAATACAAAAACCTATATCTACTCTCCATACTACTCTTGTATCACTATCTCTTCGCCGAACTAGTGCATCTATACAATTTGCCATTGTATTGGGTGTCTTGGGGACACAAGAGATTTCTTGTATTTGGTTGCAGGGTTGTTTGAGAGAGACCATCTTCATCTTACGCCTCCCACGGATTGATAAACCTTAAGTCATCCACTTGAGGGAAAATTTCTACTGTCCTACAAAACTCTGCGCTTGGAGGCCCAACACGAGTCTATAAGAATAAGTTGTGTAGTAGACATCAAGCTCTTTTCTAGCACCATTGGAGGGGAGGTGAGTTCTTGAAGGTATATCTTTAGATCTTGCAATTGAATCTTTTAGTTTCTTGTTTTATCACTAGTTTGGTTTATAAAATAAAACTACAAAAAATATGGAATTGAGGTTGCCTCGTATTATTCATCTTTATAATGTATTTCTTGAAAATGATGGATCAGAAAATTGTGCTCAATTGTTAGAAGAAGAACTCAATAAAATGTTTGGCATAAAATCTTTGAATGATGAGCATGATTGCAATGTTGTTAGCATGGATTCTATGAATATCCAAAATACTAATGATGATTGCACTAGTCGGGACAACAATGTTTCTTATAAGCATGTCAATTTTTGTGGAGTGCATAAAGTTTGTGAAGACATGCCTTATAGGGATGATAGATTTTGTAAGAAGTGTAAACATGATAAAACCAACTGGTGGCTTAAAGTGATAGATGAATTTTCTACAAAATTATGCTCTCTTCATCCCATTACTTGTGAACTTTGCAATAGGATTGGTCATCTTAATTTCCAGTGCAAACTTTTTCATGATCGAATCGTGTCCAAATATAGCAATAACTTGATCACCCTTGAACTTTATAATGAACTTTGTTTATTTTTTGGGTGTGAAGAATTGTCACATAAAAATAGTTGGTTTGAAGCATTCATATTCACAGACCATGTTGAAACTAGTTTGAAAGAAATCTATATATTTTGTGTGGTAAATTGCAATGATAATGCTTATATTGCCAACTATAGAAAGACGAGAAAACCAATAGAATATAAAGGTATACTGATGAAAGGGTAAAGATTTCCACTTTCCATCCTATTGTCTCACATGATGAAATAGGTGACGAGAAGGAGCACCCTATTCAACCAATCTTATCAATAAGAAGCTCGGAAAAATTGATTAAACCCACACATGATGTGGTGAAGAAGAAGAAAAGAAGAAAGAGTAGAGGTAAAGAGGTATCCCTCCCAAATGATGTTGCTCCTATTATTGTTGTGCCGCATGAGAATGAATCAAAAATAACTGTGGAAGATGATACACTGATGATGATATTGCTTCTTTGTCTTATGGCACAATGACCGAAGGAACTATTGAGGATGATTTTGTCATGCCTATTACTTGTTGTGATAATTATGATTGGGAAGATAGTGACACTTCTTATAATCTTGAGAATATTTTTGGCGCCAAATTGGAAATTATGATGATAGTAATTGTTATACTTTTGGTGCTATTCATACTATTAATGATGAGAGTGATTATGCTTATGATATGCAAAACCACAAGCTTGGGGATTGTCGTGGTGATCTCACGACAGATGCCATGGGATGGCTAAAAGTGGGGATAGACACAAGGGCACCGGTGGGTTCCAGAGGCGAGGTTGGCACGCGCAGGTGTGTGACACGAGACGTACCTAGGTTCGGGGCTCTCCGTATAGATAACACCCCTAATCCTGTTGAATATGGTCGATATGAAGTGGTTACAGGTTTGCTCCTGGAGCTGTTCGAGGGGGAAGGAAGACAGGCCAGTTCATGCTCTACCTCTCTAAAGGTGGGTGGACGTGTGTTCTAATAATGCTCAGCCCTTTGCATGGAGGGGCACCGGGGGGTCTTATAGGCTGCCCCCTCGGGGTTACAATGGTAATATTACATGGGCGTGGGGCCCTGGTGTCATCCTCTGGGAGCCAGCAGTGGGGGCCGCTGGGCCTATCGGGTCCGCCGGATGCGGGACTCACTGGGTCTGCCGAGTAAGGGCCATACCGGGGCCGTCGGGTGTAGGTACGGACAGCTGCTTGATACTGTGGCACGCCTTGCCAGGCGTCATGGGACGGTCAGCGCTGCCCGCTACAAGGCAGCGCCTCCAGGACACCGCCTGCCTGGGCGGGGGCGGGGGATGCGCCGTTGCCGCACCGTCGGGGATGGGGTAAAGGAGGGCGCGTTGTAGCCGCGCCTGCTTGCCGCTGGGGCTTGACTTCTTGTGGACGGCCGGCATACGCCAGCCGACCGACCGGGTCGCGGCACCCGGCCGGCCCGCGCTGGGGAGCCGGCCAGGGACGAGCCAGAACGAGGGGCTTTGTCAGCCCTGGATTTTTAAAAGGGGATCCGGGTTTCGTTGCCTGCCCGGGGGCCATCCCCACAATAGTAGTCCCCGAAGCTATGAAGGCTCGCCAGCTCCGAGCAGGGGGGCCTTCGCAGCTTATCCCCCTAAGGCGATGGTTGTGTTGGTGAAGCATGCGGGCGCCGGGTCCCAGCAACACCCACTGTGTGCCGGCTTCCGGAAGCCAGATCGCGGCATCCCGGCTTGGGCGGGAAACCGAAACGCCAACCGTGTGTTGACTCGAGATGGAAGGAAGCTTTCCGCGGCCCGATGCAGCGCCATATGGTGAACAGCGGCGGGCGAGGCCCTGCTAGGCCAGGCGCTCAACGGGACATAACGGCGGGCTGGGCCCCTCCACGCAGCGCCCTCGGCCCGCGCTATTGGGGAACGTTGCATGGCAAACAAAAAATTTCCTACGCTCACCAAGATCAATCTAGGAGAAGAACATCTATGAGAGGACAGATTGCATCTACATACCCTTGTAGATCGCTAACCGGAAGCGTTAAGAAACGCAGTTGATGTAGTCGAACGTCTTCGCAATCCAATCATGACCCGTCCCGCGAACTCCCGATCCAAGTGCCGAACGGACGGCACCTCCACGTTCAACACACGTACGGCTTGATGACGCCTTCACCTCCTCGATCCAGCGAGCGATGGTGAAGTAGTAGCTCGATTCCTCCGGCAGCACGATGGTGTGGTGGCGGTGGTGGTGGAGAAATCTCAGCAGAGCTTCGCTAAGCACTACGGAGAAGAAGATGGACTATGAGGGAGAGGAAGGGCAGCGTCATGGCGTGGAGATGTGTTCTTGGGGTGCGGCTGCCCTCTCTCTACCTCTCTATATATAGGGGGAAGGGAGGAGGAGGGGGCACCTTAGATCCCATCTAGGGGGTGGCGGCCACAGGGGGAAACCCTAGATGGGTTTTGGGCGCCTCCAATCCCCCGGGAGCCTTGGCCCCCAAGGCAAAAGGGTGGGAACCCTAGGGAGGGCGCCCCCACCTCCTCTGGTAACGTGGGATGGGGTGTGGGGAGCGCACAACCCCTTAGTGGGCTGATGTGCCCCCTCTCCTAGGCCCACGAGGCCCCCCAACACTTGTCGGGGCCCCGAAACCCCTTTCGGTGATGCTGGTCATCGCCCGGTACCCCTGGCACAATTCCAGACTCCAATACCCTTCGCCCAATATATCGATCTTCACCTTCGGACCATTCCGGAGTTCCTCCTCACATCCAGGATGTCATCCGGGACTCCGAACTACCTTCGGTAACAACCATAATGACTCAACTATACTTATATCGTCACCAAACGTTAAGTGTGTAGACCCTGCGGGTTCGACAACTATGCAGACATGACCGAGACACCTCTACGGTCAATAACCAATAGCGGGACCTGGATGCCCATATTGGTTCCCACATATTCTATGAAGATCTTATCGGTCGAACCTAGATGTCAAGGATTCAGCTAATCCCGTATGTACTTCCCTTTGTCTATCGGTATGTTACTTGCCCGCGATTCGATCGTCGGTATCTCCATACCTAGTTCAATCTCGTTACTGGCAAGTCTCTTTACTTGTTCCGTAATACAAGATCCCGTGACTGACTCATTGGCCACATTGCTTGCAAGCTTATTGTGATGTTGTATTACCGAGTGGGCCCTGAGATACCTCTCCGTCATACAGAGTGATAAATCCCAGTCTTGATCCATGCCAACTCAATAGACACCCTCGGAGATACCTGTAGAGCACCTTTATAGTCACCCAGTTACGTTGTGACGTTTGGTACACACAAAGCACTCCTCCGGTGTCAGTGAGTTGCATGATCTCATGGTCATAGGAACATATACTTGACATGCAGAAAAACTATAGCAATAAACTTGATACGATCATATGCTACGTTCATAGTTTGGGTCTTGTCCATCACATCATTCTCCTAATGATGTGACCCCGTTATCAAATGACAACTCATGTCCATGGCTAGGAAACCATAGCCATCTTTGATCAACGAGCTAGTCCGGTAGAGGCTTACTAGGGACATGTTGTTGTCTATGTATCCACACATGTATTTGAGTTTCCGGTCAATACAATTTTAGCATGGATAATAAACGATTATCATGAACAAGGAAATATAATAATAACCACTTTATTATTGCCTCTAGGGGATATTTCCAACAGTCTCCCACTTGCACTAGAGTCAATAATCTAGCATTACATGGTAATGAATCTAACACCCATGGAGTTCTGGTGTTGATCGTGCTTTGCCCGTGGAAGAGGTTTAGTCAACGGATTTGCAATATTCAGGTCTGTATGCACTTTGCAAATGTTTATGTCTTCCTCCTTGATGTAATCACGTATGGAATTGAAGGGTCGCTTTATGTGTCTGGTCCTCTTGTGAAACCTTGGTTCCTTCGCTAGAGCAATGGCACCAGTGTTGTCACAGAACAGAGTCATCGGGTCCAATGCACTAGGCACAACTCCAAGATCTGTCATGAACTGCTTCATCCAGACACCTTCCTTTGCTGCCTTCGAGGCAACTATGTACTCCGCTTCGCATGTAGAATCAGGTACCACGCTTTGCTTAGAACTGCACCAGCTTACCGCTCCCCCATTTATAATATATATACGTATCCGGTTTGAGACTTAGAGTCATCCGGATCAGTGTCAAAGCTTGCATCGACATAACCCTTTACGACGAGCTCTTGATCACCTCCATAAATGAGAAACATTTCCTTAGTCCTTTTCAGGTACTTAAGGATATTCTTCACTGTTGTCCAGTGATCCACTCCTGGATTACTTTGGAACCTTCCGGCCATACTTATGGCAAGGCTGAAATCCAGTCTTGTGCACAGCATCGCATACATGATAGAGCCTATGGCAGAGGCATAGGGGATGACACGCATATTTTCTCTATCCTCTGTAGTCATTAGGCATTGAGTCTGACTCAACTTCACACCTTGCAAAACAGGCAAGAACCCCTTCTTGGACTGATCCATTTTGAACTTCTTCAAAATCTTACCACGGTATGTGCTTTATGAAAGTCCTATCAAGCGTCTTGATCTATCTCTATAGATCTTGATGCCTGATATGAAAGCAGCTTCTCCTAGGTCCTTTATTGAAAAACTCTTGTTCAAATATTCCTTCACATTTTCCAAAAGTTATATATTGTTTCCAATCAGCAATATGTCATCCACATATAATACTAGAAATGCTATAGAGCTCCCACTCACTTTCTTGTGATACAAGCTTCTCCATAAACTTGTATAAACCCAAATGCCTTGATCACCTCATCAAAGTGAATATTCCAACTCCGAGATGCTTGCACCAGCCCATAAATGGATCGCTGGAGCTTGCACACTTTGTCAGCATTCTCTGGATCGACAAAACCTTTCGGTTGCATCATATACAACTCTTCCTTAAGGAAACCATTAAGGAACGCTGTATCTGCCAGATTTCATAATCGAAAAATGCGTCTATTGCCAACATGATTCTGATGGACTTAAGCATCGCTACAGGTGAGAAAGTCTCATCGTAGTCAACTCCTTGAACTTGTGAAAACCCCTTTGCCACAAGTTGAGCTTTATAGATGGTGATATTACCATCCGCGTCCGTCTTCTTCTTGAAGATCCATTTATTCTGAATGGCCTTTCGCCCTTCAGGTAATACTTCCAAAGTCCATACTTTGTTTTCATACATGGATCCCATCTCGGATTTCATGGCCTCTAACCATTTGTCAGAATCCGGGCCCACCATCGCTTCTCCATAGCTCATAGGTTCATCGTTGTTGTTGTCCAATAACATGACCTCCAAGACAGGGTTACCGTACCACTCGGGAGCGGTACGTATCCTTATCGACCTACGAGGTTCGATAGTAACTTGATCCGAAGCTTCATGATCATGATCATCTGCTTCCTCTTCAACTGACGTAGGTGCCACAGGGACATCTTTCTGTGCTGTGCTACTTTCTGGTTGAAGTCAAGGTTCAAGAACCTCATCAAGTTCTATCTTCCTCCCACTCAATTCTTTTGAGAGAAACTCTTTCTCGAGAAAGGACCCGTTCTTCGCGACAAACACTTTGCCTTTGGATCTGAGATAGAAGGTATACCCAACCGTCTCTTTTGGGTATCCAATGAAGACGCATTTGTCCGCTTTGGGTTCGAGCTTTTGCGGCTGAAGCCTTTTAACATAAGCATCGCAGCCCCAAACCTTAAGAAACGACAACTTAGGTTTCTTTCCAAACCATAGTTCATACGGTGTCGTCTCCACGGACTTAGATGGTGCCCTATTTAAAGTGAATGCAGCTGTCTCTAATGCATAACCCCAAAACGATAGTGGTAGATCGGCAAGAGACATCATAGAATGCACCATATCTAATAAGGTTCGATTACGACGTTCGGACACACCATTACGCTGTGGTGTTCCAGGTGGCGTCAACTGTGAAACTATTCCACATTGTCTCAAGTGATTGCCAAACTCATAACTCAGATATTCTCCCCCTGGATCGGATCGTAGGAATTTAATCTTCTTGTTACGATGATTCTCAACTTCACTCTAAAATTGCTTAAACTTTTCAAACGTTTCAGATTTATGCTTCATTAAGTAAATATACCCATATCTACTCAAGTCATCGGTGAAGGTGGGAAAGTAACGATATCCACCGCACGCGTCAACTCTCATTGGACCACACACATCAGTATGTATGATTTCCAACAAGTCACTTGCCCGTTCCATGTTCCGGAAAACGGGGTTTTAGTCATCTTGCCCATGAGGCATGGTTCGCATGTGTCAAGTGATTCAAAATCAAGTGACTCCAAAAGTCCATCAGCATGGAGTTTCTTCATGCGCTTTACAACAATATGACCTAAGCGGTAGTGCCACAAGAAAGTGCTATTACCATTATTAACTCTACATCTTTTGGCATCAAAATGAACATGTGTATCATCACTATCGAGATTCAACAAGAATAAACCCCACACAATGGGTGCATGACCATAAAATATATTACCCATATAAATAGAACAACCATTATTCTCTGATTTAAATGAGTAACCGTCTCGCATTAAACAAGATCCAGATATAATGTTCATGCTCAACGCAGGCACTAAATAACAATTATTCAGGTTCATCACTAATCCCGATGGTAATCGAAGAGCGAGCGTGCCGACGGTGATCACATCAACCTTGGAACCATTTCCCACGCGCATCGTCACTTCGTCCTTTGCCAGCCTCCGTCTATTCCGTAGTTCCTGCTTTGAGTTGCAAATGTGAGCAACCGAACCGGTATCAAATACCCAGGCACTACAACGAGAGTTGGTAAGGTACACATCAATAACATGTATATCATATATACGTTTGTTGACGTTGGCCCCCTTCTTGTCGGCCAGATACTTGGGGCAGTTCCGCTTCTAGTGGCCAGTTCCTTTGCAATAGAAGCACTCAGTTTCCGGCTTGGGTCCAGCCTTGGGTTTCTTCACGGGAAGAGCAACTGTTTTGCCACCCTTCTTGAAGTTTCCCTTCTTTCCCTTGCTCTTCTTGAAACTAGTGGTTTTATTCACCATCAACACTTGATGCACCTTCTGGATGTCTAACTCAGCGACTTTCAGCACCGCGAACAGCTCGGTGAGTGACTTGTTCATCCCTTGCATGTTATATTTCAACACAAAGCTCTTGTAGCTAGGTGGTATAGCGATTGAAGAACTCTATCAGTGACAGCCTCTGGCGGGAGCTCAATTCCCAATTCAGCCAGACGGTTGTAGTACCCAGACATTCTAAGTATGTGCTCACTGACAGACCCGTTCTCCTCCATCTTGCAAGCATAGAACTTATCGGAGGTCTCATACCTCTCGATCGGGCATTCTTCTCAAAGATAAACTTCAACTCTTGGAACATCTCATATACTCCATGACGTTCAAAACGCCTTAGAAGTCCCGTCTCTAAGCCATACAACATGGCGCACTGAACTATTGAGTAGTCATCAACACGCGACTGCCAGGCGTTCACAACGTCCACAGTCGCTAGAGGGGGTGGCGCACCAAGCGGTGCATCAAGGACATAATACTTACGGGAAACCGCGAGGATAATCCTCAGATTACGGGCCCATTCCACAAAGTTACTTCCATCATCTTTCAGCTTAGCTTTCTCTAGGAACACATTGAAATTCAAGGGAGCTACTGCGCGAGCCATTGATCTACAACATAAATTTGCAAAGGCAACTTTAGACTATTGTTCATGATAATGAGTTCAGTTAATCATATTACTTAAGAACTCCCACTCAAATCAACATCCCTCCGGTTGTCCGAGTGTAACACGATCCAAATTCACCAACCCAAGTCCGATCATCACGTGAGATGAGGTGGTTTCAATGGTGAACATCTCCATGTTGATCATATCTACTATATGACTCGTGTTCAACCTTTCGGTCTCTTGTGTTCCGAGGCCATGTATGTACATGCTAGGCTTGTCAAGTTTAACCCAAGTGTTTCACATGAGCAACACTGGCGTGCACCCATTGTATGTGAACGTAGAGTCTATCACACCAGATCATCACGTGGTGCTTCGAAACGACGAACTTTCGCAACGGTGCACACTTGGGGAGAACACAATTTTATCTTGAAATTTTAGTGAGGGATCACCTTATAATGCTACCGCCGTCCTAAGCAAAATAAGATGCATAAAAGGATTAACAACACATGCAAATCATAAGTGACATGATATGGCCATCAACTCCTGCTTTTGATCTCCATCTCCAAAGCACCGACATGATCTCCATCGTCACCGGCATGACACCATGATCTCCATCATTGTGTTGCCATCGGGGTTGTCACGCCAACCATGCTTCTACTACTATTGCTACCGCTTAGCGATAAAGTAAAGCATTACATAGCGCTTAATGATTGACACGCAGGTCATACAATAATTAAAGACAACCCTATGGCTCCTGCCGGTTGCCGTATGCATCGACATGCAAGTCGATATAAACTATTACAAACATGATCATCTCATACATCAAATATATTTCATCATGTCTTTGGCCATATCATATCACAACGTACCCTGCAAAAACAAGTTAGACTTCCTCTAATTGTTGTTGCATGTTTTACGTGGCTGCTATGGGTATCTAGCAAGAATGATTCTTACCTACGCAAAGCCACAACGGTGATATGCAAGTTGCTATTTAACCTTCTACAAGGACCGCCTTTATCGAATCCGATTCAACTAAGGAGGGAGAGACAGACACCCGCCAGCCATCTTTATGCAACAAAGTCACATGTCTGTCGATGGAACCGGTCTCATGTACGTGGACATGTAAAGTTGGTCCGGGCCACTTCATCCTAAAATACCGCCAAATCAAGAGAAGACCAAGAAAGGAAGCAATCTGAATATCAACGCCCACAAACTCCTTTGTGTTCTACTCGTGATGCCATCTACGCATAGGCCTAGCTCATGATGCCACTGTTAGGGAACGTTGCATGGGAAACAAAAAATTTCCTACACTCACCAAGATCAATCTAGGAGATGAACATCTATGAGAGGACAAATTGCATCTACGTGCCCTTGTAGATCACTAAGCGGAAGCGTTAAGAAATGCGGTTGATGTAGTCGAACGTCTTCACGATCCAATCACGATCCGTCCCGCGAACTCCCGAACCAAGTGCCGAACGGACGACACCTCCACATTCAACACACGTATGGCTTGATGACGCCTTCACCTCCTAGATCCAGCGAGCGATGGTGAAGTGGTAGCTCGAGTCCTCCGGCAGCACGACGGCGTGGTGGCGGTGGTGGTGGAGAAATCTCAGCAGAGCTTCGCTAAGCACTACGGAGAAGAAGATGGACTACGAGGGAGAGGAAAGGCAGCGCCGTGGCGTGGAGATGTATTCTTGGGGTGCGGCTGCCCTCTCTCTACCTCTCTATATATAGGGGGAAGGGAGGAGGAGGGGGGAACCCTAGATCCCATCTAGGGGGGCGGCGGCCATAGGGGGAAACCGTAGATGGTTTTTCGGCGCCTCCAACCCCTCGGGAGCCTTGGCCCCCAAGGCAAAGTGGTGGGAACCCTAGGGAGGGCGCCCCCACCTCCTCTAGTAACGTGGGATGGGGTGAGGGGAGTGCACAATCCCTTAGTGGGCTGATGTGCCCCCGCCCCTAGGCCCATGAGGCCCCCAACACTTGTCGGGCCCCCCAAAACCCCTTTCGGTGATGCTGGTCATCGCCCGGTACCCCCGGAACAATTCCGGACCCCAATACCCTTTGTCTAATATATCGATCTTCACCTTCGGACCATTCCGGAGTTCCTCCTCAGATTTAGGATCTCATCCGGGACTTCGAATTACCTTCGGTAACCACCATAATGACTCAACTATACTTATATCGTCACCAAACGTTAAGTGTGTAGACCCTGCGGGTTCGAGAACTATGCAGACATGACCGAGACACCTCTACGGTCAATAACCAATAGCGGGACCTGGATGCCCATATTGGTTCCCACATATTCTACGAAGATCTTATCGGTCGAACCTCGATGTCAAGGATTCAGCTAATCCCATATGTAGTTTCCTTTGTCTATAGGTATGTTACTTGCCCGAGATTTGATCGTCGGTATCACCATACCTAGTTCAATCTCGTTACTGGCAAGTCTCTTTACTCGTTCCGTAATACAAGATCCCGTGACTAACTCATTGGCCACATTGCTTGCAAGCTTATTGTGATGTTGTATTACCGAGTGGGCCCTAAGATACCTCTCCGTCATACAGAGTGACAAATCCCAGTCTTGATCCATGCCAACTCAACAGACACCCTCGGAGATACCTGTAGAGCACCTTTATAGTCACCCAATTACGTGGCGACGTTTGGTACACACAAGGCACTCCTCCGGTGTCAGTGAGTTGCATGATATCATGGTTATAAGAACATATACTTTCATGCAGAAAAACGATAGCAATAAACTTGATACGATCATATGCTACGTTCATAGTTTGGGTCTTGTCCATCACATCATTCTCCTAATGATGTGATCCCATTATCAAATGACAACTCATGTCCATGGCTAGGAAACCATAGCCGTCTTTGATCAACGAGCTAGTCCGGTAGAGGCTTACTAGGGACATGTTGTTGTCTATGTATCCACACATGTATTTGAGTTTCTGGTCAATACAATTTTAGCATGGATAATAAACAATTATCATGAACAAGGAAATATAATAATAACCACTTTATTATTGCCTCTAGGGCATATTTCCAACACGCACGTGGGGGATTTATTATGGCAGCAGCGGGCGGTTGCACTTCTCCTCGCAGTTATGTCGTGCGGGAAACGTGCCCGCGTGATGCGGGGAAGTTGGATCATGGGCACAACCGATCCCACTTCCCCATGATTTGTCATGGTATAAAACGGAGGGAGGGCGTGGCGGAGACGCCCTTGCACACTCCCCGCGCTCTCCCTTCGTCTTCCTCCTCTCCTCCGAGCTTCGAGCGTTCCCCAGCCGCAGTGCCCAGCTGTCGCCCGGGCGCTTGCTCGCAACGCACACACCGCGCTTCTTTTCCATCGTCGCGCCCGTGCCCCCGAAGAGCTCCGCCGATGGTGCGGCCGAAAGGATCTTGGGTGGGCTCTGAGACCACCGAGGCCAATATCTAGTATCTTTGTGGCACCAAGCGCCTGCCGCCGGCGCCGGTGGTGGCAGCGTGCGCGGTGGGCGAGGAGATGGAGCCGGCACCGCAGGAGGGCGAGTACGTGGTATTATTCTCCCACTTCGTGCGCGGGTTCGGCCTCCCCGCGAGCCTCTTCCTTCGCTCCTTCCTCAACTTCTTCGGGCTGTAGCCGCACCACCTCGATGCCAATGCCGTGTTGCAATTCGCCGGCTTCGCCACGCTCTGCGAGGGCTACTTGGGCGTGATGCCGGACATGGAGCTCTTGGCCCGCCTCTTCTTCCTGAAGCCGCAGGGGCCGGCGGTCGGCGTCATGTCTGACTGCGGGGCCGCCGTTGTCATGGTGTGGACGAACGGGCGTTCCCCAAGATGCCCATTGAAGATTCCGCCAAGAAGTGGCAGAACATGTTTTTTACGTGCGCAACGTCGACCCAAAGGTGGACTGCATCAACCTGCCGCCATTCCTCGACGAGCCGCCGCTCGCCAAGAAGAACTGGGGCCACCAGCCCAAGAACCCTCCGCAGGAGGTTGTGAACATCTGCACCCGGATCGCCCAAATGACGGCGCGCGAAGGGCTCACCGGGACGGACCTTGTCGCCGCCTTCGTCGCACGCCCGACGCACAAGATCGCCGAGATGAGCAACCCGCCTCTTCTTGTTGTGGTAGTACCGTAGGTTTTGCTGGTCAAAAATGCCCAAAATAGGCGAATCCAAAAGCCGCAAAAATAAACGACCTGGGGTGCACGTTTTCAGCTATTTTCCATGTTACACGCATAATAGGAACCACCGCTCGCACGTGCCCACTTCAGGACTGAACATCACTATTTATCGCCTAATGCGAGGCAGAGCTCCGGCTCGCCTCTGACACAATCCTACTGGGTCGGCAAATACTATAGATGCCGACACAGTTTTTTTTTCTTTCCGTGTTGTTTCTTATCGAATTTTCATTGTTTGCATCGATTTTTTTCAGGTTTTGTTTCTTTTTTCGTTTCTCTTTATTTCTTTCACTGGTTTTCATCAAGATTTCTTTGATTTTATTGAACACATGTCTACATTTTTCGTACACATTGTACATTTTTTTACATCATGAACATTTTTAAATACATGTTTAACATTTTTCCAAATAGAATTATTTTATCTACATTTTACATTTCTGGAATAAAAATAAGATTTATACATGTCTAACACTTCTAAATACATGTTCGACAGTTTCTAAATATATGTTTCTGAACATTTTATGAATGCGTGTTAAAAGTTTTACAAATACGTGTTGAATATTTTAGTTGAATGACATAGAACATTTTTTAAAACTATGCGGATTTTTTGTACGTTGTTAAAGGCTTTTCTAAAAAAGGCAGAAACATTTTAAACGTGTGAACATTATTTTGTGAATGGTGCGAAAATTTTTGGGGTACATAACAAATTTTATTTTTTAATATTCTTAAAAACTTAAGGTACATTATTCTGGAGCACGTGGACATTTTAAACAGCCACAAATAAAAATTACACACTCTTACAATTTTAAAAATATGTCATGAACAATTATAAAAATAAAGTAAAATGATTTTGAGAAATTTGTATAATTAGTGTTTTCCAAATATATATATATCTATATCTATCTATCTCCACCTAATAATAAAGCAACTAGCGCTTCTGGCGGCACGTCATAAGATTTGCACCCAAAATTACCAATAATTACCCCCCCCCCCCCCCCCCCCCCCCACGCAACCGGTAAGTGGGGAAAGGATCCGTTTTTTCTTTTACAATTCATTACACCGGACTTATTTCATAAGCAAGCGGCCAAGCAATGTACTACTATCAGGCAAGCAAGGCAATGGTTGGAGCCCGACTCTTCCACCCAATAGACCTGAGTTTGATTCCTGGTGAGCGCAACTTTCTTTCTTTTTGGTTTAAATTTTCTTTTATCAAGCATATCTTTTGAATCCTAACTCGAAATCTTACATGTTATATATGAAAATTACTCAGAAAAATGTATCATTTCTAAAATTAGATTTAGGATGCAATCTTAATTAATACCCTTTTCATATGAGGTATTTTGAAAATGCCTATTATATATGTTCCTACACTATTTGAATTGGCACAAAAGCTATTATTGGTACTATATGGGATGTTGATTACAAGCAGCCCTATTACATATGTTCCTGCACCATTTAAATTGGCACAAAAGCTATTATTGGCACCACAGGGATGTTGATTCCAAGCAGCTACCATCTGCTAAAGGTTACAACAAGTATATAATTATCCTCTCTATTTTGCACAGTGCACAATAAATGACCCATATACAATAATGTACACTAAACTACTAATATCTTGTACTAAAGTTGAGACACTTATTTTAGGACGAAGGGAGTACTTCTCAATTTTCATCCCAATGCAAATATTTGTTAGAAATCACTAAGGAGGAACGACAACAAAGGCGTAAAAAGATAGTAGCAGCTATGTAGATATTTTGGTAGTCTAATAAATCAGAAACACCTTGAGTACACGAAAAATCATTACGCCTTGTCGTGCAGCATCGTGAAAGATTTTAAAGAATATGCTGATGTCGTCGGGTGTGTGCATGAGGGATCATTTTTTTTCTCCAGGTGCAATGCACAGGCATATTTGCTAATACCTAATAATAAAGGGGCTATTGCTTTTGGTGGTACGTCACGGAAATTGTTCCTCAAGTTGCAAAATATTACCCAACAATGCGATCTATAAGTGGTAAAAAAACGTTTTACACAGGGAATTCCACGCATGGGCCGGCCCATGTAGCAGGGACCTCCTATACTGTGCTCTGTGCAGGGAGATGACACTACGAGCCCATTTAGGCCGGCCCATGTCCGGGGGCGGCCTATTTTTCTTAATTTCTTTTTTTTTGATTTTCAGTTTTTATGTATTAAATAGTTTGGGACTTCAAAAAAATAAAAAATAAAAAATATAAGAATTTTAGAATAAAATGTGTAATAAATCCTAAAATGTTTGTGGACTAAAAAAATGTTCGTGATTTTACAAAAAATGACTGAAATTCTGAAAACATGGGAAATCGAAAATGTTCATTATTTCAAAAAACAAATTGTGCATTAAAAATGCTTATGAAATTGAACAAACTTTTGCCAATTCAAAAAATGTTCATGAACGGATAAATATCCTAAAAATTCAAAAATTGTTTCGTGACTTATAGAATAGTTTATTTATTCATAAAATATTCACAGATTCAAAAATGATATTTAAATCAAAATACCTTCGTGAATTTCAAAATTTGTTTCACCAATTTCCAAAAAAATATTTGTTGATTCTAGAAATGTTCGCCGATTAAAGAAAATTGTTTAAAAAATGTTTGGAAATAGTATAAAATATTCATGAATTCAAAAAATGGATTTTAGAAAATGTTTGAAAATTGGTATATGTGATCATGAATTTGAAAAATGTTGGCGATTTAAAATATGTTCACAATTTTTAAAAATGTTCACGATTTCAAAAATTGTTCATGAGTTCACGAAATTTACAGTGATAGTGTATTTCAGTGATGCAACAAAATATGGTCATGGCCATTGAAGATTGTGATTTTTTCCGTTGCAACACACATGCCCTTTTCGCACCCGTCAGGCCAAAATCCTATCCAGCGCCATTTACAGCTGCTTGCGCAAATTGCGAAATCACTAATTAAAGGGTACCCATTGCAAATGTCACTTCCATCTTCTCAAGTTGAGACGAGCGGTGCACTGCATGTGCGCCATGTGCGCCATTTCAATCTTCTCAAGTTGCGAAATCACTAATTAATGAGTACTCATTGCAAATCCTACTCGTTTATTTTTTAAACCGCGCATCCGAATAGCGAACCGTTTTAACCACTAGATTTCTCACTGTCGGATTCAGGGCTCCGCAGACCCAAGATAGATGCGAACTCTGGGGTGCGTGCGAAGAACTCAACCTCCTCGGTCTGCCAACTCGTCGATCCCACGGCCAAGCTCGATGAACTGGAAGGAAATGGGACAAGGCAATTTACCCAGGTTCGGGCCACCTTGCGGTGTAAAACCCTACTCCTGCTTTTTTGGTGGATTAGCCTCAAGGTGGGCTGAGGATGAACAGTATAGTGGAAGAACAACCTCAGGAGGTGTGTTCTTGTGTTTGGGTGAGCTGGCGAAGGTGTGGATCGACTGGATCCCGATCCCCCTTTATGGTGGTGGCTAGGCTATACTTATAGTGGCCTTGGTCCTCGTCCCAAAATGAAGGCGGAAAGGGATCCCACAACGGCCAAATTTGAAGGGAGACAACTAGTACAATTGTAGGATCGAAAGTAGGCCTAGAGGGGGGGGGTGATTAGACAACTTGACCAAATAAAAGTCTAGCCTTTTCCCAATTTTAAGTCTTGGCAGATTTTAACAACTTAGCACAAGTCAAGCAATCAACCTACACATGCAATTCTAAGAGTATAGCAGCGGAATGTAAATCATTGCATATGAAGGTAAAGGGAGGGGTTTGGAAGCAGCAAACGCAATGTAGACACGAAGATTTTTGGCGTGGTTCCGATAAGTGGTGCTATCGTACATCCATGTTGATGGAGACTTCAACCCACGAAGGGTAACGGTTGCGCGATTCCACGGAGGGCTCCACCCATGAAGGGTCCATGAAGAAGCAACCTTGTCCATCCCACCATGGCCATCGCCCACGAAGGACTTGCCTCACTTAGGTAGATCTTCACGAAGTAGGCGGTCTCCTTACCCTTACAAACTCCTTGGTTCAACTCCACAGTGTTGACGGAGGCTCCCAAGTGACACCTAACCAATCTAGGAGACACCACACTCCAAAAGATAATAGATGGTGTGTTGATGATGAACTCCTTGCTCTTGTGCTTCAAATGATAGTCTCCCCAACACTCAACTCTCTCTAACACAGATTTGGCTATGGTGGAAAGATGATTTGAGTGGAAAGCAACTTGGGGAAGGCTGGAGATCAAGATTCTTGTGGTTGGATTGGAATGTCTTGGTCTCAACACATGAGTAGGTGGTTCTTTCTTAGAAAATGAATGATGGAAGTGTAGGCACATTCTGATGGCTCTCTCACTTATGGAGAGGAGGGTGGAGGGGTATATATAGCCTCCACACAAAATCTAACCATTACAACAAAAGAGCCAACTCGGCCAGACAGAATGTATGAACTCGGTGAGACCGATTCAGTCCAAAATGTGACGTTAGGATTTTAGGTGGGACCGACATGATCAACTCGGTGGGACTGATGCGCTAGGGTTAGGGCATAACTTGATCAAGGTTTGACCGATTACTTCAACTCGGTGAGACCGATTTCAGTAATAAGCAAGCAGAGAGTTGGTCAGGCAAACTCGGTGGGACCGATCGCTCCTTTTGGTAAGACTGAAACGTTATGAAAGGGAAATAGAGAGTTTGCATTGCGAACTCGATGGGACCGATCGCTCATTTCGGTAAGACCGAAACGCTACGAAGGGAAACAGAGAGTTTGCAATCCCATCTCGGTGAGACCGAGATCCCTATCGGTGAGACCGAACTGATTAGGGTTTATGGCAGTGGCTTTGTCAAGTGAACTCGGTGGCGCCGGATGGATCAAATCGGTGGGGCCGAGTTTGACTTTAGGTTTAGGACATATTTGGATATGAGAAAGTGGTTCAGGGTTTTGGAGCATATCACTAAGCATTTTGAGCAAGTAGACCATTAAGCAACACCTCATCCCCTTTAATAGTATTGGCTTTCCTATGGACTCAATGTGATCTTGGATCACTAAAATAGAAAAGAAGAGTCTTGAGCTTTTGCCAATATTTATCCTTAGCATTTTGAGGGGTCCACATCTCTAGTCCATGCCATGCCAATCATTGAACTTTCTGAAATAATCATCTTGAAAGATATTAGTTCAATGAGCTATATGTTGTTATGAATTACCAAAATCACCTAGGGATTAGTTGCACTTTCAATCTCCCCCTTTTTGGTAATTGATGACAACATATAGATCAAAGCTTCGACAAATGATAATAAGAATGAAATACATCGTCGCTTTGAGAAGTATGTGATAAGCAAGAGCTCCCCCTAAATTCGTGCATTATTAAAATTTTGCTTTTGAATGCAAATGCACAATCGATTAGGCTCATGAGTTACTCTTCCATGTCACATACATCTTGGTGGAGCGCTCAAAATGATAGAACATATATAACATGCACTCATCACCAAGACAAATATGATAGATCATACACAAGATATAAGATAGCATCATTCAAGCATAGCATAATAAAGCATAGTATGATCAACCACATGATTATAGAAGTATCTCACACACAAGCACAAATATTGTAGCAAACACAATCAAATAAGTAGCAAGAGAGACCAATAAAAAAGCAAAACACACACACTCTCTCTCTCGAAGCCTATGATCTATACACTTTCTCCCCCTTTGGCAACAAGTTACCAAAAAGCTCGAAAATGCATAGTGCTATACGGCACTCTAAGCATGATTTCTGGGAGCTCCGGAGTGCGAAGATGGCGTGGAGATAAGAACATCTACGAAGACTTCGGCTGACGTCTGAGGAGGTGGAGGGGTTTCCACTGGAGGGGCAACTGAGGCTGTGGCTACAGGAGCTGAGGTTGTGGCCCTAGAGTCAATCACTGGCACTGCTGCAGACCTGTGTCTTCTAGGCACCCTCTGATAAGCATCTGTGGTTGTCCTGTCACTCCTGTCCTCAAGGTCTTCTTGTATCTTCTCAACAGAAGTCTGAATCTTAGTGACTTTGACATCCAAGTCATGTAGCTTTGTCTCAAAGATCCTTTCAAGGCTTTCTTGATTTCGAGTCAGGGTAGCTAGTCCTTTCTCTATTCTCACAGTGGCCTCAAGCAGATAGCTGAGCTGGTCCTGCTTGGTCTTGAGATTGACTGCCGAAGGATTTGGAATCTTTGAAGCTTTTTCAGCTTGTGCCTTCTCTCTCTTCTCTTGAGCCTCAACAGAAGTTGGATGTGAAGCATCCATCACAACAGTGTTATCCTCAAAATCAGGCCTCAAGGGAAGGTGATCTCTGTCCAACAAATATGTGCCTATGCCCATCTTCGAATTTATGAGCATCTGAATATGTGGAGCATAGCCACATGATCTCTTCTGGTCAGCTGCAGTCCTAGTCTCGACAATCAAACTCGTCACTTTGAATTTCTCTGGCACATCAAACATGTGTAGCAAGTTGATGGAGTTCCCTCTGATCATCCTGTGATCTCCAGACTTGGGCAACAATGTGTGCCTGAGGATAGTGTTGATTGTTGGAAGCCCTGACAGAAGGTAATAAACAGATCCAAACTTGTGTTTTCCAAGGCATTATCTGGAATTTCTTTGTACATGTGTGCCATGGAGTTGTGATCTTTTCTGGGCTTGGCATACACATCAGTATCATCATCTGCGAGCATTTATCAACTTTGCCCACTCAGCAATGGAAGATTGGTACCTAGTACCCTTAGTCATCTAGACAATCTTGCCATCTGGGTAGAAGTGAGCTGTGGAATAGAACTGCATGATCAACTCATCATTCCATTTGGTCAATTTCTGACCCACAAAAGCATCAACTCCATTCATTCTGAAGCTCTCATGAACTCCAGGAAAGTGATCTTCATTGTTGTCAATGAACTTCCAATCGATCTATCTCATGTCACAAACAATGGGCTTCTTGTCCAGGAGGACAGTCTCATAGAAATCCTGATGTTCCTTAGTATGAAACCTGTAGTCTACAACAGTCCTTCTTCTTGTAGCATAGGGGTCTGACTGTCTCCACAATCTGAGACCTGCATCTTTCCTTATCTTCATGTTTTCAGCTACTGGATGAGTGTCATCATGGTCAGGAATCTTGGGCTTGAGCTTTCTAAGCACTTGGGCCTCTTCATCTTCTTCAACTTCAGGCACTGGGGCCTTATTATTTTCTGCAGCAGGGATGTTTCTAGTACTTCTCTTTGGTGCAGTATGCTTTGGAGCTTGTGCAGAGGACTTGGGAGCAATCTTGGGCTTGGATGGAGCAGCCCCTGACTTGATTGCATCTCCCAGGAGCTTCAGAGCTTTGGGAGCTGGTACAATATCCTCTTCCTCATCAGATGAATGCTCCTCAAATTCAGCCATAGGATCTACAAGCTTCCACCATCTTCCTCTTTTCCTTTCCTTCTTTTCCTTCCAGCACCACTTGCTGACTGGGCTTTCTCCTGAGTAGAAGCTCTAACTTTTGACATGGGCTTCCTCTGAGCAGGAGCCTTCACTTTCATGCCTGGCTTGATGCCAGCAGCAAATACAACAGTTTGCTCTTTCTTGAGCACTTTCTTCTTTGAGGTGACCTCCTCATCAACAACAAAATCCTCATCTTCTGATTCTGAGGTTCTCTTCTTCCTTGTCCTAGTTGCTACTTTGGGCAGGTTGCTTGGGGTGCGTCTGCTACCCTCATCATAGCTGCTTGAGGGACTAGTGCCCTCACTGAGATTTTGGTGCTCCTCAGACTTGTTCTGCTGTCACTCTGGTCTGACATCTCTGACACTGAAAGCTGACCCTATGAATAGATAGGTTGAGATGGAGTAGATGAGTATCACAAAGCACAACCATTTTGCAAAACAAATGAGTCAAAAACTTAGTTTTAGTTTTCTACAGAAAGCATTTCAGAGCTACCAATATTACAAACTCGGTGACACCAAAGCAGCTTTAGAGTCTAAATTGGTGAAATCGGTCAGACCGAGACACAGTTCGGTGACTCCGAGATGCTAGGGTTTCACATAGAAAGTAAACTCGGTCACACCGA
Organism: Aegilops tauschii subsp. strangulata; assembly: GCF_002575655.3. NCBI lineage: Eukaryota > Viridiplantae > Streptophyta > Magnoliopsida > Poales > Poaceae > Aegilops > Aegilops tauschii. The sequence continues at coordinate 490,413,992 of NC_053039.3, forward strand.
TTTGTACACTTTGGTCAGACCGAGTAGTACATGTCCAATGGCCTGGGCCAAATCGGTGAGACCGAAATCCTAATATCGGTCGGTCCGAGATGAGTTCGGCGGAAACCTAAACCTAAATTTTTGCATCAAATCTGATCTAACGGAGTTTTGCAGTGGATAGAGTCGTTTCAATCATGGCAAGAATATTGGCATTGATCTTTGTGCTAAGAATCGGAGTTGGGAAAGCACAAAGGGTTGAGTTCATACCCTAGCTTGGTGATGAACCCGCTACGGCGACAACGACATTGAAGATTCTCGTTGACACCGAAGGGCACCAGCGGCAGGAGGTTGCGGGCGACGAGGCGATGATCCAGAGACCACGAGACGGCAGAGCTGGACAGGCACGGGCGAAGGGGTTTGGAGAAATTTCCAAATTTTCAACCCGGGTATATATATCCAGACACTGTCGGTGTGACCGAGTGGAACAACTCGGTGGCACCGAGATGAAGAATCGCAAGCGGTTGCTGCAGCTCGGTGAGACCGAAAGGTTCTAATCGGTTGCACCGAGATCAAAAACCTAGATCAACTTAATGAACTCAGTATGACCGAATGGAATGGGTCGGTCAGACCGAAATGCACTAAGAGGTTTTGGAAGTTTAAGCCCTTGACGGATCGGTGACTCTGAGTGCTCCTCACCCGGAGGGTCCGAATTCGACTTGTTCAAACTTTGTGATGTAGCATGAATAGAGTTTGAGACGAGAAAATCATAGATAGCTAGAGGGAGTTCTTAGGCATTCTTGTCCATCCATTTGGCCAAAAGAAAAGGACCAATCAAGCAAAGCAACAAATGGATGTCATCGAATGATAAAAATATGCACTCAAAATGCTCACACAATAATATAGCAAATAAAATATGTGGCAAAGCAAGCACAAACACTCTAGCATCTATTAAGCAATTGGCGATGACTAGGTCATCTATATATGAGTACATTGACTGAGGAGTCAAATGAGAACATTTGATCATAGGTCATACACATCGTTTAAGCACAAGTGGGGTTACCACTTTTACATAAAGCATTGTTGTGTTCACACCATTAGAGTTGCTTTAGCTCAATTCTTTAGAGCAAAGCTCCCCTAGATGTGATATCCCCCCTAACAGGGATGAACTAACCTTGGGTTTTGTCGATGATCACTTCATGTAGGTGTTGAAGATGTAGATGCTCAATGTTGATGTAGATCATTTGGAGCAATCCATTGGAGTGAGCTGCACTTTCAATACCTACATGGGTTAGTCCCACAAGGAACATACAAGGATATCCATAGACATAGAGTGAAATTCACACATGATGTTGTCCATGAAAACATTAGGTTGCCTTGTCCCTTGTCTTACCAACAAGAGAGTTTGTGACTCCTTGAACTAGTGCAAGATGTGAAAGTTGATTGCACTTGTCCTTGCCAAATGAATATGAGTGAAGTATGTTGGCGGAGTCACCCTCAAGAACTCTCTAGTTCTTCTTCTTAGCCATCCACATCATCTTGATGGGAATCCTTGGAGTTTTAGTCGTACTTGATGAAGTAGAACTTGATGTAGTCTTGGGAACCCACTTGACCAAGGCCTTAGGAGCTTCTTCAAATGCATCGATCTCCTCTTGAAGCTTGCCCTTGCCTTTTAGCTTATGGTCTTGTGGTGGAAGATCATATTGAGCTTGTGTTCCTTTGAAAGAAGTGGGATCATACTTCTCTTGTTGAGGAACAAAGTTCGTCTTGGGGTATTGATCTTCTTCCCACTCAACTCCATTGGCATTGAACTTGCGTTCAAAACCAACACCTTGATTCTTCTGGTGCCTTCCTTGCTTGCGTACAATTTCCTCAAATTGCTTACTCCCGACAAGGCTCTTGTAAACACCTTTCTCTATAATTCCCTTCAATAAGCTATTTTCTTGCTCAAGTGTAACTTGGCTAAGAGAATCATTAGTGGAATCAAGAGAACTACTAGAAGCAACAATATTGGATTTAACATGATCATTGTTACTACTGGAAGAAGAATCTTTCTTACTCTTGTTGCTAGATTTAACTTGTGGTATGTAAGTAGACAAGAGTGAATGCTTGGCAATGTAAGAACTTTTCTTACGAAGATCATCATTGATTGCTTTTAAGAACCCATGCTCTTGCTCTAGATTGAGCTTTTCAAAGCGTAGCTTCTCATGAGTCTTTAAAAGCTCTCGATGACCTTCTAAGGTAGTTTCATGACTAACTTATGAATGTTTAGTTTCAATCTCCTTCTTATCGTTGTCATTCGTTTTATCTTGATTAGCATCATTAATAGCAAGTTCATCATAGTTTTCATCACTAGAGTTGTCAACAAGTAAATCATCATCACCTAGCAAATCATCTTCATCACTATTGAAATCAACATATTCGGGGTGTGATACCTTTGGGCCTTTAGCCATGAAGCATCTTCCAATCCCTTCATTTGGTGAATCAAATATGTCGTAGGAGTTGGATGACACAGGTGCTAGACCGGCAACATCTTCATCTTGAGTATATTCAGAGTCGGAGTGATAACTTCTTTTGGAGTGGTTGTCGAAGTCGGAACCGGATACCCATTCACCAACATGAGCTTGATGTCTTCGTCTTGTGTAGCTCTTTGATGACTTGTCCTTCCTTTCGAAATCCTTGCCTCTGCGAGAGGATCTTCGTTCATAATGATCATCTCTAATCCTTCTTTCTCCTGGTGGTGCTTCTTCTCTTTTGCTTCTCCTTTTAGGTGAGTCTTCTTTTCTTTTGTAGGGAGTCGTATACTCACTTGAGTAGTGTCCGGGTCTTCCACAATTGTAGCAATTGCAATCACGACTAGAAGATCTTTTGTCATTGTAGGACCTTGACTTGGAACTTCTCTCTTTTCTTCTACTCTTGTAGAACTTGTTGAAGTTCTTCACCATTAGGCTCAATTCCTCACTGAAGACTTGTTTCTCACTTGATGATGTAGGAGCATCACATGAAGCTTTGTAAGCACCACTAGACTTGTTGTGAAGCTCTTCTTTATCCTTAAGTGACATCTCTTGAGCAACAATTCTACCAATGACTTCCGTTGGCTTGAGATCTTTCTAATTGGGCATCATTTGGATCAATGTGCACACAATATCATATTTTCCATCCAAGGCTCTTTGGATCTTCTTGATGATGAATCTGTTGGTCATCTCTTCACATCCTAAGCCGGCAATCTCATTTGTGATGAGAGCAGGCCTAGAGTACATTTCAGCGACACCTTCACCATTCTTCATTTTGAACTTGTCAAGTTGACTTTGAAGTACATCCAATTTGGATTCCTTGACGGAGTCAGTACCTTCGTGCATATCAATCAAAGTATCCCAAATTTTCTTTGCATTCTCAAGACGGCTGATTTTGTTGAATTCTTCGGGGCATAGTCCGTTGAAGAGGATATCGCAAGCTTGAGGATTGTATTGCAACATCTTCAATTCTTCCATGGCAGCTTCACGATTCGGTTCCCTTCCATCGGAGAATTCACCTTGCAAGCCAATACACACAATAGCCCAAACGGCGGGGTTATGTCCAAGAATATGCATTTTCATCTTATGCTTCCAACTAGCAAAATTAGTACCATCAAAGTAAGGACCTCTACGGTGGTAATTTCCCTCACCAGACGCCATACTCTCCTAGGTTGCGAAACCAAGGCTATGATCACCAAAGCTATGGAAATCAAGGCAAATGGAGACCAAAGCTCTGATACCACTTGTAGGATCGAAAGTAGGTCTAGAGGGGGGGTGATTAGACTACTTGACCAAATAAAAATCTAGCCTTTTCCAAATTTTAAGTCTTGGCAGATTTTAACAAGTTAGCACAAGTCAAGCAATCAACCTACACATGCAATTCTAAGAGTATAGCAGCGGAATGTAAATCATTGCATATGAAGGTAAATGGAGGGGTTTGGAAGGAGCAAACGCAATGTAGACATGGATTTTTGGCGTGGTTCCGATAGGTGGTGCTATCATACATCCATTTTGATGGAGACTTCAACCCATGAAGCGTAACGTTTGCGAGAGTCCATGGAGGGCTCCACCCACGAAGGGTCCACGAAGAAGCAACCTTGCCTATCCCACCATGGCTATCGCCAATGAAGGACTTGCCTCAATTCGGTATCTTCACGAAGTAGGCGATCTCCTTGCCCTTACAAACTCCTTGGTTCAACTCCACAATCTTGACGGAGGCTCCCAAGTGAGACCTAACCAATCTAGGAGACACCACTCTCCAAAAGGTAATATATGGTGTGTTGATGATGAACTCCTCGCTCTTGTGCTTCAAATGATAGTCTCCCCAACACTCAACTCTCTCACACAGATTTGGCTATGGTGGAAAGATGATTTGAGTGGAAAGCAACTTGGGGAAGGCTAGTGATCAAGATTCTTGTGGTTGGATTGGAATGTCTTGGTCTCAACACATGTGTAGGTGGTTCTCTCTTAGAAAATGAATGGTGGAAGTGTAGGCGCGTTCTGATGGCTCTCTCACTTATGGGGAGGAGGGTGGAGGGGTATATATAGCCTCCACACAAAATCTAACCGTTACACACAAAAGATCCAACTCGGTCAGACCGAATGTATGAACTCGGTGAGACCGATTAGTCCAAAATGTGAATGTTAGGATTTTAGGTGGGACCGACATGATCAACTCGGTGGGGCCGATGAGCTAGGGTTAGGGCATAACTTGATATCGGTTTGACCGATTACTTCAACTCGGTGAGGCTGATTTCAGTAATAAGCAAACATAGATTTGGTCAGGCAAACTCGATGGGACCGATCGCTCCTTTCGGTAAGACCGAAACATTACGAAAGGGAAATAGAGCATTTGCATTGCGAACTCGGTGGGACCGATCGCTCATTTCGGTAAGACCAAAATGTTACAAAGGGAAACAGAGAGTTAGCAATCCCATGTCGGTGAGACCGAACTGATTAGGGTTTCTGGCAGTGGCTATGTCAAGTGAACTCAGTGGCGCCAGATGGATCAAATCGGTGGGGCCGAGTGTGACTTTAGGTTTAGGACATATTTGGATATGAGAAAGTGGTTCAAGGTTTTGGAGTATATCACTAAGCAGTTTGAGCAAGCAGACCATTAAGCAACACCTCATCCCCTTTTAATAGTATTGGCTTTCCTATGGACTCAATGTGATCTTGGATCACTAAAATAGAAATGGAGAGTCTTGAGCTTTTGCCAATATTTGTCCTTAGCATGTTGAGGGGTCCACATCTCTAGTCCATGCCATGCCAATCATTGAACTTTCTGAAATAATCATCTTGAAAGATATTAGTTCAATGAGCTATATGTTGTTATGAATTACCAAAACCACCCAGGGATTAGTTGTAGTTTCAACATCTTATCCTGACGAAAGGTGGTCTTCGCCTGCAAAGCTTATGGTTGTGACGTTGTGGTGGGCTCGGCGATGACCTCCGTCCTGCCGTCCTAGCGGTATTGGTCCTGTAGCATGGAAATGGAAACCTTTGGTTGATGCCTCGGGACTCCGCGCCTGCGCTTGCCTCTTTAGCACCAAAGAGGAAACCTGCTGTGCTGCGCCGGCTGGCGCCCACTTGGCCTTGGTTGTTATGGCTTGCGTCATTTGAACCTCACGAGGTGAGGGCCTGTATAGAAATCACCGCTCCTCAGGAGGCAGCCTAAGAAGGCACCCCCTTCTAGAGGTCTTGGCATCGTCCTCCTCGCGAGGGTCTTTTGTTGTTGGTGCTGAAGATGGGCCGTACCAGGCCGTCGATGGAGCCACGCGGTGGGCCGCAGGCAGGCAAGTCTGGGTACCCCGGTTACGAGGACGCTGACACTCACGTCAAGATCTTTAAAAATAGATCCCATGTTAATAGTTTTAAACAAATTTTTTCATGAAAAAATAGAAAAAACAACCAAGCCCGAAGCACGATTTTCTCCCACTTTTTTCCATTTCCCAAGAGGCACGCCTCCACGCGTCGCAAATCTGTGTGTCTCTCAGAAGGAAAAAATGCAATTTTTTTTCTTTCGGGACGCACAGACATACCCCTCGAGGAAGCAAACTTGCGGGATCTCAAAGAAAAAACATGTGCCTCTACGAGAAGAAAATCTAGGGCTCTTGCGAAAAAATGAAAAAACATGCATTTTTTCTTATTCTGAGAAGCATAGTTGTGCCTTTCGCGGAAGCAAAACTATGTCTACGAGAAGCAAATATGTGCCTCTTGCCGAAGAAAGAAAACATTTTTTTCTCTTTCCGAGAGGCACAGCTCGCAGGAACAAAACATGTGCCTCCACGAAAATCAAACCTATGTCTCTTGTGGAAGAAAAAAATGTATTTTTTTTCTTTTTGAAGAGCCACAACTATGCCTCTCGCGGAAGCAAAACTGTGCTTCCACGTGAAGTAAATTTGTGTCTCTTACGTAAGAAAAAACATGTTTTTTCTCTTTCCGAGAGGACAGTAACTCTCGCGGAGGCAAACTTGTGCTTCTCGCGGAAGAAAAGGAATGCTTTTTGACGTAATTTTTTTTGAAATCGTTTTGGGTCCTAAACATAGGGAAAACAAAAAAAACCCATCTAAAACATGAAAACATGTACACAAAATATTAAAAACAAATCCGAGGTAGCGCCCAACACGCGACATGTGGCGACCGCTGAGAGCGTAGGGCTACCCCTCAATTAGTTGCTCTCAGTAAACTCGCGCATACCCCCTTCAACCTTGGGCTCGGTCCATTACATACTTTTTTCGTTGTCATTCGCTCATGCGGGCTAGGTTCCTGATCGATTGGTCCACATTTTTTTGTCACCGGTTTCAAAACCTTCTAAAAGGTACCATCAGTTTTTTTAGGACGGTTTACCCAGCTTTTTCCGGCACGAGATTTGGGCAATTTTTCCTTTAATTTTTCTCCCTTTTCTTTCTTAATTTGATGAAATTCGTCAACTTTCACATCAAATTTCTTTTGATTTTTTTTCAGAATTCTCTCGAATCTCGTAAAAAATCAAATTGCGGGAAATGTTTTTGAATTTTTTTTAAACCTTGTGAATTTTTTTCTTCATTTTTTGAACTTTTTTTTTGAAATAATGCAAATTTTCAAGTCTTGAACTTTGTTTCAAAGTTGTGAACTTTTTTCCAAATTTCATGAAGGTTTTTCAAATTTACTGAAACCTTTTCCATTTCTGGAACTTTTTCTTTTTCGAATAGACAACCGTCAACGGTTGCTGGCCACCAGTTAATAAATTCAACCAACACACAGTTTTTTTTGTTTTAGCAAAACCAGCATGCAGCTGCACCGACACATTATCTACCGCGTGTGACCGCCGGTTAGGTCAACTATATACTTTTTATAAAACGAAAGCTCGTGGAGAGCCCAGCTTTGAATTAACAAAGCCATCAACATGTCAGGAATTACAAACACACACAGAAAACATCGGCGAAACGATACAAGGGGACACTCTAGGAAGCTTACAACTCAACTGAACGCACAAGCTCAAAAAGAATATAGGAAAAACAAAGCTCATTGCTTGTCCTAGCCGAAGACTATAGCTTACAGACATCTAGGATAGGGACACACACAAGCACGACGAGGACCTGCATAAAACAAAGTGTAGAAGTGAGCCCGACCGACGCCCAGGGAAAAAGACACCACACATCCTCCGCCTCTCTCGCCACAAAGGGAGCCTTACCTCTCGCCAGGGATCGCAAGGCGCCGCACCGTCGGATTTGAGAGACGCTCACCCTAGAGCAGGAGAAGTGCTAGCTTCGAGACCTGGAGCAGCCGCAACACACATCCACTTGAACATTCGAGCACTCCGCAATTGCCGCACCGCCACATCCTAGAACACCCGAGAATTGCAGCAAAGCCACAAGGCGCAACTACTAAAGAAATGCAGTAAGGGCATCAAGTAGAACCAACAGGCCACCGAGGAGTATTGCCTGGCGGCCGTTGAAGAAGAGAACCGGGGTTCCACCACTGGCGAGGCACGGGTCCAACCGGGTAGGGAAACCCTATCCCCTACCGCCGTGTCGAGGCGCTGCACCGCCGGAAGTGGACCAGATGCGACACTGCAAAGAACACCACCCATGAAGAAAACAGGAACGCCTTGAACCATGTAGAACCTCGCTGACACCGCCGTCACCGGACAACCCTAGCCACCCAAAGCTCCGACTTTTGAACCCCTCACCTGAACACAACCCTCCCCCAGATGGCGCCCACAAGGAAGACACGACGCAACCACACCCTCGCCGCCCAATCCAAGGCACATTTTTGGCTTTCACCCAGGAGGAGGAAAAGGGGTGGAAAGGGGAACGACCTCTGCAGCACCTCCAAGGAGGAAACACGGCGTCAAGGACGTCGCTGCCGCTGGGCCGGCCAAGCCGACCAACGTTTCCTGCGGCCCAAAACAAAATCACCGCTCACCCACCAACACCAAGGCGGTAAGACCGGCGCCCGGAGGGAAGCCGGCTGGAAGCGGAGGGGATGAGGGGACAGGGGAAAGGAGCCAAACCTCAGATCTGATGAGGAGGGGAAGAACTCTGCGCCGCCGCCACCACCCGCGTGGTCGAGGCCGCCGACTAGAGAGCACCCGCGAAAGACGCCAGCCGAGATGGCGCCGCCGCCTTGCAAAGGAGGGTCGCCGCCCCATATCCGAGGTCCTCCTCGAGGGAAGGAGCGACCGAGGCCTCGCCGCCACCATCACCGGCGCCCACGAGAGAGATTCCGGCAACCTCCTCGGGTAGTGGCGAGGAAGGGATGGTAAGGAAGAGGCGGTGCGATGGGGAAACCCTAGTCGCCACCTGTGTCGCCCGAAGCAGACGACGCGGGGGTCGAGGGGGAGGGGGTGTGTGTCGTCAACTGTATACTAGTTTGGACTGGGCTGTACATGTAGTAGCATACTCACATTTTTGGATTTATTTTGGTTTTGTCTTTTGTTTTCTTTCTCTGTTTTTCCTACTGCACAAAAATCCTAAAATGTACGCAGTTTAAAAATATTCAAAAAACGTTGATAATTTGAAAAAATATTCGTGCATATAAATATATTTATGAATTTATAAAATTGTACTTGAATTTGAAAAAAAAATTCATGAACTAAAAAAAGTTTAGCAATTCAAAAGAATTCACGAATTTCAAAAATGTGAGAGAATTTAAAAAAATCACAAAATTTAAAATAATGCTCATCAAGTTGAAAACATCTTCAAATTTGAAAAATGTTCACAAATTCAAGAAATGTTTGTAAATTTGATAAGGTTCACAAATCTAAATATTTCATAAATTCCCCAAAAGATAATTAATTTGAAAATTTACCTGCAAATTTGAAAAGTGTTTCTGATTTCAAAGAATATTTGGGATTTCATAAGAATATGAATTGAAAACTTTTGAACCTTCCCAAAACTAGGGGAAAGGTTCCAGAAGTTTCCCAAAACCGACTCCCAATGAAGTTACATGTATACTAGGAAATGGGCCAGCCTAATGTGATTGCTAGTGAGCAATTTGGCCGTAGCGCTCTTTATTAGCGCTATTACACATGTGCCCCAACTTTTCCCCGTTATCGCGCACGCCCGTGCTCCACCTGCTGGAGAACACCCACGCTTCACAGTGAAGCACACCTATGCTATTGGACGAAGCACATGTGCTTTACATTTTCTCTCTCTCAGTTGCACGTGCTTCACCGCGGGGAGCATTGTTATGCTTCGCGGAAAGCACACCTGCGCTCCACCCCGTGTGCCTGTGTTTTGCATGGAGTACCGTCTGTGCTGCATCGTCCGAGCACACTAGGGAACTGCAAATGGCGCGCACATGTGTTATGTCGTCAGAGCACACGTATGCTACATGGTTGGACTACACTAGGGATGACACACGGCGTGCTCCTGTTCGCCCCTGCGCTTCACTATTGTGACCTTTGTGGGGGTGGTTCCAAGGGTTACCCTCTAACTAGTTGCTCTCCATGAACTGGCGTGGTGAACGACGAGAGAAGAGGCCCACATTTTTACTGCACCGGCCACAACTTTTTCGGTGCCCACAAGTATTCGGGGAACTTGTACCGTGTGATTGATTTTAAGAGAGCGCCTTCATGGCTAGTGTTATTATTAGTATTGAAAAAATCACACAACTTTGTATTTTCTTGAGACATAGCGACAAAGCAAGCAAACGAGAAAATATTTTTTTGTGTCTTTTGTATTTTTTATGAGAAGTGGGGGAGATAAAAACAAGAGGCAAAGGCAAATAAAAAGTAGAGGAAGTAGATGATAGTTTGTGCGAAGGTACTTGATAGGCTTTGATGATGTCTCCCCGACAATGGCGCTAGAAATTATTTCTGCTACTTGTGAGCTGCGTTGGGATTTTCCCCGAAAAGGAGCGGAGATGCAGTACAATAGAGATAAGTATTTTCACTCAGTGAGAACCAAGGTTTATTGAACGAATAGGAGAATCCCGCGAAGCCTCATGAACACCACCTGCACACACGAAAGCAAATACTTGCACCCAACATGGTCGGGTTGTAATCCCCTTGAACTCGTTAATTGTAAGGATCAAATCTCATAGTGGTAGATAGATAAATTGCAAAATAAAATAAAAGAACTAAAATTGCAGCAAGGGTATTTTGGTTTTTATAATATGATAAAATTAGACTCGGGGGCCATAGTTTTCACTAGAGGCTTCTCTCTTGAACACATAGCATACGGTGGGTGAACAAATTACTATTGGGCAACTGATAGAAAAGTGCATAGTTATGACGATATTCAAGAAAATGATCATGTATATAGGCATCACATCCGAGACGAGTAGACCGACTCCTGCCTGCATCTACTACTATTACTCCACCAATCGACCACTATCCAGCATGCATCTGTGGTATTAAGTTCATAAAAACAGAGTAATGCCTTAAGCAAGATGACATGATGTAGACAAAGTAAACTCAATCAATATGAATAAACCCTGTCATTTTACCCTTAATGATAGCAATACAAATATGTGTCTTGTCCCTTTCTGTCACTGGGATATAAAGCACCGCAAGATTGAACCCATCACAAAGACCTCTCCCACTGAAGATAAATCAATCTAGTCGGCCAAACCAAATGGATAAGCCGGAGAGAAATACAAAGCTATAAACATCATGCATAATAAAGTTCAAAAAAGAGTCAACTACTTCTCATGAATACTTAGATCGTAAACCCACAATTCATCGGATCCCAACAAACACACTGCAAAGGAAGATCACATCGGATAGAACTCCAAGAACATTGAGGAGAACATTGTATTGAAGATCAAAGAGAGAGAAGAAGTCAACTAGCTACTAGCTATGATCCCATAGGTCTGTGGTGAACTACTCATGCATCATCGGAAGGCAAGAAGGGTGATGTAGAAGCCCTCCATGATTGATTCCCCCTCTGGCAAAGTACCAGAAAAGCCCTCCACATGGGATCGCGGAAGAACAGATGCTTGCGGTTGCGAAAAAAGTGTTTCGGGCGGCTCTTGTTGGTTTGGGGATATTTTTGAATTTATAGAAATGAAATTAGGTGAAACGGAGCTGAGTGGGGCTCACAAGCTCGGGGGGGGGGGGGGGGGGCGCACCCCAGGCGCACCCCTCGAGCTTGTGGCTCTCCCGTATCTCGTCTGGTCTCCTCCTGAAGCTTCCAGGGTCCCTTCTGGTCCAGAAAAAATTAATCCAAAGTTTTTTTTTTCCATTTGGAGTTCGTTTGATATTGATTTTCTGAAAAGACAAAAAACCATCTAAAACAAGAACTAACACTAGGCACTAGGTCAATAGGTTAGTCCTAAAAAATGATATAAAAAGCATATAAATGCATATAAAGCATCCAATATTGATAATATAATAGCATGGAACTATCAAAAGTTATAGATACGTTGGAGACGTATCAGTGGGGCTCCCATACAGTGGATGATTTGGGCTGCCTCATGGGGCCCCCCACCTAACCAAAACGTGCTCCACAACTTTAGGTTACCCCAATGTCACCTCAGGAATCCGTGAGTTGAGTGCCAAAACACATATCAAGTGAATCAATATGATACCCCATTGTCACCACGGGTATTCATAGCAAGACATTCATCAAGTGCTCTCAAATCCATAAAAGTATTCAATCCGATAAAACGAAATCTCAAAGGGAAAACTCAATTCACAACAAGATAGGGAGGGGAAAACACCATATGATCTAACTATATTAACAAAGCCCGCGATACATCAAGATCGTGACATCTCAAGAACACGAGAGAGAGAGAGAGAGAGATTAAACACATAGCTACTGGTACAAACCCTCAGCCCCGAGGGTGGACTACTTCCTCCTCATCATGGCGGCTATAGGGATGATGAAGATGGCCACCGGTGACCATTTCCCCCTCCGGCGGATTGCTGGAACGGGGTCTAGATTGGTTTTTTGTGGCTACAGAGGCTTGCGGCGGCGAAACTTCTGATCTAGGGTATTTCTAATGGTTTCTCTATTTATAGGATTTTTCAGCGTTGGAATCACGCGAAGATGGGCCTCGAGGTGGGCACAACCCACCTGGGCGCGCCTGGGCCTCCTGGCGCGGCCAGGTGTCTTGTGCTCACCTCCTTCACCTTCTGGTCCTCCTACAAAACTTCTAGTCCTCTTTTGTTCAAAAAAAATCGTAAAAAAGTTTGTTGCATTTGGAGAACTTTTATTTCTGCACAAAAAAACACCACGGTAGTTCTGCTGAAAACAGCGTCAGTCCGGGTTAGTTCCATGCAAATCATACCAAAACCATATAAAATTATTGTGAACATGGCATGAATACTTCATAAATTATAGATACGTTGGAGACGTATCTGGTACCAAGCCCCAAAAGGCGGCTTTCAAAGAAAGCCACCAAACATGGCAATAGTGTTTCCTATATCATCCCATGATTCGCGGGATCTTGTCCCCTCAGACAGGGACAAGATTTTTTCATGATCGTTTAATCTAGAAAAACTCTCGAAGGTCCAGAACATTTCCAGCACCCCCTAAAATAATTCTGGACGTGATCCGGAACATTTCTGGTATGAAGTTTTTATCTCCGAAACACTTACGGTGACCCCGAAACATTTCTGGTTTTCTCTTTGAAACTTTTCCCGTCATCTCCGAAATTTTTCCAGAAACAATCTCTCTGGCTCCCTATCTATTACTTAGCAGTTAGATGACCCTTAAGTGTGTGATCCTATAGGTTCGTTGAAGTATAGACATGACCGGACCTGTTTCCGACCAATGATCAATAGCGGAACTGTGGACATCCATATTGACCCCTATACCCACACGAATGAATATTCGAGTGAACCTGCAGTTATGGGATCTTGTTCCTGTTGCTTTGTGATATGTTACAAACACCCGGGGTGAGACTTAATGGCATCCCCGTGAATCAACAACTTGTTCACTATGTTAGTTACCTTGTTACCGGTTTTGTTCTCTTTTCTTGTTCCCACATTTCGACATCCCGTGATCAAATCATGATGTGTCTGGACAAACAATGATGCATACCATAACACCAAGAGAGCCCGAATAATATCTCTCCATCGTCGGAGGAGCGAATCCCAATCTTGAGCTATCAAGTAGCTCGTCATACTTTTCCATGAACCCGAAAGTCACCGTAATAGCCACCTTGTTACAGATGACATTTAACTAACCCCAAACTTCATGAAGCAAGTATGAAGGAACTCGATACTCTCATGGTCTAAGGAATTATGCAAATGCTAACTTTCTCTGTGTTGTAAAACTATTAACTTTTGATGAATGTATCTAATAGCATAAGATCAATTAGGGTCGATCCAACACAAGTGTTCTTCTAACAATGTGTCCTTAAAGTTGCCTGCATAGACATGCGCATGATCAGGAAAACATAATCATCATGCAATACTTACCCTCCCTCCCTCATCGCCACTTGAGGAGGTCGCCAGATTCGCTCTCGTGGCTGCTGGTGATGGTGGCGGCTGACGGTGTCCTGGAGTAGGGGGTACTCACCATGTCGTCTCCCGACCAGCTGGATCGGGCCGAGGACCCCCATGGCGGTTCACTCATGGGCCACTTCGGGCAGCCCATGCCGCATACAAGGAGGTTTCCACAAGACTTGGCGCACAAGACAAGAACTCTCCTAAACCCTAGGCCTCTGGTTCATTATATAAACTGAGGCTAGGCTAGTCAATAGACCAACTTATATTCATTACTACAATCTCGTGGTAGATACATGTACTCTGTACTACACCCATATCAATACAATCAAAAGCAGGATGTAGGGTATTATCTCTTCGAGAGAGCCCGAACCTGGGTAAAACCCCGTGTCCATGTTACCATCGCTCCAAGATGCCTAGCTTAGGACCCCTACTATGAGATACGCCGGATATAGAACTGACATTGGTGCTTTCATTAAGAGCCTGCTGGGTGATCGTCATGGATCGATGGGATGATCAGGTGATATTTCTTCTGTTAGATCTGTTCTACATATATTAATTCTCTAGTAAATTATCTTCAGTTGGACTGTGTTATTCGCAGGTGTATTCTAGATCGAAACAGTAAGAACCGAAGGCAAACATTAAGATCGGCAGCGTGCTCCTGTCCGAGGACACTTCATCTAAATTGATTCCACGTATACATATACTGGATATACGGCGGCAGCGTAACGCAGCAACACAACTGGCAGGAGCACGTGTATGGACGCTAAAAGGCTCAAAGCCCTGGCGAAATCAGGGGAGCAGGGCGCAGGGCAGGCCCACACGACATTATTCCCTGATTCAAAAAGAATCCCACATTGATGGGATGGCAACTTTTCCTCTCGTGAAGATTGCTTCATCTACTAATCGGTCAGCCCGGACGCAGTCTGGAGTCACTCCGGTCAGGGCGTCCCTCGTGGAATCCTGACGTTTATGATCATCTCGTCTGCCATCAGTTTTATGAATCATCAGGTGCAATTGTTCTAGTTTTCCGCATTGTACATATTAATAATATTTCAAAGAGTATTTTTTGCTTGCCATCGTTTTTGGTGCAACAGATTTTGCAATCCAGTCTATGCCGCGGCCACTGTTTCAGGGTGATCTGATATGCCATTGTTGCCCCACGCGCATCACATCTGTAATTCGGGCAACCCTGCGAATTCGGATTTGTCACCTCGTCGCGCCGACGCCCTGTGTCGACGACAGCCTCGCCCCAGGCCACATCTATCTTAAATAATTTATTTCGCATAAATAGTTTTTCATCTAGATCTGTTCTATACAGATCAAATTCTTTGAAGATTATTGTTCTTGGTTCGCTGTTTTATTCAACAGGTTCGTCCGAGGTTGATTTTTTTATCTAAGATCGGATCAAGAACCTTTTTGCGCCGGCTACGGCCTAACATAAAAAATAAGCATGGCCAAGAACCGCATGGCGGCGACATATAGACCACATCAATACGCGTCTTGAGAAGTTCGGCTGAGTGTTGGCTTCACCCACAAGCCCCCAAGCAACCACGAGGAGCCGAGAATGGCCTGGCTCAGATCACGCTTACACAGGGATAATCTTTTGCCTTTTTTATACCTTTTGTTTAACTACTTGAGCTACTGATAGATAGCTACTACTTTATGCATACAACTAATGAATGCTGGTTTGCAGTAGTTTTTAATTGCTCCATGGCTGCTACATCACGTGGAGATCAAGTCATCCTGGTAAAGGATTAGTACTTCCCATGTTGACTGGTCCGCAGATGATCAGTGTTGCCAAAACACATGCTTCCGGCCAATTGGCTTCATCTATAGTTCGGCGGACATCACATCGGCAGCCTGGCCTGCCAGATGAACCTGAACTACGTCACGTGGTCACATTCACCGCATCACACCGACGCCCTGCATCGACATTGATTCGGCGCCAGGCCACATATCTTTAAATAAATTATCTTGCGGAAATTAACTATGCGAGGATTTTTTATATATTTATATTATTATTTTTGGACTGCACTATTTTACATGTGTAGGTAATCGACTTCAACTGCGTCACGCGGTCACTTCGGCAAGCCGACGTCGTCGTCCCAATCGGCATAAATCGGCTCGCGTGATCACCTTGTTGGTCGAATTGCCATACCGACATGTTCGGTTGCCTCGGGGACTTCGGTATCGCTGAGAGAGCTCTACCTCATCGAGTGTTCGCCATAGGGGCCATATTTCTTTCATTACTCACTTTGCATAAATTATTAATTATGCAACAAATTTTTTTAATTTATTATTATTACTATTATCTCCGGTTGCACTATTTTCTATGCATAGGTAAATGATCCGGGTTGGGCAGCGCTGTCACCTCGGAGTACCGACGTTCCACGGCACCTCGGCTGGACCAGGGGCTTCGTCATCACTTCATTAACCCACACCGGGACTTCGGCGTCATACTGCCGGCCTGCTCCGTCGCCTCGGTCGGACTGGGAGTTCCACCTCGCCACATTGGCCGTGCTATGTCGCCACTTCGGAGTGCCGAGCTCTTTGCTCCGCCACCTCGGGACCGGCTTGGGGGCTGGGACCTCGTCCCACCGTAAGCTCGGGCCGCACATCGACACCAAGCACATTAACCAGTTAAGTCTCTTCCATGCTCAGGTTTTTTTAATTTTTGTTCGGTTCGACCAAACATTATATTTGTGTTAAAAAACTTAGTTTGTCAACAAACATTGTTTGTTAAAAACACTTCATTTCCCATGTTAACTGGGGACTCTTAAATTTACATGAGCAGTTTTATAATAAGTGTTCTTCTTCTAAGTCGTTGCAAAGTCTTTTTCTATCGCTCCTTTTTTCGACGCGAGTGTGTGGTCAATAGCCGGGGAGCCTAATTTCTCTCTCAAAGCCGCTAGAGTTTAGTTTGCCAAACTGGCCTAATGACAAGTACTCCGCCTTCGGGATAGGAGGTTGAAGCCGTAGGCTAACCCGCTTGAAGTCTTGAGATCGGATGTGTCATGTTAAAGCACGACAGCAGCACATTTTTTAAGACCAATTTTCGGATTGGCACCGAACACTTGATCTAGTTCGGACGTCAAGTTTTTACTATAGTTTTTTGATTCTCCAAGATTATGGCACTTTTAACCTATTTGCGTGTTTCCAGCATAAGTCTCGGAGTGCAACGCCTGACGCCTTTAAAGCATTGGCAATATTAACGGGGGGCTGAGATTACATCCGAACCCACCAAAACCAAGGTACCCCATAGAGTCCTCGGCAAAGCATTCTCGGGCATCACCTTATATGCATCGGTTTCGAATTGTGTCTTCGGTCAATAGTTGGATTGACGGCTCCTATGCTTGCCTCCTACGTTCCGCTTTGTTCGGCTAGGAGTGCAAAGGGAGAACCACTGCGATTGTGCTTCCAGCTCAAATGGTTAAGCGCCTCGGTGGAGAAAGCCGAAAACTGACTATCACAATAAGCGTAAACTGGTCAGTGATCCGATGACTGTGTTAAACTATAAGATCGATGGAGGTCACCCCATGTTAAACGACGGGCCGTTCATAACATTGGCCGAAGTGTTAACGGCTTGACATCAGCTGACGCCGAACACTAACTGGGGGCTAATAACTGTCCTCCCAAATTTAAGCTCCTATGACTAAGTGAAAGTTATAAAGCCCACATATCTGATTGCCTTGTTTCCGCTAACACAACTGCCTCCGGGCACCGAGACGTCGGCTAAGGGTTGTCTTGTTACTGCGGAAGCACCCTACGTAGCATCTACAAAGGGGTAGAAGCCGACGATGGGCCACTTTCAAATGATAAGCGGTCACAACGGAGTCAAAATAAACATATATCATCAGCGTTTGTATTCATTATACAAATGTTGCCTTCCGTAATTATTGTTATAAAGCCATGAATATGCATCAATTTGACTTAAGATTTTGGCCAAGCTAGGTTGCCTGGCTCCTGTGCTTACCCCTACGTTCCCGATTGTTCGGCTAGGCGGTAAAGGGAGCACCTCCGTGATTGCTACTACCGGGTCATCCGAGTTAGTACCTCAAACTGGGTGAAGCCGAAAGCTAGCCATCTTAAAGCATATAATTAGTCGGTAACGACGGAAGTGAAAATTTAGGTTCGCTAAAGACCATGTAGTTCGGGAACTTTCCCCAAACTAAATCCTCAATATCTTGCTCCCACATTGATCAGAGCTAAGGTTTCATGATCATGCTTAGCATGACAACCCAAAGAAAGGAACCGATAGCAAGACTATTTTCTTTGGCAGATGTTTCTTATGTTAAACAGTAATATAACATATCTCTCTGCGTACCTTTGTTTATAAAACCATATGGCCGGATTGCCTTGTTTGTCACAAATCTTTGCCCTCATAAAGGCTTTATAAAGTAGGACAAACACTCCTTGGCTACTGGCCGAGGAGGTGGAAGCCGATGGTCGGTCAACAAAGTTTGTACAATGCGAATCCGAGCATTAATGATGTAAAGTACTTGGATACATAGAATCATTACACATAATTTGTGATTTTACTCCGGATATCGATCCTTAATTCGGCCAACCCGTGCCCACATTAAGTCTCGGGGGCTACTGGGCTTTGTGCTTATCATTTACAAATATTAAAGGGGCACATCGATCCCCTGATCTAGTGTTGGCACCCGAGCAATGGCTCGGGGGCTACTGCATTGCCTATTCAATGCAGAAAATTCAAAGTGATCAGTGTTCGGCTAGACCAAGCTATGGGCAAACGTGTCTTCGGACAACAATAGGTACCATCTGGGACTTATCCGGCATCAACCTAATATATTACAGCGACCTCTCAAAATCCTCTCTCAAGGGCCCGTCCGCCGATCACTATCTCCTCTAATATATTACACTGTGTTTCTATTCCTACGTATGCTGCTGAGCTAGCTAGGAGTTGATCCTCAGGCCAATTTTGCGAATCGACCTGAGTCTCAGGGGCTACTAGGATAAGCGGTTTCATGTTTTCCTTCAGGTGCATCTTGGGTTTTAGACCGACACACACCTTGAGGGCTACTGGTTATACATATCGGCAGTGAATAAATTTCACCGATCGGAAACAATTCCATAAACAATCAGCCCAAGACCAAGGTGGTACACCACCTCGGATGCTGTCCGGCATAAAGCTTGGATACAAATGGCTGGCTCCATACAGGGCATTTTTGGCATTAAGCTCGGCAGAACTCCTTCAACTTTTTCGAACCAAGATGATATATGACACCTCGGATATAGTCTGGCGTTGGAGATCGGATACAGTCCGGTGTTGGAGCTCAGATATAGTCCGGCGATGGAGCTCGGATGCAGTCTGGTGTTGGAGTTCGGCTGCAAGGGGATACCTCAAATGCAGTCCGGTGTTGGAGCTCAGATGCAAGAGGACACTGCTACACGGGAACAACTTCAAACCCGAGGTGTGGCATAAAAAGAACAAGGCATTGATAAAGGCCGAAAACTTAAAGGGGCTCCTTGGATACCCGATGTATAAACTCTTCGGATTCACTTCAGCGATCCTCAAGATCGAAGATGAGAAGATTTGTTGAACCAGTTTTCAAGACCGACGACCGAAATGAAGAACCGTTCGGAAGAATCGAGGAGCGTCCCGAACTTGAAGACCGGTTCAGCGGGTTACTGACGGTGTCCTGGACTAGGGGGTACTCACCATGTCGTCTTCCGACCAGCTGGATCGGGCCGAGGACCCCCATGGTGGTTCACTAATGGGCCACTTCGGGCAGCCCATGCCGCATACAAGGAGGTTTCCACAAGACTTGGTGCACAGGACAAGGACTCTCCTAAACCCTAGGCCTCTGGTGCATTATATAAACCGAGGCTAGGCTAGTCAATAGACCAACTTATATTCATTACTACAATCTCATGGTAGATACATCTATTCTGTACTACACCCATATCAATACAATCAAAAGCAGGATGTAGGGTATTATCTCTTCGAGAGAGCCCGAACCTGTGTAAAACCCCGTGTCCATGTTACCATCGCTCCAAGATGCCTAGCTTAGGACCCCTACTACGAGATACGCTGGATATAGAACTGACAGCGACGAGGCCTCTGTTGCTCCTTCCCTCGAGGAGGACCTCGGATCTGGGGAGGCGACCCTCCTTGGCAAGGTGGCGCCGCCATCCCTCTCTGGTCGGCGGCCTTGACCACGCGGGTGGTGAGATGCCTACGGGTGGCAGCGGTGGCGCGGAGTTCTTCCCCTCCTCGTCAGATATGAGGTTTGGCTCCCTTCCCCTGTCCCCCTCATCCCCGCTGCTTCTAGCGGGATTCCCTTCGGGTGCTGGCCTTGGTGTTGGTGGGTGACTGGTGGTTTGGTTTTGGGCCGCGGGAAACCGTTGGTCGGCTTGGCTGGCTCAGCGGCAACGACGTCCTTGACACCATGTTTCCTCCTTGGAGGTGCTGCAGAGGTCCTTCCCCTTTCCACCCCCCGTTCCTCCTCCCGGGTGAAAGCCTAAAATATGGCTTGGATTGGGCGGCGATGGTGTGTTGTGTGTCTTATCTTCCTTTGGGGCGCCGCCTGGGGAAGGTTGCATTCGGGTGAGGGGTTCAAAAGTCAAAGCTTTGGGGTGCTCGGGTTGTCCCGTGACGGCGGTGTCAGCGAGGTTCTGCATGGCTGAAGGCGTCCCCGTTTCCCTCATGGGTGGTGTTCTCTGCCGGTGTCGCGTCTGGTCCACTTCCGGTGGTGCGGCGCCTCAACCCGACGGTAGTGGATAGGGTTCCCCTACTCGGCTAGACCTGCGCCTCGCCAGCGGCGGAACCCCGGTTCTGTTTTTCAACGGCTGCCTGGCAGTGCTTCTCGGTGGCCTGTTGGTTCTACTTGATGCCCTTGCTGCCTTTCTTTAGTAGCTGCTCTTGGTGGCTGATACGTCTCCAACGTATCTATAATTTTTATTGTTCCATGCTATTATATTATCTGTTTTGGATATTTTATATGCATTAATATGCTATTTTATATTATTTTTGGGACTAACCTATTAACCTAGAGCCCAGTTCCAGTTCCTATTTTTCCCTGTTTTCGAGTTTCGTAGAAAAGGAATACCAAACAGAGTCGAAACAAAATAAAACCTTCGCGATGATTTTCTTGGACCAGAAGACAACCAGGAGACTTGGAGATGAAGTTGGAGGAGCCACGATGCGGCCACAAGGACACAGGGGGGTAGGGCGCGCCCCCACCCTTGTGGGCCCCTTGTGCATCTCCTGACCTAATTCTTTCGCCTATATATTCCCATATATCCCCAAACCAATGGAGGCATCCACGAAAACACTTTTCGACCGCCGCAACCTTCTCTACCCGTGAGATCCCATCTAGGGACCTTTTCCGGCACCCTGCCGGAGGGGGATTCGATCACGGAGGGCTTCTACATCAACTCTATTTCCCTTCCGACGAAGCGTGAGTAGTTTACCACAGACCTACGGGTCCATAGCTAGTAGCTAGATGGCTTCTTCTCTCTCTTTGATTCTCAATACCATGTTCTCCTCGATGTTCTTGGAGATCTATTCGATGTAATACTTTTTTGAGGTGTGTTTGCCGAGATCCGTTGAATTTTGGATTTATGATAAGCTTATCTATGAATATTATTTGGATCTCCTCTGAATTCTTATATGCATGATTTGATTGTTGGGGAATGCAGTAATTTCAAAAAAATTCCTACGCACACGCAAGATCCATCTAGGTGATGCATAGCAACGAGCGGGAGAGTGTGTCCACGTACCCTCGTAGACCGTAAGCGGAAGCGTTAAGCAACGCGGTTGATGTAGTCGAACGTCTTCACGATCCAACCGATCAAGTACCGAACGCACGGCACCTCCGCGATCTGCACACGTTCAGCTCGGTAACATCCCTCGTACTCTTGATCCAGTTGAGGCTGAGGGAGAGTTTCGTTAGCACGACGGCGTGATGACGGTCATGATGAAGTTACCGAAGCAGGGCTTTGCCTAAGCACTACAACGATATGACCGAGGTGGAAATTTGTGGAGGGGGCACCGCACACGGTTAAGACAACTGTCAACTTATGTGTCTATGGGGTGTCGTCCTCCCCCGTATATAAAGGAGTGGAGGGCCGGCCCTCTCTATGGCGCGCCCCAAGGGGGAATCCTACTCCTACTCCAAGTAGGAGTAGGTCCCCCCCCCTTCCCTAGTTGGAGTAGGAGAGGAATGAAGAGGGAGAGGGAGAGAAGGAAAGGGGGGCCGGCCCCCCACCCCAATTCGGATTGGGCTTGGGGGGTGCGCCCTCCACCTAGCCCCCCCTCCTCTCTTCCACTAAGGCCCAATAAGGCCCATTGACTCCCCGGGGGGTTCCGGTAACCTCCCAGTACTCTAGAAAATGCCTTAACTCATCCAGAACCATTCCGGTGTCCAAACATAGCCTTACAATATATGGATCTTTATGTCTCGGCCATTTCGAGACTCCTCGTCATGTCCGTGATCACATCCGGGACTCCGAACAACCTTCGGTACATAAAAACACATAAACTCATAATACCGATCGTCATCGAACATTAAGTGTGTGGACCCTACGGGTTCGAGAACTAGTAGAAATGACCGAGACTCATCTCTAGTCAATAACCAATAGCGGAACTTGGATGCTCATATTGGCTCCTACATATTCTACGAAGATCTTTATCGGTCAAACCGCATAACAACATACGTTGTTCCCTTTGTCATCGGTATATTACTTGCCCGAGATTCGATAGTCGGTATCTCAATACCTAGTTCAATCTCGTTACCGGCAAGTCTCTTTACTCGTTCCGTAATGCATCATCCCGCAACTAACTCATTAGTTACATTGCTTACAAGGCTTATAGTGATGTGCATTACCGAGAGGGCCAAGAGATACCTCTCCGACAATCAGAGTGACAAATCCTAATCTCGATTTATGCCAACTCAACAAACACCATTAGAGACACCTATAGAGCACATTTATAATCACCCAGTTATGTTGTGACGTTTGATAGCACACTAAGTGTTCCTCCAGTATTCGGGAGTTGCATAATCTCATAGTCATAGGAACATGTCTAAGTCATGAAGAAAGCAATAGCAACAAACTAAACGATCATCGTGCTAAGCTAACGGATGGGTCATGTCAATCACATCATTCTCTAATGATGTGATCCCGTTAGTCAAATGACAACTCATGTCTATGGTTAGGAAACTTAACCATCTTTGATTAATGAGCTAGTCAAGTAGAGGCATACTAGTGACACTCAGTTTGTCTATGTATTCACACATGTACTAAGTTTCCGGTTAATACAATACTAGCATGAATAATAAACATTTATCATGATATAAGGAAATATAAATAACAACTTTATTATTGCCTCTAGGGCATATTTCCTTCAGTCTCCCACTTGCACTAGAGTCAATAATCTAGATTACACAGTAATGATTCTAACACCCATGGAGTCATTAGTGCTGATCATGTTTTGCTCGTGAGAGAGGCTTAGTCAACGGGTCTGCAACATTCAAATCCGTATGTATCTTGCAAATCTCTATGTCTCCCTCCTTGACTTGATCACAGATGGAATTGAAGCGTCTCTTGATGTGCTTGGTTCTCTTGTGAAATCTGGATTCCTTTGCCAAGGCAATTGCACCAGTATTGTCACAAAAGATTCTCACTGGACCAGATGCACTAGGTATGACACCTAGATCGGATATGAACTACTTCATCTAGACTCCTTCATTTGCTGCTTCCGAAGCAGCTATGTACTCCGCTTCACACGTAGATCCCGCCACGATGCTTTGCTTAGAACTGCACCAACTGACAGCTCCACCGTTCAATATAAATACGTATCCAGTTTGTGACTTAGAGCCACTCGGATCAGTGTCAAAGCTTGCATCGACATAACCATTTATGACAAGCTCTTTGTCACCTCCATAAACGAGAAACATATCCTTAGTCCTTTTCAGGTATTTCAGGATGTTCTTGACCGATGTCCAGTGATCCACTCTTGGATTACTTTGGTACCTCCCTGCTAAACTAATAGCAAGGCAGACATCAGGTCTGGTACACAACATTGCATACATGATAGAACCTATGGCTAAAGCATTGGGAATGACTTTCATTTTCTCTCTATCTTCTGCAGTGGTTGGGTATTGAGTCTGACTCAACTTCACACCTTGTAACACAGGCAAGAACCCTTTCCTTACTTGATCCATTTTGAACTTCTTCAAAACTTTATCAAGGTATGTGCTTTGTGAAAGTCCAATTAAGCGTCTTGATCTATCTCTATAGATCTTGATGCCCAATATATAAGCAGCTTCACCGAGGTCTTTCATTGAAAAACTCTTGTTCAAGTATCCTTTTATGCTATCCAGAAATTCTATATCATTTCCAATCAACAATATGCCATCCACATATAATATTAGAAATGCTACAGAGCTCCCACTCACTTTCTTGTAAATACAGGCTTCTACAAAACTCTGTATAAAACCATATGCTTTGATCAAACTATCAAAACGTTTATTCCAACTCCGAGATGCTTGCACCAGTCCATAAATGGATCGTTGGAGCTTGCACACTTTGTTAGCATCCTTTGGATCGATAAAACCTTCTGGTTGCATCATATACAACTCTTCTTCCAGAAATCCATTCAGGAATGCAGTTTTTACATCCATTTGCCAAATTTCATAATCATAAAATGCGGCAATTGCTAAAATGATTCGGACGGACTTAAGCATCGCTACGGGTGAGAAGGTCTCATCGTAGTCAACTCCTTGAACTTGTCGAAAACCTTTCGCAACAAGTCGAGCTTTGTAGACAGTAACATTACCGTCAGCGTCAGTCTTCTTCTTGAAGATCCATTTATTCTCTATTGCTTGCCGATCATCGGGCAAGTCAACCAAAGTCCACACTTTGTTCTCATACATGGATCCCATCTCAGATTTCATGGCCTCAAGTCATTTTGCGGAATCTGGGCTCATCATCGCTTCCTCATAGTTCGTAGGTTCGTCATGGTCAAGTAACATGACCTCCAGAATAGGATTACCGTACCACTCTGGTGTGGATCTTACTCTGGTTGACCTAGGAGGTTCGGTAAGTTACATGATCATCATCATTAGCTTCCTCACTAATTTGTGTAGGAGTCACAGAAACTCATTTCTGTGATGAACCACTTTCCAATAATGGAGCAGGTACAGTTCCCTCATCAAGTTCTACTTTCCTCCCACTCATTTCTTTCGAGAGAAACTCCTTCTCTAGAAAGGATCCATTCTTAGCAACGAATATCTTGCCTTTAGATCTGTGATAGAAGGTGTACCCAACAGTCTCTTTTGGGTATCCTAATGTCGGATCACGGGTTCCGGCAAAACCCTCAAGGTTCGAACACTGGGGTGCGCGAGGAGGTTTCCTCCCTACCGATCTACGCCCTAGCTCGCAAAGATCTCGCGGACGAACTCGACGAACTCACAACACAAAGACACAAGATTTATACTGGTTTGGGCCACCGTTGTGGTGTAATACCCTACTCCAGTGTGGTGGTGGTGGATTGCCTCTTGGGCTGATGATGAACAGTACAAGGAGAAGAACAGCCTCCTGAGGTTGAGGTGTTCTTGTGCTCTGCGAGCTTGTGGATGTGAGGATGGGAGGTCGAATCTCTCTCGATCTGATGCCTCTACTGTGGTGGCCAGTTCTACTTATATAGGCCCTGGTCCTCTCCCCAAATGTTGAGCGGGAAGGGAGACAACAACGACCAATTTGAAAGGGGACAGCTAGTACAGCTTATCCTGAACAAAAGTGGTCTTCGCCTGCAAAAGGCTCTGGTGGTGACGCCGTCTAGGGCTCCATGGTGACCTCTGTCTTGTCGTCCTGCTGGTCTTGGTCTCGTTGCACCGATATGGAAACCTTTGCTTGATGCCTCAGTACTCCGCTCCTCGCTTGCCTCCTTAGCACCAAAGAGGAAATAGGGACGCTGCGCGCGCTGGCGCCCGCCTGATATTGATCGTCATGGCTCACGTCACGAGAGCCTCGCGAGGTTTGTCCTGCCTTGATTTCTCCGCTCCTCGTGAGGCAGCCTGGTGAGGCCGCTCCTGAGGAGGTCTCGCGTCGTCCGCCTCGCGAGGCTTGGCCCCTCGCGAGGCTTGGCCCCTCGCGAGGGTATTGAATGCCTTGTTGATGAAGACGGGCCGTATAGGCCTGCTAGCACAGCCACGCCGTGGGCCGCAGGCAGGCAAATCTGGGGACCCCCGTTCCCAGAACGCCGACAGTAGCCCCCGGGCCCAAGGCGCGCTCGGGCTTGGCTTCGAGGCGAAGCCAAAGGTCAAGCGCGGAGCACCGCGGGCCCCAAAAGCCTGCGGCCTTGATCGACGCGTGGCGGCTGATTGGACGTGGGCGTCTCCGCTTCCCTACGCTGCCTCGGCAACTGCTCGACTTGACAAGTCCCTGCGACATGCAAGGAAAACTATCATTACCTGTGATCGTGGGAGGCGCCGGTTGGCCTTCTTCCGCTATAAATGGCAGGTGGGCAGAGCCCCCATCGCCCCATCTCTTCACGGTTCGCCTGCTTCCTCCTCCTTGCTCCTCTCTTTAGCAGCAATGGCGCCGTCAAAGAGGTTCTCCGCCGCGGAGAAGGGCAAGGCCCCTCGGGAGGCGCCCGGCTCCCCGGCGCCCAAGCGCGGACGTGGCCGTCCCCGCAAGCACGTCGCAACCCCCGCTGTGGCCCCCGGCCCCAGGGGTGGTGCCGCTGCATGGGGCAGGAGTCGCTCTGGTCGTGGCAGCCCGGTTGACGAAAGGAGACGCGCCGTGGTTGCGTGGCCTCCCCGGCCGCGGTTCGGCGCATCAGAGGTGCTGCCGGAGTTCGTTGTCTGGTCGGAGGATCTGGCTGGCAGCTGGCTCCAACTTCCTCGCTTCTTTGCCGACGAGCTGCCGGGCTCCGGTCCAGGCGGGCTCTGGCTGCAGGCACACGGTTGCTGCAGCCGGGCTTCTTGGGTTGCGGTCGAGGTCTCCGTCGCGGGCAACATAGCTCTGGCCCGCGGCCGGCAGACGTTCGCCCGCGTGTGCGGCCTGGGCAGGCGGTGCACCCTCCACTTCAAGTTTGACGGCGACGCGACCCTCTACGTGAGGGTGTTCGGGGAAGACGGTGGCCGCGCCGGATGCTGCCCCGAGGTGAACGACGGCGAGGAGGTGCTCGGCCTTGGCCATGGTCAGGACGAGGTGGAGGGCGGACCCGCCGGCCGTGCCTCGTCCCACTACGGTGGCTCCTCTCTTGGCGACAAATCCAGCAGTGGCGGCTACGACCAGCCGCCACGTCGTCGCGCCCGCTTCGAAGGTGGTAGCGGGTCGTCTCGCCGCCGCGCATCCGTGAAGCGCGAGGAGGGGTCCGACTAAGCTCGGGACGTCGCCAAGGGCCTGCTCCCGAGGACTGCTGCAGGGGCTTGCGCCGCTTTTGTTTTGTTCCTCATTTCCTTCCTGCACCAAAATGAAACCAGTATGGGCCCAGAGGGGCGTGTATACCATGACTTCTCGATCATTATGCTACGCTTGTTGTATCCGTGCTGTGTTGTTATTTTGTGCTGAGATAACTTAGCTTGGTGCGTTCGGGGCGGCCTCCTCCTTACGAGGCATTTGTTTCCTCGTGCCCGTCTTGACCTAGTGGTCTGTGATTGCTTAGGAACTGCAAAAAATTCGTTAGGAAGCTTGCTAGGAGGCTTATCGTTCACCCAAGCCTTGACCCGGCGCTTCATATCGCGGTACCCGAGGGGCACGGATTAGGAGAGATGCGCCAGCTTCCGGGCTCGAACGAGGGTGGCTCGCGAGAAGGCGGAGAGAAAGAAAAACGCTCGCGAGGGCGCCTGCCTACCCCCCTCACGAGGTATGCGAGAGAGAGAACACAAGCGAACCAGAGTCGGAAAAGGCGGTAAAAGGCAAAGGAACCAAATCAATAAGGAACACCAGAAGCAAACTTCGATTAAGAGAAGGCGAGCCAACTACGGAAAGCAAATGAAAAGCCGCGTCCGGCACCTAATCTGGTCTTCAGTCTTCTCACCAGCGCGGAGCTAAGTGCTACCACTAGGCGTGGGAGGGAGCCCCCGAGGCCCAAGGGCGGCACTCCTGAGACTCCGGGGCATGTACAGCCCCACTCATTATTACGTGAGAGTGTCACGGGCGGCGATTCTTCACAGGCACCGGGCCTTCTTCGCAGGCACTGGGCCTTTCTTCACAGGCACTCGGCCTTGCTTCATGGGTAGAACTTCCGTAGGTGCTGGATGTTCCAGGCGTTCTGGATGGGTACCCCGTCCTGCGCCTCCAGGCGCGCGGCGCCAGGCCTGGAGACATGGATGACCCTCAACGGGCCCTCCCACATAGGTGAGAGCTTGTGCAGCCCTTCCCTGGAGAGGACCTGCCTCAGGACGAGGTCGCCCGCCTTGAGCGTCCTGGAGCGGATGTTGCGGCAGTGATATCGCCGCAGCGCTTGCTGGTACATTGCCCCCTTAGAGCGGCTTCGCGACGACGTTCCTCCCCCAGCACGAGATCCATCCCCCGCGTGGTGTCCTGCTGCGTTTCATCAAACGCCAGGACCCGTGCGGAGCGATGCTTGACCTCGTGAGGAAGGACCGCTTCGGCTCCGTAGACAAGGAAGAATGGGGTCTCGCCCGTTGGCTTGGTGGCGGTCGTGCGGATGGACCACAGCACAGACTGGAGCTCGTCATGCCAGCCCCTGCAGCAGGACTCGAGCTTCTTCTTGAAGGTCCTGGTCTTGAGGCCCCACAGGACCTCTGCGTTGGCGCGTTCGGCCTGACCATTGCTCCTGGGGTGCCCCACCGAAGCATAGCAAATCTGCGTTCCAAGGTTAGCACAGTAGGTTTTGAAGAGGTTACTAGTGAATTGTTAGCCGTTATCTGTGATGATGTGGTTGGGAACCCCGAAGCGGCTCATGAGGCCCTTGATGAACTTGACAGCAGAGCCAGCTGGGATGGTGCGGACGGCTTCCACTTCTACCCACTTGGTGAACTTGTCGATGGCAACGTAGAGGTAGCGGTAGCCCCCAGGCGCTCGAGGGAAGGGGCCCAAGATGTCCAGCCCCCAAACCGCGAACGGCCACGTGAGTGGGATGGTCTGGAGGCCTTGAGCTGGCTGATGGATCTGCTTGGTGTGGAACTGGCAGGCTTCGTAGGACTTCACCAGCTCGACCGCGTCGTTGAGCGCCGTGGGCCAGTAGAATCCGCTGCGGAATACCTTGCCGACAAGGGTCTGTGATCACGAATGGTGCCCGCAGTCCCCGCCGTGTATGTCAATTAGCAACTCCTTCCCCTGATCTCTGGAAATGCAACGCAGTGAAACATCATTTGGCCGCTTCATGTACAACTCACCGTCCCGGATGCAGTACGCCGTGGCTTGTCGGGCCACGTGCTCTGCGTCCTCCTCTTTCTCCGGCAGCGCCCCTTGCATCAGATATTCCTTGAATTCCTTGGTCCAGCATCCCTCTCGAGGCTCGAGCGCCAAGAGCAGGCGAGCTCCTGAGGTCGGGCCGCAGGCTGGAACTCTAGTGGCAGGCGGTTGTGGGAGCTCCTCCCGAGGCTGAGCTGTGCTTGAAAGTGGTGGCGTTGCTGACGGCTTGAAGAGCCGCTCCTCGAAGACGCCGGGCTCTTGGGGCTGCCGCTTGGATGCCCTCCTGGCGATGTCGTCGGCTTCCTTGTTGGTGCCACGGGGCACATGCTGCAACTCCAAGCCCAGGTACTGCTTTTCCATCTTACGCAATTCTGCGAGATATGCCTCTATGTGCTCGTCCTTTGGCTCGTACACTTTGTTGGAGAAATTGACGAGGAGCTGTGAGTCGCCCCTAACGGTGAGGCGCTTCACCCCCAGAGCTGCTGCGGCCTTCAAGCCGGCTATGAGGCCTTCATATTCTGCGATGTTGTTGGAGACCTTCTCGCCCTGCTGAAAGCAGAGCTGCACTGCATAGTAGAGCTTGTCCTGAGTGGGCGAGATGAGTATCGCTCCAGCCCCTGCGCCTTGATGCGCGAAGGCGCCATCGAAGTACATGACCCAACCGTCTAGCGCCTCGCTTCCTAGTGAGGTGGACCGGTCTTCGCCTACTTCAAGTGTCGGGGCGTCCGTCCACTCTGCCACAAAGTCAGCGAGCGCAGCTCCCTTGATGACCCTGGTAGTGCTGAATTCTAACTGGAATGCTTGCATCTCGATGTTCCACTCGGTGATCCTTCCAGCAGAGTTGGGGCTCCTGAGCACCCTCTCCAATGGGTAGGCTGAAATGACCTTGATGGGGTGGCCCTGGAAGTAGTGCCGCAGCTTGCGCGAGGCCACCAAGAGCACGAGTAGGAGCTTCTGAGGCATGGGGTATCGCGCCCTCGCGTCCCGCAACACTGTGCTGACAAAATACACCAGGTGTTCGATGAGGGCTGGCGCGCTGTTGAGGCTCGTGTCTTGCGAGAGTTGAGACAACTCCTGAGGTGGTGGGACTCCTGACGCATGATCGCTTGCGGGAATCTCGGTGACGTCGTCCTGCCGAGCTTGGTCTTCTGTTGACGCCGCTAAGGCTCTCGCAGCGCCTCCCTGATCTCGCGTCATTTCAGCTGTAGCTTGGCGCAGCGTGCCCTTGGCTTGGTGCTCCTCCCGAACCGCCACCAGCGCTGCGCTGGCGGAGTACGGGGTAGCGGCAAGGTAGAGCACTAGGGGCTCGAGAGGTCGTGGCGCCACCATCACCGGTGGGCTGGTCAGGTATTTCTTGAGGTCTCGAAAAGCTCGGTTGGCCTCCGGAGTCCACTTGAATGGGCCCTTCTTCTTCATCAGCTTGAAGAAGGGTAGGGCGCGCTCTCCTAGCTTGGAGATGAAGCGTCCCAACGCGGTTACCCGACCAGCCAGCTTCTGCATTTCCTTAAGGGTCTGCGGCGGGCTCATGTCCTCAATGGCCTTGATCTTCTCTGGGTTAAGCCGCAAGTTCACCTGGCGTAGGCTCGCGAAGGTCTCCTCCAGGTCTTGAATCAGGGTCCTTACCTCCCGAGACTTCACCACAATGTCGTCAACATAGGCCTCCGTGTTTCTCCCGAGCTGCCACCCCAAGGCGATGTGCATTAGCCGCTGAAAGGTTGCGCCCATGTTGCGCAGTCCGAAGGGCATGCAGGTGTAGCAGTACACACCACACAGGGTCAGGAAGGCAGTCTTCTCTATATCTTCTACCGCCATCTTGATCTGGTGATACCCTGAGAACGCATCCAGGAAGCACAGCAGGTCGCACTCGGCGGTGGAGTCGACGATCTGATCGATGCGTGGGAGCGGGAACGGATCTTGGGGGCAGGCCTTGTTGAGGTTGGTGAAGTCGACGCACATCCGCTACTTTCCGCCTTTCTTCGGCACTACGACGGGTTTCGCCAACCATTCGGGGTACCGAACCTCACGAATGGCACCCGCCACCTCAACTTGCGGGTCTCTTGGATGATGAAGGCCTGCTTCTCCGTGGACTGCCATCTCGCCCGCTGCTTCACAGGGCGCACATTGGGGCATACCCTTAAATGATGCTGAATCACCTCTCTCGGGACTCCCACCAGCTGATTGGGCTCCCATGCGAATATATCCTTGTTTGTGCGCAGGAACTGCACCAATGCTTCCTCTCGGCTTGGGTCGAGGCCGGTGCCTATGGTAAAGGTGGCTCCTGAGGACCCGTCCTCGTTGACTGGCACCTGCTTGGTTTCCGCCTTGTCTTGTGTGAACAACTGCTTCTTCTTGGTTGGTGCGGCTCCCTTGGGCTCGGAGGTGCCCGCGTCGGTAGGCTGCGCTGCCGCAGCGGTCTTGAGGGCGAGCTTGAGCGCCGCCAGGGCCTCCTTGGCGTTCCCCCTGATAGTGAGGACGCCTTTGCTCCCAGGCATCTTCATGAGGTTGTAGGCCGGATGAGTCGCCGCCATGAACTGGGCCAGAGCTGGGTACCCGAGAATGGCGTTGTACGGGAGGCCGATGCGGGCGATGTCGAACTCGACCATCTCGGTGCGGTAGTTGTCACGCGTGCCGAAGGTGACGGGGAGGCGGATCTGCCCTAGGGAGCGGGCGGTGCCACCACCGACTCCTGAGAAAGGCTTGCTGAGGCTGAGCCGCTCGAGCGGCACATGAAGAAGGCTGAAGGCCTCCACGGAAAGCATGTTGAGGCCGACACCGCCATCGATGAGGGTTTTGGTGACGGCCACGTTGCAGATGGTGGGCGTGCAGAGCATCGGAAGCATGCCTGAGCCGGCGGTGGTGACGGGGTGGTCCTCTGAGCTGAAGGTGAGGTCGGCCTCGGGCGCAGCCCAACCCGGCGGAGCCCCCGAGTGCTTGGAAGCGGCACCAATCTGGCGGAGGAACGGCTTGATGTGGCGATCCGAAGGCGGCGCTTGAGAGCCGCCAAGCAGGGCCGCGACCGCGTGATGCGCCGGCACCGTGTAGCGCGCAGTGAAGAGGTCGCGGAGTTCCTCCCAGGATGCCACCATGGACCCAGGGAGGTTGAGCAGCCAGGCGCGTGGCTCGCCGACAAGGGCCATGGGGAGCCAGTTGGCCATGACCTTGTCGTCGCCCCCGGCCTCGAGGACGGCCTCCTCGTACGCCAGCAGGAAAGCCGACGGGTCCGCCGCGCCGTCGTAGCGCAGCGGCATCTCCGGCTTGAACTTGGACGGCCAACGCACCTGTCGCAGGGCCGGGGCCAGGGCTCGGAGCCCCTGGCCCCGCCGTCGGTGCCGGCCATCAGAGTCGGTAGCAGGGCACCCGCCATGGGGGCGAAGTGCGGTGGCGGCGGAGCGTAGGTTGGCGGAGAGGAGCTACGGTGCACCCCTACCTGTCGCGCCAAATGTCGGATCATGTGTTCCGGCAAAACCCTCAAGGTTCGAACACTGGGGTGCGCGTGGAGGTTTCCTCCCTACCGATCTACGCCCTAGCTCGCAAAGATCTCGCGGACGAACTCGACGAACTCACAACACAAGGACACAAGATTTATACTGGTTCGGGCCACCGTTGTGGTGTAATACCCTACTCTAGTGTGGTGGTGGTGGATTGCCTCTTGAGCTGATGATGAACAGTACAAGGGGAAGAACAACCTCCTGAGGTTGAGGTGTTCTTGTGCTCTGCGAGCTTGTGGATGTGAGGATGGGAGGTCGAATCTCTCTCGATCCGATGCCTCTACTGTGGTGGCTAGTTCTACTTATATAGGCCCTGGTCCTCTCCCCAAATGTTGAGCGGGAAGGGAGCCAACAACGGCCAATTTGAAAGGGGACAACTAGTACAGATTATCCTGAACAAAAGTCGTCTTCGCCTGCAAAAGGCTATGGTGGTGACGCCGTCTTGGGCTCCATGGTGACCTCTGTCCTGTCGTCCTGCTGGTCTTGGTCTCGTTGCACCGATATGGAAACCTTTGCTTGATGCCTCGGTACTCCGCGCATGCGCTTGCCTCCTTAGCACCAAAGAGGAAACAGGGACGCTGCACGCGCTGGCGCGCGCCTGGCGCCCGTGTGATCTTGATCATCATGGCTCATGTCACGAGAGCCTCGCGAAGTTTGCCCTGCCTTGATTTCTCCGCTCCTCGCGAGGCATCCTGGTGAGGCCGCTCCTGAGGAGGTCTCGCGTCGTCCGCCTCGCGAGGCTTGGCCCCTCGCGAGGGTCTTGAATGCCTTGTTGATGAAGACGGGCCGTACATGCCTGCTAGCACAGCCACGCCGTGGGCCGCAGGCAGGCAAGTCTGGGGACCCCCGTTCCCAGAACGCCGACACCTATTAAGACACATTTCTCCGATTTGCGTTCGAGCTTATCAGGTTGAAGCTTTTTCACATAAGCATCGCAGCCCCAAACTTTAAGAAACGACAACTTGGGTTTCTTGCCAAACCACAGTTCATAAGGTGTCGTCTCCACGGATTTAGATGGTGCCCTATTTATCGTGAATGCAGCCGTCTCTAAAGTATAACCCCAAAATGATAGCGGTAAATTAGTAAGAGACATCATAGATCACACCATATCTAATAAAGTGCGGTTACGACGTTCGGACACACCATTACGATGTGGTGTTCCGCATTGTTTCAAATGAAGACCAAACTCGTAACTCAAATTTCTCCTCCACGATCAGATCACAGAAACTTTATTTCTTGTTACGATGATTTTCCACTTCACTCTGAAATTCTTTGAACTTTTCAAATGTTTCAGACTTATGTTTCATCAAGTAGATATACCCATATCTGCTTAAATCATGTGTGAAGGTCGGAAAATAACGATATCCGCCGCGAGCCTCAATATTCATCGGACCGCATACATCAGTATGAATTATTTCCAACAAATCTGTTGCTCGCTTCATTGTTCCGGGGAACGGAGTTTTAGTCATCTTGCCCATGAGGCATGGTTCGCAAGTACCAAGTGATTCATAATCAAGTGATTCCAAAATTCCATCAGTATGGAGTTTCTTCATGCACTTTACACCAATATGACCCAAACGGGAGTGCCACAAATAAGTTGCACTATCATTATCTACTCTGCATCTTTTGGCTTCAATATTATGAATATGTGTACCACTACTATCGAGATTCAATAAAAATAGACCACTCTGCAAGCGTGCATGACCATAAAAGATATTACTCATATAACACTGGTGCGCGTCGGTCGTAAACAAACGGTTTTTAACCCCTTTCCGCGACGGCATTTGGAACTGTCGCCAAGTGAGTGTGGGCGATAGGGGGGGTCCTTCCCACACGACCCAGAAACCATCGGGGATATGCCCTCCTGGCACACACGCTCGGCAAAATGAGTTCGTGTGCGACCGACGAGCACTCAAATTCGGAAATACGTATAGTAGAGTTAAAAAATACAATTATACGGCGAAATTGTTTCCGGTCGCAAGTACATCCCACACAGTCAGTCCCCGGTAAACGTTTCCGTTCGTATGTACATCCCACACAGTTGCTCCAAGGAAAACGTTTCTGTTCACAGGTACATCACACAAAAAATTCCCCGTTAAATCGTTTGCATTATTGAATGTATCATACACGGTCCATAGAAGAAACTGTGTGGCAAAGGCTGTCCATCACACACAGGTTTTATGTGGTAAACGTTTGCGCAAGGTGGCCTAACGCAAACAGTTTTCAAGAGAAAGTCGTGTGTGATTGTTCATTGATCCAACACGGTTTATTCCTAGAAACTGTGTGCATTGCCTGAGGTCATTGCCCACGGTATTTTTCAACAACCGTTTGCAATAGGAAAACCCAATTAGCAGGCTAATTATCCATTTGTAGGCTAATTATCCGATTATTCATAATCCATTTATTAATCTAATTGACATTTCATATTAAGCACACAATATATTTCATTTCCGTATTAAGGAAGCAGAATTTCATAATTGAAATACATCAGAGTACAACATGATATAGCTTCAGCACTCGGCTACCCCATTAGACAACCGCACTAGCAGCAAGTTTCACATGCAACATGTAGAACCTTTCGTAATTAGCATCATAGACGGTATATAGACAGATGCATCTCATCTGGAAAACTGCTGAAGCGGAGGGTGAATATTGAGCCTTCATTCATGTTGAAGGTCTTTGCAACTTTAGGCCAGTGCCTGTGGATGATTGATCGTCCGTCCTTCGTCCTCTTCGGGAACACTTCAATATTGAACCATGGGTGTTGTATGAAAACCTTCCTCGCCTCCATCAGTGAACTGCTTTGGAAAGGCCTGAAAACAAGGATGTGCATAAATATCTTCTCTATATTGGAAATGGGGCAAAGGAATAAAAAAGGCAAGGTATAATAGTTTGTACCATCTTGTAGTGAACTAATGTCTTCTTCATTGTGCAGACAAAGATCTTGTTGTTTTTTGTCGCTAATTTATTTATCCTAACCATCTTTCTGAGTTTCTTGATTTGATTGATATTCATGGGCAACTCATTTCCCCATATGCAAAATGGGTCGAACAGTGGGTCAAAACCTCTGACAACAGGACCTACATGTGGAAGACCAAATTGTTATTAGAATGGTTCCTGCAATTGCACAATAATGTGTTATTAGACAATGGACCATGCACGTGCTAAACTTGATTGTAAACCTCAGTGCTTCCCATTGTTTCCCTGCAACACATATACGGTAGTTAGTCATCAGGTTAAGTAAGGGTTCGCATGCTATCAGTAAAATATGTTGATGAAAAATAAGCACATTGCAGATTCATCAGATTAATTCAAGCCACACGGAAAACCCATTTTCCCAATCCAAGCATGATTAAGAACTAGGAAATATAGCACTTGTATATGTTTGTCATGTATTAAGTGCAGCCAAATTTGATTTATTCCTCACATACACAACAATACAAAATTCTACCCACGACAATTGGACATCGCATTGCAGAATTGAACCAAGCAGTTAACTAAACACCACAACAAAAGAACCAAACATTAACTGAGCAACACATTGCACAATATAACATACTCCTAACAGAAGATCAGACAGTTAACCAAACAGTTAACTACAGCCAATTGTAGCAATTGTATTTGTTTCTCATATATTTAATATAGCCAAATTCAATTTATTCCTCACATGGTATACAATAACAGAATGCACCCACAATTTTGTAAAGATATATTCGATTTCATTCTCACATGGAAGAAAATACAAAATTGCAGCCTGAAGAATTGAACATCACATTTGCAGAATTGAACCAAACAGTTAACTGAAGACGACAACTAATTAACAAAACAGTTAATAAGTGAGCACCACACTGCATGACATATAGAACATATACACTAGAGCAACAGATTGCATGGTAAAATTAGATAGCACAATTCACTAGAATTTGTGAAGGAAAGGCAGGAGCAGCACGCGCAACGGGTAAATCAAGCATGCTTAACCGGCGTAGCTAGCAAATGGCAAGGTGCTCCTCCAAGATCTGGGGGTCGGCACGAATGGCGGTGCTTATTTGGTGGAGGGGGCAGTGATTTGGGTGGAAGGTGTCGCGCTCGTGCGGGCGGTCGGGGCATGTGGGATGTGGAAGGAGGAGGAGGATGGGGTCGGGTGTGGATTACCTGCCTGGATAGACGAGGCCGAGCAGCACGAAGGAGGGTCGCCGACTAGGAGGCGGCGCTGCAAGCAAGGAGTGAAGGTTTCAATTTGGAAAGGAAGGCGGAAAGAGGGGAAATGTGGCTTTTGGTAAGGGGGAGGGGGCGGGGGGGTAGATATTTCCGCCGAAGCCGAAAATTTGGAATCGCTTCAGCGAAAAAACTGGCGCGCAAAGTGTCATCAGACACGGTCCCTTATTCAGAATTGTGTACGATATGTGGACATCACAAACGATTCAGATAGCTTAACCCGTGTGTGATGAGTTTGAATGTCAAAAGTTTTGCTTCAAATTTCCATGGTTACAGTGGTCATCCACGTCATTGCATAATTTGGGTACACAAAGGAGACTACAACACACCCACACTTCTTAATCGAGCAAGTTCAGCAATTAAACAAAGCTAGCTGACCTAAACATTACTCTAACAAATTAAACACCGGCGCTCATTAAACAAAACAAAGAGTACTACTATGGCTGGTGCTCGTCGATCTCCGCCGCCGCATCCATGTCCAGCTTGCGCCCGACGATCTCCTGGGGAAGGGGCTCCATGGCATCCATCGTACCGTACTTGGCAAGCATCTCGCCATCCGCGTCCGCCATCTCTTTGGAAAAGGCCGCCACGAGCTGGGCATGGGCGGACGCGATCTGGGCTTGGACGGGCTCCGTCGTCGCAAGGTATGCGGTGGAGGAACGGACGGCTGCTCGAACGCTCTCGGCGATTGCCAGCTCATCGGTCGTGGGTTGCCGACCGTTGTCGGAGAAGCTTCGTTCGATTTATGCAGTGACCGCCAGGAGCTAGGCGTGGGCAGCCTTGACATGGTCGTGGGCGGCCTCCATCAGGGCTAAGGCCGCCGCTGCGGAACGGACAGCTGCTGTGCCGCTCTCGCCAGTTGATATCCCTAAGGCAGATGTTGCTGCCGCCACCTAAGAAGCAACAGCAGCCGTTTGGGCTGCCTTTGCCGCCCGGTCGCAGATTGCGGCCGCGCTCATGCACCTTGTTAGCACGCGCAAGGCTGTTGTGGCCGCGCTCTCGCCGGAGTGGGCCACCGAAATTGCCCTCACGACGCGGGTCCATGTGCCCATCTTTCACCGGCAACGATTGAACAGTGAAATGATATTTGGGGAGCGAGCTAGTGTGCTTGAGACGCCGGCTATGGACTGTAGCCGATGCACCTTCTCGCGTAAGCCATAGGCGTACTATACACCGATGGTGCTCCAGGATATTTTGTGCTGCATCTCACACGGTTGCTGATAATAAACCGTGTGCGATCTACTTGATTTTTCATCTTGATTTGAATTACATAATGGGGTCACAGCGGCAATGGACGGTGTTTGATTGCTAGACCTTTTATCTGGAGTGAACATGCAACTATATGTGTGTCATAAAAGAATTGGAATTATTCAGGGTTCGTTTGAACATTTTATACATTAAATTGGTTTTCTAGCCATTTCAGGTGAACAATTCAAAATTAAACTACCTGCACATGCTCCAGTGCATATAAATTGGTTGAAAAATCAAATTTGTGTCCTTGGGTGCATGCTTAGGTCCCATGCAAGAAATGGGAATGAATTTCAAACACCAGGGCACCGTTGATTGCTGGCAAAACATTGACATGCCTGGTTTTTAAATTCTAGTAAATCCAAAACACGTCTGAAATTCATGAAACTTGGCATGCTCGCATGGAGCGGCATCAACATGCCATGTTACAAATTTTGTCCCATTTGTGGCAGGTTTGGGTATATGCTTCTCACAAACCGGAGCTTCTCACAACAAGCATGATGGTTTTCGGTAGGGGACGTCCCACCTTTGGGGATGAAACGATATCCATTGCCTCTTATTGCTCTCAAATTTTTTTCTCGTGTCAACATAGAACAACAGGAGTGTTGTCTGAATTTTTGTGATTTTTCGGGGTTCGTTTGGACATTTTTATGTATTAACTGAGTTTTCAACGCATTTATGTGCATAATTCAAATTTGAACTACATGCACATGCTCCAGTGCATATAAATTGGTTGAAAAATCAAATATGTGTCCTTTGGTGCATGCTTAGGTCCCATGCAAGAAATGGGAATGAATTTCAAACACCAGGGCACCGTTGATTGCCGACAAAACATTGAGATGCCAGGTTTTTAAATTGTAGTAAATTCAAAACTCGTCAGAAATTAATGAAACTTGGGATGCTATCATGGAGCGGCATCAACATGGCGTGGTACAAATTTTGTCCCATTTGGGGCAGGTTTGGGTATATGCTTCTCACAAACCGGAGCTTCTCAGAACAAGCATGATGGTTTTCGGTAGGGAACGTCCCACCTTTGGGGACGAAACGATATCCATTGCCTCTTATTGCTTTCAAATTTTTTTCTCGTGTCAACATAGAACAACAGGAGTGTTGTGTGAGTTTTTGTGATTTTCCGGGGTTCGTTTGGACACTTTTATGCATTAACTGAGTTTTCAATGCTTTTATGTGCATAATTAAAATTTGAAATACATGCACATGCTCCAGTGCATATAAATTGGTTGAAAAATCAAATGTGTGTCCTTGGTTGCATGCTTAGGTCCCATGCAAGAAATGGGAATGAATTTCAAACACCAGGGCACCGTTGATTGCAGGCAAAACATATAGATGCCTGGTTTTTAAATTCTAGTAAATCCAAAACTCGTCTGAAATTCATGAAACTTGGCATGCTATCATGGAGCGGCATCAATATGTCGTGGTACAAATTTTGTCCCATTTGGGGCAGGTTTGGGTATATGCTTCTCACAAACCGGAGCTTCTCACAACAAGCATGATGGTTTTCAGTAGGGAACGTCCCACCTTTGGGGACGAAATGATATCCATTGCCTCTTATTGTTTTCAAATTTTTTCTCGTCTCAACATAGAACAACAGGAGTGTTGTGTGAATTTTTGTGATTTTTCGGGGTTCGTTTGGACATTTTTATGCATTAACTGAGTTTTCAACGCATTTATGTGCATAATTCAAATTTGAACTACATGCACATGCTCCGGTGCATATAAATTGGTTGAAAAAACAAATATGTGTCCTTGGGTGCATGCTTAGGTCCCATGCAAGAAATGGGAATGAATTTGAAACACCAGGGCACCGTTGATTGCCGGCAAAACATTGAGATGCCTGGTTATTAAATTCTAGTAAATCCAAAACTCGTCTGAAATTCATTAAACTTGGCATGCTATCATGGAGCAGCATCAACATGCCGTGGTACAAATTTTGTCCCATTTGGGGCAGGTTTGGGTATATGCTTCTCACAAACCGGAGCTTCTCACAACAAGCATGATGGTTCTCGGTTGGGAACGTCCTACCTTTGGGGACGAA
The DNA here is from genome assembly GCF_002575655.3 of Aegilops tauschii subsp. strangulata. Classification (NCBI taxonomy): domain Eukaryota; kingdom Viridiplantae; phylum Streptophyta; class Magnoliopsida; order Poales; family Poaceae; genus Aegilops; species Aegilops tauschii. The sequence goes on from NC_053039.3 coordinate 490,454,228, forward strand.
ACGATATCCATTGCCTCTTATTGCTTTCAAATATTTTTCTCGTGTCAACATAGAACAACAGGAGTGTTGTGTGAGTTTTTGTGATTTTCTGGGGTTCGTTTGGACATTTTCATGCATTAACTGAGTTTTAAATGCATTTATGTGCATAATTCAAATTTGAACTACATGCACATGCTCCAATGCATATAAATTGGTTGAAAATCAAATATGTGTCCTTGGGTGCATGCTTAGGTCCCATGCAAGAAATGGGAATGAATTTCAAACACCAGGGCACCGTTGATTGCCGGCAAAACATTAAGATGCCCGGTTTTTAAATTCTAGTAAATTCAAAACTCATCTGAAATTCATGAAACTTGGCATGCTATCATGGAGCAGCATCAACATGTCGTGGTACAAATATTGTCCCATTTGGGGCAGGTTTGGGTATATGCTTCTCACAAACCGGAGCTTCTCACAACAACCATGATGGTTTTGGGTAGGGAACATCCCACCTTTGGGGACGAAACAATATCCATTGCCTCTTATAGCTTCCAAATGTTTTTCTCGTGTCAACATAGAACAACAGGAGTGTTGTGTGAATTTTTGTGATTTTTCGGGGTTCCTTTGGACATTTTTATGCATTAACTGAGTTTTCAATGCATTTATGTGCATAATTCAAATTTGAACTACATGCACATGCTCCAGTGCATATAAATTGGTTGAAAATCAAATATGTGTCCTTGGGTGCGTGCTTAGGTCCCACGCAAGAAATGGGAATGAATTTCAAATACCAGGGCACCATTGATTGCCGGCAAAACATTGAGATGCCTGGTTTTTAAATTCTAGTAAATCCAAAACTCGTCTGAAATTCATGAAACTTGGCATCCTATCATGGAGCGGCATCAACATGCCGTGGTAAAAAATTTGTCCCATTTGGGGCAGGTTTGGGTATATGCTTCTAACAAACCGAGCTTCTCACAACAAGCATGATGGTTTTCGGTAGGGAATGTCCCACCTTTGGGGACGGTACGATATCCATTGCCTCTTATTGCTTTCAAATTTTTTCTCGTGTCAACATAGAACAACAGGAGTGTTGTGTGAATTTTTGTGATTTTTCGGGGTTCGTTTGGAAATTTCTACGCATTAACTTAGTTTTCAATGCATTTATGTGCATAATTATAATTTGAACTACATGCACATGCGCCAGTGCATACAAATTGGTTGAAAAATCAAATATGTGTCCTTGGGTGCATGCTTAGGTCCCATGCAAGAAATGGGAATGAATTTCAAACACCAGGGCACCGTTGATTGCTGGCAAAACATTGAGATGCCTGGTTTTTAAATTCTAGTAAATCCAAAACACGTCTGAAATTCATGAAACTTGGCATGCTATCATGGAGCGGCATCAACATGCCGTGTTACAAGATTTGTCCCACTTGGGGCAGGTTTGGGTATATGCCGGAGCTTCTCACAACAAGCATGATGGTTTTCGGTAGGGGACGTCCTACCTTTGGGGACGAAACGATATCCATTGCCTCTCATTGCTTTCAATTTTTTCTCGTGTCAACATAGAACAATAGGAGTGTTGTGTGAATTTTTGTGATTTTTGGGGTTCGTTTGGACATTTTTACGCATTAACTGAGTTTTCAATGCATTTATGTGCATAATGAAAATTTGGACTACATGCACATGCTCCAGTGCATAAAAATTGGTTAAAAAAACAAATATGTGTCCTTGGGTGCATGCTTAGGTCCCATGCAAGAAATGGCAATGAATTTCAAACACCAGGGCACCGTTGATTGCCGAAAAAACATTGAGATGCCTGGTTTTTAAATTCTAGTAAATCCAAAACTCGTCTGAAATTCATGAAACTTGGCATGCTATCATGGAGCAGCATCAACATGCCGTGGTACAAATTTTGTTCCATTTGGGGCAGGTGTGGGTATATGCTTCTCACAAACCGGAGGTTCTCACAACAAGCATGATGGTTTTCGGTAGGGAACGTCCCACCTTTGGGGACGAAACGATATCCATTGCCTCTTATTGCTTTCGAATTTTTTTCTCATGTCAACATAGAACAACAGGAGTGTTGTGAGAGTTTTTGTGATCTTCCGGGGTTCGTTTGGACACTTTTATGCATTAACTGAGTTTTCAATGCATTTATGTGCATAATTAAAATTTGAAATACATGTACATGCTCCAGTGCATATAAATGGGTTAAAAAATCAAATATGTGTCCTTGGGTGTATGCTAAAGTCCCATGCAAGAAATGGGAATGAATTTGAAACACCAGGGCACCGTTGATTGCCGGCAAAACATTGAGATGCCAGGTTTTTAAATTCTAGTAAATCCAAAACTCGTCTGAAATTCATGAGACTTGGCATGCTATCATGGAGCGGCATCAACATGCCGTTTTACAAATTTTGTCCCTTTTGGGGCAGGTTTGGGTATATGCTTCTCACAAACCGGAGCTTCTCACAACAAGCATGATGGTTTTCAGTAGGGAACGTCCAACCTTTGGGGACAAAATGAAATCCATTGCCTCTTATTGCTTTCAATTTTTTTCTCGTGTCAACATAGAACAACAGGAGTGTTGTGTGAATTTTCATGATTTTTCAGTGTTCGTTTGGACATTTTTGTGCATTAACTGAGTTTTCAATGCATTTATGTGCATAATTCCAATTGGAACTACATGCACATGCCCAGTGCATATAAATTGGTTGAAAAATAAAATATGTGTCCCTGGGTGCATGCTTAGGTCCCATGCAAGAAATGGGAATGAATTTCAAACAATAGGGCACCGTTGATTGCCGGCAAAACATTGAGATGCCTTGTTTTTAAATTCTAGTAAATTCAAAACTCGTCTGAAATTCATGAACCTTGGCATGCTATCATGGAGCGGCATCAACATGCCGTGGTACAAATTTTGTCCCATTTGGGGCAGGTTTGGGTATATGCTTCTCACAAACCGTAGCTTCTCACAACAAGCATGATGGTTTTCAGTAGGGAACGTCCCACCTTTGGGGACGAAATGATATCCATTGCCTCTTATTGCTTTCAAATTTTTTCTCGTGTCAACATAGAACAACAGGAGTGTTGTATGTATTTTTGTGATTTTTCGAGGTTTATTTGGACATTTTTATGCATTAACTGAGTTTTCAATGCATTTATGTGCATAATTCAAATTTGAACTACATGCACATGCTCCAGTGCATATAAATTGGTTGAAAAATCAAATCTGTGTCCTTGGGTGCATGCTTAGGTCCCATGCAAGAAATGGGAATGAATTTCAAACACCAGGGCACCGTTGATTGCCAGCAAAACATTGAGATGCCTGGTTTTTACATTCTAGTAAATCCAAAACTCGTCTGAAATTCAAGAAACTTGGCATGCTATCATGGAGCAGCAACAACATGTCGTGGTACAAATTTTGTCCCATTTGGGGCAGGTTTGGGTATATGCTTCTCATAGACCGGAGCTTCTCACAACAAGCATGATGTTTTTCGGTAGGGAACGTCCCACCTTTGGGGACGAAAAGATATCCATTGCCTCTTATTGCCTTCATTTTTTCTCATGTCAACATAGAACAACAGGAGTGTTGTGTGAGTTTTTGTGATTTTCCGGGGTTCGTTTGGACATTTTTATGCATTAACTGAGTTTTCAATGCATTTATGTGCATAATTCAAATCTGAACTACATGCACATGCTCCAGTGCATATAAATTGGTTGAAAAATCAAATATGTGTCCTTGGGTGCGTGCTTAGGTCCCATGCAAGAAATGGGAATGAATTTCGAACACCAGGGCACCGTTGATTGCCGGCAAAACATTGAGATGCCTAGTTTTTAAATTCTAGTAAATCCAAAACACGTCTGAAATTCATGAAACTTGGCATGCTATCATAGAGCGGCATCAACATGCCGTGTTACAAATTTTGTCCCATTTGGGGCAGGTTTGGGTATATGCTTCTCACAACAAGCATGATGGTTTTCGGTAGGGGACGTCCCACCTTTGGGGACGAAACGATATCAATTGCCTCTTATTGCTTTCAATTTTTTTTCGTGTCGACATAGAACAATAGGAGTCTTGTGTGAATTTTTGTGATTTTTCGGGGTTCGTTTGGACATTTTTATGCATTAACTGAGTTTTCAATGCATTTATGTGCATAATTAAAATTTGAAATACATGCACATGCTCCAGTGCATAAAAATTGGTTAAAAAACAAATATGTGTCCTTGGGTGCATGCTTAGGTCCCATGCAAGAAATGGGAATGAATTTCAAACACCAGGGCACCATTGATTACCGGCAAAACATTGAGATGCCTGGTTTTTAAATTCTAGTAAATCCAAACTCGTCTGAAATTCATGAAACTTGGCATGCTATCATGGAGCAGAAAACATGCCGTGGTACAAATTTTGTCCCATTTGGGGCAAGTGTGGGTATATGCTTCTCACAAACCGGAGCTTCTCACAACAAGCATGATGGTGTTCAGTAGGGAACGTCCCACCTTTGGGAACGAAACGATATCCATTGCCTCTTATTGCTTTCAAAAAAAATTCTCGTGTCAACATAGAACAACAGGAGTATTGTGTGAGTTTTTCTGATTTTCCGGGGTTCGTTTGGACATTTTATGCATTAACTAAGTTTTCAATGCATTTATGTGCATAATTAAACTTTGAAACACATGCTCATGCTCCAGTGAATATAAATTGGTTGAAAAATCAAATATGTGTCCTTGGGTGCATGCTTAGGTCCCATGCAAGAAATGGGAATGAATTTCAAACACCAGGGCACTCTTGATTGCCGGCAAAACATTGAGATGCCTAGTTTTTTAAATTCTAGTAAATCCAAAACTCGTCTGAAATTCATGAAACTTGGCATGCTATCATGGAATGGCACCCGACATGCTGTGGTATTTTTGTGTCCATTTTGAGGGAAGGCGCACTCAAATAGTGACAGCCAACAAAGGCATTTTGAAAAAATAGCTGCCACTTTAATTATAATTCAAAACGTGTGCGTTCTGTTAACCATTCACGTGACGCCACGTGTCTTGGTTTTAATGGCTGTAGGAGGTGCCGTGCGGACAGCTGCTTGACCTTGACTGAACGGGAGGCGTGCGAGCGCCGTCCGGTGCACTGGCTGACCGAGTGGCGTGCAAGCTGTCCTCGAGTGCGCAGGCTCACCGAGAAGCGTGCGAGTTGTACGCTGTGCAGGCTATCTCGGAAGCGAACCCTTTGACTTCCATGGCCGCCCGCCTTGCTCGCATCCTCTCCATTAATGGCGCCCAAGCTGTAGTTTAATTCGCTTTTTAAATATAAAACACTCATCACAAACGTTTTAGTTAGAATACCCGTATGCAAATCAACAGATTCCCCAGGAAGCCAAGAGAAAATGTGCCGAGCAGGATTTCTGCAGCTCTTGATCGCAAATGTTTTAGATAGAACACCTGTATGCAAAGTGAGAGCAGCGCAGGATTTGTGCATCCCTTCAACGCAAACGGTTGTTTTGGATGGCCCGTGCGCAACCGCGTGGAAACAATTTGGTAAGATTTGTCAATCCTTGTAACACTGCGATTTGTCAAAATATGAAGCTAAAAATCACTCGCAGTATCTAATTTTGGCAACTAAAATTCAGCAATTAAGCATAGATTTCATTCATAGATTAAGCAGTCGTTCTTAATTTATGCAAACAGTTCAACTCGACAGGTGAACCGACCAAACTTTTCCCCAATTGTTGCCAACCACGTACTGAAATAGCTAGTTCAACTATATATACTAGCTAATTTTAAGTACGTTGTACAGTTCCACCACATCTATAGTCAGATGAACTGAACAAAATAGCCCCTAAATACTACTACTACTGCCGCGGGGCTTTGTACTACTTCCGGCTGCCTCTCCTCTGCCGAGCGCGCTCAGTAAGAGGCGGAGGAGGAGGAGCCTATCGACGAGCTGCGCAACCGCAATGCGGTGCCTGCTGCTGTTGCAGCTTCAGCGACGCTCACCTCGAACGCCCTCTGCCGCTCCAGATGACCCCTCTTGAAGCGGTGGTTCTCCTCGAAGATCTCCTGATTCCTCGCCTCTGAGGTGGCGTGTGCCGCGGCTACGACGACGGTAAGGCTCTTTGCATGCTCGACGAGGCGCTCCTCCTCCTGCAGGAACTCGGTGTAGCGTGCAAGGTCACTGACGCACGTGCGGGCATCCACCTCCGCCTCCCGCCTTCGGGCGGCGGTGGCGGAGCGGGTGATGGCCACAGTGGCCGGCAGTGGGGTGGCGGCCACGACGGCCACCTCCCGCCTTCGGGCCACGGCGGCGGAGCGGGCGATGACCCTGGCTTTCGACGGTGGTGTGGCGGCAATGGCGGCCGACAACAGCTGCCGACGGGCACCGTCGGCGGAGCGTGTGGTGGGTGTTCCGCGCACACCCAACAGGGACGCCACAGGCACTACACTATGCCGGGGACTGCGCCACCGCCGTGGTGTAGCCTCCCAGCTGGAGCTGTCCTCTGATGACAATGGAGTGGCTGAGCAACGACGACAGACCGGTGCCATTGGCAATTGTGGGAGAAGCAGGCGAGATAAGCTACAGGGATGGAGGGGAAAATGCGACGCAGGACTCGCCGACCGTGAGGGTTTTTATAGCAAGCCGGTAAACATTGGCATTTTGGGGGATTTCACCAAGTCGGGCGGGAAGCTTGCGCGGGAACCTGCGAGGTTGCGCGGGAATGGGCTCACCGACGATTCATTGGCGCCACCCTTTGGCCAAAAGAACGCCCCCGCGCTCTGCGCAAGCTTGCGCTGTAAGCCGTCTGCGGCAACGGGGTGACAAGACGTGCGAGAGGAGGACGAAAGGTCACGTACACATACAGTTAATAAAAAAATGTTTGTGATTTAATTACCTACTATACCGCCGTCCTGGTTTATAAGTATGATTTAACTAATAAAATACGAATGCATGTCGCCAAAGATTATATAGTTGGATTTGTATTTGAACATAGTTTCTAATTATATAATTTTTAAAACATGCATTAACATTTTGTTGGTTAAATTTGAGGGCAAAGTATGGCACAGAATATAAAGGAGACTATAGACTAGATGGAGGTGGTAGCACACGGCCGCTCTCTACGCAACGACGCAAAAATCGGCCGGCTTGTAGGCGAACATTTCCTGCGTGTTCAACTGCTCTATGCATGTGGTTGATTGCGGTTCAGGTGGCCGCGGCGCGCTCTGCTCACGTCCCGCCACGCGCACTCTGCCCTCGTGTCCCTCCAGGTGCTCTGCCCTCGTCCCTCCACGCGCGTTGCCAGTGTTTGGGGCCGGCGCACGATCACGCACGTTCGTGTGCAAGCGGTTGCGCCGGGCGCGGCGCGACGATGCAGTTACCCGCTGCAAAAACTGCCATGCGGATGCGCCGAGAATCCACGCCGCCAGCCCCCTTTTATTCCTGTGGCCATTTACCTTCATCTCTCGTCTCACACGACACAATAAAGCACACCCACGAGGACACATACCGAGAGGACATCCAGTGGCTCCAATGGCGCTCCCAGTGGCCGACGACGACAACGGCGGGCAGTTCACCATGCATCACATAGTGGACACCCACGTGATGGGGAAGGCCCTCTCGATGGTGTACATGAACGATCCGGTCTCGGTGGAGAGCTCCATCCAAACTATGGAAAAGTTCCTTGCCGAGGACAAGTACCGAGTGGTCGGCTTCGACCTCGAGTACACCATCGGTCGTGCCGGTCACGATCAGAAGGTTGCCGTCGCCCAGTTGTGTGTGCGACATGACATCCTCGTCTACCACTTCCACCTTGCCATAAGGCCTTGCGAGCGTTTCTCCAGGTTTATCAACAGCTCCGACTACAGTTTCGCTACGGTGGACACCACCAACGATCTAAAAGCGCTCAAGGTTTCGGACTTGAAATGCCCGAATCTTGTCAACATCCAGCACCACTACAAGGTCTGGGGCAGCGACAAAAACAAACTGAACTCCCTGGTTGACCTCGCCTCGGCCATCATCGACCCCTACTACGCGAAGATGAAGGAAGAGAGCAATAAGGACAAGAACACCTGGCACAGTGTGTGGCATGAGAGACTGGATGAACAACATGTCAAGTACGCGGCCATGGACGCGTACATAAGCTACGAGATGTACAGGCGGATTGTTGACATGAGGAACTATTTTCTTCCTGACCCAGACAAGGGATCGAGCCACATAGCAGTGGCGGGAGCGTCACAAGAAGTAGATGACTAGACGATCGTTTCTCCTACTTTAGAATGCATGCGATTGTTTATTGAGGTGTGTGTGAATGATCTGTATAGTCACTTATGTAATTGGATGTTTATTTCAGTTATATATATACATGTTATTCTACTGTAGATAGAGCAATTCACACGGCTTATTAGCAGAAATCGTCTGTGTTATTATTGGTCTTCGCACACATTTCTGATTCCGGACGTGTTTGCCGCGTATCACACACACCTTGATCTGGCTGACCGTTTCTTTTGTGTTGGCTAATCACAAACAGTTCATCCGAGTGAACCGTATGCTCTATATCGCACACGCCTTCATCAGGCTGCCCGTTTCTTTTGTTCCGCCTCATCGCAAACAGTTCATTGAGCTGAACCGTATGCCTTGCATCGCACACGCAACTAAAATCTGAACCGTGTTTGATAGCTCCGCCATCGCAAACGTTTTGCACCTTTTTGGCGGTTCTTTTACAGCACCGTTTGCGATTATGGCATCGCACACAGTTTCATCGAAGGGTCTCTGATCGTAATGTCGCGTTTGGACCATCCTGTAATAGTGTAAATAGAACAACCATTATTCTCAGATTTAAATGAATAACCGTCTCGCATCAAACAAGATCCAGATATAATGTTCATGCTCAATGCTAGCACCAAATAACAATTATTCAGCTCTAAAACTAATCCCGAAGGTAGATGTAGAGGTAGCGTGCCGACGGCGATCACATCGACTTTGGAACCATTTCCCACGCACATCATCACCTCGTCCTTAGCCAATCTTCACTTAATCTGTAGTCCCTTTTTTGAGTTGCAAATATTAGCAACAGAACCAGTATCAAATACCCAGGTACTACTGCGAGTATTAGTAAGGTACACATCAATAACATGTATATCACATATACCTTTGCTTACTTTGCCATCCTTCTTATCCGCCAAATACTTGGGACAGTTCCGCTTCCAGTGACCACTCCCTTTGCAGTAGAAGCACTCAGTCTCAGGCTTAGGTCCAGACTTGGGCTTCTTCACTTGAGCAGCAACTTGCTTGTCGTTCTTCTTGAAGTTCCCCTTCTTCCCTTTACCCTTTTTCTTGAAACTGGTGGTCTTGTTGACCATCATACTTGATGCTCCTTCTTGATTTCTACCTCCGCAGCCTTTAGCATCGCGAAGAGCTCGGGAATTGTCTTATCCATCCCTTGCATATTATAGTTCATCACGAAGCTCTTGTAGCTTGGTGGCAGTGATTGAAGAACTCTGTTAATGACACTATCAACTGGAAGATTAACTCCCAGCTAAGTCAAGTGATTATGATACCCAGACATTTTGAGTATATGTTCACTGGCATAACTATTCTCCTCCATTTTACAGCTGTAGAACTTATTGGAGACTTCATATCTCTCAATCCGGGCATTTGCTTGAAATATTAACTTCAACTCCTGGAACATCTAATATGCTCCATGACGTTCAAAACGTCGTTGAAGTCCCGGTTCTAAGCCGTAAAGCATGGCATGCTGAACTATCGAGTAGTCATCAGCCTTGCTCTGCCAGGCGTTCACAACGTCCGGCGTTGCTCCTGCAGCGGGTCTTGCACCTAGCGCTGCTTCCAGGATGTAATTCTTCTGTGCAGCAATGAGGATAATCCTCAAGTTACGGACCCAGTCCGTGTAGTTGCTACCATCATCTTTTAACTTAGCTTTCTCAAGGAACACATTAAAATTCAAAGGAACAGTAGCACGGGCCATTGATCTACAACAACATAGACATGCAAAATACTATCAGGTACTAAGTTCATGATAAATTAAAGTTCAATTAATGATATTACTTAAGAACTCCCACTTAGATAGACATCCCTCTAATCATCTAAGTGATCACGTGATCCAAATCAACTAAACCATGTCCGATCATCACGTGAGATGGAGTAGTTTTCAATGGTGAACATCACTATGTTGATCATATCTACTATATGATTCATGCTTGACCTTTCGGTCTCAGTGTTCCGAGGCCATATCTGCATATGCTAGGCTCGTCAAGTTTAACCCGAGTATTCTGCGTGTGCAAAACTGGCTTGCACCCGTTGTATGTGAACGTAGAGCTTATCACGCCCGATCATCACGTGGTGTTTCGGCACGACGAATTGTCGCAACAGTGCATACTCAGGGAGAACACTTATACCTTGAAATTTAGTGAGAGATCATCTTATAATGCTACCATCGAACTAAGCAAAATAAGATGCATAAAGGATAAACATCACATGCAATCAATATAAGTGATATGATATGGCCATCATCATCTTGTGCCTTTGATCTCCATCTCCAAAGCACCGTCATGATCACCACCATCACCGGCTTGACACCTTGATCTCCATCGAAGCATCATTGTCGTCTCGCCAACTATTGCTATCACGACTATCGCTACCGCTTAGTGATAAAGTAAAGCAATTACATGGCGATTGCATTTCATACAATAAGGTGACAACCATAAGGCTCCTGCCAGTTGCCGATAACTTTTACAAAACATGATCATCTCATACAACAATTTATATATCATCACGTCTTGACCATATCACATCACAACATACCCTGCAAAAACAAGTTAGACGTCCTCTACTTGTTGTTGCAAATTTTATGTGGCTGCTACGAGTTTAGCAAGAACCGTTCTTACCTACGCAAAAAACCAGAACGATTTTTCGTCAAGTGTGCTGTTTTAACCTTCATCAAGGACCAGGCGTAGTCACACTCGATTCAACTAAAGTTGGAGAAACAGACACCCACTAGCCACCTGTGTGCGAAGCACATCGGTAGAACCAGTCTCGCGTAAGCGTACGCGTAATGTCGGTCTGAGCCGCTTCAGCCAACAATAGCGCCGAATCAAAGTATGACATGCTGGTAAGCAGTATGACTATAATATCGCACAACACTTTGTGTTCTACTTGTGCATATAACATCTACGCATAGACCTGGCTCGAATGCCACTATTGGGGAACGCAGCAATTTCAAAAAAATTCCTACACACACGCAAGATCCATCTAGGTGATGCATAGCAATGAGCGGGAGAGTGTGTCCACGTACCCTCGTAGAACAAAAGTGGAAGCGTTAAGCAACGCGGTTGATGTAGTCGAACGTCTTCGCGATCCAACCGATCAAGTACCGAACGCACGGCACCTCCGCGATCTACACACGTTCAACTTGGTGACGTCCCTCGTACTCTTGATCCAGTTGAGGCCGAGGGAGAGGTTCGTCAGCATGACGGCGTGATGACGGTGATGGTGAAGTTACCGACGCAGGGCTTCGCCTAAGCACTACAACGATATGACCGAGGTGGAAATCTGTGGAGGGGGGCACCGCACATGGTTAAGACAACTGTCAACTTGTGTGTCTACGGGTTGCCTCCCTCCCCCGTATATAAAGGAGTGGAGGAGGGGAGGGCCGTCCCTCTCTATGGCGCGCCCCAAGGGGGAATCCTACTCCTAGTAGGAGTAGGTTCCCCCCTTCCCTAGTTGGAGTAGGAGAAGAAGGAAGAGGGAGAGGGAGAGAAGGAAAGGGGGGCCGGCCGCCTACCCCAATTCGGATTGGGCCTGGGGGGCGCCCTCCACCTGGCCGCCTCCTCCTCTCTTCCACTAAGGCCCAATAAGGCCCATTGACTCCCCGGGGGGTTCCGGTAACCTCCCGGTACTCCGGAAAATGCCCGAACGGATCCGGAACCATTCCGGTGTCCAAACATAGCCTTCCAATATATCGATCTTTATGTCTCGACCATTTCGAGACTCCTCGTCATGTCCGTGATCACATCCGAGACACCGAACAACCTTCGGTACATAAAAACACATAAACTCATAATATCGATTGTCATCGAACGTTAAGCGTGCGGACCCTACGGGTTCGAGAACTATGTAGACATGACCGAGACTCATCTCCGGTCAATAACCAATAGCGGAACTTGGATGCTCATATTGGCTCCTACATATTCTACGAAGATCTTTATCGGTCAAACCGCATAACAACATACATTGTTCCCTTTGTCATCGGTATGTTACTTGCCCGAGATTCGGTCGTCGGTATCTCAATACCTAGTTCAATCTCGTTACCGGCAAGTCTCTTTACTTGTTCCGTAATGCATCATCCCGCAACTAACTCATTAGTCATATTGCTTGCAAGGCTTATAGTGATGTGCATTACCGAGAGGGCCAAGAGATACCTCTCCGACAATCGGAGTGACAAATCCTAACCTCGATCTATGCCAACTCAACAAACACCATTGGAGACACCTGCAGAGCATCTTTATAATCACCCAGTTATGTTGTGACGTTTGATAGCACACTAAGTGTTCCTCCGGTATTCGGGAGTTGCATAATCTAATAGTCATAGGAACATGTATAAGTCATGAAGAAAGCAATAGCAATAAACTAAACGATCATCGTGCTAAGCTAATGGATGGGTCATGTCAATCACATCATTCTCTAATGATGTGATCCTGTTAATCAAATGACAACCCATGTCTATGGTTTGGAAACTTAACCATCTTTGATTAACGAGCTAGTCAAGTAGAGGCATACTAGTGACACTCTGTTTGTCTATGTATTCACACATGTACTAAGTTTCCGGTTAATACAATAATAGCATGAATAATAAACATTTATCATGATATAAGGAAATATAAATAACAACTTTATTATTACCTCTAGGGCATATTTCCTTCATTGATATCTTTGTAATTCTCTTCGAATTATCGGTTTGGTTTGGCCAACTAGATTGGTTTTTATCGCAATGGGAGAAGTGCTTAGCTTTGGGTTCAATCTTGCGGTGTCCTTTCCCAGTGACAGTAGGGGCAGCAAGGCACGTATTGTATTGTTGCCATCGAGGATAAAAAGATGGGGTTTTCATCATATTGCTTGAGTTAATTCCTCTACATCATGTCATCTTGCTTAATGCGTTACTCCATTCTTTATGAACTTAATACTCTAGATGCATGTTGGATAGCAGTCGATGTGTGGAGTAATAGTAGTAGATGCAGAATCATTTCGGTCTACTTGACACGGACGTGATGCCTATATTCATGATCATTGCCTTAGATATCGTCATAACTTCATGCTTTTCTATCAATTGCTCGGCAGTAATTTGTTCACCCACCATATTATTTTCTATCTTGAGAGAAGCCTCTAGTGAAACCTATGGCCCCCGGGTCTATTTTCCATCATATAAGTTTCTGATCTACTATTTTGCAATCTTTTACTTTCCGATCTATAAACCAAAAATATAAAAAATATTTACTTTATCGTTTATCTATCTCTATCAGATCTCACTTTTGCAACTAAACGTGAAGGGATTGACAACCCCTTTATCGCATTGGGTGCAAGTTGTTTGATTGTTTGTGCAGGTATTCGGTGACTTGTGCGTTGTCTCCTACTGGATTGATACCTTGGTTCTCAAACTGAGGGAAATACTTCTCTACTTTGCTGCATCACCCTTTCCTCTTCAAGGGAAAAACCAACGCAAGCTCAAGAAGTAGCAGTGGCATTCCTGTAGTTCTCAGGTGTTCTAGGATGTGGCAGCGCAACAGTCGCGGCGTGCTTGAATGTTCAAGTGGATGTGTGTTGTGGCTGCTCCAGGTCTCGAAGCTAGCACTTCTCCTGCTCTAGGGTGAGCGTCTCTCAAGTCCGACGGTGGGGCGCCTTGCGATCCTTGGCGAGAGGGAAGGGTCCCTCTGCGGCGAGAGAGACGGAGGATGTGTGGTGTCTTTTTCCCTGGGCGTCGGTCGGGCTAACTTCTACACTCTGTTTTATGCAGGTCCTCGCCGTGCTTGTGTGTGTCCCTATCCTAGATGTCCATTTGGTTGTAGTCTTCGGCTAGGACAAGCAATGAGCTTTGTTTTTCCTGTATTCTTTTTGAGCTTGTGTGTTCCGTTGAGTTGTAAGCTTCCTAGAGTGTCCCCTTGTATCGTTTGGCCGAGGTGGTCTGTGTGTGTTTGTAATTCCTGGCCGGTTGATGGCTTTGTTAATTCAAAGTCGGGCTCTCCGCGAGCCTTCCTTCTAAAAAAAAGTATACAATTGACCTAACGGGCGGTCGCACACGGTAGATAATGCGTCGGTGCAGCTGGGTGCTGGTTCTGCTAAAACAAAAAAAACTGCGTGTTGGTTGAATTTATTAACTGGTGGCCAGCATCCCTTGATGGTTGACTATTCAAAAAAGAAAAAGTTCCAAAAATGGAAAAGGTTTCAATAATTTTGAAAAACCTTCATGAAATTTGTTAAAAAGTTCATGACTTTGAAACAGAGTTCAAGACTTGAAAAATCTCATTATTTCAAAAAAAAAGTTCAAAAAATGAAAAAAAAGTTCACAAGTTTCAAAAAATAATTTCAAAAACACTTCCCGCAATTTGATTTTTATACGAAATTTTAGAGAATTCTGAAAAAAATCAAAAGAAATTTGATATTCACGAATTTGATAAAATTAGAAAAGAAAAAGCAGCAAAAGTACAGGAAAAATTGCACAGTTCTCATGACGGAAAAAGCTGGGTAAACCGTCCTAAAAAACTAAGGCTACCTTTTAGAAGGTTTCGAAACCGGTGACAAAAAACGTGGACTAGTCGATCAGGAACCTAGCACGCGAGAGCGAACGATAACGAAAAAAGTATGTAATGGACCGAGCTCAAGGTTAAAGGGGGGGGGGGTGCGAGTTTACGGAGAGCAACTAATTGTGTGGTTTGCTAAAAAACTAATTGTGGGGTAACTTTGCGCTCTCCATGGTCACACATGTCGCGTGTTGGGTGCTTCCTCAGATTTGTTTAAAAAAAATGTTTGTACACGTTTTCGTGTTTTAGATGGGATTTTTTGGTTTCCCTATGTTTTGGACCCAAAACAATTTCAAGAAAAAATTACGTCAAAAAGCATTCTTTCTCTTCCGCGAGAAGCACAGGTTTGCCTCCGCGAGAGTTATTGTGCCAATGAGAAAAACATGTTTGTTTTCTTCCGCGAGAGACACAAATTTACTTCGCGTGGAGGCACAGTTTTGCTTCCGCGAGAGGCATAGTTGTGGCTCTTAAAAAGGAAAATTTTACTTTTTTTTTTTCTTCCACAAGAGACACTGATTTGATTTTCATGGAGGCACCTATTTGCCTTCTGCGAGCTGTGCCTCTCGAAAAGAAGAAAAAAAATACATTTTCTTTCTTCGGCAAGAGGCACATATTTGCTTCTCGTGGAGGCACAGTTTTGCTTCCGCGAAAGGCACAATTATGCCTCTCGGAATAAGAAAAAATGCATGCTTTTTTATTTATTTCGCAAGAGGCATTGATTTGCTTCTCGTAGAGGCACATGTTTTCTCTTTGAGATTGCACAAGCTTGCTTCCTCGACGGGTACGTCTATGCGTTTCGAAAGAAAAAAATGCAATTTTTTTCCTTCCGAGAGACACACAGATTTGCATCGCGTGGAGGCATGCCTCTTGGGAAATGGAAAAAAGTGGGAAAATCGTGCTTTGGGCTCAGGTTTTTTTCTCCTTTTCATGAAAAAATTCATTGAAAACTATTAACATGGGATCTAGTTTTAAAGATCTCGGCGCGAGAAATCCAGCGGTTAAAACGGTTCGCGATTCGGATGCGCTGTTTAAAAAATAAACGAGTAGGATTTGCAATGGGTGCCCCTTAATTAGTGATTTCGCAACTTGAGAAGATTGAAATGGCGCACATGGTGCACATGTAGTGCACCGCTCGTCGCAACTTGAGAAGATGGAAGTGACCTTTGCAATGGGTACCCCTTAATTAGTGATTTCTCAATTTGCGCAAACATCTGTAAATGGCGCTGAATAGAATTTCTGCCTGTCGGGTGCAGATATGGCTCGCCAAGGTGAGTGTACGTACCGTCAAAAGCGAGCAGGGGTATGCGGGGTGGTGTATGGACCAGGTGCATGGAAGGGCTCGTGGAGGGCGACCCTCATTTCCAGCTGGCCGGGATTAGATTTATCATTCACTTGAGATGGCGCGGTTCGATGATAAGTGTGTCGTGTAGTCTCTGAGATCGTCACATGCCGCAATCAAATGAACACTGCAACAAGCGGGGTAAGGAGGATGATCGCAACACATGTGGGGCACCATACTGAAATAGAGGCGGTGGGGGTGGTATTTTTTTTCTTTTCCCGTTACAACGCACGGGCCCTTTTGCTAGTTAAAATAAAATAGATACGGAAAATAATAATCAGCAAAACAAACTAAAAAGACAAATGAAAAAGAGAGAAAAAAATACAACACCATCTAACTGGGCCTTGCCCGTTGCCCTCGAGCGTGCAGGCCAGTGAGCGGGGAATAGTGCTAAAGAAATGAGCGGGGAATTGGAGTACCCAGGAGCTCACATCTCCCCTCAAAACATACCTAAAATGGGAATCCCTAAAACAATCTCAAAAAGAGGGAAAAGACTGAAGCGACAATGACGCACTGACCCAGCTGATGACGGCCGGTAAGCATCCAGAACACGGCGCGATAATATCTATAGTAGTGCTGCACGTCCCGGCCGTCGTGGCAGACTACCTATATGAGGCGAACGTGGCGTCAACCGATGCTCGAAAGAAGCCAGAACGGAGCCAGAGCCGGTGACGCGCGCAAACCAATCCAGATCAGACACGTACGCGCCGAACTTCCCACGACGTGCCTGCTGCGCACCGTCGCACGCAGGCCGGCCGAAATCACGCGGCCACTGCATGACCCGAGAGAACGTCACCGCCATGTGAAAACACGTACTCCACCGGCGACCATCCGTCCAATCCCGTGGACACTTCAACACCATACGCGATCAAGCGAGCGCCCGGAAGAAGCACCCCCTCTGGACCGGAGGCGGCCGCCAGCTGAAATGACCACCCAACCACGCGAGCGGCCGGCCGGTGACTGCCGACGTACCGCGCACACTTGGTGGCCGCGGCGCTGGCCGGCCGTTGCGTCGAAAGCGATCACTCCAGCCGCAGGTCGGCACGGAGAAAAAAGCCTATCAACCCCGGCGGGCGGGCGGGCGGGCCGACGTCGCTGTCGCCATTTCCATCCACCGCGCGGCAAGTTGGGCTGGGGTGCCGCCGGCCGGTCGACGTGCACGATGCTGCGAACCGGCCCGAGGTTTGTTTCCACTTGCAGCCAGCGGTGTCTTGTACTACTGGTCGTGGTCTCCTGCTAGCTAGCTAGCACATGTCACGCAGCAATTCCCCGGCTAAACACAGGCGGTGGAATCGGATTTGATTATTCGTCGAGAGCGAATCACGTCACGCGGACACGTAAAGAACAGTCTTGCTAGGCGGCCGGTCGATCGGTCCGTGCGAGGTTGAGTGCACTTCTCCGCTTCTGCTGCCATGAACTGAAGCAGAGGCTAAGGGTAAAAAAAAACATTTGAAGCAGAGGCTTCCGTCTCTTTTTCCTTCTTGCAAGTCACAGTAGAGTTTCTCGGAGGCGAGTACAAGTTACTCCCTCCGTTCCAAATTACTCGTCGTAGAAATGGATGTATCTAGAACTAAAATACATTAGATACATCCATTTCTGCGACGAGTAATTCGGAACGGAGGAAGTACAATGTACGCAAAGGGAGTAGACGTGGCGGAACTATCAATCATTTGAGGTTTCAGCAAGCTACCGAATAATATAGATAAACAACTGCAAAATTTCCTCAAATAATAAGTCCAAAAAATTCAATTCGAATAATTTCCAATTCCATTCATGTTTCTGTTACACGGCACTGCCAGTTCATGACCAATCTCTGTATGAGTATGTATGAACTGTGGACTACAATATACTGACGCCTACACAACAACCGAAAGAGGAAGCAAGTACTCCTCCGTCGTTACAAGGAACCAACAAGATCTAGGACCTATATCTTCTACGTATACGGCTACTGGAGTATGTATGTATGTAGTATCACTCACTCACTCAATCTGTACAGGAGCAGAACAAATTTAACCAAACGAATGAACGAATTTCACCACTGGACTGGACCAAAAACTTTGGATGGAATCATCGATGGGATCCATGCAGCTGGAGCAAGCTGCTCAGGCGGTGAGAAGCCGAGGCTTCTTGAAGGCGAGGGGGCTCTGCACCTCCTCGTCGTCCTCCCACATCATCTTGCCCTTGGCGCACGGCCTCCAGACGAACTCCGGCACGGCCGGGATGTTCAGGTCGAAGGCCCGGGCGGCGGAGCTCCCGTAGCCGGTGCTCCCCACCTCGGACTCAGCGGCCGCGGCGGCCAGAAGCTCGGTGGACGAGGCGGCGGCGCCAACGCCTCCGTCGTAGTGCTTCCTCTTGTGCCCGCCCAGCGCCTGCCCGGTGGGGAACTCCTTTTGGCAGATGGAGCACCTGTGGACTCTGTTGGTCGTGCCGTCCGAGGACGCGGCGGTGGACGACGTGGCCGGCTCGGCGGATGGCAGGACGGCGGCCACGGCCGGGAGGGCCACGAGTGGAGCAGCGGCGGCATCAGCGGGAGGAGACGGCTGCTTCACCCGGTGGCTCGTCTTGTGGCCACCCAGCGCCTGGTAGGAGCTGAAGGACTTGCCGCAGACGGAGCACTTGAACTCGGCAGGCACCGGCGCAGCGAACGCCTCCGGCTGCGGCGCCTGCACGCGCTGCTTGCCGCCGCGGGAGAGCATGAGGAGGCAGAGCGCGAGGTTCTCCTCCTCGGAGCGCTGGCGGCGCGATCGCTTCCTCTTGGCCCACCCCTGCAGCACGTGGCCGCTCTCCTCGCCGCTGGTGGCGCCGCTGAGCGCCGCGGCCGCCTCAACGTCGCGCTGGTGCTGCTCCGGGATCAGGGCGTGGAGCGCTTCCATGGCCGACGACGACATGGCAGTCACAAACGAAGCTAAGCAAAGCAGGGAGAGAGAAGACCTCTTCTTCTTCTTCTTCCTTGTGCGGTGGCTGAGGGTGGGAGAGTGTGGTTGCTTGGGTGTCCGCCTCGCTCTAGCTGGGTGTGGTGTGAGGGAGTGGTGGAGTGAGAGGGTTATAAAGCGGTGGGGGCGAGGAGGTGGCCGGCGGCGTGGGAAGTTGCGTCGCAGGTGGAGCATGGAAACGTGGTCGATCGTGCGGCCCGGGCGCACGAGGCGCGGTGCTGTGCGGCTGACGGGCGGGGCCGGAGGTGGTGGCAGGGGTGGTTAGTTAGGAACCGGTGGAGTGGCGGCGAAGGCTGGGTTGTGGGTCACTCGGGTTCTCGATGTGGTGGGTGGTGGAGGGAGGAGGAGGAGAGGTGGTGTGGGTCGCATGCAACGAAAAAGTCGTGGTCAACGTGGAGGGGAAGACACGGCCGGGCGGGCAAGTGGAGCTAGTGAGCGGGTGTGTGTGTGTGGTGGGAGTGTGATTCCGAAGAAGAGTGAGGACTGGTCGGACCGAGGAGGCCGCGGTGTCAGTGCGGACCGACTGCGGGAAGCGGTCGCCGTCGGTTGCCGAACGCAAAGCCGACCCGGCCCGGCCCGCTAACGCCGTTTCCAGATTAGTTTTTTTTTTTGCATGGGTTTCCAGATTAGTTTACTGCTCGAGCTGCGGCTGTCGTGCGTATTTGACCCTCACTCCCATTGGACGGTTCGTTCCAAAATATTTCGACGCTATATATACGTAGCTCGTACGTACTACGTGACATGTCCATCTTTTTCTTTTTGGGTAAAAAAAAGAGAAGGCCGGGGCGGGCAACATCCGAATTGTGTTTGTCTTCGTGAAACATCTAGGGTGGTGCATGGGTGCGTGCTGACCTCACGGTTTGATTGTTATTAGAGCCACTAGACTGCAAAATGACAGTGGGTCAAATGAAGGGGGTGGCTACGGTAGTGGTTCCGGTGCTGCAAACAAAGCCAGCGTTTGGCACATGCGTGTGGAAAGCCGACACGGTCTTCGCCTCGTGCTGCTTCTGGAGGACGGTTCAGCGAAATCGATCCACGTTGAACCGACCCGGTAACAAGTCAGCTCAGCGCCTCAGACCACGCAACCGGTGCCGGACGTGCTTGGAAGATTCCAACGCTCCGGTCGTCTCGGGGTCAATTAAAATAGCTCGTCGCCTGCCTCTGAGCGTCCGTCCATCGGCTCAAGTTATTATCCCGGCAAGAGTGGATCTTCTGCAGCAGGATCATTTTTGCCTGGTCAGTTTACCTGGTACGTGCTAAGTTTGGCAATCAACATGTACTACATGCTAGTACAGTTCTTACACGAGGATTCCTATCCATTTTTGCGCAGGGCACCGACGGGAGGAAAAGCTTGCCGTGCCAGCAGCTGCCTTGTGCTCCTTTTCTCACGAAAGGCACATGCCCTGCCAACACACACACACACACCCATGGCCACTTGGCTGGCTACTAACCCGGCGTGCAGGCATGGTTATCTCTTCTCGAGCTAATAAAGAAGCACACCGCTAAGCGTTGACGTATCGGCATGACACCTCCATCCGATCACACATTCACACCCTCGGCGCCTCCCTCGCGCGGCGTCCGTCACCTGGCACGTCACGCCCCGCGTTGCAGAACCAAACCAATCAACACGGCCCGTCGTCGGCCGGTCGGTCGCTTGCCCAGACGAAACTCGACCACGTATAGGATTACGCCGTACGGGGTCGGCAGGAAGCCTCTCTCTCTCTCGCCTTGCCTGGCCCCGATCGGGCTACGTATACGTACGCGGGCGATGGAGCCGGTCCGTTCCGTCCGCACTTGACTTTTCCGCAACCGCAGCCGGCTCGGGTTCGGCGACTCGGCCGGCGTCTTTCCCAGGGCGGCAACGGCAAGCGGCAAGCGGCACGTCTCCGTCGCCGTTGGATATGCGTTGCGTGCGCTCGCCTTTTCCCCACGTGTTCCTCGAGCCATCGGCCTCGCCTAGTGCCGGTGGTGTCGTCGCGATCGGGTCCGCTCCCGCGTGGTACGCACGCAGGTACCCGAGGCCTAACTAGTGATTGGGTAGCTAGTGAGATCGGGAGTGGCCACTGGCCAGCCGAACCACTGCACTGCCGTGCCGTGCCGTGGTTGATTAATTATCGCTGGCCGTTGGGGCAGTGGCCACAGTGGCCAGTGGATGCCGGTGGCAGCACGGGGTGGTTGCGCGGCGCGCGTAGCGAGCGTTGGGGTTGCTTGCGTCGTTGGATGCCGGCCGGGGCGGGGGTGCTGGGTGTGCCACGAGCGGCCACGACGGTGCGAATATATCCGGAGTGGACGCGGGCGGACCGACGGGGGATCCATCCATCCATCTCTCCTGCTCGTGGATGGAAGGTGGTTGCCCGGTTGGCGAGTGGCTGGTGATCTAGCAAGCAATTGATTAGCTAGGCTTGGTAAAGCGCCTACCTAACCACCCCCCTGTGCCGTGCATAACAGAATCGCCAACTTTCCCATCCGATCTCCGCTTTTGTTTTAAGCCACTGCTGCACCTGCACTGCACTGCTGTCGTGACGCAGAGTGTGATTCGTCGCATAAATAAATGAAAAGGCAGAGTCTGATTATGTATGTACATATTTAGAGCATCTCCAACAGGAGCGCTGGCTCCAGCGACCGCTGCAAACTATAGCATGCACGAGCCGCTCCAGCAGGCGCTGCAAAAAAAAAAAAAACAGCGCGCGCCCAGCACAAACAACATATGACACTTCAAACAAAACCAAGAAGATCAAACACATAAAAAATAATCAACAATAAAAGTTTAATTTTATTACAACCCAGACAAATAATTTATCTTCCAATACAACAAATAGTTTGACACTACAACATCAAATGTACAACATCAAACATACAAATCATCATGCGTTTTGTCGGCCATTCCATGCCCACCACTCCTTGATGAGATCCTTCCGAAAATCATCATGCGTTTCGGCACGTCGAATGGCATGATAGGAGGCAACAAACCGGGCCACCCTCGCAGCCCTCCGCCGCACTCGCACGGGATGTCCCAAGAGCTCATACTGAGAGTAGTCTGAATCTTGGCCACGCTCATTCTCGATGATCATGTTATGCATGATCACACAAGCGTGCATGATGTACCAAAGGATCTTTTGATCCCAAAATCTAGCCGGTCTTCCCACTATAGCAAATTGGGCTAGCAAAATCCCAAAAACTCTCTCCACATCTTTCCCAGCTGCCGCCTGAGCATTGTGGAAATCTAGATTTTTCTTACCTTCCGGTTTTTTCAACGGCTTCACAAATGTTTGCCACTTTGGGTAGATGACATCCACAAGATAGTAGCCATAGCTGTATGTATGTCTATTTGCCACAAACTGCACCGGTGGCAGTTCACCATTTGCAATATTATTCATGAGTGGTGACCAATTAACAACGTTGATATCATTCAAAGATCCAGGCATTCCAAAAAAAGTATGCCAAATCCAAGTCTCTTGATCGACCACCGGTTCAAGGATTATAATGGAACCCTTTTTCTGGCCGTGGAATTGCCCATGCCATGCCTTAAGACAGTTCTTCCAACTCCAATGCATGCACTCTATTGAGCCAAGCATACCTGGGAACCCACGAGCTTTGTTCATCTCCAAAAGCCTTCCAGCGTCTTTAGTATTGGGAGATCTCAAATACTCCGGGCCAAACACTTGCACAATTCCGACTGCGAAGCGCTTGACACACATGATGGCTTGACTCTCACCCATGGCCAAGTGGTCATCAACTAGCAATCCAAAGACTATCACTGCAGAAAAGGTAGCATTACAATAATCGCCAATATTTTAATAAAGTTGATTAACTGAATACAACATTAGGAATATAACAAGAGTCAAGATGCCCGCAAAATCAGAAGAAAGATAAGTAAATGTTGTCAACATGCTAAAACCTCTAGTTACATCCCACAAGTTGATCTATGGTGAACTAAAACGTTCATGAAGAAAGTACTAGCAACATGGATACACCATTTCTTGTGGTGGGAAGCAGTACAAAATCAAGATGCACCAGAGATTATGTCTAGAATCCTAAGCCGATTGAAGACCATAATGGTGCAAATGTGTTAAATATTCAATTGCGCTAGCTTAGATCTGATACACAGAATGTAGGTTTACCAAGCGTAGTGAACCAATTGCGATCTGGATGGATCTCTAGAGTTCAGACGAACACGCCAAGGGGGCTTCGATTCAAATGAGAGGAAGAGATAAGAGATCCATCCGATACAAATGGGTTGTTGTGGCGCAGTGGCTCGAGGGGTTTTACCAAATTTTAGGGTTATATAAAGGCCATTCGGCAACGACGGAAACCCTAGGTTATGAAGGGGATTGGGACATGGAGAAGAAAGGAAAGTATGAACTCCATGCTTATCGTTTCCTTATAATCCAGTAATTAGCCTCAGCAACAAACATAGTATAATTCTTAATGTTATGGTTTAACAACGACGGGATAGAGCGGGTCTTTCTCCATCATCAACGACACTGGAGCAAAACATTTTGGGGCCAATTATCACTTGCATGTACGTGGTTTTGGGGCGATGACGCAAGGCGTGATCTCCAACACGACCTTGTAGACATGAAGCTTGATGTTGTATTCCTGGTCCAGGAGCTCGAAGATGCACACGTCCCACTTCTCCAGGTTGTTCTCCATGGCCAACGCACCCCACCCAGCGCTGAAAGCCGCGCGGGGACACTCGCCGCCGGTGTACTCGTACCACACCTTCCACGGCTTCCCCTGTGGGTCCCAAAACGTCATCTTCCTACTCTCTTCGGGGAGAAATGTTTTCACGAACTTGTCGGGGATGATCTGCAGTTGCCGGTCGATTACGATCAGCCAGTGAGCACTGCAGTATTTGAATATGTGTATCGAAAGGGGAAATCAAATTGATCAATTACCATGAAGTACGACGCATAAACATCGTTGTGCTTCATTGTCTTGACGGTGAAGGGCCTCTCGGATTTGAACCTCTGTGCCCTCTCCATGGCGTATTCCTTCTCCCTTTCAGTTACTGGACGCCCCTGTGATGTTAATCCCGGCCTTCTCATAACCTTGATGAGAACTAGTATAAAAATATGCAGACTATCAAGATAGTTCACTTCAAGTTGTTCTAATTAGTACTAGCAGAAATAAAATGGCGCACTTACAGGAAGGAAGGAAGGTAGGAAGGAAGAAAGAGATTTACCTCTGCCAGGTTGGTTTTCACCATTGCTCTTGTTGAACATTGGGAATTGATTCTGCTTACTAAGCCTTTTACCAAAAGATTTGTGCCATGTGGTTAAGTCCGTGCACATGGATTCTGGTGTGAATACACCTGTATGAACTATATGTGGGTAAAGTTCATTAGCTTGATGACAAGAGCATATAGATAGGAACCATTTTAAAGTATAAGACCACTGCTATGTAGGTAGCAGAGCATATAGATAGGTCTATGACACAACATCTATGTGTGTGTGTGTGTGTGTGTGTGTGCAAAACAAGTACTACTCATTTTGAAATTGATTCATTACCTGCCCAATTGTCACTTGATGTTGTTTCTTTCGAAGCTTTTTTGAGGGGAACTCTTTTAGATGCTGAAGCAGTAGACCTGGTATAAAAAATTAAAGGAGCAGTAGAGCTTTTTCCCTCAGCCTTAGAGTCCTTTGATGGACGACTGGCCAACTCTGCATACAATGGATGTGCACTCAGGTTAGCTAGATAACAAGAGCCTATGAATCATGTGACAACATTTAGCCATCACAATATATAGCTAATTTGAAATCGATCCATCCAATGGTTATTCTGAATTACCTGCCAAATTGTCACTTGATGCTGCTGCCTTAGAAGCTGAATCACCAGATGGAGACCTTATCTCCTCAGCCTTAGACTTCATGGGTGGACGATGCTCCGATTCTACTTATAGTTTGATGTGCACATAGACAAAGGTTAGCTCTCTAACAAGAGTATACGAATCATTTTATAAAATAAAGCCATCTCATACCAATATATACAGAAAACATACTATGCGTACTAATTATTTTGAAATCGATCGATCGATCAGTGGGTTCTTCTTAATTACCTGCCAAACTGTCGCTTGATGATGTTCCCCCAGAAGCTGGATCACCAGATGGGGCTTCAGAGTTTTTCCCCTCCGTCGGCCTAGACTTCTTGGATCGGTCCACTTCTGCCATGATATCATCAAGCTTCCTAAACCTAGCCCTCTTCCCGACCACAAAACCGTCGTCGGTCTTGTGTTGATCGTCCTGCTGTTGTTGCTCTGGTTCTAGAGCATCGTTGCTGGACATGCGACGTTCATAGTCTTGCTCATTCTCCGGAGTTTCTGATAATGCATCTTCAACTTCCTCTGCCTCTTCATCTTCTGAAGCATCTTCTTCTACTTCTGAAGCTTCATTTTGTGGTGTACCATCTACACTAGTGCCAGAGCGAGCGTCTTCTTGCGGGACAGTATCATCTACATTGGTGCTTATGAGCCCTTTCTCTTCCTCTCTGGCCACGTCGATGTCCTTGTGTTGTGGCTGTGCGAGAGATGCATACGGAGCCTCACAGGACGATGGTAAGAAAACCGTCACTGAGAATTGTGACTGCCCGTCGTAACGGAACACCAGCAGGTAGCCATACCCAACGCGATGGTCGGAGAGGAACTCCTTCCATCCACGCGCAAAGCATAGCTCCCCGGAGATTTTAGCCAGCTCTACGGGCCATTTATTCCCGCTTGGACCTCTTAGGGACACCATTCCTGTACAATCTTCCAAGTATTTGTGGAATCCTGCTGGAATGGTCTACAACATATGTCATCATAAAAATTAGTTAGTAATGGTTGAACACATGCCAAGCACAACCCAAACATGCATATATGGCATTTAATCTTGCCTTCCTATAGTCCAATCCCAGCTATTAGTCACTACTCAATTGGCATTATATTTTGCGCAAATATTACATATGTCTGTTTTATTCACAATCTACATTTTTTTGTAAATACAAAAAATATCAACTTTCATGAAGTAGTTTAGATTTGGGTATGTTATCTGTTTTATCCTTCTCAATGACAGAAAACATTGTATAGTCCATGTTTTAAACATATCATTCACAAATTGAACAAAGAATCTTTTGGGTGAAATGTATTATACATGTACAATTTTAACTATATCAAATTAGTGAGCACCATTCCTAGTGAACCGCAATGGAAAAGATAACCATCAAAACAATCATAGAAAAATATGGGAGGTAAAAATGGAACAACTAAAATGAGTTAGTCTCTTTCTTTGTTGTTATGAATCAAGAAAACCTACCACGTGTTCCATGAATGAATTGGATATGAGCGCCCTAAAGAAGTGAGGGCAATTTTGTTTGTCATTTTGGTCTTCCTCATCCCTTTCCTTCGAATCATGTTCCTCTTTACCATTCTCCTTCCTCCCCTTCTGCTCATTTATCTCCTTTTGTTCCTCCTCTTTCTCTTTCTCAATTTCTCCTTCCTTCCCTTCCTGCCCCTGCTCTTCTTTCTCATTCCCATTCTCCTCCTTTCTTTCCTTATGTGACATCGCCTTCCTCCCATTTTCCTTTCTTTTCCTCTGATCCTCCCTCTCCTTCTCCTCATCATCCTTCTTATCAACAACTCTCATTTTCTTCTCTTTCTCCTCCTTGTTCTTAGTCATCTTCCTCTCTGATGAATTTTGCTTCTCCTCTGTTTTCTTATCACCTTCAGCTTTCTTTTGCTTCCTTTTCTCTTTCGTGTTAATATTTTCATCTTTCTCTTCTTTTACCTTGACATTTTTCTTATTATCCACCATGCCCATAGTGTTACACTGTTTTTGATGGCGTACCATGATTGGACCTTTACTGATGGCATGTACTTCTCTCTCTGCAATACAATAGGAGGTATATGGTAAATTAGCATAATACGTTTGCAATGCTAACAATGGCATATAATACCACTCAAGTTTCACTCGAGGGCTGAATCAACATATGAAGTGCTTTCCAGGTTTGGATTATTGTTCCGACTATTCAATGATTATTCCAAACTGCTTACTTATTTTCAAGAACACTCCTACAGAGTCCTTTTGTTACAGATCTAACAACCAACATAAATATAATTTCCATATAAGCTCTCCAGGGAATAAAATAGAACACTATTTATCCCATATTTATATTAAAAATATTGGACACACGAGTGCACACCATACATGAATGCTCGGAATATATATAGAGTGGCCACATGCATATTATTTTGGCGAGGCACACTTGCACATTTGTATATATTCATGTAACCAGGCAATCCTGTTTTGATACCTTATCAGATCCATCCACTAATAGATCTTCATGTGATCCGCATGTTTATCCTTCTAGAGAATTTGCCAAACGAACATTATTTTGTGTTGATGAGATTTACAAATTTGATGATTCCATTATGAAAATTTAGTAAACTAAGAAACATGCACATACTGTGTATATTACCATCCTTGCCTTGAGACAAGAAAGGTATGGCGTAACTATCAACACAGCGGTTATCACAAGAGAAAAGGAATGTAGCATTATACTGATATGCAATATTTTAATAAAACTAAATATAACTTAAAGAATATAAAACATTATTTTTCCTAGTGGGATTCTTTCTTCCATATATATAGGGCATTAGATCATTCTTCCAACATGGCCGAATTTCCATTGCGAGGATGACAACACCAAAAACATTATTGTGTGTTTCATAAGAATCTATAACCCCCCCCCCCCCCCCTCAAAGTGAGAAGACGGATACGCCAATCTTATCAAGAAAACCTCTAGTTATATCCCACATAGATCTATGCTCAAGTAAAACATTCAGATCAAGAACAAGCGGGATGTGAATCTAATTGCAATATTTCAACTTCTAAAGATGCACAAACAATATCATGAAGTATATAGATCTCTTCCACCCAATAGTTTTGCCAAAAACGTGGGATATCAAGTAATGCCCTAGAAGTGATGGATTCAAAGATTGAAACCCTCGAAGAAGGGAAAACGAGGCATTACCGGTGTCCATGGAAAGAGATCGGGAAGGACGAGGCCTCCACGGAGCGAATTCGAGAGAGATCCACAGATCTGGAGCGCCGGAGGGCATACTGGGGCGAGGGAGACAGCAACCGGCGGCTAGGGCAGGAGAAGAGGTCGGGCACGAAGGGGAAAAAGAGATGCCCCTTGGCCCGAGTGCTTAAATACATGCCTCGACCGCGGAGCGGTTGTACCGCTCCGAAGAGTGGTTGTACCGCCCCTAGTACGACCGTGGGATTACGGGTGATACTATTGTTTCTAGGGAGGCAGCGATAGTACCGCCTGTAACCGCCCGATAGTACTGGCTAGCTGCATAGGCTGGAGAGAAAGTAGTAGAACCGCTGGAACCTCCCCGGTTGTATCGCTGGGACGATACAGCCAAGAGGCAGAGCGGTTGAACTGCCCCAACAACCAGTTGTACTGCCCGATCATAGTCACCAACGCCAAGATCAATCTTGTGTGCAAATTGGAAATAGATGGTTTATGGGAAAGGGAAGGCTTGGGATGGAGACAAGGCACTGAAGTACGGTGAAGTAAACTCCAAGATTGCAACAAGCAATCAATAAAGGCCAATACTTGGAGGATACAAACACCTATGACCAAAGGAAACTAAGCAAGAGCAAATATGGTCAAACGGAAACCAACCCTCTTCTCGAAGAGAGAGAGGAGCGGTGGCCGGAGCCACCTATGTTTGACTCAATTGGTATGGCAACGTGAAGATTTGAACCTTGGGCCCAAGACCAAACCTCATCTTTGAAGCACAAGTGCCATCAATAATGGCTAATGTGAAAGAATTGGTCGATTCATGCATAATGGGGGGAGTGAGAGCTCATTGAGAGAGCAACACTCTCCTATGTCCATGCCTACATCTAGAACAAGATAATATGATGAATGCGGTGGGGCGTGCCTAGATTCAAGCCACATTGCTCGAACCAATGATATTTAGCTCATGCCTTAACTCGAAAAATCTTGCTTCATCCAAAGGCTTTGTGAAAATATTCGCTAGTTGCTCTTGAGTGTTGACGTAGATAATCTCAATCTCCCCACGCTTGATGTGATCTTGGATGAAATGATGACGAATCTCAATATGATTCATCTTGCTATGTTCCACCGAGTTGTGGGAGATCTTGATTGCACTTTCATTGTCACATAGAAGAGGCATTTTGTCACAAGTGACACCATAATCATCTAAAGTTTGCCTCCTCCATAGAAATTGTGCAAACAACTTGCAGAGACAACATACTCGGCCTTGGTGGATGAGAGAGACACACAATTTTGCTTCTTTGAAGACCAACTCACCAAAGAGAGACCAAGGAATTGGTTAGTCCGAATAACCCATGAGATCAAAGCTTGCTCCTTTGGGGTACCATAAGGGAAAGTTTGGGGTATGAGCCAAATATTGAAAGATTCGCTTGACCACCACATAGTGACTTTTCTTAGGTGCAGCTTGTAAACTTGCACACATTCCCACACTAAACATAATATCCAGCCTAGATGCACAAAGATAAAAGAAAGGATCCAATCATGGAGAGATATACCTTTTGATCCACCGCTTTACCATTGGGATCAATGTCGAGCTTGCATTTGGTGGGCATAGGAAACTTGACCAGCTTGACATCATCAAGATTGAATCTCTTGAGCATGTCTTGGGTATAC
This sequence comes from Aegilops tauschii subsp. strangulata, assembly GCF_002575655.3. Taxonomy (NCBI): domain Eukaryota; kingdom Viridiplantae; phylum Streptophyta; class Magnoliopsida; order Poales; family Poaceae; genus Aegilops; species Aegilops tauschii. The sequence continues at coordinate 490,483,967 of NC_053039.3, forward strand.
TTGGCTTGGTTGATGAAAGTTCCTCCTCTTCTTTGCTTGACTTCGAACCCAAGAAAGAACGTCAACTCTCCTATCATAGACATCTCAAACTCCTCGGTCATTAGTGCGGCAAACTCATCATTAAAAGATTTGTTAGGAGAACCAAAAATAATATCATAAACATATATTTTGCATATGAACAAATCCCCTTTGACCTTCTTAGTAAAAAAGAGTGGGATCGATTTTCCCAATTTCAAACCCACGATCATGCAACAACTCGGTAAGGTGCTCATACCACACACGTGAAGCTTGTTGTGGCACCCCGGCTCAGAGCAACCGGTTTACCTTGCATTGCCAGCCCAGAGATCAAGTCTTCTGGCAACACACAACAACTTGATACAGAAAACAACCGCTTTATTGATGCTAGCAGAAACATAGGCTCGATATTAAATCAAGTATCGAGGCCAAGCGGCACACACGGTGTGACTGAACAATATGTACATTATTTAATGAACATGAAGGGGGCCTCGATCACGATAACTACGCGGCAACGGAAAGACGATGAAGTGGAACTCCATAGCACAGGGACACCGATGTGGACATGATCTAGACACGAGCAGCACTCCGATCCGACACGACTTGCCTGAAAGCTGGCATGACACACCAGGTCAGTACATTCAATGTACTTGCAAGCTCACAACAAGCATAAGCATAATGGCAAACAATATCATGACAATTAAGCAGGTTAAATGCAATGCAACATACTACTGATGCAGTGAAAACAACTTGTGCACCGAGTCCCTTGGACTCCCTTACCAGACGGGTTACCTCGTAACCGGAACGATGATCATACCCGGATCACAACCGAAACCAATACTTTGGTTCCCACAACGATCATTCTCATGAGCTCACAAATCATCACATAAACAGTGCCAAGCATAAGAATTTAGTGTGCAAGATTACTTATTAATGTTGATCCATGGTGTGACTTACTCACGAGCTATGTCCGTAACCGAGGACGCGACTATCGATAGATTTAAATACACTCTGCAGAGGTAGCGCACTTTACCCACACCACGGAACCCATGGCCTCGCCTTCCCATTCGGGTGGACCAACGGCGTTCCGACAAAATCCTCCCATTGCCATGACACTCTCCCGGCCACTCCGACCAACTCCCTTCTAGGATAAGTCATGGGTGGCCCCGTGCCTACCAAAGGCATCAACGGCCACCGTCATGGAAAAAATGGTCCCAAACGGGGACAAGGTACCATAACAACAAACGGGCACACAAGGTTATGTCTGCTTACCGGGCCTGGGTACCGCACGCCCATAACCTTCCCTCGTTGGGGGTACCGACCAAAGGCATGACAATGGACCGAATAAAGACCTTCCCATAAAGGCAAATGTGGTTGCACTGGGAAAAACTCGATTCAGTGGCACCATGACTCGATCAACGTTATGTTCAAGTTGAATTAACATCAGGTTTAAATAAAATAACTCGAGTCACATCATGCCATGAACATGCAACTATTCGATATGCATCACATACCACTTCAAGTAAACAGATCAACATCATCAAAGTTTTCTACTTGCACTACTCATCATCAAGTTTTACTGATTTTACTTCACTGGTTTTAACACTCATCATTTTGGTTATGCCAAAATATATTAAAATCAATTTGTCACAAAAGAAAATACTATAATCATATTCAAAAACATAACCACACAAACCAAATTTCTTGTACTGCCTTAAACTAGTTCATGCATCCAATCAGTACTAGAAACTAAGCATATCAACCATGATAAAGTAACTAACATAAGCAATATTCATTTAATTAATTAAATGCATGAAAATAACTCATATTCACGTTGTAAAAATCATAGACATTGAAATGACACCATACAAATGTTGGTGTGGCTTGCCTTAGTGCAGAGGAGGTTCACACTCCTCCTGGTTATCTTCAAGACAAGCTTCTCCCTCTGAAAATAATTAAAAACAGCAAAATAAAATATCAAGAACCATTCTGAAAATCACCAGAAATTCTAGACAGCAGATAAAAACCTCAGATATTATGAGCTGCTAGATCTTCTCAAAACAAACAGAATGCAAAAAGAATCAACTCATTTGGACTTATGGTTTAAAAGTTGTGGTTGTTCAAAGTTGCTGGTCAAAGATTTGATTTAAATTGAATTAAAAGAAAAACCAGGGGGTGACGTCGATGGCGTATTCCTGGAATACGCCTCCACTCATATCGCTTCGGGCGTGAGTGGTGAGGCTGACAACGGGCCCCACGCGTCAGGTCGGAGGAGGGAGGGAGAGAAAACAGAGGCGGGCGGCGCTTTGCCAGCGCGTTCTCCGGCGAGGAGGGCTCGGCGGCCAGGTCGAGAGGGATGGATGGATAGAGGAGACGCTCGCGCACCTGCCTGTACCCGTGGCTTGGCTAGGGGTGGTTGGACGGGGTCGGAACGGACTTCTCCAGCGCCTGCAGAAAGCGGAGCACACCGGAGTTGAAGATGACGGTGACGTGGGACTGCACCAGGGGCTCCAACAGGTTTGGACGGCACCAGTGGACCACTAGGGAGTCGCCTGAGGAGTGGGTTGAGATCGAGGGGCACGGGAGTGAGGAGGAGGGGCTATGGGGATCGCCGGCGAGCTCTGGTCGGGGACAGCGGCCAAAGGCATGCCCGGCCGGGCTGCCACTATGCTATGGGTTTGTGGAGGTTGGCTGGTGAGCTGGGAGTGCTCGGAGAGGGTTGAGGGGTCCAAATTTGTAGCCGGAGGGGAGGGGGTACGTGGCTCCGTCGGAGCTCTCTGGAGGCGGCGCACGGCAACGAGGAGCGCCAGCGAGGAGGGGCAGCGCTTCAGAGCTCACGCAGGCACTGTGAAGCTCGAAGACGAGCACAGGAGGCGGTTGGGGAAGAAGACAGGGGCACGGGGGCACTGTGGCTTTGGTCGCGACGCGCCCGTGCTCGCTGTGGCTGCTCCGGCGTCGGCGAGCGGCAGGGAGGGGTCAATGTTGATGAGACGAAGGCGGTGGTGCAGTGCGGCAATCGTTGGCGAGCTCTGAGACGATCATACGACGAACAGACGCACGGGCACAACGCAGACCGCGTCGGGCGCGTTTCCAGAGTCGTGTCCTCACGCGGTCACCACGCTGGCATGGTCACAACAACACCCACGCGATGCCAAACCATGTCTGGTGTGTTGTCCATGCAGTGTTTGGTCTAAGAGGGGTGATGGCACACTGCCAGGCCGACCAGATGAGACTTGAGCTTCTTGGCAAGTTTCTGGACTGAAACTTGGTCGCCAAGTTTGGAGGGCTTCTCGAATGAGATTAGGGCTAATCTTCTGGAGTTAAGCTTTTCTTAGGAGGGTAATGAGGCTCAAGAAAAATCAGCCTCATTGGATCAAGGAGAAATACACTTGTTGTACAAAGTGCATTTTGAGGCCAGAACAGAAATGATTTTCTGTAGCAAAAATATTCCAAAAACTTATGCAATATTTTTGCTCAAGGAGGTGTGCCAAGGTCCAAAGAATATGTGGGAATTTTCTCAGATTTTTGGGTGCAAGAAAAATGAGGGTTGCTTTGGAGCATATGTTTCTGAATTGATATCAGAGAAGAAAATGAATATTTTTCTTTTATGAAAAATATTCCTTGGGTTATTTTTGGGATTCTTCATAGAAGGAAATGATGATATAGAGGGGGATGGGTCACCTGGGTGAAAATCAAGGACATTCCCAAGTGTTTAAGTCCATTTGAATTGATTCAAAACCCCCAAATTCAAAGCAGAGGCAAATGAAGTCCAGAAAAAGAGAGAAGGAAAAAACCAGGCTGTCAGAAACCTCCCCCACTTAAGATGAATCTCGTCCTCGAGATTCGGTTGCTCGGGGAAACAATTCTGGGTAGTTTGTCCTTAAAAATTCCTCTCTTTCCCAGGTTGCTTCTTCCTCGGTGTGATGCTCCCACTGAACCTTATAAAACTTTATCACTTTACTGCGAGTGATTCTTTCTGCCTCATCCAATATTCTGAGCGGTCTTTCCTCATAAGTCAAATCCTTAGCAAGCTCTATCTCTGCCATATCAATCCTTTTCTCCGGTGGCGAGGTACACCTTCTTAACTGTGAGACATGGAACACATTGTGCACTTCTGACAATTCCGGTGGCAATTCCAACTGATAAGCAACTGTGCCAATTCTGGTCATAACTGGGAATGGACCAATATATCTGGGTGCTAGTTTTCCTCGGGTCTGAAATCTCTTGACTCCTTTCATGGGTGTGACTCGAAGGTACACATGCTCTCCGGGTTCAAAACTGATCTGACGGTGCTTTGCGTCATAATAACTCTTTTGTTGGGACTTAGCCAACTGCAGTCTATCTCGGATCTCCTTGACTTGATTTTCAGCTTCCATCATTAAATCCGTTCCGAAAATGCGACCATCTCCGGTTTGAGACCAATTTAGCGGAGTGCGGCACTTACGGCCATACAGAGCTTCATAAGGTGACATCTTCAGGCTGGTCTGGAAACTGTTGTTGTAGGAGAACTCAGCATACGGTGACAATCTTTCCACTTGGGTTCTTGTGCTAAAGCACATGCTCGGGGCATATCTTCAAGTATCTAATTTACTCGCTCAGTCTGCCCGTCTGTCTGAGGGTGATAGGCTGTGCTGTATTTTAGGGCAGTCCCCAAGGCTTGATGGAGACGTGACCAGAATGCTGAGGTAAAGAGAGAACCTCAGTCTGAGGTGATTGTTCTCGGTACTCCATGCAAACTGACGATTCTGGACACATATAACTATGCGAGTTGATCGGCTCGGTTGGTGGTTCGGATGGGAATGAAGTGGTCTACCTTAGTTAGCGTGTCCACCACGACCCATACTGCATCATTGCCTCGATGAGTCCTTGGTAGGCCCATGATGAAATCCATGTAGACATCATCCCACTTCCATTGTGAGACGGGTAGGGGTTGAAGGAGTCCGGCGGGTTTCTGGTGTTCTGCCTTAACCTTGTTGCATATATCGCAGCAAGCGACAAAGTAGGTGATGTCTTTCTTCATTCCATCCCACCAAAATATCTGTCGAAGGTCTTCGTACATTTTGGTACCCCCTGTGTGAATTGAATACGAAGATTCGTGCGCTTATGCCAAAATCTTCTTCCTCAGGTCTGCTTGCTCAGGCACGCAAATCCGTCCTCGAAACCTTAGCGTACCTTGCTGATCCTTAGAGAAATCCTGGGTCTTGCCTTCTAGCATATGCTTGACATGTTGTTGTAGCGCTAATTCATCTGTCTGGGCCATGCGGATTTCATCCTCGAGGGTAGGAGTTAATTCCAATTTATTTGCAAGACCGGCATTAACAATAACCAAGTTAAGCTGAGCAATCTCTTGCTAGAGTTCGGGAGGCAAGGACTCCATCATGGCATTCAGACTGGCAGGCTTGCGACTGAGGGCATCGGCAACCATGTTGGCTTTACCCGGATGATAATTTATTCCAAGGTCATAATCCTTGACCAACTCGAGCCATCTTTGCTATCGAAGGTTTAAGTCCGGTTGAGTGAATATATACTTGAGACTCGTGTGGTCGGTAAATATCTGACACCTTTTTCCAATGAGGTAGTGTCGCCAAATTTTCAAAGCATGCACAACTGCGGCCAATTCCAAATAATGTGTTGGGTAGTTCCCTTCGTGAGGTCGTAGTTGTCGGGATGCGTAGGCTACAACCTTGCCATCTTGCATGAGTACACATCCAATACCTCTCCTGGATGCGTCGCAGTATACATCAAAGCTACGGTAAATGTCTGGAAGGGTCAACACAGGTGATGTTGTTTGTCTGGTCTTTAGCTCATTGAAGCTCTTTTCACAGTCCTCAGTCCATTCAAACTTCTTATCTTTCTTGAGGAGCTCTGTCATTGGCTTGGCAATTTTAGAGAAACCTTCGATGAAGCGGCGATAGTATCAGGCTAATCCAAGGAAGCTCCGGATCACGGATACTGTCGTGGGTGCCGTCCATTCAAGCACGTCTTTCACCTTACTCGGATCCACGACTATCCCTTCAGCTGAAAGCACATGCCCCAAAAATCCAACTTGCTTGAGCCAAGACTCACATTTGCTGAACTTCACATATAGCTGATGGTCACGGAGCCTTTGCAAAACTGCTCTGAGGTGTTCCTTGTGCTCTTCTTCACCTTTCGAGTATATAAGGATGTCATCAATGAAGACCACCACAAACTTATCCAAGAAGTCCATGAATACCTTATTCATCATGTGCATGAAGAAAGCAGGGGCATTGGTGAGGCCAAAGGACATAACTGTATATTCAGAAAGACCGTATCGCGTGGTGAACGCGGTCTTAGGAATATCTTCTTTCTTGATTTTTAACTGGGATATCCGGTCCTTCAATCAATCTTGGAGAATACTTTTGCCCCACTAAGTTGATCAAACAAATAATCAATCCTTGGTAGTGGATATTTGTTCTTGATAGTGACATCATTTAGCTGACGGTAATCCACACACATCTGGAGACTGCCGTCTTTCTTGTCCACAAATATTGCGGGTGATCCCCATGGTGAAGAGCTCGGACGGATGTATCCTTTCTGAAGCATCTCATCAAGCTGTTTCTTTAATTCTAGCAATTCTCACGAAGGCATCCGATAATACTTCTTGTATATCGGTGCGGTCCCAGGCACAAGATCGATTGCAAACTCAAGCTCCTTGTCTGGCGGCATTCCTGGTAGTTCCTTAGGGAATACATCTGGAAACTCACTGACCACAGGAATTAATTCCAATTCTTCAGCTACAGCGGTGAAAACCATTTCTTTCTTGGGTATGCTCCTCCGGGCATAGAATTTTGTGGTTTGACCTTCCTGACTTGTCAAAGTGACTTCTCTGGTCGCACAATTGATGCATACTTGATATTGGGTCAACCAGTTCATTCCCAAAATAATATCCAACTTGGCAGAATTGATGACTATCAAGGAGGTTGGAAATCTGACTCCCTTGATGTCAGCATCCAAATTACGGCAGACCAGATTGCTTCTGAGCACGGATCCCGGGGATTGTACCATCATACTTTTTCCCAAAATCGAGCAAGGAAATTTGTTTTGGGCAACGAAACTCCCCGAAATAAAAGAGTGGGAAGCCCCAGATTCAAATAAAATTATTGCAGGTATGCTATTAACAGAAAACATACCAATGACGACTTCTGGGTCCACTTGGGCTTCGTCTGCGGAGAGGTGGTGAACTTGCCCTTGGATGGTCTTCTGGACAGAATATGGTCCCACGTGGTTGACTTGCGGCCTGAATGGGGCGGTTGGCTTGCCGTTCTTGGGGCACTGTCTGACATTCTTCGCGCACCGGGCTGGTCACGACATTCTTGACTTGAGTAGTGGTCTTGTTAACATTCTGCTGCCAATTGGGTTTGTACTCCACCTCAGTCTGCTGGCAAGTACGAGCCTTCTGCACTGGTTGTCCATCCTTCTTAGGCTCGAATTTGTGCTTGTGATCATTATTAGTGGGTCTGTTGTCGTGCACGAGCTTGTGTTCCCTTTCTGCGGTGAGGGCTTTGTTTACCAGAGTTTGGAAATCCGGGAAATCAAACATACTGAGAGTGCATCTGAGGTGTTGGTTTAGTCCTCCAAGAAATCTGTCGATCTTCCTTTCTTCTGTGGCCACATCATAGAGAGAATAGCGGGCCAAAAGGTTGAACTTGTGCAAGTACTCACTTATTGACATGCTTCCTTGTGTGAGAGCGAGGAATTCACGCTTCTTGACCTTCATAATCCCGACGGGAATATGGTACTTGCGAAAATGGTCCTTGAATTTAGTCCAAGTAATTTCTTCGTCCGCAGTCCACATAGCCTTAGGATTATCCCACCATATAGCGGCAGATCCCTCAAGATAATGCGTAGCGAACGGAACCTTGTCAGGTTCTTCAATGCGAGCAATCTCACGCTTCTTCTCAATAGTCCTTAACCAATCATCGGCTTCCAAAGGATCGATAACTTGATTAAAACTGGGAGGCTTGGTCCTTTGGAAATCTGACAGCTTGGAGTGATGGCTGTCGGTGTCAAAACCGACGGATCTCGGGTAGGGGGTCCCGAACTGTGCGTCTAAGGTCGATGGTTACAGGAGACGGGGACACGATGTTTACCCAGGTTCGGGCCCTCTCTATGGAGGTAATACCCTACTTCCTGCTTGATTGATCTTGATGAATATGAGTATTACAAGAGTTGATCTACCACGAGATCGTAATGGCTAAACCCTAGAAGCCTAGCCTGTATGACTATGGTAATGAGTATATCCTTTCCGGACTACACCCTCCAGTTTATATAGACACCGGGGGATCTAGGGTTACATAGAGTCGGTTACATAAGAAGGAATCTTCATAGTCGGTCGCCAAGCTTGCCTTCCACGCCAAGGAGAGTCCAATCCGGACACGGGTACAGTCTTCGGCCTTCGTGTCTTCACAGCCCATCAGTCCGGCTCACGGATAATAGGCCGGACGCTCGAGGACCCCTTAGTCCAGGACTCCCTCAATAGCCCCCGAACCAGTCTTCAATAGCGAGGTGTTCGGCATACAAATTGTCTTCGGCATTGCAAGGCGGGTTCCTCCTTCAAGTAATGTATTCGGCCGTAGATTCAATGTCTCCCCTCGGCTTCTGCGTGCTAATAACCTCATCTTCCACGTGTCGAGTGCATGCGGGAGGTTAGGGTATTTTTGCAAATAACACCCTATTCAGGCCAGGAAGAGCGCCTATATAAAGAGATCGGATCTCAGATCCATTCAACATCCCGTGGAGAAAAATCCCCAAAGACCACTAGGAGAAGCCATTCCAACATGGCTAGCATTCCCAGTTCCTCCTTCGACTCAGAGAGAGGCGAGTGGGAGAGGTGCTCAGTGGCCCACAACCAATTAGAGAAGCTGCAAACGCAGGGATTTCTCCCCCGTGCAGATCTGGTCCCTGTGCGAGCAGGGCTAGCCTCCCTTAACGGTGAGACCCAAGCGGAGGATTCTCCCAATCCATCCGGGGGGAGCGAGTTTGTTTCGTCCCTTATCTACTAAGGGGCATTGGGTTTCCAATCCATCCATTCCCCCAGGGGCTTCTGGAATACTATGGCCTTCAGCTGCATAATTTTACTCCCGCCTCCATTCTGCATACTGCAAGCTACGTCGCTTTGTGCGAACTGTTCCTGGGCATTGAGGCCCATTTCGAACTGTGGAGAAAGTTGTTCTGTCTTGTCCCGCGCAACCACCAGGGGTCAATATTTGAAGTGGGCGGAGCCGAAGTATGGCGCATCGCCGATACCGGATACCTGTCCGGCACACCAAGGAAGGCATCTGGAGAATGGCCTTCCGAATGGTTCTATATAGAAGACGTCGCTCTTCCTGACCCAGTTCGCAAGGGTCTCCTAGAATTTGCAAGCATTCCGTTGAAGAAACGTCACAGCTGGCGTCCCCGAAGTCTTGAAGAGGAGGACAGTGCGGAGGTTCGTCAGCTCCTAGGCAAGATAAGGATGCTTGCCCAGTCTGATTTTACAATAGTAGAGGTAATGGCGACCTCCATAGTGTGAGGGGTTCAGCCACTTCAATACAGAGGGCTCCCAATGTGGCACTACAATGGGGAGGATGATGCCTCCCATTGTGGTCGGAAAGGTCCGGACACCCCCGCCGCTCTAACCAAGATACGGGCCGAGCTGTTTAAAGGGGAGGAAGAAGAATTTCTCCGCATCAATCGCAGAGATGGGTACTCCATGTACAACCCTCCCAGCTGGGTAAGGCCCAACCCCTTTGCTTTTATTCACTCTGCTCTCTTAGCCATCTTTAACGAATTCCCAATCCGTCTATTTTGAAACAGCACTGGCGGAGGTAACCGAGGGGCTTAATAGCCCTGCCCCCCAGCCGGAGAACCACAACCGGGAGCTTGATCCTGGGTTCGAAGAGGACCCGATATATTCGTGGTACTCGCGGAAGGGGTGTTTTACCACGCGAGCTATGACGGCACGGAAGTGGCCATCGTCGCCGATTATCCTGGTCTTCTTCCAGCTTCCCACGTAAGTAATCAAGAGACACCTCCTCTAAAAGAGTGCTCTTATTCTGCCTCACCCACCGCACTGTCTCGTGCTCCACAGGGGAGGCGTTCATCAATTCCGAAGAGATTGGTTGCCACGTCAGGCAAGCCTTCGAAGAGGAAGGCCGGTGAAGACACAGCCAGGCTTTCATCGAAGAGGTATGGATTTATAAATATGTTTTTCAGCGTCGAACCCAACTGTGACTTGTGCGTTTGTCTTGTTACAGGAAAAAGGTTCACCGAACTGTGTCCGGGGGCCCGGCTTGTCGTTGCCCCGACAACCGGGATTTAGATCCAGCCGGAGAGACGAGGGCCGGTGTGGGAACAACGCTGGACTGCCTGATGTCTACTACGCAACCTTCTCCTTGTAGACGTTGTTGGGCCTCCAAGTGCAGAGGTTTGTAGGACAGTAGCAAATTTCCCTCAAGTGTATGACCTAAGGTTTATCAATCCGTGGGAGATGTAGGATGAGGATGGTCTCTCTCAAACAACCCTGCAACCAAATAACAAAGAGTCTCTTGTGTCCCCAACACACCCAATACAATGGTAAATTGTATAGGTGCACTAGTTCGGCGAAGAGATGGTGATACACGTGCAATATGGATGGTAGATATAGGTTTTTGTAATCTGAAATTATAAAAACAGCAAGGTAACTAATGATAAAAGTGAGCGTAAACGGTATTGCAATGCTAGGAAACAAGGCCTAGGGTTCATACTTTCACTAGTGCAAGTTCTCTCAACAATAATAACATAATTGGATCACATAACCATCCCTCAACATGCATAAAAGAGTCACTCCAAAGGCACTAATAGCGGAGAACAAACGAAGAGATTATGGTAGGGTACGAAACCACCTCAAAGTTATCCTTTCTGATCGATCTATTCAAGAGTCCGTAGTAAAATAACACGAAGCTATTCTTTCCGTTCGATCTATCATAGAGTTCGTACTAGAATAACACCTTAAGACACAAATCAACCAAAACCCTAATGTCACCTAGGTACTCCAATGTCACCTCAAGTATCCGTGGGTATGATTATACGATATGCATCACACAATCTCAGATTCATCTATTCAACCAACACAAAGAACTTCAAAGAGTGCCCCAAAGTGTCTACCGGAGACTCAAGACGAAAACATGTGCCAACCCCTATGCATAAGTTCACTGAACCCGCAAGTTGATCACCAAAACATACATCAAGTAGATCACGTGAATATCCCATTGTCACCACAGATAAGCACATGCAAGACATACATAAAGTGCTCTCAAATCCTTAAAGACTCAATCCGATAAGATAACTTCAAAGGGAAAACTCAATCCATTACAAGAGAGTAGAGGGGGAGAAACATCATAAGATCCAACTATAATAGAAAAGCTCGCGGTACATCAAGATCGTAACACCTCAAGAACACGAGAGAGAGAGAGATCAAACACATAGCTACTGGTACATACCCCCAGCCCGGAGGGTGAACTACTCCCTCCTCGTCATGGAGAGCACCGGGATGATGAAGATGGCCACCGGTGAGGGATCCCCCCTCCGGCAGGGTGCCAGAACAGGGTCCCGATTGGGTTTTGGTGGCTACAGAGGCTCGCGGCAGCGGAACTCCCGATCTAGGTTATGTTCTGGAAGTTTGGGTATATATAAGAGGTGTTGGCGTCGGAAACAAGTCAGGGGGGCCTCCGGGCTGTCCACGAGGCAGGGGGCGCGCCTAGGGGGGTGGGCGCGCCTCCCACCCTCGTGGGCAGCCCTGGACTCTTCTGGTCCATCTCCGATGCTCCGTGGGCTTCTTCTGGTCCAAAAATAATCTCCGTCAAATTTCAGGTCAATTGGACTCCGTTTGGTTTTCCTTTTCTGCGATACTCAAAAACAAGGAAAAAACAGAAACTGGCACTGGGCTCTGGGTTAATAGGTTAGTCCCAAAAATAATATAGAAGTGTTTAGTAAAGTCCATTAAACATACAAAACAGATAATATAATAGCATGGAACAATCAAAAATTATAGATACGTTGGAGACGTATCAAGCATTCCCAAGCTTAATTCCTGCTCGTCCTCGAGTAGGTAAATGATAAAAACAGAATTTTTGATGTGGAATGCTACCTAAAATATTTGTCAATGTAATTTTCTTTATTGTGGCATGAATATTCAGATCCATAAGATTCAAAACAAAAGTTTAATATTGACATGAAAACAATAATACTTCAAGCATACTAACAAAGCAATCATGTCTTCTCAAAATAACATGGCCAAAGAAAGCTATCCCTACAAATTCATATAGTCTGGCTATGCTCTATCTTCATCACACAAAATATTTAAATCATGCACAACCCCGGTTTCAGCCAAGCAATTGTTTCATACTTTAGTATTCTCAAACCTTTTCAACTTTCACGCAATACATGAGCATGAGCCATGGACATAGCACTATAGGTGGAATAGAATGGTGGTTGTGGAGAAGACAAAAAGGAGGAAGATAGTCTCACATCAACTAGGGGTATCAACGGGCTATGAAGATGCCCATCAATAGATATCAATGTGAGTGAGTAGGGATTGCCATGCAACGGATGCACTAAAGCTATAAGTGTATGAAAGCTCAAAAAGAAACTAAGTGGGTGTGCATCCAACTTGCTTGCTCATGAAGACCTAGGGAACTTTGAGGAAGCCCATCATTGGAATATACAAGCCAAGTTCTATAATGAAAAATTCCCACTAGTATATGAAAGTGACAACATAGGAGAATCTCTATCATGAAGATCATGGTGTTACCTTGAAGCACAAGTGTGGTAAAAGGATAGTAGCATTGCCCCTTCTCTCTTTTTCTCTCATTTTTTTATTTGGGCCTTTTCTCTTCTTTTTTTATGGCCTCTTTTTTCTCTTTTTTTTATTTTCATCCGGAGTCTCATCCCGACTTGTGGGGGAATCATAGTCTCCATCATCCTTTCCTCACATGGGACAATGCTCTAATAATGAAGATCATCACACTTTTATTTACTTACAACTCATGAATTACAACTCGATACTTAGAACAAAATATGACTCTATATGAATGCCTCCGGCGGTGTACCGGGATGTGCAATGAATCAAGAGTGACATGTATGAAAGAATTATGAAAGGTGGCTTTGCCACAAATACGATGTCAACTACATGATCATGCAAAGCAATATGACAATGATGGAGCGTGTCATAATAAACGGAACGGTGGAAAGTTGCATGGCAATATATCTCGGAATGGCTATGGAAATGCCATAATAGGTAGGTATGGTGGCTGTTTTGAGGAAGGTATATGGTGGGTTTATGGTACCGGCGAGAGTTGCGTGGCACAAGAGAGGCTAGCAATGGTGGAAGGGTGAGAGTGCGTATAATCCATGGACTCAACATTAGTCATAAAGAACTCACATACTTATTGAAAAAATTTACAAGTCATCAAAACAAAGTACTACACGCATGCTCCTAGGGGAAGGGTTGGTAGGATTTAACCATCGCGCGATCCCGACCTCCACACATAAGGAAGACAATCAATAGATAAATCATGCTCCAACTTCATCACATAACGGTTCACCATACGTGCATGCTATGGGAATCACAAACTTCAACACAAGTATTTCTAAAATTCATAATTACTCAACTAGCATGACTCTAATATTACCATCCTCATATCTCAAAACAATCATCAAGCATCAAACTTCTCATAGTATTAAATGCACTTTATATGAAAGTTTTTATTATACCCATCTTGGATGCCTATCATATTAGGACTAAATTCATAACCAAAGCAAATTACCATGCTGTTTAGAGACTCTCAAAATAATATAAGTGAAGCATGCGAGTTCATCTATTTCTTCAAAATAAAACTACCGCCGTGCTCTAAAAAGATATAAGTGAAGCACTAGAGCAAATGACAAACTACTCCAAAAGATATAAGTGAAGATCAATGAGTAGTCGAATAATTATGTAACTATGTGAAGACTCTCTAACATTTAAGAATTTCAGATCTTGGTATTTTATTCAAACAGCAAGCAAAACAAAATAAAATGACATTGCAAGGATAGGACTCATCATGTGAAGAAGCAAAAACTTAGGATCAACCGATACTAACCGATAGTTGTTGAGGAAGAAAGGTGGGATGCCAACCGGGGCATCCCCAAGCTTAGATGCTTGAGACTTCTTGAAATATTATCTTGGGGTGCCTTGGGCATCCCCAAGCTTGAACTTTTGTGTCTCCTTAATTCCTCTCATATCACGGTTTCCTAAATCTCAAAAGCTTCATCCACACGAAACTCAACAAGAACTCGTGAGATAAGTTAGTATAAACCAATGCAAAAACCTTATCATTTTCTACTGTAACAAATCACTAAAATTATTATTCAACATTGCATACTAAATGCCTCTGCATATTTAATACTCCTATCCTCAAATAGAATCATTAAACAAGCAAACATATGCAAACAATGCAAACATAACAGCAATCTGCCAAAACAGTACAGTCTGTAAAGAATGCAAGAGTATAAATACTTCCCTAACTCCAAAAATTATGAAAGAAAATTCACACTGTAGTAAATTTATCAGAGCTTAATATGCAAAAAGTTTCAACATTTTATCATTTTCTGACTTTTCTAGGGAATTTTTGCAACAGCGGTAAACTTTCTGTTTTGAAACAGCAACATGTATACTTGCAAAATAAGCATGGTAAATGCTATCCTTGACATTTTTATTGAAAAGAAAGATGCAAAACATTATTCTAAATAACAGCAAGCAAATTCTAACAAAATAAAATGACATGACGCTCCAAGCAAAACACATATCATGTGGTGAATAAAAATATAGCTCCAAGTAAAGTTACCGATGAACGAAGACGAAAGAGGGGATGCCATCCGGGGCATCCCCAAGCTTAGGCTCTTGGTTGTCCTTGAATATTACCTTGGGGTGCCTTGGGCATCCCCAAGCGTAGGCTCTTGCCACTCCTTATTACATAGTCCATCGAATCTTTACCCAAAACTTGAAAACTTCACAACACAAAACTCAATAGAAAACTTGTAAGCTCCGTTAGTATAAGAAAATAAAAGAACCACTTAGGTACTGTTGTGAACTCATTCTAAATTCATATTGGTGTAATATCTACTGTATTCTAACTTCTCTATGGTTCATACCCTCCGATACTACTCATAGATTCATCAAAATAAGCAAACAACACATAGAAAACAGAATCTGTCAAAAACAGAAAAGTCTGTAGTAATCTGTATCAAACGTATACTTCTGGAACTCCAAAAATTCTACCAAAATAGGAAGTCCTAAGAAATTTGTGTACCAATCCAGAGCAAAAAGAATCAGATCAAATGCACGTTTCTGTGAATTATGAAAACTAATTTACTGAGTGCAAAAGTTTCTGATTTTCAGCAGGATCAACACAACTAACACCGTAAGCCATCCTAAAGGTCTTACTTGGCACTTTATTGAAACAAAAGCTATAAAACATGATTACTACAGTAGCATAATCATGTGAACACACAAAAACAGTAAGGGTAAATATTGGCTTGTCTCGCAACAAGCACTTTTCTTTAATGCCTTTCTAGCTAGGCATGATGATGACAATGATGCTCACATAAAAGATAAGAATTGAAACATAACGGGAGCATCATGAAGCATATGACTAGCACATTTAAGCCTAACCCACTTCCTATGCATAGGGATTTTGTGAGCAACAACTTATGGGAACAAGAATCAACTAGCATAGGAAGGTAAAACAAGCATAGCTTCAAGATTTTCAACACATAGAGAGGAAACTTGATATTATTGCAATATGTAGAAGCATATGATCCTCTCTCATAATAATTTTCAGTAGCATCATGAATGAATTCAACAATATAACCATCACATAAAGCATTCTTTTCATGATCTACAAGCATGGAAATTTTACTACTCTCCACATAAGCAAAATTCTTCTCATTCGAAATAGTGGGAGCAAACTCAACAAAATAACTATCATGTGAAGCATAATCCAATTGGAAATTAAAATCATGATGACAAGTTTCATGGTTATCTTTATTCTTTATAGCATACGTGTCATCACAATAATCATCATAAATAGGAGGCATGCTTTCATCATAATAAATTTGCTCATCAAAACTTGGGGGACTAAACATATCATCTTCATCAAACATAGCATCCCCAAGCTTGTGGCTTTGCATATCATTAGCATCATGGGTATTCAAAGAATTCATACTAACAACATTGCAATCATGCTCACCATTCAAAGATTTAGTGCCAAACATTTTAATGCATTCTTCCTCTAGCAATTGAGCACAATTATCGGAATCTTTATTTTCACGGAAGATATTAAAAAGATGAAGCATATGAGGCACCCTCAATTCCATTTTTTTGTAGTTTTCTTTTATAGACGAAACTAGTGATAAAACAAGAAACAAAAAGATTCGATTGCAAGATCTAAAGATATACCTTCAAGCACTCACCTCCCCGGCAACGGCGCCAGAAAAGAGCTTGATGTCTACTACGCAACCTTCTCCTTGTAGATGTTGTTGGGCCTCCAAGTACAGAGGTTTGTAGGACAATAGCAAATTTCCCTCAAGTGGATGACCTAAGGTTTATCAATCCATGGGAGATGTAGGATGAAGATGGTCTCTCTCAAACAACCCTGCAACCAAATAACAAAGAGTCTCTTGTGTCCCCAACACACCCAATACAATGGTAAATTGTATAGGTGCACTAGTTCGGCGAAGAGATGGTGATACAAGTGCAATATGGATGGTAGATATAGGTTTTTGTAATCTGAAATTATAAAAACAGCAAGGTAACTAATTATAAAAGTGAGCGTAAACGGTATTGCAATGCTAGGAAACAAGGCCTAGGGTTCATACTTTCACTAGTGCAAGTTCTCTCAAGAATAATAACATAATTGGATCATATAACCATCCCTCAACATGCAACAAAGAGTCACTCCAAAGTCACTAATAGCGGAGAACAAACGAAGAGATTATGGTAGGGTACGAAACCACCTCAAAGTTATCCTTTCTGATCGATCTATTCAAGAGTCCGTAGTAAAATAACATGAAGCTATTCTTTCCGTTCGATCTATCATAGAGTTCGTACTAGAATAACACCTTAAGACACAAATCAACCAAAACCCTAATGTCACCTAGATACTCCAATGTCACCTCAAGTATCCGTGGGTATGATTATACGATATGCATCACACAATCTCAGATTCATCTATTCAACCAACACAAAGAACTTCAAAGAGTGCCCCAAAGTGTCTACCGGAGAGTCAAGACGAAAACATGTGCCAACCCCTATGCATAAGTTCACTGAACCCGCAAGTTGATCACCAAAACATACATCAAGTAGATCACATGAATATCCCATTGTCACCACAGATAAGCACATGCAAGACATACATAAAGTGCTCTCAAATCCTTAAAGACTCAATCCGATAAGATAACTTCAAAGGGAAAACTCAATCCATTACAAGAGAGTAGAGGGGGAGAAACATCATAAGATCCAACTATAATAGCAAAGCTCGCGATACATCAAGATCGTAACACCTCAAGAACACGAGAGAGAGAGAGAGAGATCAAACACATAGCTACTGGTACATACCCTCAGCCCCGAGGGTGAACTACTCCCTCGTCGTCATGGAGAGCGCCGGGATGATGAAGATGGCCACCGGTGAGGGATTCCCCCTCCGATAGGGTGCCGGAACAGGGTCCTGATTGGTTTTTGGTGGCTACAGAGGCTTGCGGCGGTGGAACTCCCGATCTAGGTTATGTTTTGGAAGTTTGGGTATATATAAGAGGTGTTGGCGTCGGAAACAAGTGAGGGGGGGGTCTCCAGGCTGTCCACGAGGCAGGGGGCGCGCCCAGGGGGTGGGCGCGCCTCCCACCCTCGTGGGTAGCCCGGGACTCTTCTGGTCCATCTCCGATGCTCCGTGGGCTTCTTCTGGTCCAAAAATAATCTCCGTCAAATTTCAGGTCAATTGGACTCCGTTTGGTTTTCCTTTTCTGCGATACTCAAAAACAAGGAAAAAACAGAAACTGGCACTGGGCTCTGGGTTAATAGGTTAGTCCCAAAAATAATATAGAAGTGTTTAGTAAACCCCATTAAACATCCAAAACAGATAATATAATAGCATGGAACAATAAAAGATTATAGATACGTTGGAGACGTATCACTGTCCTTCGGATGAGGGTTCGGAAGATATGTCCTTCACCAACTCGGAACTAGAGAGCGCCATGAATCATCGGCGCTGTAGGGCTGTCTTACGAGACCCCAAGTTCTCGGAAGAGGCGTTCAATGCCTTCAGCTCGGGTCACGCATACATCCGAGCTGCTCAAGATGGGCTTAGAAAAGCCACGAAGCAATATTTGACAGATGTGCAGGTAAGTTTTCTTTGTCTAAAAAAGGATAACCGTATGCCCGTAGCCCCCGAGACCGAAAGCAGTTGGTACAACTGATTTAGGGATCATTGTGTAACCAGGTCCTTACAGAGAAGAATGGCCTGCTAGCCCAAGAGCTGAAGCAATGTTGGGCGCAGCTAAATGCTGCTACCGCCGAACTGGAAAACTTCAAGAAGGCATCTTCTGGTAACATTCCCCTCCATCGAGGAACAATAATTGTATACCAACTGTACTAATACTGTTGCTGATCGCATAATAGGATCGCCTGATAAACTTGAAGAGAAGTTGAAGGTCGCCCAAGAGGGAGAAAAAGAGGTGAAAAGGTTACACGCTGCAGGCGAGCGTGTGCTGACCCAAGTCAGAGGGGAGAAAAACAAGTTACAGGATTCCAACACTACATTGGGTGAAGAATTGAAAGATGTGCAAGCCCAGCTAGCCGGCTCCGTGAAGGAGAACAAGAAGCTGCGGGGCGGCATATTCAGTATGTGTCCGAACTATTTTTAAAGTAGTTCGGAGATGAATGGAACTGATATAGTTATGATTGCAGGTATATTGACGGGCCGTCCTGAAGAGGAGGTGTCCGGATCATCAAGTGATCTGCTGCAAGGGCTGTTGCAAGTGCACGAGCAGGCTCGACTGGCGATGCGGAGTGTTGCCAAGGCCCTATGGCCATCCGCCTCCCCTCTAGGAAGTATGGAGGAGCTTGTAGAGCTGTTCAAAGGAGCGCGGCGGTGTATCCGACTATGGAAGATATCGGCCTGCCGAGAGGGTGCGCGAGAGGCCTGGGCCATGGTGAAGACGTGATATACCAAGCTGGATCCTAATCACATGGCCCGTGTCGGACCGCTAGAGTCGAATGGGGAAGAAATTCCCGTTAGTTTAGTATATGACCAAGTAGAGGTGGCCGCCAAATATTCCCAACAGGATTGTAAGTTAGATCGCCTTTTGGACGGTGTAGAGGAGGAAGTGTTTGAATCCAAGTGACTATGTACTTTCCTTGATATATGTAACTCTAGCTGAATTGTATAGCATTTGTCATGGCACACCTTTTCACTTCAACATCCAGCCCCGAAGGTGCGGAGTGTTTCCGAATACCCGCACGGCCGAATAGACCGGGGTATGTGCGGAAACTAGGCGTAGGGGTCATAGTTGCTTGAACAGACAAGTTGTATCCGACTAGCTATGTTATATTACATTGAGATTGTAAGAAACATCTTCCAGAGAGAATAGTTCCGTTAAGGGTTCCTTTCCCTGGGTGTGCATGTCCGAATTGTGATGTGAAAATCACAGTGTGTATAGCTTCTGGGGGTTCACAATGGAGTGAGTGCAAAAAAGATCTTTAATTCACCGACCGAATATTCCCTTAAGAACGCTAGCTTTCGGCTTCACCCAGTCTGAGGTACACATCCGGATGACCCGGCAGTAACAATCGCAGAGGTGCTCCCTTTATGCCCTTGCCGAACTAACGGGAACGTAGGGCATAAGCACAGGAGCCAGGCAACCCAGCTTGGCCAAAACTTAAGTCATATCGATGCATATAGTGGCGAAGAAAAGGTACATATGGCACTCATATGTGAAGAGCTTGACGCTCAAGGAATAATAATAAAAAACTTCTGTCCAAGAAGCCCCTAGGTATAATGGACGTACATATTAAAAGATGTACGCGTCAGGGGTGTGCGGTCGAGCCGTACGAAAGCTTTAAAGCGAGAAAGAAAAAAGTAATCGTAAAAGAGAGAAAAAATAATGGAAACTACAGGGGAGAAGGAGACGAACAAGGAGTTCAGCGCTAGGCATAGAATCTTCGGAGTCTGGCCGCGTTCCAGGGGTTCGGCTCGAGGCGATTGTCTGATGCATCGTGAAGACGGTACGCCCCCCCAGTGAGAACTTCGTCAATTATGAAGGTACCCTCCCATTTGGGCTTGAGTTTGTCCTTTTTCTTCTCCGGTAGGCGTAGAACGAGTTCGCCAATGTTGTAGGTCTTGGCCCGTACTTCTCTGCTTTGATATTTTCGAGCCTGCTGTTGGTAAAATGCTGAACGGGCTTTTGCGACATCGCGCTCCTCCTCCAGGGCATCTAGGTTGTCCTGCCAATCAAGCTCGGCTTCTCTCTCTTTGTACATATGCACTCGAGGTGAGTCGTGGATAATATCGCAGGGCAATACAGGCTCCGCGCCATACACGATGAAGAAAGGTGTGTATCCGGTAGTACGGTTGGGCGTGGTCCGCAGCCCCCAGAGTACAGAGTCGAGCTCCTCAACCCAGTGCTTGTCTCATTCTCTCAAAGACCGCACTAGTCTGGGCTTGATGCCGCTCATAATAAGACCATTGGCTCGTTCGACTTGACCATTGGTTTGCGGGTGGTAGACGGAGGCGTAATCGAGTTTAATGCCAAGATTAGTACACCAGGTTTTCACCTCGTCGGCTATGAAATTAGAGCCGTTGTCGGTGATGATGCTATGTGGGACACCATAACGGTGCACAATACCGGATATGAATTCTATCACTAGGCCGGACTCAGCCGTTTTGACCGGTTTAGCCTCTATCCACTTAGTGAATTTTTCCACCATGACCAGCAGATATTTTTTCTTATGGCTTCCCCCTTTAAGGGGTCCATCCATATCCAGTCCCCAGACCGCGAAAGGCCAAGTAATGGGGATAGTTTGTAAGGCAGTTGGGGGCATATGGCTTTGGTTGGCGAAGAGTTGGCATCTGACGCAGCGTTGGACAAGGTCCTGCGCGTCTGCTCGGGCCGTCATCCAATTAAACCCTGTACGGAAGGCCTTGCTAACAAGGGCCCGGGCTGCGGCATGGTGTCCGCCTAGACCAGCATGAATTTCCGCCAAAAGCTGCCGCCCCTCTTCCTTGGAGATACATCTTTGAAGTACTCCGGTAGTACTTTTCTTGTAGAGCTCTCCGTCGTGAACCTTGTAGGCCTTCGAACGCTGGATAATGCGGCGGACCTCATTCTGGTCTTCGGGGAGCTCCTTCCTATTAATGTAGGCCAATAAGGGTTCGGTCCATGGGGCAATGACTGGCATAATGAGATGGGTCGAGGGTGTAATTTCTGTGGCTGGGCCCCGATGCTATCGGTGTGTTCAGAATTTGGGGTTGTGTTCGGATCTGGACTGTTGTTGCCGCCCTCCCCTCGCCACACCACAGATGGCTTAAAAAGCCTTTCCAGGAAGATGTTAGGTGGGACAGGGTCGCGCTTAGTGCCAATGTGAGAAAGGACGTCCGCCGCCTGGTTACTTTCTCGGGCGACATGATGAAATTCAAGCCCCTCGAACCGAGCCGACATTTTTAAGACGGCATTACGATAAGCTGCCATCTTTGGATGTTTGGCATCAAAGTCTCCGTTTATTTGAGATATTGCGAGGTTTGAGTCCCCGCGCTCCTCCAGGCGTTGTATGCCCATGGATACGGCCATCCGAAGACCATGCAATAAGGCCTCGTATTCGGCTGCGTTGTTGGAGTCTGTGTATAATATTTGGAGTACATACTGGATGACATCTCCAGTGGGGGACGTTAACACGATGCCCGCTCCCAGCCCCGCCAACATTTTGGAGCCGTCAAAATACATAACCCAATTGTAATATGCGCTGTACTCTTTAGGGAGTTTGGCCTCTGTCCATTCGGCGACGAAGTCAGCCAGTACTTGGGATTTGATGGCTCGACGTGGCTTGTATGTTATGTCGAATGGAAGTAGCTCGATAGCCCATTTGGCAATCCGGCCCATGGCATCGCGGTTGTTTATTATGTCATTCAGTGGTACTTCAGAGGCCACCGTGATTGAACACTCCTGGAAGTAGTGTCGTAGCTTTCGGGATGCCCTGAAGACCGCGTATGCCATCTTTTGATAATGGGGGTACCGGGATTTGCATGGTGTGAGAACAGTAGATACGTAGTATACTGGTTTTTGAAGCAGGAATTTGTGTCCGTCCTGTTCTCGTTCAACGATGAGCACGACGCTCACCACCTGATGTGTTGCCGATATGTATAGCAACATGGGTTCACCAAAGTTTGGTGCAACCAGGATTGGGTCGCTCGCTAGGAGGGCCTTTATTTCTTCCAGTCCTGTTGTCGCCGCGTCTGGCCACTCGAAGTTATCGGTGCGCTGTAAAAGGCGATAGAGTGGCAGTGCCTTCTCTCCCAATCTGGAGATAAAGCGACTTAAAGCTGCCACGCAACCAGCAAGTTTTTGGACTTGTTTGAGGTCTGTTGGCGTAGCCAACTGCGATAGGGCTCGTATTTTTGCTGGATTTGCTTCAATTCCTCTATTGGAAACGATGAAGCCCAACAGTTTTCAAGCGGGGACGCCGAAGACACACTTTTCCGGGTTGAGCTTAATGTCATACGCGCGGAGGTTGTCGAATGTAAGACGTAAGTCGTCTATTAGCGTTTCGACGTGCCTAGTTTTGATGACGCCGTCATCCACGTAAGCTTCAACTGTCTTGCTGATCTGCTTCTCCAAGCATGTTTGGATCATGCGCTGGTATGTGGCGCCGGTGTTCTTGAGCCCAAAGGGCATGGTGTTGAAGCAGAATGGCCCGTATGGGGTGAGAAATGCTGTTGCAGCTTGATCGGACTCCTTCATTTTGATTTGATGGTATCCGGAATATGCATCGAGGAAACACAGTGAATCATGTCCTGCGGTGGCGTCAATGATTTGATCAATGCGGGGGAGGGGGAAGGGATCCTTAGGGCAAGCTTTGTTGAGGTCTTTGAAATCGACACACAGGCGCCAGGATTTGTCCTTCTTTGGTACCATCACCAGGTTTGCCAGCCAGTCTGGATGTTTGATTTCTCTAATGAATCCGGCCTCGATAAGCTTGGCCAGCTCCTCCCCCATGGCTTGTCGCTTGGGTTCGGAAAAGCGCCGCAGTGTTTGCTTGACCGGTTTAAATCCCTTTAATATATTGAGGCTATGTTCGGCCAGCTTGCATGGGATCCCTGGCATATCTGAAGGGGTGCCAGGCAAATATGTCCCAGTTTTCGTGCAGGAATTCTCGTAGCGCGGTGTCAACTATTAAGTTCAGTTGCGCTCCGATAGATGTTGTCTTCTTGGGGTCCGTTGGGTGGACCTGGAATTTGACTATTTCTTCTGCTGGTTTGAAGGAGGTGGATTTGGGGCGTTTGTCGAGGATCACATCGTCCCTGTCCACTGTGGAGCGTAGTGCGGTTAATTCTTCGGCTGCGAGGGCTTCGGATAGCGCCTCAAGGGCCAGGGATGTGGTCTTGTTTTCAGCGTGGAGTGCTATGTCCGGATCACTGACGAGAGTGATTATACCATTTGGTCCGGGCATTTTGAGCTTCATATACCCGTAATGAGGTATAGCTTGGAAGCATGTAAAAGCATCCCTCCCCAACAGGGCGTGGTATCCGCTGCTAAAAGGGGCCACTTGGAAAGTGATTTGTTCAGACCGATAATTCTCCGGCGTGCCGAATACCACGTCAAGTGTGATTTTACCCGTGCACTGCGCCTCCCGAGTGGGAATGATTCCTCGAAAAGTTGTGCTAGTTTGCTTGATGCGGCTCCTGTCTATTTCCATTTTATGGAGTGTGTCCTCATAAATGAGGTTTAGTCCGCTGCCGCCGTCCATGAGGACCTTAGTAAGTCGAAATCCATCCACGATGGGACTGAGGACTAATGCGGCTGGCACTCGGACTGTCCTATACCTCGGTTCGTCACCGGCATTAAATGTTATAGCCCTGTCGTTCCAAGGGTTTATTGCAGCGATTTGGTAGACTTCGGCGAGGTCGGGAAGTGCCCTTTTGCGCTTGTTGTTTGAGGCGAATGTCTCGAAGACCGTCAATACTCTTGTGTCGTCGTTTTCTGGAGGGTGCTGCTCTGGGGTGTCCTTGATAAGGATGTCCTCGCCGCTCTTGGCTACCTGCCGGAGTATCCAACATGCTCTAAGGCTGTGGGTGGCCACGATATCAGGTGTCGTGTGTATTTTACATGGCCCATCAAGCCCTCCCTCCAGAACGGTGCCGTGCTGCGTAGTGGGTTTATGTTTCTTGACTGTTGGACTGGGCGTGCCACGGGGGTGCGCCCTCTTCGCCTGTAGGAGGAGTTGAGTTGGGACCGATGGTACCGAGCAAGCTGCCTGAGTTTCCCAGGCGCTTTCCATCATGCTGTATTTCTGTACGATAGTTGCTAAGTCGGCGAACTTCAGTATGCGGCGGCGATTGATGGCGTTGAGAATTCCTTCGTCCGCGCAATTTTTGCAGAACGCTGATATCGCGTCCTCGTCGCGGCAATCTTTTACCTTGTCTTTAACAAGGAGGAATCTGGCCCAGAAGTGGTGGCCGTTTCCTGAGACTGCTGTTTTATGCTCATGAGAGCGTCTATGTCCGGGTGGGTGGGTGGAATTAAATCCGAACCCCGACCTGACCGATTGTCCGGAGTCTGGAGACCTTCCAGACTCGACAGTCCGGGCTCCGGAGTATCTTCTGATTGTTTAGGACTGCGGTCTGATTCTATGTTCGGAGGGCTGGTCGCATCCTTTCGCTGGTGGGTATCCGGTTCTTCCTGATCGGCGACCCGAACATAGTCCATCTTCGATATAGAAGAAGACTCGCCATCCTGCTCCTCGACTACCGCTATCTGGTGGGTGATCGGCGGAGTTTTGATTTCTCCTTGATCGGTTTTAAGCCCGATTCGATCGTAATCTGTGGCGATTCCCAAAGCGGCGATGCGATCTAGGAGCTCGTTCAAGGACGAAAACTCAGCCGGATCCATCTGCTTGGAGTGTTCGGAGTTGATGCGAAGGGGGTTTTCGATGGCCAGAGAGGTCATCGTCGGCTCAACGGCCGAACGGGCGATCATGGTAAAGCCGCCCAGCCGGAGGGTTTGGCCTGGGGGCAGGACTCCCCCGGAGGTGATGTTGTCTTTAAGGACAAGGAGAGCCATCGAACCTTTCGTTGACGTCATAGTGGAACTCTCAATGAAAGCACCAATGTTGGTGTCAAAACCGGCGGATCTCGGGTAGGGGGTCCCGAACTGTGCGTCTAAGGTCGATGGTTACAGGAGACGGGGGACACGATGTTTACCCAGGTTCGGGCCCTCTCTATGGAGGTAATACCCTACTTCCTGCTTGATTGATCTTGATGAATATGAGTATTACAAGAGTTGATCTACCACGAGATCGTAATGGCTAAACCCTAGAAGCCTAGCCTGTATGACTATGGTAATGAGTATATCCTTTCCGGACTACACCCTACGGTTTATATAGACACCGGGGGGATCTAGGGTTACATAGACTCGGTTACATAAGAAGGAATCTTCATAGTCGGTCGCCAAGCTTGCTTTCCATGCCAAGGAGAGTCCAATCCGGACACGGGTATAGTCTTCGGCCTTCGTGTCTTCATAGCCCATCAGTCCGGCCCACGGATAATAGGCCGGACGCCCGAGGACCCCTTAGTCCAGGACTCCCTCAATGACCATTCTAATTTCCATTCTGCCCAACCATAGCTTGCACACTTTTCAATAGCTCAATCTGATCGTTGTTCCTTCTTTCTTCAAACATACACATGATTTGCTTAGTGGATGGCACATGTGGCGGAGGAGGCGGTGGTGGAGGATATGGCTCGGGGGAATGTCCTGCCTGTCTTGCCGAGCGACGAACAGGGACCACCTCACAAGCGTGGCTGCTGCTGCCTCCCCGCGTCATCCTATTGTTTATTTTCCCAATATAAAGCAACCGGAATGAGAAATATCGAAAAATGGGAAGAAAAGCCAGCGATAAACCCGAAAGAAATCAGCGAAGAAAATCAAGGCGAATAATAAGAAGGTTCCAACATAATTATACATAGACTCATACATGGAAAGCAAACATCATGACGAGTTCGACTACCCTCATACATGAAACTAAGCATCATGACACGTACGACTACATCCGTACATCAACCTCATGACGACTGCGGATACTCTAATAATCTAGTGCTCGGCTGGTGCTGCGGGCTCCTCTCCTGAGCCGGACTCAGATCCTGAGCTGGTAGTGGAAACCTCCGGGTTAAAAGTGACACGACGGCGCTGTCTCAAGGACTCTCCCTCAGGGGCAGGTGCGGGGTGAGGTCTGAGCATAGGGTCTGCAGGAGTAGCGACAAGGGAAGCCCATGTAGCAGGGGCACTGCGAGGGATTACTACCAAAGGGTTAATGGTACCCTGAGTGGTCACCGAAGTAACCGGAGTAATAGAGACTGGAGGAACGAACGGAGTGAATCCGACGGTAGGTGGTGGGTTCCTATTCCGAACAGCGGCAAGGGCTATCCAGGCTCGGGTTAGCTCTCGGGCTAACTCATAGATCAAGAGATAACTGGCGGTGATATAGCGAGAAAGGGGGCTAGCAGGACGATCGCACGCCGGATCAATAAAAGGAAAGCGGATACACCCGTTCTCGTGCAGAGACGGCTAGAAATAGAAGCATGGATGGGCCTGCATGCGAACCTCATTGTAGCGCAAATCTACAAGAGCCTCGAGTGCAGCAAACTCGATGGCCTGAGATGGCGTGGAAGCGAAACCACCCTTAGAGGAACGGGTGTAAGCACCGGAAGGGGAACTATGGTGTAAAGTGACCTCCGTGTAATAATCGTACAGCTAACCGGCCAGGTGCTCCCGATACACCTCATACACTGGATCAGCACCCTCTGGGTAGAGTCGACGCCACTTGTTCTGAAGCAGATGCGGCGAGGTGTATGGTGCTAGCTCGGACTGGCACATGAACGGAACTGGAGCCATCTACACTCACAATCATCAGACGGTTAGTAATAACAACAAATAAAATGCATGCAACGCAACAATCAATTTCTATTACTACCGGCACTCAAACTAAGCTAACTACCATTCATCTAGCACATCGACGGTCTAGCGTGTCCTACAGTCAGCGCGGCTCTGATACCGAGCATTGTGGCACCCCAGCTCAGAGCAATCGGTTTACCTTGCATTGCTAGCCTAGAGATCAAGTCTTTTGGCAACACACAACAACTTGATACAGAAAACAACCTCTTTATTGATGCTAGCAGAAACATAGGTTCGATATTAGATCAAGTATCGAGGCCAAGCGGCACACACGGTGCGACTGAACAATATGTACAGTATTTAATGAACATGAAGGGGGCCTCGATCACGATAACTACGCGGCAGCGGAACGACAACGAAGTGGAACTCCATAGCATAGGGACACCGATGTGGACACGATCTAGACACGAGCAGCACTCCGATTCGATACGACTTGCCTGAAAGCTGGCATGACACGCCAGGTCAATGCATTGAATGTACTTGCAAGCTCACAACAAGCATAAGCATAATGGCAAACAATATCATGAATATTAAGCAGGTTAAATGCAATATTAACATACTACTGATGCAGTGAAAACAACTTGTGCACCGAGCCCCTCGGACTCCCTTACCAGACGGGTTACCTCATAACCAAAACGATGATCATACCCAGATCACAAACAAAACCAATACTTTGGTTCCCACAACGATCATTCTCATGAGCTCACAAATCATCACACAAACAGTGCCAAGCATAATAATTTAGTGTGCAAGATTACTTATTAATGTTGATCCATGGTGTGCCTTACTCACGAGCTATGTCTGTAACCGAGGACGCGGCTATCGATAGATTTAAATACACTCTGCAGAGGTAGCGCACATTAGCCACACCACGGAACCCATGGCCTCGGCTTCCCATTCGGGTGGACCAACGACGTTCTAACAAAATCCTCCCATTGCCATGACACTCTCCCGGCCACTTCGACCAACTCCCTTCTAGGATAGGTCATGGGTGGCCCTGTGCCTACCAAAGGCATCAACAGCCACCATCCTGGCAATAACGGTCCCAAACGGGGACAAGGTACCATAACAACAAACGGGCACACAAGGTTATGTCTGCTTACCGGCCCATGGTACCGCACGCCCATAACCTTCCCTCATTGGAGGTACCGACCAGAGGCATGACAACAGACCGAATAAAGACCTTCCCATAAAGGCAAATGTGGTTGCACTGGGAAAAACTCGATCCAGTGGCACCATGACTCGATCAACGTTATGTTCAAGTTGAATTAACATCAGGTTTAAATAAAATAACTCGAGACACATCATGCCAAGAACATGCAACTATTCGATATGCATCACATACCACTTCAAGTAAACAGATCAACATCATGAACGTTTTCTACTTGCACTACTCATCATCAAGTTTTACTGATTTTACTTCACTGGTTTAAACACTCATCATTTTGGTTATGCCAAAATATATTAAAATCAATTTGTCACAAAAGAAAATACTATAATCATATTCAAAAACATAACCACACAAACCAAATTTCTTGTACTGCCTTAAACTAGTTCATGCATCCAATCAGTACTAGAAACTAAGCATATCAACCATGACAAAGTAACTAACATAAGCAATATTCATTTAATTAATTAAATGCATGAAATTAACTCATATTCACGTTGGAAAAATCATAGACATCGAAATGACACCATACAAATGTTGGTGTGGCTTGCCTTAGTGCAGAGGAGGTTCACACTCCTTCTGGTTATCTTCAAGGCAAGCTACTCCCTCCGAAAATAATTAAAAACAGCAAAATAAATATCAAGAACGATTCTGAAAACCCCCAGAAATTCTAGACAGCAGATAAAAACCTTAGATATTATGAGCTGCTAGAACTTCTCAAAACAAACACAATGCAAAAAGAATTAACTCATTTGAACTTATGGTTTAAAAGTTGTGGCTGGTCAGAGATTTGATTTAAATTGAATTAAAATAAAAAACAGGGGCGGTGACGTTGATGGCGTATTCCTGGAATACGCCTGCACTCATACCGCTTCGGGCGTGAGTGGCGAGGCTGACAGCGGGCCCCACGCGTCAGGTCGGAGGAGGGAGGGAGAGAAAACAGAGGCGGGCAGCGCTTTGCCGGCGCGTTCTCCGGCGAGGAGGGCAAGGCGGCCAGGTCGAGAGGGATGGATGGATAGAGGAGATGCTCGCGCACCTGCCTGTACCCGTGGCTTGGCTAGAGGTGCTCGGACGGGGTCGGAACGGGCTTCTCCAACGGCTGCAGAAAGCGGAGCTCGCCGGAGTTGAAGACGACGGCGACGTGGGACTGCACCAGGGGCTACAACGGGTTCGAAAGACACCAGTGGACCACTAGGGAGTCGCTTGAGGAGTGGGTTGAGCTCGAGGGGCACGGGAGTGAGGAGGAGGGGCTGTGGGGATCGCCGACGAGCTCTAGTTGGGGACAGCGGCCAGAGGCCGGCCCGGCTGGGCTGCAGCTATGCTACGAGTTTGTGGAGGTTGGGTGGCGAGCTGGGAGTTCTCGGAGAGGCTGGAGGGGTTCGAATTTATAGCCGGATGGGAGGGGGTACGTGGCTCCGCCGGAGCTCTCTAGAAGCGGCGCACGGTGACGAGGAGCGCCAGCGAGGAGGGCAGCGCTTCAGAGCTCACGCGGGCACTGTGAAGCTCGAAGACGAGCACAGGAAGCGGTTGGGGAAGAAGACAGGGGCACGGGGGCACTGTGGCTTTGGCCGTGACATGCCCGTTGTCGGTGTCAAAACCGGCCGATCTCGGGTAGGGGGTCCCGAACTGTGCGTCCGAGGATCGAAGGTAACAAGAGACAAAGGGGACACGATGTTTACCCAGGTTCGGGCCCTCTTGATGGAGGTAATACCCTACTTCCTGCTTGATTGACTTTGATGAATATAAGGGTTACAAGAGTCGATCTTCCTCGAGATCATAATGGCTAAACCCTAGATGTCTAGCCTATATGATTTGTCATAGCCTCTACGGACTAAACCCTCCGGTTTATATAGACACCGTAGGGGCCTAGGGTTGCACAGAGTCGGTTTACAGAAGAAGGAATCTACACATCCGGACGCCAAGCTTGCCATCCGCGCAAAGGAGAGTCCCATCCGGACACGGGGGAAGGCCTTCTACCTTGTTTCTTCACAGGCCATCAGTCCGGCCCATGTCACATAGCCCGGACACCCGAGGACCCCATAATCCAGGACTCCCTCAGTAGCCCCTGAACCAGTCTTTTGATGACGATGTGTTCGGTACGCAGATTGTCTTCGGTATTGCAAGGCGGGTTCCTCCTCTGAATACTTCAAAGTAGTCTTCTGAACAAGAGAACTGTATCTGGCTCTATATAGCAGTTGCAACCCTCAACCACAAGGGCACAATACTTAATCAAAATGAGGTATGTCCACTGACAGCTTTTTTGGCGAAACGTTACGTCTGGCCTCTTTATTATTTCGAACCGTTTTTTGGCCTCCCGCTCCGCGTTTCGAGACGCAACCTCAATTGACACGTCTTGTCAAAGCAGAGATCGTGTCCCCTTATTGCAGGATTCTCATCAATACGGGTTTGGGTAATCCAACCGTGCCATTCACACGATCCCTTGGGAATAGGCGAATTTTAAGGCTTGAGGGGGGCGCGCTTGATATTCACGGCCTATATATACGGATAAAGATCCCTTCTTTTCACGCCACGCCTTCTTCCTTCCTCAGCCTTCCCATCCTCGAGCTCCAGCGCCCAAGTTTCAATCCTCCCCAGCGCCACCAACCTTTCCAGCCATGTTCGGATCCGGTTCTCAAGGAAAGTGGGTGGCTTCCTCTGTGACGGAGAAGGATATCAAGGAGCTCTGGGAGGCGGGGTACCTGAGTGTGGACGTTGCGCACAGGATCCCTGCCAAGAAGCAGGTCATCTCCACCCCGGAGCCCGGTGAAAGGGTGGTATTTATCCCCCACTTCCTTCGCGGACTAGGGTTTCCCCTCCATCCCTTTGTCCGCGGTCTCATGTTCTATTACGGGCTAGATTTCCTCGATCTAGCCCCCAATTCCTTCCTTCACATCTCGGCATTCATCGTCGTGTGCAAGGCGCTCCTCCGCATCCCCCACACTTCGGCTTATGGATCAAGGTCTTCAACGTGAAGCCGTAGGTGGTCGACGGGCAGCACGCGGACTGCGGTGGCGCCATGGTGAGTAACCTCCCCAACGTCACCTGGTCCAAAGGGGCCTTCGTGGAGAATGTCAAGATATGGCAGCAGGAGTGGTTCTACATCACCGAACCTCGCGGCACCAACTGGGCGACCACTCCTGAGTTTAGATCTGGACCCCCGATGCGGCTCGCGTCATGGACTAACCAGGGTCTGGACTGGGGGTCAACCGACGAAGTGATGATGCTGCAAAAGCGCATCAAAAATATCATAGAGAAGGACACCAGTCTCACCGATGTGATTCAGGTGATGCTTTTCCGCCGGACCCTTCCTTGCCAGCGCCAGCCTCCGCATATGTGGGAGTTCAATCCGGAAGGGTCACGGACCCTGCAGCGATTCTTTGGCAGGATGCACAAAGAGATCTGGGAGCTGCTCTTCAAGGCCCAGAAGTTGCGGCCGGAGACGACCGACGACATCGGCCTCGACTGCGATCTTCCGGCCACCCCGGTAAGTGTTTAGTTTCCGAACATAACTTAGTTCCCAAATCAAAGGGGTATGCTGAGACTTCCATCCTTTAATCAGGTTTGGACAAAGAAGGCGGAGCGGATCAAGTGTCCGGCTCCGCTGCCCGAAAACCCAGCTGATCCCCTCCTAACGAGGATGCTGGTCCCGGCGCCATACCAGGCGCCGGAGAAGAAGGCCAAGAAGAAGGGCAAGGAGGCCAAAAGTGGCCTCCGCCGTAAAGGTACTTCAGACGCTATGTCCGGAGAGACCGAGGCTCCCTCCTCCCATGAGGGAGATGAAGATGAAGAGGAGGAAGAGGAAGAGAGCAATTATCCCCTTAAGGGGAGGAAGAAGAAAAGGGCGCTCCGTAGATCCGGAGGCGGAGGCGTCCAAAGGGGGGAAGATATCCTTCTCGGATGGCTCAGATTCGGATGCCGAAGCCATCCCCAAGCGGCGCCCAGGGCAAAGCCCTGGCCGAATCGGAAGTATCCAAGGGTGCTTTACATACATCCGATCTTTTACAAATTGTAGGATAACATATTACATTATGTGTTTCGGTCCGGCCCATGGTCTCCCCCAACTATCATCATCGGAGGGGAACTCTCTGGAGCCGGGGATGGTTGAGAGCGAGATGCCTCCACGATCCTCTCTGCCACCCACCGCGGATGACACCAAGGTGTTATCCCAAAGGACCTCTCCGGGCCACGGAGAGGTGCGGGAGGCCGCCAAGACGGCGCCAGAGGGTAATGCCTCGGCTGCCGAGAACATGGGGGGCACAACCCCATGGAGACTGACGACGGGGGCCCTGACCAGTCCGGCCCCCAGCCGAATACCATTTCGGAGACCCATATGGCTCCGGAATCGAGCGAGCAACCCCCTTCAAAGGAGGGGGGAGCGCCTACTCTGACGGCAACCTTCACTAATCCGGAGGCGCCGAACCCTCTGATGGACGCACTGCAACGTGCTTCCGTCATGGAGAAGCACCATACCCTGATGGGTACGGTGGTTGAGAGGGTTCGGTCCGCCAAAAGCGGGCTGAACGAAGCCTTCACCGGCCTATTAACAGGCTTTGAGGTATGCAACGTAATATTCTTAGCCATTTTGCATATGCAAAAAATATGCCTGTGTATAGATAGTAGCCCCTGAGACTCTGTTCGGCTTAAAAAAGGACGAACAGAGGATCAAGTAATATTCGCAGGAGATAACGTACTTGTCTATTATGATAAATAGGCTTCGCTGTTAGCGGCGACCGCCCAGACCGCCGAAGTATCCAAACTCAAGCGGAAGCTGGAGCTGGCCGATGAGGATCTCCTCCGCATCAACAAGCGGTTTGATGAGGCGCAAGGTATGTTTTTGAAAAATTGTTTACACACTTGAAGTAATATGCCAATGCGGAGTCTAAGCTCGTGTGTTGCCCTGATTATTATTACAGGTAATGCGGCCGAGGTCGAGACCCTGAAGAGCGCCCTTGCCCAGACCGAGGAGTAGGCACGGGTGAGAAAAGCGGCCGCTGAAAAAGCGGCTGCAGATTTAAAGGACGAGCAGGTCACCCGCCACAAGTATGAAGAGCGGGTGACCGAAGTGGAGCAAGAGCTCAAGGATGCCGCCAGCAAGTGCGAGGCCTTGGAAGAAAAAATAAGGCCCAAGCGGCCGATCTCACCAAGGCTCTCCAGGGGGCCAAGGAGGCGCGGACCGAGTCCCAGGCGGCTCGCGAAGAGATCAAGCAGGCCGAACGGATAGCGGCTGGTAAGCCCTTTCTTTTACAGAGTAAATTTGGCGGTCAGAAATATGACTTGCTCACTCGACTATGGAGTTCTCCAGATGCCTTTGCGGATCTGCCGAAGAGCGTTCCCGACGCTGTACAGTATTTCCGGGCCCAAGAGGGGAACACGACGGAGAAGCTCTTCTGGTCACAGTACCTCGCACCGGAGCGTCCAGTGCTGTTGAACATCCAGATGATGCAGCTGGCGGAGCTGCATAGGATGTCCGGTTTGGCCATGAAGGACGTCATAGTCCGGCTCTGGCCAACCGAACCCATTCCTAGGAGTTACTTTGGCCAGGTGAAGCGACTCGGTGACGCCCTGCCCCGAATTTAAACTGTGAAGCGCTCGGCGTGCATAGAGGGTGCGCGGATGGCCTTTGCCCGTGTCAAGATGCATTGGGCGAAGGCGAAGGCCGCCATCGTGGAAGTCGAGGGCACACCCAAAGGCAAGCACCACCAGAAGTCAGAGCGATATTTCGAAGAAATCCTAGAGGATGCCCGTTTAATAGAGGGTCAATGCTCGAAGGATATCATGTTTGAGTGAATGTATCCGAACTGCCCAGACGTTGTTGATACGTCTCCAACGTATCTGTAATTTTTGATTGTTCCATGCTATTATATTATCCATCTAGGATGTTTTATATGCATTTATATGCTGTTTTATATGATTTTTGGGACTAACCTATTAACCTAGAGCCCAGTGCCAGTTTCTGTTTTTTCCTTCTTTTTGAGTATCGCAGAAAAGGAAAACCAAACGGAGTCCAATTGACCTGAAATTTCACGGAGATTATTTTTGGACTAGAAGAAGCCCACAGAGTATCGGAGATGGACCAGAAGAGTCCCGAGGCACCCACGAGGGTGGGGGGCGCGCCCTACCCCCTGGGCACGCCCCCTATCTCATGGCTGCCTCGGAGACCCCCTGACTTGTTCCCGACGCCAACACCTCTTATATATACCCAAACTTCCAGAACATAACCTAGATCGGGAGTTCCGCCGCAGCAAGCCTCTGTAGCCACCAAAAACCAATCGGGACCCTGTTCCGGCACCCTACCGGAGGGGGGATCCCTCATCGGTGGCCATCTTCATCATCCCGGCGCTCTCCATGACGAGGAGGGAGTAGTTCACCCTCGGGGCTGAGGGTATGTACGAGTAGCTATGTGTTTGATCTCTCTCTCGTGTTCTTGATTTGGCACGATCTTGATGTATCGCGAGCTATGCTATTATAGTTGGATCTTATGATGTTTCTCGCCCTCTACTCTCTTGTAATGGATTGAGTTTTCCCTTTGAAGTTATCTTACCGGATTGAGTCTTTAAGGATTTGAGAACACTTGATGTATGTCTTGCATGTGCTTATCTGTGGTGACAATGGGATATTCACGTGATCTACTTGATGTATGTTTTGGTGATCAACTTGCGGGTTCAGTGACCTTGTGAACTTATGCATAGGGGTTGGCACACGTTTCCGTCTTGACTCTCCGGTAGAAACTTTGGGGCACTCTTTTAAGTTCTTTGGGTTGGTTGAATAGATGAATCTGAGATTGTGTGATGCATATCGTATAATCATACCCACGGATAGTTGAGGTGACATTGGAGTA
This sequence comes from Aegilops tauschii subsp. strangulata, assembly GCF_002575655.3. Taxonomy (NCBI): domain Eukaryota; kingdom Viridiplantae; phylum Streptophyta; class Magnoliopsida; order Poales; family Poaceae; genus Aegilops; species Aegilops tauschii. The sequence continues at coordinate 490,519,219 of NC_053039.3, forward strand.
TCTAGGTGACATTAGGGTTTTGGTTGATTTGTGTCTTAAGGTGTTATTCTAGTACGAATTCTATGATAGATCGAACGGAAAGAATAGCTTCGTGTTATTTTACTACGGACTCTTGAATATATCGATCAGAAAGAATAACTTTGAGGTGGTTTCGTACCCTACAATAATCTCTTCGTTTGTTCTCCGCTATTAGTGACTTTGGAGTGACTCTTTATTGTATGTTGAGGGATTGTTATATGATCCAATTATGTTATTATTGTTGAGAGAACTTGCACTAGTGAAAGTATGAACCCTAGGCCTTGTTTCGAAGCATTGCAATACTGTTTACGCTCACTTTTCCCACTTGTTACCTTGTTATTTTTATATTTTCATATTACAAAAACCTATATCTAGCATCCATATTGCACTTGTATCACCATCTCTTCGCCGAACTAGTGCACATATACAATTTACCATTGTATTGGGTGTGTTGGGGACACAAGAGACTCTTTGTTATTTGGTTGCAGGGTTGTTTGAGAGAGACCATCTTCGTCCTACGCCTCCCACAGATTGATAAACCTTAGGTCATCCACTTGAGGGAAATTTGCTACTGTCCTACAAACCTCTACACTTGGAGGCCCAACAACGTCTACAAGAAGAAGGTTGTGTAGTAGACATCAAGCTCTTTTCTGGCGCCGTTGCCGGGGAGGTGAGTGCTTGAAGGTATACCTTTTGATCTTGCAATCGAGTCTTTTAGTTTCTTGTTTTATCACTAGTTTAGTCTATAAAAGAAAACTACAAAAAATGGAATTAAGGGTGCCTCATATGCTTCATCTTTTTAATGTCTTTCGTGAAAATGATGGGAAGGAAAATTGTGCTCAAGTACTAGAAGAAGAATTACATAGAATGCTTGGCATAAAATATGTGAATGATGAGCATGATTGCAATGCTGTTTGTATGAATCCCTTGAATATCCATGATGCTAATGATATGCAAAGCCACAAGCTTGGGGATGCTATGTTTGATGAAGATGATATGTTTAGTCCCCCAAGTTTTGATGAGCAAATTTATTATGATGAAAGAATGCCTCCTATTTATGATGATTATTGTGATGACACGTATGCTATAAAGAATAAAGATAACCATGAAACTTGTCATCATGATTTTAATTTTCAATTGGATTATGCTTCACATGATAATTATTTTTTTGAGTTTGCTCCCACTACTATTCATGAGAAGAAGTTTGCTTATGTGGAGAGTAGTAAAATTTCTATGCTTGTAGATCATGAAAATAATGCTTTATGTGCTGGTTATATTGTTGAATTCATTCATGATGCTACTGAAAATTATGATGAGAGAGCAACATGTGCTTTTACATATTGCAATAATATCAAGTTTCCTCTCTATGTGTTGAAATTTTTGAAGTTGCACTTGTTTTGCCTTCCTATGCAAGTTGATTCTTGCTCCCATAAGTTGTTTGCTCAAAAAATCCCTATGCATAGGAAGTGGGTTATGCTTAAATGTGCTAGTCATATGCTTCATGATGCTCCCGTTATGTTTCGATTCTTACCTTTTATGTGAGCATCATTGTCGTCATCATGCCTAGCTAGAAAGGCATTAAAGAAAAGCGCTTGTTGGGAGTCAACCCAATATTTACCCCTACTGTTTTTGTGTGTCCACATGATTAAGCTACTGTAGTAATCATGTTTTATAGCTTTTGTTTCAATAAAGTGCCAAGTAATACCTTTAGGATAGCTTACGGTGATAGTTGTGTTGATCCTGCTGAAAATCAGAAACTTTTGCACCCAGTAAATTAGTTTCGATAATTCACAGAAATGTGCTTTTCATCTGATTCTTTTTTATCAGGATTGGTACACAAATTTCTCAGGTTTTTCTAATTTGGTAGGATTTTTGGAGTTCATAAGTATTCGAGAGTTACAGATTACTACAGACTATTCTGTTTTTGACAGATTCTGTTTTCTATGTGTTGTTTGCTTATTTTGATGAATCTATGAGTAGTATCGGAGGGTATGAACCATAGAGAAGTTGGAATACATTAGATATTACACCAATATGAATTTATATTGAGTTCACAACAGTACCAAAAGTGGTGATTTATTTTCTTATACTAACAGAGCTCATAAGATTTTCTGTTGAGTTTTGTGTTGTGAAGTTTTCATGTTTTGGGTAAAGATTCGATGGACTATGGAATAAGGAGTGGCAAGAGCCTAAGCTTGGGGATGACCAAGGCACCCCAAGGTAATATTAAAGGACAACCAAGAGCCTAAGCTTGGGGATGCCCCGGACGGCATCCCCTCTTTCGTCTTCGTTCATTGGTAACTATACTTGGAGCTATATTTTTATTCACCACATGATATGGGTTTTGCTTGGAGCGTCATTTTCTTTTGTTAGTATTTACTTGCTGTTATTTAGAATAATGTTTTGCATATCTATTTTCAATAAAAATTTCAAGGATAGCCTTTACCATGCTTATTTTGCAACTATACATGTTGCTGTTTCAAAACAGAAAGTTTATCGTTGTTGGAAAAATTCCCTAGAAAAGCCAGAATATGATAAAATGTTGAAACGTTTTTCATAATAAGCTCTGATAAATTTTCTACAGTGTGGTAGAATTTCATAATGTTTGGAGTTAGGGAAGTATTGATACTCTTGCATTCTTTACAGACTGTTCTGTTTTGGCAGATTACCGCTATGTTTGCATTGTTTGCATATGGTTGCTTGTTTAATGATTCTCTTTGAGAATAGGAGTATTAAATATGCAGAGACATTTAGTATGCAATGTTGAATAATAATTTTTGTGATTTGCTACAGTAGAGAATGATAAGGTTTTTGCATTGGTTTATACTAACTTATCTCACGAGTTCTTGTTGAGTTTTGTGTGGATGAAGTATTTGAGATTTAGGGAAACCGAGATATAAAAGGAATTAAGGAGACACAAAAGCTCAAGCTTGGGGATGCCCAAGGCATCCCAAGATAATATTTCAAGAAGTCTCAAGCATCTAAGCTTGGTGATGCCCCGGTAGGCATCCCACCTTTCTTCTGCAACTATTATCGGTTAGTATCGGTTGAACCTAAGTTTTTGCTTCTTCACATGATGTGTGCTATCCTTGAAATGTCATTTTGTTTTGTTTTTCTTGCTGTTTGAATAATATCTCAAGATCTGAAATTCTTAAATGTTAGAGAGTCTTCACATAGTTGCATAATTATTCGATTACTCATTGATCTTCAGTTATATCTTTCGGAGTAGTTTTTCATTTGCTCTAGTGCTTCACTTATATCTTTTTAGAGCACGGCGGTGGTTTTATTTTGAAGAAATAGATGAACTCTCATTCTTCACTTATATTATTTTGAGAGTCTTTTAGAACAGCATGGTAATTTGCTTTGGTTATAAATTAGTCCTAATATGATGGGCATTCAAGATGGGTATAATAAAAACTTTCATATAGAGTGCATTGAATACTATGAGAAGTTTGATACTTGATGATTGTTTTGAGATATGAAGATGGTAATATTAGAGTTGTGCTAGTTGAGTAATTGTGAATTTGAGAAATACTTATGTTGAAGTTTGCAAGTCCCGTAGCATGCACGTATGGTAAACGTTGTGTGACAAATTTGAAGCATGAGGTATTTCTTTGATTGTCCTCCTTTGTGTGGAGGTCGGGATCGTGCGATGGTTAACTCCTACCAACCCTTCCCCTAGGAGCATGCGTGTAGTACTTTGTTTTGATGACTTGTAGATTTCTGCAATAAGTATGTGAGTTCTTTATGACTAATGTCGAGTCCATGGATTATACACACTCTCACCCTTCCATCATTGCTATCCTCTTCGGTACCGTGCATTGCCCTTTCTCACCTCGAGAGTTGGTGCAGACTTCGCCGGTGCATCCAAACCGCGTGATATGATATGCTCTATCACACATAACCTCCTTATATCTTCCTCAAAACAGCCACCATACCTACCTATTATGGCATTTCCATAGCCATTCCGAGATATATTGCCATGCAACTTTCCACCGTTCCGTTTATTATGACACACTTCATCATTGCCATATAGCCTTGCATGATCATGTAGTTGACATCGTATTTGTGGCAAAGCCACCGTTCATAATTTTTTCATACATGTCACTCTTGATTCATTGCCCATCCCGGTACACCGCCGGAGGCATCCATATAGAGTCATATTTTGTTCTAGTATCGAGTTGTAATCATTGAGTTGTAAATGAATAGAAGTGTGATGATCATCATTATTAGAGCATTGTCCCAAAAAAAGGCCAAATAAAAAAGGAAAGGCCAAAAAAAGAGGGACAATGTTACTATCCTTTTTCCACACTTGTGCTTCAAAGTAGCACCATGATCTTTATGATAGAGAGTCTCTTATTTTGTCACTTTCATATACTAGTGGGAATTTTTCATTGTAGAACTTGGCTTGTATATTCCAACAATGGGATTCCTCAAACGCCCTAGGTCTTCATGAGCAAGCAAGTTGGATGCACACCCACGTAGTTTCTTTCGTTGAGCTTTCATACATTTATAGCTCTAGTGCATCCATTGCATGGCAATCCCTACTCCTTGCATTGACATCAATTGATGGGCATCTCTCTAGCCCGTTGATTAGCCGCGTCAATGTGAGACTTTCTCCTTTTTTGTCTTCTCCACACAACCCCCATTATCATATTCTATTCCACCTATAGTGCTATGTCCATGGCTCACGCTCATGTATTGCGTGAAAGTTGAAAAAAGTTTGAAAAGGCTAAAGTATGAAACAATTGCTTGGCTAAAACCGAGGTTGTGCATGATTTGGATATTTTGTGTGACGAAGATGGATGCATAGCCAAACTATATGATTTTGTAGGGATGAGCTTTCTTTGGCTATGTTATTTTGAGAAGACATAATTGCTTGGTTAGTATGCTTGATGTATTATTATTTTTATGTCAATATTAAACTTTTATCTTGAATCTTTCGGATCTGAACATTCATGCCACAATAAAGAGAATTACAATGAAAATTATGTTAGGTAGCATTCCACATCAAAAATTCTGTTTTTATCATTTACCTACTCGAGGACGACCAGGAATTAAGCTTGGGGATGCTTGATACGTCCCCAACGTATCTATAATTTTTGATTGTTCCATGCTATTATATTATCCATCTAGGATGTTTTATATGCATGTATATGCTGTTTTACATGATTTTTGGGACTAACCTATTAACCTAGAGCCCAGTACCAGTTTCTGTTTTTCCTTGTTTTTGAGTATCGCAGAAAAGGAAAACCAAACGGAGTCCAATTGAACTGAAATTTCACGAAGATTATTTTTGGACCAAAAGAAGCCCACAGAGTATTGGAGATGGACCAGAAGAGTCCTGAGGCACCCACGAGGGTAGGGGCGCGCCCTACCCCCCTGGGCGCGCCCCCTATCTCGTGGCTGCCTCAGAGACCCCGTTGACTTGTTCCCGACGCCAACACCTCTTATATATACCCAAACTTCCAGAACATAACCTAGATCGGGAGTTCCGCCGCAGCAAGCCTCTGTAGCCACCAAAAACCAATCGGGACCCTGTTCCGGCACCCTGCCGGAGGGGGGATCCCTCACCGGTGGCCATCTTCATCATCCCGGCGCTCTCCATGACGAGGAGGGAGTAGTTCACCCTCGAGGCTGAGGGTATGTACTAGTAGCTATGTGTTTGATCCCTCTCTCTCGTGTTCTTGATTTGGCACGATCTTGATGTATCACGAGCTTTGCTATTATAGTTGGATCTTATGATGTTTCTCCACCTCTACTCTCTTGTAATGGATTGAGTTTTCCCTTTGAAGTTATCTTATCGGATTGAGTCTTCAAGGATTTGAGAACACTTGATGTATGTCTTGCATGTGCTTATCTGTGGTGACAATGGGATATTCACGTGATCTACTTGATGTATGTTTTGGTGATCAACTTGCGGGTTCAGTGACCTTGTGAACTTATGCATAGCGGTTGGCACACGTTTTCATCTTGACTCTCTGGTAGAAACTTTGGGGCACTCTTTGAAGTTCTTTGTGTTGGTTGAATAGATGAATCTGAGATTGTGTGATGCATATCGTTTAATCATACCCACGGATACTTGAGGTGACATTGGAGTATCTAGGTGACATTAGGGTTTTGGTTGATTTGTGTCTTAAGGTGTTATTCTAGTACGAAATCTAGGATAGATCGAACGGAAAGAATAGCTTCATGTTATTTTACTACGGACTCTTGAATATATCGATCAGAAAGAATAACTTTGAGGTGGTTTCGTACCCTACAATAATCTCTTCGTTTGTTCTCCGCTATTAGTGACTTTGGAGTGACTCTTTGTTGCATGTTGAGGGATTGTTATATGATCCAATTATGTTATTATTGTTGAGAGAACTTGCACTAGTGAAAGTATGAACCCTAGGCCTTGTTTCGAAGCATTGCAATACCATTTACGCTCACTTTTCCCACTTGTTACCTTGCTATTTTTATATTTTCATATTACAAAAACCTATATCTACCATCCATATTGCACTTGTATCACCATCTCTTCGCCGAAATAGTGCACATATACAATTTACCATTGTATTGGGTGTGTTGGGGACACAGGAGACTCTTTGTTATTTGGTTGCAGGGTTGTTTGAGAGAGACCATCTTCATCCTACGCCTCCCACAGATTGATAAACCTTAGGTCATCCACTTGAGGGAAATTTGCTACTATCCTACAAATCTCTGCACTTGGAGGCCCAACAACGTCTACAAGAAGAAGGTTGTGTAGTAGACATCAGTTGTGTTATGAACTAAGGCTTTGTAATATATTTGTGCCTTTATCTGAAATTATTTTCCTCTTATGCGGCCGTTTTTATTTCTGAAAGATTACCAGTCCTCGGCTTCGGCCCCCACGTAGATACTACGGGGGTGTTCGGGATAGCACATGACCACACTTGACCCAACGTCTTGGTCCGTAAAGGAGGTGTCAGTGCAGCGAACCAGGCAATCAGACTATGCGGCTTTATCACTCTCACTTAGCCATAGGAGTTTGACAATGGGACTATGAGCTAGCCCCTGGTGCGTGTGCGGCTATCCGAACTTGGATGCATTAGGCGCGTGACTGGGTGGAGGCCAGTCCTTCGTACAATATGGAAAAAATCGCAAGAGATTTAGTAAGTCACCGAATCGCTGACCAGCTCTCGCTGCATCATGACAGTCAGTTTTCGGCTTTCTCTACTAAGGTGTTTGACCGGACGAACTAGAAACACAATCGCAATAGTTCTCCCTTTACTACCTTAGCCGAACAAGCGGAACAGAAGGTGGTAACCACAGGAGCCGGGAAACCCAATTGTTGACTAAAGACATGATTCGGAGCCGATGCATATAATGCAATATTCGGGACGCCGAAGTATACTATAAAAGTGTTTGGACTTTTTTTTTGAAGAATACATGTGGCCGAATAGAGATCCTGGCAATTTAAATCATGCAGAGGTGTATATGCCAACCTGACGTGAAGAGGGAATACAGATTATGAAATAAGCCAATACCGAATAGGGTTGGACAAAACTATTTCCATTCTAGTCTGATTGATATGTCAAAACATGCTCTTACAGAGGATGCCATAAGCATCAAGGCTATTTTACATGCCAAGAATTTGTGAACAGGGGAAAGCTGTATACAGGTCCTAAAAAAGAAAAGGTGGTCTTGAAGATCCTTTGGACACCTGCCGCGCGTCTGCGTCGCTTTAGCCTTTGTGGGAGAGATTCCTTGAGAGGAACGGCCCATGGTCGTCTATACGAAAACGGGCTCGGAAAGAGTCCTTGCACGACCGTGGAGTAGCTAGGTTTTAATGCACCTATGGAATTTGAAAAAAAGATCAAAGGAAAAAGGTCAAGGTCACATAGGGTCGAGCCGTACTATATACCTATCCGTATTGTGCCTCCGTCGTTGCTCAGGGTGTTTTGAGTGTGTAATTATGCACGCGCGGTACTTGTGCCACGGATGTGTGTGGCGATCGACGGAGGCAAAACTGCTAGTCTAGCTCTGGAGTCGCTGAGCTGTCATCATGTAGAGTAGACCACACGCGTTTAACAGTGTCCGGGGGCTAGATGGCCGATGAAGTGTGTGGCTTGATAGGGCCGCTCTGTACCTCGGCTGCGAGGTATGCGGTGTGCTCCTCGGTACGGAGGGAGCGCTCCATGTTTCCATTAACTGTGATGAAGCCGCGGGGTCCAGGCATTTTGAGCTTTAAGTAAGCATAATGCGAGACCGCATTGAAGCGAGTGAAGGAGGTTCGTCCGAGCAGTGCGTGATAACCACTGCGGAAGGGGGCGATGTCGAAGATCAAGTCTTCGCTTGGGAAGTTGTCCGGCAAACCGAAGACTACTTCCAATGTTATTGAGCCCGTGCAGCGGGCTTCTACACCAGGTATTACTCCTTTAAAGGTCACTACAAAAAAATACACTTCCGTGATGATATGTGTTTGTCACAGTAGGTCGCGTTTTTTGTCATGCATGTACATCCATGAAAAATTTATGGCAGAATCAAGATAGTCATACCTGTGCTGTCGTAGAAGTGTTCCATGACATTACCAAAATTATCATCACAGAAGTGTCCACTTCCATGACGATAAATCGCGCGTCACAGAAGTGCTTTCGTCAAGGGTGACCGACACGTGGCATCCACCGTAACGGAACGCTGTTAAGCTATCGGGTCGGGTTTTGGATCCAATAACCCGTTAACAGCCCCGACCAATGGGGATTTTCCACGTGTAAAATCATCACTGGCTAGAGGAAACACGTGTCGGCTCATCGTTGGGACAGATGTCATCCACTCACTGGACAGAAGGCGCCTATGATACGTCGACATGTGGCACGGCCCAACAGTGGCCCATTCCTGTGAAAAGGCCGGCTCGTTTGACTTGGTCAAAAGCTGGCGGGCCGGCCCATGGAAAGCCTGTTAATGACCTGTTCGCATATAGCCCATTTAAAGCCCGCTAACCCAAGGCCCGTTACGCCCTATCCGAATTAGGCCTAGTAGCGTCATCTGGGCCATCCAATATGATTCCAGCCCGTTTTCACTTCTGGCCCATGTATAGCCCATGACGTCTTTCGGCCCATATGAGGCCCTTTGTAACTCTTGGCCCATTAGCGGCCCGTGCTGAAACTGGCCCGTAATGAACAGTGTATTACTTTACACCCATTAACGGCCCGTGGTGAAACTGGCTCGTAATGAATAGTGTATCACTTTATACCCATTAGCGGCATGTTCTTCTGTTGGGCCGTTTCGAGCCCAAGTTAACTTTCGGCCTTCTGAGGGCCCATTTATTCTTGGGCTCATTTGCAGCATTCGGTTACTTACGGCCCGTTACTGTCATTTTCTGCTTGTGGGCCAAATTCAGCCCGTCATTACAGTCGGCCCGTTTGTGGACCGTTAGTCTATTGGGCCATTTTCATAGCATCACCAAATATGGCCTATTAACGATGGCCCGTTATGGTCGGCCCATGAACGGACGATTCCAACTCTAGCCCATTTACGGGCATAATGCGGTCTGTTTGGCCCATGTTTGGCCAATCGATCATACGGCCCGTATAAGGCCCATTGATGATACGGCCCGCAGAAGGCCCATTGTTTCTACGGCCTGTAGAAGGCCCATTGTTTCTACGGCCCGTAGAGGGCCCACTGTTTCTACGGCTAGTAGGAGGCCCAGTGTCACTACAATAAATATTAGCCCATGGTTATTGTGGCCTAGTTTTAAAAAATACGTTATTGCAGCCACTAGCTAACCGCGGAAAAAGAACTGCAATGACTACAAGCAAACAAATAAACAAGACAACAAGGAAATAAATAAGCAAGCAACTAACGCTAGGCTATCACGGCTATTACACATATTACATCCACTGGGCATCAAAGTTCGCCACCAGTTCAAATATAGGGAACAAAGAAGCAGATCATATACACTGGTTGACAAAGTTGGCGACCAGCACAAATAAACGCCGCAGCAAAACAAATCCAGAACTGAAACCACTTCAGAAGATCTCAAGAAACAATATCCTGGGTACCCATAATGCTGGCAAGATGCTTAGCAAGCTTATTAACTTTCTCTTGTTTGGCGCTTAAATCCTCCAGCGCTTGCTGTTGAACCAAAAAATATGCATCTGAATTCTGCAGGGACTTCCTCAGTCCTTCAGCTTCCTGTCGCAACACATCTGATCGATGTCTTTCAACTTGAAGTTGAGACTCAAGAAGACGAACTGATTTAGGCAGCGAGTTCGAAGAGCTTGTGCCAGCAGTAGTGGCCAGTAACTCGAACACTACATCAAGACAGGACTTTTGGGTTCCCTCACTGTCGTCAAGATAGTTTTTATCAGCTTTCTTGGAGACCAACAGGGATGTCTCACTATCTTGAACCCTATCTGCATTACTTCCTTTACCATTGGATAACGTGGTACTGTTCTCCAATATTTTGTCCGCATTCTAAAAGAGAAACAAGTAGACACATCACATGTTTACCATGTTGTATATGAAACTCATTTTGGTAAATGAGTTCAGTAGTAAAGTGGACAGGATAACAACATGAAACAAACATATATCTATGTACCATGGTCACTTTATGGTCTATATCATTCTAGTTTTTGTTGCCAAATCAAGATAGAGACACAGTTCAAATAATATTTGTTCAAGACAAAGCAGAATAGACAGAATATAAGTGTGGGTAACTATAGAGCAATAACAACACTTGTAATGTGCATGACATGAGAACATAACTGTTTATTCAATTGAAACTGAAATCAACATAGAGCAGGTTACAACAGCAAACCAGTTAAAGAAACAGGTTTAAAACATACCTGTTGCGCCATTGGAGTTTCAATTCCATCCTTCAAATTTGAAAATAGTTGGTATGAGTAAATACAGTAATGCAAGAGCAAAGGAGTATGAACCATAGCTACAGAACCTGACCTAAGAACAAATCTTCTTCTCCTTTAAGTGTTAAGTTGGGGTTCGGAGTGGTGGTCCTCGTGCTTTGGGCACTGCAGTTCCCTTACTAACTGCTCGTGTTTGGGTGCTCTGTGGTGGAGACGGTGCTATGTCAACTGGAATTGGGTTACTATCTGCCGGGGTTGGGGTTAGAAGGGGTGTAGCTGGTTCTCTGTCCAACTGGGTAGGGGTACAATCTGCGAGAGTCTAGGTTATGTGTGGTGGATCTGGTCCTTGGGCAAGTACAACCGTGGTTCTATTTGCATCAACTGGTAGCACTATCTTTTCTGAAGACCGTGTTGTTACTCCCTTAGATACTGCCATCACGCTCTCCAATTCAAATGGCTGATAAACAAGAAAAGTAATTGAAAGTATAGACATTGTATGATAGACAGGTGCAATGGATAGTGGGGAATAAAAGAGGGCATGAAATAATTCATATTTATGTTGTCTAACCAAACAGGATAGCATGACACAATTTCACATATATGATGGCTAACTAAACAGGATAGCATGACACAATTTCACATTATGATGGCTAACTAAAAAAGATGGAAAGACATAGTTCAAATATATGAGACTATGTAAACAGGATGACATGACATAACTATATAATGTGTTTATTAAATAGGTTGGCATGCCATAACTCACATACATTCACGGATAGAATGCCATAATTCAAAATATGATGACTGTAAACACTAAACAGGATGAGATGATATAACTATATGATGTCTTTATTAAATGGGTTGCCATGCCATAATTCAGATAGATGATGTGTATGTAATATGTAAACATGATGGCATGATATAATTCAAATATATAATTCATATAGTAAGCAAGTAAGCAGATGGCAATCCATATATGATGTAAAAACTAAGCATGCATGACATGCGTAATATAACCCTGCCAAGTTTGAGCATAGACCTCAGGGGGGAAATAGGACTGGTCATCAGTCTCTGAATCCTCCTCTGAGGAGCTCTCTGTAACCAGCAAGATGTCTGCTTCAGCAGGTAGCATTCTCTGCTCTGAATACCTTGTTTTCACTCCAGATACTTCCATCACCGCTTCAAATGGCTGATGCATAGGAAGAGTAGTTGAATATACAAACGTTGTCGACAAATGGAACACGTAATACAAAAAATTGATAGCATGATATAATTCACATACATGATGATTGGCTAAACAGCATGGCATTGCATAATTCACATACATAATGCCTTTGCAACAAGATAGCATTGTATAATTCACATATATAATGTCTTGCAACAAGATGGCAATGCATAATTCACATATATGGTAATTAGACACTGAACAGGTGGCATTCACACAAAGCATGTCTAAACTAATCAAATGACATAGCAATGCGAGACACCATACACACGATATGAGCAACATAACCCTGCCAAGTTAGAGCATACACCTCGGGGGGGGGGGGAATAGGACTGGTCATCTATCTCTGAATCCTCCTCTGAGGAGCTACCCGTAACCAGCGAGATATGCGCTTCGTCAGATAGCATAGTCTGCTCTGAAGACATTGTTTTCACTCCAGAATTTGCCATCACCGTGTCAAATGGCTGATGCACATGAAGAGCAGTTGAATGTACTAACATTGTTGACAAATGTAATATGTAACGAAAAAAAGGATGGCCTGATATAATTTACATATAAGATGACTGGCTAAGCAGGATGGCATTGCAAAATTCACATATATGATGCCTGGCTAAACAAGATGGCGTTGCATAATTCACATAAACGATGAATAAACTAAACAGATGGCATTCGCACAAAGGATGTCTAAACTAAGTAGATGACATATTTGATGTATAAAGTAAGCAACGCAAGACACCATATGCATGATATAACCAACATCAGCATGCCAAGTTAGAGAGAAGACCTCAGGGGGTAAATAGGAGTTGTCTTCTCCTTCTGAATCCCCCTCAGAACAGATATCTTCCTCTCGATTACAATCCGAAATGCGTGGAGGGGGGTTGCCTTTGCGCCTACCATGGAGCGACGTCTGCATGAAATTTTATTGCCACGCAAGGCTCTTCTCTTTTGCTCTACATGTTCAGTTCCATTGTTTACAATAACTGTCATGCATAGGAATAAAACATAGTGAGATTATTTAAGGAGTGCATGCAGAAATCCAGAGTGATGGTAGCAACCTGTGGATAGACCCAAAACCAATAATAGCAGGCAGATAATGGCTTCAGTTAAAAATACAGATAATGGCTTCTTTACTGTTTGTTTGCCACCCAACATGAAACTCATAGTAGACACCGGAGATTAACCAGATAGTAGAGAGATACTATTGATAGCGGCCCCGATATGTACCCCACAACCATTTAAAAACTCAAGTTTGACCATTAGTTTGGAGCTGACTCATAGCCTAATCGGTGAACAGGACGATAAAATAGCATGTAATATTAAGCGATGCATAACATAAGCAGACACGAAAGAGTGCGACCTCTCTTGCGGACCCGTGTAGTCCTCGAGGTCATCTGCTCGGTTGATGATGGTGATGCAGTTTTCATGGCTACCAGCGGCGGGGAAGAAGATCTGAGGCGGTGAAAGACAGTCTGGAGGCCGGATCCCTGCTGTGCTGGACCCTTTCTGTCGTTGGAGGAGCTGAGCTGGGGTGGATGACGGCGCAACAGGAGTGGGACAAACCACGCAAGGTTTTCTTTGACAATTATCTGTAAGACAAGTAATTCTGTAAGGGCTCGTTTGAATTGGAGGATTCCAACAATGCATGGATAGGAAATAGACAGGAATAGGATAGGAATGCATGTGCAAAACAGAGAATTTAAAAACACAGGATTTCTGCCAATCTGGGGGTTTGATTCACAACAATTGGAAGATCACAGGATGCAAAGAAGCATGGTGAGATTAAGTCAAACCACAATAAAATGTAATGCTATTATGCTACTATCTCTTAGTCTTGTGCTTCATGAATAGGAATTTGAAAAGGAGGACAAGTGAAAATTAAAATTCCTACGTTTTTTCTTTCAAGGAGACACTAAAGGAACAAATCCGTGTGCTCAGTGGACAATATATATAACATGTAGCGTAAAAAAGAGATGCAACAAGTGTACAACGTCTTTGGCGAAGCCATGTCGATCTCAGCGTGATTGGGTTGGCCGGTGAGGATGCTCCGGCTGACTTTGCTGTCGGAGGAGGGGAAGAAGATCTTAGGTGTCTGGAGATGGAGCCCGAGGTACTGCTCCGCTGTGATGGAGGGTTTCGTCGTTGGAGCAGCTCCGGTGAGTTGTACGACGCCGAGGCTGAAGCAGGACAAGAGAGACAACGAACAACGTTAACCTGAGTGGAATTCTAATAGCACCTCCAATACATGGCGTAAAATACATAACCACAAGGTGCTAGATCTAAAATACATCAGCCGCTCATCTCTGAACTTAACTGTCGAAACTGAACTTTACTGTCGAAACTGAACTTAACTGTCGAAACTGAACTTAACTCTCGAAACTGAATTTTGCTGTCGAAACTGAATTTTGCTGTCGAAACTGAACACACTAGCAAGGTGAGGCTACACGTCGGTCGACTGACTTTTTCATCTCTGGTCAGTCGATTTTGCAACCGTTGGATACGAAATCAAGGGCCTGCGGTTTATCTTCAACCTCCACCCCCCTGAGCCGCCAGCCACCACCGGCCAAACAGCAGCCCCCCGCCGCCCGCGGCCGGCGGTGCGCCGCCCCGCCCGCCCCGAAAACACTCCCCACCGTCGGTCCGCCGCCGCCCCGGCGATCCCTCTAGGCCCCCCCGTGCCGAGTTTTTTCTCCAGCGATCCCCACGCCACCGCCCCGTCAACGCCCCGCCACCACCGGCGACCACCGCCCCCATCCTGAACCCTAAGATAGATAGTGGGGTACCTCTCCGGCGAGCCCCCCTCCCCGCTGCGGCTGGTTCTTCCTTCACCCCGGCGAGCCCCCCCACCCCCTGAAAATCGACTGACCCAAAAGTCGATTCAGTCGACTGAAGTGTAGCTAAATCGGAGCAGCATCGCAAGCAAGAGCAAGACCGAGAGCAGCAGTGCGAGCAAGAGCAATAGCAAGAGCAATAGCAAGAGCAGACCAGGCAGGGGACCGAGAGCAAGAGCAGAGCAGCAGCGCGAGCGAGAGCTAAAGCAGCAGCAGCTCCTACTGATGTGGACATCGCCGCCGAGGGAGCGACGCCGTGGAGGAAGTGGCCGGCAACGCCGCCGTGGATGGAGCCGTGCCGTGTCGGCTCGGGACCGAGCGCCGGCAGCAACGTGAGATCGAATCAAGAAGAAAATGCGGCGATTAGTGTACAACCTCTTTGGTGGCGCCGATTAGGCTGCAACTTCATCCGAGGAAACGGTGATGATGATGCTCTTCCGGTGGTGCAGGTGAAGACGGCGGTGTGGGAATGGAGGTGGTGCGAAAGACGAGGGGAACGTCGGGGCAGCTCCTTGGAGGTGGAGGACGGGGTGGCTGAACCGGCGGGACGATGAGATCGACGACGGATCCTCATCCGGTACGGTGGATGAGGGACGTTGAGGTGTTGCTGTGGACGACGTCGTCGGGGAAGAAGCTCCGGCTGGGTGGCAGATGGAGCAGGGTGTGGGATTTCGTCGTGGGTTTTCGCGGCCTCGGTGTACGAATGGGTGGGCGGATGGGATGGCAGTGGGGAATCATGGCTTAGAGATGCGCTTGTCCGAAATGTGGGGTAAGTTATGAAAGTACCCCCACCGATTTGAGGCGGTTCTTTCGGTTCAGGGGTACCACGGGCATTTCACGTGTCGGGATTTCACAGGAGGTGGGATTTTTCGCGCGCGTTGTAATTTCGGAATAGCAAGGCACGGGTTGAGATGGAGGGAGTTGTCGGAGCACAATGGGACAAAGATATATCTTAAATATTTCGGGCTAACAAGGCGCGGGTTGAAATTTCCGGCAAGCCTAACATGTACTGTACCAAATCAATGCGCACTACAAATGTCATTCAAAACTTTGAATTCATGTTATGTTCAATTAAAATATTTCGCTACGTGTATAATGCATTCAACCTACTACTCAAATGAACGTTTTAGTGCATTCCAAACGTATATACTACCGCTTCAATATGAACTAAATTTGAATTCGTTTCTCTATTTGAATAAGATCTACAGTAATGATAGTTGTGAAGTCAAAGCATTTGAATTCATTTCTCTGTTTTAATAAGATCTACAATCATCATTATTGTCAAGTTAAACCATCGTTTGTGTATTATCTTCACAGCACACCACATGATTAGTCTCGAGTTACATATGAACTATGTGTACTATATGAACTCGAACTAGATTTTTTGAATCCACTTAATTTTGATTTCAAATCACATTACATTTCTAGCTCTAGCTAGATCTTCATAATCTAAACCATGTCTCATATGTATAATGTGTTTATCACATTATGTATGGTGCCCCGCCCCCTACGCCTACAAGTATTTAGATGTGAGTTGCAAACACCACACATTACCACAAATTCAAATAAAATGTGAGAATGTTCGATATATAGTATTGTTTAGATTGTTTGATATTTAGTTGTAAGCTGCAAACGCCACACATTATCACAAATTCAAATAAAATGTGAGATTGTTTGATGTATAGTATGGTTTAGATTGTTCGGCATTTAGCTGTGAGTTGCAAACACCATGCATTATCACATTATGGTATAACATGTGCACAAGACGTGTATCACCGCTATATTCATGCATGCAATGTTTAAAACACTATGATCTCCTATTCAAATATATGAATCCGCTTTCATATCAAATTATGATCTTTGTTAGTCTCTTACACCCACACAATCCTCTAACCTTTGTAGCTACCACTAACTTTCTCTTGTGCATGCACACGCCCTCCTCGCCCTCCCCCTCCCTCGGCATTCTATCCACCGGGCACATTCATTTTTTTCTTTAGGTCGTTCTCCCAGAGTCTCCACAACTTCTTTCCGACACACACCGATCGATAAACCTCTCCAGCGATGCCTGCCTACAACATACACACACACCTTCAATCTCCTCCTTTATGTGTCCTTGCCATGTGTCTCTCATACGGTCAGACACATGTGTGAACTCTCGCCCCTCTTTTCATTGATCTCACAGCCGCACACTCCTCCCCCTATCTAGCTAGTAGTTGGGCCTCTCGCACCACCTCCTAGCTCCATTCTCTCTGTCTATCCGTCTCATTGGGCCTTATTTGCCTCTAACAAATGGACGTCACCGACCGATCTCTCGCTATACATATAGCTAGCTAGGTCCTTATAACTCATTTTTACCCACACGTCAATCGATCTACCTCATTAGTTGTGTCTCTCCCTTCCTCCGACAAACAACAATTGATCTACCGATCTAGTTAGGTTTGCTTACCAAACACATGGTTCCCCTTCATCATCCATGGATGCGTCCCGACAGATCTATCACGCACAGGCACACACAGAAACACATCCCCACTCTTATTGATAACATTGCAGTTCCACCCTTAGTTTGTCTAGTAGGCCTCTCCCACCATATTCGAGAAGCAACTCCATCACCCATCCAGCACTCTACCCCTCTCCCTCCCTCTCCCTCCCTCTCTCCCTCCTCTCTCTCTCTGTCCCATCATATTTCCCGTCCTTCAGTTATGTATGGATGTCGACCGATCTCCCTCAAGACATAGCTGCGTCTCTCCTTCTCAACACATATACGAGTCGTTCTACCTCTATACTTAGGCCTCTGCCTATCCCTCCCCCACCCCCTCCCCCCCACACACACCGATACATCGAGCGCTCTAGTCATGTCTCCCTGCCACACACAAACTTGACATGTGCCCTCTAACGTTCCGGTAGGCCAGTCGCCCTATATCTTTGATTTGCACAGAATTTCGATGGCTCTCTTCTTCGATCTCGCACCCACCCACTTGATCCTCTCCTCGACTCTATCGATAGCTATGACCGCTCCCTCTCTTCTCGTGGATTGCCCGACCCTCTATGTATGATATGGATAGGCCTCCATTTCACACACATTGCATGCAAAATTTTGTTTGAGATGTCATCGACACATATTCCCACAAATAATTCACGAAATCAACCCCCACCCCACCCCCACCCCAAAACAAAAAACACTCACGAACGCGGTTTGTATCTCTCACACACACCCACGTAGGTGGGGGACGTGCACGAAGAGAAGAGGTGCATGCACGGCGCACGTACTCCCGTCTCTTTCCCAACCACACCCGCGCGGGTACATGGTGGAGCTCATTTCTGTACGAAAAAGGCAGCCCACGTGGTAATTTGGCACGTGTACTGGTTGTCCACTTGGTGGAGGGAGGATCGTCTACCACGGGTGAACAAACAAATTGCGACTTGACGTGTTATGTTAAAAAAAGAGGCAAACCATGTGGGGCCTACCTTAGAGGCAAGGCTCTATACACTGGAGTACTTTTGATGTGTCCCGTCAACTCGCAGAACGAGGAGAAGCTTGCTTTGTACGCCGTCTCCCCCGCCCACGGGCGCGGTGGCTCGCAGGATGAGGTGAAGCTTGCTCCGCCTTACGCCCGCTCCCTCGCCCATGCGCGCGGTGGCTCGCAGGGCGAGGAGAAAAATTTACTACTCCCTCCGTTTACTCCTCGTCCCTACTACCTTGGTTATAGAGATTATATCATATTGTTTGGAATATATATGTCCTTTAGTAGATTTCAATATGAACTACTAGTACATACTCCAAACACTGATGTATATAGACATATTTTAGAGTGTAGATTCACTCATTTTGCTCCGTATGTAGCACTCTCCCTCGCCCCTCGACCCTCGCCCACGCGGTGGTCGTGCAGCAATTCATTCGGTCTCATATAGCCAGAACGATATATACTGCACTACCATTATTGCTCGACTTCCCGAAGAGGCAAAGAGCCAATCGCAAGGTTAATATTTTGGAGATGCCAAGCGCAAGGTTATAGGAGAACGAGTAGTAGGTGCCGCGTCATTTATAAATAAACTTTTTTTTCTTCAGTGGCACGTACGCAATATGATAGGTTCATATGGAGAGAAAAGGAAACCGCTCCACTATATACATAGTCAGGACGGGCCAGCCTACACGGTTGCTTGCTGGTGTTGCTCTCTTCACACTCTCTCGCACAAAACGACTGTGGCCACATCTCTAACATCCCGGCAGATCACGTCCGCTTGGGGAAGGGGTGGATGCTTAGTGTAGATGCGGTGGCCGTCGCCGACGGCGAAAACCCACTGTCGGCACGTCCCGATCAGGGGTCCC
Source organism: Aegilops tauschii subsp. strangulata (assembly GCF_002575655.3). NCBI lineage: Eukaryota > Viridiplantae > Streptophyta > Magnoliopsida > Poales > Poaceae > Aegilops > Aegilops tauschii. The sequence goes on from NC_053039.3 coordinate 490,538,446, forward strand.
CGCCGTTCTCTCTCACAAAGCCGGTGAGGTTGCCTTCGTCCCTTGCTCACTGCCTCGACGTGGGCAGTTGCCGCCTCCCGCCGCCCTCCTCAAGGTTGAGTTACGTCCCTCGGGTACAACTCCCTTTACAGCCGGCTTGCACCACTGCTCCAGCTGCCCACATCACTCCCTGTGGATATTTCTCTACTTCTTTGCCCCGCACATACCTCTACTGGCTTCTACGTACTGTATTTGTGATGAGTTTATGTCTCATCAACTAGTCCCAGTAATCTTATTCTAATCACGCTTCTTCAATTTCTTTGACACAGGGATGCTCATCTCAATTTTGGTGAAACTGCACAAAATGATCCGATGGTCAAAAGGTTGCAAACTTCATTTATTAGGAAGCTCGAACGTTGCAAGCAAATTGAAGCCTGGTCAGGGTTCACGGTTCAAGGGCTAGGGACTGCATGGATTGTTTTTTCTTTAGCTGCCTCTGTTCCAAAATAAGTGTCAACTTTAGTAGTAGTACAACTTTGTACTAAAGTTTGCACAAAGTTGAGACACTTATTTTGGAACGGAGGGAGTACATATTTGCTATGATCTGTCAATCATTGAGATGCAATAGCATGCATGTTAGTCTCCTTTGTATTTGATGAAATGTTGCAACGGGCAACCGTGGAGGCAAGATACATGTAACAGAAGCTGGAAGCTTCATAGCATTGTACAAATTTAACTCACTGGTAAATTACAGTACATACTATACTAGTACTTCCTCCGTTCCTAAATATAAGTCTTTGTAGAGATTTCACCATGAATCACATGCGGATGTATATAGATGCATTTTAAGTGTAGATTCATTCATTTTGTTCCGTATGTAGTGGAATCTCTACAAAGACTTATCTACTAGTAATAGCTAGCCCCCACTACTAGGAATTCTCTATCCTCTCCTTGAGCCACATCATCAAAATTGATGTAGCCGCTAGATGAAGTAAATCAGTCCATAATAGCCGTCTGATCTAGACGTTGAGACGCTCCGCACTAAGCCACATGCAAGCATGCAGAAATACCGTGGCACATGCATGTGAGTGGGTTTTAAATCACATCAACATGTCTGCATGCAAGCATGCACCGGTAGCATGCATGTAAGTGAGCTTTTAAGTCCCATTAACATGTCAAAAAGAAAAATATAATCCCATTATGCAGTAGGACTTGGCTGATCTTTTTTCCTTACGTGGGATGATCTAAATGATGATGGGAGTTTATTTAGTTTGGCTTCCACATTTGTCATGCGGTTATAGAGTTTTTTTTAGTTCTATGAAATCGATAATTTTGCGCAGAGAGATATACCGCTGTTCCGCGGCAACGCGCGGGGACTCATCTAGTAATATTTAGGAACGGAGGGAGTACTATGTAAAGAGTTAGGTGTCGCATGGTGATAGTGTGAGGTGGGCCATGTAATCACTGAGCCTGCGTGTTTTCACTGCTCTTGCACGCCTCCGCTGTAAGAATGGAGAAAATTGTAATCTAGTAGTAGTACCTCCTTTCGTCGAAAGCGTGGGACATCCAGCAGTCCTACCACCTCAGTAATAAAGACCAATGAGCCATCAAATCATATAGACCCAGCAGTAAGTTGGACGGACGAAGCAACCATCACTCTTGCGCCAGTGAGAGATCGCGTCCGCTCTGCCCGGGCATGAATGCAGCACCGATTCTTTGGAGCGGCGCTGACCGTTTCGGGCGGGAAGCGCACGCGGGCGATGGAGGGGCTTTGGGTGGGCCAGGCTGGTCAGGAGCGGGCGTGGCTGCTGTCCGCATGTCCCTACCGGACATGCCCGGAAACGAGAGGATGCACCGACTCTCGCGGCTAAAATCGTACACTACACAACACCTCTCTGTAGGAGTAGGTCGATCTGTCGCTCTCTCTAACACACACATGCTGTTAAACACACACACACACACGCACATGCACGCACCTTGGTCCCGTTGCACCTTCTAACGTGACTTATTACACCTAGACGGAGGGAGTAGTAAGTATACGAGATACGGTGGCACAATGACTTAAGTCGAATACAAGTGCCCAAAATTTGTGTGCATGTTATAATAAGGATTCACTTAAAATAGTACGTGAGCGAATAGAGGGATCAATTGGACAGTGTTCCCGAGCAGTAGCGAGATGTGTGAGGTAAGATACACCACTAGCGCTTTTAATTTTTCTTATTAATTTGTTTGTTTCACCCTCTAACTGGTGGGACCCAACGTACTACGTGGAGAGAGGTAAGGTGACTAAGGCTGCATTATTTCTGCACCACTGTGGATAGTCTTACCACCAAAGCCACATGACACGATTATGATTGAAAGCCCAATGACTCCCACACACACAAAAAAACACGGCATGCTTGTCACACAAATGCAGGAATGTATAAAAGGTTATTTCCCTCTCGTTGAACATAACGGGAGGGTTCCGTAGCTGGTTAGCCTGTTCGCTCATCAAACTTGAGGTCTCGGGTTCTTTAACTACACTTGAGCATAATTTGTGCCAGGAGGATTCTTTGACTGGTCAAAATGTTTTCTAGGGTTTGCACGCTTCACACTCTCTCTCTCCAGTATATATATACACGCTGGAGCCTCAGCGCTTGTAGTTGCTCTCTTCACACTCTCTCACCCTCTCCCGCTGGAGCCTCAGCGCTTGTAGTTGCTCTCTTCACACTCTCTCGCCCTCTCCAGATCTAAACAAGACTTTGTTGGCCTCTCTCTCCCCTCACTGCTGCTCAAAGAGCCGGCAGGATCCGTCCGCCGGGAAGGGAAGGAGGCTTAACGCTGTCGCCGTCGGCGAGGGACTACCGGCGCAGCTGTTCACTTTGCACCCAGCGGCGGCGCGGGAGGGCCTCCGACCCCTTCTTCTTCGCCGCCGTCCCGTCGCCCACCGAACCACGCCCCAAGAACCTTAAGGTATAATTTACTTACTCCACATGCATTGCTCTAGCTGCATGTATACCATGAATCTAGGACGTGGTTCAAAGAGGAAAGGAGTGGGGGAAAGTAGTGGGAAAAGTTGTATATAGCATGAATCTAGGATGTGGTTCAAAGAGGAAATGAAGGGGGAAAGTTGTATAGCATGAATCTAGGACGTGGTTCAAAGAGGAAAGGAATGGGGGAAAGTAGTGGGGAAAGTTGTATCGCATAAATCTAGGACGTGGTTCAAAGAGGAAAGGAAGGGGCGAAAGTACTAGTTCAAAAAGGAAAGGAAGGGACAAGGCTGTAGAGTTTGAGCAGGACTAGATTTGCTGCGCTCACATAGGGAAAGGTGTCTAAAGATAACAAAACTGGGACCAACACAAATATGCTCCTTGGTTCTTTGTTCTTTGTTGCAACAGACTGTGCATGACCACAGTACATCGGTAGATGCACATGGTGCTGGTGCATCCACTGTCCCGTGCAACTCATTAGCTGTTGTTAATGTAAGGCCATGTTTGGTTAAAAACTCCCTAGTCCCTACCTGCTTGGTTCCAGGGACTAAACATGGACTAGAGGTTATTAAATGACATGCTAAAAGACCATGTTACCCCTAGTAATGAACTAATAGAGACAAGGTGCGATGCGTGGCAGGGGCAACTGTTGGAAAAAGTCCCAAAAAGACTCCCTCAGGGTCTTCTTTCTTTAGTCCCAAATGCCCACTTTTAGTCCCTAAAAGTCCCTCCTGTTTGGTTTAGATGGGACTGACACAGAGTTTTTTTAGTCCCTACACCAAAATGTCCCTGTAAACAAACACCCTCTAATAATGCCGCTGGAAAATTGATGCAATGCCACAGTTAAAAGCAAATTACATGTTTAACGAATTTTATTGTTAATATAATCTCTATGTTAATATTAATCAATGCCACCGTTTGAGAAATGCTAATGTCTTGCTTTCTTTCCCATTTAGATAAGGTAGATGCTTCTTTTTGTTGGCTTCTGTGTCATCCACCGTTATTAACCACTAATTGTTTCCTTTGCACCTCTGTGTAAACAGGGTTATCTACTTCACCTCGTTGCCACTGTGACCTTTTGTTGCACTGCACAAAACACTTTTGTTTTAAGAGTGTTTTGTGCAGTTCAACCAAAATGTCACATCGACAACGTTGCTTGATTGCTTGATCTTAGTGGAACTGCACAAGAGGAGATCTTACTTCCTATCCGTTAAGGCGAATTTGGTTCAGATCTTCTTCTCGTGAGTTGTTTGAATTCCGCATCATGAGAGGTCAGTACTAGCCTTCTTTCACATGATTCTGCAGTGTGCTTTCATATGTTGTGCTACTTGTACGATAATGTTGCTTGATTTTAGTGAACTGCACAAATGGAGACAAGACTTCCAATCTATATGTGTACCGTAATATCCCATTGAGGTAAGATAAGGATATTTCAGAACTGCTGGCCTGTATTTTGCCACTTTCATCAGAAAATTAAGTTTAGTACTATACTTGTGCTCCCTAATTGACATGCCAAATCTTACATTGAAGGCGAAGCTTTTCTGTTATTGAACCAAGTGATGAAGGGGAAGAACAAGCGGAAGAAAAACAAAAATCAACTCCCGGTGCTGTAATGAAGCACTGGAACTGTGATGACACAAGTAATGATATAGTTTTGCATCTTAATTTATAGCTATGGCTGGAACGAGCAATTGTTTTGCCACTGATTTGATGCCACTCTTAATGTAATATGTAATTATCTCTACTTGTGCAAACAGGGATCTTCTTTGAAGATACCATATATTTTAGTGGAACTGCACAAGAAGATGTTGGAAACATTAAACTAATCGAGGAGTATATAGTAAGCATGGCCACCATCGTAGATAGCAACAGATGGTTCCAGAGAAGTGCTTCATCTGTATGCTCTACACAATAAGCCTCCTGACAAAGGTTGGTACTCGCCCACTGATTTCATCCATATGATTGAGCTTTGTCATCTCTATTGGTGTTGTGCTACTGTTTAGATACTGTCATGAAAAAGTGGTATTGTCCTTGAGAAGTGCTTCATCTGTGCTGTTTTAAATATTTCCTTTCCTTTTTTTCGAGCAAACAGGGATGCTAGCATTTAGTAGTCCTCTTGTCTTTGCACAACAGGATCATCTTCCTCTGAAGAAGAATATGGAGTACGTGAAGTGACTAGTTCCGATTATGCCAGGATGAAGAAGCCATGTCTATCTTCTCATCAGAAGGAGCAGTTGAAGGATGGTTACATTACTCCCCACAAGACCAAACTAACTTCAGCTCAGAAGGACTTACAAATCTCCATTTTTTTGCTGTGATGCGCGAGTATAATGTTGTTCTAGGATTCTTTCTGGTGAGTTCCATTTTTCTAAAAGTGTGCTCTACATGGACCATGTATGTGCCTGTTGAAACTGTCAATTCATAGTACAGTTTGCTTTATACTAATCACTTTTTTGTATTTGTGCAAACAGGGGTGCTCAGCTTGATTTCAATGGGAACTGCACAAAATGTTCATGAATACATCGAATCATTCATTTCCACCACAAGAAAGGAGGTGCCGATAAGTTCAAGGCGTTGCAACATATAAGGGCGAAATCATACAAGCTACGCGTGAATTTGGTTGATTTTGGTGGAACTGCATAAAAAGAACAGCTGGTTTATTTAGCATGAGGTGCCATGTCAATGTCCGAACTGATGGCAAACCCTGCCCATTCCACAATCGTAGGCATTTGATATTTTGGAATGGGACAACCTTGTCAAATTTTGCTCATTGATTTTAGCAAGACATGCGTTTGATATTTTCGAATGGGACGCCCTTTGCTGTCAGCAGCGTCGATCAATTTTTTCTTTATTCTTTAGTTGTGAAGTAAATATTGCCTCTGACATGTGAGTCGCTGAGATGCATAATCATCGATTGTTTTGAATGTTCTCTATGAATTGCCAGGCCTGTGTGTTTGATTGCAATGTACAAAAACGCTAAAAAGCTGCTCAAACTCTTTGTACTCATTCTGTTCCTTTTTACTTCGCACATTGTGAAAGTGCATACTTTTTTGTATAAGATTGGTCAAAGTAGAGATACTTTGACTGGAGACAAAACTTGTATGCACGACTAGAAAGGACCGGAGGGAGTACATGTGAAACTGCTGCAAACGAGGTGATCACCCTAGGAATAATGCTAGTACGTATTGTTTTGCATGTTCATCCAATGCCAGTGATACAGGAATTCGAACTAATCGAAATAAATTCATTCATACACGGTCGGATTTCATATAAACATGCCGTATTTCATTACATTTCATACATTCTTCAACTAAAAAGGGGTGCGCTGGACGTATAATTAATTGACCGAAGCTACCCACCTGTGTCCCACTGAGCCGAACACAAGCTTCAGTGACTTAACTGCAGGTGCAGTTGCGTAACTGACATGTGGCCTGTTGGGCCCACGTGTCAGTCAGCCAACTGCACCAGCAGTTAAGTAGAAGCAGCGTTCTTCTCCAGCGCAGCTCTCCAACTCCACGTCGCCGCCAAGAAGCTAACCGGCCGTCAATGGTTAACCCGCCTAGCTTGGCTTCAACCGGAGGGTAGCAGCGGTGGCCTTACTTGGACCCGAGCAGCGGCGACCTACCGTGTTCTACTCTTCCTCGTTTTCTGTGTGGCGCGGCCTCGTTGGCAGCGGGGCGGGGCCTCGGCGGAGCCGGCGATGTCCTCTGTCTCGTTGCCGGCGGGCGGTGCCTCAGTGGAGCGGTGGAAATCCTCCCCCACGTTCCCAGCAGGGTGGGGCCTCGGCTGAGGCTCCGATGTCCTCTGCCTCGTTGTTGGCGGGGCGGGGCCTCGGCGGTGTCCTCTGCCTCGTTGTTGGCGCCGCGGGGCCTCGGCGGAGCAGGGCCTCGTCGACGCCAGCGGAGCGGGGACTCGTCGGAGCCAGCATTGTCCTCTGCCACGTCCTCGGTCTCGCCAAACAGCGCCTCGCCCGCTTCATCGCCTTCTTTGCGAGCCTCTTTGTAGGCGGCCGCAGCCTCCGCCACCCGCATGCAGTACCGCCAGCGCTCGAGGCGGCCCTTGCGGGCGGAGCGGTACGAGTCGAGCAACGCCTCCTGCTCCGCCCGCTCCGCGGCGATCTGCTCCTCCACGTGCAGGTGCTCCTGGAGGAGAGGGTGGTTGTAGGCGGCGTTGGCCTGCGCCTCCCGGAACTGCTCCTCACGCATCTGCCTCACCCTATCCATATATTGGGCACGGGCCTCGCCGATGGTCATGGTGCAATGCACCGGCGAGGATGGCGTGGAGGAGGGGTTTGGCGCCGGATCGTCGACTACCATGTTCTCCATTGGGACGTCGTCGTCCTCCGGCTGCCTGCCGGCCAGCCGGTCGGCAGCAATGGCTGCCATCTCCTTGTGGTCCGTCGTCCGCCCGTCCCGAAGAGCGCAAGAGCGCGAGGAAGCCATGGTGGGCAGTAGTGGTGTGGACAGGAGAAAGGGAACGGATGCAGATGACTGCGGCTATGGCCGGCGCAGCAGTTTATATAGCAATGGTGGGCGGGCGGAGGGATGGACGTGTGGCGCCGGAGTAGCCGCCTTGGCAACCGCATATCATTAATGTGGGCGGCAGATGGACGGGCGGACGGCACTTGTGTCGTTTGAAGGCGGACCAATCGCCTGCACCGGGAAGCAGGGCGGGCGGCGCTGACTGTTTCGGGCGAAAAGCGCGCGCGGGCGAGGAGATGACTTTACTTGGAGAGGATGACAATGGGGACCCACCAGGTCCATAGCCTCACGTACGCAAGTGCCTCCTTATTATATATATATGTAGATATATATATATATATATATATATATATATATATAACGATAATTTATTTTGCTTCCTCCTGGTTTCCTAACATCACGGTCCCACACCATTGTCAACCTATGTAGTAGTCAATAAACGAGAGAATTGCACAAGAAGCGACCGACAGCTGGGACCAAGCAGCTCGAGCAGTATTTGTGTTTTTGAGGTGTGAGCACTGCAGAGTTTTTCGATGTTTAGCCCAGATATTAATTTTTCTCCTCTGAACAACAACGAAAACATCGCTGCAGGTATTAACTGGGCGGGCTGTGGCCCGTCTAGCCCAGGCCAGATATCCAGCCCAGATATTAATTTTTTTCAAGCTGAAAATGGCTAGCCCAGCTATACTTTTTTTAGGAATACCCAGGCAAGGTCAAGTTGTTATTCTCTGCCCCGCTGGGCTGCAAATCTTTCCTAGGAGGGATGCATTAGGCTTAACAAGAAAATGGGCTTTAAGAAATAATAAATGGGATGTAATTATAAAAACTGGGCAGTAACTATAAAAAAATGCACCAGACACGTGATTACTTTATAAAATATTATTTTTGGATATTGAAAATTTTAATTCATTAATTGTTGCGAGCGCAATGTTTCGTTGGATTTTTATGTAATATAAATATATTTAAATTGTATTTAATCTGACTAGAAATTTCGGGATAAAAATATTTCAGATCCCATCAAAGTGTGGGAAATTTTATTGAATTCTGTTTTGAACGGTTGGTTGAAATGGGCTGTACTTTTAACAAACTGTAAATGGGCTGTAGTAAATTCCATTAGAATTCAAAAATGGGCTACACATTCTTACAAATCTCAAATGGGCTATAAGTTCTCTGCCACACACTTCTGGCCTTACTAAGTTGACGCGTCCCCTAGAAAAACAGAGTTGACGCGTATGCAAGGCTTTGTCAACTTATAGTCAACACACGGTTCTAGTGGCTGTGGCCGTTGGATGTCCATCCAACGGATGTCGTGCTTCTTCTTCAATCTCGGATATTCTAGCTTCACCCGCCCAAAAAATGATTCCTCCCCCTGACATCTGGGGCGCACCGTTTCAGAAGCTGACCCGTGGGCCTACTAAGTTGACGTACCAAGGGCTTTGTCAACTTAGTCAATATAAACGATTCTAGCTGCAGTGACCGTACGATGTCCATCCAACGGCCGTCGTGCTTCTTCAACCTCTGGTCTTCTTGCTCCAGCCGCCCAAAGCAGCGCCGGTCGTGCCGCCTGCTCCTGCCTCTCGTGGCCAGCTGTGCTGCCGCGGAGGCCTCACCGCCTCCCACCGCTGGCCAGGCCATCCCTCCACTCACCCACACCCCCTGTTATTCTGCGGCGGCGGCAGCGCAGCCGAACCAGTGAACCCTCGTACTCCTCTCCGCGTGTGCTTCCACTGCCGCGTCTTCCCCGGCTCCGCGTCGTCCCCTTCCTAGGCCTCGCCGTCGTCCACTGCCCTGGTGCTCTCGGCGCGGCGTGGTCAACATGGTCAAGGAACGACTTCCATCGGACGTGGACTGTACGTGGAGAGGCTGACAGCTGGGTCCACGGCAGCCGCAAGGAAGTGCCTCCTTATTACGCGCAAAATAATTATTCCTCCACCTGACAGCGGGGACCCACCGGACGGGCCACCATATTTCGTGAAAAAAATGATTCGCCCCCTGACTGCTGGGACCCACGAGCTACATCTTCGCACACAAGGAAGTGCATCAAAAAAAAAAACGATTCGCCCCCCTGACTGCTGGGACCCACCAGCTACATCTTCGCACGCAAGGAAGTGCGTCCGAAAAAATGATTCGCCCCCCGACTGTTGGGACCCACCAGCTACACCTTCGCACGCAAGGAAGTGCGTCTAGGCAAAAAAAACGATTCGCCCCCCTGACTGCTGAGACCCATCAGCTACACTTTCGCACGCAAGGAAGTGCGTCCGGGCAAAAAAACAAAAACAAATGATTCGCCCCCTGACTGCTGGGACCCACCAGCTACATCTTCGCAGGCAAGGAAGTGCCTGACAGTCGGGACCCACCTGGTCGAAACGTACGTAGCGTTGTCATTCTGGTTGCGAACGTGTACGTACATACTGGTCGATGTAGAGGCACACACGTGTCGTAGTAGAGGCGCACACGTGTCGTAGTAGAGGCACGCACGTAGCATGTACACGTACGTACAGCGGCCAGGGTGCAAGAAAGAAAATACGGCCACGTATGTGTACATACGGGCAGGGTCTCGAACGCCTACTCGCGCATACGTACGGCCAGGGCTCGTGTACTTGGCTGGGTCGGAACGGAGAAACAGCGTCGTCGTCGTGTTCATGGGGAGGCAACGGAATGCGTCGTGTTCATGGGGAGGCAACGGAATGCGTCGTGTTCATGGGGAGGCAACGGAATGCTTCGTGTTCATCGGGAGGCAATAGAATGCGTCGTGTTCATCGGGAGGGAATGGAACGCGTGGGAGCCAACCGGTTGGGTCGGAACGGAATGCGTGGTCGTCTTCATCGGGAGGGCTTGGACGGAACAGGCGATGGAAACGAGGCATGGCGTACCGCAGAACGGAGGAAACGGACCTCCTACGTTCGAAACGGGGTCCTGTTGATCGGGAGGGGTGTGGCGTACCGCAAAACAGAGGAAACGGACCTCCTACGGTCGAAACGGGGGTCCTGTTGATCGGGAGGGGTGTGGCGTACCGCAAAACGGACAAAACGGACCTCCTACGGTCGAAACGGGGGTCCTGTTGATCGGGAGGGGTGTGGCGTACCGCAAAACGGATGGAACGGACCTCCTACGGTCGAAACGGGGGTCCTGTTGATCGGAAGGGGTGTGGCGTACCGCAAAACGAATGAAACGGACCTCCTACGGTCGAAACGGGGGTCCTGTTCATCGGGAGGGGTGTGGCGTACCGCAAAACGGGACTCCACGGGATACTGTTCATCTCCACCGTCGACCTCCTCCAGCCTCCACGGGCTACCGTCGACCTCCTCCAGCCTCCACGGGCTCTTGTTCATCCAGCCTCCACCGCGCGCTACTCCACCGGCTACTGTTCCACCACCCCTCCACGGGCACCCCTCCACCGTCTACTGTTCATCCAGCCCTCCACACCATGGGGTCCTATTCAACCACCCCTCCACGGGCACCCCTCCACCGTCTACTGTTCATCCAGCCCTCCACCACACCACGGGGTCATGTTCATCCAGAGGCAACGCCACCGCTCTATGTTCATCCAACCCCCCCCATCCAATCGATTGGCTTCAGTTAGCAGCAGTAGCGAAGGAATCGCTCGATCGGGTTCAGTTAACAGCCATCGATCGATCGCTCGGGTTCAGTAACGCGTAGCCTGCAGTGCAATCGCTCGGGTTCAGTTAGAGCCTAACGCCTCGCTCGGGTTCAGTTAGAGCCAACGCCTCGCACACACGCGCGTACGTGTACGAGAGAAACGCGCATCGCTCGGCCCCCAACCTCCCACCGTAACCGGGAACTCCCCGAAATTTTCCTCCCCCTCGCTTCTACTACGGTTTTTTCCATCATGGACGGCCCAAAGAATGTCATGCAGCTGCGTCTCCGGCCCGCCCAGGACGAAAAGCCCATTTTCTGTCATGATTTTTTGTCATAGAAGTAGGAGCCCACCACATCTATGATGATACCGGTTTTGTCACAATTATCGTCATAGAAGTGCCATATGTACGACAGAAAAAAAATTCGTTCGGCCCAAAATGTCACGGATGTGTCCTTTTTTTGTAGTGGGTGGTGTTAGTAGGCTTGATTCTTGATGGGTCAATACCCATTTTGCGGACCGTGTCTTGATAAATCAAGTTAAGACTACTAACGCCGTCCATGAGGACTCGTGTGAGATGGAATCCGTCGATGATTGGATCAAGGACCAAAGTGGCCGAACCTCCGTGACGGATGCTGGTCGGGTGGTCCTTATGATCGAATGTGATCGGACAAGCCGACCAGGGGTTGAATTTTGGGGCGACTGGCTCAACAGCGTAGACGTCCCTTAGTGCGCGCTTGCGTTCCCTCTTGGTGATATGCGTGGCATATATCATGTTCACTGTTTTCACCTCAGGGGGAATTTTCTTCTGTCCCCCTGTGTTCGGTGGGCGAGGCTCTTCGTTGTCCTCGCTTGGCGGCCCTTTCCCCTTGTGTTCGGTGTTTAACTTACTGGTCTGTTTAAAGACCCAACAATTTCTGTTGGTATGATTCGCAGGCTTGTCAGGGGTGCCATGAATCTGGCAAGGCTGATCGAGTATTTTGTCCAAACTGGATGGACCATCTTTGTTTCCTTTGAATGGCTTCTTCCGCTGACCAGATTTAGAGCCACTGAATCCGGCGTTGACCGTCGTGTCTGCGGTATCTCCATTGTTGCTTCGACGCTTGTGTTTGTTGCGTCGTGGCCTACCGTTGCCATCTCTGGCTACGGAGGTGCCAGGGTCGCTAGTACTGTTGCTTCAACGAGCTAACCAGCTATCTTCCCCCGTGCAAAAGCAGGTCATGAGTGCGGTAAGGGCTGCCATGGACTTCGGCTTTTCTTGGCCGAGGTGTCGGGCGAGCCATTCGTCGCGGATGCTATGTTTAAAGGCCGCGAGGGCTTCGGCGTCCGGACAATCGATAATTTGGTTCTTTTTAATTAAGAACCTAGTCCAGAGTTTGCGGGCTGACTCTCCGGGTTGCTGGACTATATGACTTAGGTCATCGGCGTCCGGGGGCCGGACATAGGTACCTTGGAAGTTGTCTCGAAAGGCATCCTCCAAGTCTTCCCAGCTACCAATGGAGTTCTCTGGGAGGCTGTTTAGCCATTGTCGCGCTGGTCCCTTTAGTTTTAGTGGGAGGTACTTGATGGCGTGGAGATCGTCACTGCGAGTCATGTGGATATGGAGAAGAAAATCTTCAATCCATAGTGTGGGATCTGTAGTTCCATCGTTATGATTCAATGTTCACGGGTTTAAACCCTTCTGGGAACTGGTGCCCCATTACCTCATCGGTGAAGCATAAGGGGTGTGCGGCGCCCCTGTATCGGGCGACGTCACGACGGAGTTCGGACGACATCCGTTTTCGGTTTTCAGCCCGGATGAGATTATGCTTGTCGCGTCGGGCCTGATGGCCGTCCTCTCGCATTATAGCACGCCCCTTGATCTATAGATTGATCTGGTCTGACCGGCTCTATTGTCCAGGTCCTTGCGTAGGTCGTAGGTGTATCCTGGAGCCGCTACCTCCTTGCCTCTACGGCGGAGTGGTGCGGGCTGGTGTTTGGCGTAAGTAGCCGCTCTGTCCCATCTACGTGGTGGTCGGTCAGGTTCATCAGCAGGTTTATACTTTGGCGGTATTGGCTCAAGGGCCTCGTCGTCAAATTGTGGTAGTAGCTTGCTCTTCGGGTAGCTCTTTGTTGGGCGTTCGAGGCCGTATTCTTCGGCTGCCAGGACTTTAGTCCATCTGTCATTGAGCGTATCCAGTTCGGCTTGAAGCTGCTGCTGCTTCTTTTTTAGGCTTCTCGCTGTTGCGATTAGCTGGTGCTTAAAGCGCTCTTGCTCGAGGGGTTCCTCTGGCACAATGAAGTCTTCGTCGCCGAGGCTCACATCATCCTTGGAGATTGGTAGATAGTTACTATCCTCCGAGTCCTCGTTCCCGACCGGATCGTCGGGGTTAACTTGCCCCTCCTCCCAATCATCCTGTTCGGATGTGGGCTCGGCGGGGGCTTCGGGGTCTTTGGCGTTCTCCGGAGTGTTATTGTCTCTGGTGCCGGTATTGCTGTCTTTTTCGTGACGCGATTTTGAGCAGCGTCGGTGGCGTCGACGCTTCGGTTGTGCCTCAGCAGGCTTGTCCTCAACCGGATCCTTCCTGCCTCCGCCATCATCCTCTTTGGGTGTATCCACCATATACACGTCGTATGTGGAGGTGGCTATCCAACGTCCGGTAAACGGCGGGTCTTGTCCTTGTTTGTCTCCGGCATCGTCGTCCATGCCGTCGATGTCTTCGGAGGCGTAATCCAGCATGTCGGTTAAGTCTTTGACAGTGGCTATGAAGTGGGTGGTGGGTGGGACGTAAAATTCCCCGCTTTCAGCCCCTAATCCGGGCTGGGCGTAGTTCGGACGTGATTCCTCTGTAATGGTGAGGGATCACATTAAGTCCAGAACCTCATTTAAGAGCGAGGTTTGGACAGGGAAGCGAGAGTCCGCGGAGCTAGGCAGGGCAAAAGTCTCCTGGGCATGCTCACTTGGCGTGGACCTCGAGAGTTCGGAGCTAGCATCTGGGGGCGAGTCTGGCTTTCCAATGATAGGGGGAACCCAGTTTGACTCCGGGCTTGCCGATGACACAGTCCCTTCCGGATCTCCGGTAGTGAGCTTCATAATCGGAGGGAGTCCGGTGGGCTCCACTTTGGACCTGGTAGTTTGCTCCGGATCTAAGGCCAGAGCGGTGGTCGAGGCCATGAACCCTTCGAAGATCAAGTCTCCTCAGATATTAGTGACATAATTCAGGTTCCCAAAACTTATCTGATGACCAGGGGTGTAGCTGTCGATCTGTTCAAGGTGGCCAATCGAGTTGGCACGCAGCGCGAAGCCGCCGAACACAAATATTTGACCGGGGAGAAAAGTCTCCCCCGAAACATCATCGTTGTAGATGATTGAATGAGCCATCGAACCTTCTGTCGACGGAACAGCGGAACTCTCAATGAAAGCACCAATGTTGGTGTCAAAACCGGCCGATCTCCGGTAGGGGGTCCCGAACTGTGCGTCTGAGGATCGAAGGTAACAGGAGACAAAGGGGACACGATGTTTACCAAGGTTCGGGCCCTCTTGATGTAGGTAATACCCTACTTCCTGCTTGATTGACTTTGATGAATATAAGGGTTATAAGAGTCTATCTACCTCGAGATCGTAATGGCTAAACCCTAAATGTCTAGCCTATATGATTTGTGATAGCCTCTACGGACCAAACCCTCCGGTTTATATAGACACCGGAGGGGCCTAGGGTTGCACAGAGTCGGTTTACAGAAGAAGGAATCTACACATCCGGACGCCAAGCTTGCCATCCACGCAAAGGAGAGTCCCATCTGGACACAGGGGAAGGCCTTCTACCTTGTATCTGCATGGCCCGTCAGTCCAGCCCATGTCACATAGCTCGGACACCCGAGGACCCCATAATCCAGGACTCCCTCACCCGTGCTCGCTGCGGCTGCTCCGGCGTCAGCGAGCGGCAGGGAGGGGTCAATGGTGATGAGACGAAGGTGGTGGCGCGGTGCGGCAGTCGTCGGTGAGCTCTGAGATGATCACACGGCGAATAGACGCACGGGCGCAGCGCAGAGCGCGTCGGTGCATTTCCAGAGCCGTGTCCACATGCGGTCACCAAGCCGGCATGGTCAAAAAGATGCCCACGCGATGGCAAACCATGTCAGGTGTGTTGTCCATGCAGTGTTTGGTCTAAGAGGGGTGATGGCACACTGCCAGGCCGACCAGATGAGACTTGAGCTTCTTGGCAAGTTTCTGGACAAAAACTTGGTCGCCAAGTTTGGAGGGCTTCTAGAATGAGATTACGGCTAATCTTCAGGATTTAAGCTTTTCTTACGAGGGTAATGAGGCTCAAGAAAAATCAGCCTCATTGGATCAAGGAAGAATACACTTGATGTACAAAGTGCATTTTGAGGCTAGAACAGAAATGATTTTCTGTAGCAAAAATATTCCAAAAACATATTCAATATTTTTGCTCAGGGAGGTGTGCCAAGATCCAAAGAATATGTGGGAATTTTCTCAGATTTTTGGGTGCAAGAAAAATGAGGGTTTCTTTGGAGCATATGTTTCTGAATTGAATATCAGAGAAGAAAATGAATATTTTTCTTTTATCAAAAATATTCCTTGGGTTATTTTTGGGATTTTTAGAGAAGGAAATGATGATATAGAGGGGGATGGGTCACTTGGGTGAAAATCAAGGACATGCCCAAGTGCTTAAGTCCATTTGAATTGATTCAAAAACCCCAAATACAAAGCAACGGCAAATGAAGTCCGGAAAAAGAGAGAAGGCAAAACCCAGGCTGTCACATTTGTTTAAGGCCATAGAGAGCCTTGTTGAGTTTATATACATGATTGGGGAACTTGGAGTCCTCGAATCCCGGGGGTAGTTTGACATATACCAACTCATTCAAGGGACCATTAAGAAATGCACTCTTCACATCCATTTGTTGCTACTTGAAATCATGATGAGATGCATATGCAAGCAACATGCGAATAGATTCAAGATGGGCAGCGGTAGCAAAGGTTTCACCGTAGTCGATACCCTCGACTTGGGAGGAGCCTTGTGATACCAATCTTGCCTTGTTTCGAACCACCGCACCATTGACATCTTGTTATTCTTGAAGATCCACTTGTTTCCAATGACAGTGTGATTGTCCTTTGGTCTTGGCACTAATTCCCAAACTTGATTGCACTCAAAGTTTTTGAGTTCATCATGCATGTCTTCAAGCCAATCCACATCATTGAGCGCTTCATGTACCTTTTGGGTTTCAACACAACAAACAAACGCGTGATGCTCACAAAATTTTGTTAATTGTCTACCAGTACTTACCCCTTTTCTCAAGCTTCCAAGCACATTCTCCAAGACATGTGGTTAACGCTTTAGCTTGGAAGCCACTTTGGTGGTACGACGCTCCACTAGCTCCTCAATAGGCATTTGAGGAGAGGCATCAAGATCTTCTTGAGCACCATGCTACCTTTTGAGCACTGCGTTGGTTTTCCCTTGAAGAGGAAAGGGTGATGCAGCAAAGTAGCGTAAGTATTTCCCTCAGTTTTGAGAACCAAGGTATCAATCCAGTAGGAGTCCACGCGCGAGTCCCATGCACCTACACAAACAAACAAGAACCTCGCAACCAATGCAATAAAGGGGTTGTCAATCCCTTCACGGCCAGTTACGAGAGTGAGATCTGATAGAGATGATAAGATAATATTTATGGTATTTTTATGATAAAGAGTAAAAGTAAATAATGCAAAGATAAACGGAAATAGAAATAGCTTGTTGACGGAAGATTAATATGATGGAAATTAGACCCGAGGGCCATAGGTTTCACTAGTGGCTTCTCTCGAGATAGCATAAGTATTGCGATGGGTAAACAAATTACTGTTGAGCAATTGATAGAATTGAGCATAGTTATGAGAATATCTAGGTATGATCATGTATATAGGCATCCGTCCGCGACAAGTAGACCGACTCCTGCCTGCATCTACTACTATTACTCCACACATCGACCGCTATCCAGCATGCATCTAGAGTATTAAGTTCATGAAGAACAGAGTAACGCATTAAGAAAGATGACATGATGTAGAGGGATAAACTCATGCAATATGATATAAACCCCATCTTTTTATCCTCGATGGCAACAATGCAATACGTGCCTTGCTGCCCCTACTATCACTGGGAAAGGACACCGCAAGATTGAACCCAAAGCTAAGCACTTCTCCTATTGCAAGAAAGATCAATCTAGTAGGCCAAACCAAACTGATAATTCGAAGAGACTTGCAAAGATAACCAATCATACATAAAAGAATTCAGAGCAGATTCAAATATTGTTCATAGATAATCTTGATCATAAACCCACAATTCATCGGATCTCAACAAACACACCGCAAAAGAAGATTACATCGAATAGATCTCCACAAGAGAGGGGGAGAACATTGTATTGAGATCCAAAAAGAGAGAAGAAGCCATCTAGCTAATAACTATCGACCCGAAGGTCTGAGGTAAACTACTCACACTTCATCGGAGAGGCCTTGGAGATGATGTAGAGGCCCTCCGTTATTGATGCCCCCTCCGGCGAAGCTCCGGAAAAGGCCCCAAGATGGGATCTCACGGGTACAGAAAGTTGTGGCAGTGGAAATAGGGTTTTGGCTCCTGTTCTGGTAGTTTGGGGGTACGTAGGTATATGTAGGAGGAAGAAGTACGTCGGTGGAGCAACGTGGGGCCCATGAGGGTGGAGGGCGCGCCCCTCTACCTCGTGCCCTCCTGGTTGATGTCTTGACGTAGGGTCCAAGTCCTCTGGATCACGTTCGTTCCGAAAATCACGTTCCCGAAGGTTTCATTCCGTTTGGACTCCGTTTGATATTCTTTTTCTGCGAAACTCTGAAATAGGCAAAAAACAGCAATTCTTGGCTGGGCCTCCGGTTAATAGGTTAGTCCCAAAAATAATACAAAAGTGTATAATAAAGCCCAATAATTTCCAAAACAGAATATAATATAGCATGGAACAATCAAAAATTATAGATACGTTGGAGACGTATCAAGCATCCCCAAGCTTAATTGCTGCTCGTCGTCGAGTAGGTAAATGATAAAAACAGAATTTTTGATGTGGAATGCTACTTGGCATAATTTTTAATGTAACCCTCTTAATTGTGGTATGAATATTCAGATCCGAAAGATTCAAGATAATGGTTTAATATTGACATAAAAGCAATAATACTTGAAGCATGCTATCTAAGCAATCATGTCTTCTCAAAATAACATGGCTAAAGAAAGTTATCCCTACAAAATCATATAGTCTGGCTATGCCTTATCTTCATCACACAAAATATTTAAATCATGCACAACCCCGGTTTTAGTCAAGCAATTGTTTCATACTTTAGAATTTTCAAACCTCTTCAACTTTCACGCAATACATGAGCGTCAGCCATGGACATAGCACTATATGTGGAATAGAATATGGTGGTTGTGGAGAAGACAAAAAGGAGAAGATAGTCTCACATCAACTAGGCGTATCAACGGGCTATGGAGATGCCCATTAATAGATATTGATGTGAGTGAGTAGGGATTGCCATGCAACGGATGCACTAGAGCTATAAGTGTATGAAAGCTCAACAAAAGAAACTAAGTGGGTGTGCATCCAACTTGCTTGCTCATGAAGACCTAGGGCAATTTTGAGGAAGCCCGTCATTGGAATATACAAGCCAAGTTCTATAATGAAAAATTCCCACTAGTAAATGAAAGTGATATCATAGGAGACTCTCTATCATGAAGATCTTGGTGCTACTTTGAAGCACAAGTGTGATAAAAGGATAGTAGCATTGCCCCTTCTCTATTTTTCTCTCTTTTTTTTGGGCCTTCTCTTTTTTATGGCCTTTTTTTATTTTTTTATTTTTCATCCGGAGTCTCATCCCGACTTGTGGGGGAATCATAGTCTCCATCATCCTTTCCTCACTGGGACAATGCTCTAATAATGGTGATCATCACACTTTTATTTCTTACAACTCAAGAATTACAACTCGATACTTAGAACAAAATATGACTCTATGTGTATGCCTCCGGCGGTGTACCGGGATGTGCAATGAATCATGAGTGACATGTATGAAAGAATTATGAACGGTGGCTTTGCCACAAATACTATGTCAACTAGATGATCATGCTAAGCAATATGACAATGATGGAACGTGCCATAATAAACGGAATGGTGGAAAGTTGCATGGCAATATATCTCGGAATGGCTATGGAAATGCCATAATAGGTAGGTATGGTGGCTGTTTTGAGGAAGGTATATGGTGGGTGTAATGCACCGGCGAAAGTTGCGCGGTACTAGAGAGGCTAGTAATGGTGGAAGGGTGAGAGTGCGTATAATCCATGGACTCAACATTAGTCATAAAGAACTCACATACTTATTGCGAAAATCTATAAGTCATCAAAACAAAGTACTACACGCATGCTCCTAGGGGAAGGGTTGGTAGGAGTTAACCATCACGCGATCCCGACCTCCACACATAAGGAAGACAATCAATAACTATATCATGCTCCAACTTCATCACATAACGGTTCACTATACGTGCATGCTACGGGAATCACAAACTTCAACACAAGTATTTCTCAAATTCATAATTTCTCAAATAGCATGACTCTAATATTAATACCTCCATATCTCAAAACAATCATCAAGCATCAAACTTCTCGTAGTATTCAACACACTCATAAGAAAGTTTTTACTAATCTTGAATGCCTAGCATATTAGGATTAATTTCACGTTTAAAGCAAATTACCGTGATGTTTTGTAGGACTCTCAAAATAATATAAGTGAAGCACGAGAGAACAATAGTTTCTATAAAACAAATCCACCACCGTGCTCTAAAAGATACAAGTGAAGCACTAGAGCAAAACTATATAGCTCAAAAGATATAGGTGAAGCACATAGAGTATTCTAATAAATTCTGAATCATGTGTGTCTCTCTCAAAAGGTGTGTACAGAAAGGATGATTGTGGTAAACTAAAAATAAAAGACTCAAATCATACAAGATGCTCCAAGCAAAACACATATCATGTGGTGAATAAAAATATAGCTCCAAGTAAAGTTAACGATAGACGAAGACGAAAGAGGGGATGCCTTGCGGGGCATCCCCAAGCTTTGGCTTTTTGGTGTCCTTAGATTATCTTGGGGTGCCATGGGCATCCCCAAGCTTAGGCTTTTGCCACTCCTTGTTGCATAATCCATCAAATCTTTTACCCAAAACTTGAAAACTTCACAACACAAAACTTAACAGAAAATCTCGTAAGCTCCGTTAGCGAAAGAAAACAAAACACCACTTCAAGGTACTGTAATGAACTCATTATTTATTTATATTGGTGTTAAACTTACTGTATTCCAACTTCCCTATGGCTTATAAGCTATTTTACTAGCCATAGATTCATCAAAATAAGCAAACAACACACGAAAAACAGAATCTGTCAAAAACAGAACAGTCTGTAGTAATCTGTAACTAACGCAAACTTCTGGAACGTGAAAAATTCCTCCGAATTAGGAAGTTCTAGATAATTTGTTTATTGATCTACAGAAAAAAGAATCAACTGAAAAGCACGTTCCTGTGATTTATGAAAACTAATCTCGTGCGCGCAAAGTTTCTGTTTTCTGCAGCAGAATCAAATAACTATCACCGTAGGTTATCCTAACGGTTTTACTTGGCACAAACACTAATTAAAACACTAAAACGAATCTAACCAGAGGCTAGACAAATTATTTATTCCTAAACAGAAGCAAAAAGCAAAAAATAAAATAAAATTGGGTTGCCTTCCAACAAGCGCTTTTCTTTAAAGCATTTTTAGCTAGGCATTGAGATTTTGATGATGTTCACATAAAAGATAGGAATTAAAGCACAAAAAGAGCATCATAGAACACGTGATAAACACATCTAAGTCTAACATCTTCCTATGCATAGGCATCTTATAGGCAAACAAATTATTAAAGCAAGCAAAAACTAGCATATGCAAGGAAGCGGAAAGAAACAATAGCAATCTCAACATAACGAGAGGTAATTTATTATCATGAAAATTTCTACAACCATATTTTCCTCTCTCATAATAATTACATGTAGGATCATAAGCAAATTCAACAATATAGCTATCACAAAACATATTCTTAACATGATCCACTTGTATGCAAAGTTGACACTCCTCCAAAGTAGTGGGATTAATATTAACTAAAGTCATGACTTCTCCAAACCCATTTTCATGAAAAAAACATAAGATTGAACATTCTCCAAATATGTGGGATCTAAAGTTGACACTCTTCCAAACCCACTTTCAATATTATTTCAAACACTATTATCAATCTCATATTCATCATGGGGCTTAAATAAATTTTCAAGATCATAAGAAGAATCACCCCAATCATGATCATTGCAACAAGTAGTGGACATAGCGAAACTAGCATCCCCAAGCTTAGGGTTTTGCATATTATTAGAACAATTGACATCAAGAGAATTTATAGTAAAATCATTGCAATCATGCTTTTTATCGAAGGAACTACCAAGTATGGGTGCAATAGCAACGATCTCATGTTTAACATAAGGAACTATAGCAAATTCTTCTTCATAAATATTGGCATCATGGCCACAAGAATAGCAAGCATCATGTTCATCAAGGGATATTTCAATCAAATCATCAGAATCATCATTATCTATAGATTCATTCATATCATTATTTTCTTCCAAAGCAACGGTCATTCTCTCAATAAATTCTTTGACATAGACATTATGAGCATAGTTTTCATAGCAATATTTAAGTATGTCAACATTTTCAGATTCGTAGAGAGTAATATCATACTTTTCAATCAAAGAAGCAACTTCATAAGCACCCTTAAAAAGCAACAAATTCTTCTATTTGTTCGATATCATAGTAACTATAAACACCCTTTGCATAAGAAGATAAGATTTCATTTTCATTAAACTCACATAGGTAGGGAAGGTGTTTTTTAGGGTTCTTAGAGCAACAAGTAAAATCATGAATTTCACAAATATTCCAAGCATAACACAACAATTTGTTTATTTGATTCCGTAAGAGTCTCCCTTTTTCAGACAAACGGTGACGCACAAAATGAGCATGCTCATCTAAAGATTTCCCATCAACTAGGCTAGTTGGGGTTTCAGCACGAGCGCATAAGGATCGAAGATGATCCAAGTAGAACACTTTAAGTGGATCCATATCTATAGATTTTTAGCAAGCAAATAGAGGGCACATGAAAACACAAACAGAAAGCATACGGGAAGAAGGCGAATAAAACGGCAAGGGTGAAGTGGGGGAGAGGAAAACGAGAGGCAAACGGCAAATAATGTAATGCGAGGGAGATGAGTTTGTGATGGGTACTTGGTATGGCTTGACTTGTGCGTAGACTCCCCGGCAACGGCGCCAGAAATCCTTCTTGCTACCTCTTGAACACTGCGTTGGTCTTCCCTTGAAGAGGAAAGGGTGATGCAGCAAAGTAGCGTAAGTATTTCCCTCAGTTTTGAGAACCAAGGTATCAATCCAGTAGGAGTCCACGCGCGAGTCCCATGCACCTACACAAACAAACAAGAACCTCGCAACCAATGCAATAAAGGGGTTGTCAATCCCTTCACGGTCACTTACGAGAGTGAGATCTGATAGAGATGATAAGATAATATTTATGGTATTTTTATGATAAAGAGTAAAAGTAAATAATGCAAAGATAAACGGAAATAGAAATAGCTTGTTGACGGAAGATTAATATGATGGAAATTAGACCCGAGGGCCATAGGTTTCACTAGTGGCTTCTCTCGAGATAGCATAAGTATTGCGATGGGTAAACAAATTACTGTTGAGCAATTGATAGAATTGAGCATAGTTATGAGAATATCTAGGTATGATCATGTATATAGGCATCCGTCCGCGACAAGTAGACCGACTCCTGCCTGCATCTACTACTATTACTCCACACATCGACCGCTATCCAGCATGCATCTAGAGTATTAAGTTCATGAAGAACAGAGTAAGGCATTAAGAAAGATGACATGATGTAGAGGGATAAACTCATGCAATATGATATAAACCCCATCTTTTTATCCTCGATGGCAACAATACAATACGTGCTTTGCTGCCCCTACTGTCACTGGGAAAGGACACCGCAAGATTGAACCCAAAGCTAAGCACTTCTCCTATTGCAAGAAAGATCAATCTAGTAGGCCAAACCAAACTGATAATTCGAAGAGACTTGCAAAGATAACCAAGCATACATAAAAGAATTCAGAGGAGATTCAAATATTGTTCATAGATAATCTTGATCATAACCCCACAATTCATTGGATCTCAACAAACACACCGCAACAGAAGATTACATCGAATAGATCTCCACAAGAGAGGGGGAGAACATTGTATTGAGATCCAAAAAGAGAGAAGAAGCCATCTAGCTAATAACTATGGACCCGAAGGTCTGAGGTAAACTACTCACACTTCATCGGAGAGGCCTTGGAGATGATGTAGAGGCCCTCCATGATCGATGACCCCTCCGGCGGAGCTCCGGAAAAGGCCCCAAGATGGGATCTCACGGGTACAGAAAGTTGTGGTGGTGGAAATAGGGTCTTGGCTCCTGTTCTGGTAGTTTGGGGGTACGTAGGTATATGTAGGAGGAAGAAGTACGTCGATGGAGCAACGTGGGGCCCACGAGGGTGGAGGGCGCGTCCAGGGAGGTAGGCGCGCCCCCTACCTTGTGCCCTCCTGGTTGATGTCTTGACGTAGGGTCCAAGTCCTCTGGATCACGTTCGTTCCGAAAATCACGTTCTCGAAGGTTTCATTCCGTTTGGACTCCGGTTAATATTCTTTTTCTGCGGAACTCTGAAATAGGCAAAAACAGCAATTCTGGGCTGGGCCTCTGGTTAATAGGTTAGTCCCAAAAATAATATAAAAGTGTATAATAAAGCGCAATAATGTCCAAAACAAAATATAATATAGCATGGAACAATCAAAAATTATAGATACGTTGGAGACGTATCACACCATCTTGAGCTTGCTCTTGATCTTGATCTTGCTCGGAGACATGAACTTGATCTTGGGCATCATTAGGTGCAACACCATCATCATGAGGGTGATCTTGCCCTTGATCATGTTCACTTGGTTGAGGGCCTTCACTTTGTTCTTCAGAAGCGTGTGGGTCTAGCGTTGGTGATGGTTCCACTCGCGTGGAACATTGTCCTTCTCCTTTGGCCACAAGGGGTTCCTCAATGGGGAGTATTCGACCAATCCCCATTCTTCTTATGGCTTGAGGAGGAATTTCATAACCTACATCACAAAGACCACTTTGCTCCACCTTGGAGCCGTTATTTTCATCAAACTCCATGTTACACGTCTCCTCAATGAGCCCATTGGACTTGTTGAGGACACGATAAGCATGAGAGGTTGTAGCATAGCCAACAAATATGCCCTCTTGGGCTCTAGGTTCAAATTTAGACAAATGAACACCTTTGTTGAGATGAAACACTTACACCTAAACACCCGGAAGTACTTGAGGTTGAGCTTGTTACTGGTAAATATCTCATATGCAGTCTTGTTCAAGAATTTGCGGAGATAGAGCCAATTGGATGCATGACATGCGGTGTTGATGGCTTCGGCCCAAAAGTTGTATGGAGATTTGAATCCCGCCATCAAGGTCCTTGCTGCATCCAGCAATGTCCGATTCTTCCTCTCTGCAACACCATTTTGTTGAGGGGTATAGGGAGCGGCATATTGGTATTTAATTCCTCATCATTAAGAAACTCGTCCAAGGTGTAGTTCTTGAACTCGGTGCTGTAGTCACTTCTAATCATCAATATCTTTGCTTCATGTATACATTGAGCTTCATTAGCAAAGTCGATGATTGTTTACTGGGTCTCACTGTTCCTCTTGAAGAAGTATACCCAAGTGTATCTTGAGTAATCATCCACAATCAACAAATAATATTTCCTTCCTCCAATACTATCGAAGGATGGAGGTCCAAAGATATATATGTGAAGGAGCTCCAAGGGCCTCTTTGAGTAGATGATAGTCGTGGGTCGGTAAGCCATCTCATGTAGCTTTCCTTCAATACAAGCACTGCAAGCACGGTCTTTTGCAAAACTCACATTTCTTGGTCCACGAACGTGATCCGCTATGAGGAGACTTTGCAAATATCTCATATTGACGTGGGCTAGCTGACGATGCCAAAGCCACCCCACATCAACTTTAGCCATTAGGCAAGTCGTGTATCAAACTCCTCCTTGAGTCTTTCATGGCCAAACCCAAGTGCAACCTTCTCGGATTTAAGCACACGAGTAAGAACAAGATCATGATCAAGATCTTTTTGCAATTTAGCAAGATCAACATTGTGTGACTCCTCAAGAGCCAAACGAAGACCTCACTCTTCCTCTAGAGTAATGGAAAGATCGGCTATCTCATCGACATAGTCACGACTATGCCCTTCCAACTTAGTGATGGTTTCTTCATGGGACTCAATGAAATCATTGGCCTCACCAAGTTGTTCCAAGAGATAAACAAAGTGCTTCTTGGTCTCACCTTTGATCTTACCCAAGAACTTGTCAAACTCATTCTCATCCACCTTTACCTCTTCTTGTTCATCCATACAATCCAACAAAGAAGGATTTGTAGTGATGGAGGTTTTGATGTTTGAGGTTACCTTGTTGATGCCTTTAGCCATAAGGCATTTGGGGACAAAGTTCTCATTGGGGGCATCGAAGAGTGACACTTTGGTTGGGGAAGAGGTGTCAATGGCCACGGTGGTCGTCGCCATTCCTTCACCACTTGTGTCATCATCTTCATCATTAGAGAAGTACTCTTCTTGCGCCACCAACCCCTTTCATGGCACCTTCTTGGTGAAGTTGTTCTTGTTGGTGAAGGTCTTGGCCTTGTCTTTGCAGATAAGCTTGCCACCATTGTCTTCCTCTTCTCATAGGGGTAATCCACCACAAAGTGACTCACATTGCCACAATTGTAGCAAGTTCTCACACGATGCTTGCCCTTTGTGCCACTTAAGTTGTTGTTGGAGAAATTGGGCTTGGTGTTTCTCTTGTTGCCCCAAAATTGCCTTGATGCAAGAGCCATGTGCTCGTGGTAAGCATATTTGGTGTCTTCAGGGGCAACCCTCCTATTCTTCTTCTTCTTCTTCTTCTTCCGGAATGGCCTTTAAAGCAAGGTTGGGTGAGGCTCTCTTTGATCGTTGAACACGATCTAGAGCATTGTCGGCGGTCTTATTCATGATGTTCATAGCAATAAATTCATCCAACACATCGCTTGAAGACAAGGTGTGAAAGTCTGGTCTTTGACAGATCACGGAGAACATGGCCTTGTTGAATGGCATGATGGCCTTGAGAAACTTGCACTTGATCCAATTATCATATGTATCCTTGCTCCCATGATCTTGAAGAGCGACCGCGAGAGTTGTCAATCTCTGATAGAGGTCACGAGGCTCCTCATCATCATTCATCGCAAACTCATCGGCCTAATCAAGAACCACCTCAAAGTTGGACCGTTCAATGCTAGAGATTCCCTTGTATAACGATACAATATGCTCCCAACAATATTTTTCATGAGTGAAGGGGCGCAAGTGGGAAAGGTCTTCGGGAGGCACCGCGGCTTGAAGAATGAACAAGGCGGAGTGATTGTATTTTGAATGTCCACATCTTCTCTTGGAGTGAGGTTGTATGGATCATGTGGGTAGTAGCCTTGTTCAATGATCCTCATAAGATGAATTGAGTTGTGATTCAAATGAGACTTGATATGAAAAACCTAATTAGCAAACTCATTCTTTACAAGTTTAGGATGAGGACCAATGTTATTAATATGAGGTGAGGGTACCGATCCTCCATAGACCTGGGGAGGGGCAACCACGGCATTTGTGCCCGTCCCATTCTTACCTTGAGGGGATGACGTTTGAGTAGCTTTAGTTGCCTCCTTAGATGAATAGGCCTCGGACTCCGACGTGGTGGGATTAGCCACTTGCAATGAACTGGTAGAAGGTTTCAACCCCACAAGGAGTTCTTTAAACATGGACTTGACTTTGGCCGTCATACACGTCTTAAGTGAAGCCATAGCTTCGTATAAGTCGTCTCGGGTGACCGAATTGAACTTCACGGCCTCAAGTACTTCCTCAACCCTTTCCCCGTCGTCAACCATACTCTTCGGGTGGTGAAACCCTTAATAAAGAGACGTCGCTCTTGTACCAATTGAAAGGATCAATATGGTTGACTAGAGGGGGTGAATAGGCAACTACCAATTTTTAGCTTTTCTTAACAAATTTGGTTTAGCAACGAATAGGTTGTCTAGATATGCAACTAGGTGAGCAACCTATATGATGCTAGCAACGATAACAACACAAACAAGCAAGAGATAAGAACACAAGTGAGCTTGCACAAAGTAAGGGTAAGAAGTAACCACAAGTGGAGCCGGTGAAGACGAGGATGTGTTACCGAAGTTCCTTCCCTTTGAGGGGAAGTACGTCTCCGTTGGAGCGGTGTGGAGGCACAATGCTCCCCAAGAAGCCACTTGGGCCACAGTGTGCTCCTCACACCCTCGCACAATGCAAGATGCTATGATTCCACTACTGGTTCCCTTGAAGGCGGCGACCGAACCATTATAAACAAGGTTGGGGCAATCTCCACAACTGAATTGGAGGCTCCCAGCACCACCACGAAGCTTCACCAGAATGGATTGTGGCTTCGAGGTGACCTCTTCTGTCTAGGGTGCCAAAACACTCAACACTAACAAAATCCACACAAGAAAGTATGGGTAATCAAATTTCCTTTGCTGGAAGTGTAGATCTACCTTCAATCCCTACCAAATCAAAAAGTTCGAGTGGCTAGGAAGAGATATCGGGCAAGAAAGCTTGATGGCATTAACTGAGGAGAGAGAGAGAGAGAGGCAAGAGGTAAAGAGGTAGGTGGAAGACCCCCCCCCCATATAGTGTCCCCCAAGTCCAACCATTACAACAGTTTTTATACTGCGGCGGTACAACCGCCATATGCACCGGTACAACCGGAAAACACGGGTACCCTGCAGAAACCCTACCAAGTGGTACAACCGGTGGCGTGGCCGGTAGTACCGGTCATCAAGAACAACCGGAACAAACGCACCACCACCACCCAATAACTTCTTCAAAATAGTGGGGATGACCCCAATAGCGGTAGTTGCAGCGGTGGTTGCACCGGTGCAACCGCCAGGGCCAAGCACTGCTGGTGGCTAAGTCCTGAGCGGTACAACCGCTGCGGACCACCAGTAGTACCGCTCAAACCTAGTTGACCGGAACAACTGGCCACCACCACCCAGGTACCGCCCACAACAGAAACTAGACCGGTGGAAGGGCGGTATCGAGCTGGTACAACTGCCAGCAGCTCGTCTCCAGGTTTGGCCATATCAAGGACGGTATGAAACGTCTCCGATGTATCTATAATTTTTTATTGTTCCATGTTGTTATATTATCATTCTTGGATGTTTTAAAATCGTTTTATAATCATTTTATATCATTCTTTGGGACTAACCTATTGACATAGTGCCCAGTGCCAGTTGTTGTTTTTTGCTTGTTTTTTACGTTGCAGAAAATCAATAACAAACGGAGTTCAAATGCAGAGAAACTTTTTGGAGATTTTTTCTGGGCTAGAAGACACCTGATGGACCAAAGAAGCAACTGGGGTGCTCCGAGGGGAGCACAACCCACCAGGGCGCGCCCTGGTGGGTTGTGCCCACCTCGGTCCCGCACCGCCTCATCACTCTATAAATACCCCAATATTCCAGAAACCCTAGGGGAGTCGAAGAAATTTTATTCCAGCCGACGCAAGTTCCAGAACCACGAGATCCAATCTAGAGCCCTTTGCCGGCACTCCGCCGGAGGGGAAAACGATCACGGAGGGGTTCATCATCCTCATTGGGTCCGTAGGCAGTAGCTAGATGGCTTCTTCTCTCTTTGTTTCTCAATACAATGGTCTCTTGGAGATCTATTTGATGTAATGACTTTGTGCGGTGTGTGTTTATTGGGATCCGATGAATTGTGAGTTTATGATCAGATTTGCCTTGATTTAATATCCATTCTTGATTATTATAGCATCATATTTCTTCTCCAATATTTGGGTTTTGTTTGGCCAACTTGATCTATTTATCTTGCAATGGGAAAGGTGCTTTGTAATGGGTTCAATCTTGTAGTGTCCTTTCCCAGTGACAAAAGGTGCAGCAAGGCACACATGTATTGTTGCTATTAAGGATAAAAATATGGGGTCTATTCCTACAGGAATAGATCTTGTCGACATCATGACATCGTTCTTATTGCATTACTCCATTTTTCCATGAACTTAATACACTAGATGCATGCTGGATAGCGGTCGATGTGTGGAGTAATAGTAGTAGATGCAGGTAGGAGTCGGTCTACTAATCTTGGACGTGATGCCTATATACATGATCATTGTCTTGGATATCGTCATAACTATCGCTTTTCTATCAATTGCCCAACAGTAATTTGTCTACCCACCGTTGCTATTTTTCGAGAGAAGCCACTAGTGAAATCTACGGGCCCCGGGTCTATTTTCCTATCATATACTTTCAGATCTATATTGCTACTTGCTTTTTCCTCTATTTGCAACTTTTATTTTCAGATCTATATTATCAAAAACACAAAAATACCTTGCTGTGTTTTATTTGCCGTTCTTCCATTTGCATCTATCAATCTATCTATTTACCAATCTACTACCTGGGAGGGATTACACGTCGGGTTGCAAGTATTTGTTATTTGTGTGCAGGTACCATTTACATAGTGTTGCGTGGTTCTCCTACTGGTTCGATGACTGTGGTCTCATCACTGAGGGAAATACCTACCGTAGCTATGCTGCATCATCCCTTCCTCTTTGGGAAATACCGACGTAGTTCAAGCGACATCATGGTACAACCGCCCGGAGGCAGCGGTACAACCGCTGGCATCACCTTGAGAGCAGCAACCACATGGTATCACCCCTGGGGCAGTAGTTGGACCAGACGAACTGGCCAAGCGGTACAACTGCTCGGCCCAGCAATACAACCGATTGGGAGTAAAAACCACTGCCTTGGTCAGAATTGAGGACCTCTCTCTCTCTCTCTCTACGAACCGAAGGATAAGGTGGGTGCTGAAGGAAAGTGTACGTGCATAGATCCACCCAATACCTTCCGATGTGGACTCCCTATTAATAGTACGGGTTTCCTATGACCAAATAAATAAACACGTAGAAAACACTATCTTCGTTCTTTTTCTTCTGGAGGGAATGCCTAATCATCCTTTACCAAACAGAGTGTACCTAAAGAACTTGGCACACGATTAGAGCACGAGGTGAGTTATCATCATCACCAAAACATTAAGGTGGGAAATTCCCTAACAATAGTCAATGGGGCCTGGCATATCCGTCTCATACTCTATGATCATGTTATGTAGGATAACACACATTTTCATTATATTTGTCAAGACATACTAGTTTCACAAACGTGGAGGCCTCGGACAATTGCAAACCTTGATTACAACACTCCAAATTCCCTCTCAATGTCTTTTATCTTAGCTTATTGCACATTGGCGAAATGCTTATGTTGCCTTCTCTCAGGCTTAGTTGCTTTCACAAATGTTGACCAAAATGGATACATTCCATTGGCTAGATATTAGCCTTGATCATAGTGATGGCAATTCTTCGTGAAGTTGTGAGGTGAAGTACATGCATCTAGCCTAGCAAATAGATGAGGTCTCTGCAAGACAGTGATGTCATTGTGAGGTCGAGGCAATCCAAAGTAGCAATGCAAGATCCAAAGATCTTTGGAGACAACAACTTTCAAAATTATGGTTGGATCCTTGCAATGCCCTGTAATTTGCCGTGCCAAGCTGCAGGGGAATTCTCCCACTTCCAATGTGTACAGTTAACACTCCCTATCATGCCAGCCCATCCTTTGGCTTCATGCTTCGCTAGAAGGATGGCAGTGTCCTTGGCATTCGGTGCTCGTAGATACTGCTCTCCATAAATCTCCACCATAGTTTTACTGAACAATTTTGTGCACTTGATGATTGTATCTTTGGCCATTTGAAGAGAGTCATCCTTTGAATCTACAGGGAAGCCATAGGCAAGCATCCAAGTGTTGTCGTCACCTTATGAATATTGGAAAAACAAGAATACTCGTGGCATTTCTCCATTGTTGGAAGAAAGGTTCAGCGGCTTGTAAGTCATCGGAAATTCAACGAAACGGCCTGGGAAGGAAGGATTGCGGGCAAGCTCACCTTGGCGTGGAAAGCACATGGACACTCCGGGCCGCATCGCTCTGGTCAAGTTTGTGCTCACGACGGTTTCTATCTATCATTTGACGCCACTTGACTTGCCGGTAGAAGTGAAAAAGAAAATTGACAATATCCAACATTCATATCTTTGGGCTGGTTGCGACAAGCTCTAGGGTGACAAGTGCAAGTTAAACTAGGAGACGGTGTGCAAGCCAAAACGTTGTGGTGGCCTGGGTATTCTTGGCCTCAAGATGGTGGAGCGCCAAAGCAGATTTCTTGAGGTCGTGCATACTAGGCCAAGCTACGTCCTTGGGAGTGCACATGGCCTAGCCTAGGATGCTTGTGCACTTCTCAGGATTGTGATTTGTTTTCTTATGCCATAGGAGTGGCTGTTGGGGACGGAAACACAACCAAGTTTTGGTAATCTTCGTGGTTGGAGGAGCTCGCACCGATGGAGTTACGCCCAAGATTTTTGAGCTCTCGCACAAGAAGACTTGTTCGGTTAGAAAGTCGTTGACGAACAAAGGTTGGATTATCGAAATCAATATACATCACAAGATCTCTCTCTCCCCCACATCCAGGAAGTTGCTATGCTTTAGGAAAGGCGTGCCAACATCACCCTCACCGATGGGGTTCGCAATTCAATTAATTTGAAGCTCTTTGTTGATGGCGCATGTACTCTGTGTCCTCGGCTTACAAGGCAATTTTAGGGTCTCAGCCATCTTGACCATGTCGACAACCATTTGGACCCCCCCTCAATTTGCAAGTTCTTCGCTTGGTTGGTCTTACAAAAAAGGATTTAAACAACTAATAGACTGCACCATCGGGATGGCTAAACTTCAGTCTTCCCCCCTTTGCAAACAAGCTCCCGAGTCTGTTGTGCACTGCTACTTCTTGAGCTTGCATTGATTTTTCCCTTGAAGAGGAAAGGGTGATGTAGCAAAGTAGAGATAAGTATTTCCCTCAGTTAAGAAACAAGGTCTCAATCCAGTAGGAGGCACAAGCAAGTCCCCAGTAGGTGCACCTGCACAAACTAACAAACACTTGCACACAACGCGAAAAAGGGTTGTCAATCCCTTCATGGTCACTAGAAAGGATGAGATCTGATAGTAATAGATGTAAAACAAATAAAAGTAAATAAAACTCAGTGAGGTATTTTTGTGTTTTTGATTTTATAGATCTGAAAATAATATGATAAAAGTAGACCCGGGGGCTATAGGTTTCACTAGAGGCTTCCCTCTCGAATAAAGCATACGGTGGGTGAACAAATTACTGCTGAGCAATTGATATAAAAGTGCAAAGTTATGATGATATCTAAGGCAATGATCATGAATATAGGCATCACGTCCGTGACAAGTAGACCGAAATGATTCTGCATCTACTACTATTACTCCACACATCGACGAGCTCATGTCTGCATCTGGAGTATTAAGTTCATAAGAACAGAGTAACGCCTGAAGCAAGATGACATGATGTAGAGGGATAAACTCAAGCAATATGATACAAACCCCATCTTTTTATCCTTAATGGCAACAATACAATACGTGCATCGCTGCCCCTTCTTTCGCTGGGTGAGGACACCGCAAGATTGAACCCATCACAAAGCACCTCTCCCATTGCAATAAAAACCAATCTAGTTGGGCAAACCAAATCGATAGATTGGAGAGAAATACAAAACTATCTTAATCATGCATATAATAATTCAGAGAAGACTCAAATAATATTCATAGATAATCTGATCATAAATCCACAATTCATTGGATCACAACAAACACACTGCAAAAGAAGATTACATCGAATAGGTCTCTAAGAACATCGAGGAGAACATTGTATTGAAGATCAAAGAGAGAGAAGAAGCCATCTAGATACTACCTATGAACCCGTAGGTCTGTGGTAAACTACTCACACA
Source organism: Aegilops tauschii subsp. strangulata (assembly GCF_002575655.3). Classification (NCBI taxonomy): domain Eukaryota; kingdom Viridiplantae; phylum Streptophyta; class Magnoliopsida; order Poales; family Poaceae; genus Aegilops; species Aegilops tauschii. The sequence goes on from NC_053039.3 coordinate 490,571,590, forward strand.
TCATCGGAAGGGTGGCAAGGTTGATGTAGAGGCCCTCCATCATCGAATCCCCTTCGGCGGAGTACCGGAAAAGGCCCCAAGATGGCATCTCATGAGGTCAAAGGCTTGCGGCGGCAAAAAAGTATTTTTGGTGTGCCCCCTGATCCAGAGGGAATATTTGGGTATTTACTGAGCAAGAATTAGGGTTAGAAGAGCGACGAGGGGCCCACAAGCCTAGGGGGCGCCCCTAGGGTTTGTGGCCTCCTCGTAGGTCTTCTCGCCTCGTCCCGAAGCTTCCTAGGTGTCTTGTTGTCCAAGAAAAAATGTCAAAAAAATTTGTTCCAATTGGATTCTGTTTGATATTGATTTTCTGTACAAGACAAAAACAAGGAAAAAACAGCAACTGGCATTGGGCACTAGGTTAATAGGTTAGTCCCAAAAAATGATATAAAATAGCATATTAATGCATACAAAACATTCAAGATGGATAATATATATAATAGCATGGAAAAATAAAAAATTATAGATACGTTGGAGACGTATCAAGCATCCCCAAGCTTAATTCCTGCTCGTCGTCGAGTAGGTAAATGGAAAAAAACAGAATTTTTGATGTGGAATGCTACCTATCATATTTATCAATGTAATCTCTATTAATTTGGCATGAATATTCATATCCATATGATTCAAAACAAAAGTTTAATATTGACATAAAAACAATAATACTTCAAGCATACTACAAAGTAAAATCATAAAACTTCAAAATAACATGGCTAAAGAAAGTTATCTCTACAAAATCATATAGTCTGGTTATGCTCCCTCTTCTCAACACAAAGTATAAATCATGTACTACCCCGATGTCAGCCAGGCAATTGGTTCATACTTTTTAACGTGCTTCAGCTTTTTCAACTCTTCACGCAATACATGAGCGTGAGCCGTGGATATAGCACTATTAGTGGAATAGAAGGTGCTAGTAGACAAAAGAAGGGAGAAAGTCTCACATCAACTAGGAAATTAATGGAATATGGAGATGTCCATCAATTGATATCAATGTGAGTGAGTAGGGATTGCCATTTAACGGATGCACTAGAGCTATAAGTGTATGAAAGCTCAAAATGAAAACTAAGTGTGTGTGCATCCAACTTGCTTGCTCACGAAGACCTCGGGCATTTGAGGAAGCCCATCATTGGAATATACAAGCCAAGTTCTATAATGAAAAATTCCTAGTAGTAATATATGAAAGTGTCAACATAGGAGACTCTCTATCATGAACAACATGGTGCTACTTTCAAGCACAAGTGTGGAAAAGGATAGTAACATTGTCCCTTCTCTCTTTTCTCTCATTTTTTATTTTTTATTTTTTTATTTTTTTCCTTTTGGGATCTTTGGCCTCTTTTTTTGGGGCTCTTTGTCCTCTTTTATTTTATAAACCTCACATGGGACAATGCTCTAATAATGATGATCATCACACTTTTATTTACTTACAACTCAAAAATTACAACTCAAGGTAAAAACTCATTATGAAGGAACGGTGGAGTTATATGGTAATATATCTCGGAATGGCTATGAAAATTCCATAATAGGTAGTTATGGTGGCTGTTTTGAGGAAAGGTATAAGGTGGGTTTAATGCACCAGCGAAAGTTTTTCGGTACTAGAGTGGCTAGCAAAAGTGGAAGGGTGAGAGTGCGTATAATCCTTGGACTCAACATTAGTCATAAAAAACTCACATACTTATTGCAAAAAGTTTATTAGCCCTCAAAGAAAATTACTACTACGCATGCTCCTAGGGGAGAGGTTGGTAGGAGTTAACCATCGCGCGCTCCCGACTTTCACACAAAGAAAGACAATCAAGGATAAATTGTGCTCCAACTTCATCACATAACGGGAAGACCATACGTGCATGCTAAGGGAATCACAAACCTTAACACAAGTATTTTTACTATTCCACAATTTAGTACTAGCATGAATCTAATATTACCATCTTCATATCTCAAAACAATTGCAAGGAATCAAACTTCTCATATATTCAATGCTCTTTATGAAAGTTCTTATTATATCCCTCTTGAATACCCATCATATTAGGACTAAATTCATAACGCAAGAAAACTACCATGTTGTTTATAAGACTCTCAAAATAATAAAAGTGAAGTATGAGAGTTCATCTATTTCTTCAAATAACATCACCACTGTTCTCAAAAAGATATAAGTGAAGCACTAGAGCAACTGCCTAGCTCAAAAGATATAAGTGAAGCACATAGAGTATTCTAATAAATTCACAATTAATGTGTGTCCCACTCAAAAGGTGTGCACATCAAGGATGATTGTGGCAAACTAAAAAACAAAGACTCATATCATACAAGACGCTCCAAGCAAAACAGATATCATGTAGTGAATAAAAAATATAGTCTCAAGTAAAATACCCATAGATTGAAGACAAAAGAGGGGATGCCTTCCAGGGCATCCCCAAGCTTAGATGCTTGGTTGTCCTTGAATATTACGTTGGGATGCCTTGGGCATCCCCAAGTTTAGGCTCTTGCCACTCCTTATTCCATAGTCCATCGAAACTTCACGCAAAACTTGAAAACTTCACAACACAAAACTCAACAGAAAACTCGTGAGATCCATTAGTAAAACAAATCCAAACCTTACTTTTAGGTACTCTTGTGAACTCATTCTAATTTTATATTTGTGTTATATCTACTGTATTCCAACTTCTCCATGGTTCATACCCCCCGATACGGCTCATAGATTCATCAAAAGAAGCAAACAACACAAAGAAAATAGAATCTGTCTAAAATAGGATAGTCTGTAAAGATGCGAATTGATGTAAAACCTATGTATCTCTAACAATTCTGAAAAATTAGGGAAACATGGGCAATTTGTATTCCAGTATTGTGTCAGAAAATTCAAGAATTTATCATGCTCCAGCAGTCACAGAGAATTATGTTACTGGACGCAAAATTTTCTGTTTTTCAGCAAAACCAATCTACTATCTTGCAAATCACCCCAATGGTCTTACTTGGCACAAACACTAATAAAATCACAAAAACACCTCAGACACTAGAAAATATATTTATCGGAAAACAGGAGCAAAAAGTTAAAAACAAAAATAAAATTGGGTTGCCTCCCAACAAGCGCTATTGTTTAACGCCCCTAGCTAGGCATAATGCATAGATCTAGGTATTTTAATCTTTGGTATTCAATCCTGTAGATTTGTTTTGATCCGGCAGTTTTTCAAATATAACATGAAACACATTATCCATAGAAATTTTAGCATTATCAAGTTGTTCCTTAGTATAACCCCTTTGATTACCGGCTACAATCCAAGAATATTGTTGGTTAACATCATTAAAAACTTGTTGGATCATATCCAAAACAGGTATTGCCTTTGTAAGGTTCTCATCAAAGATTTAGCTATTTCCAAGCAAATGTCTTAGAACATAATCACTATTGTAGAGGATCTCATCTATTACCGGTTTCTCATGGTTCATACCATAAAAAACGAAAATCTCCCTAGCTTCCCGTACTATGTGATCAAATTCATTCATAAGGACTAAAGTAGATATTGTCTTAGCTTTAGGATCCTTTATCACGGGTAGCTCATAAAACAATCTTTGCAAAGTAGGATGAGTGTGAATAAATCTTTTCTCAAGTTTAAGGACTAGGGTTGAAATAGCATCCGCATAAGTTTTGGTTCTTTTAAGTATAGGAACATCAGTACAAGTCAAAGTTCTGATGCAATTAAAGAATTCTTGGATAGTCTCTTCTCCTATAACATTCCCTTGCCCCAAGACAAAAGTTTAAGAATCCAGATTAGTAGAACGTCCAATTTTAGGAGTTCTCCCATCGTCTGTTTCTGCCATACCAAAATCACTCATGGTAAAAGATTCGAAGCGAGCAAATAGGAAAGAAAAAAAAGCAAATATTTTTGTGTTTTTCTGAAAACGTTTTAGAAGTGGGGGAGATGAAAACGAGAGGCAAATGGAAAATAATGTAAGTGCAAGAGATGAGAGTTTATGATAGGTACTTGGTAGGCTTGATGTAGAACCTCCCTAGCAACGGCGCCAGAAATTCTTCCTGTTACTTCTTGAGCTTGAGTTGATTTTTCCCTTGAAGAGGAAAGGGTGATGCAGCAAAGTAGAGGTAAGTATTTCCCTTAATTAGGAACCAAGGTATCAATCCAGTAGAAGGCACAAGCAAGTCCCCAATAGATGCACCTGCACAAACTAACAAACACTTGCACACAACGTGGAAAAGGGGTTATCAATCCCTTCACAGTCACTAGCAAGGATGAGATCTAATAGTGATAGATGTAAAACAAATAAAAGTAAAACTCAGTGAGGTATTTTTGTGTTTTTGATTTTATAGATCTATTCAATCAAAAACACAAAAATACTTTGCTGCACTTTATTTACTTTTATTTTATTTGCATCTATCAATCTATCTAATTACCAAATCTCAATAACGTTGAGGGATTGACAACCCCTTTATGTGTTGGTTCTCCTACTGGATTGATAACCTTAGTTTCATAACTGAGGGAACTTACCTCTGTTGTGCTGCATCATCATCTCCTCTTCGGGGAAATACCAACGCGGATCACAAGTAGCAGGAAGAATTTATGGCACCGTTGCCGGGGAGACATCATCAACATCTATCAGGTACCTACGCATGAACTCTCATATCCTTGCAATTTACTTTATTTGCCATTTGCCTCTCGTTTTAATCTCCCCCACTTCTAAAATGTTTTAAAAAAAATACAAAATTATTTGCCTTTTTATTTGCCTTCTTTCAGTTTTCATTTTTCTTGTTTGGTCTTTGGTTTGCTTGTGATCTTGTTTGCGTAGTCACAATGTCTCATGAAAATACCAAGTTGTGTCATTCTTCCAATAGTAATAATAATGATTTTATTATTACTCTGATTGCTCCTCCTGCCACTAGTACGGAGTCTTATGACATTGATGCCGCTTTGTTGAATCTTGTTATGAAAGAGCAATTTGCCGGTAATCCTAATGAGGATGCCATGTCCCATCTAAACACTTTCATAGAATTGTGTAATATGCAACAGAAAAAAGATATGGACAATGATATTGTGAAACTGAAATATTTCTGTTCTCTCTGCGTGATCGTGCAAAAATTTGGTTTTCATTTTTGCCACAAAATAGTATTGATTCTTGGGACAAGTGCAAAGATGCTTTTATCACTAAGTATTTTCCTCCCGCAAAAATTATTTCCCTTAGAAATAAAATCATGAATTTTAAGCAATTTGAGCATGAACATGTTGCCCAATCTTGGGAAAGGATGAAATTGATGATAAGAAATTTCCCAAGCCAGGGTTTAAATTTGTGGATGATCGTATAAAAAAATTGCGGGAATGAATTTTGTTTCTAGAAATCTTTTAGATTCTGCTGCGGGTGATACTTTTATGGAGATTACATTGGGTGAAGCTACTAAATTGCTTGATAATATTTTGGCTAATTATTCACAATGGCATACTGAAAGAGCTTCTACTAGTAATATAAAAAGGTTAATTCTGTTGAAGAAATTAGTACTTTGAGTGATAAAGTTGATGCTCTTATGAAATTGGTTGCTACTAAAAATGCTCCTATTGATCCTAATGATGTTCCTTTGTCTTATTTGATTGGGCAAAATAATGATCCCGTAGATGTGAATTTTGTCTCGCGAAACAATTTTAATAATAACGCTTATAGTGGTAATTATAATCCTACGCCGTTTCCTGGAAGTTCCTCTAATAGTTATGGCAATGCCTATGGTAATAATAATAATAATAATAATAATAATAATAATAATAATAATAATAATAATCGGATGCCCTCTGATCTTGAGAATAATATTAAAGAATTTATCAATGCGCAAAAAGTTTTCAACATTACGATAGAAGAAAAGTTGAATAAGATTGATGATATGTCTAGAAGCATTGATACAATTACACATGATGTAGAAAATCTCAAGATTAAAAAATTTCCACCCAAGTTTGATATTAATGAATCAATTAAAGCTTTATATGTCTCTATATATGAAAGTTAGAAAAGAACCGCTATGCTTAGAGCTAAAAGAGAATTTTTAGAAAAAGCGTTTTCGCTCGATTGCTTTCATAGTAATGATGAAGAGATTAAAATGATTGGTGTTTCTACTATTGATTCCTTGTTTAGTAATGTTAAAATTGATGATAAGGGAATTGAAGAAGAGTCAACTTTAGCTAGAAGGTGTTCCCATAATTCGGATGGCAAAAATCTTTAACTGTGCCACTCTTTTGGATTACAAAGACATTAATTATGATAATTTATATTTGATTGAATGTATTTCTTTGTTGCAGTCCATGTTAAATTCAGCCAATGCCTATGAACAAAATAAAGCTTTTACTAAACTTATAGAAGCAATGTTGAAAGACTTAGAAGAAAAGTTAGCATTAGAGATTTCAATCCTAGAAACTTATATGATGAATGGGAACCTACCATTAAAGTCAAAATCAAAAATTATGAGTGCAATGCTTTATGTGATTTGGGTGCTAGTGTTTCCGCAATTCCGAAATCTCTATGGGATGTGCTAGGTCTTACCAATATGGAAGAATGTTCTCTTAATTTGTACTTGGAGGATTCTACTATTAAAAAGCCTTTGGAAAGAATTAATGATGTCATTATTCTTGAAAATAGGAATTATGTGCCCATAGGTTTTATTGTTCTTGATATATATTGCAATCCGTCTTGTCCAATAATACTTGGTAGACCGTTTTTTATGAACTATAGGTGTCGTGATTGATATGAAAGAAGGGAATATTAAATTTCAGTTTCCATTAAGAAAGGGTATGGAACACTTCCCCAGAACTAAAATTAAGCTACCATATGAATCAATCATAAGGGCAACCTATGTACCAAAACTGGAGATGAAAATACTTGAATCTATGCATTATGCCTAGATAGGGGCGTAAAACGACATCGCTTGTTGGGAGGCAACCCAATAGTTATCTTTTAATTTAAATTTTTTGTTTTTCTTTTTGTTCTTCAATAAATACACAATTATGTCTTTGTTTTGATTGTGTTTTAGTTTTTTAATTAGTGTTTCTGCCAAGTAAAGCATTTGGGATGATTTGGGTGATAGTTGATTTGATCCTGTTGGAAAACACAAACTTTTGTGCGTAGTACAAAAATCCTAAATATCACCAAATAAATTTATGAATTTTTTACACAAGATTTATATAAAAATTTCCTATGTTGTTCTAATTTTTCATATATTTTTTAGTTACAGAATTATGGTCAAAGTCCAGATTACTACAGATTGTTCTGTTTTTGACAGATTCTGTTTTCGTTGCATTGTGTGCTTATTTTGATGAATCTATGGATTGTATCGGGAGGTATGAGCCATGGTAAAGTTAGAATAAAGTAGGTTTAATGCAATAATAAAATATGAATGGGTTTGCAACAATACTTAAAGTGGTGATTTGCTTTATTATACTGTCGAATCTCACGAAGGTTTTGTTAAGTTTTGTGTGATTGAAGTTTTCAAGTTTTGGTTGAGATCACGATGGATGAAGGAATAAGGAGTGAAAAGAGCCTAAGCTTGGGGATGCCCAAAGGTACCCCAAGGTAATATTCAAGGAGTACCAAGCAACTAAGCTTGGGGATGCCCCGGAAGGCATCCCCTCATTCTTCTAACGACCATCGGTAATTTTACTTGGAGCTATATTTTTATTCGTCACATATCATGAGTTTTGCATGGAGCGTATTGTATTATATGAGTATTTGCTTGTTTTTATTTTTAGTTTGGCACAATCATCCTTGTTGGACACACCTATTTGAGACAGCCATAATTATATCTTGATTTGTTATTGCTCTACGTGCTTCAATTCAATTTTTTGAGCTATGGAATTGCTCTACTACTTCACTTATATCTTTTTGGGCACGGCGGTGGTTTAAACTTTTTAAGAAATGCTCTCATGCTTCACTTAGATTATTTTTAGAATTAGTAAAATTTTAAAGAATTATGGTCTCATGCTTCACTTAGATCATTCTGAGAGTTAGTAGAATTTTTGAAGAAATTGTCGGAGTCCGAGTTCCGCAAAACCCTTGAGAGGTTCGAACTCTGGGCTGCGTGTGAAGAACTCAACCTCTCCTGCCTGCCTACCCTATGATCTCACGGCCTAGCTCGACCAACTGGAAGGAAACGGGACAAGGCAATTTACCCAGGTTCAGGCCACCTTGCGGTATAAGACCCTACTCCTGCTTTATGGTGGATTAGCCTCGAGGTGGGCTGAGGATGAACTGGTACAGTGGAAGAACAACCTCAGGAGGTGTGTTCTTGAGCTCAAGTGAGCTGGTGAGCTGGTCAGGGTGGAAAGGATCCGATCTATGGTGGTGGCTAGGTCCTATTTATAGTGGCATTGCTCCTCTTCCCAAAATGAAGGCGGGAAGGGATCCCACAATGGCCAAATTCGAAGGGAGACCGCTAGTACATATTATCCTGACAAAAGTAGTCTTCGCCTGCAAAAGCGTCTGGTCGTGATGCCGCGGTGGGCTCGGTGACGACCTCCGTCCTGCTGTCCTGGCGGTCTTGGTCTTGTAGCACGAAAATGGAAACCTTTGGCTGATTCCTCGGGACTCCGCGCCTGTGCTTGCTTCCTTAGCACCAAAGAGGAAACTGCTGGACTGCGCCTGCTGGCGCTCGCCTGGCCTTGGTCGTCATGGCTTGCGTCATCCGAACCTCACGAGGTGTGGCTTGCATAGAGATCTCCGCTCCTTGGGAGCCAGCCTGAGGAGGCTGCTCCTCATGGTGGTCTTGGCGTCTTCCGCCTCGTGAGGCTTGGCCCCTCGTGAGGGTCTTGAGTTGCCGATGTCGAAGCTGGGCCATACCAGGCCATCGATGGAGCCACGCCGTGGGCCGCAGGCAGGCAAGTTTGGGTACCCCTGTTCGAAGAACGCCGACAGAAATCCTCTCATGCTTCACTTATACTATTTTGAGAGATGAAATTTTTTAAGAAATATTTATGCACTCGTGCTTCACTTAAATTTGTTTGAGAGCTTGTTATTAGCAATGTTAATTTGCTTTAAATATGAATTAGGTCCAAAAGTGATAGATGGTCAAGAGGGATATAATAAAAACTTTCATGAAGATCATTGGATATTAAAAACATGATTCCTTGCAATAGTTTTGTGATATGGAGATAGTGATATGTGAGTCATGTTGGTGAGTAATTATGCTTTAGTAAGAATATTGGTGCTAAGGTATCTGATTCCTATGCATGCACGTAAAGTCAATAGTTATGCAATGAAGTTATATCCTACTTGTGTTGCATTATTCAGTGTTAGTTATGTTTAATGTTTGTTTATGATCATTTTCATTCCTTGGTTGGTCGCTTCTCAATCTATTTGCTAGCCTTCATTTGTACTAAGCGGGAATATTGCTTGTGCTGCCAACTCCTTAAACCCAAGTTTGTGCCAAATGAGTCCACCATACGTACCTATATGCGGTATTTCCATGCCATTCCAAGTAAATTTGTATGTGCCAACTCTAATTTTCAAAATGAATTTCATGTTTGTGTACCTGTACTGCTCATGAAGCGGTAGGGGGTGGCCAATATTTTCCATGCTAGGTATGTTATTATCAAGATGAGTGTTTATTCACTTGTCATTGCACAAGGGTGTGGCAGGTAATAGGTATGCCCAGTCCCGAAATGCAAAAAATACTATAATAAATTCCTTTGGTGTATGTGTTGGTATGGAAGGCACCCTTGGATACGGCTAGCCATGGATTGTGAAAGAATGGTGGAAAAGAAAATAAACTTTATTTTATGTTTGGGAACCGCCAATGATTTATCTAGCATGGAACATATTGGGAATTCTTGGTCGATTTCGTTGACAGGAAAATCATGCCTCTCAAATAATTTTATCTCTCAATTTAAGCTATGAACTCTGGCACCTCTACAAATATCTGCTTCCCTCTGCGAAGGGCCTATCTATTTACTTTTGTGCAATTTTTATTTTTCTTGAGTCTCCATCTTCTCTTATAAAGCACCAACTAGGGAACACTATTATCATACTTGTGCATTGGATGTTGCTAATATTTGAGTGTGTTTCATGAATGGATCAATGATTGAGCATAATAGGCTAGGGATAGCTTTCTTTAGCATTGATATTTTGAAAGACATGGTTGCTTGTTGATATGCTTGAGTATTGATCTCTTCATAATATCAAAATATAGACTATTGCTTTGAATCATTAAAGTCCAAATGTCCATGCTACAAAGAAAAGAATATATGATGAATATGTTAGGCAGCATTTCACATCAAAAATTATATTTCTATCATTTACCTACTCGAGGACGAGCAGGAACTAAGCTTGGCGATGCAGATACGTCTCCAGCGTATATATAATTTTTGATTGTTCCATGTTGTTATATTATAAATGTTGGATGTTTTATATACATTTACTAGCAAATTTATATCATTTTTTGGGACTAACCTATTGCCATAGTGCCCAGTGCTAGTTGCTGTTTTTTTCTTGTTTTTTACTTTGCAGAATATCAATACCAAACGAAGTCCAAATGCCATGAATTTTTTTGGAGATTCTTTTCTACCCAGAAGACACCCAGGGAGCCAAAGGAGCACACGAGGGGAGGCCCGCGGGGCCCACTAGGCACTAGGGCGCTAAGCGCGCCCTGGTGGGTAGTGGAGCCCACAGGAAGCTTCTTGACCTACCTCCGACTCTATAAATACTCAAAAATCCCAAGAACACTAGGGGGGTCGACGAAATACGTTTTCTGCTGCCGCAAGTTCCAAAACCATGAGATCCAATCTAGAGGCCTTTTCTGACACTCTGCCGGAGGGGGCAACGATCACGGAGGGGTTCTTCATCATCCGTGTTGCCCCTCCGACGATGCGTGAGTAGTTTGCCACAGACCTACGGGTCCGTGGTTAGTAGCTAGATGGCTTCTTCTCTCTTTTTGATCTTCAATACAATGTTCTCCTTGATGTTCTTGGAGATCTATTCGATTTAACTCTTTTTGGCGGTGTGTTTGTAGGGATCCGATGAATTGTAAGTTTATGATCAGATCTATTCATGAATATTATTTGAGTTTTCTCTGAACTCTTTTATGCATGATTGTTATAGCCTCGTATTTTTTCTCCGATTTATTGGTTTGGTTTGGCCAACTAGATTAATTTATCTTGCCATGGGAAGAGGTGCTTTGTGATGGGTTCGATCTTGTAGTGCTCAATCTCAGTGACAGAAGGAGACATGACACGCATGTATCGTTGCTATTAAGGGTAACAAGATGGTGTTTATTTATACGTGAGTTTGCCTTGTCTACATCATGCCGTCGTTCTTATTGCATTACTCCGTTTTTTCCATGAACTTAATACACTAGATGCATAATGGATAGCGGTCGATGTGTGGAGTAATTGTAGTAGATGCAGAATTGTTCCGGTCTACTAATCTTGGACGTGAAGCCTATATATATGATCATAGCCTTGGATATCGTCATAATTATCTGCTTTTCTATTAATTGCCCAACAGTAATTTGTTTACCCACAGTATGCTATTTTCTTGAGAGAAACCTCTAGTGAAATCTACGACCCCTGGGTCTATTTCCTACCATATTATTTTCAGATCTATTCAATCAAAAACACAAAAATACTTTGTTGCACGTTATTTACTTTTATTTTATTTGCATCTATCAGTCTATCTATTTATCAAATCTCAATACCATTGAGGGATTGACAACCCCTTTACGCGTTGGGTTGCAAGTATTTGTTGTTCGTGTGCCGGTGTTGTTTACATAGTGTTGCTTGGTTCTCCTACTGGATTGATTACCTTAGTTTCATAACTAAGGGAAATAATTACCTCTATTGTGCTGCATCATCCTCTCCTCTTCAGGGAAATACCAACGCGGATCACAAGTAGCACCTTCGTGAATATTTTAAAACTAACATTAAGGAGACAAATAGGTCTATATTGTTGTATCCTTTCAGCCTCATTAACCTGAGGTAATAAAATAATTTCACCAAAGTTTAAGCGAAACAATTCTAGTTGGACAACATGAAGGTCGCTAAACAAAAGTAGGAGATCCGGTTTGATGACTTCCCAGAAGTTCTGATAGAACTCAGAGGGAAACCCATCCGGACCCGGGGCTTTGTTATGCTCCATTAGGAAAATTGCCTTTATAACTTCCTCCTCAGAGTATGGGGCTATTAGAAGGCTGTTTTCCTCATCACAGACCTGGGGAATGTCATCTGTTCGGGATTCATCCATCGAGAAGTTTCCTTCCTCTGGTGCTTCAAACAGATTTTTGTAGTAGTTAGTGATATAAGATTTAAGTTGATCATGCCCCTCAATCATGCCCTCATCCTGTTGTAGGGAATGAGTAACTTTCCTCCGGTGTCTGCCACTGGCGACTCCATGGAAATATCTATTATTTGAATCACCTTTCAGGATAAACTAAGAGTTAGAATTTTGGTACCATTTGAGTTCCTTGTCACGCAGCATGTTAGCTATCTGTGCATTCAAATGATTCTTGATCTCGATTTCATGCTCAGACAGGGGTCTAATCTCTGTTGAACTTATAATTCATCAATGATAGATGAAAGATGAAGCTTCTCCTTTTTTAGGATACCCACCATATGCCTAGCTTAACCACCAAGGAATTTACGTAATGCACGTATTTTATTATTCCATCTGTGTATTGGGGTAGGCCCGACCACCGGTTTCTCCCACACCTCCTTGACCATGTCATGGAAGCCATACCGAAGCAACCACCCAAGTTCCAACTTGAAATTGCGTCTATGTTGTGGTCGTGGCAAACCAGTAGTGTGGAGTATGGGTGTCCGGTCTGATATAGCCTCGATACGATGAAGAGAACAAGAAGACACCATAGGAAATTTAGATTCCCAATCGGTATCCATTAAAACGTGATCTAGTTTCTCATAGTCGGTTCTGGAAAACTGTTCGCCCAAGTACCAATCATGGAAACCTCTCGCAGATCTAGACTGTCGATGACGGCGTTCAAAAGGAAAGGCCAAAGATTATCAAACCTACCGCGGCTTTTCTCATTTGTAAATCGAAGCAAAATGAAATCCCCAACAATAAGAATGGGATAGGGACTATCTTTCGCTAGATTAACCAATTCATGGAGAAGCTTGGTGAGGGTGTCCTGGATAAGGGGGTCCTCGGCCTGCTGGTCTATCTTTCATGGGCCGGACTTGTGGACTATTCCAGATTCTATTAAGGAAGGTCGGGCTCCGGATTATCCCGTGTCCTGAGAGGAAAACTCCAAAGACTTGGCATGCACTTCAAGACAAGATCAATGACATACGCGTGTCTATCCCACGATTAATAACCGACTATGTGTAACCCTACATACCCATCACTGGTACAGCGAGGTCCTATACAAACGGGTTTTAACCCCTTCCCACACGACCCTGAAACCATCGGGGATATGCCCTCCTGGCACACACGCTCGGCAAAATGAGGTCGTGTGCGACCGGCGAGCGATCAAATATGGTTATACGTACAGTAGTGCTAAAAAATACAATAATATAAAGGTGAAATTGTTTCCGGTCGTAAGTACATCCCACACAGTCAGTCCCCGCTAAATGTTTCCGCTCGTATATACATCTCACACAGTCGCTCCAAGGAAAACGTTTCCGTTCGCAAGTACATCACAGACAATTTTCCCCGTTAAATCGTTTGTGATAGCGTTGCCATTGCACACGATATTAACAATTTTATCGTTTGCATTATTGAATGCATCACACACGGTGCGTACAAGAAACTGTGTGGCAAAGGTTGTCCATCACACACAGTTTTTATGTGGTAAACGTTTGCGCAAGGTGGCCTAACACAAACAGTTTTCAAGAGAATGTTGTGTGTGATTGTTCATTGATCCAACACAGTTTATTCCTAGAAACTGTGTGCATTGCCTGAGGTCATCGCCCACGGTGTTTTCTCAATAACCATTTGCAATAGAAAAACCCAATTAGCAGGCTAATTGGCCATTAGCAGGATAATTGCCCTATTATTAATAATCCATTTGTTAATCTAATTGACATTCATATTAAGCACATAATATATTTCATTTCCATATTAAGGAAGCAGGATTTCATAATTGAAATACATCAGAGTACAACATGATATAGCTTCAGCACTCAGCCACCCCATTACACAACTGCACCAGCACCAAGTTTCACATGCAACATCTAGAAAATTTCGAAATTAGCATCATAGACGGTACATAGACAGATGCATCTCATCTGGAAAACTGCTGAAGCGGAAGGCAAATATTGAGCCTTCATTCATGTTGAAGGTCTTTTCAACTTTACGTCAGTGCTTGTGGATGATTGACCGGCCATCCTTCGTCCTCTTCAGGAACACTTCAATATTGAACCATGGGTGTTGTATGAAACCTTCCTCGCCTCCTGACCATAGAGGTGGTTTGAGAGGTAATCATTAGTGAACTGCTTTGGAAAGGCCTGAAAATAAGGATGTGCATAAATATCTTCTCTATATTGGAAATGGGGCAAAGGTATAATAGTTAGTACCATCTTGTAGTGAACTGGTGTCTTCTTCATTGTGCAGACAAAGATCTCGTTATTTTGTCGCTAATTTCTTTATCCTAAAAATCTTTCTGAGTTTCTTGACTTGATTGATATTCATGGACAACTCATTTCCCATATTCAAAAAGGGTCGAACAGTGGGTCAAAACCTCTGAGAGTAGGACCTACATGTGCAAGACCAAATTGTTAAAAACCTAAATATTAGAATGGTTCTTGCAGTTGCACAATAATGTGCTATTAGACAACGGACCATGCACGTGCTAACCTCAATTGTAAACCTCAGTGCTTCGCATTGTTGCCCTGCAACACATATAAGGTAGTTAGTCATCAGGTTAAGTAAGGGTTCGCATGCTGTCAGTAAAATATGTTGATGAAAAATAAGCACATTGCAGATTCATCAGATAAATTCAAGCCACATGGAAAACCCATTTATCCAAACCAAGCATGATTAAGAATAGGAAATATAGCACTTGTATATGTTTCTCATGTATTAAGTGCAGCCACATTCGATTTATTCCTCACATGCACAACAATACAAAATTCTACCCACGACAATTGGACATCGCATTGCAGAATTGAACCAAGCAATTAACTAAACACCACAACAAATGAACCAAACATTAACTGAGCACCACATTGCACAATATAACATACTCCTAATAGAAGATCAGACAGTTAACCAAACCAAGCATGCTTAACAACTTGGAAATATAGCAATTGTATTTGTTTCTCATGTATTTAGTACAGCCAAATTCAATTTATTCCTCACATGGTATACAATAACAGAATGCACCCACAACAATTGAACATCGCATTGCAGAATTGAACCAAACAGTTAACTAAACACCACAACAAATGAACCAAATATTAACTAGGCACCACATTGCACAATATAACATACTCCTAATAGAAGATCAGACAGTTAACCAAACCAAGCATGCTTAACAACTTGGAAATATAGCAATTGTATTTGTTTCTCATGTATTTAGTACAGCCAAATTTGATTTACTTCTCACATGGTATACAATAACAGAATGCACCCACAACTATTGAACATCGCATTGCAGAATTGAACCAAACAGTTAACTAAACACCACAACAAATGAACCAAACGTTAACTGAGCACCGCATTGCATAATGTATAACCAAACAAAGCATGCTTGACAACTTGGAAATATAGCAATTGTATTCGTTTCTTATGTATTTTTTAAAGACAAATTTCATTTATTTCCCACATGGAAGACAATACAAAATTGCAGCCTGAAGAATTGAACATCACATTTGCAAAATTGAACCAAATAGTTAACTGAAGACGACAACTAATTAAAAAATAGTTAATAAGTGAGCACCACACTGCACGACATATAGAACATATACACTAGAGCAATAGATTGCATGGTAAAATTAGATAGCACAATTCACTAGAATTTGTTAAGGAAAGGCAGGAGCAGCACACGCAACGGATAAACCGAGCATGCTTAACCGGCGTAGCTAGCAAATGGCAAGGTGCTCCTCCAAGATCTGGGGTCGGCACGAATGGCAGCCATCGCGACCTCATCCGCACGTGCGGCCGCGATTTGCTTCTCCGCTACCAAATGCTCCTTGAGCTCCTGGCTATACTGCGTGGACTATGGCTTAGGGTGGTGCTTATTTGGTGGAGGTGTCGGTGATTTGGGTGGAAGGTGTTGCACCGGCCGTCGGGGCATGTGGGATGTGGAAGGAGGAGGAGGATGGGGGTCGGGTGTGGATTACCTGCCTGGATAGACGAGGCCGAGTAGCATGAAGGAGGGTCGTCGACGAGGAGGCGGCGCTGCAAGCAAGGAGTGAAGGTTTCAACTTGGAAAGGAAGGCGGAAATAGGGGAAATGTGGCTTTTGGTAAGGGGGAGCGGGCGAGGAGGTAGATATTTCCGAGGAAGCCGAAAATTTTGAATCGGTTCAGCGAAAAAACTGGCGCGCAAAGTGTCATCAGACACTGTCCCTTATTCAGAATTGTGTACGATATGTGAACATCACAAACGATTCAGATAGCTTAACCCGTGTGTGATGAGTTTGAACGTCAAATTTTTTTGTTCGAATTCCCTGTTTACAGTGGTCATCCACGTCATTGCATGATTTGGGTACACAAAGGAGACTACAGCACACCCACACTTCTTAATCGAGCAAGTTCAGCAATTAAACAGAGCTAGCTGGCCTAAACATTACTCTAACAAATTAAAGACCGGCGCTCTTAATTAAACAAAGAAAGAGTACTACTATGGCTGGTGCTCGTCGATCTTCGCCGCCTCCTCCATGTCCAGCTCGCGCCCAACGATCTCCTGGGGAAGGGGCTCCATGGCATCTATCGCACCATACTCGGCAAGCATCTCGCCATCCGCGTCCACCATCTCTTTGGAAAAGGCATCCACGAGCTGGGCGTGGGCGGTCGCGATCTGGGCTTGGACGGGCTCCGTCGTGGCAAGGTATGCGGCAGAGGAACGGACGGCTGCTCGAACGCTCTTGGCGATTGCCAACTCTTCGGCCGTGGGTTGCCGACCGTTGTCGGAGAAGCTTTGTTCAATTTGTGCGGTGACCGCCACGAGCTAGGCATGGGTGGCCTTGACATGGTCGTGGGCGGCCTCCATCAGGGATAAGGCCGCCACTGCGGAACGGACAGCTGTTGTGCCGCTCTTGCCAGGTGCTATCCCCGAGGCAGATGTTGCTGCTGCCACGTGAGAAGCAACAGCGGCCGTTTGGGCTGCCTTGGCCGCCCGGTCGCAGATTGCGGCCGCGCTCAGGCACCTTGTTAGCACGCGCATGGCGGCTGCGGCCGCGCTCTCGCAGGAGTGGGCCGCCGAAGTAGCCCTCACGACGTGGGTCCATGTCCCCATCTTTCACCGGCGACGATTGAACAGTGAAATGAAATTTGGGGAGCGAGCTAGTGTGCTTGACACGCCGGCTGTGGACTGTAGCCGACGCACCTTCTCGCGTAAGCCATAGGCGTACTATACACCGATGGTGCTCCAGGATATTTTGTATTGCATCTCACATGGTTGGTGATAATAAACTGTGTGGGATTTACTTGATTTTTCATCTTGATTTCAATTACATAATGGGGTGACAGCGGCAATGGACGGTGTTTGAATTGCTAGAACTTTTATCTGCTGTGAACATGCAACTATATGTGTGTCGTAAAAAAATTGGAATTATTCAGGGTTCATTTGGACATTTTATACATTAAATTGGTTTTCTAGCCATTCCAGTGCACAATTCAAAATTAAACTACATGCACATGCTCCGGTGCACCAACATGGGTTGTAAAATCATATATGTGTCCATGGGTTTATGCTTATGTCCCATGCAAGAAATGGGGATGAATTTTGAACACCACGACACCGTGGCTCTCCGGCAAATGTTGAGGTACTTGCTTTTGTAATTCTAGTAAATCCAAAACCCATCTGAAATTCATGAACCTTGGCATGCTATCATGGAATGTCATCAACATGCTGGGGTAAAAAATATTGTCCCATTTGGGGTAGGTTATGGTATAAGCTTCTCAAAAACCAGAGCTTCTCAGAAGAAGCCTCATGGTTCCGTTAGGGAAACGTGTCACCTTTGTGGACAAAACGATATTCATCGCCTCTTCTTCCTTTCAATTTTTTCCTAGTGTCAACATAGAACAACAGGAGTGTTGTGTTAAATTTTGGATTTTTTGGGGATCGTTTGGACATTTTTATACGTTAACTGAGTTTTCTAGGCACTTATGGGCATAATTCAAAATTGAACTACATGCACATGCTCCAATCCATAAAAACGGGTTGCAAAATCAAATGTTTGTCCTTGGTTGCAAGCTTAGGTCACATGCAAGAAATGAGAATGAATGTCAAACACCTTGACACTGTCGCTCGGCCGCTAACATTGAGATACATGGTATTAAAATTCTAGTAAATCGAAAACTCGTTTGAAATTCATGAAACTTGACATGATATCATGGAACAGCATCGACATGCCGTGGTAAAAATATTATCCCATTTGGGGCAGGTTTGGGTATAAGCTTCTCGCAAACCAGAGCTTCTCCCACAACAAGCCTGATGGTGTCGGTAGGGAACTTGCCACCATGGGGGACGAAACGATATTTGTTGCCTCTTCTTACTTTCAAAATTTTTCTCGTGTCAACATACAACAACACGAGTGTTGTGTCAATTTTTGTGATTTTTCGGGGTTCACTTGGACATTTTTATACATTAACTTAGTTTTCTATGCATTCATATGCAAAATTCAAATTTGAACTACATGCACATGCTCCAGTGCATATAAATTGCTTCAAAATTGGAATGCGTGTCCTTGCTTACATGCTTAAGTCACATGCAAGAAATGAGAATGAATGTCAAATACCTTGCCACTGTCGCTCGGCCGCTAACATTGAGATACATGGTTTTAAAATTCTAGTAAATCGAAAATGCATCTGAAATTTATGAGACTTGACATGCTAGCATGGAACGGCATCAACATGCAGTGGTAAAAATATTGTCCCATTTGGGGCAGGTTGGGGTATATAAGTTTCTCACAAACCAGAGCTTCTCACAACAAGCCTCATGGTTACGACAGGAAATGTTTCACCTTTCTGGACGAAACGATATCCGTTGCCTCTTCTTGATTTCAATTTTTTTTCTAGTGTTAACATAGAACAACATGAGTGGTGTTAATTTTAGGAATTTTTCGGGGCTCGTTTGGACATTTTTACACATTAACTGAGTTTTCTATGCATTTATGTGCATAATTCAAATTTGAACTACAAGCACATGCTCTAATGCATATAAATTGGTTGAAAATTCAAATATGTGTCCTTGGTTGCATGCTTAGGTCCCATGCAAGAAATAGGAATGAATTTCAAACACCCTGCCACTGTCACTCGGCCGCAAACATTGAGATACCTGGTTTTTAAATTCTAGTAAATCCAAAACTCGTCTGAAATTCATGAAACTTGGCATGCTATCATGGAGCGGAATCAACATGTCGTGGTAAAATTTTTGTCCCATTTGGGGCAGGTTTGGGTATAAGCTTCTCACAACCAGAGCTTCTCACAACAAGCCTGATGGTTTTGGTAGGGAACGTTTCACCTTTCTGGACGAAACGATATCGGTTGCCTCTTCTTGATTTCAATTTTTTTCTAGTGTCAACATAGACAACAGGAGTGTTGTGTTAAATTTTGGAATTTTTCGGGGTTCGTTTGGACATATTTATACAATAATTGAGTTTTCAATGCATTTATGTGCATAATTCCAATTTGAACTACATGCACATGCTCTAATGCATATAAATTGGTTGAAAATTCAAATATGTGTACTTGGTTGCATGCTTAGGTCCCATGCAAGAAATCTGAATGAATGTCAAACACCCTGCCACTGTCACTGGGCCGCAAACATTGAGATACATGTTTTTTAAATTCTAGTAAATCCAAAACTCATCTGAAATTCATGAAACTTGGCATGCTATCATGGAGCGGCATCAACATGTCGCGGTAAATTTTTTGTCCCATTTGGGGCAGGTTTGGGTATAAGCTTCTCACAAACCAGAGCTTCTCACAACAAGCCTGATGGTTTCGGTAGGGAACGTGACACCTTTGGCGACGAAATGATATCCGTTGCCTCTTATTGCTTTCAAAAAATTTCTAGTGTCAACATAGAACAACAAGAGTGTTGTGTTAAATTTTGGAATTTTTTCAGGGTTCGTTTGGACATTTGTATACATTAACTGGGTTTTCTAGGCATTTTATGTGCATAATTCAAATTTGAACTACATGCACATGCTCCAGTGCATATAAATTGGTTGAAAAATCAAATCTGTGTCCTTGGGTGCATGCTTAGGTCCCATGCAAGAAATGGGAATGAATTTCAAACACCATGGCAGTGTTGATTGCCGGCAAAATGTTGAGATCCTTTGTTTTTAAATTCTAGTAAATCCAAAACTCCAATAGGTTAGTCCCAAAAAATGATATAAAGTTGCTAGTAAATGATTATAAAACATCCTAGAATGATAATATAACAGCATGGAACAATAAAAAATATAGATACGTTGGAGATGTATCAACATCTTCGTCCCTGGCCAATTCTTCACGTTCGGCAGCGTCGTGCCGCACGTCAATTCGACCGGTCAGCTTGACCAGGTTGACAGCTTCGCCCCCGAACAACAGATCAAGTTCGGCAGCCTCGAGTACGTTGCCGATGCCCGAGGCAATCTGGTCTTCACTGGATTCTTAGCCCAACCTGAGAACACCGAAAATCCCGGAGCTCCGACTTCGGATTTTCTTCCCGATCCCATCTCCGGGTCGGCTCCCATCTCAGATCCGGCCTTGAGCTCGGATCCGATCTTGGCGTCCAAAAACCAAGGGTCAGCATTGGCTGAACACACTCCTTGTGCTGGTAAATGTAGGATCGAAAGTATGTCTAGAGGGGGGGTGATTAGACTACTTGACCAAATAAAAATCTAGCCTTTTCCCAATTTTAGTTCTTGTCAGATTTTACCAACTTAGCACAAGTCAAGCAATCAAACTACACATGCAATTCTAAGAGTATAGCAGCGGAATGTAAAACAATTGCATATGAAGGTAAAGGGAGGAGTTTGAGGAAGCAAACGCAATGTTGACACGGAGATTTTTTATCCGTGGTTCCGATAGGTGGTGCTATCGTACATCCACGTTGATGGAGACTTCAACCCACGAAGGGTAACGGTTGCGCAAGTCCACGGAGGGCTCCACCCACGAAGGGTCCATGAAGAAGCAACCTTGTCTATCCCACCATGGACGTCGCCCACGAAGGACTTACCTCACTCGGGTAGATCTTCACGAAGTAGGCGATCTCCTTGCCCTTACAAACTCCTTGGTTCAACTCCACAATCTTGACGGAGGCTCCCAAGTGACACCTAGCCAATCTAGGAGACACCACTCTCCAAGAAGTAACAAATGGTGTGTTGATGATGAACTCCTTGCTCTTGTGCTTCAAATGATAGTCTCCCCAACACTCAACTCTCTCTCATAGGATTGGATTTGGTGGAAAGAAGATTTGAGTGGAAAGCAACTTGGGGAAGGCTAGAGATCAAGATTTATGTGGTTGGAATGGAATATCTTGACCTCAACACAAGTGTAGGTGGTTCTCTCTCAGAAAATATGTGTTGGAAGTGTAGGCATGTTCTGATGGCTCTCTCCACGTATGAAGAGTGGGTGGAGGGGTATATATAGCCTCCACACAAAATCTAACCGTTACACACAATTTACCTAACTCGGTGGGACCGAATCGTGAAACTCGGTCGGGCCGATTTAGTTCAAAATGTGAACGGTACGATTTTCGGTGGGACCGACACGTCAACTCGGTGGGACCGATTTCGTTAGGGTTAGGGCATAACGTAATATCGGTGAGACCGATTACACAAACTCGGTTGGACCGATTTTGGTAATAAGCTAACCAGAGAGTTGGTCAGGCAAACTCGATGGGACCGATTCGCTCATCTCGGTTGGACCGAAACGTTACGAAGGGGAAACAGAGAGTTAGCATTGCAATCTCGGTGGGACCGATCGCTCATCTCGGTTTGACCGAAACGTTACGAAGGGAAACAGAGAGATTACAATCCCATCTCGATGAGACAGAGATCCCTATCGGTGAGACCGAAAAGA
The DNA here is from genome assembly GCF_002575655.3 of Aegilops tauschii subsp. strangulata. Classification (NCBI taxonomy): domain Eukaryota; kingdom Viridiplantae; phylum Streptophyta; class Magnoliopsida; order Poales; family Poaceae; genus Aegilops; species Aegilops tauschii. Next base: position 490,593,773 of record NC_053039.3, read on the forward strand.
CTAGGGTTTGTGGCAGTGGCTATGTCAACTAAACTCGGTGGCGCCGGATAGATCAAATCGGTGGGGCCGAGTTTGACTTTTGGTTTGGGACATATGTGGATGTGAGAAAGTAGTTGAGGGTTTTGGAGCATATCACTAAGCACTTTGAGCAAAAAAACTCATTAAGCAACACCTCACCCCCTCTTGATAGTATTGGCTTTTCCTATGGACTCAATGTGATCTTGGATCACTGAAATGAAAATGTAGAGTCTTGTCCTTTGAGGTTGAGCCAATCCTTTTGTCCTTAGCATTTTGAGGGGTCCACTTTTCTCATCCATGCCATGCCAATCATTGAGCTTCCCTGAAATATTTATCTTGAAATAGCATTAGCTCAATGAGCTATATGTTGTTAGGAATTACCAAAACCACCCAGGGATAGTTGCACTTTCAATCTCCCCCTTTTTGGTAATTGATGACAAAATATAGATCAAAGCTTCGACAAATGATAATAGGATCGAAAAACATCGTCGCTTTGAGAAGTATGTGATAAGCAGGAGCTCCCCCTAAATTTGTGCATTATTTAGAATTTGCTTTTGAATGCAAATGCACAATCGATTAGGATCATGGGTTACTCTTCCATGTCACATACATCTTGGTGGAGCGCTCAAAATGATAGAAATTAAAAGCATGCACTCATCACGAAGCAAGTGAATGATCATATAAGGATATAAGAGATAATATCATCCAACAAGCATTAAGGTAGCATATGATCAGACACATGATCAAACAAGTATCTCACAAGGACATAAAGTATCTCACACAAGCACGCAATAAAGTTCAACCAAAATAGCAAGAGAGATAAAAAACAACACTCTCTCTCGAAGCCTATGATCTATACATTTTTCTCCCCCTTTGGCAACAAGTTACCAAAAAGATTGAAAATGCATAGTGCTAAACGTTTCTCAGGCTTGATCTTCGGGAGGTGGTGTTGAGATGACTCCAAGGACGAAGACATCTGTTGATGTAGCTGGAGCTGGTGGAGTGGCTGCTGGAAGTGGCACTGGAGCTGTAGCTGCTGGTGCTGATGTTGTAGCTCTAGTGTCTGTCACTGGTATTGCAGCAGATCTCTGTCCTCTGGGCACTCTAGCAAAAGCATCTGTAGTAGTCTTGCCCTTCTTCTCCTCTGCTTAATCCTGCAGTAGCTCAACTGCTGTTTGGATCTCAGTTACCTTGACATCAAGACTATAGAATTTCTCCTCAATGATCCTCTCCGAGCTCTCCTGGTTTTGAGTCAGGGTGGCCAAGCCCTTCTCAATCCTCAGTGTGGATTGGATCAGATATGCAAGCTGGTCTTGCTTACTCTTCAAGAACACTTGAGATGCCTCTTCAGCAGTTGGCATCTTTGCAGCTTTCTCTGCCTTTGCCTTCTCTCTCTTCTCATGTGCTTGCACTAATGATGGATCTTCCTCAGTCATGACAACAGTGTTGTCCTCAAAGTCTGGGTATATGGGCAGGTGCTCCTTATCCAATAGATACTTGCCTGTGCCCATCTTGGAGTTGATGAGCTCCTGAATTTGTGGGGCATACCCACATGATCTCTTCTCATCAGCTGCTGTTCTTTTGAATGTCTCCACAATCAAGCTCATGACTTTAAACTTTTGAGGCACATCAAACAAGTGTAGCAAGTTGATAGCATGTCCTCTGATCATCTTGTGATCACCTGATTTGGGTAGCAACGTGTGCCTAAGGATCCAGTTGATTGTAGGCAGACCAGACAACAAGAAGTGGACAGATCCAAACGTGTGAGTCTCCAAAGCATCATCTGAGATCTCTCTGTACATGTGTGCCATAGTGTTGTGGTCCTTCTTCTTGGCATAGACATCCAAGTCATCTTCTTGTTCTTCTGGGGCATTGATCAACTGAGCTCATTCTTCAACAGTGGATTGGTACCTTGTACCTTCAGACATCGAGACTATCCTTCCATCTAGATAGAAGTGGGCAGTGGAGTAAAACTGCATAATCAGCTCATCATTCCACTTGGTGAGCTTCTGAGCCACAAATTTATCAACTCCACATGCCTTGAAGCTATCATATACACCTGGATAGTGATCTTCATTCTCCTTGATGTACTCCTAGTTAACCCATCTCATGTCACAGACAATGGGCTTCTTCTCAAGCAAGATTGTCTCATAAAAGTCTTGTTGTTCCTTAGTATGAAACCTGTAGTCAACAGCAGTTCTTCTCCTGACAGCATATGGATCAGACTATCTCCATAACCTCAGTCCTGAATCCTTCCTGATTTTCATGTTTTCTGCAATAGGATGTGCATCATTATGGTCAGGGATCTTGGGCTTGAGCTTCCTTAGCACTTGGGCATCATCATCTTCCTCTTCTTCAGCAGCCTCAGGCACTGGGGCCTTGTTCTTCTCCTCGGCTGGTATACTTCTGGTGTTCCTCTTGGGTTTAGGCTTTGGAGCTGGAGCAGCAGCCTTGGGAGCAGCTTTGGGCTTAGATGGAGCAGCCCCTGATCTGATTGCATCTCCCATGAGCTTCTGAGCTTTGGGTACTGGTGCACCATCCTCTTCCTCTTCCTCTTCTTCCATCATTGATGGCTTGCCAATAACTCTGGCCATGGTCTTCTTGACCCTTTCCTTCCTCTTTTTGCCATCTCCAGTTTCCTTGGGTTCAGATGTGAACTCCATTAATGATTTTGAGGCTTCAACAGTTGAGGCTCTGGCTTTTGACATTGGAACTCTTCTTGCTGGAGCCTTTGTTTTCAATCCAGGCTTTGTTGCAGCAGTTGTGCCAAACTCCTTTTTCAGCACCTTTTTCCTTGAAGTGGCTTCATCCTCAACAGCCACATAATCTTCATCCTTAGAATCTGAAGTTCTCTTCTTCCTTGTCCTGGTAGCTGCTTTTGGCAAATTTCTTGGTGTGCTCCTGCTGCCATCATCATAGCTGCTAGAAGGATCAGAACCCTCACTCATCTGCACCTGCTGTTCAGACTTGTTCTGGCTGTCACTTTGGTCAGACATCTTGCATGCAAACTGTCAGCAGACCCTGTGAATAGATTATAGATGAGGTAGAGAAGATGAGCATCACAAAGTACAGGAGTTTTGCAAAACAGATGACTCAAAAACTTAGTTTTAGTTTTCCACAGAAAGCATTTTGGAGCTACCGATTTGTAAACTCGGTGATACCGAAGCAGCTTTTGGAACCTAAACTAGTGAACTCGGTCAGACCGAGTCACAGTCCGGTGGCACCGAGACTACTAGGGTTTCACAGAGAATCGAACTCGGTCACACCGATTTGCAATTTTCGGTCAGACTGAAAATCACATATGCAATGGCCTAAGCCAAATCGGTGAGACCGATTTCTACAACTCGGTCGGTCCGAGATGAGTTCGGCGGAAACCTAACCCTAAATTTTCAAATCAAATCTAATCTACGGGATGTTTTCGTTGGACAGGATGATCTCATACGTGGCAAGAAACATGGCAAAGCAATGTGCTAGGAATCGGAGTTAAAGAATAGCACAAAGATCAAGTTCATACCCTATCTCGGCGGTGAACTTGCTACGGCGGCAACGGCGGGGCAGATTGCCGTTGACGGCGGCAGAGACCAGCAGCGGGAGGTCGCTGGCGGCGAGAAGACGATCCAGAGACCCGAGAAGGCAGAGCAGGTTATGCGCGGGCGAAGGGTTTCGGAAAAATTTCCAAAATTTGACCTGTCGGTATATATAACCTGACACTGTCGGTGTGACTGAGTGGAACAACTCAGTGGCACCGAGATGCAAAACTGCAAGCAGTTACTGCAACTCGGTGTGACCGAAATGTTCTAATCGGTTGCACCGAGATTGAAAACCTAGATCAACTTAGTGATCTCGGTATGACCGAAAAGGATGAATCGGTCGGACCGAAATGCACAAAGAGGTTTTGGAAGTTTAAGTCTATGACGAATCAGGGACTCCGAGTGCTCCTCACACAGAGTGGTTCGAATCTGGCTTGATCAAACTTTGTGATGTAGCATGAATAGAGTTTGAGACGAGGAAAGCATAGATAGCTAGAGAGAGTACTTAGGCATTCTTGTCCATCCATTTGGCAAAAGAGAAAGAGCCAAACAATCAAAGAAACAAATGGACGTCCTCGAATGAGTAAAATATGCAACCAACATGCTCACACAATGAAATTGCAAATGAAATATGACAAAGCATGCACAAACACTCTAGCATCTATCAAGCAATTGGCGATGACTAGGTCATCTATATATGAGTATATTGACTTAGGAGTCAAATGAGAACATTTGATCATAGGTCATACTCATCGTTTAAGCACAAGTGGGGTTACCACTTTTACATAAAGCATTGTTGTGCTCACACCATTAGAGTTGCTTTAGCTCAATTCTTAGAGTAAAGCTCCCCCTAGATGTGATATCCCCCCTAAGAGGGATGAACTAACCTTGGGTTTTGTCGATGATGACTTCATATAGGTAATGAAGATGTGGACGCTCAATGTTGATGTAGATCATTCGGAGCAATCCATTGGAGTGAGTTGCACTTTCAATACCTACACGCGTTAGTCCCACAAGGAACAACAAGGATATCCATAGACATAGAGTGATCTATACACAAGATGATGTCCATGAAAGCATTAGGTTACCTTGTCCCTTGTCTTACCAACAAGAGGGTTTGTGACTCCTTGAATAGTGCAAGATATGGAAGTTGTTTGCACTTGTCCTTGCCAAAATGATAAGAGTGAAGTATGTTGGCGGAGTCACCCTCAAGAACTCTCTAGTTCTTCTTCTTCGGGATCCATATCATCTTGATGGGAATCCTTGGGGTTGTAGTCGTACTTGATGAAGTAGAACTTGATGTAGTCTTGGGAACCCACTTGACCAAGGCCTTGGGAGCTTCTTCAAATGCATCAATCTCCTCTTGAAGCTTATCATTGCCTTTTTGCTTGTGGTCTTGTGGTGGAGGATCATCTTGAGCTTGTGTTCCTTTGAAGGAAGTAGGATCATACTTCTCTTGTTGAGTAACAAACTTTGTCTTGGGGTATTGATCTTCTTCCCACTCAACTCCATTGGCATTGAACTTTCGTTCAAAACCAACACCTTGATTCTTCCGGTGCCTTCCTTGCTTGCGTACAATTTCCTCAAATTGCTTACTTCCGGCAAGGCTCTTGTAAACACCTTTCTCTATAATTCCCTTCAATAAGCTATTTTCTTGCTCAAGTGTAGCTTGGCTAAGAGAATCATTAGTGGAATCAAGAGAACTACTAGAGGCAACAACATTGGATTTAGCATGATTGTTGTTACTACTAGATGAAGAATCTTTCTTGTTCTTGTTGCTAGATTTAACTTGTGGCATGTAAGTAGACAAGAGTAAACGCTTGGCAATGTAAGAAGAACTCTTGCGAAGATCATCATTGATTGCCTTTAAAAACTCATGTTCTTGCTCAAGGTTGAGCTTTTCAAAGCGTAGCTTCTCATGAGTCTTTAAAAGTTCCCGATGATCTTCCAAGGTAGTTTCATGAGCTAACTTAAGAGTGTTTAGTTCTTTAGTTAGACGCTCAATCTCCTTCTTATCATCATCATTCGTTTTATCTTGATTAGCAGGTTCATCATAGTTTTCATAACTAGAGTTGTCAACAAGTAAATCATCATCTCCTAGCAAATCATCTTCATCACTATTGAAATCAACATACTCGGGGTGTGTTACCTTTGGACCTTTAGCCATGAAGCATCTTCCAATTCCTTCATTTGGTGAGTCAAATATGTCGTAGGAGTTGGTTGTCACAAGTGCTAGTCCGGCAACACCTTCATCTTGAGTATATTCGGAGTCGGAGTGATAACTTCTTTCGGAGTGACTGTCAGAGTCGGAGCCGGATACCCATTCACCAACATGAGCTTGATGTCTTCTTTTTGCGTAGCTCCTTGATGACTTATCCTTCCTTTCCGAATCCTTGCTTCTCCAAGAGGGTCTTCGTTCATAACGATCATCTCTACTCCTTATTTCTCTTGATGGTGATTCTTCTCTCCTACTCTTTCTCTTGGGAGAATCTTCTCTTCTTTTGTAAGGAGCCTTGCACTCATTTGAGTAGTGTCCGGGTCTTCCACAATTATAGCAATTCTGTTCACGACTTGAAGATCTTTTGTCATTGTAGGACCTTGACTTGGAACTTCTTTCCTTGCTTCTACTCTTGTAGAACTTGTTGAAGTTCTTCACCATTAGGCTCAATTCTTCATTGAAGATTTGTTTCTCACTTGATGATGTGGGGGCTTCACATGAGGCTTTGTAAGCACCACTTGACTTGTTGTGAAGCTCTTCCTTATCCTTGAGTGACATCTCATGAGCAACAATTCTTCCAATGACTTCCATTGGCTTGAGATCTTTGTAATTGGGCATCATTTGGATCAATGTGCACACAGTATCATATTTTCCATCCAAGGCTCTTAGGATCTTCTTGATGATGAATCTATCGGTCATCTCTTCACTTCCTAAGCCGGCAATCTCATTTGTGATGAGAGCAAGCCTAGAGTACATTTCAGCGACGCCTTCACCATCCTTCATTTTGAACTTGTCAAGTTGACTTTGAAGCACATCCAATTTGGATTCCTTGACGGAGTCGGTACCTTCGTGCATATCAATCAAAGTATCCCAAATTTCCTTTGCATTCTCAAGACGGCTGATTTTGTTGAATTCTTCGGGGCACAATCCGTTGAAGAGAATATCACAAGCTTGAGCATTGTATTGCAGCATCTTCAACTCTTCCGCGGTAGCTTCATGGTTTGGTTCTCTCCCATCAAAGAATTCACCTTGCAAGCCAATACACACAGTAGCCCAAATGGCGGGGTTATGTCCAAGAATATGCATTTTCATCTTATGCTTCCAACTAGCAATATTAGTACCATCAAAGTAAGGACCTCCACGGTGATAATTTCCCCCGCTAGACGCCATACTCTCCTAGGTTGTGAAACCAAGGCTATGACCACCAAAAGCTATGGAAATCAAAGCAAATGGAGACCAAAGCTCTAATACCACTTGTAGGATCGAAAGTACGTCTAGAGGGGGTGATTAGACTACTTGACCAAATAAAAATATAGCCTTTTCCCAATTTTAGTTCTTAGCAGATTTTAGCAACTTAGCACAAGTCAAGCAATCAACCTACACATGCAATTCTAAGAGTATAGCAGCGGAATGTAAAACAATTGCTTATGAAGGTAAAGGGAGGAGTTTGAGGAAGCAAACACAATGTTGACACGGAGATTTTTTTATCCGTGGTTCCGATAGGTGGTGCTATCTTACATCCATGTTGATGGAGACTTCAACCCACGAAAGGTAACGGCTGCGCGAGTCCACGGAGGGCTCCACCCACGAAGGGTCCATGAAGAAGCAACCTTGTCTATCCCACCATGGACGTCGCCCACGAAGGACTTGCCTCACTCGGGTAGATCTTCATGAAGTAGGTGATCTCCTTGCCCTTACAAACTCCTTGGTTCAACTCCACAATCTTGACGGAGGCTCCTAAGTGACACCTAGCCAATCTAGGAGACACCACTCTCCAAGAAGTAACAAATGGTGTGTTGATGATGAACTCCTTGCTCTTGTGCTTCAAATGATAGTCTCCCCAACACTCAACTCTCTCTCATAGGATTGGATTTGGTGGAAAGAAGATTTGAGTGGAAATCAACTTGGGGAAGGCTAGAGATCAAGATTTATGTGGTTGGAATGGAATATCTTGACCTCAACACAAGTATAGGTGGTTCTCTCTCAGAAAATATGTGTTGGAAGTGTAGGCATGTTCTGATGGCTCTCTCCACGAATGAAGAGTGGGTAGAGGGGTATATATAGCCTCCACACAAAATCTAACCGTTACACACAATTTACCAAACTCGGTCGGCCCGATTTAGTTCAAAATGTGAACGTTAGGATTTTCGGTGGGACCGACACGTCAACTCGGTGGGACCGATTTCGTTAGGGTTAGGGCATAACGTAATCTCGGTGAGACCGATTACACAAACTCGGTTGGACCGATTTTGGTAATAAGCTAACCAGAGAGTTGGTCAGGCAAACGCGGTGGGACCGATTCGCTCATCTCGGTTGGACCGAAACGTTACGAAGGGGAAACAGAGAGTTTGCATTGCAATCTCGGTGGGACCGATCGCTCATCTCGGTTTGACCGAAACGTTACGAAGGGAAACAGAGAGATTACAATCCCATCTCGATGAGACCGAGATACCTATCGGTGAGACCAAAAAGACTAGGGTTTGTGGTAGTGGCTATGTCAACTGAACTCGGTGGCGCCGGATAGATCAAATCGGTGGGGCCAAGTTTGACTTTTGGTTTGGGACATATGTGGATGTGAGAAAGTAGTTGAGGGTTTTGGAGCATATCACTAAGCACTTTGAGCAAAAACTCATTAAGCAACACCTCACCCCCTCTTGATAGTATTGGCTTTTCCTATGGACTCAATGTGATCTTGGATCACTGAAATTAAAAATGTAGAGTCTTGTCCTTTGAGCTTGAGCCAATCCTTTTGTCCTTAGCATTTTGAGGGGTCCACTTTTCTCATCCATGCCATGCCAATCATTGAGCTTTCCTGAAATATTAATCTTGAAATAGCATTAGCTCAGTGAGCTATATGTTGTTAGGAATTACCAAAACCACCCAGGGATAGTTGCACTTTCAGTAAACTAGAGGTTAACTCCGAAAGACGCCATAGGAGGAATCCGGTCGACCTCTTGTGTTGAACAAGATGCTAGATCGGATGCAGATAATGAGTATTACGGATGGTCCATCCTCGGTTTATGATCAGATCGGATTCTACACAGACCAAGTGAAATTTTACGTCCCACCCACCACCCACTTAGTAGCCACTATCAATGATTTAACCGATATGTTGGACTACGCCTCCGAGGAGGCTGAAGACATGGACGAGGATATCGACGGCATGCCCGATAAGACAGCCTTCCCGACCACTCCCAGAATGGGAAAGTGGACTGCAACCGCTACCTATGATGTCTACATGGTCGACACCCCCAAAGAGGACGGCGAGGACCCCGCAAGGGAGTCATCCAAACACCGCCGTTAGTGAAAGCGATCTAGGGGACGTGGAAGGACCAGGGAAGACACCAATGGCATCGGGGACAACGCCGCTCCAGATGACATGGAGGAGCTTGGAGACAATGCCACACCTGAACAAAACCCAGCCGCTCCTGAGGGCCACAACGACCACGGTGACCCCGAAAACAATGGCAACCCCAAGGACGATGGCGGCCTCAGGGACCCTGAGGACTCCGAGGACAGTAACTACCTCCCTCTTTCTGAGGATGAGGAAAGCCTCGGTCCTGAGGATTTCATTGTTCCCGAAGACCCTCTGTACCAACAATGATTCAAATGACAGCTTATAGCCACCGCTTGAAGCCTGAGGAAGAAGCGGCAACGACTACTAGCCGAGCAAGATACCCTCAACGACAGATGGACAAAGGTCTTCTGAGCCGAAGAAGGTCTAGATAACGAACGGTAGGACCAAACCAAGAGCTACCCAAAGCGACAAATGCTCCCATAGTTCAACGACGAGGATTTTGAGCCCATACCCCCCAAGCGAGCCCAGGCAAACCAGCCCGACCGCCCCCCTTGAGGATGGGATAGGGTGGTTGGCGAAGCCAAACACTCACCCACCACCTCCTCGCTGGAGAGGAAAAGAACCAACGCAGCAGAGGATCCATACGACCTGAAACGTGATTTAAGCACCAGAGCGGGACAAACAAGATCAATCTACGGGTCCAGAGGACACGCCCCGCTAGACAGGATCGATACCAGGCCTGGCACGACAGAAACAATAGAGCTCAGGAGAAGCACCTATAGGAGATCGTAGTAGAATTTTAAAATTTTCCTACGCTCACCAAGATCCATCTATGGAGTATACTAGCAACGAGGGGAAAGGAGTGCATCTACATACCCTTGTAGATCGCGAGCGGAAGCGTTCCAATGAACGAGGTTGATGGAGTCGTACTCGCCGTGATCCAAATCACCGATGACCGAGTGCCGAACGGACGGCACCTCCGCGTTCAACACACGTACGGAGCAGCGACGTCTCCTCCTTCTTGATCCAGCAAGGGGGAAGGAGAGGTTGATGGAGATCCAGCAGCACGACGGCGTGGTGGTGGATGTAGCGGGATCTCGGCAGGGCTTCGCCGAGCTTCTGCGAGAGGGAGAGGTGTTGCAGGGGAGGAGGGAGGCGCCAAAGGCTGTAGTACTGCTGCCCTCCCTCCCCCCCTTTATATAGGCCCCCTGGGAGGGGGGCACCGGCCAGGAACCCATCTGGATGGGGGGCGGCGGCCAGGGGGGAGACTTGCCCCCCAAGGCAAGTGGGGCGCCCCCCCACCCTAGGGTTTCCAACCCTAGGCGCAGAGGGAAGGCCCATGGGGGGCGCCCCAGCCCACTAAGGGCTGGTTCCCTTCCCACTTCAGCCCATGGGGCCCTCCGGGATAGGTGGCCCCACCCGGTGGACCCCCGGGACCCTTCCGGTGGTCCCGGTACAATACCGGTGACCCCCGAAACTTTCCCGGTGGCCGAAACTTGACTTCCTATATATAATTCTTCACCTCCGGACCATTCCAGAACTCCTCGTGACGTCCGGGATCTCATCCGGGACTCCGAACAACTTTCGGGTTTCCGCATACTCATATCTCTACAACCCTAGCGTCACCGAACCTTAAGTGTGTAGACCCTACGGGTTCGGGAGACATGCAGACATGACCGAGACGCCTCTCCGGTCAATAACCAACAGCGGGATCTGGATACCCATGTTGGCTCCCGCATGTTCCACGATGATCTCATCGGATGAACCACGATGTCGAGGATTCAATCAATCCCGTATACAATTCCCTTTGTCAATCGGTATGTTACTTGCCCGAGATTCGATCGTCGGTATCCCAATACCTTGTTCAATCTCATTACCGGCAAGTCTCTTTACTCGTACCGCAATGCATGATCCCGTGACTAACGCCTTAGTCACATTGAGCTCATTATCATGATGCATTACCGAGTGGGCCCAGAGATACCTCTCCGTCATACGGAGTGACAAATCCCAGTCTCGATCCGTGCCAACCCAACAGACACTTTCGGAGATACCCGTAGTGTACCTTTATAGTCACCCAGTTACGTTGTGATGTTTGGCACACCCAAAGCACTCCTACGGTATCCGGGAGTTGCACGATCTCATGGTCTAAGGAGAAAATACTTGACATTGGAAAAGCTCTAGCAAACGAACTACACGATCTTTGAGCTATGCTTAGGATTGGGTCTTGTCCATCACATCATTCTCCTAATGATGTGATCCCGTTATCAATGACATCCAATGTCCATAGTCAGGAAACCATGACTATCTGTTGATCAACGAGCTAGTCAACTAGAGGCTTACTAGGGACACGTTGTGGTCTATGTATTCACACATGCATTACGATTTCCGGATAACACAATTATAGCATGAACAATAGACAATTACCATGAACAAAGAAATATAATAATAACCATTTATTATTGCCTCTAGGGCATATTTCCAACAGTCTCCCACTTGCACTAGAGTCAATAATCTAGTTACATTGTGATGAATAGAACACCCATTGCGTCCTGGTGTTGATCATGTTTTGCTCTAGGGAGAGGTTTAGTCAACGGATCTGCTACATTCAGGTCCGTATGTACTTTACAAATACCTATGTCTCCATTTTGAACACTTTCACGAATGGAGTTGAAGCGACGCTTGATATGCCTGGTCTTCCTGTGAAACCTGGGCTCCTTCGCAAGGGCAATAGCTCCAGTGTTGTCACAGAAGAGAGTCATCGGGCTTGACGCATTGGGAATCACCCCTAGGTCGGTAATGAACTCCTTCATCCAGACTGCTTCCTGTGCTGCCTCCGAGGCTGCCATGTACTCCGCTTCACATGTAGATCCCGCCACGACGCTTTGCTTGCAACTGCACCAGCTTACTGCTCCTCCATTCAAAATATACACGTATCCGGTTTGTGACTTAGAGTCATCCAGATCTGTGTCGAAGCTAGCGTCGACGTAACCCTTTACGACGAGCTCTTCGTCACCTCCATAAACGAGAAACATATCCTTAGTCCTCTTCAGGTACTTCAGGATATTCTTGACCGCTGTCCAGTGTTCCATGCCGGGATTACTTTGGTACCTTCCTACCAAACTTACGGCAAGGTTTACATCAGGTCTGGTACACAGCATGGCATACATAATAGACCCTATGGCCGAGGCATAGGGGATGACACTCATCTTTTCTCTATCTTCTGCCGTGGTCGGGCATTGAGCCGTGCTCAATTGCACACCTTGCAATACAGGCAAGAACCCCTTCTTGGACTGATCCATATTGAACTTCTTCAATATCTTGTCAAGGTACGTACTCTGTGAAAGACCAATGAGGCGTCTTGATCTATCTCTATAGATCTTGATGCCTAATATATAAGCAGCTTCTCCAAGGTCCTTCATTGAAAAACACTTATTCAAATAGGCCTTTATACTTTCCAAGAATTCTATATCATTTCCCATCAATAGTATGTCATCCACATATAATATGAGAAATGCTACAGAGCTCCCACTCACTTTCTTGTAAACACAGGCTTCTCCATAAGTCTGTGTAAACCCAAACGCTTTGATCATCTCATCAAAGCGAATGTTCCAACTCCGAGATGCTTGCACCAGCCCATAGATTGAGCGCTGGAGCTTGCACACTTTGTTAGCATTCTTAGGATCGACAAAACCTTCCGGCTGCATCATATACAATTCTTCCTTAAGGAAGCCATTAAGGAATGCCGTTTTGACATCCATCTGCCATATCTCATAATCATAGTATGCGGCAATTGCTAACATGATTCGGACGGACTTCAGCTTCGCTACGGGTGAGAAAGTCTCATCGTAGTCAACCCCTTGAACTTGTCGATAACCCTTAGCGACAAGTCGAGCCTTATAGATGGTCACATTACCATCCGCGTCTGTCTTCTTCTTAAAGATCCATTTGTTTTCTATGGCTCGCCGATCATCGGGCAAGTCAGTCAAAGTCCATACTTCGTTTTCATACATGGATCCTATCTCGGATTTCATGGCATCTAGCCATTTGTCGGAATCCGGGCCCGCCATCGCTTCTTCATAGTTCGAAGGTTCACCGTTGTCTAACAACATGATTTCCAGGACAGGGTTGCCATACCACTCTGGTGCGGAACGTGTCCTTGTGGACCTACGAAGTTCAGTAGTAACTTGATCCGAAGCTTCATGATCATCATCATTAACTTCATCCCCAGTCGGTGTAGGCACCACAGGAACATCTTCCCGCGCTGCGCTACTTTCCGGTATGGAAGGGGTGACTATCACCTCATCAAGTTCCACTTTCCTCCCACTTACTTCCTTCGAGAGAAACTCTTTCTCCAGAAAGGACCCGTTCTTGGCAACGAATATCTTGCCTTCGGATCTGAGGTAGAAGGTATACCCAATAGTTTCCTTAGGGTATCCTATGAAGACGCATTTCTCCGACTTGGGTTCGAGCTTTTCAGGTTGAAGTTTCTTCACATAAGCATCGCATCCCCAAACTTTTAGAAACGACAGCTTAGGTTTCTTCCCAAACCATAATTCATACGGTGTCGTCTCAACGGATTTCGACGGAGCCCTATTTAAAGTGAATGCGGCAGTCTCTAAAGCATAGCCCCAAAATGAGAGCGGTAAATCGGTAAGAGACATCATAGATCGCACCATATCCAATAGAGTGCGATTACGACGTTCGGACACACCGTTTCGCTGAGGTGTTCCAGGCGGCGTGAGTTGTGAAACAATTCCACATTTCCTTAAGTGCGCACCAAATTCGTGACTTAAATATTCTCCACCACGATCTTATCGTAAGAATTTTATTTTCCTGTCACGTTGATTTTCAACCTCACTCTGAAATTCCTTGAACTTTTCAAAGGTTTCAGACTTGTGTTTCATTAGGTAGACATACCCATATCTACTTAAGTCAACAGTGAGCGTGAGAACATAACGATATCCTCCGCGAGCCTCAACACTCATTGGACCGCACACATCGGTATGTATAATTTCCAATAAGTTGGTTGCTCGCTCCATTGTCCGGAGAACGGAGTCTTGGTCATCTTACCCATGAGGCATGGTTCGCACGTGTCAAATGATTCGTAATCAAGAGACTCCAAAAGTCCATCTGCATGGAGCTTCTTCATGCGCTTGACACCAATGTGACCAAGGCGGCAGTGCCACAAGTATGTGGGACTATCGTTATCAACTTTACATCTTTTGGTATTCACACTATGAATATGTGTAACATCACGTTCGAGATTCATCAAGAATAAACCATTGACGAGCGGGGCATGACCATAAAACATATCTCTCAAATAAATAGAACAACCATTATTCTCGGATTTAAATGAGTAGCCATCTCGAATTAAACGAGATCCAGATACAATGTTCATGCTCAAAGCTGGCACTAAATAACAATTATTGAGGTTTAAAACTAATCCCGTAGGTAGATGCAGAGGTAGCGTGCCGACGGCGATCACATCGACCTTGGAACCATTCCCGACGCGCATCGTCACCTCGTACTTTGCGAGTCTCCGTTTATTCCGCAGTTCCTGTTTTGAGTTACAAATATGAGCAACCGCACCGGTATCAAATACCCAGGAGCTACTACGAGTACTGGTAAGGTACACATCAATTACATGTATATCACATATACCTTTGGTGTTGCCGGCCTTCTTGTCCGCTAAGTATTTGGGGCAGTTCCGCTTCCAGTGACCACTTCCCTTGTAATAAAAGCACTCAGTCTCAGGCTTGGGTCCATTCTTTGACTTCTTCCCGGCAACTGGCTTACCGGGCACGGCAATTCCCTTGCCGTCTTTCTTGAAGTTCTTCTTACCCTTGCCCTTCTTGAACTTAGTGGTTTTATTCACCATCAACACTTGATGTTCTTTTCTGATCTCCACCTCCGCTGATTTCAGCATCGAATATACCTCAGGAATGGTCTTTTCCATCCCCTGCATATTGAAGTTCATCATAAAGCTCTTGTAGCCTGGTGGAAGCGACTGAGGATTCTGTCAATGACCGCGTCATCCGGGAGATTAACTCCCAGCTGAGACAAGCGGTTGTGTAAACCAGACATTCTGAGTATGTGCTCACTAACAGAACTATTCTCCTCCATTTTACAGCTGAAGAACTTGTCGGAGACTTCATATCTCTCGACCCGGGCATGAGCTTGGAAAACCATTTTCAGCTCTTCGAACATCTCATATGCTCCATGCTTCTCAAAACGCTTTTGGAGCCCCGGTTCTAAGCTGTAAAGCATGCCGCACTGAACGAGGGAGTAATCATCAGCACGTGATTGCCAAGGATTCAAAACGTCTTGGTTCTCTGGGATTGGTGCTTCACCTAGCGGTGCTTCTAGGACATAATCTTTCATGGCTGCTATGAGGATGATCCTCAGGTTCCGGACCCAGTCCGCATAGTTGCTGCCATCATCTTTCAGCTTGGTTTTCTCTAGGAACGCGTTGAAGTTGAGGACAATGTGGGCCATTTGATCTACAAGACATATTGTAAAGATTTTAGACTAAGTTCATGATAATTAAGTTCATCTAATCAAATTACTCAATGAACTCCCACTCAGATAGACATCCCTCTAGTCATCTAAGTGAAACATGATCCGAGTTAACTAGGCCGTGTCCGATCATCACGTGAGACGGACTAGTCAAGATCGGTGAACATCTCCATGTTGATCGTATCTTCTATACGACTCATGCTCGACCTTTCGGTCCTCCGTGTTCCGAGGCCATGTCTGTACATGCTAGGCTCGTCAAGTCAACCTAAGTGTATTGCGTGTGTCCCGAGGCCATGTCTGTACATGCTAGGCTCGTCAACACCCGTTGTATGTGAACGTTAGAATCTATCACACCCGATCATCACGTGGTGCTTCGAAACAACGAACCTTCGCAATGGTGCACAGTTAGGGGGAACACTTTCTTGAAATTATTATAAGGGATCATCTTACTTACTACCGTCGTTCTAAGCAAATAAGATGCAAAACATGATAAACATCACATGCAATCAAATAGTGACATGATATGGCCAATATCATTTTGCTCCTTTGATCTCCATCTTCGGGGCACCATGATCATCTTCGTCACCGGCATGACACCATGATCTCCATCATCATGATCTCCATCATTGTGTCTTCATGAAGTTGTCACGCCAACGATTACTTCTACTTCTACGGCTAACACGTTTAGCAATAAAGTAAAGTAATTTACATGCCGTTATTCAATGACACGCAGGTCATACAAAATAATAAAGACAACTCCTATGGCTCCTGCCGGTTGTCATACTCATCGACATGCAAGTCGTGATTCCTATTACAAGAATATGATCAATCTCATACATCACATATATCATTCATCACATCTTCTGGCCATATCACATCACATACCACATGCTGCAAAAACAAGTTAGACGTCCTCTAATTGTTGTTGCAAGTTTTTACGTGGCTTGAATAGGTTTCTAGCAAGAACGTTTCTTACCTACGTAAAACCACAACGTGATGTGCCAATTTCTATTTACCCTTCATAAGGACCCTTTTCATCGAATCCGTTCCGACTAAAGTGGGAGAGACAGACACCCGCTAGCCACCTTATGCAACTAGTGCATGTCAGTCGGTGGAACCTGTCTCACGTAAGCGTACGTGTAAGGTCGGTCCGGGCCGCTTCATCCCACAATACCGCCGAAACAAGATAAGACTAGTAGCGGCAAGAAGAATTGGCAACATCTACGCCCACAACTGCTTTGTGTTCTACTCGTGCATAGTAACTACGCATAGGCCTGGCTCTGATACCACTGTAGGAGATCGTAGCAGAATTTTAAAATTTTCCTACGCTCACCAAGATCCATCTATGGAGTATACTAGCAATGAGGGGAAAGGAGTGCATCTACATACCCTTGTAGATCGCGAGCGGAAGCGTTCCAATGAACGAGGTTGATGGAGTCGTACTCGCCGTGATCCAAATCACCGATGACCGAGTGAACGGACGGCACCTCCGCGTTCAACACACGTACGGAGCAGCGACGTCTCCTCCTTCTTGATCCAGCAAGGGGGAAGGAGAGGTTGATGGAGATCCAGCAGCACGACGGTGTGGTGGTGGATGTAGCGGGATCTCGGCAGGGCTTCGCCGAGCTTCTGCGAGAGGGAGAGGTGTTGCAGGGGAGGAGGGAGGCGCCAAAGGCTGTAGTACTGCTGCCCTCCCTCCCCCCTTTATATAGGTCCCCTGGGAGGGGGGGCGCCGGCCAGGAACCCATCTGGATGGGGGGCGGCGGCCAGGGGGGAGACTTGCCCCCCAAGGCAAGTGGGGCGCCCCCCCACCCTAGGGTTTCCAACCCTAGGCGCAGGGGGAAGGCCCATGGGGGGCGGCCCAGCCCACTAAGGGCTGGTTCCCTTCCCACTTCTGCCCATGGGGCCCTCCGGGATAGGTGGCCCCACCCGGTGGACCCCCGGGACCCTTCCGGTGGTCCCGGTACAATACCGGTGACCCCCGAAACTTTCCTGGTGGCCGAAACTTGACTTCCTATATATAATTCTTCACCTCCGGACCATTCCGGAACTCCTCGTGACGTCTGGGATCTCATCCGGGACTCCGAACAACTTTCGGGTTTCCGCATACTCATATCTCTACAACCCTAGCGTCACCGAACCTTAAGTGTGTAGACCCTACGGGTTCGGGAGACATGCAGACATGACCGAGACGCCTCTCCGGTCAATAACCAACAGCGGGATCTGGATACCCATGTTGGCTCCCGCATGTTCCACGATGATCTCATCGGATGAACCATGATGTCGAGGATTCAATCAATCCCGTATACAATTCCCTTTGTCAATCGGTATGTTACTTGCCCGAGATTCGATCGTCGGTATCCCAATACCTTGTTCAATCTCGTTACCGGCAAGTCTCTTTACTCGTACCGCAATGCATGATCCCGTGACTAACGCCTTAGTCACATTGAGTTCATTATGATGATGCATTACCGAGTGGGCCCAGAGATACCTCTCTGTCATACGGAGTGACAAATCCCAGTCTCGATCCGTGCCAACCCAACAGACACTTTCGGAGATACCCGTAGTGTACCTTTATAGTCACCCAGTTACGTTGTGACGTTTGGCACACCCAAAGCACTCCTACGGTATCCGGGAGTTGCACGATCTCATGGTCTAAGGAGAAAATACTTGACATTGGAAAAGCTCTAGCAAACGAACTACACGATCTTTGAGCTATGCTTAGGATTGGGTCTTGTCCATCACATCATTCTCCTAATGATGTGATCCCGTTATCAATGACATCCAATGTCCATAGTCAGGAAACCATGACTATCTGTTGATCAACGAGCTAGTCAACTAGGGGCTTACTAGGGACACGTTGTGGTCTATGTATTCACACATGCATTACGATTTCCGGATAACACAATTATAACATGAACAATAGACAATTACCATGAACAAAGAAATATAATAATAACCATTTATTATTGCCTCTAGGGCATATTTCCAACAGCACTGTGCTCGGATGATAGCTGATCTTCGGCACAATGTGGCCCGGGTTAGGGGCGCCGCACACTCGATTTTTTTACAGATGAGGTGATGCGCGCAGCACCAGTTCCTCGAAGGGTTTAAACTCGTAATATTGAGCAATACGATGGGACAACTGATCATGTGGTGTGGGTCGAAGATTTCCTTATCCACATTCACATGGATCGGGGAGACGATCTCCACGCCATAAAGTACCTGCCATTAAAGCTTAAGGGGCCAGCACGGCACTGGTTAAATAGCCTACCCGAAAATTCCATCAGAAGTTGGGAGGAGCTTGAAGATGCTTTCCGAGCTAACTTCAGGGCACCTATGTCTGGCCTCCGGACGCCTATGACCTGAGCCACGTCGTCCAATAGACCAGAGAGTGATCCCAATTTTGGAATCGGTTCTTAACAAAGAAGAACCAAATCGACGACTCTCCGGAGGCCGAGGCAATCACCGCTTTCAGGCACAGCATCCGAGACGAATGGCTAGCGTGTCATCTTGGCCAAGACAAGCCAAAAACTATGTCGGCTCTTACCTCACTTATGACCCGATTTTGCGTGGGCGATGACACCTAGTTAACTTGTCGAAGCAAACACCTAGTTAACCAGTGGCCCCAAAATACAATCCCTGGTCGGCTTGTCCGATCACCTTTGATCGACGGGACCACCGACCAGTATCCGTCATGGAGGAACGGCGGCCCTAGTTCTCGACCCCATTGTGGATGGATATCACCTCACTAGAGTCCTCATGGACGGAAGTAGTAGTCTCAACCTCATCTATTCAGCAAGGAAGATGGGTATTGATCCATCAAGGATCAAACCTAGCAACACAACCTTTAAAGGAATAATTCCAATCGTCGAGGCATGCTGCACGAGAACCGTCACTCTAGAAGTGGTCTTCGGCTTGCCCGGCAACTTCCGCAACGAAGACTTGATATTCGATACCATCCCTTTTCGCAGTGGTTACCACGCACTCCTCGGTGAACGGTGTTTGCTCGTTTCAATGAAGTTCCTTTCTACGCATATCTGAAGCTCAAGATGCCAGGACCCAAGGGTGTCATCGCCGTCAATGGCAACACCGAGCTCTCTCTCCGAACCGAGGAGCACACAGCAGCCCTGGCAGCTGAACTTCGAATCGGCAGCGAGGCTCCGAAATCCTAGCCTACCGTCAAGGCACGAGAAGCAAACAAATGAGCCCGAGCTCTGTCACAGCTCCTAGAGTCTTCCTGCATTCAACATGCATAGGGATACGCGCCCCACAGTATGACCATCCTAGTAGCGAAGTACGTGCCTTGGGTGCACAATTTTGCGCTCAAAATACAATGGACATCTATGGCGCCTAACCGTCCCTGAACCAGGTGCTTGGCTCAACCGAACTATGGCGACGTATGTCTTCGGACCACAAGCAGCTACCATCGAGGACTTCAAGCACCTTAAAGCTGCGGCGACCCGTCAAGACACTCTTTCAAGGGCCCACCCGCCAAAAAGTATAAAAAATCACCTCAAGGAGCAAAGGCGCAGACGTGCAGCAGGGCATAGTAGGGACGTCAAACCTCTCATAAAGGCCCTATGTAAACCTTTCCTCTGTAAATTTTATTCTTCAAAAGTATCTGTAACAGTTGCTTCGGCGGTTCGGATTGTACAGATAGACATCATGAGATCACCGGAAATAAAGACCATGTTTTACGGTCCAGTTGCGGTCTTTCGCGTTGCATTCCTCTTTCCGCTCTTCGACGCCGAAACATTCTTGTTCGATACTCATTTTCCTTAGATGCATCCGACTAAAATACCGGGGGCTCGACTGTCAAACTCGCCCCAAGCATCACTCCGGCACTATCATATGTGCTCAGCGTCTCGGATATTGCACTATATGAATCAGTTCCGAATTATGTCTTAGGTCAATAGTTGGGTTGCTCGGCTCCTGTGTTTACCCTCTTACGTTCTGCCCGTTTGGCTAGGAGGGTAAAGGGAGAACCACTGTGATTGTACTTCTAGCTCGTCTGGTTAAGTACATCAGTGGAGAAAGCCGAAAACTGACCGTCATAATATGCGTGAACTGGTCAGCGATCCTATGACAAGTGTTACACTAAAAATCGATGGAGGTTACCCCGTGTTATATGAAGGGTTTTTCTTCACACAAACCACGTGATAATGGCTCCTACCTCGGATCGCCCGAACATCACAAAACACAGGGGGCTAGTCACTAGCCACGCAGTCAAGCTCCTATGGCTAAGTGAAAGAAATAAAGTTGCATAGTACGATTGCCTCGTTTCCTTCACACAGTACCGCCTCCGGGCACCGAGACATCGGCTAAGGGTCAAAGTGTGGAGGTAGGAACATCCCTTCTAGCATCTACAAGGGGGCTGAAGCCGACGACTAGTAACTTTCAGACTAAAACGGCCACACAAGAGTCAAAATAATAAAACAAAAGCATGATAAACCATGCAACAAACTTGCCTCTTAAAGCACACAAGTTCCACTGTTATCGGTTACATGATAGCATGTTCATTCATAAATTACATCTTTGGTGCATTGGGCCTCTATTGCCCGAGCTCCATCCATTACAACAGGAAAGTACTGCTCGGGACGCCTATGCTCCTTCCCAGGAGGTGGAGATCCGGTGGCCAGCTCAGCTGGCTTGATCTTCTGCCAGTGCACCATGGTCTTTGCAAAGGCCATCCGAGCTCCCTCAATGCTTACAGAGCGCTTCACGGTGTCAATCCGGGGCACGACGTCACGTAGCTTCTGCACTAAGACAAAGTAGCTGCTCGGTAGTGGCTCTAACGGCCATAGCTTGACGCAGAAGTCCTTCATGGCCGGCTCCACCATCCGATGCAACTCCATCAACTGCTTCATCTGATTGTTGAGGGGAGGGTGCTCGGGTGCCTGGAATTGCGGCCAAAACAACCTATGCTTGGCATCGCCCCCCTCGGACGCATAGTGCCTTGCCGCATCCGTCGCACTCCTCGGAAGATCCGCAAAAGTGACTGGGGAACGCCATACTCGCGTGAGCAAAGCGAACCGGTTGCCACCAAACACACTTTGCATTAAGTACTGCTTACCATCGGCGATCAGCCTGACTTGGCGGAGTTCTTCCCGGGCGCCCCGCGCTTCCGCTTTTGCCTCCTGGATCGCCGGCTTCATCGTTGATAGCTCGGTGGCTTGATCCTTATTCTTCTGCTAAAGGTCCTCACATTTAGTGACGCATCCTTGAGCTCCTGCTGCACCTTGGCCACTCTGGCCTCGTGCTTTTCAGCGTCGTCCCTCGCCGTTGCTAGCTCGGTGGCCGCTTGTTCGGTTGCCGACTTCTGCTCCGCGGCTTCTTGCTTAACCTTTTGGAGTTCGGCCCTAAGGTTTGCGACCTCTGCGGCGACGGCTGCAGTTATAATAAAGCACTTCCTGCTTAGGGACTGCCCGGACATAAAGTACATAGCAGTATTGAATAAGTCTCGCCTGGACTAACCTTGCGCTTCGTCAAACCGCTTGTTGACAAGGTCAAGCTCCTGATCGGAGCTCCTGAGCCTTCGGTTCACTTCGGCCAGCTCCACGACAGTAGCCGCCGACGCCGAGGATGAGGCCTACACAATAGATTTTGTACGTAAGACTCCCGAATTATTGATTTTAGATCCTCTACCAGGATTCCCTAATCCTGATAGAGTCTCGGGGGCTACGATCACCTTTCTTA
This sequence comes from Aegilops tauschii subsp. strangulata, assembly GCF_002575655.3. Taxonomy (NCBI): domain Eukaryota; kingdom Viridiplantae; phylum Streptophyta; class Magnoliopsida; order Poales; family Poaceae; genus Aegilops; species Aegilops tauschii. The sequence goes on from NC_053039.3 coordinate 490,616,052, forward strand.
TGGCGACAGTTGTTTATACACTATTTGACCCCCGCGTGAGTTTTTCAAACGCATCCAGGGCTCGGGGTCTGCTATATATAAGGATGGCATAACTTTATACAAAATAAAAACTCTTGAAAAAAGGATATTACATGATTTACCTTGAAGCCCATTAAGAGGCCTCCAAAGGCCTCCCTCAATCCGTTGTCAACGGATCGGATGCTTTCTAGAATCACGCCCATCAGGGCGCGGTGCTCCTCAACGATGGAGGAGCTATTTAAAGTCTTGTCCATCGCGTCTGGCCACCCACACTACAAAAAAAGACACATCCGTGACATTTTGGGCTGAACGAAAAAAAATTCCGTCATACATATGACACTTCTATGACGATAACTGTGACAAAACCCGGTATCATCATAGATGTGGTGGGCTCCTACTTCTATGACAAAAAATCATGACAGAAAATGGGCTTTTCGTCCTGGGCGGGCCGGAGACGCAGCTGCATGACATTCTTTGGGCCGTCCATGACGGAAAAAACCAGGGTAGAAGCGAGGGGGAGGAAAATTTTGGGGAGTTCCCGGTTACGGTGGGAGGTCGGGGGCCGAGCGATGCGTGTTTCTCTCGTACACGTACGCGCGTGTGTGCGAGGCGTTGGCTCTAACTGAACCCGAGCGATTGCACTGCAGGCTACGCGTTACTGAACCCGAGCGATCGATCGATGGCTATTAACTGAACCCGATCGAGCGATTCCTTCGCTACTACTGCTAACTGAAGCCGATCGATTGGATGAACAGTGAGCGTTGCGGGGGGGGGGGGGGGGGTGGATGAACAGTGAGCGGTGGTGTTGCCTCTGGATGAACAGGACCCCGTGGTGTGGTGGAGGGCTGGATGAACAGTAGACGGTGGAGGGGTGCCCGTGGAGGGGTGGTTGAACAGGACCCCGTGGTGTGGAGGGCTGGATGAACAGTAGACGATGGAGGGGTGCCCGTGGAGGGGTGGTTGAACAGTAGCCGGTGGAGTAGCGCGCGGTGGAGGCTGGATGAAGAGGAGCCTGTGGAGGCTGGAGGAGGTCGACGGTAGCCCGTGGAGGCTGGAGGAGGTCGACGGTGGAGATGAACAGTATCCCGTGGAGTCCCGTTTTGCGGTACGCCACACCCCTCCTGATGAACAGGACCCCCGTTTCGACCGTAGGAGGTCCGTTTCGTCCGTTTTGCGGTACGCCACACCCCTCCCGATCAACAGGACCCCCGTTTCGACCGTAGGAGGTCCGTTTCGTCCGTTTTGTGGTACGCCACACCCCTCCCGATCAACAGGACCCCCCGTTTTGACCGTAGGAGGTCCGTTTCATCCGTTTTGCGGTATGCCACACCCCTCCCGATCAACAGGACCCCCGTTTCGACCGTAGGAGGTCCGTTTCCTCCATTTTGCGGTACGCCACACCCCTCCCGATCAACAGGACCCCGTTCCGAACGTAGGAGGTCCGTTTCCTCCGTTCTGCGGTATGACAGGCCTCATTTCCATCGCCTGTTCCGTCCAAGCCTTCCCGATGAACACGACCACGCATTCCGTTCCGACCCAGCCGGTTGGCTCCCACGCGTTCCGTTGCCTCCCGATGAACACGACGCATTCCGTTGCCTCCCCATGAACACGACGCATTCTGTTGCCTCCCCATGAACACGACGCATTCCGTTGCCTCCCCATGAACACGACGACGACGCTGTTTCTCCGTTCCGACCCAGCCATGTACATGAGCCCTGGTCGTACGTATGCGCGAGTAGGCGTTTGAGACCCTGCCCGTATGTACACATACGTGGCCGTATTTTCTTTCTTGCACCCTGGCCGCTGTACGTACGTGTACATGCTACGTGCGCGCCTCTACTACGACACGTGCGCGCCTCTACATCGACCAGTATGTGTACGTACACGTTCGCGACCAGAGTGACAACGCTACGTACGCTTCGACCAGGTGGGTCCCGACTGTCAGGCACTTCCTTGCCTGCGAAGATGTAGCTGGTGGGTCCCAGCAGTCAGGGGGGCGAATCGTTTTTTTTTTACCCGAACGCACTTCCTTGCGTGCGAAGGTGTAGCTGCTAGGTCCCAGCAGTCAGGGGGGCGAATCGTTTTGTTTTTTTTGCCCGGACGCACTTCCTTGCGTGCGAAGGTGTAGCTGGTGGGTCCCAGCAGTCAGGGGGGCGAATCATTTTTTTCGGACGCACTTCCTTACGTGCGAAGATGTAGCCGGTGGGTCCCAGCAGTCAGGGGGGCGAATCATTTTTTTCGGACGCACTTCCTTGCGTGCGAAGATGTAGCTCGTGGGTCCTAGCAGTCAGGGGGCGAATCATTTTTTCGCGAAATACGGTGGCCCGTCCGGTGGGTCCCCGTTGTCAGGTGGAGGAATAATTATTTTGCGCGTAATAAGGAGGTACTTCCTTGCGGCTGCCGTGGACCCAGCTGTCAGCCTCTCCACGTACAATCCACGTCCGATGGAAGTCGTTCCTTGACCACGTTGACCACGCCGCGCCGAGAGCACCAGGGCGGTGGACGACGGCGAGGCCTAGGAAGGGGACGACGCGGAGCCGGGGAAGATGCGGCAATGGATGCACACGCGGAGAGGAGTACGAGGGTTCACTGGTTCGGCTGCGCTGCCGTCGCCGCAAAATAACAGGGGGTGTGGGTGAGTGGAGGGATGGCCTGGCCAGCGGTGGGAGTAGTAGGGGCGGTGAGGCCTCCGCGGTAGCACAGCCGGCCACGGGAGGCAGGAGCAGGCGGCACGACCGGCGCTGCTTTGGGCGGCTGGAGCAAGAAGACCAGAGGTTGAAGAAGCACGACGGCCGTTGGATGGACATCGTACGGTCACTGCAGCTAGAATCGTTTATATTGACTAAGTTGACAAAGCCCTTGGTACGTCAACTTAGTAGGCCCACAGGTCAGCTTCCGAAACGGTGCGCCCCAGATGTCAGGGGAGGAATCATTTTTTGGGCGAGTGAAGCTAGAATATCCGAGATTGAAGAAGAAGCACGGCATCCGTTGGATGGACATCCAACGGCCACTTCTGCTAGAACTGTGTGTTGACTATAAGTTGACAAAGCCTTGCATACGCGTCAACTCTATTTTTTAGGGGACGCGCCAACTTAGTAAGGCCAGAAGTGTGTGGCAGAGAACTTATAGCCCATTTGAGATTTGTAAGAATGTGTAGCCCATTTTTGAATTCTAATGGAATTTACTACAGCCCATTTACAGTTTGTTAAAAGTACAACCCATTTCAACCAACCGTTCAAAACAGAATTCAATAAAATTTCCCACATTTTGATGGGATCCGAAATATATTTATCCCGAAATTTCTAGTCAGATTAAATACAATTTCAATATAAATTTATATTACGTAAAAATCCAACAAAACATTGCGCTCGCAACAATTAATGAAATTAAAATTTTCGATATCCAAAAATAATATTTTATAAAGTAATCACGTGTTTGGTGCATTTTTTATAGTTACTGCCCAGTTTTTATAGTTACATCCCATTTATTATTTCTTAAAGCCCATTTTCTTGTTAAGCCTAATGCATCCCTCCTAGGAAAGATTTGCAGCCCAGCGGGGCGGAGAATAACAACTTGACCTTGCCTGGGTATTCCTAAAAAAAGTATAGCTGGGCTAGCCATTTTCAGCTTGAAAAAAATTAATATCTGGGCTGGATATCTGGCCTAGGCTAGACGGGCCACAGCCCGCCCAGTTAATACCTGCAGCGATGTTTTCGTTGTTGTTCAGAGGAGAAAAATTAATATCTGGGCGAAACATCGAAAAACTCTGCAGTGCTCACACCTCAAAAACACAAATACTGCTCGAGCTGCTTGGTCCCAGCTGTCGGCCGCTTCTTGTGCAATTCTCTCGTTTATTGACTACTACATAAGTTGACAATGGTGTGGGACCGTGATGTCAGGAAACCAGGAGGAAGCAAAATAAATTGTAGTTATATATATATATAATAAGCAGGCACTTGCGTACGTGAGGCTATGGACCTGGTGGGTCCCCATTGTCATCCTCTCCAAGTAAAGTCATCTCCTCGCCCGCGCGCGCTTTCCGCCCGAAACAGTCAGCGCCGCCCGCGCCGCTTCTCGGTGCAGGCGATTGCTCCGCCTTCAAACGACACAAGTGTTGTCCGTCCATCCATCTGCCGCCCACATTAATGATACGCGGTTGCCGAGGCAGCTACTCTAGCGCCACACGTCCGTCCCTCCGCCCGCCCACCATTGCTATATAAACTGCTGCGTCGGCCATAGCCGCAGTCATCCGCATTCGTTCCCTTTCTCTTTTCCACACCACTACTGCCCACCATGGCTTCCTCGCGCTCCCGCGCTCTTCGGGACGGGCGAACGACGGACCACAAGGAGATGGCAGCCATTGCTGCCGACCGGCTGGCCGCCAGGCAGCCGGAGGACGACGACATCCCAATGGAGAACATGGTAGTCGACGATCCGGCACCAACCCCCTCCTCCGCGCCATCCTCGCCGGTGCATTGCACCATGACCATCGGCGAGGCCCGTGCCCAATATATGGACAGGGTGAGGCAGATGCGTGAGGAGCAGTTCTGGGAGGCGCAGGCCGACGCCGCCTACAACCACCATCTCCTCCAGGAGCACCTGCGGGCGGAGGAGCAGATCGCCGCGGAGCGGGCGAAGCAGGAGGCGCTGCTCGACTCGTACCGCTCCGCCCGCAAGGGCCGCCTCGAGCGCTGGTGGTACCGCATGCGGGTGGCGGAGGCTGCGGCCGCCTACAAAGAGGCTAGCAAAGAGGGCGATGAAGCGGGCGAGGCGCTGTTTGGCGAGACCGAGGACGAGGCAGAGCACAATGTCGGCTCCGACGAGTCCCCGCTCCGCTGGCGTCGACGAGGCCCTGCTCCGTCGAGGCCCCGCGGCGCCAACAACGAGGCAGAGGACACCGCCAGCTCCGCCGAGGCTCCGCCCCGCCAACAACAAGGCAGAGGACATCGCCGGCTCAGCCGAGGCCCCACCCTGCCGACAACGTGGGGGAGGATTTCCACCGCTCCGCTGAGGCGCCGCCCGCCAGCAACGAGACAGAGGACATCGCCGGCTCCGTCGAGGCCCCGCCCCGCTGCCAACGAGGCCGCGCCACACAGAAAACAAGGAAGAGTAGAACACGGTAGGTCGCCGCCGCTCGGGTCCAAGTAAGGCCACCGCTGCTACCCTCCGATTGAAGCCAAGCTAGGCGGGTTGACCATTGACGGCCGGTTAGCTTCTTGGCGGCGACGTGGAGTCAGAGAGCTGCGCTGGAGAAGAACGCTGCTTCTACTTAACTGCTGGTGTAGTTGGCTGACTGACACGTGGGCCCAACAGGCCACATGTCAGTTACGCAACTGCACCTGCAGTTAAGTCACTGAAGCTTCTGTTCGGCTCAGCAGGACACAGGTGGGTAGCTTCGGTTAATTAATTATACCTCCAGCGTACCCCTCTTTAGTTGAAGAATGTATGAAATGTAATGAAATCCGGCATGTTTATATGAAATCCGACCGTGTATGAATGAATTTACTTCGATTAGTTCGAATTCCTGTATCACTGGCATTGGATGAACATGCAAAACAATACGTACTAGCATTATTCCCAGGGTGATCACCTCGTTTGCAGCAGTTTCACATGTACTCCCTCCGGGCCTTTCTAGTCGTGCATACAAGTTTTGTCTCCAGTCAAAGTATCTCTACTTTGACCAATCTTATACAAAAAAGTATGCAGTTTCACAATGTGCGAAGTAAAAAGGAACAGAATGAGTACAAAGAGTTTGAGCAGCTTTTTAGCGTTTCTGTACATTGCAATCAAACACACAGGTCTGGCAATTCATAGAGAACATTCAAAACAATCGATGATTATGCATCTCAGCGACTCACATGTCAGAGGCAATATTTACTTCACAACTAAAGAATAAAGAAAAAATTGATCGACGCTGCTGACAGCAAAGGGCGTCCCATTCGAAAATATCAAACGCATGTCTTGCTAAAATCAATGAGGAAAATTTGACAAGGTTGTCCCATTCCAAAATATCAAATGCCTACGATTGTGGAATGGGCAGGGTTTGCAATCAGTTCGGACATTGACATGGCACCTCGTGCTAAATAAACCAGCTGTTCTTTTTGTGCAGTTCCACCAAAATCAACCAAATTCGCGCGTAGCTTGTATGATTTCGCCCTTATATGTTGCAACGCCTTGAACTTATCGGCACCTCCTTTCTTGTGGTGGAAATGAATGATTCGATGTATTCATGAACATTTTGTGCAGTTCCCATTGAAATCAAGCTGAGCACCCCTGTTTGCACAAATACAAAAAAGTGATTAGTATAAAGCAAATTGTACTATGAATTGACAATTTCAACAGGCACATACATGGTCCATGTAGAGCACACTTTTAGAAAAATGGAACTCACCAGAAAGAATCCTAGAACAACATTGTACTCGCGCATCATAGCAAAAAAATGGAGATTTGTTAGTCCTTCTGAGCTGAAGTTAGTTTGGTCTTGTGGGGAGTAATGTAACCATCCTTCAACTGCTCCTTCTGATGAGAAGATAGACAGGGCTTCCTCATCCTGACATAATCGGAACTAGTCACTTCACGTACTCCATATTCTTCTTTAGAGGAAGATGATCCTGTTGTGCAAAGACAAGAGGACTACTAAATGCTAGCATCCCTGTTTGCTCAAAAAAAAGGAAAGGAAATATTTGAAACAGCACAGATGAAGCACTTCTCAAGGACAATACCACTTTTTCATGACAGTATCTAAACAGTAGCACAACACAAATAGAGATGACAAAGCTCAATCATATGGATGAAATCAGTGGGCGAGTACCAACCTTTGTCAGGAGGTTTATTGTGTAGAGCATACAGATGATGCACTTCTCCGGAACCATCTGTTGCTATCTACGGTGGTGGCCATGCTTACTATATACTCCTCGATTAGTTTAATGTTTCCAACATCTTCTTGTGCAGTTCCACTAAAATATATGGTATCTTCAAAGAAGATCCCTGTTTGCACAAGTAGAGATAATTACATATTACATTAAGAGTGGCATCAAATCAGTGGCAAAACAATTGCTCGTTCCAGCCATAGCAATAAATTAAGATGCAAAACTATATCATTACTTGTCTCATCACAGTTCCAGTGCTTCATTACAGCACCGGGAGTTGATTTTTGTTTTTCTTCCGCTTGTTCTTCCCCTTCATCACTTGGTTCAATAACAGACAAGCTTCCGTGTCAGTCCCATCTAAACCAAACAGGAGGGACTTTTAGGGACTATTAGAGGGTGTTCTTCCCCTTCATCACTTGGTTCAATAACAGACAAGCTTCCGTGTCAGTCCCTTGCATCAATTTTCCAGCGGCATTATTAGAGGGTGTTTGTTTACAGGGACATTTTGGTGTAGGGACTAAAAAAACTCCGTGTCAGTCCCATCTAAACCAAACAGGAGGGACTTTTAGGGACTAAAAGTGGGCATTTGGGACTAAAGAAAGAAGACCCCGAGGGAGTCTTTTTGGGACTTTTTCCAACAGTTGCCCCTGCCACGCATCGCACCTTGTCTCTATTAGTTCATTACTAGGGGTAACATGGTCTTTTAGCATGTCATTTAATAACCTCTAGTCCATGTTTCGTCCCTGGAACCAAGCAGGTAGGGACTAGGGAGTTTTTAATCAAACAGGGCCTTAGATTAACAACAGCTAATGAGTTGCACGGGACAGTGGACGCACCAGCACCATGTGCATCTACCGATGTACTGTGGTCATGCACAGTCTGTTGCAACAAAGAACAAATAACCAAGGAGCATATTTGTGTTGGTCCCAGTTTTGTTATCTTTAGACACCTTTCCCTATGTGAGCGCAGCAAATCTAGTCCTGCTCAAACCCTACAGCCTTGTCCCTTCCTTTCCTTTTTGAACTAGTACTTTCGCCCCTTCCTTTCCTCTTTGAACCACGTCCTAGATTTATGCGATACAACTTTCCCCACTACTTTCCCCCATTCCTTTCCTCTTTGAACCACGTCCTAGATTCATGCTATACAACTTTCCCCCTTCATTTCCTCTTTGAACCACGTCCTAGATTCATGCTATATACAACTTTTCCCACTACTTCCCCCACTCCTTTCCTCTTTGAACCACGTCCTAGATTCATGGTATACATGCAGCTAGAGCAATGCATGTGGAGTAAGTAAATTATACCTTAAGGTTCTAGGGGCGTGGTTCAATGGGCGACGGGATGGCGGCGAAGAAGAAGGGGTCGGAGGCCCTCCCGCGCCTCCGCTGGGTGGAAAGTGAACAGCTGCGCCGGTAGTCCCTCGCCGACGGCGACAGCGTTAAGCCTCCTTCCCTTCCCGGCGGACGGATCCTGCCGGCTCTTTGAGCAGCAATGAGGGGAGAGAGAGGCCAACGAAGTCTTGTTTAGATCTGGAGAGGGCGAGAGAGTGTGAAGACAGCAACTACAAGCGTTGAGGCTCTAGCGGGAGAGGGCGAGAGAGTGTGAAGAGAGCAACTACAAGCGCTAAGGCTCCAGCGTGCATATATATACTGGAGAGAGAGTATGAAGCGTGCAAACCCTAGAAAACATTTTGACCAGTCAAAGAATCCTCCTGGCACAAATTATGCTCAAGTGTAGTTATCAAACCCGAGACCTCAAGTTTGATGAGCGAACAGGCTAACCAGCTACACAACCCTCCCGTTATGTTCAACGAGAGGGAAATAACCTTTTATACATTCCTGCATTCGTGTGACAAGCATGCCGTGTTTTTTTGTGTGTGTGTGGGAGTCATTGGGATTTCAATCATAATCGTGTCATGTGGCTTTGGTGGTAAGACTATCCACAGTGGTGCAGAAATAATGCAGCCTTAGTCACCTTACCTCTCTCCACGTAGTACGTTGGGTCCCACCAGTCAGAGGGTGAAACAAACAAATTAATAAGAAAAATTAAAAGCGCCAGCGGTGTATCTTACCTCACACATCTCGCTACTGCTCGGGAACATTGTCCAATTGATCCCTCTGTTCGCTCACGTACTATTTTAAGTGAATCCTTATTATAACATGCACACAAATTTTGGGCACTTGTATTCGACTTAAGTCAGTGTGCCACCGTATCTTGTATACTTACTACTCCCTCCGTCTAGGTGTAATAAGTCACGTTAGAAGGTGCAACGGGACCAAGGTGCGTGCTTGTGCGTGTGTGTGTGTGTGTCTGTGTGTGCTTAATAGCATGTGTGTGTTAGAGAGAGCGACAGATCGACCTACTCCTACAGAGAGATGTTGTGTAGTGTATGATTTTAGCCGCGAGAGTCGGTGCATCCTCTCGTTTCCGGGCGTGTCCGGTAGGGACATGCGGACAGCTGCCACGCCCGCTCCTGACCAGCCTGGCCCACCCAAAGCCCCTCCATCGCCCGCGCGCGCTTCCCGCCCGAAACGGTCAGCGCCGCTCCAAAGAATCGGTGCCGCATTCATGCCCGGGCAGAGCGGACGCCACCTCTCACTGGCGCAAAAGTGATGGTTGCTTCGTCCGTCCAACTTACTGCTGGGTCTACGTGATTTGATGGCTCATTGGTCTTTATTACTGAGGTGGTAGGACTGCTGGATGTCCCACGCTTTCGGCGAAAGGAGGTACTACTACTAGATTACAATTTTCTCCATTCTTACAGCGGAGGCGTGCAAGAGCAGTGAAAACACGCAGGCTCAGTGATTACATGGCCCACCTCACACTATCACCGTGCGACACCTAACTCTTTACATAGTACTCCCTCCGTTCCTAAATATTACTAGATGAGTCCCCGCGCGTTGCCGCGGAACAGCGGTATATCTCTCTGCGCAAAATTATCGATTTCATAGAACTAAAAAAACTCTATAACCGCATGACAAATGTGGTAGCCAAACTAAATAAACTCCCATCATCATTTAGATCATCCCACGTAAGGAAAAAAGATCAGCCAACTCCTACTGCATAATGGGATTATATTTTTCTTTTTGACATGTTAATGGGACTTAAAAGCTCACTTACATGCATGCTACCGGTGCATGCTTGCATGCAGACATGTTGATGTGATTTAAAACCCACTCACATGCATGTGCCACGGTATTTCTGCATGCTTGCATGTGGCTTAGTGCGGAGCCTCTCAATGTCTAGATCAGACGGCTATTATGGACTGATTTACTTCATCTAACGGCTACATCAATTTTGATGATGTGGCTCAAGGAGAGGATAGAGAATTCCTAGTAGTGGGGGCTAGCTATTACTAGTAGATAAGTCTTTGTAGAGATTCCACTACATATGCAACAAAATGAATGAATCTACACTTAAAATGCATCTATATACATCCGCATGTGGTTCATGGTGAAATCTCTACAAAGACTTATATTTAGGAACGGAGGAAGTACTAGTATAGTACGTACTGTAATTTATCAGCGAGATAAATTTGTACAATGCTATGAAGCGTCCAGCTTCTGTTACATGTATCTTGCGTCCAAGGTTGCCCGTTGCAACATTTCATCAAATACAAAGGAGACTAACATGCATGCTATTACATCTCAATGATTGACAGATCATAGCAAATATGTACTCCCTCCGTTCCAAAATAAGTGTCTCAACTTTGTGCAAACTTTAGTACAAAGTTGTACTACTACTAAAGTTGACACTTATTTTGGAACAGAGGCAGCTAAAGAAAAAAACGATCCATGCAGTCCCTAGCCCTTGAACCGTGAACCCTGACCAGGCTTCAATTTGCTTGCAACGTTCGAGCTTCCTAATAAATGAAGTTTGCAACCTTTTGACCATCGGATCATTTTGTGCAGTTTCACCAAAATCGAGATGAGCATCCCTGTGGCAAAGAAATTGAAGAAGCGTGATTAGAATAAGATTACTGGGACTAGTTGATGAGACATAAACTCATCACAAATACAGTATGTAGAAGCCAGTAGAGGTATGTGCGGGGCAAAGAAGTAGAGAAATATCCACAGGGAGTGATGTGGGCAGCTGGAGCAGTGGTGCAAGCCGGCTGTAAAGGGAGTTGTACCTGAGGGACGTAGCTCAACCTTGAGGAGGGTGGCGGGAGGCGGCAACTGCCCACGTCGCGGCAGTGAGCAAGGGACGAAGGCAACCTCACCGGCTTTGTGAGAGAGAACGGCGGGGACCCCTGATCGGGACATGCCGACAGTGGGTTTTTGCCGTCGGCGACGGCCACCGCATCTACACTAAGCATCCACCCCTTCCCCAAGCGGACGTGATCTGCCGGGATGTTAGAGATGTGGCCACAGTCATTTTGTGCGAGAGAGTGTGAAGAGAGCAACCCCAGCAAGCAACCGTGTAGGCTGGCCCGTCCTGACTATGTATATAGTGGATCGATTTCCTTTTCTCTCCATATGAACCTATCATATTGCGTACGTGCCACTAAAGAAAAAAAAAGTTTATTTATAAATGACGCGGCACCTACTACTCGTTCTCCTATAACCTTGCGCTTGGCATCTCCAAAATATTAACCTTGCGATTGGCTCTTCGCCTCTTCGGGAAGTCGAGCAATAATGGTAGTGCAGTATATATCGTTCTGGCTATATGAGACCGAATGAATTGATGCACATCCACCACGTGGGCGAGGGTCGAGGGGCGAGGGAGAGTGCTACATACGGAGCAAAATGAGTGAATCTACACTCTAAAATACGTCTATATACATCAGTGTTTGGAGTATGTACTAGTAGTTCATATTGAAATCTACTAAAGGACATATATATTCCAAACAATATGATATAATCTCTATAACCAAGGTAGTAGGGACGAGGAGTAAACGGAGGGAGTAGTAAATTTTTCTCCTCGTCCTGCGAGCCACCGCGCGCATGGGCGAGGGAGCGGGCGTAAGGCGGAGCAAGCTTCACCTCATCCTGCGAGCCACCGCGCCCGTGGGCGGGGGAGACGGCGTACTAAGCAAGCTTCTCCTCATTCTGCGAGTTGACGGGACACATCAAAAGTACTCCAATGTATAGAGCCTTGCCTCTAAGGTAGGCCCCACATGGTTTGCCTCTTTTTTTAACATAACACGTCAAGTCGCAATTTTTTTGTTCACCCGTGGTAGACGATCCTCCCTCCACCAAGTGGACAACCAGTACACGTGCCAAATTACCACGTGGGCTGCCTTTTTCGTACAGAAATGAGCTCCACCGTGTACCCGCGCGGGTGTGGTTGGGAAAGAGACGGGAGTACGTGCGCCGTGCATGCACCTCTTCTCTTCGTGCACGTCCCCCACCTACGTGGGTGTGTGTGAGAGATACAAACCGCGTCCGTGAGTGTTTTTTGTTTTGGGGTGGGGGTGGGGTGGGGGGTTGATTTCGTGAATTATTTGTGGGAATATGTGTCGATGACATCTCAAACAAAATTTTGCATGCAATGTGTGTGAAATGGAGGCCTATCCATATCATACATAGAGGGTCGGGCAATCCACGAGAAGAGAGGGAGCGGTCATAGCTATCGATAGAGTCGAAGAGAGGATCAAGTGGGTGGGTGCGAGATCGATGAAGAGAGCCATCGAAATTGTGTGTGTGTGCAAGTCAAAGATATAGGGTGACTGGCCTACCGGAACGTTAGAGGGCACATGTCAAGTTTGTGTGTGGCAGGGAGACATGACTAGAGCGCTCGATGTATCGGTGTGTGTGGGGGGAGGGGGTGGGGGGAGGGGTAGGTAGAGGCCTAACTATAGAGGTAGAACGACTCGTATATGTGTTGAGAAGGAGAGACCCAGTTATGTCTTGAGGGAGATCGGTCGACATCCATACATAACTGAAGGACGGGAAATATGATGGGACAGAGAGAGAGGAGAGAGAGAGGGAGGGAGAGGGGTAGAGTGCTGGATGGGTGATGGAGTTGCTTCTCGAAGATGGTGGGAGAGGCCTACTAGACAAACTAAGGGTGGAACTGCAATGTTATCAATAAGAGTGGGGATGTGTGCCTGTGTGTGCCTGTGCGTGATAGATCTGTCGGGACGCATCCATGGATGATGAAGGGGACCATGTGTTTGGTAAGCAAACCTAACTAGATCGATAGATCAATTGTTGTTTGTCGGAGGAAGGGAGAGACACAACTAATGAGGTAGATCAATTGACGTGTGGGTAAAAACGAGTTATAAGGACCTAGCTAGCTATATGTATAGCGAGAGATCGGTCGGTGTACGTCCATTTGTTAGAGGCAAATAAGGCCCAGCGAGACGGATAGACAGAGAGAATGGAGCTAGGAGGTGGTGCAAGAGGCCCAACTACTAGCTAGATAGGGGGAGGAGTGTGCGGTTGTGAGATCGATGAAAAGAGGGGCGAGAGTTTACACGTGTGTCTGACCGTATGAGAGACACGAGGCAAGGACACATAAAGGAGGAGATTGAAGGTGTGTGTGTATGTTGTAGGCAGGCATCGCTGGAGAGGTTTATCGATCGGTGTGTGCCGGAAAGGAGTTGTGGAGACTCTGGGAGAACGACCTAAAGAAAAAAAATGAATGTGCCCGGTGGATAGAATGCCGAGGGAGGGGGAGGCGGAGGGCGTGTGCATGCACGAGAGAAAGTTAGTGGTAGCTACAAAGGTTAGAGGATTGTGTGGGTGTAAGAGACTAACAAATATCATAATTTGATATGAAAGCAGATTCATATATTTGAATAGGAGATCATAGTGTTTTAAACATTGCATGCATGAATATAGCGGTGATACACGTGCTGTGCACATGTTATACCATAATGTGATAATGCATGGCGTTTGCAACTCACAGCTAAATGCCGAACAATCTAAACCATAATATACATCAAACAATCTCACATTTTATTTGAATTTGTGATAATGTGTGGCATTTGCAGCTTACAACTAAATATCGAACAATCTAAACAATACTATATATCGAACATTCTCACATTTTATTTGAATTTGTGGTAATGTGTGGTGTTTGCAACTCACATCTAAATACTTGTAGGCGTAGGGGGCGGGGCACCATACATAATGTGATAAACACATTATACATATGAGACATGGTTTAGATTATGAAGATCTAGCTAGAGCTAGAAATGTAATGTGATTTGAAATCAAAATAAAGTGGATTCAAAAAATCTAGTTTGAGTTCATATAGTACACATAGTTCATATGTAACTCGAGACTAATCATGTGGTGTGCTGTGAAGATAATACACAAACGATGGTTTAACTTGACAATAATGATGATTGTAGATCTTATTAAAACAGAGAAACGAATTCAAATGCTTTGACTTCACAACAATCATTACTGTAGATCTTATTCAAATAGAGAAACGAATTCAAATTTAGTTCATATTGAAGCGGTAGTATATACGTTTGGAATGCACTAAAACGTTCATTTGAGTAGTAGGTTGCATGCATTATACACGTAGCGAAATATTTTAATTGAACATAACATGAATTCAAAGTTTTGAATGACATTTGTAGTGCGCATTGATTTGGTACAGTACACGTTAGGCTTGTCCGGAAATTTCAACCCGCGCCTTGTTAGCCCGAAATATTTAAGATATATCTTTGTCTCGTTGTGCTCCGACAACTCCCTCCATCTCAACACGCGCCTTGCTATTCCGAAATTACAACGCGCGTGAAAACTCCCACCTCCTGTGAAATCCCGACACGCGAAATGCCCGTGGTACCCCTGAACCGAAAGAACCGCCTCAAATCGATGGGGGTACTTTCGTAACTTACCCAACATTTCGGACAAGCGTGTCTCTAAGCCATGGTTCCCCACTGCCATCCCATCCGCCCACCCATTCGTACACCGAGGCCGCGAAAACCCGCGACGAAACCCCACACCCTGCTCCGTCTGCCACCCAGCCGGAGCCTCTTCCCCGACGACGTCGTCCACAGCAACACCTCAACGTCCCTCATCCATCGTACCGGATGAGGATCCGTCGTCGATCTCATCGTCCCGCCGGTTCAGCCACCCCGTCCTCCACCTCCAAGGAGCTGCCCCGACGTTCCCCTCGTCTTTCGCGCCACCTCCATTCCCACACCGTCGTCTTCACCTGCACCACCGAAAGAGCATCATCATCACCATTTCCTCGGATGAAGCTGCGGCCTAATCGGCGCCACCAAAGAGGTTGTACACAAATCGCCGCATTTTCTTCTTGATTCGATCTCACGGTGCTGCCGGCGCTTGGTCCCGAGCCGACACGGCGCGGCTCCATCCACGGCGGCGTCGCCGGCCACTTCCTCCACGGCGTCGCTCCCTCGTCGGCGACGTCCACATCAGTAGGAGCTGCTGCTGCTTTAGCTCTCGCTTGCACTGCTGCTCTGCTCTTGCTCTCGGTCCCCTGCCTGGTCTGCTCTTGCTATTGCTCTTGCTCGCACTGCTGCTCTTGCTTGCGATGCTGCTCCGATTTAGCTACACTTCAGTCGACTGAATCGACTTTTGGGTCAGTCAATTTTCAGGGGGTGGGGGGGCTCGCCGGGGTGAAGGAAGAACCAGCCGCAGCGGGGAGGGGGGCTCGCCGGAGAGGTACCCCACTATCTATCTTAGGGTTCAGGATGGGGGCGGTGGTCGCCGGCGGTGGCGGGGCGTTGGCGGGGCGGTGGCGTGGGGATCGCCGGAGAAAAAGCTCGGCACTGGGGGGCCTAGAGGGATGGCCGGGGCGGCGGCGGACCGGCGGTGGGGAGTGTTTTCGGGGCAGGCGGGGCGGCGCACCGCCAGCCGCGGGCGGCGGGGGGCTGCTGTTTGGCCGGTGGTAGCTGGCGGCTCAGGGGGGTGGAGGTTGAAGATGAACCGTAGGCCCTTGATTTCGTATCCAACGGCTGCAAAATCGACTGACCAGAGATGAAAAAGTCAGTCGACCGACGTGTAGCCTCACCTTGCTAGTGCGTTCAGTTTCGACAGCAAAATTCAGTTTCGACAGCAAAATTCAGTTTCGACAGTTAAGTTCAGTTTCGACAGTTAAGTTCAGTTTCGACAGTTAAGTTCAGAGATGAGCGGCTGATGTATTTTACATCTAGCACTTTGTGGTTATGTATTTTATGTCATGTATTCGAGATGCTATTAGAATTCCACTCATGTTAACGTTGTTCGTTGTCTCTCTTGTCCTGCTTCAGCCTCGGTGTCGTACAACTCACCGGAGCTGCTCCAACGACGAAACCCTCCATCACAGTGGAGCAGTACCTCGGGCTCCATCTCCAGATGCCTAAAATCTTCTTCCCCTCCTCCGACAGCAAAGTCAGCCGGAGCATCCTCACCGGCCAACCCAATCACGCTGAGATCGACATGGCTTCGCCAAAGAGGTTGTACACTTGTTGCATCTCTGTTTTACTCTACATGTTATATATATTGTCCACTGAGCACATGGATTTGTTCCTTTAGTGTCTCCTTGAAAGAAAAACCATAGGAATTTTAATTTTCACTTGTCCTCCTTTTCAAATTCCTATTCATGAAGCACAAGACTAAGAGATAGTAGCATAATAGCATTATAACCGTACATTTTCTTGTGGTTTGACTTAATCTCACCATGCTTCTTTGCATCCTGTGATCTTCCAATTGTTGTGAATCAAACACCCAGATTGGCAGAAATCCTGTGTTTTTAAATTCTCTGTTTTGCACGTGCATTCCTATCCTATTCCTGTCTATTTCCTATCCCTGCATTGTTGGAATCCTCCAATTCAAACGAGCCCTTACAGAATTACTTCTCTTACAGATAGTTGTCAAAGAAAACCTTGCGTGGTTTGTCCCGCTCCTACTGCGTCGTCGTCCACCCCAGCTCAGCTGCTCCAACGATAGAAGGGTCCAGCACAGCAGGGATCCGGCCTCCAGACTGTCTTTCGCCGCCTCAGATCTTCTTCCCCGCCGCTGGCAGCCATGAAAACTGCATTACCATCATCAACCGAGCAGATGACCTCGAGGACTACACGGGTCCGCAAGAGAGGTCGCACTCTTTTGTGTCTGCTTATGTTATGCATCGCTTAATATTACATGCTACTTTATCGTCCTGTTCACCGATTAGACTCTGAGTCAGCTCCAAACTAATGGTCAAACTTGAGTTTTTAAATGGTTGTGGGGTACATATCGGGGCCGCTATCAATAGTATCTATCTACTATCTGGTTAATCTCCGGTGTCTACTATGAGTTTCATGTTGGGTGGGAAACAAACAGTAAAGAAGCCATTATCTGTATTTTTTAACTGAAGCCATTATCTGCCTGCTATTATTGGTTTTGGGTCTATCCACAGGTTGCTACCATCACTCTGGATTTCTGCATGCACTCCTTACATAATCTCACTATGTTTTATTCCTATGCATGACAGTTATTGTAAACAATGGAACTGAACATGTAGAGCAAAAGAGACGAGCCTTGCGTGGCAATAAAATTTCATGCAGACGTCGCTCCATGGTAGGCGCAAAGGCAGCCCCCCCTCCACGCATTTCGGATTGTAATCGAGAGGAAGATATCTGTTCTGAGGGGGATTCAGAAGGAGAAGACAACTCCTATTTACCCCCTGAGGTCTTCGCTCTAACTTGGCATGCTGACGTTGGTTATATCATGCATATGGTGTCTTGCATTGCTTACTTTATACATCAAATATGTCATCTGCTTAGTTTAGAGATCCTTTGTGCGAATGCCATCTGTTTAGTTTATTCATCGTTTATGTGAATTATGCAACGCCATCTTGTTTAGCCACGCATCATATATGTGTATTTTGCAATGCCATCCTGCTTAGCCAGTCATCTTATATGTAAATTATATCAGGCCATCCTTTTTTTCCTTACATATTACATTTGTCAACAATGTTAGTACATTCAACTGCTCTTCATGTGCATCAGCCATTTGACACGGCGATGGCAAATTCTGGAGTGAAAACAAGGTCTTCAGAGCAGACTATGCTATCTGACGAAGCGCATATCTCGCTGGTTACGGATAGCTCCTCAGAGGAGGATTCAGAGACAGATGACCAGTCCTATTCCCCCCCCCCCCCCCCCCGAGGTGTATGCTCTAACTTGGCAGGGTTATGTTGCTCATATCGTGCGTATGGTGTCTCGCATTGCTAGGTCATTTGATTAGTTTAGACATGCTTTGTGTGAATGCCACCTGTTCAGTGTCTAATTACCATATATGTGAATTATGCATTGCCATCTTGTTGCAAGACATTATATATGTGAATTATACAATTCTATCTTGTTGCAAAGGTATTATATATGTGAATTATGCAATGCCATGTTGTTTAACCAATCATCATGTATGTGAATTATATTATGCTATCATTTTTTTGTATTACGTGTTCCATTTGTCGACAACGTTTGTATATTCAACTACTCTTCCTTTGCATCAGCCATTTGAAGCGGTGATGGAAGTATCTGGAGTGAAAACAAGGTATTCAGAGCAGACAATGCTACCTGCTGAAGCAGACATCTTGCTGGTTACAGAGAGCTCCTCAGAGGAGGATTCAGAGACTGATGACCAGTCCTATTTCCCCCCTGAGGTCTATGCTCAAACTTGGCAGGGTTATATTACCCATGTCATGCATGTTGTCTTGCATTGCTTAGTTTTACATCATATATGGATTGCCATCTGCTTACTTGCTTACTATATAAATCATATATTTGAATTATATCATGCCATCATGTTTACATAGTACATACACATCATCTATCTGAATTATGGCATGGCAACCCATTTAATAAAGACATCACATAGTTATATCATCTCATCCTGTTTAGTGTTTACAGTCATCATATTTTGAATTATGGCATTCTATCCGTGAATGTATGTGAATTATGGCATGCCAACCTATTTAATAAACACATTATATAGTTATGTCATGTCATCCTGTTTACATAGTCTCATATTTTGAACTATGTCTTTCCATCTTTTTTAGTTAGCCATCATAATGTGAAATTGTGTCATGCTATCCTGTTTAGTTAGCCATCATATATGTGAAATTGTGTCATGCTATCCTGTTTGGTTAGACAACATAAATATGAATTATTGCATGCCCTCTTTTATTCCCCACTATCCATTGCACCTGTCTATCATACAATGTCTATACTTTCAATTACTTTTCTTGTTTATCAGCCATTTGAATTGGAGAGCGTGATGGCAGTATATAAGGGAGTAACAACACGGTCTTCAGAAAAGATAGTGCTACCAGTTGATGCAGATAGAACCACGGTTGTACTTGCCCAAGGACCAGATCCACCACACATAACCTAGACTCTCGCAGATTGTACCCCTACCTAGTTGGAAAGAGAACCAGCTACACCCCTTCTAACCCCAACCCCGGCAGATAGTAACCCAGTTCCAGTTGACACAGCACCGTCTCCACCACAGAGCACCCAAACACGAGCAGTTAGTAAGGGAACTGCAGTGCCCAAAGCACGAAGACCATCACTCCGAATCCCAACTCAACGCTTACAGGAGAAGAAGATTTGTTCTCAGGTCAGGTTCTGTAGCTATGGTGCATACTCCTTTGCTCTTGCATTACTGTATTTACTCATACCAACTATTTTCAAATTTAAAGGATGGAATTGAAACTCCAATGGCGCAACAGGTATGTTTTAAACCTGTTTCTTTAACTGGTTTGCTGTTGTAACCTGCTCTATGTTGATTTCAGTTTCAATTGAATAAACAGTTATGTTCTCATGTCATGCACATTACAAGTGTTGTTATTGCTCTATAGTTACCCACACTTATATTCTGTCTATTCTGCTTTGTCTTGAACAAATATTATTTGAACTGTGTCTCTATCTTGATTTGGCAACAAAAACTAGAATGATATAGACCATAAATTGACCATGGTACATAGATATATGTTTGTTTCATGCTGTTATCCTGTCCACTTTACTACTGAACTCATTTACCAAAATGAGTTTCATATACAACATGGTAAACATGTGATGTGTCTGCTTGTTTCTCTTTTAGAATGCGGACAAAATATTGGAGAACAGTACCGCGTTATCCAATGGTAAAGGAAGTAATGCAGATAAGGTTCAAGATAGTGAGACATCCATGTTGGTCTCCAAGAAAGCTGATAAAAACTATCTTGACGATAGTGAGGGAACCCAAAAGTCCTGTCTTGATGTAGTGTTCGAGTTACTGGCCACTACTGCTGGCACAAGCTCTTCGAACTCGCTGCCTGAATCAGTTCGTCTTCTTGAGTCTCAACTTCAAGTTGAAAGACATCGATCAGATGTGCTGCGACAGGAAGCTGAAGGACTGAGGAAGTCCCTGCAGAATTCAGATGCATATTTTCTGGTGCAACAGCAAGCGCTGGAGGATTTAAGCGCCAAACAAGAGAAAGTTAATAAGCTTGCTAAGCATCTTGCCAGCATTATGGGTACCCAGGATATCATTTCTTGAGATCTTCTGAAGTGGTTTTAGTTCTGGATTTGTTTTGCTGCGGCGTTTATTTGCGCTGGTTGCCAACTTTGACAACCAGTGTATATGATATGCTGCTTTGTTCCCTATATTTGCACTGGTGGCGAACTTTGATGCCCAGTGGATGTAATATGTGTAACAGCCGTCTACGTCTCGTAGGATCCATGGGCCTTGTACGTCTCGTAGGATCCATGGGCCTTCTACGTCTCGTAGGATCCATGGGCCGCCGACTCATTTATGGGTCTTGTACGGGCCTTTAATGGGCCGTAGACGGGCCTTTAATGGAAATCGTATGTTTTATGGGCTGACCATAACGGGCCGTTAATAGGCCGTATTTGGTGATGCTATGGAAATGGCCCAACAGACTAACAGTCCACAAACGGGCCGACTGTAACGACGGGCTGAATTTGGCCCACAAGCAGAAAATGACAGTAACGGGTCGTAAGTAACCGAATGCTGTAAATGAGCCCAAGAATAAATGGGCCCTCAGAAGGCCGAAAGTTAACTTGGGCTGGAAATGGCCCAACGGAATAACGGGCCGTTAATGGGTATAAAGTGATACACTGTTCATTACGGGCCAGTTTCACCACGGGCCGTTAATGGGTGTAAAGTAATACACTGTTCATTACGGGCCAGTTTCACCACGGGCCGCTAATGGGCCAAGAGTTATAAAGGGCCTCATATGGGCCGAAAGACGTCATGGGTTATACATGGGCCAGAAGTGAAAACGGGCTGGGATCATATTGGATGGCCCAGATGACGCTACTGGGCCTAATTCGGATAGGGCGTAACGGGCCTTGGGTTAGCGGGCTGTAAATGGGCTATATGCGAACAGGCCGTTAACATGCTTTCCATGGGCCGGATCGCCAGCTTTTGACCAAGTCAAACGGACCGGCCTTTTCACAAGAATGGGCCACTGTTGGGCCGTGCCACGTGTCGACGTATCATAGGCGCCTTCTGTCCAGTGAGTGGATGACATCTGTCCCAACGATGAGCCGACACGTGTTTTCTCTAGCCAATGATGATTTTACACGTGGAAAATCCCCATTGGTCGGGGCTGTTAACGGGTTATCGGATCCAAAACCCGACCCGATAGCTTAACGGCGTTCCGTTACGGTGGATGCCACGTGTCGGTCACCCTTGACGAAAGCACTTCTGTGACGCGCGATTTATCGTCATGGAAGTGGACACTTCCGTGATGATAATTTTGGTAATGTCATGGAACACTTCTACGACAGCACAGGTATGACTATCTTGATTCTGTCATAAATTTGTCATGGATGTACATGCATGACAAAAAACGCGACCTACTGTGACAAACACGTATCATCACGGAAGTGTATTTTTTTTTGTAGTGCCAGTCGCGACACGCTCTGCTACGGGTGGCGCTGGTGGTGGGACCTCGGCTCCTCCTTCGGTGGTGGGTGGAACCGACGACTTTGGATGCCTGGATGGCTCCCAGACGGTCTTCGGGGAGAGCTCGGGCTGACCGATCTATCCCTCCTTGCTTTCCAGAAGAAATTCCCTCTCGTGGTCTTCGGTGACCGAGGTATTAACCTCAGCCATGATGGCATCGCCCTCCCTCCGATGTTCGAACTGCGAGGGGTTTTCTTGGACAGCACCTCCTCGGTCTCCTCAACGACCAGAGGAGGTGTGGTGCATGACGCGGTCCCGCTCTCTGCTAGCTCGGCTGCCAGAGAATCCCCCTCCGAAGCTCGGTCACGTGGCGAGCTACGGGGTCAATAGCAGACATGTGATTATTGCTAGACTTAATTCAGCTAAAAATTGCAGGCGTATGTCTTTAGAAATGTACCTTCGGGCAGGAGGCTTGACCCTGGGGTTCCTCGGGGAACCTCTTCGGAAGCCTCGGACTCCTTTGCAGGGTCCGAGCTATCATAGGACAGGATCACCTTGTCCTCGTGTTGCTTCTTCGGGGCAAGTGGAGGCAGATCCTCGTCCGCGTCATCTGACGTCACCCTCTTTCTTGTTCGGGAGGAGTCGCTCTCCTCCCCATCCTCTTCTTGCTCTCCCTCATGAGCGGAGGGGGCTTGGGTTTCCTCGGACCTGGTGTCCGGAGGTCCCCTTGGGCGGAGGTCTTCTCGGGCCTCCCTTTTCTCGCCTTTCTTCTTCTTCTTCTCTGGTGCCTTATACGGCGCCATGGTCAACATCTCCTCCAGCATTTCCATCCTAGGGCCCTCGGGCTGTCGATCTGCATAGCTTTATTTATCCGGCACTGTGAGTGCGGGGAAGGAAGGATTCAACTCCCTTAAAATACAAAAATCCAAACATACAAGATAAAATTGTGTTACCTCCTGAGGAGGGTGTGCGGCGTCGAGGCCGATGTCTTCCTCCGTGTCCGGACAATCCTTTTGGGGCTTGAACAGCACCTTCCACGGCTTGTCGTGGGTGGTGCCGTAGAAGCAGAGCACAGTGGCGGAGTCTTCGGGCTTGTAGGACCACATTGGAGTGGCCCGGTGCTGTCAAGGAAGGAGGCGACGGCGAAGCATCACTCGAATCATGTTGGTCAGCTCGCCCTTCGCCTTTATCATCCTGGATATGCATTTCTGCAGCGACTTCACCTATGTGGTCGACCCCCAAGTGAGGCCCTTCTTTATCCAAGAGGTTAGCCTCGTGGGAGGTCCGGATCTGAATCCGGAAGCTGCTGCCCAGCCCGCACCGCGTGGTTTGGTGATATAGAACCATTCCTTTTGCCAGATCTTGACGGTATCTATAAAGGTACCTTCCGGCCACTCGACCCGGGGAAGCTTGCTGATCATCGCCCCCTCCCCCCCCCCTCCCCCCCCCCTCCCCCCCCCCCCCCCGCAATCTGCTTGCTGGTCGTCAACTATCTTCGGCTTGACATTGAAGATCTTCAGCCACAAGCCGAAGTGTGGCTGGACCCGTAGAAAGGCCTCACTGATAACTATGAAGGCCGAAATATGCAAGAAGGAGTTTGGGGCAAGAATGTGGAAATCCAACTTGTAGAAGAACATCAACCCCCTGACAAAGGGATGGAGTGGGAAGCCTAGCCCTCGGATAAAGTGGGGGACGAACACCACCCTCTTGCCTGGCCGGGGCGTAGGGATGACCTGGCCCTCCTCCGAAGCTCGGTGGGTGACATTGGCCAGGAGGTAGCCGGCACGCTTCAGCTTATCGATATTGTCGTTGGTGACGCTGGAGGCCTCCCACTTGCCTTTCGAACCAGATCCTGCCATGGCCGTATTGAGGAAATGGCTAGGAGAGATTCTTGGGGAGGGATGGGTTAGGGTGCTAGAGCTCTATAGATTGGGAAAGCAATGGCAAGGGAGGAAGGGAAAGCGTGCAGAGAATACGGTAGTAGTTCTCCTTTTATGGGTTGTCATAATACCAACAGTCCCTTTACTGCGCCGCAGACCTCACCGCTTCCCGATAAAATCGTGTTGTTATGCGCGAGTGGGATTGCCCAAATCATTGATCATATCCCTTAAAAACAGGACATGATCTCCATATTGATGGAATGTGCCAATGAAAAAGCGGCCTCTAACCGCGTATCGAGTTTTCGTAACTTGTCGGTAGCGGCAACTGGTTGTGACCCTTCGCCAAAAGCTGGCAGATAAAGGCACTGTTTATACTGGGACAAATGGCCTTCAGGATTAAGGTTACGTAAGCACTCCAGGGCCGATGAAGTCATTGTTGGAGATATGCCCTAGATGCAATCATGTATGATGATATTATCTATGTGTTTATGAATAAAGATAGTCCTTGGATGTAATCAATGATACTTGTTGGCAAGTATGTGACTTGTTTGTGAGATCTTGTGTTGTATGATACATCCTAAATGGTCCCTAGTCATAAGTGACGTGTGGGCACACGTCGAACTAGACTAGCATGCAATACGGTGGTTGGCTTTGTCTCACTAGCCATGAAGCATGTGATGCTGCCGAACTGCATGGATCTGATCGACCCGAGGTTGGATCCGAGGTGACTGGATCCAGGCTCGGATGAATATCGGATTGGACAGACACAGCGATATGTCATCTGTGAGTCTCTAGTACAACATACGTTCTATTTCCTAAGACCTGAGCTGACGCATGTACTCGGGATGGTGACAGACTTGCTTTGGGCCGACCAAACACTACTCCGTATTTGGGTAGTTACAAAAGTAGGTTTCGGGTTTGTCCAGACCCATGCTGCGAGACATGGTTGAGCAAGATGGGATTTGCCCCTCCGATCAGGAGAGATATACTCTGGGCCCCTCGTGTGATCCGACCAGGATAAGCATGGCCATGCGACAAGGATTATGAGATAATCCGGTTTGGGTCGGCATCACTGGCACGAGAAAGAGGTCGAGCTAGCACAAGGATGAAAGTCTCGCCTTGAGCCCGACAACATATATCGTGTGGCAAAGGGAACAGAAGTGTGACATGTTGTACATGTTTGCCTAACCAGCTTCATAGTCTGCTTGGTGTTCGGCATGCCTTGCTAGAGGCCGCTACCAACCGTGCAGTTCGGAGGTGATCCGAACTGCGACCAAGTTGACTTGAACCTAAGGGGTCGCGCGCTTAAGGGGAGGAACCTACGAGGTTGGGTCCAAGGACACTAGTCGGATGTGATCTGAGCTGGACTTGGAACGTGACCGAGTAGACTTTGGGCTTAGGATCTGTCGAGGCCGAAGTGTTGAGCCCGCGACAGATGCCTATATATAGTGGAGGTGTGGCACACTTATTTGGTTGATCGCTTTGGTGCCGTCATTAGGGCTTTGCATGTGTTGCAACTAGCCACCTCCACTCGCCGCCGGTTATGTGATCGGACCTAGCAGTCCGCCGCACGAGGTTCCTCCTGCGCGCGTGGATACCGTTAGAGGCGGTGCACTTGCGCCGCTCCGGTGAACCTGTTCGCGGGATCCGATCGGCTACATGGGAGATCGATGAGGAGGAGACAACTCCGGAGACGCGCTGCCTCAACTCTACTTCCGCTGCACGAATCAGCGCGTCTAGTGGTCACGATCTGTGATCCATCTCCCTTAGCATGTTCGTAGATGTTCTGCGGGTAGGAAAATTTTAATTTGCAGTCAACGCACCCTACTGTAGAGCCCAACAGCGGTATCAGAGCCTCTGCTATAGGATTTGGATTCAGATCGTATGCATATTAGATATGTGGAGGCGGCAGATGAGATATGTTGTCATCGATGAGATCGGCTATGTGCACGGTTGATGAGATCAACTGCACATGGGGATCGATGTGGCTATATTTTCTATCAGTTGGGATCGATGAGGTCGTGACACGATCTACCCCTACCGGTCGGTTTTCCGCCATCGGGGTTAACAGTGAAACGTAAATCCAAATTGGATTCGCGATGATCGATAAGATCGGACAAATCAGAGAATTCGGCGTGAACGGACCGCCGTGTGCGTAGCGCCTTGTATTTCGTACCCGACACTCAAACCAGTAGAATGCGATCTATGCATAACTTTGTTTTGCAGGTTTGATGTGAATAGTATGGCTCATGTGTATGTGATGCATGTGTGTAATTTATGCATGGCCTGCGCGTCATGTTTGTCAGCGGGCAGAAGCCAAAGTGATATCATTATAATGTATAATGACATGCGTGTCGACTTGTGACTCTATGCAAAAATTCATTACTAGTTGTAGTAGTTGGATATTAGAGATCAGGTTGGTGGCTTGGCATCCCGGCGTGACGAACAAGATGGAGTTCCTAGATGGTCATCGGAGTCGGTGCCGACCTTGAAGAACATCCATGAAGGAGCCATACTATTTCACAATATATGTTTATTTGGGATTGTTATGCTTCTTACTTTCTATGCATGTTTGAATGGTAGAAACATCCCTCCTGAATATCAAGTAAATTGCCATTCCCGATGTTGCACCTTCGCACGTCAAGTACGTCTAGTAGTGGGATCATAAAATTGTGTTGCTGCTAGGTGTCCTTGAACTGAAGGGTTCGTGTCGGACACGACATGCACTGCATCAGGTTAAATTGACAAGGCTATCAAAACGGTTTTGGGCCTTGTGGCAAAGGAGGTCGGGAGCCGGGGTATGAGATACCTACCCGACCGACAGGAGTCGTATAGAGATAAGATTAGCAAGGAGTTGCTTACCTGGTAGACATGTTTTCTAGCAGTGATGCTAAAGCTCACTAGTCGCATGTGCTAGTCGGATCCTGAATCACTGGGAGTTTGCGGAGGGATGCTAACTTCAGTGGGAGTATTTCTGTTTAAGGCTTGAATTACTCTACTTAAACACATTGCTTAGTGATTGCATATTTTCTGTTGTAGATCAATGGCACCACCTGCTCAACCCAACTTTGCATTGAAATCGGTCTTGGAAAAGGATAAACTTAATGGAACAAACTTTACCACCTGGTATAGAAATTTGAGAATTGTTCTCAAGCATGATAAGAAGGAACAAGTTCTAGAGGATCCACTTCCAGCTGAACCTGCCGATACTGCTAATGCCACAACCAGGAATGCCTACCAGAAACTCGTTGATGAATCAAATGAGATCAGCTGCCTCATGCTGGCTTGTATGGAGCCCGATTTGCAACAGCATTTCGAAGATGTTGGGGCTTTCGATATGATCGAGAGTCTCAAGAGCATGTTTCAGGTTCAGGCTAGGACCGAAAGGTTCAACGTCTGGCGATCCTTGATGGATTGTAAGCTGAAGGAAGGTGATCCACTAAGCCCACATGTGATCAAGATGATCGGATATGTGCAAGCTTTGGATCTGTTAGGCTTCCCGCTCTTGGATGAGCTGGCTACAGATGTAGTTCTGGGTTCTCTTCCGCCCAGCTATGGGACGTTCATCTCGAACTATCATATGCATGGCATGGATAAGAAGCTCACTGAATTGCATGGTATGCTTAAGGTGGCAGAACAGGATATAAAGAAAGGCACGCGTCAAGTGTTGATGGTGCACAACTCGGCTAAGTTCAAGAAGAGTTGGTCCAAGAAAATGGCCAAGGAAAAGGGCACCGAGAAGGCAATCTCCGCCGCGGCGCCGAAGTCTGGACCGAACTCAGAGACCGTTTGCTATCACTGCAAGGAGACCGGTCACTGGAAGAGGAACTATAGCAAGTGGCTTGCAGAGCATGGCAAGAAGGCCGGAAATGCTGCTTCAGGCAAAGGTACACTTGCTGCATATGTTATAGACATTTACCTTGCTGACATACCTAGTAGCTCTCGGGTATTTGATACCGGATCGGTTGTTCATATTTGCAACTCGATGCAGGGGATGGTAAGAACTAGGCGTGTGGCACAAGGGGAGATTGACATCAGGTCGGCAACAAAGCAAGAGTTGCTGCGTTGGAGGTCGGCATGATGCAGCTCCAGCTTCCTTCCGTATTCATCATGGAATTGAATAATTTTTATTACATTCCTGCACTTAGTCGGAACATTATTTCTGCCTCATGTTTGATGAGTCAAGGTTATGAATTCAATTTAAAGGACAATGGTTGTTCGATATTATTGAATGGTATGTTCCACGGCTATGCACCCATTGTTGATGGGCTATTTATTTTGAATCCGGAAACGGAACTTGTCTATAATATGAATGTCAAGAGGCACAAGCCTAATGAGATAAATCCGACATACTTCTGGCATTGCCGGCTTGGACACATTAGTCTGAAACACATGAAGAAGCTCCATAGTGATGGGCTCCTAACTTCGTCCAACTTCGAGTCATTCGAGACATGTGAATCATGCTTGCTTGGCAAGATGACTAAGTCTCCTTTTGCAAAGAGTTACGAGAGGGCGTCCGAGCTGTTGGAGCTTATACACAGCGATGTGTGTGGTCCAATGAGCACAACTGCTAGAGGTGGCTATCAGTACTTCTTGTCTTTTACCGTCGGCTTGAGTAGAATGGCTATATCTATTTGATGAGGCACAAGTCGGAAACTTTTGAAAAGTTCAAAGAGTTTCAGAACGAGGTAGAGAATCTGCTCGGCAAGACTATAAAGCTTGTACGATCTGATCGTGGAGGTGAGTACATGAGGCAGGAGTTGGATGATCATCTAAAAAGTCGAGGTATAGTACCTCAGCTCACACCTCCGGGTACGCCAGAGATAAATTGCGTGTCGGAACGGAGGAATCGTACCTTGTTGGACATGGTCCGATCTATGATGAGCAATCAGATTTACCCTTGTCATTCTAGGGATACGCTCTAGAAACTGCAGCTTTTACACTCAACAGAGTACCATCTAAATCCGTAGATAAGACACCACATGAGATGTGGACTGGAAGAGTCCCAAGTTGTCTTTTCTAAAGATTTGGGGTTGTGAAGCATTTGTCAAGCGACTTATGCCAGACAAGCTTACACGCAAGTCAGATAAATGCATATTCATGGGATATCCAAGGGAAACCTTGGGATATAGCTTCTACAACCGTGAAGAGAACAAAGTGTTTGTTGCTCGAAACGGGTTCTTCCTTGGGAATGAGTTTCTCGGACGGGAGGCTAGTGGGAGGCAGGTGCAACTCGAAGAAGTTCGAGCACCACTTGGGGACAACTCGGCGGGTGATGTGATCATACCAGAGTCTGTCAGGGAACCCTAGGTGGAAGCGCCGGAACCACGGAGGTCGGAAAGATTGCGCAGAGTGCACGATGTGTTGTTGCTGGAAAGCGACGAGCCGACTACGTATGCGGAAGCGATGGTAATCCCGGGTTCCGAGGCATGGCTGGAGGCCATGAGATCCGAGTTAACGTCCATGGATGAAAATCAAGTCTGGGACTTGGTTGATCATCCGCCTGGCGTAAAAGCCATAGGTTGCAAATGGGTCATTAAGAAGAAAACCGATGTGGATGGAAATGTTCAGATCCACAAAGCTCGGCCTGTTGCTAAAGGTTACAGACAAGTTCAAGGAATTGACTACGACGAGACTTACTCGCCGGTAGCGATGTTGAAGTCGGTGAGGATCGTACTAGCTATAGCTGCCTATTTTGATTGCGCGATATGGCAGATGGATGTCAAAACGGCTTTCCTTCACGGAAATTTAACCAAGCACGTGTATATGATACAACCCGAGGGTTTTGTCAATCCGACTAGCACTAGTAAGGTATGCAAGCTCAAGAGATCCATTTATGGTTTGAGACAAGCATCTCGGAGCTGGAACATTCGTTTTGATGAGGTCGTCACTGGTCTCGGTTTTATCAAAAGCGAAGAGGACGCTTGTTTATACAAGCAGTTGAGTGGGAGCTCGATAGTGTTTTTTATACTATATGTGGATGACATGTTGCTGATCAGAAATGATGTTTCGATGCTGAACTCGGCCAAGGAATCATTGAATGGAAAGTTTTTGATGAAGGACCTCGGTGAAGCGTTTACATATTGGGCATTAAGATCTATAGAGATAGATCGAGGAGGCTGCTAGGCTTGAGCCAATGCACGTACATAGATAAAGTGTTGAAGCGGTTCAACACGAGTGAGGCCAAGTAAGGGTTCTTGCCTGTCTCACATGATATAAGGCTAAGCGAGACTCAGAGTCCTTCGACATCTGATGAGCGAAGCAGGATGAGTCGGATTCCGTATGCCTCGGCAATCGGATCCATCATGTATGCCATGATATGTACACGGCCTGATGTTGCTTTTGCAATAAGCCTAACAAGGAGATACCAGGCCAAACCAG
Source organism: Aegilops tauschii subsp. strangulata (assembly GCF_002575655.3). Taxonomy (NCBI): domain Eukaryota; kingdom Viridiplantae; phylum Streptophyta; class Magnoliopsida; order Poales; family Poaceae; genus Aegilops; species Aegilops tauschii. Next base: position 490,646,003 of record NC_053039.3, read on the forward strand.
GTGAGAGTCACTGGGCGGCGGTAAAGACTATTCTGAAGTACGTGAAAAGGACTAAAGAGATGTTCCTAGTTTATGGAGGTGAGGAGGAGCTCGTCGTAAAGGGTTACGCCGATGCTAGTTTCCAAACCGATAGAGATGATTGTCGATCACAGTCTGGATTCGTGTATGTCATGAATGGAGGAGCAGTGAGCTGGACGAGTTCCAAGCAAGATACGATGGCCGATTCTACCACAGAAGCCGAATACATTGCGGCTTGTGAAGCTGCAAAGGAAGGTGTTTGGATCCGGAACTTTCTGGATGATCTTGGTTTTTTTTCAGCCTCGGTGAAACCGTTGGACCTTTATTGTGATAATTTTGGTGCCATCGCACAAGCCAAGGAGCCGAGGAACCACTACAAGACCAGACACATAGATCGGAAATATCACCTGATACGAAAGATCGTAAAGAGTGGTGATATAGAGTTATGCAAAATTCACACTGATGCAAATGTTGCAGATCTATTGACTAAGCCGCTTCCACAACCCAAGCATGAGGGGCACGTTAGAGCTATGGGCATACGATGTCTATTTCATTGACTCTAGTGCAAGTGGGAGACTGTTGGAGATATGCCCTAGATGCAATCATGTATGATGATATTTCCTATGTGTTTATGAATAAAGATAGTCCTTGGATGTAATCAATGATACTTGTTGGCAAGTACGTGACTTGTTTGTGAGATATTGTGTTGTATGATACATCCTAAATGGTCCCTAGTCGTAAGTGACGTGTGGGCACACGTCGGACTAGACTAGCATGCAATACGGTGGATGGCTTTGTCTCACTAGCCATGAAGCATGTGATGCTACCGAACTGCATGGATCTGATCGATCCGAGGTTGGATCTGAGGTGACTGAATCCAAGCTCGGATGAATATCGGATTGGACAGACCCAACTATGAGACACAGCGATATGTCATCTGTGAGTCTCTAGTACAACATACGTTCTATGTCCTAAGACCTGACCTGGCGCATGTACTCGGGATGGTGACAGACTTGCTTTGGGCCGACCAAATGCTACTCCGTAACTGGGTAGTTACAAAGGTAGGTTTTCGGTTTGTCTAGACCCATGTTGCGAGACATGGTCGAGCAAGATGGGATTTGCCCCTCCGATCAGGAGAGATATACTCTGGGCCCCTCGTGTGATCCGACCAGGATAAGAATGGCCATGCGACAAGGATTATGAGATAATCCGGTTTGGGTCGGCATCAGTGGAACGAGAAAGAGGTCGGGCTAGCACAAGTATGACAGTCTCGCCTTGAGCCCGACAACATATATCGTGTGGCAAAGGGAACAGAAGTGTGACATGTTGTACAGGTTCGCCTAACCAGCTTCATAGTCTGCTTGGTGTTCGGCACGCCTTGCTAGAGGCCGCTACCAACCGTGCAGTTCGGAGGTGATCCGAACTACGAACAAGTCGACTTGAACCTAAGGGGTCACGCGCTTAAGAGGAGGAACCTACGAGGTCGGGTCCGAGGACACTAGTCGGATGTGATCCGAGCTGGACTTGGAACGTGACCGAGTAGACTTTGGGCTTTAGGATCTGTCGAGGCCCAAGTGTTTAGCCCGCGACAGATGCCTATATATAGTGGAGGTGCGGCACACTTATTCGGTTGATCGCTTCGGCGCCATCATTAGGGCTTTGCATGTGTTGCAACTAGCCACCTCCACTCGCCGCCGGTTGTGTGATCGGACCTAGCAGTCCGCCGCACGACGTTTGTAACACCCCGGATGTAACTTTCCATATTTGTAACTCCAACTCTTGCCATTTTTGGCTATGTGTTATGATATTCCCTCCATGGTTGGGTTTTTGTCTTTCGTTTTGCATTTTGTTCATGTCATGCATCTCATATCATGTCATCATGTGTATCTCATTTACATACGTGTTCGTCTCATGCATCCGAGCATTTTCCCCGTTGTCCGTTTTGCAATCCGGCACTCCCACACGCACCGGCGCACCCCTCTTGTCTCTTTTCGTGAGCAGGTGTTAAACGTTCTCGGAATGGACCGAGGTTTGCCAAGTGGCCTTGGTACACCACCGGTAGACCACCTGTCAAGTTTCGTTCCATTTGGAGGTCGTTTGACGCTCCAACGGTTAACCGGGTAACCGCAAAGGCCTTTTGTGTGTTGCAGCCAAACCCCCCTCCAAACAGCCCAATAACCCATCTAAGCCCCCTCCATGCTCTTTGTCGTTCGATCGCGATCGTGTGGGCGAAAACCGCACTCCATTTGAAGTCTCCTAGCTCCCTCTAGCTATAAATAAGTGAGCCCCCGGATTTTTCGCGCAGACGAAACCCTAACCCCTTCCCTCTCCGTCGCCGGACGCGTCCGTCCCGCGCCGGACGAACCCGCGCCGCCGCCCGCAGCCAACCGGAGGGCACCACGTCACCCTCCCCGCGCCCACATCGCCGCCGCCGCCCGAGGCCCGGATCCGGCCCGCCCCGGGCCACGCCGGGCCCGCACCCCTCGCCGCCTCCTCCACTCCCGCCGGCGCCGCGCCCCCGAGCCCGCTCGGCCGCACCCCGCCGCCCATCGCTCCGCTCGCCTCCAACGCCGGCCCCGCCGTCGCGACGCCCTCGCCGCCGCCGCCTCCTCCTGCAGGCGCCCGAGGCCCGAGCGCCCGACGCCCTCGCCGCCGCGCCTCCTGCGCCTCGCCGCCCTTCGCTGCCTCGTCGCCGGTGCCGTCCCCGTCTGAGCTCCGGCGAGCCGCCCCGCCTCGGCATCCGTGCCACAAACCCTAGATCTGAATAAGGTTGTTTTCCCCCTCGTTTTTCCTGCTAAGTCCCGATTATATCCCGTTATGTTGCTCTATTCATCATGGCATATCTCCTTGCATACTGCTCCGTTTTGTGTGCATGATATATCGAAATGTTCATCACAAGATGCTATTCATTTTGTTCCATTATGCCATGCTCGTTTGAGTTCATCTTGATTCCCAAATCTCTGGTGCAAGAGTGCTATATGCTGTTATCTGCTGTCTGTTTACAGAACTTGGTGATTTGTCTTTTTCATTGCATTTTGTGTGTGCATCTCATGGGCATGAGCTCTACAAGTGTTTTGATCTATGCCATGTCATCTTTACAGAGGTGTATGCCATGTATTTTTGTGATCTATGTGGTGACTAGCACAAGCATGCAAACTACGCTTCGTGATGTTTCTGTTTTCAGGGACGGGATTTTGCCGTCTTTTACCTGCTGTTATTTTGTTGCCATGTATCCATGTGGCTACAGTGAGTTCCATGCTTATTTTGAGTATGTTCATTAAGGATGTTTTGTAGATATAGTTGTGCTCTATCCATCCATGCCCCTGTTTACAATTATGGAGTGCCCTAGCATGTCTTAATTTTGCTCTACGTTTGCCATAAAATGTTCCTGGCAGATTGTTAACATGATATTCAATTTTGCCAAGGTTGTTGTAGTTGATCCATACATGCTATGAACTTGATCTTGCCATTTTTAGCTTCATAAACATGCCATATTGGTGTAGGTATTTTTGTTTTGTCATGCATTGCTTTGTGATGAGTGAATCGAGCTCACAAAGATGCCTTCATAATTCTGTTAACGCCATGCTCTGTTTTCTATCAAGTCTGGAACCTGTTAACGAAACTTGCTATGTTTACATGGGTGCCATCATATCTTCTGATCCTTTTTGGCTCATAGTCAGTAAGGGATTTTTGTTCTATGCATTTATTAGATTCATGTCATACCTTGTTTTTCTATGATAAGTTCCTGTAGCATGTTGATTGCTTGCTCTGAACATTGCTACCTGATGCTGTTTCAGTCATGTTCAGTATTTTCACCAAGTCTGGGAAGCTGATATCTTTTGCACTTTTGCCATGCTTGTTTGAACCCGTTATGTTGTGATCTAGCCGTAGCTCAGTGTTCATATTTTTTCAAGCATCTCCTGTAGATCATTGTCATATGCTTTGTTGCTATGTTGGGGTGTTGTAGCATAGTTACTTGATGTATTCTAAGTGCTATCCTGCTGTTAATCGCAGATTCATGTCATTCTTGTTTTGCTTGCCATTTGCAAACCGTGCATCCGTTTCCGGTGATCTTTATATCGATTTCGACCGAAATCATCTCATCTTTCCAGTGGCATACTTGGTTTGCCAAGTTTCTGCCTTGTTCATCCTTTTTCTTCCGAAGCACGCAAACGCATCGCATATCATGCATGTATTGCATCATGTTGCTTGTGCATTTCCCGTGATTGATTGTGGTTCCATTGCTTGTGTTCTTGCTGTGGGTAGAGCCGGGAGACGAGTTCGTAAATGAGGAACCTGTTGAGTACGCTTACGAGGATCAAGCTTTCGACAACTCTGAGAACCTTGCAGGCAAGATGACCATACCCTCGAAATCACTTCTATCTTTGCTTTGCTAGTTGTTCGCTCTTTTGCTATGTTGCGCTACCTATCACTTGCTATATCATGCCTCCCATATTGCCATGTCCAGCCTCTAACCATCTTTTCCTAGCAAACCGTTGTTTGGCAAAGTTACCGCTTTTGCTCAGCCCTTCTTATAGCGTTGCTAGTTGCAGGTGAAGTTGAAGTGGGTTCCATGTTGAAACATGGATATTTTGGCATATCACAATATCTCTTATTTAATTAATGCATCTATATATTTGGTAAAGGGTGGAAGGCTCGGCCTTATGCCTGGTGTTTTGTTCCACTCTTGCCGCCCTAGTTTCCGTCATACCGGTATTATGTTCCTTGAGTTTGCGTTCCTTACGCGGTTGGGTGATTTATGGGACCCCCTTGATAGTTCGCCTTGAATAAAACCCCTCCAGCAAGGCCCAACCTTGGTTTTACCATTTGCCACCTAAGCCTTTTTCCCTTGGGTTTTCGTGAGCCCGAGGGTCATCTTTATTTTAACCCCCCGGGCCAGTGCTCCTCCGAGTGTTGGTCCAAATTAGAGCACCGTGCGGGACCGTCCCTTGGCAACTTGGGTTACGTTGGTACCTGTACGCTTCGCTTATCCGGTGTGCCCTGAGAACGAGATATGTGCAGCTCCTATCGGGATTTGTCGGCACAGTCGGGTGGTCTTGCTGGTCTTGTTTTACCATTGTCTAAATGTCTTGTCGAAATGTCTTGTAAACCGGGATTTCGAGACTGATCGGGTCTTCCCGGGAGAAGGTTTATCCTTCGTTGACCGTGAGAGCTTATAATGGGCTAAGTTGGGACACCCCTGCAGGGTATTATCTTTCGAAAGCCGTGCCCGCGGTTATGAGGCAGATGGGAATTTGTTAATGTCCGGTTGTAGAGAACTTGACACTTGACTTAATTAAAATACATCAACCGTGTGTGTAGCCGTGATGGTCTCTTTTCGGCGGAGTCCGGGAAGTGAACACGGTTGGAGTTATGAATGAACGTAAGTAGTTTCAGGATCACTTCTTGATCATTTCTAGCTTCGCGACCGTTGCGTTGCTTCTCTTCTCGCTCTCTTTTGCGTATGTTAGCCACCATATATGCTTAGTGCTTGCTGCAGCTCCACCTCATTACACCATCCTTTCCTATAAGCTTAAATAGTCTTGATCTCGTGGGTGTGAGATTGCTGAGTCCTCGTGACTCACAGATTCTACCAAAACAGTTGCAGGTGCCGACGATACCAGTGCAGATGACGCAACCGAGCTCAAGTGAGAGTTCGACGAGGAACGTGGTCGTTACTATGTTTCGTTTCCTGATGATCAGTAGTGGAGTCCAGTTGGGACGATCGGGGATCTAGCATTTGGGGTTATCTTATTTTCATTTGGATTTGACTGTAGTCGGTCTATGTGTGGATTTTGGATGATGTATGAATTAATTTATGAATTATGTGAAGTGGCGATTGTAAGCCAACTCTCGTTATCCCATTCTTGTTCATTACATGGGATTGTGTGAAGATGACCCTTCTTGCGACAATACCTACAATGCGGTTATGCCTCTAAGTCGTGCGTCGACACGTGGGAGATATAGCCGCATCGTGGGCGTTACAACGTTCCTCCTGCACGCGCGGATACCGTTAGAGGTGGTGCACTTGCGCCGCTCCGGTGAACCTATTCGCGGGATCCGATCGGCTACGTGGGAGATCGACGAGGAGGAGACAACTCCGGAGACGCGCTGCCTTAACTCTACTTTCGCTGCACGGCACTGCGCGTCTAGTGGTAACGATCTGTGATCCATCTCCCTTAGCATGTTCCTGGATGTTCTGCGGGTAGGAAAATTTTAATTTGCAGTCAACGCACCCTACCGTAGAGCCCAACAGTCGTTTTGCGATTGTATGGCCGAAGATAATTTGGGCGGCCTTTTGAGGAACAGAACTGGCCTATGAAGCTGATGACCCTTTGCATATACTTCGGCTTCAAAGACTAGTTCGGGGGCTACTGAGGGTGTCCTGGATAAGCGGGTCCTCAACCTACCGACCTATCTTTTGTGGGCCGGACTGGTGGACTATTCCAAATTCTGTTAAGGAAAGCCGGGCTCCGGATTATCCCGTGTCCTAAGAGGAAAACTCTGAAGACTTGGCGTGCACTTCAAGACAAGATCAATGGCGTACGCGTCCCATGATTAGCAACCGACTATGTGTAACCCTAGATACCCATGGTGCCTATATAAACCAGAGGGTTTAGTCCGTAGAGGCTAGAAGAAGAAGAACCATCCTACTCATCTAGAGTTTAGTTCATCCGATCTCGTGGTAGATCAACCTCGTACACATTATATACCCATCAATATAATCAAGCAGTACATACTCTTTGAGAGGGCCCAAACCTGGGTAAACATCGTGTCCTTCGCCTCGTGTTACCCATTGATCCTAGATCCACAGTTCGGGACCCCCTACCCGAGATCCGTCGGTTTTGACACCGACACTCGGCCTTGAACTCATCCTAGGCTGCCTCATGCACGACGACGAGGGTCCATGTGAAGTTGTCGGCCTTGTTGTGAATATGGAGTTTGACGTGAAACTCACCATCCGAACTAGCCAAAACATTCATAGTCCATGTATTTACGCCAAGTAAAATGCCACCAGAACGACCTCCAGACGGTTGTGAAATCCAAGTAAAGTCTATCCCTCCTGAAAGACAGTTAAGCAGACTCACTGAGAAATCATGTCTCTCCGTTTCAGAGATAGCCAAAAAATCTAAATTGTATTCCTGATTACATTCCGCGATGAATAAATATTTAGCCAAGTCATGAAGACCTCTGCTATTAAAAAACATTCCATTCATGAGGAAACAATAGGAGATTTAGAACACTTCGCCCTCTTATGGGACTTACTAACTTTTTTTAAACGTGCGGTCTTTGATTTACGTCCGGATGTTGTAAGCTTAATCAATGAACTAAGCCCGGGTTCATCTAGACCCACGTCCGAAACCGCTCCTACTAAATGAGAGAGTAGCTGACCATCTGATGAGTCATGCAGCTCCTCCTCATCGGTGTGGGAGGCATAAGGCCTGCTAGAAACACGTGGAGTAACTTTTAATCGGTATATTCCAAGTGTTTCAAAGCGTTAGTTGAAATAGAAATATCCTTATCATTCTTTCCAAGACTAACACCCATATTATTTAACTTAGAAACGATGGCAGTGTTGAAAAAGGCTAGAAAGGATTTGGGTGACGACGTAATACCTTGGTTGTCGAGGTTGTGCGTTGCTTTACGCCGCATAGCCTTGGCCAATGAGTCCTCATCGGTGTCCATAGAACCGTCGTCGGCAACCGAATGCCGACAATTTCGGCATGTAGGAGTCACCCCTGGCTGTGGTCGTGGCGGCTCTGCTGCCGGAGAAGGGGATGCTGGTGGAGTAACCCCATCCCCCACAGTCTCAACCGCTGGCTCTAGCGACGAGGCCGCCGTCAGAAGCGTTTGTTTTACTGTCATTTCCTTTGAACTCCGTATCCTGTTTCAATCAAGTGATGGAGCAGGCGGGCGTCCGTGGCGGTCTCCCGTGACTCTAAAAAAAAGTGCATACAGCATGTAATCATAGATACTTACACGCCAGTAATGCTGGTGGCTACGGCCAGCCTACGACCAATTAGTCGAAAAGAAAATCAAACCATATACTGTGACAGCTACGCAGTCTCCAGCGCTGCAGCTTGCAAGACTGTCAGCATGTGGACGCGCTTTGTTGTTTAACAAGTTTGGACGTGCTTGCAACGCCCAATGGCCACAGCTAGCTACACTGGCACTTAACAAAGATGAATATCATGTATAACGCGCCTTGCTAGCTGCTAAAACTTTCACAAGGAAAAGAAACAAGTGGAAGAACTGTGCAGCTTCACAATTAACTAATTGCAGCTCAATGCTGTCTTTATAATTAGCACCCAAGTCTTGCAAGCTCATTAGCAGAAATATCATCATCCGTTAACACATATTGTTAATTCGGATTCACGTTGATAGTGTATCACTTTAGAGAGGCTCAAGGGGCGATCCGCGGCGGCCGGTGAGCTAGATGACAGTTGTAACACAAATTAAAACTCGCTTTGAAGATTTCATCGCAATATCGCATTTTCTTTTTTCTTGGAAATGATAAATCAAAAGGTAACCATACAGGTCGTGTATGTTGGCCCAGACCCGACGCCGAGTACTTTCCGGCGACGGTGATACGACCGACGACGAACGACGATGACGAACGGAGCTCGCTGACGAACTCGACGAAGTGCTTTACGCCGAGATGCACCGATCAACCGCAGTGCAAAGCTAGCCTCCTTTAGTTAATCTTGCTCTTGATCGATCAAGCGTCGTAGTTGCTGCAAGCAACACAAAACAGCACACGTACATACACAACGGCCAGCCGGCCGGAAGCACGCACGCGTATAACCGATGTATTGCCACAGGAACGTATCGTCCCTGGTGATTACTTTATTGCTTCAACTCACGGTTTTGTTACAAGGGGATACTTGACTATATATACTAGCTAAGCCAACTAGTACTAGTCCTACACGGTGCTTGTTTAGGAATCCTACACGGACACACACACATATACGTGCACGGCAAGGACACGGACGTAATCGTGTTTAACTCCAACAATCACCCCCCTAAACACGACGTCGTCACGTGACCGCTCCGACGCCGATCCTTCTTCGCTTCTCCAAGAACTTCTCTCGATCCAAACTCTTGGTTAGGATATCCGCCATTTGATCATCGGTGCAAACGTAGTTGACCTTCATCTTACCTTCTTCCACGCAGTCCTTTATGTAGTGATGCATTATATCAATGTGCTTACTTCTATCATGATGCACTGGATTCTTACATAGAGCAATCGTGGACTTGTTGTCAACGTAGAGCACCACTCCTTCCGGTTCCTTGTCAGTGAGGTCACCGAGTAGCCTTTCTAGCCACACACCTTGACCTGCCGCGGTTGCAGCTGCAATATACTCCGCTTCACAGGATGATAATGCGACCACCTTCTGCTTTTGTGATAGCCAACTCACTATGCTTCTTCCCAAGAAATATGCCACGCCCGAGGTACTTTTACGGTCGTCAATATCTCCTGCCAAGTCGCTATCACTGTAGCCAAGTAGCTCCACCATCTCCTTCCGCTTCTCTCTCAAATAGACGCAACCGAAGTTAGTTGTCCCTTTGATGTACCTAAGTATTTGTTTCACAGCTGCCCAATGTTCTGTCGTGGGTGCTTCCATAAAGCGACTCACTACGCCAACGGAATATGCTAAGTCTGGTCGTGTATTCACAAGATACCTTAGGCTTCCAACCACACTTCTATACTCCGTTACATCAACCGCGGGTGCTTGGCTCCTCTTGCTAAGTTTAAGTCGAGGCTCCATTGGAACATGACTTGGATTGCAGTCCTCCATGCTACAGCTTTCAAGAATCTTCTTTGCATATGCCTCCTGGCATAGTGTGATTCCCTCCGGCTTTTGATGTACCTCGATCCCGAGATAGTAAGTAAAGAGCCCTAGATCACTCATCTTGAAAAGCTCCTTCATTTGTAGCTTGAATCTAGCAATCTCCTCCTCATCTGCTCCAGTTATCAAGAGATCATCAACATAGATGCCCACTAGGAGACGATCCTTGCCTTTACCTCGCTTATACATAGCATGCTTCAGTGGACTTTTCTCAAAACCAAGAAAAACTAGTGTACGATCAAGCTTGATGTTCCACGCCCGAGGAGCTTGGCATAGCCCGTACAATGCCTTGTGTAGTTTCAACACCTTGTGCTCCTCTCTTTTTTGATGTAACCCGGTGGTTGCTTCACATATACTTCTTCTTTCAACTCCCCGTTCAAAAAAGCGGATTTTACATCCATGTGATGTAGCTTCCAAGATTCTTGAGCCGCGAGAGCTATAACTAGCCTCACCGATTCCATCCTTGTGACAGGAGCGAACACTTCCTCGAAGTCTACACCTTGCTCTTGCACGTATCCTTTGGCTACGAGCCTTGCCTTATACTTCACCAAGTTTCCTTCGGCATCTTTCTTGACTTTGTACACCCACTTGAGCCCTATGATTTTATGGTCGTTGGGTGGATCCACGAGCTCCCATGTTTTGTTGTCTTGGATCGATCCCAACTCCTCGTCCATAGCACGACGCCAACACTCCTCCGTGTTTGCATCTTCAAATTTCGTCGGTTCCTCGACGCTAAGCAGATACCGCCGTCCTCTTCCTTTAATTTTCACAGGATTTACTTTTGGAAGCACTTCCTTTGGATATAAATCCACCACTGGTCGAAGATGTACTGGTGTCGGCGGACGTTCCCTTGTCTCCTGTACAGTCGAAGACGAAGTTACATCATCTGGAGTTGCCAAACTCCCGATTTCTGGCGATTGAAGCACTCCTGGACTGGCTGTACGTCCACCAGATGAACCAGTTGAGATTGGTGTTCCTTCTCCTACACGTACAGGAGAACCAGCCAGCTCATGTGCACCACGTGGGCTTCCCAGGCTGGTTGATGAGCCACCTGGGCTTTGAGGTGGACTGCCTCCTGATGGGCTTCGTCCAGTGCCTCCACGCATATGTGAGCCACCAGGTCGAGCGCCGCTGGTGCTGCCTGGCGTGTCTTCAGGCGCACCAGCCGGTCCTTCTTGCTCGTGCGCGTGTAACGCAGCGGGAGTAGCTCGTTGGCACGGAGACCACACTCCATGAGGGCCTTCCAGACCCCGAAGTTCTCGCGATCAAATCGTGGGTACGACGAATTCGTCGGAGCAGCAAATACTTTAGCCGCACCGGAGTATTCTGTCAGTTGCTTGTTCTTATCGTCGTCCGCCATGATCCTCCGTTACTAGAAGACCAACCTTGCTCTAGATACCAATTGTTGGCCCAGACCCGACGCCGAGTACTTTCCGGCGACGGTGATACGACCGACGACGAACGACGATGACGAACGGAGCTCGCTGACGAACTCGACGAAGTGCTTTACGCCGAGATGCACCGATCAACCGCAGTGCAAAGCTAGCCTCCTTTAGCTAATCTTGCTCTTGATCGATCAAGCGTCGTAGTTGCTGCAAGCAACACAAAACAGCACACGTACATACACAACGGCCAGCCGGCCGGAAGCACGCACGCGTATAACCGATGTATTGCCACAGGAATGTATCGTCCCTGGTGATTACTTTATTTCTTCAACTCACGGTTTTGTTACAAGGGGATACTTGACTATATATACTAGCTAAGCCAACTAGTACTAGTCCTACACGGTGCTTGTTTAGGAATCCTACACGGACACACACATATACGTGCACGGCAAGGACACGGACGTGATCGTGTTTAACTCCAACAGTGTAAATGGTGTTTCATCAGATCTAAGTGAACTTGTTCGACAGATTACGCGGCACGAATTAACTGACGCTCACTCTCACAGGCGCACACGAATTGAGCACAGTTTCAGCCCATGTTTCTATGTTTCTGTGTTGTCAGTTGTCACAAGAATGTTCTCAGTATCTTACCAATCATTTCCCATTTTCCTCTTCGAGATGGTAGTATTTGTATACTACTACTAGTGTTCTTTCTTGAGGCTTCTTATATTTTGCTGACCCAATCAGCCGTTCCCCAGCTTGCACCTGGCACTAGCACTAGCAGCCTGAGCTGTGCAAGAAACAATTTTGAGCTCATCTCAACGGCCATATATACACGAGCACGTACACATCGTCAGCCACTTGCGTGCATGCTCCCTAGCTAGTCCCTTCAGTACGCCGCAGTGCAGCTAGCGTTCATCTCTCCGTGCTTGCGTTGCACCATTCGCCTCGCTTGGACAGCAGTACGTACTAGCTGCACAATGTCGCGGGACCAGGCGGCTGTCGTCAGGCCGCAGGAGGCCGCGCGGTGGTCGCCGTACCACGCGCCGGACGAGGAGGAGTCGGAGATCGTGGCGCAGTTCCTGACGGCGCCGTACCCGTGCTTCGACGGCGGCTGCTGCAGCTACGACTTCCTCGGCGAGCCCAACGTGTCGCTCGGGATCAACACGCTCTCCTACTGCGGCTCCATCGACCTCAACCTCTCCCGGAAGGAGGAGAGGGTCGGTAAGCGTGGTGGCAATGGCAACATGGTCCCCGGCCCTTCGCCCGCTGGTCGCGGTCGCGTCCGCGCCGGTGCTAGTTGCCTCCTCGGCGACCGCGACCGCAATGGCGACGGTGCCGCCGCAACGCCGAAGCGGAAGGTTTTTCAGGCCGGCAATGCCCATGATCAGGGCGGGGATCTTGGACGGCACAAGAAGAAGGCTCGAGCTGCAGATCACAAGGCAACTTCGATCGACAGCTATAGCTGCAGAGTTTACCTACGTAAAGTGTCGAGGCTGATTCAGTTTAATTGGCCGTGATCATGCAGGGGGAGAAGTCTGTAACATCCAAGACGGTGCAGAAGCAGAGACCTAGCAGCAGCTACTTCTCGGACGAGTCCAATTGCTCCCAGGGGAACCGCGGCGAGGAGGCCAACGTCGCCGGCGGCGGCACCATGAAAGCGCGGGCCGGCCGCGGGTCGGCGGCCGATCCCCAGAGCCTCTATGCGAAGGTGAGCTCAATGCATGTGCAGCCCCGCAGGTCAATTCAATACGACCGTTTCAGTGGGTGTATGTATACAAGGATTGGTTCAGAGTTTTGTTCTGTCCAATGCAGAGAAGAAGGGAGAAGATCAACGACAGACTCCGGGCTTTGCAGAAGCTGGTACCCAACGGAACCAAAGTAACTCTCGTGTGCATACATTTTGTACTGTAAAAGAAATTCAACTAGAGATTGCATCGGTTACTACTAAGTTGCTGCCTGCTAGTATGTTCTGACTCTTGTGAAACTTCTTGACAGGTGGATCTCAGCACTATGCTGGAGGAGGCAGTCCTCTACGTCAAGTTCTTGCAGCTACAGATCAAGGTAACCATAATGTTCATGGTTGTTGTAAACCTTTCTTTCCTTGGAACTTTGTATGATCGTGATGTCTCTTACCAGAAAGGTTGTCTCATGATCAGGTGCTCAGTTCTGACGAGATGTGGATGTACGCGCCGCTCGCTTACAGCGGCATGAGCTTCGGAATCGATCTGAGGATCACCCCTCAGTGATGAGCCTTTTCTTTTAAGAAGAAAAATCCATGATGAACTTGACTCACTTGATTTCCATCCCAACGAGGCGAAAACTGACCATTCTGAAAGAGGATGAATTGTTAAGAACAATCCATGCTTACAAATGTACTGCTACTGACTATGTTCCAGAATTTCTGTACCCAAAGGTTTGCAGTTGTCTTCCTTTGCAAGAAGCCAAGAAGAAGCAATCTTCCGGTCACTCGACAGCATTTCTCCACAAATCATGTTCAAAATCACAAATGCAAACGAGGCTTCGGTCTTCACAGGTCCTGCACTTTGTAGATCAGCAGAACGTGTGCCGCCGGGAATGCAAGTCTTTTTTAGTAGAGCACGCCATGTTTTTGTAGGAGCTGCAGAAGACACACGCATTATGTACTGATATAATGTCAGAGTAGACTTGGTATATTTTCTCCAGTTGATTATTGTTGATGGAAGGAGAGGAATAATACTACTGGTGACACAAAATGTAAATTCCGCAATATCTCATAATGATGTATCAAAGATTAACGACCCGTCAGTGATTCTCTTAGTTTGAGAATAGGGTTTAGGGTTTCCCGTGGGGCAAAGCCTCTCCACGTCTTTTTATATATAACAATCAGCATATACAATTACATATATACAAAGTACGTGTACACGACACGCTGGACCTATTTTAACACTCCCCCTCAATCTAAACTTCTACTCTGTACAAGGTTTAGATTGGTACTAAAATGGTCTAGCATCTGTCTGGTGGCTGGTTTAGTAAACACATCAGCCAGCTGATTGTTAGAAGAAATGAACCTGACTTCAAGAGCTCCAGAAGCAACACACTCACGCACAAAGTGGAAATCAATCTCGATGTGCTTGGTACGCGCATGGAAAACTGGGTTGGCAGTCAGATATGTGGCCCCTAAGTTATCACACCAGAGAACCGGAACACGCTGCTGAGACACTCCAAGCTCTTTGAGTAGTGACTCTACCCAGATGGCTTCAGCAGCCCCATTCGCCAAGGCTTTGTACTCGGCCTCTGTGCTCGATCTCGACACCGTTGGTTGTTTCTTCGAACTCCAGGAAATGAGGTTCGGTCCAACAAATATGGCGAAACCGCCAGTTGATCGACGATCATCCGGACATCCTGCCCAATCTGCATCAGTGAAGATAGTAATGCTAGTAGAGACAGCCTTGCGAAACTTCAGCCCTGTGTGCAATGTTCCTTTGACATAGCGTAAAATCCGCTTAACAGCTTCCCAATGAACATCAGTGGGTTGTGAGAGAAACTGGCACACCTTGTTCACTGCAAACGAAATATCCGGGAGAGTGAGTGTTAAATACTGCAACCCACCAACAACACTGCGATACCGGAAAGAATCATCGGTACTGAGAGGCTGTCCAGACACTCGTGCAAGCTGATCGGAAGTGGACAACGGTGTGGAAGTAGGCTTACAATTCTCCATGCTCACACGATGCAAAAGATGCAAGGCATACTTCCGTTGAGTTAACGTCATCCCCCCTGAATTGTATGACGCTTCCAGACCAAGAAAATACTCCAACGGCCCAAGATCCTTGATAGGAAAAATGGCCGCAAGGGCATGGACAAGACCATCAACCGCACGTGGAGAAGATCCGGCAATGACAATGTCATCCACATAGACAAGCATATAGATCTGAACATCACGATAGCGGAAGAAAAACAGAGAACTATCTGCTTTGGAGGAGATGAAACCCAACTCGAGAAGACGGGTGCTGAGCCGAGCATACCATGCACAAGGAGACTATTTTAGTCCATAAAGAGCACGCTGAAGCTTGCACACATGCGAGGGAAAACGAGCGTCCTCAAAGCCAGGTGGCTGCTGCATATAAACGTCCTCGGAGAGATAACCATGAAGGAAAGCGTTGCTGACATCAATCTGCCGAAAACTCCAACCGCGAGACACAGCCAGGGCAAGAACCAGTCGAACCATGGCCGGCTTGGCAACCGGACTGAACGTATCACCATAATCAATGCCAAGCTGCTGAGTGAAACCACGAGCGACCAGTCGAGCTTTGTACTTATCAATGGAGCCATCTGGATGGTGCTTGGTCTTGAAAATCCACTTGCTCTTTATGGACTAAAACAGTCTCCTCGTGCATGGTATGCTCGGCTCAGTACCCGTCTTCTCGAGTTGGGTTTCGTCTCCTCCAAAGCAGATACTTCTCTGTTTTTCTTTCGCTATCGTGATGTTCAGATCTATATGCTTGTCTATGTGGATGACATTGTCATTGTCGGATCTTCTCCACATGCTGTTGATGGTCTTGTCCATGCCCTCGCGGCCAGTTTTCCTATCAACGATCTTGGGCCGTTGGAGTATTTTCTTGGTCTGGAAGCGTCATACAATTCAAGGGGGATGACGTTAACTCAACGGAAGTATGCCTTGGATCTTTTGCATCGTGTGAGTCATCCTTCGAATAATATTGTTCAAAACATTGTTAGGAATAATGATTTTGTGTGTTCTTCTGAACGTCAGGCTTCCGTGTGTGATGCTTGTCAGCGTGCTAAAAGTCGACAATTGCCTTATAATTTATCACATCATGTTTCCACTATGCCTCTTGAGTTAATTCATTCTGATGTTTGGGGGCCTGCTATTGCCTCTTCCGGAGGCTATAAGTATTATGTGAGTTTTGTTGACGATTATTCTCGCTTCTCTTGGATTTATCTCCTTAAGCACAAGTCTGACGTTGAGCAAGTCTTTTATGCTCTGATACCAAGTTTGAGAATAGGGTTTAGGGTTTCCCGTGGGGTAAAACCTCTCCACGTCTTTCTATATATAACAATCAGCATATACAATTACATACGTACAAAGTACGTGTACACGACACGCTAGACCTATTTTAACACTCTTCCTCGCTGACAATGCTACCTCGTAGAAGCTCAGGGGTATATGAACTTAACACAATTTAAAAAAAAAAATTGGTGTGACGTTTGAGTCAGGTGTCACATGTGTATGAAAATTGACAAGTACTCCCTCCGTAAACTAATATAAGAGCGTTTAGAATACTAAAATAGTGATCTAAACGCTTTTATATTAGTTTACAGAGGGAGTACACAACAAATATTTGAATATGAGTACTCCCTCCATTTTTATTTACTCCACATATTAGTTTTGATTAAAGTCAAACGTTGTAAAGTTTAACCAAGTTTGTAGAAAGCAATACGGACATTTACATTACAAGTCTGTCTGATATGAAAATATTTTCAATGATGAATCTAATGGTATTGATTTGGTATTGTATATGTTAATATTTTTCTCTATAAACTTGGCCCAAGTTTGTAAAGTTTGACTTCAAACAAAGCTAACATGCGGAGTAAATAAAAATGGATGAAGTATTAATTAAGAGTGATTGTATCTCAGTCCACCAAGGATCAGACACTAGGATTGACTATGTGTCACATGGGCAGATTATTCTTCCAGCAGGAGGCAACATTTTCGTTGATAGTGAGTGTTCTGTGAAACTGTTGGTGTGATAGTATCCGTATTTGTGTGTGTACATTGTGCTCGGTATGTACAAGGTGTCTCTGTAAAAGAGGCCCGCGCATACAGCACATCTCTAATATCTTCCAATCAAACACTATGCCATCTCATTGTGGCACATTCAAGTCCCAACGAGGATGAGACAATTTCTATGTCGGCTGGCCCGACATTCATTACCAACAGCTGACGTCTTACAACACAACAAATATGGCAAGGGAGAGTCGTTGTGCGGTGTGCGGGGAAGGGATTCTTGACGCCATTTCTCTAATCGAGTGTGCGGGGAAGGGATTCTTGGCGCCATTCTTTGATCGGGTGTATGATGGCGCATTGCGTGTGGTCATTGGTTGGCAGGGAGGTATCCGAGCATATGAACAAGATGTGACACCCATCCGCCAAGTTGTGGCTTTTTGCGATGATTGAATCTCATCTCATCAAGATCTGATGAAGATATGTGTGACGCTTTTGGGCCATCTAGTATGCAAGGTGGAAGGTGATACACAAGGAAGGATTTCAGAGCCCTCCACTGACGTATGCTTTTGTGCATAACTTTCTATCCAGGAAGCTACAATCAGCAGAGCCCGTAAAAGGTCTCGGCTGTGGTCCGGCCATAAGCGGCGCGGGCGAATTGAGATAAGTTTTGGTATAAACTTCTTGCAAACCGGAGATTCTCTCAACAAGCCTCGTGGTTTCGAGAGGGAACGTGTCACCTTTGTGTGGGAAACGATATACGCTGCCTCCCCCCTGATTTTCTTTACAGAGGCAACATAGAACTATATGAGTGCCCTGTTAAATTTTGAAATTATTCCGGATTCGTTGGCCCTTTTTTATACACTAGCAAAACATGCCCATGCGTCGCACCGATGGATACCACCTCGAGGAATGTTGGTGCTGCAGTCTGGAAGAATGAACGATGGATGCGGTTTGCGGCAGCTGCGCGCGCGACGAGCAAGGGCAATATCCTAGGAGCCTCGGCCTTGCATTTGTGTTTCAGGGAGTCGACGACCCCAAAACGCTGGAGGCGATCGCTTGCCGTGAATCTATGACGTTGGCGAGTGACTTGAACCTGACTATGTTATGCGAGGTGACAGACTGCTTGTCTGTACGTAGTAGTCCCAAACCTACAGGGAGATGGACTGGTCAGGTGATTCTGGAAACGAAGGCTCTGGCGAGAGCCTCCCCTTCTGTTCAATTTCGCCACGAGACGAGGGAATGCAACATGGAAGCACACTTTCTCGCGCGCTTCGCCGTGTCTCGTCTTGTGTCCAGCCGGGATACAGATACCTGGAGAACGCTCGTTCTGTAAGATCATATATATCCAAAATAAACAAATAAATGCCGCAGCGTCGTATCATTTTATCATTATCGTGTCAACCTCACTGCCTGGAACTTACATACCACTGAAGATACAACTGCAAGGAGCCCATCGGGTGATGATAAATAAGCTCATCAAGCCAAGGGAGAATAACCAGCACGGACCTCGTGACCACAACAAATGAGCAAGCAATTACCACCACTGAAAAATACACCATACATTCCAATTCTGAACCCAGAGAGCGCACACACAAACATTGTCTATCTTGATCTCCTGTTGCCAATTCACGCGTATTATTACTCAAGACCCCCCAAAAAATCATCAAAAATGATTACATCGAGGCATGATAACAACATGAACACCACACAGGCTACAACTACAACCCTAATGTCCTATGTGCTGGCAACAATCAGGAACATTAGCTATACCTACAGCTAACCCTAAACAATTTGCTACAAAGGGATCACCACATTTCCCCCGAAAATAAGCATACACATATCCCGTTGCAATCATTACCGCAGGGACGTTCTTTACATCGATACTTTACACGACTGTTTGCCCATCCTTCTTCAATATGAAAACATGTTTAATGATTCCTTTCCATTAGGCCTCGGTAGTGGACTGGGCTGCGGGTACGCGATTGAAAAATGCATGCCGTTCGGTGTATTATGAGCTGAAGAACCAGAACTAGACTTATAACTCGTCGGTGGAGGGGACAAGCTATGGGTATCCAAGGAGGTTGGAGCCATCAAACGATGACCCAATGACCCAGAACATCTAGAGCTGCTTGTTTCACTGGTCAGAGAAGATAATAAAACAATAACAAGGTCAAGATCCGTAACAGTGCAAACCTTTCATGAACAGATCAAACACCAAATTACAGACAGAGAAGTGTGAAGAAAGTACACACCCATTTGTATTTGTCTGTTTCCCTCTCACACAAGGCTCGGTCTTCCAGGACTTCTTTTCTCTTGAACAGTGTCCAGCATCCTGGCATTAACATTCAAAGTCATGAATGTCCACGCAAATATCAAAACTCAAGTGGATGCATTAACTGAGGGAAGCTTACTGGGGATTTGTTTCCTGCAGGAGAATGTACAGAAACGTGCTGGCTGAAGTGGTTTGAATTTTGGATGAATGGGTGTTCAAGCAGCTTGCTTGCTGTAGGTCTCTCAGACGGGATTCTCTTGAAGCAGCCTTTCAGAAAATCCTTCCCATCTGATGATAAATTATCTGGAATTGGTGGGTCTTTATTCAACACCTTAAACATTGCAGCTGGCTGTTGCACCACAGAAAAGCAGATTCCGTGCTTCAGAATCCCAAGACAGGGAAGGGAAATACCCAAATGTTGACATAGTCGCTCCGTTTTTATTTAGTCCGCATGTTAACTTTGACTGAAGTCAAACTTTATAAAGTTTGACCAAGTTCATAGCAAATAATATGAACATTTACAGCAAAAAATGAATATGGTGCGAAAATATATTCAATGATGAATCTAATGGTATTGATTTCGTATTGTATATGTTAATATTTTTCTCTATAAACTTGGTCAAAGTTTGTAAAGTTTGACTTCAGAAAAAGCTAATAAGCGGGGTAAATAAAAAACGGAGGGAGTATATTACTTCTCCATTAGCAATTTTATTTAGGCCAATGTGCCAATATGTGGCAATTATCATCATTCATATACAAAACTAACTAATGAGAAGCAAGCTACCCTAATTACATAAATCCAACTCATACAACATATCCTGATTTTACAAAACGGAGAAAGGCTTGAATTATTTACCCCTTCAAGACCACTCCAAGGAGGCTTGCCAGTGAACATCTCAATAATTGTACAACCGAGGCTCCAGATATCAACGGCAAGATCATAGCCTACATCTTTGACAAGTGTAGCCTGGACAACCTGAGATACAAATGTGCAAGTGTGACTGTGTCATATAGCAATGACCGATGAGATGCAGCTTACAGCTCTATGAAACAAACCAAAAGGCAAAACCAAAGAATTTGTAAATCTAAATGCCAACTTAGCAGTATGCCCAATGATGTGACTCTACTGTAAAATATCCATTCAAACTAAATGATTTCATATCAAGCAAGATTGCAAACCAAAATGCTATCAGGTTTAGAAGAAAGAAAGTCCACTTTTCAATCTTGAACTACTGCATAAGACACAAGTTCACATTTCACTTTGAACCTGTAAACTGCTTATTTCAACCATAAATTGTGAAATCGGTGTTTTTTTCACCCCTTTAAGGTAGTTCAGGGTTCAAGACTGGAAATAAACGGTTTACGAATTTAAGGTTGAAACGTGAACTTCTGTAGTTTAGGGATGTTAAGTGGATGTTCTTTCTTAATTTCAAGACATATAAAGTTAGTAAAGGTCGTCACAAAATCTAATCTATGTGGGATGATAAGCATCCCCTGAGCATATGTTCACATGTTTAAGTTATCGGCGTGATTTTATGGAAATTATAATACCTTAGGCAGGCTGAATGTTCGAGAAATCAGCTCTCTTAGGTGCTGTAGCAAACACATTGCATGAAAATAAAGTTCCATTAAATGCATGAATCGCTTTTGAGAATTTGGAACATCTGCTTTTCTTGCCTGAGCGCCATGTCCACAAGAAGACTACATGAAATGGATGTAAGCATTTTTGGTGGGCTACACACAGTTTCTCTGCTTGAGAAGTCATTATTTTACATTGCGCAAATGCAGTTCAAACCTTAAATGTGAAAATTATTGGCATGGCTAGACAGGATAGGTATCAACCACTTGGTCAAACCTAATCAGAGAACCGAACTCACACCATCTCAAGTGCTTTACTCCCAAAATCATCCACCTGCAGGTATTAACGATTGAGACCTTGCCATGGCCTCAATGCAGGCCCAGGGGAATATGCTGTAAATACCTTGCTGGCATTGTCAGTGTGACATCCACCTCTAGCAGTCTAGACTCAAGAGTTAAGACCTTATCAAGGTGTTTTTTTTCGAGAAAACGCATGAGAGCGTGCGTTTCATTGCATTGTAAAGAGGGAGAGTTTGGTTACATTCCTCCTAGGAGGCTGTAAATACCTTGCTGGCATTATCAAGGTGTTTTCACATGCCATCATGCGCAATGAGACGATGACTGCACTAAAGCGTCATTCCTTTAGGAGTCAAGCTTCATGGTTCAGTAAGAATTCAGTTTCAGCAGCAAGCTTTCGACAAGTTTCCTGTATCAACAAACTCAGGTTTCAGGTTTCACAAGAACTGAGCGCTAGCTCGGTGGCTAGAGTTTACGGTGGTAAACTCGCCGACCAGCGTTCGAACCTGTGGGGTGCTATCTGCGTGAAATCCGCAGAAAGGTCTCATCTTCTATCTAACAACGTGCAGTTAAGGGAGGGGTCCGTTCCCCTTTAACCACGTTTTTGGTTTCAGGTTTTGCTACTGTGTTACAAGAATGTTTCAGGCTTCAGAACAAAGTTCTAACACATGGGTTTCAAAACCTACAACAGGGTAGCAAGTTCATGTGGATTTCAGCAAGTTTCAGATCCCTGGAATTGAGCTATCATGTAGTTTTCAGAAAGTTTTGACAAAGTTTCAGGAGGTTTTGAGCTAGTTTCAGTTAATTACTCACAAGGAAACAGTAGGGTAGGCCCCTGCGGTTAAATTTCTCTTAAGAGAAAGTATTTACAGCCTATTTACAAGGGTGAAGCTGCATATCGACCGCGGTGACCTCAAGACTGAGGGTGTTTGAAAGAAGCAAAAAAGCATACTACATCATAACAGAAGCTCCATTAAGAGTGACTATCTACACAGCCATGGTGGTTCCCAAATCTTTCCATGAATATGCAGGAGAGCTGCACGTGAATATATTAAGCAAGAAAGAGTTTACAACGACCCGATATATGAAAACGACCTCCCTTACACAGAACCTAGAGAGAGGAAACTACAGAGACAAAAAAGACGACCTCCTCACTAAACAGAAGATTTTATCCATCAGACTCTTAGCGGCTCCGACAACCATCAACAACCTATACTTATCCTTGATATTGCCGTATGTGTTGAAGGTTGTGGAACTCGTGATTGAAGATTCCACCATTGAGTTCCTTCTGAATCCTCCTGGTGGTGCCCAAATCTGACTCAGAAGAGGCAGTAGCAATTGCGATCCAGCATCAAAGGGAAGTGTGAAGGAGACACAGGTAAAGGTGGATGGAGTGTGATGCCGTCACCATCATCCTTTATTTCTTGGAAACAACATCACGACATCCAACACGAGGTATGGAGTTGGCGTGTCAATTCTACATGGCAAAGCAAAGGCAGCGAGGGTGCCGGAACCGAACCGAGTGCTGCATTGCCACTGACTTTGGAGTTGTGGGTAGCCACTAGTTTTGGGAGTGGGATGAATGTATATAGGACAAATCCCATTGTTGGGTGGATCAAACAAACCTTGTTGAAATGCCCAGTTGGGTGGGACTACCAAAGGATCACCTTCCAATAGTTTTGTTCTAAACGAAATGTGAAACTGATGGAACAATTCAAGGCCCCTAGATGTGTTTTTGGTATGCAAAAAGGTGATTCTAGCTCCAACTGAAGAAGTGTGAGAGTGGGGGTAGCCCTATTTGGTCTAACAGACCCAGCTACAACCTGGAAGCTTTCGATGAGCACGAGCCTCGCCAAAACAGGCTTAACTGCTTTATATGTGTTCCTGAGTAGTGCAGTGGACTAATGCATTACATGGTATCCAACAGAAACTGTGATGCAATTTACTTCGGCTGTCGTCAACAAATTAGAACGCACAAGTATTTTCTGCACGTCAGTAAAAAACAATGCCTACTATGCTTGAAAATCCGAAATTAACCTTACCACAATGAGGAAAAAGAAAACTATGATTTTATAAAGACTAACTAGTTCGCACCTCAGGGGCCATCCAGTATGGTGTTCCTTTCAGTGAAAGATTTGGAGCTGCAGTGCTCAACTGAAAAGAAGAAACAGTCAAGCAAATTAATTACAAAAGTAGCACCATGGCAAATAAGGAAAACCTGAAAGAGCGGGTCCAATAGAAAAATAAACGGTGTAATAGTAAATTCATTGCCTCTCAGGGTATGCACTAAAAATATAACTATAGAAATAAGGAATACCAAATTTAATGTCATGTCAAACTAGTTCAAAATAATAACCAATGGTCCAATCCAACTAAGAAATATTGAAATGTTTTACCAAGTACTCATATCAAATGTCAAAATTACGATTAACAGCTTATGGCACACATAATGCTCAGGTGGTCATAATGCGACATAAAATTAAAGATAGGCAAATGTTCATCTGTGTCTAATCCTTCTCAAAGTGACTACTGAGTACTTACGTGCCGACGAGACATTAAAGTGACTACTGAGTACTTATGTGCAAAGTGCCAGTGCTGTCAAAAATTATAAGCCAAGACGCAAAGTGGAACTCACATGCTTAGCCATTCCAAAGTCTGCCAATTTAACCACGCCGTTGACATCAACAAGCAAATTTGCTCCTTTAATGTCCCTGCAAAAGTATAATAATTTTATCTACATCCATCATCCATGTGTCATTTTAGCCAACCAATACTTGCTAACAGACAATAGTGGAATCAGAATCAGCCCTTGAGATGTGGATAGAGCTGTACAAGAAGCTCAAGAAAACAAAATGAACTGAATGCAGAATAAAGTTGGAAGGGAAAATTAGGACCAAGCAATCTGACAAATGGTACTGTATGAGGGAAAAACAAGAGATAATGCAAAAAACTGAACAAAGGTTAGGTTCAGAAAGTTAGGAAAGAGCCAATGGCGAACAATTATCAGATAAAAAACAAATAATGAAAAAGAAAAATTACCTATGCATAATTTTTTGGCTATGTAGGAAAGCAAGACCGTTAAGGATATGGCGAGTGAAATTGCGGACAACTGATTCTGTCATTGCACCACAATGTTGACTAATGTACTTATTAATTGAACCCGGATGAACATATTCCAGGTATATGTAGAATCTATCTTCAGTCTGCAAGGTGCCCATATCACCGTTAATAGCAAAATTATATAGCACTGTTAATTCCCTCGGTGTGGGCAAGTAGAACTTACAGTTTCACTGCCGTAGTACTGCACTATGTTTTCATGCTTAAATTGGCTAAGGAATTTAATTTCCTGAAACAAAGGTGATGAGCAATCAGACGAAGTGCATAATTGCATGATCCTTAGATAGCATAAAAAAATAGTGGTATACAGTTATTGCCCAACCAAGTTCCAGAAAAATGAAACAAGTATTGTCAGAGTTTTACATATACTTAAGAAGTATTGTATAGTGGTAAAAGGAAGGCAAACCAAATGTGAGCATAAGCAAAAATATGCTTCTTAATCCTCAACAAGAAAAGAGAACATTAGACAATCACATTGAACAAGACTAATGATCTCCATACGCAGAAATAAGCAACATCAAAACAAGTATGGCCGAACCTGTTCCAATTGCTTCAGAGACTCAACTGATTTTGCGTCATCAGGAATTATGTTAACCTCTTTCATGGCACAAAGAGCTCCGGTGTGCCTGTATGTTGGTGTGACGGTATGTTCAAAATTTAGAGAAGCGATTACTACAATAAAAATGAAATATAACATACCTATTGGTAGCTTCATATACACAGCCATATGTGCCACTGCCGATGAGCTTCCTTTTTTGCCACTGACCAGCCATTGAGGGCGTCTCAACTTTTGGAACTGACGGGTGGCCAAAATTTGTTTGCTTTGGGCTCATTGAAACAGGAGGAAGAGGTAATGGGTGAAGATTGGCACTCGGATTGCCCTCAGGACGAGAAGTGTGGTTCTCTGGGAACAAGTTTGTATGCATTGGTGATGGAGGTGCACTTGGGTATCTTGATCTACGAGCAGGACTTCTCAAAGGACTAGAGCGAGGAGATCGCTCCTGGCCACCCACAAATTTTTCAGGTGAGGTGGAAGGGGGTGAAGATCCTGATTGATCTGAAGACCATGGTGATGGTGCTGACAATATATTGCTACCTTGGATGGATATTGCAGCAGATGAGAAGTCTACATTACTCAACCTTCGAGGGCTCTGTACAGGACTTGAAAACCCGCTGCTCGGGGCACTTTTAGCAGGAATATTCAACCTAAAGTTCAAAGTTTCAGTTGGGCCATCCTGGAACTTCTCTTTATATGTCTTTCTCCGTTGGCCACAGGTGGCCCCATGTGTGCCAGCTGACCGTAAGTCATTGTGCTCGTGAATCTTTTGAACAGTTTGGTGGGGCATAAATCTATCACCAGAGACATTGACAACATCAGAAAGATGGTCAGATATGGAGTTAATCTGATCAGTGTGGCATGACACAGTTTTTTTTTTAATAATCACGTTCATGTAGAATCTTCTTTACTAGCAGCTTCATGGAAGTTAATCAAAGCAAATTACACTTCACTGACTTCAGTACTGAAACAATCTCAGTCACTCATCAGTTAAAATCACAATCTGAGCCAGCCTTTTTTTCATCTCAAGAACTAATAAACTGGCAAGTAGCTTAACCAAGCATCATCAAGTACAAATGTTATGGGGTATCATAGCACCAAACAGCAAATTGTCTCAACTCGTTCTGGGGGTCCAAAACCACAATAACTCTTCGTGACATATCAACCAAATTTTGCTAAGGTGCTATGATCTCCTAGTCATAAGCTAACAAGTTCACAGAAAACCTACAACCCTCTTGGTAGAATGCAACCTAAAAAGCACGGACACGGCAGGAATTGCCGATTGGCCGTGTCGACACGGCGGGATACGGCTGGATACGCGTATCCCCCAGTATCCCCTGATTTTCGATTAAAAAGAAAGAAAAAAGGCCAGGGACACGGCAGGACACGTATGTGACACGGACGGGATACGGCCCGGCCCAAAAACAGCCATGGCCCAAAACGAAACCCTATTTTTGCAGGATCGCACGCAGCTCTCCACGTAACGAGGTGGGGCTCCCAGGTCCCAGTCTCTTGTTCTCAAAAATAAAAAAGGTCCCAGTCTCTTCTGGATCAAAGCCGCCACCTCCTGGAACGAAGCCGCCGCTGCCTGGATTCGCCGCGGCCACGGCCGCCGGCGACGCTTGGATTCGACCGGCCACCACTACCCCCACACCAGGAGCCAGCAGCCTCTTCTCCTGACGGCAGGTAACCCTCCCCAATCCCTGAACTAGCAGCCTCTCCTCCACTTCTTGATCTGTTTTATTCAGATTTGATCTTCCATTAAGCTGCTGGATGTTGTGCTTGGCTGCTTGCTAGCTGCTGCTCTTTGAATGCCTGTAGATTGTAGCAGTAGTGTTGCTGCTGTTGCTTGCTACTCATGTCATGTTTGCTAGTTCAATGCTTGTGCTGCTGTTGATCATGAATGATGAATGCTTGCTGTTTGTACTGCTTGCTGTTAGGTTAGGTAGAGCATGGCATCTGGGAGTGGCACAGCCGGTAGCCAATCGTCTGTGGGTGAGAGTGAAGGTCAGTCTGGTCCTGGTGCTGTAGATCCCCGAATGGGGCAGTATCTCTATTCTAATCTTTTTCTCCTTTATTTTCTGTATTAACTCTATATTACATGGCATATTTTTATTTTATTTTATATATGCTCACCGTATCCCCGAATGGCTGTTTTTGGAAAATGCCGTATCCCGTATCCCCGTATGCGTATCCCCGACTTTCCGTCCCCGTGTCCGTGCTTTTTAGAATGCAACTATGCAGCAATGTATGTCTGAAGCCCTAATCCAAGCTAATTTCAGATCGTCAACATGGTTAGACTATAGCAAAGGCCATCTTCCCTGGTCTCTCAATCCCTGGCCATCTTATTGTTCACCTAAACTGTTCTCACCAACCTCACAGCATTCTGCCCTACAAAGTGGTCAAAATGCTACTAGTGTGGCAGTTTTAGTATATAGTGTCATGTGTCATGCCTTCTTATATGCCCATATTGTTGGTAACCCCAACCTCATTCAGATACCACTGCCAGTGACCTACTACTTGTTAACTGCCAGTGACCTCGTTGCTAGCAACCTAATCGCTTAAGTATTAAAACAGAACTAACAAGGTTACGCTGTTTATACGAACTTGAACAGCAAAGGAAGGAAGCTTGAAGCATCTAATAAACTAGTACAAAACACACAAAATGCATCCCCACCTTGGAAACGTGGACGGCCTCTCGCCTCCAGTCCCTGCAGCCCCCAGGAACTCGGCCGATCCGTTGCAGTCCCCGTCGAACATCCTCGGGGAGGGGAGCGGCCTCCCAGGCCCTCGGCACGGCGAGTCGTCCTGGTGGGGCAGCGGCAGAGGGCGGGGCAGCAGCATGGGCGTGGACGACGACCTGGCCGGCGCCGCCTCCATCATGTTGCTCGGGGACCTCGAGATCGGCGTGGAGCTGGCGGTGGCGAGCCCGGACCAGACCGCGTCCCTCCTGGCGGGGTAGGAGGAGGAGGGCGGGGCGGCGTGCGAGTCGTCGAGGCGGAGCGCGGAGCCCCCGACCTCGATGTCGTCGACATGGCGCAGGCGGTGCTGCCTGGTGAGGCGGGGCTGGTGGTCGGGGTCGCCGGCGCCGCCGTGGCGGGGGATGCGGGAGGTGGAGGCGCGGGCGGGGGACGCGGGCGTGGAGGCGGAGGAGGAGGGGCGGTGGGCGGAGCGCTTCCACCAGGGCATCGGGAAGGGGGGAGGGGCTTATGGGGGGGCCGCGGACGAAACCCTAGTTAGTGGCCACAGTGGTAATGGCGGGGTGGGGTGGGGGAAGGAGGGGGGCAGGGGATCGGTGGCTGGAGACGACGACCCCCGCCATTTGGGCTTTGTTTTCTCCTTTCTCGCGAGGGGGGGAGGGACCGGGCGGGGTTGGTTTGCTCTCCCTCTCTCTGCTGGTATTCTTTTTTCCTCCACTCAGGTTTGGTCCGGGGCCACGCGGCTTGGGGAAGAAGTCCAGCGAGTCAATGTCTCCGGTTACACGTCGCACACTGCACACAGCCTGCCTTCCTTGCTCCTTCCCCGTTTCTTCCGTCTCTCTACTCGCTTCCGTTTGGCCTGACGGTCTTTTCTTATCTTAGAGTATAAATCGCACACATCTTTTTCTTCTCATGGTGATGTGATGAAGAACGCAAGCGTTTCATCACCTTGTTGACACGGCTAAATCGAGAGATGTCAATCTAACGGAGAAGTCTTCGGACGCTGATTGGGTGACTTTGAGTGTTGTGTTGACTTAGTCCTCTCGTGGATCTACGATACAATTCTATATGCCCCCATTTCGGTACGGCGTGGTCTAGGCACCGTTGATCAGCTCTGTTTTACAGCGAATTGCACGAGCTAATACCGATTCCATATCTAAGGGTCGTTGTCCTATCCCGGTTTTAAAACGGTGATATGAAACACTGCGGCGAAAATAAAGTAACTTCAGCATCACCTCTATGCACTAACTCACGGATCGTTCTCAGTCAAGGAAGTCAACAATTAGGATGATATCGAGTATTCTATCAGCCAAAACTTAGGACGAAACATGATACTTCCAATAACTTTCTCCAGCGCAACGCTGCACTTCAAACATCTATCTCATAGGTGTCTGATGTCAAGCGACAATACATAGAATATTAGCAGAAAATCAGGAAATATAAACACCGGTATTTTACGGGGAAACCCTCAAGTTCAGAGTAAAACCACATGCCGAAACCACTAAAATCTTCTTCCACTATAATCAAATATGGAATGCAACAAGTTTCTTCTCTAGATAGGACTAGTGGCTCTCATACATCAAGATCTATCAACATTGGAGAGCCATATATTTGGGACTCAAGAGGTAGGGATTAAAATAATCTCAACAAGATGATGGAAACATAGCTTGAAGGAGACAAGGTTCTTGACTTCGTAATCTTGGGGAGGAGCTCTGTTTACTTGCTTGCAAGCCCTTCCTTTAATCTTCCTCTCTTTCCCTCTCTCTCTCTCTCTTCTGGTTTTCTCTTCTTCTTTCTCCAGTGGATGCTAACCTGATTTTCATCACTTCTGTTGGTGGCCATGGATGAAGGGTTATACATCCCTCTTCCTTCATCTGCAAAGACCAAAATGACCCTAGGTCATAACCCTAATAGGTAGTGGGTTTTGTCACATGTTTGGGCTGCCTGGAGGCTTCACATTTGTCAACTCATCACAACCCACATGAGGTCTCCCCTCATGCTTATGAAGGAGGCACTGCCAAACTTGATACCTTGCAACATGAATGTAGCTTCTCACTTGGCAATATCGCAGTCATAATATCCGAGCCATTCTTGTCAATATGGATCTTCTCATGTTGTAGCAACTTGGAACTCACAATATCTTGTACCCGTGTCCAATATTTGGTCGATTTGGCTATGTAGAAATGATAAGGTTTTTAACGATAAAAGTAGTTCCCTTTTGCAGGTCATCTACATATGTATCAGTACACTCCGTTTATGGTAGACTCCACAACGTGTGAAGAATTGAGACCTGTTTACGGAGGTGTGTACACGCTTGGAGAACATGGCGAGGGATACTTTTACCCGACATGGATGGCAGTATGATCTTAGGATTGGCCCTCCAACGGTTTAGGCGTCATACAGTTGACTACTTGTATTTCATCCTTTTTACTTTTTGAGACTAGACTTGGTTTGGTTGTGTGCATCTTAGTTATGCAGAGGTCGGGTGTAATACTTAAACCTTTTAAGTAATAAAGCGCCCTTTATCGAAAATCAAATGATATCTCATGTCAATGTGTTTGGTTCATGAGTGATAGCCTGAATTCTTCGCAAGATGAATTGCATTTTGACTGTCGCAAAACAAAACATACTTCTCTTGCTTCATGCCTAGTTCCTACGAGAAGTTCTTCATCAACAATACTTCCTTACCATCATCAGCCGTTGCTATGTACTCAACTTATGTGGTTGATGTAGAAACGTATTTCTCTAATCTTGATTCCCATGACACTACTCCTCATGCATAAGTCACCAGGTATCTAGAGGTTGACTTCCTATGATTGGTATCACCAGCATAATCTGAATTTGTTCATCCCTGCAATATAGGACCATCGCTTCCGAAGCATAAACATGATGTAGAAGTTCCTCTGAGATATATGATAATCCACTCCACTACCTCTTAGTGAGCTTTACCTATATTTGTCATGAACCGGCTAATAACTCTAATTGCACAGGAAATATCAGGCCTAGTGCACACCATGGCATACATCAAATTGCCCACATCAGATTGGCATGGTACTTTACTTAGTTTTTTTTCTCCTTCTTGCTTGTAGCACACTATTTAGAACTCAGTTTGTGGTGGACTGCAAGCGGAGAGATAGCAGACTTTGCATCTTTCATATTAAACCTTTCAATTACTTCTCAATGTATATTTCTTGTTAGAGCCAAAGCAGCTTCTTTGGTCTATCACGAGAGATATTCATGCCAAGTATTTGTTTAGCTAGTCCTAAATCCTCCATGGCAAATGATCTACTAAATGCCCTTTTGAGGAGAGCAATTCTCTCTGCGCCATTTTCAACAATCAACATATCATCAACATATAGCAAGACAATAATGAAATCACATCACCCTCGGTGTACATCTTCATAAACACACAATGATCAGCTGGATTATCACTTGCATCATCATTATCAACATCATCATCATCACTTGATGGCTACTCATCACTTTGACTTGTACTACCTTGATCGGTTGCATCTCCACTATCTTCAGTGTCATCATATCCCCCATGATTATTGATGGGGAACATTGCATGGAAAACATTTTTTCCTATGAAACACCCAAGATCTATTCTATGGAGATGCTAGCAACGAGAGGGGAGTGTGTCTAGAACCCATGTAGACTGAAAGTGTTAACGATCTAGAGACCGCGGTTGGCGTAGTCGTACTCCCTTCGCGATCCAATCCGATCCAGCACCGAAAGGATGGCACCTCCGAGATGTGCACATGTACGGCTCGGTGATGCCTCTGCCTTCTTGATCTAGCAAGGGAGGGTGGAGATGTAGATGGGATATATGCTAGCATTGTGGTGTGGTGGTGGTGGTGGTAGCGGAACACCGGCAGGGCTTCACCAAGCGCTACGCGGAGGAGGAGTAACGGGAAGGGGAGGCGCCAAGGGGTGAAAGCGTGCTGCCCCCTATGCCTCCCCACCTTTATATAGGAGTGGGGGGCTGGTGGCTTGCTCTCCAAGCCCGTAGGGTCGTTGGCCAAGGGGGGAGGAAGGAAACCCCTCCTTTCCTTCCCCGCCGTTCGCTATCCCCTTTTTAGGGATCTTGATCTTATCCCTTCGGAATATGATCCTATTCCTTTTAGGGGGGATCTTGGTGTTCCTAGACTAGGGGTATGGGGCCTTGCCCCACTACCCACATCCATGTGGGCCCCCCATGTAGGTGGGCCCCACTCCGGAACCTACTAGAACCTTCGCGTTACAATACCGAAAAATCCCGAACATTTTCTGGAACCCTGAATATGACCTCCCATATATAAATATTTACCTCTGGACCATTCCAGAGATCCTCATGATGTCTCGAATTCCATCCGGGACTCCGAACAATATTCAATCTTGCCATTATTAATATTCCAATACTACCCAAGCGTTACCTCATGACCTAAAAGTATAGGGGATCAATCGTAGGCCGATAAGTAAGAGTGGTGAACCCAACGAGGAGCAGAAGGAAATGATAAGCGATTTTTAGCAAGGTATTCTCTGCAAGTATTGAAAATAGCGGCAACAGATAGTTTTGTAGCAAGGTAATTCGTAACAACTAACAAGTAGTAATAGTAACAAAGTGCAGCAAGGTGGCCCAATCCTTTTTATAGCTAAGGACAAGCCGGAAATTTCTCTTATATGAAGCAAAGTGTTCTCGAGGACATATGGGAATTGTCATCTAGTCATGTTCATCATGTTTTGTTGATTCGCGTTTGCTAATTTGATAATTTCATATGTGGGTGGACCGGTGCTAGGGTGTTGTTATTACTTGAACAAGCAGCCCCGCTCTCGCAAGCATGCATAACTAGGAAAGAAGAATTAAGATAAATCTAACCATAGCATGAAACATATGGATCCAAATCAGACCCTTACAGAATAACATATAAACTAGGGTTTAAGCTTCTATCACTCTCGCAACCCATCATCTACTTGTTACTCCCCAATGCCTTCCCTTAGGCCCAAATATGGTGAAGTGTCATGTAGTTGACGTTCACATGACACCACCAAAGGAAGAACAACATACATATCATCAAAAAATGAATACCAACTTCACATGATTACTTATAACAAGACTTATCCAATGTCCTCAAGAACAAGAGTAACTACTCACAGATCATATTCATGTTCAAGATCAGAGGTAGGATCTGAACATTTAATCTTCCACCAAATAAGCCAACTACCATCAACTACAAGATGTAATCAACACTACTAACAACCCACATGTACCAATCTGAGGTTTTGGGACAAAGATTGAATACAAGAGGTGAACTAGGGTTTGAGAGGACATGGTGTTGCACTACTGCAGGATGCTGCTAACGCGACACTACGATCAGAGACCCTTCGACGAAACTGTGTGCGATGCCATAATCGCAAACGGTGGTGTAAAAAACCCGTCAAAAAGGTGCAAAACATTTGCGATGGAGGATGCATCAAACACGGTTCAGATTTTAGTTGCGTGTGCGATTCAGGCCACACGGTTAACCCGTTCGAACTGTTTGCGATGAGGCAGAACAACAGAAACGGGCAGCCATATCAATGTGTGTGCGATATACAGCATACAGTTCACTCCGATGAACCATTTGCTATTAGGGAGTGCAACATAAACGGTTAGCCAGATCAAGGTGTGTGTGATATAGGGCATACGATTCACTTGGACAAACTGTTTTCGATTAGAGAACGCAACAGAAACGGTTCAACTTAACAAGATGTGTGTGATACGTGGCAAACAGCCGACTCGGATGAACTGTTTGCGATGAGAAATTAAACACAGACGGTTAATACAGTTAGTTCGTGTGCGATTCTATGTGTACAAAAAACTTTGAACAATGCAAACTAGTTGCTTGCGGTGGCTAGGAGTATCGCACACGATGCGTCTGCGAGTACTCGTGTGCGATGATTAGTAAGTTACACATACATTTCCTTATGTTAACACTTGTGTGATAAATAACACGTGGCACCAGATACGGTATTCGGGTTGTGTGTGTGCTCCACTTAATCTTCCCGCGCTCCAGCGGATGCTTCCCGCGCTCCACATGGATGAATTGTAAAATCCACGCCTATTCCCTCAACGGTTTCCCGCCACCAGCTAACGGCTTGTTGCATGTAACCCAGGCGGCAACGCATCGCCGCGACACTCTGCGAAGATATAGTCCTCACCCATCTACCATTAGTTATTCCAAGCATGCCAGGCAACGACCAAAGCTTCGACGTCGACGCCTACATGCGTTACATCTTCGGCGAGGAGAACGAGCTGGAGCAGGTCGGGGAGCAAGAGCTTCATCGGCCGGTGCAGGCACCATGGCCCATCGGCAGCGATATCGGCATCACAGTCCTTGGGAGCACAATCGACATATTGCAGAGGAGGTGTGATGAGCAGTTTGCCATCCACCGTGCAAAAGATCCAGAGCTGCTCGGCGGCATGGTCGACGACCCACCCGAAGAGCCGCCGTCACCAGTGCTCATCGAGAGCGTGATGCCCCGTAAGGAATGGGCAGAGGACCTCTGCGATTCAGTCAAGATAAAGGCAGCCTACGGCTTCATCATTGCCCGCGGCGGCCGTGTCAACCTCGATCCCGATGATGTGGTGGCCAGGCTCGAGCGCATCCTTGGCGGAGTTGACATCCCCGATGAAGTAGAACATCGCCAACGTGATATCTTGTGGATGCAGGTGATCGACGGAATTTATTACCAGGCCAAAGACATGGAAATGGAGCGGTTCCGCGGAGTTGTCATGCGCGCGATTGCACGCTATCAAGCTCTTCTGGAAGAGACCTAGCAGCCCCAAGAGCCTCCCAGCGCCAGCAGCTCCGTAGGCGGAGGCGGGTCGGGACACTCAGAGTAAGGGTGCTATGCTGATCATGGAGTCCGAGAAGACCATCATCGGAAGGCCGCCAGCTTAGCCTTTTAGCTTATATTTTATTATAATTGTATGCATATGTAGGTCGTGAGTGTTCTGGGCCTTGCCGCATTTGGCATTTTAAATTATCCTGAATATGTAAGACAATTATTAAGAATCATTAACAGTTGCAATTGTAACTTTGCCTCAACGGCGAGCAGAGCGCGCGCAGGGACGCCAGAGCGGAGCGCGCCGCGGCCGCCTCAACGGCGAGCAACCACGTGGTCAACCTTCTGCCATCAATAAATTTTGACCTTGTTTCTTGTCACATTGCTGATTACAATGCAATAAGTAATTGCAAATCTATTCACACCTATCAAACTAATATGTGTTCACACTTAGCACCGAGCTATAAAAACTACCCACTCGAAAATTACTTCACAGTTCCTCTCCTCATCACCCAAAAAACTGGTTTTCTCTGTCAAGTCGTTCCGCCATGACCGGTAGGAGGACTTTAGGGTGGACATATAACCAGGCAGCAAAGACCAAGGCCGCGGAAGCACTAGAGAGGCCCCCCCGCGAAGCCGCAGCCGCAATAGAGATGTCCGGGCACGCCGCGGAGCCCTCGAACGAGCTCTCACGGGCACGCGAGGGCTCTCACAAGCGCATTCGCGGCGTCGGTCATCGCGACGAGCCGGCGTTCCTGAAGCCCTACGCCGGCGACGACGACATTCTCGCTGGTTTCACTACGCAGCAGGAGCTGGTCGACGGCTTGACGAAGCTGCTCAAGATCAGCGATGCCTCGGTTGACAAGGTGACCGGCCTTGTCGAGCAACTCATGGATGACAATGCGAAGCTCCTCAAGTTGGTCGCCGAGAAGGAGGAGGAGGCCGCCGGCTGGAAGATGCTGCATGAGCAGAGCAGTGCCACGGAGATGACCTGAAAGCGGTCGTCGAGGAACTGATGGGTGGCTTGAAGAAGCTCCGGATCGAGCGCGAGCAGGAGGTGGAGGAATCCGTGGCTGCTTTCAAGCAAAGTCGTGAGGAATTGAAGAAGGAGCTGGAGGATTTCGCCGCCCCGCGATCCATCGACGAGTAGAGACAGTAGCGACCTAGATCGTTGTCTGCAATTTCCTTCTTCTCTTGCCCCTGTGTCTTCCGGGCTTTGCCGCATGTGGCATTTTAAATTATCCGGAATATGTAAGACAATTATTATGTGCGCCATTGTAAATTTGTCATTGTATTATCCGTTGCCATTTTATTTGTGGTTGTGTTATCTGTTGCCCTATGTGGCAATTTAAATTAGGGCGGAATACTAGTTGAAAACACGAACAAAGCAAATGCTGCCATGGGATCACAAGCAAACACCCTCCGTCCAGGTGCTTTAATTAACCCATTAATGGAGAAATTGTGAGCGAGGCGGGTGGCGGCTGGTGCATGGAGGTCAAAGAGCTCGCTTCCCGGTGAGCATGGGCGGCCTTGCTGCTCGCACGTGTCCCGTTGAGCCTGCGAGGTGGACAGGATGCACGCGTCCTGTCGAGCCTGCGCGGCGGACTGCTCGCACGCGTCCCGTCGAACCTGCACGGCGGACTTCTCGCGCTCGTCCCGTCTAATCAAATAGCTGCACGCACG
Source organism: Aegilops tauschii subsp. strangulata (assembly GCF_002575655.3). Lineage (NCBI taxonomy): Eukaryota > Viridiplantae > Streptophyta > Magnoliopsida > Poales > Poaceae > Aegilops > Aegilops tauschii. The sequence goes on from NC_053039.3 coordinate 490,681,994, forward strand.
CCACCGAGTATGGTTAAATTTCGACACGGTAAATATAATACAACCGTTTGCGATATTAACGTGTCAGCTTTTTGTTTCAAAAAGGACTTCGTTGGCTACTAATGTGTGCGCCTCTTCTCAAACTGGACGATTTTTTTTACCACGACATATATGTGCCATGTCATGAAACCATGCCAAGTTTCATGTTTTTGGGTGACTTTTTTATTTACTGGAATTTAAAAACTGAGATTCTCATTGTTTCAGGACGACGACGAGTTTGTAATTCATTCTCATTCCTTAAACAAGACCTAAACATGCACCCAATGACACATGTACGATTTCCCACCCATTTTGCTTCACTGGAGCATGTGGTTGTAGTTCAAATTTGAATTATGGACTACATTAAATGCATAGAAAACTTAGTAATTAGTAATATATATGTGCCATGACATGACACCTTGCCACCTTTGATGACTTTCTGGTGAGTTTAGGATTTATGGGGACTTAAAAACCGAGATTTGAAATGTTTGAGGAAGAGCCAGGACACCGGTACGATTGTAATTCGTTCCCATTCTTGGCATGAGACCTAAACATGCACCCAAGGACACATGTATAATTTTTCTAGCCATTTTGGTGAACTGGAGCATGTATTTGTAGTTCAGATTTGAATTATGGACATTAAATGCCTAGGAAACTCAATTAGTGTATAAAAAGGCCAAACGAACCCTGAATAAGTTTAAATTTCAGCACGGATATCATGTGGTTCCATGTTGCCCGTGGAAGAAAATACAAGGCGAAAAGAGGCAGTGATTACGTTTCACCCACAAGGGGAACACGTTTCCCTATCAGAACCACGAGGCTTCTTTGAGAGAAGCTCTAGTTTTTGTAAGAGGTTTGTAATAAAGCTTGGCCCAAATTGGACAATGTTTTTACCACGACATATATGTGCCATGACGTGACACCATGCCACCTTTGATGACTTTCTGGTGAGTTTAGGATTTATGGGGACTTAAAAACCGAGATTCGAAATGTTTGAGTACGAGCCATGGCACAAGTACGGTTGTAATTCGTTCCCATTCCTGGCATGGGACCTAAACATGCACCCAAGGACTGTCGGATGTGGGGTTCCGGCAAACCCTTAAGGTTCGAACTCTGGGGTGCACGCGAAGTTCTTTCCCTCCGACCGATCTACGCCCTAACTCGCTAAGATCTTCGCGGACGAACTCGATGAACTAGCAACACAGAAAGACACGAGATTTATACTGGTTCGGGCCACCGTTGTGGTGTAATACCCTACTCCAGTGTGTGGTGGTGGATTGCCTCTTGGGCTGGTGATGAACAGTACAAGGGGAAGAGCAACCTCCTGAGGTTGAGGTGTTCCTGTGCTCGACTAACTTGTGTGGGTGAGATGCCTCTCAATCAGCTGCCCCTACTGTGGTGGCTAGTTCTACTTATATAGGCCCTGGTCCTCTCCCCAAATATCGAGCGGGAAGGGAGCCAACAATGGCGGGCTCATTCGAAAGGGGACAGCCAGTACAAGCTATCCTGACAAAAGTGGTCTCCGCTTGCAAAAGGCTCTGGTGGTGACGCCGTCTTGGGCTCCACTGTGACCCCCGTCCCGCTGGCCTGCTGGTCTTGGTCTCGTTGCACCGATATGGAAACCTTTGCCTGATGCCTCGGTACTCCACGCCTGCGCCTGCCTCCTTAGCACCAAAGAGGAAACAAGGACGCTGCGCGTGCTGGCGCCCACATGGCGCCCGCCTGGTGTTGATCGTCACGGCTCACGTCACAAGAGCTTCGTGAGGTTTGCCCCGCCTTGATATCTCCACTCCTCGTGAGGCATCCTGGTGAGGCCGCTCCCAAGGAGGTCTTGCGTCATCCGCCTCGCGAGGGTCTTGCATGCCTTGTTGATGAAGATGGGCCGTACAGGCCTGCTAGCATAGCCACGCCGTGGGCCGCAGGCAGGCAAGTCTGGGGACCCCCGTTCCCAGAACGCCGACAGTAGCCCCCGGGCCCAAGGTGCGCTCGGGCTTGGCTTCGAGGCGAAGCCAAGGGTCAAGTACGGAGCGCCGCGGGCCCCAAAAGCCTGCGGCCTCGGTCGACGCGTGGCGGTTGATTGGACGTGGGCGTGTCCGCTCCCCCACGCTGCCTCGGCAACTGCTCGATTTGACAAGTCCCTGCGACATGCAAGGAGAATCATCATTACCTGCAATCGTGGGGGGCGCCGGTTGGCCTTCTTCCGCTATAAATGGGGAGGGGCGGAGGCCCCGTCGCCCATCTCTTCTTGGTTCATTCGCTCCTTCCTCCTTGCTCCACCGCTAGCAGCAATGGCGCCGTCAAAGAGGTTCTCCGCCGCGGAGAAAGGCAAGGCCCCTCGGGAGGGACCTGGCTCCCCGGCACCCAAGCGAGGACGTGGCCATCCCCGCAAGCATGCCGTGACCCCCGCCGTGGCTCCCGGCTCTCAGGGTGGCTCCGCAGTGCGCGGCAGGAGTCGCTCTGGTCGCGGTAGTCCTGTCGACGAGAGGAGGCGTGCTGTGGTTGCGCGGCCTCCCCGACCGCGGTTCCACGCGTCAGAGGTGCTGCCGGAGTTCGTTTTCTAGTCGGAGGATCCGGCCGGCAGCTGGCTCCAGCTCCCCCGCTTCTTTGCCGACGAGCTGCCAGCCTCCGGTCCAAGCGGGCTCTGGCTGCAGGCAGCCGGTTGCTGCAGCCGGGCTTCTTGGGTCGCGGTCGAGGTCTCTATCGCGGGCAACATTGCTCTGGCCCGCGGCTGGCAGACATTCGCCCGCGCGCGTGGCCTGGGCAGGCGGTGCACCCTCCACTTCAAATTCGATGGCGACGCGACCCTCTTCGTGAGGGTGTTCAGGGAAGACGGTCGCCGTGCCGGATGCTACCCCGAGGTGAACGACGGCGAGGAGGTGTTCGGCCTTGGCGATGGTCGGGGCGAGGAGGAGGACGAACCCGCCGGCTGCGTCTCGTCTGGCTATGGTGGCTCCTCACTTGGTGACAGTTCCAGCAGCGGCGGCCTTGATCAGCCGCCACGCCGCCGCGCCCGCTTCGAAGGTGGTAGCGGGTCGTCTTGCCGCCTCGCGTCGGTGAAGCGCGAGGAGGGTCCGACTAGACCCGGGACGTCGCCAAGGCCCTGCCCCCGTCGGCTGCTGTAGGGGCGAGCGCCGCTTTTGTTATGTTTCCCTTTTTCTTCCTGCATCAAAGTGAAGCCATCATGGGCCCGGAGGGGCGTGTATCAAACCATAATTTATCAACCACTATGCTACGCTTGTTGTTTCAGTGCTGTTTGGCTATTTTGCGCAAAGATAACTTAGCCTGGTGCATTCGGGACGCCCTCCTCCTTACGAGGCGTTTGCCTCCTCGTGTCCATCTTGACCTTGTGATCTGCGATTGCTTAGGAACTGCAAAAATTCATTAGGGAGTTTTCCAAGAGATTCGTCGTCCGCCCAAGCTTTGACCCGGCGCTTTGTATCGCGGTATCCGTGGGGCACGGATTAGGAGAGATGCGCCAGCTTTCGGGCTCGAACGAGGGTGGCCCACGAGAAGGCGGAGAGAAGAAAAACACTCGCGAGGGCACCTGCCTAGCCCCCCTCGCGAGGTATGCGAGAGAGAGAACACGAGTGAACCAGAGACGGAAAATGTGGTAAGAAGCAAGGGAATCGAATCAGCAGGGAACACCAGAGGCAAACTTCGTTTAAGGAAAAATGAACCAACTACGGAAAGCAAATGAAAAGCCACTTCTGGCACCTAATCTAGTCTTCAAGTCTTCTCACCAGCGCGGAGCTAAGTGCTGCCACTAGGCGTGGGAGGGAGCCCCAGGGCCTGAGGCCGGCGCTCCTGAGACTCCGGGGTGTGTACAGCCCCACTCATTATTACGTGAGAGTGTCACGGGCGGCGATTCTTCACAGGCACCGGGCCTTCTTCACAGGCTCTGGGCCTTTCTTCACAGGCTCTGGGCCTTGCTTCATGGGTAGAACTTCCGGAGGTGATGGATGTTCCAGGCGTTCTGGATGCGTACCCCGTCCTGGGTCTCCAGGCGCACGACGCCAGGCCTGGAGATGTGGACGACCTTGAACGGGCCCTCCCACACGGGTGAAAGCTTATGCAGCCCTTCCCTAGAGAGGACCCATGAAAGGATCGAGAAGAGGTGTCTAGAGGGCGGGTGAATAGACTCTAATCAAGAAAAGTTGCAGTTTTTAATTTCTCTTAAGTTGATGTGGAGTTTTAGCACAAGTTTAAACATTCACAATACATATCAAGCAAGCATGCAAGCATACAAGAGTATATGAGCAGCGGAAAGTAAAGCATGCAAGTTGCAAGAATGTAAAGAGAAGGGATTGGAGTGTGCAAACACAATTTGGAGACACGGAGATTTTTTATCCGTGGTTCCGATAGGTGGTGCTATCGTACATCCATGTTGATGGAGACTTCAACCCACGAAGGGTAACGGTTGCGCGAGTCCACGGAGGGCTCCACCCACGAAGGGTCCACGAACAAGCAACCTTGTCTATTCCACCATGGCCGTCGCCCACGAAGGACTTGCCTCACTAGGGTAGATCTTCACGAAGTAGGCGATCTCCTTGCCCTTACAAACTCCTTGGTTCAACTCCACAATCTTGATGGAGGCTCCCAAGTAACACCTAGCAAATCTAGGAGACACCACTCTCCAAGAAGTAATAAATGGTGTGTTGATGATGCACTCCTTGCTCTTGTGCTTCAAATGATAGTCTCCCCAACACTCAACTCTCTCTCATAGGATTGGATTTGGTAGAAAGAATATTTGAGTGGAAAGCAACTTGGGGAAGGCTAGAGATCAAGATTTATGTGGTTGGAATGGAATATCTTGACCTCAACACAAGTGTAGGTGGTTCTCTCTCAGAAAATATGTATTGGAAGTGTAGGCATGTTCTGATGGCTCTCCTCACGAATGAAGAGTGGGTGGAGGGGTATATATAGCCTCCACACAAAATCTAACCGTTACACACAAATCACCAAACTCGGTGGGGCCGATTCGAAGAACTCGGTGAGACCGATTTGATTCATAATGTGACCGTTAGGCATTTCGGTGGGACCGACTGGATCAACTCGGTGGGACCTATGTGCTAGGGTTAGGGTAAATCCAAAACTCGGTTGGACCGATTACACAAACTCGGTGGTACCGATTTGGGTAATGAGTGAAACAGAGAGTTGGCCAAGCAAACTCGGTGGGGCCGATTGCTTATCTCGGTGGGACCGAAAATATTGTAATAGGAAACAGAGAGTTTGCAAGCCCATCTCGGTGAGACCGAGATCCCATCGGTGAGACCGAACTGATTAGGGTTTCTGGCAGTGGCTATGTCAACTAAACTCGGTGGCTCCGGATGGAAAGAATCGGTGGGGCCGAGTTTGACTTTTGGTTTGGGACATATTTGGAAGTGAGGAAGTGGTTGAGGGTTTTGGAGCATATCACTAAGCACTTTGAGCAAGCAAGCCATTAAGCAACACCTCATCCCTTCTTAATAGTATTGGCTTTCCTATGGACTCAATGTGATTTTGGATCACTAAAATAGAAAATGTAGAGTCCTGAGCTTTGAGCTTGAGCCAATCATTTCTCCTTAGCATATTGAAGCGGTTCCACATCCTCTAGTCCATGCCACTCCATTGTTGAACTTATCTGAAACATACTAGGTAGAAGCATTAGTCCAACAAGAGATATGTTGACATTAATTACCAAAATCACCCAGGGAGCACTTGTGCTTTCAATCTCCCCCTTTTTAGTAATTGATGGAAACATACATCAAAGCTTTAGATAAAGATATAGAGAGCAACAAGTAAAGCTTTGGAAAGACATGCAACATGCATATGCTCCCCCTATATGTATGCACTCATGTAAATATGGAACATATGAGCATGTGAATGCAAAAGCATGATAGAGTAAGCCATGTGTTACATGTATCTTGGCTATATGCATCAGAGCAAATGATGTGAATATAGGAAATGTGCCCTCATGCTCATGAGTCCTTCTTGCAAACAATATGTACATCAGCAAGAAATCCTCATGCACATGACTGTGATGCATATACTTACCTTATGGTCTTGAGTTGGCTTAGAAGGGAATGAACCTGAGTAAACAAGGTTAGATAACACAGATACATCTACTAGCCAGAGCAAAAAAAAAACCACAAAGGTACCAAGACTGGGATGACATGTAGAGAGTGAGCACTGAGTACTCCATTGGATATAGACATGTCCCCAAAGGTAAAGATGTGCAATAAAATCAGAGATTTCCTCCCCTTAGATGTCTTGCTCCCCCTGAATCTTGCATGGGATATTGGGAGAAGATAGGGAACAGAAAATTAGAGCAAAAGAAAAGAAAACAACAGAGCTTGAGCTAATGCAAGCAATCAAATATGATCAAATATGAACATGTCTTTCCCCTCTTAATGACATGTAACTTATCTCCTCTTGAACACCAAGCACCTGGGGTTTCTTACACACTCCCCCTGAGTATCCTCTCCCCCTATAGAAATGATTAAGCATAGAGCTTTGATGATCTCTCTCTCCCCCTTTGACATCAATTTCCAAGAAGGGCTCTTCTGGATTTTTGTGTTTTATTTCAGAAGGGTTTGGTCCTTGAGTCACAAAGCAAATTGAATGTGATGCTGGTAGAGGACAAGAATCATTGAGTGGAGCTGGAGCAAGAAGACTGCAGGAATAAGTGGCAAGTTGTCTTTCCTGTAGTGAAATCGGTAGCACCGAGTTGTGCACTTCGGTGGCACCGAGAGAATTCGGTTGGACCGAAGGAAACAAACCGGTGTGACCGAGTCCATCACAGAGAAAACACTTGTCACCTCAGCTCACTAGGCACTTAAGATCTCATAAGGATTTGCAAGGAATTTGCTGAAAGATTTGCAAAGAATTGGATGCAGAAAATGCAGAACAAGAAGAAATGAAAAGATCTAGATGAAGCTTTTTTGAAAGGGGAAACACATATGCATGAGACAAATGCAAGAGGAATCACAAGAGAACTTCATCCAAAAATGGGCGGTGACAAAGTCACCTATGTTAGAGTATATTGACATAAGAGTCAAGTGAGATCACTTGATCTTTGGTCATACTCATCGTTTAAGCGCAAAATGGGGTTGCCATTTTTCGTTTAAGCATATTGATGTATTCTCTTCTTGTTGAGTTGCTTTGACCCATGTCTTGGAGTAAAGCTTCTCTCAGATGGAATAACGTACCTTGGGTGGTGGTGTTGATCTTGATCATGTAGTTGAACTTGTGTGGGTTGCTCAAGGTTGATGTAGCTCATCAAGAGTTGGGAGCACCACTTGGAATTTGAGTTCATCTACCTACATGGGTTAGTTTTGCAAGGAAGAGCACTTGTGTATCTGAAAGGACAATCATAAGGTTTAGCATAGAATGTCTTCAACCACCATTGTGTAGAGACTTGGTGATGTAGAAATTGCTCAAGATATGAGTAAGTTGCAATTTCATGGATTTAGATTCATCCAAGTACCTACAAGGGTTAGATAGCATGCAAGGGTGCAAAAATATCCAAGACATATAGATAGCATCATGAAAGAAATATCAAGGATTAGTCAAAGGCTCATGCCTTGCATGTATCCAAATGGAGTTCCTACTCCAAGTTTGAAGCATCAATGATGTTCAATTCACCTCTCAAACGGCAAAAGACTTTCTCATCAAGCGGTTTGGTAAATATATCTGCCAATTGCTTATTGGTACGAACATGCTTAAGATCAATGTCCCCTTTAGCAACATGATCTCGAATGAAATGATGACGAACTTCAATATGCTTAGTTCGAGAATGTTGCACGGGATTGTGAGCAATCTTAATAGCACTTTCATTGTCACAAAGCAATGGGACATGTTTCACATATATACCATAATCTTTAAGAGTTTGGGTCATCCAAAGTAATTGAGCACAACATGATCCAGCAACAATGTATTCCGCTTCGGCGGTGGATAAGGATACCGAGTTTTGTTTCTTGGAGGACCAAGACACAAGAGATCTACCAAGAAATTGACAAGTACCCGAAGTGGACTTTCTATCAACCTTGTCTCCAGCATAGTCCGAATCGGAGTAACCAACAAGATCGAAAGAAGACCTCTTAGGATACCAAATGCCAAAATTTGGTGTGTGTATTAAGTATCTCACTATCCTTTTCACAGCCTTAAGATGACACTCTTTAGGGGCCGCTTGATATCATGCACACATGCACACACTTAGCATAATGTCAGGACGGGAGGCACATAGATATAACAATGAACCAATCATAGAGCGGTAAACTTTTTGATCAACCGGTTCGCCGTCCTTAGTCAAGTCAAGATGTCCACTAGTAGGCATGGGTGTAGACATACCTTTGCATTCTTGCATATTGAACTTCTTGAATAAGTCCTTGGTGTACTTTGTTTGAGAAACAAAGGTACCTTCCTTAGTTTGCTTGATTTGCAAACCAAGAAAGAATTTGAGTTCACTCATCATAGACATCTCAAACTTCTCCGACATTAGCTTCCAAACTTCTCACTAAAATGAGGGTTAGTTGAACCAAATATAATATCATCAACATAAATTTGGCACACAAACAGTTCTCCATTAACCCTTTTAGTAAAAAAGAGTAGAATCAATTTTACCAATTTCAAAACCTTTTTCAATAAGGAACTTGGTCAAGCATTTATACCACGCTCTAGGAGCTTGTTTAAGACCATAAAGGGCTTTATGAAGTTTGTAAACATGATTAGGTTTCTTAGGATTGACAAAGCCGGGAGGTTGCTTGACATAAACTTCCTCCTCAATTTCACCATTTAGAAAAGCACTTTTAATGTCCATTTGGTACAAGGTGATATCATGGTGATTAGCATAAGCAAGTAAGATGCGAATGGACTCAAGTCTAGCAACGGGAGCATATGTCTCACCATAGTCCATACCTTCGACGTGAGTGTAGCCTTGGGCGACTAGGCGTGCTTTGTTGCGGACGACTTGACCATCTTCATCTTGCTTGTTGCGAAACACCCATTTGCTACCAATGATGTTGTGGTTGTTGTCGGGCTTCTCGACCAATGTCCACACTTGATTTCTCTCAAAGTTGTGTAGCTCTTCATGCATAGCGTTTATCCAATCCGGATCTTCCAATGCTTCTTCAACCTTCATAGGTTCAATGCTAGATATGAATGAGTAATGTTCACAAAAGTTAGCCAAACGAGTTTTAGAGTGAGTGATTCTCCCGGTTTGGATATCATCGTAGATTTGCTCGACGGGATGGTCTTTGGCGATTCTTGCTCGAACTCGTGGAAGCTTTGGCTTGGCTCAGGGTGGAGCATCCTCTTCATCTTGTTCTTCTTCTTGGCCTTCTTCATTGTTGACGTTGTCATTCTCTTGTCGTGGTGGAGAATGAGGTTGTTGATGTTCATCTTGGTGTACTTCCTCGTTTTCTTCGTCTTGGTGTGTCCCACTTGTGGATGCTTCCGTATCAGTTCTTGGTTCACCTTGTCGTGAGGTAGAAGCTTCCACTTGGACGGACGAGGTATTCTCCTTCACCTCCGTTGGATGAATCTCGCCAATGGACAAGTCTTGGATTGCTTCCGAAGGGTCTTTGTCTCCTACATCAATTGGCAATTGCTCTACTTGAGAGCCATTAGATTCATCAAACTTCACATCTACCGTCTCTTCAACCTTTCGGGTGAAATTGTTGTAGAACGCTAAGTGTGAGAGTTTGAGCCATAACCAAGTAGGAAATCTTCATGAGATTTAGGAGCAAATTTAGAACGACGATGCTTATCAAGAATGTAGCACTTTGAGCCAAATACTCGAAAGTATCCAACTTGGGGTTTGTTACGGGTGAGGAGCTTGTATGCCGTCTTGCCGAGTAGCTTGTGAAGATACAAGCGATTTGTTGCATGACAAGCTGTCTCAACTGCTTCCGCCCAAAAGTGTTTTGGAGTCTTGTACTCATCAAGCATCGTTCTTGCCATCTCAATAAGAGTCCGGTTCTTCCTCTCAACGACTCCATTTTGTTGAGGTGTGTACATAGCCGAGAACTCATGTGAAATCCCCTCTTCGTCAAGAAAGGTATCCACATTTGCGTTCTTGAACTCCGTTCCGTTGTCGCTCCGAACCTTCTTGATCTTCACGTCAAATTGATTTTGGGCCTTCCTAGCGAATTTTTGAAGATCTTTTGGACCTGCGATTTGTCATCCAGAAAGAACACCCACATAAATCTTGAAAAATCATCAATTATAACTAGACCAAATGAGTTACCACCGAGACTCTTGTAGGCATTTGGACCAAAGAGATCCATGTGAAGTAGCTCGAGTGGTCTTCTCGTGGTCATGATGTTCTTCGCGCGATGACTTCCTCCAACTTGTTTCCCTGCCTGACAAGCACTACAAGTCTATCCTTGTCAAATATGACATCTTTTATTCCAAGGATATGATCACCTTTAATAAGCTTATCAAGATTTCGCATGCCCACATGACCTAGTCTTCTATGCCACAACCAGCCTTTAGAAGATTTAGCAATTAAGCAAGTTCTAGGTTGAGCCTTATTAGTGAAATCAACAATGTAAAGATCACCTCTACGTATACCGGTAAAGACCATTTTATGATTGTCTCTTCGAAACACTTGGCAATTGTCAGGACTGGATTTTCGGGATATTAATTTCCCAGAAAATGGCCCTTGTGCTCACCAGCCCCAGGATTACTGTTAGCTGATGAGGCACCAACTTGATACAGAAATTCCAAGCAAAGTACAAAATATGTAGTACAAGACCATTTTGGCCTAAGAGTACAACAAATGGTTTCTAGTGGATGATGGCGGAAGCGGTTTGTTGTTCATCTGCGTCTATGGGACTCCATTTCCCACAAGAACAGCTGACCAGGATAACTCCTATCTTCGCGAGGCTGCTATAATCATTGCGTAGGTTCCGGGGCTGTCGTCGCAACGCTCCTCTCCACGCAAGAAATCTGGCCAAGACAATAGCCAGGGACAAGCCAGTGAGTACTTTTGAATGTACTCGCAAACATTATGAACACAGGTATAATATAACAAATGATGATCATGCTCTGAAATATTCTATGATCGCAACGTCAGTCACGAAATAAAAAAAATCCATGGTTCACGCATGCAGGTTGTTCATATAAAATATGAATGTGCAATACGGGAGTAGAAATAGAATGCACCGATCGAGTGTCTGAAGCGACGCCTCGAAAGGATAATAAAATAAATCATGCCTCAGTCAGGCGTCGGAGCGACACCACATAAAGGGCTTATAAATAAAAGAAATAACAAGCATGCCACAGTCGGGCGTCTATGCGACACCACATAAAGGGCTTATAAATAATAGAAATAACAAGCATGCCACAGTCGGGCATCTGAGCGACACCACATAAAGGGCTTTTAAATAATAGAAATAACAAGCATGCCACAGTCGGGCGTCTGAGCGACACCACATAAAGGGCTTATAAATAATAGAAATAACAAGCATGCCACAGTCGGGCATCTGAGCGACACCACATAAAGGGCTTATAAAGAATTTAAATAACCAGTATGCCACAGTCGGGCGTCTGAGCGACACCACATAAAGGGCTTATAAGAGAATAATCGCAGTGAGTATCCAGGAGGTAGAACCGTCCCAGGGATACTCAATAATTCAGATAATGTAATTTGTTAGTCCACAATAATAATAATCATAATCCTCATATGTCACAGGTCATAATCAATGTTCTGGTTTAGCAGTTTCTCCTCCGAAGACCGACACTAAGACCAACACTAAGACCGACATTAGACCCATCTCAATCTTTAGTCCTTACCCATGGACACGGCTATTCGAATAGATTTAACCTCTGCAGAGGGTGTACTCTTTACCCACGAGTAACGGATTTATTTAGTCCATCGGGACTAATTCCGTCCACGGTCTTTTAATTGAAAACACACCTGACCGCACACACCAGCCTAACTTACCGGTGTCTGGAATCACCCACGACACCTGTTAAGCAAAATTCTAAGTGGGGAGGCTACAACTTCGCGTAGCATGGGATCAAATTTATATCGCGTGCTCTAAGGGGTGCCCCCCTCTCGGTCCCAACCGGAAACACCCATGCCCCTGGACCAGGTGGCATGCCTACCGGATGCATCCGGTATCTTCCACCATGGCCTCTCTGTACGTTGTGTGCTTGGAGGGGTTGACAACTTACTGAACCGTACCTTACCTGCGGCAGGGACAAGTGGTAGTACGAAACAAGTATGGGGGTTACTGGAACAAGACTCGATCTACGGCCGACTCAGGAGGTCCAAGTATTCCCTGTACGATTAGCATGACAAATATATTTCAACTAACAGACAGAATCACCACTCATCATACCTCATCATGCCATATCGGACACACTCGTCTCAACGAGGAACTAGGGACAAGCTCGTGTCTACCCAAGACAGAGACTTTCCCGGCTTCCTTCCGGTATGCATGAAAAGCTTACGAGGATGATTACTATCACCAGCATATCCATTTCTAACAGCAAAGAATCTCATTATGCACTCACGCGTATGATCGTATCGTCACATAAAATAACGAATGCTCCATGTCAAGGTGGTGTTGTAACCGTATCAAAAAACACCCAAAAATATCATGCCAGGGTTCAGAATGCTTGCCTTCAAGTTGTGGAGAGGTGAGGTGCATTCCAGAACTTTTGAAAGTTTTCTCCTCTCTCCAAAAATCCTATTTTTGAAAATATCCAAATTAACACATAGTTTCAAAACAGAACAAAAAAGTTGTTTGCAATTTTTTTAAATAAATACTAAAATAAACTAGACAGAATTTGAGAAACAACAGAAAAAGAATCAAGTCATTTGGACTTATATTTAAAAAGTTATAGCCAGTCAAAGTTCTGTTTTTTAAATAAAACAGAAAAGAAAACGGTTCGAATAGAAATACGTTTTCGAGACGGAGGAGACGTACTTCTGGGTTTACGCTTTCACTTAAACCAGCGCGGGCCGTCGCTGTGTCACTGACAGTGGGTCCCTTGGGCCCACTGGTCAGGTTTGACCAGTCGCCCGCGCCTCCTCTCCTCTCGCCGAGCGGTGGCGGGGCTCCGGCGATCGCCGTCGACGAACGGCGGCTCCCCGCGGGATTCTGAGGGCGGGGATGGATCCGCTGGTCCAGGGCGGTCCTCCCGGTGGTCGAGGAGGTGGCGGGGATGGAGGGAGTCGCCGACGGCGAGCTCCGCGGCGGACGACAGCTTCGGGAGGTTTGGGGCTTTGGGCTACGGTGGTTCCCGAGCGAGTTTGAGGTGCTGGGCAGCTCCGCACGGTCAAGGGGAGTCGGACGGTGGCGCTGGAAGGACTAGGGAGGCCCTGCTTGCGACGAAATGGACCGGAGGGCGGCGGCGGCCGAACCTGCCGGAGATGGGGAAGACGGCCTCTTCCTGTCAATCCGCGGCTAGGGGAGCACTAGGGGGATGGCCTGAGGTCGTCTGAGGGTCTGGACGAGCTCGGGGACTCCTATTTATAGGTGGACGAGGTCAGTTCCCGCGGCGGCCGTGGATAAGAACGCCGGCGACCGTCGTTCTGTAGCTGCAGGGCGACGTGGCGGAGGCTAGCGGGTTGGGCAGGGCGAGCGGATGAGGATGGACTGCTCTAAGGGGCAGCTGGCGCGCTGGAGTGGCTCGGGCGGCGCCGTCCACGGCAGGGGCTGTCGGAGCGGCGGTGGCGGCTTGCGTCGGTGGCGCTGTGGAGCTCCAGGAGCGGCTCTGCGGCGAGGGAGGAGTCGGGCGTGTTGGCGGTGAGTGGCCAAGGGTCAGCACTAGCGCAGGGAGGGCGGCAGTGAGACGCGGCGGCTCGGTGCGCGCGCGTGCAAAACGTGCGCTCTGGGCGCGCCCAGCGCACGCACGCGAGGTGTTCGGCAAAATGCCAAGGCATGCCAGGAGGCTTGGGTGGGGCTGGGGATTACCAGGTCTAGGCTAGGGTTTGCAAGGAGATCAGTGGACAAGCTTGTAAGGTCAGGGGATCAAGTTCACAATGCAAACTAATGATCATGCCAAATCTGTTCATGCATTCAAGGTGTTCGACAGAATGCTAAGTGCATCTAGGCAACTCTTGGAGTGGCCAAAAACTCTAGACCAGTGTCTATTTAGATGAAGGTGGTGGTGGCAAGGTTAGTTGGTCAAGACCAGAAACTTGTTAGTGCAAGTTTTTGAGAAAACCAAATCTGGACAGAAACTAAAGGCTGTAATTGCATGAACCAAAAATACTCCAATGGGTCCACTCTCCTGGACTTAAGGGTTTGGTAGGGAGGACTATAAGCAGGAAAAAGCTCATGGGCACTAGAGCAAAATAAATTTGGGTTGCAGTAGAAAAAGCCAAACTGGACCAGAGAGTAAAAGAGGATGATTTGCTCAAATTTTTCAAAGAACACCAATGGGTTTTTGCATGAAGTTGAATTATATGCATCTACTTACATCTCCAAACACTTGGAAGAATTTTTAAAGAAAAATTTTAAATAGGTTGTAGTGCAAAAATACCTACTGGACCAGATTTGAAAATTTGGTGTAGAGCTCAAAATCTCCAATGACCAAAAGATATTTTTGCATAAAAGTGATGTGGAAACATCACATGACATCCCCAAATTTTGGTGAAAATTTTAAATGCATTTATCAAATGGTTGCAGTGCACAAGAGGCTCCAAATTTATGAAAAATCATTTAAAAAGAATAAAGCTCAGGAAAAACAATTATGCAAATAAATCCACTGATAAAGAATTCTTTTATTGAGAGAGTATACAAGTCCAATAATATTTTTGGAAAGTTTCCACTTGAGGTAAAAACCCACAATATTAAAGAGAAGAGGGGTTCTGAAATCAAAAGATAAATCCAGAAAATAAAAAATTTAATTTCCTGGCAAAATTTTAATTAATAAAACATGGTCAAAATTTTGGGGTGTTACAACACTACCCCCCTTAATAAAAATCTCGTCCTCGAGATTTGTTAAAAGCTGTTTTGAACAAACATCGCTCTTACCAAAAAAAATCATCCTACTTATGCAATAAAATGTGGCTACAGTACGAGGGCAATAAGTGGTGTAAAACTACAGTGTGGTATATTGGCGCTGTGTGGGAAAAATCCATGGTTGGGGAAAAACGAGATATTTCCACTTTCGATACAGTAAATTTAGAATAAATTCTAAATTTCTAAAATACGCTGGTCGTACCCGAGAGCACAGTGCTCTCTCTGGCTGACAGGTGGACCCGAGGTCCACTGTCAGTCTCTTCTTCTACCTCTGGCTTCCTCTTCTTCCTCTCTCTCGCGTGCTTTCCCGCGCTTTCTCCACCGGTGACGTCTAGCGCGTAGGGCATCTAGGCCGTACTGCGGTAGTGCGCGGCGTGCTAGCTGCTGGTGCAGCGTGCACTCACCTCGCGGGCTAGTGCACTATCGGCACTGCTCGCGGATTCGCCTCCGAACACCGGCGATCGAGCGACGAGCGGCGCTGGTGGACCTCGCCCACCGTACACCGATCTCGAGCTATAAAATGACCCCTGGTGCTCCTTCTTCTTCCTCACACCTGGCCTCGCTTCTCCCTCTCCTCCATTTCTGTTTGCAGGAGCTCGAGACGAGGCTCTAATGGCGGAGGTGATGCCGGACTGGTACGTGGTACTGATGTGCGGAGGTTTGGTGACGTTGCTGGGGTTCTTCGTGCTCCTGTGCGCGATGATCCTTGATGATCGTCGTGATGCTGCCGCTCGGGTGTTGGCTCTCCGCGGCGGCGGTGATCCCGAGGATTAAGTGCGGCATCGAGTGCTAACTGCTGTCAGTGTGCTGGAGCAACTTGCGCCCGAATGATTACTCATAAATCTCTCCTACTGAGACTGTGGTGTGCTCGGATGTGAACAGTTAGGTGCAAAAAGTGCACGAGGATTTGTAATTAGCGCACGAGGTCGAGTGGTTGTGGTTGTGAGTCTGCTGTTATGGTGGTGCGTGAAAAAAAAATCTATGTCGTGAAGAGGTATATGCTACAGCAACTCAGGGAAAGAAATCTCACTTCAAAATTTATCGTGAGTGAAAATTAGTTAAATCAAAATTAACAGCAGTAAAACTACTCACATAACTGAAACCAAATATTTGATCCGTCGCACAAATTTTGGATACCACGCACAAGTTACAGCACATAAATAAATACTGGGATAATAATCATAGCGGTGACGTCTACAATAAAAATGGTAAATGGACAGGGTCCTGAGAAAACGTCTCTGGTACTGGGGCACACTCCTCTTCTATCGGGGGAAGCGGGTTGACTAGCCGATGAACGCGTCTCTCCTGGTCGGGTCTCAGTGGTCTGCCAATAGCGATATGAGGATTTAAATCAGCGAGGCTCTGGAGATAACCCATTACCCGCTGAGTCAAACGTTCTTGAGCGATAACATACCGGGCAAGGTTGGCCAGTACTGGGTCTCTTTTGATTCGTCCACCGGGAAAAGATGCTACTTCTCCGGGTGCTGCACGACTCGGAAAATAATAATATCCTCGTTCGCCGGCATAGGGTACCGCGAATCGAAGACGAGCAAGCGCTTCGTACGCAGCAGCTTCTATGGCCATTTGCGGAGTCGGCATGGATTTCCCCACGAAGGAGACTTCCGTTGGGTCTTGATTTGGGTTTGCGGGAGGGATGTGCACCACTGCCCAATATTTCGAGGTGGATGGGGTGATCCTCAATTTGAGCAACTCGTACTGGGGTGGATGGATAGCACTCATGGTACTGCAGGTAAAGTCCCACAATATTTTAACAAAACTACCTGGGGTTGCGTCTGGAGTTCTCAGATAAATACTGGGGGTCGGCATGGCAAAGAAATGGCTGTGAGTGTTGTGCACAAGGTGAGGGGCACTCGGCAAGGTCACGAGGTGGCCTTTTATATAGCATTGGGGCTGGGTTATTTACCGTGGTGAAGGGTAACTAGTTTGTTGGTTCTGTCCTATGGGGTCGGGGTCAATGCCACAGATACACATATCTCATAAATGTGACGCATTGCTGTGGGTGTCGTCAAGGTGGTTTTTGGTAGCTGCGCCCGGAATTTAAAAAGATGCAACTGTACGCTGACGTACTTATGCATGGCTACTATTTAAAAATATAGGGGCGCACAAGCAGGCAACATTTAATAATGGTGATACAGGATCACACAATTACAAGGCGTAGAAACACTAAGGCTCGGTACTACTCGAGCGACTTAGTCTACTTCGTTCATATCTAGGCGGGCGTGCCTTGTGGATGTCGAGGCTTCTCCACGGTTTTCACCGTCGGGATTAGCTGGATGAGGTTGAGGGGCTGCAGGGTCGGGGTAGCGATGATGACCATCGCGGGGGTTGTTGGCCACAATCCCGTTGGAGTGTGTTCCCAAAAGGCGACGAAGCACTTCTGGGGACACCAAAGCATTTTGGTCGATGGCTGGGGCAGACCTCGAGGACTCGATCGGGTGTCCGAACAGCACGACTGGGTTGTCGGCGTCAGGCTCATCTTCTCCTCTCGCCGTGGCTCGGCGAACCAGTTCTCCACGAGCTGCGATCAGATCCAGGGTGATCTGATCGAACAGTTCCTCTAGTGCATTTACATAGCGCACAAGATGCAACAATGCAGGATCCGTCTCGTGATCTCCGTTGGCAACCTAGGGTGGCCTACCATACCCGTCACGGCTGGGGTAGTAGTAGAACGAGCGACAGTTAACTCTGGGCGACAAGTGCCGGAGTTGAACTATAGCTTCTCGAGCAGCTAGTTGGATGGCTTGTGGCTCAAAGGAAGTGGTCCTTCCGGTGAACCTGTAGGGGCGTTCTGATGATAGACCCCTACCATAGATGTGCACAGTGGCCCAGAATTGACGGCTCTCACCGCTCATGGGTCCTTGGTACACAACATATTCCGGGGGCTCTTCTAATGCATAGGCACGGCGGGTGAGGTTTGCGAGCACGGTCACAAAACCCCAAGGTTGGTGGCTGTGGTCTCATTGTGCACAATAGGGCCAGGCATTATGCCTCGAGTTGGGGGAAGAGGTTGTGCTGTGTTGAGGCTAGCGTGCCCTTTTTATAGAAAAGGGGACTGAGTCTTCCGTCGCACGCTTGCGAATGAGACAAATTAGGTGTCGGTAACTGGTGCATGATTGACAGGCTAGACTGATAGGTTGGGCACCGACTGCCAAAAGCGTCGGGGTCACTGTGTGGCTATCTTACACGGGAAGCTTGGCCGGGGTTAGGTTATGGTCTGGTGGATAGGTTAACCTAGGTTTATTGTCCTAGCTAAGATAGGATTAGCCAATGGTCAGCCTGGCTCTGATACCAAGTTTGTCACGACCGGTTTTTCGGGATATTAATTTCCCAGAAAATGGCCCTTGTGCTCACGAGCCCCAGGATTACTGTTAGCTGATGAGGCACCAACTTGATACAGAAATTCCAAGCAAAGTACAAAATATGTAGTACAAGACCATTTTGGCCTAAGAGTACAACAAATGGTTTCTAGTGGTTGATGGCGGAAGCGGTTTGTTGTTCATCTGCGTCCATGAGACTCCATTTCCCACAGGAACAGCTGACCAGGATAACTCCTATCTTCGCGAGGCTGCTATAATCATTGCGTAGGTTCCGGGGCTGTCGTCGCAACACTCCTCTCCACGCAAGAAATCTGGCTAAGACAATAGCCAGGGACAAGCCAGTGAGTACTTTTGAATGTACTCGCAAACATTATGAACACAGGTATAATATAACAAATGATGATCATGCTCTGAAATATTCTATGATCGCAACGTCAGTCACGAAATAAAAAAAATCCATGGTTCACGCATGCAGGTTGTTCATATAAAATATGAATGTGCAATACGAGAGTAGAAATAGAATGCACCGATCGAGTGTTTGAAGCGACGCCTCGAAAGGATAATAAAATAAATCATGCCTCAGTCGGGCGTCGGAGCGACACCACATAAAGGGCTTATAAATAAAAGAAATAACAAGCATGCCACAGTCGGGCGTCTATGCGACACCACATAAAGGGCTTATAAATAATAGAAATAACAAGCATGCCATAGTCGGGCGTCTAAGCGACACCACATAAAGGGCTTATAAATAATAGAAATAACAAGCATGCCACAGTCGGGCGTCTGAGCGACACCACATAAAGGGCTTATAAATAATAGAAATAACAACCATGCCACAGTCGGGCGTCTGAGCGACACCACATAAAGGGCTTATAAAGAATTTAAATAACTAGTATGCCACAGTCGGGCGTCTGAGCGACACCACATAAAGGGCTTATAAGAGAATAATCGCAGTGAGTATCCAGGAGGTAGAACCGTCCCAGGGATACTCAATAATTCAAATAATGTAATTGGTTAGTCCACAATAATAATAATCATAATCCTCATATGTCACAGGTCATAATCAATGTTCTGGTTTAGCAGTTTCTCCTCCGAAGACCCACACTAAGACCAACACTAAGACCGACATTAGACCCATCTCAGTCTTTAGTCCTTACCCATGGACACGGCTATTCGAATAGATTTAACCTCTGCAGAGGGTGTACTCTTTACCCACGAGTAACGGATTTATTTAGTCCATCGGGACTAATTCCGTCCACGGTCTTTTATTCGAAAACACACCTGACCGCACACACCAGCCTAACTTACCGGTGTCTGGAATCACCCACGACACCTGTTAAGCAAAACTCTAAGTGGGGAGGCTACAACTTCGCGTAGCATGGGATCAAATTTATATCACGCGCTCTAAGGGGTGCCCCCTCTCGGTCCCAACCGGAACCACCCATGCCCCCGGACCAGGTGGCATGCCTACCGGATGCATCCGGTATCTTCCACCATGGCCTCTCTGTACGGTGTGTGCTTGGAGGGGTTGACAACTTACTGAACCGTACCCTACCTGCGGCAGGGACAAGTGGTAGTACGAAACAAGTATGGGGGTTACTGGAACAAGACTCGATCTACGGCCGACTCAGAAGGTCCAAGTATTCCCTGTACGATTAGCATGACAAATATATTTCAACTAACAGACAGAATCACCACTCATCATACCTCATCATGCCATATCGGACACACTCGTCTCGACGAGGAACTAGGGACAAGCTCGTGTCTACCCAAGACAAAGACTTTCCCGGCTTCCTTCCGGTATGCATGAAAAGCTTACGAGGATGATTACTATCACCAGCATATCCATTTCTAACAGCAAAGAATCTCATTATGCACTCACGCGTATGATCGTATCGTCACATAAAATAACGAATGCTCCATGTCAAGGTGGTGTTGTAACCGTATCAAACAACACCCAAAAATATCATGCCAGGGTTCAGAATGCTTGCCTTCAAGTTGTGGAGAGGTGAGGTGCATTCCAGAACTTTTGAAAGTTTTCTCCTCTCTCCAAAAATCCTATTTTTGAAAATATCCAAATTAACACATAGTTTCAAAACAGAACAAAAAAGTTGTTTGGAATTTTTTTAAATAAATACTAAAATAAACTATACAGAATTTGAGAAACAACAGAAAAAGAATCAAGTCATTTGGACTTATATTTAAAAAGTTATAGCCAGTCAAAGTTCTGTTTTTTAAATAAAACAGAAAAGAAAACGGTTCGAATAGAAATACGTTTTTGAGACGGAGGAGACGTACTTCTGGGTTTACGCTTTCACTTAAACCAGCGCGGGCCGTCGCTGTGTCACTAACAGTGGGTCCCTTGGGCCCACTGGTCAGGTTTGACCAGTCGCCCGCGCCTCCTCTTCTCTCGCCGAGCGGTGGCGGGGCTCCGGCGATCGCCGTCGACGAACGGCGGCTCCCCGCGGGATTCTGAGGGCGGGGATGGATCCGCTAGTCCAGGGCGGTCCTCCCGGTGGTCGAGGAGGTGGCGGGGATGGAGGGAGTCGCCGGCGGCGAGCTCCGCGGTGGACGGCAGCTTCGGGAGGTGTGGGGCTTTGGGCTACGGTGGTTCCCGAGCGAGTTTGAGGTGCTGGGCAGCTCCGCACGGTCAAGGGGAGTCGGACGGTGGCGCTGGAAGGACTAGGGAGGCCCTGCTTGCGACGAAATGGACCGGAGGGCGGCGGCGGCCAAACCTGCCGGAGATGGGGAAGACGGCCTCTTCCTGTCAATCCGCGGCTAGGGGAGCACTAGGGGGATGGCCTGAGGTCGTCTGAGGGTCTGGACGAGCTCGGGGACTCCTATTTATAGGTGGACGAGGTCGGTTCCCGCGGCGACCGTGGATAAGAACGCCGGCGACCGTCGTTCTGTAGCTGCAGGGCGACGTGGCGGAGGCTAGCGGGTTGGGTAGGGCGAGCGGATGAGGATGGACTGCTCTAAGGGGCAGCTGGCACGCTGGAGTGGCTCGGGCGGCGCCGTCCACGGCAGGGGCTGTCGGAGCGGCGGTGGCGGGTTGCGTCGGTGGTGCTGTGGAGCTCCAGGAGCGGCTCTGCGGCGAGGGAGGAGTCGGGCGTGTTGGCGGTGAGTGGCCAAGGGTCAGCACTAGCGCGGGGAGGGCGGTAGTGAGACGCGGCGGCTCGGTGCGCGCGCGTGCAAAACGTGCGCTCTGGGTGCGCCCAGCGCACGCACGCGAGGTGTTCGGCAAAATGCCAAGGCATGCCAGGAGGCTTGGGTGGGGCTGGGGATTACCAGGTCTAGGCTAGGGTTTGCAAGGAGATCAGTGGACAAGCTTGTAAGGTCAGGGGATCAAGTTCACAATGCAAACTAATGATCATGCCAAATCTGTTCATGCATTCAAGGTGTTCGACAGAATGCTAAGTGCATCTAGGCAACTCTTGGAGTGGCCAAAAACTCCAGACCAGTGTCCGTTTAGATGAAGGTGGTGGTGGCAAGGTTAGTTGGTCAAGACCAAAAACTTGTTAGTGCAAGTTTTTGAGAAAACCAAATCTGGACAGAAACTAAAGGCTGTAATTGCATGAACCAAAAATACTCCAATGGGTCCACTCTCCTGGACTTAAGGGTTTGGTAGGGAGGACTATAAGCAGGAAAAAGCTCATGGGCACTAGAGCAAAATAAATTTGGGTTGCAGTAGAAAAAGCCAAACTGGACCAGAGAGTAAAAGAGGATGATTTGCTCAAATTTTTCAAAGAACACCAATGGGTTTTTGCATGAAGTTGAATTATATGCATCTACTTACATCTCCAAACACTTGGAAGAATTTTTAAAGAAAAATTTTAAATAGGTTGTAGTGCAAAAATACCTACTGGACCAGATTTGAAAATTTGGTGTAGAGCTCAAAATCTCCAATGACCAAAAGATATTTTTGCATAAAAGTGATGTGGAAACATCACATGACATCCCCAAATTTTGGTGAAAATTTTAAATGCATTTATCAAATGGTTGCAGTGCACAAGAGGCTCCAAATTTATGAAAAATCATTTAAAAAGAATAAAGCTCAGGAAAAACAATCATGCAAATAAATCCACTGATAAAGAATTCTTTTATTGAGAGAGTATACAAGTCCAATAATATTTTTGGAAAGTTTCCACTTGAGGTAAAAACCCACAATATTAAAGAGAAGAGGGGTTTTGAAATCAAAAGATAAATCCAGAAAATAAAAAATTTAATTTCCTGGCAAAATTTTAATTAATAAAACAAGGTCAAAATTTTGGGGTGTTACAGCAATCTACCTTAGTAAATAGGACATTGAAACCGAAATCAACAAGTCTAGATACTGAAAGTAAATTGTACCCAAGAGATTCAACGAGCATGACATTTTGTATGGAGCTATCATGTGAGATGGCCACCTTACCGAGGCCAACCACCTTACCCTTTGAGTTATCACCAAAGGTGACATACTTTCGAGGGCCGTCGTTTTCAGCAAGCTCACCGAACATATCTTTATCTCCGGTCATATGATCAGGACATCCACTATCAAGGACCCATTCCTTTCCTCCAGCCATGTAGCCGTGAAGATTTGCCATAAGACCAAAGTGTCTCATCGCATCATCAAGATCATAGTCACTATCATCATCATCCTCATCATAGTATCCATGTTCAACATCATCTTGTGATTGATCAATCCTCAAGGCGATAGATTTATGAAGGATTTCGTCTAAATTTTTCAAGGAATAATCTGGAAATCGTTCCTCAAGAAATCTCCATATAGTATAGGCACAATCAAGAGTAGGCAAACTAGCAATCAAATTTTTGGGCAATCCTCTTATGATAAGATTGATAGTTCTAAGATTGCGAATCATGTCAAGATCCTCTTCGGGTGTGGGATGCAAAGGATCAATATGAGGTGCACAAGGACTAGTAATGTACTTGTTCAAATGATATTCATTGAAAATCTCAAGCATTTCATTTTTCCACTCATGAAAATATTCTCCATCAAGAATAGGCACTCTACGTCTAAGACTCCCCAAAGTGGACACATCCATCTTCCTCCAAAGGTGTTTAAACCAAGGCAAAGGAGACCAAAGCTCTGATACCAATTGAAAGGATCGAGAAGAGGTGTCTAGAGGGGGGGTGAATAGACTCTAATCAAGAAAAGTTGCAGTTTTTAATTTCTCTTAAGTTGATGTGGAGTTTTAGCACAAGTTTAAACATTCACAATACATATCAAGCAAGCATGCAAGCATACAAGAGTATATGAGCAGCGGAAAGTAAAGCATGCAAGTTGCAAGAATGTAAAGAGAAGGGATTGGAGTGTGCAAACGCAATTTGGAGACACGGAGATTTTTTATCCGTGGTTCCGATAGGTGGTGCTATCGTACATCCACGTTGATGGAGACTTCAACCCACGAAGGGTAACGGTTGCGCGAGTCCACGGAGGGCTCCACCCACGAAGGGTCCACGAAGAAGCAACCTTGTCTATTCCACCATGGCCGTCGCCCACGAAGGACTTGCCTCACTAGGATAGATCTTCATGAAGTAGGTGATCTCCTTGCCCTTACAACCTCCTTGGTTCAACTCCACAATCTTGACGGAGGCTCCCAAGTAACACCTAGCCAATCTAGGATACACCACTCTCCAAGAAGTAACAAATGGTGTGTTGATGATGAACTCCTTGCTCTTGTGCTTCAAATGATAGTCTCCCCAACACTCAACTCTCTCTCATAGGATTGGATTTGGTAGAAAGAAGATTTGAGTGGAAAGCAACTTGGGGAAGGCTAGAGATCAAGATTTATGTGGTTGGAATGGAATATCTTGACCTCAACACAAGTGTAGGTGGTTCTCTCTCAGAAAATATGTATTGGAAGTGTAGGCATGTTCTGATGGCTCTCCTCATGAATGAAGAGTGGGTGGAGGGGTATATATAGCCTCCACACAAAATCTAACCGTTACACACAAATCACCAAATTCGGTGGGACCAATTCAAAGAACTCGGTCAGACCGATTTGATTCATAATGTGACCGTTAGGCATTTCGGTGGGACCGACTGGATCAACTCGGTGGGACCTATGTGCTAGGGTTAGGGTAATCCAAAACTCGGTTGGACCGATTACACAAACTCGGTGGGACCGATTTGGGTAATGAGTGAAACAGAGAGTTGGCCAAGCAAACTCGGTGGGGCCGATTGCTTATCTCGGTGGGACTGAAAATGTTGTAATAGGCAACAGAGAGTTTGCAAGCCCATCTCGGTGAGACCGAGATCCCATCGGTGAGACCGAACTGATTAGGGTTTCTGGCAGTGGCTATGTCAACTGAACTCGGTGGCTCCGGATGGAAAGAATCGGTGGGGCCGAGTTTGACTTTTGGTTTGGGACATATTTGGAAGTGAGGAAGTGGTTGAGGGTTTTGGAGCATATCACTAAGCACTTTGAGCAAGCAAACCATTAAGCAACACCTTATCCCTTCTTTATAGTATTGGCTTTCCTATGGACTCAATGTGATTTTGGATCACTAAAATAGAAAATGTAGAGTCCTGGGCTTTGAGCTTGAGCCAATCATTTGTCCTTAGCATATTGAAGGGGTTCCACATCCTCTAGTCCATGCCACTCCATTGTTGAACTTATCTGAAACATACTAGGTAGAAGCATTAGTCCAACAAGAGATATGTTGACATTAATTACCAAAATCACCCAGGGAGCACTTGTGCTTTCAACCCGCCTCAGGACGAGGTCACCCGTCTCGAGCGTCCTGGAGCGGATGTTGCGGCAATGGTATCGCCGCAGCGCTTGCTGGTATCTTGCCACCCTCAGTGCCGCTTCGCGACGACGTTCCTCCCCCAGCACGAGGTCCATCCCCCGCATGTCGTCCTAGTGCGTTTCATCGAACGCCAGGGCCCATGCGGAGCGATGCTTGACCTCGTGAGGAAGGACCGCTTCAGCTCTGTAGACAAGGAAGAATGGAGTCTCGCTCGTCGGCTTGGTGGCGGTGGTGCGGATGGACCACAGCACGGACTGGAGCTCGTCGTGCCAGCCCCTGCCACAGGCCTCGAGCTTCTTCTTGAAGGTCCTGGTCTTGAGGCCCCTCAGGACCTCCGCGTTGGCGCGTTCGGCCTGACCATTGCTCCTGGGGTGCGCCACCGAAGCGTAGCAAATCTGCGTTCCAAGGTTAGCACAGTAGGTTTTGAAGAGGTTACTGGTGAACTGCGAACCGTTATCGGTGATGATGCGGTTGGGGACTCCGAAACGGCTCACGATGCCCTTGATGAACTTGACCGCGGACCCAACTGGGATGGTGCGAACAACTTCCACTTCCGCCCATTTGGTGAACTTGTCGATGGCGACGTACAGGTAGCGGTAGCCCCCTGGCGCCCGAGGGAAGGGGCCCAAGATATCCAGTCCCCAGACTGTGAACAGCCACGTGAGTGGTATGGTCTGGAGGCCCTGTGCTGGCTGATGTATCTGCTTGGCGTGGAACTGGCAAGCTTCACAGGACTTCACCAACTCGGCTGCGTCGTTAAGCGCCGTGGGCCAGTAGAATCCACTGCGGAACACCTTGCCGACGAGAGTTTGTGACGACGAGTGGTGTCCGCAGTCCCCACCATGTATGTCAATTAGCAATTCCTTTCCTTGGTCACTAGAAATGCAGCGCGGCGAAACATCATTCGGTCGCTTCCTGTACAACTCACCATCCTGGATACAGTATGCCGTGGCCTGCCGGGCCACTCGCTCTGCGTCCTCTTCCCTCTCCGGCAGCGTCCCTTGCATCAGGTACTCCTTGAATTCCTTGGTCCAGCATTCCTCCTGAGGCTCGAGCGCCAAGAGCAGACGAGCTCCTGAGGTCGGCCCACAGGCTGGGGCTCCCGTGGCAGGTGGTTGTGGGAGCTCCTCCCGAGGCTGAACTACGCTTGAAAGTGCTGGCGTTGCCGACAGCTTGAAGAGCCGTTCCTCGAAGACGCTAGGCTCCTGGGGTTGTCGCTTGGATGCCCTCCTGGCGATGTCATCGGCTTCCTTGTTGGTGCCCCGGGGCACATGCTGCACCTCCAGTCCCATGAACTGCTTTTCCATCTTACGCACTTCTGCGAGGTAAGCCTCCATGTGCTCGTCCTTCGGCTCGTATACTTTGTTGGAGAAGTTGACGAGGAGCTGTGAGTCGCCCCTAACCACAAGGCGCTTCACCCCCAGAGCCGCTGCGGCCTTCAGGCCAGCAATGAGGCCCTCGTATTCCACGATGTTGTTGGAGACCTTCTCGCCCTGCTGAAAGCAGAGCTGTACGGCGCAGCAGAGCTTGTCCTGAGTGGGCGAGATGAGTACCGCCCAAGCCCCCGCGCCCTGATGCGCGAAGGCGGCGTCGAAATACATGACCCAACCGTCCGGCGCCTCGCTTACCGGCGAGGTGGATCGGTCTTCACCTACTTCAAGTGCTGGGGCGTCCGTCCACTCTGCCACAAAATCAGCAAGCGCGGCTCCCTTGATGACCCGGGTAGTGCTGAACTCCAACTGGAATGCTTGCAGCTCGATGTTCCATTCAGCAACCCTTCCAGCAGAGTTCGGGCTCCTAAGCACTCTCTCCAACGGGTAGGCTGAGAGGACCTTGATGGGGTGGCCCTGGAAGTAGTGCCGCAGCTTGCGCGAGGCCACCAAGAGCGTGAGTAGGAGCTTTTGAGGCATGGGATATCGTGCCCTTGCGTCCCGCAACACCGTGCTGACGAAATATACCGGGTGCTCGACAAGGGATGGCGCGTTGGTGAGGCTTGTGTCTTGCAGGGGCCCGGACGTCTCCTGAGGTGGTGAAACTCCTGGTGCCTGGTTGCTTGCAGGGGTCTCCGTGACGTCGTCCTGCCGAGCTTGGTCTTCTGTTGACGCCGCTGCGACCTCCGCGGCGCCTCCATGATCTTGCGTCATTTCAGCTGTAGCTTGGCGCAGCGCGCCTTTGGCTTGATGCTCCTCCCAAACAGCCACTAGTGCTACGCTGGCAGAGTACGGGGTAGCGGCCAGGTAGAGCACCAGGGGCTCGAGAGGCCGTGGCGCCACCATCACCGGTGGGCTAGTCAGGTATCTCTTGAGGTCTTGGAAGGCTTGGTCGGCCTTCGGGGTCCACTTAAACGGGCCTTTCTTCTTCATCAGTTTGAAGAAGGGCAAGGCGCGTTCTCCTAGCTTGGAGACTAAGCGTCCCAACGCAGTTACCCGTCCGGCCAGCTTCTGCATTTCTCTGAGGGTCTGTGGTGGGCTCATGTCCTCAATGGCCTTGATCTTCTCTGGGTTCGCCTCGATCCCTCTGTGGGACACGAGGAATCCCAACAACTTGCCGGAAGGGACACCGAACACACACTTCTCCAGGTTAAGCCACAAGTTCACCTGGCGCAGGCTCTCGAAGGTTTCTTCTAGGTCTTGGATCAGGGTCCTTGCCTCCCGAGATTTCACCACGATGTCGTCGACGTAGGCCTATGTGTTTCTCCCGAGCTGTCGCCCTAAGGCGATGTGCATCAGCCGCTGGAAGGTCGCGCCCGCGTTGCGCAGCCCGAAGGGCATGCAGGTGTAGCAGTACACCCCACACGGGGTCAGGAAGGCTTTCTTCTCTACATCTTCCACCGCCATCTTGATCTGGTGATACCCTGAGAACGCATCCAAGAAGCACAGCAAGTCGCACTCGGCGGTGAAATCGACGATCTAGTCGATGCGTGGGAGAGGAAACGGGTCTTGCGGGCACGCCTTGTTGAGGTTGGTAAAGTCGACGCACATTCGCTCCTTCCCGCCTTTCTTCGGCACTATGACAGGGTTCGCCAGCCATGTGGGGTATCGAACCTCGCGAATGGTACCCGCGGCCTCCAACTTGCGGGTCTCTTGGACGATGAAGGCTTGCTTCTCCATGGATTGCCGTCTCGCCTGTTGCTTGACAGGGCGCGTGTTGGGGCACACCCTTAAGTGATGCTGAATCACCTCTCTTGGAACCCCCACCAGCTGATGGGGCTCCCACGCGAATATATCCTTGTTTGCACGCAAGTACTTCACCAACGCCTCCTCTTGGACGGAATTGAGGCTGGCACCTATGGTGAAGGTGGCTCCTGAGGACCCGTCCTAGTCGACCGGCACCTGCCTTGTTTCTGCCTTGTCCTGGGTGAACAACTGCTTCTTCTTGGTAGGTGCGGCCTCCTTGGCCTCGGGGGTCCCGGCGTCGGTGGGCTGCGCCGCTGCTGCGGTCTTGAAGGCAAGCTTGAGTGCCGCCACGGCCTCCTTGGTGTCCCCCTTGATGGTGAGGACTCCTTTGCTTCCAGGCATCTTCATGAGGTTATAGGCCGGATGAGTCGCTGCCATGAACTGGGCCAGAGCTGGGTACCCAAGGATGGCGTTGTACGGGAGGCCGATGCGGGCGACGTCGAAGTCGACCAACTCGGTGTGGTAGTTTTCACGCATGACGAAGGTGATGGGGAGGCGGATCTGCCCCAAAGAGTGGGCAGCGCCACCACCAACCCCTGAGAAAGGCTTGCTGAGGCTGAGCCTCTCAGGCGGCACATGAAGGAGGCCGAAGGTTTCCATGGAGAGCAAGTTGAGGCCAGCGCCGCCGTCGATGAGGGTCTTGGTGATGGCCACGTGGCAGATGGTGGGCGTGCAGAGCATCAGGAGCATGCCTGAGCTGGCAGTGGAGTCGGTGTGGTCTTCTGAGCCGAAGGTGAGGTCGGCCTCCGGCGCAGCCCAACCCGGCGGAGCCCCCGGGCGCTTGGAAGCGGCACCAATCTGGCGGAGGAACAACTTGACGTGGAGATCTAAAGGCGGCGCTTGGGAGCCGCCCAGGAAGGCCGCGGCTGCGTGGTGCATCGGTACCGCGTAGCGAGCGGTGAAGAGGTTGCGGAGTTCCTCCCAGGACGCCACAGTGGATCCAGGGAGATTGAGCAGCCAGGCGCATGGCTCGCCGGCGAGGGCCATGGGGAGCCAGTTGGCCATGACCTTGTTGTCGCCCCGGCCTCGAGGACGGCCTCCTCGTAGGCTATCAGGAAAGCCGTCGGGTCCGCCGCGCCGTCGTAGCGCGGCGGCATCTCTGGCTTGAACTTGGTTGGCCATCGCACGCGCCGCAAGGCGGGGGCCAGGGCTCGGAGCCCCCTGGCCTCGTCGTCGAAGCTGGCTGTCGGAGTCGACGGCGAGGCGTTGGCCATGAGGGCGAAGTGCAGATCGACCGGAGAGAAGCTACGTCGCACCCCTACCTGGCGCGCCAAATGTCGGATGTGGGGTTCCGGCAAACCCTTAAGGTTTGAACTCTGGGGTGCGCGCGAAGTTCTTTCCCTCCGACCGGTCTACGCCTTAGCTCGCTAAGATCTTCGCGGACGAACTCGATGAACTAGCAACACAGAAAGACACGAGATTTATACTGGTTCGGGCCACCGTTGTGGTGTACGACCCTACTCCAATGTGTGGTGGTGGATTGCCTCTTGGGCTGGTGATGAACAGAACAAGGGGAAGAGCAACCTCCTGAGGTTGAGGTGTTCTTGTGCTCGACTAACTTGTGTGGGTGAGATGCCTCTCAATCAGCTGCCCCTACTGTGGTGGCTAGTTCTACTTATATAGGCCCTGGTCCTCTTCCCAAATATCGAGCAGCAAGGGAGCCAACAATGGCGGGCTCATTCGAAAGGGGACAGCCAGTACAAGCTATCCTGACAAAAGTGGTCTCCGCCGGCAAAAGGCTCTGGTGGTGACGCCGTCTTGGGCTCCACTGTGACCTCCGTCCTGCTGGCCTGCTGGTCTTGGTCTCGTTTCACCGATATGGAAACCTTTGCCTGATGCCTCGGTACTCCGCGCCTGCGCCTGCCTCCTTAGCACCAAAGAGGAAACAAGGACGCTACGCGCGCTGGCGCCCGCCTGGTGTTGATCGTCACGGCTCATGTCACAAGAGCTTCACGAGGTTTGCCCCGCCTTGATATCTGCACTCCTCGCGAGGCAGCCTGGTGAGGCCGCTCCCGAGAGTTCTTGCGTCGTCCGCCTCGCGAGGCTTGGCCCCTCGCGAGGGTCTTGCATGCCTTGTTGATGAAGATGGGCCGTAGAGGCCTGCTAGCATAGCCACGTCGTGGGCCGCAGGCAGACAAGTCTGGGGACCCCCGTTCCCAGAACGCCGACAAGGACACATGTATAATTTTTCTAGCCATTTTGGTGAACTGGAGCATGTATTTGTAGTTCAGATTTGCATTATGGACATTAAATGCCTAGGAAACTCAATTAGTGTATAAAAAGGCCAAACGAACCCTAAATAAGTTTAAATTTCAGCATGGATATCATGTCGTTCCATGTTGCCCGTAGAAGAAAATACAAGGTGAAAAGAGGCAGTGATTACATTTCGCCCACAAGGGGGACACGTTTCCCTGTCGGAACCACGAGGCTTCTTTGAGAGAAGCTCCGGTTTGTAAGAGGCTTGTAATAAAACTTGCGCCACAATGGACGAAAAAAATTCCTCGACATATAAGTGCGATGTCGTGACACGATGGCAGGTTTCACGATTTTCAGCTTAGTTTTGGATTTACGGGGATTTAAAAACTGAGATTCTTCTCACGAAATGTTTTCAAATAGCACACGGTTCACTCACGAAAGCCGATATTCAATGAAAACTTCATGGAAACCATATTTTAAAGTTCCATATAAATCTGAAAAGAAATGTGGGATGTTAAGAAGGTGATGTTTTATTGCGACACAAAATTTCAAGTTGAAAAACATTACGAGATGTGAGCTATGAAAAAGACAAATTCCGCCCTGAATATTGACATTACTATTCGGCACTATTCAACACTGATTTTGTCTTTTTCATAGCTCACATCTCTTAATATGTTTCAACTTGAAATTTTGTGTGCCAATAAAACATCATCCTCTTAACATCCCGCATTTTTTTTCAATTTTTTTTAAACTTCAAAAAATCTTTTTCTCGTGGTTTTCACCGGTTTCCACCGAATGTTGGTTTCCGTATGATATCCCCCCCCCCCGCTGCGCGCGTGATGCGTTCTGACTGGCCAGAACCCAAACCCCATGGATCGTACGTGTGCACCATTGGATGCTCACAGATCGAACGACAACCCTGAGCCCTTTCGACAGCACATGCAGTACATGGGTAAGCACTATGCGGATGCGTCGTGTAGCTCACGCTTCCTTCTCTACTAGGTTTTCATTCAAAACAGGCTGTCGTTTCTCGCCACTCCTCTCATCGGTTTCCTGCCTCTTCTCCCAGATATGCATGATGTAGATGTTTTTTTAATTCTTATAGTTCATCTCATCCAAAATCAATTAGTTTTGTAAAAAAAACTATTTTAAGATTCATGGAATTGTGCATTGTAAAGGTAAAAACAAAAAGTGACAATTCATTTAGAAAAAAAGGTTTGGGCAATTAATATATGGAAGATTGTAGAGAACAAAGGAGAAGTGCTTGTGTTTAGAGATTTGTGCATTATGCTTAAGTTCAACCATGGAGTCTTCTAGATTGTACATGTGGCAGAATCTGGTGGAATGTAGATGATATCCAACGGCCAGTAGTGCTCGGATTTGCCATCTCTGTACCGTCGGATTGGCTTCATCCAATGAGCAACTTTCATAGTTATTCGCACACTATATATGTGTATAGATATAGATGTATAGATGTATATAGATGTGTCCCATGCTAGACAAAATAAAGTTTGAGCGCATGCGTGGGACGACCCCCCCCCTACCGCCTCGAAGTTGGGAAACTGACATCATAGGTATTGAACCAGGCTTGGAGTCGGGTACAGTGTTCGGTTTGTAATGTACTTGGCGTGGCCCATCGAAGTTGTGCATTTGGGATTTAAACACATCATACACCATCGTACCCATACATATTTTCGGGCCGCATGCAATGTATACGGGGTCTTCTGATCGACCACGTCTCCCTTGTGCGGTTTTTTATGACGACACGGATATCTGTGGGCTCCCCGAGTGTATATATATCATCCCTTTGACCGATAATGAGGGGTATGTGTTGGCCATGAATGGATTCCTCCTAGTTCATGTTAGGGCCAGTCAAATGTCGGTCAACCAAAGCTTGAGCTCATGCGTTGTCAGGATTCCCTCCCAGATGCTCGGATTGCTGGGTTCGACCTACATCAAACCCTGGGTACGTATCTCGTGCTTAACTACCTCACCTTCATGGTTGTTGTCTGTATCGAGAGGTAGGCACCTCATCTAAATTGTACATTATTCTATATTGAAAACACACATCACCCCTTCCCAACGTACATCATTTTGGGCCGCATGCAAGAGGTGCTGGTTTTGTGGTCTCTCTCGTGCGATGTTTATGATGGTTCAATCTATTGGCCCAAGCGGTTTATCGACGACAACAACTGTCATTTGACCAAACGAAAGATTCATTGGTCCGTCTTATGGTAGGTCATGGCAACATGCATGTATGACCAAAGTATCGATCATTACGTGCATCCGCCCCGCTGACACGAAGTGGGAGGTGGTGGGCCAAGCATCCTTGCTAGGTACGACATTATGTCATTATATATATCCTAGCTAGGTGGTTGTTAGGGTGCTTTCGGGTTTGCGAGGCAGGTGCCACCAAAGTTATGCATTGTGTATTTAAAGTTTTAAACATCCCCAATATTCGTACATATATTTGCCCACTTCCAGGTGGTTCTTGACTTATGGCCCCTCTCATTGATCTTCAATGATGCGCCCAACCGTGGGCCCGTGGGGTCAAAGTTGTGCATTGGAATTTTGAACATCACATACTACCCTTTTCACTCATATATATTTGGGCCACATGCTGGTGTGGCTGTCTTTTGACCCCCCCTAACGTTATTTTTTGCTGCAAAGACTCTGATGATCCTCAACAGACACGGGGTATAATATCTAAACCGTGTGCGATACAAGTGTGATGTGAATCACCACGTCCGCGCAAGCGCGAGCAAATTAAGGTGGAGGTACTGGCTCAACCGTGTGCGATGCAAGTGCACTGAAATCACCACGACTGCGCAAGCACGAGCAAAGTGTGGAGGTACTGGCTCAACCGTGTGCGATGCAAGTGCGCTGAAATCACCACGATCACGCAAGCGCGAGCAAAGGGTGGAGGTACTGGCTTAACCGTGTGCGATGCAAGTGCGCTGTAAAACCACCACCTGTGGAAGCTAAAGGCGGGTAAGTTTATTTGGAAATTAGGACGAACCGTGTGCGATAGACCATCTAGCTAGAAATATAAAAAACAAACTACCTGCCTTGAGCGTTGCAAAAATCGGTGGATCCGCGCCACTTTTCCTTATTATCATACACGCATATTGTTATTGGACCGTGCGCGATCTTAGGCACTCCCGCGCCGCATCAATTCCTTTACCCAAATTTTAGTAGCCGCCGTACTTCAATCGTCGCCCACACTCCTCCAGCACCGACCTTATAGTGAAATTTTAGCAGCCGAGGCATTTGAACCGTCGCCCTCCCTCTGCCCCTCGTCCACCACCAGCTCAACCCACCATTACTAAAAATTTCAGTAGCCGCGGCGTATCGTCAAACACCACCCCCCCTCCACAGTCCCCCACCCGCCCCCTCCCCCCTTTGAACCCTAGCTCGCGGCTGCCGCCGGCGCCGCCACCAACCCTACCGGTCTGCCCGTTCCTCCTAGCTTAGATAATAAAGTTCAGGTTATCCAGCGATTCCCATACCGTCGCCCCACTCCCCTGAGTTTTTAGATGAGGCCTGCAGTGTCCCTCCCCACTAGATCCACATCCCCTGCTCCAGAATGTCGCAGCCTAAGCTCGGCCACGTATCTCGGGGAGCCCGACGAGCGTTCGGCCAAGAAGTGGTTTATCATGGCCTCTCCGGCGGACGTTGGCGAGGTGGCCGCCGTTCGCCCTGACCTGTCGATCATGGAGCAACACGTTGCCTCGGAAGCCGGCGAAGACATTGACTACGTTGCCATGCCGAAGGCTTCATGTCAGCGAGCTAGCGTATTACTGTATCTTAGGAAAGCTGGCTACGACATCAAGCTCATCCACACCGACGGCTTCACGCGGGCCATGTCACAAGTTAAGTGGTCCATCCCCAACCCCTCTGGTTCAACCGCCGTCGATCTCTTTGACGGACCTGCCGCTGATCTCCTCCGCCAAGCAGTCAAGGATTTGCGAGCTTTATACGCCATCGAGCCCATTTTGTCCCTTCTGAAGGACACGTTCTACGGGGGCGGCTTGGGATCCTCAATTGCCAAGTCAGATCTCATCGACCATGACCACGACCACGAGGAGGGCACCCATGAAGGTTCTTCCAAGGTGAAATAGCCCATCTGTGACATCAGAGTGCGCACCATGGGTTTGTGCTCTTCCAACTGGAAGGATCCCATCCATGAAATGTGAGGCAACATTCTATCAGCAAATATTACCTTTTTTGGCTTGCCAACCTGTACCCTTTGTTGTAGTAGCATTTGCCGTGCGGTGCTTTAACTGTGCTGTGTTTAATTATTTCAGTTATGCAAAAATGTATTGTTCAATAGGTCTATGTGATGTTTAAGTATGAATTGTCCACTTCAGTTTCACGAATGGCTATATTTGGTTGTTTATAGTGAGTAGATGCCTTGTTTATCTGTATTTGGTTGTTAGGTTGGTTGGAGTGAGCATTTTTTCAATTATCGAGCAGATGCCTTGTTTATCTGTATTTGGTTCTTAGTTTGGTTGCAGTGAGTATTTGTCCAGTTATCAAGCAGATGCCTTGTTTATCTGTATTTGGTTGTTAGGTTGCTTTTTTTAGCATTTGTCCAGTTATCAAGCAGATGCCTTGTTTATCTGTATTTGGTTGTTAGGTTGCTTTTTTTAGCATTTCTCCAGTTATCAAGCAGATGCCTTATTTATCTTTATCTGCTAGTTAGGTTGGTTGCAGTGAGCATTTGTCCAGTTTTCAAGCATATGCCCTGTTTATCTGTATTTGCTTGTTAGGTTGGTTGCAGTAAGACTCTGTCCAGTTTTCAATGGCTATATTTGGTTGTTATACTGGTCATTTATGCCTTGTTTATTTCAGTCATTCACAATGTGTGGTTCATTATGTGCAAGTCGGAATTGTGCCGCTCGACTACATCAATACCAGTTTGAACGGCTATATTTGGTTCCAGTTATTCCTGGTGTAGTTAACACATGCCCTTTATTTCAGTTTTACACATTTATCCAGTGTGATGTTTAAGCATTACCTATGTTCTATTCATTTTCAACAATACCAGTTTGAATTGCAATATTTGATGGCTGTTGAGCCTGCTGTCGGTAACATTGCCTTCCATTTTATATCTGCTTTAACAGCATGCTGAAACCAACACATTCAAGCTATCATTTGGAGATGATGTTGTTTACCTTTGCTATATTTGTTTGATGTTAAGATTGTTGTACTTATCATGCCTTTCCACTACTTATGCAGGACAACAACGGGAGTGGCCACCATTTTCCGCCGAGGTTAGCTTCATCCCTCGGCTTGTACTCCCCCCGTCGTTCCATAATGTAGTGCATATAGATCCAGGCCTGGACACTAGTTAGCTTCTAATATTGACTTGTTGCTTGTAGGTACATATGCCCTTGGCAAGGATCCACGCATCGACCCTTTTTGCGTATGGGGCAATGAGATATTGATGAACAAGCATCAAGTGAGGAAACTGATAAGGATTATTAGCAAAAATATACGAATGGTGGCAAGCAAATTATTTGTTTATGCTCTATCCAACACAACAGTGAACTGTAGGATGGTAACTACAAACTCTGCAGCCTTCTCTTTTTACTGCCCATAATGAGTTGTTAGACAACAATGTCTCAATCTTTTTCGTTCCCAGTGGTTCCCGAAGCAGTTCACTCAAGATTACCTCGCAAAGTACATGATTGGTGGACACGCAATGAAGGTTAAAGTATTTCATCCAGACTACAATGAGCATCAAGAAGTCCTTATGAAGATAGTGAAGGATGGACGGGCAGCCATCACAAGGGGTTGGCCTAGAGTCGTACGCGCCTTACGCATGGAGGAGGGCACAAGATGGGCATTCCGCTTCACCTTCTCCAGCAACCAGAATGTCTTTCGCCTCTCTCTTTACAGTCTTTAGTACAACTGTGGTTCATCATTCTTTACTTGGTGCTTCTGTAGTTCTTCAGTATATGTACCTGTGCATTGTATTATGGATTCGTGGTTGAACCTATATTTGTAATAAACATGGTTGGATATGAAATAAGTGATTGCCTACTTTTAAATTCATAACATGTGATTTTCAAATTAGGGATTAATTGGATTAATTATGGATTAAATAGGGATTACACTGCACACGGTTTGCGAAAGCGAAACGTCTGCGATATACACTACAAAAAAATACACTTCCGTGATGATACGTGTTTGTCACAGTAGGTCATGTTTTCTATCATGCATGTACATCCATGACAAATTTATGACAGAATCAAGATAGTCATACCTGTGTTGTCGTAGAAGTGTTCCATGACATTACCAAAATTATCATCACGGAAGTGTCCACTTCCATGACGATAAATCGCGCGTCACAGAAGTGCTTTCGTCAAGGGTGACCGACACGTGGCATCCACCGTAACGGAATGCCGTTAAGCTATCGGGTCCGGTTTTGGATCCGATAACCCGTTAACAGCCTCGACCAATGGGGATTTTCCACGTGTAAAATCATGATTGGCTGGAGGAAACATGTGTCGGCTCACCATTGGGACAGATGTCATCCACTCATTGGACACAAAGCGCCTATGATACGTCGACACATGGCACGGCCCAACAGAGGCCCATTCCTGTGAAAAGGCCGGCCCGTTTGACTTGGTCAAAAGGTGGCGGGCCGCCCACGGCAAGCCTGTTAACGGCCTGTTCGCATATAGCCCATTTACAGCCCGCTAACCCAGGTCCCGTTTACGGCCTAACCGAATTAGGCCCAGTAGCGTCATCTGGGCCGTCCAATATAATTCCAGCCCGTTTTAACTTCCGGCCCATGTATGGCCCATGACGTCTTTCGGCCCATATGAGGCCCTTATTACTCTCGGCCCATTAATGGCCCGTGGTAAAACTGGCCCGTAATGAACAGTGTATCACTTTATACCCATTAACGGCCCGTGGTGAAACTGGCCCATAATGAACAGTGTATCACTTTATACTCATTAACGGCCCATTATACCGTGGGCCGTTTCCAGCCCATGTTATCTTTCGGCCTTCTCAGGGCCCATTTATTCTTGGGCTCATTTCCAGCATTCGTTTACTTTCGGCCCGTTACTGTCATTTTCTGCTTGTGGGCCAAATTCAGCCCGTGGTTACAGTCGGCTCGTTTGTGGCCCATTAATACGTTGGGCCGTTTTCATAGCATCATCAAATATGGCCGATTAACGATGGCCCGTTATGGTCGGCCCATGAACGGGCGATTTCAACTATAGCCCATTTACGGCTATAATGTGGTCTGTTATTGGCCCATGTTTGGCCAACCGATCATACGGCCCGTAGAAGGCCCATTGATGATACGGCCCGTAGAAGGCCCATTGATGATACGGCCCATAGAAGGCCCACTGATGATACGGCCCGTAGAAGGCCCATTGTGTCTACGGCCCGTATAAGGCCCATTGTTTCTACGCCCCGTAGAAGGCCCATTGTTTCTATGGCCCTTAGAAGGCCCATTGTTTCTACGGCCCGTAGGAGGCCCATGTTAACTACAGTAAATATGTAGCCCATGGTTAATGTGGCC
Source organism: Aegilops tauschii subsp. strangulata (assembly GCF_002575655.3). Classification (NCBI taxonomy): domain Eukaryota; kingdom Viridiplantae; phylum Streptophyta; class Magnoliopsida; order Poales; family Poaceae; genus Aegilops; species Aegilops tauschii. The sequence continues at coordinate 490,719,978 of NC_053039.3, forward strand.
TAGTTTAAAAAAATAGGCTATTGCGGCCACTAGCAAACCGCGGAAAAAGAACTGCACTGACCACAAGAAAACAAATAAACAAGACAATAAGGAAACAAATAGGCAAGCAACTTACGCTAGGCTATCACGGCTATTACACATATTACATCCACTGGGCATCAAAGTTCGCCACCAGTGCAAATATAGGGAACAAGGAAGCATATAAACGCCAGAGCAAAACAAGTCCAGAACTGAAACCACTTCAGAAGAGCTCAAGAAACAATATCCTGGGTACCCATAATGCTAGCAAGATGCTTAGCAAGCTTGTTAACTTTCTCTTGTTTGGCGCTTAAATCCTCCAGCACTTGCTGTTGCACCAGAAAGTATGCATCTAAATTCTGCAGGGACTTCCTTAGTCCTTCGGCTTCCTGTCGCATAACATCTGATCGATGTCTTTCAACTTGAAGTTGAGACTCAAGAAGCCGAACTGATTCAGGCAGCGAGTTCGAAGAGCTGGTGCCAGCAGTAGTAGCCAGTAACTCGAACACTACATCAAGACAGGACTTTGAGGTTGTCTCAGTGTCTTCAATATAGTTTTTATCAGCTTTCTTAGAGACCAACAGGGATGTCTCACTATCTTGAACCTTATTTGCATTACTTCCTGTACGATTGCATAATGGGGTACTCTTCTCCAATATTTTATCCGCATTCTAAAAGATAATCAAACAAACACATCACAGGTTTACAATGTAGTATATGAAACTCGTTTTGGTAAACCAGTTCAGTAGTAAGGTGGACAGGATAACAGCATGAAACAAACATATATCTATGTAGTATGGTCACTGTATGGTCTATATCATTCTAGTTTATGTTGCCAAATCAAGATAGATACAGTTCGAATCATATCTATTTAAGACAAAGCAGCTTAGACAGAATATAAGTGTGGGAAACTACACAACAATAACAACACTTGTAAGGTGCATGGCATGAGAATATAACTGTTTATTCAATTGAAACTGAAATCAACATAGAGCAAGTTACAACAACAAACACGTTAAAGAAACAGGTTTAAAACATACCTGTTGCGCCATTGGAGTTTCAATTGCATCCTTCAAATTTGAAATTAGTTGGTATGAGTAAATACAGTGATTGCAAGAGTAAAGTAGTATGAACCATGGCTACGGAACCTGACCTGAGAACAATTCTTCTTCTGCTTTAAGCGTTGACTTGGGGTTCAGAGTGGTGGTCCTCATGCTTTGGGCACTGCAGTTGCCTTACTAACTGCTCGTGTTTGGGTGCTCTGTAGTGGAGACGGTGCTGTGTCAACGGGAACTGGGTTACTATCTGCTGGGGTTGGGGTTAGAAGGGGTGTAGCTAGTTCTCTGTCCAACTGGGTAGGGATACAATCTGCGTGAGTCTAGGTTATGTGTGGTGGGGCTGGTTCTTGGGCAAGTACAACCGTGGTTCTATCTCCATCGACGGGTAGGACGATCTTTTCTGAAGACCATGTTTTTACCCCCACAGATACTACCATCACCCCCTCCAATTGAAATGGCTGATAAACAAGAAAAGTAATTGAATGTACAGACATTGTAAGTTAGACAGGTGCAATGGATAGTAGGGAAGAAAACAGGGCATGAAATAATTCACATTTATGTTGTCTAACCAAACAGAATAGCAGGACATAATTTCACATATATGATGGCTAATTAAACAGGATAGCATGACACAATTTCACATGTATGATGGCTAACTAAATAGGATAGAATGACATACTTCAAAATATGATGACTATGTAAACAGGATGACATGATATAACTATACGATGTGTCTATTAAAGTGGTTGGCATGCCATAAATCACAAGCATGCCGTCGATGGAAACATGATGGCATGATATAATTGACGGATAGAATGACATAATTCAAAATATGATGACTATTTGAACAAGATGAGATGATATAACTATATTATGTCTGTAGAAAATGTGTTGGCATGCCATAATTCAGATACATGTTGTCTATATAAACATCATGGCATGATATAATTCAAAAATATGATTTATATACTAAGGAAGTGAGCAGAGGGCAATCGCATATATGATGTGTCAACTAAGGAGATGGCATTCAATACCGTGTATATGATGTAAAAAGTAAGCATTGCAATACAACATATACATGATATGAGTAATATAACCCTGCCAAGTTTGAGCATACACCTCAGGGGGATAATAGGACTGGTCATCTGCCTCTGAATCCTCCTCTGAAGAGCTATCTGTAACCAGCAAGATATCTGCTTCACCAGGTAGCATTGTCTGCTCTGAAGACCTTGTTTTCACTCCAGATTTCTCCATCACCAATTCAATGGCTGATGCACAGGAAGAGAAGTTGAATATACAAACATTGTCGACAAAAGCAATGAGAAATACAAAAAAAGGACGGCATGATATAATTCACATATATGACGCTTGGCTAAACAACATGGCATTGCATAATTCACATATATAATGCCTTGCAACAAGATAACATTGGATAATTCACATATATAATGTCTTGCAACAAGATGGCATTGCATAATTCACATATATGGTAATTAACACTAAACAGGTGGCATTCACACAAAGCATGTCTAAAATAAGCAAATGACATAGCAATGCAAGATACCATACGCACGATATGAGCATCATAACCCTGCCAAGTTAGAGGATGCACCTCGGGGGGGGGGGGGGGGGAATAGGACTGGTCATCTGTCTCTGAATCCTCCTCTGAGGAGCTATCTGTAACCAGCAATACATGCGCTTCGTCAGATAGCATTGTCTGCTCTGAAGACGTTGTTTCCACTCCAGATTTTTCCATGACCGTGTCGAATGGCTGATGCACAGGAAGAGTAATTGAATGTACTAAAATTGTTGACAAATTTAACACGTAATAAAAAAATGATGGCATGATATAATTCACATATAAGATGACTGGCTAACCAGGGTGGCATTGCAAAATTCACATATATGATGCCTGGCTAAACAAGATGGCATTGCATGATTCACATATACGATAAAGAAACTAAACAGATGGCATTGACACAAAGCATGTCTAGACTAAGCAGATGACATATTTGATGTATACAGTAAGCAATGCAAGGCACCATATGCATGATATTACCAACATCAGCATGCCAAGTTATAGCGAAGACCTCATGGGGTAAATAGGAGTGGTCTTCTGCTTCTGAATCCCTCTCAGAACAGTTATCTTCCTCTTGATTACGATCTGAAATGGGTGGAGGGGGGCTGCCTCTGCGCCCACCATGGAGCGACGTCTGCATGAAATTTTATTTCCACGCAAGGCTCGTCTCTTTTGCTCTACATGTTCAGTTCCATTGTGTACAATAACTGACATGCATAGGAATAAAACATAGTGAGATTATGTAAGGAGTGCATGCACAAATCCAGAGTGATGGTAGCAAACTGTGGATAGACCCAAAACAAAATGATAGCAGGCAGATAATAGCTTTAGTTAAAAAATACAGAAAATGGCTCCTTTAATGTTTGTTTGCACCCAACATGAAACTCGTAGTAGACACCCGAGATTAACCAGATAGTAGACAGATAGTACTGATTGCTGCCCCAATATGTACCCCACAACCATTTAAAAACTCAAGTTTCAGCATAAGTTTGGACCTGAGTCGGAGTCTAATAGGTGAACACGACGATAAAGTAGCATGTCATCATATTAAGCGATGCATAACGTAAGCAGACACGGAAGAGTGCGACCTCTCTTGCGGACCCGTGTAGTCATCAAGGTCATCTGCTCAGTTGATGATGGTAATGTAGTTGTCATGGCTGCCGGCGGCGGGGAAGAAGATCTGAGGCGGCGAAAGACAGTCTGGAGAGCGGATCCCTGCTGTGGTGAACCCTTCCGTCGTTGGAGCAGCTGAGCTGGGGTGGAACACAGCACCGTAGGAGCAGGACAAACCACACAAGGTTTTCTTTGACACATATCTGTAACAGAAGTAATTGTGTAAAGGCTTGTTTGAATTTGAGGATTCTAACAATGCAGGGATAGGAAATAGACAGGAATAGGATAGGAATGCACGTGCAAAATAGAGAATTTAAAAACATAGGATTTCTGCCAATCTGGGTGTTTGGTTCACAAGAATTGGAAGATCACAGGATGCAATGAAGCATGTTGAGATTAAGTCAAACCACAAGAAGTGTACAACCTCTTTGGCGAAGCCATGTCGATCTCAGCGTGATTGGGTTGGCCGGTGAGGATGCTCCGGCTGACTTGGCTGTCGGAGGAGGGGAAGAAGATCTTAGGCGTCTAGAGATGGAGCCCGAGGTACTACTCCGCTGTGATGGAGGGTTTCGTCATTGGAGCAGCTCCGGTGAGTTGTACGACGCCAAGGCTGAAGCAGGACAAGAGAGACAACGTTAACCTGAGTGGAATTCTAATAGCATCTCTAATAGATGACGTAAAATACATAACCACAAAGTGCTAGATGTATACATCAGCCGCTCATCTCTGAACTTAACTATCGAAACTGAACTTAACTGTCGAAACTGAATTTTGCTGTTGAAACTGAATTTTACTGTCGAAACTGAACACACTAGAGGTGAGGCTACAAGTTAGTCGACTGACTTTTTCATCTCTGGTCAGTCGATTTTGCAGCCGTTGGATATGAAATCAAGGGCCTGCAGTTCATCTTCAACCTCCACCCCCCTGAGCCACCAGCCACCACCGGCCAAACAGCCGCCCCCCGCCGGCCCGCCCGCCCCGAAAACACTCCCCACCACTGGTCCGCCACCGCCCCGGCCATCATTGTAGGCCCCCCCCCCGTACCGAGCTTTTTCTCCGGCGATCCCCACGCCACCGCCCCACCACCGCCGGTGACCACCGCCCCCACCCTGAACCCTAAGATAGGTAGTGGGGTACCTCTCCGACGAGCCATCCTTCCCGCTGCGGCTGGTTCTTCCTTAACTCCGGCGAGCCCCCCTACCCCCTGAAAATCGACTGACCCAAAAGTCGATTCAGTCGACTGAAGTGTAGCTAAATCGGAGCAGCATCGCAAGCAAGAGCAAGAGCGAGAGCAGGAGCGCGAGCAAGAGCAAGAGCGAGAGCAGCAGCGCGAGCAAGAGCAAGAGCAAGACCAGACCAGGCAGGGGACCAAGAGCAAGAGCACAGCAGCAGCGCGAGCGAGAGCTAAAGCAGCAGCAGCTCCTACTGATGTGGACGTCGCCGCCGAGGGAGCGACGCCGTGGAGGAAGTGGCCGGCGACGCCGGCGTGGATGGAGCCGCGCCGTGTCGGCTCGGGACCGAGCGCCGGCAACACCGTGAGATCGAATCAAGAAGAAAATGCGGCAATTAGTGTACAACCTCTTTGGTGGCGCCGATTAGGCCGCATCTTCATCCGAGGAAACGGTGATGATGATGCTCTTCCGGTGGTGCAGGTGAAGACGGCGGTGTGGGAATGGAGGTGGTGCGAAAGACGAGGGGAACGTCGGGGCAGCTCCTTGGAGGTGGAGGACGGGGTGGCTGAACCGGCGGGACGACCAGATCGACGACGGATCCTCATCCGGTACGGTGGATGAGGGACGTCGAGGTGTTGCTGTGGACGACGTCGTCGGGGAAGAGGCTCCGGCTGGGTGGCGGGCGGAGGAGGTTGTGGGGCTTCGCGGGTTTTGCCGGCCTCGGTATACGAATGGGTGGGCGGATGGGATGGGAGTGGGGGATCATGGCTTAGGGACGTGCTTGTCCGAAATGTGGGGTAAGTTACGAAAGTACCCCCACCGATTTGAGGCGGTTCTTTCGGTTCAGGAGTATCACGGGCATTTCGCGTGTCGGGATTTCACAGGAGGTGGGAGTTTTCGCGCGTGTTGTAATTTTGGAATAGCAAGGCGCGGGTTGAGATGGAGGGAGTTGTCGGAGCACAGCGAGACCAAGATATATCTTAAATATTTTGGGCTAACAAGGTGCGGGTTGAAGAGGCGGGAGTTTCGCAGCACGATAGACAGAGACGCTAGCTTGAAATTTCGGCATAACAAGGCGCGGCTTGAAATTTTGGGAGAACAAGCTTAACGTGTACAAAAAAAAGACAATTTAGACTAGTATGATATACTACGTACAATGTGTTTAACACGCACAACACACACAGACACCATTTAGACTAGTAAGGTACGCGTGCATGGCACGCATGAGATTTGGCAACCAAATTATGAATAAATACCACATTAAAGCATGTAAGATTTGAGTCATATATGCATGATGTAGATGTTCGTTTAATTCTTATTGTTCATTTCATTCAAAATCATCTAGCTTTTATAAGAAAGCTAATCTATTTTAAGATTCATGGAATTGTGCATTGTAAGGCATAAAGTAAAAAAACAAATCATGTAGAAAAACATTTGGGCAATTATGATACGGAAGATTCTAGAACAAAGACGAAGTGCTTGTGTTTTGAGGTTTGTGCATTATGCTTAAGTTCAACCATAGAGTCTTCTAGATTGTACATGTGGCAAAATCTGGTGGAATCTAGATGATATCTAACGGCCAGTAGTGCTCAAATTTGCCAGCTCTGCACCATCGGATTGGCCTCATCCAACGTCCATCTTTCAAAGTTAAAGTTATCTGCACACTATATAAAAAATAAAAAATATAATATATATATAGGGGTATAGATATAGATATATATGTGATGCGAAAGCCACCCATCATCTCCAATTAGAATAGTTTGTCCATGCACGGATGCAATGTGGCCAAACGATGTCTGCCATCGGTATCTCAAATTCAAACCAATCTGACCTTGTTCAATGTGTATACATTGCAACATGCTCATTTCCAAACCACACCGCGCAGATCTCCGTTATATTCATGCATGCATGGGTTTCAAACATCATGATCTCTTATTCAAATATTTGAATTCAACTTTACATTGATTATGACCTCACCTAGTCTTTTACACCCACACATTGGTCTTCTCTTTATAATTGTACCACTAACTTTCTCTCGTGCATGCATGCACACACACTACCAGTCGGCATTATCCATCGCACACATGCAATCTTTTTCTTCGGGTCGGTCTCCCATGAAGGCACACACACACACACATCCCCCTCTCCATCATATCGGGCATTCTTTATCTCTGACGTGCATGCACAACGATCGATGTTCCTCTATGTGTGTGTGTGTGTATAGCTAGGTCTTTCATAGTTTTCCACATAAACCGATCAATCTATATATCTAGTGAGGTCTCACCCTCTTTCCCACGTCCACATCGATCAATCTATACCTCTCTATATAGGACTAGAGATAGAGCTAATACACCCACATTAATTATATATCCAACGCCCCCCTCTCATCATCCACGCCTTCCGCTTCATCTCTCAGACGCGCGCACAATGGCCAAGACAGGGGGCAGCAAGGGCCCTGCCCCCCCTAACATCACTATATATCGAGGCTAATATGAATGTGATCATTAGACAATTGCTGGTAAGAATGGTTTAAGTTGATGAATTGGCCCTCCTCGTAAAGGATTAGCAATGCTTGGCCCCCTAGCTCATGGGACATTTTTCATGGCTCCGCCACTGCACGCGACAGCGCACGTTCTTGCCCCCTCTCTCTAAATACCGATCTCGCAGTTGTGCACTCCTTCATAGTCTCCCTCCACTCGGCCCCTCGCACCATCTTCTAGCCCCCACCGGATTTTGCCACATGTACAATCTAGCGGACTCCATGGTTGAACTTAAGCATAATGCACAAATCTCAAAACAACAGTGGTTCTCCTTTGTTCTAGAATCTTCCGTATCATAACTGCCCAAACTTTCTTTCTAGTTGAATTGCCATTCTTTGTTTGTACTTTATGCTTTACAACGCACAATTCCATGAATCATAAAATAGATTAAGGGCTTCTTTGATTCAAAGGATTCTCGAAGGAATTTTGGAGGATTCTAATCCTTAGGAATTTTTCCTATCTTGGTTGTTTGATTCGTAGGATTGTAAACCATAGGAATTTTTCCATATGATTCATTTGCACTAGATTTCATAGGAAACATCCCATCCACTCAAACCTCTTTGAAAGAATTCTGCATTTTTTCTATGCACAATCAAACACTCGTACCATCCTGTAGGATTCAAGATGACATTCCACTCTAATCCCATGTTCTTCCTATTCCCGCGTTTTGGAAATCCTACGAATCAAAGAGGCCCTAGGTTTTTTTATAAAAACTAATTGATTTTGAATGAGATGAACTATAAGAATTAAATGAAGGTCTACATCAGGCATATATGACTCAGAGCTTACATGCTGCAGTGTGGTATTTATTCGTAATTTGGTTGCAAAATCTAACGCGTGCAATGCACGTGTACCTTACTAGTACTTCGAGTATGTGCAAAACACAATGGCACGCTACACAGTCTCTCTTACAGTTCATGAAGCCACGTGGGCACGTGGCACATGTGGAGGCGTTGTCGCGACATCCTTGTGTGGATTGATCACAGTGACGTGCTGCTGGTTCCAGAAGAATGTACTCGTCCTCCCTGAGCCGCACTGGCGGTACATGCACGAAGCGAAGATGTGCATGCACGCCACGCACGCACTCATTCCCTCGCACGCACACGCGGGTGCACGGGCGGACGCAATTTTTTACCAAGATCCACCCCATGTGATAATTTGACGCGTGTAAAGTCCTTCACTTCATTGATGGTCAATTAATACAGCGCATGCAAATTGAGTGGACGTGAGGGCGGAAGAAATACATTACTACTCCACTGCGCGCATGCGAGTAGTTAAATCATGGGTTTCTAGTAGTACTTCCATTGATCTCCTTCATGTTTTGTGCCAATTTTTGACAGTAACATAATATTTACGCATCTGAGCAGTGCAGTCTACTTGAAATTTATGTTCCACTAAACTCATCGGGAGCCATTTCGGGCCTCGAAACCAAAAACCATCAATTAATCTTTACCTTGTTTCCATCACATTCGAAAGTACTAGTGCTACAATTAAGTGCAAGCCTGCTCACACCTACCAGTACGTACCAAACCTGAACGTGTTCTCACTATGCAGGTTTTAGTACTAGTGCTAGTACTTAGGTTATAAAAAGGGGAACTACCTAACCGAAAATTACTCTACCTTCCTCCTCATAAGTCCCGCTTCTTCGTCCGTCCTTGCCATGGCCGGTGTGCAGAGCTCTAGGTCGAGAACTACTCATAACAAGGGAGCGGCAACCAAGGCTGCGGAAAAAAAGAGAGGGCTCGCCGCCACGCAGAGACCTCGAAAGATCTCTCACGAGCAGGCGATGGCTCCCAGGAGCGCCCTAGACGCGGAGGCGAACATGCCGAGCTGGCGGCGCTGGAGTCGTTATCCCTCGACGGCATGCCCGATCAGCTCAATAAGCACCTCAATAAGCAGAAGGAGTTCATCCACGGCTTGGTGGAGCTGCTGAAGGAGAGCCTCGACGACATGCCCGCTGAGCTCAATGAGCAGGGGGAGTTGACCGCCGGCTTGGTGATGCTGCTGAAGAAGAGCATTGCCTCGGAGAAGAAGGCGACCGGCGAAATCCTGCAACTTCAGGAGGACAACGCGAAGCTCCACCACGAGCTCGACCTGCTGAAGGAGGAGAACGCCGGCTGGAAGAAGCTGCATGAGAATAGTAGTTCCTCGATGAAGATGTTGCAGGCCCTCGTCATGGAACAGAAGGAGGAGTTGGCGAAGCTCCGCATCGAGCACCCGGCTGCTGTCAAGGTACGTAATGCGGCCGTGGAACAGATGATGAAGGCTCGCATCGAGAAATCCCGCGTCATGGACACAATGATGAAGATGGCGGAGGAGACGCGCAAGGAGATGGAGGTCGTGGAGGTGATGAAGAAGCAGTTATGACTCCGCGGCAAGCAACCCTTCATGTAGTGAGAGCAGCGCCCCAGACTTGTGTGTGCGTCTTCCTTCTTTTTTTGGGATGATAATCCTCCTTCTTCTTTTGCTCCTGTGTTTCTTATTTTGCTTCGGGTGTTTCACCGCACGTGTCACCTTCTCTGCGAGGCATGAATAGAACAATGCTAAAAATGAGATGACTAGCAAATTAGATCATTCTTTATCGCCAATAGAACAATGCCTCTTGCTAGTAATATATAATAAGAGTAGAGAGTAGAGGATATGGCACTGGGCTGCCGTGTTTCGTGCTCCTCCGGCGTACTCCAGTGGAAAACTTGAGTATACCGCACGGTTCTTTGCTCCTCCTCAGGTCGTCGGCACATTTATACGAGCAGTCAAATCACAAGGCCCTGCCTTCCAGTAGTAATGAGCCATCAAATCACAAAGGCCCTCGCCTCTCGTGAAAAGGACCAAGCTGGACTGCCCCGCCCTCTAGCCTTTTAAAAAATGTATACATTTGTACAGTAGTAGTATCGATGGATTGCGCCATGGAGCAAAACTATGCATATACTATATGACACTACCCACTATGAAGGTACTAGTAACATAGACTAGTAACTAGTCTATGTTACTCTCCACTATGACCAGCCAAAGTCGAGGCGCGAATACCAACAAGGGCCTGGTTGTGTCTATACTTGGACAACTCACCCGACTGCATGCGCACCAGGCAGATGAAGCTCGTGTCGTGTTGGTGCCGTGTGCGGCCCGCACATTAACCAAAACCTCGCCCCTCCATCTTAGCCTCCGCGTTTAAAACATCTCAATCTCAAGGCCAAGGAGCAACGTGAAACCTATGATAGAGCCAATCGGATGGTTGAGAACACTACAATTTGTAGCTACAGATGCGTGTGTGAGAGAGGACGAGTGCGTGTGTGCACCTCTTCTCAGAGTACAACTGTATGTGGGTGGCATTGGCCTAGGGAGCAGTGATGGTGCGTGCGAGAAGTCCCGAGAGATAGGTGTAATGCGTCTTTAAAAAAGACTAGTCTATAGGTCGCCACGAGGCTATTCCTGTCGAACGCCAAGCGTAAGATATGTATCCGACGGTGCCAGTTTTTGCACGTACACAACAGTAGAAAAAGAACTAGTAGTACCATGGCATATGCTACACCACGGCCGAGAAAACGTGCCGACGTTACGCCATCCGGGAATAGTGCCGCACTTCGAAACTAGAACCGTCAATAAATCTTGAGCGCGTCTCGTCACATTCCAAATTACTACTACTACCACGCTATATTTAATTGCAAACCTGTTCACACCGATCACAACCTAAACGGTTTCCCACTTAGGAGCGTATTAGTAGTACTCGGTTATAAATACTACTATGCTACGATGACTGCACATTCCTCCTCAACTCCTCATCCACAAGAAACAATCAAGCCATAGCCAACGTGACTTCTGGGTCGAGAGATTTCCACCAGGGAGAGGTGAGCATGGAAGAGGAAGAATGAGATATGTCCCGCCTCGCCGCGAAAGCAGCCGACATGTCCAGCCGCGCAGCAGTAGCAGCACAGAGGTCCCGCCGCGCCGCCGAAGCAGCAAGGAGGTCCCACCGCGCCGTCGATGTAGCAGACTGGTCCGGCCATGCCGCGGAAGCAGCAGAGATGTCCCGCCGCGCCGCCGAAGTAGCAGGAGGTCCCGCCGCGCCGCGGCGGCCTGGGAAAATTTCTCGCGGGTAGGCGAGGACTCTTACAGGCGCATGCATGCGATAGTCCATAGCCAGATGGATCAGATCTCTGGCTAGGCGAGGATGCAGGACGAGGCTCCGGCGTCATCCGACAACTCGAGGAGGGCAATGCGAAGCTCCGGGGCGAGTGCGACCTGCTGAGGGCGAAGATCGCCGGAAGGGCAAAGCAGGAGGAGGAGACCGCTGCCATGTTGCAGAGGACGGGCGTCATCATCAAGAAACTTATGGACGAGAATGCCATGCTCCGCACCGAGTGCAATAGGCTGGTGGAGGAATCCATGGATGCTGCCAAGCAGTGTATTAAGGACATGAAACTGATGAAAGAGATCATCGCCCGCCGCGAGAACTAGTCTCCGCGACCTGCAGCGCATAAAGAAAGCAGAGATCAGTGAGCCAGATCGTTGTATGCGCCTTCCTTCTTCTTTTGCCCTTGTGTATTTCGGGCGTAGCCGCATGTGGCTTTTTTAATTATCTTCCTAATTATGTAAGACAATTATTATCCACTCTTGTCGTCCTTATATATATTCAGCAGGCTTGCTATAAGTCGTAGTAGATGCTATATAGGTCCGTCGGATATTACATCAAGATCCGTGCAAAATTTTCTTTTCAGATTTTCTTTTTTCTCTCTTAAATCTCAGTCGAGTGAGACATTGCCACGCCATTAAACAGAGGCTCGGGCGCCATTAATGGTACCTTGGGAGAGAGGTGGACGGCAGATGGAGGTCAAAGGGCTCTCCTCCCGATAAGCACACGCAGGGGTCTGATCGCACGCCTCCCGTACTCAAATAGCTACCCTGCACGGCGCCTCCTAGCTAATAAAAAAGGGGACGGGTGGCAGCACGTAAATGGTAAATAGAACGCCCACGGTTTCAATAATACTTGTGTTTCCGATTGTAACGTGACAACACTTGTTCCAAAATGACTTTGTTGATGGTTAATGTGTGCGCCTTCGCAAATCGGACAGCAAAATTACCACAGCATGGTTGTGCCATGTCATGGCACCAAGCCAAGTTTCATGATTTTCATGCGTGTTTCGGATTTACAGGAATTAAAAAACCAAGTTTCTCAATGTTTCCAGCCGAGCCATGACGCCCAGATGTTTGAATTTCATTCCCATTTCTGGCATGGGACCTAGAAATTTACCCGAGGACACACATGTGATTTTTCAACCAGCTTTGGTGCACTGGAGCATGTGCTTGTATTTAACATTTGGATTATGCACACAAAGGTGACACGTTCCCTCTCAGAACCACGAGCCTTCTTGAGAGAAGCTCCGGTTTGCAAGAAACTTATACCAAAACTTGTTCCTATTCTGCATTTTTTTACCACATCATGGTAGTACCATGACATGACACCATGCCAAGTTTCATGATTTTCAGGCGTGTTTTGTATTTACAAGAATTTTAAAACCAAGCTTCTCAATGTTCTCGGCCGAACCACGATGCCCAGATGTTTGAATTTCATTCCCATTTCTTGCATGGGACCTAGAAATTCACCCGAGGACACACATGTGATTTTTCAGTCAACTTTGGTGCACGGGAGCATGTGCTTGTAGTTTAAATTTGAATTATGCACATTAAGTGACCAGAAACTCAATTAATGTATAAAAAGGCCAAACGAACCCGGAATAATTCCAAAATTTAACAGGGCACTCATATAGTTCTATGTTGCCTCTGTAAAGAAAATCTGGCGGTAGGCAGCGTATATTGTTTTGCACACAAAGGTATAAAGAAATAAAGAAATTAGCCCTATTTAATTCTTGGGTTCTTATTATTTATGCCACTAGTTGTGTATCACTACTCAGTTCTGCCATTAGAAGTTACAGCTACTCAAAAAATGCCATCGATCCGTGAGATGCCTGCTCAAAAATGCAATTAGATATCTAAAAAATGCCATCGTTAAGTTAGATGTTTGCTCAGAAATGCCATTAGACATTGTTATTTTCACGTCAAACCTCGTTGACAATGTTACATGACAAAAATAAGCCGATTCTCACAATGATAAGTTAATGGTGTCCAGCACAACACACCCCTCAAATAAAACTAAGCACCCTGGAATTCTTTGACAAAACTAAGCACCCTGAAATTCTTTGACAACTAAACTGCTGGCTATATGATGTTGGCCATATATATTGTATGTATATAATGTGAAGAAACGAGTGGTAGTGCTATACCAACTAAAAGATGAAATGTATGAAATATAACGAGAAGAAACATAACATAGTTCTGCTGGGGGGCTCAGCACAACACACCCCTCAAATAAAACTAAGCACACCAGAAATTAAACTAAGCAACTAATCCGGTAGACACTGCATTAGAACCACCATGAGCAACGACACTGCCATCTTACTCGGAGTCCTCGACTTCGTCCTTGTCCCTCTTCCTCTTGGGCGATACTTCTTTGCTTGAACCGCACACTTGGCTCTTGCTCTTCATCTAGCCCTTGTAGATATTGAAACAAAGGTAGCCATCCATTGCAGCGTAGTGGATGTGGTCCATATCTAGTACATTCCACTGCCATGCATGACGATGAAACGTGTACGGAGGTTTCTCCAGTTTACCGTACGAAGGATGAACCATGGCTCCTGCCAGGGTCAGCATTGAAGGCTGATCAAGGGAGGGCACCAGCCCTTCCTTCTGGAGGTCGAAGGGGTCGCCTACAACGAGGCCTATCCGACCCAGGATTTCCTTGTCGTTCCTAATGTCTACAGTAACGAATTTGACTCGACCGCCCTTGAGGAACTTCTTAAATTCCTCGCACTCAACTTCGGCATGGCATATGTGGTAGACCAAGCATAAGTCATGCACACAAACCTGGATCACGGCGGGCTTCTTCTTCTCGGCCTCCTTTAGTTTCTTCTCGCTTCCCAGGACTGTGGTGTACTCAACATCTTGCCCAGCGACCCACTCATCATTTGAGTTTTCGAACACGCGTTTGAAGCGAGCAAGGCATGCTTTCACCGTTGCGGAAGAACGGGTGTAGATGACGTCGAACTCATCGCCGGTGATGGTTCTAACCTTGTACTCACCGCCGATCATGGAGATTTGGGACGCCATGGATTTGGGAGGAGGGTTAGGATTAGTGGAACTGCCGTAATGTGAAAGGACGAGACGACTAGGAGCGGTTTATCGATTGTAAAAATGTCGAGTGAGGGGGCGCGTGTGAATGGCAGGGTAGTGGCTTGCCTGGTGGATAAATGGATTCATGCACAGTACTATGGGGGCCCAATTAGATGTCATGTCTACTCGACGCCCAATTAAATGGCTTTCGATGTCATGTCAAGCGTCGGGAAAATTACAGGTGATACGAAGCTTTCCATTCTCCCATGATACGGGCTTCTGAGAGCCCTTGGATCTGAGATCGAACGGTTGCATGGCGTGATTCTAGAACTATGGGTGAATATCCTATCCTGGAAGGTTATTCTGCAAATTTTTAACAACTTAGCATGCGACCGTTCGATCTCAGATCCAAGGGCTGCCAGCAGCCCGTATCATGGTCGCGCCTACCACGACCATCGCGTCGCTCGTGCGGTCACGCCCTTGGAGATTTAACACAGTGCATTAGGCTATCTGATGTTGGCATGTCATACATAGTCATCACTTAGTCACTCATACAACAAGGTTAGCTATAAGGTTGGCTATAAGAGTATTTTTTGTTTACTTCTCTCTATCTCTTTCTTCGTAGTATTTATTGCATTTTCCAAGGAGTGACCTCTTCCAATGAAATGGTGCTTAGATGAGGTGCTATGGGAATTAAATGGCTTAGCAACTCAAGTCCCCAATGCATAGGTGCTTAGTTTTTTATTGCTAAGTTTGCTTCATCTAGGTACACGCGCTTAGCACCGTTTCTTCCTGGGGTCACCAAACTAGTCTCTCTCTTCTTAATTAACTTGCCACATTAGACTTTATGCCTATGTGGCAGGCTTAGCACCTGTAGGATCAAGTACAATAGTGGGCTATAAGCCCGCTTTACATGGCATTTTTGCATATGTGGGGGAAAGAGGCAAGGAAAAAGTGGAGGAGTGGGCTCTCAAGCAAGAGCCAGCCTCTACATGGTGGAGCATTGGGAGAGGCACCTGTATGGAGGTGGTCAGGAATCGGGAGACTCAAGCCGGTCGTAGCGCCGCAGTTAAAATGATAATGGAAAGTTAAATCACCGGGCCCCACCTGTCCAGCAGTAACTCACTGTCAAATCACACAACCCTACGTTTGCAGCAGCCTACTCCCTCATCTTCTCACGTCTCTGTCGAACCGACTAGGCGGAACTACCCCGCCTACCGCGCGGGAAAAGCCCCGCCCTCGACTTTTAAATAGTACAGTATACTAATTTTGTATCCATGGATTGCGCCATGGAGCAAAGCCTCAAGAAAATGGCGGTACACATGTACGGAGTATACAGCACGCCCATCGCGTTCGCGTCGCACCCCAGACGGTCGGTCGGTCTGGCACGCCGCTCTCCGAATGGAACACGCGTCATATTGCGTTTGCACACACATGTGGGACCGCAATTGAGAACCGACCATAGGCACACTCCCTGGCCCCGCAAGTCGGCTGAGTTAATAGAAGCACATACTCCACCTTGGTACCTGGACGATCCCTGCAAGACACGGAAGATCAGTTCGTCCATGCATGTGACCAGACTCCAGCAGACACGCCTGGATTGACATGTCGTGCAGGCTATGTTGTACAGGGTTGTAGTTCTGGTGAGAAATCTAAAAAAAGGTTTCTTGTCATCTCGCAAAATTAGGTGTCATGTGCTTCGGATCACTGCGAGGGTTAAACAGCGACAATTGAGTTGGGCTAGTCATTGGGGGCACATGCACGAAGACTACTCGACTGCCATCTAGGTTAAGCCGGCTATGTTAATTAGGACATCTATCGACGGACCCCTTTTCCACGAGTTTATGTTTAATTTGAGCTTTGATCCTCGTCTAGTTTGTCCGTCGGGATTCATCTTGTCTCCTTTGGGAAGTGAGGTTATGATTTCTTGTCATGTGGCATTTTTTCGTGTTATATGTTATAATCCGGTGCTTCAGATCAAAATGACGACAACTGCGCCTCCGGGGCACGTGCATGAAGACTTCTCGACAGTCATTGCCAAGGTCAAGCCGGCTCCGGCCGGTAGACAAAAGAAAACTAGTACTCCACTATATAGGCAGGAGCCTCCGCGCTTGCTTGCTAGTGTTGCTCTCTTCACACTGTCTCGTCCTCTCCAGATCTAAACACGACAACAGTGGCCACACTCTCTCTCTACTCACCGCTGGTCACAGATCCAGCCGGATCCTCTCCGCCGGGGAAGGTGAGAAGGTGCAACATTCATGTGGTCGTCCTCGGCGACGGCTCTTACCCACTGCCGGTGCGTCCCGATCAGCGTGCCTTGCCGTTCTCTCCCAAGCATCGCTGGCGAGGGAGGGCCTCCCACCCCTTCTTCCTCGCAGCCGTAGTGTGGGCAGATCCGGCCTCCCGCCGCCCACCTAGCGACATCCCGGCGACCCTCAGGTATAACTTCCTTCGAAACCGGCCTTGCTCTACTTCCCGAGCTCCTGACGTCGCTGCATTTGTATCTTTTACTATTTCTCAGGCCCCCTCGTGTAGATAGGATCGATCGGCTGTTCGAAAACCAACTATTTTTTACTATTAAGAGGTAAAACTAGTTCATGCACTCGAATCTAGTAGTACTTGGTTCAAACAAGGAAGAAAGGGGGTGGGGGTGGGGGAAGATTTGTTACCTGAATCTAGGTCTTGGTCGAAAGAGGAAATAATGGGGGCGAAAAGTAGCAGAGACTGGCTATCCAACTGGTCTCTAGGTCTAATAGGGAAATAAAGGGAACGCAGTACAAACTCAATATAAACCCGATCTATTGGTTGAAAAAGGAAAGAAAGTGGGGACTGGAGACAAGTCAACAGACTAAGTCCAGCACTAGATTTGCTAGCCTCACACAGTATAAGGTGGCTATATACCGAACAAAAATGGGACCAACCCAGATATCCTCTTCTGATGTTTTTTGCCCCGAGCCGCTCTTATGTAATGCCACTGGTAAAATGTAGCGGTCGTACTGTTAAAAGTAAGGACACGTTAAACCAATGTTGTTTTCAATGTAATGCCTCCAGTAATATGAATCAATGGCACTTTTTTCATGTCCTGCTAAATTTCCCATTAAGATAAGTTGCTTCTTTTCGTTAGAGATGCAACTGTCCTGGTCCGCCTACTCTCCAGGAGCTTCACGACCAACCTTGATGTTGCTCAATTTTATTGCAACTAATGAAGAAGCTCTGTGGGTTTCGTTTTCTGATGGAAATGGAACCGGTGCTGGAGCCCTTTTCTTAAAAGAAGAAGAAGAAGAAGCTGCTAGCTCATGGGACATTGCTTCATTTTAGGTGAACTGCACCAAAAGGTCCCATGAATTGAATCATCCATGTTGGTGACTGGTGTCATCCCTTCTACGATGGCGTTGACTGCAGATATGGTTCCCATCACGAGGTATGTTCCTTTTTGGTCTGATCGTTTGCCAAAGATCCTGCATGTTGATCCTGCTCTTGTGCTACTGTTTTAGCACTGCCATGATAAAGCAGTAATGTTATTATTTGGCACCTTAATCTAGTGGCACTATTAATTTGAGGCAATGTTTTGGCACCGCTAGTGCCACTGTTTTTTTATATATCGAAAGAGGGGGTTCCCTCCGATTTCATTAAAGAAACCCAACCATAGAGAACCATTATCCGACAAC
Source organism: Aegilops tauschii subsp. strangulata (assembly GCF_002575655.3). Taxonomy (NCBI): domain Eukaryota; kingdom Viridiplantae; phylum Streptophyta; class Magnoliopsida; order Poales; family Poaceae; genus Aegilops; species Aegilops tauschii. Next base: position 490,738,290 of record NC_053039.3, read on the forward strand.
ATCTCAGTGTAAACGGGCAGTTATGCAACTACTACTAGAACGGACTGAGTACTAGCAGGAGACAAGTTCGCCACATAAGCTAGGCAGGTAGGGGGACGCAGCACCAGCTCGACCAAGTTTGGATTACAACCCAAATGCTACCACAGAAACATCATGGGGAAGATAGGGACTGAAAGAGCCAGCTTCAGCATCCCACCCTAACCACCCCCGGCCTTCATCCTTGCGACGCACGGTACACCTCGTTTGCCACCTGCTCGACCCTAGTGTCACTGATAAAATGAAGTAATAATATAGTTAAAATAGAGCGAGTGTCCTCTCTATCATTTCATTTCCAATGTAGATAAAGAAAGTGCTTCTCTTTGTTAATGTATGTTTCATCAACTAGTCCCATTGTTAATGTTTAAGCGTTTCTGCAAACTGGGGTCTTAATTTTATTTGATCTGCACAAAAATAGAGATTTGAATGTCTCAAGGCCCCTCCTTGTACTACCGATGTACACTGATGTTCATCACTGGCAGAAGGTGTATCGGGGAGACTTGGGTCAATTTCCAGTATGATGTAATATTTTCTTCTGTTTATTAGTGTATGTTTCATCAACTAGTGCCACTATAATCTAATCATGCCTTTCCATTATCTGTGCAAACAGGGTTATTCAGCTGCATTTTGGTGGAACTGCACAAATGTACGGATGGAACCGGCATATATGCAGAGTGCGAGGTGCCAAGTAAAAATTACCGACACCAACCCTGCTCCATCTAAGCATTGGCATCCACCACCATCAGTGGGATGTGTGGCGCTCACTGTGGACGGATCTTTCTCGGCAACAAATCCTCTAACCAAATACTAGTATCTTAGACTTAAAAAAAATACTAGTAGCTTATATTGGCAGTTTTCTAGGGGTGTACTCTTTTCTGAAAGAAGCACCAATCTATTTTTCTTTATTTGTACACAGTGTCACAACTTTGACCCTAAGGTCCAGAGCTATTTTAGGGTGATTGGCGTAGTACTCGGGGACTGATTGTAAGCATGATTTTTATTAGTTGTCACACTGATGGTAAGCATGAGCAGATGGAAGATTAGGTTAGTGCGAAGCTTACCTTAAACCCTACCGACGTTGTTGAAACAAGGCGAGCGTCGAGGGAACCATGGAGAACGGCGGGGAAGCGACGTCGCGCCATCCGGCCTCCTCTTGCGGTGGGAGAACAAATACTCTTGTGGCTCTGGCTGGCTCTGCACCCTCACGAACGGCACACCGTACTCGATCGATTCGTTATCCTCTGGGTGCTCGACCTTCGACCTGTACGCCCACCACCTCCACCTGACTTTTGCCTCGGGTGAATCTGTCTGCTCCATCGCCCAGAGGAGATACTCGATGAACTCGAAGGACTGCGGCGTGACTGCCGCCGAGGAGTACATCGCCGCCCTCATCGCCGTCGTCTCGCTCTTTCGCATACATTGCCACATGGCCCTCACCGTCCTCGAAATCTCCCACTCATTATCAAACCAAGTAAGGATCTCCTTCAACCTGGCTAACTTTGCCTGGTCGCCGCCTGCGATCTGCCAGATTCGCTGCTGCATCCCCTCCATAGATGTCCTGCTGAGTGGTCCGGTGCTAGCTTTGGAAGATGGGAGGAGAGACGGTGGTCTTGCAATAGAGAAGAGGGGGAGGCGAGACGGTGGTTTTGGAATGGCGATGATGGAGAGGAGAGGGGGTGGTTTTTAAATGGAGAAGAGGGAGAGGCAAGACGATGGTTTTGGAATGGAGATGATGGAGAGGAGAGGTTCCCCTGCCTTTCAGTCGCTGACAGGTGGGCCCCGCGCTTGGTGGGACCCATGTGTCAGTGTCTCAATGGCAGGATGGGCTACTCAGGGGATCCTCGTTCGAGGAGAGAGGAGGTGGTGTTGCAATGGAGAAGAGGGAGAGGCGAGATGGTGGTTTTGGAATGGAGATGATGGAGAGGAGAGGAGGTGGTTTTGCAATGGAGAAGAGGGAGAGGAGCGTGCGGCAGCGATTTAGGATTGGACGAGAGGGCCGGCGCGCTGTGACTGGATCAAAATCAAAATCAATTTACCCTTCAATTAAGAAAGCGACCCCACATTAACTAGTCTCCCTTTTATTCTGGGTCATAATTGACCAGGATTTTCGCAAATAAAATATATGTTATACGTTGCAAAAATAATATAATTTGAAAGTACATTCAGATACGAACAAAATGATACAATTTTTGGTGACATGCATTCACATTTCGCTTGTCAAATACAGTACGTGGTCAAACTTTGACCCAAAATACGCAAAACAAAAAAATACTTCCAAGACCAGCGCTGCTCTTCCGCTCTTCTCCTCTTAAACCACCGCCGCTCCTCTCTTGTTCCAATCTAAATCCAGTGCCGCTCCTCTCCTCTTCCATTTCAAAACCACCGCCCCTCCTCTCCTGTTCCAATCCAAAACCAGCGTCGCTCCTCTCCCGTTCTAAACCAAAACCAGCGCTGCTCCTCTCCTCTTCCATTCAAAAACCACCGCCGGCGAGTGAAGGTGTTGTGGAGAAGTAGATCGATGGAGGAGTACAACCGATACGTGAGGATCGCAGACGGCGACCCTGTGAAGCTAGCTAGGATGTTGGAGATACAGTCTTGGTTTGACAACAAGGACCAACTAGCGGCGACGGCGACATCCATGGCCAAATATCTGCAACAGAGCGAAAAGGCGGCAATACTCCCGGAGGGAGTCGCGCGGGAGTACATAGAGCTGCTCCTCTGGGCCATGGAGCAAACAGATTCACCGAATCCGATCGTGAGGGAGCGGTGGTGGGAGTATCGATCCTAGATGGAGCATCCACCAGAGATTGAAGGATCGAGCATCTACAGGGTGCCGTTTGTGAGGGTGACGTGCCAGAGCGAGCCGGTGGAGTCTTCGTCGACCGAACCCAACCGCAAAAGGAGAAAAACAGTTGGCCCGACGACGCTTCCCCGCCATCCTCTCCCTCGCCGTTCACATCGTCTCATGGGGCGGCTGTCTGCCGCCGAGGAATAGGAGGGATCCCCCCCCGACCAATAGTCGGGCAGGTTGTGAATTGTCAGGAGGAGCTTAGGGTTGTTAGTATTTGCAGGTTGTGAATTGTGTTTTGTGTTGTGTATTTTGAGAGTACTTTCATATAAAAAAATGAAGTTTCATAGGAGTATAAAAGTGCAGACAATGTGATTCTCAGAGAAGAAACTGCAAGTTTCAGTTTCAGATAAGAAACTCCAAGTTCAGTTTCAGATAAGAAACTGCAACTTTCAGAGGCAGAGCATTTATATTAACACGGCCTTTTCAAATAGTGTTAACATCATGCTGGAAGTTTTATTCATGGTCGAAACTGGAACTACCAGCCAGTTAACATCATGCTGATCAACATTCATGCATAGCACATCTTCATATGATGCACAGTCAAAAAGATATGCTATTTTCAAAATGCCCACACAATGTCGAGTGTGCAAAAAATAGAGAAAACGAGGGACGAAGTTTTGGCAAGTGTAGGACGTGGTGTGCGTAGATGACAATTGGTACCCACATGTCAATAAAGGCAGAGGCAAAAAATTTGGAGATATTTTCTCTGCACAGGTGGAATCGAACCCGGGCAGAACAGCTGTCGGGTAGTGTCACTCGGCCACTGGGCTAGTTCAGTTGTTTCATTACTAATAAGGCACTTCCTCGGGTTGTCGGATCTCCTCCTGCGCCTTTGTGCGCTCGCCGCGACGCCGCTGTCTGCCGTTCTGAACATGCTGAACAAACGAAAGGAATTTGGAGAGGACTGTACGTGGAGAGGCGGACAGTCGGGACCCAGCGGGTCTATGGCCGTACGCAAGCAAGTGCCTCATCGAAAAAATACTTCCTCCTAATGCTATACTGACGTTGGGGCCCACGGGTTTGTCAACATAGTTACATTTTTTAGGTGCTTCAACGTAGTTACTATAGGAGATAAATTCACAACGAAGCCGGGGAGCTCACAGGTATCATTTATTATCACTGGGGCAGCAAGTATCAGCTGGGTTTTGGGCTGCCCCGTCTAGGCTTTCCTTTTTAACATGCGCAACCCACGACCTCGGATGGGAGGTCCATAAGGTTGTTTGTATTTTCTTGAGGGCCGTCATGTATCGACCGGCCTATGGACCTCCCATCCGAGGTTTTATTTTTTCTGAAACATCGGCAGCCCAATTTATGTATTTTTTTTGAAGAAAACGCAGAGGTCTGTTCTATTTTTCTATATAAGAATAGGAACGCCTGGTCCAACTTCTGTTTCCCTTCTAACTATATTATATATATTTAAATTATTTTATATGTTATTGTATATTATTGTTATTGTCATCATATATTTAACAGATACTTACATATGTAAGAAAACAATATCCCACATCTTGTTAACTTATAAAAATAATTTCTTAACAATAAAATCCTGGATTTTTTTGGCAACGAAAATCCTGGTGATTGTGTACAAAAGCTTGGTAAGATTTAAGGACCAATGTAATAATAAATCACTTATTATTTAAATATATATATATAACAAAATGCTCAGCCCCTGTTTATTTTTTGATAACATTGTTGCGCCCACCCCAACATTATAATTAGAATCAGCCCAGCAAAATCGTGTATTTCGAGAAACTGCAAATGGCCTGTAATTTTTTAGGAAAAACATAAATGGGCCGCATGGATGCTACATTATTTGTTTACCCAGCCCAGCTAATGGACTGTAATTCAAAAAAAAGATCAAATGGACTGTAAATTCTACCCCGGAAAAAAAGACTGTAAATTCTGAAAAAATGGGTTGAATACGTGCCACATTTTTGGAGGCTGAAATGTGGGCCAATAGGCCGAAGCCAATGCAAGTCGTTGTCAACTTAGTCAACAAATGATTCTGACATCGTTAGCCGTTGGATTTACATCCAATGACCGGCATCCATCTTCAATCTCTCGTCTTCTTCCTCCAGCGCCGCCGGGACCACCTGCTCCCGCCTCCTGCTGCTAGCAGCTCTGCTTAGCACGCTTCGCTGTGAAGCGCTACTCCACCGTTGGCCAGGCCATCCCTCCACCCCTCCACACCTCATGTTCTTCTCCACCGACTGCCAAACCACACCGCACCAGAACCAGTTAACCCTCGTACACCTCTCCGTCTGCGACTCTGCTCCCGCGTCTTCGCATCTCCGGCTCGTTGCTGTCCGGGGCCTCGCCGTCGTCCACCACCTTGGATGCGCTCGGCGTGGAGTGGTCAACGTGGTCAATGAATGACACCATCGGAAGTAGACTGTGCGTGGAGAGGCTGACAGCTGGGTCCACGGCCGCACGCAAGGAAATGCCTCCTTATTACGCGCAAAATAATGATTCCTCCACCTGACAGCTGGGACCCACCGGAAGGGCCTCTGTATTTCATGAAAAAAACGTTCCCACCGCTGATAGGTCGGACCCACCAGCTATATCTTCGCACGCAAGGAAGTGCCTCCTTATTACACACAAAAAAATGAATACTCCCCCTGCTAGTTGGGACCCACCTTGGTGGGAGGCTGACTTGTGGGCCTACTAAGTTGACGGGGATGGAGTGCTTTGTCAACTTAGTCAATATGAACGATTCTAGCTCCAATGACCGTACGATGTCCATCCAACGGCCGTAGTGCTTCTTCAACCTCTGGTCTTGTTGCTCCAGCCGCCCAAAGCAGCGCCGGTCGTGCCGCATGCTCATGCCTCCCGTGGCTGGCTGTGCTGCCGCGGAGGCCTCACCGCCCCTACTATTCCCACTGCTGGCCAGGCCATCCCTCTACTCACCACACCCCCTGTTATTCTGCGGCGACGGCAGCCTCACACTGTAGTGAACCAGTTAACCCTCGTACTCCTCTACGCGTGGGCATCCACTGCCGCGTCTTCCCTGGCTCCACGTCGTCCCCTTCCTAGGCCTCGCCGTCGTCCACCGCCCTAGTGCTCTCGGCGCGGCGTGGTCAACGTGGTCAAGGAACGGCTTTCATCGGACGTGGACTGTATGTGGAGAGGCTGATAGCTGGGTCCACGGCCGCAGCAAGGAAGTGCCTCCTTATTACGCGCAAAATAATTATTCCTCCACCTGACAGCGGGGACCCACCGGACGGGCCACCGTATTTCACGAAAAAAACGTTCCCCCCCTGACTGCTGGGACCCACCAGCTACATCTTCGCACGCAAGGAAGTGCGTCCGGGCAAAACAAAACGATTCGCCCCCTGACTGCTGGGACCCACCAGCTACATCTTCGCACGCAAGGAAGTGCCTGACAGTCGGGACCCACCTGGTTGAAGCATACGTAGCGTTGTCATTCTGGTCGCGAACTTGTACATACATACTGGTCGATGTAGAGGCGCGCATGTGTCGTAGTAGAGGCGTGCACGTAGCATGTACACATACGTACAGCGGCCAGGGTGCAAGAAAGTAAATACAGCCACGTACATACATACGGGCGGGGTCTCGAACGCCTACTCGCGCGTATGTACGGCCAGGGCTCGTGTACATGGCTGGGTTGGAACGGAGAAATAGCGTCGTTGTCGTGTTCATGGGGAGCCAACCGGTTGGGTCAGAACAGAATGCGTCGTCGTGTTCATCGGGAGGGCTTGGACGGAACAGCCAATGGAAACGAGGCCTGGCGTACCGCAGAACGGAGGAAACGGCCTTGTGTTTGACCGGCCACATTCGAAACGGGATCCTGTTCATCGGGAGGGGTCTGGCGTACCGCAAAACGGAGGAAACGGACCTCCTACAGTCGAAACGGGGGTCCTGTTGATCGGGAGGGGTGTGGCGTACCGCAAAACGGAGGAAACGGACTTGTGTTGGAGCACTACGGTCGAAACGGGGGTCCTGTTCATCGGGAGGGGTGTGGCATACCGCAAAACGGGACTCCACGGGATACTGTTCATCTCCACCGTCGACCCCCTCCAGCCTCCACGGGCTACTTTTCATCCACCGTCGACCTCCTCCAGCCTCCACCTGCGACTATTCATCCACGGGCTCCTGTTCATCCAGCCTCCACCGCGCGCTACTCCACCGGCTACTGTTCAACCAGGCCTCTCCACGGGCTCCTGTTCAACCACCCCTCCACGGGCTACTGTTCATCCAGCCCTCCACCATGTACTGTTCATCCTGCCCTCCACGGGGTGGTCCTGTTCATCCAGCCCTCCACGGGGTCCTGTTCATCCAGCCCCAACCGGCTCGATCGATCGATCGGGGTCCTGTTCATCCAGAGGCAACACCATGGGGTCCTGTTAATCCACCCCCACCGGGAACTATTCATCCAACCCCCCCAGCAACAGTCACTGTTCATCCAGAGGCAGCATCGATCGGCTTCAGTTAGCAGCAGTAGCGAAGGAATCGCTCGATCAGGTTCAGTTAACAGCCATCGATCGATCGCTCGGGTTCAGTAACGCGTAGCCTGCAGTGCAATCGCTCGGGTTCAGTTAGAGCCCAACGCCTCGCTTGGGTTCAGTTAAAGCCCAACGCCTCGCACCCATGCGTGTGCGTGTACGAGAGAAATGCGCATCGCTCGGCCCCGACCACCCACCGTAACCGGGAACACCCCAATATTTTCCTCGCCCTTGCTTCTACCATGGTTTTTTTCCGTCATGGACGGCCCAAAGAATGTCATGCAGCTGCGTCTCCGGCCCGCCCAGGACGAAAAGCCCATTTTCTGTCATGATTTTTTGTCATAGAAGTAGGACCCCACCACATCTATGATAATACCGTGTTTTGTCATAATTATTGTCATAGAAGTGTCATAAGTATGACAGAATTTTTTTTGTTCGGCCCAAAATGTCACGGATGTGTCTTTTTTTGTAGTGATACGTGGAGATCAGAAATGTTTCTAGGATCCACTACGTGTGCGATCAATCTCCACTGCACACACAACTTTCTCTTGAAAACTGTTTGCGTTAGTCCACCTTGCGCAAACGTTTATCACATAAAAAGTGTGTGTGATGGACAGCCTTTGCCACACAGTTTCTTTCTACGCATCGTGTTTGATGCATTCAATAATGCAAACGATAAAATTATTAATATCGTGTGCAATGGCAACGCTATCACAAACGATTTAACGGGAAAAAATTGTGTGTGATATACCTGTGAACGGAAACGTTTTCCTTGGAGCGACTGTGTGGGATGTACATATGAACGGAAACGTTTAGCGGGGACTGACTGTGTGGGATGTACTTGCGACCGAAAACAATTTCACCGTATAATTGTATTTTTTTAGCGGTACTGTACGTATTTCCGTATTTGAGCGCTCGCCGGTCGCACACGACCTTATTTTGCCGAACGTGTGTGCCAGGAGGGCATATCCCCGACGGTTTCTGGGTCGTGTGGGAAGGACCCACCTATCGCCCACACTCACTTGGCGACGGTTCCAAATGCCATCACGGAAAGGGGTTAAAACCGTTTGTTTAGGACCGACGCGCACCAGTGTTGGTGAAGATGTTATTGAAGATTGGTCTTCCCATGATGAGAGGATCGTTGGTGATGTTGATGGCTTCAATTTCCCCCTCCCAGAGGGAAGTTTCCCCGGCGGAATTGCTCCGCTGGAGAGCAAAAGTGCTCCTGCCCAGGTTCCGCCTCTAGACGGCGGCGGTTCATCCCGGAAGTGACCCCGTAGGTTCGGTAACTCATAGACATGAACAAAACCCCTTCGTTCAATGACCGATAGCGCAACCATGGACGTCCATATCGGTCCCTATGAGCACACGAATGATATTCAAGTGAACATTTGGTTATTATGTGAAGTTCCCTTTGCTTCACGATATTTCACAAAACCTGGGATGCATCGGTATCCTCCCGAGTCATCACTATGCTCACTATACCGAAATCCTTGTTACCGGTTTTGTTCTTCTTTCTCGTTATTGTGTTCTAGCATCCCCGTGACATAGTCACTTGTGTCTAGCCAAACGATGATGGATGCCATCACACCGAGAGGGCCCTAAGAATATCCGAACTCATATGATCCTGGAACAACAGTTGAGCTAGTCTTAGAGGCGAGACTAGGAACCTTTATTTTATAGTTTATTATTTCACACGTGCACATGAGTTTTCCACTGAATCGCATATTCCAGGATCATAGCAGTTATAACATGAAATATAAATGCTTAATTATGAATATGGAAATATAATAATACAATATTATTGCCTCTAGGGCATATTTCCAACATTTTGTTCAGGCACTGAAAGGTTAGCATTGATAATAACAGGATATAACTTATTTTCATCAAGCATATTTTAGTTTATCAGGCAGTTTCTTTAATTCAAACACAGGGTCACTCTTAGGTGGGAGAGGATCTACCAAAGTTTCAACAGGCAAATTATGTTTAAGGATAGGTGCTTATCTAAAGAATATTTCATCTATTTCATTTCTTCCATTCATATGCATATCATTTTCATGGTCTAGCAGATATTGTTCTAAAGGATCGGTAGGAGGAACAACAATAGAAGCAAGATCAATAATTTCATCTTTATTAGGCAATTCTTTATCATGAGATTGTCTACAAAACTTATAGAAATTAAATTCATGTGATAAATCTCCAAAATTACACTGACTGTTTCCCTAGTACAATCAATCTTAGCATTAACCATATTCAAGAAGGGTCCACCAAATATAATGGGACAAAATAATCTTGCGGTGTCCAAGAACTAGAAAATCAGTACTGTATTTAACCTTACCACACAAGACTTCAACATCTCTAACAATCCCAAGTGGTGAAATAGTACCTCTGTTTGCAAGCTTAATAGTAACGCCAATATCTTCTATCTCAGGAGGTGCAATGTCACTCATGACTTCTTGATATAAATTAAACGGAATAGCACTTACGATAGCACCCATATCACATAAACAATGATAACAATGATCTCCAATTTTAACAGAAACAACAAGCATGCCAATGATAGGTTTGTTTTTATTTGATGTATCGTGCTTAGCATTCCTAGTTGCTTCCTCACAAAAATATATGGATCTAAATCATGAAACATATGGATCCAAATCAGCCCCTTACGGAATAACGCATAAACTAGGGTTTAAGCTTCTGTCACTCTCGCAACCCATCATCTACTTATTACTCCCCAATGCTGTCACTTAGGCCCAAATATGGTGAAGTGTCATGTAGTTGACATTCACATGACACAAGTAAAGGAAGAACAACATGCATAACACACACAAAAATGAATACCAACTTCACATGATTACTTATAACAAGACTTCTCCCATGTCCTCAAGAACAAGAGTAACTACTCACAAATCATATTCATGTTCAAGATTAGAGGTGTATTGAATATGCTTAAGGATCTGAACATTTAATCTTCCACCAAATAAACCAACTAGCATCAACTGCAACATGTAATCAACACTACTAGCAACCCACAAGTACCAATCTGAGGTTTTGGGACAAAGATTGAATACAAAAGATGAACTAAGGTTTGAGAGGAGATGGTGCTAGTGAAGATGTTGATGAAGATTGGTCTTCCCACGATGAGAGGATCGTTGGTGATGTCGATGGCTTCGATTTCCCCCTCCCGGAGGGAAGTTTCCCCGGTGGAATCGCTCCGCCGGAGAGCAAAAGTGCTCCCGCCTAGGTTCCGCCTCGAGACGGTAGCCCTTCGTACCGAAAGTCTTCTCCTAATTTTTTTCTAGGGCAAATAGCATCATATAGGAGAAGATGGGCCCCATAGGTTTGCTGGTGGAGCCACGAGCTCACGAGGCGCGCCCTAGGGGGGCGTGATAACCCAAAAGTCGCAACAGTTTTCGAGGGTAGAGTATTCAACCCAAATTTTATTGATTCGACACAAGGGGAGCCAAAGAATATTCATGAGTATTAGCAATTGAGTTGTCAATTCAACCACACCTGAAAGACTTAATATTTGCAACAAAGTATTTAGTAGCAAAGTAGTATGATAACAGCGGTAATACTGGCAAAAGTAACAGTAGCAGTGTTGTAGAGATTGTAACAGCAGTAGCAACGAAAGTAACTCAACAAAGATCATTATGTGAAAAGCTCATGGGCATTGGATCAGCGATGGATAATTATGTTGGATGGCATTCACATGCAATAGTTATAACCTAGGGTGACACAGAACTAGCTCTAGTTCATCAATATAATGTAGGCATGTATTCCATATATAGTCATACGTGCTTATGGAAAAGAACTTGCATGACATCTTTTGTCCTACCCTCCCGTGGCAGCGGGGTCCAAATGGAAACTAGGGGATATTAAGGCCTCCTTTTAATAGATAACCGGAACAAAGCATTAGCACTTAGTGAATACATGAACTCCTCAAACTACTGTAATCACCGAAAAGAATCCAATTATTGTCACCTTGGGGTATGCGGATCATAACTCGTAATAGGTGTCTACAACTTGCAAGATCGGATCAAGAACACACATATATTCATGGAAACATAAAGGGTTCAGATCTGAATTCATGGCACTCGGGCCCTAGTGACAAGCATTAAGCATACCAAAGTCATAGCAACATCAATCTCAGAACATAGTGGATACTAGGGATCAAACCCTAACAAAAATAACTTGACTACATGATAAATCTCATCCAACCCATCACCGTCCAGCGAGCTTATGAAGGAATTACTCACTCCCGGCGGTGAGCACCATGGAATTGGCGATGGAGGAAGGTTGATGATGATGATGATGATGATGGCGATGAATTCCCCTCTTCGGAGCCCAAAACAGACTCCAGATCAGCCCTCCCGAGGAAGAACAGGAGGCGGCGGTAGCTCCGTATCGTAAAACGCGATGAATCCTTCTCTCCGATTTTTTTTCTCCACAAATGTGAATAGATAGAGTTGGAATTAGGGTCGGAGGAGCTCTAGGGGGGCACAAGCCTGGGAGGCTGGCCCTAGGGGGTGGGCGCACCCCCAGGGCTTGTGGCCTCTGGGTGGCCCCCCTCTGGTATCTTCTTGCGCCAGTATTTTTGATTTATTCCACATAAATTCTCCGTAAATTTTCAGGTCAATCCGAGAACTTTGGTTTCTGCACAAAAATAGCAACATGGCAATTCTGCTAAAAACAACGTCAGTCCGGGTTAGTTCCATTCAAATCCTGCAAATTAGAGTCCAAAAGAGAGCAAAAGAGTTTGGAAAAGTAGATACGACGGAGACGTCTCAACTCCCCCAAGCTTAACCCATTGCTTGTCCTCAAGCAATTCAGTTAAGAAACTGAAAGTGACAAAGAAAAACTTTTACAAACTCTATTTGATCTTGTTGATGTAAATATGTCTAACTAATGTTCACGTTTTCAGCCAAGATTATGAACTAACCATATTCGTAATAACTTTTAGGTCTCACATTTACTCATATCAATGACATAACCAACTAACGAGCAATAATAAGATATCTCGAATGACAACACTTATTCAAAACAATCATGATATAATATGACATAGTGGTATCTCGCTAGCCCTTTCTGAGGCCGCAAAACATAAATGCAGAGCAACTCTGAAGTTCAAGGACTGAGTAGACATTATAATTCATGGCAAAAGAGATCCAGTCACACTCATACTCAACATCAATTAGTAACAGAGGATATAAATGACATTGGTGCTCTCCAGCTGGTGCTTTTTATAAGAAGATGATGACTCAACAATAAAAGTAAATAGATAGGCCCTTCGCAAAGGGAAGCAGGGATTTGCAAAGGTGCCAGAGCTTGGAGTTTTTAAAATAGAGATGAATATAATTTTGAGCGGTATGCTTTAATTGTCAACATAACAACCAAGAGATCTCACTATCTTCCATGCTAGATACATTATAGGCAGTTCCCAATCAGAATGGTAAAGTTTTTACTCCCCCTCCACCAACAATCACACTCCACGGCTAGACGAATCCACGAGTACCGTCCATACCAACAACAGCCTTGGAGGAGTTTTGTTTCATGATTATATTTTGATTTTATTTTATTTCGAGCATGGAACTGGGCATCCCGATTACCAGCCACTCTCTCGTGAATGAAAAGTGAATAAACACTCATCGTGAAAATAACCCACCTAGCATGGAAGATACTGACAGCCCCGAGTCACTACATGAGCGATTCGGGCATACAAAATAGATTATTATTTGAAGGTTTAGAGTTTGGCACATGCAAATTTACTTGGAACGGCAGGTAAATACCACATATAGGTAGGTATGATGGACTCATATGGAACAACTTTGGGTTTAAGGAAGTGGATGCACACGCAGTATTCCCGCTTAGTACAAGTGAAGGCTAGCAAAAGATTGAGGGGCGGCCAACTAGAGAGCGACAACGGTCATAAACATGCATTGAGATTAACTAGCATTGAATGCAAGCATGAGTAGGATATGAATCACCATGAACATAAACATTGTGGAGGCTATGTTGATTTTGTTTCAACTACATTCGTGAACATGCACCAAGTCAAGCCACTTAAATCATTCAGAAGAGGATACACCATCCTATCATACTACATCACAACTATTTTAAAATGCATGTTGGCACTCAAGACAAACCATTATACACTCCTAGCTAATTAAGCATGGCATGAGTAACTATAATCTTTAATTGTCATTGCAAACATGTTTCATTCATAATAGGCTGAATCAGGAACTATGAGCTAATCATATTTACAGAAACAAAATAGGTCATGCTCATACCAGCTTTTCTTCATCTCAATCCTTTCATCAAATATCGTCATTATTGCCTTCCACTTGCATGACTGAACGATGTGAATAATAATAAGAGTGCACATGCATTGGACTAAACTGAAATCTGCAAACATTTATTAAAAGGAGAAGACAAAGTAATATGGGCTTTTTGTTAGATCAACAATAATGCATATGAGAGACACTCAACATTTTCATCGTGGTCTTCTCCTTACGACCCAAAGAAAAGAATTTCAGAGAAACACAATGAAATATTTTTGGAGTTTTTGTTTTTCTAAAGAAAGCAAATTAACCAAGAGAAAAACTATTTACACGGGAAAGCTCCCAACAAGCAAAAGAAAAAAAATCTTTTGGGGTTTTCTTTTAATACCACTACTAAAAAGAACTAGAAAGAAAAACTAAAAAGAAACGAGAAATATTTTTGGTTTTTCTCAAAGTCTTCAAACACACATGAAGAAAGCAAGAAAAATAAACTAATCATGGATAATACAATGAAAAAGTATGAACACCAACAACTGGAATGAATGTTAGAACATGAATGTAATGTCGATGAGAAATACGTACTCCCCCAAGCTTAGGCTTTTGGCCTAGGTTGGTTTAGGGCCATGGCTGGCCTAGATGAAATCCATAGTCGTAGTTGGGGTTGTACTCGATCACAGCTGCCATCGCCTGGCGAGCTGCCTCCTGGAGGCGAGCTGTCTCCCTCGCTCTCTAATACTCATATGCCTCTTCCCTGCGAATGAAATATCTTCGTTTTGCCTGAAAGTCAAAGAAAGTAGGGGCAAGGAGCATAACATGGACGGCACGGCTCCTGTCAAAGATAGTTTGTATTGGAAAGGCAAATCACCTCTCTCAAGAAACTGAAATCATTTCATAGTGGCATAATCAAGAAAAGCAGGTGGTAACTGAGTATCATCATTTCTTATGGGGACCCCAATGTAGTCAGCTAAACGAGTGGCATAAATCCCACCAAAGAAATCTCCCTCTAAGGCATTATTGTGTAAATGTCGTGCGACAATAGCCCTTAGTTTATATTTTCTATCATTCGTTACTGCACTTTTAAGAACACTCAAGTCAGAAGCGCAAAGGTGGCTATGATCATGTTTACCATGAATACATCTACCTGTGAAGAGAGTAAAGTAATGTAAAGCAGGAAAGTGAATGCTCCCCATAGTGGCTTGTCTTATAGCTCTAGTTTCTCCTACTGTAATGCTAGCAAGGAACCCCGAACAATCAGCTATACGTGGTACAATGCAAGTGCCCCAATGCGGAATTTTACAAGCCTCATTAAACTCCTCAAGATCCATGCGATACGACTTATCATAAAGATCAATCAAAACTGATTGCGTACCTCGGCGGTCTGAATACTCAAACCTCCGCACAAAAGAATCAGTAAGGTTGTGGTATTGTATGCACTTATCTGACAAGAAATCCGTTAGGCCGGCATTGTGTATGAACATATCAAACTCTTCCTTGAAACCGGCCTGAATCATGAAATCCTCCAGCGGCCATTCACAAGGTTGCACTAGAGCTTCCCGGGGTGGTTCAAGGTTTGGCTCACGAATTGCAAGCCTCGGGGATTTCTTCTTCTTTGGGGAACCACCTTGAAATATTTTTCTCATCATTTTCTCCCTCTGAAATTTTCTGAAATTTTTTGTGACTCAAAATAAAAGTGGACAAAAGTCAACGAAATTGATAGCAACTACTCCCACAAGTATCTAAAGGCTATATCATGCAACAAAACTACTTTGGACCATATAAATTTGACATGCAAGCTCAAGAACAAGGTCACCACAGCAGCAAAAATTTGCAATATATAAAGCACTAGAACAAAAACTAATTGGACCATTGGAGGAGTCACATACCGATGAACAATCTCCCAAAACAGTTTCAGAAATGGAGTTCCGAGCAAGGAGATCGAAAATGGCAGCAAAATGAGCAAGAACACGGGTTTGAGCAACGGGATGAGTTTTTCTAGAGGAAGACGAAGTGGATGGGTGCTGGAACAAGTGAGGGGGACCCACGTGGGACCCACAAGCCCTGTAGGCACGCCCAGGGGGTGGGCGTGCCCTGTGGGCTTGTGGCCCACTGGTGCACCTCCCTAAGGTGTTTTCAGTGCCAAAAATTCTTAAATATTGCATAAAAATCATACTAAATTTTCAGGGCATTTGGAGAACTTTTTCTTTCTGGTCATTTTTTATTGCACGGATAATTCAGAAAACAGAAAAATAACAATACTTTTGCTTTATTTATTCTAAGAAATAGAAAGTAAAGAGTAGGTACATAGAGTTATGTTTACTAAATTCATCCATCTCATGCCCGTCAAAATGAATCCATTAAAAAGGTTGATCAAGTCTTATTAACAAACTTCTTCCAAATGACATGAAACCGGAGAATCTTCGTATAACACTATGTTACCTCAACGGGATATGCATGTCCCCAACAATAAGAATGTCATATTTCCTCTTGACAATAGGAATAGGGAATTTAAAACCTCCAATAACAATTGTTGGAATTTCTCCAATAGAGTTGATACTATTCACTTGAGGTTGTTTCTTCGGAAAGTGTACCATATGCTCATTACCATTAATATGAAAAGTGACATTGCGCTTGTTGCAACCAATAATAGCCCCTGCAGTATTTAAAAAGGGTCTACCTAGGATGATCGACATACTGTCGTCCTCGAGTATATCAAGAATAACAAAGTCTGTTAAGATAGTAACATTTGCAACTACGACATGCACATCCTCACAAATACTGACGGGTATAGCAGTTGATTTATCCGCCATTTGCAAAGAGATTTCAGTTGGTGTCAACTTATTCAAATCAAGTCTTCGATATAAAGAGAAAGGTAACACTAACACGGGCTCCAAGATCACATAAAGCAGTTTTAACATAGTTTCTTTTAATGGAGCATGGTATGGTTGGTATTCCTGGATCTCCTAGTTTCTTTGGTATTCCACCTTTAAATGTGTAATTAGCAAGCATAGTGGAAATTTCAACTTCCGGTACTTTTCTTTTATTTGTAAAAATATCTTTCATATACTTAGCATAAGGAGACATTTTCAGCATATCAGTCAAATGCAAGCACAAAAAGACAGGTCTAAGCATTTCAAAAAAGTGCTCAAACTCTTCATCATCCTTTTTCTTGGATGGTTTAGGAGGAAAGGGCATGGGTTTTTGAACCCATGGTTCTCTTTCTTTACCATGTTTCCTAGCAACAAAGTCTCTCTTATCATATCTTTTATTCTTGGGTTGTGGGTTATCAAGATCAACAACATGTTCTATCTCCACATCATTATCATTACTAGGTTGAGCATCAACATGAACATCGTCATTAACATTATCACTAGGTTCATGTTCATCACCTGATTGTGTCTCAACATCAGAAATAGAAATATCATTTGGATTCTCAGGTATGTCTATAGTAGGTTCACGAGAAGCATGCAAAGTCCTATCAGTTTTCTTTTTCTTTTTAGAAGGACTAGGTGCATCAGTATTAATTCTCTGAGAGTCTTGCTCAACTCTCTTAGGATGGCCCTCAGGATACAAAGGTTCCTGAGTCATTTTACCACCTCTAGTCATAACTCTAACAGCATGATCATTTGTTTTATTGTTCATCTCATTCAACAAATCATTTTGTGCCTTGTGAACTTGTTCTACTTGAGTTTTTACCATGGAAGCATGTTTACTAATAATCTTGAGATCATTAACAGTTCTACACATATAATCACCCAAGCAGTCAAGCATATAAGCATTACGTTTCAATTGCCTACTAACATATGCGTTGAAGTTTTCTTGTTTAACAATAAAGTTATCAAATTCATCCAAGCATTGACTAGCAGACTTATTATAAGGGATATCACCTTCATCAAATCACTAGAGAGAATTTTGACCTGTCTTGGGGTATTAAGACCATGTATTTCTTCAATAGGTGGTAAATTCTTAACATCTTCAGCTTTAATACCTTTTTCTTTCATAGATTTCTTTGCCTCTTGCATATCTTTCGGACTGAGAAATAGAATACCTCTCTTCTTCGGAGTCGGCTTAGGAGGTGGTTCAGGAAGAGCCCAATCACTAACATTACTCAATATATTATTCAATAGTTCTTCATCTTGTTCAACAGTCCGTTCCCTGAAAACACAACCAGCACAACTATCTAGGTGGTCCCTAGAAGCATCGGTTAGTCCATTATAAAAGATATGAAGTATTTCATTTTTCTTGAGAGGATGATCAAGCAAAGCATTAAGTAATTGGAGAAGCCACCCCCAAGCTTGTGGGAGACTCTCTTCTTCAATTTGCACAAAGTTAAATATTTCCTGCAACGCAGCTTGTTTCTTATGAGCAGGGAAATATTTTTCAGAAAAGTAATAAATCATATCCTGAGGACTACGCACACAACCAGGAGCAAGAGAATTAAACCATATCTTAGCATCGCCCTTTAATGAGAAAGGAAATAACTTAAGAATATAGTAGTAGCGAATTTTTTCCTCATGAGAAAATAGGGTAGCTATATCATTCAGTTTAGTAAGATGTGCCACAACAGTTTCAGATTCATAGCCATGGAAAGGATCAGATTCTGCCAAAGTAATTAACTCAGGATCGAAAGGAGAATTCATAATCCTTATCAGTAACAAATATAGGTGAACTAGCAAACTTAGGATCATTTTCCATTTTAGCATTCAAAGATTTTTCTTTCCACTTGCATAGCAATTTCTTAAGATCACATCTATCCTTACAAGCAAGAAAGTCCCTAGCTACCTTCCCATCCATAACATAACCCTCAGGTATAACAGGAAATTCATATCTAGGAGAGCTAGGTCTAGCAGGTGTTTCAAAGTGTTCAGTTTCAATAATTTCATCAGTTTCATCATTCTCAATATCTTTAGCTCTAGCAAGTTGCTCATCAAGAAATTCACCCAGTGGCACAGTATTATCAAGTAGAGTAGTAGCATCATAAGCATCAATCATAGCAGAAGTAGCATCATCAATTACTTGTGACATATCAAAATTAATACTAGGTGTAGGTGTCGCAAGTTTACTCAAAACAGGAGGGGAATCAAGTGTAGAGCTAGATGGCAGTTCCTTAACTCCCCTCATAGTAGAGGAAAAAATCTTGGTTCTAGTATCTTTTAGATTCCTCGTGGTGATCAACAGAAATATAAATCCCAAGTGACTCAGAGAATAGAGCTATGCTCCCCGTCAACGCGCGAGAAAAAGGTCTTGATAACTCACAAGTATAGGGGATCACAACAGTTTTCGAGGGAAGAGTATTCAACCCAAATTTATTGACTCGACACAAGGGGAGCCAAACAAAATTCACGAGTATTAGCAGTTGAGTTGTCAATTCAACCACACCTGAATGACTTAATATCTGCAGCAAAGTATTTAGTAACAAAGTAGTATGGTAGTAGCGGTAATAGTGGCAAAAGTAACAGTAGCAGTTTTGTAGTGATTGTAACAGCAGTAGCAACAAAAGTAACTCCGCAAAGATCAATATGTGAAAAGCTCGTAGGCACTGGATCAGCGATGGATAATTATGTTGGATGGCATTCATCTGCAACAATTATAACCTAGGTGACACAGAACTAGCTCCAATTCATCAATATAATGTAGGCATGTATTCCATATATAGTCATACGTGCTATGGAAAAGAACTTGCATGACATCTTTTGTCCTACCCTCCCGTGGCAGCGGGGTCCAAATGGAAACTAAGGGATATTAAGGCCTCCTTTTAATAGAGAACCGGAACAAATCATTAGCACTTAGTGAATACATGAACTCCTCAAACTACGGTAATCATCGGAAAGAATCCCAATTATTGTCACCTTGGGGTATGCGGATCATAACACGTATTAGGTGTCTACAACTTGCAAGATCGGATCAAGAACACATATACATATTCATGAAAACATAATAGGTTCAGATCTAAATTCATGGCACTCGGGCCCTAGTGACAAGCATTAAGCATAGCAAAGTCATAGCAACATAAATCTCAGAACATAGTGGATACTAGGGATCAAACCCTAACAAAACTAACTCGATTACATGATAAATATCATCCAACCCATCACCGTCTAGCAAGCCTATGAAGGAATTACTCACTCCCGGCGGTGAGCATCATGAAATTGGTGATGTAGGAAGGTTGATGATGACGATGGTGACATATTCCCCTCTCTGGAGCCCCAAACGGACTCCAGATCAGCCCTCCCGAGGAAGAACAGGAGGCGGCGGCAGCTCCGTATCGTAAAACGTGATGAATCCTTCTCTCCGATTTTTTTTCTCCACAGATGTGAATATATAGTGTTGGAATTAGGGTCGGAGGAGCTCCAGGGGCCCATAAGCATGGGAGGCACGCCCTAGGGTGTGGGCGCCCCC
Organism: Aegilops tauschii subsp. strangulata; assembly: GCF_002575655.3. Classification (NCBI taxonomy): domain Eukaryota; kingdom Viridiplantae; phylum Streptophyta; class Magnoliopsida; order Poales; family Poaceae; genus Aegilops; species Aegilops tauschii. The sequence continues at coordinate 490,758,317 of NC_053039.3, forward strand.
CAGGGCTTGTGGCCTCTGGGTGGCCCCCTCTGGTAACTTCTTGTGCTAGTATTTTTTATTTATTCTAGAAAAATTATCCATAAATTTTCAGGTCAATCAGAGAACTTTGATTTCTGTACAAAAATAAGACCATGGCAATTCTGCTGAAAACAGCGTCAGTCCGGGTTAGTTCCATTCAAATCATGCAAATTAGAGTCCAAAACAAGGGCAAAAGAGTTTGGAAAAGTACATTCGACGGAGACATATCAGGGCGCCCCCTGAGCTCGTGACTCATTGGTGGGCACCCTGTAGTATTTATATATTCCAAAATAATTCTTCGTAAATTTTCAGGTCATTTGGAGTTGTCGAGAATATCTCTCTCTGCTGTAGCTTTTTTAGGTCCAGAATTGCAGCTGCCGGTAATCTCCCTCTTCATGTGAAACTTGCTAAATAAGAGAGAAAAGGCATTATAATAGCATCATAAAGTGAAATAATGACCCAAAACATAATCAATAATAGTAGGAAAACATGATGCAAACTGGATGTATCATTACAGAACGGTAAGTGTGTGACCCTACGGGTTCGAGAACATGCAGTCATGACCGAGACACATCTCCGATCAATAATCAATAGCGGGACCTGTATGCCCATACTGACTCCTACATATTCAATGAAGATCCTTATTGGTTTGAACAAGAATGTCAAGGATTCAGTTAATCTTGTATACAATTTTCTTTGTCTGACGATATGTTACTTGCCTAACATTCAATCATCGTTATATCCATACCTAGTTCAACCTCGTTACCGGTAAGTCTCTTTTCTCGTTCTGTAATACAAGATCCCCTTGACCAAACTTATTAGTCACATGCTTGCAAGCCATTCATGATGTTGTATTACCGAGAGAGCCCAGAGATATCTCTCCATCACACAGAGCGACAAATCCCAGTCTCGATCCATGTAACCCAACAAACACTTTTCGAGATACTTGTAGAGAACCTTTATGATCACCTAGTTACGAAGTGGCGTTGATAACCCACAACGTATTCGAGAGTGACATGATCTCATGGTCTAAGGAACAGATACTTGACATTAGGAAAGCTATCACAAATTGAACATAGTGACATGATCAGATGCTAAGCTTACGGTTGGATCTTATCCATCACATCATTCTCCTAATGATGTGATCCCGTTATTAAATGACAACTCATGTCTACGGTTAGGAAACCTTAACCATCTTTAATCAATGAGCTAGTCTAGCTAGTAGAGGCTCACTAGGGACATTGTATTCGTTTATGTATCCACACATGTATTTAAGTTTCCAGTCAATACAATTATAACATGGATAATAAACATTTATCATGAACAAGGAAATATGATAATAACATCTTTATTATTGTCTCTAGGGCATATTTCCAATAGTTTCCCACTTGCACTAAAGTCAATAATCTAGTTTACATAGTTATGAATCTAACACCCATCAAGTTCTGTTGCTGATCATGTTTTGATCGTCGAAGAGGTTTAGTCAACGGGTCTGCCACATTCAGATCCATATGTACTTTGCAAATCTCCATGTCACATGTAGATGTTGCTACCTGATACGTCTCCATTGTATCTACTTTTCCGAACTCTTTTGCCCTTGTTTTGGACTCTAATTTGCATGATTTGAATGAAACTAACCCAGACTGACGTTATTTTCAGCAGAATTGCCATGGTGTTGTTTTTGTGCAGAAATAAAAGTTCTGGGATTGACCTGAAAAGTTACGGAGATTTTTTGTGGAATAAATAAAAAATACTGGCGCAAGAAGATACCAGAGGGGGGCCACCCAGAGGCCCCAAGCCCTGGGGGCACGCCCACCCCCCAGGGCGCGCCCTACTGGCTTGTGGGCCCCCAGGACCACCTTCGACCCTAACTCCAACGCTATATATTCCTATTCGAGGAGAAAAAATGAGAGAGCAGGATTCATCGCGTTTTACGATACGAAGCCGCCGCCGCCTCCTGTTCTTCATCGGGAGGGCTGATCTGGAGTCCGTTTGGGGCTCCAGAGAGGGGAATATGTCGCCATCGTCATCATCAACCTTCCTACATCACCAATTTCATGATGCTCACCGCCGGGAGTGAGTAATTCCTTCATAGGCTTGCTAGACGGTGATGGGTTGGATGAGATTTATCATGTAATCGAGTTAGTTTTGTTAGGGTTTGATCCCTAGTATCCACTATGTTCTGAGATTTATGTTGCTATGACTTTGCTATGCTTAATGCTTGTCACTAGGGCCCGAGTGCCATGAATTTAGATCTGAACCTATTATGTTTTCATGAATATGTATATGTGTTCTTGATCCGATCTTGCAAGTTGTAGACACCTAATACGTGTTATGATCCGCATACCCCAAGGTGACAATAATTGGGATTCTTTCCGATGATTACCGTAGTTTGAGGAGTTCATGTATTCACTAAGTGCTAATGCTTTGTTCCGGTTCTCTATTAAAAGGAGGCCTTAATATCCCTTAGTTTCCATTAGGACCCCGCTGCCACGGGAGGGTAGGACAAAAGATGTCATGCAAGTTCTTTTCCATAAGCACATATGACTATATACGGAGTACATGCCTACATTATATTGATGAATTGGAGCTAGTTCTGTGTCGCCCTAGGTTATGACTGCTACATGATGAATATTATCCAACACAATTATCCATCACTGATCCAATGCCTACGAGATTTTCACATATTGATATTTGCTGAGTTACTTTCGTTGCTACTGCTGTTACCATCACTACAAAACTGCTACTGTTACTTTTGCCACTGTTACCGTTACTATCATACTACTTTGCTACTAAATACTTTGTTGCAGATATTAAGTCTTTTAGGTGTGGTTTAACTGACAACTCAACCGGTAATACTCGTGAATATTCTTTGGCTCCCTTTGTGTCGAATCAATAAATTTTGGTTGAATACTCTAACCTCGAAAACTGTTGCGATCCCCTATACTTGTGGGTTATTGATACATCTCCAACATATCTATAATTTATGAAGTATTCATGCTGTTATATTATCATTCTTAGATGTTTTACAATCAATCTATAGCAACTTTATATCGTTTTTTGGGACTAACCTATTGACATAGTGCCCAGTGCCAGTTGTTGTTTTTGCTTGTTTTTTACATCGCAGAAAATCAATACAAAACGAGTCCAAACGCAACAAAAATTTTTGGAGATTTTTTTGGATCAAAAGACATCCAGTGGGCCAAATAAGTGCCATATGGGAGCCCCGAGGGGAGCACAACCCACCAGGGCGCGCCTGGGGGCCCAAGCACGCCCAGGTGGGTTGTGCCCACCTCGGTGACCTACCTACCGCCTCTTCACCCTATAAATTTCCAAATATTCCAAAAACCCTAGGGGAGTCGCCAGATCAGAAGTTCCGCCGCTGCAAGCCTCTGTAGCCATGAAAAACCAGTCTAGACCCCGTTCCGGCACTCCGCCAGAGGGGGAAATCATCACTGGTGGCCATCTTCATCATCCCAGCGGCCACCACGATGTGGAGGGAGTAGTCCACCCTCGGGGCTGAGGGTTTGTACCAGTAGCTATGTGTTTAATCTCTCTCTGTCTCTCTCTCTCTCTCGTGTTCTTGATGGCACGATCCTGATGTATCGGGGGCTTTGTTAATATAGTTGGATCATATGGTGTTTCTCCCTCTCTATCTTGTTGTGATGAATTGAGTTTTCCCTTTGAGATTTCGTTGTTATCGGATTGAATACTTTTATGGATTTGAGAGCACTTGATATATGTCTTGCATATGAATACCCGTGGTGACAATGGGGTATTATATTCATTCACTTGATATGTGTTTTGCCATTCAACTTGCGGATTCCCGAGATGACATTGGGGTAATCTATGCATAGGGGTTGATGCACGTTTTCGTCCTTGTTTCTCCGGTAGAAATCTTGGGGCACTCTTTGAGGTTCTTTGTGTTGGATCGAATATTATGAATCTGAAATTGTTTGATGTGTATCGTATAATTAACTCATGCATACTTGTAACATTGGAGTATCTAGGTGACATTAGAGTTGGTTGATGCATATCATATGGTGTTATTTTAGTATGAACTCTTGGATAGATCGAATGGAAAGAATAACTTTGTGTCATTTTAGTACAAACTCTTGAATAGATCGAATGGAAAGAACAACTTTAATGTGGTTTCGTACCCTACAAACAATTTCTTCTTATGTTCTCCGCTAGTTAGGAACTTTGGAGTGATTTTTCATCGCACGTTGAGGGATGGTTATATGATCCAATTAGATTAGCATTGTTGAGAGATTGCACTAGCGAAAGTATAGACCCTAGGCCTCATTTTCAAGCATTGCAATACCGTTTATGCTCACTTTTATCAATTGCTACCTTGCTGTTTTTATTTATTCAGATTATAAAAATATATTTCTACCATCCATATTACACTTTTATCACCATCTCTTCGCCGAACTAGTGCACCTATACAATTTGCCATTGTATTGGGTGTGTTGGGGACACAAGAGCTTTCTTGTATTTGGTTGCAGGGTTGTTTGAGAGAGACCATCTTCATGCTACGCCTCCCACAGATTGATAAACCTTAGGTCATCCACTTGAGGGAAAATTGCTACTGTCCTACAAAACTCCGCGCTTGGAGGCCCAACACGAGTCTACAAGAATAAAGTTGCGTAGTAGACACCAAGCTCTTTTTTGGCGTCGTTGCCAGGGAGGTGAGTGCTTGAAGGTATATCTTTAGATCTTGCAATCGAAACTTTTAGTTTCTTGTTTTATCACTAGTTTGGTTTATAAAAGAAAACTATAAAAAATGGAATTGAGGTGGCCTTATATTATTCGTCTTTATCATGTCTTTCTTGAAAATGATGGAAAGTAAAATTGTGCTCAATTGATAGAAGAAGAATTCAATAAAATGTTTGGCATAGAATCTTTGAATGATGAGCATGATTGCAATGTTGTTAGTATGAATTCTTTGAATATCCAAAATGCTAATGATGATTGCACAAGTCATGACAGAAATGTTTCTTATAAGCATGTCAATTTTTGTGGAGTGGAAAGACTTGTGAAGATCTGCCTTATAGGGAAGATAGATTTTGTAAGAAGCATAAGCATGATAGGGCCAATTTTTTGCTCAAAGTGATAGATGAATTTGCTACAAAATTATGTTCTCTTTGTCCTATTACTTGTGAACTTTGCAATAAGGATGGTCATCTTAATTTCCAATGCAAACTTTTTCATGATCGAATCATGGCCAAATATTGTAATGACTTGATCACCCTTGAACTTTATAATGAGTTTTGTGTATTTTTGGGGAGTGAAGAATTGACACCTAAAAATAGTTTGTTTGAAGTATTCATTCTCACGGACGACATTGAAACTAATCTAAAAAATATCTATATGTTTTGCATGGTAAATTGCAATGAGAATGCTTATATTGCCAACTATAGAAAGATGGGAAAACCAATAGAATATAAAATGAATACTAATGAAAGGGTAAAGTTTTCCACTTTCCCTCCTATTGTCTCTCATGATGAAATAGGTGGCGAGGAGGAGCTCCCTATTCAACAAATATCATCAATAAGAAGCTTGAAAAAATTAATTAAACCCACACATGATGTGGTGAAGAAGAAGAAATGAACAAAGTAAAAAGGTATCTCTCCCAAATAATGTTGCTCCTATTATTGTTGTGCCTCATGAAAATGAATCAAAAATAATTGTGTAAGATGATGCACTTGATGATGATATTGCTTCTATGTCTTATGGCACAATTTCCGAGAGCACTATTGATGATGATTTTGTTATGCCTATTGCTTGTTGTGATGATTATGATTGGGAAGATAATGATACTTCTTATAATCTTGGAAATCTTTTTGGCACCAACTTGGGAAATTATGATGACAGCAATTGTTATACCGTTGGTGCTATTCATACTATTAATGATGAGAATGATTATGCTTATGATATGCCAAGCCACAAGCTTGGGGATGCTATGTTTGATGAGAATGACATGTTTGAGAATTTATTTGCTGAAACTAATGTTTGTCCCAAGCTTGGGGATGATATGCTTAATGAAGATAATCTTTTTAGTCCCCCAACTTCGAATGATCAAATTTGCTATGATGATTGCATGCCTCCTATGATGAGAACAAAGTTGCTACTTATGATGATTATTGTGATGATACTTATGTTATAAAAAGTAGTGATAATTATTGTCATAATTTTGAATATCCTTTTACTGAACATTACTCTTTTAGTGTGGAAACAATTTTTAGTATTCGAGATTCATATGATACTCCCACTATTGTGAATGAGAATAAAATTGCTTATATGGAGAGTAATAAATTTTCTATGCTTTTGGATCATGAAAAGAATGCTTTATGTGATGGTTATATTGATGAATCTATTCATGATGCTACTGAAAATTATTATGAGAGAGGAACTTATGATTCATGATGCTCTTGTTATGTTTCAATCCTTATCTTTTATGCGAGCATCATTGAACTCATCATGCCTAGCTAAAAGGCATTAAAGAAAAGCGCTTGTTGGGAGACAACCAAACACTTTTACCTACTGTTTTTGTGTGTTCACATGATTATGCTACTGTAGTAATCGTGTTTTATTGCCTTTGTTTGAATAAAGTGCCAAGTAAAGCCTTTAGATAGTGTGGATGATAGTTGACTCTAATCTGTGCAAAAACAGAAACTTTTGCGCTTAGTCCAGGAATTTTCAAAATTCACTGGAACGTGCTTGTCGGATTTCGGGTTCCGGCAAAACCCTTGAGAACGAACACTGGGGTGCGCACGAAGATCTCTCCTCCCCCTAGCGCTCTCCCTCACCGCGATCTCAAGGCTCAGCGCGTCAAACTCGAAGAACAAAGGGACACAAGATTTATACTGGTTCGGGCCACCGATGTGGTGTAATACCCTACTCCAGTGTGGTGTGGTGGATTGCCTCTTGGGCTAAGAAAGAACTAGTACAGGGGAAGAACAGCCTCCTGAGGAGAGGTGCTCGTGTGCTCGGTGAGCTTGTGTGGTTGAGGATGATATGAATGGCTTTTGATCCGTCCCTCAATCTCTCCTTCTATGGTGGTGGCTAGTCCTATTTATAGAGGCCCTGGTCCTCTTCCCAAATATTGAGCGGGAAGGGATCTCACAACGGCCAAGTTTGAAGGGGGACAACTAGTACAAGCTATCCTGACAAAAGTAGTATTCGCCTGCCAAAGGCTCTGGTGGTGACGCCGTCTTGGGCTCCACGGTGACCTCCGTCCTGTCGTCCTGCTGGTCTTGTTCTCGTTGCACTGATAGGGAAACCTTTGCCTGATGCATCGGGACTCCTCGCCTGCGCTTGCCTCTTTAGCACCAAAGAGGAAACGAGGACACTGCACGCGCTGGCGCCCGCCTGGCCCTGGTCGTCATGGCTTGCGTCACTGGAACCTCGCGAGGTGCCCCCTGGCCTTGATCTCTCCGCCCCTCGCGAGCCAGCCTGGTGAGGCCGCCCCCGAGGAGGTCTTGTGTCGCCCGCCTCGCGAGGCTTGGCCCCTCGCGAGGGTCTTGAGTGTTTGCTGGTGAAGATGGGTCGTACAGGGCCACTGGTGGAGCCACGCCGTGGGCCGCAGGCAGGCAAGTCCGGGGACCCCCGTTCCCAGGACGCCGACAGTAGCCCCCAGGCCCAAGGCGCGCTTGGACTTGGCTTTGAGGCGAAGCCAAGGGGCAAGTGCAGAGCGTTGCGGGCCCCAACAGCCTGCGGCCTTGGTTGACGCGTGGCGATTGATGGGACGTGGGCATCTCCGTTTCCCCATGCAGCCTTGATATCTGCCTGGCTAGGCGGCCACCGTGACTTACACAATTACCCCCCATTGCTGGTGACGCGCCCCTCCAACTCTCTTGCCTTTCCGAAACAACAATCTCCTCTTCCAATCTGTCCCGAGCTCGGCCCTCCTTGCTGCCATGGCGCCCCGGCGAATGGAGAAGGGAAAGAAGAAGTCTCAGTCTTCAGCCGGGCCACCCCCGGCCGTTGTGTCGGATTTCGGGTTCCGGCAAAACCCTTGAGGTTCGAACACTGGGGTGCGCATGAAGATCTCTCTCTCCCTCGATGGCTGGCTCGCTCAAGGATCTCATGGCCTAGCTCGACGAACTCAAAGAACAGAGGGAGACAAGATTTATACTGGTTCGGGCCACCGTTGTGGTGTAATACCCTACTCCAGTGTGGTGTGGTGGATTGCCTCTTGGGCCGAAGATGAACAGTACAAGGGGAAGAACAACCTCCTGAGGAGAGGTGTTCTTGTGCTTGGTGGGTGTGAGGATGGAGTGGATCCAGTCCAAGATCAGTTGCCTCCTACTGTGGTGGCTAGTCCTATTTATAGAGGCCCGAGTCCTCTTCCCAAATATTGAGCGGGAAGGGATCCCACAACGTCCAAGTTTGAAGGGGGACAGCTAGTACAGCTTATCCTGACAAAAGTAGTCTTCGCCTGCCAAAGGCTCTGGTGGTGACGCCGTCTTGGGCTCCACGGTGACCTCTGTCCTGCCGGTCTTGGTCTCGTTGCACCGATATGGAAACCTTTGCCTGATGCCTCGGGACTCCTCGCCTGCGCTTGCCCCTTTAGCACCAAAGAGGAAACACGGACACTCGCGCGCGAGCGCCCGCCTGGTTGTGGTCGTCATGGCTTGCGTCACAGGAACCTCGCGAGGTGTCCCTTGCCTTGATCTCTCCACCCCTCATGAGCCAGCCTGGTGAGGCCGCTCCTGAGGAGGTCTTGCGTCGTCCGCCTCGCGAGGCTTGGCCCCTCGCGAGGGTCTTGAGCATTTGTTGGTGAAGACGGGCCGTACTGGGCCGCGAGTGGAGCCATGCCGTGGGCCACAGGCAGGCAAGTCTGGGGACCCCCGTTCCCAGAACACCGACAGTAGCCCCCGGGCCCAAGGCATGCTCGGACTTGGCTTCGAGGCGAAGCCAAAGGGCAAGTGCGGAGCGCCGCGGGCCCCAACAGCATGTGGCCTTGGTCGACGCATGGCGATTGATTGGACGTGGGCGTCTCCGCTTCCCCACGCTGCCTCGGCAACTGCCCGACTGACAAAAGGCTAGCATGGGCAACGCTTGCCTTCATTGCTTCCCTTCGCCTTGCTCCAGATCCCCTTTCTCGCTCCTCACTTCCGAAATCTCCAGATCCGCTTCAATCCCCTTCCAAGATTTCGACCAATGGCACCTCGCAAGGTCAAGGCCGCTTCGTCGCCGGCTTGGTACGAGCCGACTCTGGACGCACCCAACGTCTCGGAGAAGAACCTCGCCGCCATGCGCTTGCTGACGGCGGAGGAGAGCAACGAGAGGGGGAAGACCGAGCTCCGGGCTGGCTCCGCCGAGCCGGAGGCCTCGAATAGCACTTTCTACCCCTTCTTCATGAGTAGCATCATCGCGGGCCTGGTTCCCCCTTTCGCCGACTTCTTCTATGCCATCCTCCGCCATTACGGGTTACAGGCCCTTCACCTCCAACCCAACTCCATCCTTCTCTTGTCGATCTTCGCATTCTACTGTGAGGCGTATGTCGGCGTGATGCGGTCTGTGGCTCTGCTACGCCACTTCTTCTTCCTCCGCATCAATGATGGCCGCACCTCCGGGTGCGCCAACTTCGTCGCGGCCGGCAAGGCCAACGCGATCTCGAAGGCTGGGAAGAAGGCCGACAGCTTCAGGAGCAAGTGGGTCATTATGGACGCCAAGTGCGTCCACCCACGCTTGAGGTTGCCGACGGAGATGCCCCAGTTTGACGAGGGGTGGTCTCGCGTGAAGTTCACTGACGACCGGGCGGCGTTGGTGCTGGAGAAGATGAACGCCGACCTGAAGCCGGGCAACGCGAAGGCGGCGAAGCTGATGGGGGCCATGGTCCTGAGGGAGTTCCTGATGCTGCGTGTGGCTCCGCTTCAGGCGCGCTCGCGCCCCTTGTGGACACTCAGGGGTGAGGAAGACAAGCTTCGCCTGAGTCCGGGAGCCTTGTCTGACGAGGAGCTGGCTGTAGCTCTCCGCCTCTTGGTCGGGGACGACCAAGAGTATCCGCCGAGCGCCATCGTTCCCTTGTTCCGTCGCAAGGACGGGGCGCAGGTCGCGGCCGCCATGCCCACCTTCGACGAGCACAGCCTGGTGCCGTCGGCACCCCTTGTGGTCCCGGAGGCGACGACGCCGGCGGTCGTGTCTTCCAGCGAGTCCCGCAAGGGGGAAGAAGAAGAGGAAGACGAGGAATGCGACTAGGAAGCGACCCCCGAGGGGACGGGGGAGACCTCCCCCTTGAGCAAGGTCGGCATCCTCCACACCCTTCCTGACGACGACGAGGCCGATGTCCCCCAGGAGAAGGAGGATCCGCCCGTGATCCCAACGAGGGGCAGGTTGGCGCTGATCTCCCGAGATGCTGCTTCTGCTCAGACGCCGCCTGGAGCCGCTCCCGGCCCTTCTTCTGCTCCTTCTTCTGCTCCAGGAGCCCGTGTGCCCGCGCCCCAGGTTGTGAGGCTCTCGGGCTTCAAGCTTAGCAAGAGGAGGGTGGACTACACCGCGGTGGACCAGTAAGTGTTCGTGCTCCATCCTGTTCTTGATTATGTTGCTGATTCTTGACGTTCACCGTTGATTGGCTAGGCCGCCGCCTGTGGCGAAGAAGAGGAAGGAGGATACGGTGACACCGCCCGGGGCCGATCCACCCGCGGCGGCCGCACCTCCCTCCGTGGGGAAGGGGAGCGACGGCGCTCGCACCTCCCCGGCCCGGTCATCCTCGCGAGGCCTGGAAGTGCATCCTCGTGAGGAGTCAGCCCCGTGGCCCCGCTGGCTCTGGAGGCGCTGATGTCCGGTGCGGCTGCTGAGGTCCCCAAAGCTTAGGAACCCCCAGTCTCCCAGGCCATGGTGACGTTGTCGCCTCTTCCTCCTCCTGCTGCACCGCTGGTTCCAGGTCCTTCCGCCTCCCCTGACGTCTTGGAGCGTGCCCTTTCTGAGATGACCCGGCTGCGAGAAGATCTTCAAGGCGCCGAACCCCACTGGTAGCTGGGCGCCTGAAGCTGGTCTCTAGCTGGCTTCATTCTGACGTGTCCGTTCGGGCGGCGCTGAGCCAGGCCACGGCGACCTCCGAGGGGGAGAAGCAGGCTGCCGCCCAGGCAGCAGCTGCTTGCGAGGCGGCACTGAAGGACGTCGAGGTCGCCCAGGGTCGCTGCCGGGCGCTGGAGGCCGAGCTGAAGACCTTGCGCGATGAGCATGTGGAAGAAGCTCGTGGTCGCAAGGCGGAGGAGGAGAAGATGAAGGCCTGGGAGGACGCCATCAAGGGTCGCGACGCCGAGCTGGAGCAGTCGGCAAAGGCGCAGGCCGCTGAGCGCGGCCGACTGGAGGAGCTGGAGCGGAAGGTGAAGGTGGAGAAGGCCGAACTTGACGCCAAGGTGAAGGTTCTGGCCGAGGACCGCGCGGCCTTCGTGCTCCTCGAGGAGAGGTCTCGCATGGCACTGAAGGCACTCTATGAGAAGGGCCTGGAGAAGCTGCTGACCATCGACGAGGACGGCCCCGCCTAGCTGCTTCCCTACTTGGTCGAGGCGCTTGAGGAAGTCGTGAGCGGCATTGGCCCCATGGCAGAGGAAGAAGCTCGCGTCCTTTCTTCAGCTGCGCCGACGCGCGTCTTCAGCCACCTCCATCTTCGCGATCCTGCCGCCCGTCTTGACGAGCTGCTGGAGCCTGTGGACGACGAGCACTGTGCAGCCGCTTCCGCAGTCGTGAAGGGTCAGGTGGAGGCCCTGCTGAAGAAGTTCCGTGCCTTCGCTCCCGCGCCGTCGACCGATGATGCTACTAATCCTGCAGCCCCGGCCGGTGGTACAAGTGGAGGCGACGCCACCAAGGAAGGAGCGCCTCTTGCGGGCGCCGGCGGTCTCCAGGGATGACTTGCTTGCGGCTCCTTTCCTGTTTAAACTCCTGCAACATGTACCATGCCTCGTGGAGGCATTTAAACTTGTTTTTGATACTCGGAGAACAATATGTCTTGTAATATTTGCTTTGAGATTTTGCGATTTCCTTCCCATTTGCTTTACGTTCTACGTCGGCAGAGCCCAACCCGCGCATACCTTAGCCGCCGTTGGGTCATCCGGATCACCAGGACGAGACCAAGGAGTGAGGGGCTACGTGGCCAGTTAGGCTCCTGAGTCACGATGCTCAGGAGTCCCCCTTGACGCGCAAACAGCTTATGGAAAGGAGATGCAAGGGTAGGTCTAGCGTTCTGCGTCGGCAGGGCCTGACCCCGCGCATACCTCAGCCGCCATTGGGTCGTCCGGATCACCAAGACGAGACCAAGGAGTGAGGGGCTACGTGGCCAGTTAGGCTCCTGAGCCGCGATGCTCAGGAGTCCCCCTTGACACTCAAACGACCTTCATACCTTTGTCCTCGCCGACGCTCGGGAGGGGCGCGCGACGACCAGGTCTGGGGGACCTGGCTAGGTGGCGTACGCTTGGGCGTGACCCGAGCGCAGCCCCCGTGCCCAGCCCCCTCGCGCGACTCTCCCGAGGGGAGGTGTTGCGATGAGGCCGGACACTGAGCTCAAGGGCTCCCTGAGGTTGATACGGCCGTGGGCCGCCCTCAGTTGTTTATCACCAGCGCGGAGTATAGCGCTTCCGCACTTGCACGGGCATAGCCGCTCCTCGGCAGTGTCGACGGCCAGCGCGGAGCATGGTGCTTCCATTGGTACGTGGGAGGGGACTCCCTACTGCGGAGAGCCCCGGGGCGTGTACATCCCCGCGCTGACACGTGGCTTGCACGGCAGGGCTAGACGAGGTGTGTCTGGGCACTCGTGAGCCAGCGCGGGACTCACGAGGCCCTACCTCAAGGCGGGTTGCGTCTGGTCTTGGTTCTTGATGGCTGTGGCAGTCCTGCGGAATGGTTAGACAACCTGCACCGAACGAATCTCCCGAAGTTATCGCATGAGAAGGCCAAGCACCAATGACCCCAGGAGGTGACATGAACGGGACCGGCCCGCCAGACAGAGCTCTCAGCCGTTGGATTTATCGACGCTGCAGGGACGGGCCCGGGCACAGACGCCGTGCCTAGCCTTCTTATGCGAAGGGTCCTGAAGAAAGACGATCGGCGGGCGGCTCCCATGGTGGATGACAGTCAAGCAGGTGATAACCATAGATAGATCATGCATGAAAAGCGAACTAGCTCGGGTAAATGTAAGAACGATACACGCCACTGGGTCAGACCCGAGCGGCTTGGGGGTGATGCAGCCCGAGGGGCGCCCCCAGCAAGGTAAGCTAAAGATATAAAAAAGGGATACACACCGCAGGGACGGACCCACGCGGCCTGGGAATGTTGCAGCCCGAGGGACGCTCCCAGCTAAATAAACTTGGAAAATGTCACCTGGTTTAGTTGTCGAAGAGATGTCGGGGCAGCTGAAGATGCGTGATGAAGGGGTTGTTCCTCACGAGCCACCGGGGCCCTGAGCCTCCGGAGGCTCTGGGGCCCAGGCGGTTCCCTGAGGACCGTCTCCATCTCTGCCAGGACCACGTGATGCCTGTCCTCCTGAGCCGCCAGGATGCTCCGCAGGTTGCGCTGGAAGGCGGACGCCACGCTCAGCAGGCCAAAAGGCATGCGAACGTAGTTGTGAGGTGGGCCCTCGCAGTGTCCCACGCGTGAAGGCCAGAAACGCTCCTGAGACGCAGCCTGGTTGAGCCCTGGAATGTCGATGTAGACGCGCAACCCGCCATCCTCTCCTGGATGGGGAGCCGCGCTAGGTTGGCGGCGACCGCTGCGCATGGCCCTTGCATCCTGCAGTTCCTGAGTGGTCTTGGCAATGATCTCCTGAGCGCCGGGCGTTCCTCGTCCGGTATCCTCCTGAGGGAAACGTGCTGCGAAGCACGCCTCCACGTGGTGCCCGAGCGCCTCCCTCATGACGTTGGCGAGGTCTGAGGCCCTCCAGAAGAGAGCCCCCGAGCCTCGCCCGAGGAGGGCGTCGGGCGCGCCTTCCTATGCGCAAGAGGGAGGCGCCCCATCCGTGGGCGCTGGTCCTGAAGTGGTGCTGCTGGAGACGCCGTTCTCCTGAAGCCTTGCATGGAGCTGCTGCTTCTTCTTCCTGGGGACGGCCTCAGGAGGGTACAGGGTTCCTTCGTTGTCTGGGTCCTCGACCGCCGCGGCTTGGTAAGTGCGCTCGAGTGAGCACACCGCATCCTTCTCTTCGCAGGGGACTGTGACGATCCCGCCGCTTCTTGGCATCTTGAGGACGTTGTATCCATGATGAGTTACTGCCATGAACTTGGCCAGGGCCGGATACCCAAGGATGGCGTTGTAGGGAAGACGAATGTGGGCGACGTCGAAGTCGATGAGCTCGGTGCGGTAGTTGTTGCGTTGGCCGAAGGTGACCGGAAGGCAGATCTGCCCGATTGGGGTGGTGGAGCCGTCAGTCACTCCTGAGAAAGGCTTGGTAGGCTGAAGCTGATCATAGGGCACTTGAAGGCTGTCGAACGTCTCGACGGACAGGACGTTAAGCCCCGCGCCGCTGTCGATGAGGGTCTTGGTGACTTGTATGTTGCTGATGATGGGTGAGCAAAGCATCGGGAGGGCACCAGCAGTGGCCGCGCACTTGAGCTGATGTGCCGAACTAAAGGTGATGGCGCATTTGGACCACCTAAGCGGGCGTGTGGCCTCGAGCCTGGGGAGGACTGCGTTCACCTCGCGAGCAAACTGCTTGAAGATTCGCTGAGAGGATGGGGCTTGAGCTCCGCCCAAGATGCAGGCGATAGCCCGTGGCTCCTGGAAGCCCCCAGCTCCCTCGTCCTGATGGTGGCCGTCGTTCCTTCTCGGTGGTGGCGTCAGCGGAGGAAGACCAGCGTTGCCCTGGGGGCGGTCCTCGCGAGGCTGATCCCTCCAGGCGCCCTCGCGAGGCTGATCTTGCCAGCGGTCCTCACGAGGCCGGTCGCGCCACTCCTGGCGAGGGCCACGGTCATCCCAGCGTCCTCCGCCACGTCCTCCTCCTCGGCCGTAGCTCCGGTCATTGCGCTCAGGGCGTCGACCGAAGCATCCATCTCGAATGGCCCTGAGCTCTTGACAGTCGCTGGTGTTGTGGCTGTGCATGTTGTGGAAGGCGCAGAATGGGCGGCTGCTCCTGGATGACTCTGGGTGGTTGCGGCCACGCTTCACCTCCGGCTCGGCCGTGAGCATGGCCACGCCCTTGCGTTTCACGTCCTTGACCTTGGCCTTCTTGTCTTCTGGTTCTGCTGCCGGGAGCTCGACGAGGGAGAGACGCCCTTCCTCGGCTCTCGCGCACTTGGTTGCCAGGTTGAACAGCTCCAGAGCCGTGCACAAGTCTTCATGGATAGCGAGCTCCTCCTTCATCTTGACGTCGCAGACGCCGTCGGAAAACACGGAGATGATGGCCTCGTCCGTCACCTTGGGGATCTTGAGGCGGGCGCAGTTGAAGCGCTGGATGTATTTCTGCAGGGTTTCTCCGGGTTGCTGCTTGATGCGGCGCAGGTCACTCGCGGCCGGAGGGCGGTCGCGAGTGCCCTGAAAGTTGGCGACGAAGCGATTGCGCATCTCGCCCCAGGAGGAGATGGATCCCGCGGGCAGGTTCAGGAGCCACGAACGAGTGCCATCCTTGAGAGCCATGGGGAACCAGTTCGCCATGACTTTTTCATCGCCATTGGCCGCCTCGATGCTCAGCTCGTAGAGCTGCAAGAACTCTGCGGGGTCGGGGGTGCCGTCATAACGCGGTGGCAGGTCGGGCTTGAACTTCCCGGGCCAGATGACGTTGCGCAGCTCGGGGGTGAAGGCGCGACAGCCTGCTATGGTCGCTGGAGCTCGTTGCGGAGGCTGGTCTTGACACCCGCGCATAGCCGCCACGGGCGGTGCACGGTCTTGACGTGGTGGCGCAGGGAGTGCAGGGGCGTCCTGCTGTGGCCGAGGGACCTCATGGCAGCTTCCTTCTTCACGCGCAGGCACCCAGCGCGGGGGATCGCGCCGAGGGGCCGCGCGTCTCGATGCGAGGGCGACATCTTGACGCGGAGGTGGCGGAGGCGCTCCGTGGGCCACGTTGCCCACGGCCGGGGGTGGACGAGGCTGCGAGAGAGACGGTGTAGGAGAGCCCCCAGCGGCACTGACGAGCTCGGCTATGTGGTCCAGCCACTCCTCGTAGAGGTCATCGACTGGGTGTAGCACAGGAGATCATGCGCCGTGAGTAGCACGGCCTGCGCGTCCACGGGCCCGCGACGAGCGGGAGACGACGAGCCTGCCGGAGTCAGCGACGGGGTGGCGGTGCGGCTGTCCCACCGCACCGAGGGGTGCAGCGAGGACGCTTGCTGCTCGTTTCCCGCCGGGCCGGTGGCGGCGTTGGCGGCAGGCGACGGAGAACGACGGGGTGGCCCGCAGACGGGAGCCGTCTGGACGACGCGGGCAGCAAGGGCTGCCCGGCGCTCAGCGCAAGACCGGCGAGCGTCGGCCATGGAACTGGTGGGACGACGGAGCATGGATTGACGGAAAGAAAGCTTCAGTGCACCCCTACCTGGCGCGCCAAATGTTGGATTTCGGGTTCCGGCAAAACCCTTGAGGTTCGAACACTGGGGTGCGCATGAAGATCTCTCTCTCCCTCGATGGCTAGCTCGCTCAAGGATCTCACGGCCTAGCTCGGCGAACTCAAAGAACAGAGGGACACAAGATTTATACTGGTTCGGGCCACCATTGTGGTGTAATACCCTACTCCAGTGTGGTGTGGTGGATTGCCTCTTGGGCTGAGGATGAACAGTACAAGGGGAAGAACAGCCTCCTGAGGAGAGGTGTTCTTGTGCTTGGTGGGTGTGAGGATGGCGTGGATCCAGTCCAAGATCAGTTGCCTCCTACCGTGGTGGCTAGTCCTATTTATAGAGGCCCGGGTCCTCTTCCCAAATATTGAGTGGGAAGGGATTCCACAACGGCCAAGTTTGAAGGGGGACAGCTAGTATAGCTTATCCTGACAAAAGTAGTCTTCGCCTGCCAAAGGCTCTGGTGGTGACGCCGTCTTGGGCTCCACGGTGACCTCTGTCCTGCCGGTCTTGGTCTCATTGCACTGATATGGAAACATTTGCCTGATGCCTCGGGACTCCTCGCCTGCGCTTGCCCCTTTAGCACCAAAGAGGAAACACGGACACTGCGCGTGCGGGCGCCCGCCTGGCGCTCGCCTGGTTGCGGTCGTCATGGCTTGCGTCACAGGAACCTCGTGAGGTGTCCCTTGCCTTGATCTCTCTGCCCCTCGTGAGCCAGCCTGGTGAGGCCGCTCCTGAGGAGGTCTTGTGTCGTCCGCCTCGCGAGGGTCTTGAGCATTTGTTGGTGAAGACGGGCCGTACGGGGCCACGAGTGGAGCCACGCCGTGGGCCGTAGGCAGGCAAGTCTAGGGACCCCCGTTCCCAGAACGCCGACACGTTGAACCCGCCGTGGGCCGGTCGTTGGTGCTCAACCAGGAA
Organism: Aegilops tauschii subsp. strangulata; assembly: GCF_002575655.3. Classification (NCBI taxonomy): domain Eukaryota; kingdom Viridiplantae; phylum Streptophyta; class Magnoliopsida; order Poales; family Poaceae; genus Aegilops; species Aegilops tauschii. Next base: position 490,775,734 of record NC_053039.3, read on the forward strand.
GCCATGGACAAGGTGCGCCCTGCGCTCGCCGCTGACTTCAACGAATGGGGGAGGACGGCGGCCTAGCCCGCATCCCGCGCCTCCGTTTATAGGACAGCCACCGAGGTCCAATTCTTCATCAAAGCCCTGTGGGCTGGCCTGGTTCCTCCCTTCTCTGCCTTCTTCAACGCCGTGCTCTCCCACTATCAGATCCATATGTTGCACCTGGATCCCCAATCAGTCTCCCTTCTTGCCATTTTTGCTTTTGTCTGCGAGGCCATGGTGGGCATTCCCCCTTCCATGGCCCTATTGCATCATTTCTTCTCGCTGCACCTGACTAGCCCTCGGCAGTGCTCGGGATGCTTGAGCTTCCAGGCCGTGGCTGCGACGGTCGGATCGGGGATTGATTTTGAGCTTCCACCATCCACGAGTGAGTTTCGGACACGGTGGGTGTTTGTGGATGTCGGTGTGCTCGGCCCCTTGCTCTCGGCCCCCTCGGCGCCCGCCGTTCCCAGCTCCGGCTGGGGCCACGAGAAGCTCGTGGACCCCCGCCTTTCCTTTATCTGGCTCCAGTTGAAGAGGCTGAAAGATCTCGGCGTGACTGCGCCCATGGTGATGAAGGAGTTCCTCCGACGCCGCGTCGCCCCACTCCAGCTCCATTCCCGGCCGATGTGGGCCCTGTCCGGCGGCCAGGATCGCACGAGGCTTCAGGAGTCGGGGCTTCCGCCTGAGGCATGAAGAACGGTGCTCGAGGTCCTGACGGGCGACCCCTCATCAGCTGATATGCCGAAGGAGGCTGTCTTTTGTACTGCTGCTCGAACAGGGTGGAGTTCGCGGGGCAGATGCCCCCCTTCGATGAATGGGGGCTGCGTCCAGTCACCCTTGAAGGGCCCCGCGAGAACCCTGTCTTCGTGGTCCCCCTCCTTGCCGCCAGTGCCGAACTTGCCCCAAGAGTGGATGCAGGGGGGCGAGCACCGCTGGAGGCCGGAGGCGCGGGTGCTGAGGCGTCGACACTGCTCGAGGCTCCCGAGGTGCCATCCCCAGGAGCCCGTGACTCTTGCCTTGGGGTGACAGCTGAGGGGGCGACGCAATCCACTGCTCCTGAGGCCGAAGCCTCCGAGGTCTCAGCAGGTCATCATGAGGTGGGGCCCGATGGCTCCCCTCAGCCCAGCACTCCTGAGGTCGTCTCCTCGGGCGCCTCACCAGCCGCGCCCCATGCTGGTTGCCGCATCCAACGCTTCGGCCGGCTCCGTCTGGACTTCGATGCACTCCGCAAGAGGAAAGGGTCTCCAAGCTGCAGCAGTGATGCCTTCCGGCCGTTGAAGCAGAGGAAGTATATCACCATAGACGAGTGAGTACCTTATCTTTGTAATTTCTCGAGTGCTGCTTCCCCTCCTGACAGTGGCTCCTCAGGGTCCCTTCTGCGAAGGCCGCGACGTCTCCCGGGAAGCAACCTCCTTGTGCCTCGAATCTGCCGCTGACCTTGGGCGCCCCAAGCTAGCATGCCGCCCCCCGCGCGAGGTCGGTCGGAGAGGCAAACTCGCTAGCCTGGCGCCTCGAGCCCGCGCCTTTGCTGTCTCTCCTTCGTGGCCTCGTTTGGGGTGCGGCAAGCGTGCCGAGGGCTCCTCCTTTGGTTATGGACGGCGGCTGGATGGCTTCGATCCTGGCTCCTTCTTCGAGCAACGGGCCTCAACCCATCCGGGCCCCTACCGAAGCCCGGTTGGTGACCCAGGAGGCCCCAGCCCCCTGCTGAAAGGGGGTGAGCCGCTTCGGATCCCATCGACAACCCCCGCTGTGGAGGACGGACCCGGTCGCGCACTTAAGTTCACGCACAAGCGGAGTGTCGTCCGCCACGAGCTCTTTCAGGAGGCAATGGGCGCGATGAGCCGGCTCGGCGGAGAACTCGTGGATGTTGATGCGCGCCTTGAAGCCGAGGGTCTCCGGCTTGTGGAGGAGTGGCATCAACTGAAGGTGGCTATCAACCTTGGGCGCCTTCAGCGTGAGCACGCTAATGCGAAGGCCGAGGCATCCCTGGCAACCTCGCGCGAGGCCAGCGCCCGAGCCTTGGAGGAGGCTAGGGAGGCAGACTGTCGCCGCATGATCGCCGAGGAGCGCAGGCGGGAGCTCCTGGCCTTGAACGCCTCCTTGGAGCAGCAAGTGGAGGCGCGCAAAGCCGCCTTAGCGTCGATGAAGGGCGCACCGCCCGACGAGGAGGAAATCTTGAGGCGCGAGGAAGCGCTGGTACAGGAGGCCACGGAGCACGGCCTCGAGCTTGAGCGACTGGAGACGAGGGAGAGCCAGGTGGCCCAAGCAGAGGACGCGGCCGGCGTGCGCGAGGCGAGGGCCCAGGAAGAGGTCGGCCGTAGAGTGGCCAAGGCTCGCGAGGGTCTCGCTAATGAGTACGCCCTGAAGATGAAGTTCTTGGAAGCCGAAGCTGAGGGTAGAACCGCTGCCCTTCGGTCGAAGCTGAATGAAGCAGAGCAGCGCGAGAAGGCTGCCGCTGCGGCCCTGATCTCCGTTCAGGCTGAGTTGGCCTCCGCTCGTGCCGAGCTGCTCCCACTCCAGCGGCGAGTTGTAAGCGCCGAGTCCCTTGCGCATCAGAGCAGGGAAGAGGCGCTCCGTCGACATACACTACTGCCCGAGCACATCCCCATGCTCCGGGATCTCAGGACAAGGGACAACCTGGTGCTGGGCGCCATCTGTGACGAACACGCCCCACATCCCCACGCCGAGGACTATGTCGTCCATCTTCACTTCTTCACTGACATCGTGACGCGCCTGGAGGACCGGGCCGAGAGGGCTCGCGAGCTTGTCGAGGAAAGGAGCCGGGGCCTCCTTGGACGCGCATTCTCATGCCTCTTTAGTCATCTTCAGAATGCTGACCCCAATTTTGACTTCGACGCCGCCATCGCCCCAGTGCCCGGAGTTATCCGGGACAACTTGGCACGCTGGGTGGATGATAATGTGGACGCTCTGGCCAGGGCCTTTGCCACCAAGGACGACGAGGCCGTGGTCGTGGCGGACGAAGGCGGCGTGGTTGATGACGGTGAAGACGCCGCCAACGAAAGCACCGACAGCGTGCACGAGAGTGACTCGGGCGACGCTGCGAGCGACATGTCGGACTAGGTTTGCGCTTCTCTGTTTTGACCCTGCGCATAAAGACTTGAAGATGGCCCCGCGGGATGTGAGAGCATTTTCATGGGGGGAGCCCCCCTATGTAAATGGGTTACCATTTAGCTTCCAAGGCTAGGCTTGGAACGCGCCTTTGTGAGCTCACGAGCTCCTTGCGGGCTTACCACCATAATTTACCTCTATCCGGTCGGGCTTCAAATTAATCCGGCGGCTGTGGACGTGCGTTTCTTCTGGGGGGAGTCCTCCGCGGGCTCGCGAGGTTTGGCCGCTCCTGAGGAGTTTGCTAGTCCACCCGATAGGGCCTCGCGAGGAGCGAGCGCCAGTGAGGGCGGGACGCACGCATGGCGCGTGTACGTCGCTGTCAGCCCCCGCTCGCGAGGCGCTCGGAGGGGGGGAACAACGGACGCAAAATCTCAAAACAAAGCACGAATCCAGAAACTCACTGAGTTGACACGAGCGAAAAAGGATGCTCCCCACAAAATCGAAATGCAACTTTAAATCCAAGATCGAAAGGCTGAAAATTCGAGCTTCAAAAAAGAAAGAGAGACCAGAAGCAAATAGTCGTGTCCGGCACCTAGCTAGTCTTCTTGTCTTCGAGTCTTCTCACCAGCGCGGAGCTAAGTGCTTTCACAGTCGTGAGCATAATCATTGGGGGGCAGTGTCGACGGCCAGCGCGGAGCATGGTGCTTCCACTAGGACGTGGGCGGGAGCCCCCGAGGCCTGAGGGCGGCACTCCGGAGACTCCCGGGCGTGTATAGCCCCACTCATTATTACGTGAGAGTGTCACGAGCGGAGACCTTCACAGGCATGAGCCTTGCTTCATATCACCAGACGAGGGCCCCGCCTTGCACCACCCTCGACCACCGTTGGGGCGTCCGGAAACCAGGACGATGCCAAGGGGCAAAGGGGACGCTAGCGGCGCCCTCGGCGACCACGGGCCCTCTGCCGGGGGGAAGGCTCACCAGCGCCTCCCCGGCAGAGGGCCTACCTCCGGGCGACGCCTTGCTCCGTGCGATGCGGGGATGGGCCTTGCTCCCGGCTCCTTCCTTGCAGCCCCCAGTGCGCTCCCCCTGGTGGAAGGGGGACTGCCGTGCTCGGGCCGTCGTCCACCGTTGTGACCTGATCCACTTGCGACCCATGGTTAGCATAAGCCTGCCCCTGAGAGATTAGCGGTACCCTGTAGCTGTTGTCGCCGGCATGGTCGGCGAGGCTCCCGGGTGGCTCCTGGAAGGCCTCAACTTCTAGTGCCTCCTCTTCTCAGCCTGGCTCGAGGAACGAGCCGGGGTCATCTTCCGGCGTGTACTCCTGGTCCATCATGCGGGGCACGTAGGCCTCCGAAGCCGTCGCCCCGAAAACCTCGCCGAAGTGCCCCGCGCCCCACATCGCCCGGCCCGGCGTGCCTCCCTGAGGATGGTAGGGCGGCATCCTACCGGGGCCGTGGGTGGCAACGCTCGTGCCTGCGTCTATCGGGGATGGCACGGGTTGTCGGATCACGGGTTCCAGCAAAACCCTCAAGGTTCGAACACTGGGGTTCACACGAAGATCTCTCCTCTCCCAAGCTCTCGCACTCTACGATCTCACGGACTAGCTCGTCGCACCCACAGGGACACAAGATTTATACTGGTTCAGGCCACCGTTGTGGTGTAATACCCTACTCCAGTGTGGTGTGGTGGATTGCCTCTTGGGCTGGGAATGAACAGTTACAAAGGAAGAACAGCCTCCTGAGGAGAGGTGTTCTTGTGCTCGGTGAGCTGGTGAGTGTCAGGATGGAATGGATCCGATCCAAGATAAGATAGTTCCCCAATCAGATGCCTCCTACGGTGGTGGCTAGTCCTATTTATAGAGGCCCTGGTCCTCTTCCCAAATATTGAGCGGGAAGGGATCCCACAACAACCAATTTTGAAGGGAGACAACTAGTACAGCTTATCCTGACTAAAGGTGGTCTTCGCCTGCCAAAGGCTCTGGTGGTGACGTCGTCTTGGGCTCCACGGTAACCTCCGTCCTACTGTCCTGCTGGCCTTGGTCTTGTTGCACCGATATGGAAACCTTTGCCTGATGCCTCGGGACTCCTCGCCTGCGCTTGCCTCTTTAGCACCAAAGAGGAAACAAGGACACTGCGCGCAGGCGCCCGCCTGGGTGTGGTCGTCATGGCTTGCATCACAGGGACCTCGCGAGGTACCCCTTGCCTTGATCTCTCCGCTCCTCGCGAGCCAGCTTGGTGAGGCCGCCCCTGAGGAGGTCTTGCGTCGTCCGCCCCGCGAGGCTTGGCCCCTCGCGAGGATCTTGAGTGTTTGTTGGTGAAGATGGGCCGTACGGGCCCGCTGGTGGAGCCACGCCGTGGGCCGCAGGCAGGCAAGTCTGGGGACCCCCATTCCCAGAATGCCGACAGTAGCCCCCGGGCCCAAGGTGCGCTCGGACTTGGCTTCGAGGCAAAGCCAAGGGGCAAGTGCGGAGCGCAACAGGCCCCAATAGCCTGCGGGCCTGCCTGACGCGTGGCAACTGATTGGACGTGGGCGTCTCTGCTTCCCCATGCTGCCTTGGCAACTGCCCGCCTGACAAAAGACTGGCGCGAGCAACGCTTGCCTTCATTGCTTTCCTTCGTCTTGCTCCAGATCCCCTTTCTCGCTCCTCGCTTTCGAAACCTCCAGATCTACTCAAATTCCCCTCCGAATCGGCGACCAATGGCGCCCCGCAAGGTCAAGGCTGCTTTGCCACCCGCTTGGTACGAGCTGGCTCTAGAAGCGCCCAATGTTTCAGAGAAGAACCTCGCCGCCACGCGGCTGTTGATGGCGGGGGAGAGCAACGAGAGGGGGAAGACCGAGCTCCGGGCTGGCTCTGCCGAGCCGGAGGCCGAGGGCAGCACCTTCTACCCCTTCTTCATGAGCAGCGTTGTCGCAGGGCTGGTTCCCCCCTTCTTTGATTTCTTCTACGCCGTTGTTGGTGTTTTGGGAACGGGGGTCCCCAGACTTGCCTGCCTGCGGCCCGCGGCGTGGCTAGGCCAGCAGGCCGTACGGCCCATCTTCATCAACAAGGCATCCAAGACCCTCGCGAGGCGGACGATGCAAGACCTCCTCAGGAGTGGCCTAATCAGGCAGGCTCACGAGGAGCGGAGATATCAAGGCGAGGCAAACCTCACGAGGCTCTCGTGACATGAGCCATGATGATCGGCGCGAGGCGGGTGCCAGTGTGCGCAGCGTCCTTGTTTCCTCTCTGGTGCTAAGGAGGCCAGCGCAAGCGAAGAGTATCGAGGCATCAGGCAAAGGTTGCCATATCGGTGCAACGAGACCAAGACCAGAAGGACGGCAAGACGGAGGTCATCGTGGAGCCCAAGACGGCGTCATCACCAGAGCCTTTTGCAGGCGAAGACCACTTTTGTCAGGATAGCTTGTACTAGCTGTCCCCCTTCAAATTCGCCCGCCGTTGTTGACTCCCTTCCCGCTCAATATTTGGGGAGAGGACCAGGGCCTATATAAGTAGAGCTAGCCTTCTTAAGGCAAACTTGTTTAACTCATGTCTGTACTCAGATATTGTTGCTTCCGCTGACTCTTGTGTATTCGAGCTTATGTATTCGAGCCCTAGAGGCCCCTGACTTGTAATATAAAGCTTGTATTATTTCAATTTGTGTCTAGAGTTGTGTTGTGATATCTTCCCGTGAGTCCCTGATCTTGATCGTACACATTTGCATGTATGATTAGTGTACGATTGAATCGGGGGCGTCACAGTAGGCTTGCTGGACGGTGATGGGTTGGATGAGATTTATCATGTAATCGAGTTAGTTTTGTTAGGCTTTGATCCCTAGTATCCACTATGTTCTGAGATTGATGTTGCCATGAATTTGCTATGCTTAATGCTTGTCATTAGGGCCCGTATGCCATGAATTCAGATCTGAACCTATTATGTTTTCATGAATATATATGTGTTCTTGATGCGATCTTGCAAGTTGTAGACACGTATTACGTGTTATGATCCGCATACCCCAAGGTGACAATAATTGGGATTCTTTTCGATGATTACCGTAGATTGAGGAGTTCATGTATTCACTAAGTGCTAATGCTTTGTTCTGGTTCTCTATTAAAAGGAGGCCTTAATATCCCTTAGTTTTCATTAGGACCCCGCTGTCAAGGGATGGTAGGACAAAAGATGCCATGCAGGTTCTTTTCCATAAGCACGTATGACTATATACGGAATACATGCCTACATTATATTGATGAATTGGAGCTAGTTCTGTGTCGCCCTAGGTTATGACTGCTACATGATGAATATTATCCAATACAATTATCCATCACTGATCCAATGCCTACGAGCTTTTCACATATTGATCTTTGTCGTGTTACTTTCGTTGCTACTGTGTTACCATCACTACAAAACTGGGGACGAAGCATGGCATACATAATAGAGCCTATGGTTGAGGCATAGGGGACGACTTTCACCCTTTATCTTTAATCTCTCATGGTCGGGCTTTGAGTCTTAGTCAACTTCATACCTTGCAACACAGCCAAGAACCCCTTCTTCGATTGGTCCATTTTGAACTTCCTCAAAATCTTGTCAAGGTATGTGCTCTGTGAAAGTCCTATCAGGCGTCTTGATCTTTCTCTATAGATCTTGATGCCCAGTATGTAAGTAGCCCCACTCGGCTCTTTCATTGAAAAAATCTTGTTCAAATAACTCTTTATGCTTTCCAGAAATTCTATATCATTTCCAAACAATAATATGTCATCCACATACAGTACTATAAATGCTACAGAGCTCCCACTCACTTTCTTGTAAATACAAACTTCTCCATAAGTCTGTATGAAACCAAAAGCTTTGATCACCTCATCAAAGTGAATATTCCAACTCTGAGATGCTTGCACCAGTTCATAAATGGATCGTTGTAGCTTACATAGCTTATTAGCATCCTTAGGATTGACAAAACCTTCCGGTTGCATCATATACAACTCTTCCTTAAGGAAACTATTAAGGAATGTTGTTTTGATGTCTATATGCCAGATTTTGTAATCGAAAAATGGAGCAATTGCCAACATAATCCTAACAGACTTCACCAAGAAGTGGATACTTCTTTGACAGAGTTTACCTTCTTACCAGTTGGAGCGCGCTCGGTGTGCCATCGATAGTAACTTTTCATCATATTGCCGAGAAGTCTTGAAATAAAGTTTAGCCCCGCATATTTTTTTGCACTATCATCCATAAACTTAATCCATGTGTCGGACAATTATTATTCATCAATTTCATTCTCTCCCATGCTTGTGCAACATGTTCTTGCTCATGTTGTTCAAAATTCATAATTTGATTTCTAAGAGATATGTATTATCTTAGCGGGAGGAACATATTTAGCAATAAAGGCATCTTTACACTTATTTCATGAATCAATACTATTTTTAAGCAGAGATGAAAACCATGCTTTAGCTCGATCTCTAAGAGAGAAAGGGAATAATTTCAGTTTCACAATATCATTATCCACATCTTTCATTTATTGCATATCACATAATTCAATGAAAGTATTAAGATGGGATGCGACATCTTCATTAGGATTTTCAGTAAATTGTTCTTTCATAACAAGATTTAACAGAGCAGCTTTTATATCATATGACTCCGCACTAGTGGCGGGAGGAGCAATTGATGTCTAATAAAATTATTATTATTAGTATTTGAGAAATCGCACAACTTAGTATTTTGTTGAGTAGACATAATGGTGACTCAAGCAAAGATAGCACGCAATTTTTTTGGTATTTTTTATTTTTTAGAGAAGTGGAGGGAGATGAAAAAGAGAAGGCAAATGGTGGAGAAAGTAAAACAAGAAAATTGATAGATGTGAGGAATGAACCTGGACTTGTCTAGTGAAGCTTCCCCGACAACGGCGCCAGAAATTCTTCTACTACTTATGATAGGCGTTGGGATTCCACGAAGAGGAAGGGCGAAGCAGTGTAGTAGCGAAAAATATTTTCCTCAGTTAAGAACCAAGGTTTATCGAACCAATAGGAGACGCCACTCAGACAAGATAAGCGGTATCTGCACACACACACACACAAAACAACGTTTGCACCTAACGATAACAAAGGGGTTGTCAATCCCTTCATTCTCGTCAATTGCAATGATTAAATCTGGTAGTAATAGATATAGAAAATAAATTGCAGCAAGTATTTTAGGGTTTTAGTATACAAAGTGAATTGACCCGGGGCCATAGGTTCACTAGTGGCATATCTCTCGTGAGCATAGCAACGATGGGTAACAAATTACTGTTGGACAATTGACAGAATAGCGCATAGTTATGATGATTCTTCATAACAAACATAGTAATGGTTGGAGCTTGATGACATATTATAAACAAAGTAAGACCAAATAATATGTTCGAACCCCATCATTTTACCCTTAGTAGCAACAATACAAATACGTGCCTTGCGACTCCTCCTGTTACAGAGTAAGGACACCGCAAGATTGAACCTACTACCAAGCACCTCTCCCACTGAAGATAAATCAATCTAAATGGTCAAAATAGATAGATAGATCGGAGAGAAATACAAGACTATAAAACCACACATATATAAATCAGAGAATTGACTCAAATACTTTCAATGAATAATCTGATCATAAACCCACAATTCATCGGATTCCAACAAACACACCGCAAAAGTTTACATCAGATTGATCTCAGACGAGAACATACATGCCATAGAGTCAAATACAATTATACACTTTATGGTAATATTCAATCATTAGCTCGTTGTCATTGCTAATATCGGACCACCAAAGACGATACATCAACATGTTTGTTTCAAACCATATCTCATGGCAGTTGCTCGACAGAGCGATGATGAAACTCGAATAAAATCTACATATGGCAAGATACTGGATATAATTCTCGTAAATCCAATGACTTTAAGATATTTTAATACACACAAGGACTTCTTATTAATGTAGAATTTTTAGTGAAGGTCTATATATTACCCAATCCTCCTTCTTCGGTACGCTTCATCACACAAGAGATGCGTGCAGAAAAGTGAGACGATAAGATGTAACGCATGCGTTCACGATCAATGCGCACTAAAGTTACGATAAACATTATGTATACGCCTATTTTTGGCTCCATATTATGACTTTCAGTACTCGAGTCGGTCCATCTAACATTACACCACCATTTGACCCGCTCCACACGCAAAAACAAAACGCCACGCCAAATAGATAATTTGAGATAGCACCACCTACCAATCTATCCGTACCCGCTGCACCGACCGATATTTTTATTAATTATGTTTGACCCGTTATCTTAGCGACGAAGGATATCCGCAATCTAGAATCGGAAATCGGCGAGAAAGTGAAACAACCTTATTTGTCTCGAATTACTTGCATTTTTTACTTCTGCTTTCTACTTTCAGTTCTCCTCTGCTTTGTTAGGAGAATCTTTGATTATAAGCGTGCAAGAACATGGTCTGTAAAAGGCAAATTGTAAATCCAGCAGACACCATAAAATCCCTCTCTACCCCAGCAGTCAATCCTGACGTCCACTCGAGCACTAACGGTCGTGACACCATCACATCATCACAACGGCAAAAGGGGTAAAGGGGGAAAACCTCGGGGAAAAAACGTGACGCGGTGTATCTGGGCCAGACGCCCCCAGGAGGAAAGGAAAACCCACATTTTCAGCCCAAACAAAAACCGAAGCCACGCGAGGCAGCGAGCCCTTCCACCCCACCCCACCCCACCGGTGCCTGCCCGTGCGCACGGCCACGCTCCCCAGAGCCAGAGGCAGAGGCGAGAGAACCAACCCGAGGCCAGGCGGCGATGGTGTTGGACTCGGAGCTGGTGGAGCGGCTGCGGGAGGTGCTGCGGGAGTCGGACCTCACCACCACCACCACCGGCGCCCTGCGCCGCCGCCTCGAGGAGGACTTCGGCGTCGACCTCTCCGACAAGAAGACCTTCGTCCGGGAGCAGGTCGACCTCCTGCTCTCCGAGTTCGCCGACAAGGCCGAACCGGAGGATGCGCCCGCGGAGGAGGAGGATCCGGGGGAGGTGACGCCGGAGGCCGGGGAGGGGGGAGAGGAGAAGGGCGAGGGGGAGGAGGAGGGGGGCGAGCAGCAGGAGGGGGAGGGGGAGGAAGAGGAGGAGGAAGAGGAGGAGGAGGAGGAGGAAGACGAGGAGAGTGGCGGCGGCCGGAAGAAGAAGCGGCGGTGAGGCGCTTCTGCTCTCTGTCCATCTCTGCCGCATTTGCTGCTCCGTTTAGGGTTCATTGCGCGCTTCGTTTTCTTCGATCTGTTAGGATATGCGTCGGCACTGTGCATCCGCGTGTGATATCTTTGCCCGAACAGCAGTAAGGATTCAGGCGCTTCTCTCAACGTTGGTGGAGGGTTCTGGGGTTGCATATTCCTTGCCGTGTTTAGGCTGTTACTGCTACTGTAAAGCTGTTATTATCTCGCCAGGGGATAACCACGTCTGGTTTATCCCTGCCATTGAAATCTTGGACCAAATAGTCGGCAAAGGTTTTGCTTGCGTTTGCTATTGCTTTTCAATTTGCCTTGACATGATTCGTTTGTTCTGTTTTTATTTAAGCTTAATTTGCTCAAGTGTCTGTTCATGATATCGTGGCCGGGTTTGTTCTGTTTCCTGATTGACTTGCTCTTCTTTATATGGTTCATGTTTACGAGGTTCTTTTTGTGTTTGTTACTGTTGTAATTTGTGTTTCAGGCAGCTTAGTTCCTCTAATTGATGTGCGCAGGAAACACTTTGTGGCTGCATTTGTTGTATATTAGGCGTCTGCGGTTGCGCTTATATTTGCTATCCGCTAATGTGTCCACAAGTCTTGTAGACATTGTAATGCATTTTGGTGATTGTAATGCAATTGCATTTTTCACCTTTCATGCATTTTGATGTTTCATGCACTAGACATTGTAATGCTTACGGATGCACTAGACATTCTAAAATTTTAACTGCTTGGATAATATCTCCACAATCAGTAGAGATGCTGCAGTTACTTTACGCCTCAGCATTGTGCTCACCGACCAACTCAGGGACATTCGAATGGGTTGGTGATTTTGTGACTGCATTTTGTGCTGTGCTTGCGGGTGTGTGTTGGTGCATATACCACCAGTGTAGAGTGTACCACAAAAACATGTGGAAAGGCAATATCCATGTATACTCAATAGTATACCTCTTACTGCAAAGCAATTACCTGACAATTGGTGTTTCTGCTATCATGTGGCTATTTGTCCAATATTTGCTATCCCGTTGATCAATGGTAAATTCGGTGGTGGATAAGCCACTTGTATTTTGAAGGTAGGGCCACTGTGGCTGTACATTTGGGGCTCTGATGTACCTTTTGCTTCCTGATTGTTGGTCTCTTTGTACTACTACCTCTGTAACTAAATATAGGACGTTTGCAGTTTAATTTGAACTGCAAAAACGTCTTATATTTAGTTACAGAGGGAGTAGTTAGGTATTATTATTGCTCAAGTTGGGAATTTCCTTTTCTTATTACAGTTGTCTGAATGTATTTCAAAACTTGGAAATGAACTATTGAAGATGTTCACTTATGGACCAGTCAACCTGGTTCAGTTAAACACATGGTCTTACTACAAAAAATTGAAGTTTACACTCAGGTTCAGTAGTTCCACAGTCACAATCTGTGGTGGACCAGTGGTTATTCAGATTAGAATGAAAAATACTGTGCAACTCAAGACACTAATGGAATACCTCTGCTTATATAGGTGGAAAAATGATAGCTGAAATCAGCTGGTACTATTATTCCGTGACATTTTGGTATAGTTCCCACACTAGTAGGTTTATCATAGTGGAGCTGTTCTCAGGCCTTTTTCCTGAAAGTTTGCTGATGAGCAGCACATGCTATTGTCTTTTTATTGTTCTTACTCCCTCTGTTCCTAAATATTAAGTCTTTTTAGAGATTCTAATATGGACTACATACGGAGCAAAATGAGTGAATCTACACTCTAAAATACATCTACATTCATCCGTATTCAAATCTCTAAAAAAGACTTATATTTAGGAACGGAGGGACTACATATTACCTCCGTCCCACAATTCTTGTCTTAGATTTGTCTAGATACGGATGTATCTAACACTAAAACGTGACTAGATACATCCGCATCTAGACAATTGTAAGACAAGAATTTGGGGATGGAGCGAGTAGTAATTAGTTACTACGGAACTGTATGTCTACATGACTCATAGGTTGAGAACCAAACTGATTATTGGCATAGAATATATGTATGTTTTAGGATGTGTGGTATTTTTTTAGGCATATTTGAGTTACCGCGTAGGTTCGTTAGCTCTGTTGGACATTTGCACAACTTCTCATATTGACAATAGTTAACTCTTTCTAAATGGCCATACCATACCCAGTAATTTTTCTAACCTATCATTTGCATAGGTTGGGTGACGGCAAGAAAAAGGCTGGTGGTTTTACAAAATTATGCAGCATTTCCCCAGCACTTCAAGAGTTTGTCGGTGCCTCTGAGTGTGCCAGGACAGAGGTACCACACCTCCTGATTTTTGTCACTTCTATACCTCATATCAGATGAATGGTTTGTCAAAAATCTTCCTTGCCTTATTTCATGGTGTGCTTTCCAGGTTGTCAAGAAGCTTTGGGCATATATTCGAGAAAATAATTTGCAAGACCCAAGCAATAGGAGGAAGATTCTGTGTGATGAGAATCTGAAGAAGATTTTTAACGTCAATTCAATTGATATGTTCCAAATGAATAAAGCTTTGACCAAGCACATTTGGCCATTGGATTCTGATGGTCTCTCTCTCTATCCTCTCTCTCTCTCTCTCTCTCTCTCTCGCATACACACGCGCGTGCGCATCTCGGGGATATGAGGCATGAGTATATAATTATCAAAGAAGGGATACACAACTTCCAGTATATTTTCCATTGCTTGGTATAATACTCATGCTTTGCCTGCTAAAAAAATGCATGCTGACTCGATATTAAAAAACATGCTATTTGCTAATAGGTATAAATTTAACTCCTTTGATGCTCTTTTGATGTTCTCTTATGTGTTGTTACTATTGTACTAACAATAATGCCTTTATCAATGCTGACTGCACTAGAACATGATATTGTGCATCAGAGCTGTAGAAAAATTGTTGCCCTGCTAGCATGGAGCTCAGGTAATAAAGTTGCTCGCTGCGATGGATGAAAGAAAATGAACAAAGAAAAACTGTCGTTTATTTTGGTACAAGTATCATCTGGTTTGTAAGAATGTATGTGTTGATAGTCATATATACTCATTCCTCATATCTCTAATTTTGTTTTATTTTGGCATGTAGTACTGTATATTTATTTGGACTTGTTATGGGACTTAAATGTTGGCTGATTTATTAATTAGCTTGTGCTTATTACTTAGGTTAGGACCTTCGCCTTTTAACATGTATGTACAAGAGTAAGAGGTGGAGCTGGTTCCATGCATCATATTAGACTCCTTCATCGATTGATGTGGATATATATATTAAGTATCACTGTCGACCTAACCTATCTCTAAGGTAATTATTCTCTGTGATTTATTAGGTCCTGTCTCACCAAAGAAATCGACACCCAAAGCGAAGCCTCAAAAGAGAGACAGAAGTGAAGGTTAGAAAATATTTGATTAGCTTCCTGCTGCACGAGTTTCTGTTCTCGCAAGTTTATTGATGAAATGTCATTTTCCAGCAAACAAGCAAAAAGGAGGATCCTCTGGGTCTACTTCTGGTCTTCTTGCGCCCCTTGTACTTTCGGATGATTTGGCAAAATTTATCGGCACCGGTGAGAGTATGTTGTCACGATCTGATGTTGTGAAGAGAATGTGGGTTTATATAAAAGAGAATAACTTGCAGGTAAATGCTATTTTCCTCGATATTGCATTACTGTTCATGATAATATCAATTTGAAATGCCCAGTGGTTTAGTTATTGGTTGATACAACAGTACATGTAAGAATTTTTGCGGTTGTGCGGTAAGGCTTATTTCCACGTTTGAATGTGCATACGATCTAGCACCGACTCACCACACATTAGATAGCCATCGTGTCTTGTGTTTTTTATGCCATCTTGTCTTGTGGTTTTATCTGGACCGACTGCTGTTCAGGTCATCTGGCCTGTAACTTTTGGATACATCACGGCAAACGATGGTAGCATATGAGCTGGAGGAATCATGTTACTCAACTACTAAGTTGTACACAAGCTTATGATGCCTCATTACCCTTAGTCCCGACCAAGTATCATATGGATCACTTACGAGGACCACACTACCATGTGTCCATAACTCCATGTAGATTCCAAGTATTCTTATTCCCATGGCAATGCTTACAGTCTATCTTACAGATTTCCAAGTGTACCTGATATCCTGAGATTTGTGGTAGTATATGGTTAAATACAAATCTGCAATTCTATACTGCAGCCTTGGGCCTAAAATGTGGTAATATCACATCTTAGTACTATACAATGTAAAATTCAGATCACTGGGATGTACTACAGGCCTAGTCTACAGAAATGTTGCCGTTTATAGTCAATCTGCTGTGAGCTTTTGCTTGTCTTTTTCAAACAGCCATCGAAAATCTCAAGTACACTGTAATACTTGGGCACTATTTTGGTGTTACTTAGGACTAACTCTGCACTTTTGTAGGCAAATCATTATTGTGGTATGGCATCTCGTACATCTTTTTAATCAGCTCTCTGAATGAATCACAAAGTCCTATAATACAAACTTCAGTAGCTAAAATATTTTGATAAAATGGAGGCACGGATCGAGATAGACCATCTAAAACTGCAATATTCAATTCTTTAAATTGTTTTGTCAGAACTGTCTTTGGGTTTGGAGATGTTTTTTTAGGCTTGGCTTACAATTGATCATCTGGAATAGTGAAAAAGAGATGATCTGATTTGAAACTATGATTGTTGTAGCAAATCTGTAACATAAAACTTACTTTTCGTGTCCTTGTTGGTGTTTTAAGGATCCTTCTGACCGGAGGAAAATAATCTGCGACGAGAAGCTGAAGGATCTATTCCAAGTTGAATCATTCACTGGATTCACTGTGTCGAAGCTGCTGAACCCCCATTTTACAAAGGCAAAGTAGGGAGGCTGCACCACCCCGGGCCCCTCGGCGGCACCCATGAGGACGGGTGGTTTTGCTTTTCTTGTTTTGCAGTAATCTGTAACCGTGGAACATGTAGGAGTCATCATCAGAGAAATGTGGAACCTTAACTTGTGTGAATTCCGGTTGGACTTTCCCCCCATTATCAATGGTAGGGTCTTCGGTGTCTACACTGTTTTGCGCCTGCGCTTTCGCTCTTTCCAAGGAAAATGTGGCAACACGACCTTGCGTTCATTCATGCTGAAGCCATCCATGGTCCTCCGAATTATGTATGCTTGGGGATGACGATAAGATCGGTTGTCTCCTCGGGTGACTTTTGGCGACAAAAAGATGGCAGGGGTCACGAGAGTTGGTTGCTTCCACTTTGGTACCGGATCTCTTGCCTTTGCGGCTCCAGATATGGGATAAGTCAGCTGCAGCGATGCGCCAGTTTTTTTTTGGTTGTACTGTTCTCGTACTGTGCGAGATCTGCAGTAGCCGGCAAGTAGATAAAATTCATGGTTCTCGTAGACAAAATTTGGAGTAGGACAGTGAGATCCCCTGATCCTATCGATATTCTTAATAACTTGAAAGGGCCAAAAGTTTTTTTAAAGGTTGGGGATCAAATAGATATGGCCGTTGGAGGAAAAAGAAAGAAGATCTTAGAGAGGAGCTGGCTGTGCTAGAAAAAAATCTGAACTATGCTGGCTTCAAGTCTCATGAAAGATGGTTGTTGAAAGGGGAATTAAATACAGATTACTTCCATAATAAAATAGCTAATGGGCGCAAAAGGAAAATGGAAACTATAAACTGATTATCAAAGTTCTTGACCGTAGTCCGTAGGGTTAAAAAATATGTGATAAATTGACCAGTAGTACAAAATGCCTTTGTGAAAGGCAGGAATATAATGGATGGTATCCTTTCCCTTCATGAGCTTTTGAACTACACTCATGTGAAGAAATGGGTGGGGTGTTGTGCTTAAGCTCGATTTCAAGAAAGCATAAGACAAGGTTAACTGAGTTTTTTTGCTGGCATGCCATGAGGTGAGGGGCCTTAGTACTACCTAGTGTATCTGGATTAAACAAATCTTATATGATGGTACTGTTAGTATCAAACTCAATAACTGCACTGGTCCGTACTTTCAGAGTGCCAAAGGGGATCCCTTGTCTCCATTTGTGGACATGGCTCTTGATCTTATACCTATAGACGTCGTGGTTCTTCGGTACGTGGATGATACCATCATCTGTTTAGAGCATGATTTGGATTAAGCTATAAATCTTAAGATGCTCATTTTCATGTTTGAAATGATGTCTGATCTGAAAGTTAACTTTCAAAAGGGTGAAATCCTCACTGTTGGTGGAGATTCTGGCATTGTCAGTCAATATGCTGAGCTTTTTGGGTGTGACATGGGTCAATTTCCTACTCCGTCCGTCCCAAAAGTATTTAGGTATCTCGGTATGCTAGTGAGTTTTACTTCCTTAAGAACTTATGACTGCGATTTCCTGGAAGGCAAGTACTTAGAAAGATTTGATGGATGCATGGGTGGGTAGTGCTGCCTCTGTAGGTGGGAAACATACCCTTCTTAATGTTTTTCTCTCACAAATTTCTTTATACCGTATGTGATATGTCTATGTGGTTGACGAATAAGACTTGTATAGAGAAGCTGGATAAGCATAGAATGAGATTCTTTTGGCAAGGGTGTAACAAGAAAAATAAACATATCACCTTGTTAGATGGGCTAGAATATGTAGGTATAGTAAAGGAGGGTAGGGAGTTGAAGACATCAAAAAGCAGAATGTTAGCTTGATGGTCAATTGTGGTGGAAGCTAGATACCTAGAATGTGATTTGGCATGACATGGTGAAAGCTAGATATTTGAGAAATAAAAATGTGGCCACTGCAACCTAGATTTTCTGACTCTCCTTGTTGGAAAGCTATTTTGGAAGTTAAAAATTTATATATGCCTGGGAGGAAAATTCATGTTAGATTCGGTGATATTGCCAGGCTTTAGAAAGATTCCCTAAATGGACAAGTTCCCTTGGATGAAAATTCCCCCAGCCTTTCGATATTTGTACTGATCAGGATTGTACTGTCAGCCAAGTTAGTCGTATCAACACAAATACCCTTTTTAAAAGAAGATTGAGTCGTGAGTTTTCCTGCCAGTGGCAAGAAGTTATAACTTGTCTTGATAACCTGTAGCTCAGTGCTCAAGGTGACACTGTGTGCTGGGACCTCAATAAGAGTGCTAAGTATTCGACTAAGTCCATGTATAGATGGTTAGAGAAACCTCTTAGTGGATGTAGCTACAAGTGGATTTGGGATGCGAAGTTGCCTTTGAAAATTCAAATTTTCTATGGCAAATGTTCCAAAATGCTGTTTTGACAAGGCCGGTCATGAAGCAAAGGAAGTGGCCTGTTAATCCTTGTTGCTCTTTTCACAAAGACGTTGAGTCTTCTTAGCATCTTTTCTTTATGTGCTTGGTTGCTCATGTTATCCAGAGAACTGCTGGGGTTGTTCTGGGTACTGATTTATGTCCTAATAATCGTTGGCAACATTATTCCCGGTGCTATGTTTTTTGCCTAGTGGGGAAAAAATTATAGACTATTGCCCCGACGGTTACATGGGAAATATGGAATGCTCGAAACCGAGCTTTTACCTTCGAGCACAAAATGATAAAGACCCCTTTTGAGATAATCTTCTCTGCTTGCGTTTTTCTTACGTACTAGGCAGGTCTTCGGAAGGAGGGGGACGAGAAGGTACTCCGGACCGAAGCAGAGCTTCTTCGATCCAACACATTGAACTTAATGAGGATTTGCGAGGCGGCCCAGAGGCTATCGAAGGAGAGTGAAGTCTCTGCGACTCACTGATGTAGATTCTTTTGGAGGCTATGCTTGTACATTTGGTTTAAGTAACCCGCATGTGGGCTGGCTGAAAGTTTGAGACTTTCCTATTACGTTCTCTGGCTTGTAATAAGCCCAGTCTCTTTTGTTCCGGCGCTGTCTAGGTTTTCGCCCCATAGTGTATGTTACGATATCGGGCGTATACAATAGGTTTACTAGCAGTGCGTTCAACTCGCCTTCCCTTCTTTACTGTCCCCTGTTTAAACTCCGGAACTGCTATATTTCTGTTTGATTAAGTGCAAAGGGGGTTAACCTGGGAGATTCTGCTTAAGAGAGAGATGCACGTGGGCAATAATATGTGCCGAGTCCAGTCAGCTCCGAGTCAGAAGACTCGCTAGATTTTGTGGCAGTGGTCGACGTCGGGTGGTGGGCACTGGCAGGGATTCCCATCTGTCCGTGTGATGGAATCCAAGCATCCAACCATCTCCTCCGTCCTGCAAGTTGCAGCTTGGAGTACCGGCAGCAAGTCATGGACCGACGTCGCGGTCGACTCGCTCGCCGTCGCACCGCCAGCGCACCGAGGGCGTAGACATCGCCAGAGATCTGCAACCGACCGACGGAGCCGGGCGTGGAATCCGTGAATCATATGTCCAGCGCAGCGCAGGGGAAAAGAAGCAAGATCTGGTGAAGATCGGTGCCGTGTGCCCCGCGCTCGTGTCCCTGTCGCGCGGATGGCCTCCGATTCGGTATGCTCGGTCCATGGCTTAGCCTTTTAGCCAGCCAGGGGCCACGGCCTCGATCGTTTTCAGGTCCTCAAAGGTTTCCGCCCCACTAGATCATCTTGCACCGATACTTATCTTTTCATTTCTTTTTAACAACAAGGAAGACTTAGACGGAAACAGCAGTGATTGTTCACAAAAGAGAGAGCGATAGAGAGACGGGAACACTATCATCAATTTATTATTATAATTATTATTATTATTATTATTATTATTATTATTATTATTATTAAAAAAGAAAGGCCACCCCGGCCTCCTCTGCATTAGATTGATGCATGCAACCATATTACTAAGCAAAATTTCAAAAGGTATGTGGTTCAGTACAAGCTCACACGAAGCTAAATAAAAATAAAATGAAGATAAAAGTTGACGAAAATAGGACGAGATGACTAAACACGTAGATTATTATTGGACCGCCGTTCAAACCGGTTGTAAATACCCAGGGCTATCATCTCCCACCGGATACACCCAATAGCCAAAAACTCTCTGGCCACTAGTAGAAAAAGGGCCTATTGTCCCGGTTGGTAAAGGCCTTTTGTCCCGGTTCTTGAACCGGGACTAAAGGGTCGTTACTAATGCCCTAACCCTTTAGTCCCGATTCTTACACGAACCGGGACAGATGGGCTTCCACGTGGCCGCTGCGGCCAGCCCAGGCCGGGGGGCCTTTGGTCCCGGTTGGTGACACCAGCCGGGACCAATAAGCATCCACGCGTCAGCATCTGGCTGGAGCTAAGGTTTTTTTGTTTTGTTTTGAAAGGGGCTGATTTAGGGGTTTTGGGGGTTAATTTAGGTTATTATTAGGTAGCTATTAGAGAGAAGTGTCCTCTCTTATATCTCCGTGGTTGGTTTACCAACGCTACGTACTGCTATGCCTAAACATGGCTTAGATTGAAGTGAAGGCAACATGTGGTGCATCTGGAAAGTAATACTTTTAACATGCACCACATGCATGTTGCCTTCACTTCAATCCAATCCATGTTCATTTCACCCGCTGATATATAATAACTCTTCATGCGCGCATCATGCATCATCATATATAATAACAAGTCCAATAATCATCATCATACAACTTCTCGTTATTAATAACCAGTCATACGATCATCATCCTCATAGTCATCGAACCAACCCTACTTAATTGTTCTTAGCACATGATCATCACTATTAGGTAGGACCGAAATACCCTCTTTAAAATAAAATAGCATAAAACAATATAGACCCTGACTCTCCATTATGGAGAATGGAGATCATCCTGTCTCCAATTCTTGCGCTTCGCTTCCTTTTGCTTCCAAGAACCTCCTTGCGACTGTCCATACATTTTTTCCATTCTTTGATTTGCATGTCTCCACTTTTTTTAGAAATCCAGTATGGACAGTTGAGATTCGTAGGATGACCTGGTTGTATGTTCAAAACATCAAGCCTACCATTCTGATATATCAAATGAGGCACACAATCCTCTGGGATTATCTGTTGAAAAGCATAGTAATAACTTCATAGTTAGCAATGATGTACTAGTTTTAGAAGTATGCAAAAGATGCACGGATGTCGTAATAGTAAGAAATCTTACCAGGGTATCTCCATAGTAGTTACCGTAGTTCAACACGTGCACTAGTGGCACGTATTGACCATAATGTGGAGGAGTTTTACAATAGATATTGTAATTCTCAAGATCAGTACAAAATCCGACCAAATGAGTTTTCTCCTTATAAGTTAACTCATAGCCATCGGTGTAGTAGGTTCTGTCTATCATGTTCCGCACATTGTTTGAACAATCAAAATAAGCTGTCAATGAAAATAAGCTGTCAACTATTTTGAAATGAACAATATAAATTAGCTAATAACTATGTTTGAGAAACTCACGTAGCGGTAGAATTGGAGGCGTATCAACAAGGACCCAAATGTCTATATTGTCTTGCTCGATGTCAGGATCACCAAGATCCATGGTGACAAGCATACCCTCATCAAAACCATACATCTTGCAAAATGCTTCCCAATTTTTGCAACCAAAATGGGTTACGCTCTCAGAATTATACAGCTTTACTTCAAAATCTATATCATGATGGGTCCTTAGGTGAATTTTCTTTGTTTCCATACTTTCATGGTCTTCAAAACCCATCCTCTCCAAGACGTAGCGTCTTGCATGGCATGGGATAAGCTAGCCGAATTGTAAAAGATGAAAAGTACACGTTGAAATAGTTGAAGTCGTGCTTAATTATGAAAAAATAACACTTGTCGTCGTTGCATACCGTTTCAACATCGAAGGTCTCCTCCAGCTTAATACTGAAGCGCCGATCTTCGTCCAGGTGAGGCCTGTCGCACTGATCTCGGTCGTCGTGGCACCAGTCGCACTCCGGGAGACTTTCGTCGTCCGAGTACGACATTTCCTATGTTCATAATTCAAATATTAAACGTCTACAATTAAATATATGTACTAAAAAACCTAAGTTAGATCATTATTATTCATCACGGGTTGACTATCTGTTTGTCGAGTCTTTTCTTGAAAACTCTCAGCTCACGTGGTGTATACATTCGACCGTTGGTGATGGTCGCTCCTCCATTTGTCCCCGGGTGCATTACACCAAAATGTCTAGCACACGGGAACAAAGGAGAAGCGACCCCCACGACAACAGTCGGAATTCTTCGTCCTCTCATATATATATGGTGGAACTCTCCCTCACTGATTCCTCTCTGACATTTGCGACCGTCGGTGATGGTATGGTAGCTCCTCCTTTCGTTCTCGAGTGCATTACACCAAATTGTCTAGCACACGGGAATGAAGGAGAAACTACCCCCACGACAACAGTCGGGATTCTTCGTCCTCTCATATATGGTGGAGACTCGACAGACTTACAGTCAACCCGAAATATCGTTTAATTATCTTTCTAAAAGAGGATTTGGCTAGTCTCACCTCGATGTCGGAGGGGGCGGTGACGGGGACGACGGCGGGGATGATGGAGGGGCGGGGGGCTCCTAGATTTCTGCGAAAACAAAAACCCTATAAGCTATCAACTAATCATATGCATACGCCTTGCATAGTGCTCTCCAATTTTAGCATTCAAAGTAGGAGTAGTTTTTCACTTTGAGCATTCAATAAGAAAAATCAAATCACAAAATAAAGTAGTATTCAAATTAGGATGCATTCAATTATAAGCAAAACTACATCATCTCCATGCGTCCGTACATCGTCGAATATTATCACTAATACACCTCGAATACTATCATACATATAGCATCGCTAGTACAGCTAGAACAGTAGCGCCCGACGGGTATCGGCGCGGGCGGTGGACACCCAAAGGGACGGAACCATCACAGGATCATAGCTCCAGTGAGATCCTTGAAGAACCTGCCAGGTATTGTCGAACCTGCCCTCCAACGCAACCATGTAGCGACGGACGTGCTGGTCCTCCTCGCTGACACGGTGACGTACCACCTCCGCGGTGTCCGGAAGCCTCGGCACCGTCACTGGCCCACGCGACCGCCACCAAACAAGGATCGGGTCAACGACGGGCTGGCTCCTCACCAACCTACGCCCACCGGAAGGTAGCACCTCCCAAAACCAGCCCGGCGGAGCCCAGTCCCGGACATGGCCCCTCTGATCAAGCCGGCCTCCTCCGCCGAGTCGACGACAAGGATGCGGGATAGGCATCGTCGATGTCGATGCGGGATTAATTGCTTGAACTAAAAAAAACTAATTCTATTAATTTTCTTGCTAAAATAAAGTAGTTCAACTAGTTCAACTACTAAGCACTTACTATAAATAAATAAAATAAAGTAGTTCTTACTAAAAATAAACTACTTCTATATATAGTAAAATAAAGTAGTTTTATTAAATCAACTAGTTCAACTACTAATTAAACACTTACTATAAATAAAATAAAGTAGTACTTACTAAAATAAACTACTTCTATAGTAAAATAAAGTAGTTTTATTAAATCAACTACTTCAACTACTAAGCACTTACTAAAAATAAACTTGTTTAACTAGTTCTATTATATTTAACTAGTTCAACACAATTTTTTTTTCTAAATATGCACATATATATGCATAAATTGACAAAAAAAATCTAATTCAACTAATCTAAAATACATGAAAAAACATCTAATTCAACTAATCTAACTAATTTTATTAAACACTTACTAGTATATATACATGGAAAAAATACATATACAAAAAAATGAAAAAAAAGGATTCGGGGCGGCGGCGGCTCACAGCGGGGCCGGCCGGCTAGGGCGACGGCGACGGTGGGGGCGGCGGACGGCGTCGGCGTGCAGAGGATCTGGGCGGGCGCGCGGAGCAGGGTACGGGCGACGGCGTTGGCGGCGGACGGCGACGGCGTGGGCGGCGGACGGCGTCGGCGTGGGCTCCGGGGCGGGGGCGACGGCGACGGCGGGGGCGGCGGACGGCGACGGCGTCGGCGTGGGCTCCAGGGCGGGGGCGACGGCGACGGCGTCCGGCAGCCTGGCGGCGTCCTCTCCGCGCTCGTCGTCGGGGGCGAACTGCAAGATGCAAACCAAAATTTTCACAAGTGTGCCTTATATACATGAAGCTTTAGTCCCCGTTCTTGTCAAGGACCGGGACAAATGCCCCTCTTTGGTCCCGGTTGGTACCACCAACCGGGAACAAAGGCCTCTTTTCAGCAGCCCAAAGGGCGGGAAACAGAGGGCTTTGGTCCCGATTCGTGGCACCAACCGGGACTAAAGGTTGGGCATTGGTTCCGGTTGGTGCCACCAACCGGGACCAAAGGGGGGCATTGGTCCCGGTTCGTGGCACCAACCGGGACCAATGTCCTGTGCCTGCCAAAGCCGCGGTGCGGTGGGATGTTTAGTCCCACCTCGCTAGCCGAGGAGCGGCATGACCTGTTTATAAGCCCTGCCCCGCCAGCTCCATTGAACTCCTCTGAACTGCAGGCCTCTCGGCCTAATCTTGCACTGCTATGCCTGTGGGCCTTCTGCGGGCCTGAATCCTGGCCCATGGATGGGTTTCTAGTCGTATTCAGGCCGTGGTGGCCAAGTAGGTGGCATTTTTTTTATTTTTCCCCAGTTATTTTGTTTTCTTTTTCACTTTATTTATTTTATTTTGTTTCTACTTACAACAAAATACTTATTTATTTTATTTTATTTTGTTTCTAATTAATTTTTTATTTTTTACTTTATGATAATTCTTTTTGCTATTAAAGTTTTATCAAAAAAGTTCTTTATGAAAATTCCTTTTGCTTTTAATGATTTTGAACAGAAAATACTTCGATAATTTTAGTTGCATCAATTTTATATGATTTTAGTTTCAATAATACTAGAGGTTTCTTATAATATTTTGAACAGAAAATACTTTGTTGATTTTAGTTTCATAAATTTTATTAAAGTTTATTTTATTTTTTTAGTTATATATTTTAATAAAGTTTATATTATTTTGTTTCTAATTACTTATTTATTTTATTTATTATTTTTCATGCACCATTTTTCATGCATTTACTAATTATTTTGAGCTATAAGACCCTAAAATTGAAAAGCATTTTAAATGAAAGTTGGCATGGTATCATCATTTCATCCACATAGCATGTGCAAGAAAGTTGAGAGGGTTACGGCAAAAACTAGATGCACTTCGTGTACAAAACGGACAATCTCTTTCAAAGTATCAGGATTTCATACGGAAACTCGTCTGTTACAAAGGGATTTCATTTTTTAAAACTTATTTGAACTCCTGACTTTTTGTGTGTTCAAAATGCACCATTCAAAGCCACATCATCATTTTTCAATCCTTTCTGACTTCATTTGTTATTTTTCATGCATTTACTAATTATTTTGAGCTATAAGACCCTAAAATTGAAAAGCATTTCAAATGAACTCTGAAAAGGTTGAAAGTTGGCATGGTATCATCATTTCATCCACATAGCATGTGCAAGAAAGTTGAGAGGGTCACGGCAAAAACTAGATGCACTTCGTGTACAAAACGGACAATCTCTTTCAAAGTATCAGGATTTCATACGGAAACTCGTCTGTTACAAAGGGATTTCATTTTTTAAAACTTATTTGAACTCCTGACTTTTTGTGTGTTCAAAATGCACCATTCAAAGCCACATCATCATTTTTCAATCCTTTCTGACTTCATTTGTTATTTTTCATGCATTTACTAATTATTTTGAGCTATAAGACCATAAAATTAAAAAGCATTTCAAATGAACTCTGAAAAGGTTGAAAGTTGGCATGGTATCATCATTTCATCCACATAGCATGTGCAAGAAAGTTGAGAGGGTCCCGGCAAAAGGTGGATGCACTTCGTGAACAAAATGGACAATCTCTTTCGAAGTATCAGGGTTTCGGATGAAAACTCATCTGTTACAAAGGGATTTCATTTTCTTGAACTTATTTAAACTCCAGACTTTTTATGTGTTCAAAATGAACCATTCAAAGCAGAGACTGATTTTGAATGGTGCATATTCAACACACAAAAAGTCTGTAAAGATCGCCAACCCCAACATAAAAAAATGAGCATAGATGCGCCTATAGAGAAAATTCAACCTAAATTCATAATAAATTTCTATGAATTTTAGAGAAACTGACTATGAATTTAGGTCAAATTCCCTGTATAAGGGCATCTATTTTCATTTTGAGAGGAGCTCAACAAGGCAGAGAGGGACGGGCTTATAAACCGGTGTGAGCGCCCTTCGGTTGGCGAGGTGGGACTAAACTCTGGCCGCAACGAGGGCCAACCCTTTAGTCCCGGTTTGTGGCACAAACCGGGACTAATGGTCATGGGCCAAGGGCGAGGCGCATTGGTCCCGGTTCGTGCGTTGAACCGGGACCAAAAGGTCCAGACGAACCGGGACCAGTGGCCCACGTGGCCCGGCCGGCCCCCTGGGCTCACGAACCGGGACTAATGCACCCCATGGGTCCCGGTTCGTGCGGAACCGGGACTAATGGGCTGGCCAGGCCCGAACGAAAGCCCTATTTTCTACTAGTGGGCTTCCAGCAGAGTGAGTAACGACCACGTATGGATCCAAACAGTGGCCCTGTATATAACCTGCAAAAAAATTATAAGAGTTTGTCTGTTAAAAAATCATATCATTTCTGCAGTTTCATATAGTCCAAGGTAATACACATACTCTTATCCGAATATGTCTCGCAGTATTTGTCTTCACTCCATTTAGCCACGTCCCAAATAATGTGTTAATACTATTTGAAGGGCTGACATTAAAGGCTATATGAATCGAACACCATAAAAAATTGACGAGAGGACAATTGAGAAAGAGGTGTTGAATAGTTTCATGCTGATCACAAAATCAACAACGTTTACTACCCTCCCATCTTCGCTTTGTCAAGTTATCCTTAGTCAAAATCATCTCCTTGTGAACAAACCACATGAAGAACTTGATTCTTAGAGGTACTTTAATTTTCCAAATATACAATTACTCCGGAATTGGACCAGAATCAATTAGGTCTGAATACATAGATTTCACCGAGAAAACTCCATTTACAGATAGTTTCCAGTGAATTGAGTCTGTCACATCAGAGAGGTGAATGTCTATCAACCTCCGCACGTGTAGCCATGCTTTCCAGCGGTCTCCTACTAAGGACCTCCTGAACTGGATGCTTAGTGGGACGGACTGTAATACTGTAGCAACATAAGCCTCTTTACGCTGTACAATATTATAAAGAGACAAATATTGTGTGGCTAAAGGTGTCTCCCCTAGCCATGTATCCTTCCAGAATCTAGTGGAATTACCCGTTTCCAATGATGACCTTCGTCCTATGGAAGAAGGTTGCTTTCGTCCTCATTAAACCCTTACAGAAAGGTGAATCATTGGGGTCTTATATTGCAGGTATACTTATTACGCAAAATCTATGCCTTCGATCTCAACCAAAAGGTGAATCATTGGAGTACAACCATTTACTTAGCAGACATCTATTCTTTATTTCTAAATTGTCAATCCCAAGTTCACTTTGGTCCTTTGGTCTACAAATAATACTACTATCCCACTTGGTGAGCCTGTGTGCCTCTAAGCCTCACGTACCATTAGTATACGCCCAGAAGCAGTACTACCACAATTGTCAACGGTGTCGGCGCACGAGAGAGAGAATGTGTTAATGTGGCTCGATTCATGCCACAGTGCCTTTTCTCTCACAGCGCGTTTGTTTCGGGGGAGTTAGTATTAGGGAATGGGAATTAGGGGGGTGTGGGACTTGAAGTCCGTAGTTTGACTGGAGGGCAGGGGAATTAAAGAGGGAAGAGGAAAGGGAGTTACGGGGTCCAATTCTCCCTTATATCTTCCCGTGGGGGTGGGTGGGGGGGGGGGGGCTGGTAATTGAGCGAGGGAATGGGAAGAGAGAAAAGAAAAGCTATCGACATGTTAGTTGCTCACGCTTTATAAGCCATGGAAACCAGAAAAATGCGCGAAAGTCTTTGCTAATGCGCGGGAAATCGCAAGCTAAATAAGCCCCCAGTGCGGCATCGTTATTTCCCCCACAATATTACGAGCCCTAACCACCTCGCGGTCAGCAACGGCAGGGGCGAAGAGAGCTGAGGTAATCCCGTTCTTCTTTTACTACTCGAATTTCTTGTCTAAATTTCTTTGTTCATGTGTTGTTTAATTAAGGCATACAGTACTGCAGATCTCAAGCAAAGAACAAGAGGTACGTCTCACCTAATTCATTTGTATCTTCAGAAATATGTTCAGATTTATCGCTCTCCTTCTTTATTTGTCCTGCTTAGCATCTGAATGTTATTAGAAATATACTAGAACACGGTTGTGAATAGTCAGTGGATAAAATATAATACGTACTGATATGTTAGGCGAAATTAACACTCTTGCTTGGCTGGCTTGCTGTTGTGGCTGTGTACCTGATTGGCCTTGAAAGATCTGCAGCTTTATTATCTGCAAAACTGATTCTATTTCGGTCTTGAGAGTACATGTGAACTGAAAAAAGAGTAGTCTAATTCATACTGCACCTTATGGTCTTGCGCATGCGTAAGCATTTACTTTGATGAAAAAATTATTCTCATTGAGACACCGGGATTGGTAATAAATTAATAGTTCAATTGCAACAATTAGGCAATTTGCATGTGCATTAGTTTTTAGGTCAGGGATTATCAATATCACAATCAGTTTCATTTGCTAATAATTCAATATACCATTATGAAATAAGTATCCATTTGATTCATGTATTTGAATGCCTAATGATGATGCACTTGAGTTTATAAGTGTGTCCAATACAATTGCAAAGTTCTTGGAAGCAGAGCAGGAGAATGCTAAAACCATGAATGGTTTATAGAGGGCATTTATGCATGCATGAAGCAGAAGTTCATGAGCAAACATCAGCCAACAGAACCAAGTTACCTGATATTCTCCAAAATCTTAAAGGTCCTAGTACTGAAGAGGTTGTCATGGATGTTCGTGTCATTGGCGGTGATGCTGGAAAGACCGAACTTTTCATCCAACTACGTGGTGATTACAAAGTGGCGTTTGTTAGTCAGGAGCTCTAGGCGGCCAAAAAATAAGTGAATATCCAGATTTACTGTTCTAGATTGGTAGTTTAATTTTTTAGCTCGGGACTACTCATTTGCTTGAAAACTCATCAGTAACAATATTTGATTCTTGCCAATTTATCTGTACATTGTCTTCTCCTATACAAGCTGTTGTTTGCTATATAAATACCACATTACCTTGCAACTCTCCTGGAGAAATGTAGTTTGCTGTATAAATACAAATCTTGCAAGCATTCAGTTTAACATAATTCGGTGGTTATGAATTGCAATGGCGGCAACATTAAGCTGTACACTCGTCCTATTTTTCTATTCAGAATGGCATAGCTTCTCGGTTCATACAATATTCTGGTTAAATTGGTAACTTTCTCTACAAGCAATACATTTAATATCTCACTATGCAACATAGTTGCAACGCAGGGGATAATCTGTTTGTATCCAGTTTTGATAGCTTCTGTACTGCCCATCATTTTATTTTGCCAGATGTTGCATTGCAAACCTTGACAAAAGGCCCAAGGCTGTATAGTTTTGTGCATACTCAACTGTCTCATGAATAACTCCCATTCCCACACCTCCGAACCAAACAGAGGAATGTAATTTTCTGTCAAATTCCCATGACTAACTCCCATCCCACACCAAACGTGGGAATGGGACTAATAGTCCACTTTCCATGTCTAATCCCTCAACCAACTCCTCCTTAAAAATTCCCATGCCCCTTCCCTCAAACTGCCAAACACGCTGTCGGTGATCTCGCGCCTACTAGTAAGGCTGGTCATAGTGGGGAGTAACTTAGACTAGTAACATGCATATGTTATTACTCTAT
The DNA here is from genome assembly GCF_002575655.3 of Aegilops tauschii subsp. strangulata. Classification (NCBI taxonomy): domain Eukaryota; kingdom Viridiplantae; phylum Streptophyta; class Magnoliopsida; order Poales; family Poaceae; genus Aegilops; species Aegilops tauschii. Next base: position 490,805,817 of record NC_053039.3, read on the forward strand.
ATTACTACCTCTATAGTGCATAGTATCATAGATTAGTATCATAGATGGTCTCATTTATTGCCATGCATGACACATAGTAGCATCACATTTATTACGGTATCTACCTACGTTACTATAACCATCTCTCTCTTCTTTAATTGCCTGCCACATAAGCATGTTTGCAAGTCTAAGTACATGATACTACTTATGTTATCCTATTATGGCCAGCCTAATGCAATAGCATGAAAAGTCTTGGGACCAGATAGGTCATAGGAGCATGGAAGCAAGCAAGGTCAAAGCGATAAGGATAAAGCGCAGCTCGATGGAGTGCGTTGGTGTGCGCCGCGGAGAGTTGATGGCGTTTGCCGGCTTTCCTCGGCCCCTGCACAAGTCAAAAGCCTCCAGATCCTTTCACGTGAAAAGAAGAGAAGAAGAAGGAGAAAATGACTTGAGACCAGCGACTGCCCGAGCAACACCTTTATGAATTATGATACACACCCCACTTACACCGGCCGTCGTTGCAGCACGACCAGGCTCCAGTCGCTGTAGCCGCCTGCTTGGCCCTCCTCGCCGCACGACCAGGCTCTGAGCTGTGATCCATGGGATGGATATGGTAAAATTCAGGTCAAACATTTCTTTGTACTCCCATTTCATAAGTGGCATAGTACGTATATACTGTAGATCCCACGAAGATAGGAGGCCATAGCTATAGTTTAGTTTTGGCCTTTGCCCTTTGGGTTACCCGAATCGGAGCTGGTAGGAAATTTATACTATAACAAAACATCTAGTAGTATGATGAAGCAGCAGTGGCGATTATTTTTGAACGTCGATAACTGCCACACGTGTGGCAGGAAAGGAGACACAGCACACGTCTCTAATGCAAACAGATTGCCACGGCATCGTATGCATGCATGTAGGAACCTTTTTGGATTTTCAGTTTTTAAAATGTTTTATCTCTTAAACGAAAAATCTGATTAAAGATTCGTTTTCACCATTAAATCTCTCGCGACGAGATCTTCGAAACTAGATCCCATGTTGATATGTTTTGATGAATTTTTTTATTAAAAGTTGCCATGTCTATTGCATATGAATTGCCATGGTGTTTACACTGAAGTTGCCATCATATGTTTCAGCTATTTTCTTCTACATTTAAAAGTAAATTTTGACATTTATAAAACGGGGAATTAAGAAACTAGACTTGCCATGAACCATAAACTAAAATTGCCATGATACATGCACGTAAAATTGCCATGGTTCATACAAAAAATAATTTTCATGGTCAAAGTACTGGAGTTGCCATCATCAAATACTAAAATTGCCATGGTCTACAAACTAAAATTGCCACATGGCAACTTTAGTTTAAGCCCTATCACTAGTAGAAAACTGGGCTTTGGTCACAGGGCAATATTCACATTAGTCCCGGTTCAGTCACGAACCGGGAATAATGTGAGCATTGGTCCCGGTTCGTGCGGCCAGGGGCCTGCCGGGCCTCGTGGGGGCATTGGTCCCGGTTGGTGGGACAAACCGGGACCAATGGGCCACGCTCCTGGCCCACCACCCTTTAGTCCCGGTTCATACCACAAACCGGGACTAAAGGGTTGGTCCTAGTTGCGGCCAGTGTTTAGTCCCACCTCGCCAACCGAAGGGCGCTCACACCAGTTTATAAGCCCGTCCCTCTCTGCCTTGTTGAGCTCCTCTCAAAGTGAAAATAGATGCACTTATACAGGGAATTTGACCTAAATTCACAGTAAATTTCTTTGAATTTCATAGAAATTTATTATGAATTTAGGTTGAATTTTCTCTATAGGCGCATCTATGTTCATTTTTATAGTAAATAAAAATAAATAAACCTTAATAAAATAAAATAAAATAAACTATAGTAACTAAAATAAATAAACCTTAATAAATTAAATAAAAATAGCAGCAGTAAAATAAATAAAAATAGCAGCAGTAAAATAAATAAAAATAAAATAATTAAAGTAAAATACATAAGTAATTAGAAATAAAATAAATAAGTTTTTTGTTGTAAGTAGAAACAAAACAAAACAAATAAAGCAAAAGAGAAAACAAAAAACAGAGAAAAAAAATTATGCCACCTACTGGGCCACCACGGCCTGAATACGACTTGAAACCCATCCGTGGGCCAGGATTCAGGCCCGCAGAAGGCCCAGTAGGCCCCACAGGCAAAGAGAACGGTTAGGCCCGAAAGCCTGCAGTTGAGAGGAGCTCGAGAGGGTGGGCGCAGCAGCGCTTATAAACCACTCTCGAGCCCTCTCAACTAGCGAGGTGGGACTAAACTTTTGACGCGGGGCAGCACAAGGCCTTTGGTCCCGGTTGGTGGCACCAACCGGGACTAAAGGGGGCATTGGTCCCGGTTCGTGGCACCAACCGGGACCAAAGGCCTTTAGTCCCGGTTGGTGCCACGAACCGGGACCAAATAGTTCCCTATATATACCCCATCGCCACAGCAGAGCACTCCACAGTGCTCTGTTTTTTCTGGCCGGCGAGGGGAGGGCATTTGGGTGCTCTAGCTCACCTCCTATGCACATGAGGTGTTCGATGAAATGTCTGAGCCACACTAGTTAATCTTTCTCCTCTCGAAACTCGACCTCCGAGCTCCATTTTCCCCGAGATTTGTCTAGGTTTAGCGGTCCGTCACGTCCCGTCCCCGTCTTCACCGCCGTCGATCGCCCGCGCCGATCTCGTCGCCAGCACCACCGTGGTGAGCCTCTTGTTCTTATCTTCTTTCTGAAAGGAAAAAATTCTTACTTTAGATAGTTACTTGTCTAATTTTGTTACTTTTATTATTCCTTCTTATTACATAGTGCGATGGTTTTGGTATCCGCCCCCGTCGGCCCTCGTCCTGTCTATGATTCGGATGTGGTATATATTATCTTTTTATAACTATTTGGTTCATTTATTGTTTATGACAAATATACCGACCAACGTGACATAGATTTTATTTATCTAGGAGGTGGTTGAACCGGAAATTCTAACCGACCCTATTGTCGAGAGGTTAAATTTAGTTGAAGAAGAAAACAATTACTTGAAGGAAAAAATAAAAAAAATTGAGGAGGGGAAGATGGTATTGGAGTTGCATGTTGCAGATGTCGTCGATGATCACAAGATCAAGATGGATGCAATGCGCTTGAAGATTAGAAAGATTAGAAAATATGCCATTCATACCGAGGCTTGGTATCATTATGCCGTTGGATCAATTGTTACCTTGGTTGCGATTATGATCGCATTTGTTTTCGCATTGAAATGTTTTACATAGTTTCAATGTATGGTTTAATTAATTAGATGCTCTGGAGAGCTATATATATGTTGTTAGATGAGAAATATGTATGTTCTTTGATTTTAATGTGATGATGAACTTCTATTAATTTGGTCACTTAATTATCTATTCATGATGTTCTGTAATGGTTTTTGACACACTTAATTATATATAACGCACGAAGATGAACCGGCAATGGATGTACGGTGACAGACACACCTCCGAGTACATTATGGGCGTGCATGATTTTCTCGAAGTGGCTGAGGCAAACAAGCAGAATGGTTTTATGTGTTGTCCATGCCCTATATGTGGGAATACGAAGTCTTACTCTGACCGGAAAATCCTTCACACCCACCTGCTTTACAAGGGTTTCATGCCACACTATAATGTTTGGACGAGGCACGGAGAAATAGGGGTTATGATGGAAGACGGCGAAGAAGAAGAGGACGATGACAACTATGTGCCCCCTGAATACGGTGATGCTGCAACGGGGGAAGCTGCTGAAGATCAAGAGGAACCAGACGATGTGCCCAATGATGCTGCAAGGGGGGAAGCTGCTGAAGATCAAGAGGAACCAGTGCCCGATGATGATGATCTCCGCCGGGTCATTGTCGATGAAAGGACGCAATGTGAAAGTCAAAAGGAGAAGCTGAAGTTCGATCGCATGTTAGAGGATCACAAAAAAGGGTTGTATCCCAATTGCAAAGATGGCAACACAAAGCTCGGTACCGTACTGGAATTGCTGCAGTGGAAGGCAGAGAATGCTGTGCCTGACAAATGATTTGAGAAGCTATTGAAAATATTGAAGAAGAAGTTTCCAAAGGATAACGAATTGCCCGACAGTACATACGCAACAAAGAAGGTCGTATGCCCTCTAGGATTGGAGGTGCAGAAGATACATGCATGCCCTAATGACTGCATCCTCTACCGCGGTGCGTACAAGGATCTGAACGCATGCCCGGTATGCGGTGCATTGCGGTATAAGATCAGACGAGATGACCCTGGTGATGTTGACGGCCAGCCCCCCAGGAAGAGGGTTCCTGCGAAGGTGATGTGGTATGCTCCTATAATACCACGGTTGAAACTTCTGTTCAGAAACGAAGAGCATGCCAAGTTGATGCGATGGCACAGTGAGGACCGTAAGAAAGATGGGAAGTTGAGAGCACCCGCTGACGGGTCGCAGTGGAGAAAAATCGAGAGAAAGTACTGGGCTGAGTTTGCAGCTGACCCAAGGAACGTATGGTTTGGTTTAAGCGCGGATGGCATTAATCCTTTCGGGGAGCAGAGCAGCAATCACAACACCTGGCCCGTGACTCTATGCATGTATAACCTTCCTCCTTGGATGTGCATGAAGCGGAAGTTCATTATGATGCCAGTTCTCATCCAAGGCCCTAAGCAACCCGGCAACGACATTGATGTGTACCTAAGGCCATTAGTTGAAGAACTTTTACAGCTGTGGAATGGAAATGGTGTACGTACGTGGGATGAGCACAAACAGGAGGAATTTAACCTGCATGCGTTGCTGTTTGTAACCATCAACGATTGGCCCGCTCTCAGTAACCTTTCAGGACAGACAAACAAGGGATACCACGCATGCACGCACTGTTTAGATGACACTGAAAGTATATACCTGGACAAATGCAGGAAGAATGTGTACCTGGGCCATCATCAATTTCTTCCGACTAACCATCAATGTCGAAAGAAAGGCAAGCATTTCAAAGGCGAGGCAGATCACCGGAAGAAGCCCGCCATGCGTACCGGTGATCACGTACTTGCTATGGTCAATGATTTACACGTAATCTTTGGAAAGGGTCCCGGCGGACTAGCTGTTCCGAATGACGCTGAGGGACACGCACCCATGTGGAAGAAGAAATCTATATTTTGGGACCTACCCTACTGGAAAGAGCTAGAGGTCCGCTCTTCAATCGACGTGATGCACGTGACGAAGAACCTTTGCGTGAACCTGCTAGCCTTCTTGGGCGTGTATGGGAAGACAAAAGATACACCTGAGGCACGGGAGGACCTGCAACGTTTGCACGAAAAAGACGGCATGCCTCCGAAGCAGTATGAAGGTCCTGCCAGCTACGCTCTTACGAAAGAAGAGAAAGAAATCTTCTTTGAATGCCTGCTCAGTATGAAGGTCCCGACTGGCTTCTCGTCGAATATAAAGGGAATAATAAATATGCCAGAGAAAAAGTTCCAGAACCTAAAGTCTCATGACTGCCACGTGATTATGACGCAACTGCTTCCGGTTGCATTGAGGGGGCTTCTACCGGAAAACGTCCGATTAGCCATTGTGAAGCTATGTGCATTCCTCAATGCAATCTCTCAGAAGGTGATCGATCCAGAAATCATACCAAGGCTAAGGAGTGATGTGGCGCAATGTCTTGTCAGTTTCGAGCTGGTGTTCCCACCATCCTTCTTCAATATCATGACGCACGTCCTAGTTCATCTAGTCGACGAGATTGTCATTCTGGGGCCCGTATTTCTACACAATATGTTCCCCTTTGAGAGGTTCATGGGAGTCCTAAAGAAATATGTCTGTAACCGCGCTAGGCCAGAAGGAAGCATCTCCATGGGCCATCAAACAGAGGATGTCATTGGGTTTTTTGTTGACTTCATTCCTGGCCTTAAGAAGATAGGTCTCCCTAAATCGCGGTATGAGGGGAGACTGACTGGAAAAGGCACGCTTGGAGGGGACTCAATAATATGCAGGGACGGATATTCTTGGTCTCAAGCACACTACACAGTTCTACAGAACTCTACCTTGGTGACCCCGTATGTCGATGAACACAAGAACAATCTGCGCTCCAAACACCCGGAGCAGTGTGACGACTGGATTACATGTGAACACATCAGGACTTTCAGCAGTTGGTTGGAAACACGTCTCAGAGGTGACACCACTGTTTGTGATGAGTTGTACTCGTTGTCCAGGGGACATCTTCGACTGTATTGACTTACAAAGGATACGAGATAAATGGGAATACATTTTACACGATCGCCCAAGATCAAAAGAGCACCAACCAAAACAGCGGTGTCCGCTTTGATGCAGCAACCGAGAGGGGAAAGGACACATATTATGGTTACATAATGGACATATGGGAACTTGACTACGGACATGATTTTATGGTCCCTTTGTTTAAGTGCAAATGGGTCAATCTGTTAGGAGGCGGGGTACAGGTAGACCCACAGTACGGAATGACAACAGTGGATCTGAACAATCTTGGGTACACTGACGAACCGTTCGTCCTAGCCAATAATGTGGCACAGGTTATCTATGTGAAGGACATGTCTACCAGACCGAGAAAAAGAAAAGATAAGAAAGCGAATACATCATACGATGAGTCAAAGCGCCACATAGTTCTTTCAGGAAAAAGGGACATTGTGGGAGTGGAGGGCAAGACAGACATGTCTGAAGATTATGAAAAGTTTCATGAAATTCCTCCCTTCAAAGTCAAGGCTGACCCAAGCATCCTGATAAACGATGAAGATTATCCATGGTTACGGCACAATAAGAAAATGACACAAGCGAAGAAAAAGTGAAGACTTTCTCCCGCAACTATTATGATGATACCATGCCAACTTTGTAACAGACGAGTATGATACCATTGCCCGTTTTGTACACGAAGTGCATCTAGTTTTTGCCGTAACCCTCTCAACTTTCTTGCACATGCTATGTGGATGAAATGATGATACCATGCCAACTTTCAACCTTTTCAGAGTTCATTTGAAATGCTTTTCAATTTTAGGGTCTTATAGCTCAAAATAATTAGTAAATGCATGAAAAATAACAGGCCAAAAATTAAAAATTATGCCACCTACTGGGCCACCACAGCCTGAATACGATTAGAAACCCATCCATGGGCCAGGATTCAGGCCTGCAGAAGGCCCAGTAGGCCCACAGGCATGTACAGAGAGGTTAGGCCCGTAAGCCTGCTTTAGAGAGGAGCTCGACAGCTCAGGCGCACCGCACCTTATAAACAGGTGCGGCTCTCTCTCAGCTAGCGAGGTGGGACTAAACTCCCACCACCACGCCGCTGTGCAAGGCCATTGGTCCCGGTTGGTGGCACGAATCGAGACCAATTCCACCCTTTGGTCCCGGTTGGTGCCACGAACCGGTACTAATGAGGCTGTGGCCCCACGAGCACCTTTAGTACCGGTTCGTGGCACGAACCGGTACTAGAGTTTCTTACTAAGCAGTTTTTTAGTCCCACCTCGCTAGCTGAGAGGCACTAGGAGCGGTTTATAAGCCATGAGTGCACAGACGATGAAGAAGAGGCGCAATGCTCACGTTGCTTAGCTTCAAGCCTTGAGGAATAAGGTAGACTGCATGGAGCTATGTGCAGTGCAGTCTACACTATTCCGAAAGGCTTGAAGCAAATCAACGAGCATTGCGCCTCTTTTTTATTTTTAATAACTTATTACAACTAATAAAATAAACTTTAATAAAATTTATGAAACTAAAATTAACAAAGTATTTTCTGTTCAAAACATTATAAGAAACCTCTAGTATTATTGAAACTAAAATCATATAAAATTGATGCAACTAAAATTATCCTCGGGTGAAGCCGGTTGGCTCACCAAACAAGATATATACTGAAGTATTTTCTGTTCAAAATCATTAAAAGCAAAAAGAATTTTCATAAAGAACTTTTTTTGATAGAAACTTTAATAGCAAAAAGAATTATCATAAAGTAAAATAAATAAGTAATTAGAAACAAAATAAAATAAAATAAATAAGTTTTTTGTTGTAAGTAGAAACAAAACAAAATAAATAAAGCAAAAAACAAAACAACAAAACTGAATACAGCAAAAAGAATTTTCATAAAGAACTTTTTTTGATAGAAACTTTAATAGAAAAAAGAATTATCATAAAGTAAAATAAATAAGTAATTAGAAAAAAAAATAAGTTTTTTGTTGTAAGTAGAAACAAAACAAAATAAATAAAGCAAAAAAGAAAACAAAAAACTAAATACAGCAAAAAGAATTTTCATAAAGAACTTTTTTTGATAGAAACTTTAATAGCAAAAAGAATTATCATAAAGTAAAATAAATAAGTAATTAGAAACAAAATAAAATAAAATAAATAAGTTTTTTGTTGTAAGTAGAAACAAAACAAAATAAATAAAGCAAAAAAGAAAACAAAAAAACTAAATACAGCAAAAAAAAATGTTGGGGCGCTGCCAGCTGGGCCCTCCAACCCTCGGGTTTGCAAATACAGGCCCAGAAGGGCTAGAGGGCTCAACGGGCAGCGCGCCAAAGTTAGGCCCAGAAGCCTGCTATAGAGAGGAGTTCGAGACAGCAGCCGCAGCGGGGCTTATAAACCACTCCGAGCCCCTCTCAACTAGCGAGGTGGGACTAAACTTTTGGCCGCGACGCGGGCAGCAAGAGGCCTTTGGTCCCGGTTTGTGCCACCAACCGGGACTAAAGGGGTGCATTGGTACCGGTTCGTGGCACCAACTGGGACCAATGCCCCCCCTTTAGTCCCGGTTGGTGCCACCAACCGGGACCAAAGGCCGCCGCTTCCCGCCCTTTGCGCTGCTGAAAAGAGGGCTTTGGTCCCGGTTGGTGCCACCAACCGGGACTAATGCCTACCTTTAGTTCCGGTTGGTGCCACAAACCGGGACTAAAGGCTTTGCTATATAACTTCACACTTAGAAAATTTTCAGAGTTACCTAGCAGTTGCCGCCCCGACGACGCCGCCCGCCGCCCCGACGCCGCCAGGCTGCCCCGACGCCGCCCGCCGCCCCCACCGTCGCCGTCGCCGTCGCCCGTGCCCGTCGTCGCCGTAGCCGTTGCCCGCGCCCTCGCCGTCAGACGCGCCCCTGCCCCGACGCGCGCCGCCCCGGCCCGTCCCCGTCGTCGCCGTCGCCCTGCCCCGCCCTTCGCCGCCGCCGCCCTGCCCCGCCCTTCGCCGCTGTCGCCCCCTACCCCGAGCGCGTGCCCACTGCCCCGTCGCCATCCTCGCCACCAACCCCGCGGTCCTCCTCACCTTGGTCCGGCCGGAGCCCTCCCTAGCATTTTTTTTCTTGTTTTTTTATATATATATGCTTGTTTTTTATATATATGATGATATATATGCTTGTTATCATAATTGTTTTTGTTCATATATATATATGTAATGATTTTTTTATAGAATATGATTTTTTTCATAGATGATCACATATATGATGTATGCATGGATGTGGATGAAATATGATGTTTTTTGTTCATAGAACATGATGAAATATGAACAATGCATTAGGCAAAATCTTTACTTTTTTCGAAATATGAACATGATGAAATATGAACAATGATGAAATAGGAAGAAAGGAGAAGAAGAGGAGAGGAAGAAGAGGAGAAATAAATAAGAAGAGGAAAAAAGAAGAAAAAGAAGAGGAGAAGAAGAAAGGAATAGAAGAGAAGAAGAAAAAATAGAAAAAATTCTATTTTTCTTCTTCTCTCCTCTATTCCTTTCTTCTTATCCTCTTTTTTTTCTTCTTTTTTTTCTTCAATCTTCTCCTCTATTCCTTTTCTTCTTCTCCTCTTTTTGTTTCTTCTTCGTTTTCTTATGTTTTATCGGGTCTGTCGTCGTCGATATACCCCTCTCCCGATAACTTCAACACGAGGGGGGGGGGTCGATATACCCCCTCCCCGATAATATTATTTTCCCATGTACGTTCATTGTCGTTGTCGATATAACCCCCTCCCGATAACTTCAACACGTGGGGGGGGGGTCGATATACCCCCTCCCCGATAACATTATTTTCCCATGTATGTATGTCGTCGTTGTCGATATATATAACTCCCTCCCAGATAACTTCGACATGATGGACGGTCGATATTTATACCCCCTCTCGACCGTGATAACTTATACCACGGGAGCACCCCCCGGCCCTCTCGGTCGACCAAAACTCTCGAGGACACCCAAACCGTAGAAAAAAACGATGTCGGTCTCCTACCCCCTCCCGCCGCGCCCCTACCCTTGAAGCGTTGCTGAGGCCATCCCAAACCCGGAATAAGCTAGGTCTACGTTTGCACTAACCACCTGCTGTCATGTTTGTGTAATATTTGCCATGTTGTAATATTTGCAGAAACAATGGAGCACGGACGAGACGAGCAAGCAGAAGAGGTGTTGGGGGACATAATCTTAGCCGGAGGTGATATCTTGTCGTATCTTAACGACAATGATGGTCTGGAAGAACAGGGTGAAGAAGCAGGCTACGGTGATCGAAGAGTGGAGGAGGAAAGACATGATTATGATGGCTCCGGTGACCCAATGCTGGTGCAAGAAGGAGACCGTGGTGACGGCTCCGGTGACCGAACAGAGTCCGGCCAGGTAAATATATTAGTTAAGCCTGTGCTGACTAGCTAATTGATGCATTCATTGTTTTGGTATGTACACATATTAATTAACACTCGTCTTTCTTCTTTTTTCTAGCCCTCCGGATCGAGCACAACTGCGGTAAAGAGACAAGGCCCGAAGAGAAAGTTGCGCTCGGATGAAATGTTTGAGATCACAGCAATCGCGCGCGACGGCCAACCGATTGAACCCATCCGGACAAAGGATGCATTTGCTGCTCAGTGCGGGGTTCTAGTTAGGGACAAGATCCCGATCAGCATCCACCAATGGTATAAGCCTAAGAAGGAAGACCCTGAGGTGTCTTATGTCAATGATATGCAGAAAGATGATCTTTGGACTGAGCTGAAGGCAAATTTCACCCTACCGCCAGAGGAGGATCCGGAGAAGCCAGTTAAAGAGCAATTAATCAAGTCTCATGCTCTTAAGAAGATGGTAGACCTATTCAGGAGGTGGAAGAATGAGCTAAAAACGTTTGTCGACAAAGAAGAGACACCAGAATTCATCGGCCGGTATGAGAAGATCAGAGATCACTGGCCCGCATTTGTGGCCCACAAGACATCAGAAAAGAGTAAGAAGATGTCAGCGACAAACAAGAAGAATGCTGCGAAGAAGAAGCTTCACCATCGCACGGGGTCAGGTGGCTACCTCAAAGCCCGGCCTAAGTGGGCCAAGGCTGAGAATGATCTGCTTGAAAAAGGGATCGAACCACAGACAATGAACTGGACAGACCGTTGCCAGACTTGGTTCTTCGGGGCTGGCGGAACCTTGGACCCTGTATCAGGGAGGTGCGTTTGGACGAACGAGCTTTTGAGAATACCAGTCAAGAAGATTCAGCAATATATCGATGCAGCGCAGGAAGGGACGTTCGTTCCAGACAGAGAGAACGACGAGCTCACAATGGCCCTCGGGAATCCTGAGCACCCTGGACGGACACGAGGCACGCCAGGCTCCGTTCCGTGGAAGGCTGGTTTTCCGGACGCAGACGGTTACAAAAGCCAGGAGAGGAGGAAAAAAATGGAGCAGACCCAAATTCAGAAGCTGCACGAAAGGGTTCAAGCGCTAGAGGAACGAGACAGCAATCGACATGCCGAAACTACCCCCGAAGCTACCCCGCCATCTCAGCGGAGAAGCAGTGTGGCTTCCACCGAGCTGCTTCAGCTGGAGCATGTCTTGACGGCTCCTGCTAGCTACCCCGTGGATGCTATCACGGAGTCTCAACATTGCCACCTTATGGCGCAATGGCATAACTTCAAAGTCAAGGCGGCTGTTGGCTCTGTTTTACCTCCTGAACCCGGCGCAACCTACCACTGCCGGCCGATTCCAGAAGGATATGCTAGGGTGATGGTGGATGAAATAACGGAGGGATTTGAGGACCTCCAGCTTGACCACCCTACCGGTGAAGGGGAGACTCGGCTGGGTTTAGCTCTGAAGACTCCGTGCCTATGGCGGAAGGAGCTCATCAACCTTCCGAACTGGACGGCTCCGGTGAGTAAGGGCAGTTCGCCTCCTCCTCCGCCTCCTCCTCCGGCGAGTGATCAGGGCACTCAGCCTCCTTCCCCGGCGCGTGGCGGCACTCCGCCTCCTCCTCCGCCTCCTCCTCCGGCAAGTGATCAGGGCACTCAGCCTCCTTCTCCGGCGCGTGGCGGCACTCCGCCTCCTTCTCCGCCTGCGCCGGCGCGCCAGAGCAGCCAGCCTCCTCCTTCTCCGCCTCGTCAGCAAGGGCGAAAGAGACCCGCCGCCGCTGCGGCTGCTCCGGCGCGTCGTAGTCCTTCTCCTCAGCCTCGTAAGCAAGGAAAGAAGACAGCCGCAGCCGCTCCGTCTGCTCTGCCGGTGTCTAGCAGTATAGCTGCCAGAGGCGTGAGGCAATACAGATTCGGTCCTTCTCTGAAGACTCCAGAGAAGTTACCATACGAGAGGACCGAGGAGGAAACCAGGAAGATCGTGCGAGCCGAAGTGACAAACTTCTTTGAAGGGGTGAAAGCAAAGAAACATCCACATCCGGAGGAGAAGGTAGATCCGGTGAAAGCAAAGCGCACTCTGGCTGCCCTGACAAAACCACCAAAGTCTCCGCCGAGAGGCAACTATGAGCGCATTCTTGCAAAGACATATGCCGAAGCGGAGCGGTCGGGAAGTACTGTCAGTGATCAAAGGTTAAAAGAACGACGAGCTGGGAAAAAAATTGCCCAGCTCGGCGAACAAGCGAACCAATCGTGCCCCCCGCTCAAAGTGTCAAAAGACATCGTCGCTAATGATCCGAGGATGGTGCCCGGTTATAGCAATCTTGGAGATTACCTGCCCGACGATGTACATTATGAAATCATGGAGGTGGACGAACACAAATACCATTACGGGAAGCCTCTCGTCAAATATGAAAGATCTCTAACAACGATGATGCGAAGATTACATGATTGGTACATGAAAACCTGCAGAGAGTCTGATGGGATGAGTACTTTGACGCTGAGAGTTAAACCGGAGCATGACCTCGTTGGAATTGAACTGCTGAATGTTCCATTTGAGGATTTCTTTCAGTTTTACAATCAAAAGGCCCTCGATAAACAACGATCACTTGCTACTGTCTGTAAGTAGTACTACTTCTGTCATTAATTCTCTCTATATAGGTCAGCTCTTTCATTGCATGTATTTATATTATCCTCACTATATTATGCAGATTGAAGATCGCCGAATTGAAGAAAAGACAAATCGGTGATATTGGGTTCATTAACACAAATCTCATAGATGCATATACGGTTGAAAAACATCCCAAAGAAGCCGAGGCCAACTTGCTACGATCGTTGGTATTAAATCAAAACAAAGATATAATACTCTTTCCTTACAACTTCAAGTGAGTGTTACTGTCTTGTGCATATTCGGTTTCCCTTATTAGTCCAGGTTATGGTAATGTAATTGATGACTTATGCATGCATGCGCAGCTTCCACTTTATTCTCCTAGAGATTAAGCTTGAGCAGGGAGTAGTAACCGTCTTAGACTCGAGACGAAAAGATCCCCAGGACTATGCGAACATGACTCAAATGCTCGAGAAGTAAGTTAAATCGATCATTATCCACCATATCAGCAACTTTGTTCATTTCCTGATATCAAGTAATTGTTTTCTTTGTCTGGCAGGGTTTGGAGAAAATTCACCACAAAAACTCCGGGACTGCTGAAGAAGCTGCAATTTAAACACCCGAAAGTAAGTACTATAGTAGCATGTTCCGCGCATCTCCTAGTGATTCAAGCGCTAGTTTCATCAATACCATTTAGCATGCTTGCTTATCAGTTTGATTGACCTCTATTTCTTGTAAAGTGGTTGTGGCAGGAACCCGGGAATAATTACTGTGCATACTACGTTTGCGAGTCCATCCGCTACACGACCTGTGAGCGGGGCTACTCTGACGAACAATATGAAGTGCGTAAGCAATAATATTCACAATTTTATTTTATTACCATCATTTGTGTTGAGTTTCATTTATTCATATATATATATGTATTGACCCCCTTCTTCAAATTAGATGTTTCGGAAGCGGGATGAACTCCTAGCACCACATCGTATGCGAGCAATTCAAGAGGAATTGGCGGCATTCTTCCTTGACCACGTGATCGCTGAAAACGGAGAATACTATGTGGACCCTGTGTTCTTATAATTTAATTAGGAGATTGTATTGTAAGAGATAATTATTGTATATATGTAGCCGGTAGTGTCGGATAGATATACGAGAACTTGTTGTTCGACCAATCTCTCGGAGAAGGAGAGGTGGTCGATATCACTTCTCTCTGTATGCATATGTTCATGACGATCTTCTGTTTCCTTCATTTGATTACTAGCTAGCGTGTCTAGTCCTCTCCATACGTATATAGTACGTAGCGTCGACCAAGCACGGAGATAAGAGAGGACACTTCTCTTTATTAATTAGCTAGATAACACAATATATGAAACACCTAAATTAACCCCTCCCCTTTTAAAAAAACAAAAACCCCAGCCCCTGAATTGCTGACGCGTGGATGCCTATTGGTCCCGGTTGGTGACACCAACCGGGACAAAAGGCCCTGCCTATTGATCCCGGTTGGTGGCACCAACCGGGACCAAAGGCCCCCCTGCCTGGGCTGGCAGCAGCGGCCACGTGGAGGACCTTCTGTCCCGGTTCGTGTAAGAACCGGGACTAAAGGGTTAGGGCTTTAGTAACGACCCTTTAGTCCCGGTTCAAAAACCGGGACAAAAGGCCCTCACAAACCGGGGTAAAAGCCCCTTTTCCTACTAGTGTATGGCAACTACAGTGTAAACATCATGGCAACTTTTAGGAAAAAAATTCGTCGAAACATATCAACATGGGGCTAGTTTTGAAGATCTCGTCGAGACGGATTTAATGGTGAAAACGGATTTTTAGTTCGCTTTTTTATTTAGGAGATACAACATTTTTAAACCGAAAACAAAAAAATTCCTGCTGATGTCATCTATTCATACGTGGCAAAATGAGCGGTGATGGAGGCGTGTGAGCGATGTGCAAACGCCCACACGTATGGGCGTTAGCTTTTTCCTTATTTTTTGCTGCGACCGGTGCCTACTGGTTGTCGACTAGATATTGCTACCATATATGGCATTGTTTCGTGGTGCATATTCGTACAAGAGATAGCAACGTGCATCATCTCTTGTGCACCTAGAATTAACAAGTGCGCGGACGTACATACTTTGTCAAAGGACCGGGCTTTGTATATGTTATCAGCATCAATCAAGCCCTGCTGGGCTGCTTCTTATCTCCCACATTTGCTGGCGAATCTTGTGGATATGTCCCGAGAGATTCTGAGTGCCTTGCCAATTGGAGTAACATATTGCCCGCTGCCGATCCCATCCCGGAATAACCTAATCGTCTAGTAGATTAAGAATAAGAAGAACCTTACGCTGAAACTAGGTCAGAGACTCGTTCGGAGGCGGCTTTCTGCATCCGATCAAGCCACGCAGGCCCAGCCAGATACCACTCCTAAATTTGGCTAAAGAAGGCGTCGATTCCTCTCCGGGATACCGGAATGTTAGGTGCGGACGTTGGGATCAAGCTGTCACACACAGAATGAGATTAGGAACGGCCATGGCCATGTCGGCACTTTGTTCTTGGAGATTCATTTGCCTTCTCGCGCCGACGAGGGCCATTTTGACGGACACCCTTGTTTCAGGTCGGATTAAGAATGCCAAGTTTGCCTTCACAACCTCACGTGCAAGAAGAAAAGGAAAATGACCTCAAACCAGCAACTGCCCAAGCAAGACCTTTGGGGCATCCAACACGGACGCCTAGACCGCATGCAACCGAACACGTTTTGACATCCAACGCGGTCGGAGGACATGGGGTTGAACGGAGACGGAGGAGAAGCGGCGGGGAGTCCTGCTGGATCGCCGGAGGTAACGGAGACGCATATTTCCGACAAAGGTGTGGCGTGATGGTCGGGGTAGTGGAGCGGCGGCGACGGCAAGAGAGAAAGAAGGAAGGAGAGAAAATGAGGAGGATGGAGTCGTGGGGTCCGGAAGGGTTTTGGGTGGGCCTGGGGGTTTCGGATTCGTACGTTTCGCGTGTCCGGACTTCTATAAATCTCCTTACTTTTGTCTTCATTTTACGAGAGAAATCGCATCCGGACGGATACAGGACCGCGTTGGATGGATTCCGCAGTTCAAACAGTTACGCGAGGTTTACGGGTCGGCATCTTTACATCGGCCCTCGTTGCAGCACGACAAAGCCCTGGTCGCTGTACCCGTGTGATTGGCCTCGTTGTAGCACAACCAAGCTCTGAGCTGTGATCCATGGGCTGGATATGGTAAATTCAGGTCAAACATTTGAATATGTTTTTGGCAATACTAGTACTGGATCCCACGAAAGTAGGAGGCTACAGCTATTTTTGGCCTTTGCCCTTTGGTGCACCGGAGCTCGAACTGATAGGAGTTTACTAGGAGTACTAATTAAATCGAAACATCTAAGGATCAGTACAGTATTGGTTTACTGCCGAGCAATAGTGTTGACAGTAGCTACCCGTTCTCAGCTACGTATGCTACATATGGTCACGTCAGCATTTGTACAAGAACAGCGTGCACTATGTCTTCTGCTCCTAGAATAATGCGCAGACGTACATACTTTGTCAAAGGACCGGGCATTGTATATGTTATCATCATCATCAAGCCCTGCTGCTTCTTATCTCCCACATTTTGCGGCGAATCTTGTGGATATGTTCTGCGAGATTCTGAGTGCGTTGCAAATTGGAGTAACATACTGCCGCTTCCAAGCCAGATTAATTTAGGAGGAACGTACCGGAAGAATCTTGCGTTGAAACCAGCCACCCAATCGACAAACGAGGCCGGAGACTCGTTCGGAGCCGGAGGCGGCTTTCTGCATCCGATCAAGCCACGCAGGCCCAGGCAGGCAGATTGCCACAGCTAAAGGTGGCTAGAGAACGCGTTGATTCCTCTGTGGGATACCAGTATATTATGTGCGGCCGTTGGGGTCAAGCTGTCACACAACAAGTAGAGAGAAGATCAGGAACGGAGCGGCCGTGGCCATGTTGGCATTTTGTTCGTGTAGATTCCTTTGCCTTCTCGCGGCGACGAGGGCCGTTTCGAGGGACGGGCACGCCCTTGTTCACGCCGGGTTAAGGGTGCCAAGTTCGCCTTCGCAACCCCCATGGGGGTCAGGTTGGTCGGATCCTGGTACCCTGTCTGAATCTGAATTTTGATGGAACGCCCTTCGCGCCTCACTCACATATTAATTGTGCGAAAAGATGAATTCTCAAAAAAGAAACATACTTGTGTACATAAGTAAAAGCATAAAATGTCATAGCCTCATAGAATCTTCTGCGATAATTCAAAAAAGAAAAGAAAAGAATGGACCGAGCTAGCGGAGCCGGGCAGGTAGCGGTCACGCAAAAGAGGGCATCGGATGCTGTTCGTCAGTGGATGCAAATTGGAGAGGTTCGGAGTGAAGAGCACCCGGTCGGCCAATCAGGGAATCCCATTCAGCACTAATGAATAATGATGCTTTCTTTTGGGTTGGGGCGGAGTTCATCTTCTGCTGTTCCGGGGACCTTTCCTGTCTCGTCGCCTGCGTTCCTTGTTCGAGGTGGTGGAACGGAAAACAGGAGATTCCTCAGCCCTCCCCACGTCCATAGTGCTCACCTTTTGTTTGCGACTAGCTTTAGAGCATCTCCAACAGATGCGCTAAAAGTAGCCCGCGCTGAAAAAAACGTCAATTTAGCGCGCGGAGCATCTCCAACAGACGCTGCAAAAGCCAGCACGCTGTAAAATCCATCCAGCGCGCTGGGAATTTCTGCATCGCACGCGGGATATTTGGTGCGCGGCGTACAGCGCGCTGGACAATTTGAAGCGCGAAGACGAACTGCTCCGCTTCCTCTGCTCGTCCCGCCTCGAGCTCGCCGCTGTAGGGGCTGCAGCGCGCCGCCGCCGGCTGCGGCCACTCCTATGCGTTCTCGTCTCTGCTCGTCCTAGCATGGGACGGGGCCGACGCTGCCCTTCTACTCGCCGGCTGCAGCTCGCCGCCTCGAGTTCGCTGGCCAGGAGCGCGTGCCGGCCGGGAGCCGCCGTTGCCCTTCTGCTAGCTTGCTCCAACGATTAAGGGAAGCTAGCTAGCTCGCATTTGCGATTCACAGCAAGCTAGCTCGCGTGCGGTGGCCGGCGGAAGATGATTTGCAAGGTCAGCAAGCAAGCTTGCTCCAACCATTGGGGACCCAATTGCGTTTTTGTTTTGATCAGATGGACTTATTTGTAAATGTTTAGGGACCTGTTTGTTGTAGATATATTTGTGGCGCTTTATTTTTTAGTGCGTCTACTGGACTGCTGCGCGCTGTCCTTTGCGCGCTATATTTTTGTGCCTTTGCTGGACTGAATCGGCCACGGCGCGCTAAAATTACTAGAATGGCGCTGTAAAATTATTTTAGCGCGCCTTTTTTTAGGCTTCTGTTGGAGATGCTCTTAGTTAGAACCCAACGTTCTGTCGTCGTAGATAAGGTAAATATTAGGGGGAACATGCTGGTTTGGTCATTTGGATTCTGTCTTAGCCGGAGACTGGACATCAAATTCATAATATATCAGGGTTATATGTACTGTCATATTTCACTCACGACTTGGAGTTTATTGTCAAATTAATTTGACCTTGCAGAGTTGTATGATCGAATTAGAGTTAGTATTATATTTTTTTTAGGGAAAGTCAGTTCTTTATTGATCGAATTTCACAGAAAATGAGATAATGCTTACATCATGTGGTTGGCCAAACCACACATGACGCCCAAGTGCTAGATTAAGAGCGTATCTAGCGAGGCGGTGAGCTTCTACGTTGCTATATCGACTTTCAAAAAGAAAACTACAGGAAAAAGCAGTAGAACGGGCTTTGATCTCGTGGACAATTGCGTCATGTTTGCCGTGGGAACCTTCAGCAATATCTCTCACCACCTGTTTTGCGTCTAACGCGACCACAAAACTCTGCAACAAAAGATCCTCAGCTGCACAAAGTGCCTCCCTGCATGCTATCGCCTCCAAAATCATTGGGTCATCCACTCCTTGCACCACCAGGGCTGTGCTGCCCAGGTAGTTTCCTTCGGCATCCCTGCATACCACTGCTGCCGAACCACCTCGCCCTGGTCTCAACGGCCGCGTCCACATGAAGCTTAGCATGGTTTGCCGGAGGAGCTCTCGGGCGAGTTCTACACTGCAAGTTCCCCCCGTCCTTGATATCCCAGCCGGTTTGCCTTCTTTAATGCTCTCGAGCTCTCCAATGAATCTGGTGGTGAATGAGAAAATTGATTGGGGACTTTGGAAAATCCCCTCGTGGATGGACTTCCTCCTTGCCGACCAAATAGCCCACAAAGTGACAGCTAGCTTGACGAAATGAGCATGTGATAATGCCGCCATTTGTGTGAAAAGCCACTGTTTGGCTTTCGGCTCGCTGTTGCGCACCAGCGAATGCCCTATTTCCTCCTCTACCAACGCCCAAGTGCATCTGGAAGTAGTACACTCCAGGAGTGAATGGCGCCATGAGTCCGGTGCCCCACAAAGCCCGCATGCCACCGAGTTTGACATATGTCGGTGAGTACGGACATCCTCGGTTGGCAACGAGTGTTTTGAAAGTCTCCATAAGAACATTCTAATTTTTCCGGGCACTTGCGTTTTCCACAGAGTTTTCCACTCGTTCTGCTCGGCCGTGTTGCTAGACGAGCTAGCATTGCCGTTCAACCAAGCCTCACGGCGATTCCTTGTTGATACGAGCATGTTGTACGCCGATCTGACAGAAAATTGTCCATTTTTCTCAAAGTGCCAGCACCAGAAGTCAGTTATATTACGAGTGCACAGTGGTATACTAGTGATGACTTTCACATCCATGGGGAGGAAAACCTCTCGGACCCTCTGTATGTTCCATGTCGCTGTAGTTGGGTCTATGATTTCTGACACAAACTGAGGCGGGTTCTCTGTCATACAACCATATGGACGTAGCATCTCATCCCTAGGTAACCAGTTTTCAGTCCAAATACTTGTATTCTGCCCATTACCGATTCTCTTTATTAGCCCTTGCTGGAGAATATCTCTTCCTTCTATTATGGCTCGCCAAATCTGACTCGGGTGGGATCCGAGGCTGGCTTCAAGAATAGTTGAACCTGGATGGTAAACGCTCCTGAGGATGCGAGCACTTAGTGAGTGTGGGTTTTGAAGCAAGCGCCACGCTTGTCTAGCCAGCATAGCCAGATTAAAGAGCTCAAAGTCTTTGAAACCCAAACCCCCCATGCCTTTTGGTTGAGTCATGTCCTTCCAAGAAACCCAATGCGGCTTACGATGACCTTCTTTACTCCCCCACCAAAATTTCCTTATAAGCATATTCAAATGTTCACACAGCCCTCTTGGTAATTTGAAACAAGACATAGAGTATACTGGCACTGCCTGAGCAACCGCCTTAACGAGAACCTCTTTTCCAGCCGTGGACAAGGACTTCTCTATCCATCCTTGAATCCTACTCCACAATCTGTCCTTCAAATATTTGAAAGCACCGTTCTTTGAGAAACCGATGTCAGAAGGCATACCCAAATATTTTTCGTTCAATGTCTCATTTGGTACATGCAAGACGCCCTTTATTTCATTACGAATATTTTCTGGAACTCCTTTGCTGAAGAAGATGGATGATTTTGCATAATTAATCCGCTGGCCAGAAGCTTGACAATATATATCCAAAACTTGGTTCACCTCCATCGCACCCATACCATTCAGATTTATTCAACCGATATGGGTCGTGGCCTAATACTAGGATCTGTGACTGTTAAGGCTTCATACTCCCTGTTTTTGTTAGTAGTCCTTCCCTATGCCTGTTTTGTATGGATCTTATACACTTCCTCTGTCCTATAATATAAGACGTTTTACAGTTCAAATATAAGACATTTTTACAGTTCAAATTTAAACTACAAAAACGTCTTATATTTTGAGACGAAGGTGGTACGTTGCAATAATTAATTGATGGACGTGCATCAATCGATGCATGGACTAGAGGTGCTATCCCTATAAGAGAGTTAGTATGAGATCTTTTGCAATGTTGCAAACTTTTGATAATGGAAGATTTATTGGTCTGAACGCGCATCGAATGTTACAACCTCAAAAGTTCACCCCAACCACTGCATATATGCACAAAACCACACAAGTATCAAAATGTAAAACATGAAATGTGGGCACACAAACTATAGAACTATGAAGTGGCCATAATTTAGCCATGCAATGTACTTATCATGAATTCTAATATTGTCTCGTGCAGCAATAAATATTTTCACTAATGTCCACTTATTTTCCTAAGGAATAAAAACATGTAAAAAATAATATTATTTGCAAGTTGCATAGACTAGTGTGGAAAGCCACTCTTTTGAAATGGACCCAGATCGATTATGAATGTTCACAGAAGTACAAAACACCCCAAACACAATAAAAATCACATCGAGGTCTCTAGGCCACCGAACGACCATTGCCGCCGCCAAAACAAGTCGTCGACGTGCCACTGTCGCCACTCCCATAACAGAGCCGCCCTGACATTGTCTATGACAACCGAGAAGTCTTTGTGCATATGCCCCTAAGGACCAGTGTTCTGAAGCCGCTGTTGTTGATGTTGAAACCTTGAATCGATCCGAGGAACTTGACACATAATCTTGCCCTCGCGTATGCACAATGAGAAACTCTAACATCGTCGCCCCGAGGGGATGGCAGGAATCTACGTGGAGCTCGGTCGAATCCGTCCCCATGGACGGCTTTGAGGCGGATCGGAGCTCGAAAGACTGTCTCGAAGAAGAAGCACCGACATCCGTCCGAGCGTCACCCCTCCGAGGATTAAAAATCCTAACTTTTCTATTAATCAAAGTCGAGGCACTAGGATTCCCCTCGCCGTCACCGGTCGCGGGAGCAGCCAACGTAGGGGACGCAAATCCATGGGCTCGCTGACGAAGACTGAGAGGAGGAAGGCTTTGTCCTAGTCGCCTTGCGAGAGGTAGTATCTGGCAAGCCACTTTATGGTTAGGCACATTATTAATATTGATTATTTTTTTCCTCCAATACCTTCCAATGTAATTTATTTCTTAGACCATTTTTCCAAAAAATAAAATGAAACCCCTGTAAAATGTCGGTACCATCCCTAAAAATACAGACCACGTACAAAGCCAACGTATACATTTTTTCTCGAAAAGGAGAAAAACCCGACCACTGCATCATCTGATGCGTACAACCCAATGTATTAAACAGAATAAAATTAACCCACAAAATTCATGGTTAGGGGTAAACAAAGAACAAGGAAAAGACCACAACCAATTGGTAAATTACATGACTTAACCACATAATCAAGTCAATTAGTGACTTGCTAGTCAAATTGGTTGAATAAAGCATGCACAGCCATCTTCATACGGCTGCACCCAAAGGCCATGAATTCAGCGAGCACATACTGATGGGTGATGTGATTCAAGAGATAACATGTAAAAAGTTTAGAGAGCATGATACGTTAAAAACGCAGTCATTCCGATATTTCTAAATTGCACAAAGTAAGACACAAACCCTTACACGGATATGATCCTTAATAATTGTGCGATCTGTTAAAACGCAGTGCTTGTATTTACTTTTTTTTCTTTTCTCTTGCTGAAGCGCTGCCGTTAGTCTACCTCGTATGAAACTTTTATACTACATAGTACGTCCGAAACCGTTTCCGGCCACACAAGTGAGCCGTGACAAACCTTGGATGGTTAGAGGGACTGTGGTATCCCAGCCCACCAGGGTTCAAGTCCTGGTGCTCACATTTATTCCTGAATTTATTTCAGGATTTCCGGCGATGCGCATTCAGTGGGAGAAGACGTTCCCGTCCACGACGAGGTGCCTACAGCGACTTCGTAAATTTCAAGATGATATGCCGGCTCAGTCTTTTGGAGATGCTCATAGGGTAGGGGTGTGCGTGTGTGCGTTCATAAGGGTGAGTGTATGCGCGTGTGTATAAGCGCTTGCATCTGTACCGTGTTAAAAAAACTTCCATACGGTTGGAAATATCATGCAATACACATTTCTACGGCTTGGATAATTGAGGGGCCAGGGCAGGTACGAAGGATTCCCGTGGCTGTCTCCATCGTATCATCACGAGGCCTCGAGGGGGAGACATCGCCATTATTATTCACCCTTGGGCAGGCAGACGACAATATAATCTCGTGACTGGGAGATAAGCTACGGTAGCCGATACGAGATGAGGTTGTCTGGTCATGGACCAATCGTGCCGAACTTGTCCACCAGAATAAAGCGTCCTAGTCAGTGTGCGTGCGTCCGATATGCCCTATCTCGAACAGTGAAAAACAAAGGAGAACAAACGAGGAAGTTTTCTGAAGATAGGATATAGAAAAAGCTCACCCGTGAATCAGGCGGGGGTTTACGTCGTCGCACACGTTAATAATCAATCTAGACACGCCAAAGCACGTACGTACGGTGCCGCTAATTTTTATCGTCCCGTCACCCTCAGACGAGTTTGACACACAAAAATGATTGATGATCCGGGAAGATCGTGTGGTAAACTGGTCTACCTATACCTAGCTAAGATCTTTACCGAGATAATGATGCATGGATCGGAAACGAGCGGACCAACGGGGGTGCAGTCTCCACTTGAAACTCCAGCTGCCTGCCAGGTGAGGAGAATGGCCGGCGATCGTGCGCAAAAAGGGTTTCAGAACACAATAGATAGGTGAGGCTGGCGTGCGGCTTTCGTGCCGCACTGGCGCTGCGGCTCGGCGAGCAGAGGCCGTACGTTGCCAGATGCGGCGTCGCGGCGAATCGATACCGCCTGTGTGCTGAGTGTTGGCCGCGTCACCCCCCACATCCGAGCGCTGGCGTCCCCCCGACACGCACCGTAACGCGCGCATGGGCCCGTGGGTGGACGGACGGACGGCCTCAATTCTCCCTCGATCTCCCGCGGAGAAAGGAGAGTATCTCGATCTCTCATCGGATCCGAGCGCCACGGCCGTTCGGGATCTATCCGCCCACTGGGGATTCCCGCCGGGGGCGGCCCCCACGCCGGCGAAATATCTCATGGCACAGGTTGGTCCCCGCCGGAGCTACGGCGGCGTGGTGGCGCGTGAATTCGATCGGGGCCAGGCTAGAGCGGCGGCGGGCCGTTGATGTGCGCCGGATATTCTTGCGCGCGCGCGCGCCGAGAAATCAATCATGCTGGTTTCGTCGGGATGTACGCATGATTGATGGCTCGTAACGGGCTACTGCACCCGTGTCATCGCCTTGTACCGTACGTACACTAGTGTGGTGGTGAGTAGTAGTACAGCTGTACAGGTGTGGTACGAGACCTGGGGTACACTACCGAGCTGGGGCGTGTACGTCGTACGTACGTGGCGCATCTGCTGCCGCGAAGGCGCGAGATAGTCGAACGGAGTGGCTCACAAAGCTCGTAAAAACGGGATTGCTAAATCTAGGCCGAATAAGACTTAGCCAAGTCTCTGATATATACGGGGAGATCCGTGCAATTTTTTTATAGTTTTTTTCTTACATGCTATGTCACTTAGACTTAGACTTTGTTAGGTCTCAGTTGACTGAAACCTAGCCACACCCTTATAAAAACTACTCCTTCCGTTTCAAAGTAATAGTCGCCTTGTCGGAAGAATTCATAATGTCCCCGCAGTCATAAGTCACCACAGCTCCTGATGCTCGATACTTGGCTGGATAAAAAATGGCTTGAACTATCTCCGTTGAATCACTCTCCACCGCCACTGAGAAGATACACAGCGAATCTGCAAGTTGCAATCCTTCCAATAGGGCGGCCGCTTCTATTGCAAGCCCTGACACTTATTTTGGAACGAAGTGAGTGTAGATATCATGTGCCTTTCATGAAAAAATGTTGTAATGTTTTTTGATGGGCTTGGTTGTTGTATGAAACATCTCTATTATTAAAGAGGGGTTGGTACATGTAAATTAGCTACAAAAGTTGTTTGTTGGAATAACTTTTGGTCTATTCAGCAATAGTCATGATAGCATAACGACATCAGAAATGACAAAAATTATACCCCGGTCCATAGACCATCTAAGGGCGACTACAAAATACTGGAGTGAGCCGAAAGCGCACCACCGTCATCGTCCAACGAAAACAACGTAAACACAACAACGTAGACGGACGAACATCGGATCCAAGTAGATCCACCGAAAACAAACGCCAACCGAATCCCGCGAGATCCACCGAAGACACACCTCTGCACGCCCTCCGACGACTCTAGACGCACCTTCGGGATAGGGGCTAGGCGGAGAAACCTAATTCCATCTTCAGGGAGCCACCGTCGTATCGCCTTCTTAAGTAGGACACAAATCCTAAACAGACACAAAAAGACACCTAAAAAATGAAGCAGGAGCCCTACCGCCAGCAAAGGCAGCGGTCCACCATGCCTCCATGGCCTAAGGCCGCAAGAGACGAGGCAGACATGCGACGGTGCTGAGGGAGGCGAGAAACCCTGATCGCTCGAAGTCGCGCAACAAGCGCAAAACTTCTTCCCATCGATCTTCGTCGACGAGCCCGTGGATACAATCATATCCCCTCCACCTGCCGCTCCAATGGTTGATGATAGGGAGTGGAATTATGATGCCTCGTTTTCGGCTAATAGATAGGTAGGGTTTTAGTCCTAGCATGGGCGGAGCTCGGGCGATGGGGCGCTTTCTTTCTTGAGTCAGTCTTTCGAGCTATGGTTCTCAAGTTCGTCTGTCAAGACGGATTAGACTGAGCTCCAACATAGATTCCTACCACCTCCTCGGGACGGCGAGGTTAGGGTCTCTCATCGTACTTACGCGACGACGAGATTTGGATCGATTCAAGGGTTCGACGACGGCAACTCTGGCTCCAAGGTGCTGGTCGTTGGGATCACGTGCACGAAGACTTCCGGAATTTCATCGACAGGTCATGCCGGCTCGAGGACGAGAGCGGCGATAGCAGCGCATCTTCTGGTGGCGGTAGTAGACGTTCGGTGGTTCATGGACCTCAATGTAATTTTTATTATGTTTAAGGTGCTTTTATAGATGAATCTTTATAACAGATATGGCTGTCTTCACAAAACAAAAGGGGTGTTCGCACACGAATACGTCACCGTGTACCCTCGACGCCGGGGGTGATGCACCGCAGCTCACGTCGAAGGAGACCCGTCTGGAAGCGCGGTACGCAGGCAATCCGGCGGGCGCTTTTGTTGACCCGAAACCCCACACGCCCGGGAGGGACCCCGTCAGGGCGCACGGCGGCTATGGGCTGCCCTAGGTCGACCTGATCGCCCCTAGGGCCTCGAGGTTCGCCGCCCTGCAACAAGAATAACAGACGAAGAACGAGGAAGAAGAAGAACTAGGGTTAAGGAGAAAAGATAAAAGATAAAAAGTGGTAGATGATTTGATCGATTGTGTGTTGTTCAATCGGCCGTCACCCCTTAGATATATAAGAGGCGGCTGCACTTCCCGTGCAAGGAAACGGCTTGGATTCACGTTCAAAACCCTAGTCAAATTCAGATTGGTTTTGTCCGAACTTTCCAAAACTGTTCGGTTTAAACTGGCTACACCTTGCGGGTCTTTTTTGTGATGGTAAACGATCTCGGATGGAAACGAGCCCAAAAGCAATCTTGACCGTTCTGACGAGAAGAACAACTTTCATGTTGAATGTTTTTTTGACCAGAGGTCATCTTGAGGGTCAAATCGGTCGCGCAAAACAGGCTATTCCCTCGCGCTACCCATCAGAAATGTGTCTGGTGGGGCGCGCCATATCCCGCCTCGTAACAGGGCTGCACTCCGATTGCTCTAACTTTTGCATACAAACTCGGATTTGGACGATTTTTATATCAAAATCGATCGTTTCGACGAGATGAAGACAACCTGTGTAGATCATTTTTCGATTTAAGGTCGTCTTGGGGGCTTAATCAGCCAAACAGTACTCTGAATATAAGATCTTAGTACTTTGAGCATAGTTTCAGCCTTCGAGATGAAATCGGACGGCGATGACCCAAACTTCAAAGATGTTCATATCAACAATACGGAACTCTTTCATGTAGATCACTTCTCCATTTGAGGCCATCTTAAATAAGTTCTTGACCGTGCCAAAATCTGGTGTCAACACATGCCCCCTGTTTTTCGGCAAAGCTTGTGTGCCGAAAAATAACTTGCACGTAGCTTGCTCTAAGGACGATGTCAACACTTCATTGGCCATTTTGCATATGCTTAGGACGATAAGTTTATATCGGCCATTGCTTGTGTGAATATTTTGATGCAAGCTTTGGTGACTTTCCCAACTTCATTAATCCGACTATAAAGTTCCATAGGTATGCATGTCAAGACCATCCATTAACCATATTGTCCACCCTTCTGCTAGGATCTTGCAGATAATCAACAATGAACTTTCTTGAATCCTTACTTTGTCTGCATAAAAGTTTCATTAGTGGCCGAGGTGGTGAGCTCCAATTCGGCCTTACCTATATTGGCAAGAATAAGCATCGGCTATTGATAGATGTGCAATACATCATGACCGACGTGGTAGCCGGATGCTTACTAAGCCAACTATCTCCAATTATCATGTCTAGATATATGAGCAATGCTAAAATAATCCAAAGTAGAAATTATATCTAGACATTTATCAAGATAAACATGAAGTGATTCGTCAAAACATTAAAAAACTTTGGATATTAGTTACACTACTAATAACGAATCACCAAAAGCCTCAATATGTGTATCACCTATGGCAAACAACATCTCTAAACCGAATAACAATGCTTCATATTCGGCCTGATTATTGTGCAGAAATACTCTAAACGGCACGAGGCTTTCAAAAAACAGCACCATGAGGAGATATATAAACAACACCAACACCTTGGCCATTGCTACAAATTTAACCATCAATATATAATCTCCATAGTATTAGAAAGACAAGGCTAATATCAACATTATGCATGTCATTAATCCGATGTTCAGTAATAAAATCAGCTATGATTTGGCCTCTTATAGATCTCAAAGATGCATAAGCCAAATCACATCCAAACAAAGTATAAGCCCACTAGCCAGTTCTGCAACTATGAATTGGTCTATGCAACATATATTCAATGACATCGGTCATGATGTCTCAACTCCATTCAATCAATAATATAGGCATACATATAAATTTCCATGAGCACGTACCTTATCTCGCTCTCCAATCGAACTAAGGACGATGTTAGAGTACTACACCGGCCATGCTTTGACATAATCTTAGGACGATAGATAAATATCGGCCATTACCATGTAAACTTCATTCAAAGCACATATAGCCGAAATAAACAAATGAAATGACAATTCAAGTATTTCGGTCCTTTGGATCAGGAACAAATTTGTAGCTAATCAAATGTATAGTGACTTGGTAATTGCATCCACGGATTAAAATAAGCCCATTGAGGGTCACAAATCATACCTGATGACGAATTCCAAGGCATAGGCGTTAATGGCATAGTTGAAGAATATGGACAATGTGTAGACCGAACTTTCTGAAACCTTCGGCTTGGTCCTTCATAGTTTTCAATCTTTTCCTTCTTCACCTTTTCCGCACTTCTTGTAATGGAAGCTTGCACATAATTCTTATTTTGAGCACTTTCTTTGGGAACCCATGCCATGTTCCTTTCTTCAAGTTCTTTTGCACTAAGTTTTTGTAATTTCTTCTTTTGCCAATACGATAAGCCGAGTGGGCATTTCAGCTGTGATTCTGTTTTGACCAATGTCAATTCTTTTTTGGCCTTGTGCACCCTCAACTTCTTTTCTTCAGATTTGGCACTTTTATTTTTAACAATTGATTGCTCCAATTCTTTGCCTTTTGTAGCCAATATCAACACTTTAATTGGCTCTTTGTTATTTGAGATCAAATCTGAAGTAGCACACTTACGACCATCTTTCTTTACCCGGTATACTTGCTTGACCACCTCTTTCTTCGTCCATGGGGTCCAGACCGATTCCTTATGATTGAAACGGTCTTTAACATGTGATTGTTCAAATGTTGATCTTCTCGGAGCTGCATAATATTGGTGAGATGGTCTAAAATAAGATGGAGAGTGTGCCCTTGTATCATACCTGTCCCATGATGGATATGGATCTATATGAGCATAGGGAGGCATCCACGGCATTGGCATTGGCGGACCAAAATAAGGATATGAATATGTTGCATTAAAATTCTCACTTTCCCAATACCGATCCTCATATTTGCGCCTTGGGGGTGATTTTGGATTCTTTGCATGATTTGGCCGATAAGCATTCTTCTCTTCACTCTTCTTTTGATATTTTTTCCATAGTTCAGCGAAGGTGATTTTTGATCTCTTACACTTGCGCTTATTTCGGCCATTGTTTTCTTTTGGTTTGCTTTCATCGATCGTTGGATTTCCTTGCTGCCCCCCAGTCCTTGGCGTCTCCATTATAGCTTTGATGGAATTCTTGCCCTCAAGATTATGTTCATTATGCTATTCAACAACTTCTTTACTTGAAAGCTTGATACCATCACCTGCAGTTTTTACCTTCTCTTTAAATGGATCGGCTTGAAGCAGCCGATGCAAAAACTTTTTGCCATCGGGACCAATCGGAATAGACTGGTCATCTCTTGGTGTTTCAGCAAACTTCAACCGTCCTTTTTCAATGGCCGATTTAACTATTTGACGAAACATGTTGCAATCCTCAAAATTATGCTTGAACGAATCATGCAACTTACAATACATTCGTC
This sequence comes from Aegilops tauschii subsp. strangulata, assembly GCF_002575655.3. Taxonomy (NCBI): domain Eukaryota; kingdom Viridiplantae; phylum Streptophyta; class Magnoliopsida; order Poales; family Poaceae; genus Aegilops; species Aegilops tauschii. Next base: position 490,835,636 of record NC_053039.3, read on the forward strand.
CTTGGATAGATGGCTCAACATGGCGATCAAGAATTCTAATATAATTATTTGTCAACAACAAATTAAATATTTGATCACACATGCTTGAATTGAAGGTAAACTTTTTATTTTTTAGCCGGTCTTGGTGTGAGAACGGCTTTGGAGGTAAGCAAACGAATGGTTCAGATTTGGAATCTCCCCATTTGGCTATGCAATGTGTTTTGCACTCTATATCCGATGGCTTTCGATAAGATATCATAATAGCATCGGTTTTCTCAACAGAATTTACTCTTGGCTTTAAATTTCTGAAACGAAAATAGTTAGAACATAATGTCTCAATTGAGACCAAATGTAAGCCAAGTAAGAAATAAGCAAAGCTACCCAATTAGATATGAACTTTAGATAAAGCAATGAGGAAAGCTTTGGCTGCAACAATAAGTCATTATCGTTCTTTATAAATGGCTCAATGGGTTGACCGATATGTTCTATAACAATTTTATTGCTACCAAGTAAATGTTGGGGATCGTAGCAGAAATTTAAAATTTTCTACGCATCACCAAGATCAATCTATGGAGTCATCTAGCAACGAGAGAGATGAGTGCATCTACATACCCTTGTAGATCGCGAGCGGAAGCGTTCAAGAGAACGGGGTTGATGGAGTCGTACTCGTCGTGATCCAAATCACCGATGACCGAGCGCCGAACGGACGGCACCTCCGCGTTCAACACACGCACGGAGCGGCGACGTCTCCTCCTTCTTGATCCAGCAAGGGGGGAGGAGAGGTTGATGGAGATCCAGCAGCACGACGGCGTGGTGGTGGAAGTAGCGGGATTCCGACAGGGCTTCGCCAAGCGCTGCGGGAGGAGGGAGATGTGTCACGGGAGGGAGAGGGAGGCGCCAGGGGCTTGGGTGCTTCTGCCCTCCCTCCCCCTCTTTATATAGGGGTCCAGGGGGGCGCCGGCCCCCTGAGATCCCATCTCAAGGGGGGGCGGCCAAGGGGGGGACTTGCCCCCCAAGTCAAGTCGGGCGCCCCCCCACCCCTAGGGTTTCCAACCCTAGGCGCAGGGGAGGCCCAAGGGGGGCGCACCAGCCCACCAGGGGCTGGTTCCCTTCCCCAGTTCAGCCCATGGGGCCCTCCGGGATAGGTGGCCGCACCCGGTGGACCCCCGGGACCCTTCCGGTGGTCCCGGTACAATACCGGTGACCCCCGAAACTTTCCCGGTGGCCGAAACTGGACTTCCTATATACAATTCTTCACCTCCGGACCATTCCGGAACTCCTCGTGACGTCCGGGATCTCATACGGGACTCCGAACAACTTTCGGGTTACCGCATACTAGAATCTCTACAACCCTAGCGTCATCGAACCTTAAGTGTGTAGACCCTACGGGTTCGGGAGACATGCAGACATGACTGAGACGACTCTCCGGTCAATAACCAACAGCGGGATCTGGATACCCATGTTGGCTCCCACATGTTCCACGATGATCTCATCAGATGAACCACGATGTCGAGGATTCAATCAATCCCGTATACAATTCCCTTTGTCAATCGGTACGTTACTTGCCCGAGATTCGATCGTCGGTATCCCAATACCTTGTTCAATCTTGTTACTGGCAAGTCACTTTACTCGTACCGTAATGCATGATCCCGTGACCAAACACTTGGTCACATTGAGCTCATTATGATGATGCATTACCGAGTGGGCCCAGAGATACCTCTCCGTCATACGGAGTGACAAATCCCAGTCTCGATTCGTGCCAACCCAACAGACACTTTCGGAGATACCCGTAGTGCACCTTTATAGCCACCCAGTTACGTTGTGACGTTTGGCACACCAAAGCACTCCTATGGTATCCGGGAGTTGCACAATCTCATGGTCTAAGGAAATGATACTTGACATTTGGAAAAGCTCTAGCAAACGAACTACACGATCTTGTGCTATGCTTAGGATTGGGTCTTGTCCATCACATCATTCTCCTAATGATGTGATCCCGTTATCAATGACATCCAATGTCCATAGTCAGGAAACCATGACTATCTGTTGATCAACGAGCTAGTCAACTAGAGGCTCACTAGGGACATGTTGTGGTCTATGTATTCACACATGTATTACGATTTCCGGATAACACAATTATAGCATGAACAATAGACAATTGTCATAAACAAGGAAATATAATAATAACCATTTTATTATTGCCTCTAGGGCATATTTCCAATAGTCTCCCACTTGCACTAGAGTCAATAATCTAGTTACATTGTGATGAATCGAACACCCATAGAGTTCTGGTGTTGATCATGTTTTGCTCTAGGGAGAGGTTTAGTCAACGGATCTACTACATTCAGGTCCGTATGTACTTTACAAATATCTATGTCTCCATTTTGAACACTTTCACGAATGGAGTTGAAGCGACGCTTGATATGCCTGGTCTTCCTGTGAAACCTGGGCTCCTTGGCAAGGGCAATAGCTCCAGTGTTGTCACAGAAGAGAGTCATCGAGCCCGACGCATTGGGAATAACTCCTAGGTCGGTAATGAACTCCTTCACCCAGATTGCTTCTTGTGCTGCCTCTGAGGCCGCCATGTATTCCGCTTCACATGTTGATCCTGCCACAACGCTTTGCTTGCAACTGCACCAGCTTACTGCCCCACCATTCAAAATATATACGTATCCGGTTTGTGACTTAGAGTCATCCAGATCTGTGTCGAAGCTAGCATCGACGTAACCCTTTACGACGAGCTCTTCGTCACCTCCATAAACGAGAAACATATCCTTAGTCCTCTTCAGGTACTTCAGGATATTCTTGACCGCTGTCCAGTGTTCCATGCCAGGATTACTTTGGTACCTTCCTACCAAACTTACGGCAAGGTTTACATCAGGTCTGGTACACAACATGGCAGACATAATAGACCCTATGGCCGAGGCATAGGGGACGACACTCATCTTTTCTTTATCTTCTGCCGTGGTCGGGCATTGAGCCGTGCTCAATTGCACACCTTGCAATACAGGCAAGAACCCCTTCTTGGACTAATCCATATTGAACTTCTTCAATACCTTGTCCAGGTACGTACTTTGTGAAAGACCAATGAGGCGTCTTGATCTATCTCTATAGATCTTGATGCCTAATATATAAGCAGCTTCTCCAAGGTCCTTCATTGAAAAACACTTGTTCAAGTAGGCCTTTATGCTTCCCAAGAATTCTATATCATTTCCCATCAACAGTATGTCATCCACATGTAATATGAGAAATTCTACAGAGCTCCCACTCACTTTCTTGTAAACACAGGCTTCTCCATAAGTCCGTGTAAACCCAAATGCTTTGATCATCTCATCAAATCGGATGTTCCAACTCCGAGATGCTTGCACCAGCCCTGGAGCTTGCATACCTTGTTAGCATTCTTAGGATCGACAAAATCTTCCGGCTGCATCATATACAATTCTTCCTTAAGAAAGCCGTTAAGGAATGCCGTTTTGACGTCCATTTGCCATATCTCATAATCATAGAATGCGGCAATTGCTAACATGATTCGGACAGACTTCAGCTTCGTTACGGGTGAGAAAGTCTCATCGTAGTTAACCCCTTGAACTTGTCGATAACCCTTAGCGACAAGTCGAGCCTTATAGATGGTCACATTACCATCCGCGTCTGTCTTCTTCTTAAAGATCCATTTATTTTCTATGGCTCGCCGATCATCGGGCAAGTCAGTCAAAGTCCATACTTCGTTTTCATACATGGATCCTATCTCGGATTGCATGGCTTCAAGCCATTTGTTGGAATCCGGGCCCGCCATCACTTCTTCATAGTTCGAAGGTTCACCGTTGTCTAACAACATGATTTCCATGACAGGGTTGCCGTACCACTCTGGTGCGGAACGTGTCCTTGTGGACCTACGAAGTTCAGCAGTAACTTGATCTGAAGCTTCATGATCATCATCATTAACTTCCTCCCCAGTCGGTGCAGGCACCACAGGAACATCTTCCCGTGCTGTGCTACTTTCCGGTTCAAGAGGTAGTACTTCATCAAGTTCCACTTTCCTCCCACTTACTTCTTTCGAGAGAAACTCTTTCTCCAGAAAGGACCCGTTCTTGGCAACAAAGATCTTGCCTTCGGATCTGAGGTAGAAGGTATACCCAATGGTTTCCTTAGGGTATCCTATGAAGACGCATTTTTCCGACTTGGGTTCGAGCATTTCAGGTTGAAGTTTCTTGACATAAGCATCGCATCCCCAAACTTTTAGAAACGACAGCTTAGGTTTCTTCCCAAACCATAATTCATACGGTGTCGTCTCAACGGATTTCGCGGAGCCCTATTTAAAGTGAATGCGGCAGTCTCTAAAGCATAGCCCCAAAATGAGAGCGGTAGATCGGTAAGAGACATCATAGATCGCACCATATCCAATAGAGTGTGATTACGGCGTTCAGACACACCATTTCGCTGAGGTGTTCCAGGCGGCGTGAGTTGTGAAACTATTCCACATTTCCTTAAGTGTGTGCCAAATTCGTGACTCAAATATTCCCCCCCACGATCTGATCGTAAGAATTTTATTTTTCTGTCACGTTGATTCTCAACCTCACTCTGAAATTCCTTGAACTTTTCAAAGGTCTCATACTTGTGTTTCATTAGGTAGACATACCCATATCTACTCAAGTCATCAGTGAGAGTGAGAACATAACGATAGCCACCGCGAGCCTCAACACTCATTGGACCGCACACATCAGTATGTATGATTTCCAATAAGTTAGTTGCTCGCTCCATTGTTCCGGAGAACGGAGTCTTGGTCTTCTGACCCATGAGGCATGGTTCGCATGTGTCAAATGATTCATAATCGAGAGACTCTAAAAGTCCATCAGCATGGAGCTTCTTCATGCGCTTGACACCAATGTGACCAAGGCGGCAGTGCCACAAGTATGTGGGACTATCGTTATCAACTTTACATCTTTTGGTATTCACACTATGAATATGTGTAACATCACGTTCGAGATTCATTAAGAATAAACCATTGACCAGCGGGGCATGACCATAAAACATATCTCTCATATAAATAGAACAACCATTATTCTCGGATTTAAATGAGTAGCCATCTCGCATTAAACGAGATCCAGATACAATGTTCATGCTCAAAGCTGGCGCTAAATAACAATTATTGAGGTTTAAAACTAATCCCGTAGGTAAATGTAAAGGTAGCGTGCCGACGGCGATCACATCGACCTTGGAACCATTCCCGACGCGCATCGTCACCTCGTCCTTTGCCAGTCTCCGTTTATTCCGCAGCTCCTGCTTTGAGTTACAAATATGAGCAACCGCACCGGTATCAAATACCCAGGAGCTACTACGAGTGCTGGTAAGGTACACATCAATAACATCTATATCACATATACCTTTGCTGTTGCCGGCCTTCTTGTCCGCTAAGTACTTGGGGCAGTTCTGCTTCCAGTGACCACTTCCCTTACAATAAAAGCACTCAGTCTCAGGCTTGGGTCCATTCTTTGGCTTCTTCCCGGCAACTGGCTTACCGGGCGCGGCAACTCCCTTGCCGTCCTTCTTGAAGTTCTTCTTACCCTTGCCTTTCTTGAACTTAGTGGTTTTATTCACCATCAACACTTGATGTTCCTTTTTGATCTCACCTCCGCTGATTTCAACATTGAATATACCTCAGGAATGGTCTTTTCCATCTCCTGCATATTGAAGTTCATCACAAAGCTCTTGTAGCTCGGTGGAACCGACTGAAGTATTCTGTTAATGACCGCGTCATCCGGGAGATTAACTCCCAGCTGAGACAAGCGGTTGTGTAACCCAGACATTTTGAGTATGTGCTCACTGACAGAACTATTTCCTCCATCTTACAACTAAAGAACTTGTCGGAGACTTCATATCTCTCGACCCGGGCATGAGCTTGGAAAACCATTTTCAGCTCTTCGAACATCTCATATGCTCCGTGTTGCTCAAAACGCTTTTGGAGCCCCGGTTCTAAGCTGTAAAGCATGCCGCACTGAACGAGGGAGTAATCATCAGCATGCTGCTGCCAAGCGTTCATAACGTCTTGGTTCTTTGGGATGGGTGCGTCACCTAGCGGTGCTTCTAGGACATAATCTTTCTTGGCAGCTATGAGGATGATCCTCAGGTTCTGGACCCAGTCCGTATAGTTGCTGCCATCATCTTTCAGCTTGGTTTTCTCTAGGAATGCGTTGAAGTTGAGGGCAACATTAGCGTGGGCCATTTGGTCTACAAGACATATTGTAAAGATTTTAGACTAAGTTCATGATAATTAAGTTCATCTAATCAAATTATTCAATGAACTCCCACTCAGATAGACATCCCTCTAGTCATCTAAGTGAAACATGATCCGAGTCAGCTAGGCCGTGTCCGATCATCACGTGAGACGGACTAGTCAAGATCGGTGAACATCTTCATGTTGATCGTATCTTCTATACGACTCATGCTCGACCTTTCGGTCTTCCGTGTTCCGAGGCCATGTCTGTACATGCTAGGCTCGTCAAGTCAACCTAAGTGTATTGCGTGTGTAAATCTGGCTTACACCCGTTGTATTCGAACGTTAGAATCTATCACACCCGATCATCATGTGGTGCTTCGAAACAACGAACCTTCGCAACGGTGCACAGTTAGGGGGAACACTTTCTTGAAATTATTGCGAGGGATCATCTTATTTAAGCTACCGTCGTTCTAAGCAAATAAGATGTAAAACATGATAAACATCACATGCAATCAAATAGTGACATGATATGGCCAATATCATTTTGCTCCTTTTGATCTCTATCTTCGGGGTGCCATGATCATCTTCGTCACCGGCATGACACCATGATCTCCATCATCATGATCTCCATCATCGTGTCTTCATGAAGTTGTCACGCCAACGATTACTTCTACTTCTATGGCTAACGTGCTTAGCAATAAAGTAAAGTAATTTACATGGCGTTGTTCAATGACACGCAGGTCATACAAAAATAAAGACAACTCCTATGGCTCCTGCCGGTTGTCATACTCATCGACATGCAAGTCGTGATTCCTATTACAAGAACATGATCAATCTCATACATCACATATATTTCATTCATCACATCCTTTTGGCCATATCACATCACAAGGCATATGCTGCAAAAACAAGTTAGACGTCCTCTAATTGTTGTTGCAAGTTTTTACGTGGCTGCTATAGGTTTCTTAGCAAGAACGTTTCTTACCTACGCCAAAACCACAACGTGATATGCCAATTTCTATTTACCCTTCATAAGGACCCTTTTCATCGAATCCGTTCCGACTAAAGTGGGAGAGACAGACACCCGCTAGCCACCTTATGCAACTAGTGCATGTCAGTCGGTGGAACCTGTCTCACGTAAGCGTACGTGTAAGGTCGGTCCGGGCCGCTTCATCCCACGATGCCACTGAAACAAGATAAGACTAGTAGTGGCAAGAAAATTGACAACATCTACGCCCACAACAAGTTTGTGTTCTACTCGTTCATAGAAACTACGCATAGACCTAGCTCATGATGCCACTTTTGGGGATCGTAGCAGAAATTTAAAATTTTCTACGCATCACCAAGATCAATCTATGGAGTCATCTAGCAACGAGAGAGATGAGTGCATCTACATACCCTTGTAGATCGCGAGCGGAAGCGTTCAAGAGAACGGGGTTGATGGAGTCGTACTCGTCGTGATCCAAATCACCGATGACCGAGCGCCGAACGGACGGCACCTCCGCGTTCAACACACGCACGGAGCGGCGACGTCTCCTCCTTCTTGATCCAGCAAGGGGTAGGAGAGGTTGATGGAGATCCAGCAGCACGACGGCGTGGTGGTGGAAGTAGCGGGATTCCGACAGGGCTTCGCCAAGCGCTGTGGGAGGAGGGAGATGTGTCACGGGAGGGAGAGGGAGGCGCCAGGGGCTTGGGTGCTTCTGCCCTCCCCCCCCTCTTTATATAGGGGTCTAGGGGGGGCGCCGGCCCCCTGAGATCCCATCTCAAGGGGGGGCCAAGGGGGGGACTTGCCCCCCAAGTCAAGTGGGGCGCCCCCCCACCCCTAGGGTTTCCAACCCTAGGCGCAGGGGAGGCCCAAGGGGGGGTGCACCAGCCCACCAGGGGCTGGTTCCCTTCCCCACTTCAGCCCATGGGGCCCGCCGGGATAGGTGGCCCCACCCGGTGGACCCCCGGGACCCTTCCGGTGGTCCCGGTACAATACCGGTGACCCCCGAAACTTTCCCGGTGGCCGAAACTGGACTTCCTATATACAATTCTTCACCTCCAGACCATTTCGGAACTCCTCGTGACGTCCGGGATCTCATCCGGGACTCCGAACAACTTTTGGGTTACCGCATACTAGTATCTCTACAACCCTAGCGTCACCGAACCTTAAGTGTGTAGACCCTATGGGTTCGGGAGACATGCACACATGACCGAGACGACTCTCCGGTCAATAACCAACAGCGGGATCTGGATACCCATGTTGGCTCCCACATATTCCACGATGATCTCATCGGATGAACCACGATGTCGAGGATTCAATCAATCCCGTATACAATTCCCTTTGTCAATCGGTACGTTACTTGCCCGAGATTAGATCGTCGGTATCCCAATACCTTGTTCAATCTCGTTACCGGCAAGTCACTTTACTCGTACCGTAATGCATGATCCCGTGACCAAACACTTGGTCACATTGAGATCATTATGATGATGCATTACCGAGTGGGCCCAGAGATACCTCTCCGTCATACGGAGTGACAAATCCCAGTCTCGATTCGTGCCTACCCAACAGACACTTTCGGAGATACCCGTAGTGCACCTTTATAGCCACCCAGTTACGTTGTAACGTTTGGCACACCCAAAGCACTCCTATGGTATCCGGGAGTTGCACAATCTCATGGTCTAAGGAAATGATACTTGACATTTGGAAAAGCTCTAGCAAATGAACTACACGATCTTGTGCTATGCTTAGGATTGGGTCTTGTCCATCACATCATTCTCCTAATGATGTGATCCCGTTATCAATGACATCCAATGTCCATAGTCAGGAAACCATGACTATCTGTTGATCAACGAGCTAGTCAACTAGAGGCTCACTAGGGACATGTTGTGGTCTATGTATTCACACATGTATTATGATTTCCGGATAAAACAATTATAGCATGAACAATAGACAATTATCATGAACAAGGAAATATAATAATAACCATTTTATTATTGCCTCTAGGGCATATTTCCAACAGTAAATTACCCTTCTTCATTGGTCTTTCAAAATTACTTATGAGGATTTTTCTAATAGATGTGTCAATAATGAAGTCGCTAGCAAATCTGAAAATAGGTAAATTACTCGCTATGCATACCTCTTCAAATACGTTGGGAGAGCACGATGGTGGTGTGACTTGAACAATATCTTGCTTCGTCTTTGCATGACTCTCCAACGCCTTGCCATCATCTTTTTCTTTATTCCGTGCATCATTACTTTGAAGATCCTTATCAGCCGAACTTTGTTCAGCTACTTGCTTTTGTCCTTGAGTCTTGTCAATTTCTACGACGCGGAACTCATAGGGCAGGAAGTAGGTTCCATTAACTTCAGAAAAATCAAGCATGGTTGTTTTGCTATGCTTGCCATGCCCTTTCTCAATAATGCTTGCCTCTTTAGATTTGATGGATTCGGAATATATACTATTTGATTCGGCTTTTTCAATCGAAGCACTTTCATGTTCCAAATCACCCTTCTTTTCATTGATACTACCAATTGGCAATGCTTCTTTTATCTGAGCCAATTCTTTTTTCTATTTGTTTCTGGCGGCGAGCGGCAAAATTGGCTTTAAGCTTTTTCTCAATTTCAGCCCACTCCGGATATGATTGCCTCCCAATGCTTTTAGATTCTTTCGGCAACGACACACGGGTGTTGCCAAAATTTTGCAATTGTGTAGGGGGTGTATAATATGATGTAGTACTAGGTGAAGGCATATGCATTGTTGTAAAACCATATTTTTGCTCGCCAATTTATTAATTGGCAAAGATTCATCTTCTTGCAAAACTCTAGCTTTTATTGCAGCATAATCAGGAAATAGCCCCTTTTCATGTTGTTCAAGGCAAAGAGCACTAATCCTCTTATTTTGGGCTAAACTCTTCAATGCAGCCACCACTAACTCATCTTCTACAATATTGGGCACAACCGCTCCTTTGGAATTTACATTTATTCGGCTATAACCAGGAAGGTGTGAAGCCGAATTATGAGCATCTACAGTTGTGTATGGTGCCGAAAAATTACTAACATGAGGTGTAGCATTTGATGGTTGAGAGTAACTGGCCGAATAGCTAGTACTAGCATGGCCAATTCTCCCATCCATCGGCAAGTTGGGATTGACATATTGCAAGTTCGTTGCCGATGAATAAGAAGGTGAAATACTTTGTTGCATGCTATTAGAAGTTCTAATTTGGGGTGTTTCAAATTGATTAATCGAACTCATCATGTTGCTCATCGGCATATGAATTTGCTGGGTTGCCGATGCATGTGAGCTGGAATACATATGTCTCATGTTACTAGTATCATAAAAAGTTGAAGCATGTAAATTACTTTGAATCGGCCCTTGCACGTAGTTAGATGCATGATTGAAAAAACTAGGGTTGACCGATAGAGTATACTCATTGAACGATCTAGTAACACCATATGAATTATTTGCATCTACGGTAGGGAATTGGGTATTCATATTACCTTTGTAGATTGCAAACCCTAGACGACGATCTCTTCGTAGCAAGAACGTGCCGAAGACCGTTCGAAGCTTCGTCCCCAGCGGAGTCGCCAAAAAGTGTGTTCGCACACGAACACGTCACCGTGTACCCTCGACGCCGGGGGTGATGCACCGCAGCTCACGTCGAAGGAGACCCGTCCGGAAACGCGGTACGCAGGCAATCCGGCGGGCGCTTTTGTTGACCCGAGACCCCACACGCCCGGGAGGGACCCCGTCAGGGCGCACGGCGGCTATGGGCTGCCCTAGGTCGACCTGATCGCCCCTAGGGACTCGAGGTTCGCCGCCTTGCAACAAGAATAACAGACGAAGAATGAGGAAGAAGAAGAACTAGGATTAAGGAGAAAAGATAAAAAAATAAAAAGTGGTAGATGATTTGATCGATTGTGTGTTGTTCAATCGGCCGTCACCCCTTAGATATATAAGAGGCGTCTGGACTTCCCGTGCAAGGAAAAGGCTTGGATTCACGTCCAAAACCCTAGTCAAATTCGGATTGGTTTTGTCCGAACTTTCCAAAAATGTTTGGTTTAAACTGGCTGCACCTTGCGGGTCTTTTTTATGGTGGTAAAAGATCTCGGATGGAAACGTGCCCAAAAGCAATCTTGACCGTTTCAACGAGACGAACAACTTTCATGTTGAACGTTTTCTGATCAGAGGTCATCTTGAAGGTCAAATTGGTCGCGCAAAACAGGCTACTCCCTCGCGCTACCCATCACACATGTGTGTGGTGGGGCGCGCCATATCCCGCCTCGTGACAGGGCTGCACTCCGATTGCTCTAACTTTTACATACGAACTCGGATTTGGATGATTTTTATATCAAAATCGATCGTTTCGACGAGACGAAGACAACCCGTGTAGATCATTTTTCCATTTGGGGTCGTCTTGGGGGCTTAATTGGCCAAACTGTACTCTGAATATAAGATCTTAGTACTTTGAGCATAGTCTCGGCCTTCGAGATGAAATCGGACGGCGATGACCCAAACTTTAAAGATGTTCATATCAATAATACGGAACTCTTTCATGTAGATCACTTCTCCATTTGAGACCATCTTAAATAAGTTCTTGACCGTGCCAAAATCTGATGTCAACAAGGGGTTTGGTTTTTGTATGTTCGCCTCCACCCCCTCCCCTACGCCTCCACTTTCCACATCACTTTTCTCCATACACCTCCACCTACCCCGTTGATTTTGTTTCCTTCAATTTGGTTTTTTCCCTCTCGATCGTTCACCTCCACACGGTTTCCGTTTCTCCCTCTTAATTCGTTTGAATCCACATCAACGAATCAAATCGTAACTTACCAATTCTCAAAACACAATCGAAACCTACCAATTTCAGCTAAATCAAATATTTTTCTTTCATTTCCTCAACAAAAACTCAACGCGCCTTCCTTTCCCATCATACCTCAGTACATGGCTGGAAAATTGCTGGACATGTGGTCCCAGCATGAGTCCACCGGCCGCATCAAACAAACCCAATCCAACTAATCGTTTCTTTCCTTTTGATTACCTCATCCCTACGAATTGAGTTCTTCCCTAAAAAATATGGGTCATGCTACGCATCGCCTGGCTTGTCTTTTTAAAACATCGGCCGGGGCGCGAGGCACTGGATATAGCAGCATCGTGCGCATGAGCTTCAACTTCACCTTTGCAACAGATTTACTGTTGCATAAACCTATCTTCACCTTTGCAACAGAGTGATGTTGCAGAAAACTTTGCAACATAGGTGATGTTGCAGAAACGCGGCTGCTATTGCCGACGCATGCCACAGCAGCACCGCCGACATTTGCCACACCGTCGTTGCAATCGCAATAGGATCCTTGTTGCGTAAAAGCAACAAGACCCTCGTCACATTTGCCCCGTGGGCAATGCCGGAGTTGGATGTGACGTCGGCGATAGGAGGGGCCGCAGCGGCGGAGAGGCAGCCGATGATGGTAGTCTACAGATCTCAATGTAAATTTTATTATATTTGAGGCGATTTGTATTTCCGATGAACTTTTATAATAGATCTAGATTTTTTTCGAAAAAGAAAATGGATGTGGCTAGATCTTAGTCGAACCAAATCCCAGTCAAGTGATAGAACATATAAAAAAGAAAAAAAGAAAAGAAAATAATTTATTTGCACGGATGTCTAGGTATGATAACACGAATATAACATCGATTAAGACTTGATTAAGTCTAAGTCGATCGAGATTTAGCAATGGGGAAAGAAAAAATTCTGCTTTTTCACGTAGCGAGATTAAATGGGGAGAACAGACAAAGTAGTGCCACTGGTCGTACGTTTTGCTGAGGTGACATGTGATTGATTGATGAATCGAAACGTCTCTGGCTAATAATGCTGCCACATCGACCGATGCATATCCTTACAGTGCATCGACAGTGCCGATGTCGGGTGGTGCACGTAATTACAAACTCTCTCTTTTGCGTGCGTGCACCACCACGTGACATAAACTCGTGTTTGCTGTACAGTAAGAAACAAAACAAAGCGTGTAAGCAAAGGCACCTCGGTTCTAGACCAGCGTTCCACGGAAGAGAAGAGCACCACTGCATGCATGCATGCACCGTGGCAACAAGTGTATGCATTCTTCTGTTGAAAAACAACAACAAGAAAGAAGAGGACGAAGAAGAAGAAGCAGTGCGAAACCAATGGGCCGGCGGCGCCCTGACGATCGGAGAAGATCCACCAAATTAAGGATCACGCCGTGAGGCGCAAGCTGGTTAAACCGCCATGCACGCACGCAGGAACAAGACAAAGGCGGTGCGCATCTTTTTTCCATAATTCCGTTGGCTATACTTGGCAAGCCAACCGGGAGACGCAAGCCCAGCACGTAAAAAAGAAAAGGAAGAAAAATAAAATGAAATGGTGCGTGAGAAGCGGTGGCTCGAGATCGATCGGACGGAGTAGTGAGTGCGGGTTTCTCGCCCCGGGCGCGACGTGAGGAATCGGCAACGTACGCGGCGCCCCTACCCACCACCCCACGCGCCGCATCACGGTTCCTTCTTCTCTCTCTCTCTCTCTCAGGCCACCAGCCAGGGCCTCTGGCCGAACAAATCCTGCGGTCCAGCTCGCAGATTCCCCCGCGCCGTCTATATATGCGCGCACCTTCCTTCCAGATCCCCCACCACATTCCTATCCTCCTCCTCTCCAACCAGACTTTCTCCGAGCGCTACCAGCTTCCTTCCATCCTCCTTCCTTCGCCGCCGAGGTTTCCTTCGATCGGGAGCGGTGGCGTGTTCCCTGGTTATCCGTGCGTTTCCGTTTGCATGGGGCTGGACGTCGGCGAGATCGGGATGCCCCTCGACCTGGGCCTCGACCTCAAGCTCTTCGTCGCCAAGACCGCCGGCCGGCTGGCCGCCGCGGCCAAGGAGGCGCCCGCCGTCGACGCCTGCATCCGCGGCCTCGAGGAGGAGCGCCGCAAGATCGAGGTCTTCCGCCGCGAGCTGCCGCTCTGCGCCCGCCTGCTCGCCGATGGTGGGTGACCAATCCGTTCATCCTCATGGATTTTTATGTTTGTTTAATTTCTGTTCGGATTTTATTCGCGCGCCGGCCGGTTCGTTTCCCTGACGCCTTGTGCGGTTGCGCGTCGTGCAGTCATCGAGTTCATGAAGGAGGAGGCGGCCAAGAGGAGCGAGCGCCGCGACGCCGACGACAACGACAAGCGGAAATGGATGAGCACGGCGCAGCTCTGGGTCGACAGCCGCGCCACCGACGCCGCCGATCCCGTGGTACATCTTCACTCCTTTCCGTTTCTATTTGTTTACTTTCGCTCTGGTTTGATCTTTATTATCTCCATATAAGTTGTTGCTATGCGATACGATTTCTTTGTAAAAAAAAATTCGATCCTGACCGAAACGAATCCATTCATTTCTTTGGTTTCAGAAGGAGCAGAGGAAGGAGAGCGCCCTGTCCAAGCCGATGCTGCTCGGCGGTGCCATCGGTGCGCCCATGGCAGCCAGCTGCCGTGCAATGCCGCCGCCGGCGGCTCCCCAGTACTTCGGCAGGGACGACAAGATTGTTGGCACACAAGGCCTGCCTGCTCTGCCCATGATTTCTCCGGCTGCGAACAGGCAGTTTTCTCCCCCTGTCGACGACCGCCATCAGGCTATCGCCGCAAAATTTGCTGCCCCCATGCCACCCCCGGGGCCTGGCTTGCAGACTCATGACCAGCAGTCGAGGAAGACAAGGCGGTGCTGGTCGCCGGAGCTTCACCGGCACTTTGTTGCCGCCTTGCACCAACTCGGTGGCCCTCAAGGTACTTGAGCCATAATTTAACCAAATGCTAGCTGTATGTGCTACTCTAGTTGGAACATTCGAAAAATATTGGAGTCCTTACAGAATTGTTCCATGATGATTGCAGTTGCCACTCCAAAGCAAATCAGGGAGATGATGAAAGTTGATGGCCTCACCAACGATGAAGTGAAAAGCCACCTCCAGGTTAGCAATCGTTTTATCCTTTTATGTGCAAATTTTTGTGAACAATCATCATTTTGAAATGCTATCTGTATATCTTGTCTTGAGACTAATTTGTATCATGTTGATGTTCAGAAATACCGTCTGCACAACCAGAGGTGCCCTAGCTCTTCTTCAGCCAGCCATCCGGTTATGCTGGTGGGCGATCTCTGGGCTCATCAGGAGCAAAGCAGCTCGCAGTCCCGGTCCCCTGAAGGCCCCCTTCAGCTCTCTGTTTCAGGGGTGGCCGTCTCGGCACTCACCGGCAGCGACAGTTCCGAGGAAGACGGCAGGTCGGTAGGCTATAGCCGGAGGTGATCTGAAGGCTTTGGGACTACCGTCGGAGATTTTCATGAGAGAGGTAGAGATAGCTTTGCGGCATGGATGACAATAACGGCATGCACTCTCGATCCAGAGGGTGTGGTGCAGGCCATGGATCCAGGGATATTGGGCGTTGATCCCACGCCCAAAAAATGAACTGATCATGGCCTTGTTCTTGTGATGTACATGAGGCTTTGTTTCGCGAGCGCTTCGGGCAGACCACCAATTTTCGCCCCGAGAAAATACTTACATACATATATAAATGAGATTCGAATATTGTTCAGTTGTTGCTGTGTTGAGAACTTGAGATGATGAATAAAGGTGCTACAGTTTTTGCTACTCGGTTCTTGCTTGCATATGAATGTTCAGCGTCAACCTTGTACTACCTGCTGAACTGCCCTTTTCTGACCAGGTGAAAATTCCATGTTGCTGAAATTTCATCAGCAACAGCATGTCAGCATCGCAGCAAAACCGAGGTCCTCTGAACCAAAGGAACTCAAGGACAAGAGCGCCATGGTTGCGCTCTCCGTTTTCTCCTTCGCATGGCGACCTCGACTGAACCGCGCCATTCTTTTCTGCAACTGGTGCGCGCTCGCCTAACCCTTTCGGGGCTGTTTGTGAAGCGAGTAAATATTTCAGTGTCCAGGCGACAGACAAAATCAAATCTTCAGGGAGAATTGAAGGAAGGAAAGAAGCAAACCGCGGCACGTTCCGGAATCCTGACCATGAGCTGGGACGCCCGCGCTGCACTGATCCCCGATAAGCTGCACGTCGCTGTCCCCTGCATGCCCTAATCGCCATTGTTATCATCCCTGTCGTGGGTCAACAACTATTATACATTAATAACTACTCCTGCCACCGCATCTGTTTGCTGTCTGTGCTTATCCACGGCCTAGTATAATGCAGTATTGATTCGCACGCCGGCTGCCCGATCGCTCTGATGAGCATGTGCCGATTAGACGGACTGGCGCGGTTCGGTGTGGGATTATCCCCGCATAATTTATATGATCAGCAGCAATTATAAAACCAGTTTGGGATTATTGTGATGCGCGTCGCTTTGGTCGCAAGGGGCGCTTTCTTCTTCTTGGCACGCATGGGGAATATCCTCCTTGCTGTTGCTTGCAGCGTCTCCGTCGTCGTCTGCTCGTCTCCATCCGTCCCGCGCGTCCCTTTCGCTGCGGGATGGGGTGCTTTGGCCCTCGGGGCCGCGATAAGCTTGTTTTTGGAATCGTCGGTCAGCTGTTGGTGATCCCGTCGTGAGCGCATAGGGACCTGGCTGAATGAATATCCCCGATCCGATCCTTCTTCGTTTGCGAAGAAAGGAATATTCACATCTTTGTTTTCATATTTTTTTGCTGGCACTCTGTTTTTTTTTTCAGGGTAAAAGGGAGTTTTTATTCCAAGATGATAGAGTTATACTCCCTCCGTTCCTAAATGTAAGTCTTTTTTGAGATTCCATTACAAACTACATACGGATGTATATAGACATATTTTAGAGTGTAGATTCACTTATTTTATTTCGTATGTACTCCATAGTGAAATCTCTAAAAAGACTTATATTTAAGAACGGAGGGAGTAGATAAGAGAGAAGAATTGCGCAGTGCATGGTGATCCTCTGTGTAGCCAAACTGCTTTGCTACATTCAGTGCAGCTGTATCTTGCGAGGCAATCTGCTACTCTATTCAGATTACGGTGAAGTTTTTCGGAATAAACTCCTGATTCTCTCTGAGGGCTTTGATCTCCAATGCAAGATGACCGTGTGGAGAACGGACAAGTGACTCGTCTCTTAAGATAGATAGGGTCATAGACGAGTACGACTGCACAATGTCCGGAAGCTCGGTGTGTCATTACATGTATCTTTGCTTCCAACACAATTGCAGTGGACAGATATCTGTAGGCAGCAAAAATAACCGTCCCAACGTGGTGTCGCAAAATCATACATGCGGCTGTATGCGCACACTCTGGATATACCGAAGAAAATCCGGCAGGCTTTGCTTGCTCTGATGCGGTTGTGAATAAACATGAATTTTATTTAAAAATATTCTTTTGATGAGGGATATACTCTGTTGCAGCATAGAATCTGAGTGTTTTATTAATACAGTACAATCGCAGATGCTTATATACATTTTTTCTGCTGGCACTCTTTTTTTTTCAAGGTAAAAGGGAGTTCTTATTCCAAGATGATAGAGTTATAGATAAGAGAGAAGAATTCCGCGGTGCACGGTCATCCTCTGTGTAGCCAAACTGCTTTATTACATTCAGTGCAGCTGTATCTTGCGAGGCAATCTGCTACTCTATTCGGATTATGGTGGTTTTTGGGGAATAAACCCCTGATCCCCTCTCAGGGCTTTGATCTCCAATGCAAGATGACCCTATGGAGAACGAACAAGTGACTCTCTTAGCATAGATAGGGCCATAGACGAGTCCGATTGCGCAATGTCCGGAAGCTCGGTGTATCATCATATGTATCTCTGCTTCCAACGCGTTATTGCGGTGTAACAGGTATCTGTAGGCAGCAAAAATAACCGTCCCATCATGGTGTCGCAAAATCGTACCAGCGGCGGCTGTATGCTCGCACTCTGGATATACTGAAGAAAATCTGGCAGACTTTGCTTACTTTGATGCGGCTGTGAATAAACAAGAAATTTATTATAAAAAACATTCTTATGACGAGGGATATATTCTGTTGCGGCAAAGAATCTAAGTTTTTTAATACAGTACGATCGCAGATGTTCACATACACTCACCCCTATAAATGCATACACGCACACCTTAACCCTATGAGCACATCCAAGATACCGAGTCAGCACAACATCTTGAGATTGACGAAGTCATCAGAGGCGTCTGCTCGGTTTGAACGTCTCCTCCCACTGAACGAACATCGCCGAAAAGAGTGGAACAAATAGAGCAAAATGCGAGCACCAGTGCCATGTCTAGGACTTGAACCCTGGTGGTTTGGTTCCACCTCAAGGAACCCATTTGAGTTATGCACAATTCGCAAGAATCGAAATACTTGATATTTCAGTACTTAAATGTTGGTCTGAGTATTTGATATTTGAGTACTTCAATGTTGGTCTGAAACTGATAACAATCACATACATACTCTCATTTTCTGGCACATTTCGCTGCTGACCCTCACGGGGGGAAGGACGAGACACAGTCGAGTGATGGGACAATTTTCTATATCTGACAGTGGAGGACGATCTCTGATATCGAAGATCACCCGCCGACATCCGATGCGTCAGGTAGGGGGTGAAGGCGTCAAACTCTTAGCCAGCCTCTCCAACCATGTCGGATCACGAGCAGCAGCAGCAGCGACCACCTCCAGTACGCATGACCAATCCCAGCAAAGAGGCTTCTTTGTGTGGGGGCAGAAAATCCCCGTCGAAGCTCGTCGGCGAGCAAGTTTCCACCAACAAAAATCCGTTGATTCAGCGTCGACTGAAGGGACCCACCACGTCATGGCTCATGAACCTCCCTTAGTGCTCGGTGGTCTCCTAGGGAGACCTCTCCCGCCTATTTGTGGCCAACTTCTAGGGCACTTTTGTGCGCCCTCGCATGCCTCCACCGTTTCTGCCAGATCCACAACACGGTCACATGATTTCCCCGTAGGCCACCATATTTTACTTTCCGCCATGGAGTCCTCTACGATAAGATGTTGGAGAAGCTCAGGACCCGAGAGATCCTGACGGTGGCCAGTTGTTCGCCCTAGCGAAGAAGTGCGCCAAGACCGATGAGGCACGCACTTTTCATCACACAAGAACCGACCAGACGTAGGTCGGGGGCGCCGACCATGATGACATCGCCGGAAGACGAAGACGTGCAAGGGCAAGCTCGTCCTAGCGGTGTAGCTGCAAGGCCGCAAGACACAACGGGGCAGGCTGGAAGGCGACAAGGAGAAGGTCGAGGCCGCCGGAGAGGGTGCAAGTAAGTGGTGCCCTCTCCATCGATCCAAAGGGAATGGCCTCGGGAACTTCAGGGAAGTCTGAAACTTCACCGGGGTCCATCGCCAGGATGTTGCGAGGTCGACCATGATAGTCACGACAGCTAGGAGCGCGAGGAAGGACGTGGTGCTCGCGGCACTCGCGTCCGCGAAGGGGATCATGACGTGCGCTGATAGCGTGCAAAGTGCGCATGGTTTAGTTGTAGCCTTTTCAAAGTAAGAGTATCGATTCCACAGGGAACACCTTCTAGAGACTTATGGACATGTGACAACAAGTTAGTTCTAGATGCAAAGCAAAATGAAGGCGGAAGGTTGTAATAATTTTGAGTGAAGTGTAGACAAAAGTAAATTGTGCAAAAGAAGTAAAAGAAGAATGCAAAGTGATGAAACCAACAAGAAGGTTAAAGCGTTCTCAGGGAGTCCAGAATTCCCACTAGTATGTGTCTAACATATGCTATAGCATATTCCTAGGTTGGATACTTGAGCCACTCTTGATGTTTGTAATTGGGCGGAGCCGAGTATAGTATACGTTCTACTCGAAGTAGACTCCACATAACGCACACCACTACTGTAGTTTCCCCTCTCCGGTTCTCACTACGGTAATTTAGGGTTCCCCCGTGGATGTGGCCACACTAAGAGTTCTTTATACTCCCCTATCAATTGCAAAGTTCGGTAATAGAGGATAGTGTTGTCACCTCTTTACACCTACATCATAACCTTTACAATGATGGTAATATGCTCCATGTGTTGAATGGGGCCCCTTCACAACATTCGAAGGCTATTAAGTCAAACATTCAACAGAGAATCTCGTATCCTTATAAGATTTCAACACTATACATACTAGGCTTCATCCATATCCATGAGAACTAAGGGAACTACTTACACATGGAGATAGCAAGCATCACATGAATAACAGCGATACGCATGGATGATAAATCAGAGTAATACACGTACGGATCCACTAGGGTTTGGCATTTGATAACCCAGAAGTATAGGGGATCAATTGTAGCT
Source organism: Aegilops tauschii subsp. strangulata (assembly GCF_002575655.3). Taxonomy (NCBI): domain Eukaryota; kingdom Viridiplantae; phylum Streptophyta; class Magnoliopsida; order Poales; family Poaceae; genus Aegilops; species Aegilops tauschii. The sequence continues at coordinate 490,856,065 of NC_053039.3, forward strand.
TTTTCGATAAATAAGAGTGTCGAACCCAACGAGGAGCTAAAGGTAGGATTTATATTACCTTCAAGTTCTATCGACCACTGATACAACTCTGTGCACACTTAACGTTCGCTTTACCTAGAGCAAGTATGCAATTATTTTGTAGGTGTAGGGATAAGTTTGCAAGAATAAAACTAGCGGTACTTAGCGAGAATAAAACTATGAGTAATTTGCAAGATAATAAAAATTAGTTGTTTAGTAGAAAGCTTTTGTAACACAAGAGAAAGATTTGTCCCTAGGCAATCGACAACTAGACTGGTAATCATTATTGCAGTTTTACATGAGGGAGAGGCATGAGCTAACATACTTTCCGTACTTGGATCATATGCACTTATGATTGGAACTCTAGCAAGCATCCGCAACTACCAAAGATCATTAAGGTAAAACCCAACCATAGCATTAAGTATCAAGTTCTCTTTACTCCCATATGCAACAACCCCTTACTCGGGCGTAAGCTTCTGTCACTCTAGCCACCCACTATAAGCGAATTATGAATGTAGTGCAACACCCTACAACGGCAATCCCACACGTTTGCGCGACACGGAGGGCATCATAGGACAGCACCAAAATAAAACATACAGCTCAAACCAATGACGATCATCAATCAACCCATAGGACAAAACGAATCTACTCAAACATCATAGGATGGCCATACATCATTGGATAATAATATGTGGCATAAAGCACCATGTTTAAGTAGAGATTACAACAGGGAGAAGAGCTATTACACCGCTGCATAGAGGGGGAGAGAGTTGGTGATGACGGCAACAAAGTTGTTGGTGTAGATCACCATCACGATGATGGCCCCGGCGGTGTTCCGGCACCACCGGGAGAGAGGGGGAGAGAGCCCCTCCTTCTTCTTCTTCCTTGGCCTCCCCCCTAGATGGGAGGAGAGTTCCCCTTCTAGTCAATGGTCTCCATGGCTCCCGGAGGTCAGGAGCTCCTCCGAGATTGGAACTCTCTCTCAGTTCTCTTCTGTTTCGCATTCCTATTTTCTAGCCCTTCACCGTTTTTTAAATTCCCGGAGATCTGTAACTCCGATTGGGCTAAAATATTAACATGATTTTCTTCCAGATATTATCTTTCTTGCGGCCGAAGAAGGGCACCAACCTCCTTACTAGGGCCCCACAAGCTTGCCCGGCGCGCCCAGGGTAGGAGGGCGCGCCGTCTGAGCTTGTGCCCCCTCGGGCATCGTCTCGCGTTGATTCTTTTTCCCCAGAATCACATATATTCCAAAATAAATCTTTGCAAATTTTATCGCGTTTGGAATTCGTTTGATATGGATATTATGCGAAACAAAAAACATGCAACAAACAGGAACTGGCACCGGGCACTAGATCAATATGTTAGTCCCAAAAATAATATAAATATTGCCAAAGTATATGAAAGTTGTAGAATATTGGCATGAAACAATCAAAAAATTATAGATAAGCGGAGACGTATCAGCATTACACGAGCTGAGAGGGGATGGTGGTGAAGATGATGATGGAGATGGAAACTGTCGGCGCCTCCATGCACAAGGTGATGGCGATGGCAGAGTCCTCCTTGTCGATTCGCCCTCTGATACGTCCATTTTGCATCATGCTTTTATATTGATATTTATTGCATTATGGCTGTTATGACACATTATAGCACAATACTTATGCCTTTTCTCTCTTATTTTACAAGGATTACACAAAGAGGGAGAATGCCGGCAGCTTGAATTCTGGACTAGAAAAGGAGCAAATCTGAGAGACCTATTCTGCACAACTCCAAAAGTCCTGAAAATCTATGGAGAATTATTTTGGAATATATAAAAATATTAGTCGAAGAAAGTACCAGAGGGGCCCCACCAGGAAGCCACAAGGGTGGGGGCGCACCCTACCCCCCTAGGCGCGCCCCCTGCCTTGTGGGCCCCCTGGCAGGCCTCCGGTGCCTATCTTCTGCTATATTATGTGTTTTGACCTGGAAAAAAAAATCAAGAGGAAGCTTTTGGGACGAAGCGCCGCTGTCTCGAGGCAAAACCTGGGCAGAAGCAATATAGGGCTCCGACGGAGCTGTTCTGCCGGGGAAACTTCCCTCCCGGAGGGGAAAATCGAAGCCATCGTCACCACCAACGATCTTCTCATCGAGAGGGGGTCAATCTCCATCAACATCTTCACCAACACCATATCCTATTAAACCCTAGTTCATCTCTTGTATCCGATCTTTGTCTCAAAATCTCAGATTGGTACCTGTGGGTTGCTAGTAGTGTTGATTACTCCTTGTAGTTGATGCTAGTTGGTTTATTCGGTGGAAGATCGTATGTTCAGATCCTTAATGATAATTAATACTCCTCTGATTATGAATATGAATATGCTTTGTGAGTAGGTACGTTTGTTCCTAAGGACATGGGAGAAGTCTTGTTATAAGTAATCATGTGAATTTGGTATTCGTTCGATATTTTGATGAGATGTATGTTGTCTCTCCTCTAGTGGTGTTATGTGAACGTCGACTACATGACACTTTACCATGATTTGGGCCTAGGGGAAGGCATTGGGAAGTAATAAGTAGATGATGGGTTGCTAGAGTGACAGAAGTTTAAACCCTAGTTTATGCGTTGCTTTGTAAGGGGCTGATTTGGATCCATATGTTTCATGCTATGTTTAGATTTATCTTAATACCTTTATCATAGTTGTGGATGCTTGCGAGGGGGTTAATCATAAGTGGGAAGTTTGTTCAATTAAGAACAACACCCAAGCACTGGTCCACCAACATATCAAATTATCAAAGTAACGAACGCGAATCTTATGAGCATGATGAAAACTAACTTGACAGTAATTCCCATGTGTCCTCGAGAGCGCTTTGCATTATATAAGAGTTTGTCTAGGCTTGTCCTTTGCTACAAAAAGGATTGGGCCACCTTGCTGCACCTTAGTTACTTTTGTTACTTGTTACCCATTATGAATTATCTTATCACAAAACTAAATGTTATCGATAATTTCAGTGCTTGCAGAGAATACCTTGCTAAAAACCGATTATCATTTCCTTCTGCTCCTCGTTGGGTTCGACACTCTTACTTATCGAAAGGACTACGATAGACCCCCTATACTTGTGGGTCATCACCCTCCAGAGGCTAGGGCTCTATGTTCTGGAATGGTTTCTAGTGGCTACGGGTCTCTGATTCATGATCCGATCACACCGGGGTAAAATACTGGATCAGGCAGTGGCGACGACTGTTGATACAACACGCGATACGAGCATGCGTGGTGGTACCTTTGACTCCTTTGTTGAACTTCTTTCTTCTCCCATTCACTTCTCTCTTTTATGGTATATTATATCACGTTAATTTATGTCTTACGTTGTTTCCTCGTACTCTCCAAATACTTCTCGAGATGACATCCTGGTGAAAATAGGCAAAAGAGGTGCACGAATGCGGTAAAATCCAGCAAACCCTACTAGTACAATGCAAAATAAAAAGGTAGAAATAACGTAAATTTTGGACTCATCAACTCACCCAAGCTTAAGTCTTGCTCATCCCCGAGCATGTACGGTAGCTTGTAATAACAAGGTCATCGAGTTTTATGAGGTGCTGATAAATATAGAGGCATGAGTTCGTCACAAGCAATCAGAACACACATAAGATAAACGATAGAACGGGTATTAGCACCTTTTCACTGTTAGGATGATCATGAAGGCTTCCACACCTTGCTACTAAATTTATTAGTGAACGTGTCACAACTCCATGTAATAGGCTATTCATTTTTCAACCAAGAAAATAGCAAGGGGTCCTCAGTTTTTATCATAATACTTGAATATTATTTTTCACCTTTTCTTTGGAAGCATGTTTATTCGCCCATCTCACACTTGTTCTTTTTCATGTGAGATACTCCCTACGTTACGTCATGTAAGGTGTAGTTTTCTAGCATGGTGACCAAGGCACAGAATTTTAAAGATTTTTGGTCGAAATTACCCTTTGTTAATTCATTGGTTTGCGGCAAGTAAATCAATTAGACAAGGAAATGAAGAGATACATGTAATCAAAAGAGAGATACTTTCCTTCTTTTCCTATAAAGAGAGATACAGAAAATCGGGAGAGACATACTTTCCTTATTTGCACCATAAATACCCAAATGTTCCCTCTACACTAGAGGGCACGCCAAAAATACTTTTCCGCCGCCGCAAGCCTCTAACCTCGTGAGATCCCATCTTGGGGCTTTTCCGGTACTTTGCCGGAGGGGGATTCAATCACGGAGGGCCTTGATACATCCATTTTGCATCATGCTTTTATATTGATATTTATTGCATCATGGGCTGTTATTACACGTTATATCACAACACTTATGCCTATTCTCTCTTATTTTATAAGGTTTACATGAAGAGAGAGAATGTCGGCAACAGGAATTCTGGACTGGAAAAGGAGCAAATATTTGAGACCTTTTCTGCACAACTCCAAAAATCTTGAAACTTCACGGAGAATCATTTTGGAATAAATAAAAAATATTGGGGGAAGAAAGTACCAGAGGGGGCCACCAGCCAGCCACAAGGGTGGAGGGCGCGCCCTACCCCCTGGGCGTGCCCCCGTCCTTGTGGGGCCCCTGGCAGGCCCCCGACGCCCATCTTCTGCTATATGGTGTGTTTTGACCTGGAAAAAATCAGAAGGAAGCTTTCGGGACGAAGCGCCGCCGTCTCGAGGCGGAACCTGGGCAGAACCAATCTAGGGCTCCGGCGGAGCTGTTCTACCGGGGAAACATCCCTCCGGGAGGGGGAAATCATCGCCATCGTCATCACCACCGATCCTTTCATCGAGAGGGGGTGAGTCTCCATCAACATCTTCACAGCACCATCCCCTCTCAAACCCTAGTTCAACTCTTGTATCCGATCTTTGTCTCAAAACCACAGATTGGTACCTGTGGGTTGCTAGTAGTGTTGATTACTCCTTGTAGTTGATGCTAGTTGGTTCATTTGGTGGAAGATCATATGTTCAGATCCTTAATGATAATTAATACTCCTCTGATTATGCACATGAATATGCTTTGTGAGTAGTTACGTTTGTTCCTGAGGACATGTGAGAATTCTTGTTATAAGTAATCATGTGAATTTGGTATTCATTCGATATTTTGATGAGATGTATGTTGTCTTTCCTCTAGTGGTGTTATGTGAACGTCGACTACAAGACACTTCACCATGGGCCTAGGGGAAGGCATTGGGAAGTAATAAGTAGATGATGGTTTGCTAGAGTGTCAGAAGCTTAAACCCTAGTTTATGCGTTGCTCCATAAGGGGCTGATTTGGATCCATATGTTTCATGCTATGGTTAGGTTTACCTTAATTCTTCTTTCGTAGTTGCGGATACTTGCGAGAGGGGTTAATCATAAGTGGGAGGTTTGTCCAAGGAAGGAAAGCACCCAAGCACCGGTCCACCCACATATCAAATTATCAAAGTAACGAACGCGAATCATATGAGCATGATAAAAACTAACTTGACAACAATTCCCATGTGTCCTCGGGAGCGCTTCGCTTTATATAAGAGTTCGTCCAGGCTTGTCCTTTGCTACAAAAAGGATTGGGCCACCTTGCTGCACCTTAGTTACGTTTGTTACTTGTTCCTTTTACGAATTATCTCATCATACAACTATCTGTTACCGATAATTTCAGTGCTTGCAGAGAATACCTTGCTGAAAACCGCTTGTCATTTCCTTCTGCTCCTCGTTGGGTTCGACACTCTTACTTATCGAAAGGACTATGATAGATCCCCTATACTTGTGGGTCATCAAGACTCTTTTCTGGCGTCGTTCCCGGGGAGTGAAGCGCCTTTGGTAAGTGGAATTTGGTAAGGAAACATTTATATAGTGTGCTGAAATTTACTGCCACTTCTTACTATGGAAAATAATCCTTTGAGGGGCTTGTTCGGGGTATCTTCACCTCGACTGGAAGAGCAAAGAGTTGCTCCTGAACCTACTGCACCTACTGAAAATATTTATTATGAAATTCCTTCGGGTATGATAGAGAAACTGCTAGCTAATCCTTATGCAGGAGATGGAACATTACATCCCGATATGCACCTAATCTATGTGGATGGAGTTTGTGGATTATTTAAGCTTGCAGGTATGCCCGAGGATGTTGTCAAGAAGAAGGTCTTCCCTTTATCTTTGAAGGGAAAGGCATTGACATGGTATAGGCTATGTGATGATATTGGATCATGAAACTACAACCGATTGAAATTTGAATTTCATCAGAAATTTTACCCTATGCATCTGGTTGATCGTGATCGGAATTATATATATAATTTTTGGCCTCGTGAAGGAGAAAGTATCGCTCAAGCTTGGGGGAGGCTTAAGTCAATGTTATATTCATGCCTCAATCATGAGTTCTCAAGAGAAATTATTATTCAAAAAATTTATGCTCAACTTTCTCATAATGATCGATCCATGCTCAATACTTCTTGTACCGGTTCTTTTATGAAGATGGATATTGATTTCAAATGGGATTTATTGGAAAGAATTAAACGCAACTCTGAAGATTGGGAACTCGACGAAGGTAAGGAGTCAGGTATAAACCTTAAGTTTGATTGTGTTAAATCTTTTGTGGATACCGATGCTTTTCGTGAATTTAGCACTAAATATGGACTTGACTCTGAGATAGTAGCTTCTTTCTGTGAATCATTTGCTACTCATGTTGATCTCCCTAAGGAGAAGTCGTTTAAATATAATCCTCCCATTGAAGTTAAAGTAGTAGAACCTATTAAAGTTGAAGAAGAAACCATTACTTATAATGTTGATCCTATTGTTCCTACTGCTTAAATCGAGAAACCACCTTTTCCTGTTAGAATAAAGGATCATGCTAAAGCTTCAACTGTGGTTCATAAGAGTTATACCTACACCCCCTGAGCAAATTAAAGTTGAACCTAGTATTGCTATGGTTAAAGATTGCTACCTCTTGAGCACTGCGTTGGTTTTCCCTTGAAAAGGAAAGGGTGATGCAACAAAGTAGCGTAAGTATTTCCCTCAGTTTTTGAGAACCAAGGTATCAATCCAGTAGGAGGCTACGCGCGAGTCCCTCACACCTACACAAACAAATAAATCCTCGCAAGCAACGCGATAAGGGGTTGTCAATCCCTACACGGTCACTTACGAGAGTGAGATCTGATAGATATGATAAGATAATATTTTTGGTATTTTTATAATAAAGATGCAAAGTAAAATAAAAGCAACGGAAATAACTAAGTGTTGGAAGATTAATATGATGGAAGATAGACCCGGGGGCCATAAGTTTCACTAGTGGCTTCTCTCAAGAGCATAAGTATTTTACGATGGGTGAACAAATTACTGTTGAGCAATTGACAGAATTGAGCATAGTTATGAGAATATCTAGGTATGATCATGTATATAGGCATCACGTCCGAGACAAGTAGACCGACTCCTGCCTGCATCTACTACTATTACTCCACACATCGACCGCTATCCAGCATGCATCTAGAGTATTAAGTTCATAAGAACAGAGTAACGCTTTAAGCAAGATGACATGATGTAGAGGGATAAATTCATGCAATATGATAAAACTCCCATCTTGTTATCCTCGATGGCAACAATACAATACGTGCCTTGCTGCCCCTACTGTCACTGGGAAAGGACACCGCAAGATTGAACCCAAAGCTAAGCACTTCTCCCATTGCAAGAAAGATCAATCTAGTAGGCCAAACCAAACTGATAATTCGAAGAGACTTGCAAAGATAACCAATCATACATAAAAGAATTCAGAGAAGATTCAAATATTGTTCATAGATAAACTTGATCATAAACCCACAATTCATCGGTCTCAACAAACACACCGCAAAAGAAGATTACATCGAATAGATCTCCACAAGAGAGGGGGAGAACATTGTATTGAGATCCAAAAAGAGAGAGGAAGCCATCTAGCTAATAACTATGGACCCGAAGGTTTGAGGTAAACTACTCACACTTCATCGGAGAGGCTATGGTGTTCATGTAGAAGCCCTCCGTGATCGATGCCCCCTCCGGCGGAGCTCCGGAATAGGCCCCAAGATGGGATCTCGTGGGTACAGAAGGTTGCGGCGGTGGAATTAGTTTTTTGGCTCCGTATCTGATCATTTGGGGGTACGTAGGTATATATAGGAGGAAGGAGTACGTCGGTGGAGCAACAAGGGGCCCACGAGGGTGGAGGGCGCACCTGGGGGGGGGGGGTAGGCACACCCCCTACCTCGTGGCTTCCTGCTTGATTTCTTGACGTAGGGTCCAAGTCCTCTGGATCATGTTCGTTCCGAAAATCACGTTCCCGAAGGTTTCATTCCGTTTGGACTCCGTTTGATATTCTTTTTTCTGCGAAACTCTGAAATAGGCAAAAACAGCAATTCTGGGCTGGGCCTCCGGTTAATAGGTTAGTCCCAAAAATAATATAAAAGTGAATAATAAAGCCCAATAATGTCCAAAACAGAAGATAATATAGCATGGAGCAATCAAAAATTATAGATACGTTGGAGACGTATCAAGCATCCCCAAGCTTAATTCCTGCTCGTCCTCGAGTAGGTAAATGATAAAAACAGAATTTTTGATGTGGAATGCTACTTGGCATAATTTCAATGTAATTCTTCTTAATTGTGGTATGAATATTCAGATCCGAAAGATTCAAGATAAAAGTTCAATATTGACATAAAAATAATAATACTTCAAGCATACTAACTAAGCAATTATGTCCTCTCAAAATAACATGGCCAAAGAAAGTTCATCCCTACAAAATCATATAGTTTAGTCATGCTCCATTTTCGTCACACAAGAATGCTCTCATCATGCACAACCCCGATGACAAGCCAAGCAATTGTTTCATACTTTAGTAATCTCAAACTTTTTCAACCTTCACGCAATACATGAGCGTGAGCCATGGATATAGCACTATGGGTGGAATAGAATATGATGATGGGAGTTATGTGGAGAAGACAAAAAAGGAGAAAGTCTCACATCAACGAGGCTAATCAATGAGCTATGGAGATGCCCATCGATTGATGTTAATGCAAGTAGGGATTGCCATGCAACGGATGCACTAGAGCTATAAATATATGAAAGCTCAACAAAAGAAACTAAGTGGGTGTGCATCCAACTTGCTTGCTCACGAAGACCTAGGGCACTTGAGGAGGCCCATTGTTGGAATATACAAGCCAAGTTCTATAATGAAAAATTCCCACTAGTATATGAAAGTGACAAAACAAGAGACTCTCTATCATGAAGATTATGGTGCTACTTTGAAGCACAAGTGTGGTAAAAGGATAGTAACATTGTCCCTTCTCTCTTTTTCTCTCATTTTTTGGGCCTTCTCTTTTTTTTATGGCCTTTCTCTCTCTTTTTTTTATTCCTCACTTGGGACAGTGCTCTAGAAAAAATGATGATCATCACACTTCTATTTATTTACAACTCAATGATTACAACTCGATACTAGAACAAAGTATGACTCTATATGAATGTCTCCGGCGGTGTACCGGGAGATGCAATGAACCAAGAGTGAAATGTATGAAAGAATTATGAACGGTGGCTTTGCCACAATACTATGTCAACTACATGATCATGCAAAGCAATATGACAATGATGAACGTGTCATGATAAACGGGATGGTGGAGAGTTGCATGGCAATATATCTCGAAATGGCTATGGAAATGCCATAATAGGTAGGTATGGTGGCTGTTTTGAGGAAGATATAAGGAGGTTTATGTGTGAAAGAGCATATCATATCACGGGGTTTGGATGCACCGGCGAAGTTTGCACCAACTCTCAATGTGAGAAAGGGCAATGCACGGTACCGAAGAGGCTAGCAATGATGGAAAGGTGAGAGTGCGTATAATCCATGGACTCAACATTAGTCATAAAGAACTCACATACTTATTGCAAAAATCTACAAGTCATCAAAAACCAAGCACTTCGTGCATGCTCCTAGGGGGATAGATTGGTAGGAAAAGACCATCGCTCGTCCCCGACTGCCACTCATAAGGAGGACAATCAAAGAACACCTCATGTTTCAAATTTGTTACACAACGTTTACCATACGTGCATGCTACGGGACTTGCAAACTTCAACACAAGTATTTCTCAAATTCACAACTACTCAACTAGCACAACTTTGATATCACTACCTCCATGTCTCAAAACAATCATCAAGCATCAAACTTCTCTTAGTATTCAACACACTCATAAGAAAGTTTTTACTATTCTTGAATACCTAGCATATTAGGATTATTTAAGCAAATTACCATGCTATTTAAGACTCTAAAAATAATCTAAGTGAAGCATGAGAGATCAATAGTTTCTATAAAACAAATCCACCACCGTGCTCTAAAAGATATAAGTGAAGTACTAGAGCAAAAACTATATAACTCAAAAGATATAAGTGAAGCACATAGAGTATTCTAATAATTTCCGAATCATGTTTGTCTCTCTCAAAATATGTGTACAGCAAGGATGATTGTGGTAAACTAAAAGCAAAGACTCAAATCATACAAGACGCTCCAAGCAAAACACATATCATGTGGTGAATAAAAATATAGCTCCAAGTAAAGTTACCGATGGAAGTAGACAAAAGAGGGGATGCCTTCCGGGGCATCCCCAAGCTTTGGATTTTAGGTGTCATTATATTATCTTGGGGGTGCCATGGGCATCCCCAATCTTAGGCTCTTGCCACTCCTTGTTCCATAATCCATCAAATCTTTCACCCAAAACTTGAAAACTTCACAACACAAAACTCAGCAGAAAATCTCGTGAGCTCCGTTAGCGAAAGAAAACAAAAGACCACTTCAAGGTACTGTAATGAACTCATTCTTTATTTATATTGGTGTTAAACCTACTGTATTCCAACTTCTCTATGGTTTATAAACTCTTTTACTAGCCATAGATTCATCAAAATAAGCAAACAACACACGAAAAACAGAATCTGTCAAAAACAGAACAGTCTGTAGTAATCTGTAACTAACGCAAACTTCTGGAACTCCAAAAAATCAGCAAAAATTGGAAGACCTAGACAATTTGTTTATTGATCAGCAGCAATTGGAATCAATATTTTATCACGTTCTGGTGATTTTTAACAATTATTTTTGTGAACAGAAAGTTTCTGGAAATTACAGCAAGATCAAATAACTATCATCCAAGAAGATCCTATACGTTTAAATTGGCACAAACACTAATTAAAACATAAAAACACATCTAACCAGAGGCTAGATCAAATATTTATTCCTAAACAGAAGCAAAAATCAGAAAAAACTAAAAATAAAATTGGGTTGCCTCCCAACAAGCGCTATCATTTAACGCCCCTAGCTAGGCATAAAAGCAAGGATAGATCTAGGTATTGCCATCTTTGGTAGGCAATCCATAAGTGGCTCTCATGATAGACTCATATGGTAACTTTATTTTCTTCCTAGGGAAGTGTTCCATGCCTTTCTTTAATGGAAATTGGAATCTAATATTCCCTTCCTTCATATCAATAATTGCACCAATCGTTCTAAGGAAAGGTCTACCAAGAATAATAGGACATGAAGGATTGCAATCTATGTCAAGAACGATAAAATCTACGGGCACATAGTTCCTATTTGCAACGATAAGAACATCATTAATTCTTCCCATGGGTTTCTTAATAGTGGAATCCGCGAGGTGCAAGTTTAAAGAGCAATCATCAAAATCACGGAAACCTAGCAAATCGCACAAAGTTTTTGGAATCGTGGAAACACTAGCACCCAAATCACACAAAGCATAGCATTCATGATCTTTAATCTTAATTTTAATAGTATGTTCCCACTCATCATAAAGTTTTCTAGGGATAGAAACTTCCAACTCAAGCTTTTCTTCATAAGATTGCATCAAGGCATCAACGGTATGTTTGGTAAAAGCTTTATTTTGACTATAAGCATGAGGAGAATTTAGCACGAATTGCAACAAGGAAATACAATCTATCAAAGAGCAATTATCATAATTAAATTCCTTGAAATCCAAAATAGTGGGTTTATTAATATCTAGGGTTTTGTTCTCTTCAATCCCACTTTTGTCAATTTTAGCGTCAAGATCTAAAAACTCTGGATTTTTGGAACGCCTTCTAGGTAAAGGTGGATCATATTCAGTCCCATCATTATCAAGATTCATATTGCAAAACAAAGATTTAATAGGGGACACATCAATAACTTTTAGATCTTCATCTTTATTTTCATAGAAATTTGAAGAACACGCTTTCATAAAGCAATCTTTCTTAACACGCATCCTAGCGGTTCTTTCTTTGCACTCATCAATGGAAATTCTCATGGCTTTGAGAGACTCATTGATATCATGCTTAGGAGGAATAGATCTCAATTTCAAAGAATCAACATCAAGAGAAATTCTATCAACGTTCCTAGCCAATTCATCAACTTTAAGCAATTTCTCTTCAAGCAAAGCATTGAAATTCTTTTGCGACTTCAAAAATTCTTTAACACTAGTCTCAAATTCAGAGGGCATCTTATTAAAATTTCCATAAGAATTGTTGTAGGAATTACCATAATTATCAGAGGAATTGATAGGATAAGGCCTAGGATTAAAGTTTCCTCTATACGCGTTGTTACCAAAATTATTCCTACCAACGAAATTCACATCCAAAGATTCGTTATTATTCTCAATCAAAGTAGACAAGGGCATATCATTAGGATCATAAGAAACACTTTTACTAGCAAATAATTTCATAAGTTCATCCATCTTTCCACTCAAAACATTAATTTCTTCTATCGCATGCACTTTTTTATTAGTAGATCTTTCAGTGTGCCATTGAGAATAATTAACCATAATATTATCTAGGAGTTTAGTAGCTTCTCCTAAAGTGATTTCCATAAAAGTGCCTCCCGCGGCCGAATCTAAAAGATTTCTAGAAGCAAAATTCAATCCGGCATAAAAAATTTGTATAATCATCCACAAATTCAAACCATGTGTAGGGCAATTACGTATCATTAATTTCATTCTATCCCAAGCTTGTGCAACATGTTAATGATCAAGTTGCTTAAAATTCATAATATCGTTTCTAAGAGAGATAATCTTGGCGGGAGGAAAATACTTAGAGATAAAAGCATCTTTGCACTTATTCCAAGAATCAATACTATTTTTAGGCAAAGACGAAAACCAAGCTTTAGCACGATCTCTAAGAGAAAAGGGAAATAGCTTCAATTTAACAATATCATTGTCAACATCTTTCTTCTTTTGCATATCACACAAATCAACGAAGCTATTTAGATGAGTAGCGGCATCTTCACTAGGAAGGCCGGCGAATTGATCTTTCATGACAAGATTCAACAAAGCAGCATTGATTTCACAAGATTCAGTATCAGTAAGAGGAGCAATCGGAGTGCTAAGGAAATCATTATTGTTGGTATTGGTAAAGTCACATAATTTGGTATTATCTTGAGCCATCGTGACAAACAAGCAATCCAACACATGAGCAAACGAGAAGCAAGCGAAAAAGAGGCGGACGAAAAAGAAAGGGCGAATAAAACGGCAAGGGTGAAGTGGGGGAGAGGAAAACGAGAGGCAAATGGCAAATGATGTAATGCGGGAGATAAGGGTTTGTGATGGGTACTTGGTATGTTGACTTTTGCGTAGACCTCCCCGGCAACGGCGCCAGAAATCCTTCTTGCTACCTCTTGAGCACTGCGTTGGTTTTCCCTTGAAGAGGAAAGGGTGACGCAGCAAAGTAGTGTAAGTATTTCCCTCAGTTTTTGAGAACCAAGGTATCAATACAGTAGGAGGCTACGCGTGAGTCCCTCGCACCTACACAAACAAATAAATCCTCGCAACCAACGCGATAAGGGGTTGTCAATCCCTACACGGTCACTTACGAGAGTTTGATCTGATAGGTATGATAAGATAATATTTTTGGTACTTCTATAATAAAGATGCAAAGTAAAATAAAAGCAACGGAAATAACTAAGTGTTGGAAGATTAATATGATGGAAGATAGACCCGGGGGCCATAGGTTTCACTAGTGGCTTCTCTCAGGAGCATAAGTATTTTATGGTGGGTGAACAAATTACTGTTGAGCAATTGACAGAATTGAGCATAGTTATGAGAATATCTAGGTATGATCATGTATATAGGCATCACGTCCGAGACAAGTAGACCGACTCCTGCCTGCATCTACTACTATTACTCCACACATCGACCGCTATCCAGCATGCATCTAGAGTATTAAGTTCATAAGAACAGAGTAACGCTTTAAGCAAGATGACATGATGTAGAGGGATAAATTCATGCAATATGATAAAAACCCCACCTTGTTATCCTCGATGGCAACAATACAATACGTGCCTTGCTGCCCCTACTGTCACTGGGAAAGGACACCTCAAGATTGAACCCAAAGCTAAGCACTTCTCCCATTGCAAGAAAGATCAATCTAGTAGGCCAAACCAAACTGATAATTCGAAGAGACTTGCAAAGATAACCAATCATACATAAAAGAATTCAGAGAAGATTCAAATATTGTTCATAGATAAACTTGATCATAAACCCACAATTCATCGGTCTCAACAAACACACCGCAAAAGAAGATTACATCGAATAGATCTCCACAAGAGAGGGGGAGAACATTGTATTGAGATCCAAAAAGAGAGAGGAAGCCATCTAGCTAATAACTATGGACCCGAAGGTCTGAGGTAAACTACTCACACTTCATCGGAGAGGCTATGGTGTTGATGTAGAAGCCCTCCGTGATCGATGCCCCCTCCGGTGGAGCTCTGGAACAGGCCCCAAGATGGGATCTCGTGGGTACAGAAGGTTGCGGCGGTGGAATTAGGTTTTTGGCTCCGTATCTAATCGTTTGGGGGTACGTAGGTATATATAGGAGGAAGGAGTATGTCGGTGGAGCAACATGGGGCCCACGAAGGTGGAGGGCGCGCCTGGGGGGGTAGGCGCGCCCCCTATCTCGTGGCTTCCTGCTTGATTTCTTGACGTAGGGTCCAAGTCCTCTGGATCATGTTCGTTCCGAAAATCACGTTCCCAAAGGTTTCATTCCGTTTGGACTCCGTTTGATATTATTTTTCTGCGAAACTCTGAAATAGGCAAAAACAGCAATTCTGGGCTGGGCCTTCGGTTAATAGGTTAGTTCCAAAAATAATATAAAAGTGAATAATAAAGCCCAATAATGTCCAAAACAGAAGATAATATAGCATGGAGCAATCAAAAATTATAGATACGTTGGAGACGTATCAAAGATCTCTTGGTCGATAATATTGATGGGCATGTTATTTGTTTCTGTGGTGAAGCTGCTAGGATTGCTAAACCTGATACTAAAGATAAACATAGACCTGTTGTTGGCATGCCTGTTGTTTCCGTTAAAATTGGAGATCATTATTATCAAGGCTTATGTGATGTGGGTGCTAGTGTGAGTGCAATTCCTTATACCTTGTACCAAGAAATTATGAATGATATTGCACCTGCTGAGATAGAAGATATTGATGTTACTATTAAGCTTGCCAATAGAGATACTATATCACCAATTGGGATTGTTAGAGATGTTGAAGTCTTGTGTGGAAAAATTAAATACCCTACAGATTTTCTTGTTCTTGGTTCCCCACAAGATGATTTTTGTCCCATTATATTTGGTAGACCTTTCTTGAATACTGTTAATGCTAAGATAGACTGCGAGAAAGATATTGTTACTGTTTATTTAGGGGATATGTCTCATGATTTTAATTTCTCTAAATTTCGTAGACAACCCCATGATAAATAATTGCCTAGTAAGTATGAAATTATTGGTCTTGCTTCTATTGTCGTGCCTCCTACTGATCCTTTAGAACAATATTTGCTAGACCATGAAAATGATATGTTTATGAAAGAAAGAAGGGAAATAGATGAAATATTCTTTAATCAAGGGCCTATTTTGAAACATAATTTGCCTGTAGAAATCCTTGAGGATCCTCCTCCACCCAAGGGTGATCCCATGTTTGAGCTTAAACAATTACCTGATACTTTGAAATATGCTTATCTCGATGAAAAGAAGATATATCCTGTTATTATTAGTGCTAACCTTTTAGAGCATGAAGAAAATAAATTATTGAAAACTCTGAAGA
Source organism: Aegilops tauschii subsp. strangulata (assembly GCF_002575655.3). Lineage (NCBI taxonomy): Eukaryota > Viridiplantae > Streptophyta > Magnoliopsida > Poales > Poaceae > Aegilops > Aegilops tauschii. The sequence continues at coordinate 490,872,129 of NC_053039.3, forward strand.
AGCACCGTGCCACTACTGGATATACTCTTGATGATCTTAAGGGCATTAGTCCTACTCTATGTCAGCACAAAATTAAATTGGAGCCTGGTGCTAAACCAGTTGTTGATTACCAACGATGGTTAAATCCGAAGATGAAAGAAGTGGTAAGAAATGAAATACTAAAGCTTTTGGAGGCAGGTATAATTTATCCTATTGCTGATAGTAAATGGGTAAGTCCTGTTCATTGTGTCCCTAAGAAGGGAGGTATTACCGTTGTTCCTAATAATAAGAATCAATTGATTCCACAAAGAATTGTTACAGGTTATAGAATGGTAATTGATTTTTGCAAATTGAATAAAGCTACTAGAAAAGATCATTACCCTCTACCTTTTATTGATCAAATGCTAGAAAGACTATCCAAACATACACATTTTTGCTTTCTAGATGGTTATTCTGGTTTCTCTCAAATACTTGTGTCAAAAGATGATCAGGAAAAGACCACTTTTACTTTCCCTTTCGGTACCTTGGCTTATAGAAGTATGCCTTTTGGTTTATGTAATGCACCTGCTACCTTTCAAAGATGTATGACTGCTATATTCTCTGACTTTTGTGAAAAGATTGTCGAGGTTTTCATGGATGATTCTCCGTTTACGGAACTTCTTTCGATGATTTCTTAAGCAACCTTGATCGAGTTTTGCAGAGATGTGAAGAAACTAATCTTGTCTTGAATTGGGAGAAGTGCCACTTTATGGTTAATGAAGGTATTGTCTTGGGGCATAAAATTTCTGAAAGAGGTATTGAAGTTGATAAAGCTAAAGTAGATGCTATTGAAAAGATGCTGTGTCCTAAAGATATCAAAGGTATAAGAAGTTTCCTTGGTCATGCTAGTTTCTATATGAGGTTTATTAAAGACTTCTCTAAAATTTCTAGGCCTCTCACCAATCTCTTGCAAAAAGATGTTCCTTTTGTTTTTGATGATGATTGTGTAGAAGCATTTGAAATACTTAAGAAAGCCTTGATTTCTGCACCTATTATTCAACTGCCTTATTGGAATTTACCCTTTGAAATTATGTGTGATGCTAGCGATTATGTTGTTGGTGTTGTTCTAGGACAAAGAGTTGATAAGAAATTGAATGTTATTCATTATGCTAGTAAAACTCTAGACAGTGCCCAGAGAAATTATGCTACTACTGAAAAAGAATTTTTAGCAGTTGTGTTTGCTTGTGATAAGTTCAGATCTTATATTGTTGATTCCAAAGTAACTGTTCACACTGATCATGCTGCTATTAAATATCTTATGGAAAAGAAAGATGCCAAACCTAGACTTATTAGATGGGTTCTCTTGTTACAAGAATTTGATTTGCATATTATTGATAGAAAGGGAGCTGAGAACTTTAGCAACGGTGCATACTCGGGGAGAATAGTTTTATCTTGAAATTAAGTGAAGGGATCATCTTATAATGCTACCGTCGTACTAAGCAAAATAAGATGCATAAAGGATAAACATCACATGAAATCAAAATATGTGACATGATATGGCCATCATCATATTATGCTTTTGATCTCCATCTCCAAAGCAACAACATGATCTCCATCGTCACCGACGCGACACCTTGATCTCCATCATTGTGTCCCGGTCGTCTCGCCAACTATTGCTTCTACAACTATTGCTAACGCATAGCGATAAAGTAAAGCAATTTACATGACGCTTAGTGATTGACACGCAGATCATACAATAAACTAAAGACAACCCTAAGGCTGTTGTCGGTTGTCGTACTCATTGACATGCAAGTCGTGAACTTATTGCAAAACATGATCTTCTCATACATCAACATATATCATACCACGTCTTGACCATATCACATCACAACATACCCTGCAAAAACAAGTTAGACGTCCTCTACTTTGTTGTTGCAAGTTTTACGTGGCTGCTACGGGCAACTAGCAAGAACCATTCTTACCTACGCAAAACCACAACGGTGATTATCAAGTTGCTATTTAACCTTCTGCAAGAACCACCATAGTCAAATCAGATTCAACTAAAGTGGGAGAAACAGACACCCGCCAGCCACCATCATGCAAAATAGGTTGCATGTTAGTCGGTGGAACCGGTCTCATGTACGTGGACATGTAAGGTTGGTCTGAGCCGCTTCATCTCACAATGCCGCCGAATCAAAATAAGACATTGGTGGTAAGCAATATGAACATCATCGCCCACAACTCCTTTGTGTTCTACTCGTGCATATCATCTACGCATAGACCTGGCTCATGATGCCACTGTTGGGGAACGTTGCATGAAAAATAAAAATCTACGCACACGCAAGATCTATCCAAGGAGATGCATAGCTACGAGAGGGGGAGAGCATCTACATACCCTTGTAGATCGCTAAGCGGAAGCGTTTATCAACGCAGTTGATGTAGTCGTACACCTTCACGATTTGTTCTGATCAAGCACCGAACGTACGGCACCTCCACGTTTAGCACACGTTCAGCTCGATGACGTCCTCGCCTTCTCGATCCAGCAAGAGGGGTGAAGTAGTAGATGAGTTCCGGCAGCACGACGGCGTGGTGACGGTGGTGGTGAAACTATTTCCGCAGGGCTTCGCCAAGCACAACAGATTTAGGCAGAGGAGGAACTAGAAGGTTAGCCTAGCTCTAATTAGTCAACTAGGACCAACTAGAACTAGAAGAACTAGAGGAGGCTCCAAAACTTGTGTTCTAGGGGCTAGCCCTGCTCCTCTATTTATATGTTGAGCCTGGGGGTCGTACTTGGGGAGAGGGCCTCCCCAAAGTCAGTTTGGAACGCAAGGAAGAGTCGTTCTCGGATTCCAGCACCAGACGCCATGGTCCTCGACGTCTAGCCCAGGGCCAGACGCCAGGGTCCCTGGCGTCTGGTCCATGACCTCCGCAAAACTTCCTTTTGCACCCACCAAAAGCCCCGTGGGCCTTACCCCTTGGCCCAACCAACCTTCCGGTGATCCGATAATTATCTGGTGTATTCTGGAACTCTTCCGGAGGCCGAATACTATCATCCTATATATCAATCTTTACCACCGGACCATTTCGGAGGTCCTTGTTATGTTCGTGATCTCATCTAGGACTCTGAACAACATTCGATCACCAATATACATAACTCATATAATAATATATCGTCAACGAACGTTAAGCGTGCGGACCCTACGGGTTCGAGAATGATGTATACATGACCGAGGCACTCTCCGGTCAATATCCAATAGCGGGACCTAGATGCCCATATTGGTTCTACATATTCTACGAAGATTTTTATCGGTCGAACCTTTATGACGACATACGTAGTTCCCTTTGTGTGTCGGTATGTTACTTGCCCGAGATTCGATCGTGGGTATCTCCATACCTAGTTCAATCTCATTACCGGTAAGTCTCTTTACTCGTTCTGTAATACATCATCTTATAACTAACTCCTTGGTCACTTTGCTTGCGAGCTTCTTGTGATGCTGTATTACCAAGGGGGGCCAGCGATACCTTTCCATCATATGGAATGACAAATCCCAGTCTTGATCCATGCTAACTCAACAGATACCTTCGGAGATACCTGTAGAGCACCTTTATGATCACCTAGTTACGAAGTGACGTTTGATACACACAAGGCATTCCTCCGGAGTCCGGGAGTTGCATGATCTCATGGTCGAAGGAAGAAGAAGGCATTCCTCCAGAATCCGGGAGTTGCACGATCTCATGATCGTAGCAGAATAGGGTCATCTTTGCAAAAGGAATACGTAGAGTGACCGTTCAGAACCATGAGGAAAACCACTCATCAAGTCAACAACCCCTGCAAGGATGTTGTTAGGTCACAAAGAACCGGATACTTTATGCTCAAAAGGAAAGAAAGAAATGCAGGAAGAATCATTAGAACCCGCTTCCGTACAACCCCCCTCACAAAATGTATAGAGGGTAATACGGACCTTTGACAATTTGTATCTACTTTTTTTTTGTATGTAACGTATACGCCAAGCACCTCACTTGGGCCAGCCCATTTGCACTGGCATGCGATACAAAATAGCGAAAAAGGATAACACAAGCTGGGAAGCGAAGCCGTGACCTCCCACAACATAAACTTTTGTCCAAAACCACTCGGACAGTAAGCCTTTAGTGAATGATGTAAAGCTAAACACTTTAAGTAACGGACGGGCTGGGAATTGTAAAAAAAATTAGGAACACTTTGTGAACCGCTCTCTTTTCCATAGTTTTTTTTTATTTTCGTTTTCCTGTTACATGTCTTCTTTCTTTTTCAAAAGATGGTTGTGCTTTTAGAATAAGGTTCAAAATTTCAAACAGTTTGTTATTTCCAAAAAAAATTGTAAATTAAGTAATATTTGCCTTTTCAAAAAATTTAAGATAATTTCAAAAAATGTTCATGTCTTTAATTTTTTCAGAATATCAAAACACGAACAATTTATTGGAAAGCATGAACAAAATTGTGAAAACAAACATTTTCTGAGGGCATGAACTAAAATTTAAATTCCAAAACATTTTTCCAAATACGAACAAATGGTGATACCAAAAAACTGTTCTAAAATTTCCGAACATTTTTTCAATTTGTGAACAAGATTTTTCGGAAATGGGAATATTTTTAAATTCCGAACAAATTCCATTAGGCTCCCAGCCGGAGCGATACCGTCTCTTAGTTGGGCAAGGCCTAAGATTTTTTTATTTTCTAATTTTTCGTTTTTATTCTCTTTTTCCGTTTATTTATTTATTTTCTTCTTTTTAAACTTTATTATTCTTTTGAAACCTGTTCAAAAAATTGAAATACCAAAATAACAGTTTTAATTAACTATTTAAATTGTGATTTTAAATTCTTTTTTCCTTCAAATATTTAATAAATGCTTTAAAAAAGCATTTTCTGTTTTCAATTCTATCATTTTGTATTTATTAGTTATGTTAAAAACTTAAAATGATGATTTTAAGTACCTATATAAATTATGATTTTAAATACCTTTTTCCTTCAAACATGGCATGTATGTCTAATCGGACACGTTACGTAGAACATGGTGTTTTTTTGGACAAGTTCTACATTTCCTGGAGTTTTCTCGATGAAAAAAGGACAATTAATGGCAGAACATGTTGCAACGTGCATACGGTGTCAGAAGTCATTCAAACCAGGTATGGATGTCTTACATGGGCATGCCCATTTGCTTGCAAAAGTTGGGATCAGTCCTAATATTTCCAGAGAAATACCATGTTCAATGGAGAGTGTACGGATAGACCAGAAAGATCTGTTTAGGAGCACCTCATTTCTCGACATCCCTCAAATGACCCCATTTTTTTCATGGCCTTGTCTATACCTACTAATAAAAGGGCTATTGCTTCTTCCGCCCTAATTTTCGTCCGTAATTTTCGTTCACCCGACGTTAATCTGTTTTCGTCCGTCCATCACATATGCCAGTGTGTTTTTTGTCCATCGGTACGCCCGCTTGGGCCTCAGCCACGTGACCCCGTCCGTCCAACTTCTTCGTCGTCACAAAAACAAGCTGAATAGATAGTCCCACATTGTTTTTTATATATATACAATCCCACCAGTTCAAATATGTTCACGAGTTCTAAACAACAAGCACCCTCTAAGGCCTCGAAGGAGTTGGTCAGAGAAGGAATTATTGGGGATGAAACCCAACCTCGACGAGAGGCAGTCGACGCTTTGAACAGAGAAGAGAGAGAAGGAGGCCGAGGCCTGGACATGGCCGGTAGATTCCAGCAGAGAAGAGAGAGGAGACCGGGGTTAGAATCTCCGGCGGCGCGCCCTCACGACGACTACGGTCGGCCGGTTCACATCAAGCCCCCATGCGCATCCTCCGGCAACATCAAGGTCTACGCAGGGCCGACAACGAGGTGGACGAGCTGTTGCTCGCGTCCATGGCAGACACGGGGCTGGCCGAGCTCCTGCCCTTGCCATGGCGGGCTGGTGGTGCCCGAAGGATGCATGAATATCTAGGGTTAATTGGAGAGATGGGCCTCGGCTAGGAAAGTTTGGCCACGCTCAAACTACCTTTGCGGCCGGCTACGCAAGGGAGTTTGGAAAACAGTTTTGAAGTGTGAAAAATTCCCCTGATTAATTTAAATGTGCTTAATCCAGGAACATATGCTGATGAGGATGGGAGCCGAGCCGATGACACACAAAAAATGTATAAAAGCTCACAAAATTGCCTCATGCGGATGAGAAAATTAACCACACATTTGAGTATTTTTTTCTGAAATATGACTATGTTTGTGGCAGAAAGAAAACAAAAACTCAAATGTGTAATTTTACAGAAAAATAAAATTAGGTGCAAACAATCAAAACATCTATCCAAAAAATAAAATTAGGTGCAATCAATCGAAACATGTATGCTCTACATGAAAAAAAAACTACACATTTGAGTTTTATTTTCTTTTTGCCACAAACATAGTCATATTTCAGGTACAATGAGCAAAAAGATCATGTGAAAAAATAAGACTTCATAATATAAAATTAAATAAACTAACTATGAGATTTGAATATTTTGTAGAAAAAAAGTGAATATGGGTCACCTAAAAGAATTGTTAGCCTCTTAGATTTCATCAATCAATTTAAAATTATTGCAGCAGGATAAGGTTTTAAAATTTGGAATGTTGTTATAAATGTCATGAAATGAGATTTTGCATAGTAAAAGAAACTCTTATTCTATGCACGAAGGGTACAATTACAAGCTAGAAAATCCACACTAGCGGTAGATACTCTATAGCTATCAATCTATGTACAAAACAATGCATGTCTTTGTAACTATTTTTGGCACTATTAAACTTGAATTGGGAAATTAAGCTTTAGTAATATTTCATATTCATGGTTTATGCTATTAGTGCTTCTTCGCCATGTTGAAATGGTGGGTGTGTACCTGTGTGGGGTCTTGAACAATTTTTTATTAAGATTGAGGCATTTTTTTCTCCCGTTGCAACACACGGGCATATTTGCTAGTATGACTAATTCAAGGCACCAAGCCAAATCGTTTGAGCTTTTGCCGAGTTTCGCATTTTCTGGAGTTTTTTGGGTGAAAAAAGCCGATTAATGGCAGAACGTGTCACAACGTGCATACGGTGTTGGAAGTCTTTCAAACTAGGTATGGATGCCTAAAATGGGCATGCCCACTTGCTTGCAAAAGTTGGGGCCCGTCCCGAGATTTCCAAAGAAATACCATGTTCAATGGAGAGTGTTTGGATAGGCCAGAAGGGTATGTTTGAGAGCACCTCATTTCTCGATATCCCTTAAATGGCCCAATTTTTTCATGGCCTTGTATGACCAATTCAAGGCACCATGCCAATTGTTTGGGTTTTCGCCCAACTTTGCATTTTCTGAAGTTTTCTTGGTTAAAAAGGCCAATAAATGGCCGGATGTGTCACCACTTGCATACGGTGTCGAAAATCAGCCAAACTAGGCATGTGCCTACCATGGGCATGTCCACCTTCTTGCAAAAGTGGGGTTCATTTTAAGAATGCCAAAAAATAGACTATATTCAACTGAGGATGTTCGGATAGGCCGGAAGGGTCCGTTTGAAAGCTCGTTGTTTTTAGACATCAGCTAAATGACCCCAAATGTTTTCCACCAACTTCTATGACCAATTCACGGCACCATGCCAAGTTGTTTGGATTTTTGAAAAGTTAGGGATTTTCTGAAGTTTTCTCGATGAAAATAGACCGATAAATGATCAGACGTGTCGCAGCATGTAAACGGTGTTGGAAGTCGTTCAAACGTAGTATGGATGCCTCATATGTTCATGCCAGACGGTTACAAGTTGGTACCATTTATCCATAGCCTAAAAAAAATACTAGTTTAGATGAGTGTATTTGTAATTTTCATCATTATCAATTAACATGAACATTTTATTTTGTCCTAAGAATTTCATGAAATTTCTCAACAATTTTGGAATTTGAAAATTTGTATGAAATTTTTACAAACTTGAACACTTTTTCCAAAAATGTTCACAAATTACGAAAAATGATGAAAATTTCAAACAAAAATGCAAACCACGTACCTTTTAAAAAAAATATCAACTTCTTTGAACGGCATACATTTCTTAAATTTGTGAAAGAAAATTCAAAAACTGGAACGTTTTATGAAATTTTAGAACATTTTTTAGAATTGTAAATAATATTTGAAAACAAGAACATTTTATGTTATGCCAAACAATATTTCAAAATTTTGTACAAGTTTCACATAGAATAATAAAGTTCAAAAGTTGAAAAATCAATTAAGAAAATGAAAAAAAACGAAAAAATTGAAAAGAGAAAAATGCTTAGGCCCTAGAAAATGTTAGTATATTTGCAAAAAATGTAGTGTTTCGGATAATGCTTGAAAATTTGAAAAAGTATTTGCATTTAAAAAAATCTAAATCTTAATAATTGTTCATGTTTCAAGAAAATATTCACATATTTGATAAATTATTCGTCTTTTCAAAAAAATGTTTGCTGTTTCAGAAAAGTGTTTGCAATTATGAAAAAATGTCTTAAAATTTTGAAAATATTCATAAAATCAAATTGTTTTTCTTATAAAAAGGTCCATGAATTTAAAAAAATTCTAGTTTTGGAAAAAGTTTCGGATTTTAAAAAATATTCATGTTTTCAAATAATATTCCAAAAGATGAAAAACAGATTAGCATTTTTTAGCCTTTAAAACGCTTTAGATACAATACTCCCAGTTCGGTCGCTACAGTGTCCAGCCTGGTTGTACAATACCAATTTTTATCACAGTATTAAAAAGAATGTCCTACAGTACGTCCATCCTAGGTGATAAAGAGCTGCGCTACATATGTATCACAAATCGTGTTGGTTCTGGTGGCTATTATAATAAGTTCACAATCGCTGCTGGTCCTGGGTTCGGTCTAATAGGGGCATCATTTTTTTGAGCAACTAGTTAATGAGCGCTCCTTCGGAAGTCTCACAACAATCAGCGCCACTTGGCGCTCTCAGTCGCCCGTCGCGTGTCGCGCTCTGGGCGCTCCCTCCGGATTTGTTTTTTTTTAATTTTTCCGCACGCATTCTCGGCTTTTTAAACGGTTTTATTTGGGTTTTTTTACGTTTCGATTTTTCACCGGTCTTCCTTAGCATTTGGACAAAAAATCGGAAAGAAAATTGTGCGAAAAACGCTTTTTTTATTTATTTTTTCATTTCGCGAGAGGCACGCTTTTGCTTTCGCGAAAGTCACGGCTGTGCCTTTCGGAAAAGAAAAAAAATGTTTCTATTTTTTCCTTTCGCGAGAGTCACGGTTTTGTTTTCGCGAGAGTCACGGCCGTGCCTCTCGAAAACGAAAAAAAGAACGTGTTTTCTGTTTTTTTTTCCTTCCGTGAGATGCACGGTTGTGCTTTCGCGAGAGTCACGGCCGTGCCTCTCGGAAACGAAAAAAAAACGTGTTTTCTATTTTTTTCCTTCCGCGAGAGGCCCGGTTTTGCTTTCACGAGAGTCACGGCAGTGCCTCTCGGAAACAAAAAAAATGCTTTTTCTCTTTTGTTTTCTTCCGCGAGTGTCACGGTTTTGCTTCTGCGAGAGGCACGGTTTTTTTCTTTCGGGAGAGGAACGGGCGTGCCTCTTTCGGAAAGGGAAAAAACCCGTGCTCCCGGTTCGGTTTTTCGGTCCGGTTTTTTTCGTAAAAAAATTTCGTCAAAACCTATCAACATGGGATCTAGTTTTGAAGATCTTGACGCGAGAAATCCAAAGATGAAAACGGTTCAAGATTTGGACGCACGATTTAAGAGATAAAACATTTTGAATAAACGGGTCTACGAAAAAAGGAAAGGTGGGAGTGATCTTTACAATGAGTACTCCTAAATTAGTGATTTCGTTTTTTTGGATTCTCAATCTGTGCTACTCTCACAAACGATCCATGCTACAGTACATACCCACTAATGGGCCGGCCCAAGGAGTAGTCAGAATCTAACAGATCTCGGCGTCAGTAATGGGACGGCCCAAGGCGGAGTCAGAACGTGACAGAAGTGTTAGAAACATACCCTTTTATTATGAAGGAGTATGGACATATCTCGTCCGTTGATGTGTTTAGGGAGTTGTACCGTAGTAGAAGTGTTAGAAAAACAAAATTGTAATTTTCTAGAACTGTAGCACAATTTTCAGATTTCATTTGATTGCCACGATAGCAAAAAGAACTAGTACGGCATCAAGATTTCACAAATCTAAAGGCCTGAAATGAAAGGTATGGGGATCATATTTACACTTGGTATGTGAAAGCTGGTAAAGCAGATCACTTTTTTTTCATGAAAGCAGCTCACTTAGTAGACTGAACAAAAGCTAACACCAAGTGACGGAACAACTGAACAGATATTTCACATGATTGCATCCGCAAGCAAGCAATAAGCAAAACTAAGATCTGTAAAGAGTCGCTCCCATTAATTTCTAAAGTATCGTACATTTCAAACACAGAAGGTGAAAACTGCGACGACTGAAGGTGCATATGCACGTCCATTCACAAATGCCAAATATATGGTCATCCGGACAGCATTTTAGAGGGTTGAGCCTTTAAAATGGGTAAACCCATGATTTTCCTCTTTGTAGTTGAGCCACTTTACTAAAATGTTACAAGATTGTTTCAATAAAAAGTTATATCAGAAAGATATTCATATGACGAAGGTAACAACAATCTTCTGTCCATTTTCATTTCAGCATGCCATCCCAAAAGGTACAAAGAGCGATGAAAATTTGAACTATTTGAGGATACTAACCAAAATCAGCAGCTAGTATTTCAAAATTGCAAATATCTAGAGCACATCGCATCAAAAGTACTACTTCCCTTAGGCTAGTTTAAACATTAAAAATATGCTAAGATTTGTTGCAAATCCCCAGGCTTGATTGCAACTGGAAGCACTCTTTCAGAACTGCAAGGAAACTCACTCATGAAGTTGTTTGTCACTCCATGGTATCAATGGAAACTCACTCATGAAGTTGTTTGTCACTCCATGGTATCAATGGTACACATGGAGAATTATATACTAAATTTTAACATCAAATAAAAAATCATAATAACGGTAAGTGTACAGTGCTGGAAAGAGACTACTTTGCTTGTACTGAGAATATTTCTCAGAAGGTCATAGAGAACATAAAAGATTCAAAAAAAAAGAACAACGGGGGAGGAGACCCGTGGCGATACTAAATTATTCGTCGAACTCACGTCGGCTAGGCAAAACCACAGCGCCACCGCCACTGGACTATGAACCCATCCACAACATAAAGGATTCCAATAACTGATAAAACTTCTGACCAACATGTCTTTTGGCAAGCAGGACTAAACTTTACAGTCAAGTAGTTCCGCAAGACAAATTTGTGAAACTAACTAACTACATTGTCGGCTCCAAGGAATAAGGATCGTAATTAGTACCACAATCCACTATGTCGTTCTCCAACTCGCTTAATTCGTTAGGAGGTGACTACCTGAGAGCAAGAGGTTGTGAGCATAACCTAACACAAATCACGGAGGGTGAAAACGTCGGCAACAAAGGGTTATGGACAACAATGTGGAAGCTGGTTTTCTTGTCGTGGCTGTTTCAACTTATTCTCCTGCTTCTGCTTTTTTTTTGTCCTTCGACCAAGGTCGCTGCTGGTGGATCTTCACTGAATTCGATTAACAAAACATGGAGTCCGGACTGCTGGACGAAGTCCCTCCCCTAGCAGAACCGTGTTATCCTTGCAACAGGATTAGGTAGAGTGACCCTCCCAGAACCACGCATCAAGTCAAACTACCTCTGCAAGAATGCTGTTAAGTCACAATCAATTAGAGACTTTATGATCAAAAGGAAAGAAAGAAGTGCAGGAAGAACCATCAGAAAAACAAAAATGCAACTGTCTTGAACTGCAGCACACTTTTCAGACTTCATTTGACTCCTGGGATAACAAACAGAACTAGCCCGGCGTCAAGATTTTACAAATCTAGAAAAACTAATACAAAGAAGGTGGAGGCCGAAATGAAAGGTATGGGGACTAGGTGACGGGGCAGTTGAACCGATATTTCACCGGATTGCATCCACGAGCAAACAATAAGCAAAGCTAAGATCTTGAAAGAATCACTCTAATCATTTCTAAAGTATAATTACCTTTCAAAGACAAAGATCTGAAAAGCAGTTGAAAACTGGGACGACTGATGTATGTGCACGCAAAAACACGAACTATAGGGTAGTATGTACAACATTTTCAAGGGTTGAGCATAAAAAATGAGCAAACTCGTGATTTTCCTCTTTGTAGTTGGGCCTCTTTACTAACACGTCACAAGATATCAGGAAGATATTCACATGAACAAAGGTAACAACAATCTTCTTTAAATTTTCATTTCCAGCCTGCCATGCCTAGAGTTTTGGGGCTTACTGGAAGAAGGATTCCAAAAGGTGCCGCGAAGGAGATTTTTCTCCCCGGCCAGATTTTTGTATTCGGCGGTTTCGCACTGCGTGCCAATTCGGTTGGCCACCTGGAGCAGATCGACAGCTACGCCCCTGGTTACCATATCAGTTTTGGAAATCTGAACTATGTCACTGATATTCGAGGAGACTTGATCTTCCAAGGGTTCGCGGCCCCAACCGCCACTCCGGCCTTAGATCCAGAGCACATTATCAGGTCCGAAGACGGGAGTCTAGAGCCCGCCAGACTCTCTGCGGCCTTAGAGCTCCACACCGGAAAACCAGAGGGAATAGCGTCTCCGGCAATCATTACAAAGCCGGACTCCTCTCCGGACACTAACCCCGAACCCTGGACGCCCGCGCCATGCGAGCTCGGCCCGGAAACTTCCGACCCCGTCCAAACCTCGCTCTTAAACGAGGCTCTGGACTTAATGCGATCCCTCGTCATCACAGAGGAACCGCTTCCGAACTGCGCCGAGCCCGGACTAGGGGCTGAAAACAGGGAATTTTATATCCCACCCACCTCCCACTTTATAACCACTGTCGAGGATTTAACCGACATGCTTGACTACGCCTCCGAAGACATCGACGGTATGGACGACGATAGCGGAGAGGAGCAGACCCAAAACCCGCCGTTCACCGGACGTTGGACGGCCACCTCCTCATACGACGTATACATGGTGGACACACCCGAAGAAGGCGACGACGATGAGGAGAAGAACACAATCGAGGATAAACCTCCTGAGATACAACCGAAATGTCGACGTCAGCGGCGCCGCTCTAAATCACGTCGTGAAAGAGACAGCAATACCGGCACCGAAAACTATGATACTCCGAAGAACGCCGAAGACCAAGACGACCCCATCGAACCAACATCCGAACAGGATGATCGGGAGGACGGGCAGGTTGACCCTGACGAGCAAGCAGGGAACGAAGACTCGAAGGACAGCAACTATTTGCCACTCTCCGAGGACGACGTGAGCCTCGGCGACGAAGATTTTATCGTGCCAGAGGAACCAATAGAACAAGAGCGCTTTAAGCGCCGGCTAATAGCCACGGCGAGAAGCCTAAAAAGAAGCAACAACAGCTTCAAGCTGACCAAGATCTGCTCAACGACAGATGGACTAATGTCCTGGCAGCCGAAGAATACGGCCTCGAACGCCAAACAAAGAGTTACCCGAAGCGTAAGCTGCTACCTCAATTCGACGATGAGGCATTGAAGCCTATACCACCCGCGCGTAATGCGACGGACGGTCCCGATCGACCACCACGTGGCCGGGATAGAACGACAACTCAAGTCGAACACCAGCCCGCACCGCCGCGCCGTAAAAGCAGAGAAACGACAGCTCGGGATACACATATGACCTGCGACAGGACCTAGAAAATAGAGCAGGTCAGACCAGATCAATGTATGGATCGCGGGGGCACGCCCCGGCGCGAGAGGACGGTTACCAATCCCGGCGCGGCAAGTACAACCATGCCCTAGCAGAAAACCGCATACGGACTTCATCCGAACTACGCCGTGACACGACACGATATAGGGGCGCTGCACACCCCCTATGCTTCACCGATGAGGTAATGGAGCACCAGTTCCCAGAAGGGTTCAAACCCGTGAACATCGAATCGTACGACGGCACAACGGATCCCGCAGTATGGATTGAAGACTTTCTTCTCCACATTCACATGGCTCGCGGCGACGATCTACATGCCATCGAATACCTTCCCCTCAAACTTAAGGGACCAGCACGGCACTGGCTGAACAGTCTACCAGAAAATTCTATTGGTAGCTGGGAGGACCTGGAGGATGCATTCAGAGACAACTTCCAAGGCACCTATGTTCTGCCCCCAGATACCGATGACCTTAGCCACATAATCTAGCAACCAGTGAATCGGCCCGACAGCTTTGGACAAGGTTCCTAATTAAAAAGAACCGGATTGTGGATTGTCCGGATGCAGAAGCCCTCGCGGCCTTCAAACATAGCGTCCGAGACGAGTGGCTTGCCCGACACCTCGGCCAAGAAAAGCCGAAGTCCATGGCAGCCCTCACCACACTTATGACCCGTTTTTGCGCGGGAGAAGACAGCTGGCTTGCTCGCAGAAGCAATAGCACCAGCAACCCTGGTACCTCCGAAACCAGGGACGACAATGGCAAGCCACGACGTGACAAGCACAAGCGTCGAAACAAACAATGAGGGAACACAAGACACGGCGGTTAACGCCGGATTCAGCGGCTCCAAGCCTGGTCAACGGAAGAAGCCATTCAAGGCAAACAGAGATGGCCCATCCAGCTTAGACAGAATACTGGATCGGCCCTGCCAGATCCACGGCACCCTCGATAAACCTGCCAATCATACCAATAGAAATTGCTGGGTCTTTAAGCAGGCCGGCAAGCTTAATGCCGGACACAAGGGAAAAGGATCGCCAAGCGATGACGATGACCAAGAGCCTCGCCAACCGAACACAGGGGGACAGAAGCAATTTCCCCCCGAGGTAAAAACAGTGAATATGATATATGTCACACATATCCTTAAGAGGGAGCACAAGCGCGCACTACAGGACGTCTACGCCATGGAGCCAGTCGCCCCAAAATTCAACCCATGGTTGGCTTGTCCGATCACCATCGATCGAAAGGACCATCCAACCAGTATCCGTCACGGAGGTTCGGCGGCTCTGGTCCTCGATCCAATCATCGATGGATTCCACCTTACACGAGTCCTTATGGATGGCGGCAGCAGTCTCAATCTACTATATCAAGACACTGTCCGCAAAATGGGCGTTGATCCGTCAAGAATCAAGCCCACTAGAACTACCTTCAAAGGAGTAATACGTGGCATAGAGGCCTGCTATACAGGCTCAGTCACGCTGGAGGTCGTCTTCGGCTCGCCGGACAACTTCCGAAGCAAAGACTTGATCTTCGACATTGTCCCGTTTCGCAGCGGCTATCACGCACTGCTCGGGCGAACCGCTTTTGCCCGCTTCAATGCGGTCCCACACTACGCCTATTTGAAGCTCAAGATGCCCGGTCCACGTGGCGTCATCACAATCAATGGAAACATGGAGCGCTCCCTCCGTACTGAGGAGCATACCGCGGCCACTGTGGCCGAAGTACAAAGCGGCCCTGTCAAGACGCACACCTCATCGGCTATTAAGCCACCGGACTTCACCGCGCAAGGCCGGTCTGTTCAGCATGCCGGCAGCCCGGAAAATTCAGGGCTGGATTAGCAGCTTCGCCTCCGTCGATCGCTACGTACATCAGCGAAATTCGTACCCCGCGTGCATAATTATGCACTAAAAATACCTTGGGCATCAGCGGAGGCAATATACGGATAGGCTTATAACACGGTTCGACCTTACACGGCCTTCCCCTTTATTTAATCAGCTTTTTTTTTTACCACAGGTGAATCAAAACCTATTCCTTCTCCGGACTCACAAGGACTCTCTCCGAGCCCGGTTCTATATACATAGCCGAAGACAATTCCTCTAAAGGAATCTTCCTTACTTGGGCGAAAGCGGCATAGACGTGCGGCAGGAAGGTGCAAAGCATTTTGCAGACCACTGCTTTACTCAAGAACCTGTATAGAGCTTTTACCCTTAGCCCCAGACCCCCGGCATGTAAAATGGCCCTAGTGATCATGGTACCTTCTGTAAGTTTATGTTTTGACGTATCAATCAGATTTCAGTGAACCAAAATTCTTATCTTGTATCGTCTTTACCTATAGACCTTATTCCGCCTGTTAAGTTGTTTCACGCACGCACCTCGGCATAAAATTTCCAAGGGCTCTGTAGGATAACACATGTGTTGTCAAACAAAAGTCCGAACAGCTTCACAGCTAAAATCGGTGTCCCGAGTCCGGCATTATATGCATCGGCTCCGAATCATGTCTTTGGTCAATAGTTCGGTTGCCCGGCTCCTGTGCTTGCTACCTTACGTTCTGTCTGATCGGCTAGGGTAGTAAAGGAGAACTACTGTGATTGTGTTTCTGGTTCGTCCGGTTAAGCACCTCAGTAGAGAAAGCCAAAACCTGATTGTCATGATGCGGCGAGAGCTGGTCAGCCACTCGGCGATTCATTACAATCCCTAGCGATTCTTCCCGTATTACACGAAGGACCGTTTCCCGGTAAAAAATGTAACGCATCCGCATCAGGGTAGCCGTGTACATACCAGGGGCTACCTACTAGACCCATTGTCAAACTCCTATGGCTAAGTGAGAGCAATAAAACCGAATAGTCTGATTGCCTGGTTCGCCGCACTGACACCTCCTTCAGGGACCAAGACGTTGGATTAAGTGTAGTCATGTGCAATTCCGAACACCCCAGTAGTATCTACATGGGGGCTGAGCCGATGACTGGGAACTCTCAGATATAATAAACGGCCGCACAGGAGGATAAAACTTTTCATCAAGGAATGAATATATTACAAAATGCTTAGTTCATAATACAAATACCCGGACAGTTCGGACTCTTTTACTCAAACACTACGTCCTTAGAGCATTGGCCCTCTATAAGGCGAGCACCTTTTAGCACGTCTTCAAAATAGCGCTCCGGTGTGCGGTGGGCCTTGCTTTCAGGAGGGCCCTCAACTGCCACCTTTTCGGCATTCATCTTCACCTAGTGCATCTTGACACGGGCGAAGGCCATACGCGCTCCTTCTATACAGGACCACCTCTTGACGACGTCAATCCGGGGCAGCGCGTCGACGAGACGCCGCACGAGGCCAAAGTAGTTGTCCGGAATGGCTTCGGCAGGCCACAGCCGGACTATGACGTCCTTCATGGCCGCGCTGGACATCTTATGCAGCTCCGCCCATTGTGCCATCTGGTCATTTAGCAGTACGGGACGCTCCTGCCCCACAAACTGCGACCAGAAGAGCTTCTCCGTCGCATACCCCTCCTGGGCTTGGAAGAATTGGGTGGCCTCCACGGCACTCTTCGGCAAATCCGCATAAACATCTGGAGAACTCCACGGTCGATTAAGCAAGGCATACTTCGGATCCCCAAATTTAGCCTGTAAAAGAAAGGGCTTACCAGCCGCTATCTGTCCGGCTTGATGAATTTCCTGGCGCGCGGCGCGGGATTTGGACCGCGCCTTTGAAGCATCGTGAAGGGCCTTGGCAAGTTCGGTCGCCTTCGCTTCATTTTCCAATTCCAAGGACTCGCACTTGGCGGCAGTGTCCTTGAGCTTTTGCTCCATCTCGGTCACACGTTCCTCAAAGCGGCGCTGAGCGGCTTGTTCGGCCGTTAAGTCCGCAGTCGCCTTATCAGCAGCTGCCTTACTTACCCGCGCTTGCTCCTTGGCTTGAGCAAGCTCGCCCCTGAGGGTCTCCACCGCGGCGGCACCATCTGTACAAACATGCAATGGCAGCTTTTCAACTTCCACAACAACACGGACATAAACAGGCATATAGTAAGATGTATATTATACCTTGCACCTGGTCGAGCCGCGTGTTCACAAGGACTAGATCCTCATCGGCTCACTCCAATTTCCGTTTGAGTTCGGAAATTTCCGCTGATTGGGCAGTCGCCGCTAACAGAGAAGCCTGTTTCATACCCAAATAAAGTAGCATGTTACAACCTGACAACTGATTATTGATCCTCTGCTTGCTTTTTTCAAAAAAGCCGAACAGAGCCTCAGGGGCTACTGTCTATATGCAGGCATGTTTCTCACAAAAATGATTAGAAAAATGAAACATTACATTGCGTACCTCGAAGCCTGCTAGCAGGCTAGAGAAGGCTTCGTTCAGCCCGCTCTTGGCGGACTGAATCTTCTCAGACACCGTACCCATCAGGACGCGGTGCTCGTCCAGGACGGATGCACCTTGAAGTACATCCGCCATGGTGTCCGGCGCCTCCGGTTTTTCAGAAATCGCCGTTCTCTCTTCTCCTGCAGGGGGTCGCGCGTCAGACTCCGGAGCCTTATGGGTCTCCGGAGTAATATTCGGCTGGGGGACAGATTGTAAGGGGCCCCCATCCCCGATCTTCGGAGCGGCCGTACCCCCCAGGCCTTCGGCAGCCGAGGTATTGCCCTCCGGCGCCATTACATTGCCCCCCCCCCCGTGTCTCTTCAAGGCCCGGGAAGGGCCTACGGGATGACACCTTGGCGTCATCCGCTCTAGGCGGCGGGGAGGCTAGTGGAGGTGACTCGCTCTCCATCATCTCTGGCGGCAGATCCCCCGAGGATGAGGATAGCTGGGGGAGATTGTGCACCAGACTAAGAGATAGAACTTAGAGTTATTATCATATTGCATGAAAGATTGAATGAGTGTGATAAATCCCGGACTACTTACGAGTCAGGCTGGGGCTTAGTCCGGCGACGATGCTTCGGGATGACCTCGGCGTCTGACTCCGAGTCATCAGGGAGGGTAATCTTGTCCCTCTTGGACGCTTCGGCTTCTAGGTCTTCAAAGGCCGCCCTCTTCTTGCCCCTGTGGGGAGGATCTTCTTCTTCCTCCTCCTCCGCGTCGTCGTCGTCGTCCTTGTGAGAGGATTGGGCATCAACCTCTCCGGACACTGTGTCCGAAGTGCCCTCTTCTTTCTTTCTCTTCTTCTTGTCCCTCTTGGCCGGAGCCTGGTATGGCGCCGGGACCAGCATCTTCATTAGTAGAGGACTGGTCGGGTCTTCGGGAAGTGGAGCCAGACATCAAATTTGCTCCGCCTTCTTAGTCCAGACCTGTTTGGGGATGGACCGCTCAATGCTTCCCTGTTGGGTTGACAAAATCAATTGGTGTTCGGAGGTTTAGGAATTTACCTGGAGGCCGGATGGTTGCAATCGATGCCGATGTCGTCTGAGGACTTGGGCCACGATTTCTGCTTCTTAAAAAGCAGCTTCCAGATCCCCTTGTGCGTTGTGCCGTAGAACCGTTGTAGGGTCCGCGGACCTTACGGATTAAACTCCCACATTTTAAGGGGCCGCCGTTGGCAGGGAAGAGCTCGGCGGGTTAGCATCACTTGGATTACATCAGCAAGGGTAATGTTCTTCTCTATCATGCTCTTGACGCGTTTCTGCAAACGCAGCACCTCAGGGACCGACCCCCAGTCCGGACCTTTGTCGGTCCAGGATGTGAGTCTTAGCGGCGGTCCGGATCTAAAGGCCGGGGCGGTTCGCCCACTTGGAGCCGCGGGGTTCTGTGATATAGAACCATTGTTGTTGCCATATCTTGACGGTGTCCAAAAAGACTCCCTTCGGCCAATTGACTTTAGGGAGCTTGCTCACCATGGTTCCACCACAATTCGCGTGTTGCCCGTCGACGAACTTCGGCTTCACATTAAATATCTTGAGCCATAGGCCAAAGTGTGGAGGGACACGGAGGAAGGCCTCACACACGACGATAAACGCCGAGATATAGAGGAATGAATTTGGGGCCAGATCGTGAAAATCCAGCCCGTAGTAGAACATGAGGCCCGTTACAAAGGGGTGAAGGGCAAATCCGAGTCCACGGAGGAAGTGGGGGATGAACACCACCCTCTCGCCGGGCTCCGGAGTGGGGATAACCTGCTCTGGATCGGGAAGCCTATGCTTGACTTCTGCGGTTAGGTACCGCGCTTCCCGCAGCTCCTTAATGTTCTCCTCCGTAACGGAGGAGGCCATCCACTTGCCTTGTGAGCCGGTCATGGCCGAAGGAGTTGCGGAAGGGAGGAAGGCTTGGAACTTGGGCGCTGAAACTCGAGGATGGAGAGGCAGAGAAAGAATGAGGCATGGGGCGGAAGAGTTGGACTCTATCCACTTGTATGGACAGCGAATATGGAGCGTCCCCCTCTCTCAAGCCTTAAAACTCACTTATTCCCAAAGGGTCGTGCAAACGGTACGGTTGGGTTACTCAAACCCGTATTGATAAGGATCCTGCAAATAAAGGACGCGATCTCTGCCTTGACGAGACGTGTCAATAACGGCCACGCCTCGATACGTGAGGCGGGAGGCCCAAAAAACAATTCGAGTTAATAATGATGAGACTTGAAGTAATGTTTTGCCGGAAAGGAAAAAGAGAGTTGTCAGTGGACATAGCTTATCTCTACTTGATATTTTACCTTTGTATTTAAGGATTATAACTATTGTACAGAGCCGGATATAGTACTGGTGATCAGCTACTTTGAAGTAATCGGGGGAGGAACCCGCCTTGCAATGCCGAAACAAACTGCGCGCCGGACACATCGTCATTGAAGACTGGTTTAGGGGCTACTGAGGGAGTCCAGGATTACGGGGTCCTCGGGCGTCCGGGCTAGGTGACGTGGGCCGGACTGATGGGCCGTGAAGATACAAGAAGGAATACTTTCCCCCGTGTCCGGATGGGACTCTCCTTGGCGTGGAAGGCAAGCTTGGCGTGCGGATATGAAGATTCCTTTCTCTGTAAACCGACTCTGTACAACCCTAGCCCCCTCCGTGTCTATATAAACCGGAGGGTTTAGTCCGTAGAGGCAATCATAATCATACAGGCTAGACATCTAGGGTTTAGCCATTACGATCTCATGGTAGATCAACTCTTGTAACCCTTATACTCATCAAAGTCAATCAAGCAGGAAGTAGGGTATTACCTCCATCAAGAGGGCCCGAACCTAGGTAAACATCGTGTCCCCTGCCTCCTGTTACCTTCGATCCTTAGACGCATAGTTCGGGATCCCCTACCCGAGGTCTGCAGGTTTTGACACCGACAGTGCTTTGTGATGGGTTCGATCTTACGGTGCTTGATCCCAGTGACAGAAGGGGAACCGACACGTATGTATCGTTGCTATTAAGGATAACAAGATGGGGTCTATTTCTACATAAATAGATCTTGTCTGCATCATGTCATCGTTCTTATTACATTACTCCGTTTTTCCATGAACTTAATACACTAGATGCATGCTGGATAGCGATCGATGTGTGGAGTAATAGTAGTAGATGCAGGCAGGAGTCGGTCTACTTGTCTCGGATGTGATGCCTATATACATGATCATACCTAGATATTCTCATAACTATGCTCAATTCTGTCAATTTCTCAACAGTAATTTGTTCACCCACCGCAAAATACTTATGCTCTTGAGAGAAGCCACTAGTGAAACCTATGGCCCCCGGGTCTATCTTCCATCATATTAATCTTCCAACACTTAGTTATTTCCGTTGCTTTTATTTTACTTTGCATCTTTATTATAAAAATACCAAAAATATTATCTTATCATATCTATCAGATCTCACTCTCGTAAGTGACTGTGTAGGGATTGACAACCCCTTATCGCGTTGGTTGCGAGGATTTATTTGTTTGTGTAGGTGCGAGGGACTCGCGCGTAGCCTCCTACTGGATTGATACCTTGGTTCTCAAAAACTGAGGGAAATACTTATGCTACTTTGCTGCATCACCCTTTCCTTTTCAAGGGAAAACCAACGCAGTGCTCAAGAGGTAGCAATCTTTAACCATAGCAATACTAGGTTCAACTTTAATTTGCTCAGGGGGTGTAGGTGTTCTAGTATAACTCTTATGAACCACAGTTGAAGCTTTAGCATGATCCTTTATTCTAATAGGAAAAGGTGGTTTCTCGATTTAAGCAGTAGGAACAATAGGATCAACATTATAAGTAATGGTTTCTTCTTCAACTTTAATAGGTTCTACTACTTTAACTTCAATGGGAGGATTATATTTAAACCACTTCTCCTTAGGGAGTTCAACATGAGTAGCAAATGATTCACAGAAAGAAGCTACTATCTCAGAGTCAAGTCCATATTTAGTGCTAAATTCACGAAAAGCATCGGTATCCACAAAAGATTTAACACAATCAAACTTAAGGTTTATATCATTGCGTGGATATCGTCATGATTATTTGAAGTTCTATCAATTGCCCAACAGTAATTTGTTTACCCACCGTTTGCTATTTTTCTCGAGAGAAGCCACTAGTGAAATCTGCGCCCCCGGGTCTCTTCTTTATTATATTTGCCTTCGCGACCTATTTTTATTTGCTTTTATCTTCAGATCTATTAATCCAAAAATACAAAATACCTTGCTGCAATTTTTGTTTATTTATTTTATCTCACGTTCTCGTGAGATCTATTTATCCAATCTACTATAATTTTACCTATCTTTTTACACGTGAGGGATTGACAACCCCTCTCTTACGTTGGGTTGCAAGTATTTGTTCTTTGTGTGCAGGAGCTGTTTACGTGGTGTTGCATGGTTCTCCTACTGGTACGATAACCTTGGTCTCATCACTGAGGGAAATACCTACCATTGTTGTGCTGCATCATCCCTTCCTCATTGGGGAAATACCGACGTAGTTCAAGCCAACATCAAAAGGAATTTCTGGGGCCGTTGCCGGGGAGACATCATCAACATCTACCAGGTTCCTAATCACAAATCTCATCCCCTTGCAATTTACATTATTTGCCTTTTGCCTCTCATTTTTCTCTCCCCCACTTCACAAAAATTTGTCGTTTTATTCGCCCTCTTTTTCGTTCGCCGTTTCCTCGTCAGATCTGTTTTTTAGTGCAATCTTGTTGCGTAGTCACAATGACTCAAGAGAACACCAAGTTGTGTGATTTCTCCAATATCAACAACAGTGATTTTATTAGCACTCCGATTTCTCCTCCCGCCACTAGTGCGGTGTCTTGTGATATTAATGCCGCTTTGTTGAATCTTGTTATGAAAGATCAATTTTTCGGTACTCCTAATGAGGATGCCGCGTCCCATCTTAACACATTCGTGTAATTATGCGATATGCAAAAGAAAAAGGATGTGCACAACGATATTGTGAAGTTGAAATTATTTCCATTTTCTTTGCGAGATCGTGCAAAAATTTGGTTTTCTTCTTTGCCTCGCAATAGTATCGATTCTTGGAATAAGTGCAAGGATGCTTTTATTACTAAGTATTTTCCGCCCGTGAAAATTATTTCCCTTAGAACCCAGATCATGAATTTCAAGCAACTTGAACATGAGCATGTTGCACAATCTTGGGAAAGGATGAAAATGATGTTAAGGAATTGCCCAACTCATGGGTTAAATCTTTGGATGATCATACAAAAAATTTATGCGGGGTTGAATTTTGTTTCTAGAAATCTTTTAGATTCCGCCGTGGGTGGTACTTTTATGGAAATTACTTTGGGTGAAGCTACTAAATTGCTAGACAATATTATGGCAAATTTTTCGTAATGGCATACCGAAAGAGCTCCTACTAGTAAAAAAGTTAATTCGGTTGATGAAATTTCTTCTTTGAGTGAAAAAGTTGATACTCTTATGAAATTGGTTGCTAATAAAAGTGCTCTCATTGATTTTAATGATGTGCCTTTGTCTACTTTGATTGAGCAAAATAGTGATGCCGTAGATGTGAATTTTATCTCGCGAAACAATTTCAATAACAATGCTTATAGAGGTAATTTTAATCCTAGGCCTTTTCCTAGTAATTCCTCTAATAATTATGGTAATTCCCATGGTAATCCTTCTTATAATAATAATAGGAACACCTCTGATCTTGAGAATAATATTAAAGAATTTATCAATACTCAAAAAGTTTTCAATGCTACAATAGAAGAAAAGCTGAATAAGATTGATGATATGTCTAGAAGTATTGATAGAATTTCTCATGATGTAGAAAATCTCAAGATGAAATTTTTTGTGCCTAAAGTTGATGAATCAATTAAAGCTTTATATGTTTCTATGGATGAAAGTAAGAAAAGAACCGCTATGCTTAGAGCTAGACGAGAATTTTTAGAAAAAGCATTTTCTAGTGATTGCTTTCATAAAAGTGATGAAGATCTTAAAATGATTGGTGTTTCCTCAATTGATTCTTCGTTTAGTAAAATTAAGATTGATGAAAAAGGGACTGGAGAAGAGTCAACTTTAGCTAGAAGGCGTCCCGATAATTCGAAGGGTGAAAATCTTGTTGAGAAAAGTGATAAAAGTGGGTTTGAAGAGGTCAAAACTTTAACTAGTGATGTGCCCACTCTTTTTGATTACAAAGACCTTAATTATGATAATTGCTCTTTGGTTGATTGTATTTCTTTGTTGCAATCCATGATAAATTCACCACATGCTTATGAACAAAATAAAGCTTTTACTAAACATATTGTTGATGCTATGATCAAAACTTTAGAAGAAAAATTGGAATTAGAGGTTTCAATTCCTAGAAAATTACATGATGAATGGGAACCTGCTATCAAAGTCAGGATTAAAAATTATGAGTGTTTTTCTTTATGTGACTTGGGTGCTAGTGTTTCTACAATTCTGAAATCTTTATGTGATGTGCTTGGTCTTACCGATATTGAAGAATGTTCTTTAAATTTGCACTTGGCGGATTCTACTATTAAAAAGCCTATGGGAAGAATTAATGATGTTCTTATTCTTGCAAATAGGAATTATGTGCCCATATATTTTATTATTCTTGATATTGATTGCAATCCGTCTTGTCCAATTATTCTTGGTAGACCGTTTTTACACACTATTGGTGCGTGATTGATATGAAAGAAGGCAATATTAAATTTCAATTTCCACTAAGGAAGGGTACGGAACACTTCCCTAGAACTATAATTAAGCCACCATATGAATCAATCATGAGAGCATCTTATGGATCTAGAAACAAAGATGACAATACTTAGATCCTTCGCGTTATGCCTAGCTAGGGGCGTAAAACAACAACACTCGTTGGGAGGCAACCCAACTTGTATCAGTTTGCTTTTTGGTTTTCTTGCTATTTTCAATAAAATACCCAATTATGCCTCTCGTTAGAAGTGTTTTTGTGGTTTAAATTAGTGTTTGTGCCAAGCAAAGCCTTTGGGATCATGTTGGGTGATAGTTGATTTGATCTTGTTGAAAAACAGAAACTTTTGCGCTCAGAAAAAATAATTTTCATAAATCACAGAGACGTGATTTTGCTCTGTTTTTTTGCACAGGATTGATATACAAATTTACCACGTTGTCCTAATTTTTCAGAATTTTTGGAGTTACAGAAGTATACGAAGTTCCTTGATTGCTACAGACTGTTTTGTTTTTGACAGATTCTGTTTTCTTTGCGTTGTGTGCTTGTTTCGATGATTCTATGGTTTCCTTTGAAGGGTTTTTGCCATATAAAAGTTGGAATACAGTAGATAGAATGCAAAAATAAAATATGATTGGGTTTGCAACAGTACTTATAGTAGTGATTTGTTTTCTTATACTAACGGATCTCGCGAAGGTTTTGTTGAGTTTTGTGTGATTGAAGTTTTCAAGTTTTGGGTGATGTTATGATGGATGAAGGAATAACGATTAGCAAAAGGCTAAGCTTGGGGATGCCCATGGCACCCCAAGATAATATTCAAGAAGTATCAAGCAACTAAGCTTGGGGATGCCCCCGAGTGGCATCCCCTATTTCTTCTAACAACCATCGGTATTTTACTTGGAACTATATTTTTATTCGTCACATCTTATGAGTTTTGCTTGGAGCGTCTTGTATGATATGAGTCTTTGCTTGTTTCGCTTTTTATTTTAAGTCACAAATCCTTGCTGGACACACCTATTTGAGAGAGCCAAAATTATGTTAGAATTGCTCCTATGCTTCACTTAAATTTTTAGAGCCTTGGAATTTGCTCTAGTGCTTCACTTATATCTTTTTGAGCACGGTGTGCTTTGCTACTTTTGAAAAAATTCTCTCTTGCTTCACTTAAATTATTTTGAGAGAAGAAAATTTTTATTCTCATGATCTTCACCTATATTTTTTGAGCTTAATAAAAGCAACATATGAAACTAGTCCCCTCTATATGTGGACATGAACAAAGTTCAAGGCATGCTCCCACTTTCACAATGCTCGTCTCTCTCACTTTCGCTTTTCTTTTTGTGAAGTTTTAAGTTCCCCTCTATTTTTTGTTTTTAAACTATATAAAAGAACTCAATAGAAATAAATGACTCTCTAAAACTTCCGGGTTGTCTCCCTGGCAGCGCTTTCTTTAAAGCCATTAAGCTAGGCATATAGTGCTCAAGTGTTGGATCCACCCGGATCCTAAGGTATATCAAAGCCAATTTTAATAAGCAATGATTTGGCATTTAGTAATGAGCACAAAGCAACATATATCATGCAATGACGAAGTCTGACTCTTTTCATTTGCGTCGGCATGTCATAAAAGAACAATTCATGCACATCAAGTAAAGGTCAATACATAGCATAAGCAGCTTCTTGCAATTTTATCGTGTTGGAAACATAGAAAGGCGGAGACGTAGTTCCTCTCTCATAATAATTGCAAGTAGGAGCAGCAAGCACATGCATATTATATTCATCAAAATCATCATGTGTAATGGTAGAATGCAACCCATCAATGTAATCCTTAATAAGTGCAAACTTCTCCGATATAGTGTAGTTGGGAGAATTCAAAAAGATAATAGGACTATCATGTGTGGGTGCGATAGCAACAATTTCATGTTCAACATAAGGAACTATAGAAAGTTCATCTCCATAAACATAATTCATATAGGCATCATGGCCACAAGCATAGCAAGCATCAAGTTCATCAAAAAGGGATATTTCAAATGAATCAACGGGATCATAGCAATTATCATAGTATTCATTCTTCGGTAAGAATGAAGGGACGTTAAACAATGTATGAGTTGAAGAGTTACTCTCATTAGAAGGTGGGCACGGGTAGCTAATCCGCTCTTCCTCCTTTTGTTCTTCACTCTCCTCATCATCTTTTTCATCCAATGAGCTCATAGTTTCATCAATTTCTTCTTCCATAGACTCCTGCAAAATATTAGTCTCTTCTTGGAGAGCTGAGACTTTCTCAATAAATTCATCAATATCGGAATTGTATTTATAATTATCATAGCAATATTTAAGGATAGCAAAATTTTCAGGTCTTAAACCGAATCAACAAAATCTTCAAACTTTTCAAACAAAGATTCAATTTCATAAGAACCCTTAAAAGCAACAAATTCTTC
Organism: Aegilops tauschii subsp. strangulata; assembly: GCF_002575655.3. NCBI lineage: Eukaryota > Viridiplantae > Streptophyta > Magnoliopsida > Poales > Poaceae > Aegilops > Aegilops tauschii. Next base: position 490,899,342 of record NC_053039.3, read on the forward strand.
TATTCGTTCCACATCATAGTAATCATATATACCTCTAGCATAAGAAGCCAAGGTTTCATTATCATTAAATTTGAATGAAAAGGGGAGGTGTGGAGCCTTCATCCTAGAGCAACAAGTATAATCATATCTCAAGCATAGCTCCCGAGCATACCAATGCAACATATGAATTTGATCCCATAACAATTTCCCTTTACGAGTCAAGCGATAATCCCTAAAGTATTCACGTTGATCCAATGTTACTCCCATTATATAGTTGAATGGGGTTTTCTCGGGATTATCAAAGTAGTGCATAATACTTTTCACATAACGAGCATCGAGAGTTTTAGGAGGTTCCCCATCTCCATGAGTTGCAAGTACCACTAATTTTTTTGGTGTTTCGTGTTCCATATCCATAACTAAAGATAGAGAACAACTTAGAACAAAAAATAAAAACTACTTAGTGATAAAGCAAACAAGCACACATGAGAATATTCACCCCACGCTATTGCTCCCCGGCAACGGCGCCAGAAAAAGGTCTTGATAACCCACAAGTATAGGGGATCGTTTGTAGCCTTCTTCGATAAATAAGAGTGTCGAACCCAACGAGGAGCTAAAGGTAGAACAAATATTCCCTCAAGTTCTATCGACCACCGATACACCTCTACGGACACTTGATGTTTGCTTTACCTAAAACAAGTATGCAACTATTTTGCAAGAATAAAACTACGAGTACTTTGCGAGAATAAAAACTACAAGTAAATTGCAAGGTAATAAAAGTGGATAGCTTTTGTCAACAAGAAAGTCATTTGTCCCTAGGCAATAGATAACAAGTACCGGTAATCATCCGTGCAATTTTATTTGAGGGAGAGGCATGAGCTAACATACTTTCTCTACTTGGATCATATGCACTTATGATTGGACCCCTAGCAAGCATCCGCAACTACTAAAGATCATTAAGGTCGTGAACCCAACCATAGCATTAAGTATCAAGTCCTCTTTATCCCATACGCAACAACCCACCTACTCGGGTTTAAGCTTCTGTCACTCTCGCAACCCACCATAAGCGAATCATGAATGTATTGCAACACCCTACAACGGGGATCCCTCACGTTTGCGCGAGATGGAGGGCACCGTAGGACAGCACCATAAATAAAATATACAATCATACCAACCAAGATCACGATTAACCCACAGGACAAAACGGATCTACTCAAACATCATAGGATAGCCAAATATCATTGGAAAATAATATATGGAGTTGAGCACCATGTTTAGGTAAAGATTACAGCGGGGAGAAGGGGTGTTACACCACTGCATAGAGGGGGAGAAATTTGGTGTTGACGGTAGCAAGATTGTTGATGTAGATCGCCGTCACGATCTTAGCCCCGGCCGCACTCCGGCGCCACCGGGGGAGAGGGGGAGAGAGCCCCCCTCCTTATTCTTCCTTGGCCTCCCCTAGATGGGAGGAGAGTTCCCCCTCTGGTCCATGGCGGCGGAGGGGCCGGAGCCTCTCCGATATTGAATTTCGCTCTCTATTCTCTTCTGTTTCGCCTTCCCAGATCTAGCCGAAAACCGTTTCTTATATTCCGGGAGATCTGTAACTCCGATTGCGCTGAGATTTTAACACGATTTATTTCCGGATATAAGCTTTCTTGCGCCTGAAGTAGAGCCCCAACCGACATATGATGACCCACAAGTATAGGGGATCTATCATAGTCCTTTCTATAAGTAAGAGTGTCGAACCCAACGAGGAGCAGAAGGAAATGACAAGTAGTTTTAAGTAAGGTATTCTCTGCAAGCACTGAAATTATCGACAACAGATAGTTTTGTGATAAGATAATTTGTAATGGGTAACAAGTAAATAAAGTCACTCAGATGCAGCAAGGTGGCCCAATCCTTTTTGTAGCAAAGGACAAGCCTGGACGAACTCTTATATAAAGCAAAGCGCTCCTGAGGACACATGGGAATTGTTGTCAAGTTAGTTTTCATCATGCTCATATGATTTGTGTTCGTTACTTTGATAATTTGATATGTGGGTGGACCGGTGCTTGGGTGATGCCCTTCCTTAGACAAGCCTCCCACTTATGATTAACCCCTCTCGCAAGCATCCGCAACTACGAAAGAAGAATTAAGGTAAAGCTAACCATAGCATGAAACATATGGTTCCAAATCAGCCCCTTACGAAGCAACACATAAACTAGGGTTTAAGCTTCTGTCACTATAGCAACCCATCATCTACTTATTACTTCCCAATGCCTTCCCCTAGGCCCAAATAATGGTGAACTGTCATGTAGTCGATGTTCACATAACACCACTAGAGGAGAGACAACATACATCTCATCAAAATATCGAACGAATACCAAATTCACATGATTACTAAAAACAAGACTTCTCCCATGTCCTCAGGCACAAACGTAACTACTCACAAAGCATATTCATGTTCATAATCGGAGGAGTATTAATTATCATTAAGGATCTGAACATATGATCTTCCACCGAATAAACCAACTAGCATCAACTACCACTACAGGAATCAGGAACTTTGTCGTCTGCCATGGCGGACGGCAAAGGCATGTTTGGCGGACGGCAAAAACCTTTGCCGTCAGCCAGCAGACGGCAACAGGTCCGGCTGAATAAGCTACGGCAAAGGGCACTTTGCCGTCTGCTGGCGGACGGCAAAGATGAAATGGTCTTTGCCGTCCGCCAGCAGACGGCAAAGGACCTGGATGGCACACGTGGCAGCGTAGGTCCGTTAGGGGGTTAACGGTGTGCTTTGCCGTCTGCCAGCAGACGGCAAAGACCTTGGCATCTTTGCCGTCTGCCAGCAGATGACGAAGAGCCCAAATAGGCCAGCCCAGGCTACTGCCACGTGACCTCTTTGCCGTCTGCTAGCAGACGGCAAAGTGGCTATATAGCCCCTGTTTTTTTTCTTCTGTTTTTTGTTATATCAATCCATTTTCACAGAAATTCAAACACACACATATATATAAATATTCAGAATCACATAGTTTCAAACATCAAACATCATACATCAAACATAGTTTCACCATCTTCATCAAACATCATACATCCAATTCATATATACATAGTTTCACAAACATCCAATACATCAAACATCTAACATCTAAACAGTAGCATTCTGCCCTTCCATGAAGTGAATCAAACCTGCAAAAATGGGAGTAAGAAATTAGAAGAAGAAGAAAAGAAGAAGAAGAAGAAGAAGAAGAAGAAGAAGAAGAAAGAAAGAAGAAGAAGAAGAGGTTCTTCTTCTTCTTCTTCTTCTTCCTATTCCTTCTTTTCCTCCTCTTCCTTGTTTTTCTTCATCTTACTCATTACTTGTGTCATTTTAGAGTTAACCTATCTAAGTATGCCATTTTTGTGCTACCAAATCTATGATGAAATGAATAGAACAAGAAACTAATGCTTTCATATTTTAGAAAGCAAGTCACCAACTTTTCACTTCAGTACTTCGCATTGAAAGATAATCATCTAGAGTGACGGCTGCAACTGCAAACTTTCCTTCACTAACCCTGTACATGCACTAATTAGTGCATTGTGTTTGGAAGTAAAGCAGAATTTAGGCAGCATAAATGAGCTAAAACCAGTGTGCAAAACAGAGAGCTCAAACCCATGCCCAGTCCCAATGATTAAAGGAAAATTAAATATGTCAAAAGGATCGCAATCCTGAAAATAATCGAGATGGGAAGCTATACATATTGTAGGATGTATGAAACATACTGTAAATACAGCCTCTTGCCTTCTCAAAATAATACAACCTCTTGAATAACACAAGTGCAGACTACCAACACTAACGGAAACTTCTTGAGTTTACATACCAGGAAGCATGTGGCTCAAGAAACAAGTTGGCATTGCCTATTAGGTTCAGGAAATTCGTACACACTCAGCAGATGCCTCTCTCTCCCTCTCTCTCGATTGCATTGCAGATGATGTGTAGGTTTAGACCATGGACCCCTTTTCTCCCTCTCTCTACTGATGGAATTGCATAGAATTCTAAACTGAATTTTCATAAACTTGGATGTTGATTGGATCTACTTGAAAGGCAGATTGCAGGTAGTACCAAGCATGCAGCGGATCCATAGGATTGAAACAGAGGCAACCCCAAAAAATACCTGTAGCCGCCACAGCGTGAGGTGGTGCACGACGAAGAGTTGTCGTTCTGATGGCCGGCGTCGGCGCCCTTGTGGGTGGGTTCATCCTCCTGGTTGTCGTCGCCGTCGAGGTACTCATCCTCTCGTCGCCGTCCTACTGCTACTCCAAATCAAAGCACACATGCATCATACATACATACATACATATAGGACCAAATATCATTTGAAATAGATAGAACCAAAGTGCAACTAGCCTAGTATATACATGACCTCATCAGGAACCAGAGTTATATAACAAGTAGTCCTACACAAGAGCCTACAGTCCGGTGGCATCAAGCACTAAACCAAACCTCATCACACACCCACCCACCTAGTTTGGTTTCACAACCAGCAGCATAGAAACGAACTAGGCTACAATAGAGCAATGTGATCGTTTGTAAATACAGCAGGGTTTTCACGCCCAAACTGCGAGTGTCGTGTTCTCCTCAGGGACTAGGCGAGCGCAATGGTGCAAGACTAAAGCTAGAACACACAATTTTGAGTGATAAAAACAGAATATTAAACTAGACTAACTAAGATCATCAACAAAGAAAATGACGAAGAAGCAAAGGGAGATGAAGATTGTCTTTACTCTGTCTTTTTGGTATTTTTATTAGGCTTGAGAAATTAGAAACTACACAGCCAGCATCCTCAACCAAGGGAATTAACAAGACTGAAACACATATACGTATATATAACTAGCAAGTATAAGTCACAAGGAAGGAACAAGATTATGGACATAATGCAACTGTTTAACATCACATACACACGTCACTGATACATAGCTATCACATAGACTGAAAATTAAATGTTCTTGCATCTCACTTGTACACAAAGTAACACAAAATTCACAAGAAATAATAAGAATTATTAAAAGCAACTAGCTGACAATTAGTCACACACACAAAACGCATATGATTTGGATTACACAAGACATAATACTGCTGGGCTCGCGACACACTAGCCAATTCACGTTGACAAAAATCAGTGCAACGATAATAGACACAAGGATTCAGACACTAGAAACTGAATATTGTATAGTTTTACACATGTGCATTGAAATTATAGCAGACCATAAAACACACAAGGGCACCAATAATGTGTGCAGAACAGTACACCAGATTCACATAATAGTTTTCAGCAATTTGCAAAAAGTAAAGAGAGAAGAGAAGCGGCAGCAATTTAGATTCAGAGAAAAAGGGCAGAATTGGATGTAGAGAGAAGTAGAAGCAGCGTGGGGACTTGGCAAAGGAGATGCAGCAGCAGGGCGTTGAGAGGAGGAGCAGCAGGTTCAGGAAGAGGAGAGGCTGAGAGGAGGAGGAGCAGCAGAAAACTGAGCAGCAGCTGGGGAAGGAAGAAGAAGAACAGCAGCGAGGCAAAGAAGTAGCGACAGGAGGGGCGTGGGAGAAGGAGCAGTAGGGAAGAGAGAGTCGCGCGGGCAGCCAGACACCTCGTCTGGTCGGGCGCGCGAGCGTGGGGTGGGTTGGGCGCCAGCGTTCGAGGGGGAGGGACGGATCTGGCTGGAGGAATCGACGCAGCAGGGTGGGGTGAGCTCGGTAGCGTGTTGCGCACCGACCATGGCCGCAGGAGCTCGCCGGAATAAGTGCGGTGGCGGTGGCGGCGGCGGCGGTGGCTAACCCTAGGGCACGGGGGAGCAGAGAGGAGATGCGGGTGCGGGTGCGGGGGCGGGGGCTGGGCGGGGCGGCCGGCGACGGGGGTGGCGCGGGGTGGCGGCCACTCGGGCACGGAGGCGGCGCGGGTGAGGAGCGGCGGCGGCTCGGGCACGAGAGAGAGAGAGAGAGCGTGGACAGAGAGAGGGGTGGGGCGCGGGCGCTGGGCGCTTTTTAGTTAGGTCACGGCTCTTTGCCGTCTCTTTGCCGTCTGCTAGCAGACGGCAAAGAGCCTAGCTAACGGACGTTAGGTTGGCCACTTTCTTTGCCGTCCGCTAGCAGACGGCAAAGAAAGTGGCCGTTAGGTGGTTCTCGTTAGTGGGCCACCCTCCCTCTTTGCCGTCTGCTAGCAGACGGCAAAGCTTCTATGTCGTTCGCTAGCAGACGGCAAAGAGCTGGCTGACGGCAAACATGATCTTTGTCGTCAGCTCTTTCTTTGCCGTCATCTTTCTGCAAGCTGATGGCAAAGACCTTCTTTGTCGTCAGCTAGCAGACGGCAAAGAGCTGGCTGACGACAAAGATCCTGATTCCTGTAGTGTACAAGGAGTAATCAACACTACTAGCAACCCACAGGTACCAATATGAGGTTTTGGGACCAAGATCGAATATAAGAGATGAACTAGGGTTTGAGAGGAGATGGTGCTGGTGAAGATGTTGATGGAGATTGACCCACCATCGATGAGAGGATCGATGGTGATGACGATGGTGATGATTTTCCCCTCCCGGAGGGATGTTTCCCCGGCAGAACAGCTCCGCCCGAGCCCTAGATTGGTTTTGCCCAGGTTCCGCCTCGAAATGGCGGCGCTTCGTCCCGAAAGCTTCCTTCTGATTTTTTTCTAGGGTAAAAGACACCATATTTCCAAAGATGGACACCGGAGGCCTGCCAGGGGGCCCACAAGGTCGAGGGGCGGGCCCTCCACATTGTGGCTGGCTGGTGGCCCCCCTCTGGTTCTTTCTTTGCCCAATATTTTTTATATATTCAAAAAATAAGCTCCGTGAAGTTTCAGGACTTTTGGAGTTGTGCAGAATAGGTCTCTAATATTTGCTCCTTTTCTAGTCCAGAATTCCAGCTGCCGGCATTCTCTCTCTTCATGTAAACCTTATAAAACAAGAGAGAATAGGCATAAGTATTGTGATATAATGTGTAATAACAGCCCATAATGCAATAAATATCAATATAAAAGCATGATGCAAGATGGATATATCAAATCCCTCAAGCTTAGACCTCACTTGTCCTCAAGCGAAAGCCAATATCGATAAATATGTCCACATGTTTAGAGAATAGAGGTGTCGATAAAATAAAATACGGACATGAGGGCATCATGATTATCTTTAGAACAGCAACATATAATTTCATATAATTTCTTATGTTAAAGTAACAATTCTTTCACAAGGTAAAGTATGAATCAAAAACTTCATTGAAAACTAACAAACTATGATCTTAGTCATTGAAGCAATTGCAATTTATCATAACATCGGAAAGAGTCAAATAAGAGCTTTTCAGCAAGTCCACATACTCAACTATCATATAATCTTTCACAATTGCTAACACTCACGCGATACTTATGGGTACAAAGTTTCAACCGAACACAGAGAAAGATAGGGGCTTATAGTTTCGCCTCCCAACCTTTTACCTCAAGGGTAATGTCAACAATAATACTTTATGAAAACCTACATCCGAGGGGATATATACATCCAGATCTCTCCAACACATAAAGCTTGCCAAAGGAAAAAGTATAAAAGGGAAAGGTGATGATCACCATGACTCTTGTATAAGGGTAGAAGATAAAAGTAAAAGATACGTCCTTCGCAGAGGGAAGCAGAGGTTGTCATGCGCTTTTATGGTTGGATGCACAAAATCTTAATGCAAAAGAACATCACTTTATATTGCCGCTTGTGATAAAGACCTTATTATGCGGTCCGTTGCTTTTATTTCTTCCATATCACAAGTTCGTATAAAGCTTATTTTCCTCACACTAATAGATTATGCATATTTAAAGGAGCAATTTTATTGCTTGCACCGATGACAACTTACTTGAAGGATCTTACTCAATCCATAGGTAGGTATGGTGGACTCTCATGGCAAAACTGGGTTTAGGGATGTTTGGAAGCACAAGTAGTATCTCTACTTGGTGCAAATAATTTGGCTAGCATGAGAGGGAAAGGCAAGCTCAACATGTTGGATGATCCAAGACAATATAACTTCTATTCGGATATAAGAAAACATAACCCATTATGTTGTCTTCCTTGTCCAACATCAACTTTTTAGCATGTCATATTTTAATGAGTGCTCACAATTACAAAAGATGTCTAAGATAGTATATTTATATGTGAATCCTCTCTTTCTTTATTACTTCCTATTAATTGCAACAATGACCAAAACTAAGTTTGTCAACTCTCAACAACCTTTATTCATCGTATCTTTATATGCGAAGTCATTACTCTCCATAAGATCAATATATGATCTCTTTTATTCCTTTTTATTCTTTCTTTTATTTCCCTCAAGATCATAACAAGAAAGCAAAGCCCTTATCTCAAAACTACTCTTTATTATATATCTCACGGACTCGATTACATAGATAGAGATCAAGGCAAAACTCAAAGCTAGATCATACTAACTTTATTCTACTAGATCAAGATATAACAAAAAGGATCGAACTAAGAAAAGCGATAAAGATAAAGGTGTGATGGTGATACGATACCGGGGCACTCCCCCAAACTTGGCAGTTGCCAAGGGGAGTGCCCATACCCATGTAATTAGATCTCTTTCTTCGGAGGTGGTGATGAAGGAGTTGTTGCATTCTTCTTCTCTAGCTTGCGTCTGAGGCTAAAATTTTCCTCCCTCGGATCCTCATTCTCGAGCTCGAGTTTCATTATATTTTTACATAATGCCGCCTTCCTGTCCTACGAAAAACGTGGTGGGATAGATTGGACCTTAGGGAGGCTTGACTTTTTGAACTCCACGTGCATATCGCCAGGTTGAGGTAGTGGATCGTCCTCTTCATCGGAACTTGTCTCCTCCTTCCCCTTTGGATCATAGTCTTCTTCTTCCTTTGTGGTCCAACCATAATGTTCCATATCCCCATATACTTTCGGGTTCATGACATAATCAGCCATGTAGCTTTCTCCCTCCGAATCCTGGGACGACATCTTGCTTCAAATCTGCTGCAGGAACAACTCAAAACGAAAACAAACGATTTTGTCGTCATACGGTGGTCAAAAGCTTCGGGAGATTATATAATGAATTTTTACCGACCATAAGAAGTATTGTGCAAGAAAACGGAGTCCGGAGGGCACACGAGGTGGCCACAAGGTTGGGGGGCGCACCCAGGGGGTAGGGCGCGCCCTCCACCCATGTGGACGCCTCATGTCTCTTTCGGACTACTTTTAATTTTCCTAATTTTTTAAATATTCCAAAACGGAGAAAATTTATCATTGGAGGCGTTTTGGAGTCGGTTTACTTACCGTACCACATACCTATTCCTTTTCGGAGTCTGAAACGTTCTGGAAAGTGTCCCTTATGTACTCCTCCAGTGTTATGGTGTCAATTATATTGGTCTCAACATTTATGGGAGTACCTGAGATATAATGTTTGAGTCTTTGACTGTTTACCACCTTCGGATTTTTGCCTTCGGCATTGTTAATTTTTATGGCACCAGAACGATAGACCTCCTCGATAATGTAAGGGCCTTCCCATTTAGAGAGAAGCATTCCTGCAAAAAATCTTAAACGAGAGTTGTATAACAAAACATGATCACCTACATTAAACTCACGCTTTTGTATCCTTTTATCATGCCATCTTTTAACTTTTTCTTTAAACAACTTGGCATTCTTGTAGGCTTGGGTTCTCCATTCATCAAGCGAGCTAATGTCAAATAACCTCTTCTCATCGGCAAGTTTGAAATCATAGTTGAGTTCTTTGATAGCCCAATATGCCTTATGTTCTAGTTCAAGAGGTAAGTGACATGCTTTTCCATAAACCATTTTATACAGAGACATACCCATGGGATTCTTATAAGCAGTTCTATAAGCCCATAATGCATCATCAAGTTTCTTAGACCAATTCTTTCTAGATCTATTAACAATATTTTGCAAAATTAATTTAATCTCTCTATTGCTCAATTCTGCTTGACCACTAGACTGAGGGTGATATGGAGATGCAATTCTATGGTTGACATCATACTTAGCAAGCATTTTACGGAAAGCACCATGAATAAAATGTGAACCACCATCAGTCATTAAATATCTAGGGACTCCAAACCTCAGAAAAATAACTTCTTTAAGCATCTTAATAGAAGTGTTATGATCAGCACTACTAGTTGGAATAGCCTCTACCCACTTAGTAACGTAATCAACAGCAACTAAAATATGTGTATACCCATTAGAAGAAGGAAATGGTCCCATATAATCAAAGCCCCAAACATCAAATGGTTCAATAACAAGTGAATAGTTCATAGGCATTTCCTGACGTCTGCGAATATTACCAATTCTTTGACATTGATCACAATACAAAACAAACTTACGAGCATCCTTAAAGAGAGTGGGCCCATAGAACCCGGATTGCAATACCTTATGTGCAGTTCTATCTCCAGCGTGGTGTCCTCCGTAAGACTTGGAGTGGCACTTGCGTAGGATCTGTTCATGTTCATGCTCAGGTACACAACATCTAATAACACCATCTACTCCTTCTTTATAAAGGTGTGGATCATCCCAAAAATAATGTCTTAAATCATAGAAAAACTTTTTCTTTTGCTGGTATGTGAAACTAGGTGGTATAAATTTAGCAACAATATAATTAGCATAATCAGCATACCATGGAGTACTATGAGAAGCATTTATGACATTTAATTGCTCATTAGGAAAGCTATCGTCAACAGGTAGTGGGTCATCAAGAACATTCTCTAACCTAGACAAGTTGTCTGCAACGGGGTTCTCAACTCCCTTTCTATCAATAATATGCAAATCAAATTCTTATAGCAAGAGAACCCATCTAATAAGTCTAGGTTTAGCATCTTTCTTTTCCATAAGATATTTAATAGCAGCATGATCAGTGTGAACAGTTACTTTGGAATCAACAATATAAGGTCTAAACTTATCACATGCAAATACAACTGCTAAAAATTCTTTTTCAGTGGTAGCATAATTTCTCTGGGCACTGTCTAGAGTTTTACTAGCATACTGAATGACATTTAATTTCTTATCAACTCATTGTCCTAGAACAGCACCAACAGCATAATCACTAGCATCACACATAATTTCAAAGGGTAAATTCCAATCAGGTGGCTGAACAATATGTGCAGAAATCAAGGCTTTCTTAAGTATTTCAAATGCTTCTACACAATCATCATCAAAAACAAAAGGAACATCTTTTTGTAAGAGATTGGTGAGAGGCCTAGAAATTTTAGAGAAGTCTTTAATAAACCTCCTATAGAAACTATCATGACCAAGGAAACTTCTTATACCTTTGATATCTTTAGGACACGGCATCTTTTCAATAGCATCTACTTTAGCTTTATCAACTTCAATACCTCTTTCAAAAAATTTATGCCCCAAGACAATACCTTCATTAACCATAAAGTGGCACTTTTCCCAATTCAAGACAAGATTAGTTTCTTCACATCTCTGCAAAACTCGATCAAGGTTTCTTAAGCAATCATCAAAAGAAGTTCCGTAAACGGAGAAATCATCCATGAAAACCTCAACAATCTTTTCACAAAAGTCAGAGAATATAGCAGTCATACATCTTTGAAAGGTAGCAGGTGCATTGCATAAACCAAAAGGCATACGTCTATAAGCAAAGGTATCGAAAGGGCAAGTAAAAGTGGTTTTCTCTTGATCCTCTTTTGACACAGGTATTTGAGAGAAACCAGAATTACCATCTAGAAAGCAAAAATGTGTATGTTTGGATAATCTTTCTAGCATTTGATTAATAAAAGCTAGAGGGTAATGATATTTTCTAGTAGCTTTATTCAATTTGCGGAAATCAATTACCAATCTATAACCTGTAACAATTCTTTGAGGAATCAATTCATTCTTATCATTAGGAACAACAGTAATACCTGCCTTCTTAGGGACACAATGAACAGGGCTTACCCATTGACTATCAGCAATAGGATAAATTATACCTGCCTCCAGAAGCTTTAGTATTTCATTTCTTACCACTTCTTTCATCTTAGGATTTAACCGTCGTTTATGATCAACAAATGTTTAGCATCTTTCTCCAATTTAATTTTGTGCTGCCATAGAGTGGGACTAATGCCCTTAAGATCATCAAGAGTATATCCGATAGCGGCACGATGCTTCTTCAGAGTTTTCAATAATTTCTTTTCTTCATTCTCTGAAAGGTTATCACTAATAATAATAGGATATATCCTCTTTTCATCAAGATAAGCATATTTCAGAGTATCAGGTAATTGTTTAAGCTGAAACACGGGAGCACCCTTAGGAGGAGGAGGATCATCCCCAAGGATTTCAACAGGCAAATTGTGTTTTAGAATAGGCCCTTGATTAAAGAATACTTCATCTATTTCTCTTTTTTCATTCATAAACATATCATTTTCATGGTCTAGCAAATATTGTTCTAAGGGATCAGCAGGAGGCACGGCAATAGAAGCAAGACCAATGATTTCATCTTTACTAGGCAATTCTTTATCATGGGGTTGTCTACGAAATTTAGAGAAATTAAAATCATGAGACATATCCCCTAAACCAACGGTAACAATATCTTTCTCGCAGTCTATCTTAGCATTAACAGTATTCAAGAAGGGTCTACAAAATATGATGGGACAAAAATTATCTTGTGGGGAACCAAGAACAAGAAAATCGGTAGGGTATTTAGTTTTCCCACACAAGACTTCAACATCTCTAACAATCTCAGTTGGTGATATAGTTTCTCTATTATCAAGCTTAATAGTAACATCAATATCTTCTATCTCAGCAGGTGCAATATCATTCATAATTTCTTTATATAAGGTATAAGGAATTGCACTCACACTAGCACCCACATCACATAAGCCATGATAACAATGATCTCCTATTTTAACGGAAACAATAGGCATGCCAACAACAGGTCTATGTTTATCTTTAGTATCAGGTTTAGCAATCCTAGCAGCTTCATCATAGAAATAAATAACATGCCCATCAATATTATCAACCAAGAGATCTTTAATCATAGCAATACTAGGTTCGACTTTAATTTGTTCAGGGGGTGTAGGTGTTTTAGCATAACTCTTATGAACCACAGTTGAAGCTTTAGCATGATCCTTTATTCTAACAGGAAATGGTGGTTTCTCAATATAAGCAGTAGGAACAATAGGATCAACATTATAAGTAATAGTTTCTTCTTCAACTTTAATAGGTTCAACTACTTTAACTTCAATGGGAGGATGATATTTAAACCACTTCTCCTTAGGGAGATCAACATGAGTAGCAAATGATTCACAAAAAGAAGCTACTATCTCAGAGTCAAGTCCATATTTAGTGCTAAAATCACGAAAAACATCGGTGTCCATGAAAGATTTAACACAATCAAACTTAAGTTTTATACCTGACTCCTTACCTTCGTCGAGATCCCAATCTTCAGAGTTGTGTTTAATTATTTCCAATAAATCCCATTTGAATTCAATATCCTTCTTCATATAGGAACCAGTACAAGAAGTATCAAGCATGGATTGATCATTACGAGAAAGCCGAGCATAAAATTTTTGAATAATAATTTCTCTTGCAAGCTCATGATTGGGGAATGAATATAACATTGACTTAAGCCTCCCCAAGCTTGAGCGATACTTTCTCCTTCACGAGGCCAAAAATTATATATATAATTCTGATCACGATGAACCAGATGCATAGGATAAAACTTCCGATGAAATTCCAATTTCAACCGGTTATAGTTCCATGATCCATTATCGTCCAATAGCCTATACCATGTCAATGCCTTTCCCTTCAAATATAAAGGGAATACCTTCTTCTGGACAACATCCTCGGGGATACCTGCAAGCTTAAATAATCCACAAACTTCATCCACACAGATTAGGTGCATACCAGGATGTAATGTTCCATCTCCTGCATATGGATTAGCTAGCAGTTTCCTATCATACCTGAAGGAATTTCATAATAAATATTTTTAGTAGGTGCAGTAGGTTGAGGATCAACTCTTTGTTCTTCCGGTCGAGGTGAAGATACCCCGAACAAACCCCTCAAAGGATTATTTTCCATAGTAACAAGCGACAGTAAATTTTAGCACACTATATAAATGTTTCCTTACCAAATTCCACTTACCAAAGGCGCTTCACTCCCGGGCAACGGCGCCAGAAAAGAGTCTTGATGACCCACAAGTATAGGGGATCTATCGTAGTCCTTTCGATAAGTAAGAGTGTCGAACCCAACGAGGAGCAGAAGGAAATGACAAGTGCTTTTCAGCAAGGTATTCTCTGCAAGCACTGAAATTATCAGTAACAGATAGTTTTGTGATAACATAGTTTGTAATGGGTAACAAGTAAATAAAGTAACTAAGGTGTAGAAAGGTGGCCCAATCCTTTTTGTAGCAAAGGACAAGCCTGGACGAACTCTTATATAAAGCAAAGCGCTCCCGAGGACACATGGGAATTGTTGTCAAGTTAGTTTTCATGATGCTCATATGATTCACGTTCGTTACTTTGATAATTTGATATGTGGGTGGACTGGTGCTTGGGTGCTGCCCTTCCTTGGACAAGCCTCCCACTTATGATTAACCCCTCTCGCAAGCATCCGCAACTATGAAAGAAGAATTAAGGTAAGCCTAACCATAGCATGAAACATATGGATCCAAATCAGCCCCTTACGAAGCAACGCATAAACTAGGGTTTAAGCTTCTATCACTCTAGCAATCCATCATCTACTTATTACTTCCCAATGCCTTCTCCTAGGCCCAAATAATGGTGAAGTGTCATGTAGTCGACATTCACATAACACCACTAGAGGAGAGACAACATACATCTCATCAAAATATCGAACGAATACCAAATTCACATGATTACTTATAACAAGACTTCTCCCATGTCCTCAGGAACAAACGCAACTACTCACAAAGCATATTCATGTTCATAATCAGAGGAGTATTAATTATATTTAAGGATCTGAACATATGATCTTCCACCTAATAAACCAACTAGCATCAACTACAAGGAGTAATCAACACTACTAGCAACCCATAGGTACCAATCTGAGGTTTTGGGACCAAGATCGAATACAAGAGATGAACTAGGGTTTGAGAGGAGATGGTGCTGGTGAAGATGTTGATGGAGATTGACCCCCTCTCGATGAGAGGATCGATGGTGATGACGATGGTTTCCCCCTCCCGGAGGGATGTT
This sequence comes from Aegilops tauschii subsp. strangulata, assembly GCF_002575655.3. Taxonomy (NCBI): domain Eukaryota; kingdom Viridiplantae; phylum Streptophyta; class Magnoliopsida; order Poales; family Poaceae; genus Aegilops; species Aegilops tauschii. Next base: position 490,914,486 of record NC_053039.3, read on the forward strand.
TCCCCGGCAGAACAGCTCTGCCGGGGCCCTAGATTGGTTCTGCCCAGGTTCCGCCTCGAGACAGAGGTGCTTCGTCCCGAAAGCTTCCTTTTGATTTTTTTCCAGAGTAAAAGACACCATATAGCAAAAGATGGACACCGGAGGCCTGCCAGGGGGGCCACAAGGTCGGGGGGCGCGCCCAGGGGGGTAGGGCGCGCCCTCCACCCTTGTGGCTGGCTGGTGGCCCCCCTCTGGTTCTTTCTTCACCCAGTATTTTTTATATATTCCAAAACTAAGCTCCGTGAAGTTTCAGGACTTTTGGAGTTGTGCAAAATAGGTCTCTAATATTTGCTCCTTTTCTAGTCCAAAATTCCAGCTGCCGGCATTCTCCCTCTACATGTAAACCTTATAAAATAAGAGAGAATAGGCATAAGTATTGTGATATAATGTGTAATAACAGCCCATAATGCAATAAATATCAATATAAAAGCATGATGCAAGATGGACGTATCAACGTACGAGGTGAGCACAACCCACCACCACGCGCCTGGCTCCTGGGGCGCGCCCTAGTGTCTTGTGGGCACTGTGGGCCCCCATTTGCATTGATTCCAAGTCCCCAAAATCACATATATTCCAAAATAATTCTCCGTAAAATTTTATCCCGTTTGGACTTCGTTTGATATGGATTTTCTGCGAAACAAAAAACATGCAACAAATAGGAACTGGCACTGGGCATTGGATCAATAGGTTAGTCCAATAAATCATATAAATTTTTGCCAAAAATATGTAAAAGTTGTATAATATTGGCATGAAACAATCAAAAATTATAGATACGATGGAGACGTATCAGCATCCCCAAGCTTAATTCCTGCTCGTCCTCGAGTAGGTAAATGATAAAAAAGATATTTTTTTGATGTGGAATGCTACCTAGCATAAACTTGATCATATATCTAATCATGGCATGAATATTAAGACATAAGTGATTCAAAGTAATAGTCTATAATTCGACATAAAGACATAATACTCAGGCATCCCAACAAACAATCATGTCTTTCAAAATATCAACGCTAAAGAAAGCTATCCCTAAAAAATCATATAGTCTTGTCATACTATGTCTTCTTAACACAAAGTATTTATCATGCACAACCCCGATGGCAAGCCGAGCAATTGGTTCATACTTTTTAACGCGCTTCAACTTTTTCAACCCTCACGCAATACATGAGCGCAAGCCATGGATATAGCACTACAGGTGGAATAGAGTATGATGATAAGGGTAAATATAAAGAAGACAAAAAGTAAGAAAGTGTCACATCGACACGGCTAACCAACGGGCTATGGAGATGCCCATTAATTGATATCAACGTGAGGAGTAGGGATTGCCATGCAACGAATGCACTAAGAGCTATAAGTGTATGAGAGCTCAACATGAAAACTAAGTGGGTGTGCATCTAATCCTATAATGAAAAATTCCCACTAGTATATGAAAGTGACAACATAGGAGACTCTCCATATGAAAAACATGGTTCTACTTTGAAGCACAAGTGTGGAACTAGCATGCCCCTTATCTCTTTATTTCTTTATTTCTTTTCTTTTTTCTTCTTTTTATTTCTTTTTTATATTTTTTCTCTCATTGTCCGGAGTCTCATCCCGACTTGTGGGGGAATCATAGTCTCCATCATCCTTTCCTCGCTGAGGCAATGCTCTAAAAATGAATAATGATGATCATCACACTTCTATTTACTTATAACTCAAAAGAAATAAAAATTACAACTCGATACCTATAACAAAATATGACTCTATATGAATGCCTCCGGCAGTACCAGGATGTGCAATGATCTAGCGTAACATGTATAAAAATGTTGAACGGTGGCTGAGCCACAAATGCTATGTCAGCTATATGACCATGCAAAGCAATATGACAATGAATGCTCAAGTCATCAAACGAAAGCGATGGAAGTTGCATGGCAATATATCTCGGAATGGCTATGGAAAGGCCATAATAGATAGGTATGGTGGCTGTTTTGAGGAAGATATAATAAGGCTTATGTGTGATAGAGCATATCATATCACGGGGTTTGGATGCACCGACGAAGTTTGCACCACGTCTCGAGGTGAGAAAGGGCAATGCACGGTACCGTAGAGGCTAGCAAATTGCGGAAAGGTAAGAGCGCGTATAATCCATGGACTCACATTAGTCATATAGAACTCATGTACTTATTGCAAAAGTTTATTAGCCCTCGAAGCAAAGTACTACTACGCATGCTCCTAGGGGGGAGGTTGGTAGGAGTTAACCATCACGCGCCCCCGACCTTCACACAAAGATGGACAATCAAGGATAAATTGTGCTCCAACTTCCCGGTATAACGAGAGACTGTACGTGCATGCTTCAGGAATCACAAACCTTAACACCAATATTCTTACTAAACACGATCATCCACTAGTACCTCCCACATATTACCATCTCTATATCGCAAAACTATTGCAAGGAATCAAACATATCATATTCAGTGATCCACAAGTTTTATGTAGGATTTTATGACTAACCATGCGATTGACCAATTCCTGTTGACTCTCTAAATAGATATAAGTAAAGCATGAGAGTTTAATTCTTTCTACAAAAGACCATGCTCTAATAAGTATAAGTGAAGCAAAAGAGCATTCTACAAATAACGGTTTTCCTTTCTGAAGAGAAACAGGCAATCCAAACTTCAAATAATATAAGTGAAGCACATGAAGCATTCTACAAAGCCATACTCAAAAGATATAAGTGAAGTGCAATGAGCATTCTATAAATCAACCATGGACTATCTCATACCAGCATGGTGCATAAAAGAAAAATGAAAACTAAATGCAAAAGACGCTCCAAGATTTACGTATATCACGTGAACGAAACAAAGACGAAAACATACTGATACTTGTTGAAGAAGGATGGGATGCCTTCCGAGGCATCCCCAAGCTTAGACGCTTGAGTCTCCTTGAATATTTACTTGGGGTGCCTTGGAAATCCCCAAGCTTGAGCTCTTTCCTCTCCTCCTTCTCCTCATATCGAGACCTCCTCGATCTTTGATCACTTCATCCACACAAAACTCAACAGAAAGCTCGGTATGATCCGTTAGTATAATAAAGCAAATAACTAGTATAAGTACTGTTGCAAACCAATTCATATTTTTTTTTTGCACTGTAGCTACTGTGTTATAACTTTTCCATGGCTTATACCACCGATAGAATCGATAGTTTCATCAAAACAAGCAAAACAATGCATCAAAAACAGAATCTGTCTTAAACAGGACAGTCTGTAGTAATCTGAACACTACCATACTTCTGTAACTCCAACAATTCTGAAAAATTAGGACAACGTAAACAATTTGTATAGAAATAGTGTGCAAAAAGTTTAAATAACGTTTGACTTTCCAGTAAAAAATGAAAATTCACACGCTATAGCCAAAGTTTCTATTTCTGCACCGCACATACCAACAAGCAATCTAATCATCCTAAAGGCAAATCTTGGCACATTATTTTTATAATACAATGGACTTGTACAAGGGGATAATTATTTTTGTTGAAAAGTTTCTGTAATTCAAGATTCACAAAGTTTCCATGGGCATGAACAAAGTTCAAGGCATGCCCCCACTTTCATAATGCTCGTCTCTCTCACTTTCGCTTTTCTTTTTGTGAAGTTTTAAGTTCCCCTCTATATTTTTTGTTTTTAAACTATATAAAAGCACTCAACAGAAATAAATGACTCTCTAAAACTTCCGGGTTGTCTCCCTGGCAGCGTTTTCTTTAAAGCCAATAAGCTAGGCATATAGTGCTCAAGTGGTGGATCCACCCGGACCCCAAGGTATATCAAAGCCAATTTTAATTAGCAATGATTTGGCATTTAGTAATGAGCACAAAGCAACATATATCATGCAATGATGAAGTCTAACTCTCTTCCTTTGCATCAGCATGTCATAAAAGAACAATTCATGCACATCAAGTAAAGGCCAATACATAGCATAAGCAGTTTCTTGCAATTTTATCGTGTTGGAAACATAGAAAGGCGGAGACGTAGTTCCTCTATCATAATAATTGCAAGTAGGAGCAGCAAGCACATGTATATTATATTCATCAAAATCACCATGTGTAATGGTAGAATGCAACCCATCAATGTAATCCTTAATAAGTGCAAACTTCTCCGATATAGTGTAGTTGGGAGAATTCAAAAAGATAATAGGACTATCATGTGTGGGTGCAATATCAACAATTTCATGTTCAACATAAGGAACTATAGAAAGTTCATCTCCATAAACATAATTCATATTGGCATCATGGCCACAAGCATAGCAAGCATCAAGTTCATCAAAAAGGGATATTTCAAATGAATCAACGAGATCATAGCAATTATCATATTATTCATTCTTCGGTAAGAACGAAGGGACGTTAAACAGTGTATGAGTTGAAGAGTTACTCTCATTAGAAGGTGGGCACGGGTAGCTAATCCGCTCTTCCTCCTTTTGTTCTTCACTCTCCTCATCATCTTTTTCATCCAATGAGCTCATAGTTTCATCAATTTCTTCTTCCATAGACTACTGCAAAATATTATTCTCTTCTTGGAGAGCTGAGACTTTCTCAATAAATTAATCAATATCGGAATTATATTTATAATTATCATAGCAATATTTAAGGATAGCAAAATTTTCAGGTCTATAAACTGAATCATCAAAATCTTCAAACTTTTCAAACAAAGATTCAATTTCATAAGAACCCTTAAAAGCAACAAATTCTTCTATTCGTTCCACATCATAGTAATCATATATACCTCTACCATAAGAAGCCAAGGTTTCATTATCATTAAATTTGCATGAAAAGGGAAGGTGTGGAGCCTTCATCCTAGAGCAACAAGTATAATCATATCTCAAGCATAGCTCCCGAGCATACCAATGCAACATATGAATTTGATCCCATAACAATTTCCCTTTATGAGTCAAGCGATAATCCCAAAAGTATTCACGTTGATCCAGCGTTACTCCCATTATATAGTTGAATGGGGTTTTCTCGGGATTATCAAAGTAGTGCATAATATTTTTCACATAATGAGCATCGAGGGTTTTAGGAGGTTCCCCATCTCCATGAGTAGCAAGTACCACTAATTGTTTTGGTGTTTCGTGTTCCATATCCATATCTAAAGATAGAAAACAACTTAGAACATAAAATAAAAACTACTTAGTGATAAAGCGAACTAGCACTCACGAGAATATTCACCCCACGCTATTGCTCCCCGGAAACGGCGCCAGAAAAGGGTCTTGATAACCCACAAGTATAGGGGATCGTTTGTAGCCTTCTTCGATAAATAAGAGTGTCGAACCCCACGAGGAGCTAAAGGTAGAACAAATATTCCCTCAAGTTCTATCGACCACCGATACAACTCTACGCACACTTGATGTTTGCTTTACCTAAAACAAGTATGAAACTATTTTGCAAGAATAAAACTACGAGTACTTTGTGAGAATAAAAACTACAAGTAAATTGCAAGGTAATAAAAGTGGATAGCTTTTGTCAACAAGAAAGTCATTTGTCCCTAGGCAATCGATAACAAGTATCGGTAATCATTCGTGCAATTTTATATGATGGAGAGGCATGAGCTAACATACTTTCTCTACTTGGAATATGCACTTATGATTGGACCCCTAGCAAGCATCCGCAACTACTAAAGATCATTACGGTCGTGAACCCAACCATAGCATTAAGTATCAAGTCCTCTTTATCCCATACGCAACAACCCACCTACTTGGGTTTAAGCTTCTGTCACTCTCGCAACCCACCATAAGCGAATCATGAACGTATTGCAACACCCTATAGTGGGGATCCCTCACGTTTACGCGAGACGGAGGGCACCGTAGGACAGCACCATAAATAAAATATACAATCATACCAACCAAGATCATGATTAACCCACAGGATAAAACGGATCTACTCAAACATCATAGGATAGCCAAATATCATTGGAAAATAATATATGGAGCTGAGCACCATGTTTACGTAGAGATTACAGCGGGGAGAAGGGGTGTTACACCGCTGCATAGAGGGGGAGAAAGTTGGTGTTGACGGTAGCAAGATTGTTGATGTAGATCGTCGTCAGGATCCTAGCCCCGGCGGCACTCCGGCGCCACCGGGAGAGAGGGGGAGAGAGCCCCCTCCTTCTTCTTCTTCCTTGGCCTCCCCCGCTAGATGGGAGGAGAGTTCCCCCTCTGGTCCATGGCCTCTATGGCGGCGGAGGGGCGGGAGCCCCTTCAAGATTGGATCTCCCTCTCTGTTCTCTTCTGTTTCGCCTTTCCAAATCTGGGCGAAAACCGTTTCTTATATTCCGGGAGATCCGTAACTCCGATTGTGCTGAGACTTTAAGACAAATTTTTTTGGATATAAGCTTCCTTGCGCCCGAAGTAGAGCCCTACCGACGTACGAGGTGAGCACAACCCACCACCGCACGTCTGGCTCCTGGGGCACGCCCTGGTGTCTTGTGGGCACTGTGGGCCCCCGTTTGCGTTGATTCCAAGTCCCAAAAATCACATATATTCCAAAATAATTCTCCGTAAAATTTTATCGCGTTTGGACTTCGTTTGATATGGATTTTCTGCGAAATAAAAAACATGCAACAAACAGGAACTGGCACTGGGCACTGGATCAATAGGTTAGTCCAATAAATCATATAAATTGTTGCCAAAAATATGTAAAAGTTGTATAATATTGGCATCAAACAATCAAAAATTATAGATACGACGGAGACATATCAGTCTCCAACGCATCTATAATTTTTGATTGTTCCATGCTGTTATATTATCATTCTGGGATGTTTTACAATCATTTTATAGCAACTTTATATCATTTTTGGGACTAACCTATTGACACAGTGCCCAGTGCCAGTTGCTGTTTTTTGCTTGTTTTTTACACCGTAAGAAATCAATACCAAACGGAGTCCAAACGCAGCGAAACTTTTTGTGGATTTTTTCTGGACCAGAAGACACCGTATGGGCCAAGAAAGTACCTAAGGGGTGCTCCAAGGGGAGCACAACCCACCAGGGCGCGCCTGGGAGCCCAGGCGCGCCCAGGTGGGTTGTGCCCACCTCGGTGGCCTCCCGCACCGCCTCTTTGCTCTATAAATACCCCAATATTCCAGAAACCCTAGGGGATTCGACGAAAAGCAATTCCAGCCGCCGCAAGTTCTAGAACCACCAGATCCAATCTAGACACCATCACGGAGGGGTTCATCATCCCCATTGGTGCCTCTCCGATGATGCGTGAGTAGTTCATTGTAGACCTACGGGTCCGTAGTTGGTAGCTAGATGGCTTCCTCTCTCTCTTTTGATTCTCAATACAATGGTCTCTTGGAGATCTATTTGACGTAACTCTTTTTGCGGTGTGTTTGTTGGGATCCGAGAAAGTTATTTGAGTCTTCTTTGATCTCTTATATGCATGATTACTTATAGCCTCGTATTTCTTCTCCGATATTTGGGTTTTGTTTGGCCAACTTGATCTATTTATCTTGCAATGGGAAGAGGTGCTTTGTGATGGGTTCGGTCTTACGGTGCTTGATCCCAGTGACAGAAGGGGAACCGACACGTATGTATCGTTGCTATTAAGGATAACAAGATGGGGTCTATTTATACATAAATAGATCTTGTCTACATCATGTCATCGTTCTTATTGCATTACTCCGTTTTTCCATGAACTTAATACACTAGATGCATGCTGGATAGCGGTCGATGTATGGAGTAATAGTAGTAGATGCAGGCAGGAGTCGGTCTACTAATCTTGGACGGGATGCCTATATAATGAGCATTGCCTGTATATCGTCATGATTATTTGAAGTTCTATCAATTGCCCAACAGTAATTTGTTTACCCACCATTTGCTATTTTTCTCGAGAGAAGCCACTAGTGAAATCTACGGCCCCCGGGTCTCTTCTTTATTATATTTGCCTTCGCGGTCTATTTTTATTTGTTTTTATCTTCAGATCTATTAATCCAAAAATACAAAAATACATTGCTACAATTTTTGTTTATTTATTTTATCTCGCATTCCCGTGACATCTATTTATCCAATCTACTACAATTTTACCTATCTTTTTACCCGTGAGGGATTGACAACCCCTCTCTTACGTCGGGTTGCAAGTATTTGTTCTTTGTGTGCAGGAGATGTTTACGTGGTGTTGCGTGGTTCTCCTACTGGTTCGATAACCTTGGTCTCATCACTGAGGAAAATACCTACCGTTGTTGTGCTGCATCATCCCTTCCTCTTTGGGGAAATACCGACGTAGTTCAAGCCAACATCAGGACGTCATCGAGCTGAACGTGTGCAGAATGCAGGGGTGTCCTGCGTTTGGTACTTGATCGGTTGAAGCGCGAAGAAGTTTGACTACATCAACCGCATTGTGAAATGCTTCCGCTTACCGTCTATGAGGGTACATAGACACACTCTCCCCCTCGTTGCGATGCATCTCCATGGATAGATCATTGCGTGTGCGTAGTTTTTTTTGTTTTCCATGCAACGATTCCCAACAGATGCATGAGTAGACCCGGGTAAAGACGGTCTCTTGTTTCCTTCTTCGACCTTCCAGCTAGTTGTGGTACCCTGATGAAGAGTCTGTCGGGATCTACACCAACAATGTTCCAAGTGATAGCTATATTTTTTAGTCTGACTATGATCCCACATATTACTCCTATAAAGCATGGTGGAGGACCAACCTTCCTATGCTCCCCGCGGGCGAAGGGCGACTCCTGGCCTTCCATACCGCGGTGGCTTGCCGCGGGGCCCACTCGGGAGTGCTCTGAGTTGTCCAATCTACCAGGACGACTCTCGCCTAGGCGACCTGGCTAGCAGGTCCATGATGGGTGGACCGCGGCTGCGTGCCCGGGGCCACTGTCATTGGGCCGTCGAGGCACCGCGCGCTTTCTTCTGTGCGAAACTGTGTCTGAACCTGCCTGGCGATGTCCTCGCCTCGTGTTCGGCTGGTCCGGCTGCGCGAGCCAATTCGCTCTAAATTTGGGTCCATGACCCTAAAGAGATTAAGCATGCGAATTACCCAAACATCAAAATTTGTGCCATCGAAACTAAGTGTGTCATAGAATCCTAATCCCCTAGTCGACATCTTTACTCTCTAGGCGGTTAAGCCTAACAAAGAGAGACGAGGCTCTGATACCAATTGAAAGATCGTCGATGTCGCCTAGAGGGGGTGAATAGGCGCTTTAAAGTAATTACGGTTGAGGCTTGAACAAATGCGGAATAAACCTAGCGGTTAATTTGTCAAGCACAAAACCTACAACAACTAGGCTCACCTATGTGCACCAACAACTTATGCTAAGCAAGAAAACCTACTTATGTGATAGCAAGATATATGACAAGAAACAATATGGCTATCACAAAGTAAAGTGCATAAGTAAAGGGCTCGGGTAAGAGATAACCGAGGCACGCGGAGATGACGATGTATCCCGAAGTTCACACCCTTGCGGATGCTAATCTCCGTTTGGAGCGGTGTGGAGGCACAATGCTCCCCAAGAAGCCACTAGGGCCACCGTAATCTCCTCACGCCCTCGCACAATGCAAGATGCCATGATTCCACTAAGGGACCCTTGAGGGCGGTCACCGAACCCGTACAAATGGCAACCCTTGGGGGCGGTCACCGAACCCGTACACTTTGGCAACCCTTGGGGGCGGTCACCGGAACCCGTCAAATTGCTCGGGGCGATCTCCACAACCTAATTGGAGACCCCGACGCTTGCCCGAAGCTTTACACCACAATGACTGAGCTCCGAACACCACCAACCGTCTAGGGCGCCCAAGCACCCAAGAGGAACAAGCTCAAGGGTACCAAGCACCCAAGAGTAATAAGCTTCTCAACTTGTAACTTCCACGTATCACCGTGGAGAACTCAAACCGATGCACCAAATGCAATGGCAAGGGCACACGGAGTGCCCAAGTCCTTCTCTCTCAAATCCCACCGAAGCAACTAATGCTAGGGAGGAAAATGAGAGGAAGAACAAGAAGGAGAACACCAAGAACTCCAAGATCTAGATCCAAGGGGTTCCCCTCACATAGAGGAGAAAGTGATTGGTGGAAATGTGGATCTAGATCTCCTCTCTCTTTTCCCTCAAAAATTAGCAAGAATCCATGGAGGGATTGAGAGTTAGCAAGCTCGAAGAAGGTCAACAATGGGGGAAGAACACGAGCTCAAAGGATAAGGTTCAATGGGGAAGAAGACCCCCTTTTATAGGTGGGGAAAAATCCAACCGTTATTCTCACAGCCCGCACAGAGCGGTACTACCGCTCCAAGGAGCGGTACTACCGCTAGGGCGGTAGTACCCCTTTGAAAAACAACAGCGAGGAGGCAAAAGGCCAGTAGAACCGCCGGAGCGGTACTACCGCTCGTCCCCACGGTACTACCGCTCGTCCCCGCGGTACTACCGCTCGACCTCACGGTACTACTGCTTGCGAGCGGTACAAAAAAAATACTTCCGTGCCTACTTCCGCTGAGCAAAATACGAGATTTTGGTCCGGAGCGGTACTACCGCTTAGGAGCCGTGCTAGTACCGCTCCCAAGAGCGGTACTAAAAAATTACATCCGCAGCAGCCCCTTTAAAGGACACCAAAACTGACACAACTTTTGCAAACGGACTCCGAATTCGACGAAACCAAGTTTGTTGGAAAGCTAGCGACAAGGGCTAACACAATCTTGGTAGAAATACCAATAAGAAGCAAATGAGAAAAGGCCCAAAAGAAAATGGTGAGAACCCTTCCTCGGATAAGACCGGTAAAACCTCCAACATCGAAAACATCATAGAAGACGCATGCAAACTCTGTTTTCGATGAACTCAAGCTTGTCATCAAGATGACCATAAGATCTAAGACTCACAAAGAGAACCAAACAAGAACCAAGAAACATGATGCAAGGATGCAATGGTTTGAGCTCTCGACGAACGATACGATCAAGCTACTCACTTGAGAGCCCCCCTTGATAGTACGGCTATCGATCCTATAACCCGGTCTCCCAACTACCACCATGAGACCGGTAAAATAGAAAACCTATCAAGGGCAAACCTTTGCCTTGCACATGGTCCACTTGAGCTAGATGATGACGATCTTGGCACCCTCAAGTTGGACCACCTTTCTTGATTGCGTTGGCTCGATGAAGACTAGATGATTACTCCCCCATAGTACACTATGGGTGAGCCACTCTTCGGCACATCTTCACAAGTCCATTGTCACCACAATGGACGGCAAGCTTCAAGCACTTGATCTCTTCGTGATGCTCCACTTGAACTTGCACACGGCAATCTTGATGACGATCACCACTTGATGTCATCCTCTCCATGGGTTGAGTGATATCTTCCTCTTGACGCAAGCCCATGAACATGTACCTAACCCCACATAGAACTCTCACATAGACCATGGGTTAGTACACAAAGCACAATGGACAACGCTTACCATACCATGGGATCACTTGATCCCTCTTGGTACATCTTCTACGCTTTGTGAGTTGATCAACTTGATTCACTCTTGACTTAGTCTTGATCAACCTAGAATCTTTCCAACTCTCTTCATTTGGATGATGTCTTGAAGGCAAACATGAATGATCACACAATCTTGTTCTTCAAGACATGCTTGCAATAAGCTCAACTCTCACATGACCAATCTTTGGATAATTCCTTAATAGCACCTTGGTCAACACAAACTCTCCTTGAAACCAACACATGTACTCCAAGAAAAGCCTATGGACAAAACCTTCAAATATAACTCAAGGAAACCATTAGTCCATAGAGATTGTCGTCAATTACCAAAACCAAACATGGGGGCACCACATGTTCTTTCAAGCGGGTTCACTGTTATTAAATACATCACACAACCCCTCCCTCGATTTAGTGGGTGGATGATGGTTATTAGACTAAAAAGGTTGTGAATGGGGATGTATGTGTCAAGTGTCAACAATTAAAGATTTCTTAGAGAAGAAGGTGATGATGTAGAAGAAAGAGGATGACAATGAGGCAGGGGACATTAAGTGGTGGCCTATACAATGGTGGCAAGCAACAAAAAACAAAGGACAATGGAGGAGCCGATGGTGGCAGCGATCACATTGATAAAGGTAAGCGAGAGAGAAGGAGATACAACTATCAAGAAGGTGTGAATCAATGACGAACGAGGTGGTGGAGGAAGGATGACGTGAAGGCGAAGAATAAAATGTTGGATATCGATGAAAATGGATGTGTGCGCCGAGAGGATTGAGCGGTGGCCGCCTTTGCGTGGCATGGTGCTACCTTCCGTTACAAGTGGACTTTGGCGCCGTTTTATATATATCTTATGCACCAAAAAGTAGTAATATCTTATGCACCAGAAAGTATACCTAACCATTTTTTTGTAGTCTAAGATGACCCGTTCACATACATATTTAGAAAAATATAACATGAAACAATCTCTTATAGCATAGTAATATCCATTTTTGCATCACATAAGCTATTGCTAATCTAATGTTTTCCCGGGATGAAAAGAAATGAAGAATAATGAAGGAAATAAACAAATAAGAGGAAAAAAGGAGAGTAAATAGTGTGGTGGGTGCCTTTGAGGGGTAGCGTGCGACCATTCGTTATCAGCAGGTTTTGAGTTATTCTATCCAAGTCATTTATGACATTATGTATTGTAAAACTAAATATACACCAAAGATAATATATGGAATACCATTATATAATAATGCTTTTTGCACCGAAAACCATACACCATTATTTCGTTGTTTTCTCACGTATAAGATGGCTTGTTCACAAACATAGAAAAAAGAACATAAATATTTTCTACAAGTATAATCTATCGCTAATTGAATGTTGGCCAAAGATACCAAAATGAAGAATAAGGGAAGGAAATAGGAAAGTAAGAACATATTAAGAGAAAATTGTTGACACGTGCCTTTGTGACATCGTGTTGCCGTTTGTTACTAGCGGGTATTGTGCCATTTGATCCCAGGCATTCATTGCATATGTCATAAGCTAAAGAGACAATGTTTCTTTTTTTTGCAATATCATTATATAGTAATATCATTTGTGCCAAAAACCATACCTCATTTTTTGTTGTTATTCAAGTATAAGTTGACTTGTTCACATGCATAGTTAGAAAATGAGAACATGAAAGCAATATTTGCAAACATAACAATAGCATCATATAATCTATTGCTAATTATTGGTCAAAGATGCCAAAATGAAGAATAAGTGAAGGAACTAGAAAAATTAGATGAAAATTCATACTAAAATGTGTGGCAGGTGGATTTGCGTGACAGTGCTACCGTCCGTTACTAGTGAGTGTTGTGTTGTTTGCACCTAGTCACTATTGCATTGCGTATGGAATAAGCTAATCATGCGAGAAAAAATAATCATGGGAGACCAATTATATAATAATATCTTTTGCACCAAAAACCATACCTCATATTGTTGTTGTTATTTTTCCAAGTATAAGTTGACTTATTCACATGCATAATTGAAATTTTTGAATATTAGAAATTTAATAACATCCATTTTGCATAATATAATCTACTGCTAATCTAATTTTGGTCAAAAGGTTCCATAATGTAGAGTAAGCGAACGAAAGAGAGAAAGAAAATGAGACTACATTGTGCGGCCGGTGCCTTTGCATGACATGCTGCTAGCATCAGTTACTAGTGGGTTTTGTGTTGTCTGAGCAAAGTTATTTATTACATTGCGTACCACATAAGCTAAATATATGAGAAAAAAATCATACGTTACTAGCGGGTTTTGCGCCGTTTGAGCAGATTCATATATTACATTGTGTATAACATAAGCTAAAGACATGAGAAAAAAATATCATCCATTACTAGCGGATTTTGCGCCGTTTGAGCAAAGCCATCTATTACATTGTGCATCAGATAAGCTAAATATATGAGATATATGCAGAAAACTATTATATAATAACATCTGATGCGCCGGAAATCATATCTTATTTTCAAGTGTAAAATGAATTGGTCACATACATAGTTAGGAAAGCATATCATGAAACAATATTTACATGTATAGTAATATCCATTTTGTATCATACAATGTATAAATAATCTAATGTTGGTCAAGGATAACAAAAATAAAGAATAATGCCGGAAATAGCAAAATGGACAGCAGAAGAGTAAATTGTGCGCTTGGTGCCTTTGCACAACACGGTACTGCCCGTTACTAGTGGGCTTTGTGCAGTTCCAGCCCAATCATTTATACATTTTGTGTTGTATAAGCTAAAGACATGACAAAATATATATATATGAAAAACAATTATAGAATAATATTTTGTGCACAGCTGGCTTGTTCACAACAAGCCATCTGTGGTGGTCAAAAGGAGAGTAAATAGTGTGGTGGGTGCCTTTTAGGAGCAGGGTGCAACCACTCGTTACCAGCAGGTTTTGAGCTATTCTATCCAAGTCATTTATGATATTATGTATTGCAAAACTTAATATACGCCAAAGATAATATATGGAAGACCATTATATAATAATATCTTTTGCATCGAAAACCATACACCATTACTCTGTTGTTTCCGCATGTATAAAATGGCTTGTTCACAAACATAGAAAACAAGAACATAAATGTTTTCTATGAGTATAATCTACTGCTAACTGCATGTTGGCCAAGGATGCCAAAATGAAGAACAAGGGAAGGCAATAGGAAAGTAAGAACATAATAAGAGAAAATTGTTAACATGTACCTTTGTGACATCGTGTTGCCGTTTGTTACTAGTGGGTATTGTGCCATTTGATCCAAAGCATTCATTGCATATGTCATAAGCTAAAGAGACCATGTTTCTTGTTTTTGCAATATCATTTGTGCCAAAAACCATACCTCATTTTTTGTTGTTTATTCAAGTATAAGTTGACTTGTTCACACACATAGTTAGAAAATGAGAACATGAAAGAAATATTGACAAACTTAACAATATCATCATATAATCTACTAGTAATTATTGGTCAAAGATGCCAAATGAAGAATAAGTGAAGGAACTAGAAAAATCAGACAAAAAATTCAGAGTAAAATGCCCGACACGTGAATTTGCGTGACATAGTGCTACCGTCCGTTACTAGTGAGTGTTGTGTCATTTGCGCCTAGTCACTATTACATTGCGTATGGCATAAGCTAATGATACGAGAACAATAATTATGGGAGACCATTATATAATAATATCTTTTGCACCAAAAATCAAACCTCGTATTGTTGTTGTGGTTGTTTTTTTTTCAAGTATAAGTTGATTTGTTCACATGCATAGTTGGAAAATTAGAACATTTACAAATATCATAACATCCATTTTGCATAATATAATCTAATGTTGGTCAAAAGGTTCCAAAATGTAGAGTAAGCGAACAAAAAAGAGAAAGAAAATGAGACTGGATTGCGCGAGCGGTGCCTTTGCATGACATGGTGGTACCATCCGTTACTAGTGGGTTTTTTGTCGTTTGAGCAAAGTTATTTATTACATTGCATACCACATAAGCTAAAGATAGGAGAACAAAAATATCATCCGTTACTACCGGAGTTTGCGCCGTTTGAGCAAATCCATTTATTACATTGCGTAGAACATAAGCTATAGAAATGAGAAAGAAATATCATCCGTTACTAGCGGATTTTGCGCCGTTTGAGCAAAGCCATTTATTACATTGTGCATCGGATAAGCTAAAGATATGATATATATACAGAAAACCATTATATAACAATATCTTATGCGCCGAAAATCATATCTCATTTTTTTCAAGTATAAGTGGATCGCTCACATACATAGTTAGAAAAATATATCATGAAAACAATATTTACATGTACAGTAGTATCCATTTTGTATCACACAATGTATAAATAACCTAATGTTGGCCAACGATAACAAAAATAAAAACTAATGAAGGAAACAGAAAAATGGACAAAAGAATAGCGGAGATACATGCTTTTTTTTTTGCCTATCAAGAGAGGATTTTGCATAGGTTGCCATCTTATCTGCTTTATTTCATGCTCTAAAAATCAAACCATGCAATTTTTAATGCTCTTGTTAAAATGCAGATATGCCCCTAGCTTTATTTAGGCAAGTGTAACACGAAGACAAACTTCCTAATATATCCAGTGGAGAACCATGGGAACCCTACTCCTCCCCCACATCATTTATGACACAAGTGCCGAAAGCTGACGTCCAATAAAACCACTTCCCAGAGGAGCGCTTTGCACCAAGCACCAACCCCGGCAATAATAAGACGGGCGAGAGAGTGATTGAGCGGGCGTTTTATCTCTCTCTCTCTCTCTCTCTCTCTCTCTTCTCTCTTGGTCGGCCAGTGTCACGAACTCGTCGCGGTGGAGGGGAGAGCGGGGGGTTGAGCCCGCCGTCGATTCGAGGGGAGAGGAGGCGGGAAGAGAGGGGCGGCCACCCCGGGGAAACCGAGCCCTATCGGCCGCGGCCCCCCTCCATCGACCGCCAGTCGCCGCCGGCCATGGCAGGGGCGGCGCCGGATCGGGCGGCGCTGACGGTCGGCCCGGGCATGGACATGCCGATCATGCACGACAGCGACCGCTACGAGCTGGTGCGCGACATCGGCTCGGGAAACTTCGGCGTCGCCCGCCTCATGCGCGACCGCCGCACCATGGAGCTCGTCGCCGTCAAGTACATCGAGCGCGGGGAGAAGGTATGCGTATGCCGCCGGTTCCCCCCCTTCCGCCCCTTACCCGATGCATGCCCCCTTCCCCCTTGAATCGATTCGGCGCTGGTTGACCAGCCTGTTTGCCCCCCATGTGCTGAATCGCGGCCGATTCGGGGGGGGGGGGGGGGGGGGGGGGGGCTCTAGCTGATTAGGACCTGTTCGATTCAGACGGTATAGTTTTAGTGCTGAATCAGTTGATGCTGAGTGGCTAGCTTGTTCGTTCGTTCTGTGAATTATTATTAGGAGTCATATTTCTGTTTCAAGGACTGAATTGCTTGATTAAGTTTTAGGTTTATTTTCATTGCTTGTGATTATTGGATGATATTTCTACTTATTTCATGTGATATAGTTAGTATTTTCGACCTCTATGCTTGCATCGATCGATGCCGAGGCCGGGGGGCCTACCCTCGTTTTCGAAAAAGGAACTGCTCTATTAGCTCTGTGGGTGCGTCGGTTTTGTTCTGATATTTGCCATAATTAGTGATAATGAGACATCCAGGACAGCATTGCACCAAATGCTGATAAAATTAAAAAGTAGATTGAAAGTACCGAGATATACCCCGGTTGGCTGGTCATGCGGGCATGCACGCCACCCGCCAGGGTTCGATCCTGGATCCAGCACCGTCTGACTCATATTTATCTTTAAATTGCAAGGTACAGCTGCAGCCGTAATTTCCAAAATAACTTTTCAAATATAGCAAACTAATCTCCATCTACTTGATGGAGAACAGTGCTCGGTTGGTCAGTACTCAGTAGAGTGTGCTTCCTATTGGAGAGGGATCGATCCCTGGGATCGACTATGTGCCTTACTAATACCCGTGGGGTTTTCCTAGTATTAGGTGACAGCCTGTCGAGTCTTCAGTCATGAGTGTGCGTGTGTTAGGGGCCGTGATTGTCTGTTTTTCAAAGAAAATAAAACTCCATATGGGCAAATATCCCTATAATTCATTGGAGTAGCTTCAAATTGAATATACAGACAGGCAAACCAACACCACTCAGATGACGCCTTATTTTAGAAATATGGCTGCCTGGCATTTATTTAGATGCAATAGCTTTCCATTCATTTATTTTTGGTTTAGGTGCATCAGTAAACGTGGTGTTTCTAAGTAGAAATATGTGGATGTAGTGATGTTTAGGAGTGGCATGGTTGCGAAAAGTTGTAAAATACACTCACAAGTCAAATTGATGTTGATAAATGCTAAAACTAGTATTTTGTTGCTTTTGTAAAATTTACTCATCAGCGCTTCCTCATTTTGAAATAACCCCTACATTTTTCTGCCTGCATGATAAACAAAGGTAAACAATTGCCACCTTGTTGTTTCAGCAAATGATCCCTTGACCATGATCATTTGACCATCCATGTTTATCTAACTGCTTGTCGTTACCGCACATGCAGTTGATCAGATTAAGTTTAATGCCAGTATATTTGACCAACTGAGGGAGCCCAGCCGAGTATTTTCTGGTCCAAGTAATTAGTTAATGCTCAAATCAATGAGTGTCCCTGTGTAACTCTTGTCACTATGAACTATTCCACTACTCCTATCCCATGCATAAGTCAATGTAGGTACATCCATGTATGGCATCCTTAATTTCAGTAGCAACACTTATTGGGGGACAGGAAACTACCTGTTTTAGACAATTGAGACAAGAAATTATTCATAAAATAATACACTTGTTGAGGCAAAGGAGGAGGAATAGCTAGCACGATTGGGTTTGGTGGCCTATTCTCACTTACACTTTAAGTATATCATACCATATTGTAGTTGGAATGAGGAATATGAATATGATTAAGCATCGCAAAAAAAGAAGATTCTCAATCAACTGTTGCCCATTGAAAGAGGTTTTAGTGTTATAATAAGCTTGCAAAACATCACTAGACAAGTATGTTTAGACTCCCACCTAAAAAGGCACTTAATACTCTACACTGAGCCCAGAATCTGATCCTACCCTAAGTCCAGAATCTGCTGCTTCTATTGGTACAAAATGCCCAAGTCTGATTCCCTTATATCATATATCCATGATTGGAGTTGGCATATAGGCCAATGCTTATGTGGCAGCAATAACTTTCCATAAGTCTGACCCCCCTGTCATATATCCATGATTGGAGTTAGTAGCTTATCAGGCAATGCTTTTGTGGTGAGCAATAACTTTCTATACCATTACTTGCTGTGGTCATTTCTTGGAAGTTCAATAAAAGAAGGTTCTCTTTCGGGATATTGGATCAGCAAAAGTCCGTTAGTTTTCTGGAAGGACATTTGAACTGATAGGTTGGCTAATTCCCTGGTCCTGTTGGGTTTTCTTTCCATAAAGCTCATATGTGAGCACATGCTTCATGGCCTGATATTATTTGTGATCCACCATCACTAGTCGAGTCATTTGAGCTTCGTTTAGATGGAAACTCCAGATGGTGAGTATGTTGGGTGCTAGCGTGAACATGTTCCTCCATCGTATAAATATTTAGACATTGGCTTGTTTCTTAAATACAAATCCTTAATAGTTGTGACTACCTGGTTGCCTTATTTTGTTTGTTCTGTTGTGCAGATAGACGAGAATGTCCAGCGTGAGATAATCAACCATAGATCACTGAAACATCCCAACATCATTAGGTTTAAGGAGGTAAGCCATGAACTTCTGCTTGTTCTCTAGTTCACCACAAAAGAGGAGAAAAAAAATAGCGGAAATAACTTGTGCGTCATGTATTTGTAGGTTATTTTAACACCGACCCATCTTGCTATTGTCATGGAATATGCATCTGGTGGTGAGCTTTTTGAGAGAATATGTAAAAATATACGATTCAGTGAAGACGAGGTATGTATCTGCTCTCTGGTTACTCTGCTGCATCTTTTTTCTTGACATGCATATATTTGCATGAATCATTGGTGGGACTAAGTGCATATGTCCTTTTTTAGGCTCGCTACTTCTTCCAGCAGCTTATATCTGGAGTCAGCTACTGCCATTCGATGGTATCGGTTATTTACACAACTTGTCTTTCATCCTATTGTTACTATGTGTTCGTATGTTGCAGTATGCTGAACTGTTCCATTTTATTCTTAATTTCTTATCTTCAAGCAAGTATGTCACCGTGACTTGAAGCTGGAGAACACATTGCTGGACGGTAGTCCTGCTCCTCGCTTGAAGATATGTGATTTCGGCTATTCTAAGGTGCTTACATAATTGAACTCGTTATTCTAGATATTTTTTTAAAAATACATTCCATATGGGTGTTTTCAAAATGATTCACAAGCTATTTAAGTCAATGTTCATGCAGTCAGATAGAAATTTTATGGTTTCCTGGCGCTGCATTTACAACACAGTGGGATCAATATTTTACCCTATGGGCCTGTTGTGTTCATAGGTTTTTACTGATAAACCATGACAAACATTCTTCATTTTCTGCAGTCTTCAGTTCTCCATTCACAACCAAAATCAACTGTTGGAACACCTGCTTATATTGCACCTGAAGTTCTGTTGAAGAAAGAATATGATGGCAAGGTATGCAAGTTCTCGAGCTCTGTTAATCTTTGGAGGGGTGTAGTATAGTTCACCGCATATGCAACTTAGTTTGAGAGACATAAACTGGCAACAGGTCTAGTTGTTTGGTGTCCTAATCTGAATTTCCGTATACTGTATATTGAAGGCTGAACCCTTGTACGTGCACCGTTAGGCTAAGAATACGTGTCCCTTTAGTCAAGATGGTAGCTACACATGTACTTGTCACAGGCTATTGTACAGAGTGTAGTATGATGAATCGTTCCTTGGTTTTGAAAGAAAATGGCCTAGCTTCCCAGTGACGTTTTCCCTGTTGCACTTGATATGCTGGTCCATTTTTCTGGGACCACTGTTAGAAGTGTTTATGATCTCATCCTGGTATGCCCTTTTATGTGTCTGATGAAATCGTAGAAATGTTATACATTTTAAGTGTTTGTAAATTCAGTACAAGGCTTGACCGCCCAGTGTTCACTGGTCATTACTGGTTACTAATGGCAATCAGTTTGACCTAAACACTGGAGAGGAACCTTAATGCCTGGTCGGGAGCCATTGGAAATTAGCTGCCTGTGATTGGTTTTCTGACTTTCTGGGGAACTTGGTAGCATTGGTGAGTGTTACATCTTCCCTCACATTTCAAAATAGTATCCTCATATGTACTTACATTTGAAAACAGGCAAACTCAGCTAGGATAGGCGCACATTTATCAGAGATCAGAGTAATTTACAGAGGAAATTTTGGCTTTTAAATAGCCCACTCTTATTTGACCCAATCAGGATGTCAGATCACTGATGTTAATTGACTTGTTACCTCCCAAGACAAGGAACCCACCCTTGCTCATACTGACTTACTATTTGTACATGACTAAAACAGATTGCTGATGTATGGTCCTGTGGTGTGACTCTTTATGTCATGGTAGTCGGTGCTTATCCTTTCGAGGATCCAGAAGAGCCTAAGAACTTTCGGAAGACAATTCAGGTTATCTGATTTCTCTTCTTTCCTTTGTCATGTTTTAGGTCTTCTAAACTAAAACTAATACTATGACATCACCTTTGCAGCGTATCTTGAGTGTTCAGTATTCAATTCCAGATAACGTGGACATATCTCCAGAGTGCAGGCACCTAATTTCGAGGATTTTTGTTGGGGATCCTGCGTTGGTGAGTCTTTGGATGTTCAATTATAGAAACTAGGCTTAGCTATCATATCCTGTATTATGACTTGTGTGTACCGTGCCTCTTTACATTTTCTTCATATTTTGCTCAAAACTTAACCTGACAATTAAAGTATAACCAGTGAGGGATAACTGCCTTCTTGCAGAGTCCTGAACCCATTAGGGGGTCAGAGCAGCTTGAGGTTTTACCATACAGTAGTGAATTACACCTCTTAGGCAATGTGCATGTGTTTTTTACAAGACCAAGCTAGGCTGTTTGTGTCTGTGTTTTAGTAGTTATACTTGTGTCATTGTGCCGTGTTTGTCATCATTGTTCCGCTTGCTGACCTATATAACTGTTTGGCATAGTATATCTCCTTTGTCATCATTAGTAATATTATTTTACTAGTTTTAGGCTAACAATGTAACTGTTTGGTACTCACTCCGTCCCATAATGTAAGAGCGTTTTTGACACTAATGTAGTGTAAAAAACGCTCTTATATTATGGGACGGAGGGAGTATAATGTATATCCTTTGGAAGATCCTAGTGTGCAGCCATCAGTTCAACAAAAAGTAGTGCATTTCAGTAGGACGGTTTTGATATGGGGATCTTCTCTGCAGTCTACATTGCCCACCACTTACGTTATCCTTTCTGTGTACTTAGGCATACTCGTGTCTAATGCAGTGATACATTATTTGCATTCCATCGTGTATATGTGTATCATTTTCATGACACTGCTGGTGATGATAAATGCAGAGGATAACCATCCCTGAAATACGGAGCCATAACTGGTTCTTAAAGAACCTCCCCGCTGATCTGATGGACGATGATAGTATGAGCAGCCAATACGAGGAGCCTGAGCAGCGAATGCAGACGATGGACGAGATCATGCAAATTCTAACGGAGGCCACCATACCACCTGCTTGTTCCCGTATAAACCACATCCTAACTGATGGATTCGACATGGACGATGACATGGATGACCTTGAATCAGACTCAGATCTTGATATCGACAGCAGTGGAGAGATCGTGTATGCGATGTGAGCCATCTCTGGCGGTTATCGTACCAAAGCAAACCGTAGAAAGCAGCTGAAGGGCACAGGGTGACCTGATATGCTGTACCCTGTCAAAAGAGCTAGCAGCACTTTGAGAAAGAATCGTTCTGTGTTTTGCAAGCGAAGTCCCGGTCCTGTTCTGGTTGTAATATAATGGGGGTTAGTCCCTGGAGAAGCATCCTTTCTGTTCCTGTTGTGCTACATATGTGCAAATAGTTCGTACTCCTGTTGTTAATGTGTGAACCTGTGACTGAACTTGGTTTTATTTTATGTTTATTACTGTATATCTATTGACCTGTTGTTTGGGCTACTTTGCCAGAAAAATGCAGGGTAAATTCGATCTAAAATAAATAAATACAGGGGAAGTAAGTAACCGTTTTTTCTGTTTTCATACACAATAGTCTATGTATGTCTTTTTGGCAACTGTCACATACAAAATATAGTTTCCTTTTTATCTTGTACTTTCTTCGTTTCAAAATATTTGAAGTTGTAGGTGTCCTAAGTCAAACTTCCGTAAGTTTCAGCAAATCTATAGATTTTTTTTACTACCATCCATTATGTTGTATATGTTCCCGTAGGCTTGGTCAAACCTAAAAAAGTTTAATTCAGGACAAAACTAAAACTTCAAATATTTTGAAATGGAGGGAGTGATGATCAATTTTTGTAAGTGTTCCTATGGTGGGTAGTGAAAGTTTCAATCCTTTTGTATGGGCCGAAGGCTTCCATGTTTGGCCAACTTCTTTTAAATCATTATTATGTTTATCTTGTTATGTTAGGTTTTACCTTATGGGACATCACAATTGTTCCACCCAAAAAAAAAGAACTAGTATCACAGTTTTTTAGCGAATTTAGCATCACTTTGGATGTGTTGAGGACCTGCTTCTTTTCTACTATCAAAGAAAGTACATGTTAAACCCTCAACCATAAGACAATCCTTAGATAGTTGATAGGGATAGACATAAACAAATATGATACATAAACATTTGCTACAAACCATAAAGATATTGCACTTACCTCTTAACTTAAATATTCGTTTGCAAGGGACAAAATTAATGTGTAATGCACTCCAAGAACAGATTAACGCTTACATGAGAACTCTTCCACGAAGCTGGTCTAGAACATCACCATAACTGTCAAGACACCAATATGGCTCGGGCACAGACCACCGGTTTCTCTTCGCAGCATTCCCCTTTTCGTCCCTGTCCAGGATAATGGGACCATTGTCCAATCCTATGTCCAGAAGAGTAAATCCTCTCCTCAAAACTTCTGCAATATTGCTCCTTGGCAGATAAGGAGTTGTCCCACTTTCATCGTAGAAGTTCATGCCGATGAAACTCCCATCTTCAATGCGAATAAGGGGCCCTCCAATGCCAACCTTCTGAATTCGACAAGAGGACGGCCTGAGGTCTTTGCAACCAAGTATCAAACCCCTGTTCTTTTTTCTGTGAGACCTCTTTCTTTTGGCACATTTCCTTCTGTACTCAAGTTACCCCTTGAGGCCATCAATAACCCATTCATTTCTCTAGTCATACGCCCGATAGCAGCTACCTCCTTAGATTTAGACGGTGTTGTGACCTCGAAGACATCTAGTGGACAAACGTCGGTGAGATCATCCTTGAGCCCGACAACGACAATGTTGTAATCTTGATGACACAGTTCCAATGTCCCCTCCACACGTTATTCTGGCGGGAGAAACACCTCAATCTCCAAGTTCAGATCAATGTCCCCTTCAACGTCATTGGTTCTAACCAAATTGGCCGAAGTAAGGACAAACTCACGCCCCCCTCTAGTTATAAGCAAGCCCGTGCAAGCAAAAAACCTAACTGTTTCCTTGTCATTCCGTCGCTTGAATGAAGCAATTGAGACAACACTCTTGGATACTCTCTGGACAACTTCTTTTCCGAGTTGATCCCAGATAGACTGGGAGATAGGCTTCTTAACATTGAAAGGATAGCCTTCCCAAGCATGAAGTTCACCAAACCGCTCTTCAAAGGTACAAACTATTCTCCCATTGAGCTCAAACACAAGCGGCGGTGGTAGGGGATAGCCCCAAGATTTTAGAGTATTAGAACTTAGTTTGAATCCTGCAGGGACGACACACTCCACATCTTTAGGCAAGGAATATCCACGGAATATGGTGGTTTTACTGGATATCTGAAAATGCTGCAGCCTTTCATGAAGGGACTCCGATGGTAGGAAGGCGAAACCATCTGCTGACAACGTAGTTATCACTCCAGCAAAGTGTCCATTTCCATCACCATCAAGCAACATAACTGGCCCTCCAAGGCCAGCCTCCGTGACATCACAACGGCAAGACATAATGCCATCTCTGAAAACAACGTCGGAGCATTCCGATCTCATCAGAGTGCCGTCAAAGGCACGGCCGGCGGCGACCAGAGTACGCGTACCCGTGCCCTGGAGCAGATCGACAGGCACAGATGTTTCCACATGGTAGACGTAGCTTCAGTTGAAGGCTGTGATAACAGCAATGTTTGCTGTTCTATCAAACAGTCCCAAGAACCCATAGATGATGTCACCGTCAGGGACACGCACTCTGACGCTGAAGTTATCGTCCCTTTTCCTCTTGCTCTCAAACTCCAGCGCCAGATTCACCGTAGTCACGAATACGCTGTGGCAATCTCGTATCAATCCGTTGCGGCATTGTACGGCTGTTCCGGAGCACGCGAAGATCATCATCTCTCCATGGAACAGACCAATGGAGACGACGCTGTCTCTGATAGGATCAGGTAGGATCTCCGGGCCGGTGGCACCGAATGGCCTCGGATTGAACGGAGTGACCTCTGGATCGGGTTCTTGTTCCCTGAGGCGCTGTAGCTCGGCAAGATACTCCCATCTCATCTTCTCTTGAGCCTGCCACTTCGCTCGTGCAGCATCGGTCAGCACAAACGTCGGCCCGCTGCTGCTGGATCTCTTCTCCTCGCTGCTGGTTACAGCATTATCCGTGGGCTTCGAAGCCATGGCGCAGGTTCTCCCCGGCGAGGTAGGGGAGGAGGAGCGGCGGCGGATCTGGAGGAGAAGGATGTCGCCCGTCTGCCGGATCGCGCAACGCCCCTCTCCGCGGAAAAAAAGAATAAGAATTGCGCGACGCCCCGGCGGCTAGGGTTACGTACGACTTGAACCTCTGAGCAGCGCACGGGCACAGCATGGGCCATAAAGCAACACCATGGGCCTTACTCGGCCCACGATCAGATCGCAGATATAAATGCACGTGCTCGCATCTGCTCGATGGATGTACGCTGCGCCGTAGGAGGGAGGGCGCTGTAGTCCCACATCGGGGAGTTAGGGATGACAGGACATGTTTATAAGACTAGCCACAATAGGGACTAACATATGTGTGGTAACATGCAACACTTCATTTATTAGGCTATATACTCATCAACAAACGGTAAAATGGCGATGGATCATGCGGAATTGCACGATATGCAAATATACCATGGATTAAGGGTTAAATCTAGTCGCCATATTTTACCACCGCGAACGACATGTCCGATTGGCCGCGATCCGTCGAACGCTTTAGTTCGGCAAGATTCACCCCAGCACGAACGCAGCAGGCCAGATCAGGCACGACCAGGCCTAGTAATGGGCCTCCCATCACCCCACGTCAGTTCAGCGGTAAAAAAAATAACATGATCATAAGAAAAGCCCAATTTTCCACTACAACTATCAAGTCTTCAAGCTGGGATCTGAACTCAGCCTAAAAAGAAGCTGGCATCTGAACCTGATTATGAATAGGATTTTTTTTGCCATAATATGTATATTAAAACTCATCAAGTTGAAAAAAAGGAACCATACTAATTATGAAAATGAAAAAAAAAACTGCCAAAATTTAAGAACACGTAGAAGAAACTTTGGCAACAAAAATATTTCAACAGAAAAAATGCCCATGTTTATATAAAACAAATTTTCCATGACCAAAAGCAATCATTTTGCTATGGTTAAAAATCCAAGCCAAAAAATACATGGTTTTTTGCGTATTGTTACAAAATCCAAGCCAAACTTTGGTATAATGCAAGTAGTTTGCCATGGCAACATAAATAAAGGTTGAATAAGTAGTAAATCTTGCCATGGCAATAAAGTTATATATTGCCATGGGGATTTAGGTAAATTTGCCATGTTAATGAAAGTATATTAGCCATGGCAATAAAAGTTCAAATATTGCCATGGGGATTTAGATAAATTTGCCATGTTAATAAAAGTCAAATAAATAGTAAAACTTGCCATGGCGATAAAATTAAAAAATGGCCATGTGGATTTAGGTAAATTTGCCATGTTAATAAAAGGTAAATTTTCCATGGAAAATAAGTAGTTAAACTAGCCATGGCAATAAATATTAAAAAATGGACATGGGGATTTAGGTAAATTTGCCATGTTAATGAAAGGTAAATCTGCCATCGCAATAATAGTAAAATTTGCCATGGCAATAAATGTTAAAAAATTGCCATGGGGATTTAGGTAAATCCATGTTAATAAAGGTGAAATAATTAACTTGTCATGGAAATAAAATTTCAAAATGGCCATGGGGATTTAGGTGAATTTGCCATGTTAGTAAAAGGTAATTTTGCCGTGGCAAATAAATCGTAAAACTTGCCATGGCAATAAATTTTAAAAAATTGCCACGGGGATTTAGGTAAATTCGCCATGTTAATAAAGGTGAAATAATTAGTAAAACTTGCCATGGCAATATTTGACATTTTGTGTTGTTTTGACCATATAAAGAATTACAACGACAATTTTAAAAATCAAAAGTTGCCGTGGCAAGAAAGCAATGAACTTGACATGATCCAAGGACTAAAATTGCCTTGATTTGATAACTATATTTTCCATCTTCCAGGAAGCAAATTTGCTATGATGTGTAATCTAAATTTGCCATGATTAATTAACTAATTTTTTTGATGTTTACATGGTCAAAAAGTTTAAGATTAGTTGCCATGGTCTACCAAAAAATGCCATGGTAGAAAAACGGTAAAATTACGCCATGATCCAAAATCAAAAGTTGCCATGGCAAGAAAACAATGAATTTTCCATGATCCGAGAACTAAATTTGCCATGTTTCGATAACTATATTTGCCATCTTCCAGGAAAATTTAAGAAAAATTATACAGGGAGACGACAAATTTAAGAAAAAATGTATATCCCTTTTCAGTTTAATTATCTCTGATGCTATTCAACGAAGATGACCACAAACTCTAAATGTCCCTTTCCCCACTACAGAAATTCAGCGCACATAGCCTGATCATTTATTTTCTTCTCAAATCTCAGCTGCAAATCTCATAGCCTATCACCACTACAACAAAATCTAGGGACAAAAATTGCCATTCCGTCTTGGAAGACTAGTATGCATCTCTGTTTTGTTCAGATCACACAAAACAAATGATTTTCAGACAATAAAGTGGTAATCAAAATACACAGAAAAAGGTTGTTCTACTGGTTCAGTTGACACATTCAAAAGAAAATGACCTAGTTCACCTTTGCCCAGCCGATTCACTTCTGATGTATGCATCGCTAGAGCAAAACGAAACGTAGAAATGGAAGAATGGGAATTACCGAGCAGAGCTCTGACTAGCACACCGGTGCTGATGTCCAAGCTCCTCGGCGGGAGTGGGGCAGCTCGCGTTCGTGACCACGTCGGAGAGCGCAGAAGGCTGGGATGGTCATCGTCCCCGCGGCCGTCGTCGGAGCGCAGCACCACGTCAGGGGAGCGGCAGATGCGTGGACATGGTCGTTGTCGCCGCGGACGTCGTCGACGCAGCCCCGCGTCGGGGAGAGCAGCAGAAGCCTAGAGGTGGTTGTCGTCGCTACTCATGGCTGCCGGCAAAGGCCACTCCGCCTCTCCCGCCACCCACTCCGCCTCGCCGCCAAGGTTGTCGCCATCGCACGGGTGGGGTGCGGCCGCGTCGCTGGGGTTGAGCGGGCTGCATCTCAGATGGGTGGGGGTGGGGTTAGGGCGACGCACCACGCCGGGAGGGTGGTGCGGTGGTGTCGCACGGCGGCGCTGCGCCCATCGGCAGCCGCTGCCCTCCTCCCCGGCCGCCGCACATCAACCCCCATGCATCGCCGTCCCCCGGAGCCCACCATGCCACGCACCCACCCCACGCCGGAGGTCTTCTCGGGTTCCTCGCGCTGCCGCCGCAGTTCGCCGGGGGAGTCGCCGACGAGAGAGAGAGATGCGGAGGGAATGGGGATGGCCGAAGAGTGGTGTGTGGGTCAGGGGAGATCGAAAGGGAAGGAGGATAATGTCGGCGAACGTAGTAATTTCAAAAAATTTCCTACGCACACAAGATCATGGTGATGCATAGCAACGAGAGGGGAGAGTGTTGTCCACGTACCCTCGTAGAGCGAAAGCGGAAGCGTTAGCACAACGCGGTTGATGTAGTCGTACGTCTTCACGATCCGACCGATCAAGTACCGAACGCACGACACCTCCGAGTTCAGCACACGTTCAGCCCGATGACCTCCCTCGAACTCCGATCCAGCCGAGTGTTGAGGGAGAGTTTCGTCAGCACGACGGCGTGATGACGATGATGATGTTCTACCGACGCAGGGCTTCGCCTAAGCACCGCTACAGTATTATCGAGGTGGACTATGGTGGAGGGGGGCATCGCACACGGCTAAAAGATCAAGCGATCAATTGTTGTGTCTCTAGGGTGCCCCCTGCCCCCGTATATAAAGGAGAAAGGGGGGAGGTGCGGCCGGCCAGGGAGGAGGCGCGCCAGGAGGAGTCCTACTCCCACCGGGAGTAGGACTCCCTCCCTTCCTTGTTGGAATAGGAGAAGGGGGAAAGAGGTGGAGGAGAGGAAGGAAAGGGGGGCACCGCCCCCCTCTCTTTGTCTTATTCGGACTAGGGGGGAGGGGCGCGCGGCCCTTGCCCTGGCCGCCTCTCCTCATCTTCACAAAGGCCCACTATGGCCCATTAACCCCCGGGGGTTCCGGTAACCCCTCCGGTACTCCGGTAAAATCTCGATTTCTCCCGGAACACTTCCGATATCCAAATATAGTCTTCCAATATATCAATCTTCATGTCTCGACCATTTTGAGACTCCTCGTCATGTCAGTGATCACATCCGGGAATCTGAACAACCTTCAGTACATCAAAACATATAAACTCATAATATAACTGTCATCGAAACTTTAAGCGTGCGGACCCTACGGGTTCGAGAACTATGTAGACATGACCGAGACACGTCTCCGGTCAATAACCAATAGCGGAACCTGGATGCTCATATTGGCTCCCACATATTCTACGAAGATCTTTATCGGTCCGACCGCATAACAACATACGTTGTTCCCTTTGTCATCGGTATGTTACTTGCCCGAGATTCGATCGTCGGTATCTCAATACCTAGTTCAATCTTGTTACCGGCAAGTCTCTTTACTCGTTCTGTAATACATCATCCCACAACTAACTCATTAGTTGCAATGCTTGCAAGGCTTAAGTGATGTGCATTACCGAGAGGCCCCAGAGATACCTCTCCGACAATCGGAGTGACAAATCAGAATCTCGAAATACGCCAACCCAACAAGTACCTTCGGAGACACCTGTAGAGCACCTTTATAATCACCCAGTTACGTTGTGACGTTTGGTAGCACACAAAGTGTTCCTCCGGTAAACGGGAGTTGCATAATCTCATAGTCATAGGAACAAGTATAAGTCATGAAGAAAGCAATAGCAACATACTAAACGATTGAGTGCTAAGCTAACGGAATGGGTCAAGTCAATCACATCATTCTTCTAATGATGTGATACCGTTAATCAAATGACAACTCATGTCTATGGCTAGGAAACATAACCATCTTTTATCAATGAGCTAGTCAAGTAGAGGCATACTAGTGACACTCTGTTTGTCTATGTATCCACACAAGTATTATGTTTCCGGTTAATACAATTCTAGCATGAATAATAAACATTTATCATGATATAAGGAAATAAATAATAACTTTATTATTGCCTCTAGGGCATATTTCCTTCAGATAAGGCTGTCGTTCGTGACCAAATCGTAATATCCCGAACACTTCCACATGCTGACGTGGACAGTACCCTGCACTGAGATTCGTGAACGCAAAAACAACGGCAATGAGTGCGTTCGGCGCCAAAAGACAGAAACCCGCACGTTCGGCACTTATTGATTCCGTTAATTTTTCAGCAACACTAGACTTAGTACAAAATCAGAACAATCATACAATGCATTTTTTTCACGATCCTGCAGATTCCTGGCTCCATTTAGATTTATTAGGAAGCAGCGGAAGAACAAGATAGTAATGATCCGAAAATCAAAGAAAAGAAATAGAGAACGACAACCCTATTGGTTGCAGAACAACACTACACTCACATGGCGCATCGCCATCCACCCATGACAAGACAACGCAGTTTCGACTCTGATGAAGAACTACGGAGAACTAGGCAAGGCTGGCGTCACGGAAGATCGCCGAACGGACCACCTGTCGTCCATCACCGTGCGCCATCGGGGACTTGCCACCGCAACTCCAACTTCACAGCAACAAGCAGCCGAGGCAATCCCACAGACACGTCGAAGAAGAGTCGACTGCCACAACCAATGCCACACCTCCGACAATGCTCACCCCCGTCATCGTCGCCACAGAACCTAACCGCCCACACTGCCGGACAGGCACCAGTCGATCATAATGTCGTGCACATCCAGCCTGTAGGAGGCACCAATGAGACAAATATCTTCAAGACGAAGTCCTAAAGTTGGGAAACGACGTTGAACAATACGCCATCGCATGACCCTGGAGCAGGATCTTAGCTTTCACCCGAAGATCTTGATCCGAGAGTAGAGGATTTTGGTCCCGACGACGCCTCCAAGGAGGATAACGACGCCCATGGGCGCCATCGCCGCCAACCGTCAAGCACCGACCAAGCTTTCGCCCGGAGCAACCACTCCCACGCAGTCAGCCAAGGACGACAAATACCTTCGCTGGACCGCGTACCCCCAACGCAGCGAGCACCTTCCTCGCATCCGACAAACGCAGGCTCGCTGCACAACAATGAGCCGCACTGGCGTCGGGCTTGCATAAGCTAGATCGGGTCCCTGCACCCCACGCATCCACCATGTTTGGAGCCTTCGTGCTACAGCAAGCGCCATCCGGGCTGTTGGGGAACGTAGTAATTTCAAAAAATTTCCTACGCACACGCAAGATCATGGTGATGCATAGCAACGAGAGGGGAGAGTGTTGTCCACGTACCCTCGTAGACCGACAGCGGAAGCGTTATCACAACGCGGTTGATGTAGTCGTACGTCTTCACGATCCGACCGATCAAGTACCGAACGCACGGTCCTCCGAAGTTCTACACACGTTCAGCTCGATGACGTCCCTCGAACTCGGATCCAGCCGAGTGTTGAGGGAGAGTTTCGTCAGCACGACGGCGTGGTGACGATGATGATGTTCCACCGACGCAGGGCTTCGCCTAAGCTCCGCGACGGTATTATCGAGGTGTAATCTCGTGGAGGGGGGCACCGCACACGGCTAAAATATTGTATATCAAGTGTGTCCATGGGGTGCCCCCTGCCCCCGTATATAAAGGAGCAAGGGAGGAGGAGGCCGGCCCTAGGAGGGGGCGCACCAAGTGTGGAGTCCTACTAGGACTCCCTAGTCCTAGTAGGATTCCACCTCCCATATGGAATAGGAAAAGAGGAAGGGAAAAAGAGAAGGAAGGAAGGGGGCGCCCCCCTTCCCAAGTCCAATTCGGACCAGACCAAGGGGAGGGGTGCGGCCACCCTTGAGGCCCTTTTCCTTCTTTCCCGTATGGCCCAATAGGGCCCAATACGTATTCCCGTAACTCTCCGGTACTCCAAAAAATACCCGAATCACTCGGAACCTTTCCGAAGTCCGAATATAGTCGTCCAATATATCGATCTTTACGTCTCGACCATTTCGAGACTCCTCGTCATGTCCCCGATCTCATCCGGGACTCCGAACTCCTTCGGTACATCAACATACATAAACTCATAATAAAACTGTCATCGTAACTTTAAGCGTGCGGACCCTTTGGGTTCGAGAACTATGTAGACATGACCGAGACACCTCTCCGGTCAATAACCAATAGCGGGACCTGGATGTCCATATTGGCTCCCACATATTCTACGAAGATCTTTATCGGTCAGACCGCATAACAACATACGTTGTTCCCTTTGTCATCGGTATGTTACTTGCCCGAGATTCGACCGTCGGTATCTCGATACCTAGTTCAATCTCGTTACCGGCAAGTCTCTGTACTCGTTCCGTAATACATCATCCCGCAACTAACTCATTAGTCACAATGCTTGCAAGGCTTATAGTGATGTGCATTACTGAGTGGGCCCAGAGATACCTCTCCGACAATCGGAGTGACAAATCCTAATCTCGAAATACGCCAACCCAACAAGTACCTTTGGAGACACCTGTAGAGCACCTTTATAATCACCCATTTACGTTGTGACGTTTGGTAGCACACAAAGTGTTCCTCCGGTAAACGGGAGTTGCATAATCTCATAGTCAGAGGAACATGTATAAGTCATGAAGAAAGCAATACCAACATACTAAACGATCGGGTGCTAAGCTAACGGAATGGGTCAAGTCAATCACGTCATTCTCCTAATGAGGTGATCTCATTAATCAAATGACAACTCATGTCTATGGCTAGGAAACATAACCATCTTTGATTAACGAGCTAGTCAAGTAGAGGCATACTAGCGACACTCTGTTTGTCTATGTATTCACACATGTATTATGTTTCCGGTTAATACAATTCTAGCATGAATAATAAACATTTATCATGATATAAGGAAATAAATAATAACTTTATTATTGCCTCTAGGGCATATTTCCTTCGGTCTCCCACTTGCACTAGAGTCAATAATCTAGTTCACATCGCCATGTGATTTAACATGAATAGTTCACATCACCATGTGATTAACACCCATAGTTCACATCGTCATGTGACCATCACCCAAAGGGTTTACTAGAGTCAGTAATCTAGTTCACATCGCTATGTGATTAACAACCAAAGAGTACTAAGGTGTGATCATGTTTTGCTTGTGAGATAATTTTAGTCAACGGGTCTGTCACATTCAGATCCGTAAGTATTTTGCAAATTTCTATGTCTACAATGCTCTGCATGGAGCTACTCTAGCTAATTGCTCCCACTTTCAATATGTATCTAGACCGAGACTTAGAGTCATCTAGATTGGTGTCAAAACTTGCATCGACGTAAACTTTTACGACGAGCCTTTTGTCACTTCCATAATCGAGAAACATATCCTTATTCCAGTAAGGATAATTTTGACCGCTGTCCAGTGATCTACTCCTAGATCACTATTGTACTCCCTTGCCAAAATCAGTGTAGGGTATACAATAGATCTGGTACACAGCATGGCATACTTTATAGAACCTATGGTCGAGGCATAGGGAATGACTTTCATTCTTTTTCTATCTTCTGCCGTGGTCGGGTTTTGAGTCTTACTCAATTTCATACCTTGTAACACAGGCAAGAAACTCTTTCTTTGACTGTTCCATTTTGAACCACTTCAAAATCTTGTTAAGGTATGTACTCATTGAAAAAACTTATCAAGTGTCTTGATCTATCTCTATAAATCTTGATGCTCAATATGTAAGCAGCTTCACCGAGGTCTTTCTTTGAAAAACTCCTTTATGTTTTGCAGAATAATTCTACATTATTTTCGATCAACAATATGTCACTTACATATACTTATCAGAAATGTTGTAGTGCTCCCACTCACTTTCTTGTAAATACAGGCTTCACCGCAAGTCTGTATAAAACTATATCCTTTGATCAACTTATCAAAGCGTATATTCCTACTCCGAGATGCTTGCACCAGTCCATAGATGGATCGCTGGAGCTTGCATATTTTGTTAGCACCTTTAGGATTGACAAAACCTTCTGGTTGCATCATATACAACTCTTCTTTAATGAATTCATTAAGAAATGCAGTTTTGTTTATCCATTTGCCAGATTTCATAAAATGCGGCAATTGCTAACATGATTCGGACAGACTTAAGCATCGCTGCGAGTGAGAAAATCTCATCGTGTTCAACACTTTGAACTTTGTCAAAAACCTTTTTCCGACAAGTCTAGCTTTGTAGATAGTAACACTACTATCAGCGTCCGTCTTCCTCTTGAAGATCCATTTATTTTCTATGGCTTGCCGATCATCGGGCAAGTCAACCAAAGTCCACACTTTGTTCTCATTCATGGATCTCATCTCAGATTTCATGGCCTCAAGCCATTTTGCGGAATCTGGGCTCACCATCGCTTCTTCATAGTTCGTAGGTTTGTCATGGTCTAGTAACATAACCTCCAGAACAGGATTACCGTACCACTGTGGTGCGGATCTTACTCTGGTTGACCTACAAGGTTTAGTAACAACTTGATCTGAAGTTTCATGATCATCATCATTAACTTCCTCACTTATTGGTATAGACGTCACAGGAACCGTTTCTTGTGATGAACTACTTTCCAATAAGGGAGCAGGTACAGTTACCTCATCAAGTTCTACTTTCCTCCCACTCACTTCTTTCGAGAGAAACTCCTTCTCTAGAAAGGATCCATACTAAGCAACGAATGTCTTGCCTTTGGATCTGTGATAGAAGGTGTACCCAACTGTCTCCTTTGGGTATCCTATGAAGACATATTTCTCCGATTTGGGTTTGAGCTTATCAGGATGAAACTTTTTCACATAAGCATCGCAGCCCCAAACTTTAAAAAACGACAACTTTGGTTTCTTGCCAAACCACAGTTCATAAGGCGTCGTCTCAACGGATTTTGATGGTGTCCTATTTAACGTGAATGTAGTTGTCTCTAATGCATAACCCCAAAACGACAGTGGTAAATTGGTAAGAGACATCATAGATTGCACTATATCCAATAAAGTACGGTTATGACGTTCGGACACACCATTATGCTGTGGTGTTCCAGGTGGCGTGAGTAGTGAAACTATTTCACTTTGTTTTAACTGAAGGCCAAACTCGTAACTCAAATATTTTACCTCTGCGATCATATCGTAGAAACTTTTATTTTCTTGTTACGATGATTCTCCACTTCACTCTGAAATTCTTTGAACTTTTCAAATGTTTCAGACTTGTGTTTCATCAAGTAGATATACCCATATCTGCTCAAATCATCTGTGAAGGTCAGAAAATAATGATACCTGCTACGAGCCTCAATATTCATCGGGCCACATACATCTGTATGTATGATTTCCAACAAATCTGTTGCTCTCTCCATAGTTCCGGAGAACGGCGTTTTAGTCATCTTGCCGATGAGGCACGGTTCGCAAGCATCAAGTGATTCATAATCAAGTGATTCCAAAATCCCATCAGTATGGAGTTTCTTCATGCGCTTTACACCAATATGACCTAAACGGCAGTGCCACAAAAATAAGTTGCACTATCATTATTAACTTTGCATCTTTTGGCTTCAATATTATGAATATGTGTATCACTACGATCGAGATCCAACAAACCATTTTCGTTGGTGTGTATGACCATAGAAGGTTTTATTCATGTAAACAGAACAACAATTGTTCTCCAATTTAAATTAATAACCGTATTGCAATAAACATGATCAAATCATATTCATGCTCAACGCAAACACCAAATAACACTTATTTAGTTTCAACACTAATCCCGAAAGTACAGGGAGTGCGCGATGATGATCATATCAATCTTGGAACTACTTCCAACACACATCGTCACCTCGCCTATTACTAGTCTCTGTTTATTCTGCAACTCCCGTTTTCGAGTTACTACTCTTTAGCAACTGAACCAGTATCAATTACCGAGGGGTTGCTATAAACACTAGTAAAGTACACATCAATAATCTGTATATCAAATATACCTTTGTTCACTTTTACTAGTCTCTGTTTATTCTGCAACTCCCGTTTCGAGTTACTACTCTTAGCAACTGAATCAGTATCAATTACCGAGGGGGTGCTATAAACACTAGTAAAGTACACATCAATAATCTGTATATCAAATATACCTTTGTTCACTTTGCAATCCTTCTTATCCACCAAATAGTTGGGGTAGTTCCGCTTCTAGTGACCAGTCCCTTTGCAGTAGAAGCACTTAGTCTCAGGCTTAGGACCAGACTTAGGCTTCTTCACTTGAGCAGCAACTTGCTTGCCGTTCTTCTTGAAGTTCCCCTTCTTCCCTTTGCCCTTTTCTTGAAACTAGTGGTCTCGTCAACCATCAACACTTGATGTTTTTCTTGATTTCTACCTTCGTCGATTTCAGCATCACGAAGAGCTCGGGAATTACTTTCGTCATCCCTTGCATACTATAGTTCATCACGAAGTTCTACTAACTTGGTGATGGTGACTAGAGAATTCTGTCAATCACTATTTTATCTGGAAGATTAACTCCCACTTGATTCAAGCGATTGTAGTACCCAGACAATCTGAGCACATGCTCACTAGTTGAGCGATTCCCCTCCATCTTTTAGCTATAGAACTTGTTGGAGACTTCATATCTCTCAACTCGGGTATTTGCTTGAAATATTAACTTCAACTCCTAGAACATCTCATATGGTCCATGTGTTGGGAATCGTAGCATAATTTTAAAATTTTCCTACGTTCACCAAGATGCATCTATGGAGTATACTAGCAACGAGGGGAAGGGAGTGCATCTACATACCCTTGTAGATCGCGAGCGGAAGCGTTCCAATGAACGTGGATGACGGAGTCGTACTCGCCGTGATCCAAATCACCGATGACCGAGTGCCGAACGGACGGCACCTCCGCGTTCAACACACGTACGGTGCAGCGACGTCTCCTCCTTCTTGATCCAGCAAGGGGGAAGGAGAGGTTGATGGAGATCCAACAGCACGACGGCGTGGTGGTGGATGTAGCGGGTCTCCGGCAGGGCTTCGCAAGCTTCTGCGAGAGAGCGAGGTGTTGCAGGGGAGGAGGGAGGCGCCCAAGGCTGTTGTGTGCTGCCCTCCCTCCCCCCCCTTTATATAGGCCCCCTGGGGGGGCGCCGGCCCCAAGAGATGGAATCTCAAGGGGGGGCGGCGGCCACAAGGGGGGGAAGGGGTTGCCTTGCCCCCCAAGGCAAGGGGGAACCCCCCCTAGGGTTCCCAACCCTAGGCGCATGGGGGGAGGCCCAAGGGGGGCGCCCCAGCCCACTAAGAGCTGGTTCCCTTCCACTTTCAGCCCACGGGGCCCTCCGGGATAGGTGGCCCCACCCGATGGACCCCCGGGACCCTTCCGGTGGTCCCGGTACAATACCGGTAACCCCCGAAACTTTCCCGGTGGCCGAAACTGGACTTCCTATATATAATTCTTCACCTCCGGACCATTCTGGAACCTCTCGTGACGTCCGGGATCTCATCCGGGACTCCGAACAACTTTCGGGTTTCCGCATACATATATCTCTACAACCCTAGCGTCACCGGACCTTAAGTGTGTAGACCCTACGGGTTCGGGAGACATGCAGACATGACCGAGACGCCTCTCCGGTCAATAACCAACAGCGGGATCTGGATACCCATGTTGGCTCCCACATGTTCCACGATGATCTCATCGGATGAACCACGGTGTCGAGGATTCAATCAATCCCGTATGCAATTCCCTTTGTCAAACGGTATGTTACTTGCCCGAGATTCGATCGTCGGTATCCCAATACCTTGTTCAATCTCGTTACCGGCAAGTCTCTTTACTCGTACCGCAATGCATGATCCCGTGACTAACGCCTTAGTCACATTGAGCTCATTATGATGATGCATTACCGAGTGGGCCCAGAGATACCTCTCCGTCACACGGAGTGACAAATCCCAGTCTCGATCCGTGCCAACCCAACATACACTTTCGGAGATACCCGTAGTGCACCTTTATAGTCACCCAGTTACGTTGTGACGTTTGGCACACCCAAAGCACTCCTACGGTATCCGGGAGTTGCACGATCTCATGGTCTAAGGAAAAGATACTTGACATTGGAAAAGCTCTAGCAAACGAAACTACACGATCTTTTATGCTATGCTTAGGATTGGGTCTTGTCCATCACATCATTCTCCTAATGATGTGATCCCGTTATCAACGACATCCAATGTCCATGGTCAGGAAACCGTAACCATCTATTGATCAACGAGCTAGTCAACTAGAGGCTCACTAGGGACATGGTGTTGTCTATGTATCCACACATGTATCTGAGTTTCCTATCAATACAATTCTAGCATGGATAATAAACGATTATCATGAATAAGGAAATATAATAATAACCAATTTATTATTGCCTCTAGCGCATATTTCCAACAGTCTCCCACTTGCACTAGAGTCAATAATCTAGTTCACATCACCATGTGATTAACACTCACTGGTCACATCACCATGTGACCAACATCTAAAGAGTTTACTAGAGTCAACAATCTAGTTCACATCACTATGTGATTATCACTCAATGTGTTCTGGTTTGGTCATGTTATGCTTGTGAGAGAGGTTATTAGTCAACGGGTCTGAACCTTTCAGAACCGTGTGCTTTACGAATATCTATGTCATCTTGTGGATGCTACCACGCGCTATTTGGAGCCATTTCAAATCATTGCTCTACTATACGAATCCGGTTTACTACTCAGAGTCATCCGGATTAGTGTCAAAGTTCGCATCGACGTAACCCTTTACGACGAACTCCTTTTCACCTCCATAATCGAGAAAATCCTTAGTCCACTAGGTACTAAGGATAAGTTCGACCGCTGTCATGTGATCCATTCCCGGATCACGATTGTACCCCTTGACCAACTCATGGCAAGGCACACTACATGTGCGGTACACAGCATAGCATACTATAGAGCCTACGTCTGAAGCATAGGGGACGACCTTCGTCCTTTCTCTCTCTTCTGCTGTGGTCAGGTCTTGAGCCTTACTCAATACTCACACCTTGTAACACAGCCAAGAACTCCTTCTTTGCTGATCTATTTTGAACTCTTTCAAAATCATGTCAAGGTGTGCTGTCTTTTGAAAGTATCATCAGGCGTCTTGATCTATCTCTATGGATCTTGATGCCCAATATGTAAGCAGCTTTATCCAGGTCTTCCTTTGAAAAACTCCTTTCAAACAACCCTTTATGCTTTCCAGAAATTTTACATCATTTCGGATCAACAATATGTCATTCACATATACTTATCAGAAATGTTGTGGCGCTCCCACTCACTTTATTGTAAATACAAGCTTCTAACAAACTTTGTATAAACCCAAAAACTTTGATCACTCCATCAAAGCGTATATTCTGACTCCGAGATGCTTGCTCTAATCCATGGAAGGATCGCTGGAGCTAGCATACCTTTTAGCATCCTTAGGATCGACAAAACCTTTCTGATTGTATCACATACAACCTTTCCTTACGAAAACTGGTAAGGAAACTTGTTTTGACATCCATCTGCCAGATTTCATAAATGCAGCTAATGCTAACATGATTCCGACGGACCTAAGCATCGCTACGGATGAGAAAAACTCATTGTAGTCAACTCCTTGAACTTGTGAAAATACTCTTTGCCACAAGTCGAGCTTCATAGACGGTAACATTACCGTCCATGTCCGTCTTCTTCTTAAAGATCCATTTATCTCAATGGCTTGCCGATCACCGGGCAAGTTCACCAAAGTCCATGCTTTGTTCTGATACATGGATTCTATCTCGGATTTCATGGCCTCGAGCCATTCGTCGGAATATGGGCCCACCATCGCTTCTCCATAGCTCGTAGGTTCATTGTTGTCTAGCAACATGACTTCCAAGACAGGATCACGCATTACTCTGAAGTAGTGCGCATCCTCGTCGTCCTACGAGGTTTGGTAGTGACTTGATCCGAAGTTTCATGATCACTATCATAAGCTTCCACTTCAATTGGTGTAGGTGCCACAGGAACAACTTCATGTGCCCTGCTACACACTAGTTGAAGCGACGGTTCAATAACCTTATCAAGTCTCCACCATCCTCCCACTCAATTCTTTCGAGAGAAACTTTTCCTCGAGAAAGGACTCGTTTCTAGAAGCAATTACTTTTGCTTCCAGATCTGAAATATGAGGTATACCCAACTGTTTTTGGGTATTCTATGAAGATGCATTTATCCGCTTTGGGTTCGAGCTTATCAGCCTGAAACTTTTTCACATAAGCATCGCAGCCCCAAACTTTTAAGAAACGACAACTTAGGTTTCTATAAACGGTGTCGTCTCAACGGAATTGCGTGGTGCCCCCTTTAAAGTGAATGCGGTTGTCTCTAATGCCTAACCCCTAAACGATAGTGGTAATTTGATAAGAAACATCATGGTATGCACCATATCCAATAGGGTGCAGTTATGATGTTCGGACACACCATCACACTATGGTGTTCCAGGCGGTATTAATTGTGAAACACTTTCCACAATGTCTCAATTGTGTACCAAACTCGTATCTCAGATACTCATCTCTATGGTCATATCACAGACATTTTATCCTCTTGTCACGACGATCTTCAACTTCACTCTGAAATTACTTGAACCTTTCAATAATTCAGACTAGTGTTTCATCAAGTAAATACACTCAGCATCTACTCAAATCATCTGTGAAGTAAGAACATAACGATATCCACTGCATGCCTCAGCACTCATTGGACTGCGTACATCAAAAATGTATTACTTCCAATAAGTTGCTCTCTTGTTCCATCTCACTGAAAACGAGGACTTTCAGTCATTTTGCCCATGTGATATGATTTGCATGTCTCAAGTGATTCAAAATCAAGCGAGTCCAAACGATCCATCTGCATGGAGTTTCTTCATGCATATATACCAATAGACATGGTTCGCATGTCTCAATCTTTTCAAAAACGAGTGAGTCCAAAGATCCACCTACATGGATCTTCTTCATGCGTTTTACACCAATATGACTCAAGTGGCAGTGCCACAAGTATGTGGTACTATCATTACTATCTTATATCTTTTGGCATGAACATGTGTATCACTACGATCGAGATTCATTTTAGGTGCAAGACCATTGAAGGTATTATTCAAATAAACAGAGTAACCATTATTCTCCTTAAATGAATAACCGTTTTGCGGTAAACATAATCCAATCATGTTCAACGCAAACACCAAATCTCGATGGTAGAGGGAGCATGCGATGCTTGATCACATCAACCTTGGAAACACTTCCAACACATATCGTCATCTCACCTTTAGCTAGTCTCCATTTATTCCGCAGCTTTTATTTCGAGTTACTAACACTTAGCAACCGAACCAGTATCTAATACCCTGGTGCTGCTAGGAGTACTAGTAGAGTACACATTCATATAACGTATATCCAATATACTTCTGTCGACCTTGCCTGCCTTCTCATCTACCAAGTATCTAGGGTAGTACTGCTTCAGTGACCGTTCCTCTCATTACAAAAGCACTTAGTCTCGGGTTTGGGTTCAACCTTGGGATTCTTCACTAGAGCAGCAAATGACTTGCTATTTCATGAAGTATCCCTTTTGCCCTTGCCCTTCTTAAACTAGTGGTTTCACTAACCATCAACAATTGATGCTCCTTCTTGATTTCTACTCTCGCGGTGTCAAACATCGCGAATAGCTCAAGGATCATCATAACTATCCTTGATATGTTATAGTTCATCACGAAGCTCTACTAGCTTGGTGGCAGTGACTATGGAGAACTATCACTATCTCATCTGGGAGATTAACTCCCACTCGATTCAAGCGATTGTGGCACTCAGACAATCTGAGCACACGCTCAACGATTGAGCTTTCCTCCCTTAGTTTGCAGGCTTAAGAAACTTGTCAGAGGTCTCATACCTCTTGACGTGGGCACTGGTCTGAAATCTCAATTTCAGTCTTCGGAACATCTCACATGTTCTGCGACGTTTCAAAAACGTCTTTGGTGCCTCAATTCTAAACCGCACTGAACTATCACGTAGTCATCAAAACGTGTATGTCAGATGTTTCGTAACATCTACAGACGACGCTGAGGTTCAGCACACCGAGCGATGCATTAAGGACATAAGCCTTCTGTGCAGCAATGAGGACAATCCTCAGTATACGGACCCAGTCCGCATAATTGCTACTACCAACTTTCAACTAAATTTTCTCTAGGAACGTATCTTAACCAGTAGAACTAAAGCGCAAACTATGACATAATTTGTAAATACCTTTTTGACTATGTTCATGATAATGAAGTTCATCTGATTATGAACTCCCACTCAGATAGACATCCCTCTAGTCATCTAAGTGAAACATGATCCGAGTTTAACTAGGCCGTGTCCGATCATCACATGAGACGGACTAGTCATCATCGGTGAACATCTCCATGTTGATTGTATCTTCTATACGACTCATGCTCGACCTTTCGGTCCTCCGTGTTCCGAGGCCATGTCTGTACATGCTAGGCTCGTCAAGTCAACCTAAGTGTATTGCGTGTGTTCCGAGGCCATGTCTGTACATGCTAGGCTCGTCAACACCCGTTGTATTCGAACGTTAGAATCTATCACACCCGATCATCACGTGGTGCTTCGAAACAACGAACCTTCGCAACGGTGCACAGTTAGGGTGAACACTTTCTTGAAATTATTATAAGGGATCATCTTATTTACTACCGTCGTCCTAAGCAAATAAGATGCAAAAACATGATAAACATCACATGCAATCAAATAGTGAGATGATATGGCCAATATCATCATGCTCCTTTGATCTCCATCTTCGGGGCACCATGATCATCTTTGTCACCGGCATGACACCATGATCTCCATCATCATGATCTCCATCATTGTGTCTTCATGAAGTCGTCACGCCAATGATTACTTCTACTTCTATGGCTAACGCGTTTAGCAACAAAGTAAAGTAATTTACATGGCGTTATTCAATGACACGCAGGTCATGCAAAATAATAAAGACAACTCCTATGGCTCCTGCCGGTTGTCACACTCATCGACATGCAAGTCGTGATTCCTATTACAAGAATATGATCAATCTCATACATCACATATATCATTCATCACATCTTCTGGCCATATCACATCACATAGCACTTGCTGCAAAAACAAGTTAGACGTCCTCTAATTGTTGTTGCAAGTTTTTACGTGGTTTGTAGGTTTCTAGCAAGAACGATTTCTTACCTACGTATGACCACAACGTGATTTGCCAATTTCTATTTACCCTTCTTAAGGACCCTTTTCATCGAATCCGTTCCGACTAAAGTAGGAGAGACAGACACCCGCTAGCCACCTTATGCATCTAGTGCATGTCAGTCGGTGGAACCTGTCTCACGTAAGCGTACGTGCAAGGTCGGTCCGGGCCGCTTCATCCTACAATGCCGCCGAAACAAGAAACGACTAGTAGCGGCAAGAAGAATTGGCAACATCAACGCCCACAACTTCTTTGTGTTCTACTCGTGCATAGTA
The DNA here is from genome assembly GCF_002575655.3 of Aegilops tauschii subsp. strangulata. Lineage (NCBI taxonomy): Eukaryota > Viridiplantae > Streptophyta > Magnoliopsida > Poales > Poaceae > Aegilops > Aegilops tauschii. The sequence continues at coordinate 490,958,227 of NC_053039.3, forward strand.
ACTACGCATAGACCTGGCTCATGATGCCACTGTTGGGAATCGTAGCATAATTTTAAAATTTTCCTACGTTCACCAAGATGCATCTATGGAGTATACTAGCAACGAGGGGAAGGGAGTGCATCTACATACCCTTGTAGATCGCGAGCGGAAGCGCTCCAATGAACGTGGATGACGGAGTCGTACTCGCCGTGATCCAAATCACCGATGACCGAGTGCTGAACGGACGGCACCTCCGCATTCAACACACGTACGGTGCAGCGACGTCTCCTCCTTCTTGATCCAGCAAGGGGGAAGGAGAGGTTGATGGAGATCCAACAGCACGACGGCATGGTGGTGGATGTAGCGGGTCTCCGGCAGGGCTTCGCAAGCTTCTGCGAGAGAGAGAGAGGTGTTACAGGGGAGGAGGGTGGCGCCCAAGGCTGTTGTGTGCTGCCCTCCCTCCCCCCCTTTATATAGGCCCCCTGGGGGGGCGCCGGCCCCAAGAGATGGGATCTCAAGGGGGCCGGCGGCCACAAGGGGGGGAAGGGGTTGCCTTGCCCCCCAAGGCAAGGGGGAACTCCCCCTAGGGTTCCCAACCCTAGGCGCATGGGGGGAGGCCCAAGGGGGGCGCCCAGCCCACTAAGGGCTGGTTCCCTTCCACTTTCAGGCCACGGGGCCCTCCGGGATAGGTGGCCCCACCCGGTGGACCCCCGGGACCCTTCCGGTGGTCCCGGTACAATACGGTAACCCCCGAAACTTTCCCGGTGGCCGAAACTGGACTTCCTATATATAATTCTTCACCTCCGGACCATTCCGGAACCTCTCGTGACGTCCAGGATCTCATCTGGGACTCCGAACAACTTTCGTGTTTCCGCATACATATATCTCTACAACCCTAGCGTCACCGGACCTTAAGTGTGTAGACCCTACGGGTTTGGGAGACATGCAGACATGACCGAGACGCCTCTCCGGTCAATAACCAACAGCGGGATCTGGATACCCATGTTGGCTCCCACATGTTCCACGATGATCTCATCGGATGAACCACGGTGTCGAGGATTCAATCAATCCCGTATGCAATTCCCTTTGTCAAACGGTATGTTACTTGCCCGAGATTCGATCGTCGGTATCCCAATACCTTGTTCAATCTCGTTACCGGCAAGTCTCTTTACTCGTACCGCAATGCATGATCCCGTGACTAACGCCTTAGTCACATTGAGCTCATTATGATGATGCATTACCGAGTGGGCCCAGAGATACCTCTCCGTCACACGGAGTGACAAATCCCAGTCTCGATCCGTGCCAACCCAACAGACACTTTCGGAGATACCCGTAGTGCACCTTTATAGGCACCCAGTTACGTTGTGACGTTTGGCACACCCAAAGCACTCCTACGGTGTCCGGGAGTTGCACGATCTCATGGTCTAAGGAAAAGATACTTGACATTGGAAAAGCTCTAGCAAACGAAACTACACGATCTTTTATGCTATGCTTAGGATTGGGTCTTGTCCATCACATCATTCTCCTAATGATGTGATCCCGTTATCAACGACATCCAATGTCCATGGTCAGGAAACCGTAACCATCTATTGATCAACGAGCTAGTCAACTAGAGGCTCACTAGGGACATGGTGTTGTCTATGTATCCACACATGTATCTGAGTTTCCTATCAATACAATTCTAGCATGGATAATAAACGATTATCATGAATAAGGAAATATAATAATAACCAATTTATTATTGCCTCTAGGGCATATTTCCAACACCATGACGTTCAAAACGTCTTTGAAGTCCCGATTCTAAGCCATTAAGCATGGTGCACTAAACTATCAAGTAGTCATCATATTGAGCTAGCCAAACGTTCATAACGTTTGCATCTGCTCCTGCAATAGGTCTGTCACCTAGCGGTGCATCAAGGACATAATTTTTCTATGCAGCAATGAGGATAATCCTCAGATCACGGATCCAATCCGCATCTTTGCTACTAACATCTTTCAACATAATTTTTCTCTAGGAACATATCAAAAATAAACACAGGGAAGCAACAACGCGAGCTATTGATCTACAACATAATTTGCAAAATACTATCAGGACTAAGTTCATGATAAATTTAAGTTCAATTAATCATATTACTTAAGAACTCCCACTTATATAGACATCCCTCTATTCATCTAAGTGATTACGTGATCCAAAGCAACTAAACCATGTCCGATTAACACGTGAGATGGAGTAGTTTCAATGGTGAACATCACTATGTTGATCATATCTACTATATGATTCACGCTCGACCTTTCGGTCTCTGTGTTCCGAGGCCATATCTGTATATGCTAGGCTCGTCAAGTTTAACTTGAGTATTCCGCGTGTGCAACTGTTTTGCACCCGTTGTATTTGAACGTAGAGCCTATCACACCCGATTAACACGTGGTGTCTCAGCACGAAGAACTTTTGCAACGGTGCATACTCAGGGCGAACACTTTTATCTTGAAATTTTAGTGAGAGATCATCTTATAATGCTACCGTCAATCAAAGCAAGATAAGATGCATAAAGGATTAACATCAGATGCAATCAATATAAGTGATATGATATGGCCATCATCATCTTGTGCTTGTGATCTCCATCTCCGAAGCACCATGCTCGTGATCTCCATCTCCGAAGCACCGTCATGATCACCATCGTCACCGGCTCGACACCTTGATCTCCATCGTAGTATCGTTGTCGTCTCACCAACTTATTGCTTTTACGACTATCGCTACCGCTTAGTGATAAAGTAAAACTATTACATGGCGACTGCATCTCATACAATAAAGCGACAACCATATGGCTCCTGCCAGTTGCCGATAACTCGGTTACAAAATATGATCATCTCATACAACACATTATATCACATCATGTCTTGACCATATCACATCACAACATGCCCTACAAAAACAAGTTAGACGTCCTCTACTTTGTTGTTGCATGTTTTACGTGGCTGCTACGGGCTTAGCAAGAACCGTTCTTACCTACGCATCAAAACCACAACGATAGTTTGTCAAGTTGGTGCTGTTTTAACCTTCGCAAGGACCGGGCGTAGCCACACTCGGTTCAACTAAAGTGAGAGAGACAGACACCCGCCAGTCACCTTTAAGCAACGAGTGCTCCGAACAGTGAAACCAGTCTCGCGTAAGCGTACGCGTAATGTCGGTCCGGGCCGCTTCATCTCACAATACCGCTGAACCAAAGTATGACATGCTGGTAAGCAGTATGACTTATATCGCCCACAACTCACTTGTGTTCTACTCGTGCATAGCATCAACGCATAAAACCTGGCTCGGATGCCACTGTTGGGGAACGTAGTAATTTCAAAAAAATTCCTACGCACACGCAAGATCATGGTGATGCATAGCAACGAGAGGGGAGAGTGTTGTCCACGTACCCTCGTAGACCGACAGCGGAAGCGTTATCACAACGCGGTTGATGTAGTCGTACGTCTTCACGATCCGACCGATCAAGTACCGAACGCACGGTACCTCCGAAGTTCTACACACGTTCAGCTCGATGACGTCCCTCGAACTCCGATCCAGCCGAGTGTTGAGGGAGAGTTTCGTCAGCACGACGGCGTGGTGACGATGATGATGTTCCACCGACGCAGGGCTTCGCCTAAGCTCCGCGACGGTATTATCGAGGTGTAATCTCGTGGAGGGGGGCACCGCACACGGCTAAAATATCGTATATCAAGTGTGTCCATGGGGTGCCCCCTGCCCCCGTATATAAAGGAGCAAGGGAGGAGGAGGCCGGCCCTAGGTGGGGACGCACCAAGTGTGGAGTCCTACTAGGACTCCCTAGTCCTAGTAGGATTCCACCTCCCATATGGAATAGGAAAAGAGGAAGGGAAAAAGAGAAGGAAGGAAGGGGGCGCCCCCCTTCCCTAGTCCAATTCGGACCAGACCAAGGGGAGGGGTGCAGCCACCCTTGAGGCCCTTTTCCTTCTTTCCCGTATGGCCCAATAGGGCCCAATACGTATTCCCGTAACTCTCCGGTACTCCAAAAAATACCCGAATCACTCGGAACCTTTCCGAAGTCCGAATATAGTCGTCCAATATATCGATCTTTACGTCTCGACCATTTCGAGACTCCTCGTCATGTCCCCGATCTCATCCGGGACTCCGAACTCCTTCGGTACATCAACATACATAAACTCATAATAAAACTGTCATCGTAACTTTAAGCGTGCGGACCCTTTGGGTTCGAGAACTATGTAGACATGACCGAGACACCTCTCCGGTCAATAACCAATAGCGGGACCTGGATGCCCATATTGGCTCCCACATATTCTACGAAGATCTTTATCGGTCAGACCGCATAACAACATACGTTGTTCCCTTTGTCATCGGTATGTTACTTGCCCGAGATTCGATCGTCGGTATCTCGATACCTAGTTCAATCTCGTTACCGGCAAGTCTCTGTACTCGTTCCGTAATACATCATCCCGCAACTAACTCATTAGTCACAATGCTTGCAAGGCTTATAGTGATGTGCATTACTGAGTGGGCCCAGAGATACCTCTTCGACAATCGGAGTGACAAATCCTAATCTCGAAATACGCCAACCCAACAAGTACCTTTGGAGACACCTGTAGAGCACCTTTATAATCACCCATTTACGTTGTGACGTTTGGTAGCACACAAAGTGTTCCTCCGGTAAACGGGAGTTGCATAATCTCATAGTCAGAGGAACATGTATAAGTCATGAAGAAAGCAATAGCAACATACTAAACGATCGGGTGCTAAGCTAACGGAATGGGTCAAGTCAATCACGTCATTCTCCTAATGAGGTGATCTCGTTAATCAAATGACAACTCAAGTCTATGGCTAGGAAACATAACCATCTTTGATTAACGAGCTAGTCAAGTAGAGGCATACTAGCGACACTCTGTTTGTCTATGTATTCACACATGTATTATGTTTCCGGTTAATACAATTCTAGCATGAATAATAAACATTTATCATGATATAAGGAAATAAATAATAACTTTATTATTGCCTCTAGGGCATATTTCCTTCACGGGCATCACCAACAGTTGGCAGTACCCCTCCCGGGCTGCCAGATCCGCATCCCCGGGCTGGAGACCAACGTCCAGACCCCACGATCGAAGCCGTGCCGACGCCCATTGACCACACTCCACCAACGCGAGCACCTACTGCTTGCCAGATCCTACGCCGTCTGCTGCATCCCAGGTCACCAGCTGGCCGGATCTGCAAGAGCCCCCCCCATGTCAGCCGCCATTGGCACTCCACACGCTGGCTTCACGCACCACCCCCATGGCTGGAGAGAAGATGCCTCGCCGCCGCCCTCCTTGAAAGCGCAGCGAACTTTCTTGCAGGCTTCCTCAGGTGACAACAAGGGGAAGAGATTATGGGAGGGTGGCTGGCTTGCGGCACCGCGTGAGTCGCCCCAAGAGGAGCGAAGCGGGGGACAAGCGAAGTGAGCCACAATGCATATAGTTGAATATCTTTGCATACAGATCATTGAAAATTCACATTGATTTACAAAGAATCACTTCATAGCATCTTCAGCAACCCGGCGATCAAAACGACCAGCGAGAGAGAGAGAGAAAAGCCCGGAACATGGGCTCGGGAAAAAGACTCTCTACGGCAGCCGGTCAACATGACCGGCGGACGAGCCCTAGGTACGGGCGGCGCGGCCCCCGGCAGCCGTCATGGAGACCGACCGCCCAGGGACAGCACGCGGATGCGGAAGCGACGACGGCTAGGGTTTAGGATCGAGGGAAGCTCTGATACCATGTTAGAAGGGAGAGAGAGGGATTGTTGCGGAATATGATTGATGTATTATTGAGCCGCGAGGGCGAGTATATATTGAGTACATGACTTGGAGGGCAAGAAATCTCTCGTGAAGATAAGGTAGGAGACAGGTTACAAATACTAGACTACCAAATACAAGTAAGCCAAATATATCTCTAACAGTCGAGAAGCAATAAGCTTCTGACATCATTGCATCCTTTTTTAAGAAGATAGATTGTCACTATGAATCTTCTATGCTTATCACATAGAAGATTCATACTCAGGGTCTAACTCCTTGACAAGGGAAACATTCATGTCAGTACTGCTTTTATGAATCACAATGTGTCGATAAAAAATCAATGAACAAAATAAAAATCTAAAAAATCTACTGTCATTATAGTAGGGTTATCAACGTACATGAACGAGGCGAACTTGACACTCGATGAACAATCATTAGTTGATGAAATGCAGTCTAGTGTCAAGTCATCTCGTTCATATAGCGAGAATTGATAGACCTATACAACAACAGAGAAGTTTGCCGCCATCCGCCGGCGCACCTATTTCAGCCGGTCAGCGTCCGCTTCTCGCGGCGATGTGGGACTAAAATTTGGGTGCACCGATGAGAGAGGAAGGAGCTTTTGTCGCTGCAGGTGGGACCGCCACGACTTGCAGCGGGGTCGGCGGACGCGTCCGGGCACCCTCATATTCGTTCCATTTTTGGCCGGATACGATGGGCGTCGGTCAGTCCAGACGTTTGAGACCCGTTTGAGACGCTCGTCTTGATTGAAATTTTATGACCGGTCGGTGACGGCGCCGTCCAACCATGCGTTTGAATCGGGTTTGGGGTGCTCGGTGTAGATACTCTTACTACAGCAGCTCCCCATGAAATCTGCAGCGGTGCAGGCCTCCGCATAAAGAAAGGGAACGTGGCCAGTCCGAGTCCAAGCAGCGCCGAATTCCGAAAACGCGTGTTGCAGAACACAATCATCACGCGCTCCGGCCTCCGGGGTACGATCTCGATTGCCGTCCTCTTGTATTACTCTATCAATCGCGCCTCGTGAATGATACACGCCGAGACGATCAGAGTGCAGCAGTACTAGTAGTACTTATAATATAACGGCTTGGATCGAGTAGCAGCAGCATGATGTTTGTTTTCCCTCGTGCCGCCCAAGACATTCATATATTACTACTACCCCGATCATCACTGTATCTTATTCGATCGCGTGATCGCGTCGCAGTAGCACCAACGAACACTGTGCATGGCAATGGCATGCATGCATAGCACCGGCCGATCTGGGCGGCCGGCAGGGCGGTCTTTGATTCCCTTCCCTGGTGGCCTGGCCGCACAGCACAGGGCCCTATGAACTTTGGGCTCCGGCCGGCAGGCGATCGATTAAACAAAAAGATCGGGCAAAGATCTGATGCATGAGAATGTTCTCTTGGGGCGCGATCGGGCCTCATCATGCCGGTTTCCCCCTCGAATCTCTCCTCTCTCTCTCCTCTCTTCTCGTTCTCTTCTGCCCCGCGCCCCGATCGATGGCCGATGGCGATGGATTGGATCGGGAACACCAAGTTTGTTTTTTACTGTCGTGCTCGCTCCTCTTCCCCGCGGCATCGCCATGCATGGATTCCTTCCGAGGAAAGGAAAGGAATAAAGCGCCCCCGGGCCGATCTGATAAAGCCGTGACGTATCCCACCGCCAATTGTTTAGCCCCGCTCCGCTCCGCTGCTCCCGGGTGAAGTGAATGGCCCGACAAACGACAAGACCATTCTGATCTGAAGCCCATCTTCCTCCTCTTCTCTTTTGCAAGAAACTCTGAAATTCATCGAGCCGTAGGCGTTCATGCATGCAAAGCAACCAGAGCCGGCCTTTTCGAATGCTGCGAAAATATGATCAAAATTTCCGCGCCCAACAGTTGGGCGTGAGACTCACCAAGCCGTGGCGTGGCGGTGGTAAAAAGGGAGGGTTTTCCACGACGCTTTTGGATGGATTTGGCAGCGAAGAGCAGCCCGGGCCGGCGCAGCGCACAAGGAGCATGTTTTCTCCTCTTCTTCTTCAAGGAAAAAGCGCATGTTTTGTGGCGAGGGGGAGGGCCAGCGCGTGCCTTTGCGGTCCTGGGCCTTTAACCTTTTTGAACAGGTTCACGACGGTGCTTTGCAGAGCAGAGGGGCACGAATCCCCCGGATTGACCCATCATCACGTTAGGCAAAGCACGTAGGACCCCGCTTCCGCTCTGCTCTAATCTTCTGCTGCAGTCCGGTCTCGCTTCCGCCTTTCGCAGGGCGCGCCTGCTGCTGCTGCGGCTTCCAACTCGACTTGGCGATGGATGGACCGATCGAGAGCGCGGGAAAAGACACGGCGCCCCCACACCCCATATTCCCGACGCGCATCGAGTCCTGCGCTGCGTCTGCGTGCGCCCACACCCACACCCACACCCACATCCAGACGAAGGCGAAGGATGAATGGACGCGGAGGAGGAGGAGGAGCAGGAGGAAAAGCGTCGGAGGAGGGTACAAGAGTTTGTTTCCTGGCGTCGCGTCCCGTCACTCTATTCTACTCTACGTATGCCCTGCTGCTTGCTGCTTGCTGCCCGCACCCGTCCAATCGGGCCGTCCATCCGTCTCAGCGTCTGTGCATCTTTCCCGAGCTCCTCCGAAAGCGCTCGACAGACAGACAGACAGACGGACGGACACAGCGACTACTGACCGACCGCCGCGATGGCCACCCACTCGGCAATGCGCTCGCTCGCCGCTGTTGCTGTTGATCGATGGACTAGCGTGCCCAGACTCTGATACATCGCTTCTTTCCGTCCGTAAGGCCATCTCCACCGCGCGACTCTAAACGGCCGTCCGGTTTGGCCGGATTTTGTCCCTTTGGGGCGCCAATGGGTTCGCCCGTGTCCGCCTCTTTTCGTTGGGTCGTGCGTGCGCCCATCGTGCGGCCGCACCCCAAATAACGTCCGCGTTGGATATGATTTAAAAAACACAAAAACGTAAATAAAATGATTTAAAAAAGTAAATAAGCGCAGTTTAATAAACTTAAAACTTAGTTAGGGGGTCATGGGCATAAAACGGCCCAGTTTCACGTCGAACTTGACATAATTAATAAACATAAAAAGGAAAATCTTCTGCCCGTGCCCGTCGATGCCGTCGCCGTCGCCGTCTTCAGTGGCCGCCGGCGTCGTCGTCGTCGCTGACGAGGTCCACGTAGGCTGGCGGCGTCCAGAGGTGGGCCGGCGGTGCGTGGTAGACGGGGGCGGGCTGGACGACGGGAGGTGCCTGCACGACCTCCTCCCGTCGCGACGCCTCCCGCTCCGGTGACCGCGGCGGCGTGGGGCGCCAGTTCACGCACCCCAGGGCATCGGCCATCTCTTTCTGCAGTGCACGACCAGCCCCACCCCTGGCCCATCAGGCCCGGGTGGAACGCGGCCACCGGCTCCTCCTCCATCGCTTCCTCCCTCCTTTCCTCCTCTTTGATGGCCACCATGTGCAGCTCGGGGAAGGCGACGTCGCCGGCGGCAGAGAGTGCCATCGCCTCCTCCAAGCCGTCCCACTTAAAGAAAGACGGCGACCTTTCGATGTGCGGATGACAGGTGGGGCCGCCCGCTCGTGCGCATTGATGTGGGCGGGTGGGAGGTAGGTGGCCGCCTGCCACGCGGCCCCGACGCGGACGAGGCGCGTGTCCGTTTGGTGTCCGCCGCGACCCAAACCTGGCGCAAGTTTGCGCTCGAAATGGGTCGGCCCGGACACAAAACGGACAAGATGAGTCCGGGCCGTCGCGCGCTGTGCCGCCTCGTTTGTCCCTTTTACCACAACGGACGGGGCCGGACAGGATGGGGTCGCGCGGTGGAGTTGGCCTAACTCATGATGCGCCATTCGTACCGCGGCTTTGGAAACTTCGCTTTGTCCTCATCCACGCTCACGGACACAACGTACTACGACAGCATTCCTTTTCATTATTTATCCAACTCGATGAGCATGAGCCTGATCGCCAAGCTGCCTTGTCCTAAAAGGAAGGAAAAAAAATCGCTTGTAATGTCCTTCGAGTACGTGGATAAGAAAACATGGAGGAATATAGGAACAGTCGCGCCAATAACGCACGGTAGAGTGAGTGAACAGTACCACTACCCCCAACTAGGGCAGCCTACTCTAGGGCGTGCCATCATCACAACACACGGAGAGAATATAGAGAGATGACAGGGGCCGCGGCCGGAAGAGAATCTGTCACCGCATCGCCTCCATGATCGGTGGTCATGTCCGGGAGAAGAGCGGCAGCGCGGCGAGCCAGGCGCAGCCCGGGTTTCTAGGAGCCGGCCAGTCAATCCCACCCTCTGCACACACAACACCCGGCCACCACACACACCAGTACCACTGGCTATCCGTAGCTACCGGGTGGGTGTGGGTGCACGTAGCCTCTCTTATCTTTACCCTAGGGTGAGAAGGGAAGCTGTCCGTCACTTTGTTTCCCCTGCACTGCCTTTGAACCGGGTCGGCCCCGAAGAAGGGAGACCCCCTCTCGTCACGCTGTCTGTCAGCAGTAGCGAGCCAGCCAGCCAGCCGGCGACCGGCCCTGGCCCGGCGAGAGAATCTGGGGGTGGCGTGGTGGTGGCGGCGGTCTGATCCGCCGTCGTTTTCGCCGTGGCACGTACGATACGGCCGCCTGTCGGGGGCTCCGCGTCCGCGTGCATGCATGCATGCATGCATGCGTGGCCTGCACTGTCGCTGCCCGGCAAGCTTCTGCCCGGCCGCCCGCCCGTTTCCCTGGCGTGCCGTCGCGGAATAGTTTGACCGGACCGGACCGAGCGGGCTCGCGGGTGTGCTGCTGGCCTGGCTAATCATCAGTCTTGGCGACCAAGCGCGCGCAAAGCCTTGATTACGGCTAGGTACTGATGATCTGCAGTTCCCAACGTGCTGCAATTGCAGGCTAATCCGATCAATGCATAGGGAAAGCAGGTGTGGACTGTTGGTGGGCAGTGGTGGAAGGATATGGCCGTGAGGGCCATGGGCGTTATGAGATGAACCGTGGAGGGGCGTGCGTACGTACTGCTGGCGTGGGATGGGTTGGTGTGGTGTGGGCAGGGGGGCACGCCGTCGGGGGACGGGCCACCGTATGTCGACCGACGCGACCGGCCATGCATATGCATGCACGGCGTGACCGAGACCCGGCCGGACGACCGGTCTGGGATGCTGCTTGCACTTTTTCAGGGCGGAGGACGCCAATCTCCGTTCCCCGGTGTACAACAGCATGCCCGGGCCCGGCAGCAGCTGCCCTAGCTAGCTGGGTAGAGGAAGCGGAGAATATCAGTAGCACTGCACGCGTGGCAGTGCCTGTGTCTACCAGTCCATGCGGAAACCACCGTGTCCGTGCTTGCATTTTCTCTCGTTCATGGAGTACTTCATACATGAGCCACTCGACTCGAGGCTTCTTGCAAAGTAGCTAGAGTAACACAAGAGTGTACCTAAACTGAGCACTTTGGTGTAACAAACTGGCTGGTGCTATGGCGCGAGTGATCTCAGTTAGATCGCCCGCGAAAAGGAAAAGTAATCATGGTGATAGCAGGCTAGCTATGCAAGACGGATTGATCAAAAAGCGTTTCGACACGATGTTATTATGGAGTCTGGTCGCTTCACCTCACATCAAACAACACAATGAAGCCCGCGGTCATACAAACGGTTCTCCTTTTCTGACCATGACACCGCCAAAAGCACTTGTGTTGCAATCATGCGGCGGTGATCGATCGGGGACTTGCAGATGAAAACGAGAACTTGAAAAGTAGTGTTTAAATATACATGTAGAGTTTTTCTTTTTCTTTTTACAAACAAGATAGAAGTAGATTTAATTGGCAGAAGTGGTGGTTTCTTAGAGCAACTCTAGTAGAGTCGTCATATAGGTAGTTGGTATATCGCGTATGATCCATATGGATATGGAAGCTGAGATGGTTGTGCGCAACACAGACTCGACATATGCGGCCTATATTTTCTTTCTTTTCAGTTTTTTTGTTGCATTAACTCAAAAATCTACACACTAATTTGAAATAACGTCACGTTTTAAAGTTGTTATGTAGGGGTAGAAAAGTCGATTAGCGACATTTTCGTACTAAAATGATGACTTATTACATCTTGGGAGAAGCACTAGTTGCTCCCCACCCAACGACAGTGAAGGCTGTGCACAGGGCACATGCATATGTGACGATTCCACTCATTCTTTACGTGCGACCGTGAGACGGTCCGATGACCTCGTTTTCATTGTATTCTTGTCGGCGATCATCGAGGTCAGGTACGACTTTTCATGGGGGCAAGCAACAATATGGTGTGGTATGTCTCGATGAATGACACCATGCTCACGTCGAATGTGCACCATTGGATGCGGGCCTCTCAGCCGCTAATTCCACATGTTTCTCCTCTTAATAAAGCCACACCACGTGTCCATATCGGCCTTTATGCATGCTCAACGGCGGTGGCCTCTTCTGCAGCGAGAGCGGCACTTAGTTCAGCAGCGGGCCAAGCAGCATCTCGACGGGGAGAGGGGCGGAGGTTGTGGGTGTCGGTGAGGGCAGTGTAGGCGCGGTTATGGGAGCCAGTGGTGAGGAACGTGGAGACATATCGACAACCATTTTATAGCAATAGGCGGCAAGCGGCTGGAAAACGTGACGGACGGTGAGAAAATGTGGCCGGAAACGTGTTGGCAGTGGCAGCGGGAAGTTGGCACGCGGCGGCTACCATCAATTGGTATGCTTCCCGATGCTATGGCCATCTAACCGTCTGTGCCATTGGCAGGGAAAGGAGATTGGACGCGTGGGAGGCTCGGGAGGTGAAACTTTTCTCCCACACGAACGGTTGGCGGATGGCACGCCGTCTAAACCAACGCCCCCAACCTTCAAATATGGAGGCTCACATGTTGAATATGGAGCACCCTTCACAAATTATGGCAACCTGGGGCAGGATGGCGACTCTGCTAGATTGATCTTTTTTATGGAAATCATCATATCGACAGTTATTATGTCAATCACCGTGATATGACAAATCTTCTAGAGTTGCTCTTAATTCTTATACCCTAGCCATAAACTTGATGTCCATGCTTGCGTTCAGATAGGAGCCACTTGAGTTATAGGGTTCTTGCGTAGTAGAGTACTATGAAGTGAGTAATCTCGTTAGATCTCCCGCAAAAAGAAAATAAAGTAATCATAGTAATAGCAGGCTAGCTATGTAAGAGGAATTGATCAAAAAGCTTCTTGACACGATGTTACAATGGAGTATGGTCGCTTCACCTCACATCAAACAACACAATGAAGCTCACGGTCATAGGAACGGCTCTCTTTTCTGATCATGACATCGCCAAAAGCACTTGCATTTGCAATCATACGGTGGTCATCGATCAGGCACCTGCGGATGAAAACGAGAACTCGGGGCATAGTGTTATACTGTTAATTGCTCCTTTGATTCAAAGAAAATTTATAGGATTTTTGGAGGATTCGAATCCTTTTATTTTTTTTTTGCATTGGTCGTTTGATTCATACGATTGAATTCTATAGATTTTTTCTAAGAAATCATGTATACCAATTTCTTTAGTGAAAATAAAGAAATCTAGCATCCATTTTAATCTCCTTTTACAATTCCTTTATTTTTCCTCTGACATCGAACACCCTCTACAAATCCTACATAATTCAAATGGGCATTGCCACACCAATCTTGTGTAATTTTTAAGAATCCCGCGAATCAAACAGGGCCTATGATACAAAAGCAACTGGGTTGCGATCCCCAGCTCCACCCCCACCGCTGCTTCGTCAGGAAACATGATGGCGACGATAAACCCCAAGCTCGCAGCAACTTGTGTCTGCTGCAAGACCCACATTGCCGCCGGTTACATCCTGATCGCTTGTTCAAACCAAGCTGCGGCGAAAAGGAAGGTCGAGTCAAAGGTTGTCACCTCAAGCGTGACTCACAGAAATCTGGACGTTCTCGAGGCAGGCGGGCGGTCAAGGCAGCCCCGGCCGACCAAGTGAGTGATAAGCCACTCTTAGAGTTAGAGGTGGCTTTCCAAAGGCATCAAATCGTCAAGTGACGCACATACATCATGGATTTATCCATGCATGCATGCGCTTGGGTTTGAACGGAGATTATTAATCCGAATGGTCTCGGCCAAGGCTAGCGTAGCTGCTAGAGCAACGACACATGCCCTTGTACTCTAGTGGTGACCGCATGATGGGGGAATTAACGGAGATTCCCATGGTACGATCGAATCCCTATGCTGTTTGTGTTCCTTTCCTTTGCCACTTTCGGCTTTAGAGAAAATTCTCTGGTACGTGATGATTTGATTGATGTCTTGTGAGTTGGCCGCCATGATCGCTCGCTGTTTGCTTGGGACGGCCCTACCGTCGCCCGGAGTTTACTGAACACGACGTTACGTGCGGAATGTGATATGCATATGGGCTCCACTCCCATGTTGGAGTAGTACATGTCCATCAAGTATGCTCGACGTACATCATTGCTGAAGATCGTCCGATCAGACCTCAGAGTTATTGTCACTATTAGTAGTAATATTCCCACTGTAAACTAATATAAGACCGTTTAGAGCACTACTATGTAACTATAGTCACTATCTTAGTTAAAAATACACCGAGTGTACAACACACACTTGCACCGCGACCGCACATCACCTATTTGAGATATGAGTCGAGGTTTTCTCTTGGACATAAATGGCCATATTAATTGGATAAAACGTTCAAGATCTAGCAGAGTTGTCATACGGTTTCGGCCTGCATAGTTTTGGAAATTGATACAAATCAAATCCGCGAGCCTCATATTCCGAGGTTCGGTGGTGCTGATATGGATCAGCCACCAAACGCAACCGTCCGCGTGGGAGGGAAACTCGTTTCTTCCCCCCGCACCAAGCCCAGCAAGTGGTACTGCCGTTCGTATGGATGTCGCTTCCACTAGGAAGAAGGGCCCTTTATGGCCGTCCGCCGTCTCCCGAATTCCCCTAGCCCGCACTCGTTTCCGCCACACACCGATAGTGTTAAAAGGTCGTCGCCCTCCCCTCTTACCTTATCCATTCCCTCTCTGGCGCCTCCTCTTCCACCAGTTCCACCCAATGACTTAGCGCAGGCAATCTCCCCGGTGATGAAGCAGGAGGAGCAGGACGACCTGGCACCCTTTTGGTCTAACTTCAACCACGCCTTGGTCATTAGTCCTAGGATAGCCGCGGAGAGGGAGCAAATGTATGGCGGGGGAATGAGGCCCGTTTTCGCGCCATCGTGGCCCGCAATGCCATCCCCGTGCATGTCCGGCATGGGACCAAGCCGCAAAGGCACATTTCCACCTCTCGAATGTTGACACATCCCGCCGCCAGCGTCGTAGCCGCTAATAGTTAAGTTCTAGGATAATTATTAGTTTAATTATTACTTCTTCTATGAATGCAAGTCGGAATGAGACTACCCCCCCCCCCCCAATATGAATGGAATGTGTGCTTGCTATGAATTATGAATGAAATGTCTCGGGGAAGAAGCTATGACCCAATGACAGGGGTCCTACTTCGAGGGATTTTAATGCAAGCTAATTTTAGTGATTTTGACTTTGTCGTTGCTCGTTTCAGCCTTCATGTTTTTTTGCGATTGCCTCCATAGAACTTTTGGCGACCCGAATTTTGATGACTCTGCTAGAGTTGCCCTTATATAAGAGTAGAACATCTTTTTCC
The DNA here is from genome assembly GCF_002575655.3 of Aegilops tauschii subsp. strangulata. Lineage (NCBI taxonomy): Eukaryota > Viridiplantae > Streptophyta > Magnoliopsida > Poales > Poaceae > Aegilops > Aegilops tauschii. The sequence goes on from NC_053039.3 coordinate 490,973,682, forward strand.
GTGTATCAAGATAAGACTGCAAGTTCAATCTTATACCATACCAGTAGTTGATTTAATTGTATGAACCGGAAACAGTTGAGTGTCATTATCCTTATAACTGATTTCCAAAAGGGATATGATAATGTAAAATGGCCTTTCCTCCAACAAATTCTGTGAATGGAAGGATTTTCTCCTAAGTAATCTGATTGGATTGATATCTTTGCTCATACTGGTAGTATTGCCACGAAATTTAATGACGATGTTGGTTGCTAGTTTCGGACAAAGATAAGGGGATAAGTTGTCTTGGAGTTAAACTTGAAAGTGTTAAATTTTGCTAGCAATTTGGATCAAGTTTTAATGTACTTATAGTTGTGAAACATGAAGGACTAATTATTTTCTATTCAATTTTCAGCAACAAATGTTGTACACCTAGACTTTAGGACTGTTTTGTTAATATAAGTCCAACTAGATATATGTTTCCACGAGGGTAGTTTAATTATTCCCCAGATTTTTCGTCTTCGCAAACCACTCTGGTGTCACCTGTAGCAAACTTGTTATACAAGAGTCATTTGTGAACCTTTATGCACCAAAGATCTTAGAAACCGTCAAACTACAAGTTGTTAACGGTAATGCATATGATGTTGGCCTTCGGAAATAAGAACGGAACAATCGTGAAGACAATATGGATGACTTTTTTTTACGTCAATCAAATAGAAGAGAATTAGTCTTTGTTAACATAGGAAACACCAATTTTAAATTTTCTCAAAAATGCTGCTATGGCGGCAAAAGTTGGCCAAATATGGGAACATGTTTGGTCTAAATTATGCTTTGAGTATCAGCAATAATTAGAAGTTTATATGATAGTTGAGTATGTGAAGTTTGCCAAATCAAAAGCTATTACATAGACTCTCTCAGAAATTATGATGAATTGTAATTGCTTGAATGACTAAAAACGTGGTTTGTTAGTTCCCAAAAGAGTTTATTATCTATACCTCGGCTTGTGAATAGAATATTACTTGATCATTTGAAGTATTGTGAATGAATAATTGTTGTTATGATGATGCTTATAAATATGATGCTGCCATGTTCGTATTTTCTTGTATGGACACCTCTCTCTCTAAACTTGTGGTCATGTTTATTGAGTTCAGTATTCGCTTGAGGGCAAGCGGAGTCTAAGCTTAGGGAGTTGATACGTCCATTTTGCATCATGATTTCCTACTGTTATTTATAATATTTTAGAGTTATAATTCACTTTATGGCGCAATTCTAATGCATTTTCTCTCTTAAATTGCAAGTTATATCACAAAAGGGAGATTGCCGGCAGCTGAAATTCTGAGCCTAAAAAAGCTACAACAAATATAGCTATTCTCCGGAGCTCCAAATGACCTAAAAATTTACGAAGATTTGTTTTGAAATATATAAAAAATACTAGCATAAAAAGATACCAGAGAAGACCCTCCATGGCCCCACAAGCCCAGAGGGTGCACACACCCCCAGGGCGCGCCGACTAAGCTTGTGGGGTCCATGGTGGTCCACCGATGTCCATCTTATGCTATATGAAGCCATTTACCCTAGGAAAAAAATAGAGAGAAGACTTTCGGGGCTAGTCGCCACCGTCTTGAGGTGGAACCAGAGGCGGAGCACTTCAGCTCTCTGGCGAAATGATTCTGCCGGGGATACTTCCCTCCGGGAGGAGAAATCGAAGCCATCGTCATCACCAACGTTCGTCTCATCATGGGAGGACTCATCTCCATCAACATCTTCATTAGCACCATCTCATCTACAAACCCTAGTTCTACCCTTGCTTTCAATCTTTGTATCAAACCTTAAATTGGTATTTGGGGGTGCTAGTAGTGTTGATTACATCTCGGAGTTGATGCTAGTTGGTTTACTTGGTGGAAAATTATATGTTCAAATTGTTAATCATATATTTATCTCCTCTGATCATGAACATGAATATGATTTGTGAGTAGTTCTGTTTATCTTTTAGGACATTGGAGAAGTCTTGTTATAAGTAATCATGTGAAGTTGGTTTTTGTTCAATGTTTTGATGATGTGTTATGTTGTTCTTCCTCTAGTGGTGTCGTGTGAACATCGACATCGTGACATTTCACCATGTTTTGGCCTAGGGGAAGGCATTGTGGAATTAGTTTGTAGATGATTGGTTGCGGGAGTTACAAAAACATAAACCCCAGTTTATGAGTTGTTCTGTAAGGGGCTGTTTTGGATCCATATGTTTCATGCTATGGTTAGGTTTATCTTAATTCTTGTCTTGTAGCTGCGGATGCTTGCGAGAGGGGGTAATCATAAGTAGGTTATGTTGTTCAATTAAGAACAACACCTTAGCTCTGGTCCACTCACATGACAACTTATCAAAGCAATGAATGTGAGTCAATGAATCATGGTGAAAATAACTAAAAGAAATTCCTGTGTGTCCTCGAGAACATTTTAATCACTATAAGAAGTACTTGTGGCTTATCCTTAGCAATAATAAGGATTGGGCAGTTAGCTGCACCTTGTTACTTGTCACTTGTTACCAATTATCTTGCTATCAAAACTATCTCACAACACTTGCAGAGAATACCATGCTGAAAACCGCTTATTGGTTCTTTCTGCTTCTCGTTGGGTTCGACACTCTTACTTATCGAAAGGAATACGACTGATACCCTATACTTGTGGGTCATCAGAAACAACTCCCCCAGCGTTTGGTTGACTGCAAGTGACTGGGCTGACGCACTACACATGATTTGGTAATGCACGTTGGCCCCGACATAGTCACCTTGTACCCTATGTGGTGAGTTTACCGTCTACGACCCTAACCAGTGCTATCATTCCATGTTACATAGATCACATCGATCATAGGATAAAAACAACATCGCAATGGAGATCGAAGTTCTTGAACCCACACAACTCGATCCGACCTACACCCTTGCCTACTTCAACATTGTTCTTCTCTTTCAGCACGAACTTGGAGTAATCATCTTCCACCTCGTGCTTATCTTAAACCCTCTATAGCACCTATTTTTGTAACCATGCACTTGTTCATGTCATGTGTGCTATGAACTATAGACTCTTGGAACCCTCCTAGAGTACACCACATACCACTTCATCTAGCATGATAGAAGAGCAAAAATTCAAGCAACGGGTAAAGCAAATAGAAAATTTGCAACAGAAGAAACTTACGCATGCATGATCATATACCCAAAAGGCAACACAAGTTTGTCCTAACTACGATGGTGTGATCCTACCACCACATCCAATAAAGTGCGTAATCCTACCACCGATAGATCACCTTCACCGTGAGGGGTTAGTATATACCATCTCATCAAGATATACAAGCCAGCAAGTGTTTTAAAGCGCTAGCTACCACAGAATGTACCTCATAAGCATCATCAGCATCATGATGCACGCCATTAGCACGACCATAACTTAGCACTAGAAGTAGTGCTTTGCCAATCCAGATCCTAAGCAAAAGGACTCTATGCTCAACCCCCATGCCAATGAACCAAAGACCCTGTGCCCTATTTTCCAGCAAGTGGCTAATATCCATCGTCAGAGCAACCTGACTGAAGCCACTCTAGTCCATGACAGCATTGTACAGGGAAGGGTGGAGGTTGACAGGGTTGCTCTCCCTGATGGCGGTTGCCACCTCCTTGAGGGTCTCGGCCATGCTGCTAAAGACGTTGAGCTCATCTTCTATCATGTCGCCCCTCTTCCTCTTCTTCTCAGTAGCAGGACCATGATCAATGTCGGTGGGGGGCGGGGTGACCCCCGGGTAGGCACCGGAGCCGAGAGCATTTTTCTTTCAACATCGGGGCGGCTGGCTGTCGGTGTCAAAACCGGCGGATCTCGGGTAGGGGGTCCTGAACTGTGCGTCTAGGATCGATGGTAACAGGAGACGGGGGACACAATGTTTACCCAGGTTCGGGCCCTCTCTATGGAGGTAATACCCTACTTCCTGCTTGATTGATCTTGATGAATATAAGTATTACAAGAGTTGATCTACCACGAGATCGTAATGGCTAAACCCTAGAAGTCTAGCCTGTATGACTATGGTTATGGGTCTTCGGTCCTATAGACCTAACCCTCCGGTTTATATAGACACCGGAGGGATCTAGGGTTACACAAAGTCGGTTTCAGAAAGGAATCTTCACGTTTGATCGCCAAGCTTGCTTTCCATGCAAAGGAGAGTCCCATCCGGACACGGATGGAGTCTTCGGTCTTCGTATCTTCACAGCCCATCAGTCTGGCCCATGGCTAACAGGCCGGACGCCCGAGGACCCCTTAGTCCAGGACTCCCTCAGTAGCCCCCGAACCAGGCTTCAATGACGAGGTGTCCAGCGCGCAGATTGTCTTCGGCATTGCAAGGCGGGTTCCTCCTCCGATGACTTAAAAGTAATGTATCCGGCCTTCCATTTAATGTCGTACCCCTCGGCTTCTGTGCGTCAACAGCTTCAGCTTCCACGTGTCGAGCAAATGCGAGAGGTCAGAGTATTTTTGCATATAACACCCTAGCCATGAAAAAGAGCGTCTATTTAAAGAGATTGGATCCCAGATCCATTCAGCACCACGCGGAAAAAATCCTCAGAGATCGCTAGAAAAAACCACCCCAACATGGCAAGCGCTCCCAGCTCTTCCTCCCGCCCCTGCAGCCCAGAAAAAGGTGAGTGGGGGAGGTGCTCCGTATCCCATGATCAGCTGGAGAAGCTGCAAAACACAGGGATTTCTTCCCCCCACAGATCTAGTCCCTGTTCGAGCAGGATTGACCGTCTTCAATGGCGGGGCTCAGGCTGAAGATTTCCCCAATCCATCCGGGGGGAACGAGTGTGTTTTGTCCCTTATCTGCTAAGAGGTGTCGGATTTCCAATTCATCCATTCCTCCGCGGGGGGCTTCTGGAGTATTATGGCCTCCAATTGCACAACTTTACTCCGGCATCCATCCTGCATATCGCGGGCTATGTTGCCCTTTGCGAGCTATTCCTGGGTTGTGAGGACCATTTTGAATTGTGGAGAAAGTTATTCTGTCGCGTCCCGCGCAACCACGAGGGATCAATATTTGAAGTGGGCGGAGCCGAAATATGGCGCATCGCCGAGACTGGATACCTATCCGGCACACCAAAGAAGGCATCCGAACAGTGGCCGTCCGAATGGTTCTATATTGAGGACGTCGCGCTTCCAGACCCAGTTCGGAGGGGTCTTCCCGAGTTCGCGAGAGTTCCTTTGAAGAAGCACCACAGCTGGCGCCCTTGGAGCCTCGAGGAGGAAGACAGTGCGGAAGTTCGTCAACTCATGAGCAAGATAAAGACGCTCGCTCAGTCCGGAGTATCAATAGTCGAAGTAATGGCGACTTCCATAGTACGGGGGGTTCAGCCGCTTCAATACAGAGGTCTCCCCATGTGGCACTACAATGGGGAAGACGACACCTATCGTTGCGGCAGGAAGGGTCCGGACACCCCCACCGCTCTGGCCAAAATATTGGCCGAACTGTTTAAAGGGGAGGAGGAGGAGTTCCTTCATATCAAGCGCAGAGATGGATATTCTATGTACAATCCACCTAGCTGGGTAAGTCTTAACCCTTCTGCTCTACTTACTCCCCTCCTCAAGTCATCTTTAATGAATTTGTAATCCGCCCGTTTACTATAGCACTGGCGAAAGGTCTCCGAGGGGCTTTACAGCCCCGCCCCCCAGCCAAAGGACCACAACCAGGACCTTGACCCTGGATTCGAGGAGGATCCGGATATATTCGTGGTGCTCGAGGACGGGGTATTTTACCAGACGAGTTATGACGGCACAGAAGTGGCCATCACTGCCGATTATCTCGGTCTTCTTCCTGCTTCACACGTAAGTAATCAGGAGACATTTCATCCAGAAGCGTTCTCTCATTCTACCTCACCCACCGCACCGTTCTGTGCTCCATAGGGGAGGCATTCGGAAAAGCGCCATGCTGCCTCAGGGGCATCTTCAAAGAGAGTGGCCCCCACGCCGGCAAGCCTTTGAAGAGGAAGACGAACAAAGATATGGCCGAGCCTTCGCCGAAGAGGTATGGATTTGCAAATATATTCTTCAACAGCCGCATCCATTAGTGATTTCTATGTTTGTCCTGTATCAGGAAAAGAGTTCGCCGGACTGTGTCCAGGGATCTAGCCGGAAATACTCCCAACAGCCGGGATCCGGTCCCAGCCAAAGAGACAAGGGCCGATATGGGAGTGACGCCGGACCGTCCTTCGGCTGAGGACTCAGAAGATATGTCCGTCACCAACTCGGAAAGTGGAGAGTGCCATGAATCATCGGCACCGGAGGGCCGTTTTACGCGACCCCCGCTTCTCGGGAGAGGCGTTCAATGCCTTTAGCTTGACTGATGCATACATCCGAGCTGCTCGAAATGGGCTTGGCAGAGCCACAGAGCAACATTTAAATGATGTGCAGGTAAATTTACTGTGTCCGGAATATGATAACCATATGCCAGTAGCCCCCGAGACTTAAAGTAGTTGGTACAACTGATTTGAGGATCGTTGTATAACCAGGTTCTTACGGAGAAGAATGACCTACTAGCTCAAGAGCTAGAAAGGTTTCGGACACATCTAACTGCTGTTACCGCCGAACTGGAGAAATCCAAGAAGGCGTCACCTGGTAATATTCCCCTCCATCGAGAAAATATAATTATATTTCAGCAATGCTAACAGTATTGCATATACCATGACATAATTGTCAGAGGAATTCAAGGAGGCACTTGAAGTCGCACAAGCGAATGAACAAGAAGCCAAAAGGCTACATGCTGTGGGCGAACGTGTGCTGAAACAAGTCATTGATGAGAAAAATCAACTCCAGGATTCCAAGACCCATCTGGGTGAAGAGCTGAAGGATGTGCGGGCCCAGCTAGCCGACTCCGTGAAGGAAAATAAGAGGCTGCGAGGCGGCATATTTAGTATGTGTTCGAACTTACCACCGTGTAATTCGGCGAGGAAAGGAACTGACAAAGCTATGTCTGTAGGTATGGTGATTGACCGTCCCGAGGAGGAGATGTCCGGATCTTCGGGCGATCTACTACAAGAGCTGTCACAAATGCACGAGCAAGCGCGGCAGGCAATGCAAAGTGTTGCCAAGGCCTTATGGCCATCCGCCTCCCCTCCAGGAAGTATGGGAGAGCTTATACAGCTATTCAAGGGAGCGCGGCGGCGTTTCCGGTTATGGAAAATATCAGCCTGCCGGGAAGGTGCAAGAGAAGCATGGGCCATGGTGAAAACACGGTATACCAAGCTTGATCCGAATCATATGGCCGGGTCGGGCCTCTAGGGTCAGATGGGAAGGAAATTCCCGTGAGTTTGGTGTATAACCAAGTAGAAGTAGCCGCCAAGTATTCCTAACAGGATTGCAAATTGGACAGCCAGCTGGACGACATAGAACAGGAAGTTTTTGAGTCTTAAATGACTATGTACTTTCCTTGGCCTATGTAACTCTAGTTGGACTGTAAAACGCTTGTCATGGCAGACCTTTTCGCTTCGACCTCTTGATCCGAGGGTGCGGAGTGTTTCCGAATACCAGAGCGGCCGAGTAGACCGGGGTATGCGTGGAAACCAGGCGTAGGGGTCATAGTTGCTTGAACAGACAAGTATCCGGCTAGTTATGTTATATTACATTAAAATTGTAAGAAACATCTTCCAGAGAGAATAATTCCGTTAAGGGTTCATTTCCTTGGGTGTGCATGCGTTAACGTGCATGTCCGAACTGTGGTTGAAAAATCGCAGTATATATAACTTCTGGGGGTTCACGATGGAGTGAGTGCAAGAACATCTTTAGTTCACCGACCGAATATTCCCTTAAGAACGCTAGCTTTTGGCTTCACCCAGTCTGAGGTAACATCCGGATGACCCGGCAGTAACAAACGCAGAGGTGCTCCCTTTATGCCCTAGCCGAACTAACGGGAACGTAGGGCATAACCACAGGAGCCAGGCAACCCAGCTTGGCCAAAACTTAAGTCATATCGATGCATATAATGGCGAAGAAAAGGTACATATGAAAAAAACCCGCATATGTGATGAGCTTGATGCTCGAAAAATAACATTAATAAGCTTATGTTAAAGAAGCCCCAGGTATAGTGGACGTACATAGTTGAGTATGTATTTGTCGCGGGTTTACGGTCGAGCCGCACGAAAAAGCTTGAAGGCTAAAAAAGAAAAAAAGGCGAAAAGAGAGGAAAAATAATAGAAACAATGGGGAGAAGGAGACGAACAAAGAGTTCGGCGCTTAGGCGTAGAATCTTCGGAGTCTGGCCGCATTCCATGGGTTCGGCTCTAGGCGATTGTCTGACGCATCACGCAGACGGTACGCTCCTCCGATGAGAACTTCGTCAATGATGAAGGGACCCTCCCACTTGGGCTTGAGTTTGTCCTTTTTTCTTCTCCGTTAGGCGTAGAACTAGTTCGCCAACATTATAAGTCTTGGCCCGTACTTCTCTGCTTTGATACCTGCGAGCCTGCTGTTGATAAAATGCGGAACGGGCTTTTGCAACGTCGCGCTCCTCCTCCAGGGCATCTAGGCCGTCCTGCCGATCAAGCTCGGCCTCTCTCTCTTCGTACATGCGCACTCGAGGTGAGTCATGAATAATGTCACAGGGTAGCACAGCCTCTGCGCCGTACACCATGAAAAAAGGTGTATATTGATGGCCCACAAGTATAGGGGATCTATCGTAGTCCTTTCGATAAGTAAGAGTGTCGAACCCAACGAGGAGCAGAAGGAAATGACAAGCGGTTTTCAGTAAGGTATTCTCTGCAAGCACTGAAATTATCGGTAACAGATAGTTTTGTGACAAGGTAAATGGTAACGAGCAAAAAGTAATAAAAGTAAATAAGGTGCAGCAAGGTGGCCCAATCCTTTTTGTAGCAAAGGACAAGCCTGGACAATTTCTTATATAAAGGAAAACGCTCCCGAGGACACATGGGAATTATCGTCAAGCTAGTTTCATCACGTTCATATGATTCGCGTTCGTTACTTTGATAATCTGATATGTGGGTGGACCGGTGCTTGGGTGCTACCCTTACTTGGACAAGCATCCCACTTATGATTAACTCCTAATGCAAGCATCCCAGAGTACGGAGTCGAGCTCCTCAACCCAGTGCTTGTCCGATTCTTTGAAAGACCGCACTAGTCTGGGTTTAATGCCGCTCATAATAAGACCGTTGGCCCTTTCGACTTGAACATTTGTTTGCGGGTGATAGACAGAGGCGTAATCGAGCTTAATGCCCAGATTAGCACACCAATTTTTTCCCCTTGTCGGCTGTGAAGTTGGAGCCGTTGTCGGTGATGATGCTGTGTGGAACACCATAACGGTGCACAACGCCGGATATGAATTCTATCACTGGCCCGGCCTCGGCCGTTTTAACTGGTTTGGCCTCTATCCACTTAGTGAATTTATCCACCATAACCAACAGATACTTTTTCTTATGGCTTCCCCTTTTAAGGGGTCCGACCATATCGAGCCCCCAGACTGCGAAGGGCCAAGTGATAGGGATCGTTTGTAGGGCGGTGGGTGGCATATGGCTTTGGTTGGCGAAAAGCTGACATCCGACGCAGCGTTGGACAAGGTCTTGTGCGTCTGCTCGGGCCGTTGGCCAATAGAAACCTGTACGGAAGGCCTTGCTTACGAGGGCCCGAGCTGCGGCGTGGTGACCACCAAGACTAGCATGAATTTTAGCCAAGAGCTGCCGCCCTTCTTCCTCAGAGATACATCTTTGAAGTACTCCGGTAGCGCTTTTCTTGTAGAGTTCTCTGTCGTGAACTTTGTAGGCTTTTGAACGCCGAACAATGCGGCGAGCCTCATTCTGGTCCTCAGGGAGTTCTCGCCTATTAAGGTAGGCTAAGAAGGGTTCGGTCCATAGGGCAATGACTGCCATGATGAGATGGGCCGATGGTGTTATTTCGGTGGCTGAGCCCCCGATGATGTCAGTGTGTTCGGAATCTGGGGATGTGGTCGGATCCGGACTGGTGTTGCCGCTCTCCCCTTGCCACACCACGGAAGGCGTAAAAAGCTTTTCCAGAAAGATATTAGGTGGGATGGGGTCGCGCTTGGCACCGATGCGAACAAGAACATCTGCCGCTTGATTGCTTTCTCGAGCCACATGATGGAACTCGAGCCCCTCGAATTGAGCTGACATTTTGAGAACGGCATTACGATAAGCTGCCATCTTTGGATCTTTGGCGTCAAAGTCTCCATTTATTTCAGATATTGCGAGGTTTGAGTCCCCGCGCACTTCCAGGCGTTGTATGCCCATGGAGACGGCCATCGAAGTCCATGTAATAAGGCCTCATATTCGGCTGCGTTGTTGGAGTACGTACTGAACTACGTCTCCGGTGGGGAACGTTAACACGACGCCCGCTCCTAACCGTGCCAGCATTTTGGAACCATCGAAATACATGACCCAGTTGGAATACGTGTCGTACTTTTTAGGGAGTTCGCCTCTATCCATTCGGCGACGAAGTCAGCCAGTACTTGGGATTTAATGGCTCGACGCGGTTTGTATGTTATGTCAAATGGAAGGAGCTCAATGGCCCATTTGGCAATCCGGCCCGTAGCATCGCGGTTGTTTATTATGTTGTTGAGTGATAGTTCGCAAGCCACCATGATCGAACACTCCTGGAAGTAGTGTCGTAGCTTCCGGGACGCCATGAAGACCGCGTATGCTATCTTTTGGTAATGAGGGTACCGGGATTTGCATGGTGTGAGGACAGTGGACACGTAGTATACTGGCTTCTGAAGCGGGAATTTGTGTCCGTCCTGTTCTCGTTCGACGACGAGCACGGCGCTCACCACCTGGTGTGTTGCCGATATGTATAATAACATGGGTTCGCCGATGTTCGGCGCGGCCATGATTGGGTTGCTTGCCAAAAGTGCCTTTATTTCCTCAAGTCCGGTCGTTGCCGCGTCCATCCACTCGAAGTGGTCGGTGCATCGGAGGAGGCGGTAGAGTGTCAAGGCTTTTTCTCCCAATCTGGAGATAAAGCGGCTTAAAACTGCCACACATCCCGCAAGCTTTTGGACCTGTTTAAGGTCTGTTGGCGTAGCCAATTGTGACAAAGCTCGGATTTTGGCTGGATTTGCCTCAATTCCTCTATTGGAAACGATGAAGCCCAGCAATTTTCCGGCGGGGACACCGAAAACACATTTTTCCGGATTGAGCTTGATGTCGTATGCACGGAGGTTGTCGAATGTGAGACGTAAATCGTCTATTGGTGACTCGACGTGCCTAGTTTTGATGACGACGTCATCCACATATGCTTCAACTGTCTTGCCGATCTGTTTCTCCGAGCATGTTTGAATCATGTGTTGGTAAGTAGCGCCAGCATTTTTGAGCCCGAAAGGCATAGTGTTGAAGCAGAAAGGCCCATACGGGGTAATGAATGCCGTTGCGGCTTGATCGGACTCCTTCATCTTGATTTGATGGTATCCGGAGTACGCGTTGAGGAAACACAGTGAGTCGTGTCCTGCGGTCGCGTCAATAATCTGATTAATGCGAGGGAGGGGGAAGGGATCCTTAGGGCAGGCCTTGTTGAGGTCTTTGAAATCGACGCACATGCGCCAGGATTTATCCTTCTTTGGTACCATCACCAGGTTTGCTAGCCAGTCCGGATGTTTTATTTCTCTAATGAATCCGGCCTCGATTAGCTTGGCTAGCTCCTCCCCCATAGCTTGACGTTTAGGTTCGGAAAAGCGCCGCAGTGTTTGCTTGACCGGTTTGTATCCCTTCAATATATTGAGGCTATGTTCCGCCAACTCGTGTGGGATTCCTGGCATATCAGAAGGGTGCCACGCGAATATATCCCAGTTCTCACACAGGAACTCTCGTAGCGCGGCGTCAACCGTTGGGTCTAGTTGTGCTCCAATGGATGTTGTCTTCTTAGGGTCCGTTGGATGGACTTGGAATCTGACTATCTCTTCTGCCGGTTTGAAGGAGGTGGATTTGGGTCGTTTGTCTAGGATCACGTCGTCCCTGTCCACCGTGGAGCGCAATGCGGTTAATTCTTCGGCCGCGAGGGCCTCAGATAATGCCTTAAGGGCTAGGGATGCGGTTTTGTTTTCGGTGCGGAGTGCTATGTCCGGATCACTCGCTAGAGTAATTATGCCGTTGGGCCCGTGCATCTTAAGCTTCATGTACCCGTAATGAGGTATAGCTTGGAAGCGTGTAAATGCATCTCGCCCCAAGAGGGCGTGATATCCGCTGTTGAAAGGGGCCACTTGGAACTTCGGACCGATAATTCTCCGGCGTGCCGAATACCACGTAAAGTGTGATTTTTCCCGCACACCGCGCCTCCCGACTTGGAATGATTCCTCGGAAGGTCGTTCTGCTTTGCTCGATGCGGCTCCTGTCTATTTCCATTTTATGGAGCGTATCCTCATAGATGAGGTTTAGTCCGCTGCCGCCGTCCATGAGGACCTTGGTGAGCCGAAACCTGTCCACGATTGGACTGAGGACCAAGGCGGCTGGTGCTCGGACTGTCCTGTATTTTGGTTCGTCATCGGCGTTAAAATTTATAGCCGTGTCGTTCCAAGGGTTTATTGCTGCGATTTGGCAGACTTCCGCGACTTTGCGGAGTGCCCTTTTGCGCCTATTGTTTGAGGCAAATGTCTCGAAGACTGTCAATACTTTGAGGTTGTTGTCTTCTGGGGGGGTGTTGTTCTGGGGTGTTCTTGGTGAGGATATCCTCGCCGATCAAGTCCGTAGCGTCTACCGATTTCGCCATATCCCCATTTCCCTCTTCTTTGAGACCAGGATTCCTTGTGTAATTTCATCCATCTCTTAGTTTTTTGGCCACTTGCCGGAGTATCCAACATGCTCTAAGGCTGTGGGTTGGCGTATTATCCGGTGTTGTGTGTATTTTGCATGGCCCATCGAGCCATCCTTCCAGAACGGTTCCGCGCCCCATAATGGGCTTATATTTCTTTACTATTGGACCGGGCGTGCCACGAGGGTGCGCCCTTTTCGCCTGAACGAGGGGTTGAGTGGGGACCGATGATCCCCAGCAGGCCGCCTGGGTTTTCCAGGCGCTTTCCATTGCGCTGTACTTTTGTACGATAGTTGCCAATTCAGCGAAGTGTAATATGCGACGACGATTGATGACGTTAAGGATTCCTTTGTCCGTGCAGTTGTTGCGGAACACTGAGATCGCATCTTCGTCGCGGCAATCTTTAATCTTGTCTTTGACAAGGAGGAATCTGGCCCAGAAGTGATGGACAGTTTCCTGAGACTGCTGTTGTATGCTCATGAGAGCGCTTATGTTCGGGTGGGTGGGTGGATTTAAATCCGAACCCTGGCCCAACTTTGGATCCGGAGTCTGAAGATCTTCCAGACATAACAGTTCGGGCTCCAAGATATCATTCTGCCGGTGGGTGTACGGCTCTTCGAGGTCGGATATCCGAACATAGTTCGTCCTCAACATAGATGAAGAGTTGTCTTGCTCCTCGACTACTGCTATCTGGTGGGTGATCGGCAGAGTTTTAATCTCTGTCTGGTCGGGTTTAAGCCCAATCCGATCGTAGTCTATAGCGACTCCCAAGGCGGCGATGCGATCTAGGAGCTCGTTTAAAGACGATAACTTCTTCAGATCCATCCTTTTGGAGTATCGGGGATCAACGCGGAGGCGATTTTCGATGACTCGAGAGATCATCGTTGGCTTAAGGGCCGAACAGGCGGTGATGATGAAGCCGCCCAGCCGGAGGGTTTGGCCTGGGGCCTGGGCTCCTCCGGGGGTGATATTTTCCTTGACGACAAGGCGAGCCATCAACCCTTTTGACGATGACACAGTGGAACTCTCAATGAAAGCACCAATGTCGGTGTCAAAACCGGCGGATCTCGGGTAGGGGGTCCCGAACTGTGCGTCTAGGATCGATGGTAACAGGAGATGGGGGACACAATGTTTACCCAGGTTCAGGCCCTCTCTATGGAGGTAATACCCTACTTCCTGCTTGATTGATCGTGATGAATATGAGTATTACAAGAGTTGATCTACCACGAGATCGTAATGGCTAAACCCTAGAAGTCTAGCCTGTATGACTATGGTTATGAGTCTTCGGTCCTATAGACCTAACCCTCCGGTTTATATAGACACCGGAGGGATCTAGGGTTACACAAAGTCGTTTACAGAGAAAGGAATCTTCACGTTTGATCACCAAGCTTGCCTTCCACACAAAGGAAAGTCCCATCCGGACACGGGTGGAGTCTTCGGTCTTCGTATCTTCACAGCCCATGGCTAACAGGTCGGACGCCCGAGGACCCCTTAGTCCAGGACTCCCTCACTGGCGTCCCTCAATCCGGCTAGCCCTTCGTCCAAGTTCCCGGTGTAGGGCGGCTGGGCGCGACACCTCTGCCAGGCCGGCTGTCCACGGGTCAGCGGCCGTCCCATCCGACCGCACGAGAAGAGAACTCTTCCATGACAGGAGCATGTGGCTACAGTGTGATCGTATCTGCTGACCGGGGTGATCGACGTCAGCGCATCTCGTCACTGTAAGAGCACGACGCCAACCACTTCGTGACGTGGGACGTGACGAGCAACAATGTCGTGCAGCCGGCGGGATCCTCGACCAGCTATAGTGCGATCGTATCTGCTGACTGGGGTGACCGACGTCAGCGCATCTCGTCACTGTAAGCCCACGACGCCAACCACTCCGTGACGTGGGACGTGACGAGCAACAATGTCGTGCAGCCGGCGGGATCCTCGACTGGCGGGCCCGCTGCCAGCTCCAAGACGATGGCACGAGGGCCCCACTCCTATGTAGTTTTACCCTTGTAACGGCCTATAAGACCCCCCAGGAGCCCTCCATGCAAGGCAAGAGAGTTAGACCGATCTTTTAGCGCACACACACAGACACATGAGAGGCAAGATGCAGAGCTAGCTCCTTCTTACTCCTCCACCAAACAGCTCTAGGAGCACCATTGTAGCCCTTGTGCATATCATATCATTTCGGCGGGACTAGGGGTGTTACCTCCCCCGGAGAGCCCCGAACCTAGGTACGTCTTGAGTCTCACTCTCGTGCGTACCGACCTTGCCTACGAAACCCACCGGCGTCCTGACGTAGCCCCCCACTTTTATCCATCTCATGGCATCTGTCGTGATTTCACCATGACATTTGGTGTCCACAGTTCGGTTTACGGCAAGATGCGGTAGCCCTCGCAAAGCGCAATGAAGGCCGAGAGCTGCAAGATGGGATTTGCTCCAAGATGCTGAGGCTACAGTCCGAAGAACTCGAGGAACCAACGGAAGAAGGTGCTCGCGGGGAGGCCGAACCCATGAGCAAAATGTGTGCAGAAGACGACTGCCTCACTCTCCCGCGACGCCGACACGGTTTCTCTGTCGGGCGCACGCGCCTCCACCTCATTCGCTGATGGCAGCCTCCGCGTGCGGCGGAGGTACGCGATGTCCTTGTCCGTCATGGCGGATCCCTCCCATGAGCCCTTGGGCGGCACCAGCACGGAGCTCGACGGGTGCGCGGGTGCAGCGGTGGTGCGAGGAAAGTTGGAGAAGATCCACGCCCTACGGATCTCCGATGCGGCGCGGTGGTGGCCCGGGCGAGCGGTGCACTACTCGCGTGCGCCGAGGTTGAAGAGGACGTAGCAGCAGAAGCGAAGGGGCGGGGGCGAGTGCGAGAATGCCTTGGCTGCTCCCCCTCCCCTCCATTTAAACCCACGTCGGAGTGTGGGGGAGTGGGATCATTTGCACCGTGGATCCCCACTCCCCCACCATGTGCGGGCACATTACACGTAGGCCTTAACTACATTAAGAAGCCCAACCGACGGGCGCGGCCGCAACAAATCCGAGGAGCGGACCAAGGGCGCGGCCTGGCGGGGCTGTCCCAGCCCGCTGTCATGTCCCGTCGCGCGCGTGGCCTGGTAGGGCTTCGTCCGCTGCTGGGCCACACGTGGCAGCCTTCCCGCCCGTGACGGGCGCAAATTGCCACATCGGCCTGGCTCTGGCCGGCCGACCTTTCCAATCCTCGTTCCAGCTGGACACCGCGGCCCGGTCGCGGGGCGCCTGCCGACCGGGTCCATGTGTCTCATTGCCAGCCGCCTTCTCCAGGGGGATAAGCTGTAAAGGCCCTCCTGCTTGAGGACGGCGGACCTTTACAGCTTTAGGGACTACTGTCGGGGGGATGACCCCCGGGTAGGCACCGGAGCCCGAAACATTTTTTCAAATATCGGGGCGGCTGGCGCTCCTCAATCCGGCTGGCCTTCCAGTCGGGCTCCCGGTGCAGGCCAGCAGGGCACGACGCCTCAGCCAGGCCAGCGGGCCGCGGGTCAGCGGCCGTCCCATCTGGTTGTACGAGCAGACTACTCTCCCATGACGGGAGCGCGTGTCTACAGTGCGACTGTATTCACTGACCGGGGCGACCGACGTCAGCGCGGGTTGCCACTGTAGCCCCACGGCGCCAACCACTTTGTGACGAAGACCGTGACAAGAAACAGTGTCATGCAGCCGACGGGACCGCGGACGGCAAACCAGGGCATCCGGCGGGCCCCGCTGCCGGCTCCAAGACGATGACACCAGGGCCCCTCTCCTATGTAGTTTTACCCTTGTAACCCTGGGGGGTCGGCCTATAAGGCCCCCCAGGAGCCCTCCATGCAGGGCAAGAAAGTCAGACCGATCTTTTAGCGCACACACACACACGAGAGGCAAGAAGGAGAGGTAGCTCCTTCCTCCTCCACCAAACAGCTCTAGGAACACCATTGTAGCCCTTGTGCATATCATACCATTTCGGCAGGACTAGGGGTGTTACCTCCCCCGGAGGGCCCCGAACCTGGGTATGTCTTGACTCCCGCTCTCGCACGTACCGACCTCGCCTCCAGAACCCACCGACGTCCTCACGTAGCCCCCCACTATGAGCCATCTGATGGCATCTGCCGTGATTTCACCACGACAATCAGCAACCTTGTTAAGACCATCAATGATGAGGGCCTCTAACTCTTGAGTGTCTGGATACTCTGGTGTAGGCATAGGAGACCGAGAGCCTCATTGGATCCCATGGCATGCTTCCTTGTAGCCAGATTTGAGGCGAAGATGGTCTGTATCTGAGAGTAGTTCTGGATGGGAGTGTTGATGTACTCACCGTCCTTGGGATGGTCCTAAGAAAGAAACACAACACTATTTGTTGTGATTTGCATGTTAGAGGAGTTAAACAAGTCTAACAAGTGGTATGTTAGCTAATCGTGGTGTGTCGGTAGTGTTTTGACTCCAACAGGATCGTGAAGGTGCACTGATCCAATTGTGCGCCACTAAGGTCTGAGAGCTTGGACACTTGGATATATCTGGTTGTCCACTTCCCGAGGTGGTTGTAGACCTGGGTTGAGGTCAGCTCTTGGCTACAAAACTCAAAGACCTGCTTGGCAACATGGTTGAGGTGCACCTCCTCGAAGCCCTTGTCAGTCCTCAACCATTGGATATGACCTTGTTTAACCAACTGATCTTGAAGCTCAAACTAAACCATGGAGTTGAACAAACTACCACATCTAGCACGCTCAAAGAAAACCGTGGAATTCAACACACTACCACATCCAGCTATCGACCATACATGCCCTGATCATCATCAAAACCGACATGGAAAACAACATGAACGTCACCAATCCTGACAAGCAAAACCTAGCATGCTAACAAACATCACAACTACCATTTTATCTATCAGATGCTTACAGATCTAAGCTCGAATGAGTAGGAAGTGATTTGAATTACAACCATCGATGGAGTCGCGTGGAGGCACGGAACAGATCAGTGAAGAGGAGGAAGAAGAATCACTGACGTCTACCGGAGACCGGAGAAGAAGCATCGCTTACCTACTCATCGGTGAAGAATCCTCTCGGGGCGTACAACTCGACGGGGGAATGGTGGCGGTGGCTAATTAGGGCGACTAGTTCGGCATAAGATGACCCAATTTCTTCGCAACTATTTTGGGGACGGGTGCGAGCTCATATGAGCTTGGCGCTATGTTCCCTCCTCCCTGCCACCCGCCGTGAGCCCGCCTAGGAGAAAACGATCGATTAGGTCATTCTTGGTGGGCCTGACTGGGAGGAGCTTTAAGGTTCATTCAGACCAAAACTTTGGTGAAATGTAGACAATCAAACGGGTCCAAATCCCATCTAATGAGGCTAGCTGAGTCTAATGCATGCTACCAAATAGATTGTCTTGCTCTTATGACGATTGGCATGAGCCCCCTTCCTCACGTTGGGTGGTATAGCTACGCGGAAATGATTTGTTTTGTGATAGAGAAACCATAACCTCCACATGTTATCTACTCATATACATCTACCAGTGAGCAGGTCTAAGGCCAACTCCAACGCGACGACCCATTTGTTCCGCTTGTGTCAGTTTGAGTCTGCGCTGCCAAAACCCATGACACAACATGCAGACGCAAACCCAAATCTTTTCCGCGTCATGTCCGTGTGGATGCATTTCCATTCCCATTTTGGGCCAGATTTGCATCCACACGGACACGAGATGAACGTGTCGCGCGTTCGCTCAGTGTCCACCTTGGGCCCCCGTGTTAGCTGCCCAACCACCGCCACCGGTCGTATTAAATTGTGATACGTCTCCAACGTATCTATATATTTTGATTGTTCCATGCTATTATAGTATCAATCTTGGATGTTTATTATGCAATTATATATCATTTTCTAGACTAACCTATTAACTTAGTGCCCAATACCAGTTGTTGTTTTTGGCTTTTCAAGAAATCAGTACCAAACAGAGTCCAAACGCTATGAAACTTTTTGACGATTTTTTCTGGACTAGAAGGGACCCTATAAGTTTCGTGAGAAGACCTGAAGTGTCATGAGGAAGCGACAAGCCTGGGGTGCGCGTCCCCCAGGCTTATGGGCCCCTCGTGGAACCTCTTGATCTAATTCTAGCTCTATAAATTCCCAAATATTCCCAATACATCAGAGGGCCACCCGAAATGCTTTTTCCGCCGCCGCAAGTTTCTGTTCCTTCGAGATCTCATCTGGAGGCCTTCTCCGGTACTCTGTCGGAGGGGGAATCGATCACGGAGGGCTTCTACATCATCCTTGCTACGCTTTCGATGATGCGTGAGTTGTTTACCACAGACCTACAGGCCCATAGCTAGTAGCTAGATGGCTTCTTCTCTCTCGTTGATCTTCAATACAATGTTCTCCTCGATGTTCTTGGAGTTCTATTCGATGTAATCTTCTTTTGTGGTGTGTTTGTTGGGATTCGATGAATTGTAGGTTTATGATCAGATTATTCATGAATATTATTTGAGTCTTTTCTGAATTCTTATATGCATGATTGTTATAGCTTTCTATTTCTTTCCGATCTATCGGTTTGGTTTGGCCAACTATATTGACTTATCTTGCAATGGGAGAGGTGCTTTGTGATGGGTTCGATCTTGCGGTGCTCAATCCCAGTGACAGAAGGGGACATGACCCGTATTTGTACCATTGTCATTAAGGATAAAACGATGGGGTCTATTCATATTGATTGAGTTTACTTTGTCTACATCATGTCATCTTGCTTAAGGCGTTACTCTATTTTTATGAACTTAATACTCTAGATGCATGCTGGATAGCGTTCGATGTGTGGAGTAATAGTAGTAGATGCAGCCAGGAATTGGTCTACTTGTCTCGAACGTGATGCCTATATACATGACCATTGCCTTGAGTATCGTTATAACTATGAGCTTTTCTACCAATTACCCAACAGTAATTTTTTTACCCACTGTATGCTATGTTCAAGAGAGAAGCCTCTAGTGAAAACTACGTCCCCCGGGTCTATCTTTATCATATATTAAAATCCAAAAATACCTTACTGCAATTTATTTACCGTTATTTTTATTTTGTGCTTTTATTTATCTATCTTCCATTATCAGACTTGATCCTTGCAATTAACCACCAAGGGATTGACATCCCCTTGTTTGTGTTGGGTGCAAGTATTTGTTTTTTTTGTGTAGATGTTATTCACGAGGTCTTGTGTGATTCTCCTACTGGATTGGTAACCTTGGTTCCTAACCGAGGGAAATACTTATCTCTACTGTACTGCATCATCCTCTTCTCTTCGAGGAAATCACAACGCAACTCACAAGTAGCAAATTGCACGCATGCGATCGAACCCGCAAGTCAGCCACATAAATAGTGCACGCGCGGTCCTTTTTAATGACATGCGTGTTGTGGGGAGCCGGCCAGCCCACTTCTCTCCTTCCTCTGCCCCAGCCACCCGACATCGAACGCTAGGCGCCGCCCACCATGGGTTTCTTCAAGCGCTCGCAGGCAAGCATGACCATGAGGTTGGCTCATCGTCGGGGAGCCGACCAACCAACTTCACCATGGCCATGCGGCAGGCACGCCAACGCCTCTACATCCCAGTCAAACGGTGCCACTATTTTTTGGAGATCGTGTGCCGGTACTGTGGTCGGATGTGAACCCGCCGCACGGTTGGTAACTCAACCTCGACAGGGTTCCGGTGGCGGCGGTGCCGGTCTCGGACCGCGCACGGATGGCAGAGATCCGTCGTCGCCGTGCTAACTTCCCGCCCGAGCTTCGCCGCCACCCTGACTACATGGTGGACTCGCCGAACTGGGATGCTTGGTCTGTCACCGAGCACGACCCGCGCCGCCGGTCGAGCTCCGGGGAGGCGCCGGCATACGTCAAACTAACTAAGGAGGATGCGGCGCCTAGGGCTGTGTGGTGCTTTTATTTAATGTTTTAAGCTTAAGTTAATGTAAGAATGAACTTGCGACGATGGGTTAAATATGAAGTTTATATTTTCTAGATTTTTTATTTGGATTAATATTTTTAGTTTATTTTTTAAAATTCCCAAGTCTGAAATGTGTCGGGCGCGTTTGGCGCGCCTACGTGCCCGTGGACAAAAACGGACATCGGTGTCTGCCGGCCGACCAAAACAGACAGAAGGCGGACAAAATTCACGTCCATTTGGGTCGCTATTGAATAGTTTGGTGGTGAGATAAACATGGCATTATGTTTTTTTTTGAGAAGAACATGGCATTATGATAAAACAGAGACAAACATTTGTCTACCAACATGACAGAGCGAAACTATGCAACCTCGTCATTTATCATTCCGATGAACCACAACCCAAGCCCAACCCCGCCTTCTACCTACATTCCTCTAATAGTATATCCAGATGCTCCAACCAGACATGATGAGGTTTGTGCGACCGACAAATGGCCCTCTCAATCTTGGTTGTGTTGCACAGAGCTCTCGGGGGCACGATGAGATGAGTGATGTGGTACATCACTTGGGAGTAGACGACCGACATGACGAGCGTTGTGCGACCAATGGCCGTGATATTGTTGCCCACCCATGGGGTAAACTTGTCTTGAAGGAATTGAATGTCCACTCTCTTGCATCTCTTATTTGTTGTCTCAACTATATTTTTCCCGTAGTTCCTTTGTATCACCCGAAATCAATGAGTTGGTGATGTTAAATTGAATTACTTTAGTCAATTTTGTTTCATTTTATTTTGTTTCATTTTATTTTCGAGGTAGTGGTATTTGCCGTTATTTATAGCCACTTAGTTTTAGCAGCTTCGAGAAATTCTGGCTCCGTCACCGTTGCTCAAACAATTGTTCAACGTTGTGTATAATCCATAAAGAGAGGACGCTGATCTTGACGCCAAAAAAAAGATCGGTCTTCCCCTAAAAGGTGCGTCACTCATGCATGTGTAAGTGAGCTGGTGTAAGGAATTGAGTGTTTTCGTGGTGAGATAAACATGGCACCATATAGAAACACAGAGACAGACATTTGTCCATCAACATGACAGTGCAAAACTATGCAATGCAACCCCACCATTCATCATTCCAATGAGCCTCAGCCCAGCCAGCCCCCACTCTACCTACACTCCTCAGATAATGATATCCAGATGCTCCAACCCGACAACAAAAATGTACTCCTACTAGTACAAGGTAAATTACAAATCAAGACAAAGCTAAGCCTCTGAGGTCTGAACAGAGACAAAGGCACAGAAAGAACCAAAGCATCGGAGCCCTAGCGCTGGCTGGATCAGCCCCCTCCCACGCTCTTTATAAACCGCCCCAACCCCAGTGCCACTGCCCCACCCCCAAACCCCCATGATCTGATCCGCAAAGCTCCTGAAAGCCACCACGCCACCTTTGCTCGCTCGCCCTTCCTCTGCTCCAAGAAGCCTTTTCTTTGAGCTCGAGTGTTCGCTCGCTTGCCCTCCATCGCCATGATCCAAGAACTCCTCGGAGGCACCGCCATGGAGCAGCAGCAGCTCAAGTGCGCCGGCAACGCGGCGAACCACCACGGCTCGCTCCCCATGGTGCTGCAGCCCATCTCCTCCAACCCGTCCCCCACGTCCTCCTCCACCTCCTCGCGCTCCTCCACGCAGCGGTCGCCGTCGGCCGCGTCGTCGCCGCAGGGGCAGCAAGGGCAGCAGGGGCCGCCGGGGCCGGAGCAGGCGCCGCTGCGCTGCCCCCGGTGCAACTCCTCCAACACCAAGTTCTGCTACTACAACAACTACAACCTCACCCAGCCGCGCCACTTCTGCAAGACGTGCCGCCGCTACTGGACCAAGGGCGGCGCGCTCCGCAACGTCCCCATCGGCGGCGGCTGCCGCAAGCCGCGCCCCATGCCGGCGCCCGTCGCCAAGGCGCAGCCCTCCTCCTGCAAGTCCGTGCTCGGCATGGGCGTCGGCGGCGCGCCGTCCCTCGGTCTCGGCATGGGCGTGGGCGGCGGCATGTCCTGGGCCTCCGCGCCGCAGACCGCCACCGCGCAGCTCATGGCGCTGCTCAACAGCGCCAGGGCCGGCTACGCCGGCAGCAACATGCACCGGCTTCTCGGCCTGGACACCATGGGGCAGCTCCAGGTCCTGCCGGGGTCGGCCAACGGCGGGCCGGGCATGTCGCCGTCGCTGTGGCCGCAGGCCACGCACCGGCCGGCCATGCCTCCGCCACCAATGCACCTCGACTCGCACCTCGGCATGGGCTCGCTGGGGCTGGGCCAGGGCCAGAGCCACCACAATCTGCTGTCAGGGCTGGAGCTCAAGCCGCCATCGTCTTCACCGTCGCCATCTTCCCTCGCGGCGAGCTACTACAGCGACCAGCTGAACGCGGTGGTGAGCAACGGCGGCGCAGGGCGCCCGCACCCGTACGACACCCAGGCGTCGTCCTACCCTTGCAGCACCGCGATGTGCTCCCTCCCGCCGTCCGCGTCGACCGTCTCGGCGGCGCAGAGCAGCCACAGCGTGGGGATGGACCAGCAGCCACCCACCATGTCACTCGGCTCGCAGGAGATGCAGTACTGGAGCGGCGGCCCGGCCTCGATGATGGCATGGCCGGACTTGCCCACTCTCAACGGCGCCTTCCCATGATCGACCTCGACAACGCCGGCCGGCCGGCCGTTACAAGCATGCATGATGACAACAATAGCGTAGCTCAGCTCAGTCTAGCGTCGTGTGGTTTCCTTCTCAATTACTACTTGTGTTTTCCTTTTGTTAATCAATCAGTGGGGGGGTGACGTGACGAGTAACTTCGGTTTACTGTCTACTTAGTAGCTAGGTTTATCATCATTAAGAGTAGTAACTGGTGGTGCTGGTATAGTGGTATAGTCTTCAGGTCAGGGGGGTTACTGGCAAATTATGGTGGGGTGTAGGTCAAGAAGATGTCGATCGATCGGTTTCGTTTCAAAATGTCGATGAATTAATGTGTGTTTGTGTAAGGTTACATTTCCATTTCGTGCAAGATGGTGTACTTATATTTGTCTGCAAACTACGCTTTGGTCCCAAAAATGCAAAGCTACACAGGTTTGGGTGTCGCAGCTCACAAGCAAGTACTCCTGCAAAAGGATCAGCTCGTCTGTTTGCTTTCTGGCATGTACCGGACCGCCCCTGATCTGGGTTTTGGACCATGCATGGCATGGCATGGCATTGATGCTTCGCTGATTCTTGTGTCTGTAAATCAGACAACATGTACTCCAATCGGCGCTGAGACGACTGTTTGCGTATGGGAAACATGGTAGAGTAGAGTATTGCTGTAAATTATGGGGTGTGCAGGTCCTTATAATTTCAGTTGATTTTAGCAAAAAGGATTGTCTGAAAGCATGTCAACATTAACTGCTTCAGTGACCAAGGTGTTTGTAAATTTTCGGATTTGAACTAGCACTGTAGTTGAAATGCCCATGCATGCCTAGCTAGGCCGCATCTTGTCTGAAGAAATTAATTAGTCAGAGATACTGGCATGGGGCACCTTGGTACAATCTATTAATACTGTCGGAGATACTGGCATAGATTCACCTGCACGCTTTACTACTCGGATATAACTTCAAACTAACAACAATAATCTCTGACAATATATATACTTCTATCTACTGCTTCCTCCATCCCGAAATACTTGTCGGAGAAATCGGTGTGTCTAGACGTATTTTAATTTTTGATATATTCATTTTTCAACAAGTATTTTCGAAGGGAGAGAGTATACGGCTAACAAATTATCCATTTTAAGACGGAGTGGTTGCTATTGCAAGGCTTCTCCGGCCACCTGATTCACATACTCATGGTTTTGACATGATCCAGAGATGCCCATCATTCACTGACAAATTTGGGCAATCCATGGCTCGTCCATGCACCACATGAAGCTGGCATCTTTATCCCAAAAAGACAATGCATGATTGGGCGATGATGGAGTATACATACGTAGTAGTAGACGCTAAATGGGACCATATACATGGACGCATACGTCTGCTGGTTCAAAGTTTGTGTGTTCGGCCGGCATCCGGCAGGGAGCACGTCAGGCCTGCTGCACAAACTTTTTTGTTTGAATGATTCCCGTTCGTTCAAACCTGCTGCGTGTCTCCTCCCCGCCTTTATCAAGCTCTCCCTTACAGGAGAAGATAGACTGCGCAGTTGCAGGCCGGAGCGGAGCACGCAGGCACATGAGATGGGACGAGGAGCCATGCATATGAGACACGAGACTACGCCGGTGCAGTCAAGCGTGCAGAGAGAGAGAGCCATGGATGGCGATGGCACGCCAAAGCAGGCCGATACGTACATTCACCAGATCGATCAGCACTGTAGAGAGAGAGAGAGGGGGGGAGAGAGAGAGAGAGGATGGGGGAGGGAGCATGCATGCAGCCTTCGGAAGGTGCGCGCACAATACGGCGTGGCCTGGCGACGGCAGGTGGATTCGATTCTCCCGTCACGGCGCCCAACCAACCAGTGAGCTCGAAGCTGCTGCCACTGGCTCCTCTCCTGCACGGTGCAGCCTTATGTTTGCTTGGGTTGGTGGAGACGGAGAGAGGGAGACGACGGGCTAGCGCTTGCTATGGTAGCTCCCTTTTGTTTTTGTCGCTGCCTCCCACGCAACATGCATGCATGCATCGATCCGTCCATCGCCTGGCCTGGCCGAGCACCACCAACAGTGCGCTGCACCATGCGACACACACGCAGGCTAGAGAGAGTACAGAGAGAGTAGTAGCTAGGGTGCAGCGGCAGAGGTGGCTAGCTAGCTTAGGGAAGGAGGGAGAGGAGAGATGCATGGCAATGGCAATGGCTTGCGATGCATGGCATGGCAAGGTGGTGGGCAGGTGCGTGTCCTCTCCTCGGAACACGCGTGCAGTGCAAATATTCCGTCTCCATCGCCTGCATCGAGGAGCACGCTGCTTTCCTTCTACTGTGCCAGAATAGAAACCCATAGTCTTTATCCTGTCTCAGGGAAGAAGGGTGGGTTTGTTTGTTTGTTTGTTTCTGCTCCGATCCTCGCGCGCTGGATCACCAGTTTGCTGTCGGTCATGGCTCACTGGGTGGAAGAATCGGTAAAGTAGCTAGTACTAGCTAGCTACCGCCGCCGTGAATAACGACGCGATTAGATTAGTACTAAGAGTCACGACGCGATCGATGCCGTATTATTTTTATTACCCGTAAACCTCCCGCAACCGTTCGGACGGCGTTGTCCGGGCTGCGGAAGCCATCCAACCACGACCTGCATCGGTCCGCGAGTCGGTCCGGATGCAATTTCTCCCGCAAATTGGAGATAAAAATGTGAAAGGTTTACGGAGCCCGGACATCCGAAATGTAGGGCTCCGACACCCCCGGCCCACCCAATCCCACTTTTCGGTCCCATTTCCTTTCACTCATCCTCTACCCCACCTTGCTTTGCATCCGCACCCTCCACCTCTGCCGTCGTTGTTGTTCGTCTCCGGCCACCAAAGAGGCATTGTCGGACGTCCACAAGCAGCACCGACGCGCCCGCTCGCCGTTTCGACGGAGCTTTTCGCCCTAGAGCCGTTTGTACCCAGGTACACTCTGCCCCCTGTCGACGACCTCCATATGGCGGACACGACGCCCGACAGGTGTTCGGTCAAATGTAAATGAGCTTATTTTCAAATGCCTTGTCATTTTTTAGAGTACAAAGGATGGTGAGCTGCTGGACGATGGAGGATGAGTTGTTGTGTGATGCGTGGCTAGCCGTATCTGCGGATTTCATAGGCAGGACAAGAGGGCCGCCCCTTCTGGGAGCAAGTGCATGAAAAGTTTCACGCAGGAAAGCACATTGCACCCTACGACATGTACATCATTCAGCGACGAAACATGAGGTCATTGCCGTATCACTGGCACACTATCCAGGTCAGCCTCAACAAGTTTTGCAACTTGGTTAGTCAGCTCGAGGCAAGTTGGCCATTGCACGCGGACATGGAGGAGATGGTAAGTTTTACTTCCTCTTGCTCAACTTGTTGATTGATTCATTCACTCAATGTTGGTCTACACATTATATGTACCCTGCACGCGCCGCCGTGGTGTACCACAGGTCAGAGGGACAGCTATTTATGTGCACACACTGTTGGATGAAGCTGAAGGGGAAGTATGTGTGGGAGGACATGATCCGTTCATGAAAAACTTGTTGGACATCCGGGATCTAGTCCTTGTTGTACTAGACTTAATTTGCATGATATGTGTGGATGATTTGTGCTATTTTCTATCCAAACTTTGATGAATATCGGCCGGTTTGTATGAATTTTGTCTGGTTTGTTAAAATGCGGTTTGAAATGTGTGCGGCTAGCGTTGGATGGCTGCCTCCCGCATCCGAGTCCGCGGACTGCCCCCCTTGTCGGTGTCAAAACCGGCGGATCTCGGGTAGGGGGTCCCGAACTGTGCGTCTAGGATCGATGGTAACAGGGGACAGGGGACACGATGTTTACCCAGGTTCGGGCCCTCTCTATGGAGGTAATACCCTACTTCCTGCTTGATTGATCTTGATGAATATGAGTGTTACAAGAGTTGATCTACCACGAGATCGTAATGGCTAAACCCTAGAAGTCTAGCCTATGTGAATATGGTAATGAGTCTCCCCCATCCGGACTATGCTCTCCGGTTTATATAGACACCGGAGAGATCTAGGGTTACATGGGGTCGGTTACATAAGAAGGAATCTTCACAGTTGGTCGCCTAGCTTGCCTTCCACGCCAAGGAAAGTCCAATCCGGACACAGATATAATCTTCGGCCTTCGTATCTTCATAGCCCATCAGTCCGGCCCAATGAATAACAGGCCGGACGCCCGAGGACCCCTTAGTCCAGGACTCCCTCAGTAGCCCCTAAACCTGGCTTCAATGACGAGGAGTCCGGCGCGCAGATTGTCTTCGGCATTGGAAGGCGGGTTCCCCTTTTTCCGAACTCCAAGATAGTCTTCGGACGCGATGATTGTATCCGGACCTGTTATACACCATACACAACCGCAGAGAGAATATAATATTTGCACGAATCTAATCTGTTGACAGCTTCTTTACAACATGACATCGCGTATGTCCGGTCATAATTTCGAACCGTTTTTCATCTGCCATCCCACGTTTCGAGACGCGGTTGCTATTGGTAGGTCTTGTCGAAGCAGAGATCGTGTCCCCCTTATTGCGGGATTCTCATCAATGCGGGCATGGGTAACTCAACCGTGCCGTTTATACAGCCCTTGGGAATAGGCGAATCCTAAGGCGAGTGAGGAGGCGTTTAATATTTGCTGCCTTTATAAGGGGATAAGGATTCCCTCGTCCTCTTCTCACGCTCTCTCTCTGTCTCCGCCTTTCCGATCTCGAGCTCAAGCGCCCATGTTCTCATCTCCTTTCCACTCAAGCAACCATGTCCGGATCCGGTGGTCAGGGCAAGTGGATGGTCTCCTCCGTCAAGGAGGAGGACATTACTGAGCTTCGGGCGGCCGGATATTTGGCGAAGGAGATCGCCCACCGTCTGCCGGCCTAGGGACAAGTCGTCCCCACGCCGGAGCCCACAGAGAGGGTAGTATTCATCCCCCATTTCTTCCGCGGGTTAGGGTTTCCACTCCACCCCTTCGTCCGCGTGCTGATGTAGTATTACGGGATAGATTTTCATGATCTGTCCCCGAATTCCTTCCTCAACATCTCGGCGTTTATCGTCGTGTGCGAGGCCTTCCTCCGCATCCAACCCCACTTCGGGCTATGGCTCAAAGTCTTCAACGTGAAGCCGAAGGTGGTGGACGGCCAGCACGCGGAGTGCGGAGGAGCCATGGTGAGCAAGCTGCCCAACGTCTCCTGGCCGAAAGGTATTTTTGTGGAGACAGTGAAGGAGTGGCAGAGACAATGGTTCTACATCACAGAACCCCGCGGCACCACCTGGGCCGCGGCTGCCGAATTCCGCTCGGGTGCTCCCATGCGGCTCACCTCTTGGGTCGAGAAGAGTCCGGACTGGTGTTCGTCTGACGAGCTGATAGCGTTGCAGACGCGCGTCCAGAGCATGATAGCCAAGAACGTCAAGCTCGTCGATGTGATCCAGGTGATGCTAGTTCGCCGGATTCTTCCATGCCAGCGCAGAGGACGGCCTCTGTGGGATTTCAACCCGAAGAAGCATCAGACCCTGGTGAGGCTCTTCGAGACCACCCACGAAGATGCCTGGAAGTTGCTCTTTAAGGGCAACGAGAAACCGCCGGCCACGGATTCAGACCGTGGTCACGACTGTAAACACCCCGCCAGCGAGGTATGTTACTTTTGACGTATCCCCAACTTAAATGTGTCAAGGATGATGTCTGAGATTTTATTATTGCTCCCTCAGGACTGGATGGAGAGGGCAAAGCGGATCTAGTGTCCGTCTCCGCTGCCCGAAGAACCGGTCATCCCACGCCTAGCGAAGATGCTGGTGCCGGCGCCATACAAGGCGCCGGAGAAGAAGGCCAAGGGGGCCAAGAGTGCCCCCCGTCGCAAGGGCGCTTCGGACGCGACGTCCAAAGACGACGAAGCCCATTCCTCTGTCCCTGAGGACAATGACGAGGAAGAGGAGGAGGAGGAGAAGAAAAACAACCCTCCTCCCGAGGAGAAGAAGAAAAAGAGGGCGGCCTCGGTGCAACCGGAGGCAAAAGCGCCCAAAAAGGGGAAGGGCGCCCCAGCGGTCAATACCGCGTGGGACGTCGACAGTAGTCCGGAACGACGCCCCCGCACTAAGCCCCAGGCCGCATCGTAAGTGACCTGGCTTATTCATGCGCACGTCCAGCCTTTCTCTTTATTATTTTAACATGGTTAACTACACTATTGCAGTCCGGCCCGTGACCTTATCCAGCGATCCTCATCTAGAGGTTCGTTGGCTCCGTCGGAGATGGCGAGCATGTCGCCACCGCCTGCTTACTCCCCCGGGGCCAAGGACGACACCGAAGTGTTTTCCCGGAGGACCGCTCCGAAGGGAGGAGCCCAGGACGCTGTCCGGGAGGCGCCACAAGGCGAGACCTCCACTGCTGGACACATGGGGGAGCCAATCCTTATGGAGACTGGCGAAGAGGGTCGTATCCAGTTCGGCCCTCAGCCGAATATGATTCCAGAGACCCATATGGCTCCGGAGTCGGGCGAGCAGCCCCCTTTGAAGGAGGGGGGGGGGGGTGGGCCGCTTCCGCCGGTGGCTCCCGTCCATCCGGGGGCGCGGGATATCCTGATGGAGGCGCTACGAGGTGCCTCCGTTATGGACGAGCACCGTGTTCTTATGGGCGCGGTGATCGAGAAGGTTCAGTCCACCAAAAGTGGACTGAACGAAGCCTGCCGCAACCTGCTGACAGGTTTCGAGGTAAGTGCAATAAAAAGAGAAAAACCCCATGTAGTCAGTAGCCCCTGAGACACTGTCCGGTGTTCGGCGAGGAGAACCGGACAGAGGATCAATCTTCTGTTTGCAGGAGACTAACGTAATATGTATGCATAAGCAGGCGTCGTTGTTGGCCGCAACCTCGCATGCTGCCGATGTCTCTGAATTGAGGCAGAGGCTGGAGCGGACCGAGAACGAGCTCGGCGAGGTTAGGGTTCGGCTCCAGGAGAAGCAATGTGAGTAACGACTTGCTGTGTGTTCGAAAAGCGTAGGCGTTGTATATTGACTGTAGTGTCGTAATATGTGCAGGAGCCGCGACCGAGGTCGAGGCCCTGAGGAAGGCCCTGGGCGAGGCCGAGGAGAAGGCTGTCCAGCAGCAAGCCGCCCGTAAGAGGCTCAAGGCCCGGGTCAAAGAAATCCAGCAGGAGCTCCAGGATGCGGTGAAAAAATATGAGACCTTGGAGCATGATGCGTCGGCTCAAGGGGCCGAACTCACCAAGGCTCGTCAGAGTGCGGAGACCGCACGGAATGAGGCCCAGGCCGCCCTCCGGGAGATCCAGGAGGCTAAGAAGATCATGGCGGGTAAGGCTTTTAAGATGCAAAGCAAGTATGCGGCGAAGCAGTATCTGTTACTTACCCGGGTTCGGAGTTCCCCAGGGGCTTTTGCGGATCTACCACGCAGCGTATCAGACGCTGCAGAGTTCTACCGAGCCGAAGGAGGAGGTTCTACGGAGAAGCTATTCTGGTCGCAGTATGCGACGCCAGAGCATCCCGTGTCCTTCACCGATCAGCTGAAGCAGCTGGTGGAGTTGCACTGGGTGGCCGAACTAGCCATGAAGGATGTGATGATCCGGCTATGGCCAGCCGAAGCTATGCCCGGCAGCTACTTCGGACTCGTGAGGCGGCTAGTGGAGGCCTGTCCGCGGCTGGACGTCGTCAAGCGCTCTGCCTGTATTGAAGGTGCCCGTATGGCCTTCGCTCGTTGCAAGATGTGGTGGGCGAAGATGAACGCCGTTGAAGTTGCCAGCGGGCCGCCGGAGGGCAAGGAGCACCGCACACCCGAGAGATATTTTGCGGATGTTGTAGAAGGGTCTCGACTTGTGGCAGCTCAATGTTCGCAGGACATTGTGTTTGAATAAATGTATTCATGTTGCCCCCGCATTGTATTGTGGAAACAAAGCCTGTAATGTAATTTTGTTATGCTATATATAATTGTTTCCTCCTGTGCCGCCGTGTTATTTGTAATCTGAGGGTTGGCCAGTCGTCGGCTTCTGCCCTTGCATAGGTAGTACAGAGGTGTTCGGGATGGGATCTAAACAATCTGGATCCAATTATATGGTCCTTTGGAGGAGTTGTTTAGCGCAACGGACAAGGCAATCAGACTATACGGCTTGAACGCCCTCACTTAGCCATAGGAGTTTTATAATTAAGCAAGTGCGCAGCCCCTGGTCCAAGCCAGGATGCTGTCAGCATCTGATCGGGAAGTGCTGATCCTTCGCATGATGCGAAAAAAATCTCCAACGATTTTGTAACCCTCGAATAGCTGACCGGCTCTCGCCGTATCATGACAGTCAGTTTTCAGCTTTCTCTACTGAGGTGCTCATCCGGTCGAGGCCAGGGCACAATCGCAGTAGTTCTCCCTTTACTACCCTAGCCGATGGAGCGGAACGTAGAGTAGCAAGCACAGGAGCCGAGCAACCCAACTATTGACCAAAGACATGATTCGGAGCCAATGCGTATAATGCTATATTCGGGGTGCCGAACTTATATATAAGAAGTGTTCGGACTTTGCTGTCGTATTGTGGGGCGACAAGTAGCCCCTGGCGAATATGAAAAGTACAAAAGAGTACCGATGCAGCCAATAAGCAGATCGAGATAAAACGAAGTAAGAAGCGAAAACCACAGAAACTGGGCCATGAACCATTTTTATTATAACTGGATGGATACGTCAAGGTGTATCTTGTACAGATGGTGCGAGAAATATCCGGGCTATTTAACATGCCGGGATCAATAGGGCGCAGCGTGCAGGTCCTGAGAAATAAGTATGAATACCGTCAAGAAGAACGTATAGAGGTTACCCTACACACCTGTGCTGCTTGCCTCCGTTGTATGGCAATCCTTCTAAAGGACTTGCGATCAGGCCCGCGGAAAAAGGAACCTGAAACAAGACCCAACTATCCCTGTTGGTATGATTGGCTTGCTTATCCGGGGTGCCGTGAATTTGGCACGGACGGTCGAGTATGCGGTCCAGGCTGGAAGGTCCTTCGTTGTTTCTTTTGTAGGGCTTCTTCCGTTGGCCGGACTTGGAGCCACTGAATCCGGCGTTGACTGTGGTGTCATCGGTGTTGTCGCCATTGCTTCGGCGTTTGTGTCTATTGCGCCGGAGCTTGCCAGTGCTGTTCTTGGCCTCAGTGGGGCCCGCCTCGCTGGCTGTGTTTTTACTACGAGCCAGCCAACTGTCCTCACCCGCGCAAAAGCGTGTCATGAGTGCCGTAAGGGCTGCCATAGACTTCGGCTTTTCTTGGCCGAGGTGGCGTGCTAGCCATTCGTCACGGATGCTGTGTTTGAAGGCTGCTAGGGCCTCGGCATCTGGACAGTCAACGATCTGGTTCTTTTTTGTTAGGAACCTAGTCCAGAATTTTCTGGTTGATTCTCCAGGTTTTTGAACTATGTGGCTTAAGTCATCGGCATCTGGTGGTCGGACATAAGTTCCTTGGAAGTTATCAAGGAAAGCCTCTTCCAAGTCCTCCCACCTGCCGATGGAATTATCGGGCAGGCTATTTAACCAGTGTCGAGCTGGTCCTTTGAGCTTTAATGGGAGGTATTTGATGGCGTGGAGGTCATCTCCTCGAGCCATATGGATATGGAGAATAAAATCCTCGATCCATACTGCGGGATCGGTTGTGCCGTCGTATAATTCAATGTTGATAGGCTTGAACCCCTCGGGGAATTCGTGATCCAGCACCTCGTCTGTGAAGCAGAGAGGGTGTGCGGCACCTCTATAGCGGGCCGCATCGCTGCGGAGCTCTGATGGAGTCCGTCTGCGGCATTCGGCCCGGGCGTGGTTAGGTTTGTCACGTCCGAATAGGTAGCCGTCGTCGTGCCTCGAAGCACGTCCTCACGATTCGTAGATTGATCTTGTATGTCCTGCTCTACTGTCCAGTGTCTGCCGGAGGTCATACGTGTGACCCCGAACTCTTTCGTCTCTATTTTTACGGGGCGGTGGGGCAGGCTGTTGTTCGGCGTGAGTTGCCACTTTATCCCGACCGCGGGATGGCCGGTCGGCCGCCCTGTCTCAACCACGTGGTGGTCGTTCCGCATTACGCAAGGGAGATGTGTGCTCCGGTGCTTCCTCATCGAATTGAGGTAGCAGTCTGCGTTTCGGGTAGCTCTTGGCTGGGCGCTTGAGGCCGTATTCTTCGGCTGTCAGGACGTCAGTCCATCTGTCGACGAGCAGGTCTTATTCAGCTTGAAGCTGCTATTGTTTCTTTTTCAGGATCCTTGCAGTGGCTATGAGCTGAAGCTTCAAGCGCTCCTGCTCCAGAGGATCCTCAGGCACGATGAAGTCTTCGTTGCCGAGGCTTGTCTCCTCCTCGGAGGGTGGATGGTAACTATCGTCCTCCGAGTCATCTTCTATGGCCTGTTCATCAGGGTTGTCTTGCCTATTGTCCTGTTCCTCCTGTTCGGATGACTCGGAGGACGAGTTCGGAGTTCCTCCTGCTCCGGGCGCTAAATTCAAAAATCGATAACCGATCCAGCTCGGTGTCCGCAGGCGCACCTGATCCGGAACGTATAGCCGGAGACGAGTTCGGAGTTCCATTGACGCGCTCGTTGCAGGATGTCCATTCCGTGTGCGGCTCCAACGCCGCGGAATTTGTGGCCTCGGAGGTCGCGATCTGCTTCAGTTCTGAAGCCGTTGCAGCAACAGGATCCATCTCCTGGAGGTAATCCGATAACAGATTTAAGTCACGTTCATTGGAGTGCGGGGGAGCAATTGCCGTGGTTTCAAATCCATTGAAGATCAAGACTCCACGGATATCCGCGACGTAGTTCAAGCTTCCAAATATGACCTGATGGCCAAGGGGGTAGCTGTCGACCTGCTCCAGATGGCCAAGCGAATTGGCCCGCAGTAGGAAGTCCCCGAACACAAAAATCTGTCCAGGGAGGAAGGTTCTTCCTTGGACAACATCATTATCAACGATTGAAGGGGCCATCGAGCCTTTTGCCGACGGCAGAGTGGAACTCTCAATGAAAGCACCAATGTCGGTGTCAAAACCGGCGGATCTCGGGTACTGTGCGTCTAGGATCGATGGTAACAAGAGACAGGGGACACGATGTTTACCCAGGTTCGGGCCCTCTCTATGGAGGTAATACCCTACTTCCTGCTTGATTGATCTTGATGAATATGAGTGTTACAAGAGTTGATCTACCACGAGATCGTAATGGCTAAACCCTAGAAGTCTAGCCTATGTGAATATGGTAATGAGTCTCCCCTATCCGGACTATGCTCTCCGGTTTATATAGACACCGGAGAGATCTAGGGTTACATGGGGTCGGTTACATAAGAAGGAATCTTCACAGTTGGTCGCCTAGCTTGCCTTCCACGCCAAGGAAAGTCCAATCCGGACACGGGTATAGTCTTCGGCCTTCGTATCTTCACAACCCATCAGTCCGGCCCAATGAATAAAAGGCCGGACGCCCGAGGACCCCTTAGTCCAGGACTCCCTCACCCCTCCCCCTATCCGTGGACAGATGCGGGAGTTTTTTTGCGGGTTGCCGTTGGAGATGCCCTAAGTGCATATACATCCGCATACATCAATCTGGTCGCTCAACCATCCGCGAGCTTTGTGAAGGAAATATGCCCTAGAGGCAATAATAAAGTTGTTATTTTATATTTCCTTATTCATGATAAAGGTTTATTATTCATTCTAGAATTGTATTGATCGGAAACTTAAATACATGTGTGAATACATAAACAAATACCGTGTCCCTAGTAAGCCTCCACTAGACTAGCTCGTTGATCAAAGATGGTTAAGGTTTCCTAACCATGGACATGTGTTGTCATTTGATAACGGGATCACATCATTAGGAGAATGATGTGATGGACAAGACCCACCCGTTAGCTTAGCATAATGATCGTTCAGTTTATTGCTATTGCTTTCTTCATGTCAAATACATATTCCTTCGACTATGAGATTATGCAACTCCCGAACACCCGAGGAATACCTTGTGTGCTATCAAACGTCACAACGTAACTGGGTGATCATAAAGATGCTCTACAGGTATCTCCGAAAGTGTTTGTTGAGTTGGCATAGATCAAGATTAGGATTTGTCACTCGGAAGGAGCAGATGCAGAGTTATGAACGTTTGGCAAGCTCAGTATGATGACTACTTGATAGTTTAGTGCGGCATGCTTTACGACTTAGAATCGGGGCTCCAAAGATGTTTAGAACGCCATGGAACATATAAGATGTTCCAAGAGCTGAAAGTGGCATTTCAGGCTCATGCCCGTGTTGAGAGGTATGAGACCACTGACAAGTACTTTGCCTACAAGATGGAGGAGAATAGCTCAGCCAGTGAGCATGTGATCAGAATGTCTGGGTACTACAATCGCTTGAATCAAGTAGGAGTTAATCTTCTAGATAAGATAGTGATTGACATAGTTCACTAGTCACTATCACCAAGTTACTAGAACTTCGTGGTAAACTATAATATGCAAGGGATGACAAAAATGATTCCCGAACTCTTCGCGATGCTGAAATCGGCGAAGTTAGAAATCAAGAAAAAGCATCAAGTGTTGATGGTTAATTGATGACCCACAAGTATAGGGGATCAATCGTAGTCCTTTCGATAAGTAAGAGTGTCGAACCCAACGAGGAGTAGAAGGAAATGACAAGCGGTTTTCAGCAAGGTAATGTCTGCAAGCACTGAAATTATAAGTAACGAGTAGTTTGATAGCAAGATAATTTGTAACGAGCAAGTAACGGTAATGGTAACAAAAGTGCAGCAAGGTAGCCCAATCCTTTTGAGGCAAAGGACATGCCAAAACGGTGTCTTATGGTAAGCAAAGTGTTCTTGAGGGTACACGGGAATTTCATCTAGCCACTTTCATCATGTTGGTTTGATTTGTGTTCGCTACTTTGATAATTTGATATGTGGGTGGACCAGTGCTTAGGTGATGTTCTTACTTGAACAAACCTCCTACTTATGATTAACCCCCTCGCAAACATCCGCAACTACGAGAAAAGTATTAAGAATAAATCTAACCATAACATTAAACTTTTGGATCCAAATTAGCCCCTTACGGAGTAGCACATAAACTAGGGTTTAAGCTTCTGTCACTCTCGCAACCCATCATCTAGTAAATACTCCCCAATGCATTCCCTTAGGCCCAAGTATGGTGAAGTGTCATGTACTCGACGTTCACATGATACCGCTAAGGGAATAACAACATGCGTACCATCAAAATATCGAACACATATCAAGTTCACATGATTACTTGCAACAAGATTTCTCCCGTGACCTCGAGAACAAAAGTAGAGGTCTCTTTTGTTAAGCATGATGAAGCAATTAATATGCACATGCTGGTGCTTGGTCGCTATACCTGGATCCTTTTGCTTGCTTTTCCTCAAGACTATCAGATGTAGTACTGGGTTGAGAAAGCTGTTTCTCACTTTGGCAAGCTGTTGATTTGGTTTAGTCCTCGAGAACCTTTGTCAGGGGTCCTTGTTCAAGATTTGGTTTAGTCTTCGACCGTGCCTGTCTTTATTCTCCGTTCTGACGGAGCAATTGTGTTTGAGCATGATGTCCCTCTTGCTGGTGAAGATCCTCTGCCTCCCAATGGACATGCTCATCCTCTGTTTGGGCCACACGCTACTGCTGAACAGGATTTTCAAGTCAGGTCGCAAGCCTGGTTGGTCCGCAATGGTGTTTTTGGCCCAGGTGCGGCTGCTGCTTTTGGTGGGAGTACTTCCCAATTGCAACTGCTTGCTCCACCCTCTCCAACCTTTGTTCCGGTCAGAGGACAGATTAATTATCAAACTCTGTTGAGGGAGCAGGGAGCGAGGTTCTCACATGGATTAGTGCCTGAACCTAATGTTGTTGACAGTCCTCTTTCTGCTTAGAATGACAACATCTCTGCTTCTGCTTCCATGGATGAAGAGCCCCTGGTTATCAATGCCAATGTTGTGTCTCCAGGTTCTGTGAATTATAATGGACTGAACAGCAATCAATCTCTACAGATCAACTTCTGTCTGATGAGGTATAACATTCAGCTTGTGCCTCTGTCAGAACTTGCTCCTTCGAGCTCTGAAGTTATTCCTGATTTGTTTGGTCTAGCTCTGTCTGTGATTAAGGACTTGTTTCGCCCAAAGCCTGTTAAGGATAACTTGTTCTTCAAAGTGCATATGATCCCCACTAAGCTGATTAGATTTCTGGGTGTACAATCCATGATTGCTGCTAGCTCTGATCAGACTCAAATGTCAAGGAAAGTGGCCCGAAAGCTTTGTTTTGAGGATTCACCTAGGTTACTTGCTATTCACTCGCTGTCCTCCGATGGTTCTGATCCCGTTGATGCTTTTGGTGAGAATGACTGCGCAGATTCGGTGACTCTGTCTGACGTTATTAGCTCTTCTGGTGTCTTCTCAACTCTCCCTGATACAGACACTGTTCATTCAGTCAAAAAGAGAGGAAGAAAGCCAAGGGCTGCAACTCCGTTGGTTACTTCTGAAGTTCGTAGGAGCACTCGCAATAATATGTATCGAGGATTTAAGGTGGACATGCCGATGGATTCACATAAGCGCAAGTCTGCGATTGCCCCTGCTATGGTCTTGGCTATCCCTAATCCTGCTCCATCCTCTGTTCCTAGCTCTGCTCCAACACCTCTCTCGATTGCCTCTATTCAGTAGATGGGG
Source organism: Aegilops tauschii subsp. strangulata (assembly GCF_002575655.3). Lineage (NCBI taxonomy): Eukaryota > Viridiplantae > Streptophyta > Magnoliopsida > Poales > Poaceae > Aegilops > Aegilops tauschii. The sequence goes on from NC_053039.3 coordinate 491,011,620, forward strand.
TCCGTGGACTGTGGCATTCATCCTTCTGAACTTTTTGAAGCTAAGTTGCTTGCTCCGAGGGAGGATTCTCAGCCCAAGAACTGATTTCAGTGTTCATCGTCGTTATGTGCCGGCTGCCTCTCCTTATTTTAGCCTTTTATCAGTTTGTGTTTGCTTTCTATCATCCAAGATCTCTCTTTACTATCTAGCTGTATGGCGCTCTGCATGTTTTATTTCTTCTTAGGTTTCCCTTCAAGTGTGACATGCTGAATCTTATTTTGGTATGAATTGTCCTGCTAGTTCATGGAATATTATCTGTTGGAATGTGCGTGGTATTGGTTCCGACGAAAAGCATTTGGCATTACGTTCTCATATTGATAATTCAGGGTGCTTGATTATTTCTTCAGGAGACAAACCGTGATCACTTCGATCATTCATATCTGCGTAAGTTTTGTCCGAAGCGTTTCAATAAATTTGCTTTCGTTCCCTCGATAGGTGCCTCGGGTGGGCTTCTTGTTATTTGGAATAGTGCAAGATTCTCCGACGTAGTAACTTTCTCCGCGTAGTGGGCGTTAGTTATCTCGTTTAAATCCATGCATTCGTCTCACGCTTGGACTCTTGCAAACATCTATGGTCCATGCACGGGAGAGGAACATTTTAATTTTGTTTCATGGCTTTATGATTTGCAAATTGGCTCCTCGGATGATTGGGTCCTTATGGGTGACTTTAATTTCATTCGCTCGCCTAAAAATAGAAATCGCCCCGGAGGAGACATTGCCGATATGATCACTTTTAATGATATTATTAGATCCTTAAGTTTGGTGGGAATTCCTCTTCGTGGTGTTGTGTTCAGATGGAGCAATATGCAGCAAGAGCCTCTGTTAGAGCAATTGGACTGGTTTCTCACGTCGAATCATTGGACCTCCTCCTATCCAAATACTACGGTAAGATCACTTGCGAGACCAGTTTCGGATCATGTGCCATGCCTTTTCTCGGTGCATTCAAATTTCACAAGAACCAAGTTATTCTGTTTTGAAAACTTTTGGGTCTCTCACCCGGGTTTTAAAGATGTGGTCACGAAGTCGTGGGCGCCTCCATCACAGTTTGATGATCCAGCTAGACAGATAAATGGCAAGCTAAAAGTGCTTGCTCATGCTCTGAGGCAGTGGAGTAAAGCCCTCTCGCGTCTCTCTTTATTGCCTGAAAACTCTGAAAGGGCTTTAAAACTCTTGGACGACATTGAAGAAAAACGACAACTAGTTCTCCATGAATGGAATTTCAGGCAAATTCTCAAAGCTCATATCATTCGTCTCCAAGATTACAAGTAGCAGTACTGGCGCAAGAGATGTACTATACGTTATATCAAGTATGGGGCTGAAAATACTAAGTTACGGAAAGGCATAGATGTAATTCTATTGCCGCTCTGACTCTTCATAATGGTGTGGTTTTGGAGGACCATGACAGTAAAGCCGCTGCTCTTTTTCATGCTTTCAGAGATAGGTTGGGGGTTTCTATACCTCTTGAAATGAAATTCAATCTGGATGCTCTTGTTTCGGGATGCTCTTGAAAAGAAATGTTGATCGCTGGCCTCTCTCGACCTTTTTCTCATGAAGAAATTGATGAAGCAGTTAAGCATTTACCTGTGGACAAAGCCCCGGGACGGGATGGTTTTAATGGGTGTTTTTTGAAACCTAGTTGGGAGACAATCAAGTTTGATTTTTATGATTTGTGTCAGAGCTTTTGGGAAGGTAAAATTTCTTTGGACTGTCTCAACTCGTCCTTAATCACCCTCATACCTAAAAAATTAAACCCCTCCACGATGAATGATTTTCATCCGATTTCGCTGCTCAATTATTGCCTAAAATTGTTGACAAAACTTCTAGCTGACCGTTTGCAGAAATTTATCCTCAAAATCATTCATGAGAATCAGTACGAATTTATTAAAGGTAAATCCATTCAGGACTGTTTAGATCGGGCTTTCGCGTATATTCACCAATGTGAGCACTCGGGCAAAGAAATTGTTCTCCTTAAACTAGATTTTGAAAAAGGCTTTGATTTGGTGGAACATGATCTGATTTTCTCTATGATGGAGAAGTTGGGGTTTGATAACATATGGATTCATTGGATCAAAGTTTTGTTGGGTTCAGGCCATTCCTCGGTTTTGCTAAACACCGTACCACGTAAATCATTTCAATGCAAAAAAGGTGTTCGTCAAGGTGACCCGGTGTCTCCTTTATTGTTTGTCTTGGCAGTGGAGTTACTGCAACATGTGATTAATGATGAATTTGCCAAGGGTAATCTGAGCCTGCCAATCCCGAGACATGGAAATTTCCCATTATTCAATACGCCGATGACACGATTATTATCCTCCCAGCTTGTAAGGAGCAGTTGATACACCTGAAGCAAATCCTCCAAGATTTTGCTCTTTCTTCGGGTCTGAAAATTAATTTCCAAAAGTCTATTTTGGTTCCTATTAATGTAAACTCAATAGCTGCTTCTGATCTAGCTTCTGAGTTTGGATGCAAGGTAGGTAAAATGCCATTTACTTACCTTGGTCTCCCCCTTGGCACCACCAAGCCCTCTATGACTGATTTAATGCCTCTTGTGGATCGAGTTGAGAGAAAGTTGTCCATCATGTGTTCTCTCCTTTGTCATGCTTCCAGGGTAACTTTGGTCAACTCTGTTGCTACTTCTATGATCAACTTTGCTATGTGTACGCTGCAGCGAAATACAAGCTTTATCCAATACTTCGACAATGTGAGACGAAGATTTGTTTGGACTAAGAAAAATGAGCAAGGAGAATCATGTAACTCTTTGGTACCATGGCAAAGAGCTTGTTGCCCCAAGGCGCATGGTGGTCTTGGTGTTATCAATATCAATGTCCAGAATCAAGGTCTCCTGCTCAAATTTCTTGATAAATTCTACAACAGGGCCGATCTGCCATGGATAAAACTCATATGGGACTCATATTACGTGCATTCTATTCCACACGCGTCTCCGCTTTGCGGTTCTTTTGGTGGAAGCAAATTTGCAAGTTAATGTCGATTTACAGAGGTATATCCTCTCCGTTGGTTGGTGATGGTCGGAATATTACCATGTGGCATGACAAATGGCATGAGGTTCCTTTTTTGGCTCGTTTTGCATGCCTCTTTTCATTTGCCATCAATGAGGATTGCTCGGTGGCAGAATTCTATGCAACCGCTGATTGGTCTGACATGTTCCATATACCTCTCTCTCCAGAAGCATCCGAGGAACTCCAATCAGTGCTTGCATTTAAACCTGAAGGGCTTAATCTCTCGGGTGCTTCTGATTCTTGGTCCTATGTTTGGGGACAAGCGTATTTTCCCAAAAACAGATATGAGCACTGTCATAAAGATATTGTTGCACCGCCTCCGTTTGAATGGATATGGAAGTCAAAGCTGCAGATGAAACTTAAAGTCTTTATGTGGTTTTTGCTGGCAGGCAAGCTGAATACTAGGAATAGGCTCAGGAGACGGCACTTTAACACCAATGATGGGTTTAACTGCGTCCTTTGTGACTCTGGTGTGGAAGAAACTATTGAGCATTTAATTTTTACATGTCCTTTCAGCTCATCTTGCTGGACGAAAGTGGGTATCGCTTGGAACTTGAACCATTCCAGAATAGAAGCCATCCAAGCTGCTAGAAGGTCATTTAACAAAGATCTCTTCTTTGAATTTGCGGGTATTGTGGCATGTAATATCTGGAAAGAGAGAAAAAATTATATATTCAGACATATACCCCCATCTTTGGCAGCTTGGAGAGAGAGAACCAAAGTAGATCTCCTTTGGCTCAAATTTATATTGGACAAAGCTCATTGGGAATACATAACTTTATTTGCCCTCTCTTTGTAATTGAGTTCCCTCCACTGGTCTCTTCAGCCCCTCACTCTTTCTGATCTAGCTTCTCCTAGTTTCCACTTTGTTCTTCCTTCCTTGTGGGTTTTCCCTCAAGAACATGTATATATTATGTAACTCTGTTATGGTTTAATACAACACAGTAGGAGCCTCTCCTACTATTTTCAAGGTAAAAAAGAACAAAAGTAACTACTCACAAATGATAATCATGCTCAAGATCAGAGGGTATTAAATAGCATATTGGATCTGAACATATAATCTTCCACCAAATAAACCATATACTAATCAACTACAAGATGTAATCAACACTACTGGTCACCCACAAGCACCAATCTATAGCTCTGGTACAAAGATTGAACACAAGAGATGAACTAGGGTTTGAGAGGTGATGGTGCTGTTGAAGATGTTGATGGAGATTGCCCTCCCCAAGATGGGAGAGTTGTTGATGATGATGACGATGATGATTTCCCCCTCCGGGGCGGGGGGGGGGAGTTCCCCCGGCGGAATCGCTCCGCCGAAGGGCAAAAGTGCTCCCGCCCAAGTTCCGCCTCGAGACAGCGACGCTTCGTCCCAAAAGTCCTCTCCTGATTTTTTTCTAGGTCAAAATTACTTATATACCAGAAGATGGGCACCGGAGGTGGGCCGAGGAGGGCACAACCCACCAGGGTGCGCCTGGGCTCCCTGGCGCGCCCAAGTGGGTTCTGCCCACCTGGTGGGGCCCCTCTGGTAGTTATTTGCTCCAGTAATTCTTATTTATTCCATAAAAACTCCTCGTGAAGTTTCAGCTCATTTGGAGTTGTGCAGAATAGGTAGCCTGACATAGCTTTCTCAGGTCCAGATTTCCAGCTGCCGGAATTCTCCCTCTTTGTGTGAACCTTGCATTTTATGAGAGAAAAGGCATTAGAATTACTCCAAAAAGCATTATTATGCATAAAAACATTTTATAAGTAACAGTAGGAAAACATGATGCAAAATGGACGTATCATTAATAAGACCACTAGTTTCAAGAAAAAAGGCAAGGGAAAGAAAGGGAACTTCAAGAAGAATGGCAAGCAAGTTGCCGCTCCCATGAAGAATCCCAAAGCTGGACCCGAGCCTAAAACTGAGTGCTTCTACTGCAAAGGAAATGGTCACTAGAAGCGGAACTGCCCCAGATGCTTGGTGGATAAGAAGGATGGCAAAGTAAACAAAAGTATATTTGATATAACATGTTATTGATGTGTTCCTTACTAGCGTTCGTAGTAGCCCCTGGGTATTTGATACCGGTTCAGTTGCTAAGATTAGTAACTCGAAACATGAGTTACAGCATAAACAAAGACTAGTTAAGGGCGAGGTGACGATGAGTGTTGGAAGTGATTCCAAGGTTGATACGATCACCATCGCACACTCCCTCTACCTTCGGGATTAGTGTTGAACCTGTATAAAAGTTATTTGGTGTTCGCGTTGAGCATGAATATGATTGGATCATGTTTATTGCAATACGGTTATTCATTTAAGTTAGAGAATAATTGTTGTTTTGTTTACATGAATAAAACCTACTATGGCCATACACCCAATGCGAATGGTTTGCTGAATCTCGATTGTAGTGATACACATATTCATAATATTGATGCCAAAAGATGCAAACTTGATAATGATAGTGCAACATACTTGTGGCGCTGCTGTTTAGGTCATATTGGTGTAAAACGCATGAAGAAACACCATGTAGATGGGCTTTTGGAATCACTTGATTATGAATCATTTGATACTTGCGAACCATGCCTCATGGGCAAGATGACTAAAACTCCGTTCTCCGGAACAATGGAGCGAGCTAATGACTTATTGGAAATAATACATACCGGTGTATGCGGTCTGATGAGTGTTGAAGCACGCGACAGGTATCGTTATTTTCTGACCTTCACAGATGATTTGAGTAGGTATGGGTATATCTACTTGATGAAACACAAGTCTGAAACATTTGAAAAGTTCAAAGAATTTCAGAGTAAAGTGGATGATCATCATAACAAGAAAATAAAATTTCTATGATCTGATCGCGGAGGCGAATATTTGAGTTACGAGTTTGGCCTTCATTTAATACAATGTGGAATTGTTTCACAACTCATGTAACTTGGAACACCACAACGTAATGGTGTGTCTGGACGTCATCACCGTAGTTTATTGGATATGGTGCGTTCTATGATGTCTCTTACCGATTTACCACTATTGTTTTGGGGTTATGCATTAGAGACAGTCGCATTCACGTTAAATAGGGCACCATCTAAATCCGTTGAGAAGACACCGTATGAACTGTGGTTTGGAAAGAAACCTATGTTGTCATTTCTTAAAAGTTTGGGGATGCGATGCTTATGTCAAAAGGCTTCAGCCTAATAAACTAGAACCCAAAGCGGAGAAGTGTGTTTTCATAGGATACCCTAAATAAACTATTGGGTACACCTTCTATCACAGATCCGAAGGCAAGATCTTTGTTGCTAAGAGTGGGTCCTTTCTAGAGAAGGAGTTTCTCTCAAAAGAAGTGAGTGGGAGGAAAGTAGAACTTGATGAGGTAATTGTACCTTCTCTCGAATTGGAAAGTAGTACATCACAGAAAATCGTTCCCGTGATGCCTACACCAACTAGAGAGGAAGCTAATGATGATGATCATAAAACTTCAAATCAAGTTACTACTGAATGCTACTTCTTGAGCTTCCGTTGGTTTTACCCTTGAAGAGGAAAGGGTGATGCAGCAATGTAGAGATAGGTATTTCCCTCAGTTTGAGAACCAAGGTATCAATCCAGTAGGAGCCAACGCACAAATCACCGAAGACATGCACAAACAATCAAACAAACTTGCACCCAACGCGATAAACGGGTTGTCAATCCCTTCACGGTTACTTGCAAAAGTGAGATTTGATAGAGATAGATAAACGATAAAGTAAATATTTTTGGTTTATAGATCGGAAAGTAAAAGATTGCAAAAACAGTATATCAGAAACTTATATTGTAGATCGGAAACTTATATGATGGAAAATAGACCCGGGGGCCATAGGTTTCACTAGAGGCTTCTCTCAAGATAGAAAATAATATGGTGGGTGAACAAATTACTGCCGAGCAATTGATAGAAAAGCGCAAAGTTATGATGATATCTAAGGCAATGATCATGAATATAGGCATCACGTCCGTGTCAAGTAGACCGAAACGATTCTGCATCTACTACTATTACTCCACACATCGACCGCTATCCAGCATGCACCTAGAGTATTAAGTTCATGAAGAACAGAGTAACGCATTAAGCAAGATGACATGATGTAGAAGAATTAACTCAAGCAATATGATGAAAACCCCATCTTTTTATCCTCGATGGCAACAATACAATACGTGCCTTGCTGCCCCTACTGTCACTGGGAAAGGACACCGCAAGATTGAACCCAAAGCTAAGCACTTCTCCCATTGCAAGAAAAACCAATCTAGTTGGCCAAACCAAACCGATAGTTCGAAGAGAATTACAAAGATATCAAATCATGCATATAAGAATTCAGAGAAGATTGAAATAATATTCATAGATAAGTTGATCATAAATCCACAAATCATCGGATCTCGGCAAACACACCGCAAAAAAGTATTACATCGAATAGATCTCCAAGAACATCGAGGAGAACATGGTATTGAGAATCAAAGAGAGAGAAGAAGCCATCTAGATACTAGCTATGGACCCGTAGGTCTGTGGTAAACTACTCACGCTTCATCGGAAGGGCAATGGAGTTGATGTAGAAGCCCTCCGTGATCGAATACCCCTCCGGCAGGGTGCCGGAAAAGGTCCCTAGATGGGATCTCATGGGTACAGAAGGTTGCGGCAGTGGAAAAGTGTTTTCGTGGATGCCTCTGGTGGTTTGGGGATATATGGGAATATATAGGCAAAAGAATTAGGTCAGGAGGTGCACGAGGGGCCCACGAGGGTGGGGGCGCGCCCTCCGTCCTTGTGGCCGCCTCGTGGCTCGTCCGACTTCATCTCCAAGTCTCCTAGTTGTCTTCTGGTCCAAGAAAAATCATCGCGAAGGTTTTATTCCGTTTGGACTCCATTTGGCATTCCTTTTCTGCGAAACTCAAAAACAGGGGAAAAACAGGAACTGGCACTGGGCTCTAGGTTAATAGGTTAGTCCAAAAAATAATATAAAATAGCATATTAATGCATATAAAACATCCAAAACAGATAATATAATAGCATGGAACAATAAAAAATTATAGATACGTTGGAGACGTATCAATCATCCCCAAGCTTTATTCCTGCTCGTCCTCGAGTAGGTAAATGATAAAAACAGAATTTTTGATGTGGAATGCTACCTAACATATTTATCCATGTAATTTGTTTATTGTGGCATGAATGTTCACGTCCGTAAGATTCCAAATAAAAGTTGAATATTGACATAAAGACAATAATATTTCAAGCATACTAACAAGGCAATTATGTCTTCTCAAAATAACATGGCCAAAGAAAGCTTATCCCTACAAAATCATATAGTCTGGCTATGCTCCATCTTCATCACACAAAATATTCAAATCATGCACAACCCCAATGACAAGCCAATCAATTGTTTCATACTTTTGATGTTCTCAATCTTTTTAAATTTCACGCAATACATGAGCGTGAGCCATGGACATAGCACTATAGGTGGAATAGAATGGTGGTTGTGGAGAAGACAAAAAGGGAGAAGATAGTCTCACATCAACTAGGCGTATCAACGGGCTATGAATTTGCCCATCAATAGATATCAATGTGAGTGAGTAGGGATTGCCATGCAACGGATGTACTAGAGCTATAAGTGTATGAAAGCTCAAAAAGAAACTAAGTGGGTGTGCATCCAACTCGCTTGCTCACGAAGACCTAGGGCAATTTGAGGAAGCCCATCATTGGAATATACAAGCCAAGTTCGATAATGAAAAATTCCCAATAGTATATGAAAGTGATAACATAGGAGACTCTCTATCATGAAGATCATGGTGCTAATTTGAAGCACAAGTGTGGTAAAAGGATAGTAACATTGCCCCTTCTTTATTTTCTCTCATTTTTTTATTTGGGCCTTCTCTCATTTTTTTGGCCTATTTTTTTCGTCCGGAGTCTCATCCCGACTTGTGGAGGAATCATAGTCTCCATCATCCTTTGCTCACATGGGACAATGCTCTAATAATGAAGATCATCACACTTTCATTTACTTACAACTCAAGAATTGCAACTCGGTGCTAGAACAAAATATGACTCTATATGAATGCCTCCGGCGGTGTACCGGGATGTGCCATGAATCAAGAGTGACATGTATGAAAGAATTATGAACGGTGGCTTTGCCACAAATACGATGTCTACATGATCATGCAAAGCAATATGACAATGATGAAGCGTGTCATAATAAACAGAACGGTGGAGAGTTGCATGGCAATATATCTCGGAATGGCTATGGAAATGCCATAATAGGTAGGTATGGTGGCTGTTTTGAGGAAGGTATATGGTACCAGCGAAAGTTGTGTGGCACTAGAGAGGCTAGCAATGGTGGAAGGGTGAGAGTGCGTATAATCCATGGACTCAACATTAGTCATAAAGAACTCACATACTTATTGCAAAAATCTTTTAGTATCGAAACAAAGTACTACGCGCATGCTCCTAGGGGGATAGATTGGAAGGAAAAGACCGTCGCTCGTCCCCGACCGGCACTCATAAGGAAGATAATCAATAAATAAATCATGCTTTGACTTCATCACATAACGGTTCACCATATGTGCATGCTACGGGACTCACAAAACTTAACACAAGTATTTCTCAAATTCACCATTACTCACTAGAATGACTCTAATATCACCATCTTCATATCTCAAAACAATCATAAGGAATCAAACTTCTCATAGTATTCAATGCACTTTATATGAAAGTTTTTATTATATCCCTCTTGGATGCCTAACATATTAGGACTAAATTTATAACAAAAGCAAATTACCATGCTGTTTAAAGACTCTCAAAATAATATAAGTGAAGCATGAGAGTTCATCAATTTATATAAAATAAAACCACCGCCGTGCTCTAAAAAGATATAAGTGAAGCACTAGAGCAAAATTGCCTAGCTCAAAAGATATAAGTGAAGCACATAGAGTATTCTAATAAATCACGATTCATGCGTGTCTCCCTCAAAAGGTGTGTACATCAAGGATGATTGTGGAAAACTAAAAAGCAAAGACTCAAATCATACAAGACGCTCCAAGCAAAACACATATCACGTGGTGAATAAAAATATAGTCCCAAGTAAAGTTACCGATAGACGAAGATGAAAGAGGGGATGCCTTCCTGGGCATCCCCAAGCTTAGGATCTTGGTTGTCCTTGAATATTACCTTGGGGTGCCTTGGGCATCCCCAATCTTAGGCTCTTGCCATTCCATATTCCATAGTCCATCAAATCCTTAACCAAAACTTGAAAACTTCACAACACAAAATGTTGGAGGACGCGGTATTTCAAAAAATTTACCTACGATAACGCAAGATCTATCTATGTGATGCATAGCAACGAGTGGGAGAGTGTGTCCATGTACCCTCATAGACCGAAAGCGGAAGCGTTTAGTAACGCGGTTGATGTAGTGGAACGTCTTCACGATCCAACCGATCAAGTACCGAACGCACGACACTTCCGTGATCTGCACACGTTCAGCTCGGGGACGTCCCTCATACTCTTGATCCAGCTGAGGCCGAGGGAGAGTTTCCTCAGCACGACGGCGTGATGACGGTGATGATGAAGTTACCGACGTAGGGCTTCGCCTAAGCACTACAACGATATGACCGAGGTGGAAATTTGTGGAGGGGGGCACCGCACACGGCTAAGACAACTGTCAACTTGTGTGTTCTAGGGTGCCCCCTCCCCCGTATATAAAGGAGGGGAGGAGGGGTCCGGCCGGCCTCATGGGGCGCGCCCCCAAGAGGGGAATCCTACTAGGACTCCAAGTCCTAGTAGGTTTCCACCAAAAGGGAGAGAGGGGGAAGGAAGGAGAGGGAGAGGGGAAGGAAAGGGGGGCCGCCCCCCCTTCCTAGTCCAATTCGGACCCAAGGGGGAGGGGGCACGCGGCCTGCCCTGGCCGCCCCTCTCTCTCCACTAAGGCCCATCGAGGCCCATTAGTTCCCCCGAGGGTTCCGATAACACTCCAGCACTCCGGTTTTATCCGAAACTTCTCCGGAACACTTCCGGTGTCCGAACATAGCCATCCAATATATCAATCTTTATGTCTCGACTATTTTGAGACTCCTCTTTATGTTCGTGATCACATCCGGGACTCCGAACTACCTTCGGTACATCAAAACACATAAACTCATAATACCGATCATCACCGAACGTTAAGCGTGCGGACCCTACGGGTTCGAGAACTATGTAGACATGACCGAGACTCATCTCCGGTCAATAACCAATAGCGGAACCTGGATGCTCATATTGGCTCCCACATATTCTACGAAGATCCTTATCGGTCAAACCGCATAACAACATACGTTGTTCCCTTTGTCATCAGTATGTTACTTGCCCGAGATTCGATCGTCGGTATCTCAATACCTAGTTCAATCTCGTTACAGGCAAGTATCTTTACTCGTTCTGTAATGCATCATCCGATAACTTAATCATTAGTAACATTGCTTGCAAGGCTTATAGTGACGTGCATTACTGGGAGGGCCCAGAGATACCTCTCCGACAATCGGAGTGACAAATCCTGATCTCGATCTATGCCAACTCAACAAACACCATCGGAGACACCTGTAGAGCATCTTTATAATCACCCAGTTATGTTGTGATGTTTGATAGCACACTAAGTGTTCCTCCGGTATTCGGGAGTTGCATAATCAACATGTATAAGTCATGAAGAAAGCAATAGCAACAAACTAAACGATCAAGTGCTAAGCTAACGGAATGGGTCAAGTCAATCACATCATTCTCTAATGATGTGATCCCGTTGATCAAATGACAACTCATGTCTATAGCTAGGAAACTTAACCATCTTTGATTAACGAGCTAGTCAAGTAGAGGCATACTAGTGACATTCTATTTGTCTATGTATTCACACATGTACTAAGTTTCCGGTTAATACAATTCTAGCATGAATAATAAACATTTAGCATGGTATAAGGAAATATAAATAACAACTTTATTATCGCCTCTAGGGCATATTTCCTTCAGTCTCCCACTTGCACTAGAGTCAATAATCTAGATTACACAGTAATGTTTCTAACACCCATGGAGTCTTGGTGCTAATCATGTTTTTCTCGTGAGGAGGCTTAGTCAACGGGTCTGCAACATTCAGATCCGTATGTATCTTGCAAATCTCTATATCTCCCTCCTTGACTTGATCGCGGATGGAATTGAAGCGTCTCTTGATGTGCTTGGTTCTCTTGTGAAACATGGATTCCTTTGCCAAGGCAATTGCACCAGTATTGTCACAAAAGATTTTCATTGGACCCGATGCACTAGGTATGACACCTAGATCGGATATGAACTCCTTCATCCAGACTCCTTCATTTGCTGCTTCCAAAGCAGCTATGTACTCCGCTTCACACGTAGATCCCGCCACAACGCTTTGCTTAGAACTGCACCAACTGATAGCTCCACCGTTCAATATAAATACATATCCGGTTTGTGACTTAGAGTCATCCGGATCAGTGTCAAAGCTTGCATCGACGTAACCATTTACAACGAGCTCTTTGTCACATCCATAAGCGAGAAACATATCCTTAGTCCTTTTCAGGTATTTCAGGATGTTCTTGACCGCTGTCCAGTGATCCACTCCTGGATTACTTTGGTACCTCCCTGCTAAGCTAATAGCAAGGCACACATCAGGTCTGGTACACAACATTGCATACATGATAGAACCTATGGCTAAAGCATAGGGAATGACTTTCATTTTCTCTCTATCTTGTGCAGTGGTCGGGCATTGAGTCTGACTCAACTTCACACCTTGTAACACAGGCAAGAACCCTTTCTTTGCTTGATCCATTTTGAACTTCTTCAAAATTTTATCAAGGTATGTGCTTTGTGAAAGTCCAATTAAGCGTCTTGATCTATCTCTATAGATCTTGATGCCCAATATATAAGCAGCTTCACCGAGGTCTTTCATTGAAAAACTCTTGTTCAAGTATCCTTTTATGCTATCCAGAAAATCTACATCATTTCCAATCAACAATATGTCATCCACATATAATATTAGAAATGCTACAGAGCTCCCACTCACTTTCTTGTAAATACAGGCTTCTCCAAAAGTCTGTATAAAACCATATGCTTTGATCACACTATCAAAACGTCTATTCCAACTCCGAGATGCTTGCACTAGTCCATAAATGGATCGCTGGAGCTTGCACACTTTGTTAGCATCCTTTGGATTGATAAAACCTTCGGGGTGCAACATATACAACTATTCTTCCAGAAATCCATTCAGGAACGCAGTCTTTACATCCATTTGCCAAATTTCATAATCATAAAATGCGGCAATTGCTAACATGATTTGGACGGACTTAAGCATCGCTACAGGTGAGGAAGTCTCATCGTAGTCAACTCCTTGAACTTGTCGAAAACCTTTCGCAACAAGTCGAGCTTTGTAGACAGTAACATTACCGTCAGCTCCACTCTTCTTCTTGAAGATCCATTTATTCTCTATGGCCTGCCGATCATCCGGCAAGTCAACCAAAGTCCACACTTTGTTCTCATACATGGATCCCATCTCAGATTTCATGGCCTCAAGCCATTTTGCGGAATCTGGGCTCATCATCGCTTCCTCATAGTTCGTAGGTTCATCATGGTCAAGTAACATGGCCTCCAGAACAGGATTACAGTACCACTCTAGTGCGGATCTTACTCTGGTTGACCTACGAGGTTTGGTAGTAACTTGATCTGAAGTTTCATGATCATCATCATTAGCTTCCTCACTAATTGGTGTAGGAGTCAGAGGAACTGATTTCTGTGATGAACTACTTTCCAATAAGGGAGCAGGTACAGTTACCTCATCAAGTTCTACTTTCCTCCCACTCACTTCTTTCGAGAGAAACTCCTTCTCTATAAAGGATCCATTCTTAGCAATGAATGTCTTGCCTTCGGATCTGTGATAGAAGGTGTACCCAACAGTCTCCTTTGGGTATCCTATGAAGACACATTTCTCCGATTTGGGTTCGAGCTTATCAGGTTGAAGTTTTTTCACATAAGCATCGCAGCCCCAAACTTTAAGAAACGACAACTTGGGTTTCTTGCCAACCCACAGTTCATAAGGTGTCGTCTCAACGGATTTAGATGGTGCCCTATTTAACGTGAATGCAGCTGTCTCTAAAGCATAACCCCAAAACGATAGCGGTAAATCGGTAAGAGACATCATAGATCGCACCATATCTGAAAACTTTGTTTTTGCCACTCTAGCTTTTGCCAATTTTGCTTATGCCACTCTAGAATTTGACATCTCACTCTTGCCACTCTTAGCTTTTGACAATATATCACTTTTGCCATTCCGTGGCAAAAGCAAAATTTTCAGAGTGGCAATTGTGATACATTGTCAAAAGCTAAGAGTGGCAAAAGTGAAATGAAAAATTATCGTTTTTGCCATGGAATGGCATTTGTGATGTATTGTCAAAAGCCAACAGTGGCAAAAGTGAGATGTCAAATTTTAGAATGGCATGAGCAAAATTGGCAAAAGCTAGAGTGGCAAAAACAAAGTTTTCCCATCTAAATAAAGTGCGATTACGACGTTCAGACACACCATTACGCTGTGGTGTTCCGGGTGGCGTGAGTTGCGAAACTATTCCGCATTGTTTCAAATGAAGACCAAACTCGTAACTCAAATATTCTCCTCCACGATCAGATCGTAGAAATTTTATTTTCTTGTTACGATGATTTTCCACTTCACTCTGAAATTCTTTGAACTTTTCAAATGTTTCAGACTTATGTTTCATCACGTAGATATACCCATATCTGCTCAAATCATCTGTGAAGGTCAGAAAATAACGATACCCACCGCGAGCCTCAATATTCATCGGACCACACACATCAGTATGTATGATTTCCAATAAATCTGTTGCTCGCTCCATTGTTCCGGAGAACGGTGTTTTAGTCATCTTGCCCATGAGGCATGGTTCGCAAGTACCAAGTGATTCATAATCAAGTGATTCCAAAAGTCCATCAGAATGGTGTTTCTTCATGCGCTTTGCACCAATATGACCCAAACGGCAGTGCCACAAATAGGTTGCACTATCATTATCAACTCTGCATCTTTTGGCTTCAATATTCAACAAAAATAGACCACTCTTCAAGGCTGCATGACCATAAAAGATATTACTCATATAAATAGAACAACCATTATTCTCGGATTTAAATGATTAACCATCTCGCATCAAACAAGATCCAGATATAATGTTCATGCTTAACACACGCACCAAATAACAATTATTCAGGTCTAAAACTAATACCGAAGGTAGATGTAGAGGTAGCGTGCCGACGGTGATCACATCGACTTTGGAACCATTTCCCACGCGTATCGTCACCTCGTCCTTAGCCAATCTTCGCTTAATCCATAGTCCTTGTTTCTAGTTGCAAATATTAGCAACTGAACCAGTATCAAATACCCAGGCACTACTGCGAGCATTAGTAAGGTACACATCAATAATATGTATATCACATATACCTTTGTTCACCTTGCCATCCTTCTTATCCGCCAAATACTTGGGGCAGTTCCGCTTCCAGTGACCAGTCCCTTTGCAGTTGAAGCACTCAATATAAGGCTTAGGTCCAGACTTGGGCTTCTTCACTTGAGCAGCAACTTGCTTGTCGTTCTTCTTGAAGTTCCCATTCTTCCCTTTACCCTTTTTCTTGAAACTGGTGGTCTTGTTGACCATCAACACTTAATGCTCCTTCTTGATTTCTACCTCCGCAGCCTTTAGCATTGCGAAGAGCTCGGGAATCGTCTTATCCATCCCTTGCATGTTATAGTTCATCACGAAGCTTTTGTAGCTTGGTGGTAGTGATTGAAGAACTCTGTCAATGACACTATCAACCGGAAGATTAACTCCCAGCTGAGTCAAGTGATTATGATACCCAGACATTTTGAGTATATGCTCACTGACAGAACTATTCTCCTCCATTTTACAGCTGTAGAACTTATTGGAGACTTCATATCTCTCAATCCGGGCATTTGCTTGAAATATTAACTTCAACTCCTGAAACATCTCATATGCTCCATGACGTTCAAAACATCATTGAAGGCCCGGTTCTAAGCCGTAAAGCATGGCACACTGAACTATCGAGTAGTCATCAGCTTTGCTCTGCCAGGCGTTCACAACGTCTGGTGTTGCTCCTGCAGCGGGTCTTGCACCTAGCGGTGCTTCCAGGACGTAATTCTTCTGTGCAGGAATGAGGATAATCCTCAAGGTACGGACCCAGTCCGTGTAGTTGCTACCATCATCTTTCAACTTAGCTTTCTCTAGGAACGCATTAAAATTCAAAGGAACAGTAGCACGGGCCACTGATCTACAACAACATAGACATGCAAAATACTATCAGGTACTAAGTTCATGATAAATTAAAGTTCAATTAATCATATTACTTAAGAACTCCCACTTAGATAGACATCCCTCTAATCATCTAAGTGATCACGTGATCCAAATCAACTAAACCATGTCCGTTCATCACGTGAGATGGAGTAGTTTTCAATGGTGAACATCACTATGTTGATCATATCTACTATATGATTCATGCTCGACCTTTCGGTCTCAGTGTTCCGAGGCCATATCTGCATATGCTAGGCTCGTCAAGTTTAACCCGAGTATTCTGCGTGTGCAAAACTGGCTTGGACCCATTGTATGTGAACGTAGAGCTTATCACACCCGATCATCACGTGGTGTCTCGGCACAACGAACTTTCGCAACGGTGCATACTCAGGGAGAACACTTGTACCTTGAAATTTAGTGAGAGATCATCTTATAATGATACGTCGTTCCAAGCAAAATAAGATGCATAAAGGATAAACATCACATGGAATCAATATAAGTGATATGATATGGCTATCATCATCTTGTGCCTTTGATCTCCATCTCCAAAGCACCGTCATGATCACCATCGTCACCGGCGTGACACCTTGATCTCCATCGTAGCATCGTTGTCGTCTCGCCAACTATTGCTTCTACGACTATCGCTACCGCTTAGTGATAAAGTAAAAACAATTACAGGGCGATTGCATTGCATACAATAAAGCAACAACCACATGGCTCCTGCCAGTTGCCGATAATTATGTTAGAAAACATGATCATCTCATACAATAAAATTTAGCATAATGTCTTGACCATATCACATCACAACATGCCCTGCAAAAACAAGTTAGACGTCCTCTACTTTGTTGTTGCAAGTTTTACGTGGCTGCTACGGTCTGAGCAAGAACCATTCTTACCTACGCATCAAAACCACAACGATTTTTCGTCAAGTGTGCTATTTTAGCCTTCAACAAGGACCGAGCGTAGTCACACTCGATTCAACTAAAGTTGGAGAAACTGACACCCGCCAGCCACCTGTGTGCAAAGCACGTCGGTAGAACCAGTCTCGCGTAAGCATACGCGTAATGTCGGTCCAGGCCGCTTCATCCAACAATACCGCCGAACCAAAGTATGACATGCTGGTAAGCAGTATGACTTACATCGCCCACAACTCACTTGTGTTCTACTCGTGCATATGACATCTACGCATAAAACCAGGCTCGGATGCCACTGTTGGGGAACGTAGTAATTTCAAAAAAAATCCTACGCACACGGAAGATCATGGTGATGCATAGCAACGAGAGGGGAGAGTGTTGTCCACGTACCCTCGTAGACCGAAAGCGGAAGCGTTAGCACAACTCCAACTCCTAGTAGGTTTCCACCAAAAGGGAGAGAGGGGGAAGGAAGGAGAGGGAGAGGGGAAGGAAAGGGGGGCGCTGAGGGAGTCCTGGACTAAGGGGTCCTCGGGCGTGCGGCCTGTTATCCATTGGGCCGGACTGATGGGCTGTGAAGACATGAAGGCCGAAGACCGTACTTGTGTCCGGATTGGACTCTACTTGGCGTGGAAGGCAAGCTTGGCGACCGATTATGAAGATTCCTTCTTATGTAACCGACTCTATATAAACCCTAGATCCCCCCGGTGTCTATATAAACCGGAGGGGGTAGTCCGGAAAGGACGTACACATTACCATAGTCATATAGGGTAGACTTCTAGGGTTTAGCCATTACGATCTCGTGGTAGATCAACTCTTGTAATACTCATATTCATCAAGATCAATCAAGTAGGAAGTAGGGTATTACCTCCATAGAGAGGGCCCAAACCTGGGTAAACATCGTGTCCCCCGTCTCCTGTTACCATTGATCCTAGACGCACAGTTCGGGACCCCCTACCCGAGATCCGCCGGCTTTGACACCGACATTGGTGCTTTCATTGAGAGTTCCACTGTGCCGTCGACGAAAGGTTTGATGGCCCCTTTGATCGTCTATAGTGACACTGTCCAGGGAGAAACCTTCCTCCCCGGACAGAGTTTCATGTTCGGCGGCTTCGTACTGCGGGCCAACTCGCTTGGCCATCTGGAGCAGATCGATAGCTACGCCCCTGGCCACCAGGTCAGATTTGGAAGCTTGAACTACATCGCGGATATCCGTGGAGACTTGATCTTCAATGGATTTGAGACCGCAGCGATCGCTCCCCCTCACTCCGATGAACATGACCTAAAATCTGTCATAAGACCAGATTCAGGATATGGCTCCTGTTGCTGCAATGGCCTTAGAACCAGAGCAGATCGTGCCATCCAAGGCCACAGAGTTCGCGGCACTGGAGCCCGCACGCAGACTCGACACCCTGCAATATTTGCGCCAACGGAACTCCGGACTCGTCTCCGGCTATAAGTTCCAGACCATGTACGCTTGCGGACAATGAGCTAGATCGGTTATCGACCTTCGAATTTAGCGCCGCAGACGTTTTTCAGCACTCACCTTTGGGTGATGTGCTGAACTCTTTAAAGAATCTGTCCTTAGAAAAGGACCCACAGCCGAACTATGTTCGGTTCGAGCCAGAGGCGGGTGATGGGGAATTTTGCTTCCCGGCCGCCACCCACTTCATAGCCACTGTCGACGACTTAACCGACGTGCTTGATTATGACTCCGAAGACATCGACGGTATGGACGACGATGCCGACAAGGAGCAAGGCCAAGACCCGCCATTCACTGGACGTTGGACGGCCACCTCTTCGCACGATGTGTACATGGTTGACACATCTAAAAAAGCTAGCGACGACGACAAAGAAGAACCAGTTGCGAATAAACCTTCTGAGACACAGCCCAAGCGCCGGCGCCCTAAACGCCGTTCTAAGCCTCGTCGCTCAAAAGACGGCAACACTAGCACTGGATAAAATAGTACTCCGGGCGACGCCGAAAACAATGAAGACCCTGTCGGGGCTGCATCCGAACAGGAGGAACAAGACAACGGGCAAGATATCCCTGATAAACAGGCCATGCCCAATGACCCAGATGATGATAGTTATCGTCCTGTCTCCGAGGATGATGAGAGCCTCAGCAATGAGGACTTCATTGTGCCTGAGGCACCCCTCGAGCAGGAGCGCTTCAAGCGCCAGCTCATAGCCACTGCAAGAAGCCTGAAGAAGAAGCAGCAGCAGCTCCAAGCTGATCAAGACCTGCTCATTGACAGGTGGACTGATGTCCTGGCAGCCGAAGAATACGGCCTCGAGCGCCTAGCCAAGAGTTACCCAAAGCGCAAACTGCCACCTCAGTTCGACGAGGAGGCACAAGATCCCATACCTCCCTCACGTAATGCGGACCAACCACCACGCGGTCGGGATAGTGCGGCGGACCGACCACCCCGCGGTCGGGATAAAACGACAACTCATGCCGAACAACAGCCCACCCCACCGCCTCGCAAAAACAGGGATAGAACAGCTCGGGACCATACATACGACCTTCGGCAGGATCTGGACAGTAGAGCAGGACACACCAGATCAATCTACGGATCGCGAGGACGCTTCCCGACTCGGGATGACGGCTACCTATGCGGACGTGACAAACCTAGTCATACCCGGGCCGATAACCGCAGACGGACTTCATCGGAGGTGCGCCGTGACGCGGCCCGATATAGAGGCGCCGCACACCCTCTCTGCTTCACAGATGAGGTGCTGGATCACGAATTCCCCGCGGGGTTCAAACCCGTCAATATTGAATTATACGACGGAACAACCGATCCCGCAGTATGGATTGAGGACTTTATTCTCCACATACACATGGCCCGTGGAGACGACCTCCACGCCATCAAATACCTCCCACTAAAGCTCAAAGGGCCAGCTCGACACTGGCCAAATAGCCTGCCTGAAAATTCCATCGGTAGCTGGGAAGACTTGGAAGAAGCCTTCCTTCACAATTTCCAAGGTACATATGTCTGGCCACCCGATGCCGATGACTTAAGCCACATAGTTCAACAACCTGGAGAATCAGCCAGAAAATTCTGGACTAGGTTCCTAACCAAAAAGAACCGATCATTGACTGTCCGGATGCTGAAGCCCTAGCGGCCTTTAAACACATCATCCGTGACGAATGGCTAGCCCGCCACCTCGGCCAAGAAAAGCCGAGGTCCATGGCAGCCCTCACGGCACTTATGACCCGCTTTTGCACGGGATAGGATAGTTGGCTGGCTCACAGTACAAACACAGCCAACAAAGCAGGCCCCTCCGAGGCCAAAAACAGCACCGGCAAGCTCTGGCGCAACATACACAAACGTCGAAGCAATGGCGATAACACCGATGACACTACAGTTCACGCCGGATTCAGTGGCTCCAAGTCCGGCCAGCGAAAGAAGCCCTATAAAAGGAACGGCGGAGAACCATCCAGCTTGGACCGCATACTCGATCATCCGTGCCAGATACCTGGCACCCCAGACAAACCGGCCAACCATACTAACAGAGAGTGCCGAGTCTTTAAACAAGCCAGCAAGGTAAATAGCGGAAACAAGGAAGGGGAATCGCAGAGCGAGGACGATGACGAGGAGCCCCGACAGCCGAACACTGGGGGCAGAAGAAATTCCCGCCTCAAGTCAAAACGATGAACATGATATATGCTACACACATCCCCAAAAGGGAGCGCAAGCGCGTACTCAGGGACGTCTATGCGGTAGAGCCAGTCTCCCCAAAATTCAACCCATGGTCGTCATTCTCGATCACCTTTGATAGTCGTGATCATCCAACTAGCATCCGTCATGGCGGTTCGGTCGCATTGGTACTCGACCCAATCATCGACGGATTTCACATGACACGAGTCCTAATGGACGGTGGTAGCAGCCTCAACCTGCTCTATCAGGATACAGTACGCAAAATGGGCATTAATCCCTCACGAATCAAGCCCACGATAACTACCTTTAAAGGAGTTATACCAGGCGTAGAGGCCCGTTGCACGGGCTCAATCACGCTGGAGGTGTTCTTCGGTTCCCCGGATAACTTCCGAAGCGAAGAGCTAATATTCGATATTGTCCCCTTCCGCAGTGGCTACCACGCACTGCTCGGACGAACCTCATTTGCTAGATTCAACGCGGTGCCACATTATGCTTATCTCAAGCTCAAGATGCCCGGTCCACGCGGCGTCATTACAGTAAATGAAAACACGGAACGTTCCCTCCGTACAGAGGAGCATACCGCAGCCCTAGCAGCAGAAGTACAGAGCGGCCTTCTCAAGCGGCACCATAATCCAGCCGCCGAGCCCCTGGACATCCTTAAAAAGGTCCAGACTACACTGCAACAGGGCAGCTCGGTTCGTCAAGAGCTGAATTAGTAAATTCGCCCTCCGTCCCAACCCCGATGAGGAAATGGCATCCGTACCGCGCGTACACAACTACGCACTCAAAACCCCATGAGTACTGACGGAGGCATAACTCGCTCGCGATCCAGAGTGCGGCTTGACCGACCCCGGGATTCGCACGCCTTTACTTTTTCTTTTTTTATTACGAGTTTTTTCTCTTTTCGAGGTCTATGCGGACGACCCGCTTGCAGAACACACCAAGGAGGCAAGGAGCTCTGGCATACAAGGGAATCCCTAGGTGGTCTCTACTAAACGATTGCCATACTTGTTTTACATACCCGCACGCATCTCGCCCTTGGTTGCGGCATGTTAAATAGCTTTACTTGCTTATCGCATTACTTGCACAAAGTACGCCCCGACGTACTAATTACATCACAATGGTGAATAAATGGTGGCGTCAGCTTATTACTTAATTTTCCTGTTTCCTCACCTTTGTATATATTACTTATTGCACACGTACACCATGGTACGTATTACTACGCCAGGGGCTTCATTACACCCCGCATTACGGCAATAAAAGTCCAAACACTTTTCCAGTATAGTTCGGCACCCCGAACTTATAGCATTATATACATCGGCTCCGAATCATGTCTTTGGTCAATAGTTGGGTTGCCCGGCTCCTGTGCTTACTACCTTACGTTCCGCTATATCGGCTAGGGTAGTAAAGGGAGAACTACTGCAATTGTGTCTCGGTTCTTCCGGACGAGCACCTCAGTAGAGAAAGCCGAAAACTGACTGTCATGATGCGGCGAGAGTTGGTCAGCTATTCGAGAGGTTCCAAATCGTTAGAGATTTTTTCCGCTTCTTGCAAAGAATCGGTTCCTCTGATTAGGCGTGTACAACGCCCCTAGTTCGGCCTTTCGAACATCAGGGGCTTCGCCAACTTTCTTAATTGTCAAACTCCTATGGCTAAGTAAGGGCGCTAAAGGCCGCATAGTCTGATTGCCTTGTTCGTTGCGCTAAACACTGCCTTTAAGGACCAGAATGTGGAGTAAAGAGTGTTTAGATTTATCCCGAACACCCCCGTACTATCTAAGTGGGGGCAGAAGCCGACGACTGGTCAACCCTCAGATTTCATAAACGGCCGCACAGGAGGTAAAATGTAAATCGCAAGCACTATAATACATAACATCATTGTTCCATATTACAGGACAGGATAATACAAATGTTCTCATGGGAATATGACATCCTTCGAACATTGCTCCGCCACAAGGCGGGACGCCTCCAGGACACCATCAAAATAGAGCTCGGGTCGACGATGCTCCTTGCCCTCCGGCGGCCCTTCGGTCATCAGCTTCTTGGCATCCAGCTTTGCCCAATGCGTCTTGACGCGGGCAAATGCCATACGCGCACCTTCAATACAGACCGACCGCTTCACGGCTTCGAGCCACGGACAGGCACTTACAAGCCGCTTAACAAGTCCGAAGTAGCTGCTTGGTATAGGCTCGGCAGGCCACAGCCGGACTATCGGGTCCTTCATGGCTAGCTCTGCCGACCTGTGCAGCTCGACCAACTGGTTTAGCTGGTCGCTGAAGGGCACCGGATGTTCGGGTCCAAGATATTGGGACCAGAATAGCTTCTTTGTAGACATCCCTTCTTCGGCTCTATAATGCTCGGCAGCATCTGATATACTGCACGACAGATCCGTAAACGCCCCTGGAAAACCCAAATTCGGATAAGTACAAGGAATGTTTCTTCTACATACTTGCTTTCCATGGTGAAAGACTTACCCGCTGCAATCTTCTTGGCCGCCTGAATTTCCTAGAGGGCCTTCTGGGCTTCGGCTCGTGCATCCTGTGCGCTCTGGTGGGCCTTCGCCAGTTCGGACTCTTGCGCCTTACAATCGCGCTCCAAGGACTCAAATCTCTCGATCGCGCCCTGGAGCTGTTGCTGCGCCTCGCCAACCGAGGCCTCGTGCTTCTCACGCGCGGCGCGGTCCTTTGCCGCTTTGTCCTCGGCCTCGGCTAACGCCTTCTTGAGGGCTTCCACCTCGGTCGTGGCCCCTAATAAAGTTTATGACACCTTAGTCCGGACGGACTATTCATTTTTTCTTAAAATGTACCCACAGGTTACTGCATACCTTGGCCATCCTCCAGTTGCTTCTTCACGAGGCCGAGCTCCTCCTCGGCCCGCTCCAGTTTCCGCTTCAGTCCGGAGACCTCCGCAGCATGAGCGGTGGCAGCCTGTAGCGATACCTGCTTATTCACATAGACAACTTATGTTAGACTCCTGCGATATTTCTTCTTGATCCTCTGTTCGGCTTTTTCTTCCCGAACACCAAACAGAGCATCAGGGGCTACTCTCTATACTGTGATATTCTACAAACACATTACTTACCTCAAAGCCCGATAGAACGCTAGTACAGGCTTCGGTCAGTCTGCTTTTGACGAACTGAACCTTCTCTATTACCATGCCCATAAGGGCGCGGTGTTCATCCACAATAGAGGCGCCTCGAAGCGCCTCCAGTAGATTATCCGGTGCCTCTGGTTGGACAGAGGTCACCGGCGGAACAGGCACGTTCCCTCCTTTTGGGGAATGCCATTCCCTGGACTCCGGAGCCGCATAGATCTCCAGAATGGTATCCGGCTCAGGTCCGAAGGGAGCTCGACCCCCGTCACCAGCCCCCATAGGGGCTTTTCCCCCCATGTGTCCGGCGACTAAGGGATCGTCCTGGGGCGCCACCCCGACGATCTCCGGAGGCTCCCCCCGGTCGGGGAAGGTCTTTTGCGACACCACCTCGTCGTCACCCTTGGGAGAGACGGAATGCGCAGGTGGCGGAGACATGCTTGCCATCTCCTTCAAGTCTAGCGATCCCTCTATCGAGGATCGCGGGGAGCCATCGCGTGCCGGACTGCAATGACAAGGTTTGAGACATATCAATATTACAAAACCGGGAAAGCCAGACATTTTCGGATTCTGGTACTTACGAGGTGGCCCGAGGCTTGGTCCGACGAGGTCGCTCCGGACTGCTATCAATATCCCACGCGGGGTTATCCGCGAGGGAGCCTTTAACCCTCTTAGACGCCTTCACCTCCGGGTTTGTGGGGGCCGCTCTCTTCTTCCTCCCCACTTCAGGTGGGGAGTCGTTTTCTTCTTCCTCTTCGTTGTCCTTGTCAGCGGACGAAGAGGATGTCTCGCTTTCGTACGTCACGTTCGGAGTGCCTTTTCAGCGAAGGCCCTTCTTGGCCCCTTTGGCCGCCTTCTTGGCTGTCTTCTCCGGCACCTCATAAGGTGCAGGAAAAAGCATTCTCGTCAGTAACGGGAATTCTTGGTCTTCGAGCAGCGGAGCCGGACAGTTAATCTCCTCTGCTACCTTGATCCAGGCCTGAAAACAGGGGAAGGAAAGCTTAGGCTTTTTCTCAAAATATGCTAGTAGAGGGTACTCCTTGAAAACATTAAAAGAACTTACCGAGTTGGCCTGGCGTTTTAAGCTAAGCCCGCGGTCTTCGGTCGTGGGCGGTGGCGTCTCGCCGGCCTTGAAGATCACTTTCCATATTTCTTCGTGCGTCGTGCCGAAGAGCTCTAGTAGCGTCTGGTGCTTGGCCGGATCGAACTCCCACAGATAGCAAGTCCGGCGTTGGCACGGAAGGACCCGACGAACGAGCATGACCTGGACCATGTTGACGGGCTTGATCTTCCTGTCTATCATATTCTGGACGCACGTCTGGAGCCCAGACAGCTCGTCCGAGGGACCCCGGGTTAGGCCCCTCTCTTGCAAGGAGGTGAGCCGCATCGGGATTCCGGATCGGAATTCGGGGGCCGCCGCCCAGTTGGCATCGCGCGGCTCGGTGATATAGAACCACCCCGATTGCCACCCCTTCACCGTCTCCGTGAATGTGCCTTCGGGCCAGGTAACGTTGGGCATCTTGCCCAGCATGGCGCCTCCGCACTCTACTTGTTGGCCGCTCACCACCTTCGGCTTCACATTGAAGGTCTTCAACCATAGGCCGAAATAAGGCTGGATGCGGAGATAGGCCTCGCACACGACAATGAATGCCGTGATGTTGAGAATGAAGTTAGGGGCTAGGTCATGAAAATCTAGCCCGTAGTAAAACATCAGTCCACGGACGAAGGGGTGAAGAGGGAAACCCAGTCCGCGGACGAAATGTGTAAGAAACACAACCCACTCGTGGGGCTCTGGAGTAGGGACGATCTGTCCCTTGGCCGGGAGTCTGTGGGCGATCTGCTTGGCCTGATATCCGGCCTCCCGGAGCTCCTTGATATCCCTCTTCGTAATGGAGGAGGCCATCCACTTGCCTCCAGCCCCGGATCCGGACATCTTTGGAGTGCTTTCTCGGACAAGGGAAAAGCTAAAGACTTGGGCGCTGGAGCTCAGGGATGGAAGGGTTGAGGAGGAACCGAGGTGTGGGTGAAGAAAGGGAATTCTTATCCCCTTATAAAGGCCATGAATATCAAGCGCCTCCCACTCGCCTTAAACTCGCCTATTTCCAAGGGCCGTGCGAACGGCACGGTCGGCTCACCCATGCCCGCATTGATGAGAATCCCGCAATAAGGGGACACGATCTCTGCTTCGACAGGATGTGCCAATGGTAACCGCATCTCGAAACATGGAGCGGCAGATGAAAAACGGTTCGCAAATTGTGACCGGTCAGGCATGATGTCACGCTGCAAAAAAGTTATCAGCGGATGGAACTCGTGTAAAAATATGTTCTCTCTGTGGTTGTGTATGGTGTGTGTGACAGGTCCGGATACTATCATCGCATCCGAAGACTATCTTGGAGTTCAGAAAAAAGGGAACCCGCCTTGCAATGCCAAAGACAATCTACGCGCCGGACTCCTCGTCATTGAAGCCAGGTTCAGGGGCTACTGAGGGAGTCCTGGACTAAGGGGTCCTCGGGCGTCCGGCCTGTTATCTATTGGGTCGGACTGATGGGCTGTGAAGACATGAAGGCCGAAGACCGTACGTGTGTCCGGATTGGACTCTACTTGGCGTGGAAGGCAAGCTTGGCGACCGATTATGAAGATTCCTTCTTATGTAACCGACTCTATGTAAACCCTAGATCCCCCCGGTGTCTATATAAACCGGAGGGGTAGTCCAGAAAGTACGTACACATTACAATAGTCATATAGCCTAGACTTCTAGGGTTTAGCCATTACGATCTCGTGGTAGATCAACTCTTGTAATACTCATATTCATCAAGATCAATCAAGCAGGAAGTAGGGTATTACCTCCATAGAGAGGGCCCGAACCTGGGTAAACATCGTGTCCCCCGTCTCCTATTACCATCGATCCTAGACGCACAGTTCAGGACCCCCTACCCGATATCCGCCGGTTTTGACACCGACAGGCGCCGCCCCCCTTCCTAGTCCAATTCGGACCCAAGGGGGAGGGGGCGCGCGGCCTGTCCTGGCTGCCCCTCTCTCTCTCCACTAAGGCCCATCGAGGCCCATTAGTTCCCTCGGGGGTTCCGATAACCCTCCGGCACTCCGGTTTTATCCGAAACTTCTCCGGAACACTTCCGGTGTCCGAACATAGCCGTCCAATATATCAATCTTTATGTCTCGACTATTTAGAGACTCCTCGTCATGTCTGTGATCACACCCGTGACTCCGAACTACCTTCGGTACATCAAAACACGTAAACTCATAATACCGATCATCACCGAACGTTAAGCGTGCGGACCCTATGGGTTCGAGAACTATGTAGACATGACCGAGACTCATCTCCGGTCAATAACCAATAGCGGAACCTGGATGCTCATATTGGCTCCCACATATTCTACGAAGATCCTTATCGGTCAAACCGCATAACAACATACGTTGTTCCCTTTGTCATCGGTATGTTACTTGCCTGATATTCGATCGTCGGTATCTCAATACCTAGTTCAATCTCGTTACCGGCAAGTCTCTTTACTCGTTCCGTAATGAATCATCCCGTAACTAACTCATTAGTCACATTGCTTTCAAGGCTTATAGTGACGTGCATTACCGAGAGGGCCCAGAGATACCTCTCCGACAATCGGAGTGACAAATCCTAATCTCGATCTATGCCAACTCAACAAACACCATCAGAGACACCTGTAGAGCATCTTGATACGTCTCCAACGTATCTATAATTTATGAAGTATTCATGCTATTATATTATCCATCTTAGATGTTTTATATGCATTTATATGCTATTTTATATGATTTTTGGGACTAACCTATTAACCTAGAGCCCAGTGCCAGTTTCTGTTTTTTCCTTGTTTTTGAGCCTTACAGAAAAGGAATACCAAACGGAGTCCAATTGACGTGCCAATTTTTGACGATTTTTATGGACCAAAAGAAGCCCCCGGAGTAAAAGAGTTGGGCCAGAAGAGTCCCGGGATGTCCACGAGGGTCGGGGGCGCGCCCACCCCCCTGGGCGTGGGCCCCTATATCGTGGATGACTCGGAGACCCCCTAACATGAAACCGACGCCAAAAATTCCTATAAATACATAAACCCCTAGAAAATAACCTAGATCGGAAGTTCCGCCGCCGCAAGCCTCTATAGCCACGAGAAATCAATCTAGGCCCTCTCTGGCACCCTGCCGGAGGGGGCCATCATCACCGAAGGCCATGGAGGAGGATTCCGAAGGGGCCATCATCGCCATGAAGGCCAAGGACCAGAGGGAGAACCTCTCCCCATCTAGGGGGGAGGCCATGGAGGAGGAAGCACAAGGGGGGGAACCTCTCCTCCTCTCTCTCGGTGGTGCCGGAGTGCCATTGGGAGGGGAATCATCACCGCGGTGATCATCTTCATCAACATCACCATCATCATCTCTTTTATGCGGTCCACTCTCCCGCACCCCGCTGTAATCCCTACTTGAACATGGTGCTTTATGCCACATATTATGATCCAATGATGTGTTGCCATCTTATGATGTTTTGAGTAGATATCTTTTGTCCTTGGGTTGATTGATGATCTAGATTGGGATGAGTTGTATGTTTTATTTTGGTGCTGTCCTATTGTTCCCTCCGTGTCGCGCAAGCGTGAGGGATTCCTGCTGTAGGGTGTTGCAATACGTTCATGATTCGCTTATAGTGGGTTGCTTGAGTGACAGAAGCATAAACCCGAGTAAGGGGGTTGTTGCGTATGGGATAAAGGGGACTTGATGCTTTAATGCTATGGTTGGGTTCTACCTTAATGATCTTTAGTAGTTGCGGATGCTTGCTAGAGTTCCAATCATAAGTGCATATGATCCAAGAAGAGAAAGTATGTTAGCTTATGCCTCTCCCTCATATGAAATTGCAATAGTGATTACCGGTCTTATTAACAATTCCCTAGGATAATTCCGCACACCGACCCATCATTATTCCACACTCGCTATTTATAATATTTAGTAATATATTCTAACTTTATGATAACAGCACCTACTTTTATATTTTAGCTCTCCGATATCATGCAAAGTTATCCTCTTCATACCCACAACGTAGTTTTATTTCTCGTTTCTAGTTGGAAGCAAACGTTCGGTGTACATAGAGTCGTATCAGTGGCAGATAGGACTTGAGAGAATATTGATCTTACCTTTAGATCCTTGTGGGTTCGACACTCCATACTTATCACTTCCACCTTTGGGAATTGCTACGATGATTCCTTGCACTTGGGGATTATCAAGCTCTTTTCTGGCACCGTTGCCGGGGAGCAATAGCGTGGGGTTGATATTCTCGTGTGTGCTTGTTTGCTTTCTTCACTAAGTAGATTTTGTTTTTCCTTTTTGTTTCTGTTTAGTTGTGGGTGAAACATACAAAAAAAATTAAGAATGAAATACAAAAAAATTACTTGCCTCTCATGCCTAAAAAGTTTTTCAATAAGAGAAGTGATTGGAAGGTTATGCATTGGAGAAGTGAGGGTCGACCTTGAACACTTGTGTTCATGCTCATGGAAACAATGTAAAAAAATTCATGGAAGCTTCTCTGAAAATAATTATCCCCTTGTGTATATCCGTTGTATTATAAAAATAATGTGCCAAGCTTTGGTTTTAGGATGATTAGATTGCTTGTTTACTATGTGCAGTACAAAAACAGAAACTTTGGCTGTAGTGCGTGAATTTACATTTTTTACTGGAAAGTCAAATGGGTCTGAAATTTTTTTCACATTACTTCGGTACAAAGTTTTTAAATTGTCATATTTGTTTAGAATTTTTTGGAGTTACAGAAGTTTACTAAACTTCCAGATTACTACAGACTGTCCTGTTTTTGACAGATTCTGTTTTCTATGTGTTGATCGCTTATTTTGATGAATCTATGGGTAGTATCGGGGGGTATGAGCCATGGTGAAGTTGGAATACAGTAGATAAAGTGCTAATATGAAATTGGAATGAGTTTGCAACAGTACCTAAGGGTAGTGATTTGCTTTAGTATACTAACGGATCTCACAAAGTTTTTGTTAAGTTTTTGTGGTTGAAGTGTTCGAAGAACGAGGAGTTCCCGGTGTGAGAAGAATAAAGAGAGTAAATAGTTCAAGCTTGGGGATGACCAAGGCACCCCAAGTAAATATTCCAAGGATACTCAAGCATCTAAGCTTTGGGATTCCCCGGTTGGCATCCCATCTTTCTTCTTCAACAATTATCGGTATACCTCGGTTTTTGTTTTGTTCACATGATTTGTGTCCTTTGTGTTTTTCTTTTTCTTTAAGAACCATGCTAGTATGAGATGTCCCTTCATAAATTTATAGAATGATTCATGTGCTTCACTTATATCTTTTGAGTATGACCTTATAGAATGCTCTTTGTGCTTCACTTAAATCTTTTGAGTATGGTTTTATAGAATGTTTCGTGTGCTTCACTTATATATTTTGAGCTTCAATATTGGTTAGTCTTGTCGGATGTGGGGTTCTGGCAAAACCCTTAAGGTTCGAACTCTGGGGTGCGCGCGAAGTTCTTTCCCCCCTATCGATCTACGCCCTAGCTCGCTAAGATTTCGCGGACGAACTCGATGAACTAGCAACACAGAAAGACACGAGATTTATACTGGTTCGGGCCACCGTTGTGGTGTAATACCCTACTCCAGTGTGTGGTGGTGGATTGCCTCTTGGGCTGGTGATGAATAGTACAGGGGGAAGAACAGCCTCCCAAGGTTGAGGTGTTCTTGTGTTCGGTGTGTGGCTAAGGATTGGCCCGAGGCTAGCTCAGCTCAAGATGAGATCCCTCTACTGTGGTGGCTAGTTCTACTTATATAGGCCCTGGTCCTCTTCGCAAATATTGAGCGGGAAGGGAGCCAACAACGGCGGGCAATTTGAAAGGGGACAGCTAGTACAAGCTATCCTGACAAAAGTGGTCTTCGCCTGCAAAAGGCTCTGGTGGTGACACCGTCTTGGGCTCCATGGTGACTTCCATCTTGCCATCCTGATGGTCTTGGTCTCGTTGCACCGATAGGGAAACCTTTGCCTTATGCCTCGGTACTCCGTGCATGCGCCTGCCTCCTTAGCACCAAAGAGGAAACAAGGACGCTGCGCGCACTGGCGCCTGCCTAGCGCCCGCTTGGTGTCGATCGTAACGGCTCACGTCACGAGAGCCTCGCGAGGTTTGCCCCGCCTTGATATCTCCGCTCCTCGCGAGTCTGCCTGGCTAGGCCGCTCTGGAGGAAGTCTTGCGTCGTCCTCCTCGCGAGGCTTGGCCCCTCGCGAGGGTCTTGAATGTTTTGTCGATGAAGATGGGCCATGCAGGCCTGCTCGCATAGCCACGCCGTGGGCCGCAGGCAGGCAAGTCTGGGGACCCCCGTTCCCAGAATGCCGACAAGTCTATATTAATTGTAGAATGTTCCATGAACTTCACTTATATATTTTGGAGTATGAATAATACTATCATCTAAAGCGGTTTTGGAAGAGTGTCAACTTTAGGAATTAGTGATCCCACTATTCCAAATGAGAAGAATTTTGCTTATGTGGAGAGTAGAAAAATTTATATGCTTGTAGATCATGAAAAGAATGCTTTATGTGATGGTTATATTGCTGAATTTATTCATGATGCTACTGAAAATTATTATGAGGGAGGAATACATGCTTGTAGGAGTTGCAATAACATCAAGTCTCCTCTCTATGTGCTTAAAGTTTTGAAGTTATACTTGTTTTGCCTTCCTATGCTAGTTGATTCTTGTTCCTATAAATTATGTGCTCACAAAATCCCTAGGCATAGGAAGTGGGTTAGGTTTAAATGTGCTAGTCATATTCTTCATGATGCTCTCTTTATGTTTC
The DNA here is from genome assembly GCF_002575655.3 of Aegilops tauschii subsp. strangulata. Classification (NCBI taxonomy): domain Eukaryota; kingdom Viridiplantae; phylum Streptophyta; class Magnoliopsida; order Poales; family Poaceae; genus Aegilops; species Aegilops tauschii. The sequence goes on from NC_053039.3 coordinate 491,043,476, forward strand.
AATTCTTATCTTTTATGTGAGCATCATTGAAATCATCATGCCTAGCTAAAAGGCATTAAAGGAAAGCGCTTGTTGGGAGACAACCCAATATTTACCCTTACAATTTTTATGTGTTTACATGATTAAGCTACTGTAGTAATCATGTTTTATCGATTTTGTTTCAATAAAGTGCCAAGTAAGACCTTTGGGAAGACTTGGGTGAAAGTTAATGTAATCTTGCTGTAAGAAACAGAAACTTTGCGCTCACGAGATTAGCTGTCATTTTTTTACAGAAGAGTGATTTTGAGTTGATTCTTTTTGCAGAAGATTAATAGACAAATTCCTCACGTCCACCAATTTATTTCATAATTTTTGTAGTAGCATAAGTATGGTTTCTTTTCAAATCATTACAGACTGTTCTGTTTCTGACAGATTCTGTTTTCATTGCATAGTTTGCTTGTTTTCTAATTTCTACGGCTTATATTTCTCAATATAAATTGTAGAAATGATATGGTACAGTAGGCATTGTGTGAGAACAATTATGAACCTTGTCTTTTACAGTACCAAAGTGAATGGTTTAGTCTTTATCATACTAACCTATCTCACGAAGTTCCGTTAAGTTTTGTGTGATTGAAGTTTTCAAGTTTTGGGTGAGATATCGATATGAGGAGAATAAGAAGTGGAAAGACCCTAAGATTGGGCATGCCCAAGGCACCCGAAGGTAATATTCAAGGAGGACTCAAGCGCCTAAGCTTGGGGATGCCCCGGAAGGCATCCCCTCTTTCGTCTTCAAAACTATCGGTATACCTTACTCGGAGCTATATTTTTATTCGTCACATGATATGTGTTTTGCTTGGAACGTATTTTCAATTTTACTTGCAGTTTGAATAAAATCATTGGATCTGAAATCTTGAATGAAAAATAATCCTCCCATGGCTAGTTAATTATTTGACTACTCAGTGTTCTTCACTTATATCTTTTTGGAGTAGTTTGTCATTTACTCACGTGCTTCGCGTATATCCTATGATTAAATGGTTGAATGAATTGAATATAATAAATCTGAATTTATATACGTTTCATATGCTTAAAACATGGGGAGTAATGACTTCACACATAATAAGTATAGGTAGTAAACTTATTGAAAGTTAGCAAACGCAGAATTGGTCACTTGAACAATTCATGAAAGAATATTGAAGGAAGAGAGATTTAACATATAAATATACTATCTTGGACATCTTTTGTAATTGTGAGCACTCATTAAAATATGACATGCTAAAAAGTTGATGTTGGACAAAGAAGACAACTTAATGGGTTATGTTTTCCTATATCCGAAATGTTGTATTGTCTTGGATCATCCAACATGTTGAGCTTGCCTTTCCCTCTCATGCTAGCCAAATTCTTTACACCAAGTAGAGATACTACTTGTGCTTCCAAAAATTCCTTAACCCAGTTTTGCCATGAGAGTCCACCATACCTACCTATGGATTGAGTAAGATCCTTCAAGTAAGTTGTCATCGATGCATGCAATAAAAAATTGCTCCTTAAATATGTATGATCTATTAGTGCGAAGAAAATAAGCTTTATACGAACTTGTGATAGGGAAGAAATAAAAGCGATGGACTGCATAATAAAGGTCTTTATCACAAGAGGCAATATAAAGTGACATTCTTTTGCATTAAGATTTTGTGCATCCAACCATAAAAGCGCATGACAACCTCTGCTTCCCTCTGCGAAGGGCCTATCATTTACTTTTATCTTCTACCCTTATACAAGAGTCATGGTGATCATCACCTTTCCTTTTTACACTTTTTCCTTTGGCAAGCACTTTGTGTTGGAGCGATCCGGATATATATATCCACTTGGATGTAGGTTTTCATAAATTATTATTGTTGACATTACCCTTGAGGTAAAAGCTTGGGAGGCGAAACTATAAGCCCCTATCTTTCTCTGTGTCCGATTAAAGCTTTGAACCCATAAATATCACATGAGTGTTAGCAATTGTGAAAGATTAAATGATAGTTGAGTATGTGGAGTTTGCTGAATCAAAGCTCTTACATAGACCCTTCCCAAAAATAAGATGAATTGCAATTGTTTGATGACTAAGAGCACTGTTTGTTAGTTTTCAAGAAAGTTTATGATCTATACTTTAACATGTGAATAGCTTGTTACTTGATCATAAAAAGGTTTATGAGATGAGCTACTGTTGTGACATATAATGATGCTAGAAAAGGTGATTGAAATTATCATTGATCAAACTTGTGCACCTGCTAGCATTCACACTTCATAAATTATTTCTTTTATCATTTACCTACTCGAGGACGAGCAGGAATTACGCTTGGGGATGCTGATACGTCTCCAACATATCTATAATTTATGAAGTATTCATGCGATTATATTATCCATCTTAAATGTTTTATATGCATATATATGCTATTTTATATGATTTTTAGGACTAACCTATTAACCTAGAGCCCAGTGCCAGTTTCTGTTTTTTCCTTGTTTTAGAGTTTTACAGAAAAGGAATACCAAACGGAGTCCAATTGACGTGCCAATTTTTGACAATTTTTTATGGACCAAAAGAAGCCCCCAGAGTAAAAGAGTTGGGCCAGAAGAGTCCCGGGCTGTCCACGAGGGTGGGGGGTGCGCCCACCCCCCTGGGCGTGGGCCCCTATCTCGTGGATGACTCGAAGACCCCCCCCCCCCCCCTGACGTGAAACCGACGCCAAAAATTCCTATAAATACAGAAACCCCCAGAAAATAACCTAGATCGGAAGTTCCGCCGCCGCAAGCCTCTATTGCCACGAGAAATCAATCTAGGCCCTCTCTGGCACCCTGCCGGAGGGGGCCATCATCACCGGGGGCCATGGAGGAGGATCCTGAAGGGGCCATCACCGCCATGAAGGCCAAGGACCAGAGGGAGAATCTCTCCCCATCTAGGGGGGAGGCCATGGAGGACGAAGCACAAGGGGGAGAACCTCTCCTCCTCTCTCTCGGTGGCGCCGGAGTGCCATCGGGAGGGGAATCATCGCCGCGGTGATCGTCTTTATCAACATCACCATCATCATCTCTTTTACGCGTTCCACTCTCCCGCACCCCGCTGTAATCCCTACTTGAACATGGTGCTTTATGCCACATATTATGATCCAATGATGTGTTGCCATCTTATGATGTTTTGAGTAGATATCTTTTGTCCTTGGGTTTATTGATGATCTAGATTGGTATGAGTTGTATGTTTTATTTTGGTGTTGTCCTATTGTGCCCTCCGTGTCGCGCAAGCGTGAGGGATTCCCGTTGTAGGGTGTTGCAATATGTTCATGATTCGCTTATAGTGGGTTGCTTGAGTGACAGAAGCATAAACCCGAGTAAGGGGGTTGTTGCGTATGGGATAAAGGGGACTTGATGCTTTAATGCTATGGTTGGGTTTTACCTTAATGATCTTTAGTAGTTGCGGATGCTTGCTAGAGTTCCAATCATAAGTGCATATGATCCAAGAAGAGAAAGTATGTTAGCTTATGCCTCTCCCTCATATGAAATTGCAATAGTGATTACCGGTCTTATTAACAATTGCCTAGGATAATTCCGCACACCAACCCATCATTATTCCACACTCGCTATTCATAATATTTAGTAATATATTCTAACTTTATGATAACAGCACCTACTTTTATATTTTACCTCTCCGGTATCATGCAAAGTTATCCTCTTCATACCCACAACGTAGTTTTATTTCTCGTCTCTAGTTGGAAGCAAACGTTCGGTGTACGTAGAGTCGTATCAGTGGCAGATAGGACTTGAGAGAATATTGATCTTACCTTTAGCTCCTTGTGGGTTCGACACTCCATAATTATCACTTCCACCTTTGGGATTTGCTACGATGATTCCCTGCACTTGGAGATTATCACATCTTTATAATCACCCAGTTATGTTGTGACGTTTGATAGCACACTAAGTGTTCCTCCGGTATTTGGGAGTTGCATAATCTCATAGTCATAGGAACATGTATAAGTCATGAAGAAAGCAATAGCAACAAACTAAACGATCAAGTGCTAAGCTAACCGAATGGGTCAAGTCAATCACATCATTCTCTAATGATGTGATCCCGTTGATCAAATGACAACTCATGTCTATGGCTAGGAAACTTAACCATCTTTGATTAACGAGCTAGTCAAGTAGAGGCATACTAGTGACACTCTGTTTGTCTATGTATTCACACATGTACTAAGTTTCCGGTTAATACACTTCTAGCATGAATAATAAACATTTATCATGATATAAGGAAATATAAATAACAACTTTATTATTGCCTCTAGGGCATATTTCCTTCACAAAACTCAACAGAAAATCTCATAAGCTCCGTTAGTATAAGAAAATAAATCACCACTTTTTGTACTGTTTTGAACTCATTCTTTATTTATATTGGTGTAATATCTACTGTATTCCAACTTTTCCATGGTTCATACCCCCCGATACTACCCATAGAATCATCAAAATAAGCAAACAACACATAGAAAACAGAATCTGTCAAAAACAGAACAGTCTGTAGCAATCTGTAACTCTCGAATACTTCTGTAACTCCAAAAATTCTGAAAAATAAGGACAACCTGGGCAATTTGTGTACCAATCTAGTGCAAAAAGAATTAGATCAGAAGCACGCTTCTGTGAATTAAAAAAATTATTTTCCTAGGCGCAAAAGTTTCTGTTTCTCAGCAAGATCAAAACAACTATCACCGTAAGCTATCCCAAAGGTCTTACTTGGAACAAACACTAATTAAAACACAAAACCACATCTAACCAGAGGCTAGATGAATTATTCAAAGAAAAACAGGAACAAAAAGCAAGGAACTAGAAATAAAATTGGGTTGCCTCCCAACAAGCGCTATTGTTTAACGCCCTTAGCTAGGCATAAAACACGAATAGATCTAGGTATTGTCATATTTGGTATGGAATTCTTCAATTGCACACTTGTAATCCTTAGGAGATTCTTTGGTTTTATCAATGATCAAACTCCTAGGCAAGAAATCAAGAAATTCACTCGTGGCAATCAGTTCCTTAATAATATCGAAAAAATTGGGGTGAACACTTTTTTTTGAATATTTACTGTGAGGCAAAGCCCCACAGCCCTTTATTAAAGAAAACAGAACTGTACAAGCAAATTACAGACTATACAAAGAAAAAAAGAAAAGAGCCTACCTATGACTAAACATCCCTACCTGCTTTAGAACACAGAATCAACCCAAGCCAAGGGTTTTGGTTTAATACAATCCTTCACCCTATGAGCAAGCAATGAAATATCATGGATGAATTTACACTTCCAAGCACTGAAAGTAGCTCTCTCAGCTCTGAAGGTTCTGCCATTTCTTAAAATCCAAATATTCCAGGCTGCTGTCAGCATAACTTCAAAGAAGAAAGGGTGCCTGAAGCTGGATCTAGCATGCATGATACATTGCAGTATATCGGGGCCTCCAGACCAATCAATGCCCAAGTAGCTCCAGACTCTACAGCTGAATGTGCAATTAAAAAATAGGGATTCTATCCTCATACACCAGCTCACTGCAAATGAGACAGAGATTGTCATCTTGGCTTGAGCACCAATGTCTTCGAACTAGCATATCCTTGGTGTTGAGTCTGTCAAAGAATAACAGCCACCCAAACACCTTGCTCTTCATAGTGCACCTACTCTGCCACAACCATTTGCAAGGTTGTATTGTAGGTAGGTGGGAGTGCATGATCATGTAGAAGCTTTTGGCAGTGTATTCCCCTGATTTACCAGGCCATATCCAAACATCAGGTATAGTGGGGTCTCTGTCTAACTACATGATCCAACCTTCCAGCATGTGTAACTCAGCAGCAGCCTCATGAGAAAGAGGCAAATAAAACATGGAGAATAGATCCTGGGATTGAAGAAATTCCTGCACTGAGATCTTATCATTATTGACAAAAGAAAACAACCTACGCAATCTCCAACATAGGGGTCTAGCAGAACCCCCAATGTGCCAAGAATCTGTCCAGAACAAAGCAGTGTCACCCATGTTGATATGAGCTGAGGCAATAGCAGTATAAGCCTCATGCAGTTTCAGAACATCCCTCCACCAGAAAGATCCAGCTTGAGCTGTGGCCTGTGGAACCCCATGATCATAGTAGTTGTTCCATATCAGGGTCACCCAAGGAATATCAACCTTGTTATAGAACTTGTGAAGATGCTTGATGAGGAGTCCTTTATTTTGGATGTTCAGATTAATAACTCCTAAACCCCCTTTATCTTTTGGCCTGCAAACTAGCTCCCATGCAGCCAGAGACTGCTTTGGAGCATCGCTATTGCCCCTCCAGAGACATTGCATGAAGATTCTGTCTAGCTGCTTAATGATCCCTGGTGGAATATTGAGGCTGCACAGAAAGTATATTGGCAGAGAGGTCAGGACACAGGTAAGAAGCTGCAAGCGAGATCCTTGATTCAGTATGTAAGAGCTTGCAGTTAACCTCCTCTCAAGATTGTCAACTAGAGGCATTAGGTCAATGATCCTTGGCCTAGTACTTCCCAAAGGCAATCCAAGATAAGTAAATGGTAGCTGCCCAATTCTACAACCAAGAATAGCAACAAGCCTAGTAGCCTCCTCATCACTCATATTCAATGGAATCATTGAAGATTTAGCAAAGTTCACCTTTAAACCTGTGGATTGTTGGAAGGTAAGCAGCATGTTCTTTAGGGCAACAAGCTCATCATCCTGAGCTGCAAGAAATGAAATCGTGTCATCCGCATATTGAATGATAGGAAAATCTCTGTCATGGGTTGGAATAGGCAAAGAGAGCATGCCATGCTCCAACATTTGGTTGACCACAGACTGCAACAGATCCGCTGCGATGACAAACAACAATGGTGATAGGGGATCACCCTGTCTGACCCCACACGTGCACTTAAATTGCTTTTCAGGAATTCCATTTAACAACACAGACGAAGAACCTGTGGACAGTAATTGTTTAACCCAAAATATCCATTTGGCATCAAACCCTTTATGCTGCAACATCTGTAGAATAACCTCATGCTCGACAGTGTCAAAGGCCTTAGCAAAATCCAGTTTAAGAATTATGATTGGACGCTTGGACTGTTTACATTGATGGATATACTCAAAACTCCAGGCCAGACAATCCTGAATTGACCTACCCTTAAGGAACCCATACTGATTTTTGTGGATACACCTAAGGATCACCTTCTGCAACCGGTTGGCCAACAACTTTGTTAGAAATTTTAGACAAGTGTTGGTCAGAGATATTGGCCGGAAATCATCAGGCCCTTCTGGTGAAATGATCTTGGGTATGAGTGTAATGAGGGAGCCATTAATGTTTTCCAACGAAAGCTTCCCCTCATAAAAATCCCGAATCATCCTCAATAAATCCTTCTCAATTATAGGCCAACAATGCTTGACAAACATCCCATTAAATCCATCTGGGCCAGGTGCCCGATCCACCGTCAATTCTTTCAAAACTTTGTTGATTTCCTCATGAGAAAACGGCAAGGATAGCTCCTCCAGTCCCGGGATGGGCTGGATTGAATGGTTCAAATCGAAGCCCATATTGATCCCTTGGGCCTGGCCCATCCTAGATTTGAACGAAGCCCAAAGAATTCCCGCCATCTGAGCGTGATCAGTCACAGGATCAAGCATGGCATTGGTCTTCAGACTGGAGATTGAATTCCTCCTCATACGCTCCGAGGCCATGGCATGAAAATTTTTAGAATTCTCCTCGCCAACCTTTATATATCTAATAGTGCACCTCTGTTTCCAATAAATATAATGTATTTTCAACAGGTGTTCATAGTGGAACTTCACTATTTTCCAAAAATTGAATTCCGGCCTTGTTAAAGGTCTCACTTCCTCCAGCTGATCAAAGTGCAGAATCACCTTTGAGCAATCAACAGTAAGTTTTTTGATGTATGATAACTTTTTGCTCCAAATCATACCGCAGCCGCTTAAATTTCCTTGTGAGAACCGCAGAAGCAGACAGATCAGAGAATACCGGTGCATTCCAAGACTTGGTGACACAATCCATGAACCCCGGCATATCAACCCAGAAGTTTTCAAACCTAAAAATCTTGGCCGCAGGAATGGTAATGTCAATGGACACCACACAAGGCACATGATCCGAGGCAGTTCTGGCTAGTGGGTTAACCACAGTGTTCGGATAATGTGAAATCCAATCAGCAGTAGTAAAGAACCAATCAAGCTGCTCAAGCAAGGGATTTTGCTGCATATTAGACCAGGTGAAGCTACGGCCTTTCAAGGGCAGCTCCAAAAGACCAAGGTGACCAATGATTTCGTTGAAGAGGAAAATATCATTAATATCACCACCCGGGAGGTTTCTGTTATCCAATGACCTGATGAAGTTAAAGTCCCCCAACAACAGCCAATTTTCATCGGGAGGGATGTCTAGATGATATAGCCAACTAACGAAATCGTCCCTAGGCTGACCCTCACATGGCCCATATACAGAGGCTAAGGTCCATTTTTCGGAGTTCTGTAACGATTGGAAGGAGACCACAACACCAAATCTCTGTATATCAACAAGCTGGGCGTGAAAGATCGAGGAGTTCCAAATGACTAAAATCCCACCAGAGGCCCCAACAGAAGGCGAGAACGCGAATTGATCAAACCTCCTAGGACAAAAGGATCTAATCATTCGAATATCAAAATTCTCGCATTTAGTTTCCTGCAGACAGAGGACAGAACATCTGCTCTCCTCAATCTTAGCACGTAAATCACGCTGCCTAACCTCAGAATTCAGCCCACGCACGTTCCAACAGAGCACATTCCAATTTTGATAATAACAATTATCCATAAAAAAAACAGCACTGAGAAGTAGTTGCAGATCTAGCTGCTTAACAGCGTGGACAAGGGCATAACAAAAGTGCAAACAGCAGTAACCGAGGAGTTCAGACAGGCACACAAACAGAAAGTTCTAACATAAAACGGACACAACAACAAAAGTGCCCAACTCTCTATCAAGCTTCTTTGACCGTCAATCATCATGTGAACCATCATCTTCTTCAGCAGGACGTGGAGAAGCCATAAGCTTCTCGACCAATAACTCAGACGGATCAATGCCCAACGCCACTCCGATTGCCTGCATTGTTGATATAGGTGTAGGGGGTGGGAGAGGAAGCTGGTTGTGCTCATCGTGAAGACGAAGCTTCTTTGCCTTGGGGCGACGCAGGGGGGCAGACCTCGGAGGGATTGCAGAAACTGGCTTCATGCCCGTCCTTTTGGCAGAACTGCGCGTCATCCTTCTGGTGGAGAAGTCCAGAACTGGCGCCACAAGCGTGACAGAACGCCTGGAGCGTGCAGACTGACGTGGGCGCTTGCCCAACGGAGTTGGAGAGACCGAAGTAAACTGAAAATCCTCCTGAGAAACCTGTGAAGGAGAATGTGGAACCTGAGAACTGGAGCGCGAGAGATCATCAGATGGCAACTCTTCAATGACCACCGAAGAGCTGATCCCAGGATCGGGGACACATTGCTTGGTAGTCAAGAGCAGAAATTTCTGTTGCAGATCAGCAGACCCAAATTTAACTTGCATCAACGTCGCAGAAAACCTAGGCAGACAAGCTGGTATATCCCTGATGACAAATTCAGGCAGTAAGGATTTGAACGATCTCTCCCAGATCATAGCCGGCGGAAGAACTGGCCCATAAAAGACCCTGACCATTCCAAGATGAATCGTGTCCAACTGCACTAATGGTGGAGCTTGCAGAGGCTGCTGAACTTCAACCGTATCCTCATCATCAGTAGAGTCCAAGGAAGGGTTCAAAATCATAGAATTTTGGTCTTGGATTGGTTGAACCTCTTCATGCTGCTGCTGATCAGGCTGAGCTTGTTCCTCCCAGGGGCCCCATCCAGGCTCATGTTGCACATTATCAGCCCATCCTGCCACATCATTCTGTCCTTGATTATGACCCGGTGGAACTGCATTCCATCCAAGAGCAGGGTATGGAGGCATCGCCCAAAACGGTTGCGGCAGATCAACTCCAGGCATCGGGTGAGGATTCCCATTAAGAGGCATAGGATCTTCATCCGCTGGGATCATGGCACCAGCAAATTCACCTGATAAGATATAAAAACCAGCTGACCATGACGCCATGACCTCACCCCAATTGGCAAATTGCCGAAAAGTCACGGAGCGAGGGACTAGTGCATTATCAGGGAACGAGGCACAGACCAAAGATCTAACCTTGTGCCTGTCAATACTATTCCAGTAATGAAACTGTCCAAAGGTGCCAACCATATCAGCAATGCACTGAGTGTTTCTATAATCTAAAGGGATGCCGATGAACATCAACCTCCCCATCCGTTGGCCATGAATAGCACGAAAACCTTCACCATGATTGTGCGGGATAAAACGGACAAAAAACTCATTGCCTTCGTCATCGACACCTAAAGGAAACGGTGGATGAAGAGTAAAAGAGCCCCGGACAACTGGATCTTCCATCTCGAACAAACCAACTCCTTGGAACCAAGTTTGAGCAGAAATAACTGGAACATGCATCACCTGAACTAGGAAATCAAGAACCTGCTGACGACGGACACCAACCAGCTCTGGGGTGGAATCGGCTCCACAATGGCCACCATGTACTGCTCATGCGCCCGAGGTGGTGGAACGGCCGACGTGTAGAAGGTGCGGGGCAGACGATCTGCTCTACCATCTTCAATGTCAAAACCCGCTGGGATGAAGCGATGCGGGTCGATCGCGTACACCACCATTGGAGGCTGCGGAGCAGGAGCCGGGCCGGAGCTGGAAGAAGCTTGGGTGTGCGAGGCAGGGCGGATTGGCGGCGATGGTGGCGGCGGAGAAGCGGAGGATGGGGTTTTCTCCGGAGTCGTTTGGCCTCGGGAAACTAGAGAGACGGGGGAGGAAAGGAAGTCCTCTTTTCTGTCCCGCTTCCCAAAACCCGGTGATGGGACTTTAGGTACCCAGACGGACAAGTCAGGCGGCTTGCCGGTGCAGTTTATTTTAACGTGTCCCGAACGAAAACAATTTCGGCACCGGACCTGATTCGTGCATGTCTCTGACGTGTGGCGCATAGCCAAGCAATTCTGACAGTCCCAATAACTCGCAGCCATATCTTCAATCATATTGTCAAAACTTTGCAGATCTCTGATAATATCCTGAGGGGAGGAAGCTCTAGAGGCCAGGGGTGATGGGCTGCTACTCTCGTCATCAGACAGGCAGATGGGCTGGACCCTCGAGCCCAACAGAGGAACGTGGCCTGGTGAGGGGGACTGAGGGGATGCTGGAGAATCCAAACCCTCCAAGGCAAAACTAATCGGCCACCCGAGGATCCAGGGTTTAAACGAGTAGGAGATAAACCCTCCGGGGAAGGCGGGATTGTTCCAAACTGAATCGCCAGCCTTGCCGGCGGCGAGGTCATCACCGGAGAAGAAACATCCGCATCCTCATGGGACGAAACATGATAACCAGCTGCTCTGACCGTGGTCACCTCATCAACGGACGGGCCATAGCTATAGCCCTTACGTGCCGGGTATTGCATGAACGTAGCATGTTTCTTAGGAAGAGGTTTGGCCGCGCGAGCACGGAGAGATGATTTGGCTGGAGCATGTTTCATGGCCTCTAAACCAAGGCGAGCTCTCCTCTTAGAGGGACTAACTAAAACCCATTCCTCTTGGCATTCAGATTGCCAAAGACTAAATTCTTTCTTCCAATCTGGGCCGCCATGACCCCAAAGATGGAAGAAACACTTGAATTGATCACAAACTAAACTCCTCTGATGCAGAATGAAAAATCCCACTTCCTTGCAAGAAACGTTGAACGAGAAAACGCCATGGTGGAGGAAAGATACCTTGAGGTGTGAACAAAATCCTCTGATGGCTGCCTCAAGAGCGAACCCCACATTCTCCTCATCTAGCTGGAATGTATGCCGTGCAAATGAAACCACCATAATGAAATGGCCCATGTCCGACGTGGGGTGCACCGATCTGTTGAAGGTGCGTTGGATCTCGTTCGCCAACTTCATCCCCGGGGAGAAATCCAATCCCAAGGAGATCGCTGCATGGACCGCCATGAGGAAGAAGACAACCAGAAGAGAGAGGGAGAGACGCCGGGAAGGATGAGCCGATCAGATGGCAAAACCCACGGAGAGATGTGGGGATCACCGGCGGTGGTGGGTGGCTAGGGTTAGGGTGGCGGTGGAGAGGTGGGAGTCGCCATCTATCTGTCAATACAATGTCGAAGAAGTTTCGGGTGAACACTTATTGTTTTGAGATCTTCATTTTCTTTACTAGAAGATTCACCCTTATTCTTAGGAACGTAAATAAACTTGGCAGTCTTAGTAGGAGGGAGATTTTGAGTAGTTTTAACGCAGGAAAAAGCAGAACCCAAGTTGGTAATAATATCCTCTAGTTTGCCAATTCTAGTAGAATCTTGATCTATCTTTTAGTTAACTATGGGTTCCTTTTCTCTAAGATTCTTTAAAGTAACTCCTACCTTAGATCCATATTGAGTAATCTGATTATGAATATTTTTATCCAAATTTTCAATCAACTCAACAGTAGCAATTTTATTCTCAATAATATCAAGCCTTTGCATCACATGTTCCAAGGTTAAAACAGTCCCATTGATCAAAAGAGGTGGTGGGCCTAACAAATCTATCATGGCATTGTAAGAGTCAAAAGTATGGCTCCCCAAGAAATCCCCCCCCCCCCGGTAATGGTATTCAGAACATATCTATTCAAAGGAGTAACTCCCACATAAAATTGTGAAGAAGAACGGCAGTAGATTGCTTTCGAGTGGATCTGTTTTGAGCATTGCAAATTCTATACCAAGCATCTTTTAAATTTTCTCCCTCCCTTTGTTTAAAATTAAGGACTTCATTATCGGGAGTACTAACAATGATGGGAGGACTAGCCATGAAGGCAAGATAAATGATCTAACGCACGAGCAAACAAAAGCAAACGAAGAAGACGAAAGGAAGAGGGGAGAAGAAAAGGCAAATCTTTTCGAAAATTGTTTTAGAAGTGGGGAGATGAAAACGAGAGGCGAATGGCGAATAATGTAATGCAAGAGATGAGAGTTTATGATGGGTATTTGGTATGTCTTTACTTGGCGTAAATCAACCCGGCAACGGCGCCAGAAATTCTTCCTGCTACTTCTTGAGCTTGAGTTGGTTTTTCCCTTGAAGAGGAAAGGGTGATGCAGCAAAGTAGAGATAAGTATTTCCCTCAGTTTGAGAACCAAGGTATCAATCCAGTAGGAGACAACACACAAATCACCGAATATCTACACAAACAATCAAACAAACTTGCACCAACGCGATAAAGGGGTTGTCAATGCCTTCACGATTACTTGCAAAAGTGAGATTTGATAGAGATAGATAAACGATAAAGTAAATATTTGTGGTATTTTTGGTTTATAGATCGGAAAGTAAAAGATTGCAAAAAGAGTACATCGGAAACTTATATTGTAGATCAAAAACTTATATGATGGAAAATAGACCCGGGGGCCATAGGTTTCACTAGAGGCTTCTCTCAAGTTATAATATAGTGGGTGAACAAATTACTGTCGAGCAATTGATAGAAAAGCGCAAAGTTATGACAACATCTAAGGCAATGATCATGAATATAGGCATCACGTCCGTGTCAAGTAGACCGAAATGATTCTGCATCTACTACTATTACTCCACACATCGACCGCTATCAAGCATGCATCTAGAGTATTAAGTTCATAAAGAACGGAGTAACCTATTAAGCAAGATGACATGATGTAGAAGAATTAACTCAAGCAATATGACGAAAAACCCATCCTTTTATCCTCGATGGCAACAATACAATACGTGCCTTGCTGCCCCTACTGTCACTGGGAAAGGACACCGCAAGATTGAACCCAAAACTAAGCACTTCTCCCATTGCAAGGAAAACCAATCTAGTTGGCCAAACCAAACCGATAGTTCGAAGAGAATTACAAAGATATCAAATCATGCATATAAGAATTCAAAGAAGATTGAAATAATATTCATAGATAAGTTGATAATAAATCCACAATTCATCGGATCTTGGCAAACACACCACAAAAAAGTATTACATCAAATAGATCTCCAAGAACATCAAGGAGAACATGGTATTGAGAGTCAAAGAGAGAGAAGAAGCCATCTAGCTACTAGCTATGGACCCGTAGGTTTGTGGTAAACTACTCACGCTTCATCGGAAGGGCAATGGAGTTGATGTAGAAGCCCTCCATGATCGAATCCCCCTCCGGCAGGGTGCCGGAAAAGGTCCCTAGATGGGATCTCACGGGTATAGAAGGTTGTGGCGGTGGAAAAGTGTTTTCGTGGATGCCTCTGGTGGTTTGGGGATATATGGGAATATATAGGCGAAAGAATTAGGTCAGGAGGTGCACGAGGGGCCCACAAGGGTGGGGGCTCACCCTCCACCCTAGGCGTGCCATCCGTCCTTGTGGCGGCCTCGTGGCTCCTCCGACTTCATCTCCAAGTCTCCTAGTTGTCTTCTGGTCCAAGAAAAATCATCGCGAAGGTTTTATTCCGTTTGGTATTCCTTTTCTGTGAAACTCAAAAACAGGGAAAAACAGGAACTGGCACTGGGCTCTAGGTTAATAGGTTAGTCCCAAAAATAATATAAAATAGCATATTAATGCATATTAAACATCCAAAACAGATAATATAATAGCATGGAACAATCAAAAATTGTAGATACGTTGGAGACGTATCACTGAACTTCGTAGGTCAACAGAACACGTTCCGCACCAGAGTGGTACGGTAATCTTGTCCTGGAAGTCATGTTACTAGACCAAGGCGAACCTACGAACTATGAAGAATCTATGATGAGCCCATATTCCGACAGATGGCTTGAAGCCATGAAATCTGAGATAGGATCCATGTATGAGAACAAAGTGTGGACTTTGGTGGACTTGCCCGATGATCGGCAAGCCATAGAGAATAAATGGATCTTCAAGAAGAAGACAGACGCTGATGGTAATATTACTGTCTACAAAGCTCGACTTGTCGCAAAAGGTTTTCGACAAGTTCAAGGGGTTGACTATGATGAGACTTTCTCACCCGGGTGATGCTTAAGTGTGTCTGAATCATGTTAGAAATTGCCGCATTTTATGAAATTTGGCAAATGGATGTCAAAACTGCAATCCTTTATGAAATTTGGCAAATGGATGTCAAAACTGAAATTTGGCAAATGGATGTCAAAACATCAAAGAATTGTATTTGATGCAACCAGAAGGTTTTGTCGATCCTAAAGGTTCTAACAAAGTGTGCAAGCTCCAACGATTCATCTATGGACTGGTGCAAGCATCTCGGAGTTGGAATATACGCTTTGATGAGGTGATCAAAGCATATGGTTTTATACAGACTTATGGTGAAGCCTATATTTACAAGAAAGTGAGTGGGAGCTCTGTAGCATTTCTGATAATGTATGTGGATGACATATTGTTGATTGGAAATGATATAGAATTTCTGGATAGCATAAAAGGATACTTGAATAATAATTTTTCAATGAAAAACCTCAGTGAAGCTGCTTAAATATGAGGCATCAACATCTATAGAGATAGATCAAGATGCTTGATAAGACTTTCAATGAGTACATACCTTGACAAGATTTTGATGGAGTTCAAAATGGACCAGTCAAAGAAGGAGTTCTATCCTGTATTGTAAGGTGTTAAGTTGAGTAAGACTCAAAGCCCGACCACGGCAGAAGATAGAAAGAAAATGAAAGTCATTCCCTATGCCTCAACCATAGGTTCTATAAAGTATGTCATGCTGTGTACCAGACCTGTTGTGTGCCTTGCCATTAGTTTGGCAAGGGGGTACAATAGTGATCCAGGAGTAGATCTCTTGATAGCGGTCAAAATTATCCTTAAAGGACTAAGGAAATGTTTCTCGGTTATGGAGGTGATAAAGGGTTCGTCGTAAAGGGTTACGTCGATGCATGCTTTAACACTAATCTAGATGACTCGGAGTCTCAATCTGGATACGTATTGAAAGTGGGAGCAATTAGCTAGAGTATCTCCATGCAGAGCATTGTAGACATAGAAAATTGCAAAATATATACGGATCTAAATGTGGCAAACCCATTGACTAAACCTCTCTCACAAGCAAAACATAATCACACCTTAGTACTCTTTGGGTGTTAATCACATGGCGATGTGAACTAGATTATTGACTCTAGTAAACCCTTTGGGTGTTAGTCACATGGCGGTGTGAACTATGGGTGTTAATCACATGAAGATGTGAACTACATTATTGACTCTAGTGCAAGTGGGAGACTAAAGGAAATATGCCCTAGAGGCAATAATAAAGTTGTTATTTTATATTTCCTTATTCATGATAAAGGTTTATTATTCATGCTAGAATTCTATTGATCGGAAACTTAAATACATGTGTGAATACATAAACAATACCGTGCCCCTAGTAAGCCTCTACTAAACTAGCTCGTTGATCAAAGATGGTAAGGTTTCCTAACTATGGACATGTGTTGTCATTTGATAATGGGATCACATCATTAGGAGAATGATGTGATGGACAAGACCCACCCGTTAGCTTAGCATAATGATCGTTCAGTTTATTGCTATTGCTTTCTTCATGTCAAATACATATTCCTTCGACTATGAGATTATGCAACTCCCGGACACCGGAGGAATACCTTGTGTGCTATCAAACGTCACAACGTAACTGGGTGATCATAAAGATGCTCTATAGGTATCTCCGAAGGTGTTTGTTGACTTGGCATAGATCAAGATTAGGATTTGTCACTCTGAGTTTTGGAGAGGTATCTTTGGGTAATACACATCATAAGCTTGCAAGCAAATGACTAAGGAGTTAGTCACAAGGTGATGTATTACGGAACGAGTAAAGAGACTTGCCAGTAACGAGATTGAACTAGGTATAGAGATACCGACGATCGAATCTTGGGCAAGTAACATACCAATGGACAAAGGGAATTACGTATGTTGTCATAACGGTTCGACCGTTAAAGATCTTGATAGAATATGTAGCAGCATATGGGCATCTAGGTTCCACTATTGGTTATCGATCGGAGAGGTGTCTCGGTCATGTCTACATAGTTCTCGAACCCGTAGGGTCCGCACGCTTAACGTTCGTTGACGATATAGTGTTATATGAGTTATATGTTTTGGTGACCGAATGTTGTTCGGAGTCCCGGATGAGATCACGAACATGACGAGGAGTCTTGAAATGGTCGAGAGGTAAATATTTATATATAGGACGATGGTATTTGGACACCGGAAGTGTTTCGGGACGTACCGGGAAGAAATCAGGTCACCAGAAGGGGTTCCGGGCACCCCTGGCATGTATATGGGCTTAATGGGCCAAGGGAGGGATAGACCAGCCCACAGGGGGATGGTGTGCCCCTTTCCCTAGCAAAACAGCCCTAGGGAAGGAAAGGGGGGAGGTCTAGCCCCTCCTGCCTTTCCCTCTCATGGGAGAAAGGAAAAGGGGGGCGCCACCCTCCCCTGCCTTTCCCCCGCTCCTATACATGGCAGGGGGCGCCACCTTGGGAGAGACCCCAAGTAGGATTCCTCCTACTTTGGCACCCCCCTTGTCTGCTCCTCCCTCCCTCCCACCTATATATATATATATATATATATATATATATATATATATATATATATGTGTGGGAAGATGGCGCCTAGCACACAACAGACAATTGCTTAGCCTTGTGCGGCGCCTCCCTCCACCGTTTACACCCTCGGTCATATTTTCACAGTGCTTAGGCGAAGCCTTGCGGAGATCACTTCACCATCACCGTCACCATGCCATCGTGCTGCCAGAACTCATCCACTACTTCGCCCATCTTGCTGGATCAAGAAGGCGAGGACGTCACCGAGCTGAACGTGTGCAGAACTCGGAGGTGTCGTGCGATCGGTACTCGATCGGTTGGATCGCGAAGAAAGTTGGACTACATCAACCACGTTGTGAAATGCTTCCGCTTATGGTCAACGAGGGTATGTAGACACCCCCCCCCCTCATTGCTATGCATCTCCATGGATAGATCATTGCGTGTGCGTAGTTTTTTTTGTTTTCCATGTAACGTTCCCCAACACGTTGGTGCAGGGTGCATGCATGAACCGTGACCGCTCATCTCTCATTTTGCTGCGTCGCAGCAATGTACCTCATGTCCGAGCTCATATTCATGCAACTCATGCAACATAAAAGATAAATCTACGTGGATCAACAAACTAACAACAAATGCAGTTAAATCGGTGAAAATTCACATTGCAACATTGATCGGACAACCAGAATACCAGTCATCCTCTAGAACAGGCGGAGGATATTTGACCGGTCATCCTGCAGAGCAGGCGGTCCTGCTGTTTGGCATACCGGGCCATCTTCATTTTTGCCTCGCGCTCCGACAACTCGATGGCAAGCCGAAGCGCTTTGACATTTTTTGGCAAGTCCTCGAAACTTGCGAAGGTCAAGGTCAAACGTGAGGAGCCTGTCCTCACAATTCACCACCACCCTCTCTGTGCCTCATATCCGGGAGTCCACGTACGCATCAACGCGGGCACGAGGACACAACAGTACCCGGGCACGCCATCTGGAGTAGATTGAGCTTGTGGGTGTGGTGGGCGGCGTACCTGGACGGGCGCGGAGCGACCAGAGTCGTGAAGGGCATGAGGGTCTGGCGACGTCACCGAAAGACGAGAGAGGGCGTGGAACTGGAGCTTCCCCTGCGACCCAAGTCCAAGACCGCCCGACGCAACGTGATGTGAAGGGTGAGCTCCTCCATGTCATCGTCGGTGATGGACCTGCCACTGGTGGCCGCATTGCTGCTGTCGCTCGCCATATATCGGATGGGGACATATTAGAAGAGGAGGACATGGAGAGAGAGTGGAGTGGAGTGCTGATGCATCTCCCACGTATCTATAATTTATGAAATATTCATGCCATATGGTTTTGGTGCACGTTATATGAGTTTTATATGATTTTCATGGACTAACATATTAACCTAGTGCCTAGTGTCAGCTGTTGTTTTCTGCTTGTTTTTGGTTTCCAGAAAATCCATATCAAACGAAGTCAAAATGCGACTAAACTTTATGATGAATTTGTTTGAACATAAGAGAACCCCGAAGCCTCGTGGGAGGACCAAAAGACCCATGATTTGGTGACAAGGCAACCCGACGCGTCCTAGGGGGCGTGTGATGTTCCTTGTGGGCCCCTCGTAACTCCTTTTCACGTGATTCCAACGCCGAAGTTCTTATAAATATAGAAAACCCCAGAAATAAACCTAGAACACCGACTCCGCCGCCGCAAGCCTCTGTTCCGAAGAGATTCCATCTGGAGGCCTTTTTCGGCACCCTGCCAGAAGGGGGAATCATCACCGGAGGCCATCTTCATCATCTCGGCGATCTCCATGACGAGGAGGGAGTAGTCCACCCTCGGGGCTAAGGGTATGTACCAGTAGCTATGTGTTTGATCTCTCTCTCTCTCCTGTTCTTGATTTGGCACGATCTTAATGTACCATGAGCTTTGTTAACATAGTTGGATCATATGGTGTTCTTCCCTCTCTATCTTTGTTGTGATGAATTGAGTCTTGCTCTTTGAGGTTTCGTTATGTTGGATTGAATATTGGATTTGAGATCACCTGATGTATGTCTTGCATGTGGATACTCGTGGTGACAATGGGGTATTCTATTGAGTCACTTGATATATGTTTTGGTAATCAACTTGCGGATTCTCGTGGTGACATTGGGGTAATTGATAACCCACAAGTATAGGGGATCGCAACAATTTTCGAGGGTAGAGTATTCAACCCAAATTTATAGATTCGACACAAGGGGAGCCAAAGAATATTTGCAAGTATTAGCAACCGAGTTGTCAATTCAACCACACCTGGAGATTAATTATCCCCAGCAAAGTGATCAGTAGCAAAGTAGTATGGTAGTTTTGATAGTAGTAGCAGCAGCAATAGTAACAGTAGCCGTAGCAGCAATGATTTTGTAGCAAGTGCAATAGTGACAGTAGCAGTAGTAACTTAGCAGAAACAATATAGGAGAAATTCGTAGGCATTCGATCGGTCAATTCGTTGGATGATATTCATCATATAATAGTCATAACCTAGGGCGATACGGCACTAGCTCTAGTTCATAAATATAGTGTAGGCATGTATTCCATAAATTGTCATACGTGCTTATGGAAAGAACTTGCATGACATCTTTTGTCCTACCCTCCCGTGGCAGCGGGGTCCAATTGGAAACTAATGTATATTAAGGCCTCCTTTTAATAGAGAACCAGAACAAAGCATTAACACATAGTGAATACATGAACTCCTCAAACTACGGTCATCACCGGAAAGTATCCCGACTTCTGTCACTCCGGGGTTTACGGATCGTAACACATACTGGTGACTATAACTTGCAAGATCGGATCTAGAACATAGATATAATGGTGATAACATAAACGGTTCAGATCTGAAATCACGGCACCCGGGCCCAAAGTGATAAGCATTAAGCATGGCAAAGTCATAGCAACATCAATCTCAAAACATAATGGATACTAGGGATCAAGCCCTAATAAAACTAACTCGATTACATGATGAATCTCATCCAACTCCTCACCGACCAGTGAGCCTACGAAGGAGTTACTCACTCCCGGTGGGGAGCATCATGGAATTGGCGATGGAGAAGGGTTGGTGATGACGAATATCGAAGATCCCCCTCTCCGGAGCCCCAAACGGACTCTAGATCCGGCCTCCCGATGAAGAATGGAAGGTGGCGGCGGCTCAGCCTCGTGAAACGCGATAATTCTTCCTCCCCGATTTTTTCTCCAAATATGTGATTTTATAGTATCAGGTTTGGAGTCTGTGGGGACAACCCACCTGGGCGCGCCTGAGGGGGGGGCGCCCTGGTGGGTTGTGCCCACCCAGGTGCCCCCCTCGGGTGGTTCTTGGCTCCAGAAATTCTCTTTTATTATATAAAAATTCCTT
Source organism: Aegilops tauschii subsp. strangulata (assembly GCF_002575655.3). NCBI lineage: Eukaryota > Viridiplantae > Streptophyta > Magnoliopsida > Poales > Poaceae > Aegilops > Aegilops tauschii. The sequence goes on from NC_053039.3 coordinate 491,064,424, forward strand.
GCAAAGTTTCGTTCCAATCTGAGAACTTTTATTTATGCACAAAAACAACACCATGGTAGTTCTGCTGAAAACAGTGTCAGTCCTGGTTAGTTTCATTCAAATCATGCAAATTAGAGTCCAAAACAAGAGGAAAATCGTTAGGAAAAGTAGATACGACGGAGACATATCAACTCCCCCAAGCTTAATCCTTTGCTTGTCCTCAAGCATTTCAGTTGATAAACTGAAAGTGAAAAATAAAAACTTTTACGAACTATTTTGCTCTTGTTTACATAAATAAGCTTAAGTAGCACCTAGGTTTTCAGCAAAGATTATGACTAACCATGTCGACAATAACTCTTACAAATTACATTAACTCATATCAGTGGCATAATCAACTAGCGAGCAATAATAAGATATCTCAAATAACAACACTTTGTCAAAACAACCATGATATAATATGACAATAGTGGTATCTCGCTAGCCCTTTCTGAGGTCGCGAAATATAAATGCAGAGCACCTCCAAAGTTCAAGTAGCGACTAAACATTGTAAGTCATGATGCACCCAACATTAGCTACAAACAATGCATGAGGATGACAATAGTGCTCTCAGGTTCTGGCGCTTATTTGAGAAGGTCATGACACAACATAAAAGTAAATAGATAGTCCCTTTCGCAGAGGGAAGCAGTGATTTGCAGAGGTGCTAGAGCTCAAGTTTTGAAACAGAAGTAAATGAAATTTCGAGAAATGCACCCTTCTTGTTTACTTCGCGACCATTAGTTATCGGTATCTTCCATGCTAAACACATTAGTGGCGGTTCCCAAGCGATAAAAGTAATGGTTTACTCCCCCTCCACCAACAATCACACTCCACGACTGATCCAAAACAACGGGTACCGTCCATACCAACAACAGTCCTGGGGGAGTTTTGTTTAATTATTTGCAATTTGAATTCGGGACTGGGAATCCCTATTACCGCCCCTCTCGTGCAAGGACGAGTGAATTAACATAGAATAACCCGCTTAGCATGGAAGATACTGACTACCTCCTGTCACTCTATGAACAATCCAGACACACAAAAAGGATATTTATTTGAAGTTTTTAGAGGTGGCACATGCAAATTTACTTAGGACGGCAGGGTAATACCGCATATAGGTAGGTATGGTGGACTCATCTGGAATAACTTGGGTTTCAGGATTTTGATGCACAAGCAGTATTACCGCTTAGTACAGGCGAAGGCTAGCAAATAGGTTGAGAAGCGACCAGTTAGAGAGCGAAAACGGTCATCAACATGCATTATGCGTAAGTAACATTGGATACTAGCATGAGTAGGATATGAACACCGTGAACATAAATATCATAGAGGCTATGTTGGTTTTTATTCAACTACATGCATGAACATGCACCAAGTCAAGCCACTCGAACATTCAGATGAGGATACCATATCATCATACTACATCACAATCATTTTAACTTGATGTTGACATCCAAGATAAATCATTATTTACTCCTAGCTACTTAAGCATGGCATGAGAAACTATAATCTCTATGGGTCATTGCAAACATGTTTAATTATAATAGGCTGAATCATGGATAATAGGTTAAACATATTTACGAAAACAAAACAAGTTGAGTTCATACCCGTTTCTGCCACGGCCAGTTCATCAAATTTCGTCATTATTGCCTTTCACTTGCACGACCGATGATATGAAAATGATAATAGTGCAAGAGTGCTGTGGACTAAGCTGGAATCTGCAAACACTTTATTCTAGAGGAGAAGACAAAGCAATTTGAGCTGTTTGTTAGATCAACAATAATGCATATGAGAGCCACTCAACATTTTCATCGTGGTCTTCTCCTCGGTATGACTCAGTAAAAATGGAAAAAGAAATTCACAAAAACACACTGAAATATTTTGGAGTTTTTGGTCTTTCTAGAAGAAAGCAAACTAAGAAAAGGAGAAAAACAAAAACGAGAAAAACTATTTACACGGGAAAGCTCCCAACAAGTAAAAGAAGAACAAGGAAATCTTTTTGGGTTTTCTTTTAATACTACAACTAATCAAACTAGAAAGAAAAACAGAAAAGAAGCAAGAGATATTTTTGGATTTTCTCAAAGTTTTTCAAACACACAAGAAGAAAGCGAGAAAATAAATCTAACATGGATAATACAATGAAAAAGTGTGGACACCGATAACTGGAATGAAATGTGTGAACATGAATGTAATGCCGATGGAAATACATACTCCCCCAAGCTTAGGCTTTTGCCCTAACTTGGTGATCATCATCGCTAGCCTGCGTAGTGGTCAGAATGATAGCTCACGGATGCTCTAGGTGCAGCCGCCTCAGCCTGCCGAGTAGCCACAGCCTCCGCATTATGCGCTCGGGCCTCGCTCTCAAGAACATAATATATTCCCTTGCTGTGAATATCAAAGGGAGCAGGTGCAGGCAAAAAGGCGTCCACAACTGGCTTTTTATTAAACAACAGGTTATATGTATAATTATGGGTTTCACCACTAAGGAACCTATGGCGTTTCATGGCGTCAAAGTCTAAATACTGTGTGGGTAAGATAGGGTCATAAGGCCATGGTGAAACACCCAGCTCCCTCGCTAAACGTGTGGCATAAATCCCACCATAAAAATAACCACTGCCAGCGTTGTGTTGAAACCTGCGTGCAATAATCGCTCCAAGGTTATAGATTTTGTCACCGGTGAGAGCGGTGCGTATGAGGCTCAAGTCAGGAGCACGAAGTGTACTACAATCTTGTTTGCCTATGATGCATTTTCCATTAAATAGTGCGAAGTGTTGAATTGAGGGAAAATGAATGCTCTTTATTCTACCATGCATCACTCCTCTAGTCTCGCGAGCAAAGGCTAGTCAGGAATATCTCAAACTCTGACCTTGGTGGTTCGTCCAATGAACCCCAAAATGGAATTTTGCAGTGATTAGAAAATGTCTCCAGAGGTATAGTAAATGAATTGTCATATAGTTTAAATGATATACTCTGGACTCCCGAGGATAAATTTAAATTCTTTGGTAAATGATTCAGTGAGGCTGAGGTGTTGGTTGCACTTATCTTCGACGTAGGGACCGAGCTCGGCAGTGTGAATATATTGATCAAATTCTTCCTTAATACCAGCTATAACCATGAAGTCATTGCACGGCCATAAGCATGATTTGGTGGCGGCATCCCGTATAGAATTTGCACTTGGCTCCACAAAAGATCGACGAACGAAGCTGCTACTAGAAGATGCCTCCGAGGACCTCCTCCTCGAAGAACTCCTTCCAAAGAGGTTCATCATATTTGCGTACAATTTTCTGAAAAAAAATTGGGTCACAATTTTTGTTAACAAAACTTCACAAGATTGGTAGTAACTACTTATAGGGATGCATAGAGGCCATATCAAGCATTCAAACTACTTAGTACTCTAAGAATTCAACATGCAAGCTCATCTACAGCAGCACCAAGAGTAACTAATTATTCAAAATTTAAACCACTAAAACAAAAAATAATTGGACCAATGGAGGAGTCACATACCAAGTATCAATCCCCTAAAACAGTTTCGGAAATGGAGCTTCGAGCAAAGAGACCAAAATCCGCGAGTTTGAGAGCAAGAACACGAGAGAGAGAGAGAGAGAGAGAGAGAGCAATGGTGATTTTTTTTCTTGAGGTAGGTGATGACATGGGATAAAGATATAAGTGAGGGGGCCAACGTGGGACCACAACCCACCAGGGCGCGCCTGGGGGCGCTGGCGCACCTAGGTGGGTTGTGCCCACCTAGAGCACCTCACTCTGATGTTATTTGCACTAAAAATTCTTAAATATTCAGAAAAAATCGTATTAAATTTTCAAGGTATTTTGAGAACTTTTATTTTTGGGTTATTTTTTTATTGCATGGAAAACTCAGAAAACAGGTAAGACATGGCATTTTATTTTATTTAACTAAGAAAAACAGAAAACAAAAGATAAGGGCAGATGGTAGTGCTCACTAAATTCATCAACTTCATACCTCTCAAAAATGATTCATTAATAAGGTTGATCAAGTCTTATTAACAACCACTTCCGATTAGCATGAAACCAAAGAACTTCCGTAAAACACTAAGTTACCTCAATGGGGATATGAATGTCCCCAACAATAAGCATTTCATATTTCTTTTTGGCAGTAGGTAAAGGTAGATGAAAACTTCCAGTAGTGATTGTCGGGAATTTTTTAATAACATTAATACCATTCACTTGGAATTGTTTCTTCGAAAAGTGCAATGTATGCTCATTGCCATTGATATGAAAAGTGATCTTGCTTTTATTACAATCAATAACAGCCCCTGCAGTATTCAAGAAGGGTCTACAAAGGATAATCGACATGTTGTCGTCCTTGGCCATCTCAAGTATAACAAAGTCAGTCAAGATAGTAACATTTGCAACAACAACGGGCACATCCTCACAGATACCGATAGGTATGGCAGTTGATTTGTCAGCCATTTGCAAAGTTATTTCGGTAGGTGTGAGTTTATTCAAATCAAGTCTTTTATATGAAGAGAAAGGCATAACACTAACAGCAGCTCCTAAATCACATAAGGCAGTTTTCACATAGTTTCTTTTGATGGATCAAGGTATAGTTGGTATCCTCGGATCTCCAAGTTTTTTAGGTACTCCATCCTTAAAAGAATAATTAGCAAGCATGGTGGAGCTTTCAGCTTCCGGTATTTTCCTCTTATTGGTGATGATGTCTTTCATGTATTTTGCATAAGGAGGCATTTTCAAGGTATCAGTCAAGCGGGTACGCAAAAAGACTGGCCTAAGCATTTCGGCAAAGCGTTCAAATTCTTCATCATCTTTCTTCTTAGTTGATTTAGGTGGAAAGGGCATAGGTTTTTGAACCCATGTTTCTCTTTCCTTACCATGTTTTCTAGCAACAAAGTCCCTTTTATCATATCATTTATTCTTGGGTTGTGGGTTATCAAGATCAACAGCTGGTTCAATTTCGACATCATTATCTGGTTCTTTATTATTTGTTGGAGTGTCTTCATGAACCTCATCATTATCTTTTTCATCATCAGAAGGTGAGTGTTCATTGCCAGATTGAGTTTCAGCATCAGAGATAGAGACTTCATTATCATTATCATGAGGTTTTTCTACTTCAGGTTCACTAGAGGCATGCCAAGTCTTGTCATTTTTCTTGTTCTTTTTCTTTTTAGAAGGACTAGGTGCATCAGTGTTAACTCCTTGACAGTCTTGTTCAATTCTTTTTGGGTGTCCCTCAGGATAAAGTGGTTCCTGAGTCATTCTACCTCCTCTAGTCATTACTCTAACATCATGATCATTGATATTATTGTTCATTTCATCAACAATTCTCTTTGAGATTTAGCAACTTGTTCTAACTGAGTCAGAATCATAGAGGCATGTTTTACTACACCTCTAATATCATTTGAGATTCTAAATAACAAGTCACTTAAGCGAGCAATCATATCAGAGTTGTATTTCAATTGTTTCATAACATTTGCATTGAAGTGGTCTTGCTTTCTAATGTAGTTATCAAACTCATAACGACATTGACTAGGATGCTTATTATAAGGGATATTACCTTCATAAAACTTCAATAAAGAATTTACCTCTACCATCTTAGGTGGTGGTGGTGTTTCAAGCCCATGTATTTCTTCAATAGGAGGTAAATTTTTGACATCCTCAGCTTTAATACCTTTTTCCTTCATAGATTTCTTTGCCTCTTGCATATCTTCAGGACTGAGATATAAGATACCCCTCTTCTTTGGAGTGGGTTTAGGTGGTGGTTCAGGAAGAGTCCAATCATCATATTTTTTCAATATGTTATTCAATAATTCCTCGGCTTGTCCAATAGTTCGTTCCCTGAAAACACAACCAGCACAACTATCTAGGAAGTCCCTAGAAGCACCGGTTAGTCCATTATATACAGAAGATACCAAGTATTTCATTTTTCTTAAGAGGATGATCAGGCAAAGTATTTAGCAATTGGAGAAGCCTCCCCCAAGCTTGTGGGAGACTCTCTTCTTCAATTTGTGAAAAATTAAATATTTCCTGTAAGGCAACTTGTTTCTTGTGAGCAGGAAAATATTTTTCAAAGAAGTAATAAATCATATCCTAGGGACTACACACACAACCAGAAGCAAGAGTATTGCACCAAGTCTTAGCATCACCCTTTAATGAGAACGGAAATAATTTGAGAATATAATAATAGTGAATCTTCTCATCATGAGCAAATAGGATGGCTAAATCATTCAATTTGGTAAGATGTGCCACAACAGTTTCAGTTTCATAACCATGGAAAGGATCAGATTCAACCAAAGTAATCAACTCTGGGTCGACAGAGAATTCATAATCCTTATAATCAACAAAGACAGGAGAAGTAGCAAACTAGGGGTCACATTTCATTCTAGCATTCAAAGATATCTCTTTCAGTTTGCATAATAATTTCTTAACATCATCTCTATCATTGCAAGCATAAAAATCTCTAGTTGTCTCCTCATCCATAACATAACCTTCAGGTACCTTAGGAAATTCATATCTAGGAGAGCTAGGTCTAATAGGTGCTTCAAGATTTTCAGTTTCAATCTCTTCATCAGTTTCAACAATTCACCAGTTTCAGTAATTTCATTCTGTCTAAGTCTAGTAAATTTTCTCATCAAAACTTGGGGGACTAAAAATATCATCTTCATCAAACATAGCATCCCCAAGCTTATGGCTTTGCATATCGTTAGCATCATGGATATTCAAAGAATTCATAGTAACAACATTGCAATCATGCTCATCAATTATACCAAACATTCTATTGAATCCTTCCTCTAACAATTGAGCACAATTCTCCGAACTATCATTTTCAAGAAAGATATTATAAAGATGATCAATAATATGATGCAACCTCAATTCCATTTTTTATGTAGTTTCCTTTTATAAATCAAAGTAGTGATAAAACAAGAAACTAAAAGATTCAATTGCAAGATCTAAAGATATACCTTCAAGCACTCACCTCCCCGGCAACGGCGCCAGAAAAGAGCTTGATGTCTACTACGCAACTTTATTCTTGTAGACTCGTGTTGGGCCTCCAAGCGCAGAGTTTTGTAGGACAGTAGCAATTTTCCCTCAAGTGGATGACCTAAGGTTTATTAATCCGTGGGAAGTGTAGGATGAAGATGGTCTCTCTCGAACAAGCCTGCAACCAAATACAAGAAATCTCTTGTGTCCCCAACACACCCAATACAATGGCAAATTGTATAGATGCACTAGTTCGGCGAAGAGATGGTGATAAGAGTGTAATATTGATGGTCGAAATATATTTTTATAATCTGAATAAATAAAAAAAGCAAGGTAGAAAATAGTAAACGGGCACAAAAACGGTATTGCAATGCTTGAAAATGAGGCCTAGGGTCCGTACTTTCACTAGTGCAATCTCTCAGCAATGCTAATCTAATTGGATCATATAACCGCCCCTCAAAGTGTGATGAAGAATCACTCCAAAGTTCCTATCTAGCGGAGAACATTGTCGGATCACGGGTTCCGGCAAAACCCTCAAGGTTCAAACACTGGGGTGCGCGCGAAGATCTCCCCCTACCGATCCTCGTCCTAGCTTTGCTAAGATCTCAAGGACTAACCCGACGAACTCGCAACACAAAGGACACAAGATTTATACTGGTTCGGGCCACAGTTGTGGTGTAATACCCTACTCCAGTGTGGTGGTGGTGGATTGCCTCTTGGGCTGAGGATGAACAGTACAAGGGGAAGAACAGCCTCCTGAGGCGAGGTGTTCTTGTGCTTGGTGGGTGTGAGGATGAACTGAATGAGTTCGAGACGAGTTGCCTCCGAATCGGGCCTCCCCTATGGTAGTGGCTAGTCCTATTTATATAGGCCCTGGTCCTCTCCCCAAATATTGAGCGGGAAGGGAGCCAACAACGGCCGATTTGAAAGGGGACAACTAGTACAGCTTATCCTGACAAAACCAGTCTTCGCCTGCCAAAGCCTCTGGTGGTGACGCCGCCTTGGGCTCCATGATGACCTCCGTCTTGCCGTCCTGCTAGTCTTGGTCTCGTTGCACCGATATGGAAACCTTTGCTTGACGCCTCGGTACTCCGCGCCTGCGCTTGCCTCCTTAGCACCAAAGAGGAAACAAGGACACTGCGCGCGCTGGCGCCCGCCTAGCGCCCGCCTGGTCTCGATCATCATGGCTCACGTCATTGGAACCTCGCGAGGTTTGCCTTGCCTTGAACTCTCCGTCCCTCGCGAGCCAACCTGGTGAGGCCGCTCCCGAGGAGGTCTTGTGTCGTCCACCTCGCGAGGCTTGGCCCCTTGCAAGGGTCTCGAGTGCTTGTTGGTGAAGATGGGCCGTATGGGCCCGCTCGCAGAGACACGCCGTGGGCCGCAGGCAGGCAAGTTTGGGGACCCCTATTCCCAGAATGCCGACAGTAGCCCCTGGGCCCAAGGCGCGCTCGGGCATGGCTTCGAGGCGAAGCCAAAGGTCAAGTGCGGAGCGCCACGGGCCCCAATAGCCTGCGGCCTTGGTCGACGCGTGGCGGTTGATTGGACGTGGGCGTCTCCGCTTCCCCACACTACATCGGAAACTGCTCGACTTGACAAGTCCCTGCGACATGCAAGGAAAAACCATCATTACCTGTGATCATGGGGGGCGCTGGTTCGCCTTCTCCTGCTATAAATGGGAGGGGGCGGAGCCCCCGTCGCCCATCTCTTCCCATTCCGCTTGCTTCTCCCCCTTTGCTCCATCACCGCCACCAATGGCGCCCATCCGAAGGTTTTCTGCTGCGGAGAAAGGAAAGATTCCCCTCGACGGGCCGGTGCCGCTCCCACCAAAGAAGAGGCCGGTCCACCACCGCGACGTGGTGGCGTTGCAGGTGGTGACGAGGCCTTGGTGCGAGCGGCCTCCTCCTGGGTATCCATTACCCCTGTACGCCCAAGCCGGGGGCTCGAGAGGGAGAAGCGATGAGCGTCGGTGCGTGCGTCGTGGCCATGGTCGCCGTGCCACGGTGGCGCGCGTCGCTGCCCCTGGAGTCCACGCCACGGACTCCTCGCGCGAGCTCGTGCTGTGGGCGGTGGTGCCCCCGAGCACTTGGATCCGCTTCCCTTCTTTTGTTCTCTGCTGAGATGCCACCGAGGGGGCCCCTTGAGCTTTGGCTGCAGCACGCCGACTGCGACACACCGGCGACTGGAGCGGAGGTTGAGACCGCATCGGGGGCAGGGCTTGCCGCCCGCATCGCCAGCGGCTCCTCTGGAAGCCGCAGCGACACTTGGGAGTCCAGCGATTCTCCAGAGCTCTATGAGACCCCGGAGACGAGCGATGACAGCTACGTGCCCCCAAGCTCTCGCCGAGCCCGGAGCCGGGCTGCAGCGTTTGTCCGCCACCGCCGCTGATCTGGATGAGGTTGGCGCCGGCCTCTGATGGCCCACTGTTGATGATGGCGTCATTCACGGGGGCGCGTGTAGATAGGATCCCCTAAGTTCTTGTCTTTTGTTCCCTGTGAGGAATCAAGAAGTGCCCCGTGGGGGTGTGTAAAGGTTTTGTAATGTCTCTTGTCAACATCGTCCTTATTATGAACTGGCGCGAGCGCGAGTCCTGCTTCAGCTCGGTCTCCCTTTTTGACCTCGCGACGACTTGGTGCTCTGAGCTGATAGGTCCTGATCCCCAGGCAGGCTGCAGCCGTCGCTGGTATGCCAGGTCACGTGCCGTGGTCAAGGCCAGGAGGTGAGCAGCCCGAGGGACGGACCGGAGCACAAGCGTCGTGCCAGCATGAGTAGCCCCCGTGGCGGGTGAGAATCAAGCAGGTGATAGTCATAGGTAGATTAAGCATGGAAAGCAAACTGGCTTAAGTAAATGCAGGGAAGATACATGCCACTGGGTCAGGCCCGAGCGGCTTGGGGATGATGCAGCCCGAGGGGCGCCCCCAGCAAGGTAAGCTAAAGACATAAAAAGAGATACATGCCACAGGGACGGACCCACGTGGCCTGGGAATGATGCAGCCCGGGGGGCGCTCCCAGCTAAATAAACTTGGAAAATGTCACCTGGTTCTGTTGATGAAGGGATGCTGGGGCAGCTGAAGGTACGCGGTGAAGGGGTCGCTCCTCATGAGCCACCGGGGCCCTGAGCCTCGGGAGGCTCTGGGGGTCCAGTCGGTTGCTTGAGGACCGTCTCCATCTCTGTCAGGACGGCGTGGTGCCGGGCCTCCTGAGTTGCCAGGGCGCACCGCAGGTTGCGCTGATAAGTGGACGCCACGCTCGGCAGGCCAAAGGGCATGCGAACGTAGCTGTGTGGCGGGCCCTCGCAGCATCCCACGCGCGAAGGCCAGAAGGGCTCCTGAGACGTGACTCTATTGAGCCCTGGGACGTCGATGCAGATGCGCAGCCCGGCATCCTCGCCTGGATGGGAGGCAGCGCCAGGCGAACGGCGATCGCCACGCATGACCCTCGCATCTTGCAGCTCCTAGGTGGTCCTAGTAATGAACTCCTGAGCGCTGGGCGCTCCTCGTCTTGTGTCCTCCTGAGGGTGACGTGCCACAAAGCACGCCTCCATATGGTGCCCGAGCGCCTCCCTCGTGATGTTGGCAAGGTCTGAGGCCTTCCAGAAGAGAGCCCCCGTGCCCTGCCCGAGAAGGGCATCGGGCGTGCTTTCCTATGCGATGGAGGGAGGCGCCCCAGGTGCGGGCGCCGACCCAGTCGTGGCGCCGCTTGAGGCGCCGCTTGCCTGAGGCCCTGCGCGGAGGAGCTGCTTCTTCTTCTTAGGGGCGGCCTCAGGAGGGCGTTGGCCCTTGCTGTCGGGGTCGTCGATTGCTGCAGCTTGGAAGGCATGCTCGAGGGAGCACACCGCATCTCTTTCTTCGCATGGGACCGTGATGATTCCGCCACTCCCTGGCATCTTGAGGACATTGTAGCTGTGATGGGTCACCGCCATGAACTTGGCCAGGGCTGGGTACCCAAGGATCGCATTGTATGGCAGACGGATGTGGGCGACGTCGAAGTCGATGAGCTCGGTGCGGTAGTTGTCGCGCTGTCCGAAGGTGACGGGGAGGCGGACCTGCCCGATCGGGGTAGTGGAGCCATCGGTCACTCCTGAGAAAGGCTTGGTGGGCTGACGTTGATCATATGGCACTTGGAGGTTGTCGAATGTGTCGATGGACAGGACGTTGAGCCCTGCGTCGCCATCGATGAGAGTCTTGGTAACTTGCACGTTGCTGATGACTGGGGAATAAAGCATCGGGAGGGAACCAGTGGTAGCCGCGCACTTGAGTTGATCTTCCGAGCGGAACATGATGGCGCACTTGGACCATCTGAGCGGGCACGTGGCCTCGAGCTTGGGGAGGACTGCATTCACTTCACGAGCAAACTGTTCGAAGATACACTGTGAGGCTGGGGCTTGAGCTCCGCCCAAGATGCAAGCGACAGCACGCGGCTCCTGGAAGCCCCCAGCCCCCTCGTCTTGATGGTGGTCGTCATTCCTTCTTGGTGGTGGTGGTAGTGGAGGAAGACCGGCGTTGCCCTGAGGACGATCCTCACGAGGCTGGTCCCTCCAGGCGCCCTCGCGAGGCTGATCCTGCCAGCGGTCCTCACGAGGCCGGTCGTGCCACTCCTGGCGCGGGCCACGATCATCCCACCGTCCGCCACCACGTCCTCCTCCTCGGCCGTAGCCTCGGTCGTTGCACTTGGGGCGTCGACTGAAGCGTCCTTCCCGAATGGCTCTGAGCTCTTGAAAGTTGCTGGTGTTGTGGCTATGCAGGTTATGGAAGGCGCAGAACGGTCGGCTGCTCTTGGATAACTCGGGCTGGTCTCTGCCGCGCTTGGTGTCCGGTTCCGCCGCGAGCACAGCTGCTCCCTTGTGCTTCACGTCCTTGGCCTTGGCTTTCTTCTCCTCCGGGTCCGCAGCCGGGAGCTCGAGGAGGGAGAGGCGCCCCTCCTCAGCTCTTGCGCACTTGGTCGCCAGGTTAAACAGCTCCAGAGACGTGCACAACTCCTCATGGATGGCGAGCTCCTCCTTCATCTTGACGTTGCAGACGCCATCAGAGAACGCGGAGATGATGGCCTCGTCCGTCACCTTGGGGATCTTGAGGCGAACGTTGTTGAAGCCCTGGATGTACTTCTGGAGGGTCTCTCCTGGTTGTTGCTTGATGCGGCGTAGGTCACCCACGGCCGGTGGGCGGTCGCGAGTGCCCTAGAAGTTGACGACGAAGCGGTCGCGCATCTCGTTCCAGGAGGAGATCGAGCCTGGAGGCAGGTTCAGGAGCTAGGAGCGGGCACCATCCTTGAGAGCCATGGGGAACCAGTTCGTCATTACTTTCTCGTCGCCGTTGGCCGCCTCGATGCTCAGCTAGTAGAGCTGCAGGAACTCCACAGGGTCGGGGGTGCCGTTGTAGCGAGGAGGCAGATCCGGATTGAACTTGCCCAGCCAGGCGACGCTACGCAGCTCAGGGGTGAAGGCGCGGCAGCCTGCCGTGGTCATCCGGACTCTGCGCTGGTGGAGAACTTGTGCTTGATGGGGTCAACACACCGCCACCGCAGGCGGCACGCGGTCTTGCCGTGGTGGTGCAGGGAGCGCGGGGCGTTTTCTCGTGGCCAAGGGACTTCTTGGCAGCTTCTTTCTTCTTGCGCGGGCGCCGGACGCGGCAGGTCGCGCCGCGGTGCCGCGTGCCTGGGCGCCAAGACTCCGTCTTGGGGCAGAGGTGGTGGAGGCGCTCCATGGGCCATGCCGTGTGTGGCTGGCGGAGGACGAGGCAGCGGGAGGGACGGCGCAGGGGAGCCCCCTGCGGCACTGACAAGCTCGGTGATGCGGTCGAGCCAGTCTTCGTAGAGGTCGTCGACGGGGCGGTAGCGCAGGAGCTCGCGCGCCATGCATAGAGCGGCCTGCGCGTCCACGGGAGCGCGACGAGCGTGGGATGACGAACCGGCCGGAGTCAGTGATGGAGTGGCGGTGCGGCCGTCCCGCTGCACTGAGGGGTGCAGCGAGGATGCTTGCTGCTCATTCCCCGTCGGGCCGGTGGCGACGTTGGCGGCAGGCGACGGAGAACGACGGGGTGGCCCGCCGACGGGAGCCGTCTGAGCAACGCGGGCGGCGAGGGCAGCCCGGCGCTCAGCGCGTGCTCGGCGAGCGTTCGCCATGGAGACGATGAAACAACGGGGCGCGGAGCGACGGAAGGGAAGCTTCGGCACACCCCTACCTGGCGTGCCAAATGTCGGATCACGGGTTCTGGCAAAACCCCCAAGGTTCGAACACTCGGGTGCGCACGAAGATCTCCCCCTACTGATCCACGTCCTAGCTTCGCTAAGATCTCAAGGACTAACCCGACGAACTCGCAACACAAAGGACACAAGATTTATACTGGTTCGGGCCATCGTTGTGGTGTAATACCCTACTCCAGTGTGGTGGTGGTGGATTGCCTCTTGGGCTGAGGATGAACAGTACAAGGGGAAGAACAGCCTCTTGAGGCCAGGTGTTCTTGTGCTGGGTGGGTGTGAGTATGAACTGAATGAGTTCGAGACGAGTTGCCTCCGAATCGGTCCTCCCCTATGGTAGTGGCTAGTCCTATTTATATAGGCCCTGGTCCTCTCCCCAAATATTGAGCGGGAACGGAGCCAACAACGGCCGATTTGAAAGGGGACAGCTAGTACAGCTTATCCTGACAAAAGCAGTCTTCGCCTGCCAAAGGCTTTGGTAGTGACGCCGCCTTGGGCTCCATGGTGACCTCCGTCTTGCCGTCCTGCTGGTCTTGATCTCGTTGCACCGATATGGAAACCTTTGCTTGACACCTCGGTACTCCGCGCCTGCGCTTGCCTCCTTAGCACCAAAGAGTAAACAAGGACACTGCACGCGCTGGCGCCCGCCTGGTCTCGATCGTCATGGCTCACGTCATTGGAACCTCGCGAGGTTTGCCTTGCCTTGAACTCTCCGTCCCTCGCGAGCCAACCTGGTGAGGCTGCTCCCGAGGAGGTCTTGTGTCGTCCGCCTCACTAGGCTTGGCCCCTCGCGAGGGTCTCGAGTGGTTGTTGGTGAAGATGGGTCGTACGGGCCCGCTCGCAGAGCCACGTCGTGGGCCGCAGGTAGGCAAGTCTGGGGACCCCCGTTCCCAGAACGCCGAAAAACATAAGAATAAATTGTTTGTAGGGTACGAAACCACCTCAAAGCTATTCTTTCCGTTTGATCTATTCAAGAGTTCGTACTAAAATAACACAAAGCTATTCTTTCCGTTCGATCTATCCTAGAGTTCGTACTAAAATAACACCAAAGCAACATATTCATAATACTCAATACAACACAAAGAACTTCAAAGAGTGCCCCAAGATTTCTACTGGAGAAACAAAAGACAAGAACGTGCATCAACCCCTATGCATAGATTACCCCAATGTCACCTCGGGAAAACGCGAGTTGAGTGCCAAAACATCTATCAAGTGAATCAATACGATACCCCATTGTCACCACGAGTATTCAATTGCAAGACATATATCAAGTGTTCTCAAATCCATAAAAGTATTCAATCTGATAACAACGAAATCTCAAAGGGAAAAACTCAATTCATCACAACAAGATAGAGAGGGGAAAACACCATAGGATCCAACTACATTAAAAAAGCCCGCGATACATCAAGATCGTGCCATCTCAAGAACACGAGAGAGAGAGAGAGATTAAACACATAGCTACTGGTACAAACCCTCAGCCAGGGTGGACTACTCCCTCCTCATCATGGTGGCCGCCGGGATGATGAAGATGGCCACCGAAGATGATCCACCCCTTCGGCAGGGTGCCGGAACGGGGTCTAGATTGGATCTCGTGGATACAGAGGCCTTGCGGCGGCGGAACTTCTGATCTGCTTGAGTATTTAAAATAAGTTATCCCTAGCCCATCATGCTCAATCATTGATCCGTTCATGAAACACACTCGCATATTAGCTACACCCAATGCTCAAGTGCGATCATAGTGCCTCCTAGTTGGTGCTTTATAAGAGAAGATCGAGACTCAAATTAAAAATAAAAATTGCATAAAGTAAAATAAAGGCCCTTCGCAGAGGGAAGTAGGGATTTGTAGAGGTGCCAGAGCTCAAAGCAAAAATTGAGAGATAAAAACATTTTGAGAGGCATACTTTTCCCACCAAAGAAAACGACTTAGAGCTCCCAACACTTTCCATGCTAGATATATCATAGGCGGTTCCCAAACAGAAAATAAAGTTTATTCCTTTTTCCACCATACTTTCACTTTCCATGTGTCGGGGAAAATATACAGGGGTATATGTTTTCCCCTGACTCGTGCATGGTCAAGACCAAGGCCAAACCAAGAGATCTGAAGAACCAACATGCATCCCAGAGAGACCAAGATCGAGCCAGAAGAGCAAGATATCGGCAAGAAAAGGGCCTCCCTTGCCGGGCAGGCGAGCCCGGCAAGGAGCGGGGCCACCACTAGAAGCAAGCAACCAAGGCTCCCCGGCAGAGCCTGCCAGGGCTCGCGGGGGCAGAACCACCCCACCAACCACTCAAAGCGTGACTCACGTCGTCAATCAGTGTGGTGTCAAACCGCAAGATGATTAAGTGGCAGCCATTTCCTACAGAAGAAACCCACAGATGACACCCGTCCTACGACGTGTCAAGAGAATAGGTGCGGAGCTGGCAAGATAGCCCGGCAAGCCTTGCCAGGCGACCAGTGATGTGACACTAAATGGTGCATTTAATGTACCCTGTCAGCCCGCAGAGTTAGGTATGATAGCACTGTTTGTTATCATATCAGTGGATAATGACCACTTTGCCACTGTGGTGAGCCCTTAATCTATAAAAGGAGGCCCATGGCACTCGTAGGAAGGGTTGGAAAGTTGATGAACCCAAGCCACCATACGCGCGTAGTCGTTGCGGCCCCGAGGTAAACCTTGCCAGGAAAGTGTACTACGCGTCACCACGCTCATTCCACCATCAATCCACCAAAGCAGGAGTAGGGTCTTACGCCTCACGGCGGCCTGAACCTGGGTAAATTGCACGTGTGCTCTCTGTCGTGCTGCCGTATGCTGGTCTGCTCTTTGTGCAATGCGACGTCCCCCTGCCGAACCAGCAAGGGGCCACCCGGTCCCATAGGTGGCCGCGGATATCCCGCGACGTCTTTGGTGCGCCAGGTAGGAGGGCTCGCTTGCAAAAACCTAAAAGCGTGCGCAGCGCGTCATCTTCATCACCATCCCCATCTTCGACAGCGCCATCGACCGTGGCGCCCGCGGAGGCGCAGAAGAGAAGCGGGGGAAGATCCACTCTCGCACCGTGTCGTCGCTCTCCAAGATTTGCCGTAGCAACGGTCACGACCAAGGCCATGGCTGATGGCGATAGATTTGCCCCGGCGGCTCGTATGGCGTTATCGCCATCTGAGCACAGTCCAGAGGAAGGGGCACAAGACGTGAGCGCGCGAGCTCCCTCCTTCCTGTCCCTCCACCTTGTCAGTAGTCGAACTGCTTTGGCCTCGGCGTCGTCGATGTCGACGATTACCACGCGAGACTTGGTCTCGTATTTTCCCCGCCGTGGGTAATCTTGAGCAGAATGCTGGTATGAGTCCATCGATTGATGCCCCGACAAGCACACTTCGGCGAGGCTGCCCGCACTGGCACGGCCCATGCGACGGCAGCCGCTGCACTGACTCATGGGGGAGCAAAAGGGAAGGGGACCGGCGAAGTCCGACACCATGCTCCTATGCCCGCCAGCTTCAAGAAATACATGTCGATCCTTGCCGGGAACGAAGAAGCCGCTCGACCACCTTTCCACTCTTCCAGGCGCCGCGGACGCGTCGAACGCGCGCGGCCCGACAGACGAAAAAGAAGCGTAAAACAAAAATCTAAGTTCATGTTATCACTTCTCATTGATGCGTTTTAGATCTCCATAGTCATTTATCCCTTAACTCCAGCGAGTGTTCATATCGTGAAAGCCCTCATGCGATGGAACCTTGGCTAGTTTCTTTGATCGCACCATCGTCCTATCTAGAGCCATGCTCGCAGGTCGAGAGGCTGCATCGAGAGCTGCCTAGGAAAAACCTGCTGAGAGGCATCCACGCCAAGATGACTGCTAAGGGCCGGACCCTTACGAAAATCACGGCAATATGATATCGGCAGGCATCCAAAGCATACTTAGGAATTGATCATACGAACACGATGAAGGAAATATGCCCTAGAGGCAACAATAAATTTGTTGTTTATATTTCCTTATATCATGATAAATGTTTATTATTCATGCTAGAATTGTATTAAGTGGAAACTTAGTACATGTGTGAATACATAGACAAACAGAGTGTCACTGGTATGCCTCTACTTGACTAGCTCGTTAATCAGAGATGGTTAAGTTTCCTAGCCATAGACATGAGTTGTCATTTGATGAACGGGATCGCATCATTAGAGAATGATGTGATTGACTTGACCCATCCGTTAGCTTAGCACTATGATCGTTTAGTTTATTGCTATTGCTTTCTTCATAACTTATACATGTCCCTATGACTATGAGATTATGCAACTCCCGAATACCGGAGGAACAATTAGTGTGCTATCAAACGTCCCAACATAACTGGGTGATTATAAAGATGCTCTACAGGTGTCTCCGTTGGTGTTTGTTGAGTTGGCATAGATCGAGATTAGGATTTGTCACTCTGATTGACGGAGAGGTATCTCTGGGCCCTCTCGGTAATGCACATCACTATAAGCCTTGCAAGCAATGTGACTGATGAGTTAGTTGCGGGATGATGCATTACGGAACGAGTAAAGAGACTTGCCAGTAACGAGATTGAACTAGGTATGATGATACCGACGATCGAATCTCGGGCAAGTAACATACCGATGACAAAGGGAACAACGTATGTTGTGATGCGGTTTGACCGATAAAGATCTTCGTAGAATATGTGGGAGCCAATATGAGCATCCAGGTTCCGCTATTGGTTATTGGCCGGAGATGAGTCTCGGTCATGTCTACATAGTTCTCGAACCCGTAGGGTCCGCACGCTTAACGTTCGATGAAGATCGGTATTATGAGTTTATGTGTTTTGATGTATCGAAGGTTGTTCGGAGTCCCGGATATGATCATGGACATAACGAGGAGTCTCGAAATCGTCCGGACATGAAGATTGATATATTGGAAGGTTATGTTTGGACACCGGAAAGGTTTCGGATAGGTTCGGGCATTTTTCGGAGTACCGGGGGGTTACCGAAACCCCCCGGGGGCTTAATGGGCCTACATGGGCTTTAGTGGAAGAGAGGAGGAGGCGGCCAGGTGGAGGCGCGCGCCCCCAAGCCCAATCCGAATTGGGAAGGGGGCCGGCCCCCCTTTCCTTCTCTCCCTCTTCCCCTTCCTTCCCCCTCCTTGTTGGACTAGGAAAGGGGGGAACCTACTCCTAGTTGGAGTAGGATTCCCCCCCTTGGGGCGCGCCCCATGAGGCCGGCCGGCCCCCTCCTCCCCTCCTTTATATACGGGGGAGCGGGGCACCCCATAGACACACAAGTTGATCTTAGCCGTGTGCGGTGCCCCCTTCCACAGATTTCCACCTCGGTCATATCGTTGCAGTGCTTAGGCGAAGCCCTGCGTCGGTAACTTCATCATCACCGTCATCACACCGTCGTGCTGACGAAACTCTCCCTCGGCCTCAGCTGGATCAAGAGTTCGAGGGACATCACCGAGAAGAACGTGTGCAGATCGCGGAGGTGCCGTGCGTTCGGTACTTGATCGGTTGGACCGCGAAGACGTTCGACTACATCAATCGCGTTACTTAACGCTTACGCTTTCGGTCTATGAGGGTACGTAGACACACTCTCCCGCTCGTTGCTATGCATCACATAGATAGATCTTGCGTGATCGTAGGTAAAATTTTTGAAATACTGTGTTCTCCAACAGTGGCATCCGAGCCAGGTCTATGCGTAGATGTTATATGCACGAGTAGAACACAAAGAGTTGTGGGCGATAATAGTCATACTGCTTACCAGCATGTCATACTTTGATTCGGTGGTATTGTTAGATGAAGCGGCCCAGACCGACATTACATGACCGCGTTCATGAGACTGGTTCTACCGACATGCTTCGCACACAGGTGGCTAGTGGGTGTCTGTTTCTCCAGCTTTAGTTCAATCGAGTGTGGCTACGCCCGGTCCTTGTTGAAGGTTAAAACAGCACACTTGATGAAAAATCGTTGTGGTTTTTGATGCGTAGGTAAGAACGGTTCTTGCTAAGCCCGTAGCATGCACATAAAACTTGCAACAATAAAGTAGAGGACGTCATGTTTTGTAACAGAGTTATCGACAACTGGTAGGAGCCATATGGTTGTCGCTTTATTGTATGCAATGCAAACGCCATGTAATTGTTTTTACTTTACACTAAGCGGTAGCGATAGCCGTAGAAGCAATAGTTGGCGAGACGACAATGATGCTACGATGGAGATCAAGGTGTCGTGTCGGTGACGATGGTGATCATAACGGTGCTTTGGAGATGGCGATCAAAGGCACAAGATGATGATGGTCATATCACATATATTTGATTGCATGTGATGTTTATCCTTTATGCATCTTATTTTGCTTACTACGGTGGTAGCATTATAAGATGATCTCTCACTAAATTTCAAGGTATAAGTGTTCTCCCTGAGTATGCACCGTTGCTACAGTTCGTCGTGCAGAGACACCACATGATGATCGGGTGTGATAAGCTCTACGTTCACATAAAACGGGTGCAAGCCAGTTTTGCACACGCAGAATACTCGGGTTGAACTTAACGAGCCTACCATATGCAGATATGGCCTCAGAACACTGAGACCGAAAGGTCGAGCGTGAATCATATAGTAGATATGATCAACATAGTGATGTTCACCATTGAAAACTACTCCATCTCGCGTGATGATCGGACATGGTTTAGTTGATTTGGATCACGTGATCACTTAGATGATTAGAGGGATGTCTATCTAAGTGGGAGTTCTTAAGTAATATGATTAATTGAACTTTAATTTATCATGAACTTAGTACCTGATAGTATTTTGCATGTCTATGTTGTTGTAGATCAATGGCCCGTGCTACTGTTCCTTTGAATTTTAGTCCGTTCCTAGAGAAAGCTAAGTTGAAAGATGATGGTAGCAACTACACGGAATGGGTCCGTAACTTGAGGGTTATCCTCATTGCTGCACAAAAGAATTACGTCCTGGAAGCACAGCTAGGTGCAAGACCCGCTGCAGGAGCAACACCGGACGTTGTGAATGTCTGGCAGAGCAAAGCTGATGACTACTCGATAGTTTAGTGTGCCATGCTTTACGGCTTAGAACAGGGACTTCAACGACGTTTTGAACGTCATGGAGCAGATGAGATGTTCCAGGAGTTTAAGTTAAAGCAAATGCCCGGATTGAGAGATATGAAGTCTCCAATAAGTTCTACAGCTGCAAAATGGAGGAGAATAGTTCTGTCAGTGAACATATACTCGGAATGTCTGGGTACCACAACCACTTGACTCAACTGGGAGTTAATATTCCTGATGATAGTGTCATTGACAGAGTTCTTCAATCACTGCCACCAAGCTACAAAAGCTTCGTGATGAACTATAATATGCAAGGGATGAACAAGACTATTCCCGAGCTCTTCGCGATGCTAAAGGCTGCGGAGGTAGAAATCAAGAAGGAGCATCAAGTGTTGATGGTTAACAAGACCACTAGTTTCAAGAAAAGGGGTGAAGGGGAGAAGGGGAACTTCAAGAAGAATGACAAGCAAGTTGCTGCTCAAGTGAAGAAGCCCAAGTCTGGACCTAAGCCCGAGATTGAGTGCTTCTACTAGAAAGGGACTGGTCACTGGAAGCGGAACTGCCCCAGGTATTTGGCGGATAAGAAGGATGGCAAAGTGAAAGGTATAATTGATATGCATGTTATTGATGTGTACCTTGCTAATGCTCGCAGTAGTGCCTGGGTATTTGATACTGGTTCTGTTGCTCATATTTGCAACTCGAAACAGGGACTACGAATTATGCGAAGATTGGCTAAGGACGAGGTGACGATGCGCGTGGGAAATGGTTCCAAAGTTGATGTGATCGCCGTCGGCACGCTACCTCTACGTCTACCTTCGGGATTAGTTTTAGACCTGAATAATTGTTATTTGGTGCCAGCGTTAAGCATGAACATTATATCTAGATCTTGTTTGATGCGAGACGGTTATTCATTTAAATCACAGAATAATGGTTGTTCTATTTATATGAGTAATATCTTTTATGGTCATGCACCCTTGATGAGTGGTCTATTTTTGTTGAATCTCGATAGTAGTGATACACCTATTCATAGTATTGAAGCCAAAAGATATAAGTTTAATAATGATAGTGCAACTTATTTGTGGCACTGCCGTTTGGGTCATATTGGTGTAAAGCACATGAAGAAACTCCATGCAGATGGGCTTTTTGGAATCACTTGATTATGAATCACTTGATGCTTGCGAACCATGCCTCGTGGGCAAGATGACTATAACTCCGTTCTCCAGAATAATGGAACGAGCAACAGACTTGTTGGAAATAATACATACTGATGTATGCGGTCCAATGAGTGTCGAGGCTCGTGGCGGGTATCGTTATTTTCTGACCTTCACAGATGATTTGAGCATATATGGGTATATCTACTTAATGAAACATAAGTCTGAAACATTTGAAAAGTTCAAACAATTTCAGAGTGAAGTGGAAAATCATCGTAACAAGAAAATCAAGTTTCTATGATCTGATCATGGAGGAGAGTATTTGAGTTACGAGTTTGGTCTTCATTTGAAACAATGCGGAATAGTTTCGCAACTCACGCCACCCGGAACACCACAGCGTAATGGTGTGTCCGAACGTCGTAACCGCACTTTATTAGATATGGTGCGATCTATGATGTCTCTTACTGATTTACCGCTATCGTTTTGGGGTTATGCTTTAGAGACGGCTGCAGTCACGTTAAATAGGGCACCATCTAAATCCGTTGAGATGACACCATATGAACTGTGGTTTGGCAAGAAACCGAAGTTGTCGTTTATAAAAGTTTGGGGCTGCGATGCTTATCTGAAAAAGCTTCAACCTGATAAGCTTGAACCCAAACAGGAGAAATGTGTCTTCATAGGATACCCAAAGGAAACTGTTGGGTACACCTTCTATCACGGATCCAAAGGCAAGAAATTCGTTGCTAAGAGTGGATCCTTTCTAGAGAAGGAGTTTCTCTCGAAAGAAGTGAGTGGGAGGAAAGTAGAACTTGATGAGGTAACTGTACCTGCTCCCTTATTGGAAAGTAGTTCATCATAGAAATCAGCTCCAGTGATTCCTACACCAATTAGTGAGGAAGCTAATGATAATGATCATGAAACTTCAGATCAAGTTGCTACTGAACCTCGTAGGTCAACCAGAGTAAGATCCGCACCAGAGTGGTACGGTAATCCTGTTCTGGAAGTCATGTTAGTTGACCATGACGAACCTACGAACTATGAGGAAGCGATGATGAGCCCAGATTCCGCGAAATGGCTTGAGGCCATGAAATCTGAGATGGGATCCATGTATGAGAACAAAGTGTGGACTTTGCTTGACTTGCCCGATGATCGGCAAGCCATAGAGAATAAATGGATCTTCAAGAAGAAGACTGATGCTGACAGTAATGTTACTGTCTACAAAGCTCAACTTGTTGCAAAAGGTTTTTGACAAGTTCAAGGAGTTGGCTACGATGAGTCCTTCTCACCCGTAGCAATGCTTAAGTCCGTCCGAATCATGTTAGCAATTGCTGCATTTTATGATTATGGAATTTGGCAAATGGATGTAAAAACTGCATTCCTGAATGGATTTCTGGAAGAAGAGTTGTATATGATGCAACCCGAAGGTTTTATCGATCCAAAGGATGCTAACAAAGTGTGCAAGCTCCAGCGATCCATTTATGGACTGGTGCAAGCCTCTCAGAGTTGGAATAAACGTTTTGATAGTGTGATCAAAGCATATGGTTTTATACAGTCTTTTTGGAGAAGCCTGTATTTACAAGAAAGTGAGTGGGAGCTCTGTAGCATTTCTGATATTATATGTGGATGACATATTATTGATTGGAAATGATATAGAATTTCTGGATAGCATAAAAGGATACTAGAATAAGAGTTTTTCAATGAAAGACCTCGGTGAAGCTGCTTATATGTTGGGCATCAAAATCTATAGAGATAGATCAAGACGCTTAATTGGACTTTCACAAAGCACATACCTTGATAAAGTTTTGAAGAAGTTCAAAATGGATCAAGCAAATAAAGGGTTCTTGCCTGTGTTACAAGGTGTGAAGTTGAGTCAGACTCAATGCCCGACCACTGCAGAAGATAGAGGGAAAATGAAAGTCATTCCTTATGCTTCAGCCATAGGTTCTATCATGTATGCAATGTTGTGTACCAGACCTGATGTGTGCCTTGCTATTAGTTCAGCGGGGAGGTACCAAAGTAATCCAGGAGAGGATCACTGGACAGCAGTCAAGAACATCCTGAAATACCTGAAGAGGACTAAGGATATGTTTCTCGTTTATGGAGGTGACAAAGAGCTCATCGTAAATGGTTACGTCGATGCAAGCTTTGACACTGATCCGGATGACTCTAAGTCACAAACGGGATACATATTTATATTGAACGGTGGAGCTGTCAGTTGGTGCAGTTCTAAGCAAAGCGTCGTGGCGGGATCTACGGGTGAAGCGGAGTACATAGCTGCTTAATATCCGATCTAGGTGTCATACCTAGTGCATCGGGTCCAATGAAAATCTTTTGTGACAATACTAGTACAATTGCCTTGGCAAAGGAATCCAGATTTCACAAGAGAACCAAGCACATCAAGAGACGCTTCAATTCCATCCGCGATCAAGTCAAGGAGGGAGACATAAAGATTGGCAAGATACATACGGATCTGAATGTTGCAAACCCATTGACTAAGCCTCTCTCACGAGCAAAACATGATCAACACCAAGACTCCATGGGTGTTAGAATCATTACTGTGTAATCTAGATTATTGACTCTAGTGCAAGTGGGAGACTGAAGGAAATATGCCCTAGAGGCAATAATAATGTTGTTATTTATATTTCCTTACATCATGATAAATGTTTATTATTCATGCTAGAATTGTATTAACCGGAAACTTAGTACATGTGTGAATACATAGACAAACAGAGTATCACTGGTATGCCTCTACTTGACTAGCTCATTAATCAAAGATGGTTAAGTTTCCTAGCCATAGACATTAGTTGTCATTTGATGAACGAAATCACATCATTAGAGAATGATGTGATTGACTTGACCCATCCGTTAGCTTAGTACTATGATCGTTTAGTTTATTGCTATTGCTTGCTTCATAACTTATACATGTTCCTATGACTATGAGATTATGCAACTCCCGAATACCGGAGGAACACTTAGTGTGCTATCAAACGTCACAACGTAACTAGGTGGTTATAAAGATGCTCTACAGGTGTCTCTGATGGTGTTTGTTGAGTTGGCATAGATCTAGATTAGGATTTGTCACTCCGATTGTCAGAGAGGTATCTCTGGGCCCTCTCGGTAATGCACATCACTATAAGCCTTGCAAGGAATGTGACTAATGAGTTAGTTGCGGGATGACGCATTACGGAACGAGTAAACAGACTTGCCGGTAACGAGATTGAACTAGGTATGATGATACCGACGATCGAATCTCGGGCAAGTAACATACCGATGACAAAGGGAACAACGTATGTTGTTATGCGGTTTGACAGATAAAATCTTCGTAGAATATGTGGGAGCCAATATGAGCATCCAGGTTCCGCTATTGGTTATTAACCGGAGATGAGTCTCGGTCATGTCTACATAGTTCTCGAACCCGTAGGGTCCGCACGCTTAACGTTCGATGACGATCGGTATTATGAGTTTATGTGTTTTGATGTACCGAAGGTTGTTCAGAGTCCCGGATATGATCACGGACATAATGAGGAGTCTTGAAATGGTCGAGACATGAAGAATGATATATTGGAAGGTTATGTTTGGACACCGGGAAGGTTTCGGATAGGTTCAGGCACTTTCCAGAGTACAGGGGGGTTACCGGAACCCCCCGGGGGCTTAATGGGCCTACATGGGCTTTAGTGGAAGAGAGGAGGAGGCGGCCAGGTGGAGGCGCCCCCCCCCCCCAAGCCCAATCTGAAATGCGAAGGGGGCCGGCCCCCCTTTCCTTCTCTTCCTCTTCCCCTTCCTTCCCCCTCCTTGTTGGACTAGGAAAGGGGGAACCTACTCCTAGTTGGAGTAGGATTCCCCCCTTGGGGCGCGCCCCA
This sequence comes from Aegilops tauschii subsp. strangulata, assembly GCF_002575655.3. Lineage (NCBI taxonomy): Eukaryota > Viridiplantae > Streptophyta > Magnoliopsida > Poales > Poaceae > Aegilops > Aegilops tauschii. The sequence goes on from NC_053039.3 coordinate 491,089,640, forward strand.
TGAGGCCGGCCGGACCCCTCCTCCCCTCCTTTATATACGGGGGAGGGGGCACCCCATAGACACACAAGTTGATCTTAGCCATGTGCGGTGCCCCCCTCCATAGATTTCCACCTCGGTCATATCGTTGTAGTGCTTAGGCGAAGCCCTGCGTCGGTAACTTCATCATCACCGTCATCACGCTGTCGTGCTGACGAAACTCTCCCTCGGCCTCAGCTGGATCAAGAGTTCGAGGGACGTCACCGAGCTGAATGTGTGCAGATCGCGGAGGTGCCGTGTGTTTGGTACTTGATCGGTTGGATCGCGAAGACGTTCGACTACATCAACCGCGTTACTTAACGCTTCCGCTTTCGATCTACAAGGGTACGTAGACACACTCTCCCGCTCATTGCTATGCATCACATAGATAGATCTTGCGTGATCGTAGGTAAAAATTTGAAATACTTCGTTCCCCAACACACGAGCATTTAGAGTTTAAAGGGATACACACGCATTTAAAGATCCAGCTAAAAGTATCAGCCTCGCACAAACAATAGAGATAAAACTACTAAACACAAAATATGTGTCATGTTCTGTTACAAGACCAGGTGGAATAGCCTAAACGCGGAGAACCCTGTCGGCGCGGGGAGCGACCTTCTCCTCGGCAGCAGCAACATCAGCGCCCGCTGGCGGCTTCTTGAAGCCATCATCGAGATCGAGCTCTGGGTGGTGATAGGCGATGTTGCTCAAGACCATGAAGAGGGCGTTGCGAGCGAGCCTCCGTGACTCGGTCGCGAAATGGTCGGCCCTCCCTTCTTCATGCACTCTCAACTTGTTGATCAGCTCGTCAAAGAAGATCCCTAGCTTGGCACTCGGGACCTCATGTTCATTGGCTGAGTAGACTGGGCCGTCCATGCCCATCGCCGCAGCTTGGGCTCCAAGACGTTCTGTATATCGATCAGGCTCTTGAGCCAAAAGTTGCTCATGTCGACCTGATTCTTCAGCCTGTCTTCTGCATCTTGCCAGAGGCGCTTGGTGGTTTCCAAGTCCTTGGACAGCAACTACTGCCGTGATTCAAGGGATTCCGCCGACTGCTCTAGCGAGCCGATCCTCGCCCTCATATCAGAGATGTTGCCGTTGGCAGTCTCGAGGCTTTGGGTCTTGGATGAGAGCTGTGACTACACATCGGCCAGGAGAAGCTCTGCCCGTCATGCTTCCTCTTTGAGTGCTTCCACCTTGGCGTTCTCGGCAAGGTCTTCGTTCAGTTTGGCCACCTGCCGGTTGAGCTAGGCCTTGGCGGAAGACACGGCGCCCAAATCTTCAACAAGCTTCTTCAGCTGGGCAGCATGGTCAGTGGCGAGGGAATCCAGAACAGCTCCATGTTTGTCCTCCAATTCCTTGGTGTGTTTCTGCACCAAGGCCTCCAAACTTTCATCCTTGGCGCGGAGGGTAGCTTCAAGATTCTCCTCCTGAAGGGAGATCTCTCGCTCCCTGGCATCCAGGGATGCTCTGTGATCTGCCAGACGCCCCTCTTGAGCCATGATATCCTCCTTCATCATCTGAAGGGTCTGTTGCTGCCTCATGAGCGCCTTGAATTGCTTGTCATGCCATTCACGCAGACACTTGTCCTTCAGCCTCTGATCCACTTTGCGGGCGGATTCGCGCCGTTCCTTGAGCTCCTGCCACTTTTGGCAGTGCCGGGCCTGCATTTCCTTCACACCTGCCGCCATGGATTCCATGAAGGACAAATCCATATTGATGGCAGCTGATTCATCGGCCTCCACGCTTCCCAGATGCAGCGGTGTCAGAAGGCACTGAAGCTCTTCATCAGGATCTGCATCTGTCAAGGACGGGCCGGGGGCTCCGATATCAGGCAATGACAGCACCATAGCCAGCATGTTTGAAGAAGACGGCGGGGCCTCAGCGGCGCCCCGTAAGAGGGGAGTTGACCCATGGTTTGAAGAGGAATCTTCGCCTCGATAACCACTTCCCCTACCGGGGCGCTCTCCAGAGAGTGCTCCACCACTGCCAGAGAACCTTGTGTTTCCCCGGCAACGAGATCCCGCCCCTCAGCAGCTACGACCTTCGCGGCCTTGTCCGCGGCAGACCTCCCTATGTCAGCCACCACCTCCAACAAATCTGAGTCTTCAGTTTGAAGGGCTGCAGATAAAAGGAGCCAGTGAACAAACAAGGAAATAGAAGTCTCAAAGCAAATAAAGGAACCAGAGGAAGCAATCAGAACATGGGAGAAAATAAGAACTAAGCAAAATACCTGGGGAAGTCTGATGAGCAGGGATCTCCGTTTCCCCGGCAGCAGTTGTTGCCGGGTCGCGGGCCTTGTCCTCTGCCGGGGTGGGCTCGGCAGCCTTCTGCACAGTCCCTGCCACAGAGGGTTCCATGACGACCTTTTCGGTTTGGGCGGCAGAGGAGGCATGCCCCTCAAGGAGGGGCTCGCCCCGCGTCACCTCGCCACCTCCTCCGCGTGCGGGGGCGGAAAGGCTGTCTCCATCATCTCCGGTGGGCGGGGCCATGTCTCCATTCCCAAGCCGGGGGCTAAGCTGGGGGCTCAGCACGGGATCTTCTGCGTCTTTCCCTGCCAAAACCGAGCCCTCTACTCCCTTCAGCGACCCGAGGCGCCGGAGCCTCTTCCGGGAGTGGTGGACAAGGGTCTCCGCCTCCTCCTCCACTTCCCTGCCGGCGACAACCAGAACAAGAGGTTAGTCAACAAAAGCATTCAAATCTACTTAGAAATATATCTACCATGAAGAAAAATCCTCCTTACCCTTCCGCAATGAGCATGGAGTTCAAGCTGAACTCCGCGGGAGGAGTGGAATCCCGTGCTCTCTTTAGAGGTGGAAGGATGGAGCTCCCCGGTAGCTTCAGTGCCTGTCGCGACATCAAGGGCTCCGGGGGAGATGAGCTCTGCGAGGAGCTCGAGCCAGAACGGGAGCTGGACTTCTCCTCCGAGACCACCGGCCGTTTGGTGGAAGGTGCCTAGGCCCGAGCAAGACGGGGGGATTAGCGACACACCACCTCGGCCTTGGTGGACTTGGTGGAGATCTTATTCACCTTCTTGGTGGGCGGCGTTGGGTTGGAGGTCGCCGCTCCCCGGGCTGCGGCACGCCTACGTGTATGCTGGTCTGGGTCCGGTGCGGGGGCTTGCGGTCCTGCCGCAAGCCATTCCTCTTCAGGGCCCACTGTCGTGCCCCCCTCCCTCTCCGCCTCCTCTCCCTCCTGGAGCTCCTTTGCTGCCGTGGCTAGGGCGTCTAGCCCGGCGAAGTTATCCCCGACAAGCTCTTCCCCTGCAGTATCTTCCATGGCTTGCGCCTCGCTGCCGCCTTGGGAAGAGCTCCCGTTCCTAGCCTTCCCTTTGCCTTTCCCGGCCTTTGCGGCCTTCTCCATTTCTGCGTGGCAGGCATCTTTGTCCTCTGTGACTCTCTTCAGAATATACGCTACCTCCGCAGCAGAGGTGCGTTTATACATTCCGTCTTCGGCCCTGGTGGCCTTCTCCACCAAAGTACTCGACCACTGGAGCTCTTCGTCAAGGGAAGGAAGCTGCCAAGTGCTCGATACCCCCTCAGCGTTGCAGTCCGGCATCCACTTCAGTATTTGATCCTGGGCAGAATTGATGTTCAGAGGAACGACGGTTGCCGGAAGCTTGAACAACTCGAAGCGACCGAATAGTTGGTCGCACAACCAAGCATGGCCATAAACTGACAAGTTATTGGCCAGCCCCGGCAGCAACCTCATCCTATCCGCGGCACCGCCATATAGCCACGCAGGCCTGTCCCTTTCCTGCAGCGGTGAGATGCGGCGGCGGAGGAAATCTGCCCCCACATGCTCAACAGTTAACCCGGCAGCCGCCAAGCGAGTGATCCTGTTGATTGCCGGGCGCGGTCTATCCTCGGTGAGTCCTTCAGGCTCCAATCTTTGCCCCGCTCAACACACACCTTCCGCGCTTCGCAAAAATCAGGGGCTTCCTTGTCCTGGATCCAGCACCAATCCCCTCTCCATTCATCCCATCTCTCGCGTTGGGACCCTGGGAGGTAGTCCCAAATGATCCTCTTCGTTCGTGGCATCCAACTGATGATTCTGGAGTGGTTTACTTTGCTCTCGACCCTCAGGACGAAGTAATGCCGAAACAGATCCACGTTGGGCATCACTCCGACGAAATTCTCACACAAATACGCAAAGATGGCCATGGTCGCCATCACATTGGGCGTGAAATCAAGGAGATGGAACCCATAGAGGTTCATGATTGCCTCGAAGAACCCCGAGAAGGGAGGACAGAGGCCGCGGATGAAATAAGCAGCAAAGAACCAATAAGAAGGGGATTCACCTCGCCCGCTTCGTAGACCACGGGAGCCCCATGCCCTTTCTCGACGGGCCACCCCCATAGATACCCGTACTTCGCCTGAAGGACAGGGCTCCTCAAAGTGGACGGAACAAAGACAACATCCTCGCTTCGCTTCTTGTTCAGCTCCGCTGACCTCTTGTTCCCTTCGGCGGCGGCGTCCTTCACCGTGGTCGTCGGCTTTCTCTTCTCCGCGAGTTTCTTCCCCATTGCTGCGGCAACAAGAAAAGGGGAGGGATTCATTGAGGAGGGAGACGGCGGGAGGAGAGGCAAGATGAGGAACTGACGCTTGGCTTGCGAAGGAAGAAGATGGAGGAGCGGGGCGAGAGGCAGATGAATCGTGTCGCTCTGTTTTTTCCCTACTCTTAAGGGGGGAAAGCAGGGCAGAGGCGCGGTGCTTCAGAAAGTTACCATTTTACCATAACTGCAATAGTACCACGACCCCACGACGTGCAGTAATTGCACAAAATGGACGTCGGGTTGACTGGTCGCCATGGCGAAACAACATGCAGAGCCCACTCCTGCCACGTGTCCGTGCACTGTTTAGGGCCTAACCCAACGTGCCACGTGACACGTGTGGCTTAGGCCCGGGGGCTTATGTCGGGGAAAATATATATGGGTATATGTTTTCCCCTGACTCGTGCACGGTCAAGACCAAGGCCAAACCAAGATATCTGAAGAACCAACACGCAGCCCAGAGAGACCAAGATCGAGCCAGAGGAGCAAGATATCGGCAAGAAAAGGGCCTCCCATGCCGGGCAGGCGAGCCCGGCAAGGAGCGGGGCCACCACCAGAAGCAAGCAACCAAGGCTCCCCGGCAGAGCCTGCCGGGGCTCGCGGGGGCAGAACCGCCCCACCAACCACTCAAAGTGCGACTCACGTCATCAATCAGTGCGGTGTCAAGCCGCAAGATCATTAAGTGGTAGCCATTCGCCACATGGTAGCTATTTCCTACAGAAGAAACCCGCAGATGACACCCGTCCTGCGACGTGTCAAGAGAACAGGTGCAGAGCTGGCAAGATAGCCCGGCAAGCCTTGCTGGGCGACCAGTGATGTGACACTAAACGGTGCATTTAATGCACCCTGTCAGCCCACAGAGTTAGGTATGATAGCACTGTTTGCTATCATATCAGTGGATAATGACCACTTTGCCACTGTGGGGACCCCTTAATCTATAAAAGGAGGCCTATGGCACTCGTAGGAAGGGTTGGAAAGTTGATGAACCCAAGCCACCATACGTGCGTAGTCGTTGCGGCCCCGAGGCAAACCCTGCCGGGCAAGTGTACTACGCGTCACCACGCTCATTCCACCATCAATCCACCAAAGCAGGAGTAGGGTCTTACGCCTCGCGGCGGCCCGAACCTGGGTAAATTGCACGTGTACTCTCTGTCGTGCTGCCGTACGCTAGTTTGCTCTTTGTGCAACGTGACGTCCCCCTGCCGAACCAGCAAGGGGCCACCCGGTCCCATAGGTGGCCGCGGATATCCCGTGACACCATGGCTAGCCGAATCCACTATTGCCCTCCATACCAACACTTTCCAAGGAATTTATTATTTGACATTTTTCATTTCAGGACCGGGCATCCCTAATACCTTTGCCTTACTCTCGTGCAATGACAAGTGAATAAACACTCATCGTGAGAATAACACATCTGGCATGGAAAATATTGGCCACCCCTCACCGCCTCGCGAGAGGTACGAGCACACAAAAGAGAATTTTATTTTGGAAATTAGAGATGGCACATACAAATTTGCTTAGATTGGCAAAAGAATACCGCATATAGGTTGATATAGTGGACTCATGTGGCAAAACTGGTTTAAAGGATTTTGGATGCACAAGTAGTGATCATAATTAGTGCAAAATGAAGGCTAGCAAAAGGTTGAGAAGCGTCCAACCAAGAAACGAATAATCTCATAAGAGAGCATTGAGAATAATTAACACCGAATAATGCACCACAAGTAGGATGTAATTTCGTTGCATAACTATTGACTTTCGTGCTTGCATAGGGAATCACAAGCCTTAACACCAGTATTCTTACTAAAGCACAATTACTCATCAACATGACTCACATATCACATCATCATATCTCAAAACTATTACAAGGAACCAAGTTCATTTTGTCCAATGATCTTCATGAAAGTTTTTATTATATCCTTCTTGGATATCTATCACTTTGGAACTAATTTTCATATGTTGCTTTTGATAAGCTCAAACAAATATAAGTGAAGATCATGAGCATAATATTTCTTTCTCTCAAATTAATTTAAGTGAAGCAAGAGAGAATTTCCTCAAAAATACTAAAGCACACCGTGCTCAAAAAGATATAAGTGAAGCACTAGAGCAATTCCATAGAAAAGAGCTTCGTTGACGGGATGTGAGTGCCGCTTACCTAGCCTCTCTAGCAACTATTTGAGGACTCTATTTTATTTTTAAAAAACTTTCAGTTCTAAGTATTTTATTAAAACAACAAGGAAAATAAAATAAAATGGCATTTCAAGGATAGCACAATTCATGTGAAGAAGCAAAAACTCTGGCTCAACCGATACTAACCGATAATCGTTGAAGAAGAAAGGTGGGATGCCTACCAGGGCATCCCCAAGCTTAGATGCTTGAGAATTCTTGGAATATTAACTTGGGATGCCTTGGGCATCCCCAAGCTTGAGCTTTTGTGTCTCCTTAATTCCTCTCATATCACGGTTTCCCTAAATCTCAAAAACTTCATCCACACAAAACTCAACAAGAACTCGTGAGATAAGTTAGTATAAATCAATGCAAAAACCTTATCATTCTCTACTGTAGAAAATCGCTAAAATTATTATTAAACATTGCATACTAAATGTCTCTGCATATTTAATACTCCTATCCTCGAATAGAATCATTAAACACGAAATCACTCCTTCGCGCTCGCGCGTTGCGACGCGCGACAGACAGCGGCGTATCTCCTTTCACTTTCCATTTCTAAACTACCAGGGTCATTATTAGTGGGTCCTACCTTGTGCCCACCGTGAGGATGCATGCAAGGAATGGTAGCAATCCCGTGAGCGCCTGGACCCACCAAAATTTTCTTTATCAGTTGCATGCAAGCACCCTGGTCCAGCACGTTCTCTCTGCTCCGTGAATTTAGCCACACATGCAAGCACGGGCCCACCACTTTCCCTAATCTCTCTCCCCCCCTGATTTCAACGGGGGGTGGGGGGCCGGCGTGTCCTCAATCTCTACCACTCTGGTTAGTTAAAAAGGAAATTCAACTCGTTGCGCACATACTTAAGAGGAAAGCCTACCTGGTCCGAAACCGAGCGTTGCGACGCGCGCGCGCGTGTTAGCCATCCTCCATTAAACAAGCAAACATATGCAAACAATGCAAACATAACAGCAATCTGCCAAAACAGTATAGTCTGTAAAGAATGCAAGATTCATCATACTTCCCTAACTCCAAAAATTATGAAAATTTACCGCACTGTAGAAAATTTATCAGAGCTTCTTATGCAAAAGGTTTCAACATTTTATCACATTTTGACTTTTCTCGGGAATGTTTGCAACAGCGATAAACATTCTGTTTTGAAACAGCAACATGTATACTTGCAAAATAAGCATGGTAAAGGCTATCCTTGACATTTTTATTGAAAATAAAGATGCAAAACATTATTTTATATAACATCAAGCAAATCCTAACAAAAGAAAATGATGCTCCAAGCAAAACACATATCATGTGACGAATAAAAATGTAGCTCCAAGTGAGGTTACGATAATGTTGGAGACGAAAGAGGGGATACCTTTCGGGGCATCCCCAAGCTTAGTTGCTTGGATCTTCCTTGAATATTACCTTGGGGTGCCTTGGGCATCCCCAAGCTTAGGGTCTTGTCACTCATTATTCTCCTCATATCGACATCTCACCCAAAACTTGAAAACTTCAATCACACAAAACTTAACGGAACTTCGTGAGATAGGTTAGTATGATAAAGAGCAAACCATTTCACTACGGTACTGTCAAAGACAAGATTCATAATTGTTTCCACACAATTCCTACTTTAGAATATCATTTCCACAATTTGCATTGAGGAATATAAGCCATAGAAACTAGGAAACAAGCAAACCATGCATTGAAAACAGAATGTGTCAAAAACAGAACAGTCTGTAGTTATGTGTACTCCAACCATACTTCTACTACTCCAAAAATTCTTAGGAAAACCTGAGAAATTTGTATATGAATATTCTGCAAAAATAAACAGAGCAAAAGAACGTTTCTGTGATTTATGAAAATTATTTTCGTGAGTGCAAAAGTTTCTCTTTTTCAGCAAGATCAAACAACTATCGCCCAAGAATATCCTAAAGGCTTTACTTGGCACTTTATTGGAACAAAAGCTATAAAACATGATTACTACAGTAGCCTAATCATGTGAACACACAAAAACAGTAGGTAAAAGTGTTGGGTTGTCTCCCAACAAGCGCTTTTCTTTAATGCCTTTTATCTAGGCATGATGACACTACTAGGGAAAACCCTAGTAGTAGCGCGGGTTTTGAGGCTATCAGCAGCGCGGGAGGCCGCGCTACTACTACGGCGCTACACCTAACTGTTAGTAGTAGCACGGTGTGTACCCGCACTACTACTATTGACTATATCAGCAATGGGTTTTCCGGAACGCGCTACTATTAATTAGCTATAGCGGTTTCCTAGCCCCGCGCTACTGCTATATCTTTCATCATTGCCCCCCCCCCCGCTTCCTACCCATTTTCAGTTTCAATAAACTACAATTTCCAGATACTAGGTACTACTAGATATCAATTTCAAAAAGCATTATAGGTACTAGGTAGTACTCCCTCCATTCCATATTACTCGTCGTGGTTTTAGTTCAACTAGGTAGTACTCCCTCCATTCCAAATTACTCGTCGTGGTTTTAGTTCAAATTTGAACTAAAACCACGACGGGTAATTTGGAACGGAGGGAGTACTAGATAACAATTTCATATATAGTCAACATGCATCCTCAAGCAGTACTAGGTGATATCGTCGACGATCATCATATGTAGTTCTAGATGATATCGACGACGATCATCATATGTAGTTCTACATGATATCGACGATGATCATCATATGTAGTTCTACATGATATAGCCACACACACATATGTAGTTCTAGATGATATCGACGACGATCATCATCCTCAAGCCTGGGCGGTGGGTGTTCTTGATAGTAATTAGGATGGCCTGTCCAACACGAAGATTCTTGCCAACAAGGAATCTCTTCCACCCAACCGAGTTTAAGTGTGTGCGACTGTCCGTGTCCATGCGGTAAGTATAGGTGGTGACGGAGCCCCTTGCGGTAAGGCGTAGTCCAGTTGAGCCTTCTTCATCAGGCTCGATACCACAACTCACAGATAGGCTCTTTGGCAATTTTTGAATAAGAAAAACATATCAATTAATAAATAGCCTCGCACATACTCTTGCAAATATGTTTCTATTAAGTATAGATTTCTACACTATCAAAAGACACAGTACTACACATTTGTACTAAGCATGAATTCTACTAATAAGTATATATGGATTATCTACACTATTAATAGTTCCTTGGATTCTACACTAATAAGCATGTGATCGGATTCTACACTAAAGCATATCATCGACTAGATTCCACACAGCATATCATTGGACTCTACACTAAGCATATTATCGGATAAATTGCATTTGTAAGTATAACATACCATATCATGCCGATCGACCATGGTACTTGTCAGGCGGGTCACGAATGGCACCCCGACAAAGTCATCACATGGCGGAATTATGTCCCATAGGTTGCACACCTCCTCCTCGCTCAGCCTCATTCTTTGAGCTACGATGGCTTCATGAAGTGGGTCCTCATCATCTTCATCGAGTGGGTCCTCATTATCTTCATCATCTTCGTCATCTTAATCATCTTCCACCAGGTTGATATAAATGACAGCCAGCTTGGGTCTTTCTGCTCTGAAGGAGAAGCTGATCAACTCACCACCAGTAAGACGCATGCGGGCGAGGAAACGGGCCCATCCATCTCTTCCAATCTGCGACATATTGCGTCCTTTCTCGACCTCCATAGTGTACGGCCCTCCAGGAGCCTCAAATGTCATAGTGTCTCCTGTCAGCTTGTTGAATTTCAACCTCACATTGCACGGGACGATCTGTGTAAAAAAAAGAAAAATGACACAATGCAGTAATGCCAACACTAAAAATAAAATAGTTGTTACATTTCATATAATTTCTTACCGCCGCATGACGAAAACTCGGCTGGAAGTAGATGCCAAACAGCTTGCCAGTTGCAAGGCTGCTGGCGCACCTTGACTTGCACAGTCGACATGGTGATTGTGGTGGTGGCGCCATTTTCTGAAGCAATATGAGCAAAGGATTAACGATCCACTTCACAGGAAAGAAAAACAGTAGCATGTGATATTTTTGGTTCTTCTTCAGTTATATTTTCATAGCTTACTAACAAGACATTTCATCTAATTTGGCCCCTATTGCCTAAGATAATTGATTAAAAACAAGTGGCAAATTAAACTAAATTGGCACCAACATTTTGCCAAAAAATAACTTATTACAGAAAAACAAAGCATCTAGCTATCCATGTACAGAAAAAAAAATAACAATAAAATGGTTAATTTCTTTCAAGTATCTAGCAAGGTGGTGCCAAATCTTCAGAGCTATCAACTAGCGTACTGAATCAACTAAATCAAAATGTTCTATAAATCAACTAAATCAACTAGCCTACTAAATCAACTAGCTACTAAATCAACTAGCCTACTAAATCAACTAAATCAAAATGTTCTAAATCAACTAGCCTACTAAATCAACTAAATCATATCAACTAAATCAAAATGTTGCATATGAACTAGCCTACTAAATCAAAATGTAGCAGGGAGGAGGGGTTGTGGATGGAGGAGGGAGGAGGGAGAAGGAGGGCGACTGGAGGAGGGAGGAGAGAGTAGGACGGAGGAGGAAGGCGGAGTGAGGAGGGGCCGGCCGGCGGCGAACGAAGGAGTGGAGGGAGGATAGAGGAGGAGGGTGGTACCGAGTCCAGCAAGGAGGAGGAGGTAACGGCGGCACAGAGGGAGGAGGGGTAGGCGACGGCGGCCGGCGGGGGAGGACCGGCGCGAGGGGGGGTTGAGGGGGAGATCGAGTGAGTGTGATTGGATCGGAGAGAGGAGAGTGAGGGGTGGAAGATATAATGGCTTAGCAGTAGCGCGCTGCAGCGAAACGCGCTACAGCTAAACGACCTAGCAGTAGCGCCTTTCAGTCACAACGCGCTACTGCTATATGTCAGCACGTAAAAATTAACATCAAAAATACATTGATCATCAACGATCCTTTTGTGTACAATCTGATTTGTCAATATGAGTCCTCACCTGTTTAGGAACTGGTGAAGACTCATATTACAGCCACAAATTCTACACATAGAGTTCAATGAAGACCAAGTGGTTGTGATAGTTTGAGAAATAACATATTTAAGGCGGTACAAACCCTGTTCGCGGAGCGAGGTGGGACTAATTTTTTTAGTAAACTTAGCAGTAGCGGGTATTAAGGGAATGCGCTACTGCTATGATCTATAGCAGTAGCGCTCTTCGTATTAACGCGTTGCTGCTAAAACTAGCTTTGCGGCGGGGTCGTGCCAATTGTAGTAGTAGCGGCGGCTTAGAGGAGGCGCGCTACTGCTGTTGGGGAATGTAGTAATTTCAAAAATTTCCTACGCACACGCAAGATCATGGAGATGCATAGCAATGAGAGGGGAGAGTGTGTCCACGTACCCTCGTAGACCGAAAGCGGAAGCGTTAGCACAACGTGGTTGATGTAGTCATACGTCTTCACGATCCGACCGATCCAAGTACCGAACGTACGGCACCTCCGAGTTCAGCACACGTTCAGCTCGATGAGGTCCTGCGAACTCCGATCCAGCAGAGCTTCATGGGAGAGTTCCGTCAGCACGACGGCGTGATGACGGTGATGATGTTGCTACCGATGCAGGGCTTCGCCTAAGCACCGCTACGATATGATCGAGGTGGAATATGGTGGAGGGGGGCACCGCACACGGCTAAGAGATCAAGAGATCAATTGTTGTCTCTATGGGGTGCCACTGGCCACGTATATAAAGGAGTGGAGGAGGGGGGGAGAGGGCCGGCCCCTATGGCGCGCCCTGGAGGAGTCCTACTCCCACCGGGAGTAGGATTCCCCCCTTCCAAGTAGTAGGAGTAGGAGTCAAGGAAAGGGAAGAGAGAAGAGAAGGATGGAGGGGGCGCAGCCCTCCCCCTAGTCCAATTCGGACTAGGCCTTGGGGGGCGCGTAGCCTCTTCTCTCTCTTTCCCCTAAAGCCCAATAAGGCCCATATACTCCCCGGCGAATTCCCGTAACTCTCCGGTACTCCGAAAAACACCCGAATCACTCGGGACCTTTCCGATGTCTGAATATAGTCGTCCAATATATCGATCTTTACGTCTCATCCATTTCGAGACTCCTCGTCATGTCCCCGATCTCATCCGGGACTCCGAACTACCTTCGGTACATCAAAACACATAAACTCATAATACAAATCGTCACCGAACTTTAAGCGTGCGGACCCTACGGGTTCGAGAACTATGTAGACATGAGCGAGACACGTCTCCGGTCAATAACCAATAGCGGAACCTGGATGCTCATATTGGCTCCTACATATTCTACGAAGATCTTTATCGATCAAACCGCATAACAACATACGTTGTTCTCTTTGTCATCGGTATGTTACTTGCCCGAGATTTGATCGTCGGTATCTCAATACCTAGTTCAATCTCGTTACCGGCAAGTCTCTTTACTCGTTCCGTAATACATCATCCCGCAACTAACTCATTAGTTACAATGGTTGCAAGGCTTATAGTGATGTGCATTACCGAGTGGGCCCAGAGATACCTCTCCGACAATCGGAGTGACAAATCCTAATCTCGAAATACGCCAACTCAACAAGTACCTTCGGACACACCTGTAGAGCACCTTTATAATCACCCAGTTACGTTGTGACGTTTGGTAGCACACAAAGTGTTCCTCGGTAAACGGGAGTTGCATAATCTCATAGTCATAGGAACATGTATAACTCATGAAGAAAGCAATAGCAACATACTAAATGATCAAGTGCTAAGCTAACGGAATGGGTCAAGTCAATCACATCATTCTCCTAATGATGTGATCCCGTTAATCAAATGACAAATCATGTCTATGGTTAGGAAACTTAACCATCTTTGATTAACGAGCTAGTCAAGTAGAGGCATACTAGTGACACTATGTTTGTCTATGTATTCACACATGTATTATGTTTCCGGTTAATACAATTCTAGCATGAATAATAAACATTTATCATGAAATAAGGAAATAAATAATAACTTTATTATTGCCTCTAGGGCATATTTCCTTCAACTGCTACTTTTGTTTCAGCAGCGAGTTCTGCTGGAGCGCGCTGCTGCTATATAGCAGCAGCGCCTTATTTTAAAACACGCTGCTGGTAAGATTCTATGTATAGGCTTTTCCCTAGTAGTGTGACTTCAATGATGCTCGCATGAAAGATAAGAATTGAAACATAACAAGAGCATCATGAAACACATGGCAAGCACATTTAAGTCTAACCCACTTCCTATGCATAGGGATTTTATGAGCAAACAACTTATGGGAACAAGCATCAACTAGCATAGGAAAGCAAAACAAGCATAACTTCAAAATTTTCAACATAAAGAGAGGAAACTTGATATTATTTCAATATGTAAAAGCATATTTCCTCTCTCATAATAATTTTCTGTAGCATCATGAATGAATTCAACAATATAACCATCACATAAAACACTCTTTTCATGATACATAAGCATAAAAAATTTGTTACTCTCCACATAAGCAAATTTATTCTCATCAATAGTAGTGGGAGCAAACTCAACAAAATAACTATAATGTGATTGAAAATTAAAATCATGATGACAAGTTTCATGGTTAGCATTATTCAATATAGCATACATGTCATCACCATAATCATCATAGATAGCAACTTTGTTCTCATAAGCAATTGAAACCTCTTCCAAAGTAGTGGATTCATCACTAAATAAAGTCATGACCTCTCCAAATCCACTTTCATCAATATAATCATCATAAATAGGAGGCATGCAATCATCATAGTAAATTTTCTCATCAAAACTTGGGGGACTAAAAATATCAACTTCATCAAACATAGCATCCCCAAGCTGATGGCTTTGCATATCGTTAGCATCATGGATTCAAAGAATTCATAGTAAAAACATTGCAATCATGCTCATCAATTATACCAAACATTCTATTGAATCCTTCTTCTAACAATTGAGCACAATTTTCCGAAACATCATTTTCAAGAAAGATATTATAAAGATGATCAATAATATGATGCAACCTCAATTCCATTTTTATGTAGTTTTCTTTTGTAAACCAAACTAGTGATAAAACAAGAAACTAAAAGATTCAATTGCAAGATCTAAAGATATACCTTCAAGCACTCACCTCCCCGGCAACGGTGTCAGAAAAGAGCTTGATGTCTACTACGCAACTTTATTCTTGTAGACTCGTGTTGGGCCTCCAAGCGCAGAGTTTTGTAGGACAGTAGCAATTTTCCCTCAAGTGGAATACCTAAGGTTTATCAATCCGTGGGAGGTGTAGGATGAAGATGGTCTCTCTCGAACAACCCTTCAACCAAATACAAGAAATCTCTTGTGTCCCCAACACACCCAATACAATGGCAAATTGTATAGGTGCACTAGTTCGGCGAAGAGATGGTGATAAGAGTGTAATATTGATGGTAGAAATATATTTTTACAATCTGAATAAATAAAAACAGCAAGGTAGCAAATAGTAAACGGGCACAAAAACGGTATTGCAATGCTTGAAAATGAGGCCTAGGATCCGTACTTTCACTAGTGCAATCTCTCAACAATGCTAATCTAATTGGATCATATAACCACCCCTCAAAGTGCGATGAAGAATCACTCCAAAGTTCCTATCTAGCGGAGAACATAAGAATAAATTGTTTGTAGGGTACGAAACCACCTCAAAGCTATTCTTTCCGTTCGATCTATTCAAGAGTTCGTACTAAATTAACACAAAGCTATTCTTTCCGTTCAATCTATCCTAGAGTTCGTACTAAAATAACACCAAAGCAACATATTCATAATACTCAATCCAACACAAAGAACTTCAAAGAGTGCCCCAAGATTTCTACAGGAGAAACAAAAGACAAGAACGTGCATCAACCCCTATGCATAGATTACCCCAATGTCACCTCGAAAGGGAAAAACAATGAAATCTCAAAGGGAAAAACTCAATTCATCACAACAAGATAGAGAGGGGAAAACACCATATGATCCAACTACATTAACAAAGCCCACGATACATCAAGATCGTGCCATCTCAAGAACACGAGAGAGAGAGAGAGAGAGAGAGAGAGAGAGATTAAACACATAGCTACTGGTACAAACCCTCAGCCCCGAGGGTCGACTACTCCCCCCTCATCATGGTGGCCGCCGGGATGATGAAGATGGCCACCGGAGATGATTCCCCCCTCCGGCAGGGTGCCGGAATGGGGTCTAGATTGGATCTCGTGGATACAGAGGCCTTGCAGTGGCAGAATTTCTGATCTAGGGCTACCCCGAAGGGTTTTGGAATATTTGGGATTTTTTAGGGCAAAGAGGGGGTGCGCGAGGCCACCGAGGTGGGCACAACCCACCTGGGCACGCCTGGGGGCCCAGGCGCGCCCTAGTGGGTTGTGCCCCCCTTGGGGCACCCCCCAGGTGCTGCTCTGGCCCATCCTAGGTGTTCTTGTCCATAAAAATTCTCCAAAAAGTTTTGCTGCATTTGGACTCCGTTTGATATTAATTTTCTGCGATGTAAAAAACAAGTAGAAAACAGCAACTGGCACTTGGCACTATGTTAATAGGTTAGTCCCAAAAAATGATATAAAGTTTCTATAAAATGATTGTAACACATCCAAGAATGATAATATAACAGCATGGAACAATCAAAAATTATAGATACGTTGGAGACGTATCACACATAATCATCAAGCATAGTACTAGCTTCATCATGAGTAGCATTCATAGAAGTAGCATCATCAATAACTTTTGACATATCAGGATTAATAGCATGTGGTGGTGTTGCAAGTCTACTCATAACAGAAGGTGAATCAAGTGCAGAGCTAGATGGCAGTTCCTTACCTCCCCTCGTCTTAGAGGGAAAAAACTTAGTCTTGGTATCCTTCAGATTCCTCATAGTGATAATTTGATAATAATCCCAAGTGACTCAACAAATATAGCAATGATCCCCGGCAACGGCGCCAGAAAAACGTCTTGATAACCCACAAGTATAGGGGATCGCAACAGTTTTCAAGGGTAGAGTATTCAACCCAAATTTATAGATTTGACACAAGGGGAGCCAAAGAATATTTGCAAGTATTAGCGGCTGAGTTGTCAATTCAACCACACCTGAAGATTAATTATCTGCAGAAAAGTGATCAGTAGCAAAGTAGTATGATAGTTTTGATAGTAGTAGTAGCAGCAATAGTAACAGTAACAGTAGTAGCAATGATTTTGTAGCAAGTACAATAGTGTCAGTAGCAGTAGTAACTTAGCGGAAACAATATAAGAGAAATTCGTAGGCATTGGATCGGTGAATTCGTTGGATGATATTCATCATATAACAGTCATAACCTAGGGCGATACGACACTAGCTCCAGTTCATAAATATAATGTAGGCATGTATTCCGTAAATTGTCATACGTGCTTATGGAAAGAACTTGCATGACATCTTTTGTCCTACCCTCCCACAGCAGCGGGGTCCAATTGGAAACTAAGGGATATTAAGGCCTTCATTTAATAGAGAACCAGAACAAAGCATTAACACATAGTGAATACATGAACTCCTCAAACTACGGTCATCACCGGAAAGTATCCCGACTTCTGTTACTCCGGGGTTTACGGATCATAACACATAGTAGGTGACTATAACTTGCACGATCGGATCTAGAACATAGATATAATGGTGATAACATAAACGGTTTAGATCTGAAATCATGGCACCCGGGCCCAAAGTGGCAAGCATTAAGCATGGCAAAGTCATAGCAACATCAATCTCAGAACATAATGGATACTAGGGATCAAGCCCTAACAAAACCAACTCGATTACATGATGAATCTCATCCAACTGCTCACCGACCAGCGAGCCTACGAAGGAATTACTCACTCCCGGTGGGGAGCATCATGGAATTGGCGATGGAGAAGGGTTGGTGACGACGAAGATCGAAGACCCCCCTCGCCGGAGCCCCAAACGAACTCTAGATCTGGCCTCCCGATGAGGAACAGGAGATGGCGGTGGCTCCGCCTCGTGAAACATGATAATTCTTCCTCCCCGATTTTTTCCTCCAAATATGTGATTTTATAGTATTAGGGTTGGAGTCTGCGGGGCCACCAGGTGGGGACAACCCACCTGGGCGCGCCTAAGGGGGGCGCCCTGGTGGGTTGTGCTCACCCAGGTGCCCCCTCCGGTAGTTCTTGGCTCCAGAAATTCTCTTTTATTATATAAAAATTCCTCGCAAAGTTTCGTTCCAATTCGAGAACTTTTATTTTTGCACAAAAACAACACCATGGTAGTTCTGCTGAAAACAGCGTCAGTCCGGGTTAGTTTCATTCAAATCATGCAAATTAGAGTTCAAAACAACAGGAAAATCATTAGGAAAAGTAGATACGCCGGAGACGTATCAGTAATCTAGGCACATAGGTTGATACACGTTTTCGCCCTACTTTCTCAGATAGAAACTTTGGAGTGATTCTTTGTCGCACGTTGAGGAATTGTTATATGATTCAATTATGTTGGAACTGTTGAGAGATTGCACTAGTGAAAGTATGAACCCTAGGCCTTGTTCCTAAGCATTGCAATACCATTTGTGCTCACTTTTGTTACTTGTTGTTTTTATTATTTCAGGTTACAAAAACCTATATCCACTACCCATACTACACTTGTATCACCATCTCTTCGCCGAACTAGTCCAACTATACAATTTACCATTGTATTGGGTGCGTTGGGGACACAAGAGATTGCTTGTATTTGATTGCAGGGTTGTTCGAGAGAGACCATCTTCATCCTACACCTCCCATGGAGTGATAAACCTTAGGTCATCCACTTGAGGGAAATCTGCTGTTGTCTGATACGTCTCCAACATATCTATAATTTATGAAGTATTCATGCCATGTTTACAACAATTTTATATGGTTTTGGTATTATTTGATTAGAACTAACCCGGACTGATGTTGTTTTTAGCAGAACTACCGTGGTGTCATTTTTTTTGCAGAAATAAAAGTTTTCGGAATGGGCTGAAAATTTACGGTCAATTTTTATGGACCAAAAGAGACCCCCGAAGCACAAGAGCTGGGCCAGGAAGTGGACGAGGTGGCCACAAGCCAGGGGGCGCGCCCTACTCCCCAGGGCACGCCCCTACGGCTTCTGGGGCCCTCGAGCACCCCCTTGATGTGAGACCGACGCCAAAAATTCTTATAAATACCCAAACCTCCGAAAAGAACCCTAGATCGGAAGTTTTGCCGCTGCAAGCCTCTGTAGCCACGAAAAACCAATCGAGAGCCCGTTCCGGCACCCTGCCGGAGGGGGAAACCATCAGCAGAGGCCATCTTCATCATACCGGCAGTCTCCATGATGAGGAGGGAGTAGTTCACCCTCGGGGCTGATGGTATGTACCAGTAGCTATGTGTTTGATCTCTCTCTCTCTCTCTCGTGTTCTTGATTTGGCACGATCTTGATGTATCGCGAGCTTTGCTATTATAGTTGGATCTTATGATGTTTCTCCCCTCTACCTTCTTGTGATGAATTGAGTCTTGCTCTTTGAGGTTTCTTTATGTTGGATTGAGTATTGGATTTGAGAACACTTGATGTATGTCTTGCGATGGGATATCTGTGGTGACAATGTGATGTTCTATTGATTCACTTGATGTATGTTTTGGCACTCAACTCGCAGATTCCCGAGGTGACATCCATATGGGTTGATGCACGTTTTCGTCCTACGTTCTCTGATAGAAACTTTGGAGTGATTGTTTGTTGCACGTTGAGGGATTGTTATGTGATCCAAATATGTTATCATTGTTGAGAGAATTTGCACTAGTGAAATAAACCCTAAGCCTTGTTTTCAAGCATTGCAATACCATTTTTGCTCACTTTTGTTACTTGTTGTCTTTCTATTTTTATATTTTCAGATTACAAAAACCTATATCTACTACCCATATTACACTTGTATCACCATCTCTTCACCGAACTAGTGGACCTACACAATTTATCATTGTATTGGGTGTGTTGGGAACACAAGAGACTATTTGTTATTTGGTTGCAGGGTTGTTTGAGAGATATCATCTTCATCTTACGCCTCGCATGGATTGATAAACCTTAGGTCATCCACTTGAGGGGAATTTGCTACTATCCTACAAAACTCTGCGCTTGGAGGCCCAACACGAGTCTACAAGAAGAAGGCTGGGTAGTAGACATCATTGTCCTACAAAACTCTGCGCTTGGAGGCCCAACAGAGTATACGAGAACAAAGTTGCGTAGTAGACATCAACTTGGTCTAAGGTTCATCCGGATTTGGGATTTATGTGGGGTCGGTGAGGGCCATGGTGGGCCAGGTTGACGTGGCGGACGCACCTGAGCGTCTCAATATCCGCCCTAAATTTGGGCTAGATATGAGGTGTGCCGGACAGCGTGGCGTTTGGGGCCGGCTTGAGGAGCCCGGCTTGGTCGGTTTTTTTACAGGGCCGTCCAACCGGGCGTATAGGTGCGGTTTTGTGGCGCCTGGCTGTAGATGCTCCATATGACCCATTGCAAAACTTAATCTGCTCGCTAACCCCTGAAAAACCTATTTCGAAATCCGGCCACATTCATATCCGCGTCTAACCATCAGACGCTTAACTTACATACGAGGGCGTGTGACCCCGAGACGTCTTTGACCCTCGTTGGTCCATAGTCATCGGTCGTGTCGTCAGTGTGACACCTCCTTGTCCCATCTGACGGTCAGGCGTGATACCAGTATTCGTTGAAGCGACAAAACATTAGGCGCCTTGCGCAACTCGCTGTGCCTTTGTATTAGGCGTTTTCCATTTACATTTACTGGAACCTCTGGCAATTTTTCTGGATGCCTCTATAGCGATATGGATCCGTCAAAGCATTTGTCGCGTCTTGCTTACCAGATACGCTGGCTTATTTGGCCTGTCAGAGCCTCTAGTTGTTCTTGTCAGGGTATCCAATATCATTTTCTAAACTACTCTAGTTGTTTGGCGTGTCACACGAAACTTGTCAAAGGCTCGCACATATCATTTTGTAATTGGGGCTAAACGTTTATGATCTTCTGTGGTCAAAGTCAAACTGATAGTGTGTACAGTAATTTGAACCATATATTCTTGAATATCTTTCCCTACAACAATTTCATTTTCCCCTAAAACCCCATGTCTGGCCATCGATCTTCTTCCCCTCTGCATCGACTAGTTAGGATGAAGGTCGCCATTCCTCGTTGTCGTATGTCTTGTAAGGTATCCGTTCGGCGGCCATTTCCTTCCGTCAGTTTTTGCTCTTTCACATCTCGTCGACTCCTGATCTTTGAAGTAGCACCGTCGTTGCCCCCCCCCCCCCCCCTTCGAATCTACCTGTAGATCAATTTTGAACTGTCTTAGTGTGAGCCCCTGTTGTAGTGTGGATGTTTTACAGTATGTCTGAAGTAAGCTTGTACTCTTAATCTGTTGGCGTTCGGATAAAAAGGTGACCCAATAATTTTTTGTTTCATGTCTTTTGTTGTATATGCCTATGGACAATTATTCTCCGGATCATACCATGGTTAGCGTCACCGAGTTAGATTCGGAGCAAGATTCTTCTGGCTTTGATTTTGCACGGCCTACTCATCACGCCAAGCATCCTTTTTTTTACGCCAGAGCCATAATGTGAAAGGCAAATCAAAAGGTGGTCAATGCTCCAAGTCTGTTATGTGAAAACGCAAGAAGGAAGTACGTAAGCAGTTGAAAGGCCTTTAGAAACAGATGGTGCACAAGGCAGGTACCACCGTGAGCATTGTCATGAGCAACAATAAGGTCGCCCACCTCTGGTAGGACATTTGCACCGTCCCAGGAAAGCCGGAAAATTTATGTGCCAGATTTATGTCGATAAGTTTGAATCCACTGATTTAGTTCTACCAAACAAGGTTGGAGCAAGGATGTTCAAAGGTACAAATGGTACACACATCACTATGAACCTGAGGGTTGGTGGAAGCTACATGTGGCATGTGAAGGTGAGGAAGTCAGGCAAAATTGTGTACCTGGACGAAGGTTGGCTCAATTTCGTCAATGGTCGTGAGCTGAAGCCAGTATGCACTTCGAGTTGGCCCTTGAGTTTGTGTGGGAAGTAACCATTTTTAACAAGTCGATGGTTGAGGCTGCTATGAAATGTTTGGAATGTGATGAGTGAAGTGATTTATTTCTATGCAGTGTGGTTAAGCAATCTTAGAGTGTGTATTTTGCTTGATCATCGAAGTTAAGGTGATCTTGACTATTATGTTAAGTTTTGTGCTACATTTTTATGTTGGAAGTGTTTAGTAGCAATGTATATTTTGATTAGTGGTTCTAACACCCCTTATTGTCTGAAAGCATGTATGTTTTGATGTCTGATGTTAGTGTCGGGCATGGCAAGCCCATGTTGTCTATAACTCTGAACTATATATTTTGATCAGGAGTTTCAACCCGCTGATGCAATGATGTGACCTTTTAATATTGCCGTAATGTATTTGTTAGTACGTTGTTTAGGTTTGATTTGTGCCATTTTGGTTGTCAGCGAACCAAATCAAGGTGGTGGGGAGAAACTACCCAACATAGAATGTGATTGCCCTGAATAATGCCAAATAAGCGCGTTTTATTTAGTCTTTTTGGTCCAACTCAATACAACATAGGGTTTGTTGTAGTAGTAGATCTTAATCCTACTTAAGGTGCCACCCCCTTCTTACATGGAGTGCCACATCAACCCCATTCCCCGTGCGGGTCGAGGTATAGCGACCAAACATGCACCCTGGCCCGCAGTAGTGGGCCAGCCATTTTGTTTGTTTTGTGTTTTTTTCTCTACTTTCCCCCCGTTTGTTTCCTTAATTGATTTTTTATTTCTTTTGGTTTCCTTTTTCTTCTTTCCTTTTTTTATTTTTTCTTCTAATTTTATGAAATTTTTAGAAATACGGAAACAATTTTCAAATTCGTCCACTTTTCTGAAAAATGAGAACATTTTTTTATTCGTGAATGCTTTTAAGCTTTGAGGACATTTTTTGACATCACATGTTTTCAAATTCATGAATATTGTTTGAAATCCGAGAAAATTCTCAAATTTGGGAACTTTTTGAAACCCACGAACTTTTTTCCAAATTCATGAACATTTTATGAAATCTGTAGCTTTTCCTCAAAGTAGTGAGCATTTTCGAATTCATGATTTTTTTTTGAATTTCTTTTTTAATTCATGAAGACCTTTTTAAATTTCAAGAGCATTTTTTTCAAATCTTGAACTTTTTTCAATTCATGATCATATTTTAAATTCACCACCGCCACGTGACGCACCGAATAGGAGCTCTAGTATTTATATTTGTTTTGAGTTGCGGGCTGCGGCACTAGTATTTGGTATTCACAGTGGCTGGTCTAAGTAGCTCCAAATGGTCCATCTAAAAGAAGGGATGGGATCGGGCCAAAATCAGCCGAGGCCCATTCCACATTCACCCCATCGATTTCTTACTCTGAACACAGAAGTTGGCTTCCGCACGCTCCATTACGAAATCCCAACGTCTCTCCGCAGCGCCTCCGTCCCCCTCTCACCTCCGATGGAGCGGCGGCAGTGGAGCCTCACCGACTTCGACGTCGGCAAGTTCATCGGCGAGGGCAAGTTCGGCAAGGTCTATCTCGGCCGCGAGAAGCAGGTAACCCTAGGCCCCAAACCTTCGAGCTTCGATTTCCCCCCAAAATCATCAACCCCGATGAGGCTGACGCGCCGGAGAACCGCGGCGGTCCAGAGCGGCTACGTGGTGGCGCTCAAGGTGATATACAAGACGAAGCTGGAGAAGTACCGGTTCCACGGGCACCTGCGGCGGGAGATCGAGATCCAGCACGGCCTCGACCACCCCAACGTGCTCCGCCTCTTCGCCTGGTTCCACGACGCCGACCGGGTCGTCCTCGTCCTCGAGTACGCCGCCCGCGGGGAGCTCTACAAGCTCCTCCGCAGCGTCGGCCACTTCTCGGAGCGGACCGCCGCCACCGTGAGCCATCCCCACCCTGTCCCTTTCCTGCCGTGTTACTTTTCCCCAGCCGTGTGGCGTTTATTGATTGGATCGGCCCAGTTGTTATTCGCTATCGTTTGTGGAATTAACTATCTGAAATCTCAAAATCTGCAATGAAGCTGGAATACTCGGAGCTCTGACTGTCCCGTAGAAAAGCCCACAAAAATCGATAGGGGGCATTTTACTTCGATTGTGGTCGTGAGAGGTAGAAAGATGAGTTAAAAGAGTACTGGCTCTTAGTAACTTAGTATATTCATTAGTAGGTGTTCTGAAACAATCTGTGTTTAGTTATGTTGGTTTCTCAATAATTGTTGAAAGTAGTATACTGTTTGATCGTTAAGAATTTTGGTATAGCTATGTATTTCACCGCAAGATGAAGAACCTAAGAACTCCCGAACATCTTTAGAAACACAAGGAAAAGCCTCACCCCTCTTTCATGAATGGGAGTGAAAACAAATCTAGCATTTTCAGTACAGAAAACCCACCTCAGGAGTGACACTTCCAGCTCAGTCTGAGATCCAAATCATCCAACCCAAAGATCCAAACACAATAGAACCATTTCCTTTGTCTGAACAGTAATCAGTCAAACTGCACTCTGCTTAGCATGACATGTACTCATTTTTTGATATACAGCACATCAGGCTGTCAATCATGGTGGACCTACATTGCTTTTCTACTGACTTACCATTTTTGTGCTGGATTTTCTGTTGATCCAATTCATTTTATTTTGCTTTAGTATGTAGCAAGCCTTGCTGGTGCACTGGCATACTGTCACAAGAAGCAGGTAATTCACCGGGACATCAAGCCGGAAAATTTGCTCCTTGATATCGAGGTTGGTTCTTCTGTATGCAGTTGCTGCCTCTCTGCCACTGTTATGTGTCATCATACCAAACTGCGTATTTTAAGAATTTATATGGGCAATATTTTGATAAGCCAGTGAGTTAAATGCACTATTTTTTTGCCATCCGTGTTTGTCAACAACATGGAATCCGACTACATCATTGTTGTAAATTATGCCTGCCCACAGATGGATTCAGACTACATCATTGTTGTAAATTATGCCTGCCCACAGATTGATTAAACAATAGCTGGACCTATTCATTGCTGCGGTAATTTTAGTGGCATTTTGTACTCTAATGAAGCAATATATATGTTTCCGCGAAATGCATGTTGTGTGTTGTGATCAGTTAGACAATCTCTTTTTATAGATATGACCGATATGTGAAAAATACTTGAGATAAAATAAAACAGACAATATATCCCATTTGCCTTGGTCTTGCTGCAAGCATAAACTATCCAGATATCCTTGTGGCCTGAACTTTTATTAAGATATATGTGGAAAATTTCAGGAGCTATGCATTGTGAATTGAAGCATTATGCATCTCATATTGTTGGGAACTTATGACTGTTGGTGATCAATCCAACTGTAGAGAAATTTTAGGTTATGGCACATATAGCTTGCATTTTAAAATTGGCTTTATAGAGAGACGAAATAGCAGATAAGCAGTAGCTTACTCTATAATTATTTGTAAGTAAAATAGTGCAGTATAAATTTGACATCGCAATGTACACGGGCATCCCATTTCTTTTTGACTAATAGTACACGTTTTGCTGGTAAGTACTGCTGGTCATACATGATTATACCGACTTGCACTTGTGTACTATATATGGCTGTGAACACCTGGTTACTTTGTAGATGCATGTCCTGTATAACTTTCTCGAGATTACTGAAGAGATACTTCTGGCGCTATAGAGACTATCAAATACTGTCCTTATTAGTTGTGCTGTCCACATCCATATGAGTAAGAAACCAGTAAAGAACATCATTTGTTGTGCTGTCCACATTGGTGTGTCAGAGCTGATTGCTGTTGACACTTTTAACTCTGTGTCTGTGCATAAGTTGCTGAGCCTTTTTTTATAGAAGTCACTGAACTTCCATTTTACAGGGCCGGCTTAAAATTGCAGATTTTGGATGGGCGGTTCGATCAAATGCTAAACGTCACACACTCTGTGGCACAATAGATTACCTAGCACCAGAGATGGTAGAGAAGAAGGCTCACGATTACGCTGTTGACAACTGGACTTTAGGAATCCTGTGCTACGAGTTTTTGTATGGCTCGCCACCCTTTGAAGCTGCAGAACAGCAAGACACCCTGATGAGGTAAGAGCTACAATGTTTGTGTAGCTATATTTGTGTTTGCCCGATCTTCCTTTGATACACATTCTCTGCAACATGAATTTTGAGCAGGATAGTCAAAGTGGACTTGCTGTTCCCTAAAACTCGTGACATATCTGCAGATGCCAAGGATCTCATTTGCAAGGTAACATTTGAAAGTCTTTGTTATATCTTTTCTTTGGACAAATGGGCCATATCCTTTAAGGTGATGAAGTTGAAAGTATGAATTTTGTATGCAGCTGCTAGTGAAGGATTCGAGCAAGAGGATTTCTCTTGACGATATTCTGAAGCATGCGTGGATTGTAAAGAATGCAGAACCTTCAGGGAGTTGCATTGAGCAAAAAGCTAGTGCCTAAGCTCCTTAGTAAGTCCACGTATGTGTTCTGCTAAAAGGCTAACTGAATATGCATGTTATATTAGAATCGAAAAACTGTCCAACATATAATCCTGCACTGCACTCAGAAATCTTAGCACCTTACATTTGCTAATCGAGATAACTCTCTGAGCTATATAAATTTAAAGTTCTGGATCGATTTCTAGACAGTTTTTCTACTGTATTATTCTGAATTTTGATAGCGTGGAATATATCATCTGGAAATGCAAACTATGGATTACGTAACATGCTAGGTTACCCTGTCTGAAGATCAGTTCAAACATGGTTTAATTAATTCATATAACGGATTTCCTGATAACGAATGGGAGCTATACATTGCTCCTGGGTAGTGGGTAGAATATGTCATTTGGTGGAATTACTTTGTGATATTTTGCAGCTCCCTGTTGTTTGTTGTCTGAACTCGAAAATTCAGTTATAAATTACTAAGAAAATTGCTAGAAAATCTTCTTCAGTCGTAGATGATGAATCTCTATTTTGGTTGTGGAGGATCGAACGACATTTCTATTTCTCTAATCTTTCCCAACTAATCTCTTAGAACTGAACTCACAGATGCAATGTATGAACCTGAATGCTTAGCATGTGCTACAAATGGTTTGGTGCTATCCGTTGCCCCACTGGTGTTGCTTGTCCTGATGAACTGTAGTTGTTTTCTCCGCAGGGCACTTCTTGCCGTTGCGAGCGGGCCTGGATTTTGGCGAAGTTCTTGTTTGCCAACATGCCGAACATAGAAGAAGTGAACAGTTAGCATCATCTGTACCATAGATTTTTTTTTTCTTTTTTTTCTTTTCGGGCTATTTGTACCATAGAATTTGGCCTTTCTCCAGAGAGGTTCTCTTAAGTTAACCTAATACTACTAATGCTCTCTTGGTGGTGAATCAGTGTTCTGAAATATGATCTCAGTGCATCTCCAGTGTGCCGTCCAGTGCATCTGCAGCGCTACCACTGTTCTGAACTGTCGGATACTATCTTTGTTCCGTTGCTTCAGATGTCTCGCAAAATTGCAATCACATCATTAATCATCGTTGTGGAACTGCCAACCCGAGTTCGAATTTGTATTCAAAACTGGCATGGTTTCGTTTATAGTATTACGCGAAAACGAGTTTTGCTTGGGTATACCCACCTTAAAAGTTTACGCGGATAGTAAAGTTACTAAAAATGGGTATTCTCATACATTTACGGTCAACTAATTCTAATTCATATTCTCCATCAAACAAGAGATCAGAAGAATATGATCTTTTGGATTGAAGGGGTAACTCATAATCTTCAACAATTGTCATGGTAAATCCTCCTCCTGAAGAAAAGTCTCCTTCCTCCTCCCGCCTGCGCCATCGCCGATCCACCCCATCTTGGATGGCCTTTGGGCCGTGGAGGTGTGGAGGATCTCGGCCCCCCCGCCGACGGGAGGGACCCCGTGTTCGTTTTTGTTAGGTCCAACGTCTTGGGTTGGGGCTGTGTGGCGGTGGCGATTTCCCTCGTAGGAATAATGTCTGCCACATCCTATCCCCGTCCAGATGGTATGAATAGTGTCGTCCGAGGATGTGTGGAGGTGTGTCTTTGTCGAATCTCGTGGGATTCGATCGGTGTTGGTCTTCAGTGGACCTATTTGGATCAAGTTTTTGTTCGTCTGGTTTCAGGTTTGATCTTTCTGATCTACAAGTCTCTTCATCGGCGATGGTTGCTGCCAGAGCCGTATATGAGCATGTGCAACAGGAGCGACCGAACAGGGGCCCCAGCACCAGACGGGCCCCAGTTTTTGGTTAATCACGGTGTTAACTAAAGCATTAGGTACTAGAATAAACAAATGTTTGAATATTTTACACCAAGCCAGCCTACGCATATCTCTCAGTCTCACAGCTCTTCGAAAGTATCATGGTACATGGTTACATGTCTTTAAACCTTCTGCTTCCAACTGGCGTGTGAAAAACTACACTGGCTGACAAAAATATGATGGTTTTTCTTTCATACATAGGGCCTAATTTTGATTTGCACAGGGCCTCCGATTTCCCCGGTACGGCCCTGGTTGCTGCTCTTGTGCGCTCGTTCTTTGGGGCCTTAGCACGACGACTTTCCCGACTGTCTACTACAACAAGGTTTGTCCGACACCAGTGAGGGAGGGTGATGATGGCGGCGGGCCTTCGGCTTGCTCCCATGCTTGTAATCGTCGCTAGGTGGCCCATAGACCTGGTTGTAATTTTTATTACCTCTTGTGTTCTCTATACTGCCAGCTGCTATGATTGATAAATAAAATTGGAAATTTCTCCCGCAAGAAAAAAACTCATAATCTCCATTTTTAATCTGCAACGGAATCTGTAAAGTTTTCTACAGGGTACCCAAGCCCACGCGAAAAAAAACTCTTACTACTACTCCTATCTTTTTCCTTTTTTTATTAGATGAAAGCAAGCTCTTATGTGATCGCAAGCAAACACGCACGCAGAAAGCCACCTGCCCACCTCTAATCCAGTTCTCGGGTCCCACGAGTCAGCCTCCCATTAAGCCTTTAACCACCCCCACCCCCACGGGCGCCATAATAATATCTCCAGAACCGTCCCCGTCCCCCTCCCCCCTCCGCCAAGAGATCCTCCTCCGGGGGGCTCGACCCGACACGACACCTACCACCGGCCAAACCCCAATCCATCCTTCTCGAAGCTTCTAGATCCTCCCCCCTCCGCCACCATGGCCACGCCCCTCCCCCTCCTCCTCCTCCTGCTCCTCGCGCCGCTCCTCCCCTCCCCCGCCCCGGCCCGCGCCGCCTCGCTCTCCCCGCTCCCGGCCACCTCCAACGCCTCGGCGCACGCCTACGCCTTCGCGGGCCGCGAGCCGGTGCCCGCCCCGGATCCCACCTTCTTCGACGACGTCGTCGACGCCGTCGCCGACAAGTACGGCTGGGACCCCGACGCCGAGGTCCGGGTCTGGCCGCTCGACGCCGGGGGCGCGCTCGTCGGCGCCGTGCAGCGCTACGAGTTCCGCGCCCGCGCGGGGGGCGCCGCGGCCGCGCTGGCGCGGGCCTCCGACGGCTTCGTCGACTGGAGCCACCCCGAGGCGCCCGCCGTGGAGGAGGTGCTCGGGCCCGACGGCGTCGACTTCGTCGCCGGCGACGGCGCCCTGGCGTTCGGCTCCGGCGTCAGGGACCTCGACCTCGTCGGGCCGCTCGAGGTGTTCGTCTCCGATGGCGCTGGCGGGGGCCTCGCGGAGCTCCAGTTGCCGTCGGTGAGTGCTGCGGTTTGACTTTTTGCTTTGCTGTTGCTTCAGATTTTGCTCCTTGCTTGCTTGCTTGCTATGCTAGCGGTAGTATTGGTACGGAATTGAAGTCGTGTCACCTTTAAGATGAAGCGATTGCTCTAATTGGTGAATGGTCTAGCTGCTGCCTACTCCTTTTACTAGTTTTGATTGCGACTTCAAATTGGTTGCGGTTGTTGCAGCGTCGTCTGGACACTATTTAGTACAGATATATCTGGTTTAATTTTCGTGGTGTGTACATCGTGTCAATTGGAACAATTTTCTCCTAGATTTGCAGGTGTAATTGTAAGGATATGCAACAAAATTGAACATCTAAACCTCCAGTTTGGTTCCACTTGTCGTTCTGGCCCTGAACTAACAGTACCGCCAAAGTGTTACTGAATCGTTGAATGGTAATAATCGAAGAGGATAGGGAGTATAGCGTGTGTGACATGTTATGTGCATTTAAATTTGCTATGTTTATACATTTAAGTACATTAACACACATATGGGAATGCCTTTACTAGGGGTGGCAAATCAATGCCCAATATGCGAGATACTAAAACACTGGACTCTTCTCAGTGCCTTCTACTTCTATGTAGTTGGCTTAATATAACTTCCTGAATGTTTGATTTTGAATTTAACTTACCTCCAGAATACCAAAGACAGGATACAAACATTTTGTTCTAGCATGCCTGGGCAAGGGGTTGTTCCGGGTGGAAAAGGAATGGACATATATAGGATAATCAGACATATGCAATTTTGCCTTTATACTTAATTATAGTGTATAGCAGTCAAGTCTGTATATCTTCGATTGTTGTATGCTGGAGAACTGAGATAAACTGCTCTTGGATATCTTTGTTTGCTGCTCATGACTAATTACGTTACCATCTTTCATGGACTACTTTATATAAACTTCATCATAATGTTCAAAAGTTTTTGTTGTTGTCCTATTTGTTTCATCAATCAACTGCTGCAAAATCTTATGTTGCACCTCATATGCAGTTGAATGCCACGTATACAGGGTTGAAGAGGGTACTTGTTGCTGCTGGTGTTGCATTAAAGATTACTGGTGCACAGAGAGTGTTCTTTTCCCATCCTCACAGTATAGGTCTCTTAGCAAATGGAAGCTTGGTTGCCACTAACAAGGACCTAAGACAAATATTGCCTCTCAGCCACTCAACCTGTGCTCCATTACTTCACATGCGTGTTGTAGGATCATCAGTTACAATAGTTGCACATGAAACCAATGTCTCTGGGGGCCACATGAAGCCCTTGTTGACTTCTGATGACGCTATCGAGTTACTGTCAGACCAGTCTGAAGTGAGCGACATGTCAGATCGGTTGATCTCAGCATGTGCGTTCTGCTCAGTTAGTCCAAGGCTGCCTAGGCTTGAAAAACTCCTGAAGACTTGGTTCAGTGAGAGGAATGGGTTCAACAGAACAATGAACTTCTTCGAAGCTAGAGTGACGTCGATGACCCTGGTAAAATTCCGTTTGGAGCTCGAGAGGGACATTACTGAAGAGGACGACATCTGGGACGATGTTCCAGAGTGGAAAACCTTGCCTGTGGTCCAGCGAATCACGCTTGACGTCATCGCTAGGGTTGAGGAAGAGGGAAGGCTCAAGGCTATATCGGTGAAGAAGGTGAGGAAATCTTTACAGATAGCAGACGCTACTTCGTGGAGCAGCCTGACTTCGAACGTCTCCTTCGCTGACTTCACGTCGTTGGTTCTGCCGCCTGATCCATTGTCACTGGATGTAAAGTGGTAACAGTTTCTTCTTGTTTATTTACTTCTGTTAGTGATAGGGGCTGATAGGAAATTGCACATATACATCAATTCCGTGTATAATTGTCGGGCCGGAAGTGTACCTGCAAATGTGGTTTGTCTGTAACGCAATGTTGAAATTTTGTACTGTTCTTGACTACGTTGCTGCCTTTTGTCCGGACCACAGTGGGGTGGTTGATTTGAGCTCATTACCTGAAGTTGCAGATATATCTATTTGTCAGTCTCGAAACAACTACCACTTCATAATGCAACGTGGTGATGATGGGATGGAGTATTTGTCAGTATTGAAACTTTTTTTTTTGAACTGGTCAGTATTGAAACATTGATGACACTTGATTTTGTTTCTAATGTGGCAAGGAAGAACATTCATCACTCTCTTGAGAAAAAAAAAGAACATTCATCACTCCATCACGCACACATCTTACAAGAGAAAATTAGACAATTGACACTGCAAAGAAAAAGGGAGGTCTGTCTTAGAAGAAATGACGGCTAATGGATGCAAGCTTGAGTCTTTCTTTTGATCTCTGCTAGTTCAATGTTTTGACAGAAGCGCGCGACATCATAGATCTTTTAGCAAGGATCATAAGCTCAGATGTTCATATTTCTTTCTAACAATTGACAGCTACAATAATCCTTCGTATACTTGCCCAAAACAGAAAAGATTCTTTGAATACAGCACAGAAGCACATATTTTGCTCATATTTCTTTCAAATAATTGTCAGCTACAACAATCCTTGACATACTTGCTCAAATAAAGAAAAGATTCTTTGAATACAAGATCAAAATCAACAACACACAAGCACATAAACCGCTGAAAAAACACACAAGCACATATGTTGCACTCGCTCAGTTGGCTGTCAAGTGTACTGCTAAACAAACATCTTGCCCATGCGGATGCGGCCAACATACTAAAAGCTGAAAAGTCGCAGCATATCATTTCTTACGAACAACTCACAATCATTACAAAATGCCACAACTACGTATCACAATCAACAACATCGAAGAACACAAGACCAGAACATCGTCTGTGATAAGACGCGTTTCAAAATTGGCCATGGTTTCCTTCATCAAACAAACATGTCGGATTCAGATGGTAACCAAAACTCTCTACAAGGAACAGGATGAACAATATGGCATGCTTTCTGCTTCTTATACATTATGATCTGAAACAGATCAACCAACTCTCCTTGTGCCAAACGCCCAAACATAACAAAATTTCCATGCGCTGCCATGGATGCTCATTCGACAGGCGAGCCAGACCTTTGGTTACAGTACAAGAATTGTTGCCTCTAAACAAGCATCTGCTGGTAGGGCAGGGGAAAAACTGAAGAGTCAGCCAGGCTTACGTGCAAGGCGACATCAATCAAAATAAATAGCTAGAGGAGAAAAAAAATGCAGCAGAGGTCATCAGTGATACTCTGCCAAAAAAAATGGGTTGGTTTAGCATTGCCGAACCAACTGTGCATCTCAGGAGATGCCTGCCATGCCATGAACCACATCATGGTCAATGTGGTCATAGATTGTATCTGTTATTTTCGATGGTGGCCAGTATCGAAGCACAGATCTCCCAAGAATGTTCTTCACGGGTAGCGGTCCCCTGTAATGACAAAAATAGAACATGAGCTACATGTCCTGCAAATTAGTCTCAAGAAATCAAGCAGGTATCCTCCATAGAGGTTTGGCATACCAGTTATGGGAATCGAAGCTGTTGTTTCTGTTGTCCCCTAGCACAAACACGTAGCCTTCAGGCACACTCTGGAAAAAGCAAATAACAACTGATCAATATGTATACTCCAGTGTAAACTCATTCAGAAAATGGAGCTACTTGCTTTATGATCAAGTCACGTAGGCTCTTATGGACCACCAATGGACCAGTGAGTTCTATGTCACATTATATCAACTTAAAAACACAACTAATTTAACATTTTAAGCGACAAATACGTCAGCACATTAATACCTTCACATATGAGGTTCAACAGTTTAATGATAGAAACTTGGTATCATCAAACTTGTGATTTTGTCAAGCTACTTGGTATCATCGAACTTGTGATTTTGTCAAGCTACAACATTTGATCATTAGTATGATGCAGGAAGCAAAGATGGCGTACCACTGGATCCATTTCATAATCGGGTGCCTCAAGCACAAAGTCCTCATCCTGGACTACTCCGTTAACTAATAATTGACCATCAGTCACCTATTCAGATAAGGAGGATACAAATGGTTGGAATTCATGCCAACAAGAAAACGAAATAAGAGGGGAATGGAAACAAATAGAAGCCACTACCCTTCGGATAAAAGCTTACTTCAACGATGTCCCCGCCCTTGGCCACAACCCTCTTGATGAACACATCACTTGAGCTGTAGCCCAATGCCTGCAAGAAAGAAGTCCAAATTATAACACATCCCATCATGAACCGGAGAGAAATAACAAGATAAACTGGATATCATACCTGAAGGACCAGAGGTGCACGGAAGATCACAATGTCCAAAACTTGTGGCTCCCGGAAAATATATGAAACCTGCAAATTGCAAGTATGCACCATCAGCAGACATACATCACAGAAAACTGCTACTCATGGAAGACTGGGAGTTAACTGTACCCTCTCGGCGAGAATCCGGTCACCAACATCAAATGTTGGATACATCGATTTTGAAGGGATGGACCTCGGCTCAGCTAGAGAGGATTTATGGAGCAGTGGCACAGTCACAGCAGCGAGGACGGTCTTTGCATCATCCGAGCAGGAGTTCACCCACCTTGACAGCCAGCTAGTTCTCTTGCTTGCCCCTGCCGCAGCACCAAGAGCAGCACTGCTCTGTCTCACCACCCCAGCAGCACCAGAAGCAACTGCACTACTACCAACTAACGGCGCTACTACGCTGCCCACCTTGGAAGGGGCAGCCACCGCACCGCTACTACCAAACAATGCCTTGACGCCCATCTTGGTGGGGGCAGCCGCTGCACCGCTACTGCCAAGCAACGCCATCACGCCCGCCTTCGAAGGGGCAGCCACCGCAGGGGAGGGCACAGGCGAAGGCGAAGGGCGACGGGAAGGCACATGTGTGGGCGCCGTCGACACATCCGCAGGGCGTACCGACCTGCGGGATGATGCGCCGGTGATGATATCGCTACAGGGAAGCCACTTCGTCGCCTGCAAGAAGGGGAGCAGCGTGGCGGGGTTCAGCCCGGACGATATCGACGGCGACGCCGACAGCGAGGACACGCCGGCGATGCCAGGGCCCGAGCCGACCCCAGACGCGAGCACCGACAGCAACCCCACCGCCAGCGACGGTGGGTCATCCGCCTTTGCCGAGCCGGACGGCGAGACGAACAGCGAGTAGCTGCCCCCGTCGGCGGGGACAAGCTTGGTCAGCTGCCTGCCTCCGGCGGCTGCGACAGGGAGAGCCTTGGTGGGGCGGCCGGCACCGGCGGCGGGCGGGAGAGGCTTGGGCCTGGGCTTGGGCTTGGGGTGGTTGTGGTCCTCGGCGTCATTGTGCTGCTCGACGCGTCGGGAGGAGGCGAAGAGGCAGAAGGGGCGGGAGAGCGCGTCCTGGAGGACGCGGCAGCCGGCGCCGGGCGCGGCCCCGGAGCCCGCGGCGGCGGCGGTGGTGCAGCGCAGGCCGAAGGAGGTGGCCAGGCTCTGCGCCACGTAGCCGGAGTAGGAGACGGTCATGCGGATCGCCATCGCGCCGCGTCACGCCGCCTCGGAGGCAAAAAAGGTCGAGTCTTGGCGGCCGGATCTCACGGGACGCGGCGGAGCATTTCCTCCGGGGCGATCGGGACGGCGCCCCTCCGGAAGGGGCGCGCGATCGGGTGCCCAGGGGATCTAGGGTTCGGAGGATCGGCGGAGTCGGATGGTAACACGGCTCGCCGGGGCGAGGAGGGGGGTTTCAGATTGATGAAGGGGCCGGTGCCTAGGGGATGGGTATCCGGCGATAGGAGGCCTCGTCGGCGGCGGTGGCCGACGAGGTCAGCGGCGGAGGGGGCGAGGGGGCGGAGAAGTGGGAGATGGAAGGTGGAGGGAGGGTGAGCGGCGGCTTCTTTATGCTCTGTAGGGATGCGTGGCAGCGTGCGGGCCGCCAGGATTTTGGAGATCTTTTTTCGATCGCGGTTGGCCTGGCCCCAACTAGGCCGGAGTGCGATGGCCGGATAAGTTTCGAAAATATTTTGAAAAGAAGCGGTGAATCTCCTGTTATTTGGGCCATCTTGTTTGTTACCCGTGTTGTATTTGGTTGTTATGCCCCACGTGCGATTGTGACTCTTCTGATTCTTTTCTCTCTTCAGAAAGTTTTTTTACAGTCACTGTGCTGAACAGACGAAAAACAATAAATCGAATTTTCTGGCACGAATGCACAGGAAGAATACAGTTTTCACAACCCATGATCAATTCAAACGAGGCGCAAAAACAGATGATAACCGAATTGTTACATCCACTTTTTTTTCTTCTGGCGTAACTGTTATATCCACACATCGTGAGCACTATTTTGAGGGAGTTTGCTCCCCGTCGACTCCTCTACAGTTCATGTGCAACTTTTATCCCTATCTATCTATCTATCTGATCATACAGTAATCACATCTACGATCCACTAACGCCTGTGCACACGGTTCAAAAACCCAAAAAGAAACCAGGCATAGATGCCAAAAGAGAAAACAGAGAATCCCAAGCTGTGGGAATCAAAGAAGGTAGCAAATCGGGATGCCTCCTGTGGCACCAGGCAGCCACTAGCCGGGAGGGAACCTGTACGACCCGACTGAATCGTGCCACATCTCAACTGGGACAACGACCTGAAGAAGCATGCATATTCGCACTAGAATACAGCAAGTGCCACCGTCTCATCCTCCTCCTAAAAGCCAGGCCAGGCCAAGCAAGCTAAAGTTGACCGCTCGTTCGTTCCTGACTGGTTGCTTCTCCGCAGCTTCCTTCCCCAGTCGCGGTCGAGGTCACCGATTACGCACGCCATCCATTGCCGCCCACGAGCAACCTACACAAGGCCAATTCAAGGAGCACGGTTAGATCCACCCACCCATCTTGAGCCACAACACGCCACCAGGGTTTGCGATACACAAACTGAACAACAGATATAGTAGTAGATAAATTCTGACTGACTGAAATCCACCCATCGTGATGGCGCTGTAGGCTGGTCAGTTATTGTTAATACTACTGTAGAAAAATTCAGAGATGGTCGTTGGGCAAGGGTGGGTCAATGACATGTATGCCTCTGGTATACTGCATACGACCAGATGCTGAACTCGTCAAGTAGCAAAATGTCAAACAGCTAAAAGTTCCGATTATCCTTGGGGTGTAGTATGACATATGAACTGCCGTCAGCGCTTACGCTCCCGCTGGCCAACAAGGCAATATTATTCCATATACAACGAATGAGGAAATGGCAAGGCAAGAGGGCAGACCACCAGAATGTGATAATGGAATACGACAACCGAGTAAGGACCCTCTCCGACCCCGTCGCAACATACTATATGGCTGTTCTCAGCAAAGCAACAGACACTGTACCATTCAAAAATTGTAAAAAAAAAAAGCAACGGAAGCATGTAATTCGGCACTTTAGAAGCCCTGACAAAGCTGGAGCTCCTAGTAGTAAACAAAAAAGTAAATACCACCTTGGAAAGGTAGAATAGTTTATTCCGCAAAAGCGGAAAAAAGTAAAGAAAGAAGGGAAGCATCAAATGCATCATGCATGCCAAAGACCAAAAGTCATGTACAGACGGCAAATAGAAGAATCATGCTATACCCTATACGTACGACAGATTTCATCCGATCCCCGTACAACGCCTTAAATCGAGCCATACATCATACACGCGACAGACTGAACTAACGAGCGCCACTGGATTGCTTTTCGTACAGAAATCGGACAATGATTGACTTGTGTGGAGCAGTTCCGCAGTTAGAATGTGGACCTAGGCATTCTCAAATACTGTTTAACTAAGTCCTTCCTGTGTGTAAAAGTTCGCCGACTACTAATCCAAACCATTCAGTGAGAAGCCTCGACAGCAATCACCTTCAAGCCCTAAATTTTGTTTGACCAAAAACACCTTCAACGTTCCACGTCTGGTGGAATTTATAATCTGATAGCGTGGAAGATTTCACAATCGCATGGAATTTCATTTTATTTTGTGAGACAAATCTTGTATCCCGATTCCCAGCTCACAACCTAAACGCGTAACGGCTAATCAAGGCTTCAAGTGCAAGGCTCCACGATAAGATCATTTATGTGTCAAATTCAAACACGACATGGCTTATCACAGTCAATACATTAATAGTTAGCTTTGGTCAAAGAAGATTATAATATACTCCCTCCGTCCGAAAAGGTATCTAGACAAATCTAAGACAATCTTTTCAGGACGGAGGTTACAGTAAATTCAAAAATTCGATTACATTCTGAGTTGTTGGAAGACTCAAAAAGGTTTCATTATTGATTGATCTACAGAAATCGATGTCGGTATTTTAAACTTTAAATGGGCTAAACTGCTGACGCAATTTTAGCTTTGCCACAGAAAGAAGTAAAACTGAGGTGGCCATAGCCATCTTCTTATAAATTGAGCCCTACAGATTTCGACATCATTACCAGGTATTTTTACATCTGGAAGAGAAGTCTATCCTTAGTAGCTAGAGTCAGACAACTCCGCTACAGTTGCTCATTAAACATGTTAATCACAAGCTGCTGTAAAACAAAAAAGGAGGGAAGAGGGATGGAGACAAAAGGACATACATGACAAAGGACTGATCTGAAGCTGATTCAATTACACATCTGGTGCCTGCTTCGGGTGTCGCCACACTGTGTGAATTACACATGAGAATGACAATAAATGTAAATTGGAAACCAATCAAGGATAGGATGAGAACCAAAGTTCAACATGACGCACGTGATATTTTAATTTTGAGAACTGCTGCATAAAATTCAATGTTTACTAACCTGACTATATGAGATGTTATTTGTGAGAACTGCTATACAAAAGGTTTACTTACAGTTACAGGCAATGTTGGATGGACTATTCTGGCAGCAGCTTCTTGTTTCGCTGCCTCTTTTCTATCCGCTTCAACAAATGGATCATTCCAGTTACCACTGTTTCGCAGATCATTAAGATATTGAGTTCTTATTGTTTCGGCATGTTGATGAAGATTTTCCACCTGGACAAAACAAAAATGTCAGATAAGGTCCATTCTCTGTGAAAGCATCAAACAATAGTTGCCAAACAAGGATATTGTGTGTAAGGTATATTACCTTAGAAGCAGCATACATAAGATAATCATGCACATTCGACATAACTTTTGGCAGAGATTTCAAAGAAGCTGGATGGGTCTTATCATTCTTCGTTTGAACAAGCTGCTCTAGCTCTCCAATCGATTTGCAACATTCTTCAAGCTGCTTCTCAAATCTTTCAACAATGTGTTGCATAAAGAGAGAAGGCCGATATACAGAACCATAACAGTTACGAAAGGTTCGGGCCATTGTCGAGTGCCGGCTGAAATCAGTAGGGGCGCTTGAAGATCCAGCACAGTATGCAAGTTCAGCACCTCCCCTGACGAACCTTCGTCTCACTTCTGCATATGCACATATAGCAAAATCCACATGCGACATTATTTCTCTGATATCAGCCATTAAGCTCTGAATGGGAGCCTTCTCCCTGTCGATGATGGTGGAGATTAACCCAATCTCCTGTTACAGGAAGAAAAAATTGCTCCTGTCAAAAACATTTGTTCAAGTTAAAGGTGCTTTTCGGCAAGTTGGGTTCATGCATTATATCAAAAAGTTGCCCTGGTAGTCCCCAGAGTCTTTTCAATTTGAGGTTTAAGTCCCAGAAACCCGCCAATTTAAAGCATAGCTGAAGAGATAGCTCTCCAAGTAAGATGTGTATCTTTGCTTTTGCATCACATAGACATCTTGATGGTGTACCCTCAATGCATACAACATGCCACACCAGCTATTTGATGCTAAAACTTCCCTGTGCCTACTTGACCTCAGAAAAAATATCTATATCTTGTGGAGAACATTGCAACGGTAGCATTTCAAGCCTTTCAATGAAGTAAGAACGGCTCTACCAATAGATTTGTATACAAAGTACAACTCAATTATATCAAACATAAACATCTAATGCAGTACTATCTAGCACAATCGTGCGGCAATTCAGGTACACAAGGGCGCTTAATATTGGCCGGTACCGGGCAATCCGTGAAGAATTGCTCTCTCAAAGCAATAACCAAACGAGCAATGCAGATAACTTGACATTGCTTAATATAATATGGTACTGCATTTACTTTCTTCCTCTTCTCTGCAACGGTTAATTAGCGTACTACACTAATCCGTGTGAAGGCTGAAACGTTGTTCAAACATGTTCTGCAAGTTAAAGGACAATCCACCCACAGAATAAAACCAAACCTGGGTAATCTGACGAGCATCCAGTTCAAAACCCTTGTTGGAGACTGATGGGTCACTGAGGCGCCTGCATTGTTCCAACTGCTCACACGCATGCCTCTCATCCCTTATCTTGTCCCTGCCAAATCACAGATGAAGCAGATGATGATCAGAGAGCAATGAGGCAAATCATTCTGAACACGAGGCAACGTACAAAACCAATCAAGGGAGACGCAATTAATAAATACACAAATTAAACTCCTCTCATCCCCAATACCTGCAGAATCCACCACCACGAGATGTTTTCGAAACCCCAGAACGTCACAGCGGCGGAAGCCGATAAACCACGGGTACCAAATTCGACAGGAATGACGGACACGAGATGGGATATGACCAGGAACCTACTCGATTTGCAGGAGAAGGTGCTGGGACACCGGATGGAGCTCCTCCCACTTGGTCGTGTACCCCGCCGGTTCCCCTTCCGCCGTGTACAGCCTCACCTGCTGCTGCTGCTGCTCCGGCTGCGGCTGCGCCCACGCCTGACGCGGCCACGGTGAACGACTCTGCCCCAATTGCGCCCACGCCGCCGCCCACGGCTGCTGCTGCAGCCCGGCTTGTCGCCCCCGCTCCCATCCCTCGTACGCGGCCACAAACGCCTGCTGCTGCTGCGCCGCCACCGACGCCTGCTGCAGCCCGGCCTGGCGTTGCTGCTCCAAGTGCCCCAACGCGGCCGCGACCGCC
The DNA here is from genome assembly GCF_002575655.3 of Aegilops tauschii subsp. strangulata. NCBI lineage: Eukaryota > Viridiplantae > Streptophyta > Magnoliopsida > Poales > Poaceae > Aegilops > Aegilops tauschii. The sequence continues at coordinate 491,129,993 of NC_053039.3, forward strand.
TGCAGCGTCTGAAGCGACGACGTCGACGCCGCGGGGGGTACGGGGGTCGCTTGCTGCGTCTCGAGCGGCGACGTCGACGGCGCGGGAGGTACGACGGGGGCCGCCTGCGTGTGGGGCACGGACGGCGGTACCTCCGTGTAGACCGTGAACCTCCCGCGCGTCGTCGCGCGAGGCGCCTGCGACAACGGGGGCGTCTGCGCCGTCGCCGCCGCCGACGACTGCTGCTCCCCTGGGTCCTCCGCGATCGGCGGGAGGGCCGGCTGCCTCCGGGGCGTCCGGGGCGGGAGGGGCGGCGGCTGGCCCGGGGAGGCGGAGGAGAAGCTGAGGCGCCTGGCGACGCCGTCCAGGTCGGTGTTGCCGTCCAGCCGCGACATGGCGGTTCGAACCGGAGGGAGGGGCTCCGGGCGGGTGGGTGGATGGACGGGTTTGCCCCTTCGGGTGGCCGTCAGCTGCGAGAGGGCCAGGCGGCCAGCGGTGGATGTCACGGGGGGTCCGGATGGTTGACGCGAGGGTATTTATGGGTTTGGGCTTTGGGGCTGGTTTGGCTTCCGAACCACGCTACTTTACAGTGGAAAAGAAAAGTGGAAGTGATTTTTTTTCTTCATCACTTAAAAAAAGGGTAGTAGTACTTCACCTAGGGCGTGTTTGGTTCAAGTTTTAAACAGTAGTCGCATTGCATACAATTCTCAACCTAGTCTGGTTGAGTAAAAACAGCCCCAAATACATCATCTGCAAATTGTTTGGTTGTTTGCATCTAGGGTCCCTGCATTAGGTAATACGCAAGTGCACTTTGTTTGGTTGCCCGCATTGGCTCAAGCGACACATGAACTCGGTGTTTGGTTGCACGCATGAGGTATGATTAAGAGCTAGCACTTCACTTAGCAGACAGGGTTAAGAGCTAGCAGAGGGAATGGCAGAAGAAGTGCAGTGTGCGCCGAACAATGGCGACTACGGTGGACAGTGGCCGTGGCGCCGTGTCAGACATGACAAGCATGGAGTCGGGGACGAGCGACCCCGTCGGCGGCACGACGAGCGACACCGTCGGCGAACTAGTTGCGGTGCTCGCGCAAAGACAGTCGACAGAGGAGGAGAATGCAGTGCCCACGCCATGGTATCGTCAGTGCAGTGGACGAGAGAGAGGAGGCCGAGATGATCGACGCCGGAAATGACTCGAGTGTAGTAGGGCGAGAGAGAGGAGGCCAAGATGATTGACCCCGTCGGCGGCGCGGCGAACTGCAGTGTGCACGGAGGCAGAGGACACAAGAAGCAGTGTGCGCGCCATTGCAGCGTCACTGCAGTAGGAGGACGACAGAGAGTAGGCCGAGATGAGCGACGCCGGAAACGACTCTAGTGTAGTAGGACGCGTGCAAGGAGATCAAGGGGAAGGGCGTCGGCGTCGAGAGGGACGAATAGGAGGGCTTTGAGCAGAGGACAGAGGAGCTCGACATGGCGGCATCAGTGCAGTACACTGCTGTTCAAAGAGAGATGCAGCTACGATCGTCGAAACCAAAAACTTACAACACGAATGTTGTGAGGAACTGTGAGATTAGGCTGCTGGTCAAAGGAAATTTCAAATGATCGATCGTGTGCGACGAATCTGACAAAATTCGTCCAGAATAGCTCCAAACGGGAAGACGAGATTAAGAATTTACGGCCAACGAAACTACAAACCGATCGCCTGAATGGAACCGTAGCATCGAGGTGCATCTTTTTCGTGTAGAGCTTACCATGAATGGAAGAATCGTTGTGTAGATTAGCGGGGCATGGAAGAGACAAGATTAGAGAGGAGCTTACTGGAGGTTGAAGAAGACACCACTTAAACGCCTCGCATCCCTCCCGTCTCCACTCGTGCAAGGGCCCACTCGGTTGTGCTCGGCTCGGCCTGGCTCACGAGAAACTGCCGATTCCTAGGTTTCCAGCGAGCCATGCTCTGGGCTGCTTTAAGAAGCATGCGATGCAGGCCCAACAGTGAAACCAGGCAACCAAACGGGCCTCTTGCTTCCCGCGCGGGCCTGGTTGGGCTTTACCCAGGCAACCAAACACGCCCCTAGTGTCCCTGTTGAAACGAAAATCCTGCAATGGAAAAGAAAAGAGAAGCGAGTATTGGGGGCCTTTATAGAGACACCGATGAGCGATGATTCATGGCCATCTTTTGAGTTTTTGATCCTTCTCACCCCTACAATGAAGTGGAGGAGAAGCCTTTGGATAAATTATATGCCTACTTTTCTAACTGATTGTATTCATATTCATCGAAGAGCATCTTTAATAGCTCATAGAAAAAAAGCAATAAACATCTATTGTGGCTCCCCAATAACAAACTATTGGAGCAGTTTTTTTCCGCAACTCCCCAATACCAGAATTTTATTGAGGAAAGGGGAGCTACTGAAGATGCTCTAAGGGCATCTCCGATGCTGACTCTCCGGACCCCGTAAGCCATCCAACACTGACCCATCAGTCCTCAGAGCAGTCTGGGACCGCAATTCTCTCGCAAACGGCCAGAACTAAATCAGTGGGGCTTGCGGGCGTTCGGACACGAGCCACACAGGACTCCGAAAACCCAGGCCCACCCAAAACTACGACGGCGCCCACGTTTTTGCAGCTGGCCGCACTGTTTTCGCGGCAAAATCCCCCACTCTCTTCTTCCATCCTGCCACACTCCACTCAAATTCTTGCCCTTTTTCGTCCACTCTCTTATTCCTTCCCACCGCTAACGCATGGACCCGCATGAGACCCTGCCGGAGACGGAGGTGGTGGAGGATCCGGGGATCGCGCTTGTCCGGAAGATCAATTCGGCGTCACGGTGAAATCGCCGCGTCAAAGCGAAGGCCGCAAAGGCGGCAACGCTCAAGAAGTAGAAGGCCGCGCGGAGGCATATGTGGTGGTCGTGGTGGCGGACATGGTGGAGGTCGAGGCCTGGGCCTCGGGGACCCTCCATCCTCGCCGACCGTGCAGACAACGCCATGGCCGGACCATTACAAGGCCCGTACTACTATGCCACCAAGCATCTGGGAGGCAGCCCTCGGCATCCACTGCCAGGCAACTGCCCTTCATCGTCGACGTCAACCCGGTGCCGCTGTTTTTGTCGAAGTGTTCGTCACCGTAGCTTGTCAAGACTCGTGCGTCGGGCGTGGAGGAGCTAGGTGCCCGCACGCTGTTCGCTGGTATGCCTAAAGAGGGTGAGCCGTGAGCCGGCGTCGGTCATAGGTGGCGACGTCAAATTAAGCTTGAGGCTCGAATTGTCGGTCCGGTGGGGCAGAAAATCCAATTTTTGACATGGCGTGTCGGACTGATATTTTTTTGCGATTGGTCATGTAAACTAAATCATACTTGTCTCTTTTTTGTTGTGACCGGGCGATGATGTGCCCTGGCACTGCTGTGAGATGCGGCGCGTGCTTTCTGACCTGGCAGATTTGAATTTCAAATTTACTTTACTGGCGGACAATATGCGGCTAGCTTTCAATGGCCTGCTCCCGTATTCGTATCTGCGGACGGATGCGGTGTCCGGTTTGCGGGTCGGCGTTGGAGATGCTCTAACCCTCTATTTGTAATTTTTTACAAAGTCCTATTTGAGTAATATAAGCTCTTGATTGAAAAAAAAGGGTACCACCTGGAAAGCCCATATGGTGGTGGGGGTCTCGTATATGTCGATCCGATCTAGACCGAATTGGACTGTAAGACGGTGGTGAACGACATCAAGCAGAATTCAGCGGCTGAGCATAGTAACATAATACATGAAATAATAGATCGCTCTCAGTGTTTTTTGGTTTGTAATATCGTTAGTAATGAGTTTAGGATATCGAACTTCCAGGCTTACAATCTTGCTAAGCATATTTTAACTCGCGGGTTTGGCATGCATGTATGGTTAGGCTGACCAGAGGAGCTACTATTTTTATCTCTATGGCCCCGTTTGATAGCAAAGTATTTTCCATGCATTTTTCATAATACTGTAGTTTTCTAGATTACCATAGTTTTATTTACAATGAGTTGTTTGATTGCCGCTAAAACTGTTGTTTTAATATTGTAGTATTCGTCAAACTGCAGTTTTTTCTCTGTATAATAAAAAGAACCCCAGACCTGTTTTTAAAAAACAGAGAAGGTGAAAAGAAGGGCTGGCGTCGTTATCCTTCCGCACTCTCCTCAACAACTCGCTACTTGCTCTGGCCTCGTTCCCACGCCACCGCCGCCGCCCTGTCGTCTTTGGAGAAATCTCCCTCAGCGGCCATGGGGAAGCAAAGAGACGGCTGCTCTGTTGTCATCAGCCACCACACCCACACATGATTTGTCTGAAATCTAACAGTCATACCATAGCGATTTTGCTGTTTTTTCATTCAGACAATTCAGATTCAGGTATCCTTGTTCAAACCATACCACAACAAACTACACCTGGTACTTTTAGCACGGGGTGGGGGCTAGAGGCGAGTGCATGGAACGGTGGCTCAGCCGGCGGGAAGGAGTGAGTGGGACATATGAGCTGGTTGTTTCTTCCTCCGGGCTCCTGATGGGATGGCCCGTATGTTAGCTAGCTGAGCATGTTGATCAGCTCCGGCCAGCAGGCGTGTGCTTGCACTGCTAACAGATAGGTACTGAGTGTTTGAATGCATCAATACTGTGTTTTACGGCAACAACCAAACAAGTCACAATAATCTCAATACTTCAACATACTTTGGTATGTCAAAACTATGGTATTTTGTACCAACTGACAAAAATATTATGGTTTTCAATACTTCAGTTTTCCTAATACTTTGCTACCAAACATAGCCTAAACATTTTGGAGATTTGAATAAAGCTTGGCGAGAGTGTCTTGGAAAAAAAAACTGTCGATCCGATTCGCTGCCAGAGCCCCAACAACGGGATGACTCGAAGCGAACCGGACACCGAGCCAAGCACGTCCGAGGAAGCGCGCCAGGAGCACGATCCATGCGCCGACACCAGTCGCCGCACCGCAACCCCCCTCCGCGCCACCGCGTACCGCACTTCGGTGTTGCCACCATTCACGGGCAGTGACGCGGCCGGCGGCCAGTTGCTCGCAGCCCCCTCCCACGATCTGCCACCGTACGCCCCTCTCGATGCCCCCGTCGTCAATTCTCTGTTTCCGATCTGATCGTCAAAGTTGGACTCTTCCGGGCCGCCGACCTATTATGGGGATTGATTCCGCGCGGAGCCCTCTGTACTTCAGAAAGATAAACTGCTGTTCTGCTGTTGACCTGACCAGCCTGCTTATTCGTTACTATTTCACGTCAGGTGCGAGGAGGGCCCTGCACCAGCGCCAATGCCGCAAGAACAGGATGTCTCGTCCTCCCTGAAGGACTTGCTCAACACCGCGACACTGGACGGATCGCCCCCTCCGCGCTACCCTGTGTTGCACTTTGACATGTCCACCATCGACGGGCGAGAGATGGTTTCCGTCGATTCGAGCGGGATTGCCCGTTCCTGTGTGGAGGAAGGCCCGGTGATCTTTGTGGACCAAGTGGATGGGAAGAACCACATCGCGAGGGACCGTCGTCTTCCCGGCGAACCGTTTGAAAGCGTCACTCAACTCATCCAATCAGCCGGTCTCCAGTTGCTCGCAGCTTTCGCCCATCTGCCTCTGTACGTATGCCCCTCTCCACGCCTACATCATCAATTTTCTTATTTCTAATGTAAGACCTTTTTTTGACACTACACTATGGAACGGGGGAGTACCTTTTGTTTATTGATCTATATGGGGCTCGTACTGAAATAGTGTACTATTTCAGTTAGATTATCTGTCTTTAGTAAATTGCAAGCTGCATGCAGATTTCTGGCCTCGTATCATTTTTCGCCTGTAGAGAGCGAAATGACAAGTTGTTATTTTCTGTTAGCTTGGCCACACCTGCTGATTCAGCCTGCTTGTTCCATTTCAGGTGTGAGGGGCACCAGCAGGGAGGGGGCACTGCATCTTCAGAAACAGCTCTTCCGGAACCCCAGCATCTCCACGCCGAAGCCTCACTTTATCTGTTGTATGACAATCGCTGCATCTCCCTCCCAGTCTTATCTAATTGTTTGGTTTATCATGTGGAATGTGGATTGATTGATTGGATGCCTGGGCTAGTTAGGTTCTCGTACAGAGATTTGAAATTCCGTCTTCTAACTGCCTGTAGATTTCTGGCATATTATCAATTTTGTATACAAAGCAAAAAACAAAATGAAGATGTTTTTTCTACTAACACGGGCACATGGCCAACAGTTACACAAAATTGTCTGCAGAAGCTGCCTGTAGATTTCTGGCCTCTTACCTTTTTCATAGAAAGTAATAGGGAAAAGGTTCACTTTATCTCTTAATGTGCCCATACTACAATGGTAATTTGAAGCTGAACTGCTGTAGTTCTGCTGACAAAACTGCTTGTTTCACTTCAGGCGTGAGGAGGAGCCTGTGGCTGAGACTGCATCAGCACATTCAGCCCAGATGCTGCAACCCATCACACCGACATCCTCGGCCTCTGTTCAGGCCGATGCAGCGGTAACTCAGGAGGACACCGTTCATGTCTTGCCGCCACTTCTGCGTTTTCTTTCATCGTCACCCATTTGGGGCTTGCGCCGGGGGGACTGGGGATACGCATTCTTCTACATCAGGATTGATCTCAAGGGATCTTTCCACACGTATCCTCCAGTGGGCGGGCCATTTCAGAGCTTAGAGCAGCCTTGCAGCGCTATCGACCGCTATCTTGAAGAACAATGACATCCCACAATGTAGGGTCTCTCAACTTCATTCCAGATTTTCATTGTTTATTTTTTCCTATTTGGTGTGCACACTACCAATAAAGTGATTTTTGTCATGTAGATGTAGTCCATGAAAGATAATCGCAGTTTGTACAGCATGAATCTCGAATGAACTTATGACCCTGGAGTTAAGACTGTAGAAAAGCTAAATAGTTGACATGAGTAAAACTACCATCCTGAATTATTTTCTTATTTCATGCCTTCGGATCACCTTCAGTTGATGAAACCTTTTTTTAACTGTATTTTTGAGGGAATTGTCCAGATATAGTGCAGCTGACTATTAATAAAGTGCACATAGATATTGTACTACTGCTTTGTAAGTAGATCTGTTTTTATCTGGATTGTAACTTAAATAATTGTTAGCTCTTATCCAGGCACATCCACACATCTTTGTTACCTCGTGGACTAAACAGCGGTGATAGCTTCACAGAAGGATAATGTATTGGGAACTTATACACATGTAAAAACATTTCAGTGTTGTATTATGCTGTTCTTACTTATTGTTGATTACTACCATAAGCCATGTCAAGAGGTCACTTCAGAGCTGTTTGATCCTATCCAACTAACCTTGCACACAAACTACTAGTTCACTCCAAAAGACCATTGTCGTGCTGATAACAACGACATGGTGCTTAGTATCACTTTGTGTTCTCCTCCTTTCAAAATATATAACATACTGTACTAATCTTGTATAATGCAACTAGGTTCATGGATCAACCTGGGATGTCTCAAGTGGATAAAGTCGTACGCCAATGTCTCTACTGGCCTGATGGCACAAGGAAGAAGTTGATTGATGAAAGGCGTGACTGGATGCGCCAATTGGTTCAAGCTCCCTGTTTGCTCTCCGGGTTTGCTCTCTGTCCCTCCCTACTTCTCTCATTCTTTGTCTTGTGGCTAGGGTTGTACTAGTTCATGGTTATCGTTTTACTTATTCATGTAACAATTAATTGATGATCAGGCGTATGCATTTCTTAATTTAGGATCCCACATACGAACTCAAAGATGTAGTGTGCTTCGAGTCTGTTCATGGGCCCAATGACCATACTAGGCTGTACCATCATATTAATTTCACTGCAAAGACTAAAGGAGCCGATGATGATTCTAACTGTGGCATCGAGGATCTATTCTTCGCTGAACTCATGTGGGAGCGAGGTGAACGTATAGAATTGGTGGTCAGCTGTTTCTGCGTGCTTAAACCAACCGACAACGGTATGACATGCTCTTATCTTTGCCTGCATCTTGTGCAAATACAGTTTTGTGGGTTGCACTAATTTGAACTCATCTGTTACCTAGTACTCACCCTTGTGCCAGCACATCCCTTAAATTTGAGCTTTTTACATTTGTAATGTCTGCTTAGTGGTTTGTGCAGTCATGTGTAATAATAACTGCATACACGCTTTCTTTTTTGCCATCTGCTCTTCATTTATTCTTATGTGATTGTGTGTCGGTAGTTATTTAAAAGTTTAATGAGGATTTCCCTCCTTGTAAAAACTGAAGGTCGCTGCGATGCTTGTGATGCGAAGCACCCCAATGATGCCGCATACACTCATCAAATAAGCCCATTGGGTGAATATGCTAAGCTTGGTAACATTGTGTATGTGGGCTATGACGAAGACGTATGTATGGTTTAATCCCTGTTGAGCTTGTGTTTACGTTTTTCGTTGCCTTATTTTTTGTTAATTACATGTCTTTTACTATAGTTGAAGGAGGAGGAAGAAAGAGTAAGACGTTACTACGAGGTAATGACATCTTATCTTAGGCATAGGTCCTTTTTTAGTTGCATGATGATGTTGGCTGCTTGGTTGATTATTCCTTTGCTTGTGTATTCTTTAGGGCCGTGATGATCCAGAGGGAATGAATCGAAAATTGACAACCATTCAGACCTAAATATCTGGGTGTGGCAGCTACGGGGAAGAGACTAACAATGGCACTCGCGTGAAAGAAATATTTGAACTTTCTTAATTATTACTTCTACGTTAAGGTTTTCTAGTTGTAAACTCAAAAGTAATACTATGTTCTTTCGCTAGACCAAAAAGGAAAGGACATGTGGTTTGAGATGGACTTACATAAGCAAAGGGGATCCGTAGCTGCCATCTTGCAAAAATCCATTTATCAAAAGTGGTCACACATAGCCTGATCGGCTTCTGAATTTTTAACGAATGGCTTCTTATGTGTATGGATTTTATAAGTATGCACAATCCAAACAATTTCCGATTTTATAAGTAGGGCAGGCTGGGGGCGCCATGATAGGGAGGAAGAAGAGAAGGAGGTTGAAGATGAAAAGTTCGATCAGTTTTGGACTTTTGGATTAAGATCTAGTGGTTCCTCTGAAAATGACTAATGGACGAAAATCTAGTGGTTCCTGTGAAAGTGACTAATGGATGAAAAAATCAGGCTTTGCATACCCGCTTGGATGAGCACCAAATAATTGGCGCGCCCACCTTTCCCCAGCCCTCGTAGTTCATTTCATGAATCTTTCGACGAGACACGGGCGATGAAATCAGTCACCAATTAATTGGCATTCCCACGGTTGGCACGACAGCACCGGCGCAATCCAAACAAACCCCCTCCTCCGAAAGTGGTCAAGGATTACGACCATCTCCTACTCGTCGAGCCACCGTGGCTGCAGTCGCCGGTTCCCCGTCCCCGCATCACCGTGTATTGCATCATAGAAAAACTAATTAGTATAGTTTTTTCAAGAGGTACTACCTTCGTTCTTGTTTATTGATCCCCTTCGTATTTTGTGCTAAATTTTAACCTTAAAATTAACTAACATAAGGTTAATGTACGTCATAAAAAATAATATTATTGCAAACTATGTTCAAATACGAATCCAACGATATAATTTTTTGTGACATACATTAATATTTTGTTACTTAAATCAATGATCAAAATTTAGCAAAAAAAAAAGAAGAGACCAATAAACCATTCTCATGGAATGCAATATAAATGATTTCTTAAACCCTAATCCCAGCCGACAACATGCCACCCCCTCCTCCGGGTAGTCGCGGGCGCGGGCGCGGGCGCGGGGTCGGATCCCCCGTCGCCAACCCCGTGGCAACCAGTCTCGGCACTCGCGGCCACCACCTTCCGCTCCACCCCGTACTGCACTTTGATGTCCCCATCATCAACGGGCGAGTGATCGTTTCCGTCGATTCGCATGGGCTACTCGCCGCCGCAGCCCGTTCCGGCTTGGACGACGGGCCGATGGTCTTCGTAGACATAGACATGGACGGGAACTTCCTCACGGACCATCGTGTTCCCGGCGAGCCCCTCGAAAGCAATCCGCGCCGCCAGTGCCCACCTGCTCGCCGGAGTAAATTGCAAAAAACCACCACAATTGGGGATCCTAATTCAAAAAACCACCACCTTTCGTTTTTTTTTTCAAAACCCACAGCCATTGTACCGACAGTTTGCAAAAAACACTAATGGATCGATTAAAGCAGTTTAAGTGAAAACCTGACAGATGGGTCCCACTGTCGGGTGCCACGTGGCAGGGAAAATTGATGGAGACGTTAAGTGACCGGTCAATGGCTCCTCTGCCTCCTTGGCATTTTGCCAAACACGTAGCGGGCGCACCAGAGTTGCAGCCGCCGGCCGCCCACCTCGTCGGCAGCCGCCGCCCCGGCGCGCCACCACCTGCTTGGCCCGCTGTGACATGCTGCGCTCTGCACTGGCACTTGCAGCGCAAAATCAGGCGTTCGAGCGTGTCGGCATCGCCATCGAGAGCACTCCGCCGTCGACCACACCCAGCCTCCAAACGAACTGTTGCGGCGGCTTCGGGATTCCATTGGGCTGCGTTGTGGATCTTCGAGCAAGTACACGTGAATGAGGAAATACATGTCCCTGCAAACTTTGCTTCGGAAGCACCTGAATTGATTCCGGCCAGATGCGTACATACACGAAGCGGACGCCGCCTAATCCCGCGAGGCCGAGCTTCAGCGAGCCCTCGCACATGACCGCTCCGTCGAGTACGATCTCTTGCGCGCCGCGCCCCATCCCGCTTCGGCAAGGCCGAGCTCCAGCGCGCCCGCGCCCCTGCCCGCTCGGCGCGGCCGAGCTCGATTTGATCGGGAGGTCGAGCGCCAGACCTCGCCGTCGCCTCCAGCAGCTTCGCATCAACACCCCGGTGCCGCATGGCATCTTTATGACGAGCCCTGCAACCTCCTACTACTTCCCGTCGTCGCCCTGCTCCGGCAGCAGCCGCCGCGCCCCAAGCCATCGTCCTCGAGTTCCCCTGCCACCTCTGCGTCGACTACAAGCTCCTGGTGAGCTCCTCCTTCCCCTTCTCCCGCTCTCCTGTGTCTCTTGGCAAGCACCAGTGGCTGGGACGACGCCGGCGAGGGCACCGGTGTGTCCGTGTCGTGAATGAGTGCGTTTGTGTTGACCAGAGGAGGAAGAGGGGTGGCAGTGAGGATGACGTGTGGGCCCTACGCCAGCCTAATATTTGAGTCAAACGGCGTGAGTTGTTTCCATGCCACGTCATCATTTACACCAGGACCCAGCTGTCAGTTTCCTAATAAAAAGCTCTAATCAACCCATCAGTGTTTTTTGCAAACTGTCAGTACACTGGTGGTGGGTTTTTGAATTTTTTTAGAAAGGTGATGGTTTTTTGAATTAGGGTTCCCAATTATGGTGGTTTTTTGCAATTTACTCTGCCCGCCGCCCCCTGCCGCGATCTTCCTCGGTACGTATGCCCCTCATCATCAGTTTTTTTAGGAACCATCATCTAGTGGAATTCGAATTGTATTAGTAGGTAATATGAATTGATTATTCATTCATCTCCAAATTGAATTGTTATTCTACTGATCTAGCCTGATTGTTATTGTTTCACTTCAGGTGTGAGAAGGAGGAGGAAGATCATGTGGCCGAGCCTGCGTGCGCACGAACAATGCAAGAGCAGGACCTCTCGTCCTTGGAGGACCTGCTCAACGCTACAACATTGGAGGAATCGGCGTCCTAGCCGTCCTCCGTGCAGACGGAGGCTCAGCCCTGGCGCTGTCTTTCCTCGTCACCTATCTGGGCATTGGCCCACTTTGATTGGGGGATCATATTTTTCACTAGGGTTGACCTCAAGGGATCTTTCCACACGAATCCTCACGTGGGCGGACCGTTTCAGAGCTTGCAGGAAGCTCATGACGCTATCGATCGCTATCTTCAAGAACATCGGCATCCAACAATGTAACCTTTCTAACCTCATTCTAGATTTTCGTTGGTTTAATTCTTCATTACGATGCTACTAGTTCATGATAGACTCTCTAAGATCACCTAGGCGGCTAGATTAGATCGGTAGTAATCTATATTCATTGATCTGTCTAGTCATTTGAGAAGGGAGGACAGAAAGATGGGGAAGTAGAGGAGTACCTTCTCCTTGGCTCGATGTGCCCGTAGTGCCGGACATGGTGGAGGCGACGGTGATGGCAGGGTGTGGTCGAGGCGGCGGCGGTGGAACTTCCCGGCACTACTGCGCTAACCTAGATCGGTAGGCGTGTCGGTGGGGTGTACGGCTCGCGACGAACCTCGTGTTGCATGCCGCTGGCCCCCACCTCTTTATCTAGCGCAGGTGACAGGGGCCGCCAACCATTGTTGCTTGGGCGTCCCTGATCAGGGCACGGATCTAAGGGCCCGGTAGGCTGTTGGGACCACACGGGAGGAGATCAACCTAACATTCTCCTCCTTGATCTCAACTTTTACTTTTAATCATACCTTTATTTTACTCGTTTCATCACAGATCGATACATAGAGCATGTTTCATCGTCACATCTCAATTGCCAATAAAATCAGACAGCTACAACATACCGCTCTGTCTTGAAACAAATTATGTTCCTTTTGGGCCTCTCATGATCGAGGAATCATAGGCTTTCCGTTAAACCCATGTCGGTTAAGTGTTTCTTGAACAAATTGAGTGGTAAGCCTTTCGTAAGCGGATCCGCAAGCATATCCTTTATCCTTATATGCTCGAGACTTATACTGTGATCCTGGATTTTATTTTTCACAACACAATATTTTATCTTTATTGTTTTGGCAGCATTACTCGACTTGTTGTTGTGAGCACAGAATACCACGGGCTGGTTGTCACAGTACATCTTTAATGGTTTGTCAATACAATCTACCACTTTCAAGTCGGGTATAAATTTCTTTAACCATATCGCCTGCCCCGTGGCCTCATAACATGTTATAAATTTTGCATACATCGTGGACGATGCAACTATTGAGTTGTTTGGAGCTTCTCCATGAAATAGCCCCTCCAGCGAGAGTGAACACGTATCCTGACGTGGACTTTCAATCATCTTTGTCTCCCGCAAAATCTGCGTCTGAATACCCTCTCATCTCTAGGGAATCAGATCTCATGTATGTTAGCATGTGGTCCTTCGTGCCTTGCGCATATCGGAAAGCTTTCTTTACCATCTTCCAGTGCTCTATGCCTGGATTCTCTTGATATCTACCGAGTACCCCGATGATAAAAGCTAAGTCAGGGCGAGTGCACACTTGTGCATACTATAAACTTCCAACAACCAAAGCATATGGTACTGCTTTCATTTGATCGATCTCGTACTGGTTCTTGGGACATTGGAATTTCCCAAACTGTCGCCCTCGACTATTGGAGCAGGTGTGGCTTCACTCGCATGCATATTATACTTTTCAGGAACCTTTTCTAAATATGCCTTCTGAGATAGTCCTAAAACTCCATGTTTTTCTATCTCGGTGAATTTCTATGCCCAAAACATATGATGCTTCACCAAGATCTTTTATATAAAAATTTGAGGACAAAAACTTCTTTGTTTCTCGTAGTAGACTAACATCACCGCTAGCAAGCAATATATCATCCACATACAAAATTAGGGAAATATATTTCCCATTTTTAAACTTTGCATAAACGCAGTTATACTCAACATTCTTTTTAAATCCAAATCTTTTAATTGACTCATTAAACTTTAGATACCACTATCTAGAGGCTTGCCTTAATCCATAAACTGATTTCTTCAGGCGGCATCCCATATCTTCCTTGGCTTCCATGATAAAACCCTTGGGTTGTTTCATGTAAACATTTTTTTAAAATCCCCGTTTAGAAATGCCGTCTTCACATCCATTTGATGTAGCTCTAAATCAAAATGTGCAACTAATGTCCTTATGATTCTGAAGGAATCCTTACATGATACTAGGGAAATTGTCTCATTGTAATCTACCCCTTCTCTTTGTGTAAATCCTTTTGCCACAAGTTGTGCTTTATAATTTTCTAGATTCCCATTAGAGTCATACTTAGTTTTGTAGACCCATTTACAGCCTACTGTTTTGGCTCCTTTAGGAATATTCTCTAAGTCCCAAACATCTTTGGAACTCATCGATTTCATCTCGTCTTTCGTTGCCTCCAGCCATTTCAATGAGTGAGGGCTTCTCATGGCTTCTTCATATGAAGTGGGATCACCTTCCATATGAACCATTTCTGTGTTATAAACTTTACAATCAGTAGAAATAGCTGATCTTTTAATTCTTTTAGACCTTCTAAGGGCCTCATTCTCTGGCACATTCTGTGCCTCAACTTCCGGCACATCTTCTAAAAATGGCTGTTGCGCCTCCCCCTCATGCTCAACAACGGGTTCAGTCGGCTCCTGATAGACAGGTTCTGAAACTTCGCCCATAGTTGTCGTGGGTGGAGTTACAACAGGTGCTTGCACCGCAACCTCAGGTACAACGGGTAGTGAGAAAAATGGCTCTTGAATCATTGGATTAGGTGCATGCACCCTCTTCTCCTCAAGAGAATTTTCCGAGCTACCATGCCCCCCCTCATCATTTCGTCCTCTAAGAAGACTACATGTCTTGTTTCTACAAACTTTGTGTATCTCTCTGGACAGTAGAAACGAAAACCTTTTGATCTATCAGGATAGCCAATGAAGTGGCAGGTGACTATTTTGGGATCTAACTTTGCAATATTTGGATTACACACTTTGGCCTCAGCTGGGCTCCCCCACACCTTAAGTGTTGCAGGGAGGGCACTCTTCCTGTCCACAACTCGTATGGTGTTTTGGGCACCGACTTGCTTGGTACTCTATTGAGAATGTGAATGACGTTTTTAAGCGCCTCCATCCATAATCCCAATGGCAAGGGGGAGTAACTCATCATGCTGCACACCATATCCATAAGTGTACGGTTATGCCTTCCAACTACTCCATTTTGCTGAGGTTCGCCGACATTGAATACTGGGCAACTATGCCAGTCACCTGTAAGAACCTTGCAAAGGGTCCACGGACTTGGCCATATGGAGTGTGCCGACCGTAGTACCCACCCCCATGTTCAGATCTTACTATCTTTATTCTTTTATCATGCTGATTTTCAACTTCAGCTTTGAATATCTTAAATTTATCCAACGCTTCACATCTTTCTTTGATTGGATAAATATAACCATATCGGGAGTAATCATCTGTGAATGTTATGAACGAGTCATAGCCATCCACACTTTTCACAGGAAATGGTCCACAAATGTCAGTGTGAATGATTTCTAGTGTTCCCGTGCTACAGTTTGCATGCTTTTTGATTTGTTTTACATACTTTTCTTTAATGCAATCTATGCATTGTTCTAAGTCTGAGAACTCTAATGGAGGAAGAATTTCATTTTTAACTAGTCTTTCTATTCTCCCCTTCGAAATATGACCCAAGCGACAGTGCCATAATTTCGATGTGTCATGAGTTCTCTTTCTTTTCTTTTGTTCTTTATCCGACGCAGAAACATGCCCATTCACATTACACACAAAATACACTTTTTCACGTAGTGAGAATAAATAAATCTCATTGTGAAGGAAAGCAACACCCACATGAGTATTATTAAACCATATGGTACACTTGACATGTCCAAAATGACATTCATAATGATCTTTATCCAAACATGAAACACTAATAAAGTTTTTGTGTAATGAAGAAACATATAAAACATCTGTAAGCAGAAGCTTTAATCCATCAGCTAACTCCAGGGAGATGTCGCCGACAGCTTCAACTTCTGCTTGAACTCCATTTGCAACTTCAATGCATCTTTCGCTTCTTTGCATACTCCGCGTCGAATGGAATCCCTGTAATGAATTTGCGATATGAACGGTTGCACCCGAGTCAATCCACCAAGTAGATTTCAAAAACTGTGTATACAAGGATTCATTCACAAAGGAAACAATATTGTTACCTCTCTTTTCCATTATTGACTTTAGGCAAACAGGGCAATCTTTCTTGTAGTGCCCAGTCTGCTTACAATGGAGACATGTATCTTCGTCCATTGGAAAAGACTTTTGCTGATGCTGATATTGCATGGGAGTCCATGTGGCTTTGAAGGGGAAACTTTGTTACTTGGATTGTAATTCTTTTTCTTATTATCCTTCACATAGTTCAGAGAACCACCATGTGAGGTTTTAAGTCTTTATTCTTCTTGCACACACATGGTTATAGTCTTTTCAATGTCCCATTTTTCAGGCGACATGTTATAGTTGACAACAAAAGTGTCAAACTCTTTTGGCAGTGAAGCCATAACCAGGTGAAAAAGGAGTGCAGGCTTGAGCTCCAAATCCGAATCCATGGGTTTAAGCTTAGCTGCCATGTTGCTCATCCTGTGGATGTGCTCTCTTATGCCATGTCCACCGCCTGTGTACTTTTCTGTCACCAGCTGCTTTAGCAACTGGGTAGCATATATCTTTGAAGAACCAGTGAACTGCATCAAGGATCTCACTTCATTGTGGTTTTCAGGAGGGTACTACTTCATGAGCTGCATCATGAATGTTCCAACCCTCAGAGGTGACAACTACACTGAATGGAGAAAGAAGGTCGACTTGGCTTTTGTTTGTGCTGAGGTGGGCAGGGTTGTGGACACTCCACTGCCGGTCGAACCAACATAGCCACCTAGAGATGCAAAAGATGATGATGATGCTTGGAACAAAAACAAGAGGGATCTTGCTCCAGTGGAGATGTCATATACCCTCGACAACCAAAAGTGGCTCGCCGCTGATGTCTACTACGTAACCTTCTTCTTGTAGACGTTGTTGGGCCTCCAAGTGCAGAGGTTTGTAGGACAGTAGCAAATTTCCCTCAAGTGGATGACCTAAGGTTTATCAATCCGTGGGAGGCGTAGGATGAAGATGGTCTCTCTCAAGCAACCCTGCAACCAAATAACAAAGAGTCTCTTGTGTCCCCAACACACCCAATACAATGGTAAATTGTATAGGTGCACTAGTTCGGCGAAGAGATGGTGATGCAAGTGCAATATGGATGGTAGATATAGGTTTTTGTAATCTGAAAATATAAAAACAAACTAATGATAAAAGTGAGCACAAACGGTATTGCAATGCGTTAAAACAAGGCCTAGGGTTCATACTTTCACTAGTGCAAGTTCTCTCAACAATAATAACATAATTGGATCACATAACTATCCCTCAACATGCAACAAAGAGTCACTCCAAAGTCACTAATAGCGGAGAACAAACGAAGAGATTATTGTAGGGTACGAAACCACCTCAAAGTTATTCTTTCCGATCAATCCATTGGGCTATTCCTATAAGTGTCACAAACAGCCCTAGAGTTCGTAGTAAAATAACACCTTAAGACACACATCAACCAAAACCCTAATGTCACCTAGATACTCCAATGTCACCTCAAGTATCCGTGGGTATGATTATACGATATGCATCACACAATCTCAGATTCATCTATTCAACCAACACATAGAACCTCAAAGAGTTCCCCAAAGTTTCTACCAGAGAGTCAAGACGAAAACGTGTGCCAACCCCTATGCATAGGTTCATGGGCGGAACCCGCAAGTTGATCACCAAAACATACATCAAGTGAATCAATAGAATAACCTATTGTCACCACGGTTATCCCACGCAAGACATACATCAAATGTTCTCAAATCATTAAAGACTCAATCCGATAAGATAACTTCAAAGGGAAAACTCAATCCATTACAAGAGAGTAGATGGGGAGAAACATCATAAGATCCAACTACAATAGCAAAGCTCGCGATACATCAAGATCGTATCACCTCAAGAACACGAGAGAGAGAGAGAGATCAAACACATAGCTACTGGTACATACCCTTAGCCCCGAGGGTGAACTACTCCCTCCTCGTCATGGAGAGCGCCGGGATGATGAAGATGGCCACCGGTGAGGGATCCCCCCTCCGGCAGGGTGCCGGAACAGGGTCCCGATTGGTTTTTGGTGGCTACAGAGGCTTGCGGCGGCGGAACTCCCGATCTATTCTGTTCCCCGATGGTTTTAGGGTATATTGGTATATATAGGAGGAAGAAATACATCAGGGGAGCCACGAGGGGCCCACGAGGGTGGAGGGCGCGCCCAGGGGGGTGGCGCGCCCCCTGCCTCGTGCCTTCCTCGTTGATCCCCTGACATGCACTCCAAGTCTCCTGTATTGCTTTCTTTCCAAAATAACTTTTCTGAAGGTTTCATTCTGTTTGGACTCCGTTTGATATTACTTTTCTGCGAAACACTGAAACAAGGGAAAAAACAGAAACTGGCACTGGGCTCTGGGTTAATAAGTTAGTCCCAAAAGTAATATAAAAGTGCATAGTAAAGCCCATTAAACATCCAAGATGGATAATATAATAGCATGAATACTTCATAAATTATAGATACGTTGGACACGTATCAGCCGCCAATAAAAAGTGCATGGCTTTCATAAAGAACACAACTGAGAACTCTATTGTGGGCTCAATTGCAGAGTGTACTTTCGTAGGGGAGTTTCTTGAAAAGGTAAAGAGCCGGTTCACTGGTTCTTCAAAGATATATGCTAGCCAGTTGCTAAAGCAACTGGTGACAGAAAAGTACACAGGCGGTGGACATGGCATAAGAGAGCACATCCTCAGGATGAGCAACATGGCAGCTAAGCTTAAACCCATGGATTCAGATTTGGAGCTCAAGCCTGCACTCCTTGTTCACCTGGTTATGACTTCACTGCCAAAAGAGTTTGACACTTTTGTTGTCAACTACAACATGTCGCCTGAAAAATGGGACATTGAAAAGACTATAGCCATGTGTGTGCAAGAAAAGGAAAGACTTAGAACCTCACATGGTGGTTCTCTGAACTATGTGAAGGATAATAAGAAAAAGAATTACAATCCAAGTAGCAAAGGTTCCCCTTCAAAGCTACATGGAAAAGCTCCCACGCAATATCAGCATCATCAAAAGTAGTCTTTTCCAGTGGACAAATATACATGTCTCCATTGTAAGCAGACTGGGCACTACAAGAAAGATTGCCCTGTTTGGCTAAAGTCAATAGTGGCAAAGAGAGGTAACAATATTGTTTCCTTTGTAAATAAATCCTTGTATACACAGTTTTCGAAATCTACTTGGTGGATTGACTCAGGTGCAACCGTTCATGTTGCAAATTCATTACAGGGATTCCATTCGATGCGGAGTACGCAAAGAAGCGAAAGATGCATTGAAGTTGCAAATGGAGTTCAAGCAGAAGTTCAAGCTGTCGGCGACGTCTCCCTGGAGTTAGCTGATGGATTAAAGCTTCTGCTTACAGATGTTTTATATGTTCCTTCATTACACAAAAACTTTATTAGTGTTTCATGTTTGGATAAAGATCATTATGAATGTCATTTTGGACATGTCAAGTGTGCCATATGGTTTAATAATACTCATGTGGGTGTTGCTTTCCTTCACAATGAGCTTTATTTATTATCACTACGTGAAAAAGTGTATTTTGTGTGTAATGTGAATGGGCATGTTTCTGCGTCGGATAAAGAACAAAAGAAAAGAAAGAGAACTCATGACTCATCAAAATTATGGCACTGTCGCTTGGGCCATATTTTGAAGGGGAGAATAGAAAGACTAGTTAAAAATGAAATTCTTCCTCCATTAGAGTTCTCAGACTTAGAACAATGCATAGATTGCATTAAAGAAAAGTATGTAAAACAAATCAAAAAGCATGCAAACCGTAGCACAGGAACACTAGAAATCATTCACACTGACATTTGTGGACCATTTCCTGTGAAAAGTGTGGATGGCTATGACCCGTTCATAACATTCACAAATGATTACTCCCGATATGGTTATATTTATCCAATCAAAGAAATATGTGAAGCGTTGGATAAATTTAAGATATTCAAAGCTGAAGTTGAAAATCAGCATGATAAAAGAATAAAGATAGTAAGATCTGACCATGGGGGGGAGTACTACGGATGGCACACTCCATATGGCCAAGTCCGTGGACCATTTGCAAGGTACTTACAGGAGACTGGCATAGTTTCCCAGTATTCAATGCCGGCGAGCCTCAGCAAAATGGAGTAGCTGAAAGGCGTAACCGTACACTTATCGATATGGTGCACAGCATGATGAGTTACTCCACCTTGCCATTGGGATTATGGATGGATGCTCTTAAAACTGCCATTCACATTCTCAATAGAGTACAAGAAGAGTGCCCTCCCTACAACACTTAAGGGTGTGGGGGAGCCCAGCTGAGGCCAAAGTGTTTAATCCAAATATTGCAAAATTAGATCCCAAAACAGTCAGTTGCCACTTCATTGGCTGTCCTTATAGATCAAAAGGTTTTCATTTCTACTGTCTAGAGAGATACACAAATTTTGTAGAAAAAAGATATGCAGTCTTCTTAGAGGACGAAATGATGAGGGGGAGCATGGTAGCTCGGAAAATTGATCTTGAGGAGAAGAGGGTGCATCCACCTAATCCGATGGTTCAGGAGCCATTTTTCTCATTACCTGTTGTACCTGAGGTTGTGGTGCAAGCACCTGTTGTAACTCCACCCATGACAACTATGGGAGAAGATTCAGAACCTGTCTGTCAGGAGCCGACCGAACCCGTTGTTGAGCATGAAGGGGAGGCGCAACAACCATTTTTAGAAGATGAGGCACAGAATGTGCCAGAGAATGAGGCCCTTAGAAGGTCTAAAAGAATTAAAAGATCAACTATTTCTACTGATTATAAAGTTCATAACACAGAAATGATTCATATGGAAGGTGATCCCACTTCATATGAAGAAGCCATGAGAAGCCCTCACTCATCGAAGTGGCTGGAGGCAATGGAACAAGAGGTGAAATCAATGAGTTCCAAAGATGTTTGGGACTTAGAGAATCTATAATACCTAAATAGTTAATCCCCACTATCCTATTTCTCTTGACATGCAAGCTATCCACATCATCCTACATACCCCACTGATTTTCATCCATTCTCATGCAGCCACGTCATCCTCCTTTGTTCGCACCACCCTGCACGATAAACTTCTGGCTGCCTCTCCTGCGTGTTGATTTTTTTAGGTAATCCTTGCGTGTTGATTTCTTGCGGCTGGGCTGTACTTAGCCAGTACTCACCAAAAGGCAGTTCGAATGGGCTGTACTGGGCCACATCTCTCATTAAGTGTTTTGATTTAACTTTTTGTTCCCCGAAGAGTCCGCATGCAATAGATAATTAGGAAAACGTAACCTCGCTGGATTCGTGCATGCAAGCGTCCATCACTAACCATGCCTAATAAACCGGCAATCATCGCTAATCATTGACCAGCCCCTCTCAATCTCTCTCTCCCAACGCTATTCCCAAAGGCGTTATCGGCTCCACGACACGCATGCTTGGTCTGTTCGTCTACTCTCTCCCTCTTCATCTCCTTGGTGGATTCTTATTGCCCCAAAGTCCGATGTCTTCCTCCAGTGGTTCGCTTCATCTCCCCTCAATGTATAAAATCTTCACCGCAACAGCAACCAGCCACTAGCAAATTGGAGGCGGTGACGGTGCTAATTGACTGCGGTGGAAGATGGCCCTGATCCCGGCGCGCTATTCTTCTCTCTTTGCCTCGATCTTCCTCTCTCCGCATTGCACCGCCGCCAGCCTAGCCTTCGTAGGCAGTCATCACCGAAGACCCGCGTGCTGCTGCTCACTCGGAGCGCCGTGATTGTTGCCACCGTTGCGAGATCCGCTAGCACATGCCCCGCGCCCCGACATTGAATCAACCTCCCGGTGAGCCACACTTTCCAGCCCTGGCGTCCTCTTACAACATCAGAACCGTGAGAGGTAGGGGCGCCCCTGCTCCCTTTCTATCCTTAGATCTGAATGAGTCTCTGATTTATGTGTTGTAGAGAGCATTTTCTTACTAGGAAGCTCTGTTCCGTCTCTAGCAGCCTCCTCAAAATCTCAATGCGGCAGCAAGTCAGGTTAGCCTCTCTATCTCTCATCGTCGTGTAGTACAACAACTACAATCATGTTCCATACCATTACTATGCCCATCTGCAATCCTGCATGTCTTCATATCTTTCCCATGATACTTAAGTACAGATTTTATTGGTATTTCTATGGTTATTTCGTAGAATCATGATCAGAGCATATTGATGACCCACAAGTGTAGGGGATCTATCGTTGTCCTTTCGATAAGTAAGAGTGTCGAACCCAACGAGGAGCAGAAGGAAATGATAAGCGGTTTTCAGTAAGGTATTCTTTGCAAGCACTGAAATTATCAGTAACAGATAGTTTTCTGATAAGGTAATTTGTAACGGGTAACAAGTAACAAGTGTAAATAAAGTGCAGCAAGATGGCCCAATCCTTTTTGTAGCAAAGGACAAGCCTGGACAAACTCTTATATGAAGGAAAAGCGCTCCCGAGGACACATGGGAATTATTGTCAAGCTAGTTTTCATCACGCTCATATGATTCGCGTTCGTTACTTTGATAATTTGGTATGTGGGTGGACCGGTGCTTGGTTGCTGCCCTTTCTTGGACAAGAATCCCACTTATGATTAACCTCTATTGCAAGCATCCGCAACTACAAAAGAAGTATTAAGGTAAACCTAACCATAGCATGAAACATATGGATCCAAATCAGCCCCTTACGAAGCAACGCATAAACTAGGGTTTAAGCTTCTGTCACTCTAGCAACCCATCATCTACTTATTACTTCCCAATGCCTTCCTCTAGTCCCAAACAATGGTGAAGTGTCATGTAGTCGACGTTCACATAACACCACTAGAGGAAAGACAACATACATCTCATCAAAATATCGAACGAATACCAAATTCACATGACTACTTATAGCAAGACTTCTCCCATGTCCTCAGGAACAAACATAACTACTCACAAATCATATTCATGTTCATAATCAGAGGAGTATTAATATGCATATAGGATCTGAACATATGATCTTCCACCAAATAAACCAACTAGCATCAACTACAAGGAGTAATCAACACTACTAGCAACCCACAGGTACCAATCTCAGGCTTTGGGACAAAGATTGGATATAGGAGATGAACTAGGGTTTTAGAGGAGATGGTGCTGGTGAAGATGTTGAAGGAAATATGCCCTAGAGGCAATAATAAAGTTATTATTTATTTCCTTATATCATGATAAATGTTTATTATTCATGCTAGAATTGTATTAACCGGAAACATAATACATGTGTGAATACATAGACAAACAGAGTGTCACTAGTATGCCTCTACTTGACTAGCTCGTTAATCAAAGATGGTTATGTTTCCTAGCCATAGACATGAGTTGTCATTTGATTAACGGGATCACCTCATTAGGAGAATGACGTGATTGACTTGACCCATTCCGTTAGCTTAGCACCCGATCGTTTAGTATGTTGCTATTGCTTTCTTCATGACTTATACATGTTCCTATGACTATGAGATTATGCAACTCCCGTTTACCGGAGGAACACTTTGTGTGCTACCAAACGTCACAACGTAAATGGGTGATTATAAAGGTGCTCTACAGGTGTCTCCAAAGGTACTTGTTGGGTTGGCGTATTTCGAGATTAGGATTTGTCACTCCGATTGTCGGAGAGGTATCTCCGGGCCCACTCGGTAATGCACATCACTATAAGCCTTGCAAGCATTGTGACTAATAAAGTTAGTTGCGGGATGATGTGTTACGGAACGAGTAAAGAGACTTGCCGGTAACGAGATTGAACTAGGTATCGAGATACCGACGATCGAATCTCGGGCAAGTAACATACCGATGACAAAGGGAACAACGTATGTTGTTATGCGGTCTGACCGATAAAGATCTTCGTAGAATATGTGGGAGCCAATATGGGCATCCAGGTCCCGCTATTGGTTATTGACCGGAGACGTGTCTCGGTCATGTCTACATAGTTCTCGAACCCGTAGGGTCCGCACGCTTAACGTTACGATGACAGTTTTATTGAGTTTTGATGTACCGAAGGAGTTCGGAGTCCCGGATGAGATCGGGGATATGACGAGGAGTCTCGAAATGGTCGAGATGTAAAAATTGATATATTGGACGACTATATTCGGACTTCGGAAAGGTTCCGAGTGATTCGGGTATTTTTCGGAGTACCGGAGAGTTACGGGAATTCGTATTGGGCCTTAATGGGCCATACGGGAAAGGAGAGAAAGGCCTTAAAAGGTGGCCACACCCCTCCCCATGGTCTGGTCCGAATTGGACTAGGGAAGGGGGGCGCACCCTTCCTTCTTTCTCCTTCCCCCTTCCCTTCTCCTACTCCCACAAGGAAAGGAGGAGTCCTACTCCCGGTGGGAGTAGGACTCCCCCCTATGGCGCGCCTCTCCCCTTGGCCGGCTGCCTCCCCCTTGCTCCTTTATATACGGGGGCAGGGGGCACCCCAGAGACACAACAATTGATCCTTGAGATCTCTTAGCCGTGTGCGGTGCCCCCCTCCACCATATTACACCTCGAGAATACCGTTGCGGAGCTTAGGCGAAGCCCTGCGTCGGTGGAACATCATCATCGTCACCACGCCGTCGTGCTGACGAAACTCTCCCTCAACACTCGGCTGGATCGGAGTTCGAGGGACGTCATCGAGCTGAACGTGTGTAGAACTCGGAGGTGCCGTACGTTCGGTACTTGATCGGTCGGATCGTGAAGACGTACGACTACATCAACCGCGTTGTGATAACGCTTCCGCTGTCGGTCTACGAGGGTACGTGGACAACACTCTCCCCTCTCGTTGCTATGTATCACCATGATCTTGCATGTGCGTAGGAATTCTTTTGAAATTACTACGTTCCCCGACAGTGGCATCCGAGCCAGGTTTTATGTGTTGATGCTATGCACGAGTAGAACACAAGTGAGTTGTGGGCGATATAAGTCATACTGCTTACCAGCATGTCATACTTTGGTTCAGCGGTATTGTGAGATGAAGCGGCCCGGACCGACATTACGCGTACGCTTACGCGAGACTGGTTTCACCGTTGCGAGAACTCGTTGCTTAAAGGTGACTGGCGGGTGTCTGTCTCTCTCACTTTAGTTGAACCGAGTGTGGCTACGCCCGGTCCTTGCGAAGGTTAAAACAACACCAACTTGACAAACTATCGTTGTGGTTTTGATGCGTAGGTAAGAACGGTTCTTGCTAAGCCCGTAGCAGCCACGTAAAACATGCAACAACAAAGTAGAGGACGTCTAACTTGTTTTTGCAGGGCATGTTGTGATGTGATATGGTCAAGACATGATGTGATATAATTTGTTGTATGAGATGATCATGTTTTGTAACCGAGTTATCGGCAACTGGCAGGAGCCATATGGTTGTCGTTTTATTGTATGCAATGCAATCGCCATGTAATGCTTTACTTTATCACTAAGCGGTAGCGATAGTTGTAGAAGCATAAGATTGATGAGACGACAACGATGCTACGATGGAGATCAAGGTGTCGCGCCGGTGACGATGGTGATCATGACGGTGCTTCGGAGATGGAGATCACAAGCACAAGATGATGATGGCCATATCATATCACTTATATTGATTGCATGTGATGTTAATCCTTTATGCATCTTATCTTGCTTTGTTTGACGGTAGCATTATAAGATGATCCTTCACTAAATTATCAAAGTATAAGTGTTCTCCCTGAGTATGCACCGTTGCGAAAGTTCTTCGTGCTGAGACACCACGTGATGATCGGGTGTGATAGGCTCTACGTTCAAATACAACGGGTGCAAAACAGTTGCACACGCGGAATACTCAAGTTAAACTTGACGAGCCTAGCATATAACAGATATGGCCTCGGAACACGGAGACCGAAAGGTCGAGCGTGAATCATATAGTAGATATGATCAACATATTGATGTTCACCGTTGAAACTACTCCATCTCACGTGATGATCGGACATGGTTTAGTTGATATGGATCACATGATCACTTAGAGGATTAGAGGGATGTCTATCTAAGTGGGAGTTCTTAAGTAATTTGATTAATTGAACTTAAATTTATCATGAACTTAGTCCTGATAGTATTTTGCAAATTATGTTGTAGATCAATAGCTCGCGTTGTTGCTTCCCTATTTTATTTTTGATATGTTCCTAGAGAAAATTATGTTGAAAGATGTTAGTAGCAAAGATGCGGATTGGATCCGTGATCTGAGGATTATCCTCATTGCTGCACAGAAAAATTATGTCCTTGATGCACCGCTAGGTGACAGACCTATTGCAGGAGCAGATGCAGACGTTATGAACGTTTGGCTAGCTCAATATGATGACTACTTGATAGTTTAGTGCACCATGCTTAACGGCTTAGAATCGGGACTTCAAAGACGTTTTGAACGTCATGGACCATATGAGATGTTCCAGGAGTTGAAGTTAATATTTCAAGCAAATACCCGAGTTGAGAGATATGAAGTCTCCAACAAGTTCTATAGCTAAAAGATGGAGGAGAATCGCTCAACTAGTGAGCATGTGCTCAGATTGTCTGCGTACTACAATCGCTTGAATCAAGTGGGAGTTAATTTCCAAATAAAATAGTGATTGACAGAATTCTCTAGTCACCATCACCAAGTTAGTAGAACTTCGTGATGAACTATAGAATGCAAGGGATGACGAAAGTAATTCCCGAGCTCTTCGTGATGCTGAAATCGACGAAGGTAGAAATCAAGAAAAACATCAAGTGTTGATGGTTGACGAGACCACTAGTTTCAATAAAAGGGCAAAGGGAAGAAGGGGAACTTCAAGAAGAACGGCAAGCAAGTTGCCGCTCAAGTGAAGAAGCCTAAGTCTGGTCCTAAGCCTGAGACTAAGTGCTTCTACTGCAAAGGGACTGGTCACTGGAAGCGGAACTACCCCAACTATTTGGTGGATAAGAAGGATGGCAAAGTGAACAAAGGTATATTTGATATACAGATTATTGATGTGTACTTTACTAGTGTTTATAGCAACCCCTCGGTAATTGATACTGGTTCAGTTGCTAATAGTAGTAACTCGAAACGGGAGTTGCAGAATAAACAGAGACTAGTAAAAGTGAACAAAGGTATATTTGATATACAGATTATTGATGTGTACTTTACTAGCGTTTATAGCAACCCCTCGGTAATTGATACTGGTTCAGTTGCTAAAGAGTAGTAACTCGAAAACGGGAGTTGCAGAATAAACAGAGACTAGTAAAAGGCGAGGTGACGATGTGTGTTGGAAGTAGTTCCAAGATTGATATGATCATCATCGCACACTCCCTGTACTTTCGGGATTAGTGTTGAAACTAAATAAGTGTTATTTGGTGTTTGCGTTGAGCATGAATATGATTTGATCATGTTTATTGCAATACGGTTATTCATTTAAGTTAGAGAACAATTGTTGTTCTGTTTACATGAATAAAACCTTCTATGGTCATACACGCCAACGAAAATGGTTTGTTGGATCTCGATCGTAGTGATACACATATTCATAATATTGAAGCCAAAAGATGCAAAGTTAATAATGATAGTGCAACTTATTTGTGGCACTGCCGTTTAGGTCATATTGGTGTAAAGCGCATGAAGAAACTCCATACTGATGGGATTTTGGAATCACCTGATTATGAATCACTTGATGCTTGCGAACCGTGCCTCATGGGCAAGATGACTGAAACGCCGTTCTCCGGAACTATGGAGAGAGCAACAGATTTGTTGGAAATCATACATACAGATGTATGTGGTCCGATGAATATTGAGGCTCGTAGCAGGTATCATTATTTTCTGAGCTTCACAGATGATTTGAGCAGATATGGGTATATCTACTTGATGAAACATAAGTCTGAAACATTTGAAAAGTTCAAAGAATTTCAGAGTGAAGTGGAAAATCATCGTGACAAGAAAATAAAGTTTCTATGATCTGATCGTAGAGAAGAGTATTTGAGTTACGAGTTTGGCCTTCAGTTAAAACAATGTGAAATAGTTTCACTACTCACGCCACCTGGAACACCACAGCATAATGGTGTGTCCGAACGTCATAACCGTACTTTATTGGATATAGTGCAATCTATGATGTCTCTTACCAATTTACCACTATCGTTTTGGGGTTATGCATTAGAGACAGCTACATTCACGTTAAAAAGGGCACCATCAAAATCCGCTGAGACGACGCCTTATGAACTGTGGTTTGGCAAGAAACCAAAGTTGTCGTTTCTTAAAGTTTGAGGTTGCGATGCTTATGTGAAAAAGTTTCATCCTGATAAGCTCAAACCCAAATTGGAGAAATGTGTCTTCATAGGATACCCAAAGGAGACTGTTGGGTATACCTTCTATCACAAGATCCGAAGGCAAAAACTTTTGTTGCTAAATTCGGAAATTTTCTAGAGAAGGAGTTTCTCTCGAAAGAAGTGAGTGGGAGGAAAGTAGAACTTGATGAGGTAACTATACCTGCTCCCTTATTGGAAAGTACTTCATCACAGAAACCTGTTTCTGAGACACCTACACCAATTAGTGAGGAAGTTAATGATGATGATCATGAAACTTCAGATCAAGTTATTACTGAACCTCGTAGATCAACCAGAGTAAGATCCGCACCAGAGTGGTATGGTAATCCTGTTCTGGAAGTTATGTTACTAGACCATGACGAACCTACGAACTATGAAGAAGCGATGGTGAGCCCAGATTCCGCAAAATGGCTTGAGGCCATGAAATCTGAGATGGGATCCATGTATGAGAACAAAGTATGGACTTTGGTTGACTTGCCCAATGATCGGCAAGCCATTGAAAATAAATGGATCTTCAAGAGGAAGACAGACGCTGATAGTAGTGTTACTATCTACAAAGCTAGAATTGTCGCAAAAGGTTTTCGACAAGTTCAAAGAGTTGACTACAATGAGAGTTTCTCACTCGTATCTATGCTTAAGTCTGTCCGAATCATGTTAGCAATTGCCGCATTTTATGAAATATGGCAAATGGATAAACAAAACTGCATTCCTTAATGGATTTGTTAAAGAAGAGTTGTATATGATGCAACCAGGAAGTTTTGTCAATCCTAAAAGTGCTAACAAAATATGCAAGCTCCAGGGATCCATCTATGGACTGGTACAAGCATCTCGGAGTTGGAATATACGCTTTGATAAGTTGATCAAAGGATATAGTTTTATACAGACTTGCGGTGAAGTCTGTATTTACAAGAAAGTGAGTGGGAGCACTACAACATTTCTGATAAGTATATGTGAATGACATATTGTTGATCGGAAATAATGTAGAATTATTCTGCAAAGCATAAAGGAGTGTTTGAAATGAGTTTTTTCAAAGAAAGACCTCGGTGAAGCTGCTTATATATTGAGCATCAAGATCTATAGAGATAGATCAAGACGCTTGATAAGTTTTTTCAATGAGTACATACCTTAACAAGATTTTGAAGTAGTTCAGAATAGAACAGTCAAAGAAAGAGTTTCTTGCCCATGTTACAAGGTGTGAAATTGAGTAAGACTCAAAACCCGACCACGGCAGAAGATAGAAAAAGAATGAAAGTCATTCCCTATGCCTCGGCCATAGGTTCTATAAAGTATGCCATGCTGTGTACCAGATCTATTGTATACCCTACACTGATTTTGGCAAGGGAGTACAATAGTGATCTAGGAGTAGATCACTGGATAGCGGTCAAAATTATCCTTACCGGAATAAGGATATGTTTCTCGATTATGGAAGTGACAAAAGGCTAGTCGTAAATGGTTACGTCGATGCAAGTTTTGACACTAATCTAGATAACTCTAAGTCTCGGTCTAGATACATATTGTAAGTGGGAGCAATTAGCTAGAGTAGCTCCATGCAGAGCATTGTAGACATAGAAATTTGCAAAATACTTACGGATCTGAATATGACGGACCCGTTGACTAAAATTATCTCACAAGCAAAACATGATCACACCTTAGTACTCTTTGGGTGTTAATCACATAGCGATGTGAACTAGATTACTGACTCTAGTAAACCCTTTGGGTGATGGTCACATGACGATGTGAACTATGGGTGTTAATCACATGGTGATGTGAACTATTCATGTTAAATCACATGGCGATGTGAACTAGATTATTGACTCTAGTGCAAGTGGGAGACTGAAGGAAATATGCCCTAGAGGCAATAAAAAAGTTATTATTTATTTCCTTATATCATGATAAATGTTTATTATTCATGCTAGAATTGTATTAACCGGAAACATAATACATGTGTGAATACATAGACAAACAGAGTGTCACTAGTATGCCTCTACTTGACTAGCTCGTTAATCAAAGATGGTTATGTTTCTTAGCCATAGACATGAGTTGTCATTTGATTAACGGGATCACCTCATTAGGAGAATGACGTGATTGACTTGACCCATTCCGTTAGCTTAGCACCCGATCGTTTAGTATGTTGCTATTGCTTTCTTCATGACTTATACATGTTCCTATGACTATGAGATTATGCAACTCCCGTTTACCGGAGGAACACTTTGTGTGCTACCAAACGTCACAACGTAAATGGGTGATTATAAAGGTGCTCTACAGGTGTCTCCAAAGGTACTTGTTGGGTTGGCGTATTTCGAGATTAGGATTTGTCACTCCGATTGTCGGAGAGGTATCTCCGGGCCCACTCGGTAATGCACATCACTATAAGCCTTGCAAGCATTGTGACTAATAAAGTTAGTTGCGGGATGATGTGTTACGGAACGAGTAAAGAGACTTGCCGGTAACGAGATTGAACTAGGTATCGAGATACCGACGATCGAATCTCGGGCAAGTAACATACCGATGACAAAGGGAACAACGTATGTTGTTATGCGGTCTGACCGATAAAGATCTTCGTAGAATATGTGGGAGCCAATATGGGCATCCAGGTCCCGCTATTGGTTATTGACCGGAGACGTGTCTCGGTCATGTCTACATAGTTCTCGAACCCGTAGGGTCCGCACGCTTAACGTTACGATGACAGTTTTATTGAGTTTTGATGTACCGAAGGAGTTCGGAGTCCCGGATGAGATCGGGGATATGACAAGGAGTCTCGAAATGGTCGAGACGTAAAAATCGATATATTGGACGACTATATTCGGACTTCGGAAAGGTTCCGAGTGATTCGGGTATTTTTCGGAGTACCGGAGAGTTACGGGAATTCGTATTGGGCCTTAATGGGCCATACGGGAAAGGAGAGAAAGGCCTCAAAAGGTGGCCACACCCCTCCCCATGGTCTGGTCCGAATTGGACCAGGGAAGGGGGGCGCACCCTTCCTTCTTTCTCCTTCCCCCTTCCCTTCTCCTACTCCCACAAGGAAAGGAGGAGTCCTACTCCCGGTGGGAGTAGGACTCCCCCCTATGGCGCGCCTCTCCCCTTGGCCGGCTGCCTCCCCCTTGCTCCTTTATATACGGGGGCAGGGGGGCACCCCAGAGACACAACAATTGATCCTTGAGATCTCTTAGCCGTGTGCGGTGCCCCCCTCCACCATATTACTCCTCGAGAATACCGTTGCGGAGCTTAGGCGAAGCCCTGCGTCGGTGGAACATCATCATCGTCACCACGCCGTCGTGCTGACGAAACTCTCCCTCAACACTCGGCTGGATCGGAGTTCGAGGGACGTCATCGAGCTGAACGTGTGTAGAACTCGGAGGTGCCGTACGTTCGGTACTTGATCGGTCGGATCGTGAAGACGTACGACTACATCAACCGCGTTGTGATAACGCTTCCGCTGTCGGTCTACGAGGGTACGTGGACAACACTCTCCCCTCTCATTGCTATGCATCACCATGATCTTGCGTGTGCGTAGGAATTTTTTTGAAATTACTACGTTCCCCAACAGATGTTGATGGAGATTGACCCCCTCCCGATGAGAGGATCGTTGGTGATGACGATGGCGATGATTTCCCCCTCCCGGAGGGAAGTTTCCCCGGCAGAACAGCTCTGCCGGAGCTCTAGATTGGTTCCGCCTCGTGGCGGCGGAGTTTCTTCCCGAAAGCTTGCTTATGATTGTTTCCAGGGTAAAAGACCTCATATAGCAGAAGATGGGCATCGGAGGCCTGCCAGGGGGCCCACGAGGTAGGGGGGCGCCCCCCCACCCTCGTGCCAGGGTGTGGGCCCCCTCTGGTGGATTCTTTCGCCAGTATTTTTTATTAATTCCAAAAATAACTTCTGTGGAGTTTCAGGACTTTTGGAGTTGTGCAGAATAGGTCTCTAATATTTGCTCCTTTTCTAGCCCAGAATTCCAGCTGCCGGCATTCTCCCTCTTCATGTAAACCTTGTAAAATAAGAGAGAATAGGCATAAGTATTGTGACATAACTTGTAATAACAGCCCATAATGCAATAAATATCGATATAAAGGCATGATGCAAAATGGACGTATCAACTCCCCCAATCTTAGACCTCGCTTGTCCTCAAGCGGAAGCCGATAACGATAAATATGTCCACATGTTTAGAGATAGAGGTGTCGATAAAATAAAATACGGACATGAGGGCATCATGATCATTCTTATAACAACAACATATATGGATATTGTCATATGATTTCTTATGCTCAAGTAATAATCTATTCACAATGTCAAGTATGAATCAGAAACTTCATTGAGAACTAACAAACTATGATCTCGGTCATTGAAGCAATTGCAATTTATCATAACATCGGAAAGTGTCAATATAAGAGCTTTTCAGCAAGTCCACATACTCAACTATCATTTAGTCTTTCACAATTGCTAACACTCACGCAATACTTGTGGTTATGGAGTTTTCATCAGACACAGAGAAAGATAGGGGCTTATAGTGTTGCCCCCCAACCTTTTACCTCAAGGGTAATGTCAACAATAATAATTCATGCTAACTTACATCCAATTGGATATATATACCAGGATCTTTCCAACACAATGTGCTTGCCAAAGGATAAAATGTAAAAAGGAAAGGTGAAGATCACCATGACTCTTGCATGAGGTGTGAGACAAGAATAAAAGATAGGCCCTCCGCAGAGGGAAGCAGAGGTTGTCATGTGCTTTTATGGTTGGATGCATGAAATCTTAATGCGAAAGAACGTCACTTTATATTGCCACTTGTGATATGGACCTTTATTATGCAGTCCGTCACTTTTATTGCTTCCATATCACAAGATCGTATAAAGTTTATTTCCTCCACACTACTAAATCATACATATTTAGAGAGAAATTTTTATTGCATGCAACAATGACAACTTAATTACTTGAAGGATCTTACTCAATCCATAGGTAGATATGGTGGACTCTCATGGCAAAACTGAGTTTAAGGATATTTGGAAGCACAAGTAGTATCTCTACTTGGTGCAAAGAATTTGGCTAGCATGAGGGAGAAAGGCAAGCTCAACATGTTGGATGATCCATAACAATATACTTTATTTCGGATATAAGAAAACATAACCCATTACGTTGTCTGCCTTGTCCAACGTCAACTCTTTAGCATGTCATATTTTAATGAGTGCTCACAATCATAAAAGATGTCCAAGATAGTATATTTATATGTGAAAACCTCTCTTTCTTTATTACTTCCTATTAATTGCAATGATGACCAAAACTATGTTTGTCAACTCTCAACAACTTTTATTCATCACACTCTTTATATGTGAAGTCATTACTCTCCATAAGATCAATATGACCTCTTTATTTCTTTTTATTCTTTCTTTTTCTTTTGTTCCCTCAAGATCAAAGCAAAGTAATCAAGCCCTTGACTCAACACTAATATTTATTGTATATAGCTCACGGACTCGATTACATAGAAGGATCATAAAGAAAAACTCAAAACTAGATCATACTAAAACTTTATTCTACTAGATCAAGATATTACGAAAAGGATCGAATTAAGAAAAACGGTAAAGATAGGAGTGTGATGGTGATACGATACCAGGGGACCTCCCCCAAGCTTGGCAGTTGCCAAGGGGAGTGCCCATACCCATATACTCAATTCTCCTTTGCTGGTGAAGAAAATGGTGGTGACGATGGGTAGTCGCACATCGAGCGTAGGAGATCCTCCAATTTGCGGATAATGCCATTGAGTGCAATGATATGCTCCTTCAACAAAATATTTTCACGTGTGAGATACTTGTTTTGTATACGAGCTAACTCAATCATCTTGAAAGCTTCGATCTCAGTTGGGGTAAGAAGATTGTGATGAGGTTGAAGCATGTCTTCTTCTTTTGCTGCCGGAGCTTGATCCTCCGTGGCCTTCTTGATCCCATCATCCTTGTTGATCTCCATCGGTTCTTCCCTCTTCAGCTCTATCTTCATTAGCCAAGCATCGTTGCCCTCATTGTTAGAGGAGGGGAACGACACGATGCCTGGCCTTGACAACTCTGGCAGAAAACAGCTCAAAACAAAAACAGAGGATATTTGCGTGGTACGGTGGTCAAAACCTTCGGGAGATTATGTAATGAATTTTTACCGACCAAAAGAAGTATCGTGCAAGAAAACGGAGTCCGGAGAGCGCATGAGGTGCCCACGAGGCAGGGGGCGCGCCCAGGGGGTAGGGCGTGCCCTCTACCCTCGTGGACGCCTCGTGTCCTTCCCAGACTGCTTCTTGTTTTCCTATTTTCTTAAATATTCCAAAACAGAGGAATATTGCCATTAGGACTGTTTTGGAGTCGGTTTACTTACCGTACCACATACCTATTCCTTTTCGGAGTCTGAAACGTTCTGGAAGGTGTCCCTTATGTATTCCTCCGGGGTTACGGTTTCAATAACTTTAGTTTCAACATTTATAGGATTACCTGAGATATAATGTTTGATCCTTTGACCGTTCACCACCTTCGGATTTCTGCCTTCGAAGTTGTTGATTTTTATGGCTCCGGAATGATAGACCTCCTCGATAACGTAAGACCCTTCCCATTTAAAGAGAAGTTTTCCTGCAAAAAATCTTAAACGAGAGTTGAATAGCAACACATCATCACCTACATTAAACTCCCGCTTTTGTATCCTTTTGTCATGCCATCTTTTAACTTTTTCTTTAAACAGTTTGGCGTTCTCATAGGCTTGAGTTCTCCATTCAACAAGTGAGCTAATGTCAAAAATCCTCTTCTCACTGGCAAGTTTGAAATCATAATTGAGCTCTTTAATGGCCCAATATGCCTTATGTTCTAGTTCGAGATGTAAGTGACATGCTTTTCCATAAACCATTTTATATGGAGACATACCCATAGGATTTTTATATGCAGTTCTATAGGCCCATAATGCATCGTCAAGTTTCTTGGACCAATTCTTTCTAGATCTATTAATAGTCTTTCACAAAATTAATTTGAGCTCTCTATTACTCAATTCTCCTTGACAACTAGACTGCGGGTGATACGGAGATGCAATTCTCACTACAGGAATCAGCTCCTTTGCCGTCTGTGACGGCAAAGGCAAGGATGGCGGACTGCAAAAGGCTCCGGCAAAGTAGGCATCGGTAAAGAGCTTCTTTGTCGTCTGCTTTTTGAAGCAGACGGCAAAGGGGCCTTTGCCATCAGCGGCGGACGGCAAAGAAAGCCGACGGCAATAAATTCGCTGTTTGTCCGTTAGGTGGCTAACGACAGTCTTTGCCGTCCGTGACTGACGGCAAAGAGCATCAAGCCTTTGCCGTCTGCCACTGTAGGCAAACTAACCAAATGGGTCAGCTGCCAGGAAGCACAGGTGGTTGCCACGTGGCTTCTTTGCCGTCCGCCGCGGACGTCAAAGAGCCCGTTGCCGTCGGTGGCAGACGGCGAAGAGCCTGCATTGCCTCTTTTTTTCTGTTTTTTCTTATACCCAACCATTTTATAGCAAATAGATGATACATATATATTTTTCACATGGCAAGTTCACAGCAAACATATGAGATATCCAACACATATAATTTCATCATACATGCATAGTTCCATCAACCATACATAGCAAGTTCCACATACATGCATCCAACCATACATATTACAATAGTGTCATCCTACCATACATGCATAGTTCATCGATACAAAAGAAACATAGTTCATCCAAATAAGCACTCCATCTATGCTAGCTTCCGTGAAGCGAATGAATTTTGCAAAATGGGAAATAAGAAAGTTAGAAGAAGAAGATTAGAAGAAGAAGAAGAAGAAGAAGAAAATGAAGAAGAAGAAGAAGAATATATGACATTTATGAGCTAATTTAGGTGAAATTGATCGTTTGTGAGCTAACATAGGTGAAATGGATCATTTATGAGCTAACCTAGGTGAAATGGATCACTTATGAGCTAACTTAGGTAAAATGCATCATTTTAGAGCTAACCTAGGTAAGATGGATCATTTTGGAGCTAACCTAGGTAAAATGGGTCATTTTAGAGCAACTTGGGTAAAATGGATCATTTATGAGCTAAGTAAGGTAAAATGGGTCATTTTAGAGCTAACTTGGGTAAAATGGATCGTTTATGAGCTAACTAAGCTAATTATGCCATTTTTGACATAAGTAAGCTAAGTACATGTCATTATTGAGCAAACCTAGTTAACTAAGCATATTAGAGCTAACTTTGGTCATTTTGGAGGAAACAAAGCTAAGTATAGATCGTTTTAGAGCTAACTTAGGTAAAATGGATGGTTTTGGAGGTCAGTAAGCTTATTAAGTCATTTTGGAGGAAATAAAGCTAAGTCTAGGTCATTGTGGTAAGCATTTTGGAGGAAATAAGGCTAAGTCTAAGTCTTTATGCATTTGTTAAGCAAAACACTAGAGAAACTTACCATGATCGTGGAGGTGTAGGAGCGGGCTGGCTCATGCCGGTAGCTGGAGAAGGATCGTGCGATGCTTGTCTGGAGTTACGTTGCACCAAAGATCATTTCCAATGTCTCGTTAGCATGATGACACTCAAATGTTGAGACTAGCAAGTAATGTCCATTCAAATTAAACTCACCATGGTCCCAGGAGCAATCACTAGCATCGGCGGAGCGGTCTGACCGGTCTTCTCGCACACAGACTACACATTTGGTTTTGACGACTCAATCATACTAGTTAGTAATGAGACAAACACTACATGAATGTTTTGGCTAATCTGCAGAAGAAACTTACCACAAGGAGCTCGTACATGGCCCTTGCCTGCATGTCATTCCGTGCCCTCTCCTCCTCCAACATCGTTGTCGTCCTCTCCTCCAACTCCCGCTGCCTCTCCGCCGCCTCCGCCAGAAGTTTCTCCGTTCTATCTCTCTCACTCTGTATAGCAGCCTGCAACACCACTCCTCGTTACCATTTGTAATCATTGATGGAAGCACAGACAATGTAATGGAGAAAGATAACTGAGTACGTATAACTAACCTTGATGGCGAGTTGGACTGGCCGTTCACGAGGCCTTATCTCAGGAGCGAAGCTCGACTGGCGCGCCTTGATCTCCGGGAGAGTGCTAGGACAACGGATAAGTCCATCTCCAATGGCTATGGAGCCATGGGACCTCCCGCCACCAGATATCATCACAAGCTCTGGATCAATGGGACCCTGGCTCGGGTTAAAGTCCTCCCCTTTCCTCGCCTTCCCCTCATCTCTATATTTCACGAGCTTGTCGTGGGAGGAGATGTTGGTGAAGTTGTTTGCATCATCGAGGTCAGACGGAGAGAATGCCTTGACTTTCTTGAAAGAGGCAGTGTGGGCCATGGCATACAGGTCGTACACCTCTGGCACCTTATCCGCCTTATTGTAGCGTGCCTGAAAGAGAGAAACAAAGTAAATTAGTAATTAAAGGGCTCAAGCTAGCATGATGAATGAATTGCATGAATCATGAAGCAAACCACATACCCAGTTCCGCCCGAACTGATATAAGTTGGAGCTGCCTTGATGGTGTGGCACACCTTCCATTTGGGCACGTTTGTCCTTGGCCGCGTTGTGGACGGCTAGCCATTCTTTTGAGCACCACTCATTGAC
This sequence comes from Aegilops tauschii subsp. strangulata, assembly GCF_002575655.3. Classification (NCBI taxonomy): domain Eukaryota; kingdom Viridiplantae; phylum Streptophyta; class Magnoliopsida; order Poales; family Poaceae; genus Aegilops; species Aegilops tauschii. The sequence goes on from NC_053039.3 coordinate 491,167,726, forward strand.
CAACACCTCCCAACAATCCATCCAATCCGCACACCATCTCGGAGGCGCCTAAGTTAGCAAATAGAAACTTGAGCGCTACGGCTATGAATTACTAAATGAAGGAAGTAAGTACAAGGCCTTAAGAATTACCTTCATGTACTGCTCCTTACTCAGGAACTCATCGCGGCACGCCGGCTTGGGCTTCTTGATACCATGCAAGGAGTAGTAGTCTCGAACAGCCTGCACCTGAGCCTCGTGCCGTAAGTTCTGTAGTAGGCGCTTGCAGACGTTCTCGATAACATTTGCCGCCTCCTCCTCGTATCCCTCCTCACACCTATAGAATGTCTGCAATCAAATGAGACAATATTGATTAGTACAATTAATAACTAGCTAGTTGAAGATTTTTAAATGTGTAAAGGAGAAATTACCCAGAACTTTCTGATTACCACATCTGCCCTCGTGTCGCACAAGACACCGTCGATAATCTCACCCGACGGGGCCGGGGCAGCCAGTAGTGCTCCCAGCTCAATCCAAGCTCTGGAAGCCGACCCTCACCAGGCAACGTGACAAACCCCGGGAAGTTTTGCCGGCAAAGCACTCCAAGGACGGAGTTGGGCCGGCGGACACTATGATGGTGGTCCCAACCCCTACAGCATGACAAGGCCAACACATTAGATATTTGAAGAAATGTGAATGCAGAAGGTACAAAAGGATTAAATGCACTTACCTCTCCCCATCAGGGAAAATCAACCACCTGTGCTCGCGGGTCGCCGGCACGGACGGGAGCCGTGTATAACCACGCTGGTAGACGGTGCCCCCTCCTCCTCAATATCAGTCGGCTCCCCGCCATCATCAGCATGGCCACTCGGCCCCTCAGGCTCATCCGGCCAGGTACCCCATCCAGACGTGTGCTCCTCCGGGGTCTCGTGGGCCAAAGGCTCATGGGCCGAAGGCCCATCGACCCAAGGCTCGTGGGCCGAAGGCTCGTGGACCGGAGTCCGTGTAGCCTCCTCCTCGGACGAGTCCACCCTAGCAGTCACGTGCTCGGGTGAAACAGCTGGGGGTGGCGGCGAGGAAGGCGCCCTAGCAGTCACCCTACCTCCTCTCCCGCGACCACGTGCTCCAACTCCTCTCTTCTTCCCTCCCTTACCTCGTCCCCTGCTGGGCACCGTTGTCGACGAAGAAGGGCCCGGCGGTGTTGCCATACTGTCCAGCAACGCTCGGCGGAGAGGTGCGTGTGGAATGGAAGACCTCCCACCATGCGCCGACGAAGAAGGGGCCTCGGAGCGCTCCCGACCAGCGCCCACCATCTTTCAACACCTGCCATGACAAAGAGTAAACGAAATTAGTACAGCATAAAAAAAATACCGACATGAATAATAATATGTATATCACTTATGTATCATCATCAAGTACAACATAAAAAAATTGAATACCCGACACTACTAATAATCTCGATCACTATCATCAATAAATGCATAATCATCATCATCACTATAATCAATGACGGGCTCATAGGGTTCAGTGGCATCAAATATATGACCTAACTCATAATTCACAAATATATGACCTCGTCGGCCTCTGGTGTCGTGGGTGTCGTGTCGGGGGTCGGGGTGTCATGCCGGGGTGGCGTGTCGGGGTCGGGGTGTCAGGGTGTCCGGGTCGGGGTGTGGGTCGGGGTGTGGTGTCAGGCTGTCGGGGTGTCGGGGTCGGGGTGTCAGGGTGTCGGGGTGTCGGGGTGTCAGGGTATCTTTTTCTTCTTCTTCTTCTTCTTCTTCTTCTTCCTGTATTTTTCTTTTCTTCTTCTTCTTCTTCTTCTTCTTCTTCTTCTTCTTCTTCTTCTTCTTCTTCTTCTTCTTCTTCTTCCCCTTCCTCTTCTCCTTTTTCCTCTTCTTCTTCTTCTTCTTCTTCTTCTTCTTCTTCTTCTTCTTCTTCTTCTTCTTCTTCTTCTTCTTCTTCTTCTTCTTCTTCTTCTTCTTCTTCTTCTTTTCTTCTTCTTCTTCTCCTCCTCTTCCTCCCTCCTCCTCTTCCTCTTCCTCTTCTTTCTTCTTCTTCTTCTTCTTCATCATCTTCTTCTTTCTTCTTCTCCCTCCACCTCTTCCTCCCTCCTCCTCCTCCTTCTACTCCTCTTATTCTTCTAAACTAAAACTAAAACTAATCTAAAATAAACTAAACTAAAAATAAAACTAAAACTAAACTAAAACTAAAACTAAAGTAAAACTATAACTAAAACAGAAACTAAATTAACTAAAAGTAACTAAAAGAAACTAAACTAAAAAAGGGGGGAAGATCACTCACCTGCGCAGGGGATCGCCGGTGGAGGGGGAGGCCACGACGGGTGGGGGCGGCGGCGGCCCGGTGGAGGGGAGTCCGCGACGGGTGGGGGCAGCGGCGGCCTGGTGGAGGAGGAGGCCGCAGCGGGTGGGGGCAGCGGCGGCCCGGTGGAGGGGGAGGCCGCGGCGGGACGGGGCGGGGACGGCCACGCAGGGGAGGGAGGGGTGGCTGGCCAGCGTGGAAGGGGCGCCGCAGTGAAGGGGTGTGGGGCGAGGGGGCGGCGGCGGGCGGTGGGGCGACGGGGCAAGGGGGGCGGCAGGTGGTCGGGGCGACGGGGCGAGAGGTGGTGGGTGGGCGGGTGGCAGCGACGGGTGGTGGGGGTGGCGGCGGGTGGCTGGTGGCGGGGGCGGCAGCGGGTGGCGGTGGTCGTCGGGGTGGGGAGGACAGAAAGAGAGAGAGAGAGAGAGAGAGAGAGAGAGAGAGAGAGAGAGAGAGAGAGAGAGAGAGAGAGGAGGGAGCGGGGTGGGGGACGGCCGTTAGTTAGGTTATCTCTTTGCCGTCCGCCCCCTTTGCCGTCCGCTTTTTTGCTCTTTGCCGTCTGCTAGCAGACGGCAAAGAGGGGGGCCGTTAGGTTTTTTCTAAGCAGCTCATTAGTGGGGCCCGCCTCTCTCTTTGCCGTCCGCCAGCAGACGGCAAAGAATTGGCTGGCAAAGACATTCTTTGCCATCAGCCAGTTCTTTGCCGTCCGTTTTTTGCAAGCTGACGGCAAAGACCTTCTTTGTCGTCCGCCAGCAGACGGCAAAGAATAGGCAGACGGCAAATAAGCAAATTCCAGTAGTGTCTATGATTAACATCATACTTAGCAAGCATTTTACGAAAAGCACCATGAATAAAATGTGAACCACCATCAGTCATTAAATATCTAGGGACTCCAAACCTCGGAAAAATAACTTCTTTAAGCATCTTAATAGAGGTGTTATGATCAGCACTACTAGTTGGAATAGCTTCTACCCACTTAGTAACGTAATCAACAGCAACTAAAATATGTGTATACCCATTAGAGGAAGGAAACGGTCCCATATAATCAAAGCCCCAAACATCAAATGGTTCAATAACAAGTGAATAATTCACAGGCATTTCTTGACGTCTACTAATATTACCAATTCTTTGACATTCATCACAAGACAAGACAAACTTACGGGCATCTTTGAAGAGAGTAGGCCAATAAAAACCGGATTGCAATACCTTATGTGCAGTTCTATCTTCAGCATGGTGTCCTCCATAAGCTTCGGAGTGACACTTGCGTAGGATCTGTTCCTGTTCATGCTCAGGTACACAACGTCTAATAACACCATCTACTCCTTCTTTATAAAGGTGTGGGTCATCCTAGAAGTAATGTCTTAAATCATAGAAAACCTTTTTCTTTTGCTGGTATGTGAAACTAGGTGGTATAAATTTAGCAACAATGTAATTACCATAATCAACATACCATGGAGTAGTGCGAGAAGCATTTATGACAACTAATTGTTCATCAGGAAAGCTATGATCAACAGGTAGTGGGTCATCAAGAACATTCTCTAACCTAGACAAGTTGTCTGCAACGGGGTTCTCAACTCCCTTTCTATCAATAATATGCAAATAAAATTCTTGTAGCAAAAGAACCCATCTAATAAGTCTAGGTCTAGCATCTTTCTTTTCCATAAGATATTTAATAGCAGCATGATCAGTGTGAACAGTTACTTTGGAATCAACAATATAAGGTCTGAACTTGTCACAAGCAAATACAACTGCTAAAAATTCTTTTTCAGTGGTAGCATAATTTCTCTGGGCACTGTCTAGAGTTTTACTAGCATATTGGATAACATTTAATTTCTTATCAACTCTTTGTCCTAGAACAACACCTACAGCATAATCACTAGCATCACACATAATTTCAAAAGGTAAATTCCAATCAGGTGGCTGAACAATAGGTGCAGAAATCAATGATTTCTTAAGTATTTCAAATGCTTCCACACAATCATCATCAAAGACAAAAGGAATATCTTTAAGAGATTAGTCAGAGGCCTGGAGATTTTAGAGAAATCCTTAATGAACCTCCTATAAAAACTGGCATGACCAAGGAAACTTCTTATACCTGTAATGTCGTTGGGACACGACATCTTTTCAATAGCATCAACTTTAGCTTTGTCAACTTCAATACCTTTTTCGGAAATTTTATGCCCCAAGACAATACCTTCATTAACCATAAAGTGGCACTTCTCCCAATTCAAGACAAGGTTAGTTTCTTCACATCTCTGCAAAACTCGATCAAGGTTGCTCAAGCAATCATCAAAAGAAGTTCCATATACGGAGAAATCATCCATGAAAACCTCAACAATCTTTTCACAAAAATCAGAGAATATAGCCATCATGCATCTTTGAAAGTTAGCAGGTGCATTACATAAACCAAAAGGCATACGTCTATAAGCAAAGGTACCGAAAGGGCAAGTAAAAGTGGTCTTTTCTTGATCCTCTTTTGACACAGGTATTTGAGAGAAACCGGAATAACCATCCAGAAAGCAAAAATGTGTATGTTTGGATAGTCTTTCTAGCATTTGATCAATAAAAGGTAAAGGGCAATGATCCTTTTTAGTAGCTTTATTTAATTTTTGGAAATCAATTACCATCCTATAACCTGTAACAATTCTTTGTGGGATCAATTCATCTTTATCATTAGGAACAACGGTAATACCTCCCTTCTTAGGGACACAATGGACATGGCTTACCCACTGACTATCAACAATAGGATAGATTATACCTGCCTCCAGAAGCTTTAGTATTTCTTTCCTTACCACTTCTTTCATCATAGGATTTAACCGTCATTGGTGATCAACAACTGGTTTAGCATCTTTCTCCAATTTTTTTTGTGTTGGCATAGAGGGGACTAATGCCCTTAAGATCATCAAGAGTATATCCAATAGCAGCACGATGCTTCTTCAGAGTTTTCAATAGTTTCTTTTCTTCATGCTCTGAAAGGTTAGCACTAATAATAACATGATATATCTTCTTTTCATCAAGATAAGCATATTTAAGAGTATCAGGTAAAGGTTTAAGCTCAAACACAGGATCACCCTTGGGTGGAGGAGGATCCCCTAGGATTTTAACAGGCAAGTTGTGTTTCAAAATAGGTCGCTGTTTAAAGAATACTTCATCTATTTCCCTTCTTTCATTCATAAACATATCATTTCCATGGTCTAGCAAATATTGTTCTAAAGGATCACTGGGAGGCATAGCAATAGAAGCAAGACCAATAATTTCATCTTTACTAGGCAATTCCTCATCACGGGGTTGTCTACGAAATTTAGCAAAATCAAACTCATGAGACATATCACCCAAACCAATAGTAACAACATCCTTTTCGCAGTCTATCCTAGCATTAACAGTATTCAAGAAGGGTCTACCAAATATAATGGGACAAAAGTCATCTTGTGGGGACCCAAGAACAAGAAAATCAGTAGGATATTTAACTTTCCCACACAAGACTTCAACATCTCTAACAATCCCAACTGGTGAAATAGTATCTCTATTGGCAAGCTTAATTGTAACATCTATTTCTTCTATTTCAGCAGGTGCAATATCCTGCATAATTTCTTTGTATAAGGAATGAGGTATTGCACTTGCACTAGCACCCATATCACACAAGCCATGATAACAATGATCTCCTATTTTAACAGAAATAACAGGCATGCCTACTACAGGTCTATGTTTATTTTTAGTATCAGGTCTAGCAATTCTAGCAGCTTCATTGCAGAAGTAAATAACATGCCCATCAATATTATCAGCCAAGAGATCTTTAACCATAGCAATACTTGGTTCAACTTTAATGTTCTCAAGGGGTTTGGGTGTCTTAATATTACTTTTGTTGACCACAGTTGAAGTTTTATCATGATCCTTTATTCTAGCAGGGAAAGGTGGTTTCTCAATATAAGCAGTAGGAACAACAGGATCATCATAAGTGATAGTCTTTTCTTCAACTTTAATAGGTGCAACTACTTTTACTTCAATGGGAGGATTATATTTAAACCACTTCTCCTTAGGGAGATCAACATGAGTAGCAAAGGATTCACAGAAGAAGCTACTATCTCAGAGTCAAGTCCATATTTAGTGCTAAATTCACGGAAAACATCGGTATCCATAAAATATTTAACACAATCAAACTTAGGTGTTATACCTGACTCCTTACCTTCGTCGAGATCCCAATCTTCAGAGTTGCGTTTAATTCTCTCCAATAAATCCCATTTGAATTCAATAGTCTTCATCATAAAAGAGCCAGTACAAGAAGGATCGAGCATGGAGCGATTATTGAGAGAAAGCCGAGCATAAAATTTTTGAATAATCATTTCTCTTGAGAGCTTATGATTGGGGCATGAATATAACATTGACTTAAGCCTCCCCCAAGCTTGAGCGATGCTTTCTCCTTCGCGAGGCCAAAAATTATATATATAATTACGATCACGATGAACAAGATGCATAGGATAAAACTTCTGATGAAATTCCAATTTAAATCAGTTGTAGTTCCATGATCCCATATCATCACATAGCCTAAACCATGCCAATGCCTCTCCCTTCAAATATAAAGGGAAGACCTTCTTCTTGATAACATCCTCAGGCATACCTGCAAGCTTAAATAATCCACAAACTTCATCCACATAGATTAGGTGTAAATCGGGATGCAATGTTCCATCACCTGTGAAAGGATTAGCTAGCAGTTTCTCTATCATACCCGAAGGAATTTCAAAGTAAACATTTTCAGTAGGTTCAGTAGGTTGAGGAGCAACTCTTTGCTCTACTGGTCGGGGTGAAGATACCCCGAACAAGCCCCTTAGAGGATTACTTTCCATAGTAACAAGTCACAGTAATTTTCACCACACTATATAAATTTTTCCGTACCAAATTCCACCTACCAAAGGCGCTTCACTCCCCGGCAACGGTGCCAGAAAAGAGTCTTGATGACCCACAAGTGTAGGGGATCTATCGTAGTCCTTTCGATCAGTAAGAGTGTCGAACCCAACGAGGAGCAGAAGGAAATGATAAGCGGTTTTCAGTAAGGTATTCTCTGCAAGCACTGAAATTATCGGTAACAGATAGTTTTGTGATAAGGTAATTTGTAATGGGTAACAAGTAACAAGTGTAAATAAAGTGCAGCAAGATGGACCAATCCTTTTTGTAGCAAAGGACAAGCCTGGAAAAACTCTTATATGAAGGAAAAGCGCTCCTGAGGACACATGGGAATTATCGTCAAGCTAGTTTTCATCACGCTCATATGATTCACGTTCGTTACTTTGATAATTTGGTATGTGGGTGGACCGGTGCTTGGTTGCTGCCCTTTCTTGGACAAGCTTCCCACTTATGATTAACCTCTATTGCAAGCATCCGCAACTACAAAAGAAGTATTAAGGTAAACCTAACCATAGCATGAAACATATGGATCCAAATCAGCCCCTTACGAAGCAACACATAAACTAGGGTTGAAGCTTCTGTCACTCTAGCAACCCATCATCTACTTATTACTTCCCAATGCCTTCCTCTAGGCCCAAACAATGGTGAAGTGTCATGTAGTCGACGTTCACATAACACCACTAGAGGAAAGACAACATACATCTCATCAAAATATCGAACGACTACCAAATTCACATGACTACTTATAGCAAGACTTCTCCCATGTCCTCGGGAACAAACATAACTACTCACAAATCATATTCATGTTCATAATCAGAGGGGTATTAATATGCATATAGGATCTGAACATATGATCTTCCACTAGATAAACCAACTAGCATCAACTACAAGGAGTAATCAACACTACTAGCAACCCAGAGGTACCAATCTGAGGCTTTGGGACAAAGATTGGATACAGTAGATGAACTAGGGTTTTAGAGGAGATGGTGCTGGTGAAGATGTTGATGGAGATTGACCCCCTCCCGATGAGAGGATCATTGGTGATGACGATGGCAATGATTTCCCCCTCCCGGAGGGAAGTTTCCCCGGTAGAACAGCTCTGCCGGAGCTCTAGATTGGTTCCGCCAAGGTTCCGCCTCGTGGCGGAAAGCTTGCTTATGATTTTTTCCAGGGTAAAAGACCTCATATAGCAGAAGATGGGCACCGGAGGCCTGCCTGGGGGCCCACGAGGCAGGGGGCGCGCCCAGGGGGGTAGGGCGCGCCCCCACCCTCGTGGCCAGGGTGTGGGCCCCCTCTGGTGGATTCTTTCGCCAGTATTTTTTTATTAATTCCAAAAATAACTTCCGTGGAGTTTCAGGACTTTTGGAGTTGTGCAGAATAGGTCTCTAATATTTGCTCCTTTTCCAGCCCAGAATTCCAGCTGCCGGCATTCTCCCTGTTCATGTAAACCTTGTAAAATAAGATAGAATAGGCATAAGTATTGTGACATAACTTGTAATAACAACCCATAATGCAATAAATATCGATATAAAAGCATGATGCAAAATGGATGTACCACATATTCAAGTTCATTTTCAGGTATGTTGTTCCCTGGTAGTATTATTCCATCGTTAATGGCACTGGATTGGCCAACACCTGAGTGATACAATGGTGGTGATTGACATCGATGTTATTCCCTCTACTACCGGGTTTTATTACTTTCACAGATAATCATCTACATACGAAAATGAAATGGAATATGAAGTGACTCTTATGAAAATACTTGCATTCTCTCTGTGATACAAGATGACTATAGGTTCCTATAGCCCTATACTACATGCTTGCTAACAAATATTTGGTTGAAACAGATGGCCTGCATAATGTTGGATAAATATATAAAGGAACATACATATACCCTTTAGATATGTGGTAGTATATCCCATAATCAAACATTTCCTGGTACATGATGTTCAATTTTATTGTTTATCTATGCTATAATTTTATTGTTTATCTATGCTAGAATTGAAACTGATGTTCAGTTTTCAAGCAAGAATGTGTAGTTACAGTTCTCTAAGGCTAAGCACTTGGATATTATCTATTTAAACATATAGCTTCACTTGATATGTAAGATTCTGATTAAATAATGTCTTGCCAAATATTCAATCATTGTACTGATTGTAGTTCTTACTAATGAATAATACTTTTCTATGGTTTGAGTATCACTATTTTATTGTTCTGGTGTTAATGACAATTTGATCTTAAAAATGGATGTCCTCACCGAGAGGATCAAACATGGCCCATTCTGACATCCTTCTGTTTCATTGTTCTATGTTTGCATGCAGCCTGTTAAATAGAACGTAATGAAAGTGGAGTTTGTGTGTTGTCATACTATGCAACAATGCCATTTTGCATACCTTTGGTTATTCTTCTGGCCAAATTTGGATGAAGGTGGGAATACCAGCTAATTCTCATTTGGTTGCATTAATACAAAAGGATCTCAAATTAGCGTGAAGCCTTTTTGTTTCTTGCGCAAATTATATTATATAGAATTATTATGATAAAAATCTGATCCTGCTAGATGTTTTTTTGGATTGTTAGACGCACTCTAACTACGCAATTTTTACTTTTAATATCATTCCACCAAAAGTTCAAAGTAACATACTTTTTATGTTTCATTATCTGTTGCTCCATAAATCCTCCTCCTACCCAGTGCTATAAATACCCGCAGCAACGCGCGGGGTATCATCTAGTATTCCTAAAAGAGCCAAAACAGTAGGCTGTAAATGGGTCTACAAAACTAAGTATGACTCTATTGGGAATATAGTGGCAAAAGGATTTACACAAAGAGAAGGGGTAGATTACAATGAGACATTTTCCCCAGTCTCATGTAAGGATTCCTTCAGAATCATAATGGCATTAGTTGCACATTTTCACTACAGGAATCAGCTACTTTGCCGTCTGCCACGGCAGACGGCAAAGGCAAGGATGGCGGATGGCAAAGGCCTTTGCCGTCTGCCGCGGACGGCAAAAGGCTCCGACAAAGTAGGCTACGGTAAAGAGCTTCTTTGCCGTCTGCTTTCTGAAGCGGACGGCAAAGGGGCCTTTGGCATCAGCGGCTGATGGCAAAGATGCCCTCCCTTTGCCGTCTGCCAAACACAATCTTTGCCGTCAGCCTCGTAAAACCACGGACGGCAAAGAACTTAGTAAATATTAAAAAAAACGTTCGGTGAGCAGCCTGTCCGGCGTCCTGCGTTTGGCGTGTCCGGTGCCCGGCGAGCAGTACTCCAACAATACAAACCGACGAGAGGAATGAACGGACGACGATAAACACTACAGTACCATCAACACTTGCTCCAAGAATCGACGAATGAATTTCACAATACATTACCCACAAACACTACAGTATACACGAACAAATTACAAGAGATTTGATTTAACGAGGAGCTCCAATCCGCCCGCGGCTGCGCCGGAGCTCACCACGCTCATCCGGGCGCTGGATCCGGTTGCGACCCCACCCTTCGATGAGGGCTAGCACCCAGCACCCTTGGTTGCGGGTAGAGCTGCCGCAGGCCGCCGCTGCTCGAGGTGGCAGGGGCAAACGGGGACCGGGCCAGGCACGGCGGCGTCAAGGGCGAAGAGAGAAGGGGCCGATGCCAGCGGGCGAGGTGGTGGCCGGAAGGGGCAATGGGGGCCGGGGCCGGCGAGGGCAAAAGGGGACGGGGCCAGGCACGGCGGCGTCGGGGGCGAAGAGAGAAGGGGCCTGCGCCGGCGGGCGAGGTGGTGGCCGGAAGGGGGCGATGGGGGCCGGGGCCGGCGGGGGCAAATGGGGACGGGGCCGGGCACGGAGGCGTCGGGGGAGAAGAGAGAAGGGGCCGTGCCGGCGGGCAAGGTGGTGGCCGGAAGGGGGCGACGGGAGCCGGGGACGACGGCCGGCTGGGGCGACGAGAGGCGGGGAGCAGAGGCGTACGAGAGAGAAGGGAGACAGATCGTGGTGGGGGTGGCTCTCAGGAGGATAAGGGAGAGAGAGAGAGTCAGTGGTGGGGGCGTGGGATGGGCCGCATCAGTTTTGCATTGTGGAGATGCATGTGTGGAGCAGATCATGCCATGTCATTGATCCGTGTGATCGATCCGCGTGGTGTGCTTTCTCTTTGCCGTCCGCTGGCGGACGGCAAAGAATTTTTGCCGTCCACCAGCAGACGGCAAAGAAACTGGCCATTAGGTTGTCCTTGTAAGCCCGCCACCCACCCTCTTTGCCGTCAGCTAGCAGATGGCAAAGCTTCTTTGCCGTCCGCTAGCAGACGGCAAAGATACGGCTGATGGCAAACTCTATCTTTGCCGTCCGCTGCCTCTTTGCCGTCCGCTTTCTGGTGGCTGATGGCAAAGCCTTCCTTTGCCGTCCGCTGGCTGACGGCAAAGAGTCGGCATACGACAAATCTGCTGATTCCAGTAGTGTTTGATTTAGAGCTACATCAAATGGATGTAAAGACGGTATTTCTAAACGGGGATTTAAAAGAAAATGTTTACATGAAACAACCCAAGGGTTTTATCATGGAAGGCAAGGAAGATATGGGATGTCGCCTGAAGAAATCCATTTATGGATTAAGGCAAGCCTCTAGACAGTGGTATCTAAAGTTTAATGAGACAATTAAAAGATTTGGATTTAAAGAGAATGTTGAGGATTACTGCATTTATCTAAAGTTTAAAAATGGGAAATATATTTTCCTAAACTTGTATGTGGATGATATCTTGCTTGCTAGCAGCGATGTTAGTCTACTACGAGAAACAAAGAAGTTCTCGTCCTCAAATTTTGATATAAAAGATCTTGGTGAAGCATCATATGTTTGGGCATAGAAATTCACCGAGATAGAAAAAATGGAGTTTTAGGACTATCGCAGAAGGCATATTTAGAAAAGGTTCTTAAATAGTATAATATGCATGTGAGTAAAGCCACACCTGCTCCAATAGTCAAGGGCGACAGTTTTGGAAAATTCCAATGTCCCAAGAACCAGTACGTGATCGATCAAATGAAACTAGTACCAAATGCTTCGGCTGTTGGAAGTTTACGGTGTGCACTCGCCCTGACTTAGCTTTTATCACCGGGTTACTCGGTAGATATCAAGAGAATATAGGCACAGAGCACTGGAAGATGGTAGAGAAAGCATTGCGTTATGCGCAAGGCACGAAGGACCACATGCTAACATATAGGAGATCTGATTCCCTAGAGATAAGAGGGTATTCAGACGCAAATTTTGCGGGAGACAAAGATGATAGAAAATCCACGTCAGGATACGTGTTTACTCTCACTAGAGGGGCTATTTCGTGGAGAAGCTCCAACCAGTCAATAGTTGCATCGTCCACGATATATGCAGAATTTATAACATGTTATGAGGCCACAGGGCCGGCGATATGGTTAAAGAAACTTATACCCGACTTGAAAGTGGTAGATTGTATTGAAAAACCACTAAACATGTACTGTGACAACCAGCCCGCAGTATTCTATGCTCACAACAACAAGTCGAGTAATGCTGCCAAAACAATAGAGATAAAGTATTATGTTGTGAAAGATAAAATCCAGGATCACACTATAAGTCTCGAGCATATAAGGACAAAGGATATACTTGCGGATCCGCTTACAAAAGGCTTACCACCCAATGTGTTCAAGGAACACTTAGCCGGCATGGATTTAAGGGAAAGCCTACGATTCCTGAATCATGAGAGGCCCAAAAGGAACAGAATTTGTTTCAAGACAGAGAGGTGTGTTGTAGCTGTCTGATTCTATCGGCAATTGAGCTGTGACGATGAAACATGCTCTATGTATTGATCTATGATGAAACGAGTAAAGTAAAAGGTATATGGTTAAAAGTAAAAGTTGAGATCAAGGGGGAGAATGTTAGGTTGATCTCCTCCCGTGTGGGCCCAACGGGAGGAGATCAACCTAACAGTTCACCCTAAACCTATTCTGAGCTGATGACGTCAACATGTTCCTGCCTTCTCTGAAAACTACCAATCATATGTTATATGCTCTGATTTTAAATTAGCTAGGTTCACTGGTGTTTCTCGACTGGAAAGGGTGGTAAGACTATCTATTAACTGTCCTGATGGCACAAGGAAGAAGCTTTTGGGATCGCAGCAAATGGATGAAAGGCGTGATTGGAAGCGCCAGTTGGTTCAAACTTTGGTGGACAAGTATAATGATTACCACCATCTTTCAGGGGTTTGATATCTGTCCCTCTCTCCCGCACTCATTTTTGTTTTGTTTTCTCCATGGTTGCATTGTGTCGTCATATTTCATCTAACAGTTGGTTGCTGATCAGATTGATGTTTCTTAATCTCAGGATCTTGCATATGAACTCAAAGATGTTGTGCGCTTCAAATCAGTTGCTGGGGGCAATGGCCATAGGTACTATCATATTAATTTCACAATGAAGACTAAAGGAGCTGATGATAGTAACTCTGGTGGTGAAGATTTATTCTTTGCTGAGGTCAAAATCAAGGGTGGAGAATATGTAGAACTGGTGGTCAGCTGTTTCTGCATGGTTGAACCTACTGACAATGGTGTGGTGTACTCTTCTTTTACCTTACATATCCTTCTTTCCCCCGTCAGTTGTCAGTCATTCCCTTTGGTTGTGCTTTGTTGATTTACTTGGCAGTGGCAGCTAAATAACAATTTCCTCCTTGAAAAATAAATAAAGGTCATTGCTATGGTTGTGTTGTTGTTGAGTATGTATTTTGTACTGCACTCATATTGGAGTTGTGGCCCACCTCCTAGTCTTGTATAATTGAGGTAGAGGCCTTCCCTTGTATTATATATGCGTGTACCAGCACCCCAATCAATCATCGTATTGCAAATCATCTGTCTACATGGTATCATCCTTTTCGATCTAACCCTAGGGTAGCCGCCGCCGCCGCCGCGACGCCTCTTCGCGCTGCCGCCGCCGCCGCGCCCCACCTCCCCTCGTTTCCCCCTCCCGCTGCAGCCGCGCTCGCGTTGCAATCCGCCGCATCCCGCTGTTTCGCTCGCTAGCCGCGTCCGCGTTGCCACCCATCGCTAGCTAGCCCGTTGACCCATTGCTAGCCAGCTCGTTGACTTATCGCTAGTCAGCCCCCGCGCCTCGTGCAGCTGCTATTCCATCCTGCGCCGCCGTTCCGTCAGCCGCAGCGCCGTCTCCCGCTGCAGCCGCGCCATCGCGCGCCGCTGCTTCGCTGCCGCCGCGTAGCGCCTTCTCGTGCGCGCCGCTGCCGCCGCCGCTCCCCGCCACCGCCGCCGCCGCGCAGCGCTTCCTCGCGCGCCGCCGCCGCCGCGCAGCGCCTCCCCGCGCGCGCCACCGCCGCGGCCGCTCCCCATCGCTGCCGCCACCGCGCCGCGCCTCCCCGCGCGCACCACCTCCGCCCCCTTCCTTTTCCCGCCGCTTCTGACGCCTTCCATGGACTCTCCGGGCTACTTCACCATCTGCGGTGGAACCGCTCTACCGATCGCGCCGATCTAGTCGCGTCCTCCCGCACCCGCCGGGTGTTACCCGTTGTCGCCACAAGCGCCTCCCCCGCAGCACCCGCAAGGGGGAGGGGGCCGATGCAACCGGCGTGGCGGCGGTCGCCGCCGCCGCCTGCAGCAGCGGGCCCAGGACGCCCGGGGGGCGCCGCACTATCAGCAGGCTCTCCCCGCTGGCCACCAGGCGTTCATCGGCGCGCCCTTCCAGCCGACTGGCGCCGGCTACGGCGCCCTCCTTGCGCCGCCGCCCCTCGGTGGTTATGGCCCGCCCGTCCTAGCGCCGCCCTACGGGGCCTTCCACCGCCGCCGGTACCTGTGCCATGGGACCCCACCCTCCTCGCCGCCCAGCACTCCGCGCCATCGCCGAGTAGCTCTGTCGGTGGAGGCGACTGGTACATGGACTCAGGTGCTACTGCGCACATGGCAGCTCATCCCGGTAACCTAACCTCCTCCACTCCCGTTCACACACCCACTCGTATCACTGTCGGCAACGGCTCCTCCTTACCTATTACTCACATCGGTAGCACTAACTTTCCCTCCACTTCCACACCCATCACTATGTCTAATGTTCTTGTTTCACCAGATTTAGTCACGAACCTAGTTTCCGTTCGTCGTCTTACTCGTGAGAACCCACTTACTGTTGAATTTGATGGTGTTGGCTTTTTTGTGAAAGACGCCCGTACCCGGATGGTCCTTCACCGATGTGACAGTCCCGATGAGCTCTACCCCATGCACGCCGGCGCCTCCACCTCCACACCCGTCGCCCTTGCGGTCGGCATTGACCTTTGGCACGCTCGCTTGGGTCACCCCAACCACACCGTCTTACGTCAAATTCTTAGGAGTTTCTCTTTCTCATGTGATAAGCTCGACGAGCACTCTTGTGAGGCTTGTCGCTTAGGCAAGCACGTTCATCTTCCCTTTAGTGCGTCTTCCTCAGTTTCCACTTTTCCGTTTCAATTACTTCATAGTGATGTTTGGACATCTCCCGTTGCGAGTAACACGGGCTATCTTTACTACTTGGTGATTTTAGATGATTACTCTCATTATGTGTGGACTTGTCCCCTTCGTCGTAAATCCGATGCTTTAGCCACACTCACCGCCTTTTACTCATATGTCACCACCCAGTTCGGTCGCCCCATACTCGCACTCCAAACTGATAACGGAAAAGAGTTTGACAACGTCGCTCTTCGCACACTTCTCGCCTCTCACGGCACCACCTTCCGTCTGACTTGCCCCTACACTTCCCAGCAGAACGGCCGCGCCGAGCGCATTCTCCACACTCTTAATGACTGCGTTCGCACATTACTCTTTCACTCTAACGTGCCCGCTCGGTTTTGGCCCGGTGCCCTCGCTACCACCACTCTTTTAGTTAACATTCATCCGTGTCGCCCTCGGTGGAACTACGCCCCTCACCACCTTCTCTTCGGCACACCACCGTCCTATGATGGTCTTCGCATCTTCGGGTGTCTCTGTTATCCTAGCACCGCGTCCACCACGCCACATAAGCTCGCACCACGATCCGTCCCCTGCGTCTTCCTTGGCTACCCTCCTAACACCAAAGGTTTCCGGTGCTATGATCCTGTTACTCATCGTGTGTACACCTCGAGGCATGTGTACTTTGTCGAGACGGTGTTCCCTTTTTTTCAGGTTCCTCCGGCTTCGGCCCCTTCGGCGCCGGCCCCCGCGTCCCCTTCGTGGAGCGATGCGCGGCGGCCGCCCCCGGCGCCCCCCGGCACGGCGCCTTCTGCCGCCACCACCTGGCTTCGTGACTCCCTTCCCCGAGGTCGAGTCCGAGCGGGCTCCCGGGTCCCCGTCTCCCTCATACGAGGATGAGCCCGGCACCCCGCCCGCCACCCCTGCAACGGGCTCGACGTCAACCTCGCCCGTCGCCTCTTCCGCCGCCGCTGCTGCCTCCGCCCCCGCCGCCCCCGCCGCTGCACCGGGTGCCCCCGCTGCCCCGGCCCCCGCCATCGCCCCGGCCCCTGCCGCCGCAGCACCCGCCGGCCCTGCTACCCCGTCACTTGGCGTGACTACCCGTGCCCGAGCAGGAGTGCTTCGGCCCAGCACGCGCTACTCCGCCGACGAGTATCTGTGCGCCGCCTCGACGTCGACGCCCTCACCCGTCCCCACCTCCGCTCGTGCTGCCCTTCGGGATCCCCACTGGCTAGCTGCGATGCAGGAGGCGTTCGACGCCTTACAACGCAACCGCACGTGGCAACTTGTCCCGCGACCCCCTCGTGCCAACATCATCTCTGGCAAGTGGGTGTTTCGACACAAGACTCGCCTGGACGGTTCTCTCGAGCGCTACAAGGCTCGGTGGGTGGTTCGTGGTTTTCGGCAGCGCGCGGGCGTGGACTTCACCGACACCTTCGCCCCGGTTGTCAAACCGGGCACGATTCGCGCCGTTCTTCAGCTGGCGGTCTCGCGTGCCTGGCCTGTGCACCAGTTGGATGTCTCCAACGCCTTCTTGCACGGCCATCTCGCTGAGCAGGTGTTCTGTGAGCAGCCCACTGGTTTCGTCGACGCCGAGCACCCTGACTTCGTGTGCTTGCTCTCCCGTTCTCTTTACGGGTTGAAGCAGGCGCCTCGGGCTTGGTACCAGCGTATCGCAGCCTTCTTGCAGTCTCTCGGATTTCGGTCCACTCGCTCCGATGCTTCACTCTTCGTGTATCATCAGGGAGTTGACACTGCATATCTGCTGCTCTACGTCGACGACATCATCCTCACGGCGTCCGCCCCCGACCTCCTTCAGCGGCTGACTACTCGTCTTCGTGATGAGTTCGCCCTCAAGGACTTGGGGGCCCCTGCACTACTTCCTCGGCATCGAGGTGGTCCGACGGACTGACGGCTTCTTTCTGCATCAGTAGAAGTACGCCCACGAGCTCCTGGAGCGTGCCGGTATGCTTAACTGCAAGCCGGCGCCCACCCCCGTCGACACGAAGGCGAAGGTCTCTGCTCTCGAGGGGTCTCTTGCGTCCGATGGAGCGTTTTATCGCTCTATTGTCGGTGCTTTACAGTACTTGACGCTGACTCGCCCGACCTGCACTACGCTGTCCAGCAGGTGTGCCTCCATATGCACGCCCCGCGTGACTCTCACTGGACTCTGGTGAAGCGTATTCTCCGTTACATACGCGGCACCATGTCTTTGGGACTCACCCTGACGGCCTCCGCCTCCACCGACCTCGTGGCCTACTCGGATGCCAACTGGGATGGCTGCCCCGACACGCGACGCTCTACGTCAGGCTACTGCGTCTACCTTGGACCCTCGTTGATCTCTTGGTCTTCGAAGCGGCAGCCCACGGTCTCCCGCTCCAGTGCCGAGGCAGAGTATCGCGCCGTGTCTAATGTCGTGGCCGAGTGCTCTTGGATACATCAGCTGCTCCAGGAGTTGCTTTGTGATGTTCACAAGGCCACTCTTGTCTACTGCGATAACGTCAGCGCGGTCTACCTCTCCGCCAACCCGGTGCACCATCGACGGACGAAGCATATTGAACTCGATATTCACTTCGTACGCGAGCAGGTTGCCCTTGGCCGTGTTCGGGTTCTCCACGTGCCGACGACGCAACAGTTTGCTGATGTGATGACTAAGGGATTGCCTACTACCGTCTTCGAGGAGTTTCGGTCCAGTCTCTGTGTCTCCGGCGACGCTTCGACTGCCGGGGGGGGGGGGGGTGTTGAGTATGTATTTTGTACTGCACGCATATTGAAGTTGTGGCCCACCTCCTAGTCTTGTATAGTTGAGGTAGGGACCTTCCCTTGTATTATATATGCGTGCACCAGCATCCCAGTCAATCATCGTATTGCAAATCATCTGTCTACAGTTGTGAAGCACCCCGACAATTCTGCTGCATATACCGGCGCTAAAGCTAGCTCTCAGTGTGCATGTTCTCTGTTTGGTAATATGGGATTGCCGGTCCGTGACGAAAGTGTACGTATAACGACGATTTATTCATTCCCTACCGAGCTGCTGTTTAACATTTTGCTGCTCTGCTCATTACTATTAACTTCAATGTCTGTATAGTTGGAAGAGGAGGAAAGGAGGGTAAGGCGTTTCTACGAGACCCAGGTAATGAATGGCACATCTTATGCGGCAGCATAGTACCATTTGTAGCAACATGATGTTGGTTCCTTGGTTGATTGTTCTTTGCTTGCTTGTGCATTGTATTTTCTTTAGGGTCTCGATGATCCGGATTACGTGGAGAAAGAGAGAGCGAGGGCACAGATGACAATTAGACCATTCAGCCCTGATGATTGTGTGCCTGAATATCGGGCTGTGCCAACTACTGGGAAGAGTAAGTAGGGAGCCGGCTAAGGAATCCCTTTTGAGCTTTCATGTGACTGAAGGAACATAGTACTGTACAGTGTGTTTTAGACCTTTAGTGTTAAGCTTGTCAGGCTCTAGGCTCAAGTATGTCCTCTTGCTAAGACACCAAAAGGGAAAGGACGTTTGGCTTGAGATGTTATTAGTGGTTGCTCATCAGAATTGGATCCAGAGACATCAAGAAATCTCTATCAGATTCATCAGCCAACAATTAATAGCCAAACAGACACACACACACAGACAATAGTAGTAGTCAACACATACACAAAGTACTAGCAGTCAAGAACTCTATTCCCAAACATATATATACAGATATACATAGCAGATATCATACGAAAACGGCAAAAAGGGTGTTATCTGAATCTAAAGCGAAGAACTAAACACCACAAAAACATACGCACCATTACATAGTTCCATTTATCCAGTCAGCAAAAACCAACTAAGCAGGCAACAGGCAATCCAAGGTTCCATGCTCGATGCCAGGAGAACAGAGCTTCAGGCTGTACATCTGGAAGGCAAGGCTGGTTCATGGCGTGATTCAGTCGGTCTCATGGTCTGGGCGAGGGGTATACCAGTCGGGAAACCTCCCCATCCTTCTGAGCAGCCTCGTGTAAGGAGACTCCGGCATGAGGGCCTCCTCATCCTCGTCGATCTCTTCCTGCGTTTTCGGCAGCCCGTCGGGGACGGGGAAAGGCCTCGGCTTCGCTGTTTGCCCCGGGGAGTTTGATGGCGCCGAATTGTGAGCTTTCTCGGCCATCTTCTTCCGTAGGTCTGACCGGTGGTGGATGCTGCTTATAAGGTACCTCGGGTCTGACCGCGAGTCCTTCACCATCCTTGAAATTTCTTCTTGCGGTAGCTCTTGCTGGGAAATGGAGAAGAGTGGTTAGTTGGATTGGATTGTCGCAAGCGAGAGTGCAGCATGCTCGTGATGAATTTGGTAACTTTGATTTATGAAAAGATGATTTTGGCCGCGGTGCCGGTGCATACCTCGAGTTTGTTGAGTTCAAAATAGGCATCCCAGCAGCTGCAGCAATCATCACCCTCAAGGGTCGTGCAATAATCTGTACCCAGATAAGAAGAACCACTGTTAGAATTCTTTCAGATCCAATTAACACTGTTCAAATCCTGAGCCAGAAACTTCGTATGCTTAGAAATATGTTATGAAGAACAATTGTTAGACCTCTGATTTATGCGGCCGATTTGGGTGCACACACACGAACTTACTTACTCAGTAAACCGGAGTGCTGACTGTAAATGACCCACTTCACATCTCAGGCTAGTCTATCTGAACTAGTTGTATTTAGCTCGCGAAACTTTGTAACCACTCTGCATTTAGCACTCGAATTTACACCAAACCAAGCAAGCTTTCAACAGTATAAGGTCTCAAAATTAAACGGAACACGCGGAAAACTAAACAAACAAACAACAGAACCGAAACCAGATCTGAGCTAGTAGTACATGCCTAAACTAAACCACTACTGGCCGGCTTTAACCTTGGCAGGAAGCCGCATCACACCCACACGCACTAAAAAATTACAGAAAAAGGTTAATCAGGAACTCGAGCCCTGCTGAAAGAGGAATTAGAGGGGATTATCATAGCAGGATACCTGTGATGTGGTCCTTGGTGCGCTGGACGAGAGGCTTCTCCTGCTTGAAGAACTCGTCGAGGATGCTGCGGCTGGAGCTGAAGGGCTCCCGCTTCGGGATCGAGCCGTAGTCCCGCAGCACGCGCACCGCAACCGAGCGTCGCCCGGGCGTGGCCGAGGTGACGGTGGCGGTAGCAGTAGCAGTAGCGGTGGCTGGGTACGCGGGCGTCGTTGCCGTCGCCGGCGACAGCGGCCGGAGAGCGGTGGATGAGAGCATTTTGGTGTTTGGTCCTTGTCTCGTCGGTTTTACTTCGGTGGGTTTTGGATGGGGGGAGCTGTATCGGGGAGTGGATTGGCTCGAAGTTTTTTTCTATATAAAGGACCAGGAAGGGGAAGAGTGGTACTAGAACGGATAAGGATCGGTTCTGAACCTGAGATCTAGTATGTGTCACAGGAAATATTATTGTATTTTTGCCCCTTTTGCAATATAACCTCTTAATTTGTAATTTTAGCATACGCATCCTTCGAGCAACTCTAGCAGATTCATCGTGCATGACCGATCACCATAATAACCGTTAGTATGATGATCAGTAAAAGAAAACACTAACAGAGTTGTCGATATGTTGCGATCTTCAAATTAATGGAGTTCGATTCAAAAACCTCGTAGCCTCCAAACGTGGAGATTGTGGAGACCCGATTTACAGTCTGCTTCATCGACAACTGCCAGTGTGAGACAGAAGTTTCATATTTTTCCTTCTCGCACCACGGGTGGATTTTGAAGCCCCCGCGGCCCTTCTACACACCATCACACACAAATAATCACCAGCGAGTGACGTGACCACTAACCATCGGCCCTTGGATTCCCATGGCGGTCTATTGGATGGACGCCACGCAACATCAGCTCCTTGCAGTTTCCGCTTATAAAAGCCCAATGGAAAGGCGCTCTCATCACCAACACCCTAGCCACCGCCTCCCCCCCCCCTCCCTCGGTGCCTCCTCCCCTAGCAAGCTCCTCCACTCTCCACTCTCCCCAACAACGTCGTCGTGCGGGGATGCAGCCTAGTAGCTAAATGTGTTATCGGACGGGAACCTTCCGCCAAGGCATCGCACACCGACGGTATGAACTCTCCCGACACTGTACTATCCACGGCAGCCGCCCCATCCTCTTCCACGACACACGTGGCACTGTTGGCTCCCACGATGACAAATTCGAGAGATCTATCACGGGTTTTTCTGGGTCGAAAAATAGACAACAATCTATGTCCAGTACGATGCAACGCCTAAAAGCAAATCTGGTGAAGAAGAATGAGATGAAGGCAATTAACAAGTATTAGTTGTGTACACAAAGGAGGTGAATATATACAACTAGCACTCGGGGAAAAAAAAATCATATCTGACCAAGCCAATCTACCTATTCGGGCCTGAGAGAAAACGCTAGAAGGAAAAATTGTGACGCCCACATGATAGATCATTAATAATGGTATAAGAATTTGCAAACCTTTCGCTAAATGGGGGTAAGAACCGGCAAAACTCTTGCTAAATGGAGTAGCCCGGATGAAAAACTGTTAAATGAGATATTTTTATGTGAAAAAATCAAAGTGAGGGAGAAAAACTGAAATTCACTATATACCTTTTGCTGATTATTTTATGGTAATGCCTTTTCCTTTGGGAAACTCTTACCTCCTGCCGGCCGATCCGCGCGAAGGTTCCCCCTGCTCCGTGTCCGTCCGATCGTGACTTGATCAGACAGTCGAGAGCATTCCCGCGTCCGCCGGCTCCGTGCCCGCCCGATCGCGATTTGATCAGACAGTCGAGAGCATTCCCGCGCCCACCGGCTCCGTGTTTGTTTCCTGCAACCCAGCTCTTGTTTCATGACCGTTTCCTACAACTGTAGATCCAGCGCTGGGTGTCTGCCGCCTGCAACAGCGGCGACGGCAGCGCATGTCTGTGGGCGACCTTGGAGGTAGTATGCAAGCAGCAATTAGTGGCTACAGCCGCAAGCGCCATGGAGGTAGCATGCGAGCTCGTTGGCCGATGCGGCCGGTGATGTGGATTGGCGGTGCTCGGAAGTGGATGGCCTTGTGGTTGGCAGCGACGACGCGAACAACGGCGGTGTTGTCGGCAACGTCGTCATTCATTTTCATTGATTGTTTTTCTGCAACATCATTCATGTTTCAGAAGTTTCTTCCGCAACAACACCCGTGTTGTAGAAAAGTAAAGGCAATTTTTTCCAGCAAGATCATTTATATTGCAAAAGCTTCTTCCGCAACAACACCCATGTTGCAGAAAAGTAAACATGGTTTTTTTTGCAAAACCATCTATGTTGCAAAAATTCATTCCGCAACAACACCCATGTTCCCCTCTTTTTCTTTTCATGGCGGTGATGCAAGATTTGCAAAACTCTAGTTTTGTAGGGAGTCGAATGTCCAATGCTGATATTTTGCCGATCGCTGTCAGCAATCGACTCCCCCGGCGATAGAAATATCTGGAGGCGCAGGTAGACAATTTCCCAGCTTATTTACACTAGACGACTACACGTAGACCTTCCCAGTGCAAGTGTATCCGGTATTGGACATGTTATCTCGTCCAGTTGGCAAGTGCGACATGCAGCCACCTCTGTCTTTACGTCCAAGTGCAGAAACGGCGGGTGTCCGGTCCGTCGATTTCAATACAGGAAGCTGGCTATACCGTGCGGATGGATCGATGGGCGACAAACCTCGGGCGCCGATTTTACCACTCATGAGGCTGGCCATAGTGGGAATAATATAAGTAAATGCACTTGGAACTCACAGCAGGGAATTAAAAAAGGAGGGACGGTTATAGTAACATATATAGATACCTAGACATAATAAATGTGATGCTACTATGTGTCATGCATGACAATAAATGAGACCAACTATGATGCTAATTTATGATACTATGCACTATGATGTACTCCCTCCGTTCTTAAATATAAGTCTTTTTAGAGTTTCAAATAGACTACCACATACGGATGTATATAGACATATTTTAGAGTCTAGATTCACTCATTTTGCTCCGAATATAGTCACTCATTGAAATCAGTAGAAAGACCTATATTTAGAAACGAAGGGAGTAGTATCACATACTAGTATCATATGCATGATACTAGTATATGATACTCTTCACTATGACCAGCCTGAGAGGAGCCGTGCTCCGCGGGAGAACTCTTCTCCCGTGGATAATGATGAGCACGCCGACGGAACGGAAGCACCAGCTTCGATGAGGGAGTCCACGGAACCAGCTGGAAAATCCATCCGTGGTTTGCAAGGCCTATGCATATTCGTAGATCATCAATTGGATCAATGTAATAAACTGTACTATAACAAAAGTCATATAATTGGAAAATATAATATTTGAAATTTCTAATGGCATGGTTTTTTTACTTTTCTTCGCGTGCATGCTCTCTTTGCCACCCCGTAGTCATTTTCTTCCATTTCTTTCTCGCTTTACTCCTCGTCGTTATCTTCCTCCGAAGCTTCTCGGCTTTGTCCCCATTTCTAGATCCGCAACAACATTTGTACCACATAAATATCGTCTTCGGGATTTCTTCCTCCCTTGCACCCAGCGCCAAAAGCCTCACCCCTCCCTCCCCGGTTGGCGGAGCTCGCCATACACTACTTCGAGCCTGCGAGAGACAACAAATGATGCACGAAGGGCGATGCTTGCTGTTGCGAGGCGACATTCCCCACGGTGGTACCTGCAGACCAAACAGAGTAGTGTAGCACTTTCGCAGAAGTATGCAATGAGTAATCGTCCCAACAAAGAGCGGAGGAGAGTATTTATGGAGGCGTTTCTGCCGCACACAAGGTGTCACAGTTCTTGTGTGAAGTAGTGCTTGAACTTTTATTGGCCCGACCGAAGTAGTTTCATGTATGTTCGTTCGTTTTTCTTTTCTGCTTCTTCATTCATTTGCTTTACTTTTTTACTTTTGTTTATATTTTTAAAATATTTTAAATACACATATTTCAAAACTTAACCTCTACTACCTCCGTCCTGGTTTATTGGCCCCCATTGTATTTCATGCCAAATTTTGACCGTGGATTAAACTAACAAAATGTTCATGCATGTCACCAAAAATTATATCATTGAAAACTATGTTCAAATATGAATCCAACACTATAGTTTTTGGTGACATGTATCAATATTTCGTTAGTTAAATCTTTGGTCAAAATTTGGCACAAATTACAAAGGGGATCTATAAACTAGGACGGAGGTAGTAATACTTAAAAGGAATATAAGGTTCCATTTTTTGACTTCTCTTCCCACCACCCTTCCGTCCCAATCACGTTAATTTACTTACCTTTTGAACCAATTTTACTTTAATATACTTATCAAACTTCGCATCAAACTATAAGGTAAATCACGAACATAATTTGATAAATATTTATTTACACAATTGCATTAATATGGTCAAGTAATCACAAGCTAACATAAGCATATTTATATTCTGTTTCAATCACCTTAATTTACTTACCTTCTAAACTAATTCCACTTTAATTACTTATCAAACTTTGAGAATGTATCCGGTGCACTGGATGCAATAGAACAATTTTATAAATCTAAGGAAAAATCTAGCACATCGACACAGTATCAATGTATGTTGTAACAAAAATTTCGTAGCAAAATTTGAAATATTTCTTGAGATACAAAAATGATAAATGTGATTTTAATGTGTTAATGGGCTAAATCTAAAGCCCAACTTATGTTATGTACTATTCAGTGTTGGATTTTTCATTTTTATTTATCGAGCTATGTTTCGAATTTGACTTGAAATTTTATGACAATCGACATTAATGTTGTGTGAATGTCCTAAAAACATAATTTTTTTTGAACATTTTAAAATGCGCAACATGAGTACGGTGCACCGGTAGCACCACAAGCATGAGTGCACCAGATAAACATATTAATGTGCAACATGATTTATTAAATAGTTATTTACACAATCACATTAATATGAAAAGGCAATGAAAAGATAACATACTAGAATATTTATATCCCATTGTAACGCACGGGCACTATTTTTATTTAACTAAAACATACTATGAACGTTCACCGCTCGTTAGAAAAACTAGATAACACCCTGCGTGTTGCTGCGATTTTTTTAGCAATGAACTTACCAAAATAAAATAAGAATTTATGAGAATAGTCCCGCACCATATTCAACCTAGAGGTAAACGAAAGGTGGATGCACGTTATATTGTCATGTGAAATTCAAGTTCAATTATGTAATGTTGAAAAATAAAACTCAAAATTAATGATGTGGAGGGCTTTCATGATCTTTGTGTTGAGAAACGTAGCATGCAATTTCAAAAAAATTCCTACGCTCACGCAAGATCTATCTAGGAGATGCATAGCAACGAGAGGGAGAGTGTGTCTACGTACCCTCGTAGACCGTAAGCGGAAGCGTTTCACAACGCGGCTGATGTAGTCGAACTTTCTTCGCGATCCACCGATCGAGTACCGAACGTACGACATCTCCGAGTTCTGCACACGTTCAGCTCGGTGACGTCCCTCGCCTTCTTGATCCAGCAAGTTGTCGAGGTAGTAGATGAGTTCCGTCAGCACGATGGCGTGGTGACGGTGATGGTAAAGTGATCCGCGCAGGGCTTCGCCTAAGCACTACGAAGATATGACCAGAGGCATAAACTGTGGAGGGGGACGCCGCACACGGCTAACAATTGATGTTATCTTTGCTAGGCGCCCCTCCTCATATATATAGGCGGTGAAGGAAATATTCCCTAGAGGCAATAATAAAGTTATTATTTTATATTTCCTTATATCATGATAAATGTTTATTAATCATGCTAGAATTGTATTAACCGGAAACTTGATACATGTGTGGATACATAGACAAAACATCGTGTCCCTAGTAAGCCTCTACTAGACTAGCTCGTTAATCAAAGATGGTTAAGTTTCCTAACCATAGACATGTGTTGTCATTTGATAAACGGGATCACATCATTAGGAGAATGATGTGATGGACAAGACCCATCCGTTAGCTTAGCGTATTGATCGTTCGGTTTTATTGCTATTGCTTTCTTCATGTCAAATACATATTCCTTCGACTATGAGATTATGCAACTCCCGGATACCAGAGGAATGCCTTGTGTGCTATCAAACGTCACAACGTAACTGGGTGATTATAAAGATGCTCTACAAATATCTCTGAAGGTGTTTGTTGGGTTGGCATAGATCGAGATTAGGATTTGTCACTCCGAGTATCGGAGAGGTATCTCTGGGCCCTCTTAGTAATGCACATCATAAGAAGCCTTGCAAGCAATGTGACTAATGAGTTAGTTGCGGGATGATGCATTACGGAACGAGTAAAGACACTTGCCGGTAACGAGATTGAACTAGGTATGAAGATACCAACGATCGAATCTCGGGCAAATAACATACCAATGACAAAGGGAATAACGTATGTTGTCATTACGGTTTGACCGATATAGATCTTCGTAGAATATGTAGGAACCAATATGAGCATCCAGGTTCCGCTGTTGGTTATTGACCGGAGAGGTGTTTCGGTCATGTCTACATAGTTCTCGAACCCGTAGGGTCCGCAGGCTTAACGTTCGATGACGATTTTGTATTATATGAGTTATGTGATTTGGTGACTGAATGTTGTTCGGAGTCCCGGATGAGATCACGGACATGACGAGGAGTCTCGAAATGGTGGAAAGGTAAAGATTCATATATAGGACGATGATATTCGGACACCGGAAGTGTTCCGGGGTGTACCGGGTACATATCGGAGTATCGGGGGGGGGGGGGTTACTGGAACCCCCCGGGGGAATAATGGGCCTTATGGGCCATAGGAGGGGAGAACACCAGCCCACAAGGGGTGGCGCCCCCCCTAAGGAAGGAGGCCGAATAGGAAAAGGAGGAGGGGGTTCGGCCCCCCTTTCCTTCCTCCCCCTCTATTCCCTTTTCCCCCTTCCGGTAATAAGGAAGGGGGGGGGGGCGAATTGGACTAGGGGCCCAAGTAGGATTCCTCCTACTTGGGGCGCCCCAAGGCAGCTCCCCTTCCCTCCCACTTATATATACATGGGCAGGGGGCGCCTAGAACACACACCAACAATTGTTAGCCGTGTGCGGCGCCCCCCTCCACAGTTTACGCCTCCGGTCATATCTTCGTAGTGCTTAGGTGAAGCCCTGCGCGGATCACTTCACCATCACCGTCACCACGCCGTCGTGCTGACGGAACTCTCCCTCGACACTTTGCTGGATCAAGAGTTCGAGGGACGTCATCAAGCTGAACGTGTGCAGAACTCGGAGGTGTCGTACGTTCGGTGCTTGATCGGTCAGAACGAGAAGAAATTCGACTACATCAACTGTGTTGTCAAACGCTTCCGCTTTCGGTCTAGGGGGGTACGTGGACACACTCTCCCCCTCTCATTGCTATGCATCTCCTAGATAGATCTTGCGTGAGTGTAGGAATTTTTTTGTAATTGCATGCTACGTTTCCCGACAGGTGGGAGGGAGAGGGGAGAGGCCAAGGGGCGCCCAAGTGGGGCCGAATCCCACTTGGGCTCCTCCCCTGGTTCGCCCCCCTTCCTTGTATAGGCGCCAGGGGAAGGAAGGGGGAGGTGGTGCCCCCCCTTTCCTTTCTCCCTTGAGGAGGGGAAAGAAGGAGGGACTTGCCCTCCCCCCTTTCCTTTACCTAGGGCTGGCCGGCCTGGTGGAGGGGCGCACCAGCCCCTTGTGGGCTGGTCTGCCCCTTCCTTGGCCCATTAAGCCCATATCTTTGCCGGGGGTGACCGGAACCCCTTTCCGGTGACCCTATATGTACCCTGTACCCTCCGGAACACTTCCGGTGTCCGAATACCATCGTCCTATATATCAATCTTTACCTCTCGACCATTTCTAGACTCCTCGTCATGTCCGTGATCTCATCTGGGACTCCGAGCAACATTCGGTCACCAAATCACATAACTCATATAATACTATATCATCATCGAACTTTTAAGCGTGCGGACCCTACGGGTTCGAGAACTATGTTGACATGACCGAGGCACCTCTCCGGTCAATAACCAATAGCGGAACTTGGATGCCCATATTGGCTCCTACATATTCTACGAAGATCTTTATCGGTCGAACCGTTATGACAACATACGTAATTCTCTTTGTCCATCGGTATGTTACTTGCCTGAGATTTGATCGTCGGTATCTTCATACCTAGTTCAATCTCGTTACCGGCAAGTCTCTTTACTCGTTCCGTAATACATCATCCCGCAACTAACTCATTAGTCACTTTGCTTTCAAGGCTTCTTATGATGTGTATTACAGAGAGGGCCCAGAGATACCTCTCTGATACTCAGAGTGACAAATCCTAATCTCGATCTATGCCAACCCAACAAACACCTTCGGAGATACCTGTAGAGAATCTTTATAATCACCCAGTCACGTTGTGACATTTGATAGCACACAAGGCATTCCTCCGGTATCCGGGAGTTGCATAATCTCATAGTCGAAGGAATATGTATTTGACATGAAGAAAGCAATAGCAATAAAACTGAACGATCAATATGCTATGCTAACGTATGTGTCTTGTCCATCACATCATTCTCCTAATGATGTGATCCCGTTCATCAAATGACAACACATGTCTATGGTTAGGAAACTTAACCATCTTTGATTAACGAGCTAGTCTAGTAGAGGCTTACTAGGGACGCGGTGTTTTGTCTATGTATCCACACATGTATCAAGTTTCTGGTTAATACAATTTAGCATGAATAATAAACATTTATCATGATATAAGGGAATATAGAATAACAACTTTATTATTTCCTCTAGGGCATATTTCCTTCAGTCTCCCACTTGCACTAGAGTTAATAATCTAGTTCACATCGCCATGTGATTTAACACCAATAGTTCACATCTTTATGTGATTAACACCCATAGTTCACATCTCCATGTGACCAACACCCAAAGGGTTTACTAGAGTCAATAATCTAGTTCACATCTCTATGTGATTAACACCCAAAGAGTACTAAGGTGTGATCATGTTTTGCTTGTGAGAGAAGTTTAGGCAATGGGTCTGTCACATTCAGATCCGTATGCATTTTGCAAATTTCTATGTCTACAATGCTCTGCATGGATCTACTCTAGCTAATTGCTCCCACGTTCAATACGTATCTAGATTGAGACTTAGAGTCATCTAGATCAGTGTCAAAGCTTGCATCAACGTAACTCTTTACGACGAACTCCTTATCACCTCCACAATCGAGAAACATTTCCTTAGTGCTCTTTAAGGTAACTAAGGATAATTTTGACTGCTGTCCAGTGATCTATTCCTGGATCACTATTGTACCCCTTGCCAAACTCATGGCAAGGTACACAACAGGTTTGGTACACAGCATGGCATACTTTATAGAACCTATGGCTAAGGCATAGGGATTGACTTTCATTCTCTCTTTATCTTCTGCCGTGGTCGGGTTTTTGAGTCTTTACTCAACTTCACACCTTACAATACAGGAAGAACTCCTTCTTTGACTGATCCATTTTGAACTCCTTCAAAATCTTGTCAAGGTATCTACTCACTGAAAGTCTTATCAAGGGTCTTGATCTATCTCTATAGATCTTGATGCCCAATATGTAAGCAGCTTCACCGAGGTATTTCATTGAAAATTCTTATTCAAATATCCTTTTATGCTATCCAGAAATTCTACATCATTTGCAATCAACAATATGTCATCCACATATAATATCAGAAATGCTACAGAGCTCCCACTCAGTTTCTTGTAAATACAGGCTTCACCATAAGTCTGTATAAAACCATATGCTTTGATCACCTTATCAAAGCGTATATTCCAACTCCGAGATGCTTGCACCAGTCCATAGATGGATCACTGGAGTTTGCACACTTTGTTAGCACCTTTAGGATCGACAAAACCTTTTGGTTGCATCATATACAACTCTTCTTTAAGAAATCCATTAAGGAATGCATTTTTGACATCCATTTGCCAGATTTCATAAAATGCGGCAATTGCTAACATGATTCGGACAGACTTAAGCATTGCTACGAGTTAGAAAATCTCATTGTAGTCAACACCTTGAACTTGTTGAAAACCTTTTGCGACAAGTCGAGATTTGTAGATAGTAACACTACCATCAGCGTCCGTCTTCCTCTTGAAGATCCGTTTATTCTCAATGGATTGCCGATCATCGGGCAAGTCCACCAAAGTCCACACTTTGTTCTCATACATGGATCCTATCTCAGATTTCATGGCCTCAAGCCATCTGTCAGAATCTGGGCTCATCATAGCTTCTTCATAGTTCGTAGGTTCGCCATGGTCTAATAACATGACTTCCAAGAAAGGATTACCGTACCACTCTGGTGCGGAACGTGCTCTGTTCGACCTAC
Organism: Aegilops tauschii subsp. strangulata; assembly: GCF_002575655.3. Classification (NCBI taxonomy): domain Eukaryota; kingdom Viridiplantae; phylum Streptophyta; class Magnoliopsida; order Poales; family Poaceae; genus Aegilops; species Aegilops tauschii. The sequence goes on from NC_053039.3 coordinate 491,198,676, forward strand.
GAGGTCCAGTAGTAACTTGATCCGAAGTTTCATGATCATCATCATTAGCTTCCTTTATAGTTGGTGTAGGCATCACGGGAACGGATTTCACTGATGTGCTACTTTCCAATTCGAGAGAAGGTACATTTACCTCATCAAGTTCTACTTTCCTCCCACTCACTTCTTTCGAGAGAAACTCCTTCTCTAGAAAGGTTCCATTCTCGGCAACAAAGATCTTGCCTTCGGATCTGTGCTAGAAGATGTACCCAATTGTTTCCTTAGGGTATCCTATGAAGATGCACTTCTCCGATTTGGGTTCGAGCTTATCAGGATGAAGCCTTTTGACATAAGTGTCGCAGCCCCAAACTTTAAGAAATGACAGCTTAGGTTTCTTGCCAAACCACAATTCATACGGTGTCGTCTCAACGGATATAGACGGTGCCCTATTTAACGTGAATGCAGCTATCTCTAATGCATAACCCTAAAACGATAGTGGTAAATCAGTAAGAGACATCATAGATCGCACCATATCTAATAAAGTACGGTTACGACGTTCGGACACACCATTACGCTGTGGTGTTCCAGGTGGCGTGAGTTGTGAAACTATTCCACATTGTTTTAAATGAAGGCCAAACTCGTAACTTAAATATTCACCTCCGCGATCAGATCATAGAAACTTTATTTTCTTGTTACGATGATTCTCCACTTCACTCTAAAATTCCTTGAACTTTTCAAATGTTTCAGACTTGTGTTTCATTAAGTAGATATACCCATATCTGCTCAAATCATCCGTGAAGGTCAGAAAATAATGATACCCGCCGCGTGCCTCAACACTCATTGGACCGCATACATCGGTATGTATTATTTCCAATAAGTCATTGGCTCGCTCCATTGTTCCGGAGAACGGAGTTTTAGTCATCTTGCCCATGAGGCATGGTTCGCAAGTATCATACGATTCATAATCAAGTGATTCCAAAAATGCATCCATATGGAGTTTCTTCATGCGCTTTACACCAATATGACCTAAACGGCAGTGCCACACATATGTTGCACTATCATTATTAACTTTGCATCTTTTGACATCAATATTATGAATATGTGTATCACTACGATCGAGATTCAATAAACCATTTACATTGGGTGTATGACCATAGAAGGTTTTATTCATGTAAACAGAACAACAATTATTCTCTAACTTAAATGAATAACCGTATCGCAATAAACATGATCCAATCATATTCATGCTCAACACAAACACCAAATAACATTTATTTAGTTCCAACACTAATCCCGAAGGTAGAGGGAGTGTGCGATGGTGATCTTATCAACCTTGGAATCACTTCGAACACACATCGTCACCTCGCCCTTAACTAGTCTCTGTTTATTTTGCAACTCCTGTTTCGAGTTATTAATCTTAGAAACTGAACCGGTATCAAATACCCTATGGTTACTATGAACACTAGTAAAGTACACATCAATAACATGTATATCAGATATACCTTTGTTCACTTTGCCATCCTTCTTATCCGCCAAGTATTTGGGGTAGTTCCGCTTCCAGTGACCATTCCCTTTGCAGTAGAAGCACTTAGTTTCAGGCTTGGATCTAGCTTTGGGCTTCTTCACGGGAGTGGCAACTTGCTTGTCATTCTTCTTGAAGTTCCCTTTCTTTTCCTTTGCCCTTTTTCTTGAAACTAGTGGTCTTGTTAACCATCAACACTTGATGTTCTTTCTTGATTTCTACCTTCGCTGATTTCAGCATCGCGAAGAGCTCGGGAATCTTTTCTGCTATCCCTTGCGCATTATAGTTCATCATGAAGTTCTAGTAGCTTGGTGATAGTGACTAGAGAACTCTGTCAATCACTATTTTATCTGGAAGATTAACTCCCACTTGATTCAAGTGATTGTAGTACCCATACATTCTGAGCACATGCTCACTGGCTGAGCTATTCTCCTCCATCTTGTAGGCAAAGTACTTGTCAGAGGTCTCATACCTTTCGACATGGGCATGAGCCTGAAATACCAATTTCAGCTCTTGGAACATCTCATATGCTCCGTGGCATTCAAAATGTTTTTGAACTCCCGGTTCTAAGCCGTAAAGCATGGCACACTAAACTATCAAGTAATCATCATACCGAGCTTGTCAAACGTTCATAACGTCTGCATCTGCTCCTGCAATCGGTCTGTCACCTAGCAATGCATCAAGGACATAATTCTTCTGTGCAGCAATGAGGATAATCCTCAGATCACGGACCCAGGCCGCATCATTGCTACTAACATCTTCCAACTTATTTTTCCCTAGGAACATATCAAAAAATAGTGGAGCTACAACGCGAGCTATTGATCTACAACATAATTTGCAAATACTATCAGGACTAAGTACATGATAAATTTAAGTTCAATTAATCAAATTACTTAAGAACTCCCACTTAAATAGACATCCCTCAAGTCATCTAAGTGATACGTGATCCAAATCAACTAACCCATGTCCGATCATCATGTGAGATGGGGTAGTGTAGGATCGAAAGTATGTCTAGAGGTGGGGTGATTAGACTACTTGACCGAATAAAAATCTAGCCTTTTCCCAATTTTAAGTTTTGGCAGATTTTAGCAACTTAACACAAGTCAAGCAATCAACCTACACATGCAATTCTAAGAGTATAGCAGCGTGTCGGTGTACAACAGTAGGGGCTCTCCTTTTGACCCCTTTACTTGTGCACGGGCAGTCAGAGCCACGCACCGCGGCCACACTTAGCAAGGCAGAGGAGGGAAGCCGGAGAGAAGCCGAAAGCACAAGACAACCAAGGCAACGCCAAGGCCGGGAACACCGAAGGGCAGAGGGACGAAGCAGGTTCCCTCGGCAAGACCCTTGCTGGGGCAGCTCACCCAGCACCAGCGGGGAGCGCCACCCTTGAGCCCACGGCTTCCGACATAACCAACCACATTGGAACCAAGGCTCGGGAGGCGCCTCTGAGGTGGCATGCAGATCTTCATCAAGATCATAAACATGTGAGATCAGGTGAGGACCAGAAGATGGCGATCCTCGGCGGGATCCTAGCCGAGGAAATCCACAATACCCCCGGCAAGCGCCTTGCCGGGGACGACTGCAACGCCACGGCAAGACCCTTGCCGAAGGCATCAGCAGGGCCATTGCCAGGCCCGCGCCAGCCAAGACTCCACCGCTGTCCCCAAGTAGCTGCTAGCTCAACCAGCTGGGCAGGCACCTGCGTGGCGACGGGTGGCCTCTACGCCAGCTCAGCAAGCACCTGCGTGGTGGCATGCAGATCTTCGTGAAGGCCCTGCCACCGCGCCACCTCACCTGCCTGCCTACATGGCACCGCACGCATCACTGGCCCAGGCGCGTGTCGAAGCGAGGCGGAGCGGCGACGGACGGGACGGGCTTCGTTCCCGACCCCGGTAAAGCTAATGGACACCTAAGTAGCGCATTTAATGCGCTATGTCCTGTAACGCCAGGCGATAAGCTCACGCGCTGTACACCTTTCCACCTCCCGTGTGCCACTGTGGCGACCCCTTTTGCCTATAAAAGGAGGCCCGAGGCGACCAGGAGAGTGATTCGGCTCTTTTGGGCAAGTTGCAACCCGTAGCTAGCTCAAGAACACAAGAACACTCAAATACATCCACCAAAGCAGGACTAGGGTTTTACGCATCCTCGCGGCCCGAACCTGGGTAAACGACCCATGTGCTTCCTGTCAAACCTGCTCTTTGCACAACCTCGCGCCCGCCGACCGTAGAAGGGATCCCAGTGACCCCATAGGTGTCGTTCTCACCGACATCTTTGGCGCGCCAGGTAGGGGTGCGTAGTTGTGAGAATCTGGTCTAGGAGTTAGCCTAGCAGCTCTTCGTCGCCATGGCTCCCCAGAAGAAGGAGGCCACGGCGGTCGGTTCGTCGGGAGCCGGACGACCCGTACCGGTGCGAGCGAGCAGCGGGCCGGTCGCGGATAGAACTCAAGGCGTGACCCGCCAGCACCAACATCGCTCTGGCAGTCAGAGCCAGGCGAGTGGTGTCGTTCGTGCGCGGGACGACGGGCCGCACGCCGCAAAATCCAGAGACGGAGTTGGGCCCCCCGCGGGCGGCGCGGGGCCCTCCGGGGTCGCCGCCGTACCACCCACGGGCGGCGCGGCGACCTCCAAGACGCCCACCCCAGCGCCCACAGCGCGCTCTTCCCATGGTGTGCGCGACGAGCAGCGTCACCACGCCGGTGACCCTGGACACCGCCGTGGGAAGAGCCCTGTGCATCATCTGCCGGACGAAGGAGGCCCGCATGCCCGGCTGGCGAAAATGGCGCGCAGCCGCTGGGCCGTGATAGAGCTGCTTCTAACGTGGTTAGAAGTCGAAGCGCGCCACGGTCCACACAGCTTTCGCCACCACCCACGCCAGCAGAAGCTTTGGCGCGCGCGCAGCTGCTCCTCGACTTCCCTCCTGCTGCGAAGAAGCTCGACGAGTGGAGAGCCACCATCCGGAGCCTCGTCACCGTCGCCAACAAAGATGAGCCACGGCCGACGGGGCCCTCAGGCCGGCGCTCCATCGAACCACCGCACGCCAGCGGTGGAGGGGCCGGAGGCGTCGTGGCCACGGTGCACTCTCCTCCTCCACGCCAGCCACCGCGGGTGTCGGTCCGTCGTGATGAAGCTTGTGATAACATCTCCATAGCGTCGTCCGACCCATGGACCCACCGCGACCAACGCCAAGTTCTTCGACAGCGGGCTCATGAAGATGCTCGAACCACCATCGAGCGCCGGCGCGATACACGCCACCAGTCGGATAAGCGGGCGGGACCCGCTATGGACCACCCAGCACCGGGGAGCTCCGGTGGCCTACCTTACGAGGTGGGTTGCCCAGCCTTTACCCGTGAGCTGCGGCAGTTCCAATGGCCGTCCCACCGCACGTTCAAGCCCGACGTCGGCGAGAAGTACAATGACAAGACCCATCCGTCAGAGTTCCTCAGCATCTACACCATCACGATGCAAGCTGCTGGAGCTCGCGACGACAAGGTGCTTGTGAATTACTTCCCGTTGGCACTGAAGCCCAACGTCATGTCTTGGTTGATGCACTTGCCGGCGGATTCCATTTCTTCTTGGTCGGATCTGTGCCATGAGTTCGTTGGTGCCTTCACTGGAGGCCACCAAGCTCATGGCCAGGCCAGTGATTTGCATGTCATTCCCCAGAAGGAAGGGGAAACCCTGCGCAAGTACATACAGAGGTTCAGCCGGGTGCAGTACAACATCCCCGACGTTCATCCCGCCGCCATGATCAGCGCGTTCCATCAGAACGTGCGCAATCGCAAGATGCGTGAGGAGCTGGCGATGAACAAGGTTAAGGACGTGGCTGAACTTTATGTTCTGGCCGATAGGTGCACCCGGGCTGAAGAGGGAAGGAAGTACCCCGGCGAGGACGCCGGCGTGGAAACCGACTCTACTGATGAAGACACCACCGCCCCGACGAAGAAGGGCCGGCGCCGCAACAGGAAACGCAAGGGCAAGTCCGTACTTGCCATCGAGGGATCCGACGACACCGGCGCCACCAAGAAGGCTAGGGCAGATGATCCGGGCAAGGAGATTGCCGGGTGCGCCGCCTGCCGGGCCTTGGCAGCCGCAGACAAGCCAGGAGGCTCCAACAAGCAGTACTGCAAGATCCACTGCACCAAAGGCCACGACCTCCAGAACTGCCGACAAGTCGAGCTGCTTGCTGAAAAGCAAAAGGCCGAGTATGAGAGGCGGGACAAGGAGAAGGGCCAAGATGGCGCTGAAGGATCCGACAAGAAGCGTGGCGGCCAAGGAGGCCGCCGCGGCAAGGATAACCAGCAAGAGAGGCCCGCTTGGGGCCGTGACAAGAAGCAGGAAGACGATGATCATGATGAGGACGACGAGTCCGGCGAGCAAGAGTTTCAGAAGGCTACGGAGGCCATGTGCGTCGATGGTGGCGCCTCGCTGCACACTTCTCACCGCCATCTCAAGCAGTGGGCGCGTGAGATCACAGCAGCAGAGCCATCGTTCGACGCTCAGAGGCCGCTGAAGTGGTCCAGCACGCCCATCATCTTTGACGCCGAGGACCACCCTGACCGCACCACTGCGGTCGGGTGCTTGCCGTTGTTGGTCTCACCAACGATATGCAACCTCAAGGTGAACAAGATGCTGGTTGACGGCGGGGCCGGCCTGAACTTAATCTCGCCCTTGTGATCAAGAGGCTGCAAATTCCTGATGGAGACCTCGAGGAGACGGGCACGTTTCAAGGGGTCAACCCGGGAAGGAGCCAGCCGAAGGGGAAGGTCACGTTGCCTGTGACGTTTGGGGGCGAGCTGAACTACAGGACGGAGAGGATTGTCTTTGATGTAGCCGAGATCCCCTTGCCCTACAACGGGATCCTCGGCCGCCCGGCACTAGCCAAGTTCATGGCGGCGGCGCATTACGCCTACAACACGCTGAAGATGCCTGGGCCGATGACCATCATCACCGTCCCCTGCGACAAGAAGGATGCGCTGATATGCGCCGACCTACTCTACCGGGAGGCAGTTGCAGCAGCTGCCGCCAAGGCACTTGCTCCTGCCGCTGAAGCACCGGGAGGGAAAAAGAAGACCGGCAAGACCTCTCGCACCCACTCCGGCAAGCGCACTTCTTCGGAGTGTTGCGCTTTCGTCGAGGACGTGCCAGAGAGCTCCACCGGCAAGATCAAGAAATCCAGATCCGCACCACCACAGACCAAGAAGGTGTCCGTCAAAGAGGATGGCACGGGAGGGGCTTTCACCATAAGCTCCACCCTCGATAGCAAATAGGAAGGCGCGCTCGTCACCTTCCTGCGGGCGAATGTCGACGTGTTTGCATGGCAAGCATCCGACATCCCCGGCGTTCCCAGGGAGGTGATTGAGCACCACCTTGCTGTCTGTCCTCATGCGCGGCCCGTCAAACAGAAGGTCAGGAAGTAGGCTTTGGAAAGGCAGGAGTTCACACAGAGGAGATCCGGAAGTTGGAAGCAGCAGGCTTGGTGAGAGGAGTGCTCCATCCGACGTGGTTGGCCAATCCGGTGGTGGTGCGCAAGGCAAATGGGAAGTGGAGGCTGTGTATTGACTACACAGATATCAATAAGGCTTGTCCTAAGGACCCCTTCCCATTGCCGCGCATCGACCAGATTGTTGACTCCACGGCCGGGTGTGATCTGTTATCATTCCTCGACGCCTACTCGGGCTACCACTAGATCTTCATGACAAGAGAAGACGAAGAGAAGACATCATTCATCACCCCATGTGGTACGTATTGCTTTTTACGGATGCCTTTCGGGTTGAAGAGTGTTGGCTCGACGTTCGCAAGGGCGGTCCAAATTGGTTTTGAGCCCCAGCTACATAGAAATATGGAAGCTTATGTGGATGACATAGTGGTCAAAACCAAGGACAAGGCAACCCTTGTACAAGACTTAGAAGAGACATTTGCAAACCTGCACAAGATCAACCTCAAGTTGAACCCTGAGAAGTGCGTCTTCGGTGTCCCGTCCGGCAAGCTTCTCGGGTTCTTTGTGTCACAGTGTGGGATCGAGGCAAGCCCAGACAAGATCAAGGCTATTGAGCAGATTGAGGCACCCAAGCGGATCAAGGATGTGCGCCCGCTCACTGGCTGCATTACCGCCATGAGCAGATTCATCTCCAAGTTCGCTGAGCGTGCCCTTCCCTTTTTCAAGATTTTGAAGAAGGCGGGCCCAATGGAGTGGACCCCAGAGGCCGAGGCAGCATTGCAGGATCTGAAGCAATACATTTCCTCTACACCAATACTGGTTGCGCCTAAACCACAAGAGCCATTGCTGCTGTATCTGGCGGCGACGAATCAAGTGGTCAGTGCCGCGCTAGTGGCACAGAGGGAGGTCAATGAAGAGGCAGTGGCGATAGCGGAACTGGTGGATGGCAAGCCAGAGATTCCCCCGGCAGGGCCCGATGCCGACAAGGCAAGGCCCCTGGCAAAGTCTGACGCCATCAGGACAGGGCCCATGCAATCAAATGAGGTGGTGCAGAAGAAGAAGATGATGCAGCACCTGGTTTACTTTGTCAGCTCCCTCATGCAGGGGGCTAGGTCAAGGTACTCTGGTGTGCAGAAATTGCTCTTCGGCCTCCTTATGGCCTCGAGGAAGCTGCGTCACTACTTCCAAGCACACGAAATCACCGTCTTCACCCGCCTCCCGCTACAACGGATACTGCACAACCCAGACGCAACCGGAAGGATTGTGGAGTGGGCCTTGGAGCTGTCGAGCTTCGGTTTGAAGTTTGAAAGTACTTCGACAATCCAGAGTAGAGTCTTGGCGGAGTTCATTGTAGAATGGACCCCAACACCTGACGAAGAAATCCAGGAGACCACTCTCCCCGGCAAGGAGGCAAGTCGCGACTGGATCATGTACTTTGATGGGGCTTTCTCGCTGCAAGGCGCCGGTGCCAGTGTGCTGCTTGTCGCACCCACCAGAGAGCACCTCAAGTATGTAATCCAGATGCACTTTCCCAGGGAGATGTCCACCAACAACACTGCCGAATACGAGGGGCTGCTTGCCGGTCTCAGGATTGCGGCAGACCTCGGGGTTAAGAAGCTCATCGTCAGGGGCGATTCGCAGCTTGTCGTCAGACAAGTCAAGATTATCAGAGCCCGTTGATGGAGGCCTACGTAGATGAGGTGAGGAAGCTGGAGGAGCGCTTCGATGGTATACAGGCGGAGCACGTTCCCCGAGCGGAGAACGACATTGCTGATTACCTGTGAAAGCGCGCTGCATTCAAGCTACCTGTGGAACCAGGTACCTTTTTGCTTCGGTTAACTCAACCATCTGTCGAACCATCAACGGAGCAGAACAAAAGGAGGAAGTCAGGCCCCGGCAAGTACTTTCCCGCTGAGCCCCCGGGGGCCGCCGGCAAGGGCGTTGCCGTGGATTCTGAGCCTGCCGAGGGGCAGCTGACTCTGGCAGGGTGCCAAGCCCTGGCCGTAGAGACGGCCGCCCTCATGGCAGAAGAGATGCCTTTAGCCCTTGCCATCGAGCCCCAGGCACCGGCGTGGGCACAGCATACCGTCCGTTTCCTCTAGACAGGGGAACTTCCTGAGGAGCAGGAAGAAGCGGAAAAAGTAGCCCGTCGGTCTGCCTTGTACCAGTTCATCGACGACGTCCTGTACAGAAAAAGACCGAATGGTGTGAAATTGAAGTGCATCCCCCGGGAGGAAGGACTGGAGCTGTTGGTGGGGATACACGGAGGCATATGTGGCTCCCACATAGGGTCGAGGGCCCTTGCCGGCAAGGCGTTCCGGCAGGGCTTCTTCTGGCCCACTGCCCTGCAGGATGCAACGACACTAGTAACCAAGTGTGAAGCGTGTCAGTTACATTCGAAAAAGCTTCATCAACCAGCTCAAGCCCTCCAAACAATTCCTCTCTCCTGGCCATTCTCGGTCTGGGGGCTCGACATCCTGGGCCCTTTCCCCCGTGCTGTCGGGGGCTTTGAATACTTGTACGTTGCAATCGACAAGTTCACAAAGTGGCCGGAGGTGGAGGCAGTGACGAAGGTGACAGCACAGTCAGCCGTCAAGTTCTTAAAGGGGCTAGTGTGCCGTTTTGGTGTGCCAAACAGAGTCATCACCGACAACGGCACGCAGTTCACAAGCCACACCTTCATGCAATACGTCCAAGACCTCGGCAGCAGGGTCTGTTTCGCTTCCGTGGCACACCCACGGAGCAACGGCCAGGCGGAGAGGGCAAATGCTGAAGTGTTGCGAGGCCTGAGGAAAAAGACTTTTGACAGGCTGCACAAGAGTGGAAGGCGCTGGATTGATGAGTTGCCGGTGGTTCTTTGGTCGATCAAAACGACGCCAAATCGAGCCACCGGCCAGACACCCTTTGCCCTGGTATACGGGGCAAAAGCAGTTCTCCCCACGGAACTCACATACGGGTCAGCTCGAGTGCTCGCTTATGACGAGCTTGAGCAAGAGCAATTGCGGCAAGATGACGCAATGCTCCTTGAGGAAGATCGTCTTCGGGTGGCTGTGAGAGCAGCACGCTACCAGCAAGCCTTGCGCCGCTACCATAGCCGCAAGGTTCGTGCCCGAAGCTTTGAGAAAGGCGACCTTGTTCTTCGGTGCATTCAGTCGGCCAAGAATTCCAACAAGTTGACGCTGAAGTGGGAAGGCCCTTATCGGGTAATACGGGTCACCAGGCCCAGCGCAGTCCGCCTGGAGATTGAAGATGCTGTCCTAGTGAGCAACTCCTGGAACATCGAACATCTTCGCAAGTTTTACCCATAAGGCGCGGCTTGCTGGGCCTCCCGACAAACCACCTTTTGTACAAGCCTTGCCGGCAAGGCATGTAACCCTCTGTACAAAGCCAGGCGCAGACCTTGAGCATAAATGAACGAAGCGCTGGCGCCCTAAGTCATAGCATGCATGCTAGGTTAAGTCTCTCCCTCGGTTAGGGTTGATAGTGCTTAGCGACGACTAACCCCTAGCCTAGAGGTCGAGTGTGCGTCTTTCTGTTCTCTTTGGTTCACAGGGCACGTGGACACTTCTGCCGAGCCACTTGGGAGAAAGAGAATGGATCGGCGCTCCGGCCCCGGCAAGCCAAGATTACCGGGGGCTGAAGACACAAGGATCCAACCACGGCAAGCCGAGGTTGCTGGGGGCTGCGGATTCAGATAAGTCTTTCATCCCCCTGTTATGCATTTCCGTATAGAACTGGGACATGTGAAACCTCGTTTATATTCTTAAACCACCGTGCTCCCCCTTTCCTATACCTGAGAGCTATCTCCTGGGTCGGAACTTGGTCGTAGTCGCGGTGGCGAGGAAATGAACGAGGAGCCTAACTCTACTTCGCCTGCCTCCTCCAAGAGCGCGAGAATGGTCGGCTGAAGTGGGGAGACGGCAAGGCCTGTTGCCGGGCGACAATGTTTATCTTAAAAATAACAAGGATTCATCCTTGGCATGGGCCTCGCTCATGCACAAAGAACCCGGCAAGCGCCCTTTTTCATTAAAAACATCCCATACACATACAATTCATACGGAATTAAAAACATGAGCAAGGGGATTACAAGTCTTAAAATTAACAAGTGCCCGCAGGCTTACAAACTAAAAAGAGATAAGGTGCCCGTAATCCCTTTCTTGTCCCTCTCCTCAGAAGGTGGAACAAGGCAGCAAGAGGGAAAAAGAGCACCTAGGCGAGGTACGAGGAGCAGAAGTCACCAAGAGAACATCTTGGTGCTGGCAAAGGAGCTGGAAGACGAGGCAACGGGCCGGCGATACTCGACGAAGGCGTCGGTGCCCGCGTACTCCGACTTGACGGCCGCCACCCGCCTTCTTCACCTTCTCCGGCCCTCCTACACCAGCCGCCCAAGGAGACAACAGGGAGCACCCCGATGGAGAGCTTGGCAAGGATGGCCCTCGGCAGGATGCGTGGCCGAGGGAGGGGCGGCGCGGTCAGTTAGAGTCGGGGTCGGCATCCCGCCGCTCGACTCCCTCGTCGTCGCTGTCGCTGTCCTCCTCGTCACTCCCGCTCGAGGAGGAATCTTCATCGTCGGAGGAGCTCTCCACGCAGCACTTTAGACGAGTTCCAAGATCTCCAAAGACCTTGACGGAGAGCAGGCCGCTCTCCATTAACTTGAAGTAGAGGACGAGCCCCGCCGTCAGGCTGTGGATGCGAGCAAACGTCTTCCATCCGCGACAGAGGTACATAACGCGAGGAGCGGGGAAGTCGACGTTGACCCGCGTGCCGCCGTTCCCGCAGCCCCTCATGTGCAGCCTGAGGGTCTGAGGCGGATCGAGCTCCATCTCCCGAGCAAATGGGGTGGGGAGGCGGAGACGATGATGCAGTGGCCGGCGCAGCCTGATGAAGAACTTGCGGGGCTGGTCCCCGACGTGGCCCTCCATCGCGGGAGGCATCGCTGGTGGAGGCACGACCATCGCGCCGCCTCGTCCCCCTCTCCCCCGACCGCCGCAGCGACCTCGGCCTCGCCCCTCCCCCATCCTCTCGTGGCCGGCTCCGCCGCTGCGAGCTTGTGGGGAGGAGGAACGCGCTATCGAGTAGTGACCCTCGCCCCCACCGTTGAAGGGCCTACGCCCCTCTCGCCATGACGGATGGAAGGAAGAAGCAGAAGTGGGAGAAGATGGATGCTGGGAGAACGTGGGATGACATCCCCCTCCCCCTCCTTATAAAGGGGCGGGGTTGATACGTCTCCAACGTATCTATAATTTTTGATTGCTCCATGCTATATTATCTACTGTTTTGGACATTATTGGGCTTTATCATCCACTTTTATATTATTTTTGGGACTAACCTATTAACCGGAGGCCCAGCCCAGAATTGCTGTTTTTGCCTATTTCAGAGTTTCGCAGAAAAGGAATATCAAACGGAGTCCAAACGGAATGAAACCTTCGGGAACGTGATTTTTAGGAAGATTATGATCCAGGAGACTTGGACCCTACGTCAAGAAACAAAGGAGGAGGCCACGAGGTAGGGGGGCGCGCCCACCCCTAGGGCGCGCCCTCCACCCTCGTGGGCCCCCTGTTGCTCCACCGACGTACTCCTTCCTCCTATAAAAAAAAGAAAAGGCCCAAAAAAATAATGAGAGAAAAAGAGAGAAGGGACAATGTTACTATCCTTTTACCACACTTGTGCTTCAAAGTAGCACCATGATCTTATTGATAGAGAGTCTCTCATTTTGTCACTTTCATATACTAGTGGGAATTTTTCATTATAGAACTTGGCTTGTATATTCCAATGATGGGCTCCCTCAAAATGCCCTAGGTCTTCGTGAGCAAGCGAGTTGGATGCACACCCACTTAGTTTCTTTTGTTGAGCTTTCATATGTTTATAGCTCTAGTGCATCCGTTACATGGCAATCCCTACTCACTCACATTGATATCTATTGATGGGCATCTCCATAGCCCGTTGATACGCCTAGTTGATGTGAGACTATCTTCTCCCTTTTTGTCTTCTCCACAACCACCATTCTATTCCACATATAGTGCTATATCCATGGCTCACGCTCATGTATTGCGTGAAGATTGAAAAAGTTTGAGAATGTCAAAAGTATGAAACAATTGCTTGGCTTGTCATTGGGGTTGTGCATGATTTAAAGACTTTGTGTGATGAAGATAGAGCATAGCCAGACTATATGATTTTGTAGGGATAACTTTCTTTGGCCATGTTATTTTGAGAAGACATGATTGCTTTGTTAGTATGCTTGAAGTATTATTATTTTTATGTAAATATTAAACTTTTGTCTTGAATCTTTCGGATCTGAATATTCATACCACAATTAAGAAGAATTACATTGAAATTATGCCAAGTAGCACTCCGCATCAAAAATTCTGTTTTTAACATTTACCTACTCGAGGACGACCAGGAATTAAGCTTGGGGATGCCTGATACGTCTCCAACGTATCTATAATTTTTGATTGCTCCATGCTATATTATCTACTATTTTGGACATTATTGGGCTTTATTATCCACTTTTATATTATTTTTGGGAGTAACCTATTAACCGGAGGCCCAGCCCAGAATTGCTGTTTTTTTGCCTATTTCAGAGTTTCGCAGAAAAGGAATATCAAACGGAGTCCAAACGGAATGAAACCTTCGGGAACGTGATTTTTAGGAAGATTATGATCCAGGAGACTTGGACCCTACGTCAAGAAACAAAGGAGGAGGCCACGAGGTAGGGGGCGCGCCCACCCCCCCAAGGCGCGCCCTCCACCCTCGTGGGCCCCCTGTTGCTCCACCGACGTACTCCTTCCTCCTATATATACCTACGTACCCCCAAACGATCAGATACGGAGCCAAAAACCTAATTCCACCGCCGCAACCTTCTGTACCCACGAGATCCCATCTTGGGGCCTGTTCCGGAGCTCCGCCGGAGGGGGCATCCATCACGGAGGGCTTCTACATCAACACCATAGCCTCTCCGATGAAGTGTGAGTAGTTTACCTCAGACCTTCGGGTCCATAGTTATTAGCTAGATGGCTTCTTCTCTCTTTTTGGATCTCAATACAATGTTCTCCCCCTCTATCATGGAGATCTATTCGATGTAATCTTCTTTTTGCGGTGTGTTTGTTGAGACCGATGAATTGTGGGTTTATGATCAAGATTATCTATGAACAATATTTGAATCTTCTCTGAATTCTTTTATGTATGATTGGTTATCTTTGCAAGTCTCTTCGAATTATCAGTTTGGTTTGGCCTGCTAGATGGATCTTTCTTGCAATGGGAGAAGTGCTTAGCTTTGGGTTCAATCTTGCGGTGTCGTTTCCCAGTGACAGTAGGGGCGGCAAGGCACGTATTGTATTGTTGCCATCGAGGATAACAAGATGGGTTTTTTTTATCATATTGCATGAATTTATCCCTCTACATCATGTCATCTTGCTTAAGGCGTTACTCTGTTTTCATGAACTTAATACTCTAGATGCATGCTAGATAGCGGTCGATGAGTGGAGTAATAGTAGTAGATGCAGGCAGGAGTCGGTCTACTTGTCTCGGACGTGATGCCTATATACATGATCATACCTAGATATTCTCATAACTATGCTCAATTCTGTCAATTGCTCAACAGTAATTCGTTCACCCACCATAAAATATTTATGCTCTTGAGAGAAGCCACTAGTGAAACCTATGGCCCCCGGGTCTATCTTCATCATATTAATCTTCCAACACTTAGTTATTTCCTTTGCTTTTTACTTTGCTTTTATTTTACTTTGCATCTTTATCACAAAAATACCAAAAATATTATCCTATCATATCTATCAGATCTCACTCTCGTAAGTGACCGTGAAGGGATTGACAACCCCTTATCGCGTTGGTTGCGAGGAGTTATTTGTTTTGTGTAGGTATGAGGGACTCGCGCGTAGCCTCCTACTGGATTGATACCTTGGTTCTCAAAAACTGAGGGAAATACTTACGCTACTTTGCTGCATCATCCTTTCCTCTTCAAGGAAAAACCAACGCAGTGCTCAAGAGGTAGCAGGGGTCAAGGCTCGGCCGCCCCATTCAGCCAATCCAGCCATCGGGGGCGCAGGGAATCAGGACCGACCCGCTGCCCCAATCAGCGATGGGCCGGTTTTCTGCCTCCACCGCCTACCACCTGCATGGAGGACGCGTGGCGAGCAAGCAGAATCGAGGGGACGGGTGAGGCGACCGTTCCCCGCCCCATGATCGTGGGGCGTGGGCGCCTTGAAGACTGCGACCCAAGTCCACTCAGTAAATGGGCCGCGCCTCCATGCCTCCCTCTTTTTATGGGGAAGGCGCGGGCCGCCTCTTTACTATGATGTCACGCATGCGTGCAGGAACCGCTGTCGGATCACGGGTTCCAGCAAAACCCTCAAGGTTCGAACACTGGGGTGTGCGCGAAGATTTCCTCCCTACCGATCCACGTCCTAACTAGCTAAGATCTCAAGAACAAACTCGACGAACTCACAACACAAGGGACACAAGATTTATACTGGTTCGGGCCACCGTTGTGCTGTAATACCCTACTCCAATGTGGTGGTGGTGGATTGCCTCTTGGGCTGATGATGAACATTACAAGGGGAAGAACAGCCTCCTGAGGATGAGGTGTTCTTGTGCTTGGCGAACTTGTGTGTGTGTGGATTCGATCAGTTCAGGCTTGCTTGCCTTCTACTGTGGTGGCTAGTCCTATTTATAGAGGCCCTGGTCCTCTCCCAAATATTGAGCGGGAAGGGAGCCAACAATGGCCAATTTGAAAGGGGACAACTAGTACAGCTTATCCTAACAAAAGTAGTCTTCGCCTGCAAAAGGCTCTGGTGGTGACACCGCCTTGGGCTCCATGGTGACCTCCGTCCTGCCGTCCTGCTGGTCTTGGTCTTGTTGCACTGATATGGAAACCTTTGCTTGATGCCTCGGTACTCCGCGCCTACGCTTGCCTCCTTAGCACTAAAGAGGAAACAAGGACGCTATGCGCGCTGGCGCTCGCCTGGCACCCGCCTGGTCTCGATCGTCATGGCTCACGTCACGAGAACCTCACGAGGTTTGCCTCGCCTTGATCTCTCTGCCCCTCGTGAGCCTGCCTGGCGAGGCCGCTCCTGAGGAGGTCTTGTGTCGTCCGCCTCGCGAGGCTTGGCCCCTCGCGAGGGTCTTGAGTGCCTTGTTGATGAAGATGGGCCGTACAGGCCTGCTAGCGCAGCCACGCCGTGGGCCGCAGGTAGGCAAGTCTAGGGACCCTCGTTCCCAGAATGCCGACAGTAGCCCCCGGGCCCAAGGCGCGCTCGGGCTTGGCTTCGAGGCGAAGCCAAAGGTTAAGTACGGAGTGCCGCGGCCCCAAAAGCCTGCGGCCTCGGTCGACGCATGGCGGTTGATTGGACATGGGCGTCTCCGCTTCCCCACGCTGCCTTGGAGTCCGCCTGGCTATGCGGCCCCCGCTACCTGCATAGTTATTATTCCATCGCCCACGCCTTACTTTCTCAATCCCTCTGCTTCCTCGAGACTCTGCCCCTCCTCTCCAATCTGACATGTGCTTTGCTCGCTTCATCGCCATGGCGCCGAAACAAGCAGACAAGGGGAAGAAGCCTCTGTCCTCGCCAAGTGCGCCTCCAGCCGTCGAGCCTGCAGTCGGCCGTTCCTTGGTGCTCAACGACGAGGCCATGGACAAGGTGCGTCCCATGCTCGCCACCAGTTTCAATGAGTGGGGGGAGACGGCGGCTTGGCCTGCGTCTCGCGCCCGCATTGTCCAGGCGGCCACTAAGGTGCCAATCTTCATTGATGCCCTTTAGGCCGGCCTAATTCCCCCTTTCTCCGCCTTCTTCAACGCGGTGCTTGAACATTACCAGATCCACATGTTGCATCTCGACCACCAATCCGTGACTCTCCTTGCTGTCTTCGCCTTTGTGTGTGAGGCCATGGTGGGCATCGCCCCTTCTGTGGCCCTTCTCCGTCATTTCTTCTCATTGCATCTGATGGATCCTTGGCAAAGCTCGGGGTGCGTGAGCTTCCAGGCCGTGGCCGCGACGGCGGGCGCGGGGATCGACTTTGAGCTTCCTCCATCCACGAGCGAGTTTCGGACACGGTGGGTGTTTGTCGACGCCGGGGTGCTCAGCCCTCTGCTCCACTCACCGTTAGCACCTGTCGTTCCCAACTCCGGTTGGGGCCACGAGAAGCTCGCGAGCCCCTGTCTCGTCCCCGTCTGGCTCACCATGAGGAGGTTGAAGGACCGCGGCGTGACTGCGCCTATGGTGGTGAAGGAGTTTGTCAGACACCGAGTCACTCCGCTTCAGCGCCATTCTCGCCCGATGTGGGCCTTGCTCAGCACTCAAGACCACATGAGGTTTCAGGAGTCCGGGCTCCCTCTTAAGACGCGGCAAACGGTGCTCGAGGTCCTGACAGGTGTCCCTTCACCGGACGACATGCCTGGGAAGAGCTGTCTGCTGTACCGCTGCACGAACAAGGCTGAATTTGCAGAGAGCATGCCTTCCTTTGATGAGTGGGGACTGCGCCCGGACGGCCTGGCGGGGTCCCGCGAGAACCCCGTCGACATGGCTCCCTTCTTCGCCGCCAGCGCCGAGCTCGTCCCGAGTGTGGGTGCAGGGGGGCGAGCTTCGACGGAAGCTGGTAGCCTGAGCACTGAGGTGCATGTGCCGCCTGGGGATCTTGGGCCGTCGTCCTCGAGAGCTCGTGCTTCCTCCCCTGGGGCGCCGGTTGCGGAGGCAACACAGCACGTGGCTCCCGAGGCCGAAGCTCCGGAGGCCTCGGGAGGTTGCGGTCAAACGGCGCCAGACTGCTCTCCTCAGCTCGGCGCTCCTGAAGCTGTCCCTCCGAGCGCTTCCCCGGCTGCGCCCCGTGCCGGCCGCCACGTCCAACGCTTCGGCCGGCTGTGCGTGGATTTCGAGGAGCTCCACAAGAGGAAAGGATCTCCGAGCAGCAGCGGTATCTTCGGGCCGTTGAAGCGACGAAAGTACATCGCCGTCGATGAGTAATACTACACGTTGTGATTTCTTAATTGCTGCTTTCCTCCCTGACGTTGGCTCTTCAGGACCCCTTCCGTCAGGGCCGCTGAGTCCCCCGAGAAGCAACCTCCGCCTTCCTCGACTCCCCCGCTGGCCTTGAGCGCCCCGAGCCTGCATGTCGCGCCTGGAGCAGGGCCAGACGAGGAGGTGCGCTCGCCTTCATGGCGCTTCGAATCTGCGGCCCCGTCGTCCTTCCTCCACGGCCTGGCTTGGAGCTTGGCGGGCGTGCCCCGGACCTCTCCTCTAGTCATGGACAGTAGCTGGTTGGCTTCGGTCTTCGGTTCTTCTTCAAGCAGCGGGCCCCGACTGGCCGGGGCCCCTCGTGAGGTCGGGCTGGCGCCTGGGGAGGCACCAGCCCCCAGCCCCCTGCTGAGAGGGGGCGCGCCGCTTCACGCCCTGCCTGCAGCCCCCGAGGCGGAGGACGAGGCAGGCCGCGTGCTTGAGCTCGAGCGCGAGCGAAGCATCATTCGCCACGAGCTCTTTCAGGAGGCGATGAGCGCGATGAGCCGACTCGGCGGTGAACTTACGGGAGTCGACGCACGCCTCAAGGCTGAGGGTCTTCGGCTGGTGGAGGAACGGCGTAAGCTGAAGGTGGCCATCAACCTTGGCCGCTACCAGTGTGATCTTGATAACGCGAAGGCCGAGGCGTCCCTCAAGGTTTTTCGTGAAGCTTGCTCCCGAGCTCTGGAGGAGGCTCGCGAGGCTGACCGCCGTCGCGAGGCTGCGGAGAAGCGCGCGTGGGAGCTCCTGGCCTGGAGTGCGTCCCTGGAGCAGCAGGTGGAGGCGCGCAAAGCCGCCCTTGCGTCGCTGAGGGGGACACCCACCGAGGAAGAAGAGATCTGGAAGTGCGAGGAGGCGCTGGCTTTGGAGGACGTGGAGTGTAGCCTCAAGCTTGAGCAGCTGGAGATGAGGGAGCATCAAGTTGGCCAAGCGGAAGATGCCGTTGGCGCGCGCGAGGCCAAGGCTCAGGAGGAGGTTGATCACCAGGTGGCCGAGGCTCGCGCGGATCTTGAGGGTAGGTATGACTTGAGGTTGAAGCTTGCGGGGACAGAGGATGCGGGTAGGGCTGCCGCCCTGAGGCCCAAGCTGGCTGAAGTGGAGAGGCGCGAGGAGGCTACGACAGCCGCCCTGGTCACAGCGCAGGCGGAATTGGCCTCCGCCCGTGCCGAGTTGCTCTCTCTTCAGAAGCGGGTTGATGACGCCGAGTCCGTTGCGCGGCATAGTCGGGAGGAAGTGCTTCAGCGGTGGACGCTGGAGCGTGAGCATGCCCCCATGCTCCAGGACCTCAGGGTCAGGGCCAACGCGGCGTTGGGCTATGTCTGTGACGAGAATGCTCTGCACCCACACTCGAATGACTACGCCAGTCAGCTGCGCTTCTTTGCTGACGTGGTGACGCACCTGGAAGCTCGGTCCAATAGATCTCGCCAGCTTGTGGAAGAGAGAAGTCGGGGCCTGCTCGGGCGCGCGTTCTCCCGTGTCTTCAACCATCTTCGGAACACCTTCCCCGACTTCGACTTTGACGCCGCCATTGCCCCCGTACCACAGGCCATCCGTGGCGACCTGGCGCGGTGGGTGGAGGACAACGTGGATGCGCTGGTCAGAGCCTTTGCTTATGAAGACGACGCGGTGGTGGTCGCTGCGGACGAAGGCGACGTGGTTGATGATGGTGATGCCGGCGTTGGTGAAGGTGGAGGCGGCGCCAACGATGGTGACAGCGACGCCAGCGGTGCATCTGAAGGCGACGTGGAGGACGCGGCGAGCGACATATCTGGCTGATCCCTTGTGCCTTTACTGTTTTACCCTGTATGCAAAAACTTGGGCGTGGCCCCTAAAGATTGTGTGAGCATTTTGAGAGGGGGAGCCCCTCATGTAAACAAATCACAATTTTTACTCTTCTATGCCAAGCCGAGTGAGCGCCTTCGCGGATCCATGGGTCTGGCGGCAAGTTTTGCTGCTACGGTTTACCTTAGCTGGGGCGGACCCCGAATCGGATTGTAAGGTCGAGAGTTGCCGCAGAGCTCCTGAAGGGTCTGCTGGTCCACCCGAGCGGGCCTCGCGGGGATCTAGCGCCAATCGGCACGCGTGGTGCGTGTGCCGAGCTCAGCCCCGCTCGCGAGGGGCCTGCGAGGGGGAGGCAGCGAGTGCGAGTTTCAGAACAAGGCAAGAACCAGATGGCAAGAAATCGCTTAAACGAGAAGAGGCACCCCCCGCGCGCATCGATAAAAATTCAACTTCAACTTAAATCCAAATCCAGAAGACAAGGTTACAGAAAAGAGATCCAAAGCAAATGGCCGCGTCCGGCGCCTAGTCTAGTCTTCTGGTCTTCTCACCAGCGCGGAGCTAAGTGCTGCCACTAGGCATGGGAGGGAGCCCCCAAGGCCCGAGGGCGGCTCTCCGGAGACTCCAGGGCGTGTACAGCCCCACTCATTATTACGTGAGAGTGTCACGGGCGGCGATCTTCAAAGGCACTGGGCCTTCTTCACAGGTACCATCCTTGCTTCATATCGCCAGGCGAGGGCCCTGCCTTGCGCCACCCTCGACCACCTTTGAGCCAACCGGCAACCAGGACGACACAAAGGGGGGAAAGGGGACGCCAGCGGCGCCCTCGGCGACCATAGGTCCTCTGCCGGGGGAACGCTCGCCGGCGTCTCCCCGATAGAGGGCCTACCTCCGGGTGACACCTGGCTTCGCGCGACGCGGGGAGGGGCCTTGCTCCTGGCTCCCTCCATGCAGCCCCCAGCGTGCTTCCCCTGGCGGAAGGGGGGCTACTGCGCCGGGGTCGTCGGCCGATGTTGTGACCTGATTCACTTGCAGCCCATGGTTTGACTTTAGGTTTAGGACATATGTGGAAATGAGAAAGTGGTTGAGGGCTTTGGAGCATATCACTAAGCATTTTGAGCAAGCAATCCATTAAGCAACACCTCATCCCCTTTTAATAGTATTGGCTTTTCCTATGGACTCAATGTGATCTTGGATCACTAAAATGAAAATGTAGCGTCTTGAGCTTTTGCCAATATGTGTCCTTAGCATGTTGAGGGGTCCACATCTCTAGTCCATGCCATACCAACCATTGAACTTTCTGAAACATTAATCTTGAAAGAATATTATTTCAATGAGCTATATGTTGTTATGAATTACCAAGACCACCCAGGGATTAGTTGCACTTTCAATCTCCCCCTTTTTGGTAATTGATGACAACATATAGATCAAAGCTTCGACAAATGATAATATAAATGAAGTACATCGTCGCTTTGAGAAGTATGTGGTAAGCAAGAGCTCCCCCTAAATTTGTGCATTATGTAAAATTTGCTTTTGAATGCAAATGCACAATCGATTAGGATCATGGGTCACTCTTCCATGTCACATACATCTTGGTGGAGCGCTCAAAATGATAGAATATGGAATATGCACTTATCACCAAGGCAAGGTATGAATGATCACACATATGAGATAGAATATCATCATTCAAGCACAAACATTAAAGTATGATGTGATCAAACATATGATCATAGGAGTATCTCACACACAAGCATAAATAGTGTATCACCCAAACAAGCAAGCAAATAAAGTAGCAAGAGAGACAAATAAGACCAAAGCACTCTCTCTCTCTCTCTCAAAGCCTATGATCTATACACTTTCTCCCCTTTGGCAACAAGTTACCAAAAAGCTTGAAAATGCATAGTGCTATGCGGCTCTCTAAGCACGATCTCCGGGAGCTCCGGAGTGTGAAGGTGGCGTGGAGAGGAGTACTGCAACGAATGCATCCGAAGAGGTCTGAGGAGCTGGTGGAGTTGCAACTGGAGGAGCAACTGAGGTGGTAGATGCAGGTTCTGACACTATAGGTCTGGGATCAATAGCAACTGGCACAGCTGTGGACCTTGGTCCCCTTGGGACTTGCTGAAAAGCATCTGTTGTAGGTCCCTCACCCCTATCTTCAAGCTCTTCTTGAATCTTCTCCAAAGTTGACTGCATTTCTGTGACCTTCACATCTACATCACGTATTTTTATCTCGATAATCCTTTCAAGACTCTCTTGATTTTGAGTCAGGGTGGACAAACCTTTCTCAATCCTCAAAGTAGCCTGAATGAGATAACCAAGTTGATCTTGTTTGGACTTGAGAAATATCTGGGATGCCTCTTCAGCACTTGGTGTCTTGGATGCCTTCTCTGCTTTTACTTTTTCTTTCTTCTCCTGAGCCTCTACTGATGTAGGATGTGAGGCATCCATGACAACTGTGTTATCCTCAAAATCTGACCTCAAGGGAAGGTGCTCTTTGTCCAAGAGATACATTCCTTTGCCCATCTTGGAGTTGATGAGCATCTGAATGTGTGGATCGATCTCTTCTGGTCAGCTGCAGTCCTCTTGATTGTTTCAACTATCAAGCTCATCACCTTGAATTTCTGTGGCACATCAAACATTTGAAGCAAGTTGATGGAGTGGCCTCTGATCATGCTGTGATCTCCTGACTTGGGCAGTAAAGTATGCCTCAATATAGTGTTCATAGTGGCCAATCCAGACAACAGATAGTACACTGAGCCAAGCTTATGAGTCTCCAAGGCTTTGTCAGGAATCTCCTTGTACATGTTGGCCATGGAGTTGTGATCTTTCCTGGGCTTTGCATAGACATCAATGTCATCCTCAGCCTCTTCAGGGGCATTGATTAGTTCTGCCCACTCATCAATGGAAGATTGGTACCTAGTACCCTCTGTCATCCAGACAATCTTGCCATCATGGTAAAAATGAATTGTTGAGTAGAACTGCATGATCAACTCATCATTCCATTTGGTCAATTTTTGACCCACAAACTTGTCAACTCCATTTAGTCTGAAGCTCTCATGCACTCCAGGGAAGTAGTCCTCATTGTCATCAATGAATTTCCAGTCAACCCATTTCATATCACACACAATAGGCTTCTTGTCTAGGAGCACAGTCTCATAGAAATCTTGCTGTTCCTTAGTATGAAACATGTAGTCTACATCAGTCCTTCTTCTTGTGGCATAGGGATCTGACTGTCTCCATAATCTAAGACCTGCATCCTTCCTTATCCTCATATTCTCAGCCACAGGATGGGTATCATCATGATCTGGGATCTTGGGCTTCAATTTCCTAAGCACTTGGGGATCTTCCTCTTCTTCCACTTCAGGCACTAGGGCCTTGTTTTTCTCAGCAGCTGGTATGTTCCTAGTTGATCTCTTGGGTGCTGCAGGCTTAGAAGCTTGAGCAGCAGCAACAGCCTTGGGGGCAGTCTTGGGCTTTGATGGAGCAGCCCCTGACTTGATGGCATCCCCCATCAACTTCTGATTCTTGGCAGGAGGTGCATCTTGCTCTTCTTCCTCCTCATCTGAGTCTCTGACCATAGATGGTCTGCCAATCACTCTGGCCATGGTCTTCTTGACCCTTTCCTTCCTCTTCTTGCCCTCACCAGCCTCCTTTTCACTTGGTTCAGTTGTGGTTTGAGTTGAGGCTCTGGCTTTGGACATAGGAATCCTTTTGGCTGGAGCTTTCTTCTTCATCCCAGGCTTGGTGGTTGAAGCAATGCCAAATTCTTTCTTGACAACCTTTTTCTTGGAAGTGACTTCCTCATCAACCATAAAGTCTTCATCTTCTGAATTTGAGCTCCTTTTTCTCCTCTGCCTAGTAGCAGCCTTAGGTAGGTTGCTAGGAGTACTTCTGCTCCGATCATTGATACGTCTCCAACATATCTCTAATTTTTGATTGTTCCATGCTATTTTATTATCAATCTTGGATGTTTTATAATCATTTTATAGTCACTTTATATCATTTTTTGGTACTAACCTATTGACATAGTGCCAAGTGCCAGTTCCTGTTTTTCCATGTTTTTTACATCGCAGGAAATCAATATCAGACGGAGTCCAAATGCAACGAAACTTCGCGAAGATTTTTTATGGACAAGAAGAAAGATAATGGGCCCTGGTAGCACCTGGGGGGAGTCCCGTGGAGGGGACAACCCACCAGGGCGCTCCAGGAGGCCCAAGCGCGCCCTGGTGGGTTGTGCCCACCTCGGGTGCCCCCTGATAACCCACAAGTATAGGGGATCAATTGTAGCCTCTTTCGATAAGTAAGAGTGTCGAACCCAATGAGGAGCTAAAGGTAGAACAAATATTCCCTCAAGTTCTATCGACCACCGATACAACTCTACGCACGCTTGACGTTTTCTTTACCTAGAACAAGTATGAAACTAGAAGTACTTTGTAGGTGTTGTGGGATAGGTTTGCAAGAATATAAAGAGCACGTAAATAAAAACTAGGGGCTGTTTTAGGTAAAGAAGCAATAAAGTTAGTATAGCGAGTGTGGAAAAGTGGTGGTAGGAGTTGCGAAATTGTCCCTAAGCAATTGACTACCTTACTAGACCGATAGCAAGTTTTATATGGGAGAGGCCACTGCTAGCATGTCATCCCTGACTTGGATTCTATGCACTTATGATTGGAACTATTAGCAAGCATCCGCAACTACTAACATTCATTAAGGTAAAACCCAACCATAGCATTAAGATATATTGGTCCCCCTTCAATCCCGTATGCATCAATTTCTATGCTAGGTTGAAGCTTCTGTCACTCTTGCCCTCCAATACATAGTCCTATCAACATACAACTAACCCTATAGTGTGATCCACGCGCCCGCTCATATGATGGGCACCAAAGGACAGCAACATAACCACAAGCAAATTAAACAAATCATAGCAATTCACCAATTACCGGTAGGACAACGAAAATCTACTCAGACATCATAGGATGGCAACACATCATTGGATAATAATATGAAGCATAAAGCACCATGTTCAGGGTACAACGGGTTGCGGGAGAGTGGACTGTTGTAGATAGATGGGGAAAGGTGATGGACATGTTGGTGAAGATGACGGAGGTGTTGGTGTAGATTGCGGTGACGATGATGGCCCCGGCGGCGTTCCGGCGCCACCGAGAGAGAGGGGGGAGAGCCCCCCTCCTTCTTCTTATTCCTTGACCTTCCCCCTAGATGGGAGAAGGGTTTCCCCTATGGTCCAAGGCCTCCATGGCGGCGGAGGGGCGAGAGCCCCTCCGAGATTGGATCTGTCTCTCTGTCTCTCTCTGTTTCTGCGTTCCCTAATTCTGCCCTTTCACCGTTTCTTAAATTCCCGGAGATCCGTAACTCCGATTGGGTTGAAATTTGGACACAATTTTTATCCGGATATTGGGTTTCTTGCGGCAAAAGAAGGGCACCAACCGCCTTACGGAGTGGCCACGAGGGCCCAGGGCATCGTCTCACGTTGATTTCACTTCCCAAAATTCACATATATTCCAAACAAAATCTCCGTCATTTTTTTATCCCGTTTGGACTCCGTTTGATATGGATTTTCTGCGAAACAAAAAACATGCAACAAACAGGAACTGGCATTGGGCACTGGATCAATATGTTAGTCCCAAAAATAGTATAAAAAGTTGCCAAAAGTATGTAAAAGTTGTAGAATATTGGCATGGAACAATCAAAAATTATAGATACGACGGAGACGTATCAGCATCCCCAAGCTTAATTCCTGCTCGTCCTCGAGTAGGTAAATGATAAAAAAGATAATTTTTGATGTGGAATGCTACCTAGCAAAATCTTGATCACATAATCTAATCATGGCATGAATATTAAGACATGAGTGATTCAAAGCAATAGTCTATCATTTGACATTAAGACAATAATACTTCAAGCATACTAATAAAGCAATCATGTCTTTTCAAAATAACATGGCCAAAGAAAGTTATCCCTACAAAATCATATGGTCTGGCTATGCTCCATCTTCACCACAGAAAGTATTCAAATCATGCACAACCCCGATGACAAGCCAAGCAATTGTTTCATACTTTTGACGTTCTCAAACCTTTTCAAGTTTCACGCAATACATGAGCGTGAGCCATGGACATAGCACTATAGGTGGAATAGAATATGATGGTGGAGGTTGTGTGGAGAAGACAAAAGGGAAGAAAGTCTCACATCGACGCAGCTAATCAATGGGCTATGGAGATGCCCATCAATTGATGTCAATGCGAGGAGTAGGGATTGCCATGCAACGGATGCACTAGAGTTATAAGTGTATGAAAGCTCAACTGAAACTAAGTGGGTGTGCATCCAACTTGCTTGCTCATGAGGACCTAGGGCATTTGAGGAAGCCCATCGTTGGAATATACAAGCCAAGTTCTATAATGAAAATTCCCACTAGTATATGAAAGTGACAACTCAAGAGACTCTCTATATGAAGAACATGGTGCTACTCTGAAGCACAAGTGTGGTAAAAGGATAGTAACATTGTCCCTTCTCTCTCTTTTTTTCTCTTTTTTTGTAGGCTTCTTTGGCCTCTCTTTTTAGGGCTTATTTGGCCACTTTTATTTTGATAACCTCACATGGGAAAATGTTCTAATAATGATGATCATCACACTTTTATTTACTTACAACTCGATATCTAGAACAAAATATGACTCTATATGAATGCCTCCGGCGATGTACCAGGATGTGCAATGATCTAGCATAGCAAAGATATCAAAAAACGGACAAGACATGAAAACATCATGCTAGCTATCTTACGATCATGCAAAGCAATATGACAATGAATGCTCAAGTCATGTATATGATGATGATGGAAGTTGCATGGCAATATATCTCAGAATGGCTATGGAAATGCCATAATAGGTAGATATGGTGGCTGTTTTGTGGAAGATATAAGGAGGCTTATGTGTGATAGAGCGTATCGTATCACAGGGTTTGGATGCACCGGCGAAGTTTTCACCAACTCTCGAGGTGAGAAAGGGCAATGCATGGTACCGAAGAGGCTAGCAATGATGGAAGGGTGAGAGTGCGTATAATCCATGGACTCAACATTAGTCATAAAGAACTCACATACTTATGGCAAAAATCTATTAGTCATCGAAACAAAGTACTACGCGCAAGCTCCTAGGGGGATAGATTGGTAGGAAAAGACCATCGCTCGTCCCCGACCGCCACTCATAAGGAAGACAATCAATAAATACCTCATGCTCCAACTTCGTTACACAACGGTTCACCATACGTGCATGCTACGGGAATCACAAACTTCAACACAAGCATTTATACAATCCACAACTACCCACTAGCATGACTCTAATATCACCATCTTTATATCGCAAAACTATTGCAAGGAATCAAACATATCATATTCAGTGATCTACAAGTTTCATGTAGGATTTTATGACTAACCATGTGAATGACCAGTTCCTCTCAACTCTCTAAATAGATATAAGTGAAGCAAGAGAGTTTAATTCTTTCTACAAAAGATATGCCCACGCTCTAACAAATATAAGTGAAGCAAAAGAGCATTCTACAAATGGCGGTTTTCTATGTGAAGAGAAACAGGCAATCCAAACTTCAAATGATATAAGTGAAGCACATGAAGCATTCTATAAAGCCATACTCAGAAGATTTAAGTGAAGTGCAATGAGCATTCTATAAATCAACCATGGACTATCTCATACCAGCATGGTGCATAAAAGAAACGTGAAAACTAAATGCAAAAGACACTCCAACATTTGCACATTTCACATGAACGAAACGAAACCGAAAACATACCGATACTTGTTGAACAAAGATGGGATGCCTTCCGGGGCATCCACAATCTTAGACGCTTGAGTCTCCTTGAATATTTACTTGGGGTGCCATGGGCATCCCCAAGCTTGAGCTCTTGCCTCTCCTCCTTTTCCTCATATCGAGACCTCCTCGATCCTTGAACACTTCATCCACACAAAACTCAACAGAAAGTTCGGTAAGACCCGTTAGTATAATAAAGCAAATCACTACTCTAAGTACTGTTGCAAACCAATTAATATTTTGTTTTTGCACTGTATCTACTGTAATATAACTTTTCATGGCTTAATCCACTGATAGAAATTGATAGTTTCATCAAAACAAGCAAACTATGCATCAAAAACAGAATCTGTCTTAAACAGGGCAGTCTGTAGTAATCTGAACATTCACCATACTTCTGGTACTTCAAAAATTCTGAAAAATTAGGAAAAATAAAAAATTTGTATAGAAAGACATTTCAAAAAGTTTCAGATCCGTTTGACATTCCAGTAAAAAATGTAAAATCGCGCACTACAGCCAAAGTTTCTGTCTTGCACCGCACAAACCAACAAGCAATGTAAACATCCTAAAGCCAAATCTTGGCACATTATTTTTATAATACAATGGAATTGTACAAGGGGATAATTATTTTTGTTGAAAAGTTTTTGTAATCAAGGATCACAAAGTTTCCATGGGCATGAACAAAGTTCAAGGCTAGCTCCCATTTTAACAATGCTCATCTTTCTCACTTTCGCCTTTCTTTTTGAAAAAGTTTAAGGTTCCCCTCTTTATTTTATTTTGTTTTTAAACTTTATAAAAGCACACAACAGAAATAAATGACTCTCTATAACTTCCGGGTTGTCTCCCTGGCAGCGCTTTCTTTAAAGCCATTAAGCTAGGTATAGTGCTCAAGTAATGGATCCACTCGAATCCCAAGGTATATCAAAGACAATTTTAATTAACAATGATTTGTGATTTAGTAGTGAGCACAAAGCAACATATATCAAGCAATGACGAAGTCTAACTCTCTTCCTATGCATCGGCATGTCATAAAAGAACAATTCATGCATACATAGTAAAGGCCAATGCATAGTATAAACAGTTTCTTGCAATTTTATCGTGTTGGAAACATAGAGAGGCAGAGATGTAGTTCCTCTCTCATAATAATTGCAAGTAGGAGCAGCAAGCACATGCATATTATATTCATCAAAATCATCATGTGTAGTAGTGAAATGCAACCCATCAATATAATCCTTAATAAGGGCAAACTTCTCCGATATAGTGTAGTCGGGAGAATTCAAAAAGATAATAGGACTATCATGCATGGGTGCAATAACAACAATTTCATGTTTAACATAAGGAACTATAGCAAGTTCATCTCCATAAGCATAATTCATATTGGCATCTTGGCCACAAGCATAGCAAGCATCATCAAAAAGGGATATTTCAAAAGAATCAACGGGATCATAACAATCATGATAGCAATCATCCTTCGGTAAGCACGAAGGGAAATTAAACAATGTATGAGTTGAAGAGATACTCTCATTAGAAGGTGGGCACGGGTAGCTAATCTGCTCTTCCTCCATTTGTTCTTCGCTCTCCTCATCATCTTTTTCATCCAATGAGCCCACAGTTTCATCAATTCCTTCTTCCATAGACTCGTGCAAAATATTAGTCTCTTCTTGGACAGCGGAGACTTTCTCAATAAATTCATAAATATCATAATTGTATTTATAATTCTCATAGCAATATTTAAGGATAGCTAAATTTTCAGGTCTATAAACTGAATCATCAAAATCTTCAAACTCTTTAAACAAAGATTCAGTTTCACAAGCACCCTTAAAAGCAACAAATTCTTCTTTTCGTTCCACATCATAGTAATCATATATACCATTAGAATAAAAAGCTAAGGTTTCATTTGTTGGGAACCGTAGTAATTTCAAAAAAATTCCTACGCACACGCAAGATCATGGTGATGCATAGCAACGAGAGGGGAGAGTGTCGTCTACGTACCCTCGTAGACCGTAAGCGGAAGCGTCATAACAACGCGGTTGATGTAGTCGTACGTCTTCACGATCGACTGATCCTCATCACCAAACGTATGGCACCTCCGCGTTCAGCACACGTTCAGCTTGGTGACGTCCCGCGAACTCACGATCCAGTAGAGCTTCTGGGAAGAGCTTCGTCAGCACGACGGCATGGCGACGGTGATCATGATGTTACCGACACAGGGCTTCGCCTAAGCACCGCTACGATATGACCGAGGTGGATTATGGTGGAGGGGGGCACCGCACACGGCTAAGAGATCAATGATCAATTGTTGTGTCTTGGGGTGCCCCCTGCCCCCGTATATAAAGAAGCTAGGGGGGAGGCGGCCAGCCAGGAGGAGGGCGCGCCAAGGGGGGAGTCCTACTCCCACCGGGAGTAGGACTCCTCCTTTCCTAGTAGGAGTAGGAGAAGGGGGGAGGAGGAGAGAGAGGGGAAGGAAAGGGGCGCGCCGCCCCCCTCCTTGTCCAATTCGGACTAGAGGGGGAGGGGGTGCGCGGCCTGCCCTGGCCGCCCCTCCTCTTCTCCACCAAGGCCCAATAGGCCCATTATACTCCCCCCGGGGGGGTTCCGGTAATCCCCCGGTACTCCGGTATATGTCCGAAACCTCCCGAAACACTTCCGGTATCCGAACATAGTCGTCCAATATATCGATCTTTACGTCTCGTCCATTTCGAGAATCCTCGTCATGTCCGTGATCATATCCGGGACTCTGAACTAGCTTCGGTACATCAAAACACAAAAACTTATAATACCGATCGTCACAGAACTTTAAGCGTGCGGACCCTACGGGTTTGAGAAGTATGTAGACATGACCGAGACACGTCTCCGGTCAATAACCAATTGCGGAACCTGGATGCTCATATTGGTTCCTACATATTCTACGAAGATCTTTATCGGTCAAACCGCATAATAGCATACGTTGTTCCCTTTGTCATCGGTATGTTACTTGCCCGAGATTCGATCGTCGGTATCTTAATACCTAGCTCAATCTCGTTACTGGCAAGTCTCTTTACTCGTTCCGTAGTGCATAATCCCGTAACTAACTTTTTAGTTACATTGCTTGCAAGGCTTATAGTGATGTGCATTACCGAGAGGGCCCAGAGATACCTCTCCGACAATCGGAGTGACAAATCCTATTCTTGATCTATGCCAACTCCACAAACACCATCGAAGACACCTGTAGAGCACCTTTATAATCACCCAGTTACATTGTGACGTTTGGTAGCACACAAAGTGTTCCTCCGATATTCGGGAGTTGCATAATCTCATAGTCATAGGAACATGTATGAGTCATGAAGAAAGCAATAGCAGTAAACTAAACGATCAAGTGCTAAGCTAATGAAATGGGTCAAGTCAATCACATCATTCTCCTAATGATGTGATCCCCTTAATCAAATGACAACTCATGTCTATGGCTAGGAAACTCAACCATCTTTGATCAACGAGCTAGTCAAGTAGAGGCATACTAGTGACACTATGTTTGTCTATGTATTCACACATGTATTATGTTTCCGGTTAATACAATTCTAGCATGAATAATAAACATTTATCATGATATGAGGAAATAAATAATAACTTTATTATTGCCTCTAGGGCATATTTCCTTCAGTCTCCCACTTGCACTAGATTCATTAATCTAGATTACACAGTAATGATTCTAACACCCATGGAGTCTTGGTGCTGATCATGTTTTGCTCGTGGAAGAGGCTTAGTCAACGGGTCTGCAACATTCAGATCCGTATGTATCTTGCAAATCTCCATGTCTCCCACCTGGATTTGATCCCGGATGGAATTGAAGCGTCTCTTGATGTGCTTGGTCCTCTTGTGAAATCTGGATTCCTTTGCCAAGGCAATTGCACCAGTATTGTCACAAAAGATTTTCATTGGACCCGATGCACTAGGTATGACACCTAGATCGGATATGAACTCCTTCATCCAGACTCCTTCATTTGCTGCTTCCGAAGAAGCTATGTACTCCGCTTCACACGTAGATCCCGCCACGACGCTTTGTTTAGAACTGCACCAACTGACAGCTCCACCGTTCAATATAAACATGTATCCAGTTTGCGATTTAGAATCGTCTGGATCAATGTCAAAGCTTGCATCGACGTAACCATTTACGACGAGCTCTTTGTCACCTCCATAAATGAGAAACATATCCTTAGTCCTTTTCAGGTATTTCAGGATGTTCTAGACCGCTGTCCAGTGATCCACTCCTGGATTACTTTGGTACCTCCCTACTAAGCTAATAGCACGGCACACATCAGGTCTGGTACACAGCATTGCATACATGATAGAGCCTATGGCTGAAGCATAGGGAACACTTTTCATTTTCTCTCTATCTTCTGCAGTGGTCGAGCATTGATTCTGACTCAACTTCACACCTTGTAACACAGGCAAGAACCCTTTCTTTGCTTGATCCATTTTGAACTTTTTCAAAACTTTGGCAAGGTATGTGCTTTGTGAAATTCCAATTAAGCGTCTTGATCTATCTCTATAGATCTTGATGCCCAATATGTAAGCAGCTTCACCAAGGTCTTTCATTGAAAAACTCTTATTCAGATATCCTTTTATGCTATCCAGAAATTCTATATCATTTCCAATCAACAATATGTCATCCACATATAATATTAGAAATGCTACAGAGCTCCCACTCACTTTCTTGTAAATACAGGCTTCTCCAAAAGTCTGTATAAAACCATATGCTTTGATCACACTATCAAGACGTTTATTCCAACTCCGAGAGGCTTGCACCAGTCCATAAATGGATCGCTGGAGCTTGCACACTTTGTTAGCTCCCTTTGGATCGACAAAACCTTCTGGTTGCATCATATACAACTCTTCTTCCAGAAATCCATTCAGGAATGCAGTTTTGACATCCATTTGCCAAATTTCATAATCCTAAAATGCGGCAATTGCTAACATGATTCGGACAGACTTAAGCATCGCTACGGGTGAGAAAGTCTCATCGTAGTCAATCCCTTGAACTTGTCGAAAACCTTTCGCAACAAGTCGAGCTTTGTAGACAGTAACATTACCGTCAGCGTCAGTCTTCTTCTTGAAAATCCATTTATTCTCTATGGCTTGCCGATCATCGGGCAAGTCAACCAAAGTCCACACTTTGTTCTCATACATGGATCCCATCTCATATTTCATGGCCTCAAGCCATTTTGCGGAATCTGGGCTCACCATCGCTTCTTCGTAGTTCGTAGGTTCACCTTGGTCAAGAAACATGACTTCCAGAATAGGATTACCATACCACTCTAGTGTGGATCTTACTCTGGTTGACCTACGAGGTTCGGTAGTAACTTGATCTGAAGTTTCATGATCAACATCATTAGCTTCCTCACTAATTGGTGTAGGTGTCATAGGAACCGGTTTCTGTGATGAACTACTTTCCAATAAGGGAGCAGGTACAGTTACCTCATCAAGTTCTACTTTCCTCCCACTCACTTCTTTAGAGAGAAACAACTTCTCTAGAAAGGATCCATTTTTAGCAACAAAAGTATTGCCTTCGGATCTGTGATAGAAGGTGTACCCAACAGTTTCCTTTGGGTATCCTATGAAGACACATTTCTCCGATTTGGGTTCGAGCTTATCAGGTTAAAGCTTTTTCACATAAGCATCGCAGCCCCAAACTTTAAGAAACGACAACTTTGGTTTCTTGCCAAACCACAGTTCATAAGGCGTCGTCTCAACGGATTTCGATGGTGCCCTATTTAACGTGAATGCAGCCGTCTCTAAAGCATAACCCCAAAACGATAGCGGTAAATCAGTAAGAGACATCATAGATCGCACCATATCTAGTAAAGTACGATTACGACGTTCGGACACACCATTACGCTGTGGTGTTCCGGGTGGCGTGAGTTGCGAAACTATTCCGCATTGTTTCAAATGTAGAACAAACTCGTAACTCAAATATTCTCCTCCACGATCAGATCGTAGAAACTTTATTTTCTTGTTACGATGATTTTCCACTTCACTCTGAAATTCTTTGAACTTTTCAAATGTTTCAGACTTATGTTTCATTAAGTAGATATACCCATATCTACGCAAATCGTCTGTGAAGGTGAGAAAATAACGATACCCGCCGCGAGCCTCAATATTCATCGGACCACATACATCAGTATGTATGATTTCCAATAAATCTGTTGCTCGCTCCATTGTTCCGGAGAACGGCGTTTTAGTCATCTTGCCTATGAGGCATGATTCGCAAGTACCAAGTGATTCATAATCAAGTGATTCCAGAAGTCCATCAGTATGGAGTTTCTTCATGCGCTTTACACCAATATGACCCAAACGGCAGTGCCACAAATAAGTTGCACTATCATTATCAACTCTGCATCTTTTGGCTTCAACATTATGAATATGTGTATCACTACTATTGAGATTCAATACAAATAGACCACTCTTCAATGGTGCATGACCATAAAATATATTACTCATATAAATAGAACAACAATTATTCTCAGATTTAAATGAATAACCGTCTCGCATCAAAAGATCCAGATATAATGTTCATGCTTAACGCTGGCACCAAATAACAATTATTCAGGTCTAAAACTAATCCCGAAGGTAGATGTAGAGGTAGCGTGCCGACGGCGATCACATCGACTTTGGAACCATTTCCCACGCGCATCGTCACCTCGTCCTTAGCCAGTCTTTGCTTAATCCGTAGTCCCTATTTCGAGTTGCAAATATTAGCAACAAAACCAGTATCAAGTACCCAGGTGCTACTGCGAGCTCTAGTAAGGTACACATCAATAACATGTATATCACATATACCTTTGTTCACCTTGCCATCCTTCTTATCAGCCAAATACTTGGGGCAGTTCCGCTTCCAGTGACCAGTCTATTTGCAGTAGAAGCACTATATCTCAGGCTTAGGTCCAGACTTAGGTTTCTTCTCTTGAGCAGCAACTTGTTTGCCGTTCTTCTTGAAGTTCCCCTTCTTCTTCCCTTTACCCTTTTTCTTGAAATTGGTGGTCTTGTTGACCATCAACACTTGATGCTCCTTTTTGATTTCTACCTCCGCAGCCTTTAGCATTGCGAAGAGCTCAGGAATTGTCTTATCCATCCCTTGCATATTATAGTTCATCACGAAGCTCTTGTAGCTTGGTGGCAGTGATTGAAGAATTCTGTCAATGACACTATCATCTGGAAGATTAACTCCCAGTTGAATCAAGTGATTGCGGTACCCAGACATTATGAGTATATGTTCACTGACAGAACTATTCTCCTCCATCTTGCATAGAACTTATTGAAGACTTCATATCTCTCAGTCCGGGCATTTGCTTGAAATATTAACTTCAACTCCTGGAACATCTCATATGCTCCATGACGTTCAAAACGTTGTTGAAGTCCCGATTCTAAGCCGTAAAGCATGGCACACTGAACTATCGAGTAGTCATCAACACGTGACTGCTAGGCATTCACAATGTCTGCAGTTGCCGGCGCAGGTGGTACACCTAGCGGTGCTTCCAGGATGTAATTCTTCTGTGCAGCAATGAGGATAATCCTCAAGTTACGGACCCAGTCCGTGTAATTGCTACCATCATCTTTCAACTTTGCTTTCTCAAGGAACGCATTAAAATTCAACGGAACAACAGCACGGGCCATCTATCTACAACAACATAGACAAGCAAAATACTATCAGGTACTAAGCTCATGATAAATTTAAGTTCAATTAATCATATTACTTCAAAACTCCCACTTAGATAGATATCTCTCTAATCATCTAAGTGATCACGTGATCCATATCAACTAAACCATAATCGATCATCACGTGAGATGGAGTAGTTTTCAATGGTGAACATCACTATGTTGATCATATCTACTATATGATTCACGCTTGACCTTTCGGTCTCAGTGTTCCGAGGCCATATCGGCATATGCTAGGCTCGTCAAGTTTAACCCGAGTATTTCTGTGTGTGCAAAATTGGCTTGCACCCGTTGTAGATGAATGTTGAGCTTATCACACCCGATCGTCACGTGGTGTCTCGGCACGACAAACTTTGGCAATGGTGCATACTCAGGGAGAACACACTTTTATCTTGAAATTTAGTGACAGATCATCTTAGAATGCTAATCAAAGCAGAATAAGATGCATAAAGGATAAACATCACATGCAATCAATATAAGTGATATGATATGGCCATCATCATCTTGTGCCTTTGATCTCCATCTCCAAAGCACCGTCATGATCACCATCGTCACCGGCGCGACACCTTGATCTCCATCGTAGCATCATTGTCGTCTCGCCACCTATTGCTTCTATGACTATCGCTACCGCTTAGTGATAAAGTAAAGCAATTACATGGCGATTGCATGCATACAATAAAGCGACAACCATATGGCTCCTGCCAGTTGCCGATAACTCCGTTACAAAACATGATCATCTCATACAATAAATATAGCATCATGCCTTGACCATATCACATCACAACATGCCGTGCAAAAACAAGTTAGACGTCCTCTACTTTGTTGTTGCAAGTTTTACGTGGCTGCTACGGGCTGAGCAAGAACCGTTCTTACCTACGCATCAAAATCACAACGATGTTTCGTCAAGTTAGTGTTATTTTAACCTTCACAAGGACCGGGTGTAGCCACACTCGGTTCAACTAAAGTTGGACAAACTGACACCCGCCAGCCACCTGTGTGCAAAGCACATCAGTAGAACCAGTCTCGCGTAAGCGTACGCGTAATGTCGGTCCGGGCCGCTTCATCCAAAAATACCGCCGAACCAAAGTATGACATGCTGGTAAGCAGTATGACTTGTATCGCCCACAACTCACTTGTGTTCTACTCGTGCATATAACATCTACGCATAAACCTGGCTCGGATGCCACTGTTGAGAAACGTAGTAATTTCAAAAAATATCCTACGCACACGCAAGATCATGGTGATGCATAGCAACGAGAGGGGAGAGTGTCGTCTACGTACCCTCATAGACCGTAAGCGCAAGCGTTATAACAACGCGGTTGATGTAGTCGTACGTCTTCACGATCGACCGATCCTCACCACCGAACGTATGGCACCTCCGCGTTCAGCACACGTTCAGCTCGGTGACGTCCCGCGAACTCACGATCCAGTAAAGCTTCCGGGAAGAGCTTCATCAGCACGACGGCATGGTCACGGTGATGATGATGTTACGGACGCAGGGCTTCGCCTAAGCACCGCTATGATATGACCGAGGTGGATTATGGTGGAGGGGGGCACCGCACACGGCTAAGAGATCAATGATCAATTGTTGTGTCTTGGCGTGCCCCCTGCCCCCGTATATAAAGGAGCTAGGGGGGAGGCGGCCGGCCAGGAGGAGGGTGCGCCAAGGGGGGAGTCCTACTCCCACCGGGAGTTGGACTCCTCCTTTCCTAGTAGGAGTAGGAGAAGGGGGAAGGAGGAGAGAGAGGGGAAGGAAAGGGGGGCGCCGCCCCCCTCCTTGTCCAATTCAAACTAGAGTGGGAGGGGGCGCGCGGCCTGCCCTGGCCGCCCCTCCTCTTCTCCACCAAGGCCCAATAGGCCCATTATACTCCCCGGGGGGTTCCGGTAATCCCCCGGTACTCCGGTATATGTCTGTGATCATATCAGGGACTCCGAACTACCTTCGGTACATCAAAACACAAAAACTCATAATACCGATTGTCACAGAACTTTAAGCGTGCGGACCCTACGGGTTGGAGAACTATGTAGACATGACCGGGACACGTTGATACGTCCATTTTGCATCATGCTTTTACATCGATATTTATTGCATTATGCGCTGTTACTACACATTATGTCACAATACTTATGCCTATTCTCTCTTATTTTACAAGGTTTACATAAGGAGGTTGAATGCCGGCAGCTGGAATTCTGGACTGGAAAAGGAGCAAATATTAGAGACCTATTCTGCACAACTCCAAAAGTCCTGAAACTCCACGAAAGTAATTTTTGGAAATAATAAAAAACACTGAGCGAAAGAAATACCAGAGGGGGCCCACACCCTGTCCACGAGGGTGGGGGGCGCGCCCCCTGCCTCGTGGGCCCCCTGTTGGCCCTCCGGTGCCCATCTTCTGCTATATGAAGTCTTTCGTCCGAAGAAAAATCAGGAGCAAGCTTTCGGGACGAGACTCCGCCGCCACGAGGCGGAACCTTGGCGGAACCAATCTAGGGCTCCGGCAGAGCTGTTCTGCCGGGGACACTTCCCTCCGGGAGGGGGAAATCATCGCCATCGTCATCACCAACGCTCCTCTCATCGGGAGAGGGCCAATCTCCATCAACATCTTCACCAGCACCATCTCCTCTCAAACCCTAGTTCATCTCTTGTATCCAATTCTTGTCTCCAAGTCTGGGATTGGTACCCGTAGGTTGCTAGTAGTGTTGATTACTCCTTGTAGTTGATGCTAGTTGGTTTATTTGGTGGAAGATCATATGTTCAGATCCTTTATGCATATTAATACTCCTCTGATTATGAACATGAATATGCTTTGTGAGTAGTTACGTTTGTTCCTGAGGACATGGGAGAAGTCTTGCTATTAGTAGTCATGTGAATTTGGTATTCGTTCGATATTTTGATGAGATGTATGTTGTCTTTCCTCTAGTGGTGTTATGTGAACGTCGACTACATGACACTTCACCATTATTTGGGCCTAGAGGAAGGCATTGGGAAGTAATAAGTAGATGATGGGTTGCTAGAGTGATAGAAGCTTAGACCCTAGTTTATGTGTTGCTTCGTAAGGGGCTGATTTGGATCCATATGTTTCATGCTATGGTTAGGTTTACCTTAATACTTCTTTTGTAGTTGCGGATGCTTGCAATAGGAGTTAATTATAAGTGGGATGCTTGTCCAAGTAAGGGCAGCACCCAAGCACTGGTCCACCCACATATCAAATTATCAAAGTACCGAACGCGAATCATATAAACGTGATGAAAACTAGCTTGACGATAATTCCCATGTGTCCTCGGGAGCGCTTTTCTCTATATAAGAGTTTGTCCAGGCTTGTCCTTTGCTACAAAAAGGATTGGGCCACCTTTCTGCACTTTATTTACTTTTGTTACTTGTTGCTCGTTACAAATTATCTTATCACAAAACTATCTGTTACCTATAATTTCAGTGCTTGCAGAGAATACCTTGCTGAAAACCGCTTATCATTTCCTTCTGCTCCTCGTTGGGTTCGACACTCTTACTTATCGAAAGGACTACGGTAGATCCCCTATACTTGTGGGTCATCAAGACTCTTTTCTGGCACCGTTGCCAGGGAGTGAAGCGCCTTTGGTAGGTGGAATTTGGTAAGGAAAAATTTATATAGTGTGCTGAAATTTACTGTCACTTGCTACTATGGAAAGTAATCCTCTGAGGGGCTTGTTCGGGGTATCTTCACCCCGACCAGTAGAGCAAAGAGTTGCTCCCCAACCTACTGAACCTACTGAAAATGAAAATGTCTACTTTGAAATTCCTTCGGGTATGGTAGAAAAACTGCTAGCTAATCCTTTTGCAGGAGATGGAACATTACATCCTGATGAGCACCTAATCTATGTGGATGAGGTTTGTGGATTATTTAAGCTTGCAGGTATGCCCGATGATGTTATCAAGAAGAAGGTCTTCCCTTTATCTTTGAAGGGAGATGCATTGACATGGTATAGGCTATGTGATGATATGGGATCATGGAACTACAAACGATTGAAATTGGAATTCATCAAAAGTTTTATCCTATGCATCTTGTTCATCGTGATCGCAATTATATATATAATTTTTGGCCTCGCGAAGGAGAAAGCATCGCTCAAGCTTGGGGGAGGCTTAAATCAATGTTATATTCATGCCCCAATCATGAGCTCCCAAGAGAAATGATTATTCAAAATTTTTATGCCCGGCTTTCTGATAACAATCGCACCATGCTCGATACTTCTTGTGCTGGCTCTTTTATGATGAAGACTATTGAATTCAAATGGGATTTATTGATAAGAATTAAACGCAACTCTGAAGATTGGGATCTCGACGAAGGTAAGGAGTCAGGTATGACACCTAAGTTTGATTGTGTTAAATCTTTTATGGATACCGATGTTTTCCATAAATTTAGCACTAAATATGGACTTGACTCTGAGATAGTAGCTTCCTTTTGTGAATCTTTTGCTACTCATGTTGATCTCCCTAAGGAGAAGTGGTTTAAATATCATCCTCCCATAGAAGTAAAAGTAGCTGCACCTATTAAAGTTGAAGAAAAGACTATCACTTATAATGATCCTATTGTTCCTACTGCTTATGTTGAGAAACCACCTTTTCCTGTTAGGATAAAGAATCATGCTAAAGCTTCAACTGTGGTTCGTATAAGCAATATTAGAACTTATACACTTCCTGAGCAAGTTAAAGTTGAACCTAATATTGCTATGGTTAAAGATCTCTTGGCTGATAATATTGATGGGCATGTTATTTATTTCTGTAATGAGACTGCTAGAATTGCTAAACCTTGTGCTAAAGATAAACATAGACCTGTGGTAGGCATGCCTGTTATTTCTGTTAAAATAGGAGATCATTGTTATCATGGCTTATGTGACATGGGTGCTAGTGCTAGTGCAATACCTATTGACTTATACAAAGAAATTATGCATGATATTGCACCTGCTGAGTTAGAAGATATTGATGTCACAATTAAACTTGCCAATAGAGATACTATTTCACCAATTGGGATTGTTAGAGATGTTGAAGTCTTGTGTGGGAAAACTAAATATCCTACTGATTTTCTTGTTCTTGGTTCCCCACAAGATAGCTTTTGTCCCATTATATTTGGTAGACCCTTCTTAAACACTGTTAATGCTAAGATAGACTGCGAAAAGGATGTTGTTACTATTGGTCTAGGTGATATGTCTCATGAGTTTAATTTCTCTAAATTTCGTAGACAATACCGTGAAGAGGAATTGCCTAGTAAAGATGAAATTATTGGTCTTGCTTCTATTGCCGTACCTCCTAATGATCCTTTAGAACAATATTTGCTAGACCATGAAAATGATATGTTTATGAATGAAAGAAGGAAAATAGATGAAGTGTTCTTTAAACAGGGTCCTATTCTGAAACACAACTTGCCTGTTGAAATCTTAGGGGATCCTCCTCCACCCAAGGGTGATCCCGTGTTTGAGCTTAAACCATTGCCTGATACTCTTAAATATGCTTACCTTGATGAAAAGAAGATATATCCTGTTATTATTAGTGCTAACCTTTCAGAGAAGGAGGAAGAAAAATTATTGAAAACTCTGAAGAAGCACCGTGCTGCTATTGGATATACTCTTGATGATCTTAAGGGTATTAGTCCCACTCTATGTCAACACAAAATAAATTTGGAGAAAGATGCCAAACCAGTTATTGATCATCAACGACGGCTGAATCCTAAAATGAAAGAAGTGGTAAGAAAGGAAATACTAAAGCTCCTTGAGGCAGGTATAATTTATCCCGTTGCTGATAGTCAGTGGGTAAGTCCTGTCCATTGTGTCCCTAAGAAGGGAGGTATTACTGTCGTTCCTAATGATAAAGATGAATTGATTCCGCAAAGAATTATTACAGGTTATAGGATGGTAATTGATTTCTGCAAATTAAATAAAGCTACTAAAAAAGACCATTACCCCTTACCTTTTATTGATCAAATGCTAGAAAGATTATCCAAACATACACATTTTTGCTTTCTATATGGTTATTCTGGTTTCTCTCAAATACCTGTGTCAGCTGATGATCAAGCTAAGACCACATTTACTTGCCCTTTCGGTACTTTTGCTTATAGACGTATGCCTTTTGGTTTATGTAATGCACCTGCTACCTTTCAAAGATGTATGATGGCTATATTCTCTGACTTTTGTGAAAAGATTTGTGAGGTTTTCATGGACTATTTCTCCGTTTATGGATCCTCTTTTGATGATTGCTTGAGCAACCTTGATCGAGTTTTGCAGAGATGTGAAGAAACTAATCTTGTCTTGAATTGGGAAAAGTGCCACTTTATGGTTAATGAAGGTATTGTCTTGGGGCATAAAATTTCTGAAAGAGGTATTGAAGTTGATAAAGCTAAAGTTGATGCTATTGAAAAGATGCCATGTCCCAAGGACATCAAAGGTATAAGAAGTTTCCTTGGTCATGCCGGGTTTTATAGGAGGTTCATTAAGGACTTCTCAAAAATTTCTCGGCCTCTGACTAATCTATTACAAAAATATATACCATTTGTATTTGATGATGATTGTGTAGAAGCATTTGAAATACTTAAGAAAGCATTGATTTCTGCACCTATCGTTCAGCCACCTGATTGGAATTACCCTTTGAAATTATGTGTGATGCTAGTGATTATGCTGTAGGTGCTGTTCTAGGGCAAAGAGTTGATAATAAATTAAATGTTATTCAATATGCTAGTAGAACTCTA
This sequence comes from Aegilops tauschii subsp. strangulata, assembly GCF_002575655.3. Classification (NCBI taxonomy): domain Eukaryota; kingdom Viridiplantae; phylum Streptophyta; class Magnoliopsida; order Poales; family Poaceae; genus Aegilops; species Aegilops tauschii. Next base: position 491,240,612 of record NC_053039.3, read on the forward strand.
GACAATGCCCAGAGAAATTATGCTACTACTGAAAAAGAATTCTTAGCAGTTGTATTTGCTTGTGATAAGTTCAGACCTTATATTGTTGATTCTAAAGTAACTATTCACACTGATCATGCTGCTATTAAATATCTTATGGAAAAGAAAGGTGCTAAACCTAGACTTATTAGATGGGTTCTCTTGCTACAAGAATTTGATTTGCATATTATTGATAGAAAGGGAGCTGAGAACCCCGTTGCAGACAACTTGTCTAGGTTAGAAAATGTTCTTGATAACCCACTACCTATTGATGATAGCTTTCCTGACGAACAATTAAATGTCATAAATGCTTCTCATACTCCTCCATGGTATGCGGATTATGCTAATTACATTGTTGCTAAATTTATACCACCTAGTTTCACATACCAGCAAAAGAAAAAGTTTTTCTATGATTTGAGACATTACTTCGGGGATGACCCACATCTTTATAAAGAAGGAGTAGATGGTGTCATTAGACGTTGTGTAATTGAGCATGAACAGGAACAGGTCCTATGCAAGTGTCACTCCGAGGCTTATGGAGGACACCACGCTCGAGATAGAACTGCACACATAAGGTATTGCAATCCGGTTTTTATTGGCCTACTCTTTTCAAGGATGCCCGTAAGTTTGTCTTATCTTGTGATGAATGTCAAAGAATTGGTAATATTAGTAGACGTCAAGAAATGCCTATGAATTATTCACTTGTTATTGAACCATTTGATGTTTGGGGCTTTGATCATATGGGACCCTTCCCTGCCTCTAATGGATATACACATATTTTAGTTGCTGTTGATTACGTTACTAAGTGGGTAGAAGCTATTCCAACTAGTAGTGCTGACCATAACACCTCTATTAAGATGCTTAAAGAAGTTATTTTTCTGAGGTTCGGAGTCCCTAGATATTTAATGACTGATGGTGGTTCACATTTTAGTCATAGTGCTTTTCGTAACATGCTTGCTAAGTATGATGTTAATCATAGAATTGCATCTCCTTATCACCCACAGTCTAGTGGTCAAGTAGAATTGAGTAATAGAGAACTCAAATTAATTTTGCAAAAGACTGTTAATAGATCTAGAAAGAATTGGTCCAAGAAACTTGATGATGCATTATGGGCCTATAGAACTGCATATAAAAACCCTATGGGTATGTCTCCGTATAAAATGGTTTATGGAAAAGCATGTCACTTGCCTCTCGAACTAGAACATAAGGATTATTGGGCTATTAAAGAGCTCAACTATGATTTCAAACTTGCTGGTGAGAAGAGGTTATTTGAAATTAGCTCACTTGATGAATGGAGAACCCAAGCCTATGAGAATGCCAATTTGTTTAAAGAAAAAGTTAAAAGATGGCATGACAAAAGAATACAAAAGCGTGAGTTTAATGTAGGTGATTATGTATTGCTATACAACTCTCGTTTAAGATTTTTTGCAGGAAAACTTCTCTCTAAATGGGAAGGTCCTTACGTTATCGAGGAGGTCTATCGTTTCGGTGCCATAAAAATCAACAATTTTGAAGGCACAAATCCGAAGGTGGTGAACGGTCAAAGAATTAAACATTATATCTTAGGTAATCCTATAAATATTGAAACCAATGTTATTGAAATGGTAACCCCGGAGGAATACATAAGGGACACTTTCCAGAACGTTTCAGACTCCGAAAAGGAATAGGTACGTGGTACGGTAAGTAAACAGACTCCAAAACAGTTCTAATGGCAATTTTCCTTCGTTTTGGAATATTTAGAAAAATAGAAAAATAAGAAGCAATCCAGGAAGGACACGAGGGTGGAGGGCGCGCCCTACCCCCCTGGGCGCGCCCCCTGCCTCGTGGGCACCTCGTGCGCTATCCGTACTCCATTTTCTTGCATGATACGTATTTTGGTCGGTAAAAATTCATTATATAATCTCCCGAAGGTTTTGACTCCCGTATCACGCAATTGTCCTTTGCTCTTGTTTCAAGCTGTTTCTGTAGCAGATTTGGAGCAAGATGTCATCTCAGGATTCCGACGGAGAGAGCTATGTCTCACACCTCATTGCTGACCCAAAGACCTATGGGGATCTAACCCCTTGTGATCAAACTACAGATGAGGAGGAGGATGCTCATTTGATGAGGATCAATGATTCAAGTTCGGAGGAGGAGGATGTCCCTCTACCTCAACCTGGGGATATGCACGGGAAGTTCAAGAAATCTAGTCTCCCTAAAAGGGCTAAACTATCTAACAACCGATCTATTCCTTCTCGTTTTTGGCAGAAAAGCAAAGGAGATTTATGTGACAAGATCTTGAAACTGGAATCGGAGGCAGATGATTTAAAATAGGAAATTGCCCTTCTCAATTACAGTATGAAGAAGCTAAAGACACAACTGTCATCATCAACAACCCATCATCATCTCCGAAGAAGGAGACATAATCATATGGGTATGGGCACTCCCCTTGGCAACCGCCAAGCTTGGGGGAGGTGCCCCGGTATCGTATCACCATCACATCTCTATCTTTACCGTTTTTCTTAGTTCGATCCTTTTAGTAATATCTTGATCTAGTAGAATAAAGTTTTGGTATGATCTAGTTTTGAGTTTTGCTTTATGATCCCTCTATGTAATCGAGTCCGTGAGCTATATAGTAAAGATTAGTGTTGAGTCAAGGGCTTGATTACTTTGCCATGATCTTGAATGAATAAAAGAAAAATAAAGAATAAAAAGAAATAAAAAGAGATCATATTGATCTTATGGAGAGTAATGACTTCACATAGAAAGAGTATGATGATTAAAAGTTGTTGAGAGTTGACAAACATAGTTTTGGTCATCGTTGCAATTAATAGGAAGTAATAAAGAAAGAGAGGTTTCATATATAAATATACTATCTTGGACATCTTTTATGATTGGGAGCACTCATTAAAATATGACATGCTAAAGAGTTGAGGTTGGACAAGGAAGACAACGTAATGGGTTATGTTTTCTTATATCTGAGATAAAGTATATTGTCATGGATCATCCAACAAGTTGAGCTTGCCTTTCCCCCTCATGCTAGCCAAATTCTTTGCACCAAGTAGAGATACTACGTGTGCTTCCAAATACCCTTAAACCAGTTTTGCCATGAGAGTCCACCATATCTACCTATGGATTGAGTAAGATCCTTCAAGTAAGTTGTCATCGGTGCAAGCAATAAAAATTGCTCTCTAAATATGTATGATTGATTGGTGTGGAGGAAATAAGCTTTATACGATCTTGTGATGTGGAAGAAATAAAAGCGACGGACTGCATAATAAAGGTCCATATCACAAGTGGCAATATAAAGTGACGTTCTTTCGCATTAAGATTTTGTGCATCCAACCCTGAAAGCGCATGGCAACCTCTGCTTCCCTCTGCGAAGGGCCTATCTTTTATTGTTATCTTCTACCTTATGCAAGAGTCATGGTGATCTTCACCTTTGCTTTTTACATTTTATCCTTTGGCAAGCACATGATGTTGGAAAGATCCTGATACATATATCTAATTGGATATAAGTTAGCATGAACTCTTATTGTTGACATTACCCTTGAGGTAAAAGGTTGGGAGGCGAAACTATAAGCCCCTATCTTTCTCTGTGTCCGATTAAAACTCCGTAACCACAAGTATTGCATGAGTGTTAGCAATTGTGAAAGACTAAATGATAGTTGAGTATGTGGACTTGCTAAAAAGCTCTGACATAGACTCTTTCTGATGCTATGGTAAATTGCAATTGCTTCAATGACTGGGATTATAGTTTGTTAGTTCTCAATAAAGTTTCTGATTCATACTTTGCATTGTGAATAGATTATTACTTGAGCATAAGAAATCATATGACAATATCCATATATGTTGCTGTTATAAGATTAACCATGATGCCCTCATGTCCGTATTTTATTTTATTGACACCTCTACCTCTAAACATGTGGACATATTTATCGTTATCGGCTTCCGCTTGAGGACAAGCGAGGTCTAAGCTTGGGGGAGTTGATACATCCATTTTGCATCATGCTTTTATATCGATATTTACTGCATTATGGGCTGTTACTACACATTATGTCACAATACTTATGCCTATTCTCTCTTATTTTACAAGATTTACATAAGGAGGGAGAATGCCGGCAGCTGGAATTCTGGGCTGGAAAAGGAGCAAATATTAGAGACCTATTCTGCACAACTCCAAAAGTCCTGAAACTCCACGAAAGTTGTTTCTGGAAATAATAAAAAACACTGAGCGGAAGAAATACCAGAGGGGCCCCACACCCTGGCCACGAGGGTGGGGGGCACGCCCTAACCCCCTGGGCGCGCCCCCTGCCTCGTGGACCCCTGTTGGCCCTCTGGTGCCGATCTTCTGCTATATGAAGTCTTTCGTCCGAAGAAAAATCAGAAGCAAGCTTTCGGGACGAGACTCCGCCGCCACGAGGCGGAACCTTGGCGGAACCAATCTAGGGCTCCGGCAGAGCTGTTCTGCCAGGGACACTTCCCTCCAGGAGGGGGAAATCATCGCCATCGTCATCACCAACGCTCCTCTCATCGGGAGAGGGCCAATCTCCATCAACATCTTCACCAGCACCATCTCCTCTCAAACCCTAGTTCATCTCTTGTATCCAATTCTTGTCTCCAAGTCTGGGATTGGTACCCGTAGGTTGCTAGTAGTGTTGATTACTCCTTGTAGTTGATGCTAGTTGGTTTATTTGGTGGAAGATCATATGTTCAGATCCTTTATGCATATTAATACTCCTCTGATTATGAACATGAATATGCTTTGTGAGTAGTTACGTTTGTTCCTGAGGACATGGGAGAAGCTTGCTATTAGTAGTCATGTGAATTTGGTATTCGTTCGATATTTTGATGAGATGTATGTTGTCTTTCCTCTAGTGGTGTTATGTGAACGTCGACTACATGACACTTCACCATTATTTGGGCCTAGAGGAAGGCATTGGGAAGTAATAAGTAGATGATGGGTTGCTAGAGTGATAGAAGCTTAGACCCTAGTTTATGCGTTGCTTCGTAAGGGGCTGGTTTGGATCCATATGTTTCATGCTATGGTTAGGTTTACCTTAATACTTCTTTTGTAGTTGCGGATGCTTGCAATAGGAGTTAATTATAAGTGGGATGCTTGTCCAAGTAAGGGCAGCACCCAAGCACCGGTCCACCCACATATCAAATTATCAAAGTACCGAACGCGAATCATATGAACGTGATGAAAACTAGCTTGACGATAATTCCCATGTGTCCTCGGGAGCGCTTTTCTCTATATAAGAGTTTGTCCAGGCTTGTCCTTTGCTAAAAAAGGATTGGGCCACCTTGCTGCACTTTATTTACTTTTGTTACTTGTTGCTCGTTACAAATTATCTTATCACAAAACTATCTGTTACCTATAATTTCAGTGCTTGCAGAGAATACCTTGCTGAAAACCGCTTATCATTTCCTTCTGCTCCTCGTTGGGTTCGACACTCTTACTTATCGAAAGGACTACGTTAGATCCCCTATACTTGTGGGTCATCACACGTCTCCGGTCAATAACCAATAGCGGAACCTGGATGCTCATATTGGTTCCTACATATTCTACGAAGATCTTTATCGGTCAAACCGCATAACAGCATACGTTGTTCCCTTTGTCATCGGTATGTTACTTACCCGAGATTCGATCGTCGGTATCTTAATACCTAACTCAATCTCGTTACCGGCAAGTCTCTTTACTCATTCCGTACTGCATCATCCCGTAACTAACTTATTAGTCACATTGCTTGCAAGGCTTATAGTGATGTGCATTACCGAGAGGGCCCAGAGATACCTCTCCGACAATCGGAGTGACAAATCCTATTCTTGATCTATGCCAACTCCACGAACACCATCGAAGACACCTGTAGAGCACCTTTATAATCACCCAGTTACGTTGTGACGTTTGGTAGCACACAAAGTGTTCCTCCGGTATTCGGGAGTTGCATAATCTCATAGTCATAGGAACATGTATGAGTCATGAAGAAAGCAATAGCAGTAAACTAAACGATCAAGTGCTAAGCTAATGAAATGGGTCAAGTCAATCACATCATTCTCCTAATGATGTGATCCCGTTAATAAAATGACAACTCATGTCTATGGCTAGGAAACTCAACCATCTTTGATCAACGAGCTAGTCAAGTAGAGGCATACTAGTGACACTATATTTGTCTATGTATTCACACATATATTACTAGACCATTACGGCGCGCGTTGCCGCGCCCGTCTATTTTGACAATAGAATGATAGTGATATTTCTAAATTAAAGGGTGGTACAAAGCATGAAAGTAAAATTTATATGAACTAATATATAGTTGTTGGCATACAAGTGCATTTGCATGAGCCATATATGTCCAATAAAGTGACTAAGGTCGTGGTGTGATCTAGTTTTGATGATCTAACGTCTTCTCGGGATACGAGGGCATCCTGTATTATTGCATCAAAAGACAAGTACTCCCCCCGTAAACTTTTATAAGACGTTATAGATCACTAATTTAGTGATCTAATCCATCTTATAAAAGTGTACAGAGGTAGTATTTAGCAATTTGGATTTTCCAAAAGATACTGTGTACATATATCCACAAAGAGATCGAATAAACGTGTAGGATGTGAATTTTACCGGGAAGATACCTTAATTGAACAACCCCTTCTTTGTAAGAAATCTATTGGGTGAGCTGCTCTCACCCATTCCCTGCAAATAACTTTGTAAGAGAGAACTGTGTGCATTTTCTTTGTATATGCCACGTCCTAATAATTATTTGGCTGCTACTCCCTAGTACCCAAAAAGTTGGCATGTACATTTGTCCCCAACATGTTTCATGCACAATTAGGGATAACAAGCCTCCAAGAATCCTCCAAACCAACAGACCAGAACCAGACCAGAGCACTTGTATTAAATCTGACAAAAAATGGATGAATGTGCTCGTGGGAATAATTATAATAGTAATACATGCATATATGGAAATTTCATGAACTTAATAAGGTAAAAAATTAAGATACATACTCTGGAGTCTTGAATGTTATGTCGGCAAAACAACCCATAATACATCTTTGTTTAGAAATGGGTTTTGTTTAGTAAGAGGACACCCACCAGTTCGTTTTCTTTGACATAGACACCATTGTAAAGCCATATAGAGTGGATTATCACAAGACATGTTCGGTGATATGGTGGATGCATATATTCCCCATATATAAATAGTGATCATGATCTCAGTATTCAGTTCAGGTCAAACATGCAAAACATTAACCTATTTCCCCTCATGACACATGTGTTTAATTATCTCCAGACATGATGCTGCAACTACAGAGGGAAAGCAAAAAGGACTGACAAACATACGTAATAGCAAGCATGGGCATATGATGGTGTAACTTTAATATAATATTATAGGTGCTCTTGCTGTTCAACTTCCTGTGCGTAGGAGCAAGATAACAAGAAATAATATAAACTCTTGTATGCAACAAGATGGCTTAATTAACAATCAAGAACCGGGGAAATAAATCTTACAGGTACTTGAGGTTCTTGATATAAGCAACTGAATTTTGGATGCTCTAGCCAAGATGACTCTCTCATATGGAAATTGGACCAGAAGTTGTCTACACACTTTGTTACTCGTGGTCCTAGATGTTGTTCTGCAATAGCATGTCCAAGAACAACAGATACAATCCCTTCTGAGTTCTGATCACTATGCCTTACAATAAAACAACGTAGGGACAACTTGGAGCGTCAAGACACCGGCGGCAGCTCACCAAGAGTCCGCCACGGCAAAACTGGCTGCCGCCGCTTCCTCATTCTTCTCTTGTGATCAGAAATTTTGCACACACTTTATTACTCGTGGTCTTGTGATCAGAAATTATGCACACACTTTGTTACTCGTGGTCCTAAAAAAACCTATACACACTACAGATCTACAAGAAAAATCACCTTCTTTCCCGCAAAAAAAGAAAAGAAAAATCACCTTCAGACTGCCACATAGCTGCTCTAGGATGTATCCCCAAGGAGACATTGCAACAGGAGACCGGGAGAAGGTATATATAGGACCAGTAGGGAGGCAAGGGGACTGCGGTGGAATACCATTAATCTTATTGGCGACCAGGGAGTAAAGCACCTTCACTACCATAGTGCCATTAATGGGTTGTAGCAACGGAAATTTAACTTTAACACATCAATTCGAGGGAGCACTTCAATCGCCCGCCCAAGCTTCCTTTCCTTTTCTGCTTTTATTAAGGCAGTCCGTTCGAGTACACAAAAATACTACGGTGGCGTCTGCGCGGACAAGGATGAGACGAAGGAAGGCCTTTCTCATGCTTGTTTTCCCTACGGGGCCGGCGGAGAGAGAAGCCAATCAGGCCCAATTCAACGAGCGAAGCCCAAAAATGTTACCGGAGCAGCGGCCCACCCATTTACTGCTTCGTGGTTACTGAAGGAAGCAAGCACGGGTGCGACTTGGCAGAAATCACACGGCCAAAAACGCATAGATATGAAGATCCAATGGCCAAAAATGCAAATGGCTTGAGAAGGCTGGAAAGGTGCGCAGTTATAATATATTTAAATGTTTCCGGTTAATACAATTCTAGCATGAATAATAAACATTTATCATGATATGAGGAAATAAATAATAACTTTATTATTGCCTGTAGGGCATATTTCCTTCATCATTATCATTAATTTTGCATGAAAAGGTAAGGTGTGGAGCCTTCATCCTAGAGCAACAAGTATAATCATATCTCAAGCATAGTTGCAGAGCATACCAATGCAACATATAAATTTGATCCCATAATAGTTTTCCTTTTTGAGTCAAGCGATAATCCCTAAAGTATTCACGTTGATCCAATGTGTCTCCCATAACATAATTGAATGGGGTTTTCTCAGGATTATTAAAATAGTACATAATATCTTTCACATAATGAGCATCGAGGGTTTTAGGAGGTTCCCCATCTCCATGAGTAGCAAGTAAACCTAATTTTTTCTGGTATTTCGTATTCCATATCCATAACTAAAGATAGAGAACAACTTAGAACAGCAAATAAAATATACTTAGTGATAAAGCAAACAAGCACACATGAGAATATTCACCCCACGCTATTGCTCCCCGGCAACGGCGCCAGAAAAAGGTCTTGATAACCCACAAGTATAGGGGATCAATTGTAGCCTCTTTAGATAAGTAAGAGTGTCGAACCCAACAAGGAGCTAAAGGTAGAACAAATATTCCCTCAAAATCTATCGACCACCGATACAACTCTACGCACACTTGACGTTCGCTTTACCTAGAACAAGTATGAAACTAGAAGTACTTTGTAGGTGTTGTGGGATAGGTTGCAAGAATATAAAGAGCACGTAAATAAAAACTACCGGCTGTTTTAGGTAAAGAAGCAATAAAGTTAGTATAGCGAGTGTGGAAAAGTGGTGGTAGGAGTTGCGAAATTGTCCCTAAGCAATTGACTACCTTACTAGACCGATAGCAAGTTTTATGTGGGAGAGGCCACTGCTAGCATGTCATCCTTGACTTGGAATTCTATGCACTTATGATTGAAACTATTAGCAAGCATCCGCAACTACTAACGTTCATTAAGGTAAAACCCAACCATAGCATTAAGATATATTGGTCCCCCTTCAATCCCGTATGCATCAATTTCTATGATAGGTTGAAGCTTCTGTCACTCTTGCCCTCCAATACATAGTCCTATCTACATACAACTAACCCTATGGTGTCATCCACGCGCGCGCTCATATGATGGGCACCAAAGGACAGCAACATAACCACAAGCAAATTAAACCAATCATAGCAATTCACCAATTACCGATAGGACAACGAAAATCTACTCAGACATCATAGGATGGCAACACATCATTGGATAATAACATGAAGCATAAAGCACCATGTTCAAGTAGAGGGTACAGCGGGTTGCGGGAGAGTGGACCAATGTAGATAGATGGGGGAAGGTGATGGAGATGTTGGTGAAGATGACGGAGGTGTTGGTGTAGATTGCGGTGACGATGATGGCCCCGGCGGCGTTCCGGCGCCACCGGGAGAGAGGGGGAGAGAGCCCCCCTCCTTCTTCTTCTTCCTTGACCTTCCCCCTAGATGGGAGAAGGGTTTCCCCTCTGGTCCATGGCCTCCATGGCGGCGGAGGGGCGAGAGCCCCTCCGAGATTGGATCTGTCTCTCTGTCTCTCTCTGTTTCTGCGTTCCCTGATTCTGCCCTTTCACCTTTTCTTAAATTCCCGGAGATCCGTAACTCCGATTGGGCTGAAATTTGGACACGATTTTTATCCGGATATTGGCTTTCTTGCAGCGAAAGAAGGGCACCAACCACCTTACGGAGTGGCCACGAGGGCCCAGGGCATCGTCTCGCGTTGATTCCACTTCCCAAAATTCACATATATTCCAAACAAAATCTCCGTCAGTTTTTATCCCGTTTGGACTCCATTTGATATGGATTTTCTGCGAAACAAAAAACATGCAACAAACAGGAACTGGCACTGGGCACTGGATCAATATGTTAGTCCCAAAAATAGTATAAAAAGTTGCCAAAAGTATGTAAAAGTTGTAGAATATTGGCATGGAACAACCAAAAATTATAGATACGACGGAGACGTATCACCCACCAGACCGCCTCTTTGCTCTATAAATACCCCAAAAATCCCAGAACCCTAGGGGAGTCGACCAAATATTCATCCAGCCGCCGCAGAGTCCAGAACCACCAGATCCAATCTAGACACCATCTCGGATGGGGTTCACCACCTCAATTGGTGCCTCTCCGATGATGCGTGAGTAGTTCTTTGTAGACCTTCGGGTCCGTAGTTAGTAGCTAGATGGCTTCCTCTCTCTCGCTGAATTCTCAATACAATGGTCTCTTGGAGATCCATATGATGTAAATCTTTTTGCGGTGTGTTTGTTGGGATCTGATGAACTTTAAGTTTATGATCAGTCATATCTTTTTATATCCATGAAAGTTATTTGAGTTTCTTTGATCTCTTATATGCATGATCTCTTATAGCCTCGTATTTCTTCTCTGATATTTGGGTTTTGTTTGGACAACTTGATCTATTTATCTTGCAATGGGAAGAGGTGCCCGGTAGTGGGTTCGATCTTACGGTGCTTGATCCCAGTGACAGAAAGGGAAACGACACATATGTATCGTTGCTACTAAGGATAAAACGATGGGGTCTATCTCTACATAGATAGATCTTGTCTACATCATGTCATCGTTCTTATTGCATTACTCCGTTTTTCCATGAACTTAATACACTAGATGCATGCTGGATAGCGGTCGATGTGTGGAGTAATAGTAGTAGATGCAGGCAGGAGTCGGTCTACTAATCTTGGACGTGATGCCTATGTAATGATCATTGCCTGGATATCGTCATAATTATTTGAGGTTCTATCAATTGCCCAACAGTAATTTGTTTACCCACCGTTTGCTATCTTTCTCGAGAGAAGCCACTAGTGAAATCTACGGCCCCCGGGTCTTCTTTCTCATATATTTGCTTTGCAGTCTATTTTATTTGCTATTTTTATTCAGATCTATTAAACCAAAAACACAAAAAATATTTTGCTGCACTTTATTTTATTTGCGATCTATTTATTCAATCTATTACAACTTTTTCCATCCACGCACTGTTTGAGGCGCCGTACCCGAAAGGGATTGACAACCCCTTTAACGTCGGGTTGCGAGGTGTTGTTATTTGTGTGCAGGGGCTGTTTACGGTTTGTTGCTTGGTTCTCCTACTGGTTCGATAACCTTGGTTTCATAACTAAGGGAAATACCTACCACCGCTGTGCTGCATCACCCCTTCCTCTTTGGGGAAATACCGATGTAGCTTCAAGCGACATCAAAAGGAATTTCTGGCGCCGTTGCCGGGGAGGATCTTCAACATATACCAGGTTCCTAATCACAATCTAATCTCCTCGCAATTTACATTATTTGCCACTTGCCTCTCGTTTTCCTCTCCCCCACTTCACAAAAATTTGCCGTTTTATTCACTTTCTTTTTCGTTCTCTGTTTTCTCGTCAGATCTAATGTTTGCTTGTGTTGCCATGTGCCTTCTATTTGCTTGCATCTTTGCTTGCTAATAATCTGTTGATATGGATCCTCATCCACTTGCTAATATTTTTAAGAGATCCAATTATGATGAACCAATTGCTAGTGAGTTGAGTGCACTAGATTATCTTTATGGAGTTTCGCTTGACATTCGTGAATCTGAGAATTGTGGTGAAGAAATTTATGAAGTGATTCATGATAGCTCCTTGAATGAAAAGCATGATTGCAATGATTTTACTATAAATTCTATTAATGTCAATTGTGCTAATAATATGCAAAACCCCAAGCTTGGGGATGCTTGTTTTGTCATGTTCGCAACTTATTGCAATGATCATGATTGGGGTGATAATGTTTCTTATGATCTTGAAAATTTATTTAAGCCTCATGATGAATATGTTTGCGATAATATTGAAAGTGGGTTTGGAAGAGTGTCAACTTTAGCTAAAAATAATCCCACTATTTTGGAAGAGTGTCAACTTTGCATGCATGTGGATCATAAAGAGAAAACTTTATATGATAGTTATATTATTGAATTTGATTATGATCCTACATATAATTATTATGAGAGAGGAAAATATGGCTGTAGAAATTTTCATGTTATTAAATTCCCTCTCGTTGTGTTGAGATTGTCAATGTTTTATTTCTCTCCTTTGCATATGCTAGATATTTCTTGTCTTGATAATTTGTTTTCCTATAAAATTCCTATGCATAGGAAGTATGTTAGTCTTAAATGTGTTTGTCACATGTTTGATGGTGCTCTCTTCGTGTTTCAACTACTATCTTTCTTGTGAGCAGCATTGAAATATTATGCCTAGCTAAGGGCGTAAATCTATAGCGCTTGTTGGGAGGCAACCCAATGAATATAATTTATTTTTTGCTTTTTTATTTCTGTTCTTGTGTGTTTGCACAATTATGCTACTGGTATGATTGTGTTTTTTGTGTTTTAATTAGTGTTTGTGCCAAGTAAAGCCTTTAGGATCTTCTTGGGTGATAGTTGTTTGATCTTGCTGAAAACAGAAACTTATGCACTCACGAAAATAATTTTCATAAATCACATAAAAGTGCTTTTGCCCTTATTATTTTTGCAGAAGATTAATATACAAATTAGCCAGGTCGTCCTAATTTGGATGAATTTTTGGAGTTACAGAAGTATTCAAAATAGTCAGATTGCTACAGACTGTTCTGTTTTGACAGATTTTGTTTCCTTTGTGTTGTGTGCTTATTTTGATGGCTCTATGGTTTTCTTTGATAAGTTTTTGCCATAGAAAAGTTGGAATACAGTAGATATAATACAAAAACAAAATATGAATTGGTTTGATACAATACTTATAGTAGTGGTTTGCTTTCTTATACTAACGGATCTCACGAAGGTTTTGTTGAGTTTTGTGTGATTGAAGTTTTCAAGTTTTGGTTTATCTTACGATGGATGAAAGAAGGATAGAAGAGCCTAAGCTTGGGGATGCCCGGCATCCCAAGCTATTATCCAAAAATGAGCAACCAACTAAGCTTGGGGATGCTCCCGAGTGGCATCCCCTCTTTATTCTAACGACCATCGGTATATTACTCGAAGCTATATTTTTATTCGTCACATGATATGTGTTTTTCTTGGAGCGTCTTGTATGATTTGAGTCTTTGATTGTTTTATATGGTGTTTGAAGTCATCAATCCTTGCTGGACACACTTATTTGAGAGAGCCAAAATTATGTCATGACTTGTTAGAATTGCTCTCTGTGCTTCACTTAAATCTTTTATGAGCTAGGACTTGCTCTAGTGCTTCACTTATATCTTTTTGAGCACGGTGTGCTTAGTATTTTTTGAAGAAATGCTCTCTTGCTTCACTTAGACTTATTTGAGAATTAGTAAAATTTTGAAGAAATTCTCTCTTGCTTCACTTAAATTATTTTGAGAGAAATAAATTTTTATGCTCATGATCTTCAGTTATATTTGTTTGAGCTTATGAAAAGCAACACATGAAAATTAGTCCCAAAGTGATAGATATGCACAAGGATAAAGTAAAAAAATTCAGGAAGATCATTGGACAAAATAAACTTGATTCTTAGTAATAGTTTTGAGATATGATGATGTGATATGTGAGTTGTGTTGATGAGTAATTATGCTTTAGTAATAATATTGGTGTTAAGGTTTGTGATTCCCTATGCAAGTACGAAAGTCAATAGTCATGCAGTGAAATTATATCCTACTTGTGGTGCATTATTTGGTGTTAATTATGCTTAATGCTTGCTTATGAGATTATTCGTTTCTTGGTTGGTCGCTTCTCAATCTTTTGCTAGTCTTCATTTTGCACCAAGTATGATCTCTACTTGTGCTTCCAAAATCCTTTAAACCAGTTTTGCCACATGAGCCCACTATATCTACCTATATGCGGTATTCTTTTGCCGTTCTAAGCAAATTTGCATGTGACATCTCTAATTTTCAAAATCAACTTCTCTTTTGTGTATTTGTTTCGCTCGCAGAACGATAACGGGTGGCTAATATTTTCCATGCTGGATGTGTTATTCTCACGATGAGTGTTTATTCACTTGTCATTACACGAGAGTAAGGCAAAGGTTTTAGGGATGCCCAGTCCCGAAATGCAAAAATGAATTTACTTTATGTTGTCAAATAATAAATTCCTTGGAAAGTGTTGGTATGGAGGGCAACCATGGATATGGCTAGCCATGGAAAGTGAAAGTATGGTGGAAAAAGGAATAAACTTTATTTTATGTTTGGGAACTGCCTATGGCGTATCTAGCATGGAAAGTGTTCGGAACTCTAAGTCGTTTTCGTTGGTGGGATGGATACACCTCCGAAAATGTTTTTATCTCTAATTTTTTGCTTTGAGCTCTAGCACCTCTACAAATCCCTACTTCCCTCTGTGAAGGGCCTTTCTTTTACTTTATGCAATTTTTATTTTTGAATTTGATTCTCCATCTTCTCTTACAAAAGCACCAACTAAGAGGCAATATAATCGTACTTAGGTATTGGGTGTAGCTAATATGCGAGTGTGTTTCATAAATGGATCAATGTTTGAGCATGATGGGCCAGGGATAACTTATTTTAGCGTTGATATTTTGAAAGACATGGTTGCTTGTTGATATGCTTGAGTATCTAAATTATTATGTCAAAAATAGACTATTGCTTTGAATCACATAAAAGTCCAATTGTCCATGCTATAAAGAAAAGAATATGATATGACATGATTATTGTTACTACTAGAAGCAACAATATTGGATTTAGCATGATTATTGTTACTACTAGAAGAAGAATCTTTCTTACTCTTTTTGCTAGATTTAACTTGTGGCATGTAAGTAGACAAGAGTAAATGCTTGGCAATGTAAGAAGAACTTTTCTTCCGAAGATCATCATTGATGGCCTTTAAGAACCCATGCTCTTGCTCTAGGTTGAGCTTCTCAAAGCGTAGCTTCTCATGCATTTTTAAAAGTTCTCGATGATCTTCTAAAGTAGTTTCATGAGCTAACTTGAGTGTTTAGTTCTTTAGTTAGACACTCAATCTCCTTCTTGTCATTGTCATTTGTTTCATCTTGATTAGCATGATTAATAGCAGTTTCATCATAGTTTTCATCACTAGCATTGTCAACAAGTAAATCATCATCACCTAGCAAATCATCTTCATCACTATTGAAATTAATATACTCAGGGTGTGATACCTTGGGGCCTTTAGCCATGAAGCATCTTCCAATTCCTTCATTTGGTGAGTCAAATATGTCATACGAGTTGGTTGACACAAGTGCTAGACCGGCAACACCTTCGTCTTGAGTATATTCGGAGTCAGAGTGATAACTTCTCTCGGAGTGGTTGTCGGAGTCGGAACCGGATACCCATTCACCAACATGAGCTTGATGTCTTCGTTTTGTATAGCTCCTTGATGATTTGTCCTTCCTTTCCGAATCCTTGCTTTTGCGAGAGGTTCTTCGTTCATAACGATCATCTCTACTCCTTCTCTCTCTTGGAGGTGATTCTTCTCTTCTACTTCTCCTTTTAGGTGAGTCTTCTCTTCTTTTGTAGGGAGTCGTACACTCACTTGAGTAGTGTTCGGGTCTTCCACAATTGTAGCAATTGCGATCACGACTAGAAGATCTTTTGTCATGGTAGGATCTTCACTTGGAACTTCTTTCTTTGCTTCTACTCTTGTAGAACTTGTTGAAGTTCTTCACCATTAGGCTCAATTCCTCATTGAAGACTTGTTTTTCACTTGATGTGGTAGGAGCATCACATGATGATTTATAAGCACCACTAGACTTGTTGTGAAGCTCTTCTTTATCCTTGAGTGACATCTCATGAGCAACAATTCTACCAATGACTTCTGTAGGCTTGAGATCTTTGTAATTGGGCATCATTTGGATCAATGTGCACACGGTATCATATTTTCCATCCAAGGCTATTAGGATCTTCTTGATGATGAATCTGTTAGTCATCTCTTCACTTCCTAAGCCGGCAATCTCATTTGTGATGAGAGCAAGTCTAGAGTACATTTCAGCGACACCTTCACCATCCTTCATTTTGAACTTGTCAAGTTGACTTTGAAGCGCATCCAACTTGGATTCCTTGACGGACTCAGTACCTTCGTGCATATCAATCAAAGTATCCCAAATTTCCTTTGCATTCTCAAGGCCACTGATTTTGTTGAATTCTTCAGGGCACAATCCATTGAAGATGATACCGTAAGCTTGAGCGTTGTATTGCAGCATTTTCAACTCTTTCGCAGTTGCTTCACAATTTGGTTCTCTCCCATCGAAGAATTCACCTTGCAAACCAATACACACAATAGCACAAATGGCAGGGTTATGTCCAAGAATATGCATTTTCATCTTATGCTTCCAACTAGCAAAATTAGTACCATCAAAGTAAGGACCTCTACGGTGGTAATTTCCCTCGCTAGACGCCATACTCTCCTAGGTTGTGAAACCAAGGCTATGGTCACCAAAGCTATGGAAATCAAGGCAAATGGAGACCAAAGCTCTGATACCACTTTTAGGATCAAAAGTATGTCTAGAGGGGGGGTGATTAGACTACTTGACCAAATAAAAATCTAGCCTTTCCCAATTTTAAGTCTTGGTAGATTTTAGCAACTTAACACAAGTCAAGCAATCAACCTACACATGCAGTTCTAAGAGTATAGCAGCGGAATGTAAATCATTGCATATGAAGGTAAAGGGGAGGATTTTGGAGGAAGCAAATGCAATGTAGACGCGGAGATTTTTGGCGTGGTTCCGATCGGTGGTGCTATCGTACATCCACATTGATGGAGACTTCAACCCACGAAGGGTAACGGTTGCATGAGTCCACGGAGGGCTTCACCCACGAAGGGTCCATGAAGAAGCAACCAATTCATAACAACATATAGCTCATTGAACTAATATTCTTTCAAGATTAATGTTTCAGAAAGTTCAATGGTTGGTATGGCATGGACTAGAGATGTGGCCCCTGAAAATGCTAAGGACACATCTATATTACCTAAATAGTTTATCCCCACTATCCTATTTCTCTTAACATGCAAGCTATCCAAATCATCAAATAGACCCCACATGATTTTCTATATCATCCATTTCCCCACTACATGATCCACGTCATCTGCTGATGTCATGGATTTATTTCCACGAGAGAACTCAATCGCTAATATAGCATCGTATACCATATGACTCTCGGTCTTCTGAGGATGGCAACTCAAAAGAACAGATGCAAGCATCCGAAGAGACATGAACGATCGTTGGCATTGAAATGATCGATAGTAGGCATTCAAAGAGACATGACCAGTCGTTTTATTTACCTTCTTCGGCATCTAGAAATCTTAGTCAGTGCCTCCACATCACATTGAACCCCTTCATATATTGGTCGATTCAGAAGGAGGAGCGGCGGTGCGCAAAGGAGGCAGAGGACGGACCGCATCTCGGAGTTCTGCAGTGAGCCTGCGCTGCCCTCAAGTTGGCTATCCGCACCGATGAGGAGTAGGAGGATAGAGGAGGAGCGGTGATGCGCAGGGATTGGGAGGAGCGCATCTCCGAGCTCCCCAACGAGGTTGCGCTGCCACTCAAGTCAGCCATCTGCAGCGGCATGCTCCCCTCGCGGTGGCGCAACCTCTTGGTCTCGGAGCAGTGGCTGCCCGTGTGTCATTGCTCTGCCTCCGAGTCTTGCTGGGCGCATCGTCAACGGCAGGGATGGGGGATCAGCTCACGGTCCTCCGAGCAGCGGCGGCCCGTGCCTCCCAGTCTCGCCGGGCGCGTCGTCAACGGCAAGGACGGGGACAAGCTCGTGGCCCTCGACAGGTGAGAGAGTTTAGGCTAAACGAGGCTTGCTTGGCCGCACCAGCAGCGTCGTGCCCCACCCGCTCGGCCTCGGCGATGAGGTGCTTGAGGCTATGGAACATGGAGGCCCCGTCCAGGTACTACGATGACCTCGCGAGGATCCCGGCATCGCTGTACAAGGCTACAAGCTCGATGCAGGTCGTGGAAGGCAAGGTGCATATGCTCGGTTGCTCACTGCGGGCCACTGTGCCTGTTCCCGGATGCATCCCTCATGGCCGGGAAACGGGAAGTTTCTTGACTTGCTTCTAGCATGATGGAGGCGTGCGGTAGAAATGCCCGAGTCCTCCCCATGGTAAGAGGGTCGGTAGAGCCTCCTCAGGGGTTTCCCATGACTGAGCTTATTTTATTTTGTCAGGTTCCGCCACTGCTGCATAGGTGCTAGACGTCTTGCCTGACAAGGGTAGTTCTTCGTTGGTGCAAAATTGATGATTCTTTGTTGCTGCATATGACTATTGCTGTTCACGTTGTGAAAGTGCTAGTTATCGACTAGAGGGGGGTGAATAGGCGATTTTTATGAAAGTCTTCAAAACATGAGAGTTTCGAAGACAAACAATAGAAATGAACCTATTGATATGCAGCAGAAGGTAAACTACACTAAGAAACCCATAGTCAAGTATGCAATGAAGTGAAAGCACGAAGACTAATAGCAGCTAGGTAGTAAGGATCAGGATGGAAGATGGTATGAAGCCAAACAACGATAGTAGTCACACAGTGAAGACAAATAGGTAAAGCAAATAGGCAATGACTTCACGAAGAAGAACTGTAAGTAAGGAGAGGGAGAGGATAGAACCAGTCACTTGTTGAGGACACAGGATTTGTTGGACCAGTTCCAGTTGCTGTGACAACTGTACGTCTGGTTAGGGAGGCTGAGATTCAACTCAGAAGACCGCGTCTTCACCTTATTCCCCTTGAGCTAAGGACACCCAGTCCTCGCCCAATCACTTTGGTAAGTCTTCAAGGTAGACTTCCAAACCTTCACAGACTTCGTTCACCGGCGATCCACAATGACTCTTGGATGCTCAGAACGCGACGCCTAACCGGCTGGAGGATTCACAGTCCTCAAGTGTAACAAGTCTTCAGGTCATGCGGACAGAAAGACTTCAGTGATGCCTAACACTCTTTGGCTCTGGGTGTTTGGGCTTTGTCCTCGCAAGGATTTCTCTCTCTCAAAAGCTTCGGAGGTGGGTTGCTCTCAAACGACAAAAGCCGTGCACTAACTCTGAGCAGCCACCAATTTATGGTGTAGGGGGTGGGCTATTTATAGCCACTAGGAAACCCGACCTGATTTGTCTGAAATGACCCTGGGTCACTAAGGAACTGACACGTGTTCCAACGGTCAGATTTCAAACACACGCGGCAACTTTACTTAGGCTACAAGTAAAGCTGACTCATCCAGCTCTGGATAAGATTTGCTCTCATTGTCTTCGCTCGAAGACATAGGATTTTGGTTGAGCATCACTTCAGTCACTCTGACTTTGTTCACTGGGACCCCACTTAACAGTACGGTGGTTCCTACGACTCAACAAAGAAGAAAAGGAAACAACGAAACAACTAAGTCTTCGCGCTCCATAGTCTTCACACAATGCCTTCTCTTGTCATAGTCTTCAATGTGAATATCTTCACATACCACCATTGTCTTCAATGTCTTCATACATTTTTAGGGGTCATCTCCGGTAGGTAAACCGACTCAATGAGGGACTACTACCTGTGTTATCCTGCAATTCTCACAAACACATTAGTCCCTCAACCAGGTTTGTCGTCAATACTCCAAAACCAACTAGGGGTGGCACTAGATGCACTTACAATCTCCCCCTTTTTGGTGATTGATGACAAACTAGTTGAAGTTTTCAACGGGGATAAAAATATGTGAAATTGTAAAGGATTTAGGTATTGTCTTCATAAGTAGCAAAAGGCTCCCCCTGAAGATGTGCATATAAGTAATTTGCTTTTGGAATGCAAATGCACATGGCAGGTTGTACTGGTGGAGATCCTCTTCAACTTATGAAGACAATTCATCATGCATGATTTGATATAACAAAGATAATGGCATGCACAATGAAAAATGGACGTCTGCAAAAATGACTAAGTGCGGAATTTATCCTCGCACATGCGGAATTTATCATCGCATCACAGAATAGCAGAAAACGTAGCAGACGACCATCAAGTTTAAGTGTTACAACTCAAAGAACCAAATGTATCAAAAGCGAGAGTTGTAAACACTAGGCAAAATATAAAGCAACCGCCCATATGGACCCGCTTGAAGACTATCAACTCATATGCTTCTCCCCCTTTTGTCAGTAAGGACCAAAAAGGTTTGAAGACATAGAGCCTCTACTCGTTCCCAGAAGGAGTAGGAGAGGATGCAGGGTCGGCGTCGGGGTTCGGCGGTGCAGACGAACTTGGTGCAGTGTCGATACGTGCTGAAGTTGGAGGTGGTGAAGTAGCATCATCTTGATCATCGATCACTCTTGCATTCACCGTTGCAGCGGAGGAGGAATAATCAGAGTCTTCAAGAGACGGAGTTCGACGCAAGACAACATTCCTTGGAGGAGTGGAGTTAAACTTGAATCTTTCAGTGAAGCCATCGTCTTGAAGATCTGCTTCAGCACTCAGCAATGTCAAACTCTTCCATGACCTCCGACGGGTTTCATGAGTAACAAAGGCATTCTTGGTGGCAAGATTACGAATGCGATTAACGTCCACCAAGAGGCTTTGCATCTGACGCTTCAGCCAGAAGTGATGCTTATCCTGTTTCTGATGCAGGGCAACGAGAAGTTCTCGGTCATTGAGAACACAAGATCGCTTCCGAGGCCTTTGAGCAATAGTGCTTTCAGTGGCTTCAGTTTGAGCACGGTGAGGTAAGCATGTATTTTCCAGCCAAAGGATAAACACGAGTGACTACCTGGACTCCTTCAATTGGTTGCGTGAAGCTTCATCATGCTCAGCATTTGGCTCATGTTGGGCTCTGGCTTATGGAAGATACTCTCCAAAGCATTGCGGTGAAGCTGACAACCAGGTTCATATAATTCTCCTGGAGTGGGCAGGCCGGTTAGCTCAATGATGTCAAAAGCTTTGGCTTCATGATGGACATTGCCTGTCATCCACTCAAGGACCCAAGTCTTCGGATCCCTGTTGTAGCCGCGAATGTGGAGGGTGGCATAGAATTGAAGCAGAAGTTCTTCATTCCAATGCTCCTTATCAGTCACAAAGTTTAGCAAGCCAGCATCACGGAAGCAGTCAAGGGCTTCTTCAAGGCATGGCAATCCAGCAATGGCTTTGCAGTCAAGACGCATGTGAGGAAAGATGCGCCCTTGATCGTAAAGAACACATGAATAATAACTGCGCTGCTGATAGCTCCAGAACCGATCTGATGAAATCCTTGGCTTGGAATAGGGGTTCTTGGTGCTATCAAAGAAAGTGTTGTGCGCAATGAAGCCATTAGCATTGAAGGACCTTGGTGAAGTGGCAGTACCTGGAAACCTGGGCAGTCTTGGCTTAGGCTTCTGGACCTGAGGCCTGTGCTCGACATGATAGTCAAATTGAGGACCAGCAGCAGGCGGAGGCACCAGAATAGGCCATCGAACCATGAGAGGCTGACCACGGTCAAATGCCAGTGCAACAGTATGAGGCCTTGGAGGGGGCACATTTGCATCAGCATTTTCATTGACATGAGGTCCAAGCTGCACAATAGCTTCAGGTGGGATAAGTGCTTCAGGTGCAGCATTGGCTTCAGGTGCAATCACTTCAGGCACCACATTGACTTCAGGCGCCACAATAGCCTCAGCCATGACAACGTCATTGGCTTCAGTGTTGGTGTTGGTGGCCGCCTCAATGTCGTTAACCTCCACTTGAGTAGCTGGAGGGTCAGGCACGTTCTCCTCGAGAACAACTTGGTTGGTAGGGGGTGTAGCAACACGTGCTTCTTCTTCTCTTGGTTCTTCTTGGTCATCGGCTGATGCAGCCGGAATATCTTCAGCCATATTGGCTTCAGTCTCGTGGTTGTTCACGGTTGGAGAGGCTTCAGGAAAGACTTGGCGTGAAATGGATTGGCGCTCTTCTCCTTCTGGAACACTTGACAGAGTGACCTGTGGCCTTGGTCCTTTGCGAAGCCTGCGAAACGCTGGCGACGCTTGTGGAGATGGAGTTGGTTGGGCCACAAAGTCTTCATCTTCAATCACCGGAGTGGTGACCTGTGTTGGGGGAGTAACTGGTGTTTCTTCTTGACGGGGGGATTCTTGTGGGTGATCAGCCCATGAGTCATCCTGAGCAATTGGCGTCAATGGATGACCAATGCTGATGAGTTCGTTGTTCGTAAGATCAGGCGATGATACCACGTTGTGCTCGATCTGAGGAAGGACTTCATCATCTTCAACATTGTCTTGATGACCAATGTCTTCAGCTGCGGTGGGGTCAACAGCTGGAATGTCTTCAGCCTCAGGAGCCTCTGTGGAAGCAGGCTCATGAACTATCATTCGACGTTCTTGTTGTGCAGATTCAGGACGAGCAACAGAAATCGGCTCGACTACAAGGGGCTCTGTGGGAGCAGCCCGATCTCTCTTCTTGGTCTTGCGCTTCTTGGTGGCTGGAGCATCATCAGTGGTGTTCTTGGTCTTGCGCTTTCTGGCCTTGGCTTCAGCTGCCCTTGTCTTCTGAAGCTCTGAAGCCACTGTGGGGACCTTAGGCTTCACGCCTGTCATACTGGCTGGGAAGACAATGCGAGGTTCTTCCCGCCTAGATGGTTCAGTTTGGTCCACAGATGGCTTCTTCTTCTGCTTGGCAGCCATCTTAGGGTCGATGCCAGGACGCCCAAGTGCCTTGTGCTTCTCAGCTTCATTGTAAGCTTGAACACACTTGGCAGCAAGAATCTTCATGCGCTCACGATAACCTTTGGCTTCATCACGTTTCTTGTGAAACGCTTCCTTGAGCTCATGCAGCATGACCTTGAAGTTTTGGACGTCTGCCACGCTGAGCTTGGCCATGTGCTTCTTGAACTGAGCCTTTTCATAATCGATCTTGTGCTTCAGCTCAACAATTTTCTGAGCAAGAGCCAGCTCAGGAGCAATGGCGCCATGGAAGGAGACGCTCAGGCCAATGGGAAGTTGTAGATCGTCAAAGCTGAGATTGGGGGTGTCAAACCACTCATCAATGAAGTTGTTCAATACTTCCACGTCAAAGAGAGGCAAATCATTGAAGATTTCCGCCTCTTGCTTGCTCTTTATCAGCTGCTCAAGAGCGTCATCAGCAAGATCGTCGTCACTCGACAGATCAATGGCATCATTCTCGTTCCTCAGAACAGCAGCAGGGGTCAGAACTGGACCAGTGGTGTGCATAGGCTTCTTGTTCTTCTTCTCAGTCTTGGAGATGCGTGAGAGATCTTCAGACTGCACACTCGGTGCAGGAGGAGCAGTGACCAGAGGCTTCACTCGCGAAGCCTTTGGTGCAGGGGAAGGCTTCGAAGCTTTAGGTTTCTTCAGCTTCTTTGGCTTCGGTGGTGCAGGCGCTTCGTCAGAATCAGCGTCGTCTGCAGGCTCATCCACGGCTGTCCCTTGAACCATAATATGAGTGATGAGACCCTCTAGGTTGTAGAAGGGCCCAACAAGATTGGGTTCGGCTTCGCATGTGCCATCGGCACGAGGAGCAGAGGGGCCTAGATTGAAGTCTAATCCCTTCTTGTTTTCTTTGGCAGAGTTCTTGGCAAACTGGAAGTTGCGCTTGAACAGATTGTCGTCACGACACCATAGCAATGAAGATGGGTCGGCATCTTCAGGTTGTGGTCCACGGACCATGCAAGGGTAGAAGCCTTGTTCAATGGCTTCAGCTCTGGACCTGGGTGGAAGATTTTTGTACAAAATGTCTCCCCATGGTCACTTGATGGCATTCTTCTCAGCATATTCCTGGGTCACGAACCTGTACTTGTACCATTGTTCTGTCCAATATCTTCGAATCCATTGGATTCGGGTTTTTCGCTGATTGTAGTCCTCCTTTGGATCTGTCTTGTACAGCTCATAGAGGTCAGGAGGCAAATCTCTTGAGGTGTTCCCACGGCGCTGTCTGCCACCCTTCCTTGCAGACTTCTCTGTTGCCATGAAGTTCAGACTGAATGGCTTCAACACTGTCAAGGGCTTCCGTCTGCTGGTCAGACAGGAACTGGCTTCGGGAGAGTTGATGTGATGCTGTAAGAATTCTACAAATGAATGCAGACTATGAGAACCAAGGGATTCTCCCACGGACATGTACCTGTGACAGCATTAGAGATGCGAGGGAAGGGGAAGAGGTCATACGCATTCTCAGAAGATTTTGAAGATAAATCGGTTTAGAAGACATTGACCTCATAGCACGAAGACATTCACTTACATGTTGAGAGTTGGTTCCAGATTTGTACGAATCCAAGAATAAGTACAAGTGAGGAATCTAACTATGTGTGAAGCATAAGTGAATATACTAGGCATTATATGAGATGCAGACAGGATAGATCCAAATTTGTGGAGGCAGAAACCACTTTTGGTAGAAAGGATGAATCTATAGGATCAAAAATACGGTAAAAAGAAGGTTTTAATTTACCACATGATGAACTGCTAGACGGAGTAGAGGATGAGGCCGAGCAGTTCGATCTTCCGTGCCCTAACTTGGCGACGGAGGACACCTACGGCGGCGGCGGAGAAGACGATGTCCGCGGCCGGCGTGAAGACGGCGTCGGAGAGGTCGCGGCAGCTAAGCGCTTCGTCGCCGGCGTCGTCGAGAGCTAGCGGTGGCGCTAGGGTTTGTCGAGGTGGAAGAAGGATTTTGACCGCGATTGGACAGGTATTTATAGGGAAAGGGGACGGCACATCGCAATTACGCAGGTGCCCCTGGCGGTTCACATCTGAAGGACACGTGGCAAACATGCAACACATTTAGAGTTGTCCCACGTTCCCACGGCCGCCTGGACGGTTGGATGGTCGTTCCGGCTTCTCCGGGTTTTAGGCAATAAGAGTTGAACATTTAAAACAGATTTAATGTTTGTCTCTGTATCTTCTGCTGACAAGGACGCAGAGAAGACATTCGACAGTTTCAAAAGAATGCATATGATTTGGATAGACAGAGTTTGAGGTAGGAAGCATAGAGAGGTTAGGGTCCGATCACATTCACTTAGTTCAAAAGATTCAAACGAGAAGACATAGCTATAAGTGAATGCTGTAGAGGACAGAACACTAATATATGTATATATCAGAATGCAACCAAATCAACATAGTGAAGATAATCATGAAGACAAGTTGAAATTGAAGACAAACCAAATGCGAAGACATAGCAAATGTAACGCCATGAGAAAAACACTTCAAACAGAAGAATTTGGTGGTGGCGTTACCCACCGTATAGGAAGTATTAGACCCAGACATGGCGCACAATTATCGTGGCGCTCCGAAGTAAAATTCTGTGTTAATGTATTCACACTTAGAATGTAAGTCTTCATTGATTGAACATATACTTTACTTCGTGTGTTGCACATCTAAGTCATCAACATGCATAAGTGTTAGGATGTGTGCCTGATCACAGGACATTTGAGGATTCCAAGATATTTAGCTCACACAGTAACTTGCAAAACCTTTTATCATCCAAGGGCTTTGTGAAGATATCTGCCAGTTGCTCTTCAGTGTTGACGTGTATGATATCAATATCTTGCTTCATGACATGATCTCTGAGAATGTGATGAAGAATTTCAATGTGCTTTGTCTTCGAGTGCTGAACTGGGTTGTTGGCAATCTTGATGGCGCTTTCGTTGTCGCAGTAGAGTGGTACTTGTTTCAGATGGATGCCATAGTCCTTGAGTGTTTGCTTCATCCATAGAAGCTGAGCGCAGCAAGATCCAGCAGCAATGTATTCAGATTCAGCAGTGGAGAGTGATACACAGTTCTGCTTCTTTGAAGACCAACAGACAAGTGATCGTCCCAGAAAGTGACATGTGCCTGATGTAGACTTGCGATCCACCTTGTCACCAGCATAATCAGCATCCGAGAATCCAACTAGATCAAACTCTGAGCCCTTTGGATACCATAATCCTAATGTTGGGGTGTAAGCCAAATATCGAAGAATTCGCTTCACAGCTAAGTGATGCGATTCCTTTGGTGCCGCTTGGAATTGAGCACACATGCAAACACTAAGCATAATATCTGGCCTAGATGCACATAAATAAAGTAAAGAACCAATCATGGAGCGGTATACCTTTTGATCGAACTCTTTACCATTGGTGTCAGGACCCAGATGACTCTTGGTTGGCATTGGCGTCGTGTAACCTTTGCAGTCCTGCATTCCAAACTTCTTCAGACAATCTTTGAGGTATTTCTCTTGAGATATGAAGATGCCATTTCTTTGTTGACGGATTTGAAGACCAAGGAAAAACTTCAGCTCACCCATCATTGACATTTTAATTGCTCTTGCATCATGTGTCCAAATTCATCACTGTATTTCTGGTTGGTGCAGCCGAAGATAATATCATCCACGTATATTTGGCACACAAACAGTTCACCATCATATGTCTTCGTGAAGAGTGTGGGATCCAGGGAACCAGGTTTGAAGCCTTTGCTCTTCAGGAAGTCTTTGAGCGTGTCATACCAAGCGCGAGGGGCTTGTTTGAGGCCATACAGTGCCTTGTTTAGCTTCTACACCATATCAGGATGTTTTGGATCTTCAAAGCCAGGAGGTTGTGCGACATACACTTCTTCTTCAATCTTGCCGTTGAGAAATGCACTCTTCACATCCATTTGATACAGCAAGATGTTGTGATGGTTAGCATAGGCTAGCAGTATGCGAATAGCTTCAAGCCTAGACACAGGAGCAAATGTTTCATCGAAGCCAATCCCTTCAATTTGAGTGTATCCTTGAGCAACGAGATGAGCCTTGTTTCTGACAACTTGACCATGCTCATCTTGTTTGTTGCGATATATCCATTTTGTGCCTATTATGTTATGCTTGCGGGGGTCAGGACGCTTGACAAGTTCCCAGACATTGTTCAGCTTGAACTGTTGAAGCTCTTCTTGCATAGCTTGAATCCATTCAGGTTCCATGAAGGCTTCAGCAACTTTCTTGGGTTTAGATATTGAGACAAATGCAAAGTGCCCACAGAAATTTGCTAGCTGTGTTGCTCTTGAACGAGTGAGTGGACCAGGCGCATTGATGCTGTCAATTATCTTCTCAATCTGTACTTCATTTGCAACTCGAGGATGAACCGGACAAAGATTTTGCTCTTGCTGATCATTGTCATCGTTAGGAGGATTGTCTTCAGGCTGAGCATTGTCTTTAGGTTGATTAGGTGCGGAAATGATAAGTTCCTCGTCAGGCCGTGCATCAGTCGGTATGATTTCTTCAGTTCCCATTAGCTTGATGGATTCACTAGGTGGAACTTCATCTAGCACATTTGGCAGGTGCTCTCTTTGCGAGCCGTTAGTCTCATCGAACCGCACATCCACAGTTTCAACCACTTTATAGTGAAAGAGGTTGAATACTCTGTAGGAGTGCGAATCCTTTCCGTAACCAAGCATAAAACCTTCATGTGCTTTCGGTGCAAATTTTGAAGTGTGATGTGGATCCTTGATCCAGCACCTAGCACCAAATACTCTGAAGTAACTGACATTTGGCTTCTTACCAGTGAGGAGTTCATAGGATGTTTTCTTCAGAAGCTTGTGAAGATAAACACGGTTGATGACATGGCATGCAGTATCAATAGCTTCAGGCCAGAACTTTCTTGGTGTCTTGTATTCATCGAGCATCGTCCGAGCCATCTCAATGTGTGTTCTGTTCTTGCGCTCCACGATGCCATTCTGCTGAGGTGTGTACGGAGCGGAGAACTCATGAGTGATTCCCAATGTATCCAAGTAAAGGTCGAGGCCGGTGTTCTTGAACTCTGTGCCGTTGTCACTCCTGATATGCTTGATCTTGACGCCATAGTTGTTCATGGCACAGTTGGCGAAGCGTCTGAAGACATCCTGCACTTCAGTCTTGTAGAGAATTATGTGCACCCATGTATATCTTGAATAATCATCAACAATGACGAAGCCATAGAGACAAGCAGTAGTAGTGAGAGTAGACTAGTGAGTAGGGCCAAATAAGTCCATGTGTAGCCGCTCGAAGGGTTCAGATGTCGTCATGATTGTCTTCGAGGGATGCTTGGCCCTAGTCATCTTTCCAGCTTCGCAGGCACCGCACAAGTGATCCTTCTTGAACTTGATGCCCTCGATGCCTATGACATGCTTCTTCTTTGCGAGAGTGTGTAAGTTCCTCATGCCAGCATGCCCTAGCCTCCGATGCCAGAGCCAGCACTCTGAAGCTTTTGCAAGAAGGCATATGGCAAGCTGTGGCCCTGCTGAGAAATCTACCATGTACAGATCATCTTTCCGGTACCCTTCAAAGACTAGAGACTTGTCAGATTGACGTAAGGTTGAGTCCATGAGAAGACTTCGATCACCAGTTATATGATTAGTGCATCTGCTGTCCATAATCCATTCCGAAGCATGAGGTGTCATACCCTACAGTACAGTTAGGGGGATAGGCTTCACCAAGAGTATTGTGAAGCATAAACATTTTACTGGCAAGAGGATTATCAAAGATCAGATCAAGATTAGGACTGATAGGATGATTGGCAAACGATTCAGGAACAAAATGCATAGTGAGACCATTTGGGCATTTGATCTTGCGCCCTACAAGATGTTTTAGGTCCCCAACAATAGCATTAGACGCCTTTGATTTCCGGCTGGAGACCTTTCCCTGCAAAAGAAAGTTAATTCTTCTTAACCACCCACATCTTCAGGGGTGGCTTAGAAGCAATGAGTCTAAGTGCAGCATCTGAGAACTTCGGCTTTGGAGCCCTAGCAAATAGCCTTGCAGGAGAAGAATGATACTCATATGAATAAGCAGAAAAGTTCTTAGTTTTATGAACATAGCGGTTTGAAGACACACGCTCATATTCATAAGTCTGAGTATGGTTTCCCTGCAAAACATTGGCGTCAGGGTGACTCAGTTGAGTCCTGTATCTATATGAAGCCTTTGGACCATATGAAGCCTTTGTTCTGGGATTTGTCTTCTTCCCAGGTGGTGTCATGATGACATTCACGGGAAGATTCTCAAGACAACTTTTGGGAACACAGATCTTCTTCATAGGTGGCCCATTCCTGCAGTTAGTACCAATATATCTGGCAAACACTTCACCATTCTGATTCTTAAACAGTTTATAGTTTGCATCAAAGGATTCATCAATGATAATAGGGTTAGCACAGGTGAAGCCAGATAAGGTGGATGGATCCACTGAGGGTCCCTTTGCAGCAACCCATGTGGTTTTGGGGTACTGCTCAGGCTTCCAGTAGGAGCCATCAACATTCATTTTCCTCTCGAACCCAACACCCTCTTTCCTAGGGTTTCGGTTCAGAATCTGCTTTTTGAGGACATCGCACAGTGTCTGATGCCCTTTGAGACTTTTGTACATCCCTGTTTCAAGCAATGTCTTCAACCTAGCATTTTCATCAGCAATAGTAGTGGTATCCTTAGCAGAGGGGTTAGTTACCCCATCAGCAGTTGAAGATATTGCAATAGTAGCAGTAGTAGAACATTCAGCAACAAACGTAGCGTTATCACGCTCAAGGCATTTTAGACATGGTGGTTCAAATCCTTCCTGAGCGGAACTGATCTGTTGAGCGCGAAGTGACTCATTCTCTTTTTGAAGATCTTCATGAGTCGCTCTCAATTTCTCAAGCTCTTGCTTCCTTTGAAGATAATCATAGGAGAGCTTTTCATGAGTTGTTGAGAGCGTTTCATGACGACTTTCAAGTTCCTGGTACTTAACATGAAGATTTTTTATGTCTTCAATTAAGGACTGAGAACGGGTCATTTCAGCGTCCAACAGGTCATCGCTTTTATCTAACAGTTTTTGAGTATGTTCCATAGCTTTCTGTTGTTCAGTTGCAATTTTAGCAAGTGTTTTGTAGCTGGGTTTGGATTCACAATCAGAGTCATCTTCACTAGATGTTTGAAAGTAAGCATCGCGTGATTTTACCTTGGCACCACGTGCCATGAAGCAGTAGGTGGGAGCAGAGTCGTCCTTATCATTAGCTTCAGCGTTGGTAATGGAGCCATTGTCTTCAGTGTTGAAGATGCACTTGGCAACATAGGCTGTAGCTAGAGCCAGACTTGCAACGCCAGGGTCGGACTCCTCCTCAGACTCCACCTCCGCCTCCTCAGAAGCAGACTCCTCCTCTGAATCCATCTCCTTGCCGACAAAAGCACGAGCCTTGCCAGATGAGCTCTTCTTATGAGATGAAGACTTGGATGAGGACTTGGAAGAAGACTTTGAGGATTTCTTCTTCTTCTTGTCATCAGAATCATATTCCTTGCTCTTCTTCTTCTTGTTGTTCTCATTGTCCCACTGTGGACACTCAGAGATGTAGTGTCCAAGTTTCTTGCACTTGTGACATGTTCTCTTCTTGTAGTCATGAGTGGAAGCTTCATCATTTCTTGAGCTGGATCGTGAAGACTTTCTGAAGCCCTTCTTCTTAGTGAACTTCTGGAACTGCTTCACAAGCATAGCAAGTTCCTTTCCAATGTCTTCAGGATCATCAGAACTGCAGTCAGATTCTTCTTCAGATGAGGAAACAGCTTTTGCCTTCAAAGCACGAGTTCGGCCGTAGTTGGGACCATAGATATCTCTTTTCTCAGATAGCTGGAACTCATGTGTGTTGAGCCTCTCAAGTATATCAGACGGATCGAGTGTCTTGAAGTCAGGGCGTTCTTGTATCATGAGGGCAAGGGTGTCGAACGAGCTATCAAGTGATCTCAGTAGTGTCTTGACGATTTCATGCTTGGTGATCTCAGTGGCGCTGAGAGCACGAAGCTCATTTGTGATGTCAGTGAGCCGATCAAACGTGAGCTGGACATTCTCATTGTCGTTTCTCTTGAAGCGGTTGAAGAGGTTGCGAAGAACACTGATCCTTTGATCTCTCCGGGTTGAGACGCCTTCGTTGACCTTGGAGAGCCAGTCCCAGACTAGCTTCGACGTTTCCAGAGCACTCACACGGCCATACTGTCCTTTGGTCAGATGACCACAGATGATGTTCTTGGCAGTAGAATCCAGTTGAATGAACTTCTTGACGTCACCAGGGGTGACACCTTCACCAGTCTTGGGAACTCCATTCTTGACGACATACCAGAGGTCGACATCAATGGCTTCAAGATGCATGCGCATCTTATTCTTCCAGTAGGGATATTCAGTTCCATCGAAGACGGGGCAAGCAGCGGAGACTTTGATTATCCCTGCAGTCGACATAGCTAAAACTCCAGGTGTTTAAACCGAATCACACAGAACAAGGGAGAACCTTGCTCTGATACCAATTGAAAGTGCTAGTTATCGACTAGAGGGGGGTGAATAGGCGATTTTTATGAAAGTCTTCAAAACATGAGAGTTCCGAAGACAAACAATAGAAATGAACCTATTGATATGCAGCGGAAGGTAAACTACACTAAGCAACCCATAGTCAAGTATGCAATGAAGTGAAAGCACGAAGACTAATAGCAGCTAGGTAGTAAGGATCAGGATAGAAGATGGTATGAAGCCAAACAACGATAGTAGTCACACAGTGAAGACAAATAGGTAAAGCAAATAGGCAATGACTTCATGAAGACGAACTGTAAGTAAGGAGAGGGAGAGGATAGAACCAGTCACTTGTTGAGGACACAGGATTTGTTGGACCAGTTCCAGTTGCTGTGACAACTGTACGTCTGGTTAGGGAGGCTGAGATTCAACTCAGAAGACCACGTCTCCACCTTATTCCCCTTGAGCTAAGGACACCCAGTCCTCGCCCAATCACTCTGGTAAGTCTTCAAGGTAGACTTCCAAACCTTCACAGACTTCGTTCACCGGCGATCCACAATGACTCTTGGATGCTCAGAACGCGACGCCTAACCGGCTGGAGGATTCACAGTCCTCAAGTGTAACAAGTCTTCAGGTCACGCGGACAGAAAGATTTCAATGATGCCTAACACTCTTTGGCTCTGGGTGTTTGGGCTTTGTCCTCGCAAGGATTTCTCTCTCTCAAAAGCTTCGGAGGTGGGTTGCTCTCAAACGACAAAAGCCGTGTACTAACTCTGAGCAGCCACCAATTTATGGTGTAGGGGGTGGGCTATTTATAGCCACTAGGCAACCCGACCTGATTTGTCCGAAATGACCCTGGGTCACTAAGGAACTGACACGTGTTCCAATGGTCAGATTTCAAACACACGCGGCAACTTTACTTGGGCTACCAGTAAAGCTGACTCATCCAACTCTGGATAAGATTTGCTCTCATTGTCTTCGCTCGAAGACATAGGATTTTGGTTGAGCATCACTTCAGTCACTCTGACTTTGTTCACTGGGACCCCACTTAACAGTACGGTGGTTCCTACGACTCAACAAAGAAGAAAAGGAAACAACGAAACAACTAAGTCTTCGTGCTCCATAGTCTTCACGCAATGCCTTCTCTTGTCATAGTCTTCAATGTGAATATCTTCACATACCACCATTGTCTTCAATGTCTTCATACATTTTTAGGGGTCATCTCCGGTAGGTAAACCGACTCAATGAGGGACTACTACCAGTGTTATCCTGCAATTCTCACAAACACATTAGTCCGTCAACCAAGTTTGTCGTCAATACTCCAAAACCAACTAGGGGTGGCACTAGATGCACTTACACATTGTACACTGCTCTCATATCATTTAGAGAGCATATCATTCGGATGAATCTATATTTGCTAATTTAGAAAACTAAACATCGTAACTGTGCTGGATGACAAGCTTATTTTTAGATTTGGTCAGATCCCACCCATCTCACTGCAAGTGTGCCGGACGACTTTCAGCCGATGGAAAAAGATCTAGGACCATCCGTATTATTATTGCTGCACCCGTTAGAGAGAACAAATTCCGCAGGGGTACCTCAAACGGCGCAGCAGCTGGCACCCTGTTCTGGTAAATGCAAGCAACAAGCATGCCCTGCCCTCCCTGTTCTATTGTTCAGCAAGGTATGCTTTTGTCCTCCGTTGAGCTCTAAACATTAACTGGCTGAACTCACTTTATTTTTACATATAATCATGGTTTATTGACTCAGTTCACTCTATTTCTCCTATGGATAGGCGCATCGATGGATTGCATGCTTCCAGTTGCATGGGCACTTGGTCAGAGACTTCTATGATTTTTTTTAATATAACTATTTTTTTACTTATTTAGTTAATAAAATGTGCAGACAACTTTATTGGAAAAAATAGATAGGAAGGGGTAATAAATTTTTTTTTGAATGGGGCCAAACAACAGGTCCATTTAATCGCCGAAAGCTAAAACCGTCAGATTTTCTTGAAATTGTAAGAAAAAATGTATTACTTATTTTTGTTAGTTTGCACATATGTGGAAGCAATCGATTCTTACAAAATATTCCGCGGCAACGCGCGGGGTATCATCTAGTATTGGCAAAATCTCAAGACTCTACATTTTCATTTTAGTGATCCAAGATCACATTGAGTCCATAGGAAAAGCCAATACTATTAAAAGGGAATGAGGTGTTGCTTAATGGCTTGCTTGCTCAAAATGCTTAGTGATATGCTCCAAAGCCCTCAACCACTTTCTCATTCCACATATGTCCTAAACCTGAAGTCAAACTCGGCCCCACCGATTTGATCTATCCGGCGCCACCGAGTTCACTTGACATAGCCATATCCAGAAACCCTAATCAGTTCGGTTTCACCGATAGGGATCTCAACCTCACCGAGATGGGATTGCAAACTCTCTGTTTCCCTTCGTAATGTTTCGGTCTAACCGAGATGAGCGATCGGTCCCACCGAGTTCGCAATGCAAACTCTCTGTTTCATTTTCATAACATTTCAGTCTCACCGAAATGATCGATCGGTCCCATCGAGTTTGCCTGACCAACTCTCTGTTAGCTTATTACTGAAATCGGTCTCACCGAGTTCACGTAATCGGTCAAACCGAGATGAGGTTTTTCCCTAACCCTAGCTCATCGGTCCCACCGAGTTGATCATGTCGGTCCCACCGAAAAGCCTAACGTTCACATTTTGAACCATATCGGTCTAACCGAGTTTCACTATTCGGTCCCACCGAAAAGCCTAACGTTCACATTTTGAACCATATCGGTCTGACCGAGTTTCACTATTCGGTCCCATCTAGTTTGGTAAATTGTGTGTGACGGTTATATTTTGTGTGGAGGCTATATATACCCCTCCGCCCCTTCTCCATTTGAGAGAGAGCCATCAGAACGTGCCTACACTTCCACTACTCACTTTCTAAGAGAGAACCACCTACTCATGTGTTGGGACCAAGACATTCCAATCCAACCACAAGAATCTTGATCTCTAGCCTTCCCCAAGTTGCTTTCCACTCAAATCATCTTTCCACCATATCCAAATCTGTGAGAGAGAGTTGAGTGTTGGGGAGACTATCATTTGAAGCACAAGAGCAAAGAGTTCATCATCAACACACCATCTATTACCTTTTGGAGAGTGGTGTCTCCTAGATTGGTTAGGTGTCACTTGGGAGCCTCCGTCAAGATTGTGGAGTTGAACCAAGGAGTTTGTAAGGGCAAGGAGATCGCCTACTTCGTGAAGATCTACCCAAGTGAGGCAAGTCCTTCGTGGGCGATGGCCATGGTGGGATAGACAAGGTTGCTTCTTCATGGACCCTTTGTGGGTGGAGCCCTCCGTGGACTCACGCAACCGTTATCCTTCGTGGGTTGAAGTCTCCATCAACGTGGATGTACGATAGCACCACCTATTGGAACCACACCAAAAATTTCCGTGTCTACATTGCGTTTGCTTCCTCCAAACTCCTCCCCTTTACCTTCATATGCAATGATTTACATTCCACTGCTATACTCTTAGAATTGCATGTGTAGGTTGATTGCTTGACTTGTGTTAAGTTGCTAAAATCTGCCAAGACTTAAAATTGGGAAAAGGCTAGATTTTTATTTGTTCAAGTAGTCTAATCACCTCCCTCTAAACATACTTTCGATCCTACAGGTAGTCATCAATGGTGAACAACTCTGTGTTGATCACATCTACTATATGATTCATGTTCGATCTTTCGATCTCCAGTGTTCCGAGGCCATGTCTGTACATGCTAGGCTCGTCAAGTTTAACCCAAGTATTCTGCATGTGTAAAACTGTCTTGCACCCGTTGTATGTGAACGTAGAGTCTATCACACCCGATCATCACGTGGTGTCTCGAAACGACGAACTTTCGTAACGGTGCATACTCGGGGAGATACTTATATCTTGAAATTTAGTGAAGGGGTCATCTTATAATGCTACTGTCGTTCTAAGCAAAATAAGATGCATAAAAGATAAACATCACATGCAATCAAAATATGTGACATGATATGGCCATCATCATCTCGTGCTTTTGATCTCCATCTCCAAAGCATCCTCATGATCTCCATCGTCACCGGCTCGACACCTTGATCTCCATCGTTGCGTCGTGGTCGTCTCGCCAACTACTGTGTGACGCCCGGATAATTAAGCTATAGTGAACCTCTGTTAATGATGCCACGTCACCTCGCTTACTGTTGCTAACCTCACGTTAGTTCAAAACCGGTTCGGAATTAAACTTCAAAATAAAGTCGATCGGTGAAAGTTTTGAAACATTAAAACTAAAATGTTCGGTTTGTGTCAATTAATCCATACTAATTGATGGTGAAGAAACCACACTTTTATAAAATTCTGAAATACTCTAAAATGATTAAAACAGTAGCAACAACAATTATTTAAATACCTTTTATAATTAATAAAATGTGAAATTAAGTTATTTGGGGCCTAGACTTTTTGTGACTGTTGAATAGGTTGAAATACTAATTTAGATGGTAAGTTTATATTTTACTAGAACTAAAATAAATGGCAACTAAAAGAAAAACAAGAACAAAAGTAAAAAAACAATAGAAGAAAACAAAAGACCTAAGCTACTGGGCACTTTTGGCCCATCTAGCAACTTACACCCAGGTCAGCCCATCTCTCCCTCCTAAAACCTGTAGCAGGGGCATCGTGGAGCACATCCACGGACGCCAATTTCTCAAAAAAAAATCCACGGACGCCATGACGTCGTGGCGTACATCCGCGCCCCCTCGCCCTACTTAAGATCGCCAGGCCCCCTCCCTCCTTCCCCTCCTAACCCTAGCACCAACTACTCCCTCCCTCACTCCCTGTCACTCTCTTCCGAACGCCGCGACGCCGTCGATCCCGCGGTCTCCATTCACCCCGCGCCTCACGGAGACGTCCCGGAGGACCACTGTCGTTGTCTACGTCGGCTCCGACCTTCGGAGTGATCTGGGGAGCACCACGTCGCCGGATCGAGCCGATCCCCTCCCGTGCTGTCGCCGGCGTTTGTCGACGTTCTCGGCGCCATCTGCTGCTCCCGGCCACCAGCGAGCCTCCGTGTGCTCACCCGGTGAGCACCGCTCGTCTTCTCCCTCTCTCTGCTCTGACGTGCGTCCTCTAGGCCTGCCGCCATTTTTGCCGAAGCTCGCCGCCGTTGGCCGCGCCGTCGCCGCAGCCACTGCACGCTAAGCTCGCGCATTTGCCGCGCGTCGAATTCCCCGAGCTCCTAGCTAGCCAACGCCACCTCCAGCGCATCTTGCCGTGCCCGGTACGCTCGGACTCGAGCTCGCCCGAGGCCGTCGCCCGACCGTGCCTGAGCTCCTGTCGAGCTCGCGGTCGCCGCGCCCTCTACGCCCCTGGACACGCTCACCACGCGCGCGCCCGCAGCTCCTGCAAGCGCCCCGCGCCGCGCCCACCTTCCCCTTGCCTCGCCCCGGCCAGCCGCTCGCCCGCCGTGCCTGTGAGCTGCTGCCTGTTGCATCAGCTCGCTGCCTGCTGCTACTAGTGCAGTGCTGCTACAGTAACATTCAGTTACTGTAGCAGTAGCTAGCTTTGAACTGCTGCTGCTTACTGACTAGCCCTTTTTGCATCAACAAAACAGATAGCAAATCACTTCTAAAATAAATAGAAATGATGGGAATAGTTTGTACACTTGACCAGCTCCATTTCATCTCACTGGAACAAGTCCATTAGGTGAATGGATTAATTGCTACAAAAATGACAAAAGTGCATCTTCTGTTAACACAGAAAACTGAAGAACAGATTACTAACTAAGCTAGTTTGGGGTTGTATTTGGACTAGCTAAGTACACTGTTCATGCCATCAGATGGCATGGATTGGTAGTACTCTTGGAGTAGAGTAAATCATCTATAGGAATAATCCCCATTAGAGCTATGAATAACCCATTATAGCCCTCACAAATTGGCTAGTCAATAAACAGATTCTAAGACTTGGTAGAATTTCAGAAATTCTAGAAAACTATTAAAACTTCGAAAAATCGTAGAAAAATAACCGTAGTTCAGATCGGAAACCTTTGTACATGAAAGTTGCTCAGAACGACGAGCCAAATCGGAATACACAGCCCGTTCGTCCGTCACACATCCCTAGCATAGCAAACTCGCAACTTTCCTCCTCCGGTTCATCTGTGTGAAAACGCGAAACACCGGGAATACTTTCCCGGATGTTTTCCCCCTTCGCCAGTAGCACCTAGTACTGCGTTAGGTCACCTCTAGCACCGCGTATTGCCATGTTATGCTTTGTGATGCTTTGATTCCTCTGTTATTTATTGTGTTTCCCCCCTGTTACTTCTTTTTGGTAGACCCCGAGACTGCCGGCGACCCCCAGTACGACTACGGTGTTGACGACACCTCCTTCTTGCCAGAGCAACCAGGCAAGCCCCCCCCCCTTGATCACCCGATATCGCCTATTCCTTCTCTCTACTGCTTGCATTAGAGTAGTGTAGCATGTTACTGCTTTCGGGTAATCCTATTCTGCTGCATAGCCTGTCATTGTTGCTACAGTTGTTACCCTTACCTGCAATCCTAAATGCTTAGTATAGGATGCTAGTATTCCATCAGTGGCCCTACATTCTTGTCCGTCTGCCATGCTATACTACTGGGCCGTGATCACTCGGGAGGTGATCATGGGTATATACTTACATACATATTATATGATACATGTGGTGACTAAAGTCGGGTCGGCTCGTAGAGTACCCGCAAGTGATTCCGATGTGGGGGCTGAAAGGACAGGTGGCTCCATCCCGGTAGTGGTGGGCCTAGGTTCCTGACGGCCCCCGACTGTTACTTTGTGGCGGAGTGACAGGGCAGGTTGAGACCACCTAGGTGAGAGGTGGGCCTGGCCCTGGTCGGCGTCCGCGGTTACTTCATAATAACACGCATAACGAGATCTTGTTATTTGATCTGAGTTGGGTCATTGACCTTATACGCACTAACCGCCACGTGGGACAAGATATGGGCAACCGGCGTCCTGGTATCAGCTGAAGCTCTTTTTGACGTCAGCGACTGAGCGGCGCCGCGCCGCATTGGGCCGTAAGCCCGCGCTTGTATTAATGGGGCTAGGTCTGCTTCCGGCCGCGTACGCAACGTGCAGGTGTGCAATGGGCGATGGGCCCAGACCCGTGCGCGCATAGTATTTAGACCGGCGTGCTGACCTCTCTGTTGAGCCTAGGTCTGCGACGTGTTGATCTCCCGAGGCCGGACATGACCCAGGAAAGTGTGCCCAGCCAGAGGGATCGAGCGTGTCGGGTAATGTGGTGCACCCCTGCAGGGAAGTTGATCTATTCGAATAGCCGTGTCCACGGTAACAGGCGACCCGGAGTTGTACCTTGACCTTATGACAACTAGAACCGGATACTTAATAAAACACACCTTTCCAAGTGCCAGATTTAACCCGGTGATCGCTCTCACACAGGGCGACGAGGGGAGGATCGCCGGGTAGGATTATGCTATGCGATGATACTTGGTGAACTTACCATCTACTCTCTTCTACATGCTGCAAGATGGAGGCTGCCAGAAGCGTAGTCTTCGACAGGACTAGCTATCCCCCTCTTATTCTGGCATTCTACAGTCTAGTCCACCGATATTGCCCCTTTACACTGATACCCGTGCATATGTAGTGTAGATCCTTGCTTGCGAGTACTTTGGATGAGTACTCACGGTTGCTTTGCTCTTCCTTTTCCCCCTTCCCTTTCTTCTCGGTTGTCGCAACCAGATGTTGGAGCCCAGGAGCCAGACGCCATCGTCGACGACGACTCCTACAACACCGGAGGTGCCTACTACTACGTGCGCCTCTTTAGTGGATCCCAGGCAGGAGGCCTGCGCCTCTTTCGATCTGTATCCCAGTTTGTGCTAGCCTTCTTAAGGCAAACTTGTTTAACTTATGTCTGTACTCAGATATTGTTGCTTCCGTTGACTCGTCTATGATCGAGCACTTGTATTCGAGCCCTCGAGGCCCCTGGCTTGTATTATGATGCTTGTATGACTTATTTTATTTTTAGAGTTGTGTTGTGATATCTTCCCGTGAGTCCCTGATCTTGATCGTACACGTTTGCGTGTATGATTAGTGTACGATTGAATCGGGGGCGTCACAAGTTGGTATCTGAGCCGATTGCCTGTAGGAATCCCCCTTCCACACTCCTTGGCCAAAGTCGAGTCTAGTCACTGAAAAAGTTTTACTAACATGGCTGTGTGGCTTACGGGCCCACGTCGCCATTAGGTGGTATTAGGATCTTTTATTTCTCGTCTATACTCTGGGACTCTGATCTTGTCTATACTCTTTGTGTTCTACTCATGCATATCATCTACGCATTGACCTGGCTCGGATGCCACTGTTGGGAAACGTAGCATGCAATTTCAAAAAAAATCCTACGCTCATGCAAGATCTATCTAGGAGATGCATAGCAACGAGAGGGAGAGTGTGTCTACGTACCCTCGTAGACCGTAAGCGTAAGCGTTTCACAACGCGGTTGATGTAGTCGAACTTTCTTCGCGATCCACCGATCGAGTACCGAACGTATGGCACCTCCGAGTTCTACACACGTTCAGCTCGGTGACGTCCCTCGCCTTCTTGATCCAGCAAGTTGTCGAGGTAGTAGATGAGTTCCGTCAGCACGACGGCGTGGTGACGGTGATGGTGAAGTGATCTGCGTAGGGCTTCGCCTAAGCAGTACGAAGATATGACCGGAGGCATAAACTGTGGAGGAGGGCGCCGCACACAACTAACAATTGAGTTATCTCTAGTAGGTGCCCCCTCCTCATATATATAGGTGGGAGGGAGAGGGGAGAGGCCAAGGGACGCCCAGTGGGGCCGAATCCCACTTGGGCTCCTACCCAGGTTCGCCCCCCCCCCTTCTTTGCATAGGCGCCAGGGGAAGGAAGGGGGGTGGCGCCCCCCCCCCCCCCCTTCCTTTCTCCCTTGTGGAGGGGAAGGAAGGAGGGACTTTCCCTCCACCCTTTCCTTTCCCTAGGGCTGGCCGGCCTGGTGGAGGGGCGCACCAGCCCCTTGTGGGCTGGTATGTCCCTCCCTTGGCCCATTAAGCCCATATCTTTGCCGGGGGTGCCCGGAACCCCTTTCCGCTGACCCTATATGTACCCGGTTCCCTCCGGAACACTTCCGGTGTCCGAATACCATCGTCCTATATATCAGTCTTTACCTCTCGACCATTTCGAGACTCCTCGTCATGTCCGTGATCTCATCCGGGACTCCGAACAACATTCAGTCACCAAATCACATAACTCATATGATACTATATCGTCATCGAACGTTTAAGCGTGCGGACCCTACGGGTTCGAGAACTATGTAGACATGATCGAGACACCTCTCCAGTCAATAACCAATAGCGGAACCTGGATGCCCATATTGGCTCCTACATATTCTACGAAGATCTTTATCGGTCGAATCGTTATGACAACATACGTAATTCCCTTTGTCCATCGGTATGTTACTTGCCCGAGATTCGATCGTCGGTATCTTCATACCTAGTCCAATCTCGTTACCGCAAGTCTCTTTACTCGTTCCGTAATACATCATCATGCAACTAACTCATTAGTCACTTTGCTAGCAAGACTTCTTATGATGTGTATTACCGAGAGGGCCCAGAGACACCTCTCCGATATTCGGAGTGACAAATCCTAATCTCGATCTATGCCAACCCAACAAAAATCTTTGGAGATACTTGTAGAGCATCTTTATAATCATCCAGTTATGTTGTGACGTTTGATAGCACACAAGGCATTCCTCCGGTATCCGGGAGTTGCATAATCTTGTAGTCGAAGGAATATGTATTTGACATGAAGAAATCAATAGCAATAAAACTGAATGATCAATATGCTATGCTAACGGATGGGTCTTGTCCATCACATCATTCTCCTAATGATGTGACCCCATTCATCAAATGACAACACATGTCTACGGTTAGGAAACTTAACCATCTTTGATTAACGAGCTAGTCTAGTAGAGGCTTACTAGGGACTTGTCTATGTATCCACACATGTTTCAAGTTTCCGGTTAATACGATTCTAACATGAATAATAAACATTTATCATGATATAAGGAAATATAAAATAACAACTTTATTATTGCCTCTAGGGCATATTTCCTTCATTTTGATGATGTGGATGGCTTGCACATGGTATAAAATGGAATGTGGAAAGTTGATTAATTGCATGCACTTGATGATGGGCATAGCTTAGATGTGCAATTAAATGGGAGGTAGCATGTGTGGGACAACTTTGATGAGGTGGATAGGTTGCATTTTAAGATAAATAAGATAGTGAGGATGAACTTCTTAGGTATATATATGATGTTAATGCATTCTAATTTTTTTTCTTTGCAACTTTTAAAAGGTGTTTATAGCATTAAAAAAAATGTCCATGATATTTACAAAATGTTCACAAGTTTTAGAAAAAGGATGGTGGCATTTAAGAATAGTTTATATAATGTAAAAATATGTTTCTTACCATTCAAAAATGTACCCCCTCCAGTCCGTTTTACTCCACATATAAGATTTGTCTGAACTCAAATTCGTAAAGTTTGACCAATTTTACTGAAAAAGATATCAACATTCGCAATATGAAATTTATATCATTAGATGCATCATGAATTTAATTTTCATATCGTATAACTTTAGTATTATAGATCTTTATATTTCTCATACAAATACGGTCAAGCTTCATGAAGTTTTACTTCAGAAAAATCTTATATCCGGAGTAAAAAGGACCGAAGGGAGTACGTGACACTCTAAAAAAGTGTTCATGTGTTCAAAAAAATATGTCCGTGACATTTTAAGAAAATGTTTATACAATGTAAAAAAATGTTCGTGTAGTTTTTAAAAAGGTTTCATGCAAAATTATTTTCAACGTGTATTTCAAAATGTTTAACATGTAATAAAAAGTTTAAAACATGTATTTGAAAATGTTCAATGTGTATCAAAACAATGATTCATATGTATAAAAATGTACAATGTGTATTTAAAAAGTAGACATATATTGACTGAAATTAAGAAATGTATTTACACGGTGTAGAGATGTTTGCGTAGTTTATAAAAATGGTTTGTATCATTTAAGAAATGTTCGACGTGTATTTGAAAAACGTACAATGTATATTGAAAGAATAGACATGCATTAAAAACGAAAAATGGAAAAAGACCAAAGAACAAAGAAAGTGGGAAAAGAAACATAGAACGCCGAGAACCAAAATAAAACCCGGTAAAAACGAACAAAGGAAACACACATAAAAATGAAAAACTACCCGGAGGCTTCGAAAACCGGTCTGAACCAGTCATAGAAGCTTCCTTTCATTTTTCAGCAAAAGTCGTACAATCTTCCTAAAAACCGCTCCCAGGAATCCATACTGGGCGGGCACATCTGGCGATCGCCTACTGCGAGAAGGCGAGATAGTGCGACCCACGTTGCTCGCTAGAAGTTACAGAAGCCCAAACAGACGCCATTTGGGCTTGGTATCTGCTGGTTCATTCACTTAGCGTTCTTTGCTCTATTAGCCCAGCGACGTCCCATGTATGGATGCCTTCTTCTTCCTTCCAAATTTTTTTTCGGCTGAAACGGCAAACGGTCAGTCGCAGGTGACGACGCTCTCTGGTTGACCATCTTAAACTAACAGCTTTGCTCAGGCAACAGATCCAGGGCCCATGACCCC
Source organism: Aegilops tauschii subsp. strangulata (assembly GCF_002575655.3). Lineage (NCBI taxonomy): Eukaryota > Viridiplantae > Streptophyta > Magnoliopsida > Poales > Poaceae > Aegilops > Aegilops tauschii. The sequence goes on from NC_053039.3 coordinate 491,284,016, forward strand.
CCAGACATGGAGATCTATACCTGCCCTTGTCCTCACCCCAACTCCAGCAATTCACTACCCCAGCCACTTGCACACGTTGCAAAAATGCAGTCTTCATGTGCCCATGAACTGCCCGGCCAGCCAGCCTAATATTTTCTGTAATAATAAGAGCCAGCCTAACATTTGGCACACTCTTCAGTTCTCAGACACCCACTGAAGCACAACATAGCCCAAAACAGACACGACAGTAACTAGAGCCCATTTCCTGCAGTATATTATACAAAAAAATTGATGGCTTCTACCGCTGTACGTACGCGCATACGCGCTCCAGACTTCCAGTCTGGAACAGGGCTGCACTCTCCAGATGTATCCTACACTACACCAAAGTTGCAGGCCACGATTATTATTCCGTCGAGACACGACTCGAGAGGGAGAAGAAAAGCAGGCCTCCCAACTGGAGGGGCTTTCCGGAAAGACAGGCCGCTCCATTTAGAGACCTTCGAACCTCGGCCGTCGATGCCGAGATCCGATGGCCACGGGTCGTCGTGCGCAGCCACGGTCCTTTTCCCTCCGTCGTTGCTCGCTTGCAGCTGTTGGCCACTCCTGGACGGTGATGAGTAAAAGAGCGTGGATGGAAAGCGGCGTGGTTAGGTCAACATGTAGACGCTTTGGGCTTTGGCCGCGAAGCTTTTTGGTGAGCTGTGGCGTTGTGGCGAGAACGAAAAACAAAACACGATTGATTGAAGGAAGTGGTAGCTGCTGATAAGTGATAAGCTCCGTTGGTGACGGCTGCAAAGAGGCATATGTTGGCTTTTGACTATCGCTGCTCGGTGCTTGCTTTCTCCTACGCTCTGCCACGAGTGACCAACCATGGGCTCCAAGGACCGGACCGATGCACCGAGCTTTGCCGCCATATATATGACCAAGTCATTGGGTTCAAGTGTTGCATACATGCCTATGGTATTTTTGGTACTTAGCATAGTCAACGACTTGCCTTCTATACTAATCAAAATTCTTTTTTGGGTCGGCTTGAACTCAAGTCAAATTTCACATAATTTCATAACATAGACGCCCTTGAGCACATAACACGGCTCAAAATGGACACCATACATGATGATATCCTCGTGCTCTCACAACATTTCATATGAGCCCGAGTCTGCTCACTTCAAGCGAAACCATAGCCACCGCCATCTCCTCCCACCAAGCCCCCCTTGCCGTTGCCTGAAGACGCCTTCTTTGAAGGCATTGAAGAATGATGATTTTGTCATAGATGTTCAGATCATACCTTTATGATTATGTCATTGTTGTGTATCCCATATTCTTTGTTTGTTGGTGGCATTGGTCTAATTGACTTGCATCAACTTTGGATGTGTGCATCCAAGGATGCAAAGGCCGAGAGGATGTAAAAAAGGATTTTACGTTCTTTTAGGAAGGCACTATATAATTTACCACGGTTGTCGATGGGAGCTTCGTGTCCTTGTATATCGCTAATTAACATGACCATTATTTTTCCTCGATGAATAAGCAGCGTTCATGCCGGTTATTCCAAAATGTTGCTGGTTAATTTTGATGGCGTGCATCCGTAGCCACCGTCATGGCACACGCACATGATTAATTAAGCGAGGTGTTGTTATCTTCCAGGCATTGACCTAAATTAGTTTGGTTTGTCATGTGGCTTCCTAATTTATTAGTCAATAATGTTCAAGTTCTTTAAGGATATAGTCATGCATGCATTGGTGGCAAAAATGTTGCTGTCTCGTGCATCATCTCTGTCATCACACCGATGCATACGATACCATGATTGGCTATAATGGAGTCAGACCATGCACGCATGCTTTTGTATGCTAGTAGTAGGTCGACACATTATCTGCTGTACCGGTCAAAATAAAGAAGAAACCTAAAGTGGCTCCATCACAGTGGACAATTAGCACATCGTCACGATTAATACGGAAGGTCTAGGATAGACTAACTATCTGCTTCTGCTGATCTTAAACAGTTCAAACCACAGGCATGAACTGAACCATACGGTGGGGCCACGTGTCTGCTTCATCACTTGGTTGATGAGGCATCAGTGAAGCGCCATGCTTAAAAAAGTCAAGATGACATCGTGATGTTTGGAGTATTATATGGGGAGCAGCCATGGTCGCCAACGTTGACGTGGTGCATACTAAAATGTTTACCCGATTTCGGACAGATTTGCCATCCAGTAGGCGCGACGAGTTGATCAATGAGCTTGACTCGAGCATCCTCATCTTTCGTACGGCCATCGACTTGAGACAGTCAATTGCTCGTTGAAGCACGGTTTGGGACGACACATTTGTTCTAGGAGTGATGCCCAGCCGATGTATGGCCTAGATTAACCAGCTCATGCTGTAGAACAAATCGAAATAAGAGACCGAATTTGTCGCATCAACCAACTGCTGAGATCCAAAAAAAAAAAAACTGATCCGGCAACACCTAGCTCCATAGGCCCTTCGCTAGCAGTGGATACAAGGTCGTACGGACCTTAGCCCTACACTTCATCCCCTCCACCACGTCCGCGGTGCCGTGAGAGGAGCAAAACCTAAGAAAAACAAGAATCTGGTAAAACTAAGAAATACAGAAGTGATGGATCTTCACCCTCTAATCATCGATGAAGTGATGGGTCTTCACCCCTCTAACCACCGATGAGGCCGGCGGAAGAGGAAGAGGAGGGGACTGAGGCGCCGACGTGGAGGAGACCGTGGGTGGTGTCTAGGGTTGGGAAAAGACATGCAAACAGATTGACTAGTGCATATTTTCACAGTTTTTCCTTTGCTTGAAGCAGCTTATCTCCTAACAAGAAGTGGTATGGGTTTGAAAGCGGGTAGGGTTAGAACCAATCGAACACACTGGATTGCATAAAAACGGCCTCTAGATGCCAGCTTGAGCGCACCCACAACAAATATGCTTATGTCATGGCAATACACACCTACTTAACGGATGGGTCTGGCTTGCATAATGGGATAAAAATTGATGTGTGTGCAAAACCAACTCCATCCGTTTTGATTTACTTTGCATATTAGGTTTGCCTTAAGTCAAAATTTCTAAAGTTTGATTAAGTTTATAGAAACTTATATCAACATTTAATATCAAATTCATATAATTAGATCCACCATTGAATATATTTTCATGTTGTATTCGTTTGATGTTGTAGATGTTGATTTTTTTTATAAATTTGATCAATCTTTACAAAGTTTGACTTAAGAAAAACCTAATGTGCGAAGTAAATAAAAACGAATGGAATACCATTCTGAAACAAACACATGGTGTGATACTCTTTTCTAAGGAAAAGAGGACTATGTATCATATTTTGAATGCTCTCTAGCTGAATTGAGTGAAGAAAAGAAGAATTGGGAGAATATAAAACAATCGCAACATGAGGAGGAAGTGAGCTAATAGCCCTTTCGGAGGCATGGTGTCAGAACACCATCGAATCCATTGCAAATAATTAAAAGCTTGCACACTTACAGTGCATAAGAAAAAAAAATCATTGCCAAACAATGTTCAGTGCCACTGTTTGCTAGGCACGGAGCTACGGAACGTGCTTCATCTTGTTTTGCATATGGTTGGAGCTACGGAACGTGCTTCATCTTGTTTTGCATATTGTTCAGATCCCAGTCATCCTTGAAGCCCTTGTGTAGGTCCAGCATCTGAGCTTGTTCAGCAATCCAAGGGATTTGATGCCATGAGACACCATATTTTACTCGAAGAACTACACGATATAGATCCTATCAACGCACGAAATGGCGCCCACTTCAATCTCCGGTTGCTTGACATCAGGAATGTGCTTCAGGACCAGTGTATTCAGCTAAGAGAAGCATCCTACAGAAAGTACTTGGATTTCTCACCCTGTTAACAGTCATAGAAGTGAGAGCTAGCATATGAGTTGCTAGCAACGCATCGGGTCTTCTCTCCCAAGATTGCACCAACTTAGGGACAAATACTTGAGATTCTTCCCATGGCCCTACAACATTGGGCACTTTAATATCCCATCGGCTCAATCCCCTTTGATGACTAGTCTATGGACATTTTTGGAAACTGGCTTGAGTGCTGGGAAACCAGGTGTCTCATTCTCACCACATGCATAAAGACATAGGAGGGACATTAGGGGCATCAGGTCTTGAAAAATTAATCACAATTAGAAGCATTGATGCTACCAGTCCAAATAGTCTGTGGCATACTCATTTTCTTCCGATGTAGAGACAATTCTTTGCTGGCATGGACAATCTCAAGAGTTTGCAGTTGCTGGAAGTTGGAAAGCATAGTAGGTGGCTCGAATCCGAATAAGTATTGGAACTTTGTCTGATTCTCATCAGCATACCCGTCAGCTGAAAGTTCTCCTAGCTTCTCAACATTCACAACTCCTTGCGGTAGATTTTCTATTTTTGTTTGCTTGGCTTCTAGTCTCGAGGTTTGTGAGTTTTAATAGTGTTTGGCAGTGAATTAACATGGGTGTGACTCAATCCGATGTAGCGGAGATCTATTAAATCCCCAATCGATGTTGTTTAGTTGATTGCAGAATCTAAAGCTCGAGAATGGTAAGGCTCGCTACATCCAGACAAAACTGAGGAAATCATGTTGGTAGAGGATGAAGTTACCGCAAGTGGGATAACAGTTCAGAGTCATGGAAATTCCACTCTTGCAATTGTGATACGGTCTCTACAACCATATGTTGAGAACCGGCGAACTTCCCCTCGGGAGGGGGGAGGGGGCAATGGCCCCCTGACTTACACATAGCTTTGATATTGCTGAAGAGCTCGTGCCTCTCCACAACTTCCAAAAGATTGCGACTGATGAGTTTCATGAGATTCCCCCGGCCACTTCCTTCAGCGTGATGTTATCTTTCTTCATTGCAAACCCTTCAGCAACCCACACCCTCACAAGGTCCGCGAGCAACGTTCCTCGGTCTTCATTGAACAAGCTGCAGTATACGAAGCAGATCATGAGATCACCTGGCTAGTCATGGTAGCTCAGCTTAGTGTAGCTTGGACATGGTTATTCCCCTGCTACTCGCTTTGGAGATTTTTTTCGAGGGGTAACTCGCTCTAGAGATGGTTGTACACCTAATTCCAGGCGTGCTCTGTTGGTTGCTTTGTGGACAATAAGCTGCCAGCCGTTACAATGGCCATTGCCGGCCACGACACCGCTCAACTACAGAGATGTCGAAGTCGAAATGTGTGTGGGTGGGGTGGGAGGAGGGTTTTTTTTTTTTGTAAAGATATGCATGGTTCTAAGTATCCTTGTATTGTGTCTTTTCTTTCAGAAAGTACCATTTTATTAAAAGAATAATGGTATGCGGACCTTTTAGCATAAATAGAAACCCAAATCCGCTCATACTTGTATGACTTGAGCTTGTGATGCGGCTGTACATCCACTCCAGCCAAGTGAGCCAGGGTCGGTTCTTGGTGGCGTAATATACTCATTGTTCGTAATATACCAAGCGCCAAAACACGTTGGAATTATTCTTTAAAAAAATAGTGTATCATGTTTAAGAAAAACTACAAAAACAGATAAATTATATTACTCCCTTCGATCCGAATTACTCGATGCAACCTCTATATAATGTCCATTAATTTGGATCGGAGGGGTATTGTTCTTCTAGACATGTACACGGACAACTGATGGCAGCATTACGCATGTTAACACTACAAGCCAACCGGGCTTTCGGATTGACCTTGTACCAGTTGAATTATACTACCAAATGTCGACACAAAAGTAATCGCGCTTACACAATGTGACCCAGTTTTCGTCAACAGTCGAAGGGCGGACAGAGAAGTTTTGGAGGTTTGCCACGCAACTTCGGGAGCATTTGACTTTATATATGTCGTGTTCATCATTATTGCCTGTATGAACAAGTATTTTGGATTCTATAAGACCAGTTAACCGGCGAGGTAGTCATGATCGGGCAGTGGAACAAGAGCCGTCCGTTGGCTGATCGGACGGCTATCCAGGCTTTCTCACCTACCAGGGGTTCTTCAAGTTTCAACAGTTTTTTGTTCAACCGAAGTTTCAACAGTGTTGACGGGTGGCGAGGCAGTCGGAAATCAAAGTTGGAGGCAAAAAGGTCGCCCACGCAGTCTTTTCTAGTATACCAGATACGCTTTTGCATGGTGCTGGCCCCATCTGTTTAGAATCGCATCATTGGATTTGCAACGACGATCAAGTGCAGGGCCAGGGCCTAATCATCCGTGCTAATTGCAGGCCCGGGAAAAGAATACCGGTGGGGTCATTCCCTTCTGGGCATGGTGCTGCGCCATGTTTCATGTCTATATATGTTGATCGTTATCTCTAAAGTGGATTAGCATGCATGAACATTGAGTAGTTTCTATAAATGCTGAATCAGCCCTGTCACCGTGGCACGAACTAGTCAGACACGTATTGCATATTAGAGCAAGTATAATAAGGTGACACAATCAGATTATATAAATTAAAATATTATATGTTCACTGAATGGAGGGTGAGAGAAGAGAAGAGAAGGAAGTGCTTTGTACATTAAGAGCAAACTGCAGCATGGACTCCAAAAGACATTGTACCATTGTGAGATGAACCAAGTATATTAATAAAACAACTATTTTTTTTCTACTCCCTGCATCCCATTTTAGACGCTCAATGCTTTTATATTATGAAACGAAGGGAGTAGAAAGTAACTACTATATAATTTTTCTCGAACCATAACTACTATACATTTTGACTATTATGTTGGTTATAGACGGCATGAAAACAATATAGAGCAAGGACTTGACTTGACTAGTATTAACCTGGCTCTTAGTGCTGCATAATTAACAAACGCATGGTCTACTACGAGTTCAAACATATATACTGAAGTGTCTTAGGATCATTTGGGATCTCCTTCTGACCAGGATGTTGGCATAAGTCGCACGCTGGATCCACTCCATCACCGACCAATGAATGGATCGTACGCACAGGTAGAGACACTCAGATAGATCACTTGGATCTTCTTCTGACTACTCAGCACTAATAACACCCTTAATTTCCTGCATCTAGACGCGCACGCAAGGTCCAAGATCCAGGGGGTCGACCAGAGCTTCACCTGAAGCTTTCGACAAGGAAAATGACCAGACGCAGCGACCGGTGAACGGCCCCTCTCTCTGCAAGTGCGATGGCTCATGCGCCCTGCACGGAACAGCACGGCTCCGTACGCCCGTCGCGTGCCCCGACGGCGACACGCCGGAGGCGGAGTAGCGGCGACGCGTCCCGGCCTCGCCGTGCGTCGCCAGCGCCGCTGCATGCGCGCGCGCAAGTCCAAGGCGGAGATTTGGTGCGAATTAAAGGGTGAGATGGACGTAGGGGAAGACATCCCCTTCGCGCGTTTGACTTGCTCGAGCGATGCTGACTACACATGTGTTTGAATGGTTTCCGTCGACCGTCTTTGTGTACGAAACTGCGTACGAACTGAGGCTGATATGTGAACAGTTCACGAGCTGACCCTAGCATAGTATAGCATGTGGATCTTTCTTTCTCATAGCTTGTCAGGGTGACGGGGAGGTTTTGGGACACGTGGATTCTGCAAGGTGGAGAAAAGGAAATGTGTGAGGAGATGCAGGATTTTTTAGCTACTGGTAGCGAGTTGGGAGGAACATGCTCTCTACGTACGTTCTATATAATGCAATGCATATAGATCTTTCTGAAAGTTATACTTTGCAAATTTTGATTAGATTTATAGAAATATATCAACATATAGATCAATACCAAAATACATGTCATTAGATACGTCATAAGTATTTTTTTCGCGAATACGCTAGAGTGCGTATCTTTTCATTGTTAGGTAGGAAGAGTACAAGAGAGAGAGAGGGGGGGGGGGGGGTGCCAACTCGATGTCTTGTGCACAAAAGGCAAGACAAAGAGCTGCAGAGCAGTGGTGACGGGCTGCTCGGCCCGGGTACAAGGCTAAGATCCTATGCCAGCAACGAATTGAGACCTTGCGTGCCTGCTCTAGCCCAAGAGTGGGCTTCGTCCTGGATAGACGCAAGAAGCCGTGATACGGAGCGTGACTCGCCATCGAATACGCATCGGTTGCACTGCTTCCAGACGGACCAGGCCGTCAGAGTTGCCAAAGTGGCCAGGCCCTTACGATGGCCCGTGAGGGAGCTCGTGATCATCGAAGTGCACCATTGGAGGAACTCTTTGGAGCCGGAAGGAGGGGGACGGTGGCACGCACCCAGGCCAGTACGTCGTGCCAGATCTGCCTAGAGAAGGGGCAGCCGATGATAATATGCTACATGGTCTCTACAGCCTGGTCACAGAGAAGGCAGCAGTCGTTGTGCGGAAGATCGTGACGGGCCAATCTGGCGGCAGTCCAGCAGCAATCGAGGTCGGCCAGCCAAGTGAACATCTTGACCCGGAGGGGAGCCCAGCATCTCCAAGTCAAGCGCCAGAAGGGGGCAGTCGTGGATCCAGCAAATAAGGCTCGGTAGCATGATCTGCCGGAGTACTTCGCGTCCGCATTCCAGCGCCATAGCAGGTGGTCGGGGGAGCTGGATAGGGTGAGGTGGCTGAGCCGTCTCCGGAGCTGGACGTACTCGAGCATCGCAGCAGGCGTGAGGGCGCCATGTAGATCAGCAATCCAGCTACGGTCTCGAAGTCCTTCCGCCACTGAGCGCTTGCGCCGTCGACAGGGCACCAGGGGAAGGAGAGCAGGGGCGATATCAGAGATGCCTGGCCATCGATCCAAGGATCCGTCCAGAAATGGCAAGTCTGACCGTCCCCGAAGTCCCAAGACGTAGACGCAGGGAAGGAGGAGTCGGGGTCAGTAGGGAGGTGCAGGTGCGCCCAGGGCCTGGTGGGGTCGATACGCTGTAGCCACAGCCAACGAACACGGAGCGAGTTCCCATATCGGTGTAGGTCTAGAATGCCTAGACCGCCCAGCTGGAGGGGCCGGCAGACGCGCTGCCAGTGCACCGAGCCATGGCCACCGCGGGTTTCCTTGTTGCCGTGCCAAAGGAACTCTCGAATGGTCCGGTTCACCTGCTTGAGAATCGACGGACAGAGAGCAATAACCACCATGATGTGGGATGGGATCGCACAAAGCACGTGGCGGACAAGAGCAAGGCGCTCGCCACGGGACAGGATTGTCGCGCGCCGGGTGGAGAGCTTCTTGGTAAGCCTCTCGAGGATTGGGTGAAGCGACGAGATGGAGGGCTTCTGAATCGAAAGAGGGATGCCCAGGTAGGTGATGGGGAAGCCAACGACGGTGCATGCGAGCTCATTATTGATGGTGGCCAGCATGGGGTCGTCGCAACGGATGGGAGTCGTCGAGCACTTAGCAAAGTTCATGCACAACCCAGATGCCTCGCCGAAGACACATTGCAGCTCCCGGATGACCCGGAGATTGCGGGCCGAGCGGTGGCAGAAGATAACAACGTCGTCAGCGTAGAGAGAGATGCTCGACGGGGCATGGCGAGCGGTGAGGCACTGGAGCAAGCCGCACCGGTGGGCATGGAGAAGAAGCAAGTTCAGGGCGGCAATGACAATAGTGAAGAGCATCGGGGAGACGGGGTCTCCCTGTCGCAACCCGCATGCGTGGGCGATCGGGGGTCCAGGAGAGCCATTTATGAGAACGCGCGTACTGGACGTGGAGAGTAGGATGACAATCCACTCGATCCAACGTCGTCCGAAGCCCAGGTGGCAAAGGACGTCGATGAGGAAGCGCCAGGATACCGTGTCGAACGCGTGCGCGATGTCAAGCTTGAGGAGGACGCGAGGCACACGGAGGTTATGCAACTGGTGGGCGGTCTGCTGGACAAGCATGAAATTGTCGTGCACGCAGCGGCCCGCGATGAACGCGTTGTGGTTGGTGGAGATGAGCTGGCCGAGGTGCAGGGCAAGGCGAAGCGAAAAAACTTTGGCGATGAGTTTTGCCACAAGATGTATCAGGCTGATGGGGCGGTAGTTCGAGAGGGAGGAGGCGTCTGGCTTCTTCTGGATGAGCGTGATGAGGGCCTCATTGAGGCGCTACAGACTGTGCCCATTCATGGAGTAGAACTTGTCGAACACGGCGCAAATGTCGACTTTGATCGTGTCCCAGCAAGCCACAAGGAATTCCGCCGTGAACTCATCACGGCCCGGGGCCTTGCCGTAGGGGAGCGCTTTGACCGCACGCCAAATTTTATCCTAGGAGAAGGGGAGCTCAAGGTCAGCAAGGTCGAAGGAGCGGTCGTTGATGAAGCTATGTACCTAGGGTAGGGTCATAGGCCTGACCTAGACACCCCCCTAGGACATCACCCTAAAGTCAGAAGCATTCAAGGGATATCATCATCCACTTGACCAGAAGCATTCCACTTGGAAGATTCAAAGTCACTCGACCGTATCAGAAGTCACTCGATGGATAGAAGATCTAAAGCCACTCTGCACAGCAACGGTCGGACATTTACTCTGTAGACTTAATGGTCATTTATGTCACTTTATTATTGGCGTTACCAGAAATGCCCCATCTTTATGTACCTTAAACCCTGTGTAACCGAGGGCGGGAGGGGCCTGGCGAACTCTATATAAGCCACCCCCCTCCTCAGGGACAAGGGTTCGCACCCCCTGTAACTCCACACACATATAATCCAGTCGACCACCTCCGGGCACCGAGACATAGGGCTATTACTTCCACCGTGAAGGGTCTGAACTCGTAAATCTTGTGTGTACAACTTCGCCATAACTAGGATCTTGCCTCCTCATACCTACCCCCATTCTACTGTCAGCCTTAGAACCACGACAGTCGTCACAAGTATTTTCATATTGTTTATATTTGATATTGTAGATATAGATAAATTTTTCCTATAAATTTGTGAAAGTTGGCAGAGTTTGAGTTAAGAAAAGTTCTATATGCACTACATTATGTGACGGAGGGATACTACGGAGTACTACTAACTAGCTACTAGCCTTCATATTACTTCATTCTTTCCAAAATTTAATGCATATCGGGCTTTTTAACAGTCAAGCTTATTAAGTTTCAATAGTAAATTTATAAAAGGAAAATATCTACCACTACATAGAAAATACATATTACTAGATATATTGTAATATTATACTACTTATTTGATATTATAAATATTAATATTTTTCTCTATGAACTTGGACATTCACAAGTGTTCGTTTTCTCTCAATGTTAAAAAGGCTCATATAATGATCTTTTGGAGGGTTAGTTATTAACGACGTGTCCTCCCAAAACCACACTTGTGAGCTGTCTGGAAAGTACACGAACAGTAGAAATTTGTTTAGCCCACACAATTAAGGCATCCGAAAAGTGGGAGTCACTTGGTTTTCACTCGACTTGTGAAACGGTTTTGGACTCCAAGTATTTATTCTGGGTGAGCTCTTTGTCACGCTCCATTGAGAAGTTTAAAAAGGCACTTAAAAACAAGCTAGTATTCTTTAAGCCCACATCCTAGATTGATAGACTTTCCCTAGCTTAAACTTTAGGGTGACATAGGACGCTTCAGTTGAGGGTTGGGAAGTGGTGGCCTCCGCAATATGACAAGAAATGCTAAGCCAATTGTTCACTGGTTCAGACTTCAGAGGAAGAAGACGAGATGCACAGAAATAACGGTAGCATGGTGCGATGGATATAGGTCGCAACTGTCAAAGAGAAGGGAGACACCATAGCAAGTCTCCCTCCATTCCAAAATAAGTGTCTCAACATTAGTACTAACGTTTTTTTTTGCGAGGGAAAGTAGTACAAACGTTGAGACACTTATTTTAGGACGGAGGAAGTATTAAATTAGTGCTATCTGCAAATCTGTTGTTTCCAACACTAGCACTATATTCAAAAAACAACCTTAGACATTAGTTTTTTTTGCTAAAATTTATTTATAAAAAGTAAAAAAGATACTTACGCGTAGTGACAATATTTTATCAAATAAATTCACATATATAGATACATATTTCAAACATGCAATGTAAATATTTATAGAAAACATTTGTAGTTAGAATATCCAAAGTGTGTATTTCTTTTTGCTTTTATCTGAAACAACACACTTAAAAAAAAAAGGAACAGACGATGTTTTTTTATTTGTGGGAGACAGAGAACTGCAAAATGACACCACATACCATTTTGTTTGGCTAGTGTAGTGCCGCGAGGGAGGCAGACCGGTGGGGAAGACACCTTGGACGAAGTAAAAAGGGGCCTGTACCGCACACATCCGCTAGCGCGCGTGCTAAATCGGTTTGTCCGGGAGGTAAACTCCAGTTCCAAGCTCAGCCTCCCATGAGAAAAGCATTACATTATCATCACACATTCCGCTAGTTTGGACGGAACCAGTGCCGTAGCACACGTTAAAAATAGTAAAAGAACGTTATCTGTGCGTGAGCAAAAGCGTAATTTGGATGCTTGCGCATAAAGCTGCTGGCCGCAGCTGTAAAATAACGGGACGCGCTATAGCTCTTTATTTTGTTCTGCTCCTGCCGCGGCACCCTCAGAGGCTCAGACGGAATCAGAATACGCTTCCCTCGCGCGAACACGAACGCGCTACTCCATTCCGGGGACGTGCCGCTGCTGACTAAATCAGGATTTCAGGGAGGAACGATTACGGCCGCCACCTTTTTACTACTAGGAGCAGACCACGTGTTCTGACTCGAGAGTACGACCCCGTGATGCTTTCCTTTTTCTGGTAATTTTTGTGATGCTATTTTAACTGATTGCTGCTGCCTCCGTGCCTCCGTGATTAGGAGAACGACAACTAGGCCTTGATTTCTGCAATTAGCTACTAGCGTGTTTGCACTTGATGTGTTGTCATGCATGTACTCAATCCGTTTCTTTCTGCTCCGCATATAAGATTTGTCTAAAGTCAAACTATGTAAAGTTTGACTAAATTTATATTAAAAAAAATATCAACATCTATAATATTAGAGTTATATAATATGAAAGTTGATTTCATGGTGCATCTAATGATATTGATTTTGTATTGTAGATCTATTTTTTTCTATATATTAGGTCAAACTTTATGAAGTTTGACTTTAGACAAATTTTATATGCAGACTAAAAAGAAATGCAGGGAGTAAATTGCTTTATCATACATAAACAATTGCAAATGTTCAACACGAATGATGAGCTATATCAAAATCAATAAACATATAAAAAATTGCTTCATATAAAGAAATATTTTGTGGACCTATAACTATTTATTTTCCTATGAAAATAAAATATATTTAATTAGCTGAACACGAACAAGAAGGACATCCTAATAATTGTGGATTAAATTCACCACAACTGAAGATATGTCCTGCAAGCGCCATTTTGGAGAGCAAGTTTTGCAAGATAACACCCCTTGTGAATACTTAGTCAATGGGGAGGGGAGCTCGCGAGCGGTTTACCGGTAGGAACTAACCAGCCTTGCCTCTCTAGTATTCTAATGGATGAACTGTTTTTAGTAGATTTATTCCTTTTTATCGGTACTATTGTAGTTTGGCTCAATCATATCACTATCATTGCAACATTTTATACATTTGGCTACCCAGATATTCCGCCTTCAACCTAAAAAAAAAGATACTCCGCCTTCAACACTACTTCTGGTTTATACTACTTCCTCATTTTATGTAGAGAATTTTTTGTGCATGGACATATATGGATTATTTTCCTAATGTGATGCTATAAATAACATTTGATTAACTAAATAGGAAGAGAAAGGGTAACCTAATAATTGTAGGTTAAAAATCACAAAAAATAAACAAGACCGAAAAGCACATTTTCAAGAACAAGATTTGTACCAAATTCTCTTGCGAATACTTAGGCAATGGTGGAGGGAGCGGGCGAACAATTACTAGTAGGAACCAACCAGCTAAGTTCAGTGTAGTATTCCAAAGAATGAACTATATTTGGCTCATCATATCACTCTCATTGAAAAATTGCATGCATTCGACTAACCAAATATTCGGGCCTTAAATAGTGCTGCAGCGATCCAAGAAGGTATGCTATATTTCTTGCAATGAGTACAAGATGTATTATCTTGTATTCTAATACTGCAAAAATAAACGTGTTATCCATTCACATGCATGTATAAATACTTTCTTTTTTCCTTGATGTGATGATATAAATATTTTTTTAACTAAATATGAAGATGAAGGACAATCTAATAATTGCGGGTTGAAATTCACCAAAAGTCAACAAGTCCAACATGCACATTTTCAAGATCAATATTTACGTTTCAATGCTGCTTGTGAATACTCAGCCAATGACAAGGGAGTGGGTGAGCAATTACTGGTAGGAACGAACCGGCCAAGATCCTACTGCATTCCAAAGAATGGATTAAATTCGGTATTAACTGTGTAGAATTACCTTTTTAGAGTGTTAGTATTGTAGTTTAGTTCAGCGTATCACTATCATTTCAACACTGCATGCATTTGGCTCCCCATGTATTTCACCCTCAACACTACTTCTAGTTGTACCACTCTCTCAATCTAAATGGATATGTTATATTTCTTGCAACAAATACAACACATATCATATTGTACTATTTCATGTAGAGAATCTTTTGTGTGTTAATATATGATTTTTTCCTAATGTGATGAGATAAATATTATTTGATTAGCTAAATATGAAAAGAAGATTAAGCTAAAAGTTTTGGGTTAAGATTTACCCAAAATAAAAAAGTCCAACAAGCACAATTTTGAGATCAATATTTACCCCGCAATGCCCCTTGCGAATACTTAGTCAATGGCTGACGAGCGGGGGAGAAGTTACCTAGTAGGAATTGGCCAGCATGTATCCCTCCAATATTCCAAAGAATGAAATATATTTGGCATTGATTATATATAATTACTCTATTTTTGTTGATATTACCATCGTTTGGTTTACCGTATCACTAGCATTGCAACATTGGATACAACTGGCTCCCAAAATACTTCGACCTTTGACATTGCTTCTGGTTGTAGTACTCCCTTGATCTAAGTGCTATATTTCTTGCAATCAATAGAACACGTATCCCGTATAACATACTCTATTAATGAAAACATATACATATTTTTCATATACAACATGCATTCTATTGCATTATTTCATGTAGAGAATTTTTTGTGGAGCTCTATGAATTATTTTCCTAATGTAAAGACATATATTTTATTTAATTAGCTAAACTTTAAGGAGAAGGACCACCTAATAATTGTTGATTAAAATTCACCAAAAATAAAACAACACATATTCGAGATTATGATTTACATGCTAATGCCGCTTACGAATACTTAGTAACGACGGAGGGAGCAGGCAAATGGTTACCTGGTAAGAACCAGCCAGCCTGTATCCCTCCAGTGTTCCAAGGAATAAATTATATATGGTATTGACTATATAGAATTACTCACTTTTTGTCGATGTTGCCGTAGGTTGGCTTATCGTATCCCCAAAATATATCGGCATTCAACACCGTTATTGCTTCTAGTACTCCGGCGATCTAAAAAGATATGCTAACTCACAATCAAAATAATGCATATCCGATATATTGTACACTAATAATGTTAAAATATATGCGTTGTCCATATGCATGTATGTTCAAATATTTCCCATTTACTACATGCTTGCTATAATCTACTAATACTTTAGAGACAATAATCAGGGGCAATTTTTACAATGTCAATGCATCATTGGTCTATATGGAAAGCGAAATACACCATGTTTTGTGGAGCTGTATGAATTATTTTTCTGATCTGATGAGATAAATATTATTTAATCAGCTAAACATTAAGAAGGAAGACCACCTAATGATTGTGGTTAAAATTCACCAAAACTAAACAACATATGTCCGAGATCAAGACTTACACATCAATGTCGATTGTGAATACTTAGTAATGGTGGAGGGAGTAGGCAAACAATTACCTTGTACTCCCTCTGTAAAGAAATATAAGAGCGCGTAGATCACTACTCTAGTGATCTAAACGCTCTTATATTTTTCTACGGAGGAAGTAAGAACTAGCCAGCCTGATCCCTCGAGTGTTCCAAAGAACAAACTATATTTGGTATTGATTATATAGAATTGCTCCCTTTTTGTCGATATTGCCGTAGGTTGGCTCATCATATCCCCAAAATATTCTGGCATTCAACACCGCTTCCGCTTGCAGTGCTCTGAAGATAGAAAAAGCTATGCTAACATTGCTTCCAATCAATATAACACATATCTGATATACTGTATTATAATAATTTGGAATATACGCGGTGTCCATTGATACGTCTCCAACGTATCTATATTTTTTATGGTTTCATACTATTATATTATCAATCTTGGATGCTTTATATGCATTTTTATGTTATTTTATATTATTTTTGGGACTAACCTATTAACCTAGTGCCCAGTGTCAGTTCATGCTTTTTGCTTGTTTTTGGCTTTTCAGAAAAGCAATACCAAACAGAGTCCAAATGCAATGAAACTTTATGGTGATTTTTTATGGACCAGAAAGGACCCTAGATGGTTCGGGAGGAGGCCAGAAGAGCGCGGGTGAGCCACAAGCTCACAGGAAGCGCCCCAGGGGTAGGCGCGCCCCTTGAGCTCGTGACCCACTGTCGCACCCCTTGATCTAATTCCACCTTTACAAATTCTCAAATATTCCCAAACCAACAGAGAGCCACCCGAAACACTTTTTTCGCCGCCGCAACCTTCTGTTCTTCCGTGATCCCATCTGGAGGCCTTTTCGGGTACTCTGCCGGATGAGGAATCGATCATGGAGGGCTCCCGCATCATCCTTGTTGCCTTTCGATGATGCATTGGGTAGTCCACCACAGACCTACGGGTCCTTAGCTAGATGGCTTCTTCTCTCTCTTTGATCTTCAATACCATGTGCTCCTCGATCTTCTTGGAGTTCTATCCGATGTAATCTTCTTTTACGGTGTGTTTGTTAGGATCCGATGAATGTGGGTTTATGATCAGATTATTCATTGAAAGTAATTGAGTCTTTTCTGAACTTTATTATGCATGATTGTTATAGCTTTGTATTTCTCCCCGATCTGTCTGTTTGGTTTGGCCAACTAGATTGATTTATCTTCAGTGGGAGATGTGCTTTGTGATGGGTTCAATCTTACGGTGCTCTATATCCGAGTGACAGAAGGGGACAAGACATATATTTTTATTGTTGCCATTAAGGGTAAACGATGGGGTTTCTTCATATTCATTGGGTTTACTTTATCTACATCATGTCATCTTGCTTAAGGGCGTTACTCCGTTTTTCATGAACTTAATACCATAGATGCACGGTGGATAGTGGTCGATTGGTGGAGTAATAGTAGTAGATGCAGGTAGGAGTCGGTCTACTTGTCTCGGACGTGATGCCTATATACATGATCATTGTTGTGAATACGTCATAACTATACGCTTTTCTATCAATTTTCTAATAGTAATTTGTTCTCCCACCGTATGCTATGTGTTCGAGGGAGAATTCTCTAGTGAAAACTATGGCCCCCGGGTCTACCTTTATTATATTATAAAATCCAAAGACACCCTGCTGAAATTTATTTTACTTTGCAATTTATCCATCTACCTATACAAGATTTCATCCTTGCAAGTAACGAGTTCAAGGGGATTGACAACCCTCTTGCCCGTGTTGGGTGCAAGTATTTGCTTTTGTGTGTGCAGGTGCTATTCACAAGGCTTTGCATGATTCTCCTATTGGTTTGATAAACCTTGATTCTCACCGAGGGAAATACTTATCTCTACTGTACTGCATCTCCCCTCCTTTTCGGGGAAAATCCAAACGCAGCTGACAAGTAGCATCCATATGCACATATACGTGAATATTGTCTATTTACTACATACATGCCATAATATACTAACACTTTAGAGACAATAATCAAGATTAATTTTGCCATTGTCAATGCATCATTGGTCTATATGAAAAGCAAAGTACACCATATTTTGTGGAGCTATATGAATTGTTTTTATGATGTGATGACATAAATATTATTTAATCAACTAAACATTAAGAAGAAAGACCACCTAATGATTGTGGGTTAAAATTCACCAAAACTAAACAACACATGTTCGAGATCCATATTTACACGACAATGCCACTTGCGAATACTTAGCAACGAAGGAGGGAGCGGGGCAACAGTTACCTGGTAAGAACCGGCCAGCCTGGATCCCTCCAGTGTTCCAAAGAATAAATTATATTTGGTATTGATTATATAGAATTACTCCCCTTTTTGTCGATATTGCTGCAGGTTGGCTCATCGTACCACAAATTATTCTGGCATTCAACACCGTGTCTACTTGCAGTACTCTGACGATCGAAAAAGATACGCTAATATTGCTTCCAGTCAATATAACGCGTATCCGATATATTGTATTCTAATAATAAAAAAATATACGTGTCGTCCATATTCACGTATATGCGAATATTTTCTATTTACTACATACATGCTATAACACACTAATAGTATAGAGACGATAAGCAATTTTGTCACTGTGAATGCATCATTGGTCTATATGCAAAGCACATCACACCATATTTTTTTGGGCGGGGGATTTTTTTCACAATGGTACGGCGCCGTGAAAGAAAAAACATGTCCAACATTTTATTTTGCGAATAAAACATGTGCAACATTGATGGTTCGGCCAGAAAAATTATGCACTGTGGGGGTTAGAGCAGGGAGCTTCCATTAGCATCACAATTAGACCGGGCCCCGTTTGAGGATACACCGGGGTTGGGTTGCTGAAGTGGACTGACTGACCATGGTGAGATGGGAAACAAGCAAACTCAAAGGACTACAATGGAAGTTCTGCCATGGAGGAACGAATATCTCTGGGGAGAAGTCAATGATCACGAGCCTCCATATTTTCCACAAACCGAACCTGGCATTATTCAAACCTTCACATATTATTCAACAACCCCCCTGATTAGTATACACCCACTGTGAAGATAGAAACAAATTGCATTTGACCTTCCTTGGTTAAAAGTCAGCAAAATCATCTAACAATGGAGGTAAAATGCATGATGTGAAAATTCTATTTAGTAGTATCTCTTTAAATGAGATGTAAATCTAAACCTAGGTCATGAGCTTTGGTTTGGGTAGTAATTATAAATGAATGAAATGGAAGAATTAATTAGTTGCATTGGAGATGGGAAATAGGGGAAGATATACGGGAATCGGCATTAAATGCTGTGGGATGGATGGACCTCTGCTTTTAATTCCGTGCAGGTGAGTTGGTGTGTTCCAATTAACTCCCTCCCCTCCCTCCGCCTCCTCCTCCCCCCGCTCGCTCCTCTCCTCTCCCCCCTTGCTCCGCTGGAAGAAAGAACCATTCTTGATCCAGATTCCGCACGCCCGCGCGCCCCCGGCCCGATCGCCCGCCCGCCCAAACCCTAGCAGGGGCTCCGCCGCGCCGAATTCGATCGCTTTGATCCCGGGAATTCGCGGCGGGCCGGGCGAGGGCGGGGGCGGGGGCGAATCGGATGGTGTAGGGGCGGGCTGAGGGGGAAAGCTGCGTTCTTCGCTGCGGCTCGGCCGCCGGCCGGCCATGCATCTCTCGCTGTGGAAGCCGCTGTCGCAGTGCGCGGCGATGCTCATGGACAAGCGGCACCGCCCGCCGCGGCCGCCGGCGCCTGGCGCCGGGGCGGGGTCCGGCGGCGGGCGGCGGCTGCAGGAGAGCAAGCTGCGGGAGGCGCTGGAGGAGGCCTCCGAGGACGGGTGCCTCACCAAGTCCCGCGACGCGGCGCTGCTCGACGACGGGGACGGCGGGGAGGAGGGGGCCGGCTCCGGCTCCGTCAGCCGGTCGCGGTCGCTGGCGCGGCTCAACGCGCAGCGCGAGTTCCTGCGCGCCACGGCGGTGGCCGCGGAGCGCGCCTTCCTGTCGCCCGACGCGCTCCCGGCGCTGGCCGAGGCCCTCGCCACGTTCCTCTCCATGTACCCCAAGTACGCGTCGTCGGCGGACGTCGACCGCCTCCGCTCCGGCGAGTACCCGCACCTCGACAAGGCGTGCCTCGACTACTGCGGCTTCGGCCTCTTCTCCTACCTCCAGAGCTGCAGCCCCGCCGACTCCTCCGTCTCCTTCACGCTCTCCGAGATCACCGCCAACCTCAGCAACCACGCGCTCTACGGCGCCGCCGAGAAGGGCACCGCCGAGCACGACATCAGGAGCCGCATCATGGACTACCTCAACATCCCGGAGTCGGAGTACTGCCTCGTCTTCACCGTCAGCCGCGGCTCCGCCTTCCGGCTGCTCGCCGAGTGCTACCCCTTCGCCACCAACAAGAAGCTGCTCACCATGTTCGACCACGAGTCCCAGTCCGTCAACTGGATGGCTCAGTCCGCCAGGGACAAGGGGGCCAAGGCCTACTCCGCCTGGTTCAAGTGGCCCACCCTCAAGATCTGCTCCACCGAGCTCCGAGACCTGATATCCACCAAGAAGCGCCGACGCAAGAAGGACTCTGCCACTGGCTTATTCGTGTTCCCGGTGCAGTCCAGGGTGACCGGCGCAAAGTACTCATATCAGTGGATGGCATTGGCGCAGCAGAATAACTGGCATGTTCTGCTGGACGCCGGCGCATTGGGGCCTAAGGACATGGACTCGCTGGGGTTGTCGTTGTTCCGGCCGGATTTCATCATCACATCATTCTATAGGGTGTTTGGAGCTGATCCTACGGGTTTCGGCTGCTTGCTCATCAAGAAGTCCGTGATGTCTTGCTTGCAGAGCCCGAATGGCGGGACTGGGGCAGGGATGGTGCGGATTCTGCCGGTCTTCCCGCAGTATCTTAGTGATTCGGTCGATGGGTTTGATGGTGTCCAGGATGGCCTTGAGGATGATATGATCATTCCAATCGAGGAGGAGTCGTCGACGATGAACAGTCACCAAGCATCTCAATTACCTGCGTTCTCGGGTGCGTATTCCTCAGCTCAGGTGAGGGAGGTGATTGAGGAGAGCGAATTGGACCAGGACAGCTCAGATAGAGATGGCGCCAGCACGATTTACGAGGAGAATGAGAGTGTGTCCGTTGGGGAGGTGATGAAGAGCCCAGTATTCAGCGAGGATGAAATGTCAGAGGGCTCTTTCTGGGTTGATTTGGGCCATAGTCCACATGGTTCAGACCATTCAGAACAGGGGAAGTTGGGATCTCCATTGCCTGCATCCTGGTTTGCTGGTAGGAAGAATGCAAAGAAGACATCACCAAAGGTGCCATCCAAAGTGGCAAGGAGCCCTGTTTATGACAACCATGTCGTGTCCTTCGATGCGGCTGTGAGGTCAGTATCACAAGAGCTAGAGCATGTGAAGGAAATTCCAGAGGAAGATTGTTCATATAATGGCAAGGTCAGCGAAGATTGTTCATATACCGGCAAGGTCAGCGAAATTGAAGAATGTCAGGATGGTCATGAAAATAAGAGGTTTGTAAAATTCTCTTGTGACAATGGCCGCACACAAGGCAGTTCGGCGTCTGTTTTTGGGGGTTATGCTGCAAATGGGAATGGCTCCACTTCGGAGATTTGCTCAGAAAACCAGGTTGAAGCGAAAGACAGTGCCATCAGAAGGGAGACAGAGGGTGAGTTCCGTCTACTGGGAAGGAGGGAGGCACCCAATAGCAGATTCAATGGTGGCAGGCTCTTTGGAGTGGAAGAAGCGGAACGAGTGCCAAGTATGGGGCGCAAGGTATCATTCACCATGGAGGATAGTAAGCTGTGTCGTAATGCTGACGCTGGGGAGACATCTGGATATGCAGTGGGAGAAGAAGAAGAAGAAGATGATGATGCATACAGCGACTACGATGAGATTCAGGATGGCAGGCGAGAACCTGAAATCATCTGTAGGCACCTTGATCATGTGAACATGCTGGGTCTTAGTAAGACAACGCTAAGGTTGCGTTACTTGATCAATTGGTTAGTGACCTCGCTACTGCAGCTTCGGTTGCCTGATTCTGGAGACGGTGATGGGGTTCCCCTTGTCTATATCTATGGCCCGAAGATAAAATATGAACGTGGAGCAGCAGTTGCGTTCAATATAAAGGACTGCAACACCGGAACTTCACTGATCAATCCTGAAACTGTACAGAAGATGGCAGAGAAAGAAGGGCTCAATGTTGGCGTCGGTTTTCTGAGTCATATACGCCTCATGGACAACCAGAAACATGGGGTGGCTGATGTGGGCCTCAGCTCTTCCCTGTGTCGGCCTACGTCAAACGGCCGACATGAGAAGAAAAATAGCAAAAATGCCATTGTTGGGATCGAAGTCGTCACTGCTTCTCTTGGGTTCCTTACAAACTTTGACGATGTCTACAGGTTATGGGCATTTGTTGCAAAATTTCTGGACTCATCGTTTCTTGAACAGGAGAGGCTGTCGTCGATCCCCGAGGATGCAGAAAGATAGTGTTTAGAGGATTTCCGTTGTGGCTTTTTGCAGCATTTAGAGAATTCAGTTGTGGCTATTGCAGCTACTTTGTTATAAATACAGAAGGAAGGTGGTGGCGACAGTGTAATTGTGATGAGGGTGGAAGAGGAGATGTCAAGGAACTTTGCCTATAGCTTTTGTATCCCAAAATGTGTCTCCCCTTGGCATGAATGGTTTATACTTTGGTGGCGCGGCTGCTATATTTCTTCATTCTTCTTTTCCCCCCTTTCTGGGCATGCGACTTTTTTGCTCGTAGATTTTGGTCGAGATTCATATGTATCATTCACCTGATTATTTGTTGAGCGTCCGTTCCTTGTACTTGCTTGTAAAAGTGGCTCCATTGGCCATGAAGTACGCTTGCCTGTATGTATGATTCTTGCAACATGAATAGCATGATGATGATAGATTGATAGGTGATCCATCCACCCCCTTTTCAGTTCTCTTTGTCAAACTTGAAATCATCCGCTGTCCTCGGTATGTTTTGTATGGATCCTGGTTTGTTGGTCAATGATTCTGATATTACTGCCGCGGCGGATTCGCTGGTGCATGATGCTCATCTGAGCTGTGCAAGTGGTATCCAGAGCACTAGCCACAGTGTTCGGTTTCTTTCCGACTCACTGTTGTTGTGTTTCTGCTTTTAGCATTGATGCTGTGTACTCGCACTAAGCCTCCGAGTAGTCGTTGTTGTGTTACAGTGGCGCGATAAGCTCGATCGCGCTGACTAGAACGGCCTGCTTGCTTGCTAATGCTCTGTTGCTTTCTGGTCGCTGTTCTAAGCTGCTTCTTTTCTGTTGTGGTGCACTTGGAAAGCTTGTCGACAGTGTTGGTTGTTGTCGAGCTGGTAGGTTATGGTCTTTTGCGTTTCGGCGGCGTCTGAATGAGGCAGTGGTAAGTACTGTTGCTTGTTGGCTTGAAGAAGATGGGTTTCAGTTATCAGCAAGCAGCAGATAGGTGCAGAGCTTTCTTCTTGTTCTCCAGCATAGCAATTGACCCGGGTGGCTCTCCTCTGTGAAGGACAAGTTGCATATGTTTTTCCCTGTTTATTCATGATGAAAGGGTCCCGAATAGTTCTACATCATGGACTGACCGGTGGACTGAGATGTGGAGACCCAGGCAAGAACTCCAGAATACTTGCGCCGAAGTCGTATCAGCCATGGCCCGTGAATGAAACTAGTATAAAAATCCTCTGTGACTCGGCTTAAAAATGACAGACACACACACACCTGTTGCGCTCGTAAAGCAATCTGCATCTTTGTGCCTAACGTGTGTGCGGTCAATGCCGCCGGGGTCAGGAATCAAGTACTTACACGCCCCTTTCACACCCGTCCCGCACTTATTTCCACCCCACGACTTGCGCCTCCGGTCCGGTGTCTGTCAACATTCAGCAGCAGCAGCAACAACCCCCGGCCGTGCTGGTTGGTGCCAACACACGCCGGCCGGCGCTGGCTGCCCCGGTCGGGTGGAAATCCAGCGCGCTTGACACCAGACGTCCGGATGATTGGAAATCCGCCAACAACGATGGCGGCTCTGGGGGGACACTGGCGGCCAGACGGCAGCGGCTGCAGCGTGACACCGATCCTCTGCCTGGAGCTACAGCCAGATCCACTTATTCAGGCGCGGTAACTGCTGTGCGAGATCTGACGACTGCTGCTCACTGTGATCGCTGCTCCGTGCACACTGTGCCACCGCATCACGACAGAAAGCGTACGAGGTCCATGTAGCTTGCTTACTTGTCCAGTCAAATAGTCAATCCTGCCGGATCTTGCAACTCCGGTCTACTAGGAACGAAGATGACCTGGACCCAAGGGCAGATATTTTTAACGAAGTTACTACTAGCATGCGAGGAACGGAGGATCGATGCGGGTTTGTTTTCCTCGTACAATTATTAAGCTATATCTTATTACGGGATCGAATATTGTGGCTGTAGGTCTGCTTGAAGTTCCTGCAAAAAAAAAGGTGACATACAGTAGTTATGTTGCATCTAAGTATGACATCAGCGCCATCTCATTTTCGAACAAGCCATCTCCTCGTGCATTTGTTTCTTTGTTTGTTTTATTTTTATTTTTTGAAATAAGTCGATTGTCTTTGTTTATCTATATCTAGCATGTGTCTGGTTCAAAAAACGAAAAAACATTGTTCGTTGGTCCGTTTGGTTGCCCTTTGACGTCATTTATCAAGCCTCGGTCACCAACGACATTTCGGCTGGGCTTTAGTGTGTCGGCTTCTGTTTGAAGGTTGTTGCTTCGGGAGCTCCTATCAGCTCTATTGGCCAC
The DNA here is from genome assembly GCF_002575655.3 of Aegilops tauschii subsp. strangulata. Lineage (NCBI taxonomy): Eukaryota > Viridiplantae > Streptophyta > Magnoliopsida > Poales > Poaceae > Aegilops > Aegilops tauschii. The sequence continues at coordinate 491,308,587 of NC_053039.3, forward strand.
ACACTGCTCGCTTTAGTTTGTCTGGTTTTTCCTCGCTCGTCTTTTACCATTACTTGTCTGTTTTCTTGCTAAAAAAATGGGTTTCCTGTTAATTTTGGGTTTTCTGGTGAATTAAAAAATTGTCACAATTTTGAAAAATATTTACAATTAAAATAATTAGCTAATACAAAAAATACTTGTGAAATTTAAAAATGTCCACAATTTTTAAAAAAATCATGAATATTTTATAAAAGTAAAACAAAAACATGAATATGGAAAAAATGATTTTAAACTTTTTCATAATTTTCAGAAAATGCTCGTGAATATTTTTTATGTGAAAAAAAATCATGAATAATTTTAAAAATGTGGAGACGCAACTGGTCGACAACCCTCCTCCCACCCCAAATTATGGGCATGAAGTTGTGTGCTGAGGGTGGAATTGCAACTCAGACAAAAATGGGTCGGGACTAGTTGTGTGTTGAGGGTGAAGTTGTAACTTGGACAAAAATGCCCCCCCACCGTTGCACGTTGAGGGTGAACTTGTAAATGGGACAAAAATGGATCGTTGATACGTCCATTTTGCATCACTAATTTTCAAATAAGTTACTCTTTATTAATGATATTTTGCATATTATTGCTCAATTCTAATGTCTTTTTCCCATCAATTTACATGTAACACATAGAAAAATGCTAGATAACTAGAAAATAGGGGCAAAACAAAGGAGGGAAGAAAAAGTTTCTCCGAAGCTCCACAAGATTTGAAAATTTTACTAAATTTTTCCTTGAAGAAATGGATCCATGGGCCAGAGGGGGCCCACAGGTCTACCACGCAGCAGGGCCACGCCGCCTCCCCCCGGAAGCATGAGGGTGCGCATGGGGCTCTGGCTGCCTCCTCTCGATACCCTTTGGCCATAAATTCACATTTGACCTAAAAACACCATGGATTTTTTTCTGGGATCTCTCCACCGGTGTCTACGAGATGGAACCGAGGCAGAGCACAATATGAATGCATTCTGTATTTTTCTGAAACTTATATTTTGAAGAACTTAGTGCCAAATATGGACTTGATTATGAAATATTTGTCACCCTGTCTCTGCGTGAATCTTTTGCTGTTATATTGATATTCGTAAACAAAAGTGGAGAAAATATCATGATCATTTAAAGGATGTTATTAAAAAGATTGTTTTAGCTGACGATGAAATTGTTGATCATGTGTTACCTTCTATTTACATTGAGAAACCTAAGTTTCCTGTTAGATTGAAACAAAGCTCTTTGGTAACTACGATATCTCATAGAAGTCTGATGAACCTTATGCTCAAACTAAAATACAACCTCAAATAGCTATGACTAAAGATTTTTTTTATTGATGATATTAATGGGGAAATCACTCAAATTTGAGAGGAAGAAACTAAAACTGTTAAACATAGAAGTATTCCCAATACTGTTTGTGTGCCTGTTATTTCTGTTAAGATCAGTATTCATTGTTATCATGGGTTGTGTGATATTAGAGCTAGTGTACATTATTCCATATACTTTTTATCAAGAAGTTGTTGGATATATTTCACCTTGCACTATAGAAGAAATTGATTTATTATTAAACTAGAAAATAGGTCTAGTATTTCACCTGTAGGCATTGTTAGAGATTTTGAAGTTCTATGTGCAAGACTATGTATCCTATCGGTTTCTTAATACTTCAAGATAACTTTTGTCCCATTTTTGGTAGACATTTCTTAAATACTTGCAATGTTGTTGTCGATTGCCAAAAAACAAAAGCTTTATGTTATGCTTGGACAAGATGAAGTTTCATTTAATTTATCTAAGTCTATTACTAAATAACATGATTCTAAGGATTTACCTTGTGTAGATGAAATAGAAAGGATTGCTTCAATTTTTATTCCCCCCACTGGTCCTTCGAAACAATATTTGTTGGAGCACAAAAATTCTTTTAATATGCATGAGTGGAAGGAAATCGATGATTTTTTTCTTGGGCAAGTACCTTCGCTAAAACATAATCTGCCTGTGGAAACTTTAGGAGATCCCGAGCCTCCTAAAGTTGATCCAGTGTTTGAACTTAAACCTTTACCTGATACAATGAAACATGCTTATTTGGATGAAAATAAATTATATCCGATTATTATCAGTGGTAACCTTTCAGTGCACAAAGGAGGATTACCCGTTATTCTAAAGAAACATTGAGGAGGAATTATTTATACTATGAAATTATCTTAAAGGCATTAGTCCCACTCTCTGTATGCACCAGATTCATATGGAACCGGATGTTAAACCTGTTATAGATCATCAACATTGCTTAATCCTAAGATGAAGGAAGTGGTAAGAAAAGAAATTCTCAATCTCCTATAAGCAGTATAATTTATCCTATATCCATTAGTAGATAGGTAAGTCTTGTCCATTGTGTTCCTAAGAACAGAAGAATTGTTGTTGTTCCTATTGATAAAATGAACTTAAACCATAAAGGGATGTAAATGGTTATTGATTTCAGAAAAATAAATAAAGCTACTAGAAAGGATCATTATCCTTTGCCTTTTATTGAAAAAATGTTAGAAAGATTACCTAGGCAGACACATGTTTGCTATCTTGATTGTTATTTCAGTTTCTCTCAAACAGTTGTTTATCCTAAAGATCAAGAGAAAACAAATTTTATATGTCCTTCTGAAACTTTTTTATAGATGTAAGTCTTTTGGTTTATGTAACGCACCTTCTACTTTTCAAAGATGTATGACTGCTCTCTTTAGTGATTTTTGTGCGAAGATCATGGATGATTTTTCCTTCTATGGAACTTCCTTTCATGAATTTTTGCACAATATTTACATTGTTTGCAGAGATGTGAGCAAACTCACATTTTCTTGAATTGGGAGAAGTGACACTTTATGGTAAATGAATGCATTGTCCTTGGGCATAAAATTTTCGAATGAGGTATTGAAGTTCATTGTCGGGTGGTAGGTGCGACATATGCCAACGGGTGGCTTATCATTGTGGGAGCCAGTAAGACGTCGTCGGTGCCTGGAAACGGGATGAGGCGAAGACATGCACGCCAGCGGATCTTACCCAGGTTCGGGGCTCTCCGTGGAGATAATACCCCTAGTCCTGCTCTGCGGGGTCTCCGCATGATCACTAGATCAATACAAGTAGCTACAAGTGCTCCTTGAGCTGTCTGGCTAGAGGAAGAAGAAGGGCAAGGCTAGCTCTCCTTTTCTCTCTATGTGGTGTGTGAAACTCTGTGAGATCAACCCTTTGCATGGGTGTCCCGGGGGGTTTATATAGGCCTACCCCCCAGGGGTACAATGGTAATCCGGCTGGCGCGCGGGTCCCAGCCGTCAGTGTCCGTGTTCGCCGGCTTCTCCGCCGGCCATTGGGGGCCCGCCGACTGGTGGGTCCCGCCGGCTGCCGGCCTCTTGGCCGACAGGTCGGCACCACCGCTTGGGGGCCTTGTCGGCGGCTAGTTACTGTTGCCTCGCCCCTGATGACGAGGGCTTTGTCGAGGTAAGCGTGGCCACAGTGCCGCCGCCCTGCGGGCTCTCACTATAGCCTCACATCGTCTTGTCTCCTTAATGAGGCACATGTTTCGAGGGAGGGAGGTAGCCGGCTATTGGGAGCCTGCTACGCCCCCGGCCGACTAGGGGAGGCCGGGCCGCCTTCGAGCGTCTCTCTGGCTAAAGGGGCCCGCCGCCCGCGAGCCGTACTGGCGTCTGTCGTGGGTGACGTTGAGGTTAACATGGCTAAAGTGCCGCGCCGGACGGGGATGGCTGACCCGCACGGCGCCCTGTGCCCATGCCGGTTCCGGGATTCGGGGGTAGTGGGCTGTACTGCGGCCACGCCTCGTCTTATCACCGTTATGTGGATGCAGTCTTGGCCGGCTTCTGGGAGTCGGCTCTCTTCATGGCCAGCTTCTGGGAGTCGGTCCTCTTGGGGCCGACTTCCTGGAGTCGGCCATCTCGTAGCTTTCTTTGGAGGAGGTTTCTGAGGTCGGGTCGCCTTCTGGTAGTCGGCCCTAGGGATAGCCGGCCGGAGGAAGGCGGCTCCATGCTCTGGATGCTTGCAGGCTCGAATGGCCTGACAATTTTGAAGAGCCAGGGGGAGTCGGTTAGGCTACCCGTGGCCATTTACTCCGACAGTAGTCCCCGAAGCTGGTTGGGCTTCGAGGCTGAGAGGAGGTCGAGAAGCTCGGTCAGCTTCTTATCTCGATGAGCCAGCAGCTGGGAGCCGGCTTCGGTTGGGCGCGCCGTCTTGGCGAAATTTCTAAAGTCGGAAGGCGGGAGTCAGTTGGTGCGCGTGCTGGGCCGCGGGCCGGCCGCTCGCTGCCCGCGAACCACGCGGCATCCTCCGGCTGAGAAAAGCCTGCCAACCGACGCGCGCGACAGGACGTCGCCGCAGGCCGGGGGCCCAAGGCCCAGGCGCGGATTCTCTGTGGTCCAAAGCTGTCTGCACGCCTTCCGGTGGCGGTTTCCGCACGCCGTTAGGGCGCAATAATCGCGGGACGTGGGGGAGTGGGTGCAGTTAATCCCACGTTCCCCCCACGCCTCGCCTCCTCGGCTTCGCCACACGAGGCTATAAGTAGGGGGAGGAGGGGAAGCGGCAGATGCTCGCACGCTCCTCTTCTCTCCGCCATCTTCTTCCTCCTCCTTTCCATCGCAGCAGCGCATCGCCGCCACGCCGTCCACCAATCTTCACTCCACCCCGCAGCTTTGCCGCCGCAGGGCCGTGTTTTCTCCGCCGCCGCACCCTTTCTCGCCAGCTTCTCGCCATCATGCAGTACGGCGGGGACTGGGACGGCTCCAACGTCCATATGGACCATATCGACTTCCTCCGCAAGACGCGGTGGTTGCCCGGCAAGGACCAGGTGCGGGTCCATCTCGCGCCGGAGAAGCAGATCACGCCGGCGCCGGAGGAAGGCGAGCGGGTAATCTTCCGCTCGCACTTCCTGCGCGGCCTCGGCCTGCCGGCGAGCGCCTTCTTCCGCTCCTTTCTCGAGTTCTATCAACTCCAGCCGCACCACCTCACCCCGAACACGGTGGTGCTGCTGTCCGCCTTCGTCACCTTGTGTGAAGGCTTTCTTGGCGTTCTCCCCACCCTCGAGCTCTGGGGGGAGTTCTTCCAATCTAAGCTGGGCACCCGCATGCAGGGCGTGCCGGCCCAGAGCGGCACCTTCATCGCAATGCGGAGGCCGGCGGCCGACAACCCCTTCCCCGTCATCACGTTAATCCAGTCGGTGAAGCTCTGGCAGAAGTCATATTTCTACGTGAAGAACGTCGCCCCGCAGGGCGACTACGTCAACTTGCCGGCTTACGTAGCCGGCCCGCCGGCTGGGAGGCGGCCCCAGTGGTCCTATCGGGCCGTGACGCTGTCGCGGGCTGGAGCCGCGGCCGTCGCCCGACTGCGGATGATGATCCAGTAGGAGGGCTTGACTGGGTCTGACTTGCTGGCCACCTTCGTCGCGCGCCGGGTGCTTCCGCTTCAGAGCCGCCCTCACCTGATCTGTCAGATGAGCGGTCAACTCGATCCGAGTCGGATGTGCACCAAGGACATGCCACACGACGAGGTGGCGCATATGGTGAATTATCTTGCGAACTGCAAGCTCTCCGCAGAGTGGCGGTTTGGCAAGGAGCCATATTCCCGTGCACATCCTCCGCCCACGGTATGTTCTCTTTTTCACTTTCTTCTCTTAGTTTTGTCGCCGAGTTCCTTTTGGCCGTCTCTGACCAGTCGGCACGCCTTGGCAGAGCCCTCTCCTTCGACCTGCAGCCGGGTCAGAGGCGGAGCGCCAATTCCTCCCCGACCGGGCGGAGCATGACCTGGAGGACCATGACTTGGGGGCGGCCACCATGGATGAAAACACCGAGGCGGGTGGCGGCGAAGCCGGCGGCGAAGCAGGCGGCTCCGGGCTGGGAGCCAGCTTCGACGTCTGGCCGGATGACGACAAGGCGGAAATCGTCCCACGCCGCCAGCCGGCGCCCGGCCACGGCGCGGGTTCCTCTGCCGCGCCGCCTGCTCGGGGCGGCGGGCAGAAGAGTCGTGCCGCGTCGGGCTTGTTCGGCAGCCGGCCGAAGAAGCCCAAGGGCGGGGCGGCGGCGACCAGGCGGGATGAGGCGGCCGCGAAGGCGGCCCGCTTCCGCAAGGTGGTGGAGCAGCCGCAGATGGTGTTGGCGTAAGTGTATATTCCTTTGTACATTCTTTCTTCTTTTCTTGGTGATTTCTGAATCCTTGCCCTTTCTCAACAAGTTAGGGCTCCGCTTTCGCTCGAGCGGGTTGCTGCCGCCTCCGTCGTTGGATCGCCGGGAGGATCCGGGAGCACCCGCCGCGTGGACCCCCGCGCCGAGCTTCAGGCGGCGACAGAGCGAAACGCGCGGGAGGCGCGGGAGGAGCGGGAGGCGGAGGAGTTGAGGGCGGCTGCCGCCAAGGCGGCACAGGAGGAGGAGGCGGCGAAGGCGCGTGCCGACGCAGCGGCCACGGCCCAGGCGGAGGTTGCGGCCGCGGCGACAGCGGAGGGGGCCTTGCTCGTCACCCCTCTGCTTGTCACGGCGCCCGAGGTCCCAGAGCCCCCGCCAGAAGAAGCTGGCGGCGATCAGCCGGGGTTGGAGAGGGAGGACGACGTCGTCGTCCCGGAGAGGGAGGCGGCACCGGCCCCGCCGACTGGGGCGGCTCAAGGCGGCCGGCCGATCGTGCCGCCTGCGCAATCGGCCGGGAGCGAGCCGGCCGCGGGGACGGACCTGGTGGTCCAGTCGCCATCGCGCCAGCGCACGGGGAAAGCCGCATCGGACCCGCAGAAGGCCGCTGGCTTCAGCTCGACGTCCCAGGACGTGGAGGCGGCCAGCGCCAGCTCGGGGTGGATGCGGGGTGGAGGGACGGCTGTGGTGAACGTGGCAGCGCAGGACGTTCGGAACCGCCTTCAGTCCCAGGCTGCGGCGCTGAGGAAATATAATGACGAGTTCCTTGCGACGCGGGCGGCCATTCGGGTTAGTCTTCCTATTTTTGCTTTTTGCTCTTGGTTTCTTCCGTGGGGGCGCGTCAGCGCACCCACTGGGTGTAGTCCCCGAGTTCCGAGTCGGCTGCTGAGCAGGCGGCTTGGAACTTCTTAGCGGGCTTTGTTTTGCTATCTTGTTCTCATTCGCTCCTCTGTCTGACTTGCAGAACTACCACAACCTCCGCGCGGCTGCCTTCAATTCCCAGGCTTGGGAGCTGACCCAGAAGAATGCTGATCTGTCTGAGAGCCGGGGTAAGTGCTTCGTCTTTTATCTCACGTGGGGGCGCGTCAGCGCACCCACTGGGTGTAGTCCCCGAGATTCGGGCCGACTGCTGAGCAGTCGGGTCGGATCTTCCTTGACGACTTCTTCCTTATTGCTTCTTTCTTTTCTGCCATCCCTGCAGCGGCCAACGCCAGTCTGAGGGAACAGCTGGGCGGGGCTTAGTCCGCCCTCCGTGCTAAGGAGGCCGAGTTTGATGCCTTGGCATAGGAGCGTGACCGCCTGGCCAAGAGGTTGGCCGACCAGGAGAAGAGCCACAAGGCGGCCCTGAAGGCGGTGCAGGACAGCGAGGCCGCCCTCCAAGCCGAGGATGAGACAGAGGCGGCCAGCTGGGCTGAAGCGAAGCAGACGCTGATCAACGGCTATGGCCAGATCGAAGACTTGGTTGACGGTAGGCCTTCTTCTTCTTCGTCCTTGCTTGCCGCTTGCCATTTAGCTCATTTTTTGATTTGGTGTTTTCTCTTCTTTCTCTTTCTTCCTTGCGCAGAGTACTTCCTTGGCTACTCTACCGCCGCCAACCAGGTCGTCGAGGCCCACCGCGAGGCACGCAGGCAGGCTGGCGCCGAGATCGCGCCAAACGCTCGCCGGTCGATGGAGGAGGAGCTCTTGGCGATTCAGGCCCGCCTCCAGCCGGCTCATCGCATGCTCCGCCAGCTTCAGCGTGTTGGGGCGCAGGTGTTGGCCGCTCTCTGGCCTGGTGAGGTGATTCCCCGCACCCCCAGTCGGACTGCCGACTGGCTGGAGGTGGCGGTCGGCCGCTTCGAGGCCTGGAAGGCTTCTGCGGCTCGGTCCGGCGCCAGGCGGGCGCTGGAGTTCGCCAAGGCCTGGTATCCCGAGCTGAGTCTGGACCAGCTGGCCACCTGGCGGTAGGAGGCCGACACAGAGCTGGAGCCGGCGCGGCCGGCTATCATCCAGCGGGCTTTGGCGATTGCCGATTACACCGACACCAGCGCCTTCGCTCCTGAGGTGGACGACAACGGCGTTGCCCAGCTGGAGGAGTGATTCGGGCTAAACCCGGCAGACGGCGAGGACTCGGCGGAGGAGATCGACTCCAGCGACGAGGGCGAGGAGGAGGAGGAGGGTGAAGACGCTGCGCCAGATGGTGGAGCGGCCGGTCAGCCTCAGCTTGACCGTGCCTCCAGCAACAAGGCACGCGTGGGTGCACCGCCTGCAGCCGGCGATGATCAAGCCGAGACCCGCCAGCCGGCCACTCCTCCAGCCGGCGGCGCCGTTTCCCCCGACCAGCCCGGCTCCCCTGCTGCGCCCTTAGTCTAGTCTGCTGCCTCTACTTTCCTGTTTCACCATTCTTGGAATAGTGTTTTGTTAAGTTTGCACAATTCCACCCACTGGGGGTGTATTCGAACTATATTGACTGCCGGCCTGTTTGGGGCCTTATGTGTAAATATAATTATGCATGCATTTGGCTTTCCCTTGTTCTTTGCTTTTCATCCTTCGGCTGTTTCCTTTGCCGCCCTCCCTTGGTTGCCGCCTTCCCAGCCGGCCAGCTGCTCTGCAATCTGTGGCTGGGGAAGTGCTTGGGAGGGAAAGTACTCTAGCTTTGTTGGATTATAGCGAAGTGATTGGGAGGCCGGCCAGCCGGCTGTTTTGACAGCCGGTAGGCGTGGTTGGAGGCCGTCTTTGCGTTATATAAGTTCGTTAGTCCTTAGCCGTTTTTCGTGTGGGCATCCTTTCTGCCTTTGGCTCTTGCCAGTCAGACAGTCGGTTCTTCGAGCTGCGACTTTCAACAAGAGAGGGCTCGGGTGCCGGCACACTACTTGTCTGACTTCAGGTAGAACTTTTAATATAACTTAAGGCGGCCAGTCCCCGGGCCGACTAGTCGAACCCGGTGCCAGACAGAAAATCAAATGTAATAATACATTCATGAGTATGACGCTCGTCATTCTTAGATAAAGGAGGACAGTCCCCGAGTGCTCCTCGGGGGACCCGTTTGTCTCATATTTAATAAAAAACGGTAGCGTGGTACATACTGCTTTCAACTATAAAATGTTCTCAGGAGGTTCGCGTTCCATGGTCGCTCCGACTCCTTGCCGGAATCATCCCTCTTGCGTGCTCTCGGTTTTTGTGCGTCGATCAGGTAGTAGGAGTCGTTGCCTAGTGCCTTGCTGATGACCAAAGGGCCTTCCCAAGGGTCCGAGAGCTTGTGCTGGCCGGCTGTTCGCTGGATCAGCCGAAGCACAAGGTCGCCCTCTTGGAAAGATCTTGGCTTGACCTTTCGGTTGTGGTAACGGCGCAAGCCCTGCTGGTAGATGGCGGACCGGCTGAGTGCTAACAGCCGGCCTTCTTCCAGCAGGTCGACGCCGTCTTCTCGCGCTTCCTTGGCCTCCGCCTCCGTGTACATGGTGACCCGAGGCGAGTCGAACTCGATGTCAGTTGGGATGACAGCCTCGGCACCATATACAAGAAAGAACGGAGTGAAGCCGGTTGACTTGTTTGGGGTAGTACGCAGACTCCAGAGGACAGCCGGCAGCTCATCGAGCCAGCAGCCGGCCGATCGCTCCAGTGGTATGACCAGTCGGGGCTTGATGCCGGAGAGGATGAGTCCGTTTGCTCGCTCTACCTAGCCGTTTGACTGCGGGTGGGCAACGGACGCTAAGTCCAGTCGGATGCCCTATGTCGTGCAGAAACGTGCCAGTGCTCCCTTGGCAAAATTTGTGCCGTTGTCGGTGATGATGCTGTGTGGCACACCATACCGAGTAGTGATGTCTGCGATGAATGTCACGGCAGTCGGCCCGTTCAGCTTCTTGATCGGCTTCGCTTCAATCCACTTGATAAATTTGTCCACGGCGACAAGCAGATGTGTCATGCCGCCGCGGGCTGTCTTGAATGGGCCCACCATGTCCAGCCCCCAAACGGCAAAGGGCCAGGTGAGGGGGATGGTCTTGAGTGCAGAAGCCGGCAGATGTTGCTTGGAACTCAAGACTTGGCATCCTTTGCAGCATTTGACTATCTCTTTGGCGTCTTCCAAAGCAGTCGGCCAGAAGAAACCATGGCGGAAAGCTTTGGCCACAAGTGATCTTGAGGCTGCGTGGTGGCCGCATTCGCCTTGGTGGATATCCTTGAGGATTGCTACACCTTTCTCTGGCTCGACGCAGCGCTGGAAGACTCCAGTGACGCTGCGCTTGACAAGTTCTCTGTTTATTATTGCACATGCTCCGGCTCGGCGTTGCACTAGTCTTGCCGAGATCTCATCAGTCGGCAGCTCTTTGTTGACTAGGAGGTTGAGGATGGGCTGGGCCCATGATGGAGCCGTGACTTCTTCTACTGTTAGTACGACCACTGTGACTCAGGTGGGTGGGTTGGGTGGTGGGGAGTTGGAGTCGGCCACCGCTTCTTGTGTCACTGCAGTCCCCGGGCCGACTGCTGCAGTCCCCAGGCCGGGTTCTGAAGTCCCCGAGCCGGGTGCGACTACGGCAGTCCCCGGGTCGCTTGTCGAAGTCCTCGAGCCGCCTGCTGGGTTCCTCCAGTCGGATCCGGCTGCGTCAGGGGCGGGCGGTACGAAGATAGAGTCCGATTCTGGAGACGGCTTGATAGACGGCTTGAGGAGGTGCTGGAGAGAGACACCGGTTGGTATAGCCTGTTGGGTGGAGCCGATCCGTGCCAGGGCATCTGCTTGGTCGTTGTCGGCCCGTGGCACGTGAAGGAACTCGTACCCTTCAAAGTATCCACTAATCTGCTGGACGAGGAATCGATAGCTCGCCATGTTTGCATCCTGGGCGTCCCAGTCGCCAGACGACTGTTGGACCACCAAGTCCGAGTCGCCATAACACAGGATCCGGCATATGCCGAGCTCTTTGGCTAGCCAGAGCCCGTGTATGAGCGCCTCGTACTCAGCCACATTGTTGGAGGCGGCAAAATGGATTTGCAGCGTGTATCTGAGCTTGTCGCCTTTGGGAAAGGTGAGGACGATGCCGGCTCCCAAGCCGGTGCGCATCTTGGACCCGTCGAAGTGCATCCGCCAATGAGTGGAGTCGGGAGCCGGCGGTAGGTACTGGGTCTCGGCCCAGTCGACGAGGAAGTCGGCCAACGCTTGGGATTTGATGGCGGTGCGGGGCTGATAGAAGATTGTGTAAGGTGCCAGCGCAATGGCCCATTTAGCCACCCGGCTGGATGCATCCCGGCTGCCTATGATCTCGGCAAGCGGGGTGGTGCACACGACCATGATGGGATGCTCTTGAAAGTAGGGCTTTAGTTTCATGGCGGCGAAGTATACTCCATAGCACATCTTCTGGTAGTGTGGGTAGTTTTGCTTTGAGCTGGATAGTACTTCGCTTAGATAATATACCGGCCTCTGGACTAGCTGGGTTCGGCCTTCTTCTGGGCGCTGGACCACGACGACTGTACTGACCACTCGGCTAGTTGCGGCAATGTAGAGGAGCATGGGCTCCTTCTCAGTCGGCGCCGCTAGGACAGGTGGAGTGGTCAGCATCTTCTTCAACTCATGGAAGGCTTGGTCTGCTTGGTCATTCCACTCGAAATGAGTGGATTTCTTCATGAGTCGGTACAGGGGGAGAGCCTTCTCTCCTAGCCGGCTGATAAAGCGGTTTAGGGAGGCCAGGCACCCGGTGAACTTCTGAACGTCTCGCAACTTGGTGGGAATCTCCATTCTCTCAATGGCCTTGATCTTCACAGGGTTGCACTCGATGCCGCGTTCGGAGACCAGAAAGCCTAGAAGCTGGCCGGCTGGTACTCCGAACACGCATTTCTCGGGGTTGAGCTTGACCTGGAATTGGCGCAAGTTGGCAAATGTTTATTTGAGGTCTTCCAGCAGGGTGCCGCGCTTTTCTGTCTTCACCACAATATCGTCTACGTAGACGTGGGCATTTCTGCCGAGTTGCTTGAGGAGGCATTTCTGCATGCAACGCTGAAAAGTGGCACCGGCATTCCTCAAGCCGAATGTCATAGTCAGGTAACAGAAAGCTTCGATTGGTGTGATGAAGGCGGTCTTCAGGCGGTCTGTTGGGTCCAATTTTATCTGGTGGTATCCTGAGTAGGCATCCAAAAAACTCAACATCTCGCATCCGGCTGTGGAGTCTATTACTTGATCAATCCGTGGCAGAGCAAACGGATCTTTGGGGCAGGCCTTGTTGAGGCTAGTGTAGTCTATACGCATACGCCATTTGTTATTCTTCTTCAACACCAAGACTGGGTTGGCAAGCCACTCTGGGAAAAACACTTCCATAATAAAGCCGGCGGCAAGGAGCCGGGCTATCTCTTCTCCTACAATTCTTCTCTTCTCTTCTGACAGTCTGCGGAGGGGCTGCTTGACCGGCTTCGCATCCACTCGGACGTGTAATTTGTGCTCGGCGAAATCCTTCGGAACACCCGGCATGTCCTTTGGGGACCATGCAAAAATATCTCGATTCTCACGGAGGAAGTCGACGAGCTCGCCTTCCTATTTACTGTCCAGATTTGCACCAATGACTGCAAACCTCTCCGGGTCCAGAGGTATCTTCTTCGTCTCCTTGGCCGGCTGGAAGGAGCCCTGCGCATCATATTCCTTGGGGTTGGGGGACAAGGCCGGCTGCTTGCCGGCCATGGCCACAACTCGATCCAGCATCTTCTTCTCTTCTGCCACTACGAGGGACTCGGCCAGTCGGCTGCTGGCTGCAGCGCACTCGATGGACTTCTTGTAGTCGCCGGCCACTGTGATGATCCCCTTTGAGCTCGGCATCTTCATCTTCAGGTAGGCGTAGTGGGGCACAGCCATGAACTTGGCTAGAGCAGGTCGGCCGAGCAAAGCGTGGTAAGGGCTTTCCAGATCCACTACGTCGAACCAGATCGCTTCTCGGCCAAAATGATCCTTGTCTCTGAAGAGAACATCCATCTTGATCCTGCCAATCGGGGAATAGGACAGGCCGGGTACGATGCCATGGAAAACGGTCCGGCTCGGCATGAGCTGCTTCGCCTTGAGGTTCAACTTCTCCATGGTGTCGCGGTACAGTATGTTGATACTGCTCCCGCCATCAATCAGTACGCGGGAGAATCAGGCAGCCCGCCTCTCTGTTGCGAGAGTGACATCCAACAACAATGCGTAGGAGCCAGGTGACGGCATCACCTCTGGGTGATTGGCCCGGCTCCAGTTGATAGGCCTTTCGGACCAATGCATGAACTCGGGGCTGCTGGAGGCGACTGCGTTGACCTCTTGGTGCTGTTGGCGCCAGCTGCGCTTGTCTTCAACCTGGCTCGTGAAGACGACGTAGGCGGCGTGCTCATCAGGGAACTCATCTTGAATGGCTCCGACTGCTGGTCGAGCAGCCGGCTGCTGGGGGGCTGGAAGCGGCGGGCCGGGAGGCGGAGGCGGCACCAGCCCCTCGCCCTTGGAGATCCGGGTGAGCCAGTGGCACTTTCGGGTCGTGTGGTTGGATGGCTTCGCGCCGCTGTGGAACTTGCAGGGGGTATCGAGAGTCTGCTCGTAGGAGAAGGCCGACTGCCAAGCCGGCCTGCCGCCCTTCTTCTTGGGAGCGGGCTGCTCTTCGGGCTGCTCGTCTTCGACCGTGGCCACCTGCGGACTAGTGGAAGGCGGCATAGGGGCCTTGCGCTTGTGGTCGTTCTGGTAGGGGCGCCGATTGGAGTCGCCAGCCGGCGTCTTAGGAGCCGGGGCGAGCACCTTCCCAGAGGCGCCTACTCGGAGCTCGGTCTTCATCGAGGAATCAGCTGTGGCATACTTGTCTACAATGACCAGCAGCTCGTCGAGGGTAGCCGGCTCATCGCAGAGGAGTCGGTGCTTGAGGAGGGTGCCTTCTCGGCACCCGGCGGTGAAGTATTCGATGGCCTGCACCTCGTGCACCCCCTCGCAGGAGTTGCGGAGCTCGGCCCACCGCGTGAGGTAGTCGCGGGTCGACTCGTCGGGCCCTTGGACGCATAGGGAGAGCTGACAGGGCTTGGGAGGCCGCTTGTACGTGCTGGTGAAGTTGCGGACGAAGACTTCCGTGAAGTCCAGCCAGCTGTTGACGCTGTAGGGCTTGAGGCTGTTGAGCCAGGTGCGTGCCGTGCCTTGCAGCATGAGAGGGACGTACTTCACGGCTACGCGCCTGTTGCCGCTCGCTATGCTGACAGCGGTGGAGTAGTCGATGAGCCAATCTTCCGGCTTCACAGAGCCGTTGTACTTAGGCGTGTCTCTAGGGAGCGAAAACCCTTTGGGGAAGGGCTCGTCGCGGATGCGGGGGCCAAAGCATGGCGGGCCGACATCGTCTTCTTCTTCTAGCGCCAGGGATCGAGCTAGGCGGTCGATCCGGTGGCGGGCGTCGTTCTCGCCGACTCCTTCGCGGTGGCCTAGTCGGCCACCGAGAGTCGGATGTGTGACAGGTGGCGGGGTGGGATATCTCTCCCCCCGAGGCGGGGGAGGAGGCGGATTGCCTTGGCGCTCCACTGCTCGAGGGCGGCCTTCTGCTTCGCGCTCGATGGTGATCCGGGTCCGGCTGCGGCTAGCAGCCGGCTCCTTTTCTTTCCTTGCGCGGGCGCCGCTCGCAGTCAGCGATCGGGATGTCGCGGCGTGCTCTCGCGTAGGGGAGGACTCTCAGCGCGGGCGCCGGCTTCATGCCGTTCTGCGGCCGCGTCGATCAGCTGCTGGATGTGCCTTGTCATGTAGGGGAGCTCATCAGCCCCAGCCCATTTAGCTCTTCAGCGGCCGCCTGAGCGGCTCGCAGATTCGCGAGCGGTGTGGCGTAGACGGGGCGGTCTGCCCCCAGCATGCTGGCGATGGCCGCGCCGCGCTTCTTGACGAGGCCGGCTCGGCTCGGCCCTCCATGAGGCGGCGTACCGAAGGCGGCGCGGTCGACTTCGCGCTGGTGAGCCTCGGTGAGGCGTCTCATGGAGGCTATCTTCTGGCCCTCCGCGATGAGGGCAAGGCGGCGTGCCTCCAGGGTCTCGGCGTCGGCGTCGGCCGGGATGGGGACGGACAAGTCATGCGTCACCGCTTGTAGGGCGTCGTGGGCGTTCTCGCCCGAGTCGGCGACGTGGTTGATGACCAGCACCTCAGTGACAGCGCTGCTGCCGCTGTCAGCTCGGGGGAGAGGGTCGTTGAAGACTACCACGTCGGAGGGGTAGGCGTCGAGCGATGCCGTGTCGAAGTCGACAAGCATCGGGTCGGTGGAGCCGACCGACTCCAAGTCTACAGCAAGCTCGCTGGAGACGTGAAGTTGGCCGAGGAGGCTGACGAGGCGACTCTCGGGGTAGTCCGTGCCCGTGTTGGACGCGGGCTCGTCGGAGATGTGAGTCTCGCCAAGAAGATCGGCGAGGCAGCTCGCTGCGCCGGCGTCGTCAACGCCTTGCAGCGCGTCAGGGCAAGCGCCATCGGGTGCAGCAGGCTGGCTGCGCTCGCGGGGGAGGAAAAGGGTTCCCGTCCAGAACAGGTCTCCGGACGACGGTGCACCTGGCCCCACGGTGGGCGCCAAATGTCGGGTGGTAGGTGCGACATATGCCAACGGGTGGCTTATCATTATGGGAGCCAGTAAGACGTCGCCGGTGCCTGGAAACGGGATGAGGCGAAGACATGCACGCCGGCGGATCTTACCCAGGTTCGAGGCTCTCCGTGGAGATAATACCCCTAGTCCTGCTCTGCGGGGTCTCCGCATGATCACTAGATCAATACAAGTAGCTACAAGTGCTCCTTGAGCTGTCTGGCTAGAGGAAGAAGAAGCGCAAGGCTAGCTCTCCTTTTCTCTCTATGTGGTGTGTGAAACTCTGTGAGATCAACCCTTTGCATGGGTGTCCCGGGGGGTTTATATAGGCCTACCCCCCAGGGGTACAATGGTAATCTGGCTGGGCGCGGGTCCCAGCCGTCAGTGTCCGTGTTCGCCGGCTTCTCCGTCGGCCATTGGGGGCCTGCCGACTGGTGGGTCCCGCCGGCTGCCGGCCTCTTGGCCGACAGGCCGGCCCCACCGCTTGGGGGCCTTGTCGGCGGCTGGTTACTGTTGCCTCGCCCCTGATGACGAGGGCTTTGTCGAGGTAAGCGTGGCCACAGTGTCGCCGCCCTGCGGGCTCTCACTGTAGCCTCACCTCGTCTTGTCTCCTTAATGAGGCACATGTTTCGAGGGAGGGAGGTAGCCGGCTATTGGGAGCCGGCTACGCTCCCGGCCGACTAGGGGAGGCCGGGCCGACTTCGAGCGTCTCTCTGGCTAAAGGGGCCCGCCGCCCGCGGGCCGTACTGGTGCTTGTCGTGGGTGACGTTGAGGTTAACATGGCTACAGTGCCGCGCCGGACGGGGATGGCTGACCCGCACGGCGCCCTGTGGCCATGCCAGTTCCGGGATTCGGGGGTAGTGGGCTGTACTGCGGCCACGCCCCGTCTTATCACCGTTATGTTGATGCAGTCTTGGTGGGTGCAGTCTTGGCCGGCTTCTGGGAGTCGGCTCTCTTCATGGCCGGCTTCTGGGAGTCGGTCCTCTTGGGGCCGACTTCCTGGAGTCGGCCATCTCGTAGCTTTCTTTGGAGGAGGTTTCTGAGGTCGGGTCGCCTTCTGGTAGTTGGCCCTAGGGATAGCCGGCCGGAGGAAGGCGGCTCCATGCTCTGGATGCTTGCAGGCTCGAATGGCCTGACAATTTTTGAAGAGCCAGGGGGAGTCGGTTAGGCTACCCGTGGCCATTTACTCCAACATTCATAGAGCCAAGGTTGAAGCTATCGAGAAGATGCCTTGTCCTTCAGATATTAAAGGTATATGAAGTTTTCCTGGTCATGTTGTTTTCTCTAGAAGGTTTATTAAAAATTTCTCAACCTCTTACTAACTTTTACGAAAAGACCTTTCGTTTCTTTTTTATGATGATTGTAAGGAAGCTTTTGAAATTCTTAAGAAAGCCTTAATATCTGCTCCTATAGTTCAACCACTCGATTGGAATTTGCCTTTTAAAATTATGTGTGATGCTAGTGACTATGTTATTGGTGTTGTGTTTGGACAAAGAGTTGATAAGAAACTGAATGCTATATTATGCTAGTAAGACTTTGGATTCTGCTCAAAGAAACTATGCTACTGCTAGAAAAGAATTTCTAGTTGTTTTCTTTGCTTGTGATAGATTTAGATCTTATATTGTTGATTCTAAGGTTACTATTCATACTAGCAATAAGGCCAAGGGAAATAGGGGTGGGGAAAGAAGAAGGTCGTGAAGGCGGCCGGGAAGAAGAAGCACACAGAGAAAAGGGGGGCGACAAGTCACCACCGGTGGAGAGAAAACCTCCGTTCTGCTCCGTCATCTTCTCTGGTGGAGGGGCTCAGAGAACACCTCGAGCAAGATTTCATCACGTATGCACCCTGAATCATGGGCTAGTGAATTGAGTTGAAGGCGATCTGGATTTCATTCTTCTCTTTGAAGTAGTTTCAGTCGTGTGAACCTTTTCACCGAAGCCAAAATCGCAATAGCAGTGGTTTTGACTTATTTGTACTAAACATTTTTGTTGGGAAACGTAGCATGCAATTTCAAAAAAATTCCTACGCTCACGCAAGATCTATCTAGGAGATGCATAGCAATGAGAGGGGGAGAGTGTGTCTACGTACCCTCGTGGACCGAAAGCGGAAGCGTTTGACAACGCGGTTGATGTAGTCGAACTTCTTCTCATTCCGACCGATCAAGCACCGAACGTACGACACCTCAGAGTTCTGCACACGTTCAGCTCGATGACGTCCCTCGAACTCTTGATCCAGCAAAGTGTCGAGGGAGAGTTACGTCAGCACGACGGCGTGGTGACGGTGATGGTAAGTGATTCATGCAGGGCTTCGCCTAAGCACTACGTGAATATGACCGGAGGCGTAAACTGTGGAGGGGGACGCCGCACACGACTAGGAATCAATGTTGTGTGTTCTAGCGGTGCCCCCCACATATATATAGGTGGGAGAGGGAGAGGGGCAGCAAGGGGCACCCCAAGTAGGAGTAATCCTACTTGGGCGCCTCCCACAATTCGGCCTCCCCCTTCCATAAGTATCGGAGGGGGAAGGAAAGAGAGGGGGGAGAGAAGGGAAGGGGGAGGCCGAATCCTCCCCTTTCCTTTCTCCCTTCCCCTCCTTCCTTCTCCTCCTATTCGGCCTATATGGGGGCGCACCAGCCCACTAGGGGCTGGTCTGTCCCACCCTTGGCCCAATAAGGCCCATATCTTTGCCGGGGGGTGCCCGGAACCCCTTCCGGTAACCCGATACGTACCCGGTACCCTCGAAACACTTTCCGGTGTCTGAATACTATCGTCCTATATATGAATCTTTACCTCTCGACCATTTCGAGACTCCTCGTCATGTCTGTGATCTCATCCGGGACTCCGAACAATATTCGATCACCAAATCACATAACTCATATAATACAAATCGTCATCGAACGTTAAGCGTGCGAACCCTACGGGTTCGAGAACTATGTAGACATGACCGAGACACCTCTCCGGTAAATAACCAATAGCGGAACCTGGATGCTCATATTGGCTCCCACATATTCTACGAAGATCTTTATCGGTCGAACCGTTATGACAACATACGTTATTCCCTTTGTCATCGGTATGTTACTTGCCCGAGATTCGATCGTCGGTATCTTCATACCTAGTTCAATCTCTTTACTGGCAAGTCTCTTAACTCGTTCCGTAATACATCATCACGTAACTAACTGATAATCCCCAAGTGCAGGGAATCATCGTAGCAATTCCCAAAGGTGGAAGTGATAAGTATGGAGTGTCGAACCCACAAGGAGCTAAAGGTAAGATCAATATTCTCTCAAGTCCTATCTGCCACTGATACGACTCTACGTACACCGAACGTTTGCTTCCAACTAGAAACGAGAAATAAAACTACGTTGTGGGTATGAAGAGGATAACTTTGCATGGTATCAGAGAGCTAAAATATAAAAGTAGGTGCTATTATCATAAATTTAGAATATATTACTAAATACTATAAATAGCGAGTGTGGAATAATGATGGATCAGTGTGCGGAATTGTCCTAGGCAATTGTTAACAAGACCAGTATTCGTCATTGCAATTTCATATGAGGGAGAGGCATAAGCTAACATACTTTCTCTTCTTGGATCATATGCACTTATGATTGGAACTCTAGCAAGCATCCGCAACTACTAAAGATCATTAAGGTAAAACCCAACCATAGCATTAAAGCATCAAGTCCCCTTTATCCCATATGCAACAACCCCCTTACTCGGGTTTATGCTTCTGTCACTCAAGCAACCCACTATAAGCGAATCATAAACGTATTGCAACACCCTACAGCGGGAATCCCTCACGCTTGCGCGACACGGAGGGCACAATAGGACAGCACCAAAATAAAACATACAACTCGTACCAATCTAGATCATCAATCAACCCAAAGACAAATGATATCTACTAAAAACATCATAGGATGGCAACACATCATTGGATCATAATATGTGGCATAAAGCACCATGTTCAAGTAGGGATTACAACGGGGTGCGGGAGAGTGGACCGCGTAAAAGAGATGAGGATGGTGATGATGGTGGTGATGTTGATGAAGACGATCACCGCGGCGATGATTCCCCTCCCGATGGCACTCTGGCGCCACCGAGAGAGAGGAGGAGAGGTTCTCCCCCTTGTGCTTCCTCCTCCATGGCCTCCCCCCTAGATGGGGAGAGGTTCTCCCTCTGGTCCTTGGCCTTCATGGCGATGATGGCCCCTCCAGGATCCTCCTCCATAGCCTCCGGTGATGATGGCCCCACCGGCAGGGTGCCAGAGAGGGCCTAGATTGATTTCTCATGGCTACAGAGGCTTGCGACGGCGGAACTTCCGATCTAGGTTATTTCGGGAAGGTTTCTGTATTTATAGGAGAGGATGGCATCGAGAACAAGTCAGGGGGGCCCCCGAGGTGGCCACGAGATAGGGGGGCGCGCCCCCACCCTCGTGGGCCCACGGGACTCCCCTCCGGTAGATTTTTGTTCCATTATTTTTTATATTTTCCAGAAAAATTCTCCGTTGATTTTCATCGCATTCCGAGAACTTTTATTTCTGCACAAAAATAACACCACGGTAATTCTGCTGAAAACAGCGTCAGTCCGGGTTAGTTCTAATCAAATCATACCAAAATCATATAAAACTATTGTAAACATGGCATGAATACTTCATAAATTATAGATACGTTTGAGACGTATCACTAACTCATTAGTTACATTGCTTGCAAGGCTTGTTATGATGTGCATTACCGAGAGGGTCCAGAGATACCTCTCCGATACTCGGAGTGACAAATCCTAATCTCGATCTATGCCAACCCAACAAACACCTTCGGAGATACCTGTAGAGCATCTTTATAATCACCCAGTTACGTTGTGACGTTTGATAGCACACAAGGTATTCCTCCGGTATTCGGGAGTTGCATTTCAAAGGAATATGTATACGTCATGAAGAAAGCAATAGCAATAAAACTTAACAATCATTAAGCTAAGCTAACGGATGGGTCTTGTCCATCACATTATTCTCCTAATGATGTGATCATGTTTATCAAATGACAACACATGTATATGGTTAGGAAACTTAACCATTTTTGATTAATGAGCTAGTCTAGTAGAGGCTTACTAGGGACACTGTATTTTGTCTATGTATCCACACATGTACCAAGTTTCCGGTTAATACAATTCTAGCATGAATAATAAATATTTATCATGATATAATAAATATAAATAACAACTTTATTATTGCCTCTAGGGCATATTTCCTTCAATTTTAACCTTTCATTGGTTAACTATGAACTTTCGGATATCATGTTATAATATAGATCTACTATTAAGACATTATATAACTCGCCATTATATTTTCTACTGTTTATTATGGAAATATTCATGTTCTGCCAAACAAAAAACATGTTTAAAAAATGAATTTCCTTATCCAATTTTGAAGATCTAAAACTTTTGCTATACTGAACTTCGCCATAAGCCTAAGAATAAATCTCATTACACCGGAAATTAATTGATTTGTGGCATTAATGACATTGTAGTGCATTTACTATTTGCATCCATAGTATACTTAATAAATACTCCCTCCGCCCTGATTTACTTGTCGCAAAAATGGATGTATGTAGAACTAATATGCATCTACATTCATTCATTTGTGCGACAACTAATTCTAGACGGAGGAAGTATATATATAAGCGTGGTAGAGTGTTTAGAACATACATTCGCCACAAATATCCCGACGTGTCTCTAGAGTACTACACAATAGAAATTCTTTATCACATGATATTTGAAATATGTCTTTCACGTTCGTGGTGTTTATAAGCTTGATAGTGGCCCGTATGGGTGGCCATGCGTTCTTTGTATTTACTCTCAAATTGCAAGCAAATGCGTGGGATTGCATATAACCTAAACTTCTCAAAGGATGTAATTTTTTTTGACAGAAGGGTCGAAGTATTGTTCATTTGATCTCCCGTAGATGTAGTATGCCTATAGTAATCCGACTAAATGATTCTAGTGAGTTGGCCTCCCTCTATCTCGCTAGATATCAAGCCAACCTATTAAAACTAGGGAAGTGTTATCTGGAATACCGAGTGTTGACGCTCAAAAGTGGCACGATTATAAAGAGTAGCTTGAAGCTATTTCAAGATTAATTCAAACTTATTATTGAAAGTTACCATGAGATGGCTCTCTTCGAGAAGATCAAGATGGATATGGAGATGGTCTAAAACGGAGCTTTGATGCAAAAGTTATGACAAGTTCAGAGATGCTCATGTTGACACTAGATTAAATAATGACTTGAAACTGAATTAAGATGACTTCAAATGGAAAAAGTTTCAACATCAAAGTTCCGCGTCTCGTCGAAACGGTTGATTTTGATATAAAAAACGTCCCAATCAAAGTTCGCATGAAAAGTTACAGCCGAAAATGTGCGGCTGCATCAGGATGGCCGGACACTTCGGAAATGATCATCCGGGTTTTGAATTTCTCCGAGGATGGCCGGACACTCCGGAGACGATCATCCGGGTTTTGAATTTCTCCGAGGATGGCCGGACACTCCGGAGATATTTGTCCCGGTTTTGGATTTTTCTGCCGCAGACTTCGGAAAACAGCCGAAAACTTCCTCAAGATGGCCTCTGATAAAAAAACGTTCAACATGAAAGCTTTTCGTCTCGTCGAAATGGTCAAGATTGCTTTTGGGCTCGTTTCCATCCGAGGTCGTTTACTACCTCAAACGTGGCCCGCAAGGTGCAGCCAGGTTGTAAACCAAACAGTTTTGGAAAGTTTGGATTCCGAATTTGACTAGGGTTTTGGACATGGATCCAAGCCTTTTCCTTGCACGGGAAGTCCAGCCGCCTCTTATATACCTAAGGGGTGATGGCTGATTGAACAACACACAATCGAACAAATCATCTATGACTTTTTACCTTTACCTTTATCTCTCTCCCTTGTTCTTCTTCTTTCTCGTTCTTCATTCGTTCTTCTTGTTATAGGGCGGCGAACCTCGAGGCCCTAGGGGCGATCAGGTCGACCTAGGGCAGCCCATAGCCGTCGCGCGCCCTGACGGGGTCCCTCCCGGGCGTCTGCGGTTTCGGGTCTTCAAAACCGTCTGCCGGATTGCCTGCGTACCACGCTTCCGGACGGGTCTCCTTCGACGTGAGCTGCGGTGCATCACCCCTGGAGTCGAGGGTACACGGTGACGTGTTGGTGTGCGAACACACTTTTTGGCGACTCCGCTAGGGACGAAGCTTTGAACGGTCTTGATACGTCTCCGTCGTATCTATTATTTTTGATTGTTCCATGCCAATATTATACAACTTTCATATACTTTTGGCAAGTTTTTTAATACTATTTTTGGGACTAACATATTGATCCAGTGCCCAGTGCCAGTTCCTCTTTATTGCATGTTTTATGTTTCGCAGAAACCCCACATCAAAGGAATCCAAACGGAAAAAATGGACGGAGAATATTTTTGAAATATTTGGAAAATATGGGAAGAAGAATCAACGCGAGATGGTGCCCGAGGTGGCCATGAGGCAGGGGGGGGGCGCGCCTGCCCCCCTGGGCGCGCCCCTGACCCTCGTGGGCCCCCGGTAAGGCGGTTGCTGCTCTTCTTTGGCCGCAAGAAAGCTAATTTTTGGAGAAAAATCTGGGCAAAGGTTTCAATCCAATCGGAGTTACGAATCTCCGGATATATAAGAAATGGTGAAAGGGCAGAATCCATAACGCAGAAACAGAGAGAGACAGAGAGACAGATCCAATCTCAGAGGGGCTCTCGCCCCTCCCACGCCATGGAGACCATGGACCAGAGGGGAAACCCTTCTCCCATCTAGGGAGAAGGTCAAGGAAGAAGAAGAAGGAGGGGGGCTCTCTCCCCCTCGCTTCCGGTGGCGCCGGAACGCCGCCGAGGCCATCATCATCACCGCGATCTTCACCAACACCTCCGCCATCTTCACCAACATCTCCATCACCTTCCCACCTCTATCTACAGCGGTCCGCTCTCCTGCAACCCGATGCATCCTCTACTTGAACATGGTGCTTTATGCTTCATATTATTATCCAATGATGTGTTGCCATCCTATGATGTCTGAGTAGATTTTCGTTGTCCTATCGGTGATTGATGGATTGCTATGATTGGTTTAATTTGCTTGTGGTTATGTTGCTGTCCTTTGGTGCCCATCATATGAGTTCACGCGTGGATCACACCATAGGGTTAGCTGTATGTTGATAGGACTATGTATTGGAGGGCAAGAGTGATAGAAGCTTCTACCTAGCATAGAAATTGATGCATACAGGATTGAAGGGGGACCAATATAACTTAATGCTATGGTTGGGTTTTACCTTAATGAATGTTAGTAGTTGCGGATGCTTGCTAATAGTTCCAATCATAAGTGCATAGAATTCCAAGTCAGGGATGACATGCTAGCAGTGGCCTCTCCCACATAAAACTTGCTATCGGTCTAGTAAAGTAGTCAATTGCTTAGGGACAATTTCGCAACTCCTACCACCACTTTTCCACACTCGCTATATTTACTTTATTGTGTCTTTATCTAAACAGCCCCTAGTTTTTATTTACGTGCTCTTTATTATCTTGCAAACCTATCCAAAAACACCTACAAAGTACTTCTAGATTCATACTTGTTTCCGGTAAAGCGAACGTTAAGCGTGCGTAGAGTTGTACCGGTGGTCGATAGAACTTGAGGGAATATTTGTTCTACCTTTAGCTCCTCGTTGGGTTCGACACTCTTACTTATCGAAAGAGGCTACAATTGGTCCCCTATACTTGTGGGTTATCAAGACCTTTTTCTTGCGCCGTTGCCGGGGAGCAATAGCGTGGGGTGAATATTCTCGTGTGTGCTTGTTTGCTTTATCACTAAGTAATTTTTATTTGTTGTTCTTAGTTGTTCTCTATCTTTAGTTATGGGCAGGAAACACAAAATACCAAAAAAATTAGTTGTACCTACTGAACCAATGGTTGAAGAACCACTCAAAATCTATCACACTCCTGAAGCTTTTTACTTGGATCATCTTCGATCCCTATGTGCTCATGCTGAAACCCCAACTAGCTTAGTTGAGGGCAAATATTTAGATGAGCATGCTTGTTATGTGCGACATCACATATCTGAAAAGGGGAAACTTTAACTGGATCAAATTCATCGTTTGCAATGCTATGCTTGGAATTTATGTGAAATATATGATTTTACTTGTTGTTCTGAAAACCCTAAGAAGCACCTTCCCTACCAATGTGAGTTTAGCGATAATGGAATCGTATCTTCGTATGCTAAGGGTGTTTATAATTACTATGATTTTCAACAAATTGAAGAATTTGTTGCTTTTAAGGGTGCTTATGAAATTGCTTCTTTGATTGAAAAGTATGATGCTACTCTTTACAAATCTGAAAATTTTGCCATACTTAAATATTGTTATGATAATTATGCTTCTAATGCCTATGTTAAACCATATATTGAGGACTCCTCCGCTGCCCAAGAAGAGATTAATATTTCGCAGGAGTCTGTGGAAGAAGAAATTAATGACATTGTGAGCTCATTGGATGAAAAAGATGAGGAGGAGAGCGAAGAACAAAAAGGAGGAAGAGCGGATTGATCACCCGTGCCCACCTTCTAATGAGAGTAACTCTTCAACTCATACATTGTTTAATTTCCCTTCGTGCTTACCGAAGGATGATTGCTATGATGCTGTTATGATCCCGTTGATTCTCTTGAAATATCCCTTTTTGATGATGCTTGCTATGCTTGTGGCCAAGATGCCAATATTAATTATGCTTATGGAGATGAACTTGCTATAGTTCCTTATGTAAACATGAAATTTTTGCTATTGCACCCACGCATGATAGTCCTATTATCTTTTTGGATTCTCCAAACTACACTATATCGGAGAAGTTTGTACTTATTAAGGATTATATTGATGGGTTGCCTTTTACCGTTGCACATGATGATTTTGATAGATATAATATGCATGTGCTTGCCGCTCCTACTTGCAATTATTATGAGAGAGGAACTATATCTCCACCTCTCTATATTTCCAACACGATAAAATTGCAAGAAACTGTTCATACTATGCATTGGCCTTTACTATGTGTGCATGAACTGTTCTTTTATGACATGCCGATGCATAGGAAGAGAGTTAGACTTTGTCATTGCTTGATTTATGTTACTTTGTGCTCACTACTAAATGCCAAATCATTGCTAATTAAAATTGGCTTTGATATACCTTGGGATCCGAGTGGATCCATTACTTGAGCACTATATGCTTAGCTTAATGGCTTTAAAGAAAGTGCTGCCAGGGAGACAACCCGGAAGTTTTAGAGAGTCATTTATTTCTATTGAGTGCTTTTATAAAGTTTAAAAACAAAAAAATAAATAAAGAGGGGATCCTAAAACTTTTTCAAAAAGAAAAGCGAAAGTGAGAAAGACGAGCATTGTTAAAGTGGGAGCTAGCCTTGAACTTTGTTCATGCTCACGGAAACTTTGTGAATCTTGATTACAAAAAATTTTCAACAAAAATAATTATCCCCTTGTACAATTCCATTGTATTATAAAAATAATGTGCCAAGGTTTGCCTTTAGGATGTTTACAATGCTTGTTGGTTTGTGCGGTGCAGGACAGAAACTTTGGCTGTAGTGCGCGATTTTTAATTTTTTACTGGAACGTCAAACGGTTCTGAAAATTTTTGCACTGTCTTTCTATACAAATTTTTTATTTTTCCTAATTTTTGCAGAATTTTTCAAGTACCAGAAGTATGGTTAATGTTCAGATTGTTACAGACTGTTCTGTTTTAGACAGATTCTGTTTTTGATGCATAGTTTGCTTGTTTTGATGAAACTATCGATTTATATCAGTGGATTAAGCCATGAAAAAGTTATATTAAAGTAGCTACAGTGCAAAAACAAAATATGAATTGGTTTGCAACAGTACTTAGAGTAGTGATTTGCTTTATTATACTAACAGATCTTACCGAGTTTTCTGTTGAGTTTTGTGTGGATGAAGCGTTCGAAGATCGAGAAGGTCTCGATGTGAGGAGAAGGAAGAGAGGCAAGAGATCAAGCTTGGGGATGCCCAAGGCACCCCAAGTAAATATTCAAGGAGACTCAAGCGTCTAAGCTTGGGGATGCCCCGGAAGGCATCCCATCTTTCTTCAACAAGTATCGGTATGTTTTCGGATTCGTTTCGTTCATGCGATATGTGCAAATCTTGGAGCGTCTTTTGCATTTAATTTTCCTTTTTATTTTATGCACCATGCTGGTATGAGGTAGTCCTTGGTTGATTTATAGAATGCTCTTTGCACTTCACTTAAATCTTTTGAGTATGGCTTTATAGAATGCTTCATGTGCGTCACTTATATCATTTGAAGTTTGGATTGCCTGTTTCTCCTCACATAGAAAATCGCCATTTGTAGAATGCTCTTTTGCTTCACTTATATTTGTTAGAGCGTGGGAATATCTTTTGTATAAAGAATTAAACTCTCTTGCTTCACTTATATCTATTTAGAGAGATGACAGGAACTGGTCATTCACATGGTTAGTCATAAAATCCTACATAAAACTTGTAGATCACTGAATATGATATGTTTGATTCCTTGCAATAGTTTTGCGATATAAAGATGGTGATATTGGAGTCATGCTAGTGGGTAGTTGTGGATTAGTAGAAATACTTGTGTTGAGATTTGTGATTCCCGTAGCATGCACGTATGGTGAACCGTTATGTAACGAAGTCGGAGCATGATTTATTTATTGATTGTCTTCCTTATGAGTGGTGGTCGGGGACGAGCGATGGTCTTTTCCTACCAATCTATCCCCCTAGGGGCATGCGTAGTAGTACTTTGCTTCGAGGGCTAATAAACTTTTGCAATAAGTATATGAGTTCTTTATGACTAATGTTGAGTCCATGGATTATACGCACTCTCACCCTTCCATCATTGCTAGCCTCTCCGGTACCGTGCATTGCCCTTTCTCACCTCGAGAGTTGGTGCAAACTTCGCCGGTGCATCCAAACCCCGTGATATGATATGCTCTGTCACACATAAACCTCCTTATATCTTCCTCAAAACAGCCACCATACCTACCTATCATGGCATTTCCATAGCCATTCCGAGATATATTGCCATGCAACTTCCATCATCATCATATACATGACTTGAGCATTTATTGTCATATTGCTTTTCATGATCGTAAGATAGCTAGCATGATGTTTTCATGGCTTGTCCGTTTTTTGATGTCATTGCTACGCTAGATCATTGCACATCCCGGTACACCGTCGGCGGCATTCATATAGAGTCATATCTTTGTTCTAGTATTGAGTTGTAATATTGAGTTGTAAGTAAATAAAAGTGTGATGATCATCATTATTAGAGCATTGCCCCAAAAAAATGGGGCCAAAGAAGCCCGCGAAGAAAAAAGAAAGAAAAGGGGGCAATGTTACTATCCTTTTACCACACTTGTGATTCAAAGTAGCACCATGTTCTTCATATAGAGAGTCTCTTGAGTTATCACTTTTATATACTAGTGGGAATTTTCATTATAGAACTTGGCTTGTATATTCCGATGATGGGCTTCCTCAAATGCCCGAGGTCTTCATGAGCAAGCAAGTTGGATGCACACCCACTTAGTTTCAGTTTGAGCTTTCATATACTTATAGCTCTAGTGCATCCATTGCATGGCAATCCCTACTCCTCACATTGACATCAATTGATGGGCATCTCCATGGCCTGTTGATTAGCCGCGTCAATGTGAGACTTTCTCCTTTTTTGTCTTCTCCACACAACCTCCACCATCATATTCTATTCCACCAATGGTGCTATATCCATGGCTTGCGCTCATGTATTGCATGAGGGTTGAAAAGGCTGAAGCGCGTTAAAAAGTAGGAACCAATTGCTCGGCTTGTCATCGTGGTTGTGCATGATTTGAATATTTTGTGTGGTGAAGATGGAGCATAGCCAGACTATATGATTTTGTAGGGATAACTTTCTTTGGCCATGTTATTTTGAAAAGACATGATTGCTTTATTAGTATGCTTGAAGTATTATTATCTTAATGCCAAATGATAGACTATTGCTTTGAATCACTTGTGTCTTAATATTCATGCCATGATTAGATTATGTGATCAAGATTATGCTAGGTAGCATTCCACATAAAAAAATATCCTTTTTATCATTTACCTACTCGAGGACGAGCAGGAATTAAGCTTGGGGATGCTGATACGTCTCCGTCGTATCTATAATTTTTGATTGTTCCATGCCAATATTATACAACTTTCATATACTTTTGGCAACTTTTTATACTATTTTTGGGACTAACATATTGATACAGTGCCCAATGCCAGTTCCTGTTTGTTGCATGTTTTATGTTTCGCAGAAACCCCATATCAAACGGAATCCAAATGGAATAAAAATGGATGGAGAATATTTTTGGAATATTTGGAAAATATGGGAAGAAGAAACAACGCGAGACGGTGCCCGAGGTGGCCACGAGGCAGGGGGGCGCGCCCCTGACCCTCGTGGGCCCCCCTTAAGGCGGTTGCTGCTCTTCTTTGGTCGCAAGAAAGCTAATTTTCGGAGAAAAATCTGGGCGAAGGTTTCAATCCAATCGGAGTTACGGATCTCCGGATGTATAAGAAACGGTGAAAGGGCAGAATCCAGAATGCAGAAACAGAGAAAGACAGAGAGACAGATCCAATCTCGGAGGGGCTCTCGCCCCTCCCACGCCATGGAGACCATGGACCAGAGGGGAAACCCTTCTCCCATCTAGGGAGAAGGTCAAGGAAGAAGAAGAAGGAGGGGGGCTTTCTCCCCCTCGCTTCCGGTGGCGCCGGAACGCCGCCGGGGCCATCATCATCACCGCGATCTTCACCAACAGCTCGGCCATATTCACCAACATATCCATCACCTTTCCCCCTCTATGTATAGCGGTCCACTCCCCCGCAACCCGCTGTACCCTCTAACATGGTGCTTTATGCTTCATATTATTATCCAATGATGTGTTGCCATCCTATGATGTCTGAGTAGATTTTCGTTGTCCTATCGATGATTGATGGATTGCTATGATTGGTTTAATTTTCTTGTGGTTATGTTGCTGTCCTTTGGTGCCCATCATATGAGCGTGCGCGTGGATCACACCATAGGGTTAGTTGTATGTTGATAGGACTATGTGTTGGAGGGCAAGAGTGACAGAAGCTTCTACCTAGCATAGAAATTGATGCATACGGGATTGAAGGGGGACCAATATAACTTAATGGTATGGTTGGGTTTTACCTTAATGAACATTAGTAGTTGCGGATGCTTGCTAATAGTTCCAATCATAAGTGCATAGAATTCCAAGTCAGGGATGACATGCTAGCATTGGCCTCTCCCACATAAAACTTGCTATCGGTCTAGTAAAGTAGTCAATTGCTTAGGGACAATTTCGCAACTCCTACCACCACTTTTCCACACTCGCTATATTTACTTTATTGTGTCTTTATCTAAACAGCCCCTAGTTTTTATTTACGTGCTCTTTATTATCTTGCAAACCTATCCAAAAACACCTACAAAGTACTTCTAGTTTCATACTTGTTTCCGGTAAAGCGAACGTTAAGCATGCGTAGAGTTGTATCGGTGGTCGATAGAACTTGAGGGAATATTTGTTCTACCTTTAGCTCCTCGTTGGGTTCGACACTCTTACTTATCAAAAGAGGCTACAATTGATTCCGTATACTTGTGGGTTATCAGGTCTCCAGCCCGTTCTTGCTACGAAGAGATCGTCATCTAGGGTTTGCAATCTACAAAGGTAATATGAATACCCAATTCCCTACTGTAGATGCAAATAATTCATATGGTGTTACTGGATCGTCCAATGAGTATGCTCTATCGGCCAGCCCTTGTTTGTTCAATCATGCATCTAATTACGTACATAGGCCGATTCAATGTAATTTACATGCTTCACCTTCTTATGATACTAGTAGCATGCACCATATGTATCACAACTCTCATGCATCAGCAACCCCAGAAATCGTTATGCCGATGAACAACATGGTGAGTTCGGTTAATAAATTTGAAACACCTCATGTTTGAATTTCCAATGCCATGCAATAAAGTGTTTCACCCTTTTATTCATCGGCAAGTAATGTGCAATATACTAATCCAACCATGCCGATGAATGGGAGAATTGGCCATGCTACTACCAGTTATTCGGACAGTTATTCTCAACCGTCATATCTACACCTCATGTCAGTAATTTTTTAGCACCATACACAACTGTAGATGTTCATAATTCGGCTTCACACCTTCCTGGTGATAGCCGAATAAATGTAAATTTTACAGGAGCGGTTGTGCCCAATATTAGAGAAGATGAGGTAGTAGTGGCTGCATTCAAGAGTTTAGCCCAAAATAAGAGGATTAGTGCTCTTTGCCTTGAACAACATGAAAAGGGGTTATTTCCTGATTTTGCCGCAATAAAAGCTAGAGTTTTGCAAGAAGATGAATCTTTGCCAATTGATAAAATTGGCGAGCAAAGATATGGTTTTACAACAATGCATATGCCTTCACCTAGTACTACATTATATTATACACCCCCTACACTATTGCAAAATTTCGGCAACACCCGTGTGTCATTGCCGAAAGAATCTAAAAACATCGGGGGGCAATCATATACGAAGTGGGCAGAAATTGAGAAAAAACTTAAAGCCAACTTTGCCGCTCGCCGCCAAAAACAAATAGAAAAAGAATTGGCTCAGATAAAAGAAGCATTGCCAATTGGTAGTATCAATGAAAAGAAGGATTATTCGAACCTTGAAAGTGCCTCGGTTGAAAAAGCCGAATCAAGTAGTATATATTCCGAATCCATCAAATCCAAAGAGGCAAGCATTATTGAGAAAGGGCATGGAAGCATAGCAAAACAACCATGCTTGATTTTTCTGAAGTTAATGGAACCTACTTCCTGCCCTATGAGTTCCGTGCCGTAGAAATTGACAAGCCTCAAGGACAAGAGCAAGTAGCCAAACAAAGTTCAGCTGATAAGGATCTTCAAGGTAATGATGCATGGAATAAAGAAAAAGATGATGAAAATGCATTGGAGAGTCATCCAAAGATGAAGCTAGATATTGTTCAAGTCACACCACCATCATGCTCTCCCAACGTATTTGAAGAGGTATGCATAGCGAGTAATTTACCTATTTTCAGATTTGGTCGCAACTTCATTATTGATGCATCTATAAGAAATATTCTCATAAGTAATTTTGAAATACCAATGAAGAAGGGTAATTTACTTGTTAGCAATAAAATTGTTATGGAACGTATCGGTCAACCCATTGCGCCATTTATAAAGACCGATAATGCCTTATTGTTACAGCCAAAGCTTTCCTCGTTGCTTTATCTAAAGTTCATATCTAGTTGGGTAGCTTTGCTTATTTCGTACTTGGCTTGCACTTGGTCTCAACTGAGACATGTATGTTCTAAATATCTTCATTTCAGAAACTTAAAGCCAAGGTTAAATTCTACTCCCTCCGTTCCTAAATATTTGTCTTTCTAGAGATTTCAACAAGTGACTACATACGGAGCAAAATGAGTGAATCTACATTCTAAAATATGTCTATATACATTCGTATGTGGTAGTCCATTTGAAACCTCTAAAAAGACAAATATTTAGGAATGGAGGGAGTATTGAGAAAACCGATGCTAATATAATATCTTATCCAAAGACATCGAAGATAGAGTGGAAAACACAATGCATAGCCGAATGGGGAGATTCCAAATCTGAACCATTCGTTTGCTTATCTCCAAAGCCGTTCACACAGCAAGATCGGCTAGAAAACAAGAAGTATACCTTCAATTCAAGCATGTGTGATCAAATATTTGATTTGTTGCTGAAAAATAATTACATTACAATTCTTGATCACCATGTGAAGCCATCAATCCAAGGACGAATGTATTGTAAGTTGCATGATTCGTCCAAGCATAATTTTGAGGATTGCAACATGTTTCATCAAATAATTAAATCGGCCATTGATAAAGGACGATTGAAATTTGTTGAGACACCAAGAGATGACCAGTCTATTCCGATTGGTCCCGATGGTAGAAAGTTTTTGCATCGGCTGCTTCAAGCCGATCCACTTAAAGAGAAGGTAAAAACTGCAGGTGATGAGATCAAGCTTTCAAGCAAAAAAGTTGTTGAAGAGCATAATGAACATAATATTGAGGGCGAGAATTCCATCGTAGCTACAATGGAGACACCAAGGACTGGGGGGGCAGCAAGCAAATCCAATGATCGACAAAAGCAAACCAAAAGAAAACAAAGGCCGAAATAAGCGCAAGTGTAAGAGATCAAAAATCACCTTCACTGAACTATTGGATAAATATCAAAAGAAGAGTGAAGAGAAGAATACTTATCGGCCAAATCATGCAAAGAAACCAAGATCACCCCAAGGCGTAAATATGAGGATTGGTATTGGCAAATTGAGAATTTTAATGCAACATATTCATATCCTTATTTTGGGCTGCCAATGCCAATGCCGTGGATGCCTTCCTATGCTCATATAGATCCATATCCATCATGGGACAGGTATGATACAAGGGCACATTCTCCATCTTATTTTAGACCATCTCACAAATATTATGCAGCTCCGAGAAGATCAACATTTGAACAATCACATGTTAAAGACCATTTCAATCATAAGGAATCGGTCCAGGGCTCAAGGAAGAAGAAAGAGGTGGTCAAGCAAGTTTACCGTGCTAAAAGAGATGGTAGTAAGAGTGCAACTTCAGATTTGATCTCAAATGAAAAAGAGCCAATTAAAGTGTTGACATTGGCTACTAAAGGAAATAAGACAAAGCAACCAATTATTGAGAGTCGAAGTGCCAAATCTGAAGAAAAGAAGTTGAGAGTGCACAAGGCCAAAAAGGAATTGCCATTGGTCAAAACAGAATCACAACCGAGTGAAGGAAATATGCCTAGAGGCAATAATAAAGTTATTATTTATTTACATATTTCATGATAAATGTTTATTATTCATGCTAGAATTGTATTAACCGGAAACTTAGTACATGTGTGAATACATAGACAAACAGAGTGTCACTAGTATGCCTCTACTTGACTAGCTCGTTGAATCAAAGATGGTTAAGTTTCCTAGCCATAGACATGAGTTGTCATTTGATTAATGGGATCACATGATTAGAGAATGATGTGATTGACTTGACCCATTCCGTTAGCTTAGCACTTGATCGTTTAGTATGTTGCTATTGCTTTCTTCATGACTTATACATGTTCCTATGACTATGAGATTATGCAACTCCCGAATACCGGAGGAAACACTTCGTGTGCTACCAAACGTCACAACGTAACTGGGTGATTATAAAGGTGCTCTACAGGTGTCTCCGATGGTGTTTGTTGAGTTGGCATAGATCGAGATTAGGATTTGTCACTCCGATTGTCGGAGAGGTATCTCCGGGCCCTCTCGGTAATGCACATCACTATAAGCCTTGCAAGCAATGTGACTAATGAGTT
The DNA here is from genome assembly GCF_002575655.3 of Aegilops tauschii subsp. strangulata. Classification (NCBI taxonomy): domain Eukaryota; kingdom Viridiplantae; phylum Streptophyta; class Magnoliopsida; order Poales; family Poaceae; genus Aegilops; species Aegilops tauschii. The sequence continues at coordinate 491,342,708 of NC_053039.3, forward strand.
AGTTGCTGGATGATGCATTACGGAACGAGCAAAGAGACTTGCCGGTAACGAGATTAAACTAGGTATTGAGATACCGACGATCGAATCTCGGGCAAGTAACATACCGATGACAAAGGGAACAACGTATGTTGTTATGCGGTTTTGACCGATAAAGATCTTCGTAGAATATGTAGGAGCCAATATGAGCATCCAGGTTCCGCTATTGGTTATTGACCAGAGATGTGTCTCGGTCATGTCTACAAAGTTCTCAAACCCGTAGGGTCCGCACGCTTAACGTTCTGTGATGATTTGTATTATGAGTTATGTGATTTGATGACCGAAGTTTGTTCGGAGTCCCGGATGAGATCGGGGACATGACGAGGAGTCTCGAAATGGTCGAGATGTAAAGATCGATATATTGGAAGACTATATTCGGACATCGGAAAGGTTCTGAGTGATTCGGGTATTTTTCGGGGTACATGAGAGTTACGGGCATTCGTATTACACCTTAATGGGCCATACGGGAAAGGAGAGAAAGGCCTCAAGGGTGGCCGCGCCCCTTCCCCATGGACTGGTCCAAATTGGACTAGGGAAAGGGGGCGCCCCCTTCCTTCCTTCTCCTTCTCCCTTGCCTTTTTCCTATTCCATGTGGGAGGTGGAATCCTACTAGGACTAGGGAGTCCTAGTAGGACTCCACACTTTGGGCGCGCCCTATGAGGGCTGGCCTCCTACTCCCTCCATCCTTTATATACGTGGCCAGAGGGCATGAGGGAGTCCTGGACTAAGGGGTCCTCGGGCGTCCGGCCTGTTATCCATGGGCCGGACTGATGGGCTGTGAAGACATGAAGACCGAAGATTATACGCGTGTCCGGATTGGACTCTACTTGGCGTGGAAGGCAAGCTTGGCAACCGACTATGTAGATTCCCTCTGATGTAACCGACTCTATGTAACCCTAGATCTCTCCGGTGTCTATATAAACCGGAGAGCGTAGTCCGGATAGAAGGAGACTCATTACCATATTCACATAGGCTAGACTTCTAGGGTTTAGCCATTACGATCTCGTGGCAGATCAACTCTTGTAACACTCATATTCATCAAGATCAATCAAGCAGGAAGTAGGGTATTACCTCCATAGAGAGGGCCCGAACCTGGGTAAACATCGTGTCCCCCGTCTCCTGTTACCATCGATCCTAGACGCACAGTTCGGGACCCCCTACCCGAGATCCGCCGGTTTTGACACCGACATTGGTGCTTTCATTGAGAGTTCCACTATGTCGTCGCCAAGAGGGTTGATGGCTCGCCTTGTTCTCAAGGATAATATCATCTCCGGAGGAGCCCTGTCCCCAAGCCAAACCCTCCGGCTGGGCGGCTTCGTCATGACCGCCGGGTCGGCCCTTAAGCCGATGATGACCTCTCAAGTCATCGAAAATCGCCTCCGTGTTGATCCCGAATACTCCACCCGGATGGACCCAACAGAGTTATCATCGTTGAACGAACTCCTGGATCGCATGGCTGCCTTGGGGATCGCTACAGACTACGATCGGGTTGGGCTTAAACCCGACCAGAGAGAAATTAAAACTCCGTCGATCACCCACCAGATAGCGGTAGTCGAGGAGCGGAGCAACTCTTCTACTATATTGAAGGCGAACTATGTTCGGATCTCCGATCTTGAAAGGCCGGGTATTCTCCGGCAGAAAGGCATGTCCCGTCCCCCGAACATGGAGTCGGACGGTGAGCCTAAAAAATCAGTCGATACCCCGGAGCCCGAACTGCCAGGTCCGGTAGATCTTCAAACTTTGGATCCAAAATCGGGTCAGGGTTCGGATTTTGTTCCACCCACCCACCCACCCGGACATAGACGCTCTCATGAGCATCAAACAACAGTCTCAGGAAACGGTCCACCACTTCTGGGCTAGATTCCCCCTTGTCAAAGGTAAGGTGAAAGATTGCCGCGACGAAGACGCGATAGCAACATTCTGCAACAACCGCGCGGACGAAGGTATCCTCAACGCCATCAATCGCTGCCGCATACTAAAGTTCACTGACTTAGTAACTATCGTACAAAAGTACAGCATGATGGAAAGCGCCTGGAAAACTCAGGCTGCTCGCTGGGAACCGTCAGTCCCAACCCAACTCATCCTACAGGCGAAGAAGACGCACCCCCGTGGCACGCCCAGCCGAACAGTCAAAAAACATAAACCCATCACGCTGCACGGCACCGTTCTGGAGGGATGGCTCAATGGCCCATGCAAAATACACACGACGCCGGATACCGTGGCAACCCACAGCCTTAGAGCATGTTGGATACTTTGGCAGGTAGCCAAGAGCGGCGAGGACATCCTTATCAAGGACACCCCAGAACAGCACCCTCCAGCAAACGACGACACTAGAGTATTGGCAGTCTTCGAGACATTCGCTTCAAAAAATAAGCATAAAAGGGCACTGTGCGATCTCGCCGAAGTTTGCTAGGTCGCCGCAATTGACCCCTGGAACGACACGGCCATAACCTTTAATGCCAGTGACGAACCCAAATACAGAACAGTCCGAGCGCCAGCTGCATTAGTCCTCAGTCCCATCGTGGACGGTTGTCGACTTACAAAAGTCCTCATGGACGGCGGCAGCGGACTAAACCTCATTTACGAGGACACACTCCACAAGATGGAAATAGACAGGAGCCGCATCGAGAAAAGCAGCACAACCTTTCGAGGTATCATTCCCAGTCGGGAAGCGCAGTGTGCGGGAAAAATACACTTGATGTGGTATTCGGCACGCCGGAGAATTATCGGTCCGAAGAAATAACTTTCCAGGTGGCCCCTTTTAACAGTGGATACCATGCCCTGTTAGGGCGAGAGGCCTTCATGCGCTTTCAAGCCATACCTCATTATGGGTATATGAAGCTAAAAATGCCCGGGCCTAATGGAATAATCACCCTTGTCAGCGATCCGGATATAGCACTCCGCGCCGAGAACAAAACCGCATCCATGGCCCTCGAGGCATTATCTGAGGCCCTTGCGGCTGAAGAACTAACCGCACTACGCTCCACTGTGGATAGAGACGATGTTATCCTGGATAAACGACCCAAATCTACTTCCTTCAAGCCAGCAGAAGAAACGGTCAAATTTCAGGTCCATCCAACAGACCCGAAGAAGACAACCTCTATCGGAGCACAACTCAGCCCCACAGTCGACGCAGCACTGCGAGACTTCTTGCGCGAAAACTGGGATATATTCGCCTGGCACCCCTCAGATATGCCAGGAATCCCGCGCGAGTTGGCCGAACACAGCCTCAACATACTAAAGGGATATAAGCCGGTCAAACAAACACTACGGCGCTTTTCCGAACCCAAACGACAAGCTATGGGGGATGAGCTAGCCAAACTCATCGAGGCCGGATTCATCAAAGATATTAAACATCCGGACTGGCTGGCAAACTTGGTAATGGTACCAAAGAAGGATAAATCCTGGCGCCTATGCGTCGATTTCAAAGACCTTAACAAGGCTTGCCCTAAGGATCCCTTCCCTCTTCCTCGCATTGATCAAATCATTAATGCTACTGTAGGACACGACTCGCTGTGCTTCCTTGATGCATATTCCGGATACCATCAAATCAAAATGAAGCCGTCCGATCAAGCCACAACAGCATTCATTACACCATACGGGCCGTTTTGCTTCAACACCATGCCTTTCGGGCTCAAGAATGCCGGCGCCACCTACCAGCACATGATCCAAACATGCCTCGAGAAACAGATCGGCAAGACAGTGGAGGCCTACGTGGACGACGTCGTCATCAAAACTAGACACGTCGAAACACTAATAGACGACTTGCGTCTCACATTCGACAACCTCCGCGCATACGACATCAAGCTTAACCCGGAAAAGTGCGTCTTCGGCGTCCCCGCCGGTAAACTACTGGGCTTCATCGTTTCCAATAGAGGAATTGAAGCAAATCCAGCCAAAATCCGAGCTCTGTCACAATTGGCCACGCCAACCGAACTCAAGCAGGTCCAAAAACTCGCCGGGTGCGTGGCCGCTTTAAGCCGCTTTATCTCCAGGTTGGGGGAAAAGGCGCTGCCCCTTTATCGCCATCTACGGCGCACTGATAACTTCGAGTGGACAGACGCGGCGGCGGCCGGACTGGAAGAAATAAAAGCCCTTTTGGCAAGCAACCCAATCCTGGCCGCGCCAAACGTCGGCGAACCAATGGTCCTATATATATCGGCAACACACCAGGTGGTGAGCGCCGTACTCGTCGTCGAGCGAGAATAGGACGGACACAAATTTCCGCTCCAAAAGCCGGTATACTATGTATCCACCATCCTCACACCATGCAAATCCCGATACCCTCACTATCAAAAGATAGCATATGCAGTGTTCATGGCATCTCAAAAATTGCGACACTACTTTCAGGAGTGCTCGATCACGGTGGCTTCCAAAGTGCCCCTCAATGATATAATCAACAAACGGGATGCAACGGGCCGGATTGCCAAATGGGCCATTGAGCTTCTGCCATTCGACATCACGTACAAACCACGTCGAGCCATCAAATCCCAGGTACTTGCCGACTTCGTCGCCGAATGGACAGAGGCCGAACTCCCTAAAGAGTACGGCGCGTATTCCAACTGGGTTATGCACTTTGACGGCTCCAAAATGTTGGCAGGGCTAGGGGCGGGCGTTGTATTAACGTCCCCCACAGGAGATATCGTCCAGCACGTACTCCAAATATTATACACAGACTCCAACAACGCAGCCGAATACGAGGCCTTGCTACATGGCCTTCGGATGGCCGTATCAATGGGCATACAACGCCTGGAGGTGCGCGGGGACTCAAACCTCGCAATATCCCAAATTAATGGAGACTTTGATGCCAAAGATACAAAGATGGTAGCTTATCGCAATGCCGTCTTAAAGATGTCGGCTCGGTTCGAGGGGCTCGAATTCCTCACGTAGCCCGCGAAAGTAATCAGGCGGCAGACGTCCTTGCTCGCATCGGTGCTAAGCGCAACCCGGTACCACCTAACATCTTCCTCGAAAGGCTCCTTAAGCCATCCGTGGTGTGGCAAGGGGGAGACAGCAACGACAGTCCCGTTCCGAACACAAACATAGATAGCAGACACGCCGATATCATCGGAGGCTCAGCCACCGAAATAACACCATCGGCCCACCTCATCATGGCAGTAATTGCCCCATGGACCGAACCATTCTTGGCCTACTTTAATAGGAAGGAGCTCCCAGAAGATCAGAATGAGGCTCGCCGCATTATCCGGCGTTCGAAGGCCTATAAAGTTCACGAAGGAGAGCTCTACAAGAAAAGCACTGCCAGAGTCCTTCAAAGGTGCATCTCAGAGGAGGAGGGACGGCAACTCTTGGCAGAAATTCACGCCGGTCTCGGTGGGCACCACGCCGCAGCCCGGGCACTTGTCAGCAAGGCCTTCCGGACAGGATTTTATTGGCCTACGGCCCGAGCAGACGCACAGGACCTCGTCCAGCGCTGCGTTGGATGCCAACTCTTCGCCAACCAAAGCCATATGCCCCCAACCGCCCTACAAACAATCCCCATTACATGGCCCTTTGCGGTCTGGGGCTTGGACATGGTTGGACCCCTTAAAGGGGGAAGCCATAAGAAAAAAATATCTGCTGGTCATGGTGGACAAATTCACCAAGTGGATAGAGGCTAGACCAGTTTAAACAGCCGAGTCCGGACCAGTGATTGCATTTATATCCGATGTGGTGCACTGTTATGGTGTCCCGCACAGCATCATCACTGATAACGGTTCCAATTTCACATCCAATGAGGTGAAAACCTGGTGTGCTAATCTGGGCATTAAGCTTGATTACGCCTCTGTCTACCACCCGCAAACAAACGGTCAAGTCGAGCGAGCCAATGGTCTTATTATGAGCGGCATCAAACCCAGGCTAGTGCGGTCTTTGAAAGAATCAGACAAGCACTGGGTCGAGGAGCTCGACTCCGTACTCTGGGGGCTGCGGACCACGCCCAACCGTACTACCGGATACACACCTTTCTTCATGGTGTACGGTGCAGAGGCTGTATTGCCCTGCGATATTATACATGACTCACATCGAGTGTGTATGTACAAAGAGAAAGAGGCCGAGTTGGATCGGCAGGACAGCCTAGACGCCCTGGAGGAGGAGCGCGACATTGCCAAAGCCCGTTCAGCATTCTATCAATAGCAGGTTCGAAGATATCAAAGCAGAGAAGTACGGGCCAAGACTTACAACGTTGGCGAACTTGTTCTACGCTTGCCGGAGAAGAAAAGGACAAACTCAAGCCCAAATGGGAGGGTCCCTTCATAATCGACGAAGTTCTTACCGGCGGAGCGTACCGTCTTCGTGATGCATCAGACAATCGCCTAGAGCCGAACCCCTGGAACGAGGCCAAACTCTGAAGGTTTTATGCCCAGCGCTGAATTCTTTGTTCGTCCCCTTCTCCCATGTAGTTTCCATTACTTTTTCTCTCTTTTCCACCTTTATTTTTTCTTTTTCGCTTTAAAGCTCTCATACGGCTCGACCGAACATCGCTGACGTACACATCTTTACATATGTACGTCCATTATACCTGGGGGCTTCTTGAAGAGAAGCTTGTTAATATTATTTTCCGAGCGTCAAGCTCATCATACATACACTTTTTTCCCTTATGTCTTTTCTTCACCATTATATGCATCGATATGACTTAAGTTTTGGCCAAGCTGGTTTGCCTGGCTCCTGTGCTTACCCCTACGTTCCCGATTGTTCGGCTAGGTGGTAAAGGGGGCACCTCTGCGATTGTTACTGCCGGGTCATCCGGATGTGTACCTCAGACTGGGTGAAGCCGAAAGCTAGCGTTGTTAAGGGAATATTCGGTCGGTGGATGAAAAATATTCTTTGCACTCGCTCTATTGTGAACCCCCAGAAGCTATACACACTGTGATTTTCACATCACAATTCAGACATGTCTACTAATGCATGCACACCCAGGGAAAGGAACCCTTAACGGAACTATTCTCTCTGGAAGATGTTTCTTACAATCTCAATGTAATATAACATAACTAGCCGGATACAACTTGTCCGTTCAAGCAACTATGACCCCTACGCTTAGTTTTCCACGCATACCCCAGCCTATTCGGCTGTGACGGTATTCGGAAACACTCTGCACCTTCAGGTCCGGAGGTTGAAGCAAAAAGGTCTACCATGATAAATGATATACAATTCAGCTAGAATTCCACATGGCGAGGAAAGTACATAGTCACTTGGACTCAAACACTTCCTCCTCTATACCATCTAACAGGCAGTCTAACTTACAATCCTGTTGGGAATATTTGGGGGCCACCTCTACTTGGTCATATACTAAACTAACGGGAATTTCTTCCCATTTGGCCCTAACGGTCCAACCCGGGCCATGTGATTAGGATACAACTTGGTATATCGCGTTTTCACCATGGCCCAGGCCTCTCGCGCACCCTCTCGGCAGGCCGATATCTTCCATAATCGGATACGCCGCCGCGCTCCCTTGAACAGCTCTACAAGCTCCTCCATACTTCCTGGAGGGGAGCCGGATGGCCATAAGGCCTTGGCAACACTCCGCATGGCCAGCCGAGCATGCTCGTGCACTTGTGACAGTCTTTGCAGCAGATCACTTGCTGATCCAGACACCCCCTCTTCAGGACGGCCCGTCAATATACCTGCAAACATAGCTATATCAGTTCCATTTACCTCCAAACTACTAAAAAAAACAAGTTCGGAAACATACTGAATATGCCGCCCCGCAGCTTCTTGTTCTCCTTCACGGAGTCAGCTAGCTGGGCCCGCACATCTTTCAACTCTTCACCCAACGTAGTGTTGGAATCCTGTAGCTTATTTTTCTCGTCCCTGACGCGGGTCAGCACACGCTCGCCTGCGGCGTGTTGCCTCTTTGCCTCTCTTTCTCCCTCCCGGGCGATCTTCAACTTCTTCTCAAGTTGATCAGGCGACCCTATTATGTGATCAGTGGCAGTATTAGCACAGTTGGTATACAATTATTGTTCCTCGATGAAGGGGAACGTTACCAGTGGACAGCTTCTTGAAGTCTTCCAGTTCGGCGGTAGCAGCATTTAGCTGCGCCCGACACTGTTCCAGCTCTTGGGCTAGCAGGCCGTTCTTCTCTGTAAGAACCTGGTTATACAACGGTCCTTAAATCAGTTGTACCAACTGCTTTCAGTCCCGGGGGCTACTGGCATATGGCTATCCTATTCGGACAAAGAAAACTTACCCTCACGTCTGTTAAATGCTGCTTTGTGGCTCTACTAAGCCCGTTTCGAGCAGCTCGGATGTACGCATCAGCCGAGCTGAAGGCATTGAATGCCTCTTCCGAGAACTCAGGGTCTCATAAAATAGCCCTACGACGCCGATGATTCATGGCGCTCTCCACTTCTGAGTTGGTAACGAACATATTCTCCGAACCCTCGGCCGAAGGACAGTCCGACACTTTTCCTATATCAGCTTCCGCCTCTCCGACGGGGTCTAAATCCCGGGCGCAGGGAGTACGGCCGGCCGGACCCTCGGACTTAGTCCGGTGAACCTTTTTCCTGGTACCAAACAAATGTACAAGTTACAGTTGGATGTGACTACTAAATTATACCTTCAAATCCTTACCTCTTTGACGAGGGACCGGTCGTGTCTTCACCGACCTTCCTTTTGGAAGCCTTGCTTGGCGCCGGAGCCGCTCTCTTTGGATCCGCCCCCGGAGTAGCGTGACGCGCTGAACGCCTCCCCTGTGGGTGAGGCAGTGCGAGGAGGCTCTTGCGAGTGAGATTTTCTCTTGATGACTTACGTGGGAAGCAGGGAGAAGACCAGGGTAATCGGCGATAATGGCCACTTCCGTGCCATCGTAGCTCGCCTGGTAAAACACCCCTTCTGCGAGTACCACGAATATATCCGGATCTTCTTTGAACCCAGGATCCAGCTCCCGGTTGTGGGGCGGGGCTGTGAAACCCCTCTGTGATTTTTCGCCAATGCTGTCATAAGCGGATTAGAAATTTATCGAAGGTAATCCGGGAGGCAGAATGAGTAAAGCAGAAGGATTGGGGCTTACCCAACTAGGAGGATTATACATAGAATATCCATCTCTGCGATTGATGCGAAGAAATTCCTCTTCCTCCCCTTTGAACAGCTCGACCAGTATCATGGCTAGAGCGGCAGGGGTGTCCGGACCTTTCCGACCACAGCGGGAGGCGTCGTCCTCCCCGTTGTAATGCCACATCGGGAGCCCTCTATATTGAAGCGGCTGAACCCGTCGCACTAGGGAGATCGCCACTACCTAAACCATTGTTAATCCAGACTGGGCAAGCGTCTTTATCTTGCCCAGGAGCTGATGAACCTCCGCACTGTCATCTTCTTCAAGGCTCCGGGGACGCCAACTATGGCGTTTCTTTAGCGGGATGCTTGCAAATTCAGGGAGACCCTTTCGAACTAGGTCGGGAAGTGCAACGTCCTCGATGTAGAACCATTCGGAAGGCCATTCCTTTGCTGCCCTCCTTGGTGTGCCGGACAGGTATCCGGTATCGGCGATGCGCCACACTTCGGCTCCGCCCACTTCAAATATTAACCCCTCGTGGTTGTGCGGGACAAGACAGAACAATTTTCTCCACAGTTCGAAATGGGCTTCAACAACCAGAAATAACTCGCATAGAGCAACATAACCTGCGATGTGCAGGATAGAGGCGGGAGTGAAGTTGTGCAGCTGGAGGCCATAATATTCCAGAAGCCCCCGGAGGAACGGATGGACGGGAAATCCAACGCCTCTTAGCAGGTAGGGGATGAAGCACACTTGCTCCCCCGGATGGATTAGGGAATTCCTCCGCCTGAGTCACGCCATTGAAGGAGGCCCACCCTGCTCGGACAAGGACCAGATCCGCGGGAGGAAGAAATCCCTGCGTTTGCAACTTTGCTAGTTGACTATGAGTCACAGAGCACTTCTCCCACTCGCTTCTCTTTGGGCTGGAGCGGGAGGAGGAGCTAGGAATGCTAGCCATGATGGAATGGTTTCTCCTGGCAGTCTCCGGGGATTTTATCGGCACAGTGTCGCCTGGATCTAAGATCCAATATTTTTAAATAGGCGCTCTGCCTTGCGTGGACGGGGTGTTATTTGCAAAAATACCCTGACTCTCCGATTTCGCTCGACACGTGGAAGACGAAGTTATTAGCGCACAGAAGCCGAGGGGAGCGATATTGGATCAACGGCCGAATATATTACTTGGAGAAGGAACCCGCCTTGCAACGCCAAAGACAATTTGCGCGCCGAACACCTCGCTGTTGAAGCCTGGTTCGGGGGCTACTGAGGGAGTCCTGGACTAAGGGGTCCTCGGGTGTCCGGCCTGTTATCCGTGGGCCGGACTGATGGGCTGTGAAGACATGAAGACCGAAGATTATACCCATGTCCGGATTGGACTCTACTTGGCGTGGAAGGCAAGCTTGGCAACCGACTATGTAGATTCCCTCTGATGTAACCGACTCCATGTAACCCAAGATCTCTCCGGTGTCTATATAAACCGGAGAGCGTAGTCCGGATAGAAGGAGACTCATTACCATATTCACATAGGCTAGACTTCTAGGGTTTAGCCATTATGATCTCGTGGTAGATCAACTCTTGTAACACTCATATTCATCAAGATCAATCAAGCAGGAAGTAGGGTATTACCTCCATAGAGAGGGCCCGAACCTGGGTAAACATCGTGTCCCCCATCTCCTGTTACCATCGATCCTAGACGCACAATTCGGGAGCCCCTACCCGAGATCCGCCGGTTTTGACACCGACAGGGCACCCCATAGACACACAAGTCAATCCTTTATCTCTTAGTCGTGTGCGGTGCCCCCCTCCACCATAATTCACCTCGGTCATATCATCGTAGTGTTTAGGCGAAGCCCTGCGCCGGTAGCTTCATCATCACCGTCATCACGCCGTCGTGCTGACGGAGCTCTCCCTCGACACTCTGCTGGATCATGAGTTCGTGGGCCGTCACCGAGCTGAACGTGTGCAGATCGCGGAGGTGTCGTACCTTCGGTGCTAGGATCGGTCGATCGTGAAGACGTACGACTACATCAACCGCGTTGTTATAACGCTTCCGCTTACGGTCTACGAGGGTACGTAGACAACACTCTCCCCTCTCGTTGCTATGCATCACCATGATCTTGCGTGTGCGTAGGAATTTTTTTGAAATTACTACGTTCCCCAACAGTGGCATCCGAGCCAGGTTTATGCGTAGATGTTATATGCACGAGTAGAATACAAGTGAGTTGTGGGCGATAATAGTCATACTGCTTACCAGCATGTCATACTTTGATTCGGCGGTATTGTTGGATGAAGCGGCCCAGACCGACATTATAAGTACGCTTACGCGAGACTGGTTCTACCGATGTGCTTCGCACACAGGTGGCTGGCGGGTGTCAGTTTCTCCAACTTTAGTTGAATTGAGTGTGGCTACGCCTGGTCCTTGTGAAGGTTAAAACAACACATACTTGACGAAAAATCGTTGTGGTTTTGATGTGTAGGTAAGAACGGTTCTTGCTCAGCCTGTAGCAGCCACGTAAAACTTGCAACAACAAAGTAGAGGACGTCTAACTTGTTTTTGCAGGGCATGTTGTGATGTGATATGGTCAAGACATGATGCTAAATTTTATTGCATGAGATGATCATGTTTTGTAATGGAGTTATCGACAACTGGCAGGAGCCATATGGTTGTCGCTTTATTGTATGAAATGCAATCGCCATGTAATTGCTTTCTTTATCACTAAGCGGTAGCGATAGTCGTAGAAGCAATAGTTGGCGAGACGACACGTGATGTCTACTACACAAACTTCTTCTTGTAGACGTTGTTGGGCTTCCAGGTGCAGAGGTTTGTAGGACAGTAGCAAATTTCCCTCAAGTGGATGACCTAAGGTTTATCAATCTGTGGGAAGCGTAGGATGAAGATGGTCTCTCTCAAACAACCCTGCAACCAAATAACAAAGAGTCTCTTGTGTCCCCAACACACCCAATACAATGGTAAATTGTATAGGTGCACTAGTTCGGCGAAGAGATGGTGATACAAGTGCAATATGGATGGTAGATATGGGTAATTGTAATCTGAAAATATAAAAACAGCAAGGTAGCTAATGATAAAAGTGAGCACAAACGGTATTGCAATGCTAGGAAACAAGGCCTAGGGTTCATAGTTTCACTAGTGCAAGTTCTCTCAACAATAATAACATAATTGGATCATATAACTATCCCTCAACATGCAACAAAGAGTCACTCCAAAGTCACTAATAGCGGAGAACAAACGAAGAGATTATGGTAGGGTACAAAACCACCTCAAAGTTATCCTTCGGATCGATCTATTCAAGAGTCCGTAGTAAAATAACACGAAGCTATTCTTTCCGTTCGATCTATCATAGAGTTCGTACTAGAATAACACCTTATGACACAAATCAACCAAAACCCTAATGTCACCTAGATACTCCAATGTCACCACAAGTATCCATGGGTATGATTATACGATATGCATCACACAATCTCAGATTCATCTATCCAACCAACACAAAGTACTTCAAAGAGTGCCCCAAAGTTTCTACCGGAGAGTCAAAACGAAAATGTGTACCAACCCCTATGCATAGGTTCATGGGCGGAACCCGCAAGTTGATCACCAAAACATACATCAAGTGGATCAATAGAATACCCCATTGTCACCACGGGTATCCCACGCAAGACATACATCAAGTGTTCTCAAATCCTTAAAGACTCAATCCGATAAGATAACTTCAAAGGGAAAACTCAATCCATTACAAGAGAGTAGAGGGGGAGAAACATCATAAGATCCAACTATAATAGCAAAGCTCGCGATACATCAAGATCGTATCACCTCAAGAACACGAGAGAGAGAGAGAGAGAGATCAAACACATAGCTACTAGTACATACCCTCAGCCCCGAGGGTGAACTACTCCCTCCTCGTCAAGGAGAGCGCCGGGATGATGAAGATGGCCACCGGTGAGGGTTCCCCCTCCGGCAGGGTGCCGGAACAGGGTCCCGATTGGTTTTTGGTGGCTACAGAGGCTTGCGGCGGTGGAACTCCTGATCTATTCTGTGCCCGATGGTTTTATGGTATATGGATATATATAGGCGAAAGAAGTCGGTCAGGGGAGCCACGAGGGGCCCACGAGGGTGGAGGGCGCGCCCAAGGGGGGTGGGCACCCCCTGTCTCGTGCCTTCCTCATTGCTTCCCTTACGTACACTCCAAGTCTTCTGGATTGCTTCCGTTCCAAAAATAACTCTCCCGAAGGTTTCATTCCGTTTGGACTCCGTTTGATATTCCTTTTCTGCGAAACACTGAAACAAGGAGAAAAACAGAAACTAGCACTGGGCTCTGGGTTAATAAGTTAGTCCCAAAAATAATATAAAAGTGCATAGTAAAGCCCATTAAACATCCAAGATGGATAATATAATAGCATGAATACTTCATAAATTATAGATACGTTGGAGACGTATCAGCATCCCCAAGCTTAATTCCTGCTCGTCCTCGAGTAGGTAAATGATAAAAGAAAGAATTCATGAAGTGTGAATGCTAGCAGGTGCATAAGTTTGATCAATGATAATTTCAATCACCTTTTCTAGCATCATTATATAACAGTAGCTCAACTCATAGAACTTTGCATGATCAAGTAACAAACTATTCACATGTTAAAGTATAGATCATAAAATTTCTTGAAAACTAACAAACTATGTTCTCAGTCATCAAACAATTGCAATTCATCTTATTTTCAGGAAGAGTCTATGTCAGAGCTTTAATTCAGCAAATTTCACATACTCAACTATCATTTAGTCTTCCATGATTGCTACCACTCAAAGCATATTTTTAGAACAAATAGTATTCATCGAACACAGAGAAAGATAGGGGCTTAATGTTTCGCCTCCCAACCTTTTACCTCAAGGGTAATGTCAACAGTAATAATTCATGCTCAAATATATTTGAATGGCCATATATGATTAGATCTTTCCATCACATGATGCTTGCCAACTAAAGAGTAGGTTGGAATGAGAAGGAATACTACTGACTCTTGCATAAAAGTAAAAGATAGACCCTTCGTAGAGGGAAGCAGGGATTTGCAGAGGTGCCAGAGCTTGAAGCAAAAACGGGGATGCACATAATTTTGAGAGGTATGCTTTCATTGTCAACATAACGACCAAGAGTTCCCAATATCTTCCATACTACATACATTATAGGCGGTTCCCACGCAGAAAGGTAAAGTTTTTACTCCCCCTCCACCAACATTCACACTCCACGGCTTGTCCGAAACAACGGGTGCCGTCCAACTTTCAACAATCCTGGGGGAGTTTGTCTAAATTATTTGCGAATTTGTTTTTGATCTTTTGATCATAGGACTGGGCATCCCAGTTACCAGCCAGTTTCTCGTGAATGATGAGCGGAGTCCACTCATCGTGAGAATAACCCACCTAGCATGGAAGATACTGATAGCCCCTAGTCGCTACATGAGCGATTCGGGCATACAAAAGAGATTATTGTTTGAAGGTTTAGAGTTTGGCACATGCAAATTTACTTGGAACGGTAGGTAAATACCGCATATAGGTAGATATGGTGGACACTCATGGAAGAAAGTTGGTTCAAGGAATTTGGATGCACAAGCAGTATTCCCGCTTAGTACAGATATTTTGGCTAGCAAAGGATTCTAAATAGCAAGCACCACATGTTAGAGGATCCATAACAATATAATTTCTATACAAATATACCCAAGCATAACTCATTATGTTGTCTTCCTTGTCCAACTTCAACTAATTTGCTCAGGTTTGAAAATAATTAATGGGGCTCACAATCATAGAAGATGTCCAAGATAGTATATTTATATGTGAAATCTCTCTTCCTTCAATATTCTTTCATGAATTGTTCAAGTGACCAATAATGTTTGCTAACCTTCAATAAATTTACCACCTCTACTTCTTATATGTGAAGGCATTACTCCCCATGGGAAAGGCATATGAAACATATATAATTTCAGATTTATGACATTCAAATCATTCAACTATTTACTCATAGGATATAAGTGAAGCACACGAGTAAATGACAAACTACTCCAAAAAGATATAAGTGAAGATCAATGAGTAGTTAAATAATTATGTAGCTATGTGAAGACTCTCTCTCATTTAAGAATTTCAGATCTTGGTATTTTATTCAAACAGAAAGCAAAGCTAAAGAAAATAAAATGACGCTCCAAGCAAAACACATATCATGTGGTGAATAAAAAATATAGCTCCAAGTAAAGTTACCGATGAACGAAGACGAAAGGGGGGATGCCTTCCGGGGCATCCCCAAACTTAGACGCTTGGTTATCCTTGAGTATTACCTTGGGGTGCCTTGGGCATCCCCAAGCTTAGGCTCTTGCCACTCCTTATTCCATAGTCCATCGAATATTTACCCAAAACTTGAAAACTTCACAACACAAAACTCAACAGAAAACTCGTGAGCTCCGTTAGCGAAAGAAAACAAAACACCACTTCGAGGTACTGTAATGAAATCATTCTTTATTTGTATTGGTGTAATATCTACTGTATTCCAACTTCTCTATGGTTCATACCCTCCGATACTACTCATAGATTCATCAAAATAAGCAAACAACACAATGAAAACAGAATCTGTCAAAAACAGAACAGTCTGTAGTAATCTGCATCAAACGCAAACTTCTGGAACTCAGAAAAATCTGCCAAAATAGGACGACCTAGATAATTTGATTATTGATCTTCTGCAATTGGAATGAGTATTTTATCATTTTCTGGTGATTTTTAACAATTGTTTTCGTGAACAGAAAGTTTCTGGAATTTTCAGCAAGATCAAATAATTATCATCCAAGAAGATCCTATAGGTCTTACTTGGCACAAACACTAATTAAAACATAAAATCAAATCTAAACAGAAGCTAGATGGATTATTTATTACTAAACAGAACTAAAAATCAAGAAACAAAAATAAATTTGGGTTGCCTCCCAACAAGTGCTATCGTTTAACGCCCCTAGCTAGGCATGATGATTTCAATGATGCTCACATAAGACATAAGAATTGAAACATAAAGAGAGCATCATGAAGAATATGACTAGCACATTTAAGTCTAACCCACTTCCTATGCATAGGGATTTTGTGAGCAAACAACTTATGGGAACAATAATCAACAAGTATAGGAAGGCAAAACAAGCATAACTTTAAAACTTTAAGCACATAGGGAGGAAACTTCATATCATTGCAACTCCTACAAGCATATATTCCTCCCTCGTAATAATTTTCAGTAGCATCATGAATGAATTCAACAATATAACCAGCACATAAAGCATTCTTTTCATGATCTACTTGCATAGAAATTTTACTACTCTCTACATAAGCAAAATTCTTCTCATTCGGAATAGTGGGAGCAAATTCAAGAAAATAACTATCATGGGAGGCATAATCCAATTGAAAATTAAAATCATGATGACAAGTTTCATGGTTATTTTTATTCTTTATAGCATACATGTCATCACAATAATCATGATAGATAGCAACTTTGTTCTCATAATCAATTGGAACCTCTTCCGAAATAGTGGGTTCATCACTAAATAAAGTCATGACCTCTCCAAATCCACTTTCATCAATATAATCATCATAAATAGGAGGCATGCTATCATCATAATAAATTTGATCATCAAAACTTGGGGGACAAAAAATATCATCTTAGTCAAACATAGCATCCCCAAGCTTGTGGCTTTGCATATCATTAGCATCATGGGTATTCAAAGAATTCATACTAACAACATTGCAATCATGCTCATCATTCACATATTTTATGCCAAGCATTCTATGTAATTCTTCTTCTAGTACTTGAGCACAATTTTCCTTCCCATCATTTTCACGAAAGACATTAAAAAGATGAAGCATATGAGGCAACCTTAATTCCATTTTTTAGTTTTCTTTTATAAACTAAACTAGTGATAAAACAAGAAACAAAAAGATTCGATTGCAAGATCTAAAGATATACCTTCAAGCACTCACCTCCCCGGCAATGGCGCCAGAAAATAGCTTGATGTCTACTAAACAACCTTCTTCTTGTAGACGTTGTTGGGCCTCCAAGTGCAGAGGTTCGTAGGACAGTAGCAAATTTCCCTCAAGTGGATGACCTAAGGTTTATCAATCCATGGGAGGCGTAGGATGGTCTCTCTCAAACAACCCTGCAACCAAATAAAAAAGAGTCTCTTGTGTCCCCAACACACCCAATACAATGGTAAATTGTATAGGTGCACTAGTTCGGCGAAGAGATGGTGATACAAGTGCAATATGGATGGTAGATATGGGTAATTGTAATCTGAAAATATAAAAACAGCAAGGTAACTAATGATAAAAGTGAGCACAAACGGTATTGCAATGCTAGGAAACAAGGCCTAGGGTTCATACTTTCACTAGTGCAAGTTCTCTCAACAATAATAACATAATTGGATCATATAACTATCCCTCAACATGCAACAAAGAGTCCTCCAAAGTCACTAATAGCGGAGAACAAACGAAGAGATTATGGTACGGTACGAAACAATCTCAAAGTTATCCTTCGGATCGATCTATTCAAGAGTCCGTAGTAAAATAACACGAAGCTATTCTTTCCGTTCAATCTATCATAGAGTTCGTACTAGAATAACACCTTAAGACACAAATCAACCAAAACCCTAATGTCACCTAGATACTCCAATGTCACCACAAGTATCCATGGGTATGATTATAGGATATGCATCACACAATCTCAGATTCATCTATTCAACCAACACAAAGTACTTCAAAGAGTGCCCCAAAGTTTCTACCGGAGAGTCAAAACGAAAATGTGTGCCAACCCCTATGCATAGGTTCATGGGCGGAACCCGCAAGTTGATCACCAAAACATACATCAAGTGGATCAATAGAATACCCCATTGTCACCAGGGGTATCCCACACAAGACATACATCAAGTGTTCTCAAATCCTTAAAGACTCAATCCGATAAGATAACTTCAAAGGGAAAACTCAATCCATAACAAGAGAGTAGAGGGGGAGAAACATCATAAGATCCAACTATAATAGCAAAGCTCGCGATACATCAAGATCGTATCACCTCAAGAACACGAGAGAGAGAGAGAGATCAAACACATAGCTACTGGTATATACCCTCAGCCCCGAGGGTGAACTACTCCCTCCTCGTCATGGAGAGCGCCGGGATGATGAAGATGGCCACTAGTGAGGGTTCCCCCCTCCGGCAGGGTGCCGGAACAGGGTCCCGATTGGTTTTTGGTGGCTACAGAGGCTTGCGGCGGTGGAACTCCTGATCTATTCTGTTCCCCGGTGGTTTTAGGGTATATGGACATATATAGGCGAAAGAAGTCGGTCAGGGGAGCCATGAGGGGCCCATGAGGGTGGAGGGTGCGCCCAAGGGGGGTGGGCGTGCCCCCTGCCTCGTGCCTTCCTCGTTGCTTCCCTTACGTACACTCCAAGTCTTCTGGATTGCTTCCGTTCCAAAAATAACTCTCCCAAAGGTTTCATTCCGTTTGGACTCCGTTTGATATTCCTTTTCTGCGAAACACTGAAACAAGGAGAAAAACAGAAACTGGCACTGGGCTCTGGGTTAATAAGTTAGTCCCAAAAATAATATAAAAGTGCATAGTAAAGCCCATTAAACATGCAAGATGGATAATATAATAGCATGAATACTTCATAAATTATAGATACGTTGGAGACGTATCAACACGATGCTACGATGGAGATCAAGGTGTCGCGCCGGTTGATACGTCTCCAATGCATCTATAATTTTTGATTGTTCCATGCTATTATATTATCTGTTTTGGATGTTTAATGGGCTTTATTATACACTTTTATATTATTTTTGGGACTAACCTACTAACCCAAGGCACAGTGCAAATTGTTGTTGTTTTGCCTATTTCAGTGTTTCGCAGAAAAGGAATATCAAACGGAGTCCAAACGGAATGAAACCTTCGGGAGAGTTATTTTTGGAACAAACGTGATCCAGAGGACTTGGAGTGGACATCAAGAAACGAATGAGGAGGCCACGAGGCAGGGAGGCGCGCCTGCCCCCCTGGGTGCGCCCCACCCTTGTGGGCCCCTCGTAGCTCCACCAACCTACTTCTTCCTCCTATATATACCTACGTACCCCGAAACCATCCAGGAGCACCACGAAACCCTATTTCCACTGCCGCAACCTTCTGTACCCGTGAGATCCCATCTTGGGGCCTTTTCCGGCGCTCCGCCAGAGGGGGTATCGATCACAGAGGGCTTCTACATCAACACCATAGCCTCTCCGATGATGTGTGAGTAGTTTACCTCAGACCTTCGGGTCCATAGTTATTAGCTGGATGGCTTCTTCTCTCTCTTTGGTTCTCAATACAAAGTTCTCCTTGATGTTCTTGAAGATCTATTCGATGTAGTACTCTTTTGCGGTGTGTTTGCCGAGATCCGAAGAATTGTGGATTTATGATCAAGTTTATCTATGAATAATATTTGGTGCTCGATGATACGTCTCCAACGTATCTATAATTTTTGATTGTTCCATGCCATTATATATTCTGTTTTGGATGTTTAATGGGCTTTATTATACACTTTTATATTATTTTTGGGACTAACCTATTAACCGGAGGCCCAGCCCAAATTGCTGCTTTTTTGCCTATTTCATTGTTTCGAAGGAAAGGAATATCAAACGGAGTCCAAACGGAATGAAACCTTCGGGAATGTGATTTTCGGAACAAACGTGATCCAGAGGACTTGGAGTGGACGTCAAGCAATCAACGAGGAGGCCATGACGCAGGGAGGCACGCCTGCCCCCCCCCCCCCCGGGGGGGGGGGGCGCCCCCACCCTTGTGGGCCCCTCATAGCACTCCTGACCGACCTCTTTCGCCCATATATACTCATATACCCTGGAAACATCAGAACAGGAGCCGAAACCCTATTTCCACCGCCGCAACTCTCTGTACCCGTGAGATCCCATCTTGGGGCCTTTTCCGGCGCTCCGCCGGAGGGGGCATTGATCACGGAGGGCTTCTACATCAACACCATAGCCTCTCCTATGATGTGTGAGTAGTTTACCTCAGACCTTCGGGTCCATAGTTATTAGCTAGATGGCTTCTTCTCTCTCTTTGGATCTGAATACAAAGTTCTCCTTGATTCTCATGGAGATCTATTCGTTGTAATCTTCTTTTGCGATATGTTTGTTCAGATCCGATGAATTGTGGGTTTATGATCAAGATTATCTATGAACAATATTTGAATCTCCTCTGAATTCTTTTATGCATGATTTGTTATCTTTGCAAGTCTTTTCGAATTATCTGTTTGGTTTGGCCTACTAGATTGATCATTCTTGCAATGGGAGAAGTGCTTAGCTTTGGGTTCAATCTTGCGGTGCTCGATCCCAGTGACAGAAGGGGAAACGACACGTATTGTATTGTTGCCATCTAGGATAAAAAGATGGGGTTTATATCATATTGCTTGAGTTTATCCCTCTACATCATGTCATCTTGCTTAAAGCATTACTCTGTTCTTATGAACTTAATACTCTATATGCATGCTAGATAGCGGTCGATGTGTGGAGTAATAGTAGTAGATGCAGGCAGGAGTCGGTCTACTTGTCACGGACGTGATGCCTATATACATGATCATACCTAGATATTCTCATAACTATGCTCAATTCTATCAATTGCTCGACAGTAATTCGTTCACCCACCGTAATACTTATGCTCTTGAGAGAAGCCACTAGTGAAACCTATGCCCCCCGGGTCTATTCTCTATCATATAAGTTTCCGATCTACTTTTACTTTGTGTTCTTTACTTTTAGTCTTTATCATAAAAATACCAAAAATATTATCTTATCATCTCGTTGGTCGCAAGGTTCTTATTTGTTTGTGTAGGTACAAGGGACTCGCGCATGGTCTCCTACTGGATTGATACCTTGGTTCTCAAAACTGAGGGAAATACTTATGCTACTTTACTGCATCACCCTTTCCTCTTCAAGGGAAAACCAACGCAGTGCTCAAGAGGTAGCACTCGATCCCAGTGACAGAAGGGGAAACGACACGTATTGTATTGTTGCCATCGAGGATAAAAAGATGGGGTTTATATCATATTGCTTGAGTTTATCCCTCTACATCATGTCATGTTGCCTAATGCGTTACTCTATTCTTATGAACTTAATACTCTAGATGCATGCTGGATAGCGGTCGATGTGTGGAGTAATAGTAGTAGATGCAGGCAGGAGTCGGTCTACTTGTCGCGGACGTGATGCCTATATACATGATCATGCCTAGATATTCTCATAACTATGCACTATTCTATCAATTGCTCGACAGTAATTTGTTCACCCACCATAATACTTATGCTATCTTGAGAGAAGCCACTAGTGAAACATATGGCCCCCGGGTCTATTTTCCATCATATTAATCTCCCGTCAACTAGCTATTTTTATCGTAGTTTATTTTGCAATCTTTACTTTTCAATCTATACAACAAAAATACCAAAAATATTTATCTTATTATCTCTATTAGATCTCACTTTTGCAAGTGGCCGTGAAGGGATTGACAACCCCTTTATCGCGTTGGTTGCAAGGTTCTTATTTGTTTGTGTAGGTACGAGGGACTTGCGTGTGGCCTCCTACTAGATTGATACCTTGGTTCTCAAAAACTGAGGGAAATACTTACGCTACTTTGCTGCATCACCCTTTCCTCTTCAAGGGAAACCAACGCATGCTCAAGAGGTAGCACCGGTGACGATGGTAATCATGACGGTGCTTTGGAGATGGAGATCAAAGGCACAAGATGATGATGGCCATATCATATCACTTATATTGATTGCATGTGATGTTTATCCTTTATGCATCTTATTTTGCTTAGTTCGACGGTAGCATTATAAGATGATCTCTCACTAAATTTCAAGGTACAAGTGTTCTCCCTGAGTATGCACTGTTGCGAAAGTTCGTCGTGCCGAGACACCACGTGATGATCGGGTGTGATAAGCTCTACGTTCACATACAACAGGTGCAAGCCAGTTTTGCACACGCAGAATACTCGGGTTAAACTTGACGAGCCTAGCATATGCAGATATGGCCTCGGAACACTGAGATCGAAAGATCGAACGTGAATCATATAGTAGATATGATTAACATAGTGATGTTCACCATTGAAAACTACTCCATCTCACGTGATAATCGGACATGGTTTAGTAGATATGGATCACGTGATCATTTAGATGACTAGAGGGATGTCTATCTAAGTGGGACTTCTTAAGTAATATGATTAATAGAACTTTAATTTATCATGAACTTAGTCCTGATAGTATTTGCATAACTATGTTGTAGATCAATAGCTCGTGATGTAGCTCCCCATTTATTTTTTGATATGTTCCTAGAGAAAAACTATGTTGAAAGATGATAGTAGCAATGATGCGGACTAGGTCCATGATCTGAGGATTATCCTCATTGCTGCGCAGAAGAATTATGTCCTTGATGCACCGCTAGGTGACGGACCTATTGCAGCAGCAGATCCAGACGTTATGAACATTTGGCAAAGCTCGGTATGATGACTACTTGATAGTTTAGTGCACCATACTTTACGGCTTAGAACCGGGACTTCGAAAACGCTTTGAACGATATGGAACATATAAGATGTTCCAAGAGCTGAAATTTGTATTTTAGACTCATGCCCGAGTCGAGAGGTATGAGACCTCTGACAAGTACTTTCCCTACAAGATGGAGGAGAATAGCTCAACCAGTGAGCATGTGCTCAGATTGTCTAAGTACTACAATCGCTTGAATCAAGTGGGAGTTAATCTTCCAGATAAAATAGCGATTGACAGAGTTCTCTAGTCACTATCACCAAGTTACTGGAACTTCATGATGAAATATAATATGCAAGGGTTGACGAAAACAATTCCCGAGCTCTTCGTGATGCTGAAATCGACGAAGGTAGAAATCAAGAAAAGTATCAAATGTTGATGGTTGACAAAACCACTGGTTTCAAGTAAAAGGGCAAGGGAAAGAAAGGGAACTTCAAGAAGAATGGCAAGCAAGTTGCCACTCCCATGAAGAAGCCCAAAGATAGACCCAAGCCTGAAACTGAGTGCTTCTACTGCAAAGGAGATGGTCACTGGAAGTGGAACTACCCTAGATACTTGGCGGATAAGAAGGATGGCAAAGTGAACAGAGGTATATTTGATATACATGTTATTGATGTGTACTTTACTAGTGTTTATAGCAACCCCTCAGTATTTAATATTGGTTCAGTTGCTAAGAGTGGTAACTCGAAATGGGAGTTGCAAAATAAACAGAGACTAGTTAAGGGCGAGGTGATGATGTGAGTTGGAAGTGATTCCAAGGTTGATAAGATCACCATCGCACACTCCCTTTACGTTCGGGATTAGTGTTGAACCTAAAATAAATGTTATTTGGTGTTTGCGTTGAGCATAAATATGATTGGTCATGTTAATTGCAATACGGTTATTCATTTAAGTCAAAGAATAATTGTTGTTCTATTTACATGAATAAAACATTCTATGGTTATACACTCAATATAAATGGTTTATTGAATCTCGGTTGTAGTGATACACATATACATAATATTGAAGCCAAAAGATGCAAAGTTAATAATGATAGTGCAACTTATTTGTGGCACTGCCGTTTAGGACATATTGGTGTAAAGCGCATGAAGAAACTCCATGCTAATGGACTTTCAGAATCACTTGATGCTTGCGAACCATGCCTCATGGTCAAGATGACTAAGACTCCGTTCTCCGGAACAATGGAGTGAGCAACTGACTTATTGGAAATAATACATACTGATGTATGCGATCTGATAAGTGTTGAGGCTCGTGGCGGGTATCGTTATTTTCTGACCTTCACAGATGACTTGAGCAGATATGGGTATATCTACTTGATGAAACATAAGTCTGAAACATTTGAAAAGTTCAAAGAATTTCAGAGTGAAGCGGAAAATCATCGTAACAAGAAAATGAAGTTTCTACGATCTGATCGCGGAGGCGAATATTTGAGTTACGAGTTTGGTCTTCATTTGAAACAATGTGGAATAAGTTTCGCAACTCACACCACCTGAAACACCATAGCGTAATGGTGTGTCCAAACATCGTAACCGTACTTTATTAGATATGGTGCGATCTATGATGTCTCTTACCGATTTACCACTATCATTTTTGGGGTTATGCATTAGAGACAGCTGCATTCACGTTAAAAATGGCACCATCTAAATCCGTTGAGACGACACCGTATGAACTGTGGTTTAGCAAGAAACCTAAGTTGTCATTTCTTAAAGTTTGGGGCTGCGATGCTTATGTGAAAAAGCTTCAACTTGATAAGCTCGAACCCAAATCAGAGAAATGTGTCTTCATAGGATACCCAAAGGAGACTGTTGGGTACACCTTCTATCACAGATCCAAAGGCAAGATATTCGTTGCTAAGAATGGATCCTTTCTAGAGAAGGAGTTTCTCTCGAAAGAAGTGAGTGGAAGGAAAGTAGAACTTGATGAGGTAACTGTACCTGCTCCCTTATTGGACAGAAATTTGTTCCTGTGACTCCTACACCAATTAGTGAGGAAGCTAATGATGATGATCATGCAACTTCAGATCAAGTTACTACTGAACCTCGTAGGTCAACTAGAGTAAGATCCGCACCAGAGTGGTACGGTAATCCTGTTCTGGAGGTCATGTTACTTGACTATGACGAACCTACGAACTATGAGGAAGCGATGATGAGCCCAGATTCCGCGAAATGGCTTGAGGCCATGGAATCTGAGATGGGATCCATGTATGAGAACAAAGTGTGGACTTTGGTTGACTTGCCCGATGATCGGTAAGCCATCGAGAATAAATGGATCTTCAGGAAGAAGACTGATGCTGACGGTAATGTTACTGTCTACAAAGCTCGACTTGTTGCGAAAGGTTTTCGACAAGTTCAAGGAGTTGACTACGATGAGACTTTCTCACCCGTAGCGATGCTTAAGTCTATCAGAATCATGTTAGCAATTGCTGCATTTTATGATTATCAAATTCGGCAAATGGATGTAAAGACTGCATTCCTGAATGGATTTCTGGAAGAAGAGTTGTATATGATGCAACCTGAAGGTTTTATCGATCCAAAGGATGCTAACAAAATGTACAAGCTCCACCGATCCATCTATGGACTAGTGCAAGCATCTCGGAGTTGGAATATACACTTTGATAAGTTGATCAAAGCATATAGTTTTATACTGACTTGCGGTGAAGCCTGTATTTACAAGAAAGTGAGTGGGAGCACTACAACCTTTCTGATAAGTATATGTGAATGACATATTGTTGATCAGAAATGATGTAGAATTTTCTGGAAAGCATAAAGGAGTGTATGAAATGAGTTTTTCAAAGAAAGACCTCAGTGAAGCTGCTTACATATTGAGCATCAAGATCTATAGAGATAGATCAAGACGACTGATAAGTTTTTTCAATGAATACATACCTTAACAAGATTTTGAAGTAGTTCAAAATGGAACAACCAAAGAAAGAGTTCTTGCCTGTGTTACAAGGTGTGAAGTTGAGTAAGACTCAAAACCCGACCACGGCAGAAAATAGAAAGAGAATGAAAGTCATTCCCTATGTCTCAGTCATAGTTTCTATAAAGTATGCTATGCTGTGTACCAGACCTATTGTGTACCTCACCATGAGTTTGGCAAGATCCTGGAGTGGATCACTGGACAGTGGTCAAAATTATCCTTAGTGGTATAAGGATATGTTTCTCGGTTATGGAGGTGATAAAGAGTTCATCGTAAAGAGTTACGTCGATGCAAGCTTTGACACCGATCTGGAAGACTCTAAGTCACAATCCGGACACATATTAAAAGTGGGAGCAATTAGCTAGAGTAGCTCCGTGCAGAGCATTGTAGACATAGAAATTTGCAAAATACATACGGATCTGAATTTGGCAGACCCGTTGACTAAACTTCTCTCACAAGCAAAACATGATCACACCTTAGTACTCTTTGGGTGTTAATCACATGGCGATGTGAACTAGATTACTGACTCTAGTAAACCCTTTGAGTGTTGTTCACATGGCGATGTGAACTATGGGTGTTAATCACATGGTGATGTGAACTATTGGTGTTAAATCACATGGCGATGTGACCTAGATTATTGACTCTAGTGCAAGTGGGAGACTTAAGGAAATATGCCCTAGAGGCAATAATAAAGTTATTATTTATTACCTTATTTCATGATAAATGTTTATTATTCATGCTAGAATTGTATTAACTGGAAACTTAGTACATGTGTGAATACATAGACAAACAGAGTGTCACTAGTGTCTACTTGACTAGCTCGTTGAATCAAAGATGGTTAAGTTTCCTAGCCATAGACATGAGTTGTCATTTGATTAACGGGATCACATCATTAGAGAATGATGTGATTGACTTGACCCATTCCGTTAGCTTAGCACTTGATCGTTTAGTATGTTGTTATTGCTTTCTTCATGACTTATACATGTTCCTATGACTATGAGATTATGCAACTCCCGAATACCGGAGGAACACTTTGTGTGCTACCAAACGTCACAACGTAACTGGGTGATTATAAAGGTGCTCTACAGGTGTCTCCGATGGTGTTTGTTGAGTTGGCATAGATCGAGATTAGGATTTGGCACTCCGATTGTCGGAGAGGTATCTCTGGGCACATCACTATAAGCCTTGCAAGCAATGTGACTAATGAGTTAGTTGCGGGATGATGCATTACGGAACGTGTAAAGAGACTTGCTGGTAACGAGATTGAACTAGGTATTGAGATACCGACGATCGAATCTCGGGCAAGTAACATACCGATGACAAAGGGAACCATGTATGTTGTTATGCGGTTTTGACCGATAAAAATATTCGTAGAATATCTAGGAGCCAATATGAGCATCCAGGTTCCGCTACTGGTTATTGACCGGAGATGTGTCTCGGTCATGTCTACATAGTTCTCGAACCCGTAGGGTCCGCACGCTTAACGTTCTGTCACAATTTGTATTATGAGTTATGTGATTTGATGACCGAAGTTTGTTCGGAGTCCAAGATGAGATCGGGGACATGACGAGGAGTCTCGAAATGGTCGAGACGTAAAGATCGATATATTGGAAGGCTATATTCGGACATCGGAAAGGTTCTGAGTGATTCGGGTATTTTTCGGAGTACCGGAGAGTTACCGGAATTCGTATTGGGCCTTAATGGGCCATGTGGGAAAGGAGAGAAAGGCCTCAAGGTGGCCGCGCCCCTTTCCCATGGACTGGTCCGAATTGGACTAGGGAAAGGGGGCGCCCCCTTCCTTCCTTCTCCTTCTCCCTTCCTTTTTTCCTATTCCATGTGGGAGGTGGAATCCTACTAGGACTAGGGAGTCCTAGTAGGACTCCACACTTTGGGCGCGCCCTGTGAGGGCCGACCTCCTCCTCCCTCCATCCTTTATATACGTGGCCAGGGGGCACCCCATAGACACACAAGTTAATCCTTGATCTCTTAGCCGTGTGCGGTGTCCCCCTCCACCATAATCCACCTCGGTCATATCGTCGTAGTGCTTAGGCGAAGCCCTGCGCCGGTAGCTTCATCATCACCGTCATCACGCCGTCGTGCTGACGAAGCTCTCCCTCGACACTCTGCTGGATCGTGAGTTCGTGGGACGTACCGAGCTGAACGTGTGCAGATCGCGGAGGTGCCGTACCTTCGGTGCTAGGATCGGTCGACCGTGAAGACGTACGACTACATCAACCGCGTTGTCATAACGCTTCTGCTTACGGTCTACGAGGGTACATAGACAACACTCTCCCCTCTCGTTGCTATGCATCACCATGATCTTGCATGTGCGTAGGAATTTTTTTGAAATTACTACGTTCCCCAACACTGAGATGCCCGCTCGGCTTATCATATTGGCAAAAGAAGAAATTACAAAAATTTAGTGCACAAGAACTTGAAGAAAGGAACATGGCATGGGTTCCCAAAGGAAGTCCATAAAATAAGAATTATGTGCAAGCTTTCATTACAAGAAGTGCGGCAAAGGTGAAGAAGGAAAATAGTGAAAACTATGACGGACCAAGCCGAAGGTTTCAACATCTTTGGTCTACACATTATCCATATTCTTCAACTATGCCATTGATGCCTTTGCCATGGAATTCATCCATAGGTATGATCAATTACCCTTCATGGATTTATTTTGATCCATGGATGCAACATAATTTTCTATATGATGACAGGGTATTACCAAATCACTATACATTTGGTTAGTTACATTTTTGTTGCTAACACAAATGGGCCGAAATATTTTATTGCTATTTCATTTGTTTATTTTGGCTATACATACTTTGGTGGGTGAATACTACATGGACCTTATTGTAATGGCCGATATTTATCTATCGCCCTAAAAATATATCTAAGAATGGCCGGTGTGGTATTCTAACATCGTCCTGAGTTTGAGTAGAGATTGAGATAAGTGCTTGCATAGAAATTTGTCAAATTGATGCCATTGAAGATATTATGCATAGACCAATCCACCAAAACTGCAAAGTGGACTTACGTTTTGATTGGGTGTGCTTTGGCTTATTAGTTTTTAGATTTTCTGTAAAGCCAAATCATGGTTGATTTTATTATTGAGCATCATATTGACATCATGCATAATACTGATGTTAGCTTTATCTCTCTAGTACCATGGTGATTATATATTGATGATTAAATTTGTAGTAATGGCCAAGGTCTTGGTGTTGTTTATATATCTCCTTATGGTGCTATTCTATGAAGCCTCATACCGCTTAAAATATTTATGCACAAATGATCAAAGCTGAATATGCAATGATATTCGGTTTGGAGCTTTTTGGTGCCATAGGTGCTAATCACATTGAGGCTTTGAGTGATTCGTTATGAGTAGTGCAACAAATATCCAAGGGTTATCAATGTTTTGACGAATCACTTATAGTTTACCTTGAGGTATGTCTAGATATACTCCCTCCGTTTCGTTATGTAAGGTGTATTATTTTCGACACGGTGACCAAGGCACGGAATTATGGACATGTTAGGACTATATTACCCTTGGCAAATTTGTTGATTAGTGGTAAGTAAATCAATTAGTCCAGGAAAGTAAGAGATGCATGCAATCAACAGAGAGATACTTTCCTTCTTTTGCTACAAGGAGAGATACAGACAATCAGAAGAGAGATACTTTACATTTTTCTGGAGGGTTAACAAGGGAATTATTAGGAATTAGAAGAAATGCACCTTACATTCTGGATTTTTTTCGAAAACCAAATACACCTTATATAAAGGAACGGAGGGAGTAGAATTTACCTTGGGTTGCTTTAGTATTGTTCATATATTTAGACATGACAATTCGAATGAGTTGGCACAGCAAGCACCCGGCTACTATGTTAATCATGGTGTACTGCATTTCTCTCAATAGCCGATGCTTCGTCTCGTCAAGATAGGTAAAGCCGAACCAAAGTCCACAGCTTCGGCCACTAATGAAATTTTTATGCAGGCGGAAGTAAGGATTGGAGAAAAATTATTGTTGATTATCTACAAAATCCTAGCAAAAGGGTGAACAATATGGTTCGGAGGATGACCTTGAGATACATATCCATGGAAATTTATCATCGGATTGTTAATGAAGTTGAGAAGGTTTCGCCCAAGTTTGCATCAAGCATTCAAAAATGATAATGGCCGATATACAATTGTTGCCCTAAGCATATAAATAGCCGATGGAGTGTTGGCATCGTCCTTAGAACAAACACGGTACAAGTTATTTTTCGGCACTCTAGCTTTGCTGAAAAATAGGGGGGCATGTGTTGACGCTCAAAAGTGGCACGATTATAAAGAGTAGCTTGAAGCTATTTCAAGATTAATTCAAACTTATTATTGAAAGTCACCATGAGATGGCTCTCTTCGAGAAGATCAAGATGGATAAGAAGATGGTCTAAAACGGAGCTTGGATGCAAAACTTATGACAAGTTCAGAGATGCTCATGTTGACACCAGATTAAAGAATGGCTTGAAACCCAATTAAGATGACTTCAAATGGAAAAAAATTCAACATGAAAGTTGTGCGTCTCGTCGAAACGGTTGATTTTGATATAAAACGTCCCAATCGGAGTTCGCATGCAAAAGTTATAGCCGAAAATGGGCGGCTGCATCAGGATGGCCAGACACTCCGGGAATGATCATCCGGGTTTTGAATTTCTCCGAGGATGGCCGGACACTCCGGGGATATTTGTCCGAGTTTTGGATTTTTCTGCCGCAGACTTCAGAAAACAGCCGAAAGCTCCCTCAAGATGGCCTGTGAGCAAAAAACGTTCAACATGAAAGTTTTTCGTCTCGTCGAAAAGGTCAAGATTGCTTTTGGGCTCGTTTCCATCCGAGGTCGTTTACTGCCTCAAACATGGCCCACAATGTGCAGCCAGGTTGTAAACCGAACAGTTTTGGAAAGTTTGGATTCCGAATTTGACTAGGGTTTTGGACATGGATCTAAGCCTTTTCCTTGCACGGGAACTCCAGCCGCCTCTTATATACTTAAGGGGTGATGGCCGATTAAACAACACACAATCGAACAAATTATCTACCACTTTTTACCTTCACCTTTATCTCTCTCCCTTGTTCTTCTTCTTTCTCGTTCTTCGTTCGTTCTTCTTGTTGCAGGGCAGCGAACCTCGAGGCCCTAGGGGCGATCAGGTCGACCTAGGGCAGCTCATAGCCGCTGCACGCCCTGACGGGGTGCCTCCCGGGCGTGTGCGGTTTCAGGTCTTCAAAAGCGCCCGTCGGATTGCCTGCGTACCGCGCTTCCGGACGGGTCTCCTTCGACGTGAGCTGCGATGCATCACCCCCGACGTCGAGGGTACACGGTGACGTGTTCGTGTGCGAACACCGGGTATTACCGATAATTAATATATAGGTGGAAAATATTTTCAGGATGTTAAATTATATATAAAAAGGTCTAATAAACATTAGAAAGATTTTTATATTTAATTTAGTATCAACGGGGCTTAAAAGGCCAAGTGGTGGAAGGCAACATGGGTCACCAAGGCCCAAGTGGAGGAGCCCCCCCCTCCATAAGGGGAGGCCGAGTTGGGGTGGGGAAGGGTTTTCCCTCCCCTAGGTATTGTGCCCTATTGGATACACAAGTTTTGGAGCCTCCTCTAGTTCATGTAGCCCTAGGCGTAGTTGGTCCTAGTTGACTAATTAGAGCTTGGTCTAGTTCCTCTAATCATAATTAGAAGCCAAGTGTGGTTCTAATCTTCTTCCTCTAATTCTCCAGCAACGATTAGCTCTGGACGGCAAAGCGCTGCCGGATCGTGAAGGTTGCACGCTTGCGACCAAATAGAGAGGTCGTACTTTCGGTCTTCGGTTCAAGGGACTGTTGTTGGCCGGTATGAGGGATCGTTCATCGACGGTTTTAGGGATTCCAAGTACGATCTTCACCGACACGCTCTTCTTTCGTTGCAACTCGGTGACGGTAACGATCGTGATCCCAACCCGTTATGCATCTTCATATCGATCTTGGGTGTTTGTAGGTGCGATTTTTTTTTGATTTCTACTACATTTCCCAACAAGTTATGACTCAAGAGAAGAAGTGTTGTGGATTGGGATTCAGGGACATTGAGATCTTGAACCCCATAGGGGTAGGGTGTGCGTGTGTGTGTTCATAGGGGTGAGTGTATGCGCGTGTATATGAGCGCTTGCGTCCGTACTGTGTTAAAAAATACTTATTGGCCCGGCAATCATAGCGCCTGCTTACAGTGCCTGACTTCCTTTGTGCACAGTTGCTTAAATCTATCTACTACCCAAATAATGATATTTTGACTGCCGAGCTGGGACCTCACCAGTCTCAAATTTGGAGACCGATCCTGGAAGGTAGAGACATGCTCTCGCAGGGCATCATAAGGCGTATTGGGAATGGTGCAACTACCCGAGTCTGGGAAGATAACTGGATACCAAGAGACTCATTGATGAGGCCAGTAGCTTGCCTGGCTAGCGACCCCCCTACATTTGTCAGTGAGTTGATTGACGATACCTCGACAACATGGTGAGACGATAAGTTGCAACCGTTTTTTCTTCCCTTTGATATTGAAGCAATGATGAACATACCTCTCTGCACGACCCCGGTGACAGATTTTTGGACATGGCAATTCGTAAAGAACGGTGCATTTTCTGTCAGGTCGGCATACCGCATGTTAGTGAACTTGAGAAACACCTGGGATAACTTGCTTGATCAGAGAGGAGCTACGTTCAATGGCGAGGCAGAGGAGAATAGCTGGTCATGTCTTTGGAACACCAAAGTAGCTGGCAAAATCAGAAGTTTCCTTTGGAGGTTGGCAAGCCATTATTTGCCGTCGGAGGACGTGTGCCACCACAGAAATATGTGCGACGCAGATTCTTGCCAACTTTGTGGAGCTGCCGATTCCTGGAGGCACTCGTTGATTGATTGCACAACTTCGAGGTGTGTCTGTGCCTTAGGTGACGAGAAATTAACTGATCAAATTGTTGAGTCTCACGAACCCAATGCGAAAAAATGGCTTTTTAACATGATGGATTCATTATCACATGCGGAGTTTGTGAAGATGGTCGTCACTCTTTGGGCACTATGGACCGCTCGTCGAAAAGCAATACATGAGTCTATCTTCCAAAGCCCAATGTCTACCCACCGCTTTGTCGAGAGCTTCATCCCCGAGATGGATGGCCTCAACATTGCTAGGACTTCCACTTCGGCAGGGCATGCACTTGTAATACCAATGCGAAGCTGTTAGAAACTCCCTCCGAATGGACACATTAAAATCTATGTAGATGGGGGTGTTGGGGAACGTAGTATTTCAAAAAATTTACGTACAATTACGCAAGATCTATCTATGTGACGCATAGCAACGAGCGGGAGAGTGTGTCCACGTACCCTCGTATACCAAAAGCGGAAGCGTTTAGTAACGCGGTTGATGTAGTAGAACGTCTTCGCGATCCAACCGATCAAGTGCCGAACGCACGGCACCTCCGCGTTCTGCACACATTCAGCTCGGTGACGTCCCTCGAACTCTTGATCCAGCAGAGGCCGAGGGAGCACTACAAAAAAACTACACTTCCGTGATGATACGTGTTTGTTACAGTAGGTCGCGTTTTTTGTCATGCATGTACATCCATGACAAATTTATGACAGAATCAAGATAGTCATACCTGTGCTGTTGTAGAAGTGTTCCATGACATTACCAAAATTATCATCACGGAAGTGTCCACTTCCATGATGACAAATCGCGCGTCACAGAAGTCCTTTCGTCAAGGGTGACCAACACGTGGCATCCACCGTAACGGAACGCTGTTAAGCTATCGGGTCGGGTTTTGGATCCGATAACCCGTTAACAGCCCCGACCAATGGGGATTTTCCACGTGTAAAATCATCATTGGGTGGAGGAAACACGTGTCGGCTCACCGTTGGGACAGATGTCATCCGCTCATTGGACCGAAGGCGCCTATGATACGGCGACATGTGGCACGGCCCAACAGAGGCCCATTCCTGTGAAAAGGCCGGCCCGTTTGACTTGGTCAAAAGGTGGCGGGCCGGCCCACGAAAAGCCTGTTAACAGCCTGTTCGCATATAGCCCATTTACAGCCCGCTAACCCAGGGCCCGTTATGCCCTATCCGAATTAGGCCCAATAGCGTCATTAGGGCCGTCCAATATGATTCAGCCCGTTTTAACTTTTGGCCCATGTGTGGCCCATGACTTATTTCGGCCCATGTGAGGACCTTTGTAACTCTTGGCCCATTAACGGCCCGTGGTGAAACTGGCCCGTAATGAACAGTGTATCACTTTATACCCATTAACGGCCCATTATTCCATTGGGCTGTTTCCAACCCAAGTTATCTTTCGGCCTTCTCAGGGCCCATTGATTCTTGGGCTCATTTGCAGCATTCGGTTACATACGGCCCGTTACTGTCATTTTCTGCTTGTGGGCCAAATTCAGCCCGTCGTTACAGTCGGCCCGTTTGCGGACCGTTAATACGTTGGGCCGTTTTCATGTCAAAAAAAACCCGTTGGGCTGTGTTCATAGAGTTATCAAATACGGCCTATTAACGGCCCGTTATGGTCCACGAATAGTATGGCCCATGATTGGCGAAATGATGATACACCCCGTAGAAGGCCCATGGATCCTACGGCCCGTATGAGGCCCATGGATAGTACGGCCCGTAGAAGGCCCATGGATCGTACGGCCCGTAGAAGGCCCATGGACCCTACGGCCCGTAGAAGGCCCATCGACCCTAAGGCCCGTATAGAAGGCCGATGGATCCTACGGCCGGACGAAGGCCCATGGATCATACGGCCTGCAGGAGGCCCATGGTTACAACAGTCCGTGTGTTGCCACGATTATTTTGGCCTAGTTACCAAAAATAGGCTATTGTGGCCACTAGAAAAAATAGAAAAAGAACTGCAGTGACTACAAGCAAACAACTAAACAAGACAATAAGGAAATAAATAAGCAAGCAATTAACGCTAGCCTATTACCGCTATTACACATATTACATCCACTGGGCATCAAAGTTCGCCACCAGTGCAAATATAGGGAACAAAGCAGCACATTACATACACTGGCCGTCAAAATTGGCCACCAGTGCAAATAAACGCGGCAGCAAAACAAGAGCATAACTAAAACAACTTCAGAAGAGCTCAAGAAACGTTATCCTGGGTATCCACCATGCTGGCAATAAGCTTAGCAAGCTGATTAGCTTTGTCCTGTTTGGCGCTAAAATCCTCCAACGCTTGTTGTTGCACCAGAAAGTATGCATCTGAATGCTCCAGGGACTTCCGCAGTCCTTCCGCTTCTTGTCGCAGCACAGCTGATCGATGTCTTTCAGCTTGTAGTTGAGACTCAAGAAACCGAACTGATTCAGACAATGAGTTTGAATAGCTTGTGCAAGCGGTAGTGGCCAGTAACTCGAACACTAAACCAAGACAGGACTTTGGGGTTGTCTCGCTGTCTTCAAGATAGTCTTCCTTAGCTGTTTTATCAGCTTTGTTGGAGACCAACAAGGATGTGTCACTATCCTGAACCTTATCTGCATTAGTTCCTTTACCATTGCTTAATAAGGCACTCTTCCCCAATATTCTGTCAGCATTCTAAAAGAAGAAACAAGCAGACACATAACAAGTTTAGCATGTACTAGTATATGAAACTCATTTCGGTGAACCAGTTCATTAGTAAGGTGGACAGGATTAAACTACCAAGTCTTCTATTGCCAAGTACTAGTACATAATAAAAGCATCAAACAAACATATATCTATGTCCTATGGTCACTGCATTGTCTTGCCAAATCAAAATAGAGACACGGTTCAAATCATATCAGTTCAAGACAAAGCAGCAGTGAAAGAATACGAAGTGTGGGAAACTACACGGCACAACAAGATTTCAGATGGGTACCACGGGTCTACATGTACAACTACACTATTGGCTCTGTTGTGATGCTAGTAATGTGCATGATATGAAAGTCAACTGTATACACAATTGAAATGGAAATCAACATTGCTATTGATAAGAGCAAACCTGTTAAAGAAACATGCGTGAACATACCTACTGTGCCATTGGAGTTTCGATTGGATCCTTCAATTTAAAAATAAGTTTGTATGAGTAAATACAGTGATACAAGAGGAAACCAATCATAGTTAAAAAAGGCGCGCCTAAGCGAGCGCTTAAGCGCGCCTAGGCTCTAGGCGTTGGCAAAACGCATTGCGCATAACTACGCATAATCTGTGCATAACTGCGCATAAGCATGCGCTTTGGTCAGTAAAGCACAAGGCGGTGGCAAAACGCACAATTAACGCCTAGCGCTTTTTTGAACTATGATAGCAATGGAATCTTAAATTAGAACAGTTGTTCTTCAGGTTTAGGCACTTGTTCTACATGAACAGAGTACAGTAAGACGCAAGAATATAATACTAAAAAACAAAAAATGAGCTCATAGACCTTACCACATTCTTGGTTCGGGACCAGTACAGAACAAGGCGTTCCCAGTCATCGTCCAGTAAATGTGTCTCAGGAGAACGTAAGGGAATTTGATGAGTTTCTTTGCCGGTGAAGTACGTTTTCTTCAGGTAATTCCGATACTGCCACCAAGCATTCTTGAAGATAGCAGAGGTATTAGCATAGGTTACCTCATCCTGAGTTTCCAAATCGGTCCTTCTCTATAGAGAAAAATGGGAAAATTTGCTGTATTATAACCATCATGGAGGTAGGATGTATGGGACGAAGCAAAGTAATTGCCATGAATAACATTACTTACACATAACACCTGGACAAACACCTGCAACTGGCATTTTCCTTCATCTTCAGTATAATATTTCCAAGATGGGAAGATACGCACATACGATTTAACAACATCAAATGCGATAGATGCTAAACTACGACTAGCTGGTTGTGCTTCCTCCACAGGAATAGGCGTACTAACTGGTGGAGTTGGGGTTCGCCGTGATAGTACTGGCCCTTTGGGCACTGGAGTTGCCTTACTAACTGCTCTTGTTTGGGAGCTCTGTGGTGGAGTTGGTGTTGTGTCAACAGGAACTGGGTTACTATCGGCTGGGGTTGGGGTTAGATTGGGTGAAGCTGGTTCTCTGTCCATCGCAGTAGGGGTACAATCTGCGAGAGTTTGGGTTATGTGTGGTAGGGCTGGTTCTTGTGCATGTACAACCGGGGTGCTATCTCCACCAAGAGGTAGCACTGTTTTATTTGAAGACCGTGTTTTTAGTCCGCTAGATACTGGCATCACCCACTCCAATTCAAATGGCTGATAAACAGGAAACATAGTTGAATGTACACACATTGTATGAGAGACAGATGCAATAGATAGTGTGGAAAAAAGAGGGCATGAAATAGTTGACATGTATATTGTTTAACTAAAACGGATAGCATGACATAATTTCACATTTATGATGTCTATCTAAACTGGATAGCATAGCATAACATAATTCAAAGATATGATGAATAACTAAACAGGATCGCATGACATAATTCACCTACATGTTATCTAAGTAATCAGGATCGCATCATTTAATTCACATATGTGATTTATATGCTAAACAGAGGGCATTCGATATGATGTCTGAACTAAGAACATGGTGTTAAATATTGTGTATATGATGTCTAAACTATGCAATACAAGACACCGTATGCATGATATGAGCAGTATAACCATGCCAAGTTAGAGCATACACCTCAGTGGGGGAATACGAACCGTCATCTGTCTCTGAATCCATCTCTAAGGAGCTATCGGGACCTAACAAGAGATCGGCTTCGACAGGTAGCACTGTCTGCTCTGAAGGCCTTGTTTTCACTCCAGATTTTTCCATCTCCCACCCAAATGGATGATTCACAGGAAGAGTAGTTTAATGTACAAACATTGTCGACAAATGGAAATGTAATGAAGAAAAGGATGGGCAAGATATCATTCAAATATATGATGCCTGGTTAAACAGGATGGCATTGCACATTTCACATATATTATGGCTGGCTAAAAGACATGAGACTGCATAATTACCATATATGATATAGAAACTAAATAGGTGGCATTACAGAACATGTCTAAACTAAGCAGATGACATATATGATGTCAAAAGTAGGCACTGCAAGGCAACATATGCATGATATGACTAACATCATCATGCCAAGGTAGAGCAAACACCTGGGGGGTAAATAGGAGTGGTCAGCGGCGTCTGAATCCGCCTCAGAACAGATATCTTCCTCTGGATTACAATCTGGAGAGGGGTGGGGAGGGTTTGCCATTGAATCCACCATGGAGCGATGTCTGCATGACATTGTATTGCCGCGCAAAACTCTTCTCTTTTTCTCTACATGTTCAGCATGACTGTGTACAATATCTGACATGCATACGAAAAAAATATGGTGAGATTATGTA
Source organism: Aegilops tauschii subsp. strangulata (assembly GCF_002575655.3). Taxonomy (NCBI): domain Eukaryota; kingdom Viridiplantae; phylum Streptophyta; class Magnoliopsida; order Poales; family Poaceae; genus Aegilops; species Aegilops tauschii. The sequence continues at coordinate 491,380,612 of NC_053039.3, forward strand.
AGGAGAGCATGCAGAAATTTAGAGTGATGGTAACAACCAGTGGATCGACGTTTTTCAGTTGAACCAAAATAGCCCTAATAGATCGACGTGAATGTATAGTAATAAGTGATGCAACAAGTGTACAACCTCTTTGTCGTAGCCTTGTCGACCTTAGCATCATTGGGTTGGTCGCTGAAGCAGTTGAGGCACAGGTGGCTGTCTGAGGTGTGGAGGGAGATCTGAGGAATCTGTAGACGGCGTCCAGGGCACTGCTCTGTTGTGATGGATCATTCTGTCGTTGGAGCAGCTCCGGTGAGCCGTAAGACGTCAAGGCTGAAGCAGCACAAGACAGACATCGTCAATCTCAAGTGGGATTCTAATAGCATCTCCAATAGATGATGTAAAATGGATGTAAAATTAACATCACCAAAAACCACCTGACTACAACAGATGAGGTAAAAACTGTTGACTCCGAACTTAACTATCGAAACTGAAATTTACTGTGGAATCTGAATGCTATTGTCGAAATTGGACGCAATGGTAGCAGAGAGGCACTTGACATGTAGTTTAGGGAGGGCCTGCAGTTCATCTTCAACCTGCACCCCCCTGAGCCGCCAGCCACCACCGGCCGAACCGCCGGCCCCAGCGCCGCCTCGCCGCCCCGAAACAACTCGCCACCGCCGCCCCGGCCAGCCCTCTAGCCCCCCCCGCCCCCACCCTGAACCCTAAGATCGATAGTGGGGTACCTCTCCGGCGAGCCCCCGTCCCCGCTGCGGGTGGTTCTTCCTTAACTCCGGCGAGCCCCCCAACCCCTGAAAATCGACTGACCCAAAAGTTGATTCAGTCGACTGAAGTGTGGCTTAATCGGAGCAGAGCAGCAGCACGAGCGGGGGGGAGAGCAGCAGCAGCAGCTGGGCGAGCGATCGAGCATGAGCCAGAGCAGCAGCAGCAGCGCGAGCGAGCGAGCGAGAGCCGGAGCAGCAGCAGATCCGGCTGGTATGGACGCCGCCGCCGAAGGGGCCTCGCACTGGGGGAGAGCCGCCGTGGAGATGTCGCCCGCGGCGTCGGCTTCAAGGTAGCCACTCCATGGGGGTGCGGGATGGAGCACCGTCGGCGCCGGGAGGTCGAGTTAAGGAGAAGGTGCGATGCGATGAGTGTACAACCTCTTTGGTGGCGCCGAGTAGGCCTCGGCTTCGTCCGAGGAGTCGGTGAGGATGTTGCGGTTCCGGTGGAGCAGGTTAAGGCGGCGCTGTGGGGATGGAGCAGCCGCAATAGACGAGGCGATCGTCGGAGCAGCTCCTTGGAGGTGGAGGACGGGGCGGCTGAACCGGCGGGACGGCGAGATGGACGACGGATCCTCATCCGGGGAGGTGGACGAGGGACGTCGAGCTGTTGCGGTGGACGACGTCGTCGGGGAAGAGGCTCCGGCTGGGCAGCGGTGACATGGCGGACGAAGGAGGGTGGTGTTTCGCGGCTGGAGCGGAGAGGTTATGGCGGCCTGGGAGTTCGAATGGCGAAAAGGGGGCGATGGGAGGGGGTGAAGCATGACTTAGGGACGCGCTTGTCCAAAATGTAGGGTGTGTTACAAAAGTACCCCCCACCGATTTGAACTAGCGGCCCTTTCGGCTCAGGGTTAGAAGGGGGATTTCGCGTGTCGGGATTTGGCAGCTGGAGGGAGTTTTCGCGCGCGTTGTAATTTCGGGATATCAAGGCGCGGGTTGTGAATGCGCCAGTTTTGGGAGCACGATATCTGAATTTTCGGGATATAACAAGACGCGGGTTGAATTTTAGGGACAAGCCTAACGTGTAGTAATATTGTACTTGTATGTACCAAATCAATTCGCACTTCCCTCAACCAAAAAGAAAACGAAAAAAATAAAACTATTCACACCACACAAAGAGAGAGTCTTGCCCCATTTTACTATACAAATGCTATTCAAAGCTACTCCCTCCTTCCATCTATATAGGGCCTAATGCGTTTTTCGATGCTAACTTTGACCAAATATTAGAGCAATGATATATGACATGCAACTTACACAAAGCACACCGTTAAATTCGTCTGTGAAAGGTTCTTTCAATGATATAATTTTCACATTGTGCATGTCATGTACTATTAATCTTGTCAATAGTCAAAGGCGGTCTTAAAAATCTCATTACGCCCTATATAGATGGAAGGAAGGAGTATGAATCCATGTTATGTCCGATTAAAATTTTTCGCTTGCTGTATAATGCATGTAACCTACTCATACCAACATTTTAGTGCATTCCAAATGTCTATACTACCGCTGCAATCCAAACTAAATTTGAATTCGTTTCTCTATTTCAATAAGAATCTACAATCATGATTGTTGCCAACTTCAACCATCATAGTTTCCTTGCTATCCGCCAGATATAAATCGGACGGCCTATAATGCAGGATGGCAGGCACACCATCATCAACAACTCCGTTTTTTTATAAGAGTAGAGATAAAATATATTAAATGTAGTATAACATGTTCATAACCACACCATGTGTATCACCGTTATATATATACACATGCGTCGGTTTGAAACACTATGATAAATTCTTCAAATATCCGAATTCGCTTTTTATAATGAAGTATATATGATCTCTATTCGTCTTTTACGCCCACACAACCCTCTTATCTTTGTAGCTAGCGCTAACTTTCTCTTGTGCATGCACACGCCCGCATCCCTCTCACCCTCCCTCAGCATTCTCTAGCTCCATCACGCAAATTCGTCTTTTCACTTTAGGTCATTCACCCACGGTGTGTGTAGGCCCCCCAGCTCCTTCTTTACGGCACACATCGATCGATATGCCTCTCTAGCCAGGTGTGCCTAGCACAAACACAAGCTTCCCCTCTTCTCTTGTCACCGTCCATGCCTCACTCCCACCACTCTTTTCATCGTTCTCGTACTCGCACACTCCTCCCCCTTCGATATAGTATGCCTCTCGTACCACCTCCTACATGCATCCCTCTCTCTCTATCCTTCTCCTCGTGCCTCATTTGCTTCTAACACACACATGCATGTATACCGATCGATCTCCCAACATATACCTAGATCGACTTTAACTACCCCCCCCCATCGATCGACGTACCTCACAAGTTATGTCTCTACTTTCTCTAACAAAGGGCGATTGATCTTCCAATGTAGTTACGTCTGCTTACCACAGCCACATCGCCCCCCCTCATCATTCATGCATGCCTCCTGACCCGTCTCTCACACGCACGTGCACAGACAACAAGCAGCCATCTCCTCTCTTATTGATATTGCGGGCGTGCCCTCCGTTTGTCTAGCAAACCTATCCCACCATTTGTTAGAAGCAACTCCACTACCACCCCCTCCAACACTCTAGCTCTGTCTCTCTCCCAACCTTATTCCTCTCCTGCACATATGCATGGATGCCGATCGATCTCCCTTAATACATGAGGCAGATCGATCTCCTTAATACATGAGGTAGGCCTCTCTCCTCCTCCACACATATACCAGCCATTGTACCTCTATAGTTAATTGGGCCTCCCTCTTCCCCCACCACACACCGATAGTCGAGCGCTGCAGGTAGGTATCCATGCCACAGAGACAAACTGCACATGTCCCATCTCACGTTCCAGTAGGCCAGCTACTCTATATCTTTGACGTGGGCACACACAAATTCGATGGCACTCTTTATCGATCACGCGCGCGCACACACACACATCATCCCTCTCTTCGATTCTATGGACACCTCAAGCCGATGATACCTCCACTCTCTTCTCGTGGATCGCCCCCTCTATATATATGTTATATCCAGGACTCTATTTCACACACATTGCATATGTTACATTTTTTGATTGACCCCCCCCCCGAAACTCTCAAGAACCCACACACTATATCTCTCTAGGTTTGTATCTCTCTCACACAACCCCACGTAGGTGGTGTACGTATACATGAAGAGAATAGGTGCACCGTGCACGTACTCACGCTTCATGCCCAGCCACAGCCGCGCGGGTACACGGTGGAGCTCATTTCTTTACGAAATGGCAGCCCACGTGCTAATTTGAACGCCTGTAGCGGTTGTTTACCTTGGGAGGTCGTGTAACACGCGTGCACGAAACAAAGTTCGACTTGACGCGTTGCCGCGTTATTTTTAAATAAAGTTATAGCGCTCAATGGCACGTACACAGAATATAAAACGATTTTTATGGAGAAAAAGGTAGTCCGCTCACTATATACAATGGAGCCTGCCTGCCTGGTTTGTCGCTCTTCAGAGTATCTCACACAAGGCTGCGGTGGCCTCTCTCTCTCTCACCGTTGGTCACTGATCCGGTCGCATCCCGTCCGCCGGGGGAAAGGGAGTGCGGTGGCCTCTCTCTCTCTCACCTTTGGTCACTGATCCGGCCGCATCCTGTCCGCCGGGGGAAAGGGAGTGCGGTGGCCTCTCTCTCTCACCGTTGGTCACTGGTCCGGCCGCATCCCGTCCGCCGGGGGAAAGGGAGGAAGTGCATCGTTTCTCTGTTTGACGGCGCCGAGGCAGCACGTCCCGATCTGCGGTACACGCCGTTCTCTCTAACCAAGCTCCGGCGCGGCAGGGCCTATGCCACCTGCTCGCAGATTCCGCCCGCCACCGCTCACCTAGTTACATCCCGACGACCTCCAGGTATCCCCTCCGGCCTTGCTCCACTGCCCGTCTTCCCACGTCGCTGCATGTGGATCTTCCATAGTTCTTTGCCCAAAACGTAGCTCGTCCGGCGTACTTTCCGTATTGCATTCTCGTCCTCACACCGTTTTAGACAAACACAACCGTGTTGTTATCTTCCCTTAGGACAAGGAATATGCTTATTTTTTGTCGTCGCATGTGTCATCAACTGTTATTGGCCAGTAATTGTTTCCTTTCTACTCGTTGCTATTGCGAACTTTTGGTGAACTGCACAAATCACTTTTTTCTTAAGAGTGTTTTGTGCAGTTGTACTAAAATGTCACACGGGCAACGTCCCTACATTTCAGTGCGACTGCACAAAGGGAGATTGGTTTTGCTCTATCCTCCTCATCCAACTCCGAGCCTAATCTTCTCCAACTAGTTAGTCTTAAGAGAGACTGCAAATGTGACCGGCTTCTATTTGTGTGTTTATTGTTTCATCAGCAGTCCTCTATTATCGTAGTCACACTTAATATCTTTGGAACAGGGACGCTCAGCTCTATTTTAGTGGAACTGCACAAAATTATCGGAATGTTGCATGCTCCAGACAGCTACTTTTTTTCCCAACATGCCTTGTTGATTTAGACAGAGCTGGGGGACGTTGCTGCCAATGAAAGCATGGATCAATTTTAATTTAACACCTTCTCACAACTCTGTCTTCAGTTGTGATGTAATTATTAGCTCTGATCTGCTAATAATTGACATGCATTAGCAAGGAAGTTAGTTTTTTATTGTTTCCGAAAGAGCATCGATGGCAAGACACGCGAAACAAAAGCTGAAAGCTCACACCATTGTACAATTTCATGTCGCTGGAAAATTATTTGTATAGTACGTCAATTATGTAAACAAATGATGGAAGCTTGATAGCATTGCCAGAAGCCTCTTCATCATCCGGGTCCATGTGCCATGCACAAAATTATACTCCTTCGTTCCTAAATATTTGTCTTTTTACAAATTTCAAACGGGCATATTTTAGAGTGTAGATTCACTCATTTTGCTTCGTATGTGTACTCCCTCCGTTCCTAAATATTCTATTCGTCTTTCTAGAGATTTCAACAAGTGACTACATACGGAGGAAAATGAGTGAATCTACACTCTAAAATATGTCTATATACATCTGTATGTGCCAGTCCATTTGAAATCTCTAAAAAGACAAATATTTGAGTAGTCACTCGTTGAAATCTCTAGAAAGACAAATACTCCGGAGTATATTTTAGAACCGAGGGGGTAGTGCACAACCGCATGGGAGACTCAGCCCGGTCGTTGCGCCGCATTAATAGTGAGTAATGAGCAGTCAAATCATAAGCCCCACCTTTCCCACTGTAAGTTGCTCTGAAGAAGCAACCATCAATACGCTCTTCTTTGAATCCGCTCATACTACTCCGTCCGTCACTGTTTATACAGCGCGCTTTAGAAAAAAGAAAAAAAATCTGTGGGACCAAGGCGACTAGCGATCGGCCCGAAAAATAGCATTGGTAGTTATAGCACGGCGTCTATTACTAGAGGGAATAATGCGTACACACATGCATGCAGTGCTTCCACCCCGGGTACACACATGCATGCACTTACTCCACTCCGTAGTAGTATAGTACATGGAGAGAAAATTGTGGACTTGATTGCGGTTACCACGCCCTAATTAATTGAGCATTAAACCAAACGCGTCTAAAGTCTCTCTGGTGGTGGAAATGCATTGAGAGAAATGCATCATAATGAAGCGCGCCCTGTAAACTGTGACGGAGGGAGGAGTAGTATGAAGGTGCAAATCCAAGTCCGCGTATGGCCAATCGGTCAACGCACCTCCTCTTGGCATATCACTGACATGTGGGACAGGAGTGTGAGCAAACCGATCTCAATTGACGGCAAAGAGCCAACCCGCCGTTCCTTGAGAGAGACGAGGAGCGAGAACACACAGACGGGCTCGCACGGAGGCCAAGATATATTCGAGCATGGTTGGTTGATCGATATCATTCATTACATGTTGGGCTGCCGTTTTCCGCCCCTCTCCGGAATAAACGTGTACTTTATCAGAGATAAAAAAATAAGAGTACAGACGCTCCACCATGCGGTTCTAGTAGTAGTACTACTCGTACTATTGTGCTTGGCTCTTCGCCTCTTCATGAAGTCGAACAATGATGGTACTCCGCATGTTGGGTACTACAGTGTATGCCTCTGACAATCTGACACTGAATGGACTGATGCATGTCCACCGAGGGTAGGTTGCATTAGTCAAAAGGCGTAAGCGAGCTTCACCTTGTCCTGCAAGCTTCTCCTCGTTCTGCGAGTTGACGGGACACACCAAAAAGTAGTGCTAGTCCATACTCCCTCCTTTCCGGTTAATATGGCTTAATCTTTTTTGCGGGTAAATGAGAGAGCTTTATTCATATATAAGCATTCTTAGGACGATCAGCCAAGACACTGGTCACTAGGAAGCGAGGTACCCCGCAAAAAAAGAAGTAGGAAGCGAGGTGTTTCATCAAGCCAGCTCTCGGCCACATTCAAAGTGCAGCAAGCACGGTTCGCACAAAGATGCGCCGCACGGTTCGCACGAAGATGCGCCGCAAGGTTTGCTGACCTGTTTACTTTGCGCTTGGCTGTTCGCCTATTCGGGAAGTCGAACAATAATAGCACTAGTAGTATAGTGTATGCTTCTGGCAATCTGACACCGAATTAACTGTTGCACGTCCACCGCCTGAGCGAGGGAGAGCTTGCATTAGTCAAAAGTTTCTCCTTGTCCTGCGAGCCACCGTGCGTAAGCTTCTCCCGTCCTGCAACCTTCTCCTTGTTCGGCAAGTTGACGGGACACAGCAAAGTAATGCTAGTCCATACTGCCTCCTCTCCGGTTAATATTTTCTTAATTTCAAATGAGATAAATACACTGTCTATCACTGTATATTTGTAAAAATATGGTCAGTGGACTTCATAATACACTCATTGCGCTCAATATATATATTTTCCGGTGTTTATATGGTCACTAGCTCACCCTGACTGAGTATGTGTGTGCATGCACGTGTAGGTTGAGCACTTGAGCGTGACCGTGTGTGTTCCGTCGTGTGCTCGGACATGCATGCATTAGGGCGTCGCGCGCGTTTTTGCGTCCATGTGTACGTGTGACTGTTGCATACACGTAGGGGGAGTACGTGTAGGGGCCACTAAGGAGCAGTCAAATCACACAGTAAGTTAGTCGGAAGAAGCAACCATCATTTCACTCTTGAATGACACGTACGCAATATAAAATGGTTGATATGGAGAGAAAAAGAAAACCACTATATATACTAGCAGGAGCCTAAGCTACAAGCCTGCTTGCTTAGGTTGCTCTCTTCACAAGCATAGAACGACGGGCCTGATCCCGCAGCTGGGGGAAGGGAACAATGTTCTGTGTAGACGCGGTCGACATCGGCGAGGGAGAAAACCCACAGTCGGTGTGTCCCAATCGGGGGTCACCGCGGTATGGGCCGATGCCGCGTCCCAACCGCCCTTCTAGCTACAGCCCGACGTCCCAGGTAGTCCATCTTCCTTTGGGAGCCGGCTTCCTCCACTGCCGTAGCTCCATCTCCATGTCGATCTTTCTCTACTTCTACCGGCTTCTACTTGTGATGAGTTTATGTCTCATGAACTAGTGCCAGTACTATTATTCTAATCACACTTCTTGAATATCTTTGCCATCAGGGATGCTCAGGTCGATTTTAGTGGAACTGCACAAAACTATTGTATGATCCGAGGGTGCCAGCCGTCTTTCCTTCGATAGGTTCTACCTGGCCAGGAAATTAAATCATGTTTAGGGTTTAGGGTTTAAGTCGTAGTGACCCCATCAGTAGTTTTTCTTTCGTACACGCTCTCACAACTTTTTTCTTTAGTTGTGAAGTAAATATTGACTATGATCTGTGAATCATTGAGATGCATCAGCATGCGTGTTAGTTTTCCTTTGTATTTGATGGAATGTTGTAACGGGGCAACCTTGGAATAGGAATGAAAATGGAGTGGAAAGTTTCCGTTTTTCCGGAGAAAAAATGGAAACGGAGAGAAACCAACGTTTCGTTTCGTTGGATCACGCCATCGAGAAAACCAACGTTTAAATCACGTCTGTCGTGTTCGTATCTCACCCTCCTCCACGGCTCGACCCCACATGGTCGCTCGGCATGCCACTCACCGCAAACCGAGTATACAATAACTTTCCCGCCAGCTTGTCGATGGATCGCGCCATGGAGTACTAGCACTACTGGAAGAGATTGACGAGTTGGGGGAGGAGAGCTAGCTGTAGCACAGACTCCCAAGAACTTTTTACATGCATGTTGTAGCCGGCTATTGCGACCTTTGAACGCGGAGCAGCCGCGTGCACCCGGAAGCGGCGCGGGCGACGCTCTCTCGGCCGGCGCACCGCTTCAATGCTGGCGCCAGTGAGAGGTCGCGTCCGCTCTGGCCGGGCATGAATGCGGCACTGACCGTTTCGGGCGGGAAGCACGCGCGGGTGATGAAGAGGGTTCGGTTTGGTCAGGACCGGCCGTGGCAGCGGTCCGGACGTGCGCAAACAAGAGATGTTGTACGTTAATATTGCTGCGTATATAATTAACAACGTAAATAATGTGCCAGTTGGACAAATATGATTGGAGATGGAGATGGAAATGGAATTTTACGTAAACACGGATATGCATGTCTATGTCTATGTGTGTGTGCGCGACGACTCTCGCGGCCTGGAAGCGGGGGCGTGTTTTTGATCGAGTTTTCTTTCTTGGTACGTTAGAAAAATGGTCTGCCAGTTTTCATTTCTTTTTTCCGGGAACGCGCGTATTCTATTTAAAACCACTGCTATGGAGAGATTGTTTTTACTCCATTATAGCCTCTTGTTTGATAGAGTTTCTCGCGTCTCGCTCTCTCACCCTCTCCATATCAAAACAAGATGACAGTGTCCACTCTATCTCTCTCCTCACCGGTGGTCACAGATCCGGCCGAATCCCGTCCGCTGCGGGAGGTGAGGAGGTGCAGCGTTGACGTTGTCGCCGTCAGCGACGGAGGAAGCCGATGCGCACCATCCTCTCGGAGCCGGCGCTGGCGCGGACGAAGATCCTCCGCGCCCTTGTTCGCTGCCGTCGTGTGGGCATATCCCGCCCGCCCACCTAAATGACATCTCGCCCACCTGAGGTATAACTTCTTGTACTGGTCCAGCTCCCCAAGTCGCTGCGTGCGGGTTTTCTTCTATGCGACTACTCCCCAGCTCCCCATGCATAGTAGCTAGGGTTCGTTGGCTGGTCCAACATCACCTACTAGTACTATTATAGAGGAAATGCCACTCGAAAAGTTGTCCTGATTTATGCCTCGGTGGAGGTATACATGTTGTTTCGACAAAAAGTACATGGTGGTTGTGCGGACATTGTCCATATGGTGGTAGTACTATCACTGGTTAAATGAAGAAATGCTTTTTTTCTCGGGTATCCTGGTTTAGTTCCCATCAAGATAATTATGATGCTTTGTTTGTTGGTGTACTTTTCATTAATTCTTATTGACAATTGAGATGTCGTTGCTAACCCTTTTTTATATTTTTGGAAACAGCGATGCGTGTCTCCATACCCGGGCATGTCTTCCTCAATGTTAGTGGAACTGCACAAAATTGGATGGCCATTGTTGTTCCGCCTCACTGTCCTCTGCCACGTGGTTCTTCCTTCCTCGAGCCTGATTACTGAGAAGAAACAGACCACAGTGAGGATCTGTCGAACTTCATAGGTGCCTCACCCAAACTTGATGCCAAATGGATGATGCATCACCACGATGACCTATCGATGCTCATGGTTGCGCCTCATGGTTGCGTCGGCTGGTGAAGATGATCGATTTTCAATAAAAAACAACCTGTCTTCCATCAGTGCTCTTTGCTTGTTACGCACAAAGATGATATCCTTCGTCAATTCACCTTGGTTGCGTTGGAGACGCAGTCGTCTTTCACGTTGGTGCAATTTTATCACACAATTCGCTATGAACCAAATGTTTCCTCGAAGAAGGATCGACGTTGGTACTAAGAGCATAAGTTTTGTATTGATTTCTAAGCCTTCTCACAACTTTGTCTGCAGCTCCCCTGTAATTTTATTTGTCCAGCTATTAACTTTGATTTAAAAAATGGTGTGGACTAAAAACCCGGATGGACGTAGTAGCCCTCCATTTTTATTTACTCCGCATATTAGATTTGACTGAAGTCAAACTTTGTAATACTCTCAAACCTTTCCGATAATTGAAATTAAAATTCTTTATTTGTACACACTCTCACACGTTTCCGATAATTTGGCGCATGTGTGGTTGTTCACTTAAGGGAGGGTAGTGTACCACACGTGAAGGACAGGAAGTGCGACCAGGACGCGTGGGCGTGGATCGTTAGTTCATCAGAAGTAGTACTAGTTTTCTTCACTGTACATTAAATAAAGAGTTTCGTTTCGTACTTACACAATTTAAAACGATTGTTATGGAGAGAATAAGAAAACCACTCCACTATATATTAGTCGTATACACGAGAGTACTATATGGACGCAGCTTCATTGACTTAGTGCACCTGCCTTTGGATTTATGACAGGTGGGCCCAAAATGTGGCTGGCTCACCTGTCATACAGCCAAAAGCAGGTCCAGTGAAGGCACCGGAGCTCACTCCGTACTACAATAGTACATATATAAGCGAGAGCCTCAGCGCTTGTTCGCTAGGGTTTGCACTCTCCACACGCTCGCCGCACTACATATATCTTACACGCTGGAGGCTCAGCGTTCATTTGCTAGGGTTTGCTATATTCACAGTCTCTCACCCTCTCTTCACCAGATCTAAACAAGACTGCGTTGGCCTCTTGTCTCTCTCTCCCCCCTCACAGCTGGTGAAGGAGGCGTCCATATCCCGTCGCACCGGGAAGGGGAGGAGGTGCAGCGTTCACTCTATCGCCTTCGGCGAGGGAGGCAATACACTGCCGGCTGCGCTGTTCTCTTTCACCCAGCGCCTGTGCGGGAGGGGCACCGACCCCTTCTTCCTCGCTGCCGTACGTAGTGTGGGTAGATACGGCCTCCCGCCGCACGCCTTGCCACATCCCGACGACCCTAAGGTATAAATTTCTTTGAAACCGTCGTTGCTCTAGCTGCATGTGGATCTTTTTCGATCTATAGTCGAATCTAGGTCTTGGTTCAAAGAGGAAAGAAGGGTGCGGTGGGCTGGAGCAAGAATCTAGGACGTGGTTCAATGAGGAAAGGAGGGGCGGAAAGTAGTATAGACTGGCTATCCAACCGCTTTGTAGGTCGAAAAGGGAAAAAGGGGGTAACCCAGTACACACATCTATAAGGAACCGATCTCTTTGTTGAAAAGGGAAAGAAACTGGGGGGTCGGGTAGTTTGTGCAGGACTAGATTTGCTGCCCTCACATAGGAAGAAGGTTCAAAGAGAACAAATATGGGACCAGCGCATATATGCTGCTTGGCTACATACTCTGCATCACCCATTTATACGTGTGGACGCACATGGTGCTGGCATGTCCCATACAGCTATTTTGCTGTTGTTAATCTAAGAATGCCGTCGGAAAATTGAAGCAATGCCACTGTTAAAAGTAAATTACATTTTTTAACGAATGTTGTTTCAAGAGAATGTCTCTGTTAATATGAATCAATGCAACCGTTTTAGAAATGCTACTGTCCTACTTTGTTTTCCATCCAAGATAAGTTAGATGCTTCTTTCTGTCACCGTTTGTTTCATCCTCCTTTATCGGCAAGTAATTGTTTCCTTTTTTGCCTCTGTTAAAACAGGGCTATCGATTCAACTTGCTGCTATTGCGACATTTTGCTTCGCTACTCGAAACACTTATGTTTTAAGAGTGTTTTGTGCAGTTCAACTTGAATGTCACACCGGTGACTTTGCTTAATTTTGGTGGAACTGCACAAAAGGAGATCGAGATTCGTATTTTACCTTTGTCGGTCTCATGAAAGGTCAGTACAGGCCTTCATCCACATGATTGTGCAGTGTGCTTTGAGATGTTGTGCTACTTGTATTGGTACTGTTTTAAATAAATGTTGAATTGAAGCTATTGTACTGCTGTCTTTTCCCATTAAGTAGTGAACAAAAATGGGACCAACCCAGACATGATGCTTGTTGCTTTGTTAAAACAAACTCTGCATCGCCCCCTTTATAAGTAGATGGAAGCACATACTGTTGTTGCGCCCACTCTCCCCTGGAACTGTTTATGCTTTTCGTTAATCTAATGCCGCTGGTAAAATTAAGCAATGCCACTCTCAGAATTAATTAACTACTGAATCTTAGTTCAAAACTGCAACACTTGTTAGGAATGGTACTATCCAGCTTTGTAGTTCTTTCCACATGTTTAACCAAGGTATTGTTAAGATAATGTCTCTGTTAAAATGAATCAGTTGCATTGTTTTAGGAATGGTACTTTTCTGCTTTGTCGTTCTTTATACATGTTGAAACAAGGCATTGTTAAGATAATGTCTTAGTCAATATGAATGAATCACACTGATGGAGAATTGCTACTCTCCTGCTTTGTTTCCCATTAAGATAAAGTAGATCAGTAGATGCTTTTGAGGAATACCCAGGCAAGGTCAATTTGTTATTCTCCGCCCCGCTGGGCTGCAAATCTTTCCTAGGAGGGATGCATTAGGCTTAACAGGAAAATGGGATTTAAAAATAATAAATGGGATGTAATTATAAAAACTGGGCAGTAACTATAAAAAATGCACCAAACACGAAATTAGTTTATAAAATATTATTTATGGATTTTGAAAATCTTAAATTTTCATTGTTGCGCGCGCAATGTTTCGTTGGATTTTTACGTAATACAAATTTATATTTAATGTGACTAGAAATTTCGGGATAAAAATATTTCGGATCCCATCAAAATGTGGGAAATTTTATTGAATTCTGTCTTCAACGGTTGGTTGAAATTATTAATCGTTGTCCTAGCTAGAAAATGGGCTGTACTTTTAACAAACTGTAAATGGGATGTTGTAAATTCCATTAGAATTCAAAAATGGGCTGTACATTCTTACAAAACGCAAATGGGCTATAAGTTCTCCGCCACACACTTGTGGGCCTACTAAGTGACGCGTCCCCTAAAAAAATAAGTTGACGCGTATGCAAGGCTTTGTCAACTTATTATAGTCAACACACGTTTCTAGCAGCAGTGGCCGTTGGATGTCTATCCAACGGTTGTCATGCTTCTTCTTCAATCTCGGATATTCTTAGCTTCAGCCGCCAAAAAAATGATTCCTCCCCCTGACATCTGGGGCGCACCGTTTCGGAGGCTGACCTGTGGGCCTACTAAGTTGGAGCGTACCAAGGGCTTTGTCAACTTAGTCAATATAAACGATTCTAGCTTCAGTGACCGTACGATGTCCATCCAACGGCCGTAGTGCTTCTTCAACCTCTGGTCTTCTTGGTCCAGCCGCCCAAAGCAGCGCCGGTCGTGCCGCCTGCTCCTGCCTCCCGTGGCCGGCTGTGCTGCCGCGGAGGCCTCACCGCCCCCATACTACTCCCACCGCTGGCCAGGCCATCCCTCCACTCACCCACACCCCCTGTTATTCTGTAGCGACGGCAGCCTCACACCACAGCCGAACCAGTGAACCCTCGTACTCCTCTCCGCGCGGGCTTCCACTGCTGCGTCTTCCCCGGCTCCGCGTCGTCCCCTTCCTAGGCCTCGCCGTCGTCCACTGCCCTGGTGCTCTCGACGCGGTGTGGTCAACATGGTCAATGACCGAATTCCATCGGAAGAGTACTGTACGTGGAGAGGCTGGCAGCTGGGTCCACGGCGGCCGCAAGGAAGTGCCTCCTTATTACGCGCAAAATAATTATTCCTCCACCTAACAGCGGGGACCCATCGGACGGGCCACCAGTATTTTGCGAAAAAATCATTTCCCCCTGACTGCTGGGACCCACTGGACGGGCCACCGTATTTCGCGAAAAAAACATTCCCCGCGCTGTCAGCTCGGACCCACCGGAAGTGCCTCCTTATTACGCACAAAAAAATGAATACTCCCCCAGCTAGCTGGACCCACCTTGGTGGGAGGCTGACTTGTGGGCCTACTAAGTTGACGGGGACGAAGGGCTTTGTCAACTTAGTCAATATGAACGATTCTAGCTCCAGTGACCGTACGATGTCCATCCAACGGCCGTAGTGCTTCTTCAACCTCTGGTCTTCTTGCTCCAGCCGCCCAAATCAGTGCCGGTCGTGCCGCATGCTCCTGCCTCCCGTGGCCGGCTGTGCTGCCGCAGAGGCCTCACCGCCCCTACTATTCCCACCGCTGGCCAGGCCCTGCGGCGACGGCAGCCTCACACTGCAGCCGAACCAGTGAACCCTCGTACTCCTCTCCGCGCGGGCTTCCACTGCCGCGTCTTCCCCGGCTCCGCGTCGTCCCCTTCCTAGGCCTCGCCGTGGTGCTCTCCGCGCGGCGTGATCAACGTGGTCAAGGAACGACTTCCATCGGAAGAGTACTGTACGTGGAGAGGCTGACAGCTGGGTCCACGGCCACAGCCCAGTTTTTTGTGATTTTCCAAGTAAGTCGCTTTGTCAGGCCTGTTGGGCTGGAAATCTTTCAAGACGAGGAGAGCTTTCATTCGGCTGGCCGAGAAAATGGCCCATCAGTAATGAGAAATGGGTTGTACATTTTTAGAACACATCAAACCGGCAATTAGTTTCAAATATCTTTTTTTTCATTTCAAGATTTTAAATTACATTAATTTTTTTGCGTGGAGAATTTGTTGGATTTTATATTGATATACATTTATTTTTAAAATCAGTTTGAATGTGAGTCAAAATTTCAGGATTAAAAACAGTTCGGACCGCACCGAACTATGCAAATTTCGTATAATTTTTTAACCGTGGCCACAATATGGGCTGTAATCCTAACAAAAAGAATATGGGCTCCCAAAAAACCCTTAAGAATTAGCAAATGGGCTGTAAATTATTAGAAATAATGGCAGATGGGATGTATGCTATTTTCCACAGATTTGAGGCTTTCCTAAAAAAAAGGTTGACGCACAAGCACTAACTGTTGGATGTCCATCCAACAGCCGTCGTGCTTCTTCAATCTCTGCTCTTCCTGCTCCAGCCGCTCAAACAAGCGCCGGCGGGACTGCCTGCTCCCTCCTCCCCGCGGCCGGTTGTGCTGCCGCGCAGGCCTCACCGCCCCACCGTACTCCCATCGCTGGCCTAGCCATCCCTCTACTCACCCACACCTGTTGTTATTCTTCGGCGACGGCAGACGAACCAGTAAACCCTCGTACAGTCGTACTCCCCTCCGCGTGGGAAACAACTACCGAGTCTTCCCTGCCTCCGTGTCGTCCCCTTCCTAGGCCTCGCCGTCGTCCACCGCCGTGGTGCTCTCGGCGCGGTGTGGTCAATGTGGTCAACGACCGACTTCCATCGGAAGAGTACTGTGCGTGGAGACGCTGACAGCTGGGTCCACGGCCGCAGCAAGGAAGTGCCTCCTTATTACGCGCAAAATAATTATTCCTCCACCTGATAGCGGGGACCCACCGGACGGGCCACCGTATTTTGCGAAAAAACGGTTCCCCCTGACTGCTGGGACCCACCAGCTACACCTTCGCACGCAAGGAAGTGCGTCCGGGCAAAAAAAAAAACAATTCGCACCCCTGACTGCTGGGACCCACCAGCTACAACTTCGCACGCAAGGAAGTGCCTGACCGTCGGGACCCACCTGGTCGAAGCGTACCTAGCGTTGTCATTCTGGTCGCGAACGTGTACGTACATATATACTGGTGGATGTAGAAGCGCGCACGTGTCGTAGTAGAGGCGCACACGTAGCATGTACACGTACATACAATGGCCAGGGTGCAAGAAAGAAAATACGGCCACGTATGTGTACATACGGGCGGGGTCTCGAACGCCTACTCGCGCATACGTACGGTGAGGGCTCGTTGACATGGCTGGGTCGGAACGGAGAAACAGCGTCGTCGTCGTGTTCATGGGGAGGCAACGGAATGCGTCGTGTTCATCGGGAGGCAACGGAACGCGTGGGAGCCAACCGGCTGGGTCGGAACGGAATGCGTGGTCGTGTTCATCGGGAGGCAACGGAACGCGTGGGAGCCAACCGGCTGGGTCGGAACGGAATGCGTGGTCGTGTTCATCGGGAGGGCTTGGACGGAACAGGCGATGGAAACAAGGCATGGCGTACCGCACAACGGAGGAAACGGACCTCCTACGTTCGGAACGGGGTCCTGTTGATCGGGAGGGGTGTGGCGTACCGCAAAACGGAGGAAATGGACCTCCTACAGTCGAAACGGGGGTCCTGTTGATCGGGAGGGGTGTGGCGTATCGCAAAATGGACGAAACGGACCTCCTACGGTCGAAACGGGGGTCCTGTTGATCGGGAGGGGTGTGGCGTACCGCAAAACGGACGAAACGGACCTCCTACAGTCAGAACGGGGGTCCTGTTCATCAGGAGGGGTGTGGCGTACCGCAAAACGGGACTCCACGGGATACTGTTGATCTCCACCGTCGACCTCCTCCAGCCTCCACGGGCTACCGTCGACCTCCTCCAGCCTCCACGGGCTCCTGTTCATCCAGCCTCCACCGCGCGCTACTCCACCGGCTACTGTTCAACCACCCCTCCACGGGCACCCCTCCACCGTCTACTGTTCATCCAGCCCTCCACACCACGGGGTCCTGTTCAACCACCCCTCCACGGGCACCCCTCCACCGTCTACTGTTCATCCAGCCCTCCACACCACGAGGTCCTGTTCAACCACCCCTCCACGGGCACCCCTCCACCATCTACTGTTCATCCAGCCCTCCACCACACCACAGGGTCCTGTTCATCCAGAGGCAACGCCACCGCTCACTGTTCATCCAACCCCCCCCCCCCCCCCGCAACGCTCACTGTTCATCCCAGAGGCAGCATCGATCGGCTTCAGTTAGCAGCAGTAGCAAAGGAATCGCTCGATCGGGTTCAGTTAACAGCCATCGATCGATCGCTCGGGTTCAGTAATGTGTAGCCTGCAGTGCAATCGCTCGGGTTCAGTTAGAGCCCAACGCCTCGCTCGGGTTCAGTTAGAGCCAACGCCTCGCACACACGCACGTACGTGTACGAGAGAAACGCGCATCGCTCGGCCCCCGACCTCCCACCGTAACCGGGAACTCCCCGAAATTTTCCTCGCCCTCGCTTCTACCATGGTTTTTTCCATCATGGACGGCCCAAAGAATGTCATGCAGCTGCGTCTCCGGCCCGCCCAGGACGAAAAGCCCATTTTCTGTCATGATTTTTTGTCATAGAAGTAGGAGCGCACCACATCTATGATGATACCGGGTTTTGTCACAATTATTGTCATAGAAGTGTCATATGTATGACAGAAAAAAAATTCGTTCGGCCCAAAATGTCACGGATGTGTCTTTTTTTTGTAGTGGAGAGTTCCGTCAGCACGACGGCGTGGTGACGGTGTTGATGAAGTTACCGACGCAGGGCATCGCCTAAGCACTACAACGATATGACCGAGGTGGAAATCTGTGGAGGGGGGCACCGCACACGGCTAAGATCAACTTTGATGTGTTCTAGGGTGCCCCCTCCCCACGTATATAAAGGAGGGAGGGGAGGCCGACCGGCCCTCATAGGCGCGCCAAGGGGGGAGGACTCCCCCTTTCCTAGTCCTACTAGGAGAAGAAGGAAGTAGGGGGAAAGAGAAGGAAGGAGGGGGCTGTCGGTTCTATATCCGGCGTATCTCGTAGCAGGGGTCCTAAGCTAGGCGTCTTGGAGCGATGGTAACATGGACATGGGATTTTACCCAGCTTCGGGCTCTCTTGAAGAGATAATACCATACATGCTGCTTTTGATTGTATTCATATGGGGTGTAGTACAGAGTACATGTATCTACCACGAGATTGTAGTAATGAATATGAGATGCCTATTGACTAGCCTGGCCTCAGTTTATATAAGACATCGGAGGCCTAGGGTTTTAGGAGAGTCCTTGTCTTGGGCGCCAAGTCTTGCGGAGTCCTTCTTGTATGCGGCATGGGCTGTCCGAACTGGCCCAATAGTGAACCACCATGGGGGTCCTCGGCCCGGTCCAGCTGGTCGGGAGACGACGTGGTGAGTACCCCTTAGTCCAGGACACCGTCAGTAGCCCCCTGAACCGGTCTTCAAGTTGGGGACGCTCCTCGATTCTTCCGAACTATTCTTCATCTTCGGTCGTCGGTCTTGAAAACTGGTTCAACAAATCTTCCATCTTCGATCTTGAGGATCGCGGAAGTAAATCCGAAGAGTTTATCAATGCCTTGTTATTTTTATGCCACGCCTCGGGTTTGAAGTGTTTCCCGTGCGGCGGTGTCCTCTTGCATCCGAGCTCTAACGCCGGACTACATTCGAGGTATCCTTTGCAGCCGAGCTCCAACGTCGGACTGTATCCGAGCTCCAACGCCGGATTATATCCGAGCTGCAACGCCGGACTGTATCCGAGCTCCAACGTCGGACTGTATCCGAGGTGTCATAGATCACCTTGGCTTGAAAAAGTTGAAGGAGTTTAGCCGAGCTTAATGCCGGAAATGCCCTCTATGGAGCTAGCCACTTGCATCCGAGCTATATCCCGAAATGCTTTCGAGGTGGTTCAACACCTCGGTCATGGGTTGATTGTATGCGGATTTTATTTCCGATGCACGTAAATTTATTTGTTGTCAATATGTATAACCAGTAGCCCTCAAGGTGTGTGTCGGTCTAAAACCCGAGATGCACCTGAAGGAAAACATGAAACTGCTGATCCTAGTAGACCCTGAGACTCGGGTCGATTCGCAAAATCGGCCTGAGGATCAACTCCTAGCTCGGCAACATACGTAGGAATAGAAACGTTGTGTAATATATTAGAGATAATGATCGGCGGACGGGCCCCTTAGAGAGGGTCGTGAGAAGTCGCCGTGATATATTAGCTTGATGTCGGATAAGTCCTAGATGGTACTTATTGTTGTCCGAAGACGCGCTTGTCCATAGTTCGGTCATGCCGAACACTGAGCACTTTGAATTTTCTGCATTGGATAGGCAATGCAGTAGCCCCCGATACACTAGTCGGGTGGCAACACCAGATCAGGGGATCGTTGTACCCCTTTAATATTAGTAAATGACAAGCCAGAAGCCTAGTAGCCCCCGAGCCTTAATGTGGGCACGGGTGGTCGAATTAAGGATCGATATCCGAAGTAAAATCACAAATTATGTGTAATGGTTCTATGTATCCAAGTACTTTACATCATTAATGCTCGGATCCGCATTGTACAAAACTTTGTTGACCGACCATCGGCTTCCACCTCCTCGGCCAGTAGCCGAGGAGTTTTCTCCTACTTTATAAAGCCTTTATGAGGGCAAAGATTTACGGCAAACAAGGCAATCCGGCCATACAGTTTTATAAACAGAGGTACGCGAAGAGATATGTTATATTACTTTTTAACGTAAGAAACATCTTCCAAAGAAAATAGTCCCGCTATCGGTTCCTGTCTTTGGGTTTTCATGCTAAGCATGATCATGAAACCTCAGCTCCAATCAATGTGGGAGCAAAATAGTGAGGATTTAGTTTGGGGAAAGTTCCCGAACTACGTGGTCTTTAGCGAACCTAAATTTTCACTTCCGTCGTTGCCGACCAATTATATCCTTTAAGATCGCTAGCTTTCGGCTTCACCCAGTCTGAGGTACTAACTCGGGTGACCCGGTAGTAACAATCACAGAGGTGCTCCCTTTACCGCCTAGCCGAACAATCAGGAACGTAGGGGTAAGCACAGGAGCCAGGCAACCCAGCTTGGCCAAAATCTTAAGTCAAATTGATGCATATTTATGGCTTTGTAAAGATAATTACGGAAGGCAGCGTTTGTATACTGAATACAAATATTGATGATATATGTTTATTTCGACTCCATTGCGACCATTTATCAGTTGAAATTGGCCCATCGTCGGCTTCTACCCCTTTGTAGATACTACGCAGGGTTGAAAGGACATGCGGTGCCCCCATGTGTGGTTTTGGTAATTGATGACATTCTCTATGGACTAATGGTTGCATTGAGTTATATTTGAAGGATTTGTCCATAGGCATTTCTTGAAGTACATGTGTTGGTTTCAAGGAGTTTATGTGTTGACCAAGGTGCTATTAAGGAATTATCCAAAGATTGGTCATGTGAGTGTTGAGCTTATTGCAAGCATGTCTTGAAGAAGAAGATTGTGTGATCATTCATATTTACCTTCAAGACATCATCCAAACAAAGAGAATAGGAAAGATTCAAAGTTGATCAAGACTAAGTCAAGAGTGAATCAAGTTGATCAACTCACAAAGCGGAAAAGATGTACCGAGAGGCATCAAGTGATCCCATGGTATGGTAAGCATTGTCCATTGCACTTTGTGTACTAACCCATGGTCTATGTGAGAGTTCTATGTGGGGTCAGGTACGTGTCCATGGGCTTGCGTCAAGAGGAAAATATCATACAACCCATGGAAAGGATGACATGAAGTGATGATCGTCATCAATATTGCCGTGTGCAAGTTCAGGTGGAGCATCATGAAGAGATCAAGTTCTTGAAGCTTGCCATCCATTTCGGTTTCAATGGACTTGTGAAGACATGCCGAAGAGTGGCTCACCCATAGTGGAGTATGGGGGATCAATCATCTAGTCTCCATCGACCCAACGCAATCAAGAAAGGTGGTCCATCTTAAGGAGGACAAGATCGTCATCATCTAGCTCAAGTGGATCATGTGCAAGGCAAAGGTTTGCCCTTGATAGGTTTTCTATTTTACCGGTCTCATGGTGGTAGTTGGGAGGCCAGGTTATAGGATCGTTTGTCGTAATATCAAGGGGGGCTCTCAAGTTGGTAGCTTGATCGTATCGTTAGTAGAGAGCTCAAACCATTGCATCCTTGCATCATGTCTCTTGGTTCTTGTTTGGTTCTCTTTGTGAGTCTTAGAGCTTATGTTCATCTTGATGACAAGCTCGAGTTCATCGAAAACGGAGTTCACATGCCTCTTCTATTGCTTTTTCGGTGTTGTAGTTTTTATCGGTCTTATTTGAGGAAGGGTTCTCACCATTTTCTCTTGGGCATTTTCTAATTTGCTTCTTATTGTTATTTCCATCAAGATTGTGTTCGCCCTTGTCGCTAGCTTTCCAACAAACTTGGTTTCGTTGAATTCGGAGTCCGTTTGCAGAAGTTGTGGTAGTTTTGGTGTTCTGAAAAGGCTGCAGCAGTACTACCGCGGACAGGAGCGGATGTAATTTTTTACTACCACTCTTGGGAGCGGTACTACCGCGTCTACTTCCGTGGCTACTTCCGCTTTGGACCAAAAACTCATCACAAGTCCAGCGGTGGTAGACAGGATCTATTTTTTTAGTACCGCTCGCAAGCAGTAGTACCGCTACCCTTAGAGGTAGTACCGCTACCCCTAGCGGTAGTACCGTGAGGACGAGCAGTAGTAGCGCTCTGTGCGGGCTGTGAGCATAATGGTTGGATTTTTCCCCACCTATAAAAGGGGGTCTTCTTCCCCAATGAACCTTATCCTTTGAGCTCGTTTTCTTCCCCCATTGTTGACCTTCTTCGAGCTTGCTAACTCTCAATCCCTCCATGGATTCTTGCTAGTTTTTGAGGGAAAAGAGAGAGTAGATCTAGATCCACATTTCCACCAATCACTTTCTCCTCTATGTGAGGGGAACCTCTTGGATCTAGATCTTGGAGTTCTTGGTGTTCTCCTTTTCGTTCTTCCTCTCTTTATCCTCCCTAGCATTTGTTGCTTTGGTGGGATTTGGGAGAGAAGGACTTGGGCACTCCGTGTGCCCTTGCCATTGCATTTGGTGCATCGGTTTGAGTTCTCCACGGTGATACGTGGAAGTTATAAGTTGAGAAGCTTATTACTCTTGGGTGCTTGGTACCCTTGAGCTTGTTCCTCTTCGGTGCTTGGGCGCCCTAGACGGTTGAGATCACCTCGGAGCCATATTCCATTGTGGTGAAGCTTCGTGGTGTCGTTGGGGAGATAGCCCCAACCTTTGTGGTGTTCGGAGCTCAATCATTGTGGTGTAAAGCTCTGGGCTAGTGTCGGGGTCTCCAATTAGGTTGTGGAGATCGCCCCGAGCATTTTGACGGGTTTCGGTGACCGCCCCCAAGGGTTGCCAAAGTGTACGGGTTCGGTGACCGCCCCCAAGGGTTGCCATTTGTACGGGTTCGGTGACCGCCCTCAAGGGTCCCTTAGTGGAATCACGGCATCTTGCATTGTGCGAGGGCGTGAGGAGATTACGGCGGCCCTAGTGGCTTCTTGGGGAGCATTGTGCCTCCACACCGCTCCAAACGGAGATTAGCATCCGCAAGGGTGTGAACTTCGGGATACATCGTCGTCTCCGCGTGCCTCGGTTATCTCTTACCCGAGCCCTTTACTTATGCACCTTACTTTGTGATAGCCATATTGTTTCTTGTCATATATCTTGCTATCACCTAGTAGTTTATCTTGCTTATCTTACGTTGTTGGTGCACATAGATGAGCCTAGTTTTTGTAGGTTTTGTGCTTGACAAATTAACCGCTAGGTTTATTCCGCATTTGCTCAAGCCTAAATCGTAATTATTTTAAAGCTCCTATTCACCCCCCCCCCCCGCTAGGCGACATCCTCGATCTTTCAATTGGTATCAGAGCCTCGTCTCTTTTTATTAGGCTTAACTACCTAGAGAGTAAAGATGTCGACTAGGGGATTAGGATTCTCTAACACTCTTAGTTTCGATGGCACAAATTTTGATGTTCGGGTAATTCGCATGCTTAATCTCTTTAGGGTCATGGACCCAAATTTAGAGCGAATTGTAGATAAGGGATTTTATCCTCCAAAGGATCCCTAAAGATTATCTTTAGAGGATGAGAAAAACTCTTATATCAATGCTCAAGCTTCTAATGTGCTTTTCGATGCTTTGAGCAATGTAGTTATATTTCAACTCATGCCGTTCCGGGATGCTCATGAGTTGTGGACAAAGTTTCAAGATAAATATGGTGTGTTCAAGATTTGTGGGGATGATTGTTCTCCCTCCACCTCCGGCCATGTTGCTTTCTCAACTTCTACTACATCACCCACATGTGGTTTGCAACAAGGTAATGATATGGTGAGTAGTGGTGGTCATTGCAATGATGATAGTGTGCTTATCATTGATGACTCTTCATCACTATGTTATTGCAATGCTCCATCTTTGGACTTTAACACTTCGTGCACCTTACATGTTTCTCATGCTTGTGTTGATAGTCCGTGCATATCATGTAGAAATTGCTTGACTAAATCTCATGATGATATGCTTGCTATATCTTGTTGCCATGATAAAATGCATGTATTTCCTCGAGTTGTTGTACTAACAATGTAGAGGAAACCCAACACTCCATGGAACAAGATGTGGTCTTGAATGGTGCTTCAAGGGATCCTACATCATCATCTATTGCATTTTGCCTTATGGCGAAGGCTTCAATGGTATTTCCCACTTTGAATCCCGATATATCTTGCGATGATATTCATAATGGCAAGAATGATGATGATGTCGATTATGATGAAGAGAATGATGATGTTGCCTCCTTAAAAATTAAGGGGGGAATGATTTTTAAAGCTCTCCTTAAGAATAAAATTGCTCGTTCCAACTTCATGGAAATCATGTCTATTGCTATTGAGGGCAAGAAATATATTGATGAGTTGGAATCTCGTCTTGAGGAGCATGAGGTCACCATTGATAAAATGGAAGGTCATGAGCGTGATTACGCTAATGAGATTGCGGACCTCTCTCAAGCTCTTGAACTTGAACAAACCACCAAGGAATCTCTTGAGGAGACTTTTGCTCTAGAATTATCTAGAGTGAAGGAATCTCATGATAGAGCTCTT
Organism: Aegilops tauschii subsp. strangulata; assembly: GCF_002575655.3. Lineage (NCBI taxonomy): Eukaryota > Viridiplantae > Streptophyta > Magnoliopsida > Poales > Poaceae > Aegilops > Aegilops tauschii. Next base: position 491,405,088 of record NC_053039.3, read on the forward strand.
GAGGTGGCCAATGTTTTTGAAACTAAAAATGCTAAGCTTGAAGTTGCTCATGCTAGACTCCTTGAGGATTTTGAGCACCTCGAAAATGGCTCAAGGGTCATCAAGGGTGAGCTCTTCAAACTCACCGAGTCTCATGATCAACTTGAAGCTTCTTATTTAAAAGAGCTTGCCAAGTTGTCCTCTCCTATTGTCGTTAATGATGATGCTTGTGCTACTAACTCTATTACTTGTGAAGCATCCATTTTGAAGGAGAACGTTGAGCTACGGGCTCAACTTGAGGTTCTATCTAGCAATTATGGGAAATTAGAAGAAAGCCATGAAAAGCTCTCAAGCTCTCATGATGATCTTCTAGTATCCCATAATGTGCTAAATATAGCACATGAGGCCATGATTGATAAGGTAACATCTAGTGAGCCTCATGTGGACACTAGCACTACTTTTAGTCAAAATGCTATATTGCCTTGTGCTAGTCCTCGCGATTCATCCATGCATAACATTGGTACATCTTGTGATGAATTGCTTTCCTTGCCTTGTTGCTCTAACAATGAAGCTTATACTTCCTCTAGTGCTTGTGTTGAGACTAACCATGTAGAGGAAATCAAAGAGCTCAAGGCCCAAGTCACCTCTTTGAAGAAAGATTTGGAAAAGTGTCATGAAGGGAAGGCCATACTCAACAATATCTTGAGTGTACAAAAACCCCCCAATGACAAAGGTGGACTTGGATTCAACTCCAATAAGAAGAAGAAGTCCAAGAGCAACAAGAAGAAGGGCCAAAAACAAGTCAAGAACTCGGCCAAGATCATTTGCTTCAAGTGCAAAATTGAAGGGCATCATGTTAAATCTTGCCCTTTGAAGAAGAAGGCCATTAGTGACAAGCAACAAGGGAAGCGGCCACAAGTTCACTCTCATTCTCAACCTCAAGTTGAAGAAAGGCCTCTTCCCAAGAAAAATCAAGCTAATGCTTCTCAAGTTGAGAAATCAAGTGAGAAGAAAGTAGACGTTGCTACCTATGTCGTGAAAAAGGTCACGTCGCTTCTTCATGCACAAATGGTACCTTATCCAACCCTATTCTAATTGATGATATCTATTCTCTTGGGAAGGATAAGGTTGGCAATGTGTTTGCCAAATTTTTGGTGCTCAAAGTGGTGTCAAGAAAAGAACCATTTTGGTAGCCAAGCCTATTGTGACTAACCTCTTAGGACCCAACTTGGTTGGGGACCAACTAGCTCATACTTGATCAATAGGTGTTCTTGGAGGTCATTGGAGACTTGGCTACATTATGAAGAATTAAGGGGACTTCATCATTCTTATTGTCTCAAGACAAGTCATTCGGATTATCAAGTTTCTATCTTATATCCAATGTTCCTCCTCGCGGTAACTCGTGCTTAAAGTGTTTGCATTGATAGTTACTTGCCCCTTTGCATGTTGGTTTCGTTCCTTGCATGTGTTTGTATATGTTGTGCTTCCAACTTGATTATCTTGAGCAATCAAGTATGTGTGTGTTGGTTTGCACATCATGTATGTGTGTGTCATGCGTTGAGCCTTTTGCATCTTGTTTATTTCTTAGTTGGATCTTGTGAGAGATTAATGGAATATCCCATTATGGGGGAGTGATGTGCTTTGTGCACCTCATAATCCTATAAATGTGTGTACATGAGTAATACCATCTAGTATTGATATTTCAAGATTATCTAGTTGCTATGTGGTATGCCTTCTCATGAAAAATTCAAATTCTAAATAGTCCATTAATTATCTCTTGTTGGATCCTTTTATTTGCCCCTTGTTTATCCTTAATTGGTATCACATTATGGGGGAGTAATATGCTATGTGTATATTACTAGCCTAGAAAATGTGTACATTTGAAATATTGTCACCTAGAGTTGATATTGTAAATTATCTTGTTCCTAGGTGGCATGTTAGCTCTACAAGTTGCAATTTGCTTTTTGTTTGGTGTGAAGATGATGTCGGATATCCTTGCTATCTACCACCGGGAATTATTTCCATTTACTTCTTGTCTTTTGACAATTGGTACTCACTTGTGTGGTAGAATTTATTGATCATCTTTACATTGGCTTTTGCTTTTATTTGCCTTTTCTCTTGCCAAGGAATGTATCAACTCCCTTTGTCTTCCATACCACTTGTGGATCTTGTTTATTTCTTGATCTTGTCTAGTGTTTTCTAGATATAGTGAAAGTGGTGATCCCACCTTGTGCATTTTGTATTAAAATGCAAATTCTCTATAATGCACTAGTCTTGGGGGAGCTATCCTATTTTCTATAAAACACTCATCTTGCGATCCTTATCAAGTGTGTGTTGGTGGAAGGCAAGCCATTTTTGTTTTGGTACTTTGTGCCATCATGAAACTTTGTAGAGAGCTTGGTTTGTTTGGAACCATCCTCTCTTTGGAGTTTGATATCTTTTATTTTGAGTGTATCAATGGATATCTCATTCCTTGATGTATCTTTTATGGATATCCTCCAAGTGTGTTTTATTCATTTGGTATCTTTTCTTCACTTGGTTTTTCTTTGTCATTTGGTATCGATTCTTGAAGGTCTTGAGCATGCATATTTACTTCATGTAGTCTCTGTGGCATGCCTTCTTTATTTGACCCAATATATAGGGAAACTCCACCAAGTCTCAAATTGCATGAGATGTGCATGAAATTCATTTCCTTCTCTTTATGCACATATTTATGTGGAGTTTGTCCTATGTATATTGGTGTTTCTAACTCTTTGATCCCAATGAGTTTGGGTACCATTTTGTTTGTGTTGTTGTTCTAGGAACAATTGGACATGCATTGGATGCTCGGCTCACTCACAAAGAAGGTGGTGTCACCATGTGCTTATTGGAGTCAAGCTAGGATGGTCAATGAACTACTATCTACTACCTTCAATTGGTTTCTTCTACATCCTTCCAATGATATCTCGGTAACAAGTATCTATTCATGCATTATTTTCTTGCATTCAACCTTGTGTAGGTTGCATCTTGGCATGCTATTCATTCCATCTTGTGATACTTGTTTCCTTTCTCAAAGCATCTCAACGACGATCTCATGTTGCTAGTTGTGATGTCTTTGATGGTTGTATGGTAGGAATTCATTTATATACAATAAGACCATATCTAGCCATGTGCTATGCTTCCAAGCAAATATCTTATTGGTATATGTATGACTTTCTTTTGGATATCTTGTTCCTCGTGTTGTAACTATTTCGGGTGTACATCCTTCTTTGTAGATATATATCATCATGATTTCGTCTACCTAGAATCTTATACACTTGAGAGAAGTTGCATATCTAGTTAATATCCTTTCTTTCACGTCCACCTTGTCTTTCTTATGTTATTTCTTTGGTGGCTCCGTGAAAGCTTTTGCCTTGAGTGCGTGTCTTCTATCGTTGCATCTTGATGCACTCTTGTGTGGTGCAGATTATTTTCCTCATGCTTATCTTTACGAGGCTTTTGCCATCTTAATTGGTATCCCTCGTCTTGATGAGGCTTTCATCTTCTATCTTCACCACGGGTTGTCACAAGCATAGGTTCTTTATATGCTTATTAGTAAGCTTGTGAACCCATTTGCTAGTTGTGTGTGGGAATGATAGGCCTTGCACAGTGTGCCTCATTCTTTCAAGACTTTATTGATGCTTAATGCTCATCCGTACATTAGTCTTCTCAAGTGCATTGCCTTGACTCACACACATCATTTTGGTTGAGCCCATTCTTAAGTTGCCTCTTTTACTTGTTGCTCAACCATGTGTTTGTTGCAAGTACTAGGCTTTGTTTCCTATATGCTCACTTGCACTTGTTGTAAGTTTCTATTGATTTTGGGGGAGCTATGATCCTATTTTGTGCACTTTGTATCCAAATACAAATATTCTTATGCGTGCACAAATCATGGGGAGCTTCTCTAGTTTCTTTAGAACACTCCTTTGCTCATATCATAATATCCTTTATTCATGTGGCTCATAGGATCTTTGGTCTAGTTGGTTCAATTGATATCCTTTGATCGCTTGCTTCAATTGGTATCTTTTGATTGCTTGATTGCTTGTGTCTCTCTTTCTTATGTCCTTGTGGCATATCATTCTTTAGCAATCTTTGTGCCTCAATATAGTTTGTGTTCCTCCAAGTATTTACCTTTGGATATGTGTTGTATTCCACTCACTTGTTGAGAAATACACAACTTATGGAGGACCACAATTTATATTGGCCTTCTAAGCTTTTCGCCCATTTTGGCAATCGATGCCAATGGGGGAGAAGTTTGAGAGAGTTTTGTGGAGAAGTTTAGAGAGTTGTCTCTTCTGGCTTTGGTTTGTTCCTAAGCATACGCATCTCCTACGCATGCATTATTGGTTGTTGCATGGCATGGTGATGCATAATTCCTTATATGTGGAGAAGTTTAGAGAGTTGTCTCTTCTGGCTTTGGTTTGTTCCTAAGCATACGCATCTCCTACGCATGCATTATTGGTTGTTGCATGGCATGGTGATGCATAATTCCTTATATAAACTCTCTTGAAAGTGATTGTCATCAATTACCAAAATGGGGGAGATTGAAAGGACATGCGGTGCCCCCATGTGTGGTTTTGGTAATTGATGACATTCTCTATGGACTAATGGTTGCATTGAGTTATATTTGAAGGACTTGTCCATAGGCATTTCTTGAAGTCCATGTGTTGGTTTCAAGGAGTTTATGTGTTGACCAAGGTGCTATTAAGGAATTATCCAAAGATTGGTCATGTGAGTGTTGAGCTTATTGCAAGCATGTCTTGAAGAAGAAGATTGTGTGATCATTCATGTTTACCTTCAAGACATCATCCAAACGAAGAGAGTTGGAAAGATTCAAGGTTGATCAAGACTAAGTCAAGAGTGAATCAAGTTGATCAACTCACAAAGCGTAAAAGATGTACCGAGAGGGATCAAGTGATCCCATGCTATGGTAAGCATTGTCCATTGCACTTTGTGTACTAACCCATGGTCTATGTGAGAGTTCTATGTGGGGTTAGGTACATGTCCATGGGCTTGCGTCAAGAGGAAAATATCATACAACTCATGGAAATGATGACATCAAGTGGTGATCGTCATCAAGATTGCCGTGTGCAAGTTCAGGTGGAGCATCGCGAAGAGATCAAGTTCTTGAAGCTTGCCATCCATTGTGGTGTCAATGGACTTGTGAAGATGTGCCGAAGAGTGGCTCACCCATAGTGGAGTATGGGGGAGCAATCATCTAGTCTCCATCGACCCAACGCAATCAAGAAAGGTGGTCCATCTTAAGGAGGACAAGATCGTCATCATCTAGCTCAAGTGGATCATGTGCAAGGCAAAGGTTTGCCATTGATAGGTTTTCTATTTTACCGGTCTCATGGTGGTAGTTGTGAGACCGGGTTATAGGATCGTTTGCTGTACTATCAAGGGGGGCTCTCAAGTTGGTAGCTTGATCGTATCGTTAGTAGAGAGCTCAAACCATTGCATCCTTGCATCATGTTTCTTGGTTCTTGTTTGGTTCTCTTTGTGAGTCTTAGAACTTATGTTCTTCTTGATGACAAGCTCGAGTTCATCGAAAACGGAGTTCACATGCCTCTTCTATTGCGTTTTCGGTGTTGTAGTTTTTACCGGTCTTATTCGAGGAAGGGTTCTCACCATTTTCTCTTGGGACTTTTCTAATTTGCTTCTTATTGTTATTTCTATCAGGATTGTGTTAGCCCTTGTCGTTAGCTTTCCAACAAACTTGGTTTCGTCGAATTCGGAGTCCGTTTGCGGAAGTTGTGGTAGTTTTGGTGTTCTGAAAAGGCTGCAGCGGTACTACCACGGACAGGAGCGGATGTAATTTTTTACTACCGCTCTTGGGAGCGGTACCGTGGCTACTTCCGCTTCAGACCAAAAACTCGTCACAAGTCCAGCGGTGGTAGGCACGGATGTATTTTTTTAGTACCGCTACCCCTAGCGGTAGTACCGTGAGGACGAGCGGTAGTACCGCTCTGTGCGGGCTGTGAGCATAACGGTTGGATTTTCCCCCACCTATAGAAGGGGGTCTTCTTCCCCAATGAACCTTATCCTTTGAGCTCGTGTTCTTCCCCCATTGTTGACCTTCTTCGAGCTTGCTAACTTGTTGGGGAACGTAGTAATTTCAAAAAAATTCCTACGCACACGCAAGATCATGGTGATGCTTAGCAACGAGAGGGGAGAGTGTTGTCCACGTACCCTCGTAGACCGAAAGCGGAAGCGTTATCACAACGCGGTTGATGTAGTCGTACGTCTTCACGATTCGACCGATCAAGTACCGAACGCACGGCACCTCCGAGTTCAGCACACGTTCAGCTCGATGACGTCCCTCGAACTCCGATCTAGCCGAGTGTTGAGGGAGAGTTTCGTCAGCACAACGGCGTGGTGACGATGATGATGTTCTACCGACGCAGGGCTTCGCCTAAGCTCCGCAACGATATTATCGAGGTGTAATATGGTGGAGGGGGGCACCGCACACGGCTAAAATATCGTATATCAATTGTGTGTAGAGGTGCCCCCCTGCCCCTGTATATAAAGGAGCAAGGGGGAGGCCGGCTGCCTTTGGGCGCGCCAAGGAGAGGGGGGAGTCCTCCTCCTAGTAGGAGTAGGACTCCCCTTTCCTAGTCCAACTAGGAAGAGAGGGGGGAAGGAAAGAGAGGGAGAGGGAGAGGGAAAGAGGGGCTGCGCCCCCCTCCCCTAGTCCAATTCGGACTCCTCATGGGAGGGGGCGCGCCACCTCCTGGCTGCTGCCCTCTCTCTCCCCTCAAGGCCCACTAAGGCCCAATACTTCCCCGGGGGGTTCCGGTAACCCCTCCGGCACTCCGGTTTTATCCGAAACTTCTCCGGAACACTTCCGGTGTCTGAATATAGTCGTCCAATATATCAATCTTTATGTCTCGACCATTTAGAGACTCCTCGTCATGTCCGTGATCACATCTGGGACTCCGAACAACCTTCGGTACATCAAAACATATAAACTCATAATATAACTGTCATCGTAACTTTAAGCGTGCGGACCCTACGGGTTCGAGAACTATGTAGACATGACCGAGACACCTCTCCGGTTAATAACCAATAGCGGAACCTGGATGCTCATATTGGTTCCTACATATTCTACGAAGATCTTTATCGGTCAGACCGCATAACAACATACGTTGTTCCCTTTGTCATCGGTATGTTACTTGCCCGAGATTCGATCGTCGGTATCTCGATACCTAGTTCAATCTCGTTACCGGCAAGTCTCTTTACTCATTCTGTAATACATCATCCCGCAAATAACTCATTAGTCACAATGCTTGCAAGGCTTATAGTGATGTGCATTGCTGAGTGGGCCCAGAGATACCTCTCCGACAATCGGAGTGACAAATCCTAATCTCGAAATACGCCAACTCAACAAGTACCTTTGGAGACACCTGTAGATCACCTTTATAATCACCCATTTACGTTGTGACGTTTGGTAGCATGCAAAGTGTTCCTCCGGTAAACGGGAGTTGCATAATCTCAGTCATAGGAACATGTATAAGTCATGAAGAAAGCAATAGCAACATATTAAACGATCGGGTGCTAAGCTAACGGAATGGGTCAAGTCAATCACGTCATTCTCCTAATGAGGTGATCCCGTTAATCAAATGAAAACTCATGTCTATGGCTAGGAAACATAACCATCTTTGATTAACGAGCTAGTCAAGTAGAGGCATACTAGTGACACACTGTTTGTTTATGTATTCACACATGTATTATGTTTCCAGTTAATACAATTCTAGCATGAATAATAAACATTTATCATGATATAAGGAAATAAATAATACTTTATTATTGCCTCTAGGGCATATTTCCTTCATAACTCTCAATCCCTCCATGGATTCTTGCTAGTTTTTTGAGGGAAAAGAGAGAGGAGATCTAGATCCACATTTCCACCAATCACTTTCTCCTCTGTGTGAGGGGAACCTCTTGGATCTAGATCTTGGAGTTCTTGGTGTTCTCCTTTTCGTTCTTTCTCTCATTTTCCTCCCTAGCATTTGTTGCTTTGGTGGGATTTGGGAGAGGAGGACTTGGGCACTCCGTGTGCCCTTGCCATTGCATTTGGTGCATCGGTTTGAGTTCTCCACGGTGATACGTGGAAGTTACAAGTTGAGAAGCTTATTTGTACCCTTGAGCTTGTTCCTCTTGGGTGCTTGGGCGCCCTAGGCGGTTGAGATCACCTCGGAGCCATATTCCATTGTGGTGAAGCTTCGTGGTGTCGTTGGGGAGATAGCCCCAACCTTTGTGGTGTTCGGAGCTCAATCATTGTGGTGTAAAGCTCCGGGCTAGCGTCGGGGTCTCCAATTAGGTTGTGGAGATCGCCCCGAGCATTTTGACGGGTTCCGGTGACCGCCCCCAAGGGTTCCCAAAGTGTACGGGTTCGGTGACCGCCCCCAAGGGTTGCCATTTGTACGGGTTCGGTGACCGCCCTCAAGGGTCCCTTAGTGGAATCACGGCATCTTGCATTGTGCGAGGGCGTGAGGAGATTACGGTGGCCCTAGTGGCTTCTTGGGGAGCATTGTGTCTCCACACCGCTCCGAACGGAGATTAGCATCCGCAAGGGTGTGAACTTCGGGATACATCGTCGTCTCCGCGTGCCTCGGTTATCTCTTACCCGAGCCCTTTACTTATGCACCTTACTTTGTGATAGCCATATTGTTTCTTGTCATATATCTTGCTATCACCTAGTAGTTTATCTTGCTTATCTTAAATTGTTGGTGCACATAGATGAGCCTAGTTGTTGTAGGTTTTGTGCTTGACAAATTAACCGCTAGGTTTATTCCGCATTTGCTCAAGCCTAAACCATAATTATTTTAAAGCGCCTATTCACCCCCCCCCCCCCCGCTAGGCGACATCCTCGATCTTTCAAGGGTGTTTCCGCAATAACAAGACAACCCTTAGCCGACGTCTCGGTGCCCGAAAGGCGGTTGTGTTAGCGGAAACGAGGCAATCAGATATGCGGGCTTTATAACTTTCACTTAGTCATAGGAGCTTAAAGTTGGGAGGCCAGCTAGTACCCAGTTAGTGTTCGGCGACAGCCGAGGTCAAGCCGTAAACACTTCGGCCAATGTTATGAACGGCCCATCAGTTAACACAGTCATCGGACCGCTGACCAGTTTACGCTTATTGTGACTGTCAGTTTTCGGCTTTCTCCCCTGAGGTGCTTAACCATGCGAGCTGGAAGCACAATCGCAGTGGTTCTCCCTTTGCACACCTAGCCGAAAAAAGCGGAACGTAGGAGGCAAGCACAGGAGCCGGGCAACACAACTATTGACCGAAGACACAATTCGAAACCGATGCATATAAAGCAATATCCGAGAATGTTTTTGCTGAATCTCTAAAGGTGTCCGGCGTTGCAGTGCGAGACTTATGCTGAAAACACACAAATAGTTAAAAAGTGCCATAGGCTTGGAAAACCAAAAAACTTCAGTAAAAACTTGACGTCTGAACTAGATCAAGTGTTCGGTGCCAATCCGAAAATTGGTCTTAGAAAAAAAAGTGTGCTTCTGTCGTGCTTTAACATGACACATCCTATCTCAAGACTTCAAGCAGGCCAGCCTACGGCTTCAACCTCCTATCCCGAAGGCGGAGTACTTCTCGTTAGGCTACTTTAGCAAACTAAACTCTAGCGGCTTTGAGAGAGAAATTAGGCTCCCCGGCTATTGACCACACACTCGCATCGAAAAAGGAGTGGTAGAAAAAGACTTTGCCACGATTAACAAAAATGGCTCATACTAATTTAAGAGCCCCCAAGTGACTTGGGTAAAAGAATTGTGTGTATAATGATTGTATGTACCAAAGCTCTTATATCATATATGTGTTCACCCAAACTTTAAACGTGTCTTAACCGACCGTCGGCTTCTCCCTCTTCGGTCAAGGGCCGAAAAGTGTTATGTACTCCACCTGTCGAGAATATCGACGGTGTTTCCGATAACCAGGCAATCAGGCCATAAGGCTGTAACAGACAAAGCGCGCTCAGGGAACTTATGCTATATTACTGACGAAGTGTAAGGAGCATCTTCGAAGAAAATAGTACCCCCACCGATACCTTTCTTCGGTTGCTCATTGTTACTATGAGACTTGTGCAATAGCTTTTTTGTACTCATGAGTTCCGTTGTGTGCCGACCATGATTGAAAACAATAAGAGCGCTAGCTTTTGGCTTCACCCAGTCTGATGACCGATCTCGGATGACCCAATCGTGACAATCGCAGAGGTGCTCCCTTTACTCCCTAGCCGAACAATCAGGAACGTAGGGTTAACACGGGAGCAAGGCAACATAGCTTGCAGAACACTTAAGTCAACATGGTGCATATTGTGGCGTAATACACGAACAAGGAACGAAGCCATACAAGTATAATCATATGCAAGAGGAAAGGCTTCATAAAGGAAGCCCCCAAGTAAACGGGGTATTTGAATTTGTGTGTCACAAACAAAGTTTTGACAAGGAAGTTTTTCACAAACAACTTTTTGCCAAAAAAGTATAATGCTTGGTCGAACCGAACAAAATTTAAAACTGAGAGTTTTTGAGCATGAAAGCGACTTAGCTGGTTAATGTGCTCGGTGTTGATGACGCGATTCGGGCTTGTGGAGGGACGAGGTCCCAGCCCCTAAGCCGGTCCCGGGGTGGCGGAGTGAAGAGCTCGGCACTCCGAAGTGGCGACATAGCACGGCCAATGTGGCGAGGTGGAACCCCCGGTCCGTCCGAGGCGATGAAGCAGGCCGACAGTAAGACGCTGAAGTTCCCGGCGTGGGTTAATGAAGTGATGATGAAGCCCCCGGTCCAGCCGAGGTGACATGGTACGTCAGTACGCCGAGGTGACAGTGCTGCCCAACCCAGATAATTTACCTGAGAGGCGATGAAGTAATAACATGGCGATGCTGGCAAAGGTTGGCTTCCCGAGGGAAAGCCCCGGTCCAGCTAACATGACGAAGTTAGTCGTCTAGTGACGCCAAAGTCTCCGGAGTAGGTTGAGGAAGCGAACGGCGCGGGGTTGCCAACACAGGGCAGCACGCCAAGGCGACAACACAATTGTGTCGACGGAGGTGGGACGACGACGTCGGCATGCCGAGGTGACAGCGCGGCCCGGTCTAAACCAATCGCCTACACACATTAAATAGTGCAAGCCAGGAATAATAACAATAATATGCTTAAAAAACAAAAATTCTTCTACTTAATTAATTTAAGTGAAGTAAATAATTAAAGAAATATGGCCTGAGCGCCATGGTCGGTCCAGTGGAGTGGCAGCGCGGAAAAGCCGACACAGGGACGCGCGTCGAGGCGACGCCATGACTTGGCCGACGCAGGCGGGACGACGACATCGACTTGCCAAGGTGCTAGCGCGGCCCAGCCTAAATAGATTGCCTGCACACACAAAGTAGTGCAATCCAAATAATAATAATAATAATAAATCCTTTGCACAGTTAATTTATGCAAAGTTTATATAAATAATAAAACAAATACGGCCTCCGCGCCGAAGTAATATCGACATCATGGGGATGTCGACGCTGGTGAGAGATCATCGGCTAGAGCGAAAATCTAATTGTGACCCGCCAGCGTCGATAACCTGCGCGCAAAATTATACCGGTTCCCAGTACAAAGGTCTTTGGTAGTATGTATCTGCAAGAACAATTTTAATAGGAGAAAAAGCACCTAATTGCTCGTACTGGTCAAAGCAATCGTGCTAGCACTTGGATGATCTCTTGTGCGCTTGCTACCACGGTGCAAGGACACTGTATACTTTAACAGGAACTGATGGCCTGGCCAGCAACAACCCTGCTACTTAAAAAATAGAAAGGAAAAAAGGAAAGGAAAGAAGAGAATCTCCCTAATATGTGTTCGGAGTTTCTTGTCTCCATGTTATTCCTGTGGCAATCCAAACAAAAACATATGTTGCTTATATTACGTGGACAATGGCAGTCCTAGTAATAGTAGTACTTGCACGTGGGACATGCATATACGACAGATGATTAGCCAAAAGCATAAACTGCCTCATGATTAATAAATAAAGAAAAGAGAATTAGGATCGGATCACCCTTGTGTGTTTCCAACAATCTGAATTCGGACTAGGCCCATGGGGGGGCGCAGCCAGCCCTTGGCAGCCCCTCTCTCTCCCTAGGCCCAATAAGGCCCATTACTTCTTTGGTGGTTCCGATAACCCTTCCGGCACTCCGATATTTAACCGGTGACTCCTGGAACTCATCCGATGTCCGAATAACATCGTCCAATATATCATTCTTTATGTCTCGACCATTTTGAGACTACTCGTCATGTCCGTGATCAGATCCGGGACTCCGAACTACCTTCGGTACATCAAAACACATAAACTCATAATACCGATCGTCATCGAACGTTAAGTGTGCGGACCCTACGGGTTCGAGAACTATGTAGACATGACCGAGACTCATCTCCGGTCAATAACCAATAGCGGAACCTGGATGCTCATATTGGCTCCCACATATTCTACGAAGATCTTTATCGGTCAAACCGCATAAAAACATACGTTGTTCCCTTTGTCATCAGTATGTTACTTGCCCGAGATTTGATCGTCGGTATCTCAATACCTAGTTCAATCTCGTTACCGGTAAGTCTCTTTACTCGTTCCGTAATGCATCATCCCGTAACTAACTCATTAGTCACATTGCTTGCAAGGCTTATAGTGATGTGCATTACCGAGAGGGCCCAAAGATACCTCTCTGACAATCGGAGTGACAAATCCTAATCTCGATCTATGCCAAATCAACAAACACCATCGGAGACACCTGTAGAGCATCTTTATAGTCACCCAGTTACATTGTGACGTATGATACCACACTAAGTGTTCTTCCGGTATTCGGGAGTTGCGTCATCTCATAGTCATAGGAACATGTATAAGTCATGAAGAAAGCAATAGCAACAAACTAAACGATCATCGTGCTAAGCTAACGGATGGTTCTTGTCAATCACATCATTCTCTAATGATGTGATCCCATTCATCAAATGACAACTCATGTCTATGGGTAGGAAACTTAACCATCTTTGATTAACGAGCCAGTCAAGTAGAGGCATACTAGTGACACTCTGTTTGTCTATGTATTCACACATGTACTAAGTTTCTGGTTAATACAATTCTAGCATGAATAATAAACATTTATCATGATATAAGGAAATATAAATAACAAATCTATTATTGCCTCTAGGGCATATTTCCTTCAGTCTCCCACTTGCACTAGAGTCAATAATCTAGATTACACAGTAATGATTCTAATACCCATGGAGTCTTGGTGCTGATCATGCTTTGCTCGTGAGAGAGGCTTAGTCAACGGGTCTGCAACATTCAGATCCGTATGTATCTTGCAAATCTCTATGTCTCCCTCCTTGACTTGATCGCGGATGGAATTGAAGCGTCTCTTGATGTGCTTGGTTCTCGTGAAATTTGGATTCCTTTGCCAAGGCAATTGCACCAGTATTGTCACAAAAGATTTTTATTGGACCCGATGCACTAGGTATGACACCTAGATAGGATATGAACTCCTTCATCTAGACTCCTTCATTTGCTGCTTCCGAAGCAGCTATGTACTCCGCTTCACACGTAGATCCCGCCACGACGCTTTGCTTGGAACTGCACCAACTGACAGCTCCACCGTTCAATATAAATACGTATCCGGTTTGTGACTTAGAGTCATCCGGATCAGTGTCAAAGCTTGCATCGACATAACCATTTACGACGAGCTCTTTGTCACCTCCATAAACGAGAAACATATCCTTAGTCCTTTTCAGGTATTTCAGGATGTTCTTGACCGCTGTCCAGTGATCCACTCCTGGATTACTTTGGTACCTCCCTGCTAAACTAATAGCAAGGCACACATCAGGTCTGGTACACAGCATTGCATACATGATATAACCTATGGCTGAAGCATAGGGAATGACTTTCATTTTCTCTCTATCTTCTGCAGTGGTCGGGCATTGAGTCTGACTCAACTTCACACCTTGTAACACAGGCAAGAACCCTTTCTTTGCTTGATCCATTTTGAACTTCTTCAAAACTTTATCAAGGTATGTACTTTGTGAAAGTCCAAGTAAGCATCTCGATCTATCTCTATAGATCTTGATGCCCAATATATAAGCAGCTTCACCGAGGTCTTTCATTGAAAAACTCTTGTTCAAGTATCCTTTTATGCTATCCAGAAATTCTATATCATTTCCAATCAACAATATGTCATCCACATATAATATTAGAAATACTACAGAGCTCCCAGTCACTTTCTTGTAAATACAGGCTTCTCAAAAGTCTGTATAAAACCATATGCTTTGATCACACTATCAAAACGTTTATTCCAACTCCGAGATGCTTGCACCAGTCCATAAATGGATCTCTGGAGCTTGCACACTTTGTTAGCATCCTTTGGATCGATAAAACCTTCTGGTTGCATCATATACAACTCTTCTTCCAGAAATCCATTCAGGAATGCAGTTTTTACATCCATTTGCCAAATTTCATAATCATAAAATGCCGCAATTGCTAACATGATTCAGACGGACTTAAGCATTGCTACGGGTGAGAAGGCCTCAACGTAGTCAACTCCTTGAACTTGTCGAAAACCTTTCGCAATAAGTCGAGCTTTGTAGACAGTAACATTACCATCAGCGTCAGTCTTCTTCTTGAAGATCCATTTATTCTCTATGGCTTGCCGATCATCGGGCAAGTCAACCAAAGTCCACACTTTGTTCTCATACATGGATCCCATCTCGGATTTCATGGCTTCGAGCCATTTCGCGGAATCTGGGCTCATCATCGCTTCCTCATAGTTTGTAGGTTCGTCATGGTCAAGTAACATGAGCTCCAAAACAGGATTACCGTACCACTCTGGTGTGGATCTTACTCTGGTTGACCTACGAGGTTCGGTAGTAACTTGATCTGAAGTTACATGATCATCATCATTAGCTTCCTCACTAATTGGTGTAGGAGTCACAGGAACTGATTTCTGTGATGAACTACTTTCCAATAAGGGAGCAGGTACAGTTACCTCATCAAGTTCTACTTTCCTCCCACTCACTTCTTTCGAGAGAAACTCCTTCTCTAGAAAGGATCCATTCTTAGCAACAAATGTCTTGCCTTCGGATATGTGATAGAAGGTGTACCCAACAGTCTCCTTTGGGTATCCTATGAAGACACATTTCTCCGATTTGGGTTCGAGCTTATCAAGTTGAAGCTTTTTCACATAAGCATCGCAGCCCCAAACTTTAAGAAGCGACAACTTGGGTTTCTTGCCAAACCACAGCTCATAAGGTGTCGTCTCAACGGATTTAGATGGTGCCCTATTTAACGTGAATGTGGCCGTCTCTAAAGCATAACCCCAAAATGATAGCGGTAAATCAGTAAGAGACATCATAGATCGCACCATATCTAATAAAGTGCGGTTACGACGTTCGAACACACCATTACGTTGTGGTGTTCCGGCTGGCGTGAGTTGCGAAACTATTCCGCATTGTTTCAAATGAAGACCAAACTCGTAACTGAAATATTCTCCTCCATGATCAGATCGTAGAAACTTTATTTTCTAGTTACGATGATTTTCCATTCACTCTAAAATTCTTTGAACTTTTCAAATGTCAGACTTATGTTTCATTAAGTAGATATACCCATATCTGCTCAAATCATCTGTGAAGGTCAGAAAATAACGATACCCGTCGCGAGCCTCAATATTCATTGGACCACATACATCAGCATGTATGATTTCCAAAAAATCCGTTGCTCGCTCCATTGTTCCGAAGAACGGAGTTTTAGTCATCTTGCCCATGAGGCATGGTTCGCAAGTACCAAGTGATTCATAATCAAGTGATTCCAAAAGTCCATCAGTATGGAGTTTCTACATGCGCTTTACACCAATATGACCTAAACGGCAGTGCCACAAATAATTTGCACTATCATTATCAACTCTGCATCTTTTGGCTTCAATATTATGGATATGTGTGTCACTACTATCGAGATTCAACAAAAATAGACCACTCTTCAAGGGTGCATGACCATAAAAGATATTACTCATATAAATAGAACAACCATTATTCTCAAATTTAAATGAATAACCGTCTCGCATCAAACAAGATCCAGACATAATGTTCATGCTTAACTCTGGCACCAAATAACAATTATTCAGGTCTAAAACTAATCCCGAAGGTAGATGTAGAGGTAGCGTGCCGACGGATATCACATCGACTTTGGAACCATTTCCCACGCGCATCGTCACCTCGTCCTTAGCCAATCTTCACTTAATCCGTAGTCCCTATTTCGAGTTGCAAATATTAGCACCAGAACCAGTATCAAATACCCAGGCACTACTGCGAGCATTAGTAAGGTACACATCAATAACATGTATATCACATATACCTTTGTTCACCTTGCCATCCTTCTTATTCGCCAAATACTTGGGGCAGTTCCGCTTCCAGTGACAAGTCCCTTTGCAGTAGAAGCACTCAGTCTCAAGCTTAGGTCCAGACTTGGGCTTCTTCACTTGAGCAGCAACTTGCTTGCTGTTCTTCTTGAAGTTCCCCTTCTTCCCTTTACCCTTTTTCTTGAAACTGGTGGTCTTGTTGACTGTCAACACTTGATGCTCCTTCTTGATTTCTACCTCCGCAGCCTTTAGCATCGCGAAGAGCTCGGGAATTGTCTTATCCATCCCTTGCATATTATAGTTCACCACGAAGCTCTTGTAGCTTGGTGGCAGTGATTGAAGAACTCTGTCAATGACACTATCAAGTGGAAGATTAACTCCCAGCTGACTCAAGTGATTATGATACCCAGACATTTTGAGTATATGCTCACTGACAGAACTATTCTCATCCATTTTGCAAATGTAGAACTTATTGGAGACTTCATATCTCTCAATCCGGGCATTTGCTTGAAATATTAACTTCACCTCCTGGAACATCGTTATGCTCCATAACGTTCAAAACGTCGTTGAAGTCCTGGTTCTAAGCCGTAAAGCATGGCACACTGAACTATCGAGTAGTCATCAGCTTTGCTATGCCAGATGTTCACAACGTCCGGCGTTGCTCCTGCAGCGGGTCTTGCACCTAGCGGTGCTTCCAGGACGTAATTCTTCTGTGCGGCAATGAGGATAATCCTCAAGTTATGGACCCAGTCCGTGTAGTTGCTACCATCAGCTTTCAACTTAGCTTTCTCTAGGAACGCATTAAAATTCAAAGGAATAGTAGCACGGGCCATTGATCTACAACAACATAGACATGCAAAATACTATCAGATACTAAGTTCATGATACATTAAAGTTCAATTAATCATATTACTTAAGAACTCCCACTTAGATAGACATCCCTCTAATCATCTAAGTGATCACGTGATCCAAATCAATTAAACCATGTCTGATCATCACGTGAGATGGAGTAGTTTTCAATGGTGAACATCACTATGTTGATCTCCATCTCCAAAGCACCGTCATGATCACCATCGTCACCGGCTTGACACCTTGATCTCCGTCGAAGCATCGTTGTCGTCTCGCCAACTATTGCTATCATGACTATCGCTACCGCTTAGTGATAAAGTAAAGCAATTACATGGCGATTGCATTTCATACAATAAAGCGACAACCATAAGGCTCCTGCCAGTTGCCGATAACTGTTACAAAACATGATCATCTCATACAACAATTTATATATCATCACGTCTTGACCATATCACATCACAACATACCCTGCAAAAACAAGTTAGATGTCCTCTACTTGTTGTTGCAAATTTTACGTCGCTGCTACAGGCTAAGCAAGAACCGTTCTTACCTACGCATCAAAACCACAACGATTTTTCGTCAACTTTGCTGTTTTAACCTTCGACAAGGACCGGCCGTAGTCACACTCGATTCAACTAAAGTTGGAGAAACTGACACTCGCCAGCTACCTATGTGCAAAGCACGTCGGTAGAACCAGTCTCGCGTAAGCGTACGTGTCGTGGAATTGCACGGCAGATGTCCTAGTGTGAGGACTTAGTCGTGAGGCCAACGCATCTATGCGGTAGCTTGAAGGGGTTGATTGGAATCGAGAGACGCAACACGCAGGACAAAGATTTAGACAGCTTCGGGCCCCGGGAAACATCATCCGGTAACAACCCTACATGCTGTTTGTGGCTAGGTCTCATTATCATCACGAGGGAGTCGCCGTAAACTAGCTCTCCTAGTTATGTCTAGCCCTAAGCTTATTTTCTCTCTCCCTCTTGGGGTGCCCTGCCCCTCCTTATATGAGTTGAAGGGGCGGGTTACATGTAGAGTCCAATTAAGACTTAAGACTTAACTACTCTGACTTCTCTTCACGGGCTTCTCTCCATGGGCTTCTTAACGTTTTGGGCTTATTAACCCCAGGCGACTCTGTCACAGTCTGACTTAAACATCTGGCTTAAACAATCTGTCGGCTTACAATCTGCCGGCTTAACATCTGGCTTAACTGTCTTGCTTAACTGTCTGGCTTAACTGTCTGGCTTAACTGTGTGCCGGCTTACCATGCTTAACTGTCTCTGTCGGCTTACCCTGCTTAACTGTATGTCAGCTTACCCTGCTTAACTATCCGCCGGCTTACCCTGCTTAACTCTTCGCCGGTTTAAACAGCTTAAACAATCTGCCGGGTCACCAATGGAACACCAAGTCCCAGCCGGGTCATATCTCCGGCCGGGTCATACCGCGGGGTATATCCCCGACATTAGCCCCCAGTTTAATTTGGATTTATCCATGTTAAACTGATCCTATAAACAAAACACAAGAACAATTTTAACAGGTTATGCTCCTGGTTAAATATCTTTGTAAGCCGGCACCTGATCAGCCTTAACTCCTTGTTATTTCCTTCTTCGAAAATCCGGGTCAATAAGCCAACTTCATAATAAATTTGCTCATGTTGGTTTCTCATAGAGAAAGACTGTGAAGAATAATTCATTTGACTCAGCTCCCAATGCTTAAAAATATTTGTCTTGAAATACTCACGTGACCTTCAACCGGCTTAAAGATGAAAAAACTTGCCGGGTTATAAATAGATGATGCCGAGTCATAATTGTTGCCGACGCCGGGTCAAAACTAAGAATTTTGAAGATTTCTCTCCCTCATATCCATATTACCTATAGCCCCCAAGTCTTGAGCAGAACAAAGTAATGACTTAAGACTTGCTTCAACATAAATATTACCACTTTAAAGAAATCCATGTTGTTCATCTCAATCACTAGTCAAAACTGAGTATTCCACATTGTAGCCCCCAAGTGCCGGGTTGTCATGCTTGCAGCAACCTGGGACTTGAAATTGCTTTATGCTCATAAAAACTTCAACCAGTGTAGCCCCCAAGGGCCGGGTCATTATGCAATAATGAGCAGGGACTTTATAGATATGATCATGTAGATTTGAGCAGCAACGTGTTGCCCCCAGGGGTCGGCTTAGTAAGATAATATTGAGCTGGGACTTTATATATACTTCTTTGAAAAGAACATCTTATGATGTAACCCTCACCATGGGGCTCGAACCCACGTCCATAAGGTTAAGAGCTTTGTACTCTAACAACTGAGTAGTGGACCTTTTAGCATAATCGATTAAGACTTGTGTACCTTGAATTTTTGACAGGAGCAATTGGTAGCCCCCAAGGGCCGGCTCATTATGATGTGATGAGTTGGGTCTTCAATAAGGTGAGCAAAGATGACTTTGCATTAGCCCCCAAGTGTCATGGTGCATGATTGCAGCGACATGAGACTTGCATATTTGATGTAATCTCAACTTGAATAATGTAGCCCCCAAGTGCCGGGTCGTAAGCCTGCAGCGACTCGGGACTATTCCTTCCATTGTAGAATAAATTATATCCATTTATAAAATAATAGCCATTGCGCTGAAGCGACTTTGAAAACCTCCATCATAATACTGGTTATTGATAACCATAATAAAAAATCCAGCCATGTTGGCTATTAAAGATTTGAATAATATACCCAATGATTTATAAGCGCATGATTCCAATGGTGCAATCCAAATACATACTGGCGACTTATAGTCGAAAGCCAGGCCAGGTTAATAAACACCGGATATTATCTTATCTCATACTGGCGACTTATAGTCAAAAGCCAGGCTGGGTTAATGAACACCGGTTACTGTCATATATGACTCATAAGGTATTATAATCCTTATTGGTTTTCAACCATGTATTACTATGTCACAAGAGAAAAATCGCAAAAAAGACATTCAAATCAAATCAACAGAAAAAAAAACAAGGCTTTCATAGGCTGCCAAGCCAAAATATCTTCTCCAATGAAACTAGCATTAGCCACTAGAAGGTACGCGCTTTCCGTGGGCCGGCACTCACATTACCCAATCGACATTTTAACCCAGATAAGTTCAGTTCTTATTTAAAGATAGACTTATCAGGAGTACGCGGGGTCAGAGTAGCATCGTGCATAACAGGCCGATTTATCCAAGTTTCAAGGAAGGCGGCTTTATCAGCCTGAGCTTCCCCTTGCTATCCGTAAGCCGTGCCCTCACATGACAAACCGGCGTTTTAACCTTAACAAGTTCAGGGTCTTGTTGAAAAGATTGACTGTTAAGAGTTTGCCAGGTCAATCAGGATTACCTGATGGAAAAGCATCTGACATACAGGCAGGATAACCCGGGGTTTTAGGTGAATACACCTGTCTTCCAAGCCTGGCTTTTAAGCCTATCACAAGGGTTATAGCAACTCTTGTTCTTTAGAACAAAAGAGCCCCCAAGCAATATTTCTGAGCTATGCTCAATGGGCACCTATGTTTGAGTTGTGCTTTTGCAACAGACTCTCTTTGGTCCTTTTAATCTGGGTAGCAAGCCCCAAGTTTTTTTTATGTGGCCTATAAGCCGGATCAAAGGGTAATCATAACTTTGCTCTACAAAGCAGAAGTCCCCAAGTGACCAATAAGATAAACCCATCAGGCAGGATACCCATGTTTGAACCGCGTATCATGGCAGCAAGTTCTCTTTGGCAACCTTTATTTTTTCTGAGAACTCAAACTTTGCGAGAGATAATTCTTCTTGAACCAGAACTTTAAACCGGATTTGAAAGCTTCAAAGATTTGTGGGAGACAGATTGTCCTTGAACCGGATTTTGAATCGGAATTCTTCTTTTTAAGCCGGAAATTTTTTGACGGCTTTTTAACTTTTCATCAATAGGGCAATAGCCTCTGAGGCCGGGTTATCTTCCCTCCAATGACCCAAAGTTCTTGAATCTCCTTAAACTGGCAACATTTACTGAGCCATGTCCATGTAGCCCCCGAGTCTTAAGATGACTCGAGGAGTTGTCTTGAGATTCTCCATTTTTGACCATGATATAAACCGGCATAGAGTTGAGCAGTGGAACGCTGTAATATGTTAAAGTCGTAGGCAAGGTAGTGAGTTGATGATCTTCGGAGCACTCATTGTTTATCCTTAGCGTTGATAACACGATGTGAATCCACAAAAGGTTGAGGTTGACCACGGCGGGTTATAAATGATCCTGTATGGTTTTGTGTCAGTAACCCGGCCAGTGGGTCATCCACGCTGATTGTTGAAATTACCCAAACTGCAGTGGCAACGATTTGTACTCCAATTCATTGAGCCATCCGGTGGAAGATGATAATATATTATGATCTGCTCCAGATTTGTTGAAATAGACCGGGCCACAGGAGCGGTAACTTGTGTGCGCTCATTAAGCAGCTCGTGCAGACGGGTGCAGCTCCGGTGTGTTGATGTAGACTAGACCGCAAGGGTGGCAGCATAAGCGCTTCTCGGCGGTGAATAATTGTCCCGATGTACCTGGATGACAGATGATCTTGTCGTCTCTGCCATGAACATGGAACAAAAATATTTAAAGGGAGGATAATTGTTCTAGGAGGAATTTAAAGTACATTGAAAAAATAAATAAGATGGATAGCACCTGATCTTTTCCTGGGACGTCGAGCCAGTCATGTACGTCGTTGGTTTTCCAACTGATCTGAATTTTACTGCTTCCACGAATTTTTTTGACACTTGGCAAGACAAGGCCGCCCAGCAGGGGCGCGCCGGCCCAGCGGGTCAACAGAAGTGGGCGCAAGAGGCCATTGGGCGGCTCAGGCGCGGCTGTAGGTCAACGTGGCTCTGGGCGGGTCAACGGGACTCCGGCGAAAGCAGAGTCGCAGTCGCAGCAACTTGGCGATTCACGGCGTTCGGCGGTTTGGAGCGAGGCCAGGCGTGGCTTGGCGTTGACTCGTCATGGAAGAATCGCCCCATTGATAACCCGGCCTCTGCGGACATGGCGCTCGAAGTCAGTGGCAGAGGCAACAACCGGGGCTTGGCGAGTCAAAAGCGGGCGGCTTGAGCGGCGCTATGGTAGGGGCGGAGAGGCCTGAGATGTGGCCGGCTCAAAGAGGTTCCGGCTTGTCAGTCACCACCGCGATTCGATGGCGGTGCCGGTTTATTGGCGGCCGACGGAGGCGGGTTAAGCGGCTGAACGGCTCGACGGGCGGCTCAGCGGAGGGGCAAGGCGCCTGGCGTCTCGCCAGGGCGGTTCAGGGCCAGCGGCGATTTGGCCGGGCTAATCCGGAGCAGCAACTGGCTCAGCGGCAGTACGGCGGTGGAGACACCGGCTTGCAGCGGACGGCAAGGCTTCTCGAGGTGCAGGCCCATGGCAGAGGCAGTGGCAACCGAGGTGGGTTTGGCGACTTGAAACAGAAGCAACAGGAGGCCGACACACCGGCGACTCAGGCGATGGTGACTTGCGGCCATACAATGAAGACTTGGCGTAGTCCGGCTATGGAGGCACGGCGGTTTGAGGAAGCTCAGCGCCCAAAGACCTGGCGCGGAAATGGGCGTGCAATACAGCATGATGGCGCAACGGCGACTCGCGCAGCTACGATTTAAGAGGCGGCCGGGCAGCTTGAAGGTGCTCCCGATGCGGTTTGCTCAAGGCGACTCAAAGGTAGCAGCGATTTCAGCTGGAAGCAGGGACGGCGTGACGGGCCGGCCCCACGCGGAGTGAAGAAGACTGACGAAGGCAGCCGGCGCTCAAGGCGAGGCCGCGGCAGCAGCACGAGCCGGCGATGCAGGGTCGATGACGCGGCAAGCCATGGCAGCGACGGGTTGATGAAGGCGGCTCAACGGTCGGGCCATGGCCACTCGTGCTTGGACAGTGGTGAACCGGCGTGCGGCGGCTTTCCCCGGCTGCTGTCAAGGCGGGCGGCAGCTCGGGACAGGACCAAGTTCGAATCCACATCCACCTCCTCCGTAATGACGAGTCAAAGCGATAGGTGCGGATCACACCAACAGCGGGTGGGTTGAAGGGTCATGAAGGCAGCAGGGCGGCTCATGGCACGGCTGAAGTAGTGAAAGGTGCACTGACAACCGCGTCGGGAAGGTCCAGCGAGGGAAGGCCTGCGAGGTGTGGTGACTTGACCAAGATCGGTGGTGGCAGCGAGTTCTGTGGTGACTCGGGGTTAGCCATGGTGGGTCGGTGTGTGAGCGAAGGCAACAGCGAGCCGGACACCAGCCAAGATGGGTCAACGGCGTACTATGAGTCCGTGTAGAGATCTACTTCCGGGTCATAGCCTATTGTTTTCACGAGTATTATTCAGCCAGATCTCTCTGCCCAACAACCAGATTATCTAGTAGATGTCCCATCTAATTGTAGCATAGAACAGTTATCTCCGGATTGGTATGGTGAGTCGCTGCTGTTGATTCTTTTTAGGATTTTGAGACTGATCGGTGTAATGAGGTTGACCCGGCCGGAAGTATGTCACGACAGCTTTTTTGGAGAAAATTACATCTACAGTAACTGAACTTGACTCTAAGGTTCACTTTGGTCACTGTATTCACGAAATCGCAAGTTACGGTCACCGGGCTCGCTGAACCGGGTCACCATATGGTAACCCATACCGTTTCGGCTCGTATCGGCCCGATTTGACCAGAAACCCGCTTTGACCAGAAACCCGCTTTGACTCGCCAGCTAGACATGACACGTCGACAAAACTTAAAGAAGAGAGCAGCGACCGAGCTATTTTGCATTTCCCCCCCTGTTCGGTCGAGACGCTTCACCTTTTCATCGACGCCTCCGAGGCAGAGGAGAAGAGAAAGGAAAGGGGAAGCGATCGCGGTGCTGATCGGCTAGGGTTTCGTCGCCGCCGGCGGAGGCATCCACCGACGGAGCGACAGCGGCCAGAGGGTTCATCGACGACTTGAACCATGGCGCCTCGTCGCCGAGCAGAAGGAGACCCACCACCTGTGTATGGTAAGCCCCTGTTTTCTCCCTGAACCTCTGTAAAACCCCCCTTTTCTCTCTGAATCTAATCGATTTGAGGTCGATTAGGTGGTTGCACGCTCTTATTTGCCTTCAGATTTTGATGTTACTGCTAGGGTTTCCGTTCTGCTATGGATTTTAGGCAGTTAATCTAGGGTTTTATGTAAATCTGCAGATGAAATTGACTACTTATCAAACTTCAGTCTTTGCATCAATTTTGGTGGTTATTTCCTTGGAGTTGTAAAAATCGTGCATATGTTAATGGAGAAAACATGTGGTATGATTATGTGGAGGGGGATACACTTACTGTCGAGAAGTTAGAAGATCTGGTAGAAGAATTGGGCTATGAAGTGAAGGGGAGATTGCAAATGTATTACTGCATGCCTGGTAAACCAATGACTGAAGGTGGTCTTGTGAAGATAACTTGCAATGACAACTGTCTTAACATGAGGGCACATGTAACATTTGGGCACAAGTTTTTGCAAATGTATCTTGATCATGATGAGAGTTTCAGGCAGTTTGACTGGGATGATGTGATAGAGTTTCCTGTAGCAGACCTGCCTACTATTGTTAGTCCTATCAAACCAATTCAGATCATTAAGGAGGAAGCACTAGAGAAGCATAAGCAGAAGATTCAGCAGGATTTATTGGACAGGAAAATTAAGGAGGAGGCAGTGGAAAAAATGCAGTGTACGTTTGTCACTCATGTCACCATTGCAGATGATGCAGACCTAGCAGAAGAAGAAGCTGCAGAAGAAGCACTTGCAGAGCAAGAACCAGAAGGAACAAATTCTGCAGAAGAAGCAGTTGCAGAGCAAGCAGTAGAAGAAGCAGTTGCAGAGCAAACAGCAGAAGAAGCAGTTGCAAAGCAAGCAGCAGAAGAAGCAGTTGCAAATGAGGAGGAAGATGTGGAGCAGGGTGAAGAGGATGGCTCTGTTGCATATGACATTCAAGGGTCAGTTTCTGATGCTGAAGTAAATGGGAGTGAACAAGGATCAGACTATGTTGATGAGATTGTAGATAGTGATTATAATGTCAGTGATTTAGATGATGATCTTAAAGAGGAGACAATGGAGGAGCCTACTGATGTTCATATTAGAGCAAAGCCAGACCCTGTACAAGGATCAGATGAAGAAGACCTTGAGCTCCCAGATTCTGATGATAAAGCAGGTGCAAAGTACAAATTTAAAAGCTTTAGGAAGGAAGATTTGCATGATCCACAATTCAAAATTGGACAAGTTTTCCAGTCACCAGAATTGTTTAGAAAAGCAGTGAGAGAATATGCTTGCAAAAATAGATTTGACATCAAATTGCCAGTAAATAACAGGACAAGAATTTCAGCAAAATGTCAGTCCCACTGCCCCTGGAACATTTGGTGTAGTTATGATAGCACAACAAACTGCATGGTCATCAAGAGTTACAATGATGAACACAAATGTTCTAAGAAGTGGAAAGTAAAGGCATTTACTGCTAGATATCTTGCAGAAAAGTACTTGGAGTACTTCAGGGCAGATCAAGGAATGAATTTGAGAAATTTTGGGAGGTTAGTGCAAAAGGACTAGAATATGGCAGCTTCTTGTAGTAAACTAAGCAGAGCAAGGAGATATGCATTGAAGATAATTCATGGAGATGAGGAGGCATAGTACAACATGCTTTCGGATTATGCAAATGAAGTTAGAAGATCCAACCCTGGCAGCACATTTTTCATTCAATTGGACAATGAATCAAGGTTCAACATATGCTACTTCAGTTTTGATGCATGTAAAAGAGGATTCCTTGCAGGGTGTAGGCCCATAATTTGTTTTGATGGATGTCATTTGAAAACTAAGTATGGAGGTGTGCTTCTGTCTGCAGTTGGCATGGATCCTAATGATTGTATCTATCCTGTGGCACACTGCATTGTAGATGTTGAAGATACTAATACTTGGAGCTGGTTTATGAGAACACTGAAACAGGATCTTGGGATTCAGAACAGCTCAGCATGGACTGTCATGTCTGATAAGCAAAAGGTAAAGATATGTACATAATTACTTACATACATAATGTCATGTCTGATATTCACTTACTGACTGACTTACAAAACTTGCAGGGCCTAACAAATGCTGTAGAGCAGCATTTTCATGACTCAGAACACAGATTCTGTATCAGGCACCTTTGGCAGAATTTCAGAGAGAAATACAGAGGAGGTGTTCTGAAAAACCAGATCTGGAAGATAGCTAGGTGCACCACAACTGATCAGTATGAAGAATATATGGAAGAGATGAGACTTCTTGATAGTGAGGCTCATGCTTGGCTTGCAGAGAAGAGGCCTAACACTTGGGTTAGGGCATTCGAGACTGATTTGCCCAAATGTGATATTTTACTAAATAACAATTGTGAGGTTTTCAATAAGTAAGTGGTACATTTATGTGTTCACGTACTTGCTATGTGTTCTTCAATTGTTCATGTACTTGCTATGTGTTCTCTCTTCATAATGAATTAAGTATGTGTTATCTCTTCAAATACTTGTAGATATATTTTGGAGGCTAGAGACTTGCCAATCATCAGCATGATTGATAGAATCAAGTCACAACTTTCAAGCAGACATTATAATAAGCAGCAAGAGGCTAAGAAATTTAATGGTCGAATCTGCCCAAAGATCAAGAAAAGGCTTCTGAAGCACATAGAATGGTCTAATAGTTGTTACCCTACTAATGCTGGAGAGGGAATCTTCCAAGTTTCTTCACATGGTAGGGAGTACATTGTGGAGTTTTAGTTCAAGGCATGCACATGCAGAAGGTGGCAATTAACTGGCATTCCCTGCCCCCACTCCATAGCTTGCTATAGAGATGAACTAATTGATCCTGAGGAAATGGTGCACAAGTGTTATGATCTTTGCAATTTCTCCAAACCATATGCTCATATTATTATGCCTTGCAAAGACAGGAGGGAGTGGCAGAAAATGGGTGGTTGTGTAATTAAGCCTCCTTTGTATGAGAAGAAACTAGGGAGAAAGGCCAAGCATAGGAGAATGCAACCAGAGGAGGTAATAGCAAAGAAAGGAGGGAAAAAGATTACAAGACATGGCACAATTATTCATTGCAGCCATGGCAACAATCCTGGACATAATAAGAAAGGGTGCTCTGCCTTCAAGCAAGGCCTACCTGCAGCAAAACCTATGCATAAGCAAATGAGGAAGAGGCCAAGAGCCACATTTGAAGAAGAAGAACAAGAACCTACTCTATCACAGGTAACATTTGCAAATATTTCAGTGCTCGATACATCCATTTTAGCTTGTGGCAAATATTTCCGATACATCCATTTTAGCTTCTGGCAAATATTTCAGTGCTCGATACATCCATTTTAGCTTGTGGCAAATATTTCAATGCTCGATACATCCATTTTAGCTTGTGGCAAATATTTCAGTGCTTGATACATCCATTTTAGCTTCTGGCTAATATTTCAGTGCTCGATACATCCATTTTAGCTTGTGGCAAATATTTCAGTGCTCGATACATCCATTTTAGCTTGTGGCAAATATTTCAGTGCTCGGTGCATCCATTTTAGCTTCTGGCTAATATTTCAGTGCTCGATACATCCATTTTACCTTGTTGCAAATGTGTAGGCTACAACACAAGAACAAGCACCTGGACCATCAATGACACAGGCAAATGAGGAGCCTGTTGTCACACAGGAACATGACATGCCTCCAATTGGAGCTCTTCATCCACATTCAATGATGGAAATCATGAGAAATGAGGTATATCCATTGAACCTTGTTAAAAATATGATCTTGATGTGAAATACATCTCATGTTTCACTACTGTTACAGGCTCCTAAACCAAGGAAAAGAAAGGTGCCAGGACCATTGCTTGAAAGCTCTTTCCTCAAAGAAGCTAGAGCTGCAATGCCATCTGTAGGCAGCAGCACTACAACAAGATTAGGAAATCTTGCAGCTAGAGTTGAAGTGATGAGGGAGGCCAAGCAGCAAGCCAATGAAATATTGCATGAAAAGAGGTGTGCTGAAATCCTAGCACAAAGGGAAGTTGCTGCTTTGCAAAAAGCAGGTGAATCCCTTGCCAAGAAACAAGCTGAAAAGGCCAAAAAAGCTCAAGAAAAAGAAGCTTTGAAAGCAGAGGCAAGAAAAAAGAGAGAGCAAGAACTTGAGGCCAAGAAGCTTGCAACAGCAGCTAAAAAACAAGAACTACTGGAGGCAAAGAAGTGGGCTGCAGAAGAGAAGAAAGCAGCAGCAGAAGCAAAGAAAATTGTTGCACTGCAGAAGAAAGCAACTGCTGCAGCAAATAAGCACAAGAAAGTTAACATGTTTGATGAATTCAGGTCCTGAATGACCATTTAATGCAATGGATGAAGTATTTTGCAATTTCTAGATGTTAAGACATGCTAAACTGTGAACCTTTCAGTACTGTATGCTTTTGAAATACTTATGTGTGTTATCAAGGAGCTATGAATGACCAGTTTCTGTTATGCTAAAGAAATGGTGTTATCAAATTCATGTTCTTCATTTGTTCAACAGTAAAATGCATGTTCAGTTCAATACTGTTATGTGTTATCAACTATAAATTTTCAAATTTTAGTCTTATTCCTTCTTGTCAGTGTTCAACATGTTATTAAATGCATGTTCAGTAAGGGAAGAAACATTTTCCACTTCTCTAATTTCCAACAGCAAAGTTGTCTCCACAAATATTACTGGCACAAAGGTTTCTATTACCACTGACATCAAACAACACAAAAGTCTCCTTCTTACTTAGCAATTGCCAACATTGACAACAATCACATCCTAACTAGAACTAACACTAACACAAAGAGAATTGCAAATAGCAGTACAACTGCTATCTTCATTATAGCAACCAAGTCTGTAACATCTCCTGGAAGTGATTTTAGCAGCAGCAGCATCTTCAGCATATCTTCAGGATCCACTTCTGTCGTGTTCTTCTTTTTCTTCATCTCTACTACTTTACTATCCACAGATTCACCTCTCAGATGTCCATTTACCTTCAAATAATCAATGTAACTAGCTTCCCAGTGCCAAAAGTTGCAAGGTTTCTTCCCTACCTATTTGACAAAATCAAGAACAAATCTCAAAATCAAATCAAGAACAAATCTAAAAATCAAATGAAGAACAACATCCAGTCAATGTTCTTGTACTAACCTTATGATTCATACACTTGTACAAGATCCACCCAGGATGCTTTTCAGTGGTGGACTCAAACCGCCTAATCTGGCGAATCTTGCAATCAGGGCATTGGATCAAAGGAAGCCAACCCGCACCGGCCCCAATGAGCTACCCGTGCCGGACATGGGACTGTTGGATCCAAGCGACAGGGGAGGGGATGAGAGATTGCGCTAGGGATTTAGCAGTCGGATGAGGGGAACGAGAGGTGAATCGACAGGGGAGGGGAGAGGATGAAGAAACCCTCGACGTGTCCTGTATAGCTGGCAAGTTGAAGCTTTTTTTTGTCAAATTCGTCCACGTGCACGTGATACGAGCCGAAATGGTATGGGTTACCGTATAGTGACCCGGTTCAGCGAGCCCGGTGACCGTAACTTGTGATTTCGTGAATACAGTGACCTAAGTGAACCCTAGAGTCAAGTTCAGTTACTGTAGATGTAATTTTCTCGCTTTTTTGCCTCGACAGGCCAGCATAGCTAATGCTAGCTTTGCGTCGTCGGCGGCTTGAAGTCAATTCGGAGGCAGCAGCTCGAGGCTTTACGCGAGGTCATGGAGATGGCAGTTCAACCCGGCGAATTGGTCACTCCCCGTTTGTATCCTCTGGGTCATGGTAGTCTTAGATGATCCATGGTGACCGACGAATTGACGAGGCCGAACAAGATACCGCTCGAGGCCACGGATGCAGAAGTGACAGGTCAGCTTGGAGCAGCCCGGAAGCAACCCGGAGACGATTTGGGCCATGGAGACGAGGATCCTGGAACCACGAGGCGGCTTACAACGGCGGTTTGGATTCGACCGAAACGAGGCCAGCTCTTCGAGTGACGAGTTGAGATCGGGGCGGCCGCTAGGCAACCGCGACGATGTGTCAGAGGCTGAGCAAGGCTGAGCAGAGGCGTCCCCGGTGACGATGGCTTGCGGTGGTGGCGATTCACCGACGGAGATTACGCGAGGCCATGTCCACCCTGGTTCTTCCTTCCGGGCCGTGGTTGTTTGACCCGGACACAGATTGACTTGACATGGTTGCTCATCTCGGTGGATTGCAGCGATTAACGTTAAACTCCACCTATTGTAAATCTGGATCGATGAATTTTGAAGTTGATGCAAAATCCTTTCAAACAGGTTCTTCTTCATCCGGAAACTTGCAAACTTCTCGATCCCTATGAGAGATCCCTCCAAGAAATCAACACCACCGTGCGCCAGCCCCACGGTGGGCGCCAACTGTTGTGGAATTGTCACGGCAGATGTCCTAGTATGAGGACTTAGTCGTGAGGCCAACGCATCTACGCGGTAGCTTGAAGGGGTTGATCGGAATCGAGAGACGCAACACGCAAGACAAAGATTTAGACAGCTTCGGGCCCCAGGAAACATCATCCGGTAACAACCCTACATGTTGTTTGTGGCTAGGTCTCATTATCATCATGAGGGAGTCGCCGTAAACCGGCTCTCCTAGTTATGTCTAGCCCTAAGCTTATTTTCTCTCTCCCTCTTGGGGTGCCCTGCCCCTCCTTATATGAGTTGAAGGGGCGGGTTACATGTAGAGTCCAACTCGGACTTAAGACTTAACTATTCTGACTTCTCTTCACGGGCTTCTCTCCATGGGCTTCTTAACGTTTTGGGCTTATTAACCCTAGGCGAGTCTGTCACAGTCTGACTTAAACATCTGGCTTAAACAATCTGCCGGCTTACAATCTGCCAGCTTAACATCTGGCTTAACTGTCTGGCTTAATTGTCTTGCTTAACTGTCTGGCTTAACTATCTGGCTTAACTGTCTGGCTTAACTGTTTGCCGGCTTACCATGCTTAACTATCTCTGCCGGCTTACCCTGCTTAACTGTCCGTCAGCTTACCCTGCTTAACTGTCCACCGGCTTACCCTGCTTAACTGTCCGCCGGTTTAAACAGCTTAAACAATCTGCCGGGTCACCAATGGAACACCAAGTCCCAGCCGGATCATATCTTCGGCCGGGTCATACCGCGGGGTATATCCCCGATAGTACGCGTAATGTCGGTCCGGGCCGCTTCATCCAACAATACCGCCAAATCAAAGTATGGCATGCTGGTAAGCAGTATGACTATTATCGCCCACAACTCTTTGTGTTCTACTCGTGCATATAACATCTACGCATAGACCTGGCTCGGATGCCACTATTAGGGAACGCAGTATTTCAAAAAAATTACCTGCGATCACGCAAGATCTATCTATGTGATGCATAGCAACGAGCGGGGGAGTGTGTCCACGTACCCTCGTAGACCGAAAGCGGAAGCGTTTAGTAACGCGGTTGATGTAGTCGAACGTCTTCGCGATCCAACCGATCAAGTACCGAACGCACGGCACCTCCGCGATCTGCACACGTTCAGCTCGGTGACGTCCCTCGAACTCTTGATCCAGCTCAGGCCGAGGGAGAGTTCCGTCAGCACGACGACATGGTGACGGTGTCGATGAAGTTACCGACGCAGGGTGAGGGAGTCCTGGACTAAGGGGTCCTCAGGCGTCCGGCCTGTTAGCCATGGGCCGGACTGATGGGCTGTGAAGATACGAAGACCGAAGACTGCACCTGTGTCCGGATGGGACTCTTCTTGGCGTGGAAGGCAAGCTTGGCGACCGGATATGTAGATTCTTTTCCTTTGTAACCGACCTTGTGTAACCCTAGATCCTCCCGGTGTCTATATAAACCGGGGGACTTAGTCCGGAAAGGACACAGATACTCATTACCATAGTCATACAGGCTAGACTTCTAGGGTTTAGCCATTACGATCTCGTAGTAGATCAACTCTTGTAATACTCATATTCATCAAGATCAATCAAGCAGGAAGTAGGGTATTACCTCCATAGAGAGGCCCGAACCTGGGTAAACATCGTGTCCCCTGTCTCCTGTTACCATCGACCTTAGACGCACAGTTCGGGACCCCCTACCCGAGATCCGCTGGTTTTGACATCGACATTGGTGCTTTCATTGAGAGTTCCACTGTGTCGTCCCCAAAAGGTTTGATGGCCCCTTCAATCGTCAACAACAATGTTGTCCAAGGGGAAACCTTCCTCCTTGGACAGATCTTCGTGTTCGGCCGCTTCGCACTGCGGGCCAACTTGCTTGGTCATCTGGAGCAGATCGACAGCTACGCCCCTGGCCATCAGGTCAGATTTGGGAGTTTGAACTACGTTGCGGACATCCGTGGAAATTTGATCTTCGTCGGATTCGAGACCGCGGCGACCGCTCCCGGTCACCTTGACGAACATGACCTAAATCTGTCGTCAGATCACTTCCAGGAGATAGCTCCTGTGACCACTCCGGCCTTAGATCCAGAGCACACTGCGGCATCCAAGGATTGGAGGCTCAACCCCACCACGGAGGCCACTGATTCCCCGGCGCTGGAGCCGCACATGGACTTAACCTCACGCAATACTCATGTCACCGGAACTCCGGACTCTTCTCCGGGTATAAGTTCCGAACCATGTGAGTCTGCGGATACCGAACTCGATCGCTTGTCGATCTTCGAGTTCAGCGCCGCAGACATCTTCCAGCACTCGCCCTTGGGCGATGTGCTGAACTCATTAAAGAACTTGTCCTTGACGGGGGACTCACAGCCGAACTATGTACGGTTCGAACTAGAAGCTGATGATGGGGAATTTTGCTTCCCACCCGCCACCCACTTCATAGCCACTGTCGAAGACTTAACCGACACGCTTGACTACGACTCCAAAGACATCGACGGTATGGACGACGATGCCAGAGACGAGGAGGACCAAAACCCGTAGTTCACCGGACGATGGACGGCCACTTCCTCATATGACGTCTACAGGGTAGATACGCCGAAAAATAATAGCGGCGATGACAAGGAAAACCCAGCAAAGGAGGACCCTCCTAAAACACAACCAAAGCGCCGACATCAGCGGCGCCGCTCTAAATCCCACCACAGCAGGGATAGCAACACCGGCACAGGAGATGACAACACTCTGGATGGTGTCGAAGACACAGACGAACCCGATGAACAAACTGCCGAACGAGACAATCGGGAATCAGGGCATGCCAGCCCTGACAAACAGGCCATAGAAGAAGACTCGGAGGACGGTAGTTACCGTCCGCCCTCCGAGGAGGAGGTGAGCCTCGGCAACGAAGACTTCATCGTGCCTGAGGAGCCCCTGGAGCAGGAGCGCTTTAAGCTTCAGCTAATAGCAACTGCGAGAAGCCTGAAAAAGAAGCAGCAGCAGCTTCAAGCTGACCAAGACCTGCTCAATGACAGATGGACCGATGTCCTGGCAGCCGAGGAATACGGCCTTAAACGCCCAGCCAAAAGTTACCCGAAGCGCAGATTGCCACCTCAGTTCGATGATGAGGCGCTAGACCCCGCACCAGCATCACACAACGCGGCTGATCGGCCACCGCGCGGTCGGGATAAAACTGCAACCCGAGCCGAGACTGTCCCATCTCGCTGTAAAGGCAGGGATAAGACAGCTCGGGGCTATACATATGACCTTCGTCAAGACCTGGACAGTAGAGCAGGACATACAAGATCGATCTACGGATCGCGAGGATGTGCCTTGACACACGACGACGACTACCTATTTGGACATGATAAACCTAACCACGCCCGGGCCAAATGCCGCAGACGGACTCCATCAGAGCTACGTCGCGATGTGGCTCGATATAGAGGCGCCGTGCACCCTCTTTGCTTCACTGACGAAGTAATGGATCATGAATTCCCAAAAGGGTTCAAACCCGTAAACATCGAATCATACGATGGAACAACCGATCCCGCGGTATGGATCGAGGATTTTATTCTCCACATCCACATGGCCCGCGGGGATGATCTTCATGCCATCAAATACCTCCCACTAAAACTCAAAGGGCCAGCTCGGCACTGGCTAAACAGTCTGCCTAAAAATTTTATTGGCAGCTGGGAGGACCTGGAAGAAGCTTTCCTCGACAACTTCCAAGGTACATATGTTCGGCCGCCAGACGCCGATGACTTAAGTCGCATAGTTCAACAGCCCGGGGAGTCAGCCAGGAAGTTCTGGACGAGGTTCCTAACTAAAAGAACCAGATCATCGACTGTCCGGATGTCGAAGCCTTAGCAGCCTTTAAACATAGCATCCGCGACGAGTGGCTCGCCCGCCACCTCGGCCAAGAAAAGCCAAAATCTATGGCAGCCCTCACGGCACTCATGACTAGCTTTTGCGCGGGTGAGGATAGTTGGTTGGCTCGCAGCAAAAACACAGCCAGCAAGGCAGGCCCCTCCGAGGTTAAGAACAACAACAGCAAGCTCCGACGTAACAGACACAAACGCCAAAGCAATGGCGATAATACCGACGACACTACAGTCAACGCCAGATTCAGCGGCTCCAAGTGCAACCAGTGGAAGAAACCATACAAGGGAAACAATCAGGGACCATCCAACCTGGACCGCATACTCGATCGCCCGTGCCAGATACATGGCACCACAGAAAAACCAGCCAATCATACCAACAGACACTATTGGGTTTTTAAAAAGCCGGCAAATTAAACGCCGAGAATAGGGAAAAGGGATCACAAAGCGAGGACAACGACGAGGAGCCCCGGCAACCAAACACAGGGGAGCAAAAGAAATTTCCCCCTCAAGTCAAAACGGTGAACATGATATACGCTACACACATCCCCAAAAAGGAGCGCAAGCGCGCACTAAGGGACGTTTATGCGATAGAGCCAGTTGCCCCAAAATTCAACCCATGGTCATCATGCCTGATCACTTTTGATCGTCGGGATCATCCGACCAGTATCCGACATGGCGGATCAGCCGCACTAGTCCTGGACCCAATCATTGATGGATTCCACCTAACGCGAGTCCTCATGGACGGTGGTAGCAGCCTCAATCTGCTCTATCAAGACACAGTGCGCAAAATGGGCATTAATCCATCAAGGATCAAGCCAACGAAGACTACCTTCAAAGGAGTCATACCAGGTGTAGAGGCCCACTGTACGGGCTCAATCACACTAGAGGTTGTCTTTGGATCCCCCGACAACTTCCGAAGCGAAGAGTTAATCTTCGACATCGTCCCATTCCGCAGTGGTTATCACGCACTGCTCGGACGGACGGCATTCGCTCGGTTCAATGCGGTGCCGCACTATGCTTATCTTAAGCTTAAGATGCCCGGTCCATGCGGCGTCATAACGGTCAACGGAAACACGGAATGCTCCCTCCGTACAGAGGAGCACACCGCCGCCCTAGCAGCAGAAATACAGAGCGCCCTTCTCAAGCAGAACCGTAATCCGGCTGCCGAGCCCCTGGACATCGTAAAGAGGGTCCGGACTACGCCGCACCAGGACAGCGCGGCTCATCAAGAGCTCGACTAGCAGTTTGACCTCCGTCCTAGCCCCGGTCAGGTAGTGGCATTCGTACCACGCGTGCATAAATACGCACTAAAAATCCCATGGGCATCGACGGAGGCACAACTAGCTTGTGATCCACAGTTCGGCTCGACCGATCCCGGACACACACATACTTTCACTATTTTCTTTTCCCTTTTCTAGGTTTCTTTTACATGGGCCTTCTTTGACGGCCTGATTACTGGTCCTGTCAAAGGATAAATATAACAGGATGGCAAGAAGCACAGATGTATAGGGGAAGATGTAGAGGTCAATTCGACGACCACTCTACCTGTTGTCACGACCCACACGCAGCTCGCCTCTGTTCTTG
This sequence comes from Aegilops tauschii subsp. strangulata, assembly GCF_002575655.3. Classification (NCBI taxonomy): domain Eukaryota; kingdom Viridiplantae; phylum Streptophyta; class Magnoliopsida; order Poales; family Poaceae; genus Aegilops; species Aegilops tauschii. Next base: position 491,441,152 of record NC_053039.3, read on the forward strand.
GCATGTTAAATATTCGGTTGCTTATCGCATTATTTGTATCAATGCGCCTTAACGCATTAACCCGGTTATAATGGAAACAGTTCGTGGCCCAAGTTTTAGGGCCCCAGATATTACCTTTGCTTTCTTCCTGTTTTCCTTTAATAACTTATCTTCTAGCACCCGTACACTTTGGTACGTTTCATATTTGCCAGGGGCTCCCCAGCGCCCCACAATCCGGCAACAAAGTCCAAACACTTTTTATAGTATAGTTCGGCACCCCGAATTTAGCATTATATGCATTGGCTCCGAATCATGTCTTTGGTCAATAGTTGGGTTGCCCGGCTCCTCTGCTTGCTACCTTACGTTCCGCTATATCGGCTAAGGTAGTAAAGGGAGAACTACTGCGATTGTGCCCTGGTTTATCCAAAGGAGCACATCAATAGAGAAAGCCGAAAACTGACTGTCATGATGTAGCGAGAGCCGGTCAGCTGTTCGGAGGTTACAAATCGTTGGAGATTTTTTCTGCATTACGCGAAGGATCGGTACTTCCCGATCAGACGCTCATAGCACTCTGGTTCGAACACTAGGGGCTGCGCCCATGTTTTATTATAAAACTCCTATGGCTAAGTGAGGGCGTTTAAGCCGCATAGTCTGATTGCCTCGTTTGTTGCGCTAAACAACTCCTTCAAGGACCATACAATCGGATCAAGATTGTTTAGATTCCATCCCGAACACCCACGTACTACCTACGTGGGGGCAGAAGGCGACGACTGGCCAACCCTCAGATTCCATACAACACGGCCGCACAGGAGGAAAAAATTAAAACATAACAAGCATTATATTACAAACCGACTTTGTTTCATCATACAAGGCAAAGACAACATGAATGTATTCATTCGAAAATAATGTCCTGCCCACACTGCGTTGCCACAATGTGAGACCCTTCTAGGACATCCGCAAAATAGCGCTCGGGTGTGCGGTGCTCCTTGCCCTCTGACGGCCCCCGGGCCAGCTCGATGGCGTTCATCTTCGCCCACCACATCTTGCAATGGGTGAAGGCCATGCGCGCACCTTCAATACAGGCCGATCGCTTGACGACGTCCAGCCGAGGACAGGCGTTGACCAGCCGCCTCACGAGTTCGAAGTAGCTGTCGGGCATAGCTTCGGCTGGCCATAGCTGGATTATCAAATCCCTCATGGCTAGTTCGGCAACCCTATGCAGCTCCACCAACTATTTCAGCTGATCGGTGAAGGGCACGGGATGCTCTGGCACAAGATACTGCGACCAGAACAATTTCTCCATGGAGCTCCCTTCCTCGGCTCGAAAGAACTCTGCGGCGTTGGACACACTTCGCGGAAGATCAGCAAAGGCCCCTGGAGAACTCCGAATCCGGGTTAGCAAAAGATAATTCATTTTCACATATTTGCTTTGCATACTAAATGCCTTACACGCGGCGATCTTCCGGACCTCCTGGATCTCTTGGAGGGTGCCCTGGGCCTCATTCCGGGCCGTCTCCTCGCTCTGGCGAGCCTTGGCAAGTTCGGTCTCTCGAGCCGACGCATCGCGCTCCAAGGTCTCGCACTTCCTCACCACGTACTGGAGCTCCTGCTGGACCTCGCTGACCCGGGCCTTGAGCTTCTTACGGGCAGCCTGCTCCTTGACAGCCTTCCCCTCAGCTTCGCCCAGGGACTTTTTCAGGGCCTCGACTTCGGTCGTCGCTCCTATACATATCATGAAACTTCGGTCAATATATGTCACCTGACTCTTTTAGAATATTTTCCGGGTTATTACATACCTTGATTCTCCCGGAGCTGCCGCTTCACCTGGCCGAGCTCCTCCTTGGCCTGCTCCATCCTCCGCTTAAGTTCGGAGACTTCGGCAGCATGTGCGGCCGCGGCCAGCAGCGACGTCTGCACATTTATTTCAGATAAATTCAGTTAGTTTCCTGCAATAAAGGATTGATCCTCTGTCCGGCTTTTCTTTCCGAACACCGGACAGTGTCTCAGGGGCTACTGTCTATATGAGGATTTTTGCTATTTATCTTGCTTACCTCGAAACCTGTCAGCAGGCTACCACAGGCTTCGGTTAGTCCGCTCTTGACGGACTAAACCCTTTCAATCACCATTCTCATGAGAACACGGTGCTCATCCACAATGGAAGCGCCTCGCAGCGCTTCCAGCAGATTATCCGGTGCCCCTGGTTGGACAGGGGTCACCGGTAGAATAGGCATACCTCCTTCTTTCAAAGGAGGTTGCGTGCCGGATTCCGGGGCCGTATCGGTCTCCGGAATCAAGTCCGGATGAGGGCCGAACTGAGTACGGCCCTCCTCCCCAGTGTCCTGGGGGATTGTTTCCCCTTGGTGTTCGGTGACGGGGGCTTCGCCTTCGGGCGCGTCTTGAGCCTCTCCCCGGCCTGGGAAGGTCCGTTGGGAGAGCACCTCATCGTCCCCTTTGGCCTTGGGAGAGTAAGCGGCTGGCGGCGTCTCGCTGGCCATCTCCTGGGGGTCCAATGAACCTCTTGATGAGGATCGCTGGGAACTGTCATGGGCCGGACTGCAACAGCATAAGTAGCCATGTCAATACATTGAAATGGAGAGGCTGGACACATGGGTATGCGGGAGTCATAGCACTTACGAAGCAGCTTGAGGCTTGGTGCGGGGGTGTTGCTCCGGACTACTGTTGACGTCCCACGCGGATTTGTCCGCGAAGGAGCCCTTCCCCTTCTTGGACATCCCCACCTCCAGGCTCGTGGAGGCCGCCCTCTTCATCCTTCCCCCATCAGGGGGAGGGTTGTTCTCCTCCTCCTCCCCCTCATCGTTGTCATCTTCGGCGGCGGAGGAGCGGGTCTTGTCTTCGGACATCACGTCCGAAGCACTCTTGCAACGGGGGCCACTCCGGATCCCCTTGGCCTTCTTCGCCAGCACTGTATAGGACACCGGCACCAGCATCTTCGCTAAACGTGGAATGACCGGTTCTTCAGGAAGCGGAGCCGGGCATTGGATCTTCTTCGCCCTCTCCATCCATTCCTGAAGAGGCAATGCCGGTAAATGTTCAGATATCCTCCTTGAAGCAAACAAGTAGAGGACGCGTTAGAAACTTACCTCGCTGGCGGGATGGTTAATATCGTGCCCGCGATCCGAATCCGTAGTTGGCGGTATCTCGTCGCCCTTGAAGAGCAACTTCCAGGCATCTTTGTGAGTTGTTCCGAAGAGCCTCTCCAGGGTTTGGTGTCTCCTTGAATTAAACTCCCAGAGGGGGCACTTTCGGCTTTGGCAAGGGAGGATCCGGCGAACCAGCATCACTTGGACTACATCGACGAGTTTGATGTTCTTGTCCACCATGCTTTGAACGCACATCTGCATCGCTATCAGCTCGTCCGGGGAACACCAGTTCGGGCTCTTCTCGACCCAGGAGGAGAGTCGCATGGGTGCGCCGGAGTTAAATTCGGCAGCCACGGCCCAATTGGTGTCGCGGGGTTCTGTAATGTAGAACCACTGTTTCTGCCATTCCTTGACAGTCTCCACGAAAGTGCCTTTTGGCTAGGAGACATTGGCCAGCTTACTCACCATGGCTCCTCCGCACTCCGTGTGCTGACCGTCCACTACCTTCGGCTTCACGTTGAAGACTTTGAGCCACAACCCGAAGTGGGGATGGATGCGGAGGAAGGCCTCACACACGACGATGAACGCCGAGATGTTGAGTAAAGAGTTCGGGGATAGATCATGGAAGTCTATCCCGTAATAGTACATCAGCTCGCGGACGAAAGGGTGGAGTGGAAACCCTAGCCCGCGGAGGAAATGAGGGATGAATACCACCCTCTCGTTGGGCTTCGGCGTGGGGATGACTTGCCCCTGGGCTGGAAGACGGTGGGCGATTTCCTTCGCCAAATACCGGGCCGCCCGAAGCTCGGCAATGTCTTTCTCCTTGACGGAGGAGACCATCCATTTGCCTTGACCTCCGGATCCGGACATGGTCGGATGCTTTTCGGAGATGGAGAAAGATGGGGACTTGGGCGCTGGAGCTCAAGGATGGAAGGGCAGAGGAAGGGGAAGGCGTGAGTAGACAAGGGCGAAATCTTATCCCCTTATAAAAGGTCGCGAATATCAAGCGCCTCCTCACTCGCCTTAAAACTCGCCTATTCCCAAGGGCTGTGTAAACAACACGGTTGAGTTACCCATACCTGTATTGATGAGAATCCTGCAATAAGGGGACACGATCTCTGCTTCGAAAAGACATGCCAATGGCAACCGCGTCTCGAAACGTGGAACGGCAGAACGAAATGGTCCGAAATTATGACCGGGAAGGCGTGATGTCACATTGTAAAAAGTAGTCGGCGGATTGGACCCGTGGAATATTATATTCTCTCTGCGGTTGTGTGCGGTGTGTGTTACAGGTCCGGATACAACCATCACGTCCGGAGACTATCTTGGAGTTCGGGAAGAAGGGAACCCGCCTTGCAATGCCGAAGACAAATCTGCGCTCCGGACTCCTCGTCATTGAAGCCAGATTCAGGGGCTACTGAGGGAGTCCTGGACTAAGGGGTCCTCGAGCGTCCGGCCTGTTAGCCATGGGCTGGACTGATGGGCTGTGAAGATACGAAGACTGCACGCGTGTCCGGATGGGACTCTTCTTGGCGTGGAAGGCAAGCTTGGCGACCGGATATGTAGATTATTTTCCTTTGTAACCGACCTTGTGTAACCCTAGATCCTCCCGGTGTCTATATAAACCGGGGGACTTAGTCCGGAAAGGACACAGATACTCATTACCATAGTCATACAGGCTAGACTTCTAGGGTTTAGCCATTACGATCTCGTGGTAGATCAACTCTTGTAATACTCATATTCATCAAGATCAATCAAGCAGGAAGTAGGGTATTACCTCCATAGAGAGGGCCCGAACCTGGGTAAACATCATGTCCCCTGTCTCCTGTTACCATCGACCTTAGACGCACAGTTCGGCACCCCCTACCCGAGATCCGCCGGTTTTGACACCGACACATAGCTTCGCCTAAGCACTACAACGATATGACCGAGGTGGAAATCTGTGGAGGGGGGCACCGCACACGGCTAAGATCAACTTTGATGTGTTCTAGGGTGCCCCCCTCCCCACGTATATAAAGGAGGGAGGGGGAGGCCGGACGGCCCTCATAGGCGCGCCAAGGGGGGAGGAATCCTCCTCCTAGTAGGAGTAGGACTCCCCCCTTTCCTAGTCCTACTAGGAGAAGAAGGAAGGAGGGGGAAAGAGAAGGAAGGAGGGGGCGTCGCCCCTCCCCCTAGTCCAATTCGGACTAGGCCCATGGGAGGGCGCGACCAGCCCTTGGCAGCCCCTCTCTCTCTCCCCTAGGCCCAATAAGGCCCATTACTTCTCCGGTGGTTCCAATAACCCTTCTGGCACTCCGATATTTATCCGGTGACTCCCGGAACTCATCCGATGTCCGAATAACATCATCCAATATATCATTCTTTATGTCTCGACCATTTCGAGACTCCACGTCATGTCCATGATCACATCCGGGACTCCGAACTACCTTCGGTACATCAAAACACATAAACTCATAATACCGATCGTCATTGAACGTTAAGCGTGCGGACCCTACGGGTTCGAGAACTATGTAGACATGATCGAGACTCATCTCCGATCAATAACCAATAGCGGAACCTGGATGCTCATATTGGCTCCCACATATTATACGAAGATCTTTATCGGTCAAACCGCATAACGTCATACGTTGTTCCCTTTGTCATCGGTATGTTACTTGCCCGAGATTTGATCGTCGGTATCTAAATACCTAGTTCAATCTCGTTACCGGTAAGTCTCTTTACTCGTTCCGTAATGCATCATCCCGTAACTAACTCATTAGTCACATTGCTTGCAAGGCTTATAGTGATGTGCATTACCGAGAGGGCCCAGAGATACCTCTCCGACAATCGGAGTGACAAATCCTAATCTCGATCTATGCCAACTCAACAAACACCATCGGAGACACCCGTAGAGCATCTTTATAGTCACCCAGTTACGTTGTGACGTTTGATAGCACACTAAGTGTTCTTCCGGTATTCGGGAGTTGCATAATCTCATAGTCATAGGAACATGTATAAGTCATGAAGAAAGCAATAGCAACAAACTAAACGATCATCGTGCTAAGCTAACGGATGGGTCTTGTCAATCACATCATTCTCTAATGATGTGATCCCGTTCATCAAATGACAACTCATGTCTATGGCTAGGAAACTTAACCATCTTTGATTAACGAGCTAGTCAAGTAGAGGCATACTAGTGACACTCTGTTTGTCTATGTATTCACACATGTACTAAGTTTCCGGTTAATACAATTCTAGCATGAATAATAAACATTTATCATGATATAAGGAAATATAAATAACAACTTTATTATTGCCTCTAGGGCATATTTCCTTCAGGGGATTTGTCCTATGATGGGCGTGTTGGAGCTACGGCGGCAGTATGCAGGGATGAACACGGTCACTACCTTGGGTCCTCATCAACTGTTCTACCCGGTGTTATCAACCCTACAATTTTAGAGACCATTGCTTGCCGTGAGGCTTTAGCACTTGCGGCTGATCTAACTTTGGATCACTTGATAATTGCTAGTGACTGCGAACCGATTGTGAATGACATCATAAAAGGAGTAGGAGGCCCTCATATCACAGTCGTCAAGGAGATAGATAATAGAAGAGCACATTTTACTGTTTTGATTTTATGTTCGAAGGTCGTGCTTCGAATCATGAGGCTCACAATCTTGTAAAATTTTCCGCCTCGCCTCCGCAGGGTCACCACTTGTGGCTTATTTCCCCTCATGACCCTCTTTGTATCCTTTTGAATATTGTTCCAAATTAATAAAGTATGGGATCCTAAAAAAAGTAAAATGTACTACTCCTAGGCCAGCGTGTGGATTCCACGAACGACCCTCGAAACAACAAAGGGCGAAGCATGCACATGTGGACCAGGTCCGGCCAATGGGGATCCATCTAGCCACCAATTGGACCTTCTCCTTTCGAGGAGCAAGGATAAACTGCCCTCCGGCCACCGCCCGTTCCCTCCCGCACCTTATCCTTCCCTGATCCCCCGTACAAAAACCACTCCTTTCCCTCCATGTGACCCACCCAACCCCAAGCACCGCAGCCGGCCACACTCCTTCCTCCTCCAGCGCCAAGAACTCGACAACCACCGGAGGTAAGCAAGCAACCCAACCCACATTCCCCGCACCAGATCATCGCAGCTCGCGACGGATTACGCAGCCCTTGCTTGTCTCTGACTGACTGCAGGTTCAGCCGAGCTCGACCGATGGCGTCGCTCTCCGTGGCCACGCTCCCGCAGCTCGCCGGCGCGCCGGCGGCGGCGGCGGCGAAGAAGAGGTCCGGCGTGACGTACGTGGAGGGCATGAACGCCTACAGCGGCCTCAAGGGGCTCAACAAGGTGACCATGCTGGGCGTGCGCAAGAGCGCCGACTACAAGTTCGCCAGGATCGTGGCGTCGCTCAGCCCCGCGGGGAAGAGGCGCGGGGGCTCGTTTGGCGCGCAGTGCAACGCCGCCGGGGAGATCTTCCAGATCGCCGTCGTCATGAACGCGCTCACGCTCGTCGGCGTCGCCGTCGGCTTCGTGCTGCTCCGGGCCGAGGCGGCCTTCGAGGAGTCGGAGGAGTGAGTGAAACCCAACCCAACGCCGTGTGCCTGCCCTGACCAGCCGTTTCAGTTCAGTTCAGTTCAGGCTGCTGTTTGGCTGGCGCGTAAGCCGTGATATATAAAACGTGATGTATGCTATTTTACATTTGGTTTTGTATCAATGACAATCGATTGATGAATACCCCGGAAACACATTTTTGGAGGCTCAGCCCTGCAAATTTGTCTCTCGATTGTTCGCTGCTTGTCTGATTCTTCTCTAGGAAGAGTACACTTCGAAAGGGGAAATGTTTTTCGGAAAAGAAAAGAGGAAAATGTTATGCAAGACTGATAACACAATGTTCAAAAGTCATAATGCAACAATATCTGACACCTTGCAAACCCAAGTCATATATACTACTCCCTCCGTCCCATAATATAAGACGTTTTTTGACTTAGTGTAGTGTCAAGAAACGTCTTACATTATGGAACGGAGGGAGTACTTGATAGCAAGGTGGAAATGCGGAACAAAAGTGTATTCTCTCTTCAGGCTCATTCGACTCACAAGAATGGAGGTACTAGATTCCTTATGATGATTATGCCCATATTGACCTGATTTCTTCGTTTTCTTAGGAGGAATAAACTTCGAAAGGGGAAATGTTCTGCAACATTGATAGCACAACAATCAGAAGTCATAATGCAACGTTGTCTGACATCTCTTCCTGACCAAAACCATGTATCGTACCAAAGATGAAACGACAGTGTATTTTCTCATAATCTGTCGGCATAAGTGAATGTCTTGGCTTCAGACTAGAAGATGCAATGCTATTGAGCAGAATATGTGATACAACAGGGAATAAGGTGCTACGTTTTAGCTCGATTCCTACAAGAGCACCTGTTACAGTAGCAGTAGCACTCATCAGATCATGTGTTTCTGCACTATGGCCGACAAATAAAGTAAAACGTTCTGCAACTGAACCTCAAAATATATGTTACGGTAGCGCCGAGGCTCTAAGCAGCATTCTAATTTTGCCCAAGTACAACAAGAGACATCTTGGGAGCACCAAATCTCCGGCAAATCCCGCAGTGCTTTGTTTCGTTGATTACATCGGCCTCTGACAAGCCGAGAACAGCTGCCAGCTGATGAAAGCCATAACCAAGGAGGAGAAGAGCTCGAAGCCAACCACCTTGGGAGTCTGCCACTCCAATGATCTCCGCAAGTAACTGCAATATTGTTTTAGCATGTTTAGCAGCGTGAACAAAAATGGAAGAAATGTAATTGAATGGCACAAGCCATCAAAGTGCAGCACATAATACATGAATCAAATGGAGATGAATGCAGAACGATGTTCCAACTGAAAACAGGTACAAAACATGTCACCCAACTAAATCCTTTTAGTGCATGTCCACCAAAATTTGCAACATAAGTATGTCTGGTTTGAAAGAATCTGCCCTGATAAACATGGCAGACAAGAGATATTACTTCCAAGACAATGTTACTCAAGTTCCAATGGCTTATGATGTTCAATGCAAATGCTATTGTCCAGCACACAATAGGGCTTTACTTCGGATTAACTGAACTTTCTGTGTGTCCTAAAATTTCAGTGGTCCGCAAGGAAAGACAAAGTTCCAAGACAACCAATACTGACTTGTAACTAAGGATATTCCATGGATAGGAGAGATGCACCAACTTTAGAGTTAACATGATGGGAATGTAGTGAATTTTGGACAAGAATAACAGTAGGTCAAAAGTGATATGGAATACAGCAGAAATGTTTGTGGATGGATATATTTTTCTCAGATCCGTATTGAGCAAGTGTAGGCGGTACTAGGTATTGCTACTTCATAACCAAGAATAATTTCTCAAGAAAAAAGGAAATAAGAACATCAACATATGTTGAAGCATGATAATAATTCTTTTTGAGGATTACTGCAGCATTATAGAAACGGGATTACCTGGTGATAGATGGCATTGTTGCCAGAAGCAGAGCACATGCATAAATTATTGGAATTAAAGTCCTAGGTTTGTTCTTCCTCAGCCACATCAAGGATCCTAATGCAGCAAGGGAGAGGGTCATCACCTGCAGAAGTACAAAAGTAAGTCTTCTAAAATTAGGATAATCAAAAAAAGGAACCTGACATTATATTTTTCACACTATATAGTAGCATTACAAGATTGGCATTTGCTTCAAGTCCTTGGAATATGTACTCCCAAGTAAATTCAAGCCCTCGTGCCCCAATCCAGAGAGGTGCAAGCCTGTGCAGAACTGAATCAGCAAAAGCCCAGCCTGAAACCCCAAAAATGTCCAATAGATCAATGATAGTCAAGATAAGGTTAAATTGCAGCTGGAAATAGGTCGAAGAATTGCATTGCTTCCAAATTTATCTGGAGTAACAAACTTAAGGAGGTCCAATTCAATTTAAATAATAAAGTGAAGCAAGAGCATTCAATTTCCTGAGAACGCTATCTGTAGCCAAAATAAGCATGTCTCTATTCTTTCAATTGTGTGAATGACAAAAGCATGAGCATGAAAACAAACTTCAATGCAGCTAAAAGGGCAAGCAGCAATTCATACAAAGATCAACATCAGAAATGCATCTGTTTATAAAAAGGTTGACCAGCACAGTATGGAAGGAAAAGTAGAAATTTAAACGTGTGGTAAGGCAGGTGAGCATACAGAATGGAGATGGGAAATAAGATTAAAACAAACATATGAAATGTTATCATTTGACAAGACACACTTCAGCTAAATTAAGTCAGAAAATGAACAAGCACAACTACGAACTCACCAAGACCAACAGCCTGGAACTTATGGTTCTGGGAGATGTTTCTGTGGGTCAACTGTGTCAAAGCAAAATAAAGGCCAGCAACATCTATAAACCCAATTAGAATTTTCATTAATTCCTGCAGGGTTGAAAATAATCGGAAGATTAGATACACTGGCAAACAGGGTAAATCCAGGCATGTTTTGTTAACGTGCATAAATGTACCTGGTAGGGATCAAAGCTATCATTCGCATCAGGTACTTTGAGGAACGTTGCTAAACAAACAAGCTGCCATTATAAAATAGCAATGGTTAGCAATCCCACAAGTCTCTTCCATGCAACTGGTGATAAGTAAGCATAGAAAACTATACTGATGTAGTATGCCAAAAACTAAAACATAAACAAAGGCAATGTAAATCGTCATGTGGTAACAATAAAAAGAAAGGAATAACAAACAGGCTAAGGTGACAATATCAGGATGACAAGCTTCAACTTGTACTGTGATTTTTGGACAAACAGAACTGCATAACAGGGAAGATAACAAGTACAAACCATGCAAAATTAAGATGCCATTTACAACCTTCTAATTTGTACAGAACTGCATAACAGGGAAGATAACAAGTACAAACCATTACAGGGAAGATATCAGGATGACATGCAAAATTAAGACTCATGGGAATTTCAACGACAAAAAAAAAATCAACCTGCTGAGTGGCATACAACCCCTGGAGAACCAATTTGCTCTCAAAACTGGTACATGGATGTAAAAGTAAAAAACACTAGTTGAGTGGTAATTCCAAAGAACCTGCTAATTGTATAAGTCAAGTAGTTGGCAAGAGCACATTGATCGAACAACTAAAAAGTTTCTCATGCAATGGCAGATCAATGAATGGTGGATTGTTTGGGCATGTCAATCATGGTGCTAAGAATCCACGACTAGTTACTCACCTTTACAAGTGCTGCTCCAAGATAAACAACAGCTGCTTTTACACTGGTGCCAATCGTGTCATACTCTGACCTGCAAAAGGTAGTATTGGAAACTTATTGCTGCTTCTACACCAGTGTTTAATGCAGCAGATCAATACCTCATTTATGGTTCTTATTTCGACGAATCACACACGATAGTATGTGAAAGTTATTACTGGACTACACCCCTTAATTGTTGGTACTTATCTTTTAACAATCACACACTATAGTGTGCAACTCTTATTACTGGAGTATATAACCCGCTCATCAACCACCACAAGGGGCATATGGAAGTAGGTTGGCAGCATGCTTCCCATATACAGAAGCCTCATCGCCGTCATGGTATGCATCAAGAACCTGATGCATGTTCAGTAACATCTGGCAGCTGGCACCATAGTATCACTGTGGCAGCATGCCCTGGGGCACTATCTCTATTCGTAGCAGCATTGCGTATTGCTCTCACTAGGAAAGGGGGACATAACCCCTACTATAGAGCAGGAATGGAAGGGAATGAGCTCGGCTGCTTCTCCCCCACACTTCTTTATTTCTCCGTGCCCCTATTTAGTTAGTACTTTCGAGTTAAGAGCGAGAAAACGAACTATTTCATTTAATAAAAAAAGTGCAACGGCTGTAGGGTGAAAAGGCCATGAGGATGGCTACCTACATCACCTTTCATATGGAACAGGCATGCTTTAGTGATGGGGCTAGCCGCTTTCACAAGAAATCAAACCAAACAAAGACACTTAGCATAGGAGTAGATTAGGGCATCTAGTGCTCTGTTCATCGTCTGAGGACTATAAGGTGCCAAGGGAAATAGCTCCATCCCATTGGATATCCCTAGCCTTGGTGGATCAGTGCAGTGAGAAAAAACTCTTCCATTGTTTCCATATGGTCATGGCTGTGGAGCCACCTGTGCTGAATGCCTACATCATATACTGCCTACACAGATCTATGGCACCCACCTGTCATAATTGGTGGGAAGTACTGTAGATTGGTAGTTGCCATACAAGCACAGGCAAAAAGAGCAATGAGCGCAAAGAGGGAAACATCTTGATGGTGTATGCTGCCATTGATGATACTTCAGATGCTTAACAAAAAGCAAGATGGTGTAGATAATATGAGTGCGAGTGACGGGCTGATGATTGATCATGGACCTATTTAAGTATTTATAAAATATGAGAACTAGCACTTGTGCAGGCCAAGCTAGGTCTTGCCGTTTAAAAAACCACCTGCTGGAGTCCGGATAAGTTAGAGATCATATAGTGTAAGGTTTATTTAGAAATTTGCTAAGTGATTCTTGGACGATGGGGAGGTGGCAAGATGAGTGTAGTAGATATAAATGTCAAAGGTTGTTTCTGTTGATGCTTTTCCAATAGATGTGTACCGAAGGACGTTGTTCAGATATGAAGGTCATACCACAATGGTTTACTGTTTATTGTTTGTAGTGTTCTGATTGGTTGTGGTCAGAAACTTTGTTGAACTGAATTTGCCCAGGACTTGTAGAATGTCTGACATAACTCACAACTCACACGTGTAACTCATTCCAGGGACTGGCTAATTGCCATGTATGTTACAAAGTAAAAGTGAAAAAATAAAGGAAATAATCATATTTTTCGTTTCAAATCGAATCTGATTAGCTTACTATTATTTGAGCGTTACACCAATTACAAATAACAGTGTCTACTTGAATACAGTTACTACCTTCCTAGAATTATTATCAAATACTCCCTCCGTAAACTAATATAAGAGCGTTTAGATCACTAAAATAGTGATCTAAACACTCCTATATTAGTTTACAGAGGGAGTACTTCAAATGTCTTCACCGCAGCTAGAATGTTTTACAGCTTCATATCACTATCAGACAATTGCATAGTAACTCTTTACTCAGCACATGGATAGAATCATAGAATTATCATGCATTCTCTTGTTTAACTAACATCAAGTTCTTGACGAGGTTCAAGTTCATTACTCACAGCACTTCATATTGTTAGCGTGCAACTCATGCAGGCACTTCTTCTACTATATTATGTTCCCTTCCAGCTTACAAAATGAGCTACGATGCTCTGAACTTGCTTGACACTAGAGGAGACATAAACCACACTGATTATGACTAAGCCAATCAGATTCAATTCGACCAGCACAACTCACCCGACAAAGCTCGAATCCAAGCGAACATTTCAGTATAAACTCGTCTACACCACGCACTAAACCAATACCTTCCTAACCCAGACTCAACTGAGCAAAATTCACTGAAACTACATTGATCAAAACCCCATCCGACCAGCCAAAATCGCACGCGGAACTAACAGTGTGCGGCATTCCTACTCCGCCGTGCCCGGATCACGTAACCAAGCAAAGACCAGACCGCTTGACGGGCACAGATCTAACACGTTTGGGATACGGATCTCGCGGGCAGAGAGGGAGGGAGGGAGAGGTAGAGGTAGTTTGCTTACAGGGGGGTGGCGGAGTAGTAGACGACGTGGGGGCCGAAGGTGAGGACCGCGCAGTTGAGGAAGTGGAACACCGTCATCTCGTCGGCGTCGTCGTCTCCGGCGCCTGGGCAACGGCGAGGTCGAATCGCCTGATGCTGCGCGATGATTCCGAGATGCAGGTGTGTAATGGGCTCGAGACGGATCCGGTCGAGCTCTAAGTAACAAACACGCTCGGCGCACGTGGATTGGTTCGTGGGCTTCGGTCCAGTCGACAGGCAGATGGGCCTAAATGAGGTGCACCCAAAATCCTGAAGAGAACCACTCGAGAAATGCTAAAATGATCTCAAAAGAAAAAAAACTCGAGAAATGCTAAAATGATCTCAAAAGAAAAAAAACTCGAGAAATGCTAAAAAAATAAAAAAATACTAAATTTATTTTTTACAGTAAATGCTAAATGTTATGCTAAAACAAAGAAATGCCAACTACCCTAAGAAAATGCTAATGTTCTAAAACAACTGAAGAGATACTAAAGAGACGACACACTTTCCAAAGTACACGAAACTTGCATGTTGCTCGCCCGCTTATGCTAGGTGAGAGATGTAGTTGTTTTCCTTCAAAGACACCCAATGGACAAGAAAGTATCCCGTGGAAACCAGTAACTCAACGGAAACATAGAAACCCAAACATGAGTCTTTTTTTAACCTTAAATAACCTCTTTATTTGTTAGAAAATAATGTTACATCATTCACCATAAGAGGTACAATAGAGGAGGGAGGATCATCAAGCCAGACCCTACAAACTTGGAACTTTCCCAACTGGGCAGTTCATGAGATACAGAATTTGTTTCCCTAATGGCATGCTCGTATTTAACCCTAACAAATTCATGCTCCATGGAAAAACAATCATGGAAGATCGTTGCAGCAATACCTGTAGGTGGCCTCTCATTCTTCATAACTTCTATTAATTCTAGATTGTCTGAGCTCACAACAACTCTATTACAACCTATTGATTCCGCTAAGAGCAATCCATTCTTGAGGACCAAAGCTTCGGCAGAAAGAACATATTGAACAAGATCCAACTTTACATTACTCGCAGCGATAAACTTTCCTTTTTTATCTCGAATGACAGCGCTAGTAGTTCCCCTCAAATAATCTGGATCAAATGAAGCATCCACATTTATCTTAACTCAATCACCTGTTGGTGGAGTCCAAATCTCCTTTCTCACTTTTGCATTAGGAACCACAGCTGACCTAAAATTTGAACACAACACTCGGATTGCCATTGCGGATTTTCCAGGGGACTGCACCTGAAAGCTTGAACACAACACTCCAAATCTCAAGATTTGAGGACATCTTGTTGGTCAAAGCTTGGTTGGCCACAACGATGGATCCAATATGCGGCACCGAGCAAAAGGGGGACACCTATTGGACGAAGATTTGGAAGGAGTATCATGAGCAAAAGGAGTATGTGGAACCGCATCCTATTGTAACCACTCGCATTGTGGCATCTCTCCAACATCGTTGGGGGATCATTCAAGGGGAAGTGAACAAGTACGTCGACTACTACTCACAAGTGACCAAACGCCCTCAAAGTGGGATGGGAGTCGCAACCCACGTAAGCTCGATTGCCTCATCTTGTCGTCCATTGCATATGCTTCTTGTGTTTGCATTCTCGTGCTCATACATATGTTGTTTGCTAGACGGCGGTGGCGGCTACTATGTATCACGAGTTGGAGAAGAAGCCATTTGCTTTTAGCCATTGTTGGGTCATATTAAATGGCAAGCCGAAGTGGAACCAAGTTGAGGCCGACCTCAAGTCCAACAAGAAGAGGAATGATGGCTCAAGCTCCAACCAATCGGGTTGGGCGATGAAGAGGACGATGTTGTCATGGAGAATGGAAAAGCCACCGTGCCAAAGGACAACCGCCAAGTCATGGGAAACAAGTGGGAGAAGGCGCGTGCCGCCCGTGGTGCCACGGCTACCAAAATTTCATCAACATGGACGGGCATTTTTCGGTGAGGGAGAGCAAGAAGGAGGAGAGGTACAAGCTCATGTTGGATGCGCAAAAACAAAGGATGGAGTGGGACCAAAAGAGGGCGGAGAAGAAGTTGAAAATTGAGAGGGAGAAGATCGAGTTGGAGAAGCAACAAGCGGCGATCAAATGGGAGCTCGAGAAGGCCAAGACATTTGGCGACATAGAGCTTGAGAAGGAGAGGTTGCAACTCGTACAGGACACGGAAGATGCGAGGATCATGTTGGCGGACGAGACCTCTATGATGAGCATTCGAAGAAGTGGCTTGTGGACAAGAAGATGGAGATCAATGACCGTAGGAAGTACGAGCGGCGAGGGCGGCTGCGGCCCAGATGCAGGCGTAGGAGGCAGCCCGGATGCAGGCGAGCAGGCAGCCCAGATGCAGTCGGAGCAGGTAGCCCGGATGTAGGCGGAGCAGGACGCGCCCAACTAGTGACACTAGTAGAAAAAGGCCCATTTGTCCCGGTTTAAAAGGCCCATTTGTCCCGGTTCGGGAACCGGGACTAAAGGGTCGGTACTAAAGCCCAATACCTTTAGTCCCGGTTCTTATACCAACCGGGACAGATGGGGCTCCACGTGGCCGCTGCAGCTTGCCCAGGCAGGGGGGCTTTTGTCCGGTTGGTAGCACCAGCCGGGACCAGTAAGCGTCCACGCGTCAGCAGTTCAGGGGCTAGGGTTTTTGTTGTTTTTTCTAAAGGGGGGGGTTGGGGGGTTTTGTAGGGTTAATTTAGGGGTTTCATATATTGTGTTAGCTAGCTAATAGAGAGAAGTGTCCTCTCTTATCTCCGTGCTTGGTCGATGCTACGTACTATACGTATAGATAGGACTCGACACGCTAGCTAGTAAGCAAATGAAGGAAACCATTAAGTACACAAGATCGTCATGAACATATACAGAGAGAAGTGATCGACCTCTCTTTCTTCGAGAGATTGTTCGAACAACAAGTTTTCGTATATCTATCTGACACTACTGGCTACATATATACAATATAAGATCTCTTACAATATAACCCCCTAATTATATATGAACTCAAGTTCCACATGGTATTCTTCGTCTTTATTGATGACGTGGTCAAGAAAGAATCCCGCCAATTCCTCTTGAATTTCTCGCATGCGATCTTGTGGTAGGAGTTCATCCCGCATCAGAAACATCTAATTTGAAGAAGGGGGTCAATACATATATATGAATGAATGAAACTCAACACAAATGATGGTAATAAAATAAAATTGTGAATATTTTTGCTTACGCACTTCATATTTTTTTTAGAGTAGCCCCGCTCACAGGTCGTGTGGCGGATGGACTCGCAAACGTAGTATCCACAGTAATCATTCCGGCTTCCTGCCACAACCACTTTACAAGAAATAGGGGTCAATCAAACTGATAAGCAAACATGCTAAATGGTATTGATGAAACTAGCGTTAGAATCACTGGGAGATGTGCGGAACTAGCTAGTAGTACTTACTTTCAGGTGTTTAAATCGCAGCTCCCCCGGCAGTCCCGGAGCTTGTGCGGTGAACTTATTCCAAACCCTGCCAGACAAAGAAAACAATTACTTGATATCAGAAAATGAACAAAGTTGCCGATATGGTGCGATAATGATCGATTGAACTTACTTCTGGAGCATTTCAGTCATGTTCGCATACTCCTGGGGATCTTTTCATCTCGAGTCTAAGACGGTTACTACTCCCTGCTCAAGCTCAATCTCTAGGAGAATATAGTGGAAGCTGCGCACGCATGCATAACTCATCAATTACATTACTATAACCTCAAGTAATAAGGGAAACCGAATATGCACAAGACAGGAACACTCACTTGAAGTTGTAAGGAAAGAGTATTTTTTTCTTTGTTTTGATTTATTACCAACGATCGTAGCAAGTTGGCCTCGGTTTCTTTGGCATGAAATTTAACCGTAAATTCATCTATGAGATTTGTGTTAATGAACCCAATATCACCGATTTGTCTTTTCTTGCATTCGGCGATCTTCAATCTGCATAATATAGTGAGGATAATTATATATACATGCAATGAAAGAGCTGAGCTATATATAGAGACTTAATGACAGAAGTACTACTTACAGACAGTAGCAAGTGACCGTTAATTTATCGAGGCCCTTTTGATTGAAAAACTGGAAGAACTCCTCAAATGGAACAAACAACAGATCAATTCCAACGAGGTCGTGCTCCTCTTTAACTTTCAGCGTCAAAGTATCCTTCCCAGACTCTCTGCAGGTTTTCATGTACCAATCATGGAATCTTCGCATCATCGTTGTTAGAGGAGGATGATCAGGTTTGACGAGAGGCTTCCCGTACTGGTATCTGAATTCGTCCACCTCCATTATATCAAAATGTGCATCGTCGTCGTGCATGTAATTTGCAGGGGGCACGATTGGTTGGCTTGTTCACCGAGCTGAGGAATTTTTTCCCACTTCTTCGTTCTGCTAACCTTCGATCACTACAAGTACTTCCCGACCGGGACGCTTCCTTATATGTCCTTTCAATAATGCACTCATAGTTGGTTTGCGGCGGAGACGGTGGTGGTCGCTTCAGGGCATCCAAAGTGCGCTTCGCTTTCACTGGATCTATCTTCTCCTCCGGAGGTGGATGTTTCTTAGCTCTTTGCGTTTCAAAGAAGTCATTCACTTGGGCTTGACAGATCTCTGTGTTTTCCTGTTTGGTCATCTCATATGGTAACTTCTCTAGAGGCTTGAGAGATGGACCAAATATGTATTGCCTCCCGCCTCTGGTTATACTGCTAGACACCGGAGCAGGCCGAGCGGCTGTGGCTGTCTTCTTTCGTTGCTTATGAGGCGGAGAAGGAGGCGGGGTGCTACGACGCGCTGGAGCAGCCGGAGCGGCGGCGGCTCTTTTCCGCCCTTGCTGACGAGGCGGAGGAGGAGGCGGGCTGCTCGGACGCGCCGGCGCAAGCGGAGAAGGAGGCGGAGTGCCGACACGCGCCTGAGCAGCCGAAGAAGGAGGCGGAGTGCCCTGATCACTCGCCGGAGGAGGAGACGGAGTGCCCTTACTTGTCGGAGGAGGAGGAGGCGGAGGAGTCCAGCTCGGAAGGTTGATGAGCTCCTTCCGCCATAGGCATGGAGTCTTCAGAGCACTGCCCAGCCGAGTCTCCTCTTCACCGGTAGGGTGGTCAAGCTCGAGCTCCTCAAATCCCTCCGTTATTTCATCCACCATCACCCTAGCATATCCTTCTGGAATCGGACGGCAGTGAAAAGTTGTGCCGGGTTCAGGAGGTGCAACAGAGCCGACAGCCGCCTTGACTTTGAAGTTCTACCATTGCGTCATAAGGTGGCAATCTTGAGACTCCGTGATAGCATCCACGGGGTAGCTAGCAGGAGCCGTGAAGACAGGCTCCTGAAGCAGCTCAGTGGAAGCCACGCTGCTTCTCCGTTGAGATGGCGGGCTAGCTTCGGCAGGTTGCTTGCTGTGAACTGCATCTCGTTCCTCTAGCGCTTGTACCCTTGCGTGCAGCGCCTGCAGTTGGGTCTGCTCCACTTTCCTCTTCCTCTCCCGGCCTTTGTAACCGCATGCGTCGGGAAACCCAGCCTTCCATGAAACGGAGCCTGGCGTGCCTCGTGTCCGTCCAGGGTGCTCAGGATTCCCGAGGGCCATTGTGAGCTCGTCGTTCTCTCTGTCGGGAACGAACGTCCCTTGCTGCGCTACAGCGAAATACTCCTGAAGCTTCGTGATGGGTATTCGCAGTTGCTCATTCGTCTAAACGCACTTACCTGTTTCAGGGTCCAAGGTTCCCCCAACCCCGAAGAACCAAGTCCTTGAATGGTCTGGCCAGTTCAACGTCTCTGGTTCGACCCCTTTATCAAGCAGGTCATTCTCAGCCTTCTCCCACAACGGCCGGGCTTTGAGGTAGCCACCTGACCCCGTGCGATGGTGATGCTCCTTCTTCGCAGCATTTTTCTTGTTTGTCGCTGACATCTTCTTACTCTTGTTCGATGTCTTGTGGGCCACAAATGCATCCCAGTGATCTGTGATCTTCTCAAACCGACCGGTGAATTCTGGAGTCTTGTCTTTGTCGACGAACTTTGTTTTCAGCTCATTCTTCCTCCTCCTGAATAGATCCGCCATCTTCCTAAGAGCATGAGCCTTGACCAATGGCTCTATAACTGGCTTCTCCGGATCCTCCGCTGGCGGTAGGGTGAAATTTGCCTTCAGCTCGGTCCAAAGATCATCTTTCTGCCTATCGTTGACATAAGACACCTGAGGGTCTTCGTTCTTAGGCTTATACCATTGGTGGATGCTGATCGGGATCATGTCCCTAACAAGAACCCTGCACTGAGTAGAAAATGCTTCCTTGGTCCGGATGGGTTCAATCGGTTGGCCATCGTGCGTTATTGTTGTGATTGTGAACCTTTCATCCTGGCGCAACCTTTTCTTCGGCCTCGTCTCGTTACCGAAGTTTGGCTCAATCCGGAGGGCTAGAAAAGAAGAAATAAGAGAGTTAATATGTGTACATACCAAAACAATTAATGCATCAATTAGCTATAGTCAGCACATGCTTAATTAATATATACCTAGCCGGACTCCGTTCGGTCACCGGAGCCATCATCACGGTGTCCTTCTTCCACCGATATTCGGTCACCGGAGCCATCATAATCATCTCCTTCCTCCTCCATTGTTCGATCACCATAGCCTCCTTCTTCACCCTGTCCTTCCAGACCATCGGTGTCGTTGAGATACGACAAGACATCAGCTCCGGCTGTGATTATGTCCCCCAACACTTGTTCTGCTTCCTCGTCTCGTCTGTGCTCCATAGTTTCTACAAATATTACGACATCGCAATTATTATACAAACATGACAGATGGATATATTAGTGGCAAACGACGCTAATCACAACAATACAAACATCGCAATTATTAGATCTAGCTAGCTAATCACAACAAGGAATCATATTAGTGGCCTCGACGCTTCTCTAGGGTTTGGGGTGGCCTCGGCAACGCTTCAAGGGATCGGGGTGGCCTCGACGACAACGCTCTTTTAACTTGGTAAATTTGGGTGGCCTCGGCAGCGCTTCTAGGTTTTGGGCCGGACCGCCTCTCTCATGATTGTCCGAGGTCCGGACCGACAAGGGATTTAACAAAATGGCGCCATTCTAGATGTGCAGAAAATTGTCTAGTGTCAAAGGATTCAACAAAACCATGTCTTCATTCTAATGGCGCCATCATGTCCCGGTTACTTCCGGCTAATGATGAAGCCATAGATTTCTTCAATACTTTGACACTAGGCAACCTCTCGACCCCTCGGCGATCCTCGACCCCTCGACGACCCTCGACCATCGAACCCCCGGCCCCTCGACGACCCTCGAACCCTCGACCCTAGAACCCTCGAACCCTTGACCCTCGACCCCTCGACCCCTCGGCCCCTCGACGACCCTCGACCCCTCGACCCTCGAACCTCAAACCCTCGACCCTAGAACCCTCGACCCTCGAACCCTCGACCCCTCGGTCCCTCGACGACCCTCGAACCCTTGACCCTCGACCCTAGAACCCTCGAACCCTCGACCCTCAAACCCTCGACCCTCGACCGTCCTCGACGACCCTCGACCCCTCGGTGGCCGTCGACCCTCTACCCTAGTTCCCGACCCTCGACCCCTCGGCGATCCTCGACACCCTCGTTCCTGATAAAAAGAAGAACAAGAAGAAAAAAAGAGGAGAAGAAGAAAAAAAAAGGAGAAGAAGAAGAAAAAATAGAAGAAAAAAAAGAGGAGAAGAAGAAAAAATAGAAATTTTTTCTATTTCTTGTTCTTCTCCTCTATTCCTTCTTCTTCTCCTTTTTTCCTTCTACTTTCTCTTCTTATTTTTTTCTCCTCTTCTTCTCCTTCTTCTTCTCCTTCTTCCTTCTTCCTCTTTTCTTCTTTTTCCTTATTTTCCTTCTTCCTCGACGACCCTAACCCTAAACAGTACAACTTCCTCGACGTCCCCACCTCTCTCATGAACAAAAAAAATCTATGAATAAAAAAAACATCATATTCTATGAACAAAAAAACATCATATTCCATCCGCATCCATGCATACATCATATATATGATCATCTATGAACAAAAAAACATCATATTCTATTAAAAAATCATCATATATATGAACAAAAAAAATTATGATAACAAGCATATATATCATCATATATATGAAAAAACAAGCATATATATGAAAAAACAAGCATATATATCATCATATATATGAAAAAACACAAGGACAGGGAGGCCCGGCCGGACCAAGGTGAGGAGGGGCAGGGGCGCGGGGTCGGCGGCGAGGACGGTGACGGCGATGACGTTGACGGGGCAGGGGGCGCGCGCTCGGGGCAGCGGGCGACGGTGACGAAGGGGAAGGGGCAGGGCGACGGCGATGACGGGGTGGGCCTGGGCGGCGCGCGTCGGGGCGGCGAGCGGCGACGGCGTCGGGCGAGGGAGCGGGCGACGGCGAGGGCGCGGGCGACGACGACGACGGGCGCGGGCGACGGCGACGCGGGGGTGGCGGGCGGCGTCGGGGCAGCCTGGCGGCGTCGATGTCGTCGGCGTCGTCGGGGGCAACTGCAATATGAGAAGTGAAAATTTCCTAAGTGTCATCTTATATAGCAAAGCCTTTAGTCTCGGTTCGTGGCACCAACCGGGACTATTGCCCCCCTTTAGTCCCGGTTGGTGCCACCAACCGGGACCAAAGGGCCACTTTTCAGCAGCCCTTTGGTCCCGGTTGGTGGCACCAACCGAGACTAAAGGGGAGGCATTGGTCCCGGTTGGTCCCACGAACCGGGACCAAAGGTGGGCATTGGTCCCGGTTCGAGCCACCAACCGGGATCAATAGCCTGTGCCTGGCACAGCCGCGGTGGATGTTTAGTCCCACCTCGCTAGCTGAGGGCATCCGCACCAGTTTATAAGCGCGGCTGTGCCTCCCCTTTCGAACTCCTCCGAACTGCAGGCTTACGGGCCTAAACACACTGTATCTGCCTGTGGACCTACTCGGCCTTCTGCGGGCCTGAATCCTGACCCATGGGTGGGTTTCTAGTCGTATTCAGGCCGTGGTGGCCCAGTAGGTGGCAGTTTTTTTATTCTTTTCCATTTTTTTCTTTGTTGCTTTATTTTTTTAATTTTTTCTACTTACAACAAAATACTTACTGTTGCTATTTCTATTTATTTTATTAAAGTTTATTTATTTTGTTTTATTAAAGTTTATTTTATTTTATTTTGTTTCTACTTATTTATTTTATTAAAGTTTATTTTATTTTATTTTGTTTCTACTTATTTATTAAAGTTTATTTTGTTTCTACTTTTTTTTTTATTTTTTGCTATTTTTATTTATTTTATGAAAATTCTTTTTGCTTTTAATGTTTTGAACAGAAAATACTTTTCTTAATTTTAGTTGCATAAATTTTATATAATTTTAGTTTCAATAATACTAGAGGTTTATAAAAGCTTTTTAGTTGATTCCTTTAGCTATTAGAGTTTCATTAAAGTTTTCTCAAGGCCTGAAGCTAAGCAACGTGCAGGTGAGCATTGCGCCTCTCTTTTATTTTTAATAACTTATTACAAGTCCGGACTTTTTTTGCGTTCAGTATGCACCATTCAAAGCCACGTCATCAACTTTCAACCCTTTCTGACATAATTTGTTATTTTTCATGCATTTACTGATTTTTTTGAGCTATAAGACCCTGAATTGAAAAGCATTTCAAATGAACTCTGAAAAGGTTGAAAGTTGGCATGGTATCATCATTTCACCCACATAGCATGTGCAAAAAAGTAAAGAGGGTTACGGCAAAAACTGGATGCACTTCGTGTATGAATCGGACAATCTCTTTCGAAGTATGAGGGTTTCATACGGAAACTCATCTGTTATAAAGGGATTTCATTTTTTTGAACTTATTTGAACTCCAGACTTTTTCTGTGTTCAAAATGCACCATTCAAAGTCACATCATCAATTTTCAACCCTTTCTGACTTCATTTGTCATTTTTCATGCATTTACTGATTTTTTGAGCTATAAGACCCCGAAATTGAAAAGCATTTCAAATAAGCTCTGAAAAGGTTGAAAGTTGGCATGGTATCATCATTTCACCCACATAGCATGTGCTAAAAAGTTGAGAGGGTTACGGCAAAAACTGGATGCACTTCGTTTACAAAAACATGTAACTGCAGTGATATTCTAGATCAAAGGCATCATCATAATAGTCATGGAGAGAAAGTCTTCACTTTTTCTTCGCTTCTGTCCTTTGCTTATTGCGCCGTAACCATATGGATAATCTTCATCGTTTGACAGGGTGGTTGGGTCAGCCTTGACTTTGAAGGGAGGAATTTCATGAAACTTTTCATAATCTTCGAACATGTCTGTCTTGCCCTCCACTCCCACGATGTCTCTTTTTCTGAAAGAACTATGTGGCGCTTTGGCTCATCTTATGATGTGTTCGCTTCCTTATCTTTTCTTTTTCTCGGTTTGGTAGACATGTCCTTCACATAGAAAACATGTGCCACATCATTGGCTAGGACGAACGGTTCGTCTGTGTACCCAAGATTGTTCAGATCCACTGTTGCCATTCCGTACTGTGGGTCTACCTGTACCCCGCCTCCTGACAGATTGACATTGACCCATTTGCACTTAAGCAAAGGGACCTTAAAATCATGTCCTAGTCAAGTTCCCATATGTCCATTATGTAACCATAATATGTGTCCTTTCCCCTATTGGTTACTGCATCAAAGCGGACACCGCTGTTTTGGTTGGTGCTCTTTTGATCTTGGGCGATCGTGTAAAATGTATTCCCATTTATCTGGTATCCTTTGTAAGTCAATACAGTCGAAGATGGTCCCCTGGACAACGAGTACAGCTCATCACAAACAGTGTTGTCACCTCTGAGACGTGTTTCCATCCAACTGCCGAAAGTCCTGATGTGTTCACATGTAATCCAGTCGTCACACTGCTCCGGGTGTTTGGAGCGCAGACTGTTCTTGAGTTCATCGACATACGGGGTCACCAAGGTAGAGTTAGTAGAACTGTGTAGTCTACTTGAGACCAAGAATGCCCGTCCCTGCATATTATTGAGTCCCCTCCAAGCGTGCCTTTTCCAGTCAGTCTCCCCTCTTACCGCGATTTAGGGAGACCAATCTTCTTAAGGCCAGGAATGAAGTCAACGCAAAACCCAATGACATCCTCTGTTTGATGGCCCATGGAGATGCTTCCTTCTGGCCTAGCGCGGTTACGGACATATTTCTTTAGGACTCCCATGAACCTCTCAAAGGGGAACATATTGTGTAGAAATACGGGGCCCAGAATGACAATCTCGTCGACTAGATGAACTAGGACGTGCGTCATGATATTGAAGAAGGATGGTGGGAACACCAGCTCGAAACTGACAAGACATTGCGCCACATCACTCCTTAGCCTTGGTATGATTTCTGGATTGATCACCTTCTGAGAGATTGCAATGAGCAATGCACATAGCTTCACAATGGCTAATCGGACGTTTTCCGGTAGAAGCCCCCTCAATGCAACCGGAAGCAGTTACGTCATAATCACGTGGCAGTCATGAGACTTTAGGTTCTGAAACTTTTTCTCTGGCATATTTATTATTCCCTTTATATACAACGAGAAGTCAGACGGGACCTTCATACTGAGCGGGCATTCAAAGAAGATTTCCTTCTCTTCTTTGGTAAGAGCGTAGCTGGCAGGACCTTCATACTGCTTTGGAGGCATGCCGTCTTTTTCATGCAAATGTTGCAGGTCCTCCCATGCCTCCGGTGTATCTTTTGTCTTCCCATACACGCCCAAGAAGCCTAGCATGTTCACGCAAAGGTTCTTCGTCACGTGCATCACGTCGATTGAAGAGCGGACCTCTAGGTCTTTCCAGTAGGGTAGGTCCCAAAATATAGATTTCTTCTTCCACATGGGTGCGCGTCCCTCAGATAGTCCGCCGGGACCCTTTCCAAAGATTACGTGTAAATCATTGACCATAGCAAGTACGTGATCACTGGTACGCATGGCGGGCTTCTTCCGGTGATCTACCTCGCCTTTGAAATGCTTGCCTTTCTTTCGACATTGATGGTTGGTCGGAAAAAATCGACGATGGCCTAGGTACACATTCTTCCTGCATTTGTCCAGGTATATACTTCCAGTGTCAGCTAAACAGTGCGTGTATGCGTGGTATTCCTTGTTTGTCTGTCCTGAAAGGTTACTGAGAGCGGGCCAATCGTTGATGGTTACAAACAGCAACGCGCGCAGGTTAAATTCCTCCTGTTTGTGCTCATCCCACACACGTACACCATTTCCATTCCACAACTGTAAAAGTTCTTCAACTAATGGCCTTAGGTACACATCAATGTCATTGTCGGGTTGCTTAGGGCCTTGGATGAGAACTGGCATCATAATGAACTTTCGCTTCATGCACATCCAAGGAGAAAGGTTATACATACATAGAGTCACGGGCCAGGTGTTGTGATTGCTGTTCTGCTCCCCGAAAGGATTAATATCATCCGCGCTTAAACCAAACCATACGTTTATTGGGTCACCTGCAAACTCAGCCCGGTACTTTATCTCGATTTTTCTCCACTGTGACCCGTCAGCGGGTGCTCTCAATTTCCCGTCTTTCTTACGGTCCTCTCTGTGCCATCGCATCAACTTGACATGCTCTTCGTTTCTGAACATACGTTTCAACTGTGGTATTATAGGAGCATACCACATCACCTTCGCAGGAACCCTCTTCCCGGGGGGCTCGCCGTCAACATCACCAGGGTCATCTCGTCTGATCTTATACCGCAATGCACCACGTACCGGGCATGCGTTTAAATCCTCGTATGCACCGCGGTAGAGGATGCAGTCATTAGGGCATGCATGTATCTTCTGCACCTCCAATCCTAGAGGGCATACGACGTTCTTTGTTGCGTACGTACTGTCGGGCAATTCGTTATCCTTTGGAAGCTTCTTCTTCAATATTTTCAGTAGCTTCTCAAATCCTTTGCCAGGCACAACATTCTCTGCCTTCCACTGCAGCAATTCCAGTACGATACCGAGCTTTGTGTTGCCATCTTCGCAATTGGGGTACAACCCTTTTTTGTGATCCTCTAACATGCGATCGAACTTCAGCTTCTCCTTTTGACTTTCGCACTGTCTCCTTGCATCAACAATGACCCGGCGGAGATCATCATCGGGCACAATATCGTCTAGTTCCTCTTGATCTTCAGCAGCTTCCCCCGTTGCAGCATCACCGTATTCCGGGGGCACATAGTTGTCATCGTCCTCTTCTTCTTCGATGTATTCCATCATAACCCCTGTTTCTCCATGCTTGGTCCAAACATTATAGTGTGGCATGAAACCCTTATAAAGCAGGTGGGTGTGAAGGGTTTTCGAGTCAGAGTAAGACCTCGTATTCCGACAGCTAGGGCATGGACAACACATAAAACCATTCTGCTTGTTTGCCTCAGCCACTTCGAGAAAATTATGCACGCCATTAACGTACTCGGAGGTGTGTCTGTCACCGTACATCCATTGTCGGTTTATCTGCGTGCATTATATATAATTAAGTGTGTCAAAAACCATTACAGAACATCATGGATAGATAAGTGATCAAATTAATAGAAGTTCATCATCACATTAAACCAAAGTACATACATAGTTCTCATTGAACAACATATAGCTCTCCAGAGCATCTAATTAAACCATACATTGAAACTATGTAAAATATTTCAATGCAACAACAAATGCGATCATAATCGCAACCAAGGTAACAATTGATCCAACGGCATAATGATACCAAGCCTCGGTATGAATGGCATATTTTCTAATCTTTCTAATCTTCAAACGCATCGCATCCATCTTGATCTTGTGATCATCGACGACATCCGCAACATGCAACTCCAATATCATCTTCTCCTCCTCAATTTTTTTCCTTTATGTAATTGTTTTCTTCTTCAACTAAATTTAATCTCTCGACAATAGGGTCGGTTGGAATTTCCGGTTCACATACCTCCTAGATAAATAAAATCTATGTCACGTTGGTCGGCATAATTGTCATAAACAATAAATGAACCAAATAGTTATAAAAGATAATATATATATACCACATCTGAATCATAGACAGGACGAGGGCCAACGAGGGCGGATACCAAAACCATCGCACTATATAATAACAAGCAATAATAAAAGTAAGAAAATCAGACAAGTATCTATCTAAAGTAAGAATTTTTTCTTTCAGAAAGAAGATAAGAACAAGAGGCTCACCACGGTGGTGCCGGCGACGAGATCGGCGCGGGCGATCGACGGCGGTGAAGACGGGGACGGGACGTGACGGACCGCTAAACCTAGACAAATCTCGAGGAAAATGGAGCTTCGAGGTCGAGCTTCGAGAGGATAAAGCTTAACTAGTGTGGCTCGGGCATTTCTTCGAACACCTCATGTGCATAGGAGGTGAGCTAGAGCACCACAAAGCTCTCCCCTCGCCGGCCAGAAAAAACAGAGCAGTGTGAAGTGCTCTGCTCGGGCGATGGGGTATATATAGGCAACTCATTAGTCCCAGTTCGTGGCAGGAACCGGGACTAAAGGCCCCCCTTCTGTCCCGGTTCCAGCCACGAACCGGGACCAATGGCTGTGGGCCAGGAGCGAGGACCATTGGTCCCGGTTCGTGCCTGAAACCGGGACAAATGGGTCCAGACGAACCGGGACCAATGCCCCACGAGGCCCGGCCGGCCCCTGGGCGCACGAATCGGGACGTATGCCCCCCATGGTTCCGGTTCGTGACTGAACCGGGACTAATGGGCTGGCCAGGCCCGAACCAAAGCCCTGTTTTCTACTAGTGTGATCCGAGGCCATCCGTCACGCTCGGACATTGACTTCATTTTGCCATGTCCTGTTTGTTGAACTATGGTTTGCTTTGCTTTGTTTCGAACTTGGGCATCCGAACAGTTTGTATCATATGATCGACGTGCATGGATTGCATGGATTTGAGAATCGAAATTTATCATATGTGAATGTGGGGCGCAACATTTGAGGGGTGCCCGGTCAATGCCCGCAGACCCATCCGGACGCGTTCGCCGGCGTTTGAGGGGCCGGATTTGCCAAATCCGACTGTAGATGCTCTTACATCGCATACCTCAAGGCGCATGAAATTAGTCAACGTGATTGTCTATAGTCGACAAAGCATCGTTGGCGAATATGTGTGCCTCTTGGACGAGGCGACGACTGAGTTTCGTACTCCAACATCGGATTCCCTTTTTTGTTGCCCCTTCGTTTTTGTTTTGTTTGTTACATAGCCTAGCATGTACTCCTTCCGTTCTTAAATATAAGGTGTATTAATTTTTTTTAAAAAAAATCAAACGTTGTCTATGTTTGACCAACTTTATAGCAAAATATATAAATATTTACAATAGTAAATATAGAAAAATATTTCGTGGTGAATCTAGTGATAATGATTTGGTATTCTAGACATTGATATTTTTGTCTATAAACTTGGTCAAAGTTAGAGAATTTTGACTTTTTGAAAAGAAACACCTTGTATTTAGGAAGGAAGGGAGCATTTTTTTTATTAACCTCGCTTGTTTAGAAAAAGAACATTGGATACAATCAGATAAGAGGTCGTTTGAATCCACAAATACACAAAAGAACCTAAAAAAAGAGGAAACCAACTCAGATTCTTGAGCCTTCAAATTCTCGCCAAAGCCACAATTGTACCCGTTGTCGTTGCGCCCCCGTAACTGTCGTCAAGAATGGGCAACATTAAGAAAGACAACTATGAAGCACTTGCGAAAGACGTGTAGAGGACCAAATCTTGTTGACTCACCACAATAGTAGATCATTGCATATGATGAAGATTGCCAATCGTGCGAAGCATGTTGCGGGGGCACCACACCAATATAAGCAGACAACTGTGCCAGTATCCTCAGACCAAGCCGATGATATTGCTAAAAAATACTCGAAAGAAGAGATTTTTGAGGAAGGCGACGTCGTTGATGAAGGCCACAGAGTCATATACCGACGGGCATAAAAGAATCAGTCAGTCATCCATGAAGAGTCAACGGGGCAAAATCTCAAGGTCCTCGGCAACTCCATACCAAGTGTTGTCGAGACGTGATTGGAACCAGAGGACTTTTGTCCAAGATAACAATGGCATAACCATGGGAGTGATGCCACAATGATACCGAAGCCCAACCAAAGAGTTTCTTTGTACCCAAAGAAAGATGAAAATCATCTCCTCTTCGCCCCGGTGTCCGAAAATTAGAGGGAAGCGGAGATTCGATATGGCCCTAAACCCTAAACACTAAGAAGATCGGCTTAGTGTTAACTAGCAATGACGGATCGAGTGGCCTGTAATTCTTGTCTTTTCTAAGAGCAAGTATAATAGGATGATGTAGGCGGGCTGTAAGCCTTTAAATATTATATTTTGGATGAGTTGAAGGAGAGAGAAGGAGATAAGGAAAACGGGCTACTGATTAACAGCCGGCTGCAACACATGCTCATAGGCATGTTGTGAGAGAGTAAGGTGGGCCATGTATTAAAAAAATAGTACTCCCCCCGTCCCATAATGTAAGACGTTTTTTCATACTAGTGTAGTGTCAAAAAGCGTTTTACATTATGGGACGGAGGGAGTACATATTTATATGCAACGATTATACTTGCTGGCTATAAACTTGGCTATAGATAATGTGGCGAGGCCATATAGCCAGCTGTTGGCTATACTATTAACCATGCTCTAACGAGAAAAGCAGAGCATCTGCGGAAATGTAGACACTTGTACAGTTACGCTAGCTGGTGTATGCTCAGTTCATCAGTTCAAAGTTCAAACGATGCTTAGCTGCACAACGTGGCCAGTGCCCAGTGGCCTACACCTGGATGCACTTATGCACTCAACCGAAGCGCGGACCGCCAGATGACTCCTCGTTTTTGAACACCTGGCGAGCCGCGCCACTGTCACGCAGTTGGCATGGATTCTAATCCTTGGACGCGAGTGCGTCCTCGCGTAAACACCGCATCTATAGCCCGCGTGTTTGAAGAAGACGCGACGAGGCTCGTCACACCAGCTGCTTC
Source organism: Aegilops tauschii subsp. strangulata (assembly GCF_002575655.3). NCBI lineage: Eukaryota > Viridiplantae > Streptophyta > Magnoliopsida > Poales > Poaceae > Aegilops > Aegilops tauschii. The sequence goes on from NC_053039.3 coordinate 491,471,962, forward strand.
TGCCTTCATTTTGATCAACTAGTAAAATGCCCGTGCGTTGCCACGGGCAACGTGGCAATAATACATGTACAAATTTTAGACGTGTCCATCTAATTGAATGACAAAGTTTAGTTGAGGATTATCTAACTCAATGTTGAGATGAAGCAGCGTACATCTGTACTGACTTGAATTTAAGAAGAGCACACACATTTCTTTTCATTTAGCATATAACTATCCACTTCACATGAAATATTTGAAGTAAGCTTGCAAAAAATAGCATTGTTCATATTTAGATTAAAAGAATAAAAACTGTAATAACGTATTGATACAGAGTAAACAAAGCTATTTCACAATGTTGTAATAAAATTACACATATGCTTCTCCGACTAAAAAAAGTTTATCCCAATTCTCTTCACCAAATCACGCACGACTTGTGGAATATTTTCTACGCATTCATTGTCCTTGTACGACAGCAAGTGTACCAACACCTGATTTTGTAGGTCATAATCGTCCTGCACGTGCATTATGCTGTCATGCAAGGCTCACATCTAAAAGGACACATGAATGGTGAATGTAGAGTACTCACCAGAACAACTGGTAATCCATGTTCATGATCATGCCACGCGCGCATAAACTTTAAAACTAAAAACCCAGACAGATTGCTGGATAGGAGTAAATGTTTTTAGCAATATGATAGATGAAAATGGGGTAGTGCGAGCAGCCTAGCTTTATTATTTCCTTCCCTTCCGCTGAACTCGGGATTTTCTTGCTGCATGTGAAGCGCCGCCTTAACTGCCCTGCAATCTCGGCGATTATCTTCCCTACATAGGGCAATCTCCGCGATTATCTTCCCTACATAAACGTGATTGCTTCCCTCTGATTTATTTACCGATTGGCTAGCGCCATTATCGCATGCAAAAATATCGGGAGCAAGAAAATGGCCAGAGATGTCGCTCCGTTTTATTGTATCGTATACTTTTACTCTGAGTGGAAACATCCCATCCAGCGACAAATTTGGCGGGTCTATGGCGGATAAGATGGAATCACCAAGCAGTCCACTTTTTGAGTCTTTTGATATTCGTTTTGCTAGAAGGACATCAAATGTTGATACTCATGACTGTGCGTGAGTGGCGCAGAAGCACGTTGGCTGGACCATAGCCCTCATTATCTTCAAGAGGAACCATATTTTCCTTGTTGCAAGAAGTGTCTTCTTGTTCTAACCATGGCACGTGAGGTATAGTTGCTTAAAAACATGGAACAACGAAATTGCTATATTTGCAAGTAATAATATGCCTACTATTAAGCACCTTTAACAACTGACGTATCTTGACTTGATTCTGTCTCTTGGGAATGAACCAATAGTCAAGCTTTCTTTTGTTGATAGGCTTCACTACGCTTTTTAAGTAGCTCATCTTTTTTATCTGCATCCATCTGCGCATATCGTTCCCTAGCACGTTGCCGCTTGCGCTCTTTCACATCTATAGGTTCCCCTCCATTATTAATATCGATGACACCTAAAAAACAGAATAATAATTTAGTTATTTCTTGTGCATCAGATTGTACAAATTCACAGCATTAAATCATTAAATATTACTTTGGTTCGTAGAGTTCGACATGTCTTTGAAGGGAGTACGATCACTCGATCGCGTCGGAGACTTCATCTGCAAGGAAGATAGTATCAAAAAAAAGTTTCTCTTACGTGGCCACCGTGGTAAGATTGTAGAGTGCACACTTATTCTACCTCATTCCAATTCATATTCGACTTATGCACTCCTGTTTATTATACCACGAATTAAAATCACTAATGATGATGATTTAAAAATTATTCATGCAAGTATGCTAGTTGTACAATGTCTACAGTGAAATTCAGTTGACATTACCTCAAGAGCATAAATGATCGTGTTGTTGATGCAAATTAAAATGATACATATTTTATATCCATAAAATTAATAGCACGTGGTACCACAAGTATCTTGCATTCTCTTGAGTCACAACATTTCATCAGACTATTTTTTTAGGACCGTTTACCATACATTAGATATTGTCCACATGAGAAAATATAAGAAATGGAGGCATCGTTGTACAAGAGAAAAACACAGCGTAGTATAACATTTGGCCCACCCACGAGAACTAATCTGGTCAACGGCCTATTACATCAAGTGCCACCATCCATCCATTCTAAATTGGCCCAACTTGGGCCTGCCAGCACCGCTGTGCCACTATGCGCACCGTCCGATCCCCTGGACGGCACAGATCAACAACACGATCGCAAAATCAGCACCGGTGGAAACCCTACCCAAAATATCCTCCAATTTTCGCCGTCATTCACGGAAAGGAAGGAGATAGCGGCTACGTCGGCGCCGAATTCCTTGCCGGCGTAACCACGCCGGCAATTCGCGATGCTCGACGGCGATGTCGCGTCCGGCGTCGATCTATCCCGCTGTGCTCGTTGAGGATGTGGTGCCGCCGTCCTTGAAGGCGGACGTCCTGGCCATGGTGATGGGGGCTGCGTGGGCTGTCGCCATTGATGGCAGGCTGCGCGCGCTACGGTGACGGCGGGCCGGGAGACGGCGTCCGCGCGGAAGACGGAGGCTGAGCGGTTTCTGTGTGCTGGAGTTTGCTCCGGCGGCGTGGAGAGGAGCTGCAGCCGGCGCATCGCAAAGGGATGGAGGCCCCCTTCTCCCAGCCAGTCACCGATTATATGTGGGTACGTGTATTTCTGCAACCTCATCTGAAGCATACTATTCTATTATGCTCGAAGCCCAAATAGTAAACAGGATGCGCTTTGCATAGAGTCGATGCTCACAAACATGGGGCTAATTATACATGGTAAACATGAATAAACTATAGGTCTTACCGAACCAAATTAGATAGGAGTCTGCGTGCGTTTATCTTAGCGGCGTGGCACCCGGGTTGATAGTCGAGCTGATTGAATTGGAGGCGGGGACAGATCAGCAGGAAACCAATGCCACGAACAGTGCATGAGGTTCATATGCCAAGCAGACTTATATGCAACCATGGATAGGAAAGTGATCCCGTATTAATTAATTAGAGTTAATGCGCATTATTACACAAGGAATTAGTGGGGAAACAAAAAAAATGGAAAGAACATAGATATAGCAGTTGATCCCGGACAGAATCTCATCTGTCATTGATTTCTTTCATCTAGCTGGATTTATAATGATGACAACACGTACTATAAAAATATATCCTTGTGAAGCTGTTTTAGAGGCGACGAACACTAAGTGGTTGTGCGAACATAATAACATTTGAACATCATTATAGAGCATCGAAGTGAATTTTGCATCAGACTTGAACCCTCCTCATTCGTTGAACGTGAACATGGCTCGTTCGTTGAACAATCAAGCTGGCCCGGTTGAGCATCTCCTAGTGCCGCACGGCAGGCTGCCAGCTCGTAGGACTGCTGGTTGTCTGGTTGGAAGACAAGCTGGCTCATGTATGTCGTTTTCAAGAACCGTACAAAATAGGTTTAATAAAACAACATACAATCCATATTTTTATATAAGATGGTCATGTTAAACATTCTTCGATTACACAAGCACTCACGTTGTGCTCTGTTGACCTCAAGCAGTGTGGCACCTAAAGTCCAGAGCCCCTGCTTTGCTAGTCCCCACCGCATCAAGTGGGGTGACACATGCTGGTCCCAGACACGTAGGTAGATAAACTCCCTCCTGGTTGAGCAATAAAATGTTAGCCCACTGCCATGCATCACATGTCGGTATGGTGTGGTACGGTCGTCTGACCTGTGTAACATTATTTTGCTGACATGCATCACTATGCCAATGACATCTGGGAAAAAATGATGTGAATTTGTTAAGAAAGTCTGGCTCAACTACATGTCAGCAAAATTCATTGTGAGATGATACAATGCACCTGCAAGCATCCTGTTTCTGAGGCTGTAGACATCTATAAAATCAATGAATCGTGGCGGCAACGAAGGGATGTTAATGCTGGCCCTGGCAAGAAGTATTTCAGTGCGCGAGTGGAGGACGATGTAAAAGTCACATGGCACCGGCAATGTAACTGGCAGATGCATAGCTGCTGGTTCAAAACCAACTTTTTTGAATAAGTGTACTGAGCCGGCACGTAGGTTGTCGCTGAAGCGATATGCGATCGGTTGAAATGGATCAAATGCAATTGCATCCATTTTGACCCCCTGGAAATCTATTGCATACATTAGCAGCATGTTGAATATATTATTAGCAGATCACTTGATAGCATATCTTCTTTGAATACTTACAGTTTGGTCGATGAGGATGGCGTGAAAGATGGCTGCTCCACTCCGGGTATGTTTGATGCGAGCATACAAAACCTTTGCCGTTGCGTCCCAACCTCTACTGTATATATGTAGGTTTTCTATTTCGCTGAACCTTACATGTCTGCAATTGGTTGACAAAGAGCACAATTCTGTATATTTCCTAATGCAAATAACTAAAAGCAGGAATGGATAAAATGTTGCCTGGCGATCGGCGGTGGAGGGCCAACGGGAGCGGGAACGAAGTTCACAGGCGGTGGTGCCATGACCCTCTTCGAGCCAGGACGGCCCATCCTGGGTCCCATCGGCATGAGTGCTAAGACCCGATTTCTCTTCTAACACGACTCATGGTTCAGAACGCAAGGACATATATTGACTGATCTGACTATTTTCATTTTCATTGGCGCCAAGTAAACCATGGTGATAGGAAAAAGGAAGTGATTGAAAGAAGGAGATTGATCAACGTTTGATTGAAAGAAGGAAGGAGATTTATCACCGTCATGAATGAATTGATTGCCATGCATGAATTGATTGCGTTTCGATTGATTGTTGATTGATTCCGCTTGGTTGCCTTATGTGAATTATTTCTTTACCAAAGATAGAGTCGATTGGAGGGAGAAAAGAAAATCGGCAGAGGGAGAAAATCAGTGGGGAGAAAACCGGTGTCGGGAGAAAAAAAAATCGCTGGAGGGGAGGGGGGATCGTACGAAGGGGTTGGACGAAGAGGGGGAACGTAAGAGGGGAAACGGAACCTTACGTTTCTTTTAGGTAGTAGAGAAATACTTACAGTTTGGTCGATGAGGATGGCGTGAAAGATGGCTGCTCCACTCCGGGTATGTTTGATGCGAGCATACAAAACCTTTGCCGTTGCGTCCCAACCTCTACTGTATATATGTAGGTTTTCTATTTCGCTGAACCTTACATGTCTGCAATTGGTTGACAAAGAGCACAATTCTGTATATTTCCTAATGCAAATAACTAAAAGCAGGAATGGATAAAATGTTGCCTGGCGATCGGCGGTGGAGGGCCAACGGGAGCGGGAACGAAGTTCACAGGCGGTGGTGCCCTGGCCCTCTTCGAGCCAGGACGGCCCATCCTGGGTCCCATCGGCATGAGTGCTAAGACCCGATTTCTCTTCTAACACGACTCATGGTTCAGAACGCAAGGACGTATATTGACTGATCTGACTATTTTCATTTTCATTGGCGCCAAGTAAACCATGGTGATAGGAAAAAGGAAGTGATTGAAAGAAGGAGATTGATCAACGTTTGATTGAAAGAAGGAAGGATATTTATCACCGTCATGAATGAATTGATTGCCATGCATGAATTGATTGCGTTTCGATTGATTGTTGATTGATTCCGCTTGGTTGCCTTATGTGAATTATTTCTTTACCAAAGATAGAGTCGATTGGAGGGAGAAAAGAAAATCGGCAGAGGGAGAAAATCGGTGGGGAGAAAACCGGTGTCGGGAGAAAAAAAAATCGCTGGAGGGGAGGGGGGATCGTACGAAGGGGTTGGACGAAGAGGGGGAACGTAAGAGGGGAAACGGAACCTTACGTTTCTTTTAGGTAGTAGAGAAATACTTACAGTTTGGTCGATGAGGATGGCGTGAAAGATGGCTGCTCCACTCCGGGTATGTTTGATGCGAGCATACAAAACCTTTGCCGTTGCGTCCCAACCTCTACTGTATATATGTAGGTTTTCTATTTCGCTGAACCTTACATGTCTGCAATTGGTTGACAAAGAGCACAATTCTGTATATTTCCTAATGCAAATAACTAAAAGCAGGAATGGATAAAATGTTGCCTGGCGATCGGCAGTGGAGGGCCAACGGGAGCGGGAACGAAGTTCACAGGCGGTGGTGCCCTGGCCCTCTTCGAGCCAGGACGGCCCATCCTGGGTCCCATCGGCATGAGTGCTAAGACCCGATTTCTCTTCTAACACGACTCATGGTTCAGAACGCAAGGACGTATATTGACTGATCTGACTATTTTCATTTTCATTGGCGCCAAGTAAACCATGGTGATAGGAAAAAGGAAGTGATTGAAAGAAGGAGATTGATCAACGTTTGATTGAAAGAAGGAAGGATATTTATCACCGTCATGAATGAATTGATTGCCATGCATGAATTGATTGCGTTTCGATTGATTGTTGATTGATTCCGCTTGGTTGCCTTATGTGAATTATTTCTTTACCAAAGATAGAGTCGATTGGAGGGAGAAAAGAAAATCGGCAGAGGGAGAAAATCGGTGGGGAGAAAACCGGTGTCGGGAGAAAAAAAATCGCTGGAGGGGATGGGGGATCGTACGAAGGGGTTGGACGAAGAGGGGGAACGTAAGAGGGGAAACGGAACCTTACGTTTCTTTTAGGTAGTAGAGAAATACTTACAGTTTGGTCGATGAGGATGGCGTGAAAGATGGCTGCTCCACTCCGGGTATGTTTGATGCGAGCATACAAAACCTTTGCCGTTGCGTCCCAACCTCTACTGTATATATGTAGGTTTTCTATTTCGCTGAACCTTACATGTCTGCAATTGGTTGACAAAGAGCACAATTCTGTATATTTCCTAATGCAAATAACTAAAAGCAGGAATGGATAAAATGTTGCCTGGCGATCGGCGGTGGAGGGCCAACGGGAGCGGGAACGAAGTTCACAGGCGGTGGTGCCATGACCCTCTTCGAGCCAGGACGGCCCATCTTGGGTCCCATCGGCATGAGTGCTAAGACCCGATTTCTCTTCTAACACGACTCATGGTTCAGAACGCAAGGACGTATATTGACTGATCTGACTATTTTCATTTTCATTGGCGCCAAGTAAACCATGGTGATAGGAAAAAGGAAGTGATTGAAAGAAGGAGATTGATCAACGTTTGATTGAAAGAAGGAAGGAGATTTATCACCGTCATGAATGAATTGATTGTCATGCATGAATTGATTGCGTTTCGATTGATTGTTGATTGATTCCGCTTGGTTGCCTTATGTGAATTATTTCTTTACCAAAGATAGAGTCGATTGGAGAGAGAAAAGAAAATCGGCAGAGGGAGAAAATCGGTGGGGAGAAAACCGGTGTCGGGAGAAAAAAATCGCTAGAGGGGAGGGGGGATCGTACGAAGGGGTTGGACGAAGAGGGGGAACGTAAGAGGGGAAACGGAACCTTACATTTCTTTTAGGTAGTATATAGACTAGTTTTTTTAGGGTATTTTAATCAACTAGCTGACACGTACAGATAGTCGGACGCTAACGGAGCTGGCAGCGACGAGATCCCCTTGGATATCCGTGTCGCCCATGCATGCACCGCCTCCGTCACCGTCAGTCGGGGTCAGGTCGATCGATCGCCCCACCGCAACCGCAAGCCGGACGGGAGGCAAAAGGTAGGGAAACCGGGCAATAATCGCGCGGAAAAGGCATCGGCGCCCACCCGAAAGGTGGCCGCGTTGCCTTTGGACGCTTCCGCCGCCCGGTGTACGGCCAGCCGGGTTGGGCCATCGCCGGACGGAGGGAGCTGGCTGGGCTAGGTGCCCTCCGCCTAGGCCGCGCGCCGGAAGACCGGGCCGGGGCTGGCTCAATCATGGTGCGCTGGTGGCCTCGCCGATGCCGCTGCGTGTTGCACATGCATGGCCGCGCTGCAGCTTTAGGCTAGCCAGCGGGCCACGGCGCCGATGGTGTGCCCACTGCCCGGCACCGACCGCTGACACGCACACGCCTTTGGAAGAAAGGAAGAAAGAACAGGTTCGTTCGGGGGCACTCAGTCGACGGAGTGACCACCCCAATGTTCCGAGGTCCACACACGCCATCCATCATCCATGCGTCGACCGTATCGAGTAGCGCGCTGCTCCTGTGCACGGACCACGGGCGCGGAGATCGACGAAGGTAGGCATGCAGAACATAGACGTACGTACTCGTAGCGCAGCGGCGCCGTGCCGTGCGCGGTGAGTCTACGCCGTGGAATATCACAAACAGGAAATGTGATAGTGCAATGTTCATCTCGAGCTAGTGTTCCGCGTCAATGCATGCAAAGAGCAAGTCTTCCACGTCAATGCGCGCATAAAATGTTCTAGGACAAAGATGGCATATCGTACGTACGCACGTACGTGCATGGAATTTCAAGGTTGCACGCAAAGACATTCTGCCCAGCTCGATCTCCCATGTCATTATTCGAGGGTCAACATGAGTAGATACAGTAGTAGTATCAGTATAGTATTTTTTTTGAAAGATCCAGCAAATTGCTGGCTTCAATTAGATTTAGCAGAAAGCAGCGGGAAAACAACATGAAGAGGATCCGAAGATCAAAGAAAAAGAAAAGCCGCAACCCTATTGGTTGCAAGACAACATCACACTTACACTGCGGATCGCCATCCACCCACAACAGGATGCTCCGACTCCGGCAAAGAAACAATGGAGAATTAGACAAGGCTGGCGTCAGAGAAGATCGCCGAACAGACCACATGTCGCCCGTCATCGTACGCCAACGGGGCCCAGACCGCAGCTTCGACTTCACAGCAACAAGCAGCCGAGGTAATCTTGTAGACACGCCGAAGAAGAGCCGACTACCACAATCAATGCCACACCTCCGACAATGCTCACCGCCATCATCGTTGCCACAGAAGCCTAACCGACGGACACGACCAAGTAGCACGAACGGCTTCCCCCACCTATCACTGGTCCCTCTGGCAGGCAAGAAGCTTCTGGAACGATGCCCCAAGAGGTGCGACACACGTTGCCATCATCGCCTGATCCCTGAGGATCAAGGGTTTCCCCCGAGCATTCTTGCATAGTGGAGCGAGCAGAAACGCTTCAGCAACGCCTTCTAGAAGGAAGCGGCGCCCGCAGGCGTCGCCTGCCCCAGCCCAAGACTAGCAGCAAGGCCTTCACCCGGCGCTGCATTGCCAACCACCAAGCTCAGCCAGACCACCACCACAGTCGCGCGCCCGGCGGCCGCTGGCCCCGCGCGCCCAACGTCCGCCGCAACCACCTTCAGATCTGGACGCCGGGGCCCAGATCTCCATCGTTGCCACCGGTCCACGCCGGATAACCGCCAGCCCCATGCGCCCGACGGTCATCGCAGCCACCCGCAGAACGGGACGCCGGGGCCCGATCTGCCACTCACTGGCCCCTTGGAGCCCACGGCCGCCGGCGCACAGAGCCGCCTACAGCCTCCGCGCCGCCGAACCCGCTCCTGCCTGACCCTTCTCCTCTGTTGCAGTACAACCGCGGGCACACCGCGCCCTCAGTAGGGCCATCCCCCACCGTGCGCACTCCGGAGGCCCCCACGCCTCATCTCCTCGCCAGATCCGGCCGTCGCGCCACCGGCCGATCCAGATCCGCGAGCACCCAGCCGCAGCAGCCTACGAGGGCCAGCACGCCCGGGCCAGATGCGCCACCTGCAACACCGCCCAGACGTAGGCACCAGCCACGCGTGCACCGCCGCGCCATGTAGCTCCGGGCTGCCGTACCGCCCCGCACCTCCACTGGTCGAGCTGCCCCGCGCCGCTCAGATCCGCTGGAGGAAGAAGGAGCCCCCGCCGCCGCCTACGCCGTGCGGGCTTTGCCTGGCGGCGGCGGGGGGGGGGGCAGGGGCGGGATTGTAGCTACTCCCGCGGCTAGGGTTTGCTCCCGGGGAGCCCCGTGGGGGAGCATCACCCTATCAGTATAGTGTTGCAGGCTTTGTATTTCTACTATACTTCTGCGTAGACGGACCAATTCTTTTTCTCCAACAAGGGAATGACCAGTGAGGTAGTGGTCATTTTTTTGCGGGATATCTTCAGATCTATTAATCTTCAATCATGGCAGTACAACGAACATCAGAAATAATAAAAATTACATCCAAATCTATAGACCACCTATCAACGACTACAAGCACTGAAGCGAGTGGAAGGCGTGCCGCCGTCATCCCCCCTCCATCGCCGGAGTCGGGCACAACTTGTTGTAGTAGACAGTCACATCGCCAGGATCGTGTTAAGGCCCCATAGGACCAGCACACCAGAACAACAACAGCCGTGGATGAAGAATAACGTAGATCAGAAGGATCCAATCCGAAGACACACGAACGTAGACGAACACCAACCACTAGTAGAAAAAGGGGCTTTCGTTCGGGCCTGACCAGCCCATTAGTCCCAGTTCTGCCACGAACCGGGACCAATGGAGGCATTTGCCCCGGTTCGTGAGCCCAGGGGGCCGGCCAGGGCCTCGTGCGCATTGGTCCTGGTTCGTCTGTGCCCATTTGTCCCGGTTCTTGGCACGAACCGCGACCAATGGGCCTCGCTCCTGGCCCACAACCATTGGTCCCGGTTCATGGTAGGAACCGGGACAGAAGGATGGCCTTTAGTCCCGGTTCCAGCCACGAACCGGAACCAATGAGTTGCCTATATATACCCCATCGCCGGCGAGTAGAGCACTCCACAGTGCTCTGTTTTTTGCTGGCCGGCGAGGGGGAGGGCATTGGGTGCTCTAGCTCACCTCCTATGCACATGAGGTGTTCGATGAAATGCCCGAGCCACATTAGTTAAGCTTTCTCCTCTCGAAGCTCGACCTCCGAGCTCCATTTTTTCCGAGATTTGTCTAGGTTTAGCGGTCCGTCACGCCCCGTCCTCGTCTTCACCGCCGTCGATCGCCCGCGCTGATCTCGTCGCCGCACCACCGTGGTGAGCCTCTTGTTCTTATCTTCTTTCTGAAAGAAAAAAATCTTACTTTAGACAGATACTTGTCTAATTTTCTTACTTTTGACACACATAATTATATATAATGCACGCAGATGAACCGGTAATGGATGTACGGTGACTGACACACCTCTGAGTACATTAAGGGCGTGCATAATTTTCTCGAAGTGGCTGAGGCAAACAAGCAGAATGGTTTTATGTGTTGTCCATGCCCTAATTATGGGAATACGAGGTCTTACTCTGACAAGAAAATCCTTCACACCCACCTGCTTTATAAGGGTTTCATGCCACACTATAATGTTTCGACGAAGCACGGATAAATAGGGGTTATGATGGAAGACAACGAAGAAGAGGAGGACGATGAAAACTATGTGCCCCCTGAATACGTTGATGCTGCAACGGGGGAAGCTGAAGATCAAGAGGAAGCTGAAGATCCAGAGGAACCAGACGATGTGCCCGATGATGATCTCCGCCGGGTCATTGTTGATGCAAGGGAAAAGTGCGAAAGTGAAAAGGAGAAGCTGAAGTTCGATCGCATGTTAGAGGATCACAAAAAAGGGTTGTACCCCAATTGCGAAGATGGCAACACAAAGCTCGGTACCGTACTGGAATTGCTGCAGTGGAAGGCACAGAATGCTGTGCCTGACAAAGGATTTGAGAAGCTACTGAAAATATTGAAGAAGAAGCTTCCAAAGGATAACGAATTGCCCGACAGTACGTACGCAGCAAAGAAGGTCGTATGCCCTCTAGGATTGAAGGTGGAGAAGATACATGCATGCCCTAATGACTGCATCCTCTACCGCGGTGCGTACAAGGATTTGAACGCATGCCCGGTATGCGGTGCATTGCGGTATAAGATCAGACGAGATGACTCTGGTGATGTTGAGGGCAAGCCCCGCAGGAAGAAGGTTCCTGCGAAGGTGATGTGGTATGCTCCTATAATACCACGGTTGAAACAACTGTTCAGAAACAAAGAGCATGCCAAGTTGATGCGATGGCACAGTGAGGACCGTAAGAAAGACGGGAAGTTGTGAGCACCCGCTGACGGGTCGCAGTGGAGAAAAATCGAGAGTACGTTTTGGGCTGAGTTTGCAAGTGACCCAAGGAACGTATGGTTTGCTTTAAGCACAGATGGCATTAATCCTTTCAGGGAGCAGAGCAGCAATCACAGCACCTGGCCCGTGACTCTATGTATGTATAACCTTCCTCCTTGGATGTGCATGAAGCGGAAGTTCATTATGATGCCAATTCTCATCCAAGGCCCTAAGCAACCCGCAACGACATTGATGTGTACCTAAGGCCATTAGTTGAAGAACTCTTACAACTGTGGAATGGAACAGGTGTACGTGCGTGGGATGAGCACATGGGGGAAGAATTTGACCTAAAGGCGTTGCTGTTCGTGACCATCAATGATTGGCCCGCTCTCAGTAACCTTTTAGGACAGACAAACAAGGGATACCACGCATGCACGCACTGTTTAGCTGACACCGAAAGTATATACCTGGACAGATGCAGGAAGAATGTGTACCTGCGCCATCGTCGATTTCTCCCGACCAACCATCAATATCGAAAGAAAGGCAAGAATTTCAAAGGCGAGGCAGATCACCGGAAGAAGCCCGCCATGCGTACCAGTGATCACGTACTTGCTATGGTCTCTCATTTACACGTAATATTTGAAAATGGTCCCGGCGGACTAGCTGTTCCGAATGACGCTGAGGGACGCACACCCATGTGGAAGAAGAAATCTATATTTTGGGACCTACCCTACTGGAAAGAGCTAGAGGTACGCTCTTCAATCGACGTGATGCACGTGACGAAGAACCTTTGCGTGAACCTGTTAGGCTTCTTGGGCGTGTATGGGAAGATAAAAGATACACCCGAGGCACGGGAGGACCTGCAACGTTTGCACGAAAAAGACGGCATGCCTCCAAAGCAGTATGAAGGTCCTGCCAGCTACGCTCTTACCAAAGAAGAGAAGGAAATCTTTTTTGAATGCCTGCTCAGTATGAAGGTCCCGACTGGCTTCTCGACGAATATAAAGGGAATAATAAATATTCCAAAGAAAAGGTTCCAGAACCTAAAGTCTCATGACTGCCACGTGATTATGACGCAACTGCTTCCGGTTGCATTGAGGGGGCTTCTACCGGCAAACGTCTGATTAGCCATTGTGAAGCTATGTGCATTCCTCAATGCAATCTCTCAGAAGGTGATCGATCCAGAAATCATACCAAGGCTAAGGAGTTATGTGGCGCAATGTCTTGTCAGTTTCGAGCTGGTGTTCCCACCATCCTTCTTCAATATCATGTCGCACGTCCTAGTTCATCTAGTCGACAAGATTGTCATTCTGGGCCCCGTATTTCTACACAATATGTTCCCCTTTGAGAGGTTCATGGGAGTCCTAAAGAAATATGTCTGTAACCGTGCTAGGCCAGAAGGAAGCATCTCCATGGGCCATCAAACAGAGGATGTCATTGGGTTTTGTGTTGACTTCATTCCTGGCCTTAAGAAGATAGGTCTCCCTAAATCACGGTATGATGGGAGACTGACTGGAAAAGGCACGCTAGGAGCGGACTCAATAATATGCAGGGACGGGCATTCTTGGTCTCAAGCACACTACACAGTTCTACAGAACTCTACCTTGGTGACCCTGTATGTCGATGAACACAAGAACAGTCTGTGCTCCAAACACCCGGAGCAGTGTGACGACTGGATTACATGTGAACACATCAGGACTTTCAGCAGTTGGTTGAAAACACGTCTCAGAGGTGACACCACTGTTTGTGATGAGTTGTACTCATTGTCCAGGGGACCATCTTCGACTGTATTGACTTACAAAGGATACGAGATAAATGGGAATACATTTTACACGATCGCCCAAGATCAAAAGAGCACCAACCAAAATAGCGGTGTCCGCTTTGATGCAACAATCGAGAGGGGAAAGGACACATATTATGGTTACATAATGGACATATGGGAACTTGACTACGGACATGATTTTAAGGTCACTTTGTTTAAGTGCAAATGGGTCAATCTGTCAGGAGGCGGGGTACAGGTAGACCCACAGTACGGAATGACAACAGTGGATCTGAACAATCTTGGGTACACTGACGAACCGTTCGTCCTAGCCAATGATGTGGCACAGGTTATCTATGTGAAGGACATGTCTACCAGACCGAGAAAAAGAAAAGATAAGGAAGCGAATACATCATACGATGAGCCAAAGCGCCACATAGTTCTTTCAGGAAAAAGGGACATTGTGGGAGTGGAGGGCAAGACAGACATGTCTGAAGATTATGAAAAGTTTCATGAAATTCCTCCCTTCAAAGTCAAGGCTGACTCAAGCATCCTGATAAACGATGAAGATTACCCATGGTTACGTCGCAATAAGCAAAGCACACAAGCGAAAAAAAAGTGAAGACTTTCTCTCCACAACTATTATGATGATACCATGCCAACTTTCAACCTTTTCGTAGTTCATTTGAAATGCCTGTTGTAACAGACGAGTTTCCGTATGAAATCCTGATACTTCGAAACAGATTGTCAGTTTTGTACACGAAGTGCATCCAGTTTTTGCCGTAACCCTCTCTACTTTCTTGCACATGCTATGTGAGTGAAATGATGATACCATGCCAACTTTCAACCTTTTCAGAGTTCATTTCTAGTGTTTTTAAATGCATGGAAAATAACAAATATCATAAAAAATAAATAAGTAATTAGAAAAAGAATAAAATAAATATTAATAAAATATATAAGTAGAAACAAAATAAAATAAACTTTAATAACATCATTAAAATTTATGAAACTAAAATTATCAATGTATTTTCTGTTCAAAACATTATAAGCAACCTCTAGTATTACTGAAACTAAAATTATATAAAATTGATGCAACTAAAATTATCAAAGTTTTTTCTGTTCAAAATCATTAAAAGCAAAAAGAATTTTCATAAAGAACTTTTTTTGTTAGAAACTTTAATAGCAAAAAGAATTATCATAAAATAAAATAAATAAGTAATTAGAAACAAAATAAAATAAAATAAATAAGTATTTTGTTGTAAGTAGAAACAAAATAAAATAAATAAATCAAAAAAGAAAAGAAATAAACTGGGAAAAATAAAAAAAGCCACCTACTGGGGCACCACGACCTAAATACGACTAGAAACCCACCCATGGGCCAGGATTCAGGCCGTAGAAGGCCCAATAGGCCCACGGGCAGATACAGTGCGTTTAGGCCCGAAAGCCTGCATTTGAGAGGAGCTCGAGAGGGCAGCGGGAGTGGGGCTTATAAACCACTCTTGAGCTCCCTCAACTAGCGAGGTGGGACTAAACTTTTGTGCCGTGATGCGGACAGCACAAGGCCTTTAGTCCCGGTTGGTGCCACCAACCGGTACTAAAGGCATACATTGGTACCGGTTCGTGGCACCAACCGGTACCAATGCCCCCCTTTAGTCCCGGTTTGTGCCACCAACCGGGACCAAAGGCCTCTGCTTCCCGCCCTTTGGGCTGCTGAAAAGAGGCCTTTGGTCCCGGTTGGTGGCACCAACCGGGACTGAAGGTGGGCTTTGGTACCGGTTCCTGCCACGAACCGGGACTAAAGCTTTTCCTATATAAGCCAGCACTTACCATTTTTTCAGATTTCATCGCCAGTTGCCGCCCGACGACGCCGACCTCCTCGACGCCGCCAGGCTGCCCCGCCGCCGTCGCCCGAGCCCACGCCGACGCCGTCCGCCGCCCTCGAGCCCACGCCGTCGCCGGCCGCGCCCCTGCACCGTCCCGCCCCGCCCCGACGCCGTCGCCGCCCCTGCCCCGACGCTGCCTCCTCGTCGCCGTCGCTGCGCACCCTGTGAGCGCCGCCCCGATCCCGTCCTCCTCCTCCCTGTAATGGTCGCCGCCGCTGCCGCCGCGCCCCCTAGCTATTATATATGTGTAGTTTAGATTTGTAATTTAGTTGTATTAATTTGGATGTGTAGTTAGATGTGTAGTTAATTTAGTTGTTGTAATTTAGATGTATTAATTTAGATGTGTAGTTTAGATTTTTTTGGTGATATTATTATTGAATATGCAAATGTTTGTATGTTCATATGCAAAGAATATATCAATTTTTTCATAGAATTTTTATGATTTTTTTGTTGTAATTTTGTTCATAGAATTTTTATGATTTTTTTATTCATAGAATTTTCTTTGTCAATTTATGTATATGTTCATATTGTGTAGGAATCTGAAAATTGTGTATGATCAAAGTCATTTATGTATGTTCATATTTAGAAGAAAAAGAAGGAGAGAAAAAAGGAAAATAAGAAGAGGAAGAAGGGGAAGAAGAAGAAGAATAAGAAGAAGAGGAGAGGAAGAAGAGGAGAAATAAATAAGAAGATGAAAAAGAAGAAAAAAAAAGAGTAGAAGAAGAAGAAATAGAGGAGAAGAAGAAGAAATAGAATAATATATTATTCTATTTTTTCTTCTTCTCCTCTTTTTTTCTTTTTTTCTTCTATCTCCTCCTCTATTCCTTTCTTCTTCTCCTCTTTTTTTCTTCTTCTTCCTCTTCTTATTTTTTTATCGGGTATGTCGTTGTCGATATACGTACCCCCCTCTCCGATAACTTTTAGTAAGTACTACTTAGAAAGTGTTTAATAGAATTAGTTAGAAAAATAATAGAACTAGTTAAACTAGCTAGTTTATTTTTAGTAAGTACTACTTTATTCTATTTATAGTAAGGAAATTAATAGAACTAGTTTGTTTTTTTAGTTAAAGCAATTATTCCCGCATCGACGTCGACGATGTCTATCCCGCATCCTCGTCGTCGACTCGGCGGAGGAGGCCGGCTTGATCAGAGGGGCCATGTCCGGACTGGGCTCCGCCGGGCAGGTTTTGGGAGGTGCTACCTTCCGGGGGGCGTAGGTTGGTGAGGAGCCAGCCCGTCGTTGACCCGATCCTTGTTTGGTGGCGGTCGCGTGGGCCAGTGACGGTGCCGAGGCTTCCGGACACCACGGAGGTGGTACGTCACCGTGTCAGCGAGGAGGTCCAGCACGTCCGTCGCTACATGGTTGCGTTGGAGGGCAGGTTCGACAATACCTGGCAGGTTCTTCAGGGATCTCACTGGAGCTATGATCCTGTGATGGTTCCTTCCCTTTGGGTGTCCACCGCCCGCGCCGATACCCGTCGAGCGCTACGGTTCTAGCTGTACTGGCGATGCTATATGTATGATAGTATTCGAGGTGTATTAGTGATAATATTCGACGATGTACGGACGCATGGAGATGATGTAGTTTTGCTTATAATTGAATGCATCCTAATTTGAATACTACTTTATTTTTCGATTTGATTTTGCTTATTGAATGCTCAAATTGGAAAACTACTCCTACTTTGAATGCTAAAATTGGAGAGCACTATGCAAGGCATATGCATATGATTAGTTGATAGCTTATAGGGTTTTTTCGCAGAAATCTAGGAGCCCACGGCCCCTCCATCATCCCCGCCGTCGTCCCCGTCACCGACCCCCTCCGACATCGAGGTGAGACCAGCCAAATCCTCTTTTAGAAAGATAATTAAACGATATTTCGGGTTGACTTTAAGTCTGTCGAGTCTCCACCATATATGAGAGGACGAAGAATCCCGACTGTTGTCATGGGGGTAGCTTCTCCTTCGTTCCCGTGTGCTAGACAGTTTGGTGTAATGACTCGGGAACGAAAGGAGGAGCTACCATCACCGACGGTCGCAAATGTCAGAGAGGAATCAGTGAAGGAGAGTTCCACCATATATACATGAGAGGACGATCGAAGAATCCCGACTGTTGTCGTGGGGGTCGATTCTCCTTCGTTCCCGTGTGCTAGACATTTTGGTGTAATGCACTCGGGGACAAATGGAGGAGCGACCATCACCAACGGTCGAATGTATACACCATGTGAGCTGAGAGTTTTCAAGAAAATACTCGACAAACCGATAGTCAACCCGTGATGAATAATAATGATCTAATTTAGTTTCTGTAGTACATATATTTAATTGTACAAGTTTAATCTAATTATGAACGTAGGAAATGTCATCATCGGACGACGAAAGTCTCTCGGGGGAGTGCGGGTGGTGCCACGACGATCGAGGTTTGTGCGACAGGCCTCACCTGGACGATGACCGGCGCTTCAGCATTAAGCTCGAGGAGACCTTCGATGTTGAAACGGTACGCAACGGCGACAAGTGTTTTTTTCGTAATTAAGCATGACTTCAACTATTTCAACGTGTAATTTTCATCTTTTACAATTCGAGTATAGCTTATCACATGCCATGCAAGACGCTATGTCTTGGAGAGGATGGATTTTGAAGACCATGAAAATTTTGAAACGAAGAAAATTCACGTAAGGACCCATCATGATGTGGATTTTGAAGTAAATTTGTATAATGCTGAGAGCGTAACCCATTTTGGTTGCAAAAATTGGGAAGCATTTTGCAAGATGTATGGTTTTGATGAGGGTATGCTTGTCACCATGGATCTTGGTGATCCTGAAATCGAGCAAGACAATATGGACATTTGGGTCCTTGTTGATACGCCTCTAGTTCTACCGCTATGTGAGTTTCTCAAACATAGTTATTAGCTAATTTATATTGTTTATTTCAAAATAGTTGACAGCTTATTTCCATTGACAGCTTATTTTAATTGTTCAAACAATGTGCGGAACATGGTAGACAAAACCCACTACACCGATGGCTCCGAATTAACTTATCAGGAGAAAAATCATCTGGTCGGATTTTGTACTGATATTGAGAATTACAATATCTACAATCAAACTCCTCAACATTATGGTCAATACGTGCCACTAGTGCACGTGTTGAACTACGGTAACTACCATGGAGATACCCTGGTAAGATATTTTACTATTACGACATCCGTGCATCTTTTGCATACTTCTAAAACTAGTACATCATTGCTAACTATGAAGTTATTACTATGTTTTTCAACAGAGAATCCCAGAGGATTGTGTGCCTCATTTGATGTATCAGAATGGCAGCCTTCATGTTTTGAACATATATCCAGGTCATCCTACGAATCTCAACTGTCCATACCGGATTTCTCAAAGAAGTGGAGACATGCTAATCAATAAATGGAAAAAATGTATGGACAGTCGTAATGAGGTTCTTGGAAGCAAAAGGAAGCGAAGCGCAAGAATTGGAGACAGGATGATCTCCATTCTCCATAATGGAGAGTCAGGGTCTATATTGTTTTATGCTATTTTACCTTAAAGAGGGTATTTAGGTCCTACCTAATACTGATGATCATGTGCTAAGAACAAAGTAGGGTTGGTTCGATGACTATCAGGATGATGATCGTACGACTTGTTATTAATAACGAGTAGAAGTTGTATGATGATGATTAGTAGGACTTGTTATTATGATGATGCATGATGCGAGCATGAAGAGTTATTATATATCTGTGAATGAAATGAACATGGATTGGATTGAAGTGAAGGCAACATGCATGTGGTGCATGTCGAAAGTAGTACAATCCAAACTTGATCAAGTTAGGATTAGTATTACTTTCGACATGCACCACATGTTGCCTCACTTCAATCTAAGTCATGTTTAGGCATAGCAGTAGCAGTAGCACGGAGATAAGAGAGGACACATCTCTCTATTAGCTACCTATACTGTCGTGGAATTAACACGTCAGATGTCCTTAGTGTCAGGACTTAGTCGTGAGGCCAACGCATCTATGTGGTAGCTTGAGAGGGGTTGAGCGGAATCGAGAGACGCAACACAAGACAAGGATTTAGACAGCTTCGGGCCCCGGGAAACATCATCCGGTAACAACCCTACATGCTGTTTGAGGCTAGGTCTCACTATGATCACGGGAGAGTCGCCGGGAACCGGCTCTCGGTGTCTAGCCCTAGAGATTGTTTCTTGTTACTTGTCCCTCTTTGGGATGCCCTGCCCCTCCTTATATAAGTTAGAGGGGCGGGTTACATGCGGAGTCCTAATAGGACTACAACTAGTCTATCTTCTCTTACAAGTTGATTACAAGTCCGGGTCTTGCTTCCTCGTAAAGGAAATATTCGTCATCCCTTTCCTTTTAATCCGGCCCATCATAACGTGAGCTGGCCTTCTGGGCTTTGGGCCTTGTTGTCCATCTGACCCGCCCACCGGGTTACTAATGAGTCGCCAAGATCAGGCAGGTTATCTGTGAATCGCCAAGCTCCGGGCGGGTCACCAGTGAGTCGCCAATTCCGGCCGGGTCATACCGCGGGGTATATCCCCGACATTAGCCCCCAGTTTGATTTGGATTCATCCATGTTAAACTGATCCTATAAAATAAACACAAGAACAAACTTGATAGGTTCTGCTCCGGGTTAAATTTTTGTAAGCCGGCACCTGATCGTCTTTAAATCCTTGTCATTTCCTTCTTGATACATGCCCATGAACTCATCGCAAATCTCCTTTAGTAGATATGTTCAAACTTTGTGAATGCAAAAAATCCAGATACTTTTTTAAGAAATTCGGGTCAATAGGCCAGCTTCAGAGTCAATTTGCTGGCATTGGTCTCTTGTAGAGAAATATTGTAAGAAATAATCCACTTGAGTCGGCCTTCAATGCTCTGACTTGACAAAAATATTGGTCTTGAAATATTCAACTGATATTCAGCCGGCTTAAAGATGTAGATCTTGCCGATTTATGATTTGCAAAATCACCGGGTTATAAAAACTGATGGTTCCGGGTCATAATTGTCACCGACGCCGGTTTATGATTTTTGCAGACACCAGGTCAATCTAATTTACTCAAAACTGAGAATTTGAAGATATTTCTCCCTTATATCCATATTACCTGTAGCCCCCAAGGGCCGGTTTAATCAGCATGAATAAGCCGGGACTTATCACCATGGCTTTAAATAAAATCCAGTTGTGTAGCCCCCATGAGTCGGCTATAGTCATAGTAGTGTAGCCGGGTCATCCTAGAATTGTCTTGAATTGTTGCCAGGAGCAATTGGTAGCCCCCAAGGGCCGGCTCATTACGATGTGATGAGTCGGGTCTTCAATGAAGTGAGCAAAAAATAACTTTGCATTAGCCCCCAAGTGCCATGGTGCATGCTGGCAGTGACATGGGACTTGCACATTTGATGTAATCTCAACTTGAATAATGTAGCCCCCAAGTGCCGGGTTGTAAGCCTACAGCGACTCGGGACTATTCCTATCATTGTAGAATAAATCATATCCATTGATAAAATAATAGCCATTGCGCTGAAGCGACTTTGAAAACCTTAATCATAATATTAGTTTCTGATAACCATAATAAAAATCCAGCCATGTTGGCTATTAAAGATTTGACTAACCCGGTTTGAAAACCTCAATCATTCAAATCATAATGAAAATCCAGCCAAGTTTGGCTATTTAAAGATTTCAAATACCTTATCTGTTGACAAGTAAATCCGGAGTTTAAATACCCGGCGGCTCTTGGCCGATGGCGATTTATTACGCCTTCATTGTAAGCCGGAATTTTTATAACCCGGCTATTTATAGCCTTTGAGAAAATCAAGAATTGATAACCCTTTTGAGACACCAATGTCAATCTTTCAATGATGGGCTTGAACTGAATCATTTATGTAAGTCATAGCTCTGTAAATCCTGCACAGAGTTTAAATAACATATGCCCTGGCGACTTAACGTCAAAAGCCAGGGCGGGTAACCACCCGAATGTAGTCTTACCCTGCACACAAGTAGATCACAAGATCCCTATGATCCCTTGAATGATACCGCCGGTTTATGTGACCCGGACAGTGAGGGTGAGAACCCAATGCTGTAAAAGCCGGCACACATGATATTTGTGACAACTCAAATATTTGTGATTACCAAAACTGTATGAGAAACAGATAAAATTTTTGAGGCTTCTGATTCGAATACGATCAGTAAACCGTTCCAATGGGGTTAAGCTAAGATTCGAATACGATCATATAGCCCCCAGTGGCGTTGGCGTTGCCGATCAAAGTGGGTATCGACAGCTATGTTCTCTTTGGTTCGAATACGACCTATGTTTGAACAGGAAGCCCCCAAATGACCTTAAGAGTTGTTTAGCGACGCTGATTCGAATACGATCCACGTCGATTCCCAAAGGGGTTGAGCTATGATTCGGATACGATCAAGAAGCCCCCAAATAGGTTCAGCAGTTTGCCAATCAAAAGGGTATCGACAGCTATGTTCTCTTTGGTTCGAATACGACCTATGTTTGAACAGGAAGCCCCCAAGAGACCATATAAGTTTAAGCATTGCACCGATCAAGAGGGTACTGATAGTTATGCCCAATGAGCAGGAAGCCCCCAAGTGACCATATAAGATAAGCCGTAAGGCGGAATACCTATGTTTGAACCGCGCATCATGGCAGCCAGTTCTTTTTGGCAACCTTTAATTTTTCCTTGAGCCGGATGTTTGAACCGGATTTGAGAGCTTCAAAGCTTTGCGGGAGAGAGATGTCTCTTGAACCGGATTTTAAACCGGAATCTTTATTTTAAGCCAGATATTTTTCTGACGGCCTTTAAATTTGCATCGATAGAGTAGTAAACTCCAGGGCCGGGTTATTTTTTCCTCCAATGACCCGGAATTCTTGAGCCTGCTGAAGCTGGCACGATTTGTTGAGTCATGTCATTGTAGCCTCCGAGTCTCAAGACGACTCAAGGAATTGGCTTGAGATTCTCCATATTTGACCATAGCAGAAGGTGTGTATCATTGGCGTTGATAGCGCGATGTGAATCCACAGAACGTTGAAAATGACTGTGGTGGGTTATAAATGATCCCGTATGAGCTGTGTCAGCAACTCGGCCAATGGTTCCTTCCAACTGGCTGTTTGAAGTTAACCGAACTATAGTGGCGGCGATTTGTGCGCCTGCCCATTGAACCATGCAGTGCAGACGGCGGCTGATAATATATGATAATTTGCCTCCAATTTGTTGGAAGAAAACCGGGCTTCCCAAGTAGTGACCTGCTCTTATTCAATACACAGCTCATGCAGACAGGTGCAGCTCGGTGTGTTGATGCTGACCAGGCCGCGAGAGGCGGACGGAAAAGGCGACCGCAACATCTGAGGCGGCACAGACAGATGAACCGGCCGTGGCGTTGTAAGCCGGTGCGGACGGGCAAGTTGTCCTCCTTGTTGTAAGACGGCGTGGTCGCAAGAGACGGCCACGACGTTGTAAGTCGGCGCGGTCGCGAGAGACGGCCACGGCGTTGTAAGTCGGCGCGGTCGCGAGAGACGGCCACGGCGTTGTAAGCCGGTGCGGGAGTCCGTTGAGTAACGATGACCATCTGTGCTCAAAAGATGTTGGCATGCCTCCATCTCCGCGGTATAATACCACTTGGATGGATATCGCCTGATTTGTTTGGACGACGGATGATCCGTTTATCGCGACAGAGGTGGCTCAGGCAGACTGGCGACTTAATATAACCCCGGCGGCTCAAAACGGCAAGGGCGGCTCAACGCGGCTCCGGCGGGTTGATGTAGATTAAGCTGCACGGGCGGTGACTTGCGCACACCTGTTCCATCAGTAAGCGGGCGCAGACGCCGGTGCGTGATGGTGCTGACGTACACTTCATAGGCACAATATGGCACCACCTTTGCTGCACATAAAAATATACAGACCAAAGTAATTGTTCCTTGATGAAAACAATATGTTTAATAAAATATACTTAAACGGATAGATATCACCTGATGTATTTTGAACAGCAGACATGAAATGTCCGCTAGAATCTGTCTAGGATGTCTTGTACTGTGATTTCAACCTTTGAACAGACAAAGTACTACCAGTACTTGGCCTTATGTGGGATGCAGCAGTAACTTGGAACGGAGATGAACCAGTAACAGCGGCATGCGGCGGAGCGCGTCTGAAGTGGCACAAGGCCGTGGCGGGTCGTGGCCACGGCGACAGGCTACAGCTGAAGCGAGCGTTGATACTGCAGAGACCCAGGTAGTTACTGTAGCAACGGCGGGTTGAGGCTGGTGCTACAGCTGCAGAGGGGCGTCGGCGGCTCGCGGCAAGTGCGGCCCGGCAAAATGGGCGGCTCTGCGGCTGAGAGGCGCTGGCCGAGACCAACTTGGTGGCAGACCCGGCAGTAGCCGGCGCACGCGGGCCCGGTAGGGGTGGTGAGATGGTGGCGCGGCATGGCAACCGTTACAGTGGGTCGCGGGCGGAGGCTACTTGCTGGTAGCAGTAGTGGCGAGGCTGGTCACAGAGGCGGCGGCTCGAGGCCGTGGGGATTTGTAGGTGGAAGCTCACGATTCGCTGCTCGTGGTGCGGCGGTTTAACGGCGGCTGCGGGGCGGCTCTCGGACGACGCGTCGACAGCGGCTCACGGCCGGGGTGCATCAACGGTGGAAACCGAGGCGCGGTGCGAGCCGACGCATGGATTATGGAAAGAGCACACGGGCGGCCCCATCTGCGAACCGGCGGGCACACCGGTGGCTTAGAGGCGATTTGGAGTCCGAGAGGAGGCCGGGGCAGCTTTGGTATGGCTGCGGGCTGGTGTCCCGGCAGAGGCGGAGGCGAGTCACGGCAAGGGCGACATGAAACGGCCGGGCGGCTTGGCGCGACCCCAGCAGTGGTAGTAACCCCAACGGGGCAAGCCACGGCAGCGGGAGAGTACGGCCGTGCGGGGCGGGGCAGGACGGAGCCAGCGTGGACGGATCACACACAAAGTGAGGCAGCACGCTGCAGAGGCCGCAAGTCTGGGGCGGCTCAGCTCCGGCGGCTGATGCGATGTGGTGGGTCAGGAGGCCCGCAAAGAGATGGAGTGATCGATCGGACGCGGTGGGAACGGTGCCTCGAGGAAACCCCTCGGGAGGCGCAGTCCGGCTCGGAGCCAGCAGGTGGTCGGTGCAGGTAGCCAACGGCAGCAGCAAGTCGGAGCAAAGTGATCCACGGAAAAGAGCGACGCGGGGAGTCGCGATGGAGGAGGTGGCGGCTCCTAGGTGCGTCCCTGGCGGTGAGAGCCGGCTGCTTGACAGGGGAGTGCGGCGAGGCACCGGCGACTCTGACGGAAGATGCGGCGTCTTGCCAGAAGTGGAGCGCGTCGTGGCAGCAGAGGCAGGGTAATAGGCGACTCGGACGGGCACCCGGCGATGCACGGCCGCTGCCGCGGCAGAAGAACATCCGCAAGGCGGCAACGGCAGCTCAGGTGACTCGGCGCAAGGGCAGGAGGCGAACGGCGGAGCCTGCGGCCCAGTTCGTTTCCGGGTCGTGTATTTTTCAAGTCCACCTTCGCCTCAACCTCCGGGTCGTGGCCCTTCTTTCCTTTTTTCTTTGATGAACCCTTTCAGGCGCGTGCTCTGCAAGTTGATGCACTTGTGCGTTGGCGTGGAACAAGGAGCAATAGTTGGTGAGCAAAACCACCCGGAAAGCCTTGCTTGAGATCAATTTATGGTAATGATGGCCCAGGAATCTGTCCCTTGGAAGGTTTACTTCTCCGTGTAGCAAACAGAAGCTAGAAAACTGATTTGGAGATGTCAAAACATGAGTAACCTTCGGACTTGCTTTAAACCCGCGAGTAGACGATTATGCGTACGCTGGCTGTCTGCGTTTGACTGTTGCGGCCAAAAAAACTGGTAACAGCCCCGGCAGAGATAGAAATTTTTGTTAGTCTCACGCGGCTTGCCGTAACGGTTGTAGCGGAACATCCAGGTGGTGTCGACGACTTGCGGCGGCTCAACCAACAACCAATGCAACCCTAATTTTCTTAGAATCTTTTAATCTCACAAATCATAAATCTGGACAGATGAACTTGATGTTGATGTGGATCTTTCCAGACCGGCTCTTTTTCATCTAGATAATTGCGAACTTCCTCAACCCCTGAGAAAGATCCCTCCAAGAACTCAACACCACCGAGCGTGCTGCCCCACGGTGGGCGCCAACTGTCGTGGAATTAACACGTCAGATGTCCTTAGTGTCAGGACTTAGTCGTGAGGCCAACGCATCTATGTGGTAGCTTGAGAGGGGTTGAGCGGAATCGAGAGACGCAACACAAGACAAGGATTTAGACAGCTTCGGGCCCCGGGAAACATCATCCGGTAACAACCCTACATGCTGTTTGAGGCTAGGTCTCACTATGATCACGGGAGAGTCGCCGGGAACCGGCTCTCGGTGTCTAGCCCTAGAGATTGTTTCTTGTTACTTGTCCCTCTTTGGGATGCCCTGCCCCTCCTTATATAAGTTAGAGGGGCGGGTTACATGCGGAGTCCTAATAGGACTACAACTAGTCTATCTTCTCTTACAAGTTGATTACAAGTCCGGGTCTTGCTTCCTCGTAAAGGAAATATTCGTCATCCCTTTCCTTTTAATCCGGCCCATCATAACGTGAGCTGGCCTTCTGGGCTTTGGGCCTTGTTGTCCATCTGACCCGCCCACCGGGTTACTAATGAGTCGCCAAGATCAGGCAGGTTATCTGTGAATCGCCAAGCTCCGGGCGGGTCACCAGTGAGTCGCCAATTCCGGCCGGGTCATACCGCGGGGTATATCCCCGACATATACCAACCTAAATTAACCCCCACACCTCCTTTCAAAAAAAAAACCAGCCGCTGAAATGCTGACGCGTGGAAGCTTATTGGTCCCGGTTGGTGCTACCAACCGGGATCAAAGGCCCTCCTGCCTGGCCTCGCCGGAGCGGCCACGTGGAGGTTAATCTGTCCCAGTTTGTATAAGAACCGGGACTAAAGGCCTAGGGCATTAGTAACGACCCTTTAGTCCCGGTTCCCCAACCGGGACAAATGGGCCTTATGAACCGGGACAAATGGGCCTTTTTCTACTAGTGAACGAGATCCGAGCAAATCCACCAAAGATAGATCCCCCGGAGACACACCTCCACACGCCAACCAACGATGCTAGACGCACGGCACGAACAGGGGCTAGGCGAGGAGACCTTTATTCCATCTTCATGGAACGGCCGCCGTTTCGACTTCCTGAGCAGAACACAAACCCTAACAAAACTGAAAGGAACGACTAAAAACGAAGCCCTCCCGCCGGTCCTTGACAGGATCCACTATGCCTCCATGGCCCTAGAGCCACCGGAGACGAGGCGGACCTGCGTCGGCGCCGGCGAGAGGCAGAAACCCTAGCTTTTTTTTAGGAGGAGGAGGAGGCGGCGGCTTATGCGACCTGTTTCGAGGCAGTGATCGTTAATCGGGCATGCACCTAGTCATGCAAACAAACTGCTTTTCTCGTCCCTCTGATTATGAGCTAGGTAGCAGCCTGTCCGGCCCAAGAGACATGGCCTGGCTTCGGACAGCCAACGTACTGTGCGCCCGACACGGGCTATTGGCGAATTGGACGTGGCAGGGTCGTCCCTCACCTTCTGTAGCTAGCACGTCGATCAGGGTCGCGTGTGAGATGACATGCTAGTGTAGCGTGTCCTTGTTACTTATTACACTCCCCATGACAAAAGCTAATGGAATTTCGCTGTTAGGCGCGCAGCTAGCCTCGGCCCATTGGCCCCGCAATTCTGCGTGGTGCTTTTCAGTGGCGACTTTTGGTCTAGCCAAGACATGGGAATGATGCCATTTGCACCGGACGTACTACACGTCATATCAGGTCTGCTACTAACTACACAGTGCATGCATGCATGCAAGCAACCGAGACAGACAGGGGCAGCTACCAACTCCAACAACGTCGACTAAACAAAGCAGAACCGGACCCAAACGATCACCAAAACCAACGTAGAAGCATTCGTTCGACCAGAGCGCGCACATACGCACGGGCTCGTGTACGTGGATCAGACTCAGACACTGCCATCAACGCATTAACTCGCGAGCTAGCTAGCGATCGGGAGGAAGAGCGCGTCGCGTGCCGCGCGAGGAGAACCCGCCGCGTTGGGCGCTGACCGGCGCGTCCGCAAGCGTGGAATCATCGCTTGTTTAGCGCCTCGAGAAGTTCTTCTCCTTTGTTCGCATCCCGCCGGCCAGCTGCACGCACACGCTAGCTACAAGCAGATCGAGCCCGGTCGGAGATTGGCCGCCGTACGCGCCGCGGACGCCTTTTGCCCCTCTTCGTCGCGCGCGAGGTTTTTGTTGCGACGTCGCGGCACGCACGGCCGGCAGGGCTCCGTGCTTCTCGAGGCCTTGATCGGCGATTAGATTACGGAGATCGTGTCGCCCCGCCCCAAGACGACGAGATCGGAATGTAGGCCTCGTACCTTTGCCCCCTCCTCTCGTTTGTTTTACTACTAGGAGATGAAGATCTACTGTAATTTTCTCCTCCCGATCAGCTAGCAAGCCCGGCCTCTCCTCGCGGATCACGTGACGCCCACACGTGCGTGCTGATCCCATCGGCCTCTTATGTGGATTACAGGATTAGGACTACCACACCACATGCAACACTGCAATGGCCATCAATTATTCAGTCGCAGGAATAAACGGGTGATCATGCTCGTGCATGCTAGCCAGCGGCCTAGCCAACTGAATCAATCACGAGCAACGGCTCAGCTCTTCCGCTAGCTGGCTAGCCGCTCCGGTCCCGATTCATCTCGTCAGTCGACCATGTCCTGAGCCTCCTGGCGGATCGTGTCACTCTCACTCCCTCAGTCTCTCTCTCTCTCTCTCGTACCAGCGAGTGCCCCCATGCCGTGCTGTCGCATTCCACGGCATTCAATGGCGACCTGCGGCGTCCGTTGCGTGACACGAGCCCGATCGATGCACGAACCCGCTCCACCACCCTTTCATGAATATGGAAAGATCCCGGGCGCCCTCGCCCGGGGGCGTTATACCTCTGCTTTGCTGAAAATGTTCACTGTCAGCCCCGTCTCACGGCCCCTTGGTCCTGCCCCTGCCCGCGCCAGGCCTGCTGACTCGCCTGTGGATCAAAAGCTAGGTAGCTTTGCAGCTAGCACGACCCGTAGTCAGTCCCTACCGTGCTTCGATATTGGGCCACTCACTCACTCATTCACCTACAAGGAAGCACAGGAAAGATGCCCAGTACGTAGTGCTGGCCAGTTTCGAAAATCTCACTTTTTATCATTGTGTTTAAAGACTAGCTCGTGGAAATATGTTCTGGCGCTGGCGTTATCCGGTACTTGGTACTGCTAGGTCTCCAAAATCTTAAATTGTACGTAGAAAAGTTTGGGTCAACACTCCAGGAACAACTATGTCATGTCTCATGTGTGTCTCCTTGAAACCGTCCGGGGTTTGGAAACATGCAACATGTCAACAGATGCTACACGGAGATGCAGCATGTCAACAGATGTTACACGGAGATGTTTTTTGTCATTATTACTTTAAAACATCATTTTCGAAGAGTGAATGAACACCATCTCTTTATGTATCCAAACTAAAAGGTGTAATTAATTTTTTAGGCCTAACTTCGGACAGTTTCCTTGTACGCATCATAGACTGTCGCTCTCTTTTCCTTAAATAATCGTGCCTTCAATTATTGCATTGTCATGGGACGATCCACGTGCGAAAAATCAATCCTACCACGATCCGAAATGTAAGTCTCTTAGTTACTTTTATTAATAAATATGGTTATGTGTGAGCATCGATACAACAAGAATTAGAAACATGATATTGTGAGGAAATTACTAAAAACAACCACATTTATGGCAGCCCGTTGGAGAAAGTTGTGACCGGGCATTGGCACACACAACCTATGGTGTGTAGATCTCCTTGTTGGGCATGAGCAAATCCCATGGCTACCTCAGTGACCACCTTTCATGTGCATCTTGGTGCACCACTTTGGGAGGACCAGGTAACCCGTTACTACTCTGCTGCATCAAGCACATCCTCGACACAACTCTATGCACGCCACCCACCCAGATCTGAGCAATGCTACACATAACAGAGAGGCTTAGCTAGGATCTTTTGATTCGATAGAAATCAGGGTGAGGGGCCCACAACGACTAAAATTGGGGGGCAGGGGATTAGTTAGAGGGAGATCCTTAAAACCATTGTAAAAGGCTTGTACTTGGTACTACTACTAGATCTTAAATTGTAGAACTTTTTTTCGAATGTTGTTAAATTGTAGAGCTGAAAGCCAAAAGTTTGGGTCAAGTGGTCAACACTCTTGGAACAACTATGTCATGTGTGTCTCATATGAAACCATCCGGGGTTTGGAAGCATGCAACATATCGAGAGATGTTACATGCATACTTTTTTTGTGATTCTTTGTTTAAAGCATCATGTTCGAAAAGTGAAGGAACACCATTTCTTTATGTATCCGAACTAAAAATGTAATTGATATTTTAGGCTTAACTTCACATAGTTTCCTTGTACGCATCATAGAATGTCGCTCTCTTTTCCTTAAATAGTTGCGCGTTCAATTATTGCATTCCCAATATTACGTGGGCGTGAAGCGAAATATGTGAGTGCCCACGTGTGAAAAATTCATACTACCTAGTCTGAAATGTAAGTCTTTATATTATTTTGGTAATAAAATCTTTCTAAGTGTGACCGAAAAAACAAGATTATAGCATAGAAACATCATATTGTGAGTAAATTACTAAAAATAACCACATTTAGGGCAGCCCATTGGAGAAAGTTCTGACTGAGCGTTGGCACACACAACCAATGGTGTGTAGATCTCGTTGTTGGCATGAGAAAATCTCATGGCTACCTCAATGTGAGTCAGCGACCGCCTTCCATGGGGATCCTGGTGCGCTACTCGGGGATGGCTAGATTCTCTGTTGCTACTCCGCCGCATCAAACACATGCTCGGCGCAACCCTATGCATGACACACACCCAGATATGGTTACAGGAGTCCCTAGCGGAACACGACATTATGGTGGAAGCGCGCCCTCATGGAGGAATCAGGCTAGAGCTCGGTGCACTGGAGCAAGCACCGTACCTTTCTATGAAGCACACATACATTTGAGTGGCCATCCCATGCTTAAGTACATGGTAGCACTAGCAACAACAAGAAGTGTTCATTGGTGTGAGCTCGATGATGATACCCCATAGATGAGGGTGCTAAGACATGGAGCACGACGATGTTTGAAATATGCCCTAGAGGCAATAATAAAATGGTTATTATTATATTTCCTTGTTCATGATAATTGTCTATTGTTCATGCTATAATTCTGTTATCCGGAAATCGTAATACATGTGTGAATACATAGACCACAACATGTCCCTAGTAAGCCTCTAGTTGACTAGCTCGTTGATCAACAGATAGTCATGGTTTCCTGACTATGGACATTGGATGTCATTGATAACGGGATCACATCATTAGGAGAATGATGTGATGGACAAGACCCAATCCTAAGCATAGCACAAAGATCGTGTAGTTCGTTTGCTAGAGCTTTTCCAATGTCAAGTATCATTTCCTTAGACCATGAGATCGTGTAACTCCCGGATGCCGTAGGAGTGCTTTGGGTGTACCAAACGTCACAACGTAACTGGGTGGCTATAAAGGTGCACTACGGGTATCTCCGAAAGTGTCTGTTGGGTTGACACGGATCGAGACTGGGATTTGTCACTCCGTATGACGGAAAGGTATCTCTGGGCCCACTCGGTAATGCATCATCATAATGAGCTCAAAGTGACCAAGTAGTTGGTCACGGGATCATGCATTACAGTATGAGTAAAGTGACTTGCCGGTAACGAGATTGAACGAGGTATTGGGATACCGACGATCGAATCTCGGGCAAGTAACATACCGATTGACAAAGGGAATTGTATATGGGATTGATTGAATCCTCGACATCGTGGTTCATCCGATGAGATCATCGTGGAACATGTGGGAGCCAACATGGGTATCCAGATCCCGTTGTTGGTTATTGACCGGAGAGTCGTCTCGGTCATGTCAGCATGTCTCCCGAACCCGTAGGGTCTACACACTTAAGGTTCAGTGACGCTAGGGTTGTAGAGATATTAGTATGCGGAAACCCGAAAGTTGTTCGGAGTCCCGGATGAGATCCCGGATGTCACGAGGAGTTCCGAAATGGTCCGGAGGTGAAGAATTATATATAGGAAGTCCAGTTTCGGCCACCGGAAAAGTTTCGGGGGTTATCGGTATTGTACCGGGACCACCGGAAGGGTCCCGGGGGTCCACCGGGTGGGGCCACCTGTCCCAGAGGGCCCCATGGGCTGAAGTGGGGAGGGGAACCAGCCACTGGTGGGCTGGTGCGCCCCCCTTGGGCCTCCCCTGCGCCTAGGGTTGGAAACCCTGGGGGTGGGGGGGGGCCCACTTGGCTTGGGGGGCAAGCCACCCCCTTGGCCGCCGCCGCCCCCCTCAGATGGGATCTCCAGGGGGCCGGTGCCCCCCCAGGACCCCTATATATAGTGGGGGGGGGAGGGAGGGCAGCAGTACCCTAGCCCCTGCGCCTCCCTCTCCCTCCCGTGACAGCTATCCCTCCCGCTTGCGCTTGGCGAAGCCCTGCCGGGATCCCCGCTACTTCCACCACCACGCCGTCGTGTTGTTGGATCTCCATCAACCTCTCCTTCCCCCTTGCTGGATCAAGAAGGAGGAGACGTCGCTGCTCCGTACGTGTGTTGAACGCGGAGGTGCCGTCCGTTCGGCGCTCGGTCATCGGTGATTTGGATCACGACAAGTACGACTCCATCAACCCCGTTCACTTGAACGCTTCCGCTCGCGATCTACAAGGGTATGTAGATGCACTCCTTCCTTCTCGTTGCTGGTAAAATCCTTAGATGGATCTTGGTGATGCATAGAAAATTTTAAAATTCTGCTACGATCCCCATCAGTGGCATCATGAGCCAGGCCTATGCGTAGTTTCTATGCACGAGTAGAACACAAAGCAGTTGTGTGCGTAGATGTTGTCAATTTTTCTTGCCACTACTAGTCTTATCTTGTTTCGGCGGTATTGTGGGATGAAGCGGCCCGGACCGACCTTACACGTACGCTTACGTTAGACAGGTTCCACCGACTGACATGCACTTGTTGCATAAGGTGGCTAGCGGGTGTCTGTCTCTCCCACTTTAATCGGAACGGATTCGATGAAAAGGGTCCTTATGAAGGGTAAATAGAAATTGGCATATCACGTTGTGGTTTTACGTAGGTAAGAAACGTTCTTGCTAGAAACCTATAGAAGCCACGTAAAAACTTGCAACAACAATTAGAGGACGTCTAACTTGTTTTTGCAGCATGTGCCTTGTGATGTGATATGGCCAGAAGATGTGATGAATGATATATGTGATGTATGAGATTGATCATGTTCTTGTAATAGGAATCACGACTTGCATGTCGATGAGTATGACAACCGGCAGGAGCCATAGGAGTTGTCTTTATTTTTGTATGACCTTCGTGTCATTGAATAACGCCATGTAAATTACTTTACTTTATTGCTAAACACGTTAGCCATAGAAGTAGAAGTAATCGTTGGCGTGACAACTTCATGAAGACACGATGATGGAGATCATGATGATGGAGATCATGGTGTCATGCCGGTGACGAAGATGATCATGGCGCCCCGAAGATGGAGATCAAAGGAGCAAAATGATATTGGCCATATCATGTCACTATTTGATTGCATGTGATGTTTATCATGTTTTACATCTTATTTGCTTAGTACGACGGTAGTAAGTAAGATGATCCCTTATAATAATTTCAAGAAAGTGTTCCCCCTAACTGTGCCCCGTTGCGAAGGTTCGTTGTTTCGAAGCACCACGTGATGATCGGGTGTGATAGATTCTAACGTTCGCACACAACGGGTGTTGACGAGCCTAGCATGTACAGACATGGCCTCGGAACACACGCAATACACTTAGGTTGACTTGATGAGCCTAGCATGTACAGACATGGCCTCGGAACACGGAAGACCGAAAGGTCGAGCATGAGTCGTATAGAAGATACGATCAACATGAAGATGTTCACCGATCTTGACTAGTCCGTCTCACGTGATGATCAGACACGGCCTAGTTGACTCGGATCATGTTTCACTTAGATGACTAGAGGGATGTCTATCTGAGTGGGAGTTCATTGAATAATTTGATTAGATGAACTTAATTATCATGAACTTAGTCTAAAATCTTTACAATATATCTTGTAGATCAAATGGCCCACGTTGCCCTCAACTTCAACGCGTTCCTAGAGAAAACCAAGCTGAAAGATGATGGCAGCAACTATACGGACTGGGTCCGGAACCTGAGGATCATCCTCATAGCTGCCAAGAAAGATTATGTCCTAGAAGCACCGCTAGGTGAAGCACCCATCCCAGAGAACCAAGACGTTATGAACGCTTGGCAATCACGTGCTGATGATTACTCCCTCGTTCAGTGCGGCATGCTTTACAGCTTAGAACTGGGGCTCCAAAAGCGTTTTGAGAAACATGGAGCATATGAGATGTTCGAAGAGCTGAAAATGGTTTTCCAAGCTCATGCCCGGGTCGAGAGATATGAAGTCTCCGACAAGTTCTTCAGTTGTAAAATGGAGGAAAACAGTTCTGTCAGTGAGCACATACTCAAAATGTCTGGGTTACACAACCGCTTGTCTCAGCTGGGAGTTAATCTCCCGGATGACGCGGTCATTAACAGAATCCTTCAGTCGCTTCCACCAAGCTACAAGAGCTTTGTGATGAACTTCAATATGCAGGGGATGGAAAAGACCATTCCTGAGGTATATTCAATGCTGAAATCAGCGGAGGTGGAGATCAAAAAGGAACATCAAGTGTTGATGGTGAATAAAACCACTAAGTTCAAGAAAGGCAAGGGTAAGAAGAACTTCAAGAAGGACGGCAAGGGAGTTTCCGCGCCCGGTAAGCCAGTTGCCGGGAAGAAGTCAAAGAATGGACCCAAGCCTGAGACTGAGTGCTTTTATTGCAAGGGAAGTGGTCACTGGAAGCGGAACTGCCCCAAATTCTTAGCGGACAAGAAGGCCGGCAACACCAAAGGTATATGTGATATACATGTAATTGATGTGTACCTTACCAGTACTCGTAGTAGCTCCTGGGTATTTGATACTGGTGCGGTTGCTCATATTTGTAGCTCAAAACAGGAGCTGCGGAATAAGCGGAGACTGGTGAAGGACGAGGTGACGATGCGCGTCGGGAATGGTTCCAAGGTCGATGTGATCGCCGTCGGCACGCTGCCTCTACATTTACCTACGGGATTAGTTTTAAACCTCAATAATTGTTATTTAGTGCCAGCTTTGAGCATGAACATTGTATCCGGATCTCGTTTAATTCGAGATGGCTACTCATTTAAATCCGAGAATAATGGTTGTTCTATTTATATGAGAGATATGTTTTATGGTCATGCCCCGCTGGTCAATGGTTTATTCTTAATGAATCTCGAACGTGATGTTACACATATTCATAGTGTGAATACCAAAAGATGTAAAGTTGATAACGATAGTCCCACATACTTGTGGCACTGCCGCCTTGGTCACATTGGTGTCAAACGCATGAAGAAGCTCCATGCAGATGGACTTTTGGAGTCTCTTGATTACGAATCATTTGACACGTGCGAACCATGCCTCATGGGTAAGATGACCAAGACTCCGTTCTCCGGAACAATGGAGCGAGCAACCAACTTATTGGAAATCATACATACTGATGTGTGCGGTCCAATGAGTGTTGAGGCTCGCGGTGGCTATCGTTATGTTCTCACTCTCACTGATGACTTAAGTAGATATGGGTATGTCTACCTAATGAAACACAAGTCTGAAACCTTTGAAAAGTTCAAGGAATTTCAGAGTGAGGTTGAGAATCAACGTGACAGGAAAATAAAGTTCTTACGATCAGATCGTGGGGGAGAATATTTAAGTCACAAATTTGGTACGCACTTAAGGAAATGTGGAATCGTTTCACAACTCACGCCGCCTGGAACACCTCAGCGAAATGGTGTGTCCGAACGTCGTAATCGCACTCTATTGGATATGGTGCGATCTATGATCTCTCTTACCGATCTACTGCTCTCATTTTGGGGCTATGCTTTAGAGACTGCCGCATTCACTTTAAATAGGGCTCCATCAAAATCCGTTGAGACGACACCGTATGAATTATGGTTTGGGAAGAAACCTAAGCTGTCGTTTCTAAAAGTTTGGGGATGCGATGCTTATGTCAAGAAACTTCAACCTGAAAAGCTCGAACCCAAGTCGGAAAAATGCGTCTTCATAGGATACCCTAAGGAAACCATTGGGTATACCTTCTACCTCAGATCTGAAGGCAAAATCTTTGTTGCCAAGAACAAGAACGGGTCCTTTCTGGAGAAAGAGTTTCTCTTGAAAGAAGTGAGTGGGAGGAAAGTGGAACTTGATGAGGTGATAGTCGCCCCTTCCGAACCGGAAAGTAGCACAGCGCGGGAAGATGTTCCTGTGGTGCCTACACCGACTGGGGAGGAAGTTAATGATGATGATCATGAAGCTTCGGATCAAGTTACTGCTGAACTTCGTAGGTCCACAAGGACACGTTCCGCACCAGAGTGGTACGGCAACCCTGTCCTGGAAATCATGTTGTTAGACAACGGTGAACCTTCGAACTATGAAGAAGCGATGGCGGGCCCGGATTCCAACAAATGGCTTGAAGCCATGCAATCCGAGATAGGATCCATGTATGAAAACGAAGTATGGACTTTGACTGACTTGCCCGATGATCGGCGAGCCATAGAAAATAAATGGATCTTTAAGAAGAAGACAGATGTGGATGGTAACGTGACCATCTATAAGGCTCGACTTGTCGCTAAGGGTTATCGACAAGTTCAAGGGGTTGACTACGATGAGACTTTCTCACCCGTAGCGAAGCTGAAGTCCGTCCGAATCATGTTAGCAATTGCCGCATTCTATGATTATGAGATATGGCAAATGGACGTCAAAACGGCATTCCTTAACGGCTTTCTTAAGGAAGAATTGTATATGATGCAGCCGGAAGATTTTGTCGATCCTAAGAATGCTAACAAGGTATGCAAGCTCCAGCGCTCCATCTATGGGCTGGTGCAAGCATCTCAGAGTTGGAACATTCGATTTGATGAGATGATCAAAGCGTTTGGGTTTACACAGACTTATGGAGAAGCCTGTGTTTACAAGAAAGTGAGTGGGAGCTCTGTAGCATTTCTCTTATTATATGTGGATGACATACTATTGATGGGAAATGATATAGAATTCTTGGAAAGTATAAAGGCCTATTTGAATAAGTGTTTTTCAATGAAGGACCTTGGAGAAGCTGCTTATATATTAGGCATCAAGATCTATAGAGATAGATCAAGACGCCTCATTTGTCTTTCACAGAGTACGTACCTTGACAAGATATTGAAGAAGTTCAATATGGATCAGTCCAAGAAGGGGTTCTTGCCTGTATTGCAAGGTGTGCAATTGAGCACGGCTCAATGCCCGACCACGGCAGAAGATAGAGAAAAGATGAGTGTCATCCCCTATGCCTCGGCCATAGGGTCTATTATGTATGCCATGCTGTGTACCAGACCTGATGTAAACCTTGCCGTAAGTTTGGTAGTAAGGTACCAAAGTAATCCCGGCATGGAACACTGGACAGCGGTCAAGAATATCCTGAAGTACCTGAAGAGGACTAAGGATATGTTTCTCATTTATGGAGGTGATGAAGAGCTCGTCGTAAAGGGTTACGTCGACGCTAGCTTCAACACAGATCTGGATGACTCGAAGTCACAAACCGGATACGTGTATATTTTGAATGGAGGGGCAGTAAGCTGGTGCAGTTGCAAGCAAAGCGTCGTGGCGGGATCTACATGTGAAGCGGAGTACATGGCAGCCTCAGAGGCAGCACAAGAAGCAATCTGGATGAAGGAGTTCATTACCGACCTAGGGGTGATTCCCAATGCGTCGGGCCCAATGACTCTCTTCTGTGACAACACTCGAGCTATTGCCCTTGCCAAGGAGCCCAGGTTTCACAGGAAGACCAGGCATATCAAGCGTCGCTTCAACTCCATTCGTGAAAGTGTTCAAAGTGGAGACATAGATATTTGTAAAGTACATACGGACCTGAATGTAGCAGATCCGTTGACTAAACCTCTCCCTAGAGCAAAACATGATCAACACCAGAACTCTATGGGTGTTCGATTCATCACAATGTAACTAGATTATTGACTCTAGTGCAAGTGGGAGACTGTTGGAGATATGCCCTAGAGGCAATAATAAAATGGTTATTATTATATTTCCTTGTTCATGATAATTGTCTATTGTTCATGCTATAATTGTGTTATCCGGAAACCGTAATACATGTGTGAATACATAGACCACAACATGTCCCTAGTAAGCCTCTAGTTGACTAGCTCGTTGATCAACAGATAGTCATGGTTTCCTGACTATGGACATTGGATGTCATTGATAACGGGATCACATCATTAGGAGAATGATGTGATGGACAAGACCCAATCCTAAGCATAGCACAAAGATCGTGTAGTTCGTTTGCTAGAGCTTTTCCAATGTCAAGTATCATTTCCTTAGACCATGAGATCGTGTAACTCCCGGATGCCGTAGGAGTGCTTTGGGTGTACCAAACGTCACAACGTAACTGGGTGGCTATAAAGGTGCACTACGGGTATCTCCGAAAGTGTCTGTTGGGTTGACACGGATCGAGACTGGGATTTGTCACTCCGTATGACGGAGAGGTATCTCTGGGCCCACTCGGTAATGCATCATCATAATGAGCTCAAAGTGACCAAGTAGTTGGTCACGGGATCATGCATTACAGTACGAGTAAAGTGACTTGCCGGTAATGAGATTGAACGAGGTATTGGGATACCGACGATCGAATCTCGGGCAAGTAACATACCGATTGACAAAGGGAATTGTATATGGGATTGATTGAATCCTCGACATCGTGGTTCATCCGATGAGATCATCGTGGAACATGTGGGAGCCAACATGGGTATCCAGATCCCGTTGTTGGTTATTGACCGGAGAGTCGTCTCGGTCATGTCAGCATGTCTCCCGAACCCGTAGGGTCTACACACTTAAGGTTCGGTGACGCTAGGGTTGTAGAGATATTAGTATGCGGAAACCCGAAAGTTGTTCGGAGTCCCGGATGAGATCCCGGACGTCACGAGGAGTTCCGAAATGGTCCGGAGGTGAAGAATTATATATAGGAAGTCCAGTTTCGGCCACCGGAAAAGTTTCGGGGGTTATCGGTATTGTACCGGGACCACCGGAAGGGTCCCGGGGGTCCACCGGGTGGGGCCACCTGTCCCAGAGGGCCCCATGGGCTGAAGTGGGGAGGGGAACCAGCCACTGGTGGGCTGGTGCGCCCCCCTTGGGCCTCCCCTGCGCCTAGGGTTGGAAACCCTGGGGGTGGGGGGCCCCACTTGGCTTGGGGGGCAAGCCACCCCCTTGGCCGCCGCCGCCCCCCTCAGATGGGATCTCCAGGGGGCCGCCCCCCAGGACCCCTATATATAGTGGGGGGGGGGGGGGGGGGGGGGAGGGAGGGCAGCAGTACCCTAGCCCCTGGCGCCTCCCTCTCCCTCCCGTGACAGCTCTCCCTCCCGTTTGCGCTTGGCGAAGCCCTGCCGGGATCCCCGCTACTTCCACCACCACGCCGTCGTGCTGCTGGATCTCCATCAACCTCTCCTTCCCCTTTGCTGGATCAAGAAGGAGGAGACGTCGCTGCTCCGTACGTGTGTTGAACGCGGAGGTGCCATCCGTTCGGCGCTCGGTCATCGGTGATTTGGATCACGACAAGTACGACTCCATCAACCCCGTTCACTTGAGCGCTTCCGCTCGCGATCTACAAGGGTATGTAGATGCACTCCTTCCTTCTCGTTGCTGGTAAACTCCATAGATGAATCTTGGTGATGCGTAGAAAATTTTAAAATTCTGCTACGATCCCCATCAGACGACCAGGTGAAGGAGGCAAAGATGGTAGGATACTGCCAAATGGAGACAGTGCAAGCCAGCCGTGCAACAAGTTGCGGGAAGTCTGAGGAAGGTCAACGACCATTTGGAAGCAGTGCCGTGCCCTGACCCAATGGTCTTGAAGCGGAAAGAAGAGAGCTTGGAAAGCTAGCCCGCATTGTCGTACCGAAATGGTTGCCTCGTCATATGTGCATGCCTTGGGTGGCAGCTAGTCAGTATGGACTATGGGACTGAGCATTCATTTTTCATGTTAAAACTCAATCAGCCAACAAATTGGTGATATCTTGAAACAACTCGTCCCAAGAGTGGTGGGTTTGTATTATATTTTTGAAAGTTGTGGTTTTATTCTATGTTTGCCCCCCAAAAGTGTTAGTTTTGAGTAATTTGCTCTAGGTTGTTATTTCCAAGATGGCGATAGCGCAAGTTAGTTGTGAAACAAGCGGGGGTAAATCCATGGGAGGTTTGTGTCGAGACCGAGGAAGGAGTTGGCCATGTGTCGTGGTCTAATACTCTTGGAATGACGGCGGAAGGAAGAGGGTGGGGGGGGGGGGGGGGGGGGGGGGGGAGCTAGCTAGCGTACTTGTACCTAATGGGTTGACGTGCATGGCACCTAGTTAGCATCGAACGTGTTACCGAGCCGTCGGTTTTCATGTTAAACCTCAATAATCGACAATCGGTGATGTTTTGAAACAACTCATCCCAAAAGCGATGGTTTTCCTAGAATTTTGCCCCAAATGTGGTAGTTTTTAGTGATTTGCTGCACATTGTTATATTAATTGTGAAATATACTTCAGCACAATTTTTTTGTTAAATATACTTTATAATGTATAATCATTTTTGGGTGAAGTAACATGTTTGCAAAGAAATCTATGGTGAAAATACCATCTTGAAAATGATGCCGATTTCCCAAAAAGACCTTTATTTTGGACCGGAGAACGTATCGGCTCCTTGTCACCCTTTCCTATTGTCGGTAAAATTTTGCATCGGCAATAGTATTGTAGCATGGAAACTTTCTGGATTCTCCCATAGACAAAGTCACCAGGAGGGTCGGTATAGAATAATAACTGAGGCTCGGATGACGGGCCTTGATAGAAAGTTGAGTGTGTAGTTTTTGCCGGTTTTCCTCAATTAACGGTGCTCTGTTTTTTTTGGGCCTGGTTTCCCTTATAAGCCAGAGACCAACTATGTTTTTCTTGGTGCAATTCCTCCCCACCCTCTGACATATGCTATGATTCCTTCACTGTAGAGGCATTGGCTATCAGATTTGGCTTGAATCTTGCCAGAATCGTCGGTTGTAGTAAGAACGTGATCAACTCGGATAGCGTGGAGGTCGTGGAAGCATTGGTAGAAGGCAATTCTTCTTTGGTGGCAAGTGTTATTATTGATGATTGCTATTTCATCTCGTTAGGATTTAGTCATGTAATTTATGATCACTGTAATAGAGAGTAATAAAGCAGCTCATGAACTTGCTAGGATAGTTAAAATTTCTCCTCCTTCTCTCTGGATGGATTCGGCACCGGCTGAGGTGCTCCCATTACTTGTAAACGATGCCACTTTTTTGCTAAGTGAATAAAGGAGTAGTAGTTTGTCAAAAAAAGGTTCTGCCAAAAATAAATAAATAACTGGCGACATTTATCTGCATAAAAGTGTAAGGCCATGAAAGTGTACCACTGTACATATGAATAAGGTAGGATTTGAACCGTGTAGATCTTGACCGCATTCGAAATACCATGGTGTATAGTAGTATATACGTTTACTTGTCAGCTTGCACATGACGACCAGGAACAGCAACTGTACCTCCATAATGGCCTTCAAAGTACCAGTACCTTCGGCCTATACACCCTGCCCTCTAAAAAGTTCACGTACGCCTACACACCACACCACACTCCTCTCTCTCTTTAAGCGGCATTCCCAAGGGCGACCAAATCATAAACCACTCATGACCTAATCACCACATCTTTTCCCTCCCCTCATCACTGCTCCCCAGCCTAGCCCGCCCCAGGCTCCAAGCCCCTCCTTTTCCCCTCCCTTGTCACTCATCCGCACTCCTTTTCACCGCTGCCATTTTTGCTCAAATCCACCACCCCCACCTCTCCTCTCGACCCAGGCCCTCTCTTTCTCAGTGACTGTTCCACTGTCCCGCCTTTTGCCATCTCTCTCTCCCCTCGCCTCCTTTTCCCTCTTCTTTCCTCTTCTTCTTCCTCGATCGCCTCTGCTGGAAATTAACTCCTCCTCGATCCATGGCCGTGGCCCTCTTATAGTCCAAGAAGCTGTCACACGATCACTTGGGATCTAGGAGTAGGAAGTAGTGGCGTGCCTGGCCCTGCGGCATCCCGTTTGATCATTGAGCTGTAGTCTGGTTCGACATTGCAATGTTGCAAAGGAACCTGCCGAGTCTCTCCCTCCGGATAAGCCCGCCGGCCGGCTCGTCGACGGCATCCTCAGGCCCGCCCGCAGCGGTGGGGAAGCCACTGCGGTCGACGGAACCAGCCGCGGGGACTGACGCGGAGGGAAGCGGCGAGGTAGGGTTCTTTGCAAACCCTAGCCCCGGCGCCGATCCCCCGGGCCTGAGCCTGGGGCTCGGGGCGCCGACGATGCGCGCCGACGCAGGCCGCTCGCAGGCGCCGCAGGGATGCGCGTTCAAGCGCGCGGCCGCCGGCAGGGCTTCGCAGCCCGGCGGCTCGAAGAGGAGCGTCCGGGCGCCGCGGATGCGGTGGACCACCGCGCTACACGCGCGGTTCATGCACGCCGTCCAGCTCCTCGGCGGCCACGAGAGTAAGCTCAGCCCCCTCACTCACGTGCGCATAGATATAGCTAGACTATATCCATTCCTTTTGCCTAAGTTGACCAAGGCGTTAAGCCATGTCCGCTCAATTCCGGCGAGCTCGCCGTTGACCCCAGCGCTCTGTCTTGTCCCCGGCAGGAGCGACGCCGAAGTCGGTGCTGGAGCTGATGAACGTCAAGGATCTGACGCTGGCGCACGTCAAGAGCCACCTGCAGGTACGTACGTGCGTGCGCGCAAGAGAGAAAAAATGTTAAAAAAAGATGGGGAATAGGAGAGAAGCTACCGCGCCAATCCATGCATGCAACAGGGCAAGAAAACACGGCGAATCTTGTGTGCATGATGGCCTCCTTTTGTTTTTCCTTTCACCACTTGTACATGTGTGGGTGTTCTTACTATTGGTAAACTACAAATGTACTTTGTCCCCGGTCGAGTACTACGTGACAAACAAGCAGCATCTAGCTAGCCAGCTAGCTCTACATATCCACTGCTTAATTAATTTCACCATCTTCATTTTGCATATGTAATTAAACACAAAATAGCACCTGATTGGTTAAATCAATCTGCAGATGTATAGGACGGTGAAGGGCACAGACAGATCGTCGCACGTCGCCACAGGTACACACACATGCAGCTGTAATCTTCCCCCGCATTCGTCCTCGCCATTGCCAAGTACAAGGCAGATAGAGACACGGCCGACGCGGCTGCCCTGTTAATTCCATGCCGTGGAATGAATGACCGGTGATCGCAGGCGAGCAGCAGATGGTGGTGGTGGACGCAGGAGGAAGAGGATGCGGTGGCGGTGGCGGTGGTGGAGTGGTGGCGATGCTGCCTGCTTGTGATGTCGACATGGCTGGCTTCTGCGGCGCGCCTGCGGCAGCCGCGGCATCTGCGCCGCCTGCCGCGACGACTAGTTCCGCTGCGCATTTCCTCTGTGCGTCAGCAACAGGAGCGGCAGCAGCTGCAGCGGCTTCACTGG
Organism: Aegilops tauschii subsp. strangulata; assembly: GCF_002575655.3. Taxonomy (NCBI): domain Eukaryota; kingdom Viridiplantae; phylum Streptophyta; class Magnoliopsida; order Poales; family Poaceae; genus Aegilops; species Aegilops tauschii. The sequence goes on from NC_053039.3 coordinate 491,515,346, forward strand.
TGGCACTGGTACCGTCGCCTCCTCCTCCACCCATCCCCCCGAGGTATGTCTGGATGTCCACAAACATCACTTATTAATCTGTTCCGTCTGCTTTTAATCCGTGGGCTTTACACTCCGTTTCTAAATGCTAATTTTCTCCTCCTTCTTCTAAAGTTCGTTTCCAATGCAAATTTATGTACCTCTGGGCGTTTCTTAGAACCTGTTTCTTTGCAAGTAAATGATTAAGCTTAATGATTCCAAATTAACATTGATCCATGCGTTTGCCTTCCTTTTTCTTTTGCATTTTCAGAAAATGTTGAATACACTCATTTTATAAAATTGGCCATTTGTTCGTTTGTTTTCCATTCACTGAATTAATGGTTATGCCATTTCAGCGGTGCATCACAATTTATCTACTCTCAGATCGGCGGGCTAGTTTTTTTTTTTGGATGACTGACCTATGTACTTACAATGGGAAAAGGACAACATGCGCATGAAATCTGCTTACATGTCTGAGTATTTTCTGCACAAATTATGGCAGCCATAAAAACACTAATTTTATCTGTTAATTATTTGTAGAAACGACTGAAGAGTTCACCAAGTGTATTAGCAATAGACCTGATAAAATATGAGTAGAACTAATGACCTTATTTCCGTACGACATGTTAGCCAGTTGGAGTAGTGTAAGCTTGCTGGCGTCTGGATGCATCTTTAACATCACAACAAAATGTATTGAGTTCAGTTCAAAAAAGTTTGAGTTCAGATAACAGGCATATCCTGCTGTCAATTTATAACATGCATATCTTGTACTACCTATTATTTAAAATTTTATTATTATTTTTTGCAAGAAATTTAAAATTATAGTATGGCTATGACATAAGGATAACGGCGTGTGCTATGCAATATTTAATTAGTATGGGCTATCATGCATGAATCTACTTAGAATATTGTTTTGGGTGAACCTAAGACACAAGAAGGATATGGTGGTTACACTTTTCTTATATTAAGACAAATTGCTACTCCCTCCGGTCTTAAAAAGGCCGGCATTTTTGAATTTGGTATGTAAAGTCTCCGAAGTGTAAATTTGACAATGAATCTCTACTGCAGTATAATATTAAATTCCAACAATAAATTTATTATAAAATTAATTTTGAAGATTAAAATATACATATAATTTCCATCGATCAAATCTAATCAGTTTGGAAAACATGGTTGTTCAAAGTTTTTTCTTGAATACCCAACTTATGCACAAATGTCATGATTAAATTATTTTTTGGAAAATATTGATAAAGAAACTTTATATTTTTTTATACTAACTACTACCTCCATCCCCAAATAGATGGCATATAAATTCAGTCAAGAAGTTAATGCTTTCTAAGTTTGACCAAGTACATATGCGAAAATATTAAGATAAATAATATCAATCTATCCACCATTAGATATATTTTCATAATCTATTCAATATTGCAGGTGTTGATATTTTCTTCTAGATATTTGGTCATACTCAGAAAGGATTGATTTTTTGACTAGATTTATGCGCCATATATTTGGGGACAGGGGGAGTATGTATTAAGCGTCATGATTTTCTGAACTGAAGGAGTATTATCCATTTTTTCTGAAAGAGAAAAGGACATATTTTTCTCTGTAAACTTGGTCAAATTTTGCTAAGTTTGACTAAAGAAAAAAACTATATGCACTACATTATGAAATGGAGAAGTACTATTTAGCTGATGGGCCAGCTATAGACTGAAACACATCATTAATCAGGGTTGGTCTCTGGTTTGCCGTCTGCTATATATATCATTAAAACTTGGTACTGTATTATGCCAACCTTAGACCAATCTTGAAACTGATTGCAACCTAATTCAGCAATTTCCTATAGCTAATTGCCACAGACAACACACTCACAGACCAGAAGCACTTACCTAATGTCTGCAGTAAACCAATAATGATGATTCTTTGAAGAAAATAGCCGCCCATGTTGAACTCCCCCGCTACCTCCGTCCTGTACAACCCCAGATCTTTCCACTCTCGGTCCCCTAGCTTCCTGATAAAATCCAGAGCAGCAGTGGCGAGCGCGCGATGAACTGAGCGTGAGCGGCGACAACAGTGACTCTTTCCTTTTCCTTTGTTTGTTGTGAAGCGGCGACAACCAGCGTTCTCGCTGTAGCCGCCGTGTCCCCTGCCGATCGGCCCCTTCCCGTTGTCCTCTCATGCAGCCCATGCACGGAGCACGCTTCCCCTTGTCCTCGCCCACTCCACTCGTAGTAATCCTAATAATAATGCTCTGCCGGGTGCCGGCCCTGACGATGATCCACCCCTCAAATCTCTCACCCCTCTCCTCCATCGATCGACAGCTTCTCTGGTCTTCGACGCCATCATGATTAACCGATCTGCGCCTGTGTGTGTCTCGATCGGTGCATGCATGCATGCGTAGATATGGAACGGGAGGTGGTGCCGCTCGCGAACAAGGGCGCTGGGGCTCCTGTGTTTTTGGACGGTTTGCTGGTGCATGCATGCATATGGTCGTGGATCGGTTGAAGTCAGCTCGCGGTTTCCAGCTTGTCCGTGTCTTGTTAGCTTGGTATGTACGTGGCGTAGGGACAAGGATGTGTTCCCGTGTACGGGCAACGCCCCAACGCCATCACTGTGCGTTGATCACAGATTGAACAGTCGTCGGGCAAAGCTACAAACGAGACATGGGCGGGTGTTCGTGTGTGTCTGCAATGATTTAGACTTGCATATATTACAGGCATGGGTTAGGAACTCACTACCCCGAACCTACGCCCTACTGCTCCAAATAGAAGTAAGTAAAAATTTACGGCTTCACCGCTTCAGACATATCGGTGGTTTTCACTTCCAGTGAGCTGTTGATAAGATGCACTGAATTTCGATAATTCAGTGGACGCTGAAATATTTACCTTTCGGTCAAAATATATCGGTAATTTCACTAGTACACATGAATTTAAAAAGTAGTGTATTTTTTAAATCGATTTTTTGGTTAAATTTAAGTGAATGTTTTGGCCCTTTGGCCGAAATACAAACCAAAATCACCACTAAATACAATGAATTTTAATGATTTTTGTTGTTGCTGAAATATTTCTGAAACTGAAAGGGAAAACCATCACGTAAGTAGGTCCACATAGATGCCAACTAATTAACCTTCTGTTCCCTGTTATTTATGCGGGCTGTACCCGCGGCTCCTGCAGTACTGGTATCTCCTGCATTTCTGATTCCATTTACTCGTACATACGTCCTGCATTCAATGACAAGGGCGCCCTTAATTTCTTGACTACAGGAGAGCTGACCTCGCAGCAGTGGCGCTCGAGAAAGGCGTCGCCATTGTTGATCCATTGCACCGGTGTCAGAAGCTTGATTACTCAGCAGCGTTCCAAGATACTCCTCAGGTACGTACGCACGCAAGCATCTATGTGTGAGATCACAGGCATAAATGAAAAGGGCGCAGTACGGCGTACGTACGTAACCCCTATTGATTCCACCAGGCCACAAATATGTGTGACATCGATCGCTTCTGTTGAACCTCTTTTGGACTTCTGAGCACTAACTATTTACGTGGGCCATAACACTGATGTGCAAATGTACTGTGATCCACTGTTCCTCTACGGAAATTACCATCCATCTTCTTCTTTTCTTGAGGGGAAAATTATCGTTCATGGTGTCCAACACTTTATGTTTTCAAGAATGCCAAGTCTTCTTGGCTTATAGTAGTATATCAGTAAATCAGATTGCTTCATGCATGTAAGTATATTTGATGACATTTGCATTGTTTCATGGTGAATAGGAAGCTAAAGAGGAGGCGGCCGGTCACCTGCCGATGGGGGTACATGGGAGCGTGGAGGGGGCGATCTCTGGGAACTACTGTTCAAGCCCTGCGAGCTCGTCTCCATCTCTTGCAAGCTTCGAGCTGCTGGCGGACGACACCTTCGCGCCCAACCTGGAGATATCGCTTGGGAGGCACGACTGGGGCATGGAGCACCCCGAAGAACTCAGCCTGAAATACCTGTGAAAAAAGATCTTCTTCTTCTTTCTTTCTTTCTTTCCTTTTGGGTTAATTTCACTCTGCTAACCATTGATCAATTAATGGCTGTGACGACTGGATTTCAGTATGTTCAGCGAGAGAGTGAGCTTGATGTTTGGCTTGAGACGGTGAAAACCTGTAGTCTAGTGGGTTGGCCGGCTTGTTTGTGGGTTCGTACTAGTACGTGGTTTCGTCTTCTGGCTGCATACGTGGGTGTGGGCTTGTGGTGCATCTGTGAAACATGATCGAGAAAAAAGAGGGGGAAGTTTTGAGAAACCTGACGGACTGAATAGGGGATCGAGAGGTCACTCCCAGGACGGGTCCGCCATGGAGAAGCCGTATACACTCAAAGGATGGTGGCGGAGGCGTGGCCTAAGAGCATATCCAACAGTAGCCCTATTTTTGGGCAGAAAAAAGCGCTTGGAGTACATCTTGGGCACAAAAAGGTGCTTTATAGGGCACGCCAAAATGAGTGTCTCCAATAGCTACCCTAAAATAGGGCACCAAAAACATTGAAACTCCTTTTTCTAAAATGGATATGCAAACTACTTTGGGAAGTTCACCTCGTGTCGCGGCGGGCCGAGCCTTCAAATGGCGACGTCGTAGGTGCGCGTCACTATGACTGCCATCTTGAAGGCGCCCAGACAGCAAGGCCAACCGTCGCACTGAAATTCAACGCCAAAGCGACCGAATGGCCGTGGCCTAACGCCGCAGTAGCAAGCATGGCTCTTCACATGTTTAGCCTCCATCCAATGGTGCGACGCGATGGCAGATAGATATCGGTGGTGCGACGCGATGGCAGATAGATATCGGTGGTGCGGCGCGACAGCGGAAGCGGCGACAGTGGCGATGGTTGTGCGGCCAATCGGAGGAGGGGCGGCAGATTCGGGTGGTGGGGTGGTGCGGCTGAGATTCGGTCGGATTCAGTGGGGCGACGACGACGCGGGAGAGATATCGGTTGTGGGTGGCGGATCCGGGTGGTGGGGTGGTGCGGCTGAGATTTGGTCGGATTCAGTGGGGGCGACGACGACGCAAGAGATATTGGTTGTGGTCGGCGGAACCGTGCCATTTTTTTTGGGCTGATCAGGGTTCCATTTTTTTTTCAAACTTTTGCAATTAGGGCACCTGTTGGATGCTATTTTTTGGGTCCAAAAGCTCTAAAAACGGTTAGACCGTATAGGGTTTCTGTTGGAGATGCTTTAAAATGATCGTTCGAGCGCGGGACACAGCCGATATGTGATCTCCATGGTAGGCTTCACGAAAGTCGCGGAGCCTCGGTTCAATCAAATTGACGCGGGGGTCTTTGGCGAATGACATCGTGAATCGTGTCTGCTTTGGTGATTTTCTTTGGGCTAGCTGCAATTTGCTGGGTTGTTTGAAAGTTGCGCAATAGACATGTCTGCAATCTGAAGATGAACGAATGGCGCTAGAACAAGGGTGGATTTGGCTGCTCACGGAGATGGGTGTGGAAAGGGAAGGGACATACTCGATTCGAGGCCGGTAGGGCTCGAGAAAATGAAGAGGACGGCACAAATGATGAAATAGCTAGGACAAAAACTGATGCTTAGAAAAATGCTGATGAAAATTATTTTTGGGATGACCAAGAAACTTACTTGCGTGGAGTTTGATGTTCGGGTGCTGCATTCCACACATGTAATTCGGGATTGCTATGTCTCAGTCGAGTGAGACTTTGTTATGCCTCAGTCGATGCTATATTTTTTTGGTCTTGCATGAAGATTCGTACAAAAAATTTCTTATCAGTTTTTTTTTCTTTTTATTAACTATATCACTTGACTGGGACTTGTTGACTGAGACCTAGGCACATCCCATATAATTTATACTATGCTATGTTGTGTTCGCTTTGTATTGTTAGCTTAGATGTGACGACTGTCCGTGAGAAATTGTTCACAAGGCCTTTTGTTTTCTTTCGCGTTTCACCGTGATACTTTTATACTATGTTTTTGAACCAAAATTATTTTTTCAAATTGCATTTTTTGAGGGATAAGCTAAGCTTTAGAGCATTTCTAGCCGTTGGCCCCCAGGAGGCGCTAAAAATCGCCGCCCGGGGGCGTACCGGCACTAACCGCGAGCTGGGGGCGTGATGCTCCCCAGTCGCCGTGCCCATGTTTTTTTTGAAAAACAAAATCCGGCACAAACAAGGCGCAAATTCAACCAAACTTCGGCGAGTTCATACATATATAAAAATATTTTACAAAAGAAGAAAAAAAACACTACTAGACCAGCCGTCGCCCTCGCCGTTCCTCGCCGCCCGCCGCCCTTGAAGCTCTACATGCCGAGGAGCCTGTAGAACTGCGTGTAGTCGCCGCCGCCGCCGCCGCCGTCGTCGTCGCCTCCTTCGCGGCCGCCGTCCCTGCTGCTCCCCTCCCCAGGGACGCGCGGCGGGTTGGACGGTCCGGGGGCATCCTCGTCCTCGTCGCTGTCGAGGATCACCACGCCGTTGTCGTCCTCGCGCCCACGCTGGCGGGCGGCTATCTCCTGCAGGGCTCGGCGCTGCCGGACCATCTCTTCGCGGAGGTAGTCGTCCCGCACCCACTTTAGGGCGGCCTCGTCGGAGAAGCCACGCCGGACTATGGCCTCGTACTCCGCGGGGAGGCCGGGCTCCACCTTCGTCCTGACGAGCCGGGCAGAGGTGGGGGAGGACTCGGCGATGCGGACGCCGGAGCTGCGGGTGCGCTGGCTGATCGGCGTGTCCTGGGGCTCCGGCTTGATGGGGAGGAGGGAGGGAGAGCCGGACGAGCGGCCGGACGAGGAGGAGGACGCCGGGTCCATGCGTCTCGGCGTCCACGAGCTCCCCCGCCGGCGGGAGAAGGAGGGGGGAGCGGGGTACTCCAGCCTGGGCGTGTTACCGCCCTCGATGTACTCGAGGACGGCCTCCAGCGTGCGGCCGCGCACGCCCCACCATCGGCGGCGGCCGTTGGAGTTGAGCCTTCTGGAGGGCACGACGCCGTTGGTGGCCTCAAGCTGCTCGGCGTGGCGGTGACCGAAGTACTGCTCCCACAGCGGGCTGTCGGGGATGTACCTCGGCCCTTCCCTCGCCGCCTGTGATACGTCTCCAACATATCTATAATTTTTGATTGCTCCATGCTATTATATATTCTGTTTTGGATGTTTAATGGGCTTATTTATACACTTTTATATTATTTTTGGGACTAACCTATTAACTGGAGGCCCAGCCCAAAATGCTGTTTTCTTGCCTATTTTAGTGTTTCGTAGAAAAGGAATATCAAATGGAGTCCAAACGGAATGAAACCTTCGGGAGAGTTATTTTAAGAACGGAAGCAATCCAGGAGACTTGGAGTAGACGTCAGGGAACCTTCGAGGAAGCCACGAGGCAGGGAGGCGCGCCCTACCCCCTGGGCGCGCCCCCGCCCTCGTGGGCGCCTCGTGGCTCCCCTGACCGACTTCTTTCGCCTATATATATCCATATACCCTAAAAACATCCAGGAGAAGAATAGACCGGGAGTTCCGCCACCGCAAGCCTCTGTAGCCACCAAAAACCAATCGGGACCTTGTTCCGGCACCCTGCTGGAGGGGGGAACCCTCACCGGTGGCCATCTTCATCATCCCGACGCTCTCCATGACGAGGAGGGAGTAGTTCACCCTCGGGGCTGACGGTATGTACCAGTAGCTATGTGTTTGATCTCTCTCTCTCGTGTTCTTGAGGTGGCACGATCTTGATGTATCGCGAGCTTTGCTATTATAGTTGGATCTTATGATGTTTCTCCCCTCTACTCTCTTGTAATGGATTGAGTTTTCCCTTTGAAGTTATCTTATTGGATTGAGTCTTTAAGGATTTGAGAACACTTGATGTATGTCTTGCATGTGCTTATCTGTGGTGACAATGGGATATTGATGTCTACTACGCAACCTTCTTCTTGTAGACGTTGTTGGGCCTCCAAGTGCAGAGGTTTGTAGGACAGTAGCAAATTTCCGTCAAGTGGATGACCTAAGGTTTATCAATCCGTGGGAGGCGTAGGATGAAGATGGTCTCTCTCAAACAACCCTGCAACCAAATAACAAAGAGTCTCTTGTGTCCCCAACACACCCAATACAATGGTAAATTGTATAGGTGCACTAGTTCGGCGAAGAGATGGTGATACAAGTGCAATATGGATGGTAGATATAGGTTTTTGTAATCTGAAAATATAAAAACAGAAAGATAACTAATGATAAAAGTGAGCGTAAACGGTATTGCAATGCTAGGAAACAAGGCCTAGGGTTCATACTTTCACTAGTGCAAGTTCTCTCAACAATAATAACATAATTGGATCATATAACTATCCCTCAACATGCAACAAAGAGTCACTCCAAAGTCACTAATAGAGGAGAACGAACGAAGAGATTATTGTAGGGTACGAAACACCTCAAGGTTATTCTTTCAGATCAATCCATTGGGCTATTCCTATAAGTGTCACAAACAGCCCTAGAGTTCGTAGTAAAATAACACCTTAAGACACACATCAACCAAAACCCTAATGTCACCTAGATACTCCAATGTCACCTCAAGTATCCGTGGGTATGATTACACGATAAGCATCACACAATCTCAGATTCATCTATTCAAACCAACACAAAGAACTTCAAAGAGTGCCCCAAAGTTTCTACCGGAGATTCAAGACGTAAACGTGTGCCAACCCCTATGCATAGGTTCATGGGCGGAACCCGCAAGTTGATCACCAAAACATACATCAAGTGAATCAATAGAATAACCCATTGTCACCACGGTTATCCCACGCAAGACATACATCAAGTATTCTCAAATCATTAAAGACTCAATCCAATAAGATAACTTCAAAGGGAAAACTCAATCCATTACAAGAGAGTAGAGGGGGAGAAACATCATAAGATCCAACTATAATAGCAAAGCTTGCGATACATCAAGATCGTGCCAAATCAAGAACACGAGAGAGAGAGAGAGAGATCAAACACATAGCTACTAGTACATACCCTCAGCCCCGAGGGTGAACTACTCCCTCCTCGTCATGGAGAGCACCGGGATGATGAAGATGGCCACCGGTGAGGGTTCCCCCTCCGGCAGGGTGCCGGAACAAGGTCCCGATTGGTTTTTGGTGGCTACAGAGGCTTGCGGCGGTGGAACTCCCGATCGATTCTGTTCTCCGATCATTTTAGGGTATATGGATATATATAGGCGGAAGAAATACGTCAGGGGAGCCACGAGGGGCCCACGAGGGTGGAGGGCGCGCCCAGGGGGGTGGGCGCGCCCCCTGCCTCGTGCCTTCCTCGTTGATTCCCTGACGTGCACTCCAAGTCTCCCGTATTGCTTTATTTTCAAAAATAACTTTTCCGAAGGTTTCATTCCGTTTGGACTCCGTTTGATATTCCTTTTTTGCGAAACACTGAAACAAGGGAAAAAACAGAAACTGGCACTGGGCTCTGGGTCAATAGGTTAGTCCCAAAAGTAATATAAAAGTGCATAGTAAAGCCCATAAAACATCCAAGATGGATAATATGATAGCATGGAACAATAAAAAATTATAGATACGTTGGAGACGTATCAGATATCACGTGATCTACTTGATGTATGTTTTGGTGATCAACTTGCGGGTTCCGTGACCTCGTGAACTTATGCATAGGGGTTGGCACACGTTTTCGTCTTGACTCTCCGGTAGAAACTTTGGGGCACTCTTTGAAGTACTTTGTGTTGGTTTGAATAGACGAATCTGAGATTGTGTGATGCATATCGTATAATCATACCCGTGGATACTTGAGGTGACATTGGAGTATCTAGGTGACATTAGGGTTTTGGTTGATTTGTGTCTTAAGGTGTTATTCTAGTACGAACTCTATGATAGATCGAACGGAAAGAATAGCTTCGTGTTATTTTACTACGGACTCTTGAATAGATCGACCAGAAAGGATAACTTTGAGGTGGTTTCGTACCCTACAATAATCTCTTCGTTTGTTCTCCACTATTAGTGACTTTGGAGTGACTCTTTATTGCATGTTGAGGGATAGTTATATGATCCAATTATGTTATTATTGTTGAGAGAATTTGCACTAGTGAAAGTATGAACCCTAGGCCTTGTTTCAACACATTGCAATACTGTTTACGCTCACTTTTATTACTTTTTACCTTGCTGTTTTTATATTTTCATATTACAAAAACCTATATCTACTATCCATATTGCACTTGTATCACCATCTCTTCGCCGAACTAGTGCACCTATACAATTTACCATTGTATTGGGTGTGTTGGGGACACAAGAGACACTTTGTTATTTGGTTGCAAGGTTGTTTGAGAGAGACCATCTTCATCCTACGCCTCCCATGGATTGATAAACCTTAGGTCATCCACTTGAGGGAAATTTTCTACTGTCCTACAAACCTTTGCACTTGGAGGCCCAACAACGTCTACAAGAAGAAGGTTGTGTAGTAGACATCAAGATTTTTTCTGGCGCCATTGCCGGGGAGGTTAGTGCTTGAAGTTATATCTTTAGATCTTGCAATCGAATCTTTTTGTTTCTTGTTTTATCACTAGTTTAGTCTATAAAAGAAAACTACAAAAAATGGAATTAAGGTTGCCTCATATGCTTCATCTTTTTAATGTCTTTCGTGAAAACGATGGGAAGGAAAATTGTGCTCAAGTACTAGAAGAAGAATGCATTAGAATGTTTGGCACTAAATATTTGAATGATGAGCATGATTGCAATGTTGTTAGTATGAATTCTTTGAATATCCATGATGCTAATGATATGCAAAGCCACAAGCTTGGGGATGCTATGTTTGATGAAGATGATATTTTTAGTCTCCCAAGTTTTGATATGCAAATTTATTATGATGATAGCATGCCTCCTATTTATGATGATTATATTGATGAAAGTGGGTTTGGAAGAGTGTCAACTTTAGGAAGTAATGATCCCACTATTTTGGAGGATGTTGTATCTTATTGTGATAATTATGAAAGTGGATTTGGAGAGGTCACGACTTTATTTAGTGATGAATCCACTATTTCGGAAGAGGTTCCAATTGATTATGAGAACAAAGTTGCTATCTATGATGATTATTGTTGTGACTTGTATGCTATTAATAATAATGATAACCATGAAACTTGTTATCATGATTTTAGTTTTCAATTGGATTATGCCTCACATGATAGTTATTTTGTTGAGTTTGCTCCCACTATTATTCATGAGGAGAAATTTGCTTATGTGGAGAGTAATAAAATTTCTATGCTTGTAGATCATGAAAAGAATGCTTTATGTGATAGTTATATTGTTGAATTCATTCATGATGCTACTGAAAATTATTATGAGGGAGGAATATATGCTTGTAGGAATTGCAATAGTATCAAGTTTCCTCTCTATGTGCTTAAAGTTTTGAAGTTATGCTTGTTTTGCCTTCCTAGGCTAGTTGATTATTGTTCCCATAAGTTGTTTGCTCACAAAATCCCTATGCATAGGAAGTGGGTTAGACTTAAATGTGCTAGTCATATTCTTCATGATGCTTTCTTTATGTTTCAATTCTTATCTTTTATGTGAGCATCATTGAAATCATCATGCCTAGCTAGGGGCGTTAAACGTTAGTGCTTGTTGGAAGGCATCCCCTCTTTCGTCTTCGTTCATCGGTAACTTTACTTGGAGCTATATTTTTATTCACCACATGATATGTGTTTTGCTTGGAGCGTCATTTTATTTTCTTTTGTTTTGCTTGCTGTTTGAATAAAATACCAAGATCTGAAATTCTTAAATGTTAGAGAGTCTTCACATAGTTACATAATTATTCAACTACTCATTGATCTTCACGTATATCTTTCAGAGTAGTTTGTCGTTGCTCTAGTGCTTCTCTTATATCTTTTTAGAGCACGGTGGTGATTTTATTTTGTAGAAATAGATGAACTCTCATGCTTCACTTATATTATTTCGAGAGTCCTAAACAGCATGGTAATTTGCTTTGGTTATGAAACTAGTCCTAATATGATAGGCATCCAAGATGGGTATAATAAAAACTTTCATATAAAGTGCATTGAATACTAAGAGTAGTTTGATACTTGATAGTTGTTTTGAGATATAAAGGTGGTGATATTAGAGTCGTGTTAGTTGGGTAATTATGAAATTGAGAAATACTTGTGTTGAGGTTGGCAAGTCCCGTAGCATGCACGTATGGTAAACGTTGTGTGAAAAATTTGAAGCATGGAGTGTTCTTTGATCGCTTTCCTTATGAGTGGCGGTCGGGGACGAGTGATGGTCTTTTCCTACCAATCTATCCCCCTAGGGGCATGCGTAGTAGTACTTTGCTTCGAGGGCTAATAAACTTTTGCAATAAGTATATGAGTTCTTTATGACAAATTGAGTCCATGGATATTACGCACTCTCACCCTTCCATAATTGCTAGCCTCTTCGGTACCGTGCATTGCCCTTTCTCACCTGAGAGTTGGTGCAAACTTCGCCGGTGCATCCAAACCACGTGATACGATACGCGCTATCACACATAAACCTCCTTATATCTTCCTCAAAACAGCCACCATACCTACCTATTATGGCATTTCCATAGCCATTCCGAGATATATTGCCATGCAACTTTCCACCGTTCTGTTTATTATGACACGCATCATCACTGTCATATTGCCTTGCATGATCATGTAGTTGACATCGTATTTGTGGCAAAGCCACCATGCTAATTTTTCATACATGTCACTCTTGATTCATTGCATATCCCGATACACCGCCGGAGGCATTCACATAGAGTCATATTTTGTTCTAAGTATCGAGTTGTAATTCTTGAGTTGTAAGTAAATAAAAGTGTGATGATCATCATTATTAGAGCATTGTCCCATGTGAGGAAAGGATGATGGAGACTATGATTCCCCCACAAGTCGGGATGAGACTCTGGACGAAAGAAAAAAAAGAAAAGAAAAAGAGGCCAAAAAAAAGAGAGAAGGCCCAAATAAAAAAATATAAAAAAAGAAAAAAAAGAGAGAAAAAAGAGAGAAGGGACAATGTTACTATCCTTTTTCCACACTTGTGCTTCAAAGTAGCACCATGATCTTCATGATAGAGAGTCTCTTATTTTGTCACTTTCATATACTAGTGGGAATTTTTCATTATAGAACTTGGCTTGTATATTCCAATGATGGGCTTCCTCAAAATGCCCTAGGTCTTCTTGAGCAAGCAAGTAGGATGCACACCCACTTAGTTTCTTTTGATGAGCATTCATATATTTATAGCTCTAGTGCATCCATTGCATGGCAATCCCTACTCCTCGCATTGACATCAATTGATGGGCATCTCCATAGCCCGTTGATTAGCCGCGTCAATGTGAGACTTTCTTCTTTTTTGTCTTCTCACATAACCCCTATCATCATACTCTATTCCACCCATAGTGCTATGTCCATGGCTTGCGCTCATGTATTGCGTGAGGGTTGAAAAGGCTAAAGCGCGTTAAAAAGTATGAACCAATTGCTTGGCTTGTCGTCGGGGTTGTGCATGATGGGAGCATTTTGTGTGACGAAAATGAACCATGGCCAAACTATATGATTTTGTAGGGATAAGCTTTCTTTGGCTATGTTATTTTGATAAGACATAATTGCTTGGTTAGTATGCTTGAAGTATTATTATTTTTATGTCAATATTAAACTTTTGTCTTGAATCTTATGCATCTGAATATTCTTGCCACAATAAAGAAGATTATATTGATGATTATGTTAGGTAGCATTCCACATCAAAAATTCTGTTTTTATCATTTACCTACTCGAGGACGAGCAGGAATTAAGCTTGGGGATGCTGATACGTCTCCAACGTATCTATAATTTTTGATTGCTCCATGCTATTATATATTCTGTTTTGGATGTTTAATGGGCTTATTCATACACTTTTATATTATTTTGGGGACTAACCTATTAACCGGAGGCCTGGCCCAAAATGTTGTTTTCTTGCCTATTTTAGTGTTTCGAAGAAAAGGAATATCAAATGGAGACCAAACAGAATGAAACCTTCGGGAGAGTTATTTTTGGAATGGAAGCAATCCAGGAGACTTGGAGTAGACGTCAGGGAAGCTTCGAGTAAGCCACGACGCAGGGAGGCGCGCCCTACCCCCTGGGCGCGCCCCCACCCTCGTGGGCCTCTCGTGGCTCCCCTGACTGACTTCTTTCGCCTATATATATCCTTATACCCTAAAAACATCCAGGAGCACAATAGATCGAGAGTTCCGCCGCCGCAAGCCTCTGTAGCCACCAAAAACCAATCAGGAGCCTATTCCGGCACCCTGCTGGAGGGGGGAACCCTCACCGGTGGCCATCTTCATCATACCGGCGCTCCCCATGAAGAGGAGGGAGTAGTTCACCCTCGGGGCTGACGGTATGTACCAGTAGCTATGTGTTTGATCTTTCTCTCTATTGTGTTCTTGAGGTGGCACGATCTTGATGTATCGCGAGCTTTGCTATTATAGTTGGATCTTATGATGTTTCTCCCCCTCTACTCTCTTGTAATGGATTGAGGTTTTCCCTTTGAAGTTATCTTATCGGATTGAGTCTTTAAGGAGTTGAGAACACTTAATGTATGTCTTGCATGTGCTTATCTGTGGTGACAATGGGATATCACGTGATCTACTTGATGTATGTTTTGGTGATCAACTTGCGGGTTCCGTGACCTCGTGAACTTATGCATAGGGGTTGGCACACGTTTTCGTCTTGACTCTTCGGTAGAAACTTTGGGGCACTCTTTGAAGTACTTTGTGTTGGTCTGAATAGATGAATCTGAGATTGTGTGATGCATATCGTTTAATCATACCCGTGGATACTTGAGGTGACATTGGAGTATCTAGGTGACATTAGGGTTTTGGTTGATTTGTGTCTTAAGGTGTTATTCTAGTACGAACTCTATGATAGATCGAACAGAAAGAATAGCTTCATGTTATTTTACTACGGACTCTTAAATAGATCGATCATAAAGGATAACTTTGAGGTGGTTTCGTACCCTACAATAACCTCTTCGTTTGTTCTCCACTATTAGTGACTTTGGAGTGACTCTTTGTTGCATGTTGAGGGATAGTTATATGATCCAATTATGTTATTATTGTTGAGAGAACTTGCACTAGTGAAAGTATGAACCCTAGGCCTTATTTCAACACATTGCAATACCGTTTACGCTAACTTTTATTACTTTTTACCTTGCTGTTTTTATATTTTCATATTACAAAAACCTATATCTACTATCCATATTGCACTTGTATCACCATCTCTTCGCCGAACTAGTGCACCTATACAATTTACCATTGTATTGGGTGTGTTGGGGACACAAGAGACTCTTTGTTATTTGGTTGTAGGGTTGTTTGAGAGAGACCATCTTCATCCTACGCCTCCCACGGATTGATAAACCTTAGGTCATCCACTTGAGGGAAATTTGCTATTGTCCTACAAACCTCTACACTTGGAGGCCCAACAACGTATATAAGAAGAAGGTTGTGTAGTAGACATCAGCCTGCGGAAGAGAGGACCGGATACGGGCGATCTCCGCACGACGCACCGCCCCGGTGGGCGGCGGTGGCACCGGGACCCCGCCGGCGCTGATCCTCCACGCCGGGGGCACCCGCATGTCCGGCGGGACTTGTACTCGGCCTCATAGAGAAGCCGAGCTTCGTCCTCGTGAAGGTGGCGGCGGCCGAAGGCGTTCGCCACCGCGCCATCGCCTGGAAAGCGCTCGGCCATTGTGTGAATTGGAAACGGCAAGAAGAGAGGGAGGAACGGGGGCGTCGGTGGTGGAGAGTCTGTGCGTCACCGGTGCGGGAGGGGGTGGCTTATATAGGCGGAGCCGCCATGTGTACGTGTGGCCGCCGTGGGTACGCGTGGCGAGCGAGGGACGCGCGTCATCCGGTCTTCACTGCGCCGCCCGTGAGGCATCAATGGAGGAGGCTGACCGGCGCGATAGCGCTCGGCAGCTTTGGCATTGATTCTGCTGCGGGAACCGAGGCAATGAGGACGACGAAGCAACGAGAAGAGCCGAGTCGCTGCCAAGGAGGGCCCGCCGATTTTTGCGCCAAAAACGATTCGGCCGACGCCCCCAAGCACCCCCCAGCGCGCCGGGTTCGGCCTGGGTCCGCCGACGCCAATTTCGGCCTGAGTCGGCGAAAATTGGGCCTTTGGGGGCGCGACTGGGCCGATTTTTTGGCGCCGGCGGCTGAAAAATTGCCTGGGGGGCCTTGTTGGGGGCGCGGCTGGAGATGCTCTTATTGATGATAATCCATATGATGTGGGAAAACAAATGAGTCGGTATGGATTTGAACAAGCCCAGCCAGCCAGGCTGGTTCCTTGGCTCGGCCGTTGAGGTAGAGAAGGCCGTCTTTTACAAGAAAATGGTTTACTAGTGGTGAGTTGTGCACTCGCAAATCCTATGTCTCGCTTACCGCTGACTTGTAGAGTTCGTTGGAGTGGGCTGACCTAATAGTGTGAAAACTAGGTTAAGTGTAGGCATCGGGCAGGGACGCATTGCGTGTTAATATAGGTACAAAGGCCGGTTTGTTACAGAGGGGATATACATGCACTAGGGTTGGATTGATCTCCAAGGAAACAATCTCAACAACCTAACAAATTCACGCCACAACTTCCTATACGACTATCTATACGGTTTAAACAACACCGCAGAATACATCGTTTAACACTCCCCCTCAATCACAACTGTCTAAGTTGAGATTGTGCCTGAAAGCCTCTAACTGCCGCAGAGTAAGAGGTTTAGTAAAACCATCTGCAACCTGATCACCAGTAGGTATAAACATGATGTTCAACAATTTGTTGGCCACCCTTTAATGAACAAAATGATAGTCAATCTCGATATGCTTCGTCCTGGCATGGAAAACAGGATTAGCAGACAAATATGTAGCACCAAGATTATCGCACCAAAGTGAGGCTGCCTTTGGATGATGAACACCCAGTTCTGTCAACAAGTTCTGAACCCAAATAACTTCAGCAGTTGCATTTGCTAAAGCCTTATACTCCGCCTCTGTACTTTATCGAGACACAGTAGGTTGTTTACGAGCACTCCATGAGATCAAGTTACTTCCAAGAAACACTGCAAAACCTCTTGTTGACCTTCTGTCATCAGGACAACCTGCCCAATCTGCATCTGAAAAAGCACTTACTAGCATTGAATCTGAATTTCCAAGTCTGAGTCCATGATCCTTTGTTACTTGAAGATACCTAAGTATCCTTTTTACTGTCATCCAATGTACAGTAGTAGGGGCATGTAAGAACTGACAAACTTTATTGATTGAATATGAAATATCCGGCCTAGTCAATGTCAAGTATTGTAGTTCTCCTACAATTCTCCTGTACCTGGTGGCATCCTCTGCTCCAAGTACCTCCCATCATGAAGAGACAATTTTTCAACGGTGAATAAGGCTGTAGACGACGGTTTACGGCCTTTCATGCCCATCCTCTGAAATATTTATTGCACATACTTTCCCTGTGATAGCACAATACCATTTGACATGTTCTTTACCTCAATCTCGAGGAAAAAATGGAGATTACCCAAGTCCTTAAGTGAAAACTCCTTGCTCAAATCCTTGAGAAGATCCTCAATTGCTTTAGGTGATGAGCTCGTAACAACAATATCATCAACATAAATGAGCATAAAAATAGTGATCCCATGATGATGATAAAAGAACAATGACGTGTCTCCCTTAGAGGGAGAGAATCCTAGGGATTGTAACTTCAATGACAGTCGCGAATAGCAAGCCCTAGGTGCTTATTTTAGTCCATACAATGCCTTATCAAGCTTACAAACATGACGTGGAAATTTTAAAGTTTCATACCCAGGAGGTTGCCTCATGAACACTTCCTCTTCGAGAACACCAAGCAAGAACGCATTCTTCACATATAGCTATCAAATGCACCAGTTTCTAGACACTGCAACTGAAAGAATTAATCTAATAGTAGCAGCCTTTACTACATGACTAAACGTGTCCTCGTAGTCAATCCCATACCTCTGTTTGAAACCTTTGGCGAGTAGACGTGCCTTGTACCTGTCAATAGTGCCATCAGATTTCCGTTTTACCTTGTAAACCCACTTACAGTCAATTATATTCCTCCCCTTGACTAGTGGAACTAGATGCCAGGTTTTGTTCATCATGAGAGCAGCATATTCCTCATCCATGGCCTCCTTCCATCGTGGCTCACCAAGTGCTTCGCTCACACTTTGCGGTTCACCTGTGGCACAAAAAGAACCCCAACGTACACAACCATCTTTGTATAATTTAGGCTGAACAATACCACTCTGTGACCTGGTGTGAGAGCGTTCAGGAGGAGGCAAAGCTGGATGGGAGACGTGATGTTGAAGACGATTGGAGGAGGAGGACACATCGGATCCAGCAGCCGCAGAAGATCCGCTGGTGTTTAACTCCTGTTGAGATTCTTGGGCCGGCAGTGACAAGCTGGCGCAGCCAGCCTCCTCCCCTAGACGGCCACTTGGCAAATCCAGATGGGAGCCCAGTGATACGTCTCCATCGCATCTACTTTTCCAAACTCTTTTGCCCTTGTTTTGGACTCTAATTTGCATGATTTGAATGGAACTAACCCGGACTGACGCTGTTTTCAGAAGAATTGCCATGGTGTTATTTTTGTGCAGAAATAAAAGTTCTCGGAATGACCTGAAACTTCACAGAGATCAGTTTTGGAATAAATAAAAAATATTGGCGAAAGAATCAACCGAAGGGGGCCCACACCCTGTCCACAAGGGTGGAGGGCGCGGCCACCCCCCTAGGGCGTGCCCTCTGTCCTTGTGGGCCCCAAGGACCTCCACCGACCTCAACTCAAACTCCATATATTCACGTTCGGGGAGAAAAAAATCAGAGAGAAGGATTCATTAAGTTTTATGATATGGAGCCGCTGCCAAGCCCCGTTCTTCCTCGGGAGGGCAGATCTGGAGTCCGTTCGGGGCTCCGGAGAGGGGAAATCGTCGCCGTCGTCATCATCAACCATCCTCCATCACCAATTTCATGATGCTCACCGCCGTGCGTGAGTAATCCCATCGTAGGCTTGCTGGACGGTGATGGGTTGGATGAGATTTACCATGTAATCGAGTTAGTTTTGTTAGGGTTTGATCCCTAGTAGCCACTATGTTCTAAGATTGACTTTGCTATGCTTAATGGTTGTCACTAGGGCCCGAGTGCCATGAATTCAGATCTGAACCCTTTATGTTTTCATGAATATATTTGTGTTCTTGATCCTATCCTACAAGTTATAGTCACCTACTACGTGTTATGATCCGGCAACCCCGGAGTGACAATAGTCGAGACACCTCCCAGTGATGACCGTAGTTTGAGGAGTTCATGTATTCACGAAGTGCTAATGCTTTGGTCCGGTACTCTATTAAAAGAAGGCCTTAATATCCCTTAGTTTCCAATAGGACCCCGCTGCCATGGGAGGGTAGGACAAAAGATGTTATGTAAGTTATTTTCCATAAGCACGTATGACTATATTCGGAATACATGCCTACATTATATTAATGAATTGGAGCTAGTTCTGTGTCACCCTATGTTATAACTGTTGCATGATGAATGCGATCCGGCATAATTATCCATCTTTGATCCATTGCCTACGAGCTCATCTCATATTGATCTTTGCTCCGTTACTTTTCCGTTGTCACTGTTACGATTGCTACAAAACTGGTACTATTTCTTTTGCCACTGTTACTGTTACTTCCATACTACTTTGCTACTAAATACTTTGCTGCGGATATTAAGTCTTTCAGGTGTGGTTGAATTGACAACTCAGCTGCTAATACTTTAGAATATTCTTTGGCTCCCCTTGTCGAATCAATAAATTTGGATTGAATACTCTACCCTCGAAAACTGTTGCGATCCCCTATACTTGTGGGTTATCAAGACCTTTTTCTGCGCCATTGAGCATAGCTCTATTCTCCGAGTCACTTGGGATTTATATCTGTTGATCACTATGAGGAATTTGAAAGATCAAAGAACCAAGATTTTTTTCCTCAACTACGAGGGGAGGTAAGGAACTGCCATCTAGCTCTGCACTTGATTCACCTTCTGTGTTGAGTAAACTTGCGACACCTACACCTGCTATTGATTCCGATATGTCGCATGTTATTGATGATGCCACTTCTGCCATGCATGATGCTTATGATGAAACTACTTCTCTGTTTGATAATACCGTGCCACCATGTGAATTTCTTGATGAACAACTTGCTAGGGTTAGAGATAATGAAATTACTGAAACTGATGATATTATTAAAACTAAAGATTATGACTCTCCCCCTAGATATGAATTGCTTGTTGTACCTGAGGGTTATATTATGGATGAGGAAACTTCTAGAGACTTTCTTGCTTGTAATGATAGAGATGATCTTAAGAAACTGTTAGCTAAGTTGAAAGAAACACTACAAAAAAAAGACACATCCGTGACATTTTGGGCCGAATGAATTTTTTTTCTGTCATACATATGACACTTTATGACGATAATTGTGACAAAACCCGGTATCATCATAGATGTGGTGGGCTCCTACTTCTATGAGAAAAAATCATGACAGAAAATGGGCTTTTCGTCCTGGGCGGGCCGGAGACGCAGCTGCATGACATTCTTTGGGCCGTCCATGACGGAAAAAACCGTGGTAGAAGCGAGGGCGAGGAAAATTTCGGGGAGTTCCCGGTTACGGTGGGAGGTCGGGGGCCGAGCGATGCGCGTTTCTCTCGTACACGTACGCGCGTGTGTGCGAGGCGTTGGCTCTAACTGAACCCGAGCGAGGCGTTGGGCTCTAACTGAACCCGAGCGATTGCACTGCAGGCTACGCGTTACTGAACCCGAGCGATCGATCGATGGCTGTTAACTGAACCCGATCGAGCGGTTCCTTCGCTACTGCTGCTAACTGAAGCCGATCGATGCTGCCTCTGGGATGAACAGTGAGCGTTGCGGGTGGGTTATGATGAACAGTGAGCGGTGGCGTTGCCTCTGGATGAACAGGACCCCGTGGTGTGGTGGAGGGCTGGATGAACAGTAGACGGTGGAGGGGTGCCCGTGGAGGGGTGGTTGAACAGGACCCCGTGGTGTGGAGGGCTGGATGAATAGTAGATGGTGGAGGGGTGCCCGTGGAGGGGTGGTTGAACAGTAGCCGGTGGAGTAGCGCGCGATGGAGGCTGGATGAACAGGAGCCCGTGGAGGCTGGAGGAGGTCGACGGTGGAGATGAACAGTATCCCGTGGAGTCCCGTTTTGCGGTACGCCACACCCCTCCCGATGAACAAGACCCCCGTTTCGACCGTAGGAGGTCCGTTTCGTCCGTTTTGCGGTACGCCACATCCCTCCCGATCAACAGGACCCCCGTTTCGACCGTAGGAGGTCCGTTTCGTCCGTTTTGCGGTACGCCACACCCCTCCCGATCAACAGGACCCCCGTTTCGACCGTAGGAGGTCCGTTTCCTCCGTTTTGCGGTACGCCACACCCCTCCCGATCAACAGGACCCCCGTTTCGACCGTAGGAGGTCTGTTTCCTCCGTTTTGCGCTACGCCACACTCCTCCCGATCAACAGACCCCAGTTTCGACCGTAGGAGGTCTGTTTTCTCCATTTTGCGGTACGCCACACCCCTCCCCATGAACACGACGCATTCCGTTGCCTCCCCATGAACACGATGCATTCCGTTGCCTCCCCATGAACATGACGGCGACGCTATTTCTCTGTTCTGACCCAGCCATGTACACGAGCCCTGGCCGTACGTATGCGCGAGTAGGCGTTCGAGACCCCGCCCGTATGTACACATACGTGGCCGTATTTTCTTTCTTGCACCCTGGCCGCTGTACGTACGTGTACATGCTACGTGTGCGCCTCTACTACGACACGTACGTGCCTCTACTACGACACGTGCGCACCTCTATATCCACTAGTATATATGTACGTACACGTTCGCGACCAGAATGACAACGCTACGTACGCTTCGACCAGGTGGGTCCCGACTATCAGGCACTTCCTTGCCTGCGAAGATGTAGCTGGTGGGTCCCAGCAGTCAGGGGGGCGAATCGTTTTTTTTGCCCGGACACACTTCCTTGCGTGCGAAGATGTAGCTGGTGGGTCCCAGCAGTCAGGGGCAAATGTTTTTTTGTGAAATATGGTGGCCCGTCCGGTGGGTCCCCACTGTCAGGTGGAGGAATAATTATTTTGCACGTAATAAGGAGGCACTTCCTTGC
The DNA here is from genome assembly GCF_002575655.3 of Aegilops tauschii subsp. strangulata. Taxonomy (NCBI): domain Eukaryota; kingdom Viridiplantae; phylum Streptophyta; class Magnoliopsida; order Poales; family Poaceae; genus Aegilops; species Aegilops tauschii. Next base: position 491,537,528 of record NC_053039.3, read on the forward strand.
TGCGGCCGTGGACCCAGCTGTCAGCCTCTCCACGTACAGTCCACGTCCGATGGAAGCCGTTCCTTGACCACGTTGACCAGGCCGCGCCGAGAGCACCAAGGCGGTGGACGACGGCGAGGCCTAGGAAGGGGACGACGCGGAGCCGGGGAAGACGCGGAGCCGGGGAAGATGCGGCAGTGGATGCCCACGCGTAGAGGAGTAGGAGGGTTCACTGGTTCGCTGCGGTGTGAGGCTGCCGTCGCCGCAGAATAACAGGGGGTGTGGGTGAGTAGAGGGATGGCCTGGCCAGCGGTGGGAGTAGTAGGGGCGGTGAGGCCTCCGCCGCATCGCAGCCGGCCACGGGAGGCAGGAGCACGAGGCACGACCGGCGCTGGTTTGGGCGGCTGGAGCAAGAAGACCAGAGGTTGAAGAAGCACTACGGCCGTTGGATGGACATCGTACGGTCACTGGAGCTAGAATCGTGCATATTGACTAAGTTGACAAAGCGCTCCGTCCCCGTCAACTTAGTAGGCCCACAAGTCAGCCTGCCACTATACTGGGTCCCAGCTAACAGGGGGAGTATTCATTTTTTTTGTGCGTAATAAGGAGGCACTTCCTTGCATGCGAAGATATAGCTGGTGGGTCCGAGCTGTCAGCGGCGGTAACGTTTTTTTCACGAAATACAGAGGCCCTTTCGGTGGGTCCCTGATGTTAGGTGGAGGAATCATTATTTTGCGTGTAATAAGGAGGCATTTCCTTGCGTGCGGCCGTGGACCCAGCTGTCGGCCTCTCCACGTACAGTCCACTTCAGATGCATGTCGGTCGTTGACCATGTTGACCAGGCCGCGCCGAGAGCACCAGGGCGGTGGACGACGGCGAGGCCTAGGAAGGGAACGACACAGAGGCAAGGAAGACTCGGCAGTTGTTTCCCACGCGGAGGGGAGTACGACTGTACGAGGGTTTACTGGTTCGTCTGCCGTCGCCGGAGAATAACAGCAGGTGTGGGTGAGTAGAGGGATGGCTAGGCCAGCGATGGGAGTACGGTGGGGCGGTGAGGTCTGCGCGGCAGCAGAGCCGGCCGCGGGGAGGAGGGAGCAGGCAGTCCCGCCGGCGCTTGTTTGAGCGGCTGGAGCAGGAAGAGCAGAGATTGAAGAAGCACGACGGCCGTTGGATGGCCATCCAAAAGTCACTGCTTGTGCATCAACCTTTTTTTTAGGAAAGCCTCAAATCTGTGGAAAACAGCATACAACCCATCTGCCATTATTTCTAATAATTTACAGCCCATTTGCTAATTAAGGTTTTTTTTGGAGCCCATGTTCTTTTTGTTAGCATTACAGCCCATATTGTGGCCACGGTTAAGAAATTATACGAAATTTTGCATATTTCGGTGCGGTCTGAACTGTTTTTAATCCCGAAATTTTGACTCACATTCAAACTGATTTTAAAAATAAATGTATATCAATATAAAATCCAACAAATTCTCCACGCATAAAAATTAATGTAATTTAAAATTTCGAAATGAAAAAAAGATATTTGAAACTAATTGCCGGTTTGATGTGTTCTAAAAATGTACAGCCCATTTCTCATTACTGATGGGCCATTTTCTCGGCCAGCCGAATGAAAGCTCTCCTCGTCTTGAAATATTTGCAGCCCAACAGGCCTGACAAAGCGACTTACTTGGCAAATCACAAAAAAACTGGGCTGTGGCCGTGGACCCAGCTGTCAGCCTCTCCACGTACAGTACTCTTCCGATGGAAGTCGTTCCTTGACCACGTTGACCACGCCGCGCGGAAAGCACCACGACGGTGGACGACGGCGAGGCCTAGGAAGGGGACGACGCGGAGCCGGGGAAGACGCGGCAGTGGAAGCCCTCGCGGAGAGGAGTACGAGGGTTCACTAGTTCGACTGCGGTGTGAGGCTGCCGTCGCGGCAGGGCCTGGCCTGCGGTGGGAATAGTAGGGGACGATGAGTCCTCCGCGGCAGCACAGCCGGCCACGGGAGGCAGGAGCATGCGGCACGACCGGCGCTGCTTTGGGCGGCTGGAGCAAGAAGACCAGAGGTTGAAGAAGCACTACGGCCGTTGGATGGACATCGTACGGTCACTGGAGCTAGAATCGTTCATATTGACTAAGTTGACAAAGCCCTTCGTCCCCGTCAACTTAGTAGGCCCACAAGTCAGCCTCCCACCAAGGTGGGTCCCAGCTAGCCGGGGGAGTATTCATTTTTTTGTGCGTAATAAGGAGGCACTTCCGGTGGGTCCGAGCTGACAGCGGGGGGAACGTTTTTTTCGCGAAATACGGTGGCCCGTCAGGTGGGTACCAGCAGTCAGGGGGCAAACATTTTTTTCGCAAAATACGGTGGCCCGTCCAGTGGGTCCCTGCTGTCAGTTGGAGGAATCATTATTTTCCGCGTAATAAGGAGGCACTTACTTGCTGTGGTCGTGGACCCAGCTGAGACTCTCCACGTATAGTATACTTCCGATGGAAGTCGTTCCTTGACCACGTTGACCTCGCCGCGTTCCGTTACATGCATGCGTCCATGGGCGTGGTGCGTCCCCACTGTCAGCCTCTCACGTACAGTCATCTTCCGATGACTCTCGGTTGTTGACCACGTTGACCACACCGTGCCGAGCGCACCCAGACTGGAACGACCCGGAGATGGGGAAGACGGGGCAGTGGAGTCGCAGATGGAGAGGAGTGGGAAACTTCACTGGTTCGGGTGCGCGGCAGCACAGCCGCGGTGCCTCCCACGGGAGACAGGAGCAAGAACAGAGGTTGAAGAAGGAGCACGGCTGTTGGATTAACATCCAACAGTCTAGCTGCTAGAATCATTTGTTGATTAAGTTGACAAAGCCGTGCGTACACGTCCGCTTAGTAGGCCCACAAGTCAGTCACCAAATCTGACGGGTCCCAGCTGTCAACGGGATGAATAATTTTTTTCGCAAAACAAGGAGGCACTTCCTTCCGTGCGAAGATATAGCCGGTGGGTCCTAGCTGTCAGGTGGAGAAATAATTTTTTTCGCAAAACAAGGAGGTCTCTCCAGTAGCTGGTTCGAATCCAAAGCTAGACTATGACTATATATGGTGCTATGCTACTATGCAAGTAATGAAACTGACATATCCAACGTTCGCTTCTCCTCTTCTCTACTTACTCTGCCTAGCATCAGAAGCTCTAGCCGCAGCAACCATGTCCGCCGGCTGCTCGTCCACCTGCTCCTCAGCAGGCAACAACCAGATATGCGCCAAGTCGCCACCTGTACCATCGCCTGTGGGTCTCATCACACCCCCGCCGGCACGCGCACCGCAGCCGATTGCTCATCGCAACCCGCTGCCGTTGGTGTGGTGCCACTGCTGCAAATCACGCGGAGTCATCCGTCGTGTCTCAACCACAATCCGCAACCCTGGCCGAGTCTTCTACAAATGCCCGAATCATGGGGTAATAATATGTTTAAGTGTTGTTCTGCTGCTTTCAGTTGCTGATTTTTTTAATAGTTTGGTTGATGATCTTCCAATTTGATTCGTGCAGAAAAGGGAAGATTTGTGTGATTTGTATTTCTGGGAAGTTGCTGATGTGGGGGAATGCAACTACGCTGATTATTTGGTTAGCCGAGGAATCCCAATACCAGCAGGTTGGGGTGTTGGACAAGTAACTGAAGGAACGACAGAAGAGGATGATGCAGAGCAGAAGGTTAAAGATGCAGTTCCTCTGATCATGGCCAAGCAACAGCTGCTGAACGGCCTTGACAGCAATGAGGAGATGAAAGAGCTTGTGAAGATAATGGGCAAAATCGATGTGCTCTGTAGGATGATTGTCTCTTTATTTGCAGTGTATGTAGCACTCGTGATGTATTCAGTGGCTACGACATGAGCACTTTGCTGAAACTAGTCATGAATGAAACCTGTGTAGCAGGCTGGGCGTAGTGTTGTGAACATCTAATGATTTCTATTAACGGAAATCAGGGGGTATCCCCTTTTGCTCATATAAATAAATAAATAGCAGAGGCCCTGTCGGGTCAGCTTTGTTCTCATTCGAAGACGTCGAGAAAATTGCAGTCCAACAGCAAACTATGTCATCAAATTCAAGTTTCACAGCCAAATATGAGTACAACTAAACAACAATGTCATCATGTTTTAGTTGTCATACAATCACCAAACACAAATCAGCATACATAACAAGTGATGTTCTCACAGCAAAATACTAAACAACATGTTCATCAGGTTTCAGTTGTCATAGCAAACACAATTTCACATAGTAGATAAAAAACGTCTTCTGACAGGCAAATACGACAAAAGCAATGTAATCATCATCCGCAGCAGCAGTGTCAACATCTTCGCCATGTGTATCAGTCTGAATCGTAATTCCCCACGGTGTCATCTTCTTCTTCGTCCTCAACGTCCTCGAACGTTGGCTTCTTCTTGATCAACTCTTGTATGTCCACAGAACGACAGGCAATCTTTTCGCCGGCGTCATTGACGTGATGGTTCTCAAAGATATTAGTAACATCTGTGTTATCTTGTACATCAGGAGCAGTGTAAGCATCATCTTGTTGTGCAACTTCATTAAACGAATTCCTCTGCTCAAACCTTTGCAATACTCTCCAGTCATCGCTACGTGCAAATGTGTCTTCCGTGAAAAATATCTGTGTTGCTTGATTTGCCAAAATAGAAGGCTCGTTGGTCTGGTACGCCGCCTTGACATTGATGGATTTGAAATAATCATCAGCTCTGGGTTCTGCGATCCTGGAAAACAGGTTATACCAACGACAGCACAACAGAACCACACACCGATGATCCTCGAAACTGGAGATATACTGCAACTGAACAATGTCTGTTATGTTAGCATACATTTCAGTTGTCTCTTTGTCATACGTATCCGTGCTCATGATGGCACTGTTTTGTGTCTTCGTGCCTTCGTCTCGTGCAAGGGTGTTGTAGCGCACATCTCCAACAACGCAAGATTCATAATGTCTTACCCGAGTATCAAGACCCATTGCTAGTGAGTAAAGGGCATCATCAACTGCCTGCCCATCCTCCCGCATCTTCTTAACCTATGGTTAGAAAATAGACAAGCTGATCATCTTATGTACTCAATATATTAAAAAAAACTGACAGTGCACTTCAAAAGCTTACATGGTTCTTGAACCATTTTGCAAATCCTGCCATAACCAGTTTGTCAATGTTTCTTGGATTTTGCGGCAGTAACTCCTCTTTGTAGATGCTGCACAACATAGTGATCGCGTCAAACATCTAAATATATAAGAATGTGCTCCAAGTTTAGTAGATTACGATGTATAAGCTGCAGTACTGCACTTACTTGATATAAGGTAGTATCTCAGGACAATTATTCAACACATACCAAACCATTTTGTCCAAATCTTTAGGTTTGTCCTCTTGTCGACTCTTCCCTGTAACTTGAACAGAATAATCGAAAACATTTGAGCCCGGGATTGTCTTCACCCACCTCTTTGCTAAGCTGATCAGCTGTTTCAATGTATTTTGAGCAGAATGTCAACGCTTCTGTAGCAATGTAGGCCTCTGCAATGGAACCCTCGGGTCTAGCTCTGTTCCTAACATAGCCCTTGAAAGTGCCTAGCCGCCTTTCAATAGGGTACATCCAGCCATACTGTACTGGACCTCTAAGTAGTGCCTCATCAGGTAGATGAACAGCCAAATGCACCATCACATCAAAGAAGGCTGGAGGATATATCTTCTCAAGGTCGCATAGGATAGTTGGTATCTTGTCTCTAAGACGCTCCAAAGCATCTATCCTGATATTCCTACTGGAGAGTTCCCTGAAGAATTGTCCCAACTCTGCAAGTGCTCTGTATAAGTCAGGGCGGCCCAATCCTCTAAGGATAACAGGTAAAACCCTTTGAAGTAGGACGTGGCAGTCATGAGTTTTCAACCCTTGTACCTTGTTTCCATCTACACCGACTCTCCTTTCAGGGTTGGAAGCAAATCCATGTGGGAATCTCACACGTGACAGGACCTCGCAGAATTCTTTTCTTTTTACCTTGTCCAAGACGTACACAGCTAGTGCCATATCCCGTGGTTTACCTTCATCTTGCACCTGCAAATCCTTTCTGATACCCAGGTGTGTCAAATCAATTCTAGATTTTAAGGTATCTTTCGTCTTGCCTTCAATATTAAGAAGTGTGCCGATAATGCTGTCACATATATTTTTCTCGATGTGCATCACATCAAGATTATGCCGCAGATCCAAATCTTTCCAATACTCCAAGTCCCACAAAGTGGACCTGCGAGTAAACAACAATCTCTCTTCTACCCTGCCACGCTTCCTTTTCCCACTACCATTACCAGGATGGTTTCCTGGTGTAATATGCCTGACCTTCTCTAATTCCACTTGCAACTCATCGGCGGTGAGCCTCTTTGGCGCATCACGGTTTTCATGCTTTGCATTGAACACATGTCTTCGGTATTTTCTAGGATGCGGCTTGTCCTTGGCAAGGAAATGGCGGTGTCCAATGTAATAGATCTTGCTAAGTATTGCGTATCACAGCGGATTCCTGTCACAGTGAACACATGCGTTGTAACCATGTGTCGTTCGCCCTGACATAGTGCCCAAAGCCGGATAATCATGGATGCACCAAATTATAACAGCACGCAGAAAGAAATCAGCTGGTGGGCTGCTATATAGGTCTCGAGTGATAACACCCTTCCATAGTTGTTGAAGTTCCTCCACAAGAGGCTCCATGAACAAATCAAAATCCTTTCCAGGACTTTTTGGACCTGGGATGAGCAAGGCCATCATGTAGTTTGATTCTTTGGTGCAGAGATTTGGAGGCATGTTGTAAGGGATAACAAGCACTGGCCACATGCTATATGTGGCGCTCTGGTGGCCAAATGGGTTAAATCCATCTGAAGCTAAGCCAAGTCTAATGTGTCTCGGGTCAGCAGCAAACTCTTTGTGTTTATCATTGAAGCTTTTCCACTCACTACCATGAGATGGATGGCTCATTACATTCTGATCTCTGTACTCCTGGTTCCTAGAATGCCACAGTACATCCTCTCTTGTTTCAACATCATGAAACAACCTCTGCAATCTTGGTATAATTGGAAAATGTCTCAGAACATTATGAGGAATCCTCTTCACAGCATCGCCATCTTTCCATCTTGATGATTTGCATTTCGGGCATTCACTTAAGTTGGCATAATCCTTCCGGAACAGAACACAATTATTCTTACAAACATGGATCATATCATATCCAATTCCAACTGCATGAAGGAAATTCTTCATTTTACTGTAGGTGTGTGGCAGCTCAGACGCATCTAGGAAAGATTCGCGGAAAGCAGCCAACATCGCATCGAATGATTTGTTGGTCATCCGCTCAGATGTCTTCACCTGAAGAAAGGTGACCATAGCTGGGAATACTGACAGCTTGTTTCATGGGGTGACAGCAACGTTGCATTGTTCCAACATGCGGGCCCACCGTTTTTCTTCTGCAGGTGAAAGTTCACGGAATGCACGAGCATTTCGTAGCATTGTTTCAATGTTGGTCAAACTCACTGGCTCCGCCACCACCACCTCCTCCTCCTCTTCCACCTGAGCATCAGGCAGATCAAGATGGTGATCTGCTACTTCCACATAGTCAATAACATTGACGTTCACAGCTTCACCATGATGAACCCACCTAGTATATGTGACCGACATCCCATACAAGTGTAGATGATTTTGCATAGTTGACTGGGGTCTTGTAACTGAATTCATACAACTGCTACACGGGCAGAGCACATCTGATTTCAGACCACCGTACTCAGCTTTGATAAAGTTCATGAAGTTTTCAACCCCCTCGACATATGCAGCGGAGAATCTTCGAGCAGAAGTTATCCAAGTCATGTCCATCTGTTAGACATACAAATTAGTTCTTCTAGTAGATATTACAGGAAAAACATATATGCTTTTTTATGAAGTCCAGAAAAAAATACCTAGGTCGATGTCTAAAGCTATGGCAAGATATTTGGACAAGCAGATCTAAGTAATGAAATATATGTAAAGCTAATTCAGCAAACAGATTTGAGTGCCAAATTATGGCAGGCTGTTCCAGCAGTCAATGAGGCCGAGCACACAGCCATCGAACTATCGAAGGCCATCGCAGCAACAAAGATCGAGTATAAAACGGTGTAGAGCTATTTCACCTAACAGATTGGCTACTAGACCATGGCAATCTACGTCACAATAAATATATGGCAGGACATTTTAGCAACTAATCGGCCTTGGCATGCCATCTCAGCTAAGCAGATTGAGTGCAGAACAGGGCAAGGAAGCTTCTTAAGCAGAGCATATTGACAGTAAACTACTTCGGCAAACAGTGAGATTAACAGCGTCTATCAGCTAACATTCAGCGCTACACCGACATGAACGGGGCCTCAGTCTAGAATGCGCGTACCGTGGGAGAAGCTGACCGCGGTGCGTCTCCACACGAACGTCGCCAGCGGTGGCGGCGCTGACCGCCGTGCGCCTCCACAAGAACGTAGCCAGAGGTGGCGGCGCGGCTAGAGGACGGCAGTCTACGAGAGCGTACTGTGGGAGCGAGAGGATCGCCGAACCGCGGCGCCGACGTATCGGCGCGGCTGGGAGGGCGGCTTTGGCGGAGCGAATGGAGTGGTGGGGAACATGGTGGGAGGGGGGTTTGGGGAATATTATTGGCTAGTTGGCCGAAGGGCAGTTGAATCGGATTTGGGGGGAATTTTTGGGTGGGGGGGGGGGGGGGAGGATTTTCGTGCGGTGGGCGGGGGGAGTTTGGCGCATGGTCGGTTTCTCCAAGTGCAGTCCCACGTGTTAGTGAAGAGGCAAGCCGAAGCGCGTTACATTTGCGTGAGCCGTGTGCAGGACCGAACGTGTGTGGGGTGCAATGCGACCGCGACAGGAGTGTTGTGAGTGTACCGCCTTTTTTCCTTTTAAACTAGGTGCTTCGCCCCCTCAAAACAAATTTTTTGTTGCTTCGCGCGATCCATCGATACTACTACTAGTAATCCGGTAATCCCGACTAAAACGGCGCGGCCGGGTCTTTTACCGCGCGATATGCTGGGAGGTTGGCTTAGTTGGGTTTTTTAGGACGAGTAATGCTACACCTACGTAATCCCAGTTACGTAATTAACGTAATGTGAAACGTGTGAGCTGTTGATTGTAGATTGCGGGGAGGGAGGGGCCCACCACCATGAAAATCAGGGGAGGAGAGAGAGAGGCAATTTACGTTAACCCTTTCGTAGGTTCCCGTAGATGTAGAAAGATGTGAAATGCGTGAATGTGTAGTGGACGTACTATTGGAGTGCCTAAGATAATTTGTGTATGTATAGACCCTATGTGTTTATTTTACTTCGCATGTTAGATTTGTCTCGGTTCAATAAAAGGCAGAGTTGGTGATGATGGTGTGCCTGTCATCCTGCAATATAGGCCGTCCGATCTATATCTAACGGATAGGAAGGAAACTATGACAATTTACCTGCACTCCTCTCCACATTTGCAGATAAGGCTTTCCCTCATTCATCCTTTTCTCCCACAAGATCTTGATCTTCCGTGCAACGCACGGGCATCTTGCTAGTACTCCTACAATATGTATGTTATTGTGAAAGTTCATATACACTGGCCGAGATTAATGCAAACACGGCAGATTTTCATTACATTTCGAACTTTTATAGGACAGAAAAATAAAAGAAACCCGACCCTAAACCTATTCTACAGCGGCGACCGACGTCCTCCATCTGCGATCTCTATGTACGGGGGCGGGGTTCAAGACCCGTGAAGTGAAGGTGCGGTCTCCAGCGAGGAAGAGTAGAACACGGGATACGGACCGGCCAGTTGGCACACCATGCCCTGCCGCCTCCCATGCCCTACTCATCCTCGGAGGAGTCCCCGACCTCGGTGGTGCCGGACGTTGGACGACGGCAAGTAGGATGCATGGCTGACGGTGCTCCCGTCGTCGGCCGCCAGCGTGGCCACCGCTTGTGTGGTCGCGTCCGCGTCCGGCTACGCTGCTATTGCGTCGCGAGAGGCGACTTGAGCGAGGGCGGCGACCTCGAGCTTCATCCCCGAAGACAAGCTCTCCCGTAGAGCGTTCGCACTTGCGGTCATGGCGGATGTGGTGCTAGGTAGGAGGACGATGCGCTATGGTGTGGAGGTTAGCTGGGCGTTGCCGCTTTAAGTAGCGCATTCCGGTGAGGCCAAGCGTTCGGGTGCGTCATTAAGGCCTTGTACAATGAGAGGTGCTTAGAAAAATAAACCGGATTTTTCTGAAGCACCGGTGCCTATTTCTACAGGAGAGACGCTTAGTTAAGCATCTATCCTGTACAAATAAGCATCGGTGCTTAAGAAAAGCCTGGTTTATTTCTCTAAGCACCTTCCCTAAGCACCTCCCATTGTACAAGGCCTAAGTCGCCGGAGTTGGTTCCTCGGGCACCGAGCCTCTTAACGACGACATACGAACGGACGGCATGAATGCGGGCAGCTGGCGCCGGCTGGGAACGCACCGCGCGACGGTGCGAGGGACGAGGGTTTTGGTGTGCCAGGGTAGTCAGCTGCGGTCGTGGCAACGTTGGAGATGCCCTTTGCTCACATGCGATCCCCGCATGTCATTGAAAAAGCAAGACGACCCGGCATGGTCTCAGGTCCAGAGGATGCAGTTGGCCGCGCTACACCACTCCGCGGACGCATCGCGGCGCCCCGTGCATCCTCGACGAGTCGGGTGTTGGGGTGTGTTTGGATTGTGGCCAAAGTGCACCTTACCAAAATTTTTGTCATGACCCAAAGATTGTTCTTTGTTTGGATGGTTGCCTTTTTTGGCATGCCAATGAACTCTAGCCAACTCTAGTTCATTTTTCTTGCCAATGTCGGCCAAATCATGGGCAACCAATACCTCAACCAAAATTTTGGTCATGACCCAAAGATTGGTCTTTGTTTGGATGGTTGCCATTTCTTTGGCATGCCAATGAACTCTAGCCAACTCTAGTTCATTTTTCTTGCCAATGTCGGCCAAATCATGGGCAACCAATACCTCAACCAAAATTTTGGCTACCCAATGCTTTGATGGGGCAACCTTGGGCACAAACCAAACATACCGTTGGTCATGCCACAACACTAACGCCACCCTCGGCACACTGAAACTGACCGTGTCTAGCGACGATATGAGCGTGTCGCTCACCACGGTCGCCGTGTCCAGAGGCGGTGCTGGAGCTGCGCCCCGTTGTTGGCCCCAATGACCCACATGAACGGTTGTTGGTGGCGAGGAGGTCGTGGGCCAGCTCCTCCATTGGACAAGTCTGCGCTACGTCGTCCCGACGGGTGTGCCCCACATGTCGGTTTCCCTATTTTCCCGGACATATTCGAGCGTCAGTGCTCCGCGTTGCGCATTAGGCCTTTCACTATGTAGGCCAAGCGAGACAACTTATTGTTTATTTGAGCCGTTCAAGTATAATCATGTGGCGTTTGCTTATTTCTCATTCCTCTCCAACCCTCTTCTCCATCGATCATGTCGCCCTCCAGTCGAGTCCATCCTCCCGCATGCCTCATTTGAACATTCCGCCGAGTATCATTCGCATGTACCCACCCTAGTCCTCTTTCAATAGATCTCCGGACCCCGAGATGAAATCGAGAGGGAACGAGTGGGGGAACGTGATACCTAAGGCGGATTCAAAATTTTGAACCGGTGATCATAGCATCCGCAAATCATATATAAAGGGTATTCAATGTTCGTTTTGTTTTTGAACGTACAATATACTCCCCCTATCCTTTCTAGTTTACATATAAGTTTTGTGTAGTTAAAGTATCTCTACTTTGATCAAAAAGGTATCAACATTCAACAACGCCCAATCAATATTGTTAGATTCGTACGTACTCCTAGATTTGTACTCGAGATGGTTTCCAATTTGACTATTGACAAGATTAATAGTACATGAGATGTATAATGTGAAAATTATATCATTGGAAACTCCTTTCACATACAAATTTGACCGTATGCTTTGTGTAAGTTGCATGTCATATATTATTACTCTAACATTTGGTTTAAGTTAGCCTCGAAAAACGCATTAGACCCTGTATGCTTTGTGTAAGTTGCATGTCATATATTATTACTCTAACATTTGTGTAAGTTGCATGTCATATATTATTACTCTAACATTTGGTCAAAGTAGTATAGTGGAAGTGGATCCTCTGACGTAGGTATCCCTGCCTTACCCTCCCTTTCGGTCACTTACTGGCAGACCCCATGCTTGCTAGGCCCCGCATGTCAGTTACTCAATGGGTTCGGCCACGTCAGGGGATCCTCATCCGTAGTATACTCCCTCTGTTTTTATTTACTCCGCGTAAAACAGAGGGAGTGGTGGTATAATAAATGACACGGGCGGGGGAGGGGGAGGGACGTCGGTTTGCTCTCAACTGCGGTCCCACAAGCGAGCGAAAACGCAAGACGAAGCGCGTTCCATTCGGTGAGCAACGTGGAGGGTCCAGCATGCCGGGCTGGAACGCGAACGCGACAAGAGCGATGTACAGTCAAAACCGATTGACCGATCGTCACCGGAACCACTATTCACACCAGAACCTTCGCTGCTCGGCCTACGCCAGCCACTGCCCTAAAACCACACCAAATCTCCAGCCTATTCCCCCACCTTTCGATCCCCTAGCCCGCATCAAGCGTCCCCTAGTTCGCCAGAAAGCCATGGTGCGCTGCAAGATCACTTACTACAAGATGCTGACGCCGGAGCGCCGCGCAGAAATCGCGGCGGCGGTCGGCGCCACAGACCTCCGTTCCCAAGCTCGCTTTGCGGCGGGCCAATCCCGAGTTCTCTAGAGCCAAGCTACGAGGAGGAGGAAGCAGATCCAATGTTCATGGCGGAGGTCGCGGCGCAGAAGGCCCCCGATGGGTATGAGACGATGGACGTCGACTTCGTGCCGGCGTCCGAGTCCCCCATGGTGCAGGCGGACCAGCGGTTCAACATGGCGATACTAAAGAAGGACCAGGAGGCAGAGGCTCAACTCGACGCGGAGCGCTCGCATGCCGCTGCCATCGAGGCTCTCCTGCAGGCGGAACCGTATGTCGTGGATGTGAACCGGGCGGCGGAGGCTCAACTTGAGGCGGAGCGCGCGGATGCCGCTGCCATCGAGGCCCTCCTGCAGGCGGAACCGGACATCCTGGACTTGAACCGGGCGGCAGAGGCTCGACTCAACGCAGAGCGCGCGGATGCCGCTCTCATCGCCGCCCTCCTGCAGGCAGAACCGGACGTCCTGGACTTGACCGGGCGGCGGAGGCTCGACTCGACGCGGAGCGCGCGGATGCCGCTGCCATCGAGGCCCTCCTGCAGGTGGAACCGGACGTCCTCGACTTGAACTGGGCTGTGCTCTCGTCCGTGCAGAGCGCCCGCACGCTCCGCTTGAACGAGTAGCTGGAGGCCGAGGACAACCACGGTGCGGAGACACACGTCGGCAGCGACGGCTGGTTCGCGCCGGCAGCCAAAGACGACGAGGCCGTCTCTTTCCGCGAGCAGTGATAGTTTTTTTATGTTGTTGTTTTTTATGGATCTTTTGCTGTGTAAAAACATATATTTGTTATGCAAGTCGCCTGACTTGGGTCAGTCTACCATTTCAGGCGGTAGGATGAATATCCTACATCTCCTAACCCTTTTTTCCTTCTTCCTCACCTCTTCTTCCCCAACAGACCACCGCACGGGCCGTACGGATACTCCCCAACATGCGGTTGGATAAACATACTCTATGAACGAAAATTATGTATCAGCGATAGGATGGCTGAGTTTGGTTTGTTCACATGCGACAGCACGTGTCAGTGAGGGTGCGTTCCCTTGGTTGGGTTTGCGGCGTGCAGGAGCGACTGTGTGAGGGTGCGGTGCGACCGCGGCGTGCAGGAGCGACCGTGTGAGGGTGCGGTGCGACCGCGACAGCCGTGCGCAAGTGCACCTCCTTCTCATTTTGAAAACTTTAGTCAAGCTTGGCAAAAATGTGTGACGAAGTTTGGCAATGCAAGGCCTAGACCCAAACAGGATAAGTACGTACGTACTAGGAGTACTAGTTTTAAAAAAGAAAGGCGGGGTTTTCCTTCGCGGGATTTAATCGATACAAATCCTCGTTTCACGTGTCAATTAATGCGTATTTTTTTCTCCAAAGACCAAAGAGCTAACCATCTCACTCCTCATCGCTTGATTAATGCAGCGCCATGCAAACCAACCTTCTCACTTCTGCATGCATGCAGGGGATATTAATGTCCTTGGTTGCTAACCCCATCAATTTTGCCTCGATTAGTGTTAGTGGCCCTTTGCAAATTGTAATTTTGATATACTGGCCTTGTGTACAACAAAAATGAAGGTAGTAACTATATTTGACTTCCTTCCCCATTGCGGTGACGTCGACGATATCTTTTTTTGGTGGTTTGGCGAAGTGCGTTCGACAGAGAACACCGTTGAGGGATACCACGGTAAGTCGTTCGCAAGTGCCGCCTGCAAGCCGAGACAACCACCTTATTTGCATCCAGGAAGTCCTTTACTAGTACTACTAGGAGTACTAGTGCGGTGAGATGGTTTCTCGAAGAAGACGATGGAGAAGCGGAGTCAGCGAAGAGTGAAATGATGGTTGCTTCATCCGTGCTTTTGTGATTTGACGCCTCACTGCTTTGTGATTTCTGATAGAAGGGACAGGGGAGTAGACTCTGTGCTCTATACTGTACTACATGCGTCCAAGCATGGGAGAAAGAGGAGAGATGTTGCATTTTTCTATTCCTTCAATCAATCAGGGAGCTTCGGTTCCATCTTTTTGGCTTTGGCAACACCGTCCACAATGGTTCCCACGATGCCAAAAGCTATTTTCACATTTGGCTACACATTGTGGATGCCCTTACCCGTATCACTTGGTTTTGCTCCTGCGTGCTATCTATACAAATCTCAATTATATTGATCTAAAAAATTATAGAATCAAGATTAGTAAAAAGGAGGTGATTTTGCCGCGCGGATGGCGGGGGAGGTTTCTTATTTGAGCAATGCTACATCCACGTAATGGTTTACGTAAAGTTACGAACTGATGTGATGTGGGACTATTTGATTGGACTAAAGGAGAGGATTAGACCCACCCTACCTGAAAATCAGGGGGGCATATATAGATTAGATGGAAAGTATACGTAGCAGCTACGTAGCCCTTTGTAAGTCTAGGATTAGGCTTCTTATTTTCCGAGGACATTGTCCTGGCGGTTTGCTAACATGCGGTCCCACGTGTCAGTGCTTTACCAAGCCGATCCGCGTCCCACATGAGGCAGAACAACGGCAGAAGCAACACGTGGTTAAGTTGAAGAAGATGAGGGAGAAGCGGATTCAGCAACGAGTGAAATGATGGTTGCTTCGTCCCTCCAACTTAACTGCGGGAAAGGTGCAGCTTGTGATTTGACGCCTCATTGCTCATTACTACGCCGGCGCCATGACTGGGGTGCTTCACCCCGGCTACTCTGCACTGTATTCCGGTATGGCACGTGGAACCGGTAGCTTGATGTCCCACATGTCGGCGAAAGGGACTAGAAGATTTATGAAAGCGAGCGCTCCACTCTTACGACGGAGGAGTAGACGACAGGACGGCCCAGTGAACTATCACTTGTAGTACTGTATAGTACTATAGTTTTGCTGTTTCGCATGATCCATCGATACAAACCCGATTAAACAGGAAAGGGCAGGATTTTTCCCGCGCGGTAGATGATACTGGCCATACATTTCAAAGGCAATTTTAAAGTATGCAAACTGAATAATTATATGTAACAATATGATATCTAGTAAAACTAAAAACACATATGATTTATTGTGTTAGAGTGTAGTAGTAGTGCTGTATTGCATAGTTGTTAGATGTAACATGCGAGAACGTGTAGAGATGTAGTTTTGGAGGGCCTACAGAGAGAAAAGTGTAATACGGTCACCGAACTTCAGAATAAGCTGATTACGGTCACTATATACGTTTTGCGGTGATTATACGGTCACTTGCTCACAGTTCAGCATCGGATTGCACTCTGTTGACCGGCCAAATAGTCTGCATGGCGCCATGTTGACTAGTTAAACTGACCACGTTCCTTGTGGGTCCCACCTGTCAGTTCGCATAGGCAAAAGGTCAGATAAACACAAATTTACACAGGCGCGACAAGGCTCCAACCAGTGCGCGGGAATCACCTGGTTGTGTATGTGTCTGTCAGGGCCTGATGTGTGCGCATGCACGTGTAGGTTGAGCACTTGAGCGTGAGAGTGTGTGTTGGTCGTGTGTGTACTGGTGTGTGCATGCATGCGTGCGTGTGTGCGTGTGAGTGTTGCGTGCGTGCGTGTGAGTGTTGCGTGCGTGCGTGGCTGCGTGTGTACGTGTGAGTGTTGCGTGCGTGTGTGGGTGCATGTGTTTGTGTGAGTGTTGCGTGGATGCAGTTCATGTGTATGCGTGCGTGTGTTTATAATCACCACACCAGCTCATGTGTGTTAAAACAGACGGCTCAGCATACCAATACAAGGCCACCTTGTCCGCTGTGCCCACGGTCATGACTTCGAACCACCGTCCAAATATTTTTTTGTCGTTTGTTTTCATTCTTACTAGCAAGATGCCCGTGCGTTGCACGTAACATCAAGATGCATTTGTATGACTTGTTTATCTTGTGAGAGAAAAGGATGAACGAGGGAAGGCCTTATTTGCAAATGTGGAGAGGTGTGTGGGTACCTTTTTGCAAAATTGCCATAGTTTCTTTCCTATCCGTCAGATATAAATCGGACGGCCTATATTGCAGGATGGCAGGCACACCATCATCACCAACTCTGTTTTTTATAAGAGTGTATTTTATGTATTTTATAAGAGTGTAGATGTAGAGTAGATACAAGTCGACAGGTGGGCACGATCGTAGTGAGATAATGTGATGCAACACTAGAGGTGCCACGTGGAGCGTTTAACTGGTCAACTAGTCATGTCATGAGCAAATACAGAGTTGTACGGGGAGCCCGTGACTGTATAATAACCACTAAACGTAAATGGTGACCGTAATGAGTGGATCCTGAAGTCCAATGTATGTATCGTGCTTTCGCTTCAAATACAATGATCGTCATTGCATATATCGCGAGAGAAAGATGAAACATGCGTGAATTTTCCGGGGGCTTACTTTTAGAGGACCTGGAGATAGTTTTGTGTGCATACGTGAAAGGGGCGTACAGGGGGGTATGCGATGGAGAGAGAGATGCTCTTCGTTTCTCTTTATTATGACTAACTTTGTATATAGTATAAAAATATACAAATTCACAGTGCGGAATAAATATCATTGTGGGCACCATGCAATGCAAATTAGCGTTCGTACTCCTCCATATAACTTTGTAATGTTGTATATATGTAGAAACTCTAAAATAATTTTTTGGCCACACTTTATTCAAAAGGAATGTTGTATGCGAAATAAACGTGAAGAGAGGGCTTTTTAGATCAATGGGGTACGTGATGTAACATGTGTGAATGTGTAGTTGATGCATTTGGCGGGGCCTAGAGAGGTATGTGTGTGTATTACGTATTCGAGAGAGGCATGGATAGAGGGGCCGACCGGGGGGGCGTGGGAGAGATAGCACGAGAAATGAGCGTGGTCTAGAGAGAGAGAGAGAGAGAGAGATGAATATGACATCACGACAAGAGATTCCATTCCCTTGAGTGTGTATATGCAAGGGGGGAGGGAATATAGGCATCAGGAGAAATTTTCTGTGTGTGTGGTGTTTGTGTTGGTATGTGTGGGTGTGAGAAGATAATGAGACGTGGGGGCAGAGGGTGTGTCACCGCGTGAGGTCCGGTGGGTCGAGGTGAGGCCCTTCGTTCGGTTCCGACCTGCGCCACATTGGTCGGCCCGTGACGCATTTAGGAAGACCCATGGATGTCTAGTCGTACAAGACAAAGATAGCAGAATTGTGAAGGACTCTATGTCCACTGACAAAGCCGGCTAGGATTTGTAACCCTAGGTTCTTGGACTAAGGTAACCCCTTTATCTCTAATATTACTATTCATCCAACCTAACTTTAAGGGGCATCCTACAGAATGCTCTGCTAGAATCATACTCGTCGATTAGGAAGAGAGGTGTGAGACAATGCGTGAGAGACAGGCGTAAAGATAATGTGCGTACATGAGACACGTAGGCAGGTCCATGTATATAGAAAGGGTCGATGAGGATTGTGTGTGTGTATGTTTGCGAGAGGAAGAGTGCTTGTGATAAAGGTTAGTGAAAACAGTTGTAAATGGTTACGAGAGGGAGGGAGGGTTATATCTAGAGCATGTGTGCGAGAAAGACACCTCGGGAGAGAGAGTGTGAGCATGTGTGAGAGACCACCGATGGAGAGTGAAACTACACGTAAAAGACTGCTCTACACATTGATTAAAGATATAAATTGTATCCAAATATTAGGATGGGATCATGATATTTGCAATGCACGTAAGGAGCGGTCATTGATCCATCAGACATCTAGATTCTATCAAATTTGAGCATGTCTATGTTATTATTCGACACAATTGATCCACATAGTTAGTATTTTGAACTCCAGACAATGCCTCGCTTTAGCAATCGAATATAAACGTGAGTATAGTTCATGTTGTGTGTGTAAAGCACATTATACATACGAAACTTACACAATGGACATTATAAATAGCTACCTATGAACTATCATACATTTGAATTCAACTTAAGGTGGTTTCAAAAAATCGAATTCAACATGAAGTCCATTCAATTATTTGAATTTGATATCATGGCATTTGTAAACCATACCTAAATTATGGGGGCACCAATCTTTGCTCTGATTTTGTACATAATAGCATATGTAGTCGTGTACAAAATAGATTCAAATTTAGCTCCTCCATTCCAAAATAATCATAGTTATAGGATTTTCAAGTGTCAAAATTTCAAAAAGAAGCGGATAATTTAATGAGGTTTTCAAACATACAAGGTCAAATATAATGTTGTCTATTTAGGTCAATCCTCATAGTTCAAGAGTACTCTAAACGTGAATGCTTGTGTTTCAAAATTTTGAACGAAGCGCCAAAAGAGCCTCTACTCGCCCGAAACCGTGTGAGACCAATGTTTGGTAGTACAAGGAAATTACTTTTCTAATAACTCCGACCCGTGAAACCTACCGGCCCGACGTCCAAAGGTCTAAACCGGGGTAGGTTTGTAGCTTCATCTGGACGCCACGCAACCGCATCCGAAAAACATTCATACACAATGGCCGCCTAAGCACACATGCGCGCGGCCGAAATCGCTCCCGCCCACTATTTGGGACACCTGGGATTACCATCCTACCCCCGACCCGCAGTAGGTCTGAAATTTAAGAGGGGGGCAAAGTTTGTACTTTCCCCAAATTTCAAACAAGCACATCCCATCTTCTGTTCAAAAAAGCCAAAAACAAGCGCGTCCCAGACCGAAACATGGTTCCCCCCACCCGTCCGATTCCCCATTCGTACTACGTGGGCGCCAAAACTACCTCTCCACCAGCCGCGAAACCCCGACGTCCTCCGTCCTCCGTCCGCCACCCCATCCCACCCATCAACCGCCGCCCTCCTCCATCACGCCGGAGCCGATACCCCGACGTCGTCGTCCACCGCAACCTCAACCGCAACGCCCTCCACGGCTAGTAGTTGAAGCCGAGGCCGAGCCGTCCGTACCCGAGCTAGTTCAACCACGCCGTCCTGCGCCTCACCGCTGCCGCTCCAACTTCGCCACCCTCCACCGCACCAGAGTTGTTCCTGCTACGCCGTCCTTCGCCGCCTCGGATCTGCTTCCCCTCCGCCGACATACGACCACGGCAACACAGTCAACAATTTAGCCATGGGTTCATCCAAGCCTGCACCCTCCAGAACATCGGTTTCCCCGGTAAAAAGAAGAAGATCGGCGCGACATGTGGAGGTGACCACACCGGCAACCGAAAAAGGTACTCCTCTTCCCTTATTCGTGCAAATCTTACGTCTCTGCTTGCACGGTATTCATCCCACAGAAGACACTAGTTGACCGCTTCTTCTTGATACTAGATGTTCCTAGTAACTCGCGATGCACAAGGTTTCTCCTCATATACTATTTCACCTTAGCTAGAGGTCCGTTGCCCCCCTGAATTTCAATTTCTGGTGAGTTGATTCCCAATTAACGGAAGCATTCCCCGGCGTAATAGGTGCTAGTATGCCTATTACACCGGGGAAGCAACGCCTTGGTGTTTATCTTAGGGGCGTTTGCGGCCTAGAGCTACTGGCGCCCGGTCTGGAGGTTGGCCGGGATTAAAGGGATGGCCTGGGGGCGCTGCCAAGCATGGCGGTGGTGTGAGGTCGATGGGAGGGCGGGGCGGCGGAGGCAGGGGTCTGGGCCGGTGGTCGCTGGCGGTTCGAGAAAGATCGTCAACAGTGACTGGCGAGAGGTAGACGAAGGCCATCTACCCGTTCCTTATAGATCGGACGGTTCATTAAAAAAATTGACTGACCTATTTATTTTCAGTCGACTGTTATCTTAGATATGACCACATGTGGTGGTGTGCTGGAGGAGTACCTGCATTTCCTATGCTCATATATTACAAAATCATACGGAGTAGAATCTAATTTTTTGTTTGCCATGCAATGTTGTAGAGCTATCATATGTCTCCTGTCATTTATTTTTCAGCCACCTGCTATCTGCTACTTTTACAGTGCACTAGTTCTGCACACACTTCACCCTTACTCTCACTATTGTGTTTTTATGCAAGGGTATTTCAGACTCTACTGCCATGAGAGAAGCCAAAAAGAAAAGAGAGAAGTCGCTCCAGCTTCGTGTGCGGTTAGGCAAGACAGGTTACAACGCTATAAAGGGTGCAGTGTCAGCAGATGGAGACGGTAGACGTAGCTCTGGAGTTGATGACCTCGCTCGCAATGAACCACCATCCTAGGTGCTTGCTTTAACTTTGCGGTGTCATAAGCATGTTCCATATGGTGTCTAGCTTGTATTCGAAAGGCCAAAGTCGGTAAGATGAGGAAAGATATATTTTTTACATGAACCACCATCCCGTGAGCACCAGAAGACAAATAGATAGTCAGGGCACTGGCCGAGCCAGTGACAAGCCCAGCAAAGATAGGCGTCACCTGGAAGCCAACTAAAAAGCTGCGATGGTGGCGAAGCAACCCGCCTCCCACCAGGCTCTCAGGTCCTAGATGATCATGCTCACCACTCCAGCCGGATGTCTAGCTTGTATTGCTTCCAATTTGGTTAAATTGCATCTGCTTAGCTTACACATTATACCTTTGAATATGACATGCCTTTCTGTTTTTGGTACATACTAGTACATCTGTGTATTAACCATGTTCTTACATCAAACTAATGTTCTTGTGTATCCCTCATCAATCACTTATGCCGAGGCAAGCAGGCAAGGGGACTACTCCTCATTTAAAGAATGCAGCGTCAGCCTCCCGACATGATACTCAAGAAACAGAAATGCTAGATGAAGATAGTGAACGTAGCTCTGTAGTTGATTACAGCATTTCCCCTACACTAGCATCGCAGGTGCTTGCTCTAACTTGGCAGCGTGATATGTGGTTGCATGTTGCATATGGTGTCTAGATTGTAATTCTTCCAATCTGGTTAAACTGCATGTGCTAGTCTGCTTAGCTTATACATTATACCTGTTAATGTGACATGCCTTCCTGTATTTAGTACATAGTACATCTGTCTATTAAGCATGTCCTTACATAAAACTATTGTTTTTTTATCCCGCATCAATCAACATGACGAGACACCTTCAGTATATGCAGTGCGATATTAGTTGCATCTTTCATATGATTTATAGCATGCGCTGCTTCTAATTTGTTGAAATTCCATTTATGATGGGACGCTTTTAACTTGGCAGAGTCATATTGGTTGCATCTTTCATGTGGTGTCTAGCTTGCATTGCTTCTTATTTGCTGGAATGGTTTCTGCTTAGTTTACACAAACAGTTGTGAACATGCCATGCCGTCCTGTTTTTCGTACATATTCCATCCTGGTATCATGTGTTTGCCTTACATCAAAGTAGTGATTGTCAGTATCATGCATGAATGAGTTCTGAAGAGAGAATTTTATTGCTTTTTCTTGTCGGTTTTACTTGACAATTCAAAATCAATAAAGCGGAAGGAAGTTAGCAAGGTAGCGGATAAAGGTGCTCCTTCCGAATGGAGGGCCTCTACAGTTTCTACTCCTCCACACCCCCAAGATGATTTCCAAGACAACACATGCATAGACACTCAACAAAGCTGTGTTTATGATGAGCACGTCTCCCCTAGTGCACCATCACCGGTGCTCCCTCTAACTTGGCACTGTTATATGTGGTTGCATGTTATGTGTGATGTCTAGCTTGTATTGCTTCTAATTTTGTTGAATTCCATCTGCTTACTTTACACATTATACTTGAATAAGACACGTGTTCCTGTTTCTAGAACATACAATATCTGTCTATCACACCATGTTCTTACATCAAATTACTACTGTTGTGTAACCTGCAACAATCACTTATCATAAGACATGTTTGACTTCGGAGTGTGATATAGGTTACATCTCACATTCTTTTCTAGCTTGTACTACTAATTTCTTGCAATGGCACTTATGACGAGACAGTTTTAACTTGGTAGAGTGATATTCGTTGCATCTTTCATATGGTGTCTAGCTTTCATTGCTTCTAATTTGTTGAAATGCCTTCTCCTTAGTTTACACATCATAAGATGTGAATATGCAATGGCACTAATGACGAGAGACCTCTAACATGGTAGTGTGATGTTGTTTGCATCTTGCCTATGATTTATTTCTTGTACTGCTTCACATTTGTTTAAACGCCATTTATGATGAGACATTGTTAACTTGGCAGAGCGATATTTGTAGCATCTTTACTATGGTGTCTACCTTCCATTGCATTGCTTCTAATTTGGTGAAATGTCTTCTTAGTTTACACATCATAGTTCTGGTTATCTCTTCCGTCCTGTTTTTCATACATATTACATCCTCCTATCATGTGGTTGTCTAATATCAAAGTTCAGTTCGTCTGCATCACACATCAATTTGTTCTGAAGAACTAAATTGTTATTCGTTTTTCTTGTCGGCTTGACTTAACATGGCACAGAGAAAGAGGAAGAAACACAGAATGGCAGGGAATGAGAAGCGGATGAATCCTGCAGATTCTGCTGGTACTGATGGTGCAATAGAAGGTCAAAGTCTAGCAGAAAATTCTACAAACACGGCATCCCATGCTACATGAGTTGCAAAAAAGCCAAACAGAAACAAATAGCTGCCACCAAACAAGCAGAGACAACCCTAGTTCTTGCAACACCTACCACAGTACTACCAGCTGCACGACTTACTTGTGCGTCAACTGAGCTAGCAGCACATTCCCAAGCTCCCTTGCCACCTGACACTACTTCCCAAGCACTCTTGACACAAGAAGAGTTGGCAATATCAGATGAACCTTGTGAGCTTCAATAGCAAGAAGGTAGTTGCTGGAGTCAAGTTACAGTTGCATGCTTCTTTATATGTAGTCTCACAGTTTGATGTACACTAACACTTCCTATGTTCGTTGTTGGACTAGCACCTAGGCGCAAGAGGAAACAAACATCAGGGATAATGCTCGATAGGTTAACTAAATCTAGAGGAGGAAGAATGGAGATCCGTTTTGAGGCAGGTTTAAAAAGGCCACGTGATGCTACAGAGTCAGCCAAGTTAGTATCAGAGGCAACGGTTGCCGTTAGGTGTCATGTACGTATCCTCCCAACATGGATTCAGTACAGGAATGACAAAGACGAAACCCAGTTCAACACCTTCCTCGACCATTTATCTGTAAGTATGGTTACGTATGGAAACTAGTAATATCGTCTTGCTCTGTCCCATACTTTCTAGGTTGCTGATAATGAGACTCCCATAATTTTCAACAGATGAGGTTCAAGTTGGATAGCCAAGATGATGCAACCAGACAAGCTTGCACCCATGTTTTCAAGTCTGCTCTGCGACAGTATCGGTATAACTTGAGGAAAACTCACTTTGAAGGCAAGGCTAACAGTGAACTTTCCCAAACATCTCCAGTGGAAAATATATCGGATGAAGACTGGAGGGGCCTTGTTAAACACTGGTCTGATCCGAAGTATTAGGTACATTATATATATGTGATCAGATCACATGTTGAAGTCCTATTTATGCATGTGCCACACAAATCTATCTTCTTGTAGGTGAACTATTCAAAGAACAAAGCCAACCGTACAAAAGTGAAATTTCAACAGACGATAGGATCTCATAGCTATATTGCACACTGCGAGGCTCTTGTAATTAGCTGCTGTTTCACTCTTTTCGCTGTACCATATTATCAGATCTATATTGACTTGTTCAAAATGCAGAGGAAAGCCCGCAAGGACCAAAAAGTACCTGAACCAAATGTTGTGGAAATCTTCAAGGACTATCACACCAGCAAGAAGAAGGGCATGACTACACCAGTCAAAGCCGCTGTTGTAAGTCCTTAATCCTCATGCCTTTTAACTACTACTTACTCTGACTTGTGCCTTGAACTGCATGGTTTGTAGCCAATGTCTATTACTCTTTTCAATTTTATACACAATTGTCTTAGCATATCATTGCACCTTACAAGGTTTAAAACAGAGGAGTGATGTTCCTTTGATCTTGACCCATAATCTAGTTCCATGCTGGACTTGCCCACACAACGTTACAATTGCCTGTTTGTCTGTTCTCAGTTGTTTTGTGATATGAATGATGTCATACTATGCTTACTGTATTATAAACTTCGTCTCTTTATCCTTAGCCCTCAATACAATGTGAAGAAATAGACAATACATTAGCGATGGTACATGGTCATATGTTTGGAACCTAGTTTTATTATGTACTTTGCAATAAAATACAACTAATATTTTACATGGGTTCACCAGAATAAGTTCTGTATATAGACCAAAGCTATTTTGTTTGGTTTTGCTGCCTCCTTAATATCTTCTATTCTGGTACTACTAATGTAAAACCTCAACTTTTCAGCAAGCTATGGAAAAAATGGTGGAACTGCCACCTTCTGAAGGTGGCGAGGCAACTATAACCGCAATGTCAGCTCTTGCTGCAGTGGGTCAGTACCTGTCCACTAACAGTGCCAAAAGCACGTTCCTGCGTAATACTGGGTTGGTTGTTAAGGCAATATCATCCAAACTGCCTCATGATCAAGATATGCGAGCTCAAAGCAATGTTGTATCTGCGCTCCAAACACAAGTCCATTCCCTAACAGAGACCCTTTGTGAAACAAGGAGAAACATTGCTCAATGTCGTCAAGATATGCATGGTTTTGAAACCAGACTATCAGACATTTGCTATGTGTTTCAGGAGCCTAGGGGAAATGAAGGCGAGGGTTATGGTGCTCCATCGGACAATACATCATGAAAACGTAACAGTCAGGTCAAATGAACTGAGCTTCTGAACTTCTGGTGGTGCATTTATCTGCTAAACTGTTAAGTTTTATGCCAACCTTCCTTTTGTTATATAGTTGTAATTTGTTTTGGTGCGATACAAAATTTATTCTTAACGTGCAGCCACCGGCTGAAGAAAACAGCAAGCCATTTTTGTATAGTGTAGGGTGTTCCCTATATTTGCACTGGTGGCGATCTTTGATGCCGAGTGGATGTAATCTGTGCAATCGCCTTAATAGCCTAGCGTTAGTTTCGGCCTTATTTATTTCCTAGTCTTCTTTTTCCCTGGTTTGCTAGTGGCCGCAACTACCATGGGCCATATACGGGCCGTAGGATCCATGGGTCTCATACGGGCCGTCGATAAATGGGTCTGTAATCGGTGAGCCTCGGGCCGTCGGATAAATGGGTCTACATGGGCCGTAATCGGGCGTAATTGGTATCGGCCCAACACGGTAACAGGCCGTTAACAGGCCGTAGGACAGCAAAGCCTTAATTCTTTCACAGGCATAACGGGGCGTTAATGGGCCAGAATATAGGACGGGCTGGAAACGGCGCAACGGGTTAACAGGCCAGAAACGGGCTGACTCTTGCCATGGGCCGAATTTGGCCCATTAGGGTAACAGGCCAGTAACGGGCCGACTCTTGCCATGGGCCGAATTTGGCCCATTAGGGGAACAGGCCAGTAACGGGCCGACTCTTGCCATGGGCCGAATTTGGCCCATTAGGGGAACAGGCCAGTAACGGGCTGGAAGTAATCGAGGGCCGAAAAGGAGCCCAAGAACGTATGGGCCGTCAATAGGCTGAAAGCTAACACGGGCTGGAAACGGCCCATGTAAATCACGGGCCGTTAACGGGTATAAAGAAAATTACTGTTCATTATGGGCTAGAGTCATCGTGGGCCTGTAAAGGGCCGAAAGATACGAGGGGCTCATATGGGCCGAAAGACGTCGTGGGCCATACATGGGCCGAAAGTGAAATGGGCTGGTGTTATATTCGACGGCCCACATGACGTTGTTGGGCCGATTTCCTTTAGGGCCTAATGGGCCGTGATTTAACGGGCCGTAAAATGGGCTATTTGCGAAGAGACCGTTAACAGGCTTTTCATGGGCCAGCCCGTTAACTTTTGACCAAGTCAAACGGGCCGGCTTTGTAAGCTAAATGGGCCAGTGGTGGGCCGTGGCACGTGTCGACATATCATAGGCGCCTATCTGACCCACTGACGAGCTGACACGTGTTTCGTCCGGCCAATAAGAATTTTACACGTGGAAATTTCCCATTGGTCGGGGCTGTTAACGGGTTATCGGATCCAAAACCCGACCCGATAGCTTAACGGCGTTCCGTTACGGTGGATGCCACGTGTCGGTCACCCTTGACGAAAGCACTTCTGTGACGCGCGATTTATCGTCATGGAAGTACATGTCATGGAACACTTCTACGACAGCATAGGTATGACTATCTTGATTCTGTCATAAAATCGTCATGGATGTACATGCATGACAAAAAACGCGACCTACTGTGACAAACACGAATCATCACGGAAGTGTATTTTTTTGTAGTGAAAAGTCTTTGAATACTAGAATGCAATATGACCCTATGTTTGCTACTTCACCTATCTTTGTTACTGATAAGGATTATGAATTCTCTGTCGATCTTGAGTTAATTACTCTGGTTGAATATGATCCTTTCTATGGTTATGAATCTGAAACTGTTGTGGCACATCTTACTAAATTGAATGATATAGCCGCCCTATTTGCTCATGAGGAAAAAATTCGCTATTACTAATTCTCAAGTTGTTTCCTTTCTCATTAAAGGGTGATGCTAAGTTATGGTTTAATTCTCTTGCTCCTGGTTGTGTGCGTAGTCCCCAGGATATGATTTACTACGTCTCTGCAAAATATTTTCCTACTCATAAGAAACAAGCTGCCATAAGGAAAATATTTAACTTTGTGCAAATTGAAGAAGAGAGTCTCCCACAAGCTTGGGGGAGGCTTCTCCAATTACTTAATGCTTTGCATGATCATCCTCTCAAGAAAACTTAAATACTTGATATCTTTTATAATGGACTAACCGATGCTTCTAGAGACCACCTGGATAGTTGTGCTGGTTGTGTTTTCCAGGAAAGAACTGTTGAGCAAGCTGAGTTGGTATTGAATAATATATTGAGTAATGATAATGATTGGACACTTCCTGAACCAACTCCTAAGCCAACTCTGAAAAAAAGAGGTATTCTATTTCTCAATCCTGAAGATATGCAAGAGGCAAAGAAATCTACGAAAGAAAAAGGTATTAAAGCTAAAGATGTTAGGAATCTACCGCCTATTGAAGATATACATGGTCTTGATAACCCGACACAGGTAGTAGAGGTAAACTCTCTCTATAGATTTGATGAAGGTGATATTCCTCGTAATAAGTCTGCTAGTCAATGCTTGGATGAGTTTGATAATTTTATTGTTAAACAAGAAAATTTAAATGCTTATGTTAGTAGACAATTGAAACGTAATGCTTACATGCTTGACCACTTAGGTGATTATATGAGTAGAATTGTTAATGATCTTAAGCTTATTAGGAAACATGCTTCCATGGTTACAACTCAAGTAGAACAAGTACTTAAGGCACAAGATGATTTGCTTAATGAGTTGAATAGTAAGAATAATGATAATGCTGTTAGGGTTATGACTAGAGGTGGTAAAATGACCCAGGAACCTTTGTATCCTGAGGGCCATCCTAAGAGAGTTGAGCAAGATTATCAGAGAATTAATACTGATGTATCTAGTCCTTCGAATAAAAAGAAAAACAAAACTGATAGGACTTTGCATGCTAGTGAACCTGCTATAGATACACCTGAGAATCCCAATGATATTTCTATTTCTGATGCTGAGACACAATCTGGTGATGAACATGAACCTAGTGATAATGTTAATAATGATGTTCATGTTGATGCTCAACCTAGTAATGATAATGATGTAGAGATTGAACCTGTTGTTGATCCTGATAACCCACAATCAAAGAATCAACGGTATGATAAGAGAGCCTTCGTTGCTAGGAAGCATAGTAAAGAAAGAGAACCATGAGAACCCATGCCCTTTCCTCTTAAACCATCCAAGAAAAAGGATGATGAGGATTTTGAGCGCTTTGCTG
Organism: Aegilops tauschii subsp. strangulata; assembly: GCF_002575655.3. NCBI lineage: Eukaryota > Viridiplantae > Streptophyta > Magnoliopsida > Poales > Poaceae > Aegilops > Aegilops tauschii. Next base: position 491,566,049 of record NC_053039.3, read on the forward strand.
AAATGATTAGACCTATCTTTTTGCAAATGCGTTTGACTGATATGCTTAAAATGCCTCCTTATGCTAAGTATATGAAAGATATTGTTACAAATAAAAGAAAGATACCGGAAGCTGAAATTTCCACCATGCTCGCCAATTATACTTTTAAGGGTGGAATACCAAAGAAACTAGGAGACCCAGGAGTACCAACTATACCATGCTCCATTAAAAGAAACTATGTTAAAACTGCTTTATGTGATCTTGGAGCCGGTGTTAGTGTTATGCCTTTCTCTTTATATCGTAGACTTGAATTGAATAAGTTGACACCTACTAAAATTTCTTTGCAAATGGCTGATAAATCAAATGCTATACCCATCGGTATTTGTGAAGATGTGCCTATTGTGGTTGCAAACGTTACTACCTTAACGTACTTTGTTATTCTTGATATCCCTAAGGAGACAGTATGTCGATCATCCTTGGTAGACCCTTTCTGAATACTACAGGGGCTGTTATTGATTGCAACAAAGGCAATGTCACTTTTCATGTTAATGGTAATGAGCATACGGTACACTTTTCGAAGAAACAACCTCAAGTTCATAGTATCTATTCTATTGAAAAAATTCCAACTATTACTATTGGAGGTTTTGAATTCCCTCTTCCTAATGTCAAAAAGAAATATGATATTCTTATTGTTGGGTACATGCATATCCCTGTTGAGGTAACCTAGTGTTATTCGAAAGTTCTCCAGTTTCATGTCATTCGAAAGAAGTTTGTTAACAAGACTTGATCAACCTTGTTAATGGATTCCTTTTGATGAGCATGAGATGGATGAATTTAGAAAGCACAACTCCCTCTACCTATATTTTACTTTATGTTATTTAGATTAAATAAAGCAAAATTAGTATCTTCTGTCTGTTTCTGAATTACTCGTGTAATAAAAAATACCCCGAAAATAAAAGTTCTCCAAATGCCCTGAAAATTTAGTATGGTTTTTATAGAATATTTGAGAATTTCTAGCACTGAGAACACCCCAGGGGGCTTCACCAGTGGGCCACAAGGGTGGAGGGCGTGCCCCCCGACCTTGTGGGTCCCACGTGGCCCCCCTCCACTTATTCCAGCACCCATCCACTTCGTCTTCCTCCAGAAAAAATCATCCAATAGCTCAAACCCGTGTTCTTGCTCATTTTGCTGCCATTTTCAATCTCCTTGCCCAAAGCTCCATTCACAAAACTGTTTTGGGGGATTGTTCTTCGGTATGTGACTCCTCCAATGGTCCAATTAGTTTTTGTTCTAGTGCTTCATTTATTGCAAATTTTGCTGCTTAGGTGACCTTGTTCTTGAGCTTGCATGTCAAAATTATATGGTCCAAAGTAGTTTTGATGCATGATATAGACTCTAGGCACTTGTAGGAGTAGTTGCTATCAATTTTGTTGAATTTGGTTCAGTTTTATTTTGAGCCACTAAAAATTTAAAAAAAAATCAGAGGAAGAAAATGATGAAGAGATTGTTGAGAGGCTCTTCAAGCCGGGGTTCAAAGGAAAAAGAAAACAAGGAGAATGAGAAGCCCAAGTACAATCTTCCTTGCGCCGCGGAGATTCGGCCGTGTGAATGGCCATGTGATGCATTCTTGGAGGCGGCCGGAATTTATGAGGATTTCTATTATTTGGCTGAGAATGCAGGCATCACTGACTTCCTCCACGACCAGTGTGATCAGTATCTCCTACTCACTAATACTTTCGTGCAAAATTTACGTTTTCATGCTAGGAGATCACCACCCATGGTAGAGTTTCACTTATATGATGAGCATAAGGAGATGACGCTTTATGACTTTTGTGAGGTTTGTAAATTACCTTATGAGGGTAGCGTCGAGGAACCACGTCCTAGAGATGTGGAAGATTTTATTAATGAAGTTACCATAGGGGAAAGGAGAAAGGTGTCGGAAGCGAGAGTGGCTAGTTTACATTTTCCTGTTTTGCGCTACTACTCATTATTTGCTGGGAGATGTTTAATTGGTCGCGGGGAGAGTGGAGGCCTTAGTACTCCTGACCTTGCCATTTTGCGCCACGCTTTACTTCGTGATAGAACTTTCAGTTTAGGCGCTATGGTTGCTAAACGGTTGGGTTTAAACCGTACAAAGGGTCCTATTTTCGGAGGTATCTTCGCCTCCCGCCTTGCTAGACGTTTCGAGATACCCATTAGGCACGATGAGAAAGAGGAGAAACTGCTACCCACTATATACTTAGATTATGAAAGCATGGTAGCACATAAGTTTATTCGCTATGATGAGGAAAAGAGACTCATTTATAACTTGATATTTAGCGAGGATTCTTTTCAGATTATTACCTTGCCTGCACCTACTTTGTTCGATATTCATTCAGGCAGGTACTTCGTTTTGCCCGCGGACATTCATGCATACTGGGAGGGGACGTGATCCCCAGCTCCTGAGCCTGAGCCATCACCTGACCCATATCAGGAGTCTATTTATCAGTAGGATCCACAAGAGCTCGCCAACCAGTGGAACCCCCAGGATCCTCCTTAGTACAACGGAGAGGGCTACTTTGATCCATGGGTTAGACCAACTTAGGCCAAAAGCCTAAGCTTGGGGGAGTACGTATTCTCACCGACATTACATTCATGTTCACAACCTCATTCTAGCTGTCGGTGTTCATACTTTTTCATTGTATTATCCATGTTTAGTTTATTTTCTTTTTTCTCGCTTTCTTCTTGTGTGTTTGAACAAATTAAGAAAAACCAAAAAAATTAGTTGTAGTTAGTTTACTTTCTATGCTTGCTTAGTAGTAGTATTGAAGGAAAACCCAAAAAGATTTCTCGTTCTTCTTTTGCTTGTTGGGAGCTTCTCCGTGTAAATAGTTTTTTTCTCGTTCTTGTTTTACTTTCTTCAGAAAAACAAAAACTCCAAAAATATTTCAGTGTGTTTCTTTGAAATTCTTTTCTTTTCTTTGGGGGTCGAGAGGAGAAGATCACAATGAAAATGTTGAGTGGCTCTCATATGCATTATTGTTGATCTGACAAGGAGCCCATATTACCTTGTCTTCTCATTTGAATAAATGTTTGTAGATTCCAGCTTAGTCCAATGCACGTGCACTATTATTGTTATCCACACCGTTCGGTTGTGCAGGTGAAAGGCAATAATGACAATATATGATGAAATGATTGAGATGAGGAAAAGCTGGTATGAACTCGACCTATCTTGTTTTTGTAAATATGATTAGTTCATCGTTCCTGATTCATCCCATTATGAATGAAACATGTTTGCGATGACAAATAGAGATTATAGTTACTCATGCCATGCTTAATTAGCTAGGAGTTTATAATGATTTACCTTGTGTGCCAACGTGCTTTAAAAATGGTTGTGATGTAGTATGATAGGATGGTATCCTCCTTTGAATGATTCGAGTGGCTTGACTTGGCACATGTAGTTGAAACAAAATCAACATAGCCTCCATGATATTTATGTTCATGGTGATTTATATCCTACTCATGCTTGCACTCAATGTTGGTTAATCTCAATGCATGTTTATGACTGTTGTCGCTCTCTAGTTGGTCGCTTCCCGGTCTTTTTCTAGCCTTCACTTGTACTAAGCGGGAATACTGCTTGTGCATCCACTTCCATAAACCCAAATTTGTTCCGTGAGAGTCCACCATACCTACCTATATGCGGTATTTACCTGCCGTTCCAAGTAAAATTGCATGTGCCAAACTCTAAACCTTCAAATGAAATTCTGTTTTGTATGCTCGAATTGCTCATGTAGCAACTAGGGTTGTCTATATCTTCCATGCTAGGTGGGTTATTCTCACGATGAGTGGACTCCGCTCATCACTCACGAGAAAATGGCTGGTAATCGGGATGCCTAGTCCCATGCTCAAATCAAATCAAAATTATAGCAAACAAAACTCCCCCTGGACTGTTGTTAGTTGGACGATACCCGTTGTTTCGGACCAGCCGTGGAGTGTGCTTGTTGGTGGTGGGGGAGTATAAACTTTACCATTCTGTTTGGGAACCGCCTATAATGTATGTAGCATGGAAGATACCGAGATCTCTTGGTTGTTATGTTGACAATGAAAGCATACCGCTCAAAATATTATTTATCTCTATTAAAAAAACTCGAGCTCTGGCACCTCTGCAAATCCCTGCTTCCCTCTGCGAAGGGCATATCTATTTACTTTTATTACTGAGTCATCATCCTCTTATAAAAAGCACCAGTTAGAGAGCACCACTCTCATGTGTATGTGTTGTTATTAATTGATATTGAGTATGACTGTGACTGGATCTCTTTTACCATGAATTACAATGTCTAGTCAGTCCTTGACCTTCAGGGGTGCTCTGCATTTATGTTTTGCGGTCTCAGAAAGGCTAGCGAGATACCATCTTGTTATATTATATCATGATTGTTTTGAAAAAGTGTTGTCATCCGAGATTCATTATTATAGCTCGCTAGTTGATTATGCCATTGATATGAGTAAATGTGAGACCTAAATGTTATTGTGAATATGGTTAGTTCAAAATCTTTGCTAAAAACTTGAATGATGGCTTTACATATTTGCAACAACAAGATCAAACAGAGTTTGTAAAAGTTTTTCAATTTGTCAACTGAATTGCTTGAGGACAAGCAATGGGTTAAGCTTGGGGGAGTTGATACGTCTCCATCGTATCTACTTTCCAAACTCTTTTGCCCTTGTTTTGGACTCTAATTTGCATGATTTGAATGGAACTAACCTGGACTGACGTTGTTTTCAGCAGAATTGCCATGGTGTTTTTTTTTTGTGCAGAAAAAAGGTTCTCAGAATGACCTGAAACTTCACAGAGATCAGTTTTGGAATAAATAAAAAATATTGGCGAAAGAATCAACAGAAGGGGGCCCACACCCTGTCCACAAGGCTGGAGGGCGCGCCCTCTGTCCTTGTGGGCCCCCTGGACCTCCACCGACCTCAACTCCAACTCCATATATTCACGTTCGGGGAGAAAAAAATCAAATAGAAGGATTCATCGTGTTTTACGATACGGAGCCGCGGCCAAGCCTTGTTCTTCCTCGGGAGGGCAGATCTGGAGTCCGTTTGGGGCTCCGGAGAGGGGAAACTGTCGTCGCCGTCGTCATCATCAACCATCATCCATCACCAATTTCATGATGCTCACCGCCGTGCGTGAGTAATCCCATCATAGGCTTGCTAGACGGTGATGGGTTGGATGAGATTTACCATGTAATCGAGTTAGTTTTGTTAGGATTTGATCCCTAGTATCCACTATGTTCTAAGATTGACTTTGCTATGCTTAATGCTTGTCACTAGGGCCCGAGTGCCATGAATTCAGATCTGAACCCTTTGTGTTTTCATGAATATATTTGTGTTCTTGATCCTATCTTGCAAGTTATAGTCACCTACTACGTGTTATGATCCGGCAACCCCGAAGTGACAATAGTCAGGACACTTCCCGGTGATGACCGTAGTTTGAGGAGTTCATGTATTCACTAAGTGCTAATGCTTTGGTCCGGTACTCTATTAAAAGGAGGCTTAATATCCCTTAGTTTCCAATAGGACCCCGCTGCCACGGGAGGGTAGGACAAAAGATGTCTTGCAAGTTCTTTTTCATAAGCACGTATGACTAAATTCAGAATACATGCCTACATTATATTGATGAATTGGAGCTAGTTCTGTGTCACCCTATGTTATAACTGTTGCATGATGAATGCCATCCGACATAATTATCCATCATCGATCCATTGCCTACGAGCTCGTCTCATATTTATCTTTGCTCCGTTACTTTTCTGTTGTCACTGTTACGATTGCTACAAAACTACTATTGTTACTTTTGCCACTGTTACCGTTACTTCCATACTACTTTGCTACTAAATACTTTGCTGCGGATATTAAGTCTTTCAGGTGTGGTTGAATTGGCAACTCAGCTGCTAATACTTGAGAATATGGCTCCCCTTGTGTCGAATCAATAAATTTGGGTTGAATACTCTACCCTCGAAAACTATTGCGATCCCCTATACTTGTGGGTTATCAAGATCTTTTTCTGGCCCTGTTGAGCATAGCCCTATTCTCCGAGTCACTTGGGATTTATATCTGTTGATCACTATGAGGAATTTGAAAGATCAAAGAACCGAGATTTTTTTCCTCAACTACGAGGGGAGGTAAGGAACTGCCATCTAGCTCTGCACTTGATTCACCTTCTGTGTTGAGTAAACTTGTGAAACCTACACCTGCTATGCATGACGCTTATGATGAAACTACTTCTCTGCTTTGATAATACTGTGCCACTAGGTGAATTTCTTGATGAACAACTTGCTAGGGTTAGATAGAATGAAATTTTTGAAACTTATGATATTATTGAAACTGAAGATTATGGCTCTCCCCCTAGATATGAATTGCCTGTTGTACCTGAGGGTTATATTATGGTTGAGGAAACTGCTAGAGATTTTCTTTCTTGTAATGATAGAGATGATCTTAAGAAACTGTTAGCTAAGCTGAAAGAAAAGTCTTTGAATGCTAGAATGCAATATGACCCTATGTTTGCTACTTCACCTATCTTTGTTACTGATAAAGATTATGAATTCTCTGTCGATCCTGAGTTAATTACTCTGGTTGAATCTGATCCTTTCTATGGTTATGAATCTGAAACTGATGTGGCACATCTTACTAAATTGAATGATATAGCCACCCTATTTTCTCATGAGGAAAAAATTCGCTATTACTATATTCTCAAGTTGTTTCCTTTCTAATTAAAGGGTGATGCTAAGTTATGATTTAATTCTCTTGCTCCTGGTTGTGTGCGTAGTCCCCAGGATATGATTTACTACTTCTCTGCAAAATATTTTCATGCTCATAAGAAACAAGTTACCCTAAGGGAAATATTTAACATTGTGCAAATTGAAGAAGAGAGTCTCCCACAAGCTTGGGGGAGGCTTCTCCTGAAGGAAATATGCCCTTGAGGCAATAATAAAGTTGTTATTTATATTTCCTTATATCATGATAAATGTTTATTATTCATGCTAGAATTGTATTAACCGAAAACTCAGTACATGTGTGAATACATAGACAAACAGAGTGTCCCTAGTATGCCTCTACTTGACTAGCTCGTTAATCAAAGATGGTTAAGTTTCCTAGCCATAGACATGTGTTGTCATTTGATGAACAGGATCACATCATTAGAGAATGATGTGATGGAAAAAGACCCATCCGTTAACTTAGCATAATGATCGTTTAGTTTTATTGCTATTGCTTTCTTCATGACTTATACATGTTCCTTTGACTATGAGATTATGCAACTCCCGAATACCGGAGGAACACCTTGTGTGCTATCAAACGTCCCAACGTAACTGGGTGATTATAAAGATGCTCTACAGGTGTCTCCGAAGGTGTTTGTTGGGTTGGCATAGATCAAGATTAGGATTTGTCACTCCGTGTATCGGAGAGGTATCTTTGGGCCCTCTCGGTAAGGCACATCACTATAAGCCTTGCAAGCAATGTGACTAATGAGTTAGTTACGGGATGATGCATTACGGAACGAGTAAAGAGACTTGCCGGTAACGAGATTGAACTAGGTATGACGATACCGACGATCGAATCTCGGGCAAGTAACATACCGATGACAAAGGGAACAACGTATGTTGTTATGCGGTTTGACCGATAAAGATCTTCGTAGAATATGTAGGAGCCAATATTAGCATCCAGGTTCCGCTATTGGTTATTGACCAAAAATGTGTCTCGGTCATGTCTACATAGTTCTCGAACCCGTAGGGTCCGCACGCTTAGCGTTCGATGACGATTTGTATTATGAGTTATGTGATTTGATGACCGAAGTTTGCTCGGAGTCCCGGATGAGATCACCGACATGACGAGGAGTCTCTAAATGGTCGAGAGGTAAAGTTCGATATATTGGAAGGTTACATTCGGACACCGGAATGGTTTTGGGAAGTTTCAGATAAGTTTCGGAGTACCGGGGGTTACCGGAACCCCCTGGGAAGGTAATGGGACAAGATGGGCCTTAGTGCAGGAGAGAGGGCCGGCCATAGGAGGTGGCACGCGCCCCCCCTTGCCAATCCGAATTGAACAAGGGGTGGGGAGCACGCCCCCCATTTCCCACTCCTACTCCTTCTCTCTTTCCCCCTTTGCTACTCCGGAAAAGGAAAAAGAAGACGGAATCCTACTAGGACGTGGGAGTCCTAGTAGGACTCCCCACACTTAGCGCGCCCCTAGGGGGCCGGCCTCCTCCTCCTCCCTCCTTTATATACGTGGGCAGGGGGCACCCCAAAGCACAACAGACAATCTCTTACCGTGTGTAGTGCCCCCTCCACAGTTTAACACCTCGGTCATATCGTCGTAGTGCTTAGGCGACGCCCTGCGCCGGTAACTTCATCATCACCGTTGCCACGCCATCATGCTGACAAAACTCTCCCTCGTCCTCAACTGGATCAAGAGCTCGAGCGACGTCATCATGCTGAACGTGTGCAGAACACGGAGGTGCCATACGTTCGGTACTTGGATCGGTTGGATCGTGAAGACGTTCGACTACATCAACCGCGTTACTAAACGCTTCCGCTTTCGGTCTACGAGGGTACATGGACACACTCTCCCCGCTCGTTGCTATGATTCTCCTAGATAGATCTTGCATGATCATAGGAATTTTTTTAATTACTACGTTCCCTAACAGTGGCATCCGAGCCAGGTCTATGCGTAGATGTTATATGCACGAGTAGAACACAATGAGTTGTGGGCGATAATAGTCATACTGCTTACCACCATAGTCTTACTTTGATTCAACGACATTGTTGGATGAAGCGGCCCTGACCGACATTACGCGTTCGTGAGACTGGTTCTACCGACGTGCTTCACACACAGGTGGCTAGCAGGTGTCTGTTTCTCCAACTTTAGTTGAATCGAGTTTGACTACGGCCGGTCCTTGTTGAAGGTTAAAACAGCACACTTGATGAAAAATCGTTGTGGTTTTGATGCGTAGGTAAGAACGGTTCTTGCTAGAAGCCCGTAGCAGCCACGTAAAACTTGCAACAACAAAGTAGAGGATGTCTAACTTGTTTTTGCAGGGCATGTTGTGATGTGATATGGTCAAGACGTGATGAGATATAAATTGTTGTATGAGATGATCATGTTTTGTAAAAGTTATCGGCAACTGGCAGGAGCTTTATGGTTGTCGCTTTATTGTATGAAATGCAATCGCCATGTAATTGCTTTACTTTATCACTAAGCGGTAGCGATAGTTGTAGAAGTAATAGTTGGCGAGACAACAACAATGCTACGATGGAGATCAAGGTGTCAAGTCGGTGATGATGAAGATCATGACGGTGCTTTGGAGATGGAGATCAAAGGCACAAGATGATGATGGCCATATCATGTCACATATTTTGATTACATGTGTTGTTTATCTTTTATGCATCTTATTTTGCTTAGTACGGCGGTAGCATTATAAGATGATCCCTCACTAAATTTCAAGGTATAAGTGTTCTCCCTGAGTATGCACCGTTGCTACAGTTCGTCGTGCCGAGACACCACGTGATGATCGGGTGTGATAAGCTCTATGTTCAGATACAACGTGTGCAAGCCAGTTTTGCACACGCAGAATACTCGGGTTAAACTTGACGAACCTAGCATATGCAGATATGGCCTCGGAACACTAAGACTGCAAGGTCGAACGTGAATCATATAGTAGATATGATCAACATAGTGATGTTCACCATTGAAAACTACTCCATCTCACGTGATGATCGGACATGGTTTAGTTGATATGGATCACGTGATCATTTAGATGACTAGAGGGATGTCTATCTAAGTGGGAGTTCTTAAGTAATATGATTAATTGAACTTAAATTTATCATGAACTTAGTACCTGATAGTTTTTGCATGTCTATGTTGTTGTAGATCAATGGCCCGTGCTACCGTTGCCTTGAATTTTAATGCGTTCCTAGAGAAAGCTAAGTTGAAAGATGATGGTAGCAACTACACGGACTGGGTCCATAACTTGAGGATTATCCTCATTGCTGCACAGAAGAATTACGTCCTGGAAGCACCGCTAGGTGCAAGACCCGCTGCAGGAGCAACTCCGGACGTTATGAACGTCTGGCAGAGCAAAGCTGATGACTACTTGCTACCTCTTGAGCACTGCGTTGGTTTTCCCTTGAAGAGGAAAGGGTGATTCAGTAAAGTAGCGTAAGTATTTCCCTCAGTTTTTTAGAACCAAGGTATCAATCCAGTAGGAGATCGCGCTCGAGTCCCACGCACCTACACAAACAAATAAGAACCTCGCAACCAACGCGATAAAGGGGTTGTCAATCCCTTCCCGGTAACTTACGAGAGTGAGATCTGATAGATATGATAAGATAATATTTTTTTGGTATTTTTATGATTAAGAGAAATAAAGATGCAAAGTAAAATAAACGGCAATAGAAATAGCTAAGTGTTGGAAGATTAATATGATGGAAAATAGACCCGGGGGCCATAGGTTTCACTAGTGGATTCTCTCAAGAGCATAAGTATTACGGTGAGTGAACAAATTACTGTCGAGCAATTGATAGAATTGAGCATAGTTATGAGAATATCTAGGTATGATCATGTATATAGGCATCACTTCCGCGACAAGTAGACCGACTCCTGCCTGCATCTACTACTATTACTCCACACATCGACCGCTATCCAGCATGCATCTAGAGTATTAAGTTCATAAGAACGGAGTAACACTTTAAGCAAGATGACATGATGTAGAGGGATAAACTCATGCAATATGATATAAACCCCATATTTTTATCCTCGATGGCAACAATACAATACGTGTCGTTTCCCTTTCTGTCACTGGGATCGAGCACCGCAAGATTGAACCCAAAGCTAAGCACTTCTCCCATTGCAAGAAAGATCAATCTAGTAGGCCAAACCAAACTGATAATTCGAAGAGACTTGCAAAGATAACCAATCATACATAAAAGAATTCAGAGGAGATTCAAATATTGTTCATAGATAAACTTGATCATAAACCCACAATTCATCGGATCTCGACAAACACACCACAAAAGAAGATTACATCGAATAGATCTCCAAGAGAATTGAGGAGAACTTTGTATTGAGATCCAAAGAGAGAGAAGAATCCATCTAGCTAATAATTATGGACCCGAAGGTCTGAGGTAAACTACTCACACATCATCGGAGAGGCTATGGTGTTGATGTAGAAGCCCTCCGTGATCAATGCCCCCTTCGGCGGAGCGCCGGAAAAGGCCCCAAGATGGGATCTCATGGGTACAGAAGGTTGCCGCAGTGGAAATAGGCTTTTGGCTCTGTATCTGATGTTTCCAGGATACATGGGTATATATAGGAGGAAGAAGTACGTCGGTGGAGCAACGTGGGCCCCGCGAGGGTGGAGGGCGCGCCTGGGGGGGTAGGCACGCCCCCTGCCTCGTGCTCTCCTCGTTGATTTCTTTACGTAGACTCCAAGTCCTCTGGATCACGTTTGTTCCGAAAATCACGTTCCCGAAGGTTTCATTCCGTTTGGACTCCGTTTGATATTCTTTTTCTGCGAAACACTGAAATAGGCAAAAAAACAGCAATTCGGGCTGGGCCTTCGGTTAATAGGTTAGTCCCAAAAAATAATATAAAAGTGTATAATAAAGCCCATTAAACATCCAAAACAGAATATAATATAGCATGGAACAATCAAAAATTATAGATACGTTGGAGACGTATCAAGCATCCCCAAGCTTAATTCCTGCTCGTCCTCGAGTAGGTAAATGATAAAAACAGAATTTTTGATGTGGAATGCTACTTGGCATAATTTTCAATGTAATTACCTTAATTGTGGTATGAATGTTCAGATCCGACTGATTCAAGAGAAAAGTCTAATATTGACATAAAAATAATAATACTTGAAGCATACTAACTAAGCAATTATGTCTTCTCAAAATAACATGGCCAAAGAAAGTTATCCCTACAAAATCATATAGTCTGGCCATGCTCTATCTTCATCACACAAAGTATTTAATCATGCACAACCCCGATGACAAGCCAAGCAATTGTTTCATACTTTTGGTGTTCTCAAACTTTTCAATCTTCACGCAATACATGAGCGTGAGCCATGGACATAGCACTATATGTGGAATAGAATGGTGGTTGTGGAGAAGACAAAAAAGGAGAAGTTAGTCTCACATCAACTAGGCGTATCAACGGGCTATGGAGATGCCCATTAATTGATATCAATGTGAGTGAGTAGGGATTGTCATGCAACGGATGCTCTAGAGCTATAAGTATATGAAAGCTCAACAAAAGGAACTAAGTGGGTGTGCATCCAACTCGCTTGCTCACGAAGACCTAGGGCATTGAGGAAGCCCATCATTGGAATATACAAGACAAGTTCTATAATGTAAAATTCCCACTAGTATATGAAAGTGATAACATAGGAGACTCTCTATCATGAAGATCATGATGCTACTTTTGAAGCACAAGTGTGGTAAAAGGATAGTAACATTGTCCCATCTCTCTTTTTCTCTCATTTTTTTATTTGGGCCTTTTCTCTCTTTTTTTGTGGCCTCTTTTTTTTTTATTTTTTTTATTTTTCGTCTGGAGTCTCATCCCGACTTGTGGGGGAATCATAGTCTCCATCATCCTTTCCTCACTTGGGACAATGCTCTAATGATGATGATCATCACACTTTTATTTTCTTTACAACTCAAGAATTACAACTCAAAACTTAGAACAAAATATGACTCTATGTGGATGCCTCCAGTGGTGTACCGGGATATGCAATGAATCAAGAGTGACATGTATTAAAGAATTATGAACGGTGGCTTTGCCACAAATACGATGTCAACTAAATGATCATGCAAAGCAATATGACAATGATGAAACGTGTCATAGTAAACAAAACGATGGTAAGTTGCATGGCAATATATCTCGGAATGGCTATGGAAATGCCATGATAGGTAGGTATGGTGGCTGTTTTGAGGAAGGTATATGGTGGGTGTATGATACCGGCGAAAAGTGTGCGGTATTAGAGAGGCTAGCAATGGTGGAAGGATGAGAGTGTGTATAATCCATGGACTCAACATTAGTCATAAAGAACTCATATACTTGTTGCAAAAATCTAAAAGTTATCAAAGAAAAGTATTACGCGCATGCTCCTAGGGGGATAGATTGGTAGGAAAAGACCATCGCTCGTCCCCGACCGCCACTCATAAGGAAGACGATCAATAAATAAATCATGCTCCGACTTCATCACATAACGGCTCACCATACGTGCATGCTACGGGAATCACAAACTTAACACAAGTATTTCTCAAATTCACAACTACTCAACTAGCATGACTCTAATATCACCATCTTCATATCTCAAAACAATTATCAAGCATCAAACTTCTCATAGTATTCAACACACTCATAAGAAAATTTTCTACTAATCTTGGATGCCTATCATAATTAAAGCAAATTACCATGCTGTTTTGTAGGACTCTCAAAATAATATAAGTGAAGCATGAGAGAACAATAGTTTCTATAAAACAAATCCACCACCGTGCTCTAAAAGATATAAGTGAAGCACTAGAGCAAAAACTATATAGCTCAAAAGATATAAGTGAAGCACACAGAGTATTCTAATAAATTCCGAATCATGTGTGTCTCTCTCAAAAGGTGTGTACAGAAAGGATGATTGTGGTAAACTAAAAGGCAAAGACTCAAATTATACAAGACGCTCCAAGCAAAACACATATCATGTGGTGAATAACAATATAGCTCCAACTAAAGTTACCGATGGACGAAGACGAAAGAGAGGATGCCTTCCGGGGCATCCCCAAGCTTTGGATTTTTGGTGTCCTTAGATTTCTCCTTGTTCCATAATCCATCAAATCTTTTACCCAAAACTTGAAAACTTCACAACACAAAACTCAACAGAAAATCTCGTGAGCTCCGTTAGCGAAAGAAAACAAAACACCACTTCAAGGTACTGTAATGAACTCATTCTTTATTTGTATTGGTGTTAAACCTACTGTATTCCAACTTCTCTATGGTTTATAAACTCTTTTACTAGCCATAGATTCATCAAAATAAGCAAACAACACACGAAAAACAGAATCTGTCAAAAACAGAACAGTCTGTAGTAATCTGTAACTAACGCAAACTTCTAGAACTCAAAGAAATCTACCAAAATAGGACGACCTGAAAAATTTGTTTATTGATCTACTGCAATTGGAATCAGTATTTTATCACGTTCTGGTGATTTTTAACAATTGTTTCCGTGAACAGAAAGTTTCTGGAATTTTCAGCAAGATCAAATAACTATCATCCAAGAAGATCCTATAGGTTTAACTTGGCACAAACACTAATTAAAACATAAAAATAAATCTAACCAGAGGCTAGATCAAATATTTATTCCTAAACAGAAGCAAAAAGCAAAAAACTAAATTAAAATTGGGTTGCCTCCCAACAAGCGCTATTGTTTAACGCCCCTAGCTAGGCATAAAAGCAAGGATAGATCTAGGTATTGCCATCTTTGGTAGGCAATCCATAAGTGGCTCTCATAATGGATTCATAAGGTTATTTTATTTTATTTCTAGGGAAGTGTTCCATGCCTTTCCTTAACGGAAATTGGAATCTAATATTCCCTTCCTTCATATCAATAATTGCACCAATCGTTCTAAGGAAAGGTCTACCAAGAATAATAGGACATGAAGGATTGCAATCTATATCAAGAACAATGAAATCTACGGGCACATAGTTACTATTTGCAACAATAAGAACATCATTAATTCTCTCCATAGGTTTCTTAATGGTGGAATCCGCAAGGTGCAAGTTCAAAGAACAATCATCAAATTCATGGAATCCTAGCAAATCACACAAAGTTTTTGGGATCATGGAAACACTAGCACCCAAATCACACAAAGCATAACATTCAAGATCTTTAATTTTAATTTTAATAGTAGGTTCCCACTCATCGTAAAGTTTTCCAGGGATAGAAACTTCCAACTCAAGTTTTTCTTCATAAGATTGCATCAAAGCATCAACGATATGTTTAGTAAAAGCTTTATTTTGACTATAAGCATGAGGAGAATTTAGCACGGATTGCAACAAGGAAATACAATCTATCAAAGAGAAATTATCATAATTAAATTCCTTGAAATCCAAGATAGTGTGTTCATTGATATCTAAAGTTCTGACTTCTTCAATCCCACTTTTACCAAATTTCGCATCAAGATTTAAAGACTCCGAATTTTTGGAACACCTTCTAGGTAAAGGTGGCTCATATTCAGTCCCATCATTATCAAGATTCATATTGCAAAACAAATATTTAATAGGGGACACATCAATAACTTTTATATCTTCATCTTTATTATCATGAAAATTTTCCGGTTTAGCGGCCATCTTATTAACTAAGGTGGCCTGCTTATCCGAGATTTCAGCTATTAATTTTTCGAGATGAGCAATCTGAGATTTCAAACCATAAAATTCCTTAGACATATCATCGAGCTCTTTATTCATATATCCCATAAAGCTTTTTTGTTCCTTAAGCTCGTTTCTAAAGAAATTATTATGCTCAAATTGTAAAGTCATAAAACGTCTGACGTTGCTTTCAATCTCATCTAACCTTTTAAGGTGAAGATCACCAAATCTAGGTAGAGCCATCGTGACAAGCAAGCTATCCAACACATGAGCAAACAAGAAGCAAGCGAAAAATAGGCAAACGGAAAAGAGAGGGCGAATAAAACGGCAAGGGTGAAGTGGGGGAGAGGAAAACGAGAGGCAAATGGCAAATAATGTAATGCGAGGGATAAGAGTTTGTGGTGGGTACTTGGTATGTCTTGACTTTTGTAGACTCGGCAACGGCACCAAGAATGTCTTGTAGTTGGGAGTCAAATCTTGACTTGACTTGGTGCGAATCTCCCCGGCAACGGCGCCAGAAATCCTTCTTGCTACCTCTTGAGCACTGCATTGGTTTTCCCTTGAAGAGGAAAGGGTGATGCAGTAAAGTAGCGTAAGTATTTCCCTCAGTTTTTGAGAACCAAGGTATCAATCCAGTAGGAGATCACGCTCGAGTCCCATGCACCTACACAAACAAATAAGAACCTCACAACCAACGCGATAAAGGGGTTGTCAATCCCTTCACGGTCACTTACGAGAGTGAGATCTGATAGATATGTGCCGGTGTGGAACGACACCTATGGGATCACAAGAATCCCTACTACGGTTGCCGGGGCGCGGGGTTGCGAGGAGAGCAGGGCTAGTAGACAGCACAAGGATCGTTTACCCAGGTTCGGGCCGCGAGGATGCGTAAAACCCTAGTCCTGCTTTGGTGGGTGTATATCAGAGAGTTCTTGAGCTCTCGAACTAGCTGTGGTGAGTGCGTGGTTCGAAAGAGCCGAATCCTCCTCCAGTATGCCATGGGCCTCCTTTTATAGTCGGAAGGGGCTACCACAGTGGCACACAGGAGGTGGAAAGGCGTACAGTGTCCTGAGCTTATCGTTCGTATTCCAGGACAAGACGCGTTTAATGGGTAGCTTAGGTGTCCTCTTGCTTTATCGGGGACGGGGCGAGGCCCGTCCCGTCCGTCGCCGCTCCTCCTTGCTTCGACACGCGCCTCGGCCAGTGATGCTTGCGGCGCCATGTAGGCAGGCAGGCAGCTGAGGTGGCGCGGTGGTGGAGCCTTCACGAAGATCTTCATGCCGCCACACAGGCGCTCGATGAGTTGGCCTGGGAGCTGCATGTTGCCACGCAGGTGCCCGCCCAGCTGGTTGGGCTGGAAGTTGCATGTGAACGGCGGTGGAAGCTTGGTTGACGTGGGCCTAGCGGTGGCCCTGCTGGCGTTCTTGGCGAGGGCCTTGCCGGGTGGCCCAGCAAGGGTCTTGCCGTGGCGCGCTGTCATCCCCGGCAAGGGCCTTGCCGGGGGTCTGGTGGCCTTCCTCGGCAAGGATCTTGTGGAGGATCATCGTCTCCTAATCCTCATATGATCTTGAATATGTCTTCACAAAGATCTGCATGCCACCACAGAGGTGCCTTCCCGAGCCCTGGCCCCACGTGGATGATGGCGTTAGGGACCGTGGGCTCAAGGGTGGCTTGCTTCGTTGGTGTGGGGCGGGCTGCCCTGGCAAGGGTCTTGCCGGGGGAACCTGCTTCGCCCCTCTGCTCTTTGTGGTCTTGGTCTTGGCGTTGCTCTCATTATCTTGGGCTTCGGTCTTACCTTGGCCCACCTCCCCTGCTCTTCTTGGTGTGACCGTAGGCGCGGTCTGACTGCCCATGCACAGGTATAGGGATACAAAAATGCACCCCTCTTTTTGTACACCGGCAGGAGCCCCTGGGCCTGGGCCACACATAAGCGCGACACGTTGTTGGGCCAGGCCCAAAATGGTGCGCGGGCAGGCGGGGCGGTTTTTACCATGGTAAGACTTTTCGCGTGCGGCGCTTCCCACGACCCGCGCGCGTGGCGCGGCGTGGAGGGGTGTGCGTGACGTGGGCGGCATGCGTGGGGCGGCTTCTGCACGCATGCGTCACATCACAGTAAATGGGCAGCGCGGCCCGTGGCTTCCCCATAAAAAGGGATAACCGCGGGCACACTGTTCCGTTTACCCTTCGCGCAACCCCAATCTCGGAAACCTCCGTCTGCCTTCCTCTTCTTCTTCAAGCCCCATTCCTGCTTGCCGTCGTTGCGCTTCCGCCACCCTCTGTCCTGCGTTCCTCCCCCAGCCGCTATGGCGCCAAAATCCACCAAGGGCAAGGGAGTGGCCAAGGACGCCGGAGCCGCCGGAGAGTGTGCTGGCGGTGCAGCGGACACAGTCCGCCTTCTTCCCCTCGACGGTTGATGTGTTCAAGCTTCGGGACTCCTTCAGGCCCCTGTGGGGAGTGAAGACGGGGGGGGGGGGGATTCGGGGCATCCAGCCACGCGCGTCATCCCCGCCGACTGCGCCGAGGCTGCCCCAAATCGGTACCCCTTCTTTGTCGATTATTTTTCCTGCGGACTCTGTCCTCCCTTCTCTGATTTCATCAGCGAAGTCATGCATACCTTTGGCTTCCGCCTCCTAGATTTTACTCCGAATGCGGTGGCATGCATGGCCCTTTTCGCGCATCTCTGTGAGGGCTTCGCCGGGGTGCACCCCAACACGGCGCTCTTCCGCCATTACTTCTCCCCTCGGATCCAACCAGGGGGCGCCATCTCCGGTTGCATTGCCTGGATCTCAAGATCCAAGGGGGCGTATTCGGAGGGCGCCATGAAGGAGAGGTGGGAAGAATGGCGGGGTCGGTGGTGCTGTATCGAGGAGGAGGACCCGCTGGTGTTCTGCGAAGTTCGCCGGGCACCGCCGGTCTGCCGAAGCGATTGGAGCGACGTCGATGCCGACGACGAGAAGCTCACGGTTGCCACCACCAGGATCCTCCGGCTCACCGAGGCCGGCCTCACCCTTGAGATGATCGGGGCGGACTTCATCCGCTGCCGGATCGCTCCACTGCATAACAAGGGGAGGCCAGCCTGGCTCTTCACGAACCCCGCCGACATCATGCGGCTTCGTCCCGGCCTCGACCACAATTTCACAGTGATGGGACACGCCCATTTCTGCCAGTAGCTCTTCCAGCTTGACGTGGGTCGCGACGGCGAGGCCGAGCGGACCGGCAAGGTCGTGAGGGCCGCCGCGAAGGTCGGCAAGGTCCTCAAGGGGCCTCTGTTCAAGCTGCCGACGGGGGTGGTCCCGTTGTGCAACAACTCGCGCCGGTCCGATATCATTGCTATGATGCCGGACTGGAACGCGCATGGCCCCGACCCGAGCTGGAAGGAGCCGGAGGACGCCGAGGTGCAGCAGTTCTTTGACACCCTGCACGAGGGGTACGTCAACGCCGACGCCGAGCGGCTGCTTGTCCAGGACACCACCCAGGCAGAGCTGGACTACATCGCCACCAGGGCGAGGGAGGCACAGCTTGCCAGGGAGGCCGGTAGCGCTGGCGGTGTGGAGGACAAGACCGCGACTGCCGTGGAGGAGGAGGAGCTCGCCCAGTGGGCGGCGGCCGCCGGGGGAGCCAGCAGCGCCGGCACCGAGGCTCCTCTGGTTGAAGATGTGACCGGCGATTCATCGGAGGAGGAGCCCGAGACCGCAGGCCCGACGCCGGCTACGGGGAGAGGGCGAGTCCTGCGGCGGGCCAGTTCCGGCGAGCCGGTCCAGCCCGGCAGGGCTACGCGGCCACAGCTGACCTTGGAGGGGTCCGGACGCCACACGAGGGGCGCGGCGGCAAAGAAGCCGGCGAAGGTCGCGGTGAAGAAGAAGACAGCCGCCCCCTCTTCGTCCACGCGTGTCCAGACACCACCTCCTTCTCCTCCTCCGGCGAATGTTGATACGGAGGTCACCTTTGATTATGGATCCCTCAGCCCGAGGAGGAAGAGGAAGACGACAGAGGAGGAGGTGGACGACGAGTAAGTATCTGGTTCCTTTTCGTTATCTCTGCCTCCTCAATCTGTGTCATTCGTCTTGACTTGTCTTCATCTTTGCAGGGACATGGAGACGCTGGCCCAGAGAGTGAAGAGGGCCAAGGTCTCGGCGGGTGGCCAGCCCCCGGCTGTTACTTTGAGGGCGCCGTTGGTGGTGTCGAGCAGCCCACACAGCAGCCCCCGGCCTAGCCCCCAGCGTAAGTTGTTCACTCTTCCCCCATCGACACGGGTCAGGGGCACGACACTTTGGTGCTGACCTTGCCAGATATGCAGGAGGAGAGCAGCAGCAGGAGGAGCCGCAGAGGGCTACCCCCAACACGCCGCCCCCATCGACCACGCCGCCCCAAGGGGCATCCCCGGCAAGTGCGCCAAGTACTGAGCCTACGCACATGGAGGAGGAGGAGGAGAACTTGGGCGCCGGCGGCTTTGCCTCGACGCCAAATGTTGGCGGGGAGGGGACTTCCGTTTCCCAGCCTGGTACCGGCACTGGTAAGCCATTCGCCGCTCATCCCTGTTCTTTTTCTTTCTGGCTCTTGGTCCTGGCCTTGCCTCACCCCCTTCTTCGGCACCCAGATTCCTCCTCGCTGAACCCAGAGGACGTGGACACCGTCATCGAGGGCGTCGCCAAGGCCGCCGAGGCGGACGCCGAGCAGATTGCCGCCAAGGACGCTGCCGAGGACGCTGCCGAGGGGCCTACCGGGGAGGCCGGCAAGGCTGCCGCTGAGGAGGCCGGCTAGGGGCCTGCCGGGGAAGCCGGAGGGGCCACTGCCGAGGAGGAGGAGGAGGCTGGCGACCAGCCTTCCTCCTCTGCTGCTTCCGGCTCCGGCAAGTACCTGAGGGTGATTGATGACTTGTTCGTCCACCTTCCAGGCGCGTCGAGCACCAGGACACCCGTTGAGGGAGAGGTGTTCGACGACGAAGTGCTTGCCGCTGCCGGGCTTGAAGTCGTCGACGAGCCGATCGTTGGTGGCGACGGCTCGCAGGAGGAGCGGCTCCTCCATGCCATGGGCGCCAGCTTCCGGAAGCTCCAGGCGTTCCACCGCGCCCGCCTGGACAAGGTTAAGTCCAGGACGGCGGTGGTGGAGAAGGCGGAGGCGGACCTCCAGAAGCGCGTCGACGAGACGCAGGACTGGTTCCACGAGGCCCACAAGGAGCTCAAGGCTGCCCAGGGCGAGCTGGCCAAGCGTGACGTGGAGCTCACCATGAAGCTCGCCGACATCGAGAAAGCTGAAGAGACGGCGAGGAACTTGGCCGCGGCCGCCGAAGCCGCCCGGACCCAGCACGAGGTCGCGCTGAACTCCCAGGAGGAGGACCTCGCCGCACGTGAGGCAAAGCTTGCCGCCACGCTTCGCGGCAAGGATGCAGAGGTGGAGAAGCTTGTCATGCAGCGGACCAGTGAGCTGGAGCAGAGGCACGAAGAGGCACTCATTGCCCAGGCCCAGGTTCACGCCGACAAGGTGGAGGAGCTGGAGGCGGAGCGCGACGGGCTGAAGGAGCAGGCCCTGAAGCTATCCCAGGAGAGGGACACGCTTAACAGTGCCCTGACAGAGGCGCAGGGCGCGGTCGTCAGCAAGGCCGGGGAGCTCACCGAGGCCAACAACTCCATCAAAGACCTCCAGCTAAAGCTGGAGGGTCTCGAGAAGGTGCTGTCGGAGGCCAAAACCCGAGATGGGATCTTGGCCAAGGAGCTAGAGGTCGAGAAGCAGTTGCGGACGAACGAGGGCCTCAACTTCGCGGATCACGTGGCGGGCGAGAACCGTTGGCTCGATCGCCTCGCCACCGTCGCCAACCAGGCCGCCGCGCAGCTGGCCATCATGGGGATGCCGGATGTGAGGTATGTCCCGGAGCGGAGCGTGAGCGCCAATTGCAGCCTGACAATGTTCTTTGAGAAGGTCGTCGGCGCTCTGGAGCGGCTCCACACCAACCGGGTGGCCTCACTAGCCGAGGAGTCCCGGAGGCTTTTCCAGGGTGCCATGACCAAGGTTCTCACCAAGGTGGCGCACTGGTACCCCGACCTCGACTTCAACGCCGCGCTGGAGAGCTTGCTGAAGGGTACTGACCTCGCGCCGCTCAGGGAGCGCATCAAGCTCATCATCAGCCGTGTCGGCGGAATTCTGAGGGTGGAGGGCCAGCGCCGGGATTAGGCATCCCGTTCTTTATCGCCGCTGCAGGTTCACAACTAAGACAATCGCTATCTCTAGTTAGAACCGCAGCAACAATTTGATGTAATATAACTCTGCAGCACTTTCATTATTATGCATGTTATTTTTCTGTTCGATTTTCCTTTGTATGTCCTCCCTACGTTACTGGGTAGGCTCGCCGACGCGTAAACCCAAGGCGGCGTCTTGGGGACGGATCCCCATTGGCCTGCCGGGTGTGCTTGCTGCCGGGCGAACCACCTTGCCGCCCTTAGCGCGGCCGCCCGAACTGTCGAGCTTAACTTGAGTCAGAGTCGGGAGCGTTGCCAAGTGCGGAGGGCTACCCCGCCACTTTCGACGCGGCCGCTTTGAGCTGTTGAGCGGACTCGAAACAGAACAAGGGCGTTGCCAATTGCGGGAGGGCCCCTTTGCATGTAGGTCTCTCATACATAGGCGAGATCTCCGAGGACGATAACCTTACGTAAAGGAGGAAATAACTCAAAGCTCTGAATAACTTAGCTTTTCTGTTGCCGAGTTGGCGTCGTTCCCTCGGCTGCCTTCTTCTCAGGAGCCAAGGGCGATGAAGAACCGCTAGGATAACTACTAGCCCAGATTCTCACAATTGCGCCCCCTACCTGGCGCGCCAAAGATGTCGGTGTGGAACGACACCTATGGGATCACAAGAATCCCTACTACGGTTGCCGGGGTGCGGGGTTGCGAGAAGAGCAGGGCTAGTAGACAGCACAAGGATAGTTTACCCAGGTTCGGGCCGCGAGGATGCGTAAAACCCTAGTCCTGCTTTGGTGGGTGTATTTCAGAGAGTTCTTGAGCTCTCGAACTAGCTGTTGTGAGTGCGTGGTTTGAAAGAGCCGAATCCTCCTCAAGTATGCCATGGGCCTCCTTTTATAGTCGGAAGGGGCTGCCACAGTGGCACACAGGAGGTGGAAAGGCGTATTGTGTCCTGAGCTTATCGCTCGTATTCCAGGACAAGACACATTTAATGCGTAGCTTAGGTGTCCTCTTGCTTTATCGGGGACGGGGGCAAGGCCCGTCCCGTCCGTCACCGCTCCTCCTCGCTTCGACACGCGCCTCGGCCAGTGATGCGTGTGGTGCCATGTAGGCAGGCAGGCAGCTGACGTGGCGCGGTGGTGGAGCCTTCACAAAGATCTGCATGCTGCCACGCAGGCGCTCGATGAGTTGGCCTGGGAGCTGCATGTTGCCACGCAGGTGCCCGCCCAGCTGGTTGGGCTGGCAGCTGCATGTGAATGACGGTGGAAGCTTGGTTGACGTGGGCCTAGCGGTGGCCCTGCTGGCGTTCTTGGCGAGGGCCTTGCCGGGCCGTCTTGCCGTGGCGCGCTGTCGTCCCCGGCAAGGGCCTTGCCGGGGGTCTGGTGGCCTTCCTCGGCAAGGATCTTGCCGAGGATCGTCGTCTCCTAATCCTCATCTGATCTTGAATATGTCTTCACAAAGATCTGCATGCCACCACAGAGGTGCCTTCCCGAGCCCTGGCCCCACGTGGATGATGGCGTTGGGGACCGTGGGCTCAAGGGTGGCTCGCTCCATTGGTGTGGGGCGGGCTGCCCCGGCAAGGTTCTTGCCGGGGGAACCTGCTTCTCCCCTCTGCTCTTTGTGGTCTTGGTCTTGGCGTTGCTCTCATTATCTTGGGCTTCGGTCTTACCTTGGCCCACCTCCCCTGCTCTGCTTGGTGTGACCGTAGGCGCGGCTCTGACTGCCCGTGCACAGGTATAGGGGTACAAAAACGCACCCCTCTTTTTGTACACCGACAATATGATAAGATAATATTTTTTTGGTATTTTTATGATAAATAGAAATAAATATGCAAAGTAAAATAAACAGAAATAGAAATGGCTAAGTGTTGGAAGATTAATATGATGGAAAATAGACCCGGGGGCCATAGGTTTCACTAGTCGCTTCTCTCAAGAGCATAAGTATTACGGTGGGTGAACAAATTACTGTCGAGCAATTGATAGAATTGAGCATAGTTATGAGAATATCTAGGTATGATCATGTATATAGGCATCACGTCCGCGACAAGTACACCGACTCATGCCTGCATCTACTACTATTACTCCACACATCGACCGCTATCCAGCATGCATCTAGAGTATTAAGTTCATAAGAACGGAGTAACGCTTTAAGCAAGATGACATGATGTAGAGGGATAAACTCATGCAATATGATATAAACCCCATCTTTTTATCCTCGATGGCAATAATACAATACGTGTCGTTTCCCTTTCTGTCACTGGGATCGAGCACCGCAAGATTGAACCCAAAGCTAAGCACTTCTCCCATTGCAAGAAAGATCAATCTAGTAGGCCAAACCAAACTGATAATTCGAAGAGACTTGCAAAGATAACCAATCATACATAAAAGAATTCAGAGGAGATTCAAATATTGTTCATAGATAAACTTGATCATAAACCCACAATTCATCGGATCTCGACAAACGCACCACAAAAGAAGATTACATCGAATAGATCTCCAAGAGAATCAAGGAGAACTTTGTATTGAGATCCAAAGAGAGAGAAGAAGCCATCTAGCTAATAACTATGGACTCGAAGGTCTGAGGTAAACTACTCACACATCATCGGAGAGGCTATGGTGTTGATGTAGAAGCCCTCCGTGATCAATGCCCCCTCCGACGGAGCGCCGGAAAAGGCCCCAAGATGGGATCTCATGGGTACAGAAGGTTGCGGCGGTGGAAATAGGCTTTTGGCTCTGTATCTGATGTTTCCAGGGTACATGGGTATATATAGGAGGAAGAAGTACGTCGGTGGAGCAACGTGGGCCCCACGAGGGTGGAGGGCACGCCTGGGGGGTAGGCGCGCCCCCTGCCTTGTGCTCTCCTCGTTGCTTTCTTTACGTAGACTACAAGTCCTCTGGATCACGTTTTTTCCGAAAATCACGTTCCCGAAGGTTTCATTCCGTTTGGACTCCGTTTGATATCCTTTTTCTGCGAAACACTCAAATAGGCAAAAAAACAGCAATTCGGGCTCGGCCTCCGGTTAATAGGTTAGTCCCAAAAAATAATATAAAAGTGTATAATAAAGCCCATTAAACATCCAAAATAGAATAGAATATAGCATGGAACAAGAAAAAATTATAGATATGTTGGAGACGTATCACTACTCGATAGGTCAGTGTGCCAAGCTTTACGGCTTAGAATCGGGACTTCAAAGACGTTTTGAATGTCATGGAGCATATGAGATGTTCCAGGAGTTGAAGTTAATATTTCAAGCAAATGCCCGAGTTGAGAGATATGAAGTCTCCAACAAGTTCTATAGCTGCAAGATGGAGGAGAATAGTTCTATCAGTGAACACATACTCAGAATGTCTGGGTACCATAACCAGTTGACTCAGCTGGGAGTTAATCTTCCTGATGATAGTGTCATTGACAGAGTTCTTCAATCACTGCCACCAAGCTATAAAGGCTTCGTGATGAACTATAATATGCAAGGGATGGAAAAGACAATTCCCTAGCTCTTTGCAATGCTAAAGGCTGCGAAGGTAGAAATCAAGAAGGAGCATCAAGTGTTGATGGTTAGCAAGACCACTAGTTTCAAGAAAAAGGGCAAAGGGAAGAAGGGGAACTTCAAGAAGAACGGCAAACAAGTTGCTTCTCAAGGGAAGAAGCCCAAGTCTGGACCTAAGCCTGAGACTGAGTGCTTCTACTGCAAAGGGACTGGTCACCGGAAGCGGAACTGCCCCAAGTATTTGGCGGATAAGAAGGATGGCAAAGTGAAAGGTATATTTGATATACATGTTATTGATGTGTACCTTACTAATGCTCGTAGTAGCGGCTGGGTATTTGATACTGGTTCTGTTGCTCATATTTGCAACTCGCAACAGGGGCTACATATTAAACGAAGATTGGCTAAGGACGAGGTGACACTGCGCGTGGGAAATGGTTCCAAAGTCGATGTGATCGCCGTCGGCACGCTACCTCTACATCTACCGTCGGGATTAGTTTTAGACCTGAATAATTGTTATTTGGTGCCAGTGTTGAGCATGAACATTATATCTGGATCTTGTTTAATGCGAGACGGTTATTCATTTAAATCAGAGAATAATGGTTG
Organism: Aegilops tauschii subsp. strangulata; assembly: GCF_002575655.3. Lineage (NCBI taxonomy): Eukaryota > Viridiplantae > Streptophyta > Magnoliopsida > Poales > Poaceae > Aegilops > Aegilops tauschii. The sequence goes on from NC_053039.3 coordinate 491,591,676, forward strand.
TTCTATTTATATGAGTAATATCTATTATGGTCATGCACCCTTGATGAGTGGTCTATTTCTGTTGAATCTTGATTGTAGTGATACACATATTCATAATATTGAAGCCAAAAGATACAAAGTTAATAATGATAGTGCAACTTATTTGTGGCACTGCCGTTTAGGTCATATTGGTGTAAAGCGCATGAAGAAACTCCATGCTGATGGGCTTTTGGAATCACTTGATTATGAATCACTTGATGCTTGCGAACCATGCCTCATGGGCAAGATGATTAAGACTCCATTCTCCGGAACAACGGAGCGAGCAACTGACTTGTTGGAAATAATACATACTGATGTATGCGGTCCGATGAGTGTTGAGGCCCGCGGCGGTTATTTTCTGACCTTCACAGATGATTTGAGCAGATATGGGTATATCTACTTAATGAAACATAAGTCTGAAACATTTGAAAAGTTCAAAGAATTTCAAAGTGAAGTGGAAAATCATCATAGCAAGAAAATAAAGTTTCTACGATCTGATCGTGAAGGTGAATTTTTGAGTTATGAGTTTGGTCTTCATTTGAAACAATGTGGAATAGTTTCGCAACTCACGCCACCTGGAACACCACAGCGTAATGGTGTGTCCGAACGTCGTAACCGTACTTTATTAGATGGTGCGATCTATGATGTCTCCTACTGATTTATCGCTATCGTTTTGGGGTTATGCTTTAGAGCGGCTGCATTCACATTAAATAGGGCACCATCTAAATCCGTTGAGACGACACCATATGAACTGTGGTTTGGCAAGAAAACTAAGCTGTCATTTCTTAAAGTTTGGAGCTGCGATGCTTATGTGAAAAAGCTTCAACCTGATAAGCTCGAACCCAAATTGAAGAAATGCGTCTTCATAGGATACCCAAAGAAGACTGTTGGGTACACTTCTATCAAAGATCCGAAGGCAAGATATTCGTTGCTGAGAATGGATCCTTTCTAGAGAAGGAGTTTCTCTCGAAAGAAGTGAGTGGGAGGAAAGTAGAACTTGATGAGGTAATTGTACCTTCTCCCGAATTGGAAAGTAGTTCATCACATAAATCAGTTCCAGTGATTCCTACACCAATTAGTGAGGAAATTAATGATGATGATCATGAAACTTCAGATCAAGTTACTACCAAACCTCGTAGGTCAACCAGAGTACGTTCCGCACCAGAGTGGTACGGTAATCCTATTCTGGACGTCATGTTACTAGACCATGACGAACCTACGAACTATGAGGAAGCGATGATGAGCCCAGATTCCGCAAAATGTCTTAAGGCCATGAAATCTGAGATGGGATCCATGTATGAGAACAAAGTGTGGACTTTGGTTGACTTGCCCAATGATCGGCAAGCCATAGAGAATAAATGGATCTTCAAGAAGAAGACTGACGTTAATGGTAATGTTACTGTCTACAAAGCTCGACTTGTTGCGAAAGGTTTTCGACAAGTTCAAGGAGTTGACTACAATGAGACCTTCTCACCCATAGCGATGCTTAAGTCTGTCCGAATCATGTTAGCAATTGCAGCATTTTATGATTATGAAATCTGGCATATGGATGTCAAAACTGCATTCCTTAATGGACATCTTAAAGAAGAGTTGTATATGATGAAACCAGAAGGTTTTGTCAATCCTGAAGGTGCTAACAAAGTGTGCAAGCTCCAGCGATCCATTTATGGACTGTTGCAAGCCTCTCGGAGTTGGAATATACACTTTGATGGTGTGATCAAAACATATGGTTTTATATAGACCTTTGGAGAAGCCTGTATTTACAAGAAATTGAGTGGGAGATCTGTAGCATTTCTAATATTACATGTGGATGACATATTGTTGATTGGAAATACAGAATTTCTGGATAGCATAAAAGGATACTTGAATAAGAATTTTTCAGTGAAAGACCTCGGTGAAGCTGCTTATATATTGGGCATCAAGATCTATAGAGATAGATCAAGATGCTTAATTGGACTTTCACAAAGCACATACCTTGATAAATTTTTGAAGAAGTTCAAAATGGATCAGTCAAAGAAAGTGTTCTTGCCTGTGTTACAAGGTGTGAAGTTGAGTGAGACTCAATGCCCCACCACTGCAGAAGATAGAGAGAAAATGAAAGTCATTCCATATACCTCAGCCATAGGTTCTATCATGTATGCAATGCTGTGTACCAGACCTGATGTGTGCCTTGCTATAAGTATAGTAGGGAGGTACCAAAGTAATCCCGGAGTAGATCACTGGATAGTGGTCAAAAAAATCCTGAAATACCTGAAAAGGACTAAGGATATGTTTCTCGTTTATGGAGGTGACAAAGAGCTCGTCGTAATTGGTTACGTTGATGCAAGCTTTGACACTGATCCAAATGACTCTAAGTCGCAAACCGGATACATATTTATATTGAATGGTGGAGCTGTTAGTTGGTGCAGTTCCAAGCAAAGCGTCGTGACGGGATCTACGTGTGAAGCGGAGTACATAGCAACTTCGGAAGCAGCAAATGAAGGAGTCCGGATGAAAGAGTTCATATCCGATCTAGGTGTAATACCTAGTGCATCGGGTCCAATGAAAATCTGTTGTGACAATACTCGAGCAATTGCCTTGGCGAAGGAATCCAGATTTCACAAGAGAACCAAGCACATCAAGAGACGCTTCAATTCCATCTGCGATCTAGTCAAGGAGGGAGACATAGAAGTTTGCAAAATACATACGTATCTGAATGTTGCAGACCCGTTGACTAAGCCTCTTCCATGAGCAAAACATGATCAACACTAAGACTCCATGGGTGTTAGAATCATTACTATGTAATCTAGATTATTGACTCTAGTGCAAGTGGGAGACTGAAGGAAAAATGCCCTAGAGGCAATAATAAAGTTGTTATTTATACTTCCTTATATCATGATAAATGTTTATTATTCATGCTAGAATTGTATTAACCGGAAACTTAGTACATGTGTGAATACATAGACAAACAGAGTGTCACTGGTGTACGTCGGTCCTAAACAAACGGTTTTTAGCCCCTTACTATGACAGCATTTGGAACCATCTCCAAGTGAGTGTGGGCGATAGGGTGGTCCTTCCCACACGACCCAGAAACCGTCGGGGATAGGGAGCCTTGATGCATACATTTGTCCCTATATAACCATTTCCGATATCTCAAATATCCCAAACGCTTCATCCTTGCTACTCGTTTCTGCTCGCATTGCCATCGCAGTTGGAGTTTTGTGGTTCTGCCTAAAACTAGGCAGATTCCATGCACGGGAGTTTTCCAGGCAGATTCTAGGCACAGGAGTTTTACGATGCCTGGCACATCACAAACAGTTCATGATTATAAACCGTGTATGATAGGTAGATAATCACACACATTTAGTTTTCCCGCACCGTATGTGATAGTGTCTGAAATCACACACGCTTTGCAAATGGCAACTGTGTGCATGCTTGCACATGTTTCCTCTCTGTGAACTGTCTCGGATTATGGTGTATATCGCAAACGTTTGTGTTTTACCAACTGTGTGTGCCGTAATGACCTGCACAATGTAATCTCGCCCTAATTTAATTGCTGCTATTTTAAATTGTACCTAATTTAAACTTGAAAGTAGGCTATAACTTTATTCATATCCATCAGGTTCAAACAACCAATGCATTATTTGATTCACGGATACATATATTTAAGAATTACATAAGCACCAAATAAAATGATGTACCAGGGTTCTATACTTGTACTATTACAGATGGTAAAGAAAGAGGCGACAAACATTCCAGTTGCTGAACAAGGTGAAGCGGAATGGCCCTATTGTGCTCTCCTGGATGCAGAAGTCATGCAGGACTATAGTCCAACCCCTTGTGAGGGTCGGCCGCATATCATGTAGTTTGAGAGGTAATCTTGAGTAAACTGCTTTAGGATCCACTGCAAAAGAAAAAAGATTCAGATATTGTCATCTAACACAACTCATTACGGGCAGTAAAAAGAAGGCTACAGGGTTCTTACTTACCATCCGGCAGTTCACTGTTGTCTTGCATAAAGTGTAAACAAATAGTTCGATTGACACCTTTTGACCCATTTTAATAACAATCTTTATCAGTTTCCTCACTTGATGCTGGTTCATGAAAATTTCATTGCCCCATACGCAGAAAGGGTGGAAGTGTGGATCTTTGGCAATGATATATGTACCTAAAAACACCAAGTTAATATTAGAAGCTAAACAACAATTGAAAAATAACGTAGTACAACACTCCATCCATCCCATTATATAAGATTTTATTACATGTATATCTAGACATCATCAGCACATTAAGGTAACACTCTTCCTTGTTGCTATGTAGCTTGGGATTGCATATTTAGTCATTCAGTACAATGCATGTTGCTAAACAACAATTGAAAAATGAAAAGGCATGTTAACTGAAATATCCTTAACAGCAACCAGATATCGTAATTCATAGTGGTATTGTTGAAACTGTTATTGATGAAATTGAACTGCACGGAAAATAGTTGCACATATAGAGCATCACATTGTGAAGAACTGAAATAAACAAGTCCTAAGGACATCTCTAGGCGATCCTTAAAAAGTTAAAGGACTAAAACCCTTAGTGGATATATATACTCCAGCAATTTTTGGCCTTTACCAGTCGATCCCCTAAACTTAAGGTTTTAAACTTCAATTTGATCAAGTTCAAAGCAGGTTCAACCGAAAGTATCATGCCTTCAAACATAAACATAGATAGTTTTGCATAACCGAACATAAAACATAAATTTAAACTAAGCTAAACTACTTTCGGTCGAAGTAGAGGTCGAGCCAATCCTTCCTTGTCATGTACGGTGTGGCACGAGCCGGGTCCAGGCCAGTACCATCTTCGGGGTCGTTGGGGAAGGCACTCCTCCACTCGTCGACGTCGATCTCCTCATCCTCAGGCCCACCTTGATGCCCTCCGCGCCGCCGTCACCGCTGCCTTCGACCCCGTCATCAGAGGAGAGCGCGATAACCTCGCCGCCCTCCGCGCCGCCGTCCTCGCCGCCTTCGACCCCGTCATCGGAGGAGAGAACGATAACCTCACCTCCCTCCACGTCGGCAAAGATCGCCCGCTCTGCCTCCACGAGCTCCGGGTGCTGCCGGCGGAGCTCTTGCATGTAGGCTTGTTGGCGGCCTCGGCCTCGAGGTGCTCCCACGCCTCGCGGTCCTCCCACGTCATAGCCGAGCTCACCACCCCTCGCTCTGGCGGAACGAGGTCGACCAGACGTGTGCCGAAGGGGAAATTGAGCCTAGCCGCCGCGTTGTGGTAGCGGACCTGCCAGAGGTTGTACTCCATGGCTGCGAGCTCGGCCATGTGGAAGCTACGGAGCCACCGGCGGGTGTGGGTCTCTCGATCTGTAATCTTGGCGACCCACATCCCCCACCGCCGCTGTCGTACCCCGAGGTAGGACTTCGTCGGCTGCCGGTCCGAGCGAGGACGGGGAAGTCCTCGAACCGGCGTAGGGGCGCGGCGGCGGGCAGATCGGGGGACCGGTGACGGCGGATCGGGCCCGCGGAGGACGACCAGGACACCTCGCCGGCGTCAGGCGAAAAGGCCGCGATAAACCTCTTTTTGGCCATTGGCTCCTCGAGCTCCCCGGCACACAGGCAGAGGTTGAGGATGGAGGCGCTGGCAATGGCGGCGACCTACCAATGGTTTTGAGGGTTGTGTGTGTCTGTGTGAGCGGAGGTTTTCGGGTGTGTGTGGAGGGGCGGGGGGGAAGGTTGTGTTTGAGGAAATACTGCGGCAACTGAAAATCTTACTAGGCGGGGCTACTGAAAATTTGCATCAAGGGCGAGCAGATATTTTTGAGATTGCGAGGGATGAACAGGCGGGAGTAAAATGCCGGGGCTACTGAAAATTTGAATCAAGGGACTGAAGCAGAGCGGGAGTAACAGGCATCGCACACGGTCCGCACATACTAATCCTGTGCTATCAAACATTAAAACCTTCCAGGCGGTAGATATTTTTTAGATTGCGACGCAGTAATATTTTCGAGATTGCGAGGGATGCAGAGGGGGGAGTTTTTGGGGAGCGAGTTAGTGTGATTGACACGCCGGCTGTGGACTGTAGCCGACGCACCTTCTCGCGTAAGCTATAGGTGTACTATACACCGACGGTGCTCCAAGATATTTTGTACTACATCTCACATGGTTGGTGATAATAAACTGTGTGGGATGTACTTGATTTGAATTACAAAATGGGGTCACAGCGGCAATGGACGCTGTTTGAATTGCTAGACCTTTTATCTGCAGTGAACATGCAAATATATGTGTGCGTAAAAGAATGGGAATTATTTAGGGTTTGTTTGGACATTTTATACATTAAACTAGTTTTCTAGCCATTTCAGGTGCACAACTCAAAATTAAACTACATGCACATGCTCCGGTGCATACAAATTGGTTGAAAAATCAAATATGTGTCCTTCAGTGCATCCTTAGGTCCCATGCAATAAATGGGAATGAATTTTTCGGGGTTCGTTTGGCCTTTTTTATACATTAACTGGGTTTTCTAGGCATTTTATGTGCATAATTCAAATTTGAACTACAAGCACATGCTCCAATGAGTTGGGGAACGTAGTAATTTCAAAAAAGTTCCTACGCACACACAAGATCATGGTGATGCATAGCAACGAGAGGGGATAGTGTTGTCCACATACCCTCGTAGACCGAAAGCGGAAGCGTTAGCACAACGCGGTTGATGTAGTCGTACGTCTTCACGATCCGATCGATCAAGTACCGAACGTACGACACCTCCGAGTTCAGCACACGTTCAGCCCGATGACGTCCCTCGAACTCCGATCCAGCCGAGTGTTGAGGGAGAGTTTCATCAGCACGACGGCGTGGTGACGATGATGATGTTCCACTGACGCAGGGCTTCGCCTAAGCACCGCTACAGTATTATCGAGGTGGACTATGGTGGAGGGGGGCACCGCACACGGCTAAAAGATCAAATCAATTGTTGTGTCTCTAGGGTGCCCCCTGCCCCCGTATATAAAGGAGCAAGGGGGGAGGTGCGGCCGGCCAGGAGGAGGCGCGCCAGGAGGAGTTCTACTCCCACCGGGAGTAGAACTCCCTACCTTCCTTGTTGGATTAGGAGAAGGGGGGAAGAGGAGGGAGAGAGGAAGGAAAGGGGGGCGCCGCCCCCTCTCCTTGTCCTATTCGGACTAGAGGGGCAGGGGCGCGCGGCCCTGCCCTAGCCGCCTCTCCTCTTCTCCACTATGGCCCACTATGGCCCATTAAACCCCGGGGGGTTCCGGTAACCCCTCGGTACTCCGGTAAAATCCCGATTTCACCCGGAACACTTCCGATATCCAAATATAGGCTTCCAATATATCAATCTTCATGTCTCGACCATTTCAAGACTCCTTGTCATGTCCGTGATCACATCCGAGACTCCGAACAACCTTCGATACATCAAAGCTCATAATATAACTATCATCGAAACTTTAAGCGTGCGGACCCTACGGATTCGAGAACTATGTAGACATGACCGGGACACGTCTCCGGTCAATAACCAATAGCGGAACCTGGATGCTCATATTGGCTCCTACATATTCTACGAAGATCTTTATCGGTCAGACCTCATAACAACATACATTGTTCCCTTTGTCATCGGTATGTTACTTGCCCGAGATTCGATCATCGGTATCTCAATACCTAGTTCAATCTCGTTACCGGCAAGTCTCTTTACTCGTTCCGTAATACATCATCCCGCAACTAACTCATTAGTTGCAATGCTTGCAAGGCTTAAGTGATGTGCATTACCGAGTGGGCCCAGAGATACCTCTCCGACAATCGGAGTGACAAGTCCTAATCTCGAAATACGCCAACCCAACAAGTACCTTCGGAGACACCTATAGAGCACCTTTATAATCACCCAGTTACGTTGTGAAGTTTGGTAGCACACAAAGTGTTCCTCCGGTAAATGGGAGTTGCATAATCTCATAGTCATAGGAACATGTATAAGTCATGAAGAAAGCAATAGCAACATACTAAACGATCGAGTGCTAAGCTAACGGAATGGGTCAAGTCAATCACATCATTGTCCTAATGATGTGATCCCGTTAATCAAATGACAACTCATGTCTATGGCTAGGAAACATAACCATCTTTGATTAATGAGCTAGTCAAGTAGAGGCACACTAGTGACACTCCGTTTGTCTATGTATTCACACAAGTATTACGTTTCCAGTTAATACAATTCTAGCATGAATAATAAACATTTATCATGATATAAGGAAATAAATAATAACTTTATTATTGCCTCTAGGGCATATTTCCTTCAGTCTCCCACTTGCACTAGAGTCAATAATCTAGATTACATAGTAATGATTCTAACACCCATGGAGCCTTGGTGCTGATCATGTTTTGCTCGTGGAAGAGGCTTAGTCAGCGGGTCTGCAACATTCAGATCCGTATGTATCTAGCAAATTTATATGTATCCCACCTGGACTAAATCCCGGATGGAATTGAAGCGTCTCTTGATGTGCTTGGTTCTCTTGTGAAATCTGGATTCCTTCGCCAAGGCAATTGCACCAGTATTGTCACAAAAGATTTTCATTGGACCCGATGCACTAGGTATGACACCTAGATCGGATATGAACTCCTTCATCCAGACTCCTTCATTTGCTGCTTCCGAAGCAGCTATATATTCCGCTTCACACGTAGATCCCGCCACAACGCTTTGTTTAGAACTGCACCAAATGACAGCTCCACCGTTCAATGTAAACACGTATCCGGTTTGCGATTTAGAATCGTCCGGATCAGTGTCAAAGCTTGCATCGACGTAACCATTTATGACTAGCTCTTTGTCACCTCCATAAATGAGAAACATATCCTTAGTCCTTTTCAGGTATTTCAGGATGTTCTCGACCGCTGTCCAGTGATCCACTCCTGGATTACTTTGGTAACTCCCTGCCAAACTTATAGCAAGGCACACATCAAGTCTGGTACACAGCATTGCATACATGATAGAGCCTATGGCTGAAGCATAGGGAACATCTTTCATCTTCTCTCTATCTTCTGCAGTGGTCGGGCATTGAGTCTTACTCAACTTCACACCTTGTAACACAGGCGAGAACCCTTTCTTTGCTTGATCCATTTTGAACTTCTTCAAAACTTTGTCAAGGTATGTGCTTTGTGAAAGTCCAATTAAGCATCTTGATCTATATCTATAGATCTTGATGCCCAATATATAAGCAGCTTCACCGAGGTCTTTCATTGAAAAACTCTTATTCAAGTATCCCTTTATGCTATCCAGAAATTCTATATCATTTCCAATCAACAATATGTCATCCACATATAATATCAGAAATGCTACAGAGCTCCCACTCACTTTCTTGTAAATACAGGCTTCTCCAAAAGTCTGACAAAACCAAATGCTTTGATCACACTATCAAAGCGTTTATTCCAACTCCGAGAGGCTTGCACTAGTCCATAAATGGATCGCTGGAGCTTGCACACTTTGTTAGCTCCCTTTGGATCGACAAAACCTTCTGGTTGCATCATATACAACTCTTCTTCCAGAAATCCATTTAGGAATGCTGTTTTGACATCCATTTGCCAAATTTCATAATCATAAAATGCGGCAATTGCTAACATGATTCGGACAGACTTAAGCATCGCTACGGGTGAGAAAGTCTCATCGTAGTCAATCCCTTGAACTTGTCGAAAACCTTTTTCAACAAGTCGAGCTTTATAGATGGTAACATTACCGTCAGCGTCAGTCTTCTTCTTGAAGATCCATTTATTCTCAATGGCTTGCCGATCATCGGGCAAGTCAACCAAAGTCCACACTTTGTTCTCATACATGGATCCCATCTCAGATTTCATGGCCTCAAGCCATTTTGCAGAATCTGGGCTCACCATCGCTTCTTCATAGTTCATAGGTTCGTCATGGTCTAATAACATAACCTCCAGAACAGGATTACCGTACCACTCTGGTGCGGATCTTACTCTGGTTGACCTACGAGGTTCAGTAACAACTTGATCTGAAGTTTCATGATCATCATCATTAACTTCCTCACTAATTGGTGTAGGCGTCACAGGAACCGGTTTCTGTGATCAACTACTTTCCAATAAGGGAGCAGGTACAGTTACCTCATCAAGTTCTACTTTCCTCCCACTCACTTCTTTCAAGAGAAACTCCTTCTCTAGAAAGGATCCATTCTTAGCAATGAATGTCTTGCCTTCGGATCTGTGATAGAAGGTGTACCCAACAGTCTCCTTTGGGTATCCTATGAAGACACATTTCTCCGATTTGGGTTCGAGCTTATCAGGTTGAAGCTTTTTCACATAAGCATCGCAGCCCCAAACTTTAAGAAACGACAGCTTTGGTTTCTTGCCAAACCACAGTTCATAAGGCATTGTCTCAACGGATTTCGATGGTGCCCTATTTAACGTGAATGCAGCCGTCTCTAAAGCATAACCCCAAAACGATAGCGGTAAATCAGTAAGAGACATCATAGATCGCACCATATCTAGTAAAGTACGATTACGACGTTCGGACACACCATTACGCTGTGGTGTTCCGGGTGGCGTGAGTTGTGAAACTATTCCGCATTGTTTCAAATGTAGACCAAACTCGTAACTCAAATATTCTCCTCCACGATCAGATCGTAGAAACTTTATTTTCTTGTTACGATGATTTTCAACTTCACCCTGAAATTCTTTGAACTTTTCAAATGTTTCAGACTTATGTTTCATTAAGTAGATATACCCATATCTGCTTAAAGCATCTGTGAAGGTGAGAAAATAATGATACCCGCCGGGAGCCTCAACATTCATCAGACCACATACATCTGTATGTATGATTTCCAACAAATCTGTTGCTCTCTCCATAGTACCAGAGAACGGCGTTTTAGTCATCTTGCCCATGAGGCACGGTTCGCAAGTACCAAGTGATTCATAATCAAGTGGTTCCAAAAGTACATCGGTATGGAGTTTCTTCATGCACTTTACACGGACATGACCTAAACGGCAGTGCCACAAATAAGTTGCACTATCATTATCAACTCTGCATCTTTTGGCTTCAACATTATGAATATGTGTATCACTACTACAGAGATTCATCAAAAATAGACCACTCTTCAAGGGTGCATGACCATAAAAGATATTACTCATATAAATAGAACAACCATTATTCTCTGATTTAAATGAATAACCGTCTTGCATCAAACAAGATCCAGATATAATGTTCATGCTCAACGCTGGCACCAAATAACAATTATTTAGGTCTAATACTAATCCCGAAGGTAGATGTAGAGGTAGTGTGCCGACGGCGATCACATCGACTTTGGAACCGTTTCCCACGCACATCGTCACCTCGTCCTTGGCCAGTGTTCGCTTAATCCGTAGTCCCTGTTTTGAGTTGCAAATATTAGCAACAGAACCAGTATCAAATACCCAGGTGCTACTGCGAGCTCTGGTAAGGTACACATCAATAACATGTATATCACATATACCTTTGTTCACCTTGCCATCCTTCTTATCCGCCAAATACTTGGGGCAGTTCCGCTTCCAGTGACCAGTCTGCTTGCAGTAGAAGCACTCAGTCTCAGGCTTAGGTCCAGACTTGGGTTTCTTCTCTTGAGCAGCAACTTGCTTGCTGTTCTTCTTGAAGTTCCCCTTCTTCTTCCCTTTGCCCTTTTTCTTGAAACTGGTGGTCTTATTGACCATCAACACTTGATGCTCCTTCTTGATTTCTACCTCCGCAGCCTTTAGCATTGCGAAGAGCTCGGGAATCGTCTTATCCATCCCTTGCATGTTATAGTTGATCACAAAGCTCTTGTAGCTTGGTGGCAGTGATTGAAGAATTATGTCAATGACGCTATCATCCGGAAGATTAACTCCCAGTTGAATCAAGTGATTATTATACCCAGACATTTTGAGTATATGCTCACTGACAGAACTATTCTCCTCCATCTTGCAGCTGTAGAACTTATTGGAGACTTCATATCTCTCAATCCGGGCATTTGCTTGAAATATTAACTTCAACTCCTGGAACATCTCATATGCTCCATGACGTTCACAACGTCATTGAAGTCCCGGTTCTAAGCCGTAAAGCATGGCACACTGAACTACCGAGTAGTCATCTGCTTTGCTCTCCAGACGTTCATAACATCTGGTGTTGCTCCTGCAGCAGGTTTGGCACCTAGCGGTGCTTGCAGGACGTAATTCTTCTATGCAGAAATGAGGATAATCCTCAAGTTATGGACCCACTCCGTGTAATTGCTACCATCATCTTTAAACTTTGCTTTCTCAAGGAACGCATTAAAATTCAACGGAACAACAGCACGGGCCATCTATCTACAATCAACATAGACAAGCAAGATACTATCAGGTACTAAGTTCATGATAAATTTAAGTTCAATTAATCATATTACTTAAGAACTCCCACTTAGATAGACATCCCTCCAATCCTCTAAGTGATCACGTGATCCAAATCAACTAAACCATAACCGATCATCACGTGAAATGGAGTAGCTTTCAATGGTGAACATCATTATGTCGATCATATCTACTATATGATTCACGCTTGACCTTTCGGTCTCAGTGTTCCGAGGCCATATCTGCATATGCTAGGCTCGTCAAGTTTAACCTGAGTATTCTGCGTGTGCAAAACTAGCTTGCACCCGTTGTAGATGGACGTAGAGCTTATCACACCCGATCATCACGTGGTGTCTGGGCACGACGAACTTTGGCAACGGTGCATACTCAGGGAGAACACTTTTATCTTGAAATTTAGTGAGAGTTCATCTTATAATGCCACCGTCAATCAAAGCAAGATAAGATGCATAAAAGATAAACATCACATGCAATCAATATAAGTGATATGATATGGCCATCATCATCTTGTGCTTGTGATCTCCATCTCCGAAGCACCGTCATCACCATCGTCACCAGCGTGACACCTTGATCTCCATCGTAGCTTCGTTGTCATCTCGCCAATCTTATGCTTCTACGACTACCGCTACCGCTTAGTGATAAAGTAAAGCATTACAGGGCGATTGCATTGCATACAATAAAGCGACAACCATATGGCTCCTGCCAGTTGCCGATAACTCGGTTACAAAACATGATCATCTCATACAATAAAATTTAGTATCATGCCTTGACCATATCACATCACAACATGCCCTACAAAAACAAGTTAGACGTCCTCTACGTTGTTGTTGCAAATTTTAAGTGGCTGCTACGGGCTTTAGCAAGAACCGTTCTTACCTACGCATCAAAACCACAACGATAGTTTGTCAAGCTGGTGTTGTTTTAACCTTCGCAAGGACCGTGTGTAGCCACACTCGGTTCAACTAAAGTTGGAGAAACTGACACCCGCCAGCCACCTGTGTGCAAAGCACGTAGGTAGAACCAGTCTCGCGTAAGCGTACGCGTAATGTCGGTCTGGGCCGCTTCATCCAACAATACCACCGAACCAAAGTATGACATGCTGGTAAGCAGTATGACTTATATCTCCCACAACTCACTTGTGTTCTACTCGTGCATATGACATCTACCCATAAAACCTGGCTCGGATGCCACTGTTGGGGAACGTAGTAATTTCAAAAAAATTCCTAAGCACACGCAAGATCATGGTGATGCATATCAACGAGAGGGGAGAGTGTTGTCCACATACCCTCGTAGACCGAAAGCGGAAGCGTTAGCACAACGCGGTTGATGTAGTCGTACGTCTTCACGATCCGACCGATCAAGTACCGAACGTACGGCACCTCCGAGTTCAGCACACGTTCAGCCCGAGGACGTCCCTCGAACTCCGATCCAGCCGAGTGTTGAGGGAGAGTTTTGTCAGCACGACGGCGTGGTGACGATGATGATGTTCTACCGACGCAGGGCTTCGCCTAAGCACCGCTACAGTATTATCGAGGTGGACTATGGTGGAGGGGGGCACCGCACATGGCTAAAAGATCAAATCAATTGTTGTGTCTCTAGGGTGCGCCCCTGCCCCCGTATATAAAGGAGCAAGGGGGGAGGTGCGGCCGGCCAGGAGGAGGCGCGCCAGGAGGAGTCCTACTCCCACCGGGAGTAGGACTCCCTCCCTTCCTTGTTGGATTAGGAGAAGGGGGAAGAGGAGGGAGAGAGGAAGGAAAGGGGGGCGCCGCCCCCTCTCCTTGTCCTATTCGGACTAGAGGGGAGGGGCGCGCGGCCCTGCCCTAGCCGCCTCTCCTCTTCTCCACTAAGGCCCACTATGGCCCATTAAACCCCTGAGGGGTTCCGGTAACCCCTCGGTACTCCGGTAAAATCCCGATTTCACCCGGAACACTTCCGATATCCAAATATAGGCTTCCAATATATCAATCTTCATGTCTCGACCATTTCAAGACTCCTTGTCATGTCCATGATCATATCCGGGACCCCGAACAACCTTCGGTACATCAAAACTCATAAACTCATAATATAACTGTCATCGAAACTTTAAGCGTGCGGACCCTACGGGTTCGAGAACTATGTAGGCATGACCGAGACACGTCTCCGGTCAATAACCAATAGCGGAACCTGGATGCTCATATTGGCTCCTAAATATTCTACGAAGATATTTATCGGTCAGACCGCATAACAACATACGTTGTTCCCTTTGTCATCGGTATGTTACTTGCCCGAGATTTGATCATCGGTATCTCAATACCTAGTTCAATCTCGTTACCGGGAAGTCTCTTTACTCGTTCTGTAATACATCATCCCGCAACTAACTCATTAGTTGCAATGCTTGCAAGGCTTAAGTGATGTGCATTACCGAGTGGGCACAGAGATACCTCTCCGGCAATCGGAGTGACAAGTCCTAATCTCGAAATACGCCAACCCAACACGTACCTTCGGAGATACCTGTGGAGCACCTTTATAATCACCCAGTTACGTTGTGACGTTTGGTAGCACACAAAGTGTTCCTCCGGTAAACGGGAGTTGCATAATCTCATAGTCATAGGAACATGTATAAGTCATGAAGAAAGCAATAGCAACATACTAAACGATCGAGTGCTAAGCTAACGGAATGGGTCAAGTCAATCACATCATTCTCCTAATGATGTGATCTCGTTAATCAAATGACAACTCATGTCTATGGCTAGGAAACATAACAGTCTTTTATTAATGAGCTAGTCAAGTAGAGGCATACTAGTGACACTCTGTTTGTCTATGTATTCACACAAGTATTACGTTTCCGGTTAATACAATTCTAGCATGAATAATAAACATTTATCATGATATAAGGAAATAAATAATAACTTTATTATTGCCTCTAGGACATATTTCCTTCACAATGCACCAAAGTTGGTTGAAAAATCACATGTGTGTCCTTGGGTGAATTTCTAGGTCCCATGCAAGAGATGGGAATGAAATTCAAACAACAGGGCACTGTTGATTGCCGGGAAAACATTGAGATGCCTGGTTTTTAAATTATAGTAAATCCAAAACTCGTCTAAAATTCATGAAACTTGGCATGCTATCATGGAGCGGCATCAACATGCCGTGGTAAAAAATTTGTCCCATTTGGGGCAGGTTCGGGTATAAGCTTCTCACAAACCAGAGCTTCTCACAACAAGTATGATGGTTTTCGGTAGGGAACGTCCCACCTTTGGGGACGAAACGATATCCATTGCCTCTTATTGCTTTCAAAAAATTTCTAGTGTCAACATAGAACAACAGGAGTGTTGTGTCAATTTTCGTGATTTTTGGGGTTCGTTTGGACGTTTTTATGCATTAACTGGGTTTTCTACGCATTTTATGTGCATAATTCAAATTTGAACTACAAGCACATGCTCCAATGCACTAAAGTTGGTTGAAAAATCAAATCTGTGTCCTTGGGTGAATTTCTAGGTCCCATGCAAGAGATGGGAATGAAATTCAAACACCAGGGCACTGTTGATTGCCGGCAAAATGTTGAGATGCCTGGTTTTTAAATTCTAGTAAATCCAAAACTCATCTGAAATTCATGAAACTTGGCATGCTATCATGGAGCGGCATCAACATGGCGTGGTAAAAAATTTGTCCCATTTGGGGCAGGTTTGGGTATATGCTTCTCACAAACCAGAGCTTCTCACAACAAGCATGATTGTTTTGGTAGGGAACGTCCCACCTTTGGGGACGAAATGATATCCATTGCCTCTTATTGCTTTCAAATTTTTTCTTATGTCAACATAGAACAATAGGGGTGTTGTGTCAATTTTTGTGATTTTCGGGGTTCGTTTGGACATTTTTATGCATTAACTGAGTTTTCAATGCATTTATGTGCATAATTCAAATTTGAACTACATGCACATGCTCCAGTGCATATAAATTGGTTGAAAAATCAAATATGTGTCCTTGGGTGCATGCTTAGGTCCCATGCAAGAAATGCGAACGAATTTCAAACACCAGGGCACCGTTGATTGCCGGCAAAACATTGAGATGCCTAGTTTTCAAATTCTAGTAAATCCAAAACTCGTCTAAAATTCATGAAACTTGGCATGCTATCATGGAGCGAGATCAACATGCCGTGGTAAATTTTTTGTCCCATTTGGGGCAGGTTTGGATATATGCTTCTCACAAACCAGAGCTTCTCACGACAAGCATGATGGTTTCGGTAGGGAACGTCCCACCTTTGGGGACGAAACGATATCCATTGCCTCTTATTGCTTTCAAAATTGTTCTCATGTCAACATAGAACAACAGGAGTGTTGTGTCAATTTTTGTGATTTTTTGGGGTTCGTTTGGACATTTTTATGCATTAACTGAGTTTTCAATGCATTTATGTGCATAATTGAAATTTGAACTACATGCACATGCTCCAGTGCACATAAATTTGTTGAAAAATCAAATATGTGTCCTTGGGTGCATGCTTAGGTCCCATGCAAGAAATGGCAATGAATTTCAAACACCAGGACACCATTGATTGCCGGCAAAACATTGAGATGCCTGGTTTTTAAATTCTAGTAAATCCAAAACTCGTCTGAAACTCATGAAACTTGGCATGCTATCATGGAATGGCACCCGACATGCTGTGGCATTTTTCGTGTCCATTTTGAGAGAAGGCGCACTCGAATAATGACAGCCAACAAAGGCATTTTGAAAAAAAAAGCTACCACTTTAATATCTCAAACGTTTGTATAATTCAAACCGTGTGTGTTCTGTTAACCATTCACGTGACGCCACGTGTCTTGGTTTTAATGGCTGTAGGAGGTGCCGTGCGGACAGCTGCTTGACCTTGACTGAACGGGAGGCGTGCGAGCGCAATCCGGTGCGCAGCCTGACCGAGAGGCGTGCAAGCTGTCCTCCAATGCGCAGGCTCACCGGGAAGCGTGCGAGATGTACGCTGCGCAGGCTCACTGGGAAGCAAGCCCTTTGACTTCCATGGCCGCCCGCCTTCCTCTCCATTAATGGCGCCCGAGCCGCTGTTTAATACGGGCGGCCTTACTGTTCGCCTCCCATTCCCATCCCTCCCGCAGACCTCCACCAACGCCATGGAGCAGAATGATCATCTGCCACTAGTCTTCAAGTTTGGTGAAGTCTACTCCGAGCCGGAGGAGATAGAAACTAAGGAGGAATGGGGCCTCATGGACATGGCCCAGAACGAGCTGGCCGTGGCGATTGCTGCCCCCGCTCCCGTCCCAGCTCCCATCCACGCGCCCGCGCCAGCGACCATCCCCGTAGCATTGACGAGCTGGTCGCCGAGCACTATCGCAGAGCTGGAAGCCGCGGGCATCAGCGAGGTCTCCACAGGCCCGCGTGAGCTCGTGTACATGCTAACGCCAGCGCCCGTGCCCGTGCGCGCCCCTCCACTCACCGTGGCGCCGGCCCCCGTGCGTTTGGCTGCACCCGTCGTGCCCGTGCGCGCCCCTCCACCCATCGCGGCTCCGGTCCCCGTGTGTTTGGCTGCACTCGTCGTGCCCGTGCCCGTTCCCGTGCCCGTGCCCCCCCCCCTCAGCGGCATGGGACACTGCCGTCGACCGCTACCTCTCAGCGACGCCAGTTGCCGTCCTCCCGCGCCCCGCCCGTCGATCGCGCGACGACATGATGTTTGATTTACAAGTGAAGAACATTTTGTGCTGCCTTGAAGACTTCAACAACGGCGTCCCAGAGGACGACAACGACGGCACGGCACGCCGCCTCCGCCGCCGCCGGAAATAGTTTTTTGGGGTTTAATACTGTATCTCGAATTCTCGATCATATGAATATAAATTCGCAGTGTGACTGAATGAAAGATATGGTTTGAACGAACTTGCGTTTTTCTCTCTTAATGTACAGACTTATCAAACAATTTTCTTTTGAAAAAAACGTCAATGGTTTTTAAATATAAAACACTCATCGCAAACGTTTTAGTTAGAACACCCGTATGCAAACCGATAGCTTCCCCAGGAAGCCAAGGGAAAATGTGCCGAGCAGGATTTATGCATCCCTTCAACGCAAATGGTTGTTTTGCATGACCCGTGTGTAACCACGTACAAACAATTGGGTAAGATTTGCATATCTGTTATTTTGGATATGTTGCCATTTGTCAAACTGGAAATATTGACATTTGTTTATCTAGTAACATTGCCATTTGTCAACCTTGTAACACTGCGATTTGTCAAAATATGCAGCTAAAAATCACTAGCACTATCTAATTTTTGCAACTAAAATCACTAGCACTGTTCATATGGACACCACTAGCAGGCGTGAGTTGATGGACGCATATGCAAATGTACCATTGATTACATACAACAAGTTATCAACCCACAACGACAACGAGGATACACGTTGGATTATAGATCATTTCCAACAAAACATTCTAGTAAAGTTTTTCTCACGCAACAAATAACAAAGCGATGAAATGAACTTCAGCTCAACCACTCATCGGCGTTGGAGACGCTTGCTTTGAACCAGAAGTGATTCTCTGGGAAGGGCCAACTACTTTCAATCTCGAGACCAACGCAGGACTGGTCATCCAGGTTGAAGCGGCCTATGTCAGGACCCATATTGGAACCGTAGGGAAGCACATCAATGTCCGAGGTATAGATACAGTTGCTTCTCATAAATGGTAGTAACGTTGTGTCAACAGCAGCTGGATCGCCTTCCACCATCATTGGATAATTTTGTCCAAGGAAGTGCGAGTTTCCTCCAAGACTTTCAATACTGAACCAGGGAGAAGGTGTTGGCGCTAGTACACTAGTATCCATCCCGAGTACCCTGCAACGGATGTTGGAATAGGTCCGGAGAGTGCGACCATGCGAGACAACACCTACTTCCTTAGTAACATCAGCAGTGCCCTGTATACAGACAAGAAGTAGTGATCCATCGGAATAAGTTGCCAGGCGCCACTGAGTATATGGGTCCTGCTCGTCCTCATGCTCGTGATCATCAGCATCGTCATCTCCCCCTTGGTTATAAAAATTTGCAAGTATAGGTGGTGGGATGTTCACAGGACCTTGGAAACACAAGAAGGTTAATTAGTAAAGGGAAACTAGCTAACCCGCATGCATGTGCATGAAACAATTATAATTACGATGGAAGACAAACGTACTGAAGGCATCATGATTCCATGCAAAAACAGTGCCACGAGTGGTGGCAGCAAACACAAGACCCTCGTATTGAATTGCATCACAGTACTAATCCGTGTACAAAAATTGATTTTTGAGCAATATCCATCGAGGCGTGGAAGTAAGGACGGAAACAAGCTTGTCGAAGATAGCAACAACTTCATAGTTCGTGTAATCCCAAGAGCGGTTTGGAACTCGACAAATTGCTATCTTCCGTAGACGACAGTCACCATGATCGTATTTGAACTCACGTAGAATACCGGTGTACTCAACCTCTGGGCAGTCGTCTGAGATTTTTGGAAGTGGAACCCAGTGACGAGTGTACACATTCACAAGTTCCCACTCGCAGTTGTACCCAGATAAACAACCCAATCTCCATTTGCAGCTGCCCAAGCCTTGCCCTCAAGCAATGGCATCTTAACATCATATGTATCATTATCAAGCGGCATCAACTTGCACAAGCTGAGGCTTCCCTCGTCCCCGCACCAGTCAGCAGGGTCACGGCGAAGAAGATAGGGGAGATCAAACCGCTCCTGGACCCTCGGGTTCCTTGTAATGATGTTATTAGTTGAGTCGAGAATGTTCTTGAATGAACCTGCCATGCTAGCCGAGGTGATGACGTCGCACCGATCAATGAGTTCCTCCACCGCGTCATCTTTCAGATCGGGGCATGAATAACGGGGTCATTTCCGGCCTGTTCCCTCCATGGAGAAGATGATCAGACAATGGCAGCAAGAAGGGTGAAGGCAAATGGAGGGAGGAAGAGCGTGCGACAGTAGTTCCAAATCGAGAGGGAAAGGCAAAGAGGCGGCGGACGGTTGCCATGGTACAAGAAGAGGCTAGTGGGGAGCGAACAGTTGCCACAGAGGTCACACACTGACAACAAGGGCCGAGTGAACCGCATGCGTATATCGCACACACCTTGATCTGGCTGACCGTTTCTTTTGTGTTGCCTAATCACAAACAGTTCATCCGAGCGAACCGTATGTTGTATATCGCACACACCTTCATCTGGCTGCCTGTTTCTTTTGTGTTGCCTAATCACAAACAGTGTTGGGGAACGTACTAATTTCAAAAAAAAATCCTACGCACATGCAAGATCATGGTGATGCATAGCAACGAGAGGGGAGAGTGTTGTCTACGTACCCTCGTAGACCGAAAGCGGAAGCGTTATGACAACGCAGTTGATGTAGTCGTACGTCTTCACGATCGACCGATCCTCAGTACCGAACGTACGGCACCTCCGCGTTCAGCACACGTTCAGCTCGGTGACGTCCCGCGAACTCACGATCCAGTAGAGCTTCGGGGAGGAGCTTCATCAGCACGACGGCGTGGTGACGGTGTTGATGAAGTTACCGACGCAGGGCTTCTCCTAAGCACCGCTATGATATGACCGAGGTGGATTATGGTGGAGGGGGGCACCGCACACGGCTAAGAGAGATCAATGATCAACTTGTGTGTATGGGATGCCCCTGGCCACGTATATAAAGGAGTGGAGGAGGGGGAGAGGGCCGGCCCCTATGGCGCGCCGTGGAGGAGTCCTACTCCCACCGGGAGTAGAATTCCCCCCTTCCCTAGTTGGACTAGGAGAGAAGGAAGGGGGAGAGAGGGAGGAAGGAAAGGGGGCGTCGCCCCCCTTCCTAGCACAATTCGGACCAGAGGGGGAGGGGGGCACGCGGCCTGCCCTGGCGTCCTCTCTCTCTCCACTATGGCCCATTAAGGCCCATACAATTACCGGGGGGTTCCGGTAACCTCCCGGTACTCCGGTAAAATCCCGATTTTACCCGGAACCATTTCGATGTCCAAATATAGGCTTCCAATATATCGATCTTTATGTCTCGACCATTTCGAGACTCCTCGTCATGTCCGTGATCATATCTGGGACTCCAAACTACCTTCGGTTCATCAAAACACAAAAACTCATAGTAGCGATCATCACAGAACTTTAAGCGTGCAGACCCTACGGGTTCGAGAACTATGTAGACATGACCGAGACACATCTCCGGTAAATAACCAATAGTGGAACCTGGATGCTCATATTGGTTCCTACATATTCTACGAAGATCTTTATCGCTCAAACCGCATAACAACATACGTTGTTCCCTTTGTCATCGGTATGTTACTTGCCCAAGATTCGATCTTCGGTATCTCAATACCTAGTTCAATCTCGTTACCGGCAAGTCTATTTACTCGTTCTGTAATACATCATCCCGCAACTAACTCATTAGTTGCATTGCTTGCAAGGCTTATAGTGATGTGCATTACTGAGAGGGCCCAGAGATACCTCTCCGACAATCGGAGTGACAAATCCTAATCTTGATCTATGCCAACTCAACAAGTACCATCGGAGACACCTGTAGAGCACCTTTATAATCACCCAGTTACGTTGTGACGTTTGGTAGCACACAAAGTGTTCCTCCGGTAATCGGGAGTTGCATAATCTCACAGTCATAGGAACATGTATAAGTTATGAAGAAAGCAAAAGCAGTAAACTAAAACGATCAAGTGCTAAGCTAACGGATGGGTCAAGTCAATCACATCATTCTCCTAAGGATGTGATCCCGTTTATCAAATGACAACTCATGTCTATGGTTAGGAAACTTAACCATCTTTGATCAACGAGCTAGTCAAGTAGAGACATACTAGTGACACTCTGTTTGTCTATGTATTCACACATGTATTATGTTTCCGGTTAATACAATTCTAGCATGAATAATAAACATTTATCATGAAATAAGGAAATAAATAATAACTTTATTATTGCCTCTCGGGCATATTTCCTTCGAACAGTTCATCTGAGTGAACCGTATGCTATGTATCGCACACGCCTTCATCTGGCTGCCCGTTTCTTTTGTTCCTCCTCATCGCAAATAGTTAATTGAACTGAACCGTATGCCCTTCATCGCACATGCAACTAAAATCTGAACTGTGTTTGATGCATCCATCATCGCAAATGTTTTATACATTTTTGGCGGTTTTCATACACCACCGTTTGTGATTATTGCATCGCACACAGTTTCTCTGATCGTAGTGTCGCGTTAGCAGCATCCTAGTATGCCTCTACTTGACTAGCTCGTTAATCAAAGATGGTTAAGTTTCCTAGCCATAGACATTTGTTGTCATTTGATGAACAGGATCACATCATTAGAGAATGATGTGATGGACAAGACCCATCCGTTAGCTTAGGATAATGATCGTTTAGTTTTATTGCTATTGCTTTCTTCATGACTTATACATGTTCCTCTGACTATGAGATTATGCAACTTCCGAATACCGGAGGAACACCTTGTGCACTATTAAACGTCACAACATAACTGGGTGATTATAAAGATGCTCTACAGGTGTCTTCGAAGGTGTTTGTTGGGTTGGCATAGATCAAGATTAGGATTTGTCACTCCGTGTATCGGAGAGGTATCTCTGGGCCCTCTCGGTAATGCACATCACTATAAGCCTTGCAAGCAATGTGACTAATGAGTTAGTTGCGGGATGATGCATTACGGAACGAGTAAAGAGACTTGCTGGTAACGAGATTGAACTAGGTATGATGGTACCGACGATCGAATCTCGGGCAAGTAACATACCGATGACAAAGGGAACAACGTATGTTGTTATGCGGTTTGACCGATAAAGATCTTCATAGAATATGTAGGAGCCAATATGAGCATCCAGGTTCCGCTATTGGTTATTGACCAGAGATGTGTCTCGGTCATGTCTACATAGTTCTCGAACCTGTAGGGTCCGCACGCTTAACGTTCGATGAAGATTTGTATTATGAGTTATGTGATTTGATGACCGAAGTTTGCTCGGAGTCCTGGATGAGATCACGGACATGACGAGGAGTCTCGAAATGGTCGAGAGGTAAAGATCGATATATTGGAAGGTTACATTCGGACACCGGAATGGTTTCGGGAAGTTTCGGATAAGTTTCGGAGTACCGGGGGTTACCAGAACCCCCCCCCCCCCGGGAAGGTAATGGGCGAACATGCGCCTTAGTGGAGGAGAGAGCACCAGCCATAGGACGTGGCGCGTGCCCCCTTGCCAATCCGAATTTGACAAGGGGTGGGGGCGGCGCCCCCCCCTTCCCTCTCCTACTCCTTCTCTCTTTCCCCCTTTGCTACTCCGGAAAAGGAAAAAGAAGAGGGAATCCTACTAGGACTTGGGAGTCCTAGTAGGACTCCCCACACTTGGCGCGCCCCTAGGGGGCTGGCCTCCTCCTCCTCCCTCCTTTATATACGTGGGCAGGGGGGCACCCCAAAGCACAACAGACAGTGTCTTAGCCGTGTGCGGTGCCCCCTCCACAGTTTAACACCTCGGTCATATCGTCGTAGTGCTTAATTAGGCGAAGCCCTACGCCGATAACTTCATCGTCACCGTCGCCACGCCGTCATGCTGACGAAACTATCCTTCGTCCTCAACTAGATCAAGAGCTCAAGGGACGTCATCGTGCTGAACGTGTGCAGAACACGGAGGTGCCGTACGTTCAGTACTTGGATCGGTTGGATCGTGAAGACGTTCGACTACATCAATTACTTAATGCTTCCGCTTTCGGTCTACGAGGGTACGTGGACACACTCTCCCTACTCGTTGCAATGCTTCTCCTAGATAGATCTTGCGTGATCGTAGGAAATTTTTTGAATTACTACGATCCCAAACATCTCCAATTACTTAATGCTTTTCCTGATCATCCTCTCAAGAAAAATGAAATTACTTGATATCTTTTATAATGGACTAACCGATGCTTCCAGAGACCACCTGGATAGTTGTGCTGGTTGTGTTTTTAGGGAAAGAACTGTTGAGCAAGCTGAATTGCTATTGAATAATATATTGAGTAATGATAATGATTGGACACTTCCTGAACCAACTCCTAAGCCAACTCCGAAGAAAAGAGGTATTCTATTTCTCAGTCCTGGAGATATGCAAGAGCAAAGAAATCTACGAAATAAAAAGGTATTAAAGCTAAAGATGTTAAGAGTCTACCACCTATTGAAGATATACATGGTCTTGATAACCCGACACAGGTAGTAGAGGTAAACTCTCTCTATAGATGTGATGAAGGTGATATTCCTCGTAATAAGTCTGCTAGTCAATGCTTGGATGAGTTTGATAATTTTATTGTTAAACAAGAAATTTCAATGCTTATGTTAGTAGACAATTGAAACATAATGCTTACATGCTTGACCACTTAGATGATTATATGAGCAGAACTGTTAATGATCTTAAGCTTATTAGTAAACATGCTTCCATGGTTACAACTCAAGTAAACAAGTACTTAAGGCACAAGATGATGTGCTTAACGAGTTGAATAGTAAGAATAATGATAATGTTGTTAGGGTTATGACTAGAGGTGGTAAAATGACCCAGGAAACTTTGTATCCTGAGGGCCATCCTAAGAGACTTGAGCAAGATTCTCAGAGAATTAATATTGATGTACCTAGTCCTTCTCATAAAAAGAAAAGAAAACTGGTAGGACTTTGCATGCTAGTGAACCTGCTATAGATACACCTGAGAATCCCAGTGATATTTATATTTCTGATGCTGAGACACAATCTGGGGATGAACATGAACCTAGTGATAATGTTAATAATGATGTTCATGTTGATGCTCAACCTAGTAATGATAATGATGTAGAGATTGAACCTGCTATTGATCTTGATAACCCACAATCAAAGAATCAACGTTATGATAAGAGATACTTCGTTGCTAGGAAGCAAGGTAAAGAAAGAGAACCATGGGTTCAAAAACCCATGCCCTTTCCCCCTAAACCATCCTCCATCACCAATTTGATGATGCTCACCGCCGTGCGTGAGTATTCCCATCGTAGGCTTGCTGGACGGTGATGGGTTGGATGAGATTTACCATGTAATCGAGTTAGTTTTGTTAGGGTTTGATCCCTAGTATCCACTATGTTCTAAGATTGATCTTGCTATGACTTTGCTATGCTTAATGCTTGTCACTAGGGCCCGAGTGCCATGAATTCAGATCTGAACCCTTTATGTTTTCATGAATATATTTGTGTTCTTGATCCTATCTTGCAAGTTATAGTCACCTACTACGTGTTATGATCCGGCAACCCCGGAGTGACAACAATCGGGACACTTCCTGGTGATGACCGTAGTTTGAGGAGTTCATGTATTCACTAAGTGCTAAGGCTTTGGTATGGTACTCTATTAAAAGAAGGCCTTAATATCCCTTAGTTTCCAATGACCCCGCTGCCACGGGAGGGTAGGACAAAAGATGTCATGCAAGTTCTTTTCCATAAGCACGTATGACTATATTCGCAATACATGCCTATATTATATTGATGAATTCGAGCTAGTTCTGTGTCACCCTATGTTATAACTGTTGCATGATGAATGCCATCTGACATAATTATCCATCATTGATCCATTGCCTACGAGCTCGTCTCATATTGATCTTTGCTCGGTTACTTTTTCGTTGTCACTGTTATGATTGCTACAAAACTACTACTGTTACTTTTGCCACTGTTACCGTTACTTCCATACTACTTTGCTACTAAATACTTTGCTGCAGATATTAAGTCTTTCAGGTGTGGTTGAATTGACAACTCAGCTGCTAATACTTGAGAACATTCTTTGGCTCCCCTTGTGTCGAATCAATAAATTTGGGTTGGATACTCTACCCTCGAAAACTGTTGCGATCCCCTATACTTGTGGGTTATGACCCAGCGGCGCGCTCGAGTGCACAACCCCGCCTGGGCCACGCGCAGAGGGACCAGCTGTCCCCTCCTTGGACAGCGCCCGACCGAGGCCATGTGCAGGGGGCCCACCTGACCCCGCCGCGGGGGCGACCCGCCTGGCTGGCGAATCAGAAGCGGACGCAGATCCCGCAGGCGATCCGCCCGCGCCTGATGCAGCTGATCCCGAGGGGATCCCCCCCAGATCCACGCGGGGGGTCGGAGCCCGGATCTTCTGTGGCTTCTCCTGCAGGTTCTGTCTCCAGCATAAAATCATGCGATGTTTCATCTGTTTCTTCGCCGTTTTCCTGTACATTTTCAGCAGAGGGTTGATCAGAGGAACTATGAGACATGGACACATGATCATTAGGTTCTACTGCGCCCCCGGGGACAAAGTGTGAGGATGGGAGAAGATGGGAGGGAAGTAGCACAAGTTCTTTGCGTAGTTGGGCGCCGGCGTTTGGGTGGAGTTTTGCAAAGGGAAAAACTTGTTCGTCAAATACCACATCGCGGGAAACATAAACACGACCAGTGGCGATGTCCAAACATTTGTAACCTTTGTGAAGACTACTGTACCCTAAGAACATGCACTGTTTGGAACAAAACTCGAGCTTGTGCTTGTTGAATGGGCATAAATTTTGTCAAACGGCACAACCAAAAATATGAAGGAAGGTGTAGTTTGGTTTGGTGCCAAACAAACGTTCAAGAGGTGTTTTATTATGGATGACTCTACTAGGAACACGATTGATAAGATAGACAGCGGTGAGAAAAGCCTCGTCCCAAAATTTCAAAGGCATATAGCCATGAGCAAGAAGGGAGAGACCAACCTCCACTATGTGCCTATGTTTTCATTCAGCGGATCCGTTCTGTTGATGAGCATGGGGGCAAGAAACATGATGCGTGATGCCTATGCACTCAAAAAATGAATGGAGTTTTTGGTATTCACCACCCCAATCCGTTTGCATGGCAAGAATTTTGCGATCAAAGAAGCGTTTAGCATGTTGCTGAAAAAGGTGGAACTTCTCAAACACATCAGATTTATTCTTAAGCAAATAGATCCAACTGAACTTACTAAAATCATCAATAAAACTGACATAATACTTCTGTCTGCCAACAGAGACGGGTCCAGGACCCCAAACATTCGAAAAAATTAGCTCTAAAGGAGCCTTTGATTCACTAGTAGAACAGGAATAAGGAAGTTGATGGATCTTGGCCATCTGACATGAATCACACACAAGAAGATGATCTTTTTTATTTGATACTGGAAGACTAAAATCTCGAAGAATTTTCTGGGCCACCGGGAGAGCAGGATGCCCTAGGCGTTTGTGCCATCTTGACGTAGATGGCTTAACCACACTGAGAGCTTGTCGAGGAGGAGCATCATGGCGGCCAGAAATAGGAAACAAGCAACCTCTACTCTTGCTTTGAAGTACGGTTCTCTGGGTGGCTCGATCCTTAACAAAGAAAATTTCTGGGTAATCTTCGAGGAAAGCATTATTATCTTTAATAAACTTGTAGGCAGAGAGTAAACTTTGATCAGATTGTGGAGCATGGATGATATTTTTTAGATTTAAGGAGCCATGAGGGGTAGTAAGAACCGAATTACCAATGTGGGCAATGTCCATACCTTGACCACTTGCAGTGTGGATTTGTTCCGTGCCGGTGTAGCGGTCGTGAACAGCAAGTTTCTCCAACTCCTCCGTCACGTGATCGGTTGCACTGGTGTCTTGGTACCAATTTGTGTCCACTCCATAGGAGTGAACGAGATTGGTCGAACGGTTTCCGCTACCACCACGTCCACCCGCTGGGTTGCGGACATCGTTATTCTAGTTGCGATCATAGCACTTCTTGCAGCGCCAAGCTCCATGCCCCTCCACCTTGCAGATCTGACACTTCTTGCGGTCACCGCGACCACCGCGGTCACCACCACCTTGTCGCGGCGCACCTCCAAAATCGCCGCTGCCGGAGTTGTCGGGGTAGCGATGGCCACCCGCGCTGTTGTTGTTGGGGCCGCGGGAGCCACCACCGCCACCGCCGTTGCCGCCACCAGGGCGGCTGTAGTTTCCGCCGCCGCGACCACCGCCCCTGGCCGCGAGGTTCGCAGAGTAGGAGGCGGTCTGGGCGGCGATGCGGGCCTCTGCCACAAGTAGCAGCGAGAAAAGCTCGCTAAGGCCGATCGGCTGCTAGGTTGTCGTGCGGGTGGAGATGGCGAAGACGAACCCATTGTAGTCGGGCTCATGCAGAAGGCCTTGCAGGATGTGGTCGACCACGTCGTCCTCATCAAGTGGCTTGCCGGTGGCTGCAAGTTCGTCGGCGATGCCCTTCATCTTGGTGAAGTAGGCCGCCACCGGAAGATCACCCTTGCGGGTGTGCTCGATCTGTGAGCGGAGCTGGATCACCCTTGCCCTGGATTGCGACAAGAAACTCTGCAGGAGCGCCGTCCAAAGAGTCGCCGCAGTGGTGCATGTGCTGACCTGCATCAGGACCTCCCGAGACAGAGATGCGATCAAAAAAGTAAGAACCTGCTGATCCTGAGTGACCCACACGACATGCTCGAGGTTGGGCGCGGAGGTGACCTCCTTCTTGCCGGAGACATCTTTCTCCGTGGTGATCACAGCGGGGGGCTCCCGGACGGAGCCGTCGATGTAGCCCATCATCCCTGCCGCCTTGATGTGCGGCAGGACTTGCGCCCTCCAAACGAGGAAGGTCTCGCGCGTGAGCTTCTCGGTGATGGTGTGGCCGAGAGCAGCGATGGAGGGTGCGGCCATGGCAACGGAGGAAGAGCTCGACATGGCTAGATATGGTGAAGAGAAAGGACTCTGTATACCATGTGAAAACTAGGTTAAGCGTGAGCAGGGACGCGCTGCGTGTTAATATAGGCACAAAGGCCGGTTTGTTACAGAGGGGATATACATACGCTAGGGTTGGATTGATCTCCAGGAAACAATCTCAACAGCCTAACAAACTCACGCCACAACTTCCTATACGGCTATCTACACGGTTTATACAACACCGCATAATACATTGTTTAACAAATAGAAGTTGTGCGTGAGTGATACATGAACCTCCCATCCAGTTTTGGAAAGTTCGATGCATTTTTTTCTTTTTCCTGTGTTTCTCTACATCGATTTTCCTCAGATTCTTTTAGTTTTTTATTTCCTTTTTCTATTCGTTTTTTAAAGACATGTTGACTTTTTCAAAATAGACAATGAGCGTTTTTTTTTCTCATACACAAGTTGATGATTTTTCTAGATAGTAGATACACGTTGAATATTTTATAAAATACGCTATAAAATTTATGCGAATACATGTCAAACATGTTTAGACACAAATGAACATTTTTAGACACAAGTTGAACAATTTTAAAAAAATTGATGATTTTTAAAACATGTGTGAACATTTTTAAATGTCATGAACCATTTTTTGAATGGCACTAACATATTTTACATGTTAAGGGAACAATTTGTATACGTTTTCTTGACCACTTTGAGAAAATGTCATGAACGTATATTTAAATGTGTGAACATTTTTTAAATGACACAGGCTTTTTTTGAATGGTATGAACAGTCTTCAAAATTACTTGAGAAATTATTCATATTATAGGAACTTTATTTAATATGTGATCGTATAGTTAAAATATTTCGGTCTATAAAAGAATTATAACCAAAAAAGCGAAGCAAAGATACGAAGAAACTAGCAAACACAACAATTAACGAACTGAGACACTACAGAGTCTTCTTGAGGCGAGACGAATGTCCCTCTAGCTAGAGAAAAGAGCTCCTATCCATTCTTTTTCCTTCTCGAAATCTTATAACCAACCCATAATAGCTTGCAGGGTCCAGCCTACACGCAAAGGAAGAAAGATGAGTAAATAGGAGAGGCTTGCAGCCAAAGCCAAACCCTATTCAGCGGGCACCCCCCTACGAGGTAACCAGCACACACGTAGGGGCATGCGGAGACGGGACGGGGCTTGCCTACTCGCCCGGGAAAATATCTGGTGCACCGGAGCTTGTGGTGCTACCGGTGCACCGATCTCACATTATGATTTTAAAATGTTCAAAAAAATCTGAAAAAAATTAGCACACTCAAACAACATCAATGTAGGTTGTCGCAAAATTTTAAGTCAAAATTCGAAACATTACATGAAAAGGAAAAATGACAAATTCAACACTGAATAGTATATAACACAACTTGGGCTTTAGATTCGCCCCATTATCATACTGATGTCAAATTTGTCATTTTTGTATCTCAAAAACTATTTCGAATTTTTGTACGAAACTTTGTGACATTATTCATTGATGTTGTGTTAACATGCTAGAATTTTTTCAGATTTTTTTAAATATTTTATGACATCCGGTGCACCGGTAGCACCACAAGTGCGGTGCACCGGATACATTCCCATGCATCAGATGATCGTTCTCCCCCCCCCCCCCCCCCCCAAGCATTATTTCCTTCAAAATAAATGCGTCTAGTCGTCGTCATGTGTCGCACACTGGTGCATTCATGTGTATTGTTTTTCACATATTTTTGGGTTTTTATATGTTTTTAGGATTTTCGCAAAAATAAGTTACGTTTTTTCATCGCATGAAGCACGACGTAAAAAAAAGCATTGTTGTGCTTCACGGTGAATCACAACGATGCTTCCTAGTGAAGTAGAGATATGCTTCTTGAAAGTAAAAAAGCACAGTTATGCTTCACGAAAAAGCACATTTGTGCTTTCGCATGAAGCACAGCTGTGCTTCTTGGATAGTGAAAAGCACAAGTATGCTTTATGGTGAACCACAGTTGTGCTTCCAGAAAAGTAAAAAAAGCACACGTGCGCTTTCAAAAAAGTGAAAAGCGTAGATATGCTTCTGGCTTCGTTTTTTCAGCAATCAATTTTTCTGGTTTTTCAATTTTTTGCTCTTCTTGGTCTTTTTCTTTCTGTTTTTTGGGCTTTTCTTTTTTGGGTTAGTCCTTTTTGGGGAAAAGAAGTCTGTCCAAAAATCTAGTAACATGGGATCTAGTTTCGAAAGATCTCAATGGGAGAAACGCAACGGTAATAATGGTTCGCAGTTGAATGCACGATTTAAAAAATAAAACATTTAAAAAAATTGAATGAACGAAAAAAGCATTAAGCTCTCATGTTGAAGTGTCACAACAGGGGTGCACCACTTGTCACCACGAGAGATGGGAGTGACATTTGCAAGGGCCCCTTGATCACTTATCTGGCCCTTTAACTAGTCATTTCTCTATTCAGCGCTTAAGGCGTCGCTTTCTACTGTTTGGGTATAAAAAGCACATCCCTTTCGACCTTGGGCCTTGGCCCATTTAATTTTTCGCACCACACGCTCAATTTTTTTCTTTCTTCTCAAGTTACAATGGGAACCTTGAACCTTCTAGAAGGTTCCCTTGGTTTTTTGGGCCAGGTTTTATGTGTTTAGAAATTCTATTTTGGCCAGCTTTCTATTCTGTCTTTTAAAGTTTTGTTTTTTCTCTTATTTTCCTTTTTTTTTCTTTTTTTATGTTCCTCTTTCAAATTCATGTTTTCCGCCAAATTTGCAGAACATTTTTCTAATTCATGAATATTTTGAAAATCCGCAAGAAAGTTTTGAAAACCAGGAATATATTTTAAATCCATGATTTTTTTAAATGTGTGAAAAAATTTAACTTCGTGAAGTTTTTGAAATTCACAAACTTTTTCCAAATTCATGCATGAACTTTTTTCGAGTACGTGAATTTCTTATGAAATTCATGAACAGTTTTCAAGTTCGCAAATCTTTTTTCAAGGAAGTGAACTTTTTTTAAAGTCATAAAAAAATTCTTGAACTTTTATCAAATTCATGACCTTTCTTAAAATCCCTTAGAAAATCTGAGTTGACAATTACTTTCAACGGTATCATAAAAAACCGGTCAGTTTTTCCCTTCCAACCCAACGGCAAAAAATTGGAAAGAAGCCCAAGAAACCCACTACTAGGGTTGCTGTTGGCACTAAGGAGATAGATACTTCTGTTATATGTGCCGCTTCTACTAATGAGGGCGACCCCTTTGGTTTTGCTCAGAATATGGTGTCTTCTTCTTTGTTTTGCAAGAAGGAGAAGAATATGCTCATTCGTTGTTTTAACAGTATATTCAACACATGCAAGTCCACTTATGATCGCCATGTCAGAGACATCAATATGGGCAAGTAGTTGTGGAGAGAACAAAGGCACTCAAGGCACACAACTCAGGAGGGCCAGCGACACCTCGGCGAGGGGACATTAACAGTTGCGCTACTGAGTACTCCAACCCATGTCTCAAATACAAATTCGATGGCGAGCATGAGTTAGCATCGCCTTTTACCCATGTTGGTGTCTTCATGCCAAAAGAGGAAAAGAGTTTTATTTTGGATCGTGTGCTTGCAAACATTGAAACCCTTGCCTTTTTATTTGATTCTTATGTGGGCTTGTAAACACCTTTTTTTTAATCTGTACTCGTGGTTCCGGAGCTTTGGCTTCGTCATCGCTGCAACGGAAATTAGCAGTCACCAAAGAGTGTGAACTACGGGATAAATCCACGTCCTCGACTCACTTGTGGTTAATTCTTTCTCGTACCTACTTGCTTTCTATGCTTGTTGGCTTGCTAAATTAGGTGGTTAAACCTTTCCCGTACCTTTACTTACTTTCTATGCTTGTTGGCTTGCTAAATTAGGATTTTCCTAGCTTTCTTTGCTTTGAGCTTGCTTGCCACACACGTTGTGTTCATCTAGTTGCACATTTAGAGGACCTACTTAATTCGCATTAACCTAAAATTTGAAAGTTAATATTAAAATTTGTAGTTTCCTATTCATCCCTACTCTAGTTGACCTCTTGATACTTTCAACTGGTATATAGACTTAACTCCAAGTTTTACGTGTGAACTAAATATGGGCATGGGTAGTGCGGATCGAGCCCAACTTGTACGCTAGGCTTGAGTTCCTATTTTACGCCCGAAGCTCGATTCGAAACCTGAAATGCATATGCACAATACATATATCAATTTTCTTAAATTTTTATTTAAATTTTTTTTAAACTTCAATAAAAACAAATGAAAATGCATCAAATACAATACATATATCAATATGCTTAATATATTTTTAATCATTCCATAAATTTAATTACATCAAGGGGAAAGACTATGTCTTAATGTTTTGGGCCAGACCTGTCTTGGTATGTTGAGGTTGGGCTTTTAAAACATTAGCCGCCACCAAGGTCTTCTCAACGCCATTGCCTCGATTACCCTCCTTTCTTCTGTCCGCGGTTCGACGACGACCAGAGGCATGGGGACCCGCTCCTTTCATTGTTCTCACTGCTAGTAGGTTCTTAGTTGTTTCCCTTAGGTCGTGTCGTCTTGGTTCTCCGGTGGCATGGACAAGGTAGTGGCAGTGATGGCGCATTGGAACAAGGTCTCTCTAACACTCCCTACCTCGACACCGTCTTATAATACAACGACGAAGGGGTTTGTGAGGGTAAGTGTTGTCCAAATCTGTTGGATCCCTTTAGATCTTGCCAATCTATGTGTGAATCAAACGAAGTAGTGAGACTGGCTCGTGGTGCGGTGAATTCGACCTCTTTTTCGAGTTGTTATGCGGCATGGCCCGGTTTTTCCAAACTCTGGACTGATGGCAAAGGATTGCAAGCATTCGCTACTGGGGTGATGCCCCAACCGATGTATCTTCAGTGGTTACTAGACATCGTTTTATTAGTGATGAGTGGTTACTGTGGCCTTCAAAGCATGGGAAGCCAAAGGCGTTTATAGGTGCCCCTTTCACTTACTGTTGATTCAGTGCAGTTTTTAACCTCCGGTGAACAACATACAATCGAATGAACAAGCAGTGTAGTATGTTTTTGATGTAATTTTATATTTTAGTGGGCATTTCATGTCTTGTTGTCTTTTCATTGTACCATCTATTTTCTCCTTGATAATTGACAGATATAAAGATAGTTTTTGGTTGTCTTTTTCTCAAAAGGAAAGAATATCACCTTGGATCATAAAAAATCTCAGACAAAAAAGAGAACCTTGCCATCTCGTGGGAAAAAAATTATATGAGACCAGGTCTCACGGTTAGCAGGTGAGACCTGCCCTGATGGATGACACGTGGCATTCATAAATCACAAAGCATCTAATCTCTCCCTCCCTGATTTTAAGTGGGGGTGGGGGTAGATGCTTTGTGACTCCATCTCGTGGTAAGTTTGCACTAGCAGTCGATCAATACAAATACCACAAAAAAGCAGTCATCAGCTAGCTTGGTAAACATGCTACCAGTCTACCACACCCGTAGGACCTGCCATGGTTGGCTCTTTTTTTTTAACAAAGCAAGGCACCTAGAAGGTGCCCAATTTCCATTGACAGCTTAAAGAGTCATTACAAAGTTACAAAAACATCACAAAAACTGCACAGAGAACAGCATAATTCACACAGTTACAAAAAAAATTACCGCCTTGTAGAAAGATTCTAGACAGAGTTGGCGTTCGTAAGCAGAGACATGAGGAGGCAGCCAGAGTCAATTTCAGCAGCAGGAGCGATGGCAACAGCAGAACGGTCCCCCTGATATACCTCCGTAGTTGTCGCAGTCAGATAGCCCACGGTACCGCCTTTCCACCCACGGTAATGCCCAACTGCCCGCCGCCGCTGCCCCGCTGCGCCTACCATCAATCAATCAGAGAAAAACACGTGTTATCAGTCGGAGCACAATCAAGCGGCGACCTTCCAGAGCGACAAGAACATTCCTCTAAAAAAAGTGAAAAAGCTGCAATCCTGTGTGCTGAAGCACCAAGTATACCCTGAATCCAACAAACTCCAAGAGCCATTCCAGGCCATGGCGCCTCTGCAGAGCTCCTCAACTAGTCAATCGTGCCTAGTATTTATCTGCACATGGAGAGCCCGCAGGCACCTCTATAAAAGTGCATCGCCCTTGCTGCCCACGCACACTGAAGATCTCCCCGATCGATCCTCGCATTCAGCTTGTCACTCTCTGTCTTTCTTGTAGCTCGGCTCAGTTGTTCTGTTCCCTGCAAGCCGCGACCGATCCATGTCGAGCCTGATAGATATTTGGACGGTGGAGGTGGACAGGATCCGGGCCATGAGGAGAACGGTGGAGCCGTTCAGACCCACGGCTTCGCCCGGCGCACAAGAAGCCGGCCACGTAGCTCAGCCGTCCGGCGACGGAGCCAAGGATCAGGCTGCTGGTGCTGGCTCGCCGGCGTCGCCGGTGCTCGTCCGGGAGGACGCCTTCTTGTCCATCCTGGTTGATTGTTTCGGTCAGTAGATTGCACCGGTCGAACGCTATGCAGCAACACGTTCCTAAGCTCTAGCTAGGTGCAACGCAACTGAAGTGTCTTTCGTGATTGCTGTAGCCTGCTGAATTATCAAGTTCGGCGGCTTCTGAATGTCTCTGTTACAATACAAATCAACGCCTATCTCCAGTCAGGTCCGTTTTCATGATGGTCCCTAGACGGAAAAAAAGTTCATTTTCATGTGTATGTACGATCGATCGGGACGGTGCAACCAAGTGGGAGGGAGATGTGATTCATTACCACCACTCGGGCGGCTAAAGTAGTAGCGAAATATCTCTCTTCATTGAGATATTTTTGCTTCTTATACATTACCAAGAAGTCGGAGGTTTTTGGAACGGACGAGAAACTCAAACTTGACATAAAGAAATATCTCGTTTCACTGAGATATTTTGCTTCAATTCTTACCAGAAACTAAGACATGAAGTACAGAAGTTGCATCGTGTGTTAGCCAGTGCAAACGTTTTCTCTCATGTCTGAACTTCACCTGCCCATGCATACTGAACGTTTTCTCTGAACCTCAACGTTCCCGCTGCTGCTGCACCTCACAAAACGTTCCGACCTCTGGCGCGCTCCGCGGACCGCGGATCGGGCATAAACCTTGGTCAGATTCTTCGATCCCCCGGATCAAATACTACGTCCGCGTGGTGCAGGCGTGCAGCGAACCTGGACGGCACAACCATGCGGGCACGGGGCGCGGTGAGCACGTACGTGAGGGCGACGGTCCGCGTCGCCGGCCGCTGCACTTGCACCCGCCCCCGGGGCAGCCAGTAGTCACCGCGCGCGCAGCATCCTGGCAGCGGCATCTCTCTCCGGATCCGCCCGCGCGCGGAATCAATCGTACGCGCGAGGATATCCCCTCTCCACCGCGCGCGCGACGGCAGCCTCACGTTCATTAGCTTGGCCTCCGATCGCGCGTCTCGCCGCGCCGTGCGTCACATGGCAAATGCACGGCGCGGCATGGGCCTGCGCCGCAACGGACAAAGCCGATAAGCTGTGGCCGCTCGCCCGCCACTCGGCGGCACCCAAACAAAACACCGGCCCGACGTGGACCAGGCCCCGCGCGCAGTTTCCTCCACTTTTCCCACTGGCAGCAGCTCGCGAGTCGTGAGTGCCAATGGGTGCCTTCCTTCACACCTGCGAGCTGTATAAGTAGAGCCGGGCACCCAGAGTAAAAGGAACATCCACCCAACACCAACACCCAAGCAGTGAAAGAGAGGAAGCCGGAGCTACCTCAAGAGCCTTCTTTTCCAGCGAGTGTGCTGTGTACGTAGCAGAGCGAAGAGTTAGAGCAATGGCTGGGGTGGTCGGCGTCTGGTTCGCTAAGTTCGGCCGGGAGGCGGCGCCGGCGGCAGAGGCCGAGGCCGAGGTCGTCGGCCGGCGACACCAGGGCGACGGCCTGCTCGAGGTGGAGGCCGTGAAGACGGTGCAGATCCAGGAGAGGAGGAGGAGGAACAGCGCCGTCCTCGCCAACTCCGAGGACACGGTGTGCATGCTCATGGACCGCTTCGCCCCGGCCTGATGCGCCGGTGAACCGGCGGTGTCCGTCCGTACGTGTAAATTCCAGGGCACGTACGTAGGGGCGCGGGCACAAGGGAGGAGTCTATGCCTTGTGCTGTGGTTGTGTGGGTTCCTCTTGTACATAAGCTCTTTTTCATCGCTAATCGAGTGATCGTAGTAGTAGTGCTCATGCCTTTCGTTAAAAAAAGGATAATAAATAAATTATGCGGCCAGTTGAATCAACTGTATCATATCATGTACTCTTATGTATGACTGTATCCTTTGAATGGATTCGTTTGGTTTCTATGGCATCTCTGTTGCTGCTGCTTTTTCTTAGTTGGTGTTGGTGCTGCTTTTGGTGATACATTTGCTATTGTGGTTTTGTTCAATCTTTTTCCATTTCTTTCTTTTTAAGAACGACGGGGAGTTTATACTTCTTGCAGCATTTTGTCAAGAGCTGTTTATTGACAGCTGGCATGATCCAACCTATGTTTTCCGTTGTTGAACTACTCACTAAAATTGGGGGAAATGTTAATTGGCCAAATGATAAATAAGTATCGCACGAGATGCTCCAACGACAGACTCCCTCCGTCCCTAGTGTCAAAAACGTCTTACATTATGGGACGGAGTGAATAGAAGATACCACGAGGATTTGGCAACACATCGGCATCATCCCCACCCTCACCTTCGACGATCCATAGGATTGTATTGCCCCTGGAGTCGAACACTCTACTTGAACTTATATCCTACTGGAAATGGCTATTCTTTGAATGATCTGGGATGCACGAAACGCCAAGACTTTTGGGGGCGAGGACATCCATACTGCGACGACCTTCATCTTTGGTATCACCGTCTCTCCAAACAACACGATAAGGTGGTTGTTTTCTCGTGGCAACTTTACCTTTCTTCGTGCGTGAAGATGCCCTTGTAATTCACCTTGCTTCTCCAAAGAGTGGCGATGTGTTAACTTGTTTGTGTTTGGCACAAGTGCGGAAGTGCCACTCTTAAAGAAATCCATCAAAATACCAAACACAACCAAAATCGTTCAGGTGATTATCTAAAAGTTTGGTACCAGTATTCAACCTTCACAATAAAATTTTGTAAGGCCTAACCACTCATGTTACGACACTGGTGTTTGAGGGTACCCTACTTAAGAACTGGACAACCAAACCAATTTGACCAAAGACTTGGGTGCTAACTTTTTGGCCATGATGCCGAAAGGATGCATTTGGTATCTGAAATGCCGAAAATAACTGATGACGATCGAAACAAAAGTCTAGTATTTGAATAAAGCATGTATGGTTTTGACTGAAACCAAACCTGTCAGAGCTATGCACCTGTTATACAATTGTGTAAGTGCATCTAGTGCCACCCCTAGTTGGTTTTGGAGTATTGACGACAAACCTGGTTGAGGGACGAATGTGTTTGTGAGAATTGCAGGATAACACAGGTTGTAGTCCCTCATTGATTCGGTTTACCTACCGGAGATGACCCCTAAAAATGTGTGAAGACATTGAAGACAATGGTGGTCTGTGAAGATATTCACATTGAAGACTATGACATGAGAAGACATCGCATGAAGACTATGAAGCGCGAAGACTTAGTTGTTTCGTTGTTTCCTTTTCTTCTTTGTTGAGTCATAGGAACCACCGCACTGTTAAGTGGGGTCCAAGTGAACAAAGTCGGAGTGACTGAAGTGATGCTCAACCAAATCCTATGTCTTCGAGCAAAGACAAAGAGAGCAAATCTTATCCAGAGTCGGATAAGTCAGCTTTACTTGTAGCCCAAGTCAAGCTGCCGCGTGTGTTTGAAATCTGACTGTTGGAACACGTGTCAGTTCCTTAGTGACCCAGGGTCATTTCGGACAAATCAGGTCGGGTTGCCCAGTGGCTATAAATAGCCCACCCCCTACACCATAAATTGGTGGCTGCTCAGAGTTAGTGCACGGCTTTTGTCGTTTGAGAGCAACCCACCTCCGAAGCATTTGAGAGAGAGATCCTTGCGAGGACAAAGCCCAAACCACCCAGAGCCCAAAGAGTGGTTGGCATCACTGAAGTCTTTCTGTCCGCGTGATTTGAAGACTTGTTACACTTGAGGACTGTGAATCCTCCAGCCGGTTAGGCGTCGCGTTCTGAGCATCCAGGAGTCATTGTGGATTGCCGGTGAACGAAGTCTGTGAAGGTTCAGAAGTCTACCTTGAAGACTTACCAGAGTGATTGGGCGAGGACTAAGTGTCCTTAGCTCAAGGGGAATAAGGTGAAGACACGGTCTTCTAAGTTAAATCTCAGCCTCCCTAACCAGACGTACAGTTGTCATAGCAACTGGAACTGGTCCAACAAATCACTGTCCTCTCCAAGCTACTGGTTCTATCTCTTCCTTCTCTTTACTTACAGTTTGTCTTCGTGAAGTTGTTGCCTGCTTGCATTATCTGTTTGACTTCACTGAGTAACTACTTGTTCTGATTGGCTTCATACTATCTTCCATCCTGATCCATACCGCCTAGCTGCTAATAGTCTTCGTGCTTTCACTTTATTGAATACTTGTCTATGGCTTGCCTAGTGTAGTCTACCTTCCGTTGCATATCAATAGGATCATTTCTATTGTTTGTCCTCGAAACTCCCATGTTTTGAAGACTTTCATAAAAATCGCCTATTCACCCCCCTCTAGTCGATATCCAGCTCTTTCAATTGGTATCAGAGCAAGGTACTCCCTTGTTCTGTGTGATTCGATTTAACCACCTGGAGTTTTAGCTATGTCGACTGCAGGGATAATCAAAGTCTCCGCTGCGTGCCCTATCTTCGATGGCACTGAATACCCCTAATGGAAGAATAAGATGCGCATGCATCTTGAAGCCATTGATGTCGACCTCTGGTATGTCGTCAAGAACGGCGTTCCCAAGACCGGTGAAGGTGTCACCCCTGTTGATGTCAAGAAGTTCGTTCAACTGGATTCTACTGCCAAGAACATCATCTGTGGTCATCTGACCAAAGGACAGTATGGCCGTGTGAGTGCTCTGGAAACATCGAAGCTAGTCTGGGACTGGCTCTCCAAGGTAAACGAATGCGTCTCAACCCAGAGAGATCAAAGGATCAGTGTCCTTCGCAACCTCTTCAACCGCTTCAAGAGACACGACAATGAGAACGTCCAGCTCACATTTGATCGCCTCACTGATATCACAAATGAGCTTCAGGCACTCGGCGCCACTGAGATCACCAAGCATGAAATCGTCAAGACATTTCTGAGATCACTTGACAGCTCGTTTGACACCCTAGCTCTGATTATTCAAGAACGCCCTGATTTCAAGACTCTCGATCCGTCTGACATACTTGAGAGTCTCAACACACATGAGTTTCAGCTATCTGAGAAACGAGATATCTATGGTCCCAACTATGGCCGAACTCGCGCTTTGAAGGCGAAGGCTGTTTCCTCATCTGAAGAAGAATCTGATTGCAGTTCTGGTGATCCTGAAGACATTGGAAAGGAACTTGCTATGCTTGTGAAGAAGTTCCAGAAATTCACTAAGAAGAAAGGCTTCATAAAGTCTTCACGATCCAGCTCAAGAAATGATGAAGCTTCTACCCATGACCACAAGAAGAGAACATGCCACAAGTGCAAGAAACCTGGTCACTACATCTCTGAGTGTCCACAGTGGGACAATGAGAAGAAGAAGAAGAAGAAGAAGAAGAGCAAGGAATATGATTCTGAGGACAAGAAGAAGAAGAAATCCTCAAAGTCTTCTTCCAGATCTTCATCGAAGTCTTCATCACACAAGAAGAGTTCATCTGGCAAGGCTCGTGCTTTTGTTGGCAAGGAGATGGATTCAGAGGAGGAGTCTGCATCTGAGGACGCGGAGGTGGAGTCTGAGGAGGAGTACGACTCTGGCGTTGCAAGTCTGGCTCTAGCTACAGCCTACGTTGCCAAGTCCATCTTCAACACTGAAGATAATGGCTCCGTCACCAACGCTGATGCTAATGACAAGGACACTCTGCTCCTACCTACTGCTTCATGGCACGTGGTGCCAAGGTAAAATCACGCGATGCTTACTTTCAAACATCCAGTGAAGATGACTCTGATTGTGAATCCAAACCTAGCTACAAAACACTTGCTAAAATTGCAACTGAACAACAGAAAGCTATGGAACATATTCAAAAACTGTTAGACAAAAGCGATGACCTGTTGGACGCGAAAATGACCCGATCTCAGTCCTTAATTGAAGACATCAAAAATCTTCATGTTAAGTACGAGGAACTTGAAAGTCGTCATGAAACGCTCTCAACAACTCATGAAAATCTTTCCTACGATTATCTTCAAGGGAATCAAGAACTTGAGAAATTGAGAACGATTCATGAAGATCTTCAAAAGGAGAACGAGTCACTTCGTGCTCAACAGCTCAGTCCCGCTCAGGAAGGATTTGAACCACCATGTCTAAAATGCATTGAGCGTGATAACGCTACCTCTGTTGCTGAATGTTCTACTGCTGCTACTGTTGCAATATCTTCAACTGCTGATGTGGTAACTAACCCCTCTGCTGAGGATACCACTACTATTGCTGATGAAAATGCTAGGTTGAAGACATTGCTTGAGACAAGGATGTACAAAAGTCTCAAAGGGCATCAGACATTATGTGATGTCCTCAAAAAGCAGATTCTGAACCGAAACCCTACGAAAGAGGGTGTTGGGTTCGAGAGGAAAATGAATGTTGATGGTTCTTACTGGAAGCCTGAGCATTACCCCAAAACCACATGTGTTGCCGCAAAGGAACCTTCAGTGGATCCATCCAACTTATCTGGCTTCACTTGTGCTAACCCTATTATCATTGATGAATCCTTTGATGCAAACTATAAACTGTTTAAGAATCAGAATGGCGAAGTGTTTGCCAGGTATATTGGTACTAACTGCAGGAATGGGCCACCTATGAAGAAGATATGGGTACCCAAAAGTTGTCTTGAGAATCTTCCTGTGAATGTCATTATGACACCACCTGGGAAGAAGACAAACCCCAGACCAAAGGCTTCATATGGTCCAAAGGCTTCATACAGACAGAGGACTCACCTGAGTCACCCTAACGCCAATGTTTTGCAGGGAAATCATACTCAGATGTATGAATATGAGCGTGTTTCTTCAAACCGCTATGTTCATAAAACTAAGAACTTTTCTGCTTATTCATATGAGTATTATTCACCTCCTGCAAGGCTATTTGCTAGGGCTCCAAAGTCGAAGTTCTCAGATGCTGCACTTAGACTCATTGCTTCGAAGCCACCCCTGAAAATGTGGGTGGTTAAGAAAACTTAACTCTCTTTTGCAGGGAAAGGTCTCCAGCCGGAAATCAAAGGCGTCCGATGCTATTGCTGGGTACCTAAAACATCTTGTAGGGCGCAAGATAAAATGCCCAAATGGTCTTACTATGTATTTTGTTCCTGAATCTCTTGCCAATCATCCTATCAGTCCTAACCTTGATTTGAGCTTTGATAATCCTCTTGTCCGTCAAATGTTTATGCTTCACAATACTCTTGGTGAAGCCTATCCCCCTAACTGTTCTGTAGGGTATGACACCACATGCTTCAGAATGGATTATGGACAGTGGATGCACTAATCATATGACTGGTGATCAAAGTCTTCTCATGGACTCAACCTTACGTCCATCTGACAAGAGCCACATCACATTTGCTGACACTGGTAAAAGCAAGGTATTGGGTCTAGGTAGAGTTCAATCTCAAAGGATCAGCACATGGATAAAGTGATGCTTGTTGAATCCCTTGGTTTCAACTTAATGTCTGTCTCAATGCTTTGTGACTTGAACATGATTGTGATATTTGGAAAATATCTTTGCCTCGTTCTAATGGAATCTGACAAGTCTCTAGTCTTTGAAGGGTATCGGAAAGACGATTTGTACATGGTAGATTTCTCAGCAGGACCACAGCTAGCCGTATGTCTTCTAGCAAAAGCTTCAGAGTGTTGGCTCTGGCATCGGAGGCTAGGGCATGCTGGCATGAGGAACCTGTACACTCTCGCGAAGAAGAAACATGTTGTAGGCATCGAGGGCGTCAAGTTCAAGAAAGATCATCTGTGTGGTGCCTGCGAAGCTGGAAAGATGACAAGGGCCAAGCATCCCTCGAAAACAATCATGACGACATCTCAACCCTTCGAGCTGCTACACATGGACTTATTTGGCCCTACTCACTACTCTACTCTTACTACCACTGCTTGCCTCTATGGCTTCGTCATTGTTGATGATTATTCAAGATATACTTGGGTGCATATAATCCTCTACAAGAATGAAGTGCAGGATGTCTTCAGACGCTTTGCCAATCGTACCATGACGAACTATGGTGTCAAGATCAAGCATATCAGAAGTGACAACGGCACAGAGTTCAAGAACACCGGCCTCGACACTTATCTTGATACATTGGGCATCACTCATGAGTTCTCAGCTTTGTACACACCTCGGCAGAATGGCATCGTGGAGCGCAAGAACAGAACACTCATTGAGATGGCTCGGACGATGCTTGATGAATACAAGACTCCAAGAAAGTTCTGGCCCGAAGGCATTGATACTGCATGCCATGTCATCAACCGTGTTTATCTTCACAAGCTTCTGAAGAAGACTTCCTATGAACTCCTAACTGGTAAGAAGCCAAATGTCAGTTACTTCAGAGTATTTGGTGCTAGGTGCTGGATCAAGGATCCACATCACACTTCAAAATTTGCACCGAAAGCACATGAAGGTTTTATGCTTGGTTACGGAAAGGATTCGCACTCCTACAGAGTCTTCAATCTCTTTCACTATAAAGTGGTTGAAACTGTGGACGTGCGGTTCGATGAGACTAATGGCTCGCAAAGAGAGCACCTGCCAAATGTGCTAGATGAAGTTCCACCTAGTGAATCCATCAAGCTCATGGGAACTGGAGATATCATACCTTCCGAGGCTCAGACTGAAGAGGAACTTATCATTTCTGCACCTAATCAACCTGAAGACAATATTGAGCCTGAAGACAATCCTCCAAATGATGACAATGATCAGCAAGAGCGAAATCTTCGTCCAGTTCATCCTCGTGTTGCAAATGAAGTACAGATTGAGAAGATAATTGATAGCATCAATGCACTTGGTCCACTCACTTGTTCAAGAGCAACACAGCTAGCAAATTTCTGTGGGCACTTTGCATTCGTCTCAATCTCTGAACCCAAGAAAGTTGCTGAAGCCTTCATGGAACCTGAATGGATTCAAACTATGCAAGAAGAGCTTCAACAGTTTGAGCTGAACAATGTGTGGAAATTAGTCAAGCGTCCTGATCCTCGCAAGCACAACATTATAGGCACCAAATGGATATATCGCAACAAGCAAGATGAGCATGGTCAAGTTGTCAGAAACAAGGCTCGTCTTGTTGCTCAAGGATATACTCAAATAGAAGGGATTGACTTCGATGAAACGTTTGCTCCGGTGGCTAGGCTTGAAGCCATTTGCATACTGCTAGCCTATGCAAACCATCACAACATCCTTCTGTATCAAATGGATGTGAAGAGTGCCTTTCTCAATGGCAAGATTGAAGAAGAAGTATATGTTGCACAACCTCCTGGCTTTGAAGATCCAAAACATCCTGATATGGTATACAAGCTCAACAAGGCATTGTATGGCCTCAAACAAGCCCCTCGTGCGTGGTATGACACACTCAAAGACTTCCTGAAGAGCAAAGGCTTCAAACCTGGTTCACTAGATCCTACACTCTTCACGAAGACATATGATGGTGAACTGTTTGTGTGCCAAATCTATGTGGATGACATT
Source organism: Aegilops tauschii subsp. strangulata (assembly GCF_002575655.3). Classification (NCBI taxonomy): domain Eukaryota; kingdom Viridiplantae; phylum Streptophyta; class Magnoliopsida; order Poales; family Poaceae; genus Aegilops; species Aegilops tauschii. The sequence continues at coordinate 491,636,447 of NC_053039.3, forward strand.
ATCTTCAGCTGCACTGACAAGAAATACAGTGATGAGTTTGGTCACATGATGCAAGAGCAATATCAGATGTCCATGATGGGCGAGCTGAAGTTCTTCCTGGGTCTTCAAATTCGTCAACAACGCAATGACATATTCATATCTCAAGAAAAATACCTCAAAGATTGCCTGAAGAAGTTTGGAATGCAAGACTGCAAAGGATACACGACGCCAATGCCAACCAAAAGTCATCTGAGTCCCAACGCCAATGGTAAAGAGTTCGATCCAAAGGTATACCGCTCTATGATTGGTTCTTTACTTTATTTATGTGCATCTAGGCCAGATATAATGCTTAGTGTTTGCATGTGTGCCCGATTCCAAGCGGCACCAAAGGAATCACATCACTTAGCTGTGAAGCGAATTCTTCGATATTTGGCTTACACCCCAACACTAGGATTATGGTATCCAAAGGGCTCAAAGTTTGATCTAGTTGGATTCTCAGATGCTGATTATGCTGGTGACAAGGTTGATCGCAAGTCTACATCAGGCACATGTCACTTTCTGGGACGATCACTTGTCTGTTGGTCTTCAAAGAAGCAGAACTGTGTGTCTCTCTCCACTGCTGAATCTGAATACATTGCTGCTGGATCTTGGTGTGCGCAACTTCTGTGGATGAAGCAAACTCTCAAGGACTATGGTATCTATCTGAAGCAAGTGCCACTCTACTATGACAATGAAAGCGCCATCAAGATTGCCAACAACCCAGTTCAGCACTCGAAGACAAAGCATATTGAAATTCGTCATCACTTTCTCAGAGATCATGTCATGAAGGAAGATATTGATATCATTCACGTCAGCACTGAAGAACAATTGGCAGATATCTTCACAAAGCCCTTGGATGAGAAAAGGTTTTGCAAGTTGCGGTGTGAGCTAAATATCTTGGAATCCTCGAATGTCCTGTGATTAGGCACACATCCTAACACTTATGCATGTTGATGACTTAGATGTGCAACACACGAAGTAATGTATACCTTCAATCAATGAAGACATACACTCTAAGTGTGAATACATTAATGCGGAATTTGACTTCGGAGCGCCACGATAATTGTGCGCCGTGTCTGGGTCTAATACTTCCTATACGGTGGGTAACGCCACCACCAAACTTTTGTTTGAAGTGTTTCTCTTGGCGTTATAATTGCAAAGTCTTCCCATTTGATTTATCTTCAACATTGATTTGCTTTCATGTTGATCTTCACTTTGATGATTTGGTCTTACTCAGATATATTCATATATTTGTGTTCTGTCCTCTACAGCATTCACTTATAGCTCTGTCTTCTCGTTTGAATCTTTTGGACTAAGTGAATGTGATCGGACCCTAACCTCTTCTATGCTTCTACCTCAAATTCTATCTATCCAAATCATATGCATTCTATTGAAACTGTCGAATGTCTTCTCTGCGTCCTTGTCAGCAGAAGATATAGAGACAAGAATTGAATCTGTTTTAAATGCTATACCATCATTGCCTGAAACCCGGAGAAGGCGGAACGACCACCCCGACAGTCTAGGCGTGCGTGGGAACATGGAACAACTTCCAATGTGTTGCATGTTCGCCACGTGTCCTTCAGATGTGAACCGCCAGGGGCACCTGCGTAATTGCGCTGTGCTGTCCCTTTCCTTATAAATACACATCTCATCGCGGTCAAAATCTTTCTCCCACATCGCCACCTCGCACAAACCCTAGCGCCACCGCTAGCTCGCGACGACGCCGGCGACGAAACGCTTAGCTGCCGCGACCTCGTCGACGCCATCCTCACGCCGGCCACGGACCTCATCTTCTCCGCCGCCGCCGTAGGTGTCCTCCGTCGCCAAGTTAGGGCACGGAAGATCGAACTGCTCGGCCTCCTCTCTACTCCGTCTAGCAGTTCTTCGTGTGGTAATTAAAACTCACTTTTACTGCCTTTTTGATCTGATAGATTCATCCTTCTTCACCAAAATCGGTTTCTAACCCCACAAACTTGGATCTATCCTATTCTGCATCTCATATCTTGCCTAGTATATTCACTTATGCTTCACAACAAGTTAGATTCCTCACTTGTACCTATTCTTGGATTCGTACAAATCTGGAACCAACTCTCACCAAATAAGTGAATGTCTTCGCGCTATGAGGTCAATATCTTCAAACTGATTTATCTTCAAAATCTTCTGAGAATGCATATGACCTCTTCCCCTTCCCTCGCATCTCTAATGCTATCACAGGTACATGTCAGTGGGAGAATCCCTTGGTTCTCATAGTCTGCATTCATTTGCAGAATTCTTACAGCTTCACGTCAATTCTCCCGAAGCCAGTTCTTGTCTGACCAGCAGACGGAAGCCTTTGACAGCTTTGAAGCCATTCAGTTTGAACTACATGGCCTCTAAAAAATCAGCAAGGAAGGGAGGCAGACGGCGCCGCGGGGGCACTTCAATGGATTTGCCTGAATATCTTTATGAGTTATACAAAACTGATCCTGAAGAGAGCTATGGTCAGCGCAAAACACGAATCCAATGGATTCGAAGATATTGGGCCGAGCAATGGTTCAAATACAGATTTGTCACCAAGGAATATGCTGAAAAGAATGCCATCAAGCGTCCTTGGGGGATATTCTCTACAAAAATCTTCAATCCAAGACCAAATCTGAAGCTATTGCTCAGGGTTTCTACCCTTGCATGGTCCGTGGACCACAACCTACTGATGCTGACCCATCGTCTCTGTTATGGTGTCGTGAAGACAGTTTGTTCAAGCGCAACTACAAGTTTGCCAAGGACTCTGTAGTAAAGAACAAGAAGAGCCTCGGATGCAACTTCAATCCTGGCCCTTCTACTCCAGGGGCTGATGGCACACGTGATGCCAATCCCAATGTCATCAGCCCCTTCAACAACTTTGATGGTCTCCTCTCCTACATCGCCGCTTAGTGGGCCACAGTGGATCAGTCTGGAGATGACGCTGATTCTGATGAAGCTCCTGCTCCGCCGAAGCCTCAAAAGCAAAAGAAACCAAAGGCTTCGAAACCTGCTGCTACACCAAGTGCTTCGCATGCGAAGCCATTGGCCGCTGCTCCTCCCGCACCAAGTATTCACTCTGAAGATCTTTCTTGTGTCTCCAAGAAGACAGAGAGGCCCCAGAAGAAAATTGTCAACAGTTCTGGACAAGCACTGACCCCAGCTGCCATTCTGCGGAACGAGAATGAAGCCATTGATCTGTCAACTGATGATGAATTTGGTGATGATGCTCTTGAGCAGCTGATTAAGAGCAAACAAGAGGCGGAGATCTTCAACGATCTGCCCCTCTTCGATGTGGACATCCTGAATAATTTCATTGATGAGTGGTTTGACCACCCAGACCTCAGTTTCGATGACCTTCAGCTTCCAATTGGCATCAGTGTCTCCTTCCATGGAGCCATTGCTCCTGAGCTGGCTCTGGCTCAGAAGATTGTTGAACTGAAGAACAAAATTGACTATGAGAAAGCCCAGTTCAAGAAACACATGGCCAAGCTCAGTGTGGCTGATGTTCAAAACTTCAAGAAGATGTTGCATGAGCTCAAGGAGGCATTTCACAAGAAACGTGAAGATGCAAAAGGTTCACGAGAGCGAATGAAACACCTTGCTGCCAAATGTGTTCAAGCTCACAATGAAGCTGAGAAGCGCAAGGCTCTTGGGCGTCAAGGCATTGACCCCAAGATGGCTGCCAAGAAGAAGAAGCCTACTGTGGCCCCAGCTGAAGCATCCAGGCGGGAAGAACCTCGCATTGTCTTCCCCGCCAGTATGACAGGCGTAAAGCCTAAGGTCCACACAGTAGCTTTGAAACTTAAGAAAACAAGGGCAGCTGAAGCCGAAGCCAGAAAGCGCAAGTCCAAGAACACCACTGACGATGCTCCACCGACCAAGAAGAGAAAGACAAAGAAGAAAGATCGGGTTGCTCCCACAGAGCCCCTTGTCGTCGAGCCAATCTCAGTTGCTCGTCCTGCGTCCGCACACCAAGAGCGTCGTTTAATAGTTCATGAGCCTGCTTTCACAGAGGCTCCTGAAGCTCAAGAAGATCCAGCTGTTGACCACACCACAGCTAAAGACATTGGTCCCCAAGACAATGTAAATGATGATGAAGTTCTTCCTCAGATTGAGCACCAAACGGTATCATCGCCTGTTCTCACGAACAGCGAACTCATCAGCATTGGTCGTCCTTTGACGCCAATTGCTCAGGATGATTCATGGGCTGATCACCCTCAAGTCTCCCCCCGTCAAGAAGAATTGCCATGTACTCCCCCAACTCAAGTCACCTCTCCGGTGCTTGATGATGACGACTTTGCGGCCCAGCCAACTCCCTCTCCACAAGCGTCGCCCACATTTCTTAGGCTTTGCAAAGGACCAAGGCCACCAGTCGCTCAGTCGAGCGTTCCAGAAGGAGAAGAGCACCACCACTCAGTATCACACCAAGTGTTTCCTGAAGCCTCTCCAACTGCGAATGTCTTAGAGTCTGAAGCCAAAGCTGCTGAAGACATTCTGGCTGCATCAGCCGATGATCAAGAAGAACCCCGTCAAGAAGAAGATCGTGTTGCTACACCCCCGTCCAACCAAGAAGTTGTTCTCTAGGAGAACGTGTCCGACCCTCCAGCTACTCAAGTGGAGGTTGATAATACTGAGGCGGCCACCAATACCAATACTGAAGCCAATGACGTTGTCATGGCTGAAGCAAATGTGGCACCTGAAGCAAATGTGGCGCCTGAAGCACATGTGGTGCCAGAGGTGAATGTGTCCCCTGAAGTCAATGTTGCACCTGAAGCCATTGTACCACTAGCAGCTCATGTCAATGACGATGCTCCTGTGCCGCCTCCAAGGCCACACACTATTGAGCTGGCATTTGATCGCGGCCAACCTGTCATGGTTCGCTGGCCTATTCTGGTTCCTCCACCTGCTCCCGGACCTCAGTTTGACTATCATGTGGAGCACAGGCCTCAGGTCCAGAAGCCAAAACCAAGGCTGCCAAGGTTTCCAGGCATTGCAACTTCACCAGGATATTTCAATGTGAATGGCTTCATTGCACACAACACCTTCTTTGACAGCGACAAGAACCCATACTCGAAGCCAAGAATTTCATCTGATCGGTTCTGGAGCTATCAGCAGCGCAGTTACTACTCTTGTGTTCTTTATGATCAAGGGCGCATCTTTCCCCATATGCGTCTAGACTGCGAAGCTATTGCTGGACTGCCCTGCTTAGAAGAAGCCCTTGATTGTTTCAGAGATGCTGGTCTGCTAAAATTCGTGACTGATAAAGAGCACTGGAACGAAGAGCTTCTGCTACAATTCTATGCCACCCTCCACATTCGCGGCTACAACAGGGATCCGAAGACATGGATCCTTGAGTGGATGACAGGCGATGTACACCACGAAGCCAAAGGTCTTGACATTATTGAGCTCACTGCCTTGCCCACTCCAGGTGAACTATATGAACCTGGTTGTCAGCTTCACCGCAATGCTTTGGAGAGCATCTTCCAGAAGCCTAAGCCAAACATGAGCCAAATGCTGAGCATGATGAAGCCACTGCCACACGACGCTGAATATCCAAGGGAATTCTTTGTTGAAGACCTGGAGTATCTGCCCCGCACTATTTATCATATTATCCGGCGAACTCTATGGCCTATCAAGGGACATTCTCCTGCAGCGAAGCTTGAAGGAGCAATGAAGACACTGGTTTTCTATATCTTCAATGGCATCAGCTTCAATGCTCAAGACTTCTTCATCAGGCAATTGGCTGCATCTGCCTCTGATCTCTTTGGTCTGAAGTTCTACGCTCCATGGGTCATGCGCCTTATCAAGCTTCACTCTGCTGTCAACTATCAGCCGTCTGCGCGCAACCATCTGATATTCTTGCCAGAGGTTGATATGTCTGTCGAAGCCATCTACCCAGAGCCTCCCAAGGAGCCAATTTATCTTCACAACGCCGATCACCAAAGCTTCACTCAACCCATTGAAGGCATTCTGGCTGCTACTCGTGTTTATCCTTTGGCTGGCAATACACGTGCACCTCATCGTGCCCATACTGAAGCCACTGAAAGCACAATTGCTCAAAGGCCTCAGAAACGTTCTCGTGTTCTCAACGACCGAGAGCTTCTCGTCGCCCTGCATCAAAAGTAGGATAAGCATCACGACTGGCTGAAGCATCAGATGCAAAGCCTCTTGGTGGATGTTAATCGCATTCGCAACCTTGCCACCAAGAATGCATTTGTCACTCATGAAACCTGTCGGAGGTCATGGAAGATTCTAACATTGCTCAGTGCTGAAGCTGATCTTCAAGACGATGGCTTCACAGAGAGATTCAAGTTTGATACCACTCCTCCCAGAAACGCTGTCTTGCGTCGGACTCCCTCACTCGAAGACTCTGAGTACTCCTCCTCCACGGCAACTGTTAATGCCAGAGTCATTGATGACGAAGATAATGCTACTTCACCACCTCCAACTTCGGCGCGTATCGACACTGCACCAAGTTCTTCTGCACCACCGAACCTCAACGATGACCCTGCTGCTTCACCTACTCCTCATGGGAACGAGTAGAGGCTCTATTTCTTCAAACCTTTTTGGTCCTTACTGACAAAAGGGGGAGAAGCATATGAGTTGATAGTCTTCAAGCGGGTCCATATGGGTGGTTGCTATACTTTTGCCAAGTGCTTACAACCCTCGCTTTTGAAACATTTGGTTCTTTGAGTTGTAACACTTAAACTTGATGGTCGTCTGCTACTTTTTCTGCTATTCTGTGATGCGACAATAAATTCCGCATGTGCGATGATAAATCCCGCATGAAGTCATTTTGCAGACGTCCATTTTTCATTATGCATGTTGTTATCCTCGTTATATCTTTTCATGCATGATGCATTGTCTTCATAAGTTGAAGAGGATCTCCACAAGTACAACCTGCCATGTGCATTTGCATTCCAAAGCAAAACCTTTATATGCACATCTTCAGGGGGAGCCTTTTGCCACTTACGAAGACAATATCTTAATCCTTTACAATTTCACATACTTTTATCCCCGTTGAAAACTTCAACCAGTTTGTCATCAATCACCAAAAAGGGGGAGATTGTAAGTGCATCTAGTGCCACCCCTAGTTGGTTTTGGAGTATTGACGACAAACCTGGTTGAGGGACTAATGTGTTTATGAGAATTGCAGGATAACACAGGTTGTAGTCCCTCATTGATTCGGTTTACCTACCAGAGATGACCCCTCAAAATGTGTGAAGACATTGAAGACAATGGTGGTCTGTGAAGATATTCACATTGAAGACTATGACATGAGAAGACATCGCATGAAGACTATGGAGCGCGAAGACTTAGTTGTTTTGTTGTTTCCTTTTCTTTTTTGTTGAGTCATAGGAACCACCGCACTGTTAAGTGGGGTCCAAGTGAACAAAGTCAGAGTGACTGAAGTGATGCTCAACCAAATCCTATGTCTTCGAGCGAAGACAATGAGAGCAAATCTTATCCAGAGTCGGATAAGTCAGCTTTACTTGTAGCCCAAGGCAAGCTGCCGCGTGTGTTTGAAATCTGACTGTTGGAACACGTGTCAGTTCCTTAGTGACCCAGTGTCATTTCGGACAAATCAGGTCGGGTTGCCCAGTGGCTATAAATAGCCCACCCCCTACACCATAAACTGGTGGCTGCTCAGAGTTAGTGCACGGCTTTTGTCGTTTGAGAGCAACCCACCTCCGAAGCATTTGAGAGAGAGAGATCCTTGCGAGGACAAAGCCCAAACCACCCAGAGCCCAAAGAGTGTTTGGCATCACTGAAGTCTTTCTGTCCGCGTGATCTGAAGACTTGTTACACTTGAGGACTGTGAATCCTCCAGCCGGTTAGGCGTCGCGTTCTGAGCATCCAAGAGTCATTGTGGATTGCCGGTGAACGAAGTCTGTGAAGGTTCGGAAGTCTACCTTGAAGACTTACCAAAGTGATTGGGCGAGGACTAAGTGTCCTTAGCTCAAGGGGAATAAGGTGAAGACGCGGTCTTCTGAGTTAAATCTCAGCCTCCCTAACCAGACGTACAGTTGTCATAGCAACTGAAACTGGTCCAACAAATCACTGTCCTCTCCAAGCTACTGGTTCTATCTCTTCCTTCTCTTTACTTACAGTTTGTCTTCGTGAAGTCGTTGCCTGCTTGCATTATCTGTTTGACTTCACTGAGTGACTACTTGTTCTGATTGGCTTCATACTATCTTCCATCCTGATCCATACTGCCTAGCTGCTAATAATCTTTGTGCTTTCACTTCATTGAATACTTGTCTATGGCTTGCCTAGTGTAGTCTACCTTCCGCTGCATATCAATAGGATCATTTCTATTGTTTGTCCTCGAAACTCCCATGTTTTGAAGACTTTCATAAAAATCGCCTATTCACCCCCCCTCTAGTCGATATCCAGCTCTTTCAAATTGTTATAGCAGTAAATTGAGTTTTAGTAGAGTTATCGAAACAAGATCTCAGCCAGGTTTATAGATAAAGCAACAAGCAAAGCAGAAGAGAATTCTATTGAGCCGACAACACAAACATGCCCAAAATGTGAAAAGAAAACGGTAGAACGATCAATCATGGCATCAAGCAAAATTCTGCCCCATTCGTTAGAAAGCTGCCGACATTGCTGCATAAAAACCAATAATTTAAACACAGTGTTAGTAGCACGAGACAAATAACCTTCTCAATAAGCAACTTATTACTATTTGCCCACAAGCTCCAGCCCACGACGGCGAAAACGTCTCCTACCATTGTCGTAGAGTTATGCATGCTTTGTGGCATACTTGTTTTGCTAGGGATACCTTACGTTAGATTATGTGCACATATATCCCTAAAAACGATTATGTGCACATATTTCCGGGCATGCATGATGTCAATGAAAGAACCTTAAGTGTTAAAACTATGCTTTTCGCGGACCATAAAAAAGCTGATGACACATCACTTCTTCTAAGGGAAAATCTTCCATGACTTTGTACAAAAAAATGTGACTTGACGAGGTTATTTTCCACTAGGTAGTCCTGTGGCTACATAAGACCCAGCTAGCGCCCAGGAAGGCCCAAACCCGCACGTGTTACGGCCTAAGGCAACGTCAGCAACGGGGCGGCCTACCAGTCGAAGTGGGCGCTAATCGAAAAAATTCCCTCAGTCGGTTCATCCGTCAGTTGGATTATCGTCAGTCGGTTTACCCTCACTCAGATTCTATTACAGTCAACATTAACCCGTGCGTTACGAAGACAACACCACTACACATTCAAGAGAGGCGTTACCATTCGCCTCCACTAGTGTTGATGGCATCCGTCACTACCCACGACGGGTTGTTTATTGCATGCAATCAATTTTAGTCATTAGTAGCTAGCTGAAGGGACCCCGACGATGGCGCACTCTATATAAGCCTGCCCAGGGGTACCTAGCAAATGGTTTGCAATCCCTGTAATCCAACATTTGTACACAAGAGCAACTCTTTAAAGAGACATGACTAGGATTTTTACCTCCATCGGCGAGGGCGCCGAACTTGTATACGTTGTTGTGTTCCCCGTTGTGTCTCGGTAGATCAAGCTCCATTCATACTCCTACCTTATTGTCAGATTTAGCAGCACGACACGGCTCAACCCCTCTTTTTGTTCTACTCATGTTAGTAGCCGCACCATCCACTGTGCATGTGGTGATCTAACATTTCACTGTTATTCTTTTTCTAGCTATCTCTACTACCTAAAAGAACAGTAAGGTTCCGTTTCCCGTCTTACGTCGGTCCTCCTTCGTCCGCCTTTCGTCGAGCATTCCGCTCCTCTTCGGCGTGCACATGGGCCAAGCCCAGCAAAACCGCGCCAGCCCACATGTCCCTCGCACGTTCTGCTCCCATCGCAACGATCAGGCGCGCTAGGTTTGCGTCGCCGCCAGCAACAGCCCACCCCTCGTCTCCTCTGCCGCACCTCGCCCTTCTCTGTTGGACCTCGTCGCCGCCGACCTCTGGTCCGCCATCACCGTCTGGACCCCTCCCCACACCCCGCCAGCACGCCACCAGACGCCCTCCTCGCCCACGCGCGGTGGCCTCTCGAATCCCACGGCTGCGCTCGCCCCTGTCCTCGCCGGCGTGGCAGCCTCAGGACAGGTAGACTCCAGCTCCGCCGCCTGCGGCAACAGGTCTTTCCTCCACCGCCTTGGGCCAAGGAGACCAGCCGCCTCCTCCTCTCGTGACGCACCAGCCTGAATGTTGGTTACTTACACTATTTTTAATTCAATTGACTTTTTCAATGCAGATTATTGAAACTCTTATGAAGTGGCGATTGACTAGAATCAGGGGCAAGCTGTGGATTTGTTTGCTTGAACAATAGAGATTGCTTGGATTAAGTGCGGGTGAAGATGTACTTGTTGTCTATATCTGAAATGAAAAACCTGATGAAGATCCTTTCGAGGTAAGGTTCTCTTTGACTATTCGTTCTTTGATCTCTTTTCCCATCTCCTTATAGTCATTTCTTAGTTCTATTTTTTGGGTAGGCGTCAGATGTGCCTCTTCTCGCACTGAACAGGGCCATCAAAAGAGCAGTCAAACAAGCTACACTGCAGTAGGAAAAACAATGATACATGGCACTCTCCCAATGTGCTCGCCCAGTATAATGTAAAAATAGTAGTAGCTTCTTGTTCTTCAGAAAGTAAATGTAAACATCTGTTGTAAGATTCCAGTACAGGTAAGATTTTGATGTGAGATAATAGTTGTGTTATATTTATAAAACAAGGTTCTGTACCCAGTCTAATGTTTCGTGCAGGTAAAGGCAACAGCTGCTAGCTGCTCTGCCACATGTGCAAAAACAAACTTAATCCTTTGCCGAAGATAATTGTACTAAGCACTAAGGCAGGGGTGAAGCCAGTAGTCAATGGGTTATCTCCATACTCCAGGTTCAGCACTAATTACTATAGATTAGTGTGGTATTGCCGAAAACAATAGTACCAAGCACTAACACAATCACCTGAGTATATTACATGGGTATAGCACTGATTACTATTTGAGTAGCATCAATTTCTACAGGTTTTGAAGGTAAGAGATTCAAAGTCTGGCTGTAATCTCATTGCGGTCGTTTCTTATCTTCAATGGGGACTGCATGTTTTCAACACCATTTTTATCCCATATCCAATAGTTCTGATGGCAAATAGACACTGTGTTACTTTAACTTTTTTTGTATGGACGTGCCCTTTTATTACGTTGGAACTTGGAAGCGGTATGTTGGTGTTGCATTTGTGACACTAAAAGTTGTACCTGCTAATGATACCAGGTGGTATCTTGAGAATGTGTTATTTTCTTGAAATAACCACCATTGTTTCGTCACTTGGTCTTTATCTTAAAAGATGGAGCACATATTGGCATACACTAAAACATAGTAACAGGCTTGCCGATCAAAACATCTGTTGTTGGCTTGTTCATCTTGTATATTAGTTAAAACCAGATGGACAGTGAGTCTGAAATACAGAATAGTTTTTTCATCATCGCGAAATATTATATTGCTTTAATCAATTTGTATATATACATTTTTTCCATGGCTGCCAAACACCCCGTCCAAATAAAGCACAATCAATCTACGCATTATATTGCCAGATGCAACCCCAAAAAACAATCGCCAGATGTGCAATTGAGGGTGGTGGAAATCTTGGTCTGGGAAGGAGGAGATAATTTGATGAAGGAGAAAAAAAGAAGAAAAGGAAGAAGAAAATAAATAAGAAAAACAAGAATAATATGTATAAATTTGACATGATTAGTGTTGGACCACTAGAATTTTATGCTCCTTGTCCGTTTAATTTTATGCTCCCGTTGCAACGCACGGGCAATTACCTAGTCAATGCAAAGATAGACAACGGAAATCCGTTGGTGCTCCCGGAAGCGCGCGAAAATATTTTTTGAAATGTCAAAAAAGTTCCAACAAAAATTCTATGTGTTCTTTGTCACATCCAATGCTACATACAAATTTGTAGGCAAAAAGATTAAACATTTTGGCCTTTGCAAAAGAAAAAACACCAAATGTTACCCCAAAATGCCACCCGAAATTTGTTTTTTTCACCGGCAAAACACCGCTGCTTCGTTTCGCATGAATTTTTTTAAGGATGCTTGCGACACTAATACGAACATCTACAAAAAAAAATCAGAATGTTTTAAAAATATTTACCATATATTTTTGTTTACTAGCGCGCGCTCCCGGGAGGCAAAACGCCTTTCTCGGATAGGCAAAGCTCTTGCGTATTCGTGAAAAAAATGCGGCACAGTTTTTTTTTTTGAGACATAAATGCGGCACAGTTCCTCGGTTAGGAGGGTCGTGGGCTGGGCTACTCTCGCAAGTTCTCACAATTTTCTTTGTGTAGTCCAGCAGCCTGGGAACGTACAAGTCCACGACCCACTAGACTCAGAAGACTCGGCCCAAAACGAGTCAGCCAAGGGCTGCGTTCTGCTACTCCGCTCTGTTCCTCAGACTCTCGTCTCGCTAGTTCCTCAACTTCCGGCGCAAGCTGAACCCTCGGACCCGACCGCGGCAGCCGCCGATCCAGCCCCCGCCGCGATGGAATTCGCCCTCGTCGACGGCGAGAAGTTCTCGCCCTCCTGCTCCACGCTTGTCATGGTTTGGATGTCAATTTCCGCTGAAATCTATCTTTGCTAATGGTAGCTCCTTCTGGTTTCTGACGTTGCTGATCCGCTCCTTCGGCCGCGTGCAGCCCGCGCTTTCGATCGGCAACGTGGGGCAGCTCGCCGTGGACCTGCTGATACCTTCGGCGAAGGCGAGGCGCGTGGCGTACCTCGACGAGCCCTCCGTGCTGCCCTGCATCGGCAACGACGCCTTCGGACCGGACGCCGTCGGCGACCTCGCGCTCGCGCTCGAAGGTTGGGCCTCTCGAATCCCGACCCTTTGTCCCCCCTGTGCTGTGCTGGCCGATTGTTTGATGGATTGTGTTAGTGGTGCTGCTATTTAGTTGCTTGCACCGTTGGCCTTTATTTTGTGCATACCATCTGTTTGATGAAATGCGGTGCTGCGTGTGCTCTGTCTGCTGTGCACGCTGCTGTTTGATGAAATGTGTTTACGGCGCTGCGTGTGTACTCTGCCTGCTATGCCCGTCACTGTTTGATTAACTGCGTTTCGGTGCCGTGGGTACACTGTCTGCTACGCCTGCCTCTTTTTGATTTATTTTTTCTGAGTTAAGGAGCTATCCACTCCCGATTTCCGTTTCAGAAAACCGATAAGACAACAGCAGTTTAGAACTTACAGGCGCACACAACACTCTAGGTGCCGCCGTCGGTCACCTATTCAGCTCCAGGGCTATATACCCCATCGAGCAGCCTATGTTGTTGCAGAGTACTAGGTTGTAACTTCTCAAGAAACAGGACAGAACCATCCAAAGATAGTTACTGATCGCGTGAAACATAGCATAGATCTGCAAAATGAGGCCCACACGACCACCATCTTCAGGATGACCCCATGCCAATCCTGAGAGTTGTTGTTCCCCAGCCTCTGCCTCGATTGTATAACTCCATGGCCACCTTAGAAAGCAGCAGTGCCGCATATTGTAATACCTGTTTCTTTCTTCCTCTCTGCAATTCAGCCTAGTATGACACCCGTTTGCATGACCTATTTTATATATTTCCCAGGGAATCCTCTCTTAACTAGTACAAACTTAAAAAAAGATCAGTTAATTTTGTCATAAGCTTTTTCAATATTCACTAAAAAGCTAACATCTCATTTTCTTCTATGAATTTCATTTTAAAACCTTATGCAGTATACTTATACATCATGTAAAATGAACCCACCCTTAATAAAAGCTGTCTGTACTGGACAATTATTTTCTCAGGAACATCTGCAGCTTCATTGTTCAGTACTTTTGTAAGGATCTTAAACAAAACATCAGATAAGCATATAGGTATGTATTGTTGGTGTCAGCTCCAACACTTTTGGCAATAAAGTCAAAACCCCATAATTAAATCTAGCAAGTCCTAACCTACCATGATAAAACTCATTAAACATGAATAATAAATCATTACCGACAAGTGCCAATGATGCTGATAAAAATCAGCAGGAAAACCATCTGGCCCAGGAGTTTTATTGTCTTTCATTTGAAAAACTGCTATTATAATCTCGAAGGTTGGGCCTCTCGAATCCTGAAAACTTCATCCTCCTGTGCTGTGCTCGCCAATTGTTGGATGATTTGTATTAGTGGTGCTGCTTAGTTGCTTGCACCGTTGGCCTTTGTTCTGTGGTCTGTGCACACCATCTGTTTGAGGAAATGCGCTTATGGTGCGTGTATTCTGTCTGCTATTCACACCACTGTTTGATGCAATGTGTTTCGGTGCCACACTAACTCTGTCTGCTACGCCTGCCACTGTTTGATGAAATGCATTGCGATGCTATCTGTACTGTATGTCTGTATCTGCTACACCAATTGTTTGATGCCCTACATTGTTTCTTCCGAGAGAGAGATACAAATGATAAATACACAAATATTGAGCTGGTTTTGGAATATGTCTCTACCTTAAGTGAAATATGGGTACGGCATGCAAGACTCACCTGCTTTCTCATTTTTGCATGCAGAATACGAATCACCGTCTCACGGGCTGGCTTTCATTCAACAAAGATCTCCAGTTATTACGGTATGTTGTCAACTCTTTTGCCGCATGCTGGCATATTGATATAATGCTTAATTCAAGAATATGTAGCGGTATCTTTATGTTTTTCAATATGCGGGTGTTACTTAGGTATATATATATTGTTTTACACAGGTACTGCCCATATGAGTTTATGTGCCTGAATCTCTTTTTGTGGTGATAAGGGGTCTTCATATATTGTCAATATATCTATTTTGAGAGCTTCGTCGGGTGGTGCTTCTTTCAGTAATGTAAAAGAAGTGTCTTGATGCGGTTCTTTGCATTGTGGACTTTATGTAATATGGTTTTGTTGAAGAAAACATTATAATTTCCTTGTAACTTCTTAATTAGATAGTGAATCCTAGGGTTCCTGACTAGAGATATGATTGTACGATCACTTGTATCAAAGAAATTCCTTTATAGAAGAAATTATGGGAAAACAAGTTCGTGTGAAATTGTTGTGAAGTTCAATCTGAGAAATCAGAATTTATAACCGGTGAATATAATATGGCCACTTTGATTTCTTACTACAACTGCAGGGGATGATGGTTTCGTTTGCCAAAAATGTTGCTAATTTCATCAGTAGCATTGGGAAGGACCATGTTGTTATTCTTTCAAGTTTAGATTCTGGCAAGAGAAGAGTAATTGATGCATCCAGGTATTTGAAATATTTTGCTACAAAGATTCCATATTTTGGATTTGTGTGTTCTTTCAAGATAGGGCCATTAACACGTTTCATCATGCAGTGATATGCTGTATTACCTTTCAAGCTGCAATGAGGATGGTTCTGATCCAGAATGTGAGAAACTAGGGTGGAAGAAACTTGAGGAATATGATCCATCTCAACGACTGTGGAAATGTCTTGCTAGTCTAATTGAGGGTGGTGTTCTTTCAGAAGATATGGCTGATGATCCTGAAGAGATGACCGCAAGTGATTACTACGCGACCTTGCCATTTGCAGCTCTATTCTTTGCCTGCAAGGTATCTGATTTTATTTCAGCTCTAAAGTTTTTTTTTTCATTTGAAGTTGCTGTTAAAACATCTCCCTGTGTTATGATAGGCCAAAGGTTTGAAAGTTAGCTGTGTATTATGTTACTGTTCAGAAGGGGACAATATGCCAGAATCTTTCCACTTAGCAGAAGCAGTATGCAAACTGCGAGGTCAAGACCCTGAACAATTCCACGGTATAGCTCTATATCACCTTGAGCACTTTTTCCCTTTTTTTCTCCCTTTTACTCTGGAGTGAACCCACTAATTACAAACATATAGTTATGTTTATTCATTTGTCTCGAAGTGCCTAACTTCTCTTGCAACAACTGCTCTGGTTTACAGTACTTGTTTTTATGGGTATACTCCTTTAGGAATGTCAGTCCTCATTATTCAGTTATTAAAGTGAATTGTTGGGTTTTCTGTGTAAACAAGTGGTTCTATCAATTTACAGGAAATGGGTCAAATGGATGGACTATTCCCTTGTCATGGAAATCAATTTATGGACCACCTCCTGATATGTCTATTTTCTAGACTGACTGACCTAGTAAGTCAATCGCATATATTTTCTGAATCTCGCTTTCAGCTATTTTTATTCCAAAGCAAAACAGTTTCTGAATGAACAACCTCGTTCTGGAAACTAGGGATAGCATCAAAGCATAATACAGGGACACTCAGTTTAAGGGAATGACATGCACAAATGGGTGTGTGCTGCCTTGTTCGCTTCTCTGTGGACATGACTAAACTTAGATCCCTTGAAAGTTAATCTCATATCGAGTATGGCAGTGTTGCGCCCAGTAATTTGTAAACATTTTCGCTACATTCACGCTCTGGATTTTTTGTTCTTTAGCTTTATTTATTTTTATTGTTTTGTGTGAAAGGATATTTCTTGTTACAAATTATCATATTTTTCATTTTTAATGATATTATTCTGCTTTTTCTTATGTTGGAATCGTCGTTGCTAGGTCTTCTGCTTTATAAGAATTTTTTTTACCCAGATATTGTACTTAGCAAGGAGTCCTTGGTCACAGAATACAATATACTAGGAAGCTTGTTCTGCCCGTCTATTTAAATAACAATGCTACTCATAAGAAATACATGATCCTCCCAGTTACCGCTCCACTTCAGTCCAGTGGTGGACTTTGTTAATACGAATACCGAACCTAGTTTGATGGAGATCGGTTGCAACCTCAGAGGCATGTCGTGAACCATTACCAGGAGAATGATCGCTTGAATGAACCATAACGAGCATCTGTCTCACTCTTAACAAGTTTGATGAGCTCTTGGTAGACCTGTGCCTACTAGTATCTACCAAGCGCGTGCTAGTAGACCTGTGCCTACTAGTATGCCAAGTTAGTTATGTCATGGAGAAATATTTTGTATTTGGAGATCTGACCAAGTTTTCCGTTTCCCTTTTGCTGAAACATAACGGAATAAGTTAGCAGGAAATCTTTTTCTTACTTTTTTTCTCGGGGTCTAGTAGAATAAAACTGGTCCTCAGCAGATTATCATCTATTAGTACCATTGACCACGTGCAAAGTATATGAAGTAATGAGTCGCACAAATTGGTAATAAGTGCTAACCAACATCAACCACCTAGCGATAATAACTCCAGTTTATTGATGGATTTCTTTAAAGCTCTTGTTTCTTATTAATACTGTCGTACCATTGTCAGCTGCCATGTTGCCATAGCACATTATTCCCTGTGACCCATGGTATTAAACAAAGGCCACAGTTGGATCTAGACAGCAAAGATTTTGGACCATGGTGCAATGTGATATACTCCCTCCGTTCCAAATTACTTGTCGAGTACTTGTCTTTTTTTCCTTGTACGTCACCGAAGCCTACAGTTAAAAAAAAAACTTGAGCGGTCTTGCTGAAATTGTATCCCAAGGTTGGATACCTTTATATAGTAAACCTATGTACTATATATACTTAGTAAGCTTACGGTAAAACTTTAACCTCCTAAATTTCTGTTTTCTCGCACTTCAGTCTGTGAACCCTGATTTCAATCAGTTGTATCTTGCATTTTCGGGGTGGTTCGTGACGTTCCTTTTTCCCACGATTTGACAGGTGAGGTTGCAATCATGGACAGCGCTTTATCAAGAATGAGGAAGGATATTAGCTTCAGGTTTTTGTTTTTGCTAGAAGATATTAACTTTATGTTGTGTAATAGAAATCCCCAGGATGGTGAGTCTCCTACCCTCTTTTGTGCAGCAGCAAACTATTTTCAACTTCCGTTTAGAACTGAAGGCATCGTGGAGCTTGGAACCTGGAATTTATGTGTCCTTTCAAAGTCGTATCCGTCTTGGTCATTCAACCCGCAGCAACTAATTGCCATGTAGTAACACCACCAATCTTAATCAAGTTATTATGTGGGATTCCAGGCTCTGTTTTGCGGCTATTCCCCGTGTCTAAGTGGAATACTCCGTCCGTCGGATGTAATAACGTTTTATATTATGGGACGGAGTAGATTTATTCCTTTTTATTTTAAAAAGATTGCACCATCTGCCTTAGTTCACTGATGAGATGCTTTTTTTTTTCTTGATAAAACTTTCAGTCCATGGATTTTCCTTCCTTTTGCTACAAGGTTGAAGGGAGATGGTGCGTCAAGTTATTCGCAAGGGCCAATTTAATCCTCTTCCCAAGGATCCCAGATGAATGTCTAAAATTTTAACGCTATGTTTCAACATCCACCCTAGTCGAAACGGCAACACCATTTTTACCTCTCCGAAAACTGCAATAATGCAAGTTCATAGACCAACTAGTGACGCCTGCAATCAATGGAGCCGTAGAGGCATCGCCATCATCGCCTCTCTCATCGAGGCTGGGCAAATCTTGTTGTAGTAAAGAGTCGAGAAGTCGTCGTGCTGAGGCCTCATGATCATCGCACGAGAACAACAATCGTTGTCGATGAAGAAAAAGATAGGTCGAAGGGATAACGAACGGAGGCTGAGCAACACCGGCCGATACATCGGAGACACACCTTCACACACCCTTCGACGGTGCGTAGGGAGCAGAAGCCCCTCGTCAGCAAGGGCTCGGGTCCACCACACCTTTATGGCCCTAAGGCCACAACAGTAGATGAAGCAGACGGCACGGACAGTAAGGTCTTATACAATGCAAGATGCTTAGGGGAGGTGCTTAGAGAAATAAACCAGTGTTTCTTCAAAGCATCGGTACTTATTTATAAAGGGTAGATGTTTAATTAGGCATCTCTCCTGTAGAAATAGACACTGATGCGTCAGTAAACCATGGTTTATTTTTTTATAAGCACCTCCCTAAACATCTACTATTGTACGAGGCCTAAAAGCCTTATGACATGGAAGCCGCCTTTTTTAGGAGGAGGAAAAGCGTTTAGTCGTTGGCCGCTGCTAGGAATAAGTCGGATGATTTCCTAGGAAATCATCCACCTAACCAGCCGTCCGATCCGGCGCTGGTGATGTTCGATCGCAGCCCATCCTGGCCGCGTCCTCCTCTGCAGTGAAGATGCAACAATCCGTCGTCAATCCACACCACGCCTCCTCTGAACACAGCGATGGTGTAGCAAAAGCAACGGATGGCACTTGTGCCGGCGACCTCGTAGCACCGGAGCCGCCGGAGATACTGCATCATAGCTCCAAAAAGAGCCGCCGGCGACCCACTGTATCGCAGCGCCAAGACTCACCGGGGGCTGCACCACGGTAGCACCGAGGGCTGCAAAAAAAGCTTCAAAGCAACACCGACAACATCCTGGGCGAGGCTCCAGTGACCCCGACGGTGCTCCATTGCAGCCACGGTGAAGTTCCATTGAAGCCGCGACGGAGCTCCGACGACCCCGACGGTGCTCCATTGCAGCCGCGACGAAGCTCCATTGAAGCCGCGGCGGCGCTCCGACGACCCCGACGGTGCTCCATTGTAGCTGCGGTGAAGCTCCATTGAAGCCGCGGCGGAGCTCCGACGACCCCGACGGTGCTCCAATGCAGCCACGGTGAAGCTCCATTGAAGCCGCGGCGGTGCTCCATTGCAGCCATGGCGGAGCTCCGATGACCTGACGGTGCTCCATTGCAGCCGCGGCGAAGCTCCATTGCAGCCGCAGCGGAGCTCCGAGGACCCTCCATTGCAGCGCCGGCGATGGTGAAAGTTGCGACGCAGCGCGTGACAACGGCGGCGGAAGGTACCATGTAGCTCCGGTGGCGCTTCAATGCAGCCACAGCGGAGCTCTATTGCAGCCGAGGATGAATCAGACGACGTGCCGACGGGCGTCGCATCCTCCGATGCGGTGTTGCTGCTTGCTTTTCCTCTGCAGGTTGACGACCGAGAGAAGGGAAATAGAAAGAATCCAGTGGAGGATATGCTTCCTGGGAGAAGATAAGGTGGAGGTGATTGGAGCGTTGGGCGGGGCCACAACGACACGTGGTGCACAGGGAGAGCGGCTTATGGGGGAGAGTTTTCATCCGGCTTAATTTAAACGTTTTCCTTAGTCGTTCGGGTTAGTGCGCTCCCGCTTTATGCGAAAGTAGGCGCCAAAAGTTCGTTCTGCAGGCGAGGCCGTTTCGTAGGGTGCCCCATTTGCTCGCTAGCTGTCCGTTGGCGGGCGACTGGTAAACAAGATGATCACACGCCCTTCTAACTCTAGGCACACATATGCGATTAGATTTGGGCTGCGGTCGTTCTCCGTGGCTTCCCCTTCTGGCCGTTGACAAGCTGCCGAGCCCAACAAGGGAGGATCGGCTGTTAGGCACAACGTTTTCCCTTGAGACGAGGGTACGAGGTTCGGACCTAATACTTAACAAATTCCGAAAGATGTTGGGGATCATGAGGTGGATGCCCTAGGTTTTCCCTGCTTTGAAGCGTCTATCTATATGTTGGGGATCGGCTGTTAACCGTAACCACCTGCATTATGCTCCACACCGCTGTGCCGTAGGATCAACCTAGGACCGTCGTCGTTGGGGATCATGAGGTGGATGCCCTAGGTTTTCCCTGCTTTGAAGCGTCTATCTATATGTTGTCCTACGAGCGTGTTTGTTATCAGAGGTTTGCGCCATGTTTTTTCTTTCGCCGCGGTTTGAGATAGGTCGCGCCATCATTTCGGCTTGGGACGGTTTTGGGCGGACTACCTTCGGTTCACCGATCCAATTGCCTATTCAAGCCATCGCTATGAATGCGTGCATCAAATTTAACCCGTTGACCACCTTGTGATCTAGTCCTTCCGTTCCAAATTACTCGTCGTGGTTTTAGTTCAAAATTTGAACTGGAACAGAGGGAGTATGAAGTTGCCACTGTACTGTACTATCAAAATCATCACTATCTAGTTTAGGCCCTGTTACCAAACAGGAGGTATGTCCCTATGTAACCAAACAGGAAGGACTTTTTTTAAGGGACTAGAAAAAGACTCTACTGGAGGTTTTTTTTTCTTTAGTTCCTGGGACTAAAAAAAGTCTAGTCCCTTGCAACCAAACACCCCCTTACTTGGCTTCTTTCGGAGATTTAACGAAGTTGCCATTGTATCAAAATTACTTTTTGTCATAATGTTTTTCCATGGTGGAGATATGATATATGAAACTAATAATTAACAAATTGCAAAAGATGTTAGGCAGAATGTTCTTTGAGGGCAATAACAGGGTGTGCTGTTAACATCGTAACAGAATCGTCGCTAACTACCTGCATTATGCTCGATACTGTCAAGGTCGCTTTCGGGTCGAGGGGATCCAGGTCACAGAACCGTCGGACTGCCAGAGCTGGTATTTTCATATTACCACTGTAGGATCATGTAGCACCTTCATTGGGGATCATGAAGTGGACGTGTCAAGATAAGTTTGACATTGCAGGGTCCATCTCTAGCAATATTTTTTTGTGAATAAATTCTTGTATTACTCCAAAAACTTAAGGATTACAATCAAATTCAAAAACTTCTAAAGCGCCGGGAGGGCCTGATCCAAGCCAAACAACAGTGCGGCGTTCGGATCTCCCAAAGTTTGCCATAAAGTGACTAGATTTATTTTGGCTACAGCGAATATGAGTAATACAAGAATCCCGTTCCTCCATGCTTCTTTTGATATCCTCGACCAAAAAAGCGTACTTCGATCTGTTGCCTACACTACTCTTGATCATCCTGACTGCCTCGAGACAATCACTTTCAATATCTAGTGGCAGGGAACACCACTGCAGTGCCAAAGCTATACCTTCCCGAAGGGCTAGAAGTTCAGATTCCAGGGCATCATTGCATGAAAATATTTGCCTTCATGCACTGAATACAATCGAACCCTCATGGTCTCTCAGAACCATACCTGCTCCTGCTTCATTGTTGAGGAAGGAACCATCAACATTTAATTTATTTCTGCCAATCACAGGTCGCGACCACAAAATATCAGCAGGTTGTGGCCTATTATTGCATGCTGGATCCACATGTGGGAAACACATGGTAGTGACTGCTTTTCCTTTGATTGAATCAAACGGGTCTGCACTAATGGAGTAGAGAGTGTCAAGGTAGCTGCTCAAAAACCTCTTAGACACATCAACTGGGGGAGCTGGTTTTGAATGCACAATCTCGTTCCTAACATACCACATCCTCCAAAACAACAGCAGGACACGTACTCTCATTTCTTCATTCAGATTGCAGAAAAACACCAAGAACCAATCTTCCCCGGTCGTACTAATGGATTGTAAAGCTGGTAGTGACCAATCCACGAGCAGTGCATTCCATAGTTGTCGCGCATTAGGGCAGGAGCAGAAGACATGGAAGGCATCTTCCTCCTCCAGACGGCAAATCAGGCAAGTGGTGCTCACTGCCATGTTTCTTTTCATCTTGTTACTCCAAGTTGCCAAACTGTTCGTTGCTAGTCTCCAACCAAAAGAGAGGACTTTTGGTGGGCCCAGTGCAGACCAAATAGCTTTCCATATTTGTCGCCCCCCTTGTGAGTTGGTACCCGAAGAACTAATCGATGCACTGTGGAGTTCCTCATAAGCCAGCCTATAAGCGCTTTTGACGGAGAATTGTCCACTTTTTTCATGTGCCCATCCAAGAAAGTCGGAACCAAGCCTTGTGGAAGGCCGGATCTTTTTTATTTCCATAATGTCTACAGGGAGAAAAAATTGCTGCAATTTAACATCGTCCCAAGCATGTCTACGCACAAAGCAAAACGAACGCGCAGTTTGTTGTTAGGTTCGTGCCACGTTTTTCTTTTGCCACATGTACGGTCTAGAATATTATATGTGTTTGTGCAATGTTTTATTTTTCAGTCCAGTTTAGAACAACCCATCAAGCTACATTTATACTACACTGCAATGTACTACCTCCGTCCTGGTTTATTAGTCCCCTATGTATTCTGTTTAAATTTAACTAATAAAATGTTAATGCATGTCATAAAAAATAATATAATTAAAAACTATGTTCAAATATGAATCTAATGATATAATTTTTGGTGGCATGCATTAATATTTTGTTCGTTAAAATTTGACATAAAATACAAAGGAGACTTATAAATTAGGACGGATGTGGTACTAGTAGTAGCTTTCATCGCCAACACCACTAAATAAGGCTTATGAAAATGTAACTAGAATCAGAAACCTGCATTGGCAGTTTCACGTCGCGATGTAAGGGCAACTCCAACGCACTGACCCCAAATGGACGTCTGTTTATCCGGATTTCATCCGTTTGGGGATGACAATGGGGTGGTGTCCAGATTTGTGGATGCACCGGCCGCATTTCGGCCACATGCATTTTTTTCCAACACAATTTATTCATCAACGAGATTTTGATACATGGTAGTACATTCACTAAATCTTAACTAGAATAGTAAGACCAAAGAAAACAAGAACCACAATTAGGCATTTCAAAAGAAATCCAACTTTCATAACTGCTTCCACAAGTTGGATTAATATTTTCTCGATGCCTTCATTGTTGATCTGCGGATTCTCAATCTTGTATACTTCTTTCTTCTTTCATTCTAAAGAAGTAGACGTTGCTTCCCATCGAATCTCATCTCTAGTCTCATCTCTACCCTCTATTCTAGCAAGGAGTGCACGAGCATCTATCAAATTTTGCCCAATCAATAGATCGATGTATTCTTCTTCCCAATACCAAAACTTGCATCCATCCTACACCGCAAGTTGCATATGAGCCAAGAGCTATTGAAATTACGCCGAATCCAGAAGCACAACCGAAGCAAAACAAGCATATACCTTGTCTTTTTACACTTGATGAACACCCAACCCGGATGTTCTGGCGTGGTAGAAACACGACAAATGACCGCGGGCAGCCGTCGCACTTTATGAGCGGCAACGGTGAGCCGACCAGCCGCCACGCCAGCGCCAACCCCGGACGACGACCGGGTGTATGTTTGTCGGCGCTGTTCCAGCGGGGTAGATCCTAGCGGAGGCGGAGTCCATGCCTGCATGCGGCGCAAAGGTGTCGTCGGGGCTGTGCGCTCCGGTGCTCGGCCAATCCATGGCTAGGCACATCCCACCAGCCGTCGGGATGCAGTCGGGATGCGCACAAATGAGGCGGCCAGATGCGCTCAAATCCGGCGGCCCAGCTGGACAACTACGCGGCCGAGACAAAGGCTGGGTTCGTAGGGGTGGGGGTAAGCGACGGGAGGATGAGGGGTGCGCCCGCCAGGGGTGGCCAAGAAAATGGCAGCCACGGCGATGGAGGGGTAGGGTTCGAAGGGTTTGGGGGCCGACTGGGGAGGGGGAGAAAATGGGGCACCTGTATCCCTGACGAGCAGGCCAGGGGAGGACGTGGGCACGCGTCGCGCCCGCCCATGTGTGTCTGTTTTGACGCAAACGCGGCCCAAAGTTGGGCCGGGAATGGGTCGAAAGCGGACGAAAAATGAACGTTCGTCCCTTTGCTCTCGAGCTTTGGCCGCGTTTTGTGTCCGTTTACCCCAAAACGGACGCGGCCAGACGATTTGGGGTCGTGCATTGGAGTTGCCCTAAGGGCATCTTGACTACAACTCGAACCAACTGGACGAAATTCGATCTAAACGGGCGGATTTCATATAAACATGACGAATTTCATTACATTTACAACAAAGCGGTGCTAGTTCGGCTCTGGAGGTATAATTAATATATAATCTAAATGGTCGCTGGCGCCCGTTCCCCGTGTCCGGCCATGAGCCTCGAGAACTGAAGCTTCACCGTTTCCAGTTCCGCCTCGGCGTTCTCCAGCTCCATCGCCGTAACCTCCGCCTCCGGTGACCCAGGAACTGAAGCTGTCCGCCTCCACATCAGCGCGAAATGACTAATCGGCCACCGATGTTGAGCCCACCAAGCTTGGCGTCGACGGGAGGGAAGGAGCGGTGGCCTTTCTGGGACACGAGCGGCGGTGACCTAACATGCACTACTCTTCCTCGCTACCGGCAGCACCCGTGGAAGTGCCGCCGTGCCGGCTTCGTGGTTGTCGCGGCGGGGCGCGGACTCGGTGATGTCCTTCTCCTCGTCGTCTCACAAGCCGAGCTCTGGTCTACGTCGGAGCTGCGCGACGGAGCGGTACGAGGCGGGGGAGGGGAAGCCCTCAGTGGTCCTCGGCGGTGTTGGGGGGCATGATCCGTTGTCCTCAAGGGGGAGCAGCTCCGAGGTCGAGCCTCCGATGTTCGCTGAGCCCCAAATCTGGCCGGGTGTCCAGCCCGACAGGACAAGCTCGCCGCGAGAGTCCGCGGTGTATTCTAAGCCTCCGAAGGTTACAATCTGATCGGGGGCGTAGTTCTTGATGGTGGCCAGATGGCCCATCGAGTCGGCGCAGAAAACCATGCTGCCGAACACAAAAAAGTTGGTCGGGGGCGTACACATCCCCGCATCCAGTGCCGCAATTGACCTGCAGATGAGCCATCGATCCTTTGCCAATGAAAGCACCAGTGTCGGTGTGAAATCCGGCAGACCTCGGGGTAGGGGGTCCCGAGCTGTGGATCTCGGATATAGATGGCAATGGGTAGGGTATGGGCGGGTAGTGCAATACCATACCCATACCCGTGTAGTCAATGGGTACAAAATCCTACCCATACCCGTACCCACGGGTATTAAACTTAACCCATACCCATACCCGTACCCGGCGGGTAGATCAAATAGTACACAAGTTATTCACAATTTTACATTCATCGATAACACATATGACAAAAAAACACTTATCTCAACTCAATAACAGATAAATGAGTACATGACAATTGTCTCAATTCAATTTGACAATTGGTGACAACTTTAATATATGTCAGAAGCTCACGACACACTTCACCAAATAACATCCAAGAAGTAACAAATAAAAAACATCTGAAACAACCATCAACCAACACAAATGGCAGCTAGCACAAACTAGCATATGTTGAAGCTCAACGGGTAAGGTCCACATGTTAGTATAAACAGGTAGGTTATGGGTATATCCATGGGTACAAAGCTATACCTGTGCCCTACCCATGACTTAATGGGTAGGGTATGGGTACTACCCACGGGTATAAAATTGTGTCCATACCCTGCCCATGCGGGTACAGTATCCGCGGGTACCCTTATCTATGGGTAAAATTGCCATCCTTAATCTCGGATCGGTGGCAACAGGAACAGGGAGACGATGTTTACCCAGGTTTGAGCCCTCTTGTTGGTGGTAAAACCCCACGTCCTGCTCTTGTTTATATTAATGGAGATGTATCGAACACATAGTTGATCTACCTCGAGATCGTAAGATGTGTCTAACTCTAGGGCTAGGTGAATGCGATTGTGTTCAAGTCCCCTCTACGGGCTAAACCCTTTGGCTTATATACACGCCAAGTAGGGCATCTAGTGTTACAAGGTCGCTATCTAGGCGTGGAGGCGGCAGGAGAAGTCTTGGAGTATACGTCAAGTCTTCGGTAGATGTAGTCTTGGTCACGCCTCCAGCGTATGGCTTCCGGAGTCCACCTCAAGTAGAATGAGGGCCCACCAGGCCAGCCCGAGGTGCATGGGCCGACCAGGTTAGTACCCCTTGGTCCAGGACACTGTCACCAAGGCCGCATACCAGGCGAGCCGTTGGCTCTGTCGCCCGAACAACCGGAGCCGACACCCTACAACCATCCCCGGAGCCGTCGCTCCAACTTACAGACAAAAACCCCGAACAACCGGCCAGCGCCAAGCATCCCAGTTGCGACCGGGGGCCGACGCACCATGAAAGTGCTAGTTATCGACTAGAGGGGGGGTGAATAGGCGATTTTAATGGACTCTTGAAGACAGTCAATGTCTTCGAAGATAGACAATCAAATGCAACCTACACAGTATGCAGCGGAAGATAAACTACACTAGCCAAGCCATAGTCTAGGAAATAGTACTGAGTAAGCACAACGGCAAAAGCAGCTAGGTTGAATGGATCAAGATAGGAAGATAGTATGAAGCCAATTATGCAATCAGAGAGAATGTCTTCACACAGTGAAGTCAAACAGGGCAAACAAAAAATATCTTCACAAAGCTAAACAGTAAGTAAGGGTGAAGTGATAGAACTAGTTGCTTGGCGAAGACAAGGATTTGGTAGACCAGTTCCAGTTGCTGTGACAACTGTACGTATGGTTAGGGAGGCTGAGATTGAACTCAGAAGACCGCATCTTCACCTTATTCCCCTTGAGCTAAGGACACTTAGTCCTCGCCCAATCACTCTGGTAAGTCTTCAAGGTAGACTTCCAAACCTTCACAGACTTCGTTCACCGGCGATCCACAATGACTCTTGGATCCTCAGAACGCGATGCCTAACCGACTGGAAGATACATAGTCTTCAAGTGCAATAAGTCTTCAGATCACGCGGACAGAAAGACTTCAGTGATGCCTAACACTCTTTGGCTCTGGGTGTTTTGGGCTTTGCCCTCGCAAGGTTTCTCTCTCAAAGGCTTCAGAGGTGGGTTGCTGTCAAACGACAAAAGCCGTGCACAAACTCTAAGAAGCCACCAATTTGTGGTGTAGGGGGTGGGCTATTTATAGCAGGAGGCAACCCGACATGATATGTCCGAAATGACCCTAGGTCACTAAGGAACCGACATGTGTCCAACTGTCGGATTTCAAACACACGCAACAACTTGACTTGGGCTACAAGCAAAGCTGACTCATCCAACTCTGGATAAGATTTACTCTCATAGTCTTCACTCGAAGACATAGGATTTGGGTTGAGCATCACATCAGTTTTCTGACTTTGTTCACTTGGACCCCACTTAACAGTTCGGTGGTTCCTATGACTCAAGAAAGAAGAAAATGAAACTACGAAAGAAACTATGTCTTCGTACTCCATTGACTTCAAGTGAATGTCTTCACACGTCATTATCTTCTACGTGAATGTCTTCACGAACGACCATTGTCTTCAATGTCTTCATACATTTTTAGGGGTCATCTCTAGTAGGTAAGCTGAATCAATGAGGGACTTCTACCTGTGTTATCCTGCAATTCTCACAAACACATTAGTCCCTCAACCACATTTGTCGTCAATACTCCAAAACCAACTAGGGGTGGCACTAGATGCACTTACAATCTCCCCCTTTTTGGTGATTGATTACAAACTGGTTGAAGTTTTCAACGGGGATAGAAATATGTGAAAGTTAAAGAACGCGGTCATTGGCTTCATGAAGTTGAGAGGGATCCCCCTGAAGATGTGCATATAAGTAATTTGCCTTTGAATGCAAATGCATATGGCGGGTTCTGCTTTGTGGAGATCTCCTTCAACTCATGAAGACAATTCATCATGCATACAAAAATGTAGTGAAGATAATGACATGCACAATGAAAAATGGGCGTATGCAGAATGACTTCATGCAGAATTTATCATCGCAATAAAAGGTAGCAGCAAAAGTAGCAGACGACCATCAAGGCTTAAGTGTTACAACTCAAAAACCAACAGTTCCAAGAACGAGAGTTGCAAAACTTAACAAAAATAAGCACCCGACCCATATAGACCCGCTTGAAGACTATCAACTCATATGCTTGTCCCCCTTTTGTCAGGAATGACCAAAAAGGAGTGAAGACATAGAGTGTCTAAGCATTCCCTGGAGGAGTTGGTGAAGTTGTTGGGGCAGTTGGATCGATGTTGGAGTTGGGCGGTGCAGAAGGGCCTCATGCAGAATCGTGATGCAGTGAAGCCATAGATGGTGAAGTGGTGTCGTCCTTCTCATCAATGACACGTGCAACAATAGTTGGACCTGAAGATGAATAGGCAGAATCTTCAATGGACGGCGTAGAGCGCCAACTTGCAGATTGAGGAGGCCTAGAGTCAAACTTGAATCTTTTAGTGAAGCCATCTGAAGTGAGTTCATCCTCAGAACAAAGCAGAGTAAGGCTCTTCTAGGTACGTCGACATGCTTCATGAGCAAGGAATGAGTTCTTGGTGGAGAGGTTGCGTATGCAATTGACATCCACAAGAAGACTTTGCATCTCACGTTTCATCCAGTCATGATGCCTATCATGCTTTTGATGAAGAGAAACTAGAAGTTCTCTGTCATTTAGAATACGAGCACGCTTTTGAGGCCTTTGTGCTACTGTGCTGGTTGTTGCATCAGTGGGAGCACGATGCGGCAGCCGAAGCTGACCGACAAGAGGACCAGGAGCGGTAGGTGGATTTGGCACATGTATGGCGTCAAGAGGTGTTGAGAAGATTTGAAAAGCAGCATTGTCTTCATGGACTGGTTCCTTGGCAGGCACTGGATAGATGGCTTCATAAGACATATCAACTTCAGGCAAGAAGACAAACATGATTGCGTGTTGAAGCTTGATAGTTGATGGTGGAGTGAAGCTTGATCAGCCTCATAACCCATGGTGCATAGAATTTGAGGCCAAAGAGATCAATGCCATAAGCTGCCAACTGACGGATGAAAAAATCTTGAGTATTGAACCGGATGCCATTCAGAATGTAGAAGACCAATGTCTTCATGCTGCCTTCAATCTTGGCATGCGGAGAGTGCCCTTTGATTGGCCATAGAGTATGCCTCAGTATATGATATATGGTGTGGGGCAGGTACACAAGGTCATTCACAAAGAAGTCCTTGGGGGTACTCAGCTTCTACTGGCAATGGCTTCATCATGCTCAGCATTTGACTCATGTTGGGCTCTAGCTTCTGGAAGATGCTTTCAAGTTCCTGGTTATATCGCTGACAACCCGGCTCATATAGATCACCAGGAGTGGGCAGGGGGGTAAGCTCAATGATGTCTTGAGCTTTAGCTTCATAGTGTACATCACCTGACATCCACTCAAGGACCCATGTCTTCGGATCCCTGTTGTAGCCTGAGATATGAAGGGTGGCATAAAATAGAAGCAAGAGCTCTTCATTCCAGTGCTCCTTGTCGACGACAAAAGGGAGCAGTCCAACTTCACAAAAGCAATCAAGGGCTTCTTCAAGGCATGGCAGTCCAGCAATGACATCACAACACGGGCGCTTGTGTAGGAAGATCCTGTCCTTGCTGTACAAGATGCATGAGTAATAGCTTCATAGCTGATGACTCCAGAACCTGCCAGAAGATATCTTGGGCTTCTTGTAGGGATTCTTGGTCCTGTTGATGACCCACAAGTATATGGGATCAATTGTAGCTCTTTTCGATAGGTAAGAGTGTCGAACCCAACGAGGAGCAGAAGGAAATGACAAGTGGTTTTCAGCAAGGTAATGTCTGCAAGTGCTGAAATTGTAAGTAGCAGAGTAGTTTGATAGCAAAATAATTTGTAACGAGCAAGTAACGGTAGTAGTAACAAAAGTGCAGCAAGGTAGCAATCCTTTTGAGGCAAAGGACAGGCCAAAACGGCCTCTTATGATAAGAAAAGCGTTCTTGAGGGTACACGGGAATTTCATCTAGTCACTTTCATCATGTTGGTTTAATTTGTGTTCGCTACTTTGATAATTTGATATGTGGGTGGACCGGTGTTTGGGTGTTGTTCTTAATTGAAAAAACCTCCTGCTTATGATTAACCCTCCCGCAAGCATCCGCAACTACGAGAAAACTAATAAGAATAAATTCTAACCATAGCATTAAACTTTCGGATCCAATCGGTCCCTTACGGAATAGCGCATGAACTGGGGTTTAAGCTTCTGTCACTCTTGCAACCCATCATCTAATTGCTACTCCACAATGCATTCCCTTAGGCCCAAATATGGTGAAGTGTCATGTAGTCGACGTTCACATGACACCACTAAGGGAATAACAACATACATACTATCAAAATATCGAACACATCAAATTCACATGATTACTTGCAACATGATTTCTCCCATGACCTCAAGAACAAAAGTAACTACTCATGAATAATAATCATGCTCATGATAAGAGGGGTATTAAATAGCATAATGGATCTGAACATATAATCTTCCACCAAATAAACCATATAGTAATCAACTACAAGATGTAATCAACACTACTAGTCACCAACAAGCACCAATCTACAGTTCCGGTCACAAGATTGAACACAAGAGATGAACTAGGGTTTGAGATGAGATGGTGCTGTTGAATATGTTGATGGAGATTGCCCTCCCCAAGATGGGAGAGTTGTTGGTGATGATGATGACGATGATTTCCCCCTCTGGGAGGGAAGTTCCCCCGGCGGAATCGCTCCGCCGGAGGGCAAAAGTGCTCCTGCCCAAGTTCCGCCTTGAGGCGGCGGCGCTCCGTTCCGAAAGTCCTCTCCTTATTTTTCTTGGTCAAAATGACTTATATACCAGAAGATGGGCACTAGAGGTGGGCCTGGGTGAGCACAACCCACCAGGGCGCGCTTGGGCTCCCTGGCGCGCCCAGGTGGGTTGTGCCCACCTGGTGGGCCCCCTCTGGTAGTTATTTGCTCCAATAATTCTTAAATATTCCATAAAAAATCTCTGTGAAGTTTCAGCTTGTTTGGAGTTGTGCAGAATAGGTAGCCTGACGTAGCTTTTCCAGGTCCAGATTTCCAGCTGCCGGAATCCTCCCTCTTGGTGTGTACCTTGCAAATTATGAGAGAAAAGACATTAGAATTACTCCAAAAAGCATTGTTATGGATAAACACATCATAAATAACAGTAAGAAAACATGATGCGAAATGGACGTATCAACTCCCCCAAGCTTAGACCTCGCTTGTCCTCAAGCGAAAACCGAAATGGAAAAACATGTCCACATGCTTTGAGAGAGAGGTGTCGACAAAAAAAAATACGGACATAGAAGCATCATGTTGATTATTATAACAACAACAAAATTAAACCTAGGACTTTTATCATAGAACTTTTATCATATACTTCTCATGAATAAGTAATAGTTCATCACACAATGGAAGTATAAAGCAAAAACTCTATTAGAAACTAACAAACTATGTTCTCAGTCAACTTTGCAACTACAATTCATCATCTTTTCAGGAAGGGTCACGTGTCGGAGCCTTTAGGCAAGTCCACATACTCAACCATCATATAGTCTTCTATGATTGCTAACACTCGCCGCGTACACATGAGCAAAACGTTTCAACCGGACACAAAGAAAGATAGGGGCTTATAGTTTCACCTCCCAACGTATTCACCTCAAGGGCGATGTCAACAATAATAACTCATGCTATCTATATTCAGCCGGACATATGTGCCTAGATCTTTCCTCACCACATGATGCTTGCCAAAGGAGAAAAATAAAAAGAATAGAAGGGAAACTTTGAATCTTTGCACAAAAGTAAATTCATAAAAGTAAATGATAGGCCCTTCGCAGAGGGAAGCAAAGGTTTCCATGTGCTTATTTGTTTGTATCCTCAACCCCTTAGTGCAAAAGAACGTCACGTTACATTGCCCCTTGTGATAGCGACCTTTATTATGCAGTCTGTTGCTTTTATTCTTCACCATCACAAGTTCGTGCAACGCTCAATTTTCTCTTACACTAAATGATCTCACACATTTAGAAGGAATTTTATTGCCTTTTTGCACCGATGACAACTTACTTGCGGGACTTTTCTCAATCCCTAGGTAGGTATGGTGGACACTTGAAAATAAGATTTGGGTTTAAGGGTTTGGGATGCACAAGTAGTATCTCTACTTAGTGCGGAATTTTTGGCTAGCAAAGATAGGGGGCAAGCACCACATGTTAAAGGATCTATGACAATATGACTTCTATGTGAATATGAACAAACATAAACTATTAAGTTGTCTTCCTTGTCCAACGTCAACAATTTTGGCATATAATATTTTGATGAGGGCTCACAATCACAAAAGATTTCTAGGATAGTATATTTATATGTGAATCTTCTCTTCCTTTATTAATTCTTTCATGAGTTGCATCATTGACTAATGCTATGTTTGTCAATCTCTAATAAACATTTCTACTTATACTTTTCCTTATGTGGTGTCATCACCTACCATAGGATTAGTATATGATCTTATTGATTTATTTCTTTCCTTTTATTTCTTTCCTTTCTATTTTCTTTATTTGCAACATGAGAATAAAGAAAGAAAAAACTCACACTCAACTTTATTATATAACTTGCATGCGATTACAAGGATATATCACTAAGCAAACTCTCAAGGAAGAAAGGATCGAACTAACTTTTATTCATCTAAAGCAAAAAGATCGAACTAAAATAAGTAAAAGCAAAAGATAGTGGGATGATACGATACCGGGGCACCTCCCCCAAGCTTGGCGGAAGCCAAGGGGAGTGCCCATACCAGATACTCAATTCTCTTTTGGTGGCGAAGAAGATGATGGTGATGAAGGAGATATCTTGTCCTCGGATTTCCATGGCAGTGGTCCACCATCATAAGAAGAGGAGTGTGTCTCACGGGTCCTGCAACTAGCAGCCAAACTCATACCTTTAAACCTCGCCTCATATTCAAAGACTTGGTTTTGGAGATCATAGATCTGGCTTTGGAGGAAGTTGATTTTTTCATTGAGGGTGAAGACGATGTCCTTCATGGGCTTGCCATTCACCTTGAGATCACGGGAGAGGTCCATGATCATGAGGTGATTGGCATGGAGCCCACGCTCCACCATCCCCTTGCATCGGAAGACATATTGTTCCATAGCTTCGAGCCTGGCCTCCATAGTTCCCGTCCCCTTGGGACAGGGCACATCACGAAGGTGAAGCACCCCCTCATGCATCTCAATGACCATAGGGTGCTGCACCACCTCCTACAGATATGGGTTGATGACGTTCTTGAAGAACTTGTCCTTGGAGGAGTTTGAAGCAGCCATGGTAGATGGGATCTGACAGAAAACAGCAAGGAAAAGAGAACAGAGGATTTCTCCATGATACGGTGGTTAACAGGTTAGGGAAGTATATATATAGATTTTTTATCTTGGAGGATAAGCATACGGAAGAAAAACGGAGTCCGGAAGGTGTCCTAGGTGGGCACAACCCACCTGGGCGCACCAGGCAAGCCTGGCGCGCCCTGGTATCTTGTGCCCACCAGGGGGCGCTTCCTGGAAGTTTCTTTATTTCCTAAATTCTTAAATATTCCAAAACTGATAAAAAATATTTTTGAGGATTTTTAGGAGTCTGTTTACTTACCGTATCACGTACCTCCTTGTTTTCATGATTCTGGAGTGTTCCGGAAGGACTCTTTTATGTGTTCTTCCGGTGTCAAATTTTGGATAATATTACCCTCAACATTAATGGGCGTACCTGAGATATAATGTTTTATTCGTTGTCCATTGACAACCTTCGGGTTAGTACCTTTGGAATTATTTATTTTGATGGCTTCAGACCGATAAACCTCCTCGATGACATATGGGCCTTCCCATTTTTGAGAGGAGTTTTCCTGCAAAGAATCTAAAACGAGAGTTGTACAAAAGAACATATTCTCCGACTTTAAACTCACGCTTTTGGATTCTTTTGTCATGCCATCTTTTAACTTTTTCTTTGAATAATTTTGCATTTTCATAAGCTTGGGTTCTCCATT
This sequence comes from Aegilops tauschii subsp. strangulata, assembly GCF_002575655.3. NCBI lineage: Eukaryota > Viridiplantae > Streptophyta > Magnoliopsida > Poales > Poaceae > Aegilops > Aegilops tauschii. The sequence goes on from NC_053039.3 coordinate 491,670,844, forward strand.
CATCTAGAGAGCTAATATCAAATAACCTCTTTTCACCAGCAAGTTTGAAATCATAGTTGAGTTCTTTGACTGCCCAAAATGCTTTATGTTCTAACTCAAGAGGCAAATGACAAGCTTTTCCATAAACCATTTTATAAGGAGACATACCCATAGGATTTTTATATGCTGTTCTATAAGCCCAAAGTGCATCATCTAATTTCTTAGACCAATTCTTCCTGGACCTATTGACAGTCTTTTGCAAAATTAATTTTATTTCTCTATTTCTAAGTTCAACTTGACTACTAGACTGAGGATGATAGGGTGATGCAATTCTATGGTTAACATCATACTTGGCAAGCATTTTATGGAAAGCACCGTACCATGAATAAAGTGTGAACCACCATCAGTCCTTAAATATATAGGGACTCCAAACCTTGGGAAAATAACTTCCTTAAGCATTTTAATAGAGGTGTTGTGATCAGCACTACTGGTTGGAATAGCTTCTACCCATTTAGTAACATAATCAACAGCAACCAAAATATGTGTATACCCATTAGAGGAAGGAAAAGGTCCCATGTAATCAAATCCCCAAACATCAAATGGTTCAACAGAAAGTGAATAATTCATAGGCATTTCTTGACGCTTACCAATATTACCTATTCTTTGACATTCATCACAAGATAAGACGAACTTACGGGCATCCTTGAAGAGAGTAGGCCAATAAAATCCAAACTGCAATACCTTATGAGCAATTCTATCTCCAGCATGATGCCCTCCATAAGCTTCAGAGTGACATTTCCGTAGGATTTGTCCTTGTTCATGCTCAGGTACACAACGTCTAACAATACCATCTACTCCTTCTTTATAAAGATGTGGGTAATCCCAAAAGTAGTGTCTTAAATCATAGAATAATTTTTTCTTTTGTTGGTATGTAAATCTAGGTGGTAAATATTTAGCAACAATGAATTAGCATAATTAGCATACCATGGAGTACTATGAGAAACATTTATTGCAGCTAACTGCTCATCAGGAAAACTATCATCAATAGGTAGTGGGTTCATCAAGCACATTTTCAAGCCTAGATAAATTATCAGCTACTGGGTTCTCAGCTCCTTTTCTATCAATGATATGTAAATCAAATTCTTGTAACAAGAGAACCCATCGAATAAGTCTAGGTTTAGCATCTTTCTTTTTCATAAGATATTTAATAGCAGCATGGTCTGTGTGAACAGTTACTTTGGAATCAACAATACAAGGTCTAAACTTATCATAGCAAACACCACTGCTAAGAATTCTTTTTCAGTAGTAGCATAGTTTCTTTGAGCACTGTCTAGAGTTTTACTAGCATAATGAATTACATTAAGTTTCTTATCAACTCTTTGTCCTAGAACAACACCAACAACATAATCACTAGCATCACACATAATTTCAAAAGGCAAGTTCCAATCAGGTGGTTGAACAATAGGTGCAGAAATTAAGGCTTTCTTGAGTGTTTCAAAGGCTTCTAAACAATCATCATCAAAAACAAAAGGAATATCCTTTTGCAAAAGACTAGTGAGAGGCCTAGAAATTTTAGAAAAGTCTTTGATAAATCTCCTATAGAAACCAAAATGACCTAGGAAACTACGAATACCTTTTATATCTTTAGGACATGGCATTTTCTCAATTGCATCAACCTTAGCTTTGTCCACTTCAATACCTCTTTCAAAAATTTTATGACCCAAGACAATGCCTTCATTAACCATAAAGTGGTACTTCTCCCAATTCAAGACAAGATTTGTTTGTTCACATCTCTGCAAAACTCGATCAAGATTGCTTAAACAATCATCAAAAGATTTCCCGTAAACAGAAAAGTCATCCATGAAAACCTCAACAATATTTTCACAAAAATCAGAGAATATAGGAGTCATACATCTTTGAAAGGTAGCAGGTGCATTACATAAACCAAAAGGCATACGTCTATAAGCATAGGTTCCAAAAGGACAAGTAAAAGTGGTCTTTTCTTGATCAGGTTGAGAAACAAGTATTTGTGAAAACCCAGAATATCAGTCAAGGAAGCAAAAGTGTGTGTGCTTAGATAATCTTTCAAGCATTTGATCAGTAAAAGTAAAAGGGATCTTTTCTAGTTGCTTTGTTTAATTATCTAAAATCAATCACCATCCTATAGCCTGTAACAATTCTTTGTGGAATAAGTTCATTCTTATCATTATGAACAACAGTTATACCTCCTTTCTAAGGGACACAATGAACAAGACTTACCCATCTACTATCAGCTATGGGATAGATTATACCTGCTTCCAGAAGTTTTAATATTTCTGTTCTTACCACTTCTTTCATCTTCGGATTTAACCGACGTTGGTGATCAACAACGGGTTTAGCATCAGGTTCCATATTAATTTTGTGCTGACATAGAGTGGGACTAATGCCCTTTAAATCATCAAGAGTATATCCAATAGCATCTCGGTGCTTCCTTAGAACTTTCAATAATCTTTCTTCTTCATGTTCTGAAAGGTTAGCACTAATAATGACAGGATATATCTTCTTTTCATCAAGATAAGCATATTTCAAAGTGTCTGGCAATTGTTTTAATTCAAACACATGATCACCTTTAGGTGGAGGAGGACCTCCTAGAGTTTCAATAGGCAAATTGTGTTTAAGCAGAGGACGTTGTTCAAAGAAAATCTTATCTATTTCATTTCTTTCATGCATATGTAAATCATTTTCATGGTCTAGCAAATATTGTTCTAAAGGATCAGTAGGTGGTACAACAATAGAAGCAAGACCAATTAATTCATCCTTAGTAGGCAATTCTTTTTCATGAAGCTTTCTACTAAACTTGGAAAAATTAAACACATGAGACTCATCACCAAAACTAACACCGACTGTTTGTTTCTCACAATCTATCTTAGCATTAATGGTGTTTAAGAAAGGTCTACCAAAAATAATGGGACAAAAGTAATCTTGTGGGGAACCAAGAACAAGAAAATCAGTAGGATATTTTATTTTCCCACACAAGACTTCAACATCTCTAACTATCCCAATAGGTGATATAGTGTCTCTATTAGCAAGTTTAATAGTAACATCTATTTCTTCTATCTCTGCTGGTGCTATGTCATTCATAATTTCTTGATATAAGGTGTAAGGAATAGCACTCACACTAGCACCTATGTCAGATAAACCATGATAATAGTGATCTCCTATTTTAACTGAGATGACACGCATGCCAACAACAGGTCTATGTTTATCTTTTTTATCAGGTTTGGCAATTCTAGCACCTTCTTCACAGAAGTAAATAACATGCCCATCCATATCTTCTTCTAAAAGACATTTAACCATAGCAATACTAGGTTCTACTTTAATTTGTTCATCAAGTTTAGGTGTTCTAATATAGCTTTTGTTAAACACCGTTAAAACTTTAGCATGTTCCTTTATCCTAAAAGGGAAAGGTGGTTTCTCTATATAAGCAGAAGGAACAACTGGATCAACATTATAAAGTATAGTTTCTTCTTTAATTGGTACCGGTTCTTTAATTTCTTCTTTAATAGGTGGGTGATATTTAAACCACTTCTCTTTAGGGAGTTCAACATGAGTAGCAAATGATTCACAAAAGGAGGCTACTATTTCAGAGTCAAGTCATTTAGTGCTAAACTTTTGAAAAGCATCAGTATCCATAAAAGATTTAACACAATCATACTTAAGTTTAATACCTGACTCTTTACCTTCGCCGAGTTCCAAATCTTCAGAGTTGCATTTAATTCTTTCCAAAAGATCCCACCGGAATTCAATAGTCTTCTTCATAAAAGAACCAGCACAAGAAGTATGGTTTGATCATTACGAGAAAGCCGAGCATAAAAGTTCTGGATAATAATTTATCTTGAGAGCTCATGATTGGGGCATGAATATAACATTTACTTAAGCCTCACCCAAGCTAGAGCGACACTTTCTCCTTCACGAGGCCAAAAATTATATATATAATTCTGATCACGCCGAACTAGATGCATAGGATAATTTTTTTGGTGGAACTCCAATTTCAAACGATTCCAATTCCATGATCCAATATCATCCATAGCCTATACCATGCCAATGATTTTCCCTTCAAAGATAAAGGGAAAACCTTTTTCATAACTTCATCTCCGGGTAAACCTGCAAGCTTAAACAATGCACAAATTTGTTCTACATATATTAAGTGCATATCAGGATGTTCGTTCCATCTCCTGCATAAGGATTAGCTAGCAGTTGTTCTATCATACCCAAAGGGATTTCATATTCAATATTTTCAGTAGGTGCAGTAGGTTGAGGGGTAGCTAATTGTGGTTCCGGACGAGGTGAAGATACCCCGAACAAACCCCTCAAACGATTGTTTTCCATAGTAACAAGTGACAATAAATTTCAGCACACTATATAAATGTTTCCTTACCAAATTCCACTTACCAAAGGCGCTTCACTCCCCGGCAACTATGCTAGAAAATAGCCTTGATGACCCACAAGTATAGGGGATCAATTGTAGCTCTTTTCAATAAGTAAGAGTGTCAAACCCAACGAGGAGCAGAAGGAAATTACAAGTGGTTTTCAGCAAGGTAATGTCTGCAAGTGCTGAAATTGTAAGTAGCAGAGTAGTTTGATAGCAAAATAATTTGTAACGAGCAAGTAATGGTAGTAGTAACAAAAGTGCAGCAAGGTAGCCCAGCCCTTTTGAGGCAAAGGACAGGCCAAAATGGTCTCTTATGATAAGTAAAGCGTTCTTGAGGGTACACGGGAATTTCATCTAGTCACTTTCATCATGTTGGTTTAATTTGTGTTCGCTACTTTGATAATTTGATATGTGGGTGGACCGGTGTTTAGGTGCTGTTCTTACTTGAATAAACCTCCTACTTATGATTAGCCCTCCCGCAAGCATCCGCAACTACGAGAAAAGTATTAAGAATAAATTCTAACCATAGCATTAAACTTTTGGATCCAATCGGTCCCTTACGGAATAGCGCATAGACTGGGGTTTAAGCTTCTGTCACTCTCGCAACCCATCATCTAATTGCTACTCCACAATGCATTCCCTTAGGCCCAAATATGGTGAAGTGTCATGTACCACTAAGGGAATAACAACATCCATACTATCAAAATATCAAACACATATCAAATTCACATGATTACTTGCAACATGATTTCTCCCGTGACCTCAAGAACAAAAGTAACTACTCACGAATAATAATCATGCTCATGATCAGAGGGGTATTAAATAGCATAATGGATCTGTACATATAATCTTCCACCAAATAAACCATATAGTAATCAACTACAAGTTGTAATCAACACTACTAGTCACCCACAAGCACCAATCTATAGTTCCGGTAACAAGATTGAACACAAGAGATGAACTAGGGTTTGAGATGAGATGGTGCTGTTGAAGATGTTGGTGGAGATTGCCCTCCCCAAGATGGGAGGGTTGTTGGTGATGATGATGACGATGATTTCCCCCTCCGGGAGGGAAGTTCCCCCGACGGAATCGCTCCGCCGGAGGGCAAAAGTGCTCCTACCCAAGTCCCGCCTCGAGGCGGCGGTGCTCCGTCCCGAAAGTCCTCTCCTTATTTTTTCTAGGTCAAAATGACCTACATACCAGAAGATGGGCATCGAAGGTGAGCCTGGGTGAACAACCCACCAGGGCACGCCTGGGCTCCCTGGCGTGCCAGGTGGGTTGTCACCACCTGGTGGGCCCTTTCTGGTAGTTACTTACTCCAATAATTCTCAAGTATTCCATAAAAAATCTCCGTGAAGTTTCAGCTTGTTTGGAGTTGTGCAGAATAGGTAGCCTGACGTAGCTTTTCCAGGCCCAGATTTCCAGCTGCCGGAATTCTCCCTCTTGGTGTGTACCTTGCAAATTATGAGAGAAAAGGCATTAGAATTACTCCAAAAAGCATTATTATGGATAAAAACATCATAAATAACAGTAAGAAAACATGATGCAAAATGGACATATCACCTGTCAAAGAGGGTGTTGTGCTCTCTGAAACTTAAGACACTGAATGAGGCCTGAGTAGTGACAGTACTGAGAAGCCGTGGCATTCTTGGCTTGGGCTTCTGTGTCTGTGGCCCGTGCTCGATGTGCTAGTCATATTGGGGACCAGGAGCTTCAGGAGGTGTCATAATGGGCCATCGGACACTGATTAGCTCACCTTCATGGTTGAAGGCCCTTGCCATAGTGTATGGAACAGGTGGAGCAGCAGCAACATCCGAGGTGGATGGATGTATATCTTCTGTGGCATCAGGGGCTTCAGGCTGCGCATTGTCTTCAGCCATGACAATGTCATTGGCTTCAGTATTGGTGGTAGCAGCGGCATCCGCAGTGGCTTCAGTTACTGGGGGGTCAGGCACAATCACATCGGAAATCACACTTAGTTCAGTGGGGGGAATAACAACATGTTCTTCTTCTTCTCTTTTCTCGGTTGATGCAACCGGAATATCTTCAGCCACTTTGGCTTCAGGCTCTTGAACAATTTCTGAGGGGATGACTCCAGGGAACACTTGACGTGCTACTGAGCTTGTGGCATGCACATCCTCTTCAGGAATGCTGGACATGGAGACTGATGGCCTTGGGCCTCGGCGAAGCCTTCGGAATGCGGGCGACGTGTGCGGAGAGGGAGTAGTCTTCTCCATGTCTTCAGGGGTTTCTTGGGGAGTCTCGAGCACTGGAGTAGTGACTTGATCTGGTGGAGTGCGAGGAATGACTTAATGGAGAGGGGTGTTGGGGTGTTGCTCTTCCCAGAAATCATCTTGAGTGATTGGAGTCGTGGGACCGCCAATGCTAATCTGTTCACTGCTCGTGGGAGCAGGTGATGATACCGGTTTCTGCATGATCTGGGGAACCTGTGGAAGGACTTCATCATCAACAACATTGTCTTCACAACCAATGTCTTCAGTTGCGATGGTGTCAGCAGCTGGAATCTCTTAAGACTCAGGAGCCTCTGTGGTAGCAGGCTCATGTACAACAAGACGATGTTTGCGGTTGGAGGAGGCTGGTAAGGCAATAGAGATGGGCTCACCTAGCAGAGGCTCTTCAGGAGCAGATGAGGCAGTTGGTGCTTGGGCCCTTCTTGAAGCCTTAGAGGGCTTTGTCTTGAGCCTTTTCTGAGACGGAGCGGCATTAGAGGCTTCTTGATGTTTGCACTTCTTAGCTTCAGCCTCAGCCTGCTTCGTCTTCTTCCTCTCAGAAGAAGTTGATGGGACCTTAGGCTTCGAGCCTATCATGCTGATAGGGAAGACAATGCTTGGTGTTTCCTGCCTTGGAGCCTCAGCTGCAGCTTCAGCTAGCTTCTTCTTCTTGGCGGCCGACCGTGGGTCAATGCCAGGACTCCCAAGGGCCTTTCTCTTAACGACTTCATTGTGATCCTGTACACATTTCTTAGCATAGTACTTGAGGCGTTCTTGGGAGCCTTTGGCTTCATTGCGATGCTTACGGAACTCAACCTTGAGATCTGCCATCATCTTCTGGAAGTTTTGCACATCAGTGACACTGAGCTTGGCCATGTGCTTCTTGAAGAGAGCTTTTTCATGGTCAATCTTGTTCTTCTGCTCAACAACCTTCTGAGCAATAGCAAGATCTTTGGCTATGCAGCCCTGGAATGTGACGCTGATGTCGATTGGCAGCTATAGATCATCAAGGGTGAGAGTTATATCTTCAAACCATTCATCGATGAAGTTCTTTAAAATATTAGCATCAAACGGAGGCAAATCTCTGAAGATTTCAGCCTCCTGTTTGCTCTTGATCAGCATCTCAAGGGCATCATCAGCAAGAGCTTCATCACTTGATAGATCTATTACACCCTCTTGATTTCGTGGGATGCTTGCAGGTGTGAGGCCTTGCCCTGAAATCTTGTTCTTCCTCGCAGATGTGCGGGGTAAGTCTTCAGACTACACACTAGATTTAGGAGGTGCAGATTTCAATGGCTTCACTCTTGAAGCTTTTGGTGCAGCAGAAGTCTTTGAAGCCTTTGACTTCTTCACTAGCTTCGGGGGCTCTGGAGCTGCAGTTTGTTCCTCATCCTCAGCACCTTCTTCAATGCTGGCCCTCTGTGCCGCACAATTTGCCAGAAATGAGTCGAAGTCATCAAAGGGGCCGATAAGATTTGGTTCGGCCTCGCAACTGCCATCGGGCCTTGGCACAGCTGGACCTGGGTTGAAGTCAATCCCAAAGTCCTTCTTGTTCTGAACTGCTGAAGCTTTAGCAAATTGGAGATTGGCTTCAAACAGATCATCCTCACGACATACGAAGACTGGATGGGTCGGCATCCTTAGGCATTGGTCCTCTGACCATGCAAGGAAAGAAGCCTCTCTCAACGGCTTCAGCTTTGGTCCTGGGGTGAAGTTTCTTGTATACAATATCCGCCCAGGTGGCCTCACGGCATTCTTGTCCGCGTACTCTGGAGTCACAAAGTGCTACAGGAACCACTGCTCTGCCCAAAATCTTCGAATCCATTGGACGCGAGAGTGCTCACCATAGCTCTCTTCAGGATTAGACTTGTACAGTTCATAGAGATCTGGTGGCAGGTCTTTTGCAGTGTTATCATGACGCTGTTCACCGCCTTTCTTTGCAGATTTGCCACTAGCCATTGGCTTCACAAGACTGAAAGGCTTCAAAACGGTGTTAGGCTTCACTCTGCTTGTCAGACCAGAACTGGCTTCAGGTGATTCAATATGATGCTGTAAGAATTCTACAAATGAACGCAGACTATGAGAACCAAGAGACTCTCCCACGGACATGTACCTGTGACAACATTAGAGATGCGAGGGAAGGGGAAGAGGTCATATACATTCTTATATGATTTTGAAGATAAATCAGTTTGAAGACATTGACCCCATAGCGCGAAGACATTCACTTATCAATATGAGTTGGTTCCAGATTTGTACGAATCCATGAATAAGTACAAGTGAGGAATCTAACTAGTTGTGAAGCATAAGTGAAAGTACTTCTAAGTTATGAGATGCATGGTATGTAAGATCTAGATTTGGAAGTGAAGAAACAACTTTCTGAAGATATAGAAAGTATTAACGGATCAAACATGCAGTAAAAATAGACTTTTATTACCGCTCAAGAATAGGCGTGAACTGCTAGACGCGTCGAGGATGGAGGCCGAGCAGTCCAATCTCCCGCGCCCTAACTTGGCAACGGAAGACACCTACGGCGGTGGCGGGTGTCGGTGTCAAAACCGGCGGATCTCGGGTAGGGGGTCCCGAACTGTGCATCTAGGATTGATGGTAACAGGAGACGGGGGACACGATGTTTACCTAGGTTCGGGCCCTCTCTATGGAGGTAATACCCTACTTCCTGCTTGATTGATCTTGATGAATATGAGTGTTACAAGAGTTGATCTACCTCGAGATCGTAATGGCTAAACCCTAGAAGTCTAGCCTATGTGAATATGGTAATGAGGGTCTGGCCATCCAGACTACGCTCTCCGGTTTATATAGACACCGGAGAGATCTAGGGTTACATGGAGTCGGTTACATCAGAGGGAATCTACATAGCCGGTTGCCAAGCTTGCCTTCCACGCCAAGTAGAGTCCAATCCGGGCATGGGTACAGTCTTCGGTCTTCATGTCTTCACAGCCCATCAGTCCGACCCAAAGGATAACAGGCCAGACGCCCGATGACCCCTTAGTCCAGGACTCCCTCAGTAGCCCCTGACCCTGGCTTCAATGACGAGGAGTCCGGCGCGCATATTTGTCTTCGGCATTGCAAGGCGGGTTCCCTCTTTCCGAACTCTAGAATAGTCTTCGGATGTAGTAAGTATATCCGGACCCGTGCATATAATTGCATAGAATACAATATTCCACGAGTCCAATTCGCTGACAACTATTTATGACATCGTATCACGCCTACCCGGTTACTATTTCCAACCGTTGGCTAGCACGTCGCCCCACGTCTCGGAGCGCGGTTTTACTGGCACGTCTTGTCAAGGCAGAGATCGTGTCCCCTTTATTCACGGGATTTTCATTAATGCAGGCGTGGGTAGCCCAACCGTCCCCTGGGCACAACTCTTTGGGGATAGGTAAGTTTCAAGACCCAGGTGGAGACGCTCAGTATTTGGGGTCTTTATATAGGGACCCAGTCTCGTCTTTTTCTTTTGCGCTTGTTTCTTCCTCAACCCCTGCCACCTCGAGTTCTAACCCTCGGATTCCCATCTCCACCAGCCCCAATCATGTCCGGATCCAGCTGTCCAGGCCGGTGGGTGGCTTCTTCTGTCACGGAGGAGGATATCGCAAAGCTTCGCACGAGGAGGTATCTGACCCCAGAAATCCTTCATCGGCTTCCTGCAAAGGGGCAGGTTATTCCTACCCCCAAATCCGGCGAGAGGGTAATATTTGTGTCCCACTTCCTCCACGGGTTAGGGTTCACACTTAACCCCTTCGTCCGGGGGCTCATGTTCTACTATGGGCTAGATTTTCACGATCTGGCCCCGGACTCTATTCTCCTTATCTCGACATTTATCGTCACGTGTGAGGCCTTCCTCCGGACTCCTCCGCACTTTGGTTTGTGGCTCAAGACCTTTGACGTGAGGCCGCAGGTGACAGAGGAGGAGCAGGCAAAGTGCGGCGGCGTCATAATAGGCAGGCTTGCCAGCGCGGTTTGGTTTGAAGGATCTTTCGCCAAGTCTTCCGACCTATGGCAGCAGGGGTGGTTTTACGTCAACGAGCCGCGAGGCTCCAAGTGGGCGGCTACGCCTGCGTTCCGACCCGGCCCTCCAATTCAGCTTGCTTCATGGATCAATAAGGGATTGGACTGGGGATCCGTCAATGAAGTGCAGAGTCTGCAAAGTCGCATCCGAAGCCTTACCGAGAAGGGCATCGATCTTGTCAACGTCGTTCAAGTAATGCTAGCCCACCGGACCCTGCCATGTCAGCGGCGACCTCTCCGTATGTGGGAGTTTAATCCAGAAGGGCAGCAGACTCTTCAGCACTTCTTCGGCACTACGCACGAAGGAATGTGGAAATTGTATTTCGGGGAAAGAGAGCAATGGCGGGACACCACCGAAGACGTTGGCCTTGACTGCAATCATCCGGACACTGCGGTAAGTATTCAATATCCGAACGCCTTCCGTTCAAGCATATCTTGACAAGATACTGAACAATCCGTCCCTATACAGGACTGGATAAAGAAAGCCGTGTTAATCTGGTGTCCGGCGCCCCTTCCCGAACACTCTGCGACCGCCCTGCCGACGAGAATGCTGATTCCGACATCGTACCAGGTGTCCGCGGGGGGGGGGGGGGGGGGCGAGAGCAGGGAGCCCAGAGGTGATACCCTCCCTGAGGATGAATTAGACGCTGTGTTCGGGGAAACCGAAACCCCTTTGTCCAAGGGCAAAGATGCAGAGGAAACCCTCCATGGCAAAAAGAGGGCCGCTTCCGAAGATCAGGAGGGGAAGCCTTCCAAGAGAGGAAAAATGCCATCGTCGGGGGGCTCGGGCCGGGCGAGCGATGCTGCCGTAGGGCTTTATGACGAGGACGAACCTTTGGCCAAACCGTAAGTGAAGCTGGGGCGCCTTTAAACGTACCTCATTCTTTTCCTATTAGTGAAGTAATCATCTGACATATGCACATCCTATGCAGGTTAACGCCTGGTGTTTCTCAATCATCCTCCTCCTCGGGAGACCTTCTTCCGGAGATGATGGAGAGTGACACGTAGTCTCCGGCCTCCTCTCCCAACAGGGGGATGATACCGAGGTGTTGTCCCGAAGGGCTCCTCCCGATCGTCAAGTAGTGCAGGAAACGAAGAAGGCGTTACCCGAAGGTGGTGCCTCTGTCACTCAGGGTTCAGGAATCAAGACTGACGGCCCCAAACCGTCCGGTTTACAGCCGGAGACGATTCTGGAGGTGAGTAAACGGATTCCTTCGAAGGATTGCCGTACTTCGGCGGCGGTTTCCGAAGACCCCGGAGTGCCGGAAATGCTGACGGACATGCTACGACAAGCGTCCATTTCAGAGGAGCACCGTGCCTTGATGGTTACGGTGGTCGAAAGGGTTCTATCCGCGAAGAGCGGATTGAACGAGGCCTTATCGCGCCTTCTAAGAGGTTTTGAGGTTTGTGATGTAGTTTTGCCAATTGAATAGTATTGACAGAATGCACCTGTCACTACAAAAAAAAGACACATCCGTGACATTTTGGGCCGAACAAAATTTTTTCTGTCATACATATGACACTTCTATGACGATAATTGTGACAAAACCCGGTATCATCATAGATGTGGTGGGCCCCTACTTCTATGACAAAAAATCATGATAGAAAATGGGCTTTTCGTCCTGGGCGGGCCGGAGACGCAACTGCATGACATTCTTTGGGCCGTCCATGACGGAAAAAACCATGGTAGAAGCGAGGGGGAGGAAAATTTCGGGGAGTTCCCGGTTACGGTGGGAGGTCGGGGGCCGAGCGATGCGCGTTTCTCTCGTACACGTACACGCGTGTGTGCGAGGCGTTGGCCCTAACCGAACCCGAGCGAGGCGTTGGGCTCTAACTGAACCCGAGCGATTGCACTGCAGGCTACGCGTTACTGAACCTGAGCGATCGATCGATGGCTGTTAACTGAACCCGATCGAGCGATTCCTTCGCTACTGCTACTAACTGAAGCCGATCGATTGGATGAACAGTGAGCGTTGCGGGGGGAGGGGTTGGATGAACAGTGAGCGGTGGCGTTGCCTCTGGATGAACAGGACCCCGTGGTGTGGAGGGCTGGATGAATAATAGACGGTGGAGGGGTGCCCGTGGAGGGGTGGTTGAACAGGACCCCGTGGTGTGGAGGGCTGGATGAACAGTAGACGGTGGAGGGGTGGTTGAACAAGACCCCGTGGTGTGGAGGGCTGGATGAACAGTAGACGGTGGAGGGGTGGCTGAACAGTTGCCGGTGGAGTAGCGCGCGGTGGAGGCTGGATGAACAGGAGCCCGTGGATGCTGGAGGAGGTCGACGGTAGCCCGTGGAGGCTGGAGGAGGTCGACGGTGGAGATGAACAGTATCCCGTGGAGTCCCGTTTTGCGGTATGCCACATCCCTCCCGATCAACAGGACCCCCGTTTCGACCGTAGGAGGTCCGTTTCCTCCGTTTTGCGGTACGCCAGACCCCTCCCGATGAACAGGATCCCGTTTCGAATGTGGCCGGTCGAACACAAGGCCGTTTCCTCCGTTTTGCGGTATGCCATGCCTCGTTTCCATCGCCTGTTCCGTCCAAGCCCTCCCGATGAACACGACCACGCATTCCGTTCCGACCCAGCCGGTTGGCTCCCACGCGTTCCGTTGCCTCCCGATGAACACGACGCATTCCGTTGGCTCCCCATGAACACGACGCATTCCGTTGCCTCCCCATGAACACGACGACGACGCTGTTTCTCCGTTCCGACCCAGCCATGTACACGAGCCCTGGCCGTACGTATGCGCGAGTAGGCGTTCGAGACCCTGCCCTTATGTACGTATGTGGCCGTATTTTCTTTCTTGCACCCTGGCCGCTGTACGTACGTGTACATGCTACGTGCGCGCCTCTACTACGACACGTACGCGCCTCTACTACGACACGTGCACGCCTCTACATTGACCAGTATATATGTACGCACACGTTCGCGACCAGAATGACAACGCTACGTACGCTTCGACCAGGTGGGTCCCGACTGTCAGGCACTTCCTTGCCTGCGAAGATGTAGCTGGTGGGTCCTAGCAGTCAGGGGGGCGAATCATTTTTTTGCCCGGACGCACTTCCTTGCGTGCGAAGGTGTAGCTGCTGGGTCCCAGCAGTCAGGGGGGAATCGTTTTGTTTTTTTGCCCGGACGCACTTCCTTGCGTGCGAAGATGTAGCTGGTGGGTCCCAGCAGTCAGGGGGGCGAATCGTTTTTTCGGACGCACTTCCTTGCGTGCGAAGATGTAGCTGGTGGGTCCCAGCAGTCAGGGGAAACATTTTTTCGTGAAATACGGTGGCCCGTCCGGTGGGTCCCCGCTGTCAGGTGGAGGAATAATTATTTTGCGCGTAATAAGGAGGCACTTCCTTGCTGCGGCCGTGGACCCAGCTATCAGCCTCTCCACGTACAGTCCACGTCCGATGGAAGCCATTCCTTGACCACGTTGACCACGCCGCGCCGAGAGCACCAGGGCGGTGGACGACGGCGAGGCCTAGGAAGGGCACGACGCGGAGCCGGGGAAGACGCGGCAGTGGATGCCCACGCGTAGAGGAGTATGAGGGTTCACTCGTTCGGCTGCGGTGTGAGGCTGCCGTCACCGCAGAATAACAGGGGGTGTGGGTGCATAGAGGGATGGCCTGGCCAGCGGTGGGAGTAGTAGGGGGCGATGAGGCCTCCGCGGCATCACAGCCGGCCACGGGCGGCAGGAGCAGGCGACACGACTGGCGCTGCTTTGGGCGGCTGGAGCAAGAAGACCAGAGGTTGAAGAAGCACTACGGCCGTTGGATGGACATCGTACGGTCACTGGAGCTAGAATCGTTCATATATTGACTAAAGTTGACAAAGGCCTCCGTCCCAGTCAACTTAGTAGGCCCACAAGTCAGCCTCCCACCAAGGTGGGTCCCAGCTAGCAGGGGGTATTCATTTTTTTGTGCGTAATAAGGAGGCACTTCCGGTGGGTCCGAGCTGACAGCGGGGGGAACGTTTTTTTCGCGAAATACGGTGGCCCGTCTTGTGGGTCCCAGCAGTCAGGGGGAAACATTTTTTTTCGCGAAATACTGGTGGCCCGTCCGATGGGTCCCTACTGTCAGGTGGAGGAATAATTATTTTCCGCGTAATAAGGAGGCACTTCCTTGCGGCTGCCGTGGACCCAGCTGTCAGCCTCTCCACGTACAGTATTCTTCGGATGGAAGTCGGTCGTGACCACATTGACCACGCCGCGCCTAGAGTACCACGGCGGTGGACGATGGCGAGGCCTAGGAAGGGGACGACGCGGAGCCGTGGAAGACGAGGCAGTGGAAGCCCGCGCGGAGAGTAGTACGAGGGTTCACCGGTTCGGCTGCGGTGTGAGGCTCCCGTCGCCGCAGAATAACAGGGGGTGTGGGTGAGTAGAGGCATGCCCTGGCCAGCGGTGGGAGTAGTAGGGGGCGCTGAGGCCTACGCGGCAGCACAGCCGGCCATGGGAGGCGGGAGTAGGCGGTCCCGGCGGTGCTGCTTTGGCGGCTGGAGCAAGAAGATCAGAGATTGAAGAAACACGACGGCCGTTGGATTAACATCCAACGGTTACGTGTGCTAGAATCGTTTGTTGACGTATATAATAACTAAAAAAATCTTGCATACGCGTCAACTAAACAGGCCCACAAGTCAGACCACTCCCTCTTTTTTAATAATTTATATATAGCTCATGGCAACTTCTTATGCAATTTATTGCAGTCGTTTTTTTGGTTGGCCAGGGCCAATTTCGCATATTTTTGTGGGTTCCAAACTATTTTTAATACCGAAATGTCGAGCCAGATTTAAAGTACTTTGAAGATATATTTAAATTAGGTTAATGCCCAGTGAAATAGGAATCTGAAAATGTGAAAAAATTCAGAAATTATAAAGTAATTGCCAATTTGTCATCTGTTTTTATATTTACAACCCATTTCATATTACTTTCAAGATTTGCGGGCGTCTTGAAAAAGTTGCAGCCCATCAGGGCGTAGAAAAATAAGTAGGCCTGGATTGGGTATTCTTCAGAAAAATAAACTGGGCTCATTTTCACAAAGAAAAAATAGCTGGGCTGGTCACATGGTGAACATAAAATATAAGCCTGGGCTAGACGGGCCACAGCCCAGTTCAAACCCTGCTCCGTCTCAACAATACCAAACAAAAAAATACTGCTCGAGTAGCTACGTCCCAGGTGTCAGCCGATCTTGTGCTGTTCTCTTGTCTATTGACTATATACGCTCACAATGTCGTGGGTCCCAGATGTCAGGAAAACACTAGGAGGAAGCATTTTATTTTTCCATACGCTGACGTGGTGGGCCCCTACTGTCATCCTCTCAACGTACTTCTGCCGATTCCTGTTGTTTGTCAACCATGTTGACAACGCGAGAGGGCGGCACCGCGGCGAGCGCACCAAAGCGCGTGGAGGACGTCGGCGTTAACGATTTAGGAGACGGTGGGGCGGCGATGCGTGCGCTGAGGCGCAGCCAGCCGTGGGAGGCGGAAGCAGGCGGCCCCGCCGGCGCTGGTTTGGTTTTGGCGGCTGGAGGAAGACAGGACTGAAGAAACATGACAGACTGTAAAAGCAGCAGGAGTACTTAACAACCTTAACTGAAACCAGCAGGGGCACTTAATAATCAAAGCTGGAAGCAGTATGAGTACTTATACAGGTTCAACCGTACAAAGCACGCCTCGAACAGTGCTACTTTGCCTACAGTTAACCAAGGGTGAGGCCGCCAAGCCCGAGGACAAGGCCCAGGCACCACCCCGCGCATCCACAACCTTCTGAAAGTAGCTTCATCTCGCAACGTGGTCAATAAACAGGATATTCGCTTTAGAGCCATGGAAAAGCATGAACATAATCTTCTGTCCTATTCTCCAAGATGGACGGGCCTTCATTATTTGAGACCACCCATGAATAAGTATCTTTTCATCTCCAAGGGGAATTGAGTAGGTCAACATAAACATCATGTTGTGACCAAGCGCAAGTCTGACCCGACCATGGTCAGGCATCTGTATAGGAACAATAGAACTCGGCAGTTCCTGTTTCAAGAAGATCACAGCTGTAAAACTGTGTATAAGCAATAGTTTATGAACAACATACATAATAGAAAACAGCTCGTACCATAAGTTTCTCGACACAGTTGGACCTGTTCAACGAGTGCAACAGCGGCACACATATCCCACGTGGCCTTCCACCATTGAAACGCCCCACAAGGACCTCAAGACGATCAATAAAGTGTAGGAACTTGTGGATGTCGATCCAGTCAACTTCAGTGCCATTAGTAACAGCCGAGTTATTACAGAGTAACAAACGAGCAGACTGCTTAACTCTGAAAAAACCTACACGTGCCACCAATTATAAGAAAATATTAGTTAGAAGTAGCATCTTTGTGAGAGATTCGTTGCTACTTCTAAAGTTAAATTGTGATTAGTTAGAGAAAATAGGTGGATTAAGAAATAATCGAGGCAACAAGCAAGAACTAGATACAAAACTAACATGGATGAACAATTGGAACAACGTCGGGGTGGAAGATCGCAGTGAAGATGAGACCAGGTTCTGCTATTTCCATCAACATTCATGCGCCAACTTTCAGTCTGTAACACTTGAGAAAGTTTATCCAAGTTCGGCCATAAAAAAAGCAGCGATCTTCTTGGTTCATGAACCCAACTCGGAACTTATATCCATGGCTTGTCTTCACTGTGACCATTAAACTAGTGTATTCAGTTATGGCAAGGCCGAGCATCTTGAGTACATGTGTTTTGGCAGAGCAAATAATACACCGCAGGAAAAATAATATGAGAACACAGCATGTTCAAAAAACCCCCACCCTCCCGGATAGAAAAGAGGATTCTAGGAACATACTGTGCGCGTTTCAAAATGCTGTGTTAGGATGAGAAGGAACAAGTGTGGCGTCTCGCCGAGGGCGCAGAAACTTGTAGGGTACTCGCACTTTGGGCACTACAAATGAAACACAGTAGATTCAGTAGGAAGAAAAATGCATCAACGGTGGCGGCTGCCATCCTAGGATTACCTGCGACCAAGGGACTTGGATTTATCGGGGATGGATGAAGAATTCGTACCGGGTTCTCCATGAGAAAACCCTATGCAATCGCTGAGAGGGGGTTGTCTCTGAACAAGAAGACGAGGGAGAAGGGGATTCATGCCTAGTGAAATATCGCCGCTTCGTCCGTCCAGCTCACTGCTAAAGCTGGAAAGGGGGGGTTGTGATTTGACGGCTCATTGGGCATTACTGCGGCGCTACGACCGGGGTGTGTCTACCGTGAAGTTGTGCACTCTAATTTGTGCATATGGCACGTGGACCCCATTGCCGGTTGCCCCACATATCAGCGAAAGGAAGTAGAAAGACAGGAGTAACTAGTTACACATAAATATATATTTTGACAGAGAGATACTCCCTCTGTAAAGAAATATAAAAATCTTTTATATCACAGGCTCATCTTGCTGAGAAATATACTCCCTCTGCAATGCATGGGCATTATGGGGGTTCAGCTTTTTTTATGGGGGTTCAGCTGAGAATATAATACTCAGATATGCTCACGGTTCTGGACTTTGGGCCGCAGGCCGACCCTGCATGTTTGGGGGCCCATGTGGTCTACCTCAGTGCTTTTCATATTGCAAGCGATCGGTACGGCGCTGGTTTTAGATGCTGTCGCAAGGCGAATACACAAAATTGAATAAAGCACGACAGCTGTTGGAATGAAATCGAACGACAGTTCCTAACCAGCAATCAGAGTTGCAATTCTATCAATGATATACCATGTGATAAATAATACTATCGTACTACTTATACACACAGGACACTTGTTTCACCATGCCAGATTATTACATCAAAATCTCTCGGAGGATAGATCAGTTCGGCAGTTGCGTGCTGCTACTGAAGAATTTCAAAGTTGATTTGGACCAGCTCTCCTTGCCGAGAAAGTTCGATTTTGACATCATCCCCTACCGCAAGATATGATTTAGATTTGAACCTTGACCATCCTTTAGCATCAATCATCATGCGACCATCCTTTGTACTTATGGTATATTGAGCAGGTTCATTCACACCAAGGCTGCACATGGTAAGAGAAACTTGGCCGCGGTCGCCCGGATTGTTGAACGACTCCCTCGTTGCTCTAGGAATTCTCTGTTTACAAACAAGAAGACATACCCAAACAGTTAGATCAACACAATGAATCATGTGAAACAACATGGAAAGAAAAAAGAACGAAGCACTTGGGCGGCCAATGCTTACCAAGAAGGTGGACATGTCGGTTTTTGTAAGGACTTTGGTATATGAAGTGCGAACTGCAGCCCAGTCTGTTGCCGGTGCAACTGCACGGGCCGGAGCAGATGCAAGTGCAAGTGTTGGTGTAGGTGCCGAAGCCGCCGCTGCTGCCGGAGATGGTGCTCCTTGTAGAGCTGGTGCCGGTGTCGGAGCAGGTGCCGGTGTCGATGCCCGATCCTCCGGTAGATCAGACTGATCCGCTGACGCGGTCGGTGCCCAATCCTCAGCTGGATTAGACTGAGCTGCTGCCGCTGTCAGTGCTAGAGCAACTGCCGGTGCTCGATCTGTGCGAGATAGCGGCGATCGTGTCTGGTCTGCTATGATCAGCTTTCTAACTTGACTAGGATCCGTGACCGTGATCCAGTTTTTTTCTTCATTTCTTTTAAACGCGAGAAGGACAAATTATTGCGTTTTTGTTAAACCAAACTGCAGTTCATCATAGGGATTCAGCTTGTACTCAGACAACAGACTGATCCAATTTTTTTCCAGTAATATAAGTGATGGACAGTGCCTTCGTTACTGACACGACATAAGAAGTGAAACCTGCAAAAATAGCCATCGTAGAGCAAACCAAACGGTTTATTCTGTGATGAATGTCACATGGCAAAACCTGCATTGTAAAATTGCAGGAAAAGAAAGAAAACATGACATTAAATCAATAAGATTTAGACAGTAAATCAATAAGATTTACTTGATGTGACACGAG
Source organism: Aegilops tauschii subsp. strangulata (assembly GCF_002575655.3). Lineage (NCBI taxonomy): Eukaryota > Viridiplantae > Streptophyta > Magnoliopsida > Poales > Poaceae > Aegilops > Aegilops tauschii. Next base: position 491,690,451 of record NC_053039.3, read on the forward strand.
TGAATCCTTACCAGGAAATCACTATGTTGAAGTACTAAACAGAAGATTGATCGTCCAACTACGCGTGGCATGCAGGGCCCCGCCTACTCCCACAAGCAGGACAGTCCAAAGGTCGTGACAAATCGTATGGACCGAACATCCATGGGACTGGAAATCCTGGTGGGTGCGATAAACCCTGCAATGCATACAGATATTGGAGTGTAACCATAATTGATAAACCGTCCTCACAAAAAATATGATCTGGATACTTCAAAATATACAGACTGAATTGAGTGGACAGACATTAACATAGACCGTTCGCACACCAAAAGCGGCAGTACTAATAAACAATACATGGTTCACAAACACAAATCAAGTACTGAACAATAGTACTTACTACAGACAAGCAAAGTTGCACTAACTAAACTCTGCAGACTATTTCTTGCCACCGACCTACGGGATGAACCCCGCATAACTGACTAGGCTATGGACTTCGTGTGAGATGTCTACATGCACCATCACCATCTTGTCAACCTTGGAGAACCTAACAGAGTGGTCTTTCCACTCATAAACATGATGATGAAGACAGGCCGCATCAGATTTGTTGGGAAGCTTTACAAGAACCACACCCTTCGTAATCGAAGGCACAGCCAGGAAATTGTTGTGGTCAAGTACAGCCTCGAGAACACGCCCGACAACAATGCTACAGGAAAACACTAGTTCAGGACACGTGGCGACAAGGACACAGCAGCTGGATAGTTCAGCAGTAGAACTCATCATCAGGTCTTCCAGTTCACACAGCATGACTTTGAGAACTTCATCTCCACCGCGGACCTGGTTCTAATTCAAACAGAAACCATATTTTATTACTACCTCCGTTCAGAAATATAAGATGATTTTCGATATTATACTCCATATATGACTACATATACACACAGAAATGAGTGAACAAAGACACTAGAACATGTCTTCAAAGGCATGAGAGCAGAGGGATTACATGCAATATCCATAACACAAGTTACTGAGGCAAATATACCCTCTTAAAAGGTAGCATTGATGTTCATAAAGTACTCCCTCCGTCCCAAAATTCTTGTCTTAGATTTGTCTAGATACGGATGTATCAAGTCACATTTTAGTATTAGATACATCCGTATCTAGACAAATCTAAGACAAGAAATTTGGGACAGAGGGAGTAGTTGAAAGTAATCTATAAGAAATCAGTGTCAACCTCTCGCATGTTTTGGTCAAAAGAGGAATTTAGAACCGTCATTTGGCACACTAAAATCACATGCAAGATCACCCAGAAAGTTGTACTACCAGTACTAGTACTGCGTGTTAGATGAAAAAACACGATCAAGATCGAGAAAAAGATCGTCAACAAGAGACATTACCTGGACTTGCTTAATGAGGGATCCCGGAGAGTGGGGCTTGGACAGGGCGATGGCTTTGAGCTTGTCTGCGGCAGTCTCGGCGGGGTGCTTGCGCTTCTTCGTACCATGAGCCTCGACGGTTTTGGCCAGAGCCATAGACATCACGTCGGCCGGTGCTCCGACGTCCATCCAAGAGAGGAAGCTGAGAGAGAAGAGTGAAAGGAGGAACGAGATGAGGGAGAAGCGAAGCGAGTGGGGGTTTTCTTCAAGAGAGGAAGCTGAGAGAGAAGAGTGAAATGATGGTTGCTTCGTCCGTCCAACTTACTGCTGGAAAGGAGGGGGTTTTGTGATTTGACGGCTCATTGGGCATTACTGCGGCGGTTTGATCGGGGTAGTCTACCGTCACTCTACTACGGAGTAATTTAGTGCATGGCTGGTGGACCCAGGTGCTGGCTGTCCCACACGTCGGCGAAAGTGAGTAATTTAGTGCATGGCTGGAGGAGGATCCGCATGGTAGAGCGTGTCCACTGTTTTTCTGAAGAAAAAAATGATTACAGCAAGCGTTTCCACTCTTACGACGGAGGAGTGCGAAACACGGGAGCCACTTGAACATACACAGTGCTCCTACTACTAGGCATGTGCAGTGGTTCATACGTCAGTACTACACAATCTTGTTGCTAGTGTAGTAAGATATGAGGATAACAAATGATGTTGTGCGCATGTCAACTACTCCTATATGTAACATAGTATCGCTTTTTCGACTGTCCGGTCGAGAATGAACGGTGAGATCAATGTTAACAGAACTAGGTCCACAGCGCACGGAGAGTACGGTGCTATAGTACTCCATGAAACATGAACCATATGAAGCACGAATAGTGTTAGGCAGGGTGTATGAAGGGTGCATGGGATGGGAGCAAAAGTTCCTTTCTCGACCCACTTTTGGGTGTTTGGCAGAGTGCATGAAGGGTGCATGAGTCCACACTAGTAGGTTGACAAAAATACACGAAGAGGAAACAACTATATTGAGATGAGAATGCAACCAAACACACCCACACGCTTTTGCTACAGTGACTGATCTGCATCGTGTGAGTTTGATCCAACGGTCATGTTGCGCCGAGACATGGACATGCCCATGCAGAGGGCGCCTAAACACCACCGAAGTCCCTCTGCTTCTCGAGGTGCATGATGTTGGTGATGCAGGGTGCAACCGCCCGCAGAGCCCGCTCCCGGTCGACGGGAGCCAGCTCGTCAAAGACGGCGTCCAATGGCAGGAATGGATTCCGGTGACGGAGCCCTGAAAGGATTCGCCCGGCAACGGCGACGGCAGCCCGCAACCCCTCCTTGTCCAGCTCAGCCCCCACCATTGCGCGGAGACAGCTCAGCTCCTCGGAGATATAGGTGAAGAAGGAGACTAGGTTAGGAAGCCGCAGCTCGTTGAAGTCGACCGGGTGGTCGAACGGGTTTAGCCTGACGGCCGGCATCGTCGCGCTGGCACAACGGTAGGCATCGCGAAGCCGCAACACGTGCGTGGCAACTTGGTTCACCAAGTGGCTGAGGCGATCCTGGACCTCATCACGATTGGCCCGCTCGCGCTCCAGCCGGCTCCCCTGACGGCCTATCGTATCTCCCGCTTTCTGCAGCAACGCCGCCGACGCCTCGAGCATCTTTGTGGTGGACGCCTGCCGCTTTTGAAGCTCCGTGAACTCCCGCACATAACGGAGGAGCATGACACTCCTCTCCTCCTTGAGCTCACGGAGCTCCACGTCCTTGGCCCTGAGCTCCGCATCCTTGACATGGAGCTCTTGTGTCAGACGCCTCACCTCGGACTCCGTGATCTGCTGCGCCGCCATGGCACCAGGTAGAAGCAATGGGAGAGGAAGCAAAGGGGGTGAAATGGCTGAAAGGCAATGCAATCTACGGGAAGGCGGAGGGAGCGGGGAATCTTTTGGTTTTCACCACGGTAAAACACCAGTCGATGACTTCTCACATCAGGGAGCAGTGAGTTTTTACAGGCGGAGTCATCGTGACTAATTGCTGCCGCGCCTGCTCCCGGCAATCAAAAAATTAAAAATCCTGCCGCGCCTGCTCCCGTCAATAAAAAAAATTAAAAATCCTGCCGCACCCAAACACTAGAGCAACGCCGCGGTGGATATTTAAATTTACCTGCCGGCAAGTAGATAAAAAAGGGGTGAAAAAAACAAATGTGGCGGCGGCCTAGCTAATCGGTCGAACTAGCCCAACTAGCTAGCCACCGTGCTTCACCGATGTACTCGGCGGGAAAGGTGGTCTTTCGTGATTTGACGACTCATTTACCTGCTTCGGCGCTACGACCGAGGAGGACCCAGAAAACGCGCGGTAGGGCGTCCCATGTCAGGAAGAATATATGCGTGCACCACCCGGGAGGACCCCGAAACCGCGCGGTAGGGTGTGCCACGTCTCGGCACGGAGGAAAAATGTGCGTGTAAAAATATACTGTATCAGACGTAGTACCTATGGTTCGACCTCGGGACCCAGCCAGTCGGTTGAAAACACCCCACTAGCCACACAGCTTCATCATGCAAACGTGGCACGGAGGATAGATGTGGTTAGCTCCGTCTCGACCAGCCACAACGTCTCTTGTTCTAGGCGATTCTTCTATTTTCCAAGCTTTTCTTTAGTTGTAATAACACCACGGCAAGCTAGCGCCGCTCTTCGTGTGTGCCCATGCAAAGGTTAGACGATGGAGAGAAGAGAGATTGAGATCGCAGACCTGGGACCCACCAGTAAGTGAGACAACGGTCATGCACGTGTTGACGAGGCACTCCCTCTACTCTACTCAACGCAAGTACTGTATAAAATCAAGTTATGGGACAAAGCCAACAACCGTTCGTTTTTTTAGGCTATCGACTTACGCTTTGTAGTCCAGGTTGCCAGTTCGAATCTCGTCTTTCAGATTTGTTAGTTTTAGGTCCAAATTTGATTAATGGCAAGTGGGACCCCCGTGTGTTGTTCCGATGTTTCAGTGTAGGATGGTTTTTTTGAACAAACACTTTGCGCGGTTAGACAAGTAACGGCACGAGTTACACGTATTTTGCAAGTTTACGAACAAAAATGACAGCGGCATAGAATATCACATCTACCTCGCAGCTTAGATACTATGGTGATACGAGTTTTTACACCGTTGGAAGTGAGATCCAATGGCTTGGGAGTAGTCTTTGAAATTATGCGCAATTTCCAAACTCTCCAAAGGTTTTTTTTTGCAAATAAAACATTCAGGCCTCGTGTGTGCCACTGCATCTTCGATCCAATGGCTCCCCGGTGCTCATATTAGGTGCTCCCCGTAGCTTAATTACCCGCTACGGTGATATGAGCATCTAGGTCGTATGATCAGTGATCAGATGGCACATGCGTAGTACTTGTACTTTCTGCGCATTTCCCAAACTCTATCAGTCGTATATTGCAAAAACATTCAAACCTCCTACTGTGGGCCGTTAGATCTCAGTGAACTCGTATCACCATAGAATCTACGGTGCGGGAGCACCTCATACTCTCCCGTGCGAGAAAACATAAGGTGCTATCGCAGCTTGGATGCTACGGTGATATGAGCTTGGAGGTCGTTTGATTTGAGATCCAATGGCATGTGAGCAGTCTTTGTGCTTGTAAGCAGTGGCCGAACTCTTTTGGGGCTTTTCTGCAAAAAACCATTTGAACCACCGAGGAGGTGTTGGGTCACAAATCCAACGCCTCCGAAGAGCTTGTATCACCAAAGCATCTAAGGTGTGGTAGCACATGATATTCTTACATACAGGAGAATATGATGTCCTCCTTCATCTTAGATGCTACGGTGATACGAGCTTCGAGGTCGTTGGATATGGGATCAAAGGGCATCTAAGTAGTTTTTGTACAAATTGTGTGCAATTCTCAAACTCATCAAGGTTTCCTGCAAAAATATTAAGACACATCATGTGAGCTGCTATATCTCAGATCTACAAGCTCCGAGCAACTTGTATCGGCATATAGCATCTAAGGTATGGGGGCACATGATATTCTCCCGGGGAGGAGGGGTGGGGGTGCACAACCAATCGGTGGTTGGGAGGGTGGGGACAAATATAATCTAAACAACCCTAAACAAAGCTCCACAATTTTATCTAAGGTCGAGGGGTTGATCCCGACAATCATAGCTCCGCCTAAACACAACATTTGCATGTACTGTAGTACTAGTCTTAATATTCATGTTTCAGTTTCATGTTCATTTTAAATATTGAACTGAGGACCATGGATGTCTTACATTTTACTCCCTTCGTTCCTAAATATTAGTCTTTTTAGAGGCTTCAAATGGACTGGCACATACGGATGTATATAGACATATTTTAGAGTCTAGATTCACTCATTTTGCTCCGTATGTAGTCACTTGTTGAACTCTCTAAAAGACTAATATTTAGGAATAGAAGGAGTATTTTTGAATTCGTGTCATACATGTATGGTTTGGAAAAGTAGATGCACTATACTTATTGGATTGTTGTTGTGTTCGTGCGTGTGTGTCTGTGTGTGTGTGTGGTCATATGCTTGATACATACAAAGTTTTCTCACCTCCATATTGTTCATCTTTTAAATTTGAATTTGCATTGGAAAACTTACTAGGGATACCATGAAATGTGAAATCCACGTTGAGATCACTATATCACAAACTCACTCTAATTCAACAACTCGTCATAAATCAATTACCACGTTGAGATCACTATATCACAAACTCACTCTAATTCAACAACTCGTCATAAATCAATTACCACGTTGAGATTAGTATTTGCAAGGAAAATACGGGTATTGTAATACACATAGATTCGTTCGGCAATTTAAAAGGTTCCTTTCGTATTCTCGAATGGTAGGACCCAACGGCGTACCAGCCAGACCTTGGCTCATGTTGATCCTAAAAAAACGGGCTCGTGTCCTTCGGTGGCGTGCGTGGTACGCACATTAGGAAACCCCAACCAGTCGAGCCTCAGCGTTTCAAGTCGAAATATCTGGCGGCCAGAATTCCAGCCCTACGAAATTTCCCTCATGTCCCCGGTCCATAATGACTACCGATGAACAACGGAGGGATGCTTTAGTAACTAGACAACGTTACCTACCGTGCCGAGCACAGTTCAATTCCCTCGGTCGCCGCTCGTCAAGGTCACCCGTCAACTGCATTGCCTAGTACTACTACAACTACACCAGGATGAGCACAGAATTGAGCACGTTTGTTCGTGCCCAGTACTTGAGTTAATATATCAGGCAATGCACTGGTACGGAGGGATTATCCTTTTACTCTGCATATATAACTTGTCTGAAGTCTAACTAAGCAAAATGTTTGACCAATTCCTTTGTTAAGAAATACAACAGGACAGATGTACGGCGTGAAAATTTATTGCATGATGCAGGTTATGATATTGTTTCGAATCCTGGATCTTAAATTTCAGAAAGTCGAAAAGTGAGCATAAATTCTTGAAACTAAGCATGGTCACGTGATATGGCACAAATATTACTTCGTAAGTTTTTTCTTCAATTTGAGACAAGCTGCTTATGACAAGTTGCACAAATGAAGAGCCAAGGTATTTTGGAACAAAGACCTGTCATGTTAAGGCGAACGCTTTCACTATTGAAACCGTGGGCGTTTACGTGCCGCCACGAGTCCCCGCTTCTCATCGGCAGGTGCCGTCCGAGCAAGCGTGTGAGTCGACGGGAGGCGTGCGAGCAGACCGCTGCGCCGGCTGTCAGGGAGGCGTGCGAGCAGACCGCTGTGCAAGCTCACCGGGAGGCGAGCCCTTTGACCAGGCTCCGCTGCCCATAGTCGTCCCAACTGCTCCCACTTTTAATGTCGCCGGCGCCGCAGTTTAAAATCAACCCCGCACTACCCGGTATCGCTACAATCCTCTCTCTTCCTCTCCGATTCTCCTGTCGTCTACCTCCAACTAGCCTGACCTAAACTTACGCCATGCCGCATAATGATGGTCTGCCCTTAGTGTTCCAGTTTCCTGAGGAAGACACCCAGCCGGAGTCTCAAGAACATAAGGCGCTTTGGGACGAGCTTGAACTGGCCTTGCGGGAAGACGCCGCGCCTGTCCCCGCTCCCGTTCCGGCTCCCGTCGCCCCGACTGCGCCAGCGCCCATCCCCGTGGCATTGATGGGCTGGGAGCCACACATTGTCGCCGAGCTTGATCCCACGGGGTTCCACGAGGTCCCCGCCAACTTTCACGCGCCCGTGCACCTGCCAGCGCATGCGCCTGCGCGTGCACTGACGCGCACGCCTGTGACGGTGGCCGTGCACCTGCCAGCGCATGCGCCTGCGCGTGCACTGACGTGCGCGCCCGTGCTGGTGCCTGTGCACACGAATGTCTCCGCCGCGCTGTTGACAGCACCTGTCCCCGTGCGGGTGCCAGTGCCCCCCTCAGCGGCATGGATGGCCGCCGTCGACCGCTTCCTTGGACCAACGCCAGTCGGCTCCTCCCGCCAGTTGACTCGCTCCGAAGTCCAGAACATTTTGGCCTTCCTTGAAGCTAGGCCAACGTCCAGGAGTACGCCAACAACGGCGCAGTACGCCAACAACGGCGCAAGACGCCGCCGTCGCCGCCGGTCAGTGGCCCGACGACACACAGAGCACGGCAGAGGAGCCGCTTCCCACCGCGAGACGCCCCCGCCGCCGCCGCGTAATCTAAATTTGCCATGAAAAACGTTCGGATTGCCATGCTTAAAATCCGAACGTTTATCATTTCCGTTTATTTTATATCGATCGTCGTATAAGTTAAAGTCGGAGTCAGACTGAACGAAATGTATGGTTTGATCGATTGAATGTTCTGCTAGAGCCGTATCAAATTAAATATAAAACGTCATCAAGCCACATGTATTCCTTGTCATCTAACGACCTAGACTGCTTCAATGTCGAGCGCTCAACACGTTTAGCGTGCAGTTAATTTCATGCCAAAATAGTGCTAATCACATGACAACACGCAAATAATATCCTAGTAGTTAATATCCGCATGCACTTAATATACTTCCAAATTAACGTGCATTGCACGTACACACTGACTAGTGCTGCTAGTTTGTGAAACTGGTGCCGTGACTTGTGAACGCGTCCAGATATGGTCAACGGCAACATCGCCCGCGAGTTCTTCCTGTTTGCCCGTGCGTCTAAATGCAGAAGGGGAGGAGAGAGAGAGAGCACACATGGAACCCACCAGTAAGTGAAGGCGAATAGTACTAAAAATAATATTACATGTTATCCATTAATTAGGCTGTGGTAATATAAAAACATTATGTGAACAAAGGGGGTACAACAAACATTGCTATTCTATGTATGTTGCCTATTGACGTGCGGCTTGAAGGCCCGGTCGCATGTTCGATCCTCGTCCTTTATTTTTTAATTTGTATATGGGTCCAAATTTGTTTCATGACATGTGGGCCCCTCGGTGTGTAGTTTGTAGCACTTTAATTTGTGGGTCGAAATTTGTTCCATTCCAAGTGGACTATCGGTGTGTAGTTTTGTAGCTTATTTATAATAATTAAAGAGAACAACATAGTTTTTTCAATAATACCATGGTGCGACGTTGAAGGCGAGAAAGGACGTGTGAGAGAGCGATGACCGAGCCAGAGGGAAATCAACTAGGGGAGTTGCGTGGGTTGCAACGGTGTTTGGAGTAGTTGTGGGCCGAATGCTACGAAAATATAATCTAAACCGACCGGAATAAATGCCTACACAAATTAATCCAAGGTTGGAGTGCCCCTCGCAATGTAAATAGCTCCAGCTTTGCGAGGGATGGAGAGGTAGTAGCTTCAACGCGTGGAAGATACGGTGTGAGAAAGCGAGGTCAATCGAGAGACATATAGATAGAGAGACAAAGTGAGTGTGGTCCGACATTCATTGAACAAATATATATGCTCTGGAGAGATATTGTCTGATTGAGCTTTTTGGCAAGGGTGAGGGCTGTAAGATAGAGCTTGAGAGATGATCCAGTCACAGACGTGTAGATATATTTTGTGCGTGGGAGGAAGCAAGGTCAACCGATCACATAGGGTCGTCGTGCGATCGAAAGAGTGAGATGGGTTGGAGAGAGTGACCTAGATAGACGATGTGCGTGAGAGAGTATACAATGTGAATAGGTCGAATTGGGCTCAAACATGGTGATATATCGTTTTTGTCCGAGAAAGAGCGAGGTCAATCGAGACATACGGAGAGAGAGAGATTTAGTGAGCGTGGCCCACCATGAGGTCGAAAGAGTGGCGGCAGCTTGGATGGACTGACCTAGATAGACAATCTGCGTGAGAGAGTATAGAGTGTGTCGATCGAGGCCCGAACAGGGAGATATATCATTTTTGTGTGAAAGAAAACGAGGTTAAACGAGACTCAGATAAAGAGAGCGAGATTGAGCGAGTGTGGCCTGCCGTGCGGAAGAAAGAGTGAGACAGTCTCGAGGGAGTGACCTAGATATACAACGTGCGTGCGTGCGCACGAGAGGTTGGGGGGCTAGATAGTCAATGCATGTATTTAGCGCGAGAGGGTGAGAGGAAGAGGGGGGAGAGAGAGAGGGCTCGGCATGGGGTGCAATGGCGGGTGTGTGAGGTAAATACATTTGGTAACAGAGTGGAAAAAGGGGTTGTGTAGTTGAGAGACTTAGAGATCGAAACATGGTGAGAAAGAATGAACGTGTGTTGGAAACCGATAGCTTCCTAAGGTGGTTAGGAGAGGAAGATTGACCGATACAGGAAGTATGTAGCGTTTGTGCGGGGGGGGGGGGGGGGTAAAAACAACATTTGAATGTACATAGTACGAGACTTAATATCGATGTTTCAATTCGGTGTACATTGTAAGATTTGAACCGAGGACCAGGCATACGGGTAATTATTTCGAATTCGTGCCATACTAAGTTTCGAAAAGTTGACATTGAGTCAGTTTGTTGTGCTATTTTGTAGGTCATATGTTTGAATCCATCCAAAAGTTTTCTCACTACCATGGTGTTCATCATATACATATGAATTTATATTAAAAAAGTAGCTTGGATACAGTGAAATGCGAAATCCACGTTAGAATTGGAGATCGCTACGTGACACACACTCTAATTCAAATAACTAACTACGTGACACACACTCTAATTCAAATAACTAATTATGTGACACACACTCTAATCCACGTTAGCGTGGGTACCGTTTCGATTTTTTTTCAAATAACTCCTCATTAATTAATTTATAGTACTCCCTCTGTTCACTTTTATAAGACCTTGAAGACATTTCAGACAATGTGCAAAACAGTTCATTTTAAGTTGTCTGAAACGACTTACAAAAGTGAACGGATGGAGTATCTCGTTTCGAATGACTAATTATTGCAAGGAAAACACGGGCATGGTAATACATACAGATTCGTTTGCAAATGAAAGAAGATTCGTTTGCATTCTCAAATGTAGGCGCGCCAAGCAGACCAGGGTCGTGTCGGGGTGGATGCTGCTTCGGTGCCTTAAAGGCAACTGCCTTTGGGTCACTGACATGTGGGCCAGCCACCTGTTGGGCCCACATGTCATGGACACAAAGGCAGGTGCCTTAAGGCACCGAAGCATAGTCCTGTCGGGGTGGTCACGTGTGTCGGACGGACGCGTAGCACCCAGCCACCCACCCCCCCAAAAAGGACGACGACAATATAAGTTCGCGCTTCCACGTTTCGGATTGAAATATCTGGCGGCCCCAATTCCAGCCCTGCAAAATCTCTCTTCTCCACCGTCCCCTTCCGCGCCCAGATTGCTCAAATCCCTAATTCGCCGCCAACCCTCGAATCGCCCCTCGTCTCGTCTCTTTCCCCACCATTCCCCACCTCTGTGCCGGACAACGACGACGAAGACGACGGTCGCGCTTCACCACCGCACCGGAGCTACCTCATCTACGCCCTCGTCCACCGCACCGGGTGGTCCACCGACAACGTCGGCCGCCGCAATCGACGTGCCTCACAGACACCGAGTTCCACCGCATCAGGTGCGCTTCACAGACGCTGTCTCCCAGCTCACCGGGGCTACTTCACCGAGCACATCGTCGCACCTCCGCCCCCCGAGGCCGTTGGGGCTTCACCAATGGTCTCGTCCACCGCATCGTAGCACTCCGCTGCCACTCAAGATCTGCATCTGTGCGCGGCCAGCCAACGCCAGCGCATCACCCTCAACGGCTTTGAAGTGACCCGCACTCTAGCTAGGCGAGCATGCCCAAACGCCAGCCCGAACTAGGTATCCACACATCACTCCCTTGTGTACTGTTCCGACGATGTTTGGATATCCTTTCACTGCTCTCTTAGCTTACATGCCTATGCAACTCTGACTTAAACTCTTATTTCTTCTGGAGATATCATCTGAAACAAGCAAATCCATTTTTTAGCGAAGCATGACGGCGCTACGGGATCTGGTACACATCCTGCACACCCGTATAACCTTGTAAGTATCTGTCCTCCGGTACAACGTCAAGGTCGATTCCTCTTATTTGATCAACCATTCGCCGTGTCAAAATGCAGAGGGGGATGCAAGATGCACAAGGCCTGCACATCCAAGCAAGTGGTAACATGGACTTGTACATGGAACATCCCAAGCGCAAGCAGAGCTGCAGTGAGCCTGTACAACGAGCTAGCGTAAGTCCCTGCATTTCATTTAATTCGTACTGGCATTCGTGTATGATTTGTGTGCAGTGGATGATCCACGAATTCAAGTTACCAGGGGCGAACATTTAACTTAAAAAATACGAAGGCGCTTGCACTCCAGAAATCAACATAACTTGAGAAATGTGAAGCTACATGCACTTTGAAAACCAGCTAATGATCCAAAGTAGTTCAGATTATAAACACTAAATGATGCAAGCACCAAAAAACACAAAATGCAACAAGGTGTACAAGGACTACAAACATGGTCTGTACCTGCTTGAATTATTCGTTCTCTGGCTGAAAATATCAAAGTGTAATTGCACGTATAACCAGTGCGCAAACTGCATATCAATATATCTATCCTGCACAAGTATGGCAATAGTTTCAAACAACAGATTAGAAAAGTATTTATGCTATGTTGTCATGATACGGGGACTTTCTGGTAGATGGCCTCGACGTTTCCTCAAGCTATGAAAATGCACTATAATTTGCTTGTCATCAATGCGTGCAAATCTCTGTCTCTCTCAACATAGTAGATCATCATTAGACACTAAATCCTTCAATGAGCTTGCAAAATGCTTGCATTAGATCCCTCATTAGACACTATATGTTCATCACCAGGAGCATGTAAAATGTTTGCATCAAATCCTTCATTAGCAGTCTGTTCATTAGACACTTCAGGCTCAAGAACAACATGAGCTTGTATGTTTGCACCGGAAACTTGATTAGATACATCAGATTCAGTCAGTTCAGTATTGGTTGGGGAGTTATAAAATAAGTAGAAATTGGTTTCATTTTCTCATAGATTCCCTACATACAAGCAGTTTTACAACACCGTCAGGTTTAACTATTGGCCAAAAATTGAAGAGTTGAATTAGATATAATCAGGGATGTGATGTACCTGCTCGTTGCGCATGCTACTCTTGCAAGCTGCGACTGTCCGTTTGCGCAAGCTCGATGCCATGCCCGTGCTGCCGCCGCTGCCTCCCACGCAGGCTACACCCAGGGTTGGATCTTCATCTTCTTGTCCTTCCGTTCGCTTGAAGCCCGGCGACCGCCCTCCAACGAGGGCGCGAGGAAGTGCTATGTCGGTCTGTCCAGCGGCGGCTAGGTTAGGAGCAAACCAGACTGGAGGCTGGAGCGAATGAATTGGGATTTTTCCTGCTGTCGATCGATATGGGAGGCGCTCGTTTGGGCCGCGAGCCTGCTATAGGGCCTGCCTTGCACTTATGTTATTGGCCCATCCAAATTGAAACATTTTTCTTCATTTTTTACATTGCCTGCTCGTGCGTTGGGACGAACAAAACTAGCATGGGCCAACCTGGACAACTCAAACTAGGTGCACACTTTCCAGTTGAGGCGGCCGCCCATACCAGCCCCTATGGTGGCGTCGCCCCTTTTTGCGTGTATGATTGGATAGTGAAAAATATTCCAGTGGCGCTTTTGATTTACCCACAGAATGGTTGAATTGCTTGTTTCTATGAACTGAGTTCGCCAATAATGTGAAGGATGCCAGTCTTTTCATCCTAGATTGCTTAGATCTTGATATGCCAAAAGTAATCACATGAAATATACAGTAAAAGCCAGTGTGATGTGTTTGGCTACAACTAGTCTGACTACACGTCCTCATATAACATATCAAGGAAGCACCATCTTACCAGATTAACCATTCGACTTACCCATGCAGTGTGGGAAGAAAGAAGTATTGGGACTGCGTATCCAAGCAATTGATGCCATGGACTCCTTCGTACAACCTTGTAAGCGAAAAAGAAGTTGCAGTGTGCCTGTACAAAGAACTAGCGTAAGTTCAGTTACCTGCTTCTCGGAATTTTAGTTAGCCACTTATTGCAAAATTGTTCAATTACGTTGCTTGGCTTAATTTAGTTTGCTACTGATTACATAATGGCACAGCCTGTTAATCATATTGTAGACTGCGCCTATCTATGTGTTTGATACTTACTGTTAAGAATTACCTGTTTGCCTTAACTTAAATATCTACTTGTTTGTTTAACTGCTTTGCTGCTGCAACAGCGGGTTACAATGATGTTAATAACTACTTTTCAGCATCCAATTGAAACTCTTTAATTCCTTGTTTGTTTAACTGGTTTGCTGTTATAACTCCCAGTTGAGATGTTTTGCTAACTTCAACTTTTCTGAATCCAATCGGAACTTTAATGGCAAAACATGTTAGCCCAAGATCAAAGAGCGAGGTCCCCATGGACGTTGCATCATCCCACAACAGTGGCACCGGCCCAATCGTGCATTATGAATTGCCAACTGCTGATGCTCTAGAGGCTAAACTAGTGGTAGAAAGAGATTCTGCTTCTGCACTTAGAGATGAAGTTGACATGTTGAGGAAGCAAACAGCACAATCAGAAGAAGTACTCAAGACAACCATTAAATATTTGGTGGATTGCAAAATGAAGCAAGCTGAGACTGACCAGATTGTTAAGGTCCTGAAGGAAAAAAGGAAATTAAATTCCTACTTGGTAAATCATAGGTGAAATGTTCTTTCCATAGTTGAATAACCTTTGTGTTGTCTGTTCATGTAATCAATCAAACCATTTGTTTTAGAAATCATGTAATAATTGTTTTTTTTGTTTTTTGGTTTGTAATTTTATTTGAGCACAAGTCTGTATCAATTGATAAGACTCGGAGACATTTCATTTGGATTGTTGTGCCAGACCTACAAATATGCCAATCGGGCTGAATGTGCATTCAACAATAGTAGTAGTATAGATGGACCATAAGTGGCACGCATTGGAAAGGGCCAAGATGCTGGCTAAAAAAAGGATGCTGTTGTAGCCAAAAAAAAGTACAGTGCCCTGGCTTATGTATGTTAGTTGATATTATTGATCCATATACTCTATAAGTGTTTATATGTCTGTTAGTTCTGTACATTCTTGGTTGATTGACTCGGTATTTGAATCTTGATACATCGCTTGTGTACATATCTAAATGGGAGTACACATTATGCTGCGTGTGACATTTGAGTTGGACATGAAGTGTTCCAAATATTCGAATTCACCTTAAACTGGATTCTAGTTTCTGAATTTGAGTATCGGCATTTGTAAACCATATTCATATATGATAGTGGTGTCGTCCTTTTGAAGATATGTAAAAACACATAGAATGATTTATAAAGATTCATATAGGAATACAAAATGGATTCGAATTTAGTTGCCAGGGTAAACGTGGATGCTTATTGTCCCAAAATTCGAAAGAAGCAGCAAATGTCCACTCCCACGTCGGCTGCCCGAAGCCAAGTGTTTGGGAGATGGAAATTACTGTCTACCCATTACACGGACAATCCATCGGCCCGATTTCCACTGCTCTAAATAGGGGTAGGTTAGTAACTTCAATTAGACGTGACACGACCACCTCTGAGCCCATTCCGACACGGTGGGCGTCAAACATGGGCGGCAAAACTCATTTGATGCAAGCTCGTCCGAAAGACCTCTGTTTCTCCCTCCATTCCCCATTCATACACGGTGGGCGGCAAAACAAACTCGACTCGGCCGGAATCGATGTAGGCAAATATTTTCAATAGGGGCAGGTTTGTAACTTCACTCAGACGTGACACAACCGCCCTACCTGTCAGCCCCGTTCATACACCGTGGGCGCCAACCACCCTCTCCTCGCCCGAAATCGCTCTAGGCAAATATTGGCGAGATGCGAGATTACTGTCCTATCCCCAACCGACGAGACGTCCAAATTTTAAACGCGGGCTAAGTTCATAACTTTCCCATATTTCAGATAGGCGCGTCCCAAAAACATGGTTCCCCGTACCTCTCCCTCCATTTTCCCATTCATACACCGTCCGCGCTAGAACACCCCATCCCCACACCAGCCTCCGTCCGCCACCCCATCCATCGCCGCCGTCCTCCACCACATTCATCGCCACCGTCCTCCACCATGCCGGAGCGCCTACCAAGACCGCGTCGTCCACTACTAGACATGGACATTTCTCATCCACGGCGACGGACCAACAGCCTTGCATCGCGTCCTCTCGCTTCATCGGAGATGTCATCCTCTTTGCCGGGGCCGCTCACACGACCTTCTCTTCCACCGCAACGGGACTTATCCCCCGATGCACCCGTCTACCGTCGCAGATATGCTTCAACGCCACCGACAGCCATCGCACCCCCGATGCCTACACGGCGCCGCAAGAGAGGTGGTACTTCATATCTCCTCAACCTTTTGATCTCAACCAGAAAATAGATCTTAACTTGGTTACTCTACTTTCTTTTCAGCTCTTAGAATTTAGTTCTTAGTTCAAAGCAAACAATGGATGCTAAATATCATTTCTTCGGTTTGCAGCTTCAAATCTGCCATGGCACAGCCATAATACGGTTTAATTGATCATGCTTAGGGTTTAATGGATCATGTTGGTTCCGTGGTGGTTTCTTTAATAGAAATCAGAGGGGAAACCCTCTTTTGCTAAAAAAATGCTTCGAGTTTCCCCCTTTTATGATCACTATACGATCAGAATACGTGCTTCGTGTCATAATAACACTGCTCCACCCATCAAGCTAAAC
Organism: Aegilops tauschii subsp. strangulata; assembly: GCF_002575655.3. Lineage (NCBI taxonomy): Eukaryota > Viridiplantae > Streptophyta > Magnoliopsida > Poales > Poaceae > Aegilops > Aegilops tauschii. The sequence goes on from NC_053039.3 coordinate 491,706,959, forward strand.
AAGCTTAGTTGTTCAAATACGAATCTGATATTATTAAAACAGAGTTGTTTAATTGGTCTGCTAAATGTTCCTAAATTAGTTTCGAAAATGCATGTTCGCCACTCGGGTGTGTATCACTACAGGGTGCCCACGGTGGGCCGGCCCACCCTGGGATTTTGGGTCGTCCCAGGCCCCGATTCCCCTCTGTTCTATTGTGCGCTTTCGATCTCTACTCGCCCCCAGCCGCCTGCCTCGCCGGCGACTTGCCGTCCCCGGACGGCATGACTCTAGGAGGAGACGCCGGACTAACAGGAGGCCAGGAGCCGCTCGCCCAACAGCGTCACCGCTGCCCGGGCGTGCCGCCGTGCCTACCTTCCCAGTCCGTTCAGGGCTCAGGCATGCAGCACCCACCAAGCCAACCCGATTTATCCTGAGATACGTCCTCAACACTCAGCAGCCACTCCTCATCACCCATTTTCTAATTGATTCATTACTCATTAGGCAGGACTGTCATTAGGGTTTGTTGTGTGCTCAGTGCTACCTACACTTAATGGTTCAGATGTATTTCGGTAATCTTTAGTACCTCTAAAGTTCACAGGTTTTCAAAATTCCGGCCCTCGGAACAGAAACTAGTCATTTTGGATTGTTGGTCGTAGTGACATTGACCCAGATTACTACTGCAAGCCAGGTTTGTTAACAATTTTACTTGTCTTTCTTACTCATTCGATATAATATCCAATTATTCACGTCAGTTAGTTGCAAACAATAAGTGCTAGACAAACTTCTTCATTCAGATTTTGGACGGTCTCTTACTGCAGTTACAATTCTGCATACTTGTCCTAGTAAGCTCACAAGTAAATGATTGATTCACTACATCTATGCTTGCCTTGTAATATTTGTGGTCAATATTCTTTTTGGGTGGACCACCCTGTTTCTAAATACTGGAACCGTAGACATGAGTGAATAGTATTTCTCTATGTGATCTCTTCCATCATGTGTGGGTAATGAACACTGCATTGTATAGAAAGAAAGTGCCATTTCCAGCTTTTACATAGGTTTTGATCTTTTACATGGAATACAATCTGCCTACTTGCTTTGTGTCGCACTACCAACACTCCACCCTTGAAGCTAAACATTACGCCACTCATAATTGCTTAGTTTATTTGTTCAAATACGAATTTCATATGATTCTAATGTTCCTACTTCAGTTTTGAAATGTGTGCCTGCCTGTTATAGAGACATAAGGGGTTTGTATTTCTGTGTGTGCTCTGGTCAGCATGGTTGGGGAGGTGAACTTTGCATATGCAGGGGTTTATAGGGAGACACTCTCCGAGTTGAATCCGCAATGCATTCCATAGATAATCGGACTACTTTTTATGTTTTCATGAATCTCAGATTCTGAAAAGCATCATAATGATTATGAGCTTGCGCGCATGAAAAGAATAAAGCAGAACAATGCCATGGCTGTCAAACTTGGCATTAAGGGACTAAAATCAAGTCTGGATGCAATGCAATGCAAACGCTCTCCACCTACAGATTCATGCTCAGAATATGATCCTAATAGTGATTCTGAGCTAGAGGGAGACCTGAGTCAATGTAGCTCCCAAGTGGAGGAGTCAGAGGAAGATGCCCTATCTTATTCACCCATCAAGGTACTTGCTCTAACTTTCCAAGGTTACATTGCTCGCACATATCTTGCAACTGATGCTTTGCATTGCTTCTACTTTGTTGAACTGCCATTAGCTTAGTTTACACATCGTGTATGTGAATACGCCCTGCCTATCCATTTTCACTACATATTCCATCTGTCATCATACCATATTTATCCATTCAAATGTTGTTCTCGTGTATCAGATGTTCAAAAGGAAGAGGGCGATTGCTGATCGTGGAGGAGCACAAGCAAAGTATTTGGAAAAGGTAGTGGCACCTGACAAATCAAATAGCCCATTAGGTGTAGTTGCAATATTACCTGACCCACAAAATACCCCAACTCTAGCAGACTCTAGCCCTACTACACTGGTCATTTCTGATGCCCCAACTCAGCAGACCCCAACTGCAGCAAACAGTATGATTATGCCAGTTGACATAGCACCAGCTGTACGACGCAAAACCCCCATTCCAGCAAAGAGTACACCAAATCCAATTGCCAAATCCCTTTTCGAACCAGAGAGAGCCCCAATTGCAGCAAATAGGACCCTTGTTCCATTTCTTCCCAGTTTAGAAGACGAAGCTTATGTTGTTGTCAGGAACTTTGTGCGATCTTTCCTTCATGGAAATATTATACCGCAGACACAGAACAATTTCCAGTCTTCCTCCACAACTTACGCGTAAGTAATGTACTAATGTTATTCATGGTCATTACTGCATATGTTTCTGCTGACAGAAGACACAAGATTTCATTCTTTTAAATAGGCGAGGAGCAAACTGGATTGTGATGACGAGCAAGGGTTGGTTACGCTTTTCAAGCACTCATTGATGAAGTATCGTTCCTACCTGAGGCAAGCGCACTTCGATGGCAAGCCTCTGAACGAAATTTCTGTAAAGTCTCAGGTGCTACATTTATCCGACGGTGACTGGAATAATCTTGTTACACATTGGTCTCGGCTGCAGCGTAAGGTACTGTCTATGATATCACATCACAATTTGAACTACATTTCTGCATTTGCCTTAATGTCTCACTTGTACGAAAACTGTTAGCAGAGGAACATTCGTTCTCAAGGGACCATCGAATCTCGCAACTATACTACACACTGCATTGCTCTTGTGAGTTCCTCTTGCCCTGTATGACCATACTTACTTTCATAGCTGTTTGATTATGTAGCATCACTGCACATGTTAGCCTCGTAATCGTCCATTTGGTGGACATTATAAGATCCGTATGGACTCTTACATAAATTTAGAATCAACCCAATGCTTTTGAAGAGGTTTAGCTCTGCAGTCCTCTTGTAAGGACTGAACGTGGTCTATCACTATACTTACATTAATAGCTACTCCCTCCGTCCCATAATATAAGAACGTTTTGTACAGTACACCAGTGTTCAAAACACTCTTGTATTATGGGAAGAGGGATTGGTTCATTTTGTAGCATTCTGCATCTTATCTCCCTCGCCCACAATTTACTAAAAAAGATCAGATCTATATTTAATCTTACCAACAAGTAGAATACACAGACAATGCCAGTGCAGAAGTGTAGCCCATTGCTCTTGTCAGTACATTTTGTCCTGTAACGCTTGTACTTCCAGGGATTGGTAGTTGATTATGTAACATCAATCTGCATCTTATCTTCATTATCCTCTATCCCTTCTAGTATTATCATATCTATACTCTCTACAAAATATAGAGTACAGGCAATGCTTATGAAGAAGATTATGTGCTAAAATTCTTGAGTTATCCTTCCCTTGACATGGAGAAGGGCATTATAAAGCTGGTGTTAACTGTTAATGTAAGTCAGTCCTTCTAAAGCCTTTATCCTCAACTGCTGTTTAATTTGCTCATACTCCCTATCGTTTACTGCTGTTTAGTTTGCTGTTTCTACCAAAATGCATGTTCGTAAGAACCGTAAGTTCTAAGTTTTACTTGTAAAACCAAATTCCTTATTCATACCATGCACATTACTTAATACTCCCTATATGTATGCTTGTTTTTGTGGATCTATAATCCAGTGTGTGGTGAAGCAGCCCACGTTTGCACCTTGTCATCTCCTGTTTTATCTTACTGATGTGGTTGATGATATGAACAACATGCCATGCACATTATCCAAAATAGATACAATGATTTTCTTTGCCCTTCATCTATGCTTGTTATGTTGACATGGTAATCCAGTAGTGTGGTGAAGCTCCCCACATTATGAACAATGCCAAATTATGCTATTGATATTTTGAACTTACTCTTTATTTTCTAATTTGAAATTGGATAGAATTGACAGAACAGTTATCATCTTTGTTTATACACGTGCAAAACCTGTCATCTCTCTGCTTTGTTTCAGGGTGATATGCCTGATGGCATGCACAAGTCTGCTGAAGGCTGTGAGACAAACCCAACATATATTGCAGCAAAGAAGGCAAAACATCTTGAAGATAGCGAGACAACCCCAAAGTCTTGTCTTGATGGAGTGTTCAAGTTACTTGAGACTAACAGCCAGACAAGCTCACAGAATTCGTTGTCTGAATCAGTTCGACTTCTTCAGTCCCAAGTTCTAGCAGAAAGGCATTTTGCAACTCAACTTTGACTTGAAGTCCTATCTCTAAGAAAGACTGTGGAGAACACCAATGAGAACCTCATCACTAAACAGCGACACCTGGAAGCTATGACCGACATGCTAGGCCGGTCTCACACCTTGCTCAGCAGCTTGCGCCGCAGTTCCCCCGCAAGGCTAACCTTTCTTGAACTGTCTTGGAAGTGGTCTCGGTTCAGTATTATTTTGTTACGCTGCAATGGTGCCCAGTTTTTGTAATCTGCTTCTTCGTTGCGCTTTATGATCACTGGTGGCGAACTTTGATGCCCAGTGGATGTAATATGTGTAATAGCCGTGATAGCCTAGCGTAAGTTGCTTGCTTATTTATTTCCTTGTTGTCTTGTTTATTTATTTGCTTGTAGTCAGTGCAGTTCTTTTTCCGCGGTTTGCTAGTGGCTGCAATAACCTATTTTTTAAAACTAGGCCACAATAACCATGGGCTAATATTTACTGTAGTGACACTGGGCCTCCTACGGGCCGTAGAAACAGTGGGCCTTCTATGGGCCGTAGAAACAATAGGCCTTCTACGGGCCGTAGAAACAATGGGCCTTCTACGGGCCATAGAAACAATGGGCCTTCTACGAGACGTATCATCAATGGGCCTTATACGGGCCGTATGATCGATTGGCCAAACATGGGCCAATAACAGGCCGCATTATGGCCGTAAACGGGCTAGAGTTGGAATCGTCCGTTCATGGGCCGACCATAACGGGCCATCGTTAATAGGTCGTATTTGATGACGCTATGAAAACGGCCCAACGTATTAACGGACCACAAACGGTCTGACTGTAACCACGGGCTGAATTTGGCCCACAAGCAGAAAATGACAGTAACGGCCCGTAAGTAAACGAATGCTGGAAATGAGCCCAAGAATAAATGGGCTCTGAGAAGGCCGAAAGATAACATGGGCTGGAAATGGCCCAACGGAATAACGGGCCGTTAATGGGTATAAACTGATACACTATTCATTACGGGCCAGTTTCACCACGGGCCGTTAATGGGTGTAAAGTGATACACTGTTCATTACGGGCCAGTTTCACCACGGGCCGTTAATAGGCCAAGAGTTACATAGGGCCTCATATGGGCCGAAAGACGTCATGGGCCATACATGGGCCAGAAGTGAAAATGGGCTAGAATCATATTGGATGGCCCAGATGACGCTACTGGGCCTAATTCGGATAGGGCGTAACGGGCATTGGGTTAGCGGGCTGTAAATGGGCTATATGCGAATAGGCCGTTAACAGGATTTCCATGGGCCGGCCCGCCACCTTTTGACCAAGTCAAACGGGCCGGCCTTTTCACAGGAATTGGCCTCTGTTGGGCCATGCCACGTGTCGACGTATCATAGGCGCCTTATGTCCAATGAGTGGATGACATCTGTCCCTACGATGAGCCGACACGTGTTTCCTCCAACCAATGATGATTTTACATGTGGAAAATCTATTGGGGAACGTAGTAATTTCAAAAAAATTCCTACGCACACGCAAGATCATGGTGATGCATAGCAACAAGAGGGGAGAGTGTTGTCCACGTACCCTCGTAGACCGACAGCGGAAGCATTATCACAACGCGGTTGATGTAGTCGTACGTCTTCACGATCCGACCAATCAAGTACCGAATGTACGGCACCTCCAAGTTCTACACACGTTCAGCTCGATGACGTCCCTCGAACTCCGATCCAGCCGAGTGTTGAGGGAGAGTTTCGTCAGCACGACGGCGTGGTGACGATGATGATGTTCCACCGACGCAGGGCTTCGCCTAAGCCCCGCAACGGTATTATCGAGGTGTAATATGGTGGAGGGGGGCACCGCACACGGCTAAAATATCGTATATCAAGTGTGCCCTTAGGTGCCCCCCTGCCCCCGTATATAAAGGAGCAAGGGGGAGGCCGGCTGCCCTAGGCGCGCCAAGGAGAGAGGGGGAGTCCTCCTCCTAGTAGGAGTAGGACTCCCCTTTCCTAGTCCTACTAGGAAAAGAAGGGGGGAAGGAAAGAGAGGGAGAGGGAGAGGGAAAGGGGGCTGTGCCCCCCTCTCCTAGTTCAACTAGGACTCCCCTTGGGAGGGGGCGCGCCACCTCCTGGCTGCTGCCCTCTCTCTCCACTCAAGGCCCACCAAGGCCCAATACTTCCCCGGGGGTTTCGGCAACCCTTCGGCACTCCGGTTTAATCCGAAACTTCTCCGAAACACTTCGGTGTCCGAATATAGTCGTCCAATATATCAATCTATGCCTCGACCATTTCGAGACTCCTCGTCATGTCCGTGATCACATCCGGGACTCCGAACAACCTTCGGTACATCAAATCACATAAACTCATAATATAACTGTCATCGTAACTTTAAACGTGGGGACCCTTTGGGTTCGAGAACTATGTAGACATGACCGAGACACCTCTCCGGTTAATAACCAATGGCGGGACCTGGATGCCCATATTGGCTCCCACATATTCTACAAAGATCTTTATCGGTCAGACCGCATAACAACATACGTTGTTCCCTTTGTCATCGGTATGTTACTTGCCCGAGATTCGATCGTCGGTATCTCGATACCTAGTTCAATCTCATTACCGGCAAGTCTCTTTACTCGTTTCGTAATAAATCATCCCGCAACTAACTCATTAGTCACAATGCTTGCAAGGCTTATAGTGATGTGCATTACCGAGTGGGCCCTAAGATACCTCTCCGACAATCGGAGTGACAAATCCTAATCTCGAAATACGCCAACCCAACAAGTACCTTTGGAGACACCTGTAGAGCACCTTTATAATCACCCAGTTACTTTGTGACGTTTGGTAGCACACAAAGTGTTCCTCCGGTAAACGGGAGTTGCATAATCTCATAGTCATAGGAACATGTATAAGTCATGAAGAAAGCAATAGCAACATACTAAACGATCGAGTGCTAAGCTAACGGAATGGGTCAAGTCAATCACGTCATTCTCCTAATGAGGTGATCCCGTTAATCAAATGACAACTCATGTCTATGGCTAGGAAACATAACCATCTTTGATTAACGAGCTAGTCAAGTAGAGGCATACTAGTGACACTCTGTTTGTCTATGTATTCACACATGTATTATGTTTCCAGTTAATACAATTCTAGCATGAATAATAAACATTTATCATGATATAAGGAAATAAATAATACTTTATTATTGCCTCTAGGGCATATTTCCTTTAGTCTCCCACTTGCACTAGAGTCAATAATCTAGTTCACATCACCATGTGATTTAACATCAATAATTCACATCACCATGTGATTAACACCCGTAGTTCACATCTCTATGTGACCAACACTCAAAGGGTTTACTAGAGTCAGTAATCTAGTTCACATCGCTATGTGATTAACACCCAAAGAGTACTAAGGTGTGATCATGTTTTGATTGTGAGATAATTTTAGTCAACGGGTCTGTCACATTCAGATCCGTAAGTATTTTGCAAATTTCTATGTCTACAATGCTCTGCACGGAGCTACTCTAGCTAATTGCTCCCACTTTCAATATGTATCTAGACCGAGACTTAGAGTCATCTAGATTTAGTGTCAAAACTTGCATCGACGTAACCCTTTACGACGAACCTTTTGTCACTTCCATAATCGAGAAACATATCCTTATTCCTCTAAGGATAATTTTGACCGCTGTCCAGTGATATACTCCTAGATCACTATTGTACTCCCTTGCCAAAATCAGTGTAGGGTATACAATAGATCTGGTACACAGCATGGCATACTTTATAGAACCTATGGCGAAGGCATAGGGAATGACTTTCATTCTCTTTCTATCTTCTGTCGTGGTCGGGCTTTGAGTCTTACTCAATTTCACACCTTGTAACACAGGCAAGAACTCTTTCTTTGACTGTTCTATTTTGAACTACTTCAAAATCTTGTTAAGGTATGTACTCATTGAAAAACTTATCAAGCGTCTTCATCTATCTCTATAGATCTTGATGCTCAATATGTAAGCAGCTTCACCGAGGTCTTTCTTTGAAAAACTCCTTTCATACACTCCTTTATGCTTTGCAGAATAATTCTACATTATTTCCGATCAACAATATGTCATTCACATATACTTATCACAAATGCTGTAGTGCTCCCACTCACTTTCTTGTAAATACAGGCTTCACCGCAAGTCTGTATAAAACTATATCCTTTGATCAACTTATCAAAGCGTATATTCCAACTCCGAGATACTTGCACTAGTCCATAGATGGATCGCTGGAGCTTGCATATTTTGGTAGCACCTTTAGGATTGACAAAACCTTCTGGTTGCATCATATACAACTCTTCTTTAATAAATCTATTAAGGAATGCAGTTTTGTTTATCCATTTGCCATATTTCATAAAGTGCGGCAATTGCTAACATGATTCAGACAGACTTAAGCATAGATACGAGTGAGAAACTCTCATCATAGTCAACACCTAGAACTTGTTGAAAAACCTTTTTGCGACAATTCTATCTTTGTAGATAGTAACACTACTATCAGCGTCCGTCTTCCTCTTGAAGATCCATTTATTTTCTATGGCTTGCCGATCATCGGGCAAGTCAACCAAAGTCCATACTTTGTTCTTCATACATGGATCTCATCTCAGATTTCATGGCCTCAAGCCATTTCCCGGAATCTGGGCTCACCATCGCTTCTTCATAGTTCGTAGGTTCATCATGGTCTAGTAACATGACCTCCAGAACAGGATTGTCGTACCACTCTGGTGCGGATCTTGATCTAGTTGACCTACGAGGTTCAGTAATAACTTGATCTGAAGTTTCATTATCATTATCATTATCTTCCTCACTAATTGGTGTAGGTGTCGCAGAAACTGATTCCTGTGATGATCTACTTTCCAATAAGGGAGCAGGTATAGTTACCTCATCAAGTTCTACTTTCCTCCCACTCACTTCTTTCGAGAGAAACTCCTTCTCTAGAAAGGATCCATACTTAGCAACGAATGTCTTGCCTTCGGATCTGTGATAGAAGGTGTACCCAACTGTCTCCTTTGGGTATCCTATGAAGACACATTTCTCCGATTTGGGTTTGAGCTTATCAAGATGAAACTTTTTCACATAAGCATCGCAACCCCAAACTTTAAGAAATGACAACTTTGGTTTCTTGCCAAACCACAGTTCATAAGGCGTCGTCTCAACGGATTTTGATGGTGCCCTATTTAACGTGAATGTAGCTGTCTCTAATGCATAACCCCAAAACGATAGTGGTAAATTGGTAAGAGACATCATAGATTGTACTATATCCAATAAAGTACGGTTATGACGTTCGGACACACCATTACACCGTGGTGTTCCAGGTGGCATGAGTAGTGAAACTATTTCACATTGTTTTAACTGAAGGCCAAACTCGTAACTCAAACACTCTTCTCCACGATCAGATCGTAGAAACTTTATGTTCTTGTTACGATGATTTTCCGCTTCACTCTAAAATTATATGAACTTTTCAAATGTTTCAGACTTCTGTTTCATTAAGTAGATATACCCATATCTTCTCAAATCATTTGTGAAGGTGAGAAAATAACGATATCCACCACGAGCCTCAATATTCATTGGACCACATACATCTGTATGTATGACTTCCAACAAATTTGTTGCTCTCTCCATAGTTCCGGAGAACGGCGTCTTAGTCATCTTGCCCATGAGGCATGGTTCGCAAGCATCAAGTGATTCATAATCAATTGATTCCAAAATTCCATCAGTATGGAGTTTCTTCATGCGCTTTACACCAATATGACCTAAACAGCAGTGCCACAAATAAGTTGCACTATCATTATTAACTTTGCATCTTTTGGCTTCAATATTATGAATATGTGTATCACTACGATCGAGATCCAACAAACCATTTTTGTTGGTGTGTATGACCATAAAAGGTTTTTATTCATGTAAACAGAACAACAATTGTTCAATAACTTAAATGAATAACCTTATTGCAATAAACATGATCAAATCATATTCATGCTCAACGCAAACACCAAATAACATTTATTTAGTTTCAACACTAATCCCGAAAGTATAGGGAGTGTGCGATGATGATCATATCAATCTTGGAACTACTTCCAACACACATCGTCACCTCGCCTTTTACTAGTCTCTGTTTATTCTGCAACTCCCGTTTTCGAGTTACTACTCTTTAGCAACTGAACCAGTATCAAATACTGAGGGGTTGCTATAAACACTAGTAAGTACACATCAATAACATGTATATCCAATATACCTTTGTTCACTTTGCCATCCTTCTTATCCACCAAATACTTGGGGCAGTTCCGCCTCCACTGACCAGTCCCTTTGCAGTAGAAGCACTTAGTCTCAGGCTTAGGTACAGACTTGGGCTTCTTCACTTGAGTAGCAACTTGCTTGCCGTTCTTTTTGAAGTTCCCCTTCTTCCCTTTGCCCTTTTCTTGAAACTAGTGGTCTCGTCAACCATCATCACTTGAAGTGGTCTTGTCAACCATCAACACTTGATGTTTTTCTTGATTTCTACCTTCGTCAATTTCAGCATCACGAAGAGCTCGGGAATTACTTTCGTCATCCCTTGCATACTATAGTTCATCACGAAGTTCTACTAACTTAGTGATGGTGACTAGAGAATTCTGTCAATCACTATTTTATCTGGAAGATAAACTCCCACTTGATTCAAGCGATTGTAGTACCCAGACAATCTGAGCACATGCTCACTAGTTGAGCGATTCCCCTCCATCTTTTAGCTATAGAACTTGTTGGAGACTTCATATCTCTCAACTCGGGTATTTGCTTGAAATATTAACTTCAACTCCTGGAACATTTTATATGGTCCATGACGTTCAAAACGTCTTTGAAGTCCCGATTCTAAGCCGTTAAGCATGGTGCACTAAACTATCAAGTAGTCATCATATTGAGCTAGCCAAACGTTCATAACGTCTGCATCTGCTCCTGTAATAGGTCTGTCACCTAGCGGTGCATCAAGGACATAATTTTTCTGTGCAGCAATGAGGATAATCCTCAGATCACGGATCCAATCCGCATCTTTGCTACTAACATTTTTCAACATAATTTTTCTCTATGAACATATCAAAAATAAACAAAGGGAAGCAACAACGCGTGCTATTGATCTACAACATAATTTGCAAAATACTATCAGGACTAAGTTCATGATAAATTTAAGTTAAATTAATCATATTACTTAAGAACTCCCACTTAGATAGATATCCCTCTAATCATCTAAGTGATTACGTGATCCAAATCAACTAAACCATGTCTGATTAACACGTGAGATGGAGTAGTCTCAATGGTGAACATCACTATGTTGATCATATCTACTATATGATTCACGCTCGACCTTTCGGTCTCTGTGTTCCGAGGCCATATCTGTATATATGCTAGGCTCGTCAAGTATAACCTGAGTATTCCGCGTGTGCAACTGTTTTGCACCCGTTGTATTTGAACGTAGAGCCTATCACACCCGATTAACACGTGGTGTCTCAGCACGAAGAACTTTCGCAACGGTGCATACTCAGGGAGAACACTTTTGTCTTGAAATTTTAGTGAGAGATCATCTTATAATGCTACCGTCAATCAAAGCAAGATAAGATGCATAAAGGATTAACATCACATGCAATCAATATAAGTGATATGATATGGCCATCATCATCTTGTGCTTGTGATCTCCATCTCCGAAGCACCGTGCTCGTGATCTCCATCTCCGAAGCACCGTCATGATCACCATCGTCACCGGTGCGACACCTTGATCTCCATCGTAGTATCGTTGTCGTCTCGCCAACATATTTCTTTTACGACTATCGCTACTACTTAGTGATAAAGTAAAACTATTACATGGCGATTGCATCTCATACAATAAAGCGACAACCATATGGCTCCTGCCAGTTGCCGATAACTCGGTTACAAAACATGATCATCTCATACAACAAATTCACATCATGTCTTGACCATATCACATCACAACATGCCCTGCAAAAACAAGTTAGACGTCCTCTACTTTGTTGTTGCATGTTTTACGTGGCTGCTACGGGCTTAGCAAGAACCGTTCTTACCTACGCATCAAAACCACAACGATAGTTTGTCAAGTTGGTCCTGTTTTAACCTTCGCAAGGACCGGGCGTAGCCACACTCGGTTCAACTAAAGTGAGAGAGACAGACACCCGCCAGTCACCTTTAAGCAACGAGTGCTCCGAACGGTGAAACCAGTCTCGCGTAAGCGTACGCGTAATGTCGGTTCGGGCCGCTTCATCTCACAATACCGCTGAACCAAAGTATGACATGCTGGTAAGCAGTATGACTTATATCGCCCACAACTCACTTGTGTTCTACTCGTGCATAGCATCAACGCATAAAACCAGGCTCTGATACCACTGTTGGGGAACATAGTAATTTCAAAAAAATTCCTACGCACACGCAAGATCATGGTGATGCATAGCAACGAGAGGGGAGAGTGTTGTCCACGTACCCTCGTAGACCGACAGCGGAAGCGTTATCACAATGCGGTTGATGTAGTCGTACGTCTTCACGATCCGACCGATCAAGTACCGAACGTACGGCACCTCCAAGTTCTACACACGTTCAGCTCGATGACGTCCCTCGAACTCCGATCCAGCCGAGTGTTGAGGCAGAGTTTCGTCAGCACGACGGCGTGGTGACGATGATGATGTATTCCACCGACGCAGGGCTTCACCTAAGCTCGTCAACGGTATTATCGAGGTGTAATATGGTGGAGGGGGGCACCGCACACGGCTAAAATATCGTATATCAAGTGTGCCCTTAGGTGCCCCCCTGCCCCCGTATATAAAGGAGCAAGGGGGAGGCCGGCTGCCCTAGGCGCGCCAAGGAGAGAGGGGGAGTCCTCCTCCTAGTAGGAGTAGGACTCCCCTTTCCTAGTCCTACTAGGAAAAGAAGGGGGGAAGGAAAGAGAGGGAGAGGGAGAGGGAAAGGGGGCTGCGCCCCCCTCTCCTTGTCCAACTAGGACTCCCCTTGGGAGGGGGCGCGCCACCTCCTGGCTGCTTCCCTCTCTCTCCCCTCAAGGCCCACCAAGGCCCAATACTTCCCCGGGGGGTTCCGGTAACCCTCCAGCACTCCGGTTTAATCCGAAACTTCTCCGGAACACTTCCGGTGTCCGAATATAGTCGTCCAATATATCAATCTTTATGTCTCGACCATTTCGAGACTCCTCGTCATGTCCGTGATCACATCCAGGACTCCGAACAACCTTCGGTACATCAAATCACATAAACTCATAATATAACTATCATCGTAACTTTAAGCGTGCGGACCCTTTGGGTTCGAGAACTATGTAGACATGGCCGAGACACCTCTCCGGTCAATAACCAATAGCGGGACCTGCATGCCCATATTGGCTCCCACATATTCTACGAAGATCTTTATCGGTCAGACCGCATAACAACATACGTTGTTCCCTTTGTCATCGGTATGTTACTTGCCCGAGATTCGATCGTCGGTATCTCGATACCTAGTTCAATCTCGTTACCGGCAAGTCTCTTTACTCGTTCCGTAATACATCATCCCGCAACTAACTCATTAGTCACAATGCTTGCAAGGCTTATAGTGATGTGCATTACCGAGTGGGCCCTGAGTTACCTCTCCGACAATCGGAGTGACAAATCCTAATCTCGAAATACGCCAACCCAACAAGTACCTTTGGAGACACCTGTAGAGCACCTTTATAATCACCCAGTTACGTTGTGACGTTTGGTAGCACACAAAGTGTTCCTCTGGTAAACGGGAGTTGCATAATCTCATAGTCATAGGAACATGTATAAGTCATGAAGAAAGCAATAGCAACATACTAAACGATCGAGTGCTAAGCTAACGGAATGGGTCAAGTCAATCACGTCATTCTCCTAATGAGGTGATCCCTTTAATCAAATGACAACTCATGTCTATGGCTAGGAAACATAACCATCTTTGATTAACGAGCTAGTCAAGTAGAGGCATACTAGTGACACTCTGTTTGTCTATGTATTCACACATGTATTATGTTTCCGGTTAATACAATTCTAGCATGAATAATAAACATTTATTCATGATATAAGGAAATATATAATACTTTATTATTGCCTCTAGGGCATATTTCTTTCAAAATCCCCATTGGTCGGGGCTGTTAACGGGTTATCGGATCCAAAACCCGACCTGATAGCTTAACGACGTTCCGTTACGGTGGATGCCACGTGTCGGTCACCCTTGACGAAAGCACTTCTGTGACGCGCGATTTATCGTCATGGAAGTGGACACTTCCGTGATGATAATTTTGGTAATGTCATGGAACACTTCTATGACAGCACATGTATGACTATCTTGATTCTGTCATGGATGTACATGCATGACAAAAAACGTGACCTACTGTGACAAACACGTATCATCACGGAAGTGTATTTTTTTTGTAGTGTGTTGTATATGCAGTAGCCCCTGAGACTCGGGTTGCCTTCCGAAGGAAGCGGTCGGAGGATCAAAAAGATGTGCTCAGGTACTAACCTTGATTTAACTTGGAATACAGGCTGTCTCTCCTCCTGCGGCTACCCGAAATACGGAAGTGGCCGAACTGCAGCAAAAGCTGGATATTGCGGAAGATGACATTGCATTGATCAACATGCGTCTTGACGACTCGCAAGGTATGTATTTCGAGCGTTCCTTACACCAATGTGTTTGTTATTTAGGCCTGACGCCGAAAAGAGTTTTATATGAAATGTGCATAAGTGCAGATGGTGATGCCGCCGTTGAAGCTCTTCAGGCGGAGCTAGCCCGGGCCAAGGAGCAGGCCCGGTGTAGTGATGCGGCTACCGAGAAGGCATCGGCTGAGCTAAGAGCCGAACAAGCAGCTCGGCGCCAAAATGAGGAGAAAATATCCGCATTGGTGCTTGAATTAAAGAATACTGCCAGCCGCTGTGAATACCTTGAGAAGGAGAATAAAGCCAAAATGGCTGAACTTGATAAGGCCGTACGAGATGCGAGTGAAGCTCGGTCTGAATCGAGGGCAGCTCGTGAAGAGATTCGGCAGGCTAAGGATATAGCGGCCGGTAAGCCCTTTTTGCTTCAGACTAAGTTTCGCGATCCAGACTATGCTCAGCTGAACCAGGTCTGGAGTTCTCCGGCTGAATTTTTGGACTTGCCGAAGAGTTCTTTCGATGCGGCGCAATTTTACCAAGCACAAGAGGGGTATGCCACGGAGAAGCTTTTCTGGTCACAATTTGGCACATCAAAACGCCCTCTGTTGCTTAATGAACAGATGTCCCAATGGGTCGAGCTTCATAGGATATCCGGCGACGCCATGAAGAACGTCATAATCCGATTGTGGCCGAATGAGCCTGTTCCAAAGAGCTACTTTGGCCTGGTGCGGCGTCTTGTTGATGCGGTGCCGCGTATCGATGCTGCGAAGCCGTCGGCGTGCATTGTGCACGGATGGCCTTTGCTCGAGTCAAGACGTTCTGGGGTAAGATGAAGGCCGTTGATGTTGCGGCGAAGAGTCCGCCCAAGGGCAATGACTGTAGTGAGCCGGAGCATTATTTTGAAGACGTCCTGGAAGCCGCCCGCCTGATAGAGGGTCAATGCTCGAAGAACATAATGTTCAAGTGAGGTGTATTAGAATTGTAAAAGACAATTTTATAATTGATCTATTTTATATTAATCTGAAAGTTTTCCAGTCGTCGGCTTCAGCCCCCTTGTAGGAAGTACGGGGGTGTTCGGAAGGAGGTGATAATGCAGCGAACCAGGCAATCGGACTATAAGGCGTTTACACTTTCACTTAGCCATAGGAGTTTTATGGTGGGACTACGACATTGCCCCTGGTATGTATGCAGCGTATAGTGCCTTACATATTTGATCTAAAAAAGATCCCTCGTGTGACACGGAGAATCGCTAAGGATTCCAAGAAGTCGTCAAGTGGTTGACCAGCTCTCGCCGCATCATGACAGTCAGTTTTCGGCTTTCTCTACTAAGGTTCTCATCCGGTTTAGACCAGGGCACAATCACAGTAGTTCTCCCTTTACTACCCTAGCCGATAGAGCGGAACGTAGGGTAGCAAGCACAGGAGCCGGGCAACCCAACTATTGACCCAAGACAATGATTCGGAGCTGATGCATCTAAGGCCAAACTTGCGACGTCGAAGTACGCTATAGAGCTGTTCAGACTTTTGCTGGCAACTCATTCGTTCCCATACCGAGCTCCTGGCAGGGTATGCCGAGGTGCATCTGTAAAGCAGTCGTTGAGGCCGTACTCATTGTTGAAAGAGTATGAAAGATTAGTTCGGACGAAGTTTACTGGGAGCGGAGCAATATGCCAATGATAAATTTATGTATATATATATAAAAAGAACCCACAAACCCGGCTATTCGACATGCTCGGGGTCGGGAACAGAGGAAAAAGGGCATAGTATAGGCTCGGAATAAAGAGTGCAGTCTACAAAAAGTTATTTTGGACCTCCTGTCGCACGTCTGCGCCGCCCGTCCTCGGGGAGGGGATTCCTTAACGGAAGTAGCCCCTTAGGTGAGTGTATGGATCCGAACTCCGATAGAGTCTGTTGTAGATGCTTCATAGTGTGGCCCAACATAGAGGAGCCGCACACCCTCTCTGCTTCACTGACGAGGTAATGGAGCATGAATTTCCAGACGGATTTAAACCCATTAACATCGAATCATACGATGGAACAACAGATCCCGCGGTATGGATTGAGGACTACCTCCTCCATATTCACATGGCTCGCGGAGACGACCTTCATGCCATTAAATACCTACCTCTCAAGCTTAAAGGGGCGGCTCGGTACTAGCTAAACAGTCTGCCAGAAAATTCTATTGGCAACTGGGAAGATTTGGAAGACGCCTTTCAAGACAACTTGCAAGGAACATATGTCCGGCCACTAGATGCCGATGACTTAATTCATATTGTCCAGTGATGTCTACTACACAACCTTCTTCTTGTAGACGTTGTTGGGCCTTCAAGTGCAGAGGTTTGTAGGACATTAGCAAATTTCCCTCAAGTGGATGACCTAAGGTTTATCCATCCGTGGGAGGCGTAGGATGAAGATGGTCTGTCTCAAACAACCCTGCAACCAAATAACAAAGAGTCTCTTGTGTCCCCAACACACCCAATACAATGGTAAATTGTATAGGTGCACTAGTTCGGCGAAGAGATGGTGATACAAGTGCAATATGGATGGTAGATATAGGTTTTTGTAATATGAAAATATAAAAACAGCAAGGTAACTAATGATAAAAGTGAGCACAAACGGTATTGCAATGCTTTGAAACAAGGCCTAGGGTTCATACTTTCACTAGTGCAAGTTCTCTCAACAATAATAACATAACTGGATCATATAACTATCCCTCAACATGCAACAAAGAGTCACTCCAAAGTCACTAAGAGCGGAGAACAAACGAAGAGATTATGGTAGGGTACGAAACCACCTCAAAGATATTATTTCCAATCAATCCGTTGGGCTATTCCTATAATTGTCACAAACAGCCCTAGAGTTCGTACTAGAATAACACCTTAAGACACAAATCAACCAAAACCCTAATGTCACCTAGATACTCCAATGTCACCTCAAGTATCCGTGGGTATGATTATACGATATGCATCACACAATCTCAGATTCATCTATTCAACCAACACACAGAACCTCAAAGAGTGCCCCAAAGTTTCTACCGGAGAATCAAGACGAAAACGTGTGCCAACCCCTATGCATAGGTTCATGGGCGGAACCCGCAAGTTGATCACCAAAACATACATCAAGTGAATCACGTGATATCCCATTGTCACCACAGATACGCACGGCAAGACATACATCAAGTGTTCTCAAATCATTAAAGACTCAATCCGATAAGATTACTTCAAAGGGAAAACTCAATCCATTACAAGAGTGTAGAGGGGGAGAAGCAACATAAGATTCAACTATAATAGCAAAGCTCACGATACATCAAGATCGTGCCAAATCAAGAACATGAGAGAGAGAGAGATATATCAAACACATAGCTACTGGTACATACCCTCAGCCCCGAGGGTGAACTACTCCCTCCTCGTCATGGAGAGCGCCGAGATGATGAAGATGGCCACCAGTGAGGGTTCCCCCCTCCGGCAGGGTGCCGGAATAGGGTCCCGATTGGTTTTTGGTGGCTACAGAGGCTTGCGGCGGCGGAACTCCCGATCTATTCTGTTCCCCGATGGTTTTAGGGTATATTGATATATATAGGCGGAAGAAATACGTCAGGGGAGCCACGGGGCCCACGAGGGTGGAGGGCGTGCCCGGGGGCGTGGGCACGCCCCCTGCCTCGTGCCTCCCTCGTTGCTTTCCTGACGTGCACTCCAAGTCTCCTGGGTTGCTTTCTTTCCAAAAATAACTTCTCCAGAAGGTTTCATTCTGTTTCGACTCCGTTTGATATTCCTTTTCTTCAAAACACTGAAACAAGGGAAAAAACAGGAACTGGCACTGGGCTCTGGGTCAATAGGTTAGTCCCAAAAATAATATAAAAGTGCATACTAAAGCCCATAAAACATCCAAGATGGATAATATAATGGCATGGAACAATCAAAAATTATAGATACGTTGGAGACGTATCAGCATCCCCAAGCTTAATTCCTGCTCGTCCTTGAGTAGGTAAATGATAAAAACAAATTTTTTGATGTGGAATGCTACTTGGCATAATTTCAATGTAATTCTTCTTAATTCTGGTATGAATATTCAGATCCGAAAGATTCAAGATAAACGTTCATATTGACATAAAAATAATAATACTTCAAGCATACTAACTAAGCAATTATGTCCTCTCAAAATAACATGGCCAAAGAAAGTTCATCCCTACAAAATCATATAGTTTAGTCATGCTCCATTTTCGTCACACAAGAATGCTCTCATCATGCACAACCCCGATGACAAGCCAAGCAATTGTTTCATACTTTAGTAATCTCAAACTTTTTCAACCTCCACGCAATACATGAGCGTGAGCCATGGATATAGCACTATGGGTGGAATAGAATATGATGATGGGGGTTATGTGGACAAGACAAAAAAAAGGAGAAAGTGTCACATCAACGCGGTTAATCAATGAGCTATGGAGATGGCCATCGATTGATGTTAATGCAAGGAGTAGGGATTGCCATGCAACGGATGCACTAGAGCTATACATGTATGAAAGCTCAACAAACGAAACTAAGTGGGTGTGCATCCAACTTGCTTGCTCACGAAGACCTAGGGCACTTGAGGAGGCCCATTGTTGGAATATACAAGCCAAGTTCTATAATGAAAAAGTCCCACTAGTATATGAAAGTGACAAAACTGAAAGTGACAAAACAAGAGACTCTCTATCATGAAGATTACGGTGCTACTTTGAAGCACAAGTGTGGTAAAAGGATAGTAACATTGTCCCTTCTCTCTTTTTCTCTCATTTTTTGGGCCTTCTCTTTTTTTATGGCCTCTCTCTCTCTCTCTCTTTTTTTATTCCTCACTTGGGACAATGCTCTAGAAAATGATGATCATCACACTTCTATTTATTTACAACTCAATGATTACAACTCGATACTAGAACAAAGTATGACTCTATATGAATGCCTCCGGCGGTGTACCGGGATATGCAATGAACCAAGAGTGACATGTATGAAAGAATTATGAATGGTGGTTTTGCCACAAATACTATGTCAACTACATGATCATGCAGAGCAATATGACAATGATGAACGTGTCATGATAAACGGAGCAGTGGAAAGTTGCATGGCAATATATCTTGGAATGGCTATGGAAATGCCATAATAGGTAGGTATGGTGGCTGTTTTGAGGAAGATATAAGGAGGTTTATGTGTGAAATAGCGTATCATATCACGGGGTTTGGATGCACCGGCGAAGTTTGCATCAACTCTCAATGTGAGAAAGGGCAATGCACGGTACCGAAGAGGCTAGCAATGGTGGAAAGGTGAGAGTGCGTATAATCCATGGACTCAACATTAGTCATAAAGAACTCACATACTTATTGCAAAAATCTACAAGTCATCAAAAACCAAGCACTACGTGCATGCTCCTAGGGGGGTAGATTGGTAGGAAAAGACCATCGCTCGTCCCCGACCGCCACTCATAAGGAGGACAATCAAAGAACACCTCATGTTTCAAATTTGTTACGTAACGTTTAACATACGTGCATGCTACGGGACTTGCAAACTTCAACACAAGTATTTCTCAAATTCACAACTACTCAACTAGCACAACTTTAATATCACTACCTCCATATCTCAAAACAATCATCAAGCATCAAACTTCTCTTAGTATTCAACACACTCATAAGAAAGTTTTTACTAGTCTTGAATACCTAGCATATTAGGATTTTTTTAAGCGAATTACCATGCTATTTAAGACTCTCGAAATAATCTACGTGAAGCATGAGAGTTCATCTATTTCTTCAAAATAAAATCACCATGGTGCTCTAAAAGATATAAGTGAAGCACTAGAGCAAACGACAAACTACTCCGAAAGATATGAGTGAATATCAATGAGTAGTTGTATAATTATGTAACTATGTGAAGACTCTCTAACATTTAAGAATTTCAGATCTTTGTATTTTATTCAAACAGCAAGCAAAACAAAAGAAAATAAAATGACGCTCCAAGCAAAACACATATCATGTGGTGAATAAAAATATAGCTCCAAGTAAAGTTATCGATGAACGAAGATGAAAGAGGGGATGCCTTCCGGGGCGTCCCCAAGCTTAGGCTCTTGGTTGTCCTTTAATATTACCTTGGGGTGCCTTGGGCATCCCCAAGCTTAGTCTCTTGCCACTCCTTATTCCGTAGTCCATCGAATCTTTACCCAAAACTTGAAAACTTCACAACACAAAACTTGACAGAAAACTCGTGAGCTCCGTTAGCGAAAGAAAACAAAACACCACTTCATGGTACTGTAATGAACTCATTCTTTATTTATATTGGTGTTAAACCTACTGTATTCCAACTTCTCTATGGTTTATAAACTATTTTACTAGCCATAGAGTCATCAAAATAAGCAAACAACACACGAAAAACAGAATCTGTCAAAAACAGAACAGTCTGTAGTAATCTGTAACAAACGCAAACTTCTGGAACTCCAAAAATTCTAAAATAAATTGGTGGGCCTGAGGAATTTTTCTAGTAATCATCTGCAAAAATAATTAACTAAAAATCTCTCTCCAGTAAAAAGTTTTAGCTAATCTCGTGAGCGCTAAAGTTTCTGTTTTTTTTACAGCATGATCATAAAGACTTCACCCAAGTCTTCCCAAAGGTTCTACTTGGCACAAACACTAATTAAAACACAAAACCACATCTAAACAGAGGCTAGATGGATTATTTATTCCTAAACAGAACCAAAAAGCAAGATACTAAAATAAAGTTGGGTTGCCTCCCAACAAGCGCTATTGTTTAACGCCCCTAACTAGGCATGATGATTTCAATGATGCTCGCATAAAAGATAAGAATTGAAACATAAAGAGAGCATCATGAAGAATATGACTAGCACATTTAAGTCTAACCCACTTCCTATGCATAGGGATTTTGTGATCAAACAACTTATGGGAACAATAATCAACTAGCATAGGAAGGCAAAACAAGCATAACTTTAAAATTTTAAGCACATAGAGAGGAAACTTGATATTATTGCAATTCCTACAAGCATATGTTCCTCCCTCATAATAATTTTCAGTAGCATCATGAATGAATTCAACAATATAACCAGCACCTAAAAAATTCTTTTCATGATCTACAAGCATAGAAGTTTTATTACTCTCCACATAAGCAATTTTTTTCTCATTCGGAATAGAGGGAGTATCATAAGAGACTCGAATACTATAAATTGTTTCCACATTAAATGAGTAATGTTCAGAAAAAGGGTAATCATAATCATGACAAGTTTTATAAATATAATCATCACTACTTTTTATAGCATAAGTTTCATCACAATAATCATCATAAGTAGCAACTTTGTTCTCATCATAATCGATTGAAACCTCTTCCAAGATAGTGGAATCATCACTAAATAAAGTCATGACCTCTCCAAATCCACTTTCATTAATATTATAAGATTCAACATCCTCCAAAATAGTGGGACCACTACTTCCTAAAGTTGACACTCTTCCAAACCCACTTTCATCAATATAATCATCATAAGCCGGAGGCACGCTATTATCATTATAAATTTGCATATCAAAACTTGGGGGACTAAAAATATCATCTTCATTAAACGTAGCCTCCCCAAGCTTGGGACAAACATTAATTGCAGCAAATATATTCTCAAAAACATCATCTTCATTAAACATAGCATCCCCAAGCTTGGGCCTTTTCATATCATAAGCATAATCACTCTCATCATTAATAGTATGGATAACACCAATAGTATAGCAATTATCATATTCTTCCAAGCAAGTGCCAAAAAGATTTTCAAGATCATAAGAAGTATCATTATCTTCCCAATCATAATCATCACAACAAGCAATAGTCATAACGAGATCATCATCAAGTGCATCATCTTCCACAATTATTTTTGATTCATTTTCATGAGGCACAACAATAATAGGAGCAACATTATTTGGGAGAGATATCTTTTTACCTCTCTTCCTTTTCCTTTTCTTCTTATTCACCACATCATGTGTGGGTTCAATCCTCTTTTTGGAGCTCCTTATTAATGAGATTGGTTGAATAGAAGGCTCCTCCTCGTTACCTGATTCATCATAAGAAATAATAGGAGGATATTGGGAAGTCTCTTCCCTTTCATTAGTATTTTCTTCATCTTCTATTTGTTTTCTTTTCTTTATGTAGTTGGCAATATAAGGATTCTCAATGCAATTCACTGCACAATGCATATAAATTTCTTCTAGATCAATATCGAGGAATTTCTCGAGGTTATATTCTGGAATAATCTTAGTTTGACGTTTCAATTCTTCATAACCCAAAAGCAGACTAAGTTCATTATGATGTGCAAGGGAAATCAAGTCATCACAATTTTTGGACACGATTCGATCATGAAACAATTTGCATTTGATATTTAAATGACCATGTTCATTGCAAAGTTCACAAGTATGGCTAAGATATTTTAAATTTCAGCACTAACATTTAGCCTTTCTTGCAACCATTTAGTTTCTAAATACTTATGCCTCTTGCAGTATCTATCTTCCCTATTTGGTGTGTACTTGCAAACCCAATACACTCCACAAAAATCTACATGCTTATAAGAGATATTTCATCATGACTAGTGCAATCATCATTAGTACTATGGATATTCAAGGAGTTCATACTAACAACATTGCAATTATGCTCATCATTCAAAGATTTAGTGCCAAACATTTTAATGCATTCTTCTTCTAACACTTTGGCACAATTTTCCTTTCCATCATACTCACGAAAGATATTAAAAAGATGAAGCGTATGAGACAAACTCAATTCCATTTTTTTGGTAGTTTTCTTTTATAAACTAAACTAGTGCTAAAACAAGAAACAAAAAGATTGATTGCAAGATCTAAAGATATACCTTCAAGCACTCACCTCCCTGGCAAAGGCGCCAGAAACTGCTTGATGTCTACTACACAATCTTCTTCTTGTAGACGTTGTTGGGCCTCCAAGTGCAGAGGTTTGTAGGACAGTAGCAAATTTCCCTCAAGTGGATGACCTAAGGTTTATCAATCCGTGGGAGGCGTAGGATGAAGATGGTCTCTCTCAAACAACCCTGCAACCAAATAACAAAGAGTCTCTTGTGTCCCCAACACACCCAATATAATGGTAAATTGTATAGGTGCACTAGTTCGGCGAACAGATGGTGATACAAGTGCAATATGGATGGTAGATATAGGTTTTTGTAATCTGAAAATATAAAAACAGCAAGGTAACTAATGATAAAAGTGAGCACAAACGGTATTGCAATGCTTTGAAACAAGGCCTAGGGTTCATACTTTCACTAGTGCAAGTTCTCTCAACAATAATAACATAATTGGATCATATAACTATCCCTCAACATGCAACAAAGAGTCGCTCCAAAGTCACTAATAGCGGAGAACAAACGAAGAGATTATGGTAGGGTACGAAACCACCTAAAGTTATTCTTTCCAATCAATCCGTTGGGCTATTCCTATAAGTGTCACAAACGGCCCTAGTGTCATGGTGGGCGCACGGCAGATGCCAAGGGATGGCTAAAGAGAGGAGGAGGCTCGAGGGCGCTGGTGGGCTCCAGAGGCGAGGTTGGCATGAGCGGGCGCGGGACGCCGGACATACCCAGGTTCGGGGCTCTCCGGAGAGATAATACCCCTAGTCCTGCCGAGTGTAGTTGGATGATCGATACTACAATGTTGCTCCTGGAGCTGTATGGAGGAGGAAGGAAGCTGGCCAAGGCTTGGGCTGCTCCTTCTCTCCGGTGTTCCTATTTTGTGGCTAGTCCTCTTGCTTCGCCCCTTGAATGAAAGTGGGCTCCCGGGGGGTTTTATAGTCCAACCTCCCGGGGGTACAATGGTAATGTTACAAGTCGGCGGGTCTGTGTTGTCGGTGTCTGGGGTCCCGGGCTGGGCCCCGCTGAGGGCTTGTGGTTCGCCGGGTTCCCCTAGGCGCGGGCCCCGCAAGCCTAGGGGGACCGTGCGCCATCTTGTCGATCGTCAGGGCATGGCCGAGTTGAGCCGCGTACAGTGCTCTCTGTCAGGTTGCCGCTTGTTGTCGTCAGCGGTGAGGGTAGGGGCACTGTTGCCACGCCGGCCCTGGTCAGCGGGTAGGTGAGGGGCACTGTTGCCACGTTCCTGCTGACCAAAGGCGTGGGCGGGGCACTGTTGCCTCGGTCATCGTTGATTGAAGTCTCGTCCCCATCATACGGCCTGGATGGGACGGGAGTTGACCCGCGGCTGGATTGCGTAGCACGCCATGGGTGGCGCTGGCTTGGTGAGGAGGCTTTGGCCGTGCCGGGTTCGGCCGTCCTGCGCCAGTTGTTGGGGCCGAGTCGGCTAGTCTGGCCGGCTTGCGGGGTTTGGCCGGGTCGAGCGACCCGGCCAAGCGCGCGCCGGTATTGAGGGGCGGTGCCAGCCCCGTTGTTTTTGAAGAGGATCCGGGTTCCGCTGCCTGCCCGGGGTCCATCCCCCCGACAGTAGTCCCCGAAGCTGCGAAGGTCCGCCATCTTTGGATGAGTGGGCCTTCGCAGTTTCCCCCTTAAGCAAGGTGGATTCTGCGAGCGCCGGGTCCGGCAACACCCACTGTGTGCCGGTTTTCTCGGAAACCGGATCGCGGTGTCTCGGTCATGGCGGGGACCGAGAAGTCCGTCGAATCTTTTGGCAATCCCTCGGGCTTTGCGCGGGCGCCACGTGGTGCCCAGAAGTCGGAGGGGCCTGACAGGCCACGCGCGTGACGGGACCGGGCGACGGGCTGGGGCCCACCGCCACGCGCCCTCGGCCCAAGCGCGCGGATTTATTGCGGCGTCCGGGGGCCGGTTGCTCTTCCCCGGCCAGTTACTGCGCGTGTACATGCGCACTTATTGCGGGGTAGTGGGACGGGCGCATGCAGACGATCCCACTTCCCCACTTCCCCATGTTCAAACCGAGGGTAATAAATCGGGGGGGGGGGGGCGCAGGGGGCGGCGGACATTATTCTCGCTCGCGCCCTCCCATCCCTTTGCTCTTGCTCCGCTCTTTGCAACCGACGCACTGCGGCGCCTGCTGCTCCGAGCAGAACTCCTTCGCCATCCATCTTTCTTCTTCTTCCTTTGATCATGTCGCTGCCATCGGGCTCCTGGATGGGCTCGAACGTCACCTCCGAGGACATCACCCAGCTCCAGGTGACGCGGCGCCTGCCGCGGGAGACGGACGTCAGCGTCCGCCTGCCGCGCGGCGAGCAGAGGCCTCGGCCCGAGGGGCAGGAGCGCGTGGTCTTCCTCACGCACTTCAAGCACGGCTTCGGGCTGCCGGCGAGCACCTTCTTCCGCGTGTTCCTGGAGTTCTTCGGGCTTCAGCCGCATCATCTTGGCGTCGGCACCATCGTCCAGCTCTCCGGCTTCTTCACCCTCTGCAAGGGGTACCTGGGGGTCAAGCCTATGATCGACCTCTGGGCGCGCTTCTTCTCCTTGAAGCAGCAGGGCCCGTCGGTCGGGGCGTTCGCCGATTGCGGCGCCGCCGTCATCTCGAAGCGGTCGGGGGCTGATTTCCCCAAGATCCCGCTGGAGGACTCTGCCAAGAAGTGGCAGAACTCCTTCTTCTACGTCCGCAACCTTGGAGCGGATCGCATCAATCTTCCGGCCTTCGCCATCGCACCGCCGCGGGCGAAGACGAACTGGGGCTACTCGCCCAAGCGCCCGTCGCAGGAGATCGTTAATCTCTGCGAGCGGGTGACGGTGATGAGGACGCAGGGGGGCTCACCGGCACCGACCTCCTCGCCGCGTTCATCATGCGCCAGGTCCTTCCACTTCAGGGGCGATCCTGCCTCATCGGCGAAATGGTCGGCCTTCAACACCCCAACCACATGGGGTCGACGCGGCTGTCCACGGAGCAGGTCGTGCGCGGCGTAAATGACATCTCCAAGGCCAACCTTGGGGAGGACTGGCGGTTCGGCAAGGCCCCGTACAGCCAGTCGAACCCCCCGCCGCAGGTGAGTGTCTGGTCGTCTCACTTTGCTGCCGTGCACCTTCTCATCCGTCCTGACGCGACGCGGGGGTACTTCTGAACGCGATTCGGCATCCTTATGCCCGGGCCCCGTCGCAGGTGGCGCCAGAGGAGCCCGTGGCTCATGGCGGGGAGGAGGAGGCCGAGTCCGACGCCGGCGCTGGGCGTCGCGCGGGTAAGTCTCGTGTTTTTCTTCATGTGTCTTGAATTGCTGACCGCGGCACGGAACGGTCGGTGCTGACGCCAGTTGTCGGTGTAGTGGCGTTGGGCAGGGGAGGCGGCGACGCGGGTGGAGCCGGGTCCTCGCATGGGGCGGCGCCGAGCCGCCCGCATGGGAAAGACAGCGTCGCGCCGCGACCCCGGGCCCCGAAGCGCACGGCGGACCCGGCCGGGGCCGGGAGGCCGGCCAAGAGGAAGCGCGGCGGCGGGCACGGGAGGCCAACCCCGATCCCGGTCTTGGCAGGGTAAGCTTCATCTCTCGTTTGCGCTCAGATTTTTTCTTGAGCTAGTCTTGTTTCCTTTCTGCTCATTTTGACTTCTTCTTCAGGTCACCAATCGCGCTGGCGAGGGCGGCGGCGGAAGCCGCGACCGCCGAAGGGGCCGTGTTCCGCAGGAGCCGGTCCGACCTTGCCGACCAGGCCGAGGTGGAGGGACGGGCCGACTCGGACCTCGGCCTGGATCCGAACGACGCCGAAGCCTTGGCCTGGCGGGACAGGAACAGGGACGAGGCGGATCTAGAGGCGGCGTCGGTCTGGGTTTGGACCGACGCGGTGGCAGCATGGGCGCGACCCGGCGCGGAGCCGGTCTGGCGCGAGATGCCGGAGGGCACGATGGTGGCGGCGACGGTCTTTGAGCCGTCGTCGGTGAGGGAGCGCGGCCGTGGAGGCCGGGCTGAGGTGGTGATCCCCGACCGGGGGGTCATGGAGGTGGAGGATGACACCCCGCCGCGGGACGACGTGGCCGAGCGAGCGGGGACTAATGGTGGTGGAGGCGGCATCGTTTTGGAAGAGACGCTGCGGGCGGCGGCGGCGGAGGCGCCGCCGGTTTTGGAGGAGGCACCGCGGGCGGCGGTGCCGGAGGTCACCCCGGCAGCTGGGCCGGAGACGGCGACGCAGGGCGTCTCGGAGGAGGTGTTGGCCGCGTCGCGAGCGGCCAGCGGGGAGTATGCTTTGGTGCCCCGGCAGGGAGAGCGCCGAGTTGCCGTGCCGCAGCCAGAGCGGAGCGGGGGCGCCGTCGTCTTCGGGCCTCAGACCCAGGAGGAGGCGTCGCTGGACGCCGTCAGTCGCCTCCTGCGAGGTCGGACGGAACGTCTCGAGGCCTTCGCCCAGGCCGAGGTGGAGCGGTCGCGCGACCTGGAGCGTGCCGTTCTGGTAAGTCTTCTTGCAATTTTCTTCTTTGTGGGGGCGCGCCAGCGCACCCACTGGGTGTAGCCCCCGAGGTTCGGGCCAACTACGTAGTAGTTGGGTCGAATCTTTAGAGTGTTGGCCTTGCTCTGATCTCTACTTTCTTCAGCATCTCGACGCTTTCCGGGTCGCCGCCTACAATCGTCTCCTGGGCAAGCACCGGGAGCTCGTGGAGCGGCTTGCCACCAAGGAGGAGGAGCTCCGCGTCGCCGCAGGTATTCTTGTGCTCTTTTCTAGTGGGGGCGCACTAGCGCACCCACTTGGTGTAGCCCCCGAGATTCGGGCCAACTATCTAACAGTTGGGCCAAATCTTAAGTCTTGCTTTTTTTCTTCTGCTGAGTCCTTTTTCGCAGCCGAGGTGCTGTCCTGGCAGACTCGTCTGCTCCGGGCCGGTCATCACTATGACCGGCTCGTTGCCGACACCGGCCGTCTTGGCGTCGAGGCGGCGCAGGCGAGGGCGGAGGCGGCCGCGGCTCGGCGGTCTCTTGATGAGGCCAACTGGCTGCACGAGCAGCTGGCGGGTAACAAGAGGCGCCTCGAGGCCGAGGTGGGGCTCCTTAAGGTGGAAGCCGCCAAGGTGGCAGAGGCGCAGCAGGCCCTGGTGGAGGCAGACCAGCAGCGCGGCCAGCTGGCCGACGACAAGGGCCGGCTCCAGGCCGAGGTGGATCACCTGTGGGGGAAGGTCACCACGGCTGAGGGACGAGGCCCGTCGCCGCGAGGCGGCCGAGAAGGCGGCCGAAGACAAGGACGCCGAGCTGAAGGCGGCCCTTGCCAAGGCGGACGATCTAGAGAAGGCGCTCGAGGAGCGCGACCGCGCCATTGAGCGGGAGCGGCGTGGTACGTTGCTTGAGGCGCAGCACCTGGAAGAGTCCTTCTCCAGTAAGTGCTTTTTTCTTGTTGTTTGCCGGGTCGGGATCCGGCCTTTCTTCCTTGTTGTTCTTCTTCTAACTCGCTTCTTCCTTTGCGGCAGGGGCCTTTCCAGAGACGCAGCGGCTGGCGGAGGAAGACGTCCGCTATCAGCACGACCCGACCGGCGTCGTTGGGTCCGGGACGGATCCGCGGGTGGCCTGGACCTTCCCGGAGATCATCGCGCCGTTGAGGCCCGCCTGCAGGTCCTGGGAATGCAGTTGGGGCGGCTGTCCCAGGCCGGCACCGCAATGACGGCGGCCCTATGGCCGGACTCCGTCCAACCGAGCAGCTTCTCGCGCCTGGCGCGTTGGTTGGAAATGGGGCCGGACCGGCTTGGCGGGTGGCGCGTGTCCGCCGCTCGTGCCGGTGCTGAGATGGCGCTCCGGTTCGCACTGTCCTGGCATCCGGACCTGCAGCTAGACGCGTTGATGGGCCAGCGGGCCGGTTCGGAGCAGCTCTTGCAGGAGCAAGCCGGCCGGATGAGTCCATTGGCCCACTCGACCTGCCCGTTGGACTGCGGATGCGCAACGGAGGCCAGGTCGAGGCGGATGCCAGAGACGGAGCAGTATTGCTCGAGCGCGCCCTTCGCGAAGTTGGTGCCGTTGTCGGTGATGATGCTGTTCGGCATGCCATAGCACACCGCTATGTCCTTGATGAACCGGACGGCTGTTAGCCCGTCCAGTTTCTTGATTGGTCTTGCCTCGATCCACTTAGTGAATTTGTCCACTGCCACCAGCAAGTGCGTCAAGCCGCCTCGAGCGGTTTTGAAGGGTCCTACCATGTCGAGTCCCCAGACTGCGAAGGGCCAGGTGATCGGTATGGTGCGGAGTGCTGATGCCGGCTGGTGGCTGCGTTTGCTGAAGCGCTGGCATCCCTCAAACTTGAGGATGAGCGACTCGGCATCTTGGAGGGCCGTGGGCCGCATTCCGAGACGAGGAAGCCGAGTAGCTTTCCGGCCGGGACGCCGAAGACGCATTTTTCCGGGTTAAGCTTGACCTTGTATTCGCGGAGGTTGGCGAAGGTTTCCTTCAAATCGTCGAGGAGCGTGGGGTGCTGCTTGGTCTTCACCATGATGTCGTCCACGTATACGTGGATATTGCGGCCGAGTTGCGGCAGCAGGCATTTCTGCATGCAGCGCTGGAAGGTGGCACCGGCGTTCTTCAAGCCGAACGACATGGTGATGTAGCAATACGCCCCAAAGGGCGTGATGAAGGACGTCTTCAGGGCGTCGGCCGGGTCCAGCTTGATCTGGTGGTAGCCGGAGTAAGCGTCCAGGAAGAACAGGAGCTCACACCCGGCGGTCGAGTCGATGACTTGGTCGATCCGCGGGAGGGCGAACGGATCCTTGGGACATGCCTTATTGAGGCTGGTGTAGTCGATACACATGCGCCAAGTCTTGTTCTTATTCAGGACGAGGACTGGATTGGCCAGCCACTCGGGGTGAAACACTTCCATTATGAAGCCGGCCGCCAAAAGCATGGCGACCTCTTCACCAATGGTTCTTCTCTTCTCTTCAGAAAATCGTCGTAGGGGTTGACGGACAGGCTTGGCGTCCTTGCGGACGTGAAGTTTGTGCTCGGCGTACTTCCTCGCGATACCCGGCATGTCCTTGGGGGTCCATGCAAAGATATCCCGATTCTCATGGAGGAAGTCGACGAGCTCGCCTTCCTATTTGCTGTCGAGGCGGGCGCCTACGACAACGTACTTGCTGCAGCTAGGGTCTTCTGGGTTGAGCTTCACTTTCTTGGTCTCCTTGGAGGGCTTGAAGGCGGCCTCGTCGGCCGGGTCCGGGGTGGGGATTGACGCGGTGGAGGCCTCGCCTGCCAGGGCGACGATCCGGTCGAGCTGGCGCCGCTCCTCGGCAATGACCAGCGACTCGGCCAACTTGGCGCCGTCTCGGGTGCACTCCAGGGACTTGCGGTAATCACCGATGATGGTGATGAGGCCCTTGGGACCCGGCATCTTCATCTTCAGGTACGCGTAGTGGGGAACAGCCATGAACTTGGCGAGCGCGGGTCGGCCCAGCAACGCGTGATATGCGCTGGACAGGTCCACCACCTCGAACCAGATTGGTTCGCGCCAGAAGTGGCTGTTGTCACCGAACAGGACATCTAGCCGGACCCGGCCAATGGGGGAGCAGGAGAGGCCGGGTACGATGCCGTGGAAGATCGTTCGGGTTGGCTCCAGGTCCTCGGCCTTGAGGCCGAGCTTGGTCATCGTGTCGCGGTTGTGGATGTTGAAGTTGCTGCCGCCGTCGATGAGGACTCGGGAGAACTTGCATGTGCGCCGCGCGATGATGGTGGGGTTGAGGACGAGGGCGTAACCACCCGGGCTCGGCATGACTGCCGGATGATCCTCCCGGGTCCAGGTGATCAGGCGATCCGACCAATGCATGAACTCCGGTTTGGTCGGGACGACGGTGTTCACCTCCTGTCGAAGGAGGCGCTCGCTGCGCTTTGTCGTCACCGAGGCTGGTGAAGACGACGTAGGCCGCGCTCTGGTCCGGGTAGGCGTCGTCGTGCATCGCGCCGCCAGCTGGAGGCGGCGGTGGAGGCGGAGGCGGCTGTCCCGCGCCTGGAGCCGGAGCCGGAGGGGGCGGGACGTCGCCCCTCATGATGCGCTTGGTGATGGCGCACTGCCGAAGCGTGTGCGTGGAGGGTCTTGCGCCGCTGTGGTGCTTGCAGGGGGCGTCGAGCATCTGCTCGAAGCTCATGGCGGGTTGCCACGCCGTCTTGCCGGTTTGCCGGCGCTTCGCCACCGGGTCCGTCGCGGGCTCGGTGGCCGCGACGAGCCGGTTGTCGTGACGCGGCGCCGGCTGGTCGGCCTTGCGCTTGTTGTTCTGGTGATGCTGCTGCTGGCCGGCTTCGGAGGGGGGACCGGCTTCGCCTTGCCGGCTTCATCCAGCGCCACCTGGATCTTCATGGCGGAGTCGGCGTTGGCGTACTTGTCCGCCGTCACCATGAGCGCGGCCATGGTGGCCGGCTCGGAGCGTAAGAGCTTGTGCTTGAGGAGGGTGCCGTCTCGGCACCCGCTGACGAAGTACTGGATCGCCTGGACTTCATGGACGCCCTCGCAGCTGTTCCGGAGCTCGGTCCAGCATGCGAGGTACTCGCGATCGGCCTCCATAGGCCCTTGCACGCACATGGCGAGCTGGCTAGGGCGGCCGGGTCGCTTGTAGGTCCTCGTGAAGTTGCGGACGAATGCTTCCTCGAAATCCACCCATGTGTTGATGCTGCCCATCGGCAGGCTGTTCAACCACGTGCGGGCCGACCCTTGGAGCATGAGCGGTGGGTAGCGCACGGCGAGACGACGATTGGCACCGGTGATGCCAACGGCCGTGGTGTAGTCGGTGAGCTTGTCTTATGGCTTCACCATCCCGTTGTACTTGGGGGTGTCGCGGGGGAGCATGAATCCTTTGGGGAAGGGCTCCTCCCGGATGCGCGGGCCGAAGCACGCTGGCCCGATAGCGCCGCTCTCCTCCACCTCCAGGGAGCAAGCGAGCTGATCGAGGTAGTGGCGAGCGTCGGTGTCGTCGATGGCGCGCGGGCCGAGTCGACTTGCGGCCAGGCCACGGGGGGCCGGGTCGGCTGGAGCCAGACGCCGGCCATGCTGGCCGGGTCTGCGCTGGGTCTCTGGGACGGGCTCGTCGCCCAATCCGCCGACGGCTGTAGCGGCCTGAACGCGCCGAGTCCGGGCTCGGACGGAGTGCGCCTCACCGGGTGGCGAGGAAGTGATGTGCAGAAGTTCGCCGGGCCCACCAAGGCGGGCGGAGCCGGATCCCACCGGCTTGGCGAGCTGGTTGAGGCGGTCCTGCTGGGTGTTGGCGGCGTGGAGGAGTTCGCGCATCCCCCCGATGCGCTCTTTCAGCTCCTCACCCGCGAGCTGGTCCAGGCCGACTGCGGCTGCCTGAGCAGCGCGCATGTTCTTTGCTGGGATCTCATAGACGGTCGGGACGGCGCCGAGGGCCCGGCCGATCGCTCCTCCCTGGGCACGCACATCGGCGACCCGGCTGTTCGGGAACGTAGTAATTTCAAAAAATTTCCTACGCACACGCAAGATCATGGTGATGCATAGCAACGAGAGGGGAGAGTGTTGTCCACGTACCCTCGTAGACCAATAGCGGAAGCGTTATCACAACGCGGTTGATGTAGTCGTACGTCTTCACGATCCGACCGATCAAGTACCGAACGTACGGCACCTCCGAGTTCTACACACGTTCAGCTCGATGACGTCCCTCGAACTCCGATCCAGCCGAGTGTTGAGGGAGAGTTTCGTCAGCACGACGGCGTGGTGACGATGATGATGTTCCACCGACGCAGGGCTTCGCCTAAGCTCCGTAACGATATTATCGAGGTGTAATATGATGGAGGGGGGCACCCCACATGGCTAAGAGATCTCAAGGATCAATTGTTGTGTCTCTGGAGTGCCCCCCTGCCCCCGTATATAAAGGAGCAAGGGAGGAGGAGGCCGGCCCTAGGAGGGTGCGCACCAAGTGTGGAGTCCTACTAGGACTCCCTAGTCCTAGTAGGATTCCACCTCCCATATGGAATAGGAAAAGAGGAACGGAAAAAGAGAAGGAAGGAAGGGGGCGCCCCCCTTCCCTAGTCCAATTCGGACCAGAACAAGGGGAGGGGTGCGGCCACCCTTGAGGCCCTTTTCCTTCTTTCCCGTATGGCCCAATAAGGCCCAATACGTATTCCCGTAACTCTCCGGTACTCCGAAAAATACCCGAATCACTCGGAACCTTTCCGAAGTCCGAATATAGTCGTCCAATATATCGATCTTTACGTCTCGACCATTTCGAGACTCCTCGTCATGTCCCCGATCTCATCCGGGACTCCGAACTCCTTCGGTACATCAACATACATAAACTCAATAAAACTGTCATCGTAACTTTAAGCGTGCGGACCCTACGGGTTCGAGAACTATGTAGACATGAACGAGACACGTCTCCGGTCAATAACTAATAGCGGGACCTGGATGCCCATATTGGCTCCCACATATTCTACGAAGATCTTTATCGGTCAGACCGCATAACAACATACGTTGTTCCCTTTGTCACCGGTATGTTACTTGCCCGAGATTTGATCGCCGGTATCTCGATACCTAGTTCAATCTCGTTACCGGCAAGTCTCTTTACTCATTCCGTAACACATCATCCTGCAACTAACTCATTAGTCACAATGCTTGCAAGGCTTATACTGATGTGCATTACCGAGTGGGCCCGGAGATACCTCTCCGACAATCGGAGTGACAAATCCTAATCTCGAAATACACCAACCCAACAAGTACCTTTGGAGACACCTGTAGAGCACCTTTATAATCACCCATTTACGTTGTAACGTTTGGTAGAACACAAAGTGTTCCTCCGGTAAACGGGAGTTGCATAATCTCATAGTCATAGGAACATGTATAAGTCATGAAGAAAGCAATAGCAACATACTAAACGATCGGTTGCTAAGCTAACGGAATGGGTCAAGTCAATCACGTCATTCTCCTAATGAGGTGATCCCGTTAATCAAATGACAACTCATGTCTATGGCTAGGAAACATAACCATCTTTGATTAACGAGCTAGTCAAGTAGAGGCATACTAGTGACACTCTGTTTGTCTATGTATTCACACATGTATTATGTTTCCGGTTAATACAATTCTAGCATGAATAATAAACATTTATCATGATATAAGGAAATAAATAATACTTTATTATTGCCTCTAGGGCATATTTCCTTCAGTCTCCCACTTGCACTAGAGTCAATAATCTAGTTCACATCGCCATGTGATTTAACATCAATAATTCACATCACCATGTTATTAACACCCATAGTTCACATCTCTATGTGACCAACACTCAAAGGGTTTACTAGAGTCAATAATCTAGTTCACATTGCTATGTGATTAACACCCAAAGAGTACTAAGGTGTGATCATGTTTTGATTGTGAGATAATTTTAGTCAACGGGTCTGTCACATTCAGATCCGTAAGTATTTTGCAAATTTCTATGTCTACAATGCTCTGCACGGAGCTACTCTAGCTAATTGCTCCCACTTTCAATATGTATCTAGACCGAGACTTAGAGTCATCTAGACTTAGTGTCAAAACTTGCATCGACGTAACCCTTTACGACGAACCTTTTGTCACTTCCATAATCGAGAAACATATCCTTATTCCACTAAGGATAATTTTGACCGTTGTCCAGTGATCTACTCCTACATCACTACTGTACTCCCTTGCCAAAATCATTGTAGGGTATACAATAGATCTGGTACACAGCATGGCATACTTTATAGAACCTATGGCCAAGGCATAGGGAATGACTTTCATTCTCTTTCTATCTTCTGCCGTGGTCGGGTTTTGAGTCTTACTCAATTTCACACCTTGTAACACAGGAAAGAACTCTTTCTTTGACTGTTCTATTTTGAACTATTTCAAAATCTTGTTAAGGTATGTACTCATTGAAAAACTTATCAAGCGTCTTCATCTATCTCTATAGATCTTGATGCTCAATATGTAAGCAGCTTCACCAAGGTCTTTCTTTTAAAAACTCCTTTCAAACACTCCTTTATGCTTTGCAGAATAATTCTACATTATTTCCGATCAACAATATGTCATTCACATATACTTATCAGAAATGTTGTAGTGCTCCCACTCACTTTCTTGTAAATACAGGCTTCACTGCAAGTCTGTATAAAACTATGTCCTTTGATCAACTTATCAAAGCGTATATTCCGACTCCGAGATGCTTGCACCAGTCCATAGATGGATCGCTGGAGCTTGCATATTTTGTTAGCACCTTTAGGATTGACAAAACCTTCTGGTTGCATCATATACAACTCTTCTTTAATAAATCCATTAAGGAATGCAGTTTTGTTTATCCCTTTGCTAGATTTCATAAAATGCGGCAATTGCTAACATGATTCGGACAGACTTGAGCATAGATACGAGTGAGAAACTCTCATCGTAGTCAACATCTTGAACTTGTCGAAAACCTTTTTGCGACAATTCTAGCTTTGTAGATAGTGACACTACTATCAGCGTCCGTCTTCCTTTTGAAGATCCATTTATTCTCAATTGCTTGCTGATCATCGGGCAAGTCAACCAAAGTCCACACTTTGTTCTCATACATGGATCTCATCTCAGATTTCATGGCCTCAAGCCATTTTGTGGAATCTAGGCTCACCATCGCTTCTTCATAGTTCGTAGGTTCGTCATGGTCTAGTAACATAACCTCCAGAACAGGATTACCGTACCACTCTGGTGCGGATCTTACTCTGGTTGACCTACAAGGTTTAGTAACAACTTGATCTGAAGTTTCATGATCATCATCATTAACTTCCTCACTCATTGGTATAGACGTCACAGGAACCGTTTCTTATGATGAACTACTTTCCAATAAGGGAGCAGGTACAGTTACCTCATCAAGTTCTACTTTCCTCCCACTCACTTCTTTCGAGAGAAACTCCTTCTCTAGAAAGGATCCATACTAAGAAACGAATGTCTTGCCTTCGGATCTGTGACAGAAGGTGTACCCAACTGTCTCCATTGGGTATCCTATGAAGACACATTTCTCCGATTTGGGTTTGAGCTTATTAGGATGAAACTTTTTCACATAAGCATCGCAACCCCAAACTTTAAGAAACGACAACTTTGGTTTCTTGCCAAACCACAGTTCATAAGGCGTCGTCTCAGCGGATTTTGATGGTGCCCCTTTTTAACGTGAATGTAGCTGTCTCTAATGCATAACCCCAAAACGATAGTGGTAAATTGGTAAGAGACATCATAGATTGCACTATATCCAATAAAGTACGGTTATGACGTTCGGACACACCATTATGCTGTGGTGTTCCAGGTGGCGTGAGTAGTGAAACTATTTCACATTGTTTTAAATGTAGACCAAACTCGTAACTCAAATATTCTCCTCCACGATCAGATCGTAGGAATTTAATTTTCTTGTTACGATGATTTTCAACTTCACTCTGAAATTCTTTGAACTTTTCAAATGTTTCAGACTTATGTTTCATTAAGTAGATATACCCATATCTGCTCAAATCATCTGTGAAGGTGAGAAAATAACGATATCCGCCACGAGCCTCAATATTCATCGGACCACATACATCTGTTTGTATGATTTCCAACAAATCTGTTGCTCTCTCCATAGTACCGGAGAACGGTGTTTTGGTCATCTTGCCCATAAGGCACGGTTCGCAAGTGATTCAAAATCAAGTGATTCCAAAATTCCATCAGTATGGAGTTTCTTCATGCGCTTTACACCAATATGACCTAAACAGCAGTGCCACAAATAAGTTGCACTATCATTATTAACTTTGCATCTTTTGGCTTCAATATTATGAATATGTGTATCACTACGATCGAGATCCAACAAACCATTTTTGTTGGTGTGTATGACCATAAAAGGTTTTTATTCATGTAAATAGAACAACAATTGTTCTCTAACTTAAATGAATAACGGTATTGCAATAAACATGATCAAATCATATTCATGCTCAACGCAAACACCAAATAACACTTATT
Organism: Aegilops tauschii subsp. strangulata; assembly: GCF_002575655.3. Classification (NCBI taxonomy): domain Eukaryota; kingdom Viridiplantae; phylum Streptophyta; class Magnoliopsida; order Poales; family Poaceae; genus Aegilops; species Aegilops tauschii. The sequence continues at coordinate 491,744,577 of NC_053039.3, forward strand.
TAGTTTCAACACTAATCCCGAAAGTATAGGGAGTGTGCGATGATGATCATATCAATCTTGGAACTACTTCCAACACACATCGTCACCTTGCCTTTTACTAGTCTCTGTTTATTCTGCTACTCCCGTTTTCGAGTTACTACTCTTTAGCAACTGAACCAGTATCAAATACTGAGGGGTTGCTATAAACACTAGTAAGTACACATCAATAACATGTATATCCAATATACCTTTGTTCACTTTGCCATCTTTCTTATCCACCAAATACTTGGGGTAGTTCCGCTTCCAGTGACCAGTCCCTTTGCAGTAGAAGCACTTAGTCTCAGGCTTAGTTACAGATTTGGGCTTCTTCACTTGAGTAGCAACTTGCTTGCCGTTCTTTTGAAGTTCCCCTTCTTCCCTTTGCCCTTTTCTTGAAACTAGTGGTCTCGTCAACCATCAACACTTGAAGTGGTCTCGTCAACCATCAACACTTGATGTTTTTCTTGATTTCTACCTTCGTCGATTTCAGCATCACGAAGAGCTCGGGAATTACTTTTGTCATCCCTTGCATACTATAGTTCATCACGAAGTTCTACTAACTTGGTGATGGTGACTAGAGAATTCTGTCAATCACTATTTTATCTGGAAGATAAACTCCCACTTGATTCAAGCGATTGTAGTACCCAGACAATCTGAGCACATGCTCACTAGTTGAGCGATTCCCCTCCATCTTTTAGCTATAGAACTTGTTGGAGACTTCATATCTCTCAACTCGGGTATTTGCTTGAAATATTAACTTCAACTCCTGGAACATCTTATATGGTCCATGACGTTCAAAACGTCTTTGAAGTCCCGATTCTAAGTCGTTAAGCATGGTGCACTAAACTATCAAGTAGTCATCATATTGAGCTAGCCAAACGTTCATAACGTCTGCATCTACTCCTGCAATAGGTCTGTCACCTAGCGGTGCATCAAGGACATAATTTTTTCTGTGCAGCAATGAGGACAATCCTCAGATCACGGATCCAATCCGCATCTTTGCTACTAACATCTTTCAACATAATTTTTCTCTAGGAACATATCAAAAATAAACAGGGAAGCAACAACGCGAGCTATTGATCTACAACATAATTTGCAAAATACTATCAGGACTAAGTTCATGATAAATTTAAGTTCAATTAATCATATTACTTAAGAACTCCCACTTAGATAGACATCCCTCTAATCATCTAAGTGATTACGTGATCCAAAGCAACTAAACCATATCCGATTAACACGTGAGACGGAGTAGTTTCAATGGTGAACATCACTATGTTGATCATATCTACTATATGATTCACGCTCGACCTTTCGGTCTCTGTGTTCCGAGGCCATATCTGTATATGCTAGGCTCGTCAAGTTTAACCTGAGTATTCCGCGTGTGCAACTGTTTTGCACCCGTTGTATTTAAACGTAGAGCCTATCACACCCGATTAACACGTGGTGTCTCAGCACGAAGAACTTTTGCAACGGTGCATACTCAGGGAGAACACTTTTATCTTGAAATTTTAGTGAGAGATCATCTTATAATGCTACCGTCAATCAAAGCAAGATAAGATGCATAAAGGATTAATATCACATGCAATCAATATAAGTGATATGATATGGCCATCATCATCTTGTGCTTGTGATCTCCATCTCCGAAGCACCGTGCTTGTGATCTCCATCTCCGAAGCACCGTCATGATCACCATCGTCACCGGCGCGACACCTTGATCTCCATCGTAGCATCGTTGTCGTCTCGCCAACTTATTGCTTTTACGACTATCGCTACCGCTTAGTGATAAAGTAAAACTATTACATCGAGATTGCATCTCATACAATAAAGCGACAACCATATGGCTCCTGCCAGTTGCCGATAACTCGGTTACAAAACATGATCATCTCATACAACACATTATATCACATCATGTCTTGACCATATCACATCACAACATGCCCTGCAAAAACAAGTTAGACGTCCTCTACTTTGTTGTTGCATGTTTTACGTGGCTGCTACGGGCTTAGCAAGAACCGTTCTTACCTACGCATAAAAACCACAAACGATAGTTTGTCAAGTTGGTGTTGTTTTAACCTTCGCAAGGACCGGGCGTAGCCACACTCGGTTCAACTAAAGTGAGAGAGACAGACACCCGCCAGTCACCTTTAAGCAACGAGTGCTCCGAACGGTGAAACCAGTCTCGCGTAAGCGTACGCGTAATGTCGGTCCGGGCCGATTCATCTCACAATACCGCTGAACCAAAGAATGACATGCTGGTAAGCAGTATGACTTATATCGCCCATAACTCACTTGTGTTCTACTCGTGCATAGCATCAACGCATAAAACCAAGCTCGGATGCCACTGTTGGGGAACGTAGTAATTTCAAAAAAATTCCTACGCACACGCAAGATCATGGTGATGCATAGCAACGAGAGGGGAGAGTGTTGTCCACGTACCCTCGTAGACCGATAGCGGAAGCGTTATCACAACACGGTTGATGTAGTCGTACGTCTTCACGATCTGACCGATCAAGTACCAAACGTACGGCACCTCCGAGTTCTACACACGTTCAGCTCGATGACGTCCCTCGAACTCCGATCCAGCCGAGTGTTGAGGGAGAGTTTCGTCAGCACGACGGCGTGGTGACGATGATGATGTTCCACCGACGCAGGGCTTCGCCTAAGCTCCGCAACGATATTATCGAGGTGTAATATGGTGGAGGGGGGCACCGCACACGGCTAAGAGATCTCAAGGATCAATTGTTGTGTCTCTGGGGTGCCCCCCTGCCCCCGTATATAAGGGAGCAAGGGAGGAGGAGGCCGGCCCTAGGAGGGGGCGCACCAAGTGTGGAGTCCTACTAGGACTCCCTAGTCCTAGTAGGATTCCACCTCCCATATGGAATAGGAAAAGAGGAAGGGAAAAAGAGAAGGAAGGAAGGGGGCGTCCCCCTTCCCTCGTCCAATTCGGACCAGAACAAGGGGAGGGGTGCGGCCACCCTTGAGGCCCTTTTCCTTCTTTCCCGTATGGCCCAATAAGGCCCAATACGTATTCCCGTAACTCTCCGGTACTCCGAAAAATACCCGAATCACTCGGAACCTTTCCGAAGTCCGAATATAGTCGTCCAATATATCGATCTTTACGTCTCGACCATTTCGAGACTCCTCGTCATGTCCCCGATCTCATCCGGGACTCCGCACTCCTTCGGTACATCAACATACATAAACTCATAATAAAACTGTCATCGTAACTTTAAGCGTGCGGACCCTACGGGTTCGAGAACTATGTAGACATGACCGAGACACGTCTCCGGTCAATAACCAATAGCGGGACCTGGATGGCCATATTGGCTCCCACATATTCTACGAAGATCTTTATCGGTCAGACCGCATAACAACATACGTTGTTCCCTTTGTCACCGGTATGTTACTTGCCCGAGATTTGATCGTCGGTATCTCGATACCTAGTTCAATCTCGTTACCGGCAAGTCTCTTTACTCGTTCCGTAACACATCATCCTGCAACTAACTCATTAGTCACAATGCTTGCAAGGCTTATAGTGATGTGCATTACCGAGTGGGCCCAGAGATACCTCTCCGACAATCGGAGTGACAAATCCTAATCTTGAAATACGCCAACCCAACAAGTACCTTTGGAGACACCTGTAGAGCACCTTTATAATCACCCATTTACGTTGTAACGTTTGGTAGAACACAAAGTGTTCCTCCGGTAAACGGGAGTTGCATAATCTCATAGTCATAGGAACATGTATAAGTCATGAAGAAAGCAATAGCAACATACTAAACGATCGGTTGCTAAGCTAACGGAATGGGTCAAGTCAATCACGTCATTCTCCTAATGAGGTGATCCCGTTAATCAAATGACAACTCATGTCTATGGCTAGGAAACATAACCATCTTTGATTAACGAGCTAGTCAAGTAGAGGCATACTAGTGACACTCTGTTTGTCTATGTATTCACACATGTATTATGTTTCCGGTTAATACAATTCTAGCATGAATAATAAACATTTATCATGATATAAGGAAATAAATAATACTTTATTATTGCCTCTAGGGCATATTTCCTTCACCGGCTTGGCTCGGCCGCAGCGGGCGTGAATCCGTAGGCGGCGTCGCGCTCCAGTTGAGCGGCGTCCAGGCGACGCTGAGTGGCGGCGAGCGTCTCAGATAGGTCCTGCATCTGCTGGCACCTTTCCTCGAGCTGGGTTCGGGCCTCAGCGACGTTGGTGGCGTCGACGTCGGTGCCGATGGGGATGCGGAGGCTCTGCATCGCGGCGCACAATGGATCGGACGGCTCGATCCGATCCGTTGCGGCCCTGGCTTCGGTAGCCTTCCTCGTCTTGCTCGACGAGGAGGAGGCGCCACCGCCGGTGACGAAAACCTCCACATGGACGTCCATTGCCCCGGCGGAGGCGCCGCCGCCGAGGGAGAGGGGAGAGTCGGAGTAGCTGAGCACCTCGCTGGGGTACTCGCCGGTCGCGAACGCATCGAAGATGCGCAGCGCGGCGAAGGAGGTGATAAGCACGCCAACGACGATGTCGTCCGCCAGCGCGACGGACTCGTTGGCGTAGGAGAAGGGCCCCGTCCGAAGCATGCTCCCGGCCAGCTCCTCGAGCTGCCCCACGGTGGGCGCCAACTGTCGTGGTGGGCGCACGGCAGATGCCAAGGGATGGCTAAAGAGAGGAGGAGGCTCGAGGGCACTGGTGGGCTCCAGAGGCGAGGTTGGCATGAGCGGGCGCGGGACGCCGGACATACCCAGGTTCAGGGCTCTCCGGAGAGATAATACCCCTAGTCCTGCCGAGTGTAGTTGGATGATCGATAGTACAATGTTGCTCCTGGAGCTGTATGGAGGAGGAAGGAAGCTGGCCAAGGCTTGGGCTGCTCCTTCTCTCCGGTGTTGCTATTTTGTGGCTAGTCCTCCTGCTTCGCCCCTTGAATGATCGTGGGCTCCCGGGGGTTTTATAGTCCAACCCCCGGGGGTACAATGGTAATGTTACAAGTCGATGGTCTGTGTTGTCGGTGTCCGGGGTCCCGGGCTGGGCCCCGCTGAGGGCTTGTGGTTCGCCGGATTCCCCTAGGCGCGGGCCCCGCAAGCCTAGGGGGACCGTGCGCCATCTTGTCGATCGTCAGGGCGTGGCTGAGTTGAGCCGCGTACAGTGCTCTCCGTCACGTTGCCGCTTGCTGTCGTCAGCGGTGAGGGTGGGGGCACTGTTGCCACGCCGGCCCTGGCCAGCGGGTAGGTGAGGGGCACTGTTGCCACGTTCCTGCTGACCAGAGGCATGGGCGGGGCACTGTTGCCTCGTTCATCGTTGATTGAAGTCTCGTCCCCATCATACGGCCTGGATGGGACGGGAGTTGACCCGCGGCTGGATTGCGTAGCACGCCATGGGTGGCGCTCGCTTGGTGAGGAGGCTTTGGCCGTGCCTGGTTCGGCCGTCCCGCGCCAGTTGTTGGGGCCGAGTCGACGTGTCTTGCCGGGTCGGCTAGTCTGGCCGGCTTGCGGGGTTTGGCCGGGTCGAGCGAACCGGCCAAGCGCGCGCCGGTATTGAGGGGCGGTGCGAGCCCCGTTGTTTTTGAAGAGGATCCGGGTTCCGTTGCCTGCCCGGGGTCCATCCCCCCGACATCTAGAGTTCGTACTAGAATAACACCTTAAGACACAAATCAACCAAAACCCTAATGTCACCTAGATACTCCAATGTCACCTCAAGTATCCGTGGGTATGATTATACGATATGCATCACACAATCTCAGATTCATCTATTCAACCAACACATAGAACCTCAAAGAGTGCCCCAAAGTTTCTACCCGAGAATCAAGATGAAAACGTGTGCCAACCCCTATGCATAGGTTCATGGGCGGAACCCGCAAGTTGATCACCAAACCATACATCAAGTGAATCACGTGATATCCCATTGTCACCACAGATACGCACGGCAAGACATACATTAAGTGTTCTCAAATTATTAAAGACTCAATCCGATAAGATTACTTCAAAGGGAAAACTCAATCCATTACAAGAGAGTAGAGGGGGAGAAGCAACATAAGATACCAACTATAATAGCAAAGCTCGCGATACATCAAGATCGTGCCAAATCAAGAACACGATAGAGAGAGAGATATCAAACACATAGCTACTGGTACATACCCTCAGCCCTGAGGGTGAACTACTCCCTCCTCGTCATGGAGAGCGCCGGATGATGAAAATGGCCACCAGTGAGGGTTCCCCCCTCAGGCAGGGTGCCGGAACAGGGTCCCGATTGGTTTTTGGTGGCTACAGAGGCTTGCGGCGGCGGAACTCCCGATCTATTCTGTTCCCCGATGGTTTTAGGGTATATTGATATATATAGGCGGAAGAAATACGTCAGGGGAGCCACGAGGGTCCCACGAGGGTGGAGCCTCGTGCCTCCCTCGTTGCTTTCCTGACGTGCACTCCAAGTCTCCCGGGTTGCTTTCTTTCCAAAAATAACTTCTCCAGAAGGTTTCATTCCGTTTCAACTCTGTTTGATATTCCTTTTCTTCGAAACACTAAAACAAAGGGAAAACAGGAACTGGCACTGGGCTCTGGGTCAATAGGTTAGTCCCAAAAATAATATAAAAGTGCATACTAAAGCCCATAAAACATCCAAGATGGATAATATAATAGCATGGAACAATCAAAAATTATAGATACGTTGGAGACATATCAGCCAGGAGCCCGGCGAGTCAGCCAGGAGCTCTGGACTATGTTCTTAGTCAAAAAGAACCAAATTGTCGACTGTCCGGACGCAGAAGCCCTCACGGCCATCAAACATAGCATCTGGGATGAATGGCTAGCACGTCACCTCGGCCAGGAAGGACCTAAATCCATGACAGCCGTTACCGCTCTAATGACTCGCTTTTGTGCGGGAGAAGACAACTGGCTCGCTCGTAAAAGCAACAACGCCAGCGACCCGGGCACTTCCGAAATCCGAGACGGCAACGGCAAGCCACGACGAACTAAACACAACAGTCGCAATAATACTGAAAGATCACGCGACACAGCGGTCAACGCCGGATTTCACAATCCGAAACCCGGTCAACGGAAGAAGCCACTAAAGGCAAACCAGGATGGACCATCCACCCTCGACAGGATATTGGACCGACCTTGTCAAATTCACGGTCACCCTGATAAGCCAGCTAATCATACCAACAGAAACTGTTGTGTCCTCAAGCAGGCAGGCAAGCTTAACGCCGATCACAAGGGGAGGAGGCCACCAGGCGATAAAGACGACGGAGCGGCTCGCCAGCCGAACACCAGGGGCCAGAAACAATTTCCCCCGGAAGTTCGATCACTCCCGGAATGGAAATAGCAGTTTGGTTTCCGCCACCCACCTAACATACTGGCAAGATTTACACCACGCGTACATCACTACGCACTCAAGATACCATGGGCATCGGCGGAAGCACAATACGGACAACCCTGCAAGCATTCCCGTAATGTTTTTATCTGGTTTTCTTATTTTTCTGTATCATCTCTTAAGAACAGGTGACCAACAGGACGGCATCTACGACGGATTGTGGTCGGCCTACCGCATTATTCGATGGTGCTGCCTTATCCGGACCGAATAATTTTTATCAGGACCTACCACATCATATGCTTGGGCTGCTGCTTTATCCGGACCGAACTGTGGTCGGCCTACCGCATTATTTGATGGTGGTGCGGGCTCCAACGCCCTGCCATCGTATTGAGGGAGCCACCTACTCTTGGGGTGGCTTATGTCTAGGCTGCTAAGGCCGTATTCTTCGGCGGCCAGGACCTCGGTCCATCTATCATTGAGCAAATCTTGGCTCGCTTGAAGCTGCAGCTGCTTCTTCCTTAAGCTCCTTGCAGTAGCTATGAGCCGGCATTTAAAGCGCTCCTGTTCGAGAGGTTCCTTAGGCACGATAAAATCCTCATTGTCGAGGGTCTCTTCTTCACCGGAGAGTGGGAGATAATTTTTATCCTCCGAGTCGCCATATGTGTCATGTTCATCAGGGCTGTCTTGCCCTCCTTCCTGTTCCTCCTGTTCGGATCCTACCTCGACAGGGTCTTCATTGTCTGAAGTGTTATCTTCTCCGGTGCTAGTATTGTTTTCTCTTGAGCGACGTGACTTAGAGCGACACCGGGCACGCCGATGTTCGGACTATGTACCATGAGGTTTATCTTTGACTGGGTCCACCTTGTCATCGTCGAGAACGTCGTTGGGTGTGTCTACCATACACACGTCATACCATGAAGTGGCCATCCCGCGTCTAGCGGGTAGTGAGTTCTGGCCTTGCCCCTCATCGTCGTCCACACCGTCGATGTCCTCGGAGCCGGGGCCAAGCATGTTGGTTGGGTTTTCGACAGTGGCTATGAAGTGGGTGGCGGGTGGGAAGCAAAATTCTCCATCATCCTCCGCAAGTTCGAACCGAACATAGTTCGGCGGCGAGTCGCTTGCCAGGGATAGGTTTTTTAGTGAATTTAGTACGTCGCCCATGGGCGAGTGTTGGAAGACGTTTGCGGCGCTAAAATTGAAGATCGATAACCGATTGAGTTCGGCATCCGCGGACTCGCAGGGTTCAGAACTTGTCGCCGAAGACGAGTCCGGGGTTCCGTTGATGCAGATATCATATGAAGTAGGATCCGTGTGCGGTTCCAACGCCGCTGGATCAGCAGCCTTTGTGACGGGGTTGAGCTTCCCATCTTCGGATGACTCGATCTGATTCAGATCTAGGGCCGGAGCTGTTGCAGGAGCTATCTCCGGGATGGGGCCCGATGACAGGTTTAGGCCATGCTCATCGGGGCGAAGGGGCGCGGTTGTCGCGGTTTTGAATCCGTTGAAGATCAAGTCTCCATGGATGTCCCCGACGTAGTTCAAGCTCCCAAATCCGACCTGCTGGCCAGGGGCATAGCTGTCGATCTGCTCCAGATGGCCAAGCGAGTTGGCCCGCAGTACGAAGCTGGCGAATACGAAGATCTGTCCGGGGAGGAAGGCTCCTCCTTGGACAGCGTCATTGCCGATGATTAAAGGGGCCATCGAACCTTTCGTCGACGGCACAGTGGAACTCTCAATGAAAGCACCAATGTCGGTGTCAAAATCGGCGGATCACGGCTAGGGGGTCCCGAACTGTGCGTCTAGGATCGATGGTAACAGGAGACGGGGGACACGATGTTTACCCAGGTTCGGGCCCTCTCTATGGAGGTAATACCCTACTTCTTGCTTGATATATTTGATGAATATGAGTGTTACAAGAGTTGATCTACCTCGAGATTGTAATGGCTAAACCCTAGAAGTCTAGCCTATGTGAATATGGTAATGAGTGTCTGGCCATCCGGACTATGCTCTCCGGTTTATATAGACACCGGAGAGATCTAGGGTTACATGGAGTCGGTTACATCAGAGGGAATCTACATAGTCGGTTGCCAAGCTTGCCTTCCACGCCAAGTAGAGTCCAATCCGGACACGGGTACATTCTTTGGTCTTCATGTCTTCACAACCCATCAGTCCGGCCCAAAGGATAACAGGCCGGACGCCTGAGGACCCCTTAGTCCAGGACTCCCTCAGCGGGAGGAAGATGCCCGCGGCCGGCGTGACGACGATGATGGAGAAGTCGCGGCAGCTAAGCGCTTTATCTCTAGCGACGACGGAAGCTAGCGACGTTGCTAGGGTTTGAGCGAGACAGCAAGGGGAGTAAATTTTAATGACCGCAGGGGGCTGGGTATTTATAAGGAAGGGCGGTGCAGTGTAATTACTCAGCTACCACTGGTGGTTCACATCTGAGTTCCACGTGGCACGCATGCAACAACTTAAATGTTGTGCCACGACCCCACGCGCGCCTAGTTTGTCGGATGGTCGTTCTGGCTTCTCCGGATTCAGGTAAAAGGATAAGAACAATAAAAGCCTTTTAAATGTTTGTCTCTTAATCTTCGACTGACAAGGACAAAGTGAAGACAATCGACACGTGTCAATAGAATGCATATGGAGATTTAGAGAGAGTAGGAGAGATAAGCACAGATGGGGTTAGGGTCCGATCACATTCACTTAGTGCAGAAGATGGCAACTTGAAGACATAGCTATAAGTGAATGCTGTAGAGGACAGAACATATATACATATAGGCAACAAGACCCAAATCAACATTGTGAGGATAAACCATGAAGATAAACCAATGTTGAAGACAAACCAATGTTGAAGACAAACCAACTTTGAAGATAATGCAATATGACACCAAACAAAAATCTTCAAGAAAAGTTGGTGGTGGCGTTACCCACCGTATAGGAAGTATTAGACCTAGACACGGCGAACAATTATCATGGCGCTCCGAAGTCAATTTCCTCATTAATGTATTCACACTCAGAGTGTATGTCTTCATGAATTGAAGACATACGTTACTTTGTGTGATGCACACCTAAATCATCAATATGCATAAGCATTAGGATGTGTGTCCATTCACAGGACATTCGAGGATTCTAAGATATTTAGCTCACACCGCAGCTTGCAAAACCTTTTCTCATCCAAGGGCTTTGTGAAGATATTTTCCAATTGCTCTTCAGTGTTGACGTGAATGATATCAATGTCTTCCTTCAACATATGGTCTCTAAGAAAGTGATGATGGATCTGAATGTGCTTTGTCTTCGAGTGCTGAACTGGATTGTGAGCAATCTTGATGGCGCTTTCATTGTCATAGTAGAGGAGCACATTCTTCATGTTGATGCCATAGTCCTTGAGAGTTTGCTTCATCCAGAGAAGCTGAGCGCAGCAAGATCCAACAGCAATATATTCAGCCTCAGCAGTGGATATAGTGATACACAATTCTGCTTCTTTGAAGACCAACAAACAAGAGATCGTCCGAGAAAGTGACATATGCCTGATGTGGACTTGCGATCAACCTTGTCACCAGCATAATCAACATCTGAGAATCCAACTAGATCAAACTCTGAGACCATAATCCTAGCGTTGGGGTGTGAGCCAAATATTGAAGTATTCGCTTCACGACGAGGTGATGCGATTCCTTTGGTGCCGCTTGGAATCGGGCACACATGCAAACGCTACGCATTATATCTGGCCTAGATGCACATAAGTACAATAAAGAACCAATCATGGGGCGATATACCTTTCGATCAAACTCTTTACCATTGTCGTTGGAGCCTAGTTGACCTTTGGTTGGCATTGGCGTCTTGTAACCTTTGCAGTCTTGCATTCCAAACTTCTTCAGACAATCTTTGAGGTATTTTTCTTGTGATATGAAGATGACGTTTCTGTGTTGACGGATTTGAAGACCAAGGAAGAACTTTAGCTCCCCATCATGGACATCTGATATTGCTCTTGCATCATATGCCCGAACTCATCACTGTATCTTTTGTCAGTGCAGTAGAAGATAATGTCATACACATAGATTTGGCATACAAACAACTCTCCATCATATGTCTTCATGAAGAGAGTGGGATCTAGAGAACCAGGTTTTAAGCCTTTGCTCTTCAGGAAGTCTTTGAGTGTGTCATACCAAGCTCGAGGAGCTTGTTTGAGGCCATACGGTGCCTTGTTGAGCTTGTAGACCATATCAGGACGCTTTGGATCTTCAAAACCAGGTGGTTGAGCTACATATACTTCTTCCTCAATTTTTCCATTGAGGAAAGGACTCTTCACATCCGTTTGATACCGGAGAATGTTGTTGTGGTTAGCATAGGCTAGCAGTATGCGAATGGCTTCAAGCCTAGCCATAGGAGCAAAGGTTTCATCGAAGTCAATTCCCTCTACTTGTGTGTAACCTTGAGCAACTAGACAAGCTTTGTTTCTGACAACTTGACCATGCACATCTTGCTTGTTGTGATAGATCCATTTGGTGCCAATGATGTTGTGCTTACGAGGATTAGGACGTTTGACTAGCTCCCAGACATTGTTGAGCTCAAATTGTTGAAGCTCTTCTTGCATAGCTTGAATCCATTCAGGTTCCATGAAGGCTTCATCAAATTTCTTGGGTTCAGATATGGAGACGAATGCAAAGTGCCCACAGAAGTTTGCTAGTTGTGTAGCTTTTTATCGAGTAAGAGGACCAGGTGCATTGATGCTATCAAGAATCTTCTCAATCTGAACTTCATTTGCAACCCGAGGATGAACAGGGCGAAGATTTTGCTGTTGTTGATCATTGTCTTCATCTTCAGCATCAACATTATCTTCGCATTGAGTAGGAGCTGGAATGACAATTTCCTCTTCTACCTGTTCCTCGGTGGGTATGATTTCTCCAGTTCCCATTAGCTTGATAGATTCACTAGGAGAAGCTTCATCTAGCACATTTGGCATGTGCTCTCTTTGCGAGCCGTTAGTCTCATCGAACCGCACATCCACAGTTTCAACCACTTTATAGGGAAAGAGGTGGAAGACTCTGTAGGTCTGCGAATCCTTTCCGTAACCAAGCATAAAACCTTCACGTGCTTTCGGTGCAAATTTGGAAGTGTGATGTGGATCCTTGTTCCAGCACCTAGCACCGAAGACTTTGAAATAGATTACGTTTGGCTTCTTACCAGTGAGTAGTTCATAGGATGCCTTCTTGAAGAATTTGTGAAGATAAACTCTGTTGATGATATGGCATGCAGTATCAATGGCTTCAGGCCAGAACTTTCTTGGAGTCTTGTACTCATCAACATCGTACGTGCCATCTCAATAAGGGTCCTGTTCTTGCGCTCCACGACGCGATTCTGCTGACGTGTGTATGGAGCAGAGATCTCATGAGTGATGCCCAGTGTATCAAGATAAGTGTCGAGGCCAGTGTTCTTGAATTCTGTGCCATTGTCACTCCTAATGTGCTTTATCTTGATGCCATAGTTAGTCATGGCGCGATTGGCAAATCGTTCGAAGACATCCTGCACTTTAGTCTTGTAGAGGATTATGTGCACCCATGTATATCTAGAATAATCATCAACAATGATGAAGCCATAAAGATGTGCAGTGGTAGTAAGGGTAGAGTAATGAGTAGGGCCAAATAAGTCCATGTGTAACAGCTCGAAGGGACATGATGTCGTCATGATTGTCTTCGAGGGATGTTTTTCCCTAGTCATCTTCCCGGCTTCGCAAGCACCACATAAATGATCCTTCTTGAACTGGATGCCCTCGATGCCAATGATGTGCTTCTTCTTCATGAGAGTGTGCAAGTTCCTCATGCCCTAGTCTTCGATGCCAAAGCCAGCACTCTGACGCTTTTGCTAGAAGACATATGGCAAGCTGTGGTCCTGTGGAGAAACCTACCATATACAAATCACCTCTTTGATAACCTTCGAAGACTAGAGATTTGTCAGAATCCATAAGCACAAGGCACGATATTTTCCTAATATCACAATCATGTTAAGATCACAAAGCATTGAGACATACATTAAGTTGTATCCAAGGGATTCAACAAGCATCACTTTATCCATGAGTTGATCCTTTGAGATAGCAACTCTACCTAGGCCCAATACCTTGCTTTTACCAGTGTCAGTGAATGTGATATGGCTTTTAGTAGATGGCCGAAGAGTAGAATCCATGAGAAGGCTTCGATCACCGGTCATGTGGTTAGTGCATCCACTGTCCATAATCCATTCAGTAGCTTTCGGAGTTGTACCCTACAATGCGGTTAGTAGGATAGGCTTCACCAAGAGTATTGTGAAGCATAAACATTTGATGAACAAGCATACTATCAAAGGTAAGATTCTTGGATGGTAAGATGGGATGTTCATCAAGAAATCGAGGGACGAAATAAACGGTAAGACCATTTTGGCACTTTATCTTGTGTCCCACAAGATGTTTTAGGTCCCTAGCATTGTCTTTAGAAGTCAATGATTTTCGGCTGGAGACCCGACCCTGCAAGAGAAGTTAATTCTTCTTAACCACCCACATCTTAATGGGTGTCTTAGAAGCAATGAATCTAAGTGCATCATCTGAGAACTTTGGCTTTGGATCCCTAGGAAATAGTTTTGCAGGAGGTGAATAGTACTCAAAAGAATATGCAGAAAAATTCTTTGTTTTGTGAACATAGCGGTTTGAAGAAACACGCTCATACTCATGAGTCTGATGATTGTTTCCCTGCAAAACATTGGCGTTAGGGTGACCTTGTGAGGTCCTCTGTCTGTATGAAGCCTTTGGGCCATATGAAGCCTTTGATTTGGGGTTTGTCTTCTTCCCTTGTGGTGTCATGATGACATTCACGGGAAGCTTCTCAAGACGACTTTTAGAACCCAGATCTTCTTCATAGGTGACTCATCCTGCAGTTAGTTCCCATAAACCTGGCAAACACTTCACCGTTCTGATTCTTGAATAGTTTATAGTTTGAGTTAAATGACTCGTCAATGATAATAGGGTTAGCACAAGTGAAGCCAGATAAGGTGGATGGATCCACTGAAGGACCTTTTGTAGCAACCCATGTGGTTTTGGGGTACTGATCAGGCTTCCAGAAAGAACCATCAACATTCATTTTCCTGTCGAAACCAACACCCTCTTTCCTAGGGTTTCGGTTCAGAATATGTTTCTTGAGGATATCACATAGTGTCTGATGCCCTTTGAGGCTTTTGTACATGCCTGTTTCAAGCAATGTCTTCAACCTGGCATTCTCATCGGCAATAGTAGTGGTATCCTCAGATGAGGGGTTAGTTACCACATCAACAGTTGAAGATAGTGTAACTTCAGAAGCAGTATAACATTCAGCAACAGAGGTAGCATTGTCACGCTCAAGACATTTTAAGCAAGGTGGCACAAAATCTTCCTGAGCGGAACTGATCTTTTGAGCGAGTAGTGAATCGTTTTCCTTCTGAAGATCTTCATGAGACGCTCTCAGTTTCTCTAGATCTTGCTTCCTTTGAAGATAATCATAGGAAAGATTCTCATGAGTAGCTGAGAGGGTTTCATGTCGAATTTCAAGTTCCTCGTACTTAACGCGAATATTTTTGATGCCTTCGATTAAGGACTGAGTTCGATTCATTTCCACGTCCAACAGGTCATCGCTTTTGTCTACAATTTTTGAATCTTTTCCATGGTTGTTTGTTGTTCAGTTGTAATTTTAGCAAGAGTCTTATAACTGGGTTTGGATTCACTTTCATAGTCATCTTCACTGGAGGTCTAAAAGTAAGCATCGGGAGAGTTTACCTTAGCACTTCGTGCCATGAAGCAGTAGGTGGGAGCAGAATCATTGTCATCATTCTCTTTAGCGTCGGCGTCGTGACCATTGTCTTCAGTGTTGAAGATGGACATGGCGACGAATGCCGAAGCTAGATCCAGGCTTGCCACGCCTGAATCAGACTCCTCCTCAGACTCCACCTCTGCCTCCTCAGAAGCAGACTCCTCCTCTGAATCCATTTCCTTCCCAATGAAAGCACGTGCCTTGCCAGATGAGCTCTTCTTGTAGGATGAAGACTTGGATGAAGACTTTGAAGAAGACTTTGAGGATTTCTTCTTCTTCTTCTTCTTGTCGTCAGAGTCATATTCCTTGCTCTTCTTCTTTTTCTTTGCTTCCTTGTCCCATTGAGGACATTCAGATATGTAGTGGTCTGGCTTCTTGCATTTGTGGCATGTTCTCTTCTTGTAGTCACGAGTGGAAGCCTCATCATTCTTGGAGCTAGATCTTGAATACTTTCCAAAGCGATTCTTCCTGGAGAACTTTTGGAACTTTCTCACAAGCATTGCTAGCTCTTTGCCAATGTCTTCAGGATCATCAGAACTGCAGTCAGATTCTTCAAATGAGGATACATCCTTGGCCTTCAAAGCACGAGATCGGCCATAACTGGGACCATATATATCTCAGATAGCTAGAATTCATGTGTGTTGAGCCTCTCAAGTATGTCAGGTGGATCGAGATCTCTGAAGTCAGGGCGTTCTTGGATCATCAAGGCCAGGGTGTCAAATGAGCTATCAAGTGATCTCAATAGCTTCTTCACTATTTCATGCTTGGTGATCTCTATGGCGCCGAGTGCACGAAGCTCATTTGTGATGTCAGTGAGGCGGTCGAAAGTGAGCTGGACATTCTCATTGTCATTCCTCTTGAATCGATTGAAGAGATTGCGGAGCACATCTATTCTTGAGTCTCTCTGGGTTGAGACGCCTTCGTTGACCTTGGACAGCCAGTCCCAGGCCAGCTTCGCAGTTTCTAGAGCACTCACACGGTCATACTGCCCTTTGGTCAGATGACCACAAATGATGTTCTTGGCGGTTGAGTCCAGTTATGCGAATCTCTTGACATCAGCAGCGGTGACGCCTTCACCGACTTTGGGAACGCCAGTCTTGTCGACATATCAGAGGTCGATGTCAATGGCTTCAAGATGCATGCACATCTTATTCTTCCAGTAGGGGTAATCAGTGCCATCAAAGACGAGGCACGCAGCGGAGACTTTGATTATCCCTGCAGTCGACATAGCTAAAACTCCAGGTGGTTAAACCAAATCACACAGAACAAGGGAGCACACAGAACAAAGTGCTATTTATCAACTAGAGGGGGTGAATAGGCGATTTTTATGAAAGTCTTCAAGACAGTCAATGTCTTTGAAGATAGACAATCGAATGCAACCTACACAGTATGCAGCGGAAGATAAACTACACTAGCCAAGCCATAGTCTAGGAAATAGTACTGAGTAAGCACGAAGACAAATAGCAGGTAGATTGAGTGGATCAAGATAGGAAGATAGTATGAAGCCAATTATGCAATCGGAGAGAATGTCTTCGCACATTGAAGTCAAACAGGACAAACAAGCAATGTCTTCATGAAGCTAAACAGTAAGTAAGGGTGAAGTGATAGAACTAGTTGCTTGGCTAAGACAAGGATTTGGTAGACCAGATCCAGTTGCTGTGACAACTGTACGTCTGGTTAGGGAGGCTGAGATTGAACTCAGAAGACCACGTCTTCACCTTATTCCCCTTGATCTAAGGACACTTAGTCCTCGCCCAATCACTCTGGTAAGTCCTCAAGGTAGACTTCCGAACCTTCACAGACTTCGTTCACCGACGATCCACAATGACTCTTGGATCCTCAGAACGCGACGCCTAACCAACTGAAAGATACATAGTCTTCAAGTGTAATAAGTCTTCAGATCAGCGGACAAAAAGACTTCAGTGATGCCTAACACTCTTTGGCTCTGGGTGTTTTGGGCTTTGTCCTCGCAAGGTTTCTCTCTCAAAGGCTTCGGAGGTGGGTTGCTCTCAAACGACAAAAGCCGTGCACAAACTCTGAGCAGCCACCAATTTATGGTATAGGGGGTGGGCTATTTATAGCCAGGAGGCAACCCGACATGATATGTCTGAAATGACCCTGGGTCACTGAGGAACCGACACGTGTCCAACAGTCAGATTTCAAACACACGCGGCAGCTTGACTTGGGCTACAAGCAAAGCTGACTCATCCAACTCCGGATAAGATTTACTCTCATAGTCTTCACTCGAAGACATAGGATTTGGGTTGAGCATCACATCAGTTTTCTGACTTTGTTCGCTTGGACCCGACTTAACAGTTCGGTGGTTCCTATGACTCAAGAAAGAAGAAAATGAAACTATGTCTTCGCACTCCATTGACTTCAAGTGAATGTCTTCATACGTCATTATCTTCTACGTGAATGTCTTCACGAACCACCATTGTCTTCAATGTCTTCATACTTTTTTAGGGGTCATCTCTGGTAGGTAAACCGAATCAATGAGGGACTTCTACCTGTGCCATCCTGCAATTCTCACAAACACATTAGTCCCTCAACCACGTTTGTCGTCAATACTCCAAAACCAACTAGGTGTAGCACTAGATGCACTTACACACCGCCGCAGCGGACCGGCGCCCCGAGCTCGAGTCGTGGCGCTGCCCACACAGCCACCACGGACGCCGATGCTGAAGAAGAGGTCTGGGGCCGCTGCCCCGGCGTCTGAGAACCACAAACCCGTCATCACACGCTCTTGATCCGCGCCGCTGGATCAGCAACACCCCCCCACCACCACCACCACCACCACGGTTTGCGGTCAAAACCACCATCCGAGCCCCTCCACCGCGCGCCCCGTCGGGTAGCACCATTGCCGGAGCAGTAGCACGACGTCAAACCTCCACCACGCCATAACACACGGCCGCCAGGTAGCAGATCCGCCCTGACTAGCCCCCTGCGCACCCCCTGCCGCACACCTCACGAAGCCGTCACGAGCCTGCCTGTCGCCAACACGTTCCCTCGGACCACCGGATCTGTGCTAGCCCGCGCCAGAGCCACCCCCGCGTGCTATCGCGCCAGACCTGCCCGCACACTTCCTGGAGCCTAACCAGGCTTCGCCGGCGGGCTCCTCAGATAGCGACAAGGTGAGGGCGAGGAGGGAAGTGGCGGTGCCGGAGGGGTTCCGCCGAATCGCCAGAGATAGGTGACGCAAGGGCGGTTGACACTTTGGTCCCATTTATGATTTATACAATGCACAGAGCTCATAATATAAATACTTCTCATTTGTTCTAGAATCTTTAAAATTATTTAGATGATAAAGGGTTCTTCGTTTTATATTATAAAGCAACGACCACCGACAAGGTTCATACAAGGAGCAGCTAAAGTGACGAGAGAACACAAAAGATATAATCTTGCTGGGGCTCAGCACAACATCATCTGAAATCTTTCAAATTATTCAAAAAGTATATCCAATTGGGACTAGTTTCAGATCCCTCAACACAATACAAACAATAAAAATTAACTGTGAATCGATCAGATGGTCTGAACTATAATATACATATATCATTTAGCAAATAAGCTTTAAATAACCGTGTCTTACAGTGTGCACCGAACCTATGTTATTTTTGCATGTGTGTATGGATAAAATTACGGTGTATTCTTTTATATTACTTTTTGAACAAGAGTTACGGTCGATGAAATTGAATTCCTACAAATTGAGCGTAGCTCAGATGGTTAGATTTCTTTCGGTGGAACCAGCCCACTCCTAGATTTGGTATTGTGCTCGCATTTTTTGAATTTATTTCAGACTTTCTGATGCCCGTGATAATTTTATCATATGTCTTTGCATGATTGCATCCCATATATCGAGAATGAAAGCACACGTATAGTCCAGGATTGCACCAGAGCGAGCTAGTGAGTTGATGTTCGGTCCTTACCAAGTCTGATTTGTTTTAGGGGTCCTTACCAAGTCTGATATAACTATGCAATAGGACCACCAGGCTTAAAAAAGTGCTACTTCTTCCGTCCATATTATAAGAGCGGTTTTTTTGTCCAAGAAAACATATGCGTTTTTTGTTTTGTTTTTGACATTATATTAGTGTAAAAAATGCTCCTTCCTATATTATGGGACGGAGGAAGTAGTTACGGGATGAAGGAAGTAATTAACAACATAGACCCGAGAGTAAACCTGATCATGGACAGCCCAACCCAAGCCCAGCTCCAAAAACCCAGTCCAGGTCAGGTCGGGCTTACCTTTTGGGTTGGGCTTGGGCTTCATTCTACAACATGAAAACGTATTTGGGCTTGGGCATCCATTTCCTGATTTTTGGGCCGGGATTCCGGGCTTTTGGTTGCTTTTCAAGATGGAATCAAAACTTGAGAAAAAAGCATTTTTAGGCTTTGGGCCTGTTGTTTAAGGATCGGGCTTTTGCAAGCACGGTCCAAAACCCAGCCCGGCCCGATCAGACTTCTGCAAGCCCGGTCCAAAAACCTGGCCCGGCCCGGCCCGGCCCGATGTATGATCATAGAGAGAAGGAAATGGAGCCAAAGAGGTAGGTTTGCTGTTAAATTAGCCCCAATAATTGCACCCCCATCCATCTAATTTAATAATAGCACATGACATGGTACTCCCACTTTGCCATCCCATCCATCTACTTTAGAATCTTGATCGGTCCTTTGTAGAAAGTGCCACCAACCCACCGTGGATAACCAGCTTGATCAGTAAGGTAGTAGGAGTACATGTCCCCTTTCATCTCACTGACTAATTGGCAAAAACATCCCAATACACCGAGGGTCCCTGGGAAAAACCGGTCTCATCTTTACTAGGAAAAGAAAATTTTGTTACACAAATCCTCATCACTCCATGCAAGTGTATCACATGCATAGTGTAGTACTGGCATCGATCGAGAAAAGCAGAGGAAAAACTAAGTACACGTGGCGATGCCTCAGAAGGTGGCCTTCTTGAGCGAGGTGATGGTGACCGACGACCCCAGCGGCGAGGAGCCGACCTGGACGTCGAAGGAGTCGTACCGGAGGAAGAGCTCGGCGACGAGGAGGCGCGCGATGAGCACCACGAAGTCCTTGCCGGCGCA
Source organism: Aegilops tauschii subsp. strangulata (assembly GCF_002575655.3). Classification (NCBI taxonomy): domain Eukaryota; kingdom Viridiplantae; phylum Streptophyta; class Magnoliopsida; order Poales; family Poaceae; genus Aegilops; species Aegilops tauschii. Next base: position 491,764,799 of record NC_053039.3, read on the forward strand.
CTGCTTGTCCTGCAGCGTGGGCGTCGCCGACTCGGGCCCGTTGGACCACACCACGTACCGGAGCAGCCGCTCGCCGTCCTCGCCCAGGAACCTGTCGGGGACGTAGTCCTCGGCGCGCGGGAACACGCGCGGGTCCTTGGTGGCCATGGGCTGGTACCCGAACAGCAGCTCCCCCTCCCGCACCTCGTACCCGTAGTCGTGGCTCTCCACCACCATGTCCCGCTTCGCGCGCCCGTACTGCATCGCCACCGGCGGCTCGATCCGCAGCGCCTCGTACACGGCCGACTTCACCAGCGGCATCTCGGCCAGCGCCTGCATCGTCACCTCCCCGCCGTTGGCGCGCACCGCGGCGCGCACCTCCGTCGCCAGGCGGCCGTGCACCCGGCCGCCGGCGCGGCCCAGCCACTTCACCAGCGACGGGAACAGGATCTTGATGCCGCCGAAGGAGTTGAAGCACATGGCGAAGAGGATGTTGTGCACCGCCTCCTCCCGCGCGATGCCCAGCCGCTCGCCCTCGTCGATCACCGCCTTGCCGGCGTCGCGGAAGAAGTCGGCGAGGCGGCCGTAGTCCTTCTTGATGAGCGCCGGCGGGAGGCGGAAGCTGTGGAGGAGGCCGTCCTCGACGAGGGTGGGCAGGCCGAGGCTGAGCAGCGGGCTGATCTGGAACAGCAGCCACTTGGCGATCAGCTTGGGCCCTTCCTCCCGGAGCGGCGAGTCGACGGGGTCGCGGCCGAGGAGCGCCTGGCAGAGGAAGCCGAAGGCGGCGTCGTCGTTGTAGTTGCCGAAGTCGGCCTTGCCGACGCGGGCGAGGTCGTTCTCCATGCGGCCGAAGAGGCCGCCGTAGACCTCGCGGAACGTGGGGATGACGTGCTGGCGGCGGTGGGTGAGGAGGTGGAAGAGGAGCGACTTGAGCGGCGCGTGGTTGGGCTCGGCGGGGTCGACGTAGGAGAGCACGCGGTAGCCGCCGGTGAGGTGGGTGGAGGGCATGAAGGTGCCGGTGAAGAGGTCGGTCTTGTCGACGAGCGAGGTGTCGAAGAGGACCGGGAAGGAGGCGGCGTCGAGGAGCGCCACCACGCGGGGGTCCTTGGCCACGAAGGGGCCGGGGGGCATGTTGAGGCGCACCACCGTGGAGCGGTGCGCGCGGACGCGCGCCGCGAAGAAGCCGTCGCGCCCGCCGGGCCCGTAGAAGTACTCCAGCCGGTCCTTGAGCGCGCCCAGCAGCGGCGGGCCGTGCTCGCCCGGCACTTTCCGCAGCGGCAGCCGGCGCTTGGGCGACAGCACCTCGTGCCGGTCCGTCGCGGACGCGGACGCCCGGGTCAGCCGCCGCCTGGCGCCCGCGCTCGGCGCGGCGAAGGAGAGCTGGTGGATTGCCGTCGCCATTTGGTTTGATCCGTGCGAGAGCTGCTACAGAGCGAAGTCCACGGCGGCTGCTCCTTTTGGTGTGCCGTGTGCTGGTGCTGGTGCTGGTCTGGTATAATGACTCGGTTCGGGTGTGGGGGCGGCCATTTAAAAAGCGGCGTTGGAGACGGGCAGTGCGCCTTGACTGCGCGCGTGCAGGGAGTGGGAAACGTGGGCCTTTCGGGCGCTGCGCCGCTCGCGTGGCCGCGGCCGGTGGTGTGTCTGATCAGACGAGTAGAGTGGAGCAGCTTCCGCTCACCGACCGCGGCGCGGCCTCGTGCGCTTGGAGAACCGGTAATAGGTGGCGACTGCTGAGAGCATCATTTGACTAATTGATTTTTGATACTGTTGGTAGATGTATCGGAAGGCGTTCGCGGACAAGTCGACTGATTTGCATTTATCCGTTTGGGCAACCGTCGTGTTCATTTTCAAAAATCTCAAAACAATACAGATGCATCGGAGATTCGCAGGGGCACGCACCTGCCATGCCATGCACTGCCCGCCCCTCGATTGCCTCATGATTCGTGAAGTTGTTGAATCCCACATGAGGGCATAGTAAATTTTAAGTTTCAGTCGTTAAAACTTACAATTTTTTATCTCAAACTTGTGGTTTTCTCACTGCTCTTACTAAGTTTCATAGATAAAATTCTAATACATTTTTTTGTTGGTTGTAGGCACAAAAATCATGATTTTATTGGTCACTTGAACTAAGTTTCAAGAGTTGAACCTTAACATTTATTTTTTCAAAATTCGGCAAAATATATTTAAAATGGATCTTATTTGAAAGCGCTCGTCACGAGAAATGCGAATATGAAAGCATAACTTATTTGGACTGTTCATTTAAAAGATATAAATGTTGGAAAATCAGAAGCCAAAAATAAAAGCACGCGCGAGGACCTACGTGCCACAAATCTGTTCCCACAAATGCATGCATGTAGATCGTTCAATCAATATAACACCTCAAATCCATACAAAAGCCATCAACCGAGGAGCTTGCTGATGTCGTCCATGATTGTTGAAGCTATGGCGTGCTGGGTAACGCAGTGATTTCAAAAAATTTCCTAAGCACACGCAATATCCATCTAGGTGATGCATAGCAACGAGAGGGGAGAGTGTTGTCTACGTATCCTTGTAGACCGAAAGCGGAAGCGTTATGACAACGCGGTTGATGTAGTCGTACGTCTTCACGATCCGACCGATCCTAGTACCGAAAATACGGCACCTTCGCGATCTGCACACGTTCAGCTCGGTGACGTCCCACGAACTCTCGATCCAGCTGAGTGTCGAGGGAGAGCTTCGTCAGCACGACGGCGTGATGACAGTGATGATGAAGTTACCGGCGCAGGGCTTCGCCTAAGCACTACGACAATATGACCGAGGTGGATTATGGTGGAGGGGGGCACCGCACACGGCTAAGACAGTTGTCTGTTGTTGTGTTCTAGGGTGCCCCCTGCCCTCGTATATAAAGGAGCAAGGGGGGAGGCCAGCCGGCCCTAGGGCGCGCTAAGGAGGGGAGGAATCCTCCTCCTAGTAGGAGTAGGATTCCTCCTTTCCTAGTCCTACTAGGAGGGGGAAGGAGGGAGTAGGAGAGGGGAAGGAAAGGGGGGGCACCCCCCCTCCTAGTCCAATTCAGAGTCAAGGGGGAGGGGGCGCGCGGCCTGCCCTGGCAGCCCCTCTCTCTCCACTAAGGCCCATCTAGGCCCACTAGTTCCCCGGGGGGGGGGGGGGGGTTCCGGTAACCCTCCGACACTTCGGTTTTCTCCGAAATCACCCAGAACACTTTCGGTGTCCGAATATAGCCGTCCAATATATCAATCTTTATGTCTCGACCATTTCGAGACTCCTCGTCATGTCCGTGATTATATCGAGACTCCGAACTACCTTCGGTACATCAAAACACATAAACTCATAATACCGATCGTCACCGAACGTTAAGCGTGCGGACCCTACGGGTTCGAGAACTATGTAGACATGACTGAGACACGTCTCAGGTCAATAACCAATAGCGGAACCTGGATGCTCATATTGGTTCCTACATATTCTACGAAGATCTTTATCGGTCAAACCGCATAACAACATACGTTGTTCCCTTTGTCATCGGTATGTTACTTGCTCATCTCAATAACTAGTTCAATCTCGTTACCGGCAAGTCTCTTTACTCGTTCCGTAATGCATCATCCCGCAACTGACTCATTAGTCACATCACTTGCAAGGCTTATAGTGATGTGCATTACCGAGAGGGCCCAGAGATACCTCTACGACAATCGGAGTGACAAATCCTAATCTCGATCTGTGCCAACTCAACAAACACCATCGGAGACACCTGTAGAGCACCTTTATAATCACCCAGTTACGTTGTGACGCTTGGTAGCACACTAAGTGTTCCTCCGGTATTCGGGAGTTGCATAATCTCATAGTCATAGGAACATGTATAAGTCATGAAGAAAGCAATAGCAAATAAACTAAACAATCAAGTGCTAGGCTAACGTAATGGGTCAACTCAATCACATCATTCTCTAATGATGTGATCCCGTTAATCAAATGACAACTCATGTCTATGGCTAGGAAACTTAACCATCTTTGATTCAACGAGCTAGTCAAGTAGAGGCATACTAGTGACACTCTGTTTGTCTATGTATTCACACATGTACTAAGTTTCTGGTTAATACAATTCTAGCATGAATAATAAACATTTATCATGATATAAGAAAATATAAATAACAACTTTGTTATTGCCTCTAGGGCATATTTCCTTCAGTCTCCCACTTGCACTAGAGTCAATAATCTAGATTACACAGTAATGATTCTAACACCCATGGAGTCTTGGTGCTGATCATGTTTTGCTCGTGAGAGAGGCTTAGTCAATGGGTCTGCAACATTCAGATCCGTATGTATCTTGCAAATCTCTATGTCTCCCTCCTTGACTTGATCGCGGATGTAATTGAAGCGTCTCTAGATGTGCTTGGTTCTCTTGTGAAATCTGGATTCCTTTGCCAAGGCAATTGCACCAGTATTGTCACAAAATATTTTCATTGGACCCGATGCACTAGGTACGACACCTAGATTGGATATGAACTCCTTCATTTGCTGCTTCCGAAGCAGCTATGTACTCCGCTTCACACGTAGATCCCGCCACGACGCTTTGCTTAGAACTGCACCAACTGATAGCTCCACCGTTCAATATAAACACGTATCCGGTTTGTGACTTAGAGTCATCCGGATCAGTGTCAAAGCTTGCAACGACGTAACCATTTACGACAAGCTCTTTGTCACCTCCATAAACGAGAAACATATCCTTAGTCCTTTTCAGGTATTTCAGGATGTTCTTGACCGCTGTCCAGTGATCCACTCCTGGATTACTTTGGTACCTCCCTGCTAGACTAATAGCAAGGCACACATCAGGTCTGGTACACAACATTACATACATGATAGAACCTATGGCTGAAGCATAGGGAATGACCTTCATTTTCTCTCTATCTTTTGCAGTGGTCGGGCATTGAGTCTGACTCAACTTCACACCTTGTAACACAGGCAAGAACCCTTTCTTTGCTTGATCCATTTTGAACTTCTTCAAAACTTTATCAAGGTATGTGCTTTGTGAAAGTCCAATTAAGCGTCTTGATCTATCTCTATAGATCTTGATGGCCAATATATAAGCAGCCTCACCGAGGTCTTTCATTGAAAAACTCTTGTTCAAGTATCCTTTTATGCTATCCAGAAATTCTATATCATTTCAAATCAACAATATGTCATCCACATATAATATTAGAAATGCTACAAAGTTCCCACTCACTTCTTGTAAATATAGGCTTCTCCAAAAGTCTGTATAAAACCATATGCTTTGATCACACTATCAAAATGTTTATTCCAACTCCGAGATGCTTGCACCAGTCCATAAATGGATTGCTGGAGCTTGCACACTTTGTTAGCATCCTTTGGATTGATAAAACCTTCAGGTTGCATCATATGCAACACTTCTTCCAGAAATTCATTCAGGAATACAGTCTTTACACCCATTTGCCAAATTTCATAATCATAAAATTCAGCAAATTCTAACATGATTCGGACGGACTTAAGCATCGCTACGGGTGAGAAAGTCTCATCGTAGTCAACTCCTTGAACTTGTCGAAAACCTTTCGCAACAAGTCGAGCTTTGTAGACAGTAACATTACCGTCAGCGTCAGTCTTCTTCTTGAAGATCCATTTATTCTCGATGGCTTGCTGATCAACGGGCAAGTCAACCAAAGTCCACACTTTGTTCTCATACATGGATCCCATCTCAGATGTCATGGCCTCAAGCCATTTTGCGGAATCTGGGCTCATCATCGCTTCCTCATAGTTCGTAGGTTCGTCATGGTCAAGTAACATGACCTCCAGTACAGGATTACCGTACCACTCTGGTACGGATCTTACTCTGGTTGACCTACGAGGTTCAGTAACTTGATCTGAAGTTATATGATCATCATCATTGGCTTCCTCACTAATTGGTGTAGGAGTCACAGGAACTGATTTCCGTGATGAACTACTTTCCTATAAGGGAGTAGGTACAGTTACCTCATCAAGTTCTACTTTCCTCCCACTCACTTCTTTCGAGAGAAACTCCTTCTCTAGAAAGGATCCATTCTTAGCAACGAATGTCTTGCCTTCGGATCTGTGATAGAAGGTGTACCCAACAGTCTCCTTTGGGTATCCTATGAAGACACATTTCTCCGATTTGGGTTCGAGCTTATCAGGTTGAAGCTTTTTCACATAAGCATCGCAGCCCCAAACTTTAAGAAACGACAACTTGGGTTTCTTGCCAAACGACAGTTCATAAGGTGTCGTCTCAACGGATTTAGATGGTGCCCTATTTAACGTGAATGCAGCTGTCTCTTAAGCATAACCCCAAAACGATAGCGGTAAATCAGTAAGAGACATCATAGATCGCACCATATCTAGTAAAGTACGATTATGACGTTCGGACACACCGTTACGCTGTGGTGTTCCGGGTGGCGTGAGTTGCGAAACTATTCCGCATTGTTTCAAATGAAGACCAAACTCATAACTCAAATATTCTCCTCCACGATCAGATCGTAGAAACTTTATTTTCTTGTTACGATGATTTTCCACTTCACTCTGAAATTCTTTGAACTTTTCAAATGTTTCAGACTTATGTTTCATTAAGTAGATATACCCATATCTGCTCAAATCATCTGTGAAGGTGAGAAAATAACGATACCCGCCGCGAGCCTCAATATTCATTGGACCACATACATCAGTATGTATGATTTCCAACAAATCTGTTGCTCACTCCATTGTTCCGGAGAACAGAGTTTTAGTCATCTTGCCCATGAGGCATGGTTCGCAAGTACCAAGCAATTCATAATCAAGTGATTCCAAAAGTCCATCAGAATGGAGTTTCTTCATGCGCTTTACACCAATATGACCTAAACAGAAGTGCCACAAATAAGTTGCACTATCATTATCAACTCTGCATCTTTTGGCTTCAATATTATGAATATGTGTCACTACTATCGAGATTCAACAAAAATAGACCACTCTTTAAGGGTGCATGACCATAAAAGATATTACTCATATAAATAGAACAACCATTATTCTCTGATTTAAATGAATAACCGTCTCGCATCAAACAAGATCCAGATATAATGTCCATGCTTAACGCTGGCACCAAATAACAATTATTCAGGTCTAAAACTAATCCCGAAGGTAGATGTAGAGGTAGCGTGCCGACGGCGATCACATCGACTTTGGAACCACTTCCCACGCGCATCGTCAGTTCGTCCTTAGCCAATCTTCGCTTAATCCGTAGTCCCTGTTTCGAGTTGCAAATATTAGCAATAGAACCAGTATCAAATACCCAGGCACTACTGCAAGCATTAGTAAGGTACACATCAATAACATGTGTATCACATATACCTTTGTTCACCTTGCCATTCTTCTTATCCGCCAAATACTTGGGGCAGTTCCGCTTCCAGTGACCAGTCCCTTTGTAGTAGAAGCACTCAGTCTCAGGCTTAGGTCCAGACTTGGGCTTCTTCACTTGAGCAGCAACTTGCTTGCCGCTCTTCTTGAAGTTCCCCTTCTTCCCTTTACCCTTTTTCTTGAAACTGGTGGTCTTGTTGACCACCAACACTTTATGCTCTTTCTTGATTTCTACCTCCACAGCCTTTAGCATTGCGAAGAGCTTGGGAATTGTCTTATCCATCCCTTGCATATTATAGTTCATCATGAAGCTCTTGTAGCTTGGTGGCAGTGATTGAAGAATTCTGTCAATGACACTATCATCAGGAAGATTAACTCCTAGTTAAATCAAGTGATTGTTATACCCAGACATTTTGAGTATATGCTCACTGACAGAACTACTCTCCTCCATTTTGCATCTGTAGAACTTATTGGAGACTTCATATCTCTCAATCCGGGCATTTGATTGAAATATTAACTTCAACTCCTGGAACATCTCATATGCTCCATGACGTTCAAAACGCCGTTGAAGTCCCGGTTCTAAGCCGTAAAGCATGGCACACTGAACTATCGAGTAGTCATCAGCTTTGCTCTGCCAGACGTTCATAACATCTGGCGTTGCTCCTGCAGCGGGTTTGGCACCTAGCGGTGCTTCTAGAATGTAATTCTTCTATGCAGCAATGACGATAATCCTCAAGTTACGGACCCAGTCCGTGTAGTTGCTACCATCATCTTTCAACTTAGCTTTCTCTAGGAACGCATTAAAATTCGACGGAACAACAGCACGGGCCATCTATCTACAACAACATAGACATGCAAAATACTATCAGGTACTAAGTTCATGATAAATTAAAGTTCAATTAATCATATTACTTAAGAACTCCCACTTAGATAGACATCCCTTTAATCATCTAAGTGATCACGTGATCCAAATCAACTAAACCATGTCCGATCATCACGTGAGATGGAGTAGTTTTGAATGGTGAACATCACTATGTTGATCATATCTACTATATGATTCACGCTTGACCTTTCGGTCTCAGTGTTCCGAGGACATATCTACATATGCTAGGCTCGTCAAGTTTAACCTGAGTATTATGCGTGTCCAAAACTGGCTTGCACCCGTTGTATGTGAACGTAGAGCTTATCACACCTGATCATCACGTGGTGTCTTGGCACGACGAACTTTCACAACGGTGTATACTCAGGGAGAACACTTGTACCTTGAAATTTAGTGAGAGATCATCTTATAATGCTACCGCCAAACTAAGCAAAATAAGATGCATAAAGGATAAACATCACATGCAATCAATATAAGTGATATGATATGGCAATCATCATCTTATGCCTTTGATCTCCATCTCCAAAGCATCGTCAATCACCATCGTCACTGGCTTGACACCTTGATCTCCATCGAAGCATCGTTAATCTTCTTGCCAACTATTGCTTCTACGACTATCGCTACCGCTTAGTGATAAAGTAAAGCAATTACATGGCGATTGCATTTCATACAATAAAGCGACAATCATATGGCTCCTGCCAGTTGCCGATAACTCTGTTACAAAACATGATCATCTCATAGAATAAAATTTAGCATCATGTCTTGACCATATCACATCACAACATGCCCTGCAAAAACAAGTTAGACGTCCTCTACTTTGTTGTTGCAAGTTTTACGTGGCTGCTACGGGCTGAGCAAGAACCGTTCTTACCTACGCATCAAAACCACAACGATTTTTCGTCAAGTGTGCTGTTTTAACCTTCAACAAGGACCGGGCGTAGCCACACTCGATTCAACTAAAGTTGAAGAAACTGACACCCGCCAGCCACCTGTGTGCGAAGCACGTCGGTAGAACCAGTCTCGCGTAAGCGTACGCGTAATGTCGGTCCGGGTCGCTTCATCCAACAATACCGCCGAATCAAATTATGACATGCTGGTAAGCAGTATGACTATTATCGCCCACAACTCATTTGTGTTCTACTCGTGCATATAACTGAAGGAAATATGCCCTAGAGGCAATAATAAAGTATTATATATTTCCTTATATCATGATAAATGTTTATTATTCATGCTAGAATTGTATTAACCGGAAACATAATACATGTGTGAATACATAGACAAACAGAGTGTCACTAGTATGCCTCTACTTGACTAGCTCGTTAATCAAAGATGGTTATGTTTCCTAGCCATAGACATGAGTTGTCATTTGATTAACGGGATCACCTCATTAGGAGAATGACGTGATTGACTTGACCCATTCCGTTAGCTTAGCACCCGATCGTTTAGTATGTTGCTATTGCTTTCTTCATGACTTATACATGTTCCTATGACTATGAGATTATGCAACTCCCGTTTACCGGAGGAACACTTTGTGTGCTACCAAACGTCACAACGTAAATGGGTGATTATAAAGGTGCTCTACAGGTGTCTCCAAAGGTACTTGTTGGGTTGGCGTATTTCGAGATTAGGATTTGTCACTCCAATTGTCGGAGAGGTATCTCTGGGCCCACTCGGTAATGCACATCACTATAAGCCTTGCAAGCATTGTGACTAATGAGTTAGTTGCGGGATGATGTGTTACGGAACGAGTAAAGAGACTTGCCGGTAACGAGATTGAACTAGGTATCGAGATACCGACGATCAAATCTCGGGCAAGTAACATACCGGTGACAAAGGGAACAACGTATGTTGTTATGCGGTCTGACCGATAAAGATCTTCGTAGAATATGTGGGAGCCAATATGGGCATCCAGGTCCCGCTATTGGTTATTGACCGGAGACGTGTCTCGGTCATGTCTACATAGTTCTCGAACCCGTAGGGTCCGCACGCTTAACGTTACGATGACAGTTTTATTGAGTTTTGATGTACCGAAGGAGTTTGGAGTCCCGGATGAGATCGGGGATATGACGAGGAGTCTCGAAATGGTCGAGACGTAAAGAGCGATATATTGGACGACTATATTCGGACTTCGGAAAGGTTCCGAGTGATTCGGGTATTTTTCAGAGTACCGGAGAGTTACGGGAATACGTATTGGGCCTTATTGGGCCATACGGGAAAGAAGGAAAAGGGCCTCAAGGGTGGCCGCACCCCTCCCCTTGGTCTGGTCCGAATTGGACTAGGGAAGGGGGGCACCCCTTCCTTCCTTCTCTTTTTCCCTTCCTCTTTTCCTATTCCATATGGGAGGTGGAATCCTACTAGGACTAGGGAGTCCTAGTAGGACTCCACACTTGGTGCGCCCCCTCCTAGGGCCGGCCTCCTCCTCCCTTGCTCGTTTATATACGGGGGCAGGGGGGCACCCCAAGGACACACTTTGATATATGATATTTTAGCTGTGTGCGGTGCCCCCCTCCACCAGATTACACCTCGATAATACCGTCGCGGAGCTTAGGCAAAGCCCTGCGTCGGTGGAACATCATCATCGTCACCACGCCATCGTGCTGACGAAACTCTCCCTCAACACTCGGCTGGATCGGAGTTCAAGGGACGTCATCGAGCTGAACGTGTGTAGAACTCGGAGGTGCCGTACGTTCGGTACTTGATCGGTCGGATCGTGAAGACGTACGACTACATCAACCGCGTTGTGATAACGCTTCCGCTGTCGGTCTACGAGGGTACGTGGACAACACACTCCCCTCTCGTTGCTATGCATCGCCATGATCTTGCGTGTGCGTAGGAATTTTTTTGAAATTACTACGTTCCCCAACAGTGGCATCCGAGCCTGGTTTTATGCGTTGATGCTATGCACGAGTAGAACACAAGTGAGTTGTGGGCGATATAAGTCATACTGCTTACCAGCATGTCATACTTTGGTTCAGCGGTATTGTGAGATGAAGCGGCCCGGACCGACATTACGCGTACTTTTACGCGAGACTGGTTTCACCGTTCGGAGCACTCGTTGCTTAAAGGTGACTGGCAGGTGTCTGTCTCTCTCACTTTAGTTGAACCAAGTGTGGCTACGCCCGGTCCTTGCGAAGGTTAAAACAGTACCAACTTGACAAACTATCGTTGTGGTTTTGATGCGTAGGTAAGAACGGTTCTTGCTAAGCCCGTAGCAGCCACGTAAAATATGCAACAACAAAGTAGAGGACATCTAACTTGTTTTTGCAGGGCATGTTGTGATATGATATGGTCAAGACATGATGTGATATAATGTGTTGTATGAGATGATCATGTTTTGTAACCGAGTTATCGGCAACTGGCAGGAGCCATATGGTTGTCGCTTTATTGTATGAGATGCAATCGCCATGTAATAGTTTTACTTTATCACTAAGCGGTAGCGATAGTCGTAAAAGCAATAAGTTGGCGAGACGACAATGATGCTACGATGGAGATCAAGGTGTCGCGCCGGTGACGATGGTGATCATGACGGTGCTTCGGAGATGGAGATCACAAGCACGGTGCTTCGGAGATGGAGATCACAAGCACAAGATGATGATGGCCATATCATATCACTTATATTGATTGCATGTGATGTTAATCCTTTATGCATCTTATCTTGCTTTGTTTGACGGTAGCATTATAAGATGATCCTTCACTAAATTATCAAAGTATAAGTGTTCTCCCTGAGTATGCACCGTTGCAAAAGTTCTTCGTGCTGAGACACCACGTGATGATCGGGTGTGATAGGCTCTACGTTCAAATACAACGGGTGCAAAACAGTTGCACACGCGGAATACTCAGGTTAAACTTGACGAGCCTAGCATATAACAGATATGGCCTCGGAACACGAAGACCGAAAGGTCGAGCGTGAATCATATAGTAGATATGATCAACATAGTGATGTTCACCATTGAAACTACTCCATCTCACATGATGATCGGACATGGTTTAGTTGATATGGATCACGTGATCACTTAGAGGATTAGAGGGATGTCTATCTAAGTGGGAGTTCTTAAGTAATATGATTAATTGCACTTAAATTTATCATGAACTTAGTCCTGATAGTATTTTGCAAATTATGTTGTAGATCAATAGCTCGCGTTGTTGCTTCCCTGTTTTATTTTTTGATATGTTCCTAGAGAAAATTATGTTGAAAGATGTTAGTAGCAAAGATGCGGATTGGATCCGTGATCTGAGGATTATCCTCATTGCTGCACAGAAAAATTATGTCCTTGATGCACCGCTAGGTGACAGACCTATTGCAGGAGCAGATGCAGACGTTATGAACGTTTGGCTAGCTCAATATGATGACTACTTGATAGTTAAGTGCACCATGCTTAACGGCTTAGAATCGGGACTTCAAAGACGTTTTGAATGTCATGGACCATATGAGATGTTCCAGGAGTTGAAGTTAATATTTCAAGCAAATACCCGAGTTGAGAGATATGAAGTCTCCAACAAGTTCTATAGCTAAAAGATGGAGGAGAATTGCTCAACTAGTGAGCATGTGCTCAGATTGTCTGGGTACTACAATCGCTTGAATCAAGTGGGAGTTAATCTTCCAGATAAAATAGTGATTGACAGAATTCTCTAGTCACCATCACCAAGTTAGTAGAACTTCGTGATGAACTATAGTATGCAAGGGATGAAGAAAGTAATTCCCGAGCTCTTCGTGATGCTGAAATCGACAAAGGTAGAAATCAAGAAAAACATCAAGTGTTGATGATTGACGAGACCACTAGTTTCAAGAAAAGGGCAAAGGGAAGAAGGGGAACTTCAAGAAGAACGGCAAACAAGTTGCTGCTCAAGTGAAGAAGCCTAAGTCTGGTCCTAAGCCTGAGACTAAGTGCTTCTACTGCAAAGGGACTGGTCACTGGAAGCGGAACTACCCCAACTATTTGGTGGATAAGAAGGATGGCAAAGTGAACAAAGGTATATTTGATATACAGATTATTGATGTGTACTTTACTAATGTTTATAGCAACCCCTCGGTAATTGATACTGGTTCAGTTGCTAAGAGTAGTAACTCGAAACAGGAGTTGCAGAATAAACAGAGACTAGTAAAAGGCGAGGTGACGATGTGTGTTGGAAGTAGTTCCAAGATTGATATGATCATCATCGCACACTCCCTGTACTTTCGGGATTAGTGTTGAAACTAAATAAGTGTTATTTGGTGTTTGCGTTGAGCATGAATATGATTTGATCATGTTTATTGCAATACGGTTATTCATTTAAATTAGAGAACAATTGTTGTTCTGTTTACATGAATAAAATCTTCTATGGTCATACACACCAACGAAAATGGTTTGTTGGATCTCGATCATAGTGATACACATAATCATAATATTGAAGCCAAAAGATGCAAAGTTAATAATGATAGTGCAACTTATTTGTGGCACTGCCGTTTAGGTCATATCGGTGTAAAGCGCATGAAGAAACTCCATGCCGATGGACTTTTGGAATCACTTGATTATGAATCACTTGGTACTTGCGAACCGTGCCTCATGGGCAAGATGACTAAAACGCCGTTCTCCGGAACTATGGAGAGAGCAACAGATTTGTTGGAAGTCATACATACAGATGTATGTGGTCCGATGAATGTTGAGGCTCGTGGCGGATATCGTTATTTTCTCACCTTCACAGATGATTTAAGCAGATATGGGTATATCTACTTAATGAAACATAAGTCTGAAACATTTGAAAAGTTCATATAATTTTAGAGTGAAGTGGAAAATCATCGTAACAAGAAAATAAAGTTTCTACGATCTGATAGTAGAGAAGAGTATTTGAGTTACGAGTTTGGCCTTCAGTTAAAACAATGTGGAATAGTTTCACAAATTCATGCCACCTGGAACACCACAGCATAATGGTGTGTCCAAACGTCATAACCGTACTTTATTGGATATAGTGCAATCTATGATGTCTCTTACCAATTTACCACTATCGTTTTGGGGTTATGCATTAGAGACAACTGCATTCACGTTAAATAGGGCACCATCAAAATCCGTTGAGACGGCGCCTTATGAACTGAGGTTTAGCAAGAAACCAAAGTTGTCGTTTCTTAAAATTTTGGGGTTGCAATGCTTATGTGAAAAAGTTTCACCCTGATAAGCTCAAACCCAAATCGGAGAAATATGTCTTCATAGGATACCCAAAGGAAACAGTTGGGTATACCTTCTATCACAGATCCGAAGGCAAGACATTCGTTGCTTAGTATGGATCCTTTCTAGAGAAGGAGTTTCTCTCGAAAGAAGTGAGTGGGAGGAAAGTAGAACTTGATGAGGTAACTGTACCTGCTCCCTTATTGGAAAGTAGTTCATCACAGAAATCTGTTCCTGTGATTCCTACACCAATTAGTGAGGAAGTTAATGATGATCATCATGTAACTTCAGATCAAGTTACTACCAAACCTCGTAGGTAAACCAGAGTGAGATCCACACCAGAGTGGTACGGTAATCCTGTTCTGGAGGTCATGTTATTTGACCATGACGAACCTATGAACTATGAAGAAGCGATGGTGAGCCCAGATTCCACAAAATGGCTTGAGGCCATGAAATCTGAGATGAGATCCATGTATGAGAACAAAGTATGGACTTTGATTGACTTGCCCGATGATCGGCAAGCAATTGAGAATAAATGGATCATCAAGAGGAAGACGGACGCTGATAGTAGTGTTACTATCTACAAAGCTAGAATTGTCGCAAAAAGGTTTTTCGACAAGATCAAGGTGTTGACTACGATGAGAGTTTCTCACTCGTATCTATGCTTAAGTCTGTCCGAATGTTTAGCAATTGCCGCATTTTATGAAATCTGGCAAATGGATAAACAAAACTGCATTCCTTAATGGATTTATTAAAGAAGAGTTGTATATGATGCACCAGAAGGTTTTGTCAATCCTAAAGGTGCTAACAAAATATGCAAGCTCCAGCGATCCATCTATGGACTGGTGCAAGCATCTCGGAGTTGGAATATACACTTTGATAAGTTGATCAAAGGATATAGTGTTATACAGACTTGCGGTGAAGCCTGTATTTACAAGAAAGTGAGTGGGAGCACTACATCATTTCTGATAAGTATATGTGAATGACATATTGTTGATCGAAAATAATGTAGAATTATTCTGCAAAGCATAAAGGAGTGTTTGAAAGGAGTTTTTCAAAGAAAGACCTCGGTGAAGCTTGTTACATATTAAGCATCAAGATCTATAGAGATAGATCAAGACGCTTGATAAGTTTTTCAATGAGTACATACCTTAACAAGATTTTGAAGTAGTTCAAAATAGAACAGTCAAAGCAAGAGTTCTTGCCTGTGTTACAAGGTGTGAAATTGAGTAAAGACTCAAAGCCCGACCACGGCAAAAGATAGAAAGAGAATGAAAGTCATTCCCTATGCCTTGGCCATAGGTTCTATAAAGTATGCCATGCTGTGTACCAGATCTATTGTATACCTTACACTGATTTAGGCAAGGGAGTACAATAGTGATCTAGGAGTAGATCACTGGACAGCGGTCAAAATTATCCTTAGTGGAATAAGGATATGTTTCTCGATTATGGAAGTGACAAAAGGTTCGTCGTAAAGGGTTACGTCGATGCAAGTTTTGACACTAAATCTAGATGACTCTAAGTCTCGGTCTAGATACATATTGAAAGTGGGAGCAATTAGCTAGAGTAGCTCCGAGCAGAGCATTGTAGACATAGAAATTTGCAAAATACTTACGGATCTGAATGTGACAGACCCGTTGACTAAAATTATCTCACAATCAAAACATAATCACACCTTAGTACTCTTTGGGTGTTAATCACATAGCAATGTGAACTAGATTATTGACTCTAGTAAACCCTTTGAGTGTTGGTCACATAGAGATGTGAACTATGGGTGTTAATCACATGGTGATGTGAATTAGTGATGTTAAATCACATGGCGATGTGAACTAGATTATTGACTCTAGTGCAAGTGGGAGACTGAAGGAAATATGCCCTAGAGGCAATAATAAAGTATTATATATTTCCTTATATCATGATAAATGTTTATTATTCATGCTAGAATTGTATTAACCGGAAACATAATACATGTGTGAATACATAGACAAACAGAGTGTCACTAGTATGCCTCTACTTGACTAGCTCGTTAATCAAAGATGGTTATGTTTCCTAGCCATAGACATGAGTTGTCATTTGATTAATGGGATCACATCATTAGAGAATGATGTGATTGACTTGACCCATTCCGTTAGCCTAGCACTTGATCGTTTAGTTTATTTGCTATTGCTTTCTTCATGACTTATACATGTTCCTATGACTATGAGATTATGCAACTCCCGTTTACCGGAGGAACACTTTGTGTGCTACCAAACGTCACAACGTAAATGGGTGATTATAAAGGTGCTCTACAGGTGTCTCCAAAGGTACTTGTTGGGTTGGCGTATTTCGAGATTAGGATTTGTCACTCCAATTGTCGGAGAGGTATCTCTGGGCCCACTCGGTAATGCACATCACTATAAGCCTTGCAAGCATTGTGACTAATGAGTTAGTTGCGGGATGATGTGTTACGGAACGAGTAAAGAGACTTGCCGGTAACGAGATTGAACTAGGTATCGAGATACCGACGATCAAATCTCGGGCAAGTAACATACCGGTGACAAAGGGAACAACGTATGTTGTTATGCGGTCTGACCGATAAAGATCTTCGTAGAATATGTGGGAGCCAATATGGGCATCCAGGTCCCGCTATTGGTTATTGACCGGAGACGTGTCTCGGTCATGTCTACATAGTTCTCGAACCCGTAGGGTCCGCACGCTTAACGTTACGATGACAGTTTTATTGAGTTTTGATGTACCGAAGGAGTTTGGCGTCCCAGATGAGATCGGGGATATGACGAGGAGTCTCGAAATGGTCGAGATGTAAAGATCGATATGTTGGACGACTATATTCGGACTTCGGAAAGGTTCCGAGTGATTCGGGTATTTTTCGGAGTACCGGAGAGTTACGGGAATACGTATTGGGCCTTATTGGGCCATACGGGAAAGAAGGAAAAGGGCCTCAAGGGTGGCCGCACCCCTCCCCTTGGTCTGGTCCGAATTGGACTAGGGAAGGGGGGGCGCCCCCTTCCTTCCTTCTCTTTTTCCCTTCCTCTTTTCCTATTCCATATGGGAGGTGGAATCCTACTAGGACTAGGGAGTCCTAGTAGGACTCCACACTTGGTGCGCCCCCTCCTAGGGCCGGCCTCCTCCTCCCTTGCTCCTTTATATACGGGGGCAGGGGGCACCCCAAGGACACACTTTGATATATGATATTTTAGCTGTGTGCAGTGCCCCCCTCCACCAGATTACACCTCGATAATACCGTTGCAGAGCTTAGGCGAAGCCCTGCGTCGGTGGAACATCATCATCGTCACCACGCCGTCGTGCTGACGAAACTCTCCCTCAACACTCGGCTGGATCGGAGTTCGAGGGACGTCATCGAGCTGAACGTGTGTAGAACTCGGAGGTGCCGTACGTTCGGTACTTGATCGGTCGGATCGGGAAGACGTACGACTACATCAACCGCGTTGTGATAACGCTTCCGCTGTCGGTCTACGAGGGTACGTGGACAACACTCTCCCCTCTCGTTGCTATGCATCACCATGATCTTGCGTGTGCGTAGGAATTTTTTTGAAATTACTACGTTCCCCAACAATAACATCTACGCATAGACCTGGCTCGGATGTCACTGTTGGGGAACGCAGTAATTTCAAAAAAAATCCTACGCACACGCAATATCCATCTAGGTGATGCATAGCAACGAGAGGGGAGAGTGTTGTCTACTTACCCTCATAGACCGAAAGCGGAAGCGTTATGACAATGCGGTTGATGTATAGGGAGTCCTGGATTAGGGGGTCCTCGGACAACCGGACTATATACTTTGGCCGGACTGTTGGACTATGAAGATACAAGATTGAAGACTTTGTCCCGTGTCCGGGTGGGACTCTCCTTTGCGTGGAAGGAAAGCTTGGCAATTCGGATGTGTAGATCTCCTCCCTTAACCGACTATGTGTAACCCTAGCCCTCTCCGGTGTCTATATAAACCGGAGGGTTTAGTCCGTAGGACAACAACAATCATAATCATAGGCTAGCTTCTAGGGTTTAGCCTCTATGATCTCGTGGTAGATCAACTCTTGTAATACTCATATCATCAAGATCAATCAAGCAGGAAGTAGGGTATTACCTCCATCAAGAGGGCCTGAACCTGGGTAAACATTGTGTCCCCCGCCTCCTGTTACCATCCGCCTTAGACGCACAGTTCGGGACCCCCTACCCGAGATCCGCCGGTTTTGACACCGACATTGGTGCTTTCATTGAGAGTTCCACTGTGTCGTCACCATAAGGCTTGATGGCTCGTCTTGTTGTCAAGGACAACATAACCTCTGGGGGAGCCCTGGGTGTAGGCCAAACTCTCCGACTAGGCGGCTTCGTCATGACCGCCCGTTCGGCCGTTGCGCCGACTATGACTTCTCGGGTCATCAAAAACAGCCTCCACGTCGGCTCGGGACTCGCCGAGCAGATGGATCCAATGGAGCTCTCATCCTTGAACGAGCTCTTGGATCGCATCGCCGCCCTGGGAGTCGCTACGGACTATGATCGAATCGGGCTTAAACCCGACCAAAGGGAGATTAACTCTCCGCCGGTCACCCATAAGATAGCGGTGGTGGAGGAGCAACGCAGCGGTTCTTCCTCTATCTTGAGGACAAACTATGTCCGGATTCCCGAGCTCTCCGAACCGGATACCCGTCTATGGGAGGACGTGGCCCAAGCTTTGAACCTAGAATCAGATAGCGGGCCAGATCTATTGGGCAACATCCCGGAGCCCGAACTGCCAAGCTCAGAAACTCCTCCGCCCCTGGGTCTCAGATCGGGTCAGGGTTCGGACCTAAATCTACCCACCCACCCAGATATAAGTGATCTTTCCCACATTAGACAAGAGCCCCAAGAGACAGTACATCACTATTGGGCCAGATTCCTCCTTGTAATGAGCAAGGTCAAGGACTGTCGCGAGGAAGACACAATTTCATTATTCTGCAAAAATTGCACGGACAAGGGAATCCTCAACGCCATAAGTCGCCGTGACATAGCACACTTTGCTGACTTGGCGGCCATAGTACAGAAGTACTGTGCGGTGGAAAGCGCCTGGAAAACCCAAACAAAATTCTAGGATCCCCCGGCCCTCACTAAAACCCCCGTCCGAACTAAAAGGGTATACTCTCGTAAGTCACCCGATCCAATTACAAAGAAACAAAAGCCCACTACAGGGCGTGGAACCGTATTGGAGGGATGGCTCAATGGGCCATGCAAAATTCACAGTACAACGGATACCATGCCAACACATAGCCTTAGAGCATGTTGGATACTCCGGCAGGTGGCCAAGAGCGGCGAGGATATCCTCATCAACAATACAACAGAGCACCATCCCATAGAAAATAACAATACAGTACTAACAGTCTTCGAGACCTTTGCCTCAAATAATAGGCGCAAGAGAGCACTCCGCAGCCTTGCCGAAGTCTGCCACGTGGCAACAATAAATCCATGGAGCGATACGGCTATAACCTTCAATGCCAGTGACGAACCTAAATTCCGAACAACCCGAGCACCAGCCGCCTTGGTCCTTAGTCCAATTGTGGACGGTTTCCGGCTTACTAAAGTGCTCATGGACGGTGGCAGCGGATTAAACCTCATCTATGAGGAGACTCTTCAAAAAATGGAAATAGAAAAGAGCCGCATTGAACAAAGCAGCACAAGCTTCAGAGGAATCATCCCTAGTCGGGAGGCACGATGTGCGGGAAAAATCACACTAGATGTGGTATTCGGCACGCCGGAGAATTATAGGTCCGAAGAAATCACATTCCAAGTGGCCCCGTTCAGTAGCGGATACCACGCCCTTTTAGGGTGAGAGCCATTCACGATCTTCCAAGCTATACCCCATTACGGGTACATGAAGCTCAAAATGCCCGGGCCCAATGGAATCATCACTCTAGCTAGTGATCCGGACATAGCACTCCGCGCTAAAAATAAAACCGCCGCACTAGCCCTCAAGGCGTTATCCGAAGCCCTTGCGGCCGAAGAACTAACTGCGCTGCGCTCCACAGTGGACAGGGACGACGTGATACTCGACAAAAGACCCAAGTCCACCTCTTTTAAACCAGCGGACGAAATAGTCAAACTCCAAGTCCACCCAACGGACCCTACAAAAACAGCATCCATTGGGCACAGTTAAACCCCACATTAGACGCCGCACTGCGGGAGTTCTTGCGCGAGAATTGGGACATCTTCGCCTGGCATCCTTCAGACATGCCAGGAATCCCATGCAGGCTGGCCGAGCATAGCCTTAACATTCTAAAGGGGTTCAAACCGGTCAAGCAGACTCTTCGGCGTTTCTTCGAGCCTAAGCGACAGGCCATGGGAGAAGAGCTAGCCAAGTTACTTGAGGCCGGATTCATTAGAGAAATAAAACATCCGGACTGGCTAGCAAACCTGGTAATGGTACCAAAGAAGGACAAATCCTGGCGCCTATGTGTCGATTTCAAAGACCTTAACAAGGCTTGCCCTAAGGATCCCTTCCCCCTCCCCCGCATTGATCAAATTATCGACGCTACTGCAGGACACGACTCATTGTGTTTCCACGACGCATACTCCGGATACCATCAAATTAAGATGGCGGAGTCCGATCAAGCCGCAACGACATTTATCACTCCATACGGCCCCTTCTGTTTTAACACCATGCCTTTCGGGCTCAAAAACGCCGGTGCAACCTATCAACGCATGATTCAGACATGCCTGGAAACACAAATTGGCAAAACAGTGGAGGCATACGTAGACGACGTGGTCATTAAAACCAGACACGTCGAATCCTTAATAGACGACTTGAGGCTCACGTTCGACAATCTCCGAACATATGACATCAAGCTCAATCCGGAAAAATGTGTTTTCGGCGTGCCCGCCGGAAAGCTCTTGGGCTTCATCGTCTCCAGTAACGAATTGAAGCAAATCCGGCTAAAATCCAAGCTCTATCACAGTTGGCTATCCCAACAGACCTCAAGCAAATCCAGAAATTAACTGGATGCGTGGCTACATTAAGCCGCTTTATCTCCCGATTAGGAGAAAAGGCACTACCCCTTTATCGCCTTCTTCGACGCACCGAACAATTCGAGTGGACAGATGCGGCCACGGCCGGATTGGAAGAAATAAAAGCCGTTTTGGCCACCAACCCAATCTTGGCCACGCCAAATGTCGGCGAACCAATGATGTTATATATAGCAGCAACACACCAAGTTGTAAGCGCAGTGCTCGTCGTCGAACGAGAGACGGACGGACATAAGTTCCCGCTTCAAAAGCCGGTATACTATGTATCCACTGTCCTCACTCCATGCAAATCACGGTACCCACATTATCAAAAGATAGCATATGCGGTCTTCATGGCATCCCAGAAATTACAACACTACTTTGAAGAGTGTTCAATCACGGTGGCCTCTGAAGTACCACTCAACGACATAATAAATAACCGCGATGCCACGGCCCGGCTTGCTAAATGGGCTACTGAGCTCCTCCCGTTCGACATAACATACAAACCACGGCGAGCCATTAAGTCACAAGTACTGGCCGATTTCGTCGCCCAATGGATGGAAGCCGAACTCCCTAAAGAGTACGACGCGTACTCCAATTGGATCATGCACTTTGACGGCTCTAAGATGCTGGCTGGTCTGGGGGCAGGCGTCGTCCTGACATCCCCCACCGGAGATGCAGTCCAATACGTACTCCAAATATTATACACAGACTCCAACAATGCAGCAGAATATGAGGCCCTGTTGCATGGTCTCCGGATGTCAGTCTCCATGGGCATTCAACACCTAGAGGTGCGTGAGGATTCGAACCTCGCAATATCTCAAATAAATGGAGACTTTGACGCCAAGGACCCAAAAATGGCGGCTTACCGCAACGCCGTCCTCAAAATATCAGCTCGGTTCGAGGGGCTTGAATTCCACCATGTGGTCCGAGAAAACAATCAAGCGGCGGATATCCTTGCCCGCATCGGCGCTAAGCGCGACCCCGTCCCACCTAATATCTTCTTGGAAAGGCTGTTTAAGGCATCCGTGGTATGGGAAGGAGAGACCGGCAACAACAGTCCGGACCTGGCCACAACGCCAGATACCGAACACTCTGACGTAATTGGAGGCTCTGCCACCGAAATAACACCTTCAGCCCACGTGATTATGGCTCTCATCGCCCCGTGGACAGAACCCTTCTTGGCCTACCTAACTAGGCAAGAACTCCCTGAGGACCCAAACGAGGCACGTTGCATTGTGCGGTGGTCTAAAGCCTACAAGGTCCACGAGGGAGAGCTTTATAAGAAAAGCACCACCGGAGTACTTCAAAGGTGCATCTCCGAAGAGGAAGGACGGCAACTTTTGGCAGAAATTCATGCTGGACTTGGCGGCCGCCACGCCGCAGCTCGGGCCCTTGTAAGCAAGGCCTTCCGCACAGGTTTTTACTGGCCGACGGCCCGAGCAGACGCACATGACCTCATTCAACGTTGCGTTGGTTGCCAGCTTTTTGCAAACCAAAGCCACATGCCACCTACCGCTCTCCAAACAATCCCCATTACTTGGCCCTTTGCGTTCTGGGGACTTGATATGGTTGGACCCCTTAAAGGGGGAAGCCATAAGAAAAAATACCTATTGGTCATGGTGGACAAATTCACCAAATGGATAGAAGCCAAACCAGTTAAAACGGCCGAGTCCGGACCAGTGATAGACTTCATATCCGGGGTTGTACACCGTTACGGCGTCCCCCACAGCATCATCACCGATAACGGCTCGAACTTTACAGCCGACGAGGTAAAAACTTGGTGCAGCAACATGGGCATTAAGCTCGGTTACGCCTCTGTCTATCACCCGCAAACTAACGGTCAAGTCGATCGAGCAAATGGTCTTATCATGAGCGGCATTAAACCCAGATTAGTGTGATCCTTGAAGGAATCAGATACGCACTGGGTAGAGGAGCTCGACTCCGTACTATGGGGGCTGCGGACCACGCCGAATCGCATTACCGGATACACACCGTTCTTTATGGTGTACGACGCAGGGGCGGTACTGCCCTGCGACATAATTCATGACTCACCTCGAGTGCGCATGTACGAAGAGAAAGAAGCCGAGCTTGATCGGTAGGACAGTTTGGACGCCCTGGAGGAGGAGCGTGACGCGGCAAAAGCCCGCTCCGCATTCTATCAGCAACAGGCTCGACGGTATCAAAGCAGAGAAGTACGGGCCAAAACTTATAACGTTGGCGAACTCGTTCTACGCCTACCGGAGAAGAAAAAGAACAAGCTCAAGCCCAAATGGGAAGGTCCCTTCGTTATTGACCAAGTTCTGACCGGTGGAGCGTACCGTCTGCGGGATGCATCGGACAATCGACTCGAGCCAAACCCATGGAACGCAGCCAGACTCCGAAGGTTCTACGCCTAGGGCCGTACTATGCGTTCGTCTCCTTACCTCCGTCAATTATATATATATATATATCCGTTATCTGCCTTTTCTTTCTTTCTTTCTTTCTTCCCTTTTTCTTCATAGCCTTAAAAGGTTAAAACGTGTCTTGACTACACAATCTTGACGCGCTAGGCGTGCTCATTATACCTGGGGGCTTCTTATACAGAAGCTTAATATAATTATGTTCCGGGCTTTATGCCCCCGCACATGTGTTACTTTTCCACATGTACCTTTTCTTCGCCATTATATGCATCGATATGACTTAAGTTTTGGCCAAGCTGGGTTGCCTGGCTCTTGTGTTTATGCCCTACGTTCCCGTTAATTCGGCTAGGGCATAAGGGGAGCACCTCTGCGATTGTTACTGCCGGGTCAGCCGGATGTGTACCTCAGACTGGGTGAAGCCGAAAGCTAGCATTCTTAAGGGAATATTATTCGGTGAACAAAAGATGACTTTTATTTATTGTAATACATGCCCCCAGATGTTTATATCCTGCGTCTCTTTTCGCAGTTCGGACATGCACATTAATGCATGCATACCCAGGGAAAGGAACCCTTAACGGAACTATTCTCCCTGGAAGATGTTTCTTACTATCCATGTAATACAACATAGCTAGTTGGGTACTTGTCTGTTCAAGCACTTATGACCCCTACGCCTGGTTTCCACGCGTACCCCGGTTTTTACATAACTAAGCGGGTATTCGGATACACTCCGGACTGTCGGGTCCAGAGGTCGAAGCGAAAAGGTCCGCCATGACAAATGATTTACAATCCGGCTAGGGACAATATATGTCACTTGAAGTACACAGTCACTTAGACTGATTAAATTCTTCTTCTATACCATCCAACAGGCTGTCTAGCCTACAATCCTATTGGGAATACTTTGCGGCTAATTTCACCTGGTCATACACCAAACTGACGGGGATCTCTTTCCCATCCGACCCCACAGGTTCGACCTCGGCCATGTGGTTCGGGTCAGCGTTGGTATATCGTGTCTTCACCATGGCCCAGGCTTCCCTTGCACCTTGTCGGCAGGCTGATATCTTCCATAATCGGAAGCGCCGCCACGCTCCCTGGAGCATCTCTACAAGCTCCCCCATGCCTCCTGGCAGGGAGGCGGATGGGCACAAGGCTTGGGCAATGCCCTGCATCACCTGTAGTACTTGTTCGTGCAGTTGTGAGAGCTCTGGTAGAAGATCACCCGCAGACCCGGGCATCTCCTCCGCGGGACGACCCGTCAGCATACCTACAGATATAACTCAGTTAGCCGGTTTCTTCGCCGAACTCTATAAAAGTTCGTTCAAGCACTTACTAAAAATGTCGCGTCGAAGCCTCTTATTCTCCTTTACGGAGTCAGCAAGCTGGGCTCGAACATCTTTCAGTTCAACACCCAGCCGGGTATTGGCATCTTGGAGATCGTTTTTCTCCCGCCTAACCTTCGTAAGCATGCGCTCTCCAGCCTTTAGCTGTCGTTGAGCATGTTGCTCATCCCCTTGTATGACCTCCGGATTCGCTCCGGGGTCATCTGCAGAATCTATTGTTAGATTTGCATGCATGCCGAATACTAACTGGTACATGAAATTCTTTTCGATAGAGACAAGTGTTACCAGATGGGGCCTTCTCGGACTCCTTCATTGCGGCAACTGCGGCCCGTAGCTGGGCTTTGCACCCCTCCAGCTCTCGAGACAACCGGGTATTCTTCTCTGTAAGAACCTATGTAAACAACGATCCTTAAATCAGTTGTGCCAACTGTTTCAAGTCTCAGGGGCTACTGATATACATAATTATTAGATTTTCTTACCCGTATATCCTTTACATACTGGTATGTGGCTCTGGCAAGACCATTTTGAGTAGCTCGGATGTACGCGTCTCCTGAGTTGAAGGCATCGAACGCCTCTTGAGAGAAACAAGCGTCGCGGAGTACAGCCCGGCGACGCCTGTGATTCATGGCACTCTCCACTTCGGAATTCGTAGCGGACAGCCTATCCGCATCCTCTGTAGGAGGAACATCCGGTGTTGGCCCCACGTTAGCGTCTGCCTCTAAGTCCGGCTCTGGAGCCCGGCTGGTGGAGGCGTGGCCGGCAGTCTCTCCGGATATGGTCCGGCGAGCGTTTTTCCTGCTAGGAAACACGAATATTATTATATTTTAAAAGACGACAACCACGGAGCGGGGTTCTTTTTCATACCTCTGCGACGGCGTCTTAGTCCTGACCGCCTTCCTTTTAAGCCTACCTGGTTTCGGTGCCCCTTGTTGGTGAGTCACTGCGGGTTCGGCATGGCGTCCCGAGGACCTTCTCTGTAAGACACCATATGTGTGCGGTAGGTGAAGTGCAAAAAAAAAGGGATCCTTCTCAGAAGTTGGGACTCCGGTTTTACTTACATGCGATGCAGGGAGTAGTCCAGGATAATCGGCTATGATGGCCACCAAGGCACCGTTGCAGCTTAATTGATAGAACGTCCTGTCGATGAGCTCCACAAATGTGTCCGGATCTTCTTCGAGTCCGGGGTCGAGGGCTCGGTCAGGGTCCTCTGGTTGTGGAGGCGGGCTGTGGACCTCCCTCACAGCTCTTCGCAGTTCCTGCTATGAAATAGCAAGGTAAATACTTATGACGAAGAATGCGGGAAGGTTCGTAGTAAAAAGTAGCAGCTCACCCAGTTTGGGGGGTTGTACATGGAGAATCCATCCCGTGGCTTAATGCGGATGAACTCCTCTTCTTCTCCTTTATATAAATCGGACAGAATTTTCGCTAGAGCAGCGACGGAGTCCGGACCTTTACGACTGCAACGGGTGGCATCGTCTTCTCCATTGAAGTGCCACATGGGTTGTCCCCGATATTGAAGTGGCTGCACCCCCCCGCATTATACATATTGACATAACCTTGACTATTGTCAATCCTGATTTGGCCAGCGTCTTTATCCGGCCCATCAGGTAAAGGACCTCTCTGTTATCTTCCTCCTGGGGGCTCCGAGGGCGCCAGCTGCGGCGTTTCTTCAAAGGGGCGTTACTAAACTCAGGAAGGCCCATCCGAATAGGGTCCGAAAGGGGGACGTCCTCCATATAAAACCACTCTGAAGGCCAGTCTTTGGACGTCTTCTTCGGAGTACCGGATAGGTATCCGGTCCCGGCAATGCGCCATATCTCGGCTCCGCCTACTTGATATATTGACCCCTCCTGTGTACGGGGTACGAGGCAGAATAGCCTCTTCCATAGCTCGAAATGAGCTTCGCAACCCAAAAACAGCTCGCAAAGGGCGACGTAGCCAGCGATGTGTAAGATGGAGGCAGGAGTAAGGTTATGCAGCTGGAGGCCGTAGAACTCCAGGAGCCCATGGAGGAACGGATGGATTGGAAATCCGAGTCCCCTCAATAAGTAAGGGACAAGGCATACCCGCTCCCCCATGGATGGGTCGGGAAAGCTCTCTGCTTGCTCCCCGCCATTGTAAGTGGCTAATCCGGCTCGGACGGGGACCATATACGCAGGAGGGAGAAACCCCTGGGTCTATAACTCTACTAATTGACTGTGGGGAACAGAACACCTCTTCCAATTGCCTGGCTTAGGGCTACGGGAGCGAGAGGAGGAGCTGCGATGGCCGGCCATGATGGGATGGATTTTTCCGGGCGCTCTCCGATGGATGCTCGCTGTGGGAGGATTGTGATCTGGATCTGAGGATCCCCGTCTCTTTAAATAGACGATTTACTCACATGGTTAGGGTGGCAAGTGTAAAAATGCCCCGACTTCTCGCATTCGCTCAACACGTGGAGGATAGCCATTATTAGGCGCAGAAGCCAAGGAGTACAACATTCATGAGAAGCCGGACACTACTCGACAGGTACTCAGAACATGGAGAAGAACCCGCCTTGCAATGCCGAAGACAATCTGCGCGCCGGACTCATCGTCATTGAAGCCTGGTTCGGGGGCTACTGAGGGAGTCCTGGATTAGGGGGTCCTCGGACAGCCGGACTATATACTTTGGCCGGACTGTTGGACTATGAAGATACAAGATTGAAGACTTCGTCCCGTGTCCGGGAGGGACTCTCCTTTTCGTGGAAGGCAAGCTTGGCAATTCGGATATGTAGATCTCCTCCCTTGTAACCGACTCTGTGTAACCCTAGCCCTCTCCGGTGTCTATATAAACCGGAGGGTTTAGTCCGTAGGACAACAACAATCATAATCATAGGCTAGCTTCTAGGGTTTAGCCTCTACGATCTCGTGGTAGATCAACTCATGTAATACTCATATCATCAAGATCAATCAAGCAGGAAGTAGGGTATTACCTCCATCGAGAGGGCCCGAACCTGGGTAAACATTGTGTCCCCCGCCTCCTGTTACCATCCGCCTTAGACGCACAGTTCGGGACCCCCTACACGAGATCCGCCGGTTTTGACACCGAGAATGTAGTCGTACGTCTTCACGATCTGACCGATCCTAGTACCGAAAGTATGGCACCTCCGC
Organism: Aegilops tauschii subsp. strangulata; assembly: GCF_002575655.3. Lineage (NCBI taxonomy): Eukaryota > Viridiplantae > Streptophyta > Magnoliopsida > Poales > Poaceae > Aegilops > Aegilops tauschii. The sequence continues at coordinate 491,792,999 of NC_053039.3, forward strand.
GATCTGCACACGTTCAGCTCGGTGACGTCCCACGAACTCTCGATCCAGCTGAGTGTCGAGGGAGAGCTTCGTCAGCACGACGGCATGGTGACGGTGATCATGAAGTTACCGGCGCAGGGCTTCGCCTAAGCACTACGACGATATGACCGAGGTGGATTATGGTGGAGGGGGGCACCGCACACGGCTAAGATAGTTGTCTGTTGTTGTGTTCTAGGGTGCCCCCTGCCCCCGTATATAAAGGAGCAAGGGGGGAGGCCGGCCGGCCCTAGGGCACGCCAAGGAGGGGAGGAATCCTCCTCCTAGTAGGAGTAGGATTCCTCCTTTCCTAGTCCTACTAGGAGGGGGAAGGAAGGAGTGGGAGAGGGGAAGGAAAGGGGGGTGCCACCCCCTCCTAGTCCAATTCGGACTCAAGGGGAGGGGGCGCACGGCCTGCCCTAGCAGCCCCTCTCTCTCTCTCTCTCTCCACTAAGGCCCATCTAGGCCCACTAGTTCCCCGGGGGGCTTCCGGTAACCCTCCGGCACTCCTGTTTTCTCCGAAATCACCCGGAACACTTCCGGTGTCCGAATATAGCCGTCCAGTATATCAATATTTATGTCTCGACCATTTCGAGACTCCTATTCATGTCTGTGATCATATCCGAAACTCCGAATTACCTTCGGTACATCAAAACACATAAACTCATAATATCGATCGTCACCGAACGTTAAGCGTGTGGACCCTATGGGTTCGAGAACTATGTAGACATGACCGAGACACGTTTCCGATCAATAACCAATAGCGGAACCTGGATGCTCATATTGGTTCCTACATATTCTACGAAGATCTTTATCGGTCAAACCGCATAACAACATACGTTGTTCCCTTTGTCATCGGTATGTTACTTGCCCGAGATTCGATCGTCGGTATCTCAATACCTAGTTCAATCTCGTTACCGGCAAGTCTCTTTACTTGTTCTGTAATGCATCATCCCACAACTAACCCATTATTCACATTGCTTGCAAGGCTTATAGTGATGTGCATTACCGAGAGGGCCCAGAGACACCTCTCCGACAATCGGAGTGACAAATCCTAATCTTGATCTATGCCAACTCAACAAACACCATCGGAGACGCCTGTAGAGCACCTTTATAATCACCCAGTTACGTTGTGACGTTTGGTAGCACACTAAGTGTTCCTCCGGTATTCGGGAGTTGCATAATCTCATAGTCATAGGAACATGTATAAGTCATGAAGAAAGCAATAGCAAATAAACTAAACGATCAAGTGCTAGGCTAACGGAATGGGTCAAGTCAATCACATCATTCTCTAATGATGTGATCCCGTTAATCAAATGACAACTCATGTCTATGGCTAGGAAACTTAACCATCTTTGATTCAACGAGCTAGTCAAGTAGAGGCATACTAGTGTCATTCTGTTTGTCTATGTATTCACATATGTACTAAGTTTCCGGTTAATACAATTCTAGCATGAATAATAAACATTTATCATGATATAAGGAAATATAAATAACAACTTTATTATTGCCTCTAGGGCATATTTCCTTCACTGCGCTCGTACACCGAGTTCGGATCCCGCGTGAAACCATCTCAGACGCCCCGCCACTGTGAAGCCCGAATGATGTATGGCGCGGGTGTGGGCATTGCAAGCACAACCGGATCAGACATAGCAAACTCCAAGTTTGACCTCCTTGCGACATCCTACTCGTCTCAGGCATGTCGGTCCTTGCGGGTGATGCTCTCCACATTTTCTGCAACGGGCGGAGTCCCCATGGAGTCTGCCAGCCCAAAAAAATGGATGTGCGCGAACGAAGGAGTGAGCATCGACGGCTCGAACGAAGGAGTAGGTCGACGGTGCGGATGCGAAAGAAGGTCGAAGGAGGGCGACGGTGTGGACGCCGAAAGGGGGCCTGGCACCGAGGAGGGGATGGTCGATTTGAGAAATTTGGGGGATTTGTGGTGGGTGCGGCATTGACACATTCGGACAGCCCCAAAACTGCCACACATATGAGCCGGGTTGGGAGGTGCCAAACCGCCCGGACCTATAGACTGAATTTAGAGGGTCTGGTTGAAAAGTGTTTTCGATCTGAGCAGTGTCCGGCCTATCTGGTGGGCATATGCGGTGATTTGGGGTCCAGTTGGAGAAAACTCTAAGTGCGACTACTGAGCATGTATCTACTAACTAGTGGAGTCGAGGACACTAGTGGATGGTACAAAAGGGGCGTGTTTGGTTGCTCGGACTGTTATTGGACTTCGTACATGCGTAGCCCAATGGAGCCTGTATGGGCCGAAACATTGTCTCGCCATGTTGTATAGTTCATTTGGTAGCCCGCATTTCATCGTTTCTCATATTCCTTCATGCTGTTTGGTTACCATGCCGAACTTGGGTAAACTCGCGTCTTTCGTTTCCGATCAACCCCATCAAAGGCTTCACCTAGCAGTTATGGCCTCAAATTCTCCTATGTGGACACTTGCCGTGTTAACCCCATGACAATATGCGTTAGAGTTGGCCTGATCCCGCTCAGGCAACAGGACTGTCGAACCCCGCATCCTCCGGCGGTGACCGTGGAGGTAGCGATGGTATGCCGAGGACTGCCGGCAACCTTGGGTAGGCCGGCCTTGAACTACCCCGTCGGCGGCAAGAAGCGGCCACAACGCCGGCACTAAAGGCCTCGGTGATTGCGGCGGCGGTGAGGCCATCAGAGGATGTGGCGACGGGGCTGGGCGGTGGCGAAGAGGTCGGGGTGTTGGGTGGGGGAATAGTTGTGTGACATCGACAGGCGGGCTAGAGGAGGACAAAAGGAAGACGCCGCAGACATCTAGGAGGTCACAAATCCAACCCAAATTTGAGCTAGAAATGGATCACAGACAACAAAACGAATGTCAGTCTGTTTGCGTTGACGCGTTGGGCCATGCTTTTTGTCTGCATAGATCTAAACGGTCACAAGGCACGTTAGAGTTGCCTTTAGTACACACGGTTCCAACAACAACAAATATCATGTGTAAAATATCAAGGATGCACACAACTAACCAAATGACTAGAAACTACTTTTTGTACACCCGCATTGACTAGAAACAACTTTTTGTACACACGCAGAAAAGTTACTAAGAAAGGCGTTTTGGATCTCAGCCTTTATGGAGGCTGAATTTTTAAAAAACATTGAAATTCAAAATTTCCGGTTGCAAAAAAATATGATTTTTTTACAAGTAAATAAGGATGTGAGATGTATGCGTATAAAAATTCAGGATGAAATACGTTGAAATGCGACCAGTTCAAAAAAAAAATCATGATCTGGAAAGATGAATAGTATCATGTGCTCAAAAGCCCCATATTTATTTTTTTGCACAACCTTCATTTCAACGTATTTCGTCTTGAAAGTCCTGAAAATTTACACACCTATGCATTATGCCTTCATCTATATCTTTATTTTTTCAGAAATTTTAAAATTTAAAAATATAAATTTTCACGAATTTTGAGTTTTGCATTTGGCCCTCATGGAGCTCGGCCTCCAAAAGCAATTTCTCGTAGAAACAACCATTTTTCATATATATTTAAGATATTTTGGAAAAAGGTCACATCAATTGACCCCACAGATTTCTGCCACCGGGGCGCCGATCGGCGAGTGCAGACTGCAGAGCGATGCACCTCTCGGAAGTCGGAAGCACCATCATTGATCATTGAGTTGTTTATTCTGAACGGCATGCGGGTCTCGTCAGAAATTAATACCACCGAAAACTCCGCATCGCCTCGTCGGCGCAGGAAAACGTTCAATGTGTGCACCATGCGCGCCATTTTGCAATGGAGACGGAGATGCAGATGGATGCGACTGAATTTCGCGGCTCCGTCCATATGCTCTCCGCGCCCGACGCCGCCGGCGACCGTGGGAGCTCGCAATTTCACACTGCTCGGGCTGACATCTGACCAGACCGCGCGCAGGGTCGGCGATCCACGAGGAGCACCGCGTCGTATGGCCTGGAAGTGGAACTTTCGACTCGTTTCTTCGAGGACGACCGGACGTTGTAGTACCTTTCCCGGGAAAATATAATAGTCTCGGGAAGATCTAATAGGCGATCTAAGCGTATCGGGCTATTCCGCTGCCGCGCTTTTGACGCCAGTACGCAACAGTATCGGGCTACAGCGACGTGACACTGTCATACATACCTTCTTTCTTCACCACTTGCACAATGGTCTTGAAAAGGAAGAGGATTACTGGATAGAAATGTTGCAGCCATGGAAAGCTACAGAGACTAGATACTCAGACTACTAAGGCTTGATTAAATAGCTTGCAATCTAGGGTTTACAGAGATGTACTTTTGAAACTGGTAGAGAATAGGGAAAAATTCCAGCCCTCCCAGCCTAATCCCGGGCATGGCCAGCGCGTTGACCCAGCTAGCTGCCACGCAGGCCAAGTTGGCTCGGAAGTAAGGGGCGAATGATTAATGTTTTCTGAATGACCTTGTGAAACAGCATGCTACTTTTGCCTTTTCGGAAGGCGTCTTGCGCGACACAGCAATGTGCAATACAAGTTGTCTGGAGACACATCAGCAAAAATGCATAGACTTTTCTGAATGGGTAAGTGAACGTCATTTTTTTATAAGTCACGCTTTCAGTAACCGAAAAATATAGCATTAAACGGATACAAAGGATGATAAGCAGCACAACCAACATCAATAATAGTCTGACCAAAATAAAATAAAGATCCAACATATCGGCAACAGAGGAGTCATATAACCAACAATATGCCTATGTCAAAGGAGATGATAGACTGATCTGAAAATTACGTTGCCATGTATGTTGGGTAAAACCTTCATGGCCACCCACTCCAACCGCATACACACCGCCTTAAACAATGGTTGCCACTCTATTTAGTGTAGCATATACCACGTACGAAGCGAGTGCTACCGTGAAGAATAACATGCAAAGGAGAGCTATTTTTGCCATCAAAAAGCAAATTATTTCTACATAGACAAAGCGGCCATGACAAGGCATACGTTCCCACCCTTATTAGTGTTTTGAAACTATTTGGAATCTCGTCCAACCAATGACCAAAAATATTGGCTATACTTGTGGTCGGACTCAAATTAGACGCTACTTGGATGCCTGACCATGTAGAACGCGCAAACTTACATTAAAAAAAAGGTATCTGATTGTGTCTCATCAGCACAAAAACTACACTTCTTCCTTCCTTGTTAGTTGCGGCAGATGAGGTTGTCTTAGGTTAGCACAACTTCTCTCTGAAGATACTACACGAAGATTTTAACTTTTAGTGAAATCTCCGACTTCTAAATTTTCTTGTTAAGTGAAAGTCATAGATGTCTAAGAAACGAATGTAACTTTTTTATAAGGTTTGAGCCATGAAGAATTAAAAGAATCAAGTAGTACATGAATAAAATTCTTGTACTTTTCAATTGACACACTATTAGAACTATATATCTCAACATGTTTTTTTTTCTTCAATCGTGGAGAAATATATTGGAAAGTTATAGAAATATTTGAGAATTCTCCCTTCATTCCAAAACAGGCCCCGCTCGTAGCAAGCATCTTTGGCTATTTCTTTTTTTTTTGCAAAAAAAATTCAGATTTATTATTACAGTTCATCAGATCAAAAGTACAAAGCACCTCAAACATAATAAAAAGTAAATCAAAATCTTTAGATCACAAAGCAACCACTACCGCCACCACGCGTCGATGTCACCGCTCCCTACCGGAGCTGGGTTGACCTTCTTAACGATAGCTGGCAGGTATTCATGCACGTGCCCCTAAGTACCAACGCCCTAGAGCCGCACTCGTCGCCGTTGAACTCTTGAATAGATTTGATGCAAATGGCACAAAATCTCGGTGTCTTGCATGCACGACGAGAAACCCTAACCTCGCCGCCCCAAGGAGACGACAAGAATCTACGACGAAGCTTCATCGACTACGTCCAGAACTCCAGATGGACGAACTTAAGGAGGATCGAAGCCTGGAAAACAAACTCGGAAAAGAAGCGCCACCATCCACCCGAGAACCGCACCTGCAGGACTACAATCCTAACCTAAACTACTAGACGGAGCAAAGGCACCGGAATTCCCCTCCCAGCCACCGGCCGCCGGAGCGACATGTAGGCGAATCAACAAGCTCGTCGGCGAAGCCTTGAGGCAGAAGTTTGCCCTAGCCGCCGAGGGAAAGGGAAGAAAATCGTATGTATGTATGTTGGTACAAATTGTCGAACATGTGTTATAAAAATAGTACTATTCTTTACGCCTAATGATATTATTCTTTACATCTATTCTTGGTTTGGAGTAGTGTGTGGAAGGCGACTGACTTACGGCGCCTATACCAGTCAGGCTCTTGTTGACCTTTCATTTCTACCTTAATATATTGACACACAGATCTTCGGCCTTGTCCTTGAAAAAAAACTTATTATTCAAAATATTCTTTGATATATGTAGTCAAAATCTAGAACTTTGACTACAGGACTCTAGAAAGTATGCAATACGAGTTCTCTAACTTTGACCATCAATACGCACAAAGTTAAGATACTTATTTTAGTATCAAGGAAGTATTACTTGCCATGATTATTTTATAACTATAGTAAATTCTTAAAAGATTGAGAAGTATTAATGTATAAAAGGTCAATGATACATTTTGAAGACTACTCCCTCCGTTCCTAAATATAAGTCTTTGTAGAGATTTCACTATGAACCACATGCGGATGTATATAGATACATTTTAGAAGTAGATTCACTCATTTTGCTCCGTATGTAGTCCATAGTGAAACCTCTACAAAGACTTATATTTAGGAACGGAGGGAGTATATGTTTATGTCGAACCTTGATTTTTTTTAAATCTGAAGAGTCAAAATTTAAAACTTTGACTACAATGTTGTCATCTGTTTAGGAAAGAGGCAGTACCATACCAAAAAAAAATGCAGTCAGAATTCTGATAGTATCATCATACTTGTGATAATGATTTTGTAACTACTAAATTCTTATAAGATTGAAAATATTATTAGAAGAAGAAGAGCAAAAATACATTTTGAAGACCATGCCTATGTCAAACCTTGAGTCTTTTTCCTACGTTCAAGGGGCCGGTAGAGGAAAGTCTACTATCGTTTTCATATAAGAAACACGGTGAAACTTACACTTTGAAGACTATGTTTATGTCAAACCTTGAGTCTTTTCAAAATACGTTCAAGAGGCAAGAGAAATGTCTGCTATCGTTTTCCATATAAGAAAAAGATGCATGTTACAAGTGCATATTTCAACATCACATCCTAATTTAATCTATAACCCCAAACTCTAATAATGTCTACATTACAACTCTAAACTCAAAACCTGACAACTTCCAACCTTGTCCCCTCAAATATTGAAAAAAAGAATCTAGAAAATGAGCACTAACATGCTGATAATTCTGGGAAACTTTGAAACTTTTTTTTGCCAAACATAATAGTAAAAAATACATATTCAATATTGATCAAAATTTGACCAAAAATAAAGTGTTCAGCAAAAAATTGAAAACATTCTCAAAAATTAAAACTACCATGCTGATTGTTCTGGGAAAGTTTGAAACTTTTTTGCCAAACATAATAATAAATACAGACCAGAAAACTGGTTTGAGGGACACAAGGTTGAAAGTTGTCCGGTTTTGAGAGTTTAGGGTTTTAATGTGAACGATATTGGAAGTCGGGGTTGTAAACTAAAATAGGGAGATTGAAAGATGCACTTATCTGTTTTGAAAACTCTGTTTATGTCAAACCTCGAGACTTTTCGTAATACCACTAATACGTTTAAGGGGCAGGTAGAGGAATGTCTGCTATCACGGAAACACGGTCAAAGTTACATTTTGAAGACTATGTAGTACTCCCTCCGTTCCTAAATATTTGTCTTTTTAGAGATTTTAAATGGACTACCGTATACGGATATATATAGACATATTTTAGAGTGTAGTTTCACTCATTTTGCTCCGTATGTAGTCACTTGTCGAAATCTCTAGAAAGACAAATATTTAGGTACAGAGGGAGTATATGCCAAACCTCGAGTCTTTTCCTTATACGTTCAAGCAGCAGGGAAATGAATGTCTGCTCTCATTTTTCATACAAGAAAAAGGGTCAAAACTACATTTTGAAAACTATAATGTTGGAGATGTCAAACCTCGAGTTTTTTCCTGACAGGTTCGGGGGCGGGGGCAGGTACAGGAATTTCTGCTCTCGTTTTTCTTGAGGGAATGCAGCCCACTACTTTTGCTCCAATATTCCTGCTCGCTGGTTGTAAAGGTTAGATATTTAGGTTCTGCAACTGTGGAAGCCAACTGTGGTCGCGTGCATAAGCAGGCTAGGCGCCCGAACGTCCATGGAAGTGAGACACTACTGCACACAAGACAGAGCTATCTACTTCCTCCTAAATATAAACTCTATTAGAGATTTGAATACGAACTACATATGAATGTGTATAGACTTATTTTAGAGTGTAGATTCACTTATTTTGCTCCGTGCGTAGTTCATATTGAAATCTATAAAAGACTTGTATTTAGGAACGGAGGGGTAAGACATAATCTTGTCAGTTTCTCTGATGGAAATCGACAGAGAATGCCTGTTGTCTCAGAAAGCAAAAAACAAACAAAAAAACACTTAAGACAGAAGAACAGTGCAGGAGTTAACACTCAAGAATTGCAGTTAGCATTAGGGATTGCGGTCAACCGGTCATCTAGTTTTGCTAATGTCTCTTCTTGTTAGTATAACACTAGCCTGCCAAAACAACCTGCGCGCCCAACCCAAGCCAGAGAAGTGCAGGAGCCAACGCTCAAGAGAATCACAAGTATACGATATCGTACCAATTCTAGGAACCTCCTTGCAAAAAGGTAAGTAATGTTTACTACTGTATTTCGAAAAAAGAATGTTTTTTAACACCAGTACGTTCTCGCGGCCGTAGTATACATCTGTTTCACCTGTACACAATACACTGATTCTCGTAGTCACTAGCAGCTCAGTGTTCTAGCCAAACACCTGAATCAGAAAATCCACTTGCACAGTGCCACAATCATATACATGAAACACTGATCCCGTTGCTCTTTTTAATGTGATTTCTGCACTCGGTCAGCTCTGCCCAACGCCCAAATTCTTGGCTTCAAGACTCAACATGCTTAACCTATACCGGCATCCTGCACGAATCAGATCGAAAAAAATCCAGTAGTGTCAGGGGCAACAGAAGACCAGATGATCATTAAACATCAGGTAACAGATGTGTAAAACCAAGCTGTTTTAACTCTTTATATTAAGTTGGATGAAAATCTAGCCTGCATAAAAGCTTCAGTGGTTTTGTCAGCAAGACATTATTTAAGTGCATACTAGAAATTGACAGGTTATGGTAACCTACTTTGCTATCTTTGTAAAGAACTACGTATATTTCAACATCAAAAGCCCTCAAAAGGACATTGCTCAAGATATATATAACTATTTCACTAAATCTGGCGACATCATGTACTAGTGATCAACTGCTATATGCACTTCTCCTGCAAAAGGACAACAGACATTCTAGTACTCGGACTATACTTCTTCAAGAGAGAATAAGGCCTACTTGTCCATGAGTCTTGGCATTATGCTGAAACTGGTAGCGACGAAGAGCTATTACTAGCCATGACTTCTGGGATCAGCAACTTGATGGACTTTTCTGAATTCTGCGCTCGAGTATTGACCAACGGCTCGTGCATGAGGTATCGTTGGATCACCAGAAGACAGAGCAACCACATTGTCAAGAAAATATTGTCTTGGAAGCTTCCCAACAACATTGCCTTCCTCATTTCCTTCCTTATCCAGAAAGGCAAAATGAGGAATACCTTCTACCCCAAACTCATCAAGCTCTTGTTCCCACTTTGTATTGTCGACATTCAACATGACAAAGTTGATGCGGTCCCTATAAAATAATCTTAACGTAAGTTAACTAGCATATAAAGAAAACAAGAATGTGTTCAGTCAGTACGTATCCAAGTTGTTGTTACAATGGCTACAGATATGGAGATTACAGAAAGCATTTTAGTACCACGACTACTACTCTTCTAACATAATGTATATTTATGTTTATTTCCAAAAAAAAAAAGAAATGCACAAATGCACATATGACATCAAGTGCATATGCACCTGCATGCAGATCAGAATTGAATTAGTGACTTCTAGTCTCACTAATGAATGGTGGTCCATCAGTACTTTATAGGAATACATTAATAAATTAATTAATCCAGAACTTTAGTATTCTTTAGTCTGGCAAGTGCATGATACTGCACTTATACAGGTTTAGTTTAGCTGTCCAGATACAAAGTTGTATTATATGGATGGTATACATTTTAGGAACAATAAGAAAGCATAAATACCCATCGATTCTTCAGTAAAGGAACCAAAGCATAGTTGTTATTTCTATGGGATATAGAGAAGCTAAAAATGTTGAAGGTAACTTACTTGTACTGTTGCTCAATTTTGTAAATATCTGGAGCTAACTCTCGACAAACTTCACACCAGTCCGCGTAAAATTCGACAACAGTGGGCTTGCCATTTGAGAGAGCCTGTAGATGCACTTATCAGGTGAATTAGATTTCGAAGGTGAACATGCATGCAATTCAAAGAAAAAGTATGTGAAAGAAATGCAGTTAGCGCAACCAGATAACCAGATAAAGAAATGCAGTTAGCAGTACTAAATCAATGAATCGCAAATAAATAAACCCATCATTTTCTTCCATCTTCCCTAGAAAAGCCAACATCTTGCAAATTGAGTAACACAAACATTACTGAAAGCATTTGTTGGATTAACGGACAAATGGGCTGATGAACAATGATTTGGATGTTCAACTTAATATGCCGAATGGTAAAGTTCTGATGGAGTTTGAAGAAAAGAAGCATGGCTGCAATGGCTTGTCATAAAGAAGGAACGCGTTTTTGGATCTATTGCAATTATTTCCTTCGCAATGGGCTGTGACTCTACCATGATCTGAACTGCAATGGATCATGCTTATTTGTTCAGTTAGTGCAATTGTAAGCATCAGATCTAGTAGCTAAATGACACATATCTGGAAGGTCGCAATAGACTAATTTCATGTATACACAAAATGGCAGCGAAACTTCCTTATTCTTGCTGTTGACATTTAGCTGAACATTATGCGTCAGTTATCTCTCTGTTCAACGTAGGGCTGAGCACAAAGCTCCTGGGGGGCAAAGGCCAAGAAACGCTAACCTCTTCATATGGCACAGCATTGGCAGCAAGATCCTTGAGAGAAAACCCGCCAAGTTGGAGCCTCTGAGATCCAAAGAGGCCCACCGCGGCAAGAGTGGTGAGCACAGCTATCCTTCTGTTGAGACCCCTGTCTGGAACAGGTGGCTCTGCAGCAGCCTCCTGGGGCGTGCTGCTGCTGCTGCTTGGCTGAGGCTTTTCTTCACCCAGCTCAGCTTTCACCTGCTGCTCGTCCTGTGGAAGCAAGGGGAGCAGGAATGACTTCACAGTTCATGCTATATTGCTATCTGATTGAAATTTTTACTACTGTTTTTATGAGCATGAAGCTAAATAAGCGCTAGCTAGTCTGTCCACTGCCCTAATCAGTTTGAGTATGCTACGAGGACTCACCGTCTTGGGCTCCGCGGAGTCGGGCGGCGCGACGCAGGACAGGGTTCTCGGCCGGCGACGGCCCGCGCGCAGACTGACGCGGGGCGAAGAAGGCGGACGCGAGCGGCTGCGGAGTCCCGCGAGGCCCGGCCGCAGGTCCGGGAGGAGGAGGCCGGAGCACCTCGAGGTCACACTCGCCATTTTTCAGTTACGTTCCGGGATGGCACAGCACGGGGGAGGGAGGGACGAACTGACGACGAGCCGCCTGGGTGCCGGGTCAAACGAGATGATGATGATGTGGGTGGAGCACACGGCGCCACGTCGCCCGTAATCGTGCGATGCAAAAGGAGCGTGCACGTTTTTCCTTGATTTTTTCGCAAAATAAGGACGAGTATCTTCTTAATAAATAAATTGAACAAAACTTATAGGTTCTACCTATCGATTTTCTTTACATAGAATTAGAAAAAATGCCCATGCATTACAACAGAGCCATATATTCCAGTGGTTAAAATCAGTTGTGCCAATCATATATGTACTTATATGATCTTGATGCACATCATGCATATATCATTCACCCAATCATATATGTACTTCTATGATCTTGATGCACATCCTGCATATATCATTCACCATCCCATTGCCACCTTCGCTCTTGGGATATGAAGGTTGTGAAAAAAATAATGTCTTCTTAAAATAGCAAATTAAATTACAGGCCCATGAAACTGAAAATTGTATCATTTTCTCATGTATTGAAACAACATCTAACTTAAGCATAATCTATTAACGTTTCATATTTCCAAATAATAGGACTTTGTTGTTATTTCTATGCGTACTTTGGTTAATATTCTTTTGTATCATTTTAGCCATGTAATAAATTTTATTGAAAAGCTACCATGCAATTCTATTTTATATTGTTTTTCAACTATTCAATGGTTGCATACATCAAATTAACATATACCAATTTGCTTATTTAAGCAAGCAAATTCTTCAGAAGAAACAAAAACTCAAGAGGCAGTCTGTTACTTGAAAATCTGGACACGATATTTTGTTTAATATTCTTTTACATCATATTTTGTCCATTTCATAAATTTCATCAGAAAGCGACCATGCAGTTCCATCTTATATTGTTTTCAACTATCTAATGGTTGCATACATCAGATTATTATATACATATAGTACTGATTTGCTTATTTAAGCAAGCAAATTCAGAAAAGAAATTGGTTGAGATAGCCCAACATAATTTACATGGTTAACTTGAAATCACTATGCTTGGCACGCCACAAGCAAGAAGAAATGTTCCCTTCTATCTTTCTTCTTCCCTGGTTCAATAGCACAACATCACCGACAAAGGAAAAGGCAACAACATTCAATTCATGGCAATGCATATCCAAATGCATGGTATGTCATGTTAAGGTTTGTGACGCCCCCGATTCGACCGTACACTAATCATGCACGCAAGTGTGTACGACCAAGATCAGGGACTCACGGGAAGATATCACAACACAACTCTAGACACAAATAAAATAATACAAGCTTTATATTACAAGCCAGGGGCCTCGAGGGCTCGAATACAAGCTCGATATACAAGAGTCAGCGGAAGCAACAATATCTGAGTACAGACATAAGTTAAACAAGGATGCCTTAAGAAGGCTAGCACAAAAGCAACACGATCGAAGAGGCAAGGCCTCCTGCCTGGGACCTCCTAACTACTCCTGGTCGTCGGCGGTCTCCACGTAGTAGCATCCGTCAGCAGTGGCATCTGACTCCAGGGATCCGCCATCTGGTTGCATCAACCGGAAAGAAGAAGGAAGGGGGAAAAAGGTAGCAAAGCAACCGTGAGTACTCATCCAAAGTACTCGCAAGCATCAGATCTATACTAAGTATGCATTGGTATCAAATGGAAGGGTTGTATCTGTGGACGGAACTGCAGAATGCCAGAATAGAGGGGAAGGCCTAGCCTATCGAAGACTAGCATCTTCAAGCAGCTCCAAGCGTCTTGCAGCATGTAGAAGAGTAAAGAATAGCAGTTTATATTTAACAAACATGTTGTAACATTAATGCCCAGAGATCCTTCCTCGACTCCCTGCGAGAAAGCAATCCCGGAGCAACATATCTCAAGTATCCATTTCTAGTTGTAAAAGATCAGGATATAAGTCTGAACGTCCATTACCGTGGACACGGTAATCAAATATATATCTTCCCTGTAGGGGTGCACCACGTATTCCAACACGCTTGATCACTCTGGCCGGATACACTTTTCTGGGTCAATGCCCGGCCTCGGAAGATCAACACGTCGTAGCCCTACCTAGGCTTAGCAGAGAGGTCCCCGCCGGTCTACATCCTAAGCACTCTGTGTTGGGGAACGTAGCAGAAATTCAAAATTTTCTACGCATCACCAAGATCAATCTATGGAGTAATCTAGCAACGAGGGGAAGGGGAGTGAATCTACATACCCTTGTAGATCGCGATGCGGAAGCGTTGCAAGAACGCGGATGAGGGAGTCGTACTCGTAGCGATTCAGATCGCGGTTGATTCCGATCTAAGCACCGAAAGAACGGTGCCTCCGCGTTCAACACACGTGCAGCCCGGTGACGTCTCCCACGCCTTGATCCAGCAAGGAGAGAGGGAGAGGTTGGGGAAGACTCCATCCAGCAGCAACACGACGGCATGGTGGTGGTGGAGGAGCGTGGCAATCCCGCAGGGCTTCGCCAAGCACCGTGGGAGAGGAGGAGGAGGGAGAGGGGTAGGGCAGCACCAAAAGGAGACTTTCTCGTGTGTGTATGGCAGCCCAAACCTCAAGTATATATAGGGGGGAAGGGGGCTGCGCCCCCCTTAGGGTTTCCACCCCCAAGAGGAGGCAGCCAGCCCTAGATCCCATCAAGGGGGCGGCCAAGGGGAGGAGAGGGGGAGGCGCCCCACTAGATGGGCCCTAAGGCCCATCTGGACCTAGGGTTTGCCCCCTCCCACTCTCCCATGCGCCTTGGGCCTTGGTGGGGGGGCGCACCAGCCCACCTGGGGCTGGTCCCCTCCCACACTTGGCCCACGCAGCCTTCTGGGGCTGGTGGCCCCACTTGGTGGACCCCCGGGACCCTCCCGGTGGTCCCGGTACATTACCGATTTCACCCGAAACTTTTCCGGTGACCAAAACAGGACTTCCCATATATAAATCTTTACCTCCGGACCATTCCGGAACTCCTCGTGACATCCGGGATCTCATCCGGGACTCCGAACAACATTCGGTAACCACGTACATGCTTTCCCTATAACCCTAGCGTCATCGAACCTTAAGCGTGTAGACCCTACGGGTTCGGGAACCATGCAGACATGACCGAGACGTTCTCCGGTCAATAACCAACAGCGGGATCTGGATACCCATGTTGGCTCCCACATGTTCCACGATGATCTCATCGGATGAACCACGATGTCGGGGATTCAATCAATCCCGTATGCAATTCCCTTTGTCCATCGGTATGTTACTTGCCCGAGATTCGATCGTCGGTATCCCTATACCTTGTTCAATCTCGTTACCGGCAAGTCTCTTTACTCGTTCCGTAACTCACATCATCCCGTGATCAACTCCTTGGTCACATTGTGCACATAATGATGATGTCCTACCGAGTGGGCCCAGAGATACCTCTCCGTTTACACGGAGTGACAAATCCCAGTCTCGATTCGTGCCAACCCAACAGACACTTTCGGAGATACCCGTAGTGCACCTTTATAGCCACCCAGTTACGTTGTGACGTTTGGCACACCCAAAGCATTCCTACGGTATCCGGGAGTTGCACAATCTCATGGTCTAAGGAAGTGATACTTGACATTAGAAAAGCTCTGAGCAAACGAACTACACGATCTTGTGCTAGGCTTAGGATTGGGTCTTGTCCATCACATCATTCTCCTAATGATGTGATCCCGTTATCAACGACATCCAATGTCCATGGTTAGGAAACCGTAACCATCTATTGATCAACGAGCTAGTCTCCTAGAGGCTTACTAGGGACATGGTGTTGTCTATGTATCCACACATGTATCTGAGTTTCCTATCAATACAATTCTAGCATGGATAATAAACGATTATCATGAACAAGGAAATATAATAATAACCTATTTATTATTGCCTCTAGGGCATATTTCCAACAGTCTCCCACTTGCACTAGAGTCAATAATCTAGTTCACATCACCATGTGATTAACACTGACAGGTCACATCACCATGTGACCAACACCCAAGAGTTTACTAGAGTCAACAATCTAGTTCACATCTCTATGTGATTAACACTCAATGAGTTCTGGTTTGATCATGTTATGCTTGTGAGAGAGGTTATTAGTCAACGGGTCTGAACCTTTCAGATCCGTGTGTGCTTTACGAATATCTATGTCATCTTTGTGGATGCTACCACGCGCTATTTGGAGCCATTTCAAATAATTGCTCTACTATACGAATCCGGTTTACTACTCAGAGTCATCCGGATTAGTGTCAAAGTTCGCATCGACGTAACCCTTTACGACGAACTCCTTTCCACCTCCAT
This sequence comes from Aegilops tauschii subsp. strangulata, assembly GCF_002575655.3. NCBI lineage: Eukaryota > Viridiplantae > Streptophyta > Magnoliopsida > Poales > Poaceae > Aegilops > Aegilops tauschii. Next base: position 491,809,090 of record NC_053039.3, read on the forward strand.
AATCGAGAAAATTCCTTAATCCACTAGGTACTAAGGATAAGTTCGACCGCTGTCATGAGATCCTTTCCCGGATCACCATTGTACCCTCTTGACCAACTCATGGCAAGGCACACTACATGTGCGGTACACAGCATAGCATACTATAGAGCCTACGTCTAAAGCATAGGGGACGACCTTCGTCCTTTCTCTATCTTCTGCTGTGGTCAGGTCTTGAGTCTTACTCAATACTCACACCTTGTAACACAGCCAAGAACTCCTTCTTTGCTGATCTATTTGAACTCTTTCAAAATCATGTCAAGGTGTGCGTTCTTTGAAAGTATCATCAAGCGTCTTGATCTATCTCTATAGATCTTGATGCCCAATGTGTAAGCAGCTTTATCCAGGTCTTCCTTTGAAAAACTCCTTTCAAACAACCCTTTATGCTTTCCAGAAATTTTACATCATTTCGGATCAACAATATGTCATTCACATATACTTATCAGAAATGTTGTAGCGCTCCCACTCACTTTATTGTAAATACAAGTTTCTAACAAACTTTGTATAAACCCAAAAACTTTGATCACTCCATCAAAGTGTATATTCTGACTCCGAGATGCTTGCTCTAATCCATGGAAGGATCACTGGAGCTAGCATACCTTTTAGCATCCTTAGGATCGACAAAAACTTTCTGATTGTATCACATACAACCTTTCCTTACGAAAACTGGTAAGGAAACTTGTTTTGACATCCATCTGCTAGATTTCACAAATGCAGATAATGCTAACATGATTCCGACGGACTTAAGCACCGCTACGGATGAGAAAATCTCATCGTAGTCAACTCCTTGAACTTGTGGAAATACTCTTTGCCACAAGTCGAGCTTCATAGACGGTAACATTACCGTCCACGTCCGTCTTCTTCTCAAAGATCCATTTATCTCGGATTTCATGGCTCTTAACCATTTGTCGGAATATGGGCCCACCATCGCTTCTCCATAGCTCGTAGGTTCAGTATTGTCCAACAACATGATATCTCAGACAGGATCACGTACCACTCTGAAGTAGCACGCATCCTCGTCGTCCTACGAGGTTTGGTAGTGACTTGATCCGAAGTTTCATGATCACTATCATAAGCTTCCACTTCAATTGGTGTAGGTGCCACAGGAACAACTTCCTGTGCCCTGCTACACACTAGTTGAAGTGACGGTTCTATAACCTTATCAAGTCTCCACCATCCTCCCACTCAATTCTTTCGAGAGAAACTTTTCCTCGAGAAAGGACTCGTTTCTAGAAGCAATTACTTTTGCTTCCAGATCTGAAACAGGAGGTATACCCAACTGTTTTGGGTTTTCTATGAAGATGTATTTATCCGCTTTGGGTTCGAGCTTATCAGCTTGAAACTTTTTCACATAAGCTGCGCAGCCCCAAACTTTTAAGAAACGACAACTTAGGTTTCTCTAAACGGTGTCGTCTCAACGGAATTGCGTGGTGCCCCTTTTAAATGAATGCGGTTGTCTCTAATGCCTAACCCATAAACGATAGTGGTAATTTGATAAGAAACATCATGGTATGCACCATATCCAATAGGGTGCAGTTATGATGTTCGGACACACCATCACACTATGGTGTTCCAGGCGGTATTAATTGTGAAACACTTTCCACAATGTCTTAATTGTGTGCCAAACTCGTAACTCAGATATCTCTATGATCATATCATAGACATTTTATCCTCTTGTCACGACAATCTTCGACTTCACTCTGAAATTACTTGAACCTTTCAATAATTCAGACTTGTGTTTCATTAAGTAAATATTCTCAGCATCTACTCAAATTATCTGTGAAGTAAGAACATAATGATATCCACTGCATGCCTCAGAACTCATTGGACTGCATACATCAAAATGTATTACTTCCAATAAGTTGCTCTCTTGTTCCATCTTACTGAAAACGAGGACTTTCAGTCATCTCGCCCATGTGGTATGATTTGCATGTCTCAAGTGATTCGAAATCAAGTGAGTCCAAGCGATCCATCTGCATGGAGTTTCTTCATACATATATACCAATAGACATGGTTCGCATGTCTCAATCTTTTCAAAAACGATTGAGTCCAAAGATCCATCTACATGGAGCTTCTTCATGCGTTCTATACCAATATGACTCAAATTGCAGTGCCATAAGTATCTGGAACTATCATTACTATTTTACATCTTTTGGCACGAACATGTGTATCACTACAATCGAGATTCATTTTAGGTGCAAGACCATTGAAAGTATTATTCAAATAAGCAGAGTAACCATTATTCTCCTTAAATGAATAACCGTATTGCGATAAACATAATCCAATCATGCTCAACGCAAACACCAAATCTCGATGGTAGAGGGAGCATGCGATGCTTGATCACATCAACCTTGGAAACACTTCCAACACATATCGTCATCTCACCTTTAGCTAGTCTCCGTTTATTCCGCAGCTTTTATTTCGAGTTACTAACACATAGCAACCGAACCGGTATCTAATACCCTGGTGCTGCTGGGAGTACTAGTAAAGTACACATTCATATGACGTATATCCAATATACTTCTGTCGACCTTGCCTGTCTTCTCATCTACCAAGTATCTAGGGTAGTACTGCTTCAGTGACCGTTCCTCTTATTACAGAAGCACTTAGTCTCGGGTTTGGGTTCAACCTTGGGATTCTTCACTAGAGCAGCAAACGACTTGCTGTTTCATGAAGTATCCCTTTTGCCCTTGCCCTTCTTAAACTAGCGGTTCTACTAACCATCAACAATTGATGCTCCTTCTTGATTTCTACTCTCGCGGTGTCAAACATCGCGAATAGCTCAAGGATCATCATAACTATCCTTGATATGTTATAGTTCATCACGAAGCTCTACTAGCTTGGTGGCAGTGACTATGGAGAACTATCACTATCTCATCTGGGAGAATAACTCCCACTCGATTCAAGCGATTGTGGCACTCAGACAATCTGAGCACACGCTCAACGATTGAGCTTTTCTCCCTTAGTTTGCAGGCTTAGGAAACTTGTCAGAGGTCTCATACCTCTTGACGTGGGCACTAGTCTGAAATCCCAATTTCAGTCTTCGGAACATCTCACATGTTCTGCGACGTTTCAAAAACGTCTTGGGTGCCACAATTCTAAACCGCACTGAACTATCACGTAGTTATCAAAACGTGTATGTCAGATGTTTCGTAACATCTACAGACGACGCTGAGGTTCAGCACACCGAGCGGTGCATTAAGGACATAAGCCTTCTGTGTAGTAATGAGGACAATCCTCAGTTTACGGACCCAGTCCGCATAATTGCTACTACCAACTTTCAACTAAATTTTCTCTAGGAACATATCTAAACCAGTAGAACTTAAAGCGCAAGACATAATTCGCAAAGACCTTTTGACTATGTTCATGATAATGAAGTTCGTCTGATTAATGAACTCCCACTCAGATAGACATCCCTCTAGTCATCTAAGTGAAACATGATCCGAGTTTAACTAGGCCGTGTCCGATCATCACGTGAGACGGACTAGTCAAGATCGGTGAACATCTCCATGTTGATCGTATCTTCTATACGACTCATGCTCGACCTTTCGGTCCTCCGTGTTCCGAGGCCATGTCTGTACATGCTAGGCTCGTCAAGTCAACCTAAGTGTATTGCGTGTGTTCCGAGGCCATGTCTGTACATGCTAGGCTCGTCAACACCCGTTGTATTCGAACGTAAGAATCTATCACACCCGATCATCACGTGGTGCTTCGAAACGACGAACCTTCGCAACGGTGCACAGTTAGGGTGAACACTTTCTTGAAATTATTATAAGGGATCATCCTACTTGCTACCGTCGTTCTAAGCAAATAAGATGCAAAAACATGATAAACATCACATGCAATCAAATAGTGACATGATATGGCCAATATCATCATGCTCCTTTGATCTCCATCTTCGGGGCACCATGATCATCCTTGTCACCGGCATGACACCATGATCTCCATCATCATGATCTCCATCATTGTGTCTTCATGAAGTTGTCACGCCAACGGTCACTTCAACTTCTATGGCTAACGCGTTTAGCAATAAAGTAAAGTAATTTACATGGCGTTATTCAATGACACGCAGGTCATACAAAATAATAAAGACAACTCCTATGGCTCCTGCCGGTTGTCATTCTCATCGACATGCAAGTCGTGATTCTTATTACAAGAATATGATCAATCTCATACATCACATATATCATTCATCACATCTTCTGGCCATATCACATCACAAGGCACATGCTGCAAAAACAAGTTAGACGTCCTCTAATTGTTGTTGCAAGTTTTTACGTGGTTTGTAGGTTTCTAGCAAGAACGTTTCTTACCTACGTATGACCACAACGTGATTTGCCAATTTCCATTTACCCTTCATAAGGACCCTTTTCATCGAATCCGTTCCGACTAAAGTGGGAGAGACAGACACCCGCTAGCCACCTTATGCAACTAGTGCATGTCAGTCGGTGGAACCTGTCTCACGTAAGCGTACGTGTAAGGTCGGTCCGGGCCGCTTCATCCCACAATGCCGCCGAAACAAGATAAGACTAGTAGCGGCAAGAAGAATTGACAACATCGACGCCCACAACTTCTTTGTGTTCTACTCGTGCATAGAAACTACGCATAGACCTAGCTCATGATGCCACTGCTGGGGAACGTAGCAGAAATTCAAAATTTTCTACGCATCACCAAGATCAATCTATGGAGTAATCTAGCAACGAGGGGAAGGGGAGTGAATCTACATACCCTTGTAGATCGCGATGCGGAAGCGTTGCAAGAACGCGGATGAGGGAGTCGTACTCGTAGCGATTCAGATCGCGGTTGATTCCGATCTAAGCACCGAAAGAACGGTGCCTCCGCGTTCAACACACGTGCAGCCCGGTGACGTCTCCCACGCCTTGATCCAGCAAGGAGAGAGGGAGAGGTTGGGGAAGACTCCATCCAGCAGCAACACGACGGCATGGTGGTGGTGGAGGAGCGTGGCAATCCCGCAGGGCTTCGCCAAGCACCGTGGGAGAGGAGGAGGAGGGAGAGGGGTAGGGCAGCACCAAAAGGAGACTTTCTCGTGTGTGTATGGCAGCCCAAACCTCAAGTATATATAGGGGGGAAGGGGGCTGCGCCCCCCTTAGGGTTTCCACCCCCAAGAGGAGGCAGCCAGCCCTAGATCCCATCAAGGGGGCGGCCAAGGGGAGGAGAGGGGGAGGCGCCCCACTAGATGGGCCCTAAGGCCCATCTGGACCTAGGGTTTGCCCCCTCCCACTCTCCCATGCGCCTTGGGCCTTGGTGGGGGGGCGCACCAGCCCACCTGGGGCTGGTCCCCTCCCACACTTGGCCCACGCAGCCTTCTGGGGCTGGTGGCCCCACTTGGTGGACCCCCGGGACCCTCCCGGTGGTCCCGGTACATTACCGATTTCACCCGAAACTTTTCCGGTGACCAAAACAGGACTTCCCATATATAAATCTTTACCTCCGGACCATTCCGGAACTCCTCGTGACATCCGGGATCTCATCCGGGACTCCGAACAACATTCGGTAACCACGTACATGCTTTCCCTATAACCCTAGCGTCATCGAACCTTAAGCGTGTAGACCCTACGGGTTCGGGAACCATGCAGACATGACCGAGACGTTCTCCGGTCAATAACCAACAGCGGGATCTGGATACCCATGTTGGCTCCCACATGTTCCACGATGATCTCATCGGATGAACCACGATGTCGGGGATTCAATCAATCCCGTATGCAATTCCCTTTGTCCATCGGTATGTTACTTGCCCGAGATTCGATCGTCGGTATCCCTATACCTTGTTCAATCTCGTTACCGGCAAGTCTCTTTACTCGTTCCGTAACTCACATCATCCCGTGATCAACTCCTTGGTCACATTGTGCACATAATGATGATGTCCTACCGAGTGGGCCCAGAGATACCTCTCCGTTTACACGGAGTGACAAATCCCAGTCTCGATTCGTGCCAACCCAACAGACACTTTCGGAGATACCCGTAGTGCACCTTTATAGCCACCCAGTTACGTTGTGACGTTTGGCACACCCAAAGCATTCCTACGGTATCCGGGAGTTGCACAATCTCATGGTCTAAGGAAGTGATACTTGACATTAGAAAAGCTCTGAGCAAACGAACTACACGATCTTGTGCTAGGCTTAGGATTGGGTCTTGTCCATCACATCATTCTCCTAATGATGTGATCCCGTTATCAACGACATCCAATGTCCATGGTTAGGAAACCGTAACCATCTATTGATCAACGAGCTAGTCTCCTAGAGGCTTACTAGGGACATGGTGTTGTCTATGTATCCACACATGTATCTGAGTTTCCTATCAATACAATTCTAGCATGGATAATAAACGATTATCATGAACAAGGAAATATAATAATAACCTATTTATTATTGCCTCTAGGGCATATTTCCAACACTCTGGGGTTTGGGCCCATCGCCCGTTGCACTCCGGATCGTTGCGCGCAGGGCGGATCCAGGCTGCCCGAATGGCGCCGGCCCAGCCGTGCTGCAATGCTGAACTGGACGTCTGACAAAGCTTCCGCTGATACTGCGACGTCGAGGCCCATAACTATTATCGCGTGGTGGTTAGTGCATAAAGGCCAAACGCCAACTCAGAACAAATATCCAAACCATAGTGTATTATTAGCTTGCGGAGACGAGTACTGACTCACGATAATGTGACCCCGTCGCCCCGTCTCGAGGAAATACGGCAAGGGCAAGCCCAGCCCACTCGAGGGCTGCCTGACTTCCCGGCCATGCCTCGTAACCATCTTGCGGGTGCTCTTCGGGCCCGCCTGACTTTCCCAAGGGTCTTAAGTAAAGTCAAGGTAACCGTGTGTCCAGACATCAAGGGGAAAACCCGAGGAATCACCCCCGGTGGATTCCACTCAATGTAATCATCAAGGTGAACGTAAGAGGGACTACCCTCGAGGTTCACACTTGAGGTGTTGAACGACAGAGCCGTATCGGGAATGGTGAAAGAGGAAATCACCCTCGATGACCACGACCGAATAGCTACACTATAGCATTATCATCAGGAGTGCGTTATGAGGGATCACCCTCGGCACTCGATAGTAGCTCTGCAGAGTCGAGCAACAAAAGGGCGTGGAGTGATGTGAGGTGTCGGGCTCTGGTCGTCGATCACGCTGATCGAGTCATCGATGATGAAGCAGGAGCAACAAGGACAAGGTGGGGGTCACTGATGGATCACTAACCAACCTATGCTAAGAAGTTTAGGATAAGCAGGTAGGTAACAATAAGCAGGTTACAAAAGCAGGCTATGCATCAGAATAGGAGCAATCAATAACAGTAGCAAAATCTAATGCAAGCATGAGAGAATGGAATGGGCAATATCGGGATGATCAAAGGGGGGGCTTGCCTGGTTGCTCTGGCAAGGAGGGGTCGTCGTCGACGTAGTCGATCACAAGGGCATCAGCAGCGATCTCGGGGTCTACCGGAGAGAAGAGGGGGAAGAAACAATAAATACATAGCAAACAGCTGCATGCCAAGACAATAAGCGGTGGTAGACGTGTTATAACGCGGCGTTACACGATACCGTGGAAGGGGGGAAACTTCCGGGAAAGTTTTCCCGAAGTTTGCATTTTTCAGACAGATGAAACAGAGGGGGAAAGTTGCATGTTCAGGTAGTTAGGGGCATGTGGCAGACGAACGGATCGCGTATTCGGATTCGTCTTGTCGTTCTGAGCAACTTTGATGTAGAAAGTTTTTCGATCCGAGCTACGGTTTAATTCCTATGATTTTCCGAAGTTTTTTTAAAGATATTCTGTAATTTAAATTAATTCAAAAAAAGTTTACTGCATCAGCATGACATCATCACGACGTCAGCAGGGGCAACAGTCAACTCTGACCGGGTTGACTGGTCAAAGGGGCAGTGGGGCCCAATTGTCATTGTCTAGTTTAATTAAGCAGGTTTAACTAGACTAAATATGTTCATTAGGCTAATTAGTCAAAGTTAATTAAGTTAATTAACTAACTAATTAATTATTTTAAACATCCCTTTTTTTACATTTTTATTTCCGTTTTCATTTTAACAGGGGGCGGGCCCCATTCGTCATTGTCCCAGGGGCTAACGGGCGGCAGATGCGGGTTAACGGGCGCAGGGCGCTGCGGGCGTGGGCGCCCATGCACCCGAACGGGGCAACAGGGGGCGCCGGCGGTGGCCGTAGCCCGGCGAGGCCATGGTGTGGGGCAGCAGGCGGCGCCGGGGGTGGCCGTAGCCCGGCGAGGCCATGGTGTGGGGCAGCAGGCGGCGGGATGGAGGCCGAGCGGCGACGCTAGGCGCGGAGGCAGCGGCAGGGCTGCACGGGCGGCGACGTAGGTGGAGCAGAGCCGCGGGAAGAGGGGCGCGGCTCGCGGACGAGCGCTGAGGGCGGCCGGCGAACAGGGCCACTGCGGGCGGTGTGACAACGGCGAGGTCACGACGGGGGGGGGGGGGGGTTGCTCACCCGCGTTGAAGGGGAGGCCCGATGCAGGGGAACACGACGGCGGGGAGGTGGCGCGTCGGGGTCGAGAAGGCGAGGTGACGCGGAGCGGCTCCGGCGAGCGGCGTCCGTCGGCGAGGTCGGGGCGGGGAGGCCCTTCTGGATCCAGGAACGGGGAGGAGGATGGGGCCGCGAGGAGGACGACGACGGGGCAGCGCCAGGCGGCGTCGGCGAGGTAGCGCCGGCGTGGTGGCGCCGGGAAGGGCGGCAGCGGGGTCGCGGGATCGGGCGTCGGGGCGCCGTGGGATCTGGCTCCTCAGCCCCGATCCAGACGGGGGAGGAAGGGGATGCGGAGCGAGAGGGTGAGTGGGAGGGATCGTGGGGGGTGGGGTTGGGCTCTAGGGTTTCTGGGGAGTGGGGGGTAGTTATGCAGGGAGAGGTGGGCCGGCCGGGGTGGGCTGATTGGCCCAGTTGGGCCGGGGGGCCTTCTTTTGTTTTATATTTTTTTTCTCTGTTTGCTTTCTCCTTTTCTTTTATTCATTTTTGCTGTTTGATTTAAATTTGAATTTTGAAAACGAACGGGATTGAATCATCGCGAGGTTAACAACAGTAATTGCGGTGATGTGGCAACATTAGCATGGGATTACTGTAGCATAACTATCCAGGCGTTACAATTCTCCTCCACTACAAGAAATCTCGTCCCGAGATTTAGGAGGTAGAAGGAAACAGTTCGGGGTACTCATCACGAAGACGATCCTCGTTTTCCAAGTGGCTTCGTCTTCATAGTGATGTGCCCAGTGGACCTTGTGGAACTTGATCGCCTTCTGACGTGTGCGGCGTTCTGCTTGGTCGAGAATGAGGACTGGATGCTCTTTATAGGAGAGGTCTTGTTGCAACTCAAGCACTTCATGATCCACTGCTTGGATTGGGTCCTTGAAGCAACGACGGAGTTGTGACACGTGGAACACATCGTGAACCTGAGAAAGGTTCGACGGAAGCTCCAACTGGTATGCCACTTTTCCACGCCTCTCGAGAATAGTAAAAGGACAAATATAGCGAGGAGCTAGCTTGCCCTTGATCCCAAAGCGGTGTGCACCCTTCATTGGTGTGACTCGAAGATAAGCCTTTTTGCCAGGTTGATAGACCATGTCTTTATGATGACGGTCATAATTACTCTTTTGACGTGACTGGGCAGTCTTGAGATTCTCGCGAATGACGCGGACTTGTTCTTCGGCGCGTTGGATAATACCTGGACCGAAGAGTGGACGTTCCCCAGTTTCTGACCAGTTCAGAGGGGTTCGGCACTTTCATCCATATAACACTTCGAATGGGGCCATCTTCAGACTAGCTTGATAGCTATTGTTGTAGGAGAACTCAGCGTACGGGAGAGATTCCTCCCATTTCTTGCCAAAGGAAATGACACAAGCTCGAAGCATGTCTTCGAGAACTTGATTGACACGTTCAACTTGTCCTTGCGACTGAGGGTGAAAAGCAATACTGAAAGACAGATGAGTTCCCATAGCTTCTTGGAAACTTGCCCAGAATCTTGAAGTGAATAAGCTGCCACGGTCTGAGCTGATAACCAATGGAATACCGTGGAGTGAAACAATTCTGGACATGTAAAGGGTTGCTAGCTGACTAGCAGTGATCGTTTCTTTGACGGCCAGAAAGTGTGCAACTTTGGAAAGCCGGTCAATGACGACAAGTATAGCATCATTACCTTTCTGCGATTTGGGAAATCCCGTGACGAAGTCCATTTCAACATGGTCCCATTTCCATTCAGGAATAGAGATAGGTTGCAGAGTTCCAGAGGGCCTTTGATGTTCTACTTTGATACGACGGCAAATGTCACATTCAGCAACATAACGAGCGATGTCTTGCTTCATATTTGACCATCAGAATCTCTGACGAATGTCTTGGTACATCTTGGTACTACCGGGATGTATAGACAATGGAGTGTCATGAGCTTCTTCCATAACTTCCTTAGTCATATCCAGGTTTTTCTCCTTACACGGCACCACTAGGCGGCCTTTGAAGTACAAAGTGCCATCATCAGCAACAGTGAAGAATGAGGGCTTTCCTTCTGCGAGGTAGCGTTTAATCTTCTCAACTTGAAAGTCATATCCCTGCATTCTCTTGATGGAGCCAAAGAGATCAGGTTCGACAGCCAGGGTATTGAGGGAACCCTGGGAAACAACACGGAGGTTCATCTTGCGAAGCTCCTTAGGAGGGGGAGCGAGTGCACTCGGAGGAACAATATGGAGGTTCAGCTTTCTGAATTCTTCAACAAGCGAAGGCTGAACTTTTCGAACCTCGAGGTGATTGCAATATGACTTGTGGCTCAAAGCACTAGCCATTACATTAGCCTTGCCTGGTGTATAAGAAATGCCCATGTCAAAGTCTGCTACGATCTCCATCCATCTCTGCTGACGGAGGTTCAAATCTGGCTGAGTAAACAGGTACTTCAGACTTTGGTGGTCGGTGAAGATCTCGCAACGATTACCAAGAAGGTAATGTCGCCACTGTTTCAGTGCATGTATGACAGCAGCAAGCTCGAGGTCATGAACTGGGTAGTTCTCTTCGTGAGGGCGCAACTGACGAGAGGCATAAGCAATCACTCTGCGCTTTTGCATTAGGACACAGCCTAATCCTTGTCATGAAGCGTCGCAGTAAATGACGAAATCCTTCTTAGTATCTGGCGGAGCAAGCACTGGGGCAGAAGTCAGTTTGTCTTTGAGTGCTTGAAAACTTTCCTGACACTTTTCTGTCCAATCGAACTTGACGCCTTTGTGAAGCAGACCAGTCAGGGGCTTGGCGATCTTGGAGAAGTTCTCGACAAATCGACGGCAATAGCTGGCGAGTTCGAGAAAACTTCTGACTTGCTTGACATTCTTCGGAGGAGTCCAATCGAGAATAGCCTGAACTCGCTCTGGGTTGACGGCAATACCATCCTTGGAGATGACATGCCCAAGGTAGGTCACTTCGGGTAGCCAGAATTCACACTTGGAATACTTAGCATATAGTTGATGTTCTCGAAGCTTTTCCAGAACAAGTCGAAGGTGTTCAGCATGTTCTTCTTTATTCTTCGAATATACAAGGATATCATCTAGATAAACCACGACGAACTTGTCGAGGTATTCCATAAATATATAGTTCATCAAACGAGAGAATGTCGCTGGAGCATTTGTCAAACCAAAGGACATGACGGTGTACTCGTATGAACCATAGCGAGTAACGAAGGCGGTCTTGGGAATATCCTCTTCATGAACCCGAATCTGGTGGTAACCCAACCTCAAATCAAGTTTAGAGAATACTGAGGAACTAGCAAGCTAATCATATAGATCGTTGATTCGGGGAAGCGGATACTTATTCTGAATTGTTGCCTGGTTGATAGGTCGGTAATCTTGGACCAAACGATTAGTTCCATCCTTCTTCTTGACAAAGAGAGAAGGTGCTCCCCAAGCAGGGGAACTTGGACGAATGAAACCCTTGCTAAGAGATTTGTCAATTTCCTCCTTAAGTTCAAGGAGTTCATGCGGCGGCATCTTGTATGGCCGCTTGGCAATAGGAGTGTGCCTGGCTTCAAGTCTATGATGAATTCAACAGCTCTAGCAGGGGGTATTCCTGGAAGTTCTTCTGGAAAGACATCTTCAAATTCACGAATGACTGGAATGTTCTCTATTACCTCAAGAGGTGAAGCATTCAATGCATTCAAAACATATATCTGATTCTCGGCATCCTGGATCATCTGAGTTGAGTAGTTGATCAACTGACTAGAAGGGTGAGTGAGCTGGACTGTCTTGGCGGCACAATCGATCTTAGCATTATGGGCTGTCAACCAGTCCATACCAAGAATGATGTCTATGTTGGAAGGTCCGAGTACAATGAGAGAAGCCGGAAAAAGTAAGCCTCCAATCTTGATTTGGTTGCGAGGTCTTATCATTGTGGTTTGCCACTTGGATCCCGGAGATTGAACTGCTAGAGGAGTGGGCAAATTTTCCATACCTAACCCATGCAACTTAGCAAATTGTTGGGACACAAAAGCATGTGATGCTCCTGAGTCAAAGAGAACAGAAGCTGGCACTGAATTAACGCGAAGGGTACCCATCACAATTTTTGGGGACTCACGAGCTTCTTCAATCTTGACATGGGTGACTCGACCACCACTCATTGCAGGCGTTCTGGCACTACAACTTCTGTTAGGATGATTTCGACGACCCTTCCTATGGCCAAAAGGAGGACGTGAAGCATTTCGCAGCTGACCCTGGCAACAGTTGGGAGTAAGGTGCCCTGGCTATCCACACTTGTGGCATAAGCCATCATTATGTGGAGGAGCCATAGCATTGGATTGTCCACCCTGAATTGTTAGTTGTCTCGGCGGCGGAGGCAAACAAGGTGCAACATAAGATGGCCTTGGTGTTGGAGCAGGTCGGTGATGAACATTGTGTGGGATCCAGACTCGACGTTTCTGAGCAGGCTGACTCGAGGATGGGCCAACATCTCGAGTACGCTTGAGCGACTCCTGTTACTTAGTCAAACCAGTTTCAGTTCGAAAAGCTTGGCTGACAAGCGTCGCAAAGTATGCGCAATCATGAGCAACAAGTGCGAGCTTTATATCGGGACGCAATCCTTCATGGAATTTCTCCTGCTTGCGAGCGTCAGTGCAGACGTCATCCGCAGCATAGCGAGATAATTCAAGGAATTTCCTCTGATATTCATCCACAGTCATTGTGCCTTGTGAGAGTTTGCGGAACTCCTTCTTCTTCTGGTCCATCAGACCTTGAGGAATGTGCCATGCACGGAAGGCTAACTGAAAGTCCTGCCAAGTGGTTACAGTCTCTGCAGGCAGCATACCCCTGTGGCTTTCCCACCATTGAGCAGCCGAACCCTTCAGGTGAATTGTCGCAAAGGTGACGTAACTGGCAGGGGCAACATTAGCTGACTCCATCTCAAACAGGATGTCACGGAGCCAGTCATCAGCATCCATAGGATTAGTGGAGTTGCGGAAAATGGACGGGTTGAGGCGCACAAATTCTGGCAGTGTTATTGGGGCAGGCTATTGATGAGCATTCTGGCTTGGAAGCTGAGCCATTACTCCAGTCATAAACTGACGATTCAGCTCAAACTGCTGCATCATTGCGGCAATATAAGGTGGAGGTGGAGGATCGTCAGCCATCCTGCTAAGAACATCAAGGAGCAGTTTAACAAGGGGTTGAGCAGGTGTATGGAGTCATTCATGATGTAACTTGAACAATGAGCAAAGGCGCAGTATGTACAAAACAGTAGTCATTAAAGACATACATATACATATACGGAGCCATTTACACGTTAGTATGAGTTCGGACAAGAGAATCATCCTAGACATACTAGGCGGCACACCGGCATGCGATGGAGGGATACAACAACAAGACATAGCAAAGGCTACATCCACGTAGGAGGAAACCACTAGAGCGAGGAATCTGCAGGGGACGACGCAGGGTGCCCCCGATAAAAGGATCCTGCGGCCAGTGAACAATGTGAAGCAGATCCTGGCTCCCAATTCAAGAAAGGCGTAACACAAATCTCCGGATGGATGTGATCACGAGAACCTAGGATAGAGTTAGCAAAATCATTTAACCCGAATAGAAGGGAGATCAGAGTCCCAGAGTATGGACGAGGAATAAAAGATCCTAATACCACCCAATTGGCGACGTGGGCCCGTAAGCCACACAGCCATGTTAGTAAATCAGTTTTTCAAAGACTAGACTCAACTTCGGGCAAGGAGTTGGAAAGGGGGGTCCTACAGGCAGTCGACTCTGATACCAACTTGTGACGCCCCCGATTCGACCGTACACTAATCATGCACGCAAGTGTGTACGACCAAGATCAGGGACTCACGGGAAGATATCACAACACAACTCTAGACACAAATAAAATAATACAAGCTTTATATTACAAGCCAGGGGCCTCGAGGGCTCGAATACAAGCTCGATACACAAGAGTCAGCGGAAGCAACAATATTTGAGTACAAACATAAGTTAAACAAGGATGCCTTAAGAAGGCTAGCACAAAAGCAACACGATCGAAGAGGCACGGCCTCCTGCCTGGGACCTCCTAACTACTCCTGGTCGTCGGCGGTCTCCACGTAGTAGCATCCGTCAGCAGTGGCATCTGACTCCAGGGATCCGCCATCTGGTTGCATCAACCGGAAAGAAGAAGGAAGGGGGAAAAAGGTAGCAAAGCAACCGTGAGTACTCATCCAAAGTACTCGCAAGCATCAGATCTATACTAAGTATGCATTGGTATCAAATGGAAGGGTTGTATCTGTGGACTGAATTGCATAATGCCAGAATAGAGGGGAAGGCCTAGCCTATCGAAGACTAGCATCTTCAAGCAACTCCAAGCGTCTTGCAGCATGTAGAAGAGTAAAGAATAGCAGTTTATATTTAACAAACATGTTGTAACATTAATGCCTAGAGATCCTTCCTCGACTCCCTGCGAGAAAGCAATCCCGGAGCAACATATCTCAAGTATCCATTTCTAGTTGTAAAAGATCAGGATATAAGTCTGAACGTCCATTACCGTGGACACGGTAATCGAATATATATCTTCCCTGTAGGGGTGCACCACGTATTCCAACACGCTTGATCACTCTGGCCGGATACACTTTTCTGGGTCAATGCCCGGCCTCGGAAGATCAACACGTCGTAGCCCTACCTAGGCTTAGCAGAGAGGTCCCCGCCGGTCTACATCCTAAGCACTCTGGGGTTTGGGCCCATCGCCCGTTGCACTCCGGATCGTTGCGCGCAGGGCGGATCCAGGCTGCCCGAATGGCGCCGGCCCAGCCGTGCTGCAATGCTGAACTGGACGTCTGACAAAGCTTCCGCTGATACTGCGACGTCGAGGCCCATAACTATTATCGCGTGGTGGTTAGTGCATAAAGGCCAAACGCCAACTCAGAACAAATATCCAAACCATAGTGTATTATTAGCTTGCGGAGACGAGTACTGACTCACGATAATGTGACCCCGTCGCCCCGTCTCGAGGAAATACGGCAAGGGCAAGCCCAGCCCACTCGAGGGCTGCCTGACTTCCCGGCCATGCCTCGTAACCATCTTGCGGGTGCTCTTCGGGCCCGCCTGACTTTCCCAAGGGTCTCAAGTAAAGTCAAGGTAACCGTGTGTCCAGACATCAAGGGGAAAACCCGAGGAATCACCCCCGGTGGATTCCACTCAATGTAATCATCAAGGTGAACGTAAGAGGGACCACCCTCGAGGTTCACACTTGAGGTGTTGAACGACAGAGCCGTATCGGGAATGGTGAAAGAGGAAATCACCCTCGATGACCACGACCGAATAGCTACACTACAGCATTATCATCAGGAGTGCGTTATGAGGGATCACCCTCGGCACTCGATAGTAGCTCTGCAGAGTCGAGCAACAAAAGGGCGTGGAGTGATGTGAGGTGTCGGGCTCTGGTCGTCGATCACGCTGATCGAGTCATCGATGATGAAGCAGGAGCAACAAGGACAAGGTGGGGGTCACTGATGGATCACTAACCAACCTATGCTAAGAAGTTTAGGATAAGCAGGTAGGTAACAATAAGCAGGTTACAAAAGCAGGCTATGCATCAGAATAGGAGCAATCAATAACAGTAGCAAAATCTAATGCAAGCATGAGAGAATGGAATGGGCGATATCGGGATGATCAAAGGGGGGGCTTGCCTGGTTGCTCTGGCAAGGAGGGGTCGTCGTCGACGTAGTCGATCACAAGGGCATCAGCAGCGATCTCGGGGTCTACCGGAGAGAAGAGGGGGAAGAAACAATAAATACATAGCAAACAGCTGCATGCCAAGACAATAAGCGGTGGTAGACGTGTTATAACGCGGCGTTACACGATACCGTGGAAGGGGGGAAACTTCCGGGAAAGTTTTCCCGAAGTTTGCATTTTTCAGACAGATGAAACAGAGGGGGAAAGTTGCATGTTCAGGTAGTTAGGGGCATGTGGCAGACGAACGGATCGCGTATTCGGATTCGTCTTGTCGTTCTGAGCAACTTTGATGTAGAAAGTTTTTCGATCCGAGCTACGGTTTAATTCCTATGATTTTCCGAAGTTTTTTTAAAGATATTCTGTAATTTAAATTAATTCAAAAAAAGTTTACTGCATCAGCATGACATCATCACGACGTCAGCAGGGGCAACAGTCAACTCTGACCGGGTTGACTGGTCAAAGGGGCAGTGGGGCCCAATTGTCATTGTCTAGTTTAATTAAGCAGGTTTAACTAGACTAAATATGTTCATTAGGCTAATTAGTCAAAGTTAATTAAGTTAATTAACTAACTAATTAATTATTTTAAACATCCCTTTTTTTACATTTTTATTTCCGTTTTCATTTTAACAGGGGGCGGGCCCCATTCGTCATTGTCCCAGGGGCTAACGGGCGGCAGATGCGGGTTAACGGGCGCAGGGCGCTGCGGGCGTGGGCGCCCATGCACCCGAACGGGGCAACAGGGGGCGCCGGCGGTGGCCGTAGCCCGGCGAGGCCATGGTGTGGGGCAGCAGGCGGCGCCGGGGGTGGCCGTAGCCCGGCGAGGCCATGGTGTGGGGCAGCAGGCGGCGGGATGGAGGCCGAGCGGCGACGCTAGGCGCGGAGGCAGCGGCAGGGCTGCACGGGCGGCGACGTAGGTGGAGCAGAGCCGCGGGAAGAGGGGCGCGGCTCGCGGACGAGCGCTGAGGGCGGCCGGCGAACAGGGCCACTGCGGGCGGTGTGACAACGACGAGGTCACGACGGGGGGGGGGGGGGGTTTGCTCACCCGCGTTGAAGGGGAGGCCCGATGCAGGGGAACACGACGGCGGGGAGGTGGCGCGTCGGGGTCGAGAAGGCGAGGTGACGCGGAGCGGCTCCGGCGAGCGGCGTCCGTCGGCGAGGTCGGGGCGGGGAGGCCCTTCTGGATCCAGGAACGGGGAGGAGGATGGGGCCGCGAGGAGGACGACGACGGGGCAGCGCCAGGCGGCGTCGGCGAGGTAGCGCCGGCGTGGTGGCGCCGGGAAGGGCGGCAGCGGGGTCGCGGGATCGGGCGTCGGGGCGCCGTGGGATCTGGCTCCTCAGCCCCAATCCAGACGGGGGAGGAAGGGGATGGGGAGCGAGAGGGTGAGTGGGAGGGATCGTGGGGAGTGGGGTTGGGCTCTAGGGTTTCTGGGGAGTGGGGGGTAGTTATGCAGGGAGAGGTGGGCCGGCCGGGGTGGGCTGATTGGCCCAGTTGGGCCGGGGGGCCTTCTTTTGTTTTATATTTTTTTTCTCTGTTTGCTTTCTCCTTTTCTTTTATTCATTTTTGCTGTTTGATTTAAATTTGAATTTTGAAAACGAACGGGATTGAATCATCGCGAGGTTAACAACAGTAATTGCGGTGATGTGGCAACATTAGCATGGGATTACTGTAGCATAACTATCCAGGCGTTACAATTCTCCTCCACTACAAGAAATCTCGTCCCGAGATTTAGGAGGTAGAAGGAAACAGTTCGGGGTACTCATCACGAAGACGATCCTCGCGTTCCCAAGTGGCTTCGTCTTCATAGTGATGTGCCCAGTGGACCTTGTGGAACTTGATCGCCTTCTGACGTGTGCGGCGTTCTGCTTGGTCGAGAATGAGGACTGGATGCTCTTTATAGGAGAGGTCTTGTTGCAACTCAAGCACTTCATGATCCACTGCTCGGATTGGGTCCTTGAAGCAACGACGGAGTTGTGACACGTGGAACACATCGTGAACCTGAGAAAGGTTCGACGGAAGCTCCAACTGGTATGCCACTTTTCCACGCCTCTCGAGAATAGTAAAAGGACAAATATAGCGAGGAGCTAGCTTGCCCTTGATCCCAAAGCGGTGTGCACCCTTCATTGGTGTGACTCGAAGATAAGCCTTTTTGCCAGGTTGATAGACCATGTCTTTATGATGACGGTCATAATTACTCTTTTGACGTGACTGGGCAGTCTTGAGATTCTCGCGAATGACGCGGACTTGTTCTTCGGCGCGTTGGATAATATCTGGACCGAAGAGTGGACGTTCCCCAGTTTCTGACCAGTTCAGAGGGGTTCGGCACTTTCATCCATATAACACTTCGAATGGGGCCATCTTCAGACTAGCTTGATAGCTATTGTTGTAGGAGAACTCAGCGTACGGGAGAGATTCCTCCCATTTCTTGCCAAAGGAAATGACACAAGCTCGAAGCATGTCTTCGAGAACTTGATTGACACGTTCAACTTGTCCTTGCGACTGAGGGTGAAAAGCAATACTGAAAGACAGATGAGTTCCCATAGCTTCTTGGAAACTTGCCCAGAATCTTGAAGTGAATAAGCTGCCACGGTCTGAGCTGATAACCAATGGAATACCGTGGAGTGAAACAATTCTGGACATGTAAAGGGTTGCTAGCTGACTAGCAGTGATCGTTTCTTTGACGGCCAGAAAGTGTGCAACTTTGGAAAGCCGGTCAATGACGACAAGTATAGCATCATTACCTTTCTGCGATTTGGGAAATCCCGTGACGAAGTCCATTTCAACATGGTCCCATTTCCATTCAGGAATAGAGATAGGTTGCAGAGTTCCAGAGGGCCTTTGATGTTCTACTTTGATACGACGGCAAATGTCACATTCAGCAACATAACGAGCGATGTCTTGCTTCATATTTGACCATCAGAATCTCTGACGAATGTCTTGGTACATCTTGGTACTACCGGGATGTATAGACAATGGAGTGTCATGAGCTTCTTCCATAACTTCCTTAGTCATATCCAGGTTTTTCTCCTTACACGGCACCACTAGGCGGCCTTTGAAGTACAAAGTGCCATCATCAGCAACAGTGAAGAATGAGGGCTTTCCTTCTGCGAGGTAGCGTTTAATCTTCTCAACTTGAAAGTCATATCCCTGCATTCTCTTGATGGAGCCAAAGAGATCAGGTTCGACAGCCAGGGTATTGAGGGAACCCTGGGAAACAACACGGAGGTTCATCTTGCGAAGCTCCTTAGGAGGGGGAGCGAGTGCACTCGGAGGAACAATATGGAGGTTCAGCTTTCTGAATTCTTCAACAAGCGAAGGCTGAACTTTTCGAACCTCGAGGTGATTGCAATATGACTTGTGGCTCAAAGCACTAGCCATTACATTAGCCTTGCCTGGTGTATAAGAAATGCCCATGTCAAAGTCTGCTACGATCTCCATCCATCTCTGCTGACGGAGGTTCAAATCTGGCTGAGTAAACAGGTACTTCAGACTTTGGTGGTCGGTGAAGATCTCGCAACGATTACCAAGAAGGTAATGTCGCCACTGTTTCAGTGCATGTATGACAGCAGCAAGCTCGAGGTCATGAACTGGGTAGTTCTCTTCGTGAGGGCGCAACTGACGAGAGGCATAAGCAATCACTCTGCGCTTTTGCATTAGGACACAGCCTAATCCTTGTCATGAAGCGTCGCAGTAAATGACGAAATCCTTCTTAGTATCTGGCGGAGCAAGCACTGGGGCAGAAGTCAGTTTGTCTTTGAGTGCTTGAAAACTTTCCTGACACTTTTCTGTCCAATCGAACTTGACGCCTTTGTGAAGCAGACCAGTCAGGGGCTTGGCGATCTTGGAGAAGTTCTCGACAAATCGACGGCAATAGCTGGCGAGTTCGAGAAAACTTCTGACTTGCTTGACATTCTTCGGAGGAGTCCAATCGAGAATAGCCTGAACTCGCTCTGGGTTGACGGCAATACCATCCTTGGAGATGACATGCCCAAGGTAGGTCACTTCGGGTAGCCAGAATTCACACTTGGAATACTTAGCATATAGTTGATGTTCTCGAAGCTTTTCCAGAACAAGTCGAAGGTGTTCAGCATGTTCTTCTTTATTCTTCGAATATACAAGGATATCATCTAGATAAACCACGACGAACTTGTCGAGGTATTCCATAAATATATAGTTCATCAAACGAGAGAATGTCGCTGGAGCATTTGTCAAACCAAAGGACATGACGGTGTACTCGTATGAACCATAGCGAGTAACGAAGGCGGTCTTGGGAATATCCTCTTCATGAACCCGAATCTGGTGGTAACCCAACCTCAAATCAAGTTTAGAGAATACTGAGGAACTAGCAAGCTAATCATATAGATCGTTGATTCGGGGAAGCGGATACTTATTCTGAATTGTTGCCTGGTTGATAGGTCGGTAATCTTGGACCAAACGATTAGTTCCATCCTTCTTCTTGACAAAGAGAGAAGGTGCTCCCCAAGCAGGGGAACTTGGACGAATGAAACCCTTGCTAAGAGATTTGTCAATTTCCTCCTTAAGTTCAAGGAGTTCATGCGGCGGCATCTTGTATGGCCGCTTGGCAATAGGAGTGTGCCTGGCTTCAAGTCTATGATGAATTCAACAGCTCTAGCAGGGGGTATTCCTGGAAGTTCTTCTGGAAAGACATCTTCAAATTCACGAATGACTGGAATGTTCTCTATTACCTCAAGAGGTGAAGCATTCAATGCATTCAAAACATATATCTGATTCTCGGCATCCTGGATCATCTGAGTTGAGTAGTTGATCAACTGACTAGAAGGGTGAGTGAGCTGGACTGTCTTGGCGGCACAATCGATCTTAGCATTATGGGCTGTCAACCAGTCCATACCAAGAATGATGTCTATGTTGGAAGGTCCGAGTACAATGAGAGAAGCCGGAAAAAGTAAGCCTCCAATCTTGATTTGGTTGCGAGGTCTTATCATTGTGGTTTGCCACTTGGATCCCGGAGATTGAACTGCTAGAGGAGTGGGCAAATTTTCCATACCTAACCCATGCAACTTAGCAAATTGTTGGGACACAAAAGCATGTGATGCTCCTGAGTCAAAGAGAACAGAAGCTGGCACTGAATTAACGCGAAGGGTACCCATCACAATTTTTGGGGACTCACGAGCTTCTTCAATCTTGACATGGGTGACTCGACCACCACTCATTGCAGGCGTTCTGGCACTACAACTTCTGTTAGGATGATTTCGACGACCCTTCCTATGGCCAAAAGGAGGACGTGAAGCATTTCGCAGCTGACCCTGGCAACAGTTGGGAGTAAGGTGCCCTGGCTATCCACACTTGTGGCGTAAGCCATCATTATGTGGAGGAGCCATAGCATTGGATTGTCCACCCTGAATTGTTAGTTGTCTCGGCGGCGGAGGCAAACAAGGTGCAACATAAGATGGCCTTGGTGTTGGAGCAGGTCGGTGATGAACATTGTGTGGGATCCAGACTCGACGTTTCTGAGCAGGCTGACTCGAGGATGGGCCAACATCTCGAGTACGCTTGAGCGACTCCTGTTACTTAGTCAAACTAGTTTCAGTTCGAAAAGCTTGGCTGACAAGCGTCGCAAAGTATGCGCAATCATGAGCAACAAGTGCGAGCTTTATATCGGGACGCAATCCTTCACGGAATTTCTCCTGCTTGCGAGCGTCAGTGCAGACGTCATCCGCAGCATAGCGAGATAATTCAAGGAATTTCCTCTGATATTCATCCACAGTCATTGTGCCTTGTGAGAGTTTGCGGAACTCCTTCTTCTTCTGGTCCATCAGACCTTGAGGAATGTGCCATGCACGGAAGGCTAACTGAAATTCCTGCCAAGTGGTTACAGTCTCTGCAGGCAGCATACCCCTGTGGCTTTCCCACCATTGAGCAGCCGAACCCTTCAGGTGAATTGTCGCAAAGGTGACGTAACTGGCAGGGGCAACATTAGCTGACTCCATCTCAAACAGGATGTCACGGAGCCAGTCATCAGCATCCATAGGATTAGTGGAGTTGCGGAAAATGGACGGGTTGAGGCGCACAAATTCTGGCAGTGTTATTGGGGCAGGCTGTTGATGAGCATTCTGGCTTGGAAGCTGAGCCATTACTCCAGTCATAAACTGACGATTCAGCTCAAACTGCTGCATCATTGCGGCAATATAAGGTGGAGGTGGAGGATCGTCAGCCATCCTGCTAAGAACATCAAGGAGCAGTTTAACAAGGGGTTGAGCAGGTGTATGGAGTCATTCATGATGTAACTTGAACAATGAGCAAAGGCGCAGTATGTACAAAACAGTAGTCATTAAAGACATACATATACATATACGGAGCCATTTACACGTTAGTATGAGTTCGGACAAGAGAATCATCCTAGACATACTAGGCGGCACACCGGCATGCGATGGAGGGATACAACAACAAGACATAGCAAAGGCTACATCCACGTAGGAGGAAACCACTAGAGCGAGGAATCTGCAGGGGACGACGCAGGGTGCCCCCGATAAAAGGATCCTGCGGCCAGTGAACAATGTGAAGCAGATCCTGGCTCCCAATTCAAGAAAGGCGTAACACAAATCTCCGGATGGATGTGATCACGAGAACCTAGGATAGAGTTAGCAAAATCATTTAACCCGAATAGAAGGGAGATCAGAGTCCCAGAGTATGGACGAGGAATAAAAGATCCTAATACCACCCAATTGGCGACGTGGGCCCGTAAGCCACACAGCCATGTTAGTAAATCAGTTTTTCAAAGACTAGACTCAACTTCGGGCAAGGAGTTGGAAAGGGGGGTCCTACAGGCAGTCGACTCTGATACCAACTTGTGACGCCCCCGATTCGACCGTACACTAATCATGCACGCAAGTGTGTACGACCAAGATCAGGGACTCACGGGAAGATATCACAACACAACTCTAGACACAAATAAAATAATACAAGCTTTATATTACAAGCCAGGGGCCTCGAGGGCTCGAATACAAGCTCGATACACAAGAGTCAGCGGAAGCAACAATATTTGAGTACAAACATAAGTTAAACAAGGATGCCTTAAGAAGGCTAGCACAAAAGCAACACGATCGAAGAGGCACGGCCTCCTGCCTGGGACCTCCTAACTACTCCTGGTCGTCGGCGGTCTCCACGTAGTAGCATCCGTCAGCAGTGGCATCTGACTCCAGGGATCCGCCATCTGGTTGCATCAACCGGAAAGAAGAAGGAAGGGGGAAAAAGGTAGCAAAGCAACCGTGAGTACTCATCCAAAGTACTCGCAAGCATCAGATCTATACTAAGTATGCATTGGTATCAAATGGAAGGGTTGTATCTGTGGACTGAATTGCATAATGCCAGAATAGAGGGGAAGGCCTAGCCTATCGAAGACTAGCATCTTCAAGAAACTCCAAGCGTCTTGCAGCATGTAGAAGAGTAAAGAATAGCAGTTTATATTTAACAAACATGTTGTAACATTAATGCCTAGAGATCCTTCCTCGACTCCCTGCGAGAAAGCAATCCCGGAGCAACATATCTCAAGTATCCATTTCTAGTTGTAAAAGATCAGGATATAAGTCTGAACGTCCATTACCGTGGACACGGTAATCGAATATATATCTTCCCTGTAGGGGTGCACCACGTATTCCAACACGCTTGATCACTCTGGCCGGATACACTTTTCTGGGTCAATGCCCGGCCTCGGAAGATCAACACGTCGTAGCCCTACCTAGGCTTAGCAGAGAGGTCCCCGCCGGTCTACATCCTAAGCACTCTGGGGTTTGGGCCCATCGCCCGTTGCACTCCGGATCGTTGCGCGCAGGGCGGATCCAGGCTGCCCGAATGGCGCCGGCCCAGCCGTGCTGCAATGCTGAACTGGACGTCTGACAAAGCTTCCGCTGATACTGCGACGTCGAGGCCCATAACTATTATCGCGTGGTGGTTAGTGCATAAAGGCCAAACGCCAACTCAAAACAAATATCCAAACCATAGTGTATTATTAGCTTGCGGAGACGAGTACTGACTCACGATAATGTGACCCCGTCGCCCCGTCTCGAGGAAATACGGCAAGGGCAAGCCCAGCCCACTCGAGGGCTGCCTGACTTCCCGGCCATGCCTCGTAACCATCTTGCGGGTGCTCTTCGGGCCCGCCTGACTTTCCCAAGGGTCTCAAGTAAAGTCAAGGTAACCGTGTGTCCAGACATCAAGGGGAAAACCCGAGGAATCACCCCCGGTGGATTCCACTCAATGTAATCATCAAGGTGAACGTAAGAGGGACCACCCTCGAGGTTCACACTTGAGGTGTTGAACGACAGAGCCGTATCGGGAATGGTGAAAGAGGAAATCACCCTCGATGACCACGACCGAATAGCTACACTACAGCATTATCATCAGGAGTGCGTTATGAGGGATCACCCTCGGCACTCGATAGTAGCTCTGCAGAGTCGAGCAACAAAAGGGCGTGGAGTGATGTGAGGTGTCGGGCTCTGGTCGTCGATCACGCTGATCGAGTCATCGATGATGAAGCAGGAGCAACAAGGACAAGGTGGGGGTCACTGATGGATCACTAACCAACCTATGCTAAGAAGTTTAGGATAAGCAGGTAGGTAACAATAAGCAGGTTACAAAAGCAGGCTATGCATCAGAATAGGAGCAATCAATAACAGTAGCAAAATCTAATGCAAGCATGAGAGAATGGAATGGGCGATATCGGGATGATCAAAGGGGGGGCTTGCCTGGTTGCTCTGGCAAGGAGGGGTCGTCGTCGACGTAGTCGATCACAAGGGCATCAGCAGCGATCTCGGGGTCTACCGGAGAGAAGAGGGGGAAGAAACAATAAATACATAGCAAACAGCTGCATGCCAAGACAATAAGCGGTGGTAGACGTGTTATAACGCGTCGTTACACGATACCGTGGAAGGGGGGAAACTTCCGGGAAAGTTTTCCCGAAGTTTGCATTTTTCAGACAGATGAAACAGAGGGGGAAAGTTGCATGTTCAGGTAGTTAGGGGCATGTGGCAGACGAACGGATCACGTATTCGGATTCGTCTTGTCGTTCTGAGCAACTTTGATGTAGAAAGTTTTTCGATCCGAGCTACGGTTTAATTCCTATGATTTTCCGAAGTTTTTTTAAAGATATTCTATAATTTAAATTAATTCAAAAAAAGTTTACTGCATCAGCATGACATCATCACGACGTCAGCAGGGGCAACAGTCAACTCTGACCGGGTTGACTGGTCAAAGGGGCAGTGGGGCCCAATTGTCATTGTCTAGTTTAATTAAGCAGGTTTAACTAGACTAAATATGTTCATTAGGCTAATTAGTCAAAGTTAATTAAGTTAATTAACTAATTAAATAATCAATTAATTATTTTAAACATCCCTTTTTTTACATTTTTATTTCCGTTTTCATTTTAACAGGGGGCGGGCCCATTCGTCATTGGCCCAGGGGCTAACGGGCGGCAGATGCGGGTTAACGGGCGCAGGGCGCTGCGGGCGTGGGCGCCCATGCACCCGAACGGGGCAACAGGGGGCGCCGGCGGTGGCCGTAGCCCGACGAGGCCATGGTGTGGGGCAGCAGGCGGCGGGATGGAGGCCGAGCGGCGGCGCTAGGCGCGGAGGCAGCGGCAGGGCTGCACGGGCGGCGACGCAGGTGGAGCAGAGCCGCGGGGAGAGGGGCGCGGCTCGTGGACGAGCGTTGAGGGCGGCCGGCGAACAGGGCCACTGCGGGCGGCGCGACAACGGCGAGGTCAGGACGGGGGGTTTGCTCACCCGCGTTGAAGGGGAGGCCCGATGCAGGAGAACGCGACGGCGGGGAGGTGGCGCGTCGGGGTCGAGGAGGCGAGGTGACGCGGAGCGGCTCCGGCGAGCGGCGTCCGTCGGAGAGGTCGGGGCGGGGAGGCCCTTCCGGATCCAGGAACGGGGAGGAGGATGGGGCCGCGAGGAGGATGACGACGGGGCAGCGCCAGGCGGTGTCGGCGAGGTAGCGCTAGGCGGCGTTGGCGAGGTAGCGCCGACGTGGTGGCGCCGGGAAGGGCGGCAGCGGAGTCGCGAGATCGGGCGTCGGGGCGCCGTGGGATCTGGCTCCTCAGCCCCGATCCAGACGGGGGAGGAAGGGGATGGGGAGCGAGAGGGTGAGTGGGAGGGATCGTGGGGAGTGGGGTTGGGCTCTAGGGTTTCT
This sequence comes from Aegilops tauschii subsp. strangulata, assembly GCF_002575655.3. Classification (NCBI taxonomy): domain Eukaryota; kingdom Viridiplantae; phylum Streptophyta; class Magnoliopsida; order Poales; family Poaceae; genus Aegilops; species Aegilops tauschii. Next base: position 491,835,479 of record NC_053039.3, read on the forward strand.
GGGGAGTGGGGGGGGTGGTTATGTAGGGAGAGGTGGGCCGGCCGAGGTGGGCTGATTGGCCCAGTTGGGCCGGGGCCTTCGTTTGTTTTATATTTTTTTCTCTGTTTGCTTTCCCCTTTTCTTTTATTCATTTTTGCTGTTTGATTTAAATTTGAATTTTGAAAACGAACGGGATTGAATCATCGCGAGGTTAACAACAGTAATTGCGGTGATGTGGCAACATTAGCATGGGATTACGGTAGTATAACTATCCAGGCGTTACAAGGTTGCTAGAGTCTCTGATAGACTCCTTTCCCGTCGCTTTTGCAAATCTTTCCTAGATTAGGATGTGACAAGCCACAATTCAATACACTCTGTAGAGTTGTGCTACTTTAGCCATGAACGATTAACTTAGCCCTTTTTCCTGGTCCGTAACCTTGCACATCCATGATGCGTGGCTGGGTCTAAGATCCGAGTCTTTCCCTCGTCCATGTTTACCAATGCCTCTGCCCCTCGAGAGGTATTCCCTCTTTTGCCCAAAATCAGCAACATGTAGGGATTCTATGGCCCCGTAACCGATGAGCTTACGTCGCTCTGGCGATAGAGGATTGACGCCCCCTGCCGAAAGGCTCTTAATGGCACTCATTGTCGATGGGATGTACAGCTCCGTGAACTGGCTCACGAATTGTCGCCCCACGGCGATAACCTGTGCGAGGGCACATCAGTATGAGGAAAAGTACTTACTCGCATGTCCCATTCCAGGCTTCGTGGTCAGCGCTATCAGTACGGCGCTAGAATATCTGTTGACTCTGGTTGTTAAACCCGGTGTAATGGAACTCTACCACCGTGTAACCATCATGAGTTCCATCACCCACCATAATTTATAGTACTAAACATAATTTTATTTAATGCAATGAATAGATATAAGCAGGGAATTTTGTAAAGATGCTTTTACGAAAGCATAAACAAAGGATATGCACTTGCCTTGTGATTGATAGGTGGTGTAACTCGAGGCTTTGAGACTTACGTTTGCCTCGGGTTCTAAAAATGACATATAGTCCGATAAGGACTAATATTGCAAGAAACTCTGCAAGATGCTATTATACATACATGAGATCGTTTTCCTCCCCTCTAACCATTGTGTTGCGTTATTAGTGTTTTAGTTAAAGGATTTTCTTTAATTCATATTATTGTCAACTCTTGTTTCTAGAATTAACAAGTTTATAATTAATTATTATTTGTGAAACTATTTTTATTAGAGTAGAATCATTGTTTTTGAATTAATGAACATTTAGATTGAGTTCTAGAATTATTGAATATTCCCTTATTTAATATTTAAGTCTAGAAATTATAAATTTAGTTCCATTAAATCAAAAATATTTTCTGGTAAAGTGAAATATTTTTATATGCTTTTTGGACTTATTATAGTATTTTTTAGTATTTATTATTTACAATTTTATTTGTTAAAATTTTTATTGGGTAAATGGGGTTAATGGGCTGGCTTGGCCCATTTGGCCTCTGGGCTTGGCCCAACTAGCTTGGCCTGGCTTTGTTAAACAGGGACATGAGTCTATGTCGACTTCCCGCGTGGTTAGTCTCTCTCTCTATCTATCTATCTATCTATCTATCTATCTATCTATCTATCTATCTATCTGTCTGTCTATCTATCTTTCTCACCCGAGCTCTCTGTTTCTCTCTCGCTTGCGCGATCCCCTTTCTCCAATGGCTTCGTCGGTTGATTCCGACAAGCTCCATCCGTCGTGCTGGCCCTCCACTTGCTCTCCTCGCACCGCTCTATCAATCTTTCCGCATTGTTTCCTCGACGGCTTCCTCCTATTGTCGATCCCTTGGGATCTTGGTTACCTAGGATTTTCGCCCCGAGTTGCCTCGGTCTCCGTGGTGCTCCGGCCACCGTGAGGTTCTCGTAGCGCCACTAGTGGCTCATGGCGGCGTGGTGATGCCCCTGGGTGGCGTCTCCATGCGGTGGTGCCCTTGAGACGGTGTCACTGTGTCCGTGTGCACGGTCATCGTGGTGTAGCTCCAACGGTCCTGGACGCTCTTCTGCATCGCCTAGAGATGGTGGTGGTCACACGACAGCCATGGTGTGGCTGGGTTTCTGCTACGGCTCCAAATTCTCCTCAACGAGCTCTTCCCCCTCTCCTACCTCTGATCTAGGGTTCATCCCTTACTGTTTGATGTTGGCCTCCTCTATGATGATCCATTGGTGTTGTTTGAGTGTTCTATTACCTATTGGGATTGTTCTAAGCCTGTCAGATGTTGTAGTAGTTCAAATTGAACTACTATGCCTACTGTCTAACTCTGAATTGTCTGAATGTTACTGTTAACTCTGAACTTAATTGAATTCAGTTGGGTTTAAGTTTCTGGTGAGGCTTGTGGTTAGTACTAAGTGTGGAGTTGATCCTGGTTCTTACTTATATTGGTTCCAATCCATATTGACTTGGCAAGTAGTTCTTGTTTGCTAGGGGTTTTGTGATTGTGTATACTGAAGAATTCTTCAGGTAAAGTGTTAACTAGTCTCTGTTAAATACTGACAGTGTTGTATGTTTAGTTTAAATATAATTTAGATACAATCCAACAATAATTTCTACTCATGGCTTACTCTGAACTGTGTATTTGAGTATATAAGTCTTATTGCTCACTTTAGGTGTTGTTTGATAACCCACAAGTATAGGGGGTCGCAACAGTTTTCGAGGGTAGAGTATTCAACCCAAATTTATTGATTCGACACAAGGGGAGACAAAGAATATTCTCAAGTATTAGCAGCTGAGTTGTCAATTCAACCACACCTGAAAGACTTAATATCTGCAGCAAAGTATTTAGTAGCAAAGTAGTATGGAAGTAACGGTAACAGTGGCAAAAGTAACAGTAGCAGTTTTGTAGTGATTGTAACAGTAGCAACGGAAAATTAAATGAGCAAAGATCAATATGTGAAAAGCTCGTAGGCAATGGATCAATGATGGATAATTATGTCGGATGACATTCATCATGCAACAGTTATAACCTAGGGTGACTCAGAACTAGCTCCAATTCATCAATATAATGTAGGCATGTATTTCGAATATAGTCATACGTGCTCATGGAAAAGAACTTGCATGACATCTTTTATCCTACCCTCCCATGGCAGCGGGGTCCTAATGGAAACTAAGGGATATTAAGGCCTCCTTTTAATAGAGAACCGGACCAAAGCATTAGCACTTAGTGAATACATGAACTCCTCAAACTACGGTAATCACCAGAAAGAATCCCAATTCTTGTCACCTTGGGGTATGCGGATCATAACTTGTAATAGGTGTCTACAACTTGCAAGATCGGATCAAGAGCACAAATATATTCATGGAAACATAATAGGTTCAGATCTGAAATCATTGCACTCGGGCCCTGGTGACAAGCATTAAGCATAGCAAAGTCATAGCAACATCAATCTTAGAACATAGTTAATACTAGGGATCAAACCCTAACAAAACTAACTCGAATACATGATAAATCTCACCCAACCCATCACCGTCCAGCAAGCCTACGATGGAATTACTCACGCACGGCGGTGAGCATCATGAAATTGGTGGTGGAGGATGGTTGATGATGACAACGGCGTCGATTTCCCCTCTCCGGAGCCCCGAACGGACTCCAGATCTGCCCTCCCGATGAAGAACAGGAGGCGGCGGCTCCGTATCTAAAACACGATGAATCCTTCTCTCTGATTTTTTATCCCCGAACGTGAATATATGGAGTTGGAGTTGAGGTCGGTGGAGGTCCAGGGGACCCACAAGGCAGGGGGCGCGCCCTCCACCCTTGTGGATAGCAGGTGGGTCCCCCTCGGTTGATTCTTTCGCCAATATTTTTTATTTATTCCAAAAATATTCTCCGTGGATTTTCAGGTCATTCCGAGAACTTTTATTTCTGCACAAAATAACACCAAGGCAATTCTGCTGAAAATAGCGTCAGTCTGGGTTAGTTCCATTCAAATCATGCAAATTAGAGTCCAAAACAAGGGCAAAAGAGTTTGGAAAAGTAGATACGATGGAGACGTATCATTGTTATATACTTAATTGTTTTAGTTATGTTATTATAGCATTTTCCTTTCCATTAGTCTATTTAACTTTGTGCTACAAATAATATTATTACTCTGGTTGTGCGTATGCACACATATAGTTATAGTTGTATAATTATTGTTGCTATATAAGCAGTAATATAACTAGCCAAGTGCTGGTGGATGCTGGTGTTCCTAATTGCAGAAAAATACCAAGTGTAAGTGTTGTGCATATGTGTTTTGCTGTTGTAGATCGTTATGGTGTTCTACGATGGTCTATTTCTTCTATGCTATAATCTCTCCTCTCCTCAAAACTAAGAAGAACGGATACTCACTTGCCTTGGCTTCCTCTCTCTTTCTCTCGTGTCTATATTTCTTTCCCTCTTCTCTCTCCCTCTCTCTCTCTCTCTACTAGAACTACTAAGAATAGATGCTCCTTGGTCTTGTCTGCCCATGATGCTGGTCTGAGGCTCTCACCGGGATCTAAAGATACTATAGATGCTCTAATAATTCCTAAAAACACATTAATGTAGGCCATAGCAACACTATGCAATCTTGAGGGTTCTTTCCACCAAACCCTACCTCTGTGTGTTGTGTAGCTTGGTCTTGAGGACTCTGGTAGAACTTGCCTCTTGAGGTGTGCCTCCTCCTGCTTATTTCTTCACACTATTTTCCTGGTTTGAATTTGGTCCCACTGATTTGGTACAGAAGTACCAGGTGTTGCTAAAGATTGAGATGGTGCGGCTGGATCTCTATTTATATCTCCAAGTTGGTCCTTATCGGTCACATGGCTTGTGACTAAGCTGTCTGAGTTGTGTCCTGCTTGTGTGGTCTAGTGTTATGAGATATTCTGGTGATGGTGATGGCGAGACCAGTTGCTGTTATGCTTGTTGTGTGAGCTACTTGAGTTCACGGGCTCTCCTTGATACATATGTACTTCAGCTAGCTTGAGGTCGCTAAATGGTAGGGACTTGTTCCCTGGCTCGATTGGCTTGGTAGTTATCCCCCTAGGACTTATTTTTGATTGAATTACTATTTTAATTTTGACAATAGACAAACTACAGTGTTGGTGATCAACTAATGACATTATACTGTGAATTTTGAGGGTTTTAGCAATTCAAGGAGTTAGTACTTTATTTGGGCTTTGGTGACTTGCTTTATTGCTTCTTGGTTTTGCTACATTGGCTAACTATCCCATATTTGTCCTGATCGGTTGCTCTCCGACTTGGTCTTTGGTGTTGGCTCTCTACTAAATCAACGGACTACTCTGATGTATTTTGACTAAGATTGTCAACATCCAAAGTACTAGCTCCTAAATAATTATAAGGCATTTCCGAAAATGGAAATGCCACAGTTTAACTTAACCATTTCCTTTATCTTTAATGTTTATTTTGCAGTTTTTGAAAAGAAGAAGATCTACAAGATATTGAAGATTAGATAGGATTAGTATAGGAAATAAATAGTTTTAGTTCAGGTTTTTCTTTCCTTAAGTGGTCGTAATTAGATGAATTGTTTATTTATTATTTTCTTTGTAAAATGACATTGTATTATTATTTCAATTATTAATAAATTTTGAATTTCTCTTAATCATTTCTGAATCATAATAAATGCATTTCCAATTCATAATGAATTGTAATTTTAGCACTTAAGTACTTCACTTTAATATCATAATGCAATTGAACCCGAATCTCTAAAAAGAGCAAAGGTCATGTTAAATTTCGCATTTGAGTTTAATTTCTAAAGGTTTTTACCGAGTTTAAAATGAAAGTTTAAATTGTCCCCATTTTTAGATGCATGAATGCAGTGCGCAAGTGAAAAAATCTCCATTCTATCTAAACTACGGGACCTTACAGGCTCTCCTCCTTAAAGTAATTCCATCCTCGGAATTTATAAGATCGTACCTAAAGAGATGAGGATAATCTCTCTGTAGGTCATCTTCCATCTCACATGTTGTTTCTCGAACTGGGTAGTCTTCCATTGTACCTTGCAATACTTAATGGCTTTGTTTCTCAACCTCTTCTAGTTCTTTACAATGATCTTTGATGGTTGTTCCACATAGGTTAAGTCTGGTGGTAGCTCAATATCTTAGTGTGCCACTAGTTCTTCCAGTGGCCTTAAACACTTTATGAGTTGTGAAACATGAAACACATTGAGTAGTTTGCATAACTAGTAGTTCCTATTCATAAGCTACTGCTCCCTTAGGGCTTAAGATATGAAAAGGTCCTATGTATCTGGGACTCAATTTCCATTGATTTTGAACCTTCTTACTCCTTTAGTTGGACTAACTCTTAAGAAAAACTAAGTCTTCCATCAGAGGTTCCCATTTCCTTTGTTTCAAATCAGCATAACTCTTCTAACAGCTCTGAGTTACCTTCATGCGATCGTGTATGATGCTGATAATGTCTTGCCTCTCACTGATGTAATTTGGTTCAAACTCTTTGTTCTCCCCAGTTTCCAACCAACATATCGGTGATCTGCACTTTCTTCCATATAGTTCCTCGAAAGGTCCCAATCATCACTAAATCACCAGGAGGACCTATATTGGTTACTCATATCATGATGGAGCAGATCATCACAATATGGGATTGTGTATACTATGCAGATATCTTTGTGATACCTTAAATAGGATTGAAGTGATTCTAGGAATGGACTGGTTATCAAACCATATAACCTTGATAAACTATGAAGAGAAGTATGTGTCCATTAGGAATCCGTATGGGGCAGAATAGTGTATCAAGGAGATAAACAACCATAAGTTAGAGAAGGATTCAGCTTGAATTTTCCAAAATAAGTCAAAAATATAATATATATATATATATATACGTGTCGGCATGATTGAGTGTCACTTGAGAGACATTATCTCTATGAAGCTAAATGTATGCTATACACTAGTCATAGGAGTATGGAATATTTCTTTATCCAAAAGGAACTCAACATGAGATAAAGGAGATGGATTTAACGGATCAAGGATTATGACTTGAGTATTGAGCATATACCACAAAAGGCCAATGTAGAAGCAGATGCACTAAGTCAGAAGTCGGTAAGTTAGCCAACAGATACCTTAGGGATAATAAAAGAAATTCAATAGTAGTTGAATCTTCTTTGGTTTTGAGTTCATAACCGAGGAAAAAAGGAAATCTTGTTAGTTAGGGAGATACGACCTTATCTATAAGATAACATCGAGATGAGGCAAAAGGAGGATGTGTTCGTCTTAGAGGAAATTTGGAAGAGTTATAAAGGATATCCATCTGATTTATGGTGAGAGGGGAGATGTCTCAATGGTTGAGAGGACGGATCTATGTTTGACAACACCATAATCAAAGAGTGGATGCTATGAGGAAATCCTCAGACACCATATTTAGTCACTCAAGGAACACCAAAAGAAAACCATTGGTAAAGTCATATGAAGAAGTAGATCGCCCAACATATGATGGAGTGTCATATTTGCTAGTGAGGTATGACAAAGCATCAAAACTCAACTAGATTATTGTAACCTTTGCTAATAACGAATGGAGATGGGATGAAGTTAGTAGGGATTTCATCATCGGCTTGACCAACAGGGATTTTGAAAGGGCATGTAGCCCCTAAGTGTGGTTTGGTAATTCATGTCAATCTCTATGTACTAATGTTTTCAGAGAGATATATTTGAAGGTTTTGTCCATAGATGGTGCATCAATGATACTGGATGGAATCAAGGATGAAGTCCATATATATGAAGATATATTTGGTCTAAGCTTTGGTATTAATTGGCAATTCCTATGGAGCATCAATTACATTGAATCTTATATGAAGATATGTTCCGTAGTGATGTTTGAAGTGCATTGGATTGTTTTGTGAAGAATGCCAGAAAAACATCAAAAGAAGTCCTCATGGTATCCCTCTCTATATACATCATGTGCACGGGCCTCCTGACCCCCGTGCACATGGAGTCGAGTGTCAACTCTCTGGATACCCCGTGCTCATAGGGCCTAGCTTTTGACTCTTGAGGTCCCATATGTAGTGAGGTTTCAAGTTGGTCTTTGGGGATTTCTATTGAAGCCATCAAGATTGATTTTAATTTCTAATCGAATCTGTTTAAGGTGGAGTTCATTAGAGGGTCTTAAAGATTGACATATGCAGGCTTATAAGAATCAAGAGCTTGAGAGAATAATCAAAGAGAAGAATTCAAGCTATGGCTTGAAGACAAGATCATGGTAAGCTCATGTGTTGGGTCTTGGTTGATCAAGTCTTGAAGCAAGCAACTAGAGTAAAGAATTCATTGTGCTTGTCAAGATATTATGATAGAGTTCTTAGAAGAGCAAATGATGACCAATATTATATTCATAGTGAAATTTGAGATGGTCATGAAAGAGCCTTTGGGGATGTCCTGTTGAAGCAATGAAGGGAAATGAAGAGTTCATGGTGGCTTTCAAGAAACCAAGTTGGTGCATGAAGTAAAGATGTGGGTTGACCAAGATGAAGCTCAAAGATTATATCTAGATGGCCAACTCACACAGCGCAAACATAGTAATTGTGGATTGCGTTTGGTGAACTAACCCGCTATGTGTTTGCTATGTAAAAGCGGGTTAGGTATTTCTCATGGGCTTGCATCAAAAGAAAGATTTCGAGTAGCCTATGTGAGGATGACATCAGGTGGTGATGGTCATCGAGTTTGGGGAGTCCAAGTGCAAGATGAGAAGCCGGAGGTTACATGCTTTGAAGCTTGCGGTCCACATTGTGATTATGTACATGTGAAGATGTGCTTAACTGAAGGCTTCCCTCATTGCAATATGGGGAAGCAATTCGAACATCATCACCAAGTGATTATGGTCAAGAAAAGGATTCCAACTTGAGGCAAGCATTAATGTCATCAACAAGCTCAAGTGGAATATGCAAGGGAAAGGTATACCTTAACTAGGTTTTCCTAGTTTTGCCAGTCTCATGGTGCTTGGTGGAAGACCGGATTATAGGTTTGATAGCCGTACTATCAAGAGGGAATTTTGGGCGAGTAGCTTGATCATGTCACATATAGAGAGCTCATACCTTTGCATAATTTGCATCATTTTTTCTTGTTGATCTTGGGTCGTTCTCTACGTGAGGACCTTGGGCTTTTCTATAGCATTAAAACGAGCCCAAGTTCATCGAATTTGGAGTTCATATGACAAAGTTATGCATGTTTCAGTTTCCTCCTGCTAGTTGTTTCTAGGTACCCCGTGGGAACGGGGTCTCAACCCCTGTGGGCACGGGGTGTGCAGGAAGTGCCCGTTGGAGCCCCAACGGCTAGTTTTGGGGTTTGGCTATTTAAGGGCTCCCTCCCCATTCGGTTTGGGGGCTGTTCACACACATTCTATCCATCATTTTGAGCCACAAACCACCTCTCCCAAACCCCTATATGCCCTCTATGTGAAGGGGGATTTGTGGATGGATCTTTGAATCATTTGTTGATTCTATCCATTGTATCTCCTCTCTTCAATCTCCTACTTTCGTGAGTGCATCTTGTGAGATTGAGAGAGTGTGTTGAGCATTTGTTGCTTGACCTTGCATTGCATTTGTTGCATTGGTTTGAGCTCCCCGCATCGGTTTGTTCAAGTGAGAGCCCATGAGTTATTACTCCTCGAGGCAAACTCCTAGACGGTTTGGTGATTGTCGTGGTTTTGTCACGGCAGATGTCCTTAGTGTCAGGACTTAGTTGCGAGGCCAGCGCATCTATGTGGTAGCTTGAGAGGGGTTGACCGGGATGAGAGAAGCGAGGCGGATCAACACACAAGACAAAGATTTAGACAGCTTCGGACCCCGGGAAACATCATCCGGTAATAGCCCTACATGCTGTTTGTGGCTAGGTCTCATTATGCTCATAAGGGAGTCGCCGCATAAGCCTGCTCCCCTTTAGTTGTGTCTACTCTTAGAGATTATTTCTTCTTGCTTGTCCCTCTTTGGGGAGCCCTGCCCCTCCTTATATATGTTGAAGGGGCGGGTTACATGTGGAGTCCTATTAGGATTAGGACTAGTCTATCTCTAATACAAACCGGATACAAGTCCAGGTCTTAACTCCTTGTAAGACAAATATTCCTCACGCCTTTTCTCTTAAACCGGCCCACCATAACATGAGCAGGCCTTCTGGGCCTTGGGCCTTGTCACCGTCTGTCCCGTCCGCCGGGTTACTAGTGAATCATAATGTTCAGTCAGGTTGCTTGTAAACCGTCTGGTCTGTGCGGGTCGCCGGTGAATCGCCAAGTCTGGCCGGGTTATACTTCCGGCCGGGTTACGCTGCGGGGTATATCCCCGACATTAGCCCCCAAGTTTAGCTTGGATTTATCCATGGTAAACTTATGCTACAAAATAAACACAAGGACAAATTTGACAGGTTGTGCTCCGGGTTAAGAATTCTTGTAAACCGGCACTTGATCATCATTAAGTCCTTGTCATTTCCTCCTTCTAGAAAATCCGGGTTAATAACCAGCTTCATACTCAAATTGCTGACGTTGGTTTCTCATAGAAAAATATTGTGAAGAATAATCCACTTGAGTCGGCTTCCAAAGCGCCGGCTTAAGAAATGTTGGTCTTGAAATACTCATCTGATATTCAGCCGGTTTGAAGATGTAAAACTTGCCGGTTTAATATTACCAAAATTGCCGGTTTGTAAATACCAATGGCACTGAGTCATAATTTTTCCCGTCGCCGGGTCATAATTATTGATGACGCCGGGTCAATCTGGTTTGCTGAAAACTGAGAATTTGAAAATATTTCTCCTTATATGCATATTACTTGTAGCCCGCAAGTCTTGAGCAAAACAAAGTGATGGTTTAAGACTTGCTTCAATATAAATACTGCCACTTTTGAAGAAATCCATGTTGTTCATCCCAGTCACTAGTAAAAACTGAACACTCCATATTATGTAGCCCCCAAGTACCGGGTTGTCATGCTTGCAGCAACCTGGGACTTGTAATTGCCCGATGCTCAAAAAACTTCAACCAGTGTAGCCCCCAAGGGCCGGGTCATTATGCAATAATGAGCAGGGACTTTATAAATATGATCATGCTTCATTGAAAATAATATCATATGATGTAACTCCACCATGGGGCTTGAACCCACGTCCACAAGGTTAAGAGCTTTGTGCTTTACCAACTGAGCAGTGGACCCTTGAATATAATGGATTAAAACTTGTGTACCTTGAATTGTTGACAGGAGCAATTGGTAGCCCCCAAGGGCCGGCTCATTATGATGTGATGAGTCGGGTCTTCAATAAGATGAGAAAAAATGACTTTGCATTAGCCCCCAAGTGTCATGGTGCATGCTTGCAGCGACATGAGACTTGCATATTTGATATAATCTCAACTTTGAATAATGTAGCCCCCAAGTGCCGGGCCGTAAGCCTGCAGCGACTCGGGACTATTTCCTCCATTGTAGAATAAATCATATCCATTGATAATATAATAGCCATTGCGCTAAAGCGACTTTGAAAACCTTAATCATAATACTGGTCATTGATAACCATAATAAAAATCCAGCCATGTTGGCTGTTAAAGATTTGAACAATATACCCAATGATTTATAAGCGCATGATTCCAATGGCACAATCCAAATATATACTAGCGATTTATAGTCCAAAGCCAGGCCGGGTTAACAAACACCGGATAATTTCTCATCATACACTGGCGACTTATCGTCTTAAAGCCATACCGGGTTAATAAATGCCGGTGATTTATAATCATGCTTTATTGAACCTGTTTCTGCATACAACAAGTTTAAAGTGTCCTGGTGGTTTACCGCCAGACGGGTCATAATGCCCAACATATAACCCGGGTTTATAACCAAGGCTGCACTTAAGAATAATCAAATATGAAATATATCATACATGTGACATTTAATCACAATGTTGGCTGACCAACTTTGTAGTGAGGGTAACAACCCTAATCCGGAGTATCAGTAACTCCTGTTATATTATGCCGGTTTACAATAAAACTGTTCCGGGTTGTGATAAACACCGGTTTATTCAATACTGGTGACTTTGAGTCGAAACCAGACCGAGCTGATAGTCTCCGGATTATAACTGAGCATGTACTGACAACTTGTAGTTGAAAGTCAAACCGGGTGAACGAATGCCAGTTTATCAAAACAGTAAAAATCTCATCCAAGGAGAAAAACTTAGCAGATAAAAGCAAATAAAACCCTTGTAGTCGAGGCTTTTCACGGGCTGCCAGACCCCAAATTAGAGGCTTTTCATGGGCTGCCAGGCCACAGAGTTAAACCATTTTACAAAGCCTTTTAAGATGGTCCTCAATCCTTAACCAATCATAATTTTAACTTGACAAGTTCAGGGTCTTATTAGAGTAACTTGTCAAAGTTCGATGGGTCATACCAGGTTTACCTGGGCGGCGTAACTTACTTAAAAAGGCAGGCTAACCCGGGGTTTTAGGTGTATACACCAGGCTTCCAAGCCATGGATTGATAGCCTATTACAAGTGTAGATTCTTTGTTCATTTCGACAGCAAAGAATCCCCAAGTAACATTTTGAGTTGTGCTCAGTGGGTACCTATATTTGAGTTGTTGTTTTACACACTCTCTTTGGCCCCGAAGTAATTTGGCTTTGAGCCGATCAAGAGGTGTGACTATGGTTCGGATACGACCAAGCCCCCAAGTGATGTTGTGGCATTGCTCCAATCAAGAGGTGTAGCTATGGTTTGGATACGACCAAGCCCCCAAGTGATCAATAATATGATAAGCCAATAAGGCAGGATACCCGCGCATCATGGCAGCAGGTCCTCTTCCGCAACCTTTAACTTTTTGCAAGAGATAAATTCTTCTTGAACCGGGATTTTGAACCGGATATTGAGAGCTTCAAAGCTTTGTGGGAGACATCTTTCCCTTGAACCGGATTTTAAACCGGAATCTTCATTTTCAGCCGGAAATTTTCTGACGGCCTTTAAACTCGAACTTGCGCGAAGTTAATTCCTTTTTGAACCGGACATTTTTAAACCGTATTTGAGAGCTTCAGAGCTTTGTGGGAGAACAGATTTCCCTTGAACCGGATTGTAAACCGGATATTTGAGAGCTTCAGTGAGACTGACTTCCCTTGAGCCGGATTTTAAACCAGAATCCTTTCTGATGACCCGGAACTTCTTCATTGAGCCGGGATTTTGTAACTGTCATATACTTTCTAAGCCGGAAATTTTCTGACGGCCTTTTAATTTTTCATCAATATAACAGTAGCCTCTGGGACCGGGTTATCTTTCCCTCTATCGTCCTGGGGTTCTTAAATTTTGCTGAAACTCACAAGATTTGCTGAGTCATGTCATCGTAGCCCCCGAGTCTCAAGGTGACTCGAGGAGTTGGCTTGAGATTCTCCATATTTGACCATGATATAAACCGGCATAAGTTGTATATCATTGGTGTTGATAGCATGATGTGAATCCACAGAAGGTTGAGGTGACTGCGGCGGGTTATAAATGATCTGTATAAGCCGTGTCAACAACTCAGCCAATGGTTCCTTCCAACTGGCTACTTGAAATAAACCAAACTGTAGTGGCGGCGACTTGCGTGCCTGCCCATTGATCCATCCAGTGCAGACGGCGGTTGATGATAATTTGCCTCCAATTTGAAAGAAAACCGGGCTACCCAAGTCGTGACTTGCTTTATACTCAATAAACAGCTCATGCAGATAGGTGTGGCCCGGCGTGTTGATGTAGACCAGGCCGCAAGACACAGACGGAAAAAACGACCGCAACATCAGAAGCTTGGCCCCTCGCGAGGGTCTTGGCTCCATCAACAGCCTGTAACGGCCCAGCTTCAACAACAACCACTCAAGACCCTCGCGAGGGGCCAAGCCTCGCGAGGCGGACGACACCAAGACCTCCCTGGGGGGCGGCCTCACCAGGCTGGCTCCCGAGGAGCGGAGATATCTATGCAAGGTGCACCTCGCGAGGTTCATGTGACGTGAGCCATGACAACCAAGGCCAGGCGGGCGTCAGCGAGCGCAGTGTACCAGTTTCCTCTTTGGTGCTATGGAGGCAAGCGTAGGCATGGGGTCCCGAGGAATCAAGCAAAGTTTTCCATATCAGTACAACAAGAACAAGACTGCCAAGATGGCAGGAGGGAGGTCATAGCAGAGCCCACTGCAGCGTCACCACCAGAGGCTTTTGCAGGCGAAGACTACTTTTGTCAAGATAACTTGTACTAGTTGTCCCCCTTTGAATTTGGCCGTTGTGGGATCCCTTCCCACCTACATTTGGGAAGAGGACCAAGGCCACTATAAATAGGACTTAGCCACCACCATAGAAAGGATCGATTCCAGCGAGAGAGAGAGAGAGAGAGGGCACGAATCCATTCCACCCTCATCGAGCTCAAGAACACCTCACCTCCGGAGGCTGTTCGACCACTGTACTAGTTCATCCTCAGCCCTTCGAGGCAATCCACCACAAAGCTGGAGTAGGGTATTACACCGCAAGGTGGCCCAAACCAGGATAAACTGCTGTGTCTTTTGTCCCTTTGGGTTCGTTGAGCTAGGCCATGGACCGGGTGAGCGGGCAGATTGGGGAAGACGAGATCTTCACACGCACCCCAAAGTTTGAACCTCTCAAGGGTCTGCGGAACACCGAATCCAACATTTGGCGCGCCAGGTAGGGGTTCGTCGGGGCCTCTCCTCTTCCAGCTAGCCCGTCATCGCCCGACGGCCCTGATGGCCGACGATCAGAGGGTTCATGCCGAGCACTGGGCTGCTTGGCCCGCCCGGGCGGTGCCATCCGCCCAGGAAGACCTCCACTCCGCGCTCCAGGCGGCTCGCACACCGCCAAACCCCGTCGGACGCGGGCGGCGCGGGCCAACGTCGCCCGCCCTCGCACCACGACGTACGTGCGCCACCATGCAGTCTTCGGGCTACGCCGCGGCGACAACGCCACACACTCATCGGGAGCAGGTGAACACACGAGCTGCGATCATCATGGCACGAGAGCTACTGTGTTGCAGGTTGGCGGAGGGCGGCCGCGACGCCCTGCTGGAGCGGGTGGCCGAACTGCTCGACGCCGCCTGCAGGGGTGCGGCGCCCTTCTGCTCCCTGCGCACGCCTTAGGTAGTGGCAGAAGCACGCGCCTGTCCCCCACTCACCCGCGCGTCCCCCGGAGCACCCGAGGGATTCGACTGCAACAACACGGCCCTCGGCGCTGCTCGTCCTGCCGCGACTGCACCTCCCGCGGTCGGGGCAAGGTCTGGCGGAACCCAGCGAGGCCGCGCTGGGACGTCACCCCGTAGCCGCTGGGACCAGGCGCAGGTCCTGGTGGCCCAAGGTGTGGGGCAACCAGGCGAAGGCTCCGGCGCAGCAGCACCGGATGCCTACGTGCCCCGCATGGTGGACCCGGAGTATGCGCCTGAGGAAGACCCCAGCTCGTTCCCCGAGCCGAGCTGGGCAGAACCAACGCTGGAGGCCGGGGCTTTCCACGAGCCGCCCGGAAGCTTCGCCGAACCCTTCGACGATAACAACCATAGGGTACGGCCGATACCCCAGGGGCATGCTTACGCTAACCATGGACCGCTGGTGAACGAGACCACAGTAGCGGCTGGAGACCCCAGGGCGGTGTCCCCGCTCCCGGTAGGACCAGCGCACTGGGGGCTGCGTGGGCGGGGCCCGGAGGCAGGGCCTCCCCTGCGTCGCATGGAGCAAGGCGTCGCATGGAGGTAGGTCCTCTGCCGGGGAGGCGCTGATGAGCCCTTTCCCCCCGGCAGAGGGCCCGTGGTCGCCGAGGGCGCCGCCAGCGTCCCCCTTGCCCCTTGGTCTCTTCCTGGTTTCCGGATGCCCCAACAGTGGTCGAGGGAGGCGCAGGGCGGGGCCCTTGTCAGGCGATATGAAGCAAGGCTCACGCCTGTGAAGGTCTCCGCTCGTGACACTCTCACGTAATAATGAGTGGGGCTGTACACGCCCCGGAGTCTCCGGAGTGCAGCCCCTCGGCCTCAGGGGCTCCCGCCCACGTCCAAGTGGAAGCACCATGCTCCGCGCTGGCCGTCGACACTGTCCCCCAATGACTATGCTCACATCTAGTGAAAGCACTTAGCTCCACGCTGGTGGGAAGACAAGAAGACTAGCTAGGTGCCGGACGCGGCTGTTTATTTTCGTCCCTCTTTCTGTAACTCGATTTGCCGCTTTTTGGACTGAGATTTGAAGTTCTTTGGTGTTATCTAAAACGGGGGGAGTTTTCTCTGGTTCGTGTCGATTTCTTGCGTTCTGGTTGCGTGTTTTACTTTGAGGCTCACGCCTGCTGCCCCCCTTTGCGAGCTCCCCGCGAGTGGGGGCAGGTCGGCAGACAGCGCCAGGCGCGTCCGGGTGACCCAGATAGGACCCCCTCGGGGACAAGAGTGCATGCGCCGCAAGATTGCCGCGTGCACATCCTGCCGTGGTCCGACGTACGCTCCTCGCGAGGCCCTCTCGAATGAATCAACAGGATTCTCTGGAGGCCCAGAGTCTCGCGGGCCCCTAAGGGCTCGCCTCAGGAGGAAGGTCTGACCGGGACGTCAAGGCACGCCCAAGACCTACGGAGCGAAGGTAAGACGTGACAACTACCGAGCTCGGGAGCCCCGCGGGCTCCTGATGGTGCATCTCAAGCCTTATCCACAAAAGGCGTGCCATCATTTCATATACGCTGTTTCATACATGATAAGGGGCCCCCCCTTCACAATGCTTTCACACCCCACAGGGCTGCGCCCGGAGGTTTCCCTTTTTCCACAGGTTAAGGCAAAGAAAACACAGGGTTAGTTGGAGGCACTGCCCTCTTCGCTGTCCTCGCTCTCTCCGTCCTCACCACCTGAGTTGTCGCTAACAACGTCTTGAAAGTGCAACTATCCCTGGGTGGTTTTGGTAATTCCTAACAACATATAGCTCATTGAGCTAATGCTATTCCAAGATGAATATTTCAAGAAAGCTCAATAACTGGCATGGCATGGATTAGAAAGTGGACCCTTCAAAATGCTAAGGACAAAGGATTGGCTCAAGCTCAAAGCACAAGACTCTACATTTTCTATTTTAGTTATCCAAGATCACATTGAGTCTATAGGAAAAGCCAATACTATTAAGAAGGGATGAGGTGTTGCTTAATGGGGATCTTGCTCAAAATGCTTAGTGATATGCTCCAAAACCCTCCACTACTTTCTCACATCCACATATGTCCTAAACCAAAAAGTCCAACTCGGCCCCATCGAAATTTCATATCCGGAGCCACCGAGTTCAGTTGTCATAGCCACTGCCAGAAACCCGAATCAATTCGGTCTCACCGATAGGGATCTCGGTCCAACCGAGATGGGGTTGTAATCTCTCTGTTTCCTTTTCGTAATGTTTCGGTCAAACCGAGATGAGCGATCGGTCCCACCGAGATTGCAATGCAAACTCTCTGTTTCCCTTTCGTAATGTTTCGGTCCAACCGAGATGAGCGAATCGGTCCCACCGAGTTTGCTGGACCAACTCTCTGTTTGACTATTACCAAAATCGGTCTCATCGAGTTTGTGTAATCGGTCTCACCGAGATTAGGTTATGCCCTAACCCTAATGACATCGGTCCCACCGATTGATCCAGTCGGCCCCACTGAGAATCCTAACGTTCACATTTTGAACTAAATCGGTCCGACCGAGTTTCATGATTCGGTCCCACCGAGTTTGGTGATTTGTGTGTAACGGTTAGATTTTGTGTGGATGCTATATATATGCCCCTCCACCCACTCTTCATTCATGGAGAGAGCCATCAGAACATGCCTACACTTCCAATACATATTTTCTGAGAGAGAACCACCTACACTTGTGTTGAGGTCAAGATATCCCATTCCAACCAAATATATCTTGATCTCTAGCCTTCCCCAAGTTGCTTTCCACTCAAATCTTCTTTCTACCAAATCCAATCCTATGAGAAAGAGTTGAGTGTTGGGGAGACTATCATTCGAAGCACAAGAGCAAGGAGTTCATCATCAACACACCATTTGTTACTTCTTGGAGAGTGGTGTCTCCTAGATTGGCTAGGTGTCACTTGGGAGCCTCCATCAAGATTGTGGAGTTGAACCAAGAGTTTGTAAGGGCAAGGAGATCGCCTACTTCGTGAAGATCTACCCGAGTGAGGCAAGTCCTTTGTGGGCGACGGTCATGGTGGGATAGACAAGGTTGCTTCTTCGTGGACCCTTCGTGGGTGGAGCCCTCCGTGGACTCGCGCAACCATTACCCTTCGTGGGTTGAAGTCTCCATCAATGTGGATGTACGATAGCACCACCTATCGGAACCACGGATAAAAAATCTCCGTGTCAACATTGCGTTTGCTCCTTCAAACTCATCCCTTTACCTTCATATGCAAATGTTTTACATTCCGCTGCTATACTCGTAGAATTGCATGTGTAGGTTGATTGCTTGACTTGTGCTAAGTTGCTAAAATCTGCCAAGAACTAAAATTGGGAAAAGGCTAGATTTTTATTTGGTCAAGTAGTCTAATCACCCCCCCTCTAGACATACTTCCGATCCTACAAGTGGTATCAGAGCTTTGGTCTCCATTTGCTTTGATTTCCATAGCTTTTGGTGGTCATAGCCTTGGTTTCACAACCTAGTAGAGTATGGCGTCTAGCGAGGGAAATTACCACCGTAGAGGTCCTTACTTTGATGGTACTAATTTTGCTAGTTGGAAGCATAAGATGAAAATGCATATTCTTGGACATAACCCCGCCGTTTGGGATATTGTGTGTATTGGATTGCAAGGTGAATTCTTTGATGGGAGAGAACCGAACCGTGAAGCTACCGCGGAAGAATTGAAGATGCTACAATACAATGCTCAAGCTTGTGATATTCTCTTGAACGGATTGTGCCCCGAAGAATTCAACAAAATCAGCCGTCTTGAGAATGCAAAGGAAATTTGGGATACTTTGATTGATATGCACGAAGGTACCGACTCCGTCAAGGAATCCAAATTGGATGTGCTTCAAAGTCAACTTGACAAGTTCAAAATGAAGGATGGTGAAGGTGTCGTTGAAATGTACTCTAGGCTTGCTCTCATCACAAATGAGATTGCCGGCTTAGGAAGTGAAGAGATGACTGATAGATTCATCATCAAGAAGATCCTAAGAGCCTTGGATGGAAAATATGATACCGTGTGCACATTGATTCAAATGATGCCCAATTACAAAGATCTCAAGCCAACGGAAGTCATTGGAAGAATTGTTGCTCATGAGATCTCACTCAAGGATAAGGAAGAGCTTCACGACAAGTCAAGTGGTGCTTACAAAGCCTTGTGTGATGCTCCCACATCATCAAGTGAGAAGCAAACCTTCAATAAATAATTGAGCTTAATGGTTAAGAACTTCAACAAGTTCTACAAGAGTAGAAGCAAAGAAAGAAGCTCCAAGTCAAGGTCCTACAATGACAAAAGATCTTCTAGTCGTGAGCGAAATTGTTACAATTGTGGAAGACCCGGACACTACTCCAATGAGTGTACGGCCCCCTACAAAAGAAGAGAAGATTCTCCCAAAAGAAGAAGTAGAAGAGAAGAATCACCACCAAGAGAAAGGAGGAGTAGAGATGATCGTTATGAACGAAGACCCTCTCGGAGAAGCAAGGATTCGGAAAGAAAGGAAAAGTCATCAAGGAGCTACACAAAAAGAAGACATCAAGCTCATGTTGGTGAATGGGTATCCGGATCCGACTCCGACAATCACTCTGAAAGAAGTTATAACTCCGACTCTGAATATACTCAAGATGAAGGTGTTGCTGGTCTAGCACTTGTGTCAACCAACTCCTACGACATATTTGACTCACCAAATGAAGGAATTGGAAGATGCTTCATGGCCAAAGGTCCAAAGGTAACACATCCCGAGTATGTTGATTTCAATAGTGATGAAGATGATTTGCTAGGTGATGATGATTTACTTGTTGACAACTCTAGTGATGAATACTATGATGAAACGTCAATTAATCATGCTAATCAAGATAAAACGAATGATGATGATAAGAAGGAGATTGAGCATCTAACTCAAGAACTAAACACTATTAAGTTAGCTCATGAAACTACCTTGGAAAATCATCGAGAACTTTTAAAGACTCATGATAAGCTACGCTTTGAAAAGCTCAACCTTGAGCAAGAGCATGAGTTTTTAAAGGCAATCAATGATGATCTTCGCAAGAAAAGTTCTTCTTACATTGCCAAGCGTTTACTCTTGTCTACTTACATGCCACAAGTTAAATCTAGCAACAAGAACAAGAAAGATTCTTCATCTAGTAGTAACAACAATCATGCTAAATCTAATGTTGTTGCTTCTAGTAGTTCTCTTGATTCCACTAATGATTCTCTTAGCCAAGTTGCACTTGAGCAAGAAAATAGCTTATTGAAGGGAATCATAGAGAAAGGTGTTTACAAGAGTCTTGCCGGAAGTAAGCAATTTGAGGAAATTGTGCGCAAGCAAGGAAGACACCGGAAGAATCAATGTGTTGGTTTTGAACGGAAGTTCAATGCCAATGGAGTTGAGTGGAAAGAAGATCAATACCCCAATATGAAGTTTGTTCCTCAACAAGAGAAGTATGATCCTACTTCTTTCAAAGGAACACAAGCTCAAGATGATCTTCCACCACAAGACCACAAGCAAAAAGGCAAGGACAAGCTTCAAGAGGAAATTGATGCATTTGAAGAAGCACCTAAGGCTTTGGTCAAGTGGATTCCCAAGACTACATCAAGTTCTACTTCATCAAGCACAACTACGATTCCAAGGATTCCCATCAAGATGATGTGGATCCCAAAGAAGAAGAACTAGAGAGTTCTTGAGGGTGACTCCGCCAACATACTTCACTCTTATCATTTTGGCGAGGACAAGTGCAAATAAATTCCATATCTTGCACTAGTTCAAGGAGTCACAAACCCTCTTGTTGGTAAGACAAGGGACAAGGTAACCTAATGCTTCCATGGACATCATCTTGTGTGTGCATCACTCTATGTCTATGGATATCGTTGTTTGTTCCTTGTGGGACTAACCCGTGTAGGTATTGAAAGTGCAACTCACTCCAAAGGATTGCTCCGAATGATCTACATCAACATTGAGCATATACATCTTCAACACCTACATGAAGTCATCATCGACAAAACCCAAGGTTAGTTCATCCCTTTTAGGGGGGATATCACATCTAGGGGGAGCTTTACTCAAATCAATGAGCTAAAGCAACTCTAATGGTGTGATCACAACAATGCTGTATGTAAAAGTGGTAACCCCACTTGTGCTTAAACGATGGGTATGACCTATGATCA
Source organism: Aegilops tauschii subsp. strangulata (assembly GCF_002575655.3). Taxonomy (NCBI): domain Eukaryota; kingdom Viridiplantae; phylum Streptophyta; class Magnoliopsida; order Poales; family Poaceae; genus Aegilops; species Aegilops tauschii. Next base: position 491,856,724 of record NC_053039.3, read on the forward strand.
AGTGTTCTCACTTGACTCCTAAGTAAATATACTCATATATAGATGACCTAGTCATCGCCAATTGCTTGATAGATGCTAGAATGTTTGTGCATGCTTTGTCACATATTTCGTTTGCATTTTATTGTGTGAGCATGTTGGTTGCATATTTTACTCATTCGAGGACATCCATTTGTTGCTTTGATTGTTTGGATTTTTTCTCTTTTTGCCAAATGGATGGACAAGAATGCCTAAGAACACCCTCTAGCTATCTATGCTTTTCTCGTCTCAAACTCTATTCATGCTACATCACAAAGTTTGATCAAGTCAGATTCGAACCACTCTGTGTGAGGAGCACTCGGAGATCCCGATTCGTCATAGACTTAAACCTCCAAAACCTCTTTGTGCATCTTGGTCTGGCCGATTCATCCTTTTCGGTCCTACCGAGTCACCAAGTTGATCTAGGGTTTTCAATCTCGGTGCCACCGATTAGAACTTTTCGGTTACACCGAGTTGCAGTAACTGCTTGCAGTTTTGCATCTCGGTGCCACCGAGTCGTTCCACTCGGTCACACCGACAGGGTCAGGTTATATATACCGCCGGGTCAAATTTTGGAAATTTCTCCAAACCTCTTCGCCCGTGCGTAACCTACTCTTCCTTCTCTGGTCTTCGGATCGTCCTCTCGTCGCCAGCGACCTCCCACCGCTGGTCTCCGCCGCCATCAACGGAAATCTTCACCGCCGTTGCCGCCATAGCAAGTTCGTCGCCGAACTTGGGCACGAACTTGATCATTGTGCTAATCCTTAACTCCGATTCTTAGCACATTGCTTTGCCATGATTCTTGCCATGATTGAAATCATCCTTAGCGAAATCATCCCGTAGATTAGTTTTGGTTTGAAAATTTAGGGTTAGGTCTCTGCCGAATTCATCTCGGACCGACCGAGTTGTAGAAATCGGTCTTATTGATTTTGGCTTAGGCCAGAGCACACGCATTTTCGGTCCGACCGAAAATTGCAAATCGGTGCGGCCGAGTTTGATTCTCTGTGAAACCCTAGCAGTCTCGGTACCACCAAACTGTGACTCGGTCTGACCGAGTTCACTAGTTCAGGTTCCAAAAGCTGCTTCGGTATCACCGAGTTTACAAATCGATAGATCCGAAATGCCTTATGTGAAGAACTAAAACTATGTTTTTAAGTCATCAGTTTTGCAAAAACTCCTGTACTTTGTGATGCTCATCTACTCTACCTCATCTATATCCTATTCACAGGGTCTGCTGACAGTTTTCCTGCAAGATGTCTGACCAAAGTGACAGCCAGAACAAGTCAGAGGAACAGGTTCAGTTAAGTGAGGGCACTAGTCCCTCTAGCAGCTATGATGAAGGCAGCAGGAGCACTCCAAGCAATCTGCCAAAGGCTGCCACCAGGACAAGAAAGAAGAGAACTTCTGACTCTGAAGATGAAGATTATGTGGCTGTTGAAGATGAAGCCACTTCAAAGAAGAAAGTGCTAAAGAAAGAGTATGCTCATCTGCTGCAACTAAGCCAGGTCTGAAAACAAAGATGCCAGCAAGAAGACAGCCCATGTCTAAGCCAAGAAAAGTTGCCACAGGAGAAACAATGGAGTTCACTCTTGAACCCAAGGAAACTGGAGATGGCAAGAAGAGAAAAGAAAGGGTCAAGAATACTATTGCTAGAGTTATTGGGAAGCCATCAATGATGAGAGATTCTGAAGAAGAGGAAGAGGAAGAGGATGCTGCACCAACACCCAAAGCTCAAAAGCTCATGGGAGATGCAATCAGATCAGGGGCTGCTCCATCTAAGCCCAAAACTACTCCCAAGGCTGCTGCTCCAGCTCCAAAGCCAAAACCCAAGAGGAGCACTAGGAACATCCCTGCTGAAGAGAAAAACAAGGCCCCAGTGCCTCAAGCTACTGAAGAAGAAGAAGATGATTCTGTTGTTTTGAGAAAGCTGAAGCCCAAGATCCCTGATCACAATGATGCACACCCAGTTGCAGAGAATATGAAAATCAGGAAGGATTCAGGATTGAGACTATGGAGAGAGTCTGATCCATATGCTACCAGGAGAAGGACTGCTGTGGACTACAGATTCCACACTAAGGAGCAGCAGGACTTCTATGAGACAATTCCGCTTGACAAGAAGCCCATAGTGTGTGACATGAGATGGGTTGACTGGGAGTTCATCAAGGAGAATGAGGATCACTTCCCTGATGTATATGATAGCTTCAAGGCATGTGGAGTTGATAAGTTTGTGGCTCAGAAGTTCACCAAGTGGAATGATGAGCTCATTATGCAATTCTACTCCACTGCCCACTTCTATCCAGATGGAAGGATTGTGTGGATGTCTGAGGGTACTAGGTACCAGTATATAGTTGAAGAATGGGCTCAATTGATCAATGCTCCTTAACAACATGAGGATGACTTGCATATCTATGCAAAGAAGAAGAAAGACCACAACTCTATGGCCAACATGTACAAAGAGATCCCAGATGCTGCTTTGGATACACATAAGTTTGGATCTGTACACTATTTGTTGTCTGGTCTGCCAACAATCAATTGGATTCTAAGGCACACACTGCTACCCAAGTCAGCTGATCACAAGATGATCAGAGGACATGCCATAAACTTGCTGCACATATTTGATGTCCCACAAAAGTTCAAGGTTATGAGCCTGATTGTGGAAACAATCAAGAGGACTGCAGCTGATCAGAAGAGAAGTTGTGGATATGCCCCACACATCCAGGAGCTCATCAACTCAAAGATGGGCAAAGGCAAGTACATTTTGGACAAGGAGCACCTGCCCATCTACCCTGAATTTGAAGACAACTCTGTTGTGATAACTGAGAATGAACCATCATCTGTGCAAGCACAAGAAAAGAGAGAGAAGGCTAAAGCTGAGAAAGCTGCAAAGATGCCAACTGTGAAAGAGGCATCTCAGGTATTCTTGAAGAGCAAGCAAGACCAGCTTGGATATCTGATCCAATCCACTTTGAGGATTGAGCAGGGCTTGGCCACCCTGACCAAGAACCAGGAGAGCTTGGAAAGGATTATTGAGACAAAATTCTATGACCTTAATGTCAAGGTAACTGAAATCCAAACAGCAGTTGAGCAGCTTCAGGAGGAAGCATAGGAGAAGAAGGGGAAGTATACCATAGATGCTTTTGCCAGAGTGCCCAGAGGACAGAGATCTGCTGTAGTGCCAGTGACAGACACTAGAGCTACAACATCAGCACTAGCAGCTACAGCTCCAGTTCCAACTCCAGCAGCTACTCCACCAGCTCCAGCTACTTCATCAGAAGCCTTCGTCCTTGGAGTTCTCTCAACACCACCTCCTGAAGATCAAGCTTGAGAGTCGTTTAGCACTATGCATTTTCAAACTTTTTGGTAAGTTGTTGCCAAAGGGGGAGAAAAATGTATAGATCATAGGCTTCGAGAGAGAGAGAGTGTTGGTTTTTATCTCTCTTTGCACTTATTTGGTTTGATTTGAAACTTTATTGCGTGCTTGTGTGATACTACTTTGTGTCCTTGTGAGATACTTGTTTGATCATGTGTTCGATCATATGCTACCCTTAATGCTTGTTGGATAATGCTATCTTTCATATGCTATTATGATCATTCACTTTGCTTGGTGATGAGTGCATGTTTTTTAATTTCTATCATTTTGAGCGCTCCACCAAGATGTATGTGACATGGAAGAGTAACCCATGATCCTAATCGATTGTGCATTTGCATTTAAAATCAAGTCTTAAATAATGCACAAATTTAGGGGGAGCTCTTTCTTATCACATACTTCTCAAAGCGACAATGTTTTTTCAATCCTACTTATCATTTGTCAAAGCTTTGATCTATATGTTGTCATCAATTACCAAAAAGGGGGAGATTGAAAGTGCAACTATCCTTGGGTGGTTTTGGTAATTCCTAACAACATATAGCTCATTGAGCTAATGCTATTCCAAGATGAATATTTCAGGAAAGCTCAATAACTGGCATGGCATGGATTAGAAAGTGGACCCTTCAAAATGCTAAGGACAAAGGATTGGCTCAAGCTCAAAGCACAAGACTCTACATTTTCTATTTTAGTGATCCAATATCACATGGAGTCTATAGGAAAAGCCAATACTATTAAGAAGGGATGAGGTGTTGCTTAATGAGGATCTTGCTCAAAATGCTTAGTGATATGCTCCAAAACCCTCCACTACTTTCTCGCATCCACATATGTCCTAAACCAAAAAGTCCAACTCGGCCCCACCGAAATTTCATATCCGGAGCCACCGAGTTCAGTTGTCATAGCCACTGCCAGAAACCCTAATCAATTCGGTCTCACCGATAGGGATCTCGGTCCCACCGAGATGGGGTTGTAATCTCTCTATTTCCTTTTCGTAACGTTTCAGTCAAACCGAGATGAGCGATCTGTCCCACCGAGATTGCAGTGCAAACTCTCTGTTTCCCTTTCGTAACGTTTCGGTCCAACCGAGATGAGCGAATCGGTCCCACCGAGTTTGCCTGACCAACTCTCTGTTTGACTATTACCAAAATCGGTCTCACTGAGTTTGTGTAATCGGTCTCACCGAGATTACGTTATGCCCTAACCCTAATGACATCGGTCCCACCGGGTTGATCCAGTCGGTCCCACCGAAAATCCTAACGTTCACATTTTGAACTAAATCGGTCCGACCGAGTTTCATGATTCGGTCCCACCGAGTTTGGTGATTTGTGTGTAACGGTTAGATTTTGTGTGGAGGCTATATATACCCCTCCACCCACTCTTCATTCGTGGAGAGAGCCATCAGAACATGGCTACACTTCCAATACATATTTTCTGAGAGAGAACCACCTACACTTGTGTTGAGGTCAAGATATTCCATTCCAACCACATAAATCTTGATCTCTAGCCTTCCCCAAGTTGCTTTCCACTCAAATCTTCTTTGTACCAAATCCAATCCTATGAGAGAGAGTTGAGTGTTGGGGAGACTATCATTTGAAGCACAAGAGCAAGGAGTTCATCATCAACACACCATTTGTTACTTCTTGGAGAGTGGTGTCTCCTAGATTGGCTAGGTGTCACTTGGGAGCCTTCGTCAAGATTGTGGAGTTGAACCAAGGAGTTTGTAAGGGCAAGGAGATCGCCTACTTTGTGAAGATCTACCCGAGTGAGGCAAGTCCTTCGTGGGTGACGGCCATGGTGGGATAGACAAGGTTGCTTCTTCATGGACCCTTCGTGGCTGGAGCCCTTCGCGGACTCGCGCAACCGTTACCCTTCGTGGGTTGAAGTCTCCATCAACGTGGATGTACGATAGCACCACCTCTCGGAACCACGGATAAAAAATCTCTGTGTCAACATTGCGTTTGCTCCTTCAAACTCATCCCTTTACCTTCATATGCAATTGTTTTACATTCCGCTGCTATACTCTTAGAATTGCATGTGTAGGTTGATTGCTTGACTTGTGCTAAGTTGCTAAAATCTGCCAAGAACTAAAATTGGGAAAAGGCTAGATTTTTATTTGGTCAAGTAGTCTAATCACCCCCCTCTAGACATACTTCGGATCCTACACGTCTGCATCATCATCGTCCGCGCTGCCTTCTCCGACTACCACCACGACCAGGACGTCCACATGGTCGTCCACCCAGTCCGACAAGTTGTCTCGGATAACCCTGGGCACGGGGGCTATGGCAGCATCGAAGTCAAAATGGGGATCGACGTTCTGAAGGTTGATGTCGCTTGAAGCTACGTCGGTATTTCCCCAAAGAGGAAGGGATGATGCAGCACAACGGCGGTAGGTATTTCCCTCAGATATGAAACCAAGGTTATCGAACTAGTAGGAGAACCAAGCAACACAACGTAAACAGCCATTGCACACAGATAACAAATCCTCGCAACCCGACGTGTTAAAGGGGTTGTCAATCCCTTCCGGGGTACGGCGCCTCAAGATAGGCAAAGGACGTGAGGTAAATTTGTAGTATATTGATAGATCGAACGCCAAATAAATAAATAAGAGTAAATTGCAGCAAGGTATTTTTGTATTTTTGGTTTAATAGATCTGAAAATAAATGCAAGGAAAAAGTAGATCGCACAGGAAAATATATGAGAAAGAAGACCCGGGGGCCGTAGGTTTCACTAGTGGCTTCTCTCGAGAAAAATAGCAAACGATGGGTAAACAAATTACTATTGGGCAATTGATAGAACTTCAAATAATCATGACGATATCCGGGCAATGATCATTATATAGGCATCACGTCCAAGATTAGTAGACCGACTCCTGCCTGCATCTACTACTATTACTCCACACATCGACCGCTATCCAGCATGCATCTAGTGTAGTTCATGGAAAAACGGAGTAATGCAATAAGAACGATGATATGATGGAGACAAGATCTATCTATGTAGAGATAGACCCCATCGTTTTATCCTTAGTAGCAACGATACATACGTGTCATTTCCCTTTCTGTCACTGGGATCAAGCACCGTAAGATCGAACCCACTACAAAGCACCTCTTCCCATTGCAAGATAAATAGATCAAGTTGGCCAAACAAAACCCAAATATCGGAGAAGAAATACGAGGCTATAAGAGATCATGCATATAAGAGATCAAAGAAACTCAAATAACTTTCATGGATATAAAATGATATAACTGATCATAAACTCGAAGTTCAACGGATCCCAACAAAGACACCACAAAAGAGTTACATCATATGGATCTCCAAGAGACCATTGTATTGAGAATTCAGCGGGAGAGAGGAAGCCATCTAGATACTAACTATGGACCCGAAGGTCTACAAAGAACTACTCACGCATCATCGGAGAGGCACCAATGGAGGTGGTGAACCCCATCTGAGATGGTGTCTAGATTGGATCTGGTGGTTGTGGACTTTGTGGTGGCTGGATGAATATTTCGTCGACTCCCCTAGGGTTTCTGGAATATTGGGGTATTTATAGAGCAAAGAGGCGGTCGGGGGGCACCCGAGGTGGGCATCCCCAAGCTTAACTCCTACTCATCCTCGAGTAGGTAAGTGATAAAAACAGAATTTTTGATGTGGAATGCTGCCTAACATGTCATATCATATTCTTTTCTTTATAGCATGGACAATTGGACTTTTATGTGACTCAAAGAAACAGTCTAGTTTTGACATAATAATTTAGATACTCAAGCATATCAATGAGTAACCATGTCTTTCAAAATATCAGCGCTAAAATAAGTTATCCCTAGCCCATCATGCTCAAACATTGATCCATTCATGAAACACGCTCGAATATTAGCTACACCCAGTACTTAAGTACGGTCATACTACCTCCTAGTTGGTGCTTTTTATGAGAGAAGATGGAGACTCAAATTCAAAAAAAATTGCATAAAGTAAAAGAAAGGCCCTTCGCAGAGGGAAGTAGGGATTTGTAGAGGTGCCAGAGCTCAAAGCGAAAAATTAGAGATAAAAACATTTTGGGAGGTGTATCCATCCCACCAACGAAAACGACTTAGAGTTCCCAACACTTTCCATGCTAGATATATCATAGGCGGTTTCCAAACAGAGAATAAAGTTGATTCCTTTTTCCTGTTGGAAATATGCCCTAGAGGCAATAATAAATGGTTACTATTATATTTCTTCGTTCATGGTAATTGTCTATTGTTCATGCTATAATTGTATTGTCCGGAAATCGTAATACATGTGTGAATACATAGACTACAACGTGTCCCTAGTAAGCCTCTAGTTGACTAGCTCGTTGATCAACAGATAGTCATGGTTTCCTGACTATGGACATTGGATGTCATTGATAACGGGATCACATCATTAGGAGAATGATGTGATGGACAAGACCCAATCCTAAGCATAGCATAAAAGATCGTGTAGTTTCGTTTGCTAGAGCTTTTCCAATGTCAAGTATCTTTTCCTTAGACCATGAGATCGTGCAACTCCCGGATACCGTAGGAGTGCTTTGGGTGTGCCAAACGTCACAATGTAACTGGGTGACTATAAAGGTGCACTACGGGTATCTCCGAAAGTGTCTGTTGGGTTGGCACGGATCGAGACTGGGATTTGTCACTCCGTGTGACGGAGAGGTATCTCTGGGCCCACTCGGTAATGCATCATCATAATGAGCTCAATGTGACTAAGGCGTTAGTCACGGGATCATGCATTGCGGTACGAGTAAAGAGACTTGTCGGTAACGAGATTGAACAAGGTATTGGGATACCGACGATCGAATCTCGGGCAAGTAACATACCGATTAACAAAGGGAATTGCATACGGGATTGATTGAATCCTCGACACCGTGGTTCATCCAATGAGATCATCGTGGAACATGTGGGAGCCAACATGGGTATCCAGATCCCGCTGTTGGTTATTGACCGGAGAGGCATCTCGGTCATGTCTGCATGTCTCCCGAACCCGTAGGGTCTACACACTTAAGGTTCGGTGACGCTAGGGTTGTAGAGATATGTGTATGCGGAAACCCGAAAGTTGTTCGGAGTCCCGGATGAGATCCCGGACGTCACGAGAGGTTCCGGAATGGTCCGGAGGTGAAGAATTATATATAGGAAGTCAAGTTTCGGCCACCGGGAAAGTTTCGGGGGTTATCGGTATTGTACCGGGACCACCGGAAGGGTCCCGGGGGTCCACCGGGTGGGGCCACCTATCCCGGAGGGCCCCGTGGGCTGAAGTGGGAAGGGAACCAGCCCCTGGTGGGCTGGGCGCCCCCCCATGCGCCTAGGGTTGCAAACCCTAGGGTGGAGGGGCTTCCCACTTGCCTTGGGGGGCAAGGCACCCCCCTTGGCCGCCGCCCCCACCCTAGATGGGTTTTGGCCGGCGCCCCCCCTCCCAGGGGGCCTATATAAAGGGGGGAGGGAAGGCAGCAATATCACAGCCTTGGGCGCCTCCCTCCTCCCCTGCTACACCTCTCCCTCTCGCAGAAGCTCGGCGAAGCCCTGCCGATACCCGCTACATCCACCACCACGTCGTCGTGCTGCTGGATCTCCATCAACCTCTCCTTCCCCCTTGCTGGATCAAGAAGGGGGAGACGTCTCTGCACCGTACGTGTGTTGAACACGGAGGTGCCGTCCGTTCGGCACTCGGTCATCGGTGATTTGGATCACGACGAGTACGACTCCGTCATCCACGTTCATTGGAACGCTTCCGCTCGCGATCTACAAGGGTATGTAGATGCACTCCTTTCCCCTCGTTGCTAGTATACTCCATAGATGCATCTTGGTGAGCGTAGGAATTTTTTTAAAATTATGCTATGATTCCCAACAGTGGCATCATGAGCCAGGCCTATGCGTAGTTACTATGCACGAGTAGAACACAAAGCAGTTGTGGGCGTTGATGTTGCCAATTCTTCTTGCCGCTACTAGTCTTTTCTTGTTTCGGTGGTATTGTAGGATGAAGCGGCCCGGACCGACCTTACACGTACGCTTACGTGAGACAGGTTCCACCGACTGACATGCACTAGTTGCATAAGGTGGCTAGCGGGTGTCTGTCTCTCCTACTTTAGTCGGAACGGATTCGATGAAAAGGGTCCTTATGAAGGGTAAATAGAAATTGGCAAATCATGTTGTGGTCATACGTAGGTAAGAAAACGTTCTTGCTAGAAACCTACAAACCACGTAAAAACTTGCAACAACAATTAGAGGACGTCTAACTTGTTTTTGAAGTATGTGTTATGTGATGTGATATGGCCAGAAGATGTGATGAATGATATATGTGATGTATGAGATTGATCATATTCTTGTAATAGGAATCACGACTTGCATGTCGATGAGTATGACAACCGGTAGGAGCCATAGGAGTTGTCTTTATTATTTTGTATGACCTGCGTGTCATTGAATAACGCCATGTAAATTACTTTACTTTGTTGCTAAACGCGTTAGCCATAGAAGTAGAAGTAATCGTTGGCGTGACGACTTCATGAAGACACAATGATGGAGATCATGATGATGGAGATCATGGTGTCATGCCGGTGACGAAGATGATCATGGTGCCCCGAAGATGTAGATCAAAGGAGCATAATGATATTGACCATATCATGTCACTATTTGATTGCATGTGATGTTTATCATGTTTTTGCATCTTATTTGCTTAGAACGACGATAGTAAGTAAGATGATCCCTTATAATAATTTCAAGAAAAGTGTTCCCCCTAACTGTGCACCGTTGCGAAGGTTCGTTGTTTCGAAGCACCACGTGATGATCGGGTGTGATAGATTCTAACGTTCGAATACAACGGGTGTTGACGAGCCTAGCATGTACAGACATGGCCTCGGAACACACGCAATACACTTAGGTTGACTTGACGAGCCTAGCATGTACAGACATGGCCTCGGAACACGGAGGACCAAAAGGTCGAGCATGAGTCGTATAGAAGATACGATCAACATGGAGATGTTCACCGATCTTGACTAGTCCGTCTCACGTGATGATCGGACACGGCCTAGTTAAATTCGGATCATGTATCACTTAGATGACTAGAGGGATGTCTATCTGAGTGGGAGTTCATTAAATAATTTGATTATATGAACTTAATTATCATGAAATTAGTCTAAAATCTTTACACTATATCTTGTAGATCAAATGGCCAATGTTGTCCTCAATTTTAACGCGTTCCTAGAGAAAACCAAGCTGAAAGATGATGGCAGCAACTATACGGACTGGGTCCGGAACCTGAGGATCATCCTCATAGTAGCCAAGAAAGATTATGTCTTAGAAGCACCGCTAGGTGAAGCACCAATCCCTGAAAACCAAGACGTTATGAATGCTTGGCAGCAGCGTGCTGATGATTACTCCCTCGTTCAGTGCGGCATGCTTTACAGCTTAGAACCGGGTCTCCAAAAGCGTTTTGAGAAACATGGAGCATATGAGATGTTCGAGGAGCTGAAATTAGTTTTTCAAGCTCATGCCCGGGTCGAGAGATATGAAGTCTCCGACAAGTTCTTTAGCTGTAAAATGGAGGAAAATAGTTCTGTAAGTGAGCACATACTCAGAATGTCTGGGTTGCACAACCGCTTGACTCAGCTGGGAGTTAATCTCCCGGATGACGTGGTCATTGACAGAATCCTTCAGTCGCTTCCACCAAGCTACAAGAGCTTTGTGATGAACTTCAATATGCAGGGGATGGAAAAGACCATTCCCGAGATATATTCAATGCTGAAATCAGCGGAGGTGGAGATCAGAAAAGAACATCAAGTGTTGATGGTGAATAAAACCACTAAGTTCAAGAAGGGCAAGGGTAAGAAGAACTTCAAGAAGGACGGCAAGGGAGTTGCCGCGCCCGGTAAACCAGTTACTGGGAAGAAGTCAAAGAATGGACCCAAGCCTGAAACTGAGTGCTTTTATTGCAAGGGAAGTGGTCACTGGAAGCGGAACTGCCCCAAATACTTAGCGGAAAAGAAGGCCGGCAACACCAAAGGTATATGTGATATACATGTAATTGATGTGTACCTTACCAGTACTCGTAGTAGCTCCTAGGTATTTGATACCGGTGCGGTTGCTCATATTTGTAACTCAAAACAGGAACTACGGAATAAACGGAGACTGGCGAAGGACGAGGTGACGATGCGCGTCGGGAATGGTTCCAAGGTCGATGTGATCGCCGTCGGCATGCTACCTCTGCATCTACCCACGGGATTAGTTTTAAACCTCAATAATTGTTATTTAGTGCCAGCTCTGAGCATGAACATTGTATCTGGATCTCGTTTAATTCGAGATGGCTACTCATTTAAATCCGAGAATAATGGTTGTTCTATTTATTTGAGAGATATGTTTTATGGTCATGCCCCGCTGGTCAATGGTTTATTTTTGATGAATCTCGAACGTGATGTTACACATGTTCATAGTGTGAATACCAAAAGATGTAAAGTTGATAACGATAGTCCCACATACTTGTGGCACTGCCGCCTTGGTCACATTGGTGTCAAGCGCATGAAGAAGCTCCATGCAGATGGACTTTTGGAGTCTCTTGATTACGAATCATTTGACACGTGCGAACCATGCCTCATGGGTAAGATGACCAAGACTCCGTTCTCCAGAACAATGGAGTGAGCAACCAACTTATTGGAAATCATACATACCGATGTATGCGGTCCAATGAGTGTTGAGGCTCGTGGAGGATATCGTTATGTTCTCACTCTCACTGATGAGTTAAGTAGATATGGGTATGTCTACCTAATGAAACACAAGTCTAAAACCTTTGAAAAGTTCAAGGAATTTCAGAGTGAAGTTGAGAATCAACATGACAGGAAAATAAAATTCTTACGATCAGATCGTGGTGGAGAATATTTAAGTCACGAATTTGGTACACACTTAAGGAAATGTGGAATAGTTTCACAACTCACGCCGCCTGGAACACCTCAGAGAAACGGTGTGTCCGAACATCGTAATCGCACTCTATTGGATATGGTGCGATCTATGATGTCTCTTACTGATTTACCGCTCTCATTTTGGGGCTATGCTTTAGAGACTGCCGCATTCACTTTAAATAGGGCTCCGTCGAAATCCGTTGAGACGACACCGTATGAATTATGGTTTGGGAAGAAACCTAAGCTGTCGTTTCTAAAAGTTTGGGGATGTGATGCTTATGTCAAGAAACTTCAACCTGAAAAGCTCGAACCCAAGTCGGAAAAATGCGTCTTCATAGGATACCCTAAGGAAACTATTGGGTATACCTTCTACCTCAGATCCGAAGGCAAGATCTTCGTTGCCAAGAACGGGTCCTTTCTGGAGAAGGAGTTTCTCTCGAAAGAATTGAGTGGGAGGAAAGTGGAACTTGATGAGGTGATAGTCACCCCTTCCGAACCGGAAAGTAGCGCAGCGCGGGAAAATGTTCCTGTGGTGCCTACACCGACTGGGGAGGAAGTTAATGATGATGATCATGAAGCTTCGGATCAAGTTACTGAACTTCGTAGGTCCACAAGGACACGTTCCGCACCAGAGTGGTACGGCAACCCTGTCCTGGAAATCATGTTGTTAGACAACGGTGAACCTTCGAACTATGAAGAAGCGATGGCGGGCCCGGATTCCGACAAATGGCTAGAAGCCATGAAATCCGAGATAGGATCCATGTATGAAAACGAAGTATGGACTTTGACTGACTTGCCCGATGATCGGCGAGCCATAGAAAACAAATGGATTTTTAAGAAGAAGACAGACGCAGATGGTAATGTGACCATCTATAAGGCTCGACTTGTCGCTAAGGGTTATCGACAAGTTCAAGGGGTTGACTACGATGAGACTTTCTCACCCGTAGCGAAGCTGAAGTCCGTCCGAATCATGTTAGCAATTGCCGCATACTATGATTATGAGATATGGCAGATGGACGTCAAACGGCATTCCTTAACGGCTTCCTTAAGGAAGAGTTGTATATGATGCAGCCGGAAGGTTTTGTCGATCCTAAGAATGCTAACAAAGTATGCAAGCTCCAGCGCTCAATCTATGGGCTGGTGCAAGCATCTCGGAGTTGGAACATTCGCTTTGATGAGATGATCAAAGCGTTTGGGTTTACACAGACTTATGGAGAAGCCTGTGTTTACAAGAAAGTGAGTGGGAGCTCTGTAGCATTTCTCATATTATATGTGGATGACATACTGTTGATGGGAAATGATATAGAATTCTTGGAGAGTATAAAGGCCTATTTGAATAAGTGTTTTTCAATGAAGGACCTTGGAGAAGCTGCTTATATATTAGGCATCAAGATCTATAGAGATAGATCGAGACGCCTCATTGGTCTTTCGCAAAGTACATACCTTGACAAGATATTGAAGAAGTTCAATATGGATCAGTCCAAGAAGGGGTTCTTGCCTGTATTGCAAGGTGTGCAGTTGAGCACGGCTCAATGCCTGACCACGGCAGAAGATAGAGAAAAGATGAGTGTCATCCCCTATGCCTCGGCCATAGGGTCTATTATGTATGCCATGCTGTGTACCAGACCTGATGTAAACCTTGCCGTAAGTTTGGTAGGAAGGTACCAAAGTAATCCCGGCATGGAACACTGGACAGCGGTCAAGAATATCCTGAAGTACCTGAAGAGGACTAAGGATATGTTTGTCGTTTATGGAGGTGACGAAGAGCTCGTCGTAAAGGGTTACGTCCACGCTAGCTTCGACACAGATCTGGATGACTCGAAGTCACAAACCGGATACGTGTATATTTTGAATGGAGGAGCGGTAAGCTGGTGCAGTTGCAAGCAAATCGTCGTGGCGGGATCTACATGTGAAGCGGAGTACATGGCGGCCTTAGAGGCAGCACAGGAAGCAGTCTGGATGAAGGAGTTCATTACCGACCTAGGGGTGATTCCCAATGCGTCGGGCCCGATGACTCTCTTCTGTGACAACACTGGAGCTATTGCCCTTGCGAAGGAGCGCAGGTTTCACAGGAAGACCAGGCATATCAAGCATCGCTTCAACTCCATTCATGAAAGTGTTCATAATGGAGACATAGATATTTGTAAAGTACATACGGACCTGAATGTAGCAGATCCGTTGACTAAACCTCTCCCTAGAGCAAAACATGATCAACACCAGGACGCAATGGGTGTTCGATTCATCACAATGTAACTAGATTATTGACTCTAGTGCAAGTGGGAGACTGTTGGAAATATGCCCTAGAGGCAATAATAAATGGTTATTATTATATTTCTTTGTTCATGGTAATTGTCTATTGTTCATGCTATAATTGTATTGTCCGGAAATCGTAATACATGTGTGAATACATAGACTAGAACGTGTCCCTAGTAAGCCTCTAGTTGACTAGCTCGTTGATCAACAGATAGTCATGGTTTCCTGACTATGGACATTGGATGTCATTGATAACGGGATCACATCATTAGGAGAATGATGTGATGGACAAGACCCAATCCTAAGCATAGCATAAAAGATCGTGTAGTTTCGTTTGCTAGAGCTTTTCCAATGTCAAGTATCTTTTCCTTAGACCATGAGATCGTGCAACTCCCGGATACCGTAGGAGTGCTTGGGGTGTGCCAAACGTCACAACGTAACTGGGTGACTATAAAGGTGCACTACGGGTATCTCCGAAAGTGTCTGTTGGGTTGGCACGGATCAAGACTGGGATTTGTCACTCCGTGTGACGGAGAGGTATCTCTGGGCCCACTCGGTAATGCATCATCATAATGATCTCAATGTGACTAAGGCGTTAGTCACGGGATCATGCATTGCGGTACGAGTAAAGATACTTGCCGGTAACGAGATTGAACAAGGTATTGGGATACCGACGATCGAATCTCGGGCAAGTAACATACCGATTAACAAAGGGAATTGCATACGGGATTGATTGAATCCTCGACACCGTGGTTCATCCGATGAGATCATCGTGGAACATGTGGGAGCCAACATGGGTATCCAGATCCCTCTGTTGGTTATTGACCGGAGAGGCGTCTCAGTCATGTCTGCATGTCTCCCGAACCCGTAGGGTCTACACACTTAAGGTTCGGTGACGCTAGGGTTGTAGAGATATGTGTATGCGGAAACCCGAAATTTGTTCGGAGTCCCGGATGAGATCCCGGACGTCACGAGAGGTTCCAGAATGGTCCGGAGGTGAAGAATTATATATAGGAAGTCAAGTTTCGGCCACCGGGAAAGTTTCGGGGGTTACCGGTATTGTACCGGGACCACCGGAAGGGTCCCGGGGGTCCACCGGGTGGGGCCACCTATCCCGGAGGGCCCCGTGGGCTGAAGTGGGAAGGGAACCAGCCCCTAGTGGGCTGGGCGCCCCCCCATGGGCCTTCCCCCATGCGCCTAGGGTTGCAAACCCTAGGGTGGAGGGGCTTCCCACTTGCCTTGGGGGGCAAGGCACCCCCCTTGGCCGCCGCCCCCACCCTAGATTGGTTTTGGCCGGCGCCCCCCTCCCAGGGGGCCTATATAAAGGGGGGGAGGGAGGGCAGCAATATCACAGCCTTGGGCGCCTCCCTCCTCCCCTGCTACACCTCTCCCTCTCGCAGAAGCTCGGCGAAGCCCTGCCGAGACCCGCTACATCCACCGCCACGCCGTCGTGTTGCTGGATCTCCATCAACCTCTCCTTCCCCCTTGCTGGATCAAGAAGGAGGAGACGTCGCTGCACCGTACGTGTGTTGAACGCGGAGGTGCCGTCAGTTCGGCACTCGGTCATCGGTGATTTGGATCACGGCGAGTACGACTCCGTCATCCACGTTCATTGGAACGCTTCCGCTCGCGATCTACAAGGGTATGTAGATGCACTCCTTTCCCCTCGTTGCTAGTATACTCCATAGATGCATCTTGGTGAGCGTAGGAATTTTTTTAAAATTATGCTACGATTCCCAACATTTCCACCATACTTTCACTTTCCATGGCTAACCGTATCCACGGGTGCCCTCCATACCAACACTTTCCAAGGAATTTATTATTTGACAACATAAAGTAAATTCATTTTTGCATTTCGAGACTAGGCATCCCTAAGACCTTTGCCTTACTCTCGTGTAATGACAAGTGAATAAACACTCATCGTGAGAATAACACATCCAACATGGAAAATATTAGCCACCCCTCACCACTCCGCGAGCGAAACAAATACACAAAAGAGAAGTTCATTTTGAAAATTAGAGATGGCAGATGCAAATTTGCTTAGAACGGCAAAAGAATACCGCATATAGGTAGATATAGTGGACTCATGTGGCAAAACTGGTTTAAAGGATTTCAGATGCACAAGTAGAGATCATACTTGGTGCAAAACGAAGGATAGCAAAAGATTGAGAAGCGACCAACCAAGAAACAGATAATCTCATAAGCAAGCATTAAGCATAAATAACACTGAATAATGCACCACAAGTAGGATATAATTTGATTGAATGACTATTGACTTTCATACTTGCATAGGGAATCACAAACCTTAACACCAATATTCTTACTAAAGCATAATTACTCATCAACATAACTCACATATCACATCATCATATCTCAAAACTATTACTAAGAACCAAGTTTGTTTTGTCCAATGATCTTCATGAAAGTTTTTATTATATCCTTCTTGGATATCTATCACTTTGGGACTAATTTTGATGTGTTGCTTTTCATAAGCTCAAACAAATATAAGTGAAGATCATGAGCATAATTTTTCTTCATTCTCTCAAAATAATTTAAGTGAAGCAAGAGAGAATTTCTTTAAAATTTTACTAACTCTCAAATAAATATAAGTGAAGCAAGAGAGCATTTCTTCAAAAATACTAAAGCACACCGTGCTCAAAAAGATATAAGTGAAGCACTAGAACAAGTCCGTTGCTCATAAAAATTTAAGTGAAGCACGGAGAGCAATTCTAACAAGTCATGACATAATTTTGGCTCTCTCAAATAAGTGTGTCCAGCAAGGATTGATGACTTAAAGCACAAAATAAAACAAGCAAAGAATTATATCATACAAGATGCTCCAAGCAAAACACATATCATGTGATGAATAAAAATATAGCTTCGAGTCAAATACCGATAGTTGTCGAAAGAAAGTGGGGATGCCACTCGGGGGCATCCCCAAGCTTAGTTGGTTGCTCATTTTTGGATAATAGCTTGGGATGCCGGGGCGTCCTCAAGCTTAGGCTCTTCTATCCTTCCTTCATCCATCCTAAGATAACCCAAAACTTGAAAGCTTCAATCACACAAAACTCAACAAAACCTTTGTGAGATCCGTTAGTGTAAGAAAAATAAATCACTACTATAAGTGCTGTATCAAACCAATTATTATTTTGTTTTGTATTATATCTAATGTATTCCAACTTTTCTATGGCAAAAACTCATCAAATAAAACCATAGAGCCATGAAAATAAGCACACAACACAAAGAAAACAGAATCTGTCAAAACAGAACAGTCTGTAGCAATCTGATTTGTTTGAATACTTCTGGAACTCCAAAAATTCAACAAAATTAGTAAAACAAGGGTAATTTGTATATTAATCTTCTTCAAAAATAATCAAGGCAAAAGAACTTTTCTGTGATTTATGAAAATTATTTTCGTGAGCGCAAAGTTTCTGTCTTTTTCAGCAAGATCAAACAACTATCACCCAAGAAGATCCTAAAGGCTTTACTTGGCACAAACACTAATTAAAACACATAAAACACAATCATAATAGTACCATAATTGTGCTAACACTCAAGAACAAAAAGCAAAAAGCAAAAATAAAATTTATTCATTGGGTTGCCTCCCAACAAGCGCTATAGTTTTACGCCCTTAGATAGGCATAAAGCAAGGATCTAAGTTTTGTCATCTTTGTTTTGAGATACATAAGATTCCCTCATGATTGACTCATATGGTGGCTTAATTCTTGTTCTAGGAAAGTGTTCCATACCCTTCTGTCGGCGTTCTGGGAACGGGGGTCCCCAGACTTGCCTGCCTGCGGCCCACGGCGTGGCTGAGCTAGTAGGCTGTGCGGCCCTTCTTCATCGACAAGGCATTTACGACCCTCGCGAGGGGCTAAGCTTCGCGAGGCGGACGGCGCAAGACCTCCTCAGGAGCGGCCAAGCCAGGCAGGCTCACGAGGAGCAGAGATATCAAGGCAGGGCAAACCTCACGAGGCTCTCGTGACGCGAGCCATGACGATCGACACCAGGCAGGCGCCAGCGCGCACAACGTCCTTGTTTCCTCTTTGGTGCTAAGGAAGCCAGCGCAGGTGAGGAGTACCGAGGCATCAGGCAAAGGTTGCTATATTGGAGCAACGAGACCAAGACCAGGAGGACGGCGAGACGGAGGTCATCGTGGAGCCCAAGACGGCGTCACCACCAGAGCCTTTTGCAGGCGAACGCCGCTTTTGTTAGGATAGCTTGTACTAGTTGTCCCCCTTCAAACTTGCCCGCCGTTGTTGGCTCCCTTCCCGCTCAATATTTGGGAAGAGGACCAGGGCCTATATAAGTAGAGCTAGCCACCACCGTAGGGGTATCGAGCAGTTCACCCAGCTCTAACCCGCTAAGTCACCAAGCACAAGAACACCTCAACCCCAGGAGGCTGTTCTTCCCCTGGTACTGTTCATCATCAGCCCAAGAGGCAATCCACCACCACCACACTGGAGTAGGGTATTACACCACAACGGTGGCCCGAACCAGTATAAATCCCGTATCTTTCTGTGTTGCGAGTTTGTCGAGTTCGTCCACGAGATCTTAGCGAGCTAGGGCGTAGATCGGTAGGAGGGAAAGACTTCGCGCGCACCCCAGTGTTCGAACCTTAAGGGTTTTCCGGAACCCCACATCCGACATTTGGCACGCCAGGTAGGGGTGCGCTGTAGCTTCCCTTCCATCAGTTCGTCGCTCCGTCGCTCCATCATCTCCATGGCGGACGCTCGTCGTGCTCGAGCTGAGCGTCGGGCTGCCCTCACCGCCCGCGTTGCTCAGACGGCTCCCATCGGCGGGCAACCTCGTCGTTCACCGTCTCCTGCCACCAATGCTGCCACCGGCCCAGCGAGGAACGAGCAGCAGGCGTCCTCGCTGCATCCTTCGGTGCGGCAGGACGGCCGCACCGCCACACCATCGCTAACCCCGGCCGGTTCTTCGTCTCACGCACGCCACGCTCCCATGGAGGCACGGGCCGCGCTCCTTGCGGCAATCGAACTCCTGCGCTACCGCCCCGTTGACGACCTCTACGAGGAGTTGCTCGACGGCGTCGCCGAGCTCGTCCGCGCCGCAGGGGGCTCCCCGGTGCCGTCCCTCTCTCTACCTCACCCTCAGCCAGCCACGGGCGATGAGGCCCATGGCACGCCTCCACCACCTCTGCCCCAAGACGGTGCCTTGGCACCAAGGCGCGCGGCCCCACGGCGTCATCCACCATGCCCGGTGCCCGCGCGCGAGGATAGAAGCTGCCAAGAAATCCCGCGGCCGCGAGAAGCTGCACCTGCGCTCCCCGCGCCGCCTCGTCAAGACCGCGCGCCGCCCGAAGCGGCGCCGCGCGGACCTCGTCAAGACCAAGCTCCACCTCCGAGGCGGGCACCGGCGACCACAGCTGGCTGCCGCGCCTTCACCCCCGAGCTGCGTAGCGTCGCCTGGCCGGGCAAGTTCAAGCCGGACCTGCCTCCTCGCTACGACAGCACCGCTGACCCCACGGAGTTCCTGCAGCTCTATGAGCTGAGCATCAAAGTAGCCAACGGCGATGAGAAAGTCATGGCAAACTGGTTTCCCATGGCTCTCAAAGATGGGGCCCACTCCTGGCTCCTGAACCTGCAGCACGGCTCGATCTCCTCCTAGGACGAGATGCGCGACTGCTTCGTCGCCAACTTCTAGGGCACTCATGACCGCAGGCCGGCCGCGGGTGACCTACGCCGCATCAAGCAACAACCGGGAGAGACCCTCCAAAAGTACATCCAGCGCTTCAACAACACCCGCCTCAAGATCCCCAAGGTCACGGACGAGGCCATCATCTCCGCGTTCTCCGACGGCGTCCACGACGTCAAGATGAAGGAAGAGCTCGCTATCCACGAGGAGCTCTGCACATCTCAGGAGCTGTTCAACCTGGCGACCAAGTGCGCAAGAGCTGAGGAGGGGCGCCTCTCTCTCCTCGAGCTGCCAGCTGCAGGAGCGGAGGAGAAGAAGGCCAAGGCCAAGGACGTGAAGCGCAAGGAGGCAGTGGTGCTCGCAGCGGAGCCCGATACCAAGCGGGGCAGAGATCAGCCCGAGTCATCCAAGAACGGCCGACCGTTTCCACAACCTGAACACCCACAACACCAGCGACTGTCAAGAGCTCAAAGCCATATGGGAAGGATGCTTCGGTCGACGCCCCGAGCGCAACGACCGGGGCTACGGCCGTGGAGGAGGACGTGGAGGAAGACGCTGGGACGACCGCGGCCCATGCCAGGAGTGGCGCGACAGGCCTCGTGAGGACCGCTGGCAGGACCATCCTCGCGAGGACGCCTGGAGGGACCAGCCTCGCGAGAATCGCCCCCAAGGCAACACCGGTCTTCCCCCGCTGCTGCCGCCTTGAAGGGACGATGACCACCATCAGGACGAGGGGGCTGGGGGCTTCCAGGAGCCGCGCGCAATCGCCTGCATCTTGGACGGCGCCCAGGCCCCAGCCTCTCAGCGCATCTTCAAACAGTTCGCTCGCAAGGTGAACGCGGTGCTCCCCAAGCCCGAGGCCATGCGCCCGCTCAAGTGGTCCCAATGCGCCATCACCTTCAACTCAGCAGATCAGCTCAAGTGCGCGGCCACTGCCGGCGCCCTCCCGATGTTGTGTTCCCCAGTCATCAGCAATGTGTAGGTTACCAAGACCCTCATCGACTGTGGCGCAGGGCTCAACGTCCTGTCCGTCGACACGTTCGACAATCTCCAAGTGCCATACGAGCAGCTCCAGCCAACCAAACCTTTCTCAGGAGTGACCGACGGCTCCACCACGCCGATAGGGCAAGTCCGCTTGCCTGTCACCTTCGGCGAATGCAAGAACTACCGCACCGAGCTCATCGACTTCGACGTCGCGCACATCTGCCTGCCGTACAACGCCATCCTTGGGTATCCGGCCCTGGCCAAGTTCATGGCGGTCACCCACCACGGCTACAACGTCCTCAAGATGCCGGGAAGCGGAGGAATCATCACGGTCCCGTGTGAAGAAAGAGATGTGGTGTGCTCCCTTGAGCGTGCCTTCCAAGCTGCAGCAATCGACGACCCCGACAGCAGAAGTGAGGGCCCTCCGGAGGTCATCCCCAAGAAGAAGAAGCAGCGCCGCGCAGGACCTCAGGAGGATGGCGACACGGCAGGAGCCTCATCAGGATCAGCGTCCGTCCCAGGGGCGCCTCCCTCCATTGCATAGGAAGGCGCGCCCGGCGCCCTCCTCGGACAGGGCTCGGGGGCTCTCTTCTAGAGGGCCCCAGACCTTGCCAACCTCACGAGGGAGGCGCTTGGGCACAATTTGGAGGCGTGCTTCGCGGCACGTGACCCTCAGGAGAGAACAGGGCAAGGAGCGCCCACCACTCAGGAGTTATCACCAAGACCACTCAGGAACTGCAAGAAGCAAGAGCCGTGCGCGGCGACAGCCGCTCGCGAGGCATAGCTCCGCATCCTGGCGAGGATGCTGGGCTGTGTGTCTGCATCGACGTCCCCGGGCTCAACAGGGCCGCATCTCAGGAGCGCTTCTGGCCATCGCGTTTGGGCCGCTGCGAGGGCCCACCACATAGCTACGTTCGCATGCCCTTCGGCTTGCCGAGCGCGGCGTCAGCCTATCAGCGCAACATGTGGCGTGTCCTGGCGGCTCAGGAGGCCAGGTACCACGCCGTCCTAGAGGGGATGGAGACGGTCCTCAGGGAACCTCCCGAGCCCCCCGAGCCTCCCGAGGCTCAGGGCTCCGGTGGCTCATGAGGAGTCACTCCTTCGACGCACGCCTTCAGCTACACCAACTCTACTTCGTCTACAGAACCAGGTGACATCTTCCAAGCTCGTTTAGCTGGGAGCGCCCCTCGGGCTGCATTATTCCCAGGCCACATGGGTCCGTCCCTGTGGCATGTATCCCTTTTGCTTATATCTTTAGCTTACCTTGCTGGGGGCACCCCACGGGCTGCATCATCCCCAAGCCGCTCGGGCCGGACCCAGTGGCATGTATCTTCCTGCGTTTACCCAAGCTGATCTGCTTTCCATGCTTAACCTGCCCACGGCTATCGCCTTCTCGATCGCCGCCCACCACGGGTCTGCTCATCCTATGCAATTCGCTTGCGCGTTAAAAGGGGGGCTCCTGAGCATCGCGACTCAGGAGCTCTTACTGGCTCTCCATCCCTCACCCCCTGGCCTTAACCACGGCATCGCGACCTGGCATACCAGCGGCGGCTGAGCTCGCTCGAGGGCCGGGACCTGAGGACGTAGAGTGCTTGCATCTAACCGCCTTGCAGGAACATACAGTCACCAAGACTCAAGACCAGGCGCAACCCGCCTTGAGGTAGGGCCTCGTGAGTCTCGCGCTGGCTCACGAGTGCCCAGATACACCTCGCAGCCCTGCCGTGCAAGCCACGTGTCAGGGCGGGGCTGTACAAGCCCCGGGGGCTCCTCCCGGAGGGGGGCCCCATCCCACGCCCAAGTGGAAGCACCATGCTCCGCGCTGGCTGTCGACACTGCCGAGGAGCGGCTATGCCCGTGCACAAGCGGAAGCACTATGCTCCGCGCTGGTGATAAACAACTGAGGGCGGCCCCACGGTCGTACCAACCTCAGGGAGCCCAGAGCTCAGCGCCCAGCCTCACCAGAACGCCTCCCCTCGGGAGAGCCGCACGAGGGGGCTGGGCACGGGGGCTGCGCTCGGGTCACGCCCAAGCGCACGCCACCCAACCAGGTCTCCCCGACCTGGGCGTCGCGCGCCCCTCCCGAGGCCTCGGCGAGGGCAGGTATGGAAATTGTTTGCATGTCAAGGGGGACTCCTGAGCATCGCGACTCAGGAGCCTAACTGGTCACGTAGCCCGTCACTCCTTGGTCTGTCCTGGTCTCCGGTCGGCTCAATGGCGGTTGAGGTATGCGCGGGGCCGGGCTCTGCCGACGTAGAACATTAATCTATCCTCACGAACTCTCCCTATATGTTGTTTGCGCGTCAAGGGGGACTCCTGAGCATCGCGACTCAGGAGCCTAACTGGTCACGTAGCCCCTCACTCCTTGGTCCGTCCTGGTCTCCGGTCAGCCCAATGGCAGTTGAGGTATGCGCGGGGCCGGGCTCTGCCGACGCAGAACGCAAAGCAAATATGAAGGAAATCGCAAAATCTCAAAGCAAATATTACAAATGCATTGTCCTCACGACATCAAATGAAAAGTCTAAACACCTCCACGAGGCCTGATACATGTTACTGGAACGAAACGGGAAGAATAGCCGCGGGTCAACCCTGGACATCACCATCGCCTGCGGAAGGTGCTCCTCCGTGGGTAACGTTGTTCTCACCTTCACCACCAGCCGCAGGATCGGTGGCATCACCAGACAAAGGGGCGGAGACGAAGCCGCGGAACTTCTTCAGCAAGGCCTCCACTTGACCTTGTACAGCTGCGGCGGCGGCTTCACAGTGATCTTCAGCCACAGGCTCCAGCAGTTCGTCAAGGTGAGCGCTAGGGTCGCGGAGCTGCAGATGGCTGAAGACGCGAGTCAGTGCAGCCGAAGACAGGACACGAGCTTCTGCCTCCGCCATGGGACCGAGGCCATCAACGACCTCCTCAAGCGCCTTCACCAAGAGAGGAAACAGCCGGGCGGGGCCGTCCTCATCAGTGGCCAGCGACTTCTCCAGGCCGTGCTCGTAGAGCGTCTTCAGCGCCTTGCGAGATCTCTTCTCGAGGTCGGCAAAAGCCGCGCGGTCTTCGGTCAGGACTCGCGCCCTGGCGTCGAGATCGGCCTCCCTCGTCTTCGCCTTCCGCTCCAGCTCCTCCAACCGGTCGCGCTCAGCAGCCTACGCCCTCCCCAACTCCGCCAGCTCAGCATCACGGTTCTTGACGGCTTCCTCCCGGGCCTTCATCTCCTCCTCCTTCGCTTGGTGGCAGCGCGTTTCTTCGGCATGCTTGTCGTGCAGGCTCTGCAACTCGTCCTCTAGCGCCCGGCAGCGGTCACGGACGGCCTTGGCGTCTTTCAACACCGTCTCACGATCAGCTACGGCGTTGGCGGTACTCTTCTTCTCCTTCTCAGAAGCCGCAGCGGCCTGGCCCAGCGCCGTGCGAATAGCCAAGTCGGAGTGGAGCCAGCCTAAGGCCAGCTCCAGGTGCCTGGCCACAAGGCGCGGGTCCGCGCTCAGGAGGTCCGCCTGCAACTGGGTCATCTCCAAAAGAGCACGTTCCGGAGCAGCAGCAGGAGCAGAAGAACCAGGGAGTGGAGGTGCAGCAGTGGGAGGAAGCGACATCGTCACCAGGGCTAGGGAGATCGCGGGTTTCGGAGCAGCTGGGACCTCATCAGCCGCGCCAAGCGCCGACACCTCCGGAGCCAGCGGGGCCATGGGGGCTGATTCCACGCGGCAGTGTTCCTCTTGGCCCCGCGAGGACGGCCGGGCAGGGGAGACGCGGGCACTGCTGCCTCCTTTCTCTGCGGAGGGAGGCACGGCCGCCGCATCCTCCTTCCTCTTCTTCGCCGAAGATGTCGGCCTGATCAACCAAGGGCGAGCGTCAGGAAACAACGAGTACCAGCAGGGATAAGGCGAAGCTTGAGGCACCTACCGGTCCACCGCGAAGTACTCCACCTTCCGCTTGGGGAGCTTGAAGCCTGAAAGCGTCGGGACCTGGGGAGTAGGCGTGCGGGCTTCGGCGGCAGCAGGCGAAGCAGCGGCAGGGCCGAAGCCAGCGCCAGGAGGCGCCGGGGCGCAGGCGGCACCGCGAGGCACCAGCGACGACCTGCCCCTTGTCGGGATGAGGGGTTGCTCCCTCACCTCCGGGCGGGCGTCGACCTCGGCGTCGTCGGGCAAGGCGCGGAGGATCTCGGCCTTGCTCAGAGGGGAAGTCTCCCCCACCTCTTCCAGAGTCTTCTCCGAGTCCACCTCCTCTTCCCCCTCCCCGCGGGACTCGTCAGAGGACACCTCCACCGGTTTTGGCGCCGCAGGAGCCCCTGGGAGCGCCGGCGGCACCAGCCCGCACACGTCAAAGGTCGGCCTAGAGGCGACGAATTCCTCCCGATCCCTACGCTGGAACAGGGGAACGAAGGCGCTTGGCGGATACTCCTGGTTGTCCCCAACTATGAGGCGTAGAACAGCAGCCAATTCATTGTCAGGCAGGGCCCCCGGCCTCAGGCGGGCCTTGTTTCCCTCTTCTTCAAGCTCCCACAGGGGGCGCGCGCGCGCCTGGAGCGGGGCCACTCGCAGCGTCAAGAACTCCCTCAGGAGCATGACCCCCGTCACCTTGGCCGCCCTCGCATTGCCCGGCTTCAGGTCGGTCACCATCTGCCCCAGCACTAGTGATGCCCGCTCATCGGCGAGCTCCGCCTTGGGCCACCCCCCGTTGGCAACGCCAGGCGCGGACCGGCACGCTTGGCATCCATCATAACCCATTTGGATCGGATGTTGTCGGCCCTCTTCCCGGTGCTCGAGATCGAGTTGGCCTTGCCGCATGCGACGAAGTTAGCGCATCCGGAAATGTGACCCTCACTGACACGAAGGAAGAAGAAATGGCGCAGTAATGCCATGGACGGCATCACGCCCAGGTACGCCTCACAGTAGTAGGCAAAGATGGACAGGAGGAGGACAGCGTTGGGATGAAGATGCAACGCCTACAGACCGTAGTGGTCGAGGACTTCATAAAAGAAATCGGAGAAGGGAGGAACCAACCCGACGGTGACACCGCTTGAGAAGAAGGGGAAGAAGGTGCTTCCCTCGGGCTCCGGCACATCGGAGGCAAGCCGGAGCTTGGTCGCCCCCCACTCGTTGCTCCCGCCCGCCGTCAGCAGGCGCACGGAGGCAAGGCTTTTCTCCGTGACGGTGGGCGCCTCAAGGGCCGGCTCATACCAAGCCGGTGCTGAGGAAGTCTTGACTTTGCGCGGCGCCATGGATTACGGGTGCAGGATGAGATTGGAGCGGATCTGGAGGTAGCGCTGGTGAGGAGCAAGAAAGGGGATTTGGAGCGAGGCAAGGAAGGAGCAATGAAGGCAAGTGCTGCCTGCGCTAGCCTTTTGTCAGGTCAACCAGCTGCCGAGGCAGCGTGGGGAAGCGGAGACGCCCACGTCCAATCAACTGCCACGCGTCAACCGAGGCCGCAGGCTTTTGGGGCCCGCGGCGCTCCGAACTTGACCCTTGGCTTCGCCGCGAAGCCAAGCCCGAGCGCACCTTTGGCCCGGGGGCTACTGTCAGCGTTCTGGGAACGGGGGTCCCCAGACTTGCCTGCCTGCGGCTCACGGCGTGGCTGAGCTAGCAGGCTGTGCGGCTCTTCTTCATCGACAAGGCATTCAAGACCCTCGCGAGGGACTAAGCCTCGCGAGGCGGACGGCGCAAGACCTCCTCAGGAGCGGCCAAGCCAGGCAGGCTCACGAGGAGCGGAGATATCAACGCGGGGCAAACCTCACGAGGCTCTCGTGACGCGAGCCATGACGATCGACACCAAGCGGGCGCCAGGCGGGCGCCAGTGCGTGCAGCGTCCTTGTTTCCTCTTTGGTGCTAAGGAAGCCAGCGCAGGCGAGGAGTACCGAGGCATCAGGCTAAGGTTGCTATATTGGAGCAACGAGACCAAGACCAGGAGGACGGCGAGACGGAGGTCATCGTGGAGCCCAAGACGGCGTCACCACCAGAGCCTTTTGCAGGCGAAGACCGCTTTTGTGAGGATAGCTTGTACTAGCTGTCCCCCTTCAAACTTGCCCGCCGTTGTTGGATCCCTTCCCGCTCAATATTTGGGAAGAGGACCAGGGCCTATATAAGTAGAGCTAGCCACCACCGTAGGGGTATCGAGCAGTTCACCCAGCTCTCACCCGCTGAGTCACCAAGCACAAGAACACCTCAACCCCAGGAGGCTGTTCTTCCCCTGGTACTGTTCATCATCAGCCCAAGAGGCAATCCACCACCACCACACTGGAGTAGGGTATTGCACCACAACGGTGGCCCGAACCAGTATAAATCCCGTGTCTTTCTGTGTTGCGAGTTTGTCGAGTTCGTCCGCGAGATCTTAGCGAGCTAGGCGTAGATCGGTAGGAGGGAAAGACTTCGCGCGCACCCCAGTGTTCAAACCTTAAGGGTTTGCCGGAACCCCACATCCGACACCTTCCTCAAAGGAAATTGGAACTTAATATTGCCTTCTTTCATATCGATCACGACACCGATAGTGCGTAAAACCGGTCTACCAAGAATAATTGGACACGACGGATTGCAATCAATATCAAGAACAATAAAATCTATGGGCACATAATTTCTATTTGCAAGAATGAGAACATCATTAATTCTTCCCATAGGCTTTTTAATAGTAGAATCCGCCAAGTGCAAATTTAAAGAACACAATTCAATATCGGTAAGACCAAGCACATCACATAAAAATTTCGGAATTGTAGAAACACTAGCACCCAAGTCACACAAAGCAAAACACTCATAATTTTTAATCTTGACTTTGATAGTAGGTTCCCATTCATCATGCAATTTTCTAGGAATTGAGACTTCTAATTCCAATTTTTCTTCAAAAGCTTTCATCATAGCATCAACAATATGTTTGGTAAAAGATTTATTTTGTTCATAAGCATGGGGTGAATTTATCATGGATTGCAACAAAGAAATACAATCAATCAAAGAGCAACTATCATAATTACAATCTTTTTAATCCAAAAGAGTGGGCACATCACTAGCTAAAGTTTCGACCTCTCCAAACCCACTTTCATCAAAATTTTCAACAAGATTTTCACCCTCCGAAATATTGGGACGCCTTCTACTTAAAGTTGACTCTTCTCCAGTCCCTTTTTCATCAATCTTAACTTTACTAAACAAAGAATCAATAGAAGAAACACCAATCATTTTAAGATCTTCATCACTTTTATCTTCTAACGAGATAGGTTTGGCAGCCATTTGATTTACTAAGGTAGCTTGTGCATCGGATATTTTTCCTAGCAAAAGCATACTTAGATTCAATATTACAAACTTCTCTACTAATATCATCAAGTTGTTTTGCGATAGCGTCAAGCACAATAGAGTGTTCCTTAAGTTCTTCAGTAAAATACTTATTATGCTCAAATTGTGTAGTCATATATTCCTTAGTACTTTTCTCAATTTGAAGCAAAATATTTGGGTAAGGAACATCATAATATTTTCTTTGAGGCATCATGACTATGCAAACAAGAAAGCACACAAAAAACAGATCCGGCAAGAAAACGGCGAACGGAAAAAGAGAGGCGAATAAAACGGCAAATTTTTGTGAAGTGGGGAGAGGAAAATGAGAGGCAAATGGCAAATAATGTAAGTTGCAAGGAGATGTGATTTGTGATTAGGAACCTGGTATATGTTGAAGATCCTCCCTAACAACGGCGCCAGAAATTCCTTTTGATGTCGCTTGAAGCTATGTCGGTATTTCCCCAAAGAGGAAGGGATGATGCAGCACAGCGGCGGTAGGTATTTCCCTCAGATATGAAACCAAGGTTATCGAACCAGTAGGAGAACCAAGCAACACAACGTAAAAAACCCCTACACACAGATAACAAATCCTCGCAACCCGACGTGTTAAAGGCGTTGTCAATCCCTTCCGGGGTACGGCGCCTCAAGATAGGCAAAGGACGTGAGGTAAATTTATAGTAGATTGATAGATCGAACTCCAAATAAAATAAATAAGAATAAATTGAAGCAAGGTATTTTTGTATTTTTGGTTTAATAGATCTGAAAATAAATGCAAGGAAAAAGTAGATCGCAAAGGCAAATATATGAGAAAGAAGACCCGGGGGCCGTCGGTTTCACTAGTGGCTTCTCTCGAGAAAAATAGCAAACGATGGGTAAACAAATTACTGCTGTGCAATTGATAGAACTTCAAATAATCATGACGATATCCAGGCAATGATCATTATATAGGCATCACGTGCAAGATTAGTAGACCGACTCCTGCCTGCATCTACTACTATTACTCCACACATCGACCGCTATCCAGCATGCAACTAGTGTATTAAGTTCATGGAAAAATGGAGTAATGCAATAAGAACGATGACATGATGTAGACAAGATCTATCTATGTAGAGATAGACCCCATCGTTTTATCCTTAGTAGCAATGATACATACTTGTCGTTTCCCTTTCTGTCACTGGGATCAAGCACCGTAAGATCGAACCCACTGCAAAGCACCTCTTCCCATTGCAAGATAAATAGATCAAGTTGGCGAAACAAAACCCAAATATCTGAGAAGAAATACGAGGCTATAAGAGATCATGCATATAAGAGATCAAAGAAACTCAAATAACTTTCATGGATATAAAAAGATATAACTGATCATAAACTCGAAGTTCATCAGATCCCAACAAACACACCGCAAAAGAGTTACATCGTATGGATCTCCAAGAGAGCATTGTATTGAGAATTCGGCGAGAGAGAGGAAGCCATCTAGCTACTAACTATGGAGGTGGTGAACCCCATCTGAGATAGTGTCTAGATTGGATCCGGTGGTTCTGGACTCTGCGGCGGCTGGATGAATATTTCGTCGACTCCCTTAGGGTTTCTGGAATATTGGGGTATTTATAGAGCAAAGAGGCGGTCCGGGGGGCACCCGAGGTGGGCACAACCCACCAGGGCGCGCCTGGGCCTCCTGGCGTGTCCTGGTGGGTTGTGCCCCCCTCGGGGCACCCCCAGGCATAGCCAGGGCCCGTTGTGTTCCTTCTGGCCCATAAAAAATCATCGTGGAGTTTCGTGGCGTTTGGACTCCATCTGATATTGATTTCCTGCGATGTAAGATTCATGGAAAACAACAGCTGACACTTGGCACTATGTAAATAGGTTAGTACCAAAAAATGATATAAATGACTATAAATGATTGTAAAAGATCCATGATTGATAATATAACAACATGGAACAATCAAAAATTATAGATGCGTTCCAGACGTATCAAAGGTGACTGAAGACGCACGAGAATGCGCGCCCAAGGAGGCCCTGGCTCCTCTCCTCAACGAGCTCACGAGCCCCCGCGGCCCGGTCCTCCAGGCGCGCCACGACCTCGGTGAAGAAGCGGAGGTGTTTGGAGTAATCTTCTTCATGCGGGTGAGGGGCGCTCTCCTCGCAGATGGTGCCCAAGGCTCGGTTGGCTCTCACCCTGAGGTCCTGAAGCATAGAAGCGTGCTCGCACTGCAGCATCCGACGGCGGTATGCCTCATCCGCGTTCTTCTTCACGAGGGACGCGACGTTGTCGATCTGCTGCTGAAGTGAGAGCAAGTCGGCGCGGGCGGAGGCCAAGTCAGCCTGGGCGGAGGTCAGGGCTGCCTCAGCGGCCCTCTCGCGCTGCTCCGCCTTTTCCAATTTCGTCGTAAGGGCGATGGCCCTGCCCTTAGCATCGGCCTCCAGGAACACCAGCGACTGGCGGTGCTCGTCGGCAAGATCTGCACGAGCCTTCTCCACCCTCTGGTCAACCTCCTCCTGGATCTTGGCTTCCCGCATGGTGACGGTGTCCTTAGCCATGGTCACCTGGCGCTCCCTCGTCTCCAGCTGCTCGAGCTCGAGGCTGCGCTCCGAGGCCTCCAGCATCAGTGCCTCCTCGCATTTCTGGATCTCCTTCTCTTCAGAAGGCGCTCCCCTAATTGATGCCAAGACGGCCATGCGTGCCTCAATCCGCTGCTCAAGGGTAGCGTTCAAGGCCAGGAGTTCTCGTTCGCGCTCCTCGGCAGCCTCGCGGCGATGGTCGGCTGCCCTGGCCTCCTCCAACGCCCGAGCGCAGGCCTCACGTGAGGTCGCAAGGGACACCTCGGCCTTCGCATTGGCGCACTCATGCTGAAGATGCCCGAGGTTGATGGCCACCTTCAACTGATGCCACTCGTCCGACAGCCGAAGGTCCTCCGTCACCAGGTCGGCGTCGACGTCAACAAGCTCTTCTCCAGGCCGGCTCAGCGCACCCATTGCCTCCCGGAAGAGCTCGTGGCGTACAACACCGCACCCGCGCGTGAGCTCCAGCGCATGGCCAAGTCCGTCCTTCGCGCTGGGGGTTATTGGGGAAGCTTGAGGTGGCCTGCCTGCCCCTGGCAGGGGGCTGGAGGAAGGCGCCTTCCCCGCCACCCTCCGGGCCTCGGCGGAGGCATGGCGTGGCCTCGCTACTCAAAGACGAAGCCAGGGGCTGGGATCACCCAACCACCGGTGATGACCAACGGAAGTGCCCTCGGCACACCTTCTACACCACAGGGCGGACCATGAAGGAGGGACGACAGGAGCGCAGGGTCAAGGCCCCCCGTCGGCGCGTTCGCCTCTAGGACAGGCCCTGTGCCTCGTGCAGTACTCCAGCGGGGGGAGCTCGAGACCAGGGGCGAGCCGAGAGCTGGTGGAGGCCGCTCCTCAGGGGATCTTGCCGCCGCAGATGAAGGGATCGTGAAGGGCCATTGTCAGGAAAGGATGCAACACGCGAAAATCGCAAAGAAGAGGTACTTACTCGTCTACGGCAATGTACTTCCTCTGCTTCAGCAGCCGGTAGGCGTCACCAGTATAGCCGGGAGGCATCTTTCTCTTGCGGAATGCCTCGAAGTTTAGCCGCAGTTGGCCGAAGCCCGGGGCACGGCCATCAGCATCTGGGGCGGGCTGCGGAGCCCCTGGAGTGGCGACCTCGGGAGCCCCAGGCTGCGTCAGCTCTCCGGCCACCACCTCAGGACTGCTTCCCCGAGCTTCAAGGGCGGCGACCTCGGGAGCCTCGGATCGCGCCAGCTCTTCGATCGCCCCCTCAGGACGGCTTACCCGAGCCTCGGGGGCTGCCATCTCAAGGGCACCGTGCTGCGTCGCTTCATCAGCAGCCGCCTCAGCAGCACCCGGCGGTGCCCGCCCCCCTGCATCCACCTCCGGGGCGTGTGCTGCGGGGACGATAGGCAGAGGGACCACAAGGACAGGGTTCTCGCGGGGCCCCTCAAGTCCGAACGGACGCAGCCCCCACTCATCAAAGAGGGGCATCTGCCTCACGAACCCCTCTGTGTTCGAGCAGCAGTACAGGAGGCAGCCCCCCTTCGGAAGCATGGCTGGCGCAGGGCCTCCCGTCAGGAGCTCGAGCACTGTGCGCAGCGTCTCGGGAGGAAGTGCAGGTACATGGAGCCTCATGGGGTCCCTGCTGCCGGTGAAGGTCCACATCCGTCGAGAATGGCGCTGGAGCGGAGCAATGCGACACTGAACGAACTCCTTCACCACCATGGGCGCCGTCACCCCAAGCTCCTTCAACCTGGCCAGCCGGCACCAAACGTGGGCAAGCCGGGGGGTGGCAAGCTTCGTGTGCCCCCACCCGGAGCTGGGCGCAGCCGGCGCCTGGGGGAGCAAGAGCAGGGAGTTGAGCACGCCGACACCCACGAACACCCACCGCTTCCGGAACCCACTTACAACTGGCGAGAGCTCGAAGTCGATCCCTGAGCCGGCCATCGCTGCCACAGCCTAAAAGATCATGCACCCCGAGCACTGACGGCCGTCGGTCAGGTGAAGCGAGAAGAAATGGCGAAACAAGGCCACAGAGGGAGCAATGCCACCATGGCCTCACAGACGAAGGCGAAGACGGCGAGGAGGATGATGGATTAGGGATCCAGATGCAGCGCATGGACTTGGTAATGCGAGAGTATGGCATTGAAGAAATCGGAGAAAGGGGGAACCAGACCGCCAAGAGAGCGCGAAGATGGATGGGGATCTCTATGGCGGCCATATCGACCATGGCTCGGGAGGCAGGCCAAGCCACCGTCGCTTTCCACTCATTGGAATCGGCGGCGAGCACTAGGCGAAGCTTGTCCGGCCCTTCTCGATTGAGCACCATCGACCGCTCAAGGGCGGGCTCGAAGGCCGGCGGAGATTCGGCCGAGGCGCAGGTTTTCCCCTTCTTCTTCCTCGTCAACCGCGTTGCCATATCGATAGGGGAGGACCGGTGTCCGCGTCAGAGCCGAAAAGGTGAAGGAGCCAAGGGAGCGCGTGGCAAGCAATCAAGCTGGAGCCGAGTTGGCGCCGGCGACCGCCAAGCCCGGCGAATATCAAGGCTACGTTGGAAGTGGGGGGCCCACGTCCCGTCAATCGCCACACGTCAACTGAGGCCGCAGACGGTTGGGGCCCGTGGTGCTCAGCACTTGCCCTTTGGCTTTCCCTCGAAGCCAAGTTCGAGCACACCTTGGGCCCGGGGGCTACTGTCGGTGTCCTGGGACCGGGGGTGCCCAGACTTGCCTGCCTACGGCCCATGGCGTGGCTCCATCAATGGCCTGGTACGGCCCAGCTTCAACAACAACCACTCAGGACCCTCGCGAGGGGCCAAGCCTCGCGAGGCAGATGACACCGAGACCTTCCTGGGGGGCGGCCTCACTAGGTTGGCTCCCGAGGAGTGGAGATATCTATGCAAGGTGCAGCTCGCGAGGTTCAGTTGACGTGAGCCATGACGACCAAGGCCAGGCGGGCGCCAGTGGGCGCAGTGTACCAGTTTCCTCTTTGGTGCTAAGGAGGCAAGCGCAGGCGCGGGTTCCCGAGGAATCAAGCAAAGGTTTCCATATCAGTGCAACAAGACCAAGACTGCCAAGACGGCAGGACGGAGGTCATAGCAGAGCCCACTGCAGCGTCACCACCAGAGGCTTTTGCAGGCGAAGACTACTTTTGTCAGGATTACTTGTACTAGTTGTCCCCCTTTGAATTTGGCCGTTGTGGGATCCCTTCCCACCTACATTTGGGAAGAGGACCAAGGCCACTATAAATAGGACTTAGCCACCACCATAGAAAGGATCGATTCCAGAGAGAGAGAGGATGAATCCATTCCACCCTCATCGAGCTCAAGAACACATCACCTCCGGAGGCTGTTCCAGCATTGTACTAGTTCATCCTTAGCCCTTCGAGGCAATCCACCACAAAGCTGGAGTAGGGTATTACACCGCAAGGTGGCCCGAACCAAGATAAACTACTGTGTCTCTTGTCCCTTTGGTTCGTCGAGCTAGGCCGTGGATCGGGTGAGCGGGCAGACTGGGAAGACGAGATCTTCGCATGCACCCCAGAGTTCGAACCTCTCAAGGGTCTGCAGAACCCTGAATCCGACAGTTGTGAAGAGGCCTAGGTGGTCGAGGTTCCCCCGGAAGCTTCCTTTTGTGGTGTGCTCCGGGGAAGGGTGTGAAGTGGCCTAGGTGGTCTAGGTTCCTCCGGAAGTTTCCTTGCTTGTGGTGTGCTCCGGAGAAGTTTGTAAAGGTGTGGTGATCGCCTTCAAGACCAATCCTGAGTGAATCGACGCTCATCTGTTGGGGGGACTCAAAAAGGGAGAATACGGTGAGCCAATTGGTGCCGCCCCGGAACTTCGGCTTCGGCACCGCTCTAACGGAGATTTGCACTGTCAAGAGTGTGAACTTCGGGATAAATCCACCTCTTTGACTCACTTGTGGCTATCTCATTCCCACACCCTTTGGAATTCATACTTGCTCGTATTGATATATCTTGTGGAATAATAGATCTTCAACTAAAATTCCTTATCGTATAGTTACTCATCTCAAATTCTTAACTAAAAGGGAGACGATAGTTATTTCTCAATACTAATTCCTTAACTAAAATTCCTAATCATATCTGGATCTTGTATAGTTACTCATCTCAAATTCTTTATCGCATCTAAATCTTTTCAACTACAACTTCTACTAATAACAATTTCGAGGACGAAATTATTTTAAGGAGAGCGTGTAATGACCTGTAGTTTAGAGAGAGCAGGGTTTTTTTTCGAGTGTGCATTGCATGCACGCAACCAGAAACTAGGGTAAATTAAATCTTTCATTTGAATTTAAAAGGAGTTTGATTCAATTCTAAATTTTGTATGACCTTTGCTCATTTTTAGATAATTGGATCACAATTCAATTAAGTTATAAGTCAATTTCGAGGACAAAATTATTTTAAGGAGAGCGTGTAATGACCTATAGTTTAGAGAGAGCAGGTTTTTTTTCGAGTGTGCATTGCATTCACGCAACCAAAAACTAGGGTAAATTTCAATCTTTCATTTGAATTTAAAAGGAGTTTGATTCAATTCTAAATTTTGTATGACCTCTGCTCATTTTTAGATAATTGGATCACAATTCAATTAAGTTATAAGTCAAGGACTAAGTATAATTCAAATATTTGAATTTCAATTCAAATTCAAATAACATATAAATTAATTAGAATTACAAATAAATTCTTACTGCAAAGTCATATTACAACAGTTGATCCAAAAGGGAAGAAAGAAAACTTTATGGATAATAAATGAATCATTACAAAATGATATTACAAATTAAGTAATCTGGATAAAGAAACAACAAGCTTTATTATATGAAAATAAATACAAAGTATCCAAGAATTACATTGGAGGAAAGGAATAAAAGAAAGAAAGATAAAACCTAAACTAGACCTATACTAAATCTTCTTATCTTCTTCTTCTTCATAATTCTGAAACCTGCAAAATAAACAACAAAAAGAAAAGAAGTGGTTGGCACTTAGGAATTTTGGGAGCTGGTCCAATAACTCTTGATTAAAGAATTTCCAATGGAATTCCACAAAAGCAAGTCAAAGAGCAGATAGACCAGATATAGGAGTGACTAAATGTATAGTCCAGGGACCACATCACAGTAGTTGGACAAGCTCCAATATGGATTAGCAGTAATAGCAGCTCAAGCAGTAAGAATGGTTCTGTTGAGGGAACAGAGCAGTCATTAGAAGAAATTCATAGCTCACAAACAAAACCAACAAAGTGTAGCACTAGCACATGCAAAGAAATAATTAAAAGCACAACTGGCACTTTAAATCTAGCTGGCCCAAAGCAAAAGCAAAATACTAAATAATGCATTCCAAGTCAGCAAAGGAAATTGTAACAAAGAAATTAAAGCCAAATGAATAGTAACCATTCCTGTGTAGAAAATAAAGCCAAGTACAGTACTGGATAAGCATGCAACCTGCCGAAAGGGTCAAGTTCCCAAGTCAATCAGCCACCAGCTGGTTAACAGGATAAGGGTCAAGGAGGAGAGGAGATCACTAGCAGCACAGTCAGCAGGCAAGTAACTGAATCATAGCCCAGGTGTCAACCATCGAAGACTTTCAAACAACTATAAATAGAAGACCACAACCATAGAAGAGAGCTTGGTAGCCACGTGATGCACCTACATCAAACATGAGTTGGGCCAAAACCAAACCTAGTGAGTAGTGTGAAGTAGCTAGGAGGAGGAGACATGCCACAAGAAGCAGGCTATACCATAACGCCCAAGAGCAAGCTACACAAGACCCAGAGATAAGTTTGGGGAGGAGATGTCCTCATCGGGGCATATAAGTGTAGCATCTGTTAAATCCATAGAGGAGCCTCAGGACACCATAATCGGCTGGCATAAGATCAAAGAGCACTTGTTCTTATCAGTGAGAGAAGTTGAGAAAGAAAGAATGGGGAGAGACCAGTGTAGCATCTTTTCAAATCAGATTTAGGAGAGAGGGAACACTACTAGACAAAAGCCTAGCAATAGCGCGGGTTTTTGGCCTACTAGTAGCGCTGGTGGTAGCGCTGCTAGTAAGGCGCTACAGCTAAAGGTTAGCAGTAGCGCGGGTTTACCCGCGCTACTGCTATATCCACTTAGTAGTAGCGCTTCCTGGAAAGGGCGCTACTGCTAATTACTAGTAGCACCTCTCGCAGCCCGCGCTACTACTATTATTCCGTATTATATTTCTTTTTTATTTCATGTTGTATTCATACACCTTTATACAAGTTTTCATACAACAGCAATTTAGAGATTGTTTTTATATCATAATGAGTTATTACATCACTGGGTGAAAGAACCGTGGACTAGTTTCAAGTGAATGTCCATCCACTTGAAACTAATCTGCGGTTCCTTCACCCAATGATATCATAAATATCATCATCATCATATCATTAACAACTTATCATAATACATCATTGTCATATAACACCTCCTCATGATCGTCATTTTCATCAATGGGACATCATATAGCAAGTTGGTCACTAGTCATAATCACAACTCCTCATCATCATCATCAACTCTAACACATTGTACCACATAATAACACATTGTACCTAGGACCTACTTCTCTCTTATAGGGCCTACTACCTTCTCTTAGGTAAAATAGCATAAAACAAGATAGGCCGTGACTCTCCATTATGGAGAATGGAGATTATCCTGTCTCCAATTATTTCCCTTCGCACAATGTTGCTTCCAAGTAGCTCCATACGATTAACCATACATTTTTTCCAATCTTTG
Source organism: Aegilops tauschii subsp. strangulata (assembly GCF_002575655.3). NCBI lineage: Eukaryota > Viridiplantae > Streptophyta > Magnoliopsida > Poales > Poaceae > Aegilops > Aegilops tauschii. The sequence continues at coordinate 491,894,396 of NC_053039.3, forward strand.
ATTGTCATGTCTTCATCGGTTTTAGAAATCCGATATGGACAGGAGTGATTCGTAGGGTGACCTGGTCGCATGTTCAAAACATCAAGGCGACCTTTCTGAAACATCAGATGAGCCACACAATCCTTCGGGATTTTCTATTGAAAAACATAGTAATAACTTCGTAGTTAGCAATGTAGGTCAGTTTTAAAAGAATTTATGCAAAAGATGCACGGATGTCGTAATAGTAAAAAATCTTACCGTGGCATCTCCATGGATGTTACCGTAGTTCAACACGTGCACTAGTGGCACGTATTGACCATAATGTTGAGGAGTTTGATAATATCTATTGTAATTCTCAAGATCAGTAATAAATAAGATCAGATGATTTTTCTCCTGATAAGTTAATTCTAAGCCATCGGTGTAGTAGGTTCTGTCTACCATCTTCCACACATTCTTTGAAGAATGAAAATAAGCTATCAACTATTTTGAAATAAACAATAGAAATTACGTAATAACTATGTTTGAGAAACTCACATAGCGGTTGAATTGGAAGTGTATCAACAAGGACCCAAATGTCCATATTGTCTTCGGCGATGTAAGGATCACCAAGATCCATGGTGATAAGCATACCCTCATGAAACCATACATCTTGCAAAGTGCTTCCCAATTCGGGCAACCAAAATGGGTTACGCTCTCAAAATTGTACAGATTTACTTCAAAACCCATACCATGATGGGTCCTTAGATGAATTTTCTTTGTTTCCATACTTTCATGATCTTCAAAATCCATCCTCTCCAAGACATAGTGTCTTGCATGACATGGGATAAGCTAGTCGAATTGTAAAAGACTAAAATTACACGTTGAAGTAGTTGAAGTCGTGCTTAGTTACGAAAAAAAACACTTGTCGTCGTTGCGTACCGTTTCAACATCAGAGGTCTGCTGGAGCTTAATGCTGAAGCGCCGACCTTCGTCCAGGTGAGGCCTGTCGCACAGACCTTGGTCGTCGTTGCACCAGTCGCACTCCCCTGAAGACTTTCGTCGTCCGATGACGACATTTCCTATGTTCATAATTCAAAGATTAAACTTGTACAATTAAATATATGTACTACAAAAACTAAATTAGATCATTATTATTCATCATGGGTTGACTATCGGTCTGCCGAGTCTTTTCTTGAAAACTCTTAGCTCACGTGGTGTATATATTCGGCCGTCGGTGATGGTCGCTCCTCCCTTCGTCCCCAAGTGCATTACACCAAAATGTCTAGCACACGATAATGAAGGAGAAGCGACCCCCACGACAATAGTCGGGATTCTTCGTCCTCTCATATATGGTGGAGACTCTCCCTCACTGATTCCTATTTGACATTTGTGACCGTCGGTGATGGTCATTACTCCTCCTTCACCTAGTGCATAACAAAGGTCTAGCACAAGGAGAAGAAGGAGAAACAACCCCCACGACAACAGTCGGGATTCTTCGTCCTCTCTCATATATGGTGGACACACTCCCTCACTGATTTTTCGACCATCGGTGATGGTCGTTATTCCTCCTTCCCCTAGTGCATAACAACGGTCTAGCACAAGGAGAAGAAGGAAAAACGACCCCCACGACAACAGTCGGGATTCTTCTTCTCTCATATATGGTGCAGACTTTTTCCTTCACTCATTTGTTCACTGTCATGTATGGAGCCTCGACAGACTTAAAGTCAACCCAAAATGTCGTTTAATTATCTTTCTAGAAAATCCAGGACACTCGATACTTCCTACATATTCTAGCACAAGTCATGCCAAAATTCACAGAAAAATCCGGCATGACCTTTGCTAAAAAAAGGACATATCAAGGGCTTGAAATTTGCCGGAACGGAAATTAATCAATACTCTGGCAAAACATAGGCCACTCGGAGGTGTAACCTGCAAACATGGCCGACCACTTGGGCATGCACATATCCTATTTGAGCAACACGAGATATACATGTTTATATCTACATCATATGAGCATTCAAACTTGATCGTCATTGCATTTCAATGGTTGAAAATATGAACAAAAACATTTCAAAATATCTTATAGGACTCATATTGACATGGAGATTTAGCTGGTCTCACCTCGAGGTCGGAGGGGGTCGGTGACGGGGACGACGGCAGGGTTGATGGAGGGGCTCCTTGATTTCTGCAAAAACAAAAACCCTATCAACGCCGCCATCAACCACGCCGTCGTCCTCGTCACCGACCCCCTCTGATCTCGAAGTGAGACCAGCTAAATCTCCATGTCAATATGAGTCCTATAAGATATTTTGAAATGTTTTTGTTCATATTTTCAACCATTGAAATGCAATGACCATCAAGTTTGAATGCTCATATGATGTAGATATAAACATGTATATCTTGTGTTTCTCAAATAGGATATGTGCTTGCCCAAGTGGACGGCCATGTTTGCAGGTTACACCTCCGAGTGGTCTATGTTTTGCCGCAGTGTTGATTAACTTTCGTTCCGGTAAATTTCAGGCGCTCGATATGTCCTTTTTTAGCAAAGGTCATGCCGGATTTTTCCGTAAATTTTGGCATGACTTATGCTAGAATATGTAGGAAATATCGAATGGCCTAGATTTTCTAGAAAGATAATTAAACGACATTTCGGGTTGACTTTAAGTCTGTCCAGACTCCATACATGACAGTCAACAAATGAGTGAGGGAGAAAGTCTGCACCATATATGAGAGAAGAAGAATCCCGACTGTTGTTGTGGGGATCGTTTTTCCTTCTTCTCCTTGTGCTAGACCGTTGTTATGCACTAGGGGAAGGAGGAATAACGACCATCACCGACGGTCGAAAAATCAGTGACTGAGTGTGTCCACCATATATGAGAGAGGACGAAGAATCCCGACTGTTGTCGTGAGGGTCGTTTCTCCTTCTTCTCCTTGTGCTAGACCTTTGTTATGCACTAGGGGAAGGAGGAGTAACGACCATCATCGACAGTCGCAAATGTCAGAGAGGAATCAGTGAGAGAGAGTCTCCACCATATATGAGAGGACGAAGAATCCCGAATGTTGTCGTGGGGGTCGCTTCTCCTTCGTTCCCGTGTGCTAGACATTTTGGTGTAATGCACTCGGGGATGAAGGGAGGAGCGACCATCACCGACGGTCAAATATATACACCACGTGAGATGAGAGTTTCCAAGAAAAGACTCGGCACACCGATACTCAACCCGTGATGAATAATAATAATCTAATTTAGTTTTTGTAATACATATATTTAATTGTACCCTTTTTGAAGAAAAAATATATTTAATTGTACAATTTTCATCTTTGAATTATGAACATAGGAAATGTCATCATTGGACGAGAAAGTCTCTCCGGGGAGTGCGACTGGTGCAACGACGACCGAGGTCTGTGCGACATGCCTCACCTGACGAAGGTCGGCGCTTCAGCATTAAGCTACAGGAGACCTTTGATGTTGAAACGGTACGCAACAACGACAATTGTTTTTTTCGTAATTAAGCACGACTTCAACTACTTCAACGTGTAATTTTCGTCTTTTACAATACGACTAGCTTATCCCATGCCATGCAAGATGCTATGTCTTGGAGAGGATGGATTTTGAAGATCATGAAAGTGTGGAAACAAAGAAAATTCACCTAAGGACCCATCATGGTATGGATTTTAAAGTAAATCTGTACAATTCTGAGAGTGTAACCCATTTTGGTTGCCCGAATTGGGAAGCACTTTGCAAGATGTATGATTTTCATGAGGGCATGCTTGTCACCATGGATCTTGGTGATCCTTACATCGCCGAAGACAATATGGACATCTGGGTCCTTGTTGATACACTTCCAATTCAACCGCTATGTGAGTTTCTCAAACATAGTTATTAAGTAATTTATATTGTTTATTTCAAAATAGTTGACAGTTTATTTTCATTGACAGCTTATTTTTATTCTTCAAAGAATGTGTGGAAGATGGTAGACAGAACCTACTACACCGATGGCTTAGAATTAACTTATCAGGAGAAAAATCATCTGTTCTTATTTATTACTGATCTTGAGAATTACAATAGATATTATCAAACTCCTCAGCATTATGGTCAATACGTGCCACAAGTGCACGTGTTAAACTACGGTAACATCCATGGAGATGCCATGGTAAGATTTTTTACTATTACGACATCCGTGCATCTTTTGCATAAATTCTTTTAAAATTGAACTACATTGCTAACTACGAAATTATTACTATGTTTTTCAACAGAAAATCCCGAAGGATTGTGTGCCTCATCTGATGTTTCAGAAGGTCGCCTTGATGTTTTGAACATACAGCCAGGTCATCCTACGAATCACTCCTGTCCATATCGGATTTCTAAAACCGATAAAGACATGACAATCAAAGATTGGAAAAAAGTATGGTCAATCGTAGGGAGCTACTTGGAAATAACATTGTGCAAAGGGCAAGAATTGGAGACAGAATAATCTCCATTCTCCATGATGTAGAGTCAGGGCCTATCTTGTTTTATGCTATTTTACCTAAGAGAAGGTAGTATGTCCTATAAGAGAGAAGTAGGTCCTAGGTACAATGTGTTATTATGTGGTACAATGTGTTGAGTTGATGATGATGATGAGGAGTTGTGATTATGATTAGTGAGCACCTTGCTATATGATGTCTCATTGATGAAAATGATGATCATGACGAGGTGTTATATGACAATGATGTATTATGATGATAAGTTGTTAATGATATGATATGATGATATTTATTATATCATTGGCTGTTTCAATTGGATGTCCATCCACTTGAAACTAGTCCATGGTTTTTTCACCCAGTGATGTAATAACTCATTATGATGTAAAATCAATCTCTAAATTGCTGATGTATGAAAACTTGTATAAAGGTTTATGAATACAACATGAAATAAAAAAGAAATATAATATAGAATAATAGTAGTAGCGCGGGCTGCGAGAGGCACTACTAGTAATTAGCAGTAGGCCATCCGTAGAACACATAATAAAGATCTGCTCTTATGCAGAACACAGCACACACTTGCACTTGGTATATTTCTGTACTAGATACACAAGTACATCACACAGCACTTGGGTTAGTATAAGTAATACAAGAATACTTGTATAGTAAATAGAACTGCAGTGCTAGTAACAATTGAGCTACAGGAAGAATTCCTGTAAACTGAACAAGTAAGAATACCACAGGTAATCAAGAAAAGGATTGTATCCCTTATATGACCTATAACAGAACACGAGCACTTGTAAACCTAAACAAATAAAACCAACAGCTAATTAACAAGTACTCCCTCCGTAAAGAAATATAAGAGCGTTTAGATCACTATATTTCTTTACGGAGGGAGTAACTGGTAGTGGTCATTAATTAAGACACAACCAGTAGCTCTAAATAAATAGCAACAGCTACTGTATATCTATCTATGAACTAATTAACCAGTAGTGCATAAGAGTGAATTCAGCAGTGTTTATCAAATCAACAGTAACAGCACAATGTCTATCTGAACTATACACAGGGGCGTATGACTTGTGCGGTAGCTAGACACCAGTAGGAACCCTTTGTTATCTAGTAGAGCTACAAGAACTCTACCAATATATAGCACAGTAACAACAGTGCAATATATATGAAGTAGGAGCGGTACCAAATAGGCCAGCACAGTAGGCTAAAACCCAAGAAATTGGGGAAATCCCAACAAACCTAATTAAACAGGAGCAAGTGTATGACCACAGTAGAACTACACATGTCAGTGGCCAATTAGGCAGAGTTCTTCTTAGGCAACATCACCAACAGGAGCTTATAATCCCAATTTAGTAAAGTCAGGAGCCAAGCAACTTAACAAGATCATCAAGGACACAAGAACCAGTGCACAGCGGTCACCAACAGCTCAATTTTCGCATCCCAGAGATCAAAACCATGAACTAGGGTAACAACGTAACCAAAGAGCATCGACAGTAGCAACAGAGCATGATCCCGAGCCACGTAGAGCACCACAGAGGAGCAGAGGAAGAGGAGTTCACCATGGAAGGGTTGAAGCCGATGCAGAGAGTCAGCGGTCGCCGGGGTTGCGTGGGCAACCGCAGCGCCACCGCAACCGCAAACCCTAGGCAGGGCAACGGCGAGATGAAGCCGGATCCACCATGGGCGCAGCCGCAAGGATTTGGCGGTGAGGACGTCGAGGAGGATCACCCAAAGGCGCCGGCGACGCGCCGATGTCCAGGGCGACGCTGGGCGCCGGTGGCAGTAGAACTAGGGTTCGCCACAGCCACGAAAGGAGGACACGAGCGACGAATCGACGCTGGGGAGAAGGAGCAGCATCGCGCCAATAAGCACCGAAACCCTAGCGGGTACAATCAATGGGGGCGACGTCGTCCGGCAGGGGAAAGCAGATCGATGGGGAGGATGAGGTAGAGCGTCGTGAGATGGGGACGTGGGTGTGCTGAGTGGTAGCGGAGGTCGCCGGCAGTGGCCGGAATTGGCCGGCGGCAGTGGCAGCCATGGGGAGATCGAGAAAGGGATCGGCAAGGAGTGAGGGCTTTTGAGCTCCACGGAGCTCGTTTTGAATATACGAATTTCCACAGCGTGAATTTGTTTGAAAATTTTTGTTCGCACTCTCACACGCGTGTTGGTTTTTTTATATATCTTACCACATATTCCATGTAATCTCACACATGTGTATTGCGTATGTTCAAAAATTCATAACTATATACTTTCACACGCGGCGTATAGAAAAGAGACAAAAACGTATTTCTAAATAGGCCTATTTTTTTGTTGTTGGGCTGGATTTTTCTTCTGTACAGCCTACAAACTACAAAAGAAATTTAATTGATTCTTTCACGTGTGTGCGGATATTTTTTTTTTTCAAACTAGAGCTACTGCCATTTAGGAAACCCCAGTTTCTCGTTCGATAAAAAATGTGCACCCACGAGGATTCGAGCTACCGCCGTTTAGATCCTGCGCATGTTGCTTAACAACTCGAGCTACTACGAGCTAGTCAATGTTTGCATTACAAAATAATTAAAAGGTTGCCGCACTATTTCTTGCGCATACATTTTAGAAGCAAAAAAAACGTGATTTTTTTGGGAAACATATGAACAAAATATTACAACAATAACGACTTAAAAAAAGTTCATGTATTCAAAACAATTTATGAATTAGGAAAAAGTTCATCTAATTTGAAAAAAGATCACAAAATTTAATAAGTTCTTTAATTTTGAGAAAAAGTTCCTCGGATTTGAAAAAAAGTTCATCAACTTTCAAAAAAGTTCATCGGTTTTGAAAAAGGTTCACAAACTTCAAAAAATATATCAAACTTGAGAAAAAGTTCATTAAGTTTCAAAAAATGCACCTAATTTGAAAAAAGGTCATCGAACTTGAGAAGAAATTCATCGAATTTGAAAATAGTTCATTGATTTTGAAAAATGTCATCGAATTTGAAAAAAATTGATCAAATTTCAAAATAGTACATTGATTTTGAAAAAAAGTTCATCAAATTAGAAAGAAAAAATTTCATGAATTTTGACTAAAGTTCATCGAATTTGATAAAACGTTCATAAAATCCGGTGAACTTTTTATATCGAATTAGAAAAAAGTAAAGAAGATGAATATGCGCTATTTTTTTGCAGCAGTTTAGGAAAGAAAAAAATGAACATGGGCTGGCCCATCGGGAAGGAGGGGGTGTGCGCTGTGTAACCCTAGAACGGGCCCTACGAGCGCCGTTTAGGATTTGCCAAAGATGTGGCCACGCGAGAGAGAGAAATCGGTTGTGAGAGAGACAGGGCTGGGAGAAGGTTTTCTCCTCAACCAGTGCGCCAAATGGGCTGAGCCCAATAGCTAGATGGGCCAACCAGCCCATTCAACCTTTCTGCCTACAAAATCTCTAATGGAAGTTTAGTGAAATACTAAAAATACTTAAGTACGTCTATAATTTTATATAGAAATGTTCACCATATAAAAATAATATTTTATTCATTTAATAAAATTCTTAATGATTTTCTGATTAATATAATTATTAAATACGTTAAACAAATGCTAATGAGATAAGAGTCATTAATTACAGCTTAAACTAAATATTTAGGAGAACTTATAAATTAGATAATAATCAGTAATATTCTTCAAACAATATGCTTGATCTAATAGAAGTGATTACATGTTTTTCTGAAAATATAATTATAAAGTAAATAAACCAAATATTAAATGACTACGAGGAATTGGCTATAACCTAAAATAAGTCTTTAAGGAGTTTAGAATTATATAAAATCCATAATATTATTAACATGACATTTTTAATTGTATAAAAGAAATTAGAAACATTTTTGAAATGATATTATAAATTTGATAAATAATACCCAAGTATGGAGTTAAATAACCTTTTAACACAAAACCTACTAAATGTATTGGGAATCAAACTAAAGAGTTACCGAGGGACAAGAGCCACAAGCATCCTATGTATTAAAGGAATATTTGCCACATTTCTCGAATGTAAGTCCTTATCGGATAAAGGGTTTAGAATATATAAAATCCATAAAATTATTAACATAATATTTTTAATTGTATAGAAGAAATTAAAGAAAATTTTGAAATGATATATAAATTCAATAAATAATACTCAAGTATGGAATTAAATAACTTTTTAACACAAAAGCTACTAACTGTATTGGGAATCAAACTAAAGAGTTACCGTGGGACAAGAGCCACAAGCATCCTATACATTAAAGGAATATTTGCCACGTTCCTCGAATTTAAGTCTTATCGGCTAAAGTACAGGTACAACCGATCACAGGTTCCATAGGGAGTTTGACTTCCTTTCCAATTTCATATTTCTCAACAACAACTATATGCTTCTTACAGAACCTGAGGCACCAACGTTTGCAGGAGTCTCGAGTTGCACTACTTTCTGTTTTCACGCAAGTTCATACCTTGCTCATGTCCTTTGTTTACGCTTTCGTAAAAGCATCTTTACAAAATTCCCTACTTACAGTATCTGTTCACTCTATTAAATAAAAGTACTTTCTATATTATCAATTGTGGTGGGTGGTGGACCCCTGGAATGATATGTTGGGTGGTAGGGTTCCACTACACCGGGTTTGAGAACCAAAATCAGCAGACATTCTTGTGTCGTATAGAGAGCATTGACCATGAGACCTGGAATGGGACGGGCGAGTCTATAGTGCCTTCTTCTGCCATACGCCTTTTGGAAGGATAGGTATGGTGAGAGCGAAAGAAACACCCTCTTTGATTGGGATGTTAAGATCCTCATCGCAAAGAAAGTTGACGGCTATGCCTCTCGGGTGGGCATTCAGTTCAAAGGAACTTTCTTTGCATGGGCGGGTGTATATGACTCATGTGAAGGGCAAAAATGGCTCGAAACCTTAAACCTGACTATACACTACTGGAATGTGTGATGGGCTCGCTACCCAGCATGAAGCACTGTTTAAGATATCTTCCGATATTCCGATAAATCGGCCGATTTATCGCGTATCGTGGTCTGACCGATAAGATAAATCGGCCGATAGATCAACCGATATGGCGATAAATCGGCCGATATGCCGATAAACTAGCCGATTTACCCCTTATCGTAGGTCGACCGATAAGTTCCCGATAAGCGATATCCCCAACATTGGCATGAAGGCTAACTAACACTTGTGGGTAAAGTAGCGCACCTCGGAAAAGTGTATTGAATTGTGGCTTGTCACTCCCTGATTTGGGTAAGATCTGCGACTGCTGCGGGAAAGGAACCATTGAAGGTTCTAACAACCCATGAATTCTATTGATCACATGTTTTAAGTAAAACTTGACTTCTACAGATATTTTTCAAAACTCAATGCTGAGACCTATTTGGAATTAGTAGTGGCAATAGTGCATATCCACCTCACAATATCTACGAACTTGTTGCGTACCTTACTTACTCATCCCCTGTATTCTAAACCCCTTTAGAGTCCATACGGAGGAGAAACTAGAGGTCCCTGAGCAGATGAAGAGTTCTTCTACAAGAAGCCAGACTTATCAAGTAGAGCCGAAGGTGCCAACTACGTCATCACCGATGGAGCTGAGTAGGATGAGGAAATGGCAAATCATAACTGTACAACCACCTTGGACTAGGGTTTCAAATTCCCTCTTCATCTCTATGACACTGGTTGGGACATGAGCTTCACGAAACTTCTATTTGAATTCCTCCCAATTGGATCACTCGTCCTACTAGTTGTACCAGCTTGACATTCTCCCACTAACATACGGCGGGTCAAGTTGAAAGATGTGTTGCATAACGGAGCTTATCATCCGTACATCCAACGGTGTTCATTTTCCTCTCAGTATCTAACATCCAATCCTCTGCCTCCATTGGCTCAAGTGCAGTGGCGAAGGTTAAGGGTCTAGCTTGCTAAAAACATGGCAAGCTTACTCCTAGTTTGGGTCCTTCCCTACCTCTCTCATGATTTCTTGCAAGCACATCCTGAAAGAAGTTGTGCTGAGTTTTCATCTGTGCCTGGTTCCTTTCTTCCACCATATTGATGTATCACATGGATCCGTCCTCCAATACCAATCTTGGAGGTGGTGGTGGTGGTACAACATCTCTAGCAGTTGCACTGGTGGCATCTTGATCTTCCTTGTCCTTGTTCTCTTGTTCATCTCTCAACTTCCTCGCCTCTTCCTCACTAAAACCATACCCCTAGATCTGGTGACATTAAAGAAGTAACTTCATAATACAACACGCATTTGTACATATAAGCCAAACTTTTAATTTACAGACCCAGTCACACAACAAGATCCAAGAAAACCAAAATCGAACAACTTTATATCACATAATTATACACTACAAGTTTGGTACATATTTCACCAAATATTCCATAGAGTCGCAGACTCGGAATAAGTTAGGAATTTATTAGTACACTACTAGCTCGATATATTTTACATCGTAGTACAAGATCTACTCTTCCTCTTCAAACAGCTACGTCTTCATATACTTCTTCTCTCTGAACCTCCCTGGGATCCACCCATGGAAACGGCTCATGAGTCATGACAGTGTTGAGTTAGCACTGTCACAAAGAGAAGATGGTCCTGGGTTGTAATCACTATCATTTTTGGTAGTCCTCATCAAGTTGTTGAAGTCAAAACGATCTTCAGTCCCGGTGTCTTCTCCCGTCTCTTCTATGACTTCTTCGTCTTCCTGTTTAACAACTAGTGGTCATCTTCCATTCAGTTGGCATGCCATGGTGTTGAGGGATACTCCCCATTATCGGATAGCTGAATAGGATCACTCCTAGTACTATCATATGGTTCTTCTTCTCCCCCCTAGGTTCTCATCTAGGTATCAGAACAGTCACTATGCTCAAAATGGATTGGGTAATGTTGAATTCCAAATCCAAAGTAATTTGGTTCTCTAGGGGTATAGTTACAAAGCATATGTGAGTCAACAGATGTGTCATCATATGGCTGAGGTGGTGTTTCAGCTACGTAGCGGTAAACAGGTGTGCGTGGTGTCGTAGATCGTGGTTCAAGTACTTGGGACTAACACATGTCATGTAAATATTTCATTGTGTCATAGTCAACACATCAATCTACCAAGTTACCAATCTCTCCCTCCATGCTCCTAAAAGGTCCTAGGAAGGCATCGAACAATTCCTCACTCCTACGCATGTATTCTATTGATTCATCTGGTCTTGCCTTCAACATTCGAAGATGGTCTACTCTCTTCTTATCCTCATAATCACTCAACGGCAGAGCCCTGAATGATGTGCCCCTCATTGATACAGCTCACACCTGGCCGATAGATGTGATAACATTCATCATTACCATCCGTTCAGCTACGTGGGTGTGGCAAGTCTCACTTGAAAAGCGAGAAACTCGTAGTCCTAAGGCTTGGGTAAGATAAATTCTACTTAATTCTGGCACTATGATGGAAATATATAACCAGAAATGAAGTGAAATTTATCTCACCCAAGCCCGATTATTACGAGTTTCATGCTTTTCAAGTAAGGCTCTCCACACCCACATAGGTGGATGGATGGTAATGATGGATGCTATCATATCTATCTGTCAGGAGAGAGTTGTATCACTGAGGGGCACATCGTTTGAGGGCTCTTCCGTTGAATGAGTATAAGGATAAGAAGGGACTAGACAATCTCCGACTTTTGAAGGAGAGACCAGATGAAGCAATAGAATACATGCATAGGAGTGAGGAATTGTTCCACGCCTTCCTAGGACTTTTTAGGAGCATCAAGGGAGAGATTGATAACTTAGTAGGTTGGTGCACTGACCATGACACACTGAAACATTTACATGAGATGTGTTAGTACTAAGAACTTGAACCACAACCTACGACACCACGCACACCTTTTTACCACTATGTAGCTGAAACACCACCTCAACCATATGATGGCACACCTGTTGTCTCACCTATGCTTAGTGATTATACCCCGAGAGAGCTAGACTACTTTGGATTCAAAGATCGACGTTACCCAATCCATGTCGAACAAGGTACCTACACGGGAACCGAGGGGGAAGAAGCAAAACCTTATGTTGGTACTTGGAGTGATCCTATTCAGCTATCCAGTAATGGAGAGTATCCTCAGCACAACGGTATGCCAACTGAATGGTATGATGATCCACTTGTTGTTGAACTGGGAGACGAGCAAGTTAGAGAAGAGACAGGATAAGACAGCGGGATTGAAGATCGTTTTGACTTCAACAACCTAAAGAGGACTACCGAAGCCGATAGTGATTACAACCCAGGACCATCGACTCTTCGCGACACTGCTACCTCAACACCGTCATGATGCATGAACCGTTTCCATGGGTGGATCCCAGGGAGGTTCAGAGGGAAGAAGTAGATGAAGGCGAAGTTATTCAAAGAGGAAGAGTAGATCATGTACTACGATGTAAAATATATCAAACTAGTAGTGTACTAATAAATTCCCATTTCGAGTATGTGACTATGAAATAGTTTGTGGAATATGTACCAAGATTGTAGTGTATAATTGTGTGATATAAAGTTGTTCGAATTTGATTTTTATTTTATTTTATTGTGTGTCTAGGTTTGTACATTGAAAGCTGGGCTTGATGTACAAATGCATGTTGTATCATGAAGCTACTTCTTTAATGCCACCAGATCTATGGGTATGGAAAGTAGTGAGGAAGAAAGAGGAACAAGAGAGCAAGGACAAGGAAGATCAAGATGCCGCCAACGTAGCTGCTGGAGATGTTGTACCACCACCACCTCCTCCAAGACTGGTATCAGAGGAAGGATTCGTACCACCGCCACCAGCTCCAAGACTGGTATCTGAGTAAGGATTCATGTGATACATCAATATGGTGAAAGAAAGCGACCGAGCATAGACGGGAACTCATAACAAGTTATTTTAGGATGTGCTTGGAAGAAATCAGGCGAGAGGATGGGAAGGACTCGGAGAGGGGGTAAGCTGGTCGGATTTTCAGCTAGCTAGACCCTTAACCTTCACCACTGTAGTTGAACCAATGGAGGTATAGGATTGGCTGTTAGATGCCGAGAGGAAGTTGAACATGGTTGGATGTGAGGATGATGAGAAGATCTCTTATGCAACACATCTTTTGACTGGATTGCCGCAACTTGGTGCGAGAATGTCAAGATAGTACAATCATCACGATGATTGATCCAATGGGAGGAATTCGAACAGAAGTTTCATGAAGCCCATGTCCCAACCAGTGTTATAGAGATGAAGAAGAGGGAATTTGAAACCCTAGTCAAAGGTGGTTATGCAGTTCTGAAGTATGTGGGAGAATCCAACCGTATAGCGAGGTATGCTTCGGACAAGGTGAATACCGAGGAGAAGATGTGGAAGAGATTCTTGAGAGGACTTTAGCCAGCCATGAAGATCCAATTAAGTTTACCGGACATAAGGGAGTTCCAGGATCTGGTGAATAGGGCAATTACTGTTGGTGCAATATTTGCCCTCTTGTGTTTTGGAGATTGTTGACAGAAACAGGCATGGACTGATTTGTTTGCTAGTGCACACAGAGGAAATAGTCCATGCAGAACCAAAGAGAATGATGTCTCCAGTGCCAATTTTGAGGAACTTCACCGAAGAATATCTGCATTGCAGAGAAGAACGAGCTACATCTGTTGAGAACATGTAGACGACAAGATTGATGTGAATGAGTTAACCCCTCAAAAAGTTATTGCTGACGTGAAGCAATTGGTTCAAAGATTAAGTCCAAAGAAGATTGTCTGCAGCGAATGGAAGTCGAAGACAAAGTGAAGACGTAGTATTCATTTTGTTGTTCTTCTTTCGTTCATTTGAGTCATACGACCTCTGTACTATTAAGAGGGGTATAGGTTCTCGAAGCTTAGATCCGCTGTGATGCTTAGCCCAAAACCAATAAAAGATGCGAGAGAAATCTCTTTATGCTTCGAATGATTACCTGGCAGCAGTAGACGTTGCTGTTTGTGCTGTAGGAGATATCTTTCGAACTGAGGAGTTAGCTTTACTTGCTCTACAAGAAATGTTACCATTGTGCTCAATTTCCGACCGTTGGACTCGTTTCGTTCGACCATTGGATGATCTACATGTCCAATTTGGTCATTTCCCTTTAGGGAAGGCTGTGGCTATAAATAGCCACCCCGCTCCAACGTTGCCCGTCGGCTGCTCCGCTTATGATTTCTGAGAAGATTGATTGAGCATCCCCTCTCAGAGTATTTGAGTTTAAGATCTATCAAGAGAGAAAATGAAGAGCCCAAACTTAGAAAGTGGTTGAGCATCACAGTAGTTCTGAGTTAGAGTTCTTGTACCTATTACTCTTGAGAGTTGCGCACTCTCTAGACGGATAGGTGTCGGCTCGAGTGTTGAAGAATTGTTTTCTTCCCCGAGCAACATCTTCAGCAACCAAGAGTCATTGTGGTTCGCAATGGTCGATCGAAGGTTTGGAGTTCATCGACAAGTATCTACCACGAGTGAAATCAACTAGAGTCTAATCAGCTTTGAGTTGAAGGAGAATAGGGCGAAGAGAGATTATCTTTTGTGTTAAATCACAAACCCTCCAACCAGACGTAGTCCTTTGGCAGAAGGGCGAACTAGTCTACCAAATCCATATGTCGCCATCTACTTCATTGCATTACTTTCAGTAGATTATATTCGTGCTCTGTGTCGATAGTTTTCCTGATCTATCATTGATTGTTGCATATTATTTCGTTATATCTTCTCTGTCGACTCTGTCTGTTATTGTTCGTTTCCTACCCTGTTGCATTATCTTCTTTCAGTTTAGTTGTCCCAGTCACATATATTACTCTTTGTTCAGATCATATTTAGACTGGCGTGTTTCTCCCTGTGTTCTTTCCTTCGCCTTGTCATTGTGATGTCTCATACTTTCCTTTCGTAGTTTATACCTTCTCTCATGTTACTGTATTTGCTCACATATTGCATTGCCATTATAGTTGTCAAACCCGTGGTAGCCTATGTTTGATCTATTGTTGCTTGCTATCTCAATGAAAATGATCCTCAATATCAAGTTTGATTAAGTTCTTTTCTACCGAACCTTATCTCTGCTGCTGTGTTTGGGTTCAGTTCAAAACATTCGCAAAAAAATTTGAATCTCCCATTCACCCCCCTCTGGTCGATATACTTTCGATCCTAACAATTACTCTGGAAGGACTTCGGGGAGAACTAACAGAGGACAAGAGGAAGCGGGTGATATTCGACGCAAGTTTGCAATCCAACGTCCACCCCAAAATTTGTTTTTCAAACTGAAATTTAGGCCAGCCCCAGAACCACCACAATACGGAGCCCTATGACACAATTATAATTAGAACAAATGTGCACTTGCGGTATGAGTGCACTTGTTGACAAGGACTGTACCAGACCGAAGATCATTTGTTATGGATGTGGGCAACCAGGACATATCAAAACAATGTGTCCAAATGCACGAAGAGGAAGAGTTGTGATACGTCTCCAACGTATCGACTTTTCCAAAAAAATTGCTCTTGTTTTGGACTCTAATTTTCATGATTTGAATGAAGCAAACTCGGACTGACGTTGTTTTCAGCACAACTACCTTGGTATTATTTTTTGTGCAGAAATAAAAATTTCTCGGAATTAGACAAAATTTTACTGAGAATCATTTAAGAATATATAAAAATTATTGGTCAAAAGATCTACTCGACGGGGCCACCATATAGCCACAAGCTCATGTGGCACCCCCTAGGGTGTGCCACCTGAGATTGTGGGCCCCTCAGTGCTCCCTTTGCCCTACCTCCAACCCATAAGTATTGTCTTCCTGAGGAAAAAATTAAAGAGAAAGTGTCATCGAGTTATGATGGGCTCACAAGGATGAACCTATGTTGTATGCTGGGCATGTAGAGGTCATCATTCCTACTCCAGTAGCCCAAGAACCTGATGTCGTTGATATGTTTCTGAACAAGTCTGATGAACAAAATGCTTTGCCTGAGAAGGAAGCTCCAAATGATATAACTGATGAAGCGATTGAGATTGAAAAGGCAAATCCATCACCTCCAAAAGCTATGCAAGCTGAGCCCTCCGAATCAAATAAGGAGGAGGATGACAAGCATGTTCCAATCATGGCTGGAATCGTGAATGAGTACTTGCAGATTGAGACCGAATCAAATAATTAGTTCTATGCCACTCTTTATATATCAGGAGACCTTGCAGATAGCAACACTTGGATCCTCGAATGGATGACAGGAGAGGAAAAGATCAAATGCTCGGCTGACCAGTTCTTAGCACGGTTGAATC
The DNA here is from genome assembly GCF_002575655.3 of Aegilops tauschii subsp. strangulata. Lineage (NCBI taxonomy): Eukaryota > Viridiplantae > Streptophyta > Magnoliopsida > Poales > Poaceae > Aegilops > Aegilops tauschii. The sequence continues at coordinate 491,911,081 of NC_053039.3, forward strand.
TTCCTCGGTGCGAATTTGATGTTGCACGTGAACACAGACTGCACTATTGGGAAGTAACTGAAGCTCAACTTCATATGTTGATGGACCCCAAGCTTGTTGGTGATGAGTGTATTGAAGCAAATCCAAAGAATCTGGCGTATGAGAACAAAGTGATGTTCTATATTCTCTGCAATTCCCTCACGCCAACCAACAGGCCAGAAACCATTCAAGGTATCGTGGAAAATGCTCTTTTAGCCATAGCTGAGGGGATTCGCTTTGATGTTCCAAATCTTTTCATTCGAAACTTGGCCTATGCAGCTGATAACCCTCAAGACCTGAAGCCATATGCACCTTGGGTCATGTTTGCAATCGTGCAACTTATTGAGGAAAAGTTCTTCTTTCCACATGTTCCAAAAGTTTTCATGCTGCCAGTTCATGACACACTCCGAATTGTGAAGGACATTGGCAAAAGAAAAATACCTATTGATGCTACAGCTCCTGCTTTTGTGTCTGCTCCTACTGCAGCTCCAAAGGTCAAGAAAGCAAAGGTTGAAATCCCTCGTGAAGAAAATCCTTCTCTGTACGAAATTTATCTTCGCACTCAGCAAACACTAGAAAGTCATATCAAGCTCGACTGTAAAGAGAAGATGGAAATGATGATTGAGATGAATAAGCTTCATAATTATGCTCGCCAAGCTCTTCTGTATGAAAGGAACAGAAGAAACGCTCATGGACTCTTTTGCGCAAGCATTACTCTTGGAAGCAACTGTTTGCCAAGGGTATCGAAAAAGAATACGATTATCTGGAGTTGTTTGAAGTTCCTCGCATCCGAAGGAAAACCCTAGTGCTTCCTCAGCGTTCTGCATCCACTCACCTGCTGTTTGTTGAACCAGATCATATTCTCGAAGACACAACAGGAACAATTATATTCAAGCCAGATACACCTCGCGCAGCTACTCCTGAAGCCGATCCCGAAGCCAAGGCTGCATCTCCAACTCCTGCTTCAGCCTCAACCATCACTCGTTCTGCTTCGCCAAATAGTTCGAGTTCAGATTCTCAGGGTTCTTTGGACGAGTAGTTCCTCGCATGCATTCTCTTTCCTTTTTCACACTTTTTGACAAAAGGGGGAGAAGAACATCGAGTGATAGATAAGCAGGTGCATTTGCAGGGTGTTTCCATTCGCCATTTGCTTTTCTCCGAACAATTTGGTTTCATTGAACTTTTTGCTTGTGGAACTTAAAGCACCGCCTGTGGTGTTGAAATACTTCGTCGTCATGTACCGTTAATAACCCGTGCAATGCTATTTGCTTCCAGCTATTTGTCTGCAGGTGCCATCAAAAGCTTACTTTCCTTGCAATAATTATAATTGATACTTATCTATCGTGCAAGAAAATAAAAGTTTTTCAAGGAGGACAGGAATCATGCTTCTCTAAGAAAGAGATATTTTACTCCTCAAAATCATGTGTGTCTCTTGGTTAGATGCTCTATAATTATTATCTATCGATACCTAACCTTGCAGGAGAAGAAAATTAGCTTCAGATTGAATGTCTTAAGTTCTCCCTATTTGTTTCATAAGCAGTTTTTCCTCGCATATATCCTTTGTATCATCTTTATTGCAGGAAAACCTTGCCTAAGGCATATCTACTCCGAGCAATATATTCATGATTGTCTTGCTCTGATTCTCTTCGAGTGTCTAACTTGCAGGGAACTTATATCTCGTGTGGATTCAAATTGTGTTCTGAGCAAATTTTCATGGCTTATTCTTCGTCACAAATCATTTCAAAGCATTCACTCTATCTCACAAATATTTCTCAAAGATTGTGTGTGGCAGGAAAAACCTCAGATACTGTCGAGTGCATTGAAATAGACCACGAAGGAATTATGTGTCACTGTCACTCATACGAAGATTTACCTCGCTACCTTCTGGTTTATCTCCTATGCACTTTATGATGCATATCTTCAGGGGAAGCGTGTTTCATCTTCGTAATTATCTCCCGTCTTTCGTTATCCTTCGCATTCCATTTCATTCCTTTATCTATCCTTTGATGTGTTCTGTTTTTTCAACAATCGTCCAAAAAGGGGGAGACTGTTGGTGCAATATTTGCCCTCTTGTGTTTTGGAGATTGTTGACTGAAACAGGCATGGACTGATTTGTTTGCTAGTGCACACAGAGAGAAATGGTCCATGCAAAACCGAAGAGAATGCTGTCTCCAGTGCCAAGTTCAAGGAACTTCACCGAAGAATATCTGCGTTGCAGAGAAGAATGAGCTACATATGTTGAGAACATGTAGACGAGAAGATTGGTGTGAAGGAGTTAACCCCTCAAAAATTTATTGATGACGTGCAGCAATTGGTTCGAAGATTTATTCTGAAGAGGATTGTTTGCAGCGAATGGAAGTCGAACACAAAGTGAAGACGTAGCATTCATTTCGTTGTTCTTCTTTCGTTCATTTGAGTCATAGGACCTCCGTACTATTAAGAGGGGTATAGGTTTTAAAAGCTTAGATCCGCTGTGATGCTTAGCCCAAAACCTATGAAACATGCGAGAGAAATCTCCTTATGCTTCGAATGATAACCTGGCAGCAGTAGACGTTGCTCTTCGTGCTGCAGGAGATATCTTTCGAACTGAGTTAGCTTTACTTGCTCTACAAGAAATGTTACCGTTGTGCTCAATTTCTGACCACTGGACTCGTGTCGTTCGGCCATTGGCTGATCAACATGTCCAATTTGGTCATTTCCCTTTGGGGAAGGCTGCGGCTATAAATACACTAGTAGAAAAAGGGCCTTTAGTCCCGGTTCATAAGGGCCTTTAGTCCCGGTTCTGGAACCGGGACTAAAGGGTCGTTACTAAAGCCTCCCCCTTTAGTCCCGGTTCTTACACGAACCGGGACTAAAGGCCCTCCACGTGGCCGCTGCCCGGAGGTCCACCTTTAGTCCCGGTTGGTAACACGAACCGGTACTCAATTTTTGTTTTTGAATTTTTTTTAATTTTTTTTTTAAATTTTTTTGAATTTTTTTTATTTTGAAATTTCTAAATTATTTTAACCTCTAATCTCTAGATCACCCCTCATCACTGCTCAATTTAACCTCTAATCTCTAATCACCCCTCATCATTCCAAATCATCTAACTTCCTGGACGGTCACCCATCCTCTCACTACTCCAGCCTGAGCACGCTTAACTTCCGGGTTCTATTCTCCCTCGTTTCCAAGTCTGCACTTGTTGTTTTCCTGACAATAGTAAGATGTCAATCCTATTAACCCTCAGGAATTTAGCTTGAGCATGAAGTCACACATTTCACTGTTTGAGTTTGAAACTATTGTTCTAAAAAACAATAATTATTTAGTAACACTAATATTTCTTGAATAAGTAGTTTGACCACAGTTTGACCAAATTTGACCAAAATTCAAAAAAACCGAAATAATCATTTCGTAACACTAATATTTCTTGAATAATTAGTTTGACCATTGTTTGACCACAGTTTGACCACAATTTGACCAAAATTCAAAAAAAACTGAAATAATTATTTAGTAACACTAATATTCTTGAATAATTATTTGATAACACTAATACTTCTTGAATAAGTAGTTTGACCATAGTTTGACCAGATTTAACAAAAATTCAAAAAAAAACTGAAATTTGAGCATAAATTTTTTTCCTTTTAGAATTTGAGGATTCTAAAAATTTGCAAACAGGCCGTAGGCAGTCAAAATCGGATGCGGATTTTCGTGCTGAACATTTTGATATATTCTATGTTTTTTTCTGACATCGTATGCAAAAGTTATAGCCGTTTTACATTTTCCCTACACTTTTCACAAAACATGTCCAAATTTAAGTTTTTAAATTTTCCTAACTAGTACATGTAGTAACATAACTACATCTGGAAGGATGTTAATTTTTGAAGTTTTTACCATTTTCTTTTGCCTTTTAGAAAACTGAAAAGGCGATCCACGGGGGGGGGGGGGGGGGGGTAGAGTTTGAAAATGGGACCTTTAGTACCGGTTCGTGCCACGAACCGGTACTAATGCCTCAAACCCCATTAGTACCGGTTGGTGACTCGAACCGGGACTAAAGGTCCAACCTTTAGTACCGGTTGGTGCCACGAACCGGTACTAATGGGCATCACACCCTTTAGTCCCGGTTCGTGGCACCAACCGGGACTAAAGGTCCCATTTGAACCGGGACTAATGCCTGTACGGTGCCCTAGCCGCTCGAACCGGGACTAATGCTCACATTAGTCCCGGTTTGTAATGCAACCGGGATTAATGCTCTTTTCTGGCCGAACCAAAGCCCTGTTTTCTACTAGTGATAGCCACCCCGCTCCAACATTTCCTGGCTTATGATTTCTGAGAAGATTGATTGAGCATTCCCTCTCCGAGTGATTTGATTTTAAGATCCATCAAGAGGAAAAAATCAAGAGCCCAAACTTAGACATTGGTTGAGAATCAAAGCAGTTCTGAGTTAGAGTTCTTGTACTATTACTCATGAGAGCTGCGCACTCTCTAGACGGATAGGTGTCGGCTTGAGTGTTGAAGAGTTGTTGTCTTCACCGAGCAAGATCTTCAGCAACCAAGAGTCATTGTGGTTCGCGAAGGTCGATCGAAGGATTGGAGATCACCGACAAGTATCTACCACAAGTGAAATCAACTAGAGCCTGATCAGCTCTGAGTTGAAGGAGAATAGGGCGAGGAGAGTTTATCTTCTATGTTAAATCACAACCCCTCAACCAGATGTAGTCCTTTGGCAGAAGGGCGGACTAGTCTGCCAAATCCATCTGCCGCCGTCGAGCACCACTCATTAAATCTGCTTCACTGCATTACTTTCAGCAGACTATATTCGTGCTCTGTGTCGATAGTTTTCCTGATCAATCAATGATTGTTGTATATCATTCAGTTAGATCTTCTCTGTCAATTATTGTTCGTTGCCTACCCTGTTGCATTATCTTCTTTCAGTTTAGTTGTCCCAGTCACATATATTACTCTTTGTTCAGATTATATTTAGACTAGCGTGTTTCTCCCCGTGTTCTTTCCTTCGCCTTGTCATTGTGTTGTCTCATACTTTCCTTTCGTAGTTTATACCTTCTCTCATGTTACTGTATTTGGTCGCATATTGCATTACCATTATTGTTGTCAAACATGTGGTAGCCTATGTTCGATCTTTTGTTGCTCGCTATCTCGATGGAAATGATCCTCAATATCGAGTTTGATTAAGTTCTTTTCTACCGAACCTTATCTTTGTTGCTGTGTTTGGGTTCAGTTCAAAACATTCACAAAAAAAAGTTGAATCTCCCATTCACCCCCCTCTGGTCGATATACTCTCGGTCCTAACATTACTCTGGAAGGACTTCGAGGAGAACTAACATAGGACAAGAGGAAGCTGGTGAGATTCGAACCTCGCAAGTTTGCAATCCAACGTCCACCCCAAAATTTGTTTTTCAAACTGAAATTTAGGCCAATCCGAGCACCACCACAATACGGAGCCCTATGACACAATTATAATTTGAAGAAATCTGCACTTGCGGTATGAGTGCACATGTTGACAAGGACTGTACCAGACCGAAGATCATTTGTTATGGATGTGGGCAACCAGGACATATCAAAACAATGTGTCCAAATGCACCAAGATGAGGAGTAGTGATACGTCTCGAGTGTATCGACTTTTCCAAACACTTTTGCTCTTGTTTTGGACTCTAATTTTCATGATTTGAATGAAGCAAACTCAGACTGATGTTGTTTTCAGCACAACTACTTGGTATTATTTTTTGTGCAGAAATAAAAAGTTCCCGGAATTAGACAAAATTTGACGGAGAATCATTTCAGAATATATAAAAAATATTAGCGAAAAAATCTTCTGGAGGGGGCCACCATAGAGCCACAAGCTTAGGTGGCACCCCTTAGGGTGTGCCACCTGAGATTGTGGGCCCCTCAATGCTCCCTTTGCCCTACTTCCAACCCATAAGTATTGTCTTCCTGAGGAAAAAATTAAAGAGAAAGTGTCATCGCATTTTACGACATGAAGGCGACGCCACCTCCTGTTCTTCATCGAGAAGCCGGATCTGGAGTCCGTTCGGGGCTCTGAAGAGGGCAAATCATCGCCGTCATCATCAACAACCCTTCTTCATCAACAACTTCGTCATGCTCACCACCAGGAGTGAGTATTTTCATCATAGGCATACTAGATGTAGATCGAGATGGATGAGATTCATCATGCACTTGAATCCATTTCTTAGGGCTTGATCCCTAGTATCCACTATGTTCTGAGATTGATGCTGCTATGACTTTGCTATGCACCAGTCAAAGAAGGGGTTCTTGCCCATGTTCCAAGGTATGAAGTTGACTCAATGCCAAGCTATGGCAGAAGAAAGAGAAAAGATGAAAGTTGCCCCCTATGCCTCAGCCATAGGCTCTATCATGTATGCCATGTTGTGTACTAGACATTATGTGTGCCTTTCCATTAGTATGACTCATAGGTACCAAAGTGATCCAGGAGTGGAACACTGGACAACGGTCAAAAATATCCCTAAGTGCCCAAAGAGGACTAAGAATATGTTTCTTGCTATGGAGGTGATAAAGAGCTCATCGTAAAGGGTTTCATTGATGCTAGCTTTGACACTGATCCGGATGACTAAAAGTCTGAATCCGAATACATGTTTATTTTGAATGGTAGAGCAGTCAGCTGGAGTACCTACAAGTAGAGCGTTGTAGCAGCATCAACAACTGAAGCATAATATATAGTTGCTTCGGAAGCGGCGCAGGAAGCAGTCTAGATGAAGGAGTTCATAGCCAAACTAGATGTGGTTCCTAGTGGGTCGGATCCCATGACTATCTATTATGACAACACTGGTGCCATTGCCATTTCCAAGGAGCCAAGTTTTAATAAGAAAACTAAGCATATCAAACACCGCTTTAACTCCATCCCTGACTACATCAAGGAAGGAGACATAGAGATTTGCAAAGTTCATACAGATCTGAATGTTGCAGACCCGTTGACTAAACCTCTTCCATGAGCAAAACATGATTAGCATAAAAACTCCATGGTTTCAGATTCATTACAATGTAAACAAGATTATTGACTCTAGTGCAAGTGGGAGACTATTGGAAATATGCCCTCGAGGCAATAATAAAGTTGCTATTACCATATTTCCTTGTTCTTGATAAGTGTTTATTCTCCGTTCTATAATTGTATGAGTCGGAAACTCAAATACATGTGTGGGAACATAAACAAACACTATGCCCCTAGTGAGTGACGGTGTCCCGGATTAGGGGTGTGCGCATCATGTCGGCCCATCTCTTGTGGGCGGGGCCGAGGACCCATTAGTGGTCGAATGGGTCCCGGCTTGGCTGATACCCTCACTATCATCCAAATGAAGATCTCCGGATGACTTGGTGTATACTTTACAATGTATCTAAAGGATTAGAGTGCTTATCTCTAGATCGCAATGAACCATTTGTAAGACCTAGATACCCCCAGTGCCTATATAAACTATGGGGTTTAATCTGTAGAGGCATGCATATACATTCGCAATGATTAGAACTTAGAACATCTTCATATGATCTCGAGGTAGATCAATTTGTACTTTGTACCCCATCACAATCAACATATAAGAAGCAGGGCGTAGGGTTTTACCTCATCAAGAGGGCCCAAACCTCAGTAAAACAACGGTCGAGGCATACGTGGACGACATGGTCATCAAGACCAAACGCGTCAGCCAGCTGGTGGACGACATCTGCCAAACCTTCGATAACCTGTGGGCTTACGATATACGGCTCAATCCGGACAAATGTGTCTTCAGAGTTCCCGCAGGCAAGTTGCTCGGATTTATTGTATCCCATAGAGGCATAGAGGCCGATCCAGCTAAAATCCGAACAATATCCTAGCTAGCGATCCCTACGGAGCTGAAGCACATCCAAAAACTGGCTGGCTACGTGGCGGCCTCGAGCCGCTTTATTTCCCCGCCTTAGTGAAAAGGCCATGCCACTCTATAGGCTGCTTAAACAGACCAAAAACTTAGAGTGGTCCGACGAAGCAACAACCGCAATAGAAGAAATTAAAATGTTGTTGGCTGGCAACCCCATACTGGCAGCGCCCGACGTAGGTGAACCAATGCTGTTATACATCTCAGCCACAAATCAGGTGGTCAGCGCAGTTCTCGTTGTCGAACAAGAAGTAGAGGGTCACAAGTTTCGGGTGCAAAAGCCGGTCTACTACGTATCAGAAGTGCTCACCCCGTGCAAATCTAGGTATTCGCATTACCAAAAGATAGCCTATACAGTGTTCATGGCATCAAAGCTCCGACAATACTTTCAAGAGTGTTCAGTCACGGTGGCATCTGAAGTATCGCTGAATGACATAATTAACAACAAGTACGCCACTGGCCGCATAGCCAAACGGGCTATTGAGCTCCTCCCTTTCGAAATTACATACAAACCACGCCGAGCTATTAAATCTCAAGTGCCGGCTGATTTTGTTGCCGAATGGACGGAAGCCGAACTCCCAGGGAATACAGTACGTACTCTCATTGGATGATATGCTTCGACGGCTCCAAGATGCTTGCCGGACAAGGGGCTAGAGTGATTCTTACATCCCCCACCGGCGACAATATCCGGTATGTACTTCAAATCATGTACACCGATCCCAACAATGCGACCGAATACGAGGCCTTGTTGCACGAACTTCGGATGGCAATATCAATGGGTGTACAGCGGCTCGAGATGCGGGGAGACTCTAACCTTGCCATCTCCCAATTCAACGGCGAATTATACACAAAAGACCCAAAAATGACAGCATATCAAAACGTCGTCCTCAAAATATCCGCCTGGTTCGAGGGTTGGAGTTCCATCATGTCTTTAGAGACAGCAATCAAGCTGCCGACGTCCTTGCCCGGATGGGCGCTAGACGCGACCCTGTCCCTCAGAACACCTTTTTGGAACGGCTCTTTAAGCCATCCGTGGTCTGGCAAGATAGTGGCAACAACATCGAGGCCAATGGTCCGGAAAAGATCATCCCTCCCATTATCGAACCTGACGAAGAAATCATCCGAGGCTCAACACTCGAAGAAACGCCTTCGGCTCACGAAGTCATGGCACTAATCGCGCCATGGACCGAGCCCTTCCTCACCTATCTTCTCCGCCAAGAGCTCCCCGATGACCAGACCGAGGCAAGACGCATAATTCGGCGATCCAAGGCCTATAAGGTTTACGAGGGTGAATTGTACAAGAAAAGCACCACCGGATTCCTCCAAAGATGCATATCCGAAGAGTGTACAAGAAAAGCACCACCGGAGTCCTCCAAAGATGCCTATCCGAAAAGGAGGGGAGGCAGCTCTTGGCCGAGATACATGCCGGCATGGGCGGTCATCACGTAGCAGCTCGGGCCCTCGTCAGCAAGGCCTTTCAAGCCAGGTTCTTTTGGCCCACTACTCGTGCAGACGCCCACACACTCGTCCAACATTTCGTTGGATATCAGCTCTTTGCAAATCAAAGCCACATGCCCCCCACGGCTCTTCGGAGGATACCGATCACCTGGACTTTCATGGTCTGGGGCTGGACATGGTCGGACCACTTAAAGGGGGGGACCAAGAAAAAGAAATATCTACTGGTTATGGTCGACGAGTTCACTAAGTGGATTGAGGCGAAACTTGTAACTTCAACAAAGTCCGGACCGGTCATTGACTTTATATCCGACGTGGTCCATCGTTATGGTGTCCCCCACAGTATAATAGCGGACAATGGATCCAACTTCACAACCCAGGAAGTGAAAGACTGGTGTGCTAACTTGGGCATTAAGCTTGATTACGCCTCCGTATATCACCCACAGTCCAACGGACAGGTCGAACAGGCCAATGGATTAATCCTGAGCGGCATTAAGCCCTGACTAGTCCATTCCATGAGAGAATCTGACTGCCACTGGGTGGAGGAGCTCGACTCCGTATTATGGGGCATGTGCACCACTCCTAATTTATCCACAGAATACACACCGTTTTCATGGTGTACGGGGCAGAAGCAGTTCTCCCCAGTGACCTTATCCTTGACGCACCTAGAGTGCGCATGTACGAAGAAAAGGAGGCCGAGCTAGATCGACAAGATGACCTGGACGCCATGGAAGCGGAGTGCGACATATTTAGGGCCCGCTCTACCTTTTACCAACTGCAGGCCCGGCGCTACTAGAGTAGAGAAGTTCGGGCAAAAGCATATAATGTGGGCGAACTTGTTTTACGCCTCCCAGAGAAGCAGAAGAACAAGCTATTGATTGCTTGTATCTGCGTTGGTATTTCCCCGAAGAGGAGAGGATGATGCAGCACAGCAAAGGTAAGTATCTCCCTTAGTTATGAAACCAAGGTCATCAATCCAGTAGGAGAACCAAGCAACACTATGTAAACAACACCTGCACACAAACAACAAAAACTTGCAACCCAACGCGTAAGAGGGATTGTCAATCCCTCCTCGGTATTGAGATAGATTGAATAGTATGAGATTTGATAAATAGATCTAACTAAGACACAAAATAAAATAAATAAAGAAAAAGTGCAGCAAGGTATTTTTGTTTATATGATAGGAAAATAGACCCGGGGGCCGTAGTTTTCACTAGAGGCTTCTCTCGAGAAAATAGCATACTGTGGGTAAACATATTACTGTTGGGCAATCGATAGCAAAGCGAATAATCATGACGATATCCAAGGCAATGATCATGTTATATAGGCATCACGTCCAATATTAGTAGACCGGATCCTGCCTGCATCTACTACTATTACTCCACACATCGACCGCTATCCAACATGCATCTAGTGTATTAAGTTCATGGAAAAACGAAGTAATGCAATAAGAATGATGACATGATGTAGACAAGATCTATTCATGTAGGAATAGACCCCATCTTTTTATCCTTAATAGCAATGATACATGCGTGTCATGTCCCTTTCTGTCACTGAGATTGAGCACCGCAAGATCGAACCCATGACAAAGCACCTCTTTCCATGGTCAGAAAAATAAATCTAGTTGGCCAAACCAAACCAAAATTTCGGAGAAGAAATATGAGGCTATAACAATCATGCATGAAAGAGTTCAACAAAGACTCAAATAATACTCATGGATAGAATTGATCATAAACCCACAATTCATTGGATCCCAACAAAAACACCGCAAAAAGTCATTACATCAAATAGATCTCCAAGAACATCAAGGAGAACATTGTATTGAAGATCAAAAAGAGAGAAGAAGCCATCTAGCTACTAGCTATGGACCCATAGGTCTGTGCTAAACTACTCACGCATCATCGGAGGGGCAAGGATGATGATGAAGAACCCCTCCGCTATCGTTGACCCCTCCGGCAGAGTGCCGGAAAAGGCCTCTAGATTGGATCTCGTGGTTCTGGAACTTGCGGCGGCGAAAACTGTATTCTCTCGACTCCCCTAGGTAAGTGAAGCAAGAGAGCATTTCTTCAAAAATACTAAAGCACACCGTGCTCAAAAAGATATAAGTGAAGCACTAGAGCAAGTCCATAGCTCATAAAAAATTTAAGTGAAGCATAGGGAGCAATCCTAACAAGTCATGACATAATTTTGGCTCTCTCAAATAGGTGTGTCCAGAAAGGAACCAAGACTAAAAACACAGAACAAAACAAGCAAAGACTCATATCATACAAGACGCTCCAAGCAAAATACATAGTATGTGACGAATAAAAATATAGCTTCGAGTAAAATACCGATGGTTGTTAGAAGAAAGAGGGGATGCCACTCGGGGAATCCCAAGCTTAGTTGCTTGCTTCTTTTGGATAATAGCTTGGGATGCCGGGGCATCCCAAAGCTTAGGCTCTTCTTACTACTTATTCCTTCATCCATCGTAAGATAATCCAAAACTTGAAAACTTCAATCACACAAAACTCAACAAAACCTTTGTGAGATCCGTTAGTATAAGAAAATAAATCACTACTATAAGTACTTTTGAAACCTATTCATATTTTGTTTTTGCATTATATCTATTGTATTCCAACTTTTCTATGGCCAAAACTCATCAAAGAAAACCATAGAGCCATCAAAACAAGCACACAACGCAAAGAAAACAGAATCTGTCAAAAACAGAACAGTGTGTAGCAATCTGGATATCTCGAGTACTTCTGAAACTCCAAAAATTCTGAAAAATTAGGAAGACCTTAGAAATTTGTATATTAATCTTCTGCAAAAAGAATCAGGGCAAAATCAATTTTCTGTGATTTATGAAAATTATTTTCGTGAGTGCATAAGTTTCTGTTTTTCAGCAAGATCAAACAACTATTACCCAAGAAGATCCTAAAGGATTTACTTGGCACAAACACTAATTAAAACAAAAAACCACAATCATAACAGTAGCATAATTGTGCAAACACTCAAGAACAGAAAGCAAAAAGCAAAAATAAATTTTATTCATTGGATTGTCTCCCAAGAAGCGCTATAGTTTTACGCCCTTAGCTAGGCATAAAGCAAGGATCTAAGTTTTGTCATCTTTGTCTAACTGTTCAATCAAACACTTAGAATTTTTCAAGGATTTAGCATAAAGATTTTCAATGTCGATACTTCTAGGAACAAATTTAAAGAATTCGTTCTTGCCAAAGGGATCTCTTAGAACTTCAACAAAATCCGGGTGAATACTAATCATCTTAAGATCCTCTTTATTATTACTAGAAGTTGCACCCTTGCTCTTAGTAACTTGGGTATTCTTGCCAATATTTACGGGAGTTTTTTCAATAGTTTTGGTGGAAGCAAAAGCCGTGCTCAAATTACTAAAGATTTCTTCCAGTTTATCAATCCGAGACGGACTTTCTTCAATTCTTTCATTCATTATGGTTCCCTTTTGTTTTAACAAACTTAAGAACTTCTCCCGCTCTCGACCCAATTTTTGTAGCAAAATTATGCATCTTTTTATCCAAGTTTTCAACATGCTCTTCAGTAAGCATTTTCTTTTCAATAGCATCTAATCTTTCCATAACATGCTCAAGAGTCAAAGTTGTTTCATTAATCATAAGAGGTGGTGAGCCTACTAAGTTCCCCATGGCATTAAAAGCATCAAGAGAGGGACACATCAAGAAATTTCCACCGGTAATCGTATCAAGGACGAATCTATACCAAGTGGTGATGCCCACATAAAAGCAACGAAGAAGAACAACGATAGATTGCTTACGGATATTTATTATGAGCACTGCAAATTCTATACCAAGCATTATTTAAATTCTCTCCTCCCCTTTGTTTAAAGTTGAGAACTTCGTTCTCGCGAGTGCACGAAATAGAGGAAGAACTATCCATGATGATAACAAAAGAAAACAATATTGCACTCAAAAACAGATCTGACAAGAAAACAGGGAACTAAAAAGAGGGGCGAGTAAAATTGCAAATGTTTGGTGAAGTGGGGGAGAGGAAAACGAGAGGCAAATGGCAAATAATGTAAATTGCGAGGAGATGAGATTTGTGATTAGGAACCTCGTATATGTTGAAGATCCTCCCCGACAACGGCACCAGAAATTCCTTTTGATGTCTCCCTGGCAATGGCGCCAGAAAGCTCCTGTCTGCTAGGACTATGTCGGTATTTTCCCAAAGAGGAAGGGATGATGTAGCACAGCGATGGTAGGTATTTCCCTCAGTGATGAAACCAAGGTTATCGAACCATTAGGAGAACCAAGCAACACAATGTAAACATCACCTTCACACAAAGAAAAAATACTCGCAACCCGACGTGTAAAAGGGGTTGTCAATCCCTTTCGGGTACGGCGCCCCAAGATAGGCAAACGGACGTGAATAAAATTGTAGTAGATTGATAGATCGAATGCAAAATAAATAAATAAGAATAAATTGCAGCAAGGTATTTTTGTATTTTTGGTTTAATAGATCTGAAAATAAAAGCAAAGGAAAAGTAGATCGCAAAGGCAAATAATATGAGAAAGAGACCCGGGGGCCGTAGGTTTCACTAGTGGCTTCTCTCGAGAAAGATAGCAAACGGTGGGTGAACGAATTACTGTTGGGCAATTTATAGAACTTCAAATAATCATGAGAATATCCAGGCAATGATCATTATATAGGCATCATGTCCAAGATTAGTAGACCGACTCCTGCCTGCATCTACTACTATTACTCCACACATCGACAGCTATCCAGCATGCATCTAGTGTATTAACTTCATGGAAAAACGGAGTAATGCAATAAGAACGATGACATGATGTAGACAAGATCTATCTATGTAGAGATAGACCCCATCATTTTATCCTTAGTAGCAATGATACATACGTGTCGATTCCCCTTCTGTCACTGGGATCAAGCACCGTAAGATCGAACCCACTGCAAAGCACCTCTTCCCATTGTAAGATAAATAGATCAAGTTGGCCAAACAAAACCCAAATATCGGAGAAGAAATACGAGGCTATAAACAATCATGCATATAAGAGATCAAAGAAACTCAAATAACATTCATGGATATAAAAAGATATAACTGAACATAAACTCAAAGTTCATCAGATCCCAACAAACACACCACAAAAAGAGTTACATCATATGGATCTCCAAGAGACCATTGTATTGAGAATTCAGCGAGAGAGAGGAAGCCATCTAGCTACTAACTATGGACCCGAAGGTCTACAAAGAACTACTCACGCATCATCAGAGAGGCACCAATGGAAGTGGTGAACCCCTCCGTGATGGTGTCTAGATTGGATCTGGTGGTTCTGGACTCTAGGGCGGTTGGAATTGATTTTCATCTACTCCCCTAGGGTTTCTGGAATATTGGGGTATTTATAGAGATAAGAGGCGGTTCGGGGGGCACCCGAGGTGGGCACAACCCGCCAGGGCGCGCCTGAGCCTCCTGGCGCGCCCTGGTGGGTTGTTCTCTCCTCGGAGCACCCCCCAGGTGCAGCCAGGGCCCATTAGGTGTCTTCTGGTCCATAAAAAATCTCCGTAAAGTTTCGTTGCATTTGGACACTGTCTGATATTGATTTCCTTCGATGTAAAAAACATGCAGAAAACAACAACTGGCACTTGGCACTATGTCAATAGGTTAGTACCAACAAATGATGTAAAATGACTATAAAATGATTATAAAACATCCAAGATTGATAATATAATAACATGGAACAATCAAAAATTATAGATAGGTTGGAGACGTATCACGCTCCCTCTTGACAGGTTGATACCTTCCATAGCTCGAAACGACGCCGAGCTCCTTTAAATCGGTTCGCCAGCTCGGCCATCCCTTCTAGAGGTGTCTCGTTCGGCCAAAACACCTTGACCAGGCACTTCATAGCTTTCCGAGCACGCTCATGCATGGTGGAAAATTCCTTTAGTAGGTTTCCTCCGAACGAGCTGGCCTCTTCCCCGGGACGCCCGGTAAGGAGAACTAACAAGAGACGTGGCATGGTTCTTACATTTGTATAATACATATAATCTACGCAATCACAAGCTAGATTGCACTCACCGAACATGCCACCTTTCAATCTCTGGTTCTCCTCGTAGGCTTGTGCAAGTTGAGTTTTCAAGCTCTCAATTTCCTTGGATTGTCGCTGGATTTCTGCTTTCAGCTTATTCTTTTCTTCGTGACTTTGGGTCAGTACACGGCGGCCAGCTTCTTGCTATGATATTGCATACCTTTGAGATTCTCTGGCCGCATCCAGATCCTTCTGCAGTTGACTTATGGACTTGGCTGCTATGGGGCACTCTTTCATTAGAAAAGGTGTCCCAAAAATTCCTTAACTCGACATGCTAAGTCTTTTACTTACCAGGAGCTTCCCTAGTATCTTGACCGACTCCAGTTCGGCCTTCACGGATTCCAATTGTGTTTGGTTCAACTCCAGGTCCTCGGACAATTTTTTGTTTCGTTCCCTCAAAGCTTGCATCATATTCCAGCAGTATACAAATTCAGACCTTAACTCGGCCGTCCCGCCCAAATTAAGGCTCGGGGGAAACTGGGTTAGGATTTGTGTTCGGTTATCAAAACCAATCACATACCTGCAGGTTGGTCGATAGAAGGTTGGAAACTCCCTCAAGCCCTTCTCAGGAAGCTCCGAGATACGCGTCTACCGAACTAAGAGTGTTAAACTCCTGTTCAGAAAACGTAGAATGCCGCAGTGACTCCTTCGGCCGTCGGTGATTCATCACACTTTCAATTTCAGAGTTGATAACCGAGATGTCCTCCGGATCCCTTGGAAGATGGTCTATGGTAGGGACCTCCGTGTTGGCTGATGTTGCTTGAACTACCTCGGTATTTCCCCAAAGAGGAAGGGATGATGCAGCATAGCTTCGGTAGGTATTTCCCTCAGTTATGAAACCAAGGTTATCGAACCAATAGGAGAACCAAGCAACACTATGTAAATGGTACCTGCACACAAAGAACAAAAACTTGCAACCCGACGTGTAAAAGGGGTTGTCAATCCCTTTCGGGTAACGGTGCCAGAAATTGTCACATTGACAGGATAAAAATTGTGATAGATTGATAGATGCAAATAAAACTCAGCGAGGTATTTTTGGGTTTTTGATAATATAGATCTGAAAATAAAAGTGGCAAATATATAAAAAGGCAAATAGCAATATATATCTAAAAATATATCATGAGAAAATAGACCCCGGGGCCGTAGATTTCACAAGTGGCTTCTCTCGAGAAAATAGCATACAGTGGGTAAACAAATTACTGTTGGGCAATTGATAAAACTTCAAACAATTATGATGATATCCAGGCAATGATCATTATATAGGCATCACGTCCAAGATTAGTAGACCGACTCCTGCCTGCATCTACTACTATTACTCCACACATCGACCGCTATCCAGCATGCATCTAGTGTATTAAGTTCATGGAGAAACGGAGTAATGCGATAAGAACGATGACATGATGTGAGCTGGATCTAATAGGGGGCATCTTCAATGTAAAACCATTCTGAGGTCGACTCCTCGGAATCCTTCTTTGGGGTTCCGACAGGGTACACCGTGCCGGCAATACGCCATACTTCGGCTCCACCGACTTCAAAGATCGTCCCCCTCCGGATGCGGGGGACAAGGCAGAAGTATTTTCTCCATAATTCAAAATGGGCCTCGTAGCCCAGAAACATCTCACAAAGGGCGACGTAGCCTGAGATATGCAGAATGGATCCTGGAGCGAGATGATGGAGCTGGATCCTGTAAAATTCTAGTAAACCCCTCTGGAAGGGTGAATGGGAAAGCCCAACCCTCATAAGAGGAAGGGCATGAAGCATACCCTCTCTTCCCTATGTGTGGCAGGGATATCTACGAAAGCCTCACCGTTCGCAGAAGTCAATTCGGGGCGGGTGGACGCAAGATCTGAAGCAGGAAGATACCCTTGCGTCTCGAGGCTGCTTAATCGGAGATGGGAGATTGAACAGCTTGCCCAGTCGCTTTGGAGGAGTTCGTGAGGGCGTGAGGAGGAGCCTGGGCGCTTGCCATTTCTCAGAGTTCTCTGATTTTTGGCCTCTCAAGTATTTGGGAATAGGACGCGTTACCCATCACACCCCAGCCTGTTTAATAGGCACTTTTTCTTTGGCCTGTGGGGGGCATTTCTGTAAAATAATATTGGACCGTCGGCCTCCCTCTGGCGCATGGAAATCGAGGGGTGTCATTAACCCTAGGCAAAGAAGTTGATGCTGTGGGCCCTGCAATACTTTGTCAAATCGGAAAATCATCGATGGCCGGACTATTGTCAGCCAGACACAAAGGGGGAAAGGAACTCGCCCCGCAAGCCGGCGACTTTGGGTGCGTAAGGCTACTAAGGATCACGGACCCCGACATTGGAGGACAGTTCGAGGGCTACTGAGGGTGTCCCGGGTTGAGGGGCCCTTAGACTGCCGACCTATCTCTCATGGGCCGGCCTGGTGGGCTACTCCGGATTCTGTTAAGGAAGGTCGAGCTTCAGATAACTCCGTACTACAGAAAGATACCTCCGAAGGCTTGGCATCTCCTCCAAGGAATATTTAGCATAGCCGGCGTATTTGTCTTCTGATGGCAACTGACATATGTAACCCTAGGTACCCCTGGTGTCTATATAAACCAGAGGGTTTAGTCCGTAGAGGCTAGAACCATCATCCTACTCATCTAGGGTTTAGTCCATCCGATCTCGTGGTAGATCAACTCTGTATCCATCGTATACACATCAATATAATCAAGTCGGACGTAGGATTTTACCTCTTCGAGAGGGTCCGAACCTGGGTAATATTGTCGCTGCGTTCACTGTTCCCCATCGATTCAAGATCCACAGCTCGGGACCCCGTACCCAAGATCCACCGGTATTGACACCAACAGTCCTCACCCTCTGTCCCCTTTCATTACCATGAAGCAGATCACCGATGTGCCGCTGAACGGCACTGGTGAGAAGGGCAACCCGCATCAAGACGACCAAGGTGAGTGCCCACTTCTCCTCGGCTTTGTATACATCAGGATTGGCTTCTTGCGTGGCTGTCCTGGTTGGGTGGTCTGTAGGTCAGGCTCGTCGGTATGGTGAGCGGAAAGATGGAGAGGAATACAGACTTGTCCTTCACCCTCGATAATGACACTGGGCGCATCAATTTCATCAGATGGTGGTGTGAGCCTATTCTCTCCTGTACGCCAAACTGCTAGCCCGCCTTGCCCTCGCCGCCCGTGTGATGACCACCTCCCCACCATCCACACTTGACCTAGCCTTGTGACTCGCATTGCTGACCATGGAGACGCCTTCTATAAGATCAACTACCTTGCGTCCCTACTCGACCTCGGCTGCTGTTGTCCGCTGGGGGGCATGGGTGGAGTTGGGCGACGGTGCGCAAGATACTACAAGCTGGATGGATGGAGATGCCTCCAGCCTTGAGGAAACTAGTGCAGGGCCTCGAGTGGATCCGGCCTGACGATGCGCCTCCACTACTCTCCTGCAACCTGACGGAGCGCCTCCGTCCGATTCAACGTAAGGTACCCTTTGCCTCCCTGTAGCCTCTGAATTAGTTCCATGCCAAACGCATAGAGATACAGTCATCCGCGTCAAAATGTAGACAGCCATACAACAAACGATTGTGGTGTTCAGGTTTAGGCTGACCTTCGTAGTACAGAGGGGATTTTTTTGTGGGAAAGGGAGGGGAATTTATGTATAATATATTCAATCCTTATATTTGTTTTTCCATCAGTAGTATATTACCACATAGTCTCTACACAAGCACAAGCAAGATGCAAGTCTTTGTAAACTCTTTCCGATGCAGTGGTTACGACAGATACGCTGGTGTACTGACCTCACTGAGCCTGCTGCTCATAGTGTTGAATTTTGCACTCCATATTTTTCCTTGCATAGCGGTTATCTCTCTTCAACATGGATGCACATGATATGTTTGTCATGTAAGGTCTATTCCCTTCAAATTGTACTGAATAACTATCCAAGGTTCCATTTTGTAGTAGCTTCTAATGTTGTGTGAACTCTCAATGCAACACCGAAGATGACTGAATTATACTCCCTCTATAAAGGAATATAAGAGTGTTTAGATCACTACTTTCGTGATCTAATTGCTCTTATATTTCTTTACGGAGGGAGTATGATATTGTGCTTCCCCTTGAACAGGTTCATCTTCTCATAATGTAAATTCTGAAGGACAAATACATGACCATTAATTTGTGAAATGTAATTAAATTTGTTCACTGACAGATTGGCAAGATTTAGTTACATAGATATGAATTTCTAAAATTCATATAGCATGAAGATAGCAATTAATTCTTCACAATTTTAGAAATGTTTTACAAAATATTTTTGTTTCATCCACCACACAAGTAACTACCCGAGCACCTTTTGAATTCACTCTAGCTAATTGATACGTCTCCAACGTATCTATAATTTCTGATTGTTCCATGCTGTTATATTGTCATTCTTGGATGTTTTACAATCATTTTATTGCAACTTTATTTCGTTTTTGGGACTAACCTATTGACATAGTGCCAGTGTCAGTTGCTGTTTTTTGCTTGTTTTTTACTTCGCAGAATATCCATATCAAACGGAGTCCAAACGCAGCGAAACTTTTTGGAGATTTTTTTGGACCATAAGACACCTTGGGGACCAAGAAAGCACTTGAGGGGAGGCCCGTGGGGACCACAACCCACTAGGGCGCGCCCAGGAGGGTTGTGCGGCCCACGGGGGTTTCCTCCACCGCCACTTCACCCCATAAATTCCCAAATATTCCAGAAACCCTAGGGGAGCAAACGAAACACAATTCCAGCCGCCGCAAGTTCCAGAACCATGAGATCCAATCTACACCAGCACGGAGGGGTTCATCATCCTCATTAGTGCCTCTTCAATGACACATGAGTAGTCCATCATAGACCTACGGGTCTGTAGGCAGTAGCTAGATGGCTTCCTCTCTCTCTTTTGATTCTCAATACAATGGTCTCTTGGAGATCTATTTGATGTAATGAATTTTTGCGGTGTGTTTGTTGGGATCCGATGAAGATCGAGTTTATGATCTGTGTCTATCCACGAATATTATTTGAGTCTTCTTTTGATCTCTTATATGCATGATTACTTATAGCCTCGTATTTCTTCTTCAAATCTTTGGTTTAGTTAGGCCAACTAGATTGATTTTTCTTGCCATGGGAAGAGGTGCTTTGTGATGGGTTCGATTTTGCGGTGTTCTTTCCTAGTGACAGAAGGGGCAGCAAGGCACACATGTACCGTTGCCATTAAAGATAACAAGATAGGGGCCATTCCTACATGGATAGATCTTGTCTACATCATGTCACTGTTCTTATTGCATTACTCCGTTTCCCCATGCACTTAATACACTAGATGCATGCTGGATAGCAGTCGATGTGTGGAGTAATAGTAGTAGATGCAGAATCGTTTCGGTCTACTAATCTTGGACGTGATGCCTATATAATGATCATTGCCTTGGATGTTGTCATGATTATTTGATCTACTATCAATTGCCCAACAATAATTTGTTTACCCACCGTGTGCTATTTTCTTGAGAGAAGCCACTACAGAAATCTACGACCCTCGGGTGTATTTTCCCATCATGTGCTTTCAGATCTACATCGCTATTTGTCTTTTTCTTTATTTGCATCTTTTATTTTCAGATCTATACTATCAAAAACCCAAAAATACCTCGCTGAATTTTATTTGCCGTTATTCTATTTGCATCTACCAATCTATCTATTTACCAATCTTTTACCCGACAGGGATTGTCAACCCCTCTTACGTGTCGGGTTGCAAGTATTTGTTCTTTGTGTGCAGGTACCGTTTACATAGCCTGGCTTGGTCCTCCTACTGGATTGATAACTTGGTTTCATAACTGAGGGAAATACCTACCGTAGTTGTGCTGCATCATCCCTTCTTCTTTGGGGAAATATCGACGCGGTTTCTAGTGACATCACTAATCCACTCAGATTTGAAAGTAGCTACACATGATGTGAAATTTGGGTATGCAGAATGTTCAATATTTATTTTGAGCGCCCATATGTTGAATATATGAAATGTCTTCATCTTCCTGCAACTAATTTGATATTACTAAATTCCAGGGTCACAACTGTCGAGATTTTTTTCCCAAGGTTATTTACATGCAAGATTGGGATCAACACTACTCATTTTTAATAATAGGTTTGACTTTAGGGTACCATTTAGGTTATAACAAATTATGCTGACACAGTTAACTCAGATCAAAAATCATTTTACCTTTATTTATGATCTCCAGTCATGTTTTACTTATTGTCTCTAGATTATATATTTTAAGTTCACATAATTTAATTTTAGGCATGCCAGAAGTTCACATTCTGGTAGTAGGGAGTTGATGTATCCATTTCCGAAGAAATCCATTTATTGCCCGCAATTCACTCGTTCGCCCACATAGCGTATGTTTCAAATTGGCGTCCCGAATGACCCAACCTCTACCAATCTATTATCACACTTCATGGACCTAGCCAGCCCTAATTCATGGCAACCAACATTTCCTCTGTAGCGGAGCATATACATTGTGCTAGGAAGTAATTTGGGGAGAGTATACCTCACATCATGTTCAATGAGATTAGTTTTTAAATTTTTAAACATTCTTTTGTGATCGCGCGACTCGGTGACATGTGTGTCATGTAGTGGATGAACTCGTATCATTGGGACTGGCCATGTTTAGAGATGTTGTGACTAGGTGAATACCACGGTCAATGTTGGCAAGCACGGGAAGGAGGATAAGCCAAGACACTATGGTGTAGTGTTGAAATAGAGGCGTGGACATGTAGAGGGGTGGGTATTGAGCAATACCTTTTTGGTTATAGGGGTATGATGTTTTTTCTCCCGTTGCAACTCACGGGCATGTTTCCTAGTGAGTATAAAGCAATTTATTGTTCATTATGGGACAGAATCACCATGAGCTGTTAAAGGGCCCGGAGATACAAAAGGCCTCATATGGCCCGAAATACGCCATGGGCCATACGTGGGAAGAAAGTGACAACGGCCTAGAATTATATTGGACGACCCACATGACAGTATGGGGCCGAATTCAGAAAGGCTATAACGGGTCGTGAGTTAACGGGCCGTAAATTGGCTATATGCGAATAGGCCGTTAACAGGCTTTCCATGGGCCGGCCGCTAACTTTTGACCAAGTCAAACGGGCCGACGTTTTTAAACTAATTGGGCTACTGTTGGGCATGCCATGTGTCACTTTTTCAAAGGCCCGTCTTGTCCATTGGATGAATGACATCTGTTGGGACGTCGAGCCGACACGTGGTTCCTCTGGCCAAGGACAATTTTACACGCGGAAAATCTTGGTCTAGGCTGTTAACGGGTTATCGGATGCAAACCGGAACCTGATAGCTTAACGGAGACCTATTACGGTGGATGTCACGTGTCAATTACCCTTGACGAAAGCACTTCCATGATGCGCCATTTATCGTCATGGAAGTGGGCACTTCCATCATGATAATTTGACTATTGTCATGGAACACCTCTAGGACAGCACATGTATGACTATCTTGATTCTGTCATAAAATTGTCATGGATGTACATGCATGACAGAAAATGTGACCTACTGTGACAAACATGTATCATCAAGGAAGTGTTTTTTGTAGTGCATGGCAGCAAACATGTTTGAGAAGTTCGCCACTAAAGTTGAGGAGATCAACGTAGATGGCACCAAGTACACCGCCTATGGCTTGGCGCAGTGTGTGCCAGAGTTGATGCATGTACAGTGTGGAGATTGTCTTGATGATTTGTGCTATGCCAGCAGATTCAACGGATGGTTAGGCCAGAGGTCTGCTTTGCCGTGGTGTAGGTACCAGTTTCACCTTTACAAGTTTTTCAATGGAAATCCAACTCAAAATTTTGCCACATTCTCCTCCAATGCATGAAAAGGTAAGCTGATAGCACAATGAAATATTGAATACTACTACTTCTTATAATCTAAAGTTTTCATTTTGAATAATACTATTTGGATTATGTAAATGACAAGAAGAAGAAGAAGAAGAAGAAGAAGAAGGAGGAGAAGAAAAAGAAGCAGATAATTTTGGGTGTGGTTGCCACTGTACTGGTGGTCATCCATGCACTACTCACCTAGGTTATTTTGTTGAGGAAAAGAAGGCCTCACAGAAGGAGTCTTTAGGTAAGGGTGTCAACATACCAACATACTAGTAGAGGTCGAGGTATTTAGCTGAGGGGGCCAATGCCCCCCTGTTTGAACCAATTAAAGAAGAATTTATTTATGGGAGGGCTTAAATGGGGGGGGTTAGATTTTACAACTCATATTTTGTCTTCAGCTCTCCCCCGATATATTTCGCTTCACTCCAGTTATAATCGTCTACTTCAACAATATTCTACTCTTCATCTTATTATTCTGAACTCTTGGATACCATAACATTGATTTATTTCAAATGTGCAGGTGATGAACCAAGAACTGAGATTGCCATCACTGGCGATGAAAAGGCCCTTGGTGCTCCAAGAGCTACCCGCACAGCTCTTGCTTGGGATACTGATGACCCACAAGTATAGGGGGTCGCAACAGTCTTTGAGGGTAGTATTCAACCCATATTTATTGATTTGACACAAGGGGGGCCAAAGAAAGGCACAACTTTTTTGTGTGCTGAGAAAGGAAGTACCCATCATTTCTGATCTTTGCACACTTCAAATTTCTAGTGACATGATCAAGTGGATATTGCGAGTGGGAAACATATCAATGGAACATGTTGATACTACCACCGTGCAAAGCAAGGCATTTGACACCAAAATAATTGCAAGCATTGTCGGTGTAGCAAGCATGGCATCAAACATGTTTGAGAGGTTCGCCACTGCAGTCGAGGAGAGCAACATAGATGGCATCAAGTACACCGCCTACGGCCTGGCGCAATGTGTACCGCAGTTGATGCCTATAGAGTGTGGAGACTGTCTCGATGATTTGTGGTCTGCGAGCAGTTTGACCGGATGGTCAGGTCAGAGGTCTGCTTCGTCATGGTGCACCTACCAGTTTTACCTTTACAAGTTTTTCAACGGCAAGCCAATGCAAAATTTTGCCACATTCTCCTCCAACACATGAAAAGGTAAGCTGATAGCACAATGAAATATTGGATACTACTACTTATTATAATCTAAAGTTTTCATTTTGAATAATACTATTTGGATGTCTGCAGATGACAAGAATAAGGAGAAGAAAATAAGAACATAATTTTGGGTGTGTGTGCCGCTATACTAGTGGTCATCCAGGCACTCGTCACCTGGGTTATTTTCTTGAGGAAAAGAAGGTCCTCAGAGAAGAAGGAGTCTTTAGGTAAGGGTGTCAACATACCAACATACTAGTAGAGGTTGAGCTATTTAGCTGAGGGGGCCAATGCCCCCCCTCCCCATGTTTGAACCAATTAATGAATAATTTATTTATGGGAGGGCTTAGATGGGGGGAATTAGCCTTTGCCCCCAACAAATTTCTTCTAGATCTACCACTTCAAACTACTATATAATTAATTAAAAGAACGTTTGGATGCACTAGCGAAGTTTGCACCATGCAACTCTCGAGGTGAGAAAGGTCAATGCATGGTACCGAAGAGGCTAGCAATATGCGGAAAGGTGAGAGTGCAGATAGTCCATGAACTCACATTAGTCATAAAGAACTCATATACTTATTGTGAAAATTTATGAGCCCTCGAAGCAAAGTACTACTCGCATGCCCCTAGGGAGGAGGTTGGTAGGAGTTAACCATCACGCGCCCCCAATTTAGCCAACACTCAAGGGTTTCAATCACACATAAAAATGCTCAAACCTCCCTGATCCGTCGCCAACATATATATAATTTTTGGTTGTTTCATGCTATTATATTATCAATCTTGGTTACTTTATATGCATTTATACTAATTTATATTTTTTTTGGAACTAACCTATTAACCCAGTGCCTAGTGCCAATTGTTGTTTTCTTCTTGTTTTTGGTTTTCTAGAAATTAAGTACCAAACTGAGTCCAACTGCTATGAAACTTTTTGATGATTTTTTCTAGACATAAGAGACCCTAGAATCTTTGGGGAGACCAGAGGACTAACAAGGAGATGGAAAAGCAACAGGGTGTGCCCAGGGGGGATAGGGCACACCCTGTTACCTTGTGGGCCCCATGTGGCACCATCTGACCCAATTCCACTTCTATAAATTCTAAAATATTGGAAAACCCCTAGAGAGCCACCAAAACACTTTTTCTGCCGCCGCAATCTTATGTTCTAGCGCGATCCCATCTGGAGACCTTTTTGGGTACTCTGACGGAGGGGGGGTCGATCATAGAGGGCTTCTACATCATCCTTGCTGCCTTCCGATGATGGGTGAGTACTTTACCACAGACCTACATGTCCATAGCTAGTAGCTAGATGGCTTGTTCTCTCTCTCTGTGCGATCTTCAATACAATGTTCTCCTCGATCTTCTTGGAGTTCTATTCGATATAATCTTCTTTCGCGATGTGTTTGTTGGCATCCAATGAATTGTGGGTTTATGATTAGATTATTCATTGAAAGTAATTGAGTCTTTTCTGAACTATATTATGCATGATTATGATAGCTTAGTATTTCTGTCCGATCTATCCATTTGGTTTGGCCAACTAGATTGATTTATCTTTAGTGAGAGAGGTGCTTTTTAGTGGGCTCAATCTTACAGTGTCCTCACCCAGTGACAAGAAGGGTAGCGAGGCACATATTGTATTGTTTTTACTAAGGATAAAACGACGGGGGTTTATTCATATTGATTGTGTTTACTTTGTCTGCATCATGTCATCTTGCTTAAAGCGTTACTCTGTTTATCAAGAACTTAATACCATAGATGCATGCTGGATATCGGTCGACCGGTGGAGTAATAGTAGTAGATGTAGGTAGGAGTCTTTCTACTTGTCACGGACGTGATGCCTATATGTGTGATCATCGCCATGAATACGTCATAACTATGCACTTTCCTATCAATTGCCCAACAGTAACTTGTTTACCCACCGTATGTTATGTGTTTGAGAGAGAAGCCTCTAGTGAAAACTATGGCCCCCGAGTTTACTTTTATCATATTAGAAAAACACAAAATACCTTGCTACAATTTATTTACTTTTATCTTGTTTTGCAGTTTATCTATCTACCTATACAAGATTTGATCCTTGGAAATAACGAGTTCAAGGGGATTGAAAAACCCTCTTGCCCGTGTTGGGTGCAAGTATTTGCTTTTGTGTGTGCATGTTTATTCACGAAGGTTTCCGTGATTCTCCTATTGGTTCGATAAACCTTGGTTCTCACTTAGGAAATACTTATTTCTACTGTACTGCTTCACCCCTCTTCTTCGGGGGAAAACCCAACGCAGTTTACAAGTAGCAGGAAGAATTTCTGGCGCCGTTACCCGAGAGTCTTGTGCTACCATTCCTCCCCACTCTCCTGATTTTGAAGTTCTTTACTTTAAACAGAAACAAGGAGAAAATCTAAAAGATGCTTGCTATAGAATAATGCAATCTTATCGTATATGTACCATAAAAGGTGATACAAAAATCTTGCTTCAAAACTTCTATGTGGGGCTCACTATGCCTAATTGAGAACTTCTGGATTTTGCTGCTAAAGGGAATTTTATTGAAAGTGATGCTAATACTTCTTATGAAATAATAGAGGGGAAAACAGGAACTCCACCCCCACAAAAGGGATTCAATTATACTCAAGAAGGAAGCCAAATCTTAAAAAAATTGGGGGATTAAATTGGTTGAGTTGCAACAGTCTAATTAACCACTCAAAACCCTTAGTGCAAATCTCAATCGCATGAATTCCCTTCTTACCGTTTGCAACAATAGGCTCGATACCTTAGATAATAAAATTGCTTCTTTCTCTGGAACTAATGGGAAGCGAAAGGAACCTCCAGGCTTCGAGAAAAGCCCATCTAGGGTGGTGAAAACCAAAGATGACAATACTTGAAACAATGCCTTTCGCCTATCTAGGGGCATAAAACAGTAGTGCTTGTTGGGAGTCAACCAAATAGTTATCTTTATTTTTTGCTTTTACTTTCTATTTTTGTGTATTGACACAATTATTGCTACTGTTATGATTGTGTTTTATGTTTTAATTAGTGTTTGTGGCAAGTAAAACCTTTGGGATGATTTGGATGATAGTTGACCTGATTCTGTGAAAAAAAGGATTTGGATGATTTTTGGAGTTACAGAAGTACGATTTTTATTCAGATCACTACAGACTGTTCTATTTAGACAAATTATGTTTTCTATTGCATAGTTCTCTTGTTTTGATGATGCTATGGATTATATCGGGGGGTATAAGTCATGCTGAAGTTAGAATACATTAGGTATTATGCATGAATAAAATATGAATCGGTTCATAACAGTACCTAAAGTTTATGATTTGTTTATTATATTAATGGATCTCACAAGGTTTCCATTGAGTTTTGTCCGCTAAAGTTTTCAAGTTTTGGGTCAGATCATGATGGATGAAGGAATAAGGAGCGGTAAGACTTTAAGCTTGGGGATGCCCAAGGCACCCCAAGGTAGTATTCAAGGAAGACCTAAGAATCTAAGCTTGGGGATGCCCCGGATGGCATCCCCTCTTTCGTCTACAATCTATCGGTATGTTGATTACTTGGAGCTACATTTTATTCATCAGATGATATGAGTTTTGCTTGGAGCGTCTTGTACCATAGTCATTGTTTTGTTTGCTTTTTAGTTTGCCACAATCATTGTTTGCTGGGCACACCTTTTGAGAGGGACACACATTTTATTCGTGATTTGTTAGAATACTCTATATGCTTCACTTATATCTTTTGAGCTAGGCAGTTGCTCTGGTGCTTCACTTATATCTTTTAGGGCACGCATGTGGTAATATTTTATAGAAATAGTTACCCTCTCATGCTTCACTTAAATCTTTTTGAGAGTCTAATAAATAGTAATGGAAATATGCATGGGTTATAAGACTAGTCCATAAAGGATAGGTATTCAAGGGGGATATAATAATTTTTTTCATGTAGATCACTAAATATGAAATGGTTTAATGGTACTGATGTCGTAATATGGAAGGATATAGGTTCATGATCATTGGTTGGTAGAAATATCGGTATTAAAGCTTGTTATTAACTTCTCATCTAATTGTTGGTCATGGCATGGTGGGGAGGTTTGAGCATTTGTATTTTTGATTGAAATCCTTGAGTGTTGTTATAATCGGATGTGCGCGATGGTTAACTCCTACCAACCAATTCCTTAGGGGCATGCGAGTAGTACTATGCTTCAAGGGCTAATAGGCTTTCACAATAAGTATGTGAGTTCTTTATGACTAATGTGAGTCCATGGATTATACACACTCTTACCCTTCTACAATTTGCTAGCCTCTTCGGTATCGTGCATTTCCTTTTGTCACCTCGAGAGTTGGTGCAAACTTCGCCAGTGCATCCAAAACCCGTGATATGATACGCTCTATCACACATAAGCCTCCTTATATCTTCCTCAAAATAGCTACCATACCTAGCTATATGGCATTTCCATAGTCATTCCGAGATATATTGCCATGCAACTTCCACCGTTCCTTTTTCATGACATACATGTTCATTGTCATATTGCTTTGCATGATGATGGAGCTGACATGATATTGGTGGCTCAGCCACCGTTCATCATTATTATACATGTTACGCTAGATCATCGCACATCCTGGTACACTGCTAGAGGCATTCATATAGAGTCATATTTTCAGTTTTATCGAGTGGTAATATTGAGTTGTAAGTAAATAAAAGTGTGATGATCATTATTATTAGAGCATTGTCCTAGTGAGGAAAGGATGATGGAGACTATGATTCCCCCACAAGTCGGGATGAGACTCCGGACAAAAAAAGAGAGGCCAAAAGAGCCCGACAAAAAAATGAGAGAAAAAGAGAGAAGGGGCAATGTTACTATCCTTTTCCACACTTGTGCTTTAGAGTAGCACCATGTTCTTCATATATGGAGTCTCCTGAGTTATCACTTTCATATACTAGTGGGAACATTATGTTATAGAACTTGGCTTGTATATTCCGATGATGGGCTTCCTCAAATGCCTAAGGTCTTCATGAAAAAGCAAGTTGGATGCACACCCACTTAGTTTCCGTTGAGCTTTCATACACTTATATCTCTTAGTGCATCCGTTGCATGGCAATCCCTACTCCTCGCATTGATATCGATTGATGTGCATCTCCATAGCCCGTTGATCCGCCGAGTCAATGCGAGACTTTCTTCTTTTTGACTTCTCCTTATTGATCTCTAACACCGCATTCTATTCAACCTATAGTGCTATATCCATGGCTCACGCTCATGTATTGCATGGGGTTGAAAATGCCGAAGCGCGTTAGAAGTACCATCCAATTGCTTGGTTTGACACCAGGGTGCTCATGATCAATTTTTATGCGGTGAAGGCAGACTCATGCCATGCTAACATGATAAAATGAGTGGGGATAACATTTGTTAAGGATCTTATATTTTGAAAAAGTATTGATTATGCTTCTTATATTCATGGATATTATTATGTTGATATTGTTACTTCATCGTTTCTCATCATTTATACCATAAAGAGATTACATGATACACATGCTAGCATTCAACATCAACAATTCTGTTTTTATCATTTACCTACTCGAGGACGAGCAGGAATTAAGCCTGAGGATGTTGATACGTCTCCAACGTATCTGTTATTTTTGATTGTTTCATGCTATTTTATTATCAATCTTGGATACTTTATATGCATTTTAAGCTATTTTATAGCATTTTGGGAGCTGACCTATTTAACCAGTGCCTAGTGCTAGTTGTTGTTTTCTGCTTGTTTTTTGTTTTCCCAAAAATCAGTTAAAAACAGAGTCCAAGCACTACAAAACATTTTGGCGATTTTTTTCTAGACATAAGAGCCCCTAGAAGCTTTGGGAGGTGACCAGAGAACAAATGAGGAGGCAACAAGGGAACAAGCCGCGCCCATGTGGGTAGGGCGCGCCCTATTACGTTGTGGGCCCCATGTGGCCCCATCTGGCCTAATTCCACTTCTATAAATTCTTGAATATTTGGAAGACCCCAGAGAGCCACCCGAAACACTTATTCCGCCCCAAAACTTCCGTTCTTCTGCGATCCCATCTGGAGGCCTTTTTGGTACACTATCGAAGGGGGAATCAATCATGGAGGGCTTCTACATCATCCTTGCTGCCTTCTGATGATGTGTGAGTAGTTTACCACAGACCTACGGGTCCATAGCTAGTAGCTAGATGGCTTCTTCTCTCTCTTTGATCTTCAATACAATGTTCTCCTTGATCTTCTTGGAGTTCTATTCGATGTACCTTCTTTTGTGGTGTGTTTGTTGGGATCTGATGAATTGTTGGTTTATGATCAGATTATTCATTTAAAGTAATTGAGTCTTTTCTGAACTTTGTTATGCATGCTTATGATATCTTTGTATTTCTCTCCGATCTATCCGTTTGGTTTGGCCAACTAGATTGATTTATCTTCAGTGGGAGAGGTGCTTTGTAGTGGGTTCAATCTTGCGGTGTTCTCACCCAGTGACAGGAAGGGTAGCGAGGCACGTATTGTATTGTTGCTACTAAGGATAAAACGACGGGGTTTATTCATATTGATTGGGTTTACTTTGTCTACATCATGTCATCTTGCTTAAAGCGTTACTCTGTTTGTCATGAATTTAATACCATAGGTGCATGCTGGATAGCAGTCGATTGGTGGAGTAATAGTAGTAGATGCAGGCAGCAGTCGGTCTACATGTCACGGACGTAATGCCTATATGTGTGATCATTGCCATGAATACATCATGACTATGTGTTTTTCTATCAATTGTCCAGCAGTAATTTGTTTACCCACCGTATGTTATGTGTTCGAGAGAGAAGCCTCTAGTGAAAACTATGGCCCACGGGTCTACTTTTATCATATTATAAAAAACAAAAATATCTTGCTGCAACTTATTTACTTTTATTTTGTTTTGCAATTTATCTATCTACCTATAAAAGATTTGAACCTTGCAAATAACGAGTTCAAGGGGATTGACAACCCTCTTGCCTGTGTTGGGTGCAAGTATTTGCTTTTGTGTTTGCAGGTGTTGTTCAAGAGGGTTAGCGTGATTCTCCTATTGGTTCG
Source organism: Aegilops tauschii subsp. strangulata (assembly GCF_002575655.3). Taxonomy (NCBI): domain Eukaryota; kingdom Viridiplantae; phylum Streptophyta; class Magnoliopsida; order Poales; family Poaceae; genus Aegilops; species Aegilops tauschii. Next base: position 491,942,579 of record NC_053039.3, read on the forward strand.
ATAAACCTTGGTTCACACCAAGGGAAATACTTATCTTTATTGTACTGCTTCACCCCTCCTCTTCAGCGAAAACCCAACACAGTTTACAAGTAGCACTCCCGACCATTCCATGACTCACACTTAAATGAGTAGTTAATAACAAGCTTTAATATCAATATTTCTACTAACCAATGATCATGAACGAATACCTTTTCATATTACAACATCTATATAATCAAATCATATATTTCATATTGAGTGATCTACATGAAAGTTTTTATTATATCACTCTTAAATACCTATCATTTTCTGACTAGTCTTATAACCTGTGCTCATTACCACTTGCTATTTAATAGACCCACAAAAAGATTTAAGTGAAGCATGACAGTAAAATCATTTCTATAAAATATAAAATATATAACCACAAGAGCAACTACATAGCTTAGAAGATATAAGTGAAGCTCATGGAGTATTCTAACAAATCATGATAAATGTATGTCTCTCTCAAAAGGTGTGTACAACAAACAATGATTGTGGCAAACTAAAAATCAAACAAACTAAAACTATGGTACAAGACCTCCAAGGAAAACTCATATCACATGATGAATAAAAATATAGCTCCAAGTAACATACCAATGAATTGTGGATGAAATAGGGGATGCCATCCGGGGCATCCCCAAGCTTAGACTCCTGGGTCTTCCTTGAATATTACCTTGGGGTGCCATGGGCATCCCAAGCTTAGGGTCTTGCTGCTCCTTATTCCTTTATCCATCGTGATCTCACCCAATACTTGAAAACTTCAACACGCAAAACTCAACAGAAACTTCGTGAGATTCATTAGTGTAATAGACAAATCATAAACTTTAGGTACTATTGTAAACTCATTCATAATTATTCTTGGATAATACCTACTATATTCTAACTTCCCCATGGCTTGTACCCCCCGACACGATCCATACCATCATTAAAATAAGCACACTATGCGATAGAAAAGTAGAATCTGTCTAAAACAGAACAGTCTGTGATGATCTGACCAAAAACCATATTTTTGTAACTCAAAAAATTCTGAAAAATTAGGACAATGTGGGAAATTTTTATATCAATTATGTGTAAGAATTTGAGACTAAGATCACATTCCAGTAAAAAAAAATCCTACATTAGACGCAAAAGTTTCTGTTTTTGCACAGAATCAAGTCAACTATCATCTAAATCATCCCAAAGGCTAAACTTGGCGCAAACACTAATTAAAAGATCAAAACACAATCATTACAATAGCAATAATCATGTCATCACACAAAAAAAAGCTAAAATTAAGATAACTATTGGGTTGCCTCCCAACAAGCGCTATTGTTTTATGCCCCTAGCAAGGCATAATGCATAGTTTCAAGTATTGTCATCCTTCGATTCTAAATATTTTTGAATCAAATCTTCAAAAAAATATCTCATCAATTCCCTTCTCTCATATTCTACTTTTATGGTAGGTGAAGTTAAATAGTTGAAGGGACTTTGTTAGGTAATTTTGACGTTCATAACTTCAAACTCTTAACCATCACTATAGAGATCCTCATATAAACATGGATTTCATCATCAATAGGATCTCTAGCAGTATTTTCAAACCATTCTTCACTAAATCCCTTATCAATTCCCTTGGTCATCCATTCAATTTTATCATAGGTGTTGTGGCACAAGGTTTTGATTAATTCTGCATAAGGAACCTTCCTCCTAATATTTTCACCATAAGCATGATAATCATTCGATTCCAACCTATGCATGGTGTATTTATCATGAAGAATTTCTTCTATTGAAGGATGATCAAAATCTATCTTATAAAAGGCAAAGATGTCCCTAGCTTCTTGGATTATATAATCAAATTCATGCATAAGGATGATAGTAGCAATCTTTTTAACCTTAGATCATGGATGTTGGGAAGTTCAAATAACATCTTTTGTAACACAGGATGAATATGCAAGAATTTTCTTTCCATCTTAACCACAATCATAGCAATAGCATGCACATAACAACTAGTTTTATCAATAATATATCCTTTAATTAGCGGTATAACTCCCGTACAATTAAAGAACTCTTGGATGACATTCTTCCCAATAATATTCTTGCTACACATACAATAAGTTTTAGTTTTAAAATTGTGCAAGCTTCATTATGGTGAACTTCATTCTCAGGAGGATCATGATTAAGACCAAATAATTTAGGCTTTTCCTCATGAGACTCACTAGCACTAGCACTATCTTCACTAGCACTTTTAACAATAACTTTTTCAAACTCAGACATTAGAGCAACTTCAAGCAAACAAGCAAAGCAAAATATTTTTGTGTTTTTCTATTTTTTTAGAGAAGTGGAGGGAGATGAAAAGGATAAGGAAAATAAAAGCAAATAAAAAGTAGAGCAAGTAAATGATAATTTGTGTGATGGAACCTGTAGGTATTTGATGATGTCTCCTCGGCAACGGCGCAAAAATTCTTTATGCTACTTGTGAGCTGCGTTGGGATTTTCCCCAAAGAGGAAGGGTGAAGCAATATAGTTGCAGATAGTATTTCCCTTGGTGAGAACCAAGGTTAACGAACCAATAGGAGAACCACGCAAATGCCTAGTAAAGAGTACCCACACACACAAGAGCAAATACTTGCACCCAACGCGAGCAAGAGGGTTGTCAATCCCCTTGTACTCGTTAATTGCAAGGATCAAATCTGGTAATGATAGATAGATAAATTGCAAAGTAAAATAGCAGCAAGGCATTTTTGGTTTTTTTAATATGATTAAAATAGACCCGAGGACCATAGTTTTCACTAGAGGCTTCTCTCTCATAAAAATAGCATACGGTGGGTAGATAAATTATTGTTGGGCAATTGATAGAAAAGCGCATAGTTATGACGATATTAATGGCAATGATCATGTATATGGGCATTACGTCCATGACAAGTAGACCGACTCCTGCCTGGATCTACTACTATTACTTCACCAATCGACCGACTCCTACCTGCATCTATAATATTAAGTTCATGACAAACAGAGTAGCGCTTTAAGCAAGATGACATAATGTACATAGAATAAAGCCAAGCAATATGATTAAACCCCGTCGTTTTACCCTTAGTAGCAACAGTACAATACGTACCTCGCGACCCCTATTGTCACTGGGTGAGGACACCGTAAGATTGAACCCACTACAAAGCACCTCTCCCACTGAAGATAAATCAATCTAGTTGGCCAAACCAAACGGATAGATTGGAGAGAAAAACAAATCTATAACAATCATGCATATTAAAGTTCAGCAAAGACCCAATTACTTTCAATGAATATTCCAATCACAAACCCACAATTCGTCGGATCCTGATTGCTTGTATCTGCGTTGGTATTTCCCCAAAGAGGAAGGGATGATCCAGCACAACTACGGTAGGTATTTCCCTCAGTTATGAAACCATGGTATCAATCTAGTAGGAGGACCAAGCCAGACTATGTAAACAGTACATTCACACAAATAACATAGCCTCACAACCCAACGCGTAAGAGGGGTTGCCAATCCCTCCTCTGTAAAAAGATAGATCAAATAGTATGGATTTGGATAAATAGACCTGAATGAAACAAAAAATAAAAGATGCAATTAAAAAGTGCAGCAAGGTATTTTTGGGTAGTTGGAATAATAGATCTCAAAACAAAAGCAAATAAAAAGTAGATCGGAAAGCAAATGATAAAAGATAGACCCGGGGGCGTAGATTTCACTAGTGGCTTCTCTCGAGAAAATAGCACACGGCGGGTAGACAAATTACTGTTGGGCAATTGATAGAAGATCAAATAATCATGACGATATCCAAGGCAATGATCATTATATAGGCATCACGTCCAAGATTAGTAGACCAAAACGATTCTGCATCTACTACTATTACTCCACACATCGACCGCTATCCAGCATGCATCTAGTGTATTAAGTTCATGGGGAAACGGAGTAATGCAACAAGAACGGTGACATGATGTAGACAAGATCTATTCATGTAGGAATATACCCCATCTTGTTATCCTTTATAGCAATGATACATACGTGCCTCGCTACCCCTTCTGTCGCTGGGTGAGGACAGCGTAAGATCGAACCCATCACAAAGCACCTCTTCCCATGGCAAGAAAAATTGATATAGTTGGCCTAACAAAACCAAATATTTGAAGAAGAAATACGAGGCTATAAGTAATCATGCATATAAGAGATCAAAAGAAGACTCAAATAATATTCATGGATATAAGCTGATCATAAACTCGATCTTCATCGGATCCCAACAAACACACCGCAAAAAGTCATTACATCAAATAACTCTCCGAGAGACCATTGTATTGAGAATCAAAAAGAGAGAGAAAGCCATCTAGCTACTGCCTACGGACCCGTAGGTCTATGGTGAACTACTCACGCATCATCGGAGAGGCACCAATGAGGATGATGAACCCCTTTGTGATGGTGTAGATTGGATCTCGTAGTTTTGGAACGTGCGGCAGCTGGAATTGTGTTTCGTCTGCTCCCCTAGGGTTTCTGGAATATTTGGGAATTTATAGGGCGAAGAGGTGGTGCAGGAGACCTCCATGGGGCCCACAACCCACCTGGGCATGCCCAGGTGTCTTATGGTCCCTAGGGGGATCCCCTCTAGTGCTTTCTTGGCCCCCAAGGTGTCTTCTGGTACAGAAAAAATCTCCAAAAAGTTTTGCTGCCTTTGGACTTTGTTTGGTACTGATATTCTGTGAAGTAAAAAACAAGCAAAACAACAACTGGCACAGGGCACTATGTCAATAGGTTAGTCCCAAAAATGATATAAAGTTGCTATAAAATGAATGTAAAACATCCAAGAATGATAATATAACAACATGGAACAATCAAAAATTATAGATACGTTGGAGACGTATTAGCATCCTCAAGCTTAATTCCTGCTCATAAAAACAGAATTTTTTATGTGGAATGCTGCCTAACATGTTCATCACATATTCTTTTCTTTTGTAGCATGGACATTTGGACTTTTAGATGATTCAAAGCAATAGTATATATATGACATGATAACTTCAATACTCAACAAGCATATCAACAAGCAACCATGTCTTTCGAAATATCAATACTAAAGAAAGTTTTCCCTAGCCCATCATGCTCAATCATTGACCCATTCATGAAACACACTCAAATATTAGCTACATCCAATGCTCAAGTATGATCATAGTGCCCCTTAGTTGGTGCTTTATAAGAGAAGATGGAGACTCAAATAAAAACAAAAATTGCATAAAGTAAATAGATAGGCCCTTTGCAGAGGGAAGTAGGGATTTATAGAGGTGCCAGAGCTCAAAGCTTAAATTGAGAGATAAAATATTTTGAGAGGCATGATTTTCCCGTCAACGAAAACAACCGAGTAATTCCCAACACTTTCCACGCTAGATATATCATAGGCGGTTCCCAAACATAAAATAAAGTTTATTCCTTTTTCCACCATTCTTTCACACTCCACGGCTAGCCGTATCCACGGGTACCGTCCATACCAACACTTTCCAAGGAATTTATTATTTGACAACATAAAGTAAATTCATTTTTTTTCATTTCGGGACTGGGCATCCCTACTATCACCGAACTCTCGTGCAATGACAAGTGAATAAACACTCATCTTGAGAATAACACATCTAGCATGGAAAATATTGGCCACCCCCTGCCGCTTCATGAGTGGTACGGGCACACCAAAAGGAAATTCATTTTGAAAATTAGAGTTGGCACATAAATTTTTTCTTAGGGCATGAAAATACCGCATATAGGTAGGTATGGTGGACTCATATGGAAAAATTGGGTTTAAGGATTTTGGATGCACAAGTAGTTTGTCTACTTAGTACAAGTGGAGGCTAGCAAAAAGATTGAGAAGCAACCAACCAAGAAACGAAAATTCTTATAAGCGAGCATTAAGCATAACTAACACCGAATAATGCACCACAAGTAGGATGTAATTTCATTGCATAACTATTGACTTTCGTCCTTGCATAGGGAATCACAAACCTTAACACCAATATTCTTACTAAAGCATGATTACTCACCAACATGACTCACATATTACTATCATCATACCTCAAAACTATTACAAAGAATCAAGTTTATTTTTTCCAATGATTGTTCATGAAGGTTTTTATTATATCCCTCTTGAATATATATCACTTTGGGACTAGTTTCATATATTGCCATTGATTTTGACAAGCTCAAATAATTTTAAGTGAAGAACATGAGCATAAAGATTTTCATCTCTCAAAATAATATAAGTGTAGCATGAGAGGATTTCTTCAAAAAATTATTAACTCTCAAATAAATCAAAGTGAAGCATGAGAGTATTTCTTCAAAATACTAAAGCACACTGTTCTCAAAAAGATATAAGTGATGCACTAGAGCAATCCCATAGCTCAAAAAGTTGAAGTGAAGCATATAGAGCAATTGTAACAAATCATAGCATAATTTTGGCTCTCTCAAATAGGTGTGTCCAGCAAGGATACTTGTGACAAACTAAAAAGAAAAACAAGCAAAGACTCATATAATACAAGACGCTCCAAGCAAAACTCATGATACGTGACGAATACAAATATAGCTCAAACTAAAATACCGATGGTCGTAAGAAGAAAGAGGGGATGCCTTCCGGGGCATCCCCAAGCTTAGTTGCTTGGTTCTCCTTGAATATTATTTTAGGGTGCCATGGGGCATCCCCAAGCTTAGTGTCTTGACACTCCTTATTCCTTCATCCATCGTGATCTCACTCAAAACTTGAAAACTTCAATCACTCAAAACTTAACAAAACCTTCATAAGATTCGTTAGTATAATAAAGCAAATCACCACTTTAAGTACTGTTGCAAACCCATTCATAGTTTATTATTGCATTATACCTACTATATTCCAACTTTACTATGGCTTATACCCTCCAATACAAACCATAGATTCATCAAAAGAAGCACACAATGCAACGAAAACAGAATCTGTCGAAAACTGAACAGTGTGTAGCAATCTGAAAATTACCATACTTCTGTAACTCAAAAAATTCTGAAAAAATAGGACAACGTGGCAATTTGTATATCAATAATGTGTAAAACATTCAAAGCAAAAGAACGTTCTTGTGATTTTCTAAAATTCTGCTACTGGGCGCAAAAGTTTATGTTTTCCAACAAGATCAAATCAGCTATCACCCAACATGATACCAATGGCTTTGCTTGGCACAAAAACTAACTAAACACAAAAAACACAATAATAACAGTAGTATAATTGTGCAAACACTCAAGAACAGAAAGAAAAGGGCAAAAATAAATTTTATTCATTGGGTTGCCTCCCAACAAGCGCTATCGTTTTATGCCCCTAGCTAGGCATAATGCATAGATTCAAGTATTGTCATCTTTCTTCTTGTCCTCCAAAGACGTGGTTTTGTCTGGGGGTTTCTCAAATATAATTTGGAACACATTGTCCATAGAAATTTTAGCATTATCAAGTTGTCCATCTTTATATCCCCTTTGATTCCTAGCTACAATCCAGGAATATTGTTGATTAACATCGTTCAAAACTTGTTGGATCACATCCAAAACAGGAATTTGCTATTTAAGATTCTCATCAAACATTTGGTTAGCAAATGTCTCAACATATAATCACTTTTGTAAAGAATCTCATCTGTCACTGGTTTTTCATGATTCATGCCATAAAAATCAAATATTTCCCTAGCTTCCCGTACTACGTGATCAAATTCATTCATAAGAACAAGGGTAGCTAATTTTTTAGCTTTAGGATCCTTTATAACGGGTAGCTCATAAAACAATATTTGCAAGGCAGGATGGGTACGGATAAATCTATTTTCAAGTTTCAGAACTAATTCTAAAATAGCTTCCGCATAAGTTTTAGTTCTTTTAAGTATAGGAGCATCATTAAGAGTCAAATTTCCAACACAATTGAAAGAATTCTTGGATAGTTTCTTTTAAGTTTTAGCATCCGGATGACCAGATCATTGAAATTTAGGAGTTAGGCCATCATCTATTTCTGCCATACCAAAGTCACTCATGATGACAAGTTCAAGCAAAAGGTCGAACGAGAAAAAGGCGAACGAAAAAGAAGGAGAATAAAGACAAATTTTTGTGAAGTGGGGGAGATGAGGCAAATGGCAAATTATGTAAATTACAAGGAGATGAGATTTGTTATTAGGAACCTAATAGATGATGTCTCCTCAGCACCAGAGATTGGCAAACTGATGAGAGACAACCTTGACTTCAACTTCCCCGGCAACGGCGCCAGAAATTCCTTTTGATTTCTTGTATCCGCGTCGGTATTTCCCCAAAGAGGAAAGGATGATGCAACACAGCTACGGTAGGTATTTCCCTCAGTTATGAAACCAAGGTATCAATCCAGTAGGAGGACCAAGCCAGGCTATGTAAACGGTACCTGCAAACAAAGAACCAAACTTCGCAACCCAACGCGTAAGAGGGGTTGTCAATCCCTCCTCGGTAAAAAGATATAATAGTATAAGTTTGGATAAATAGATGTGAATAAAACACGAAATAGAAGATGCAAATAAAAAAGTGCAGCAAGGTATTTTTGGGTTTTTGGAATAATAGATCTGAAAACAAAAGTGAATAAAAAGTAGATTGGAAAGCAATATGATAAAAGATAGACCCGGGGGCCGTAGATTTCACTAGTGGCTTAGAAAATAGGGTAGACAAATTACGGTTGGGTGATTGATAGAAGATCAAATAATCATGACGATATCCTAGGCAATTATCATTATATAGGCATCACGTCCAAGATTAGTAGACCGAAATGATTCTACATCTACTACTATTACTCCACACATCGACCACTATCCAGCATGCATCTAGTGTATTGAGTTCATGGGGAAATGGAGTAATGCAACAAGAACGGTGACATGATGTAGACAAGATCTATTCATGTAGGAATATACCCCATCTTGTTATCCTTTATAACAACGATACATACGTGCCTCTCTACCCCTTCTGTCACTAGGTGAGGACACCGTAAGATCGAACCCATCACAAAGCACCTCTTCCCATGGCAAGAAAAATCGATCTAGTTGGCCTAACTAAACCAAAGATTCAAAGAACAAATACGAGGCTATAAGTAATCATGCATATAGGAGATCAAAAGAACACTGAAATAATATGCATGGATAGAAACTGATCATAAACTCGATCTTCATCAGATCCCAACAAACACACCAGAAAAAGTCATTACATCAAATAGATCTCCAAGAGACCATTGTATTGAGAATCAAAAAGAGAGAGAAAGCCATCTAGCTAATGCCTACGGACCCATAGGTCTCTGGTGAACTACTCATGGATCATCGGAGAGGCACCAATGAGGATGATGAACCCCTCCGTGATGGTGTAGATTGGATCTCGTGGTTCTGGAACTTGCTGCCACTGGAATCGTGTTTCGTTTGCTCCCCTAGGGTTTCTGGAATATTTGGGAATTTATAGGGCGAAGAGGCAGTGCAAGAGACTTTCGTGGGGCCCACAACCCACCTGGACGCGCCCAGGTGTCTTGTGGTCCCCACGGGGATCCCTCTGGTGCTTTCTTAGCCCCCAAGGCGTCTTCTGGTCCAGAAAAAATCTCCAAAAAGTTTTGCTGCATTTGGACTCCGTTTGGTACTAATATTCTGCAAAGTAAAAAACAAGCAAAAACAGCAACTAGCACTGGGCACTATGTCAATAGGTTAGCCCCAAAAAATGATATAAAGTTGCTATAGAATGATAATATAACAGCGTGGAACAATCAAATATTCTGGAAACGTTGGAGACGTATCAGATCGCAACAAACACACCGCAAAAGAAGATTACATCGAATCGATCTCCGAAGAGAACATTGTATTGAAGATCAAACAGGGAGAAGAAGTCATCTATCCAATCACTATCGACCTGTAGGTCTGTGGTAAACTATTCGCACATCATCAGAGGTGCAGCAAGGTTGATGTAGAAGCCTTCCGTGATCGATTCCCCCTACGATAGAGTACCAAAAAAGGCCTCCAGATGGGACCGCGGAAGAACAGAAGCTTGCGGCGGCGGAAAAATTGTTTTGGGTGGCTCTCTGTTAGTTTTGGGTTTTATGGGAATTTATAGAAGTGGAATTAGGTCAAACGGACTTACATGGGTCGCACAACCTCAGGTGGTGCACCCCCTTGGGGCGTGCCATGTGAGCTTGTGGCTCTCCTGTATGCCTTCTTGCCTCTTCCCGAAGCTTCTAGGGTCCCTTCTGGTCCAGAAAAAATCACCATAAAGTTTCATCGTGTTTGACTTCGTTTGGTATTGATTTTCTGAAGAAAAAAACATGCAAAAAATAGGAACTCGCACTAGGCATTGAGTAAATAGGTTAGTTCCAAAAAATCATATAAAATCACATATAAAGCATATAAGATTGATAATAGAATAGCATGAAACAATCAAAAATTATAGATACATTGGATACATATCAAGATATGATCGGCAAGTTTGCCTACCGGTTGAAGTTCACATCATCGGTGATGCTGCCATCCATAGCTATGAATAAGATCAGGATCTTGAATCACTCACTTTCAATTATGAGAGATATTGATTTGAGTAGAAGTGCAATTTATATTAAAAAATTAAAACACTAGTGCAAATTAATTATCAACAACGCCTAAGTGAAATCTTGTGTTTATCGTTATTGATCAATGGCTCGAATATGTTCAACTTAGCCCCTATGTTAGAGAAAGAAATGGTAGAAACTATAAAGATTGGATCGGGAACCTGAGATTTGTTCTTAGGAGTGCTAAGAAAGAGTATAAGTTGGATCAGCCCCTAGGTGATCCTCCTACGAAAGATGCATCACAGGAAGTTGCAGCTGCTTTCGCTGCGAGTAGTGATGGCTATGAGTCAGTCCAGTGCCTCATGTTGACCTACATGGATCCTGAACTACAGAAATGTTTTGAACGGTCTAGTACTCAATTTATAATTGGGTCACTTGATGCTCTGTACAAGAAGTAGGCAAGGACCAAACATTGTGAAATACTCAAGGCCTTCATTGAGTGGAAGATGGTAGAAGGTTCCTCAATGTGAGAACATATAGTAAAGTTGGATGGCTATGTTGATAGACCTGCTGCACTGGAATTTGGAATTCCTCCAACACTCGGTACAAATATTGTGCTTGTTTCACTCCCCCCATCTTAAGATGGTTTTATCATAAATTACAACATGAATGGGATGGAGAAAAGTGCAAACGAGTTGTTCACTATGCTCAAAACTACGGAAACAAGAATGTAGAAGAACAAACAAGTGTTGATGGTCAGTAAGACCGCCAGTTTCAAGAAGAAGGGCAAGTCCAAGAAGAAATCTTCAGGCACGAGTAAGACCGTGTCATAGAAGAGGAATGAGGGTAGAGCTACTAAGGAGACTGAATGTTTCTACTACAAACAAAAAGGACACTGGAAACGCAACTGCAAGAAATACTTGGCGGATAATAAGAAGAACGGTTCTTCCTGTAAAGGTATAAAAGTATACATAGTTAATGTTATTCTACTTGTTAATTTCCTGTAAGTCAGGAGTATTTGATACTAGCCCGTTGCTCCCATTTGCAAGCCGATGTAGGGATTGCATAAAGCTCGCAAGTTGAGAAGGAATGAAGTTGTGATGCAAGTCGGGAATGGTGATGGGATCGCTACTCAAGCCGTCGAAGTCATGTCTTTAGTTTATCTTCAATATTTATCTTAGGAACGAATAATATTTATTTAGTTCCGAATTTGTGTAAAACATTATCTTTTGGGTTATGTGAAGGATATTCTTATAATTTTTCACAATGGTTGTTCAAGTTTTTATAAGAATATGTTTTTGGATTTACCTCTATTGTTTGTGGTTTATTCATGATGAATCTTGAATATAGAATATTTATAACATTAATGCTAAACATCTTGAGAAGACTGATAACACCACTTAAATGTGGCACTACTTGGTCATATCAAAATGAACTTATGCAAAAGCTTCATATAAAGATGGAGTATTGAAGTCTTTTGATTTTGAATCAATTGATAAAATACATAGTGATGTATGTGGTCCAATAAGAATACCATGACATGGTGAATAATTATACTTCATAAAACTTCACTAATGATTTGAGTAAATATGGTTTACTTGATGAAACATAAGTTTGGAATATTTGAAAGGTTCAAAGAAATTCAGAATGAAGTTAAGAATCATTATGGCAAAAGATAAAAGGTTCTTCAATCATGATATATCTGAGTCACGAGTTTAGCAAACAAATGAAAAATTATGAAATTATTTCATAAATTACCGATATGCTTTTATGGTTTTGGGGATATGCACTTGAAAACAACACGATATACACTAAAGAGAGCACCGTCAAATAGTCTGGCAAGATGACACCATATGAGTAATGGAATACTTCATCCAGACAAATGCTAATTTGTAGGTAATCCCGAAGAGACAATTGGGTATTCCTTCTACCAAAGGTTCAAGGATAAAGTGTTTGTCGCAAAGAATGAACACTTTCTCAAGAAGGAGTTTCTAGCTAAAGAAGTAAGTGGGAGGACAGTACACCTTGACAAGATTACTGAATCTCGGATGAAAGTAAGCAGGACTAACAAACCAGAAGTTGTTCCGGAAGTTGTCTGCACAACCGAGACACAAGTTACTACACCAGCTGCAGAAACCCCACTTAAGTCTGTAACTGAATCGTGTAGGACAGGAAGAGTTCTCGAACCTCCTGAATGATTTCACAACGAAATATTCATCTTAGAAGAAGATGGACACACACAATACAAGGAAGCAATGGCGGCGCCCAGCTCAAAAGAAGGGCTTAAAGCCATGAAATCCGAAGTGGAGTCCCTGTACGAAAATCATGTTTGGAACTTGGTTGAACCTTGATACATCTCCAACGTATCTATAATTTTTTATTGTTCCATGATGTTATCTTATCATTCTTGGATGTTTTACAATCATTTTATAGCAACTTTATATCATTTTTGGGACTAACCTATTGATATAGTGCGCAGTGCCAGTTGTTGTTTTTTGCTTGTTTTTTACTTCGCAAAAAATCAATCCCAAACAGAGTCCAAATGCAGTGAAACTTTTTGGTTATTTTTCCTGGACCAGAAGACACCTATTGGGCCAAAGAAGTACCAGAGGGGGCTCCGTGGGGAGCACAACCCACCTGGGCGCGCCTGGGGGCCCAGGCGCGCCCTGGTGGGTTGTGCCCACCTCGGCCGCGTCCCGCACCGCCTATTTGCTCTTTAAATACCCCAATATTCCAGAAACCCTAGGCGAGTCGACAAAAAACAATTCCAGATGTCGCAAGTTCCAAAAACCACAGATCCAATCTAGACACCATCACGGAGGGGTTCATCATCCTCATTGGTGCCTCTCCGATAATGCGTGAGTAGTTCATTGTAGACCTACGGGTCTGTACTTAGTAGCTAGATGGCTTCCTCTCTCTCTTTTGATTCTCAATACAATGGTCTCTTGGAGATCTATTTGATGTAACTCTTTTTGCGGTGTGTTTGTTGGGATCCTATGAACTTTGAGTTTATGATCAGATCTATGTTTTTATCCATGAAAGTTATTTGAGTCTTTTGGTCTCTTATATGCATGATTACTTATAGTCTCGTATTTCTTCTTCGAATCTTTGATTTAGTTAGGCCAACTAGATCAATTTTTCTTTCCGTGGGAAGAGGTGCTTTGTGATGGGTACGATCTTATAGTGCTAAATCCCAGTGACAGAAGTAGAAATGACACGTATGTATCGTTGCTATGAAGAATAACAAGATGGGGTCTATTCCTACATGAATAGATCTTGTCTACATCATGTCATCGTTCTTATTGTATTACTCCGTTTTTCCATGAACTTAATACACTAGATGCATGTTGGATAGCGGTCGATGTGTGGAGTAATAGTAGTAGATGCAGGAAGGAGTCGGTCTACTAATCTTGGACATCATGCCTATATAATGATCATTTCTTGGATATCGTCATTATTATTTGAAGTTCTATCAATTCCCCAACAGTAATTTGTTTACCCACCGTATGCTATTTTTATCGAGAGAAGCTACTAGTGAAATCTACGGCCCCCGGGTCTCTTCTTTATCATATTTGCCTTCGAGATCTATTTTTATTTGCTTTTATTTTCAGATCTATATTATCAAAAACCCAAAAATACCTCAATGAGTTTTATTTGCTTTTATTTGCATCTATCAATCTACTACAATTTTATCCCGTCAACTTGACAATTTCTGGCACCGTTACCCAAAAGGGATTCACAACCCCTTTAACAGGCCTAGTTGCAAGTATTTGTTCTTTGTGTGCAGGTACAGTTTACGTAGTTTTGCGTGGTTCTCCTACTAGTTCGATAACCTTGGTATCATCACTGTGGGAAATACCTACTGTAGCTGTGCTGGATCATCCCTTCCTCTTTCGAGAAATACCAACGTAGTTCAAGTGACATCAAAAGGAATTTTTTGTGCCGTTGCCGGGGAGGATCAAGTCAAGATAGTCTCCCGTCCACGCGCCAATTTCTGGCGCTATTGCCGGGGAGACATCATCAACATCTACCAGGTTCCAAATCTCAAATCTCATCTCCTTGCAATTTACATTATGTGCCATTTGCTTCTAGTTTTCATCTCCCCAACTTCACAAAAATTTGCCGTTTTATTCGCCCTCTTTTTCGTCCGTCTTTTTCTCGTCAGATCTCATGTTTGCTTGTGTTGCCATGTGCCTTCCATTTGCTTGCATCTTCGCTTGCTAAAATCTATTGATATGGATCCTCATCGACTTGCTAATCTTTTCAAAAGATCCAATTATGATGAACGCATTGCTAGTGAATTGAGTTTACTAGATTTTCTTTATGAAGTTTTGCTTGAGATTCGTGAATCTGAAAATTGTGATGAAGTGTTAAAAGTAGAAATTTATGATGTGATTCATGATAACTCCTTAGATGAAAAGAATGATTGCAATGATGTTATTATAAATTCTATTAATGTCAATTGTGCTAATGATATGCAAAACCCCAAGCTTGGGGATTCTAATATTGCTATGTCTACTACTTATTGCAATGATCATTATTGGGGTGATAATGATTCTTATGATCTTGAAAATTTATTTAAGCCTCATTATGAATATGATATTGATAATAATGTTTGCAATAATATTGAAAGTGGGTTTGGAAGAGCGTCAACTTTAGGTATTAAGGATCGCACTACTTTCGAGAATGGTCAATCTTATGAAAATTTTGATAAAAGTGGGCTTGGAGAGGTCATGACTTTATTTGATGATAATCCCACTATTTTGGAAGAGTGTTAACTTTGCATGCATGTGGATCATGAAGAGAATGTTTTATGTGCTAGTTATATTGTTGAATTTGATTATGATCCTACATGTAATTATTATAAGAGAGGGAAAAATGGCTGTGGAAATCTTCATGTCACTAAGTTACCTCTCTTCTTGTTGAGATTGCTATTGTTTCTTTCTTCTTCCTTGCATATGCTAGATATTTCTTGCCTTGATAATTTGTTTGCCTACAAAATCCGTATGCATCGGAAGTATATATGTTAGACTTAAATGTGTTCTTCACATGTTTCATGATGCTCTCTTTGTGTTTCAATTATTATCTTTTATGTGAGCATCAATAAAATCTTACGCCTAGCTAGGGGCATAAAACAATAGCACTTGTTTTTTGTCTTTTTCTTTCTGTTCTTGAGTGTTTGCACAATTATGCCTTTGTTATGATTGTGTGTTTATGTTTTAATTAGTGTTTTTGCCAAGCAAAGCCTTTGGGATCATGTTGGGTGATAGTTGATTTGATCTTGTTGGAAAACAGAAACTTTTGCGCCTAGTAAAATAATTTTCATAAATCACAGAAACGTGCTTTTGCTCTGAATTTTTTTACACAAGATCAATATACAAATTGCCCACGTTGTCCTAGTTTTTCAGATTTTTTTGCGTTACAGAAGTATACGAAGTTCCCTGATTACTACTACAGACTGTTCTGTTTTTGGTCAGATTCTATTTTCCTTTCGTTGTGTGCTTATTATGATGAATCAATGGTTTGTATTGGAGGGTATGAGCTATAGAAAAGTTGGAATAAAGTAGATATAATACAAGAATAAAATATGAATGGGTTTGCAACAGTACTTAGAGTAGTGATTTGCTTTGTTATAATAACAAATCTCACGAAGGTTTTGTTGAGTTTTCTGTGATTGAAGTTCTCAAGTTTTGGTTGAGATCACGATAGATGAAGGAATAAGGAGTAAGAAGAGCCTAAGCTTGGGGATGCCCCATGGCATCCCAAGCTATTATCCAAAATAGAAGCAAGCAACTAAGCTTGGGGATGCCCCCGAGTGGCATCCCCTCTTTCTTCTAACGACCATCAGTATTTTACTTGGAACTATATTTTTATTCGTCACATATCATGAGTTTTGCTTGGAGCGTCTTGTAGTATTTGAGTCTTTGCTTGTTTTGCTTTTTATTTTGTGTCATCTATCCTTGCTGGACACACCTATTTGAGAGAGCCAAAATTATGCTATGACTTGTTAGAATTGCTCTCTATGCTTCACTTAAATCTTTCTGAGCTATGGAATTGCTCTAGTGCTTCACTTATATCTTTTTGAAGAAATTCTCTCATGCTTCACTTAAATTGTTTTGAGAGAAGAAAATTTTTATGCTCATGTTCTTCACTTAGATTTGTTTGAGCTATCAATAGCAACATATGAAATTAGTCCCAAAGTGATAGATATTCAAGGGGGATATAATAAAAACTTTCATGAAGATCATTGGACAAAATAAACTTGATTATTTGTGTTTTGCGATATGATGATAGTGATAAGTGAGCCATGTTAATGAGTAATTATGTTTTAGTAAGAATATTGGTGTTAAGGTTTGTGATTCCCTATGCAAGCACGAAAGTCAATAGTTATGCAATGAAATTACATCCTACTTGTGGTGCATTATTCGGTGTTAGTTATGCTTAATGCTCGCTTATGTGATTTTTCGTTTCTTGGTTGGATGTTTCCCAATGTTTTGCTAGCCTTCACTTGCACTAAGTATGATCACTACTTGTGCATCCAAATCCTTAAACCCAGTTTTGCCAAATGAGTCCACTATACCTACCTATATGCGGTATTTCTGTGCCGTTCTAAGAAAATTTGTATGTGCCATCTATAATTTCAAAATAAATTTCCTTTTTGCATGCTCGTACCGCTCATGAAACAGTAGGGGGTGGCTGATATTTTTCCATGCTAGATATGTTATTCTCAAGATGAGTGTTTATTCACTTGTCATTGCACGAGAGTACGGCAAAGGTATTAGGGATGCCCAGTCCCGAAATGAAAAAAATGAATTTAATTTATGTCGTCAAATAATAAATTCCTTGGAAAGTGTTGGTATGGACGGCACCCGTGGATTCGGTTAGCCTTGGAATGTGAAAGTACGCTGGAAAAAAGAATAAACTTTATTTTCTGTTTGGGAACCGCCTATGATATATCTAGCATGGAAAGTATTGGGAACTACTCGATCATTTTCGTTGATAGGAAAATCATGCCACCCAAAATGTTTTATCTCTATTTTTTCGCTTTGAGCTCTGGCACCTCTACAAATCCCTACTTCCCTCTGCGAAGGGCCTTTCTATTTACTTTATGCAATTTTATTTTATTTGAGTCTCCATCTTCTCTTATAAAGCACCAACTAAGGGGCACTATGATCGTACTTGAGCATTGGGTGTAGCTAATATGAGAGTGTGTTTCATGAATGGATCAATGATTGAGCATAATGGGATAGGGATAACTTGCTTTAGTATCGATATTCTGAAAGACATGGTTGCTTGTTGATATGCTTGAGTATTGAAATCTTCATGTCAAAACTAGACTATTGCTTTGAATCATATAAATGTCCAAATGTCCATGCTACAAAGAAAAGAATATGTGATGAACATGTTAGGCACAATTCCACATCAGAAATTCTGTTTTTATCATTTACCTACTCGAGGACGAGCAGGAATTAAGCTTGGGGATGCTGATACGTCTCCAAAGTATCTATAATTTTTTATTGTTCCATGCTATTATATTATCATTCTTCGATGTTTTACAATCATTTTATAGCAACTTTATATCGTTTTTTGGGACTAACCTATTGACATAGTGCCCAGTGCCAGCTGCTGTTTTTTGCTTGTTTTTCACTTCACAGAAAATCAATACCAAACGGAGTCCAAATGCAGCGAAACTTTTTGGTGATTTTTTCTGGACCAGAAGACACCTGTTGGGCCAAAGAAGTACCAGAGGGGGGCTCCGATGGGAGCACAACCCACCTGGGTGCGCCTGGGGGGCCAGGCGTGCCCTGGTGGGTTGTGACCACCTCAGCCGCCACCCGCACCGCCTCTTTGCTCTATAAATACCCCAATATTCCAGAAACCCTAGGTGAGTCGACGAAAAACAATTTCAGCCGCCGTAAGTTCCAAAAACCACAGATCCAATCTAGACACCATCACAGAGGGGTTCATTATCCTCATTTGTGCCTCTCTGATGATGCGTGAGTAGTTCATTGTAGACCTAAGGGTCCGTAGTTAGTAGCTACATGGCTTCCTCTCCCTCTTTTGATTCTCAATACAATGGTCTCTTGGAGATCTATTTGATGTAACTCTTTTTGCGGTGTGTTTGTTGGGATCCGATGAACTTTGAGTTTATGATCAGATCAATGTTTTTATCCATGAACGTTATTTGAGTCTTTTGATCTCTTATATGCATGATTACTTATAGCCTCGTCTTTCTTCTTTGAATGTTTGCTTTAGTTAGGCCGACTAGATCGATTTTTCTTGCCATGGGAAGAGGTGCTTTGTGATGGGTTCGGTCTTACGGTGCTCAATCCCGGAGACAGAAGGGGAAATGACACGTATGTATCGTTGCTATTAAGGATAACAAGATGGGGTATATTCCTACATGAATAGATCTTGTCTACATCATGTCATCGTTCTTATTGCGTTACTCCATTTTTCCATGAACTTAATACACTAGATGCATGCTGGATAGCGATCTATGTGTGGAGTAATAGTAGTAGATGCAGGCAGGAGTCGGTCTACTAATCTTGGACGTGATGCCTATATAATGATCATTGCTTGGATATTGTCATAATTATTTGAAGTTCTATAAATTGCCCAACAGTAATTTGTTTACCCAGTGTATGTTATTTTTCTCGAGAGAAGCCACTAGTGAAATCTACGGCCCCCGGGTCTCTTCTTTATCATATTTGCCTTCGAGATCTATTTTTATTTGCTTTTATTTTCATATCTATATTATCAAAAACCCAAAAATATCTCGCTAAATTTTATTTGCTTTTATTTGCATCTATCAATCTACTACAATTTTATCCCGTCAACTTGACAATTTCTGGCACCGTTACCCGAAAGGGATTGACAACCCCTTTAACACGTAGGGTTACAAGTATTTTGTGTGTGTGCAGATACCGCTTACGTAGTGTTGCGTGGTTCTCCTAATGGTTCGATAACCATGGTCTCATCACTGACGGAAATACCTAATGTAGATGTGCTGCATCACTACTGCAGGATGCTGCTAACGCGACACTACGATCAGAGACCCTTTGACAAAGTTGTGTGCGATGCATTAATCACAAACGGGGATGTAAAAAAACTGTCAAAAAAGGTGCAAAACATTTGCGATGAATGATACATCAAACACGGTTCAGATTTTAGTTGCGTGTGCGATCCAACGTACACGGTTAACCCATTCGAACTGTTTGTGATGAGGCAGAATAACAGAAACGGGCAGCCAGATCAATGTGTGTGCGATATACTTCATATAGTTCGCTCCGATGAACTGTTTGCTATTAGGGAGTGCAACAGAAACGGTTAGCCAGATCAAGGTGTGTGTGATATAGTGCATACGATTCACTCGGACGAACTGTTTTCGATTAGCGAACACAAGAGAAACGGTTCAACTTAACAAGATGTGTGTGATACGTGGCAAACAGCCAACTCAACGGCGAGCAACCACGTGGTCAACCTTCTGCTAACAATAAATTTTGACCTTGTTTCTCGTCACATTGCATATTACAACGCAATAAGTAATTGCAAATCCGTTCATACCTATCAAACTAATATGTGTCCACACTTAGCACCGGGCTGTAAAAACTACCCACTCAAAAACTTCACAGTTCCTCTCCTCATCACCCACAAAACTGGTCTTTCATGTCAAGTCATTCCGCCATGACCGGTAGGAGGAGTTTAGGGTGCACATATAACCAGGCAGCAAAGACCAAGGCCGCAGAAGCACTAGAGAGGTCCCGCCGCGAAGCCGCAGCCATAGCAGAGATGTCCCGACTCGCCACGGAGCCCTCAAACGAGCTCTCACAGGCACACAAGGGCTCTCACAAGCGCATTCACAGCGTCGGCCATTGCGACGAGCCGGCGTTCATGAAGTCCTTCGCCGGCGACGACGACATTCTCACTGGCATCACTACGCAGCAGGAGCTGGTCGACGACTTCATGAAGATGCTCAAGATTAGCGATGCCTCGGTTGACAAGGCGACCAGCCGCGTCGATCAACTCATGGGTGACAATGCGAAGCTCCTCAAGGCGCTCGCTGAGAAGGAGGAGGGGGCCGCAGGCCGGAAGATGCTGCATGAGCAGAGCAGTGCCTCGGGGATGATGCTGACAGCGGTCGTCGAGAATATGATGGGTGACTTGAGGAAGCTCCGGATCGAGCACGAGCAGGAGGTGGAGGAATCCGTGGCTGCTTTCAAGCAAAGTCGTGAGGAATTGAAGAAAGAGCTGGAGGATGTTGTCGCCCGGCGATCCATCGACAAGTAGAGATAGTAGCGACCGAGATCGTTGTCTGCAATTTCCTTCTTCTCATGCCCCCGTATCTTCCGGGCTTTGCCGCATGTGGCATTTTAAATTACCCGGAATATGTAAGACAATTATTATTTGCACCATTGTAAATTTGTCGTCGTATTATCTGTTGCCATTTTATTTGTGGTCGTATTATCCGTTGCACAATGTGGCAATTTAAATTAGGGCGGAATACGATTTGAAAACACGAACAAAGAAAATGCTGCCATGGGATCACAAGCAAACGCCCTCTGTCCAGGTGCTTTAATTAACCCATTAATGGAGAAGTGGTGAGCAAGGCGGGCGGCGGCTAGTGCATGAAGGTCAAAGAGCTCGCTTCCCACTGAGCATGGGCGGCCTTGCTGCTCGCACATGTCTCGTCAAGTCTGCGACTGTGAGGTGGACAGGATGCACGCATCCCATCGAGCCTGCGCGGCGGACTGCTCGCATGCGTCCTGTCGAGCCTGCACGGCGGACTTCTCGCACTCGTCCTGTCTAATCAAACAGCTGCATGCACGCCACCGAGTATGGTTAAATTTTGACATGGTTAATATAATACAACCGTTTGCGATACTAACGTGTCAGCTTTTTGTTTCAAAAATGACTTTGTTGGCTACTAATGTGTGCGCCTCTTCTCAAACTGGACGATTTTTTTTTTACCACGGCATATATGTGCCATGTCATGAAACCATGCCAAGTTTCATGTTTTTTGGGTGAGTTTTTGATTTGCTGGGATTTGAAAACCGAGATTCTCAATGTTTCAGGACGACGACAAGTTTGTAATTCATTCCCATTCCTTAAATGAGACCTAAACATGCACCCAATGACACATGTACGATTTCCCACCTATTTTGCTTCACTGGAGCATGTGCTTGTAGTTCAAATTTGAATTATGGACTACATTAAATGCGTAGAAAACTTAGTAATTTGTAATATATATACTATGGCCAAACGAACCCTGAACAGTTTCAAATTTCAGCCCGACACTCTTGTTATTCTATGTTGCCTGTAGAAAAGAAAGTTCAAGGCGAGAAGAGGCAGCGATTATCGTTTCGCCCACAAGAGGGGCATGTTTCCCTACCGGAACCACAAGGGTTGCGACAGGCTCCGGTTTGTAAGTGTCTTGTAATATAGCTTCGCCCAAATTGGACAATTATATGTACCATGTAGTGACACCATGGCAAGTTTCATGATTTCCTGGTGAGTTTCAGATTTACAGAAATTTAAAAACCAAGATTCACAATGTTTGTGGCCAAGCCAGGACGGCGAGACGGTTGAATTCGTTCCCATTCGTTCCATGGGACCTAAACATGCACCCCAAGGAAACATGTACATTTTTTCTAGCCATTTTGGTGCACTGAAGCATGTATTTGTTGTTTGGATTTGAATTATGGACATTAAATGCCTAGAAAACTCAATTAATGAATAAAAAAGTTCAAACGAACCCTGAATAATTTCAAAGTTCAGCGTGAATCTCCCGTTGTTCCGTGTCACATGTAGAAGAAAATACGAGGCTAGAAGAGGGAGTGATTATCGTTTGGCCCACAAGGGGACACGTTTCCCTATCGAAACCATGAGGGTTCTTGCGACAAGCTCCGGTTTGTAAGAGGTTTGTAATAAAGCTTGGCCCAAATTGGCAATGTTTTTACCATGACATATTGTGCCATGACGTGACACCATGCCACCTTTGATGACTTTCTGGTGAGTTTTGGATTTATGGGAACTTAAAAACCGAGATTCAAAATGTTTGAGGATGAGCCAGGACACCGGTGCGGTTGTAATTCTTTCCCATTCCTGGCATGGGACCTAAAGATGCACCCAAGGACACATGTATATTTTTTCTAGCCATTTTGGTGAACTGGAGCATGTATTTGTAGTTCAAATTTGAATTATGGACATTAAATGCCTAGGAAACTCAATTAGTGTATAAAAAGGCCAAACGAACCCTGAATAAGTTTAAATTTCAGCACGAATATCATGTCGTTCCATGTTGCCCGTGCAAGAAAATACAAGGCGAAAAGAGGCAGTGACTACTTTTCGCCCACAAGGGGAACACGTTTCCCTATCGGAACCACGAGGCTTCTTTGAGAGAAGCTCTGATTTGTAAGAGGTTTGTAATAAAGCTTGGCCCAATTGGACAATGTTTTTACCACGACATATATGTGCCATGACGTGACACCATGCCACCTTTGATGACTTTCTGGTGAGTTTAGGATTTACGGGGATTTAAAAACAGAGATTCCAAATGTTTGAGGACGAGCCAGGACGCGGGTACAGTTGTAAGTTGTTCCCATTCCTGGCATGGGACCTAAACATGCACCCAAGGACACATGTATAAATTTTCTAGCCATTTTGGTGAAATAGAGCATGTATTTGAAGTTCAGATTTGAATTAGGGACATTAAATGCCTAAGAAACTCAATTAGTGTATAAAAAGGCCATACGAACCCTGAATAAGTTTAAATTTCAGCACGGATATGTTGTCATTCCATGTTGCCCATAGAAGAAAATACAAGGCGAAAAGAGGCAGTAATTACGTTTCGCCCACAAGGGGGACATGTTTCCCAATCGGAACCACGAGGCTTCTCTAAGAGAAGCTCCGGTTTGTAAGAGGCTTGTAATAAAACTTGCCCCACAATGGACAAAAACAATTCGTCGACATATAAGTGCCATGTCGTGACACCATGCCAGGTTTCACGATTTTTGGCTTAGTTTTGGATTTACAGGGATTTAAAAACCGAGATTCTTCTCATGAAATGTTTTCAAATAGCACACTATTCACTTACAAAAGCCGATATTCAATGAAAACTTCATGGAAACCATATTTTAAAGTTTCATAAAAATCTGAAAAAATGTGGGGTGTTAAGAAGGTTATGTTTTATTGTGACACAAAATTTCAAGTTGAAAAACATTACGAGATGGGAGCTATGAAAAAGACAAATTCAGCCCTAAATAGTGACAATACGATTAGGCACTATTCAACGCTAATTTTATCTTTTTCATAGCTCACATCTCGTAATGTGTTTCAACTTGAAATTTTGTGTGGCAATAAAACATCATCCTCTTAACATCCCGCATTTTTTCAAAAAAAATTGAAACTTTAAAACATATTTTTCTCGTGGTTTTCACCGGTTTCCACCGAATGTTGGTTTCCGTACGATATTCTCCCCCCTGTTGCGCGCACGATCTGAGTTGTGCGTTCTGATTGGCCAGGACCCAAACCCCACGGATCGTACGTGTGCACCGTTGGATGCTCCCAGATCAAACGGCAACCCTGAGCCCTTTCGACAGCACATGCAGTACATGGGTAAGCACTGTGCGCATGCGTCGTGCTAGATCACGCTTCCTTCTCTACTAGGTTTTCAAAAGAGGCTACTGTTTCTCGCCACTCCTCTCATCGGTTTCCCGCCTCTTCTCCCATCGTTTTCCCGCTACCAGTGTCAGTGCTCATTGAAGGCTAGCGGCGACACACCGGCCATGTAAAATATCCCACACAGTTTCTAAAAGCACAAATGTGTGTGATAGGAGGGAGTAGGTCCCATAGGATGACCAGCGTGAAATGCCTTAATGGCAAGGAGGCAATTCTTATCAGCAAGGGGCGGCTTCCCATCCGCTAGCCCAGTCGAATAGAACGGAGAAGTTAAGCATGCTCGGGTTGGAGTAGTCCAAGGATGGGTGATCCGGTGGGAAGTTGCATATCTTAAGCTTCATTTAAATGCCATGACATGGTCGTTATAGAGATATATTATATCTCTATAGTGACCTATCATGGCAATTATATAAACCTTGGGATCCTTGTTTTGCCAATTTGTAGACTATGTTTTTATGGTTATTTTTTGCTCTAAAAAATTAAAGAATGATTGACTTGACATGTCATGGCGATTATATAAACCTACTATGTTTTTATGTGTTATTTTTTCCTCTAAAAAATTAAAGAATGATTGACTTGACCGGTCATGGCGATTATATAAACCTTTTTCAGGTTGCATGCAGGGTATAGGGGGTAGGGTGTTCTTCTCAAGCATGTCTCCCTTGTGCGGCTTATAGACGCGGCACATATCTGTGCGCTCCTCGAGGTATATATACTATCCTTTTTCGACAATTAGGGGGGCCACACAATCTATCCCTTTGACCCAACAAGGAGAAGGGTTTGACCATGATGGTTTCCTATTGATACTAGTAAGGTACACGTGCATTGCATGCATGAGATTTGGTAACCAAATTATGAATAAACACCACACTATAGCATGTAAGCTTTGAGTCATATATGCATGATGTAGATGTTCATTGAATTCTTATAGTTCATCTCATCCAAAATCAATTAGTTTTATTAAAAAAATCTATTTTAAGATTCATGGAATTGTGCATTGTAAAGCATAAAGTAAAAACAAAAAATGACAATTCATTTAGAAAAAGAAGTTTGGGAAATTAAGATATGGAAGATTCTAGAGAACAAAGGAGAAGTGCTTGTGTTTTGAGGTTTGTGCATTTTGCTTAAGTTCAACCATGGAATCTTCTAGATTGTACATGTGGCAGAATCTGGTGGAATGTAGATGATATCCAACGGCCAGTAGTGCTCGGATTCGCCATCTCTGTACCGTCGGATTTGCTTCATCCAACGAACAACTTTCAAAGTTATTCGCACACTATATAGGGGTATAAACACTAGTACACGTCGGTGCTATACAAACAGTTTTTAACCCCTTTCCGCGATGGCATTTGGAACCGTCGGCTAGTGAGTGACGGCGATAGGGGAGTCCTTCCCACACGACCCAGAAACCGTCGGGGATAGGGAGCATACAGTTGTCCCTATATAACCGTTTCCGATATCTCGAATATCCCAAACGCTTCATCCTTGCTACTCGTTTGTGCTCGCATTGCCATCGCAGTCGGAGTTTTGTGGTTTTACCTAAATCCAGGCAGATTCCAGGCACGGGAATTTTACAATGCCTGGCACATCACAAACAGTTCATGATTATAAACCGTGTACCGTAGGTAGACAATCACACAAATTTAGTTTTCCCGCACCGTATGCGATAGTGTCTGACATCACACACGCTTTGCAAACGGCAATTCTATGCATTGTTACACACGTTTCCTCTCCGTGAACCGTGTCGGATTATGATTTACATCACACACGCTATGCTTTTATTAACCGTGTGCACTGTAATGACCTACAAACACTGATTACGCCCTAATTTAATTGTTGCTATTTAAAATTGTACCTAATTTAAAATTGAAAGTAGGCTTTAGCTTTATTCATATCCATCAGGTTCAAACAATCAATGCATTATTTGATTCACAGGTACATATGTTTAACAATTACATAAGCACCAAATAAAGAATGATGAACCAGGGTTCTATACTTGTAGTATTATAGATGGTAAAGAAAGAGGCGACAGACATTCCGGTTGCTGAACAAGGTGAACCTATTGTGCTCTCCTGGATGCAGAAGGCATGCAGGACTCTAGTCCAACCCCTTGTGATGGCAGGCCGCCAATCATGTAGTTTGAGAGGTAATCTTGAGTAAACTGCTTCAGGATCCACTGCAAAGGAAAAAAGATTCAGACATTGTCATCTAACACAACTAATTACGGGCAGTAAAAAGAAGGCTACAGGGTTCTTACTTACCATCCTGCAGTTCACTGTTGTCTTGCATAAAATGTAAACAAATAGTTCGATTGACGTCTTTGGACCCATTTTAATAACAATCTTTATCAGTTTTCTCACTTGATGCTGGTTCATGAATATCTCATTGCCCCAGAAAGGGTCGAAGTGTGGAACTTTGGCATTGATATATGTACCTAAAAGCACCAAGTTAATATTAGAAGCTAAACAACAATTGAAAAATGATGTAGTACAACACTCCCTCCATCCCATTATATAAGATTTTATTACATGTATATCTAGACATCATCAGAACATTAAGGTAACACTCTTCCTTGTTTCTATGTAGCCTGGGATTGCATATTTAGTCATTCAGTACAATGTATGTTGCTATGTAGCCTCAGATATATTAAATATGGCCCTAACCTACTGATAAATCGGTTACAGATATATTCAGTGAAATGTCCGATTCGATGATTAATCCCTTATCAGCCCCAGGCTTTATGGTACCAGCTACCGATATCATGAACAGTGAGTACATATAAGCAATGCGATGAAAATAACCTCGATGGAAAACAACACTGTTCTCAATATTGTCCTGCATGAGTACATATAAAGGCGTGTTAAGCACAAAAGGCTAAACATCAACCAAATATATCCATGGTAGACAACATAATCTACAAATGATAGCTTAAGTGTGCAGGCTTAAGCACACTAGTTAAGCAAAACAAGAAGTGGAAAGGTGTGTTAACTGCATCAGGCGTGACATTTAAAAACAATCAAATAGTCATTCAAACTGGTATTGTGCAGGTCTAAAGTACACTAGTTATTGTTAAAAAATGAAAAGGCATGTTAATTGCAATATCCTTAACAACAACCAAATATCGTAATTCATAGTGGTATTGTTGAAACTGTTATTGATGAAATTGAACTGCACGACAAATAGTTGCACATATAGAGTATCACATTGTGAAGAACTGAAATAAACAAGTCATAAGGCCATCTCTAGCCGATCATTTAAAAGTTAAAGAACTAAAACCCTTAGTGGATATATATATATATATACTCCAGCAATTTTTGGCATTTTCTAGTCAATCCCCTAAACTTAACATTGTAAGCTTCAATTTGATCAAGTTCAAAGCAGGTTCAACCGAAGGTAGCATGCATTCAAACATAAACATAGATAGTTTTGCATAACTGAACATAAAACTTAAATTTAAACTAAGCTAAACTACTTTCGGTCGAAGTAGAGGTCGAGCCAATCCTTCCTCGTCATCTACGGTGTGCCACGAGCCGGGTCCGGGCCGGTGCCGTCGTTGGGGTCGTTGGGGAAGGCACTCCTCCACTCGTCAGCGTCGATCTCCTCGTCCTCGGGGCCCACCTCGACGCCCTCCGCGCCGCCGCCGCCTTCGACCTCGTCATCGAAGGAGAGCATGATAACCTCGCCGCCCTCCGTGCCGCCGTCCTCGCCGCCTTCGACCTCGTCATCGAAGGAGAGCGCGATAACCTCGCCGCCCTCCGCACCGGCAAAGATCGCCCGCTCCGCCTCCATGAGCTCCGGATGCCGCCGGCGAAGCTCTTGCATGTAGGCCTCGTCGGCGGCCTCGGCCTCGAGGCATTCCCACGCCTCGCGGTCCTCCCGCGCCATGCCCATGCTCACCACCCCTGGCTCCGGCGGAACGAGGTTGACCGGACGTGTGCCGAAGGGGAAATTGAGCCTAGCCGCCGCGCCATGGTAGCGGACCTGCCAGAGGTCGAACTCCATGGATGCGAGCTCGGCCGTGTGGAAGCTACCGAGCCACCGGCGGGTGTGGGTCTCCCGATCTATAATCTCAGAGACCCATGTCCCCACCGCCGCTGCCGGACCCCGAGGTAGGACCTCATCGGCTGCCGGGTCCGAGGGAGGACGGGGAAGTCGTCGAGCCGGCGTAGGGGCGCGGCGGCGGGCGGATCGGGGGACCAGCGACGGCGGATCGAGCCCGTGGAGGATGACGGGGACACCTCGGCGGCCACCTTGCCGGCGTCGGCCGAAAAGGCCGCGATAAAACTCTTTTTGGCCATTGGCTCCTCGAGCTCCCCGGCACACAGGCAGAGGTTAAGGATGGAGGCACCAGCGATGGCGGCGACCTACCAATGGTTTCGAGGGTTGTGTGTCTGTGTGAGCGGAGGTTTTGGGGAGTGTGTGGTGTGTGTGGAGGGGGGCGGGGGCAAGGTGGTGTTGAGGAAATACTGCGGCAACTGAAAATTTTACTAGGCGGGAGTAACAAGGCGGGGCTACTGAAAATTTGGATCAAGGGCGAGCAGATATTATTGAGATTGCGAGGGATGGAGAGGCTACTGAAAATTTGAATCAAGGGACTGAAGCAGCACGGGAGTAACAGACATCGCACACGGTCCGCACATACTAATTGTGAGTTATCAAACATTAAAACCTTCCAGGTGGTAGATATTTTCAGGATTACGAGGTAGTAATATTTTCGAGATTGCGAGGGATGCAGAGGCAGGAGTATTTGGGGAGCGGGCTAGGGTGCTTGACACGCCGGCTGTGTACTGTAGACGACGCACCTTCTCACGTAAGCCATAGGCGTACTATACACCGACGGTGCTCCAGGATATTTTGTACTACATCTCACACGGGTCGTGGTAATAAACTATGTGGGATCTACTTGATTTTTCATCTTGATTTGAATTACATAATGGGGTCACAGCAGCAATGGATGGTGTTTGAATTGCTAGACCTTTTATCTGTAGTGAACATGCAACTATATGTGTGTCATAAAAGAATTGGAATTATTTAGGGTTCGTTTGGACATTTTATACATTAAACTAGTTTTCTAGCCATTTCAGGTGCACAATTCAAAATTAAACTACATGCACATGCTCCGGTTCATATAAATTGGTTGAAAAATCAAATCTGTGTCCTTGGGTGCATGCTTAGGTTCCATGCAAGAAATGAGAATGAATTTCAAACACCAGGGCACTGTTGATTGACGGCAAAACATTGAGATACCTGGTTTTTAAATTCTAGTAAATCCAAAACTCGTCTGAAATTCATGGAACTTGGCATGCTATCATGGAGCGGCATCAACATGCCATGGTAAAAATATTGTCCCATTTGGGGCAGGTTTGGGTATAAGCGTGATGGTTTGGGTAGGGAACGTGCCTCCTTTGGGGACGGAACGATATCCGTTGCGTGTTATTGCTTTCAAAAAAATTCTAGTCTCAACATAGAACAACAGGAGTGTTGTGTTTAATTTTGGAATTTTTCGGGGTTCGTTTGGCCTATTTTATACATTAATTGAGTTTCTGGGCATTTAATGTGCATAATTCAAATTTGAACTACAAGCACATGCTCCAGTGCACCAAAGTTGGTTGAAAAATCACATGTGTGTCCTTGGGTGAATTTCTAGGTCCCATGCAAGAGATGGGAATGAGATTCAAACACTAGGGCACTGTTGATTGCCTGCAAAACGTTGAGATACCTGGTTTTTAAATTCTAGTAAATCCAAAACTTGTCTGAAATTCATGAAACTTGGCATGATCATGGAGCAGCATCAACATGCCGTGGTCAAAAATTTGTCCCATTTGGGGTTGGTTTGGGTATAAGCTTCTCACAAACCAGAGCTTCTCACAACAAGCGTGATGGTTTCGATAGGGAACGTGCCACCTTTGGGGACGGAACGATATCCGTTGCCTCTTATTGCTTTCAAAAAAATTCTAATGTCAACATAGAACAACAGGAGTGTTGTGTTTAATTTTGGAATTTTTCGGGGTTCATTTGGCCTATTTTATACATTAATTGAGTTTCTAGGCATTTAATGTGCATAATTCAAATTTGAACTACAAGCACATGCTCCAGTGCACCAAAGTTGGTTGAAAAATTACGTGTGTGTCCTTGGGTGAATTTCTAGGTCCCATGCAATAGATGGGTATGAAATTCAAACACCAGGGCATTGTTGATTGCCGTCAAAACGTTGAGCTACCTGGTTTTTAAATTCTAGTAAATCCAAAACTCATATGAAATTCATGGAACTTGGCATGCTATCATGGAGCGGCATCAACATGCCGTGGTAAATGTTTTGTCCCATTTGGGGCAGGTTTTGGTATAAGCTTCTCACAAACCAGAGCTTCTCACAACAAGCGTGATGGTTTCGGTAGGGAACGTGCCACCTTTGGGGACGGAACGATATCCGTTGCCTCTTATTGCTTTCAAAAAATTTCTAGTGTCAACATAGAACAACAGGAGTGTTGTGTTTAATTTTGGAATTTTTCGGGGTTCATTTGGCCTTTTTTATACATTAATTGAGTTTCTAGGCATCTAATGTGCATAATTCAAATTTGAACTACAAGCACATGCTCCAGTGCACCAAAGATGGTTGAAAAACACATGTGTGTCCTTGGGTGAATTTCTAGGTCCCATGCAAGAGATGGGTATGAAATTCAAACACCAGGGCATTGTTGATTGCCGGCAAAACGTTGAGATACCTGGTTTTTAAATTCTAGTAAATCCAAAACTCGTCTGAAATTCATGAAACTTCACATGCCATCATGGAGCGGCATCAACATGACGTGGTAAAACTTTTGTCCCATTTGGGGTAGGTCTGGGTATAAGCTTCTCACAAACCAGAGCTTCTCACAACAAGCGTGATGGTTTCGGTAGGGAACGTGCCACCTTTGGGGACGGAACGATATTCGTTGCCTCTTATTGCTTTCAAAAATTTTCTAGTGTGAACATAGAACAACAGGAGTGTTGTGTTTAATTTTGGAATTTTTCGGGGTTTGTTTGGCCTTTTTATACATTAATTGAGTTTCTGGGCATCTAATGTGCATAATTCAAATTTGAACTACAACCACATGCTCCAGTGCACCAAAGTTGGTTGAAAAATCACATGTGTGTCCTTGGGTGAATTTCTAGGTCCCATGCAATAGATGGGAATGAAATTCAAACATCTGGGCGTCGTGGCTCGGCCGGAAAGATTGAGAAACTTGGTTTTTTACTTCCTGTAAATCCAAAACACGCCTGAAAATCATGAAACTTGGCATGGTGTCATGAAATGGCACCAACATGCTGCGGTAATTTTTTGTCCGATTTGCGAAGGCGCACACATTAACAATCAACAAAGTCATTTTGGAACAAGTGTTGTCACATCACAAATCGGAAACACAAGTATTATTGAAACCGTGGGCGTTCTACTTACCAATTACGTGCCGCCACGCGTCCCCTTTTTTTATTGGCTAGGAGGTGCCGTGCGGGCTAGCTATTTGAGTATGGGAGGCGTGCGATCAGACCCCTGCGCGTGCTCATCAGGAGGAGATCCCTTTGACCGCTACCCACCCCCACCTCCCTCCCAACGTCTCCATTAATGGCGCCCGAGCCCCTGTTCTACGGCATGGCTATATGTCTCACCAGACTGAGATTTAAGAGAGAAAAATGAAAATTTGAAAAGAAAGTTTTGCACGGATCTTGATGTAAGATCCGACGGACCTATATAGCATCGACTGTGACTTATAGCAAGCATGATGAAAATAAGGACGATGACAGTAAATAATAATGGTCTTACATATTTAGGAACATAATTAAAAAAAGCCACATGCGGCAATGCCCGAAATACACAAGGGCAAACGAAGAAGGAAGACAATGATCTGGCTCGCTGATCTCTACTTTCTTGATGCGTTATTGCAGGCCGCGGGAACTAGTCTCCGCAGTGAGCGGCGATGAGCTCTTTCTTGTCCTCAAGATGGTGCTTGAGAGCATCCACCGATTCCTCCACCAACCTTCTGCGCTCGATGCGCAGCATGGCATTCTCGTCCATAAGTTTCTCGACAACGACGCCGGTCCTCTTCAACAACGCAGTGGTCTCTGTCGGGTGGTAGGTGCGACATATGCCAACGGGTGGCTTATCATTGTGGGAGCCAGTAAGACATCGCCGGTGCCTGGAAACGGGATAAGGCGAAGACATGCACGCCGGCGAATCTTACCCAGGTTCGGGGCTCTCCGTGGAGATAACACCCCTAGTCCTGCTCTGCGGGGTCTCCGCATGATCACTAGATCAACACAAGTGGCTACAAGTGGCTCCTTGAGCTGTTTGGCTAGAGGAAGAAGAAGGGCAAGGCTAGCTCTCCTCTTCTCTCTATGTGGTGTCTATAACTCTAAGAGATCAACCCTTTGCATGGGTGCCCCGGGGGGTTTATATAGGCCTACCACCCAGGGGTACAATGGTAATCCGGCTGGACGCGGGTCCTAGCCGTCAGTGTCTGTATTCGTCGGCTTCTCCGCCGACAGCTGGGGCCCGCCGACTGGTGGGTCCCGCCGGCTGCCGGCCTCTTGGCCGACAGACCGGCCCCACCGCCTGGGGGTCTCGTCGGTGGCTAGTTACTGTAGCCTCGCCCCTGATGACGAGGGCTTTGTCGAGGTAGGCATGGCTACAGTGCCGCCGCCTGGCGAGCTCTCACTGTAGCCTTACCTCGTCTTGTCTCCTCAATGATGCGCATACTTCGAGGGTGGGAGGCAGCCGGCTATTGGAAGCTGGCTACACCCCAAGCCGACTGGGGGAGGCTTGGCCGCCTTCGAGCGTCTCTCTGGCTGAAGGGGTCCGCCGCCCACGGGCCGTACTGACAGCCTGCCGTGGGTGGCGTCATGGTCAACAGGGCAACAGTGCCGCATCGGACGGGGGATGGCCGACCCATACGGCGCACTGTGGCCACGCGTGCTCCGGTATTTGGGGGTGGCAGGCGGTACTGTAGCCACGCCCCGTCTCGTCACCGTTATGTGGGTGCAGCCCTTGACGGTGCAGTCTTGGACGGCTTCTAGGAGTCGGTCCTCTTGTGGCCGGCTTCTGGGAGCCGGCCATCTTGTGGCTCTCTTGAGGAGGGTCTTTAGGGCCGGGTTGCCTTCCAGTAGTCGGCCTGTGAGATAGTCGGCCAGGGGAAGGCGGCCCTGTGCTTTGGGTGCTTCAAGGCTCGATCGGCCTGATAATTTTTGAGGAACCAGGGGGAGTCGGTTAGGCTACCCGTGGTCATTTACTCCGAAAGTAGTCCCCGAAGCTGGTCGGGCTTCGAGGTTGAAAGGAGGACGAGAAGCTCAATCAGCTTCCTATCTTGAAGAGCCAGCAGCTAGGAGCCGGCTTTGGTCAGGTGCGCCGTCTTGGTGAGGTTTTGAAGTGTGAAGGCGGGAGCCAGCCGGCGCGCACGCCGGGTCACGGGCCGGCCGCTTGCTGCCCGCGCGCCATTTGGCACCCTCCGGCTGGAAGGGCCTGCCAGCCCACGCGCGTGACGGGACGCCGCTGCAGGCCGGGGCCCGCCACTTCCACGCCTAGGCCTAGGTGTGGATCTTCTGTGGCCCAGAATGGGTGGCTCGCCTTCCAACGGCAGTTTCCGCACGCCGTTAGGGCGTAATAATCGCGGGACGTGGGGGAGTGGGCGCAGTTAATCCCACGTCCCCCCCACGCCTCACCTCCTCGGCTTTGCCGCACGAGGCTATAAATAGGGGGAGGAGGGGGAGCGGCAGACGCTCGCACGCTCACCCTCGCTCCGCCATCTTCTTCTTTTTCCTCTCCATCGCCGCAGCCCCTCGCCGTCGCGCCGTCCCTCTAGTCTTCGCACCACCCCGCAGCTTCGCTGCCGCAGGGCCGTGGTTTCGCTGTCGCCGCGCCCTTTCTCATCAGCTTCTTGCCGTCATGTTGCGTGGCGGAGACTGGGACGGCTCCAACGTCCACGCGGACCACATCGACTTCCTCCGCAAGACGCGGCGGTTGCCCGGCGAGGACCACGTGCGGGTCCGTCTTGCGCTGAAGAGGGAGATCTCGCCGGTGCGGGAGGAAGGCGAGCGGGTAATCTTCCGCTCGCACTTCCTGCGCGGCCTTGGTCTGCCTGCGAGCGCCTTCTTCCGCTCCTTCCTTGAATTCTACCAGCTCCAGCCGCACCACCTCACTCGAAACACGGTGGTGCTGCTGTCTGCCTTCGTCACTTTGTGCGAGGGCTTCCTTGGCGTCCTTCCCACCCTCGAGCTCTGGGGGGAATTCTTCCAGTCCAAGCTCGGCACCACCATGCAGGGCATGCCGGCTCAGAGCGGCGCCTTCATCGCGGTGCAGAGGCCGGTAGCCGACAACCCTTTTCCTCCCATCAAGTTGATCCAGTCGGTGAAGCGCTGGCAGAAATCCTACTTCTACGTGAAGAACGTCGCCCCGCAGGGCGACTTCGTCAACTTGCCGGATTATGTAGCCAGCCCACCGGCTGGGAGGCGGTCCCAGTGGTCCTATCGGGCCAGGACGCTGTCGCCTGCTGGAGCCGCCGCCGTCGCGCGACTCCGGGTAATGGTCCAGTCGGAGGGCCTGACCGGGTCCGACCTGCTGGTCGCCTTCGTGGTGCGCCAAGTGCTCCCGCTCCAAGGCCGCCTTCATATGATCTGTCAGATGAGCGGCCAACTCGATCCGAGTCGGATGTGCACCAAGGAGATGCCTCACGCCGAGGTAGCTCTTATGGTGAACTACCTCGCGAACTGCAAGCTCACCGACGAGTGGCAGTTTGGAAAGGAGCCGTACTCCCGTGCCCATCCCTCGCCTATGGTAAGCTTTCTTTATCTTCTCTTCTTTGCTTTTGTCACCAAGTTTCTCTTGGCCGACTCTGATCAGTCGGTTTGTCTTGACAGAGCCCCCTCCTTCGACCGGCAGCCGGAGCAGCGGGGGCGGAGCGCCAATTTCTCCCCGACCGGGCGACATGACTTGGACGACCCCGACTTGAGGGCGGCCGCTCTGGACGACAACACCGAGGGGGGAGGCGGCAAGGCAGGCGGCTCCGGGCTTGGAGCCAGCTTCGACGACTGGCCGGAGGATGACGAGGCGGAAGTCGTCCCGCGCCGCCAGCCGGCGTCCGACCATGGCGCGGGCTCGTCTACCGTGCCGGCTGCCCGAGGCGGCGCGTAGAAGCGCCGGGCCGCATCGGGCCTATTCGGCAGTCGGCCGAAGAAGCCCAAGAGCACGACAGCGGCGACCAACCGGGATGAGGCAGCCGCGAAGGCTGCCTGCTTCCGCAAGGTGGTGAAGCAGCCACAAATGGTTTCGGTGTAAGTGTCGATTCTCTCACATATTCTTCTTCTTTTTCATTGATATCTTCTGAATCCTTGTCTCGACTTATCAAACAGGGCTCCGCTCTCTCTTGAGCGGACCGCTGCCGCCTCCGTGGTTGGATCGGCAGGAGGATCCGCAAGCACCCGCCGCGTGGACCCCCGTGCCGAGCTTCAAGCAGCGACGGAGCGGAATGCGCGGGAGGAGCGGGAGGCGGAGGAGCTGAGGGCGGCCGCTGCCAAGGCGGTGCAGGATCTGGCGGAGGAGTCGGCGGCAGCAGCCGACGCAGCGGCCAAGACCCAGGCGGAGGCCGCAGCCACAGAGAGGGCAGCGGAGGCCCTGCTTGTCGTCCCCCTGCGCTCCGTGGCGCCCGAGATCCCGGAGCCCCCGCCGGAGGAAGCCGGTGGCGACCTGCCGGGGATGGAGTGGGAGGAGGACGACGTCGTCGTCCGGGAGACGGGGGCGGCACCGCCATCGCCGACTGGGGCGGACCAAGGCAGCTGTCCTAATGCGCCGCCCGTGCAGCCGGCTGGAGGCGAGCCGGCTGCGAGGACGGACCTGGTGGTCCGATCGCCATCGCGCCAGCGCGCGGGGAAGGCGACTTCGGCGCCGGACCCGCAGAAGGCCGCGGGCTCTAGCTCGTCGCCCAGGATCTGGAGACGGCCAGCGCCAGCTCGGGGTGGACACCGGGTGGTGGGACGGCCGTGGTGAACGTGGCGGCGCAAGAAGTCCGGAACCGGCTTCAGTCCCAGGCCGCCGTGCTGAGGCAGTACAATCAAGAGTTCCGCGCAACACGAACGGCCATTCGGGTGAGTCTTCCCACTTTTCTGTTTCTTGATCTTGATTTCTTCCGTGGGGGCGTGTCAGCGCACCCACTGGGTGTAGTCCCCGAGTTCCGAGTCAGCTGCTGAGCAGGCGGCTTGGAACTTCTTAGTAGACTTCGGTTGCTATCTTGTTCTTATTCGCTCCTCTGTCCCACTTGCAGGACTACCACAACCTCCATGCGGCTACCTTTAACTCCCAGGCTCAGGAGCTGACCCAGAAGACCGCTGATCTAACTCAGAGCCGGAGTAAGTGCTTCATCTTTTATCTCACGTGGGGGCGCGTCAGCGCACCCACTGGGTGTAGTCCCCGAGATTCGGGCCGACTGCTGAGCAGTCGGGCCGAATCTTTCCTGGCGACTTCTTTCTTATTGCTTTTTTCTTCTTTGCCATATCCGCAGCGGCCAATGCCGACCTGAGGGAGCAGTTGGGTGGGGCCCAGACCGCCTTTCGCGCCAAGGAAGCCGAGTGCAACGCCTTGGCCAGGGAGCGTGACCGCTTGGCCAAGAGGCTGGCCGACCAGGAGGAGAGCCATAAGGCGGCCCTGAAGGCCGCGCAGGACAGCGAGGCTGCCCTCCAAGCCGAATATGAGACCGAGGCGGTGGGCCGGGCTGAGGCAAGGCAATCGCTGATCAACGGCTACGGCCAGATCGAAGATTTGGTTGACGGTAGGCTGCCTTCTTCTTCGTTCCTTCGCTTGCCGCCTGCCATTTGGTCCATTTTGTCACTGTGTTTTTTCTCTTCCTTTCTTACTTGTGCAGAGTACTTCCCTGGTTACTCCACTGCCGCCAACCAAATCGTCGAGGCTCACCGCGAGGCGCAAAGGCAGGCTGGTGCTGAGATCGCGCCAGACGCTCGCCGGTCGCTTGAAGAGCAGCTTCTGGCGATCCAAGCCCGCCTCCAGCCGGCTCACCGCATGCTCCGCCATCTTCAGTGCGTTGGGGCGCAAGTGCTGGACGCCCTCTAGCCCGGCGAGGTGGTTCCCCGTACCCCCAGTCAGACTGCCGACTGGCTGGAGGTAGCGGTTGGCCGCTTCGAGGCCTGGAAGGCTTCTGCAGCTCGGTCAGGCGCCAGGCGGGCGCTAGAGTTCGTCAAAGCTTGGTATCCTGAGCTGAGCTTGGACCAGCTGGCCACCTGGCAACAGGAGGCCGACGAGGAGCTGGAGGCGGTGCGGCCGGCTATCATCCAGCGCGCCTCGGCGATCGCCGACTACACCGACACCAGTGCCTTTGCCCCTGAGGTGGATGATGACGGCATTGCTCAGCCGGAGGAGTGGTTTGGGCTGAACCCGGCGGACGGTGAGGACTCGATGGAGGAGATCGACTCCAGCGACGAGGGCGAAGAGGAGGAGGGAGAGGATGGTGAACACGCCGTGCCAGACGGTGGAGCAACCGGCCAGCCTCAGCTTGATCGTGCCTCCAGCAACGAGGCGCGTGCGAGCGCGCCGCCTGCAGCCGGCGATGATCAAGCTGAGACTCGCCAGCCGGCCACTGCTCCAGCCAGCACTGCCGTCTCCACCGACCTGCCTGGCTCACCTGTTGCACCCTTGACCTGATCTGCCGTCTTTACTTTCCTGTTTTATTACTCTTTGAACAATATTTTGTTAAGTTTGCGCAGTTCCACCCACTGGGGTGTATTCAAACTTTGTTGAATGCCGGTCTTTTGAAGGCCTTTTTTGTAAATATAATAATGCATGTGCTTGGCTTCTGATTGTATTTGCTTTTCATCTTTTTGGCTGTTTCCTTTGCCGCCCTCCCTTGGTCGCCGCCTCCCAGCCGGACAGTTGCTCTACAGTTGTGGCTGGAGAAGTGCTTGGCCGTTTGGGAGGGCAAGTACTCTAGATTTCTTAGATTGTAGCAAGGTGAATGGGAAGCCGGCCAGCCGGCTGTTCTGACAGCCGGTTGGCGGGGTGGTAGGCCGGCTTGTGTTATATAAGTTCGTTAGTCCTTAGCCGTTTTTCGTGTGGGCATCCTTTCTTGCCTTTGACTCTTGCCAGTCGGACAACCAGTTCTTTGAGCTGCGACTTTCAACAAGAGAAGGCTTGGGTGCCGGCACACTACTTGTCTGACTGTAGGTAGAACTTTAATATAACTCAAGGCGGCAAGTCCCCAGGTCGACTGATCGAACTCGGTGCCGGACAGAAAAAACGAATGTAATAATACATTCATAGGTATGACACTCGTCATACATAGATAAAAGATGGCAGTCCCCGAGTGCTCCTCGGGGGGCCCGTTGTCTTGTACTTAATACAAAAGGTAGCGTGGTACATACTGCTTTTAACTGTAAAATCTTCGGAGGAGATTGGCGTTCCATGGTCGTTCCGACTCCTTGCCGGAATCATCTCCCTTGCGTGCCTTCGGCTTCTGTGCGTCGATCTGGTAGTAGGAGTCATTGCCTAGAGCCTTGCTGATGACGAATGGGCCTTCCCAAGGGGCCGAGAGCTTGTGCTGGCCGGCTGTTCGCTAGATCAGCCGGAGCACAAGATCGCCCTCTTGGAAGGATCTTGGCTTGACCTTCCGGTTGTGGTAATGGCGCAAACCCTGCTGGTAGATGGCGGACCGGCTGAGTGCTAACAGCCGGCCCTCTTCCAGCAGGTCAACACCGTCTTCTCGCGCTTCCTTGGCCTCCGCCTCCGTGTACATGGTGACCCGAGGTGAGTCGAACTCAATGTCAGTTGGGATGACAGCCTCGCCACCATATACAAGGAAGAAAGGGGTGAAGCCGGTTGACTTGTTCGGGGTAGTACGCAGACTCCAGAGGACAGCCGGCAGCTCGTCGAGCCAGCAGCCGGCCGAACGCTCCAGTGCTACGACCAGTCGGGGCTTGATGCCGGAGAGGATGAGGCCGTTTGCTCGCTCGACTTGGCCGTTTGACTGCGGGTGGGCAACGAACGCTAAGTCCAGTCGGATGCCCTGTGTCGCGCAGAAACGTGCCACTCCTCCTTTGGCAAAATTCGTGCCATTGTCGGTGATGATGCTGTGTGGTATGCCATACCGGGTGGTGATATCTGCGATGAACGTCACGGCAGTCGGCCCGTTCAGCTTCTTGATTGGCTTCGCTTCAATCCACTTGGTGAATTTGTCCACGGCGACAAGCAGATGTGTCATGCCGCCGCACGCCGTCTTGAATGAGCCCACCATGTCCAATCCCCAGACCGCAAAGGGCCAGGTGAGGGGGATGATCTTGAGTGCAGAAGCCGGCAGGTGTTGCTTGGAGCTGAAGACTTGGCACTCTTTGCAGCATTTGACTAATCCTTGGCGTCTTCCAAAGCAGTCGGCCAGAAGAACCCATGGTAGAAAGCTTTGGCGACAAGTGATCTTGAGGCCGCGTGGTGGCCGCATTCGCCTTGGTGGATGTCCTTGAGGACTGCTATTCCCTTCTCTGGCTCGACGCAGCGCTGGAAAACTCCAGTGACGCTACGCTTAACGAGTTCTCTGTTTATTATTGTGTATGCTCCGGCTCGGCGTTGAACTTGTCCTGCCGAGATCTCGTCAGTTGGCAGCTCTCTATTTACCAGGAAGTTGAGGATGGGTTGGGCCCATGATGGAGCTGTGACTTCTTCTATTGCCAATACGGCTACTGCGACCAGGGTGGGTGGGTTGGGTGGTGAAGAGTTGGAGTCGGGCACCGCCTGTTGTGTCGTTGCAGTCCCCAGGCCGACTGCTGCAGTCCTCGGGCCGGGTTGTGAAGTCCCCGAGCCGGGTGCGACTACGGCAGTCCCCGGGCCGCCTGTCGAAGTCCCCGAGCTGCCTGCTGGGTTCCCCAAGTCGGATCCGACTGCATCAGGGGCAGGCGGTACGAAGATGGAGTCTGATTCTGGAGACGGCTTGACAGACGGTTTGAGGAGGCGTTGGAGAGAGACGCCGGTTGGTATAGCTTGTCGGGTGGAGCCGATTCGTGCCAGGGCATCTGCTTGCTCGTTGTCGGCCCGTGGCACGTGGAGGAACTCGCATCCTTCAAAGTATCCGCAGATTTGCTGAACGAGGAATCGGTAGCTCGCCATGTTTGCATCCTTGGCGTCCCAGTCGCCGGATGATTGCTGGACTACCAAATCCGAGTCGCCATAGCACAGGATCCAGCGGATGCCGAGCTCTTTGGCTAGCCGGAGCTCGTGTATGAGCGCTTCGTACTCGGCCATGTTGTTGGAGGCGGCAAATGAATTTGCAATGTGTATCTGAGTTTGTCGCCCTTGGGAGAGGTGAGGACGATGCCGGCTCCCAAGCCGGTGCGCATCTTGGATCCATCAAAGTGCATCCGCCAATGAGTGGAGTCGGGAGCCGGCGGTAGGTACTGGGTCTCGGCCCAGTCGACAAGGAAGTCGGCCAATGTTTGCGACTTGATGGCGGTGCGAGGCTGGTAGAAGATCGTGTAAGGAGCCAGCACAATGGCCCACCTAGCCACCAGCCGGATGCATCCTGGCTGCCTATCATCTCGGCGAGCGGGGCAGTACATACGACCGTGATGGGATGCTCTTGAAAGTAGGGCTTCAGCTTCTTGGCGGCGAAGTATACTCCATAGCACATCTTCTGGAAGTGCGGGTAGTTTTGCTTCGAGGTGGACAGTACTTCACTCAAATAATACACAGGCCTCTGGACTAGCTGAGCCCGGCCTTCTTCTGGGCGTTGGACCACAATAACTGTACTGACCACTCGGCTAGTCGCGGCAATGTAAAGGAGCATGGGCTCTTTCTCAGTCGGCGCCGCCAAGACAGGCGGTGTGGTTAGCATCTTCTTCAACTCGTGAAAAGCTTGGTCCGCTTGGTCGTTCCACTCGAAGTGGGTGGACTTTTTCATGAGGCGGTACAGGGAGAGAGCCTTCTCTCCTAGCCGGCTGATGAAGCGGTTCAGAGAGGCCAGGCACCCGGTAAACTTTTGGACGTCTCGCAGCTTGGTAGGAATCTCCATTCTCTCTATGGCCTTGATCTTCACTGGGTTGCACTCGATGCCGCATTCGGAGACCAAGAAGCCTAGAAGCTGGCCGGCCGGTACTCCGAACACGCATTTGTCCGGGTTGAGCTTGATCTGAATCTGGCGCAAGTTGGCAAATGTTTCTCTGAGGTCTTCCAGCAGGGTGCCGCGCTTCTCTGTCTTCACCACAATATCGTCTACATAGACGTGGGCATTTCTGCCGAGTTGCTTGAGGAGGCATTTCTGCATGCAACGCTGAAAAGTGGCACCGGCATTTCTCAAGCCGAATGTCATAGTCAGGTAGCAGAAAGCTCCGAATGGTGTGATGAAGGCGGTCTTCAGGCTGTCGGCTGGATCCAACTTGATCTGATGGTAGCCTGAGTAAGCATCCAAGAAACTCAACAGCTCGCATCCGGCTGTGGAGTCTATCACTTGATCGATTCGAGGTAAGGCAAACGGATCTTTGGGGCAGGCTTTGTTGAGGCTGGTGTAATCTATACACATGCGCCATTTATTGTTTTTCTTCAACACCAGGACCGGGTTGGCAAGCCACTCTGGAAAAAACACCTCCATAATGAAGTCGGCTGCCAGAAGCCGAGCTATCTCTTCTCCTACAATCCTTCTCTTTTCCTCCGACAGTCGGCGGAGAGGTTGTTGACTGGTTTTGTGTCTGCTCGGACGTGTAGCTTGTGCTCGGCGAAATCCTTCGGAACACCCGGCATGTCCTTTGGGGACCGTGCAAAGATGTCCAGATTCTCACAGAGGAAATCGACGAGCTCGCCTTCCTATTTGCTGTCCAGGTTTGCACCAATGACAGCAAACCTCTCCGGGTTCTCCGGGTCCAGAGGTATCTTCTTTGTTTCCTTTGCCGGCTGGAAGGAGCCTTGAGCATCATATTCCTTGGGGTCAGGGGACAAGGGCCGACTGCTTGCCGGCCATGGACATGACTCGGTCCAGCATCTTCTTTTCTTCAGCAATCACGAGGGACTCGGCCAGCCGGTTGCTGGCTGCAGCACACTCGGAGGATTTCTTGTAGTCTCCGGCTATGGTGATGATCCCCTTTGAACTCGGCATCTTCATCTTGAGGTAGGCGTAGTGGGGCACAGCCATGAACTTGGCCAGGGCAGGTCGGCCACGCGTGGTAAGGGCTCTCTAGATCCACCACTTCAAACCAGATTGCTTCTCGGTGGAAGTGTTCCTTGTCTCTGAAAAGAACATCCATCTTAATCTTGCCGATTGGTGAGCAGGACAGGCCGGGTACGATGCCATGGAACACAGTCCGGCTTGGCATGAGTTGCTTCGTCTTGATATTCAGCTTCTCCATGGTGTCGCGGTACAGTATGTTGATGTTGCTCCCACCGTTAATCAGTACACGGGAGAAACGGGCAGCTCGCCTTTCTTTTGCGAGG
Organism: Aegilops tauschii subsp. strangulata; assembly: GCF_002575655.3. Lineage (NCBI taxonomy): Eukaryota > Viridiplantae > Streptophyta > Magnoliopsida > Poales > Poaceae > Aegilops > Aegilops tauschii. Next base: position 491,985,209 of record NC_053039.3, read on the forward strand.
GTGGCGTCTAACACCAACGCATAAGAGCCGGTAGACGGCATCACCTATGGGTGATCGGCCCGGCTCCAGCTGATAGGCTTCTCAGACCAATGCATAAACTCTGGGTTGCTAGAGGCCACCGCGTTGACTTCTTGGTGCTGTCGGCGCCGACTGCGCCTGTCTTCAGAGCTTGTAAAGACGACGTAGGCGGCGTGCTCGTCTGGGAACTCGTCTTGAATGGCTCCGACTGCTGGTCGAGCAGCCGGCTGCTGAGGGGCTGGAGGTGGTGGGCCGGCAGGTGGAGGCGGCACCAGCCCTTCGCCTTTGGAGATCCGCGTGAGCCAATGACACTTCCGGGTCGTGTGGTTGGACGGCTTCGCACCGCTGTGGAACTTGCAGGGGGGCATCAAGGGTTTGCTCGTAGGAGAAAGCCAGCTGCCAAGCCAGCCTGCCGCCCTTCTGCTTCTTGGGCACGGGCCGCTCTTCAGGTTGTTCGTCTTCGACTATGGCCACTTGCCGACTGGTGGAAGGCGGCATAGGGGCCTTGCGCTTGTTGTCGTTCTGGTAAGGGTGTCGATTGGAGTCACCAGCCAGTGTCTTGGGAGCCGGAGCGAGCACCTTTCCAGAGGCGTCCACTTGAAGCTCGGTCTTCATTGAAGAGTCGGCCGTGGCGTACTTGTCTGCTATGATCAGCAGCTCGTCGAGGGTAGTCGGCTCTTCGCAGAGGAGTCGGTGCTTGAGGAGGGTGCCCTCTCGGCACCCGGCGGTGAAGTACTCTATGGCTTGAACCTCGTGCACCCCTTCGCAGGAGTTGCGGAGCTCGGCCCAACGCGTGAGGTAGTCGCGACTTGTTTCGCTGGGCCCTTGGACGCACAAGGAGAGCTGGCGGGGCTTGGGAGGCCGCTTGTACGTGCTGGTGAAGTTGCGGATGAAGACTTCCGTGAAGTCTAGCCAGCTGTTGATGCTGTAGGGCTTGAGGCTGTTCAACCAAGTGCGTGTCGTGCCTTGAAGCATGAGCGGGACGTACTTCATGGCAACACGCCTGTTGTCGTTCGCTATGCGGACTGCAGTGGAGTTCGATCAACCAGTCTTCCGGCTTCACGGAGCCGTTGTATTTTGGTGTGTCTCTTGGGAGCGAGAACCCTTTGGGGAAGGGCTCGTCGCGGATGAGGGGGCCAAAGCAAGGCGGGCCGACATCGTCTTCTTCTTCTAGCGCTAGGGAGCGCGCTAGGCGGTCGATCCGGTGGCGGGCGTCATTCAGCCGACTCCTTCGCGGTGGCCTAGTCGGCCGCCGAGAGTCGGATGCGTAACAGGCGGCGGGGTGGGATATCTCTCCCCACGAGGCGGGGGAGGAGGCGAATCGCCTCGTCGTTCCACAGCTCGTGGGCGGCATTCTGTGTCGCGCTCGATGGTGAGACGAGTCCGACTACGGCTAGCAGCCAGCTCCTTGTCTTTTCTCACGCGGGCGCCGTCTGCAGTCGGCGTCCGGGATGTCGCGTCGTGCTCGACGTGGGGGAGGACTTTCAGCGCAGGCGCTGGCTTCATGCCGCTCTGTGGCCGCGTCGATCAGCTGCTGGATGCGTCTAGTCATGTAGGGGAGCTCGTCGGCCCCCAGCCCGTTCATCTCGTCTACGGCCGCATGAGCGGCACGCAGGTTCTTGAGCGGCGTAGCGTAGACTGGGCGGTCTGCTCCCAGCATGCTGGCAATGGCCGCGCCGCGCTTCTTGACGATGCCGGCTCGGCTCGGCCCGCCAGGAGGCGGCGTACCCAAGGTGGCGCGGTCGACTTCACGCTGGTGAGCCTCAGTGAGGCGTCTCATGGATGCTATCTTCTGGCCCTCCGCGATGAGGGCGAGGCGGCGTGCCTCCAGTGTCTCGGCGTCGGCGTCGGCCGGGATGGGGTCGGACAAGTAGTGCAGCGCCACTTGTAGGGCGTCGTGGGCGTTCTCGCCTGAGACGGCGCCGTGGCTGATGACCAGCACCTCGGTGACAGCGCTGCTGCCACTGTCGGCTCGAGGAAGAGGGTCATCAATGATCACCACGTTGGTGGGGAAGGCGTCAAGCGATGCTGTGTCGGAGTTGACAAGCATCGGGTCGGTGGAGCCGACCGACTCCAAGTCCACTGCAAGCTCGCTGGAGAGGTGAAGCTGGTCGAGGAGGCTGATGAGGCGGCTCTCGGGCAGTCTGTGCCCGCGTCGGACGCAGGCTCGTCGGAGATGCGAGCCTCGCCTAGAAGATCGGCGAGGCAGCTCGCCGCGCAGGCGTCATCGACGCCTTGCATCGCGTCGGGGCAAGCGCCATCGGGCGTGCCGGGCTGGCTACGCTCGCTGGGAAGGAAAAGGGTTCCCGTCCAGAACAGGTCTCCGGACGACGGTGCACCTGGCCCCACGGTGGGCGCCAAATGTCGGGTGGTATGTGCGACATATGCCAACAGGTGGCTTATCATTGTGGGAGCCAGTAAGACATCGCTGGTGCGTGGAAACGAGATAAGGCGAAGACATGCACGCCGGCGAATCTTACCCAGGTTCGGGGCTCTCCATGGAGATAACACCCCTAGTCCTACTCTGCGGGGTCTCCGCATGATCACTAGATCAACACAAGTGGCTACAAGTGGCTCCTTGAGCTATTTGGCTAGAGGAAGAAGAAGGGCAAGGCTAGCTCTCCTCTTCTCTCTATGTGGTGTCTAAAACTCTCAGAGATCAACCCTTTGCGTGGGTGTCCCGGGGGGTTTATATAGGCCTACCCCCCAGGGGTAAAATGGAAATCTGGCTGGAGCGGGTCCTAGCCGTCAGTGTCTGTATTCGCCGGCTTCTCCGCCGACCGCTAGGGCCCGCCGACTGGTGGGTCCCACCGGCTGCCGGCCTCTTGGCCGACAGGCTGGCCCCACCGCCTGGGGGTCTCGTCGGTGGCTAGTTACTGTAGCCTCGCCCCTGATGACGAGGGCTTTGTCGAGGTAGGCATGGCTACAGTGCCGCCGCCTGGCGGGCTCTCACTATAGCCTTACCTCGTCTTGTCGCCTTAATGATGCGCATACTTCGAGGGTGGGAGGCAGCCGGCTATTGGGAGCCGGCTACACCCCAAGCCGACTGGGGGAGGCTTGGCCGCCTTCGAGCGTCTCTCTGGCTGAAGGGGCCCGCCGCCCGCGGGCCATACTGACAGCCTATCGTGGGTGGCGTCATGGTCAACAGGGCAACAGTGCCGCGCCGGACGGGGGATGGCCGACCCGTACGGCGCACTGTGGCCACGCGTGCTCCGGGATTCCGGGGTGGCAGGTTGTACTGTAGCCACGCCCCGTCTCGTCACTGTTATGTGGGTGCAGCCCTTGAGGGTGCAGTCTTGGCCGGCTTCTGGGAGTCGGTCCTCTTGTGGTCGGCTTCTGGGAGCCGGCCATCTTGTGGCTCTCTTCGGGAGGGTCTTTAGGGTCGGGTCGCCTTCCAGTAGTCGGCCTGTGAGATAGCCGGCCAGGGGAAGGTGGCCATGTGCTTTGGGTGCTTGAAGGCTCGATCGGCCCGATAATTTTTGAAGAGCCAGGGGGAGTCAGTTAGGCTACCCGTGGTCACTCACTCCGACAGTCTCCTCCTGCTGCTCCGCACTTCCGACGATCTTCGCCCTCAGCAGGTTGCGCTCGGCCCGGAGCTTCGCATTGCTCTCATTTAGCTGCCGGATGACGACGGTAGCCTATTCAAAAGTGGCTTTCATGTCGTCCTGCAACCTCGCCCAGCCGGAGATCTCATCCATCTGGCGATGGACAATCGCATGCGTGCGCCTGTAAGAGTCCTCGCCTGCCCGCGAGACATTTTCCTAGGCCGCCGCTGTCGGTGTCAAAACCGGCGGATCTCGGGTAGGGGGTCCCGAACTGTGCGTCTAAGGCGGATGGTAACAGGAGGCGGGGGACACGATGTTTACCCGGGTTTGGGCCCTCTCGATGGAGGTAATATCCTACTTCCTGCTTGATTGATCTTGATGATATGAGTATTACAAGAGTTGATCTACCACGAGATCGTAGAGGCTAAACCCTAGAAGGTAGCCTATGGTATGATTGTTGTTGTCCTACGGACTAAACCCTCCGGTTTATATAGACACTGGAGGGGGCTAGGGTTACACAAAGTCGGTTACAAGGGAGGAGATCTACATATCTGTATTGCCAAGCTTGCCTTCCACGCCAAGGAGAGTCCCATCCGGACACGGGTCGAAGTCTTCAATCTTGTATCTTAATAGTCCAACAGTCCGGCCAAAGGATATAGTCCGGCTGTCCGAGGACCCCCTAATCCAGGACTCCCTCAGTAGCACTTGAACCAGCCTTCAATGACGATGAGTCCGGTGCGCAGATTGTCTTCGGCATTGCAAGGCGGGTTCCTTCTCCGAATACTCCATAGAAGATTTTGAACACAAGGATAGTGTCCGGCTCTGCAAAACAAATTCCACACACCACCATAGAGAGAATAATATTTTCACAAATCTAATCTACTGACACATTCTGTAGCGTGACAGCACATCACGGCCCGGTCATTGAACCGTTTTTCACAACCAGCCACTGCACATATCGTGAGGAGGTTTCCTTGGCACATCTTGTCGAAGCAGAGATCGTGTCCCCTTATCACGGGATTCTCTTCAATACGGGTGTGGGTAACCCAACCGCGCCATCAATTACGGTGCTTGGGGAATAAGCAAGTTTACCAGGTAGGTGGGGAGGCGAATAGTTTCTTCCATCCATATAAAGGGACAAAGATTCACCTTTTTCACCCACGCCTTCTTCCTCCTTGCTCATCCATTCTTGCCCACTCGAGCTCCAGCACCCAAGTTTGCGTTTTTCTCCTCAAACCACTCCAATCATGTCCGGAGCAGGAGGCAAGTGGATGGTCTCCTCCCTTACGGAGGAGGACATCACAAAGCTACGGAGAGCCGGATATCTGGGCGCGGATATCGCACACCGGCTGCCAGATGAGGGGCAGATCATCCCTACTCCAGAACCCCATGAGAGGGTGGTTTTTCTTACCCACTTCGTCCGCGGACTGGGATTTCCCCTCCACCCATTTGTCCGCGGGCTCATGTTCTACTACGGGGTGGACTTTCACGATCTGGCCCCCAATTTCATCCTCAACATCTCGGCGTTTATCGTCGTGTGCGAGGCCTTCCTCTGCATCCAACCCCACTTCGGCCTGTGGCTGAAGACCTTCAATGTTAAACCGAAGGTGGTGGTCGGCCAGCAAGCGGAGTGCGGAGGCGCCATGGTGGGCAAGATGCCCAACGTCACCTGGCTCGAAGGCTCCTATGTGGAGACCATAAAGGGGTGGCAATCGGGGTGGTTCTACATCACCGAGCCGCGCGACACCAACTGGGTGGCGGCCCCCGAATTTCGATCCGGAATCCCCATGCGGCTCACCTCCTGGAAAGAGAAGGGCCTGTCCTAGGGTTCCTCGGTAGAGCTGACCGGACTCCAGACATGCATCAGAAACATGATGAGCAAGAAAATCAAGCTCGTCAACATGGTCCAAGTCATGCTCTTCCGCCGGATTCTCCCGTGTCAAAGACGGGCATTCAATTTGTGGGAGTTCGACCCGGCCGAGCACCAGACGCTGTGAGAGCTCTTCGACATGACGCACAAGGACGTCTGTAAGGTGCTGTTCAAGGGCGCCGAGGTACCTCCTCCCCTTACCGAGGACCACGGACTCAGCGCAAAGCGCCCTGCTAATCCGGTAAGTTTTTTACATCTCGTAAGATGTTCTTTTTCCTAGTATAACCTATGCGCGGGATCTAAGCCTCCACGCCTTTTTAACAGGACTGGGTAACGACAGCGGAGCAGATCGATTGCCCGGCTCCCCTGCCCGAAGATCCAACAGATGCTCTCCTAACGGAGATGCTGGTTCCGGCACCTTATGAAGTGCCGGAGAAGAAGGCCAAGAAGAAGGCCACGGGGACCAGGAAGGGTCTCCGGCGCAAGGTGATATCGGACTCATCGTCCGAGAGCATCGAGGAGCACTCCTCCCACGAAAATGAGGAGGAGGAAGAAGCAAGTCCCCCGCCCCCAGCCGGGGGAGACAAGAAAAGGAAGGCCGCCCTGTCCGGGGTGGCCGAAGGGTCCAAGAAGGGAAGAACCCTCCTTCTGGACAACTCCACCACCGCCGCCTTCAGCGAAGAGGAGTGGTTGCCCAGGGACAAGCCCCTGGCGAAGTCGTAAGTATCCGGATACCATAATAGTTTTGGTATGTTTCATTTTATTGCTCCTTATCATGCCGAACATGATCATGCAGTCCCTCCAAGGCCCATATTGATGTATCCTCTTTGGATGGGTCTTTGGACCCATTGGCGATGAACAGCGATTCACTCCCGACCGCCACCTCCCCCCGCCCTACGGACGACGCCGAGGTGTTGTCTCGAAGGGTAGTAGCTCAAGGGGAGATTGTCTTGGAGGCGCCCCAAGGCGACCTCCCGGACACTGGGCGCATGGGGAACAAGACTCCCAAGGGCTCCAATGGCGGGGGCAACAAGTTTGGCCCCCAGCCAAATACTGTGCCAGAACCTCCAGTGGTTCCAGACTCTGTCAGGCGACCCCTCGCTAAGGGGGGCGAGCCGTCTGTGCCGATGACCTCTGTCCATCTAGAGGCATCGAACAACTTGCTGGAAGCGCTTCGCGGCGCTTCCATTGATGAAGAGCACCGTACTATCATGAGTGTGGTGGTCAAGAAGGTTCAGTCCGCCAAAAGCGGACTGACTGAAGCTTGTGCCAGCCTCCTAACATGCTTTGAGGTAAGTAATCAAATTATAAGAAAATATTATGGCATAGACAGTAGCCCCTGATGCTCTGTTTGGCGTTCATGAAGAAAAGCCGAATAGAGGATCAAATAATAATCGCAGGAGTCTAATTATAATATGTCTATGTGCATATGCAGGCTTCACTGCTGGCCGCTGCCGCACGTACTGCGGAGGTCGCCGCACTGAAGCGGGACCTTGAGCGGTCCAAGGAAGAGCTCGGCCTTACCAAGAGGTAGCTCGAAGAGAACAAAGGTAAGTGATACCCCGTCTGTATATTGATAAGAAAAAAACAAGGGTGGTTGCTTAGATCATAGGATCGTCATGAATTTTGATAGGGGCCACGACCGAAGTGGCGACCCTGAAGAAGGCGCTATCCGAGGCCGAGGACAAGCCGGCCAAGGAGCGCATGGAGCGAGAGAAACAAGAGACCCGAGTAGGCGAGGTGCAGCAAGAGCTCCAGGTCCTCGTCAAGAAGCACGAGTCCGTGGAGCGTGACTCTAAGACGCAAGGGTCCGAGCTTGCGAAGGCCCTCGAAAGCGCACAACATGCCAAGGCCGAAGCCCAAAAGGCCCTCCAGGAAATTGAGGCGGTTAAGAAGATAGTGGCGGGTAAGGCATTCATTATGCAAAGCAAGCATGTGAAAGAAAATTTCTTTTTAGTTACCCGAGTTCGGAGCTCTCCAAGAGCGTTCGCAGATCTACCCCGCAGTGTGTCGGATGCCGCGGAGTTCTACCGGGCTGAGAAGGGGAGCTCGACGGAGAAGTTGTTCTGGTCTCAGTATACTGGGACCGAACACCCTATGCCCTTGACCGACCAGCTGAAGCAACTGGTCGAGCTCCACAAGGCCGCCGAACAGGCCATGAAGGTTCTTATACTCCGGATGTGGCCTGGCGAGCCCCTGCCTAATAGCTACTTCGGCCTGGTGAGGCGGCTTGTGAAAGCCTGCCCACGGCTTGAAGTCATAAAGCGGTCCATCTGCATCGAGGGTGCGCGCAGGGCTTTTGCTCGGGCAAAGGTGCACTGGGCGAAGCTGGACGCCGAGAAGCTGGTGAAGGAGGGGCCGCCGGAAGGCAAGGAGCATCGCCACCCCGAAATGTATTATAACAGTGTACTGAAGGGTTCTCGCCTTGTGGTGGAGGAATGTGCTAAGGATGTAATATTCGAATGAATGTACTCATCTGATCCTGTAATATGAAACGAGTTCATTTGCGCTATGCAACGCTTGTGAATTTAAAATATTACCTTCTGTGTGGCCGTTTATAAAATCTGAGAGTTGGCCAGTCGTCGGCTTCTGCCCCCATGTAACTAGTACTGAGGTGTTCGGGATAAATCTGAGCACTCTTTATCCCAATTTTGGGTCCTTTGAGGGAGGTGTTCAGCGCAACGAACCAGGCAATCGGACTATACGGCTTTATCACTCTCACTTAGCCATAGAAGTCTACAATTTTAAATTTTGGCGAAGCCCCTAGTATTCGGAAGGCCGAATTTGGGGCTCTATACACGCCTAAGTCGGGCAAGGCCGACTCCTCGCCTGAAGCGGAAAAAGTCTTTAAGGACTTGAGACCTCTCGAACAGCGACCAGCTCTCGCCTTATCATGACAGTTGGTTTTCGGCTTTCTCTACTGAGGTGCTCATCCAGAAGAACTGGGACACAATCGCAGTAGTTCTCCCAGCGCTACCTTAGCCGATATTGCGGAACGTAAGGTACCAAAACATGGGAGCCGGGCAAACCCAACTATTGACCCAAGACAAGATTCGGAGCTGATGCATATAATGCTATAAGTTCGGGGTGCCTGTCGGAGTAATTGGCCATGGATACCCCAAAGACGACGAGACAATAATTCAAGACATCGGGGCTAGCAAAGCCCCTCAGTCCGACTGCCCGGCTGCTCCTGCCGGCTCCCCGTCCGACTGCTCTGCCCGGCCGGCTGCCGGCTGCCGACTGCGCCGACCAGCCGGCTGCCGACTGCGCCAACCAGCCGGCTGCCGACTGCACCCTGACCCGATACCGACAAGACCCCGACGAGACGGCCATACCGCGGACGAGACAGTTGTACCTCGACGCCATCATGTATAGTGTCACTTGTCCCCTGGCACTATTTATGAAGTGACCCAGGGGACAAGCATGACATGCACCATGCCTAGCCCATGCCACCACATAGCTTGGTTTGTAAGCTACCCAAGGTAGCTTACAACCAACACCACCACCACCCATGCTAAGCTAGCCAAACTATATATAGCAACCATCCATCCATCCTCACGGAGACGCAGGCATACATGCCCAGGCACACTCATTCGGCCACGAGAGCATGCATGCTCATCCCGGCCACAGATACATACATGAGGCTAGTAGCATATAGCACTCATCTGGATACAGCTCCATGAGCACTCTGTACTACAGATATACCACATATACTCAGACATGCAGGAGTAGGGGTGTTATCTCTCCGGAGAGCCCCGAACCTGGGTAAACTAGCGCGTGCTACTCGCATACCCGCTCCCGGGCCTATCAGCAGCAATCTTACCCTCACACTAAGCCCTTGTGGCATCTGTCGACTCGCAAGCCCCCCGTGAGAATACCACGACAGTTGGTGCCCACCGTGGGGTGGTACTACTACTATGCTACCACGCTGCTGCTGGTTTCGCAGTCCGGGCGGGACCATTTTCGTCTTCACTGCCGCGGCGTCACGCCGTCTCTCTAGCAACGGTCGGGGGCTCGACATCGACACGCCCCCGGAATGGCCGCGAGGGGCGGCGCGTCCTCGCCGTCGGCCTCGCCATCTTCATCATCTCCGCCATGGCGACGCCGTCGTCTGTCCAGTAGCGCTCGGGGGTTCGACACCAACACGCCCCCGGGACGGCCGCGCAGAACAGCACCTCCGTGCCGTCGGCTGCGACATCGCCTCGTTTTCTTCTCCGAGAGGCGCACATGCATGCGTGCGCGCTGCTTGCGCCCGGCCAGGCCTCTCCGAGCTCCTCGGGCATCGTCCGCTACTGCCGTTGAGTTCCCTCCTGCGCCGCTCCGGCCTCTGTGGCTGCGCTCACTGCCTCCTCCACTCCCTTTCCTACCTCCACGGTGAGCTCGCCCGCCGCTCGCTGTAGCTGTAGCTGCATGCTGTAGCTACATGCCCGCACCGTTGTAGCTGTCGCTGCCATGCAGCATTTCGCCGTAGCTGCAGTTACAGCCACGCCTCGCTGTCGCTCCTGGGCATGCACGCTTTTGTGCATGGCTACATGGCCAATTGATTCAGCTGTGTACCTGCTAGTTTAGCTAGCTAGCTAGCTCAGTGCGTGTTGCGTACATGAGCCGAGCCATGTGAGCCTCGCTGTCACTCCGGCAGGCAGGTCCGTCTCGCCGCACCGTCCATCTACCTCACCACCAGCTCCATCATCCGCCTTTCGTACGGCAGCTCGTCTGTTGAACGCCCGTACAAAGCCGTATGAACCTCAGAAAATAGCCACATAATGCATGTGTGCGTTAGTCAAATATAATGGTCGGACGTTGGTCAGAGAACGGCCGGACCTCCGCTCTTCTCCGCCGGCACAGGCATGCAGCGCTCGCCCCCTGCTCCACCCGCGCATGCGCGCGTCGGCCCGTGCGCGGCTCCACTCGGCTGCCGGTTCCCGCAAGCCGGCCCGCTCTCTCCCTCCACGCGCCCGCGCTGGCCGCCTTCCGCACTCAGCCGCGTCACGGTCGTTGCCCGCCCGCAACGCCCGGACCGGCCCAGGCAACCCCGTCAACGTGTCCGCGCATCAGCGCGCTGCCTCGCCCTTCCGCGCGCCGTGGCCTGCTGCGTGGGTGTGCACTGCTCCCCCGAGCACTGCCTGCTCTCTGCTTAGGCTGACCGCGCTGGCACCCTGGCCGCACCGACGGCGCGCCCGCTCCACGGCAGCTCTGCGCTGCGGCCGGCTTCGTATGCCTCGGCGCCCGAGCTCTTCTCCGCCCGCACCCGGCCGTCTCGCTGGCTCCGTGCTCCCCAGCACCCGACCCCGACCGGCCCGGCCACCTCCCCGTTGCCGCGCGCTCGGGGCGCCCGTCGCCGCCCCCGCCGGTTCCCGCTCCACCAACTCGAGCTGCTCCTCCTCGCACGCGACCTAGCCCGCGTGCTCGAACACCCCGCCGACTGCAACTCAGCGCACTGCATGCCGGACGGACGCACCTCCGCCTGCTCCTACGCGCGTGTCGCCGCCTGCTCCGCCCCGCGCGAGTCACTCACCCGCGACGGCTCGTCCCACTCCAGCTTCTCCCACGAGCCCGTGGCCGCCATGCTCCGCTCCGCCGCCGTCGCACTGCAGCGTTTCGGCTGCCGGCTGCCCCAACCACCCGGCCGGCCCGCACCTCCGTCTCCACCAGGTCGGCCCGCGCCTGCGTCTCCGCCTGCTTTCCCGCGCCGACTCCGGGCCGCCTCCTTCGTGCCCGAGTGCAGCGGCCAGTTCTCCGCTGCTTCGTCCCGCCCCCGTCAGCGTGGGCGTGCGCCATGCCGTCCGTGCCCGCGCCGCTTCGGGTCCCCCGCGCGTTGCTCCACCTCCGTGCCGCTGCTCTGCCTCGCTTCCGCGCCCGCACAACCCGAGCGGCAGCAGCCGGGTTCCTCCGCGCCGTGCCCGTCCTCTGCCCCGGGCTGCTCTGCGCCGAGCCGCCTCCGCTACTCGGCTCGGTGCCTGTCCCGCCTCGCGGACTCCTCCACATGCGCGCCCCGTGGCCGGCAGTGCCGCGCCAGTCGGAGGCCGGCTGCGCCCCGCGCCGGCTCGCGCCTGCGACAGCCGCCTCCCACCTCGGCCGTGGCCTTCGCTGGCCGGCTGCCCAGAAGGCAGAGAAGGGGGCCGGCTAGAAGAGGCCGGCTGTTCAAAAAAAAAAGAGGCCGATTGCTATTGGCCGGCTGGAAAAAGTGAGCCAGCTGCTCACGTGCCCGTGTGCTGAAAAGAGAGAGAGAGAGAGAGAGAGAGAGAGAGAGAGAGAGAGAGAAAACAAGATATATATGCATGCATGGCCGAATGCACGGCCGCAAGCACGCCCGTGTGCGTGGCCGGCAGCACAGCTGCGTGCATAGCCGGCTGCGCAGACTGCAGTCCCGTCAGCTGCTCCGGTCGCCTGCCCACGTCCCCGCTCGGCTGACAGGCTCGCCTGTCCGCTTAGCAGCCAGCCGCCGGCTGAGGGGCCCGTCCGGCCGGCCCCGCTTTGCAACCCGGCCAGTCAAGCCCGACCTGTTGGACCCTCCTCGAGTGCCCGGAGGCTCAGGGGCTACATCCAGCGGATGCGCTGATGCGCCCCCACGATGAAGAGAAAGTAGTTGCTGGTAGATCCGGCCCGACTGCTCAGCCGTCGACCCGAATCTTGGGGGCTACATCCAGCGGATGCACTGACGCGCCCCCGCGATGAAGACAAAGTAGTTGCCGAGAGATCTGGCCTGACTGTTCAGCAGTCGGCCCGAATCTCGGGAGCTACACCCAGCGGGTGCGCTAACGCGCCCCCGCGAGCATGAAGGCAAAGTAGTTGCCGGGAGATCCGGCCCGATTGCTCAGCAGTCAGCCTGAATCTCGGGGGGCTACACCCAGCGGGTGCGCTGACGCGCCCCCGCGAGGAAGAAGACAAAGTAGTTGCCGGGAGATCCGGCCCGACAGCTCAGCAGTCGGCCCGAATCTCGGGGGCTACACCCAGTGGGTGCGCTGGCGCGCCCCCGCGGAAGATTGCAGACAAGAGAAGAGTTTTGTCCGGCTGCCAGCAACCGGCAAAAGAGAAAAATAAGAAAAAGGGCATTGCAAGACACCTCGCCGCCTGGCCGGTCGAGCCTGACCGGCCGGGACCCCCCCTTCGAGCACCCGGGGGCTCGAAGGCTACACCCAGCGGGTGCGCCGGCGCACTCCGCGAGCGTCGAGCCGCGCCGGCTGTCTTCGGCAAACTCCGCCTCGGCTACACAAAAACCAATGTGAGCTCCTCACCCACATATTTTTGCACCACGCAAGCACGGATAACCCCGAGCGATGCTCGGGGGACTATCTCCACATTTCATTACAGTTGCATCACTGTTCGCCCCGGCGCCAGCCAGAGTTGGCCTGGGGGCTGACCGCTTGGCCTGAGACGTTAGTTCCCGCAAACGGCTTAGTAGCATGCGGGGTACCAAAGGCCCACTCTTAGTCACAGACGGCAGAGCGGCTGTCCGGCTAGCAAGAGTGAACGCTGGAGGCCACCCACGCGAAAAACGTCTGGGAAGAAAAACGGTTCGGGCGACCCGGCCGTTTCCTTTACAAGTATCTACTCGGTTGAATTCGCTCCCAGAGTCTGAGTATTGTACACTCCACTCCGCGGCCCACTCTCAGCCACAGACCGCAGAGCGGCTGTCCGGCAAGCGAGAGCAAGCCAAAGAGTGGAGGGAACATGAAAGAGATTGAAGGGGGCTCGGACGAAACCGAGTCGGCACCCTCCACATAAAACTTGCAGTGCTAAAAGCAATCATTTGATATATCTGCGTGGACTAACTTTGTCTTTTGCATGATCATTTCCATGAAACACCCGCCAAAAAACCTCCGCCCAACTTTGCCAAGTTGCCCGGAGGCTTGGGGGCTAATGTCGGAGTAATTGGCCATGGATACCCCAAAGACGGCGAGACAATAACTCAAGACATCGGGGCTTGCAAAGCCCCTCAGTCCGACTGCCCGGCTGCTCCTGCCGGCTCCCCGTCCGACTGCTCTGCCCGGCTGGCTGCCGGTTACCGACTGCGCCGACCAGCCGGCTGCCGACTGCGCCAACCAGCCGGCTGCTAACTGCAGCCCGACCCGACACCGACAAGACCCCGACGAGACGGCCATACCGCGGACGAGACAGCTGTACCTCGACGCCATCATGTATTGTGTCACTTGTCCCCTGGCACTATTTATGAAGTGACCCAGGGGACAAGCATGACATGCACCATGCCTAGCCCATGCCACCACATAGCTTGGTTTGTAAGCTACCCAAGGTAGCTTACAACCAACGCCACCACCACCCATCCTAAGCTAGCCACACTATATATAGCAACCATCCATCCATCCTCACGGAGACGCAGGCATACATGCCCAGGCACACTCATTCGGCCACTAGAGCATGCATGCTCATCCCGGCCACAGATACATACATGAGGCTAGTAGCATATAGCACTCATCTAGATACAGCTCCAGGAGCACTCTGTACTACAGATATACCACATGTACTCAGACATGCAGGAGTAGGGGTGTTATCTCTCCGGAGAGCCCTGAACCTGGGTAAACTAGCGTGTGCTACTCGCATACCCCCTCCCGGGCCTATCAGCAGCAGTCTTACCCTCACACTAAGCCCTTGTGGCATCTGTCGACTCGCAAGCCCCCCGTGAGAATACCACGACAGTGCCGCACTATCGAAAGTGTTCGGACTTCTCACGCCGTATTATGGGGTATACTGAAGCCCCTGGTGTACTGCTCGTACCAGAATGTACGGGTGCAATTTTTCGTAAATAAACAGACAAGGAAAAAAAGAAAGTGTAATGCAATAATAGACTAATGCTATGCATTGTTATATAAGTAATACGTCGAAGCGTACTGATACAAGTAGTGCGAATAAGCAAAGAGTAGGACTATTTGACATGTCATATCCAAGGGCAAGCTGCGTATGGGTATTTAAAACAGGTATTTCGATGATTATCAGAGACCACCTGGGGATTCCATTCTACGTCTTAGCTTTTTGCCTTCTTGGTATTTCCTTCCCGTAATGCGTCCAGCAATCAGACTGCCGAAAAGGGCTTCCAGAGAGTAAGGTCCTGAAAGAGAGAGAATGATAAAGGTATACAGCCCCTAGGGCGGTTGAGCCGCATTGTGGGACGAGTCCTAGCCGTGCCTCCGCCTATGCCCATGGTATTTTTCGTGCATAATTATGTACGCGCGGCACGGATTTCGCCACTTGACTGGGACTAGGACGGAGGCCGAATTGCTAGGCGAGCTCTGAACGTGCCAGGCGATCCTGTTGCAGGTTACTCCGGACTCGCTTGAAGGTGTCCGGCGGCTTTATCGCCGAATTGGCGGTTTGCCTTAAAAGGCTGCTTTGTGCCTCTGCTGCGAGGGCCGCGGTGTGCTCCTCCGTGCGGAGCGAGCGTTCTGTGTTTCCATTGACTGTTATAACCCCACGAGGTCCTGGCATTTTGAGCTTGAGGTATGCATAATGCGGTACCGCATTGAATCTGGCAAATGTGGTTCGTCCGAGCAGTGCGTGATAGCCACTGCGGAACGGGACGATATCGAAGATTAACTCCTCGCTTCGGAAATTGTCCGGGGATCCGAAGACCACTTCCAGTGTGATTGAGCCTGTGCAACGGGCCTCTACACCTGGGATGACACCTTTAAAGGTGGTTTTAGTGGGCTTGATCCTCAAGGGGTCTATTCCCATTTTGCACACTGTATCCTGATAAAGCAGGTTCAGGCTGCTGCCGCCGTCCATAAGGACTCGGGTGAGGTGAAATGCGTCAATGATGGGGTCAAGGACCAATGCGGTAGAACCGCCATGACGGATACTAGTGGGGTGGTCCCTACGATCGAAAGTGATCGGACAAGAAGACTATGGGTTGAACTTTGGGGCGACTGGCTCCATCGCATAGACGTCCCTTAGTGCACGCTTCCGTTCCTTTTGGGAATATGGGTTGCGTATATCATATTCACCGTTCGGCGGCCGGGGCTCCTCCTCGTCATCGCTATGCATCCCCTTGTCCTTGTTTTCGGCATTTATCTTGTCGGCCTGCTTGAACACCCAACATTCTCTATTGGTGTGATTGGCTGGCTTATCGGGGGTGCCGTGAATTTGACACAAGCGATCGAGTATGCGGTCCAAACTGGACGGGCCCGGGTTGCTTCTTTTGAACGGCTTCTTCCGCTGACCGGATTTAGAGCCACTTAATCCGGCATTGACTGCCGTGTCTTTGGCGTTGTCACCGTTGTTGCGGCGCTTATGTCTATGGTGACGTGGCCTGCCGCTACTATCTTTGGCATCTGAATTTCCATGACTTGTTGATGTGTTGTTGCTGCGAGCCAGCCAGCTATCCTCGCCCGCGCAAAAGCGGGTCATGAGAGTCGTGAGGGCTGCCATAGACTTCGGCTTCTCCTGGCCAAGCTGCCGGGCGAGCCACTCGTCACCGATGTTATGCTTAAATGCCGCTAAGGCCTCTGCATCCGGACAGTCGACAATTTGGTTTTTCTTAGTTAGGAACCGGGTCCAGAATTTCCTGGCCAATTCCCCTGGCTGCTGAGTTATGTGGCTCAAGTCATCAGCATCCGGTGGTCGCACATAAGTGCCCTGGAAGTTGTCAAGGAATGCATCTTCCAAATCCTCCCAACTGCCAATGGAATTTTCTGGCAAGCTATTCAGCCAATGCCGAGCTGGTCCTTTGAGTTTTAATGGGAGGTACTTGATGGCATGTAGATCATCACCACGAGCCATGTGGATGTGGAGGAGGAAATCCTCGATCCATACCGCGGGGTCCGTTGTGCCATCATATGATTCAATGTTTATGGGTTTAAAACCCTCTGGGAATTCGTGATCCATTACTTCATCAGTGAAGAATAGGGGGTGTGCAGCGCCTCTGTGCCGGGCTATATCATGACGCAGTTCATACGAGTCTTGTCTGCTGTATTCGGCCCGGCCGGATTTGCTTTCAGTATATCCGGCGTGACGGTCACCGTCCCGCGTTGGGGTGCGCCCCCGTGATTCGTAGATCGATCTTGCATGTTTTGCTTTGTTTCCCAATACGTCTCGCAGTTCCCCCGTGTTGCCCCGGGCCTTGGTATTTTTGTTTGAATGGCGGCGGGGTGCGGGCTGGACTTCGGACTGATATGCCTCTCTGTCACGGCCACAAGGTGGCCGATCAGCCGCATCATACGCTGGTGATGTAGGTTTCAATGCTTCCTCCTCGAGGTGGGGTAGCAACCTGCGCTTTGGATAACTCTTGGATGGGCGCCCGAGTTCGTATTCCTCGGCCGCCAGGACTTCAGTCCATCTATCCGCTAGCAGATCTTGATCAGCTTGAAGCTGCTATTGCTTTTTCTTCAGGCTGTTTGCTGTGCCTATAAGCTGGCGCTTGAAGTGCTCCTGCTCGACGGGATCCTCAGGCACGATAAATTCTTCGTCGCCGAGGCTTACCTCGTCTTCGGAGAGAGGTATGTAATTATCATCCTCTGATTCTTCGTCTGCTGCCTGTTCCGGAGGGCTAGCTTGTTCATCCTCCCGCTCGAGGTCTGGCTGAAGGGGATTGTCGTCGTCTTTGGCACTATCCGAAGTGTTGTTATCTCTTGTGCCGGTATCACTGCTTTTGCTATGGCGGAACTTAGAGCGGCGCCGCTGACGTCGGTGCTTGGATTGCTCCTTGGAGGGATTATCCTCCATTGTCTTATCGCCATTGCCTTCTTTGGGGTGTCCACCATGTAAATATCATATGATGAGGTGGCCGTCCAGCACCCTGTGGGCGGTGGTTCCTGCTCGTCTCCTGCATCGTCGTCCATACCGTCGATATCTTCGGAGCCGAAATCGAGCATGTCGGTTAAATCATCAATAGTGGCTACTAAGTGGGTGGTGGGTGGGGAGCGAATTTCTTCGTCGTCCTGTCAAGGAGAGAGACCTTAATGAATTTAGCACATCGCCAAGAGGCGAGTGCTGAAAGATATCCGTGGAGGTAAACTCCATGATCGGTGCCCAGGATTTGACGGGCACGGACGCAGGCGGCTCGGAGCCCATGGCCGGGGACGAATCCAATAGTTCGGCAACACGGGTCTCGTAGGAGGTGAAGTCAGTATTCGGCTCTATTGCCACTGAGTGTGCGGCCTCCGTGACGGCGTCCATCCACCCTCCTTAGATGGCACAATTTGTTCCGGATTGAGGGCAGGAGTAGTTGCAGGTGTGATCTCCCGGACACTGTCCGACGGCAGAGCTAAATCATGCTCGTCGTGATTGTGCGGCGCACCTGGCATGGGCTTGAATCCGTCAAAGATCAAGTCTCCGCGGATCTCAGCAGTATAGTTCAAGTTTCCGAATCTGACCTGATGGCCAGGGGCGTAGCTTTCGATCTGCTCCAGATGGCCAAGCGAGTTGGCCCGCAGTACGAAGCCGCCGAATACGAAGATCTATCCGGGGAGGAAAAACTCACCCTGAATCGCATCGTTGCCGATGATCGAAGGAGCCATCAAGCCTTACGGTGACGGCACACCAATGTCGGTGTCAAAACCGGCGGATCTCGGGTAGGGGGTCCCGAACTGTGCGTCTAAGGTGGATGGTAACAGGAGGCGAGGGACACGATGTTTACCCAGGTTCGGGCCCTCTCGATGGAGGTAATACCCTACTTCCTTCTTGATTGATCTTGATGATATGAGTATTACAAGAGTTGATCTACCACGAGATCGTAGAGGCTAAACCCTAGAAGCTAGCCTATGGTATGATTGTTCTTGTCCTACGGACTAAACCCTCCGGTTTATATAGACACCGGAGGGGGCTAGGGTTACACAGAGTCGGTTACAAGGGAGGATATCTACATATCCGTATTGCCAAGTTTGCCTTCCATGCCAAGGAGAGTCCCATCCGGACACGGGTCGAAGTCTTCAATCTTGTATCTTCATAGTCCAACAGTCCGGCCAAAGGATATGTCCGGCTGTCCGAGGACCCCCTAATCCAGGACTCCCTCAGCCGCGGCACGGGAGGACATCTCTGCTGCATTCGCGGTGCGGCGGGACATCTCTTCTGCTTCCGCGGCGCGGCCGGACCAGTCTGCTGCATCAACAGTGCGACGGGACCTCCGTGCTGCTTCGGCGGCTTGGCGGGACCTCTGTGCTGCTACGGCCGTGCGACGGGACATGCCGGGTGTGTTCGCGGTGAGGCGGGACATCTCACGTGCTTCCACTTCCATGCTCGCATCTCCCTGGTGGCAATCTCTCGACCCAGAACTCACGCTGGCCATGGCAGACGCAAGGGAACGATGATGAATGACTTGTTTGTTTTTGTGGATGAGGAGTTGAGGAGGAATGTGCAGTCATCTTGGAGTAGTAATATTTATAACCGAGTACTAATATGCTCCTAAGTGGGAAACCGTTTAGCTTTTTTATCAGTGTGAACAGGTTTGCAATTTAGAATGTGACGGGATGCAGGCTGAAAATTTACTGACGGTTATAAGTGCGGCACTATTCTCGGAAGGCGTAACATGGGCACGTACGCCTTCTCGGCCGCGTACGTGGCGTTTGCACCATAGGGTGCACCGCAATAGGCAACGTCTGCACACGTCTTGTTCCAACAACCGTGCGCGCTCGTTATTACCATCGCGCACGGTTCTTTTAATTAGAATGTGTGTGCCCGTCTAGCGCACACACGTTGATCTATCTAACTGTTTCAGTTTGTTGTGGCTAATCGCAAATAGTTCATCCATGTGAAGCGTATGCCGTCAATCGCAGACACTTTTTTTTGCTAATAATCACAGTCACTTTGATCTGGCCGACCCGTTTCTGTTCTGTTGCCAAATCGCAAACAGTTAATCCTTCTGAAGCGTATGCCCTCAATCGCACACACCTTTATCTAGCTGCCCGTTTCTATTGTTCCTCCTCATCAAAAACATTTCATCCGAGTGAACCGTATGTTGTATATCGCACACGCGTTCATCTGGCTGCCCGTTTCTTTTGTTCCTCCTCATCGTAAACAGTTCATTGGACTGAACCGTATGGCTTGCATCGCACACGCAACTAAAATCTAAACCGTGTTTGATGGCTCCGGCATCACAAACATTTTGCACCTTTTTTGACGGTTCTTTTACACGACCGTTTGCGATTATTGCATCGCACACAGTTTTGTCGAAGGGTCTCTGATTGTAGTGTCGCTTTAGCAACATCCTGCAGTAGTGAAACTAGTAAGTGATGTCTCCCTGGCGATGGCGCCAGAGAGCTCCTGTCTGCTAGGACTACGTCGGTATTTCCCCAAAGAGGAAGGGATGATGCAGCACAGCGATGGTAGGTATTTCCCTCAGTGATGAAACCAAGGTTATCGAACCAGTAGGAGAACCAAGCAACACAACGTAAACAGCACCTGCACACAAAGAACAATACTCGCAACCGACGTGTAAAAGGGGTTGTCAATCCCTTTCGAGTGCGGTGCCCCAAGATAGGCAAACGAACGTGAATAAAATTGTAGTAGATTGATAGATCGAACGCCAAATAAAATAAACATAATAAATTGCACCAAGGTATTTTTGTATTTTTGGTTTAATAGATCTGAAAATAAAAGCAAAGGAAAAGTAGATCGCTGAGGCAAATAATATGAGAAAGAGACCCGGGGGCCGTAGGTTTCACTAGTGGCTTGTCTCGAGAAAAATAGCAAATGGTGGGTGAACAAATTACCGTTGGGCAATAGATAGAACTTCAAATAATCATGATGACATCCAGGCAATGATCATTATATAGGCATCACGTCCAAGATTAGTAGACCGACTCCTGCCTGCATCTACTACTATTACTCCACACATCGACCGCTATCCAGCATGCATCTAGTGTATTAAGTTCAGGGAAACACGGAGTAATGCAATAAGAACGATGACATGATGTAGACAAGATCTATCTATGTAGAGATAGACCCCATCGTTTTATCCTTAGTAGCAACGATACATACGTGTCGGTTCCCATTCTGTCACTGGGATCAAGCACCGTAAGATCGAACCCACTACAAAGCACCTCTTCCCATTGCAAGATAAATAGATCAAGTTGGCCAAACAAAACCCAAATATCGGAGAAGAAATACGAGGCTATAAGCAATCATGCATATAAGAGATCAAAGAAACTCAAATAACTTTCATGGATATAAAAAGATATAACTAATCATAAACTCAAAGTTCATAAGATCCCAACAAACACACCGCAAAAAGTGTTACATCATATGGATCTTCAAGAGACCATTGTATTGAGAATTCAGCGAGAGAGAGGAAGCCATCTAGCCACTAACTACAGACCCGAAGGTCTACAAAGAACTACCCACCCATCATCGGAGAGGCACCAATGGAAGTGGTGAACCCCTCCGTGATGGTGTCTAGATTGGATCTGGTGGTTCTGGACTCTGCGGCGGCTGAAATTGATTTTTGTCTACTCCCCTAGTGTCTCTGGAATATTGGGGTATTTATAGAGCAAAGAGGCGGTCCGAGGGGCACCCGAGGTGAGCACAACCCACCAGGGCGCGCCTGGGCCTCCTGGCGCGCCCTGGTGGGTTGTGCTCTCGTCAGAACACCCCCTAGGAGCAGTCAGGGCCCATTAGGTGTCTTCTGGTCGATAAAAAAATCTCCATAAAGTTTCGTTGCATTTGGACTCCGTCTGATATTGATTTCCCGCGATGTAAAAAACATGCAGAAAACAGCAACTGGCACTTGGCACTATGTCAATAGGTTAGTACCAAAAAATGATATAAAATGACTATAAAATGATTATAAAACATCCAAGATTGATAATATAACAGCATGGAACAATCAAAAATTATAGATACGTTGGAGACGTATCAGCATGCCCAAGCTTAACTCCCACTCGTCCTCGAGTAGGTAAGGGATAAAAACAGAATTTTGGGAGGTGTCTCTTTCCCACCAACGAAAACGACTTAGAGTTTCCAACACTTTCCATGCTAGCTATATCATAGGCGGTTACCAAACAAAATATAAAGTTTCTTCCTTTTTCAACCATACTTTCACTTTCCATGGTTGCCCTCCATACCAACAATTTCCAAGGAATTTATTAATTGACAACAAAAAGTAAATTCATTTTTCATTTCGGGACTGGGCATCCCTAATACCTTAGACTTACTCTCGTGCAATGACAAATGAATAAACACTCATCGTGAGAATAACACATCTAGCATGGAAAATATTAGCCACCGTTGACCGCTCCGCGAGCAGTACGAACACACAAAAGAGAAGTTTATTTTGAAAATTAGAGATGGCACATGCAAATTTTCTTAGAACGACAAAAGAATACCGCATATAGGTAGATATAGTGGACTCATGTGGCAAAACTGGTTTAAAGGTTTTTGGATGCACAAGTAGTGATCATACTTAGTGCAAAATGAAGGCTGGCAAAAGATTGAGAAGCGACCAACCAAGAAACAAATAATCTCATAAGCGAGCATTAAGCATAATTAACTCTGAATAATGCACCACAAGTAGGATATAATTTCATTGCATGACTATTGACTTTCGTGCTTACGTAGGGAATTACAAACCTTAACACCAATATTCTTACTAAAGCATAATTACTCATCAACATAACTCACATATCACATCATCATATCTCAAAACTTTTACTAAGAATCAAGTTTATTTTGTCCAATGATCTTCATGAAAGTTTTTATTATATCCTTCTTGGATATCTATCGCTTTGGGACTAATTTTCATATTTTTCTTTTCATAAACTCAAACAAATATAAGTGAAGATCATGAGCATAACATTTCTTTCTCTCAAATTAATTTAAGTGAAGCAAGAGAGAATTTCTTCAAAATTTACGAACTCTCAAATAAATCTAAGTGAAGCAAAAGAGCATTTCTTCAAAAATACTAAAGCACACCGTGCTCAAAAAGATATAAGTGAAGCACTAGAGCAAGTCCATAGCTCATAAAAAATTTAAGTGAAGCATAGAGAGCAATTCTAACAAGTGATGATATAATTTTGGCTCTCTCAAATAGGTGTGTCCAGCAAGGAACCAAGACTTAAAACACAAAATAACACAAGCAAAGACTCATATCATAGAAGACGCTCCAAGCAAAACACATAGTATGTGACGAATAAAAATATAGCTTCGAGTAAAATACCGATGGTTGTTAGAAGAAAGAGGGGATGCCACTCGGGGCATCCCCAAGTTTAGTTGATTGCTTCTTTTGGATAATAGCTTGGGATGCCGGGAAATCCCCAAGCTTAGGCTCTTCTTACTCCTTATTCCTTCATCCATCGTAATATAACACAAAACTTGAAAACTTCAATCACGCAAAACTCAACAAAACCTTCGTGAGATCCGTTAGTATAAGAAAATAAATCACTACTATAAGTACTGTTGCAACATATTCATATTTTGTTTTTGCATTATATCTACAGTATTCCAACTTTTCTATGGCAAAAACTCATCAAGGAAAACCATGGAGCCATCAAAACAAGCACACAACGCAAAGAAAACAGAATCTGTCAAAAACAGAACAGTCTGTAGCAATCTGGATACCTCGAATACTTCTAAAACTCCACAAATTCTGAAAAAATAGGAAGACCTACGCAATTTGTATATTGATCTTCTTCAAATAGAATCAGTGCAAAAGCACTTTTCTGTGATTTATGAAAATTATTTTCCTGAGTGCATAAGTTTCTATTTTTCAGCAAGATCAAACAACTATTACCCAAGAAGATCCTAAAGGCGTTACTTGGCACAAACACTAATTAAAACACAAAAAACACAATAATAACGGTAGCATAATTGTGGAAATACTCAAGAACAGAAAGCAAAACGCGAAAAAAAATTATTCATTGGGTTGCCTCCCAACAAGCGTTAAGTTTTACGCCCTTAGCTAGGCATAAAGCAAGGATCTAAGTTTTGTCATCTTTGTCCAACTCTTCAATCAAACACTTAGAACTCTTCAAAGATTTAGCATAAATATTTTCAATGTCGATACTTCTAGGAACAAATTTAAAGAATTCATTCTTGCCAAAGGGATCTCTTAGAACTTCAACAAAATCCGGGTGAATACTAATCATCTTAAGATCCTTTTTATTATTACTTGAAGTTGCACCCTTGCTCTTAGTAACTTGGGTATTCTTGCCAATCTTTACGGAAGTTTTTTCAATAGTTTTGGTGGAAGCAAAAGCCGTGCTCAAATTACTAAAGATTTCTTCTAGTTTATCAAACCGAGACAGACTTTCTTCAATTCTTTCATTCATTATGGTTCCCTTTTCTTTTAACAACTTAAGAACTTCTCCCGCCCTCGACCCAATTTTAGTAGCAAAATTATGCATCTTTTTATCCAAGTTTTCAACATGCTCTTCAGTAAGCATTTTCTTTTCAATAGCATCTAATCTTTCCATAACATGCTCAAGAGTCAAAGTTGTTTCATTAATCATAAGAGGTGGTGAGCCTACTAAGTTCCCCATGGCATTAAAAACATCAAGAGAGGGACACATCAATAAATTTCCACCGGTAATCATATCAAGGACAAATCTATACCAAGTGGTGATCCCACATAAAAGCAATGAGGCAGAACAATGGTAGATTGCTTACGGATAGATCTATTATGAGCATTGCAAATTCTATACCAAGCATCTTTTAAATTCTCTCCTCCCCTTTGTTTAAAGTTGAGAACTTCGTTCTCGGGAGTGCACGCAATAGAGGAAGAACTATCCATGACGATAACAAAAGCAAACAAGATTGCACTCAAAAACAGATCCGGCAAGAAAATGACGAACGAAAAAGAGGGGCGAATGAAACGGCAAATTTTTGGTGAAGTGGGGGAGAGGAAAATGAGAGGCAAATGGCAAATAATGTAAATTGCGAGGATATGAGATTTGTGATTAGGAACCTGGTATATGTTGAAGATCCTCCCTGGCAACGGTGCCAGAAATTCCTTTTGATGTCTCCCTGGCGATGGCGCCAGAAAGGTCCTGTCTGCTAGGACTACGTCGGTACTTCCCAAAGAGGAAGGGATGATGTAGCACAACGACAGTAGGTATTTCCCTCAGTGATGAAACCAAGGTTATCGAACCAGCAGGAGAACCAAGCAACACAACGTAAACAGCACCTGCACACAAAGAACAAATACTCGCAACTAGAGTGTAAAAGGGGTTGTCAATCCCTTTCGGGTACGGCGCCCCAAGATAGGCAAACGGACATGAATAAAGTTGTAGTAGATTGATAGATCGAACTCCAAATAAGATAAATAAGAATAAATTTCAGCAAGGTATTTTTGTATTTTTGGTCTAATAGATCTAAAAATAAAAGCAAAGGAAAAGTAGATCGCAAAGGCAAAACATATGAGAAAGAGACCTGGGGGCCGTAGGTTTCACTAGTGGCTTCTCTCGAGAAAATAGCAAACGGTGGGTGAACAAATTACTGTTGGGCAATTGATAGAACATCAAATAATCATAACGATATCCAGGCAATGATCATCATATAGGCATCACGTCCATGATTAGTAGACCGACTCCTGCCTGCATCTACTACTATTACTCCACACATCGACCGCTATCCGGCATGCATCTAGTGTATTTAGTTCATGGAAAAACGGAGTAATGCAATAAGAACAATGACATGATGTAGACAAGATCTATCTATGTAGAGATACACCCCATCGTTTTATCCTTAGTAGCAACATGACATACGTGTCGGTTCCCCTTCTGTCACTAGGATCAAGCACCGTAAGATCGAACCCGCTACAAAGCACCTCTTCCCATTGCAAGATAAATAGATCAAGTTGGCTAAACAAAACCCAAATATCGAAGAAGAAATACGAGGCTATAAGCAATCATGCATATAAGAGATCAAAGAAACTCAAATAACTTTCATGGATATAAAAAGATATAACTAATCATAAAATCAAAGTTCATCAGATCCCAACAAACACACCGCAAAAAGAGTTACATCATATGGATCTCCAAGAGACCATTGTATTGAGAATTCAGCGAGAGAGAGGAAGCGATCTAGCTACTAACTACGGACCCGAAGGTCTACAAAGAGCAACTCACGCATCATCGGAGAGGCACCAATGGAAGTGGTGAACCCCTCCATGATGGTGTCTAGATTCGATCTGGTGGTTCGGGACTCTGCGGCGGCTGGAATTGATTTTCGTCGACTCCCGTGGGGTTTCTGGAATATTGGGGTATTTATAGAGCAAAGAGGCGGTCCGGGGGGCACCCGAGGTGGGCACAACCCACTAGGGCGCGCCTGGGCCTCCTGGCGCGCCCTGGTGGGTTGTGTTCTCCTCGGAGCACCCCCCAGGTGCAGCCAGGGCCCATTAGGTGTCTTCTGGTCCATAAAAAATCTTCATAAAGTTCCGTTGCATTAGGACTCCGTCTGATATTGATTTCCTGCGATGTAAATAACATGCAGAAAACAGCAACTGGCACTTGGCACTATGTCAATAGGTTAGTACCAAAAAAGGATATAAAATGACTATAAAATGATTATGAAACATCCAAGATTGATAATATAACAGCATGGAACAATCAAAAATTATAGATACATTGGAGACGTATCAGTAAGGTACACGTGCATTGCACGCATGAGATTTGGTAACCAAATTATGAATAAATACCACATTATAGCATGTAAGCTTTGAGTCATATATGCATGATGTAGATGTTTTTTTAAATCTTATAGTTCATCTCATCCAAAATCAATTAGTTTTATAAAAGAATAAGATTCATGGAATTGTGCATTGTAAAGCATATAGTAAAAACAAAAAGTGACAATTCATTTAGAAAAAACGTGTAGGCAATTAAGATATGGAAGATTCTAGAGAACAAAGGAGAAGTGCTTGTGTTTTGTGGTTTGTGCTTATTCGCACACTATATAGGGGTATAGATATAGATGTGTCCCATGCTAGACTAAATAAAGTTTGAGCGCATGCGTGGGACGACCCCCCCCCCCCCCCCCCCCGTCGTCGCCGCCTCGAAGTTGGGAAACTGACATCATAAGTATTGAACCAGGCTTGGAGTCGGGTACGGTGTTCGGTTTGTAATGTAGTTGGTGGCCCATCGAAGTTGTGCATTTGGGATTTAAACACATCACACACCACCGTACCCATACATATTTTCGGGCCGCATGCAGTGTATACGGGGTCTTCTGATCGACCACGTCTCCCTTGTGCGGTTTTTTGTGACGACACGCATATCTGTGGGCTCCCCGAGTGTATACATATCATCCCTTTGACCGATAATGAGGGGTATGTGTTGGCCATGAATGGATTCCTCCTAGTTCATGTTAGGTCCGGTCACCATCACATGTCGGTCAACCAAAGCTCGAGCTCATGCATTGTCAGGATTCCCTCCCACATGCTTGGATTGCTGGGTTCGATCTACATCAAACCCTACGTATCTCGTCCTTAACTACCTTGCCTTCATGGTTATTGTCTGTATCGAGAGGTAGGCACCTCATCTAAATTGCACATTATTCTATATTGAAAACACACATCACCCCTTCCCAACATACATCATTTTGGGCCGCATGCAAGAGGTGCTGGTTTGTGGTCCCTCTCGTGCGATTTTTATGATGGTTCAATCTATTGGCCCAAGCGGTTTATCGACAACAACAGCTGTCGTTTGACCAAACGATAGATTCATTGGTCCGTCTTATGGTAGGTCATGGCGACATGCATGTATGACCAAAGTATCGATCATTACGTGCATCCGCCCCGCTGACACGAAGTGGGAGGTGGTGGGCCAAGCATCCTAGCTAGGTACGACATTATGTCATTATATATATGTATATCCAAGGGTGCTTTCGGGTTTGCGAGGCAGGTGCCACCAAAGTTATGCATTGTGTATTTAAAGTTTTAAACATCCCCAATATTCCTACTAATATTTGGCCACTTCCAGGTGGTTCTTGACTTCTGGCCCCTCTCATCGATCTTCAACGACGCGCCCAACCGTGGGCCCGCACGATAAAAGTTGTGCATTGGAATTTTGAACATCATAGACCACCCTTTTCACTCATATATATTTGGGCCACATGCTGGTGTGGCTGTCTTTTGACCCTCTCTAACGTTATTTTTTGCTGCAAAGACTCTGATGACGCTCAACAGACACGGGTATAATATCTTAACCGTGTGCGATACAAGTGTGTTGTGAATCACCACGCCTGTGCAAGCGCGAGCAAAGGTGGAGGTACTGGCTCAACCGTGTGCGATGCAAGTGCGCTGTAAAATCACCATGACCGCGCAAGCGTGAGCAAAGGGTGGAGGTACTGGCTTAACCGTGTGCGATGCAAGTGCGCTGTAAAACCACCACCTGTGCAAGCTAAAGGCGGGTAAGTTTATTTGGAAATTAGGACGAACCGTGTGCGATAGACCAGCTAGCTAGAAATATAAAAACAAACTACCCGCCTTGAGCGTTGCAAAAATCGGCGGTTCCGTGCCACTTTTCCTTATTATCATACACGCGTATTGTTATTGGACCATGCTCGATCTTGGGCACTCCCGCCCCGCATCAATTCCTTTACCCAAATTTTAGTAGCCACCGTACTTCAACCGTCGCCCACACTCCTCCAGCACCTACCTTATAGTAAAATTGCAGTAGCCGAGGTATTTGAACCGCCGCCCTCCCTCGTCCACCACCATCTCCACCCACCATTACTAAAATTTTCAGCAGCCGCGGCGTATCCTCAAACACCAACCCCCCTCCACAGTCCCCCACCCGCCCCCTCCCCCCTCAAACCCTAGCTCGTGGCCGCCACCGGCGCCGCCACAAACCCCTGCAGGTCTGCCTGTTCCTCCTAGCTTAGATAATAAAGTTCAGGTTACCCAGCGATTCCCATACCGTCGCCCCACTCCCCTGAGTTTTTAGATGAGGCCTGCGGTGTCCCTCCTTGCCAGATCCACATCCCCGGCTCCAGAATGTCGCAGCCTAGGCTCGAACACGTATCCCGGGGAGCCCGACGAGCGTTCGGCCATGAAGAGGTTTATCATGGCCTCGCCGGCGGACATTGACGAGGTGGCCGCCGTTCGCCCCAACCTGTCGATCCCAGAGAACACGTCGCCACGGAAGCCCGTGAAGACATTGACTATGTTGCCATGCCGAAGGCTTCATGTCAGCGGGCTACCGTATTATTTTATCTCGGGAAAGCTGGCTACGACATCAAGCTCGTCCACAGCGACGGCTTCACGCGGGTCATGTCACAGGTTAAGTGGTCCATCCCCAACCCCTCTAGTTCAACCGTCGTCGATCTCTTTGACGGCCCTGCCGCTGATCTCCTCCGCCAAGCGGTCAAGGATTTGCAAGTTTTACACGCCATCGAGCCCATTTTGTTATTTCTGAAGGACATGTTCTACGACGGCGGCTTGGGATCCTCAATTGCCAAGTCAGATCTCATCGACCACGACTACGACCACGAGGAGGGCACCCATGAAGGTTCTTCCAAGGTGAAACATCCCATCTGTGACATCAGAGAGTGCACCATGGGTCTGTGTTCTTCCAACTGGAAGGATCCCGTCCATGAAATGTGAGGCAACATTCTATCAGCAAATCTTACCTTTTCTAGCTTGCCAACCCGTACCCTTTGTTGTAGTAGCATTTGCCGTGCGGTGCTTTAACTGTGCTGTGTTTAATTATTTCAATTATGCAAAAATGTATTGTTGAATAGGGCTATGTGATGTTTAAGTATGAATTGTCCACTTCAGTTTCATGAATGGCTATATTTGGTTGTTTATAGTGAGTAGATGCCTGGTTTATCTGTATTTGGTTGTTAGGATGGTTGGAGTGAGCATTTGTCCAGTTATCGAGCAGATGCCTTGTTTATATGTATTTGATTCTTAGATTGGTTGCAGTGAGCATTTGTCCAGTTATCAAGCAGATGCCTTGTTTATCTGTATTTGGTTCTTAGGTTTCTTTTTTAGCATTTGTCCAGTTATCAAGCAGATGCCTTGTTTATCTGTATTTGGTTGTTAGGTTACTTTTTTAGCATTTGTCCAGTTATCAAGCAGATGCCTTGTTTATCTTTATCTGCTTGTTAGGTTGGTTGCAGTGAGCATTTGTCCAGTTTTCCAGCATATGCCCTGTTTATCTGTATTTGCTTGTTAGGTTGGTTGCAGTGAGACTCTGTCCAGTTTTCAATGGCTATATTTGGTTGTTATACTAGTCATTTATGCCTTGTTTATTTCAGTCATTCACAATGTGTTCTTCATTATGTGCAAGTCGGAACTGTGCCGCTCGACTACATCAATACCAGTTTGAACGGCTATATTTGGTTCCAGTTATCCTGGTGTAGTTAACGCTTGCCCTTTATTTCAGTTTTACACATTTATCCAGTGTGATGTTTAAGCATTACCTACACTCTATTCATTTTCAACAATACCAGTTTGAATTGCAATATTTGATGATTGTTAAGCCTGCTGTCGGGAACATTGCCTTCCATTTTATATCTGCTTTAACAGCATGCTGAAACCAACACATTCAAGCTATCATTTGGAGATGATGTTGTTTACCTTTGCTATATTTGTTTGATGTTAAGGTTGTTGTACTTATCATGCCTTTCCACTACTTATGCAGGACAACAACGGGAGTGGCCACCATTTTCCGCCGAGGTTAGCTTTATCCCTCGGCTTGGACTCCCCCCGTCGTTCCATAATGTAGTGCATATAGATCCAGGCCTGGACACTTGTTAGCTTCTAATATTGACTTGTTGCTTGTAGGTACATATGCCCTTGGCAAGGATCCACGCATCGACCCTTTTTGAGTATGGGGCAATGAGATATTCATGAACAAGCATCAAGTGAGGAAACTGATAAGGATTATTAGCAAAAAGATACGAATGGTGGCAACAAAATTATTTGTTTATGCTCTATCCAACACAACAGTGAGATGAAGGATGGTGACTACAAACTCAGCAGCCTTCTCTTTTTACTGCCCATAATGAGTTGTTAGACAACAATGTCTGAATCGTTTTCGTTCCCAGTGGTTCCCGAAGCAGTTCACGCAAGATTACCTAGCAAAGTACATGATTGGTGGACACGCAATGAAGGTTAAAGTATTTCATCCAGACTACAATGAGCATCGAGAAGTCGTAATGAAGGCAGTGAAGGATGGTTGGGCAGCCATCACAAGGGGTTGACCTAGAGTCGTGCGCGCATTACGCAAGGAGGAGGGCACAATATGGGCATTCCGCTTCACCTTCTCCAGCAACCAGAATGCCTTTCGCCTCTCTCTTTACAGTCTTTAGTACAACTGTGGTTCATCATTCTTTACTTGGTGCTTCTATAGTTCTTCAGTATATGTACCTGTGCATCAAATTATGCATTCGTGGTTGAACCTATATTTGTAATAAACATGGTTGGATATGAAATAAGTGATTGCCTACTTTCAAATTCAAAACATGTGATTTTTTAATTAGGGATTAATTAGGGATTAAACTGCACACGGTTTGCGAAAGCGAAACATCTGCGATAGATGTGGAGATCAGAAACATTCACTGCACACATGACATGTTCTTCAAAACTGTTTGCGTTAGGCCACCTGGCGCAAACATTTACCACATAAAAACTGTGTGTGATGGACAGCCTTTGCCACACAGTTTCTTCTACGCACCGTGTGTGATGCATTCAATAACGCAAACGATAAAATTGTTAATATCGTGCGCAATGGCAACGCTATCACAAACGATTTAACGGGAAAAATCGTGTGTGATGTACCTGTGAACGGAAACGTTTTCCTTGGAGCGACTGTGTGGGATGTACATACGAACGGAAACGTTTAGCGGGGACTGACTGTGTGGGATGTACTTGCGACCGGTAACAATTTCCCCTGTATAATTGTATTTTTTTAGCTCTACTGTACGTATTTCCATATTTGAGCGCTCGCCGGTCGCACACGACCTCATTTTACCGAGCATGTGTGCCAGGAGGGCATATCCCCGACAGTTTCTGGGTCGTGTGGGAAGGATCCCCCTATCGCCGTCACTCACTAGGCGACGGTTCCAAATGCCTTCGCGGAAAGGGGTTTAAAACCGTTTGTATAGCACCAACACGTACTAGTGCATCATCCCTTCCTCTTTGGGGAAATACCGACGTAGTTCAAGCGACATCAAACCTCCAGAGGGTGTGAAATCCATACAATGAAAATTGATTTTCAAAAGAAAAAAATGGACATGGATGGTAATCCAACTATCTATAAAGCAAGGCTTTTTGCGAAAGGGTTTCCGCAAATTGAGGGAGTTGATTATGATGGTACTTTCTCACCATAATCAACTGTTCGGATTATGATGGGAATTAATGCATATTTCAATTATGAAATATGGCAAATGGATGTCAAAACAACATTCCTAAATGGATATCTTCAAGAGGATGTATATATGATGCAGCCAGAAGGTTTTTTCGATCCTAAAGATGCCGGAAAGGTGTGTAAGCTTCAAAGATCCATTTATGGTATGAAGCAAGCATCAAGGAGCTAAAATCAACATTTTGATGAAGTGGTTAAAGAGTTTGGCTTCATAAAAATTATGAATAAGCTTGTGTATACAAGAAGTTTCGTGGGAGGTTTGGAGCATTTATCATCTTATATGTGGATGACATATTGTTGATTGGAAATGATGTAAAGTTTCTTGGCGATAAAATACTCATTGAAAAGTGTGTGTTCAATGAAAGACTTAGGCAAAGCTGTTTATATATTGGATATAAAATCTATAGAGATAGATCAAGATTTCTAATTACACTAAGCCAAAACACGTACATTGACAAGGTTTTAAAAGGTTTAAAATGAGAACACAAAGAAAGGTTTTCGCCTAGTGTCACATGGCATAACACTTAGCAGAAATCAATGTCCTAAGACAGTTGATGAACGTGTGCAAATGAGTGGTGTTCAATATGTCTCAGCAATTGGATCCATCATGAGTGCCATAATATGTACAAGACTAGATGTTTCTTATGCACTAAGTGTTAGTAGCAGGTACCAAAGTGATCCTCACTAAGCAGCTATTAAATATTATGAAGTACCTCAGCAGGACAAAGGACATGTTTCTTGTCTATGGAGGAGACGAAGAGCTCGTTGTAACTTGTTACACATATGACAACTTCATGACTGATGTAGATGACTATCGGGCTATGTTAGGACAATAGTTTGGATTAGTTTCAAAGCAAGAACACTATTGTGATTTCTCTAATGAAGGAATAATATGTTGAGGCTTCAGAAGCTTCGAAGGAGGAAGACTAAATCAAGAAATTTCTTTATAAAGTTAATATGGTCCTGCTACATCCTGAGCTTGCGTTGGATTCTCCCTTGAAGAGGAAAGGGTGATGCAGCAAAGTAGAGATAAGTATTTCCCTCAATTAAGGACCAAGGTATCAATCCAATAGGAGGAACACACAAATCTCCAATGATAGCACCTATACAAAGAAACAAATACTTGCACCCAACGTAATAAAGGGCTGTCAATCCCTTCACGGTTACTTGCAAGGATGACATCTGATAGAGATAAGTATAAAAGATAAATAAAAGTGCAAAATAAAGTAAAGGTAAATAAATTGCAGCAAGGTACTTTTGGGTTTTTGGTTTTATAGATCTGGAAATAATATGATAAAAAAAGACCCGGGGGCCATAGTTTTCACTGGAGGCTTCTCTCTTGAAAGAACACATACGGTGGGTAAACAAATTACTGTTGAGCAATTGATTAAAAAGCGCAAAGTTATGACGATATCTAAGGAAATGATCATGAATATAGGCATCACGTCCGTGACAAGTAGACCGACTCCTGCCTGCATCTACTACTATTACTCCACACATCGTCCACTGTCCAGCATGAATCTAGTGTATTAAGTAAATAAGAACGGAGTAACGCCTTCAGAAAGATGACATGATGTAGAGGGATAGATCAAATAAATATGAAATAAACCCCATCTTTTTATCCTTAATGGCAACAATACAAATACGTGCCTCGCTACCCCTTCTGTCACTGGGTGAGGACACCACAAGACTGAACCCAAAACCAAGCACCTCTCCCATTGCAAGAAAAATAAATCTAGTTTGCCAAACCAAATCAATAGACCGGAGAGAAATACAAAGCTATCTTAATCATACATAAAAGAGTTCAGAGAAGACTCAAATAATATTCATAGATAATCAGATCATAAATCCGCAATTCATCGGATCTCAACAAATGCACCGCAAAAGAAGATTACATCGAATAGATCTCTAAGAACATCGAGGAGAACATTGTATTGAAGATCGAAGAGAGAGAAGAAGCCATCTAGCAACTAGCTATGGACCCGTAGGTCTGTGGTAAACTACTCACACATCATCGGAAGGGCAGTAAGGTTGATGTAGAATCCCTCCGTGATCGAATCCCCCATCGGCAGAGTACCGGAAAAGGCCCCAAGATGGGACCTCACGAGGATAGAAGCTTGCGGTGGAAGAAAAGTATTTTTGGTGTGCCCTCTCGTATACGGGGAATATTTGGTATTTATGGAGCTGAGATTAGGGTTGGAGGAGACACAGGGGGCCCCACAAGCCTGGGGGTGCCCCCCCTAGGGCGCGCCTCCCAACCTTGTCGTGGCCTCGTGGCTTTTCTGGCCTCCTCCCGAAGCTTCCTAGGTGTCTTCTGGTTCAAGAAAAATCGTGAAAAATTTCCGTTCCATTTGGTATTGATTTTCTGTAAAAGATAAAAAGCATGAAAAAAACAACAATTGGCACTGGGCACTAGGTTAGTAGGTTAGTCCCCAAAATGATATAAAATAGCATAATGCATATAGCACATCCAAGATGGATAATATAATAGCATGGAACAATCAAAAATTATAGATACATTGGAGAGGTATCAGGTCCCAAATGCAAATGAACACAATGGCACTATATTGTGATATAGTGAGGCCATTGATCAAGCAAAGACCAGACATAATGAACGCAAGTATCACACGGATTTGAATGTGTAAGACTCAATGACAACGGCTCTACCACAAGCATAGCATGAGCAACAACGGATAGCCATAGGTGTTAAATAAACCATGTACCTAGATTATTGACTCTAGTGCAAGTGGGAGTATGTTGGAAATATGCCCTAGAGGCAATAATATATTATTATTATATTTATATGTTCATAATTGAGAGTTTATATTCTATGCTATAACTTCTATGATCCTAGATATGCGATTCAGTGGAAACCTCGTATGCACGTGTGGAATGATAAACAATAAAATAAGATTCTGGTCTCACCTTTAAGACTGGCTCAAGTGTTTTTGGTGATCATGTTTTTCGGATATTAGGATATCGTTAAGCGAACGGTAGTCCTAACACAACATTGAGAGTATGACGGTAGAAGAATGATCATATTAAATCGACCCAAACTTCTTTGTTATACTTTGAGATAATATCATTATGAGTCAACTATTATAATACGGAGTGTTAACGTGTGTTTTAGTTCCTTAGACCATGAGAGTATCATAGTCACTTCTTACCGTACGATGAACTTTGGGGTTGCTCAAACGTCGTTTGTAACACGGTGATCATAACGACAACTTACAAGTTCATCAGAAAGTTTGACAAGGGACTAGATAGCTCGAGAGTTGAATTTGCTCCTCCGACAATGGAGAGATATTCTTAGGGCCCTCTCAGTGTCACAGTATCCCTCATCGTCTGTCCAGACATAGGTGACTATGTCACGGGGATGCCGGAACATGTCAACGAGAAAGAAGAAGAAAACCGGTAACAAGGAGACCTATATAGTGAGCATCTGTATGACTCAAGAGGATTGAGGGAGTCCTGGACAAAGGGGTCCTCGGGCATCCGGCCTGTTAGCCATGGGCCGGACTGATGGGCTGTGAAGATAAGAAGACCGAAGACTATCTACATGTCCGGATGGGACTCTCCTTTGCGTTGAAGGCAAGCTCGGTGATCAAACATGAAGATTCCTTTCTCTGTAACCGACTTTGTGTAACCCTAGATCCCTCCAGTGTCTATATAAACCTGAGGGTTAGGTCTATAGGACCGAAGACTCATAACCATAGTCATACAGGTTAGACTTCTAGGGTTTAGCCATTACGATCTCGTGGTAGATCAACTCTTGTAATACTCATATTCATCAAGATCAATCAAGCAGGAAGTAGGGTCTTGCCTCCATACAGAGGGCCCGAACCTGGGTAAACATTGTGTCCCCCGTCTCCTGTTACCATCGATCCTAGACGCACAGTTTGGGACCCCCTACCCGAGATCCGCTGGTTTTGACACCGACATTGGTGCTTTCATTGAGAGTTCCACTGTGCCATCGTCAAAAGGTTTGATGGCTCCTTCAATCATCTACAACAATGCTGTCCAAAGGGAGGTCTTCCTCCCCGGACAGATCTTCGTATTCGGCGGCTTCGCACTGCGGGCCAACTCGGTTGGCCATCTGGAGCAGGTCGAAAGCTACGCCTCTGGCCATCAGGTCAGATTCGGGAGCTCAAATTACGTCACGGACATCCGTGCAGACTTGATCTTCGACGGATTCGAGACCGCGGCAGCCGCTCCCTGTCACCTCGATGAACATGACTTAAATCTGTCATCGGACCACATCCAGGAGATAGCTCCTGTAACTACACTGGCCTTAGATCCGGCGCAAATCACGCCATCCGAGGACGGGAAGCTCAACCCCGCCACGGAGGCCACAGATTCCGCGGCGTTGGAGCCGCACACAGACTTAGCCTCATGTGATATCTGTGTCACCAGAACTCTGGACTCGTTTCCGGCTACAAGTTCCAAACCATGTGCGTACGCGGACGCCGAGCTTGATAGGTTATCGATCTTCGAATTCAGCGCCGCAGACATCTTCCGACGCTCGCCTTTCGGCGATGTGCTAAACTCATTAAAGAATCTGTCCTTGTAGAAGACTCACAGCCGAAT
This sequence comes from Aegilops tauschii subsp. strangulata, assembly GCF_002575655.3. Taxonomy (NCBI): domain Eukaryota; kingdom Viridiplantae; phylum Streptophyta; class Magnoliopsida; order Poales; family Poaceae; genus Aegilops; species Aegilops tauschii. The sequence goes on from NC_053039.3 coordinate 492,021,478, forward strand.
TATGTCCGGTTCGAAAGGGAGGCTGATGATGGAGAATTTTGCTTCCCACCCACCACCCACTTCATAGCCACTGTCGATGAATTAACCGACACACTCGATTATGACTTCGAAGACATCGACGGTATGGACGACGATGCTGGAGAAGAGGAGGCCCAAGCCACGCCGTTCACCGGACGATGGATGGCCACTTCCTCATATGACGTATACATGGTGGATACGCCAAAAGATAATAGCGGTGATGACAAGGAAAACCCAGTAGAGGGTGACCCCCCTAAGACACAACCAAAGCGCCGGCGTCAGCGGCGCCGCTCTAAACCACGCTGCAGCAAGGACAGCAACACCAGCACAGGAGACGACAACACTCCGGACGGTGCCGAAGACGTAGAAGACCGCGACGAACAAACTGCCGAACAGGACAATCAGGAGGATGGGCAAGTCAGCCCTGACGAACAGGCCATAAATGAAGACTCGGAGGACGGTAGTTATCATCCCCTCTCTGAGGAGGAGGTGAGCCTCGGCAACGAAGACTTTATCATGCCTGAGGAACCCCTCGAGCAGGAGCGGTTTAAGCGCCGGCTAATAGCCACTGCAAGGATTCTGAAAAAGAAGCAGCCGCAGCTTCAAGCTGACCAAGACCTGCTGAACGATAAATGGACTGATGTCCTGGCAGCCGAGGAATACGGCCTCAAGCGCCCAGCCAAAAGTTACCCGCAACGTAAATTTCTACCTCAATTCGATGATGAGGCGTTGGAGCCCATACCATCATCACGCAATGCGGCGGATCGACCACCACGGGGTCGAGACAAAGCGGCAACTCAAGCCGAACACCAGCCCGCTCCACCTCACCGTAAGGGCAGAGATAAAACAGCTCGGGGACATACCTACGACCTGCGGGAAAAATTGGATAATAATGCAGGACATACATGATCGATCGACGGATCGCGAGGACGTGCCTCGACACGCGACGACGGCTATCTATTCGGAGATGACAAACCTAGTCACGCCCGGGCCGAAAACCGTAGACGGACTCCATCGGAGCTATGTCGCGACGCGGCCCGATATAGAGGCGCCGCACACCCTCTTTGCTTCACTGACGAAGTAATGGATCATGAATTCCCAGAAGGGTTTAAACCCATAAATATCGAATCATACGATGGAACAACTGATCCCGCTGTATGGATCGAGGATTTTATTCTCCACATCAATATGGCCCGCGGAGATGACCTCCACGCCATCAAATACCTCCCACTAAAACTCAAAGGGACAGCTCGGCACTGGTTAAACAGTGTGCCTGAAAATTCCATTGGCATCTGGGAGGACTTGGAAGAAGCCTTCCTTGACAACTTCCAAGGCACATATGTCCGTCCACCAGATGCCGATGACTTAAGTCACATAGTTCAACAGCCTGAGGAGTCAGCCAGGAAATTCTGGACTAGGTTCTTAACTAAAAAGAACCAGATCATCGACTGTCCGGACGCCGAAGCCTTAGCGGCCTTTAAACATAGCATCTGTGACGAATGGCTCGCCTGCCACCTTGGCCAGGAAAATCCAAAATCTATGGCAGCCCTCACGGCACTCATGACCCGCTTTTGTGCGGGTGAGGATAGCTGGCTGGCCCGTAGTAAAAATACGGCCAGTGATGCAAGCCCCTCCGAGGCCAGAAACAGCAACGGCAAGCTCCGACGCAGTAGACACAAACGCCGAAGCAATGGCAACAATACCGAGGACACTGCTGTCAACGCCGGATTCAGCGGCTCCAACTACGGTCAGCGGAAGAAGCCGTATAAAAGAAACAATCAGGTACCATCCAGCTTGGACCGCATCGACCGTCCGTGCTCCATGGCAGCCCAGACAAACCAGCCAATCACACCAACAGAGATTGCTGGGGTTTTAAACAAGCCGGCAAGTCAAATGCCGAGAATAAGGAAAAGGGATCACTGAGTAAGGACGATGACGAGGAGCCCCTGCAGCCAAACATAGGGGGACAGAAGAAACCCCCCCCCCCAAGTTAAAATGGTGAACATGATATACGCCACCCATATCCCCAAGAAGGAGCGCAAGCGTGCACTCAGGGACGTCTACGCGATGGAGCCAGTCGCCCCCACGTTCAACCCATGGTCCTCCTGTCCGATCACCTTCGATCGCAGGGATCACCCGACCAGTATCCGTCATGGCGGTTCAGCCGCACTGATCCTCGACCCAATTATTGATGGATTCCATCTCACGCGAGTCCTCATCGATGGTGGCAGCAGCCTGAACCTGCTCTATCAGGATACAGTGCGCAAAATGGGTATCGATCCCTCAAGGATCAAGCCCACAAAAACCACCTTTAAAGGTGCCATACCCGGTGTAGACGCCTATTGCACGGGCTCACTCACACTGGAAGTGGTCTTCGGATCCCCGGATAATTTCCGAAGCGAAGAGTTAATCTTCGATATCGTCCCCTTCCGGAGTGGTTATCATGCACTGCTTGGACTAACCGCATTCGCTAATTCAACGCGGTGCCGCACTACGCCTACCTCAAGCTCAAGATGCCCGGACCACGTGGTGTAATAACGGTCAACGGAAATACAAAGCGCTCCCTCCGTACCGAGGAACACACCGCGGCCCTTGGAGCAGAAGTACAAAGTAGCCTTTTTAGGCAGAACCTCAATTCGGCAGTAATTCCCCTGACACCGTCAAGCAAGTCAGAACTACTCCGCGGTAGGACGATCCAGCTCGTCCAGAGCTTGGCTAGCAATCCGGCCTCCGTCCCAGTCCCGATCAGTTATGCCTCGCGTACATAACTACGCACTCAAAATACACCATGGGCACGGACGGAGGCAAAGCTAGACCATGATCCATATGCGGCTCAACCGCCCATGGATCCGCACACCTTCACTTTTTCTTTTTCATTTCAGGTTTTTCTCTTCTCGAGGCTTTTTCTGATAACCCGATCATCGGACCGATCACGGGACGGATACACCAAGGAGGCAAGGAGCTTTGACGTACAAGGGAATCCCCACGTGGTCTCTGCTAACGATCGATATACCTGTTTTACATACCCACGCGCAGCTCGCTCTCGGTCATGGCATGTTAAATAGCCTGTTGCTTATCGCACTATTTGTATCAATATGCCTTGACGTATTTATCAAATTATAATGGAAATAGTTTGCGGCCCAACATTTTAAGGCCCTGTCTTATTACCTTTGCTCTCTTCCTGTTTTCCTTTGTTTTCTGGTGATAATCTTATCACATAGCACCCGTACACTTTGGTACATTTCATATTTGCCAGGGGCTTCATAGCGCCCCGCACTACGGCAACAAAGTCCGAACACTTTTACGGTATAGTTCGGCACCCCGAATTTAGCATTATATGCATTAGCTCCGAATCATGTCTTTGGTCAATAGTTGGGTTGCCCGGCTCCTGTGCTTACTACCTTACATTCCTCTATATCGGCTAGGGTAGTAAAGGGAGAACTACTACGATTGTGTCCCGGTTCATCTGGATGAGCACCTCAGTAGAGAAAGCCGAAAACTGACTGTCATGATGCGGCGAGAGCCGGTCAGCTGTTCGGAGGTTTCAAATCGATAGAGGTTTTTTCCGCATTATGCGAAGGGTCGGTACTTACCCCGATCAGGTGTTTACAACACCCTAGTTTGGATGCTAGGGGATGCGCCTACATTTTCATTGTCGAACTCCTATGGCTAAGTGAGGGTGATAAAGCGTTATAGTCCGATTGCCTTGTTTGTTGCGCTAAACACCTCCTTCAAGGACCAAATAATTGGATCAAGAGTGTTTAGATTCCATCCCGAACACCCCCGTACTACCTATGTGGGGGCTAAAGCCGGCGACTGGCCAACCCTCAGATTTAATAAAAATGGCCGCACAGGAGGTAAAAATAACACAAAGCATTATATTACACAAATTGTCTTTGTTTCATAATAAAGGGCGAGACAAATATGAATGTATTCATTCAAAGATCACATCCTTCGCACATTGCTCCGCCACAAGGCGGGATCCCTCCAGGACACCTATATAGCTCGGGTCGGCGGTGCTCCTTGCCCTCAGGCGGCCCCTCGGTCATCAGCTTCTTGGCATCCATCTTCGCCTAGTGCATCTTGGCGCGGGCAAATGCCATCCGCGCACCTTCAATGCAGACCGACCGCTTTATGGCTTCAAGCCGAGGGCAGGCACTCACAAGCCGCTTCACGAGTCCGAAGTAGCTGCTGGGCATGGGCTCGGCAGGCCATAGCCGGACTATTAGGTCCTTAATGGCTAGTTCGGCCGCCTTGTGCAGCTCGACCAGCTGTTTCAGCTGGTCACTAAAGGGCACCGGATGATCTGGTCCAAGGTATTGAGACCAGAACAACTTCTCCGTAGAGCTCCCTTCTTCGGCTCGATAGAACTCCGCAGCATCTGATACGCTACGCGGCAGATCCGTAAACGCCCCTGGAGAGCTCCAAATTCGGGTAAGTAAAAGGAACTTTTCCTTCGCAAAGTTGCTTTGCATAATGAAAGCCTTACCCGCCGCGATCTTCTTGGCCGCCTGAATTTCCTGGAGGGTGCTCTGGGCTTCAGCTCGGGCATCTTGTCCGCTTTGGCGGGCCTTGGCAAGTTTGGACTCTTGAGTCTTAGAATCATGCTCCAAGGACTCGTACTTCTTGACGGCGTCCTAGAGCTCTTGCTGGACCTCGCTGACACGGGCCTCCTACTTCTCGCGTGCGGCACGTTCCTTGGCCGCTTTGTCCTCGGCCTCGGCTAACGCCTTCTTGAGGGCTGCCACCTTGGTCGTGGCCCCTAATAAAGTTCATGACACTTTGGTCAGCACGAGCCATTTATCCTTCCTAAATATACACGCAGGTTACTGCATACCTTGGATGTCCTCCAGCTGCTTCTTCACGAGGCCGAGCTCTTCCTCGGCCCGCTCCAGGTTCTGCTTCAGTCCGAAGACCTCCACAGTATGAGCGATGACAGCCAGCAGCGATGGCTGCTTATTCACATAGACATCTTATGTTAGACTTCTGCAAAAATTATTTTGATCCTCTATTCGGCTTCTTCTTTCCGAACACCAAACAGAGTATCAGGGGCTATTGTCTACACTGTGATATTCTTTCTACAATTACATCACTTACCTCAAAGCCTGTTAGAAAGCTAGTGCAGGCTTCGGTCAGTCCGCTCTTGACGGACTGAACCTACTCAATCACCGTACCCATAAGGACACGGTGCTCATCCACAATGGAAGCGCCTCGTAGCGCTTCCAGTAGATTATCCGGTGCCTCTGGTTGGACAGAGGTCACCGGCGGAACAGGCACACCTCCTCCTTTCGGGGAAGGCTGCTCGCTTGACTCCGGAGCCGTATAGGTCTCCGGAATGGTATTCGGCTGGGGGCGGAATTGGACATGGCCCCCATTGCCAGTCTCCATGAGGGCTTTCTCCCCCATGTGTCCGGCGGCCAAGGAGTCATCATCTGGCGTCGCCCTGACGGCCTCCTGAACCTCTCCCTGGCCTGGGAAGGTCCTTTGCGACATCACTTGTTGTCGCCCTTGGCCGTGGGAGAGTGAGCGGTCGGCGGTGACTCGCTGGCCATCGCCTTTGAATCCAATGAACCCCCTGATGAGGATCGCTGGAAGCTGTCGTGGGCCAGACTGTAATAGCACAATTTAATATATTAATACCATTAGGCTGGACACATGGACATGCACAAGTTTGTAGTACTTACGATGCGACCAGGGGCTTGGTCCTCGGGGGCCGCTCTGGACTGCTGTCGACATCCCATGGGGAGTTATCCGCGAGGGAGCCCTTCCCTCTCTTGGGCACCGCTGCCTCCAGATTTGTGGAGGCCGCCCTCTTTTTCCTCCCCTCATCAGGGGGAGATTTGTTCTCCTCCTCCTCGTCGTCGTCTTCGGTGGCGGAGGAGTGAGACTCGATGTCTTCGGACGTCATGTCCGAAGCACCTTTTCAGCGAAGGCCACGCTTGCCCCCCTTGGCCTTCTTCTCGGCCTTCTTCTCCGGCACCTCATAAGGCGCCGGGAACAGCATCTTCGTCAGAAGTGGGGTTTCTTGGTCTTCGGGTAGCGGAGGCGGACAGTTAATCCGCCCCGCTGTCTCTATCCAGACCTGAAAAAATTGATAGGAAGGCTTAGACTCCTTCCTCAAAATATGCCAGTAAAGGGTATACCTTGAAAACATGAAAGAACTTACCGAACTAGTCTGGCGTTTTAAGCTAAGCCCGTGATCCTCGGTCCTGGGCGGTGGTGTCTTGCCGGCCTTGAAGAGTACTTTCCAGATATCTTTGGGCATCGTGCCGAAGAGTTCTAGTAGCGTATGGTGCTTGGCCGGATCGAACTCCCACAAATAACAAGTCTGGCATTGGCATGGAAGGACCCGGGGAATGAGCATAACCTGGATCATGTTGACGAGCTTGATTTTCTTGGTTATCATGCTCTGGACACGCGTCTGGAGCCCAGTCAGCTCGTCCAAAGAACCCCAGGTCAGGCCCTTCTCTTGCCAGGAGGTGAGCCGCATCGGAACTCCGGATCGGAATTCGGGGGCCGGCGCCCAGTTGGTGTCGCGCGGCTCGGTGATGTAGAACCACCCCGAGTGCCACCCCTTCACCGTCTCCACAAAGGAGCCTTCGGGCCAGGTGACATTGGGCATCTTGCTGCTACCTCTTGAGCACAGCGTTGGTTTTCCCTTGAAGAGGAAAGGGTGATGCAGCAAAGTAGCGTAAGTATTTCCCTCAGTTTTTGAGAACCAAGGTATCAATCCAGTAGGAGACCACGCTCAAGTCCCTCGTACCTACACAAACAAATAAGAACCTTGCAACCAACGCGATAAAGGGGTTGTCAATCCCTTCACGGCCACTTGCAATAATGAGATCTGATAGAGATGATAAGATAATATTTTTGGTATTTTTATGATAAAGACTAAAAGTAAAGAAAGAAAAATAAACAGAGCTAGAAGTCGCTAGTTGTTGGGAGATTAATATGATGGAAAATAGACCCGGGGGCCATAGGTTTCACTAGTGGCTTCTCTCAAGATAGCATAAATATTACGGTGGGTGAACAAATTACTATCGAGCAATTGATAGAATTGAGCATAGTTATGAGAATATCTAGGCATGATCATGTATATAGGCCTCACGTCCGCGACAATTAGACCGACTCCTGCCACCATCTACTACTATTACTCCACACATCGACCGCTATCCAGCATGCATCTAGAGTATTAAGTTCATAAGAACAGAGTAACGCTTTAAGCAAGATGACATGATGTAGAGGGATAAACTCAAGCAATATGATATAAACCCCATCTTTTTATCCTCGATGGCAACAATACAATACGTGTCGTTTCCCTTACTGTCACTGGGATCGAGCACTGCAAGATTGAACCCAAAGCTAAGCACTTCCCCCATTGCAAGAAAGATCAATCTAGTAGGCCAAACCAAACTGATAATTTGAAGAGTCTTGCAAAGATAACCAATCATACATAAAAGAATTCAGAGGAGATTCAAATATTGTTCATAGATAATCTTGATCATAAACCCACAATTCATCGGATCTCGACAAACACACCGCAAAAGAAGATTACATCAAATAGATCTCCAAGAGAATCAAGGAGAACTTTGTATTGAGATCCAAAGAGAGAGAAGAAGCCATCTAGCTAATAACTATGGACCTGAAAGTCTGAGGTAAACTACTCACACATCATCGGAGAAGCTATGGTGTTGATGTAGAAGCCCTCCGTGATCAATGCCCCCTCCGGCGAAGCGCCGGAAAAGGCCCCAAGATGGGATCTCACGGGTACAGAAGGTTGGGGCGGTGGAAATAGGGTTTAGGCTCCTCATGTGTTGTTTCCAGGGTATATGAGTATATATAGACGAAAGAAGTCAATCAGGAGAGCTACGAGGGGCCCACGAGGGTGGGGGCGCGCCCAGGGGGGCAGGCGCGCCTCCCTGCCTCGTGGCCTCCTCGTTGATTGCTTGACGTCCACTCCAAGTCCTCTGGATCACGTTTGTTTCGAAAATCACGTTCCCGAAGGTTTTATTCCGTCTGGACTCCATTTCATATTCCTTTCCTTCGAAACACTGAAATAGGCAAAAAAACAGCAATTTGGGATGGGCCTCCGGTTAATAGGTTAGTCCCAAAAATAATATATAAGTGTAAAATAAAGCCCATTGAAAATCCAAAACAGATAATATAATAGCATGGAACAATCAAAAATTATAGATACGTTGGAGACGTATCAAGCATCCCGAAGCTTAATTCCTGCTCGTCCTCGAGTAGATAAATGATAAAAACAGAATTTTTGATGTGGAATGCTACTTAGCATAATTTCCAATGTAATTCTCTTAATTGTGGCATGAATATTCAGATCCAAATGATTCAAAATAAAAGTTCATACTGACATAAAAATAGTAATACTTCAAGCATACTAACAAGTAATCATGTTTTATCAAAATAACATAGCCAAAGAAAGCTTATCCCTACAAAATCATATAGTTAGGCTATGCTTCATTTTCATCACACAAAATACTCCCATCATGCACAACCCCGGTTTCAGCCAAGCAATTGGTTCATACTTCTTAACGCGCTTCAGCTTTTTCAACTCTCACGCAATACATGAGCGCAAGCCATGGACATAGCACTATATGTGGAATAGTGTGGTGGTTGTGAAGAGGACAAAAAAGGGAGAAGATAGTCTCACATCAACTAGGCGTATCAACGGGCTATGGAGATGCCCGTTAATAGATATCAATGTGAGTGAGTAGGGATTGCCATGCAACAGATGCTCTAGAGCTATAAATGTATGAAAGCTCAACAAAAGAAACTAAGTGGGTGTGCATCCAACTTGCCTGCTCACGAAGACCTAGGGCATTTTGAGGAAGCCCATCATTGGAATATACAAGCCAAGTTCTATAATAAAAAATTCCCACTAGTATATGAAAGTGACAACATAGGAAAAAGGATAGTAACATTGTCCCTTCTCTCTTTTTCTCTCATTTTTTTTCTTTTTTCCCCTTTTTTCTTGGGCCTTTTTCTCTTTTTTTTACTTTGGCCTCTTTTTTTAGTCCGGAATCTCATCCCGACTTGTGGGGGAATCATAGTCTCCATCATCCTTTCCTCACATGGGACAATGCTCTAATAATGATGATCATCACACTTATATTACTTACAACTCAAGAATTACAACTCAATACTTAGAACAAAATATGACTCTATGTGAATGCCTCGGCGGTGTACCGGGATATGCAATGAATCAAGAGTGACATGTATGAAAAAATTATGAATGCTGGCTTTTCCACAAATACAATGTCAACTACATGATCATGCAAAGCAATATGACAATGATGAAGTGTGTCATAATAAACGAAACGGTGGAAAGTTGCATGGCAATATATCTCGGAATGGCTATGGAAAAGCCATGATAGGTTGGTATGGTGGCTGTTTTGAGGAAGATATAAGGAGGTTTATGTGTGATAGAGCGTATCATATCACGGGGTTTGGATGCACCGGTGAAGTTTGCACAAACTCTCAAGGTGAGAAAGGGCAATGCACGGTACCGTAGAGGCTAGAAAATTTGTGGAAGGATGAGAGTGCGTATAATCCATGGACTCACATTAGTCATAAAGAACTCATATACTTATACTTATCGCAAAAGTTTACTAGCCCTCGAAGCAAAGTACTACTACGCATGCTCCTAGGGGAAGGGTTGGTAGGAGTTAACCATCGCGCGATCCTGACCTCCACATATAAGGAAGGCAATCAAAAGAGCACCCCATGCAACAAATTTGTTACACAACTTTTACCATACGTGCATGCTACGGTACTTGCCAACTTCAACACAAGTATTTCTCAATTTCATAATTACCCAACTAGCATGACTCTAACATTACCACATTTATATCTCAAAACAATTATCGAGCATCAAATTGATCATAGTGTTTAAGTCACTTTCTATGATAGCTTTAATTATACCCATCATACTAGAACCAATTTTTATAACCATAGCAAATACCATGCTGTTCTAGAAGACTCTCAAAATAATATAAGTGAAGTATGAGAGATCAATAATTTCTATAAAATAAAACCACCACCGTGCTCTAAAAGATATAAGTGAAGCACTAGAGCAAAAACTATATAGCTCAAAAGATATAAGTGAAGCACATAGAGTATTCTAATAAATTCCGAATCATGTGTGTGTCTCTCAAAAGGTGTGTACAGAAAGGATGATTGTGGTATACTAAAAAGCAAAGACTCAAATCATACAAGATGCTCCAAGCAAAAGACATATCATGTGGTGAATAAAAATATAGCCCCAAGTAAAGTTACCGATAGACGGAGACGAAAGAGGGGATGCCTTCCGGGGCATCCCCAAGCTTAGGCTTTTGGTTGTCCTTGAATTTTACCTTGGGGTGCCTTGGGCATCCCCAAGCTTAGGCTCGTGCCACTCTTTATTCCACAATCCATCAAGTCTTTACCCAAAACTTGAAAACTTCACAACACAAAACTCAACAAAAAATCTCATAAGCTCCGTTAGCGAAATAAAACAAACCACCACTTTAAGGTACTGTATTGAACTCATTCTTTATTTATATTGGTGTTAAACCCACTGTATTCCAACTTCTATATGGCTCATAAGCTCTTTTACTAGCCATAGATTCATCAAAATAAGCAAACAACACACGAAAAACAGAATCTGTCAAAAACAGAACAGTCTGTAGTAATGTGTATCTAACGCAAACTTCTGGAACCTAAAAAATTCTACCAAATTAGGAAATCCTACATAATTTTTTTATTGATATACTGAAAAAGTATCAACTAAAAAGCACGTTTCTGTGATTTATGAAAATTAATCTCGTGCGCGCAAAGTTTCTGTTTTTTGCAGCAAGATCAGATAACTAAACCCTTAGGTTATCCTAACGGTTTTACTTGGCACAAACACTAATTAAAACATAAAACCACATCTAACCAGAGGCTATATGAATTATTTATTACTAAACAGAACCAAAAAGAAAGAAACAAAAATAAAATTGGGTTGCCTCCCAACAAGCGCTATCGTTTAACGCCCCTAGCTAGGCATAAAAACAAGGATAGATCTAGGTATTGCCATCTTTGGTAGGCAACCCATAAGTGGCTCTCATAATGGATTCATAAGGTAATTTAATCTTCTTTCTAGGGAAGTGTTCCATGCCTTTCCTTAACGCAAATTGGAATCTAATATTCCCTTCCTTCATATCAATAATTCCACGAATCGTTCTAAGGAAAGGTCTACCAAGAATAATAGGACATGAAGGATTGCAATCCATATCAAAAACAATAAAATCTACGGGCACATATTTCCTATTTGCGACAATATGAACATCATTAATTCTTCCCATAGGTTTCTTGATAGTGGAATCCGCAAGGTGCAAGTTTAAAGAGCAATCATCAAATTCACGGAAACCTAGCAAATCACACAAAGTTTTTGGAATCGTGGAAACACTAGCACCCAAATCACACAAAGCATAGCATTCATGATCTTTAATTTTAATTTTAATTGTAGGTTCCCACTCATCATAAAGTTTTCTAGGGATAGAAACCTCCAACTCAAGTTTTTCTTCATAAGATTGCATCAAAGCATCAACGGTATGTTTAGTAAAGGCTTTATTTTGACTATAAGCATGAGGAGATTTTAGCACGGATTGCAACAAGGAAATACAATCTATTAAAGAGCAATTATCATAGATAAATTCCTTGAAATCCAAAATAGTGGGTTCAATGCTATCTAAAGTTTTGACCTCTTCAATCCCACTTTTACCAATTTCTGCATCAAGATCTAAAAACTCCGAATTATTGGGACGCCTTTTAAATAAAGTTGACTCATCTCCAGTCCCATAATTATCAAGATTCATATTGCAAAACAAAGATTTAATAGGGGACCCATCAATAACTTTTATATCTTTATCTTTATTCTCATAAATAAATTCCGGTTTAGCGGCCATCTTATTAACAAAGGTGGCCTGCTTATCCGAAATTTCAGCTATTAATTTTTCAAGATGAGCAATCTGAGATTTCAAACCATAGAATTCCTTAGACATATCATCAAGCTCTGTATTCATGTACTCCATAAAGCCTTTTTGTTCCTTAAGCTCGTTTCTAAAGAAATTATTATGCTCAAACTGTAAAGTCATAAAACTTCTGACGTTGCTTTCAATCTCTTCCAGCCTTTTAAGGTGAAGATCACCAAATCTAGGCAGGGCCATAAGGGCAACAAGAAACCAGAGGCAAGCAAAACAAGGCGAAGGGAAAAAGGGCGAATAAAACGGCAAGGGTGAAGTGGGGGAGAGGAAAACGAGAGGCAAATGGCAAAAAATGTAATGCGAGGGATAAGAGTTTGTGATGGGTACTTGGTATGTCTTGACTTGTGCGTAGACTCCCCGGCAACGGCGCCAGAAATCCTTCTTGCTACCTCTAGAGCAAAGCGTTGGTTTTCCCTTGAAGAGGAAAGGGTGATGCAGCAAAGTAGCGTAAGTATTTCCCTCAGTTTTTGAGAACCAAGGTATCAATCCAGTAGGAGACCATGCTCAAGTCCCTCGTACATACACAAACAAATAAGAACATTGCCACCAACACGATAAAGGGGTTGCCAATCCCTTCACGGCCACATGCAATAGTGAGATCTGATAGAGATGATAAGATAATATTTTTGGTATTTTTATGATAAAGACTAAAAGTAAAGAAAGCAAAATAAACACAGCTAGAAATCGCTAGTTGTTGGGAGATTAATATGATGGAAAATAGACCCGGGGGCCATAGGTTTCACTAGTGGCTTCTCTCAAGATAGCATAAATACTACGGTGAGTGAACAAATTACTGTCGAGCAATTGATAGAATTGAGCATAGTTATGAGAATATCTAGGCATGATCATGTATATAGGCATCACGCCCGCGACAAGTAGACCGACTCCTGGCTGCATCTACTACTATTACTCCACACATCAACCGCTATCCAGCATGCATCTAGAGTATTAAGTTCATAAGAAAAGAGTAACGCTTTAAGCAAGATGACATGATGTAGAGGGATAAACTCAAGCAATATGATATAAACCCCATCTTTTTATCCTCGATGGCAACAATACAATACGTGTCGTTTCCCTTACTGTCACTGGGATCGAGCACTGCAAGATTGAACCCAAAGCTAAGCACTTCTCCCATTGCAAGAAAGATCAATCTAGTAGGCCAAACCAAACTGATAATTCGAAGAGACTTGCAAAGATAACCAATCATACATAAAAGAATTTAGAGGAGATTCAAATATTGTTCATAGATAATCTTGATCATAAACCCACAATTCATCGGATCTCGACAAACACACCGCAAAAGAAGATTACATCAAATATATCTCCAAGAGAATCGAGGAGAACTTTGTATTGAGATCCAAAGAGAGAGAAGAAACCATCTAGCTAATAACTATGGACCCGAAGGTCTGAGGTAAACTACTCACACATCATCGGAGAGGCTATGGTGATGATGTATAAGCCCTCCGTGATCAATGCCCCCTCCGGCGAAGCGCCGGAAAAGGCCCCAAGATGGGATACAAAAGGTTGCGGCGGTGGAAATAGGGTTTCGGCTCCTCCTGTGTTGTTTCTAGGGTATATGAGTATATATATAGGCGAAAGAAGTCGGTCAGGAGATCTACGAGGGGCCCACGTGGGTGGGGGCGCGCCCAGGGGGGCAGGCGCGCCTCCCTGCCTCTTGGCCTCCTCGTTGATTGCTTGACGTCCACTCCAAGTCCTCTGGATCACGTTTGTTCCGAAAATCACGTTCCCGAAGGTTTTATTCCGTTTGGACTCCGTTTGATATTCCTTTCCTTCGAAACACTGAAATAGGCAAAAAAAACAGCAATTTGGGCTGGGCCTCCGGTTAATAGGTTAGTCCCAAAAATAATATAAAAGTGTAAAATAAAGCCCATTGAACATCCAAACAGATAATATAATAGCATGGAACAATCAAAAATTATAGATATGTTGGAGACGTATCACTTGCCCAACATGGCGCCTCTGCACTCTGCTTGTTGGCCGCTCACCACCTTCGGCTTCACATTGAAGGTCTTCAGCCATAGGCCGAAGTGAGGTGGGATGCGGAGAAAGGCCTCGCACACGACAATAAATGCCGAGATGTTGAGGATAGAGTTGGGGGGCTAGATCATGGAAGTCCAGCCCGTAGTAAAACATCAGTCCACGGACAAACGTGTGGAGAGGGAATCCCGGCCTGCAGACGAAATGTGTGAGAAACACAACCCTCTCATGGGGCTTTGGGGTAGGTACGATCTGTCCCATGGCTGGGAGTCGGTGAACGATCTCCTTGGCCAGGTATCCAGCCTCCCGGTGCTCCTTGATGTCTTTCTTCTTGACGGAGGAGGCCATCCACTTGCCTCCAGCTCCGGATCCGGACATGGTTGGAGTGCTTTTTGGGTGGAGAAAAATAGAGCTTGGGCACTGGAGCTCGAGAATGGATGGGCAGAGGAAGGAGAAGGCGTGGGTAAAGAAAGGGAATCCTTATCCCCTTATAAAGGCAGCAAATATCAAGCGCCTTCCCACTCGCCTTAAAACTCGCCTATTCCAAGGGCTGTGCAAAGGGCATGGTTGGGTTACCCACGCCCGTATTGATGAGAATCCCGCAATAAGGGGACACGATCTCTACTTTGACAAGACGTGCCAATGGAAACCGCATCTCGAAACGCGGAACGGCAGACGAAAATGGTTCGAAATAATGACCGGGTAGATGTGATGTCACATTACAAAATAGTTGTCAGCGGTTAAGAACCAAGGTATCAATCCAGTAGGAGGAACACACAAATCTCCAAGGATAGCACCTACACAAAGAAACAAATACTTGCACCCAACGCGATAAAGGGGTGTCAATCCCTTCAAGGTTACTTGCAAGGATGACATCTGATAGAGATAAGTATAAAAGATAAAAAAAGTGCAAATAAAGTAAAGGTAAATAAATTGCAGCAAGGTACTTTTGAGTTTTTTGGTTTTATAGATCTGAAAATAATATGATAAAAAAAGACCCGGGGGCCATAGTTTTCACTAGAGGCTTCTCTCTAGAAAGAACACATACGTGTGTAAAAAAATTACTATTGAGCAATTGATTAAAAAGCGCAAAGTTATGACGATATCTAAGGCAATGATCATGAATATAGGCATCACGTCCGTGACAAGTAGACCAACTACTGCCTGTATCTACTACTCTTACTCCACACATCGTCCGCTGTCCAGCATGCATCTAGTGTATTAAGTTAACAAGAACGGAGTAACGCCTTAAGAAAGATGACATGATGTAGAGGGATAGATCCAATCAATATGAAATAAACCCCATCTTTTTATCCTTAATGGCAACAATACAAATACGTGCCTCGCTACCCCTTCTGTCACTGGGTGAGGACATCACAAGATTGAACCCAAAACCAAGCACCTCTCCCATTGCAAGAAAAATAAATCTAGTTGGACAAACCAAATCAATAGACCGGAGAGAAATACAAAGCTATCTTAATCATGCATAAAAGAGTTCAGAGAAGACTGAAATAATATTCATAGATAATCAGATCATAAATCTGCAACTCATCGGATCTCAACAAATGCACCGCGAAAGAAGATTACATCGAATAGATCTCTAAGAACATCGAGGAGAACATTGTATTGAAGATCGAAGAGAGATAAGAAACCATCTAGCAACTAGCTATGGACCCGTAGGTCTGTGGTAAACTACTCACACATCATCGGAAGGGTAGCAAGGTTGATGTAGAATCCCTCCGTGATCGAATCCCCCTCCAGCAGAGTACCGGAAAAGGCCCCAAGATGGGAACTCACGAGGATAGAAGCTTGCGGTGGCAGAAAAGTATTTTTGGTGTGCCCTCTGGTATACGAGGAATATTTGGTATTTATGGAGCTGAGATTAGGGTTGGAGGAGCCACAGGGGGCCCACAAGCATGGGGGTGCCCCCCCTAGGGCGCGCCTCCCAACCTTGTCGTGGCCTCGTGGAAAAGTTTCCTAGGTGCCTTCTGGTTCAAGAAAAATCGTGAAAAAGTTTCATTCCGTTTGGTATTGATTTTCTATAAAAGATAAAAAAACATGAAAAAAAAACAACAACTAGCACTGGGCACTAGGTTAGTAGGTTAGTCCCCAAAAATGATATAAAATAGCATAATGCATATAGCACATCCAAGATGGATAATATAATAGCATGGAACAATCAAAAATTATAGATACGTTGGAGACGTATCAGGTCCTAAGTGCAGATGAACACAATGGCACTATATTGTGATATAGTGAGGCCATTGATAAAGCAAAGACCAGACATAATGAACGCAAGTATCACACGGATTTGAATGTGTAAGACCCGATGACAACGGCTCTACCACAAGCATAGCATGAGCAACAACGGATAGCCATAGGTGTTAAATAAACCATGTACCTAGATTATTGACTCTAGTGCAAGTGGGAGTATGTTGGAAATATGCCCTAGAGGCAATAATATATTATTATTATATTTATATGTTCATAATTGAGAGTTTATATTCTATGCTATAACTTCTATGATCCTAGATATGCGATTCAGAGAAACCTCGTATGCACGTGTGGAATGATAAACAGTAAAATAAGATTCTGGTCTCACCTTTAAGACTGGCTCAAGTGTTTTTGGTGATCATGTTTTTCGGATATTAGGATATCGTTAAGAGAACGGTAGTCCTAACACAACATTGAGAGTATGACGGTAGAAGAACGATCATATTAAATCGACCCAAATTTGTTTCTTATACTTTGAGATAATATCATTATGAGTCAACTATTATAACAGGAGTGTTAACGTGTGTTTTAGTTCCTTAGACCATGAGAATATCATAGTCACTTCTTACCGTACGATGAACTTTGGGGTTGCTCAAACGTTGTTTGTAACACGGTGATCATAACGACAACTTACAAGTTCATCAGAAAGTTTGACAAGGGACTAGATAGCTCGAGAGTTGAATTTTCTCCTCCGACAATGGAGAGATATTTTTAGGGCCCTCTTAGTGTCGCAATATCCCTCATCGTCTGTCCAGACATAGGTGACTATGTCATGGGGATGCCAGGACATGTCAACGAGAAAGAAGAAGAAAACCGGTAACGAGGAGACCAATATAGTGAGCATCTGTATGACTCAAGAGGATTGAAGGAGTCCTGGACTAAGGGGTCCTCGAGCGTCCGGCCTGTTAGCCATGGGCGGGACTGATGGGCAGTGATGATATGAAGACCGAAGACTCTCTACGTGTCCGGATGGGACTCTCCTTTGCGTGGAAGGCAAGCTTGGCGATTAAACATGAAGATTCCTTTCTCTGTAACCGACTTTGTGTAACCCTAGATCCCTCCGGTGTCTATATAAACCGGAGGGTTAGGTCTATAGGACCGGAGACTCATAACCATAGTCATACAGGCTGGACTTCTAGGGTCTAGCCATTACGATCTCGTGGTAAATCAACTCTTGTAATACTCATATTCATCAAGATCAATCAAGCAAGAAGTACGGTATTACCTCCATAGAGGGGGCCCGAACCTGGGTAAACATTGTGTCCCCCGTCTCCTGATACCATTGTTCCTAGACGCACAGTTCGGGACCCCCTACCCGAGATCCACCGGTTTTGACACCGACAAGTGTGGGACCCCGGCTCAGAGAAACCGGAACACCCCGTATTCCAGCCCAGAGATCAAGGAGAAGTCTTTTTGGAATACGGCATTGCTTAGCATAGAACAAACAAGCTTTCTATTATAACACGAATATGAATACAATGTCTCTGATATTACAATGAATAACATCGGCACGGCGACACTACGCCATCCTCAGTTGCTCTATGCAAGCAGCAAAACAACTTGAAGCAGCGGAATAACTATAGCAGCGGAATAACTCTAGCAGCGGAACAACGACGACGGTGGTGAACTCCACTCTACAGGGACTCTGGCTGGAACGCTTATCCTAGCTCGCGAACACAGGAACAACACCAAACAAGCAAGCAATCCAGGCACGACCTGCAAGCTGGCATGACACGCCAGGTTAGTACATTGAATGTACTTGCAAGCTCACAATAACCAGAAGCATTCAAGACAAACAACAACATGGCAATTACAAGCGGGAATTATCATGAGATCATCAGGATAACATGGCATGGACAACATGAACATTATACTGCTAGAACAATATGAGCATGGCATGTACAAATAAATCTGACGATACTAGCATACAACATGATGACACTTTATGCACCATTTATTCTACTCGGGTTACCTCGTAACCATCACATGCATCACTTACCAACCTCAGACATCACCCGATCATCTCAGGATTAAATCAAGCTTGGTATAAACAATACCGTAGTAATCATTAAATGACCACAAGGAGCTTGATCTTTACCCACGATTCTCGCACAACATCACGAATATCCAACAACTCGATATCCTCGATACCACGGTGATCATTCACGGATCACAAACGGAACCACTATGGGCTCAACGGGTTACCTCATAACCAAATGGTGATCTTTCCGGCGATCACAACCATGACCAACACTTGGTCTCAAACGGTGATCTTTCCGGCGATCACAACCAACTTATCTCCTCAACGAACCGGGGTTGTTATTAAACACATTATTATTATTACTGTTGACCCATAGTGTGACCGACACGAACTGGGCCCTTATCCGCGGGCACGGCTATTGATATATTTAGTTTACACTCTGCAGAGGTTAGTACACTGTACCCACACCACGGAACCCATGGCCTCGCACTCCCATTCGGGTGGACCAATGACGTTCCGACAAAATCGTCCTACTGCCATGACACTCTCCCGGCCACTCCGACAAACTCCCCTCTGGGATAAGTCCTGGGTGGCCCGTGCCTACCAAAGGCACCAACAGCCACCGTCGTGGCCAAACAAAATGGTCCCAAACGGTGACAAAAGCGCTTATCATCCAACTACGGGCACACAAGGTTATGTCTGCTTACCGGGCCAGGGTATCGCACGCCCATAACCTGCCCTCGTTGGAGGCACCGGCGAGAGGCACGACAATAGACCCAGTTAGGACCTTCCCATAAAGGTAAGCGTGGTTGCACTGGTCAACTCGATATGGTGGCACCATGACTCAGCCAACAGTTGTTCAAGTTCAATTTAATCCGGTTAAACTTGAATGCAAATATGCTGAGCCATGATAAAATAACATGATGCAATTACAATGCATGAGCATGATATCAACGTAATCATGAGGGTACAACATAACTATCCACCATATCAACAATGAATCATATCCAACTAAGCATAGTATAATGACGAGCATGAATATCACAAGTACAACACTACTCATAGAAACCTAGAATGACCACTAGCATCAATAATATATATCATGCAAGACATATCAACAATGCTACCATGCAAATCATTTAACCAACTGGATGCAATGGAACATGCATAACGACGGCACTAAGAACAGATGATAGTCATGCACCGAAGGCCATCACCAACATCAACATGTACTACTAGCAAGCATATGCATATGAAAGGAATACTAGCAACTAGTACAAGATAACCAGGTGCAAGACAACATAACACGAGAGTGAACATGAAACTCTAAGCAGCACCGGAACAACGATAACCATGTTTTAAACAAGCAAACATTTATTAAATATTCGAGTTGAAAACCATGGCTACTGCATGACTATCATGCAAGTGGGTATTGTGGCTTGCCTGGGGGTGAAGAATGCACCGGGGGTATGTGCGGAACGATCGTGGAACAAATCACCGAAAAAGTTGTCTCTCAAAGGGGGCTGATTAGGGGCAAGGGCAAAAAGTTCATTTTCACAGTGTCAAACCATAGTGAAAATGAAACCAACAGAACAGGCTCGACGAAACGAAGACGTGGGCTTTGGATTCACCTCAAACGGAGTTGCGAGCAAAAAGCTACGATAGTTTGACTGCCAGGGACCCATCTGCAATAAAAAGATTTTCAGAGTGGACTTAGGCAGAAAAACAGAAGGCGTACTTCAGCAAATACGCTTTCCTGAAGCGAAAGCAGCCGAAGCACCCAGAGAATACGCTTTCAACTCATGAAGACGTACTCAGCAGAACTGCGTGTCCACTTATCCACGTCGCCAGGCACCTCGTGCGGCTGACGGGTGGGACCCGCGTTGACCTTCTCTCTCCTCCCTCTCCTCCTCTTCTTCCCCCGACGCGGGCGCAGAACAGAGGGAGGGGACGCCGGCGCCAGCGCCCGTCCCGGTGGCTTGGTCCACCTCAGGCGGAGCTCTGACCACCGAGATGAACGGCGCGGAGAGTGACGCATCCAACTGGAGGAGTCACGCTCGCCGGAGAGTACTGGAAGGAGCGGGAGGTTGAACATGGCAGACGGCAGGTTCGGCCATCAATGGGTTCCGTGCTGAGGTTGCTCCGGCAGCGAGGTAAGTGGATGGGGGAACTCGCCGGAGCTTATTGAGTTGAAGGGTGGTGTTAGCAGAGAGGGAGGGGCTCGACGTTGCCTGAATTTAGGCGGAGACCAGAGGCGGCCATGGTGGTGATGAGCGGCAGGAAGAGCTTCTAGAACTCGGGCTAGAGGTGGGGAGAGCCTAGAGGAGCGTGGTGAGGAGGCTGATGAGCTCGAAGTGGCTCGGGGGAGGCCTATATATAGCCAGGGCGACGAGGGGAGGCCGCGGACGCGTGGCCGTGGCTCGGGTGTCGCCGCGGGGATCCGGCCAACGTTCTAGCAACGGCCAGCAATCACGGGAGGGCGTGGGATCACGATGAAGGGGGTGCGGACGAGCTACAGAGGCGCACAGGGCAGGAGGGGCCGAGGGGCGCAGAGGAGAAGCGGCCGAACGCCATTAAAGCCTTGTCGGCTACAGCTCGCTCGTGGGCGCGCGGTGACGTGCACCGACGGAGAAGCGGACGGAGGGGGAAATGGCTCCAGGAGGACGGCGACCATGCGGGGAACATGGTAGACAGGCCCGTGCTCGCTGAGACGCCGAGTAGAGAAGGGGCCCGAGCAAGAAGACGTTCTGGGCGCGGCCAGTGTGTGCCAAAGCGGTGGTCACCACGTGCACGGGTGCACACAGTGCCACACTGTCGCCCAAATGGTGTCTGGGGTTTAGTCCTTCCTGGATGGGTTGTAAATGAGGTGGTAGCTCGGTTAAAGATGATGTGGTTAAATGGTAAGTGAGCTCTGAAGTTTATTGCAGTAAACTTGATCATGAAACAGTGATCAACTGAGGTGAGATTAGAGGCAAACGAGTTGTCTGGTAGATTTAGGTTAGGAAGGACTATGGTCCTGGTAATTATGGAGGGGTTTGGCTCAAGGATTATTACAGTTGCTTAACAACTGCATAAATTGGTCCAGAAACAAGATCAGGAAGAAGCACTCACATAGAGTGATGTATTGAGCTGAAAATGAACATGGCAGGGTTATTTGGTGATATGAAGCTGCTGTAAAAGTTTCATGCCATTTGGAAATACCAAAGTGGCACTTGCTTCACAAAGCTTCATTCTGGACAGAAACTTGGAAAAATTACACAGGGCAATTAGATTAACTAATTGAGCTAAAACTTGGAGGAGGGAGTTGATATAGGTAGAAGCATGTCCTGGTAAAGTTTCAGCTCAATTGAAGCAATATAAAATATAGTTGCTTCACAAACTGAAAATCGACCAGAATCTAAGATTTGGAGCTGGGCTCACATAGATAAGTTACATGAGCTCAAATTTGGTGGAGAGTCATTATTTGATCATATGAAAGATCTTGCAAAATTGCAACTCATTTGGATATGCCTAGCTTGTACTTCCTTCACAAAGCTTCTTTTTGGATAGAAACTTTGGAAAATCATAATTAAATAATTACTAGGCAAATGAGGTTGCATTTTGGCATGTGTCAATGATATGGACAGGAAAAGGTGTCCAAGGAGTTTGAGGTCAATTGGGAAAAGGAAAATAGCACTTTCTTCACAATGTGCCATTTAGGGCAGAATAGGAAATGAATTATTTGAGCATGATGATAAACATGACAAATGAAATATTTTGCCATATTTGAGAAAGATATGACCCAAACAATTTATGAGAATTATTTGGGAATTTTATGAGTGATGGAAATAAAGGTTGCTTCACAACCTAGGGCAATTTGAGTTATTCCTTTAATAGAAAAGGAATATTCCCAATAAAAAGAATATTGGGATTTGGGCTAGGATGAAAATGACAGGGTCTGGGGAAGGATTTGGGAATTACAAGCCACTCTGGAAACAAAGAAGAGGGCATCTTCTTCAGTTTCCAGACCACAAAGCCACGGAAAAAGAAACTCAAGCAAAAACCTTAGAAAAACAAAAGAAAAAGAAAGGGCCAAAAATCAGGCTGTCACAAACCTTACCCCCTTAAAGAAATCTCGTCCTCGAGATTTGGTTGCTCAGGGAACAAGTATGAAGATACTAACTTAAGGAAACCGTTTCCAACTCGGGTATCCTTTTTCTTATTTTTGTTCCCACTAAATTTTTATCTGAAGGCCCTGGGGTGGTTTGCTTTAATATATCCATATTCTGACAGATCTTACCTTGCTTGTTCATGCTTATACAGGCTCCAATTTCTTTTTAGATCTGCTAATTTAGCTGACTGTGATTGATTCTCACGACTGAAATATATGTCGGTCTCACAAATCCAAGAGTGATTTCCGCTGGGTGTGTCATCCAGCACTGACAATCTTTCATGAAGTGGTGATCAGATTTTTCTAGTGGACACCCAAGCTCTAACTCCTTGCATTGGGTTTCTCCACTAAATGCAGGTCCTTCGGGTTCCAAACAGTGAGTTGGGTCATAACTGCTTTCCTGACAGATTCTGGCTTATCGCGGAAGTTTCTGAATCATCTTAACTGGTTCCACTGTCTTGAGTATCGGATCCGTACCAAATATTTGATTGTCGCCTGTCGTGGCTAGCATAAGAGTTTGACATGTATGATAATATCTGCAGACTTGACTGACGGTGGTTCTGCACCACGCGGGTCTTGCAACAATTTTCATACCTGCATCACTGGTATTGCTCCTTCATTATTGTTTTCTTGGTCTGGATCCTTGGCTGAAAGAGCTGGGTCATATTGCTTCTTCGCATCACCATAGGTACTGTTGGTGCAATTTTTTCGCAATCATAGCTTATCCTCATTTTTCTGACTGGGTACCCCATTAAATGGCAGGTTCAACACCCCTCAAGTTCTGACCGCAGGAAAATGATCATCCGAACCTTTGCAAGGAATCGGCAAATAAGTCAGTAGCCACCAGAACAGTCTTTACAACTCAGATCTGGGACATTACTGAAATAACTCAACCACGGCTTAGGATGGCCGAAAAGCAGCTCAGAACATGACACCGGGTTGATAAGAAGAAGGTGGCAGCTCCCTAAAATAGCCAAAAAGCAGCTATAGGGCTACTGTCAAGAAAAGAAACTCAACAGTTGTACGAGACGGCCGAAAAGCAGCTCAGAACTCGTGACAGTCGTTGAAGAGAGAAATAAAAATTGGCATCCACCCCGGATAGCTAAAAACAGCTTAGATCACAGGCGCGGTGCCGTCATTGGAGAAAAAGGGGACAAAGGCTCATCAGGATCATTTTCCAGGTTCACGGGTACTTGTATTGAGCTCATTGATGTCGTCAATCCTCATAATCATTTGTCACACTGCGGTGTATACTGGCTTTCTTCTCTTAACCATCCTCACGTGGTTGTCAGATCCTCATCCGAGTGACTTGTAAGATCTTGGTGGTATGCTCTCCGCATATATATGAGAATCTAATTCCTGAGACAGTCGTGTATTCTGACTGATTCTTGCTTCTGACCAAAATGTTGCGGATCTGATTCTTGGGATTCACTACCATATGCTGTCAATTCACAACGTACTACCTTGTACCAATGTCTTACTGAGGAAGATTGGCTGGCTTGTGCTCGAAACTTTCATCGGATAGCTTGCTGAAGAAGACTGGGTATCGTGCTTCAGAAGCTTACCCCCTTAAAGACTTTGCTGGGGAAAGACTCAGTACCTTATGCCAGAAGCTTTTCGGTTGCTTACTGAAGAAGGCAGAGTACCTTGTACGGGAAATCAGCCATGTATCGTACTGAGGAAGATAGATGAATCTTGCCTTGGAAGCTTCTCGGGTATCTTGCGAGGGAAGATTGGGTTGCTTACACCAGAAGCTTCTTATTGTGATATGCGGACCGATTTCCACATATATAACCATCTTAATATTTTTATTATTGATTTCTTGTATGAAACGTGGTTTTGCGGGACTATCCTCCTTTCTGAGTACATGCCATATTTTTGCTTGCTTCCAGGTACATCGGGTTCCAAAATCATCCTCAACGAAAAATTAAACATGTATCTGAGCCATACCTTTGATAACATTCTGTCAACCTTGCACACAATTTATCTTCTTGCTGATTTGATAATTTCTGCTATGTGGAGTGCATGCTGAGGGAGACTTGACACTCAGTAACATGATCAGATATCCCCCAATCTGAATGCAGTTGGCTGAGAATTCCATACTGTTGTGAGGAGTGCACGTTAATGCAAATTTATACTGACATTCCATCCAGGATTTCTTTTGTATTCAGACGAGCTATTTCCAATTTCACTGCAGTCTGCTGACAATTCCATTATGTTTAGTTGAGTTTCCAAATATATGCATTTCTTGCTGACTCTTTGGGTCCGGTGTCGGCTGACGAGCAACTTTAATAGGGGGGAATTTTGTAACACCGGAGGCCCAAAGAAAGAAACAAAAGAAACGACTAAAACAAAAGCACACAAGCATACTACTAATATAATTAATCAAGCAATCATCACATATTACTGCTACTCACACCATAAAATGCATGCACACCTAAGCACACAAATCACGCGGAAACTCCGGTATTATGGTCTAATATGTTGTGGCGGTGTGCACGAAAATTATATACATGTGTGGAAGGAGTTGGCATAACCGAGGCTACACCAAGCACTGGCTGAACAGTGGCTGGATCTGGATGGATACAGGTGAGGACGGACTTGACGATCAAGTAGTGAGACACAAAAGTCACTACCACATCATCATCAAGCGTACGAAAGGGATTCGTACACGTCCAAAGAATAGAATGACTGGGTAGGGTAGTGGTGGAAAAACAAGGCTCGCTGGCATTGCCCTTTTCTGATAACCAAGATCAGTAAGGGTTGCCAGAGGGACGAGATGGATGGCATGATTCGGGATAGAAACAAGTCTATCACGGAAATAATATGGGTGGGTGGCGGAAAAATATACGCGATACCTGAGCATAACTCCTGCAAATGGTGTCTGGAACTCTGGGTACCAGGGCATCACTCTGCTGGGACGGAGATGACGCCGAACACCAAAGAGCAGACATGCTAAGAAGGAGGGTGCAGGCGGTGGACCGAAAATGATGCCACCTACACTCACAAGATTAACCGTTAGTGACAAAATAATAATCTATATGCATGCTATGCGACAAACAAATGCAACAATCAAGTGCAACAAACCAACTGGGGTCTATACTACCGCTTTCTAACGTTCGCGCGGGATAGGGCATCCTACAGCCAGACCTGCTCTGACACCAAGCCTGTGGGACCTCGGCTCAGAGAAACCGGAACGCCCCGTATTCCAGAGCAGAGATCGAGGAGAAGTCTTCTGGAATACGGCACTGCTTAGCATAGAACAAACCAGCTTTCTATTATAACACGAATATGAATACAATGTCTCCGATATTACAATGAATAACATCGGCACGGCGACACTACGCCATCCTTAGTTGCTCTATGCAAGCAGCAGAACAACTTGAAGCAGCGGAATAACTCTAGCAGCGGAACAACAACGATGGTGGTGAACTCCACTCCGCAGGGACTCTGGCTGGAATGCTTATCCTAGCTCGCGAACACAGGAACAACACCAAACAAGCAAGCAATCCAGGCATGACCTGCAAGCTGGCATGACACGCCAGGTCAGTACATTGAATGTACTTGCAAGCTCACAATAACCAGAAGCATTCAAGACAAACAATAGCATGGCAATTATAGGTTAAGCAAGAATTATCATGAGATCATCAGGATAACATGGCATGGACAACATGAACATTATACTGCTAGAAAAATATGAGCATGGCTTGTACAAATAAATCTGACGATACTAGCATGCAATATGATGACACTTTATGCATCATTTATTCTACTCGGGTTACCTCGTAACCATCACATGCATCACTTACCAACCTCGGACATCACACGATCATCTCAGGATTAAATCAAGCTTGGTATAAACAATACCGTAGTAATCATTAAATGACCACAAGGAGCTTGACCTTTACCCACGATTCTCGCACAACATCATGAATATCCAACAACTCGGTATCCTCGATACCACGGTGATCATTCACGGATCACAAACGGAACCACTCTGGGCTCAACGGGTTACCTCGTAACCAAACGGTGATCTTTCCGGCGATCACAACCATGACCAACGCTTGGTCTCAAACGGTGATCTTTCCGGCGATCACAACCAACTTATCTCCTCAAGGAACCGAGGTTGTTATTAAACACATTATTATTATTACTGTTGACCCATAGTGTGACCGACACGAACTGGGCCCTTATCCGCAGGCACGGCTATCGATAGATTTAGTATACACTCTGCAGAGGTTAGTACACCGTACCCACACCATGGAACCCATGGCCTCGCACTCCCATTCGGGTGGACCAACGGCGTTCCGACAAAACCGTCCTACTGCCATGACACTCTCCCGGCCACTCCGACAAACTCCCCTCTGGGATAAGTCCTGGGTGGCCCCGTGCCTTCCAAAGGCACCAACGGCCACCGTCGTGGCCAAACAAAACGTTCCCAAACGGGGATAAAAGCGCTTATCATCCAACTAAGGGCACACAAGGTTATGTCTGCTTACCGGGCCAGGGTACCGCACGCCCATAACCTTCCATCGTTGGAGGCACCGGCGAGAGGCACGAAAATAGACCCAGTTAGGACCTTCCCATAAAGGTAAGCGTGGTTGCACTGGTCAGCTCGATATGGTGGCACCATGACTCAGCCAACAGTTGTTCAAGTTCAATTTAATCCGGTTAAACTTGAATGCAAATATGTTGAGCCATGATAAAATAACATGATGCAATTACAATGCATGAGCATGATATCAACGTAATCATGAGGGTACAACATAACTATCCACCATATCAACAATGAATCATATCCAACTGAGCATAGTATAATGACGAGCATGAATATCACAAGTACAACACTACTCATAGAAACCTAGCATGACCACTAGCATCAACAATAAATATCATGCAAGACATATCAACAATGCTACCATGCAATCATTTAACCAACTGGATGCAATGGAACATGCATAACGACGGCACTCGGAACAGACGATAGTCATGCACCGAAGGCCATCACCAACATCAACATGTACTACTAGCAAGCATAAGCATATGAAAGGAATACTAGCAACTAGTACAAGATAACCAGGTGCAAGACAACATAACACGAGAGTGAACATGAAACTCTAAGCAGCACCGGAACAACGATAACCATGTTTTAAACAAGCAAGCATTTATTAAATATTCGAGTTGAAAACCATGGCTACTGCATGACTATCATGCAAGTGGGTATTGTGGCTTGCCTGGGGGTGAAGAATGCACCGGGGAGATGTGCGGAACGATCGTGGAACAAATCGTCGGAAAAGTTCGCTCTCAAAGTTGGCTGATTAGGGGCAAGGGCAAAAAGGTCATTTTCACAGTGTCAAACCATAGTGAAAATGAAACCAACAGAACGGGCTCGACGAAACGAAGACGTGGGCTTTGCATTCACCCCAAACGGAGTTGCGAGCAAAAAGTTACGATAGTTTGACTGCCAGGGACCCATCTATAATAAAAAGATTTTCAGACTGGACTTAGGCAGAAAAACAGAAGGCGTACTTCAGCAAATACGCTTTCCTAAAGCGAAAGCGTACTTTCAGCTGAAGCACCCGGAGAATACACTTTCAACGCATGAAGACGTACTCACCAGAACTGTGTGTCCACTTATCCACGTCAGCAGGCGCCTCGTGCGGCTGACGGGTGTGACCCGCGTTGACCTTCTCTCTCCTCCCTCTCCTCCTCTTCTTCCCCCGACGCGGGCGCAGAACAGAGGGAGGGGACGCCGGCGCCGGCGCTCGTCTCGGTGGCTCGGTCCACCTCAGGCGGAGCTCCGACCACCGAGATGAACAACGCGGAGTGACGCACCCAACTGGAGGAGTCACGCTCGCCGGAGAGTACTGGAAGGAGCGGGAGGTTGAACGTGGCGGATGGTAGGTTCGGCCACCGATGGGTTCGGCACTGAGGTTTGCTACCTCTTGAGCACTGCATTGGTTTTCCCTTGAGGAAAGGGTGATGCAGCAAAGTAGCGTAAGTATTTCCCTCAGTTTTTGAGAAGCAAGGTATCAATCCAGTAGGAGGCCACGCACGAGTCCCTCGCACCTACACAAACAAATAAATCCTCGCAACCAACACGATAAGGGCTTGTCAATCCCTACACGGTCACTTACGAGAGTGAGATCTGATAGATATGATAAGATAATATTTTTGGTATTTTTATGATAAAGATGCAAAGTAAAATAGAAGCAAAATAAAAGGCAACAGAAATAGCTTATTGATGGAAGATTAATATGATGGAAAATAGACCCGGGGGCCATAGGTTTCACTAGTGGCTTCTCTCAAGAGCATAAGTATTATGGTGGGTGAACAAATTACTGTTGAGCAATTGACAGAATTGAGCATAGTTATGAGAATATCTAGGTATGATCATGTATATAGGCATCACGTCCGAGACAAGTAGACCGACTCCTGCCTGCATCTACTACTATTACTCCACACATCGACCGCTATCCAGCATGCATCTAGAGTATTAAGTTCATAAGAACAGAGTAATGCTTTAAGCAAGATGACATGATGTAGAGGGATAAACTCATGCAATATGATATAAACCCCATCTTGTTATCCTCGATGGCAACAGTACAATACGTGCCTTGCTGCCCCTACTGTCACTAGGAAAGGACACCGCAAGATTGAACCCGAAGCTAAGCACTTCTCCCATTGCAAGAAAGGTCAATCTAGTAGGCCAAACCAAACTGATAATTCGAAGAGACTTGCAAAGATAACCAATCATACATAAAAGAATTCAGAGAAGATTCGAATATTGTTCATAGATAAACTTGATCATAAACCCACAATTCATCGGTCTCAACAAACACACCGCAAAAGAAGATTACATCGAATAGATCTCCACGAGAGAGGGGGAGAACATTGTATTGAGATCCAAAAAGAGAGAAGAAGCCATCTAGCTAATAACTATGGACCCGAAGGTCTGAGGTAAACTACTCACACATCATCGGAGAGGCTATGGTGTTGATGTAGAAGCCCTCCGTGATCGATGCCCCCTCTGGCGGAGCTCCGGAACAGGCCCCAAGATGGGATCTCACGGGTACAGAAGGTTGCGGCGGTGGAATTAGGTTTTTGGCTCCGTATCTGGTAGTTTGGGGGTACGTAGGTATAAATAGGAGGACGGAGTACGTCCGTGGAGCAATAGGGGGCCCACGAGGGTGGAGGGCGCGCCTGGGGGGGTAGGCGCGCCCCCCTACCTCGTGCCCTCCTGATTGATGTCTTGACGTAGGGTCCAAGTCCTCTAGATCACGTTCGCTCCGAAAATCACGTTCCTGAAGGTTTCATTCCATTTGGACTCCGTTTGATATTATTTTTCTGCGAAACTCTGAAATAGGCAAAAAAAATAGCAATTCTGGGCTGGGCCTCCGGTTAATAGGTTAGTCCCAAAAATAATATAAAAGTGTCTAATAAAGCCCAATAATGTCCAAAACAGAATATAATATAGCATGGAACAATCAAAAATTATAGATACGTTGGGGACGTATCAAGCATCCCCAAGCTTAATTCCTGCTCGTCCTCGAGTAGGTAAATGATAAAAACAGAATTTTTCATGTGGAACGCTACTTGGCATAATTTCTATATAATTCTTCTTATTGTGGCATGAATGTTCAGATTTGATATGATTCAAGGTAAACGTTTAATGTTGACATAAAAACAATAATACTTCAAGCGTACTAACTAAGCAATTATGTCTTATCAAAATAACATAGCCAAAGCAAGTTATCCCTACAAAATCATATAGTCTGGCTATGCTCCATCTTCCCCACACAAAATATTCATATCATGTACGATCCCGGTTTTGGCCAAGCAACTGGTTCATACTTTTAACGCGCTTCAGCCTTTTCAACTCTTACGCAATACATGAGCGCAAGCCATGGCTATAGCACTATGGTGGAATAAGGTATAATGGTAGGGGTTATGTGGGAAGACAAAAAAGGAGAAAGTCTCACATCAACGAGGCTAATCAACGGGCTATGGAGATACCCATCAATTGATGTTAATGCGAGGAGTAGGGATTGCCATGCAACGGATGCACTAGAGCTATAAGTGTATGAAAGCTCAAAAAGAAACTAAGTGGGTGTGCATCCAACTTGCTTGCTCATGAAGACCTCGGGCATTTGAGGAAGCCCATCATTGGAATATACAAGCCAAGTTCTATAATGAAATTTCCCACTAGTATATGAAAGTGACAAAATGAGAGACTCTCTATTATGAAGATCACGGTGCTACTTTGAAGCACAAGTGTGGTAAAAGGATAGTAACATTGTCCCTTCTCTCTTTTTCTCTCATCATTTTTTGGGCCTTTTCTATTTTTTTATGGCCTCTTTTTTTTAGTCCGGAGTCTCATCCCGACTTGTGGGGGAATCATAGTCTCCATCATCCTTTCCTCACTTGGGACAATGCTCTAATAATGATGATCATCACACTTTTATTTACTCACAACTCATGAATTACAAATCAATACTTAGTACAAAATATGACTCATTATGAATGCCTCCGGCGGTGTACCGGGATATGCAATGAATCAAGAGCGACATGTATGAAAGAATTATGAACGGTGGCTTTGCCACAAATACAATGTCAACTACATGATCATGCAAAGCAATATGACAATAATGGAGTATGTCATGATAAATGAAACGATGGAAACTTGCATGGTAATGTATCTCGGAATGGCTATGGAAATGCCATGATAGGTAGGTATGGTGGCTGTTTTGAGGAAGATATAAGGAGGTTTATGTGTGATAGAGCATATCATATCACAGGGTTTGGATGCACTGGCGAAGTTTGCACCAACTCTCAAGGTGAGAAAGGGCAATGCGCGGTACCGAAGAGGCTAGAAAATTGCGGAAAGGTAAGTGTGCGTATAATCCATGGACTCACATTAGTCATAAAGAACTCATATACTTATTGCAAAAATTTATTAGCCCTCGAAGCAAAGTATTACTACGCATGCTCCTAGGGGAAGGGTTGGTACGAGTTAACCATCGCGCGATCCCGACCGCCACACAAAGGAAGACAATCAACAAATACTTCATGCTCCGACTTCGTTACATAACGGTTCACCATACGTGCATGCTACGAGAATCACAAACTCCAACACATGTATTTTTCAATTCCACAATTACTCAACTAGCACAACTATGATATTACTACGTTTATATCTCAAAACAATTATTAAGCATCAAATTTCTCATGATATTAATTAAAGAAAATTGCCATGCTATTTTAAGACTCTCAAAATAATATAAGTGAAGCATGAGAGATCAATAGTTTCTATAAAACAAATCCACCACCGTCTCTAAAAGATATAAGTGAAGCACTAGAGCAAAACTATATAGCTCAAAAAATATAAGTGAAGCACATAGAGTATTCTAATAAATTCCGAATCAAGGGTGACTCTCTCAAAAGGTGTGTACAGCAAGGATGATTGTGGTAAACTAACAAATAAAGACTCAAATAATACAAGACGCTCCAAGCAAAACACATATCATGTGGTGAATAAAAATATAGCTCCAAGTAAAGTTACCAATGGAAGTAGACGAAAGAGGGGATGCCTTCCGGGGCATCCCCAAGCTTTGGCTTTTAGGTGTCCTCAGATTATCTTGGGGTGCCATGGGCATCGCCAAGATTAGGCTCTTGCCACTACTTGTTCCATAATCCATCAAATCTTTCACCCAAAACTTGAAAACTTCACAACACAAAACTCAGCAGAAAATCTCATAAGCTCCGTTAGCGAAAGAAAACAAAAGACCACTTCAAGGTACTGTGATGAACTCATTCTTTATTTATATTGGTGTTAAACCTACTGTATTCCAACTTCTCTATGGTTTATAAACTATTTTACTAGCCATAGATTCATCAAAATAAGCAAACAACACACGAAAAACAGAATCTCTCAAAAACAGAACAGTCTGTAGTAATCTGCAACTAACGCAAACTTCTGGAACTCGAAAACTTCAGCCAAAATAGGACGACCTGGAAAATTTGTTTATTGATCAGCAGAAATTGGAATCAATATTTTATCATGTCCTGGTGATTTTTAACAATTATTTTCGTGAACAGAATGTTTCTAGAATTTACAGCAAGATCAAATAACTATCATCCAAGAAGATCCTATAGGTTAAACTTGGCACAAACACTAATTAAAACATAAAAACACATCTAACCAGAGGCTATATCAAATATTTATTCCTAAACAGAAGCAAAAAGCAAAAAACTAAAAATAAAATTGGGTTGCCTCCCAACAAGCGCTATCGTTTAACGCCCCTGGCTAGGCATAAAAGCAAGGATAGATCTAGGTATTGCCATCTTTGGTAGGCAATCCATAAGTGGCTCTCATAATAGATTAAAAGGTAATTTTATTTTATTTCTAGGGAAGTGTTCCATGCCTTTCTTTAATGGAAATTGGAATCTAATATTCCCTTCCTTCATATCAATAATTGCACCAATCGTTCTAAGGAAAGGTCTACCAAGAATAATAGGACATGAAGGATTGCAATCTATGTCAAGAACAATAAAGTCTACGGGCACATAGTTCCTACTTGCAACAATAAGAACATCATTAATTCTTCCCATAGGTTTCTTAATAGTGGAATCCGCAAGGTGCAAGTTTAAAGAGCAATCATCAAATTCACGGAAACCTAATAAATCACATAAAGTTTTTGGAATCGTGGAAACACTAGCACCCAAATCACACAAAGCATAGCATTCATGATCTTTAATTTTAATTTTAATAGTAGGTTCCCACTCATCATAAAGTTTTCTAGGGATAGAAACTTCCAACTCAATTTTTTATTCATAAGATTGCATCAAAGCATCAACGATATGTTTGGTAAAGGCTTTGTTTTGACTATAAGCATGAGGAGAATTTAGCACAGATTGCAACAAGGAAATACAATCTATCAAAGAGAAATTATCATAATTAAATTCCTTGAAATCCAAAATAGTGGGTTCATTAATATCTAATGTTTTGATCTCTTCAATCCCACTTTTATCAATTTTAGCATCAAGATCTAAAAACTCCGAATTTTTGGAATGCCTTCTAGGTAAAGGTGGATCATATTCAGTCCCATAATTATCAAGATTCATATTGCAAAACAAAGATTTAATAGGGGACACATCAATAACTTTTAGATCTTCATCTTTATTTTCATAGAAATTTGAAGAACACGCTTTCACAAAGCAATCTTTCTTGGCACGCATCCTAGCGGTTCTTTCTTTGCACTCATCAATGGAAATTATCATGGCTTTGAGAGACTCATTGATATCATGCTTAGGAGGAATAGATCTAAGTTTTAAAGAATCAACATCAAGAGAAATTCTATCAACGTTCCTAGCCAATTCATCAACTTTAAGCAATTTTTCTTCAAGCGAAGCATTGAAATTCTTTTGCGAATTCATAAATTCCTTAACACTAGTCTCAAATTCAGAAGGCATCTTACAAAGTTTCCATAAGAATTGTTGTAGGAATTACCATAATTATTAGAGGAATTACTAGGATAAGGCCTAGGATTAAAGTTTCCTCTATACGCGTTGTTACCAAAATTATTCCTACCAACAAAATTCACATCCATAGGTTCATTATTATGCTCAATCAAAGTAGACAAAGGCATATCATTAGGATCAGAAGAAACACTCTTAGTAGCAAATAATTTCAGAAGTTCATCCATCTTTCCACTCAAAACATTAATTTCTTCTATCGCATGCACTTTTTTATTAGTAAATCTTTCAGTGTGCCATTGAGAATAATTAGCCATAATATTATCTAGGAGTTTAGTAGCTTCTCCTAAAGTGATTTCCATAAAAGTGCCTCCCGCGGCCGAATCTAAAAGATTTCTAGAAGCAAAATTCAATCCGGCATAAATTTTTTGTATAATCATCCACAAATTCAAACCATGCGTTGGGCAATTACGTATCATTAATTTCATCCCCTCCCAAGCTTGTGCAACATGTTCATGATCAAGTTGCTTAAAATTCATAATATCATCTCTAAGAGAGATGATCTTAGCGGGAGGAAAATATTTAGAGATAAAAGCATCTTTGCACTTATTCCAAGAATCAATACTATTTTTAGGCAAAGATGAAAACCAAGCTTTAGCACGATCTCTAAGCGAAAAAGGAAATAGCTTCAATTTAACAATATCATTGTCCACATCTTTCTTCTTTTGCATATCACACAAATCAACGAAGCTATTTAGATGTGTAGCGGCATCTTCACTAGGAAGGTCGGCGAATTGGTCTTTCATGACAAGATTCAACAAAGCAACATTGATTTCACAAGATTCAGTATCGGTAAGAGGAGCAATAGGAGTGCTAAGAAAATAATTGTTGTTGGTATTGGTGAAGTCACACAATTTAGTATTATCTTGAGCCATCGAGACAAACAAGCAATCCAACACACAAGCAAACAAGAAGCGGCCGAAAAAAACAAACTGAAAAGAGAGGGCGAATAAAATGGCAAGGGTGAAGTGGGGGAGAGGAAAACGAGAGGCAAATGGCAAATAATATAATGCGGGAGATAAGGGTTTGTGATTGGTACTTGGTATGTTGACTTTTGCGTAGACTCCCAGGCAACGGCGCCAGAAATGGCTCGTTGTCAGGAGTCCAAATCTTGACTTGACCTTGCGTAAGCCTCCCCAGCAATGGCGCCAGAAATCCTTCTTGCTACCTCTTGAGCACTTCGTTGGTTTTCCCTTGAAGAGGAAAGGGTGATGCAGCAAAGTAGCGTAAGTATTTCCCTTAGTTTTTGAGAACCAAGGTATCAATCCAGTAGGAGGCCACGCACGAATCCCTCGCACCTACACAAACAAATAAATCCTCGCAACCAACGCTATAAGGGGTTGTCAATCCCTACACGGTCACTTACGAGAGTGAGATCTAATAGATATGATAAGATAATATTTTTGGTATTTTTATGATAAAGATGCAAAGTAAAATAGAAGCAAAATAAAAGGCAACGGAAATAGCTTGTTGATGGAAGATTAATATGATGGAAAATAGACCCGGGGGCCATAGGTTTCACTAGTGGCTTCTCTCAAGAGCATAAGTATTATGGTGGGTGAACAAATTACTGTTGAGCAATTGACAGAATTGAGCATAGTTATGAGAATATCTAGGTATGATCATGTATATAGGCATCATGTCCGAGACAAGTAGACCGACTCCTGCCTGTACTATTACTCCACACATCGACCACTATCCAGCATGCATCTAGAGTATTAAGTTCATAAGAACAGAGTAACGCTTTAAGCAAGATGACATGATGTAGAGGGATAAACTCATGCAATATGATATAAACCCCATCTTGTTATCCTCGATGGCAACAATACAATATGTGCCTTGCTGCCCCTACTGTCACTGGGAAAGGACACCGCAAGATTGAACCCAAAGCTAAGCACTTCTCCCATTGCAAGAAAGATCAATCTAGTAGGCCAAACCAAACTGATAATTCGGAGAGACTTGCAAAGATAACCAATCATACATAAAAGAATCAGAGAAGATTCAAATATTGTTCATAGATAAACTTGATCATAAACCCACAATTCATTGGTCTCGACAAACACACCTCAAAAGAAGATTACATCAAATAGATCTCCACGAGAGAGGGGGAGAACATTGTATTGAGATCCAAAAAGAGAGAAGAAGCCATCTAGCTAATAACTATGGACCCGAAGGTCTGAGGTAAACTACTCACACATCATCGGAAAGGCTATGGTGTTGATGTAGAAGCCCTCCGTGATCGATGCCCCCTCCGCCGGAGCTCCGGAACATGCCCCAAGATGGGATCTCACGGGTACACAAGGTTGCGGCGGTGGAATTAGGTTTTTGGCTCCGTATCTGGTAGTTTGGGGGTACGTAGGTATATATAGGAGGAAGGAGTACGTCGGTGGAGCAACAGGGGGCCCACGAGGGTGGAGGGCGCGCTTGGGGGTAGGCGCACCCCCCTACCTCGTGCCCTCCTGGTTGATGTCTTGATGTAGGGTCCAAGTCCTCTGGATCAAGTTCGTTCCGAAAATCACGTTCCCGAAGGTTTCATTCCGTTTGGACTCCGTTTGATATTCTTTTTCTGCGAAACTCTGAAATAGGCAAAAAACAGCAATTCTGGGTTGGGCCTTCGGTTAATAGGTTAGTCCCAAAAATAATATAAAAGTGTATAATAAAGCCCAATAGTGTCCAAAACAGAATATAATATAGCATGGAACAATCAAAAATTATAGATACACTGGAGACGTATCAAGGTTGCTTCGGCAGCGAGGTAAGTGGATGGGGGAACTTGCCGGAGCTTATTGAGTTGAAGGGTGGTGTTAGGAGAGAGGGAGGGGCTCGACGTTGCCTGAATTTAGGCGGAGACCAGAGGCGGCCATGGTGGTGATGAGCGGCAAGAAGAGCTTCTGGAACTTGAGCTAGAGGTGGGGAGAGCCTTGAGGAGCATGGTGAGGAGGCTGATGAGCTCGGAGTGGCTCAGGGGAGGCCTATATATAGCCGGGGCGACGAGGGGAGGCCGCGGACGCGTGGTCGTGGCTCGGGTGTCGCCGCGGGATCCGGCCAACGTTCTGGCGACGGCCGGCGATCACGGGAGGGCGCGGGATCACGACGAGGGGGGTGCGGACGAGCTACAGAGGCGCACAGGGCAGGAGGGGCCGAGGGGCGCAGAGGAGAAGCTACCGAACGCCATTAAAGCCTTGTCGGCTACAGCTCGCTCGTGGGCGCGCGGCGACGGGCACCGACGGAGAAGCGGACGGAGGGGGAAATGGCTCCAGGAGGACGGCGACGACGCGGGGAACACGGTAGACAGGCCCGTGCTCGCTGAGACGCTGAGCAGAGAAGGGGCCCGAGCAAGAAGATGTTCTGGGCGCGGCCAGTGTGTGCCAAAGCGGTGGTCACCGCGTGCACTGGTGCACATAATGCCACACTGTCGCCCAAATGGTGTCTGGGGTTTAGTCCTTCCTGGGTGGGTTGCAACTGAGGTGGTAGCTCGGTTAAAGACGTTGTGGTTAAATGGTAAGTGAGCTCTGAAGTTTACTGCAGTAAACTTGATCATGAAACAGTGATCAACTAAGGTGAGATTAGAGGCAAATGAGTTGTCTGGTAGATTTAGGTTAGGAAGGACTATAGTCCTGGTAATTATGGAGGGGTTTGGCTCAAGGATTGTTACAGTTGCTTAACAACTGCATAAATTGGTCCAGAAACATGATCAGGAAGAAGCACTCACATAGAGTGATGGATTGAGCTGAAAATGAACATGGCAGGGTTATTTGGTGATATGAAGCTGTTGTAAAAGTTTCATGTCATTTGGAAATACCAAAGTGGCACTTGCTTCACAAAGCTTCATTCTGGACAGAAACTTGGAAAAATTGCATAGGGCAATTGGATTAACTAATTGAGCTAAAACTTGGTGGAGGGAGTTGATATAGGTAGAAGCATGTCCTGGTAAAGTTTCAGCTCAATTGAAGCAATATAAAATATAGTTGCTTCACAAACTGAAAATCTGACCAGAATCTAAGATTTGGAGCTGGACTCACATAGATAAGTTACATGAGCTCAAATTTGGTGGAGAGTCACTATTGATCATATGAAGGATCTTGCAAAATTGCAACTCATTTGGATATGCCTAGCTTGTACTTCCTTCACAAAGCTTCTTTTTGGATAGAAACTTTGGAAAATCATAATTAAATAATTACTAGGCAAATGAGGTTGCATTTTGGCATGTGGCAATGATATGGACAGGA
Source organism: Aegilops tauschii subsp. strangulata (assembly GCF_002575655.3). Taxonomy (NCBI): domain Eukaryota; kingdom Viridiplantae; phylum Streptophyta; class Magnoliopsida; order Poales; family Poaceae; genus Aegilops; species Aegilops tauschii. Next base: position 492,059,689 of record NC_053039.3, read on the forward strand.
AAAGGTGTCTAAGGAGTTTGAGGTCAACTGGGAAAAGGAAAATAGCACTTGCTTCACAATGTGCCATTTAGGGCAGAATAGGAAATGAATTATTTGAGCATGATGATAAACATGACAAATGAAATATTTTGCCATATTTGAGAAAGATATGACCCAAAAAAATTATGAGAATTATTTGGGAATTTTAGGAGTGATGGAAATAAAGGTTGCTTCACAACCTAGGGCAATTTGAGTTATTCCTTTAATAGAAAAGGAATGTTCCCAATAAAAAGAATATTGGGATTTGGGCTAGGATGAAAATGACAGGGTCTAGGGAAGGATTTGGGAATTACAAGCCACTCTGAAAACAAAGAAGAGGGCATCTTCTTCAGTTTCCTGACCACAAAGCCACGGAAAAAGAAACTCAAGCAAAAACCTCAGAAAAACAAAAGAAAAAGAAAGGGCCAAACATCAGGCTGTCACAACAAGGATACCGATATATCTCACCTCAGGTTCTCTAAAGTATCACAAAGCAAAGGGAATAGCACATGATAACCAAAGGTTCACTCGAATATCATTCATGTACTCATAAGGATCAATATGGATGTCCACGGTTCCGCTATCGGTCATTGAGCGAAAGGGGTTTTGTTCATGTCTATGTTTTACCGAACCTACAGGGTCACAAGCTTAAGGTAATAATGATATGTTGAGTGTTAGTAGGACAGGAATAATGAGAATATATTTGTGAAATATTTTCACTAATGTTTGGAATAGTTTTGAGAGGAACCGGAAGCGTTTCGGGGTCACTGGAAGGGTTCCGGAGTTTATCGGGCAATACAGGGTATTACCGATCAATAATATATATATGTGGAAAATGTTTCTGGTGATGTTAAATTAATAAAAAAAAGGGCCGCCCGGTGCACGTAGCTCCCGCTTGCGCAGGGTCCCGGGAAGGGTCCGACCACTTTGGGTCTATAGTTCGCAACCTTTCCCTACATTTCCGCAAGAGGCTGTTTCCAGGACTCGAACCCGTGACCTCATGGTCACAAGGCGACAACTTTACCACTACGCCAAGGCTCCCCTTCGTTAAAGGCTATAATAATAGTTAGGAGGCTTTTATTTATATTTAATTTAATATCGACGAGCCTCAAAAGGCCAAGTGGTGGAAGGAGGATTCGGCCACAAGGGCCCAATAGGGGAGGCGCCCCCCTTAGCCTATTTGGGAGGCGTCGAATTGGACAAGGGCTGGAGCAAGGAGGGAGGAGTCCTCCCCCTTGTGTGGCGCCCCCTCTCCCCCTCCAACCTATATATACTAGAGGTATTGGCACCTTTTGAACACACAAGTTTTGGAGCCTCCTCTAGTTCTCTAGTTCTCTAGTTCTCTAGTTCTAGTTGGTCCTAATTGATCTAATTAGAGCTAAAACTAGATCCTCTAATCACCATAATTAGAAGCTCAGTGTGGTTCTAATCCCCTTCCCTTAATTCTCTGCGATATTTAGCTCTGGACGACGAAGCGATGTCGGATCGTGAAGACCGTACGCTTCCAATCTATAGAGAGGACGTGCTTTCAGTCTTCTGTTCGGGGGATCATTCATCGACGGTTCGAGGGACTCCAAGTACGTGTTGGGGAACGCGGTAATTTCAAAAAAAAATCCTACGATCACGCAAGATTTATCTAGGAGAAGCATAGCAACGAGCGGGGAGAGTGTGTCCACGTACCCTCATAGACCAAAAGCGGAAGCGTTTTATCAACGCGGTTGATGTAGTCATACGTCTACCGATCCTAGCACCGAACGTACGGCACCTCCGTGTTCAGCACACGTTCAGCTCGATGACGTCCCTCATACTCTTGATCCAGTTGAGGTCGAGGGAGAATTTTGTCAGCACGACGGCGTGGTGACGGTGATGATGAAGTTACCGGCGCAGGGCTTCGCCTAAGCACTACAACGATATGACCGAGGTGTGTAACTGTGGAGGGGGCACCGCACACGGCTAAAAGATCAACTTGTGTGTCCTAGGGTGCCCCCTTCCCCACGTATATAAAGGAGGGAGGGAGGAGGAGGCCGCCCAAGGGTGGCGCGCCCAAGGGGGGAGTCCTACTCCAAGTAGGATTCACCCCCCCCCCTTTCCTATCACCACAAGGAGAAGGGGGAAAGAGGAGAAGGAGAGAAGGAAAGGCCCCCCCCCAACCCTAGTCCAATTCGGATTGGGCTTGGGGGTGCGCGCCTCCACCTGGCCGCCGCCTCCACTCATCCACTAGGGCCCATGAAGGCCCATTAACCCCCGGGGGGTTCCGGTAACCCCCCCCCCCCTCGCTACTCCGGAAAATGCCCGAACCTATCCAAAACCATTCTGGTGTCCAAACATAACCTTCCAATATATCAATCTTTATGTCTCGACCATTTCGAGACTCCTCGTCATGTCCGTGATCTCATCCGGGACTCCGAAAAACCTTCGGTACATCAAATCACATAACTCATAATATAAATCGTCATCGAACATTAAGCGTGCAGACCCTACGGGTTTGAGAACTATGTAGACTTGACCGAGACACATCTCCGGTCAATAACCAATAGCGGAACCTGGATGCTCATATTGGCTCCTACATATTCTACGAAGATCTTTATCAGTCAAACCGCATAAAAACATATGTTGTTCCCTTTGTCATCGGTATGTTACTTGCCCAAGATTCGATCATTAGTATCATCATACCTAGTTCAATCTCGTTACCGGCAAGTCTCTTTACTCGTTCTGTAATGCATCATCCTGTAACTAACTCATTAGTCACATTGCTTGCAAGGCTTATAGTGATGTGCATTACCGAGAGGGCCCAGAGATACATCTCCGAAACACGGAGTGAGAAATCCTAATCTCGATCTATGCCAACTCAAAAAACACCATCGGAGACACCTGTAGAGCATCTTTATAATCACCCAGTTACGTTGTGACGTTTGATAGCACACTAAGTGTTCCTCCGGTATTCGGGAGTTGCATAATCTCATAGTCATAGGAACATGTATGAGTCATGAAGAAACCAATAGCAATAAACTAAACGATCATAGTGCTAAGCTAACGGATGGGTCTTGTCCATCAAATAATTCTCTAATGATGTGATCCCGTTCATCAAATGACAACACATGTCTATGGCTAGGAAACTTAACCATCTTTGATTAACGAGCTAGTCAAGTAGAGGCATACTAGGGACACTCTGTTTGTCTATGTATTCACACATGTACCAAGTTTCCGGTTAATACAATTCTAGCATGACTAATAAACATTTATCATGATAGAAGGAAATATAAATAACAACTTTATTATTTCCTCTAGGGCATATTTCCTTCAGTCTCCCACTTGCACTAGAGTCAATAATCTAGATTACATAGTAATGATTCTAACACCCATGGAGTCTTGGTGCTGATCATGTTTTTCTCGTGAGAGAGGCTTAGTCAACGGGTCTGCAATATTCAGATCCATATGTATCTTACAAATCTCTATGTCTCCCTCCTTGACATGATCGCAGATGGAATTGAAGCGTCTCTCGATGTGTTTGGTTCTCTTGTGAAATCTGGATTCCTTCGCCAAGGCTATTGCTCCAATATTGTCACAAAAGATTTTCATTGGACCCGATGCACTAGGTATGACACCTAGATCGGATATGAACTCCTTCATCCAGACTCCTTCATTTGCTGCTTCCGAAGCAGCTATGTACTCCGCTTCACACGTAGATCCCGCCACGATGCTTTGCTTAGAACTGCACCAACTGACAGCTCCACCGTTTAATGTAAACACATATCCGGTTTGTGACTTAGAGTCATCCGGATCAGTGTCAAAGCTTGCATCGACGTAACCATTTACGACGAGCTCTTTGTCACCTCCATAAACGAGAAACATATCCTTAGTCCTCTTCAGGTATTTCAGGATGTTCTTGATCGCTGTCCAGTGATACACTCCTGGATTACTTTGGTGCCTCCCTGCTAAACTAATAGCAAGGCACACATCATGTCTAGTACACAACATTGCATACATGATAGAACCTATGGCTGAAGCATAGGGAATGACTTTCATTTTCTCTCTATCTTCTGCAGTGGTCGAGCATTGAGTCTGACTCAACTTCACACCTTGTAACACAGGCAAGAACCCTTTCTTTGATTGATCCATTTTGAACTTCTTCAAATCTTTGTTAAGGTATGTGCTTTGTGAAAGTCCAATTAAGCGTCTCGATCTATCTCTATAGATCTTGATGCCCAATATGTAAGCAGCTTCACCGAGGTCTTTCATAGAAAAACATTTATTCAAGTATCCCTTTATGCTATCCAGAAATTCTATATCATTTCCAATCAACAATATGTCATCCACATATAATATTAGAAATGCTACAGAGCTCCCACTCACTTTCTTGTAAATACAGGCTTCTCCAAAAGTCTGTATAAAACCATATGCTTTGATCACACTATCAAAATGTTTATTCCAACTCCGAGAGGCTTGCACCAGTCCATAAATGGATCGCTGGAGCTTGCACACTTTTTTAGCATCCTTTGGATCGATTAAACCTTCTGGTTGCATCATATACAACTCTTCTTCCAGAAATCCATTCAGGAATGCAGTTTTGACATCCATTTGCCAAATTTCATAATCATAAAATGCAGCAATTGCTAACATGATTCGGACAGACTTAAGCATCGCTACGGGTGAGAAAGTCTCATCGTAGTCAACTCCTTGAACTTGTTGAAATCCTTTCGCAGCAAGTCGAGCTTTGTAGACAGTAACATTACCGTCAGCATCAGTCTTCTTCTTGAAGATCCATTTATTCTCTATGGTTTGTCGATCATCGGGCAAGTCAACCAAAGTCCATACTTTGTTCTCATACATGGATCCCATCTCAGATTTCATGGCTTCAAGCCATTTCGCGGAATCTGGGCTCATCATCGCTTCCTCATAGCTCGTAGGTTCGTCATGGTCAAGTAACATGACCTCCAGAACAGGATTACCGTACCACTCTGGTGCGGATCTTACTCTGGTTGACCTACGAGGTTCGGTAGTAACTTGATCCGAAGTTTCATGATCATTATCATTAGCTTCCTCATTAATTGGTGTAGGAATCACTGGAACTGATTTCTGTGATGAACTACTTTCCAATTCGGGAGCAGGTACAATTACCTCATCAAGTTCTACTTTCCTCCCACTCACTTCTTTCGAGGGAAACTCCTTCTCTAGAAAGGATCCATTCTTAGCAATGAATATCTTGCCTTCGGATCTGCGATAGAAGATGTACCCAACAGTCTCCTTTGGGTATCCTATGAAGACACATTTCTCCGATTTGGGTTCGAGCTTATTAGGTTGAAGCTTTTTCACATAAGCATCGCAGCCCCAAACTTTGAGGAACGACAACTTGGGTTTCTTGCCAAACCACGGTTCATAAGGTGTCGTCTCAATGGATTTAGATGGTGCCCTATTTAACGTGAATACAGCCGTCTCTAAAGCATAACCCCAAAACGATAGCGGTAAATCAGTAAGAGACATCATAGATCGCACCATATCTAATAAAGTGCGGTTACGACATTCGGACACACCATTACGTTGTGGTGTTCCAGGTGGCGTGAGTTGCGAAACTATTCCATATTGTTTTAAATGAAGACCAAACTCGTAACTCAAATATTCACCTCCACGATCAGATCATAGAAACTTTATTTTCTTGTTATGATGATTTTCCACTTCACTCTGAAATTCTTTGAACTTTTCAAATGTTTCAGACTTATGTTTCATCAAGTAGATATATATATCCATACATACTCAAATCATCTATGAAGGTCAGAAAATAACGATACCCGCCGCGAGCCTCAACACTCATCGGACCGCATACATCAGTATGTATTATTTCCAACAAGTCTGTTGCTCGCTCCATAGTTCCGGAGAACGGAGTCTTAGTCATCTTGCCCATGAGGCATGGTTCGCAAGCATCAAGTGATTCATAATCAAGTGATTCCAAAAGCCCATCAGCATGGAATTTCTTTATGCGCTTTACACCAATATGACCCAAACGGCAGTGCCACAAATAAGTTGCACTATCATTATTAAACTTATATCTTTTGGCTTCAATACTATGAATATGTGTGTCACTACTATCGAAATTCAACAAAACTAGACCACTCATCAAGGGTGCATGACCATAAAAGATATTACTCATATAAATAGAACAACCATTATTCTCAGATTTAAATGAATATCCGTCTCCCATCAAACAAGATCCAGATATAATGGTCATGCTTAACGCTGCCACCAAATAACAATTATTGAGGTCTAAAACTAATCCCGAAGGTAGATGTAGAGGTAGCGTGTCGCCGGCGATCACATCGACTTTGGAACCATTTCCCACGCGCATCGTCACCTCGTCCTTAGCCAATCTTCGCTTAATCCGTAGCCCCTATTTCGAGTTGCAAATATGAGCAACAGAACCAGTATCAAATACCCAGGCACTACTGCGAGCATTAGTAAGGTACACATCAATAACATGTATATCAAATATACCTTTCACTTTGCCATCGTTCTTATCCGCCAAATACTTGGGGCAGTTCCCCTTCCAGTGACCAGTCCCATTGCAGTAGAAGCACTCAGTCTCAGGCTTAGGTCCAGACTTGGGCTTCTTCACTTGAGCAGCAACTTGCTTGTCGTTCTTCTTGAAGTTCCCCTTCTTCCCTTTACCCTTTTTCTTGAAACTAGTGGTCTTGTTAACCATCAACACTTGATGCTTCTTCTTGATTTCTACCTCCGCATCTTTTAGCATCGCGAAGAGCTAGGGAATTGTCTTGTTCATCCCTTGCATATTATAGTTCATCACGAAGATTTTGTAGCTTGGTGGCAGTGATTGAAGAACTCTGTCAATGACACTATCATAAGGAAGATTAACTCCCAGTTGAGTCAAGTGGTTGTGGTACCCAGACATTCTGAGTATATGTTCACTGACAAAACAATTCTCCTCCATCTTGCAGCTATAGAACTTATTGGAGACTTCATATCTCTCAATCCGGGCATTTGCTTGAAATATTAACTTCAACTCCTGGAACATCAGTCGTTGAAGTCCCGGTTCTAAGCCGTAAAGCATGGCACACTAAACTATCGAGTAGTCATCAGCTTTGCTCTGCCAGACGTTCATAACGTCCGGAGTTGCTCCTGCAGCGGGTCTTGCACCTAGCGGTGCTTCCAGGACGTAATTCTTCTGTGCAGCAATGAGGATAATCCTCAAGTTACGGACCCAGTCCGTGTAGTTGCTACCATCATCTTTCAACTTAGCTTTCTCTAGGAACGCATTAAAATTCAAAGGAACAGTAGCACGGGTCATTGATCTACAACAACATAGACATGCAAAATAATATCAGGTACTAAGTTCATGATAAATTAAAGTTCAATTAATCATATTACTTAAGAACTCCCACTTAGATAGACATCTCTCTAGTCATCTAAATGATCACGTGATCCATATCAACCAAACCATGTCTGATCATCACGTGAGATGGAGTAGCTTTCAATAGTGTACATCACTATGTTGATCATATCTACTATATGATTCACGCTCGACCTTTCGGTCTCTGTGTTTCGAGGCCATATCTGCATATGCTAGGCTCGTCAAGTTTAACCCGAGTATTCTGCATGTGCAAAACTGGCTTGCGCCCGTTGTATGTGAAAGTAGAGCTTATCACACCCGATCATCACGTGGTGTCTCAGCACGACGAACTGTAGCAACGATGCATACTCAGGGAGAACACTTGTACCTTGAAATTTAGTGAGAGATCATCTTATAATGCTACCGCCGTACTAAGAAAAATAAGAAGCATAAAGGATAAACGTCACATGCAATCAATATAAGTGATATGATATGGCCATCATCATCTTGTGCCTTTGATCTCCATCTCCAAAGCACCGTCATGATCACCATCGTCACCGGCTTGACACCTTGATCTCCATCGTAGCATCGTTGTCGTCTCGCCAACTATTGCTTCTACGACTATCGCTACCGCTTAGAGATAAAGTAAAGCAATTACATGGCAATTGCATTTCATACAATAAAGTGACAACATAAGGCTCCTGCCAGTTGCCTCTAACTTTTACAAAACATGATCATCTCATACAACAATTTATATATCATCGCGTCTTGACCATATCACATCACAGCCAGCCCTGCAAAAACAAGTTAGACGTCCTCTAGTTTGTTGTTGCATGTTTTACGTGGCTGCTATGGGCTTAGCAAGAACAGTTCTTACCTACGCATCAAAACCACAACGATTTTTCGTCAAGTGTGCTGTTTTAACCTTCAACAAGGACCTGGCGTAGCCAAACTCGATTCAACTAAAGTTGGAGAAACAGACACCCAGTAGCCACCTGTGTGCGAAGCACGTCGGTACAACCAGTCTCATGAACACGGTCATGTAATGTCAGTCTGGGCCGCTTCATCCAACAATACCGCCGAATCAAAGTATGACATGTTGGTAAGCAGTATGACTATTATCGCCCACAACTCTTTGTGTTCTACTCGTGCATATAACATCTATGCATAGACCTGGCTTGGATGCCTCTTGGGGAACGCAGTAATTTCAAAAAAATTCTTACAATCATGTAAGATCTATCTAGGAGAAGCATAGCAACGAGCGGGGAGAGTGTGTCCACGTACCCTCGTAGACCGAAAGCGGAAGCGTTTTATCAACGCAATTGATGTAGTCGTACATCTTCACGATCCGACCGATCCAAGCACCGAACGTACGGCACCTCCGTGTTCAGCACACGTTCAGCTCGATGATGTCCCTCGTACTCTTGATCCAGTTGAGGCTAAGGGAGAGTTTCGTCAGCACGACGGCGTGGCGACGGTGATGATGAAGTTACCGGCGCAGGGCTTCGCCTAAGCACTACAACGATATGACCGAGGTGTGTAACTGTGGAGGGGGGCACCGCACACGGCTAAAAGATCAACTTGTGTGTCCTAGGGTGTCCCCTTCCCCACGTATATAAAGGAGGGAGGGAAGAGGAGGCCGGCCAAGGGTGGCGCGCCCAAGGGGGGGAGTCCTCCAAGTAGGATCCCCCCCTTTCCTATCACCACAAGGAGAAGGGGGAAAGAGGAGAAGGAGAGATGGAAAAAGGGGGGCCGCCTCCCCCCAACCCTAGTCCAATTCGGATTGGGCTTGGGGGGCGCGTGCCGCCGCCTCCTCTCTTCCACTAGGGCCCATGAAGGCCCATTAACCCCCAGGGGGTTCCGGTAACCCCCCGGTACTCCGGAAAATGCCTGAACCTATCCGAAACCATTCCAGAGTCCAAACATAACCTTCCAATATATCAATCTTTATGTCTCGACCATTTTGAGACTCCTCGTCATGTTCGTGATCTCATCCGGGACTCCGAACAACCTTCGGTACATCAAATCACATAACTCATAATATAAATCGTCATCGAACGTTAAGCGTGCAGACCCTACGGGTTCGAGAACTATGTAGACATGACCGAGACACATCTCCGGTCAATAACCAATAGCGGAACCTGGATGCTCGGATTGGCTCCTACATATTCTACGAAGATCTTTATGTTGGGGAACGTAGTAATTTCAAAAAAAATCCTATGCACACGCAAGATCATGGTGATGCATAGCAACGAGAGGGGAGAGTGTCGTCTACGTACCCTCGTAGACCATAAGCGGAAGCGTTATGACAACGCGGTTGATGTAGTTGTACGTATTCACGATCGACCGATCCTCAATACCGAACGTACGGCACCTCTGCGTTCAGCACATGTTCAGCTCGGTGACGTCCCGCGAACTCATGATCCAGTAGAGCTTCGAGGAAGAGCTCCATCAGCACGACGCGTGGTGACGGTGTTGATGAAGTTACCGACGTAGGGCTTCGCCTAAGCACTACAACGATATGACCGAGGTGGATTATGGTGGAGGGGGGCACCGCACACGGCTAAGAGATCAATGATCAACTTGTGTGTCTATGGGGTGCCCCCTGGCCACGTATATAAAGGATGGAGGGAGGAGGAGGTCGGCCCTAGGAGGGGCGCGCCAAGTGAGTAGGATTCCTACTCTTAGTAGTAGTAGGTTTCCTCCTTTCCTAGTCTAACTAGGAGAAGGGGGAAAGGAGGGGGAGGGGAGAAGGAAGGGAGAGGCGGGCCGCGCCCCAAACCCCTTATCCAATTCGGACTTAGCTTGGGAGGGGCGCGTGCCACCTCTTGGCTGCTGCCTCTCCTTCCCACTAAGGCCCATTAAGGCCCATTGACTCCCCGGACGAATTCCCATAACTCTCCGGTACTCCGATAAATACCCGAACCACTCAGAACCTTTTCGATGTCCGGATATAGCCTTACAATATATTGATCTTTACGTCTCGAACATTTCGAGACTCCTCGTCATGTCCCTGATCTCATCCGGAACTCCGAACAACCTTCGGTACATCAAAACACATAAACTCATAATACCGATTGTCACCGAATGTTAAGCGTGCGGACCCTACGGGTTCGAGAACTATCTAGACATGACCGAGACATGTCTCTGGTCAATAACCAATAGCGGAACCTGGATGCTCATATTGGCTCCCACATAGTCTACGAAGATCTTTATCGGTCAAACCGCATAACAACATACGTTGTTGCCTTTGTCATCGGTATGTTACTTGCCCGAGATTCGATCGTCGGTATCTCAATACCTAGTTCAATCTCGTTACCGGCAAGTCTCTTTACTCGTTTCGTAATGCATCATCCTGCAACTAACTCATTAGTCACATTGCTTGCAAGGCTTATTGTGATGTGCATTACCGAGAGGGCCCAGAGATACCTCTCCGACAATCAGAGTGACAAATACTAATCTTGATCTATGCCAACTCAACAAGTACCATCGGAGACACCTGTAGAGCACCTTTATGATCACCTAGTTACGTTGTGACGTTTGGTAGCACACAAAGTGTTCCTCTGGTATTCGGGAGTTGCATAATCTCATAGTCATAGGGACATGTATAAGTCATGAAGAAAGCAATAGCAACATACTAAACGATCAAGTGCTAAGCTAACGGAATGGGTCAAGTCAATCACATAATTCTCCAATGATGTGATCCCGTTAATCAAATGACAACTCATGTCTATGGTTAGGAAACATAACCATCTTTGATTCAACGAGCTAGTCAAGTAGAGGCATACTAGTGACATTCTGTTTGTCTATGTATCCACACATGTACTAAGTTTCCGGTTAATACAATTGTAGCATGAATAATAAACATTTATCATGAAATAAGGAAATAAATAATAACTTTATTATTGCCTCTAGGGCATATTTCCTTCAGTCTCCCACTTGCACTAGAGTCAATAATCTAGTTCACATCGCCATGTGATTTAACACCAATAGTTCACATCACCATGTGATTAACCCCCATAGTTCACATCGCTATGTGACCAACACTCAAAGGGTTTACTAGAGTCAGTAATCTTAGTTCACATCGTCATGTGATTAACACCCAAAGAGTACTAAGGTGTGATCATGTTTTGCTTGTGAGAGAAGTTTAGTCAACGGGTCTGCCATATTCAGATCCATATGTATTTTGCAAATTTCTTGTCAACAATGCTCTGCACGGAGCTACTCTAGCTAATTGCTCCCACTTTCAATATGTATCCAGATTGAGACTTAGAGTCATCTGGATCAGTGTCAAAACTTGCATCGACGTAACCCTTTACAATGAACCTTTTGTCACCTCCATAATCGAGAAACATATCCTTATTCCACTAAGGATAATTTTGACCGTTGTCCAGTGATCTACTCCTAGATCACTATTGTACTCCCTTGCCAAACTCAGTGTAGGGTATACAATAGATCTGGTACAAAGCATGGCATACGTTATAGAACCTATGGCTGAGGCATAGGGAATGACTTTCATTCTCTTTCTATCTTCTGCCATGGTCGGGCTTTGAGTCTTACTCAATTTCACACCTTGTAACACAGGCAAGAACTCTTTCTTTGACTGTTCCATTTTGAACTACTTCAAAATCTTGTCAAGGTATGTACTCATTGAAAAAACTTATCAAGCGTCTTGATCTATCTCTATAGATCTTGATGCTCAATATGTAAGCAGCTTCATCGAGGTCTTTCTTTGAAAAACTCCTTTCAAATACTCCTTTATGCTTTCCAGAAAATTCTACATTATTTCCCATCAACAATATGTCATTCACATATATTTATCAGAAAAGTTGTAGTGCTCCCACTCACTTTCTTGTAAATACAGGCTTCACCGCAAGTCTGTATAAAACTATATATTTTGATCAACTTATCAAAGTGTATATTCCAACTCCGAGATGCTTACACCAGTCCATAGATGGATCGCTGGAGCTTGCATATTTTTTTAGCACCTTTAGGATTGACAAAACCTTCTAGTTGCATCGAATACAGCTCTTCTTTAATAAATCCATTAAGGAATGCAGTTTTGTTTATCCATTTGCCAGATTTCATAAAATGCGGCAATTGCTAACATGATTCGGACAGACTTAAGCATCGCTACGAGTGAGAAAATCTCATCGTAGTCAACACCTTGAACTTGCCAAAAACTTTTTTTCGTCAAGTCTGGCTTTGTAGATAGTAACACTACTATCAGCGTCCGTCTTCCTCTTGAAGATCCATTTATTTTCTATGGCTTGCCGATCATCGGGCAAGTCAACCAAAGTCCATACTTTGTTCTCATACATGGATCCCATGTCAGATTTCATGGCCTCAAGCCATTTCGCAGAATCTGGGCTCATCATCGCTTCCTCATAGTTCGTAGGTTCGTCATGGTCAAGTAACATGACCTCCAGAACAGGATTACCGTACCACTCTGGTGCGGATCTTACTCTGGTTGACCTACGAGGTTCGGTAGCAACTTGATCTGAAGTTACATGATCATCATCATTAGCTTCCTCACTAATTGGTGTAGGAGTCACAGGAACAGATTTCTGTGATGAACTACTTTCCAATAAGGGAGCAGGTACAGTTACCTCATCAAGTTCTACTTTCCTCCCACTCACTTCTTTCGAGAGAAACTCCTTCTCTAGAAAGGATCCATCCTTAGCAACGAATGTCTTGCCTTCGGATCCGTGATAGAAGGTGTACCCAACAGTCTCCTTTGGGTATCCTATGAAGACACATTTCTCGGATTTGGGTTTGAGCTTACCAGGATGAAACTTTTTCACATAAGCATTGCAACCCCAAACTTTAAGAAACGACAACTTTGGTTTCTTGCCAAACCACGGTTCATACAGTGTTGTCTCAACGGATTTAGATGGTGCCCTATTTAACGTGAATGCAGCTGTCTCTAATGCATAACCCCAAAACGATAGTGGTAAATTGGTAAGAGACATCATAGATTGCACCATATCAAATAAAGTACGATTACGATGTTCGGACACACCATTATGCTGTGGTGTTCCAGGTGGCGTGAGTTGCGAAACTATTCCGCATTTGTTTCAAATGAAGACCAAAACTCGTAACTCAAATATTCTCCTCCACGATCAGATCGTAGAAACTTTATTTTCTTGTTACGATGATTTTCCACTTCACTCTGAAATTCTTTGAAATTTTCAAATGTTTCAGACTTATGTTTCATCAAGTAGATATACCCATATCTGCTCAAATCATCTGTGAAGATCAGAAAATAACGATACCCGCCGCGAGCATCAACACTCATCGGACCGCATACATCAGTATGTATTATTTCCAACAAATCTATTGCTCGCTCCATTGTTCCGGAGAACGGAGTCTTAATCATCTTGCCCATGAGGCATGGTTCGCAAGCATCAAGTGATTCATAATCAAGTGATTCCAAAAGCCCATCAGCATGGAGTTTCTTCATGTGCTTTACACCAATATGACCTAAACGGCAGTGCCACAAATAAGTTGCACTATCATCATTAACTTTGCATCTTTTGGCTTCAATATTATGAATATGTGTATCACTACGATCGAGATCCAACGAACCATTTTCATTGGGTGTATGACCATAGAAGGTTTTATTCATGTAAACAGAACAACAATTATTCTCTAACTTAAATGAATAACCGTATTGCAATAAACATGATCAAATCATATTCATGCTCAACGCAAACACCAAATAACATTTATTTAGGTTCAACACTAATCCCGAAAGTATAGGGAGTGTGCGATGATGATCATATGAATCTTGGAATCACTTCCAACATACATCGTCACCTCGTCCTTAACTAGTCTCTATTTATTATGCAACTCATGTTTTCGTGTTACTACTCTTAGCAACTGAACTAGTATCAAATACCGAGGGGTTTCTATAAACACTAGTAAAGTACACATCAATAACATGTATATCAAATATACCTTTGTTCACTTTGCCATCCTTCTTATCCGCCAAATACTTGGGGCAGTAATGCTTCCAGTGACCAATCCCTTTGCAGTAGAAGCACTTAGTCTCAGGCTTAGGTCCAGACTTGGGCTCCTTCACTTGAGCAGCAACTTGCTTGTTGTTCTTCTTGAAGTTTCCCTTCTTCCCTTTGCCCTTTTCTTGAAACTAGTGGTCTTGTCAACAATCAACACTTGATGCTTTTCTTGATTTCTACCTTCGTCGATTTCAGCATCACGAAGAGCTTGGGAATCGTTTCCGTTATCCCTTGCATATTATAGTTCATCACGAAGTTCTAGTAACTTGGTGATAGTGACTAGAGAACTCTGTCAATCACTATCTTATCTGGAAGATTAACTCCGACTTGATTCAAGTGATTGTAGTACTCAGACATTCTGAGCACATGCTCACTAGCTGAGCTATTCTCCTCCATCTTGTAGGCAAAGTACTTGTCAAATGTCTCATACCTTTCGACATGGGCATGAGTCTGAAATACTAATTTCAACTCTTGGAACATCTCATATGCTCCGTGGCGTTTCAAAAATGTCTTTGAAGCCCCGATTCTAAGCCGTAAAGCATGGTGCACTAAAGTATCAAGTAGTCATCATATCGAGCTTGCCAAACATTCATAATGCCTGCATTTGCTCCTGCAATCGGTTTGTCACCTAGCGGTGCATCAATGACATAATTCTTTTGTGTAGCAATGAGGATAATCCTCAGATCACGGATACAATCCGCATCATTGCTACTAACATCTTTCAACTTAATTTTCTCTAGGAACATATCAAAAATAAACGGGGAACAACATCGCGAGCTATTGATCTACAACATAGATATGCAAATACTATCAGGACTAAGTTCATGATAAATTGAAGTTCAATTAATCATATTACTTAAGTACTCCCACTTAGATAGACATCCCTCTAATCATCTAAGTGCTCACGTGATCCAAATCAACTAAACCATAACCGATCATCACGTGAGATGGAGTAGTTTTCAATGGTGAACATCACTATGTTGATCATATCTACTATATGATTCACGCTCGACCTTTCGGTCTGAGTGCTCCGAGGCCATATCTGCATATGCTAGGCTCGTCAAGTTTAACCCGAGTATTACTGCGTGTGCAAAACTGGCTTGCACCCGTTGTAGGTGAACGTTGAGCTTATCACACCCGATCATCACGTGGTGTCTCGGCGCGACGAACTTTGGCAACGGTGCATACTCAGGGAGAACACTTGTACCTTGAAATTTAGTGAGAGGTCATCTTATAATGCTACCGTCAATCAAAGCAGAATAAGATGCATAAAGGATAAACATCACATGCAATCAATATAAGTGATATGATATGGCCATCATCATCTTGTGCCTTTGATCTCCATCTCCAAAGCACCGTCATGATCACCATCGTCACCGGCGCGACACCTTGATCTCCATCGTAGCATCGTTGTCGTCTCGCCAACTATTGCTTCTATGACTATCGCTATCGCTTAGTGATAAAGTAAAGCAATTACATGGCGATTGCATTGCATACAATAAAGCGACAACCATATGGCTCCTGCCAGTTGCCGATAACTCCGTTGCAAAACATGATCATATCGTACAATAAAATATAGCATCATGTCTTGACCATATCACATCACAACATGCCCTGCAAAAACAAGTTAGACGTCCTCTACTTTATTGTTGCAAGTTTTACGTGGCTGCTACGGGCTGAGCAAGAACCGTTCTTACCTACGCATCAAAACCACAACGATATTTCGTCACGTTAGTGCTGTTTTAACCTTCAACAAGGACCGGGCGTAGTCACACTCGGTTCAACTAAATTTGGAGAAACGGACACCCGCCAGCCACCTGTGTGCGAAGCACGTCGGTAGAACCAGTCTCGCGTACGCATACGCATAATGTCGGTCCGGTCCGCTTCATCCAACAATACCTCCGAATCAAAGTATGACATGCTGGTAAGCAGTATGACTATTACCGCCCACAACTCACTTGTGTTCTACTCGTGCATATAACATCTACGCATAAACCTGGCTCGGATGCCACTGTTGGGGAACGTAGTAATTTCAAAAAAATTCCTACGCACACGCAAGATCATGGTGATGCATAGCAACGAGAGGGGAGAGTGTCGTCTACGTACCCTCGTAGACCGTAAGCGGAAGCATTATGACAACGCGGTTGATGTAATCGTACGTCTTCACGATCGACCGATCCTCAGTACCGAACGTACGACACCTCCGCGTTCAGCACACGTTCAGCTCAGTGACGTCCCGCGAACTCACGATCTAGTAGAGCTTCGGGGAAGAGCTCCGTCAGCACGATGGCGGTGTTGATGAAGTTACCGACGCAGGGCTTCGCCTAAACACTACAATGATATGACCGAGGTGGATTATGGTGGAGGGGGCACCGCACACGGCTAAGAGATCAATGATCAACTTGTGTGTCTATGGGGTGCCCCCTGGCCACGTATATAAAGGATGGAGGGAGGAGGAGGCCGGCCATAGGAGGGGCGCGCCAAGGGAGTACGATTCCTACTCCTAGTAGGAGTAGGTTTCCTCCTTTCCTAGTCTAACTAGGAGAAGGGGGAAAGGAGGGGGAGGGGAGAAGGAAGGGAGAGGGGGGCCGCGCCCCAAACCCCTTGTGCCACCTCCTGGCTGCTGCCTCTCCTTCCCACTAAGGCCCATTAAGGCCCATTGACTCCCCGGACGAATTCCCGTAACTCTCCGGTACTCCGATAAATACCCGAACCACTCAGAACCTTTCCGATGTCCGAATATAGCCTTCCAATATATCGATCTTTACGTCTCGAACATTTCGAGACTCCTCGTCATGTCCCTGATCTCATCCGGGACTCCGAACAACCTTCGGTACATCAAAACACATAAACTCATAATACCGATCGTCACCGAACGTTAAGCGTGCGGACCCTACGGGTTCAAGAACTATCTAGACATGACCGAGACATGTCTCTGGTCAATAACCAATAGCGGAACCTGAATGCCCATATTGGCTCCCACATATTCTACGAAGATCTTTATCGGTCAAACCGCATAACAACATATGTTGTTCCCTTTGTCATCGGTATGTTACTTGCCCGAGATTCGATCGTCGGTATCTCAATACCTAGTTCAATCTCGTTACCGGCAAGTCTCTTTACTTGTTCCGTAATGCATCATCCCGCAACTAACTCATTAGTCACATTGTTTGCAAGGCTTATAGTGATGTGCATTACCAAGAGGGCCCAGAGATACCTCTCCGACAATCGGAGTGACAAATACTAATCTCGATCTATGCCAACTCAACAAGTACCATCGGAGACACCTGTAGAGCACCTTTATGATCACCCAGTTACGTTGTGACGTTTGGTAGCACACAAAGTGTTCCTCTGGTATTCCGGAGTTGCATAATCTCATAGTCATAGGAACATATATAAGTCATGAAGAAAGCAATAGCAACATACTAAACGATCAAGTGCTAAGCTAACGGAATGGGTCAAGTCAATCACATAATTCTCCAATGATGTGATCCCGTTAATCAAATGACAACTCATGTCAATGGTTAGGAAACATAACCATCTTTGATTCAACGAGCTAGTCAAGTAGAGGCATACTAGTGACATTCTGTTTGTCTATGTATCCACACATGTACTAAGTTTTCGATTAATACAATTGTAGCATGAATAATAAACATTTATCATGAAATAAGGAAATAAATAATAACTTTATTATTGCCTCTAGGGCATATTTCTTTCACTTTATCGGTCAAACCGCATAACAACATACGTTGTTCCCTTTGTCATCGGTATGTTACTTTCCCGAGATTCGATCATCGGTATCATCATACCTAGTTCAAACTCATTACCGGCAAGTCTCTTTACTCGTTCCGTAATGCATCATCCTGTAACTAACTCATTAGTCACATTGCTTGCAAGGCTTATAGTGATGTGCATTACCGAGAGGGCCCAGATATACCTCTCCGAAACACGGAGTGACAAATCCTAATCTCGATCTATGCCAACTCAACAAACACCATCGGAGACACCTATAGAGCATATTTATAATCACCTAGTTACGTTGTGACGTTTGATAGCACACTAAGTGTTCCTCCGGTATTTGGGAGTTGCATAATCTCATAGTCATAGGAACATGTATGAGTCATGAAGAAAGCGATAGCAATAAACTAAACGATCATAGTGCTAAGCTAACGGATGGGTCTTGTCCATCACATCATTCTATAATGATGTGATCCCGTTCATCAAATGACAACACATATCTATGGCTAGGAAACTTAACCATCTTTGATTAACGAGCTAGTCAAGTAGAGGCATACTAGGGACATTCTGTTTGTCTATGTATTCACACATGTACCAAGTTTTCGGTTAATACAATTCTAGCATGAATAATAAACATTTATCATGATATAAGGAAATATAAATAACAACTTTATTATTGCCTCTAGGGCATATTTCCTTCAGTACGATCTACACCGACTCGTCTTCTTTCGCTGCAACTCGGAGTTGGTAAAGATCCTATCCAAACCGTTATTGCATCTTTATAGTGCTCCTGGTTGAATCGTAGCGCTTTTTTTTTCTACTACGTTTCCCAACAGATCAAGGACATGTTTGGTAGCATTCAACATCAAAAAATCTTTTGTTTATCATTTTCCTGCTCGAGGATGAGCAGGAACTAAGCTTGAGGATGTTTATACATCTCAAACGTATCTATAATTTTTGATTGTTAAATGCTATTATGTATTACTTTTGTACGCTTTTTATATTATTTTTTTGGACTAACCTATTAATTTAGTGCCCTGTGTCAGTTGTATTTTTTGCATGTTTTTGGTTTCGCAGGAAATCCATGTCTAGGAAAGTCTAAACACGATGACAATTTACGAGGTTTTTTTAATGAAAAATAAGAAACACCAGAAGTTTTGGGGGAGGACCAGAAGTAGGTTGTGGGGCCCACAAGCCCAGGCAGTGTGCCCCCCTAGGCCACGCCATGTAGGCTTATGGGGCCGCTGCAGCTCTATTTGACCCAATTCCAAGCCTATAAATTTTGTAATATCCCAAAATCCTTAGAAGCGAATCCGAAAGAATTTCATCATCGTCGCAAGCCTCTGTTCGGAAGTGATCCCATCTGGAGCCCTATTCCGACGCTCTGTCGGAGGGGGAAACCATCGGGGAGGCCATTTTCGTCAACTTTGCGGCCTCCCGGATGATGTGTGAGTAATTCCATTAGGATGGGTCCATAGTAGTAGCTAGATGGCTTTCTCCCTCACTTTTGATCTTTAATTCAATGATCTTTTCTAAGATCAATCCGATGTAATCTTTTGCGGTGTGATTGTTGGGATCCAATGAATTATGGACCTATGATCAGATTATTCATTGAATTTATCTGAATCTCTTGAAGTTTCTTTGTTGCGTAATTTTATAGCTATGTATGTTTTTTGATCTATAAGTCTTATTTGGCCTAGATAGATGAGTAGCTCTTGAGAGGGAGTGGTGCATAGTAGTGGGTTCAATCTTGTCGATTGACAAAAAGGAAGAAAGCACGTATTGTATTGTTGCTACTAAGGATAAAACTACAGGGTTAATATTATTGCTAGGCTTTCTTCTGTGTACATTATGTCTTCTTTCTTATTGCGTTAATCTGTTTTTTATGAACTTAGTACTTTGAGATGCATGCTGGATAACGGTCTTGGGGTGGAGTAGTAGTCGTAGACATCAGTAAGTTTAATGGTCTACTTATCACGAACGCAATGCCTATGTGAAATTATGCCACCAGTGATCATAATTATAATTTGTGTTATTCTGTCAATTTCCCAAAAGTGATTTGTTTACCATACTGTTGCCTGCTTTCAAGAGGGATGTCACTAGTGAACCTATGGCCTCCGGATCTATTCTCCATTAACACAAAAGCTCCTACAACTTTCTTGTTTACTTTTTGCCGCTTTCCCTATCACTATATATTTGCTTTTAATCTTGTAACTAGTAAGAACAAGGGGATTGACAACCTCCTTGCTATTGTTGGGTGCAAACTATTTTATTTGTTTGTGTGTAGGTGCTGCTAAAGTAGTTAGCTTGGTGCCTCATACTGGTTCGATAAACCTTGCGTCTTAACTGAGGGAAATACTTTCAGTTGTTGTGCTACATCACCTTTCCTTTTCAATGAATCCCACAACTCCAACAGGAGTAGCAAAAGAATTTCTCGTGCCGTTGCCGGAGAGACATCATCTATAAAATTACGTGCCTTCGCACAAACACTATATTTTTGCTTATTTTTATTTCTTGCCTAGTTATGCTATCTTTATTGTTGAAACACTGAAAACAAAAACAAAAATATTGGTTATGGATCCTCATTCAGTTGCTAATATTTTAAAAATCCTAATTATGATAAATCAATAGCTAATGAGAAGGCCATTGGGATAAGTTCTTTGAAAGAAAAGATGGAGTAGAGTGCACTTCGCCCGAGAACAGTTGACCCACCGGAGTGGGCCTCGGATTATATTGATAAGCGCACACATTCGTGGCATAGAGAAAAGGTGGCGGAACATTTCCAGCCGCCGGACGCTCATTTGGTGCTAAACATTCCCTCGAGCTCCCGAAATATAGATGATTGCCCAGCCTGGCACTATGAGCGCAATGGCATGTCCACAGTGCGTTCCGGATAAAGGCCCAATTCTTTTGCCAGAATCCGACCCCTACCCAGCTTCTCCCAGAATCTTTGAGCCCCATTTGTTTTATAATCCTATCTAGTTAGGGTCTAATTAGATAGGATTGTAAAATAAATAAGGCTCAAAAATTCTGGAAGAATCTGGGTAGGGGTCGGATTCTGGGAGAATCCCCAGATTCTGGCAAAAGAACTGGGCCAAAGGCTCTTAATTAATATGAAGTGCAGACGGGAACGTTGGTTGGCTAGACGGCAAACCATCCTCGTTGAATACTACTACGTCCCAGAACCATTGGAGGATGATGTGGGGAGTAAAGGTCCCGGGAAAAGTTAGAAATTTTGCATGTCGACTAGGCCGAAACTCAATCCCAACTGAAGTAATCAGAAGCAGGAGGAATATGACAGACTCGACGGTTTGCCAGATTTGTAACAATGCGGAAGACAATTGGCGACATGCCATGATTGAGTGCAATATGGCTAAGTGTGTCTGGTCACTAGTAGATGAAGAGCTTGTTGAACACCTCATTAGGATCAGATCACTTGATGCTCGAATATGGCTTATGGAGCTGATGGATTCTTTGAAAGATGACGAGTTTATCAAGGTCCTGGTTACCTTATGGGCAATATGGTGGGCACGGAGGGAAGGTATCCACGAACAGGAGTTTCGATCTCCACTAAGCACTTTCAGTTTTGTGCAAAGTTACCTTGCTGATCTTGCAATGGTACCCAACCGGCAACAACCTATGCAGGCATCTCCTAGTTCTACACAAGGCCAAGGACCGGCGAGAGGTACGTGCAAAACACCAATGCAAGGATGTATGAAACTCAATGTGGATGCAGTTGTTGGTAGGCATGGAGATGGAGGATCATGTGTTTTTGTTTGTCGTGACCAAAACGGAGTATACATTGGTGCGTCTGCATCGGTGTTACGGGACATGGTGCAACCGGAGATTTTGGAAGCAATTACAGTCTGGGAGGCTTTTGCTTTGGCATCTGATCTTCACTTAGCTCACATACACATCGCTTCCGACTGTGCGACATTAGTTAACAATCTCAAGGCAGCTAAAACTGAAAGCGCGCAAAACTTGAATAGCTTGTGTGCAGTCCAATTATTTCAAGATATTAAGAAGGTGATGATTGAATTTGAAGAAGCCCCAATTCTGCATGAGAATCGTGAACACATTTGGGAGGCAAGTGATTTAGCGAGATTTTCTGTTACCATAGATGTGGGGCGCCATTTGTGGCTGTTAAATCCCCCAAAAATAATTGAAATTGAAATCCCCAAATTCTATGTATATTCCACCTTCTGTTTGGGTTGAATAAAGCTTGGTAACACCCTTCCAAAACAAAAAAACTTTGAAAAATATGCCAAGTCCTCCCTTCCCCGGAAACCCTCTTCCCGTTCCTCGGCCAGGTGGAGGAGGAGCTGGCATCTCTTGGACGCGAGCGCCGGGTCAAATCGGGGGCCCGGCCGGCCGGGGCCGACCGGCGACGCCACCCGCGCACGCGGCTGAGACTCAGCCCGGCGTCGCGATCACACGCACGATCATTCTGTCGCTTGCCGATGACCCTGCCACCCCATGCATGCATGGGACGCGTGCTCGCTCGCGTACGTGACAATCTGGCCTTTGCTTTGTCCGATTGCCTGTCCCAAAACCCCTTGCCATCATCAGGTTCAGGTCCTCCGGTCCTCTAAGAAACGAGGAGAAGGAAAAACTGTCACAATTCGTACTGTCACGCGGTGACCCAGACACACACACGAGCAATCATGGACAGTGGTTGGTCGTATTTATTTTATATTTACTCAGAGGAGGTAGAATTAGGTGCTGCGATCAAGAGGAGGGAACCAACAACAATTTGGTAGATCTTGGCATACATGCATGATGGCCTCCAGCAAATACAGCCAATTATTTGTCGTGTGCCATGTGAGGTGCATCACATCACATCACGCCAGCTTCCTCTGCTAGCTGTGGAGGGAATGTAGCGTAGACGGTGTATTGTTTACCAGCTTGAGCACTGCCTTGTCCCTTGCTCGGTACTGTTGCCGATGGGACTTTCTATTCCGGAATATTTCCTGCTCCCGTGCCTGCATAGAATAGTTCACACGGTGGTAGCCCACTCCCACACCACGTGTTGATCAACAGCCTGAAATGTTGTCCTAATTTTCAGCGATCCCGGACCTAGTAAGATTTGCACGAGCAATGAATGACCGAAACACTTTGGCCTCGTGAATGCATTATGCATGCAAAAGGGCACCAACGTTTGTCAACTTGTCACAGCATGCACGCTCATGGCATGACGATCACAAAAGGCGTTGGATCGGCGAAAGGCTCGGGCAAAGGTTTGCTCGGACTTGCTAGGACCGCATGCATGGATGAAATGACCCCTTGACGTTCGTTCGTTACAAAAAGGCTTTTGCACAAAGCTGAGACACACCACTGGTTACTGCTTGCCACCATGCCCTGCAACTGCGTTGCCAAGATCGCCAGCATCTGCATCGGTATCTGCAAAAATTCTCCCGTGTGCTCCTCCGTCCATCTACACATCAGTCATTTCATTTCGCTGGACGGATTCATAGTATTCCGGAGCTGATCTGGGTTTGGAGGACATGCGAGCAAAAGGAAGAGGTAATAGCACCCCAGGTACCCTAACTTGCACACGACGTGATGATTTAGTCCCAAACTTGCAAAACTTGACCAAACCATACCTCAACTTGCACTCCATGTGATGATTTAGTACCAGGCCAATCACAGCTCGCCAATTGGCTGGACCGGTCAGCGCGCGCACTTTTGCAGAAAACCCCCTGCTGTTTTCCTGAATCAACCCGCAGTATAGGATGATCGCGGACATTTCTTTCGGTGATCAATTCGTAGCGAGTTGAAAGTTCAGACAACGACACGGCCTACATCTCGCGGGTTTGCCTGCACGAGATGGATTTGTCCTCTCTGCTCCAGACCATGAAACCTCTCTCGCAGTGCGGCCCGTCGCTCTGGGAGACGCGCACCACGCTCGGCCCGCCGAACAGGTTGTGCAGGCCGCCGAGCGCCTCCTGGTAGGCGCCGCCCAGGAACATGCCCAGGTAGTAGCCGCGGGTGCCGTGGGTGGGGAGCTCGTGCAGGGGGAGGCTACTCCTGCCGCCGATGAACTGGTCCACCTTGCCGTCGCTGTCGCAGGTCAGGTCCGAGAGGACGCCGTCCACGGCGGGCCGCTCCTGGAGGCGCTGGATGGGGATGATGGGGAAGAGCTGCTCGATGGCCCACATGTCCGGCAGCGAGGTGAACACGGACAGGTTGATGTGGTACCTGCGCGGCCCCTCCGCCGCGCCCATGCCGCGGGCGACGATCTCGCAGAGCCCGTCCACGGCGGCGAGGTGCTCCAGCCCGAGGACCCCCTCCTTGAACTGCTCGGCGCAGTGCCGCTTCAGCTGGTCCGCGTACAGGCCGTAGGTGTCGAAGTCGCCGCGCACGGCCGAGACCATGAGGTTGCGGTAATCGCTGCGGCAGTCATCGGTGAGCTCGTCGAGCAGGTAGGCGGTGGCCGGGTCCATCATGTTGGAAGCCGGCGCCGTCGCGGAGAAGGCCTCGAAGATGAGGACCGAGTGGTGCGACACCACCGCGCGGCCGCTCTCGCTGCAGATGACAGGGTGTTGCACGCCCTTGCGGTCGCAGACGCGGCCGACGCCGGCGACCACGGCCGCCACGTACTCCTCCAGGCTGTAGGCCACCGACATGTCAGTCTGCGCCGAGTGCGTCCCGTCGTAGTCGATGCCGAGGCCTATGATTAAGAACAATGATAGTAAATTGATTGATGTCTTTGTCCAGGCACGTACGCGCGCCGGACACATCATTTGGAGATCGAACACAACCACAACCCTGCCAAATCAATTGAGAGAGATAGTCCCACCGGCTCGGCTCGTTCTTGGCTACCTACCTAGCTCGACGGAGCCTCTCAGTGCCCGGAGACGACTACGGAGTACGGACAACCCAGGCAGCAACGAGATGCACGCCGACGAGCGCCGCCGCGATGCAGTAGTTGACGACGATGTCGCAGGAGAGCTCCAAGACCAGGGCGGAGAGGGCAAGGAACGTCAAGGTTAAGGCGAGGTTGAGGCCGACGATGAACATGGCGCGCATCTCCCAGTCCCACCCAGCGGCGCTCAGGTCGTCGGCCGCCTTGCCGAGCCAGGAGAGTACCCCGGCGGCCGCGGAGGCGCTGAGGACGAGGGTGTAGCGCACCTGGACCGCGAGCTCCTGGAGGTCCATCCTCGTTGCTCTTCCGCAGCCGGGGAGACGGCTGAAGTCCGCCATCCCGACGACGAACATGACACTTAGGAGGCAGAGCACCACAGGCGCCATTTCCTTGTAGAGCGCCGACGAGAGGTCGGCCGACCAGGCGGCCATCTCGGGCTTCTCGGCGGCAGCGGCCGCGACGACGGCGGCGGGGCCCAGCAGGGGAGCGACAACGTGGAGGTGAGCGCGGGTTGATTAAAGAAAACAGCAGGGGGTTTCTGCAAAAGTGCGTACACTGACCGGGCCAGCCACCTGGCTGCCAATTGTCGAGCTGTGATTGGCCTGGGACTAAATCATCACATGAAGTGCAAGTTAAGGTATGGTTTGGTCAAGTTTTGCAAGTTTGGGACTAAATCATCACGTCGTATGCAAGTTAGGGTACCTGGGTGCTATTACCTTCAAAAGGAACTACAGTCCCAGCAGCAGATCGTGGGTTGTAAGTTTGATGATGGAAAGCACTCACTCGTCGGTGTCGAACTTGACCTGACTGAAGACTCTACAGCACAAGACAGAAGCAGCTTCAGCTGGCCTGAAGCCCTGCAGCCATCGAAAACCTCCAAAGGTAGGGGAAAAAACACTCGAGCCACCCTTGACCGTATCTCTCGAACTCCGACGCTCTCAAAAAAGTTGAAGCAAGCTAGCTAGAGAGGCTTTACCAAAAGCCCCCCTCGCCTGCTTTCGCATCCCGTTGGGCTACTACCGGATTCCCCTAGGTTTCTGTAGCCTGACCAGCCACAACTCACAGCTGTTGTGCTAGGACAAATGTTCATGAAAAACAGAGACAAAACAGTCATTCCGATTTGCCCAAATTTGCCCATAACCCAGCCAAAAGTGGGCACACACACCCTATGAACTGTTGCCTCGTGTCATGGGTCATGACAAGCTTCTACAGTCTCTTGGGGCGCGTTTGGTACACTGTATATAGCCATCATCGTCGAAGTCCATTTGTCCCTTGCAGGTGAACCGTCGAACACCTTGCGGGCGTGGTGCAAGAAGCCAGCCGGTGAAGAGCCTCGCGCCTCTCCGAGACTAGGTAGCAGGTCTGTCGGCGTGGAGGCGAACGTGGCGGCGTCTGGCGAGCGAGGTAGACGCGCAAGGCAGGGCTGCTGGCGTTGGAGGCGGGGGGTGCCGTCGACGTTGGAGTGCTACGACGAGGCGAAAACACTCCAGCAACGTCGGAGTATGGAGCCGTCTAGGGGTGGCGTGCTGCCAGGGGAGGTATCTGGGTGCGGGTGGCCGGGCGGGGAGCTGGCAGCGAGGGGTCGGCTTGGTGTGCTGTCTATCGAGGGAAGAAAGAGGGAAATGGTCACTGTGCCACCGACTGACGGGCTAGGGAAAGTACAAGGGCAGGCGTCGCGCCCGTCCACTGCGTGTCATCACTGAAGCAAACGCGGCATAAATTTAGATCTGAAATAGGCCGCGCAGACGAAAAGCAGACGTTGATCCGTTTGAGTTGGCGCCTTGGGCCGAATTTTGTGTCGGTTTCGACCAAAACGGACACACGGTTGAGATGCTCTAAAAGAACCAAGTTAATGCAGTGACTGTAGCTTGTTTGCGCCTTTTCGTGTGCTCCCTCCATGCCCCATACCACGCCACGCCATGGCGCACTGCCAGGTGCCCAGGCCCATCGATCTCCGGCACACGACGCAGGCACGCCCACCACGCACCGGGCAGAGGCAGACTGACTGACACACCCCCACCGGCACGAGTGCTGGTGACCAGTGACACCGAAGCCTCCTTTTCCAGGCGGTGCGGCGAGGGAGCAGGCGCCTCGCCGGGTACCTGGGTCGGTCACTGCGTCGTGATCTATCTACCACTGTAAACCTGCACCTTTCTCTGTATCCCTCCCTCCCTCCCTCTACGCAATAAATGGCGGGTACGCCAGCGCCTCCGGCATTCATGGCCGGATCACGCCTCCCCATTTATCACAGCCCGGCCAGGGCAGGCGATGATGTCCCTCCCCTCGGCGGTTCAAATATTTTCCCAAGGCACGCAGCGGCCCGAGTTCAAAGTTCAAAAACCCGCAGGCTGCAGTGTTCTTGGTCGTTGTCTGACAGAGAAAGATGGCTGGATCATGTGGTAATGGTGGCATGGACGTTGGTCTTAACGAAAAGAACAGTCTTTACCTGGTCTCGTGCCGCGAGATTCCCTTCATTCTTCTCGTTGTTAGCGCTTAATTAACCCAGTTGGGTTAATCTAATGCCGCTTTTGGCTTGTCCCGTGATCCAGACAGACAGCGATCCAGACAGACAGCCTCTGGATCACTACCATGCTAGAGCTGGTTTACAAACTGAAGAACTCCAGATGAGTACACTGTAAAAATGTTTGGCGTTTCTACGGAATTCCCGGGAAACTGATTCTACGTTTGGAAACTGCCCCGGCGCTACAAGTTTTATGTGAGGTGGTTGGGAGGGCCAGGTCGAGGCATACCGAACACGTGAACGGCCCAGCACTCTACGTGAGCTTCACTCTTGCCGTGACCGATCCTGATGGCGATACACCGGAAAAAGAAGAGTATTTTTTGTCTGTCAGTAGAGTGGACTGCAGTCTTGCAGTTGCAGAGAGGGTTGCTCAAACTGTAGTTTAGGAGAAAGCGAGTACTCCTGCAGTGCTGCTGGTTGAATAAACAAATTAACAAAGCGGGGTGGGGTGGGGTGATGGAGGATACGTGCTTTTCAGGCAAAGAGCAGAGCAGGGTGGCACTCGCCCAAAGAAAACCAAAAACGCCATC
Source organism: Aegilops tauschii subsp. strangulata (assembly GCF_002575655.3). Taxonomy (NCBI): domain Eukaryota; kingdom Viridiplantae; phylum Streptophyta; class Magnoliopsida; order Poales; family Poaceae; genus Aegilops; species Aegilops tauschii. The sequence goes on from NC_053039.3 coordinate 492,087,719, forward strand.
CTGCCTCCCTCTCCCTCCTCCCTCCTATAATCGGAATCATTTAACTCCGCACCTAATACAGGCGCCGGAATACTAGGGGTACGCCATTATTGCGACCGAGCGAGCGAGCGAGCTCCCTGTTCTCCTGCTCCTTCCACGCGAGCCGCGCATCCGTTCGTCACTCCCCGAATGCCTTAGCTAGAAGAGAGGGTGTCTGCGGGGATCGTCGCGATGATGCAGGGGAGCAGGAAGGCCAAGGGCAAGAGGGAGGTGGCCCGGGAGGAGCAGCCGCAGCAGCACAGCCCCAAGGGCCAAGCATGGCAAGCGACTGATCCTCGTCGTCTCTTCCCCCGGGCGATTGCATTTGGAGTTCCGTGATCTTTAACTTTTTTTTGTGTTCGTGCTCGGCAGGTTCTGCACCACGGGGCTGCCCAGCGACGTCGTGATCGAGGTGGGCGACATGACCTTCCATCTCCACAAGGTTAGTTGGTGCTGAATATTGTTGTCTCTACTCTGCCATGAAATTCCCGCTTTTCCCCATCCCTCGTCCTGGTAGCAACAGTTCCAGGAGCTCGCATTCTTGTTTGTCTTGCTCTCCGTCTGCTGCCAATCTCGCTCGTATCTGCTGTGCTCTGTCTCGAGCGTCGAATTTTACTGCGGTTCTTGATCTTGAAATTAAAGTGACCGGCGGCTGAGGTTTTGTTTGATGCCTTGCTTGCAGTTCCCGCTAATGTCGAAGAGCAAGAAGATCCACGACCTGATTATGAACAAGGAATCGAGCCTGGCGAGGCATGCCGGGGGAGGGGAGGAGGAAGAGGAGGATGAGGGGGCAGGGGAGATCAGGGAGGAGCAGGTGGTGCTGGAGGCGGACGAGGAGGCCGACGCGCACCGCATCCGCCTCCCGGACTTCCCCGGCGGCGCCGAGGCGTTCGAGCTGGCCGCCAAGTTCTGCTACGGCGTCAAGCTCGACCTCACGCCGGCCACCGCCGCGCCGCTGCGCTGCGCCGCCGAGCGCCTCGGCATGTCCGACGACCACGCAGAGGACAACCTCGTCTCCCGCGCCGACCGCTTCATGTCGCACACCGTGCTCAGGAACCCCAGGGACGCCATCCGCGCGCTCAAGTCCTGCGAGGACCTCCTCCCCCTCGCCGACGACCTCGGCCTCGTGTCCCGCTGCGTGGACGCCATTGCGGCCAAGGCCGCCGCGTCCACGCCCACCGCGCTCTTCGGCTGGCCCATCAACGACGCGGGAGCCGCCGACCGCCCCCGCCACAAGAAAAATGCCGGCGCCGGGGCCACGTCCACGCTGTTCGACGACCTCGCCGGCTTGTCCCTGGCCACGTTCACCCGTGTCATTGCCGCCATGAGGGAGCGGGGCGTCGGCCCGGAGGTCCTCGAGGGGGCTCTCATTGCCTACGCCAAGCGGTCCATCCCCGGGCTGTCACGCTCTGACCGGCACACAGGCGGTGGCGGCGCCGCCGCGGCTGCCGCCCCCCGGTCAGCGGATGGCGACCAGAAGGCGCTTCTCGAGACCGTCATTGTCAACCTCCCCGAGGAGACCATCAAGAGCAGTGCCCACACCGGCACGGTAGTGGGCGCCACCACCGCGCGCGTCCTGTTCGGCCTCCTGCGCACGGCAAACATTCTCCAGGCATCAGAGGCTTCCCGTGACATGCTGGAGCGGCGCGTGGCCTCCAGGCTACCCGACGCGGCCGTCGACGACCTGCTCATCCCGAGCTACTCGTACCTGGTGGAGACGCTCTACGACGTGGAGTGCGTGGAGCGCATCGTGCGGCACTTCCTCGAGGGCCGAGGCGGCGTCGAGGAGGTCGACGAGGAGGGCAGCGAGGCGGAGACGCCGGGCAGAGAGGCCAGCAGACGAGCCATGCTGGCCGTGGGCAGGCTGATGGACGCCTACCTGGGGGAGATCGCCACGGACGCCAACCTGAAGACGGACAAGTTCTGCGACCTCGCCTGGGCATTGCCGGACGGCGCCCGCGTCTACGACGACGGCCTTTACCGTGCCGTCGACATCTACATCAAGGTTTCTGCCGAACACATTCTGAATGCCATCTTGATCGATGCTTGCAGCGCAATGCCGGTGCTCACAAGCCGCCGCCGCCGTTCTTTGTGCAGGCACATCCAGCGCTGAGGGAGGAGGAGAAGGAGAAGGTGAGCGGCGTGGTGGACGGGCGCAAGCTGACGCTAGAGGCGTGCACGCACGCGGCGCAGAACGAACGGCTGCCGCTGCGGACGGTGGTGCAGGTGCTCTTCTTCGAGCAGCTCCAGCTGCGCCGGGCCATCGCGCGGACGATCGTGGCGAATGAAGGCGGTGCGGCAGGCCAAGGAGAGGAAGACGGCGACAGTGATGGCGGCCGGACATGGCGGGTGGCGACGAGGGGGAACCAAATGCTCAGGCTGGACATGGACAGCATGCGGAACCGGGTGCAGGAGCTGGAGCGCGAGTGCACCACCATGAGGAAAGCCATCCAGAAGATAGACCGCCGAGGCGGCGCCGCCGGGGACAGAGGAGCGGCGGCACCGGCCGCGGAGGGCAGGTGGGGCTCAATGGTGACCAAGAGGTTCGGATGCAAGTTCCCGGCGCAGGTCTGCCAGTCACAGCCGCGGTCCGTGGTGGCGCGGCCTCGCCGGGCACGGATTGAGCAGAGCCCCTGATACCTCCTCCCTCCCCACTGCACATGATAGCTTTCATCAGCTTCCTTGTTTTGTTCTCTTGATTCTTTGCTTCGATTTGTGGAAATACGAGGGGTTTTCCTAGGAGGAATTGTGAGCTTCATCATGTTTGATCAATCAGATTTCGTTGTAGCAGTGCACAATCTTTCGATCAGTGTCATCTTGCTGGGTAATGCATCATGTCACATGTTGGCTAAACAAATTGCTTCATTGTTCTCTCCACTTACACAAGACCAAAACCCTTTGCCAAAATTTACAGGCATGCTCGAGACACTGAACTAGGCTAAGATAGGAATGGATGCCAATGGCAGTTGTGGTGGAGGCGTCTCACCAGTAATCCCCGCAGGAGCAGCCGCCGTCCTTGAAATGGTGGAACCGCTTGTTGTCCCTGACGATGATCTCGCGGCCGGTCACCTTGGCGATGAGCTTGACGGCGCTGTGGCAGTCCCCGCAGATGCGGAGGTTCTTCATGACCCGCAGCGGCGTGCCGGGCGGCGTGCTCACCAGCCCGAAGGCGATGGCCAGGCGCTCGCTGTGGTACATGAGCGCGCGCTCCTTGGCGGCCTCGTCGATGTCGTGCAGCACGAAGCGGGTGTCCGGCACGTACCCCGCCGCGCGTATTTCCTCGTGCAGCTCGCGAACCTTCTCGTAGGCCTCCTTCCGCTTGGCCTGCGCCGCGTCCGCGGGCTTCCCCGGCGCCGGCCTCGACGCTCCCTCGAGGACGCGGCGCGCGTCGGCGGGGGCGCCGAGCTTGCAGTACAGCGTGGCGATCCTGTGCACGATGGGCGCGGCGATCCCGGAGTACCGGGACGTGGACTTGGAGAGCAGGCGGTGGCCTCGTCTGAGGGAGGCCAGCGAGAGCGCGTCGACGTAGCACTGGAGGACCGCTGCCTGCTCTTCCGGCGCGAGTTGGCCCGACGAGCCGTTGCCTCCCCTCCGGCGAAGCATTTCGTCGAGCAGGTTGACTGCTCCCTCGAGGTCGGGCTCTTGGCAGACCCCGCGGAGCTCGTCGCGGTCCAGGCGGCACTGAGTGTCACTGGTCGATACGCTGCCCGCAACAGAAGTGGCGTCGGCGGTCGCACAGCGGAGCAGCGGGCGGCTGCGACTGCGGCTGTAGCAGCGGGTCTTCGACGTCGTTGCGGCCGGTTGAACGAGGCCGCCTAGAGTAGCGCGGTCGCCGAGGCTGGCGGCGGTGAGGAAATGGGACGGGTGAGACGCCGCCGGTGCCGCGAGTCCTGGAGATATTAGCATATCTGCCGGCGACGCGAGTGGCAGGGGAACTCAGCGAGTGTCTGTCTGGTACGCGAAGGAGAAAGGGGTAACCACACGCAGAGTGCGAGGGAGGACGAGTCGACGACGAGGTCACAGTTGCGGACAAGACGTCAATTCGTGTTTTTTTTTAAATCACACATCAATTCGTGTTGGGCCGGTAAGTCTAAGCCCATAGATACAGGGGCCTTTCTAGTCTTCTGAAGGGGAGAGCAAACTAATTGAGAAGCGCTGCCTTCCAAGGGAGAGTCCCTGTCGGACGCCCGTGTGCGTCAAGAAACCCTGGCTTCGCACAGGGTCCATCCAACTGGGCCAGCCCATTTGCAGTTCAAATAAAAAAAATGTAAATGCTGGAACACAGTTTCGGGACGGTACTGTACCATCCGGTTCACTGTAGCGCCGCGTTTTGAAGCTCGGTTTTTATTTTCGAATATTTTGAACATACGAATATATACGCTGAAAAATTCGAATATGCATTGAACATTTTATAATGTACGTTGAACAATTTTCGAATATGCATTGAACATTTGTGTAATGTACATTGAACAATTTTTCAATACACATTGATTTTGTGTAATATGCCCTAAAAAATTTAAATACAAAGTAAACATTTGTAGTATTCGTCGAAAAAATTCTGAAAATACGATGGACATATTTATAATGCATGGTGAACCTTTTTGTAATATACCATTAACATTTTCTTAGTATACAATGAACATTTGTAATAGACATAAAGTATGTATAACACACGAAAAAAGAAAAAAGAAAATAAAAAGGGAAATAAAATAAAGTAAAAAGGAAACAGGAAAAGAAGAAGAAAAGAAGCATAAAAGAGAAAGAAAGAGTGAAGCCCACCGTGGGCCGGCCCAAACTGGGGTTTGGGGGGGACGCCTTCAGCGAAGCCTCGCCTCTATGACGCCGGCGCGCGTCATATAGGATTCGCCCTTCCAAGGGTACCACTAAAAAAAAGGAGCCTTTCAAGGGTCATTTGAAGTGGGCTGAGAGCGTGTCACTTGGCGCGCTGTCAGCCGCCATGAAGTATCGCGCTCTTGGGCGCTTCGTCTGGATTTTATTTTATTTTTATTTTTCCGCACGCGTTTTCAGCTTTTTACATGATTTTGTTTTGTTTTCATCCGCGAGAGACACGGTTTTACTTCGCAACAGGCAAGGATATGCCATGTCTATCACGGAAGCAAAAACTCGCTGAAGCAAAACCTTGCTTTTCGCGGAAGAAAAAAAGACGTGGTTGTACCTCTCAAAAAAGGGGAAAACGCATTTTCTTTTATTTTCCTTCTGCGAGAAGCAGGCATGGGCTCGCCTCTCGAAAAAGAAAAAAACTCAAATTTTTACCTTCCGTGAGAGGCAGGCACGACCGTGCCTCTTGAAAAAGGAAAAAACGCATTTTTTAACCTTCCGCGAGAGGCAGGCATGGGCATGCCTCTCGAAACGAGACAAACACGTTTCTTTTTTTCCTTTCGCAATAGGCACGGGTTTACTTCTCGTGGAGGCATGAATTTGCTTCCGCGAGAGGCAAAGTCGTGCCTCTTTCGGAAAGGAAAAAGGTGCTCCCGATTTGATTTTTTGTGAAAAAAATGTTTGTCAAAACCTATCAACATGAGATCTAGTTTTGAAGATGTCAACACGAGGAATCCAACGGTAAAAACGGTTCGAGGTTTGGAGACACGATTTAAGAGATAAAATATTTTAAATAAACGGATCTAGAAAAAAGAAAAAACCTCTCAAGTTGCGACAAGCATTTTTTTGTGACAAGCTACGCATATACAGTGCGGCATTTGTCATAGCCTGAGCAGATGGTAGTGGCTTTTGCAACAAGTGCTTCTTAATTAGTGATTTCGTCTGAAGCGCGATAGCACGTTTTGTCGTTTTAACCTACACTAGCACATATGCCCGTGCGTTGCAACGGGGAGAAAATAAATAGTTGTATATTCAAATTTAACCGAAATATATAGCATATGCATGTATTGCAACGAATACAAAGTAAATTGAAGGTTTCGTGTGTTATTCGGGAGTTTACCTGTCCTGGTGCACTACTGAGTTGCATCTCTCAATTTGTGACTTCTGGGTCGCTTATCTTCACTTTGATGTGAATGTATCGGGCAACCATGCAATAAGCATGATGCAATGCTAATCATCAAAAGATAAAAAGAAAAACAATTTAGATATGTATGTGGAACTGAGCTATACAGTTTTCACCAGATACAAAATATAAAATAGCAAAAATTCATTAAAAAATTGATCAAAACTTTATTAATGGATATGGATGTCAACAAACTAATTTGGTTTCCTCGACAAAAAATCTTCTTTCAAAGTACATAATTACTTAAAAATTGAACCCGATCAATATTTACATAGATTGACCCTCATGACTCCAATTTTTTTACTAACGATCCAAAAATTAATTGCAGTAAGTGGCGATAACACACATGTCACGTAGAGCAACAACATCTTCTAGTCGGTATCTCTATCTTGAAACAACGATTTTTCTCTCTCAAGCTCTTTCTTCATGAGAGAATGCAGCCGCAACACGACAACTTAAAAGAAAACAGTTGCAGGCAGCACTGCACTTTCTCTTAGTGTGTTTATTGATCGTCGAGCTGGCTTGCTGATTTGCAAGCAACTCGGCAGAGTATATATATTGTTGTAATCTGATGGGAAGAGGCGAGGTGGGACTATTTCAAAAATGTCGGTGAATAATAAAGCAGAGTCAGCCAGCTGGGCCAACAAACCGGCCATGCCGGCCCAGCCAGCGCCCCTAGGTAGCCCGCAGCCCGATCCCCAATCCGCTCGTAACTTCCTCCTCCCGTCGTGCGTCGATTTTGATTAGATCGGAAGAACTCCAATGCAGCCCCTATTCCCCAACCTCGTGCTCGTCCCGGCCGGCTCCGGAGATGCCACATGGACGTGCCAAACGCCATCGACCTCGTTGGCTGGCGAGCCTCCTCCGCGCCCCTTCTCCCTCTCCTCGCTGCTGCAGCCTCTCCCGCGACCGCGCCTCCCCGCTGCCGCCGCTACCTGCTTCCACCGTCGCCGGCAGTAGCCACTCCGGCGAGCGCGTTTGCTCCGCCCCACGCCTCGCCTCGCCTCTGTCACGCAGGGAACCTCTCCTCTTTCATGTCGTCAAACGTCTATCCAGCGTTGTTGCCTGCTTCTGTGCACGCAGCCGCCACGGACGGCCTCCTCTGCCTCCGTGCTCTTCGTTGGTCCCGCCTTCCGAAAATCGAAAGGTTTTTCTGCAAGTAACACCTAAAACCATACTGCGGGTTGATTACGTAAAACTATACTGCGGACCCTAAATTAGTACCACCTTGTTTATATTACGAATTTGTCTATACAAATCGTAAAAACGTATTATGACATAAGAAGAAAGCATATTGTGATGGTGAACCCATAGAATCAATCCGTGCTTTATTATTATTAGAGAGAGATTAACGGCGAGACATACGCCCGGCTGGGTGCCCCTATGCACGCGAGACCTAGGACGTTTAGGAGCTACTTATCGGTGTCTTCAACGCTGGTTAGGAGTCCCTCTAAAAAGAATTAGAATAGTTTGTTGAGTCATGGGTTGACCGGTCCATCGGTGTCTTCAATAACAATCTTTTTTCAGAAAAAGGAATTAAAAAATAAAAAGTTTAAGAGATTTTGGAAAAAAGTTCATCATTTTTAAGAACATTCACAATTTAAATAAAAGTTCATCAATTTTGTAAGAAAAAATTAACTATTTCAGAAAAAGTTCACCAATGTTGAAAAAATTCATCAATTTTGAAAAGAAAATTCATAAATTTCGAAAATTCATAGTTTTCTTTAAAATTCACAAAATGTTTTTACCGAATTTGTCAAAAAATCATAAAATTTTATAAACTTTTGAAAAGGAGTTTATCAATTTTGAAAAAATAATTATTTAATTGACAAAAAGTTCACGTGCTTTGAAAAGCATAAAAAAAATACAAAACAAATATAAAAAGGGAAAAAATGTAAAACAGAAGAAAACCCAGTCCAGAAAATTAAGAAAACCCGCATGAACTTCCAAACTTGGGAGGTTACCGCTGGTTTTTCCTATTTGACGCATTCTGCGTCAAAATGTCGGCACGCCGCACACGCGATCGAATAGATCGACCAAGACAGGCCGGCCCGTTTAGAGGCGGGGCGTTTGTTCCACCGATCCTGTTTTTGGGAACCTTCTGGAAGGTTCCAGCGGTTATTCCGATTTTGGGAACCTTCTAGATGGTTCCTGAACCAGTTTTTTTGTGTTTCTTTTTCATTTTTCCCTTTTTTCAAGATTTTTAAAAATTCTATTAACAAATTCCGATAAATTTTGTGAATTTAAAAATGTCCATTTACAAAAATTTGTTCACGAATAAAAACAATTCTTATTTTAAAAAATTTCTTGCAAATTCAAAAAATGTTCTCGGACTTCAGAAAATGTTCAAAATTTCTAATTTTGTTGACGAATTGAAAAAATGTTCATATTTCGAAATTTTGTTCTGAATTTCATAATAGGTTCTAGGAAATTCAAGTTTGTATTTTTGTTTTATTTTCACAAATTTAAATAATGTTCTTGCTTTCCAAAATTGGCTCAGAAATTCAAAATCATGATTCCAAATTTTGTTTGCAAATTAAAAAATGTTGAGTTTTGAAATAACTGTTCATAATTTTGAGAAATGTTCTCATTTTCAATGTGTGTACCGGTTTGCATTTGAATGTTTGTCTTTGCAATTTCTTTCCTTTTTTTGCTTGAAAATATTTTCATAATTTTAAAAATTGTTCTCGTTTGCAATTTCTTTCCTGTTTTTACAAGAAAATGTTTGAGAATCCTAAATAATGTTCATGCTTTCATGAAATGTTTGACGATTTAAATTTTAGTTCACAATTTTGAAAATGTTCTCGTTTCACAAAATATTTACTTTTCAAAAAGTAATCATGTTCGAAATTTCAAAATTGCTTAAATCAGTTGCAGCTTATAGTTCATATATACCAGGCTGCAATTTTATACACATTCCCAGGAATTATAGTGGCCAGCGATCTGGTTCGTGAGTGGGACTTTAGGTTTGGGGATTTTTTTATTCAAATGTTAAGTTTTATCATTGTCGTTTGTTTCTTTTAGTGTTGCGCTGCACATTTAGTACAAGAGCTGGTTGGCCACAATGGCTAGCACAGCGCGCAACACCGTTAAGTCACGCGTTTGAATTCGAACGCTAGCGTGTTCCTTTTTTCGCGGTTTTTCATCTTGTGAAAGCCAGATGTGTCGGCCTAGGTGTGCCAGGTCGGTGCGAAACGTCGACCCTTCGACGCAAGGAGTGTCGCATAGGAGCGCCCTCCTAGCGCTAGGTCGCTGAATAGGTGCTTCCCAGTTGGCATAAAAAACGATTCGTCTCGCGCGGTATGATCCGTAAACGAACTAGACTGCCACTAGCCGGCCCAAACTGGTGCCCAACAGGCCAGTAGCCTCCCAGCTGGGCTACATCGCTGTGAGAAGCTATCGTCATTGCACCCAAAACGCCTGAAATTACGAAATCACAAATTAAGGAGCACTCGTTGCAAAGAACACTCCACCTTCCCAGGTCACGACAAGTGGCGCACATACAGCGCGCCACTTGTCGCAACCTGGGAGTTTTCCCTTTTTTTATAGATCTGTTTATTCAAAACGTTTTATCTCTTAAACCGTGCGTCCAAATTTTAAACCATTTTCACCATTGGATTCCTCGCGTCGAGATCTTCAAAACTAGATCCCATGTTGATAGGTTTGGACGAACTTTTTTTTCATGAAAAAACCGGACGAAAAAACCAAACTGGGAGCATGGTTTTTTTTCCTTTCTGAAAGAGGCACGCCCGTGCCCCCCGCGAAATCACAACCGTGCCTCTCGTGGAAGCAAAACCGTGACGTTCCTGAAAGGAAAAAAAACAGAAAACGCATTTTTTCCCTTTCCGAAAGAGGCACGCCCGTGACTCTCCGTAAGCACAACCGTGCCTCTGACAAAAGCAAAACCGTGATTCTCGCGAAAGAAAAAAAACAGAAAACAAGTATTTTTTCCCTTTCCGAGGCACGGCCGTGACTCTCGCGAAAAAATAACTGTGCCTCTCGCGGAAGCAAAACCGTGACTCTCGCGAAAAAAAACAGAAAACGCGTTTTGTTTTTCCCTTTCCGAGAGGCACGGCCGTGACTCTCGCGAAAGCACAACCGTGCCTCTCGCGGAAATAAAACCATGACTCTCGGGAAAAAAAAACAAAAAACACGTTTTTTTGTTTCCGAAAGGCACGGCCGTGACTTTCGCTAAAGCACAACTGTGCCTCTCGTGGAAGAAAAACCGTGACTTTTCGCGAAAGGAAAAAAACACGTTTTTTCGCGTAATTTTTTTTTGATTTTTTTGTCAAAAAGTTAAGTAAGACCGGGGAAAACCAAAACATCAAAAAAAGGGAAAAAAAACCCGTTTAAAAAGCCGAAAACGCATGCGAAAAAATAAAAAAAATATCTGAGGAAAGCGTCCATAGCGCGACACGACGCGAATGGCTCAGAGCGCGCCAAGTGGCGCTGATCGTTGCGAGGCTCCTGAAGGAGCGCTCGTTAACTAGTTGCTCTCCTAGAATTGTGCGTAGAGCGAGAAGCGACTCTAGGAGGGGCGAATCCCCATATGATGCCCGCGGGGGGCGTAGAGGCGATGCTTCGCTGAAGGCGTCCCACCCGACGCCCCAGTTTGGGCCGGCCCACTGTCAGCTTCACTGTTTCTTTCTCTTTTATGTTTCTTTTCTTTTTTTTTTCTTTTTTTCTCTCTTGTTTCTATTTATTTTATTTTCCCCTTTCCCCCTTTTTCGTGTATTGTACAAAATTTTATTGTCCATTACAAATGTTCATCATATACTAAGAAAATGTTTACAAAAAGGTCCCTGTGCATTATAAAATGTTAATCGTATATTCAGAATTTGTTCAACGAATACTACAAATATTCCATGTGTATTTGAATTTTTTTCAGCATATATTACAAAAAATGTTCAATGTGTATTAAAAAATTGTTCAGTGTATATTACACAAATGTTCAATGTGTATTCGAAAAGTGTTCAACGTACATTACAAAATGTTCAATGCATATCTGAAAATTATTTAACATTCATTAAAAAAATTCAATGTGTGTTCGAATTTTCTTTCAACGTATATATTCATAAGTTCAAAATATTGAAAAATAAAACCGAGCAAAAAAAGTTGTGCTACAGTGAACCAAATGGTACAGAACTGTCCCGCTATAGTGTTCCGGCATTTTACTGGAACAACAAATGTGTCGGCCTAGTTGGATGGACCATGTGCGAAGATAGAGCTTCTTGACACACAAGGGCATTCGACAGGGATATATGAAAAATGAAGAACATGTTTTGACTATCTGAACAAAAAAAATATAGAACAAACAATTTGAATCCTTACCGAAAATTTGAGGGGCATGATTATCTTCTTTGAGGATGATGGCAGTTTCCTCATTAAACACTCAATGATTGCTTCAAAAACATGAGTCTTGAAGTACCCATCCTTCCTCATCGAGTCAGCAAGCTCTCTAAGCTTGACATAGTAGCCGCTGTAATCTATGATAATAGGACTGCAACCAAAAAATTAGGACAAGTTTAAAACCTACAGCATGTTAGTATGGTCTGAGGTAAACTACTCACGCTTCATCGAAAGGGCAATAGAGTTGATGTAGAAGCCCTCCGTGAAAGAATCCCCCTCCGGCAGTGTCGTGGACTTAACACGGTAGATGCCCTAGCAAAAGGACTTAGGTGTGGAGCCATCGCAACTAGATTAGCTTGAAGGGGTTAAACGGGACAAAGGACACAGAGAGTTTACCCAGGTTCGGCCCCTCTCAACGAGGTAAAAGCCTACTCCTACTTTAGGTTGTATTGCTTGGGTTTCAGTTACCAAGGAGCGAATACGCTTGACCTAGTTCTCGACCTGTTCTCTCTTGTCCTAACCCGCCGCCGGGTCACCCCTTTATATACACAGGTTGATGCCCGGCGGCTTACAGAGTCCAGGCCGGCTCATATACAACGTGTCCGGCTCGGTGACTAACTAAACTTGCCTTACAATACAAGTTACACATATGGCGGTTTATCCTCTTGGGTCTCAAGTCGCCTCTGGGTCTTGGGCCTTCAATAGGCTTGCTTCATAACCCGCCATCTTCATCCTTGAGTCACCAACGGTATGACCCGGCCCCTCCTGGGCGGGTCATACCTAATAGTTATATCCACAACATTAGGCCCCTGGTTGATTTGAACTTGTTCATATCAATCTTCAGCACTTGACTTAGCAGAATCTTTCATCATCAACTTTATGAATTTGTGGTAACCCGCCATGACGTCATTCCTCAAAATGGTGCTAACCCGCCATGACATCATCTCGCATTAACTTTGCACGAAGCTCAGAACATCTCAACATATCTTTATCTTTAATGGCCTTCCCAAAATGGTGCTAACCCGCGCATGCCATCGACCCACTGCCTTATAAATAGGGACAGGGGGCTCCTGTTTTCACTTTTACCCCTGCCGCTGCCTCTTCTTCTCTTTCCTCTCGACGCTGACGCGACCAGAGCTCCGCCGCCGCCGTCGACCTTCTTCCACTGCATCAACTCTGGCCGCTGCATCACCCTGAACAGACCAGAGCACCGCGGCGCACCTCCGCTGTCCATCAGCATTAGTAAGTTCAACTTCATCCCAGAACAGATCTGTACTTAGGGTTTTCACTTGTTCGTCGGTGTTCTTCGCCATTCTTCATTTTCTCCTCTAGATCGAGTAGTTTTTGATCTGAATATGGTACCAAACTTGTGCGGTAGCAATTTAGCACTTGCTTTTAATATCAGAATACGTCCCCTCCATAGAAGATCTCATCTGGGCACACAAACTTTTCTGCTGCCGCCACCTTAGCTTTAGAATTTACTTCATTTTCTGAACTGCTGCAGATCCAAAATTACAATACCAATCTATGAATAGTTTGTCCAACACTTAGCAATCCTTCACTTATAGATCTCACATATGATAACTGTCTGGGCGGCTTAACTGATAAACCGTAACCCGCCATGTACCATTAGTCCCCTTTTAAGCCGCTCATAGATATATCTGCATAACTCACTGCTATCTTCCGGCTTAACACATTGGCTCTTTATAGCACTTTATTACCTTTGAATCAATTGGCCGGCTTAACAGCATATTCTTAAACCGTCAATATTTCTCTCTTTTAGGTCGTGCACCCCAATCATGACTAAGACCATTACGTCATGCATCTGGGTCCCTTCTATCATCACAGAAGAAATGCTTGAGGACTATGTCAAAATCGGCTTCTTGTCAGCAAAAAATGTCATTCACTGGCGTGTTCCAGACCCAAATGAAGTCAGACCTCAGTCGCAGGATAATGAGGTTATTGTTTTTACTGATCACATGAACCGGGGCTTCTCACCGCCCGGGTCAAAATTCTTTCATGATGTTCTGCATTTCTTTCAACTTCATCCTCAAGACATCGGACCCAATTCCGTTTCAAATATCTGCAATTTCCAAGTCTTCTGTGAAGTATATCTTCAAGAAGAACCCAGTGTTGAACTCTTCAGAGAGTATTTTTATTTGAACCGCCAGAATGAGTTCACTGACGGGCCCAGCTTAGAGCTTGTTGGAGTCTCAATTCAGCGACAGAAAGACGTCATTTTTCCTTGTGCTACCCTTCCAAGTCATCCCAAGGACTGGAATCAAACTTGGTTCTATTGCCAAGACACATCTCCAGCTGAAGAAAATCCCTTACCAGGTTATCGTAACCACCGGCGCAACCCAAAACACACTCTTCCAGACCGGCTTACCACTGCTGAACGAACCTAGTATATGCCTACTTTTCAAAGGTTAGAGCGTTGCTGACCAATGGACTGACTAGTGTTGACCTGGTTCGTTGCTGGGTGGCTTGGCGGATTATACCTTTGAGTCGACGGCCTAGTTTAATGTGCACATATACTGGTGATGTCAAAGATCCAGTGCGCCACTGCCAAGCACGTTTGTCTGATAAGGCGATCAATGATATGACCAAAACCATTCTTGGGGAAAGTTTGGAAAGCTGCAGCAAAGTGGGGCTGAACCCCTTTTGCAAACTTAACCCGCCGCCTGATGTAAGTTTCTCCAATCACTTATTTTGCCTCACTTGGTTATATGATCTGCGTATCTCTTACCTTTATATGCATTATATAGGTTGCATCCACCTTTTGGAACAAGAAGTATGACGAGAAAGCAGCCAAGAAAGCCAGGGCTAAGACTAAAGCCCTTAAAAAGAATAAGAAGAAATCAACCGCCTCAGAACTTTTAAACTTGGATGAAGATGATGAGTCGGAGGCAGACCTTGATTCCCTTGGCTCTTTTTTCAATTATCTTATTGACACTGATTGCTATCAGGATGACGTGGAAGCCAGCCAAGCGGGTGATGAAGAGGTAACTATTATTTCCTCCGACTCAGAGCCTTTGCCAAGACAGAAAATTCGACAAGTAACCAGGAAAGTAATGTTTTCTCACCCCTTAGCTTACTTGCATCCCAACTTTATTTTGAAGCAACAATAGCATGAGAACCGGCACAGAACTCGGACTAGTGGAGGCGGAGAACTATCCTCCGGGTTACCCAATACACCAGCCGCACACAAGCGCCGGAAAGAGGTGCCTCAAAATTCAAATTCTTTCTATCCAACGGCGGGTCTTATTCGCCAACCACTTAATCTTTCTAACTCGAATTATCAGGGGACTTCTCATTCTTCCTCTGGCGACTCATCTCAGACCCAGCTGCCGGCTTTCAAAACTGCCCCTGGATAATGACTTTGTCTCTGCTATTTTCACATTTCGATACATATACTAACCTCTTCAATCCTTTCTCGCGGTGGAAAGGCAAAGCCCAGCAAGAAGGCAAAAACAAACAAACCGGTCGAAAGCCCAAAAACTCATGAACCAGAGAAGCAAGCACTAGTATCTGAAGCCTCCGTGCAACACCGAAGGAACTTGCTGATGACCCGCCACCAGAGAACCTTGACGCCTCCACCGATCATATAAATATTGACCCTTTGGGTGCTAAACCGCCAAGCCCAATCAAGCCTTCAGAACCAATACTGAAGATGTTCTGATCACCGGCACTGGCTTCCAAGAACTGGGGAACCCCACTATCCTGGCGAAACACTCTGCCAAGGACACTTCAAAAAAATACACTTCCATGATGATACATGTTTGTCACAGTAGGTCACGTTTTTTTGTCATGCATGTACATCCATGACGATTTTATGACAGAATCAAGATAATCATACATGTACTGTCGTAGAAGTGTTCCATGACATTACCAAAATTATCATCACGGAAGTGTCCACTTCCATGACGATAAATCGGGCATCACAGAAGTGCTTTTGTCAAGGGTGACCGACACGTGGCATCCACCGTAACGGAACACCGTTAAGCTATCGGGTCCGGTTTTGGATCCGATAACCCGTTAACAGCCTGGACCAATGGAGATTTTCCACGTGTAAAATCATCATTGGCCGGAGGAAACACGTGTTGCCTCACCGTTGGGACAGATGTCATCCACTCATTGGACAGGAGGCGCCTATGATAGGTCGACACGTGGCACGCCCCAACAGTGGCCCATTCCGGTGAAAAAGGCCGGCCCAGTAAAAATTAGCAGGCCAGCCCATATAAGGCCTACTTGTGTCAGGTCCATTTAAGCCCACGACCCATACGAGATGTGCCAATTCGGCCCGTCAACGGCCCGTTAAAGATTTGACACCGTTGCAGCCCATCGTCAGTTTGAGCCCGTTAACAGCCCGCTATATATTTGGGCTCAATATCGGCCCGATGAGATTTTGGCCTGTTAACGGCCCACTCAATGTATGGGCCAATTTTCACGATGTACATCTTTCGGCCTTTTAGCGACCCATTTAAATGTTGGGCTAATTTCCGGCCCGGTGTGTCTTTCAGCCTGTTGACAGCCCATAAATCAGTTGGGCCATTTGTAGTCGGACCTGAGTTTCGGCCTTTTAGCGACCCATTTAAGTGTTGGGCCAATTTCCGGCCCGGTGTGTCTTTTAGCCTGTTGACGACCCATATATCAGTTGGGCCATTTGTAGTCGGACCTGCGTTTTGGCCTTTTAGCGACCCATTTAAGTGTTGGGCCAATTCCCGGCCCTGTGTGCCTTTCAGCCTGTTAACGGACCATAAATGAGTTGGGCCATCTGTAGTCGGACCTGAGTTTTGGTAACGGCCCATGCCCTTCATGGTCCAATACCAGCCCGGTTTCTCTTTCGGCCTGCTAAAGGCCCACAACACAGTTGGGCCATTTACAATACGACCTGACTTTCGGCCTCTTAGCAGCCCATGCTCTTCATGGTCCAGTACAAGCCCGTTGTGTCTTTCGTCCTGCTAAAGGCTCATAGTATAGTTGGGCCATATGTAGCCCGAACTTAGTAACGGCCTGTTAACGGCCCGTGAAATCAATTGGGCCCGCCTGTTGCCCGCTTCGATGTCGGCCTGTTAACGACCCGGGAGTTAAGAGGGCCGACCATTAACTTTCGGCCTGGTAACGACCCATTAACTTAATGGGCCCACTAAAGTTTGTACATGTCTTTACGCCAAATTAGATAATTTGAGCCCATTACAGCGAGCAATTATGCACATGACCAAAACCGATCAAGCAAAGGTACGACATACAGGAAAAAACGTTGCACATCCAGCATATATTACAGGAAATTACATCCACTGGGCAATCAAAGATTGATGCCAGTGCAAATAAATGAACAGAACCTAACGATCTACAACGTCACAATTTGCAACCTCAGCACGGATGACGCCCATAAGCATGTGGGCAAGTTCTTGCTGCTTTGCTACACTGTCTCTGAAAACATTAATCAGTTGTTGTGTCGCACGACTATGCACCTCTGATTCCTCCACCATTTCCATCATTGCTTCAGCCATTAATTGGTTCACAAACATACATTTTTTCCGTTGCATTCGAGAGAGAGGATACTGAACAGGTTCAGATGGCGATTTTGGCAGGCTTGTATTATTGATAGTGGAGAGTGTCTCGACCACTGCATCATAACATAAATTAGGAGGGGAACCAAACAGATTAATCATGATTTATTGCCATATTACCTGGCCTAGATTTATTGGAAAGAAACAATGGGGTTGCCTTGCTATTTTCAGAGTTTGTCTTCTTATCTTCAGCAGCCTGCACCAAATTAACACACTAGCATTGCTATCATTGGCCAAGTCAGATAATAGGAAAGCAACATTGGCACAACGAACGTTTGGGCAACTAGCCAACACCAAATTAACACAATATGGCACAGCTATCATCAGCCATGTAAGGTAATATGAAAGCAACATTGACACAATGAATGAATGGGCAACCAGAGCAGCACTATAATTCAGTAATGTGCATGATATGAGATAGTACACTCATGCAGCTCAGTATGCAAAACTACCAGGCAGTTTTCTTTACAAAAATCAACATTGACGCCTTTAACATTTTTCTACAACTAATTTTAGATCAGATAAAGGTTGGATTCACGCCGATTAACAAAATACATGCTGATGTAAAAATATAGTGATATACAACAGGTACTTACATCAGCATTGGAGCACAGAGAATTCCCGCAAGATATTTTCCTCGAATACAATCCCAATGAAGGAAGTCTTCTATCATTTAGCCTTATTTTCTAAAAGAGAGATGGGTAAGAAACATGTAGAAAATATGATCAGAATGATATAAAATTTCATGATGCGAGGATACGCACACGCTTCTTAGAATGGAGTTGACATTCTTTTGCTGGACTGGAGCGGACTAGTTCTTTGGCCACTGGAATCTTCTTATTATTAGTGGGAGTTGGGTTTCTCTGTGCTAGAGTAGTATCTATGAAAAATGGAGTTGGTTTATTATCTCCCAGCGTTTGGATCTTTTGCAAAGACCTGGTTTGTAACCCTTCAGATTCTAACATAGCCGTCTTCCCCTTGCATGCCTTATATAGAAGAATGGTGCTTCAATTATAAAACATGCTACAACAGAGATGGAATAGGTACTGAAGAATAGAAAGGAATGACATATTGACATGTATTCCCTCCATCCGGAAATAAATGGATGGGTCTAGGCGTATTTCAGTTCTAGATACATCCAGTTTTATCCATTTCCGCGACATGTAATCCGGACGGAGGGAGTATGATGTAAGAGCTAGGGATACGACATGACAACACAGTAAAAAACACACTGAAAACCCACTGCAGAACCAAAGTATTCAAACCCACTGATATGAGATAGTACACTCATGCAGCTCAGGATGCAAAACTACCAGGCAGTTTTCCTTACAAAAATCAACATTGTGGCCTTTAATCATAAATTTTTCTACAACTAAATTTAGATGAGATAAAGGTTGGATTCACGCCGATTAACAAAATACATGCTGATGTAAAAATATAGTGATATACAACAGGTACTTACATCTGCATTGGAGCACAGAGAATTCCTGCAAAAATCTTTCCTCACAGACAATACCAGTGCAGAAATTCTTCTATCTGTTAAGTTTATTTTCTAAAAGAGAGATGGGTAAGAAACATGTAGAAAATATGATCAACATGCTATAAAATTTCATGATGCAAGGATACGCACACGCTTCTTAGAATGGAGTTGACATATTTTTGCTGGACTGGAGCGGACTAGTTCTTTGGCCACTGGAATCTGCTTATTATCAGTAGGAGTTGGGTTTCTCTGTGCTGGAGCAGTATCTATAAAAACTAGAGTTGGTTTATTATCTCCTGGCGTTTGGATCTTTTGCAAAGACCTGGTTTGTAACCCTTCAGATTCTAAGATAGTCGCCTTCCCCTTGCATGCCTTGTATAGAAGAATGGTGCTTCAATTATAAAACATGCTACAACAGAGAGATGGAATAGGTACTGAAGAATAGAAAGGCATGACATATTGACATGTATTCCCTCCATCCGGAAAAAATGGATGGGTCTAGGCGTATTTCAGTTCTAGATACATCCTTTTTTATACATTTCGGCAACTTGTAATCCGGACGGAGGGAGTATGGTGTAAGAGCTAGGGATACGACAGGACAACACAGTAAAAAAACACTAGTTGAATGTAAAACTGTATGCTAGCGGAATACGTACAGAAAAAACTAAGGCAACATACACGTGTATGATTGGGAAACTAAGATGGCATTGCAACAGAGCACTAGAACAACACTTCAATGTGAAAAAACATGGTATGGTAGACAGATGAAGTACATACTGATGAATAACAATGCATAAGATATTCAGAAGCATGATGTCCAAATTAAGCAGATGGCATTTGCGATAGAGTAGAATTACAGTACTTGAATTTGAAAACATGTTATCATTAATGGAATAGGTACTGAAAAATAGGAAGGCATGACATATTTACATGCATGATCAGCATGCTAAGCACATGGCATTGCAACAAAGTAGATAGACTCTAGGACATTATATGCATGTTGTACCCATATCACGGGCCAAGTTAGAGCAAGGACCTTGTGGGGTGAAGAGGATTCAACATCTTTCTGCAAGTCTTCTGAAAAACTGCCTTTACATGTTCCATCATATTGGGTATCATTGACATCAAGTTTATTGGCCTTTACATTGCTCCGTGAGGTTCTTGTGGATATATCAGTGTGTGCAATTATATCTGACATGCATGGAAGCCAACTAGTAGTTAGATTTATGTAATGAGTGCCTGCAGGAGACGACATAAATAGTAGGACTGGGGTTAACTAGCAGCAACAGGTCTCAAAAACTAAAGGGAGAACACAGATGAAAGCTACAGAATATGTATCATTTGTACTCGAGATTAACTAGATGGCACACAAAAGTATTAAAGAACAACATAGGTAGTACTAGAAGTGGTATAATACTATAATCAACAGCCTGTGGGATAGCATTGGCTGATGGATGATAACTATGGAACAACGTTACCTAAAGAACAAGTATCTTAGCTGAACTATGGAACAACATTAACTCCTGAACAAGACCATAAGAGATCAGCATGAATATACAGTGAAATTTGATAATCTATTTTCCATGCTTAGATAAATAACAAAGCCATAAATGTTGCACACAAGTAAGATGAGGGTACAACCTATCTGGCCGCCATCCATAGGAGGGAGTATCATGTGCTGACTTGTCGATGGCCCTGCAGTTGTTGTGGCTGTCCATGTCGGGCACGCGCATTCGATGCAGGGAACTGTTGAGTGGGGACTATAGCTCCCTTCTGGTGTATGCTTCCCTTGTTGGAGCAGCTGCGGTGAGTCGGAAGACGGTGTGGCTGAAGATGCAGATAACACATAATGTTAAGAACGACACATCTCTTTGATCTGAAGAAATACACTAAGAGATCAACAGCAAGGTACGAGAGTGGTCACACGTCTGTTGAATGAAGACTAAATTGGGGTCACATGATTTTATTTTATTTTGGTACTGTCCGATCTACGCCGGATGGCTTGAGGGCCGTCTTGTGCCTCCCGGCTAACACTGTTAGGAATCTTCCCCGAAGAGCCAGCGACCAACGGCAGAGCAGCCTGCCTCCGCCATCCGTGGCCCCGGCCAAAACCCCGCTCCCCGCCCCACCGCACTGCCGTGGTTGCGCCGCCCCCGGGCCAATCCGCAAAGACTCCCCGTCATCCAGATCCGACGGCGGCAGTACCTTCAACCCACGCAACTCTAAGATAGCCATCTAAGCGCTGCTTCCGCAATGAACTTGTGGCCCCGCACCCTTACGTTAGACGCCAGCCAACCGGCAGCCTAGGAGCTCCGCCGCCTCGAGGGGTGCTGCTTCCCATTGGGAATCAATTGGCCCAGAATAAAATTTCAGACAACTGACGCCTAAATAAAGTGATTTGAGATGAGGGTGCGACCTATCTGGCAGCATGGTGAAGTAGGCAGGCCCAGCTGCCGAGTCGGTGAGGTCGGCGCGGTTGCGGTGGCGACCGGCGGTAGGGAAACAACGATGTCGCGATGGTTGAAGGCTACGGGGAAGCAGCGCCGGGACTCTGGACGGATCCGAAGTTGGAGCCGCTCCGGCAACGTGAACAACGGCGGGGGTGAATCGGCTCCGGTACGGTTCACGCGGCCGTCGTCGAGGCAGCTCCAGCAGCACGGAGTAAGAGGCACACGGCCCAGTGCACGACAACAAATGGACAGCGTCTCCGGCATTAGGGAGGAGGGCGGCTGTGAAATTGGTGCGGTGGGGGGCGCCATGGAGGAGGGGCTGAGGTTTCGCGGCTCGGGAGAAGGGAGCTTCCGGGGAGAAGGTGATTTGGCACGCAGGAGGTATGAATGCGGGGGGGGGGGGATTGGGAGGGGAGTGGAACCATGTTTTACGGACGCATTTGTCTAAAATGTGAGGGGGAGTTACAGTTCTACCCCTGCCTTTAGGCTTCTCGGCTTGGGTCTGTGTACTGAGGGTCGGGGATAGTAGAGTAACTTTGCTTCTCCCCAAATAGTGGGCGGGAGCGATTTCGGGCGAGGAGGGCGTGTTTTGAAATATAGTGGGCGCGAGGGATTTCGGGCGAGGAGAGCGTGTTTTGAAATAGTGGGCGCGAGCTATTTCGGGCGAGGAGAGCGTGTTTTGCCGACCATGGTTTATGAATTATTCGGCACATGTCATTTTGGCCGAGGAGAAGGCGCGCTTGGATGAAGTTACGAACCTACCCTCGATGTACAACGGGTCAATTGATGCGTGTCCCACATAGGACAGTAATTTCGCGTCTCCCATTTATTTGCTCGGGCGAATTCCACAAAGCAGAGGATGTTTAATGGTTCGTTCAAAATTTGGGAGAACGAGCATCCACGTCTACCTTACCAAGTCGATTCGAATCAAAGTTTGAAATATTAGCTTGCCACTTCTTTTTTAGATGGAGAGATGATGCTCGGGAGTATTGTGTTTTTACATGCTCGTTGCTAGCGATTTACTATATGACAAATAGTTGACCCACTCAAAAACGGGAATCAAACCCAAAATGAAATATCTCGATTCAATGAAATAGCTCGTTCACCAGGTCAAAATAGTGAACTAAATCCAAAATTGAACACCTCAATCGAGTAGCATGTTGTACAGTATTATAGTACTCCATGAACATGTTGAAAGTCAAATTAATGAACTTGTTTGATATACGCATATATCCGTTCATGTGTGGATTGCAGACAGCATGTTCTCCAATTTAAATATTTGAATGCAAGTTTATATCGAAACATGGTTTATATCAGTCTTTGATGCATAAAACGCGACCTCCCCCTCTCCCGGACTCCTACTCTCTCTCTCTCTCTCTCTCTCTCTCTCTCTCTCTCTTTCTCTCTCTCGCCGACAATCTTCAATTCTGTCGCACGCATCCAACACACAAACCTTGTTGGTCCCTCTCGCTTTCTCTCCATCTCTCTCTCTCTCTCTCTCTCTCTCTCTCTCTTTGTGTGTGTGTGTGGGGGGGGGGGTCTTTCTAGTTCGCATGCATATATACTCCAACTATAGGTCTCTCTCGCACACTATGTATGATTCTCTAGTCCAAGCTAGATATCTCGGGTGCACTCATCGTACGCACACAAATTCCTTGGCTCGTTGCCCGTAACTCTCTCACGCACCACTCTATCGTCTCGGAGCTCTTCCCCCTCTCTCTAAAACTCTCCATCTACCTGGGTCACACATACACATGCATATCTCACTCGCACTCGATATGCCCATCTAAAACTCTATCTCTCTTCCTCTCACACGCACACACACACAATCTCATGCCTAGCTAGCCAAGTATGATGGTTTCTCACTCAATTGTAGGCAGACGCAATCCCCCCTATATGTATATGACTAGCTGATGTCTACTACGCAACCTTCTCCTTGTAGACGTTGTTGGCCCTCCAAGTGCAGAGGTTTGTAGGACAGTAGCAAATTTCCCTCAAGTGGATGACCTAAGGTTTATCAATTCGTGGGATGTGTAGGATGAATATGGTCTCTCTCAAACAACCCTGCAACCAAATAACAAAGAGTCTCTTGTGTCCCCAACACACCCAATACAATGGTAAATTGTATAGGTGCACTAGTTCGGCGAAGAGATGATGATACAAGTGCAATATGGATGATAGATATAGGTTTTTGTAATCTGAAAATATAAAAACAGCAAGGTAACAAGTGGTACAAGTGAGCGTAAACGGTCTTGCAATGCTAGGAAAAAAGGCCTAAGGTTCATACTTTCACTAGTGCAAGTTCTCTCAACAATAATAACATAATTGGATCATATAACTTCCCTCAACATGCAACAAAGAGTCACTCCAAAGTCACTAATAGCGGAGAACAAACGAAGAGATTATTGTAGGTTACGAAACCACCTCAAAGTTATCCTTTCTGATCGATCTATTCAAGAGTCTGTAGTAAAATAACACGAAGCTATTATTTCCGTTCGATCTATCATAGAGTTCGTACTAGAATAACACCTTAAGACACAAATCAACCAAAACCCTAATGTCACCTAGATACTCCAATGTCACCTCAAGTATCCGTGGGTATGATTATACGATATGCATCACACAATCTCAAATTCATCTATTCAAACCAACACAAAGTACTTCAAAGGGAAAACTCAATCCATTACAAGAGAGTAGAGGGGGATAAACATCATAAGATCCAACTATAATAGCAAAGCTCGCGATACATCAAGATTGTGCCGAATCAAGAACACGAGAGAGAGAGAGAGAGAGAGAGATCAAACACATAGCTACTGGTACATACCCTCATCCCCGAGGGTGAACTACTCCCTCCTCGTCATGGAGAGCGCCGGGATGATGAAGATGGCCACCGGTGAGGGATTCCCCCCTCCGGCAGGGTGCCGGAACGGGTCTAGATTGGTTCTCGGTGGCTACGGAGGTTTGCGGCGACGGAACTCCCGATCTATTGTGTTCCCCGATGTTTTTAGGGTATATGGACATATATAGGCGAAAGAAGTCGGTCAGGGGAGCCACGAGGGGCCCATGAGGGTGGGGGGCGCGCCTAGGGGGGCAGGCACGCCTCCCTGCCTCGTGGCCACCTCGAAGCTTCCCTGACGTCTACTCCAAGTCTCCTGGATTGCTTCCATTCCAAAAATAACTCTCCCGAAGGTTTCATTCCGTTTGGACTCCGTTTGATATTCCTTTTCTTCGAAACACTGAAATAGGCAAGAAAACAGCAATTTGGGCTGGGCCTCCGGTTAATAGGTTAGTCCCAAAAATAATATAAAAGTGTTTAGTAAAGCCCATAAACATCCAAAACAGATAATATAATAGCATGAATACTTCATAAATTATAGATACGTTGGAGACGTATCACTAGCTAATCTTAGTCTCCATCACAAACATGTGCATGGTCTATCTCGATTTCTCTCGGGGCATCTTTCTATCGCGCACGCACCTCCCTCGATCTCCCACCCATATAGTCCCCTCACGATCTCGAGGGGATCTCTCTATCACAAACACACCCTCTCGCCCTCCCCATGCGTCTATATTCTCCATGTGTCCCTCTCGGCCTTTGTTCCTTGTTGGCCAGACCTCTATTGGACATGTGCTATAGGGGTGTCTCTCTCCGTTGCAAACAATCACACACTAGCTATCTTCGTGTATCTCCTCGCCTCGCTTTTCTATCTCGGAGATGCATGCGTGATATGTTCGCCTAAGAAACGAAAAAACACACGCTCTCTCTCTCTCTCTAATTTATCGTTTGTTGTCACTTTCTCTTTCACACACATACTCTTTTTGCACACTTACTCATTCTCCTTCACACGCACTTGATCTCTCTCGACTTAGGCACTCTCCTCGGTCCATAGCATATTGATTTATTGAAAAGTCAAACATCACAAAGTTTGACCATGTACGTGGAGAAAAACAATTACATCTAGAACGGCAAACATATACCATTAGATTCACCATGAGATGTAGTTTCGTATGATGTATCTTTGGTATTGTAGATATAAATAACATTTGCGTAAACCTGATCAAAGTTTCCAAAGTTTGACTTTTAAAAAATTTACATGCACTACATTATCGAGCGGATGGAATATCTCTTTCCCCCTCTCAGCTATCTGACGCACCACTCAGCCTTATCGGGGCTCCTCAATCTCTCTCAAACTTTATATCTCCCTGGTTCACACATACACATGTCTCACTCGCGCAATACATATAGACCCATCCAACACTCTCCGCCCTTGTTCTCTCTCTATGTGACACGCACCCCCCTAATAAGTACCATAATCCCTCACTCCATCATAGGCGCAAGCACTCCCCCCTAAGTATGATTATCTCTCACTAGCCATCAGGAACACACGTATTGTCTCCTTCCATCCATATGTCTATCTCGATATCTCTCGGGGTATCTTCTATCGCGCACACACCTTGTCACTCGATCTCCCACCCATGTAGTCCCATCACGATCTCCAAGGGATCTCTCTATGACAAACATACACTCTCTCCTCCCCATGTCTGCATTTTCTCCGTACGTCTCTCTCGACCTCTCTCCCTTGTTTGTCAGACCCCTCTTGGCCACGTGCTAGGGGTCTTGCTCTCTCGGTTGCAAACAACCACACACTATCTCCTCACCTTGCTTCCGTTGTCGAAGATGCATGTGTGATATGTTTGCATAAGACACACACGTTTTTTCTCGACTTTTATCGAGTGTTGTCCATGTCTCTTTCACACACACACACACACACACTTTTTTCAGTCACTCTTTCTATTTCTCTCTCTCTCTCTCTCTAGTTAGGGACTCTCTCACGTCCATAAGCATATGGATGTTTTGAAAAGTCAAACCTCAGAAAAGTTTGACCAGGTATATGTGGAGAAAAACATTTACATCTGGAACGATCATTAGATTCATCACAACATGTACTTACTTCATACTATCATTTATCTTTGGTATTGTAGATATAAGTAATTTCTTTATAAACTTGGTCAAAGTTTCAAAAGTTTGACTTTTAAAAAAAGTTGGAACTACATTATCGAACGGAGGGAGTAGCTCTTTCTCTCTCTCTCTGCTATCTCTCACGGGCCTCCCCTCTCACTCGAACACTCTATACCGATGGATTATACGCTCACTGTGTCAGCGTATAGCTCCGTATATTGTTTAGTTGACCAGTCAACCAGTCCACATGCTGCCTTGTCAGCTCGTGTTCTGTATCTTCGTGTGCTGGCCCATGTGGCAGTGGGTGAAAATAAGTAAACTAGAGGCCCATCTGACACGCGGTGAAGTAAACAAAGTTGAAACCACTCGGGGTAGCACTCTGCACGCTAGTAAATTGAGGGCGCAATGAGGACACACTTCTTCCGCGTGAAGGACGCACTCGCGCACAATTCACCACTGCGCGGCGGCATGCACAGAAGGACGCACTTGCGCACACCCAGCACACAACACACACCAGCACACGTGTACACCGACATCGCTGCCGGTTGAGATGGACGGCGAGGCAGCCAACAAGCGGAGGTGGCTCGAGCCAAAACCGCATCCGGCGAGCCTGGACTTCATCAGCAGCCTCCCCGATGACATGCTGCTCATCATCATCGGCCTCCTCCCCACCAAATCTGCAGTGCGGACCGCCCTGCTCTCCCGGCAGTGGTGTCCCCTCTAGCGCCGCGTCCCCCTCAACCTCACCGTCGACAGCTGCCTCTGCGACGGGGATTGCAAACACATGGCCGCAGTCTCCAAGATCCTTTCATCGCACCCTGGGCCAGCCAGACGCCTTGACATCCGCATGTTCAGTACCAACTGCAAGGTCCAACCCAAGTTCGACGAGTGGTTCTTATCCCCCGCCCTAGATCAGCTCGAGGAGCTTAGCTTTGAAGCTGGACGATGTCGCTCTCTGCCGCCGTCCGCGCTCTGCCTCACGCCAACGCTGCGCCGCGCCAGCTTCAGCTCCTGCTATCTTCCCCAGATTAATGTCGCGCCCGCCCTTCTTCTCCCTCAACTCAAGCAGCTCGACCTCTTCGACGTTGTCATCTCAAAGAAGGCTATGGAGCACCTGCTCCACAGCTATACTCCGCTCGAGTACCTTCATCTTGAGCAGATCCACGGGTTCATTAGCCTCCACATCGCCTCGATGAATCTCCGATGGATTTATGTGTCTTGCTGGCCCCGCAACAAGACATCAATTGGGAAGAGATCACTCCAGCTGTTCCATGTTATGGTCATTGAGAATGCGCCTTTCCTTGAGAGATTGCTTGTATCGGATCTAGAAGGTCCAACAAAAATCAGGGTCATTGATGCGCCAAAATTGACAGCGTTGGTGCACTCGTCTCCCAAATTCTCCGAACTCTTTATTGGATCCGTAATCGTTTAGGTACAACACTCATCTTCTTCTCCATCTTCTTGAAATTCACATTCTTAAATTTCTTCTTGATGTATTTACGACCGTCTTCCAGAAAATGATTCCCACAAGCTTGACCCAGTCTATGCGCACAGTGAAGATCTTGGCAATAAAATCTATCGGCCCCAATCTGGATCAAGTTGTTGGATTCCTTACATGCTTTCCGTGCATGGAGAAGTTACTCATCGAGGTGAAACTTCTTTCCTATTAGTAAACGGTAATCACAACGTAGCTCAATTTTTTTTGTAATTTTCCCAAATTACGATGACAAGTGTAGTGTTCAAAACTGCATCTATGCACTGCACCGAAAGAAATGTTTTTAGTATTTTTCTCATGTGATCACCTGCATCATTTTTTGGTTGTACTACTATAGTAGCCTAGGCTAGTCATAGGGAAAAGTAACTTAGACTACTCCAGTAACTCTATGGTTACCCTAAGAGCAAGTACTACCTCCGTCCTGGTTTACTCTTCCTATTTTGTAGTATCATAATTTGACCACAGATTTAACTGACAAAATGTTAATGCATGTCACTAAGAACTATATCGTTGGATTCGTATTTGAACATAATTTCAAATGGTGTAATTTTTAGTGACATGCATTGGCATTTTCTTACGTAAATCTATGGTCAAAATTTTATACTAAATAAGAGGTAGTACAAAAGTGGGCTATAACGGCCCTCCACTATGTAGGACAAAACACGTGCCAAATTCACTTGTGATGCATTTGGCATCGATGCCCCTCCATTGCTCACCTGGTGCCCCAATCTGGATCACCTACTTTGCTCCGGTGCCAAATTAACTCACACAATGAAAAAACACTTGCGTGGGAGAGAGAGAGGACTGAGGCAATAAAAAAACACTTGTTTGGGAGAGTGAGAGGCTGGTGTAGTTGGTTTGATTGATTTGTTTATACATGTGGGTCTGTGTGCATAGCGGTGCCAACTCTCTCACATCGCGAGAGCGGTGCCAAAATCTTTTGATTTGACATCGATGCGTATTATGTGGCATACTTTTGCGAAATATGGCATCGGCCACATAGTGGAAGGCAACAAATGCCCAAGCTCTTCACGTACTCCTAGGTAAATGAGAGGAAAGAGAAAGAGAGAGTGAAAAAATATCACTAGCCAGCCAACCCTATCGTATGAGCGAATGATATTGGTACCTCTTGATGACACGGCAATCTTATACAGCCAGCTGCTCTAATATGTTCTCTTCTTTTGCAGATAAAAAAGACCCGAAAGTGAAAAATGTGCTGCACTATAACAATCTCATCGAATGCCTTGATCTCCATCTTACAGAAATTGATTTGATCGACTACCGAGGCAGCACATCAGAGATTAAATTGGCCAGGTTCTTTGTTCTAGAGGCAAGTGTGCTCAAGGTAATGAGGTTTGGCGTTCTCTGGTGCAACAATGAATGGCGTGCGGATCACCGCAAGTGTCTAAGCCTAAATGACAAAGTCTCCACAGAAGCTGAATTTGTTTTTGAAACATCAAGTGGCCAGAGACTCGAAAACTTATTTGCCCATTAGTGACTTGTCAGGGCATGGATTTTAGTTTGTACGATAATGCTGCATCCACCTAAAGTAACGAAAGTTCTTACGTAAACTTCCTAGTAATTCCCTCTTCGTAGGTGCAGCATTACTCCTAACATTTGTAATATCAGTTTGAAACTTGTAATATTGTCGTGTCCTATTCCTGCGTTTTCAAAATCTTACGAATTAAACAGGTCCTGAGTTGGTGATGATGTTGTGCCTGCCATCTTTCACCAATAGCCGTCGGATCTAGATCTGACGAATACAAAATAAACTTCTCCAGTTTTGCAAAAAGATACCCGCACTTGTTCCCTATTTACAAACAACTCCTTGTCTCTCACAATTAGCCTTATCTCCTCCCCACCTCATCTAGAAGGCCATGGAAAAATCTGGCGCGATGGCCGCTGCCGGCACCGTCCACCCCCCAATCGTGGTGTTCCGTGCAATGCACGGGCATCTACGCACGGGAAATTTTGTCGAACACGGCTAGTTGTAAGCAGGCTAGGTCTACAGCCATGATGATAGTGACTGCAGACGGTGAGGCTGACTATGGTATGCCGAACACGGCGCCTATACTCATGTGTCATCTCCGGCGTACAGTCTTGTCACTTCACTGTGAGGAGCAACACGTAATAATTTGACCAACGGGTAGTACAGTGCTACTATATTGGTAGTACTACTACTAGTACTAGCACCACCATCTGGATTTAGTAGTACTACCACGTCCATCTGGATTTAGTATTTGACTAGCAATATCTAGTAATGCATGTCACAAAAAATGTACTACTCCCTCTGTAAATAAATACATGGTGTATTGTTTTATTCCTATCGGCGAGATAACTTAATGTCTTTTTGCTACTTAATACGATTACATGCAATGAACTAACCACTGTATGTGATGTTTGGTAGTCTCAAGTCATTGAAAGCATGCACGACCCACGTCTCTCATTGGTTGATATGTCACGAAATAAGAAACGAGGAGGGAGTTAATGTACCATGCCTAAGTGTTTTGGGATTATTTGGTTTTCGTAAGGTGACTTACACAACATTTTTGGTTACATGCATTAACATTTTATTAGTTAAACCAAAGGTCAAAACTTGGCGCAAAATGCAAAGGGGACCAATAAACCAGTAAACATCAAAGTTCTCTCGTTTGGCCCCAACTAGAGGTCCGGTGAGATGACTATACTGCACCGGCTTGGAGGGGGACGCAGTTTCATTGACTTACTACACCTGCCTTTGGGTGTATGACACGTGGGCCCAACGGGTGGCTGGCCAACCTGTCATACAGCCAAAGGTAGGTGCAGTAGAGGGGCAAGGAGTAGATGGCCAACACGCAGGTGAATTCAACGTAGTCTGCACTTCTCATATAAAGGCTCCCGCCAGTCCAATCTACGAAATCCTACGCACCTACGCACCCAAGGGCAAGAGTGATCACTCCAATCGCAAGATCAGTTGACTAGAAGCTAGACCCATGGAGGCGATGAGCGCGAGCATCAGCCGGCTGTGCCAGATGGTCCATGACGCCGGCCTGCGGCCCGGCACCGAGGAACGTCTCCAGGTAGTGCTTGGGGCCGCCAGGGCGAGGGGCCGCTTGGACGACAGCTTCGTCTCCTTGTTCGACGAGGTCCTCGTCGGCTTCCTCGACAAGTTCACCATCGTCAAGAAGCTCGCAGACGACCTTGACGTACGCCTCCAGCCCACGCGCCCAGGCTTTGCGATGCCTGCCACCCTGAACGGCCTCTATGGTGACAACCTCTTCGACGCACTGGTGGCCCTGCGACTGCCCGCCGTCGCGCCGGAGAATGTCCACCTCGAGGTCGTGCTCGCCGCGCAGCGCCTGGCGCAGCAAGACACCATCAACATAATCACCCACGTCTATGCACAAATCGTCCACAATGACTACTACATGCAAGAGGAGGACGATAGGACGCTGGCCTTCTTGGACCGCAGGGCAACCTTGGACGGCATTGTTCAGAAGCACGTTGAGCTTACCGCCAACGCCGCTTCTCCTCACACGTTGGTTGGTGACCCGGTGCACTAGGGCGTGAGGATGTCATTGATGGATCCATATGTATCTTTATCTTTCCGTCAAATCCATGTAGTGGTAATGGTACTACTAGTAATTATCTTACCTTTCGCATCAACTTTATAATTTTCGTACGTACTCCATGCATGAACCGCGCCAGAACCAAACTTCTCATTACTCTAGGGAAAATCATTATTTCTATCTATCGGTCGTGCCATGGAGCAGAACCAAATTTTACAAGTTACAAGTTCAAAAGGAAAAGCCTGCCATGTTCGCGTCGCACCCCCACACGGTTGGTCCGGCGCCACTCTAGGGGGAATGCGTGCTGTGTTGCATTTTCACTTACAAGTGGGACCGCACTTGAGCAAACCGACTATCGGCAAACCCCCACCCCGCCCACCGCGCGATGGCTGAGAAAACAGGAGGGAGAAGGGATGGCTGTAGCATGGACTCCAAGAAAATTGGTGTCGGATGGGACTCGTGTGGGTGGCGTGTGCCGTACTGCTAGACATGAATTCTAGTTATGGCCCATGTCGCCCCACTATATCGAGGTGCTGGTTACGTAGAACAAATTTCCTGGAGTCCGTGCTCAGCCCTCCTCTATCTCTCTTCTCAGCCAGCCAGCTGACGCGCGGAGCCCATCGTCTGTTTGCTCATATGTGGTCCCACATGTCAGTGAAAACGCAAGAGGACCCACTGAACCTGCACATCTTTCACCTCGATGTGCTGGTGATGAAAAAAAAATCTAATAAAGATCTTCGGTGGCCGCTTTTGGAGTTACTCAAGAGTAGTAAGATTCTATTTACAGTTTAACCCAAGATGCACATCACGTGGCTTCAACTAACACTCTATTTTCTTGCATGACATGACCTGGATGCTGGATGTCCCACATGTCGGCAAAAGGAGGAAGAACTCGACCAAATCTTCGGTTGTGCTCTTGGATTAGACTAGTTGTGCTAACTTCAAATTTTATTGTGTAGAATGGATGCAAGTTTTGGTATTGGGAAGAAGAGTACAACGATATATTGATAGAGCACAATTTAGTAGATGTTCTAGCACTTTTAGCTAGCATAGAGGCTAGAGATGAGACTAGTGCACTTGTTGATAGAATAGAGGCTAGACACGTCTACTTCTTTACACTCGAAGAAGAAAGAAGCACGCAAGATCGAGCCTCCGCAGATCAACAATGAATGCATCGAGAAGGCACTAATCCAACTTATAGGAGCAGTTATGGAAGTTGGATATCTTCTAAAATGTATTCTTGTGGTTCTTGTTTTCTTTGGTCTTGCTTTTCTAGTCAAAATTTTGGTGATGTATTTACATGTACCCAAAAATCAATGATGAAAAAAAGATATGTGTTTGCAAAGAAAAATGTACGCGGTCGGGATGCGTCCGTGCGTTCGGCGCACGGCCACCGCATCCGAGAAATGGCCCGGACATGACCCCGTTGCCCTACCCAAACGGATAGAATCAGGGCAAAACGGAGGTCCGTTTGGGGTCGTGC
Source organism: Aegilops tauschii subsp. strangulata (assembly GCF_002575655.3). Taxonomy (NCBI): domain Eukaryota; kingdom Viridiplantae; phylum Streptophyta; class Magnoliopsida; order Poales; family Poaceae; genus Aegilops; species Aegilops tauschii. The sequence goes on from NC_053039.3 coordinate 492,120,100, forward strand.
GTTGGAGTTGGCCTTACAAGTGGGACCACAGTTGAGGAAACCGACTATCGGCAAACCCCCACCTCGCCCGCCGCGCGATGGCTGAGTTAGAGAAACGACGAGGTTGAAGAGATTGCTGTAGCACGGACTCCAAGAAATATGGTGTCAGATGGAAGTCGTGCTGGTGGCGTGTGCCGTACTCCTGGACGTGAATGCTTGTTCTGGCCCATGCCGCCCTACTACTCCTACTACTTATAGTAGTAGTATCGAGGATTCGAGGTGTTGGTTACGTACAGCGAACACATTAACATATGGCCCACCTCACACTGTGGCCAAATTTCCTGGAGTCTGTGCTAGGTTAAAAAGTGTTCTTTGTGAGGATGGGTGGCTGGTCTCAAGTTTAAAACTTGTTGTATTACGTACGTAGACGTAGAGATAGTGCAGCATGTGAAGCTAGTACAAATAATGTACTATTGTTGATTGGCCTCATCCGATAACCTGTTGCAATGCACGTACAATTATGTATTTGGAAAATATTTTTTTGCCTCGTCGCAGCACCCACCCAGAGAAGCGACTCGAAAGCCATTCATAAATTTAGTAAGTTTATCACAGGCATATCATTTTATTACGTACAATAGGTCATCAACCCACAACTACAACGAGGATACATTATAAATACTAAAGTTTTCATCACACAACAAATAACAAGCAATGAAATGAACTTCAACTCAACAAATCATCGGCGTTGGAAACGCTTGCTTTGAACCACAAGTGATTCTCTGGGAAGGGCCAGCTATTGTCAATCTCAAGACCAACGCAGGACTGATCATCCAGGCTGAAGCGGCCGACTATATCATGACTAGGGTATGGAACCACCGCAATGTCCGATGTATAGATACAGTTGCTTCTCATAAATGGTAGTAATGTTGTGTCAACAGCAGCTGGATCGCCTTTCACCATCATTGGATAGTTTTTTCCAAGGAAGAGCGAGTTTTCTCCAAGACTATCAATACTGTACCAGGGAGAAGGTGTTGGCGCTAGCACAGTAGTATCCATCCCGAATACCATGCAACGGGTGTTGGAATAGGTCCGGAGAGTGCGACCATGGGAGACAACACCTGCTTCCTTAGTAGTAACATCAGCAGTGGGTTGTATACAGACAAGAAGGGGTGATCCATCGGAAGTTGCCAGGCGCCACTGAGTATATGGGCCCTCCTCGTCCTCATGCTCGTGATCATCACCATCGTCATGTCCCCCTTGGTTATAAATTTTTTCAAGTATAGGTGGTGGAATGTTCACAGGACCTTGGAAACACAAGAAGAAGGTTAATTAGTAGAGAAGGGAAACTTGCTAACTCGCATGCATGTGGATGAAACAATTATAATTACGGTGGAAGACAAACGTACCGAAACTACGAGGATCCCATGCAAAAACAGTGCCACGAGTGGTGGCAGCAAACACAAGACCCTCGTATTGAATTGCATCACAGTACACATCCGTGTATAGAAACTGATTTTTGAGCAATATCCATCCAGTCGAACCACGAAGGACGGTAACAAGCTTGTCGAAGATAGCAACAACTTCATAGTTCTTGTAATTCCAAGAGCGGTTGGGAACTCGACAAATTTCTATCTTCCGTAGACGACAGCCACCATGATCGTATTTGAACGTACGTAGATCATCTGTGTGCTCAACCTCAGGGCACTCTGAGATTTTTGGAAGTGGAATCGGCTGATGAGTGTACCCATTCACAAGTTCCCACTCGCAATTGTACCCAATATAAACAACCCAATCTCCATTTGCGCCAGCCCAGGCCTTACCCTTAAGTGATGGCATCTTGACATCACACGTATCATTATCAAGCGGCATTAACTTGCACAAGGCGAGGCCTCCGTCGTCCGCGCCCATGCGAACAGGCTTATAGCGAAAAAGATAAGGGAGATCAAACCGCTCTTGGAACCTTGGGTTCCTTGTAATGATGTTATTAGTTGAGTCGAGAATGGTCTTGAACGAACCTGCCATGCTAGCCGAGGTGATGACGTCGCACCGATCAATGAGTTCCCCCACCACGTCATCTTTCACATCGGGGCAAGAATAACGGGGTCGTTTCCGACTTCTTCCCTCCATGGAGAAGATGATCGAACAATGGCAGAAGGAAGGGTGAAGGCAAATGGAGGAGGGAGGAAGAGCGTGCGACAGCAGTTCCAAATCGAGAGGGAAAGGCGAAGAGTCGGTGGATGGTTGCCAGTTTGCCACGGTACACGAAGAGGCGCCCCGGCCTACACGTCCTTTCGGAAATTGTACAAAAGGAATCGCCGTCGTCTCGCTGACATGTTGGAACGGGACCACATGTCAACGAAACATGGTGTGTAATTTCTCGTGTAAAATGCGATCTGGCCGCGTTGGCCCGAGGTGCTGCATTAGTTATCAACCTTTATTTTTTTAACATACAATCTGAGTGGATTGTTCCTGTGGTCATCACACGTGAGCGGATATAAGGTGGGCTAGGTGGGCAGGCGGCAACAATCTAAGTGCTAAAAGAGTTGATCTCGAAAAAAGAGTTGATCCAATGCTTGGTTTTGTTTGGATTTTCCAACTATGACCATTGGATAGAGTGAATCAATGGCTTACGTTCAAAGTTATTCTCATACTATAGAATGGTATAGGAACGTGGAGAGATTTGGTTGATTTTATATCTCTGAATAATATAAAATATTATGAGTGCAGACGCTCCACCCCGAGGTTTGTTGCTCCTTCTCGGTCGTCGGGAATCTATGTTCTTCCACTCTTTCGTTTAAGACATGAGCTTTGTTCATCCTTTTGCCGACACGCGGGACATCTATATGCCTCCATTTTACAAAATTATACTATATGCCTCCATGACACGCAGGACATCTAGCATCAAGGTGGCGTGTCATGCAAGAAAATGGAGATATGCAGTGCATAAGTGAGTCGTGCACTTTGATGGCACCTAGTACCACACAATATTATTTCTCCTCGATGGCACGTGCATAGTGCACATACTCAATGACAGAGCACGAGATGGTAGCCATGGACATGGTCGGCCCTTTTTGAAGAGAGTACTAATAAATACGTAACTTTGATGTGTCCCGTCAACTCGCAGAACGACGAGAAGCTTGCTTACTACGCCTTCTCCCTCGCCAACGCGTGCGCGGTGGCTCGAAGCACTAGGAGAAACTTTTCCTTACAAGCGGTGGACGTGCAGCAGTTCATTTGGTGTTAGATTGCCAGAAGTACTACTGTAGTACTACCTCCGTCCGGGTTTTTAAGTCCCACCGACCGAATCGCATGGACTAAGCACGATCTGCTCTAACCTCCCCCGAGATATCCTAGCAGAGCGAGCGGCCAATGAGCTTCACCCTCGCAGTTACTACATGCATGGAACGCTTTGGTTTTCCTTCCCATGCCTGCATGCAGTGTACAGAAGTATTTTATTACTCGCTCTCTCTCCCTTGATCAAGCGTGCATGCATGCAGCGCATGCATTGATTGCTCTGTTGGGAAGACACAAGGTTTAACTTTTGCATGGTGGTCGAGGTGGAGGCCTTCTAAATATGGTACAGGCATGCGGTGCTGAGGGGCCCTAAAAACCCGGACGGAGGTAGTACCATCATTATTGTTCGACTTCCAGAAGAGGAGAAGAGCCAAGCGCAAGGTCACCTATTAACCTAGTACAGTACCACTATAGCCAAAGCTGGTCCACCTTTTTAGAGCATGGTTAATTAATATAGGCGGCTCTTGCAGCGGCACATCATTTAGAGCAAGTACTCTCTTCGTAGGAACAAAGGAAGTGAAACAAAAGTTGGAGTGGATGCTAGATTGCCAATTAAAACATGATTACATAGGAAAAAATCCTATAGCATTCTATCCTATGAATCAAACGACCAATGTAGGAAAATTATGAGGGGGGTCTCTCCAACAGTGTTCCTCGGCTCGCACCTAGCATCACGGTGGTCGAACTTGGAGTCATTCATATGGTACGCGTGGCATCTCAGATCTGGACACAAGGTGACCCGACCTCTCACTTCGTCCACCATTTGAAGCGGCGCCGGTGGAGGGCTAGCATACTCCAATATTAGTTTGGCTCTATGTGATGTGGCAACTTCATATACTAACCGGATGGTGGCTATACTACTACGGTACTCACACTCCAAGAAGTGACTCGAAAACCATTCATAAATTGAGTCTATGACATGCATTTGCAAATGTACCATTCATTACATACAACAAGTCATGAACACACAACGACAACGAGGATACATGTTGGATTATAGATTATTTCCAACAAAACATTCTTGTAAATACTGAAGTTTTCATCACACCACAAATAACAAGCAATGAAATGAACTTCAACTCAACCAATCCTCGGCATTGGAAACGCTTGCTTTGAACCATAGGTGCTCTGGGAAGGGTTAGCTATTGTCAATATCGAGAGCAATGCAGGACTGATCATCCAGGCTGAAGCGGCATATATCAGGACCAGGGTAGGGAACCACCGCAATGTCCGAGGTATAGATATAGTTGCTTCTCATAAATGGTAGTAACGTTGTGTCAACAACAGCTGGATCGCCTTTCACCATCATTGGATAGTTTTGGTCCAAGGAAGAGCGAGTTTTCTCCAAGACTATCAATATTGAACCAGGGAGAAGGTGTTGGCGCTAGCACACTAGTATCCATCCCGAATACCCTGCAACAGGTGTTGGAATAGGTCCGAGAGGGCGACCATGGGAGACAACACGTGCTCCCTCAGTAGTAACAATCTCAGTGCACTGTATACAGACAAGAAGAGGTGATCCATCGGAATTAGTTGCCAGGCGCCACTGAGTATATAAGTTCTGCTCGTCCTCATGCTCGTGATCATCACCATCGTCATCTCACCCTTGGTTATAAATTTTTTCAAGTATAGGTGGTGGAATGTTCACAGGACCTTGGAAACACAAGAAGGTTAATTAGTAAAGGGAAACTTGCTAACCCGCATGCTTGTGGATGAAACAATTATAATTACGGCGGAAGACAAACGTACCGAAACTACGAGGATCCCATGCAAAAACAGTGCCACGAAACAGTACTCATTCGTCTACAGAAACTGATTTTTGAGCAATATCCATGGACGAACCGTGGAATCAGTAACGACGGCAACAAGCTTGTCGAAGATAGCAACAACTTCATAGTTCTCGTAATTCCAAGAGCGGTTGGGAACTCGACAAATTGCTATCTTCCGTAGACGACAGCCACCATGATCGTATTTGAACGTACGTAGATCATCTGTGTGCTCAACCTCAGGGCACTCTGAGATTTTTGGAAGTGGAATCCGCTGACGAGTGTACACATTCACAAGTTGCCACTCGCAATTGTACCCAATATAAACAACCCAATCTCCATTTGCGCCAGCCCAGGCCTTACCCTTAAGCGATGGCATCTTGACATCACACGTATCATTATCAAGCGGCATCAACCTGCACAAGGCGAGGCCTCCATCGTCCGCGCCCATGCGAACAGGCTTATAGCAAAGAAGATAAGGGAGATCAAACCGCTCCTGGACCCTTGGGTTCCTTCTAATGATGTTACTAGTTGAGTCGAGAATGGTCTTGAACGAACCTGCCATGCTAACCGAGGTGATGACGTCGCACCGATGAATGAGTTCCCCCACCACGTCATCTTTCAGATCAGGGCAAGAATAACGGGGTCGTTTCCGGCTTGTTCCCTCCATGGAGAAGACGATTGAACAATGGCAGAAGGAAGGGTGAAGGCAAATGGAGGAGGGAGGAAGAGCGTGCGACATCAGTTCCAAATCGAGAGGGAAAGGCGAAGAGTCGGTGGCGAAGAGGCGCCCCGGCCTACACGTCCTTTCGGAAATTGTACAAAAGGACTCGCCGGCGTCTCACTGACATGTTGGAACGGGACCACATGTCAACGAAACATGGTGTGTAATTTCTCGTGAAAATTGCGATCTGCCCGCTTTGGCCCGAAGTGCCGCATTATTTCTCGACTTTATTTTTTTAATGGCGTGCCGTTCAGTTTTGAAGCACGACTAACTGGTACTGTTTGCAGAGAAAATATAAACTATTCTACCACTACTCCACCTCTAGTACTAGTAGTATAAAAAAGATATATAGGCTGGAGCTGCAGAGCTTTCTTGTTAAGGGATGCCCACTTGCTTCTCACACTATCACCCTCTCTCCAGATCTAAAAAAGACGGCCTCTCTCTCTCCCTCCTCACCGTGGTCACAGATCCGCCGGGGAAGAAAAGGACGTGCAGCGTTGACGCACTCGTCGTCGGCGAGCGAGGTCACGCACTGATGACAAGGCTGTCCTCTCAGATCTAGTGCCCGCACGGGATGGCCTCCGTCCCCAAGCTCGCTGCCGTAGTGTGTGCGGAGGACGACGACCACGAGCGAAGCCACTTCCTGCCGACCCTCAGGTATGCTACATCTTTTCGAACCATACCCTTGTTCTATTGCCCCATTTGCCACGTCGCTGCATGTGGATCTTTTTCCACTCCACCATCTCCCAATTTCCTATCCTCTGCTCTGCTGGTCACACAGACGAAAACCTTAATTTGCACTATTAAAGGAAACCCTACTTCATGCAGACTAATCCATGTCTGGGTTGAATAAGGAAAGGAAGGGGGACTATACTGTCCAAGAGAGTAGGCATCGAACCCGCATCTAGGTTGAAAAGGGGAAAATCAGTAGCTAAGGAACGAGTCTCGTGTCTCTTGGTTGAAGAAGGGTAGAAAGGCATGACAACGCAATAGAGAATGACCAGGTCGATCGGTTTGTTGTCCTCACATAGGAAAAAGGTGGCTAAAGAGAACAAAAATGGGACATAATCCACATATGCTGCCTGGATATTTGTTGCTCTGGGAAACCATACCTCCCTCACCACTCTATGCGTCCGTGGAGGTACATCGTACTGGTGCGCCCACTGTATGAATGGGCCTAGCATGTCCCTTAAACCAAACACATCCTTATTGTCACTTTTTTGCTGTTAGTATAACGCCAGCAGTCAAGTCAAGCAATGCTACTGCTAAAGTGATGCCACATTTAACTAATGCCGCACTCAGTCTAATGCCACTGATAAATTTAAGCAATGCCATTTAATGTCACTGGATTATTTCAGGGTTAGCTGTTGATTGTGGATGTATTAAAGATTTTTTAGCTAAGGCATTCTAATGCTGTTGCACAACCAGTATACCAACAATGAAACTTGTTACTAGCTTCAGATTTTTGCACTGTTAATGCTTATAGATTACATACCTCACTTTCATGAGATAAGTTAATTTTTTTGTACTGTGTCACCAAAATGCCAAGGCGTTGATGTCATTTTATTTTGGTTAAACTGCACAAAAAATTATGAAGACAAGAGGAAAGGTCAAGAGTGGGCACCTCCTCCTCCGGCTGTTCTCTTGATTCGTTTGATCAAGTTTTTATGTTTGATCGATTATCAAGATTGGGATAGCAATTTTTAAGTGCCCCCCGAGTTCGAAATGATATTTACCTTGGAGGTACATGGTTTGAAATTTTTTTTATACTGTCATTAGTTAATAATGCTAGTTACCACTTTTGTATTTGGTTTAATGCTCATGCACAGCTAGTATATCAATGCTAAAACTTGTTACCTTTACATTTTGTATTGTTAATTCTTATAGAAATCTTCCAGTGCTAGAGTTTATTAAAATCTCTTTAGTAAAACCATTGTACTGTACCCTGTAATAAAATAACTACTCTACTGTTGCACTAGCCACTGGATTAGTGTATATTTGTAGTATTTCAATGGTGTTGCATTAGCGTATGGACATAAATAAAGTGTGGCAAGCTTTCCCAGATATGTGCTCAAGAAAACTACTACCTGTTTTTCTAAATACTAGACGTTTGGGTACTTTAAATTGAACCGCGAAAATGTCTTATATTAAGGAACAGAGGGTGTAGAGTTCACTCAAATTATCCCGGTAAAGCTAGTCACACCTTTGTTAAAATTAATGTTCATTATGTTATCGGAGGAGGTCTGTATGTTTGTCTCTAATGCCTGTCGACTACATACCTGACATCATGATGTAATGTTAAGTCATTTCCTTTTGTACAGTGTCACTGAATTGTCAAGGCGGTGATGGCATTTTATTTTAGTTGAACTGCACAAAATATGCTTAAAGAAGAGGAAAGGTCAGGAATCGATCATTCTTTCAGAAAGAACTATATATGCCTTTCTGACATCAGCCGCTATTGCCTTATTTATTCCTTCAAATAGGTGGTTAGAAACAGTCTTGCTACCTTTTCCCATTAAGAAATTGGAATGCTTATATTTGTGAGTCTAGGCTTCAACTAGTGCCACTTTATAGTAATCACACTTTCAATATCTATGCAAACAGGGATGCTCGATTTTAGTGGAACTGCACAAAAAGTCCAACTGGTTCAACATTAGGAGCATGTTTTCTTCCAAACCATTATATCCAATTGGTGGCACTATGAGCTGTTCATTACGAAGGTACATGGTTTGCTACTATCTTGCTACTCTTTTTGTACTGTCATTAGATAGTAATACTAGTGGTTTGCATGTGAATTTATTGGCAGGGTGGACCTACATTGGAGGTGCAGGACACGATTCAATGATTGGATGCTCAATTTCGGTTGTATCGATTTCTCCTCTTCCATCACTGAGAACATGGATATCCTTGGTCTGATGAAGAATAGACGCTATATTTCTGCTCTAAACCAGCAAATCAATTCAGTATGAAATTGTCCAGGGCAAAACATGACTGTATCAAATTGTCCAGTGCAAAACATGACAGATGCTAAGCGGAAGAGACATGTTTAAACCGAAAATACAAGGTGGGGAAGGTGGGGTATATGTTTACTAGCTGCTTGATATTTGTGCAGACAGAGATGTCTGCCCGTTGCTATTTGGCAAACACACAAAGTGACCGCAATTTTGGTTGAACTGCACAAGAGAATAGTATAGTCACTACATGCAGTGCCATTTGAAAATAGACACAAAAATATTGGATAGTCACTTCATGGACTGCAGAAAAGTAGTACTGTACTATTTATTGGCCAACACTAGGTGCTTCATTGCTTTGGTGTTATTATACAATGGGCATCATTTTTCCTAAGTTAAAGTTTGTATTCCGAAAATAGTCTCACCGTGTGATCGAGAGAAGACCAAATCATATTGCAGTGGGTGTTCCTCCATCATGTGTGGTTCATTCTCATGGTTCCAGCTGTTGGTGAAACCACTTACGTTTGCAAGAGGAATTGTAGACTTCACAAACAAATTTGTCTTTCAGTCTGTACTGAATGTTGGCCAAGAGAAGCATCCATGTTAGTAGGAAGAATAGATGTTTTTTCTAGATCTTTGCTTTTGGAGCTACATATTTGTATATGATCTGTGAATCATTGAGATGCATTAACATGTTGATCTTATGTATGGGAATCGTACTAGTTGGTTTTGAATTTGGGCTACTAATGTGAACATATTACAATGCCAGGCCTGTGAGTCTCGTGTGACCATTTTGAACGGATCGGCTCTTACTGCTGTGCACAACTTGATCCTTATTTCTGTGTTCTCAGTGTTTACAAGTTACTAACAGCTCCTTATTTCTGTTCGCTCAATGTTTACAAGTTACTGACCGATCACTAGCTAGCCTACTAATGCGCTCCTGGCAGTTTTAGTTCCGACGCAAGATCCGAAGTGGTAGTTTTTTGAATAAAAATGCCTACCTCTGAAGAAACTGACAGATGCTCTGAAGAAAATGCCATGCGAATCTAAAGAAACTGCCAGCAAAAACGTTCGCAAATGCCTTATCTCCCAGCGAACGTTCATCAGCTAATGCGATCGTACACGTACACCATCCGACCTACTCGATCCTACACGTACACTATCCGACCTACAAGATCCTACACGGATAAATAGCGGATCACGCGCGTACTACCTCCTTTCCGGTTTTCAGGGCTCAATTCAAAAAACGACCTACTCGATCCTACACGAATAAATAGCGGATCACGCACGTACTACCTCCTTTCTGCTTTGCAGGGCTTAATTCAAAAATCTAACCAACCAAGGTAGATGATGAGTGGTGGAATCATTTTTGACAAGGAGGGAGTACCTCATCTGGATGTTTCGAGTGCACTTGTTTGACCGTCATGCTGGTGTGCAACCCAGCATGCACGGGACGCACCACTGACGGGACGGGACGACATAGTCATAATTTCAGTTTTTCTAGTTTTTCCACGGCAAGCTGGCGCGCTAAGCCATGCCTGCTTATGCATTGAATTCCGATGACCGCGATGACCGTCGCGTTTCCCGCGACATGCTAGTTCGCCTACCTTCCGCCTATAATTACTGTTTCCCGGGCTTCTCCGGTGGCACCATCACCCAACTTGCCCTGTCCTCATAAGCCCCCACCGGCCCGACGTCGCTCGCCACTTATCCTCGCTCTCGCCACGTCTGCCATGCCCCTGCCCGTTCGCGATAGGCGACACCGGAGGCGGTCACCGTCGGAACTAGTGTTCGGTTTTTCACCGGAAGGCAGACGGAGGGAGGAGGCATTCTATCGGTCATTAGATGGCAATGCGGAGTATGATGAGTTGTTGGAGCGCGACCGCCTGGCGGAGGAGCAGCGTATTGCCGATTTGCGCCGCCAGCGGGACATGGAGCAACAACGCACCAACGCACTGAGTCGCGATCAGAGCGCCCGCAACTGGGTCGACTACGTGGAGGCCGGCGCCCGGCAAATAGCCCTGGAGGCTATCGGGCACGCACGCGTTCGCGACGCCGATTTCTACTACCAGCTCGTCAAGTGGGTTTCCCGCTGTGACACCCGGATAATTAAGCTACAGTAACCCTCTACTAATGATGCCATGTCACTTCGATTACTGTTGCTAATCTCGCGTTAGTTCAAAACCAATTCACATTCAAAAGCAAGTCAAACATTTAAAGTTTTCAAAAGTCAAAACTAAAATGTTGTAAAGGTGTTAAATAAATCATGGGTAATAATGGTGGAGAAACCTAAATTAAATAAAATGTTTAAGTGTTCAAAATAATTAAAATAGAGGTTTAAATATTAAAATAAATGCCTTTTGAAATTTATAAAATATTAAACTATTCTAATTTGGGTTGAGAATTAATGTGGCAATAGTATATTTAAAAGTATTAATTTAAGTGCTAGTGATAATTTTTATAAAACTAAAATAAAAGAAAACTAAAAGTAAAACAGTAAAAGAAAAATAAATAAAAGGAAAAGAAACAAAAAATAAAAATAACTAACAAAAAAGAGAGGAAAAGAACCCTCGGGCTCCGGCCCAGCAGGCCTGCAGCCCAACCGGGCCACCAGGCCGGCCACTCCCCATATCCCCCTCTCACTCGAAACCCTAACCCCCCACACACACCACTCCCCCCCCACGTCTCTCTCCCCCTCGTCCCGATCTAGATCGGGGTCGCGCCCAATCCTGACGCAGGCGCCCATCCCCGACTCCGCCCTCGTCGCCCGGAACGACTCCGCCGCCGGAGGACCTCGCTGGACCGCCTCCACCTCGTCGCCGCCTTCCTCGTCTTCCTCCCCGACTCGCATCACCAAGCCTCGCCGCCTTGTGCCCCTACAACGCCGGTGAGGCCATCGGCCTCCGCCTTCCCTCCTCCTCTTCCCCTCCGTCGCCGTGCACACTCGCCGACCGGGCCCCGAACGTGCTCACCGCGCCGGCGCACGCCTCGGACCACCGCCTCGTACGCGCGCTGACCGCGCTCACCGCATCCTCGCCGCGCCCCGGCGCCCCTGAACATGCCCATGGCCGCGCCCCCGCGCCCCGTCTCTCCCGCCCACACGCGCACGCACGGCCGCGGCCGTTCGCCCTGCGCCCGTTCCCATTCGCGCTGCCCGTCGTCCTGCCTCCACCGCCTACCGCACCGCCCCCCCGCCGTTGCTCGCGCGTCCGCTCACCTGCTCGCCACTCCGCCACTGCCTGGCCCCCTGCTTCGTCCCTCGCCGCCACTGCCGCGCCTCCCGGACCCCATGCTGGCCGCGGCATGGCCGGCCCCAACGCACCGCGCGACCCCGCCACCACCTCCACCGATGCAGCTTGCGCACGCCGCCGCACGCCTCACCTCCGACGCCTCACCTGGCCGGCGCCTTGCCGCCGTCGCCCAGCCGCCCCATTGGCCACACCCGGGCCAGCGCCCGCACGCCCGCACACTCACGGGGCTCTGCCCGCAACGCCCCAACGCCCGTGCGCCCGGTATGTCCTGCTGGGCCTATGACATATGGGCCCCACGCCCAGAGAACGCTTTAATAAAAATAAATAAATAAATAAATAATAAAGATAATTAATTAACTTAATTAATCCTGTTAATATTAACTAATTAAGATTAATTAACCTAATAACTAATTAACCTAATTAACTACTGTTAATTAGCTAACAACCCCTGACAGGTGGGACCCACCTCTCAGGTTGACCAGGTCAACGGTCAACGTTGACTGCTGACGTCATGCTGATGCATTAATTAAATTTCGAATTAAAATAATTTATTAATTCTAAAAATGATTTAAATCTTTAAAAATTAATATAAAATAAACCGTAGCTCGGATGGAAAAACTTTGTACATGAAAGTTGCTCAGAACGACGAGACGAATCCGAATATGCAGTCCGTTCGTCCGCCACGTGTCCCTAGCATAGTGAACCTGCAACATTTCACCTCCGGTTCATCTGTCCGAAAACGTGAAACACCGGGGATACTTTCCCGGATGTTTCACCCCTTCGCCGGTATCACCTATCCCTACGTTAGGTCACCCCTAGCACAACGTATCGCCGCGTCTTGCTTTGTGTTACATTTGATTGCTCTGTTATTTATTGTGTTCCCCCTCCATTACTTCTTTCCGGTAGACTCCGAGACCGCTGCCGATGTTCGTGTGTTCGACTACATCGAAGACGACCCCTCCTTCTTGCCAGAGCAACCAGGCAAGCCCCCCCCCTTGATCACCAGATATCGCCTATTCTTCTCTATACTGCTTGCATTAGAGTAGTGTAGCATGTTACTGCTTTCCGTTAATCCTATCCTGATGCATAGCCTGTCATTGTTGCTACAGTTGTTACCCTTACCTACTATCCTACTGCTTAGTATAGGATGCTAGTGTTCCATCAGTGGCCCTACACTCTTGTCCGTCTGCCATGCTATACTACTGGGCCGTGATCACTTCGGGAGGTGATCACGGGTATATACTATGTACTTTATACATGATACATGTGGTGACTAAAGTCGGGTCGGCTCGAGGAGTACCCGCAAGTGATTCTGATGAGGGGGCTGAAAGGACAGGTGGCTCCATCCCGGTAGAGGTGGGCCTGGGTTCCTGACGGCCCCCGACTGTTACTTTATGGCGGAGCGACAGGGCAGGTTGGGACCACCTAGGAGAGAGGTGGGCCTGGCCCTGGTCGGCGTTCGCGGATACTTAACATGCTTAACGAGATCTTGGTATTTGATCTGAGTCTGGCCATTTGGTCTATACGCACTAACCAACTACGCGGGAACAGTTATGGGCACTCGACGTCGTGGTATCAGCCGAAGCTCTTCTTGACGTCAGCGACTGAGTGGCGCGCGCTGCATTGGACCGTAAGCTCGCGCTTGTATTAAGGGGGCTAGATCTGCTTCCGGCCGCGTACGCAACGTGCAGGTGTGCAATGGGCAATGGGCCCAGACCCCTGCGCGCATAGGGTTTAGACCGGCGTGCTGACCTCTCTGTTGAGCCTAGGTGGGGCTGCGACGTGTTGATCTTCCGAGGCCGGGCATGACCCGGAAAAGTGTGTCCGGCCAAATGGGATCGAGCGTGTTGGGTTATGTGGTGCACCCCTGCAGGGAAGTTTATCTATTCGAATAGCCGTGTCCCTCGGTAAAAGGACGACCCGGAGTTGTACCTTGACCTTATGACAACTAGAACCGGATACTTAATAAAATACACCCTTACAAGTGCCAGATACAACCCGGTGATCGCTCTCTAACAGGGCGACGAGGAGGGGATCGCCGGGTAGGATTATGCTATGCGATGCTACTTGGAGGACTTCAATCTACTCTCTTCTACATGCTGCAAGATGGAGATGGCCAGAAGCGTAGTCTTCGACATGATTAGCTATCCCCCTCTTATTCTGGCATTCTGCAGTTCAGTCCACTGATATGGCCCTTTACACATATACCCATGCATATGTAGTGTAGCTCCTTGCTTGCGAGTACTTTGGATGAGTACTCACGGTTGCTTCTCTCCCTCTTTTCCCCCTTTCCTTTCTACCTGGTTGTCGCAACCAGATGTTGGAGTCTAGGAGCCATACGCCACCGTCGACGACGACTCCTACGGCACTGGAGGAGCCTACTACTACGTGCAGCCCGCTGACGATGACCAGGAGTAGTTCGGAGGATCCCAGGCAGGAGGCCTGCGCCTCGTTCGATCTGTATCCCAGTTTGTGCTAGCCTTCTTAAGGCAAACTTGTTTAACTTATGTCTGTACTCAGATGTTGTTGCTTCCGCTGACTCATCTATGATCGAGCACTTGTATTCGAGCCCTCGAGGCCCCTGGCTTGTATTATGGTGCTTGTATGACTTATTTATGTTTTAGAGTTGTGTTGTGATATCTTCCCGTGAGTCCCTGATCTTGATCGTACACATTTGCGTGCATGATTAGTGTACGGTCAAATCGGGGGTGTCACAAGTTGGTATCAGAGCCGACTGCCTGTAGGAATCCCCCTTTCCAACTCCTTGGCCGAAGTTGTGTCTAGTCATTGGAAAAGTTTTTACTAACATGGCTGTGTGTCTTACGGGCCCACGTCGCCATTGGGTGGTACTAGGATCTTTTACTCCTCGACCTTTACTCTGGGACTCTGATCTCTCTCCTATTCGGGTTAAATGAATTTTGCTAAATCTAACATTAGGATCTCGTTATCACTTTCACCCGGAGAGCCCCTTATTACTGATGATCGTCTGCTGCACGTGAAGACCCTGAAGATACTCTCCACTGATAACCCGAGAACTTGTGTTCATCGCTTTTGCAATTCCCTTTCATCAATAAACTCCTATGGATAACCACGCATACTCGCCATTCATACAATGTTTCCCAGTTGATCTTATTATTACAAGATACCCCAAAATTCTCTCTGTTGTTCCGAGAATCCTTTGAGCTTACTACCTTGCTATTCTTTGTCACCTGAATACCCCTACGGATAATCCTTGCACTTACCGAGTATCCGCTCATCCCCAGTTGATTCAAGTATTTCACAAAAGTGTTCAAAATATCATTCGATCTTCCGAAAATCTTCAGGAGCCTTTTTGCTCTTGAAATTCTTGCTTACTTGCATTATGATTAATCTTAAGTCTCGTAATCTTATTGGCATCTCTTGTCATTATCATTTTGAGTCCGTTGATTCAATATGTTGCAAATTCTCGCAGTCCTCAATTAGATCCTAGAATTCTTCCTTCTGGCTCAAACGTCATTTTAAACATGAGCTGGTATCGACCAATCAAATTGCCATCGATTGTACCCCTAAGGCTATTCAACTTATCCATCCTTAATCAGAGCGTTTGCTTCTGATCCCTTGATTTGGAAATCATAATTCCTTTGCATTTGAGCTTTGAGTTAGCCAGTAGTTTCTATAATCTGATGCCCTTGCATCCTTTCTTCCTCTAGTTGAGTATCGATGCTCACATCTGATCCCTTGTGGACCACCAAATCCTTTGTTAGATTATTATCCGACAGTGCCCTCATATTTAATCACCTTGTGAGTTCTTTCCCTGATACATAATGCCATTAGTAAATTGTATCCTCTCATTTTGACACCCATGCTCTACTATCGAGCTTGAGTTATTTACCCCTGAAGCTTGTGGTATATGTTTCCACGATGCCCCGATGGGTTGAACCTATGCCTTTCATAATACGTGTGAACTCGAAAGTTTTCATGAGTCATACTCTTCTGGTATTTTGCCAGATAAAAAATTTCAACACTGCAACTTCATCAAACGCGAGAAGTGAATGAAAGGTTATGCATTGAAGAAGTGGGAGTCGACCTTGAACTTTGCGTTCATGCCCATGGACACGATGTAGATCTTATCATTAAAGCTTTTCTTAAATTAATTATTCCCTTGGTATAAGTTCATCTTATATCTGGGATCTGGCCTTTTGCAATCGTGGTTCCGACCATGTTCTCCTTTAAACACCATTTCTCGTACAAGTTGGGCACTTGTCTTCTATAGAGCAATACCCCAGTCCAACCTCTACTTTGGTTTGTCGTCGAGTATTACCCCCCTGGTATCTCGAGATTATCACGGAACTGCATAACTTATTATGAGTTCTCCATCAAGTGCTACATTCTCATTGATTCCAATTTTTCACGGGCTTCGAGTTTTTAAACACTCAAAACCACCGATAACTGAATCGAGTCCGCACTGCGATTAAACAACTCTTATTAATCTTCTTTACTTATGAGTTTGTACCCGATCACGTCATTCCTAGCCTGATTGGCTACATCAATATCGTGCAACTTTTCAACTGTGTGCTACCTGGTCCTTAATCCGGAAGCACGACTTTCGACGATGAGCTAAGCTTACGTCGATCTTTCTCGTCATATCATTTCACCTTGAACAACAAGCTTGATTTCGAGTTTGTGTCGTACCCATGGTTCCAATAACCTTTCGCTTTCATCATTCCTTTGACTTGATGTCATCGTCGATCAATTTCATCTTCTTGAAAACCTGTCGACAAATTTGTCGTGATCATTGTCAACAATTTGACTTCTTCCAAGTTGCGTGTCGAAATTCAGGATGAGAAATACCATCCTTGCCCCTCGATGAATTGTGTTATCATCGACAACATTCTTGCCTTCCCCCCAACACAAACTTGTTCATATTTTGTGTTGTATCTTGACTTCCCTGCTATCCAACCTATGTTATGTTCTACCGTGGAGTATTACCATCTTTGATGTCAAGAATGTCGTGATCATTACTCCACCTCTTAAGAATTCTTGGTACAGTGATACTTCTCCCCATCACCATTCTTTCTTGGTCCCCGTGTTGTTTCTAAAAGGAATACCGACAAATGGTCTGTGATGTGTAAATTCTAAACTTCTAGCAACCCTATTGCTTTGAAGTTATTGGTCTATAGTTTCATTCTACGTCTATGGCTTAATGAATCATCATTCGAACATTGATTGTGCTACCTAGCCCATATTTCGGGTGCACATTTCAACCAATGTTTAACTGTGTATGTTTTCCTCGAGCATACATCATTAAGTCATTTGATCTAGCTAATGTTATCTCCTTGTTCACATAGTGGTGGAAATCCATCTTTTGGAAATCTCAATGGATTGTCGCTGAGTCAATCAGTCACCTCCTCACCTCTCCTTGATGTAATGATGAACCCTTGTTCGGAACTCGCTTCCATAATTCATCGCCCGAGAATCTTCGACGTCGTTTCGACAATTTGTGTTGCACCTTTCTTCTCAGGCATCCTGAGTCTGAGTTATCCTGACACCAATCGGATCTGAATCTCGGTCAGATATGATGGTTGGAACATATTTCCAAGAGTTATAACATTGGCATATTTATGACCCGGTAAGGTGATGACATGCCAAACACACCTGGCCGGAGGACCTATTGTTATAAGCTTTCCTTTTAGCAAGGTTAGCTATTCTTTCATGAGGAAATTGTAAGACTTATTCTACAAGTTGTTCCTGATGGATCCTTCATGTATCCAAAGTCTGACCTTTGCTTGAATACGTTGTCAATGCTATCTCAAAGCATGCCACTGGTACTCCAATTTTCAATAAGAACATTTGAAGCACAATGCTAAATTTTCTTTATCAATTATCCATACACCGTTGTATGGGTCATGTCATGAAATTCCTCTCCCATTACCTAAATGGTTTTCTACTTTCTATCCTGTCATGGATATCATGCTCTGCTTGTTCTTGGGAAGGATATACCCCCTGAAATAGTGTTTAAACACATTTTCCTTTCCATTGTTCTGTTTAATCTGATGATCACATTTTCCTTTCCATTGTTTGGTTGACCTTTCTTGTGATCTATATGATCTAAGCAGTAATATTCTTCTGCTTATGTAAACACCTTGATGTACAACCGTGTCAGTAAGACCCTGTTACTTTTGTTGATGACATTCCGGTAGACACCGATGGACGAGAACTTTGCCTATTGGTCCGCCTCGTTTCAACGAGCAGGAAAATGGTTCTCTTCGTCCCTCGCCCTTGGTACCAACGTGTTGCCGACATAACTAACAGGGTACTCTCTGACATGCCTTGCTATCATGACCGTGCAAGATGTCACTGCTCCTATAAAAAACCACATGGTGGGCCCATAACCCACAGTTCCACAGGAACCTGACTCTCTTGTACACCCCTGTTCCCAAGATTATTCCTCACGCTTAGCTTCGTATGTAATTCACGTGCCACCTTTTGTGAGATCATCAATTTTGGTATCAGACACGATACTTATTCCCGTTGCTCTGAACCCTTCAGGCATCGAACGATTGCATGCCCGCTCGAAACTTCCCCACGATACCTCCTTACTTTGCTCTCGATATTGTCTTAAATTTCCATTCGAGAGTTACTTTCCGCCACCTTCCCCAATGTTATCAACCAGATAGTCAACCGTTCAGAGGTCTGTTATTCCGAAGTTACCCCTTGTCCTTCGTAAGTACGATGGAGTTCCCGAAGAAAGGATGCCAACTTCATCATGATGACATTGAGCAGGAAAAATGAAGACATCAACGTAACGGATCAACTTCTTCGAGAAGAGCAACCAAGACTGAGAAGATTCGTTAGAATTCCGTAACCAGAACTTCCCCCGTACTCCCCTCTTAAATCTCGGGACGAGATTTCTTGTAGTGGAGGAGAATTGTGACACCCGGATAATTAAGCTACAGTAACCCTCTGCTAATGATGCCATGTCACTTCGATTACTGTTGCTAATCTCGCGTTAGTTCAAAACCAATTCAAATTCAAAATCAAGTCAAACATTTAAAGTTTTCAAAAGTCAAAACTAAAATGTTGTAAAGGTGTTAAATAAATCATGGGTAATAATGGTGGAGAAACCTAAATTTAATAAAATGTTTAAGTGTTCAAAATAATTAAAATAGAGGTTTAAATATTGAAAAAATGCCTTTTGAATTTTATAAAATATTAAACTATTTTAATTTGGGTTGAGAATTAATGTGGCAATAGTATATTTAAAAGTATTAATTTAAGTGCTAGTGATAATTTTTATAAAACTAAAATAAAAGAAAACTAAAAGTAAAACAGTAAAAGAAAAATAAATAAAAGGAAAAGAAACAAAACAGAAAAATAACTAACAAAAAAAAGAGGAAAAGAACCCTCGGGCTCCGGCCCAGCAGGCCTGCAGCCCAACCGGGCCACCAGGCCGGCCACTCCCCATATCCCCCTCTCACCCGAAACCCTAACCCCCCACGCACACCACTCCTCCCCCCACGTCTCTCTCCCCCTCGTCCCGATCTAGATCGGGGTCGCACCCGATCCCGACGCAGGCGCCCATCCCCGACTCCGCCCTCGTCGCCCGGAACGACTCCGCCGCCGGAGGACCTCGCTGGACCGCCTCCACCTCGTCGCCGCCTTCCTCGTCTTCCTCCCCGACTCGCATCACCAAGCCTCGCCGCCTTGTGCCCCTGCAACGCCAGTGAGGCCATCGGCCTCCGCCTTCCCTCCTCCTCTTCCCCTCCGTCGCCGTGCACACTCGCCGACCGGGCCCCGAACGTGCTCACCGCGCCGGCGCACGCCTCGGACCACCGCCTCATACGCACGCTGACCGCGCTGACCGCATCCTCGCCGCGCCCCGGCGCCCCTGAACACGCCCATGGCCGCGCCCCCGCGCCCCGTCTCTCCCGCCCACACACGCACGCAGGGCCGTGGCCATTCGCCCGGCGCCCTGCGCTCGTTCCCCTTCGCGCTGCCCGTCGTCCTGCCTCCACCGCGTGCCGCACCGCCCCCCCGCCGTTGCTCGCGCGTCCGCTCACCCGCTCGCCACTCCGCCACTGCCTGGCCCCCTGCTTCGTCCCTCGCCACCACTGCCGCGCCTCCCGGACCCCCCTGCTGGCCGCGCCATGGCCGACCCCAACGCACCGCGCGACCCTGCCACCACCTCCACCGCTGCAGCTTGCGCACGCCGCCGCACGCCTCACCTCCGACGCCTCACCTGGCCGGCGCCTTGCTGCCGTCGCCCAGCCGCCCCATTGGCCACGCCCGGGCCAGCGCCCGCACACTCACGGGGCTCTGCCCGCAACGCCCCAACGCCCGTGCGCCCGTTATGTCCTGCTGGGCCTATGACATATGGGCCCCACGCCCAGAGAACGCTTTAATAAAAATAAATAAATAAATAAATAATAAAGATAATTAATTAACTTAATTAATCCTGTTAATATTAACTAATTAAGATTAATTAACCTAATAACTAATTAACCTAATTAACTACTGTTAATTAGCTAACAACCCCTGACAGGTGGGACCCACCTCTCAGGTTGACCAGGTCAACGGTCAACGTTGACTGCTGACGTCATGCTGATGCATTAATTAAATTTCGAATTAAAATAATTTATTAATTCTAAAAATGATTTAAATCTTTAAAAATTAATATAAAATAAACCGTAGCTCGGATGGAAAAACTTTGTACATGAAAGTTGCTCAGAACGACGAGACGAATCCGAATATGCAGTCCGTTCGTCCGCCACGTGTCCCTAGCATAGTGAACCTGCAACATTTCACCTCCGGTTCATCTGTCCGAAAACGTGAAACACCGGGGATACTTTCCCGGATGTTTCACCCCTTCGCCGGTATCACCTATCCCTACGTTAGGTCACCCTAGCACAACGTATCGCCGCGTCTTGCTTTGTGTTACATTTGATTGCTCTGTTATTTATTGTGTTCCCCCTCCATTACTTCTTTCCGGTAGACTCCGAGACCGCTGCCGATGTTCGTGTGTTCGACTACATCGAAGACGACCCCTCCTTCTTGCCAGAGCAACCAGGCAAGCCCCCCCCTTGATCACCAGATATCGCCTATTCTTCTCTATACTGCTTGCATTAGAGTAGTGTAGCATGTTACTGCTTTCCGTTAATCCTATCCTGATGCATAGCCTGTCATTGTTGCTACAGTTGTTACCCTTACCTACTATCCTACTGCTTAGTATAGGATGCTAGTGTTCCATCAGTGGCCCTACACTCTTGTCCGTCTGCCATGCTATACTACTGGGCCGTGATCACTTCGGGAGGTGATCACGGGTATATACTATGTACTTTATACATGATACATGTGGTGACTAAAGTCGGGTCGGCTCGAGGAGTACCCGCAAGTGATTCTGATGAGGGGGCTGAAAGGACAGGTGGCTCCATCCCGGTAGAGGTGGGCCTGGGTTCCTGACGGCCCCCGACTGTTACTTTATGGCGGAGCGACAGGGCAGGTTGGGACCACCTAGGAGAGAGGTGGGCCTGGCCCTGGTCGGCGTTCGCGGATACTTAACATGCTTAACGAGATCTTGGTATTTGATCTGAGTCTGGCCATTTGGTCTATACGCACTAACCAACTACGCGGGAACAGTTATGGGCACTCGACGTCGTGGTATCAGCCGAAGCTCTTCTTGACGTCAGCGATTGAGTGGCGCGCACCGCATTGGACCGTAAGCTCGCGCTTGTATTAAGGGGGCTAGGTCTGCTTCCGGCCGCGTACGCAACGTGCAGGTGTGCAATGGGCAATGGGCCCAGACCCTTGCGCGCATAGGGTTTAGACCGGCGTGCTGACCTCTCTGTTGAGCCTAGGTGGGGCTGCGACGTGTTGATCTTCCGAGGCCGGGCATGACCAAGAAAAGTGTGTCCGGCCAAATGGGATCGAGCGTGTTGGGTTATGTGGTGCACCCCTGCAGGGAAGTTTATCTATTCGAATAGCCGTGTCCCTCGGTAAAAGGACGACCCGGAGTTGTACCTTGACCTTATGACAACTAGAACCGGATACTTAATAAAATACACCCTTACAAGTGCCAGATACAACCCGGTGATCGCTCTCTAACAGGGCGACGAGGAGGGGATCACCGGGTAGGATTATGCTATGCGATGCTACTTGGAGGACTTCAATCTACTCTCTTCTACATGCTGCAAGATGGAGATGGCCAGAAGCGTAGTCTTCGACATGATTAGCTATCCCCCTCTTATTCTGGCATTCTGCAGTTCAGTCCACTGATATGGCCCTTTACACATATACCCATGCATATGTAGTGTAGCTCCTTGCTTGCGAGTACTTTGGATGAGTACTCACGGTTGCTTCTCTCCCTCTTTTCCCCCTTTCCTTTCTACCTGGTTGTCGCAACCAGATGTTGGAGTCCAGGAGCCAGACGCCACCGCCGCCGACGACTCCTACGGCACTGGAGGAGCCTACTACTACGTGCAGCCCGCTGACAACGACCAGGAGTAGTTCGGAGGATCCCAGGCAGGAGGCCTGCGCCTCGTTCGATCTGTATCCCAGTTTGTGCTAGCCTTCTTATGGCAAACTTGTTTAACTTATGTCTGTACTCAGATGTTGTTGCTTCCGCTGACTCGTCTATGATCGAGCACTTGTATTCGAGCCCTCGAGGCCCCTGGCTTGTATTATGATGCTTGTATGACTTATTTATGTTTTAGAGTTGTGTTGTGATATCTTCCCGTGAGTCCCTGATCTTGATCGTACACATTTGCGTGCATGATTAGTCTACGGTCAAATCGGGGGCGTCACACCTGCTTAGAAGCCGAAGCTTCAGTGGACCACGCCGGCATGGAAAGGGCGAACGCGCGCGAGCAACTCGCCCTATTGTACCTCTGGCAAGTCCGAGGCGAGGCAGAGGACGCCGGTGCCGGCGTTTAGCATGTACCGCAGATGGCGGCCGGCATCGTCTAGTTAGCTAAGAGTAAGTTAGTACTTGTATGCTACTAGAGTATTAGTGGGAGTAGATAGTTAACTTGGCTATGATGGTTGTCAACGTGGAAGTTTAGTACTCTATATGTGGATCAGACCTGTTACTTTGCTCTGAATGTTGAACTTTCCGTTTGAACGTATGGAATGGGCTGTTATTTTTTGAAATGGGTTGTATTTGTCCTCCACGGGTTTAGAGGCTAACTTGTGGGCCTACCAAGTTGACGCGTACACAATCAGGAGATGATTGTACGTGGAGAGGATGACAGGAGGGACACGCCAAGGTCATGGCAGTACGCAAGCAAGTGCCTCCTTATTTCAAGCCAATAAAAAAATGGCTCCTCCTAATGGATTTCTGACATCTGGGTCCCATGCCATTGTCAACGTAGTCAATAAACGAGAGAATTGCACAACGAGCGGCTGACACCAGGGACCCAGCAGCTCGCCTAGTTATTTTTGTTTTGGGTTAATTTGATAAATGCCACTCCAAATCTGGTGTTTCCGAGAAATGTCACTGCAATTTCCAATCTTTGAAAAATGCCATTTCATGCCATTTCCAGTGGCATTTTTCGAAGTCTGGAGTGGCGTTTTTCAAAGTTTGCAAATTGCAGTGGCGTTTTCCAAAGTTTGCAAAAATTGCAGTGGCATTTTTCAAAGCTTGGAAATTGCAGTGGCATTTTTATGAATCGCCATAATTGGAGTGGCATTTATCTAATTTGTTTTTGAGACGGAAGCATGGTGTCAACTGGGCTGTGCGGGGCACTCTGGCCTGTCTAGACAGCCTTCTCTTTTATGTTTACCACAGACAAGCCCAGTAGTTTTTTTCTTTCTGAAAATGGCTAGCCTAGTTTTTTTGTGATTTGCCAAGTAAGTCGCTTTGTCAGGCCTGTTGGGCTGCAAATCTTTCAAGAAGAGGAGAGCTTCATTCGTCTGGCCGAGAAAATGGCCTATCAGTAATGAGAAATGGGATGTACATTTTTAAAACACATCAAACCGACAATTAGTTTCAAATTTCTTTTTTTCATTTTGAGATTTTAAATTGCATTGATTTTTATGCGTGGACAATTTGTTGGATTTTATATTGATATAAATTTATTTTTAAAATCAGTTTGAATGTGACTTGAAATTTCGGGATTAAAAACAGTTCGGACCACACCGAAATATGCAAAATTTCGTATAATTTTTAACCGTGGCCACAATATGGGTTGTAATGCTAACAAAAAGAATATGGGTTCCAAAAAAACCTTAAGAATTAGCAAATGGGCAGTAAATTATTAGAAATAATGGCAGATGGGCTGTATGCTGTTTTCCATAGATTTGAGGCTTTCCTAAAAAAAGGTTGACGCACAAGCAGTGACTGTTGGAGGTCCATCCAATGGCCGTCGTGCTTCTTCAATCTCTGCTCTTCCTGCTCCAGCCGCTCAAACAAGCGCCGGCGGGACTGCCTGCTCCCTCCTCCCCGCGGTCGGCTGTGCTGCCGCGCAGGCCTCACCGCCCCACCGTACTCCCATCGCTGGCCTAGCCATCTCTCTACTCACCCACACCTACTGTTATTCTCCGGCGACGGTAGACGAACCAGTAAACCCTCGTCCAGTCGTGCTCCCCTCCGCGTGGGAAACAACTGCCGAGTCTTCCCTGGCTCCGTGTCGTTCCCTTCCTAGGCCTCGCCGTCGTCCACCGCCCTGGTGCTCTCGGCACGGCCTGGTCAACGTGGTCAACGACCGACATGCATCTGAAGTGGAATGTACGTGGAGAGGCTGACAGCTGGGTCCACGGTCGCACGCAAGGAAATGCCACCTTATTACGTGCAAAATAATGATTCCTCCACCTGACATCTGGGACCCACCGAAAGGGCCTCTGTATTTCGCGAAAAAAGCGTTACCGCCGCTGACAGCTCGGACCCACAGCCTATATCTTCGCACGCAAGGAAGTGCCTCCTTATTACGCACAGCTACATCTTCGCAGTATAGTGGGAGGCTGACTTGTGGGCCTACTAACCTGATGGGGACGGAGGGCTTTGTCAACTTAGTCAATATGCACGATTCTAGCTCGAGTGACCGTACGATGTCCATCCAACGGCCGTAGTGCTTCTTCAACCTCTGGTCTTCTTGCTCCAGCCTCCCAAACCAGCGCCGGTCGTGCCTCGTGCTCCTGCCTCCCGTGGCCGGCTACGATGCCGCGGAGGCCTCACCGCCCCCTACTACTCCCAGCGCTGGCCAGGCCATCCCTATACTCACCCACACCCCCTATTATTCTACGGTGACGGCAGCCTCACACCGCAGCTGAACCAGTGAACCCTCGTACTCCTCTCCGCGTGGGCATCCACTGCCACGTCTTCCCCGGCTCCACGTCGTCCCCTTCCTAGGCCTCACCGTCGTCCACCGCCTTGGTGCTCTCGGCGCGGCGTGGTCAATGTGGTCAACGACCAACTTCCATCGGAAGAGTACTGTACGTGGAGAGGTTGACAGCTGGGTCCACGGCAGCCGCAAGGAAGTGCCTCCTTATTACGCGTAAAATAATTATTCCTACACCTGACAGCGGGGACCCACCGGACGGGCCACCGTATTTCGTGAAAAAACGTTTCCCCCCTGACTGCTGGGACCCACCAGCTACATCTTCGCACGCAAGGAAGTGCATCCGGGCAAAAATAAAATGATTCACCCCCTAACTGATGGGACCCACCAGCTATATCTTCTCACGCAAGGAAGTGCCTGACAATCGGGATCCACCTGGTCGAAGCGTACGTAGCGTTGTCATTCTGGTCGCGAACGTGTACGTACATACTGGTCGATGTAGAGGCGGGCACGTGTCATAGTAGAGGCGTGCACGTAGCATGTACACGTACGTACGGCGACCAGTGTGAAAGAAAGAAAGTACGGCCACGTACGTACATACGAGCGAGGTCTCGAACGCCTACTCGCGCATACGTACGGCCAGGGCTCGTGTACATGGCTGGGTCGGAACGGAGAAACAGCGTCGTCGTCGTGTTCATGGGGAGCCAACCGGCTGGGTTGGAATGGAATGCGTCGTCGTGTTCATCGGGAGGGCTTGGACGGAACAGCCGATGGAAACGAGGCCTGGCGTACTGCAGAACGGAGGAAACGGCCTTGTGTTCGACCGGCCACGTTCGAAACGGGATCCTGTTCATCGGGAGGGGTCTGGCGTACCGCAAAATGGAGGAAACAGACTTGTGTTGGACCTCCTACGGTCGAAACGGGGTCCTGTTGATTGGGAGGGGTGTGGCATACCGCAAAACAGTGGAAACGGACTTGTGTTGGAGCGCTACGGTCAAAACGGGGGTCCTGTTCATCGGGAGGGGTGTGGCGTATCGCAAAACGGGACTCCACGAGATACTGTTCATCTCCACCATCGACACCCTCCAGCCTCCATGGGCTACTGTTCATCCACCGTCGACCTCCTCCAGCCTCCACCTGCGACTGTTCATCCACGGGCTCCTGTTCATCCAGCCTCCACCGCGTGCTATTCCATCCGCTACTGTTCAACCAGCCCTCTCCACGGGCTCCTGTTCAACCACCCCCTCCACGGGCTACTGTTCATCCAGCCCTCCACCGTCGACTGTTCATCCATCCCTCCACGGGGTGGTCCTGTTGATCCAGCCCTCCACGGGGTCCTGTTCATCCAGCCCCAACCGGCTCGATCGATCGGGGTCCTGTTCATCCAGAGGTAACACCACGGGGTCCTGTTCATCCACCCCCACCAGGAACTGTTCATCCAAACCCCCCAGCAACGCTCACTGTTCATCCAGAGGCAGCATCGACCAGCTTCAGTTAGCAGCAGTAGCGAAGGAATCGCTCGATCGGGTTCAATTAACAGCCATCGATCGATCGCTCGGGTTCAGTAACGCGTAGCCTGCAGTGCAATCGCTCGGGTTCAGTAGGCGAACACCTCGCTTGGGTTCAGTTAGAGCCCAACGCCTTGCACCCACGCGCGTGCGTGTACGAGAGAAACGCACAAACCTCCGTGCATCGCTCGGCCCCGGCCACACACCGTAACCGGGAACACCCCGATATTTTCCTCTCCCTCGCTTCTACCACGGTTTTTTCGTCATGGACGGCCTAAAGAATGTCATGCAGCTGCGTCTCCGGCCCGCCCAGGACGAAAAGCCCATTTTCTGTCATGATTTTTTGTCATAGAAGTAGGCGCCCACCACATCTATGATGATACCGGGTTTTGTCACAATTATCGTCATAGAAGTGTCATAAGTACGACAGAAAAAAAATTCGTTCGGCCCAAAATGTCACGGATGTGTCTTTTTTTGTAGTGGGAAGAGTTGATTGAAAAATGCAAGGTCAAGTTTGACATGGCCAATTATTCTCATTTGAGCATCATGAAGTGTTCTCCGGCTACCTCAGCCAAGTGCACACTAGCCGTGATCTTGAGATTGATATGGTCAAACAAATGCATCAGAAATAGGAGGTACAAACTCTTTGACTTGTCTGCTCAATATATATTCCTTCAGCCCCCAAGTCTTAGTCATAGGAAGATTGTATTGACTGTGGAAAAGACTTCAACCTTTACTTCAGGTCATAGCCACCATGAGCCGTCTTGTCTTGAAAAAAGATGAGCCGGATCAATTAAATCATTTTCTGAATAAACTCTCACCTCATAGCCCTCACAGGCCGGGTTATCTTTTAAAAAAGATGAACCGGATTTGTCTGTCACTGCTTCATAAAAGAAACTTTCTGCACCCATTATCCCCCAAGTGCCAAGTGCTATTGCTTTCAAAGGGCTTGGGACTTTTTCTGTGTTTATACTGTGACATAACTGTTGATAATTATTCAACCTCTTGCTTACAGAAAGCCTCCGCTTAATTTCAATCTCAATTAGCTGATTTGAAAAACCGACTTGAGCTGCAAGAAGCTGAGACCCGGAAAGCTGACACCAAGTTCAAATTCAGCTTGGATGAAGCAGAAAAGCTAAAACCCGAGTTCAATACCGAGAAAGCCGCCTGGGCTGAAGAAAAGACTGCCCTGGTAGAGAGAGCCGAAAATGCTGAAGCCTCTTTGCAAGAGGTCACCACAGAACTTTCCGGCTTAAAACGTCATATCACATAGATAACTACTGCTATTTTTGGTAAGTAATACCTAAATAGTGTAATCAATTTTAGCGATCACTTTGTAAGCCATTGATGGTGTCTACAACTACGTCGATATTTCCTCCAAGAGGAAGGGATGATGTAGCACAGTGACGGTAGGTATTTCCCTCAGTGATGAAACCAAGGTTATCGAACCAGTAGGAGAACCAAGCAACACAACGTAAGCAGCACCTGCACACAAACAACAACACCTCGCAACCCGACATTTTAAAGGGGTTGTCAATCCTTTTCGGGGTACGACGCCTCAAGATAGGCAAAAGGACGTGAGGTAAATTGTAGTAGATTGATAGATCGAACGCCAAATAAAATAAAGAGAGATAAAACGCAGCAAGGTAATTTTGTATTTTTGGTTTAATAGATTTGAATAAAACGCAAAGGAAAAGTAGATAGAAAGGAAAATATATGATAAACATGACCCCGGGGACCGTAGGTTTCACTAGTGGCTTCTCTCGAGAAAATAGCAAACAGTGGGTAAACAAATTACTGTTGGGCAATTGATAGAACTTCAAATAATTATGACGATATCCGGGCAATGATCATTATATAGGCATCACGCCCAAGATTAGTAGACCAACTCCTGCCTGCATCTACTACCATTACTCCACACATCGACCGCTATCCAGCATGCATCTAGTGTATTAAGTTCATGGAAAAATGGAGTAATGCAATAAGAACGATGACATGATGTAGACAAGATCCGTTATCTATTGCGGCAGATAGGGATCCCATCTTTTTATTCTTAGTAGCAACGATACATATGTGTCGGTTCCTTTTCTGTCACTGGGATCAAGCATCGTAAGATCGACCCACTACCGAGCACTGAGGGAGACCTGGACTAAGGGGTCCTCGGGCGTCCGGCCTGTTAGCCATGGGCCGGACTGATGGGCTGTGAAGATACAAAGACTGAAGACTCTACCCGTGTCTGGATGGGACTCTCCTTGGCATGGTAGGCAAGCTTGGCGATCAAATATGTAGATTCCTTTCTCTGTAACTGACCTTTGTGTAACCCTAGATCCTCCCGGTGTCTATATAAACCGGAGGACTTAGTCCGGAGGAGAGGGATAACCATAGTCATACAGGCTAGACTTTTAGGGTTTAGCCACTACGATCTCGTGGTAGATCAACTCTTGTAATACTCATATTCATCAAGATCAATCAAGCAGGAAGTAGGGTATTACCTCCATAGAGAGGGCCCGAACCTGGGTAAACATTGTGTCCCTCGTCTCCTGTTACCATCATCCTTATACGCATAGTTCGGGACCCCCTACCCGAGATCCGCCGGTTTTGACACCGACATTGGTGCTTTCATTGAGAGTTCCACTGTGGCGTCGAAGACAGGATCGATGGCTCGCCTTGTTCTCAAGGACAATATCACCTCCGGAAGAGTGCTGGCCCCAGGACAAACCCTCCGGCTGGGCGGCTTTACCATGACCGCCTGTTCGGGCGTTGAGCCGATGGTGAACTCCCGGGTCATCGAAAATCCCCTTCGTATCGACTCCGGACACTCCAAGCGGATGGATCCAGCGGAGCTTTCGTCTTTAAACGAACTCCTCGACCGCATCGCCGCCCTGGGGGTCGCTGCAGACTACGATCGAATTGAGCTTAAACCTGATCAGAGAGAAATCAAATCTCCGCCGATCACCCACCAGATAGCGGTAGTCGAGGAGCGAGACGACAACTCTTCCTCCATACTAAGGACAGACAATGTCCACATCTCCGATCTCAAAGAACCGGACACCCATCTGCGAGGAGATGTATCCCGCCCTCCGAACATAGAATCGGACGGCGGGCCTAGGAAATTAGTGGATATCCCGGAGCCCGATCTGTTAAATTCGGACGACCTTCAGATTCCGGATCCAAAATTGGGTCAGGGTTCGGATTTAAAACCACCCACCCATACATAAGCGCTCTCATGAGGATACAACAGCAGTCGCAGGAAATGGTCCACCACTTCTGGGCCAGATTCCTTCTTGTCGAAGACAAGATTAAAGATTGCCACGACGAGGAAGCAATCTCAGCGTTTCGAAACAATTGCACGGAGGAAGGAATCCTCAATGCCATCAACCGCCGTCGCATATTACACTTTGCTAACATGGCAACTATCATACAGAAGTACATCGCAATGGAAAGCGTCTGGAAAACCCAGGCAGCCCGTTGGGAACCATCGGTCCACATTCAACCCCTCGTTCAGGGGAAAAGGGTGCACCCTCGTGGCACGCCCGGCCCAATAGTAAATAAATACAAATCCACCACGGGGCGCGGAACCATTCTGGAAGGATGGCTCGATGGGCCATGCAAAATACACGCAACACCGGATAACATACCAACCCATAGCCTTAGAGCATGTTGGATACTCCGGCAAGTGGCCAAGAGCGGCGAAGATATCCTCACCAAGAATACACCAGAACAACACCCCCCTGAAGACGACGACCCCAAAGTACTGACGGTCTTCGAGACATTCGCTTCAAACAATAGGCGCAAAAGGGCAATCCGCGAACTCGCCGAAGTCTGCCAAATCGCAGCAATAAACCCTTGGAATGATGATACGTCTCCGTCGTATCTATAATTTTTTATTGTTCCATGCCAACAACTTTTCATATACTTTTGGCAACTTTTTATACTATTTTTGGGACTAACATATTGATCCAGTGCCCGGTGCCAGTTCCTGTTTGTTGCATGTTTTATGTTTCGCAGAAACCCCATATCAAACGGAATCCAAACGGGATAAAAACGGACGGAGAATATTTTTGGAACATTTGGAGAATTCCGGAAGAAGAATCAACGCGAGACGGTGCCCGAGGTGGCCACGAGGCAGGGGCGCGCCTGCCCCCCTGGGCGCGCCCCTGACCCTCGTGGGCCACCCGTAAGGCGGTTGCTTCTCAACTTCGGACGCAAGAAAGCTATTTTTTGGTAAAAAAAATCACGACAAAGGTTTCAATCCAATCGGATTTACGGATCTCCATATATACACGAAACAGTGAAAGGGCAAGGGAGAGAACGCAGAAACAGAGAGAGACAGATCCAATCTCGGAGGGGCTCTCGCCCCTCCCACGCCATGGAGGCCAAGGACCAGAGGGGAAACCCTTCTACCATCTAGGGAGAAGGTCAAGGAAGAAGAAGAAGGATGGGGGCTCTCTCCCCCTCTCTTCCGGTGGCGCCGGAACGCCGCCGGGGGCCATCATCATCACCGCGATCTTCACCAACACCTCCGCCATCTTCACCAACATCTCCATCACCTTCCTCCCTCTATCTATAGCGGTCCACTCTCCCGCAACCCGCTGTACCCTCTACTTGAACATGGTGCTTTATGCTTCATATTATTATCCAATGATGTGTTGCCATCCTATGATGTCTGAGTAGATTTTCGTTGTCCTATCGGTGGTTGATGAATTGCTATGATTGATTTAATTTGCTTGTGCTTATGTTGCTGTCCTTTGGTGCCCATCATATGAGCGCGCGCGTGGATCACACCATAGGGTTAGTTGTATGTTGATAGGACTATGTATTGGAGGGCAAGGGTGACAGAAGCTTCAGCCTAGCATACAAATTGATGCATACGGGATTGAAGGGGGATCAATATATCTTAATGCTATGGTTGGGTTTTACCTTAATGAATGTTAGTAGTTGCGGATGCTTGCTAATAGTTCCAATCATAAGTGCATAGAATTCCAAGTCAGGGGTGACATGCTAGCAGTGGCCTCTCCCACATAAAACTTGCTATCGGTCTAGTAAAGTAGTCAATTGCTTAGGGACAATTTCGCAACTCTTACCACCACTTTTCCACACTCGCTATATTTACTTTATTGTGTCTTTATATTAAAAGCCCCTAGTTTTATTTATGTACTCTTTATCTTCTTGCAAACCTATCCAAAAACACCTACAAAGTACTTCTAGTTTCATACTTGTTCTAGGTAAAGCGAACGTCAAGCGTGCGTAGAATTGTATCGGTGGTCGATAGAACTTGAGGGAATATTTGTTCTACCTTTAGCTCCTCATTGGGTTCGACACTCTTACTTATCGAAAGAGGCTACAATTGATCCCCTATACTTGTGGGTTATCAAGACCTTTTTCTGGCGCCGTTGCCGGCGAGCAATAGCGTGGGGTGAATATTCTCGTGTGTGCTTGTTTGCTTTATCACTAAGTAATTTTTATTTGCTGTTCTTAGTTGTTTTCTATCTTTAGTTATGGGTAGGAAACGCAAAATACCAAAAAAACTAGTTGTACCTACTGAACCAATAGTTGAAGAACCACTCAAAATCTATCACACTCCTGAAGCTTTTTACTTGGATCATCTTCGATCCCTATGTGCTCATGCTGAAACCCCAACAAAGCTTAGTTGAGGGCAGATCTTTAGATGAGCATGCTTGTTATGTGCGACACCGCATATCTGAAAAGGGGAAACTTTTACTGGGTCAAATTCATCGTTTGCAATGCTATGCTTGGAATTTATGTGAAATATATGATTTTACTTGTTGTTCTGAAAACCCTAAGAAACACCTTCCCTACCAATGTGAGTTTAGTGAAAATGGAATCGTATCTTCGTATACTAAGGGTGTTTATAATTACTATGATGTTCAACAAATTGAAGAATTTGTTGCTTTTAAGGGTGCTTATGAAATTGCTTCTTTGATTGAAAAGTATGGTGCTACTCTTTACAAATCTGAAAATTTTGCCATACTTAAATATTGCTATGATAATTATGCTTCTAATGCCTATGTTAAACCATATATTGAGGACTCCTCCGCTGCCCAAGAAGAGACTAATATTTTGTAGGAGTCTATGGAAGAAGAAATTGATGAAACTGTGAGCTCATTGGATGAAAAAGATGATGAGAGAGCGAAGAACAAAAGGAGGAAGAGCGGATTAGCTACCCGTGCCCACCTTCTAATGAGAGTAACTCTTCAACTCATACATTGTTTAATTTCCCTTCGTACTTACCGAAGGATGATTGCTATGATGATTGTTATGATCCCGTTAATTCTTTTGAAATATCCCTTTTTGATGATGCTTGCTACGCTTGTGGCCAAGATGCCAATATGAATTATGATTATAGAGATGAACTTGCTATAGTTCCTTATGTTAAACATGAAATTGTTGCTATTGCACCCATGCATGATAGTCCTATTATCTTTTTGAATTCTCCAAACTACACTATATCGGAGAAGTTTGCACTTATTAAGGATTATATTGATGGGTTGCCTTTTACCGTTGCACATGATGATTTTGATGAATATAATATGCATGTGCTTGCTGCTCCTACTTGCAATTATTATGAGAGAGGAACTATATCCCCACCTCTCTATGTTTCCAACATGATAAAATTACAAGAAACTGTTTATACTATGCATTGGCCTTTACTATGTGTGCATGAATTGTTCTTTTATGACATGCTGATGCATAGGAAGAGAGTTAGACTTCATAATTGCTTGATATATGTTGCTTTTTGCTCACTACTAAATGCCAAATCATTGCTAATTAAAATTGGCTTTGATATACCTTAGGATCCGGGTGGATTCACTACTTGAGCACTATATGCCTAGCTTAATGTCTTTAAAGAAAGCGCTGCCAGGGAGACAATCCGGAAGTTTTAGAGAGTCATTTATTTCTGTTGTGTGCTTTTATAAAGTTTAAAAATAAAAATAATGTGCCAAGGTTTGCCTTTAGGATGTTTACGATGTTTGTTGGTTTGTGCGGTGCAGGACAGAAACTTTGGCTGTAGTGCACGATTTTACACTTTTTACTGGAACATCAAACAGTTCTGATTCTTTTTGCACTATATTTCTACACAAATTGTTTATTTTTCCTAATTTTGGTAGAATTTGTCAAGTATCAGAATTATGGTGAATGTTCAGTTTAGTACAGACTGTTCTGTTTTAGACAGATTCTGTTTTTGATGCATAGTTTGCTTGTTTTGATGAAACTATCAATTCATATCAGTGGATTAAGCCATGGAAAATCTATATTACAGTAGACAAAATGGAAAAACAAAATATGAATTGGTTTGCAACAGTACTTAGTGTAGTGATTTGCTTTATTATACTAACGGATCTTACCGAGTTTTCTGTTGAAGTTTTGTGTGGATGAAGTGTTCGATGATCGAGGAGGTCTCGATGTGAGAAGAAGGAAGAGAGGCAAGAGCTCAAGCTTGGGGATGCCCAAGGAACCCCAAGTAAATACTCAAGGAGACTCAAGCATCTAAGCTTGGGTATGCCCCGGAAGGCATCCCCTCTTTCTTCAACAAGTATCGGTATGTTTTCAGATTCGTTTCGTTCATGTGATATGTGCAAATCTTGGAGCGTCTTTTGCATTTAGTTTTCATTTTTCTTTTATGCACCATGCTGGTATGAGATAGTCCTTGGTTGATTTATAGAATGCTCTTTGCACTTCACTTATATCTTTTGAGTATGGCTTTATAGAATGCTTCATGTGCTTCACTTATATCATTTGAAGTTTTTATTGCCTGTTTCTCTTCACTTAGACAACCGCCATTTGTAGAATGCTCTTTTTCTTCACTTATATTTGTTAGAGCGTGGGCATATCTTTTGTAGAAAGAATTAAACCCTCTTGCTTCACTTATATCTATTTAGAGAGATGACAGGAACTGGTCATTCACATGGTTAGTCATAAAATCCTACATAAAGCTTGTAGATCACTGAATATGATATGTTTGATTCCTTGCAATAGTTTTGCGATATAAAAATGGTGATATTGAGTCATGCTAGTGGGTAGTTGTGGATCGTAGAAATACTTGTGTTGAAGTTTGTGATTCCCGTAGCATGCACGTATGGTGAACCGTTATGTAACGAAGCCGGAGCATGATTTATTTATTGATTGTCTTCCTTATGAGTGGCGGTCGGGGACGAGCGATGGTCTTTTCCTACCAATCTATCCCCTTAGGAGCATGCGCGTAGTACTTTGTTTTGATGACTAATAGATTTTTGCAATAAGTATGTGAGTTCTTTATGACTAATGTTGAGTCCATGGATTATACGCACTCTCACCCTTCCATTATTGCTAGCCTCTTCAGTACCGTGCATTGCCCTTTCTCACCTCGAGAGTTGGTGCAAACTTCACCGGTGCATCCAAACCCCGTGATACGATACGCTCTATCACACATAAGCCTCCTTATATCTTCCTCAAAACAGCCACCATACCTACCTATCATGGCATTTCCATAGCCATTCCGAGATATATTGCCATGCAACTTCCATCATCATCATATACATTACTTGAGAATTTATTGTCATATTGCTTTGCATGATCGTAATATAGCTAGCATGCTGTTTTCATGGCTTGTCCGTTTTTTGATGTCATTGCTACGCTAGATCGTTGCACATCCCGGTACACCACCGGAGGCATTCATATAGAGTCATATCTTTGTTCTAGTATCGAGTTGTAATATTGAGTTGTAAGTAAATAAAAGTATGATGATCATCATTATTAGAGCATTGCCCCAGTGAGGAAAGGATGATGGAGACTATGATTCCCCCACAAGTCGGGATGAGACTCCGGACGAAAAAAAGAGAAGGCCAAAAAAAAGGAAAAAAAGAGAAAAAAATGAGAGAAAAAGAGAGAAGGGGCAATGCTACTATCCTTTTACCACACTTGTGCTTCAAAGTAGCACCATGTTCTTCATATAGAGA
This sequence comes from Aegilops tauschii subsp. strangulata, assembly GCF_002575655.3. Classification (NCBI taxonomy): domain Eukaryota; kingdom Viridiplantae; phylum Streptophyta; class Magnoliopsida; order Poales; family Poaceae; genus Aegilops; species Aegilops tauschii. The sequence continues at coordinate 492,155,780 of NC_053039.3, forward strand.
GTCTCTTGAGTTATCACTTTCATATACTAGTGGGAATTTTCATTATAGAACTTGGCTTGTATATTCCGATGATGGGCTTCCTCACATGCTCGTGGTCTTCATGAGCAAGCAAGTTGGATGCACACCCACTTAGTTTCAGTTTGAGCTTTCATACACTTACAGCTCTAGTGCATCCGTTGCATGGCAATCCCTACTCCTCACATTGACATCAATTGATGGGCATCTCCATAGCCCGTTGATTAGCCGTGTCGATGTGAGACTTTCTCCTTTTTGTCTTCTCCACATAACCCTCATCATATTCTATTCCACCTATAGTGCTATGTCCATGGCTCACGCTCATGTATTGCGTGAAAGTTGAAAAGGTTTGAGAACATCAAAAGTATGAAACAATTGCTTGGCTTGTCATCGGGGTTGTGCATGATGTGAATATTTTGTGTGGTGAAGATGGAGCATAGCCAGACTATATGATTTTGTAGGGATAACTTTCTTTGGCCATGTTATTTTGAAAAGACATGATTGCTTTATTAGTAGGCTTGAGGTATTATTGTTTTTATGTCAAATGATAGATTATTGCTTTGAATCACTCGTTTCTTAATATTCATGCCATGATTAGATACATGATCAAGATTATGCTAGGTAGCATTCCACATAAAAAATTATCTTTTTATCATTTACCTACTCAGGGACGAGCAGGAATTAAGCTTGCGGATGCTGATACGTCTCCGTCGTATCTATAATTTTTGATTGTTCCATGCCAATATTATACAACTTTCATATACTTTTGGCAACTTTTTATACTATTTTTGGGACTAACATATTGATCCAGTGCCCAGTGACAGTTCCTGTTTGTTGCATGTTTTATGTTTCGCAGAAACCCCATATCAAACGGAATCCAAACGGGATAAAAACGGACAGAGAATATTTTTGGAATATTTGGAGAATTCCGGAAGAAGAATCAACGCGAGACGGTGCCCGAGGTGGCCACGAGGCAGGGGCGCGCCTGCACCCCTGGGCGCGCCCCTGACCCTCATGGGCCACCCGTAAGGCGGTTGCTGCTCAACTTCGGACGCAAGAAAGCTAATTTTTGGTTAAAAAAATCACGGCGAAGGTTTCAATCCAATCAGAGTTACGGATCTCCATATATACACGAAATGGTGAAAGGGCAAGGGGGGAACGCAGAAACAGAGAGAGACAGATCCAATCTCGGAGGTGCTCTCACCCCTCCCACGCCATGGAGGCCAAGGACCAGAGGGGAAACCCTTCTCCCATCTAGGGAGAAGGTCAAGGAAGAAGAAGAAGGAGGGGGGCTCTCTCCCCCTCGCTTCCGGTGGCGCGGGAATGCCGCCGGGGGCCATCATCATCACCGCGATCTTCACCAACACCTCCGCCATCTTCACCAACATCTCCATCACCTTCCCACCTCTATCTACAGCGGTCCACTCTCCCGCAACCCGCTGTACCCTCTACTTGAACATGGTGCTTTATGCTTCATATTATTATCCAATGATGTGTTGCCATCCTATGATGTCTGAGTAGATTTTCGTTGTCCTATCGGTGGTTGATGAATTGCTATGATTGATTTAATTTGCTTGTGGTTATGTTGCTGTCCTTTGGTGCCCATCATATGAGCGCGCGTGTGGATCACACCATAGGGTTAGTTGTATGTTGATGGGACTATGTATTGGAGGGCAAGGGTGATAGAAGCTTCAGCCTAGCATAGAAATTGATGCATACGGGATTGAAGGGGGACCAATATATCTTAATGCTATGGTTGGGTTTTACCTTAATGAACGTTAGTAGTTGCGGATGCTTGCTAATAGTTCCAATCATAAGTGCATAGAATTCCAAGTCAGGGGTGACATGCTAGCAGTGGTCTCTCCCACATAAAACTTGCTATCGGTCTAGTAAAGTAGTCAATTGCTTAGGGACAATTTCGCAACTCTTACCACCACTTTTCCACACTCGCTATATTTACTTTATTGTGTCTGTATCTTAATAGCCCCTAGTTTTATTTACGTGCTCTTTATCTTCTTTCAAACCTATCCAAAAACACCTACAAAGTACTTCTAGTTTCATACTTGTTCTAGGTAAAGCGAACGTCAAGCGTGCGTAGAGTTGTATCGGTGGTCGATAGAACTTGAGGGAATATTTGTTCTACCTTTAGCTCCGCGTTGGGTTCGACACTCTTACTTATCAAAAGAGGCTACAATTGATCCCCTATACTTGTGGGTTATCAAACGACATAGCTATAACTTTCAATGCCAGTGACGAACCAAAACACAGAGTAGTTCGAGTACCAGCCGCCTTGGTTCTCAGTCCGATTGTGGACGGCTTTCGGCTCACCAAGGTTCTCATGGACGGCGGCAGCGGACTAAACCTCATCTACGAGGATACACTCCACAAGATGGAAATAGACATGAGGCGTATCAAGCAAAGCAGCACGTCCTTCCGAGGAATCATCCCCAGTCGGGAGGCGCAGTGTGCGGGAAAAATCACACTTGACGTGGTATTCGGCACACCGGAGAACTATCGGTCCGAAGAAATATCCTTCCAAGTGGCCCCTCTCAACAACGGATATCACGCCCTGCTGGGGCGAGACGCTTTTACTCGCTTCCAAGCTATACCTCATTATGGGTACATGAAGCTCAAGATGCCTGGGCCCAACGGCATAATCACTCTTATTAGTGATCCGGACATAGCACTCCGCGCCGAAAACAAAACCGCATCCCTGGCCCTCGAGGCATTATCTGAAGCCCTCACGGCCGAAGAACTAACCGCATTACGCTCTACGGTGGATAGGGACGACGTGATCCTAGACAAACGACCCAAGCCCACCTCCTTCAAACCAGCAGAAGAAATAGTCAAATTCCAAGTCCATCCAATGGACCCCAACAAGACATCATCTATTGGGGCACAACTCGACCCAACGGTCGATGCCGCGCTATGAAAGTTCCTGTGCGAGAATTGGGACATATTCGCCTGGCACCCTTCTGACATGCCAGGAATCCCACGCAGGCTAGCCGAACACAGCCTCAATATCCTTAAGGGATATAAACCGGTAAAAGAAACACGGCGGCGTTTCTCCGAACCCAAACGACAAGCTATGGGAGAAGAGATAGCCAAGTTACTCGAAGCCGGATTCATCAAAGAAATAAAACACCTAGACTGGCTACCAAACCTGGTGATGGTACCAAAGAAGGATAAATCCTGGCGCCTATGTGTCGATTTCAAATACCTCAACAAGGCCTGCCATAAGGATCCCTTCCCCTCCCCCGGATCGATCAGATCATCGATGCAACCGCAGGACACAACTCACTGTGTTTTCTCGACGCATACTCCGGATACCATCAGATCAAGATGAAGGAGTCTGATCAAGCCACAACGGCATTCATTACCCCATATGGGCCTTTCCGCTTCAACACTATGCCTTTCGGGCTAAAAAACGTGGGCGCTACTTACCAACGCATGATTCAAACATGCCTGGAAAAGCATATCGGCAAGACAGTAGAAGCATATGTGGATGACGTCGTCATTAAGACCAGGCACGTCGAGTCGCTAATAGACGATTTACGTCTTACATTCGACAACCTCCGTACATACGACATTAAGCTCAATCCATAAAAATGTGTTTTCGGCGTCCCCGCCGGAAAACTGCTGGGCTTCATTGTTTCCAGCAGAGGAATCGAAGCAAATCCAGCCAAAATCCGAGCTTTGTCGCAATTGGCTACACCAATAGACCTTAAACAGGTCCAAAAACTGGCCGGATGTGTGGCAGCGTTAAGCCGCGTTATCTCTAGATTGGGAGAAAAGGCATTGCCACGGTGTACCGCTTACTACGGCGCATCGATCATTTCGAGTGGACGGATGCGGCAACGGCCGGACTGGAAGAAATAAAAGCCCTCCTAGCGAGCAACCCAATCCTGGCCGCGCCAAATGTGGGCGAACCCATGCTATTATACATATCGGCAACACACCAGGTGGTGAGCGCCGTGCTCGTTGTTGAGCGAGAGCAGGTCGGACACAAGTTCCCGCTTCAGAAGCCTGTATATTACGTATCCACTATTCTCACACCATGCAAATCCCGGTACCCTCATTATCAAAAGATAGCATACGCGGTCTTTATGGCATCCCGGAAGCCGCGACACTATTTTCAAGAGTGTTCGATCACGGTGGCTTCCGAAGTACCACTCAATGATATAATAAACAACCGCGATGCTACGGGCCGGATTGCCAAATGGGCCATTGAGCTCCTTCCATTCGACATAACATACAAACCACGTCGAGCCATTAAATCCCAAGTATTGGTGGACTTCATCGTTGAATGGACAGAGGCCGAACTCCCTAAGGAGTACGACACATATTCCAACTGGGTCATGTATTTGGATGGCTCCAAATGCTCGCAGGATTAGGAGCGGGTGTCGTTTTAACGTCCCCCACTGGAGATGTAGTCCAGTACGTACTCCAGATAATATATACAGACTCCAATAACGCAGCTGAATACGAGGCCTTATTGCATGGTCTTTGGATGGCCGTCTCCATGGGCATACAACGCCTAGAAGTGCGTGGGGACTCAAACCTCGCAATATCTCAAATAAACAGAGATTTTGACGCCAAAGATCCGAAGATGGCGGCTTATCGCAATGTCGTCTTAATGTTGGCTCAGTTCGAGGGGCTCGAGTTTCATCACGTGGCTCAAGAAAGTAGTCAAGCGGCGGACGTCCTCGCTCGCATCGGTGCCAAACGCGACCCCGTCCCACCTAACATCTTTCAGAAAGGCTTTTTAAGCCATCCGTGGTGTGGCAAGGGGAGGGCGGCGACACTAGTCCGGACCCGAGCACAACCCCAGATTCCGAACACACCGCTATCATCGGGGGCTCAGCCACCGAAGTAACACCATCGACCCATCTCATTATAGCAGTAATTGCCCCATGGACTGAACCCTACTTGGCCTACCTTAATAGGAAGGAACTCCCCGAGGATCAAAACGAGGCCCGCCGTGTTGTCCGGCGTTCAAAGGGCATGGTGGCGGCTGGTGCTCGGGCCCTTGTTAGCAAGGCCTTCCGTACAGGTTTTTATTGGCCGACGACCCGAGCAGACGTGCAGGACCTTGTCCAACGTTGCGTCGGATGCCAGCTTTTCGCTAACCAGAGCCATATGCCACCCACCGCTCTACAAACAATCCCCATCACTTGGCCTTTCGCGGTCTGGGGGCTTGATATGGTCGGACCCCTTAAAGGAGGAAGCCATAAGAAAAAATATCTGTTGGTCATGGTGGATAAATTCACTAAGTGGATAGAGGCCAAACCAGTTAAAACGGCCGAGGCTGGACGAGTGATAGACTTTATATCCGGCGTTGTACACCGTTATGGTGTTCCACACAGCATCATCACTGATAACGGCTCCAACTTTATAGCCGATGAGGTGAAAAATTGGTGCGCCAATCTGGGCATTAAGTTCGATTACGCCTCCGTCTATCACCCGCAAACAAACGGTCAAGTCGAATGGGACAATGGTCTTATTATGAGCGGCATCAAACCTAGGCTGGTACGATCCTTGAAGGAATCAGACAAGCACTGGGTTGAGGAGCTTGACTCCATACTCTGGGGGCTGCGGACCACGTCGAATCGCTCTACCGGATGCACACCTTTCTTCATGGTGTACGCCGCAGAGGCGGTGTTGCCCTGCGACATTATTCATGACTCACCTCGAGTGCACATGTACGAAGAGAGAGAAGCCAAGCTCGATCGGCGGGACAACCTTGACGCCCTAGAGGAGGAGCGCGACATTGCAAAAGCCCGTTCCGCATTTTATCAACAACAGGCTCGCGGATATCAAAGCAGAGAAGTACGGGCCAAGACTTACAATGTTGGCGAACTCGTTGTACGCTTGCCGGAGAAGAAAAAGGACAAACTCAAGCCCAAATGGGAAGGTCCCTTCATCATTGACGAAGTTCTCACTGGAGGAGCGTACCGCCTGCGTGATGCGTCAGATAATCGCTTAGAGCCGAACCCTTGGAACGCGGCCAGACTCCGAAGATTCTATGCTTAGCGCCGAACTCTTTGTTTGTCTCCTCTTCCCCATTGTTCCTTTTGTTTTTTCCACTCTTTTCGCCTTTCCCCCCTTTCTTTTTTAGCCTCAAAGCTTTTCGCGCGGCTCAACCGCGCACCGGTAACATACACATACTTCAATATGTACGTCCATCATACGTGGGGGCTTCTTAGACAGAAGCTTGTTATTATTTTTCGAGCATCAAGCTCATTACATATGCGTTTTTCCATATGTCCCTTTTCTTCGCCATTATATGCATCGATATGACTTAAGTTTTGGCCAAGCTGGGTTGCATGGCTCCTGTGCTTATGCCCTACATTCCCGTTAGTTCGGCTAGGGCATAAAGGGAGCACCTCTGCGATTGTTACTACCGGGTCATCTGGATGTGTACCTCAGACTGGGTGAAGCCGAAAGCTAGCGTTCTTAAGGGAATATTCGGTCGGTGGATTAAAGATGTTTTTTGCATTTACTACATTGTGAACCCCCAGAAGTTAAAACATACTGCGATTTTTTAATCACAGTTCGGACATGCGCGTTAACGCATGCGTACCCAGGGAAAGGAACCCTTAACGGAACTATTCTCTCCGGAAAATGTTTCTTACAATCTTAATGTAATATAACATAACTAGCCGGATACAACTTGTCTGTTCAAGCAACTATGACCCCTACCCCTGGTTTCCACGCATACACCGGTCTATTCGGCCGCAATAGTATTCGGAAACACTCCGCACCTTCGGGTCCATAGGTCGATGCGAAAAGGTCTGCCATGACAATCGTTTTACAATTCAGCTAGAAGGAAAATACACAGTCACTTGGACTCAAACATTTCCTCCTCTATACTGTCCAGCAGGCTATCTAACTTACAATCCTGCTGGGAAAACTTGGCGGCTACTTTTATTTGGTCATATACCAAACTAACGGGAACTTCTTTCCCATCTGACCCTAGAGGTCCGACCCGATCCATATGATTTGGATCAAGCTTGGTGTACCGTGTTTTCACTATGGCCCAGGCCTCTCGCGCACCCTCCTGGCAGGCCGATATTTTCCACAATCGAAAGCGTCGCCGCGCTCCCTTGAATAACTCTAGGAGCTCCTCCATCTTTCCTAGAGGAGAGGCAGATGGCAACAAGGCCTTGGCAACGCTTCGCATCGCCTGCCGAGCTTGCTCATGCATGCGCGATAGCTCTTGTAGCAGATCGCCCGAGAATCCGGACATCTCCTTTTCGGGACAACCGGTCAGCATACCTGCAGATGTAACTCTGTCAGTCCCTGTTATGTCCGAATTACTATAACATATAGTTTGGCCACATACTGAAGATACCACCTCGCAGCCTTTTGTTCTCCTTTACGGAGTCAGCTAACTGGGCCCCCACATCTTTCAGTTCTTCGCCCAGCTGGGTGTTTGAATCTTGAAGTTTGTTTTTCTCCTGTCTGACTCGGGCCAGCACCCGCTTACCTGCGGCATGTAGTCTTTTCGACTCTTTCTCCTCCAGTTGATCTGACGATCCTGATAAGCCGCAGTGTTAACACAGCTGCTATACAATTACTATTTCTCGATGGAGGGAAATATTACCTACAGACGCCTTCTTGGATTTTCCAGTTCGGCGGTAACTGCAGTTAACTATGTCCGGCACTTGTCTAGCTCTTGGGCTAGCAGGTCATTCTTCTCAGAAAGAATCTACTTATACAACGATCCTCAAATCAGTTGTACCAACTACTTTAAGTCTCGGGGGCTACTGGCATATGATTATCATATTCGGACACAGTAAATTTATCTGTGCATCTTTTAAATGCTGCTTTGTGGCTCTGCCGAGCCCATCTCGAGTAGCTCGGATATAGGCATCAGCCGAGCTAAAGGCATTAAACCCTCGTCCCAGAAGCGGGGGTCCCGTAAAATGGCCCTCCGGCGCCGGTGATTCATGGCGCTCTCCACCTCTGAGTTGGTGATGGACATATCTTCCGTGCTTTCAGCTGGAGGACAGTCCGGCGTCACTCCCATATCGGCCCTCGGCTCCTCGACTTGGGCCGGATCCCGGCTGTCGGGGGTATAACGAGCCGGATCCCCGGACAAATTCCGGCGAACTCTTTTCCTGATACAGGGCAAACATGAAAGTCATAGTTGGATGCGACTATTAAACAAAAACATACTCGCGAACTCGTCCTCTTTGATGAGGGCCCGACCGTATCTTCATTCGCCTTCCTCTTCGAAGGTTTGCCCGGTACGGGAGCCGCTCTCTTTGGAATCACTCTTGGAGTAGCATGGCGCGTCGAGCGCCTCCCCTTTGAAGCACATGACGGTGTGGTGGGTGAGGTAGAATGAGAAAACTCTTTTGGACAAGGTGTCTCCTGATTACTTACGTGTGAAGTAGGGAGAAGACCGGGATAATCAGCGATGATGGCTACTTCTGTGCCGTTGTAGCTCGTTTGGTAAAACACCCCATTCCCGAGCACCACGAATATATCCGGATCCTCTTCGCATCCGGGGTCAAGGTCCCAGTTGTGGCCCTCGGGCTGCGGGGCAGGGCTGTAAAGCCCCTCGGAAATCTTTCGCCAGTGCTGTTACAAATGGACAGGTTAATGTTCATTGAGCGTAGCTCAGGGAGTGGAATGAGTAGGGCAGAGGAGTTGGGAGCTTACCCAGCTAGGAGGACTGTACATAGAATATCCTTCCATGTGCTTGATGCGCAGGAACTCCTCTTCCTCCCCTTTGAACAGTTCGGCCAATATTTTGGCCAGGGCGGCAGGGGTGTCCGGACCCTTCCTGCCGCAGCGGGAGGCGTCATCTTCCCCATTGTAGTGCCACATAGGAAGTCCTCTGTATTGGAGTGGCTAGACCCCCCGCACTATGGAGGTCGCCATTACTTCGACTATCGTATATCCGGACTGGGCAAGCATCTTTATCTTGCTCAAGAGTTGGCGGACTTCCACACTGTCTTCCTCCTTGAAGCTTCGAGTGCGCCAGCTGTGGCGTTTCTTCAAAGGAATACTTGTGAACTCGGGAAGACCCCTCCGGACTGGGTCAGGAAGTGCGACGTCCTCGATGTAGAACCACTCGGAGGTCCACTCTACAGATGCCTTCTTCGGTGTGCCGGATAGGTATCCGGTCTCGGCGATGCGCCATATTTCGGCTCCGCCCACTTCAAATATTGATCCCTCATGGTTACGCGGGACAAGGCAGAAAAACTTTCTCCACAGTTCAAAATGGGCCTCACAACCCAGGAATAGTTCGCATAAAGCGACATAACCCGCAATATGCAGGATGGAGGCTGGACTAAAGTTGTGCAGCTGGAGGCCATAATATTCGAGAAGCCCTCAGAGGAATGGATGAATTGGAAATCCCACGCCCCTTAGCAGATAGGGGACGAAACACACTCGTTCCCCCCGGATGGATTGGGGAAATCCTCCGCTTGGGTTTTGCCGTTGAAGGAGGCCAACCCTGCTCGAACAGGGACCAGATACGCAGGGGGAGAAACCCATGTATCTGCAGCTTCTCCAGCTGACTATGGGATATGGAGCACTTCTCCCATTTGCCTTTTTCTAGGCCGCAAGGATGGGAGGAGGATCTGGGAATGCTAGACATGTTGGAGTGTTTTTTCCTGGCGATCTTTGAGGATTTTTCTTCCGCGAGATATGAAATGGATATGAGATCCAATCTCTTTAAATACACGCTATCCCTCACATGGCCGGGGTGTTATGTGCAAAAATACCCTGACCTCTCGCATTCGCTCGACATGTGGAAGCTGAAGTTGTTAATACGCAGAAACCGAGGGATACGACATTAAATGGAAGGTCGAATACACTACTTGGAAGTCATAAGTGGAGGAATCCGCCTTGCAATGCCGAAGACAATCTGTGAGCCAAACACCTCGACATTGAAGACTGGTTCGGGGGCTACTGAGGGAGACCTGGACTAAGGGGTCCTCGGGCGTCCGGCCTGTTAGCCATGGGCTAGACTGATGGGCTGTGAAGATACAAAGACTGAAGACTCTACCCGTGTCCGGATGGGACTCTCCTTGGTGTGGAAGGCAAGCTTGGCGATCAAATATGTAGATTCCTTTCTCTGTAACTGACCTTTGTATAACCCTAGATCCTCCCGGTGTCTATATAAACCGGAGGACTTAGTCTGGAGGAGAGGGATAACCATAGTCATACAGGCTAGAATTTTAGGGTTTAGCCACTACGATCTCGTGGTACATCAACTCTTGTAATACTCAAATTCAAGATCAATCAAGCAGGAAGTAGGGTATTACCTCCATAGAGAGGGCCCGAACCTGGGTAAACATTGTGTCCCCCGTCTCCTGTTACCATCATACTTATACGCACAATTCGGGACCCCCTACCCGAGATCCGCCGGTTTTGACACCGACAGGCACCTCTTCCCATTGCAAGCTAAATAGACCAAGTTGGCCAAACAAAACCCAAATATCATAGAAGAAATACGAGGCTATAAGAGATCATGCATATAAGAGATCAAAGAAACTCAAATAACTTTCATGGATATAAAAAGATATAACTGGTCATAAACTCGAAGTTCATCATATCCCAACAAACACACCGCAAAAAGAGTTACATCATATGGATCTCCAAGAGACCATTGTATTGAGAATTCAGCGAGAGAGAGGAAGCCATCTAGCTACTAACTACGGACCCGAAGGTCTACAAAGAACTACTCACGCATCATCGGAGAGGCACCAATGGAAGTGGTGAACCCCTATGTGATGGTGTCTAGATTGGATCTGGTGGTTCTGGACTCTGCGGCGGCTGGATGAATATTTCGGCGACGCTTTTAGGGTTTCTGGAATATTGGGGTATTTATAGAGCAAAGAGGTGGTCCGGGGGCACCCGAGGTGGGCACAACCCACCAGGGCGCGCCTGGGCCTCCTGGCGTGCCCTGGTCGGTTGTCCCCTCCTCGGGACTCCCCCCAGGTGCAACCAGGGCCCATCTTCTTCCCTCTGGCCCATAAAAAATCCCCGTAAAGTTTCGGGGCGTTTGGACTCCGTTTGATATTGATTTCCTGCGATGTAAAAAACATGCAGAAAACAGCAACTGGCACTTGGCACTATGTCAATAGGTTAGTACCAAAAAATGATATAAAATGACTATAAAATGATTATGAAACATCCAAGATTGATAATATAACAGCATGGAACAATCAAAAATTATAGATACGTTGGAGACGTATCAGCATCCCCAAGCTTAACTCCTGCTCGTCCTCGAGTAGATAAGTGATAAAAACAGAATTTTTGATGTGGAGTGTTGTTCATCAAGTCATATCATATTCTTTTCTTTATAGCATGGACATTTGGACTTTTATGTGATTCAAAGAAATAGTCTAGTTTTGACATAATAATTTAGATACTCAAGCATATCAACAAGCAACCATGTCTTTCAAAATATCAATGCTAAAACAAGTTATCCCTAGCCCATCATGCTCAAACATTGGTCCATTCATGAAACACACTCGAATATTAACTACACCCAGTACTTAAGTACGATCATATTGCCTCCTAGTTGGTGCTTTTTATAAGAGAGGATGGAGACTCAAATTCAAAAATAAAAATTTCATAAAGTAAAAGAAAGGCCCTTCGCAGAGGGAAGTAGGGATTTGTAGAGGTGCCAGAGCTCAAAGCGAAAAATAAAGATAAAAACATTTTGGGAGGTGTATCCATTCCACCAACGAAAATGACGCAGAGTTCCGAACACTTTCCATGCTAGATATGCCATAGGTGGTTCCCAAATAGAAAATAAAGTTTATTCCTTTTTCCACCATACTTTCACCTTCCATGGCTAGCCGTATCCACGGGTGCCTTCCATACCAACACTTTCCAAGGAATTTATTATTTGACAACATAAAGTAAATTCATTTTTGCATTTCGGGACTGGGCATCCCTAAAACCTTTGCCTTACTCTCGTGAAATGACAAGTGAATAAACACTCATCATGAGAATAACACATCCAGCATGGAAAATATTAGCCACCCGTTACCGTTCCGCGAGCGAAACAAACACACAAAAGAGAAGTTTATTTTGAAAATTAGAGATGGCACATGCAAATTTGCTTAGAACGGCAAAAGACTACCGCATATAGGTAGATATAGTGGACTGATGTGGCAAAACTGGTTTAAAGGATTTTGGATGCACAAGTAGAGGTCATAGTTGAGAAGCGACCAAGCAAGAAACGAATAATTTCGTAAAGCAAGCATTAAGCATAATTAACACCGAATAATGCACCACAAGTAGGATATAATTTTCATTGCATGATTATTGACTTTCGTGCATGCATAGGGAATCACAAACCTTAACACCAATACTCTTACTAAAGCACAATTACTCATCAACATACTCACATATCACATCATCATATCTCAAAACTATTACTAAGAATCAAGTTTATTTTGTCCAATGATCTTCATGACATTTTTTTACTTTATCCTTCTTGGATATCTATCACTTTGGGAGTAACTTTTATGTGTTGCTTTTCATAAGCTCAAACAAATATAAGTGAAGATCATGAGCATAACAAATTTTCTTTCTCTCAAAATAATTTAAGTGAAGCAAGAGAGAATTTGTTCAAAATTTTACTAACTCTCAAATAAATCTAAGTGAAGCAAGAGAGCATTTCTTCAAAAATAACAAAGCACACCGTGCTCAAAAAGATATAAGTGAAGCACAAAGAGCAATTCTAACAAGTCATGACATAATTTTGGCTCTCTCAAATAGGTGTGTCCAGCAAGGATTGATGACTTAATACAAAAAATAAAACAAGCAAAGACACATATCATACAAGACGCTCCAAGCAAAACACATATTATGTGACGAATAAAAACATAGCCTCGAGTAAAATACCGATAGTCATTGGAAGAAAGCGGGGATGCCACTCGGGGGCATCCCCAAGCTTAATTGGTTGCTCATTCTTGGATAATAGCTTGGGATGCCGGGGCATCCCCAAGCTTCGGCTCTTACATCCTTCCTTCATCCATCATAAGATAACCCAACACTTGAAAACTTCAATCACACAAAACTCAACAAAACCTTCGTGAGATCCGTTGGTATAAGAAAGCAAACCACTACTATAAGTGTTGTATCAAACCTATTCATATTTTGTTTTTGTATTATATCTACTATATTCCAACTTTTCTATGGAAAAAACTCATCAAAGAAAACCATAGAGCCATCAAAATAAGCACACAACACAAAGAAAACAGAATCTGTCAAAACAGAACAGTCTGTAGTAATCTGGAACTTTCGAATACTTCTGTAACTCAAAAACTTCTGAAAAATTAGGACAACTAGGGTAATTTGTATATTGATCTTCTGAAAAAAGAATCAGGGAAAAAGCTCCTATCTGTAATTTAGGAAAATTATTTTCGTGAGCGCAAAGTTTCTGTCTTTTTAGCAAGATCAAACAACTATCACCAAAGAAGATCTTAAAGGCTTTACTTGGCACAAACACTAATGAAAACATAAAAAGCACAATCATACCATAGGCATAATTGTGTAAACACACAAGAACAGAAAGCAAAAAGAAAAAATAAATTTTATTCATTGGGTTGCCTCCCAACAAGCGCTATAGTTTTACGCCCTTAGCTAGGCATAAGGCAAGGATCTAAGTTTTGTCATCTTTGGTTTGAGATCCATAAGATGCCCTCATGATTGATTCATAAGGTGGCTTAATTCTTGTTCTAGGGAAGTGTTCCATACCTTTGCTCAAAGGAAATTGGAACTTAACATTGCCTTCTTTCATATCAATCACGGCACCGATAGTGCGTAAAAACGGTCTACCAAGAATAATTGGGCAAAATGGATTGCAATCAATATCAAGAACAATAAAATCTATGGGCACATAATTTCTATTTGCAAGAATAAGAACATAATTAATTCTTCCCATAGGCTTTTTAATAGTAGAATCCGCCAAGTGCAAATTCGAAGAACATGATTCAATATCGGTAAGACCAAGCACATCACATAAAGATTTCAGAATTGTGGAAACACTAGCACCCAAGTCAAACAAAGCAAAACACTCATAATTTTTAATCTTGACTTTGGTAGTAGGTTCCCACTCATCATGCAATTTTCTAGGAATTGAAACATCCAATTCCAATTTTTCTTCCAAAGCTTTCATCATAGCATCAACAATATGTTTAGTAAAAGCTTTGTTTTGTTCATAAGCATGGGGTGAATTCAATATGGATTGCAACAAAGAAATACAATCTATCAAAGAGCAACTATCATAATTAAAGTCTTTGTAATCCAAAAGAGTGGGTGCATCACTAACTAAAGTTTTGACCTCTTCAAACCCACTTTTATCAATTTTCTCAACAAGATTTTCACCCTCCAAAATTTTGGGACGCCTTCTACCTAAAGTTGACTCTTCTCCAGTCCCTTTTTCATCAATCTTATCTTTTATAAACAAGGAATAAATAGAAGAAACACCAATCATTTTAAGATCTTCATCAATTTTATCTTCTAACGAGATTGGTTTAGCGGCCATTTGATTTACTAAAGTAGCTTGTGCATCGGATATTTTTCCTAGCAAACTTTCAGCAAAAGCATACTTAGATTGGAGATTGCAAACTTCTCTACTAATATCATCAAGTTGTTTTGTGATAGCATCTAGCACAACGGAGTGCTCCTTAAGTTCTTCAGTAAAATACTTATTATGCTCAAATTGTGTAGTCATATATTCCTTAGTACTTTTCTCAATTTCAAGCAAAATATTAGGGTAAGGAACATCATAATATTTTCTTTGGGGCATCATGACTACGCAAGCAAGAAAGCACACAAAAACATATCTGGCAAGAAAACGGAGAACGGAAAAAGAGAGGTGAATAAAACAGCAAATTATTGTGAAGTGGGGCAGAGGAAAATGAGAGGCAAATGGCAAATAATGTAAATTGCGAGGAGATGAGATTTGTGATTAGGAACCTGGTTATGTTGAAGATCCTCCCCGGCGACGGCGCCAGAAATTCTCCTTGATGGTGTCTGCAACTACGTCGGTATTTCCCCCAAGAGGAAGGGATGATGTATGTCAGGACCCCGATTCTAAGTCACACCGATCTAGCCTGTAACACCTCATATCACTTTGCGGCCTCACGCACGGTATTCCCACGGGTGTCGCCTTACCATGGCCCGGGACCGTTTGCGCCTTTTGGCTCACGTATATGATAGTGTCGCTAGCATCCATATGATAGAGAACCCGGGCCGACATGGCTAGTCGTGAACCCAAAGTGGCACTAACTTACGGGGACAGGCATACATGAATCAACATCGAGCATGTCGGTCAGCAGCGTGTGAATCCGGGCTGTAGCACTGGGCTAACAGGACTCTGGGAACCCGGGCTGTAGCAGGCTAGGCAGGACTCCGGATGTCACCGCGTGACATTTCCCCGAAGGGACAGACACAGGAACGAGGTGAAACACATGCCGGCCAGTCAAGTGTTCCGGAGCAGTAGTGCTGGGCTAGCAGGACTCCGGTGAACCGGGCTGTAGCGGACTACTATGGCTCATGGAAGCACAAGACTACATTTCCCCATAAGAGAGGCTACCAAGGATAAACAACTAGGTTGTCAGATCCCACACATACCAAGCATTTCAATCATACACACAATATGCTCGATATGTGCAAATACAACATGGCATCACAACAAGACTCTACGACTCAGAGTATTTATTCATTAGGCTCCGAAGAGCCAGATATTACAAACATAGGTCTCATGACCCAACATTCAGAGCATACAAGTCAAAGCACATGCGGAAGCTTAACATGTCTGAGTACAGACATCTACAAATGAAAAAGGCTGAGAAGCCTGACTATCTACCAGATCCTGCCGAGGGCACAAGATCGTAGCTGAGGTATCAAGCTAAACGTCGAAGTCCACGCGGAACTACTAGCGAGACTGAAGTCTCTCTGCAAAACATAAATTAAGCAAACGTGAGTACAAATGTACCCAGCAAGACTTACAGCAGAACTAACTACATATGCATCGGTATCAATAAAGGGGGTGGTGGAGTTTAACTGCAGCAAGCCAGCTTTGACTCGGTGGCTATCCTAACTACGACTGCAAGTAACTCTTTTGAGGTGGCGCACACGAGTCCACATATTCACCATATCAATACACCACTATGGATTCGCTCCCGTCTCCCTACGAGAACGCCATCCATAGCACTCACGCTTATCTTGCGCATTTTAGAGTATCCACTTTCACTTGTCTATGAACTGTTATAGGCAACCCAGAAGTCCTTTACCGCGGACACGGCTATTCGAATAGATGATGTTAACCCTGCAGGGGTGTACTTCTTCACACACGCTCTCGCCACTTACCACCATGTACACGTTGTGTATCTCGGCAACCTTCAAGTGCAACAATATGATGCATGCATGAGACATGGCAAAATGAATGTATTGGGCTAATGCAACTAAGGCCAGATGGGTTTGGACCATTTTGAATCAAAGATTCAAATTCCAAGCTCATAAGTGGCTCTTATTAGTGCTTTATCTAGTTCTGTACTAAACAGCAGGTTAATGTGCTTAAACATGCATGAAACCAGTACAGATGGAAAGATTGGATTTTTCTGATCATTTTTCATATATAAATCTTTTCATTCTGAGCAATAGATTATTTTCTATGATTTTTTGAAGTTTGTGGTATTTTCTGGAATTTCCTGTATAAAAATAAATCCAGTAATTAAATTCCTTATTGCGTCAGCATTGTGTCATGATGACGTCAGTGGACAACGGGGTTGTCCAGGTCAAACCTGACGTGTGGGGTCCACACGTCAATGACACTGTTAGTTAAATAAACTAATTAGAATTAATTTAAATCTAACCTAGGTTAATTAGCAGGCGGGCCCCACCTGTCATTGACCCAGGGGAGGTCAAACCCCTGGTCAACTGGGTTGACGTGCCGGCGTTTAGCCGCTGGCGAGGCCAGACGCGGCGGTGGGGTGCGGGATCCGTGCTCCGGCGACCAAATGGGCGGCGGAGAGCATCTACACGCAGCTGGGAACGAGCACGGCGAGGGGCGTGCGATGGTGCTACGGGCTCCTGGCGATGCGGTGAAGCTAACGGCCATGGTGGTGCGACCGTTGGATGGCCGGAGCCTCGTCGGCGACGAGCTCGGCGGCGGCGCGTGCGGGTGAGCTACGTGCAGTTGCTACGGAGCTCGAGAGCGAGAACGAGAAGGGGGGGCAAGTAGCGGACCTCACTGCAGTCATGTAGAAGCAAACGGCGCGGTTGGGGACGGGCTGACGACGTCGGGTGGTCGCCGGCGATCTCGGAGCAGAGGCGGCGAAGTCGAGGGTGCAGGGGGCGATGCAGGCCGTTCGGCGTTGCCTGACTCGTCTGAGAGGACGAGGGCGTCGAGACGGAGCTGCTGGACAGCACGGGAAGGCGAGGGGAGCATGGTGGCTGCGAGGTTCACGCCGGCGCGAGCTCGGCAGCGTCGGCCATGGCGGAGGCGAGGCGAGGGAGAGGTGCAGGGGGCGAATGGCGTGTCGGGGCGGTCGAGCGGGCGACGTGGGCGTCTTCCAGAGCCTCCAGAGGCGCGGGCGGCAAGCAGGTGACGCCGTGGCGCGCGCGGCGGCGTCGCGGTGTCCCTCCTCTGCCTACTGGCAGAGGTGGGGGATGACTGGCACGGCCGGGTGGGCTAGCCTCTGCTAGGCCGCGGTGGGCGCCAGGTAAGTGGCTTCTGGCCTTTCTCTCTCTCTCTCTTTTCTTCTTATTTAATTTGATTTTCTATTTTTCTATAGGTGTAGGGCTTTATTAGAAATACTAAAACGTTTCCAAAAATCCTGCACATAATTGTGGGCTCTGTTGGAATTATTCCTAACAGCCCTGACTTAAATCCAGAATTATTTGGGCATTTGAATTATTTTATAGCATTTAAATTCCCAAATGCAAATAGTTAAAGAATTAATCCAGTGACCTTATTTGTCCTAGAAAATTGTGAACCCATTTTTTCAGAGGTCCTAACCCAAGACAAAAAGGGAAGACTTTTTATAAGGGCATTTCAGGTTCATTGAAAATAATTTTACTAAACCCTAGTTATTTTCAGAGGGGGTGCTGGGGGTTTCTGTCATCCCCATTTCAAGTTTCTGGAAAAAGTAAACATGATGCAACACTCTAATGCATGAACTAGCTAGGATGTGACAATGTAGCACATCAACGGTAGGTATTTCCCTTAGTGATGAAACCAAGGTTATCGAACCAGTAGGAGAACCAAGCAACACAATGTAAGCAGCACCTACACAGAAACAACAACACCTCGCAACCCGATGTTTTAAAGGGGTTGTCAATCCCTTTCGGGGTACGTTACCTCAAGATAGGCAAAAGGATGTGAGGTAAATTGTAGTAGATTGATAGATCGAACGCCAAATAAAATAAATAGAGATAAAACGCAGCAAGGTAATTTTGTATTTTTGGTTTAATAGATCTGAATAAAAACGCAAAGGAAAAGTAGATCACAAGGCAAATATATGAGAAACAAGACCTCGGGGACCGTAGGTTTCACTAGTGGCTTCTCTTGAGAAAATAGCAAACGGTGGGTAAACAAATTACTGTTGGGCAATTGATAGAACTTCAAATAATTATGACGATATCCAGGCAGTGATCATTACATAGGCATCACGTCCAAGATTAGTAGACCGACTCCTGCCTGCATCTACTACAATTACTCCACACATCAACCGCTATCCAGCATGCATCTAGTGTATTAAGTTAATGGAAAAATGGAGTAATGTAATAAGAACGATGGCATGATGTAGACAAGATCCGTTATCTATATTGTGGCAGATAGGGATCCCATCTTTTTATCCTTAGTAGAAATGATACATACGTGTCGGTTCCCTTTCTGTCACTAGGATCAAGCACCGTAAGATCGAACCCACTACCGGGCACCTCTTCCCATTGCAAGCTAAATAGACCAAGTTGGCCAAACAAAACCCAAATATCGAAGAAGAAATACGAGGCTATAAGAGATCATGAATATAAGAGATCAAAGAAACTCAAATAACTTTCATGGATATAAAAAGATATAACTGATCATAAACTCGAAGTTCATCATATCCCAACAAACACACCGCAAAAAGAGTTACATCATATGGATCTCCAAGAGACCATTGTATTGAGAATTCAGCGAGAGAGAGGAAGCCATCTAGCTACTAACTACGGACCCGAAGGTCTACAAAGAACTACTCACGCATCATTGGAGAGGCACCAATGGAAGTGGTGAACCCCTCCGTGATGGTGTGTAGATTGGATCTGGTGGTTCTGGACTCTGCGGTGGCTGGATAAATATTTCGTCGACGCTTTTAGGGTTTCTGGAATATTGGGGTATTTATAGAGCAAAGAGGCGGCCCGGGGGGCACCCAAGGTGGGCACAACCCACCAGGGCGCGCCTGGGCCTCCTGGCGCGCCCTGGTGGGTTGTCCCCTCCTCGGGACTCCCCCCAGGTGCAACCAGGGCCCATCTTCTTCCTTCTGGCCCATAAAAAACCTCCATTAAGTTTCGGGGCATTTGGACTCTGTTTGACATTGATTTCCTGCAATGTAAAAAACATGCATAAAACAACAACTGGCACTTGGCACTATGTCAATAGGCTAGTACCAAAAAATGATATAAAATGACTGTAAAATGATTATAAAACATCCAAGATTGATAATATAACAGCATGGAACAATCAAAAACTATAGATACGTTGGAGACGTATCAGCTGCCTGGTGACTTAATCGCATATTATATTACACAGGCCCCATGAGTACCAATCTTGGTCAAGAGATGCCGATAAAACTCAAGGCGGTTTACACATTGGTGGAGCAATTATATACCGGTAATCAGCGCACAATAGCCACCACCCCCCCAACCAATCAAGCACCATCTCTTCTCAGTGATGTTTTAAGCAAGCTTTCGGTCCTGCTCGCAAGAATTGAAGAAATCAAGCGGTCACCCGCGAGAGCCGGTACCATTACGACTTTAAGTCGGGCAAAGGCATGGCAAGCAGAATTAGACCCAGCCGAGCTAGCTACGGGCTGCGCCAGTTTCAAAGAGGATGGGTCTCCCTTTGATAAAAAGGACGTTGCCGCATGTGTGATAGAGATGCATCCGCTGGTGAGTAAACTCGCCGAAGAAACAGATCTGTCAAGATATCAGGCGGCTTATACAGCAGACAATCAGAAAATGCCAACGCCGGCTTCTAAAATTGTGGATCTTATTCCTCCAATCCGTAAGCATACTTTTGCCCCTGAAATCGATCCGTCTGAACTTATCGATGATGAAGCTAAATTTCATGCCTTGACTGGCATCAATTGGTCATCACCTAACTTCCAGACGATGGAGGAAGAAGAAGAACCGGCGCAGGATGACCCGGAGGCCTCAACATGCCAAGATCACGACAATTAATCCAAGGACCGGCTTATCATCCACCACTTGGGATACTTTGTGCATGAAAACACTTATTCTTTTGGGTCGTCCGATGCCTTGTAATAGGCTAGATGAAAACAATGATCTGACATGCCATCGTGCATGTTGACTTGCATAACACTTTTGAATCGACGATCTGATGTTGAAGATCTGGCACTTATGCTTTATGATATTGATACGTCTCCAACGTATCTATAATTTTTGATTGTTCCATGCTATTATATTATCTGTTTTGGATGTTTAATGGGCTTTATTATGCACTTTTATATTATTTTTGGGACTATCCTACTACTGGAGGCCCAGTGCAAATTGTTCTTTTTTGCCTATTTCAGTGTTTCGCAGAAAAGGAATATCAAACGGAGTCCAAATGGAATGAAACCTTCGCGAGGATTGTTTTTGGAACAAACGCAATCTAGGAGACTTGGAGTAGACGTCAAGGAAGCCACGTGGTGGCCACGAGGTAGGAGGGCGCGCCCCCACCCTCGTGGGCCCCTCGTAGCTCCACCGACCTACTTCCTTCGCCTATATATACTCATATACCCTGAAAACATCCAGGAGCACCACGAAACCCTATTTCCACCGCCGCAACCTTCTGTACCCGTGAGATCCCATCTTGGTGCCTTTTCCGGCGCTCCGCCGGAGGGGGAATCGATCATGGAGGGCTTATACATCAACACCATAGCCTCTCCGATGATGTGTGAGTAGTTTACCACAGACCTTCGGGTCCATAGTTATAGCTAGATGGCTTCTTCTCTCTCTTTGATTCTCAATACAAAGTTCTCCTCGATCTTCTTGGAGATCTATTCGATGTAATTCTTTTTGCGGTGTGTTTGTCGAGATCTGATGAATTGTGGGTTTATGATCAAGATTATTTATGAACAATATTTGATTCTTCTTTGAATTTTTATATGCATGATTTAATATCTTTGCAAGTCTCTTCGAATTATTAGTTTGGTTTGGCCTACTAGATTGATATTTCTTGCAATGGGAGAAGTGCTTAGATTTGGGTTCAATCTTGCGGTGTCCTTTCCCAGTGACAGCAGGGGCAGCAAGGCACGTATTGAATTGCTGCCATCGAGGATAAAAAGATGGGGTTTATACATATTGCTTGAGTTTATCCCTCTACATCATGTCATCTTGCTTAATGCGTTACTCTATTCTTATGAACTTAATACTCTAGATGCATGCTGGATAGCGGTCGATGTGTGGAGTAATAGTAGTAGATGCAGAATTGTTTTGGTCTACTTGTCACGGACGTGATGCCTATATACATGATCATGCCTAGATATTCTCATAACTATGCGCTTTTCTATCAATTGCTCGACAGTAATTTGTTCACCCACCGTAAAATATGCTATCTTGAGAGAAGCCACTAGTGAAACCTATGGCCCCTGGGTCTATCTTCCATCATATTAATATCCCGCCAAATAGCTATTTCTGTCGCCGTTTATTTTTGCAATCTTTACTTTTCAATCTATACAACAAAAATACCAAAAATATTTATCTTATTATTTTTATCAGATCTCACTTTTGCAAGTGGCCGTGAAGGGATTGACAACCCCTTTATCGCGTTGGTTGCAAGGTTCTTGATTGTTTGTGCAGGTACTAGGGATTTGCGTGTAGTCTCCTACTGGATTGATACCTTGGTTCTCAAAAACTGAGGGAAATACTTACGCTACTTTGCTGCATCACCCTTTCCTCTTCAAGGGAAAACCAACGCATGCTCAAGAGGTAGCAAGAAGGATTTCTGGCGCCATTGCCAGGGAGATCTATGCACAAGTCAAGACATACCAAGTACCCATCACAAACTCTTCTCCCTCGCATTACATTATTTGCCATTTGCCACTCGTTTTCCTCTCCCCCGCTTCACCCTTGCCGTTTTATTCGCCCTTTTCCGTTCATCTCTTTTTGCTAGCTTCCTTGTATCTCCGTGTGTTAGATCGTTTGTTTCGCCGTCATGGCCAGTCCTTCTATCATTGTTAGTACTCCCGAGAATGAAGTTCTTAATTTTAAACAAAGGGAGGGAGAAGATTTAAAATATGCTTGGTACAGAATTTGCAATGCTCAGAATAGATCCACTAGGAAGCAATCTACTTCTATTCTTCTTCGCAATTTTTATGTAGACATCACTCCTTGGAATAGATATATTCTTGATACCATTACCGGAGGGAATTTCTTAGGTAGCCATACTTTTGATTCTTATAATGCTATGTTAGATTTGTTTGGCCCACCACCTCTTTTGGTTAATGGAACTATTTTAACCTTGGAACACGTGATGCAAAGGCTTGAAATTATTGAAAATAAAGTTGCCACTGTCGAGTTGATTGAGAATTTGGATAAAAACATCCACAACCAAATTACCCAATATGGATCTAAGGTAGGAGTTACTTTGAATTTTTTTAAATAAAAAGAACCCATAGTTAATGAAAAAATAGATCAAGATTCCGCTAGAATTGATAAGCTTGAGGATATTATTACCAACTTAGGGCCTGCTTTTTCTGCCGTGAAAAATACTTCAAACCCTCCTACTACCAAAGTTGCCAAATTTATGTATGTTCCTAAAAATAAGGGTGAATCTTCTAGTAAGGAAACTGCGGATCTCAAATCAATAAGTGTTCACGCCAACTTTTTCGCTATCATTAAGGAACCTTTTGCTACAAATGAATTTCTTGATTTCTTGCCTAGGAGTTTGATCATTAATGAAAAGAAGGAAACTCCTAAGGGTTATAAGTGTTCAATTGAAGAATTCCCAACCAAAGATGACAATACCTAGATCTATCCTTGTTTTTATGCCGGCTAGGGGCGTTAAACGATAGCGCTTGTTGGGAGGCAACCCAATTTTATTTTTGTTCCTTGCTTTTTGTTCCTGTTTAGTAATAAATAATTCATCTAGCCTCTGTTTAGATGTGGTTTTATGTTTTAATTAGTGTTTGTGCCAAGTGGAACCTTTAGGATAACCTACGGTGATAGTTAATTTGATCTTGCTGAAAAACAGAAACTTTTGCACGCACGAGATTAGTTTTCATAAATCACAACAACGTGATTTTCAGTTGATTCTTTTTGCAGAAGATCAATAAACAGATTGCTTAGGACTTCCTAATTTCTCAGATTTTTGGAGTTCCAGAAGTATGCGTTTGATACAGATTGCTACAGGCTGTTCTGTTTTTTGACAGATTCTGTTTTTCGTGTGTTGTTTGCTTACTTTGATGAATCTGTGGCTAGTATCGGGGGGTATGAACCATAGAGAAGTTGGGATACAGCAGGTTTAATACCAATATAAATAAATAATGAGTTCATTATAGTACCTTAAAGTGGTGGTTTGTTTTATTTCGCTAACGGAGCTCATGAGATTTTCTGTTAAGTTTTGTGTTGTGAAGTTTTCAAGTTTTTGGGTAAAGATTTGATGGATTTTGGAACAAGGAGTGGAAAGAGCCTAAGCTTGGGGATGCCCAAGGCACCCCAAGGTAAAACTCAAGGACAACCAAAAGCCTAAGCTTGGGGATGCCCTGGAAGGCATCACCTCTTTCGTCTTCGTCTATCGGTAACTTTACTTGAGGCTATATTTTTATTCACCACATGATATGTGTTTTGCTTGGAGCATCTTGTATGATTTGAGTCTTTGCTTTTTAGTTTACCACAATCATCCTTGCTGTACACACCTTTTGGAGAGGCACACATGAATCAAAATTATTAGAATACTCTATGTGCTTCACTTATATCTTTTGAGCTAGATAATTTTGCTCTAGTGCTTCACTTATATCTTTTAGAGCACGGTGGTGGTTTTGTTTTATAGAAATTATTTATCTCTCATGCTTCACTTATATTATTTTGAGAGTCTTTTATAACAGCATGGTAATTTGCTTTGGTTAAAAAAATTAGTCCTAATGTGATGAGCATCCAAGATAGGTATAATAAAAACTATCATATAAAGTGCATTGAATACTATGAGAAGTTTGATTCTTTACGATTGTTTTGAGATATGAAGATGGTGATATTAGAGTCATGGTAGTTGAGTAGTTGTGAATTTGAGAGATACTTGTGTTAAAGTTTGTGATTCCCGTAGCATGCACGTATGGTGAACCGTTGTGTGATGAAGTTGGAGCATGATTTATTTATTGATTGTCTTCCTTGTGTGTGGAGGTCGGGATCGCGCGATGGTTAACTCCTACCAACCCTTCCCCTAGGAGCATGCGTGTAGTACTTTGTTTTGATGACTTATAGATTTTGCAATAAATATGTGAGTTCTTTATGACTCATGTTGAGTCCATGGATTATATGCACTCTCACCCTACCACCATTGCTAGCCTCTCTAATACCGTGCACCTTTTACCGGTATCATAAACCCACCATATACCTTCCTCAAAACAGCCACCATACCTACCTATTATGGCATTTCCATAGCCATTTCGAGATATATTGCCATGCAACTTTCCACCGTTCTGTTTATTATGACACACTCCATCATTGTCATATTGATTTGCATGATCATGTAGTTGACATTGTATTTGTGGCAAAGCCATCATTCATAATTCTTTCATACATGTCACTCTTGATTCATTGCATATCCCAGTACACCGCGGAGGCATTCACATAGAGTCATATTTTGTTCTAAGTATTGAGTTGTAATTTTTGAGTTGTAAGTAACTAAAAGTGTGATGATCATCATTATTAGAGCATTGTCCCAAGTGAGGAAAGGATGACGGAGACTATGATTCCCCCACAAGTCAGGATGAGACTCCGGAGAAAAAATAAAAAAAATAAAAAAGGAGAAAAAGGCCCAAACAAAAAAAGAGAGAAAAAGAGAGAAGGGGCAATGTTACTATCTTTTTACCACACTTGTGCTTCAAAGTAGCACCGCGATCTTCATGATAGAGAGTCTCCTATGTTGTCACTTTCATATACTAGTGGGAATTTTACATTATAGAACTTGGCTTGTATATTCCAATGATGGGCTTCCTCAAAACGCCCTAGGTCTTCGTGAGCAAGCGAGTTGGATGCACACCCACTTAGTTCCTTCTGTTGAGCTTTCGTACACTTATAGCTCTAGTGCATCCGTTGCATGGCAATCCCTACTCACTCACATTGATATCTATTGATGGGCATCTTCATAGCCCGTTGATATGCCTAGTTGATGTGAGACTATCTTCCTTCTTTTTGTCTTCTCCACAACCACCATTCTATTCCACCTATAGTGCTATGTCCATGGCTCACGCTCATGTATTGCGTGAAAGTTGAAAAAGTTTGAGAATGCTAAAGTATGAAACAATTGCTTGGCTGAAACCGGGGTTGTGCATGATTTAAATATTTTGTGTGATGAAGATAGAGCATAGCCAGACTATATGATTTTGTAGGGATAACTTTCTTTGGCCATGTTATTTTGAGAAGACATGATTGCTTTATTACTATGCTTGAAGTATTATTATTTTTATGTCAATATTAAACTTTTGTCTTGAATCTTTCGGATCTGAACATTCATGCCACAATTAAGAAAATTACATTGAGAATAATGCTAGGTAGCATTCCACATCAAAAATTCTGTTTTTATCATTTACCTACTCGAGGACGAGCAGGAATTAAGCTTGGGGATGCTTGATACGTCTCCAACGTATCTATAATTTTTATTGTTCCATGCTATTATATTATCTGTTTTGGATGTTTAATGGGCTTTATTATGCACTTTTATATTATTTTTGGGACTAACCTACTAACCGGAGGCCCAGTGCAAATTGTTGTTTTTTGCCTATTTCAGTGTTCCGCAGAAAAGGAATATCAAACGGAGTCCAAACGGAATGAAACCTTCGCGAGGATCCTTTTTGGAACAAACACAATCCAGGAGACTTGGAGTGGACGTCAAGGAAGCCATGAGGTGGCCACGAGGTAGGAGGGCGACCCAGGGGGTAGGTGCGCCCCCACCCTCGTGGGCCCCTCATAGCTCCACCGACCTACTTCCTTCACCTGTATATACTCATATACCCTGAAAACATCTAGGAGCACCACGAAACCCTATTTCCACCGCCGCAACCTTCTGTACCCGTGAGATCCCATCTTGGGGCCTTTTCCGGCGCTCCGCCGGAGGGGGAATCGATCACGGAGGGCTTCTACATCAACACCATAACCTCTCCGATGATGTGTGAGTAGTTTACCACAGACCTTCGGGTCCATAGTTATTAGCTAGATGGCTTCTTCTCTCTCTTTGATTCTCAATACAAAGTTCTCCTCGATCTTCTTGGAGATCTATTCGATGTAATTCTTTTTGCGGTGTGTTTGTCGAGATCCGATGAATTGTGGGTTTATGATCAAGATTATTTATGAACAATATTTGATTCTTCTCTGAATTTTTATATGCATGATTTAATATCTTTGCAAGTCTCTTCGAATTATCATTTTGGTTTGGCCTACTAGATTGATCTTTCTTGCAATGGGAGAAGTGTTTAGCTTTGGGTTCAATCTTGCGGTGTCCTTTCCCAGTGACAGTAGGGGCAGCAAGGCACGTATTGTATTGTTTCCATCGAGGATAAAAAGGTGGGGTTTATATCATATTGGTTGAGTGTATCCCTCTACATCATGTCATCTTGCTTAATGCGTTACTCTATTCTTATGAACTTAATACTCTAGATGCATGCTGAATAGAAGTCGATGCGTGGAGTAATAGTAGTAGATGCAGAATCGTTTCGGTCTACTTGTCACAGACGTGATGCCTATATACATGATCATGCCTAGATATTCTGATTACTATGCGCTTTTCTATGAATTGCTCGACAATAATTTGTTCACCCACCGTAAAATATGCTATCTTGAGAGAAGCCCCTTGTGAAACCTATGGCGCCCGGGTCTATCTTCCATCATATTAATCTCCCGTCAACTAGCTATTTCTGTCGCCGTTTATTTTTGCAATCTTTACTTTTCAATCTATACAACAAAAATACCAAAAATATTTATCTTATTATCTTTATCAGATCTCACTTTTGCAAGTGGCCGTGAAGGGATTGACAACCCCTTTATCGCATTGGTTGCAAGGTTCTTGATTGTTTGCGCATGTACTAGGGATTTGCGTGTAGTCTCCTACTGGATTGATACCTTGGTTCTCAAAAACTGAGGGAAATACTTATGCTACTTTGCTGCATCACCCTTTCCTCTTCAAGGGAAAGCCAACGCATCCTCATGAGGTAGCAGATATCATCAAATTATGCAGACCATATAGTTATCATATTTCCTGCACATAAGCAGATAACATGTGACCTGGCGGTTTACCCCAGGGCGGGTCACATTGCCCTATATAAAATCCACTGGTGACTGTATAGTCCATAACCAGGGCGGGTTTATCAAAAATTAATATCATACCTGTGATATTTGTTCATACTGCCGGCTTACCATGCCATATGCAGTGAGGGTAATGATACATCTCCAACGTATCTATAATTATGAAGTATTCATGCTAATATATTATCATTCTTGGATGTTTTACAATCATTTTATAGCAACTTTATATCATTTTCTGGGACTAACCTATTGACCCAGTGCCCAGTGCCAGTTGCTGTTTTTTGCTCGTTTTTTACATCGCAGGAAATCAATATCAAACGGAGTCCAAACACCGCGAAACTTTTTGGAGAATTTTTATGGACGAGAACACCTAGGATGGGCCAGAGCAGCACCTGGGGGTGCCCTGAGGGGGCACAACCCACCAGGGCACGCCTGGGCCCCCAGGCGTGCCCAGGTGGGTTGTCCCCACCTCGGTGGCCTCCCGCACCCCCTCTTCGCCCTATAAATTCACAAATATTCCAAAACCCTTCGGGGGTAGCCCTAGATCAGAAGTTCCGCCGCCGCAAGGCTATGTAGCCATGAGAAACCAATCTAGACCCCGTTCCGGCACCCTGCCGGAGGGGGAAATCATCACCGGTGGCCATCTTCATCATCCCGGCGGCCACCACGATGAGGAGGGAGTAGTCCACCCTCAGGGTTGAGGGTTTGTACCAGTAGCTATGTGTTTAATCTCTCTCTCGTGTTCTTGAGATGTCATGATCTTGATGTATCGCGGGCTTTGTTAATATAGTCGGATCATATATATGGTGTTTTCCCCTCTCTACCTTGTGATGAATTGAGTTTTCCCTTTGAGATTTCGTTGTTATCGGATTGAATACTTTTTATAGATTTGAGAACACTTGATATATGTCTTGCAATTGAATACTCGTGGTGACAATGGGGTATCGTATTGATTCACTTGATATATGTTTTGGCACTCAACTCGCAGATTCCCGAGGTGACATTGGGGTAATCTATGCATAGGGGTTGATGCATGTTCTTGTCTTTGTTTCTCCGGTAGAAATCTTGGGGCACTCTTTGAAGTTCTTTGTGTTGGATTGAATATTATAAATCTGAATTTGCTTTGGTGTTATTTTAGTACAAGCTCTAGGATAGATTGAACGGAAGGAATAGCTTTGTGTTATTTTAGTATGACCTCTGGAATAGATCGAACAGAAAGAATAGCTTTGAGGTGGTTTCGTACCCTACAGACAATTCCGTCTTATGTTCTCTGCTAGATAGGAACTTTGGAGTGATTTTTCATCACACGTTGAGGGATGGTTATATGATCCAATTATATTAGCACTATTGAGAGATTGCACTAGCGAAAGTACGGACCCTAGGCCTTGTTTCAAAGCATTGCAATACCGTTTTGTGCTCGTTTACTATTTGCTACCTTGTTGTTTTTATTTATTCAGCTTATAAAAGTATATTTATACCATCAATATTACTCTTTTATCACCATCTCTTCGCCGAACTAGTGCACCTATACAATTTGGCATTGTATTGGGTGTGTTGGGGACACAAGAGATTTCTTATATTTGGTTGCAGGGTTGTTCGAGAGAGACCATCTTCATCCGACACCTCCCACGGATTGATAAACCTTAGGTCATCCACTTGAGGGAAAATTGTTACTGTCCCACAAAACTCTGCGCTTGGAGGCCCAACACGAGTCTACAAGAATAAAGTTGCGTAGTAGACATCAGGTAACAGCCCAAAGATGCAGAGCGTAGCGCCCTGTGTAATATATTCATACTGCCGGCTTACAACGCCATATGCAGCAAAGGTAACATCCCAAAGATTTAGAGTGCAGAACTCCAAGTACATAATCAAACACACCGGCGACTTATCGTCCAAAGCCAGGCCGGGTTATCAAAACTCCGGATAGATTCAAATATGAATTACAAGGATCAAGCTACATGGCCGAACCAATTTTAAACCATATATTAATACAGTACACAAGATGAGTCTCAAAAAATGTTCAAATCAAATACAAACCAGGAAAACAAGGCATTCAAAGGCTGCCAAGCCTCAATATCAAGTGATATTCAAGGGCCGCACAGCCACTGAGTTAATCCTTAATTCAAACCTGTAAGCCGGGACTCACATGACCAATCGCCGTTTTAACTTTGACAAGTTCAGGGTCTTTATAAGATTGACTGCCAATAGTACGATGAGTCATTCCAGGATTACCTGGTCGGAGTGGCAAGCATACAAAGGCAGGATAACCCGGATTTCTGGTGAATACACCTGGCGTCCAAGCCTATTACAAGGGACAACAAAGCTATGTTCATTAACAAGGAGCCCCCAAGTAATATTTTGATCAAGGCGTACAAGCCGGATCGGTAGGGTAGTCATAGCTATGCTCAATGAGCAGGAAGACCCCAAGTAATTTGCAATCAAGGCATACAAGCCGGATCAAGAGGGTAGTCATAGCCATGTCCATTTAAACAGGAAGCCCCCAAGTGATCTTATGAATTGACAATAAATACTCGGATTCTCAGATATGAAACGACAGAGACCCTGAATTATCAGGGATACCGGCTTTATTATACTAATCATAATATATACATTGGTAAAAGTATGTACATCACAAGAGCCGGTGGCTCAGGTGTAATAAGGCCGAAGATGAGCAATATTCCACGGCCGGCGGGTCTCCTCCTCCGACGTCCGTGAGTCTTTGTGGTCTCTAACATCGATAAGGTAGTATGACCCGTTGTTCAGATTTTTGCTAACCACAAAGGGCCCTTCCCAAGGTGGGGATAACTTATGCATGTCTGTTTGATCCTGGATGAGCCGGAGCACCAAGTCACCTTCTTGAAAGGTCCGGGTTTTAACCCGACGGCTATGATAACGACGCAAATCTTGCTGGTAAATCGTCGAACGAGCCGCCGCAAGGTCGCACTCCTCATCCAGAAGGTCAAGAGCATCCTGACGTGCTATTTCATTATCAGCTTCAACATAAGCCGCCACACGGTGCGAGTCGTGACGGATGTCACTTGGGAGAACCGCCTCTGCTCTGTAAACCATGAAGAAATGTGTGTAACCCGTAGATCTGTTGGGGTGGTATTGATACTCCAAAGCACTAAAGGTAACTCCTCAACCCAACAACTCGGCGTCCTCTGCAAAGGGACCATAAGCCGGGGTTTTATGCCTTTCAAAATTTCTTGATTGGATCTTTCAGCTTGGCCATTGGACTGGGGGTGAGCCACTGATGATACATCAAGATGAATATGCTCTTGTTGACAAAATTCTTTCATTGCACCCTTAGACAGATTAGTACCGTTATCAGTGATGATACTATGAGGGTATCCAAAATGAAAGATCACCTTTTTAATGAACTGAACCGCTGTCGCTGCATCACATTTGCTGACTGGCTTAGCTTCAACCCACTTTGTAAACTTGTCAACAGCCACCAAGAGGTGAGTCTTTTTGTCCTTGGACCTTTTAAAAGGTCCAACCATATCCAGCCCCCAGACTGCAAACGGCCAAGTAATTGGAATCATCCTTAATTCTTGAGCTGGCACATAGCTCATCTTGAAAATTTCTGACAACCATCACAGTTACCGACCAAGTACTCTGCATCAGCATGAGCCGTCAGCCAATAAAACCCATTTCGAAACGCCTCAGCCACGAGAGATTTAGAGCCAGCATGATGGCCACAATCTCCTTCATGAATCTCACAGCCCTCCTCAGGAGAAACACAATGTTGAAACGCCCCTGTGACACTGCGTCGGTGTAGCTCTCCATTGACAATAGTCATCGACTTAGACCGCCGGGTTATCTGCCTGGCCAAAGTTTCATCTTCAGGTAACTCGCCCCTGGTCATATAAGCAAAATATGGAACTGTCCAATCAGGAATAGCATGAAGAGCCGCCACCAACTGCGCCTTCGGGTCAGGAACAGCAAGATCTTCCTCTGTCGGCAATTTAACCGAAGGATTATGCAGAATATCAAGGAAAACATTAGGTGGTACCGGCTTACACTGGGACCCTAGCCGGCTTAAAGCATCAACCGCCGCATTTTTCCTGTGATCAACATGTTCTACTTGATAACCTTTGAAATGACTAGCAATAACATCAACCTCTCGGTGATAAGCCGCCATGAGTGGATCCTTTGAATCCCAAGTGCCCGAAACTTGCTGAGCCACCAACTTTGAGTCGCCAAAACACCTCACACGACTTAAATTCATCTCTTTAGCCATCTGAAGACCATGGAGCAAGGCTTCATATTCAGCTGCATTGTTAGTACAAGGGAACATCAACCTTAAAACATAAAAAAAATTATCACCTCGTGGGGAAGTTAAAATAACTCCAGCCCCCGAGCCTTCCAATTGCCTGGATCCATCAAAGTGAATAGTCCAATATGTGCTATCTGGCTTCTCCTCAGGCATCTGCAACTCTGTCCAATCGTTGATAAAATCCACAAGTGCTTGAGACTTGATAGTTGTCCGAGGCATATACTTCAAACCATGGGGTCCAAGCTCAATGGCCCACTTAGCTACCCGACCTGTGGCTTCTCTATTTTGAATAATATCCCCTAAAGGGGCAGAACTAACCACAGTGATGGGATGACCAAGGAAATACTATTTCAATTTTCGGCTAGCCATGAACACACCATAAACCAGTTTCAGCCAATGTGGGTATCTCTGCTTGGACTCAATGAGCACCTCACTGACAAAATAAAATGCCCGCTGAACTGGATATTCCTTCCCTGATTCCTTCCTTTCCACAACAATTGCTACACTGATGGCTCTGCTATTAGCAGCCACATATAACAGTAAGGGCTCCTTATCAATAGGAGCTACAAGGATTGGCGACTCAGCCAACTGCTTTTTCAATGCCTCAAACGCCTGATCAGCAGCATCACTCCAGACAAAGTGATATGTTTTCTTCATCATCTGATACAGAGGGATAGCCTTTTCACCCAACCGGCTTATAAACCGGCTTAAGGCCGCGATAGGACCCGCCAAACATTGGACATCATTAATACACGCCGGCTTGGACAAGGAAGTGATAGCCTTGATTTTCTCCGGGTTAGCTTCAATGCCTCTTTCAGAAACCAAAAAACCCAAGAGCTTTCCCGCTGGCACACCAAAAACATATTTTGCCGGGTTAAGCATCATCTTGTAGACTCGGAGATTGTCAAAGGTCTCTTTCAAATCGTCGATCAAGGTCTCCTTCTTCCTGGATTTCACGACAATATCATCCACATAAGCATGAACATTGCGTCCAATCTGGTCATGAAGGCAATTTTGGACACACCGCTGATAAGTCGCCTGGGCACTTTTGAGCCCAAAGGGCATAGACACATAGTAGAAGGCTTCAAAGGGAGTGATGAAAGTTGTCTTCTCCTGGTCCTTAACTGCCATCTTGATCTGATGATAACCAGAGTAAGCATCCAAAAAGCTCAAACGCTCACAACCCGCCATAGCATCAATGATCTGATCAATACGGGGGAGAGCAAAAGGATCAGCCGGACAGGCCTTGTTAAGGTCTGTGTAATGCACACACATACGCCAAGTACCGTTCTTCTTAAGTACCAGCACCGGGTTAGCCAACCACTTAGGATGGAAAACTTCAATGATGAACCCAGCTGCCAAGAGCCAGGCCACTTCTTCACCTATGGCCTTGCGCCTCTCTTCATTCAAACAATGAAGGAATTGCTTGACCGGTTTAAACTTTGGATCAATATTGAGAGTGTGCTCAACGAGTTCCCTCGGTACACCCGGCATGTCTGAAGGTTTCCGTGCAAAGATGTCCCGGTTCTCACGGATGAACTCGATGAGCGCGCTTTCCTATTTCGGATCCATATTAGCACTGATGCTGAACTGCATGGATGAATCGCCAGGAACAAAGTCAATCAGCTTAGTGTCATCTGCCAACTTAAATTTCAACAAGGGGTCATGTTCTGTAGTTGGATTTTTCAAAGGTGTCATATCTGCCGGGTCAACATTATCTTTGTAAAACTTCAACTCCTCTGTTGCATAAACAGACTCAGCATAAGCAACATCGCCCTATCCACACTCCAGAGCTATTTTCCTATCACCATGCACCGTGATAGTGCCTTTATGACCCAACATTTTTAGCTGCAAATAAACATAACAAGGTCGGGCCATGAATTTGGCATAAGCCAGCCGTCCAAATAAGGTGTGACAAGGACTCTTGATTTTAACCACCTCAAAGGTCAATTTTCAGCCCGGTAATCATGGTCATCGCCAAAAGCCACTTCCAATGTTATCTTACCCACCAGATAAGCTGACTTACCAGGCACCACCCCATGGAAAATAGTAGTAGACGGCTTAAGATCTTTGTCAGTTAGATTCATACGGCGGAAAGTCTCATAGTAAAGGATATTAGTGCTACTGCCTCCATCCATAAGCACCTTTGTAAACTTGTATCCTCCCACCTGAGGAGCAACCACCAAAGCCATTTGACCCGGATTGTCAACCCGGGGCGGGTGATCCTCACGACTCCATATGATGGGCTGGTCCGACCATCGCAAGTAACGGGGGACTGCCGGCTCAACTGCGTGCCCTTTTATGAACCTTTTGGTCCCGTTTGCATAAACTTGTGGTAAACACATGATACTAACCAGTATTTAGTTGCTTTGGATTACTCTCATAACCAGACTGCTGCTACTGATTCCCTTGACCAGATTGCTGATTAAAACCACCTTGATTGCCTTGGCCCTGAAAACCGGAATTTGAGCCGCCACCTCCAAAGCCAGGTCCGTGAGAACCGGTCCTGAGCCGCCGTTCGGGCCATGGTTATTCTGGAAAAAATTGGAATTTTTGTACTCATGCATGATGAAGCAATCCTTCCATAGATGATTGGCCGGCTTCTCTTGCATACCATGCTTTGGGCAAGGCTGATTCATCATCGCCTCAATGTTAAACTTTGGCCCACCAAGCCGGAGTGGCTTTCCTTTACGATGCTAATTATTATTCTGCGTATTGGTGTTAGCCATAAAGTCTAAACCGCCATCAGCTTTGCGCTTACCGTTGCCACTTTGACCTGCCATATTATGTTGCTACCCTTTTGCATTGCCGCTCTTCTTCCCCTTGCCAGCTTTCTCCTCATCAGACTCACGGTCTTTCGTACTATGAGAGTCGGCATATTTAACAAGAGCCGCCATGAGCTCCCCCATATCATTGCAGTGGCGCTTAAGCCATCCCAGTTTCTGCTTAAGGGGAAGGAAACGGCAATTCGTCTCCAACATCGGGACTGCTAAGTCGGCATTGATACAGGCCGATGAGTGTATAACGGCCGAAATCCGGCGCACCCAATTGGTTGTTGATTTGCCCTCTCCCTGGACTCAAGAGTCTAAATCCAGAATCGACATAGGCTGCTTGCATCTGTCTTTGAAATTTTGAATAAACCGTGCCTTCAGCTCAGCCCATGACCTGAAAGAGTTAGCGGGCAAACCCTTTAGCCAGGTACGTGCTGGCCCATCCAACATCATGGTGAAGTACTTAGCACATGCAGCATCACCAACATCCAGCATCTCCATAGCCATCTCGTAGCTCTCAACCCAGGCCTCTGGGGGTTGATCCGCTGTGTAATTAGGCACCTTGCAAGGGCCCATGAAATCCTTAGGCAAGCGCTCGTTACATAGAGCCGGCACTAAACACAGCACACCAAGGGTTCTAGAGGTCACACCTGCCTCTAGAGACGCCATTGGGTAAACCGGAGATTGTTGCTGAGCCTCCAGTTGAGCCGCCAGCTCAGCCTCGCACCACGCTCTGCCCTGGTCCACCAAAGCCTGAGCATCATTACCAGCGCGCGGCGGGTGAGGCCTACGAGGCTGGTTATGGTGCCGCTCACTGCTCGACACTACTGGCGAATCAATGTGCCTGTTATAACTCCAGCTTGGACGCGGGGTTGAATGAATCCGTTCACGACTGTATGAATAAGCCACCTGCTGAGCCACTGCTGTCTAAAGAAGCTCTCCAGCTCGCCGTATCTCCATCGCAGCTGGTGACTCGTCCTAAACAGGGAGAGCCGCCAATCGGGTAGCCGCGGCGATCATATTGTCTAGAGGGTTAGAATAATGACCCGGTGGTGTCGGAATCTGCTGAGGTGGAGTCCAATTCAAACGTGGGGGGTCTGCAACATGTGGCTGAACCGGTGCTCCGGGTACAGGTGCCTCAACGGCCTGGTTCACCACGGGCGGGTTATTGGTTCCTGCCCCAGGTGTGTTGAAAAGATTTCTTGCATCGTACTCTGGAGGCAAACGACTCTGGTGCCTTCTCCACATAATAGAGTTTGAAGCATTCTGATCCAAGGTGAGCTGGAATGACTCTGCCTGAATTCGTTGTGATTGCGCATCCAAGGTGGCTCGCTCCGTCGCCATCCTAGTGTTCTCAGCAGCAAGTTCTTCCTTGGCTTGAGCTATCTCATCTCGCAGTTTCGCTTGGGGAATGCACTAATTTCAAAAAAAAAATCCTATGATCACGCAAGATATATCTAGGAGAAGCATAGCAACGAGCAGGGAGAGTGTGTCCACGTACCCTCGTAGACCGAAAGTGGAAGCGTTTTATCAACGCGATTGATGTAGTCGTACGTCTTCACGATCTGACCTATCCTAGCACCGAACGTATGGCACCTCCGTGTTCAGCACACGTTCAGCTCGATGACGTCCCTCGTACTCTTGATCCAGTTGAGGCCGAGGGAGAGCTTCGTCAGCACGACGGCGTGGCGACGGTGATGATGAAGCGGCACAGGGCTTCGCCTAAGCACTACGATGATATGACCGAGATGTGTAACTATGGCGGGGGGGCACCGCACACGGATAAAATATCAACTTGTGTGTTCTAGGGTGCCCCCTCCCCACGTATATAAAGGAGGGGGAGGAGGAGGCCGGCCAAGGGGGAAGTCCTACTAGGACTCCAAACCTAGTAGGATTCGCCCCCCCTTCCTATTCCAAGTGGGAGAAGGGGGGAAGGAGGAGGAGGAGAGAAGGAAGGAGGGGGGCACCGCCCCCTCCCCTTGTCCAATTCGGATTGGGGCAAGGGGGCGCGCGTCACCTCTTGGCCGACCCTCTCTCTTCTCCACTAAGGCCCATGAGGCCGAATAGCTTCCCGGAGGGGGTTCCGATAACCCCCGGTACTCCAAAACTTATCCGAAACGAACCGAACCATTCCGGTGTCCGAATGTAGCCTTCCAATATATGAATCTTTATGTCTCGACCATTTCGAGCCTCCTTGTCATGTCCGTGATCTCATTCGGGACTCCGAACAACCTTCGGTACATCAAATCACATAACTCATAGTACAAATCGTCATCGAACATTAAGCGTGCAGACCCTACGGGTTCGAGAACTATGTAGACATGACCGAGACACATCTCCGATCAATAACCAATAGCGGAACCTGGATGCTCATATTGGCTCCTCCATATTCTACGAAGATCTTTATCGGTCAAACCTCATAACAACATACGTTGTTCCCTTTGTCATCGGTATGTTACTTGCCCGAGATTCGATCGTCGGTATCATCATACCTAGTTCAATCTCGTTACCGGCAAGTCTCTTTACTTGTTCCGTAATGCATCATCCCGCAACTAACTCATTATTCACATTGCTTGCAAGGCTTATAGTGATGTGCATTACCGAGAGGGCCCAGAGATACCTCTCTGAAACACGGAGTGACAAATCCTAATCTCGATCTATGCCAACTCAACAAACACCGTCGGAGACACCTGTACAGCATCTTTATAATCACGCAGTTACGTTGTGACATTTGATAGCACACTAAGTGTTCCTCCGGTATTCGGGAGTTGCATAATCTCATAGTCATAGGAACATGTATAAGTCATGAAGAAAGCAATAGCAATAAACTAAACGATCATAGTGCTAAGCTAACGGATGGGTCTTGTCCATCACATCATTCTCTAATGATGTAATCCCGTTCATCAAATGACAACACATGCCTATGGCTAGGAAACTTAACTATCTTTGATTAATGAGCTAGTCAAGTAGAGGCATACTAGGGACACTTTGTTTGTCTATGTATTCACACATGTACTAAGTTTCCGGTTAATACAATTATTGCATCAATAATAAACATTTATCATGATATAAGGAAATATAAATAACAACTTTATTATTGCCTCTAGGGCATATTTCCTTCAGTCTCCCACTTGCACTAGAGTCAATAATCTAGATTACATAGTAATGATTCTAACACCCATGGAGTCTTGGTGCTGATCATGTTTTGCTCGTGAGAGAGGCTTAGTCAACGGGTCTGCAACATTCAGATCTGTGTGTATTTTGCAAATCTCTATGTCCCCTTCCGGCACTTGATGACGGATGGAATTGAAGCGTCTCTTGATGTGCTTGGTTCTCTTGTGAAATCTGGATTCCTTCGCCAAGGCTATTGCTCCAGTATTGTCACAAAAGATTTTCGTTGGACCCGATGCACTAGGTATGACACCTAGATTGGATATGAACTCCTTCATCCAGACTCCTTCATTTGTTGCTTCCAAAGCAGTTATGTACTCCGCTTCACACGTAGATCCCGCCACGACGCTTTGCTTAGAACTGCACCAACTGACAGCTCCACCGTTCAATATAAATACGTATCCGGATTGTGACTTAGAGTCATCCGGATCAGTGTCAAAGCTTGCATCGACATAACCATTTATGACGAGCTTTTTGTCACCTCCATAAATGAGAAACATATCCTTAGTCCTCTTCAGGTATTTCAGGATGTTCTTGACCGCTGTCCAGTGATCCACTCCTGGATTACCTCCCGGCTATACTTATAGCAAGGCACACATCAGGTCTGGTACACAGCATTGCATACATGATAGAACCTATGGCTGAAGCATAGGGAATGACTTTCATTTTCTCTCTATCTTCTGGAGTGGTCGGGCATTGAGTCTGACTCAACTTCACACCTTGTAACACAGGCAAGAACCCTTTCTTTGCTTGATCCATTTTGAACTTCTTCAAAACTTTGTCAAGGTATGTGCTTTGTGAAAGTCCAATTAAGTGTCTTGATCTATCTCTATAGATCTTGATGCCCAATATGTAAGCAGCTTCACCGAGGTCTTTCATAGAAAAACTCTTATTCAAGTATCCTTCTATGCTATCCAGAAATTATATATCATTTCCAATCAACAATATGTCATCCACATATAATATTAGAAATGCTACAGAGCTCCCACTCACTTTCTTGTAAATACAGGCTTCTCCAAAAGTCTGTATAAAACCTTATGCTTTGATCATAGTATCAAAACGTTTATTCCAACTCCAAGAGCCTTGCACCAGTCCATAAATGGATCGCTGGAGCTTGCACACTTTGTTAGCATCCTTTGGATCGATAAAACCTTTTGGTTGCATCATATAAAACTCTTCTTCCAGAAATCCATTCAGGAATGCAGGTTTTACATCCATTTGCCAAATTTCATAATCATAAAAGCGGCAATTGCTAACATGATTCGGTCAGACTTAAGCATCGCTACGGGTGAGTAAGTCTCATCGTAGTCAACTCCTTGAACTTGTCGAAAACCTTTCGCAACAAGTCAAGCTTTGTAGACAGTAACATTACCGTCAACGTCAGTCTTCTTCTTGAAGATCCATTTATTCTCTATGGTTTGCCGATCATCAGGAATGTCAACCAAAGTCCATACTTTGTTCTCATACATGGATCCCATCTCAGATTTCATGGCTTCAAGCCATTTCGCGGAATCTAGGCTCATCATCGCTTCCTCATAGTTCGTAGGTTCGTCATGGTCAAGTAACATGACCTCCAAAACAGGATTACCGTACCACTCTGGTGCGGATCTTACTCTGGTTGACCTACGAGGTTGGTATTAACTTGATCTGAAGTTTCATGATCACTATCATTAGCTTCCTCACTAATTGGTGTAGGAATCACTGGAACTGATTTCTGTGATGAACTACTTTCCAATTTGGGAGCAGGTACAATTACCTCATCAAGTTCTACTTTCCTCCCACTCACTTCTTTCGAGAGAAACTCCTTCTCTAGAAAGGATCCATTCTTGGCAACGAATATCTTGCCTTCGGATCTGTGATAGTAGGTGTACCCAACAGTCTCCTTTTGGTATCCTATGAATATACATTTCTCCGATTTGGGTTCGAGCTTATCGGGTTGAAGCTTTTTCACATAAGCATCGCAACCCCAAACTTTAAGAAACGACAACTTGGGTTTCTTGCCAAACCACAATTCATAAGGTGTCGTCTCAACGGATTTAGATGGTGCCCTATTTAACGTGAATGCAGCCGTCTCTAAAGCATAACCCCAAAATGATAGCAGTAAATCAGTAAGAGACATCATAGATCGCATCAATAAAGTGCGGTTACGACGTTCGGACACACCATTACGCTGTGGTGTTCCAGGTGGCATGAGTTGCGAAA
The DNA here is from genome assembly GCF_002575655.3 of Aegilops tauschii subsp. strangulata. NCBI lineage: Eukaryota > Viridiplantae > Streptophyta > Magnoliopsida > Poales > Poaceae > Aegilops > Aegilops tauschii. Next base: position 492,195,926 of record NC_053039.3, read on the forward strand.
CTATTCCCCATTGTTTCAAATGAAGACCAAACTCGTAACTCAAATATTCACCTCCGTGATCAGATCGTAGAAACTTTATTTTCTTGTTATGATGATTTTCCACTTCACTCTGAAATTCTTTGAACTTTTCAAATGTTTCAGACTTATGTTTCATCAAGTAGATATATCCATATCTGCTCAAATCTTCTGTGAAGGTCAGAAAATAACGATACCCGCCGCGAGCCTCAACACTCATCGGACCGCATACATCGGTATGTATTATTTCCAACAAGTCTGTTGCTTGCTCCATTGTTCCGGAGAACGGAGTCTTAGTCATCTTGCCCATGAGGCATGGTTCACAAGCATCAAGTGATTCCAAAAGCCCATCAGCATGGAGTTTCTTCATGCGCTTTACACCAATATGACCTAAATGGTAGAGCCACAAATAAGTTGCACTATCATTATTAAACTTATATCTGTTGGCTTCAATACTATGAATATGTGTGTCACTACTATCGAGATTCAACAAAAATAAACCACTCATCAAGGGTGCATGACCATAAAATATATTACTCGTATAAATAGAACAACCATTATTCTCTGATTTAAATGATTAATCGTCTCACATCAAACAAGATCCAGATATAATGTTCATGCTTAACGTTGGCACCAAATAACAATTATTCAGGTCTAAAACTAATCCCGAAGGTAGATGTAGAGGTAGCGTGCCGACGGCGATCACATCGACTTTGGAACCATTTCCCACATGCATCGTCACCTCGTCCTTAGCCAATCTTCGCTTAATCCGTAGCCCCTGTTTCGAGTTGAAAATATGAGCAACAGAACCAATATCAAATACCCAGGCGCTACTACGAGCATTAGTAAGGTACACATCAATAACATGTATATCAAATATACCTTTCACTTTGCCATCCTTTTTATCGGCCAAATACTTGGGGCAGTTCCGCTTCCAGTGACCAGTCCCTTTGCAGTAGAGGCACTCAGTCTCAGGCTTAGGTCCAGACTTGGGCTTCTTCACTTGAGCAGCAACTTGCTTGCCATTCTTCTTGAAGTTCCCCTTCTTCCCTTTACCCATTTTCTTGAAACTAGTGGTCTTGTTAACCATCAACACTTGATGCTCCTTCTTGATTTCTACCTCCACAGCCTTTAGCATCGCAAAGAGCTTGGGAATAGTCTTTTCCATCCCTTGCATATTATAGTTCATTACGAAGCTTTTGTAGCTTGGTGGCAGTGATTGAAGAACTCTGTCAATGACACTATCATCAGGAAGATTAACTCCCAGTTGAGTCAAGTGGTTGTGGTACCAAACATTCTGATTATATGTTCACTGACAGAACTATTCTCCTCCATCTTGCAGCTGTAGAACTTATTGGAGACTTCATATCTCTCAATCCGGGCATTTGCTTGAAATATTAACTTCAACTCCTGGAACATCTCATATGCTCCATGACGTTCAAAGCGTCATTGAAGTCCCCGTTCTAAGCCATAAAGCATGGCACACTGAACTATCGAGTAGTCATCAGCTTTGCTCTGCCAGACGTTCACAACGTCCGGAGTTGCTCCTGCAGCGGGTCTTGCACCTAGCGGTGCTTCCAGGACGTAATTCTTCTGTGCAGCAATGAGGATAATCCTCAAGTTACGGACCCAGTCCGTGTAGTTGCTACCATCATCTTTCAACTTAGCTTTCTCTAGGAACGCATTAAAATTCAAAGAAACAGTAGCACGGGCCATTGATCTACAACAACATAGACATGCAAAATACTATCAGGTACTAAGTTCATGATAAATTAAAGTTCAATTAATCATATTACTTAAGAACTCACACTTAGATAGACATCCCTCTAATCATCTAAGTGATCACGTGATCCATATAAACTAAACCATGTCCGATCATCACGTGAGATGGAGTAGTTTTCAATGGTGAACATCACTATGTTGATCATATCTACTATATGATTCACACTCGACCTTTCGGTCTCAGTGTTCCGAGGCCATATCTGCATATGCTAGGCTCGTCGAGTTTAACCCGAGTATTCTACGTGTGCAAAACTGGCTTGCACCCGTTGTATGTGAACGTAGAGCTTATCACACCCGATCATCACATGGTGTCTCGGCACGACGAACTGTAGCAACATTGCATACTCAGGGAGAACACTTGTACCTTGAAATTTAGTGAGAGATCATCTTATAATGCTACCACCGTACTAAGCGAAATAAGATGCATAAAGGATAAACATCACATGCAATCAATATAAGTGATATGATATGGCCATCATCATCTTCTGCCTTTGATCTCCATCTCCAAAGCACCATCATGATCACCATCATCACCGGCTTTACACCTTGATCTCCATTGTAGCATCATTGTCGTCTCGCCAACTATTGCTTCTATGACTATCGCTACCGCTTAGTGATAAAGTAAAGCAATTACATGGCGATTGCATTTCATACAATAAAGCGGCAACCATAAGGCTCCTGCCAGTTGCCGATAACTTTTACAAAACATGATCATCTTATACAACAATTTATATATCATTAAGTCTTGACCATATCACATCACAGCAAGCCCTGCAAAAACAAGTTAGACGTCCTCTACTTTGTTGTTGCAAGTTTTACGTGGCTGCTACGGGCTTCGCAAGAACCGTTCTTACCTACGCATCAAAACCACAATGATTTTTCGTCAAGTGTGTTGTTTAACCTTCAACAAGGACCGGGTGTAGTCAAACTCGATTCAACTAAACTTGGAGAAACAGACACCCACTAGCCACCTGTGTGCGAAGCACGTTGGTAGAACCAGTCTCATGAACACGGTCATGTAATGTCGGTCTGGGCCGCTTCATCCAACAATACCGCTGAATCAAAGTATGACATGCCAGTCAGCAGTATGACTATTATCGCCCACAACTCTTTGTGTTCTACTCGTGCATATAACATATACGCATAGACCTGGCTCTGATACCACTATTGGGGAACGCAATAATTTGAAAAAAATCCTACGACAAGATCTCTCTAGGAGAAGCATAGCAACGAGCGGGGAGAGTGTGTCCATGTACCCTCGTAGACCGAAAGCGGAAGCATTTTATCAACGCAGTTGATGTAGTCATACGTCTTCACGATCCGACCTATCCTAGCACCGAACATATGGCACCTCCGTGTTCAGCACACGTTCAGCTTGATGACGTCCCTCGTACTCTTGATCCAGTTGAGGCCGAGGGAGAGTTTCGTCAGCACAACGGCGTGGCGACGGTGATGATGAAGTTACCAGCGCAGGGCTTCGCCTAAGCACTACGACGATATGACCGAGTTGTGTAACTGTGGAGGGGGGCACCGCACACGGCTAAAATATCAACTTGTGTGTTCTAGGGTGCCCCCCTCCCCACGTATATAAAGGAGGGGGAGGAGGAGGCCGGCCAAGGGGGGTGGCACGCCATGGGGGGGAAGTCCTACTAGGACTCCAAACCTAGTAGGATTCGCCCCCCCTTTCCTATTCCAAGTGGGAGAAGGTGTCGGTGTGGAACGACACCTATGGGATCACAAGAATCCCTACTACGATTGTCGGGGCGCAGGGTTGCGAGAAGAGCAGGATTAGTAATCAGCACAAGGATCGTTTACCCAGGTTCTGGCCGCGAGGATGCGTAAAACCCTAGTCCTGCTTTGGTGGATGTATTTCAGAGAGTTCTTGAGCTCTCGAACTAGCTATGGTGGGTGCGTGGTTCCAAAGAGCCGAATCCTTCTCCAGTATGCCATGGGCCTCCTTTTATAGTCGAAAGGGGCTGCCACAGTGGCATACAGGAGGTGGAAAGGCGTACATTATTGCGAGCTTATCGCTCGTATTACAGGACAAGATGCATTTAATGCACCGCTGAGGTGTCCCCTAGCTTTATCGGGGACGGGGGCGAGGCCCGTCCCGTCCGTCACCGCTCCTCCTCGCTTCGACACGCGCCCTGGCCAGCAATGCGTGCAGCGCCACGTAGGCAGGCAGGCAGCTGAGGTGGCGCGGCGGTGGAGCCTTCACGAAGATCTGCATGCCACCACGCAGGCGCTTGATGAGTTGGCCTGGGAGCTGCATGTGGCAACGCAGGTGCCCGCTCAGCTGGTTGAGCTGGCAGCTGCATGCGAACGGCGGCGGAGACTTGGTTTGTGCGGGTCTGGCAGTGGCCCTGCTGGCGTCCTCGGTGAGGGCCTTGCCGGGTGGCCCGGCAAGGGTCTTGCCGTGGCGCGCTGTCATCCCCGGCAAGGATCTTGTCGGGGGTCTTGTGGCTCTCCTCGGCAAGGATCTTGCCGAGGACCGTTGTCTTTTAATCCTCATCTGATCTTGAACATTCCTTGTCTTCACAAAGATCTGCATGCCACCATGGAGGTGCCTCCCGAGCCCTAGTTCCAACGTGGTTGGTTGAGTTGGAACCCGTGGGCTCAAGGGTAGCTCACTCCGCTGGCGTGGGCGAGCCGCCCCGGCAAGGGTCTTGCCGGGGAGCCTGCTTTGCCTCTCTGCTTCTTTGCGGTCTTGATCTTGGCGTTGCTCTGGCTGTCTTGAGCTTTGGTTTTACCTTGGTTCACCTGCTCCCGCTCTGCTTGGTGCGGCCGTGGGCGCGGCTCCGACTATCCATGCACAGGTAAAGGGGTACAAAAGTGCGCCCCCTCTTTTGTACACCGACAGGAGCCCCCGGGCCTGGGCCACACATAAGCGCGACACGTTGTTGGGCCAGGCCCAAAATGGTGCGCGGGCAGGCGGGGCGGTTTTTATCGCGGTAGAACTTTTCGCGCGCTGCGCTTCCCACGACCCGCGTCGAATGCGCGACGTGGAGGGGTGCGTGTGATGTGGGCGGCATGCGTGGGACGGTTTCCGCACGCATGCATCACATCGCAGTAAAGGGGCGGCTCGCGCCTTCCCCGTAAAAAGAGGGAGGCGTGGAGGCGCGGCTCATTTACTGAACGGGGCCGGGGCGCGGTCTTCAAGGCGTCCACACCCCACGATCACGGGGTGGGGAGAGGTCGCTTCACCCGTCCCCTCAGTTATGCATGTCCGCCACGCGTCCTTCATGCGCCTGGGGTGGCAAGAGGTGGAGGCGGGAAACCGGGCTGTCGCTGGTTGGGGCAGCGGGTCGGTCTCGATCCCCTGCGCCTCTGGTGTCTGGATTGGTCGAGCGGGGGGGCCGAGCCCCGACCCCGCCCCTTTATAAGGAGAGGGAAGGGGGGGATGGCATCCCGTATTCTTCTATCTTCTATCTCCTCCTGCTTCTGCTTCTTCGACTCACCTGCCATGGAGAAGGGGATCCGGTCCCTCGACGGTGGCGGCGAGGGTTGCCGCTCGACAACGCATCCCTCCTCCTCCTGAGCCCGCGGTGGTGGAGCCGGCCGCGAGGGGAAGGGGGAGGGGACGAGGCCGTGGGCGCGACCGCGGCAGAGGTCGCGGAGCTCGGGGAAGAGGAGGACGGGGCGGCGCGCCGGCCTCGCCCCCGCCAATGATGCCTTTCTCGACGGAGGGCCACGTTGAAGACCAGCCCTGCGAGTTCTTCATCAGGTTGCGTCGGCCTCCGTGTCGTCGTCTTCGTCTCCCCGCCCCGTTTGCTCGGGTGATGGGGCGTGACCCGCCCCAGACCCTCAGGTTGCACATGAGGGGCTGTGGGAATGGGGGCACGCGGGTCGACGTTGACTTCCCGGCTCCTCGGGTCATGTACCTCTGCCGTGGATGGAAGACGTTCGCTCACATCCACAGCCTGACGGCAGGGCTCGTCCTCTACTTCAAATTAATGGAGGACGGCCTGCTCTCCGTCAAGGTCTTCGGAGAGTTTGGAACTCGCCTGAAGTGCTGCGTGGAGAGCTCCTCCGACAGAGACTCCGACGATGGAAGATCTTCCTCGAGCGATAGTGACGAGGAGGACAATGGGGCAGATGATGGGGACGAGTCCGACTAGGCGTCGGACACCCCGCGCCTGGGCGGGTGCGGCAGCAGCAGCATCTGCACCTGGCCGCTCCTCCGGCGGGGTTTCGCCGGGGGAGGGGCCAGCTCCTTGAACTTCTCGGGGCTGTCTCCTTGGGCGGCTGGCGTCGGGAGGCTGCGGAAGAGGAAGAGGGCAGGCGGCAAGGCCGTCAACTCGGAGTACGCGGGCAGCGACGCCTTCATCACGTATTGCCGGTCCTGCCGCCTCGTCTTCCAGCTCCTTTCCCAGCACCGTCATCACCGGCCCACCCTTGGGTAGCCACCGAGGTGTTCTCTTGGTGCTTTCTGCTGCTCGTAGCTCGCCTAGGCGCCCCTTTTGCCCTTTAGCCTTCTTGACCTGCCTCCTGAGGAGAGGGACAAGAAAGGGATTACGGGCATCTCATCTCTTTTTTAGTTTGTAAGCCTGCGGGCCTTCATTAAATTTAGAACTTGTAATCCCCTTGCTCATGTTTTTCATTCCGTACGAATTGTACCTGTGTGGGATGTTTTTAATGAAAAAGGGATGTTTGCCGGGGTTTTGTTTGCGGGTAGACCCCGCGACATGGAGCGAATCCTTGTTCTTGTTTAAGATAAACGTTTTTTGCCCGGCAACAGGCCTTGCCGTCCCCCTCACTCCACTCGACCATTCTCGCGCTCTTGGCGGAGGCAGGGATGAAGTGGGCTTAGGCTCCTCGTTCTATCTCCTTGCCGCCGCGGCTACAACCAAATCCAGACCTAGGAGATAATCCTTAGGTATAGGAAAAAGGGGAGCAAGGTAGCCTGGAGATAAAATGAGGTTTCACATGCCCCAGTTCCGTTCTGAAATGCATGACAGAGGATGAAAGACTTATGTGGATCTGCAGCCCCCGGCAACCTTGTCTCGCCGCGGTTGGATCCTTGTACTTGCAACCCCCGGCAACTCTGGTTTGCCGGGGTCGGGACGCCGGTCCGTTCTCTTTCTTCCAAGTAGCTCAGCAGAAGTGCTCATGTGCCCTGCGAACCAAAGGAGAACAGAAAAGAACAGAGAGACGCGCACTCAACCTCTAGGCTAGGGGTTAGTCGCCGCTAAGCACTATCAACCCTAACCAAGGAAGAGACTCGACCTAGCATGCATGCTATAACTTAGGGTGATAGCGCTTCATTTATTTGTGCTCAGGGTCTGCGCCTGGCTTTGTACAAAGGGTTACATGCCTTGCCGGCAAGGCTTGTACAAAAGGTGCCTTGTCGGGGAGCCCGGCAAGCCGCGCCTTATGGGTAAAACTTGCGAAGATGCTCAATGTTCCAGGAGTTGCTCACTGGAACGGCATCTTCGGTCTCCAGGCGGACTGCGCCGGGCCTGGTGACTTGTATTACCCAATAAGGGCCTTCCCACTTCTCCGTCAACTTGTTGGAATTCTTGGCCGACTGAACGCGCCGAAGAACAAGGTCGCCTTCCTCAAAGCTTCGGGCATGAACCTTGCGGATACGGTAGCGCCGCAAGGCTTGCTGGTAGCGTGCTGCTCTCACAGCCGCCCGAAGACGATCTTCCTCAAGGAGCGTCGCATCATCTTGCCGCAACTGCTCTTGCTCAAGCTCATCATAAGCGAGCACTCGAGGTGACCCGTATATGAGTTCCGTGAGGAGAACTGCCTCCGCCCCGTATACTAGGGCGAATGGTGTCTGACCGGTGGCTCGATTTGGCGTCGTCCTGATCGACCAAAGAACCGCCGGCAACTCATCAATCCAGCGCCTTCCGCTCTTGTGCAGCCTGTCAAAGGTCTTCGTTCTCATGCCTCCAACACTTCAGCGTTCGCCCTCTCTGCTTGGCCGTTGCTCCGGGGGTGTGCCGCGGAAGCAAAACAGACCTTCCTGCCGAGGTCTTGAATGTACTGCATGAAGGTGTGGCTTGTGAACTGCGTGCCGTTGCCGGTGATGACTCTGCTTGGCACACCAAAATGGAAGACTAGTCCTTTGAAGAACTTGACGGCTGACTGGGTTGTCACCTTCCTCACTGGTTCCACCTCTGGCCACTTTGTGAACTTGTCGATTGCAACGTACAAGTACTCAAAGCCCCCGACAGCACGGGGGAAAGGGCCCAGTATGTCGAGCCCCCAGACCGAGAATGGCCAGGAGGGAGGGATTATTTGAAGGGCTTGAGCCGGTTGATGAAGCTTCTTTGAATGGAACTGACACGCTTCACACTTGGTTACTAGTATCGTCGCATCGTGGAGGGCGGTGGGCCAGAAGTAACCTTGCCGGAACGCCTTCCCGGTAAGGGCCCTCGACCCTATGTGGGAGCCACATATACCTCCATGTATGTCTGCCAACAGCTCCAGTCCTTCCTCCCGGGGGATGCACTTCAATCTCACACCGTTCGGCCTTCTCCTGTACAGGACGTCATCGACGAACTGGTATAGGGCAGACCGACGGACTACCTTTTCCGCTTCTTCCTGCTCCTCGGGAAGTTCCCCTGTTTGGAGGAATCGGACAGTATGCTGCGCCCACGCCGGAGCCTGGGGCTCGACGGCAAGGACCAAAGGCATTTCCTCTGCCATGGGAGCGGATGTCTCTACGGCCAGGGCTCGACGCCCTGCCAGAGCCAGTTGCTCTCTGGCAGGCTCAGCGTCCACGGCAGCATCCTTGCCGGCAGCCCCGGGGGGCTCGGTAGGAAAATACTCGCCGGGACCTGATTTCCTTCGCTTGTTCTGCCCTGTTGATGGTTCGATGGATGGCTGAGTTAACTGGAGCAAAAAGGTACCTGGTTCCATAGGTAGCTTGAATGCAGCACGCTTCGACAGGTAATCGGCGATGTCGTTCTCCGCTTGGGGAACGTGCGCTTGGATACCGTCAAAGCGCTCCTCCAGCTTCCTCACTTCATCTATGTAGGCCTCCATCAATGGGCTCTGGTAATCCTTGTTGACCTGTCTGACAACAAGCTACGAGTCACCCCTGATGATGAGCTTCTTCACCCCGAGGTCCGCCGCGATCCTGAGACCGGCAAGCAGCCCCTCGTACTCAGTAGTGTTGTTTGTGGACATCTCCCTGGGAAAGTGCATCTGGATCACGTACTTGAGGTGCTCTCCGGTGGGTGCGACAAGCAGCACACCGGCACCGGCGCCTTGCAGTGAGAAAGCCCCATCAAAGTACATGATCCAGTCGCAGTCTGCTTCCTTGCCGGGGAGAACGGTCTCTTGGATTTCTTCGTCAGGTGTTGAGGTCCATTCTGCAATGAACTCTGCCAAGATTCTGCTCTGGATTGTCGAAGTACTTTCAAACTTCAACCCAAAGCTCGACAACTCCAAGGCCCATTCCACAATCCATCCGGTCGCATCTGGGTTGTGCAGTATCCGTTGTAGCGGGAGGCGGGTGACGACAGTGATCTCGTGGGCTTGGAAGTAATGACGCAGCTTCCTCGAGGCCATAAGGAGGCCGAAGAGAAATTTCTGCACACCGGAGTACCTCGACCTAGCCCCCTGCAAAGAGGGAGCTGACAAAGTAAACCGGGTGCTGCATCATCTTCTTCTTCTGCACCACTTCGCTTGACTGTGCGGGTGTTGCCCCGATGGCGTCGGACTCTGCCGGGGGCCTTGCCTTGCCGGCACCAGGTCCTGCCGGGGGAATCTTTGGCTCGCCGTCCGCTGGTTCTGCTATCGCCACTGCCTCCTCGTCGACCTCCCTCTGTGCCACCAGTGCGGCGCTGACCACTTGATTCGTTGCCGCTAGGTACAGCAGCAACGGTTCTTGTGGCTTAGGCGCAACCAGTATTGGCGTGGAGTAAAGGTATTTCTTCAGATCCTGCAATGTCGGCTCGGCTTCTGGGGTCCACTCCATCGGACCTGCCTTCTTCAAGATTTTGAAGAAGGGAAGGGCGCGCTCGGCGGACTTGGAGATGAACCGGCTCATGGCGGCGACGCAGCCGGTGAGCCGACGCACATCCTTGATCCGCTTGGGCGCCTCAATCTGTTCAATAGCCTTGATTTTGTCTGTGTTTGCCTCGATCCCGCGCTGCGACACAAAGAATCCGAGAAGGTTGCCGGACGGAACGCCGAAGACACACTTCTCAGGATTCAGCTTAAGGTTGATCTTGCGCAGGTTGGCAAACGTCTCTTCGAGATCTTGCACAAGGGTTGCCCCGTCCTTGGTTTTGACCACTATGTCATCCATGTATGCCTCCATATTTCTATGGAGCTGGGGTTCAAAACCAATTTGGACTGCCCTTGTAAACGTCGAGCCAGCACTCTTCAACCCGAAAGGCATCCGTAAAAAGCAATACGTACCACATGGGGTGATCAATGCTGTCTTCTCTTCATCTTCTCTTGTCATAAAGATTTGGTGGTAGCCTGAGTAGGCGTCGAGGAATGACAGCAGATCACACCCGGCCATGGAGTCGACAATCTGGTCGATGCGCGGCTATGGGAAGGGGTCCTTGGGACAAGCCTTATTGATGTCTGTGTAGTCAATACACAGCCTCCACTTCCCATTTGCTTTGCGCACCACTACCGGATTGGCCAACCACGTCGGATGGAGCAGTCCTCTCACCAAACCCGCTGCTTCCAACTTCCTATGTCGGGCTTGAACGTGCGGTGGGACGGCCACTGGAACTACCGCAGCTCACGGGTAAAGGCTGGGCAGCCCACCTCGTAAGGTAGGCCGCCGGAGCCCCCCGGCGCTGGGTGGTCCATAGCGGGTCCCGCCCGCTTGTCCGACTGGTGGCGTGTATCACGTCGGCGCTCGATAGTGGTTCGAGCATCTTCGTGAGCTCGTTCTCGAAGAACTTGGCGCTGGTCGCGGCGGGTCCGCGGGTCGGACGACGCTATGGAGATGTTATCACAAGCGTCGTCATGACGGGCCGACGCCCACGGCGGCTGGCGAGGAGGGGGAGAGTGCACCATAACCGCAGCACCCCCGGTCCTCCCAGCGCTGGCATGAGGTGGCTCGGTGGGGCGCCGGCCCGAGGGTCCTGCCGGCCGCGGCTCATCTTTGTTGGCTGAAGGAAATATGCCCTAGAGGCAATAATAAAGTATTATATATTTCCTTGTATCATGATAAATGTTTATTATTCATGCTAGAATTGTATTAACCGGAAACATAATACATGTGTGAATACATAGACAAACAAAGTGTCACTAGTATGCCTCTACTTGACTAGCTCGTTAATCAAAGATGGTTATGTTTCCTAGCCATAGACATGAGTTGTTATTTGATTAACGGGATCACCTCATTAGGAGAATGACGTGATTGACATGACCCATTACGTTAGCTTAGCACCCAATCGTTTAGTATGTTGCTATTGCTTTCTTCATGACTTATACATGTTCCCATGACTATGAGATTATGCAACTCCCGTTTACCGGAGGAACACTTTGTGTGCTACCAAACGTCACAACGTAACTGGGTGATTATAAAGGTGCTCTACAGGTGTCTCCAAAGGTACTTGTTGGGTTGGCGTATTTCGAGAATAGGATTTGTCACTCCGATTGTCGGAGAGGTATCTCAGGGCCCACTCGGTAATGCACATCACTATAAGCCTTGCAAGCATTGTGACTAATGAGTTAGTTGCGGGATGATGTATTACGGAACGAGTAAAGAGACTTGCCGGTAACGAGATTGAACTAGGTATCGAGATACCGACGATCGAATCTCGGGCAAGTAACATACCGATGACAAAGGGAACAACGTATGTTGTTATGCGGTCTGACCGATAAAGATCTTCGTAGAATATGTGGGAGCCAATATGGGCATCCAGGTCCCGCTATTGGTTATTGACCGGAGAGGTGTCTCGGTCATGTCTACATAGTTCTCGAACCCAAAGGGTCCGCACGCTTAAAGTTACGATGACAGTTATATTATGAGTTTATGTGATTTGATGTACCGAAGGTTGTTCGGAGTCCCGGATGTGATCACGGACATGACGAGGAGTCTCGAAATGGTCGAGACGTAAAGATTGATATATTGGACGACTATATTCGGACACCGGAAGTGTTCCGGAGAAGTTTCGGATTAAACCGGAGTGCCGGAGGGTTACCGGAACCCCCCGGGGAAGTATTGGGCCTTAGTGGGCCTTGAGGGGAGAGAGAGGACAGCAGCCAGGAGGTGGTGCGCCCCCTCCCAGAGGAGTCCTAGTTGGACTAGGAGAGGGGGGGCGCAGCCCCCTTTCCCTCTCCCTCTCCCTCTCTTTCCTTCCCCCCTTCTTTTCCTAGTAGGACTAGGAAAGGGGAGTCCTACTCCTACTAGGAGGAGGACTCCCCCCCTCTCCTTGGCGCGCCCCATAGGCAGCCGGCCTCCCCCTTGCTCCTTTATATACGGGGGCAGGGGGGCACCTAAGAACACACTTGATATACGATATTTTAGCCGTGTGCGGTGCCCCCCTCCACCAGATTACACCTCGATAATACCGTCCCGAAGCTTAGGCGAAGCCCTGCGTCGGTGGAACATCATCATCGTCACCACGCAGTCGTGCTGACGAAACTCTCCCTCAACACTCAGCTGGATCGGAGTTCGAGGGACGTCATCGAGCTGAACGTGTGTAGAACTTCGGAGGTGCCGTGCGTTCGGTACTTGATCGGTCGGATCGTGAAGACGTTCGACTACATCAACCGCGTTGTGATAACGCTTCCGCTGTCGGTCTACGAGGGTACGTGGACAACACTCTCCCCTCTCGTTGCTATGCATCACCATGATCTTGCATGTGCGTAGGAAATTTTTTGAAATTACTAAGTTCCCCAACAGTGGCATCCGAGCCTGGTTTTATGCGTTGATGCTTTGCACGAGTAGAACACAAGTGAGTTGTGGGCGATATAAGTCATACTGCTTACCAGCATGTCATACTTTGGTTCAGCGGTATTGTGAGATGAAGCGGCCCGGACCGACATTACGCGTACGCTTACGCGAGGCTGGTTTCACCGTTCGGAGCACTCGTTGCTTAAAGGTGACTGGCGGGTGTCTGTCTCTCTCACTTTAGTTGAACCGAGTGTGGCTACGCCCGGTCCTTGCGAAGGTTAAAACAGCACCAACTTGACAAACTATCGTTGTGGTTTTGATGCGTAGGTAAGAACGGTTCTTGCTAAGCCCATAGCAGCCACGTAATACTTGCAACAACAAAGTAGAGGACGTCTAACTTGTTTTTGCAGGGCATGTTGTGATGTGATATGGTCAAGACATGATGTGATATAATGTGTTGTATGAGATGATCATGTTTTGTAACCGAGTTATCGGCAACTGGCAGGAGCCATATGGTTGTCGCTTTATTGTATGAGATGCAATCGCCATGTAATAGTTTTACTTTATCACTAAGCGGTAGCGATAGTCGTAAAAGTAATAAGTTGGCGAGACGACAACGATACTACGATGGAGATCAAGGTGTCGAGCCGGTGACGATGGTGATCATGATGGTGCTTCGGAGATGGTGATCACAAGCACGGTGCTTCGGAGATGGAGATCACAAGCACAAGATGATGATGGCCATATCATATCACTTATATTGATTGCATGTGATGTTAATCCTTTATGCATCTTATCTTGCTTTGATTGACGGTAGCATTATAAGATGATCTCTCACTAAAATTTCAAGATAAAAGTGTTCTCCCTGAGTATGCACCGTTGCAAAAGTTCTTCGTGCTGAGACACCACGTGTTAATCGGGTGTGATAGGCTCTACGTTCAAATACAACGGGTGCAAAACAGTTGCACACGCGGAATACTCGGGTTAAACTTGACGAGCCTAGCATATACAGATATGGCCTCGGAACACAGAGACCGAAAGGTCGAGCGTGAATCATATAGTAGATATGATCAACATAGTGATGTTCACCATTGAAACTACTCCATCTCACGTGTTAATCGGTCATGGTTTAGTTGCTTTGGATCACGTAATCACTTAGATGATTAGAGAGATGTCTATCTAAGTGGGAGTTCTTAAGTAATATGATTAATTGAACTTAAATTTATCATGAACTTAGTACCTGATAGTATCTTGCTTGTCTATGTTAATTGTAGATATATGGCCCGTGTTGTTGTTCCGTTGAATTTTAATGCGTTCCTTGAGAAAGCTAAGTTGAAAGATGATGGTAGCAATTACACGGACTGGGTCCGTAACTTGAGGATTATCCTCATTGCTGCACAGAAGAATTACGTCCTGGAAGCACCGCTAGGTGCCAGGCCTCCTGCAAGAGCTACACCAGAAGTTATGAACGTCTGGCAAAGCAAAGCTGATGACTACTCAATAGTTCAGTGTGCCATGCTTTACGGCTTAGAACCGGGACTTCAACGACGTTTTGAACGTCATGGAGCATATGAGATGTTCCAGGAGTTGAAGTTAATATTTCAAGCAAATGCCCGGATTGAGAGATATGAAGTCTCCAATAAGTTCTATAGCTGCAAGATGGAAAAGAATAGTTCTGTCAGTGAGCATATACTCAGAATGTCTGGGTATAATAATCACTTGATTCAACTGGGAGTTCAACTTCCGGATGATTGCGTCATTGACAGAATTCTTCAATCACTGCCACCAAGCTACAAGAGCTTCGTGATGAACTATAACATGCAAGGGATGGATAAGACGATTCCCGAGCTCTTCGCAATGCTAAAGGCAGCGGAGGTAGAAATCAAAAAGGAGCATCATGTGTTGATGGTCAGTAAAACCACTAGTTTCAAGAAAAAGGGCAAAGGGAAGAAGAAGGGAACTTCAAGAAGAATAGCAAGCAAGTTGCTGTTCAGGAGAAGAAATCCAAGTCTGGACCTAAGCCTGAAACTGAGTGCTTCTACTGTAAGCAGACTGGCCACTGCAAGCGGAACTGCCCCAAGTATTTGGCGGATAAGAAGGATGGCAAGGTTAACAAAGGTATATGTGATATACATGTTATTGATGTGTACCTTACTAATACTCGCAGTAGCACCTGGGTATTTGATACTGGTTCTGTTGCTAATATTTGCAACTCAAAACAGGGGCTACGGATTAAGCGAAGTTTAGCTAAGGACGAGGTGACGATGCGCGTGGGAAATGGTTCCAAAGTCGATGTGATCGCCGTCGGCACGCTACCTCTACATCTACCTTCGGGATTAGTTTTAGACCTAAATAATTGTTATTTGGTGCCAGCGTTGAGCATGAACATTATATCTGGATCTTGTTTAATGCGAGACGGTTATTCATTTAAATCAGAGAATAATGGTTGTTCTATTTATATGAATAATATCTTTTATGGTCATGCACCCTTGAAGAGTGGTCTATTTTTAATGAATCTCGATAGTAGTGATACACATATTCATAATGTTGAAACCAAAAGATGCAGAGTTAATAATGACAGTGCAACTTATTTGTGGCACTGCCGTTTGGGTCATATCGGTGTAAAGCGCATGAAGAAACTCCATACTGATGGAATTTTGGAAACACTTGATTTTGAATCACTTGGTACTTGCGAACCGTGCCTTATGGGCAAGATGACAAAAACACCGTTCTCCGGAACTATGGAGAGAGCAAAAGATTTGTTGGAAATCATACATACAGATGTATGTGGTCCGATGAATATTGAAGCTCGTGGCGGATATCGTTATTTTCTCACCTTCACTGATGATTTGAGCAGATATGGGTATATCTACTTAATGAAACATAAGTCTGAAACATTTGAAAAGTTCAAAGAATTTCAGAGTGAAGTTGAAAATCATCGTAGCAAGAAAATAAAATTCCTACGATCTGATCATGGAGGAGAATATTTGAGTTACGAGTTTGGTCTACATTTGAAACAATGCGGAATAGTTTCGCAACTCACGCCACCCGGAACACCACAGCGTAATGGTGTGTCTGAACGTCGTCATCGCACTTTACTAGATATGGTGCGATCTATGATGTCTCTTACTGATTTACCGCTATCGTTTTGGGGTTATGCTTTAGAGACGGCTGCATTCACTCTAAATAGGACACCATCGAAATCCGTTGAGACGATGCCTTATGAACTATGGTTTGGCAAGAAACCAAAGTTGTCGTATCTTAAAGTTTGGGGTTGCGATGCTTATGTGAAGAAACTTCAACCTGATAAGCTCGAACCTAAATCGGAGAAATGTGTCTTCATAGGATACCCAAAGGAGACCGTTGGGTACACCTTCTATCACAGATCCGAAGGCAAGATATTTGTTGCTAAAAATGGATCCTTTCTAGAGAAGGAGTTTCTCTCGAAAGATGTGAGTGGGAGGAAAGTAGAACTTGATGAGGTAACCGTACCTGCTCCCTTATTGGAAAGTAGATCATCGCAGAGATCAGTTTCTGTGACACCTACACCAAGTAGTGAGGAAGTTAATGATAATGATCATGAAACTTCAGATCAAGTTATTACTGAACTTCGTAGGTCAACTAGATCAAGATCCGCACCAGAGTGGTACGGTAATCCTGTTCTGGAGGTCATGTTACTAGACCATGGTGAACCTACGAACTATGAAGAAGCGATGGTGAGCCCAGATTCCGCAAAATGGCTTGAAGCCATGAAATCCGAGATAGGATCCATGTATGAGAACAAAGTATGGACTTTAGTTGACTTGCCCGATGGTCGGCAAGCCATTGAAAATAAATGGATCTTCAAGAAGAAGACTGACGCTGATGGTAATGTTACTATCTATAAAGCTCGACTTGTTGCGAAAGGTTTTCGACAAGTTCAAGGGATTGACTACGATGAGACCTTCTCACCCGTAGCGATGCTTAAGTCTGTCCGAATCATGTTAGCAATTGCCGCATTTTATGATTATGAAATTTGGCAAATGGATGTCAAAACTGCGTTCCTGAATGGATTTCTGGAAGAAGAGTTGTATATGATGCAACCGGAAGGTTTTGTCGATCCAAAGGGAGCTAACAAAGTGTGCAAGCTCCAGCGATCCATTTATGGACTGGTGCAAGCCTCTCGGAGTTGGAATAAACGCTTTGATAGTGTGATCAAAGCATTTGGTTTTATACAGACTTTTGGAGAAGCCTCTATTTACAAGAAAGTGAGTGGGAGCTCGATAGTATTTCTGATATTATATGTGGATGACATATTACTGATTGGAAATGATATTGAATTTCTGGATAGCATAAAGGGATACTTGAATAAAAGTTTTTCAATGAAAGACCTCGGTGAAGCTGCATATATATTAGGCATTAAGATCTATAGAGATATATCAAGGCGCTTAATTGGACTTTCACAAAGCACATACCTTGACAAAGTTTTGAAGAAGTTCAAAATGGATCAAGCAAAGAAAGGGTTCTTGCCTGTACTACAAGGTGTGAGATTGAGTAAGACTCAATGCCCGACCACTGCAGAAGATAGAGAGAAGATGAAAGATGTTCCCTATGCTTCAGCCATAGGCTCTATCATGTATGCAATGCTGTGTACCAGACCAGATGTGTCCCTGGCTATAAGTTTAGCAGGGAGGTACCAAAGTAATCCAGGAGTGGATCACTGGACAGCGGTCAAGAACATCCTGAAATACCTGAAAAGGACTAAGGATATGTTTCTCGTATATGGAGGTAACAAAGAGCTCATCGTAAATGGTTACGTTGATGCAAGCTTTGACACTGATCCGGACGATTCGAAATCGCAAACCGGATACGTATTTACATTGAACGGTGGAGCTGTCAGTTGGTGCAGTTCCAAGCAAAGTGTCGTGGCGGGATCTACGTGTGAAGCGGAATACATAGCTGCTTCGGAAGCAGCGAATGAAGGAGTCTGGATGAAGGAGTTCATAACCGATCTAGGTGTCATACCTAGTACATCGGGACCAATGAAAATCTTTTGTGATAATACTGGTGCAATTGCCTTAGCAAAGGAATCCAGATTTCACAAGAGAACCAAGCACATCAGAAGACGCTTCAATTCCATCCGGGATTTAGTCCAGGTGGGAGACATAGAAATTTGCAAGATACATACGGATCTGAATGTAGCAGATCCGTTGACTAAGCCTCTTCCACGAGCAAAACATGATCAGCACCAAGACTCCATGGGTGTAAGAATCATTACTATGTAATCTAGATTATAGACTCTAGTGCAAGTGGGAGACTGAAGGAAATATGCCCTAGAGGCAATAATAAAGTATTATATATTTCCTTGTATCATGATAAATGTTTATTATTCATGCTAGAATTGTATTAACCGGAAACATAATACATGTGTGAATACATAGACAAACAAAGTGTCACTAGTATGCCTCTACTTGACTAGCTCGTTAATCAAAGATGGTTATGTTTCCTAGCCATAGACATGAGTTGTTATTTGATTAACGGGATCACCTCATTAGGAGAATGACGTGATTGACATGACCCATTACGTTAGCTTAGCACCCGCTCGTTTAGTATGTTGCTATCGCTTTCTTCATGACTTATACATGTTCCCATGACTATGAGATTATGCAACTCCCGTTTACCGGAGGAACACTTTGTGTGCTACCAAACGTCACAACGTAACTGGGTGATTATAAAGGTGCTCTACAGGTGTCTCCAAAGGTACTTGTTGGGTTGGCGTATTTCGAGAATAGGATTTGTCACTCCGATTGTCGGAGAGGTATCTCAGGGCCCACTCGGTAATGCACATCACTATAAGCCTTGCAAGCATTGTGACTAATGAGTTAGTTGCGGGATGATGTATTACGGAACGAGTAAAGAGACTTGCCGGTAACGAGATTGAACTAGGTATCGAGATACCGACGATCG
The DNA here is from genome assembly GCF_002575655.3 of Aegilops tauschii subsp. strangulata. Lineage (NCBI taxonomy): Eukaryota > Viridiplantae > Streptophyta > Magnoliopsida > Poales > Poaceae > Aegilops > Aegilops tauschii. Next base: position 492,214,491 of record NC_053039.3, read on the forward strand.
AATCTCGGGCAAGTAACATACCGATGACAAAGGGAACAACGTATGTTGTTATGCGGTCTGACCGATAAAGATCTTCGTAGAATATGTGGGAGCCAATATGGGCATCCAGGTCCCGCTATTGGTTATTGACCGGAGAGGTGTCTCGGTCATGTCTACATAGTTCTCGAACCCAAAGGGTCCGCACGCTTAAAGTTACGATGACAGTTATATTATGAGTTTATGTGATTTGATGTACCGAAGGTTGTTCGGAGTCCCGGATGTGATCACGGACATGACGAGGAGTCTCGAAATGGTCGAGACGTAAAGATTGATATATTGGACGACTATATTCGGACACCGGAAGTGTTCCGGAGAAGTTTCGGATTAAACCGGAGTGCCGGAGGGTTACCGGAACCCCCCGGGGAAGTATTGGGCCTTAGTGGGCCTTGAGGGGAGAGAGAGGGCAGCAGCCAGGAGGTGGTGCGCCCCCTCCCAGAGGAGTCCTAGTTGGACTAGGAGAGGGGGGGCGCAGCCCCCTTTCCCTCTCCCTCTCCCTCTCTTTCCTTCCCCCCTTCTTTTCCTAGTAGGACTAGGAAAGGGGAGTCCTACTCCTACTAGGAGGAGGACTCCCCCCCTCTCCTTGGCGCGCCCCATAGGCAGCCGGCCTCCCCCTTGCTCCTTTATATACGGGGGCAGGGGGGCACCTAAGAACACACTTGATATACGATATTTTAGCCGTGTGCGGTGCCCCCCTCCACCAGATTACACCTCGATAATACCGTCGCGAAGCTTAGGCGAAGCCCTGCGTCGGTGGAACATCATCATCGTCACCACGCCATCGTGCTGACGAAACTGTCCCTCAACACTCGGCTGGATCGGAGTTCGAGGGACGTCATCGAGCTGAACGTGTGTAGAACTTCGGAGGTGCCGTGCGTTCGGTACTTGATCGGTCGGATCGTGAAGACGTTCGACTACATCAACCGCGTTGTGATAACGCTTCCGCTGTCGGTCTACGAGGGTACGTGGACAACACTCTCCCCTCTCGTTGCTATGCATCACCATGATCTTGCATGTGCGTAGGAAATTTTTTGAAATTACTACGTTCCCCAACATTGGCAACGGCGACGAGGCTCCGGATGGTGGCCCTCCACTCGTCGAGCTTCTCCGCAGCAGGAGGGAAGTCGAGGAGCAGCTGCGCGCGCGCCAAAGCTTCTGCTGGCGTGGGTGGCGGCGACAGCTACGTGGACCGTGGCGCGCTTCGACTTCTAACCACGTTAGAAGGAGCTCTATCACAACCCAGCGGTTGCGCGCCATTTTCGCCAGCACTTCGGCGGGCATGCTGGACTCCTTCGTCCCGTGGACGATGCACGGGGCTCTTCTCACTGCGGTGTCCGGGGTCTTCAGCGCGGTGACGCTGCTCGTTGCGCGCACCCTGGGAAGAGCGCGCTGTAGGCGCCGGCATGGGCGTCCTAGAGGTTGCTGCACCGCCCGGGGGTGGCACAACGACACTCCTGGAGGGCCCCGCGCCGCCTGCGGGGGGCCCAGCTCTGTCTTTGGATCTGGCGACGTGCGGCCGGTCGTCTGGCGCACGAATGACGCCGCTCGCCAGGCTCTGACTGCCAGGGTGATGCTGGTGCTCGCGGACTGCGGCCCGGGTCCTGTCCGCGATAGGGCCGCTGCTCGTCCGCACTGGCATGGGACGTTCGGCTCCCAACGAGCCGACCGTCGTGGCCGTCTTCTTCTTGGGAGCCATGGCGATGAAGAAACGCTAGGCTAACTACTAGACCAGATTCTCACAATTGCGCCCCCTACCTGGCGCGCCAAAGATGTCGGTGTGGAACGACACCTATGGGATCACAAGAATCCCTACTACGGTTGCTAGGGCGCAGGGTTGCGAGAAGAGCAGGATTAGTAATCAGCACAAGGATCGTTTACCCAGGTTCGGGCCGCGAGGATGCAGAAAACCCTAGTCCTGCTTTGGTGGATGTATTTCAGAGAGTTCTTGAGCTCTCAAACTAGCTATGGTGGGTGTGTGGTTCCAAAGAGCCGAATCCTTCTCCAGTATGCCATGGGCCTCCTTTTATAGTCGAAAGGGGCTGCCACAGTGGCATACAGGAGGTGGAAAGGCGTGCAGTATTGCGAGCTTATCGCTCATCTTATAGGACAAAATGCATTTAATGCGCCGCCGAGGTGTCCCCTAGCTTTATCGGGGACGGGGGCGAGGCCCGTCCCGTCCGTCGCCGCTCCTCCTCGCTTCGACACGCGCCCTGGCCAGCGATGCGTGCGGCACCATGTAGGCAGGCAGGCAGCTGAGGTGGCGCGGCGGTGGAGCCTTCACGAAGATCTGCATGCCGCCACGCAGGTGCCCGCTCAACTGGTTGAGCTGGCAGCTGCATGCGAACGGCGGCGGATGTAACGCCCACGATGCGGCTATATCTCCCACGTGTCGAGGCATGACTTAGAGGCATAACCGCATTGTGGTTTTGTCGCAAGAAGGGTCATCTTCACACAATCCCATGTAATGAACAAGAATGGGATCACGAGAGTTGGCTTACAATCGCCACTTCACACAATACATAAATATAATTCATACATCATCCAAAATCCACACATAGACCGACTACGGTCAAATCCAAATGAAAATAAGATAACCCCAAATGCTAGATCCCCGATCGTCCCAACTGGGCTCCAGTACTGATCATCAGGAAAAGACACATAGTAACGACCACGTTCCTCGTCGAACTCCCACTTGAGCTCGGTTGCGTCATCTGCACTGGCATCGTCGGCACCTGCAACTGTTTTGGTAGAATCTGTGAGTCACGAGGACTCAGCAATCTCACACCCGCGAGATCAAGACTATTTAAGCTTATAGGAAAGGATGGTGTAATGAGGTGGAGCTGCAGCAGGCACTAAGCATACATGGTGGCTAACATACGCAAAAGAGAGCGAGAAGAGAAGCAACGCAACGGTCGTGAAGCTAGAAATGATCAAGAAGTGATCCTGAAACTACTTACGTTCATGCATAACTCAAACTGTGTTCACTTCCCGGACTCCGCCGAGAAGAGACCATCATGGCTACACGCAGTTGATGTATTTTAATTAAGTCAAGTGACAAGTTCTCTACAATCGGACATTAACAAATTCCCATCTGCCTCATAACCGCGGGCACGGCTTTCGAAAGATAATACCCTGCAGGGGTGTCCCAACTTAGCCCATCATAAGCTCTCACGGTCAATGAAGGATAAACCTTCTCCCAGGAAGACCCGATCAGTCTCGGAATCCCGGTTTACAAGACATTTCGACAATGGTAAAACAAGACCAGCAAAGCCGCCCGAATGTGCCGACAAATCCCGATAGGAGCTGCACATATCTCGTTCTCAGGGCACACCGGATGAACACTACGTACAACTAAAACCAATCCTCGAATTTCCCCAAGGTGGCGCTGCAAGTGGCTCTAGTTTGGGCCAGCACCCAGAGGAACACTGGCCCGGGGTTTTAAATAAAGATGACCCTCGGGCTCGCGAAAACCCAAGGGAAAAGGCTTAGGTGGCAAATGGTAAAACCAAGGTCGGGCCTTGCTGGAGGAGTTTTATTCAAGGCGAACTGTCAAGGGGGTCCCATAAATCACCAAACCGCGTAAGGAACGCAAACTCAAGGAACATAATCCCGGTATGACGGAAACTAGGGCGGCAAGAGTGGAACGAAACACCAGGCATATGGCCGAGCCTTCCACCCTTTACCAAATATATAGATGCATTAATTAAATAAGAGATATTGTGATATCCCAAAATATCCATGTTCCAACATGGAACCAACTTCAACTTCACCTGCAACTAGCAACGCTATAAGAAGGGCTGAGCAAAAGCGGTAACTTAGCCAAACAACGGTTTGCTAGGAAAGGATGGTTAGAGGGTGACATGGCAAATATGGGAGGCATGATATAGCAAGTGGTAGGTAGCACAGCATGGCAATAGAGCGAACAACTAGCAAAGCAAAGATAGAAATGATTTCGAGGGTATGGTCATCTTGCCTGCAAGGTTCTCAGAGTTGTCAAAAACTTGATCCTCGTAAGCGTACTCAACAGGTTCCTCGTTCACGAACTCGTCTCCCGGCTCTACCCAAAACAAGAACACAAGCAATGGAACCACAACCAATCACGGGAAATGCACAAGAAACATGATGCAAAACATGTATGATATGCGAGATGTGGTATGCGATGCATATGCGTGCTCCGGAAGAAAAAATGATGAACAAGGCAGTAACTTGGAAAACCAAGTATGCCACTGGAAAGATGAGATGATTTCGGTCAAAATCGATATAAAGATCACCGGAAACGGATGCACGGTTTGCAAATGGCAAGCAAAACAAGAATGACACGAATCTGTGATTAACAGCATGATAGCACTTAGAATACATCAAGTAACTATGCTATAGCACTCCAACATAGCAACAAAACATATGGCAGTAATCTAAAGGAGATGCTTGACAAAAGATGAACACTGAGCTACGGCTAGATCACAACATAACAGGCTCAAACAAGCATGGCAAAAGTGCAAAAGATAACAGGTCCACAGACTTGGTGAAATTACTGGACATGCCTGAAACAACATCAGGTAGCAATGTTCAGAGCAAGAAATCAACATGCTACGGGAACTTAACATGGAGAAACAAGGCATGGCATGAATCTACTAAATGCATAGAACAAAAGTCCCTTACTGACCATGAGCCAAAAAGGACCAGAAGATATGATGGCAACCATGTAAACATAGCAAGTTTCGTTAACAGGTTTCAGACTTAGCAGAAAACAGAGCATGGTAGAAACAGACATTATGAAGGCATCTTGGTGAGCTTGATTCACTCAACACAAAGCAATGCATAACAAAACAAGCATACCTACAGCAATATGGCATGTTTATGAAGCTATACATTGCAACAACAAATACATAGCATGAATGGATCAACTACAACAACCTTGGCAAAATCGAATAACACGTAAACAATCTGCCAGAAATATTTTATAGCAAAAGTAGAGCAAGATTGAGTCATGCTATGGCACTCCATAATTCCAAACAGAGGCATGAATGGATAGATCACAACTATATCTACAAAACATACTTACTGAATATCTCCAAAAGGAGCATGGATCTCTCTGTAGACCCATGGATACATGGCAACAAAATAAAAGCAGACAAAGACTTAGCAAAATCCCAAGTCCCTGAAATCAGAAACATCATGAAGCCTAGTTTGCATGCTTGTGCTAGTAACCACAGAGATCACAAAAATACATGGCATACACATCTATAAAGATGGCATGGCATACATCAAAACACCTGTAGATCTCATGCCTATAAGATGCACACATCAAATGCAACAAAAATAACAAATCCTCAAGATCTGATAAGTAACAGCAGTTAACAGCATATAGCACTCTTGCACCAGAGATTTTGGCATCAAGATGGACTCAAATGAACATGGCATAATGGAACAAAATGAAGAGCATCTAGAGACGAACATTTCGATATATTACACGTGTGAAACGGAGCTATATGCAGGGAGTTATGATGCAATGAACAGAGCAAGATAATGTAAAAACTTAAAGACTTGGAGAATTTCGGGGAAGGGGAGAAGAAAGTCAACCGTTGACTGGATCGGGATCTGGCCTCGAGCTCGCCGGAGCTACTGCCGGAGACGGAGGATGGGGCGGCCGGCGACGGGACGGAGAGGAGGTGGAGGAGGCGCCGCGGGGGAGGAGGAAGACGGGGGCCGGCCGAAGACGACGGCGAGGCGCCCGGAGACGGCGGCGGGAGGCGCGGCGACGGCGGCGGCGAGGGCGCGGCGGCGCCGGCGAGAGGACGGGCAGCGGCGCGCGGCCCCGGAGGAAGACGGCGGCGGCGGGGCTCGGGCTGCGGGGCGGAGGAGGCGCGGGCCGAGAGGGCCAGGCACGGGCTCGCCGGGCCGCGGGCGGCGCGGGTGTACGGGCGCTAACGTGGCGGCGCGGGACTGGCTATGGGCGGCGGCGCGATCTCGTCCAGCGCCGGGCGGACTTGTCCGGCGCGCGGAGGGAGAGGGCTAGGGTTTGGACCCGGGATTTCGGAGGGGAAGGTGTTTATATAGGCATAGGGAGCTAGGAGACTCCAAATGGAGTGCAGTTTTCGCCCACACGATCGTGATCGAATGGCCTAAAGCATGGAAGAGACTTAGAGGGGTTTTGGGCTGTTTGGAGGGGGGTTTTGCTGCAACACACAAAAGGACTTTGCGGTTGCCCGGTTAACCGTTGTAGTACCAAACGACCTCCAAATGGAACGAAACTTGACAGGTGGTCTACCGGTGGTATACCAAGGCCACTTAGCAAGCCTCGGTCCATTCCGAGAAAGTTCAACACCCACTCACGAAAAGAAACAAGAGGGGTGCGCCGGAGGAGGTGGGAGTGCCGGATTGCAAAACGGACAACGGGGAAAATGCTCGGATGCATGAGACGAACACGTATGCAAAAGAGATGCACATGATGACATGATATGAGATGCATTACATGAACAAAATGCAAAACGAAAAACAAAACCCGACCACGAAGGAATATCATAACACATAGCCGAAAATGGCAAGAGTTGGAGTTACCAATATGGAAAGTTACATCCGGGGTGTTACAGCGGAGACTTGGTTGGTGTGGGTCTGGCAGTGGCCCTCCTGGCGTCCTCGGTGAGGGCCTTGCCGGGTGGCCTGGCAAGGGTCTTGCCGTGGCGCGCTGTCATCCCCGGCAACGATCTTGCCGGGGGTCTTGTGGCTCTCCTCGGCAAGGATCTTGCCGAGGACCGTTGTCTTTTAATCCTCATCTGATATTGAGCATTCCTTGTCTTCACAAAGATCTGCATTTCACCATGGAGGTGCCTCCCGAGCCCTAGTTCCAACGTGGTTGGTTGAGTTGGAACCCGTGGGCTCGAGGGTGGCTCCCTCCGCTGGCGTGGGCGATCCGCCCTGGCAAGGGTCTTGCCGGGGCCGCTGAGGCTGCCCCCGGCAAGGATCTTGCCGGGGGAGCCTGCTTCGCCTATCTACTTCTTTGCGGTCTTGATCTTGGCGTTGCTCTGGCTGTCTTGAGCTTTTGTTTTACCTTGGTTCACCTCCTCCGCTCTGCTTGGTGCGGCCGTGGACACGGCTCCGACTGTCCGTGCATAGGTAAACGGGTACAAAAGTGTGCCCCCTCTTTTGTACACGGACATAAGGGGGGAAGGAGGAGGAGGAGAGAAGGAAGGAGGGGGGCGCCGCCCCCTCCCCTTCTCCAATTCGGATTGGGGAAAGGGGGGCGTGTGCCACCTCCTGGCCGGCCCTCTCTCTTCTCCACTAAGGCCCATGAGTCCCAATAGCTTCCCGGAGGGGGTTCCGGTAACCCCCGGTATTCCGAAACTTATCCGAAATGACCCGAACCATTCCGGCGTCCGAATGTAGCCTTCCAATATATGAATATTTATGTCTCGACCATTTTGAGACTCCTCGTCATGTCCATGATCTCATCCGGGACTCCAAACAACCTTCGGTACATCAACTCACATAACTCATAATACAAATCGTCATCGAACGTTAAGCGTGCGGACCCTACGGGTTCGAGAACTATGTAGACATGACCGAGACACATCTCTGGTCAATAAACAATAGCGGAACCTGGATGCTCATATTGGCTCCTACATACTCTACAAAGATCTTTATCGGTCAAACCACATAACAACATACGTTGTTCCCTTTGTCATCGGTATGTTACTTGCCCGAGATTCGATCGTCGGTATCATCATACCTAGTTCAATCTCGTTACCGGAAAGTCTCTTTACTCGTTCCATAACGCATCATCCCGCAACTAACTCATTAGTCACATTGCTTGCAAGGCTTATAGTGATGTGCATTACCGAGAGGGCCCAAGATATACCTCTCCGAAACACGGAGTGACAAATCCTAATCTCGATCTATGCCAACTCAACAAACACCATCGGAGACACCTGTAGAGCATCTTTATAATCACCCAGTTACATTGTGACGTTTGATAGCACACTAAGTGTTCCTCCGGTATTCGGGAGTTGCATAATCTCATAGTCATAGGAACATGTATAAGTCATGAAGAAAGCAATAGCAATAAACTAAACGATCATAGTGCTAAGCTAACGGATGGGTCTTGTCCATCACATCATTCTCTAATGATGTGATCCTGTTCATCAAATGACAACACATGTCTATGGCTAGGAAACTTAACCATCTTTGATTAACGAGCTAGTCAAGTAGAGGCATACTAGGGACACTCTGTTTGTCTATGTATTCACACATGTACTAAGTTTCCGGTAAATACAATTCTAGCATGAATAATAAACATTTATCATGATATAAGGAAATATAAACAACAACTTTATTATTGCCTCTAGGGCATATTTCCTTCATTCGCAACATCCACTTTATGTTGTTCCTGGGTTTTCGGGTTACCTGTGTTCCTATTAAAGTCGCCAAAGCATCCAAAAGTTCAGTTAACACCCGAGCCGGCGGGCGCGTAGAGCCGCTAGCACCAGCCGTCGCCGCAGCCGTTGAGCTGGAGGTCATAGCCGCGGCGGTCGTTGAACCGAGCACCAGTTGTGTACCAGCCATGAAGATTGCAACCCTGTTCGGCGGCTCATACGGGTCTGAAATACTGTCGCCATCGGAACAGCCCCCAAGCCTACCGTCCTGCAGTTGATACATTGAATCAGTCTCACCAGTTGAAGACTCGCCATCAGAGTAAATCACCGTCTCTCCCATGGACGCAGATCCTTCCTCAAGATCTGCCCCATGGATGAAACCAACAAAGGCACACTTCACGGCGGCTTGAACTTTGGCGGGTCGTGCGTGCTGAGTCGTCTCGACGATGTCGGTGCAGGTGTCTGGCTCAGGCCCTGACTCGCCGATCTTGCCGATGAAGATGTGGATTCCGCCGAAGGGGACCCGGTACCCGTACTCAATTGAGCCAGCCTCGGGGCCCCAGCCAGCGTCGTCGATGTAGAGCTTGCCGCGAAGACTCTTGGTCATCCGGCCCATGGCGTATCCCTTGATCCCTGTGAAGCTACCCTTCAAGAACTCGAAACCACAGTGCGCTGGCCCCACGGTGGGCACAACAGTCATGGACTTAACATGGCAGATGCCCTAGCAAAAGGACTTAGGTGTGGAGCCATCGCAACTAGATTAGCTTGAAGGGGTTAAACGGGACAAAGGACACAGAGGCCCCTCTCAACAAGGTAAAAGCCTACTCCTGCTTTAGGTTGTATTGCTTGGGTTTCGATTACCAGGGAGCGAATAAGCTTGACCTAGTTCTCGACCTGTTCTCTCTTGTCCTAACCCACCGCCGGGTCACCCCTTTATATACACAGGTTGATGCCCGGCGGCTTATAGAGTCCCGGCGGGCTCATACACAATGTGTCCGGCTCGGTGACTAACTAAACTTGCCTTACAATACAAGTTACACATATGGCGGTTTATCCTCTTGGGCCTCAAGTCACCTCTGGGTCTTGGGCCTTCAATAGGCTTGCTTCATAACCCGCCATCTTCATCCTTGAGTCGCCAACGGTATGACCCGGCCCCTCCTGGGCGGGTCATACCTAATAGTTATATCCCCAAAAGGCAGGATGCCGGAAAAGGCCCCTAGATAGGATCTCAAGGGAACAGAAGGTTGCGGCAGTGGAAAAGTGTTTCCGTGGATGCTTCTGGTGGTTTGGGGATATATGTGAATATATAGGAGGAAGAATTAGGTCAGGGGAGTCACGAGTGGCCCACAAGGCAGGGGGTGCGCCCTACCCCCCCCCCCCCCCGGGGCGCACCCTCCCCCCTTGTGGCCGCCTCCTGGCTCTTTCGACTTGATCTCCAAGTCTCTTGGGTGTCTTCTGGTCCAAGAAAAATCATTGCGAAGGTTTTGTTCTGTTTGGACTACGTTTGGTATTCCTTTTCTACGAAACTCAAAAACAAGTAAAAAAACAGAAACTGGCACTGGGCTCTAGGTTAATAGGTTAGTCCCAAAATAATATAAAATAACATATTAATGCATATAAAACATCCAAAACAGATAATATAATAGCATGGAACAATCAAAAATAATAGATACGTTGGAGACGTATCAAGTGGTATGGTAATCCTGTCCTGGAAGTCATGTTACTAGACCATGGCGAACCTACAAACTGTGAAGAAGCTATGATGAGCCCAGATTCCGATAAATGGCTTGAGGCCATGAAATCTAAGATAGGATCCATGTATGAGAACAAAGTATGGACTTTGGTGGACTTTCCCGATGATCGGCAAGCCATAGAGAATAAATGGATCTTCAAGAAAAAGACCGATGCTGATGGTAATGTTACTGTCTACAAAGCTTGAACTGTTGCGGAAGGTTTTCGACAAGTTCAAGAAGTTGACTAGATGAGACTTTCTCACCCGTAGCGATGCTTAAGTCTGTCCGAATCATGTTAGCAATTGCCGCATTTTTATGATTATGAAATCTGGCAAATGGACGTCAAAACTGCATTCCTTAATGGATTTCTTAAAGAAGTGTTGTATATGATGCAACCAGAAGGTTTTGTCGATCCTAAAGGTGCTAACAAAGTGTGCAAGCTCCAGCGATCCATCTATGGACTGGTGCAAGCATCTCGGAGTTGGAATATACGCTTTGATCAGGTGATCAAAGAGTATGGTTTATACAGACTTACGGTGAAGCCTGTATTTACAAGAAAGTGAGGGGGAGCTCTGTAGCATTTCTGATATTATATGTGGATGACATATTGTTGATTGGAAATGATATAGAATTTATGGATAGCATAAAAGGATACTTGAATAAGAATTTTTAATGAAAGACCTCGGTGAAGCTGCTTATATATTGGGCATCAAGATCTATAGAGATAGGTCGAGACGCTTAATAGGACTTTGACAAAGCACATACCTTGATAAAGTTTTGAAAAAGTTCAAAATGGATCAATCAAACAGAGGGTTGTTGCCTGTGTTAGAAGGTGTGAAGTTGAGTCGGACTTAAAGCCCGACCACTGCAGAAGATAGAGAGAAAAAAAGTCATTCCCTATGCCTCAGCCATAGGTTCTATCATGTATGTTATGCTGTGTACCAGACCTGATGTGTGCCTTGCCATAAGTTTGGCAGGGCGGTACCAAAGTAATCCAGGAGTGGATCACTGGACAGCGGTCAAGAACATCCTGAAGTACCTGAAAAGGACCAAGGATATGTTTCTCGTTTATGGAGGTGACAAAGAGGTCGTCGTAAATGGTTACGTTGATGCCAGCTTCGACACTGACCCGGATGACTCTAAGTCACCAACCGGATATGTATTTATATTGAATGGTGGAGCTGTTAGTTGGTGCAATTCCAAGCAGAGCGTCGTGGCAGGATCTACGTGTGAAGCAGAGTACATAGCTGCTTCAGAAGCAGCACATGAAGGAGTCTGGATGAAGGAGTCCATATCCGATCTGGGTGTAATACCCAGTGCATCGGGTCCAATGAAAATCTTTTGTGACAACACTGGAGCAATTGCCTTGGCGAAGGAATCCAGGTTTCACAAGAGAACCAAACACATCAAGAGACGCTTCAACTCCATTCGTGAAAAGGTCAAGGATGGAGACATAGAGATTTGCAAAATACATACGGATTTGAATGTGGCAGACCCGTTGACTAAGCCTCTTATGCGAGCAAAACATGATCAGCACCAAGACTCCATGGGTGTTAGATTCATTACAATGTAATCTAGATTATTGACACTAGTGCAAGTGGGAGACTGAAGGAAATATGCCCTAGAGGCAGTAATAAATTTGTAATTTTATATTTCCTTATTCATGATAAAGGTTTATTATTCATGCTAGAATTGTATTGCTTAGAAAATTAAATACATGTGTGAATACATAAGCAAGTACCGTGTCCCTAGTAAGCCTCTACTAAACTAGCTCGTTGATAAAAGATGGTTAAGGTTTCCTGACCATAGACATGTGTTGTCATTTGATAACAGGATCGCATCATTAGGAGAATGATGTGAGGGACAAGACCCATCCGTTAGCTTAGCATATTGATCGTTTAGTTTATTGCTATTGCTTTCTTGTTGACAAATACATATTCCTTCGAGTATGAGTTTGTGCAACTCCCGGATACTGGAGGAATACCTTGTGTGCTATCAAACTTCACAACGTAACTGGGTGATCATAAAGATGCTCTACAGATATCTCCGAAGGTGTTTGTTGAGTTGGCGTAGATCAAGATTAGGATTTGTCACACCGAGTATCGCAGAGGTATCTTTGGGCCCTCTCGGTAATACACGTCATAAGAAGCCTTGCAAGCAAAGTGACTAAGGAGTTAGTTGCAAGATGATGTATTATGAAACAGGTAAAGAGACTTGCCGGTAATGAGATTGAACTAGGTATGAAGATACCGACGATCGAATCTCGGGCAAGTAACATACCGATGGACGAAGGGAAATACGTATGTTGTCATAACGGTTCGACCGATAAAGATCTTCGTAGAATATGTAGGACCCAATATGGGTATCCAGGTTCCGCTATTGGTCATTGACCGAAGAGGTGTCTCGGTCATGTCTACATAGTTCTCAAACCCATAGGGTCCGCATGCTTAACGTTCGTTGACGATATAGTGTTATATGATTTGGTGACCGAAGGTTGTTCGGAGTCCCGGATGAGATCGCGGACATGACGAGGAGCTCTGGAATGGTCCAGAGGTAAAGATTGATATATAGGACGATGATATTTGTGAAGGAAATATGCCCTAGAGGCAATAATAAGTTGTTATTTATATTTCCTTATATCATGATAAATATTTATTATTCATGCTAGAATTGTATTAACCGGAAACTTAGTACATGTGTGAATACATAGACAGATAGAGTGTCCCTAGTATGCCTCTACTTGACTAGCTCGTTAATCAAAGATGGTTAAGTTTCCTAGCCATCGACATGAGTTGCCATTTGATGAACGGGATCACATCATTAGAGAATGGTGTGATGGACAAGGCCCATCTGTTAGCTTAGCACTATTATCATTTAGTTTATTGCTATTGCTTTCTTCATGACTTATACATGTTCCTATGACTATGAGATTATGCAACTCCCGAATACCGGAGGAACACTTAGTGTGCTATCAAACGTCACAACATAACTGGGTGATTATAAAGATGCTCTACAGGTGTCTCCGATGGTGTTTGTTGAGTTGGCAGAGATCGAGATTAGGATTTGTCACTCCGATTGTCAGAGAGGTATCTCTGGGCCCTCTCGGCAATGCACATCACTATAAGCCTTGCAAGCAATGTGACTAATGAGTTAGTTGCGGGATGAGGCATTACAGAACGAGTAAAGAGACTTGCCGGTAACGAGATTGAACTAGGTATGATGATACCGACGATCGAATCTCGGGCAAGTAACATACCGATGACAAAGGGAACAGCGTATGTTGTTGTGTGGTTTGACCGATAAAGATCTTCGTAGAATATGTAGGAGCCAATATGAGCATCCAGGTCCCGCTATTGGTTATTGACCGGAGAGATGTCTCAGTCATGTCTACATAGTTCTCGAACCCGTAGGGTCCGCACGCTTAACGTTCGATGACGATTCGTATTATGAGTTTATGTGTTTTGATGTATCGAAGGTTGTTCGGAGTTCCGGATATGATCACGGACATGACGAGGAGTCTCGAAATGGTCGATACATAAAGATTGATATATTGGAAGGTTATATTCGGACACCGGAATGGTTCCGAAGTGTATCGGATTGATATATAGTGCAAGTAGGAGCAGCAAGCACATGCATATTATATCTATCAAAATCATCATGTGTAGAAGTAAAACGCAACCCATCAATATAATCCTTAATAAGGGCAAACTTCTCCGATATAGTGTAGTCGGGAGAATTCAAAAAGATAATAGGACTATCATGCGTGGGTGCAATAGCAACAATTTCATTTTTAACATAAGGAACTATAGCAAGTTCATCTTCATAAGCATAATTCATATTGGCATCTTGGCCACAAGCATAGCAAGCATCATCGAAAAGGGATATTTCAAGAGAATCAACGGGATCATAACAATCATCATAGCAATCATCCTTTGGTAAGCACGAAGGGAAATTAAACAATGTATGAGTTGAAGATTTACTCTCATTAGAAGGTGGGCACGGGTGATCAATCCGCTCTTCCTCCTTTTGTTCTTCACTCTCCTCCTCATCTTTTTCATCCAATGAGCTCACAGTTTCATCAATTTCTTCTTCCATAGACTCCCGCAAAATATTAGTCTCTTCTTGGACAGCAGAGACTTTCTCAATAAATGCATCAATATCGGCATTGTACACATAATTCTCATAGCAATATTTAAGGATAGCTAAATTTTCAGGTCTATAAACAGCATCATAAAGATTTTCACACTCTTTAAATACAGATTCAATTTCATAAGCACCCATAAAAGCAACATATTCTTCTATTTGTTCCACATCATAGTAATCATATATACCTCTAGCATAAGAAGCCAAGGTTTCATTATCATTAAATTTGCATGAAAAGGGAAGGTGTGGAGCCTTCATCCTAGAGCAACAAGTATAATCATATCTCAAGCATAGTTGCCTAGCATACCACTTCAACATATAAATTTGATCCCATAATAGTTTCCCTTTTTGAGTCAAGCGATAATCCCTAAAGTATTCACATTGATCCAACGTGTCTCCCATTACCAAATTGAATGGGGTTTTCTCAGGATTATCAAAGTAGTACATAATATCTATCACATAACTAGCATCGAGGGTTTTAGGAGGTTCCCTATCTCCATGAGTAGCAAGTAAACCTAATTTTTTTGGTATTTCGTGTTCCATATCCGTAACTAAAGATAGAGAACAACTAAGAACAGCAAATAAAAATTACTTAGTGATAAAGCAAACAAGCACACACGAGAATATTCATCCCATGCTATGACTCCCCGGCAACGGCGCCAGAAAAAGGTCTTGATAACCCACAAGTATAGGGGATCAATTGTAGCCTCTTTCAATAAGTAAGAGTGTCAAACCCAATGAGGAGCTAAAGGTAGAACAAATATTCCCTCAAGTTCTATCGACCACCGATACAACTCTACGCACGCTTAACCTTCGCTTTACCTAAAACAAGTATGAAACTAGAAGTACTTTGTAGGTGTTTTTGGATAGGTTTGCAAGAATATAAAGAGCACGTAAATAAAAAGTAGGGGCTGTCTAGATAAAGACACAACTAAATTAGTTTTAGTAAAGAGCTTTTTGTCACGAGAAAGTTATTTGTCCCTAGGCAATCGATAACTAGACCGGTAATCACTATTGCAATTTTATTTGAGGGAGAGGCATAAGCTAACATACTTTCTCTTCTTGGATCATATGCACTTATGATTGGAACTCTAGCAAGCATCCGCAACTACTAAAGATCATTAAGGTAAAACCCAACCATAGCATTATAAGGCATCAAGTCCTCTTTACTCCCATACGCAAACAACCTACTTACTCGGGTATGTGCTTCTGTCACTCACTCCACCCACCATAAGCAAATCATGAACATATTGCAAACCCTACAGCGGGAATCCCTCACGCTTGCGCGACACGGAGAGCACCATAGGACAGCACCAATAATAAAACATGCAACTCAAACCAATCACAATCATCAATTAACCCATAGGACAAAACGAATCTACTCAAACATCATAGGATAGCCATACATCATTGGGAAATAATATATAGCATTGAGCGCCATGTTTAAGTAGAGATTACAGCGGGTAAAAGAGGGGTTACACCGCTGCATAGAGGGGGGAAGAGTTGGTGATGACGGCGGTGAAGTTGTTGGTGTAGATTGCGGTGACGATGACGGCCCCGGAGGCACTCCGGCGCCACCGGAAGCGAGGGGGGAGAGCCCCCCCTCCTTCTTCTTCTTCCTTGACCTTCTCCCTAGATGGGAGAAGGGTTCTCCCTCTGGTCCTTGGTCTCCATGGCGTCGGAGGGGCGAGAGCCCCTCCGAGATTGGATCTGTCTCTCTGTCTCTCTCTGTTTCTACACTCCTGATTCTGCCCTTTCACCGTTTCTTAAATTCCCGGAGATCCGTAACTCCGATTGGGCTGAATTTTGGACACGGTCTCTACCCGGATATTAGCTTTCTTGCGGCGAAAGAAGGGCACCAACCGCCTTACGGGGTGGCCACGAGGGCCCAGGGCGCGCCCCCTGCCTCGTGGCCCCCTCGGGCATCGTATCACATTGATTCTTCTTCCCAAAAATCACATATATTCCAAAAAAAATCTCCGTCAGTTTTTATCCCGTTTGGACTCTGTTTGATATGGATTTTCCGCGAAACAAAAAACATGCAACAAACAGGAACTGGCACTGGGCACTGGATCAATATGTTAGTCCTAAAAATAGTATAAAAAGTTGCCAAAAGTATGTAAAAGTTGTAGAATATTGGCATGGAACAATAAAAAATTATAGATACGACGGAGACATATCACACCCCCCCCCTCCTTCCTTCTCTTCTCTCCTCTTTCCCTTCTTCTCCTTCTTGGTCTAGGAAAGGGGGAAACCTACTCCTACTAGGAGTAGGAATCCCCCCCTTGGGCGTGCCCCTTGTGGCCGGACCTCCTCCCCTCCTTTATATACGAGGGAGGGGGCACCCCATAGACACACAAGTTGATCTTTAGCCGTGTGCGGTGCCCCCCTCCACAGTTTTACACCTCGGTCATATCGTCGTAGTGCTTAGGCGAAGCCCTGCGCCGGTAACTTCATCATCACCACGCCGTCGTGCTGACGGAACTCTCCCTCGGCCTCAGCTGGATCTAGAGTTCAAGGGACGTCACCGAGTTGAACATGTGCAGATCACGGAGGTGCCGTGCGTTCGGTACTTGATCGGTTGGATCGCAAAGACGTTCGACTACATCAACCACGTTACTTAACGCTTCCCCTTTCGGTCTATGAGGGTACGTGGACACACTCTCCCCGCTCGTTGCTATGCTTCTCCTAGATAGATCTTGCGTGAACGTAGGCAAATTTTTGAAATTACTACGTTCCCCAACAGTGGCATCCGAGCCAGGTCTATGCGTAGATGTCATGTGCACGAGTAGAACACAAAGAGTTGTGGGCAATAATAGTCATACTGCTTACCAGCATGTCATACTTTGATTCGGCGGTATTGTTGGATGAAGCGGCCCAGACCGACATTACATGACCGCGTTCATGAGACTGGTTCTAATGACGTGCTTCGCACACAGGTGGCTAGTGGGTGTCTGTTTCTCCAACTTTAATTGAATCGAGTGTGACTACGCCCGGTCCTTGTTGAAGGTTAAAACAACACACTTGACGAAAAATCATTGTGGTTTTGATGCGTAGGTAAGAATGGTTCTTGCTAGAAGCCCGTAGCAGCCACGTAAAACTTGCAACAACAAAGTAGAGGACGTCTAACTTGTTTTTGCAGGGCTTGCTGTGATGTGATATGGTCAAGACGTGATGATATATAATTTGTTTTATGAGATGATCATGTTTCGTAAGAGTTATCGGCAACTGCCAGGAGCCTTATGGTTGTCGCTTTATTGTATGAAATGCAATCGCTATGTAATTGCTTTACTTTATCACTAAGCGGTAGCGATAGTCGTAGAAGCAATAGTTGGTGAGACAGAGATCATGACGGTGCTTTGGAGATGGAGATCAAAGGCACAAGATGATGATGGCCATATCATATCACTTATATTGATTGCATGTGATGTTTATCCTTTATGCATCTTATTTTACTTAGTTCGGCGGTAGCATTATAAGATGATCTCTCACTAAATTTCAAGGTATAAGTGTTCTCCCTGAGTATGCACCGTTGCTACAGTTCGTCGTGCCGAGACACCACGTGATGATCGGGTGTGATAAGCTCTACGTTCACATACAACGGGTGCAAGCCAGTTTCGCACACGCAGAATACTCGGGTTAAACTTGACGAGCCTAGCATATGCAGATATGGCCTCGGAACACTGAGACCGAAAGGTCGAGTGTGAATCATATAGTAGATATGATCAACATAGTGATGTTCACCATTGAAAACTACTCCATCTCACGTGATGATCGGACATGGTTTAGTTGATATGGATCACGTGATCACTTAGATGATTAGAGGGATGTCTATCTAAGTGTGAGTTCTTAAGTAATATGATTAATTGAACTTTAATTTATCATGAACTTAGTACCTGATAGTATTTTGCATGTCTATGTTGTTGTAGATCAATGGCCCGTGCTACTATTCCTTTGAATTTTAATGCGTTCCTAGAGAAAGCTAAGTTGAAAGATGATGGTAGCAACTACACGGACTGGGTCCGTAACTTGAGGATTATCCTCATTGCTGCACAGAAGAATTACATCCTGGAAGCACCGCTAGGTGCAAGACTCGCTGCAGGAGCAACACCAGACGTTGTGAACGTTTGGCAGAGCAAAGCTAATGACTACTCGATAGTTCAGTGTGCTATGCTTTACGGCCTAGAACCGGGACTTCAACGACGTTTTGAACGTCATGGAGCATATGAGATGTTCCAGGAGTTGAAGTTAATATTTCAAGAAAATGCCCGGATTAAGAGATATGAAGTCTCCAATAAGTTCTATAGTTGCAAAATGGAGGAGAATAGTTCTGTCAGTGAACATATACTCAGAATGTCTGGGTACCACAACCACTTGACTCAACTGGGAGTTAATCTTCCTGATGATAGTGTCATTGACAGAGTTCTTCAATCACTGCCACCAAGTTACAAAAGCTTCGTGATGAACTATAATATGCAAGGGATGAACAAGACTATTCCTGAGCTCTTCGCGATGCTAAAGGCTGCGGAGGTAGAAATCAAGAAGGAGCATCAAGTGTTGATGGTCAACAAGACCACTAGTTTCAAGAAAAAGGGCAAAGGGAAGAAGGGGAACTTCAAGAAGAAGGGCAAGCAAGTTGCTGCTCAAGTGAAGAAACCCAAGTCTGGACCTAAGCCTGAGACTGGGTGCTTCTACTGCAAAGGGACTGGTCACTGGAAGTGGAACTGCCCTAAGTATTTGGCGGATAAGATAGATGGCAAAGTGAAAAGTATATTTGATATACTTGTTATTGATGTGTACCTTACTAATGCTCACAGTAGTGCCTGGGTATTTGATACTGGTTCTGTTGCTCATATTTGCAACTTGAAACAGGGACTACGGATTAAGCGAAGATTGGCTAAGGACGAGGTGACGATGCGCGTGGGAAATGGTTCCAAAGTCGATGTGATCGCCGTCGGCACGCTACCTCTACATCTACCTTCGGGATTAGTTTTAGACCTGAATAATTGTTATTTGGTGCCAGCGTTAAGCATGAACAGTATATCTGGATCTTGTTTGATGCGAGACCGTTATTCATTTAAATCAGAGAATAATGGTTGTTCTATTTATATGAGTAATATCTTTTATGGTCATGCACCCTTGATGAGTGGTCTATTTTTTACTAAATCTCGATAGTAGTGATACACATATTCATAGTATTGAATCCAAAAGATATAAGTTTAATAATGATAGTGCAACTTATTTGTGGCACTGCCGTTTAGGTCACATTGGTGTAAAGCGCATGAAGAAACTCCATGCTGATGGGCTTTTGGAATCACTTGATTATGAATCACTTGATGCTTGTGAACCATGCCTCATGGGCAAGATGACTAAGACTCCGTTCTCCGGAACAATGGAGCGAGCAACAGACTTGTTGGAAATAATACATACTGATGTATGCGGTCCGATGAGTGTTGAGGCTCGCGGCGGGTATCGTTATTTTCTGACCTTCACAGATGATTTGAGCAGATATGGGTATATCTACTTGATGAAACATAAGTCTGAAACGTTTGAAAAGTTCAAAGAATTTCAGAGTGAAGTGGAAAATCATCGTAACAAGAAAATAAAGTTTCTACGATCTGATCGTGGAGGTGAATATTTGAGTTACGAGTTTGGTCTTCATTTGAAACAATGTGGAATAGTTTCGCGACTCACGCCACCCGGAAAACCACACCGTAATGGTGTGTCCAAACGTCGTAACCGTACTTTATTAGATATGGTGTGATCTATGATGTCTCTTACTGATTTACCGCTATCGTTCTGGGGTTATGCTTTAGAGACGGCTGCATTCATGTTAAATAGGGCACCATCTAAATCCGTTGAGACGACGCCATATGAACTGTGGTTTGGCTAGAAACCAAAGTTGTCGTTTCTTAAAGTTTGGGGATGCGATGCTTATGTGAAAAAGCTTCGACCTGATAAGCTCAAACCCAAATCGGAGAAATGTGTCTTCATAGGATACCCAAGGAAACTGTTGGGTACACCTTCTATCTGAAGGCAAGATATTCGTTGCTAAGAATGGATCCTTTCTAGAGAAGGAGTTTCTCTCGAAAGAAGTGAGTGGGAGGAAAGTAGAACTTGATGAGGTAATTGTACCTGCTCCCTTATTGGAAATTAGTTCATCACAGAAATCAGTTCCAGTGATTCCTACACCAATTAGTGAGGAAGCTAATGATGATGATCATGAAACTTCAGATCAAGTTACTACCGAATCTCGTAGGTCTACCAGAGTAAGATCCGCACCAGAGTGGTACGATAATCCTGTTCTGGAGGTCATGTTACTTGACCATGACGAACCTATGAACTATGAGGAAGCGATGATGAGCCCAGATTCCGCGAAATGGCTCGAGGCCATGAAATCTGAGATGGGATCCATGTATGAGAACAAAGTATGGACTTTGGTTGACTTGCCCGATGATCGGCAGGCCATAGAGAATAAATGGATCTTCAAGAAGAAGACTGACGCAGACGGTAATGTTACTGTCTACAAAGCTCGACTTGTTGCGAAAGGTTTTCGACAAGTTCAAGGAGTTGACTACGATGAGACTTTCTCACCCGTAACGATGCTTAAGTCCGCCGAATCATGCTAGCAATTGCCGCACTTTATGATTATGAAATTTGGCAAATGGATGTCAAAACTGCATTCCTGAATGGATTTCTGGAAGAAGAGTTGTATATGATGCAACCAGAAGGTTTTATCGATCCAAAGGATGCTAACAAATTGTGCAAGCTCCAGCGATCCATTTATGGACTGGTGCAAGCCTCTCGGAGTTGGAATAAACGTTTTGATAGTGTGATCAAAGCATATGGTTTTATACAGACTTTTGGAGAAGCATGTATTTACAAGAAAGTGAGTGGGAGCTCTGTAGCATTTCTAATATTATATGTGGATGACATATTGTTGATTGGAAATGATATAGAATTTCTGGATAGCATAAAAGGATACTTGAATAAGAGTTTTTCTATGAAAGACCTCGGTGAAGCTGCTTACATATTGGGCATCAAGATCTATAGAGATAGATCAAGACACTTAATTGGACTTTCACAAAGCACATACCTTGACAAAGTTTTGAAGAAGTTCAAAATGGATCAAGCAAAGAAAGGGTTCTTGCCTGTGTTACAAGGTGTGAAGTTGAGTCAGACTCAATGCCCGACCACTGAAGAAGATAGAGAGAAAATGAAAGTCATTCCCTATGCTTCAGCCATAGGTTCTATCATGTATGCAATGCTGTGTACTAGACCTGATGTGTGCCTTGTTATAAGTATAGCAGGGAGGTACCAAAGTAATCCAGGAGTGGATCACTGGACAGCGGTCAAGAACATCCTGAAATACCTGAAGAGGACTAAGGATATGTATCTCGTTTATGGAGGTGACAAAGCGCTCGTCGTAAATGGTTATGTCGATGCAAGCTTTGACACTGATCCAGATGACTCTAAGTCACAATCCGGATACGTATTTATATTGAACGGTGGAGCTGTCAGTTGGTGCAGTTCTAAGCAAAGCGTCATGGCGGGATCTACGTGTGAAGCGGAGTACATAGCTGCTTCGGAAGCAGCAAATGAAGGAGTCTGGATGAAGGAGTTCATATCGATCTAGGTGTCATACCTAGTGCATCGGGTCCAATGAAAATCTTTTGTGACAATACTGGAGCAATAGCCTTGGCGAAGGAATCCAGATTTCACAAGAGAACCAAGCACATCAGAAGACGCTTCAATTCCATCCGTCATCAAGTGTCGGAACGGGACATAGAGATTTGCAAAATACACACAGATCTGAATGTTGCGGACCCATTGACTAAGCCTCTCCCACGAGCAAAAAATGATCAGCACCAAGACTCCATGGGTGTTAGAATCATTACTATGTAATCTAGATTATTGACACTAGTGCAAGTGGGAGACTGAAGGAAATATGCCCTAGAGGCAGTAATAAAGTTGTTATTTACATTTCCTTATATCATGATAAATGTTTATTATTCATGCTAGAATTGTATTAACCGGAAACTTAGTACATGTGTGAATACATAGACAAACAGAGTGTCCCTAGTATGCCTCTACTTGACTAACTCGTTAATCAAAGATGGTTAAGTTTCCTAGCCATAGACATGAGTTGTCATTTGATGAACGAGATCACATCATTAGAGAATGATGTGATAGACAAGACCCATCTGCTAGCTTAGCACTATGATCGTTTAGTTTATTGCTATTGCCTTCTTCATGATTTATACATGTTCCTATGACTATTAGATTATGCAACTCCCGAATACTGGAGGGACACTTAGTGTGCTATCAAACGTCACAACGTAACTGGATGATTATAAAAAATGCTCTACAGGTGTCTCCGATGGTGTTTGTTGAGTTGGCATAGATCGAGATTAGGATTTGTCACTCCGATTGTCGGAGAGGTATCTCTGGGCCCTCTCGGTAATGGACATCACTATAAGCCTTGCAAGCAATGTGACTAATGAGTTAGTTGCGGGATGATGCATTACGGAATGAGTAAAGAGACTTGCCGGTAACGGGATTGAACTAGGTATGATGATACCGACGATCGAATCTCGGGCAAGTAACATACCGATGACAAAGGGAATAACGTATGTTGTTGTGCGGTTTGACCGATAAAGATCTTCGTAGAATATGTAGGAGCCAATATGAGCATCCAGGTTCCGCTATTGGTTATTGACCGGAGAGATGTCTCGGTCATGTCTACATAGTTCTCGAACCTGTAGGGTCCGCACGCTTAACGTTCGATGACGATTCGTATTATGAGTTTATGTGTTTTGATGTACCGAAGGTTGTTCGGAGTCCCGAATATGATCACGGACATGACGAGGAGTCTCGAAATGGTTGAGACATAAATATTGATATATTGGAAGGTTATATTCGGACACCGGAATGGTTCCGAAGTGTATCGGGTATATTTTGGAGTACCGGGAGGTTACCGGAACCCCCGGGGATTAATGGGCCACAATGGGACTTAGTGGAGAAGAGAGAGGGCCGGCCAGAGGTGGCGCCCCCCTTCCCCAGTCTAAATTGGACAAGGGGAAGGGGGCGCCCCCCCCCCTCCTTCCTTCTCTTCTCTCCTCTTTCCTTTCTTCTCCTTCTTGGACTAGGAAATGGGGAAACCTACTCCTACTAGGAGTAGGAATCCCCCCTTGGGTGCGCCCCTTGTGGCCGGCCCTCCTCCTCCTCCCCTCCTTTATATACGAGGGAGGGGGCACCCCATAGACACACAAGTTGATCTTTAGCCGTGTGCGGTGCCCCCTCCAGAGTTTTACACCTCGGTCATATCGTCGTGGTGCTTAGGCGAAGCCCTGCGCCGGTAACTTCATCATCACCGTCACCACGCCGTCGTGCTGACGGAACTCTCCCTCGGCCTCAGTATCGTGGAGGTGTCGTGCGTTTGGTACTTGATCGGTTGGATCGCAAAGACGTTCGACTACATCAACCGCGTTACTTAACGCTTCCGCTTTCAGTCTACGAGGGTACGTGGACACACTCTCCCCGCTCATTGCTATGCTTCTCCTAGATAGATCTTTCGTGATCGTAGGCAAATTTTTGAAATTACCGCGTTCCCCAACAATTTGGACACAGGAAGAGTTTCGGGATGCACCGGATAGAAATCGGGTCATCGGAAGGGGTTCCGGACACCCCGGGAGGTTAATGGGCCATATGGGCCAAAGGGGGGAACACACCAGCCCACAAGGGGCTGGCGCACCCCTCCTAGGCCGAAGTCCTTGGGCAGAGAAGGAAAGGGGGGAGTCGGCCTCCCCCTTCCTTTCCTTCCCCCTCCGGCAAATATAGTAGGGGGGCGGCTAGGGAAAGACCCCAAGTAGGATTCGCCCCTACTTGAGGCGCACCTTGCCCTCTCCCCTTCCCC
Organism: Aegilops tauschii subsp. strangulata; assembly: GCF_002575655.3. Lineage (NCBI taxonomy): Eukaryota > Viridiplantae > Streptophyta > Magnoliopsida > Poales > Poaceae > Aegilops > Aegilops tauschii. The sequence goes on from NC_053039.3 coordinate 492,238,688, forward strand.
CCACCTATATATATGTGGGAGGGGGCGCGGCACATAACCACGACAATCTCTTAGCCGTGTGCGGCGCCCCCTTCACCGTTTACACGCTCGGTCATATTTTCGTAGTGCTTAGGCGAAGCCCTACGGAGATAGCATCACCATCACCGTCACCACGCCGTCGTGCTGCCGGAACTCATCAACTACTTCGCCGTCTTGCTGGATCAAGAAGGCGAGGACGTCACTGAGCTAAACGTGTGCTGATTGCTGAACGCGGAGGTGTCGTACGTTCGGTACTCAATCGATTGGATTGTGAAGAAGTTCGACTAAATCAACCGCGTTACTAAACGCTTCCGCTTACGGTTTACAAGGGTACATAGACACACTCTCCCCCTCGTTGCTATGCATCTCCATGGATAGATCTTGCGTGTGCGTAATTTTTTTTTGTTTTCCATGCAACGTTTGGGCGGCGGAACAACTGCACAACCCCCTCCCTCTCGCGATTTCAAACAAAATGAATGCCAGGGGCGTGGGCAACGGGGAGGAGGTGGAGAGAGAGGTGCGGGACGTGGTGGGCCCTCCACCGCTTAGGCCGTTTTGGCCAACATGCTCGGCTCCGTTTCGATTCAGACCGACTCCACCCGCGCGCCTGACCAAAAAACATCTACGCGTCACGATCTCGATCCGACGATAGCGAGAGGCGCGTGGTCAGGAGGCCCAAAAAGTGCAGCTGCACTTTTTAGCATTTGGGAAATAATAAATAAAACTTTGTCGGAACAAGCATTGTATAGTTTATTAACCACATGTAAAGTTTCAGAACAAGATGACTTCTATGGTATTTTTGATCAAAAGACAAAATTGCAAATACAAAATGTGTGAATAATAAGCTTAATATAGTACTCTCCCCGATCCAAATTAATTGATGCAACTCTAATACAAATTTGTACTAGAGTTGCATCAATTAATTTGGATTGGAGGGAGTATCTGTTTTATTTTTACTCGTCCCAATGTCATGGAAGTCATTTTGTCTCGAAACTTTACAGAGAGTAATACACTAGACAATACTTGCTCCTACAAAGTTTCAGAATTTTTACATTTTTTTTCTAGGTGTGCCAGGTTCCGTGGTGTATTTTCATAGAACTTGACCCATACCTTGTTTCAGCCCATACAAGTCTACACTGGGTCACGGCGCGCTGGACGGCCGAAAACAAACCGCGCAATCGAACAGCCGTTAGGCCAACTCCACCGTGCGATCCTATCCTGTACGGCCCCGTCCGTTTGGGGTAAAACGGACGAATAGCGCGGCCCAGCGTGCGGCCTCAAACGGACAAATGTCCGGATTCCGTCCGTTTTCGACCCATCCCCGGCCCAAACTTGCGCTCGGTTTGGGGTGAAACGGACGCGCGCGGACGGCCTGGACACATGCCCTTGTCCCCCCCCCCCCGGCCCGCCTGTCGGGGACACTAGCAGTCCCTCCGCTCCCAACGCTTCCATCCTCTCTCTCCCGCCCCGCCCCGCCGCCGGCGCCGTCGCTATTCTCCGGCCGCCTCCTCACCGCGCAGCCTCCGGCCGTCCCTACCAAACCACGTCTCGACATGGCCGCCACCACGCCCGTGCTTTGGCCGTAGTTTTGGCCGTCGATCGGAGGTTTGGCCGTCGCCGTCTTTGCCGGCCGCAGAGGGGACAGGACCGCCGGCGACGCACCACGGCGGCCTCGACAGCTTTCGACGAGAGCTCCAGAGCGGCCAGTAGCTGGCCGGCAACCACCCCTGCTGCGTCGAGGTGATCATCGCGGCCTCTTCGCCACCACGACCGCAAGGTGTTCGGCATTTTGCCCACAAAGGTATGGACAGTGGAGACGAGTTTTTCTTCCATCACTTCCTTTGTTCATCGGACGATTCGTCGTCGGATGATGAAGATCTTGTGGTGGCTGCACTGGTCGTTCACGACCACATTCAACGGCAGCTTCCTCGGTACAGGGGGTTAGTCCCTGGCCGTGCTCCCAACCTAAACCGCAACAGGGAGAGAGGCCACACCCTGCTCTATGCTGATTACTTTGCCAACACCCCGCTCTTCAAGCAGGATAAATTCCGTCGCCGTTTTCGAATGGCAAGGCATGTGTTCAATCGTATCCGAGAGGGAGTGGTTGCTCATGACCCATACTTCGAGTGCAAGACGGATGCCCTTGGCAAGCTTGGATTCTCCTCTTACCAGAAATGCACCGCAGTCATCCGCATGCTTGCATATGGAATTCCAGGCGATCTGGTGGATGAGTATGTGCGTATGAGTGAGACAACATATCTGATGTCAATGTACAAGTTTTGCCAGGCTGTGATCGAGGTGTTTGGCCCAGAGTACTTGAGGCAGCCAACTACCGCTGATATAGAGAGATTGTTGGCGACCAACGCAGCTAGAGGCTTTCCAGTCATGCTTGGCAGTATAGATTGTATGCACTGGGAGTGGAAGAACTGTCCATTTGCTTGGCAGGGCCAGTACAAGGGGCATGTCAACGGGTGCACTGCCATATTAGAAGCGGTGGCATCGCAGGATCTTTGGATATGGCATTCTTTCTTCGGCATGGCAGGTTCTCACAATGATATCAACGTGCTGCAGCGTTCTCCAGTCTTCGCGAGGCTTGCAGAAGGCCACTCCCCACCTGTCAACTTTGAGATCAACGGCCACCCGTACAATAAGGGATACTATCTAGCAGATGGTATATATCCTCAGTGGTCAACTTTTGTGAAGACAATCTCGAAACCCCAAGGTGAGAAGAGAAAGAGATTTGCCCAAATGCAAGAGAGTGTTAGAAAGGATGTGGAACGTGCTTTTGGTGTGCTTCAATCCCGGTGGGGTATCGTTCGAAACCCTGCACTGTCATGGGATGAAAGGAAGCTTTGGGTGGTGATGACTGCTTTGTGTGATCATGCACAACATGATCGTCGAGGACGAGCGTGATGAGAGTATCTTCGACCAAGGATTTGATTATCAAGGTGAAAATATTGAGCCCCTGCACCAAGACCCGGCCACATTTGAACAGTTTGTCCAATTCCACCGTGAGATGCGTGATTGGCACACTCATTTGAATCTTCAAAATGACTTGGTTGAGCACGTGTGGGATCACATTGGCAACCAATAGATGTATTGGTCCATTTTATGTTCAGTCAAGACAATTTCGATTTGGTTGTAAAACTATTTTATTAAAGACAATTTCAATTGAGTTGTAAAACTATTTTAATTTTCAGACAAATATTTGGGTTGAAAAACTAGTTTTGATGAAAATATGGACATTTTTGGCCCTGATGGACAGGATGGGCAAACGGATATGGCCGCGCGCTGGGCGCACGACCAACGTATCTCATAACACGCCCGGACACGACCCCATTGCCCTACCCAAACGGACAGAAACCGGATAAAACGGATGTCCGTTTGGGTCGCGCGGTGGAGCTGTCCTTTTAGATCGAACAACCTGCTCTTACGAGTTGGCCCTTGGCGCCACGCACGCCGAATATCCGACCTATTACGGCATTGACGACGGCGATGCAGTCCTTGAGGAGCTTCCGATAGGTTCGTCTGCGAGAGGACAGCAAGGGCGACGTACGTGCTCCAACACGTCCCACGCAGTTCCCACGTGGCGGCGTTCCAGTGGATCGGGGCCTTCTGCCGACTTCCAGACGTGACAGCTCGCGTGCCAGCTGAGTCACAGGACCCCACCACACGAGCACGGCCAATAAGATAATCGACCATGGCGATCCGGCAGGCAAACGTGGAAGCCGATAGAGATGGATGCGTCGTACGTTTGGATATTTTGTGGTCGACGGAGAGGCTTAACTAGGATTAGCACGGGTGGTTTGGTGCTGGATTTCAGGTTAATCTGATGGTCCCCGGCGGTGGGTGGTCACGCATTGATGCGGAGCCGATGTCGACCACGATTCTGAGGCGTTTATTAAGGTGATGTGTACGGCTGCCAAACGAGATATTTTTTGAGTGTACTGCCTGTGTGGAGGATACGGCAGAAACGTGGTTTCGCTCCTTAAAACACTTCTGATTTTGCTAAATCTGGATCGGACCTGTAATGGTAGAAGAACCTACGGTCCATTTTTCTCTCGCAAAAGTAAGAAAAAGTCACTCACATTTCGCCTGTTTTTCCTTTGCTGCATTTTTGCTCTCGCATCACAAGTCAAACTCGATGATGCTTCATCGGAACAAAAACTCGGTAATAATGCATGCATGCATGCACGCACGCAATAATGCAGGTCCAGGAGCCGGAGCGCCCCACGTGTCCCCCGGGCCAGCGGACGTTGCCCACGGAATCGTCCAGGTCGACCGCCACCTGTTCCGTTCCGTCGACCACGCCGGTTCAGTTGCCTGTACATATACCCAACTCTCGACCTGTGCTGTGCAGACAGCAGAGCTCGATCCAGAGAGAGAGAGAAAAGAGCGAGAGTGATAACTGAGAGAGGTCTCGCGCGCTCGGCGATGGCAAAGTCGTTCCTCGCGATGAAGACGGGCCCGGCGGCCGGCGCGTCGGAGGCGTCGCAGGCGCTGCTGGAGTCGGACCTGCGGGAGCTGACCATGGCGGCGCGGAAGCTCGCCAACCACGCCATCGTCCTCGGCGGCGGCATCGGCTTCATCGGCACCTTCCTCCAGTGGCTCGCCTTCGCCGCCGCTGTGTCAGTACCAGCCCCCCTCCCCTCCTTTTTTCCCCTAATCTTGTAATTTTTTCTTCCGTCAGTTGTCACAGAGCTATGCGTCTGTCTGAACCTCGGTGTTTATCTTCTTCTGCTGCAGATATCTCTTGGTGCTGGACAAGACCAACTGGAAGACCAACATGCTGACGGGCCTCTTGGTCCCTTACATTTTCTTCACCATGCCCGGTCTGCTCTTCGGCTTCATAAGGTGATTATCCTCGCAAATTCTCTGCCTGCGGTCTGCAGCGTCCCTTCAGATTTTAAGTTCTGGATGCAATTATTCGTGACCTGCGGGATTGTTTCTCAGCGAGCTGTGTGACTGTTTTTCCAGTGATCTGTAGGACTGTTGCGTTGCTATGGATTACTAACAATTTGCAGTTTGTACGATGCGAGCTCACAAAATCAAAATATTGCATATTCGGAAAATCCAATTCGGCTCCACGGAGCAAATGATATTGCACGTTCAAAATGTAGTTTTGCAAGTGTAAAAAAAATAGAGGTGTTCATTGTCGCACCAAAATGCTACCCGCAGATTTTTAGGGGAAAAGCTTAAGCATTTTAACCTATAAAAATAAGACAAGTCCAACGACAAATGTTACACTTAAATTTATTTATTTCATCGACGAAGCACTGCTATCCTGTTTCGCATGAAAATTGTCAACCACGTTTGTTAGACTGAAATGAACATCTACAGAAAAAGTATTTATTTACTATTTATTTTGAATTTACTGTTAATCCGGGAGCGGAGCATATGCTCTCCCCAAAGCCAAAACGGCACTCCCATACCCAGAAAGAGAAAATACCCTTTGCTTACAGTGGTGAACTTCCAGCTTTGGTGCTGGTGGCTGGTTAGAGCTCTTCAGTAGTTTGCTTTAGTTTTTCTTTAAAGGAAGCAAAAGATTAAGTAAGCAGAAGAGAGTTGGGAACTATTGAGGGCATGGCCAATGCATAGCCTCACGCTGATGCCTCACATGCCATGTAGGATCGGATGAGAGACAAAGTAGGTTCGGATGGGGAAGCGGAATCCTTTGCAGGAGACGGATGAGTGAAAAAGAAGCAAAGAATGACGAAAGACGAGACTATACTAGTGGTTTTCTCTTTCTCGGTTTCTGTTTTCTTATTTGGGATCTTGCTTTTTATGGCTCTCATCTCCGCAACTCGCGATTATCGCGAGAAAACTGTGTAGTTTGCTTTTAATTTTTTAGTTTCCTTTTGTGCGTCGACACTAGATGCTGGTCTGGACGTGGTTTACTCTGTTATCAGTGATAGTGAGCACAGGCTTTCTGGTTGTACCGTTGAAAATACCGTATATCAGAAGTGATGGTATTGTTGGCATTTGGTGCACATGATAAGTCAAGGGCCTGAAGATCGATTTTCTTTAAAACCAAGTTATCTCACAACCGAGAATAAAATCCGAGAACTGACCTCTTTCATGCTTGTTGTCCCGAGTCCGGACGGCAAAACTCAAGCTCCCTTTTTCATGCTTGTTGGTTGTACTGATAGTTGCAGTCCAGATACTTCCATGATGCTATATCGTGTGTTGATCCATTACAAATTCCTGATTGCTGAACATCAAAATTGCAGGGGGGAGATTGGCAGCTGGGTTGCGTTCGTTTTCGTCGTCCTGCGGCTATTCTTTCCGCGCCACTTCCCTGGTACTATCATTTTGCTCTCTGTTTCTCGTCCTTATTGTTGCTCCCTAGCAGATTATTTCAGCAAATATGTGTTGGTTTTCCGTCATGTACTCAACAAGCCAGCCGTTAAAACATTGCATAAATCTCACAATGGGATCTTCATCATGTTGTCAGATTGGCTGGAGCTGCCTGGGTCTCTGATCCTCCTCACGGTGGTCGCCCCCGCCATCTTCGCGGACACCTTCCGGGGCTCCTGGCTCATCATCGGCGTCGGCGTGTGCCTGGTCATCGGGTGCTACCTGCTCCACGAGCACATCAAGGCGTCGGGGGGCCTCAAGGAGGCCTTCCAGAAGCCCAATGGCTGGTCCAACACCATCGGCATCCTCCTCCTCTTCATCTACCCGGTCTGGGCCGTCGTGATGTGGTTCCTGTAGACCGTTCGCCGCTGTTTTGCGGTTCATCGTGTGATGTTTGCTCCGGCGATTTGGTGTCGATGAACCATGCGCTCTTGTACCTGTTGAATTTTGATGAACTGTCTCGGCCATGTTTCGATTTGGTGTCACTTATTTGTTTCCTTCATCTGTGGGTACATAGCCATCAATAAAAACATTTGCTCTGTTGATCGGTGGGTGCATTGAAGTGAAGAGTTCCTGGCCAAGTGATGTTCGTATGATGGTTACGTGCAACTGATCTGTTATGAGCTTATTGATTACTCCCTCTGTATCGAAATAAGTGTTTAGTACAAAATTATACCCCATATTAGTTTGTGAACTCAAGTAATCGTCGTATTTTTGGTAGGTGGGAACAAGGCTGAGCTATGGAGGCCGTCCTTAAAAACTACTTACTCCGTCCCATAATATAACAGCATTTTTGACATTACAGCTACGTGAGAATGTTAAAAAAAAGTGACCAATCTTTGGAAAACAAGAACCGCTAAAAATCTTTTTTTACAAAGACAAACTTCCAGAATTTGAACTGCGAACATCTTTACGAACATTGCTGCCCGTACATGCACTTATTCAGACAAGCATGTCTATAATACATATTGCGGTCAAAAGTCAAATCCCGTGATATACTGTGACAGCAAGCTTAAATTAAAATTAAAATACTGCATGCATGCAATAATACAGTTGCGATCTGTCCCCCACGTGTCTGTCCAGCGGGCCCGTAGAGAATTGTCCAGACCGTTCCGTCGACCCTAGCAGGTCCAGCTAATTCAGCTGAGCTGCCGGCCTGTACATATTTCCTCCTATCCGCACAGGCACAGCCAAAGCACAAATCAAACCCAGACCCGAGCCCATCCATCCATCCATCCATCTTGAGAACTCTCGAGGTCTCGGCGATTCGGGGGAGATGGCGCCGTCGTTCCTCGCGATGAAGGCGGGCGCGGCGTCCGGCGCGTCGGAGGCGGCGCAGGCGCTGCTCGAGTCGGACCTGCGGGAGCTGGGCATGGCGGCGCGGAAGCTCGCCAACCACGCCATCGTCCTCGGCGGCGGCCTCGGCTTCGGCCGCCACTTCCTCAAGTGGCTCGCCTTCATCGCCGCCGTGTCAGTACATACCAACCCCCCTTTATTTTCCTTGTTGCGACGAGCTTTGGTTTCTGCAAAGGGGATCTCCGATCTCCCTCGCCTCCTGACCATTTCGGGAGGACCACGGGGCAGTTGAGACGCCTGCGAGAAACATCAGGACAGCATATTCGCTTGGAAGTAGTAATTTTTAGTAAGCTTGAACGTGTAATTTAACTGCGGTACCCTAGAGCGAGATGCCAATTGCCAAACGCGGTCAAATTCGTGCGAAAACCTCGGTCATAACGGATGCTTGGTAGGAAATGTTCACGATTGATTGTGTGGGATTTGCGAAGCAAACATCCCTAACATACAGACAGAAGTCTGACCTTATCAAAGTGTATATGCTGTGATGTTAAGCTATTACTTACCTGTTAGGATAACTCTGCAGCCTATATATGATGGTCTCTTCAATCTTCAAGTGTATATGCTGTGAGTTGAGGAGTTTATGTGTCCACTTAACCTGAGATTGTTACCTTCTTGGCAATTGTCGGTTAGTCACCGGATTATGCATTGTCTGAACTTTGCCGTTCTCTTCTGCTGCAGGTACCTCTTGGTATTGGACCGGACAAACTGGAAGACCAACATGCTGACCGGACTCTTGGTCCCTTACATATTCTTCACCCTGCCTGGTGTGCTGTTCTCTCTCGTAAGGTGGTTATAGTCGCAATTTCCCTTCTGCGGCATCAGTTCGTGTTTTCAGTTTAAATGCAGTTGTTAGTAGCTGTGGAGGATTGTAGCATTCCTGCAGATTAACCGATTTGAAATATCTGAAATTCTGAACTTAGAAAATCGAAATATTTCATGTATTTTTTCCAGAATGAAAAACTAGTGCATTAGGTTGTCGATAAAGCGAGGTAAGATATTGTTCATTGTTGGTTGATATCACCGGCTATAGGGCCAGAGTGCCGGTCTTCTTAAAAAAAGCTCACTTCACTGAGGATAGAATCAAAGAACTTTATAGGTTGTTGATAAAGTGAGGTAAGATACATGCCAAATATAGGTTATTTTAACCTATTGCTACCTCACTGCAAAAGTCGGGGTATCTTTTTCATGCTTGTTGTCTACTGGTTGAAGGATCACCGCCTCTGCCTCACTGGCTGATACTTCCATGGTGCAATATCCTCTGTTGCCTTAATTGTACAGCACTAGATATAGATATTTGAATCAAATTTGTGATCATCAAACATCAAAATTGCAGGGGAGAGGTTGGTGCCTGGATTGCATTCGTTGTAGTCATCCTGCGGCTCTTCTTCCCGCGTCACTTCCCTGGTATCATTTCCTACCTAATCTTTTACCTATCCTTGCTGCCCCTAGCAAATTATCACTATGTGTTGCATTTCTCATCTTTGTTGTGCCCTGTAAAGAGAATTTTCTGCTTATAATAGCACTACCAAAAAACATGTCCTTATTTTTCATCTACGCAATAAGCCGCTAAACTGTTACATAAATCACGCAATGATCGTCTTCGTATCTGTATCAGATTGGCTAGAGCTGCCTGGCTCTCTGATTCTTCTCACGGTGGTCGCCCCCAGCCTCTTCGCCGACCACTTCAGGAACGACCTCGTCGGCGTCTTCATATGCCTCGCCATCGGGTGCTACCTGCTTCAAGAGCACATCAGGGTGTCAGGAGGCTTCAGGGAGGCCTTCAGGAAGGCCAATGGCGTGTCCAACACCATCGGCATCGTCCTGCTCTTCGTCTACCCAGTCTGGGTCCTGGTGCTCTGGCTCCTGTAGGACATCTACTGCTATCGGTGTGGCCATTGATTGGCTTGTGCAGTTCTGTTCGCTGTTTGGGGATTCATCGTGTAGACGCTTTCGATGGTGATTTGGTATTGCTCGTCCGGAGCCGATGAACTGTGCACGTTTGTACCTTTCTGATGGACATGTTTCGATTTGTTGTAGTTCTGGTATGAGGTCTTTGTTTCCTTGATTTGTGGGTACATAATTAGTCTTTGTTTCCTTGATTTGTGGGTACATAATTATCAATAAAAACATCATCACTGTTGATTGGTGTATTGAAGTCGAGCTGCTGTCTTAATTCTCTCGTGTTTGGTCGTATATTGCGTGCATGTAATGCTTTATCAGCCTATTATCACCCAATATAGTTTTTTTAGAAACACATTATGGATGTGAACGCTCACAAACACGCACATACACTCCCACTCACAAACACGTACATACACTCACTCATATACACTCCCACTCACAAACACGTACATACACTCACTCATATGAATCGAGAGACTGTCGAATGCGACTGTCGAATGGTTTGGTCTTGAGATTGACTAAGTCATTATAAACGCACGCTATTGACGGAAACATGGCCACTCCTTGAATGAAATTTCATCCAATATTATAAAGTGGACAAAGCTTTGCCTTAAGATGTAACAAATGCTCTGTTCACCCTCTCCACCTCTGAATATTGTAAACTGGACAAAGCTTTGCCTTAAGATGTAACAAATGCTCTAATCATCCTTTCCGCCTCTAAATTGAGAACCTAAGAGCATTTATAGCCGGGCGTCTCAAACTCGTCTCAAACGCTCCGGCGAGAGGACCAGTAACTGACTGGCCAAAAAAAAAATATTTAATGACCCACACGGGCGCTTCAAACCGGTCTCAAACGCCCGGGTTGTCTGGTGCCCGTCATATCCAGCCCAAATATAGGGTGGATATGAGATGGCCGGGGCGCACCCGGGCGCGTCCGCTACGTCTGTCCGGTCGACCACCAACCCCACTCTGTCACCACAAAAACTTCAATTCGGGACCCTAACTCACTTTACTCTCCTCTCTCACTTTGTCCCCTCTTCCCCCCTCTCTGATTTCTCCGACATGGATCGAACCCGACGACTCCGGCGAGATGTCGAGCTCCGACAACCGCACCGACTCCAACCTCGACGTCGACGAGGAGAGCTGACTCTCAGCAGTCCAAGGTGGGCACAGTGACGCTAAGGCCATAGCGCTTGGAAAGCGGCTCGTACAGGACACGTCCCGAGAGCGTTTCTGCCGCATGGGACGTGGCGCTCTGTTGTGGCTCTGCCGCATGGGAGAGAAGCAGGGGCTTGGCGGTCAGAGAAAGAGGTTCGTGCAAGACAGGACCCGAGAACGTTTCCATCCTGCAGGCGGGGCGCGGCTCTTCGATTCAACCGTAGGGGCAGAGAAGCAGGGGCCCAGCAGCCAGAGGAAAGCGGTTCACGCCGGAGAGGTCCCCGGGACATTTCCATTGAGACTGGCACGAAACACCCCAGTTACCCAGCCTTTGCCTTGACTGATAGGCGGGTAGGGAAACACCAGGAGCGCGGCTTTGCCTTGATTGACAAGATCCGACCTCCGCCGCGGGCCACCCGGCCTTAGGCTTGTGACATCCAGTGCAGCCTCTCCAGGCCCAGCCTGCCCGAGCGACGCACGAGAAGGCGTCAGAGGGGGTGGGGCCCAGAGTCCAAAGAGGCCAGGCATGTGGTGCTTGCTGCCTCCTGGTGGGAAAACGGAGCCCAGTCACTTCGCCGCCCAGTCGCTTCTCACTAGAGAGGATACCTATATATCTCACCTCAGGTTTTGTAAAGTATCGTAAAGCAAAGGGAATAGCACATGATAACCAAAGGTTTCATATATTGTCATTCGTGTACTCATAGGGATTGATATGGATGTCCACGGTTTCGCTATCGATCATTGAACGAAAGGGGCTTTGTTCATGTCTATGTTTTACCGAACCTACAGGGTCACAAGCTTTAGGTAATCGTAATCTGCTGAGTGTTATTAGAAGAGTTATGAGAAAACATTTATGAAATAGTTTCATTAATATTCGAAATAGTTTCGAGAGGAACCGGAAGCATTTCGGTTTTATCGAAAGAGCTTCGGGGTATACCAAGTAATACTAGGAATTGATATATAGGTGGAAATTGTTTTTGAGGACTTAAATATAAGTTATAAAGGGCTGTAATATGATTAGGAGGCCCCTGGAATTTATTCATAGTCAATGGGCTAAAGAAAAATAGAAAAGGCCTATTAGGGGAGAGTTAATGGGCCTTAAGGCCCATTAGTGGAGGTGCCTGCTACCTCTTGAGCATGCGTTGGTTTTCCCTTGAAGAGGAAATGGTGATGCAACAAAGTAGCGTAAGTATTTCCCTCAGTTTTGAGAACCCGGGTATCAATCCAGTAGGAGACAACGCACAAGTCACCTAGTACCTGCACAAACAATCGAGAACCTTGCAACCAACGCGATAAAGGGGTTGTCAATCCCTTCACGATCACTCGCAAAAGTGAGATCTAATAGAGATAGTAAAATAAATATTTTTGGTATTTTTGTTGTATATATTGGAAAGTAAAGATTGCAAAATAGTAAACGAGATGCGATGTACATAAAAGAGATGAAATATAATAGGAAAGAGACCCGGGGGCCATAGGTTTCACTAGTGGCTTCTCTCAAAATAGCATGTATTATGGTGGGTGAACAAATTACTGCCGAGTAATTGACAGAAAAGCGCATAGTTATGAAGATATCTAAGGCAATGATCATGAATATAGGCATCACGTCCGTGTCAAGTAGACCGAAATGGTTCTGCATCTACTACTATTACTCCACACATCGACCGCTATCCAGCATGCATCTAGAGTATTAAGTTCATAAGAACGGAGTAACACATTAAGCAAGAATACGTGATGTAGAGGGATAAACTCAAGCAATATGATATAAACCCCATCTTTTTATCCTCGATGGCAACAATACAACACGTGCCTTGCTGCCCCTACTGTCAATGGGAAAGGACACCGCAAGATTGAACCCAAAGCTAAGCACTTCTCCCATTGGAAGAAAGATCAATCTAGTAGGCCAAACGAAACCGATAATTCGAAGAGACTTGCAAAGATATCAAATCATGCATATAAGAATTCAGAGAAGAACCAAATAATATTCATAGATAATCTTGTTCATAAATCCACAATTCATCGGATCTCGGCAAACACACCGCAAAAGAGTATTACATCGAATAGATCTCCAAGAACATCGAGGAGAACTTTGTATTGAGAATCAAATAGAGAGAAGAAGCCATTTAGCTAATAACTATGGACCCGAAGGTCTGTGGTAAACTACTCACGCTTCATCGGAGAGGCAATGGTATTGATGTAGAAGCCCTCCGTGATCGATTCCCCCTCCGGCAGATCACCGGAAAAGGCCCCAAGATGGGATCTCACGGGTACAGAAGGTTGCGGCGGTGGAAAAGTGGTTTCGTGGCTCCCCCTGATGTTTCTAGGGTATAAGAGTATATATAGGTGAAAGAAGTACGTCGGTGGAGCTACGAGGGGCCCACGAGGGTGGGGGGCACGCCTACCCCCCTGGGCGCGCCCTCCTGACTAGTGGCTTCCTCGTGGAGTTCCAGACTTTGACTCCAAGTCTTCTGGATTGCTTTCGGTCCAAGAAAGATCATCTCGAAGGTTTCATTCCGTTTGGACTCCGTTTGGTATTCCTTTTCTACAAAGGTCTAAAATAGGCACACACAAAAACAGAAACTCGCACTGGGCCTCTGGTTAATAGGTTAGTCCCAAAAATAATATAAAAGAGCAAATTAAATCCCATTAAACATCCAAAACAGATAATATAATAGCATGGAACAATCAAAAATTATAGATACATTGGAGACGTATCAAGCATCCCCAAGCTTAATTCCTGCTCGTCCTCGAGTAGGTAAATGATAAAAACAGAATTTTTGATGTGGAATGCTACCTAACATAATTATCAATGTAATTTTCTTTATTGTGGCATGAATGTTCAGATCCGAAAGATTCAAGACAAAAGTTTAATATTGACATAAAAATAATAATACTTCAAGCATACTAACAAAGTAATCATGTTTTCTCAAAATAACATGGCCAAAGAAAGCTATCCCTATAAAATCATATAGTCTGGTTATGCTCTATCTTCATCACACAAAGTATTTAATCATGCACAACCCCGATGACAAGCCAAGCAATTGTTTCATACTTTAGTATTCTCAAACTTTTTCAACTTGCACGCAATACATGAGCGTGAGCCATGGACATAGCACTATAGGTGGAATAGAGTGGTGGTTGTGGAGAAGACAAAAAGGAGGAAGATGGTCTCACATCAACTAGGCGTATTAATGTTCTATGGAGATTGTCCATCAATAGATATCAATGTGAGTGAGTAGGAATTGCCATGCAACGGATGCACTAGAGCTATAAATATATGAAAGCTCAACAAAAGAAACTAAGTGGGTGTGCATCCAACTTGCTTGCTCACGAAGACCTAGGGCATTTTGAGGAAGCCCATCATTGGAATATACAAGCCAAGTTCTATAATGAAAAATTCCCACTAGTATATGAAAGTGACAACATAGGAGACTCTCTATCATGAAGATCATGGTGCTACTTTGAAGCACAAGTGTGGAAAAAGGATAGTAGCATTGCCCCTTCTCTCTTTTCTCTCATTTTTTTTATTTGGGCCTTTTTATCTCTTTTTTATGGCCTTTTTTTCATCCCGACTTGTGGGGGAATCATAGTCTCCATCATCCTTTCCTCACTAGGACAATGCTCTAATAATGAAGATCATCACACTTTTATTTACTTACAACTCAAGAATTACAACTCAATACTTAGAACAAAATATGACTCTATGTGAATGCCTCCGGCGGTGTACCGGGATGTGCAATGATTCAAGAGTGACATGTATGAAAAATTATGACGATGGCTTTGCCACAAATACGATGTCAACTACATGATCATGCAAAGCAATATGACAATGATGGAGCGTGTCATAATAAACGGAACGTTGGAAAGTTGCATGGCAATATATCTCGAAATGGCTATGGAAATGCCATAATAGGTAGGTATGGTGGCTGTTTTGAGGAAGGTATATGGTGGGTGTATGGTACCGGCGAAAGTTGCGCGGTACTAGAGAGGCTAGCAACGGTGGAAGGGTGAGAGTGCGTATAATCCATGGACTCAACATTAGTCATTAAGAACTCACATACTTATTGCAAAAATCAATTAGTTATTGAAACGAAGTACTACGTGCATGCTCCTAGGGGGATAGATTGGTAGGAAAAGACCATCGCTCGTCCCCGGCCGCCACTCATAAGGAAGACAATAAATAAATAAATCATGCTCCAACTTTATCACATAACGGTTCACCATACGTGCATGCTACGGGAATCACAAACTTTAACACAAGTATCTCTCAAATTCACAACTACTCTACTAGTATGACTCTAATATCACCATATTCATATCTCAAAACAATCATAAAGAATCAAACTTCTCATAGTATTCAATGCACTTTATATGAAAGTTTTTATTATACCCATCTTGGATGCCCATCATATTAGGACTAATTTTATAACCAAAGCAAATTAACATGCTGTTCTAAAAGACTCTCAAAATAATATAAGTGAAGCATGATAGATCAATAATTTATATAAAATAAAACCACCACCGTGCTCTAAAAGGATATAAGTGAAGCACTAGAGCAAAATTATCTAGCTCAGAAGATATAAGTGAAGCACATAGAGTATTCTAATAAATTCTGATTCATGCGTGTCTCTCCCAAAAGCTTTGTACAGCAAGGATGATTGTGGTAAACTAAAAACTAAACACTCAAATCATACAAGATGCTCCAAGCAAAACACATATCATGTGGTGAATAAAAATATAGCCTCAAGTAAAGTTACCGATAGACGAAGACGAAAGAGGGGATGCCTTCCGGGGCATCCCCAAGCTTAGGCTTTTGGTTGTCCTTGAATTTTACCTTGGGGTGCCTTGGGCATCCCCAAGCTTAGGTTCTTGCCACTCCTTATTCCAAAATCCATCAAATCTTTACCCAAAAATTTGAAAACTTCACAACACAAAACTTCAACAGAAAATCTCATGAGCTCCGTTAGTATAAGAGAATAAACCACCACTTTAAGGTATGGTAATGAACTCATTCTTTATTTATATTGGTGTTAAACCTACTGTATTCCAACTTTTCTATGGTTCATACCCCCCCCCCCCCCCCCGATACTACTCATAGATTCATCAAAATAAGCAAACAACACACGAAAAACAGAATCTGTCAAAAACAGAACAGTCTGTAGCAATCTGTAACTTTTGAATACTTCTATAACTCCAAAAATTCTGAAATAAATTGTTGGACGTAAGAAATTTTTCTATTAATCATCTGCAAAAAGAATCAACCTAAAATCACTCTCCAGTAAGAAATGAAAGCTAATCTCGTGAGCGCAAAAGTTTCTGTTTTTTACAGCAAGATCGCAAAGACTTCACCCAAGTCTTCCCAAAGGTTCTACTTGGCACAAATACTAATTAAAACATAAATCCACATATAAAGAGAAGCTAGATGAATTATTTATTACTAAACAGGAGCAAAAAGCAAAGAACAAAAATAAAACTGGGTTGCCTCCCAACAAGCGCTATCGTGTAACGCCCCTAGCTAGGCATAAAAACAAGAATAGATCTAGGTATTGCCATTATTGGCATGCAATCAATAAGTGGCTCTCATAATAGATTCATAAGGCAATTTAATTTTCTTCCTAGGAAAGTGTTTCATGCCTTTCCTTAATGGAAATTGGAATCTAATATTTCCTTCTTTCATGTCAATAATTGCACCAATCGTTCTAAGGAAAGGTCTACCAAGAATAATAGGACATGTAGGATTGCAATCTATATCAAGAACAATGAAATCTACAGGCACATAATTCCTATTTGCAACAACAAGAACATCATTAATCCTTCCCATAGGTTTCTTAATGGTGGAATCCGCAAGATGCAAATTTAAAGAACAATCATCAAATTCACGGAAACCTAGCACATCACACAAGGTTTTTGGAATAGTGGAAACACTAGCACCCAAATCACACGAAGCATAACATTCATAATATTTAATCTTAATTTTAATAGTAGGTTTCCACTCATCATAAAGTTTTCTAGGGATAGAAACTTCTGTAGGAGATATGCCCTAGAGGCAATAATAAATGCTATTATTTATCTCCATGTTCATAATTATGTTTATGTTTCATGTTATAATTTCTATGGTTCTCAAGTCTGCAATAACACGAGGCTCGGAGGAAGACTCATATGCACGTGTGGAATAATAAACGGTAAGAAGTATTCCTAGTCTGGCCTCTAAGACTAGCTCAAGTGTTGCATGATGGTTCTGTTTTCCTGATCATGGGCATGTCTATGCCAGCAACTTTGAGGGAACAATGTTAAAGAGAACATTTGTGTTGAATCGACCCGGATATATGTTATGCTATGAGATTCATTCGTCACAAGTTTATGGTTAATAACACAGAGATGGTTAATGTTTGCATAATTCCTTAGACCATGAGAGTATCGAGTTTCTTCATACTTGCTTCATGAACTTTGGGGTTTGTTAAACGTCATCCGTAAATGGGTGGCTATTACGCCGGCTTACGGGTTCATGGAAAAGTGTGTCAAGTAACTTGATAGCTCAAGATTGTGATTTGCTCCTTCGACGATGGAGAGATATTCTCGGGCCCTCTCGGTGTTATGGTATCCATCATCGTCTGGCCAGACACAGTGTGATTTGATCACAGGGATGCCGTAACACGGAAACGAGAAAAGAGAACAAAACCGGTAACCAGGTAACTAGCATAGTGGACAAGTTGTTGATCCACGGGGATGCAAGCAAATCTCACCTCGGGTATTTGTAACATATCACGAAGGAACAGGAATAGCACACGGCAACTGGAGGTTCACTCGAATATTCATTTGTGTGGGTATAGGGGTCAATATGGGTGTCCACGGCTCCGATGTTGATCATTGATCGGAAAGGGTTCCGGTCATGTCTATAGTTCACCGAACCTATAGGGTCACATGCTTAAGGGTCATCTATCTGCTGAATACTAGACAAGGAGTCTGACAGAAATTCGCCGAAAAAGTTTCGAAGACAACGGAAGAGTTCCGGAGTTTATATCGAAATAGTTTCGTAAAACCGAAAAGTTGTTTCGGGATATACCATTAAGTCAAAATGGTTTCGGGACATGCCTAAAAATTCTTGGAGGGTGCCAGAATTATTCTGAAAACTTCTGGGAATTTTTCGGGATAAAAACCGGAAATGTTCTGGAGCTGCCGGTACCGGTTTGGTTGCTTTTCGCAGATGAAATTCACTAATCTGTAATTGTTTCGGAACGAATCCAAAATCATTTTAGTGGGTACTGGAATTATTCTAAGACCCATAGAAATATTTTCGGATTTAATGGACGCGAAAAATTGTCTTCATGAATAGTGAAAACGCATTCTTGTTTTCTTTGCGCAGATGAAAATCACTAAACCGAAATTGTTTCGGAACGCGTTGAAAATTATTTTAGTGGGTACTGGAAATGTTATGAGCCCACATAAATATTTTCAGTTCAAACGTACGCTGAAAAATGTCGTCATGAATAGTGAAAGTGCTTTTTGCTTGGCTTCTTGGAGAAGCCACCTTGAGGGCCTTTTGGTATTATCCCCTTGGCTTCCTGGAGAAGCCACCCTTGGGCTTGGCCTATAAATAGGGGTGGAGGGGGCTGCCTAAAGGGGCACTCTTACTCTCATACAAATGTCATGCATGATCTGGCTCTCTCTCTCTCTCCCAGTGAAATAGTTTCGTAGAGCCGAAAGGTTGTCTGGGTTCCGGCAGGAACTAGTTCTGGACGGCGAAGCCCTGCCGGATAGATGACACCGTATGTGTGCAACCCCGTAGAGAGGTCGTAATTTCGATCTTTAAGCCCGAGGGGCTGTTTTGAGAGTGCCTCCCGAAGGGCTGTCCAAGTGACGGTCCGAGTTCTGTGAGTCCTCCCGAAGGGTTGTCCGAGTGACCTTCCGAGTTTTGAGAGTGCCTCCCGAAGGGCTGTCCGCGACACCGCCTGAGGGACTGTCCGACCGCCTCCCGGAGGGCTGTCCGTTGGGCAGATGAGGGAGTACATCCTCGCGGTTGGAAGGTTGTAAATCCTAGCTGCGGGGATCTGCACCGCCGATCGTCATCGACTCTACTTCCGCTGCGCTACGAGTCGGTAACGAAAAGATCAAACCTTGTATGTAGTCTCCATAGTTGTCCTGGGCTGGTCCGTAGGTTGAAATTTTTTGTTTTCTGTTGCGTTACCCTACAGTGGTATCAGAGCCGTGCTACGTGTAGATGCAGGTTGCGATCTAGAATACATCGAGATGTATGGGTGTTGCATAATATAATTAGGTAGTAGATGAGTCCTATTACTGAAAAATATCTGTGCGGGTAGCAGATGAAATCTATTACCCGATGTTCCCGTTGCTTCCCTTGAGTTTGGATAATCCTGATCTTGACGGCATGGTCGAATCTCACAAAGTTCTAGCAATCCGCGATCCTTTCATGCTGCTCCTGAGTATGCTGATTGACAGATCAATGAAGTGCTAACAGTTCTTTGGGTTCCACCATAGTTAAAGAAAGATGGATGTTTCGCAGATGAAAGGGCAATGCAGATATGATCTGCACGGGGGTCATGCGTATGACGAAGTTTAGTATGGGGTTCGAGATTTTATTATCTCGTGCTTCATACACCTCGCAAAGTTAATCTAGCGACTTGAATTATCATACTTGATGATGGACGTTGGTAGCTTCGGTTTGTTTCAAAACCTTAGAAGCCATGAAAAACAAGTTTTTGCATGAACCGATTAGAGGCGTCTAACTTGGTTTTGCAGGAGGGTTTGCATGTGCATATGATGTGGTATAGCAGTGCTCATAATAATTGATTATGTATGAGATGACTATATGATGTAAATTGATTAACATGACCTACGTGTCATGATTCGGCATGATGGCTGGAGCCATATGATTGTCACTTTAAATGACCTACGTGTCAACCTTAAGTAATGCACTTATTTTATTGGCTATAGAGATAGCAATATTATCTGGTGCATCAACAAGGTGGTGGAAATCTTCACGAAAGTGAACACCAACGCAAATGCCGAAGACAAAGAAATGAAAGACTTCTCCGTCAGAAAGGGCTATACCATATCATGCTATTATGAATTGCCTGAGATGTTTATCCCTTATGATGCACCCTTCTTGATTGCATGGTAGTCTCTTTTTATTAGGGTGATCTCTCACTTAAAATATCAAGTAGTTAGTGTTCTCCCAAGTGTAGCACTGTCACGGCACCTATCTCTTCGGGGTATCACATGGATGCATGGGTACGAACGATTAGAGAAGTGTGAGGCGGGTGAGTTGAGACCTCGGAGTGAGATCACTTGGTTGTCTTGACGTTCAGGCATGAAAGTCATGAGCTCGGAACACGCGCATCGAAAGATGAACAAGAGTAACATAAAGATGTGATTAGCAAGTTGGCCTACCGATTGCAATTCTCGTCACTTGAGATGGATGCATCCTTGGCGTTGAATTGTAATATGGATCTTGAATCACTCACAATCAATTATGAGAGATATTGATTTGAGTGGGAGCGCTCTGTAGAATTGATTTTTTTTAAATTCTCAGTGCAATTAATTATGAACACTGTCTAAGTGTTTCTTGCAAAATAGTTGTAGAATAATGGCTCGCGTTTCCACCTTCCCTGTTAAAATTGAATAGCTGTTAAATATCTGTTTAAAACTTTATGATTGGTAACGTAATGTGAGGATTATCCTCAAAAGTGTCGAGAAGGACTTTGTCCTATCACATGCTTTCCGTATACTCCCACTAAATTCAATGGATGATGAGACTCTCGTCCTTCGGTCCAAAAGCTAGAATTCCATTGCGGTCAAGTGCAATATGTTTTCTTCCATGAAACTCGAACTTCGAAAGTTTGGGATAGTTATGTGATATTCATGGAACTGAAAATTAATTTTCAGATACAAACAAAGGCTGAAAGATATAAAATATTCAAAGCAATGTTTTTTTGCAAATTATTAGTAAAGTGTTTACTATGCATTAGACTGATAAGAGAGGGATCCAGAAGAATGCCTGTCATATGATGAAAGGTGAATAAAACAACAACTTAAGGAGCAAGGAAGTGCCCAAAGGGTGTTAGTATGACTTACACGCCTAGGAAGTCCGGGGCTAACGCCACTCTTAAGTTGGGTGCTTCGTTTGCGAGTAGGAGAAATACTAAAAGTTAAACTGTTTGAAGTATAAAGGCAGAAAGAAATATGACTGGAATATCCGGCTCATGTATGAATGTCATACAAGTTTTTGATGTATAGAAGGCTGGTTAAAGATATAGTTCTTGGGAATTATGGTTAAACATGTTAATAACTAATTCTTGGGTATTGTGAGTTAATCACAAAGATACCCGCTCGATTGCATTCTGTTGTGAACCAATGTAAGAGCTACTATGGCCTAAAAAGACTAGCCAGGAATGAGGTTTTAATACGTGCTGGGAACATAGTAAAAGTTATTATACCTTCCATCGGTGTATTACCTATGTATTTTCTTTCATAATTCATTTTAGAGTTTCTCACACTCTAGCCCTTTGCATAAGGTATCTTGCAATAAGGTTGTTCATAAGAGAACTTTTGATGTTCAGTATTATGAATAAACATAAGGGCCATACTTTCATTATGAATGAGATGTATGTTATGAAAAATGATATTAATATATTACCTCTGTGCTTACTTTCATAATTCATTTTAGAGTTTCTTACACTCTAGCCCATTGCACAATGTTTATTGCAAAAGGGTTGTTCATAAAAGAACAATTGTTGTTCAGTATTATGAATAACATGAAGGGACATGCTTCCATCCAAGATGGGATGTATGTTATGAATATTGATGGTAAAATGATACATCCATAACACTGACGCTAAATGTCGCAAGACTATGAGAATACCACACATGTGTGGCACTGCATTTGGTCACATTAGAGAAACCCGCATGGAAAAATTCCATTATGATGGATTTTGAAGTCGTTTGATTTTGAATCATCTGACACTTGCAACTTTCCTCCAAAAAGTGAAGTGACTGAAATACCGTTCACATGCCATAAGGAACGAGCAACAAACTTATTGGTGATCATACATTTTGATGTGTGTAGTTCAATAAATGTTGTTGCAAGTAGTGGATTTATATATCTTCAGAAATGACTCAAGAAGATATATGAACATTTGCTTGATGAGACGTAAGTCTGGATCTTTTGAAATCATCCGAAAGGTTTTCAAAAATGAAGTAGAAGTTATTGTAACAAGGAAATTATGTTTCTACAATTTGATTGCAGAAAGGAATATCTGAGTTACAAGTTTAGTGAATGTCTGATGACTTGTGAAAAGAGTTTCATAATTTACACCTCCTGGAACACCACTATGAGTGGAATGTCTGTGAAGATGTAATCAAACCATTTATGACATGGTAAGATCAAAGATGACATAAATAAATTTGCCATTATCACTTTTAAAGAGTAATGCTTTAGAGACTGCGGTTTTTACACTGAAAAGAGCTCCATCAGGTCTGTTGAAATGACGGCATGGTATGGTACACCCAACCATGTTATATCTTTTCTTAACATTTGGAATATGGGGCTTGTGTAAAAGGTTACAAACCTATTCCAAATTAGACAAGTGCTACTTTCTAAGTTATCCAAGTCATTGGGTATTCCCCCACCATTATACCGAGGCAAAGGATTTTTGCCACAAAACGATATGCTTTTAAAGACAATAGTTCTTGTAAAAGGGTAAGTGGGAGGACAGTGCAACTCGACAAGATAACAAGTATCTTCGTCATCAGGTCAAAGGAAAGGAACCTTGGAAGTGATTCCAGAGTTTCCTACTGCGACTGATACGGAAGCCTTTGCATGAGATGTATGGACTTCGGTCGAACTTGTAGCTGAACAACGTAGGCAAAGCTCGTGCAAACCTCTCAGGTGCGCAAACGAGATATTGTTGTTAGACAACAGTATACCTATGATACACAAGGAAGCGTTGATGGGCCCTGACTCCGGAATTGGCTAATGCCAATATAATCCGAGATAGTTTCCATAAATGATTCAAGATTTAAATCTTGATAAACCCTCCGAAAGACTTGGAGTCTAACGGATTGTAATGGGACTATAAACTGATATGGATAAAAATGTTTTATCCATTAAGCTCGACTTGTTGCAATAACAAGTTCAAGGAGTTGACTACAATGAGATTGTCTCACCGTAGCAATGCTTAAAGTCGGTTCGGGTTAAACTAGCAATTAATACATATTTCAAAACGTGAGATATGAAACATGGATGACAAAAGAATTTCCATGAAATGGAAATACAACCTAGGATTTGTATGTGATACAATCCAAAGTATTTTGTCGTTCCAGAGGATGCTAGTAAGTATGATAGCTTCAGAGTTCCAGCAATGGATAGAAGAGAGCAAAATGGAGTTGGAATCTTCGTTTTTGATGGAATGGTCAAAGGGGTTTGACTTCATCAATGGGTAATGAAGATGCTTGTGGTTTCAAGAAAGTAAGTGGGAGCATAATAATATTTCTGAAAACCTTGTGTCCTTGGCACATTGTTAATTGGAAATAAATTTCTTGACACGAATTAGGACTTCATTTGAAGATAAAGTGCTTGGGCTAAATAGCCTTGATATTAGGCATAATGATCTATGGAGATAGATTTACCTAATAGGGCTGAGCAAAAATACATATTGACAAGATGCTAAAACCGTTTAGCACTAAGAACGACAACGAGTGATTCTTGGCGAAGTCACATGGAAAGAGTTTTTGCAAGAATCAGTGTCCCAAAACACTGATGAGCAAAATACATGATGGAGATTCCACACACTCCTGTGTTTGGATTAATCATGTATTCCATGGTATGTAAAACAACCAGATATTTCCAATACTCCCAAGCTGTTGCGAGTATAGATACCAAAGTGATCAAAAGTATTGATCATGGGACAACAGTGAAAAAAGGGTCATTGAGTACTAAAGTAGCACTGATGACAAGTTTTCTTGCAAGGGGAGATCATGAAGAGTTCGTTGTAAAAGGTTACATCAATACAGTCTTCATCAATGCTCCAAGCGATTTTTGATTAAATTAAGGGTTATGTGTAATACACAATATGGTGGCACGGTAGTTTGAAATTGTTCCAAACAGGTTACTGTGGCGAATTTTATAACAAAGGCTAAGTATGTTGACGCTTTAGAAGCGGCAAAGAAGATGTTGAATCATATAGTTCATTCATGAACTTAGTATGGTTCCAAGAAGGCTTTGGCCAATGGGACACTATTGCAAATAGTTGCTCCATAGCTCAGTCAGAGGAATTAGGTTTCGACCAATGATTCACATATATACAAAGCCAAGTCCGCACAAAATATGAATTTTGTGAAAGCGTGAAAATGCGAGGATATGAAGAGATACACACGGAGCTGAAGTTGTCAGACCCGATGGACATCAGGCTATACCACATGGGAAGCATTTTTTACACCGGTATGCCATAGGTGTAAAGTGCATTAACATTAACTAGATTATTGACTCTAGTGCAAGTGGGAGTCTGTAGGAGATATGCCCTAGAGGCAATAATAAATGCTATTATTTATCTCCATGTTCATAATTATGTTTATGTTTCATGTTATAATTGCTATGGTTCTCAAGTCTGCAATAACACGAGGCTCGGAGGAAGACTCATATGCATGTGTGGAATAATAAACGGTAAGAAGTATTCCTAGTCTGGCCTCTAAGACTAGCTCAAGTGTTGCGTGATGGTTCTGTTTTCCTGATCATGCATGGGCATGTCTATGCCAGCAACTTTGAGGGCACAAAGTTAAAGAGAACATTTGTGTTGAATCGACCCGGATTTATGTTATGCTATGAGATTCATTCGTCACAAGTTTATGGTTAATAACATAGAGATGGTTAATGTTTGCATAATTCCTTAGACCATGAGAGTATCGAGTTTCTTCATACTTGCTTCATGAACTTTGGGGTTTGTTAAACGTCATCCGTAAATGGGTGGCTATTACGCCGGCTTACGGGTTCATGGAAAAGTGTGTCAAGTAACTTGATAGCTCAAGATTGGGATTTGCTCCTCCGATGATGGAGAGATATTCTCGGGCCCTCTCGGTGTTACGGTATCCATCATCGTCTGGCCAGACACAGTGTGATTTGATCACAGGGATGCCGGAACACGGAAACGAGAAAAGAGAACAAAACCGGTAACCAGGTAACTAGCATAGTGGACAAGTTGTTGATCCACGGGGATGCAAGCAAATCTCACCTTGGGTATTTGTAACATATCGCGAAGCAACAGGAATAGCACACGGCAACTGGAGGTTCACTCGAATATTCATTCGTGTGGGTATAGGGGTCAATATGGGTGTCCACGACTCCGATGTTGATCATTGACCGGAAAGGGTTCCGGTCATGTCTATACTTCGCCGAACCTATAGGGTCACACGCTTAAGGTTCATCTATCTACGAATACTAGACAGGGAGTTTGAGAGAAATTCGCCGAAAAAGTTTCGAAGACAACGGAAGAGTTCCGGAGAGAGAATAGCAAAATAGTTTTGTAAAACCGAAAAGTTGTTTCGGGATATACCATTAAGTCAAATTGGTTTCGGGACATGCCTGATAATTCTTGGAGGGTGCCAGAATTATTCTGGAAACTTCTGGGAATTTTTCGGGATAAAAACCGGAAATGTTCTGGAGCTGCCGGTACCGGTTTGGTTGCTTTTCGCAGATGAAATTCACTAATCTGAAATTGTTTCGGAACAAATCCAAAATCATTTTAGTGGGTACTGGAATTATTCTAAGACCCATAGAAATATTTTCGGATTTAATGGATGCGAAAAATTGTCTTCATGAATAGTGAAAACGCATTCATGTTTGCTTTGCGCAGATGAAAATCACTAAACCGAAATTGTTTCGGAACGCGTTGAAAATTATTTTAGTGGGTACTGGAAATGTTCTGAGCCCACAAAAATATTTTCAGTTCGAACGGATGCTGAAAAATGTCTTCATGAATAGTGAAAGTGCTTTTTGCTTGGTTTCTTGGAGAAGCCACCTTGAGGGCCTTTTGGTATTATCCCCTTGGCTTCTTGGAGAAGCCACCCTTGGGCTTGGCCTATAAATAGGGGTGGAGGGGGCTGCCTAAAGGGACACTCTTACTCTCATACAAATGCCATGCATGATATGGCTCTCTCTCCCCTCCCAGCGAAATAGTTTCGTAGAGCCGGAAGGCTGTCTGGGTTCCGGCAGGAACTAGTTCTGGACGGCGAAGCCCTGCCGGATAGATGACACTGTATGTGTGCAACCCCGTAGAGAGGTCGTAGTTTTGATCTTTACGCCCGAGGGGCTGTTTTGAGAGTGCCTCCCGAAGGGCTGTCCGAGTGACCTTACCAGTTTTGAGAGTGCCTCCCGAAGGGCTGTCCGCGACACCGTCCGAGGGACTGTCCGACCGCCTCCCGGAGGGCTGTCCGTTGGGCAGATGAGGGAGTACATCCTCGCGGTTCGGAGGTTGTAAATCCTAGCTACGGGGATCTACACCGCCGATCATCATCGACTCTACTTCCGCTGCGCTACGAGTCGGTAACGAAAAGATCAAACCTTGTATGCAGTCTCCATAGTGGTCCTGGGCTGGTGCGTAGGTCGATTTTTTTTGTTTTCTGCTGCGTTACCCTACAACTTCTAGTTCAAGCTTTTCTTCATAGGATTGCATTAAAGCATCAACGATATGTTTAGTAAAATCTTTATTTTGATTATAAGCATGAGGAGATTTTAACACGGATTGCAACAAGGAAATACAATCTATCAAAGAGCAATTATCATAATTAAATTCCTTGAAATCCAAAATAGTGGGTTCATTGCTATGTAAAGTTTCGACCTCTTCAATCCCACTTTTATTAATTTTTGCATCAAGATCTAAAAACTCCGAATCATTGGGACGCCTTTTAACTAAAGTTGACTCATATCTGGTCCCATCTTTATCAAGATTCTTATTGGAAAACAAAGATTTAATAGGAGTCACATCAATCACTTTTAGATCTTCATCATTATTATCATCTAGATCTTCCGGTTTAGTGGCCATCTTATTAACTAAGGTGGCTTGCTTATCCGAAATTTGGCCTACTAAATTTTCAAGATGAGCAAACTGAGATTTCAAACCATAAAATTCCTTAATCGAGCTCTTTATTCATGTACTCCATAAAACTTTTTTGTTCTTTAAGCTCGTTTCTGAAGAAATTATTATGCTCAAATTGCAAAGACATAAAGCTTCTAATGTTGTTTTCAATTTCTTCCAACCTTCTAAGGTGAGGATCAACGCTTTTTGGCAGAGCCATCAAAGCAAACAGGCATACTAACACCCAAGAACACAAGAAGCAAGCGAAAAGAGACGAACGGAAGAGGGGCGAAGAAAAGGCAAAGGTTTTCGAAAATCATTTTAGAAGTGGGGGAGAGGAAAATGAGAGGCGAATGGCAAATACTGTAATGCGAGGGAGAAGAGTTTATGATGGGTACTTGGTATGTCTTATCCCTTGCATTACATTATTTGCCATTTGCCTCTCGTTTTCCTCTCCCCCACTTCACCTTTGCCGTTTTATTTGCCCTCTTTTTCCGTTTGCCTCTTTTGGCTTGCCTCTTGTGTGTCCGTGTGCTAGATCGTTTGTTTCGCCATCATGGCCAGACCCTTATCTGCTCCTTTGTCTCCCGAGTTTGAAGTTCTACACTTCAAACAAAGGCAAGGAGAAAACTTAAAAGATGCTTGTTTTAGGATGATGGAATCTTATCGTAGTTGCACCTTAGAGGTGAATTTCAGAATTTTACTTCGCAATTTTTATGTTGGACTAAATATGTCCCATAGACAACTCTTGGATTGCGTTGCCAATGGAAATTTTATCGAAATTGATCCCAGTATTGCGCTTGAAATTATAGAGGGGGTAGTGGGAACACTACCTCAACAAAAGGGTCCACGTCATACCCAGGAAGAGACACAAGTTTTTGAGAAGATTTGCGAAGTAACGAATTTTTTTCAAAAGTCTCTTGAACCTCTTAAAAGTGTTAGCGGAAATCTTCACCGCATGAATATGTTGATCACCCTTTGCAATAAGCGGTTGGATTCGTTAGATCTAAAAATCTCTGAGTATGAAGGGAAACGCAAGGAACCTCCCGGATTCGAGCATGACTCCACTAAGAAAGTGAAAACCAAAGATGATAATACCTAGATCTATTCTTGCCTTTATGCCTAGCTAGGGGCGTTAAACGATAGCGCTTGTTCGGAGGCAACCCAATTTTATTTTATTTTCTTGCTTTTATTTCTGTTTAGTAATAAATAATTGATCTAGCCTCTGGTTATATGTGGTTTTATGTTTTAATTAGTGTTTGTGCCAAGTAAAACCTATAGGATCTTCTTGGATGATAGTTATTTGATCTTGCTGAAAAAGTCAGAAACTTTATGCTCATGAAAACAATTGTTAAAAATCACCAGAACGTGATAAAATACTGATTCCAATTGCAGTAGATCAATAAACGAATTATT
Source organism: Aegilops tauschii subsp. strangulata (assembly GCF_002575655.3). Taxonomy (NCBI): domain Eukaryota; kingdom Viridiplantae; phylum Streptophyta; class Magnoliopsida; order Poales; family Poaceae; genus Aegilops; species Aegilops tauschii. The sequence goes on from NC_053039.3 coordinate 492,266,977, forward strand.
TAGATCGTCCTATTTTGGTAGAATTTTTGAGTTAAACAAAGTTTGCGTTTGATACAGATTACTACAGACTATTCTGTTTTTGACAGATTCTGTTTTTCTTGTGTTGTTTGCTTATTTTGATGAATCTATGGCTAGTATCGGGGGTTATGAACCATAAAGAAGTTGGAATACAGTAGGTTTAACACCAATATAAATAAATAATGAGTTCATTACAGTACCTTAAAGTGGTGGTTTGTTTTACTTCTCTAACGGAGCTCATGAAGTTTTCAAGTTTTGGGTAAAGATTTGATGGATTACGGAATAAGGAGTGGCAAGAGCCTAAGCTTGGGGATGCCCAAGGCACCCCATGGTAAAATTCAAGGACAACCAAAATCCTAAGCTTGGGGATGCCCCGGAAGGCATCCCCTTTTTCGTCTTCGTCCATCGGTAACTTTACTTGATGCTATATTTTTATTCACCACATGATATGTGTTTTGCTTGGAGCGTCTTGTATGATTTGAGTATTTTCTTTTTAGTTTACCACAGTCATCCTTGCTGTACACACCTTTTGGGAGAGACACACATGGATCGGAATTTATTGGAATACTCTATGTGCTTCACTTATATCTTTTGAGCTAGATAATTTTGCTCTAGTACTTCACTTATATCTTTTTAGAGCATGGTGGTGGTTCTATTTTATAGAAATTATTGATCTCTCATGCTTCACTTAAATTATTTTGAGTCCTTTAGAACAGCATGGTAATTTGCTTTGGCTATAAAATTAGTCCTAATATGATAGGCATCCAAGATGGATATAATAAAAACTTTCATATAGAGTGCATTGAATGCTATGAGAAGTTTGATACTTGATGATTGTTTTGAGATATGAAGGTGGTGATATTAAAGTTGTGCTAGTTGAGTAATTGTGAATTTGAGAAATACTTGTGTTTAAGTTTGCAAGTCCCGTAGCATGCACGTATGGTAACCGTTGTGTAACAAATTTGAAACATGAGGTGTTCTTTGATTGTCATCCTTATGAGTGGTGGTCGGGGACGAGCGATGGTCTTTTCCTACCAATCTATCCCCCTACGAGCATGCGCGTAGTGCTTGGTTTTTGATGACTTGTAGATTTTTGCAATAAGTATGTGAGTTCTTTATGACTAATGTTGAGTCCATGGATCATACGCCCTCTCACCCTTCCATCATTGCTAGCCTCTTCGGTACCGTGCATTGCCCTTTCTCACCACGAGAGTTGGTGCAAACTTCGCCGGTGCATCCAACCCCCGTGATATGATACGCTCTATCACACATAAACCTCCTTATATCTTCCTCAAAACAGCCACCATACCTACCTATTATGGCATTTCCATAGCCATTACGAGATATATTGCCATGCAACTTCCCATCGTTTCATTTATTATGACACGCTTCATCATTGTCATATTGCCTTGCCTGATCATGTAGTTGACATCATATTTGTGGCAAAGCCACCATGCATAATTCATCATACAGGTCACTCTTGATTCATTACCCATCCCGGTACACCGCCGGAGGCATCCATGTAGAGTCATATTTTGTTCTAAGTATCGAGTTGCAATCTTTGAGTTGTAAATAAATAGAAGTGTGATGATCATCATTATTAGAGCATTCCCCCCCCCCAAAAAAAGAGAGAAAGGCCAAATAAAAAAAGGCCCAAAAAAATAAAAGGGACAATGTTACTATCCTTTTCCACACTTGTGCTTCAAAGTAGCACCATGATCTTCATGATAGAGAGTCTCTTATTTTGTCACTTTCATATAGTAGTGGAAAATTTTCATTATAGAACTTGGCTTGTATATTCCAACAATGGGCTTCCTCAAATGCCCTAGGTCTTCATGAGCAAACAAGTTGGATGCACACCCACTTAGTTTCTTTTGATGAGCTTTCATACGTTTATAGCTCTAGTGCATCCGTTGCATGGCAATCCCTACTCCTTGCATTGACATCACTTGATGGGCATCTCCCTAGCCCGTTGATTAGCCGCGTCAATGTGAGAATTTCTCCTTTTTGTCTTCTTCACATAACCCCCATCATTATATTCTATTCCACCCATAGTGCTATATCCATGGCTCACGCTCATGTATTGCGTGAAGGTTGAAAAAGTTTGAGATTACTAAAGTATGAAACAATTGCTTGGCTTGTCATCGGGGTTGTGCATGATGAGAGCATTCTTGTGTGACGAAAAATGGAGCATGACCAAACTATATGATTTTGTAGGGATGAACTTTCTTTGGCCATGTTATTTTGAGAAGACATAATTGCTTAGTTAGTATGCTTGAAGTATTATCATTTTTATGTCAATATTAAACTTTTATCTTGAATCTTTCGGATCTGAACATTCATGCCACAATAAAGAAAATTACATAGAAAATTATGTTAGGAAGCATTCCACATCAAAAATTCTATTTTTATCATTTACCTACTCGAGGACGAGCAGGAATTAAGCTTGGGGATGCTTGATACGTCTCCAACGTATCTATAATTTTTGATTGTTCCATGCTATTATATTATCTGTTTTGGATGTTTAATGGGCTTTATTATACACTTCTATATTATTTTTGGGACTAACCTACTAACCAAAGGCCCAGTGCAAATTGCTGATTTTTTTGCCTATTTCAGTGTTTCGCAGAAAAGGAATATCAAACGGAACGAAACCTTCGGGAGAGTTATTTCTGGAACAAACGTGATCTAGGAGGCTCGGAGTGGACGTCAAGGAAGCAACGAGGCGGCCACGAGGTAGGGAGGTGCGCCTAGGGGGGGTAGGCGCGCCCCCACCCTCGTGGGCCCCTCGTGGCTCCACCGAGCTACTTCTTTCGCCTATATATACTCATATACCCCGAAAACATCCGAGAGCACCACGAAACCCTATTTCCACCGCCGCAACCTTCTGTACCCGTGAGATCCCATCTTGGGGCCTTTTCCGGTGCTCCGCCGGAGGGGGACTCGATCACGGAGGGCTTCTACATCAACACCATAGCCTCTCCGATGATGTGTGAGTAGTTTACCACAGGCCTTCGGGTCCATAGTTATTAGCTATATGGCTTCTTCTCTCTCTTTGGATCTCAATACAAAGTTATCCTTGATTCTCTTGGAGATCTATTCGATGTAATTCTTTTGCGGTGTGTTTGTCGAGATCCGATGAATTTTGGTTTTATGATCAAGATTATATATGAACAATATTTGGTTCTTCTCTGAATTCTTATATGTATGATTTGATATCTTTGCAAGTCTCTTCGAATTATCAGTTTGGTTTGGCCTACTAGATTGATCTTTCTTGCAATGGGAGAAGTGCTTAGCTTTGGGTTCAATCTTGCGGTGTCGTTTCCCAGTGACAGCAGGGGCAGCAAGGCATGTATTGTATTGTTGCCATCGAGGATAAAAAGATGGGGTTTATATCATATTGCTTGAGTTTATCCCTCTACATCATGTCATCTTGCCTAATGCGTTACTCTGTTCTTATGAACTTAATACTCTAGATGCATGCTGGATAGCGGTCGATGTGTGGAGTAATAGTAGTAGATGCAAAATCGTTTCGGTCTACTTGACACGGACATGATGCCTATATACATGATCATGCCTAGATATTCTCATAACTATGCACTTTTCTATCAATTGCTCGATAGTAATTTGTTCACCAACCGTAGATTATGCTATCTTGAGAGAAGCCACTAGTGAAACCTATGGCCCTCGGGTCTATTTTCCATCATATAAGTTTCCGATCTATTTTATTTTGCAATCTTTACTTTCCAATCTATATCATAAAAACACCAAAAATATTTATCTTATTATCTCTATCAGATCTCACTTTTCAAGTGGCCATGAAGGGATTGACAACCCCTTTATCACGTTGGTTGCAAGGTTCTTATTTGTTTGTGTAGGTACGAGGCGATTTGCGTGTATCCTCCTACTGGATTGATACCTTGGTTCTCAAAAACTGAGGGAAATACTTACGCTACTTTGCTGCATCACCCTTTCCTCTTCAAGGGAAAACCAACGCATGCTCAAGAGGTAGCAGCCCCAAGATGGGATCTCACGGGTCTAGAAGGTTGTGGCGGTGGAAAAGTGGTTTCGTGGCTCCCCCTGATGTTTCTAGGGTATAAGAGTATATATAGGCGAAAGAAGTACGTCGGTGGAGCTACGAGGGGCCCACGAGGGTGGGGGCGCGCCTATTGATACATCTCCAACGTATCTAAATTTTTTGATTGTTCCATGCTATTATATTATCCATCTAGGATGTTTTATATGCATTTATATGCTATTTTATATGTTTTTGGGACTAACCTATTAACCCAGAGCCCAGTGCCAGTTTCTGTTTTTCCTTGGTTTTGAGTATCGTAGAAAAGGAAAACCAAACGGAGTCCAATTGACCTGAAATTTCACGGAGATTATTTTTGGACCAGAAGAAGCCCACGGAGTATCGGAGATGGGCCAGAAGAGTCCCGAGGCACCCACGAGGGTGGGGGGCGCGCCCTACCCCCTGGGCGCGCCCCCTACCTCATGGCCGCCTCGGAGACCCCCCTGACTTGTTCCCGACGCCAAAAATCCCTATAAATATAGAAACCCCCGAAAAGAAACCTAGATCGGGAGTTCCGCCGCCGTAAGGCTCTGTAGCCACCAAAAACCAATCGGGACCCTATTCCGGCACCTTGCCGGAGGGGGGATCCCTCACCGGTGGCCATCTTCATCATCCCGGCGATCTCCATGACGAGGAGCGAGTAGTTCACCCTCGGGGCTAAGGGTATGTACCAGTAGCTATGTGTTTGATCTCTCTCTCGTGTTCTTGATTTGGCACGATCTTGATGTATCGCGAGCTTTGCTATTATAGTTGGATCTTATGATGTTTCTCTCACTTGCGGGTTCCGTGACCTTGGGAATCTATGCATAGGGGTTGGCACACGTTTTCGTCTTGACTCTCCGGTAGAAACTTTGGGGCACTCTTTTGAAGTTATATGTGTTGGTTCAATAGATGAATCTGAGATTGTGTGACGCATATCGTATAATCATACCCGCGGATACTTGAGGTGGCATTGGAGTATCTAGGTGACATTAGGGTTTTGGTTGATTTGTGTCTTAAGGTGTTATTCTAGTACAAACTCTATGATAGATCGAACGGAAAGAATAGCTTCGTGTTATTTTACTACGGACTCTTGAATAGATCGATCAGAAAGGATAACTTTGAGGTGGTTTCGTACCCTACAATAATCTCTTCGTTTGTTCTCCGCTATTAGTGACTTTGGAGTGACCCTTTGTTGCATGTTGAGGAATAGTTATATGATCCAATTATGTTATTATTGTTGAGAGAACTTGCACTAGTGGAAGTATGAACCCTAGGCCTTGTTTCAACGCATTGCAATACCGTTTGTGCTCACTTTTATCGCTTGTTACCTTGCTGTTTTTATAATTTCAGATTACAAAACCTATATCTACCATCCATATTGCACTTGTATCACCATCTCTTCGCCGAACTAGTGCACCTATACAATTTACCATTGTATTGGGTGTGTTGGGGACACAAGAGACTCTTTGTTATTTGGTTGCAGGGTTGTTTGAGAGAGACCATCTTCATCCTACACCTCCCAAGGATTGATAAACCTTAGGTCATCCACTTGAGGGAAATTTGCTACTGTCCTACAAACCTCTGCACTTGGAGGCCCAACAACGTCTACAAGAAGAAGGTTGTGTAGTAGACATCACCTATCCCCCCTGGGCGCGCCCTCCTGCCTCGTGGCTTCCTCGTGGAGTTCCAAACTTCGACTCCAAGTCTTCTGGATTGCTTTCGGTCGAAGAAAGATCATTGCAAAGGTTTCATTCCTTTGGACTCCGTTTGGTATTCCTTTTCTGCAAAACTCTAAAATAGGCAAAAAAACAGAAACTGGCACTGGGCCTCCGGTTAATAGGTTAGTCTCAAAAATAATATAAAAGAGCATATTAAATCCCATTAAACATCCAAAATAGATAATATAATAGCATGGAACAATAAAAAATTATAGATACGTTGGAGACGTATCAGTGCCCAAAGGGGGGCCGAACTGGGGAGGTGGAGTTGGACTCCACCAGCGCCTAGGCCGATGCATGGGGATGAAAAACCCTCCCCAAGTCAGCCACCCATTCCTCTCCCTTCGACGTATTTCATCCCCAAGTCAGCCACCCATTCCTCTCCCTTCAACGTATATATGAGGATTTTGGCCTTTGTAGACAAGTTTTGGAGCCTCCTCCAATTCTAGTTCTAGTTGATCCAATTAGAGCTAGATCTAATCCACTCTACTCCTCATAATTAGAAGCCCAGGGTGGTTCTAATATTCTCCCTCTAATTCTCTGGTGACGATTAGTTCTGGATGGCAAAGCACTGCCGGATCATGAAGATTATACGCTTGCATACTATGGAGAGGTCGTGCTTTCGGTCTTCCGTTCGAGGGATTGTTCGTGAACAGTCTGAGGGACTTCAAGTACGATCTAGACCAAGTATTCTTCCGTTGCAACTCAGAGTTAATAACGATCCGATCTAAACCATTAATGCATCTTCATAGTGTTCCTGGTTTCATCGTAGGACGAAAATTTTGTTTTCTACTATGTTTCCCAACAGTGGCATCATGAGCGGTTCTATGAGGAGATGCAGGTTTTGATTTAGATTACATGTGGATGTGAGGATTTGATGTTCTTGTTTTAATTCCCTCAAGTTTTGCTTCGGTTCAGTTCATTGGCGGCATGATGTAGCTTTGTACAAAGTTCTGGCAATCGATCGGCTGTTGCTGTTGACGATCTGCTAACAGTTCTTTGGGCTACATGATACGTCTCCAACGTATCTATAAATTTTTATTGTTCCATGCTATTATAGTATCAATCATGGGTGTTTATTATGCAATTATATATCATTTTTTGGGACTAACCTATTAACCTAGTGCCTAGTGCCAGTTGTTGTTTTTTGCTTTTCAGGAAATCAGTACCAAACAGAGTCCAAACACTACGAAACTTTTTGATGATTTTTTCTGGACCCCAAGGGACCCTACAAGCTTCGGGAGAAGACCTGAAGAGTCACGAGGGAGCGACAAGCCTGCCAGGCGCGCCCCGGAGGGGGGACGCCCCCAGGCTTGTGGGCCCCTTGTGGCACCTCTTGACCTAATTCTACTTCTATAAATTCTCAAATATTACCAATACACTAGTGAGCCACCCGAAACACCTTTTTCGCCGCCGCAAGCCTCTGTTCCTTCGAGATCCCATCTGGAGGCCTTCTCCGGTACTTTGCCGGAGGGGGAATCGATCACGGAGGGCTTCTACATCAACCTTGCCGCCCTTTCAATGATGTGTGAGTATTTCACCATAGACCTATGGGTCCATAGCTAGTAGCTAGATGGCTTCTTCTCTCTCTTTGATCTTCAATACAATGTTCTCCTCGATGTTCTTGGAGATCTATTTGATGTAATCCTTTGTTGTGGTGTGTTTGTTGGTATCCGATGAATTGTTGGTTTATGATCAGATTATTCATGAATAATATTTGAGTCTTTTCTGAATTATTATATGCATGATTGTTATAGCTATGTATTTCTCTGTGATCTATCTGTTTGGTTTGGCCAACTAGATTGATTTATCTTGCAATGGGAGAGGTGCTTTGTGATGGGTTCGATCTTGCAGTGCTCAATCAAAGTGACAGAAAGGGAAATGGCACATATTTGTATTGTTGCCATTAAGGCTGAAAAGATGGGGTTTATTCATATTGATTAGGTTTACCTTGTCTACATAATGTCATCTTGCTTAAGGCGTTACTCTGTTTTTATTAACTTAATACCCTAGATGCATGCTGGATAGCGGTCGATGGGTGGAGTAATAGTAGTAGATGCAGGCAGGAGTCGGTCTACTTTTCTTGGATGTGATGCCTATATACATGATCATTGCCTTGAATATCGTCATAACTATGCACTTTTCTATCAATTTTCCAATAGTAATTTGTTTACCCACCATATGCTTTTGTTCAAGAGAGAAGCCTCTAGTGAAAACTATGGTCCCAGGGTCTACCTTTATCATATATAAAATCCAAAAATACCTTACTGCAATTTATTTATCGTTATTTTATTTTGTGCTTTAATCTATCCATCTACCACTATGAGATGTGATCCTTGCAATTAACCGCCGAGGGGATTGACAACCCCCTTGTTTGTGTTGGGTGCAAGTATTTTCTTTTGGGTGTGCAGGTGACGCTAACGAGGTGTTTAGCATGGGAACCACAAACAATGTGTTTAGCATCGAAGATATCAAAATCCTTTGTCTTGACGTTGACAGGAAAAGCACACCGCTCAAAATGTATTCATATCTGTTTTAAGCAATGAGCTCTGGCACATTAGCAAATCCATGCCCCCCTCTGCGAAGGGCATATCTTTTACTTGTTCTGTCAATTATATTTTTGTTGAGTCAACTTCTTATTCCAACCTTAATTATTCTCTATTTGGCAAGCATCATATGGTGGCGAACGATCTAGACACATATATTCAGTCAAATATATTTGATCATGAATTATTATTGTTGACAATTATCTCTATGATAAGTAAGTTGGGAGACGAAACATTAAGCCCCTATTTTCCTCTGTGTCTTATGGATGGTATTTGTTCAAAAAATATGCTTTGAGTACTAGCAATCATAGAAGACTATATGATAATTGAGTATGTGGAGCTCTTACTTAGAATTTTCTGAAAATAAGTTGAATTATAATTGTTTGGTGACTAAGAACATAGGTTGTTAAGTTTCAAGAGAACACATTGTTTGAACCATAACATGTGAATTGATTGCTACTTTATCATGAGAAGTTTTATGAGAAATGAGCTATTGTTTATGATATATAATGATGCTAGAAAAGGTGATGAAAATTATCATTGATCAAACTTATGCACTATCCTAGCATTCACACTTCATAAATTATTTCTTTTATCATTTACCTACTTGAGGACGAGCAGAAATTAAGCTTGGGGATGCTGATACAACTCTCACGTATCTATAATTTATGAAGTATTCATGCCATGTTTACAACAATTCTATATTGTTTTCGTGCACTTTTATATGATTTTATGGAACTAACCTATTAATCTAGTGCCCAGTGCTAGTTGCTGTTTTATGCATGTTTTTGGTTTTCGAGAAAATATGTACCAAACGAAGTCCAAATGCCATGAAAATTTACGGTGATTTTTTATGGACAAGAAGAGACCCACGGAGCACCGGTAGAGGACCAGACGAAGTCCAGGGGAGTCACGAGCTCACCTGGCGCACCCCCTAGGCACGCCGTCTGAGCTCGTGGGTTCCACGGGACCTGCTTGACGTGAAACCAATGCCAAAAATTCAAAAAAAAAAACAGAAAGAAACCCAGAGCTTCCACGCCGCCACCACAAGCCTTTGTTCCGAAGTTATAACGCCCACGATGCGGCTATATCTCCCACGTGTCGAGGCACGACTTAGAGGCATAACCGCATTGTGGTTTTGTCGCAAGAAGGGTCATCTTCACACAATCCCATGTAATGAACAAGAATGGGATAAAGAGTTGGCTTACAATCGCCACTTCACACAATACATAAATATAATCCATACATCATCCAAAATACACACATAGACCGACTACGGTCAAGATCCAATGAAAATAAGATAACCTCAAATGCTAGATCCCCGATCGTCCCAACTGGGCTCCACTACTGATCATCAGGAAAAGACACATAGTAACGACCACGTTCCTCGTCGAACTCCCACTTGAGGTCGATCCCATCATCTGCAATGGCATCGTCGGCACCTGCAACTGTTTTGGTAGAATCTGTGAGTCACGAGGACTCAGCAATCTCACACCCGCGAGATCAAGACTATTTAAGCTTAAAGGAAGGATGGTGAAATGAGGTGGAGCTGCAGCAGGCACTAAGCATATATGGTGGCTAACATACGCAAATGAGAGCGAGAAGAGAAGCAACGGAACGGTCGGCATCTAGTAGTGACCAAGAAGTGATCCTGAACTCCTACTTACGTCATTCATAACTCAAACCATGTTCACTTCCCGGACTCCGCCGAAAAGAGACCATCATGGCTACACACACGGTTGATGTATTTAATTAAGTCAAGTGACAAGTTCTCTACAACCGGACATTAACAAATTCCCATCTGCCTCATAACCGTGGGCACGGCTTTCGAAAGATAATACCCTGCAGGGGTGTCCCAACTTAGCCCATTATAAGCTCTCATGGTCAACGAAGGATAAACCTTCTCCCGGAAAGACCCGATCAGTCTCGGAATCCCGGTCTACAAGACATTTCGACAATGGTAAAACAAGACCAGCAAAGCCGCCCGATGCGCCGACAAATCCCGATAGGAGCTGCACATATCTTGTTCTCAGGGCACACCGGATGAGACATCCTACGAGTAAAACCAGACCTCGAGTTTCCACGAGGGGGCCCCGCAGTCTACTCAGTTCGGACCAACACTCGAAGGAGCACTGGCCCGGGGGGGTTAAAATAAGATGACCCTCGGTGTCGTGGAATTGTCACGGCAGATGTCCTCGAGCTGGGACTTAGTCGTGGAGCCATTGCAACTAGGAAGCTTGAAGGGGTTAAGTGGGACAAGGAACACGGGGGTTTATACTGGTTCGGCCCCTTACGGTGAAGGTAAAAGCCTACGTCCAGTTGAGATGGTATTGATTAGGGTTACGATCACCAGGGAGCTAAACTTGCTATCCCGGCTCTCGATGAGATTGTTCTCACCCCTAAACCACTGCCGGGTCGTCCCTTTATATAGGGAGGCTGACGCCCAGCAGCCCTCAGAGTCCCGGCCGGCTCATAAGAGTGTCCGGCTCGGACTCTCAACTATACTTGTCTTACACTACAAGTTCTACCATAACAATGATTACAACTACGGGCTTTAAGCCATATCCGGGTCTCAGCCCATCTCTGGCCCATCGTCTTCAAACTTGGCTCCGGGCTTCTGGCAACGACCGTACGAGTAACCCGGCCCCTCCTGGCGGGTGACTCTAAGGTCTATATCCTCAACATTAGGACCCAGATTGATTTGAGCCGGCTCACGTCAATCTTCAACTCTTCTGACAGAAAAAATCTCCGGCTTACCATTCATGTGAAGGCCATAACCCGGAGTGACGTCATCCTCTGAGCTCCGGATAATCCGCCATGACGTCATCCTCCATTAAGTCCTTTTTTACTCCGCCAGATCCGCAACGGATCTTTGCTTTACTGTCATTCCGAAAATCGAGGCGTCGTGGGGGGGGAGATAACCACGCCGTGGTCTCCTGGAATCTCGCGCCCACTTATGACCTTGCCTTATAAATAGGCCGGCCCGACAGGCTCTTCTCACGCTCTCTTCTTCCTCCTCGCGCCGTCACTCCTCTGCCCGAGCTCTGCCACTGCCGCCGCCGTCGCGCCCCTGGTCTTCATCAACTCGGCTGCTGCATCACCCTGACTCGGACCAGATAAACGGCGGCGACTTCCGCTCTTCTCCAACTCCGGTGAGTCTCTTCTGCCCTGTCAGATAGATCTACCGTAGGGTTCGTCTGTGTTCTTCGTGTTCATCGCCATTGCCACAAGCCTCGGTAGTTCTCGTAGTCACTGCACTTGTTTGATCTTTAGCCTTGTATAAAACTAGTGCGGTAGTTGTTTAGGCCTCATTTCAAATGCCAGTAGATCTCTTTCCACTGTATAGATGATTCGTTCGAGCTCAAGAACATCCGCTCGTCTGTTTCTAGGTCTAGAAAATTTTCATTTCACCCGACCATTTTGATCCAAAAAAGTTACTGCAAGATGTGAAACCTGTTTTACCACACTTAGTAAAAACTGCAGCCATTGAATCTTGGCGGCTTACGATTCCGGGTTAAAGAAACCACATGCTGCCGAATCCTCCGACTTAAAGAAAACCATGCTTCGTAGAATCCTCCGACTTAAAGAAAACCACCATATTTGAGTATATACCATTAGTCCCCTTCATAAACCGCCACCATAGTTTGGAACTGTAAATCTCCGGTTTATAATTAACCCGGACACTTTTCCTTTTTGTCATAGACCACCAACTTTCACCATGCCTCCCAAGGCTCCCATCACTTGCAACTGGATGAGGTCCAACATCACCAACGAGACCCTGGCCAATTTTGTTAAGTCTAGATATTTGCCTAAGAAGGAAATCATGTCCTACCGTGCCCCTGACCCGTTGCAAGAGAGACCACAGCCAAGGGACGGGGAGGTAGTGATCTTCGCAGATCATATGAGCCGGGGCTTCGCACCGCCCGACTCAAAGTTTTTCAGGGACGTGCTCAACTTCTTTGACCTGCGGCCTCAAGATATAGGACCCAACTCCGTGTCCAACATCTGCAATTTCCAAGTCTTTTGCGAAGTGTACCTTGGAGAAGAGCCTAGTCTGTTGCTCTTCAGAGAGCTGTTTTACTTAAACCGCCAAAATGAGTGCGCCAACGGGCCAAGTCTGGAGTTAGGTGGCATCTCCATCCAGCGGCGTAGGGACTGTCTTTTCCCTTACGCAGAGCCGCCGAGCCACCCCAAGGACTGGAATATGACTTGGTTCTACTGCCAAGATACGTCCCCGGCTGACGAGAACCCGCTGCCCGGCTTTCGCCCAACACGTCTAGAGCCGACTCACCCGCTGTCGGACAAGCTGACTGCAGCGGAGCGCCAGCCTCTGCTTCCGACTATCAATAAAATCAAGGCCCTCCTGGGCAACGGCCTGAACGGAATTGACCTGGTCCGGGTCTGGATCTCATGGCGGGTGATCCCATTGAGCCGCCGCCTCGGCTTAATGTGTGAGTACACCGGGCGAAAGGATGACCCTCAGAGGCACAGTCACAATGATCTTCCAGAAGACGTTGCTGAGGAAGAGACCAAGGCTCTGTTAAACGAGAGTCTGGCAGACTGTGGAAGGACCGGGTTAGCCCCCTTCTGCAAGACCAACCCGGCCCCAGCGGTAAGCCACTGACTTTAACATTTTATCTCCTTCTGCATATAACCTGCATCTGAACCGTTTTGAAAATTCATCCTTGTATTTTTCAGGCTGATGATAAGTTCTGGCGGGTCAAATATGACCATGAGGCGGCCAAGAAGGCCAGGAAGGCGAAGAAAGCCGCCAAGAAAGCCGCCCCTCGTAAAAAAGGAAGCAGACCTACTGCTTCGGAGCTGATGCAACTAAGTGACAGCTCCGAGTCAGAGGTAACCCCTAAGCCTTTAAACTCTTGCTGTACTTGTGGTTTGTTGCTGTCCGCCTTATCAACACTTGCTCACTGAAAGGATGACACCGGCGCCAGTAACCCGGTGGTTGAAGAAGTAATGTCACTTTCCTCCGACTCGGAGCCCTTGCCACAGCTGAAAGTCCGAAGGGTAACCCGGAAAGTAAGCTTTTCACATCCTTTAGCTCATCAAGACCCTCAATTTCTTTTGAAGCGACAGGTTCACGAAAGCCGGCGTCACACCCGGACCAACAAGGACACCGATCTCTCCGCCGGGTTACCCGACACAACAAGGAAGCGTCGCACTGAGGTTTTTTCTCACTTGTACCCTTTTCATCCGTTGGCGGGTGTTATCCGTCAGCCACTCAACTCTTCTGACTCCAATTATCAGGAGACCTCCCCCTCTTCGGGTGACTCCATGCAGTCAAATCTGCCGGCCTTCAAGACTGCGCCCGGGTAACAACAATCATCTTACAGTATCTTTGTCTGTACTTACTCTTTGTGTGCCTAACACTTCTGTCTTTTCAGTGCCCAGGCAAAGCTCACCAAAAGAGCGAAGAAGACCAGGTCAGCCGGAGTGCCGGACGTACCTGAACCGGAGGCGACGGCTCAAGAGCCGCCAGCTGCCTCCGCCCCCGAAGCCACCACTCCAATGGACACGGCACCTGAGGCCTCTGCCCCGACTACCAAGGCAACGACCGAAACTTCGGTTAACCCGGAGGCCTCCGGCTCAGCTCCACCAGCAGACGACCCGGACGTGGTTATCACCCGGGCGGAGTTCGTTGAGCCGGGGAGACCGACCGTGTTGGCCAAATGCTCCGCGAAGGGGGAGTTGCTGCAGCCCCACCGGGTGAACCTGGACCTCTCCGGCTACACCGACTTGAGCATTGGAGAGCTTGTCTCTGGCTACATCAGCCAAGTACACAAGAGCCGGGACGCCGAGGTCGCCATGGTCAACCAGATCCAACAAAAATCTGAGGTATCCTTCTGTTGTCTTCTTATTTACTGCATAATTACCTTTGCCATGCTAGCCCCCAAGTAGACGACTTATGCTTGAATATGTTGTAGACTTAGGTTCCGGCTTACTCAACTGAGCCGGCAGTATGTAGATAGATACATTCAATATGCATTAGCCCCCAAGTGCCAAGTGTCTTTGCTTGGAAAACGCTTGGGACTTATATAATGACTGTTAATAACCCGGAAATATATGCAGGCTGTTGGCAAGAAACTAGAGGCGGACCTTGCGGATCTCAAGAGCCGGCTGAAGATGCAGGAGATGGAGACCCGGAAGGCAAACGCCAAGTTTGTATCCAGCATCGCCACTCAAGAAAAATTGAAGACCGAGTTTGATGCTGAGAGAAAAGCCTGGGTCGAAGAGAAAGCCGCACTGGTGACCCGGGCGGAACAGGCGGTGAAGGCTCTCACTGAGAAGACCGCCGAGCTCTCCGGCTTAAAGTGCCAGGTTTCCCAAATGGTGGCCGCTATCTTCGGTAAGTCGCCTCACCGGCTTTCATCAAGTTTATATATGTCATGAGTCATCCTTGTCACTGGCTTATCTGATTCTGTTAAACAGGTCCCAGGAGTGCCAACCTCAACCAGAGCGTGGTCACCAAGTTAAAGGCCGTGTACACCCTGGTGGAACAGCTCTACACCGGGTCACAGCGTGCCTTAGCTGTGGTGGCCCTATCCAACGAGGTGCCAACTCATCTGGCCGAAGTCCTGCGCCGGCTCGCCGTTCTGCCTCAGCGGATCCAAGAGCTGCGACGGGCCTCCGCGAGAGCCGGCGCAATCGCCGCGCTGAGCCGGGCCAAGGCATTTCTGCCGGAACTAGACCCGGCAGACATCGCCCTGGGTTATCCAAGCCTGAAGGAAGACGGCTCAGCTTTCGACCAGAAGGACTTCGCAGCGTGCGTGAAAGCTGTACGCCCGGTGGCCACCCTCATCGGGAATGACACAGATCTGACCAAGTACCAGCAGGGTTATGACGCGGAGAATCAGAGGATTCCGACCCCTCGCTATGAAGCCCTCAACCTGATCCCGCCGGCTCGTCAGCACACCTTCGCCCCGGAGATTGACCCGGCCGGGTTAATTGATGAAGAAGCCCAATTCGAAGCTCTCAGCGGCATCAACTGGAAGTCATCAACCTTCGAGGTCTTGGGATCAGCCGGAGGAGGAGATAGGAATGAGCCGGGGACCTCAACTCAGCAACCATCATAATTTGGCTGGCGGTTTATCAAACAATGTTCCACCTTTTTAGACTTGAAGAGTTTTTGTAATAGAGTAGGTGCAACAGTCTATCTCTGCCGTGCCATCGTGCACGTATTGAATGCCAAGGTCTTTTGAAGTTGTCTCCTTAATATTTCTCCGGGTCATAATCATCCTTTTGTTTTTCTCAACCTCAAAGAGGTACCTTTAAGTATTCTGCATAAAAAGGCAAATCACAAGTCTCAAGGCGGCTTACCGCCCGGAGAATCAGGTGTCTTGGATAGATAACCCGGAATATGAATCAAAAAGAGACTGGTCCTCAATTATCTGCTTGACATAGCCGTAATAACACTTAGCGGCCAGTAAGCATACTTCCGGTTTAAATAACCCGGGTAACAAGGTTGGTATCCTAATTCCGCCTTATCTGTCATAATGATACCCATGGCGTTCAACGAACACTGTAAACCAAAGTTAAGCCGGTAAAGTGAGACCCGGCCGTACACACCTTGACATGATCAGAGTAAACTTGTGATAAAGCAGAGGAACTTTTAGGGGCTTCCGGTTAGAATACGACCAGAGACCCGGCCCAAAGGGGTTAAGCCAAGATTCGGATACAATCATATAGCCCCCAGTGGGTGTGGCGATGCCAATCAAGAGGGTACCGACATCTATGTTCTCTTTGGTTCGAATACGACCCATGTTTGAACAGGAAGCCCCCAAGTGATTTAAAATTGTTTAACGACGCTGATTCGAATACGATCCTCGTCGGTTCTCAGAGGGGTTGAACTATGATTCAAATATGACCAAAGATAACCTCCCAATGAGCTCGGCTCTTTGCCAATCAAATGGGTATCGACAGCTATGTTCTCTTTGGTTCGAATACGACCCATGTTTGAACAGGAAGCCCCCAAGTGACTTTACTGCTTACGGCTAGATTCGAATACGATCATAAGCCGGATCCTCCTTTAAGTCATCATGTAATCTTGTAATAAAAACAACACGTGCATATTTGGAGGAGAAAAAGGACAGAAGTCCTGCTTTATTACTTATCATAATATATACAGGCTGAGACAAATATGTACACCACGAGAGCCGGTAGCTCAAGTGTAGTAAGGCCGAAGCTGAGCTATGTTCCACGGCCGACGGGTCTCTTCCTCAGACTTACGTGAATCTTTGTGCTCCCGAATGTCAATGAGGTAATATGACCCGTTGTGCAAGTTCTTGCTGACCACAAAGGGCCCTTCCCAAGGTGGGGATAACTTGTGTGCATCTGTTTGATCCTGGATGAGCCGGAGCATGAGATCGCCTTCCTGAAAGACCCGGGATTTGACCCGGCGGCTATGATAACGGCGCAGGTCTTGTTGGTAAATCGCTGAACGGGCTGCCGCCACATCACGTTGTTCATCCAACAAGTCAAGAGCATCTTGGCGCGCCTGTTCATTATCCGTCTCAACATAAGCCGCCACGCGAGGTGAGTCGTGACGGATGTCGCTGGGGAGGACTGCTTCTGCTCCATAGACCATGAAGAAAGGCGTGAAGCATGTAGACCTGTTAGGAGTAGTATTGATGCTCCATAAGACGGAGGGCAACTCCTCCACCCAACAACCCGGCGTCCGTTGCAAAGGGACCAAAAGCCGGGGCTTGATGCCCTTCAGAATCTCCTGGTTAGCTCTCTCAGCTTGACCATTGGATTGGGGATGAGCCACTGAGGAAAGATCAAGTCGGATATGCTCTCGTTGACAAAACTCTTCCATAGCGCCTTTGGATAGATTGGTGCCATTGTCAGTTATGATGCTGTGCGGAAAGCCGAAGCGAAAAATCACCTTTTTCATAAACTGAACTGCCGTGGCTGCATCGCACTTGCTAACGGGCTCCGCTTCTACCCACTTTGTGAACTTATCAACTGCCACCAAGAGGTGGGTCTTCTTATGGTTGGACCTTTTAAAAGGCCCAACCATATCAAGCCCCCAGACCGCAAAGGGCCAAGTAATTGGAATCATCCTCAGCTCCTGAGCCGGCACGTGAGCCCGTCGTGAGAACCTTTGGCAACCATCACATTTACTGACCAAGTCCTCTGCATCAGCATGAGCCGTCAACCAATAAAAACCATGACGGAAAGCCTTGGCCACAAGGGATTTTGAGCCGGCATGATGGCCACAATCCCCTTCATGGATCTCACGCAAGATCTCTTGACCTTCCTCAGGGGAGATACAACGTTGAAATGCCCCTAAAACACTGCGATGATGCAATTCGCCGTCGATAACGATCATTGACTTAGCCCACCGGGTTATTTGCCTGGCCAAAGTTTCATCCTCAGGCAACTCTCCCCGGGTTATATAAGCCAGATATGGCATTGTCCAGTCTGGTATGACATGAAGAGCCGCCACTAGCCGTGCCTCCGGGTCAGGGACAGCCAAGTCTTCCTCTGTAGGCAACTTAACCGAAGGGTTATACAGGACGTCCAGGAAAGTGTTAGGCGGCACCGGCTTTCGCTGAGAGCCTAGCCGGCTTAGAGCATCAGCCACCTCGTTCTTCCTGCGATCAATGTGCTCCACTTGGTAGCCCTGAAAGTGCCCAGTAATGGCGTCGACCTCGCGGCGATAAGCCGCCATGAGAGGATCCTTAGAATCCCACGTGCCTGATACTTGTTGAGCCACCAAGTCTGAGTCACCAAAGCACCTTACCCGGCTCAAGCTCATCTCCTTAGCCATCCGAAGACCATGGAGCAGGGCCTCGTACTCAGCTGTGTTGTTAGTGCAAGGAAACATCACCTGTAGCACATAATGGAACTTGTCACCTTTAGGGGACGCCAATACAACGCCAGCCCCCGAGCCCTCCAACTGCCTGGACCCATCGAAATGAATAGTCCAATACGTGTTATCCGGCTTTTGCTCGGGCACTTGTGACTCTGTCCAATCATTGATGAAATCCACCAAGGCCTGAGACTTAACAGCAGTGCGTGGCACATATTTGAGACCGTGGGGTCCAAGTTCTATAGCCCACTTAGCAATTCTCCCTGTGGCCTCTCTGTTTTGAATGATATCACCAACGGGGGCAGAACTGACCACAGTGATGGGATGGCCCTGAAAATAATGCTTAAGTTTCCGGCTCGCCATGAACACACCATATACCAGCTTCTGCCAATGCAGGTACCGCTGCTTGGACTCAATGAGCACTTTACTGACATAATAAACCGGCCGCTGAACCGGATGCTCCTTACCCTCCTCTTTGCGTTCCACCACAATAGCCACACTGACGGCTCGTGCGTTTGCCGCCACATACAGTAGCAAGGGCTCCTTATCAACCGGAGCAGCAAGGACTGGGGGCTCTGCCAGCTGCTTCTTTAAATCCTCAAAGGCGGCATTAGCTGCCTCATTCCAGACAAAGGTATCCGTTTTCTTCATTAACTGATATAGGGGCATGGCCTTCTCACCCAAACGGCTTATAAACCGGCTTAAAGCAGCAATGCGACCCGCCAAGCGCTGAACGTCATTTATACATGCCGGCTTAGCCAGGGAGGTGATGGCCTTGATCTTCTCTGGGTTAGCCTCAATGCCTCTGTCAGAAACCAAGAAGCCCAAAAGTTTGCCTGCAGGAACACCAAAGACACACTTGGCCGGGTTAAGCATCATCTTATAAACCCGAAGATTATCAAAGGTTTCCCTTAAATCATCTATCAGGGTTTCCTCTTTGATGGATTTAACCACAATATCGTCCACATAAGCGTGAACATTGCGCCCAATCTGTTTATGAAGACAGTTCTGTACACAACGCTGGTAAGTCGCCTGTGCACACTTGAGTCCAAAAGGCATAGACACATAACAGAAGGCTCCAAAGGGAGTGATAAACGCCATCTTCTCCTGGTCCTTAACTGCCATCTTGATCTGATGATAACCAGAATAAGCATCCAAGAAACTTAAACGTGCACAACCTGCCGTAGCATCAATGATTTGATCAATACGGGGGAGGGCAAAAGGATCAGCCGGACACGCCTTGTTCAAGTCCGTGTAGTCCACACACATCCGCCAGGTGCCGTTCTTCTTGAGTACAAGCACCGGGTTAGCCAACCACTCTGGGTGAAAAACTTCCACGATAAACCCGGCTGCCAAGAGCCGGGCTACTTCTTCACCAATAGCTTTCCGCCTCTCTTCATTAAACCGCCGAAGGAACTGTCTGACCGGCTTAAATTTAGGATCAACGTTGAGAGTATGCTCAGCGAGTTCTCTAGGTACACCTGGCATGTCAGAGGGTTTCCATGCGAAGATGTCCCTATTCTCACGGATGAACTCGATGAGCGCGCTTTCCTATTTTGGATTCAGATTGGCACTGATGCTAAACTGCTGAGATGAATCCCCTGGAACAAAATCAACAAGCTTAGTCTCATCAGCCGACTTAAATTTCATCGCCGGCTCATTTTCCGTAGTCGGCTTTTTCAGAGAGGTCATGTCTGTTGGGTCAACATTGTCCTTGTAAAACTTCAACTCCTCTGTAGCACAAACAGATTCTGCATAAGCCGCGTCGCCTTCCTCACATCCCAGAGCCACTTTCCGGCTGCCGTGAACCGTAATGGTCCCATTGTGACCCGGCATCTTGAGCTGTAGGTACACATAACACGGCCGTGCCATGAACTTGGCGTAAGCCGGCCGTCCAAATATAGCATGGTATGGACTTCTTATCTTGACCACTTCAAAGGTCAATTTCTCCACCCTGTAGTTATTCTCATCACCAAAAGCCACTTCCAATTCGATCTTGCCAACTGGATAAGCCGACTTACCAGGTACTACACCATGAAAGATAGTGTTGGACTGGCTGAGGTTCTTATCAACCAACCCCATACGACGAAAAGTTTCATAATAGAGGATGTTGATGCTGCTGCCTCCATCCATGAGCACCTTTGTGAACTTATATCCTCCCACTTGAGGAGCCACCACTAAGGCCAAGTGGCCCGGGTTATCCACCCGAGGAGGGTGATCCTCCCTACTCCACACTATGGGCTGCTCAGACCATCGTAAGTAGCGTGGGACCGCCGGCTCAACAGCGTTCACAGCCCTCTTGTGAAGCTTCTGATCTCGCTTGCATAGACTAGTGGTGAATACATGATACTGTCCACCGCTTAGCTGCTTTGGATTGGTCTGATAACCCCCCTGCTGCTGTTGATGACCCTGGCCAGCCTGTTGATTAAAGCCCCCTTGACCATTCTGAGGACCGGAATTTGAGCCGCCGCCCGGGCCATGAAAGCCGCCAGCACCTGAGCCGCCGCCCGGGCCATTGTAATTCTTAAAGGCCTTCATGATCGCGCAATCCTTCCACAGATGAGTCGATGGCTTCTCTCTAGAGCCATGCCTTGGACAAGGTTCATTCAACAGCTGCTCCAGCGTTGGACCTGACCCGCCGCCTCGGGGAGGGGGCCTCCCCTTGCGTCGCTGGTTGTTACCTTGGGAGTTGGCATTGGCTACAAACTCTAGGCTGCCATCGGCCTTGCACTTGCCTCCTCCTTGGTTCCCCGGGTTAAACTGAGGACCCTTGCCATTGCCGTTCTTCTTTCCCTTCCCTGTCCTTTCATCATCTGAAGGGGGATCCTTGGTACCATCGGAACCGGCGTACTTGACAAGAGCCGCCGTTAGTGTACCCATATCGGTGCAGTCGCGTTTAAGTCGCCCGAGTTTCATCTTTAGGGGCACAAAGCGACAGTTTTGTTCCAACATTAAGACTGCAGAGCCGGCATCCATCTTATCTGATGAATGTATGATCTCCTTGACCCGGCGAACCCAATGGGTCGTGGATTCACCCTCCTGTTGGAAATATGCCCTAGAGGCAATAATAAATAGGTTATTATTATATTTCCTTGTTCATGATAATCGTTTATTATCCATGCTAGAATTGTATTGATAGGAAACTCAGATACATGTGTGGATACATAGACAACACCATGTCCCTAGTAAGCCTCTAGGAGACTAGCTCGTTGATCAATAGATGGTTACGGTTTCCTAACCATGGACATTGGATGTCGTTGATAACGGGATCACATCATTAGGAGAATGATGTGATGGACAAGACCCAATCCTAAGCCTAGCACAAGATCGTGTAGTTCGTTTGCTCAGAGCTTTTCTAATGTCAAGTATCACTTCCTTAGACCATGAGATTGTGCAACTCCCGGATACCGTAGGAATGCTTTGGGTGTGCCAAACGTCACAACGTAACTGGGTGGCTATAAAGGTGCACTACGGGTATCTCCGAAAGTGTCTGTTGGGTTGGCACGAATCGAGACTGGGATTTGTCACTCCGTGTAAACGGAGAGGTATCTCTGGGCCCACTCGGTAGGACATCATCATTATGTGCACAATGTGACCAAGGAGTTGATCACGGGATGATGTGAGTTACGGAACGAGTAAAGAGACTTGCCGGTAACGAGATTGAACAAGGTATAGGGATACCGACGATCGAATCTCGGGCAAGTAACATACCGATGGACAAAGGGAATTGCATACGGGATTGATTGAATCCCCGACATCGTGGTTCATCCGATGAGATCATCGTGGAACATGTGGGAGCCAACATGGGTATCCAGATCCCGCTGTTGGTTATTGACCGGAGAACGTCTCGGTCATGTCTGCATGGTTCCCGAACCCGTAGGGTCTACACGCTTAAGGTTCGATGACGCTAGGGTTATAGGGAAAGCATGTACGTGGTTACCGAATGTTGTTCGGAGTCCCGGATGAGATCCCGGACATCACGAGGAGTTCCGGAATGGTCCGGAGGTAAAGATTTATATATGGGAAGTCCTGTTTTGGTCACCGGAAAAGTTTCGGGTGAAATCGGTAATGTACCGGGACCACCGGGAGGGTCCCGGGGGTCCACCAAGTGGGGCCACCAGCCCCAGAAGGCTGCGTGGGCCAAGTGTGGGAGGGGACCAGCCCCAGGTGGGCTGGTGCGCCCCCCCACCAAGGCCCAAGGCGCATGGGAGAGTGGGAGGGGGCAAACCCTAGGTCCAGATGGGCCTTAGGGCCCATCTAGTGGGGCGCCTCCCCCTCTCCTCCCCTTGGCCGCCCCCTTGATGGGATCTAGGGCTGGCTGCCTCCTCTTGGGGGTGGAAACCCTAAGGGGGGCGCAGCCCCCTTCCCCCCTATATATACTTGAGGTTTGGGCTGCCATACACACACGAGAAAGTCTCCTTTTGGTGCTGCCCTACCCCTCTCCCTCCTCCTCCTCTCCCACGGTGCTTGGCGAAGCCCTGCGGGATTGCCACGCTCCTCCACCACCACCATGCCGTCGTGTTGCTGCTGGATGGAGTCTTCCCCAACCTCTCCCTCTCTCCTTGCTGGATCAAGGCGTGGGAGACGTCACCGGGCTGCACGTGTGTTGAACGCGGAGGCACCGTTCTTTCGGTGCTTAGATCGGAATCAACCGCGATCTGAATCGCTACGAGTACGACTCCCTCATCCGCGTTCTTGCAACGCTTCCGCATCGCGATCTACAAGGGTATGTAGATTCACTCCCCTTCCCCTCGTTGCTAGATTACTCCATAGATTGATCTTGGTGATGCGTAGAAAATTTTGAATTTCTGCTACGTTCCCCAACAGTGGCATCATGAGCTAGGTCTATGCGTAGTTTCTATGCACGAGTAGAACACAAAGTAGTTGTGGGCGTTGATGTTGCCAATTCTTCTTGCCGCTACTAGTCTTATCTTGTTTCGGCGGCATTGTGGGATGAAGCGGCCCGGACCGACCTTACACGTACGCTTACGTGAGACAGGTTCCACCGACTGACATGCACTAGATGCATAAGGTGGCTAGCGGGTGTCTGTCTCTCCTACTTTAGTCGGAACGGATTCGATGAAAAGGGTCCTTATGAAGGGTAAATAGAAATTGGCAAATCACGTTGTGGTCATACGTAGGTAAGAAACGTTCTTGCTAGAAACCTACAAACCACGTAAAAAAAAACTTGCAACAACAATTAGAGGACGTCTAACTTGTTTTTGCAGCATGTGCCTTGTGATGTGATATGGCCAGAAGATGTGATGAATGATATATGTGATGTATGAGATTGATCATATTCTTGTAATAAGAATCACGACTTGCATGTCGATGAGAATGACAACCGGCAGGAGCCATAGGAGTTGTCTTTATTATTTTGTATGACCTGCGTGTCATTGAATAACGCCATGTAAATTACTTTACTTTATTGCTAAACGCGTTAGCCATAGAAGTTGAAGTGACCGTTGGCGTGACAACTTCATGAAGACACAATGATGGAGATCATGATGATGGAGATCATGGTGTCATGCCGGTGACAAGGATGATCATGGTGCCCCGAAGATGGAGATCAAAGGAGCATGATGATATTGGCCATATCATGTCACTATTTGATTGCATGTGATGTTTATCATGTTTTTGCATCTTATTTGCTTAGAACGACGGTAGCAAGTAGGATGATCCCTTATAATAATTTCAAGAAAGTGTTCACCCTAACTGTGCACCGTTGCGAAGGTTCGTCGTTTCGAAGCACCACGTGATGATCGGGTGTGATAGATTCTTACGTTCGAATACAACGGGTGTTGACGAGCCTAGCATGTACAGACATGGCCTCGGAACACACGCAATACACTTAGGTTGACTTGACGAGCCTAGCATGTACAGACATGGCCTCGGAACACGGAGGACCGAAAGGTCGAGCATGAGTCGTATAGAAGATACGATCAACATGGAGATGTTCACCGATCTTGACTAGTCCGTCTCACGTGATGATCGGACACGGCCTAGTTAAACTCGGATCATGTTTCACTTAGATGACTAGAGGGATGTCTATCTGAGTGGGAGTTCATTAATCAGACGAACTTCATTATCATGAACATAGTCAAAAGGTCTTTGCGAATTATGTCTTGCGCTTTAAGTTCTACTGGTTTAGATATGTTCCTAGAGAAAATTTAGTTGAAAGTTGGTAGTAGCAATTATGCGGACTGGGTCCGTAAACTGAGGATTGTCCTCATTACTACACAGAAGGCTTATGTCCTTAATGCACCGCTCGGTGTGCTGAACCTCAGCGTCGTCTGTAGATGTTACGAAACATCTGACATACACGTTTTGATAACTACGTGATAGTTCAGTGCGGTTTAGAATTGTGGCACCCAAGACGTTTTTGAAACGTCGCAGAACATGTGAGATGTTCCGAAGACTGAAATTGGGATTTCAGACTAGTGCCCACGTCAAGAGGTATGAGACCTCTGACAAGTTTCCTAAGCCTGCAAACTAAGGGAGAAAAGCTCAATCGTTGAGCGTGTGCTCAGATTGTCTGAGTGCCACAATCGCTTGAATCGAGTGGGAGTTATTCTCCCAGATGAGATAGTGATAGTTCTCCATAGTCACTGCCACCAAGCTAGTAGAGCTTCGTGATGAACTATAACATATCAAGGATAGTTATGATGATCCTTGAGCTATTCGCGATGTTTGACACCGCGAGAGTAGAAATCAAGAAGGAGCATCAATTGTTGATGGTTAGTAGAACCACTAGTTTAAGAAGGGCAAGGGCAAAAGGGATACTTCATGAAACAGCAAGTCGTTTGCTGCTCTAGTGAAGAATCCCAAGGTTGAACCCAAACCCGAGACTAAGTGCTTCTGTAATAAGAGGAACGGTCACTGAAGCAGTACTACCCTAGATACTTGGTAGATGAGAAGACAGGCAAGGTCGACAGAAGTATATTGGATATACGTCATATGAATGTGTACTTTACTAGTACTCCCAGCAGCACCAGGGTATTAGATACCGGTTCGGTTGCTAAGTGTTAGTAACTCGAAATAAAAGCTGCGGAATAAACGGAGACTAGCTAAAGGTGAGATGACGATATGTGTTGGAAGTGTTTCCAAGGTTGATGTGATCAAGCATCGCATGCTCCCTCTACTATCGAGATTTGGTGTTTGCGTTGAGCATGATTGGATTATGTTTATCGCAATACGGTTATTCATTTAAGGAGAATAATGGTTACTCTGTTTATTTGAATAATACCTTCAATGGTCTTGCACCTAAAATGAATCTCGATCGTAGTGATACACATGTTCATGCCAAAAAGGATATATGATAGTAATGATAGTACCACATACTTGTGGCACTGCCACTTGAGTCATATTGGTATAGAACGCATGAGGAAGCTCCATGTGGATGGATCTTTGGACTCACTCATTTTTGAAAAGATTGAGACATGCGAACCATGTCTATTGGTATATATGCATGAAGAAACTCCATGCAGATGGATCGTTTAGACTCACTTGATTATGAATCACTTGAGACATGCAAATCATACCACATGGGCAAGATGACTAAAGTCCTCGTTTTCAGTAAGATGGAACAAGAGAGCAACTTATTGGAAGTAATACATTTTGATGTATGCAATCCAATGAGTGCTGAGGCATGCAGTGGATATCATTATGTTCTTACTTCACAGATGATTTAAGTAGATGCTGAGAATATTTACTTGATGAAACACAAGTCTGAATTATTGAAAGGTTCAAGTAATTTCAGAGTGAAGTTGAAGATCGTCGTGACAAGAGGATAAAATGTCTGTGATATGATCATAGAGATGAGTATCTGAGTTACGAGTTTGGCACACAACTAAGACATTGTGGAAAGTGTTTCACAATTAATACCGCCTGGAACACCATAGTGTGATGATGTGTCCGGACATCATAGCTGCACCCTATTGGATATGGTGCATACCATGATGTCTCTTATCGAATTACCACTATCGTTTATGGGTTAGGCATTAGAGACAACCGCATTCACTTTAAAAGGGGCACCACGCAATTCCGTTGAGACGACACCGTTTAGAGAAACCTAAGTTGTCGTTTCTTAAAAGTTTGGGGCTGCGATGCTTATGTGAAAAAGTTTCAGGCTGATAAGCTCGAACCCAAAGCGGATAAATGCATCTTCATAGAATACCCAAGAATAGTTGGGTATACCTCCTATTTCAGATCTGGAAGCAAAGGTAATTGCTTCTAGAAACAGTTCCTTTCTCGAGGAAAAGTTTCTCTCGAAAGAACTGAGTGGGAGGATGGTGGAGACTTGATAAGGTTATTGAACCGTCACTTCAACTAGTGTGTAGCTGGGCACAGGAAGTTGTTCCTGTGGCACCTACACTAATTGAAGTGGAAGCTTATGATAGTGATCATGAAACTTCGGATCAAGTCACTACCAAACCTCGTAGGATGACGAGGATGCGTAATACTTCAGAGTAGTGCGTGATCCTGTCTTGGAAGTCATGTTGTTGGACAACGATGAACCTATGAGCTATGGAGAAGCGATGGTGGGCCCATATTCCGACAAATGGTTAGAAGCCATGAAATCCGAGATAAATGGAACTTTGAGAAGAAGACGGACTTGGACGGTAATGTTACCGTCTATGAAGCTCGACTTGTGGCAAAGAATATTTCCACAAGTTCAAGGAGTTGACTACGATGAGATTTTCTCATCCGTAGCGATGCTTAAGTCTGTCGGAATCATGTTAGCATTAGCTACATTTATGAAATCTGGCAGATAGATGTCAAAACAAGTTTCCTTACCAGTTTTTCGTAAGGAAAGGTTGTATGTGATACAATCAGAAAGGTTTTGTCGATCCTAAGGATGCTAAAAGGTATGCTAGCTCCAGCGATCCTTCCAAGGACTGGAGTAAGCATCTCGGAGTTGGAATGTACACTTTGATGAGATGATCAAAGATTTTGGATTTATACAAAGTTTATTAGAAACTTGTATTTACAATAAAGTGAGTGGGAGCGCTACAACATTTCTGATAAGTATATGTGAATGACATATTGTTGATCCGAAATGATGTAAAATTTCTGGAAAGCATAAAGGGTTGTTTGAAAGGAGTTTTTCAAAGGAAGACCTGGATAAAGCTGCTTACACATTGGGCATCAAGATCTATAGAGATAGATCAAGACGCTTGATGATACTTTCAAAGAACGCACACCTTGACATGATTTTGAAAGAGTTCAAATAGATCAGCAAAGAAGGAGTTCTTGGCTGTGTTACAAGGTGTGAGTATTGAGTAAGACTCAAGACCTGACCACAGCAGAAGAAAGAGAAAGGATGAAGGTCGTCCCCTATGCTTCAGACGTAGGCTCTACAGTATGCTATGCTGTGTACCGCACATGAAGTGTGCCTTGCCATGAGTTGGTCAAGGGGTACAATAGTGATCCGGGAATGGATCACATGACAGCGGTCGAACTTATCCTTAGTATCTACTGGACTAAGGAATTTTCTCGATTATGGAGGTGAAAGGGAGTTCGTCGTAAAGGGTTACGTCGATGCGAACTTTGACACTAATCCGGATGACTCTGAGTAGTAAACCGGATTCGTATAGTAGAGCAATTATTTGAAATGGCTCCAAATAGCGCGTGGTAGCATCCACAAAGATGACATAGATATTCGTAAAGCACACACGGATCTGAAAGGTTCAGACCCGTTGACTAATAACCTCTCTCACAAGCATAACATGATCAAACCAGAACTCATTGAGTGTTAATCACATAGAGATGTGAACTAGATTGTTGACTCTAGTAAACTCTTGGGTGTTGGTCACATGGTGATGTGACCTGTCAGTGTTAATCACATGGTGATGTGAACTAGATTATTGACTCTAGTGCAAGTGGGAGACTGTTGGAAATATGCCCTAGAGGCAATAATAAATAGGTTATTATTATATTTCCTTGTTCATGATAATCGTTTATTATCCATGCTAGAATTGTATTGATAGGAAACTCAGATACATGTGTGGATACATAGACAACACCATGTCCCTAGTAAGCCTCTAGGAGACTAGCTCGTTGATCAATAGATGGTTACGGTTTCCTAACCATGGACATTGGATGTCGTTGATAACGGGATCACATCATTAGGAGAATGATGTGATGGACAAGACCCAATCCTAAGCCTAGCACAAGATCGTGTAGTTCGTTTGCTCAGAGCTTTTCTAATGTCAAGTATCACTTCCTTAGACCATGAGATTGTGCAACTCCCGGATACCGTAGGAATGCTTTGGGTGTGCCAAACGTCACAACGTAACTGGGTGGCTATAAAGGTGCACTACGGGTATCTCCGAAAGTGTCTGTTGGGTTGGCACGAATCGAGACTGGGATTTGTCACTCCGTGTAAACGGAGAGGTATCTCTGGGCCCACTCGGTAGGACATCATCATTATGTGCACAATGTGACCAAGGAGTTGATCACGGGATGATGTGAGTTACGGAACGAGTAAAGAGACTTGCCGGTAACGAGATTGAACAAGGTATAGGGATACCGACGATCGAATCTCGGGCAAGTAACATACCGATGGACAAAGGGAATTGCATACGGGATTGATTGAATCCCCGACATCGTGGTTCATCCGATGAGATCATCGTGGAACATGTGGGAGCCAACATGGGTATCCAGATCCCGCTGTTGGTTATTGACCGGAGAACGTCTCGGTCATGTCTGCATGGTTCCCGAACCCGTAGGGTCTACACGCTTAAGGTTCGATGACGCTAGGGTTATAGGGAAAGCATGTACGTGGTTACCGAATGTTGTTCGGAGTCCCGGATGAGATCCCGGACATCACGAGGAGTTCCGGAATGGTCCGGAGGTAAAGATTTATATATGGGAAGTCCTGTTTTGGTCACCGGAAAAGTTTCGGGTGAAATCGGTAATGTACCGGGACCACCGGGAGGGTCCCGGGGGTCCACCAAGTGGGGCCACCAGCCCCAGAAGGCTGCGTGGGCCAAGTGTGGGAGGGGACCAGCCCCAGGTGGGCTGGTGCGCCCCCCCACCAAGGCCCAAGGCGCATGGGAGAGTGGGAGGGGGCAAACCCTAGGTCCAGATGGGCCTTAGGGCCCATCTAGTGGGGCGCCTCCCCCTCTCCTCCCCTTGGCCGCCCCCTTGATGGGATCTAGGGCTGGCTGCCTCCTCTTGGGGGTGGAAACCCTAAGGGGGGCGCAGCCCCCTTCCCCCCTATATATACTTGAGGTTTGGGCTGCCATACACACACGAGAAAGTCTCCTTTTGGTGCTGCCCTACCCCTCTCCCTCCTCCTCCTCTCCCACGGTGCTTGGCGAAGCCCTGCGGGATTGCCACGCTCCTCCACCACCACCATGCCGTCGTGTTGCTGCTGGATGGAGTCTTCCCCAACCTCTCCCTCTCTCCTTGCTGGATCAAGGCGTGGGAGACGTCACCGGGCTGCACGTGTGTTGAACGCGGAGGCACCGTTCTTTCGGTGCTTAGATCGGAATCAACCGCGATCTGAATCGCTACGAGTACGACTCCCTCATCCGCGTTCTTGCAACGCTTCCGCATCGCGATCTACAAGGGTATGTAGATTCACTCCCCTTCCCCTCGTTGCTAGATTACTCCATAGATTGATCTTGGTGATGCGTAGAAAATTTTGAATTTCTGCTACGTTCCCCAACACCTCCTGCTACTTACAGTTAGTCAAATCCACAATTGACATAGACTGCCTACATGTATCCTTGAAGTTTTGGATGAACCGGGCTTTCAGCTCAGCCCAAGACCCAATGGAATTCGGTGGTAGCCCTTTCAACCATGTGCGGGCAGTTCCATCTAACATCATGGTGAAATACTTGGCCATGGCCGCCTCACTGACCTCCAGCAATTCCATAGCCATCTCATAACTCTCAATCCAGGCTGCAGGTTGTAAGTCAGCTGTGTAGTTAGGCACTTTCCTAGGGCCTTTGAAGTCCTTAGGTAGACGTTCATTACGGATAGCTGGCACCAAACAAGGGACACCCCCGGTCCTGGTAGGGATACCCACATCCACGGAAGTCGTCGGATAAGCCGGGGGGGGTCTGGTAAGCCGTCAATTGAGGCACTTGCTCCGCCTCTTGCCGCGCTTGGTCCGCTGCGTAAAAGGCTCCATTACGAGCCGGGCCATGGCCAGGGGGTGGGTCATGGCGTCGGACGTTACTTGAGCCGGTTGCTGAGACCATGTGCCGGCTGTAACTCGGGCTCTGGCCTGGACGAGGGGTCGAGTGGATCCTGTCCCGGCTGTAGGAGTACGCCTCTTGCTGCGCCAGTGCTGTCTGAAGGAGTTCCCTGACCCGGCGGGTCTCAATGGCCGTCGGAGAGTCGCCGTCAACGGGGAGAGCCGCCAGCCGTGCTGCCGCAGCGACCATGTTCTCCAGTGGGTTATTATAATGACCCGGGGGTATTGGCACATACTGAGGCGGGGCAGGGGGCACCTGGGGAGGCCCCATCACTCGTGGCTGAATAAGGGGTCCAGACCCGGGTGCTATGACCCCTGGCGGGTTACTAGACCCTACACCTGGCGTGTTGAAGAGGTTGCGTGGATCGTAAACCGGCGGGAGTCGGGACTGGGCCTTTTGATGCCTCCTTCTCATGACCTCATTGGCCGCGTTCTGATCCATCGTGAGTTGGAAGGACTGCGCCTGAATCAGCTGAGTCTGGGCATCGAGAGCCGCCCGCTCCGCAGCCAGCCTGATTCCTTCCGCTGCAAGATCCTCTTTAGCTTTTATCATATCCAATTTCAACTGTGCCACCTCCGCATCATGCTGGACTTGATCCGCCGGGTCAACCGTGGCGGTTAACAGGGCCGTCATCTTGTCCGTGAGATCCATCAGTACCTGAGCCGGAGAGGGCACCGGGTTTCCCGATCCGGCAGTGGGGTTCTGAACAGGCTGCGCACCAGCCATAAAAACTCCAACCTGACTTGGCGGCTCAAAAAGGTCCGGAATACTGTCACCATCGGAACAACCCATGAGCCTGCCATCTTGAAGTTGGTACAACGAGTTTGACTCATCGGTGGCCGACTCGCCGTCAGAGCCGGCGGCCGCCTCATCACCAGACCCAGATGGATCAGAGGGCCCTCCATGGATGCATCCCACAAAAGCGCGCCTTAAGGCAGGCCGGGCCCGGGCGGGTCGTGCGCGCTGAGCCGTTTCGATGAGATCGGCGCAGAGATCCGGCTCAGGGCCTGGCTCACCAATCTTGCCAATGAAGACATGAATTCCGCCGAAGGGGACCCGGTACCCGTACTCAACTGAGCCGGCGTCGGGGCCCCAGTCTGCATCGTCGATGTAGAGCTTGCCGCGACGACTCTTGGTCATCCGGCCCACAGCGTATCCCTTGAGCCCTTCGAAGCTGCCCTTCAAGAACTCAAATCCACCGTGCGCTGGCCCCACGGTGGACGCCAACTGTCGTGGAATTGTCACGGCAGATGTCCTCGAGCTGGGACTTAGTCGTGGAGCCATTGCAACTAGGAAGCTTGAAGGGGTTAAGTGGGACAAGGAACACGGGGGTTTATACTGGTTCGGCCCCTTACGGTGAAGGTAAAAGCCTACGTCCAGTTGAGATGGTATTGATTAGGGTTACGATCACCAGGGAGCTAAACTTGCTATCCCGGCTCTCGATGAGATTGTTCTCGCCCCTAAACCGCTGCCGGGTCGTCCCTTTATATAGGGAGGCTGACGCCCAGCAGCCCTCAGAGTCCCGGCCGGCTCATAAGAGTGTCCGGCTCGGACTCTCAACTATACTTGTCTTACACTACAAGTTCTACCATAACAATGATTACAACTACGGGCTTTAAGCCATATCCGGGTCTCAGCCCATCTCTGGCCCATCGTCTTCAAACTTGGCTCCGGGCTTCTGGCAACGACCGTACGAGTAACCCGGCCCCTCCTGGCGGGTGACTCTAAGGTCTATATCCTCAACACTCGGGCTCGCGAAAACCTGGGGGAAAAGGCTTAGGTGGCAAATGGTAAAACCAAGGTTGGGCTTTGCTGGAGGAGTTTTATTCAAGGCGAACTGTCAAGGGGGTCCCATAAATCACCCAACCGCGTAAGGAACGCAAACTCAAGGAACATAATACCGGTATAACAGAAACTAGGGCGGCAAGAGTGGAACAAAACACCAGGCATAAGGCCGAGCCTTCCACCCTTTACCAAATATATATATATGCATTAATTAAATAAGAGATATTGTGATACCCCAACATATCCATGTTCCAACATGGAACAAACTTCATCTTCACCTGCAACTAGCAACGCTATAAGAAGGGCTGAGCAAAAGCGGTAACTTAGCCAAACAACGGTTTGCTAGGAAAGGATGGTTAGAGGCTTGACATGGCAATATGGAAGGCATGGTATAGCAACTGGTAGGTAGCGCAGCATGGCAATAGAACGAACAACTAGCAAAGCAAAGATAGAAGTGATTTCGAGGGTATGGTCATCTTGCCTGCAAGGTTCTCAGAGTTGTCGAAAGCTTGATCCTCGTAAGCGTACACAACAGGTTCCTCGTTCACGAACTCGTCTCCCGGCTCTACTCAAAACAAGAACACAAGCAACGGAACCACAATCAATCACGGGGGATGCACAAGCAACATGATGCAAAACATGAATGATATGAAAGATATGATATGCGATGCATATGCGTGCTCCGGAAGGAAAATGATGAACAAGGCAGTAACTTGGCAAATCAAGCATGCCACTGGAAAGATGAGATGATTTCGGTTGAAATCGATATAAGGATCACCGGAAACGGATGCACGGTTTGCAAATGGCAAGCAAAACAAGAATGACACGAATCTGCGATTAACAGCATGATAGCACTTAAAATGCAACAAGTAACAATGCTACAGCACTCCAACATAGCAACAAAGCATATAGCAGTAATCTACAGGAGATGCTTGACAAAAGATGAACACTAAGATACGGCTAGATCACAACATAACAGGTTCAAACAAGCATGGCAAAGTGCAAAAGAAATCAGGTTCAGAGACTTGGTGAAATTACTGGACATGATTGAAACAGCATCAGGTAGCAATATTCAGAGCACGAAATCAACATGCTACAGGAACTTAACATGGCAAAACAAGGCATGGCAGTATTGTACTAGATGCATATGACAAAAGTCCCTTACTGACCATAAGCCAAAAAGGAACAGAAGATATGATGGCAACCATGTAAACATAGCAAGCTTTGTTAACAGGTTTCAGACTTAGCAGAAAACAGATCATGGCAGAAACAATAATATGAAGGCATCTTGGTGAGCTTGATGCACTCACCACAAAGCAATGCATGACAAAACAAGCATACCTACAGCAAGATGGCATGATTATGAAGCTATCCATGACAAGAGCAAGTACATAGCATGTATGTATCAACTACAACAAGCTTGGCAAGATTGAATAACACGTAAACAATCTGCCAGAAATATTTTATAGCAAACGTAGAGCAAGATTGAGTCATGCTATGGCACTCCATAATTACAAACAAGGGCAGGAATGGATCAATTACAACAATATCTACAAAACATCCTTACTGAACATCTCCAAAATATGCATGGATCTCTCTGTAGCATCAAGTTTACATGGCAACAAAATAACAGCAGACAAAGACTTAAGAGAAATCACTAAGTCCCTGAAATCAGAAACATTACGGAGCCTAGTTTGAATGCTTGTGCTAGTCACCACAGAGATCACAAAAATACATGGCATACACCTTTGTAAAGATGGCATGGCATACAACAAAACACATGTAGATATCATGCCCATAAGATGCACAGATTAAATGATACAAAAATAACAAATCTCCAAGTTCTGATAAGTAACAGCAGATAACAGCAACTAGCACTCTTGCACCAGAGATTTGGGCATCAAGATGGCCTCAAATGAACATGGTTCAATGGAACAAAATGAAGAGCATCTCGAGACGAACATTTCAATATATTACACGCGTGAAACAGAGCTATATACAGAGAGTTATGATGCGATGAACATAGCAATATACTGAGAAAATCATATGACTTGGAAATATTTCGGGGAGGATCTCGGGATCAACCTTCGGGTTTGACCAGATCGGATCGGAGGAGCTCGAGCTCGGGCCTGCTCGCCGGCGACGGGAGAGGAGAGGGCGACGGCGGCCGGTCGGAGGGGGCACGGTCGCCAGCGGGAGGCGGCGCAGCGGCCGGCGCGCGGAGGCGCGGGCGGGTGCGGCGGCGCGACGACTGCGGCGGCGCGGCGACGGCTGGCGGAGGCGCGAGGGAGACGGCGGCGGCACGAGGGCGGGGCGCCGCGGGCTCGGGCGAGGGGGCACAGGCCCGGCGGGGGCCGGCCACGGGCTTGCGGGCTGCAGCGGCGGCGCGACGTACGGCCCGCCACGTGGCGCGCTGCGGCTGGCTGCGGACGGTTCGTCCGGCGCCGGGCGGACACGTCCGGCGGCGCGGAGGAGCGGGTTAGGGTTTGGACTGCGAATGTAAATCGGGAGGGATGCATATATATAGCTAGAGGGAGCTAGGAGAGTCCAAATGAGGTGCGGTTTTCACCCACACGATCATGATCGAACGACCTAGAGCATGGAGATGACTTAGAGGGGTTTTTGCTGCACACACAAACGGACTTTGCGGTTGCCGGGTTAACCGTTGGAGTACCAAACGACCTCCAAATGGAACGAAACTTGACCGGTGGTCTCCCGGTAGTATACCAAGGCCACTTGACAAGCCTCGGTCCATTCCGAGAACGTTTGACACCCGCTCACGAAAGAAAAACAAGAGGGGTGCGCCGGAGGAGGTGGGAGCGCCGGATTGCAAAACGGACAACGGGGAAAATGCTCGGATGCCTGAGACGAACACGTATGCAAATGCAATGCACATGATGACATGACATGAGATGCATGACATGAACAAAAATACAAAATGAAAAACAAAACCCGACCTCGGAGGGAATATCATAACACATAGCCGAAAATGGCAACAGTTGGAGTTACAAATATGGAAAGTTACATCCGGGGTGTTACAGAAGTGATCTCATCTGGAGGCCTTTTTCGGCACACTGTTGGAGGGGGAAGCCATCACCGGAGGGCATCTTCATCATCCCAGCGGTCTCCATGGCGAGGAGGGAGTAGTACACCCTCGGGGCAGAGGGTATGTACCAGTAGCTATGTGTTTGATCTGTCTCTCTCTCTCTCTCTCTCGTGTTCTTGATTTACCATGATCATGATGTACGACGAGCCTTATTAATATAGTTGGATCATATGGTGTTCTCCCCCTCTATCTTGTTATGATGAATTGAGTCTTTCCCTTTGAGGTTTCATTATTATCGTATTGAATATTTTAGAGTTGAGAACACTTGATGTATGTCTTGCATGTGGATACCCGTGGTGACAATGGGGTATTTTATTGAGTCACTTGATGTATTTTTTGGTAATCAACTTGCGGATTCTCGAGGTGACATTGAGGTAATTTAGGTGCATAGGTTGATACACTTTTTCATCCTACTTTCTCCGATAGAAACTTTGGGATACTCTTTGAAGTTCTTCGTGTTTGATTGAATATTCTAAATCTAAAATTGTTTGATGCATGTTGAATAATTAACTCACGGATACTTGCGGTGACATTGGAGTATCTAGGTGACATTAGAGTTGATTGATGTGTATCATATGGTGTTATTTTAGTACGAACTCTAGGGTTGTTGGTGACACTTATAGGGATGGCTCAATAGATTGATCGGAAAGGATAACTTTGAGGTGGTTTGCTGCCTACAACAATTTCATCTTATGTTCTTCTCTATTGATAAGAACGGTGGGGTAATTCTTTGTCGCACTTTGAGGGATGGTTATATGATTAAATTATGTTAGCACTATTGAGAGATTGCACTAGTGAAAGTATGAACCCTAGGCCTTGTTTCTAAGCACTGCAATACTGTTTGTGTTCATTTTTATTACTTGTTACCTTACTGTTTTTATTATTTTAGATTACAACAATCTATATCTACTATCCATATTACACTTGTATCACCATCTCTTCGTCGAACTAGTGCAACTATACAATTTACCATTGTATTTGGTGTGTTGGGGACACAAGAGATTCTTTGTATTTGATTGCAGGGTTGTTTGAGGGAGATCATCTTCATCCTACACCTCCCACGGATTGATAAACCTCAGGTCATCCACTTGAGGGAAATTTGCTGCTATCCTACAAAACTCTGCACTTGGAGGCCCAACAGAGTCTACAAAAATAAAAGTTGCATAGTAGACATCATAAGACATCCATCATTGTCTGGCCAGACACAGGTGACTAGGTCACAGGGATGCCGGAGTATGTCAACAAGAAAGAACAAAAAAAACAGTAACGAGGAGACCGGAATAGTGAGCATGAGAATGACTCAAGAGGATACCAATATATCTCACCTCGGGTTTTCTAAAGTATCGTGAGGCAAAGGGAATAGCACATGATACCCAAAGGTTCACTCGAATGTCATTTGTGTACTGATAGGGACTGATATGGATGTCCACGGTTCCGCTATTGATCATTGAACGAAAGGGGTTTTGTCCATGTCTATGTTTTGGCGAACCTACAGGGTCACAAGCTTAAGGTAATGTCTGGTGAGTGTTTGTAGAGCAAATTTATGAAATAGTTTCATTAATATTCAAAATAGTTTCGAGAGGAACCAAAAGCGTTTCGGAGTTATCGGAAGAGTTTTGGGGTTTAGCAGGTAATACCGGGAATTGATATATAGGTGGAAATTGTTTCCGAGGACTTAAATATAAATTATAAAGGGCTCTAATATGATAGGAGGCCCCTGGAAGTTATGGTCAATGGGATAAAGAAAATAAGAAAAGGCCTATTAGGGGAGAGTTAATGGGCCCTAAGGCCCATTAGTGGAGGCGCCCAAAGGGGAGGCCAAATTTGGGAGGTGGAATTGGACTCCATCAGCCCCTAGGCTGGCGCAAGTGGAGGGAAGCCCCTCCCTCTCCCTTCAAAGTATATATACTAGAGGATTTTGTCCTTTGTAGTCAAGTTTTGGACCCTCCTCTAGTTCTAGTTCTAGTTGATCCAATTAGAGCTAGATATAATCCTCTCTAGTCCTCATAATTAGAAGCCCAGGGTGGTTCTAATATTCTCCCTCTAATTCTCCGGCGATGATTAGCTCTAGACTGTAAAGTGTTGCCGGATCGTGAAGATCGTACGCTTGCAAACTGTGGAGAGGCCGTGCTTTCGGTCTTCTGTTCGAGGGATAGTTCGTGAACAGTTCGAGAGACTTCAAGTACTATCTACACCGACTCTTCTGTCGCTGCAGCTCGGAGTTGGCAAGGATCTGATCTAAACCATTAATGCACCTTCATAGTGTTCCTGGTTTGATCGTAGGATGAAAATTTTGTTTTCTACTACGTTTCCCAACACACCTTCCATTGGACGTCGACAAGACAAACTTTAGTGGATGCATCCGCTAATCATTCTGAAGTCATTGCTTTGTATGGAGCATAACATGAATGTTTATGACTTCACATAATGATGAACTTTGTTGAAAGTTGAAGTGGGATTCGTTCATTGAAACCATCCATCGTTATCCATGAAGATAATGTTGTTTACATTACGCCGATGCAAACATGTTATGAAGGACAATATTACAAAGTATTGCTCCGAAAGTATTTTCCTTCACCATGGGTTATACAGAGGTGGGAAGATAAATATTTTGCAAACGAAGTCATACCATAATCTTGGTGATTTGTTCCCAAATTATTTACCAAGTTCTTCATTCAAGAAATATGCTAAGTAGGA
The DNA here is from genome assembly GCF_002575655.3 of Aegilops tauschii subsp. strangulata. NCBI lineage: Eukaryota > Viridiplantae > Streptophyta > Magnoliopsida > Poales > Poaceae > Aegilops > Aegilops tauschii. The sequence continues at coordinate 492,304,942 of NC_053039.3, forward strand.
GATGACTTTGTGTTTCGCAAGATTCAAGGGGAGTTTGCTCCCATGCTAACATGTTCGAGATCTTCGGATATTTGATATTGCACTCTCTTTTTTATGAATTTTTCCTAAATGGTTTTTTATATAAGGTTTTTAATGAGGCAATAGTAATACAAGCATTATGATATGTCATTTTCTCCTTATTTTTTCACTAGGTTTTTTAAAAGAGTTTCTATGGCGTATCATGTATATCTTCTCATATTTTTTCATAGGTTTTTGGAGGAGTATTTTTCAAGATGATTTCTACATAGTCAAAGCGGAGAGTATGGAGGAGTGTTAAGAATTAAATAGATATGATTAATTAAGGATAATCGCCTCTTGTAACTGTCGTGTCTTCTCTTTGCATCCCCCCGAATGGGTCTGTCCATTTGTTTCACCCTTTAGGACTAGTAGATATCATCATCAATGGAAAGGACAACTGTTCATTTTGCAATCAAACAATTTTCACATAGAAAAACCATGTCTCATACGAAATGAGTAGGACCAGCCTTTGAAATGAATTCCAGATTCGATCATTGGTCCATCTCACTCAACATTTTTTTTGGGTGTGTTTTCTAGGAATTAACGTGAGAGCTCGAAAGGCCGTTTAACCATTCAGACCACAACATGCGATTTGGCCGCATGATATATTATCTTCATGCAACCGGAAGAGAAGATCCTAACACCATGTCTTTTACCTTGATTGCCTGGAATCGAATAGAAAAACAACATATTGCTGTCCCGAGAAAGAAAAATAATACAGTATTACGGTGCTATCCAAATCTCGGGTTCGTACCTCCTTCTCCCAGTTTATAGAAAGTACGATCCACATGAGCAACAGAAGCTTGGTGAGGCTGCCGCAAACGATGCCGAGCCAAAGCCCCTATTTGGAAGCAGAAGCGCAACAATTGGGGTTGTTCATGCATATTCATTCACATGGCCAGTGAAAGGATACGCTAATGAATGCTGTAGTAGGACTTATACGTACATACCATCCCGTTGAAATGCAGGGCAAATGCAAGTAGCACGGCCAAGGGGATGCCTGCCAAGTAGAAGGCGACAAGATTGACACGCGCGCCGATCTTCTGCTCACCGCATCCAGTTAGCACACCTGAAATTAATTAATGTTCAGACAAAGATCATGCATGCTGCCATCATATGTCCAGATTTCTTGTTAATCTTGTAGTAGTATGCCGGCCCGGCCGTACCTGCAAGAGAAGTATGGATTCCGTCCATGAAGAAAGACATGGCGAGAACAGGTATCATCCTGGCGATGTATGCCACGACTTCCTCCTCGTTGCTGTACACGTAGCCCCAGAATCTGCGTAGCAGAATCATTGTGACAGAGATCACCGAGCCTTCCAGCAGGGCCAGGCATACGACCAGTCTGGTCGCCAGCTTCGCTGCCTGAGGCCTACCGGCACCAAGCTCATTGGAAACGCGTGTACTGTATTGATTTGGATATGTATATGCGGCCGGCCGGCCGGGGAAAAGCAAAGAGAATAATCAGCATGCTATTGGGGGAGAAAGCATTCCACATTTTGTTTGTGAATTTCGGGGCACAATACGATACGATTACGACACCTTATGGCTGTGCAGAGACCGGATGGCACCATGAACATGAGAGCGCCAGTATTGAAACTGCAGGATTCAATAATTAATGCACGACTTGGAAAGATTGAAAGGGCAAAAAATTGTTGAAATTGCACCTGGCACATGCGTGCAAAGGATATTACCATATGGACAATACTGAGGTTTCGAGCTTAGGATTAGGCAGCAGACCAGAGAGCAGCACAAGCAATTCAAACGACCACCACTCCAAGCTACACATTCGAAAAGGCGCAAAAACAATTCATTAGTGAAACCAGATACGCATGCATCCGATCGACGATCAACAAGACTTGTTGAGGATTTGATCTCTCTCACCAAACCATCATGGCCGACGGGAAGGCGAGCTCCGCGAACTGGCGCAGCTCCTTGAAGGCCTCCATGGAGAACCCTTTCCATGTCCTCTTACAAGCGCCGGACAGCCTCGTGTACATGGACAGTATAGACAGATTTGTGCAGTAGGAGACGGCCCTGGCCAGCGCCGCGCCTTTGCTCCCCATGCCCGCCTTGTGCACCAGCGCCCAGCACACGAGGACGTGGCTCAGCGACGTGACGGCGGAGCTGGCCATGACCGGCACGACGATGCTCTGCGTCTGCAGAAACCGGATGTGGCACGTGAGAGGGACGTACGGGACGAGGGACGGGATGAGCCACCGCGCGTAGGCGCCGGCCTCGGCGGCGATGGCCGGGTCCTGGCCGAGGAACAGGAGGATCCGGGTGGTGTTGGTCCAGACGAGGGCGATGGGGACGCAGGCCAGCGCGAGCACCAGCATCGCCCGTTGCTTGTAGACGCCCAGGAGGTGGTACTGCCGCGCGCCGAACGCCTGCCCGCACAGCGTGTCCAGCGCGCTCGCCATGCCGGCCAACAAGCTGAAGCCGGTGACGTTGGCGAGGGAGGTGGCGAGCGACGCGCCGGCGAGGTGAAGCTCGCCGAGGTGCCCCACGAACATCACGGACACCAGCTGCAGCGCGCACTGGAGGAGGCCACTTGCAACCAGCGGCCCCGCCAGCCGCAGCAGTCGCTTCGCCTCCGACGCGGCCACATTCTCGTCCCGCTCCACGGATCCGGCCACGAGCAGAGGCTGCTCGTCTACGCTCGGGTTCTGCATATTTTTGTCAGCTTTACTTACTAGCTTCAGCTGAGGACTGGAAGCTGGAGTAAATTCGTGAGGAAGCAGGGGACATGAAGCGTACTGTACGTATTTATTAAAAATCTTCAGTCCAGTGGTGGTTTGGTGGTGATCAGTTAACCGTGGCCGCCAAGCATCAGACATTGGTGCGAGCAACCAAGCTTTGATGCTTATGCACGAGGAACGTTCCTCTCAGTTAAAATTGGTTGGACGACCGTGCGATGATGCGACTGATCAAGTAGTAAATCGAGCACTGCTAGTAGCCCAAACAGCAACAGACAATATGAAATGCGACTTGCCAACCACGCTTTGGCATTCGGCTGCATCAACTAATTAAAGCAACTCAACTTATGGCCGCCCCTCCTCTTTGACGTAGTGGTGAATGTTCGTACTAGGATGCTTCCAAAAGCACCTCATAGTAGTTTGATCTTTTCCCAGGAGCGCACCTTTTTTTTTGTTAGATAGAGAAGATCGAAATATAGAAACTATAGAATCCTTGGTGTATTGATGTGACCCCCGTTAGGGTATACAAAGAATACACCATGCAAGAGGCTTGGAGTACAAGGCAAAACATAGATTTAGATTAGTTCTATCGCTATTCGTCAAAAGTAAAGTTTATCTCTAACGAATAATTGTACCTGCAACATTGAGCAAATGAAGCGATTAAAACTGAAATTGAAGTCTTGTGCTTTCAATTGTTGTCTTTTCCGCTTCACCATCATCCACTACGCCTCTCATAGCTAATGGGTTGGACTAGGGTGGTGACTCCATCCCCTTTTAGTGTCTTCTCTGTCTCTGCTCTATTCCCTTCCACATTCACAATAGAAGTCCCCGCGTCGTCCAGACGGGCGACACGGGTGGCGTTCCCTTCATCCTCCCAGCGCCTCCTCATCTCAGATTTGTTTCCCTGCCGCCGCCGGAGGACGCCGCAGGAGAATCCCGCGCGGCCGACGGCGGTGGCGGGGCTATGTTGCCGTCCTTGGTTGTGATCCACATGGTCTCAGGCTGGCAGATGCGGCAATTCGGGATGATTTGATGGCGATGAGAGACGGCATAAGGATAAACCAGATCACAGCCGCAGCTGGTGTGCGGCCACTGCAGATGTGGGCGTCGTTGCAAGCCATGTAACAGGCGGGATTTTATCCTGTGACTTGAAGCAATTAACGAGCAGATTTGTCTATGCTACGTGTGCAGTAGCGGCGGCGCCGCACACCAAAGGCTAGGCGGTGGCCATCGGACATGGCTGGTGCAACAATCTGCAAGGTTATTTTCCAGTGGCCAGTGGTCGAACTGGCTAGATCACGTCTGAGAATCAGATTGACCATTGGCTGCTCGAAGGAGGGCGGCATGTGGCTGCCAAAGGGCTTGCCGTAGTGGAGTGGAATGCGGAGAAGAGGACGGCGCGAGACTGTCGGAGCATCCCAAATAGGATTTTGGCGGTGCCGATGATGTCTTCTCTCCCTCGTCAACAATGACGACAACCCTCACTGCTCGAAGCTTTTGGTGACGATTAGATATTGTTGCGGCTCGACACCCTCTTGTGCGAGCATGGTCTTCACTTGCATGACATTTCATGTATGATGATACATCCATTTTGCATCATGTTATCCTACTATTATTTATGATGTTTTTATGCATAATAATGCTTTTTGGAGTAATTCTAATGCCTTTTCTCTCATAATATGCAAGGTACACACAAAGAGGGAGAATTCCGGCGGCTAGAAATCTGGACCTGGAAAAGCTACGTCAGGCCACCTATTCTGCACAACTCCAAACAAGCTGAAACTTCACGAGGATTTTCATGGAATATATGAGAAGGCCACCCTGGTGAGCACAAGACACGAGCAAATAAGTACCAGAGAAGGCCACCCTGGTGAGCACAAGACACCAGGGCGCGCCTGGGCCCCCAGGCGCGCCCTGGTGGGTTGTGCTCATCCAGGCCCACCTCCGGTGCCCATTGTAACATCCCAAAATTCAAAATTCTGGAATGTTATAATAAATAAATTGATTGATTGTTTGTTTGATTGTTGTGTGATTGATTGAGTGAAATTCGAAACTTTTTGAAAGTTAAATGAGAGGGAATAAAAGGACTTTCCCAAACTTTCTCCCTTGCTTTCTGATCTCCATGATTTCAAATTATTTTCATCACAAAACCCTTGAGTGAAGATGATATGACTTCTTCCATTTAAATAAATGAAAAGAGTTTTTGAAATTATTTGAATTCCATTTGGAACTATTTCAAATTCAGAAACTTGAAGCAACTCAATGATTTTAATGAGAGAAGATAAAATGACTTCTTCAAAACATATGAAATATGAGTTGGGAGTTTAAAAAGGATTAAATTTAAAGACCCTTTGAAAATTATTTTCAATTTGGAGTTATTTGGGGTTTTATTCAAATTATTTTTCTCCAAAAATAAAATATATGGAAATTAGGGTAAAATGATTCTCTACAACATAAAATCAGAGAGAAATAAATTTGAAATTATTTTGGTATTTTAAAAATGATTTTTATTGGATTTTATTAGAGCAGTAGTACTGTTTGATTTATTTGAATTTTTGTAGATTTGAGTTGAAGCCATAATAATGTTCAGGTTGTAGGAAATCTTTTTCTGAAAATTTTGATATATTATATGCCTATATAATATTTTTATCTCTTTTCGTATGACTATTTAAGAAAAACTTCTCTGACGAACTGGGCCGGCCCAGCCAACCGGGCCAGGCCATGCTACCTCTTGAGCACTGCGTTGGTTTTCTCTTGAAGAGGAAAGGGTGATGCAGCAAAGTAGCGTAAGTATTTCCCTCAGTTTTTGAGAACCAAGGTATCAATTCAGTAGGAGGCCACGCATGAGTCCCTCGCACCTACACAAACAAATGAATCCTTGCAACCAACGCAATAAAGGGGTTGTCAATCCCTTCACGGTCACTTACGAGAGTGAGATCTGATAGATATGGTAAGATAATATTTTTGGTATTTTTATGATAAAGATGCAAAGTAAAGAAAACAAAATAAAAACGGCGCCAGAAATAACTTGTTGTCAGGAGATTAATATGATGGAAAATAGACCCGGGGGCCATAGGTTTCCCTAGTGGCTTCTCTCATGAGCATAAATATTACGGTGGGTGAACAAATTACTGTTGAGCAATTGACAGAATTGAGCATAGTTATGAGAATATCTAGGTATGATCATGTATATAGGCATCACGTCCGAGACAAGTAGACCGACTCCTGCCTGCATCTACTACTATTACTCCACACATCGACCATTATCCAGCATGCATCTAGAGTATTAAGTTCATAAGAACAGAGTAACACTTTAAGCAAGATGACATGATGTAGAGGGATAAACTCATGCAATATGATATAAACCCCATCTTGTTATCCTCGATGGCAACAATACAATACGTGCCTTGCTGCCCCTACTGTCACTGGGAAAGGACACCGCAAGATTGAACCCAAAGCTAAGCACTTCTCCCATTGCAAGAAAGATCAATCTAGTAGGCCAAACCAAACTGATAATTCGAAGAGACTTGCAAAGATAACCAATCATACATAAAAGAATTCAGAGAAGATTCAAATATTGTTCATAGATAAACTTGATCATAAACCCACAATTCATCGGTCTCAACAAACACACCGCAAAAGAAGGTTACATCGAATAGGTCTGCACGAGAGAGGGGGAGAACATTGTATTGAGATCCAAAAAGAGAGAAGAAGCCATCTAGCTAATAATTATGGACCCGAAGGTCTGAGGTAAACTACTCACACTTCATCGGAGAGGCTATGGTGTTGATGTAGAAGCCCTCCGTGATCGATGCCCCCTCCGGCGGAGCTCCGGAACAGGCCCCAAGATGGGATCTCACGGGTACAGAAAGTTGCGGCGGTGGAATTAGGTTTTTGGCTCCGTATATGGTAGTTTGGGGGTACGTATGTATATATAGGAGGAAGAAGTACGTCGGTGGAGCAACGTGGGGCCCATGAGGGTGGAGGTGCGCCCAGGGGGTAGGCGCGCCCCCTACCTCGTGCCCTCCTGGTTGATGTAACAGCCTAATTTTTGGCCCTTTCTTTTTCTTTTGTTTTTCTGAGGTTTTTGCCTGAGTTTTCTTTTTTCGTGGCTTTGTGGTCTGGAAACTGAAGAAGGTGCCCTCTTCTTTGTTTCGAGAGTGGCTTGTCATACCCAAATCCTTCCCTAGACCCTGTCATTTTCATCCTAGCCCAAATCCCAATATTCTTTTTATTGGGGATATTCCTTTTTTATTAAAGGAATAACTCAAATTGCCCTAGGTTGTGAAGCAACCTTTATTTCCATCACTCCTAAAATTCCCAAATAATTCTCATAAATTTTTTGGGTCATATCTTTCTCAAATAAGGCAAAATATTTCATTTTTCATGTTTATCATCATGCTCAAATAATTCATTTCCTATTCTGCCCTAAATGGCACATTGTGAAGCAAGTGCTATTTTCCTTTTCCCAACTGACCTCAAACTCCTTGGAAACCGTTTCCTGTCCATATAATTGCCACATGCCAAAATGCAACCTCATTTGCCTAGTAATTATTTAATTATGATTTTCCAAAGTTCCTGTCTGAGGGAAGTGGTTGTGAAGGAAGTACAAGCTAGGCATATCCAAATGAGTTGCCATTTTGCATGGTCCCTCAAATCATCATATCATAGCCCTCAACCAAAGTAGAGCTCATTTCATGCCTCCATGAGAGCTCACCTTCAATTCAATGATTCTGTCCAAAATTTCAGTTTGTGAAGCAAGTATATTTTATCTTGCTCCATTATGGCTGCAAATTTTTCTAGGCCTTCTATTATCCATATAACCTACCTCCACCCATTTTGGGCATGGTTCATCAAGCCATTATTCCTCTAGAATTTTTCCAAGTTTCTGGACAAAAATGATGTTTGTAAAGCAAGTACCATTTTGGATGGTCCATTTGGTATGATCTTTTTACAGCATCTTTATATGTCCATATCATGAGGATTTGCCAAGTTGCATCCCATTCCATAACTCCATGTGAGTGCTTCATCCAAATCAAGTTTCTGGACCAAAAATGCAGTTGCAAAGCAACCCTATTATTTATTGTTCCATTTCTTCTCTAAATCTCTAGTATTGTAGTTCTTCCTTAGTTAAACCTCCCAGACAACTCCTTTGACCCCAATCAAGTCTCTGTGGATCAGCAGTGCTCGTCCAAGTTTACTGCAGTAAACTTCAGAGCTTGATTACCATTTAACCAGAGCGATTTTAACCAAACTACGACCGCAGTAGGAACCTCCCCTGGATGAACTTGCCACTAGACAACACGCTCCAGCTCATCTCCCCCGCTACGTGCCAGTGCACGCGGTGACCGTGATAATGGCGTGCCTGTGCACGTGCTCTATGTGCAGTGGCCGCGTCCAGTGGCTGTTTGTGCTGGACCCCCTCCTCCTCTCGTCGTCTTAGCGCGCGTGAGCATGTCCTTTGTTTTCCTCTCGTCGTCGCCGATCACCTGGACCCCGCTCCCCCTCCGGCAGATTCCTCACCGACGCAAGCCGCCGCGCGTCCACGAGCACACAGTGCCGACCGGGCATTTATGGCGTTCGGCTTCTTCTCCTCTTGTCCACGAGCTCGGCCTCGTCTCCGTGAGCCCTGCCCTCGTCCGTTCCCTCGCTCGTCGCCTCCCTCCGAGCTCATGCGCGTGGGCACGCGTCCGCGGCGGTGCCAGCTCGACCTCCTCCCCCGCTGGCTATTTAAGCCGTCCCCGAGCACTCCGAGCTCACCATCGCCCTCACCACACTCCCAGCTCCCTCCCCAATCAGTCAGCCGAGCCGGAGGACCTCTCCCCGCTGCCCATGGCCGCCATGGCCGCCGTCGGGCTCTACTCAAATCCGAGCAGCCCCGAGCTCCTCCCCTCCTTCTACCACCACCAGTAGAACCCCTCCACTCCGGCGACCATCCCCATGCCCTTTTCCCCTCGCCGGAGCCGCTATGGCCTCAAGTCCTATCTCCACCCGAAGCCCCCTCCGCCGGAGTGCTTGCTGCTCTCAACCACGCCCTCCTCGAGGTCCGTTCTGTCCTGGAGCGGGTCGACCTCGTCGCCCTAAGCACGTGGGTAGGTCGAGCGCCGCCTACGGTGGCCGGAGTCGCCGGCGATCGTCGTCAGGGCGGCCGGCCTCGCCTCTGCCTCTGCGCACGTCGGGAGGAGGAAGGAGGAGCCAGGGGGAGAGAGATGGATAAGGCGGGCCCCACCAGTCAGCCGCACGGCATTGACCCCGCCCGATCCAGCATGGATAAGTGACGGGCCCCACCCGTGTGGGACCCGCACGTCAGCGTCACACGTCCCGGTCCCGCCTCGGCCGACTGGATTAAGTGGAGGCGTACTCGGTCGAGTGCGTTTTCATCTTCGGGAAAGCGCATTTTCCCTCTGCTTCAGCTCAAAGTATGCTTTCTTTTACTGAAAGCGTATTTCCTCTCTGTTTTAGCCCAGAATGTGTTTTCTTAATCAGAAAGCGTATTTCTAACTTTGCGCTTCTGCCTTATCCACTCAGGGACTTGTTTGTGATGATATTTTTGCAGAAAAGTCCCTGAACTTCAACCCTTCATATATTTTTAACCACAACTCCAAATGAGGTGATTCCAAAGCCCACGTCTTTGTTTCGTCGAACCCGTTCTGTTGGTTCCATTTTCACTATGGTTTGACACTGTGAAAATGACCTTTTTGCCCTTGCACGTAAACAGCCCCTCCGAAAGAGAACTGTTTCCGGCAAATCTTTCCGCGAGCTTCTCGCACTTCTCCCCGATGCCTTCTTCACCCCCCAGGCAAGCCACAATACCCACTTGCATGATAGTCATGCAGTAGCCATGGTTTTCAACTTGAATATTTATTAAATGATGGCTTGTTTAAAATATGGTTATCGTTGTTTCGGTAATGCTTTTGGGTTAGTGCTTACTTGCTTGATATGTTGTTATGCACCTGGTTATCATGCCCTGCTAGTTGCTAGTATTACTTTCATATTGCCATGCTTGATAGTAGTACATGTTGGGTTGGTCATGTTCTTCGGTGCATGACTAACTTCTGTTATCGAGTACTGTTAATATGCGTTGTTCCTTTGCTGTTAGTTGGTTAAGTGTTACTCGGTAATGTTATTGATGAGTTCTTGCATGGTATTTATGGTTGATGTTAGTGGTCATGTTATACTATGAGTAGTGTTGCACTTGTAATATTTATGCTTGTCATTATGCCATGTTCAGTTGGAGATTATTCATAGTTGATATGGTGGATAGTTATGCTGCATCCCGTGCTTATGTTGATATCATGCTCATGCTTTGTATATGCATCATGTTATTTTATCATGGCTCAGCATATTGCATTCAAGTTTAAAGGGATTTAATTGAACTTGAACAACTGTTGGCTGAGTCATGGTGCCACCATATCGAAACTGACCAGTGCAACCACGCTTACCTTTATGGGAAGGTCCTAACTGGGTCTATTGTCGTGCCTCTCGCCGGTGCCTCCAACGAGGGAAGGTTATGGGCGCGCGCTACCCTGATCAGGTAGGCGAACATAACCTTGTGTGCCCGTTGTTGTTATTATGGATCCGGTCCCCGTGAGGGACGTTTTGGCCACGACGGTGGTCGTTGTGTCTTTGGTAGACACGGGGCCACCCAGGACTAGCCCAGTTGGGAGTGGGTCGGAGTGGCCGAGAGAGTGTCATGGCAGTAGATCGGTTTTGTCGGAATGCCGTGTCCGCACGTATGGGAGTGCGAGACCATGGGTTCCGTAGTGTGGGTACAGTGTACTAACCTATGCAGAGTGTATATTAAATCTATCGATAGCCGCGCCCGCGGATAAGGGCCCAGTTTGTGTAGGTCACACCATGAGTCAACAGTATTAATAATAACTTGATTAATGACAACCCCGGTTCGATGATGAGATAAGTTGGTTGTGATCGCCGGAGTGATCACCGTTTGAGACCAAGTGTTGGTCATGGTTGTGATCGCCGGAATGATCACCGTGGTATCGAGGATACCGAGTTGTTGGATATTCGTGATGTTGTGCGAGAATCATGGGTAAAGATCAAGCTCCTTGTGGTCATTTAATGATTACTATGGTATTGTTTATACCAAGCTTGATTTTATCCTGAGATGATCGTGTGATGTCTGAGGTTGGTAAGTGATGCACGTGATGGTTACGTAGTAACCCGAGCAGAATAAATGGTGCATGTAGTGTCATCATGTTGCATGCTAGTATCATCAGATTTATATGTTCATGCCATGATCATATATTGTCCTAGAGATATTATGTTCATATTGTTCATGCCATGTTATCCTAATGATCTCATGATAATCCCTGATTAACCTGTAATTGCCATACTGTTGTTTGTCTTGAATGCGTCTGGTTATTGTGAGCTTGCAAGTACATTCAATGTACTGACCTGGCGTGTCATGCCAGTTTGCAGGTCGTGCCTGGATTGCTTGCTTGTTTGGTGTTATTCCTGTGTTCGCGAGCTAGGATGGGCGTTCCAGCCAGAGTCCCTGCGGAGTGGAGTTCACCACCGTCGTCGTTGTTCCGCTGCCAGTAGTTTTTCCGCTGCTTCGAGTTGTTCTGCTGCTTGCATAGAGCAACTGAGGATGGCGTAGTGTCGCCATACCGATGTTATTCATTGTAATATCGGAGACCTTGTATTCATATCCGTGTAATAATAGAACGCTGGTTTGTTCTATGCTAAGCACCGTATTCTAGAAGACTTCTCCTCGATCTCTGGGCTGGAATACGGGGTGTTCCGGTTTCTTTGAACCGGGGTGCCACAGTTGATGTCTTGACGTAGGGTCCAAGTCCTCTGGATCACGTTCGTTCCGAAAATCATGTTCCCGAAGGTTTCATTCCGTTTGGACTCCGTTTGATATTCCTTTGATGCGAAACTCTGAAATGGGCAAAAAACAGCAATTCTGGGCTGGGCCTCCAGTTAATAGGTTAGTCCCAAAAATAATATAAAAGTGTATAATAAAGCCCAATAATGTCCAAAACAGAATATAATATAGCATGGAACAATCAAAAATTATAGATACGTTGGAGACGTATCAGGCCACGGCCTAGTCCCACGCGCCGTCTCTCTCCCGAGCGGGAGACCTGCCGCCGCACGCCGTCGTCGCCTCGGCGTCCGTGCCGCCTCCAGACTCTGCGCCCGCCGCCTTTGCCCCCTGCCCTTCCTCCACGCAATCTCTCGCCCCCCTCTATATAAGCCTGCGCCGCCGCCGCCCTCTCTCTCCTCGCGCTGCTGCTCCCGCCGCGTAGCGCCGCCGCTGCTCGCCTGCATTGCTGCCTGCTTGCGCCGCCACCCGCCACCGAGCCGCCGCTGCCCGCGTCGCCTCGCCCCGCCGCCGGAGCCGCCGCGCCGCCGAACCGATCTGCCTCGCCGGGAATCTCCGCCTCTGCCGGTTTATTTGCCCAAACCGGTATAAACCGCAAACCGCCCCGATTTCTTTATTTAGTTCGGTTTTATTCTTTTAAACGGTTTAGTTATTTAGGTTAGTTAATTTCTGGACGTTCGTCCGTTAGTACTCGGTAGCGAACGATTTCGTTTTGTAGGCTTCTGTAGCGAACATTCGTTCGATAGGATTTTTCTTTTTATTTTAATTCCAGCCAGGGACCCATCTGTGATGATTTTCTTTACAGTTTAGCCCCTAGTATTCAAACGACCACAACTTTTTACTCGTTTGTCCAAATCCAACAAAACCAACGCCCACTTCTTCGTTATGATCTCCTCTATCCAGTAATCCAACTCAAACATGTTTTTGAAATTTTGAAATTTGAATTAGATCAGATTTGAATTCAAACTTCGTTTGATCGTAACTCGAGTTTTATAACTCCGATTTAGTTGATTCTTTTTGCAAATTAAAGCTCTTGACCTAAACATTCTGATAAGGCCCAATTCACTTAATTTTGGTATTGTTAGAAATTGTTTTATGTTGCAAGAGTTATTTGCTTGGTTTTGAAGTTTTCCGAATTGTTTTCTTTGTTCGTTCCGATCTTTTGAGTGGTTGCTTATGTGTGGTTACTATTGATTGCTTACGATAGATTGACCGGAGTGTGACGAGTAGAACTATCAGGAGTTATGAGTGTGCATCATCTTCATCATCAGTACAGGCAAGTTCACAGTTTGATCATATCCTTTTATTACCCAGTTTTTATGCATTAGTTTCAATCCCTCAAACATTGCATGGTTAGGATTTGATAACATGTGGGTATTGGGAAGTAGTTGATGAGGTAGGAACCTATTGTCTTGCATTCAAACCTTGGGAGTTACTTCTACGTTATGCTTATATTGCGATGCTATGCTCGTAGACGTGGATTGGGTTTGAGTGTATCCATGACAGATGTGAGATTATTATTTAATGGTTAACTTAAGGTGGCTACTTTAATACACATCTGGGTGGATTGGTTGGGGCACCCTGGAGTACCCAGTGCTTTGCCCGGGCATCTGGAGAACCCAGTGCTTGCCCAAGGGGATCCCGGAGGACCCGTGTGATCACCCTATGGAATGCCACCCAGGCTCAAAGGGATCATAAGATTATTCCTGCTAGAAACTTCCGTGTGCAGCCACAAGCTATTATGGGCTCTAGCATAGTTGAGTATGTTGCATGACCTCTTCCAGTGGTAGGCTAGAAGATGTAGGGGGATGTAGGTTAGTACTGTCTACCCGGGGTTAGAGTTAATGCTTCTGAAAGACTATGTCTCGGTCATCCGTTTCTCAAACACCATGTAGTGCGAGAAATCCAACGGAGGAGATCGATTCTTGTGGGGAAAAGTGCGCAAACCTCTGCAGAGTGTACAAACTAATCATGATTAGTCATGTCCCCAGGTATGGACATCTTGAGTATCTGGTTCTTGGATTATCATATGGATCTCATCACTCTACTTAATTAATTTGTTGGGTTGTTAACTTTTTAATTGGGATTCAGTTGGAGGAACCTTCTCAATAATTTTCAACCAACTTTGTAGTTAAATGAAATATAATCCTTTGTAGTAGGGAAAAATTGGCTTTTCGCAAAAACATTATAACCGTAGAGCCTCCACCAGCCATATATGCATGTAGTGATAGCTATTAATCATCATTATCCTATGGTGTGAATTTGCCAGTACATTCAATGTACTGACCCTTTGTGGCTGCAACGTCTCATGTTGCAGGATCTTACGACGAGTAAGTGATACGTTAGGGTTACGATTTCTACACTCAACTTTGCCGTTGGAGTTGATGGGAATCCACAACCTTGTTGTTACTTCCGCTTTATGGATTGAGGTAATAGTATTTACGTTACTTTATACATGTGATTTACCTTGGTTATAAATCCTCGAGTACTGTGTGTGTCAGCATACCGATCCAGGGATGACACTTAAGCACAGAGACTTGACTATCTGAGGTCGGGTCGCTACAAGATGGTATCAGAGCACATGTTGACTTTAGGACGTGACCCTAGAAACTAGCAAGCCCATAGGAAAGATTTTCTCAAAAACTTCATTTTCAAAAGATCTTTTACCTCTCGTCTCTTCTGAGCTTATTCAAATATTCCCTTTTAGTTAGACCATACCCTTTCCCCTTTTGACCACGCGAGGATTCGACTGATGAGACCACTCCAAGAAGTACAAGATGTCGGACAACTAAGACCACTTCGGAATGAAGAGGATTTTACCATGCATTATGATAATGGAAACTACAACGGTTGAAGACTCCGAAGACTAGGAGAATTTGAAGGCTCTGAAGAATTCCCAGATTTGTATGACCTAGGAAGGCTACCCTTATGGAACTTGGCAGACCTATGGAAGCTGTCAATACCCGAGAACAAGGTGTATCCGAGAAAGACCAGACATAGAGCATTAGAACTCAAAGATTTTGTCAAGAAAACCCTAAGACAGGAGATATCAACTATGGAATGATAGCTCATGGAAATGACAAGAGCAGAAACACGGCTATCCATGATGTTATCGCCCGCTTATGCTATTGTCACCGTGCTGAGTTAAGCATGCATTCTTCGGAAGGATTGGATGACAAAAGGACTAATGGAGCACCTAATCAGCAAAAGATGCAGTTTTTACCTTAGCTGGTGTATCGCCAGGATCTGGAGTATTACATGAAGAATTTTAAGATGGACCTGCAGGAAGCCGTATTTGATAAGGAAGCATTTCGTGAAAAACTCAGGACCCAGAAGCTAAAAGTAGCCAAGCTGGAGGAGCAAAACCTCGAGATACCGGAGATTTGTCAGGAACTGAAGGACAGTAGGACCATGGTTCATGCCAAGGATGTTGAAATCCAGAAGTTTGGAACGCAACTCCGGGATATTAAAGGATGTCACGAGAGACTTCGCGTCAACAGAAATGAACTGGCAAAAGGACTTGAGAAAGACAAGCATGATCGGAAGAAGACATTGTAGGCATGAACAAGACTTGAGGAGTTTGATGACTTTGAAGATTTATTGATCCTTAGAAGACCAAACCCCTGTTATATACCTACGTCAGATGCGACGATTGTGAGCTGTCATTTGTTTGATGTTTTTCCGACAGCCACAAAAAAAATCTATCTTTTCAAAACTTTTGTTTGTATTGCGTGTATCCCTCTCTATCTCTCTTATCCCACCTCAAAACCCTTGGACCCAATAGAGGATGAATGGAGATGAACTCACCTTTACGGGACCGATAAGTCAATTGGAGACAGACAGATGGATTCAGAACATGGAGGATCACATGGAGAATAACACTATAGCCAGAAAGATATGACCCAGCATGCTCTTCAGTTCTTTGAAAGAGGTGCTACTACTTGGTGGAGGATGTACCAAACCATCAAATGGATGGCAAAGAGTAACCACTTGGGAAGAATTTAAGTTGACTTTACCAAAGTCTCGGTTTGTGTCCTAGAAGTTGAAGCCTTATGGAAATGATATGAAGAAAAATTGTGCATGCAAGCTTTGTGGAGAAATAGGACACAACCATAAGGAACACAAGGATGAATGCCCTAATTGTGAAGGAAGTCACCCAGCTAAAGAATGCCCTACTATGCACGTGACTTGTTTCTTGTGTGAAGGGACTACCCACTACCCTGCTCAATGTCACATTTACCCCATGGTACAAAGAACCATCCAGCAGAAGAAAGAAGTAATGAAAGGAGCCCTCATGGAAATTTTAGAAGAACTCGGGATGAAGGAAGAGGTGGAGGACACACCCGAAGAAGACCCAATTAAAACCTGCACAAAGTCGTGCTATTCATGTGGAGAAGAAGGACACATCTCCCAAAATTGTATGAATGGGGATCTAGTAGAAGTCCCGACCGAGGAAGTAGAGTATGACCCACAGGAAATAGAAGCCCTGATTGGAACGGAAAAGTCCAGGAAGAGAAGTAGATTGGATTCCAGGAAGGACCTGAGTCATATCACCTGTTTCAGGTGCAAGGAGTCAGGGCACTACTTCAGCCGTTGCCCAAAAAGGAAACCTCGAGACTTGTCAGATGTAATATGTTTTCGTTGTAATGAAGCAGGGCACTTTGCCAGGGATTGTCCCAAAGAGAAGGAGGCTTGTGTTAAGTAGTTGAGTTTGCAACAGAAGAAATATGGTAGTAGTAGTGAGAACAATTCTTTTATATTGAGGTGTTGAGTTGAGGCATGAAATGGAAATGCCGAAGATTGTAATAAGTTGAGAATCAATAAAGTTAGTATCACGGGTACTGATTTGGATTTTATGAGCTGTTACTCTATGAAGGAAGATTTTGACCATTTTCGAGGATATGAGAAATATGGTCTATGGATGAATTGGTGCATTTCAAGGGTGGTAGTACCCTTTGAGGAAACTTGACCCTTGGAAAAGATAATGATATTCCACGGAGTGGACTTCGGACAAAATAAGTACGAGTTTTGTCTCGATATGTGGGATACCCCAAGAGTATGAAGGGATGAAGTACTATTGGATATAAAGGAGGAATAAAGTTGGTAATATGGAGCAAGTGTAACTCCATGATGAGTCTGAGTAATCACGTCTTAGTTTGGTACCAGTAGAAGGAAGAGAGACAGTACAATTGGATGGATTTAAGAATGCTAGGAAGCTGGATGTTGGAATAATGATCAGTTGCCCCGATGATGAGTTCAAGGTTTACAAGTGATGAGATGGGCCATAACCCACAGGCCCCAGGACCTGCCAAGAAGCAAGCACACTCTTGCTGAAGGAAAAATCCTGGAAGAAGTTATGCCTTTATCGACAGACGATCTTATAGGAGATACGCAAAACCTGAGAGTTGTGAAGGAACGATAGATGTTTCTTTGGCTTGCAGAATCCATGGACTTATCCGAACTTAGTTCGTCGACAAGAGAAATTCTGCAATGCTGGTGAGAATGACCGAGTGTTAGAATGCGAGATTCGCTAAACCATATACAGGGTAATGATTTGGGCACGGGATGGATTGATCACCATACCGACTTACTCTTATTATTCGCTTTGCTATGTAGGATGGTAAATCTGAGTGACTTGCCTATAGTAGAGAGACGCTATATTAAACCTTGTTTAAACCTTAGAATGGTATAGCAATTTTCCCCTTGTATAAGGCAGCTCTTGCCAATCGTAGGATATACGGTGAGGTTCAACCCAAACCCCTTTCCTGCAGAAGAAACCATAAATTGTTGACCGCCATGAGATAACGATAGTTGTTTAGTATTGGCGCCAGACCCGTCAGCTAAGAAGAGCCAGTCATAGAAGAACCTTACCAAGATGAAAGGACAAAAGTATTGAGGAAAAGGTTATGCCACTACCGGAAGAGCCTGAGTAGGAATTTTCCCGAGAATCTGAGAAGACACACTCCGTCAAGAATAAGGATGGAGTGTATGAGTTTTGATGGAACCGTAACAATGCCTCTAAGGGTGGTAGCACCCCAGACCACCTGTGACGATCGATGGATTTTGAGAAGACCCCCGAACCTAACCTATTTCTTTCTAGCCTCTCCGAATCTCGAGGACGAGATTCATTTTAAGGGTGGTAGGTTTGTAACATCCCAAAATTCTAAATTTTGGAATGTTATAATAAATAAATTGATTGATTGTTTGTTTGATTGTTGTGTGATTGATTGAGTGAAATTCGAAACTTTTTGAAAGTTAAATGAGAGGGAATAAAAGGACTTTCCCAAACTTTCACCCTTGCTTTCTGGTCTCCATGATTTCAAATTCTTTTCATCACAAAACCCTTGAGTGAAGATGATATGACTTCTTCCATTTAAAAAAATGAAAAGGGTTTTTGAAAATATTTGAATTCCATTTGGAACTATTTCAAATTCAGAAACTTTAAGCAACTCAATGATTTTCATGAGAGAAGATAAAATGACTTCTTCAAAATATATGAAATATGAGTTGGGAGTTTAAAAAGGATCAAATTTAAAGTCCCTTTGAAAATTATTTTCAATTTGGAGTTATTTGGGGTTTTATTCAAATTATTTTTCTCCAAAAATAAAATATATGGAAATTAGGGTAAAAAGATTCCCTACAACAGAAAATCAGAGAGAAATAAAATTGAATTTTTTTTGGTATTTTTAAAATGATTTTTATTGGATTTTATTAGAGCAGTAGCACTGTTTGATTTATTTGATTTTTTGTAGATTTTATTTGAAGCCATAATAATGTTCAGGTTGTAGGAAATCTTTTTCTGAAAATTTTGATATATTATATGCCTATATAATATTTATATTTCTTTTTGTTTTTATTCTTTTCGTCTAACTATTTTAAAAAAACTTCTCTGACGAACTGGGCCGACTCAGCCAACCGGGCCAATCCCGCGCACCGTCTCTCTCCCAAGCGGGAGATCTGCCGCCGCACGCCGTCGTCGCCTCGGCGTCCGTGCTGCCTCCGGACTCTGCGCCCGCCGCCTTTGCCCCCTGCCCCACCTCGACGCAACCTCTCGCCCCCCCTCTATATAAGCCTGCGCCGCTGCCGCCCTCTCCCTCCTCGCGCCGCTGCTCCCGCCGCGTAGTGCCACCGCCGCTGCTCGCCTGCACCGCCGCATGCTTGCGCCGCCGCCGCCGTCCGCGAGCGCCGCCATCGAGGCACCGCCCCGAGCCGCCGCTGCCCGCGTCGCCTCGCCCCGACGCCGGAGCCGCCGCGCCACCGAACCGATCTGCCTCGCCGGGAACCGCCGCCTCCACCGGTTAATTCGCTCGAACCGGTATAAACCGCAAACCGCCCCGGTTTTCTTTATTTAGTTCGGTTTTATTCTTTTAAACCATTTAGTTATTTAGGTTAGTTAATTTGTGGACGTTTGTCCGTTAGTACTCGGTAGCGAATGATTTCGTTCTGTAGGCTTGTGTAGCGAACGTTCGTTCGATAGGATTTTTATTTTTATTTTAATTCCGGCCAGGGACCTCTCTGTGATGATTTTCTTTACAGTTTAGCCCCTGGTTTTCAAACGATCACAACTTTTTACTCGTTTGTCCAAATCCAACGAAATCAACGCCCACTTCTTCGTTATGATCTCCTCTATCCAGTAATTCAACTCAAACATTTTTTCGAAATTTTAAAATTTGAATTAGATCAGATTTGAACTCAAACTTCGTTTGATCGTAACTCGAGTTTTATAACTCCGATTTAGTTGATTCTTTTTGCAAATTACAGCTCTTGACCTAAATTTCTGATAAGGCCAAATTCACTTAATTTTGGTACTATTAGAAATTGTTTTCTGTTGCAAGAGTTATTTGCTTGGTTTTGAAGTTTTCCAAATTGTTTTCTTTGTTCTTTCCGATCTTTTGAGTGATTGCTTATGTGTGGTTACTACTGATTGCTTACGATAGATTGACCCGAGTGTGACGAGTAGAACTATCAGGAGTTATGAGTGTGAATCATCTTCATCATCAGTACAGGCAAGTTCACACTTTGATCATATCCCTTTATTACCCAGTTTTTATGCATTAGTTTCAACCCCTCAAACATTGCATGGTTAGGATTTGATAACATGTGGGTATTGGGAAGTAGTTGATGAGGTAGGAACCTATTGTCTTGCATTCAAACCTTGGGAGTTACTTCTACGTTATGCTTATACTTCTATGCTATGCTCATAGACGTGGATTGGGTTTGAGTGTATCCATGACAGACGTGAGATTATTATTTAATGGTTAACTTAAGGTGGCTACTTTAATACACATCTGGGTGGATTGGTTGGGGCACCCTGGAGTACCCAGTGGTTTGCCCGGGCACCTGGAGAACCCAGTGCTTGCCCAAGGGGATCCCGGAGGACCCGTGTGATCACCCTATGGAATGCCACCCAGGATCAAAGGGATCATAAGATTATTCATGCTAGAAACTTCTGTGTGCAGCCACAAGCTATTATGGGCTCTAGCATAGTTGAGTATGTTGCATGACCTCTTCCAGTGGTAGGCTAGCAGATGTAGGGGGATGTAGGTTGGGACTGTCTACCCGGGGTTAGAGTTAATGCTTCTGAAAGACTATGTCTCGGTCATCCGTTTCTCAAACACCATGTAGTGCGAGAAATCCAACGGAGGAGATCGAGTCTTGTAGGAAAAAGTGCGCAAACCTCTGTAGAGTGTACAAACTTATCATGATTAGCCGTGTCCCCGGTTATGGACATCTTGAGAATCTGGTTCTTGGATTATCATATGGATCTCATCACTTTACTTAATTAATTTGTTGGGTTGTTAACTTTTTAATTGGGATTGAGTTGGAGGAACCTTCTCAATAATTTTCAACCAACTTTGTAGTTAAATGAAATATAATCCTTTGTAGTAGGGAAAAATTGGCTTTTCGCAAAAACATTATAACCGTAGAGCCTCCACCAGCCATATATGCATGTCGTGATAGCTATTAATCATCATTATCCTATGGTGTGAATTTGCCAGTACATTCAATGTACTGACCCTTTGTGGCTGCCACGTTTCATGTTGCGGGATCTTGTGACGAGTAAGTGATATGTTAGGGTTATGATTTCTACACTCAACTTTGCCGTTGGAGTTGATGGGAATCGACAACCTTGTTGTTACTTCCTCTTTATGGATTGAGGTAATAGTATTTACGTTACTTTATACATGTGATTTACCTCTGCTATAAATCCTCGAGTACTGTGTGTGTCTGCATACCGATCCAGGGATGACACTTAAGCACAAAGACTTGACCGTCTGAGGTCGGGTCGCTACACCCATATTCTGGTATATAAGTCATTTTGACCTAGAAAAAATAAAGAGAGGACTTTCGGGACGGAGCGCCGTCGTCTCGAGGCGGAACTTGGGCAAGAGCACTTTTGCCCTCCGGCGGAGCGATTCCGCCAGGTGAACTTCCCTCCTGGAGGGGGAAATCGTCGTCATCATCATCACCAACAACTCTCCCATCTTGGGAAGGGCAATCTCCATCAACATCTTCAACGGCACCATCTCCTCTCAAAGCCTAGTTCATCTCTTGTGTTCAATCTTTGTACCGGAACTATAGATTGGTGCTTGTGGGTGACTAGTAGTTTTGATTACATCTTGTAATTGATTACTATATGGTTTATTTGGTGTAAGATTATATGTTCAGATCCAATATTCTATTTAATACCCCTCTGATCTTGAGCATGGTTATCATTTGTGAGTAGTTACTTTTGTTCTTGAGGTCACGGGAGAAATCATGTTGCAAGTAATCATGTGAACTTGATATGTGTTCGATATTTTGATAGTATGTATGTTGTGATTCCCTTAGTGGTGTCATGTGAACATCGACTACATGACACTTCACCATATGTGGGCCGACGGGAATGCATTGTGGAGTAGTTATTAGATGATGGGTTGTGAGAGTGACAGAAGGTTAAACCCTATTTTATGCGCTATTTCGTAAGGGACCGATTGGATCCAAAAGTTTAACACTTCACCCCTCTGATCTTGAGCATGATTATCACTTGTGAGTAGTTACTTTTGTTCTTGAGGTCACGGGAGAAATCATGTTGCAAGTAATCATGTGAACTTGATATGTGTTCGATATTTTGATAGTATGTATGTTGTTTCCCTTAGTGGTGTCATGTGAACGTCGACTACATGACACTTCACCATATATTTGCCTTTGCGATCTACTTTTCCTTTGCATTTATTATCAGATCTATTAAACCAAAAATACAAAAATACCTTGCTGTGTTTTATTATTATTTATTTTATTTGGCGTTCGATCTATCAATCTACTATAATTTATTCACGTCCGTTTGCTTATCTTGAGGCGCTGCTACCCTAAAGGGATTGACAACCCCTTTTACACGTCGGGTTGCGAGGATTTGTTATTTGTGTGCAGGGGATGTTTACGTTGTGTTGCTTGGTTCTCCTACTGGTTCGATAACCTTGATTTCATATCTGAGGGAAATACCTACCGATGTTGTGCTACATCATCCCTTCCTCTTTGGGGAAATACCGACGTAGCTTCAAGCCGCATCATGTACCTGAGCATGAACAGGGACAAATCCTATGGAAATGTCACTCCGAAGCTTATGGAGGGCATCATGCTGGAGACAGAACTGCTCACAAGGTATTGCAATCTAGATTTTATTGGCCTACTCTCTTCAAGGATGCCCGTAAGTTCGCCTTATCTTGTGATGAATGTCAAATAATAGGTAATATCGGTAAGCATCAAGAAATGCCTATGAGTTATTCACTTGTTGTTGAACCATTTGATGTTTGGGGATTTGATTACATGGGACCTTTTCCTTCCTCTAATGGGTATACACATATTTTGGTTGCTATTGATTATGTTACTAAATGGGTAGAAGCTATTCCAACCAGTAGTGTTGATCACAACACCTCTATTAAAATGCTTAAGGAAGTTATTTTCCCAAGGTTTGGAGTCCCTAGATATTTAATGAATGATGGTGGTTCACACTTTATTCATGGTGCTTTCTGCAAAATGCTCGCCAAGTATGATGTTAACCATAGAATTGCATCACCCTATCATCCTCAGTCTAGTGGTCAAGTTGAACTTAGCAATAGAGAAATAAAATTAATTCTACAAAAGACTGTCAATAGGTCCCGGAAGAATTGGTCTAAGAAATTAGATGATGCACTTTGGGCTTATAGAACAACATATAAAAATCCTATGGGTATGTCTCCTTATAAAATGGTTTATGGAAAAGCTTGTAATTTGCCTCTTGAGTTAGAACATAAAGCATATTGGGCAGTCAAAGAACTCAATTATGATTACAAACTTGTCGGTGAAAAGAGGTTATTTGATATTAGCTCATTAGATGAATGGAGAAGCCAAGATTATGAAAATGCCAAATTATTCAAAGAAAAAGTTAAAAGATGGCATGATAAAAGAGTCCAAAAGCGTGAGTTCAAAGTCGGAGAATATGTTCTTTTGTACAACTCTCGTTTCAGATTCTTGGCAGGAAAACTCTCCAAATGGGAAGGACCCTATGTTATCGAGGAGGTTTATCGGTCTGGAGCTATCAAAATAAATAATGCTGAAAGTACTAAGCCGAAGGTTGTTAATGGGCAACGAATAAAACATTATACACGTACACCCATTAATGTTGAATGTAATATTATCCAAACATTAACACCGGAAGAACACATAAAAGAATCCTTCCGGAACACTCCAGAATCATGAAAAAAGAGGAGGTATGTGATACGTTAAGTAAACGGACTCCGAAAAATCCGTAAAAATATTTTCTGTCAGTTTTGGAATATTTAGAAAAAATAGGAAAATAAGAAACTACCGGGAAAGTGACGCTGGTGGGCACAAGACACCAGGGCGCGCCAGGCGCGCCCAGGTGGGTTGTGCCCACATGGGGCACCTTCCGGACTCCATTTTTCTTCCGTTTGCTTGTTTCCCAAGATAAAAAAAATCTTTATATACCCCTTCCCCCCGAACCTATTGACCACCGTATCACGGAGAAATCCTCTGTCTTCTTTTCTTGTTGTTTTCTGTCAGATCTGTCAGGCCAGGTACCATGGATTCTTCCCTCTCCAATCATGAAGATGGTGATGCTTGGTCATCACAAGGAGAGATGGGGAGAGGAGTTGAGGGGGTTGCCATGGAGGAGGATGAAGAAAACTCTTCTGTAGTTCACTTTCCAGCTTCCGAGAGTGTCACCTTGGCTGGCATCTCCACTCGTCCTAGCCCTCACCAGGCCATAAGATCATCAAACAACCAAGAAGAACTTCCACCAATAAGGCCCGTACACAGGTTACACCATAACAATTTTCACAATTTGATTCACAATTACGGGTTCGAAAATACTCCCCGTGTGCACATACCGTCCAATTGGGACATTTCTCGTCCAAGATAAAGTGATGCAGGAACAAGTTCTTGGGGGCCGAAGAATAAGCATATTATGGCCGAAGTGCAAAAAAACACGGAGCTGCTCCATAAAGCCCTTCGTGAGATTCAAAGCATGAAGGAGGCACTCATGGATATATTGAGAGTTATATCGCCACCACCTTCTTCTTCATCACCAAAAGAAAATTGAGTTTCGGGTATGGGAACTCCCCTTGGCTTCCGCCAAGCTTGGGGGAGGTGCCCCAGTATCGTATCATCCCCACTATCTTTTGCCTTTACTTAATTTAGTTCGATCTTTTTCTTTAGATGAATAAAAGTTTAGTTCGATCCTTTCTTTTTGAGAGTTTGCTTAGTGATCTATCCTTGTAATCGTGTGTGAGATATATAATAAAGTTTAGTTTGAGTTTTTGCTTTCTTTACTTTCATGTTGCAATAAAAAGAAAGGAAATAAATTAAAAAGATCATATGCTAACCTTATGGTAAATGATGACACCACATAAGGAATAGTATAAGTAGGAAATTTTATTAGAGATTGACAAACATAGCATTGGTCAATGATGCAACTCATGAAAGAATTAATACGGGAAGAGAAGATTCACATATAAATACACTATCCCAGAAATCTTTTGTGATTGTGAGCCCCCATCAAAATATTATATGCCAAAATTGTTGACGTTGGACAAGGAAGACAACGTAACGATTTATGTTTGTTCATATTCACATAGAAGTTATATTGTCATAGATCCTTCAACATGTGATGCTTGCCCCTATCTTTGCTAGCCAAAAATTCTGCACTAAGTAGAGATACTACTTGTGCATCCAAAAACCCTTAAACCCAAATCTTATTTTCAAGGGTCCACCATACCTACCTAGGGATTGAGCAAGATCCCTCAAGCGAGTTGTCATCGGTGCAATCAGGCAATAAAAATTGCTTCTAAAAGTGTGAGATCATTTAGTGTAAGAGAAAATTGAGCGTTGTACGAACTTGTGATGGTGAAGAATAAAAGTGACAGACTGCATAATAAAGGTTGCCATCACAAGGGGCAATACAACGTGACTTCCTTTTGCACTAAGGGGCTGAGCATACAAACAAATAAGCGCATGGCAACATCTGCTTCCCTCTGCGAAGGGCATATCTTTTACTTTGATGTATTTACTTTTATGCAAGAGTCAAAGTTTCTTCTCTCTACTCCTTTTTATTTTTCTCCTTTGGCAAGCATCATGTGGTGAGGAAAGATCTAGGCACATATGTCCAGTTGAATATGGGTGGCATGAGTTATTATTGTTGACATCACCCTTGAGGTGAATACGTTGGGAGGCGAAACCATAAGCCCCCATCTTTCTATGTGTCCGGTTGAAACGTTTTGCTCATGTGTATGCGGTGAGTATTAGCAATCATAGAAGACTATATGATGGTTGAGTATGTGGACTTGTCTAAAGGCTCCGATACGTGACCCTTCCTGAAAAGATGATGAATTGTAGTTGCAAAGTTGACTGAGAACATAGTTTGTTAGTTTCTAATAGAGTTTATGCTTTATACTTCAATTGTGTGATGAATTGTCACTTATTCATGGGAACTCTATGATAAAAGTTCTACGATAAAAGTTTTATGTTTAATTTTGTTGCTGTCATAATAATCTACATGATGCTTCTATGTCTGTATTTTGTTTTTATCGACACCTCTCTCTCTAAGCATGTGGACATGTTTTTCGATTTTGGTTTTCACTTGAGGACAAGTGAGGCCTAAGCTTGGGGGAGTTGATACGTCCATTTTGCATCATGTTTTCCTACTGTTATTTATGATGTTTTTATGCATAATAATGCTTTTTGGAGTAATTCTAATGCCTTTTCTCTCATAATATGCAAGGTACACACAAAGAGGGAGAATTCCGGCAGCTGGAGAATCGCCACCTATTCTACACAACTCCAAACAAGCTGAAACTTCACGAGGATTTTTTATGGAATAAATGAGAAATATTGGAGCAAATAAGTACCGGAGGGGGCCACCCTGGTGAGCACAAGACACCAGGGCACGCCTTTGCCCTGGTGGGTTGTGCTCATCCAGGCCCACCTCCGGTGCCCATCTTCTGGTATATGAGTCATTTTGATCTAGAAAAAATAAGGAGAGGACTTTCGGGATGGAGCGCTGCCGTCTCGAGGTGGAACTTGGGCAGGAGCACGTTTGCCCTCCGGCAGAGCGATTCTGCCGGGGGAACTTCCCTCCCGAAGGGGGAAATCATCATCCTCATCATCATCACCAACAACTCTCCCATCTTGGGGAGGGCAATCTCCATCAACATCTTCAACAACATCATCTCCTCTCAAACCCTAGTTCATCTCTTGTGTTCAATCTTTGTACCGGAACTATAGATTGGTGCTTGTGGGTGACTAGTAGTGTTGATTACATCTTGTAGTTGATTACTATATGGTTTATTTGGTGGAAGATTATATGTTCAGATCCAATATGCTATTTAATACCCCTCTGATCTTGAGCATGATTATGATTTGTGAGTAGTTACTTTTGTTCTTGAGGTCATGGGTGAAATCATGTTGCAAGTAATCATGTGAACTTGATATGTGTTCGATATTTTGATAGTATGTATGTTGTGATTCCCTTAGTGGTGTCATGTGAACGTCGACTACATGACACTTCACCATATGTGGGCCTAAGGGAATGCATTGTGGAGTAGTTATTACATGATGGGTTGCGAGAGTGACAGAAGCTTAAACCCTAGTTTATGCGCTATTCCGTAAGGGACCGATTGGATCCAAAAGTTTAATGCTATCGTTAGAATTTATTCTTAATACTTTTCTCGTAGTTGCGGATGCTTCCGAGGGGGTTAATCATAAGTAGGAGGTTTGTTCAAGAACAGCACCTAAGCACCGGTCCACCCACATATCAAATTATCAAAGTAGCGAACACAGATCGAATCGACATGGTGAAAGTGACTAGATGGAATTCCCGTGTACCCTTAAGAACGCTTTGCCTACTATAACAGACTGTATTGGCCCGTCCTTTTCCTCAAAAGGATTGGGCTACCTTGCTGCACTTTTGTTACTACTATCATTACTTGCTCGTTACAAATTATCTTGCTATCAAACTACTCTATTACTTACAATTTCAGTACTTGCAGACATTACCTTGCTGAAAACCACATGTCATTTCCTTCTGCTCCTCGTTGGGTTCGACACTCTTACTTATCTAAAAGAGCTACAATTGATCCCCTATACTTGTGGGTCATCATATGACCATGCTACATGTGTATCAGGTGGGATTGCGGAAAGCAGTGGCGACAACACACGATGACTTCGATTTGGTGGTGCTTCGAGTACCCGGTCTTGAGCTCCATGGTGAAAACTCTAGATCTAACCCGAGGTGGTTATATCTGGCAATGACGATGTTTTTGCATCGTTACCTTGTTGAAGGCATTGCTCAGATTTGTTTGGACCTAATCTTCAAGGTGAAAACCTATAATCTAGCTTTTGTTGTTGGATCCGGCCATGGCGGCGCTTGAGAGCCGTTCCCTTCCTGAAGGCATTGCCCCTGAAGAACCATTCTCTTGTCCTTGTGATGTCAAGAGATAGTTGGTGTTAATGGTTGTAGATCGTCGATCACTTTGTTTTTTTTCTCCGTCTAGGCATAGCTTCGGTCTTGTACGACTTTGCTTTTTGCCAGCGTGATTATTTGTGTCTGTGTTGGTATCGGCTGTGTGCATCCTAGTTATGCAGAGGCCGGGTGTGTTCTCATCATGTTTGTATCCACTTGATGCTTCATTTTGAGATAATAAAATCCACCCTTTATCGAAAAAACATTCACAATAGAAGTGATGTTAACGCTAGTGACAATGCAGATACTGACTTGATTGTTGATCAAATTTGTTGTCGATGAGTAGCGGTTGATGTAGCCCTTGTTGTTGATGTCAGTGTGGCCGGTCATACGATGTTAGTAATTGCGGTTGAGATAGTCATTTTGATGGTTTACTGACTGGAGTCGATTCAGTCGCACATAGCAATAGTAGAAAAAAGTGATCATACTCAGATAGCATGTGCATGCGACTTAGGTTAATAACCCAGTTTAGTAGGCTGTATCGTATTTTCCAGAAGATAGGTCGAGCCATTGACAAGGATGACAAGTGTCGTCTTGAGCTTGACAACTTATATCGTGAGGCAAAATAAATGTTGTGTACGAAACATTGTCAAGGCTCGTCAGAGTGACTTTGCTCACACTTGGGAGATGGCACACTCTGCTAGGAGCCGCTACTAGCTATTGGCTCTGGTCATGTCCAAATATGCGTGAATCTATGGGTTGGACACTTAAAGGAAAGGAACCTATTTGAATTGACTCTGATTAACCACTCAGATGGGATCCGAGTGACAATCGGGCTTGGTTTGAATCCAAGTGGAATACGGGCTTAGAGCCTTGATGGGCGTCGTGGTGGGGCCGGTACCCTTTTTTGCGGGAAAACTTACAATCTATTCATCTTCAGTCATGGTAGTCGACGAACAACAGAAATAATAAAAACTACATCCAGAACCATAGACCACCTAGCGACGACTACAAGCACTGTCGTGAAAAGTATTAGAACATCTAATGACCTAGCCTTCACCACTTCTACACCCAGGTCGCGTGATCGGATCTGGCAGTCCGCCGCTCGATGTTCCTCCTTGCACAAGCAGATACCTGAAAGGCGTTGCACATGCACCGGTTAGATGAACTATCCATGGAATCTATGAGGAGCTGATCGTGGGAATCACGAGTGGGAGGTAGTACAACCACACTGCTCCATGCGCTGGTCCGGTTCTTCTTCCGCTGCGGGGTTACGCATCTAGTGGTAAACCCATGGTCTACCTCCACAACATGTTCCTGGTTGTGCGAGCCAAGGTAAGATCGACTCGGGATCATGGGACCCTTTTCTCTTAGATAGAAGGTGAAGGAAATATGCCCTAGAGGCAATAATAAAGTTATTATTTATTTCCTTATATCATGATAAATGTTTATTATTCATGCTAGAATTGTATTAACCGGAAACATAATACTTGTGTGAATACATAGACAAACAGAGTGTCACTAGTATGCCTCTACTTGACTAGCTCGTTGATCAAAGATGGTTATGTTTCCTAGCCATAGACATGAGTTGTCATTTGATTAACGGGATCACATCATTAGGAGAATGATGTGATTGACTTGACCCATTCCGTTAGCTTAGCACTCGATCGTTTAGTATGTTGCTATTGCTTTCTTCATGACTTATACATGTTCCTATGACTATGAGATTATGCAACTCCCGTTTACCGGAGGAATACTTTGTGTGCTACCAAACGTCACAACGTAACTGGGTGATTATAAAGGTGATCTACAGGTGTCTCCAAAGGTACTTGTTGGGTTGGCGTATTTCGAGATTAGGATTTGTCACTCCGATTGTCGGAGAGGTATCTCTGGGCCCACTCAGTAATACACATCACTATAAGCCTTGCAAGCATTGTGACTAATGAGTTAGTTGCGGGATGATGTATTACGGAACGAGTAAAGAGACTTTCCGGTAACGAGATTGAACTAGGTATCGAGATACCGACGATCGAATCTCGGGCAAGTAACATACCGATGACAAAGGGAACAACGTATGTTGTTATGCGGTCTGACCGATAAAGATCTTCGTAGAATATGTGGGGAACCAATATGAGCATCCAGGTTCCGCTATTGGTTATTGACCGGAGAGGTGTCTCGGTCATGTCTACATAGTTCTCGAACCCGTAGGGTCCGCACGCTTAACGTTACGATGACAGTTATATTATGAGTTTATATGTTTTGATGTACCGAAGGTTGTTCGGAGTCCCGGATGTGATCACGGACATAACGAGGAGTCTCGAAATGGTCGACACATAAAGATTGATATATTGGAAGCCTATGTTTGGATATCGGAAGTGTTCCGGGTGAAATCGGGATTTTTCCGGAGTACCGGGAGGTTACCGGAACCCCCCGGTAACTTAATGGGCCTTAGTGGGCCTAGGTGGAAGAGAGGAGAGGAGGCCAGGGTAGGGCCGCACGCCCCTCCCCCCCCCCAGTCCGAATAGGACAAGGAGAGGGGGGGCGCCCCCCCCCCTTTCCTTCCTCCCCTCCACCTCTTCCCCCTCTCTCTCCTAGTCCAACATGGAAAAGGGGGGAGTCCTACTCCCGGTAGGAGTAGGACTCCTCCTGGCGCGCCTCTCCCCTTGGCCGGCCGAACCCCCCTTGCTCCTTTATATACGGGGGCAGGGGGCACCTCTAGACACACAATTGATTATTGATCTCTTAGCCGTGTGCGGTGCCCCCCTCCACCATATTACACCTCGATAATATCGTAGCGGTGCTTAGGTGAAGCCCTGCGTCGGTAGAACATCATCATTATCACCACGCCGTCGTGCCGACGAAACTCTCCCTCAACACTCGGCTGGATCGGAGTACGGGGGACGTCATCGAGCTGAACGTGTGCTGAACTCGGAGGTGCCGTGCGTTTGGTACTTGATCGGTCGGATCGTGAAGACGTACGACTACATCAACCGCGTTGTGTTAACGCTTCCGCTTTCGGTCTACGAGGGTACGTGGACAACACTCTCCCCTCTCGTTGCTATGCATCACCATGATCTTGCGTGTGCGTAGGAATTTTTTTGAAATTACTACGTTCCCCAACAGAAGGGGCTCTTGTACAAAATAAACTAAGTAATATCCCCATAAAATAAATAGGCAACCATGTTAGGAAGCGCGATTTTCTTTGGCCAAAAGATACTTCGAACTTGGAACGAGCATGAAGAGATTACTGATACTTCTTTATCTTTTGAGTTTTTCCACGGAACCGCCATGAAAGATCTTCGGTCTTGAAGGAAATATGCCCTAGAGGCAATAATAAAGTTGTTATTTATATTTCCTTATATCATGATAAAAGTTTATTATTCATGCTAAAATTGTATTAACCGGAAACTTAGTACATGTGTGAATACATAGACAAACAGAGTGTCACTAGTATGCCTCTACTTGACTAGCTCGTTGAATCAAAGATGGTTAAGTTTCCTGGCCATAGACATGAGTTGTCATTTGATTAACGAGATCACATCATTAGAGAATGATGTGATTGACTTGACTAATTCTGTTAGCTTAGCATTCGATCGTTTAGTATATTGCTATTGCTTTCTTCATGACTTATACATGTTCCTATGACTATGAGATTATGCAACTCCCGAATACCGGAGGAACACTTTGTGTGCTACCAAACGTCACAACATAACTGGGTGATTATAAAGGTGCTCTACAGGTGTCTCCGATGGTACTTGTTGAGTTGGCATAGATCGAGATTAGGATTTGTCACTCCGATTGTCGGAGAGGTATCTCTCGGCCCTCTCGGTAATGCACATCACTATAAGCCTTGCAAGCAATGCAACTAATGAGTTAGTTGCGGGATGATGTATTACAGAACGAGTAAAGAGACTTGCTGGTAACGAGATTGAACTAGGTATTGAGATACCGACGATCGAATCTCGGGCAAGTAACATACCGATGACAAAGGGAACAACGTATGTTGTTATGCGGTTTGACCGATAAAGATCTTCGTAGAATATGTAGGAGCCAATATGAGCATCCAGGTTTCGCTATTGGTTATTGACCGGAGACGAGTCTCGGTCATGTCTACATAGTTCTCAAACCCGTAGGGTCCGCACGCTTAACATTCGGTGACGATCGGTAATATGAGTTTATGTGTTTTGATGTACCGAAGGTAGTTCGGAGTCCCGGATATGATCACGGACATGACGAGGAGTCTCGAAATGGTCGAGGCATAAAGATTGATATATTGGATGACTATGTTTGGACTTCGGAAGGGTTCCGTGCAAGTTCGGACAAATACCGGAGTACCGGGGGTTACCGGAACCCCCTGGGGAGTGTAATGGGCCTATTGGGCCTTAGTGGAGAAGAGGAGGGGCAGCCAGGGCAGGCCGTGCGCCCCCTCCCCCTCTAGTCCGAATTGGACAAGGAGGGGGCGGCGCCCCCCTTTCCTTTCCCCTCTCTCCTCCTTCCCTCTCTCCTACTCCTACTCTTGGAAGGGTTGGAGTCCTACTCCCGGTGGGAGTAGGACTCCCCTTGGGGCGCGCCTAGGAGGGCCGGCCCCTCCCCCTCCTCCACTCCTTTATATATGGGGGAGGGGGCACCCCATAGACACACAAGTTGACCAGTTGATCTTTTAGCCGTGTGCGGTGCCCCCTCCACCATAATCCACCTCGGTCATATCGTAGCGGTGCTTAGGCGAAGCCCTGCGTCAGTAGCATCATCATCACCATCATAACGCCATCGTGCTGACGAAACTCTCCCTTGAAGCTCTGCTGGATCGTGAGTTCGAGGACGTCATCGAGCTGAACGTGTGCTGAACTCGGAGGTGCCGTGCGTTCGGTACTTGGATCGGTCGGATCGTGAAGACGTATGACTACATCAACCGTGTTGTCATAACGCTTCCGATTTCGGTCTACGAGGGTACGTGGACAACACTCTCCCATCTCGTTGCTATGCATCACCATGATCTTGCGTGTGCGTAGGAAATTTTCTGAAATTACTACGTTCCCCAACAGGTCTTTCCCTAGAACCAATGAAAAAGTTGATCGCTTCTGATGCACTCGCTTAGAATGGTGACATATTTTTTTGTTTGCTACCGTAATACTCTGCGTGCCCAACAACAAACACATAGTTCAGAGGTTGTACTAGTCTCACATAATCATGGGAGCAACAAAGGTCGATGGAGATGATGAACACGACAGTTACACCCTCCTCGGGCAGAGTACCGGAACAGGGTAAAAATTAGATTGTCTCAGAACATGAGGTGAAAAAAATACATGAGTGATCAACACCATCCCCACGTATGGCATGGGGGCCATGGTATTACCCCCTCCCCCCATTTTGATTAAGGCACTTGAAAACAGGCAGGCCTCGGGAGCGCAATGCCCAGTCGCATGGGAATACGGTGCAATCTGAAGAGGAAGGTTGGCTTGGCGTTCGGGCGCTTGCAGTCCAGAACCAAAGCCTCCCCGCGAAGATCCTCCATCGCCTTAACACCTAGCTGGAGATCTCTTTGGGTGTGATGGGTGTGTCATCGCTCGACTACATGCCACTTGGGGACGTCAGGTACTCCCCCAGATCGGTGAACACTAGACTCCCTGATGGCCCCTCTCCCCTAGTATCGCTCCATCACTACGGTTAGCCTCGGGAATCGTCGGCATGTAGCGTTCTGGCATAATCAGTGGCTCCCCTATAGTATTTTATTGCGTAGGTACTCCGCCCTCTAGTCCCATGTTGTCGTGGAACCCGAGGCCATCATAGCAATGGTTGTCATGAGAGGGTTGGATGCCTTCCTGGTTCCTCACCTAAACCACGCTAGGGAGTGTGAGCATGATGTCATGCTCATGAAGATCGCCTCCGTACGGCACACTCACTGCCCCGATGCAAGGCGCCTCACGCACTACTTGGGGTGAAAGGTTGTGCCAGTCGTGTCCGCTCTCTTTGTGTTCTCCGCTTCGATAGTGAGGTCAACCCGTTCACCAACTTTGTGCGGCTCAGTCACGCCCTATCTTCGGGGTTCTTCTCCGGGTGGATCCTGATCCAGGCCTGGGTCCACATGAGGATGTTCTCCTCTGCAAGAAGATATTGACGCTATCAATGCGGGCTATCCCCTGTGTTATGACACCATTGAAATGGCCAACCATCTATTTTTATCCTTCCCCTTCGCCACCACTTTTGGGGCGTGCTCGATGTTTGGCGGGATCTCTAGGTCGACGTCTGGTAGCTCCATCTCTTAGATATCTATGCCGTAGTGCTCAGGTGACGTTTATTGCACTGGTGTTGCTAGCAACTTTGGAAACACTATAATAGAGTGGTCTTCCGTGATATCCGTCGGCGCTACCCCTTCTAAAAAAACTATCGCGATGATGTTGTTCTATGGATGCCTCACATGCTTGCTTGCCACGACGGTGAGACCGACCGTTGGATGGACTCTTTTGTCTGAATCCCCGATTGTCTTGATGTAGCCTCTCCCCTCTTTGGTGATCCCACAACGTGCTAATGACATGTTATGTGGTTTAATCACTATAACAAAGTGACACACAAGTCGATGTTCTCACATCACTTGTGTATGCTCTATAAATACTACTAGATAGTGACGCGCGCTTTACTTTGTCGTTCCTCGTTCGTCGATTTAAGTTTTTCTTTCCTGGTTATTACGGTTAGAGGTGAGCACTTTTACAGCAAAAATCAAAGAACCAAACTAAACTGAGTTGACCGATATACCTTGTTTATTTGGTTTATGGTGTTCAATTTGGTGTTTCCATAGATAGTTGTTTTGTGTTCGGATGTATCATTGATTTTCATCCTACATAAATCGAATTTGACTATCAGACTATATACATCAAAATGGACCTCCCTTCTCATTAACCTCCCTACTTTGCTGGCATGTGTAGGCATGGCCCATGCCCATGTATGATGCACGCCCGCACATAACCCAATTCACTCGTGCTCTCAGATTCACTTTCTTTGCACCGGTTTTCGTCCCTAAAAAGGAATTCAACCTCTCAACTCATTCTCCTCCTAACCTTAAGATTAGATTTACTGCTACAAGGCCTACTCACAACGACTCTCCGACAGGTGCTCGCGTTGACTTGTGATGCCTAATACGCACTTCTATTCTTCTAGACTCTATTGGACCTCCAAGCGTAGAGGATTGGAGGGCAGCAACAAATTTCCCTCAAGTGGATGACCTATTCGTGGGAGGCGTAGTTTGAAATTGATATCTCTCAAACAACCCTACAGTCAAATACAAGTAGTATCTTGTGTACCCAACATACCTAATACAATTTTTAATTGTGTAGGTGCACTAATTCCATGAAGAGGGTGATAATTTGGCTGATAGATTGATAGGTTGGATGATAATAATATTTTGTATTTGAGAAATAAAATAGGACAACAAGGTAAACAATAGTGAAAGTGAGTAAAATTGTGTCTCAATGCTTGAAAACAAAGCATAGGATTCATACTTTTACCAATGACAACTCTCACCGTCATTAACATACTTAAAACACATGATATGGCCTCAAAATGTGCAGTAAAGAACCACTCCTAAGTTTCTTTTTTTATTGAATCAAAGTAAGATGTGATAGCGTAGGAATGTCACCTCTAAACTTGTCTTTCTAATCATGATCCACAGGGCTGCCCCA
Organism: Aegilops tauschii subsp. strangulata; assembly: GCF_002575655.3. Classification (NCBI taxonomy): domain Eukaryota; kingdom Viridiplantae; phylum Streptophyta; class Magnoliopsida; order Poales; family Poaceae; genus Aegilops; species Aegilops tauschii. The sequence goes on from NC_053039.3 coordinate 492,340,159, forward strand.
ATATCACTTCAGACAACCCCGACAACTATACTAAACAATCACCTTATGATCTCTATCATTCTAATATATTATCCATAGAGTCACCCCCAACGTCACTGCAGGCATCTCCAGAAATTATACTAAACATGCATCATGTAATCTCATTGCTTCCAAAATATTCAATCCAACACAAAGATAATATGAGGGAGATACTCCCTCCGTTCCTAAATATAAGTCTTCTAGAGATTCCAAAAAAGACTACATACGGAGCAAAATGAGTGAATCTACACTCTAAAATATGTCTATATACGTCTATATGTAGTCCCTATTGAAATCTCTAAAAAGACATATATTTAGGAACGGAGGGAGTACATCACAAAACTCAACTCCACTAACAAAGCCCATGATCACAATCAAGATCAAAAACTTACATGATCAACAGAGAGAGAGGGAGAGAGAGAGAGAGAGAGATCTCATAGCTACTCCCGGACCGTCATAGGAGTAGCAAGGGATGATGACGTTGATGAAGATCAATTTCCCCCTATGACAGGGTGCCGCAAAAGGGCTAAATCCATGTTCTCCTCGGATCAGGAAGTGGCGGTGATGAAAAATTAGGATAAATATGAGAGGTATTTTTGAGTTGGTTGGCTAAAACCAAACACGCATGCCCTGGGACGCGCTTCTGTTGGCTGACTTGTCCCCCTGCTGGTCCTCGACCATCTTGAGAGGCGAACAAAAAACCAAAGAGGAAGGAAAGTTGAAACAACTAGAGAGGATCTTTACAATGTTCCAAAAAATATAAACTGTTCAGAAATGTAAAAAACATGGTATAAAATTAAAATCTCATGAATTTATAAGATGTTTACAATTTCAAAAATATGTTTCATGAATTTTAAAATGTTCACGAATTTAGAAAATATTCGCAAATTTAGAAAACGTTTACGAATTTCACAAAATGTTCCCCTCAAAAGAAAATATTCATGAATTAAAAAATAATTCTTGAATTTCAAAACAAGTTCCCCAAATTTCAAAAATGTTCATACATTTTAAGAAGTTCATAAATTTAAAATAAAATATTAATGAATTTAAAGATTTGTCTCTCGAATGGCGTAGGAGCGTTACGCTCTTCTACAATAGGCTCAACAACTACCCACTATGGATCCACTCCCTGACATGTGGGGCCATGAATGGAAAAACTACCTTTGATGCAGAAAGACGCTTCATTCCTTTTCGAAAAGGGGCGTTTTATTACTTAAAATATTTAAGCATTACACCCGGCCTCTGCATAACTAAGATGCACACAGCCAAATAAGATCCTCTCACACAAAATAAAAATAAAAAGGCGAATTACAACGAAACATTTAGAGTCCGTATAACGCCTAATGTGGAGGGGGGCCAATCCTTAGATCATGCTGCCACCCATGTTGGGTAAAAGTATCCCTCGCCGTAGCCTCCAATCGTGTACACACCTCCGTAAACAGGCCTCGATTCTCCACGCGTTGTAGAGAGGACCATAAACGAAGAGTCCCGGTACATCTGTAGATAACCTGCAACAGAGAAGTACTTTTATCGTTAAAAACCTTATCATTTCTACATAGCCAAAGCGACCAAATAACGGCAAGAGCTCCCACCTTGAGAAGAGTTCTAAACATGTGATCAATCCATGTAACCAGTTGCGAAATACATTAGCAACACTACATGGAGGATACAAGCCAGAAGCTATTTGGATGACTGACCATATAGAACGAGCCAATTTGCATTGAAAGAATAAATGTTTTATTGTCTCCTCATGGTGACAAAATACACATTGCGGGCTTCCATGCCAATTCCTGTTAATAAGGTTATCTTTAGTAAGAATGACTCCGCGACGAAGATACCATGCAAAGATTTTATTCTTAAGAGGTATCTTCATCTTCCAGATCTTCTTGTTATTAACAACTGGCACATCGGACTGGATTAATACTCTATACATAGAATCCACTGAGAATTGTCCATTCCCATGGAGGTTCCATCGGAATACATCAGACCCATGTGACAATTGCACCATGGACAACCGTTGGAGCAGGATATTCCACGATTGGAGTCAGGGTCCAATTAAGTCTCTTCTGAACGTCACATTTGGCGGAAATGATTCCATTACCGTGGTGATAGTATCACCTTTGTAGCGCATAATGTTGTACAGAGCCGGATATTGTTCCCGGAGTGTGGCATTTCCTAGCCACTTGTCCTCCCAGAATCTAATTTCCGAGCCGTCCTTAATCGAGAAGGATCCATAGCAGAAGAAATATATCTTCGTAGCCATTAGACCTGCCCAAAAGTAGGAATCCCCAGGCTTCCAATATACTTGGGATACCGCCTTGGAACCCGCATATTTCCTCCTTAGAAGGGTTTGCCATACACCATCTTCCGTTAGTAATTTAAACAACCATTTGCCGAGGAGGGCCCTATTCTTAACCTCAACGTCATGAATTCCCAACCCGCCTTGGTCTTTGGGACGGCAAACCACACTCCATTTAGCCAGTCGATATTTCTTTCTCTCGCTATCTCCTTGCCAAAAGAATCTTGATCGGAAGTAATCCAATCTAAAAACTCCTTTCGGTAACTGGAAGAAGGAAATCATATATAATACCATATTACTAAGTACTGAATTTATGAGGACCAATTTTCCACCCAGAGACAACAATTTACCTTTCCAACTGCTAAGTCTTTTTTGCAGTCTCTCCTCGACGAGACTTAGTACTTAAGAAAAGAGATACTCTGGTTTCGAAAGGAAAGCAAAAAAATTTGGGCCGTAATTCCAAGAGAGGAAAGAAAATTGCAAGCGCTGACCCGACTTGAGAATGGGCCGGCATAACCATTTCTAGATTGACGTTTGTCTGTCTTTTTTCCATGAAATGTAGGGAGTGCCTTTCTTTTACTGTCTTTTTTTCCTTGTCTATCGCGATGCAACTGCATCCATATTTGTCCGGATCCGACGTGGTGGGCGTGGTCCGGATCCGGCGTGGTGGGCGTGTCCGGGCATCTCATATTTGTCCTAGATTTGGGCTAGATATGAGGAGTGCCTGTGAGTTAGGGAGTTTGGGCTGGCTATGAGGAGTTGATTGGATGGTGTTTTTTTGTCTGGACACTGACCGGATAGCCCGTTCAAGCGTATGGGATAGGTATAGGAGGTCCGGTTGTAGATGCTCTAATGTATGCATGCATGTAATTAGAGAAAGTATTGCACGAGAAGGAGAAGAGGGAGGTATTCTAATTCATACATGCATATAATTAATGGGAAGGACGTAGTAGTAGTATTTGATAGTTACGGCGGCATTTTAAATGTTCATTTTATTTTCTACAAGCTTGGTCTGACTTTATATAGTTTGATTTCAGTCATAAGAGCAACTTCAACGCGCCAACCTAAATGGACGGGACTTTTGTCCATTTGGGTCGATCACCCGCTCGGCGTCCGCCCTCTTTAAAATTTGGGTCGGCAGTGCGTCCAACGGCCGCGACCCATTTCATGTCCGCACGGAAATTTTGAAAAAGGGCCGCGGCCATAGATAATTCCAACGGCCATGTCGTTGCCCGAAGTTCATGCCGGTGCCGTATCAGCTTCAGAAAAACACCACGCAGTTCAGCTGGCGCACTTGCCAGCGACCGACACACATGCCAGCACACAAAAAGGGATGGGAGTTCGACCACGCCATCACGGCCGTGGTCATGCCGGCATACAAAAAAGGATGGCGCTCGCCGTCATAGGTCACTCGTCGTCGAATTTGAGCATGTCGGCCTGCATCTTCTCGAACCACGACCTCTTCCTTGGCGACACGGTGTTGAGATCCACCTTCATGATCTCCACCCCCGTCATCATGCTAGCGAGAGCCGCTTCTTTCGCCTTAGTCTTGGCATTGGCGGCCTTGATCTCTAGCATCTTGGCTTGCTTCTCCGCCTCCATATCAAGCATCCTGGTTTGCTTCTCGTCTCCATCTCAAGTCTCCTCCTTTGGATCTCCATGAAGGCGTTCATTTGTTCTTCCTTGTCTTGTCGGCGCTTCTCCTCACTTGGGTCCTTCTAGGTCATCATGTCCTCCACGGTTGCGATCAAAGCGTTCGACGCCGCATCCCGCTTGTCCTCCTTCTTGGGGTTGGTCTTCCCCCGCGGCCGTGGCTTCTCGCCGTCCCCAACCTCCTCCACGGCCTTTTTCCCCCCACGCGACATGAGGGCGGCATATTGCGCCTTGAACTTCTCCTCGTCTTTGATGACCCTCCAACAATGGAAGAGGTTGAAGGACTTGCCATCGTGCTGGACGTTGAATGCCTTCAAAGCTTGGAATGCCTACAAATGAATTGCATGCAAGCATATTGGCAAGTGGATATGGAAATAGACATGCAAACATAAACGGAATGACACAAAGAGGGGCGCTTGCAAGCATACCATGTCTTGCATGCCGATGCCGCTCACGGGGCGTGCATTGATGCTCCCAAGAGTGGCACAAAACTTGTTGCACTCTTGTTGGATCACCTTCCATCGCTTCGAAATGGACACCCACCCGTGCGTGCTTTGCATTTGGTACGGCAGAAACTTCTTGTGCTCATGGAACTCACGATGGACACGAGTCCAAAAGGTGGATGCCTTTTGTTCGACGCTGGTCTTGGGGTCTTGCTCAATGTCCCTCCAACACTCACAAAGGAGCTTGTCCTCGGCCGCCGTGTATGCCTTCGTTCGCCTGCTCTTGCGCTTCGGCTTCGCCCCAGCGACTTGGTTGACGAGCTCGTCCTCGAACAAAGGCTCCTCGTCGATGTCCAACTCATCCTCTTCCTCGAGCCCGTAGTCCTCCGGAAACTCGTGGTCGAGCGGGAAGCCGTCCAGGTCCAGACCGACCTAATCATGCATGAAGGCGACCTGATCTTGATGAAAGGTCGACGGCGTGAACGCCCTCGGCCGTCCTGGCTTTGTGTCTCATCGGGATCGTAGTCAGCCCCGGCGGCACCGCCAGCGGCCGCCGCACCACCCTCGAAGATGATCTTCTGCATGAAGTCGTTGTCACCGGAGGCCGGCATTCCGTCGAACAGGTTGCGTGCGCCCGGCAGCACGTCAGCTGGCATCTGTCGCGCGCGTTTCCTCGCCCCCCAGATGACGAGCCACTGGCCACCGGTGTGGCGTTGAGGTCGATGGGCGTGGGCGCAGGCGTGGAAGGCGCCACCACGCTCACCTTGGGCGAGCATTCCCCGAAGAGTCGGGAGGCTTGCGGGTAGACGTGGAAGCCGGGTATCGTCTGCGTAGCCGACGTGCGGGACGACTCGGGCATCACCATCCGAGGAAACGCAAATGAACCGGTGCTGGCCGCGGCCACGGCGGCGTCAACGAGGCCATGCTGGCCAAGGTTTAACCCTAGGTACATTAGCGCCTTCCTCGTTGCCGCCGCGACGTGGGCGTTGGTGGTCTCCTACTGTGCGGCGGCGGCGATGGCGGTCGCGGCCGCTGCTTCGCCCCTCGTGTCCGCCGCGTGCCTCCGACCCTTCCTCTTCGCCTACTCCCTGGCCCGCTCCTCAGACGTCAGCTTCTTCTTCGGCTTGGTCACGGTGGCGGTCTTGCGGGGGCCGCGGGGCTTGCCTTTGCCGAAGGGGGCGGTCGTGATGCCAGACGAGGCGGGGGAGGCGAGGCCGGCGGCGGCATCGAGGTCGCCGTCCATGGTGAGCGGCGGGAGCGCACGGGGGGAGGGTTTTGGGGAAAGTGGGGAGAAATGGTGGAGGCTGCCACCGACTGGCGGGCCAAGGGGAGTAGTTGGCGCGCGTCGCGCGCGTCCGTCTCGTGTCCGCTCCGACGCAAATGAGGCTAAAAAATGGGCCGGAAATGGATCGACAGGCGGACGAAAAGCGGGCGCGCGTCCGTTTAGATCGATGCGTTGGGCCGACTTTTTTGTTGGCCGCGACCCAAACAGACGCGCGTGAACGAAATGAGTCGGCATATTGGAGTTGCTCTAACTAAACATGAGAGCAAATAAAAAACGTAGGGAGTTCCTGTCTTATTTTCCTCGTCCGTCGCGATGCAACCGCAGCCATACAATGCGCGCAAAGCACATCATTCTTCCCCTCAAGGCTGTCATCCTATCCTCTGTCCTTTTTCTTGCAGATATTGTCGGATTCCATTGCCAGAGATTATTCTCCTCTCAACACAACTTGATCGAACAGTGACCGATCGTCCAGACCACTGGCACTGTGCCATGCGGCATCCACCGGAAGACACGAGAGCCACCGCGCACCCGTCATCGCCCCTTGTTACGACCAGTCATACTCATATCGCCGACCCCGATCTCGCACCTTCCGCGTCTACGTGCGCGCCCGGGGCCGCCACGTCTCCCCGGACGTCGTGATCGGCGGCCAGAGCGTGCACAGACGTGTGGTTTACCGACGCTGTTTTCACCAATAGTCTACGCAGTGTTGTGTAAACGTGTGTGATCCAGGTGGAGACGGCGACAGGAGAGAGATCGAGACCGGGAAGCGGCAGCCATGGCGATCAAAAGGCTCTCGAGAAAGGCGGAGAATCTAGAGGAAGAGGAATCAGTCTGCTCCCCTCCCACGCCAGTGCCCCCCGTCCGTCCACCCAAAGCCCTGAGCTTTTCATCCTGTCCCCCTGCCTTTTGTTCCCCCCCTCGCGCACTCGCACTCGCACTCGCATCATCATTCCCTCCATATATCTCCACTGCGTCGTCGCACGATCGAGCCGGAGACAGCAGAGCGCGCGCGTCCGAGGCCGACAGGTGTGCGGGACGAGGAAGGCGGCGGCTGCGTGTGTTGGGCGCGCATGGGATGAGACGGCGGTGTGAGCGCGTCGCCTCCAGTGGATGGATCGCGGGAGGAGCGCGGGGCCCGGCGCCGTCGGTAGCTCTGGCAGCCTCGGCCTCCGGATCGGCCAGGCCGCCTGCTCGTCGGCGGCCCTCATGTTCATGTCCGTTGGCGTCGAGTTCTTCAGCTACACCGCCTTCTGGTATGTACTCCATGCCCCTCTCTGATCTTCGGTTTATGATTCAGCCTTCAGGGGTGCAGTGATCAGCAAGTTTGGGGAAGTGTAAAACGAAACATTTGAAAATGAATTACATGCATAGTACTATCTTTCTTTCTCCTAAGACATGGAAATATAGACCTCTCGTTGATCTTCTTAGATCCTAAAAACATGAAAAATATGTTACAAAAAACATGAAACTATGCTAAAGTCTGTCGTTTGTTCTGAACTCGGCGCAAAACATGGCAGCTTCCTGGTTACGATCATGGGCCTGCTGGTCCCCTGGAGCTGCACGCTCGCCATGATCGACATGTACTCCATCCTCGTCGGGTGCCCGCTCCACGTGCCCGGTGTCATGGCCATCGTCGTCGTCGGAGACTGGGTATGTACCACACCACGTAGCTAGCATCTCCCCCTCGTGTCAATACTCGGCACTTCAACCTTACTAGTGCTATGAGAAGCATGCTGAACATATATAGAATAAATTTGCAGGTGCTGTCGATACTGTCGCTGGCCGCCGCGAGCTCGAGCGCCGCCGTCATCGACGTCCTCCTCGAGTTCCACGGGTCCCACTGCGCCCCGAGGCTGTGCGAGAGGTACCAGCTCTCCGCCATGATGGCGTTCCTGTCCTGGCTCCTCACGGCCGCGTCCTCCCTCTTCAACCTCTGGTACATCGCCTCCAGGTGAGGTGAGGTGGTCGCCGAGGACGCCAGACTCTGACTCGCTGCAGCATCTCTAAATTCCGTGGTCTGTATAGCTGGAAGGAAGGTTTTGTATGTGTATAGCTGGAAGGTTTTGTACTCAGATTTCATAAACCTGCCCTCTGACTAATTAGCCATTCTGGGCATGATGGATGCCCAACTGGTAAAGATTGTTTCAAGTTGACACTCCACTTTCCACACGATCAGCTCTTTGCATAACAGGGTACTATTATAGTATTTGTTTTGGTTTCTGGTCAGTACAACATTTATAGAGATCAGTATCTCGAGAGTTTCTGCAGAAATACAAGAGGCTGCTGAAGATGGAACAACCATATGTAGGTAGTAGGCTGATGGATGTTATTTTTTTTGTAGCACAATATTTTTCATTTTCTGAGGGAATGGTGATCATCTGTTGGTGAGGATTTATCGGTGCAAAGTAGACATTCCGGCGTGTGCAATGGTGCTATCGTAGCGGTGTCACGTCGGACAAATGTAGAGGTGTAGGAAAGAGAAACAAAAGAAAAGGCTTTGCCTTCGCTTAATTAAGAGATGATCTCTTAACAACAAATGTCTCACCACATTTTTATGAACTAGAGATAAGATTAAGAGACCACCCATTGTACATCATTTTCTTTGTCATTTCTACATTACAATGGCACGATTAAGATAAGATTGTCTTATAACCTCAATCCTCACCTCACCGAGCTCATCTTCCACCACCTACCCATGGATAACTTTGCGTCAAGTTGATAATTAGTTCCGCAATTTTATTTTTAATAAAAATGTATTTGATTAACAATTTTTTAAGAATGTGTTGCATGAATATATAAATCATTTATTTTGCATATTTGAAAAAAGGTACTTCAGAAAAATGAAAAATATATTATGGAAAAGAAAAAAAACAAGTTCATGAGTATAAATGTTTGTTCGCATATTTGAGAAATATTCATAATGTATTTGTGAAATATATACCAGATTCTATCAAAATGTTCATCCTGTATTATAAAAAATTAGACTTTAAATAAATTTATAAAAAATGAAACAAAAATGAAAATAAATGAGGAAGAAAAAGATAAAAAAAAGGATCCTCTAAAAATATTGAAAAAGAAAATAATGAAGATAAAATGCGACACACCAGTGCACAGGCCGGCCCAAAGCCACATAGTTGGTACGCGCGAAATAGGATTTTCACACGTTTGGGGTCTTTAAGGCTGCTTGCGCCACACGGGTTGGGGGTGAGCACAAAATGCAGATGTTATGTGTTTTATAAGGAAAACTCGCAAGCTTTAGTAAGGTGTCACCGCCATTACAAGGATGAAAAAAAATTCACCGGGATGGCCTAACCAAGTATGGCGGCCAAGCTGCAGATATTATTTGTGAGATGGCCAAGTAGAGGGCCATTGCAGTAAAGGCCGGCCCAGTAGAGCGCTTGCCAGAGGCGAGGCCGAACTCCACCACGTAGTGTGCGAGATATAGCACGAGTGATTATTTGCGGGTGTTTCTACTCATAGCCTTAAGCATCAAAATTCAACGTGGGCCAAGTCCAATACTGCTCCCATTGTCCCATGGCAGTTGGTTTCTAAAAGAAAAAATGTTGTGTTGTTAATGTTCGCTCTTTTAGATTACGGGCGTTCCTGCTTGTCCTGATTTGAAAAATATATGTTTGCAAAAAATATTCATAGATTAAAGAATTTAAGAATTTTGTAAATGTTCCTGAATTAAAAACTCAAGAGTTTTTAAAAAGTTCATAAGATTTAAAAAACCATGATAATGTTAGGGAAAATTCAAAATTAAATAAAAAGGAGAAGGGAAAAGAAAAAACCAGGGGAAAATCTGAGAAAATTGAATAAAAAAGAAAACACCCCCCCCCCCCCCACCCCCCAAAAAAAGAAAAGGCGGTAGAAATTCAGTTGTCGCTCGTGCGCACATCCTCCCGGAGTTGGGTCAGCAAGTAGACACTCACTGTGTGTGCTTTACAGACTATTCGTTGCATTACTAACCAACAGGAACTTCCACTATTTTGATGCACTCCGCCATTTTTTAGAGTCGCTATATGGTGTATGAATAGTTCCACATAACAACCTTTTTATGAAACCGATCAAATGATAGAGAGGCGGCAAATCTGAGTGATGTCGGCCATTCGATCTCCTCTATGCTACATAGTTTTTGCCACATGTAAAACCTAGAGGATTTTATGGTTGGGCTTAAGCCCTATGGATATTTTGCACAAAACTCAAAACAGACTTCTATTTTGTTCTATACTCTTCCATATTTAGACTCCTCTAACTTCTTTTTCGAACGAAATAATTTCCATTTTTACTCGGTGACTCTTCTTGTCTTCAAGGCTATGATGTACCTTCATAAACCACGTATATCTTTGCAAATACATCACTAGCTATTCTTGTTATTTTCTATTAAAATTTGTAATATGAGACACCTCCTGGACAAAACATGCTCAATATTTTACTTGAGTTCTGCATCTTATACTTCATGCATTTGTTGCCTCAAATTTTCATTTGCCTATAGCTGTAAACTTGTAATACAGTAATAGTATGCCGATCTTATGTTGTAAATTTGAGTATCTGGGCTCTCAAGTGCAATGACTTACTAGTAAACTAAACATGGAAACGAAAGGCCGGTTCCCATGACGGCCCAAAATTGTAAGGCTGAATACACCATGACGGCCCAACACTGATTACAGTATACACGTATTTTGTGCTGTAGGCATATTATTCTACAGAACTGGACAGGTACAAAACAAACACATACAGCCACACTAGCTAAGGGCCGCCCAAGCTTGTCGTCTACCTGTGCAACTTGAACGCATGATGCGGATCATGCAAGCTACTAGTACGGCAGAAAGAAATACGCACGTGCTCTTTCTTCTCTTGAGCAAAAGGCCGAGCGGTCGCTCAGCATTCTGTCCCTCTCTCACGGTGGCCTACCCATTTGCTGGCCGGCTTTCCAGCCTGGGCGCCGTCCTTGCATTCCACCAAGCAATTATCACAGACCGGTTGCAACCACAGCAAGGACAATTGGATTGGATTGGACGCATGATGTTGGATTCATCATCATTCATGCACACCTAAAAAACAATGCTGCTTTGATGCATGTTGCAACACTTGCGCTGCGCTTTTTCGTTTTGCTGGGGTCACCTGCGCTGCACCTTGGCATGCGCTTTTTTGCCTTGCTGGTAGTGGTGGTAGCGGTGTTCCCCACGGCCCCAGACCGTCTCAATCTTGGGCATTGGATTCATCTAAATGATGGGTGCAAACTGGATTGATATTCGGTATTCAGTCGCCGCTGGAACGTAACCACCGCTTCCGATCGTGCATTCAGTCGCCGCCGGTGTGCTTCCTAATTACTAATATTTGGGCGATATTCGGTATCTCACCTAAACGCCTAAACATTGTTCTTCGATTAGCACGAAGGAGATGATTGACGCCTTTTCTCGAGAAAATAAAAAGGATTGAGACCTACGCATGACAAAGGGATCACGTTCAAGGATAGTAAGATCCGCTACAAACTACTCCCTCTGATTCGTAATAAGCGTCACATCTTTGAATTAAGATTGAACCAGCCTTAGTTCAAAACCATGACACTTATTTTGGATCGGAGAAAGGATATGTTTTTCCTAACGAACAAATTTGCAAGCTCATTATACATAGTTAACCAGCATTGTTTTCGCATCCTTCCCATTATTGGACTGGACAGCTGAAGGACACCCGAAGGTGGTTCACTTGCAAATTTGGATGTGTGCTGGACGTGCTCGTTCACGGATGCAATCATGCATGCATTTCTAGATTTTCGGTGTGCAAAACGTTTATAACCAAGGCCACAGTACACCTACACACCTTCTCAAAAACTAATGGATGGAGCATTGTCCTTGGGGTCAACCACATCTAGATGCACCTGCGTTAATACGAAACGCGTTCTTGGAATAATCGTCGTTGCGTATATGCCAGATCTGTTGCTGGCAACAGTACAATGTACAAGTACGTTCCTATTAGGACGGTAAATAAAGTTATTAGAGCAAGAGTTCTTTAGTACTAGGAATCTCGGTAATAAAATACTGCCTGACTAATTAAACCATCTGAAGCGGTGACTAAGATCTCTACAGGCCAAGGAGCCAACCAGCTAGTAACCAAGAAAGACAAAGAAACCGCTAAAAAACAGTATACAGAAGTACAATTGTTGAAACTGTATTTGGCGGACTATTTTGATGGTGTCACTTAGGTCCTCAAAATATGAAAAGTGTCATTTAGGTCCTCGAAAATCCTTAAAGTGTAATAAGTGTGTACATATGTGACATCTCTAAAATAGTTCAAGGACCTACGTGACACTTTTGAAATAGTTCGAGGACCAGGATAACACACACATTGCACTTTGAGGACTTGGATGACGATTTTCATAGTTCAAGGACCTACGTGACACCTCTGAAATAGTTTGAGGACCTATGATGCACTTCACTCCAATGTAATCAACGCGACGATGGGAATGTGTCATAATATCTATCGCCTCGGGGTTAGTGTAGGATCTAGTTTAAATACAAACGAGATTGGCTCGACAAGACGATTCTTTGTTCTCATAAACATAGAAGTCGAGAACCTTTTTTCTAGAATATGCACGAGCGTGCATACTACATGTTCATAGAAGAAAAGGTGAAGAAAACGCTCCACCAAAGTTTACAGGAAACCTATTTTACAACGCTGATCAAGCAACCTTAACTTAGGTAAACAGAAGTCGAGAACCTTTTGTAGGGTTATTAGCAGAGTAGCAAACTGGGAACATGTCATTTCTTCCTCGTGGCTTCTCCTCTGTATGTTGTCTCCTTTCCATGCATTTTATAAACTTAGCATTGGCTATTTAGTCAGCACCGCAGATTTGGCAATGATCCTAATTAGAGACAAATGTCCGAAGCTTCCCCGGCTGACCACACAACAAAACAGGTGTATTTTAACGAACACATTCTGTTTTGAAGATCTAGATCAGCCTCCTCAAACCCGCGAGGGATCGGTGGATGTGGGTCAAGGCCACCCTGCACCTTTGACACAGACCATATAAGATTCTTAGGCCTGTACATGCAATATTTGTTGGTTTTACTAGCTGTAAATATGAATTTGGGGCAATTATCTTACATGTTAGAGCAAATATCATAAAACCATAACCACTTTGTGGCTAGAGCAACAAAACCACAAATAGTAGACTTTCCATCAGAAAATCATAACTTGTATGGTAACTTGTTTCACAGAAATCAAATCTTTCATATTAGGACGCTTGAGTTTTGACGTTGTTCATGACATTCTGGACCCACCAGTAAGCCGCATGTGGAAAAAGAGTAACTTCACTTGTTTTTTTTTCTGGGACCGCCTTGAGCACTTCCCGACCTAAAATGCATATTACCATTGTTTTTGAAAAACAAAACAAAATGTTGTCTACATTTTTAGCTCAAAATTTCAAGTGCCATGATTATTTTGAAAAAAAGGTTCTAGTAAATGAACAACCTTGAACTGAACATCTGAGAATTCTTAACCCGCTCAACAAATTGAGAGAAACTTTAGTCTTTGTTTTTCAGCTACAAGTTTGGTTCAAATTTGGCCTAAAACTAAAATTGCCCGAAAAATTCTAGAATATGAACAACATTGGCCAGAACATTCAAAATCTCAGCTGATTACAAATTCGGCTTAGAATTGGCCCAAAAACTCAAAGCATCAAGATTTTTTTTCCACAATTTTGGTTAGGTTTAAGGCGGTCCGCTCCAGAAGAAATTATTTTTTCGCCATGTGGCGGACCAACTAGTGGATATGTGATGCCAGAAATAATGTCAAACATCTTAGTCCGAAAGTTTGTTTTTCGAAAAGGAGGATAACCCCCGACCTCTGCTCTAGCGATGCATACAGCCATCTTAATCCAAAAGATTTGGGTTCCGTGAAGAAATTTACCCTGAAATTTGTGATTTTCTGACAAATGTTTATAAAAGTCCTGATTTTGTGGAAGTCTTGCCATTACAGTTGTGGTTTTGTGATATTTTGTCACATGTTAAGCACATAATATTCCTCAAAGGAAAATGTTAAGCACATAGTCATAACAAACAACACATTTAACTAAGTTGATAAATAAAATATTCTAAAGAGATAAGAAAAATTATAACAAATACCCAACTGGCAGGGTGACAGGCTGACACAATGCATCGAGCACCGTTGAGTAGTCAAGTCAACCCATTTGGTGCCACTGGCCTCTATTCCATTTCCAGCCGTACTAAGCTTGCACGGTGCTACTACCACCATTTTCCCGAGATGAACGGGGCTCGAACATTACTTAAACCTCGCTGAAACAAAACCAGCAACGGATGACCAACCCAGCACCTAGAAAACATTGCCATACCACTAATACGATGCTTAGGGTGCACGGACGCGCTGGCCAATCACCCCCCGTAGCAGACGCGAGTAATATACCCCGTGAACGCGTATGGCCACATTGAGATCCGCGGCCGGCCTGCCGTCCAAAGATTCGCCATGCCGCCCTCCAGCCCGACGCGCCGGCGACAAGATCTATACCACGCACCCCCTCCGCAACCACCGTGGCGTGTGCATCGGTCGAGCTCACCTTCCTGCAGCGAAACTTCAAGGAAGCTCTGCTCTGCAGAGGAGAAGGCGCGAGCCGGAGCAACGGACAGGCCACGGGTCTCGCGAACGGATGTGTCGGTTTGGTGCGTGGGAAACCCCCGGGGATTATTGGCCCGGCCGGGGAGACCAGACCAAATGGCCCGTCGTGCAGCGCGGGTGGCGCCCCACTGTCCGGGCAGCGGAGCATGCATGTGCGCGGCGCCACCCGACGTGGCGAGCGCCTCGTCGTCGTCGCGCGCATGCACGGCGCCACGCGGGACGTACCTCGCTGGCTGGCCGGGCCGGTAGCCGACGCCCCGGCCCTGCGGTTCAACTACGCTGCCTCCCCGCTCGGTTGGTGGTGGAAATTGGTGTCGTTTGTCTCCTTTGGCGTTCTTGGCGACGATTGTTCCATGGCCTCGCGGGCTCCCAGCAAGCACCTGGTTCTTGTTTGGACTGACCTTCGAATCTACGATCGATCTCGTGGAGCGGAGACGGGCACGATCATGGGCTGCTTAGAATAGTGAACACAGTATAAGTGCAAGTTTCTAGGCATATGGATAGGGTCGTGAAACGGCTTGTCGCTTCTACATCGAGTGTTATCTGATATGATACACGACAACCTATAATGGGTAATGCATGTCAGCTGGTTTCCATATGCGCACAAGTACTGTAGAAACTATGGCCAAGAAAGGTTATGGGCATGCATGCTTGCTTTCGACACTATGGACAAGAAAGCTTCCCGGAATGCCTCTGTGGCTTGACCTTGTTCTTTGAAGTGAAACTCCCGTAGATTTGTATGCATGTGTGACTCTACGGGAGATTAAGAGCTACACATACATAGATTTACATGGGTTTTACAAACAGGTGGGTTGTGATTGGATATTAAAGGGGGAGGGGCCCACTTTCATGAGAAAGGGAAGTGGGGAGTGGTTAGTTAGAAAGAAAGAAGCCTAGTCAGCGTGTAATTACGTGTAACTCTATGTTTAACATTACTCTACTCCTCTTCAAATCTCAACCTTAAGACACGGCTTCTACGTATTCTCGTCCCGTTTAAAACTGGCACCAAAGGAAGGTTACACTTACACGCACGCAGTACTGGGTGGACGTGTCCACGCACGATTCATGTCTGGTTTTAGGGGGGTGAGCCAACAGATGCAGCGAGACTGCGAGAGTCCACCGCGCTTTGTTGACGATGACGGAACCATGCACGCACACAGACAAACCGCGGCCGTTGACACAACCTACGCGTACGTATAGCTAGCAAGCTAAATCGAATCAGACCAGTGGTCCATGCGGCCGGGCATGTGAACTTGTGAAGTCCGTCAACTTTGGTCCGCCGGGCGCGCCACGCGTACCGTGGCCCATGACGAGACGCGGATAGGAGACTACGCGCCGCGACACGCTAGACTCTACATGTGCCTACATGCCTACGTACATGCGAGCTTAGCTCTAGCTCTAGCGCAAGCTTTGGCGAGGCTTTTGGCCTACCTGCAACCGAAAAAGCTCACTGACGCAAACGATGCGAGGGGATATTCCAGAAACTTCTGCAACACGCTCGTATAGGTCTTTTCGCCAACTTGGCTCTCTGGCCTAAAAAATCTGAGGCCCCGTTCGGTTTGGAGTTGAAGAAACCACAGGAATGGCAGAGGATACAGGAATGGCAGAGGAATACGATGCTAAAACATAAGAATCAGTACTTAATTCATGAGCTCTGCGGTTCAAACGTTCACACTCTTGTCCCTGGAAACGTTTTGTAATCCAAGCCCTAAAACTAGATGAACTTTTTTTTTTGCGGGTAAAACTAGATGAACTTATTTTAAAAAGAAAAATACAAACTTGGCCCACACCAGCTTGAAGGGGTTTGAGCAGGATGTGATATGATTTTCACACACTTGCAAACTCAAACAACAAAGGAAGTTCTAAAAATAGTGGATTATGAAATTGTAAATTTAGTTAATAAATGAAACCTTAGAGGCGGAGAAAGTCATAGTGGTTGAGATCGGAGGATCAGTAAGGCAGAGGGGGCCTTGGAGGCGATGGAGTCCACCACGTGTTTGATAACTTTCAGAAGTAGCAGTGACAAGTGGGGTTGGCAGCACTGGAGAATTTTATTTTTGGTGGTGCTCCTCGGGTGTCAGTCGTGACTTTCAGGGTGAAAATCTAAGGTCTGACCTTCATTGGTTGTGCCTGGCAATTGCCTTGATGAAGGTATTGTTTTGAGAGCTTGGTCTTTCTCCAGGGTGAAAACCTATGATTTTGGATCGGGCGACAAGGGCGCTTGTGCACTGTTTTCTTTTTGAAGGCGTTGCTTTTGGAGACCATTTACGTTTTTCGGGTGTTATATTTGATGGTGGTTTATGTGTTGCTACTAAGAGAAGTTGATCACTGTGGCGAGATATTTTTTTCTTTCTTTTTTGTTTTGTTTTCGGGCTATGTGCATCCTCGATGTCTTTGCGGTAGCTTGTTGGTGCAGAGGCCGGGTGTAATTGGTATCTTTGCGATATTAATATATTCCTCCTTTCAAAAAAATGAAACATTAGAGAAAATCAGCATTTGAAGATAATGTCGAGAAGTCCTAGAAAACTTAGATATATAAATGACAATAAGGCAATAAGTTCATGAATAGCCATGGAAAATCAGGAAATATGAGATATTTTCAGGAATGTTCATTAGAGTTTTTCAAAACAAAATCCAGAATAGCACACAGCGAATGTTCATCCGTTGATAGACTATATCACTTAGCTTAATCTCGTAGCAGACAGCGAATTGAACATAGCTCAGTTCAAGTCGTACATTTGACATGGGTGCTCCTACTTTTCTAGTTTTATTTCAGGATTTAAGGGCTTTATTCTTTCAAGTATTGTGTTTCAAAAAAAGAATAGTATCACATACTATATTAGTTCAAGTTGTACACTTGGCATGAGTGCTTGTACATTTGTTTCCATCCCTCTATGCCTTTTCACAGCCTTCTCGCATCAGAACAAGTCAACCTCTAACTCCTCTTCACCGACGACGTTGTTGTCACGTCGTCCCTGGCTCGGTCTTACGAGCGTCTCCACACCTCGGTAGGCTCACCATGGCGCGCCCGTCTCGGCCTCAGACGCTGGGTTAAATTGACTGATCCGAGTTGCATTTCAGACAACTGATAAATAGCAAAACTGACAGGAAAATAGAAGTCACTGGTTAGTGACATGATTGTTTGGAACCAATGTTTTGATCCATCAAAACAGCAGTTTGATGTGGCATTAACACTGTGATGTTGTTACGTTTGCGGTAACCTTGCAATAATTACCTCTACTGCGAGTTGCAAGCTACAACGTTGTACAACCTCACTCACAGCTACTGAGAGCATAATTGGTTTGGTGCCAAAAATTGGCATGCCAATGTTTGGCATTGCGTCAAATATTGACCACTACTTGGTTGGTTACCGAGTTGTCTTGCCTATCTCACACAAAATTGTCAATTGTTGGCAAGTATTGGTAGTGCTAATATTTGGTAATGTCAACATTTGGCTAGCCAAATATTGGCAGCAAACCAATATTTCATCTAGGGTTCACACTATCATTCGTTCTTCGCAACCGTTGGATGCTAATCCGGTGGCAGTGAGCTGTCTTGTCGGTTTGTTTTCTGAATGTGTTTTTTCCTTTCTGAAGATCGCATTGCCGTGTTTGATTGTACGTATATATTTGGACTGTACCTCACCATGTTTCGTTGTAACTTGTACTCCGTCCATTCCCGCGTACAGGCTGGGCGGGTACGCCATGTACGCTGTCCAACTTAACCGCGTACAGGCCGGAGCTCACCGTGAGCTTGATCAGAATAAGAATAAATATCTTCTTCACCGAGTAGCCAATTGACTGTGACCGCAACGAATAGCCCGCCGGAGTCCACGGCTCCACGGCATCGCTGGCACAACAAACCTCCAGCCAGGCTGTGCTGCCCCCACTACCGGCTACACGACAATGCTCCCTCTGCCTCCACGCTGCGTCTCCCTCAGCCGCTCCGCTATATATACCATCGCCGTCTCCGGCAGCAAGCACACCACGCATTGCATTACCACAAGAACGGCGCAAACAAGAGAAGCGCAGGACAAGTAGCCAGACAGAGAATTTAGAAGCCGCACACACGCGACGACCAAGAGACATACAGTCGAAATGGGCCTGTGTGTGTCATACGACGCGGCGGCCGACGGCCCGGCGACGGCGAGGGTGGTTCTCCCCAGCGGCGAGCTACGGGAGTACTCGCCGCCCGCAACGGCAGCGCTCGCGCTGGAGGAGGTCGGCGAGAAGGGGTGGTTCCTGTGCGACGCCGACAGGATGGGGTTCGAGGGCTCCCTCGCGGCGGTGGCCGCCGGCGAGGAGCTCCAGCCGGGGCAGATCTACTTCGTCCTCCCGAGCGAGATGCTGCGCCGCCGCCTCGCCCCCGAGGAGGTGGCCTCGCTTGCCGTCAAGGCCAGCGCCGCCCTCGTCAAGGCCGCCACCGTGTCATCAGCCGGCGGCCGGCGCCGGCGAGGCTCCGTGGCGCCGCTCTTGTTCGCGCCGTCCGAGGAGGACTACTCGGCCGAGGATGCCTTCACCCTGGCGACGTTCGCTGCGAAGCCGACGGTGGCGCAGAAGCGGAGGGTGGCGTACCGAGGCGGCAGGTCGCCGCCGAGGTTCTCGCCCGACCTAACCGCCATCTCCGAGAGCGAGTAGAGGTGCATGGCACACGAGACTGCCAAAAAAAAAAAAGGGCGCATCGTTGCACATAGCCCTGCCTCGCCTGGCCCCGACTAACGCGTGGGCCCGTCCGCTGATGCTAGATCGGACGGCGGGGACGCGGAGATAGACGCGGCAAATGCTTTTTTTTTTTTTTGAGTGGACGCGCGCGGCAAATGCTTGATAGGATGTGGATGTGTGGAGTGTGGGGTGGCCGTGGTAGAAATAGTCGCGTCTTCGGCGTTGTTAATTTAAACGCCAGAAGCACGAGGAAATGCACATACAGATATGCATGTCAATGTAATGTAAATACAGCGCCCGCAAAAAAAATGTAGATACTGTATAAATGTTGTGGAGTACGTATGCTCGGTTACTGGCCTGAACTTTAACTCCACTGTTAGTGCCTCATTTTTAGGTTTGCCTTGTGCAGAAGTAATTTTCCAAGTTCCAAGCCAATGATTAGGTTACACTTGCCTAAAAAAAAACTAATTTTGTTACACTAAAATAAATAAGAAAATGAGTATGTGCTATTTTTTTTGGGAAATGGAAGATAGTGTTTGATATGCTGTTATTTGTGGGCTTCTTCTTGTTGTGTTAGTTCTATTCTCATGGGTGGCGAGGCCTATGTTTTCCCCCACTCCGTGCTTCGGCCCCGGATTCCTTGCATTGCTTGATCCAGCCATGCTTCTTTGGAGCGACAGGTGGACCGAGGTTTCATTTGCTCGTCGGTATACCCAGTGGGCTTCTTCTCGCTTTTCCGATAAGGGTGTTTATACTCAAGCAGAGGGTGTTTCCACAAGTCATGCACTGCGTTGCAAATCGAGCAGACCGGCAATGGAGTCATATTACGCCGTGCTCTCTCTTCTCCAGTTGGTAATGAAGATCTGTCCAGCCGCAACGCAAAGTGTGAAGTTTTGCTCATACACCTTCCACAATTTCTACAAATTCTTTTCATGCTGCTATTGGGCAGCTAGTCACCCTCCTTATTACTCCCTCCGTCCCAAAATAAGTGACTCAACTTTATACTAGATTTAATACAAAGTTAGTATAAAGTTGGGGCATTTATTTTGGGACGTTAGTATAAAGTTGAGTCGTTTATTTTGGGACGGAGGGGGTACTACCGTTTGAAGCCGACCATGATGACCCAATATTCTCTTCTTCAGTAGATTACACTACACATGTATTTTAAGCTGTAGCCATATAGTAGTACAGTCTACAGAATTACTGCAAAACAAGTCTTTATCGAAAAATAAAACTTAGAAGTAGGTATCAAACAAACATATACAGTCACACCATTGGCTCGCGCCGGTTCTAGGAATAACTAAGGGCCACACAAGCTTGTCGTCTACCTGCAACTTGAACGCATAATGCAGGCCATGGTACTACGAGTGAGAGAAATAAACACGTGGTTTTACTATTGGTTGGTGCCGGTTCGAGGGATAACCAAGGGCCACACAAGCTTATCGTCTACCTGCAACTTGAACGCATAATGCGGGCCATGGTACTACGAGAGAGAGACACAAATAAACACGTGGTTTTTCTTCCCCTGGGGAAAACGCCAGATCTGTCGCGCTGCATTTTGTCCCGGCCCTCTCTCTCTTTCACACACACACACACACACACAAGGTGGCCTCCCCATTTGTTGGCCGGCTTTCCAGCCTGGGCGGTGTCCTTTGATTCCGCCAAGTGATTATCACAGATCGGTTGCAAGTTGCAACCACAGCAAGGACAAATTGGATGCATGATGTTGGATTCATGCACACCTAAAAGAATTGTTGGTTTCATGCATGTTGCAACACTTGCACTGCACCTTGGCATGCGCTTTTTGCCTTGCTGGTAGCTAGCCTGGTACTAGTGCTTCCCCATGCATGGCCCCAGACTGCCCCCTCTTGGACATTGGATACATCCAAATGGGTGTGATTTGAATTGATTTGCTTCACAGCTCTACTCCGCTGGAACGTAACTATTGAGTGCGATCGTGCATTTCGGGCACTGCTGGTGTGCGTCCTAGTATTTAATAATTCGACGATATTTGGTATCTCACCTAAACTGTTTTCTTCGATTAGCACGAAGGAGATGATTGAGACCTACGCATGACAAAGGGGTCGCGCAATCAAGGATAGTAAGATCCTCTGTAAAACTATTGTTTTCTAACGAACATGTCGATTTGCAAGCTCGTTAATATTTGCATGTACTGTTGAAAGGACACACAATGGTGGTTCAATTTGCATATCTGGATGTGTGCTGGGCGTGCTGGTCCATGAACGCAATCATGCATTTCTTCGCAACATTCTAGATTTTTCGGTGTGCAAAACGTTTATAGCCAGGGACGTAGTACACCTTCAAAAACTAATGGATGGAGCATGTCCACCAGGTCAACCACATCTAGATGCACATCTGAAACGCGGGTCCGTAACATGATGAAAACATAGCACCTTTCATACGCGTTCTTTGAGAAAATCGCCGTTGCGTATATTTCAATGTTGTCACTGCCAGCAGTACAAGTACTTCCGTGTTAGCATCATGTGTCTCTCTTCACTCTAGTTCACACGACGGTAAAAACAAGAATTTATTACTAGGAATCTCAGTAATAAAATGCTGCCTGACTAATTAAACTATCTGAAGCAGTGACTAAAGATGTTTACAACAGGCCAAGGAGCCAGCCAACCCAGTAATCAAGAAACAAGAAAAAACAGCTACAAAACAGCATACAGAACTGTAGTTGTTGAAACTGTATTAATTTGGCGGAGCAATGGAATAGTCGACGATTGAAATGCGTGACGATATCACCTCAGCTACTTGCTTAAGAGCATCTCTAGCAGACTCCGCATAAGTGGTCAAACCCGTAAAATTTTTGCGTTTTACTGTTTTGGGTGAAAAAAGTGTCCAGAGCAAAAACCGTAAAAGTGGTCTAACCCGTAAAATTTTTAAGGGCCACCGCAAATGTACACCCGAAACCCTTATCTTTGGAGGTTGGAAGGCCGAATCTAGGGGGCCCTGTATACCGGTCAAACCTCGTCGGAGCAAACACGCCGCCGCGGAGTTTGCCGGAATCCGCCCTAAACTCGCCGGAATTCATCACCGCACACCGGAAAAGGCCGCTAGGCGCCGCAATCGATCGCCGCCGGTTCGAATTGGACGAGCTCGACATAGCCGTGGCCTCCCATGACCTCAGCCTGGCCGCCGGAATCCTCCCGGCGCGGCAGGCAAAGGGGCACGACTCGGCTGGCAATAGAGTAAGGCGCGGACGGCGGGGCGTGGCCGGCAAGGCTGGGCGCGGATGACGGAGGCGACGGGGCGTGGCCGGCAAGGCTGGGCGCGGACGACGGAGGCGACGGGGCGTGGCCGGCGAGGCTGGGCGCGGCCGGCGCGGTGATGGGGCGCGACCGACAGGGGCGGTGTGCGGCCGACGGGCGGCGGGCAACGCGGCGCGGCCGAAGGGGGTTGGATGCGACCGGCGTGGCCGGTGCGGCCGGCTGGGGGAAGGGGCGGCAGCTGCCGGACTGGAGGAAGGAGTTCTTTATTCCAGTTTTACAGTTTGTTTTACAATATCTGTCCGGCCGCAACTAAAATGAACCCTTAAAATGCATTTTTTTTCAACCCGTATCTCAGTTTTGCAGTTTGCGATTTTAAGGGGTATGCTAGAGAAGTTTACTATTATTATTTTGGAGTAGTAGCAGTTCAAATACAGACAAGATTGGTTCGACAAAACGATTCTTTATCTGCATAAACTAGAACTTTCTGCAGTGCTACCGCCTAGCAGAGTAGCAAACTAGGAACATGCCATTTCTTCCTCATGGCCTCTCATCCGTATGCTGTCTCCTACGCTTGCCTTCTAATCCGTATATACTACTTCGATTTGGCCATTTAGTCCGCACAACAGATTTGAAAATGATCCTAATCAGAGACGAACGCCTGAAGCTGTGAAGCTTCCCTTCTGACCAAGTGACCAGTGACCACACACTGAAACGGGCGTATTTTATCGAACACATTCTTTTTGGAAGATCTAGATCGGCATCTTGTTTCGTCCTTGTCATTGCCTACTCAAACGCGCAAGGGGCATGTGGATGTGGTTCGAGGCCACTCAGTGATCTGACACAAAGAATATAAGATTGTCAAGCAATATTAATTAGGTGGTTTTACTAGCTGTAAATACAAATTTAGGGAAATTACCTTATATGTTAGAGCAAATATCATAAAACATTAACTTTTTTTGTTGCAATAATCATAAAACCATAACTATTGTGGCTAGGGTGTCGCAAACCACAACTATAGTAGAGTTTTTAATCAAAAAAAATTATAGTAGAGTTTTTGTTGATACAAAGAATTTCTGGCACGTGTCCAATCGGGTTCAAGGTGGTCCGACCAAGGCAAAATCAATCTTTTTCCATGTAGCGGACCAACTATTGGGTTTATAGTGTCAGAAATAGCGTCAAACATCTTAATCTAAAGATTTGGTTTATGTGAAATTACTTGCCCTAAAATTTGTGGTTTTACAATAATTTTATAAAAAAGTTATGATTTTGTGAAACAACCATAATATATGTGGTGTCGTGACATTCATCGTACCAAATATTACATATTTTTGTGCGGGGAAAAACCTTTGATCTATTCATCAAACATCATGACAACATAAAGAACACCAGAACAAAAATTGCACCCATGTTCGTAGACCACCTAGCGACGACTATAAGAACTGGAATAAGCAGAAGGCACGCCGCTATCATCATCCCTCCCTCACCGGCAGCGGCGTAGCTAGGCCCTAGACTACCATGGCTGTGGCCTGAGGCATAGCAACTTCATGCTTCATTTCCTGTAGCAACAGTAGTACGGTTTGGTACTGTTTAGCACTGTAGCAACAACCTTGGCCGGGGGCGTGTCTCTGATGTGGCTACGCCACTACTCACCGGAGTCGACCAAACCTTCTTATAGTAAACAGTTGGAAAGTCGTTGTGCTAAGACCCAAAGAACAGTGCACCAGAACAGCTCCCGTCCTCGATGAAGAGAAGCGTAGATCGTAAGGATCAAATTCATACACACGAAAGCAAACGAACGGAGATCGAATCTAAGCAGATCTACCAAAGACAAACACCAACCAAATCTCACGAGATCCGCCGGAGACACACTTCCACACGCCCTTCGACAACACTAGACTCATTACTGGGGCGGGGGCAGACAAGGGAAAACCTTATTCCAACTTCAAGGAGGCGTCACCGGCTCACCTCCTAAAAGGACACAAACCTTAAACAAACTGACAAAAACACCTAATAAAAGATGCAGGAGTCATCTCGCTGGCAAGGACCGGGAGGCACCATAGGCCCTAAGGCCACAGAAGATGAGCTAGATCGGTCGTGGAGCAGGCAGGACGCGAAGAAACCCTAGTTAGAAATAGTGTCGAACATTCTAATAGGAAAACTGGATCCTGTGAAACAACTTGATATTTTTTTGAAATTACTGTTCTGTGAAACCCTACTGATAATAGTGGCATTGTCGTGATATTTGCTCCATGTTAAGCACACTCATCGTAACAAACATTACATCTAACTAAGTTGATAAAATGTTCGAAAGAGACAAGAAAAAATAGAACAAATACGTACCCACCAGACAGGTTGACACAATGCATCAAGCACCGTTGAGTAGTCAAAGTCAACCCATTTGGTGCCACTGGCCTCTATTCTGTTTCCAGCCGTACTAAACTTGCACGGTACTAGCACCATTTTCCCGAGATCAATGGGGCTCGAACATTACTTAAACCTAGCTGAAGCAAAACCAGCAAACCCAGCACCTAGAACCATGCTATACCACTCATACTATCGACAGTACAACTCGACGCTTACGGTGCACGGACACATATGGCCACGTTGAGATCCGCGGCCGGCCTGCCGTCCAAAGATTCGGCATGCCGCCCTCCGGCCCGACGCGCCGGCGACAAGATCTATACAGCACACCCTCTCTGCAACCACCGTGGCGTGCGCATCGGTCTATCGGGCAAACCGGCGAAGTCGAGCTCACCTTCCTCCAGCGAAAGTCCAAGGAAGCTCTGCTGCACGGCCGCAGAGGCGATGGAGCAACGGGCGGCGCGACAGGCCACGACGCTGGGGTTCGGATATGTCTGTTTGGTGCGTGGGAACCCCCCTGGGAATTATTTGCTCAGCTGGGCGACCAGACCAAGTGGCTCGTCATGCAGCGCGGGTGGCGCCCGACTGTCCGGGCAGCGCGGCATGCATGTGCGCGGCGCCACCCAACGTGGCCGAAGCCGGCGAGCGGCTCGTCGCCGTCGCGTGCATGCACGGCGCCACGCGCGACGTACCTCGCTGGCTGGCCGGGCCGGTTTAACTACCCTGCCTCTCTGCTCGATTGGTGGGATTGTTCATGCATGCATGGTCCTTGAAAATGGTGTCGTTTGTCTCCTTTGGCGTTCTTGGCGACGCCTGCATGATCTCGCGCTCCGAAGAAACACCTGGTCCTTGTTTGGACTGATCTGCGATCGATTCCGTGGAGCGGTGAGGTCCGTTGATTAAGCATCCTGTGGTTCAGAGACGGGCACGTTCATGAGGCTGGTTAGAACAGTGAACGAAGTATTCTATTCCACGCACCGTACAAGTGCAAGTTTCTATGCATATGGATAGGGTCGTGAAACGAGTAGGGTGTTTCGCTGCCCAACCTCACCTTCACCTACACCCGGTTAGAAAAAGTTCGTATAAAATTCAAAACAATATAAAAAATACAAAAAAATTATGCGTTAGACAATTTGATGCGTGAGGGCATGTACAACGCTGTACAATCAGCCGTCTATAACAGGTGCCAACTAGGATATTTGATTATGTGGAGGAAAGAGAAATAGGAGAGAGAATTGGTCCGTCGGTAGAATTACAGACGGTCGATAGCGCTGAAATCTCGCCCGCTATCGACGGCCTTTTCCCGTTGTACCGAGGCTGTCTGCAGTCTGCACTCTCGTATTCTCACCTTCACGGACGATCCAATATTTGAATTCCAATACCGCTGAGGAGCGATATGATCATCGATGTGGAGCTCCTGTCACTGTCGCCGGTGGTGAGACAGTCCTTCAGTCTTGAGGAATGAGGAGGGAAGATGATGTGAGCAGCCGGCCGGCGGCAGGCTGTGGCCATTCGCCGGGGCCGCCACCAGAGCTTAGCGGACGTTCGCGAATCCGCCGCAGGCCCGCATCTCGTCCGGCATACATGCCACTAGCGCCCAGATCTCCTTCGTGTTCACCATGGCCGAAGTGCAGAGCTTCTGGCTGCCGCTCTTTAAAGCAAAGTCCAGCTATCTCTATGTTTGGATGACTCCACAGTGCACCCATGACATGCCTGATGGTTTTGGTAGATTGGAATAATTCTTTCGAGGATTAGAATGGATGCATGCGGGACAAGAATTGCCCTATAGTGTTTCTTGCCTCCGTAATCACACCCTGCTAATTGTATAGTCACCTAAACAGACGTCGCGTTGTAGCAGTTGTCATTAGCCCTGTCTAGAGATGATATGGCAGAGTACTACAGACAACTGCTGTCTGACCATTGTACATGCCCTAAGGCCTGCTTCAAATTTCAAGTCATTTGGACTTCTGAGTAGCTCTCAGCAAAAAAGACAAAATGGGCCAAAACAGTATCTGAACAGTAAACATTTTTTTACAGAACCCGAATTTGTCTTTTTTAGTATATGTTTTGATCTTTTTTGTCAGCGCAGGTGCAGTGCAGATGAGCTTGGGTGCAGAGATGGATTTTGGTCATGAAACAGCTTGTCGTTTCTATGCATATATGGAGTACGCATATCGCTAATCGAGTGTTTTCTGATACGATACACGACAACCTATGATGGGGCTTCTAGTCTAGTAATGCATGTCAGCTGGTTTCCATATGCACACAAGTACTGTGAACCACTATAGACAAGAAAAGTTCCGGGCTTGCATGCATGCTTTCGAATACTATGGACAATAATGCTTTCGGGCATGGCTCCGTGGTTTGACGTTGTTCATTAAATTGTGAAACTCCCGTAGATTTGCACGCATGCATGATCCTTCTAATCTCAAAGTTAAAACATCATGTCTTCTACATGATCATGTATAATATTGGGCACCAACCCAAAGGTACACGCATGCATGCAAACTACCGTAGTACTCTTTGGACGTGTCCATGCGTCCACGCACGATTCATGTCTGGTTTTTTAGGGGTGAGCCAACTGATGCAGCGAGAGTCCACCACACTTTATTACGTTCGCCAACGGACGATGACGGAACCATATGAATGCACACAAACAAACCTCGGCCGTTCACTGAACCTACACGTACAGCAAGCTACGGCCCATGCGGCCACCTGAAGTCCGTCAACTTTGCTCCGCCGGCGCGCCACGCGTACCGTGGCCCATGACGAGACACGGCATGGCGCCGCTCCGGCGATGGCGTCTCGCTCCCGAACAGGGGGCTACATGCCTACGTGCATGAAAACTTTGGCGAGGCTTTTGGCCTACACGCAACTGAAAAAAGGTCAGTGACGCATGAGCCGCTTGTTGTGTTTTTTGTCTTTTATTTAGTGCTTGTTGAGCTGTGTCCTCAGCACAACCCCGTCTGGACTTGTGTGTGCTACCATGTGTGTTTGTGCGTGTGTATGCGGCATGAACCTTGTTGATTTGTTGGGCCTTATGACTCTGGTGGTTTGCTTTATATATAAAGCGGGGCGACATTTTTTTCCGGATAGTATAAAGAACATCAGAACAAAAATTACATCCATGTCCATAGATCACGTAGCAACGGCTACAAGCACTGGAACGAGCAGAAGGCGTGCCGCCATCACCACCCCTCCCTCACCGGAGTCGAGCAAATCTTCTTGTAGTAGACAGTTGGAAAGTCACTGTCCTAAGGCCCGCAAAGAACAATGCACCAGAATAGAAACCGTCCTTGATGAAGAAAAGTGTAGATCGTAAGGATCCAACCCATAGACACATGAACACAGACAACAAAGACCGAATCTACGAAGATCTACCAAAGGCAAACACCAACCAAATCACACGAGACCTGCCGGAGACACACCTCCACACGCCCTTCGACGACACTGGACTCACTACCGGGGCGGGGGCAAGGCGGGGAGAACCTTATTTCATCTTCAAGGAGCCACCGCCGGCTCGCCTCCTAAGAGGACACAAACCCTAAACAGATTACGAAAAACATCTAAAAGAGAAGCAGGAGTTCTCTCGCTGGCAAGGACCAGAATCTACCGCGCCTCCTTGGCCTTAAGGCCATAGAAGGAGGTAGATCGGCGGTGGAGCCGGCGGGATGCGAGGAAACCCTAGTTAGAAATAGTGTCAAATATTCTAATTAAAAAATGGATCCTGTGAAACAACTCGATAATTTTTTAAGTTATTGTAAGAAATATACGCACACGGTCTAACCCCTATTCCTCGATCCTTTTGCGTGGTTCCGCTCACAATGATCAATTGAGGCTAGGGGTTAGGGACCTTTATATAGTGCTATTCCAGTTAATTTTAAACTGTATAAACTGCAGATATATGTTCAGATAAAATCTGTTTAAACGAAGACTGCATGTTAACTTAACCAACCACGATCATTAGTAACCATCAAGGAGTTTCATCTGCAAACTGTCCCATAAGCACGTACGTGTGAGTCGCACGCTGAATTTGAATTACAATTCAAATTCACAGGCTTTACCAATTCATGGAGCCAATCCCATGAACAACCTGGCATTTCATAATATGTTGTGCCCGGGCAAAATATACATTAGTATAATAAATATTGCAGCATTAATAAATACTGTCTCCAGCATATACGTACCGGCTTCCATGAACTATATTCCATTCATGTATTCCAAGCAATATTCAAGTGCATCGATAAATTCCATATCGAGGTAAACATATTCCAGGAATTATGTAGTATAGATAAAATGTTGCAAGCCACACATAAGTATTTCCTACAGTTATGGTTTCGTGAAACCCTAGCGATAATAGCTGCGGTGTCGTGATATTTGCTCCATGTTAAGCACAGTCATCGTAACAAACATTACATCTAACTAAGTTGATAAAATATTCGAAGCAGACAAGAAAAAATAGAACAAATACGCACCCACCAGACAGGTTGACACAATGCATCGAGCACCGTTGAGTAGTCAAGTCAACCCATTTGGTGCCACTGGCTTCTATTCTGTTTCCAGCCGTACTAAACTTGCACAGTACTAGCACCATTTGGCCGAGATCAACGGGGCTCCAACATTACTTAAACCTAGCTGAAACAAAACCAGCAAACCCAGCACCTAGAACCATGCAATGGAAGGTGCTTAGAAGAGGTGCTTAGAGAAATAAACCAGAATTTTCTTAAGCATCAATACTTATTTGTACAAAATAGACGCTTAACTAAGCGTCCCTCCTATAAAAATAGGCATCGGTGCTTCAGAAAAATTCAGTTTATTTTTCTCAGCACCTTCCTAAGCATCTTTCATTGTACAAGGCCTAATACTATCGACAGTACAACTCGACGCTTACTGTGCACGGACACATATGGCCACGTTGAGATCCGCGGCCGGCCTGCCGTCCGAAGATTCGCCATGCCGCCCTCCGGCCCGACGAGCCGGCGACAAGATCTACACAGCACACCCTCTCTGCAACCACCATGGCGTGCTCATCGGTCTATCGGGCGAAGTCGAGCTCACCTTCCTCCAGCGAAAGTCCAAGGAAGCTCTGCTCCGCAGGGCCGGAGAGCGGAGAGGCGATGGAGCAACGGGCGGCGCGCCAGGCCACGACGCTCGGGATCGGATGTGTCTGTTTGGTGCGTGGGAACCCCCCTGGAATTATTGGCTCGGCCGGGCGACCAGACCAAGTGGCCCGTCGTGCAGCGAGGGTGGCGCCCCACTGTCCGGGCAGCGCGGCATACATGTGCGCCGCGCCACCCGACGTGGCCGAAGGCGGCGAGCGGCTCGTCGTCGTCGCGTGCATGCACAGCGCCACGCGCGACGTACCTCGCTGGCTGGCCGTGCCGGTTTAACTACCCTGCCTCTCCCTCTCCGCTCGATTGGTGGGAGTGTTCATGCATGCATGCATGGTCCTGGGAAATGGTGCCGTTTGTCTCTTTGGCGTTCTTGGCGACGTCTGCATGATCGCGCGCTCCTTGTTTGGACTGATCTGCCATCGAGTCCGTGGAGCGGCGAGGTCCGTTGATCGCGCGCTTGCATGCATGCTTTCGAATACCAGTGAAGTCTATTTTAAACCTTAAGGTCATAGAGCTGGTCATAAATAAACCCTGACCTTTAAATTCCTGAAGTATGTATCCTGTAGTCATTGATACCGGTCAATCTCAACCCCGAACCTTTCTGTACCAGTTTGGCGCGCTGGGAAACCAGCTATCCCGGCCAGGATCGCACTCTTAATCTCACTGACTGCATGGACCCACATGTCATATTCATCCCTAATCTCTCTCCAAGAAACTGCGGCAGCTGTGTCTTCGAGTATCGTGACGGGCTAGTTGCAAATCATGCCGCGCGCATCTGCCAGTCGAGCCGCCGCGGTTGAGACGAGGCCCTTAGCGAGGAGCACGTATAGGACCTTGTCGCGGCTGGCCGTATTAGGTAATGCGGAGGACAAGCTCCGGCGCGAACGCGCGCGCGCCAGCCGGAGGCTCAACTGCCCCGGCCGATTGATTCCGTTTTGCCCGATGTGCCTGGATAAGTAGTAGCTAAACGATCTAGCACCAAACGCTCATATATGTGGTAACCAACTTAATCGATCTTGGCCTGATTGATTGATATGATCGAATATGCGCAGACCTCAGGCACGCAGGAATTAATATGTGATGTTTCTTAGTGGGGCACTCCGGTGACTTGTAAGTCACCATCATCTGCGACGTGTGCTACGGACCCCAACCCATGAGAAAGCTAGCATATGTCCCAGTCTAAAGTCATGTTTCTTGCCCCTCCAGCTCATTTGCCCCTCCACAAATTCAGCCCAAGCTCCGCCACTGGCTACGGAGACATATATCCCAGAGACCAGCGCGTGGCCGCTCAGGATGGGCTGACCGCGTCCGTGGCACTCTGCATCTGCAGCTTCCCGTCTGCGAGCGTGGCGGCCATGGACTACGGCCGCTCATGTGCAGAGGTTGAGGCCGCGGACAGCGAGGATGACGCTGCGGGACCTGCTGGGCCAGCAAGTGTGCGACTGCAAGCTGGTCTTCTCAGGGTACTCAGCTCGTCTTCGCGGGCTACACAACTCGTCTTCGCGAGGCATTCACTCGGCTGCCGCACCGCGACACCCATGGCAGTGCTGATGGTGACTGCCTGCCACGGCGCCCAGGGCGTGCGCGCGCACTACACGCCCCTGTCCGTGGAAGACCCCCGAGGCGCGCGTCGCTGCTCCGCCGCGTTGCTGGCGTCCAGGCACCTGCACTGATTTCAGGAGGGAGATGGGACGGGGTGCGGATGGAGGATGGCTCTGACATGTGGGGTAGAGATGTAAGTGAGAGGTAGACTTTAATCCCGGGCGGGATGGATCTTTTCCCGGTGCGGCAAACAGGACCAGGGTCAAGATTGACCGGGATAAATAAGTACAGGGTATAGACTTCAGGGATTTGAAGGTGAGGGTTTGTTTTCAACAAGCTCTACAACTTCAAGGTTTGAAATAGACTTCACTCTTTCGAATACTATGGACAATAATGCTTCCGGGCACGCCTCCGTGGTTTGCCGTTCTTCTTTAAACTGAAACTCCCGTAGATTTACATGCATGCGTGATTCTTCATCAAATCTCAAAGATAAAACATCATGTCTTCTTCTACATGATCACGTATCCTAGTCACGTTTAAAATCGGGCATGCATGCAAACTATACTACCGTAGTACTGTTTGGACGTTTCCATGACCATGTGACCACGCACGATTCATGTCTGGTTTTAGGAGCTGACCCAACTGATGCAGCGAGAGTCCACCACACTTTATTACGCTCACCAACGGACGATGACGGAACCATGAATGCACACAAACAAACCGCGGCCGTTCACTGAACCTACTCGTATAGCAAGCTACGGCCCATGCGGCGACGTGAAGTCCGTCGACTTTGCTCCGCCGGCGCGCCACGCGTACCGTGGCCCATGACGAGACGCGGCATGGCGCCGCTCCGGAGCTCCCACCTCGCGCGTCTCGCTCCCGAACAGGGGGCTACATGCCTACGTGCATGAAAACTTTGGCAAGGCTTTTGGCCTACACGCAACTGAAAAAAGGTCAGTGACGCAAACGACGAGAGGGGATATTTCCAGAAGCTTCTGCTTCACGCTCGTATCGTGCACGCAGCTAAGCTCTTATCGTTTCGACGAGAAAGGTACTTTCTCTCCGTTGAGGTTTGCAAGGCCATTCATACAACTAATGAAATTCCTGAAATACCAGGGTCTGATTACCTTGTACACAATAAAGATCCAATATAGACTTGTATGCAAAGTCCGTCAGCAAAGCTCAAAAGTCACCAATGTGTGGGTGTCGGCGAAAGAGGTGGATTAAGTTCTGACAAATTACTCATTGTCTTGATTTTACTGACATGGCTCTCTTGCCTAACAAACTCGAATGGAGGTAGTAGTACCAAATTCATGGATTGTTCAATTCAAACTACTAAAATTGTTATTACAAAAGTCCCTTGCTGCTTGCCTGCAACAGTTTTTTCATCTAACTCTAAAATTACACAAACCCACTCAACTTAAAAAAAAACTTGGTCCTCGCCGACTTAAAGGGGTTTGATTAGGTCATTTTGGGATTTTGACACACTTTATAGCCCAACTAATAAAAAAATCAAAGAAAAGAAGTTTAGGAGAATGAAAACAAAAATTTGTCTACCATTTGGGAATTTATTTTTAAAATGAAACTTTCGAGCCAAACCAGGGATTCAACAAATTATGGAAAAGTGTTAAAAAAAAGGAGGCAATAAACTAATGAATATCCATGGGAAATCAGGAAATATGGGGATTTTCTATTAACATTCTAAATCGTCTGCAATTTTCCATTGATTTTTCCATAACAGTATAGATTTTATTAGATTTTTTCCAGCATTCGCATTATTTTTGCAAAATATGTAGATTTTTTCATTATGTTTTCTGCTTTTAAATGGAGTATGGTGTTTTTCCATTTACAAAAATAGTTTATTTTCAATTAATCTCCGTACCCTTTTCATTTTTCTTCTTTTTTCAATTTTTTTGTGTTGGCTTATGCTAGATCTCACCACCATATCCTCGGTCTACGTGCATTGAGTTGGAAGAAAATTAAATCTAACCACATTTATATTTAAGGATATGCTTATCATGTTTTATACTTTAGGAAGAAAAATAAACCTGGTCATAGTTGATAGAGTCTACTATATCACATCGCTAATCTCCATCGCCAATCCTGTGGCAGGTACTAAGCAATAATATACATGTGAATTGTTATACTATTTATTCTTAATCTAGTACTATGAGAAATGCCATAGACATGTAATTAATGGAGATAGATCATCTCTAGCACTACTGACGCGATTTCAGAAAAAATGTTTTACAACTTGATAATTGTTCCACTTTAATCTATCGAAGGTCATGTGTTTATCAGCTACTATAATGCTTCCTTTACTTTCGGATTTTCACATTTGACAATCTATGTGTGTCGCGGGGACAATTAATCTAAAAACATTTTCTAAAGACACCTCATTGTATTCACTTAATTTCATAAGAATATGAAGAGTTTAAATTCGTAATAGCACAATGTGAACAAGATATTGATGGCCCCGCAGGAAAAAAAAGCAAGATGTTTGATGGCAACCATACAATGGTGCCAATTCAGTCATTTTCTGGAAGTATCCTAGCACTTAAGTTATTTTTCCCATACAACCACATAACCTTCCATGGGGTCCAACTGTGAAAAACAATAGAAGTTACTCCCTCCGTTCGGAATTACTTGTCACAAAAATGGATGTATCTACAACTAAAATACATCTAGATACATTCATTTCTTGGACGAGTAATTCCGAAAGGAGGGAGTACTACTCAAGGACATAGAGTTATTTGAAAAGTATCTAAAAAGGAATTATTGAAAAAACATATCCGGTCCATCAAAATAGTAGTTTGTTCTTGTATTGACCATGTGATCTTGTCAGAGTAGCTTGCTAAGTTGCTATAACGATTTTTACCTTGGAGCTCTCGCTTAAAGAATGGTGGGTCAACCCTTCCGGTAAAGAGCATCCTATGGCCTACCTAACCTCACCATTCTTATTACTTGCACTATTTGGAACTAAAGAAACACCCGTGTCTTCTGGCACAAGAGCACTTCATCACCAATCCCATGTTGCATTTCCATCAAATGTGAGGCTAAGCTTTGGGTAACCGGGTGCAAGAAATTGGGCTGATTAATACTGGGAGAATGATTTTTGTGTGTAATTCAGGCTCTTGAGCTTATGTGAAAAACAAAACTCTATTCTCTTTTTTTTGATGTAAACTCTATTCTCTTCTTAATTAAAGGATGAGACAAATCTTCCGCCGTCGTTTTTTAAAGACAAATTCTTCACAAGGATGCTAAGTCTAGAGGTAACGAGCTGTCCGTTGGATTGTTTTCTGAATGTTTTTTTTTCATGATGAACGCATTGCCGTCTTTGATTGTACGCACGTATTTGTGTGTTGTGCAACTTAACCGCGAGGGTAGGATTTTGCTAGCTGGCCAGAGCTCACCGTTAACTTGATCGGAATAAATATCTTCTTCACCGGGTAGCCAATTGACGGCTCCACGGCATTCGCTGGCCGCAACAAACCTCCAGCCAGGCTGTGCTGCCCCGACTCCCGGCTACACGACAACGCTCCCTCTGCCTCCCCGCTCAGCCGCTCCGCTATATATACCATCGCCGTCTCCGGCAGCAACCACACCACACATTGCATTACCACAACAACAGCGCGAACAAGAGAAGCGCAGGACAAGAAGCTAGCAGCAGCAGCAGCACACACGCGGCGACCAAGACGAAATGGGCCTGTGTGTCTCGTACGACGCGGCTGCCGACGGCCCGGCGACCGCGAGGGTGGTGCTCCCCAGCGGCGAGCTCCGGGAGTACTCGCCGCCCGCAACGGCAGCGCTGGCGCTTGAGGAGGTGGGGCACCAGGAGTGGTTCGTCTGCGACGCCGACGCGATGGGGTTTGAGGGCTCCGTCGCGGCGGTGGCCAGCGGCGAGGCGCTCCGGCGGGGGCAGATCTACTTCGTGCTCCCGAGCGACATGCTGCGCCGCCGCCTCGCCCCCGAGGAGGTGGCATCGCTCGCCGTCAAGGCCAGCGCCGCCCTCGTCAAGGCCGCCACTGCCTCATCAGCCGGCGGCCGGCGCCGGCGAGGCTCCGTGGCGCCGCTCGTGTTCGCGCCGTCCGAGGAGGACTACTCGGCCGAGGATAGGTTCACTTTGGCGACGTTCGCGGTGAAGCCGACGGTGGCGCAGAAACGGAGGGTGGCGTACCGAGGCGGCAGGTCACCGCCGCGGTTCTCGCCCGACTTAACCGCCATTCTGGAGAGCGAGTAGAGGTGCAGGGCACACGAGACTGCCAGAAAAAAAAAGGGGGGCATTTTTGCACATAGCCCTGCCTTGCCTGGCCGCGACTGCGACTGAGGCGTTGGCCCGGCCGCTGATGCTAGATCGGACGGCGAAGATGCGGAGATAGCCGCGGCACATCCTTGTGGATATGTGGAGTTAGTTTCTCAGAGTCAGAGACTCAGAGTGGTAGAAGTAGAACTAGTCGTGTCTTCGGCGTAATCGGTTAGTACGTCAGAAGCACTGTATAAATATTGCACATACAGATATGTCAATGTAATGTAAATATTGCACCTATGAAAAAATATACTCCTTCCGTCTCAAAATAAGTGTCTGAATTTTGTGTATTTTGTGGAGTAATCGGTTACTGGCCTGAACTTCATTGCACGTGCCCTCATTTTTAGGTTTGTATTATTCAGCAGTAATCTTCCAAGTTGCAAGCCAATGATCACGGAGGATGGCCCGGTGGAACACAAGAATGCAAACATAGGAGAAACTATTTTTGTTAACTAAAATAAATAAGAAAATAAGTGTGCGAAAAATATTGAAAATGGAAGATAGTGTTTGATGTGCCGTTATTTGTGTATGTATGAATTTGCTTGAAATTGTGTGAAGACATATATGTACACCAACCTTGGCAAAGATGTTTTGAAATGCGCTACAACATCTATTGTATATTCTTCCATGCACATGCAACAGCTATTTATGGAAAATAACCAGGCTCGTGAACTCTTTAATAATATTTGAAAAAAATTAGCAGACTTAAGCACAAGATGAAATTTCTTCTAGCCCATCCTTCACGACAGAATAAATACTAGAGCTATGCTCAAAATGACAGGATTTTTCATGAATGACTACACTTGTACTCTCTATAACCAAGCCACCGAGGAGACGTTCCACCATTTTCTATGGGATTGTGATTTTGATTGGGAATGGTGGAACTCAATTAACTCAAAAAAAGGAGGGTCATTTTTGTTTACAGTCACTCCTTACTCAGTTCTCACCCATGAAAAGCTCCTAAACGCCTTGGCATGGATATCCTCATTCTTTGATGTTGGAATATTTGGATCCGAAGAAATGAAAAGATCTTTAGAAGTTTACAACCTTCACTGGTATCTTGGAAGCTTCCCAGCCACAACATTAGGTACAAGCATGCTGCTTATTTCTAGCATTGGATGACATAATCCTTTTAATTTTATTATGGCTCCTTCATATCGAAGAGCTTGTATTGGACATACCTTTTTTTCCTCCCCCCCCCCCCCCCCCCCCCACCACCTTGCAACATACCTGCCCATACTTATATATTGGAAATTGCCGACTGTTCTACCGTTTGCTGTTAAATTACGTCCGCATCATACTTATCTGCATGAATTTCATTCGGTTTGTTTAAATCTGCTTAGAATTGTATGCGGACACGGTTGGATGGCCGACTCCTGCATCCGTGTCCACGGATTGGCCTCCCCTGTCGGCGGACGGATGCGATAGAAAATTGACGGGTTAGCGTCGGAGATGCCCTAACTCTATCAAAGAGCCACACAAGCTTGTCATCTACCTGCAACTTGAACGCATGATGCAGGCCATGGTACTACGAGAGAGTGAAATAAACACGTGCGTTTTCTTTCCACTGAAGAAAACGCCATATCTCTCGCGCTGCATCCTGTCCTGTCCCGGCCCCCTCTCCCACGGTGGCCACCCCATTTGCTGGCCTTCTTTCCAGCCTGGGTGCCGTCCTTGCATTCCGCCAAGCAATTATCACACACCGGTTGCAACCACAGCAAGGACAATTGGATTGGATTGGATGCATGATGTTGGATTGATCATTCATGCACACCTAAAAAACCATGCTGCTTTGATGCATGTTGCAACACTTGCGCTGCGCTTTTTCATTTTGCTGGGTCACCTGCGCTGCACCTTGGCATGTGCTTTTCACCTTGCTGGTACTAGTGGTGCTCCGCATGGCCCCGTCCTGATGGATGTTTGGATCCAAATACCAAATGGGTGTTTGGATCGATTCGCATCACAGCCCCGTTCCGCTGGAACGTAATCACTGCTGCCGATCGTGCATTCAGTCTATGCTGGTGTGCGTATCTGCTACAGTATTTAGTTAATACTACTTCGATGATAATTGGTATCTCACCTAAGCTATTTATTCGATTAGCACGAAGGAAATGATTGAGACCTACCCATGACAAAGGGATCGCACAATCAAGGATAGTAAGATCCACTACAAACTATTTCTTTTTCTTTCTAACCAACAGATTTGCAAGCTCGTTCTATAGATAGTTAACCAGCACTGTTTTTGGTTCGTTGGCAACTTGGCATTATTGGACAGTACAGCTGAAGGGCACCCGAAGGTTGTTCACTTGCAAATTTGGACGTGTGCTGGACGAGCTCGTCCACGGATGCAACCATGCAGTTTACGGCCTTCTAGACTTTTGGTGTGCAAAACGTTTATAGCCAGGGACACGTACAGTATACACCTTCAAACCTAATGGACGCAGAGGAAGGTCCTGTGGTCAACCACATCTAGATGCAACTGAGACGAGGGCCCGAACCATAATGAAAACAGAGCGAGCACAATCGTGAACACGCGTTCTTGGAGAAATCGTCGCTGCGTATATGCCAATTGTGTCACTGGCGGCATTACTTCCCTGTTAGCATCAGGGGTGTGTCTCTGCTCTAGTTCACAGCACGGTAAAAATAACACTATGCTATGTTACCTGAGCAAGAGTTACTCTAGGAATCTCAGTGATAAAATACTGCCTTGCTCATTTAACTATCTGAAGCAGTGATTAAGATTTTTTATTGTTTTGGAAACGGGGTGACTAAGATCTTTACTATAGGCCAGGGAGCCAACCAACCTAGTAACCAAGAAAGAAGAAGAAACAGCTAAAAAAAACATGATATAGAGCTGCAGTTGTTGAAACTGCATTGTTGGCGGAAATGTGTGACGGTATCACCTCGCCTACTTGCTTATGTTAGTGTGGTACTCCCTCCGTCCCACAATATAAGAACGTTTTTAACACTATACTAGTGTCAAAAACGTTCTTATATTTTGGGACAGAGGGAGTACTTTTTTAGGAGCAGTTAGTGTAGTATTCAGTTCAGTTCAAATACAGACAAGATTGGCTCGACAAAAAGATTATTTGTTTCCATAAATTATAATCTTTGCAGTGTTAGCAGAGTAGCAAACTAGAAACATGTCATTTCTTCCTCGTGGCTTCTCATCGATATGTTGTCTCCTCTCCATGCATTTTATACAGTACTCCCTCCATTCCTAAATATTTGTCTTTCTAGACATTTCAAACAGACTGCCATATACGGATGTATGCAGACACATTTTAGAGTGCAGATTTACTCATTTTGCTCCGTATGTAGTCATTTGTTGAAATATCTAGAAAGACAAATATTTAGGAACGGAGAGAGTACTTCGCATTGGCTATTTAATTAGACACAATTGCTCGAAGCTTCCCCGGTTGACCACACACACAAACGGACGTGTTTTAACGAGTATCTTGCATCGTCCTTGTCATTGCCTGCTCAAATCGACAAGGGGCTGGTCACTGCCTGCTAGCTTAGAAAACATCAGCCATCGAAATTTTTATTTGTATTTTTCAGATAAATGAAAAGATGTTTGTTGATTTCAAAGAATATTGTGAATAAGAAAACTATGAATTTTGAAAATATTCATGGATTTCAAACAATGTTCATGACTTTTAAGAAAAAGGTTCACAAATTTAAAAATGTGCACTTACTATAAAAATATTCACAAAATTAAAAAATCTTCATGAATTTCAAAAAGAAAACACATATTTTTTTAAATGTTCACGTATTTTTTCATGAATTAAAATATAAAAAATAAAATAGAGAAGAAAAATGAAAAAACATGAAAAGAGGTAAAAACAAGGAAAATTCAAAAGAAAAACTATAAAGACTGATATTGAAACATAGGAACAATGAAAATAAAAACCAAACAATAGCTTCTTATAAATGGAAAATAGGTGTGCATTTCTCTCAACCAGCGACGTACGCCCTTACAGGCAAGGCCAACAGCGATCCACATCTCCTGATGCACCAAGAGGCTTGAAATCTAGGGAGCTTAGCATCTTAAATAGATGTTAGAAAAAATATCATAAACCATAACTGCTTGTGGCTACGGTGGCACAAAACCACAACTACTAGATTTTTCATTAGAAA
Organism: Aegilops tauschii subsp. strangulata; assembly: GCF_002575655.3. Taxonomy (NCBI): domain Eukaryota; kingdom Viridiplantae; phylum Streptophyta; class Magnoliopsida; order Poales; family Poaceae; genus Aegilops; species Aegilops tauschii. The sequence continues at coordinate 492,379,851 of NC_053039.3, forward strand.
ACAATGACCCGTGGGTGAATTTGTCACATAACTCAAATATTTCATATTAATTCGCTTGAGTTTTGATATTGTTTCTAACACTCTGGACCACCAACAAGCCACAACATTGCAAAGATTGGCTTCTTCCGGGGTTTTCCTTTTTGATGCCTTGAATCGGTACAAACCAAAATGTTTTATTCAATGACAGAAAGAACATTTCTACCAAAAAAATTGGAAAATGTCCGGAATGCTGTCTAAAGTGCAACTAAACTATGTCCAATCTTTAGCTCAATATTAAAGTGCCACAATATTTTCTGAAGAAAATGCAGTAAATCGAAAATTTTGTATTATATATTTTGGGAAAATTTTAACTTGTTCAGCTCAACAAATTGACTGAAACTTCGACTTTTTTTAGGGGAAACGACTTTTCTTTTTAAACTACAATTTTGGCTCACATTTGGCCCCAAAATAAAATTACCAAGAAAAAAGTAAGAAAATAAATCTTGAAGACGACATTGAAATAAGCATTCTGGTAAATTGTCAAACTCATGTGGATCAACCACCATTTTTCCGAGATGAACGGGGCTCGAGCATTTCTTAATCCTCGCTGAAGCAAAACCAGCAGCGGATGACCAACCCAGGACCTAGATACCCACTGCCATACCATAACTACAAATACAATTGACAATGCAACTGTCGATTTGCGTGGGCTAATCACCCCCCGTACCAAACGCGATTATTATACACCCTGAGCGCATATGGCCACGTTGAGATCCGCGGCCGTACTGCCGTCCAAAGATTCCCCCTGCCGCCCTCCGGCCCGACGCTCCGGCGACAAGATCTACCATGCTTCTCCGCAACCACCGTGGCGTGTGCATCGGTCTATCGGTCGAAGTCGAGCTCACCTTCCTCCAACGAACATTCGAGGAAGTGCTGCTGTGGCGAAGGCGCTAGCCGGAGCAACGGGCCTCGCGACAGGCCACGAGGATCGGGATGACGGGATCGGATCTGTCGGTTTGGTGCGTGGGAAAACCCCTGGGGATTATTGGCCCGGCCGGGCAGACAAGACCAAGTGCCCGTCGTGCAGCGCGAGTGGCGCCCCACGGCCCGTGCACCGCGGCGTGCATGTGCGCGGCGCCACCCGACGCGGTTCGTCGTGGTCGCGCGCATGCACGGCGCCTCTCCGCTCGATTGGTGGGAGCGTTTCATGCATGGTCCTGGACTCCTGGGAAATGGTGTCGTTTGTCTCCTTCGGCGTCCTTGGCGCCGCATGCATGATTCTGCTCCCGGCAAGCACCTGGTTCTTGTTTGGACTGACCTCCGAAACTAGGATCGATCTCGTGGAGAGGAGAGAGCCGTCGATCGTGTGATGAGTGGTGGTGCAATCCTGTGGTTAGTAGACGGGCACGACCGCTGGAATGGTTAGAATAGTGAAACGCCGTACTCTATTCCACCCACAGTACAAAATGCAAGTTTCTAGGCATAATGGATTAATGGATAGGGTCGTAAAACGGCTTGTCGTTTCTAAGGAGTACACGACAACCTTTGATGGGGCTTCTGTGTTAGCTGGTTTCCATGTGCACACAAGCTTGACAAGAAAAGTTCCGGGCATGGGCATGCATGCTTCCAAAGCCCGGTATGCTTCTCTGGTTGGAAGTTGTTCTTTACACTGAAACTCTGGTAGATTTTTCATGCATCCATGCGCAGCTCTTCAACCCTCATGGTTAAAACATGACTTCAGTTCACTCGTATAAGGAGCATTCTCACATGATCTTTTGTATCACCGTCCCGCGTTAAAACTTTCGCACCAAACGGAAGGTACACGCATGCAGTACTGGGCGGACGTGTCCATGCACGATTCATGTCTGGTTTTAGGGGGTGAGCCAACAGATGCAGCGAGACTCCCACGATGCTTTACGTTCAGCAACCGACGATGACGGAACCATGCGCACACACAAAGAAACCGCGGCCGTTCACTGAACCTACACGTATCTAGCAAGCTACGTACGGCAGCCCATGCAGCCGGCCACGTGAAGTCCGTCAACTTTGCGCCGCCGGGCGCGCCACGCGTACCGTCGCCCATGACGAGACGCGGCATGGCGCCGCTCCGGCGATGGCGCTCCCGCCTCGCGCGTCTCGCTCCCCAACAGGGGGCTACATACCTACGTAGTACATGAAACTTTGGCAAAGCTTTTGGCCTACACGCAACTAAAAAAGGCCAGTGACGCAAACGATGAGAAGAGATATTCCAGAAATTTCGGCTTCACGCCCGTATCGTGCACGCAGCTATGCTCTTCTTATCGTTTCAACAAGATAGGTACTTTCTCTCCGTCGAGGTTTGAGAGGCCATTTACGAAATAATGAAATTCCAAAAATATTAGGTTGTGATTACTGATTACAATGAGCTCCAATACAGAGTTGTATGCAAGCCTATAAGAAAAGCTCAAAAGTCACCAATGTGTGAAAGATGGATGAATTTCCGACCAATTACTCATTGTCTGGTTTTACAAAGGTGCCTCTTTTGCCTAAGAGCATCTCTAGCTGATCCCTTGAAAACCTTTAGAGGGGTATATAAAATGAGGAGTTAGTTGTACGTAGCTGAACTCTTAAACGTTTAGAGGAGCAAAAAATTAAGGTGGTGTCTCCAAAAAGCAACCCAAGTCTCTCATTTTTACTTTACCGGTGTCACTTCTCCGGATAGTATCAGCCGCGCCTTACTCCCTCCCGAGGCGCCACCCCTTCCCGTCACCACGGCCCAACCTTATCGACGTCGCGACTGCATGCCTCGAATCCGGACGGAATGGAACCAGAAGGCGACTCCACTACTCCGCCGGCCAATGTCGCCGAAACAACAAGCATGCCGCCGCCCACGCCAAGGAAGAGGTTGGGGATGAAAAACTTGCTCCGGACCGCCGCACTGTCATCAAAGGCCGGTGGCAAGGCCCCAACGGTTGCGAGGATGACGGGTCGCCCTCCCTTTGCTCCAGCTGGTGGCAAGCGGAGAAGGAAGCAGACAAAGGCGCTCGCCGAGGCAACAACGAATAATAATAATAATAAGAAGAAGGCCACACCAGCACCTATACCTCCTCCTTCTCCGTTCGGTCGCCGCAGCCATAACCAAGGACTATGGCAACAAAGTGCTCGATAATATGCCGAGAGGTAAAAAATCCTTTTCTTTTTCAGTCGACACATTGGTGATGGTTTGCGGCCGTGGGGTTTATGAGCTTGTTGTTTTGATTGTAGTGTGAAGGAGGGTGTGTTGCAAGCTTCACGTTCTCAATTGCATCGCACATCAAAGGCCTCGACGATCTTGATTATGATAGTGTGAGGTATTCTCAAGAAGAAGATACCGAGGAGAACGATAGGTCGATGATCCCATGGATACTCAAGCAAGCAACAGGAAATTAAGGAGACAAAACTATTCATAAGACAAAAACATTTATTTGTACCTTGCTTGGATGAACATGTTGCTTGATGCATCGGTTTGCACATATCAAACGAAGGAGAGATTTTGGGAATAGGATTGAAGACTACTATTTGCAACACCGTGACCATCCCATCCAAGAATACTCAAGGCTCTCTTGGACACCAATGGGGTACCATCCAAAAGCAATGCATCTAATAGTCAAATTGTATTGATCAAATCAACAATGAACCACCGAGTGGGGTGCAAATCATGGAGTATGGGCCTATCATCCAATAACTGTACAAGCAATGCAAAAGAACAAAGGCGGCATGACCTTCACATTGCATCATTGCTACAAGGTACTAGTTGGCAATGTAAGTGGATTCGGAGAAACTTTGAGACCACATTGAAGAGATCGCAGATTAACATATTTGTTGAAGTCGATGACGAGGAGGACGAAAATTTGTACAATAGGCCGGATGGGGCAGAGCTTGCAAATGAGGAAGAACCATCGAGGCATCGACGTCTAGTAGGAGGAGCTTTGTGCTATGATTGAGACCAAGAAAGCATTGGAGGCCGAACACAAAGAAGAGAAGGTGACAAGGTGAAACAAGCTCAAGTGTTGTTGGAGGACGACAAGTGGAGGTCAAAGTTGGCGGCCAAAGAGTAGAAGGTTAAGGAGGAGTGTATATGATTTCACTCGAGGAGGAGAGTCTTGCAAAAGAGAAGAAGGTCGAAGAGCGGGCTTTCATGTTCATGAACCCATGCACAAAGGATGGCACGGCAAGGAAGTAGCCCAATCGGAAGTCTCTAGTGGCACTAGTAGAAAAAGGGGCTTTTACCCCGGTTTGTAAAGGCCTTTTGTCCCGGTTTTCGAACCGGGACTAAAGGGTCGTTACTAAAGCCCTAACCCTTTAGTCCCGGTTCTTACACGAACCGGGACAGAAGGTCCTCCACGTGGCCGCTGCTGCCAGCCCAGGCAGGGGGGCCTTTGGTCCCGGTTGGTGCCAACAACCGGGACTAATAGGCAGGGCCTTTTGTCCCGGTTGGTGTCACCAACCGGGACCAATAGGCATCCACGCGTCAGCATTTCAGGGGCTGGGATTTTTTTTAAAGGGGGGGGGGGGTTGGGGGGTTTTGGGGGGTTAATTTAGGTGTTTCATATATTGTGTTAGCTAGCTAATTAATAGAGAGAAGTGTCCTCTCTTATCTCCGTGCTTGGTCGACGCTACGTACTATATACGTATGGAGAGAACTAGACACGCTAGCTAGTAAGAAAATGAAGGAAACAGAAGATCGTCATGAACATATGCATGCAGAGAGAAGTGATATCGACCACCTCTCCTTCTCCGAGAGATTGGTCGAACAACAAGTTCTCGTATATCTATCTGACACTACCGGCTACATATATACAATAATTATCTCTTACAATATAATCTCCTAATTAAACTGTAAGAACACAGGGTCCACATAGTATTCTCCGTTTTCAGCGATCACGTGGTCAAGGAAGAATGCCGCCAATTCCTCTTGAATTGCTCGCATACGATCTTCTGCTAGGAGTTCATCCCGCATCCGAAACATCTAATTTGAAGAAGGGGGTCAATACATATATATATATATCAATAAATGAAACTCGACACAAATGATGGTAATAAAATAAAATTGTGAATATTATTGCTTACGCACTTCATATTGTTCGTCAGAGTAGCCCCGCTCACAGGTCGTGTGGCGGATAGACTCGCAAACGTAGTATCCACAGAAATCATTCCCTTGTTCCTGCCACAACCACTTTACAAGAAATAGAGGTCAATCTAACTGATAAGCAAGCATGCTAAATGGTATTGATGAAACTAGCGCTTGAATCACTAGGAGATGTGCGGAACATGCTACTATAGTACTTACTTTCGGGTGTCTAAATTGCAGCTTCTTCGGCAGTCCCGAAGCATTTGTGGTGAATTTTCTCCAAACCCTGCCAGACAAAGAAAACAATTACTTGATATCAGGAAATGAACAAAGTTGCTGATATGGTGGATAATGATCGATTTAACTTACTTCTCGAGCATTTGAGTCATGTCCGCATAGTCCTGGGGATCTTTTCGTCTCGAATCTAAGACGGTTATTACTCCCTGCTCAAGCTTAATCTCTAGGAGAATATAGTGGAAGCTGCGCATGCATGCATAAGTCATCAATTACATTACCATAACCTGGACTAATAAGGGAAACCGAATATGCACAAGACAGTAACACTCACTTGAAGTTGTAAGGAAAGAGTATTATATCTTTGTTTTGATTTAATACCAACGATCGTAGCAAGTTGGCCTCGGCTTCTTTGGGATGTTTTTCAACCGTATATGCATCTATGAGATTTGTGTTAATGAACCCAATATCATCGATTTGTCTTTTCTTCAATTCGGCGATCTTCAATCTGCATAATATAGTGAGGATAATTATAAATACATGCAATGAAAGAGCTGACCTATATAGAGAGACTTAATGACAGAAGTAGTACTACTTACAGACATTAGCAAGTGATCGTTGATTTATCGAGGGCCTTTTGATTGAAAAACTGGAAGAACTCCTCAAATGGAACATTCAGCAGTTCAATTCCAACGAGGTCATGCTCCGGTTTAACTCTCAGCGTCAAAGTATTCATCCCATCAGACTCTCTGCAGGTTTTCATGTACCAATCATGTAATCTTCGCATCATCGTTGTTAGAGATCTTTCATCTTTGACGAGAGCCTTCCCGTAATGGTATTTGTGTTTGTCCACCTCCATGATTTCATAATGTACATCGTCGGGCAGGTAATCTCCGAGATTGCTATAACCGACCACCATCCTCGGATCATTAGCGACGATGTCTTTAGACACCTTGAGCGGGGGGCACGATTGGTTCGCTTGTTCGCCGAGCTGGGCAATTTTTTTCCCAGCTCGTCGTTCTTTTAACCTTTGATCACTGACAATACTTCCCGACCGCTCCGCTTCGACAAATGTCTTTGCAATAATGCGCTCGTAGTTGCCTTTCGGCGGAGACTTTGATGGTTTTGTCAGGGCATCCAGAGTGCGCTTCGCTTTCACCGGATCTACCTTCTCCTCCGGAGGTGGATGTTTCTTTGCTTTGACCCCTTCAAAGAAGTTCTTCACTTCGGCTCGCACGATCTTCGCGTTCTCCTCCTCGGTCCTCTCGTATGGTAACTTCTCTGGAGTCTTCAGAGAAGGACCGAATCTGTATTGCCTCCCGCCTCTGGCAGCTGTACTACTAGACGCCGGCAGAGCAGACGGAGCGGCTACGGCTGTCTTCTTTCCTTGCTTACGAGGCGAAGGAGAAGGACTACGACGCGCCGGAGCAGCCGGAGCGGCGGCGGGTATCTTCCGCCCTTGCTGACGAGGCGGAGAAGGAGGAGGCTGGCTGCTCTGGCACGCCGGCGCGGGCGGAGAAGGAGGCGGAGTGCCGCCACGCGCCGGAGAAGGAGGCTGATGAGTGCCCTGATCACTCGCCGGACGAGGAGGCGGAGGAGGAGGCGGAGTGCCGCCACGCGCCGGAGAAGGAGGCTGAGTGCCCTGATCACTCGCCGGAGGAGGAGGCGGCGGCGGAGTGCCCTTACTCGCCGGAGGCGTCCAGTTCGGAAGGTTAATGAGCTCCTTCCGCCATAGGCACGGAGTCTTCAGAGCTAAACCCAGCCGAGTCTCCCCTTCACCGGTAGGGTGGTCAAGCTGGAGGTCCTCAAATCCCTCCGTTATTTTATCCACCATCACCCTAGCATATCCTTCTGGAATCGGCCAGCAGTGGTAGGTTGCGCCGGGTTCAGGAGGTAAAACAGAGCCAACAGCCGCCTTGACTTTGAAGTTCTGCCATTGCGCCATAAGGTGGCAATGTTGAGACTCCGTGATAGCATCCACGGGGTAGCTAGCAGGAGCCGTCAAGACATGCTCCGGCTGAAGCAGCTCGGTGGAAGCCACGCTGCTTCTCCGCTGAGATGGCGGGGTAGCTTCGGGGGTAGTTTCGGCATGTCGATTGCCGTCTCGTTCCTCTAGCGCTTGAACCCTTTCGTGCAGCTTCTGAATTTGGGTCTGCTCCATTTTTTTCCTCCTCTCCTGGCTTTTGTAACCGCCTGCGTCCGGAAAACCAGCCTTCTACAGAACGGAGCCTGGCGTGCCTCGTGTCCGTCTAGGGTGCTCAGGATTCCCGAGGGCCATTGTGAGCTCGTCGTTCTCTCTGTCTGGAACGAACGTCCCTTCCTGCGTTGCATCGATATATTGCTGAATCTTCTTGACTGGTATTCTCAAAAGCTCGTTCGTCCAAACGCCCCTCCCTGATACAGGGTCCAAGGTTCCGCCAGCCCCGAAGAACCAAGTCCGGCAACGGTCTGTCCAGTTCATTGTCTGTGGTTCGATCCCTTTTTCAAGCAGATCATTCTCAGCCTTGGCCCACTTAGGTCGGGCTTTGAGGTAGCCACCTGACCCCGTGCGATGGTGAAGCTTCTTCTTCGCAGCATTCTTCTTGTTTGTCGCTGACATCTTCTTACTCTTTTCCGATGTCTTGTGGGCCACAAATGCGGGCCAGTGATCTCTGATCTTCTCATACCGGCCGATGAATTCTGGTGTCTCTTCTTTGTCGACAAACGTTTTCAGCTCATTCTTCCACCTCCTGAATAGGTCTGCCATCTTCTTAAGAGCATGAGACTTGATTAATTGCTCTTTAACTGGCTTCTCGGGATCCTCCTCTGGTGGTAGGGTGAAATTTGCCTTCGGCTTAGTCCAAAGATCATCTTTCTGCATATCATTGACATAAGACACCTCAGGGTCTTCCTTCTTAGGCTTATACCATTGCTGGATGCTGATCGGGATCTTGTCCCTAACTAGAACCCCGCACTGAGCAGCAAATGCATCCTTTGTCCGGATGGGTTCAATCGGTTGGCCGTCGCGCGCGATTGCTGTGATCTCAGACCTTTCATCCGAGCGCAACTTTTTCTTCGGGCCTCGTCTCTTTACCGCAGTTGTGCTCGATTCGGAGGGCTAGAAAAAAGAAGAAAGACGAGTGTTAATTAATATGTGTACATACCAAAACAATGAATGCATCAATTAGCTAGTCAGCACAGGCTTAACTAATATATTTACTTGGCCGGACTCTGTTCGGTCACCGGAGCCGTCACCACGGGCTCCTTCTTGCACCAGCATTGGGTCACCGGAGCCATCATAATCATGTCTTTCCTCCTCCACTCTTCGATCACCGTAGCCTGCTTCTTCACCCTGTTCTTCCAGACCATCATTGTCGTTAAGATACGACAAGATATCACGTCCGGCTAAGATTATGTCCCCCAACACCTCTTCTGCTTGCTCATCTCGTCCGTGCTCCATTGTTTCTGCAAATATTACAACATGGCAATTATTACACAAACATGACAGCAGGTGGATATATTAGTGCAAACGTAGACCTAGCTTATTCCGGGTTTGGGGTGGCCACGGCAACGCTTCAAGGGTAGGGGCGCGGCGGGAGGGGGTAGGAGACCGACATCGTTTTTTTTCTAGGGTTTGGGTGTCCTCGAGAGTTTTGGTCGAGCGAGAGGGCCGGGGGGTGCTCCGGTGGTATAAGTTATCACGGTCGAGAGGGGGTATAAATATCGACCGTCCATCATGTCGAAGTTATCTGGGAGGGAGTTATATATATCGACAACGATGACATACATACATGGGAAAATAATGTTATCGGGGAGGGGGTATATCGACCCCCCCCCACGTGTTGAAGTTATCGGGAGGGGGTTATATCGACAACGACGACATACGTACATGGGAAAATAATATTATCGGGGAGGGGGTATATCGACCCCCCCCTCGTGTTGAAGTTATCGGGAGAGGGGTATATCGACGACGACAGACCCGATAAAACATAAGAAAACGAAGAAGAAATAAAAAGAGGAGAAGAAAAAAAGGAATAGAGGAGAAGATCGAAGAAAAAAAAAGAAAAAAAAAGGAGAAGAAGAAAGGAATAAAGGAGAGAAGAAGAAAAAATATTTTTTCTTCTTCTTTTCTATTCCTTTCTTCTTCTCCTCTTCTTTTTCTTCTTTTTTCCTCTTCTTATTTATTTCTCCTCTTCTTCTCCTTTCTTCCTCTTCTTATTTTCCTTTTTCCTCTCATTCATAAAAAAATGTTCAAATAGAAAATTTCGAAAAAAGTAAAGGTTTTGCCTAATGCATTGTTCATATGAATATACAAACATTTGCATATTCTAAAATAATTAATATCACAAAAAAAATCTATGAACAGAAAAAAAATCCTAACTTTTCTAAAAATCTATCTTTTGCATATATACATGAACATATATATACACAGAGAACATATATACATACATATACTCATACATGAACATATCATCATATATATAAAAAACAAGCATATATATAAAAAAACAAGCATATATATGTAAAAAGGGCGCCGGCCGGACCAAGGTGAGGAGGACCGCGGGGTCGGCGGCGAGGATGGCGACGGGGCAGTGGGCGCGCGCTCGGGGCAGGGGGCGACGGCGGCGAAGGGCGGGGCAGGGCGACGGCGACGACGGGGACGGGCCGGGGCGGCGCGCGTCGGGGCAGGGGCGCGGCTGACGGCGAGGGCGCGGGCAACGGCGGGCGACGGCGAGGGCGCGGGCGACGGCGGGCACGGGCGACGGCGGGGGCGGCGGGCGGCGTCGGGGCAGCCTGGCAGCGTCGGCGTCGTTGGGGCGGCAACTGCAAGGTGAGAGTGAAAATTTCCTAAGTGTGAACTTATATAGCAAAGTCTTTAGTCCCGGTTCGTGGCACCAACCGGGACTAAAGGTGGGCATTAGTCCCGGTTGGTGCCACCAACCGGGACCAAAGGCCTCTTTTCAGCAGCCCAAAGGGCGGGAAGCGGCGGCCTTTGGTCCCGGTTGGTGGCACCAACCAGGACTAAGGGGGGGCATTGGTCCCGGTTGGTGCCACGAACCGGGACCAAACGGTGGCATTGGTCCCGGTTCGTGCCACCAACCGGGACCAATGGCCTTGCACAGCGGCGTGGTGGTGGGAGTTTAGTCCCACCTCGCTAGCTGAGAGAGAGCCGCACCTATTTATAAGGTGCGGTGCGCCTAAGCTGTCGAGCTCCTCTCTAAAGAAGGGTTACGAGCCTAACCTCTCTGTACATGCCTGTGGGCCTATTGGGCCTTCCGCGGGCCTGAATCCAGGCCCATGGATGGGTTTCTAGTCGTATTCAGGCCGTGGTGGCCCAGTAGGTGGCATAATTTTTTTATGTTATTAAAGTTTATTTTATTTTGTTTCTACTTATATATTTTATTAAAGTTTATATTATTTTGTTTCTAATTACTTATTTATTTTATTTTTTATTTTTCATGCATTTACTGATTATTTTGAGCTATAAGACCCTAAAATTGAAAAGCATTTCAAATGAACTCTTAAAAGGTTAAAAGTTGGCATGGTATCATCATTTCATCCACATAGCATGTGCAAGAAAGTTGAGAGGGTTGCGGCAAAAACTGGATGCACTTCGTGTACAAAACGGACAATCTCTTTCGAAGTATCAGGATTTCATACGGAAACTCGTCTGTTACAAAGAGATTTCATTTTTTAAAACTTATTTGAACTCCTGACTTTGTGTGTGTTCAAAATGCACCATTCAAAGCCACATCATCAATTTTCAACCCTTTCTGACTTCATTTGTTATTTTTCATGCATTTACTAATTATTTTGAGCTATAAGACCCTAAAATTGAAAAGCATTTCAAATGAACTCTGAAAAGGTTGAAAGTTGGCATGGTATCATCATTTCATCCACATAGCATGCGCAAGAAAGTTGAGAGGGTTACGGCAAAAACTAGATGCACTTCGTGTACAAAACGGACAATGGTATCATACTCGTCCGTTACAAAGTTGGCATGGTATCATCATAATAGTTGCGGGAGAAAGTCTTCACTTTTTCTTCGCTTGTGTCATTTGCTTATTGCGCCGTAACCATGGATAATCTTCATCGTTTATCAGGATGCTTGGGTCAGCCTTGACTTTGAAGGGAGGGATTTCATGAAACTTTTCATAATCTTCAAACATGTCTGTCTTGCCCTCCACTCCCACAATGTCCCTTTTTCCTGAAAGAACTATGTGGCGCTTTGGCTCATCGTATGATGTATTCGCTTCCTTATCTAAGTTTTTCTCGGTCTGGTAGACATGTCCTTCACATAGATAACCTGTGCCACATCATTGGCTAGGACGAACGGTTCGTCAGTGTACCCAAGATTGTTCAGATCCACTGTTGTCATTCCGTACTGTGGGTCTACCTGTACCCCGCCTCCTGACAGATTGACCCATTTGCACTTAAACAAAGGGACCTTAAAATCATGTCCGTAGTCAAGTTCCCATATGTCCATTACGTAACCATAATATGTGTCCTTTCCCCTCTCGGTTGCTGCATCAAAGCGGACACCGCTGTTTTGGTTGGTGCTCTTTTGATCTTGGGCGATCGTGTAAAATGTATTCCCATTTATCTCGTATCCTTTGTAAGTCAATACAGTCGAAGATGGTCCCCTGGACAACGAGTACAACTCATCACAAACAGTGGTGTCACCTCTGAGACGTGTTTCCAACCAACTGCTGAAAGTCCTGATGTGTTCACATGTAATCCAGTCGTCACACTGCTCCGGGTGTTTGGAGCGCAGACTGTTCTTGTGTTCATCGACATACGGGGTCACCAAGGTAGAGTTCTGTAGAACTGTGTAGTGTGCTTGAGACGAAGAATATCCGTCCCTGCATATTATTGAGTCCCCTCCAAGCGTGCCTTTTCCAGTCAGTCTCCCCTCATACCGCGATTTAGGGAGACCTATCTTCTTAAGGCCAGGAATGAAGTCAACACAAAACCCAATGACATCCTCTGTTTGATGGCCCATGGAGATGCTTCCTTCTGGCCTAGCGCGGTTACGGACATATTTCTTTAGGACTCCCATGAACCTCTTAAAGGGGAACATATTGTGTAGAAATACGGGCCCCAGAATGACAATCTCGTCGACTAGATGAACTAGGACGTGCGTCATGATATTGAAGAAGGATGGTGGGAACACCAGCTCGAAACTGACAAGACATTGCGCCACATCACTCCTTAGCCTTGGTATGATTTCTGGATCGATCACCTTCTGAGAGATTGCATTGAGGAATGCACATAGCTTCACAATGGCTAATCGGACGTTTTCCGGTAGAAGCCCCCTCAATGCAACCGGAAGCAGTTGCGTCATAATCATGTGGCAGTCATGAGACTTTAGGTTCTGGAACTTTTTCTCTGGCATATTTATTATTCCCTTTATATTCGACGAGAAGCCAGTCGGGACCTTCATACTGAGCAGGCATTCAAAGAAGATTTCTTTCTCTTCTTTCGTAAGAGCGTAGCTGGCAGGACCTTCATACTGCTTCGGAGGCATGCCGTCTTTTTCGTGCAAACGTTGCAGGTCCTCCTGTGCCTCAGGTGTATCTTTTATCTTCCCATACACGCCCAAGAAGCCTAACAGGTTCACGCAAAGGTTCTTCGTCACGTGCATCACGTCGATTGAAGAGCGGACCTCTAGCTCTTTCCAGTAGGGTAGGTCCCAAAATATAGATTTCTTCTTCCACATGGGTGCGTGTCCCTCAGCGTCATTCGGAACAGCTAGTCCACCGGGACCCTTTCCAAAGATTACGTGTAAATCATTGACCATAGCAAGTACGTGATCACCGGTACGCATGGCGGGCTTCTTCCGGTGATCTGCCTCGCCTTTGAAATGCTTGCCTTTCTTTCGACATTGATGGTTGGTCAGAAGAAATCGACGATGGCCCAGGTACACATTCTTCCTGCATTTGTCCAGATATATACTTTCAGTGTCATCTAAACAGTGCGTGCATGCGTGGTATCCCTTGTTTGTCTGTCCTGAAAGGTTACTAAGAGCGGGCCAATCGTTGATGGTTACAAACAGCAACGCGTGTAGGTTAAATTCCTCCTGTTTGTGCTCATCCCACGTACGTACACCGTTTCCATTCCACAGCTGTAAAAGTTCTTCAACTAATGGCCTTAAGTACACATCAATGTCGTTGCCGGGTTGCTTAGGGCCTTGGATGAGAACGGGCGTCATAATGAACTTCCGCTTCATGCACATCCAAGGAGGAAGGTTATACATACATAGAGTCACGGGCCAGGTGCTGTGATTGCTGCTCTGCTCCCCGAAAGGATTAATGCCATCCGCGCTTGAACCAAACCATACGTTCCTTGGGTCAGCTGCAAACTCAGCCCAGTACTTTCTCTCGATTTTTCTCCACTGCGACCCGTCAGCGGGTGCTCTCAACTTCCCGTCTTTCTTACGGTCCTCACTGTGCCATCACATCAACTTGGCATGCTCTTCGTTTCTGAACAGGCGTTTCAACCGTGGTATTATAGGAGCATACCTCATCACCTTCGCAGGAACCCTCTTCCTGGGGGGCTGACCGTCAACATCACCAGGGTCATCTCATCTGATCTTATACCGCAATGCACCGCATACCGGGCATGCGTTCAGATCCTTGTACGCACCGCGGTAGAGGATGCAGTCATTAGGGCATGCATGTATCTTCTGCACCTCCAATCCTAGAGGGCATACGACCTTCTTTGCTGCGTATGTACTGTCGGGCAATTCGTTATCCTTTGGAAGCTTCTTCTTCAATATTTTCAATAGCTTCTCAAATTCTTTGTCAGGCACAGCATTCTTTGCCTTCCACTGCAGCAATTCCAGTACGGTACCGAGTTTTGTGTTGCCATCTTCGCAATTGGGGTACAACCCTTTTTTGTGATCCTCTAACATGCGATCGAACTTCAGCTTCTCCTTTTGACTTTCGCATTGCGTCCTTGCATCGACAATGACCCGGCGGAGATCATCATCATCGGGCACTGGTTCCTCTTGATCTTCAGCAGCTTCCCCCCTTGCAGCATCATTGGGCACATCGTCTGGTTCCTCTTGATCTTCAGCAGCTTCCCCCGTTGCAGCATCACCGTATTTAGGGGGCACATAGTTGTCATTGTCCTCTTCTTCTTTGCCGTCTTCCATCATAACCCCTATTTCTCCGTGCCTCGTCCAAACATTATAGTGTGGCATGAAGCCCTTGTAAAGCAGGTGGGTGTGAAGGATTTTCCGGTCAGAGTAAGACTTCGTATTCCCACATATAGGGCATGGACAACACATAAAACCATTCTGCTTGTTTGCCTCAGCCACTTCGAGAAAATCATGCACGCCCTTAATGTACTCGGAGGTGTGTCTGTCACCGTACATCCATTGTCGGTTCATCTGCGTGCATTATATATAATTAAGTGTGTCAAAACCATTACAGAACATCATGAAAAGATAATTAAGTGACCAAATTAATAGAAGTTCATCATCACATTAAAACCAAAGTACATACATAGTTCTCATCTAACAACATATATATAGCTCTCCAGAGCATCTAATTAATTAAACCATACATTGAAACTATGTAAAACATTTCAATGCGAAAACAAATGCGATCTTAATCGCAACAAAGGTAACAATTGATCCAACGGCATAATGATACCAAGCCTCGGTATGAATGGCATATTTTCTAATCTTTCTAATCTTCAAGCGCATTGCATCCATCTTGATCTTGTGATCATCGACGACATCCGCAACATGCAACTCCAATATCATCTTCTCCTCCTCAATTTTTTTTTATTTTTTCCTTCAAGTAATTGTTTTCTTCTTCAACTAAATTTAACCTCTCGACAATAGGGTCGGTTAGAATTTCCGGTTCAACCACCTCCTAGATAAATAAAATCTATGTCACGTTGGCCGGTATATTTGTCATAAACAATAAATGAACCAAATAGTTATAAAAAGATAATATATACCACATCCGAATCATAGACAGGACGAGGGCCGACAGGGGCGGATACCAAAACCATCGCACTATGTAATAAGAAGGAATAATAAAAGTAACAAAATTAGACAAGTATCTATCTAAAGTAAGAATTTTTTTCTTTCTGAAAGAAGATAAGAACAAGAGGCTCACCACGGTGGTGCTGGCGACGAGATCGGCGCGGGCGATCGACGGCGGTGAAGACGGGGACGGGACGTGACAGACCGCTAAACCTAGACAAATCTCGGGGAAAATGGAGCTCGGAGGTCGAGTTTCGAGAGGAGAAAGATTAACTAGTGTGGCTCAGACATTTCATCGAACACCTCATGTGCATAGGAGGTGAGCTAGAGCACCCAAATGCCCTCCCCTCGCCGGCTAGAAAAAACAGAGCACTGTGGAGTGCTCTGCTGTGGCGATGGGGTATATATAGGCAACTCATTGGTCCCTCGAGAGTGGTTTATAAGCGCTGCTGCGCCCACCCTCTCGAGCTCCTCTCAACTGCAGGCTTTCGGGCCTAACCGTTCTCTTTGCCTGTGGGGCCTACTGGGCCTTCTGCGGGCCTGAATCCTGGCCCATGGATGGGTTTCAAGTCATATTTAGGCCGTGGTGGCCTAGTAGGTGGCATAATTTTTTTCTCTGTTTTTTGTTTTCTCTTTTGCTTTATTTGTTTCTACTTACAACAAAAAACTTATTTATTTTATTTCTAATTACTTACGTATTTTACTTTAATTATTTTATTTTTATTTATTTTACTACTGCTATTTTTATTTATTTTACTGCTGCTATTTTTATTTAATTTATTAAGGTTTATTTATTTTAGTTACTATAGTTTATTTTATTTTATTTTATTAAGTTTTATTTATTTTTATTTATTTTATTTACTATAAAATGAACATAGATGCGCCTATAGAGAAAATTCAACCTAAATTCATAATAAATTTCTACGAAATTCAAAGAAATTTACTCTGAATTTAGGTCAAATTCCCTGTATAAGGGCATCTATTTTCACTTTGAGAGGAGCTCAACAAGGCAGAGAGGGACGGGCTTATAAACTGGTGTGAGCGCCCTTCGGTTGGCGAGGTGGGACTAAACACTGACCGCAACTAGGACCAGCCCTTTAGTCCCGGTTTGTGGTATGAACCGGGACCAAAGGGTGAGCCTCTGGTCCCGGTTCAAGCCACCAACCGGGACCAATGATGGTGGGCCAGGAGCTAGGCCCATTGGTCCCGATTTGTCCCACCAACCGGGACCAAAGGGGCCGGACGAACCGGGACCGATGCCCCCACGAGGCCCGGCAGGCCCCTGGCCGCACGAACCGGGACCAATGCTCCCATTAGTCCCGGTTCGTGACTGAACCGGGACTAATGTGAATATTGCCCTGTGACCAAAGCCCAGTTTTCTACTAGTGTGGGGGAGATGGCGGTGGCCGTGGGGGGTCATAATGATTTCCTTGGAGGTGATGTTGGTCGTGATGACCACGATGGTGCTTGAGTTTGTGTAGTATGAATTTGGTAGTGTTTGATCCACAACATAATACATACTATGTTGTGGTTGTTTTGGATCACACTTTACCGATGTGGTGCCTTTTGGCTGAACTATATGCATGGCTTAATTTGAATTTCTCAATTAGAAGAACTATATGCATGTTTATGGCTGATTTGATGTGTATGTCCAATTTGAATCATTCGAATGATTGGTGAAATAACGTGCAATTATTTGAAATGTATGTGACAAAGGCTAGAAGAATTGCTAAAAAAATGGGAGTTAAATATAGGAGTTTGGTTAGGTCCGGACATTGTTTAACTCCTCAATTGCAAGGAGTTAATTATAACGAGGTATATATGGAATTAAAGTCTAGAGGGTCGGTTAGAGATTCTTTAACTCGAATGGAGGTAGTACCAAAATCATGAATCGTGCAATAATTCAAACTACAAAATGTTATTATAAAAGTCCCTTGCTTGCTGTCTGCAACAGATTTTGTCATCTAAACTCTAGAACTAGATAAACCCTCTCAACTCTAAATTTTTTTGATGCTCGCCGACTTAAAGGGGTTTGATTAGGACGTGATGGGATTTTCACACGCTTTGTACCCCAACCAATAAAAAAATCAAAAAACAAAAATCAGAAGAATGATAAAAAAAACACTTGTTGATAAATTGGGAATTTATTTTGAAAATGGAAGCTTCGAGTCAATTCGAGAATTTAACAAATTATTGAAAAGTCCTAAAAATAAAAAGGAGGCAATAAGTTCATGAATCTCCATGGAAAATTAAGAAATGTGGGGATTTTCTATGAATGATTTTAATTTCTCTTCGTTTTTCGTTGAATTTCCATAATAGCATATATTTTATTAGGCCTTCCATTTTTAATTTTTTTCTAGCATTCACACATTTCTTTGTAAAATATGTGGATTTTTTCTAATTTGTTTTCTACCTTTAAATGGACTATGATGTTTTTTCTCTTCAGGAAAATTGTTTATTTTAAATGAATCTCCCTATTATTTTCTGTTTTTCTTCCTTTTCTTTCACTTTTTTGTGTTGGCTTGTGCTAGATCTCACAACCATATCATTGGTCTAACTGCATTGGGTTGGGAGAAAATTAAATCTAACCACATTTAAAATTAAGATGCTTATCATGTTTTATAGTTTAGGAACAATAGTAAACGGTCATAGTTGATAGACTACTACTATACCACATAGGTAATCTCCGTCATTAATCATGTCACGTGCTAAGCAAATAATGTGCATGTGACTTGCTATAGTGTTATTTACACTTAATCTAGTACCATGCCAAATGCCATAGACCGGTAAGTAGACAAGGATAGATCTTCTTTAGCACTAGTAACGCAATGGCAAGAGAATGTTTTAAGCTTGAGAATTGCTCCGCTTTAATCCATTGAAGGTCATGGGTTTTACTTTTGGATTTTCACATTTGACAATCTATGTGAGTAATGGTGACAATTAATCTAAAACCATTCCCTAAATACACCTTTAATATATTCATATAATTTCATAAAACTATACAGAGTATAAATCCATAATTGTACATTGTGAACAAGATGTTTGATGGCACCTCGACAATGGTGCCAATTCAGTCATATGTTTTTATGTAGTATCCTAATACTTGAGTTACTTTTTCCCTAGAACCACATAACCTGGGTTGGGTTCCACTATGAAAAACTATAACGGAAACAATAGAAGTTACTATTCAGCCACATCTGTGTATCTAAAAAAGAGTTATTTCAAAATATTCTGATCCATCAAGACAATAGTTTGTTCTTGTATTAACCTTGTGATATTGTCACGGTACCTTTAGTAAGTCGCTATAATTTGTTAACAACCGTTGGATGCCAGTCTGGCGACAACGAGATGGCTGTTAGATTGTTTGCTGATTTTTTTTTCTCATGACGAATGCATTGCTGTGTTTGATTGTACGCACTTACTCCCTCTGTTTGGAAATACTTGATGTGGTTTTAGTTCTTTACCTCACCATGTGTGTGTTGTGCAACTTAACCGCGTGGGGTTTTGCTAGTTGGTCGGAGCTCACGGTGAGCTTGATCAGAATATATATCTTCTTCACCGAGTAGCCAATTGAGTGCGGTTGCAACGAAAAGCCCGCCGAGTCCACGGCTCCACGGCGTTAGCTGGCCGCAACAAACCTCCAGCCTGTGCTGCCCCCACTCCCGGCTACACGACAACGCTCCCTCTGCCTCCTCCTCAGCCCCTCCGCTATATATACCATCGCCGTCTCCGGCAGCAACCGCACCACGCATTGCATTACGACAACAACAGCGCGAACAAGAGAAGCGCAGGAGAAGAAGCTAGCACCAGCAGCAGCACACACGCGGCGACCAAGAGACATACAGACGGAATGGGCCTGTGTGTGTCGTACGACGCGGCGGCCGACGGCCCGATGACCGCGAGGGTGGTGCTCCCCAGCGGCGAGCTCCGGGAGTACTCGCCGCCCGCGACGGCGGCGATGGCGCTGGAGGAGGTGGGCCAGCAGGGGTGGTTCCTCTGCGACGCCGACAGGATGGGGTTCGAGGGCTCCGTCGCGGCGGTGGCTGCCGGCGAGGAGCTCCAGCCGGGTCAGATCTACTTCGTGCTCCCCACAGAGATGCTGCGACGCTGCCTCACAGGCGAGGAGGTGGCCTCGCTCGCCGTCAAGGCCAGCGCCGCCCTCGTCAAGGCCGCCACCGCCTCGTCTGCCGGCGGCCGGCGCCGGCGAGGCTCCGTGGCGCCGCTCGTGTTCGCGCCGTCCGAGGAGGACTACTCGGACGAAACCTTGGCGACGTTTGCAGTGAAGCCGGCGGTGCCGCAGAAGCGGAGGGTGACCTACCGAGGCGGGAGGTCGCCGCCGAGGTTCTCGCCTGACTTAACCGCCATTTTGGAGAGCGAGTAGAGGTGCCGGGCACACGAGACTGACAGAAAAAAAAGGGCGCATTTTTGCACATAGCCCTGCCGCGCCTAGCCGCGAGAGATGTGTGGTTCCTGCCGCTGATGCTAGATCGGACGGTGGAGATAGACGCGGCAAATGATATGTAGATTAGTTTGTCAAGTTGGGTGGTAGAAGCAGTCGTGTTTCACTGTTTTGGGCGTTGCTAATTTAGACGTCAGAGAAACAAGAGGGAATGCACATGAAGATATGTAAATGTGAATACTGTATAATTGCATAAATGATGTGGAGTACGTATGTTTAGTTACTGGCATTAAGTCCCCTGTTCATGCCCTCATTTTTAAGTTTGCTCCGCCGAACCAGTAAAATTCAGAGGCCCGTGGGAAACTTTAAAAAATGTTCCAACTCTTGGAAAACAAATTTTTTTTACTTGATCATCATCTTTTTATCAAAGGACAAAAGTCAAAAGCCATATATATGTATCACAAGTATTTACATACACACCTGTACAGAGAAAGAAAATTACAATCAATTTCTTAGGTGTGCCAAAAATATTCTTCCTCATGCATCCATCGGTGGCGCGCCGTGAGCAAAACTCAATGTCGTCTCTGGCTTCTGCTTCGGCGGAGCAAACTTGTTTAAACCCAAGAACTTGTAGAAGTAGCGGCCGGGAAGTACTCGACGTAGACCAGAAGACTCATTAGAACAGGTGAAGTATTTGACCAAGATGTCATTCAATAAAATAACTGAGTAGTGAAGTTTAACTCGGAGGCCCAAAACTAAACAATTTTGGCAAAGAAAAATGAAGTAAAGTTCAAGGGATTGGTTAGAAACGACAATATTTTAGCGGGCTCAATATACTCCTCTAAAGGATACTCAGACTTATCCTCCTCGAGTATAAACTATAAGGGATCATTGCACATGCGCTTGGTTTCTTAGAGGGCTGGGTGCGGTGGTTGCTGGCTGTGGTAGAAATAGTCTCATCTTTGGAAATGTTAATTTAAACGTCCGAAACACGAGGAAATGCACGTATAGATCAATGTAATGTAAATATTGCACCTGCACAAAATTTAAATAATGTAGAAATAATGTGGAATATGTACACTTTGGCTATATATCAGCCGACTGAAGTTTTAATTTTTGGTCAGTCGATTCTGTGACCATACGTTGATTGAAGTGCTTTGTGATACGGTGTGAGAGCTCACAGCGGAGTTGACTGACCCTATACCTTCTTTAGTCGATTTCCCGTTTCATTGCTCAGTGCACGCCGTAGCCTTCATATGCATCAATGCATGCATGCATGTCTCCGGGGTTGACGACTCTTGCAGCGCACATGCATGGATCGAATGCATGCCATTTTTAGAGTGTGTGTGGTGTGTGTCCGTGCTTTTCTCCTTGTTTTTTCTTCTGTTTTGATGCACATTTTTGCTTCTGCGTTTTGGCTGAGTTTTCTTTTTTACTTTACGTGTATTTAGTGTGTGTGTGTGTGTGTGTGTGTGTGTGTGTGTGTGTGTGTGTAAATGTATACACGTAAGTACTATGTGTACTAGAGTGTCAAATTTTTCACTATTATATGTATTTTCTTACATGTTATAAGCCAATCCCTCTGTCCCTTTCTTTTTTTCTTTTTTATGGAGTTCTCTTTTTGTTTTTGTTTTCCTTTATTAGTTGGTTATATATTTTTTCCTTTGTAAGTATTTTTGGGATGTTGAGTGAGTGTAAATACACACACAAATACTATTCAATACGCGCAAAAGTTACACTATTATATGTTTGGTTGCATATACTACACAAGTGCAATTTTAGTAGAAAGTTGTGTGCAAGTTTTTTAAACTTTTTTCATTATCCTTATTCTTAAAGAGTAATACCAATGACACTAATTCCTTGTTGTTCATAAAACTTCAATATTTCGATTTTGTTTTAGCTATTATTTTATTTCTTTTTAAGAGTAATACTAATACCACTAATTCATTCATTCTTGTGAAATTCTATTTTGTGAAAATTCCAGTATCGTATGCTTATTCTTGCACATTATAGAAAAGCGTAATTTTTGTGTATATTGTGCAATTTTTGACATTGTTAGAATTTTATATTTCTTTCTTCGTAGATGGTAATCTCAATGCCACAAATTCATTCTTTCTTAGAAATCATTATTATTTATATATTTTTCATTTTCTTTCTTCTGAAAGGGTAATACCAATGCCGCCAATTCATTCTTACTTAGAAAACTTTATTTTTTTTAGTTTTTAATTCATTTTCTTTCTTTTTAATCGTAATATCAATGCCACCAATTCATTCTTTCTTAGAAACTTCATTATTTTGATTATTTATTTTATTTTATTTCCTTTCTTGTTAAAGGGTAATATCAATTCCACCAATTCATTCCTTCTTAGGAAACTTCTTTTTCTGAAAAAATCATCCATTATATGCTTCTTCTTGCGTATTATAAAATAGTGCAATTTTTGTGTAAAATCGGTGTAAATTTTGTCATTGTTTGTTTTAATTTTTTATTTTATTTCTTATTAAAGGTAATACCAATGCCACTAATTCATTATTCCCTAGAAAAGTTCATTTTTCTGGTTTTATTTTTTATTCTTTTAGTATTAGTATGGGGGGAAGAAGAAGGCAGTTGGGCCTTTGGATCTTGCTCAGGTGGTCGAGAGTGGTGTAGTCGATTTGATTGAGCGCCCACAAAAAATTTGGCGCCTATCAAATAATAGCCCCCATAACATGGATATATATTTACTCAATTTTTATGCAATGTGTGTGTGCGATTTATACCGCTACCTGAAAATTGCACCATTGTATGCTTATTTTTGTATATAATGAAACAATGCATTTTCTATGCCAATCTTGTGTATCTTTCGGTCATTGTTTGTTTTCTGTGTTTTTTTACATTTTCTTTCTTCTTTTAGGTAATAGCAATGTCCTTAATTCATTCTTTCTTAGAAAAAAATCTTTTCTGTTTTTAGTTTTGTATTAGCTTTGGTTTTAGTTTTTTTAATGATTATGGTCAACTGGGTGCAATCTCAACTGGAAGTATATACTACCCGCTCCGTTCCTAAATGTAAGTCTTTTTAAAGATTTCAATAAAGACTACATACGAATGTATAGACATATTTTAGAGTATAGATTCACTCATTTTGCTTCGTATATAGTCCGCTTTAGAATTTCTAAAAAGACTTATATTTAGAAACGGAGGGAGTAGCAATCTTCCTATACGTACGTCTTATCTCATACCATGCAGCAATCAGCTGGATCTAATCATATCTCTCATCTTATACACGCGTAGTACAACTCATCATAGCATAACTTGCTTATGAAACAGTGTGATATTAAAGAATTCAGCTGCTGGCGATCCACCATTAGCACGCGTAGTACTTGAACGCAGCTTTACTACTGTATTTAGTTGGTGAAAGGGTCTGCATGTATGCACCGGTGACCCACCACCAACCAAGAAAATCTGGCTAGTACATAATCGACTGACTCAAATACTGTATCAGTTGACTGTCCTGTAGCCAATCCCGAATATGTATGCTCGATTACCGGTCTGAACTCCATGGGACTGGCTACTGGTCAATCGACTGATTTTTTCTTGGGTCAGTCGATTGACCTCAAACTGTTTCAGTCAAGCCTAATTAATTAGGCAGTCCAGTTACGGTAGTTGCAGCAGCAGAAGCCCAACGCACAGGTGCAAGCTGCAGTCCAGTACTGCCAAGCAAGTCTATTTTTTTGTACAATGATTATGGCTGCTGTAGTATATTGCTGGACAAGCCTTTGTAGATGATCGATGAATAGCACTCTCACACATATTGGCTTTGCTCAAAAAATGAAAAATCTCACATGTTGGCAAACAATATGTATATTTATTTTATACATGCATACAACACATATAAAAACATATACATACGTATATATAATATGTATTATTACTATGCAAAAATGAGCATATAATAGCGATATCTCAAAAAAAGTGTTTCCTAAAAAGTAATGGATTAGGGACATCGACGTTATCCTTACAAAAGAAAAGAAAATGAAAACTAAAACAAAGTAAAAAAGAAATAAAAACTAAAAATTAAAAAAGAAGTTTTCTATGAAAGAAAGAATTCGTGGCATTGGTATTACCCTTCCAGATGAAAGAAAAAGATAAAATCAAAATAATGAAGTTTTCTAAAAATAAATGAAACCCTTTCAGAATAAACTAAAACAAAAATCAAAACAATAAAGTTTTGTAAGAAAGAATGAAACCCTTTAAGAAGAAAGAAAATGGAAAGGGAAGAACTTTCAAAACTTGCATACAATTTGCACTGAAATTGCACTTTTTGAAATATGGAAAGAATAGGCATATAATAGTGCATTTTTCGCATTCTACTATAATTTACACATAGTGTAACAGAAATAATGTATTTCCTTTAAGAGGAAAGAAAATTAAAAAGAACTTGCGCATAACTTTGCACTAAATTGCACTTTCTCGTAATATGCAAAAATAATCATATAATCATGAAATTTTGGCACATATTTTATAGTATTTGTCTGTATATAATTACAATGAGCTAAAAATGCACAAAAACAAAAAAAAAATAACCAATAAAGGAAAGAAAAAATATAAAATAAAACCCCATAGAAATAGAAAACAGAAATAAAAAATAAAGTAAAAATGAGCATATTATGGTGAGATTTCCACAAAAAAAAGTGTTTCCTCAAAAGTAATGGATTAGTGACATCGGTATTACCCTTACAAAAGAAAAATAAAACAAAATAATAAAAATGTTATAAAAACTGAAACAAAAAAAAAAGATGTTTTCTACGATGAATGAATTCGTGCCAAGTGTATTGCCCTTTCATAAAAAAGAGTCAAAATAATGAAGTTTTCTGAGAAAGAACGGGACAATTTAAGAAGAAAGAAGATAAAAAAGAAAAAACTTTCAAAACATGCACACAATTTGCACTGAAATTGCACTTTTTGAAATATGGAAAGAATAAGCGTATAACAGTGCATTTTCTGCATTATACTATAATTTACATATAGTGTAATTGAAATCATGTATTTTTCTTGAAGAAGAAAGAAAATTAAAAAAAACTTGCGCACAACTTTTCATCAAAATTGCACTATCGTAATATGCAAAAATAATCATATAATCATGAAATTTTGGTACATATTATATGTGTTTGTATATAATTACACCCAGCCAAAAACCCACAAAAACAAAAAATATAATCAATAAAAGAAAGAAAGAAAAAAATGCATAGAAACAGAAAACGGAAATAAAAAAAGCAAAAATACCCACAAAAGAAAGAATTAAATTTCCTAGGAAAGAATGATTTAGTGGCATTGGTATTACCATTTAAGAACAAAGAAAATGGGAAAAAGAATCTAAAACAAACACTGACAAAATTTACACGAAATATACATAAAACTGCGCTATAAAAAATATGGAAGAATATGCATATAAAAGTGGAACTTTTGCAAAAACAAAATCTGAGAAAAATGAATAGTGGTCAAGGTATTAACCTTAAAGTAGAATGAAAATAAGTAAAGACTAAAACATTATCGAAATAATGATTTTTCCTGAAAAGAATGAATTAGTGGTGTTGGTATTTCTTTAAGAAGAAGAGAGAATTAAAAAAAAACTTGCACACAACTTTGCACCAAAATTACATTTTATCATAAGATGCAAAAAATAATCACATAATCATGAATTTTTGTCACATATTGTATAGTATTATTTGTATGTATATAATTACACTCAGCCAAAACCCCACAAAAACAAAAAATAACCAAGAAAGGAAAAAAAGGAAAAAGGAAAACGGATCCCAGAAAAGCAAAAACAAGCCCATGAAGCAATTCGACTGCCAAAATAGGGGTCAATCGATTCCACACAGCCCAATTCACCACCAAAATGACACAGAAAAAAAAAAGAAAACGACACACATCTTAAAGCAAAATCGAAGGGCCACAAAATCGACTGACCCAAAAAGGAATTTTCAGCTGACTGACATATAGCTAATTCGGAACTCTATTGCTCATGCCCTCATTTTAGGTTTGCCGTGCAGGAGTAATCTTCCAAGTTAGAAGCCAATGATCACCGCGAACGGCCCATTAGAACTCAAGAATGCAAACATAGGAGACACTTATTTTGTTACACTAAAATATATAAGAAAATGTCTGAAAAAGATTGGAAATGGAAGATAATATTTGACATGCGGTTATTTGTGTACGGTGGCCACTCCATTTGCTGGCCGGCTTTCCAGCCTGTGTGCCGATACCATGTTAGAAGAGATAGAGAAGGATTGATGTAATGCGTTGATGTATTACTGAGCCTCGAGGGCGATATATTGAGTACAAGACTTGGAGGGCATGAAGTCTCCCTCGAGATATGGTAGGAGACAGATTACAAATTCTAAACTACCAAATACATGTAACCCAAATATATCTCTAACACTTGCATTCCCAAGCTTGCAACCACAACAAGGAGAATTGAATACCTGATCTTGGGTTCATGCACGCCTAAAAGATGCTGGTTTCGTGCACTTGCACTGTACTTTCAAATTTTGCTAGGTCACATGCGCTGCACCTTTGGCATGCACTTTTTTTCCTTGCTAGCAATAGTGGTGCTCCCGTTGGGCCATGGCCCCGGACTGTCTCCCTCTTGGACACTGGATGCAGCCAAATAGGTGTCAACTAAACTGATTTGCTTCACAAATCCATTCCGCTGGAAGCGTAACTACCGAGTGCGATCGTGCATTTGGGTCTCCGCTGGTGTGCGTCCTCGACGATATTCGG
Organism: Aegilops tauschii subsp. strangulata; assembly: GCF_002575655.3. NCBI lineage: Eukaryota > Viridiplantae > Streptophyta > Magnoliopsida > Poales > Poaceae > Aegilops > Aegilops tauschii. Next base: position 492,406,291 of record NC_053039.3, read on the forward strand.
CTTTCGGCATCTCACCTAAGCTGTTTCCTTTGATTAGCAAAATAAAAATGATTGAGACCTACGCATGACAAAAGGGATCACGTTAAGGATAGTAAGATCCACTACAAACTATTTTTTCCATTACAAACAGATTTTGCTGTTAACCAGCACAGTGTTCTCTTCGTTCACATTATTGGACACGACAGCTGATGGACAACCGAAGGTTGTTGTTCACTTGCAAATTTGGATGTGTGCTGGACGTGCTTGTTCACGGATGCAATCATGCATTTCTAGAGTTTCGGCGTGCAAAACGTTTATAACCAAGGACACGGTACACCTTCAAAAACTAATCGATGGAGCATTTCATTGAGGTCAACGACATCTAGATGCATCTGAAACGCCCGTCTGAAACATATTGAAAACACAGCAGGCACAAATCACAATCGTTCATACGCGTTCTTGGAAAAATCGTCGGTGCGTATATGCCAATCGTGTGACTGCTGCCAGCAGTACCTTCCTGTTAGCATCAGGCGTGTGTGTGTTTAGTTCACAGCATGGTAAAAAAGTAGTAGCTTATGAGAGCAAGAGTTCATTAGTAGGAATCTCAGTAATAAAATACTGCCTAGCTGGCTAATTAAACTATCTGAAGCAGTGACTAAAATCTTTACAACGGGCCAAGGAGCCAACCAACCTAGTAACCAAGAAAGAAGAAGAAACAGCTATAAAAACAGGATATAGAACTGCAGTTGTTGAAACTGTATTAATTTGGCGGAGCAATGCAATCAACTCGACGATGCAAATGTGTGACGATATCACCTCGGCCACTTGGTTAAGTTAGTTTAGTATTGGTTTAAATACAATCATGATTGGCTTGACAAGACGATTCTTTGTTTTCATAAACTAGAGCCTTCCGCAGTGTTAGGGCCAGTTCTTTTGAGCAGCTCTCTGGAAATAAGCTGCTGTGGAAATAAGTCCAGGATAAGCTGCTGTGGAAATAAGCCCATGAAAATAAGCTATCCAGTTCTTTTTAGTTTCTGTCATTGAGCTTATTTTCTCATATGTCACGTGAATTGTCTATAATACCCTTGAACTAAAATTTGAGATCTCAATGTGCAGAAAATGGATCAATCAAATTTGAGATCTGAATGTACAGAAAATGGATCAAACAATTTCACATCTCAATGTACAGAAAATGGATCAATCAAATTTGAGATCTCAATGTACAGCAAAATGGATCAAACAATTTCACATCTCAATGTACAGAAAACGGAGACGCAGGGGAAAGGCGTGCTCGCCGGAGGTCCTTCCGCGGTTCTGCCAGTCGTCTCACATGCCAGAGGCCACCTGCGCCGCCGCTTCGGAGCTCGCCGGCGTCCGCGCGCCGGTGGATCGAACGGGATACTCCTGCCTGGGCTCGGGCTCCCGGCCAGCTGCGACGCGGCCTCGGCATTCGGCGGCCAGCGCACGAACGGTGGGGGTGCACGAATGGCGGGGGCGCCGGAGGACCTGAGGCGGCAGGACGCCCATCCCCGTCGATGGCAGCGGCGGCGGAAGGACTGGAGGAGGACATGAGGCGGCGGGACGCCTACCCCCATCGATGGCAGCGGCGACGGAGGAACTGGGGGAGGACGTGCGGCGGCAGAACCTCCGGCGCGGATGACCGCTGCAGGCGGCTCGAGTGGCGGCGGCGGCGGCGGAAACCCTATTGGGAGAGCTCTCCTCCTCGTCTGTGGCAGACTGGCAGGTCGCGCGGTGGCAATCTGGCAGTAATTTGCGCCAACTTCAAGGGCAATGACGTATACCGCTTCGTTTGTAAGTGGCTTCTGCGCGGAGCTGGTCTACCCCCAGCTTATTTTCATTGTGAAGAAGGAGGCCGTGGAAATAAGCTAAGCCCAACACCTCAGTTCGAGTTCTTTTGGGCTTTTAGCTTAATTTGACCAGAAGCTGAAAAAAGCTATAAAAAACTGGCCCTTAGCATAGTACCGAATCAGGAACATGTCATTTCTTCCTCGTGGCATCTCATCCGTATGGTGTCCCTGGCCTGTGCATTTTATATACTACTTCGAGTTGGCTATTTCGTCAGCACCACAGATTTGCAAATGATCCCAATCAGAGACGAATGCCCGAAGCTTCATGGGCTGACCACATACTGAAACGGGTGTATTTTACGAACACATCCTATTTTGAAGATCTAGATCAGCATGCAGCGTCGTCCTTGTCATTTGCATGCTCAAACCCGCAGGGCCGGTGGATGTGAGTATGTTAAACATCATTGTATGCCACGGTGTGTTATAAACCGTGCTGGTTAGATATGTGGCGTGTGTGTTGTAGTTAGGCTAGGTTAGGTTGTTGTGATTAGATCTTGATAGTTAGCTTGGAGATCAATCCACACCTAACCTAACCCTAACCTCCTTGTAATCTTGGCGCCGCATCTCTGGCCTTTATAAACACGCAATGCGCCCCTGCCCCGGCATGCGCTTCCAGCCTCTCTTTTGACATGGTATACAGAGCCTAGTTCTTCCACACATCTAGATCATGTCATCTTCCTCCTCCTCCCACGCCATGGCCATGCCCTCGCTCGCCTCCCTCGGCCACACCATCACGGAGAAGCTCACCCGTGACAACTTTCTGGTGTGGAAGGTCCAAGTCCTTCCGCACGTCAGGGCCGCGGCGATGATGGGCTACCTTGACGGCTCGATCAAGGAGCCCGCTGCTGTCATCGTCACCGAGAAGGAGACCAACGGGAAAAAGGAGACCACTGAGATGCCCAATCCAGAGCATGCAATCTGGAATCTGGGTTACTCAAGATCAACAGGTCCTCACTTTTTCGCTCGCATCTCTGTCCCGTGAAGTTCTGATGCAGGTGTCCAATCACACCACGGCCGCGGGCGTCTAGCAAGCCCTGGTAGAGAGCTTCTCCGCGCAGTCCCGAGCACACCAAATTCAGCTTCGCTCGGCGATCGGCAACGCCCGCAAGGGCGACCTCTCCGCTTCTGCTTACTTCACGAAGATGAAGGGGTTAGCGGATGAACTTGCTGCTGTAGGAAAGCCCCTCGAGGAGGATGATATCGTCTCGCACATCCTCGAGGGCCTCATGCATGAGCCCGACTATAACGGGTTCGTCACCTCCATCTCCACGCGCGCTGCCACCGATCGGCCGATCGGTCTTAGCGAACTCTTCTCGCTGCTGCTCTCTGCGGAGGCCCGGATCACCGCCCAGCACGCCGCCTTCTCCGCTCATCACTCCGCCAACCTCGCTGCGAAAGGTGGTCGTGGTGGCTACGGCGGCGGACGCGGTGGTCAGGGTGGTGGACGCGGTGGCTACGGCGGGGGCAACTACCCCGACAACTCAGGCAATGGTGGTGGCGGCGGTGCGCCGCGCCAGCAGAACGGTGACCGCGGTGACCGTGGTGACCGCGAGCGCTGTCAAATCTGCAAGGAAGAAGGCCATGGTGCGTGGCGCTGCAAGAAGCGGTTCGATAAAGGCTTCAACAACAATGTACGCAACCCTGCAGGCAGCGGTGGTGGCGGACGCGGCGGTGGTGGGCGCGGTGGCGGCGGCGGTAGTGGTGGCAACCCACGCTCCGCCAACTCTGCCCACTCCTACGGCGTGGATACCAACTGGTATCTCGACACTGGCGCCACAGATCACGTTACCGGCGAATTGGAGAAGCTAGCCGTCCGTGATCGCTACACCGGCACCGACCAAATTCACACGGCAAGTGGGCAAGGTATGGACATAGCGCATATTGGTCATTCAGTACTATCTACTCCCTCTGGTTCCTTACATCTCAACAACATTCTTCATGCTCCTAGTGCCGACCAAAGCCTCCTTTCTGCCTATAATCTTATGCGAGATAATGATGTGTTCATTGAACTTCATCCTGAATTCTTTCTTGTTAAGGATCAGGCTACCCGGAGAACAATTCTGCAAAACAAGAGTAGATGGGGCTTGTTCCCCGTGACCGGACGGCAAAGTGCACCTCCACGCCAAGTTCTTGCTGCCATCAAGCCTTCCACATCTCGGTGGCACAAGCGCCTAGGGCACCCTGCCCTTCCGGTAGTTCAAAAGATTCTACGTGATTTCAATCTTCCTGTTTCAAATAAACAAGACCACCTTCTGGTGTGTGATGCATGTCAGATGGCCAAGAGCCATCAGTTACCTTATTCTCGTTCAACTAGTGAATCCACAGCTCCTTTAGAGCTGATTTTTTCAGATGTTTGGGGTCCTGGACCCGTCTCTGTAGGAAGACAGAAATACTATGTCAGTTTTATTGATGATTTTAGCAAGTTTAGCTGGATATATTTGCTCAAAAATAAATCTGATGTCTTCGAGAAACTTCGCCTTTTCCAAGCTCATGTTGAACGTCTCTTTGATCGTAAAATCATTGCCATGCAAACCGATTGGGGTGGGAGTACCAACGGTTGAGCTCATTTTTTGAACGCATTGGCATCACACACCACGTTTCTTGTCCGCATGCTCATCAGCAGAACGGCTCCGCAGAGAGAAAACATAGGCACATCGTGGAAGTTGGTCTCTCTTTACTTGCTCATGCATTCATGCCCCTTAAGTTTTGGGACGAAGCGTTTCTCACTGCGGTCTATCTTATTAACCGTATCCCCAGTAGAGTTATCAAGAACCAAACACCCCTAGAACGACTCTTTGGCACCAAGCCCAACTACTCCTTTCTCCGCATTTTTGGGTGTGCCGTCTGGCCAAACTTGCGCCCTTTTAACAAGCACAAGCTTGAATTTAGGTCCAAGCAATGCGCCTTCTTAGGGTATAGTACCCTTCATAAAGGCTACAAATGTCTTGATATCTCTTCTCGTCGTGTGTACGTGTCCCGTGATGTCATTTTTGATGAGCAAATTTTTCCCTTCGCAAGCCTTCACTCAGATGCCGGTGCTCAACTTCGCAAAGAGTTGCTTCTCTTGCCCTCTCACCTCTTGCCGTCTCCTGTTTTCGCTCAAGGGGGAGCTGATTTTACTGCTGATAATATGTCCTTGTCCAATGCTAATGACCCAGCTGAAAGTGTGCACGAAACAGGGCAGCCAAACATTGAAGACTTTGGTGAAAATTCTTATGATTTTATGCAGCAAACTGAGGGTTCTCATGCAGCCACAGAAGATCCGGTGGCCTCGGGATCAGCGGCTGCAGCCGCGCCAGGCGAATCAGCCGCGGGATCCGCGTCCGCAGCGGCGCCAGGCGAATCCTCACCGGGATCCGCGCCAGCAAACAGGCGGCCAGGCGGGCGCCTTGTCCCGCTCTCTTCTGGTGGGCCAGCCAAGAGCACTCCCGCGCTGTTCCCGGCCTGGGAGGGCGTGCGGTCTCCTGGTGGGTTGGCCAACCCGGCCGGGCGCGGCCCACCTGGCCCCCACGAGGCGGGGCGCACGGACTCTAGCGTGGCGCGATCTTCCTCGAGGGATGTGGCCGCTCCGGAACTGCCAAGTGGCAGTTCGTCATCGGCTGCCGCACCGGATCATCCTGGGTCGCCGCCAGAGGGAGATTCGGGATTTTCTGCGTCTGACTCCGCGGTCTCCTCCACGCAAAATCGTCTACAACTTCAGCAAGCTCAACCAGCTCCGCCGCCTCCTGCCCGATCACACACTCGGTCGCAAAGTGGTATTGCCAAGCCCAAGGTATATGTGACACCCAAAAATTTCATTTGGGTTTTTCAAAATTTTTACTTGACTTGAGGGAGGTGATTTAAAAAATTTCTTCAAAGAACCCTCCCTTTCAAAATATTTTCTTTATGGCAAGGGTTTTATTTGGATTTACCCAAGACTTGTTTTTGGTCTTGGAAGTTCTTGCTCTTTATTTTGGACTCAAGCCAAAATACTTTTCACTTGGGAAAAATGCCTTTTGGAAAATTTCTTTGAAAATGCCCTATGGTTTTTAAAATGATTCCTTGCCACTTTCAACAATTCTCTCTTACCATGGCCTTAGTGCAAATCCATTCTCCTAAACCTCTCCTCACCTTTGGATCATGATTTACTTCAAATCCAGCAGGATTGGACCTCCCCATATGATTATTTTCCATTTAAATCTTATCAAAACAATTTATGTCTCCTATTCTAGCTCTTGGAGATTTACAAAGGAACTACTCTTTCTGCTTTGATTTTTGCCCCCAAACCTTTTCCCCCTCCTAGTCCTTTGAACCCTCAACCAAGATCCATGAAGATCCACTGGTCTCCAGTTCAAATTTTTCAAACTATACTTGCTGCAAGTTTGGACCAGATTTGCCAAATTTGATGAAATTCATTCAAATCCTTCTCCAAAAATTCTGAGAAAAATCAGGCAGCCTCTGGGCGCATTGAGAGGTCACCTCACCAAGTCCCAGCTCCAGAAAAAAATTCTCCTTGCCAAATCATTCTGTCGAACACCTGCAGAGCATTGTCAATGTCAAGTTCAGAGTTTCAGTTCAGTGATCTACTGTCGTTTTCTTCAGAAACTGTTGTCGATCTCGACAGTGCCGCGTTGGCGCCTTGCTCCCCGTCCCCTCCCCCTTGTCTCTGCACCGCACGAGCGCCTGGATGCTTGCGGGCGTCGGCGACGTGCTGGAGGAGGTACGCCGCCCCGTGACCGACGCCAGCGGCGGCTTTGCGGCGGCCAGAGAGAGGCGCGGCGCAGACGGCGCCACCCACCGCCGCCCAAGCCACCGGAGATCGCCGCGTGGCCCTCCACTCCCCAGAACGCGCTGCCACTCTCGTCGTGAACCGCCGGGCGCGGAGCGCGCTCTCTGCCGCCGTCGTGCCCGTGCGGCCACCCCACCGTGGACCGACGCCATTACGCCAAGACCGACCAAGCTTAGCAAGGGAACAGCACCAGTAACTCCCACCGATGCTGCCTGGCCACCTAAACCCCTCGCCAAGCCACTACCTCGCCGTAATTTCTCGCCGGAGCAACCCCGTTCACGGCCACCCCCTCGAGCCGCCTATAAATAGAGGCCCCGAGCTCCAACTCGAACCCACACCACCCCTGCACTCCACCTAGACCCTGCCTAGCCACTGGAAGAGCCCCGAGGAAGTCTCCTTCCTCAACTCCGGCCGCCGCGACCCGCCACGGGATCCAGCTCGATTCGCTCCCGTGCGTGCACCTCTACCTCCCATCTCTTGCCAGTAGCTTCCCTATGCATCCACTCTCCTGACCCGCGCTTCAATTCGGAGTTTGCAGCACCCACCGGAGTTCTCCACCATCACCCGAGCCGCCGTCCGTCGGAGAAAGTGTCGCCGTCGATGTGGTGCCCTCCGTCGGTCGAGTCCACCACCCACCGACGCGGAAGGACGCGCTGAAGCTCTTGGTACACTCCGATCTCCCTGTCTCGCCGTGGTTCGACGCCGGCGACCACCGCAGTCTTCGGGCGCTGGCGAGCCTTTTTAAACCTGACATGTGGAACCCCCTGTCAGCCTCTATTCTCTTCTCCCTCGAACCGTTTTCTGTTGGCGCCTTCGGGCAGAGTACATTTTCTCTATGGGCTTGCGCATTTCTATTCGAACCCGTTTTCTATTTTCTCAGTTAAGTCCCTGGATCTTTTCTGTTTCATTACAGATGAGTCCCTGGACAGAAACTCTTACAAATTTTTATTAAAAGATGATTTTTGAGTGATTCTTTTTTTGTCAGTCTTGTATTTTTGTCTAGTTTTTTATAGTATTTATTTGGAAAAATTTTGGAGAAATTTTTATGCACGCGTTGGTTTTCACGTTAGCGCCCGTTTTCGTTATGCCGTAGGTTCCGGAAGAGGTGACGGAGCCGCGAACTTCGCCGAGCTAGACTCCGACTTCTCCGAACCAGGCAAGCATGTTTGAACCTTTGATATGATAGGTGTTTTGCATGATTGCTTGAAAGGTTGTGCATGGCATATGAGTATCGGTGAGTATCTCGTTGCGTACGAGGCAACTACCTGCATGTTCCAAGGTTGCGATGATCTTTGGTGAGAGATGGCCTGATCATGTGGTGACATGAAGGGCAGCAAGGTGGTACTGTTGTAGCATACCAGCCTTGCGTCATCCGACAAATTCCGACGTTAACGTGGACGGATTCACGTTATCGTTCTTCCCCCTTTCGTGCTACCACATGTCTTTTTTTGCCAGGATGCGGTTTAGTAAGTTGGTAACCTCTTTCCGTGTACACACCAAACAGAGGGGCCGGGATGATGGTTCCATGGCCCTGGATTAAAGCCAGTCATCCGGTCAGGGGGCATGGGTGTTTCCGGTTGGGACCGAGAGGGGGGACACCCCCTTAGAGCGCGCGTATAGAAATTTGATCCCATGCTACGCGAGGTTGTAGCCTCCCCGTCTCAAGGTTTTTCTTGAACGTTGCCGAGGGTGATTCCTGGCTTCGGAATGTTGAATGGGTGTGTACTAGTTAGACGTGTTTCTTCCAAAACACCGTAGACGGAACTAGTCCCCGGGACTACTGAAACCCGTTGGCTGTGGTTAAAGTACAAACTCTGCAGAGTCAAATCCTTCCAAGTCATCGTGTCCATGATCAAGTAGAGTGATTTGTATATCCATATCTATCCTCGTGGAAATTTATCCCCGGTGAACAAGCTCAAGTGGTAAACCCAGTTTAATTGTTATTCTTGTGGATGAACTAACCCTGTTATTTATCTCATGACGGATTATTCTCTTGACATGATTTAAATTCATGAGCTACTAAGTTGTGTATATAAGCCCTTTGTGTGATGTCGCTCAGACGTCCGACTGTGGCATGTTTGTTATTTACTTTCGTATAAGCCCTTTATGTGATGTCGCTCAGACGTCCGACTGTGGCATGTTGGTTACTTACTTTTGATATAAGCCCTTTCTGCGATGTCGCTCAGACGTCCGACTGTGGCACGCACTATCTTTTATTTTCTATTATGAGCCCTTTATGTGGTGTCGCCCAGACGCCCGACTGCGGCATTGTTATTCTTGCATTTTCCTCTCGAGGAGTCATTCAAACCCTCGTTTGGCACCGGCATTATTATTCTTGCAGTTTCCTCTCGAGGAGTCATTCAGACCCTCGTTTGGCACCCAGTATTTATTTTGGCATTTCGGGAGGACTACCACCCGACTTCTCTTTTATTCCCCATGCATTATTGTCTCTATGTCTGAACGCACTTGTTAATCTGTTCATATGCTTCATGTTTACATTTGTTATATCTCATGTCCGAACTGTCTTGCGAGTACTTTCATAGTACTCACCTGGCTTGTTGATTTGGCCAGATGTTGACGAAGACGATCTCTTGGATGAAGAGTTTGATAGCGCGTCCGACGCCTAGAGGAGTCCCAGTCAGTCCTGTGCGATCCCGGATATTGGTCACTTGTATTATATACGCTTCCGCCACCCACAATAAGTCTCCTCGAGCCTCACTCCGACGCTCGAAGAGCTGTAGTTGTCAGGAGTCTTATCACCCACTTCGCGGTGATATTTCCTCCACCGTTGTTATCGTGAGTTAGTAGTTATGCCACCCTATCCGCCGTTATGTTTTATCGGCGTTCATGTAATAAATTGTTGAGCAGTCTCCGCTCGACCTTGTATTATATTCAGTACTCCTGGTATTTTTCTTCTGTGACCAAGATATTGTCTACCAGTGAGAAGGAATTCTTCTTTACTGGTCCGTAAAAGGGATTGGTCTCTCAATAAATATTTTATTGAAAAACCGGTCGTGACAAGCTTGGTATCAGAGCCAGGCTGACTGTAGGAAGCCACTAGGTGCGATCGCTAATCGGTTATTAGCGTCTTTTGTGCTTTTTCAGCATTTTGCAATTGTATCTATTTTCTGTTGGTCATCATAAATTTATGACATGACTACTCAGAACTTTTGCCTACTTTTGTAGATGGCTGGCAGCAGCAGTGAGACTCGAGTGTTCACGAACGTGCCCGAGGGGTTTGTCAAGCTCCTCGTCTCCATCACCAAGCTCGCGATCGGGCCAGCGACTCGTCCGGAGTTCACGCTTTATCAGCACAAGCTCAGCGACGACGTGTCTATGCACCAAGCTGTGGTGCAATTCAAGGGAGGACGTTCTGCAGCTCGCCACTTCCGTTTTGTGGGAAGGGCCATGCCTACGGAGAGGCATGCCATGCAGATGGCTGCCCGTGAGGCGATAGCTCGTCTTCGGGACATCCTTCCTATGATGAAGACTCGTCGCTACCGCTACCTCCCATGCCATCTGCCATATACCAGTCACTATGCATTCGCCTGCCATCGGGGAGAACGAGATGAAGCCATCGAGATGGTCGTGGAGTACCTCAAGGCTCTGGAGGAGTCTTTCGACAACCTCGTGGACGATCTTGTGGCTGCCCGCATGGACTTATTCCGGGGCGGTCCTGCCAGCAGGAAGGAGCTTCTCCACACAGCACCGCCTCTGACATTCGTCTCGTCTTCAGCCTCTTATGCACCGGCCGTTTTGGCCACTGCTCGCCGTCTGCCTACCACTGAGGAGTTCGACAGAGTCATCGCTCCTACTCCCGTCAGAGCTGCACCGCCTGCCGCACCCGCTCTACCACCTGTCGCCCCTGCACCATCACCGCAGCGCAGTGTTACGCGCCAGGAGCCAGCTAGAGAGGAGGTGGAGGTTGATTCTCCTGCACCGCTGAGTCTTGCCCTCGGCAAGGGAAAGGACATCGTCACCATCTCCGACTGAGAGCGCCGAGTAGCCGCGCGTTTTGTCTGCTTGTATGATGTGTTTTATCTGTACGCTAGTTTGTATTAGTGTGTTCGCTGCTTTCCGGAGGAGTATGCTAGTCTAAATAACATGTCGGGATTGTGTACGCACATCCTGAGTGTTGTATCGTGTGTTTGCTTTTCGCGTGTAAGATATTTGCTAAGCAGTTCTTCTCCGTGCAAAAGCATTTATGTTTTCTTGAAAAACCTTGGGGTCTTTTAAATTGTTGCCTTTGCAAGATTTTTTTCCTTGTGCCACACAGTTCTTCTCATGGGTTTTGCAAAATAATACCCCAGACTGGAAAAATGTCTCGCCCGTGGACTCGCTCCATGCCCAATCAGCCCGAAGAAGTTTATGGGACACAGACTAGCAACAACTTCACTCAGGGACAGTCCAGTCAACAAGACAGCGAAGCAGCCTTGTCTCAAGTATGCCGTCTCTTCGAACAAAGCCAGCAACAACACCAGGAGATGATGAATCACGTCATCAATATGGGAAACCACCGTGAACCCTATCAACCACATTCCAAGTTATCTGAGTTACAGAAGACTCGCCCTTCAACTTTTGCTCACACTGATAGGCCGCTGGAAGCCGATGACTGGCTTCGTGATATCGAGAGGAAGCTGATTATTGCTCAGTGCTCAGATAATGAGAAGGTGCTTTATGCACCACACTACCTTACTGGAGCAGTTGCAGCATGGTGGGAGAACTTCTTACACATGCATCCCAGTGAACACAACATCACCTGGGAAAAATTCAAGGAAGGCTTTCGTGGGGCACACATCCCCAGGAGCATCATAAAAATCAAGAAGAAAGAATTTGACGATCTCAAGCAAAGAGGCATGTCAGTGACAGAATACAACGGTCAGTTTACCCAGTTATCTCGTTATGCCTACGACGAGCACATGACAGAGAACAAGAAGATGGAAAAATTCCTGGACGGCCTGGCACCGACACTAAAATGCCAACTGGTTGTACACACTTTCCCGGATTTTAAAACTCTGGTTGACAAGGCCATTACCTTGGAGAATGAGCGTCGTAGTCTGGAAGATCTCCGTAAGCGAAAGAGGGACAAGACGACTCTTGCTCGCAACAACCGAAGCAAGACTGAGGTTCCAAGGACAGAAGCAAGGAAATCCACGACTACTGATCCAAGGCCCGTCAGACAGTTTCATGCCAGGGATAAGGAGTTCATGTACCACCCAGGGGTCACCTGCTATGCTTGTGCTGAAGAAGGGCGCTATGCTAAACAATGCCCAAAGCCGAGGAACTCGGCCCCCAAGCCAAACAATGGTGGAAGTAATCCAGCCCCCAAGCGCAACAATTTCAATCCCAACAACAACCACAGGAAGGGTCACCTGAACCATGTGACCAGGGAAGAAGCGCAGAATGCCCCAGACATCGTGCTCGGTACGTTTCCTGTCAACACAGTACCTGCCACGGTTTTGTTTGATTCTGGAGCTTCCCATTCGTTCGTTTCGAAGAGTTTTGTTTTGCAACATGGTTTTCCGATACTTCCCTTGGAAAAATCTATGATCATCAAGTCCCCCGGAAATAAGCAAATCGCTCAGAGTTACTGCCAAGGAGTAATCATTGAGTTCGAAGGACTACAGTTCCAAGCAAATCTCATCGTGTTGGAAAATAAAGGACTGGATGTCATTTTAGGGATGGACTGGTTAACCACCAACAAAGGATTCATTGACTGTTTCAATCGGACCGTGATTCTCACTCACCATCATGGCAAGACAATAAAGGTTACAGCTCAAGAAAGGCCACGGTCACGGCAACCAAAACTGAATAAAGTGGACCTTTCAGAACTGAGAAAAGTTCCAGTGGTATGCGAGTTTCCTGACGTATTTCCTGAAGAACTACCAGGCATGCCACCAGACCGAGAGATAGAGTTCAGCATCGAACTAGCACCTGGCACCGCTCCCATCTATAATAAGCCTTATAGAATGGCACCCTCAGAATTGGTGGAGTTGAAGAAGCAGATAAAGGAATTATTGGACAAAGGATTTATTCGAGCCAGCTCCTCACCATGGGGTTCGCCAGTGTTGTTCGCCAAGAAAAAGGATGGGACACTAAGACTGTGTATAGACTACCGAGCTCTCAATATGGTCACCATCAAAAACAAATATCCGATGCCACGGATAAATGATTTGTTTGACCAGCTCGCACAAGCCAAGGTGTTCTCAAAAATTGATTTGAGATCGGGATATCATCAATTGAAAGTACGGACAGAAGATATCCCTAAAACAGCATTCACCTCCAGATACGGATTATATGAATTCACAGTGATGCCTTTTCGGCTAACAAACGCCCCCGCATATTTCGTCCACCTCATGAACAAAGTGTTCATGAAATTCATGGACAAATTTGTTGTGGTGTTCATCGACGATATTCTGGTATATTCAAGGACACCAGAAGAGCATGCTGAGCATCTCAGAATTGTTTTGGGAGAATTAAGGAAACATCAGTTGTACACCAAATTTAGCAAGTGTGAGTTTTGGCTAAGGCAAGTTGGTTTCCTAGGCCACATATTAAACCAGGAAGGCGTGGCCGTAGACCCAGAAAAAGTCAAAGCCATACTCGACTGGAAGCCACCCGCCAACGTTACAGATGTGCGGAGTTTCCTGGGAATGGCCGGATATTACAGAAGATTTATTGAAGGATTCTCCACTTTGGCAAAACCAATAACTCAGTTGCTCAAGAAAGACAAGAAATTTGTATGGACGGAAGCATGCGAGAGAAGCTTCCAAGAGCTTAAGAAGAAGCTAACAACCGCACCGGTATTAACCGTGCCAGACATACACAAGAGTTTTGAAGTATATTGTGACGCGTCCCGAAAAGGCCTCGGATGTGTACTAATGCAGGATGGCAAAGTTGTCGCGTATGCCTCCAGGCAACTGCGAAAACATGAGGAAAATTACCCAACACATGACTTGGAGCTAGCAGCAGTCATACATGCACTCAAGGAGTGGAGGCACTTTCTGTTGGAAAATCGCTGTGAAATATATACGGACCATAAGAGCCTCAAATATATTTTTACACAGCCAGAGCTAAATTTACGCCAACGACGCTGGTTGGAATTGGTCAAGGACTATGATGTCGGCATTCACTACCATCCAGGGAAAGCAAATGTAGTGGCTGATGCCCTTAGTCGAAACCCCAGCCCGGACAACGACGGTCCGCAAAACTTGAGGCCTGAGTTTCAGCAAGAGTTCGCTAGGCTCAACATGGTGTTAGTCTCTGAGGGCACCGTATCAAATCTGGAGATACAACCCACCCTAGCGGAACAAATTAAAAAGGCTCAACAGGGACATCCCAGCATCGAAGGTATAAAGAAGAAAATGAGCTTGGGTAAGACTTCAGAGTTCGTCATAGACAGTGAAGGAATATTATGGTACGGAGACAAACTTTGCGTACCTAACATTGAGGAACTCAAGCAACAAATTCTAGCCGAAAGCCACACCGCTCCATACTTGATCCATCCTAGAGGAACCAAAATGTACAAAGACATTCAGGAAATATTTTGGTGGCACGGTATGAAAAGGGATGTAGCCGCATTTATTGCTTGTTGCGATTCATGTCAGCGCATCAAGGCCGAGCATCAAAAGCCAGCAGGGCTACTCCAGCCAAACAGGATACCGGAGTGGAAATGGGATGAAATAGGAATGGACTTCATCATTGGACTACCCCGATCACAACGCGGAAATGACGCCATATGGGTCATCACAGACCGACTAACCAAGGTTACTCATTTCATTCCCGTAAAGACTACCTACTCCACACAAAGACTGGCCAAACTTTATCTCTCCCGTATAGTTTGTTTGGACGGAGTCCCAAAGACTATAATATCCGACCGAGGCACCCAATTTGTCTCCAAATTTTGGGATCACCTGCAACAAGCTCTGGGCACGCAGCTAGCTTTCAGTACAGCGTACCACCCTCAGACTGATGGACAAACGGAACGTGTGAACCAAATCCTAGAGGATATGCTGAGAGCCTGTGTACTCACCTATGGATCCAGTTGGGAAGAGAGTTTGCCGTATGCCGAGTTTGCTTACAACAACAGTTACCAAGCCAGCTTGCAAATGGCACCCTTTGAAGCATTGTACGGACGGAGGTGTCGTACCCCACTGAATTGGTCAGAAACAGGTGACAGTCGTATCTTCGGCCCAGACATGCTCAAGGAGGCCGAGGAGAAAGTTAATCAGATCAGGGACAGACTCAAGACAGCACAGAGCCGACAACAGAGCTACTACGATCAAAAATATCGTGAGGTCAGCTTTGAACCTGGTGATTCCGTATACCTACGAGTGTCTCCTATGAGGGGCCTGCAACGATTCAAAATTAAGGGGAAGCTAGCCCCGAGATTTATCGGACCATTTTGTGTAGAGGCACGAAGAGGCACAGTGGCCTACAAACTAGACTTGCCCAAGGAGCTGTCAGACGTCCATGACGTGTTTCATGTCTCACAATTGAGAAAATGTGTAAGTAACCCGGAGAAGCATGTATCTCATGAAAGCATCGATATACAACCAGACCTCACCTACAGAGAGAGGCCAGTAAAGATACTGGAAGAGTCTGAACGGAGGACCCGTCAGAAAGCGACCAAATTTTTCAGAGTTCAGTGGAGCAACCACACTGAGGATGAAGCTACATGGGAAAGGGAAGATTTTCTTCAGGCAGAATATCCATATCTATTCGAGGATCAGCTGAAATCTCGAGGACGAGATTTTTCCTAAGGGGGTAGGTGTTGTGACACCCAAAAGTTTCATTTGGATTTTTCAAAAATTTTACTTGACTTGAGGGAGGTGATTTAAAAAATTTCTTCAAAGAACCCTCCCTTTCAAAATATTTTCTTTATGGCAAGGGTTTTATTTGGATTTACCCAAGACTTGTTTTTGGTCTTGGAAGTTCTTGCTCTTTATTTTGGACTCAAGCCAAAATACTTTTCACTTGGGAAAAATGCCTTTTGGAAAATTTCTTTGAAATTGCCCTATGGTTTTTAAAATGATTCCTTGCCACATTCAACAATTCTCTCTTACCATGGCCTTAGTGCAAATCCATTCTCCTAAACCTCTCCTCACCTTTGGATCATGATTTACTTCAAATCCAGCAGGATTGGACCTCCCCATATGATTATTTTCCATTTAAATCTTATCAAAACAATTTCTGTCTTCTATTCTAGCTCTTGGAGATTTACAAAGGAACTACTCTTTCTGCTTTGATTTTTGCCCCCAAACCTTTTCCCCCTCCTAGTCCTTTGAACCCTCAACCAAGATCCATGAAGATCCACTGGTCTCCAGTTCAAATTTTTCAAACTATACTTGCTGCAAGTTTGGACCAGATTTGCCAAATTTGATGAAATTCATTCAAATCCTTCTCCAAAAATTCTGAGAAAAATCAGGCAGCCTCTGGGTGCATTGAGAGGTCACCTCACCAAGTCCCAGCTCCAGAAAATTTTTTCTCCTTGCCAAATCATTCTATCGAACACCTGCAGAGCATTGTCAATGTCAAGTTCAGAGTTTCAGAGATTCAGTTCAGTGATCTACTGTCGTTTTCTTCAGAAACTGTTGTCGATCTCGACAGTGCCGCGTTGGCGCCTTGCTCCCCGTCCCCTCCCCCTTGTCTCTGCACCGCACGAGCGCCTGGATGCTTGCGGGCGTCGGCGACGTGCTGGAGGAGGTACGCCGCCCCGTGACCGACGCCAGCGGCGGCTTTGCGGCGGCCAGAGAGAGGCGCGGCGCAGACGGCGCCACCCAGCGCCGCCCAAGCCACCGGAGATCGCCGCGTGGCCATCCACTCCCCAGAACGCGCTGCCACTCTCGTCGTGAACCGCCGGGCGCGGAGTGCGCTCTCTGCCGCCGTCGTGCCCGTGCGGCCACCCCACCGTGGACCGACGCCATTACGCCAAGACCGACCAAGCTTAGCAGGGGAACAACACCAGTAACTCCCACCGATGCTGCCTGGCCACCTAAACCCCTCGCCAAGCCACTACCTCGCCGTAATTTCTCGCCGGAGCAACCCCGTTCACGGCCACCCCCTCGAGCCGCCTATAAATAGAGGCCCCGAGCTCCAACTCGAACCCACACCACCCCTGCACTCCACCTAGACCCTGCCTAGCCACTGGAAGAGCCCCGAGGAAGTCTCCTTCCTCAACTCCGGCCGCCGCGACCCGCCACGGGATCCAGCTCGATTCGCTCCCGTGCGTGCACCTCTACCTCCCATCTCTTGCCAGTAGCTTCCCTATGCATCCACTCTCCTGACCCGCGCTTCAATTCGGAGTTTGCAGCACCCACCGGAGTTCTCCACCATCACCCGAGCCGCCGTCCGCCGGAGAAAGTGTCGCCGTCGATGTGGTGCCCTCCGTCGGTCGAGTCCACCACCCACCGACGCGGAAGGACGCGCTGAAGCTCTTGGTACACTCCGATCTCCCTGTCTCGCCGTGGTTCGACGCCGGCGACCACCGCAGTCTTCGGGCGCCGGCGAGCCTTTTTAAACCTGACATGTGGGACCCCCCTGTCACCTCTATTCTCTTCTCCCTCGAACCGTTTTCTGTTGGCGCCTTCGGGCAGAGTACGTTTTCTCTGTGGGCTTGCGCATTTCTATTCGAACCGTTTTCTGTTTTCTCAGTTAAGTCCCTGGATCTTTTCTGTTTCATTACAGATGAGTCCCTGGACAGAAACTCTTATAAATTTTTATTAAAAGATGATTTTTGAGTGATTCTTTTTTTGTCAGTCTTGTATTTTTGTCTAGTTTTTTATAATATTTATTTGGAAAAATTTTGGAGAAATTTTTATGCACGCGTTGGTTTTCACGTTAGCGCCCGTTTTCGTTATGCCGTAGGTTCCGGAAGAGGTGACGGAGCCGCGAACTTCGCCGAGCTAGACTCCGACTTCTCCGAACCAGGCAAGCATGTTTGAACCTTTGATATGATAGGTGTTTTGCATGATTGCTTGAAAGGTTGTGCATGGCATATGAGTATCGGTGAGTATCTCGTTGCGTACGAGGCAACTACCCGCATGTTCCAAGGTTGCGATGATCTTTGGTGAGAGATGGCCTGATCATGTGGTGACATGAAGGGCAGCAAGGTGGTACTGTTGTAGCATACCAGCCTTGCGTCATCCGACAAATTCCGACGTTAACGTGGACGGAGTCACGTTATCGTTCTTCCCCCTTTCGTGCTACCACATGTCTTTTTTTGCCAGGATGCGGTTTAGTAAGTTGGTAACCTCTTTCCGTGTACACACCAAACAGAGGGGCCGGGATGATGGTTCCATGGCCCTGGATTAAAGCCAGTCATCCGGTCAGGGGGCATGGGTGTTTCCGGTTGGGACCGAGAGGGGGGCACCCCCTTAGAGCGCGCGTATAGAAATTTGATCCCATGCTACGCGAGGTTGTAGCCTCCCCGTCTCAAGGTTTTTCTTGAACGTTGCCGAGGGTGATTCCTGGCTTCGGAATGTTGAATGGGTGTGTACTGGTTAGACGTGTTTCTTCCAAAACACCGTAGACGGAACTAGTCCCCGGGACTACTGAAATCCGTTGGCTGTGGTTAAAGTACAAACTCTGCAGAGTCAAATCCTTCCAAGTCATCGTGTCCATGATCAAGTAGAGTGATTTGTATATCCATATCTATCCTCGTGGAAATTTATGCCCGGTGAACAAGCTCAAGTGGTAAACCCAGTTTAATTGTTATTCTTGTGGATGAACTAACCCTGTTATTTATCTCATGACGGATTATTCTGTTGACATGATTTAAATTCATGAGCTACTAAGTTGTGTATATAAGCCCTTTGTGTGATGTCGCTCAGACGTCCGACTGTGGCATGTTTGTTATTTACTTTCGTATAAGCCCTTTATGTGATGTCGCTCAGACGTCCGACTGTGGCATGTTGGTTACTTAATTTTGATATAAGCCCTTTCTGCGATGTCGCTCAGACGTCCGACTGTGGCACGCACTATCTTTTATTTTCTATTATGAGCCCTTTATGTGGTGTCGCCCAGACGCCCGACTGCGGCATTGTTATTCTTGCATTTTCCTCTCGAGGAGTCATTCAGGCCCTCGTTTGGCACCGGCATTATTCTTCTTGCAGTTTCCTCTCGAGGAGTCATTCAGACCCTCGTTTGGCACCCAGTATTTATTTTGGGATTTCGGGAGGACTACCGCCCGACTTCTCTTTTATTCCCCATGCATTATTGTCTCTATGTCTGAACGCACTTGTTAATCTGTTCATATGCTTCATGTTTACATTTGTTATATCTCATGTCCGAACTGTCTTGCAAGTACTTTCATAGTACTCACCTGGCTTGTTGATTTGGCCAGATGTTGATGAAGGCGATCTCTTGGATGAAGAGTTTGATAGCGCGTCCGACGCCTAGAGGAGTCCCAGTCAGTCCTGTGTGATCCCGGATATTGGTCACTTGTATTATATACGCTTCCGCCACCCGCAATAAGTCTCCTCGAGCCTCACTCCGACGCTCGAAGAGCTGTAGTTGTCAGGAGTCTTATCACCCACTTCGCGGTGATATTTCCTCCACCGTTGTTATCGTGAGTTAGTAGTTATGCCATCCTATCCGCCGTTATGTTTTATCGGCGTTCATGTAATAAATTGTTGAGCAGTCTCCGCTCGACCTTGTATTATATTCAGTACTCCTGGTATTTTTCTTCTGTGACCAAGATATTGTCTACCAGTGAGAAGGAATTCTTCTTTACTGGTCCGTAAAAGGGATTGGTCTCTCAATAAATATTTTATTGAAAAACCGGTCATGACAAGCTTGGTATTAGAGCCAGGCTGACTGTAAGAAGCCACTAGGTGCGATCGCTAATCGGTTATTAGCGTCTTTTGTGCTTTTTCAGCATTTTGCAATTGTAGCTATTTTCTGTTGGTCATCATAAATTTATGACATGACTACTCAGAACTTTTGCCTACTTTTGTAGATGGCTGGCAGCAGCAGTGAGACTCGAGTGTTCATGAACGTGTTGGAAATATGCCCTAGAGGCAATAATAAATAGGTTATTATTATATTTCCTTGTTCATGATAATCGTTTATTATCCATGCTAGAATTGTATTGATAGGAAACTCAGATACATGTGTGGATACATAGACAACACCATGTCCCTAGTAAGCCTCTAGGAGACTAGCTCGTTGATCAATAGATGGTTACGGTTTCCTGACCATGGACATTGGATGTCGTTGATAACGGGATCACATCATTAGGAGAATGATGTGATGGACAAGACCCAATCCTAAGCCTAGCACAAGATCGTGTAGTTCGTTTGCTCAGAGCTTTTCTAATGTCAAGTATCACTTCCTTAGACCATGAGATTGTGCAACTCCCGGATACCGTAGGAATGCTTTGGGTGTGCCAAACGTCACAACGTAACTGGGTGGCTATAAAGGTGCACTACGGGTATCTCCGAAAGTGTCTGTTGGGTTGGCACGAATCGAGACTGGGATTTGTCACTCCGTGTAAACGGAGAGGTATCTCTGGGCCCACTCGGTAGGACATCATCATTATGTGCACAATGTGACCAAGGAGTTGATCACGGGATGATGTGAGTTACGGAACGAGTAAAGAGACTTGCCGGTAACGAGATTGAACAAGGTATAGGGATACCGACGATCGAATCTCGGGCAAGTAACATACCGATAGACAAAGGGAATTGAATACGGGATTGATTGAATCCCCGACATCGTGGTTCATCCGATGAGATCATCATGGAACATGTGGGAGCCAACATGGGTATCCAGATCCCGCTGTTGGTTATTGACCGGAGAACGTCTCGGTCATGTCTGCATGGTTCCCGAACCCGTAGGGTCTACACACTTAAGGTTCGATGACGCTAGGGTTATAGGGAAAGCATGTACGTGGTTACCGAATGTTGTTCGGAGTCCCGGATGAGATCCCGGACGTCACGAGGAGTTCCGGAATGGTCCGGAGGTAAAGATTTATATATGGAAAGTTGTTGTTCGGGTTCCGGGAAAAGTTCGGGTTTTTTCGGTATTGTACCGGGAAGCTTCCAGAAGATTCCGGAGGATTCCGGAGGTCCGGAAAATGTTCCACCACGTCCAATACAGTAGCATGGGCTGTAAGGGGGCGCCCTAGCCTTAATGGGCCAGGGGCACCAGCCCCCCCAAGGCCCATGCGCATGGGAGAGGGGAAACCCTAAGGGGGAGGGCCTCCACTTGACTTGGGAGGCACTCCTCCCCCCTTTGGCCGCCCCCCAAGCCCCATCTAGGGCTAGCCGCACCCCTTGAGGGGGGAAACCCTAGATGGGGGCGCAGCCCTCCCCCTCCCCTATATATATTGAGGTTTTGGGCTGCCATAGACATGAGAACGTCTCCTTTTGGTGCAGCCCTACCCCTCTCCCTCCTCATCCTCTCCCGCGGTGCTTGGCGAAGCCCTGCGGGATTGCCACGCTCATCCACCACCACCATGCCGTCGTGTTGCTGCTGGATGGAGTCTTCCCAACCTCTCCCTCTCTCCTTGCTGGATCAAGGCGTGGGAGACGTCACCGGGCTGCACGTGTGTTGAACGCGGAGGCACCGTACTTTCGGTGCTTAGATCGGAATCAACCGCGATCTGAATCGCTACGAGTACGACTCCCTCATCCGTGTTCTTGCAACGCTTCCGCATCGCGATCTACAAGGGTATGTAGATTCACTCCCCTTCCCCTCGTTGCTAGATTACTCCATAGATTGATCTTGGTGATGCGTAGAAAATTTTGAATTTCTGCTACGTTACCCAACAGAACGTGCCCGAGGGGTTTGTCAAGCTCCTCGTCTCCATCACCAAGCTCGCGATCGGGCCAGCGACTCGTCCGGAGTTCACGCTTTATCAGCACAAGCTCAGCGACGACGTGTCTATGCACCAAGCTGTGGTGCAATTCAAGGGAGGACGTTCTGCAGCTCGCCACTTCCGTTTTGTGGGAAGGGCCATGCCTACGGAGAGGCATGCCATGCAGATGGCTGCCCGTGAGGCGATAGCTCGTCTTCGGGACATCCTTCCTATGATGAAGACTCGTCGCTACCGCTACCTCCCATGCCATGTGCCATATACCAGTCACTATGCATTCGCCTGCCATCGGGGAGAACGAGATGAAGCCATCGAGATGGTCATGGAGTACCTCAAGGCTCTGGAGGAGTCTTTCGACAACCTCGTGGACGATCTTGTGGCCCGCATGGACTTAGTTCGGGGTGGTCCTGCCAGCAGGAAGGAGCTTCTCCACACAGCACCGCCTCTGACATTCGTCTCGTCTTCAGCCTCTTATGCACCGGCCGTTTTGGCCACTGCTCGCCGTCTGCCTACCACTGAGGAGTTCGACAGAGTCATCGCTCCTACTCCCGTCAGAGCTGCACCGCCTGCCGCACCCGCTCTACCACCTGTCGCCCCCGCACCATCACCGCAGCGCAGTGTTACGCGCCAGGAGCCGGCTAGAGAGGAGGTGGAGGTTGATTCTCCTGCACCGCTGAGTCTTGCCCTCGGCAAGGGAAAGGACATCGTCACCATCTCCGACTGAGAGCGCCGAGTAGCCGCGCGTTTTGTCTGCTTGTATGATGTGTTTTATCTGTACGCTAGTTTGTATTAGTGTGTTCGCTGCTTTCCGGAGGAGTATGCTAGTCTAAATAACATGTCGGGATTGTGTACGCACATCCTGAGTGCTGTATCGTGTGTTTGCTTTTCGCGTGTAAGATATTTGCTAAGCAGTTCTTCTCCGTGCAAAAGCATTTATGTTTTCTTGAAAACCTTGGGGTCTTTTAAATTGTACAAGATATCCCAAGAAAAATATGTACAAGATATCCTTGAGCGAGTAGGCATGAAAGGTTGCAAACCCTCTCCAACCCCTTTGTCCACTTCAGAGAAGTTGTCTCTTCATGATGGAGAGGCACTTCGAGCCGAGGACTCCACCAGGTACAGAAGTGTGGTAGGAGCTTTGCAGTATTTGACTTTAACCAGGCCAGATATATGTTTTTCAGTCAACAAAGTCTGCCAGTTTCTCCATGCACCTACTAGTACTCATTGGACAGTAGTAAAAAGAATTCTTCGGTATCTCCAGGCAACCAAGAGTCATGGTCTCAAACTTGCCAAGTCAGACTACTTGTTAGTGCCTTTTCAGATGCAGACTGGGCAGGTTGTCCCGATGATCGGCGGTCCACTGGAGGTTTTGCAGTGTTCTTTGGTGGCAATCTGGTTTCTTGGAGTGCACGTAAGCAAGCCACCGTGTCCAGGTCAAGCACAGAAGCTGAGTACAAGGCCTTAGCGAATGCCACTGCTGAGATTATTTGGGTTCAAAATATGCTGACAGAATTGGGTATTTGTCATTTGCCTGCAGCCTCACTGTGGTGTGACAATCTTGGAGCTACTTATCTCTCTGCCAATCCTATCTTTCATGCTAGAACAAAGCACATTGAGATTGATTATCATTTTGTTCGTGAAAGAGTTGCTAACAAGCTTTTGAATATTCGGTTTGTTCCTACTGGTGATCAAGTAGCAGATGGCTTTACTAAACCATTATCGCTGCGGCAGCTGGAGGTCTTTCGACGCAATCTCAACTTAGATAGTTGTGATTGAGGGGAGTGTTAAACATCATTGTATGCCACGGTGTGTTATAAACCGCGCTGGTTAGATATGTGGCGTGTGTGTTGTAGTTAGGCTAGGTTAGGTTGTTGTGATTAGATCTTGGTAGTTAGCTTGGAGATCAATCCACACCTAACCTAACCCTAACCTCCTTGTAATCTTGGCGCCGCATCTCTGGCCTTTATAAACACGCAATGCGCCCCTGCCCCGGCATGCGCTTCCAGCCTCTCTTTTGACAGAGTCGAGGCCACTCGCCCACTCCGTGTCTCTGAAAGAGACAATATAAGATTGTCAAGCAATATTTGTTGGTTTTACTAGCTGTATATATCATCTTGGGCCAATTGTCTTACCTGTTGAGCAAATAGCACAAAACCATAACTTTCTTTTTGTGATAATCATAAACGACAAACAGTAGAGTCTTTATTAAAAAAACTCAATCTTTGTCTCATAGAACTCAAGCTTACACATTAGGATGTTTGAGTTTTTGACATTGTGTCTGCTTCAGACCCACAAGTCAGCAGCCGCCACCTTGCAAAAGGTGACTTCACCCGGTTTGCTTTTTGCGGACTGCCTTGAGCTCATCCCACCTAAAATGTTTTCTTGAATGGACAAAGAATAATTCTACCAAAAGTTCAGAAAAAGACTAAAATTTTGTCCAAATTTTATTCAACATATCCTGAAAATTCTGAAAATAAAATCCTTAACAACCTTGCATTGAGCATTCTGGAAACTTTTCAAGTCATGTAGCTCAACAAATCGAGAGAAACTTTAGTTTTATTTTGGCTAAATTTTGACCTCAGCCACGGAAATATCAAAAAATTCTAAAAGATCAACAACATTGGACCAAGCATTCAAATTTCCAACTCATTCGGCTTAACAGACTAATAGAAACTTCCTAGATACAATTTGGGCTCATAATAGGCCCAAAATTCAAAGTAGCAGGAATTTTTCTGGCACGGGTTCGGTCGTGTCCAAGGTGGTCCGCCAGAGGCGAAATCAATCTTTTTCCATGTGGCAGACCAACTAGTGGGTCTTTAGTTTTAGAAATAGTGTGAAACATCCTAATCTAAAAGATTTGAATATTTTGAAATGATTTTCCTAAAATTTGCGCTTTATAATAATTTTGTAAAAGTTATGTTTTTTTTAAACGGAGGCAAAAGATTTACCCCATCCACTAATTCAGAAGGAGAATATATGTGTTACGGTAATAGCACTTTCCTGGCATCAATTGACCCAACTTTTTCGTGCCCGTAACCCTAGCCATAATAGTTGTGGTCTCATGATATTTGCTCGACATGTTAAGCACATTCATCATAACAAACATTACATTAACTAAGTTGATAAATATTTCGAAGGACAACAAAAAAATTGGGATTGGCTAGATGCCAGGTGACTGAAAATCCAATTTGGGCCAGTCGATTCGTTGTGAGCTGTCGGATACAAGATGGATGACCAGATCGGATTCTTCAACCTCTGAAACGGTTCATTGTTCATCGTCTTCAACCTTGAACCGCCGATCTACCACCGGCCTAACCGCCTGCTGCCGCTACGCACAGCCAGTGGCGCTCCCGTGCTAGCCTTGACGACTCGCCTTCCCCGCAACCCCGGCACACTGTCGTGTTGCTGCCGCCTCTAACCATCCCTAAAATAGATAATTAGATTGCCTGTCACCCTAAGATAGATAGCGGGGTCGCCTGCCACTTTAAGATAGATAGTGCGGTTGTTTGCAGCCCTAAAACAGACCAGAGGGCTTCTCCGGCGAGCCGGCGACTACTTCTTCCTTTTTACCCTTGACTTCTTCCTTCCTTCCAAAATCAACTGACCCAAAAAACTATTTTCAGACGACTTACAGATAGCTATTGTGAGAAAATTTAGAACAAATTCCCACCTGACAGTTGACACAATGCATCGAGCACCGTCGAGTAAGTCAACCCATTTGGTGCCAGTGGCCTCTATTACGTTTCCAGCCGCACTAAACATTACTCCTACTTAAACCTGAAACAAAACCAGCAAACCCAGCACACAGAACCATGCCAATGCTATTACCACTAATACGATCGACAGTACAACTCGATGCTTACGGTGCACGGGCGGGAGGGCCAATCATCCCCGTACCAAAACGCACGAACGCATATGGCCACGTTGAGGTCCGCAGCCGGCCTGCCGTTAAAACTCAAAAGATTCGCTCTGCGGCCCTCCAGCCCGACGCGCCGGCGACAAGATCTATACCGCTCACCCACTCTGCAACCACCATAGCTTGTGCGTCGGTCTAATGGCCGAAGTCGAGCTCACCTTCCTCCAGCGAAAGTTCAAGGAAGATCTGCTCTGCCGAGGCGAAGACGCTCGGGATCGCATGTGTCGGTTTGGTGCGTGGGAAACCCCTTTGAATTATTGGCCCGGCCGGGCGACCAGACCAAGTGTCCCGTCGTGCAGCCCGGGTGGCGCCCCACTGCCCGGGCAGCGCCGCGTGCATGTGCCGTGTGCGCCGCGCCACCCGACGTGGCCGACGGGGGCGAGGGGCTCGTCGTCGTCGAGCGGGACGTACCTCGCTGGCTGGCCGGGCCGGTAGGCGACGCCCCGGCCCTGCGGTTTAATTACCCTGCCTCTCCCGCTCGATTGGTGGGAGTGTTCATGCATGCATGGTCCTGGAAAATGGTGTCGTTTGTCTCCTTTGGCGTTCTTGCCGACCATTATTACATGATCTCGCGCGCTCCCAGCAAGCAGCTGGTTCTTGTTTGGACTGATCTCGTGGAGAGGAGGGGGCCGTTGATCGTGTGATGAGTGGTGGTGCAATCCTGTGGTTAGTAGACGGGCACGACCGCTGGAATGGTTAGAATAGTGAACACACCCACGCACCGTACAACAATGCAATTTCTAGGCATATGGATAGGGTCCTGAAACTGCTTGTCGTTTTCAGAGTATATTGGGAATCGAGTGTTTTCTGATTTGACACACGACAACCGACAACCTACTATGATGGGTCTTCTAGTAATGCATGTTAGCTGGTTTCCATATGCACACAAGTAGTACTGTGGAAACTTTGGACAAGAAAGGTTCTCGGCTTGCATACTCCGGGCATGCCTCTTTGTCTTGACGTCGTTCTTTGAACTGAAATTCTCGTAGATCTGCATGTCAGCTGGTTTCCATATGCACACAGTAGAAACTACGGACAAGACAAGTTCGAGCCACGCATGCATGTTTTCGAATACTATGGACAAGAACATGCCTCTGTGGTTTTACGTTGTTCTTTGAACTGAAACTCCCGTAGATTTGCATGCACGTGTGACTCTTCAAATCTCAACGTAAAAACGCGGCTTCTACACATGATCTCGTACCTTCTTCCCGTTTAAAATTTGGCACCAATGGAAGGCTGGAAGGGCACACGCACGCAGTACTGGGTGGACGTGTATTCATGTCTGGTTTTAGGGGGTGAGCCAACAGATGCAGCGAGAGTCCACCACGCTTTATTACGTCCGGCAACGGACAAGGACGGAACCATGCACGCACACGAACAAACCGCGGCCGTTCACTGAACCTACGCGTACGTATCTAGCAAGCTACGGTCTACATACGTCGTCACAGAATCGAATTAGGGCAGTGGCCCATGCGGCCGGCCACGTGAACTCCGTCAACGTTGGTCCGCCGGGCGCGCCACGCGTACCGCCGTGGCCCATGACGAGACGCGGCATGGCGCCGCTCCGGCGCTCCCACCTCGCACGTCTCGCCCCCGAACGGGGGGCTACATGCCTACGTACATGAAACTTTGGCAAGGCTTTTGGCCTACACGCAACTGAAAAAAAGTCAGTGACGACGCAAACGTTGGGAGGGGATATTCCAGAAACTTCTGCTTCACGCTTGTATCGTGCACGCAGCTAAGCTCTTATCGTTTCAACGAGAAAGGTACTTTCTCTCCGTTGAGGTTTGCGAGTCCATTTACAAAACTAATGAAATTCCTAAAATAC
Source organism: Aegilops tauschii subsp. strangulata (assembly GCF_002575655.3). Lineage (NCBI taxonomy): Eukaryota > Viridiplantae > Streptophyta > Magnoliopsida > Poales > Poaceae > Aegilops > Aegilops tauschii. The sequence goes on from NC_053039.3 coordinate 492,433,468, forward strand.
TAGGTTGTGATTTCCTTGTACATAATGAGCCCCATTCCTAATATATTATGTTCTTTTGAGTCTTATGGTTGGCTGTGGAAATAAGATGCCTTCTCCCCAGCTTATTCTTGAAGCTCAACCTAAATTTTTATTTTAGAAGCCTGCTAATTAAGGATTAACTAGTAGGTTTCTAAAATAAAATTTTAGGTTGAGCTTCTAGAATAAGATGAGGAAGAGACATTTTATTTACACAACCAGCTATAAGCATCAAAAGAACTAGCCCAAAGAGTTGTATGCAAGCCTATCAGAAAAGTTCAAAAGTCACCAATGCGTGTATGTGTGCGCACACACGTCCCGCAAGAGATGGGTTAATATCCTACCAATTACTCATTGTCTTGGTTTTACAGACATGGTTCTCCTGCCTAACAAACTCGAATGAAACTTGTCGTACAATAATTCAAATTATAAAAATCATGCAATAATTCAAACTACAAAAATGTTATTACAAAAGTCCCTTACTAGTTGTCTGGAACAATTTTGTCATCTAAAGTCTAGAAAGTGGACAAACCCTCTCAACTTTCAAATAAAACTTGGTACTCGTTTGACTTAAAGGGGTTGATTAGATGGTGATGGGATTTTCACACTCTTTGTAGACCAACCAGTAAAAAAAGTTTAGGATAACAAAAATAAACAATTGACGATAAATGGGATTTTATTTTGGAAATGAAAGCTTGAAGCCAAACCAGGAATTTGACAAATTATTGAAAAGTCTTTAAAAAGGCAATAAGTTCATGAATATCCATGGAAAATCAAGAAATATAGGGATTTTCCATGAGTGTTTTTAAATTGTCTGTGATTTTTTGTTGACTTTTTCATAATAGTATATATTTTATAGGGTTTTTCATTTTATGTTAGTACTTTTTTTCTTGCAATCAAATTTTCTTGGTAACATATATAGATTTTTTCCAATTTGTTTTCTGCTTTTAAATGGAGTGTGACGTTTTTATCTTCACAAAAATAGTTTATTTTCAATGAATCTCTGTATCCTTTTTCATATATCTTATTCTTCTTTCACTTATTCTGTGTTAACTTGTGCTAGATCTCACAATCATATCATTGGTTAAATGCATTGAGTTGGGAGACAAGTAAATCTAACCACATTTAAAGGTAAGGGTATGCTTATCATGTTTTATAGTTTAGGGACCAAAAATAATCGGTCATAGTTGATAGACTACTACTATATCACATAGCTAATCTACATTGTTAATCCCATAGAATGTACTAAGCAAATAATGTACACATTATTTCTTATAGTGTTATTTATGCTTAATCTAGTACTATGCCAAATGCTATAGCCCGCTCAGTAGACAGGGATAGATAATCTCTAGCACTAGTGACTCAATAGCAAGAAAACGTTTTAATTAAGCTTGAGAATTGCCCCGCTTTATTCCATTGAGGGTCATGGGTTTTTACTTTTTGGAGTTTCACATCTGACAATCTATGTGAGTTGTGGAGACAATTAATCTAAAACGTTCAGACGAAAAAGGGTATTCCCCCGCTTTATATTATAAAGCATTGGCCAGAGCACACAGTCACAAGATCCAACATCACATACAAATAAATCTTGCTGGGGGAACATCACAACAATCCCCAAAAGAAATTGTAAAGACACCTCTATTGTATTCACATAATTTCATAAAATTGTAGAGTTTAAATTTGTAATTGCACATTGTGAACAAGATGTTGATGGCCCTGCAAAAAAATACAAGATGTTTGATGGCACCCAGACAATAGTGCCAATTTAGTCATATGTTTTCTGCGGAGTATCTAACACTTGACTTATCTTCCCATACAACCGCATAACTTTTAGTGGGGTTCCACTATGAAAAACAGTAAAAGAAGCAATAGAAGTTACTATTTAGCCACATCAGAGTTATTTTATTTAAATGTATCTAAAAAGATATTCAAAAAATATTATGATCCATCAAACAGTAGTTTGTTCTTGTATTAACCTTGTGATCTTGTCACAGTACCTTGCTAAGTTGCCATAATTTCTTCATAACCGTTGGATGCCAGTCTGGCGGCAAGGAGCTGCATGTTAGATTGTTTGCTGGATGTTTCTCATGAAGAATGCATTGCCGTGTTTGACTGTACGTATAATGAAACAAAATCACGTCAAGTATTTCCGAACGGAGATAGTATTTGGACTGTGCCTCGCTGTGTGTCTTGTGCAACTTAACCTCGTGAGGTTTTGCTAGTTGGACGGAGCTCACCGCAAAGAAAAGCCCGTCCTGAGTCCACGGCTCCACGGCCTCGCTGGCCACAACAAAGCCTCCAGCCTGTTCTGCCCCCACACCCGGCTACACGACAACGCTCCGTCTGCCTCCCCGCTGCGTCCTCCTCAGCCGCTCCGCTATATATACCCCTTCCGTCTCCGGCAGCAGAGAGCACACCACACTTTACATTACCACAACAACAGCGCAGACAAGAGAGGAACCAGACAGTAGCAAGCAGCAGCAGCACACACGCGACGACCAAGACGGAATGGGCCTCTGTGTGTCGTACGACGCGGCGGCCGACGGCCCGGCGACCGCGAGAGTGGTGCTCCCCAGCGGCGAGCTCCGGGAGTACTCGCCGCCCGCGACGGCGGCCATGGCGCTGGAGGAGGTGGGCCAGCAGGGGTGGTTCCTCTGCGACGCCGACAGGATGGGGTTCGAGGGCTCCGTCGCGGCGGTGGCTGGCGGCGAGGGGCTCCAGCCGGGGCAGATCTACTTCGTGCTCCCCGCAGAGATGCTGCGCCGCTGCCTCACCGGTGAGGAGGTGGCCTCGCTTGCCGTCAAGGCCAGCGCCGCCTTCGTCAAGGCCGCCACCGCCTCGTCTGCCGGCGGCCGGCGCCGGCGAGGCTCCGTGGCGCCGCTCGTGTTCGCGCCGTCGGAGGAGGACTACTCTGACGAAACCTTGGCGAAGTTTGCAGTGAAGCCGGCGGTGCCGCAGAAGCGGAGGGTGGCCTACCGAGGCGGGAGGTCGCCGCCGAGGTTCTCGCCTGACTTGACGGCCATCATGGAGAGCGAGTAGAGCCGCGGAGCGCACGAGACTGCCAGAAAAGAAAAGGCATCTTTGCACATAGCCCTGCCTCGCCTGGCCGCGAGAGATGCGTGGCCAGCCGCTGATGTTAGATCGGACGGCGGAGACGCGGAGATTGACGCGACAAGTGATATGTGGAGTTAGTTTCTCGAGTTGGATCGTAGAGGGATAGTCGCGTTTTGGACGTTGTTAATATAGACGTCAGAGACAAGTAGGGAATGCACATACAGATATGCCAATGTAAATACTGTATAAATGATGTGGAGTACGTATGCTCAATTACTGGCCTACACCCCAATGCTCGTGCCCTCATTTTTATGTTTGTCATGTGCAGGAGTAATCCTCCGCGTTCCAAGCCAATAATCAAAGCGGAACCTGTAAAATTCGGGGCATGTGCAAAACTTTAAAATGAGGCCTAACTCTTTGCAAAATCTATAGTACTGTCGTAATTTTTTGAAAAACATCATTACCTAAACATCATCATCTTTATTTGAGAGTGGATAATGGCATTTATAGCAATGGGATATATCAAGAATCGTACCTTCGGTATGCAGAATGCCGGACATAACTCACAGTCTCCCTCTATTTGCTCCTTATCCAGCACTATGAACTAAACCCGGGCAAACGTCGGGCCGGGCCGGGTTTCGGGCCGGGCTTGTAAAAGCCCGACCTTCATTTCTCAAGCCCGAGCCCGGCCCGAAGCCCGAAATACTCCCTATTTTCAAGCCCGAGCCCGGCCCGAAATCAAGCCCGAAGCCCGAAAGCCCGGCCCGAATGCTGTTTTTTAGTACGCGCACGTGCAAGCCCGGCCTGAAGCCCGAAAGCCCGGCCCGAAATACAAAAAAATGAAGCCTGAGCTCGGGCACGCCACGCCCCCCAGAGGCCGGCGCACCAGGTGCGGCAGCGGGCACCAGGAGCGCGAATGGGCGCCTGCAACGCCGTATAGGACCTCCCGATACCTAGGGCATGAGAAGCCGACATGTGGAGTGGCCAACGAGTCGGCCTGGCCCGGGCACGCCACGCCCCCCAGAGGCCCGTATATAAATGGGTCGTGTTGTGCCGGCCCATGTGCCTCACCACGCGGTCTAGGCACGACGCATGGAATAAACGGGTCGGTCCAACATGGCACGTGTGTTGGTGGCCCACGTGCTATTAGGGTTTTTATGTTGTTTTTGGGACAAATTTTGGCCTTTGGGGCTGTTCAAGAATAGAGAAAAACTGGAAAAACAAACATAATCAATGGGGCGTGTTGTGTCGTGCTGGCACGCGGCCCTCACATGGAGCTCAACACGGCCCTAGGCGTGTCACAGCCAGGCACGGCCGGTTTTGCCACATATTGGGCTAGGCTGATACAGGCCGAGCACACATGCTCCGCTGTCGGCCCGTGAAGCAAAGGCCTGTTGGCCATCTATAGTTTGAGTTAGGGCTAGTATCAGAAATATCATATTCCCCACTTGTAACGGGGAATACTTCTTCCCCCGTACAAAAACGTGTACGGGCGATGGTGATGGGCCAGCCCAACTAGAAGGATCGGGAGCAGCATTTGGTTCTGTTTTTTGGAAGGTTCTCCCGGTTTTCCCTCTTTAATGCATTTTTATTTATAATATTTTTATCTCTTACGTTTCCATATAATTTACTATTTTCAATTTTGTATGTTTATTTTTATTCTCCATTTCTCTATATTTTTTATCTCATTTTTAGTATATTTCCTTTTTTGAATTCGTTGAGATTTACTCAAATTCATGTTTATTTAATTAATTATCAATAAAATAATGTCACAAACATTTTAGTATTCACAAACATTTTGATACACTTTTTAATGTTGTTTTAAATTTCTGAACAATTTCCACAATCGCCTATATTTTGAAAATTCACAACACTTTCTAAATTTATGACCATTTTAAAACATGGTGGACTTTTTTTGAATTATAAAATTATAGTTTTCTGATAAACAATTAAATAATGATGGGGAACTTTTTAATTCATGGACATTATATGAATTGCATAAAAAATGTAAACATACTAAAATTTAAAGAAATAATGGGCTATTTTTTCTAAACCAGAGAAAACGTACAGGGCGAAGCCGGTTTTATGGAGAGCCGAACGTAATGAAGCAAGAAGATCAGTTAGGAAACTATACAGGGTGTGAAAATGCTTAATGGGCAGCTCGCCGATCAATATAGCGGCACTTCCCGGCTGAAGGCGAGGAACAGTAGTCCTCATAGGCGCCAAAGAAGAATGAGAAGAGAACCAAAAAGCACCAAGGAACATAACCTCCGCCTCGTGTGTTGCGATCTGGGAGCTCTTATACGGCGTGTTCAGCGTCAGCGAAGCTTCCTGGTGCTCACACGCCATCGCTCCCGGACCAGCCCATGTACATGGCGAGTGCTCGATCACATTCCTGATCAGCTCGACCACATTAACTTTTGAAAAACAAAACAGGAAAATAAATAAAATAATCATAAAAATCAAAAAATTGGTGAATTAAAAAATGTTCACAAATTTAGTTAATGAATATGAGAAAATTTCATACTCCCTCCGTTCCTAAATACTTGTCTTTCTAGACATTTCAAATGACTATCACATACGGATGTATGTAGACATATTTTAGAGTGTAGATTCACTCATTTTACTCCGTATGTAGTCACTTGTTGAAATGCCTAGAAAGACAAGTATTTAGGAACGGAGGGAGTATATTTGAAAAATATTTATTGAATTTGAAAAAAGTTGATGGATTTTCCCAAAAAACACAGGTTCTGAAAAAAGTTCATTGATTTGATAAAAATCATCAAATTTGAATAAAAAAATCATCAATTTTGAGAAGAAAGTTCGTCGATTTGAAGAAATAGTTCACCGGGCTAGGAAGAAGAACAAAGAAAAAAGAAAAAGGAGAAAGAAAAGAAGAAAAAAGATGCAAGTAATCACTTCGGATTAGGGTGGCGGTGTGTTACTACAATGTGTGTTGATGCCGGACAGCGCAGGTTCGATTCACTCCAGTAGCCTTTTTTGGACTGAAAACAGAAAAGGGGGGGGGGGGGGGGGGGGGGTGTAAAAGGGCCGGCCCAGCACGAAGAGGTGGTTTGAGCCCGTTTGCAACATGCACAGTAACAACGCCTGAAGCGCCAAATAGGAAATTCCCGAAATCAATAATTAAGGAGTACTCATTCCAAGATCACTCCCACCTTTCCAGGTTGTGACAAGTGGCGCTGCATTTGCGCCACTTGTTGCATCCTAGGAGTTTTTCCTTTTTTCGTAGACCTGTTTATTAAAACGTTTTATCTCTTAAACCGTGCGTTCAAATCTTGAACCGTTTTCACCATTAGATTTCTCGCGTCGAGATCTTCAAAACTAGATCCCATGTTGATAGGTTTTGACGAACCTTTTTTTCACGAAAAAATCCGTCGAAATAAACCGGACGAAAAAACGAACCTGGGAGCACGGGTTTTTACCCTTTCCGAAAGAGGCATGGCCGTGCCTCTCGTGAAAAGCACAACCGTGCCTCTCACGGAAGGAAAAAAACAGAAAACGCTTTTTTTTTGTTTTCAAGAGGCACGGCCGTGACTCTCGCGAAAGCACAACCGTGTCTCTCGCGGAAGCAAAACCGTGCCTCTCGCGGAATAAAAAAACAGAAAACACGTTTTTTTCATTTTCGAGAGGCACGGCCGTGACTCTCGCGAAAGCACAACCGTGACTCTCGCGGAAGCAAAACCGTGCCTCTAGCGGAAGGAAAAATATAGAGAACACATTTTTTTCCGTTTCCGAGAGGCATGGCCGTGACTCTCGAGAAAGCACAACTGTGCCTCTCGCGGAAGCAAAACCGTGCCTCTGCCGGAAGGAAAAAAAACAAAAAATGCATTTTTTCCCGTTTCCGAGAGGCATGGCCGTGACTCTCACGAAAGCACAACCGTGCCTCCCGCGGAAGCAAAACCGTGCTTCTCGCGAAAGAAAAAAAATAGAAAACGTGTTTTTTTGTTTCCGAGAGGCACGATAGTGACTCTCGCGAAAGCCAAACAGTGCCTCTCGCGGAAGCAAAACCGTGACTCTTACGGAAAAAAAAACATGTTTTTTTGCGTAAAAAAATTGATTTTTTTTCCAAAAGCTAAGGAAGACCGGTGGAAAACCGAAACTTTGAAAAAAAAACCCGATGAAAAAGCCAAAAACGCATGCGGAAAATAAAAAAACAAAATTCAGAGGGACCGCCCAAAGCGCGAAACGTGGCGGGCGGCTGAGAGCGCGCCAAGTAGCGCTGATCGTTGTGAGGCTCTCGAAGGAGCGTTGGTAATTAGTTGCTCCCGGAAATTCCTGGCGATCATATGACGCATTGTTCGTCAAATAGACCGCCAAATGCACACCGCACGAGGGAACGGGCCGATCCATTAAGCGACAATCTTTTTCGGTTCTCTGCTTCGTTTTTTTTTCACTGCCTACTGTATCGACTCGGAGGTAGTGCAGCAACTCGGAGAACTGTAGGCGAACACTGTAGCTCGCGGTTTTCCGGTCATTCACTTTTTCCAGAAAAAATTGGAAAACATTAGCAATTTTTGGAAAACCTGAACAATTATATATTTCTGAGCATTTTTGCAAGACATGAAGATTTTCTTATAAAAGGAAAAAAAATGAAAAGATGAATAATTGAAAATGCGAGTTCTTTTTGAAAACGCCAAAAAATTTCTTATATTGCAAAAAATTTGGAAAACATGAACATTTCTTGAAAAAAGAGGAACAATTTTTCAAATGCAAACATTTTTTTGTAATCCCAATGTATTTGTAATCCCGGTCATTTTAAAAAATGTACATTTTTTAAGTTTCGAAACGTTTTGAAGAAAGGAAATAAAAAAGCAGATATCTTTTGTAGAAAGCTAGACCGGAACCTAAAACTGGTCAGGAATCTTATGAAAAGTTCCTCAAATTCATGTAACTGCTAAATGGGTTGCTCATATGTTGCTTGCTCGGATGATCAGTTATGCGAAGACTCAGACAATTTGACGCAAAATGTGTTGAATAGAGATTACCCGTGGTGTGCACAGCGAAGAGAAGCGAGCGGAGATGATAGAACGAGTAGCCCACATGAAACAAGATTAGTCCCAACAAGCTCTTGGTCTTTGAGACCATTGAGCGTCTTTGTATCTGATAGCCACTCCAATGGAGGAGTGGCCCCAAAGACTTCAATTTTGTGATAAGCCACCTCATGTTGGGCTTCCTCAGGGTCCACAATTCGGAAATAGTAGTTAGCAAATTCTACCTGTTTATTTCTTTTTTTGCGAAAATTATACAAATTTCTTTCTTTTTTGAGAAACGTCTACCAAATACATGACTCATACGCATGGAAACGAGAGGTAGTCACTCACACCAGCTGCTGTATTGTTGTTTCCTTGTGCTATTCGACGCTTACTGCATCATATTGTGAGCAAAGAAACAAACATCGCTCCAATGGGCCAGCGCAACTAGATGACAAGGGAGTGTTTGTAGGGAACCGGTTTTCCTTCGGGTCGTGATTTTCTTCTTTTCTGGGTGGTTTATCCTGGGCTTTTTGTGTGTTCCTTTCCTACATGTGTTTGATCAATTACTTCTGGTTTTTTCTTTGACATTTTTATCGTTTTATGCAGGTTCATCCCGTTTTCACCCTTTTATTCTTGCATTTTAATTTACATTTTCGTTTTTCAATTCTCGAACATTTTAAATAATAAATGAATACTTTAGAATTCAAGATTTTTAGATAATAGAGAAAGAAAAGAAAATATAACAACATTTTTAAAATATATGAAATGTTCCTAAATTAAGGAAGATTTTTTAAAAATATTTTTAAAAATATATGAACAAATTTTAAATTTAACAACATGTTTTATAAACACATTCATTTATGTAAATCACAGATATTTTTTAAGAAAACAAGAACATTTTTAACTTGAATTTTTTTCCATACAGACAAGTTTTTTTCAATTTATGATTTTCATATTTTTTTTTTAAAAAATAATGATTTAAAATAGTTGAAAATTTTGTTATGGTATGTAATTTTTATATTAAATTCAGCAGTCGGGTTTGTTGCTAAAATATCAAAAGGAGAAAACCTGAAGCACACCCCCTCTGCTGTGCTTGCCCGACTTCCTGACGCTGTGAGCATCGAACGGCGCTTCCTATTTGGCGCTTTAGGTGCCCGATATAGGTCGTTTAGCAAACGGGAGCCTGAAGAGCACCCCCTCCGCTGCGAGCAGGGCAAACCCATGTAAGGTGCGTCGGTAGACTTCGAACTCGCGGTCAATTCCTTCAGCGCCAACGACAGTAACCACTACGCCATCGAACAACTAGTGCTTTCTAACTTCTTTTTTTATTGTTCACCTCAGTCGCCAGAATCCTCCGAGTTTGGGGCGGTTTTCTCCCGGTTCGCTGGTCATTTCTGGGGCGGTTTTATTCAGGTTTTCTTTGTTCCTTTTTTCTGTTCTTTCTTTTTTGTTTTTTTCTAAATGCACATTTCTTTTGTATATTCATTTTTTGTACAAAATCGATGATTTTTTCTATTTTGCATTTTAAAAAACATGAAACTTTTCAAAAGCAATGAACTTATTTCTAATTTGATGAACTTTTATTCAAAGATCGGTGATTTTTTTTCCAAATTAAATGATTCTTTTTCAAATTCGATGAACTTGTTTTCGAATTCAATGAACTTTTTTCAAAATTTGATGAAGTTTTCTGATAATTTGATGGACATCTTTTCAAATTCCATAAAAAAATTATTTTGATGAACTTTTTAAAATCCGATGATTTTTTTCTAATTTGTGAACTTTTTTTTTGGAAATTTAATCCACATCCTCGAATTAACAAAAAAAATGTAAGTCAGCGGTTCATCGGTCAACTGCGACCAGTCAGCAGCAGCAGGCAACCGTTTTGGCCGGGCCCAAGTGCGCGGCTGCATGTGGGCCGGAACACCTAGTTGGCGCCAAAGGCGAAATCACTAACTGAGGAGTATTCCTTGCAAAGACCACTCTCACCTCCTCAGGTTGTGACAAGTGGCGTGCTGCATGTGCACCACTTGTCGCAACCTGTGAATTTTCCTTTTTTTAGATCGGTTTATTCAAAATATTTTATCTTTTAAACCATGCGTCCAAATTTCGAACCGTTTTCACTGTTGGATTCCTCGCGTCGAGATCTTCAAAATTAGATAGCATGTCGATAAGTTTTGACAAACTCTTTTCACGAAAAATACCAGACAAAAAACAGAACTGGGTGCACGGATTTTTTTGCTTTCCGAAAGAGGTATGACCGTGCCTCTCGCGAAAGCAAAACCGTGTCTCTCGCGAAAGCAAAAAAAGCAGATAACGCATTTTTTCCGTTTCTGAGAGGCACGGCCGTGCCTCTCGCGAAAGCAAAAACGTGCCTCTCGCGGAATCAAAAAATAGAGTAAACGTTTTTTCGTTTCTGAGAGGCACGGCCGTGCCTCTCGCGAAAGCACAACCGTGCCTCTCGCGGAAGTAAAAAACAGAAAATGGTTTTTTTTTTCTGTTTTCTAGAGGCACGGTCGTGCCTCTCGCTGAAGGAAAAAAAAACAGAAAACACGTTTTCCCCGTTTTCAAGAGGCACGCCCGTCCCTCTCGCGAAAGCACAACCATGTCTCTCGCGAAAGCAAAACCGAGCCTCTCGCGGAAGGAAAAAATAGATTTTTTTTCCGTTTCCGAGAGGTACGGCCGTGCCTCTCGCGGAAGCAAAATTGTGCCTTTCGCGGAAGAAAAGAAACGTGTTTTTACACGCAAAAACTATTTATTTTTTGGGGTCCAAAAGCTAAGGAAGACCGATGAAAAACCAAAAGTATAAATATGATAACCGACGTGGTGGACGGGAGAATGTCAAGGTCCGCCTAGACCGGGCCGTGGCAAATAACTCCTGGCGAGATTTGTTCGCACATTCTTAGGTGGAGCACCTAGTGGCTCCTAGTTCGGACCACCTACCAATTCTGCTACGTTGCTCGAGAGAGGAGCCAAGACATGATCAAGGGAGGAGGTGTCGCCAGTATGAGGTTATGTGGGAGAGGGATCCCACGCTTCCGGGGGTAATTATGAACACTTGGACTGAATTGGGATCAATGCTTAACATTGGTGAAATTGCCTCTGTGCTAGGAAACTTGATGAAAAAGTTGCATGATTGGAGTAGGAAAAAGTTTGGTAATGTTATCAAGGAAATTAACAAGTCTCGTCTCGCCTGAAGGAGCTTATGTCTATGAATGCAGATCGCAAGGAGACCGGAGAAGCAACTGACAAGATGAATGAACTCTTGTACCGGGAGGAGATGCTATGGATGCAACGATCACGGGTTGCATGGCTGAAGGAAGGAGACAGAAACATGCAGTTCTTTCATAGGAAAGCTGTTTGGCGCGCCCGAAAAAATCGCATCAAATCCTTAATGGGTGCGGCAGGTGTCATTCATAGGGATCATGAGGCTATGGTGGGCATGGTTACATCTTATTTTGCGGACTTGTTTTCAGCTGAAGATTCTTTATGTGCGGACCCTGTGATTGATCTCATTAATCCTCGTGTTACTGACCTCATGAATGATGCTCTCTGCCTAGATTTCTCGGAAAAGGAGATTGCGGACGCCTTGTTTCAGATTGGCCCCTTGCAGGCGCCGGGACCAGACGGGTTCCCTGCTCGCTTCTTTCAGAGAAACTGGGCGGTGATGAGGGACCAAGTAATTGCAGGCGTAAAAGAGTTTTTTTGGACAGGAGTGATGCCGAATGGGGTGAATGACACTGCCATAGTTCTCATCCCCAAGGTGGATAATCCGGATAAACTGACGAAGTTTCGGCCTATCAGTTTATGCAACATGATCTATAAGGTGGCCTCAAAATGTCTGGCAAATCGCTTGCGCCCTATCCTTGATGATATTATCTCTCCGGAACAGACTGCATTTGTTGCTGGTCATCTGATTACAGATAATGCCTTAATTGCGTTTGAGTGCATCCACTATATACAGCAAGAGAAGGACCTGGATAATAGTTTTTGTGCCTATAAGTTGGATTTGTCCAAAGCTTATGACAGAGTTGATTGGATCTTCTTGGAGCGAATGATGCAAAATATGGGTTTTGCTCGCCGTTGGGTGGACTAGATTATGGCATGCGTCACCTCGGTGAGATACACAGTGAAATTTAATGGAACCCTCTAGGGTTCGTTCGTGAAGGAAATATGCCCTAGAGGCAATAATAAAGTTGTTATTTTATATTTCCTTATATCATGATAAATGCTTATTATTCATGCTAGAATTGTATTAACCGGAAACTTGATACATGTGTGAATACATGGACAAAACACCGTGTCCGTAGTAAGCCTCTACTAGACTAGCTCGTTAATCAAAGATGGTTAAGTTTCCTAACCATAGACATGTGTTGTCTTTTGATGAACAGGATCACATCATTAGGAGAATGATGTGATGGACAAGACCCATCCGTTAGCTTAGAATATTGATCGTTCAGTTTTATTGCTATTGCTTTCTTCATGTCAAATACATATTCCTTCGACTATGAGATTATGCAACTCCCGAATACCGGAGGAATACCCTGTGTGCTATCAAACGTCACAACATAACTGGGTGATTATAAAGATGCTCTATAGGTCTCTTCGAAGGTGTTTGTTGGGTTGGCATAGATCGAGATTAGGATTTGTCACTTCGAGTATCGGGGAGGTATCTCTGGGCCCTCTCGATAATACACATCATAAGAAGCCTTGCAAGCAATGTGACTAATGAGTTAGTTGCGGGATGATGTATTATGGAACGAGTAAAGAGACTTGCCGGTAACAAGATTGAACTAGGTATGAAGATATCGACGATCGAATCTCGGGCAAGTAACATACCGATGACAAAGGGAATAACGTATGTTGTCATTACGGTACGACCGATAAAGATCTTCGTAGAATATGTAGGAGCCAATATGAGCATCCAGGTTCCGCTATTGGTTATTGACCGGAGCAGTGTCTCGGTCATGTCTACATAGTTCTCGAACCCGTAGGGTCCGCACGCTTAACATTCGATGACGATTTGTTATTATATGAGTTATGTGATTTGGTGACTGAATGTTGTTCGGAGTCCCGGATGAGATCACGGACATGATGAGGAGTCTCAAAATGGTCGAGAGGTAAAGATTGATATATAGGACGATGGTATTCGGACACCGGAAGTGTTCCGGTAAGCACCAGGTACTTATCGGGTCACCGGAAGGGGTTCCGGGCACCCCCGGCAAAAGATATGGGCCTTATGGGCCAAGAGGGGAAACACACCAGCCACAAAGGGGCTGGTGCCCCCCCCCCATATGGGCTGGCCAAATTGGAGAAGGAAAGGGGAAGGAGGAAAGTAAAAAGGGAATAGGATTTCCCCTTCCCCCTCTTCCCTTGCTACTCCGAATAGGAATAGGAAAGGGGGGAGGCCGAATTGGGAGGTGCCCAAGTAGGATTCCTCCTACTTGGGGCGCCCCCTTGGCTGCCTCTCCTCCCCTCCAACCTATATATATGAGGGGGGTACCGCTAGAACACAGACCAAAAATTGTTAGCCGTGTGCGGCGCCCCCCTCCACAGTTTACGCCTTCGGTCATATCTTCGTAGTGCTTAGGTGAAGCCCTGCGCGGATCACTTCACCATCACCGTTACCATGCCATCATGCTGACGGAACTCTCCCTCGACACTTTGCTGGATCAAGAGTTCGAGGGACGTCATCGAGCTGAACGTGTGCAGAACTCGGAGGTGACGTACGTCCGGTGCTTGATCGGTCGGAATGAGAAGAAGTTCGACTACATCAACCGCGTTGTTAAACGCTTCCGCTTTCGGTCTATGAGGGTACGTGGACACACTCTCCCCCTCTCGTTGCTATGCATCTCCTAGATAGATCTTGCGTGAGCATAGTTTTTTTTTGAAATTGCATGCTACGTTTCCCAACAGTGGCATCCGAGCCAGCTCTATGCGTAGATGATATGCACGAGTAGAACACAAAGAGTTGTGGGCGGTGATCGTCATACTGCTTACCACCAATGTCTTATTTTGGTTCGGCGGTATTGTTGGATGAAGCTGCCCGGACCAACCTTACATGATCACGTTCATGAGACCGGTTCCACCGACAGACATGCAACTAGTTTTGCATAAAGATGGCTGGCGGGTGTCTGTTTCTCCAACTTTAGTTGAATCGAATTTGACTGCAGCCGGTCCTTGTTGAAGGTTAAAACAGCAAACTTGATAAATCACCGTTGTGGTTTTGATGCGTAGGTAAGAACGGTTCTTGCTAGAAGCCCGTAGCAGCCACGTAAAACTTGCAACAACAAAGTAGAGGACGTCTGACTTGTTTTTGCAGGGCATGTTGTGATGTGATATGGTCAAGACATGATGTGATATATGTTGTTGTATGAAATGATCATGTTTTGTAAAAGTTATCGGCAACTGGCAGGAGCCTTATGGTTGTCGCTTTATTGTATGAAATGCAAATGCCATGTAATTGCTTTACTTTATCACTACGCGTTAGTGATAGCTGTAGAAGCAATAGTTGGCGAGACGACCATGACGCTATGATGGAGATCAAGGTGTCAAGCCGGTGACGATGGATATCATGACGGTGCTTTGGAGATGGAGATCAAAGGCACAAGATGATGATGGCCATATCATGTCACATATTTTGATTGCATGTGATGTTTATCTTTTATGCATCTTATTTTGCTTAGTACGGCAGTAGCATTATAAGATGATCTCTTACTAAATTTCAAGGTATAAGTGTTCTCCCTGAGTATGCACCGTTGCGATAGTTCTTCGTGCCGAGACACCACGTGATGATCGGGTGTGATAGGCTCTACGTTCACATACAACGGGTGCAAGAAAGTTTTGCACATGCAGAATACTCAGGTTAAACTTGACAAGCCTAGCATGTACAGACATGGCCTCGGAACACTTGAGACCGAAAGGTCGAACATGAATCATATAGTAGATATGATCAACATAGAGATGTTCAGCATTGAAAACTACTCCATCTCACGTGATGACCAGACATGGTTTAGTTAATTTGGATCACATGATCATTTAGATGACTCGAGGGATGTTTATCTAAGTGGGAGTTCTTAAGTAATTTGATTAATTGAACTTTAATTTATCATGAGCTTAGTCCTGATAGTATTTGCAAATTATGTTGTAGATCAATAGCTCGTGTTATAGCTCCCTATGTTTTCTGATATGTTCCTAGAGAAAAATAAGATGAAAGATGATAGTAGCAATGATGCGGACTGGGTCCGTGATATGAGGATTATCCTCATTGCTGCACAAAAGTATTATGTCCTTGATGTACCGCTAGGTGACAGACCTATTGCAGGAGCAGATGCAGACGTTATGAACGTTTGGCAAGCTCGATATGATGACTACTTGATAGTTTAGTGCACCATGCTTTACAGCTTAGAACCGGGACTTCAAAAACGTTTGGAACGCCACAGAGCATATGAGATGTTCCAAGAGCTGAAATCGGTATTTCAGACTCATGCCCGTGTCGAGAGGTATGAGACCTCTGACAAGTACTTTGCCTACAAGATGGAGGAGAATAGCTCAGCCAGTGAGCATATGCTCCCGAATGTCTGGGTAGTACAATCGCTTGAATCAAGTGGGAGTTAATCTTCCAGATAAGATAGTGATTGACAGAGTTCTCTAGTCACTATCACCAAGCTACTAGAACTTCGTGATGAACTACACTATGCAAGGGATAACGAAAAGGATTCCCAAGCTCTTCGCGATGCTGAAATCGGCGAAGGTAGAAATCAAGAAAGAACATCAAGTGTTGATGGTTAACAAGACCACTAGTTTCAAGAAAAAGGGCAAAGGAAAAGAAAGGGAACTTCAAGAAGAATGACAAGCAAGTTGCCACTCCTATGAAGAAACCCAAAGCTAGACCTAAGCCTGAAACTGAGTGCTTCTACTGCAAAGGGAATATTCACTGGAAGCGGAACTACCCAAATACTTGGCGGATAAGAAGGATGGCAAAGTGAACAAAGGTATATTTGATATACATGTTATTGATGTGTACTTTACTAGTGTTCATAGTAACCCCATGGTATTTGATATCGGTTCGGTTGCTAAGATTAGCAACTCGAAACAGGAGTTGCAAAATGAACAGAGACTAGTTAAGGGCTAGGTGACGATGTGTGTTGGAAGTGATTCCAAGGTTGATAAGATCACCATCGCACACTACCTCTACCGTCGGGATTAGTGTTGGACCTAAATAAATGTTATTTGGTGTTTGCGTTGAGCATGAATATGATTGGATCATGTTTATTGCGATATGGTTATTCATTTAAGTAAGAGAATAATTGTTGTTCTGTTTACATGAATAAAACCTTCTATGGTCATACACCCAATGTAAATGGTTTATTGAATCTCGATCGTAGTGATACACATATTCATAATATTGGTGCCAAAAGATGCAAAGTTGATAATGATAGTGCAACATATTTGTGGCACTGCCGTTTAGGTCATATTGGTGTAAAGCGCATGAAGAAACTCCATACGGATGGATTTTTGGAATCACTTGATTATGAATCATTTGATACTTGCAAACCATGCCTCATGGGCAAGATGACTAAGACTCCATTCTCCGAAACAATGAGCGAGCCACAGACTTATTGGAAATAATACATACTAATGTATGCGGTCCGATGAGTGTTGAGGTTCACAACAGGTATCGTTATTTTCTGACCTTCACAGATGATTTGAGCAGATATGGGTATATCTACTTGATGAAACACAAATCTGAAACGTTTGAAAACTTCAAAGAATTTCAGAGTGAAGTGGAGAATCATCGTAACAAGAAAATAAAGTTTCTACGATCTGATCGCGGAGGCGAATATTTGAGTTACGAGTTTGGCCTTCATTTAAAACAATGTGGAATAGTTTCACAACTCATGCCACCTGGAACAGCACAGCGTAATGGTGTGTCCGAACTTCGTAACCGTACTTTATTAGATATGGTGCGATCTATGATGTCTCTTACCGATTTACCAATATCGTTTTGGGGTTATGCATTAGAGGCAGCTGCATTCACTTTAATAGGGCACCATCTAAATCCATTGAGACGACACCGTATGAACAGTGGTTTCGCAAGAAACCTAAGCTGTCGTTTCTTAAAGTTTGGGGTTATGATGCTTACGTGAAAAAGCTTCAGCCTGATAAGCTCGAACCCAAATCGGAGAAGTGCGTCTTCATAGGATACCCAAAAGAAACTGTTGGGTACACCTTCTATCACAGATCCGAAGGCAAGATCTTTGTTGCTAAGAATGGATCCTTTCTAGAGGAGTTTCTCTCGAAAGAAGTGAGTGGGAGGAAAGTAGAACTTGATGAGGTAATTGTACCTTCTCTCGAATTGGAAAGTAGCTCATCACAGAAAACCGTTCCCGTGATGCCTACACCAACTAGAGAGGAAGCTAATGATGATGATCATGAAACTTCAGATCAAGTTACTACCGAACCTCGTAGGTCAACCAGAGCACGTTCCACACCAGAGTGGTACGATAATCCTGTTCTGGAGGTCATGTTACTAGACCATGACGAACCTACGAACTATGAAGAAGCGATGATGAGCCCAGATTCAGATAAATGGCTTGAGGCCATGAAATCTGAGATAGGATCCATGTATGAGAACAAAGTGTGGACTTTGCACTACTGCAGGATGCTGCTAACGCGACACTACGATCAGAGACCCTTCGACGAAACTATGTGTGATGCCATAATCGCAAACGGTGGTGTAAAATAACCGTCAAAAATGTGCAAAACGTTTGCGATGGAGGATGCATCAAACGCGGTTCAGATTTTAGTTGCGTGTGCGATGCAGGGCATACGGTTCAGCTCAATTAACTGTTGCGATGAGGAGAAACAAAAGAAACGGGTAGCCAGATGAAGGTGTGTGCGATGTACAGCATACGGTTCACTCGGATGAACTGTTTGTGATTAGGCAACACAAAAGAAATGGTCAGCCAGATCAAAGGTGTGTGCGATATACGGCATGCGGTTCACTCGGATGAACTGTTTGCGTTGAGACATGAGAACAGAAACGGTTCAATATAACAAGATGTGTGTGATACGCGGCAAACAGGTCTGTAATAAGAAATGTGTGCGAAGACCGATAATAACACAGACGATTGCTTCTAATAAGACGTATGTGATATGCTCTGTCTACAGAACATATATTGGCCATTGGGGGACGGGCGGTCGTCCGGATACACCATAAGGATGCGAAGAGGCATCCTATCAGCAAGGACTAGCTGTTCCACAAGTAGCTCATGTAAGAAAACTCTCAAGTTAAGTGTGTTCAGGCTGGAGCAGCCATCAGATGGGTGACTGGATGGGAAGTTGTGTTGATGTTAAATTAACTGATAGGATGGGTCATATCTATCAAATTAAATGACTGATACAACCCATCCCATGAGTTAATTTAACCTCGAGGTCCTTGTTTTTTATTTTTTAATATTTTTTAACACATGTTAAAGAAGGTCTACCGCATTACTTTTTGACAATGTGCGATACGTGGCATAAAGTTGATCCATCCGACCTGTTTGTGATGGAATAGGCTGTGTGTGTTGTGGGCAAACGCTTGCTAGTATTCAACCATTTGGGATTGATGAATTCATCACCGACGGGTTCCCTAGTGTGGTCCGTGTTCATCTGATCATCATCTACTTCTTGTGCTAGCTCGATGTTCCTTCTATGCTAAGTTTCCATTAATTGATGGCGTTTTATGAACACGCCACCGTTTCCCGCCATTTCCTCACCTGTTTCCCGCCACCCAGTGATATTGCGCATAGGCGGCGCACGACGCACAGAGGCGACAAGCGCAGCCTGTAGCACAACCATCTTTTCCAAGCATGCCAACCCACCAAAGCGCCGCCTCTGCCATCAACCTCGTCGACGAGGAAAACGAGCAGGCACCACGGCCCGTCGAGGCCGAGGCGCTCCCCGGCAACGCGATGGATGACGCCGTGATGCGCGTCATCGCCAGGGTTGAGCAGACCTTTGGCGCATGGCGCTTGAGCATCGTGGATCAAGATAGGCATGTCAGCTCCGACAGGCTACAGCTCGCCGCACAACATGATCGATGGCGCGCCTCAGAGCAAGCTAGGCGCGTCCGCACTGATAGGCTGCGGCTCGCCGCACGGCGAGACCGTTGGAGCACCGGAGAGCGAGAGGCGCGGCGCGCCGCACAGCAAGAGCAGATCCATCGGTGCTTGCCTGCTGTTGACACGGCGTCGCAGCTGGGTACACGTCCCGTCAGTACCCCCATTCCTCGCCAGGAGTGGGCAGCGGCCCTCAGCGCCGTACTTGCACCAGAGGTCGGTCGCGCCGTACTTGCACCGGACGCCCGCCGCGCCGTTCGCATGGGTGGCGCCGTTCGCCTTGTCCGCGGCCCACTGGATGCCAACGCGCTGGTCCATAGGCTTGACCGCCTCCTTGGCCCAGGTGTCCACCTGGGCGCAGTAGAGGAACATGGACGTCGCATCCTCGAGCTGGTGATCTCCGATGAAATAGCCAACTTGGAGCTCGAGATCGCGCTCCAGATGTACCGCGAGCGTGTCGACCGCTTGGACGAACGCCCGCACAAGTTCAGGCAGAGCCAAAGAGCTACCGTAGGCAAGGGCTGCTGGTCATGGTCTCATGGACGCGTTTTATTTTGAAAAGTCGTTTCGACATGGATAGCTATGTATTCACAGCAATCATAGTATTGCTTTGTTTATTGCTCTGTTTCAATATGTGTACTTTGTTTTCCATTCTTATATGTTCTGTTTCAATGTGTGTATATACGCTTTTCATTCTGTATATGTGGATGATAACAGCTAGATTCAAATTAGTATACAAAAACAGATAGAAAATGGAATTCATAATATATATATATATATATTAATTGTTCATTAGTTCATCACAGAATATATATATATATATATATATATATATATATATATATATATATATATATATATAATATCATCACATGTACGTGATGATACTTAACTACTAGGTACAATGCATAAAATTGAAAACGAACAATACTAAAACTAATAATCCCTCCTGGGCCAGTATTCCGGCAGCCCCTTGCCAGCAGCTCCCTGGTGCGCGGCGTCTTCCCAGTGCGGAGGCAGTACTCCGCCTCCTCCGCCTCGCAGCGCTTGACGTACCGATCTGCCTCTTGCTGGCGGACGCGCGCGGCCGATCTTGCCATTTCGTTGGGCGCCCACCGGAGCTCCTCGTCGGTGGCACGCTGGAGCTTATCGGCCCACCTCCACGCAGCGACGAGTCGCCGAGGGCCTATGACCTTCCTCGCGAAGTACTGTCTTTGTACACCTCCTTGGCACGATGACGCACCCGCCCCCAAAGCTCCGCCGCCTCCTTTTTCCAGGCGGCATCACGGGCTTCACAGGCCGCCTGGTACCTGGCTTCCTCCTCCGCCATCTCCTTCTTGAACGCCACCTGCCTGGCTTTCTCAGCCGGCGGCAGCGACTTCCACAGACAAAGAGTGTACTTGCCCCAAAACCAATCCAAAGTTGGGGGGTCCGGCGCAACCTCGTTAGGCGGCGCGTAGGGTCCTCGTCGCTGGGAATCGAGTGAGCATCCTCGGGGGGCGGCGACTCCTCGTCGGCGCGTGGGCAGACCGGCGGCGCCATGGCAGAGATTTGAGAGAGGGGGGAGCGAGGGGAGGATGTAGATGAGAATGCAGGCGGGACGACGTGAGGAAGGTAGTATTTATTGGCGGCCGGAATCTTGATCGATGGGGACAGTACACATGCCGGTCGCCGGAATTTATGAGTACTGTAGTTTGAATTACACACGATTCCTGCAGCAAAATCCGTGTGTGAACATAATAGCTGACGGTTTCCAATACAGGACCGTGTCTGATTAATGATCCCCGCCACTCACCTACCAAACCTCGAGCGCGAGATATAGTGCCAATCGTGTGGGGCCCGGTTGTCTTGCCAGATCTTTACATTTTCCTTTTTGAACACCAGATATTTACATCGTCTGATGATTTTTTAACTCGCACACAAGTACACAAAATTATGATTTTTTAAACCATTATGGTTAGGCGTTGCATGTAGATGTACTTCAAATTTGAATTACGGTCATTAAATGGTTAAAAAATGACTTAAATGTCTTTAAAAGGTCAAATGACCCCTGAAATTTTCCAAATTTTCACATGACAGTTGTATTAGTGCACGTTAAACATAGAAAACAAATTGAAGGCCGTAAGAGGAAGCTATCTCCCATTCGTCATCAAACATGCATTGTTCCCTCTCGGAAGCACGAACCTTCTAGTGAGTTGCTCCGGTTTGTGAGGGGTGTGTGTCCAAACTTTCGTCAAACAGACAATTTGTTTACCATATCATCTTGGTGGCATGACATTAAATCAAGCAAGGTTTCATGTTTTTCTGATCATTTTTTAATTTTTTGGAATTAAAATGCCATGGCACTCCATGCATGTGCCCATGCCTTGAGACCAATATGTTTGAAAATTCCTTCTAATTTACTGCACATGGAATTAACTCGCACACAAGTACACAAAAATATGATTTTTCAAACCGCCTTGGTTAGGCGTTGCTGACGGTGTCCTGGACTAGGTGGTACTCACCACGTCGTCTCCCGACCAGTTGGATCGGGCCGAGGACCCCCATGGCGGTTCACTTATGGGCCACTTCGGGCCGCCCATGCCGCATACAAGGAGGATTCCACAAGACTTGGCGCCCAAGCCAAGGGCCACTCCTAAAACCCTAGGCCTTCGGTGTGTTATATAAACTGAGGCCAGGCTAGTCAATAGACAATAAAATATTCGTTACTACAATCTCGTGGTAGATAGATGTACTCTGTACTACACCCATATGAATACAATCAAAAGTAGCATGTAGGGTATTATCTCTTCGAGAGAGCCCGAAGCTAGGTAAAATCCCGTGTCCATGTTACCATCGCTCCAAGACGCCTAGCTTAGGACCCCTACTACGAGATACACCGGATATAGAACCGACATTGGTGCTTTTATTGAGAGCCGGCTGGGTGATCGTTATGGTTCGATGAGTTGTTTTCATCTACATATATTTCGAGCTTGCCGATCAAGATCGAAAGAATTTCAACGGCGGCGTAATCAGGTTCTACCTTTTCAGATCCGTTCCATACAAATTTTCCTTGTGAGTTGGTACCGCGGTTCGTACGTATTTGTTGGCAGATCGGACTCCACGTCGCCACCGCATCTTTCGCGGTTGAAGCCCATCCATCAAATTGTCTTGTCGGCATCAGGCGGACGTGTGTAACCGGCCGACCTTGGAGATCCCTGAGCATCGCCGGCGTCTAGTAAAATTCATTTACTGCTGGCCGCACATGCAGTACACAGCCACGCGCACATAGCGACCGCGGCGAGCCTACAGCTGCCGTACTCTTGCGTCACACAGGGAGAATTCTTCTTCTCTTTTTTAATTCAGCGCCTTGTCGGCTGCCGTTCCTCTACTTTGCTGAAAGTTGTTTACCCTTAAAGTACTACTTCTGCTAATCTAATTGAATGTTAGCTTTGCACTACGGGAACCAAGGCATAGTCAATGAATTATGATGATTCAACTAGCACTACTAGTCCACGTGGTGGATCATGCAACGATCAAAGTGAACTGATCCTTGTCGCTAGTTCAGTATGGATCAGCTAGTTTGTTTGCGTCATCGCCGTCAAACATGTTTAATTTTTCCTGACTAATCGTTTATCATGCGAAATTATTACGCATGGAATTTTTTCTGTTGGTCTGTACTGCATTATTCTTGCAGAGATACACCGACGCTTGTACGTGGTGGATGCGTCAATATGGTGATCGACGCGGATCGACGGGATGATCGGAATATGATCAAGAAATTTTTTAGCGGCAACCTTGCCCGCTGCCTGGCAATGCGCCAGGTCCGAGGTCTGCTGCTACTGGTAGCACACCCATAGGCAAACTATATCCCGTGCTATAGAGGCGATCCGACCAGCAGCGCTCCATCCATGGAGATCTTGTACGCACAAGTACTTCTCCCGTGGAGCAGTAACACCAGGCCGGCGTGGGTCATTGAGGGAGTCCTGGACTAAGGGGTCCTCGGGCCGAACTAAATACGTCCCTCCTCGCCAGCCTCCGTGGGGATCTGCTCCCCCATGTGTCCGGCAGCGGAGGTCTCGCCTTGCGGCGCCTCATGGACAGCGTCCTGGACACCCCCCGGCTCGGAGAGGTCCTCCGGGACAACACTTCGGCATCATCCTGTTCCTCGGGGGAGTGAGCGGCCCGGGGCTTAGTGCGGGGGCGTCGCTCCGGACTGCTGTCGACATCCCACGCGATGTTGACCGCAAGGGCGCCCTTCCCCTTCTTGGGCGTCCCCGCTTCCAGATTCGTGGAAGCCGCCCTCTTCTTCTTTCCCTCCTCAAGGGGAGAGTTGCTCTCCTCCTCCTCCTTTTCCTCGTCGTCGTCCTCAGGGACGGAGGAATGGGCTTCTTCTTCTTCGGACGTCCCGTCCGAAGCGCCCTTGCGACGGGGGCCACTCTTGGCCCCCTTGGCCTTCTTCTTGGCCTTCTTCTCTGGCACCTTATAGGGTGCCGGCACCAGCATCTTCGCTAAACGCGGGATGACTGATTCTTCAGGCAGCAGGGCCGGACACTGGGTCCGCTTCGCCCTCTCCATCCAGTCCTGAAAAAGCAACGACGAAAGATCAGACATCATCCTCGAAACAAGCAAGTAGGGGATGCGTTATAACTAACATACCTCGCTGGCGAGGTGGTTAACGTCGTGTCCACGGTCCGAATTTGCGTCCGGCGGTTTCTCGTTGCCCTTAAAGAGCAACTTCCAGGCACCTTCGTGAGTGGTCTCGAAGAGCCTCTCCAGGGTATGGTGCTTCTTCGGATTGAACTTCCATAGAGTACGGCTTCGGCTTTGGCACGGGATAATCCGCGAACTAGCATCACCTGGATTACGTCGACAAGTTTGACATTCTTGTCTACCATGCTTTGAATGCGCGTCTGCAGCGCTATCATATCGTCTGGCGAACACCAGTTCGGGCTCTTCTCGACCCAGGAGGTGAGCCGCATTGGGGCACCGGGGTTGAATTCGGCAGCTGCGGCCCAGTTGGCGCCGCGGGGTTCTGTAATGTAGAACCATTGTTTCTGCCATTCCTTGACAGTGTCCACGAAGGTGCCTTTCGGCCAAGGGACATTGGACAGCTTACTCACCATGGCTCCTCCACACTCCGCGTGCTGGCCATCCACCACCTTCGCCTTCATGTTGAATACCTTGAGCCACAGCCCGAAGTGGGGTTGGATGCGGAGGAAGGCCTCACACACGACGATGAACGCCGAGATGTTGAGGAAAGAGTTCGGAGATAGATCATGGAAGTCTATCCCGTAATAGTACATCAGCCCGCGGACGAAAGGGTGGAGAGGAAACCCTAGCCCACGGACGAAATGAGGGATGAATACCACCCTCTCATTGGGCTTCGGCGTGGGGACGACTTGCCCCTGGGCTGGAAGGCGGTGGGAGATTTCCTTCGCCAAGTACCCGGCCACCCGAAGCTCAGTAATGTCCTTCTACTTAACGGAGGAGACCATCCACTTGCCCTGACCTCCGGATCCGAACATGGTTGAAGTGCTAGCTCGAGTGGAAAGGAGATGAGAACTGGGCGCTGGAGCTCGAGATTGGAAGGGCGGAGAAAGAGAGAAGGCGTGGGGGAAGAAGGGAATCCTTATCCCCTTATAAAGGCAGTGAATATCGAACGCCTCCCCATTCGCCTCGAAACTCGCCTATTCCCAAGGCCTATGCAAACGGCACGGTTGGGTTACCCATGCCCGTATTGATGAGAATCCCGCGATAAGGGGACACGATCTCTGCTTCGACAAGACGTGCCAATGGCCACCGCGTCTCGAAACGTGGAGCGGCAGAAAAACGGTTCGGAATTATGACCGGGCAGACGTGATGTCATGTTGTAAAAAGTTGTCAGCGGTTGTGTGTGGTGTGTGTTACAGGTCCGGATACAGTCATTGCGTCTGAAGATTATCCTGGAGTTCGGAAAGGGGAACCCGCCTTGCAATGTCGAAGACAATCTGCGCGCTGAACTCCTCGTCATTGAAGCCAGATTCAGGGGCTACTGAGGGAGTCCTGGACTGAGGGGTCCTCGGGCGTCCGGCCTGTTATCCATGTGCCGGACTGATGGCCTGTGAAGACACGAAGGCCGAAGACTATACCTGTGTCCGAATAGGACTCTCCTTGGCGTGGAAGGCAAGCTTGGCGATCAACTATGAAGATTCCTTTCTATGTAACCGACTTTATGTAACCCTTGATCTCCCCGGTGTCTATATAAACCGGAGGACTTAGTCCGAATAGAGATATACACATTACCATAGTCATACAGGCTAGACTTCTAGGGTTTAGCCATTACGATCTCGTGGTAGATCAACTCTTGTAATACTCATATTCATCAAGATCAATCAAGCAGGAAGTAGGGTATTACCTCCATAGAGAGGGCCTGAACATGGGTAAACATCGTGTCCCCTGTCTCCTGTTACCATCGACCTTAGACACACAGTTCGGGACCCCCTGCCCGAGATCCGCCGGTTTTGACACCGACATTGGTACTTTCATTGAGAGTTCCACTGTGCCGTCGATGAAAGGTTCGATGGCCCCTTCCATCATCGATAGTGACGCTGTCCAAAGGGAAACCTTCCTTCCCAGACAGATCTTCGTGTTCGGCGGCTTCGTACTGCGGGCCAACTCACTTGGCCATCTGGAGCAGATTGATAGCTACGCCCCTGGCCACCAGGTTGGATTCGGAATCTTGAACTACGTCGTGGACATCCGTGGATACTTGATCTTTGACGGATTTGAGACCGTGGCGATCGCTCCCCCTCGTTGCGATGAACATGACTTAAATCCGTCATCGGACCACAATCCGAGGCCACGGAGTCCGCGGCGCTGGAGCCGCATACAGACTCAACCTCACGCAATACCTGCGTCACCGGAACTCCGGACTCGTCTCCAGCTATAAATTCTGAACCACGTACGCATGCGGACACCGAGCTTGATCGGTTATCTATTTTTGAGTTCTGCGCCGCAGACATCTTCCAACACTCGCCCTTGGGCGATGTGCTAAACTCATTAAAGAACCTGTCCTTGTGGAGGACTCACATCCGAACTATGTCCGGTTCGAACTAGGGGCTGAGGATGGAGAATTTAGCTTCCCACCCGCCACCCACTTCATAGCCACCGTCGAAGACTTAACCGACGTGCTTGATTATGGCTCCGAAGACATCGACGGTATGGACGACGATGCCGACAAGGAGCAAGGCCGGGACCCGCCATTCACTGGACGTTGGACGGCCACCTCTTCGTACGATGTGTACATGGTTGACACACCTAAAAAAGTCAATGACGATGACAAAGAAAATCCAGTTGAGAATATACCTCCTGAGACACAGTCCAAGCGTAGGCGCCCTAAACGCCGCTCTAAGTCACGTCGCTCCGAAGATAGCAACACTGGCACCAGAGAAAATAATATTCCGGATGACGCCGAAAACAATGAAGACCCTGTTGGAGCAACATCCGAACAGGAGGAACAAGAAAACGGGCAAGCCAGCCCTGATGAACAGGCCCTGCCCAATGACTCGGAGGACGGTAGTTATCGTCCACCCTCCAAGGATGAGGAGAGCCTCGGCAATGAGGATTTCATCGTGCCTGAGGCACCCCTCGAGCAGGAGCGCTTCAAGCGCCAGCTAATAGCCACTGCAAGAAGCCTGAAGAAGAAGCAACAACAGCTCCAAGCTGATCAAGACCTGCTCATTGACAGGTGGACTGATGTCCTGGCAGCCGAAGAATATGGCCTCAAGCGCCCAGCCAAGAGCTACCCGAAACGCGGACTGCTTCCTCAGTTCGTTGAGGAGGCGCCGGAGCCCATATCTCCCTCGCGCAATGCGGAACGACCACCACGTGGTCGGGACAGTGCGGCGGACCGACCACCCCGCGGTCGGGATAAAGCGGCAACTCAGGCCGAACATCAGCCCGCCCCACCACCACGCAAAAACAGAGACAAAACAACTCAGGGTCACACGTACGACCTCCGGCAGACCCTGGACAGTAGAGCAGGACATACAAGATCGATCTACGGATCGCGAGGACGTGCCTTGACACACGACGCCGGCTACCTATTTGTACGTGATAAACCTAACCACGCCCGGGCTGAATGCCGCAGACGGACTCCATCAGAGCTACGTCGCGATGTGGCCCGATATAGAGGCGCCGCACACCCTCTTTGCTTCACTGACGAAGTAATGGACCATGAATTCCCAGAAGGGTTCAAACCCGTAAATATTGAATAATACGACGGGACAACCGATCCCGCGGTATGGATCGAGGACTTCATCCTCCACATCCACATGGCCCGGGGAGATGATCTCCATGCTATCAAGTACCTCCCACTAAAGCTTAAAGGACCAGCTTGGCACTGGTTAAACAGCCTGCCCGAAAATTCTATTGGCAGCTGGGAGGACTTGGAAGAGGCCTTCCTCGATAACTTCCAAGGTACATACGTCCGGCCACCAGACGCCGATGACTTAAGCCACATAGTTCAACAGCCGGGGGAGTCCGCCAGAAAGTTCTGGACTAGGTTCCTAACTAAAAAGAACCAGATCATCGACTGTCCGGATGCCGAAGCCCTAGCGGCCTTTAAACACAACATCCGCGACGAATGACTCTCCCGCCACCTCGGCGAAGAAAAGCCGAAATCTATGGCAGCCCTCACGGCACTCATGACCTGCTTTTGCGCGGGTGAGGATAGTGGGTTGGCTCGCAGCAAAAACACAGCCAGCGAGGCAGGCCCCTCTGAGGTCAAGAACAACAACGGCAAGCTCCGACGTAACAGACACAAACGCCGAAGCAACGGCGATAACATCGATGACAAAACAGTTAATGCCGGATTCAGTGGCTCCAAGTCTGGCCAGCGGAAGAAGCCCTATAAAAGGACCAGTGAGGGACCATCGAGCTTGCACCGCATACTCGACCGTCCGTGCCAGATACATGGCACCCCGGACAAACAAGCCAATCATACCAACAGAGATTGTTGGGTTTTTAAACATGCTGGAAAATTAAACGCCGAGAACAAAGAAAAGGGATCACAAAGTGAGGACGATGACGAAGATCCCCGGCAGCCGAACACTGGGGGGCAGAAGAAGTTTCCCCCTCAAGTCAAAACGGTGAACATGATATACGCTACACACATTCCCAAAAGGGAGCGCAAGCGCGCACTCAGGGACGTCTACGCGGTAGAGCCAGTCGCCCCAAAATTTAATCCATGGTCGTCATTCCCGATCACCTTTGATCGTCCAGATCATCCAACTAGTATCTGTCATGGCGGTTCGGCCGCATTGGTCCTCAAACCAATCATCGACGGATTTCACCTGACACGAGTCTTAATGGACGGTGGTAGCAGCCTCAACCTGCTCTATCAGGATACAGTGCGTAAAATGGGCATTAATCCCTCACGGATCAAACCCACAAAGACTACCTTTAAAGGAGTCATACCAGGTGTAGAGGCCTGTTGTACGGGCTCAATCACACTGGAGGTTGTCTTCGGTTCCCCGGACAACTTCCGAAGCGAAGAGCTAATCTTCGATATCGTCCCCTTCCGCCGCGGCTACCACGCACTGCTCGGACGAACCGCGTTCGCTAGATTCAACGCGGTGCCACACTATGCTTATCTCAAGCTCAAGATGCTCGGTCCACGCGGCGTCATAACAGTCAATGGAAATATGGAACGCTCCCTCTGTATAGAAGAGCACACCGCCGCCCTAGCAGCAGAGGTACAAAGCGCCTTCTCAAGCAGAAACATAATCCGGCTGCCGAGCCCCTGGACATTATTAAGAGGGTCCGGACTACACTGCAACAGGACAGCTCGGCTCGTCAAGAGCTCGATTAGCAATTCGGCCTCCGTCCCAGTCCTGATAAGGTAGTGGCATTCATACCATGCGTACATAATTACGCACTCAAAATTCCATGGGCATCAATGGAGGCACAACTAGCTCATGATCCACAGTTCGGCTAGACCGATCCCAGGCTCACATATAACTTCACTATTTTCTTTTCCCTTTTTTCAGGTTTCTTTTATACAGGCCCCGTTCGACGGCCTGATTACTGGTCCTGTCAAAGGATAAGTACACCAGAATGGCAAGAAGCACAAGCGTACAGGGGAAGTTCTAGAGGTCAATTCAACGATTACTCTACCTGTTTTCACGACCCACACACAGCTCGCCTTTGGTTGTGGCATGTTAAATAGCCGGTTGCTTAGCGCACTATTTGTATCAATGCGCTTTGACGCATTAATCCAATTATAATGGAAATGGTTCATGGCCCAAGTTTAAGGGCCCCAGATACTACCCATGCTCCCTTTCCGTTTTCCTTTTTTACTTATCTTCTAGCATCCGTACACTTTGGTACGTCTCATATTTGCCAGGGGCTCCTCACCTCCCCATAATACGGCAACAAAGTCTGAACACTTCTTATAGATAAGTTCGGCACCCCGAATTTAGCATTATATGCATTGGCTCCGAATCATGTCTTTGGTCAATAGTTGGGTTGCCCGGCTCCTGTGCTTGCTACCCTACGTTCCGCTACATCGGCTAGGGTAGTAAATGGAGAACTACTGCGATTGTGCCCTGGTTCACCCGGATGAGCACCTCAGCAGGGAAAGCCGAAAACTGACTGTCATGATGCGGCGAGAGCCGGTCAGCTGTTCGAGAGGTTGCAAATCGTTGGAGATTTTTTCCGCATTACGCGAAGGATCGGTACTTCCCGATCAGACGGCTCACAGCACCCTGGTCCGGACACCAGGGGCTGCGCCCATGTTTTATTATAAAACTCCTATGGCTAAGTGAGGGTGTTTAAGCCGCATAGTCTGATTGCCTGGTTCGTTGCGCTAAACAACTCCTTCAAGGACCATATAATTGGATCAAGATTGTTTAGATTCCATCCCGAACACCTCCGTACTACCTACGCGAGGGCAGAAGCCGACGACTGGCCAACCCTCAGATTCCATACAACACGGCCGCACAGGAGGAAACAATTAAAACATAAACAACATTATATTACAAACCGGCTTTGTTTTTCATCATACAAGGCAAAGACAACACGAATGTATTCATTCGAAAATAATGTCCTGCCCGCACTGCGTCACCGCAATGCGAGACCCCTCCATGACATCCGCAAAATATCGCTCGGGCGTGCGGTGCTCCTTGCCCTCTGGCGGCCCCCTGGTCACCTTGATGGCGTCCATCTTCGCCCACCACATCTTGCAACGGACGAAGGCCATGCGTGCACCTTCGATGCAGACTGATCGCTTGATAATGTCTAGCCGAGGACAGGCCTCCACCACCCGCTTCACGAGGCCAAAATAACTGTTGGGTATCGCCTCGGCTGGCCACAGCCGGACTATTAAATCCTTCATGGCCAGTTCGGCCACC
Source organism: Aegilops tauschii subsp. strangulata (assembly GCF_002575655.3). Taxonomy (NCBI): domain Eukaryota; kingdom Viridiplantae; phylum Streptophyta; class Magnoliopsida; order Poales; family Poaceae; genus Aegilops; species Aegilops tauschii. The sequence continues at coordinate 492,464,005 of NC_053039.3, forward strand.
TTGTGCAGCTCGGCCAGCTGTTTCAGCTGATCGGTAAAGGGCACCGGATGTTCTGGCACAGCGTACTGCGTCCAGAACAGCCTCTCCGTGGAGCTCCCTTCTTTGGCTCGGAAGAACTCCGCCGCATCGGACACGTTGCGTGGTAGATTCGCAAAAGCCCCTAGGCAACTCCGAATCCGGGTTAGTAAAAGGTACTTCCTCTCCGCATACTTGCTTTGCATGTTAAATGCCTTACCCGCCGCGATCTTCTTGGCCTCCTGGATCTCTTTGAGGGCGTCCTGGGCCTCATTCCGTGCGGCCTCCGCACTCCGACGAGCCTTGGCGAGTTCGGTCTCTTCGACCGACGCATCGCGCTCCAAGGTCTCGCTCTTCTTCACCGCGTCCTGGAGCTCCTTCTGGACCTCGTCAACCCGGGCCTTGAGCTTCTTCGGGCGGCTTGCTGCTGGACAGCCTTCCCCTCGGCTTCGGCCAGGGCCTTTTTCAGGGCCTCGACCTCGGTCGCCGCTCCTACACATATTATGACACTCCGGTCAATACACACCACTTATTCTTTTCGAATACACAGCAAGTCGTTACACACCTTGCTTCTCCTGGAGCTGAGTCTTCACCTCGCCGAGCTCGTTCTCGGCCCGCTCCAGCCTCTGCTTCAGTTCAGAGACTTCGGCAGTATGCGAGGTCGCGGCCAATAGCGACGCCTGCTTATTCATACATATCAAGTTAGTCTCCTACAAACAAAGGATTGATCCTCTGTCCGGTCTTTCTTCCCGAACATCGGACAGTGTCTCAGGGGCTACTGTCTGCATGGGGTCATTCTCTTTCTACGCGACTTACCTCAAAACCTGTCAACAGGTTGCTGCAGGCTCCGTCTAGTCCGCTCTTGGCGGACTGAACCTTCTCGATCACCGCACCGATAAGATAACAGTGCTCGTCTACAATGGAGGCGCCTCGTAACGCCTCCATCAGGTTATCCGGTGCCCCTGGTTGGACAGGGGCCACCAGTGGAATTGGCGCACCTCCCTCCTTCGAAGGGGGGTGCTCGCCGGATCTCGGAGCCATATGGGTCTCCAGAATCGTATTCGGCTGAGGGCTGAACTGAATACGTCCCTCCTCACCAGCCTCCGTGGGGATATGCTCCCCCATGTGTCCGGCAGCGGAGGTGTCGCCTTGCGGCACCTCCTGGACAACGTCCTGGACACCCCCCGGCTCGGAGCGGTCCTCCGGGACAACACTTCGGCGTCATCCTGTTCCTCGGGGGAGTGAGCGGTCGGCGGTGACGCGCTGGCCATTTCCGCCGGATGCAACGAACCTCCAGAAGAGGATCGCTGGATGTTGTTGCGGGCCGGACTACAATAGCACAATTAACCATTTCAAAACGATAAAGAGGAGAGGCTGGATATACGGGTACATGTGAGTCATAGTACTTACGATACGGCCCGGGGCTTAGTGCGGGGGCGTCGCTCCGGACTGCTGTCGACATCCCACGCGGTGTTGACCGCAAGGGCGCCCTTCCCCTTCTTGGGTGTCCCCGCTTCCAGATTCGTGGAAGCCGCCCTCTTCTTCTTTCCCTCCTCAAGGGGAGAGTTGCTCTCCTCCTCCTCCTCCTTTTCCTCGTCATCGTCCTCAGGGACGGAGGAATGGGCTTCTTCGTCTTCGGACGTCCCGTCCGAAGCGCCCTTGCGACGGGGGCCACTCTTGACCCCCTTGGCCTTCTTCTTGGCCTTCTTCTCCGGCGCCTTATAGGGTGCCGGCACCATCATCTTCGCTAAACGCGGGATGACCGGTTCTTCAGGAAGCGGGGCCGGACACTGGGTCCGCTTCGCCCTCTCCATCCAGTCCTGAAAAAGCAACGATGAAAGATCAGACATCATCCTCGAAACAAGCAAGTACGGGATGCATTAAAAATAACATACCTCGCTGGCGAGGTGGTTAACGTCGTGTCCATAGTCCGAATTTGCGTTCGGCGGTTTCTCGTTACCCTTAAAGAGCAACTTCCAGGCACCTTCGTGAGTGGTCTCGAAGAGCCTCTCCAGGGTATGGTGCTTCTTCGGATTGAACTTCCATAGAGTACGGCTTCGGCTTTGGCACGGGAGAATCCGGCGAACTAGCATCACCTGGATTACGTCGACAAGTTTGACATTCTTGTCTACCATGCTTTGAATGCGCGTCTGCAGCGCTATCATATCGTTTGGCGAACACCAGTTCGGGCTCTTCTTGACCCAGGAGGTGAGCCGCATTGGGGCACCGGGGTTGAATTCGGCAGCTGCGGCCCAGTTGGCGCCGCGGGGTTCTGTAATGTAGAACCATTGTTTCTGCCATTTCTTGACAGTGTCCACGAAGGTGCCTTTCGGCCAAGGGACATTGGACAACTTACTCACCATGGCTCCTCCGCACTCCGCGTGCTGGCCATCCACCACCTTCGCCTTCATGTTGAATACCTTGAGCCACAGCCCGAAGTGGGGTTGGATGCGGAGGAAGGCCTCACACACGACGATGAACGCCGAGATGTTGAGGAAAGAGTTCGGAGATAGATCATGGAAGTCTATCCCGTAATAGTACATCAGCGCGCGGACGAAAGGGTGGAGAGGAAACCCTAGCTCGCGGACGAAATGAGGGATGAATACCACCCTATCATTGGGCTTCGGCGTGGGGACGACTTGCCCCTGGGCTGGAAGGCGGTGGGCGATTTCCTTCGCCAAGTACCCGGCCACCCGAAGCTCAGTAATGTCCTTCTCCTTAACGAAGGAGACCATCCACTTGCCCTGACCTCCGGATCCGGACATGGTTGAAGTGCTAGCTTGAGTGGAAAGGAGATGAGAACTTGGGCGCTGGAGCTCGAGATTGGAAGGGCGGAGAAAGAGAGAAGGCGTGGGGGAAGAAGGGAATCCTTATCCCCTTATAAAGGCAGTGAATATCGAACGCCTCCCCATTCGCCTCGAAACTCGCCTATTCCCAAGGCCTATGCAAACGGCACGGTTGGGTTACCCATGCCCGTATTGATGAGAATCCCGCGATAAGAGGACACGATCTCTGCTTCGACAAGACGTGCCAATGGCCACCGCATCTTGAAACGTGGAGCGGCAAAAAAACGGTTCGGAATTATGACCGGGCAGACGTGATGTCATGTTGTAAAAAGTTGTTAGCGGATTGGACTTGTGGAAGTATTATATTCTCTCTGCGGTTGTGTGTGGTGTGTGTTACAGGTCCGGATACAGTCATTGCGTCTGAAGATTATCCTGGAGTTCGGAAAGGGGAACCCGCCTTGCAATGTCAAAGACAATCTGCGCGCCGAACTCCTCGTCATTGAAGCCAGGTTCAGGGGCTACTGAGGGAGTCCTAGACTAAGGGGTGCTCGGGCGTCTGGCCTGTTATCCATGAGCCGGACTGATGGGCTATGAAGACACAAAGGCCGAAGACTATACCTGTGTCTGGATAGGACTCTCTTTGGCGTGGAAGGCAAGCTTGGCGATCAACTATGAAGATTCCTTTCTATGTAACCAACTCTATGTAACCCTAGATCTCCCCGGTATCTATATAAACCGGAGGACTTAGTCCGAATAGAGATATACACATTACCATAGTCATACATGCTAGACTTCTAGGGTTTAGCCATTACGATCTCGTGGTAGATCAACTCTTGTAATACTCATATTCATCAAGATCAATCAAGCAGGAAGTAGCGTATTACCTCCAGAGAGAGGGCCCGAACCTGGGTAAACATCGTGTCCCCTGTCTCCTGTTACCATCGACCTTAGACGCACAGTTCGGGACCCCCTACCCGAGATCCGCCGGTTTTGACACCGACAGTCGTCGATGCGGCAACTTACAGGGAGATTCAGTCTTTCCTTTTTTCTTTGTTTAATATTTACTTAATTAAGGATGAGGCGGTCTACGCTTTTTAACTAGTGATCTGTCTTGCATGTACCTTTTCACGTACCGAATTGATTCGACCTTTGCAAGAGAAGGAGCACTATACTACTGCTTGCTACTACCTACGTTGAAGTACGTCCCATGTTAGCGTCTGCTACTTGGCGATACATCGGATCTAGATACATTGGATCTGGACTCAATCTGACCATCGGGCGATCCGCCCGAAGAGATAGTGCGGAAGCAGTACCCCAACAAGGACTTGGCTCCGTGGCAGCACACAAACAGGGAGCTTTAATTTTTCCCTTTTTAATCCATCTCTTTGTTGGCCGCTGGCGGTTCCTATTAATCCTTTTCGAAAAGTGCATAGACTTAGAGTATTTCTAACGTGATTAAATACTTGTTTTGCAAGCACGGTTCTTGTGATCTAATCTACAAACACTACTTCACGTATTGTTGATTGCTAGCAGTCCAACTAGCATTACTTCGGGCAACGATCAAAGTTCGACCGGTGTTTCTTTATTCGTTCTGGTCCTCCACGATCATCGCTGTCCAGAGAAAATTTACCGACTGTCGGGGATATACCCCGCGGCGTAACCCGGCCGGAAGTATAACCCGGCCGGACTGGACGACTCACTGGTAACCCGCCCGGAGCTTGGCGGTTCACGGGCTACCCGCCCGATCTTGGCGGTTCATTAGTAACCCGGCGGGCGGATCAGATGGATGACGAGGCCCATGGCCCAGAAGGTCGGTTCACGTTTAATGGTGGGCTGGTTTATGAGGAAAGCACAAGGAATATTCTCCTACAAAGGAAGCAAGACTAGGACTCCACTTGTAATAGAGTAATCCTAATCCAACTAGGACCAGTCATGTAAACCGCTCCTTAAACATATATAAGGAGGGGCAGGGCTCCCCAAGAGGGACAAGCAAGAAGAAACAATCTCTAGGGCTAGACACAAAGAGCCGGTTTACGGCGACTCCCTCATGATGATAATGAGACCTAGCCAGAAACAGCATGTAGGGCTATTACCGGATGATGTTTCCCGGGGCCCGAAGCTGTCTAAATCCTTGTCTTGTGTGTTGATCCGCCCTGCGTCTCTCGTCCCACTCAACCCCTCTCAAGCTACCACATAGATGCGTTGGCCTCGCGACTAAGTCCTAACACTAAGGACATCTGCCGTGAAAAAACCACGACAGTTGGCGCCCACCGTGGCCAGCCTCCGCCTCTGCAGCCTCGCCTCAAGCAGTCGCCGTGGCTCACTCCCGCGGCCCCCGGCTCATCTCTGCATCTGCTGGTTTGCCCCGACCTTGCCGTTCCGCCCGCCGCATCAACTTCCGTTCGCCTCGCGCCTGTGCCGCCCCGACCGGCTGACTCCGGCGCAGTTTCTTTGTCTAGTACCCGCGCCGCCTCCTGTGCGGCGACACATCAAATCGCCGGCACCGCTGATTCTGCCGTGGTTAAGCCGCCGGCCGCCCGGCCAGCAACCGCCGGCCGTCAATCTTCTACGATGAGCCGTCACGCGCTCCTGTATGAACCGCCGGAGCACCCTCGCGCCTGCTCGAGTCGCCGGCCGGATTTGCCTCACCATGCTTCAAGTCGCCAGCCGGTTCTGCCGTCCCCAACTTCCCTGCTCGGTTTCGCTTCTGAGCAGCTGCGCCCCTGCGTGTTCTTCTGTTAGCCTGGCCTCAAGACAAACAAGGGGAAGTGGGGAGTAGGTTGGAAGATTGAAAAAGTACTTGCACGTACACAATTTCCAGGGACATCATATATGTATTCCTATGAAACCGTGCCAAGAAAAGGCCTCAAAATACCAACACGGCAATGCCTAAAGTCTACAGTGGGAATATACGTTGGCCAGCAGCTACAGGAGAAATAACAGAGTTTCACAAATTGGATGCTTCCCACGTGGGGGCTAGGAGACTGGAGTGTTAGTACAGAGGTTTTCAACACCCATCAGATGTGTCGTCATCACAAGATATCAGCGATTCAAGTACTGTCAGATCCTCCTGTCGCCTGTAAGTCACCTCCGGCATGGTTGTCAGCGATTTGAATCCATGTGGTTTACCGCGCCTGCGATTGACCCACCCGTCCGCGCTAGCTTACAACGCCGCGGTCGGTTCACCCGTGATTAATTTCAGCTTCACCGCGGTGATCATCAACTCCGCGGTGGATAACTACTGGCCTGATGTATCAGGTGAAATCCATCCAATATGTTTTTATTACATATTGCTTTCTTTAAAAGAATAAATACTTTGGCTTGCAATACTTTTTGATGCAGGACAATTGTTCATTACGAATGAGGTGTTATATTGTGGGTATGGAGCGAGCGATGGCAATGTTCTGCACCGGGGTTTCGTCCATGTCATACTGCCCGGTGAATGAACATGTGCGAAGTCACCATCCTCTGTGGCCTGGTTTACATTAACTCGCCCGTCCGCGCCGGCTTACAGCGCCGCGGCCGACTCATCTGTTGTCCAGACGAATCTGGTGATATTCATCCAAGTTTGTTTTATTAACACATATTGTTTTTGTTAAAGAACAAGTTTATCTTTGCCTTGGTCTTCAATATTGTTTATGCAGGGCAATTATTTATGACAAAAAGTGATATTATACCGCGGAGATGGAGGCACGCCAACATCTTTTGGCACATGTAGTTGTCGTTACTCAACGGACTCCCGCACCGGCTTACAACGCCGTGGCCGTCTCTTGCGACCGCGCCGGCTTACAACGTCGTGGCCGTCTCTCGTGACCACGCTGGCTTACAACAAGGAGGACAACTTGCCCGTCCGCACCGGCTTACAACGCCACGGCCGGTTCATCTGTCTGTACCGCCTCAGATGTTGTGGCCGTCTTTACCGTCCGTCTCTCGCGGCCTGGTCTACATCAACACACCGGGCCGCAGCTGTCTGCATGAGCTGTTTATTGAGTATGAGCAAGTCACTGCTTGGGTAGCCCGGTTTTCTTCCAACAAATTGGAGGCAAGTTATCATGTCTTATCAGCCGCCGTCTGCACTGGATGGCTCAATGGGTAGGTGCACAAGTCGCCGACACTACGGTTTGGTTAACTTCAAACGGCCAGTTGGAAGGAACCATTGGCCGAGTTGCTGACACGGCTCATACGGGATCATTTATAACCCGCCGCAGTCACCTCAACCTTCTATGGATTCACATCGCGCTATCAACGCCAATGATATACACCTTTCTGCTATGGTCAAATATGAAGAATCTCAAGCCAACTCCTCGAGTCGTCTTGAGACTCGGGGGCTACAATGGTATGACTCGGCAGAATTGGCCGGTTTCAATGCATTCAAGAATTCCGGGTCATTGGAGGAAAAAATAACCCGGCCCCAGAGATTACTGCTCTATCAAGGAAAATTTAAAAGGCCGTCAAAAAAATTCCGGCTCACAATGATGCTTCTGGTTTACCATCTGGTTCAAGGGAAATCCCGTCTCCCACAAACCTCTGAAGCTCTCAAACCCGGTTTAAAAATTCCAGTTCAAGAAGAATTATCTCTTGCAAAGTTGAGTTCTCACGAAAAATTAAATGGACCAAAGAGAGTCTGTTGCAAAACAACAACTCAAACATAGGCACCCACTGAGCACAACTCAAAATGTTACTTGGGGATTCTTTGCTGTCGCAATGAACAAAGAATCTACACTTGTAATAGGCTATCAAGCCGCGGCTTGGAAGCCTGGTGTATACACCTAAAACCCCGGGTTAGCCTGCCTTCTTAAGTAAGTCACTCCGCCCAGGTAAACCTGGTATGACCCGTCGAACTTTGACAAGTTACTCTGATAAGACCCTGAACCTGTCAAGTTAAAACGACGATTGGTTAAGGATTGAGGACCATCTTAAAAGGCTTTGTGAAATGGTTTAACTCAGTGGCCTGGCAGCCCATGAAAAGCCTCGAATTTGGGGCCTGGCAGCCCGTGAAAAGCCTCGACTACAAGTTTTCATGTGCTTTTATTTGCCAAGTTTTTTCTCCATTGATGAGATTTATGATGTTTTTGATAAACCGGCGTTCATTGACCCGGCTCGGTTTTCAACTATAAGTTGTCAGTACATGATCAGTTATAATCCGGCACTTATTGACCCGGTCTGGTTTCGACTACAAGTCGCCAGTATTATATATGGATAATTCGGTGTTTATTACAACCCGGTACGGTTTTGTTATAAACCGGCAAACATGGGAGGAGTTATCAGTACTCAAGATTTGGGTTATCACCCTTACTACAAAAAGTTGGTAAACCAACAATGTGATTCAATGTCACAGGTATGATATATTTCATATTTGATTATTCTTAAGTGCAGCCTTGGTTATAAACCCGGGTTATATGTTGGGCATTATGACCCGTCCAGCGGTAAACCGCCAGGACACTTTAAACTTGTTGTATGCAGAAACAGGTTGAATAAGTCGCCAATATGATGATAAATTATCCGGTGTTTATTAACCCGGCCTGGCTTTCGACTATAAGTCGCCAGTATGATGATAAATTATCCGGTGTTTATTAAACCGGCCTGGCTTGGGATTATAAGTCGTCAGTATATATTTGGATTGCGCCATTGGAATCATGCGCTCATAAATCATTGGATTATATTATTCAAATCTTCAAATAGCCAACATGGCTGGATTTTATTATGGTTATCAATAACCAGTATTATGATTAAGGTTTTTAAAGTCGCTTTAGCGCAATGGCTATTATATTATCAATGGATATGATTTATTCTACAATTAAAGGAATAGTCCCGAGTTGCTGCAGGTTTACGACCCGGCACTTGGGGGCTACATTATTCAAGTTGAGATTATATCAAATATGCAAGTCTCATGTCGCCGCAAGCATGCACCATGACACTTGGGGGCTAATGCAAAGTCATTTTTATTGGCCTTATTGAATATCCGACTCATCACATCATAATGAGACGGCCCTTGGGGGCTACCATTTGCTCCTATCAATAATTCAAGGTACACAAGTTTTAATCCATTACATTCAAGGGTCCACTGCTCAGTTGGTAAAACACAAAGCTCTTAACCTTGTGGACATGGGTTCAAGCCCCATGGTGGAGTTACATCATATGATGTTATTTTCAATGAAGCATGAGCATATTTATAAAGTCCCTGCTCATTATTGCATAATGACCCGGCCCTTGGAGGCTACACTGGTTGAAGTTTTTTGAGCATCAGGCAATTACAAGTCCCAGGTTGCTGCAAGCATGACAACCCGGCACTTGGGGGCTACATAATATGGAGTATTCAGTGGTGACTAGTGACTGAGATGAACAATCTGGATTTCTTCAAGATTGCAACATTTATATTGAAACAAGTCTTAAGCTATCACTATGTTCTCCTCTTAAGACTTGGGGGCTACAGAAGGAAGAAATGACAAGGAATTAAAGATGATCAAGCGCCGGTTTAAGAATATTTAAAGCGGAGCACAACCCACCAAATTTGTTCTTGTGTTTTTATTGCAGATCAGTTTAACATGGATAAATCCAAATTAAACTGGGGGCTAATGTCGGGGATATGCCCCGCAGCGTAACCCGGCCGGAAGTATAACCCGTCCGGACTTGACGATTCACTGGCGACCCGTTTGGACCTGGCGGTTTACGATTCATTGGTAATCCAGCAGGCGGGTCAGAGGAGCGACAAGACCCGGTGGCCCAACGGGCGGTTCATGAAAGGTCGGCTCATGTTATGGTGTGCCGATTTAAGAGGAAGACATAAGGAATATTCTCCTACAAAGGAAGCAAGACTAGGACTCCACTTGTAATAGAATAGTCCTAATCCAACTAGGACTAGTCATGTAAACCGCCCCTTCAACATATATAAGGAGGGGCAGGGCTCCCCAAAGAGGGAGAAGCAAGAAGAAACAATCTCTAGGGCTAGACACAAAGAGCCGGTTTACGGCGACTCCCTCATGATGATAATGAGACCTAGCCACAAACAGCATGTAGGGCTATTACCGGATGATGTTTCCCGGGGCCCGAAGCTGTCTAAATCCTTGTCTTGTGTGTTGATCCGCCCTGCGTCTCTCGTCCCACTCAACCCCTCTCAAGCTACCACATAGATGCATTGGCCTCGTGACTAAGTCCTGACACTAAGGACATCTGTCGTGAAAAAACCACGACAATTAGTGAAAGTGTAGACGACCTCCAAACTTAATTAAATAATGGAGAAAAGAAAGATCAAATCTCCCTGTGACTGCGCTGAGATTGGTCAGACCGACGCCATGTACGAGGGTCGCTGTCGTGGTTTTGTCACGACAGATGTCCTTAGTGTCAGGACCTAGTCGCGAGGCCAACGCATCTATGTGGTAGCTTGAGAGGGGTTGAGTGGGACGAGAGACGCAGGGGGGATCAACACACAAGACAAGGATTTAGACAGCTTCGGGCCCCGGGAAACATCATCCGGTAATAGCCCTACATGCTGTTTGTGGCTAGGTCTCATTATCATCATGAGGGAGTCGCCGTAAACCGGCTCTTTGTGTCTAGCCCTAGAGATTGTTTCTTCTTGCTTGTCCCTCTTGGGGAGCCCTGCCCCTCCTTATATATGTTGAAGGGGCGGTTTACATGACTAGTCCTAGTTGGATTAGGATTACTCTATTACAAGTGGAGTCCTAGTCTTGCTTCCTTTGTAGGAGAATATTCCTTGTGCTTTCCTCATAAACCGGCCCACCATTAAACGTGAACCGGCCTTCTGGGCCATGGGCCTCGTCATCCATCTGACCCGCCCGCCGGGTTACTAATGAACCGCCAAGATCGGGCGGGTAGCCCGTGAACCGCCAAGCTCCGGGCGGGTTACCAGTGAGTCGTCCAGTCCGGCCGGATTATACTTCCGGCCGGGTTACGCCGCGGGGTATATCCCCGACATTAGCCCCCAGTTTAATTTGGATTTATCCATCTTAAACTGATTTGCAACATAACACAAGAACAAATTTGGCGGGTTGTGCTCCGGTTTAAATATTCTTATAAACCGGCACTTGATCATCATTAAGTCCTTGTCATTTCCTCCTTCTAGAAAATCCGAGTCAATAGACCAGCTTCATAATCAATTTGCTTGCAGAAGATATTTTGTAAATAAAGAATCCATTTGAATCGGCCTTCAATGCTCTGATTTGACAAAAATATTGGTCTTCAAATATTCAACTGATATCAGCTGGTTTGAAATGTAGAACTTGCCGATCGATGATTTCCAAAATCGTCGGGTTATAAAAACAGATAATTCTGGGTCATGATTGTTGCTAACGCCGGTTCATGATTGTTGCCAATGCCGGTTCATGATTATTGATGACGCCGGGTTATGATTGTTGCAGACACCGGGTCATAATGATTGGTGATGCCCGGTCAATCTGGTTTGCTCGAAACTGAAAATTGGAAGATATTTCTCCCTTACATCCATATTACCTGTAGCCCCCAAGTCTTGAACAGAACAATGTGATGATTTGAGACTTGTTTCCATATAATTACTACCACTTTGAAGAAATCCATGTTGTTCATCTCAGTCACTGAATACTCCATATATGTAGCCCCCAAGTGCCGGGTTGTCATGCTTGCAGCAACCTGGGACTTGTAATTGCCTGATGCTCAAAAAACTTCAACCAGTGTAGCCCCCAAGGGCCGGGTCATTATGCAATATTGAGTAGGTACTTTGTAAATATAATCATGTAGATTTGAGCAGTGAAGCATAGCCCCCAAGGGCCGGCTCATTAAGGTAATATTGAGCTGGGACTTTGTATATACTTCTTTGAAAAGAACATCATATGATGTAACTCCCATCATGGGGCTTGAACCCACGTCCACAAGGTTAAGAGCTTTGTCCTTTACCAACTGAGCAATGGACCTTTCAATATAATGGAATAAGGCTTGTGTACCTTGAATTGTTGATAGGAGCAATTGGTAGCCCCCAAGGGCCGGCTCATTATGATGTGATGAGTCGGATCTTCAATAAGATGAGCAAGAAAGGACTTTGCATTAGCCCCCAAGTGTCATGATGCATGCTTGCAGCGACATGAGACTTGCATATTTGATATAATCTCAACTTGAATAATGTAGCCCCCAAGTGCCGGGTCGTAAGCCTGCAGCGACTCGGGACTATTCCTTCGATTATAGAATAAATCATATCCATTGATAATATAATAGCCATTGCGCTAAAGCGACTTTGAAAACCTTAATCATAATACTGGTTATTGATAACCATAATAAAATCCAGCCATGTTGGCTATTTGAAGATTTGAATAATATAATCCAATGATTTATGAGTGCATGAGTCCAATGGCGCAATCCAAATATATACTGACGACTTATAATCCCAAGCCAGGCCAGTTTAATAAACACCGGATAATTTATCATCATACTGGCGACTTATAGTCGAAAGCCAGGCCGGGTTAATAAACACCGGATAATTTATCATCATATTGGCGACTTATTCAACCTGTTTCTGCATACAACAAGTTTAAAGTGTTCTGGCGGTTTACTGCCGGACGGGTCATAATGCCCAACATATAACCCGGGTTTATAACCAAGGCTGCACTTAAGAATAATCAAATATGAAATATATCATACCTGTGGCATTGAATCACATCGTTGGTTTACCAACTTTTTGTAGTAAGGGTGATAACCCAAATCTTGAGTACTGATAACTCCTCCCATATTTGCCGGTTTATAACAAAACCGTACCGGGTTGTAATAAACACCGGATTATCCATATATAATACTAGCGACTTGTAGTCGAAACCAGACCGGGTCAATAAGTGCCGGATTATAACTGATCATGTACTGACAACTTATAGTTGAAAACCAAGCCGGGTCAATGAACGTCGGTTTATCAAAAACATCATAAATCTCATCAAAGGAGAAAAAACTTGGCAAATAAAAGCATATGAAAACTTGTAGTCGAGGCTTTTCACGGGCTGCCAGGCCCCAAATTTGAGGCTTTTCATGGGCTGCCAGGCCACTGAGTTAAACCATTTCACAAAGCCTTTTAGATGGTCCTCAATCCTTAACCAATCGTCGTTTTAACTTGACAAGTTCAGGGTCTTATCAGAGTAACTTGTCAAAGTTCGACGGTTCATACCAGGTTTACCTGGGCGGAGTGACTTACTTAAGAAGGCAGGCTAACCCGGGGTTTTAGGTGTATACACCAGGCTTCCAAGCCGCGGCTTGATAGCCTATTACAAGTGTAGATTCTTTGTTCATTGCGACAGCAAAGAATCCCCAAGTAACATTTTGAGCTGTGCTCAGTGGGTGCCTATGTTTGAGTTGTTGTTTTGCAACACTCTCTTTGGCCCCGGAGTAGTTTTCTGGTGTAGCTATGGTTCGGACACGACCAAGCCCCCAAGTGATTTTGTGGCATTGCGCCGATCAAGAGGTGTAGCTATGGTTCGAATACAACCAAGCCCCCAAGTGATTTTTATATAAAGCTTTATAAGCTGGATCAAGGGGTAAACCGGACTCCGCTTTATGAACAGAAGCCCCCACATGATAAATAATATGATAAGCCAATAAGGCAGGATACCCATGTTTGAACCGCGCATCATGGCAGCACGTCCTCTTCGGCAACCTTTAACTTTTTGCAAGAGATAAATTCTTCTTGAACCGGGATTTTGAACCGGATATTGAGAGCTTCAAAGCTTTGTGGGAGACATCTTTCCCTTGAACCGGATTTTAAACCGGAATCTTCATTTTTAGCTGGAAATTTTCTGCCGGCCTTTAAACTCAAACTTGCGAGAAGTTAATTCCTTTTTTAACTGGACATTTTAAAACCGGATTTGAGAGTGTCAGAACTTTGTAGGAGAGAGATGTCTCTTGAACCGCATTTTGAACCGGAATCCTTTCTGATGACCCGGAACTTCTTCATTGAGCCGGGATTTTGTAATTGGCATATACTTTTTAAGCCAGAAAGTTTCTGACGGCCATTAAATTTTCATCAGTATAACAGTAGCCTCCGGGACCGGGTTATCTTTCCCTCCATCGTCCTGGGGTTCTTAACTTTGCTGATACTGGCAAGATTTGCTGAGTCATGTCATCGTAGCCCCCGAGTCTCAAAGGTGACTCGAGGAGTTGGCTTGAGACTCTCCATATTTGACCGTGATATAAACCGGCATAACTTGTATATCATTGGTGTTGATAGCACGGTGTGAATCCACAAAAGGTTGAGGTGACTGCGGCGGGTTTATAAATGATCCCGTATGAGCCATGTCAGCAACTCGGCCAATGGTTCCTTCCAACTGGCTCCTTGAAGTTTAACCAAACTGTAGTGGTGGCGACTTGTGTGCCTGTCCATTGAGCCATCCAATGCAGACGACGATTGATAGTATATGATAATTTGCCTCCAATTTGTTGAAAGAAAACCGGGCTACCCAAGCTGTGACTTGCTCAAACAGCTCATGCAAACAGGTGCGGCCCAGTATGTTGATGTAGACCAGACCGCGAGAGATGGACGACAAAGACGACTGCAACATCAGAGGCGACTCGGATAGATGAGTCGGCCGCGGCATTGCAAGCCGGTGAGGACGGGCGAGTCGATCAGACAGTTCGGACTCGTCATGTAGATATAAACTGGTCTGCAGAATGGCGGCTCGCAGATATGTTCATCGAACTTGATGGTGTGGTCAGATGCTAGCGCATAATGATGGCGCGAGCTATACATCCATGACACGGCCATAGCTTTTGCAGTGAACAATTGTCCTGCATAAACAATATCGCAGACCAAGGCAAAGATAAACTGCTCTTGGACAAAAATAATATGTGCTCAATAAAATATATTTTAGATGGATATCACCTGACGCGTTTAGGCCGTAAATAATCCGCCATGAAGTTGATGATCACTTAGGTGAAACTGAAATCACTCACGGGTGAGTCGGCCGCGGGAGCACACAGATGAGTCGGCCGCGGCATTGTAAGCCGGTGCGGACAAGCAAGTTGTCCTCCTCGTTGTAAGCCGGCGCGGGCACGTGAACCGGCCGTGAGAGAGGACGGGCGAGCCGTCCGTGGCGTTGTAAGCCGGTGCGGTCGCGAGAGACGGCCACAACATTGGAAAAAGCCCGGACCGGGGCGAGACAAACATGGACGCGGACGATGAGTTAGTCACGCGTGCGGATGTAGTGGGGGTGGCGACTTGCACAAATAATGCTGGCGCGCACCTTTTATGCGACACCTTTGTAAGGAATAATGGTCCTGCGAAAAAATATCATAGACTAGAGTAATTGTTCTCAAACAATTTAATATGTGCTGATAATATATAGAAAAGATAGCACCTGGTGGTTTGTGCCCGGATGAACAGGACACTGGTATTGGATAAAGCGGGACGCAGTCAGAGCCCCACTGATGCACGTCTAATTTTGGCTGATCTTGATTCAAACAAAAAATTTAATATCATTAGCACCAGGCTTCACGTGGAATAGCATATCCATCAATCCTTGCTATCCGTGTCAGTACCAATTGTACTTTGGCTTGATTTTTCTTGTGGCTAGCCTTGACGGCCCTTTTTTTAAACGCCTTCGTTCAGTGGTATTTGCCTTAAATTGATTTCAACTTCACGTAATCACGTGACCGAGTACAAGTAGTACTTGATGTTTCCTTGGATTTGACTAGTCTCCACCACAAGAAAAAATAACAACAGCACCAATTCCTTCGGGTCTTGAAGCTGTAGGTGGACGGGGAGACGTGGCCAAGGTGATTCTTTGATGGAAGTCAGCACTCGAGCGGCGGCTCGTCCTTCGTTCCCCTGACAACAATGGGTTAAACGCGGCGGGTCCGACGTAGCAGGAGCGGAACCAGCGAACGGGTGGATCCGGTGACAGGCACAGCAGCCGATGGTTTGGCATCGCGGGGCCAGTAATGCAGCGATTCGGCGCAGAGTAAAGGCAGGGGCGGCTCAACGACTCAGTGACCACGTGAATCAGAGGCGACGGCGACTCTCCCGCTGCTTGAAACGGCAGAGGAGATGGCAAGGCACGGCCGGCCCGATGACGCGGGCCCGGCGGCTGAGGCGGAGGCAGAGACTGATTCCCTGCCTTCACCCACTACCAAAACTACAGGCAATTTTTGTTTTCTTCCTATGAGGATGACTCGGTAGTGGCTCTTGATGTAACAATCGATCTGTCTCCTAACTCTTTCGTGAACATGTGTGTACTAATATTCTGGTCAGCCTTGAGTGGATCTCACGTAGAGTAGAAAAGGTACAGAGTGTTCAGGACTAGTACTCCAGTACTTTAGCGAAATATCGCCTGATTTCATCGGGGCTTGAGCCTGAAACCCAGTAGCAGAAACTTTTGCGCAACTCGGCAGATCGGACTGCAGAAATTTTTGTCGGTCTTCGCGACTTGTACCCTGTATCAATTGATGTCGGACGCGGGATTTCGAATTGCAGTGGCCACGGAAATTAGCCCGGACTCGACGGATCCTCTGGTCGCTGTGCTGGCGCATAAACACAGCCCTAACTTTCTCTTGATCTGTCTCTTTGACTGTTTGTCGACGATGTTATCTTCTGCGCCGGTTTTCTTTTTATCCGGCACATAGTGTGCTTCTCTATCCCTGAAGAAATCCCTCGAAGAACTCAACACCACCGTGCGCAGGCCCCACGGTGGGCGCCAACTGTCGTGGTTTTGTCACGGCAGATGTCCTTAGTGTCAGGACTTAGTCGCGAGGCCAACGCATCTATGTGGTAGCTTGAGAGGGGTTGAGTGGGACGAGAGACGCAGGGCGGATCAACACACAAGACAAGGATTTAGACAGCTTCGGGCCCCGGGAAACATCATCCGGTAATAGCCCTACATGCTGTTTGTGGCTAGGTCTCATTATCATCATGAGGGAGTCGCCGTAAACCGGCTCTTTGTGTCTAGCCCTAGAGATTGTTTCTTCTTGCTTGTCCCTCTTGGGGAGCCCTGCCCCTCCTTATATATGTTGAAGGGGCAGTTTACATGACTAGTCCTAGTTGGATTAGGATTACTCTATTACACGTGGAGTCCTAGTCTTGCTTCCTTTGTAGGAGAATATTCCTTATGCTTTCCTCATAAACCGGCCCATCATTAAACGTGAACCGGCCTTCTGGGCCATGGGCCTCGTCATCCATCTGACCCGCCTGCCGGGTTACTAATGAACCGCCAAGATCGGGCGGGTAGCCCGTGAACCGCCAAGCTCCGGGCGGGTTACCAGTGAGTCGTCCAGTCCGGCCGGGTTATACTTTCATGTGGACATAGTTATCATAAAAATGTCTACAAATATTATACGAGAAATTAATAACCAGGTACTTTCGCTTCTTCGTACACATAATTTAATTGACTCGAATATGATGCTACGCTCATTATTCGTTTTATTTTTACTCATCAGAAATAAAGGGATTAAAGGATTAGTTAAAGATGAAGATTACTGTACATTAAATCCAAGCGAAGTAGCACACCTTGCGTCCATGCATGCTACGTGCACTGTTCATAGTACAAGACAAGAGAAGATGATTAAGGCTTCATGGACCAGACAAAGCCACGTTACACACCAGCCCATCTCATCTCATCAATTAAAGAAAGAATTAAGTCCAAGGCCATGCAATAGTCGGTCAATATGTGGGCCCGCTCCTGATGAAAACTCTTCGAAGCAGTCCAACTGGGACACGTCCAGGCGCAGCATCAACGGTTAGGGCGGCTGCCGTCCTTAATAAATAGCTAGCCGAATTAGGTTTTTACTCGGTTTTTGTTTAGAAAATTTTAGCTATATTGCTACTTTTATTTGTCTTCGCTCGTAGCGGCTAGTGCGACCGTGAAGGCATCCTATCGCAACCCCATCTTGTGAGATTAATCCAATCTAGCATATTCGTAATTTTGAGATTGCTTGGCTATTATTTTCTTGCATGTTCTTCGATTTGCTTGCAGGAAAAATCCTTCGTAGATAGGTCGATCGCGCCGTTGGCTCGGTTGATAACGGCGTTGAGTTGGTTCAGCGATTGCCGTGGATCAGTCGTGTACGGTTCTCCCTGTACGGTTGGTAGCCGGATCGTGAGGGTCAAGTCCCACCCAAAATCGTAGTTATCTCCCTCTCATCGAAAGATCGGGTCCCCAGTTCACATTATACTTCCAGCCGGGTTACGCCGCGGGGTATATCTCCGACACTAACGGTTTCACTTTCATGTGCTTCCCTGATGCAATTAGCACTACCAGTTGCTTCACGGCCATCGAGATCGGATTGATGCGACAAGCAACTTACGTGGTACCTTCCACATGAAGTTGCATGAGTACTTCGGGGGCGCCTCTTTCACAACAATTGCTACACGCGGATTAGGCCGACAACCACCGCACCGACCGACACCTCCGCACAATGAGTTCGGATCATACCAGGCCGATGTTGTCGCCCCGCGCATGCCGACCTGCAACAACGGGTCCGCGCTGCCACTCCGTCAAACCAACCCCGGCGCACAGGCCAAACTTACCTCATGATTCGCTTCACATATATTAATTATGCAATTTGTTCTTTCAATTATTATTATTTTTGTTTGCACCATTTTATGTGTGTAGGTAATCGATTTTGACTGCGTTACGCAGTCACTTCGGTGTCACCAGCCGATCTGCTTCCACACCTCGGCTGTCATGAGACTTTGGCATCACCAGCCGACCTGCATGAGACTTCGGCATCCGTCGATCACAGCTTCGCCATGTTAACTGGGCCAAGAACTTCATCTCGTCACATCGGCCGCGCAGCATCGTCGCTTCATCAAACTGAAGTCCACCATGCCGAACAGGTCGACTGGCGTGGCGGCTTCATTGTCACATTGCCGACCAACTCTGCCAGCTCGGCTAGACTAAGGGCTTTGCATTACCACATCGGCCGAGCCGTGTCACTACTCTAAAGTGCCGAACTCCTTGCTCGGACACCTCGGGCTTGAGGGCTGGGACCTTGGCCATGCCGAGGACTGCGAACCTTGTCGGATCTGTCACAGATCAATGGCCGTCTTCGTCCCGCCACAAGCCCGAATCGCGTCATCAACACCGAGCACATTAACCAGCTAAGTCGCTTTCATGCTCAAAAACTTTCAGTTTTAAATTTTGTTCGGTTCGACCAAGCATTATACTTTTTGGCAAAAAGTAGTTTGTGAAAAAGTTCCTTTTCAATACTTTGTTTGTGACACACAAATCAAATACCCCGTTTATTTGGGGGCTTCCTTTATGAAGCCTTTCCTCTTGCATATGATTATACTTGTATGGCTTCGTTCCTTGTTCGTGTATTACGCCACAATATGCACCATGTTGACTTAAGTGTTCCGCAAGCTGGGTTGCCTTGCTCCTGTGTTTACCCCTACGTTCCCGATTGTTCGGCTAGGGAGTAAAGGGAGCACCTCTGCGATTGTCACGATCGGGTCATCCGAGCTCGGACCTCAGACTAGGTGAAGCCGAAAGCTAGCACTCTTATTGTTTTCAATCATGGTCGGCACACAATGGAACTCATGAGTACAAAAAATCTATTGCACAAGTCTCATAGTAACAATGAGCAACCGTAGAAAGGTATCAGTGGGGGTACTATTTTCTTCGAAGATGCTTCTTACACTTCGTTAGTAATATAGCATAAGTTCCCTGAGCTCGCTTTGTCTGTTACAGCCTTATGGCCTGATTGCCTGGTTATCGGAAACACCGCGATATTCTCGACAGGTGGAGTACATAACACTTTTCGGCCCTTGACCGAAGAGGGAGAAGCCGACGGTCGGTTAAGACGCGTTTAAAGTTCGGGTGAACACATATATGATATAAGTACTTCGGTACATACAGTCATTATACATAAAATTCTTTTACCCAAGTCACTTGGGGGCTCTTAAATTAGTATGAGTCATTTTATAATAAGTGTTTTCTTCTTGGTCGTTGCAAAATCTTTTTCTATCACTCCTTTTTTCGACGCGAGTGTGTGGTCAATAGCCGGGGAGCCTAGTTTCTCTCTCAAAGCCGTTCGAGTTTAGTTCACTAAATTGGCCTAACGAGCAGTACTCTGCCTTCGGGATAGGAGGTTACAGCCGTGGCCTGACCCGCTTGAGGTCTTGAGATCGGATGTGTCATATTAATGCACGACAAAAGCACAAATTTTTTAAGACCAATTTTCGGACTGGCACCAAACACTTGATCTAGTTCGGACGTCAAGTTTTTACTAAAGTTTTTTGGTTTTCCAAGCCTATGGCACTTTTAAACTATTTGTGTGTTTCCAACATAAGTCTCGCAGTGCAACGCCGGACAGCTTTAGAGATTCGGCAAAAACATTCTCGGATATTGCTATATATGCATCGGTATCGAATTGTGTCTTTGGTCAATAGTTGGGTTGCCCGGCTCCTGTGCTTGCCTCCTACGTTCCGCTTTGTTCGGCTAGGTGTGCAAAGGGATAACCACTGCGATTGTGCTTCCAGCTCGCATGGTTAAGCGCCTCAGTGGAGAAAGCCGAAAACTGACTGTCACAATAAGCGTACACTGGTCAGAGATCCGATGACTGCGTTAAACTATAAGATCGATGGAGGTCACCCGTGTTAAGAGACGGGCCGTTCATAACATTGGACAAAGTGTTTACGGCATGACCTCGGCTGTCGCCGAACACTAACCGGGGCTAGTAACTAGCCTCCCAGCTTTAAGCTCCTAGGACTAAGTGAAAGTTATAAAGCCCGCATATCCGGTTGCCTTGTTTCCGCTAACACAACCGCCTTCGGGCACCGAGACGTCGGCTAAGGGTTGTTTTGTTATTGCGGAAACACCCTGCGTAGCATCTACAAAGGGGTGGAAGCCGACGATGGGCCACTTTCAAATGATAAACGGTCGCAATGGAGTCAAAATAAACATATCCTTAGCGTTATTATTTAATATACGAACATTGCCTTCCATAATTACCGTTATAAAGCCATAAATATGCATCAATTTGACTTAAGATTTTGGCCAAGCTGGGTTGCTTGGCTCTTGTGCTTACCCCTACGTTCCCGATTGTTCGGCTAGGCGGTAAAGGGAGCACCTCTGTGATTGTTACTACCGGGTCACCCGAGTTAGTACCTCAGACTGGGTGAAGTCGAAAGCTAGCGATCTTAGAGGATATAATTGGCCAGCAACGACGGAAGTGAAATTTTTGGTTCATTTAGACCACAGAGTTCGGAAACTTTCCCCGAACTAAATCCTAAATATTTTCATCCCACATTGATTGGAGGTGAGGTTTCATGATCATGATCAACATGACAACCCAAAGAAAGGAACCGACAGAGGGACTATTTTCTTTGGAAGATGTTTTTTACATTTAATAGCAATATAGCATATCTCTCCGCATACCTTTGTTTATACAACCATATGGCCGGATTGCCTTGTTTGTCGTAAAACTTTGCCCTTGTAAAGGCTTTATAAAGTAGGACAAACACTCCTCAGCTACTGGTCGAGGAGGTGGAAGCCGATGGTCGGTCAACAAAGTTTTGTACAATGCGGATCCGAGCATTAATGATGTCAAGTACTTGGACATATAGAATCATAATTTGTGATTTTACTCCGGATATCGATCCTTAATTCTGCCACCTGTGCCCACATTAAGGCTCGGGGGCTACTGGGCTTCATGCTCATTATTTATATTAAAGGGGCACATCGATCCCCTGATTTGGTGTTGCCACCCGACCAGTGGCTTGGGGGCTACTCCATTGCCTATTCAATGCAGAAAATTCAAAGTGCACAGTGTTCGGCATGACCAAACTATGGGCAAACACGTCTTCGGACAATAATAGGTACCATCTGGACCTATCCGGCATCAAGCTAATATATTACGGCAACTTCTCAAGACCCTCTCTCAAGGGCCCGTTCGCCGATCACTATTTCCTCTAAATATTACATCGCGTTTCTATTCCTAAGTATGCTGCCGAGCTGGGAATTTATCCTCATGCCGATTTCACGAATTGACCAGAGCCTCAGGGGCTACTGGGGAAAAGCGGTTTGATTTTATCCTTCATGTGCATCCCGGATATTAGGCCAACACGCACCTTGAGGGCTACTGGCTATACATCTCGGCAGAGAATACATTGTACAAATCAGAATTAAATTCATAAAGATCAACACATGGCCGAGGTGGTCACCACCTCGGATGCAGTCCGGCGTTGGTGCTCGGCTGCAAAAGATACCTCGGAAGCAGTCCGGCATAAAGCTCAGTTGCAAGTGGCTGGCTCCATAGAGGGCATCTCTGGCATTAAGCTCGGTTGAACCCTTTTAACTTTTTTTAAGACCGAGGTATTCTATGAGACCTCGGATACAGTCCGGCCGAGAGCTCGGATGCCGTCCGACGTTGGAACTCGGATGTAAAAAGACTCTCCGGATACAGTCCGGTGTTGGAGCTCGGATACATTCCGGCGTTGGAGCTCGGAAGCGGTCCAGCGTTGGTGATCGGTTGCAAAAGATATCTCGAATGCAGTCCGGCATTGGAGCTCGGATGCAAGAGGACACTGCCGCACGGGAACGACTTCAAACCCGAGTGTGGCATAAAAATAACAAGGCATTGATAAAGGCCGAAAACTTAAAGGGGCTCCTCGGATACCCGACGCGTAAACTCTTCGGATTCACTTCGGTGATCCTCAAGATCGAAGATGAGAAGATTTGTTGAACCAGTTTTCAAGACCGACGACCGAAGATGAAGAACAGTTCAGAAGAATCGAGGAGCGTCCCCAACTTGAAGACCGGTTCAGGGGGCTACTGACGGTGTCCTGGACTAGGGGGTACTCACCACGTCGTCTCCCGACCAGCTGGATCGGGCCGAGGACCCCCATGGCGGTTCACTTATGGGCCACTTCGGGCAGTCCATGCCGCATACAAGGAGGATTCCACAAGACTTGGCGCCCAAGCCAAGGGCCACTCCTAAAACCCTAGGCCTCCGGTGTGTTATATAAACCGAGGCCAGGCTAGTCAATAGACTATAAAATATTCATTAATACAATCTCGTGGTAAATACATGTACTCTGTACTACACCCATATGAATACAATCAAAAGCAGCATGTAGGGTATTATCTCTTCGAGAGAGCCCAAAGCTGGGTAAAATCCCGTGTCCATGTTACCATCGCTCCAAGACGCCTAGCTTAGGACCCCTACTACGAGATACGCCGGATATAGAACCGACAGTTGCATGTAGATGTAGTTTAAATTTGAATTACAGTTATTAAATGGTTGGAAAATCACTTAAATGTCTTTAAAAGTTCAAATGACCCCTGAAATTTTCAAAATTTTCACATGACAGTTGTATTCGTGCACGTTAAACGTAGAAAAAAATTGAAGGCCGTAAGAGGAAGCTATCTCCCGTTCGTCATCAAACATGCATTGTTCCCTCTCGAAACCACGAACCTTCTAGTGAGTTGCTCCGGTTTGTGAGGGGTGTGTGTCCAAACTTTCGTCAAACATGCCATTTTTTACCACATCATCTTGGTGGCATGACATTACATCAACCAAGGTTTCATGTTTTTTTGATCATTTTTTTTAAATTAAAATGCCATGTCACTCCATGCATACGTATGCATGTGTCCATGTCATGAGACCAATATGTTTGAAAATTCCTTCTAATTTACTGCACTTGGAATTAACTCGCACACAAGTACACATATATGATTTTTCAAACTGTTTTGGTTAGGCGTTGCATGTAGATGTAGTTCAAATTTGAATTACGCTCATTAAATGGTTAGAAAATCACTTAAATGTCTTTAAAAGGTCAAATGACCCCTAGAATTTTCCAAAAGTTCACAATACAGTTGTATTAGTGCATGTTAGACGTAGAAAAAAATTGAAGGACGTAAGAGGAAGCTATCTCCCGTTCGTCATCAAACATGCATTGTTCCCTCTCGGAACCACGAGCCTTCTAGTGAGTTGTTCCGGTTTGTGAGGGGTGTGTGTCCAAACTTTCGTCAAACATGCCAATTTCTTTACCACATCATCTTGGTGGCATGACATTACATCAACCAAGGTTTCATGTGTTTCTGAAAAAAATTGGAATTAAAATGCCATGTCACTCCATGCATACGTATGCATGTGTCCATGTCGTGAGACAAATATGTTTGAAAATTCCTTCTAGTTTACTGTACATGGAATTAACTCGCACACAAGTACACAAATATCATTTTTCATACCGTTTTGGTTAGGCGTTGCATGTAGATGTAGTTCAAATTTGAATTACGGTCATTAAATGGCTAAAAAATCACTTAAATGTCTTTAAAAGGTCAAATGACCCCTAGAGTTTTCAAAAATTTCACATTACAGTTGTAGTAGCGCACGTTAGACATAGAAAAAAATTGAAGGCCGTAAGAGGAAGCTATCTCCCGTTCGTCATCAAACATGCATTGTTCCCTCTCGGAACCACGAGCCTTCTAGTGAGTTGCTCCGGTTTGTGAGGGGTGTGTGTCCAAACTTTCGTCAAACATGCCATTTTTTTTACCACATCATCTTGGTGGCATGACATTACATCAACCAAGGTTTCATGTGTTTCTGTTTTTTATTTTTTGGAATTAAAATGCCATGTCACTCCATGCTTAATTGTGTCATAGCCGGTAGACCATTATGTTTGAAAATTCCTTCCAATTTACTGCACATGGAATTAAATCACACACAAGTACACGAAATATGAGTTTTCAAACCGTTATGGTTAGTTGTTGCATGTACATGTAGTTCAAATTTCAATTACGGTCATTAAATGGCTAGAAAATCACTTAAATGTCTTAAAAGGTCAAATGACCCCTGAAATTTTCCAAAATTTGACATGACAGTTGTATTAGTACTACAAAATTTCTCGTTCATTTAAAACACCATCCATTGCCACTTTACTCCAAATTCGTCTTTCGCAGCTAATAAAAAATATCTACAACATCACACACAGTTGTTTTCTAGGAACCGTTTGCGATGAAAATATCTAGGTCTATTTAAGTCTCCCTCCTTAAGCTTCGCCGGCTCGTCTGCTCAAGTGCCGGCAACCCCCGAATCCACAAATCCCGATCCCCATTCCCGCACCCCCTTCTTGCAAAGATGACGCCGTGGAAACGCTTCGTGAAGGCCCGTACGATGGTCGCGTCCCCCCGAGCGCCCTCGCCTGTGCCGAGAGTGCGGCCGCCTATGCCGAGAGTGCCGCCGCATCCGCATTGAGCGCGGCCGCTTCCGCCGAGAGGACGTCTGCGGCAGCCGACAGGGCAGCTGCTACTACGACGGCGGCTGCAAACGCCGAGAGCGCTTGAGCTACCATCCGTGCCGCCGATGTCGCCCTGGCCCGGGTCGAGGCCATCCACGCCAAGATCGAGGATGCACATGCCAAGATATTCCATGCCACCTCGGACTCCAGCATGCAACCCATGTCTGAAAAGGCGGCGGTGGCCATGGAGCACCTGCTTCCTCATGAGGTCGCCGAGCGGGAGCTGGAGATGCAGGAGGCGGCAGAGATCGAGGAGCGCCGGGACGAGGAGTTACGCGTGGCCGAGGTCGAGGTAGAGAAGAGTCTGTCCGTCGAGGAATCGGCGGTGGAGTACCAACGCGAGCTCTGGCGCAGCCACTACTACGAGTACTACAACCTTGAGGGCGGCGCTGAGGATGAGGACGAGGATGCGGTCGACTTCGGCAGGGGGGACGCGGAGTCCACCAACGGCGGCATGTCGCCAGGACAAGTCATCGACGTCTCATCTCACACCGGCGATGCATAGGCTGGCACGGCGGCGGATATGTTAAAATTATGCGTACTTAGGCTTTGTTTTTAATGCTGGTCTTTTGTTAGAGCAATGTTTAGGTCAACTGGCTCTGTTTAATTACTAAAATTGCTCGATTCAGTAAGTGTGGTCTGTCTTCTGTACGCTCTTTTGTGTGCCCAAATTAGCAAGCGATGTTAAATTATGCAATGACGTACCTGGGGAAATTTCTACCAAAATTTGAATTATCAAACTCATCCCATGCGCGTAAAGCAGAAGAATCGTTTGTGATGCACACAATCGTTCAAAGTGAATGGTCCGGCGGCACTGCGCGCAAAGTTTCCCTCCACATTTCCAAAATTTTGGCCTACCGCCAAAATATCTAACCCCGCCCCCTCCCCCCTCCCCCACCCCCTTTTCTCCCCGATCACAAGTCACATTTCCCCTATTTCCTCCTTCCTTGCTAAGCTATAGCCGCTTCCTCGCTCTCGCCGTCTCGCGTCCTATCGCCGGGGTCGCCATGGTATTCTTCAAAGACCTCTCCAGTGGTTCCTCCTTCGGCGACTACTCCTTCACCACCCGGGTATGCCTCTCTTCTCTCTCTCGGGCTATGAGTGGAATGAAGGATTTATACCCGGCGGTCGATTTGAGTCATTTCTTCCTCTTGTAGCTCCCTAGGACCATCAGTGGCAACGAATGGAGCGGGGTGGCTGAAGATCTATCTGCTCGTTATCACCATCAATCTCCATGCGTGAAGCTAGTTGCGTTTGATTCTGTCAACAGTAGGAGGAAGTTTCTAGCATGTGTAGAGAAGGTTAGACCCTCTTTCGTTGTTACAAATCATTTGTTAGATGTGATTCAGACGATGTCACGGTCCCAACCCATTCATACCGCACCTTCAACCAAACGCATCCTAAGACAGTGTCACAGTTTGTACCTAGTATCTTAAATTGTTGCCATCTTATCAGCAATGCCATTAGAAAATTATTTGGCACCGCTTCAGCAGTTTATGCAGCCAACTTTGATCCACACATCCGAGCAGCCAAGCAGTAAAATACTAAATCTTTATGGCATGAAGGAACTGGCATCGGAGCAACTACGTGCTCCGGAGTCTGGGTCCCTGATTTTTTTTCCGCTGCATCGGCTCGCCAGTGCAGGGCACCGGTGCGAGATGTAGCAACAGTTGTCTTTACCCCAGTTTTGGCATACATAGTGGACGACCTTAGTGATATTAGTTCTATGTTACTAAATTTGTGCATGTACACACCTGTTAGTATCAATTTGTTGTCATCCAAACACTGTCGCTATGCTGTTGCAGTTATATTTACCTTCCTCATAAAATTTTAATTTGCAGTCGACGCACCCTACCGTAGAACCCAACAAATTATAGCTTCTGATGTTCCAGAATTTGGTTGTTGTCTCAGTACCAATTATTTTATTTGCACATTGATCTTTTTGAGAAGATATGTCATAATTAACATGTTTCTTCAGTTTTTCAAAATAAGCATTGGTGATTTTCTATGTTGCTATAAAACCATTTCCCCTACAATTGTTACTGATCTAGTTTTAATATAGGATGAACGGAAGTGTTCTTACTTGGAGTGGGTTGATCAAGAGTGGTCACAGTCTTTGAAGATGTAACTAGCGAAGCTCTGGAGCATGTATGAGGAAGAGAACAGACGTAGGCTTAGAGAAACTGTTGTCAACGCTGAAGAATATTTCAAGATGTGGGATAAAAAATTCAAGGTGGAGAATGAGCTCAGATTTTTTTAATCAGACTTTGCTAAGATGGTGTTGGCGAAGGAGGAGGCACTTTCCCAGTTGGCCCGTGCAAAATGGGTTCTTACTGAACTGAAAGCAGAGGTGGATAAGACGAGCCTGGATGATCTCGATTAGGGAAATGAATATATTGTTCTTATGAAGTTGAACTAGCTATATGTTGTACTATGCTGTTTTCATGTAGCTATCGTACTGTGATGTTATAATATATTTATGTGCCTGATATGAAATTGGCAAACAGCTGTTCGATATGAAATGTGAATTTGCGTAATACTGGAATTATTAATTGTAAACTAATAAACCTGCTAAATGTGTCATGGACCTTTGCAAACGGTTCGAGCAGTAAAAGCACTTGCGATGGATAGCCCAATGCCACACAGTTTTCTTCATCAAATCGTGTGTGATATAGGTGATAAAAGCAAACAGTTAACCAAGGCAGACCGTGTGTAATAGTTACACCTTTCACACACGAGCCTACACATAAAACTGTGTGGGATGTACGTACGAACGGAAACGTTTTCCCTGATTGACTGTGTGGGATGTACATAAGAACGGAAACGTATTCCTTGGATTGACTGTGTGTGATATACATACGAACGGAAATGATTTTGTGGGATTCACCTTGTGGGATGTACATACCTACGGAAATGATTTTCTGGGATTCACCGTGTGGGATGTACATACCTACGGAAATGATTGGGTTTCGATGCCTCGCCTGATCGCACACGGCCCTAGCCTGGATCCCAGGAGGGCCTATCCCCGACGATTTCTGGGTCGTGTGGGAAAGACCCCCCTATCGCCCACACTCACTTGGCGACGGTCCCAAATGTCGTCGCGGAACGGGGTTAAAAACCATTTGTTTAGGACCAACGCGTACCAGTGTTGGTTGACTTGCCCGATGATCGGCGAGCCATAGAGAATTAATGGATCTTAAAGAAGAAGACTGACGTTGATGGTAATGTTACTGTCTACAAAGCTCGACTTGTCGCGAAAGGTTTTCGACAAGTTCAAGGAGTTGACTACGATGCGACCTTCTCACCCGTAGCGATGCTTAAAGTCCGTCTGGATCATGTTAGCAATTGTCGCATTTTATGATTATGAAATCTGGCAAATGGACGTCAAAACTGCATTCCTTAATGGATTTCTTAAAGAAGAGTTGTATATGATGCAACCAGAAGGTTTTGTCGATCTTAAAGGTGCTAACAAAGTGTGCAAGCTCCAGTGATCCATTTATGGACTGGTGCAAGCATCTCGGAGTTAGAATATACGCTTTAATGAGGTGATCAAAGCATATGGTTTTATACGGACTTTCGGAGAAGCCTGTATTTACAAGAAAGTGAGTGGGAACTCTGTAGCATTTCTAATATTATGTGTGGATGACATATTGTTGATTGGAAATGATATAGAATTTCTGGATAGCATAAAAGGATACTTGAATAAAAGTTTTTCAATGAAAGACCTCGGTGAAGCTGCTTACATATTGGGCATCAAGATCTATAGATATAGATCAAGACGCTTGATAAGATTTTTCAATGAGTACATACCTTGACAAGATTTTGAAGGAGTTAAAAATGGATCAGTCAAAGAAGGAGTTCTAGCCTGTATTGTAAGGTGTGAAGTTGAGTAAGACTCAAAGCCCGACCACGGCAGAAGATAGAGAGAGAATGAAAGTCATTCCCTATGCCTCAGCCATAGGTTCCATAAAGTATGCCATGGTGTGTAACAAACCTGTTGTGTACCTTGCCATGAATTTGGCAAGGGGGTACAATAGTGATCCAGGAGTAGATCACTAGACAGCGGTCAAAATTATCCTTAGAGGACTAAGGAAATATTTCTCGGTAATGGAGGTGATAAAGAGTTCGTCGTAAAGAGTTACGTCAATGCAAGCTTTCACACTGATCCAGACGACTCCGAGTCTCAATCTGGATGCGTATTGAAAGTGGGAGCAATTAGCTAGAGTAGCTCCGTGCAGAGCATTGTAGACATAGAAATTTGCAAAATATATACGGATCTGAATGTGCCAGACCCGTTGACTAAACCTCTCTCACAAGCACAACATGATCACACCTTAGTACTCTTGGGTGTTACTCACATGGCGATGTGAACTAGATTATTGACTCTAGTAAACCCTTTGGGTGTTGGTCACATGGCGATGTGAACTATGAGTGTTAATCACATGACGATGTGAACTATTAATGTTTAATCACATGGCGATGTGACCTAGATTATTGACTCTATTGCAAGTGGGAGACTGAAGGAAATATGCCCAAGAGGCAATAATAAAGTTGTTATTTTATATTTCCTTATATCATGATAAATGTTTATTATTCATGCTAGAATTGTATTAACCGGAAACTTGATACATGTGTGAATACATAGACAAAACACCGTGTCCCTAGTAAGCCTCTACTAGACTAGCTCGTTAATCAAAGATGGTTAAGTTTCCTAACCATAGACATGTGTTGTCTTTTGATGAACGGGATCACATAATTAGGAGAATGATGTGATGGACAAGACCCATCCGTTAGCTTAGCATATTGATCGTTCAGTTTTATTGCTATTGCTTTCTTAGTGTCAAATACATATTCACTACTGGAATCAGCTAATTTGCCATCTGCCAGCTCTTTGCCGTCTGCTAGCTGACGGCAAAGAAGCTCTTTGCCATCAGCTACCCAAAAGCAGACGGCAAAGAAAGGGCAGACGGCAAAGAAGCTCTTTGCCATCTGCCAGCTCTTTGCCGTCTGCCAGCAAACGGCAAAGAATCTTTGCCGTCCGCCAGCAGACGGCAAAGAGTGAGGTGGCCCCCACCCCCCGCCCGTTTGGGAAAAACTTAACGGGCCACCTCTTTGCCGTCCGCTAGCAGACGGCAAAGAGGCAAAAAAGCGGACGGCAAAGAGGGGCGGACGGCAAAGAGCTCACTACCTAACGGCCCGTACCCCCCGCCCGTTACTCACTTCTTCTCTCCCTCGCCGTTTCTCTCCTCCCACCCCGCCGCCGCCGCCGCCCCGTCGCCCAAACCGCCCCCACCGCTCGGGCCCGGCCCCCCGCCGCCCCGTCGCCGCCGCCGCCCCGGGGCCCCGTCGCCCCCACCGCCCCGTCGCCCCCCGGCCCCCCGCCGCCCCGCGCCCCACCGCCAGGGCCCGGCCCCCCGCCGCCCCTGGCCGCCTCCTCCACCGCCCCGCCCCCTCCTTCACCGGCCTCCTCCACCCCCCAGGTGAGCCCCCCTTATTTTCTGTTTTTTTTTTTTCTGTTTTTTCCTTTTTAGTTTTAGTTTTAGTTTAGATTTAGGTTTAGTTTTAGTTTTAGGTTTAGTTTAGTTTGAGGAAAGAAGAAGAAGAAGAAAAAAGAGGAGAGGAGGAGAAGAAGAAGAGGAAAAAGGAAAGGAAGAAGAAGAAGAGGAGGAGGAGAAGAAAAAAGAAGAAGAGGAAGAAGAAGAAGAAAAAAGAGGAGAGGATGAGAAGAAGAAGAGGAAAAAGGAAAGGAAGAAGAAGAAGGGGAGGAGGAGAAGAAAAAAGAAGAAGAGGAAGAAGAAGAAGAAGAAAAAAGAGGAGAGGAGGAGAAGAAGAAGAGGAAAAAGGAAAGGAAGAAGAAGAAGAGGAGGAGGAGAAGAAAAAAGAAGAAGAGGAAGAAAAGGAAGAATGGGAAGAAGAAGAAGAAAAGGAAAAAAGAGGAAAAAAAACCCGACCCGACACGGCACCCCGACCCCGACCCGGCACCCCGACACGACACCCCGACCCCTAGACCCCGACCCCGACACCCCGACCCCAACCCCGACCCCGACACCCCGACCCCGACCCGGCACCCCGACCCGACACCCCGACCCCGAGACGACACCCCGACCCGACACCCCGACCCAACACCCCGACCCCGAGACCCCGACCCCGAGCCTGACCCGACACCCCGACCCCGACACCGACACGGCACCCCGACCCCGACCCGGCACCCCGACCCCGAGACCCCGACCCCGAGACCCCGACCCCGAGACCCCGACCCGGAGCCTGACCCGACACCCCGACCCCGACACCGACACGGCACCCCGACCCCGACCCGACACCCCGACCCCGAGACGGCACCCCGACCCCGAGACGGCACCCCGACCCGAAACCCCGACCCGGCACCCCGACCCGACACCCCGACCCCGAGACCCCGACCCGAGCCTGACCCGACACCCCGACCCTGACACCGACACGGCACCCCGACCCCGACCCGGCACCCCGACCCCGAGACCCCGACCCCGAGCCTGACCCGACACCCCGACCCCGACACCGACACGGCACCCCGACCCCGACCCGGCACCCCGACCCCGAGACCCCGACCCCGACCCCGACCCCGACCCCGACACCCCGACCCCGAGCCTGACCCGACACCCCGACCCCGACACCGACACGGCACCCCGACCCCGACCCGGCACCCCGACCCGACACCCCGACCCCGAGACCCCGACCCCGACCCCGACACGACACCCCGACCCCCGACACCTCCCGAAAAGGTGTTCTTTGGCCTTCCAGAAGCCAACGGGGTCATATATTTGTGAATTATTAGTTAGGTCATATATCTTTCGATTTTGTTATGAAAAACATCATATATAATTGTGTTGATCGGGTAGTTTTAAATGTGCAGTTGTTTCATCGCTGCGAGGTTTGGTGTTCGACGACCTCGCCGTGCGTTTGACGAGCTCTGCCCCTTCGTTCGTGGGTGAGCACAAATGACATGTCCTCCTCCCCCATTAATTATTTGATCTATTCCGATGAAACTTGATAGCTAGCTACATATGTGTCTTGAATCATCAGTATGCGTAACCAATATGTGTCTCCCGTTCGAAAGCGTCATAGTTATAAATATGCATGCATTTGCATATTTATAACCTTGATTCTTTCGAATTGTCCAACGCTATCCATGGACAGCCCGAGTATGTTTAGATTGGGTTCGTTTTCCCATATGCTTTGCTCCGGATCCGACGCATAAATTTCGTCAGTGCCTCCCCTGTTGTTCTCCGGGTACACATCCTCTCTGTTTATTGCAGAGACGTGTATCAGGAGAACAACGGGGAGGTGCTGCCAAAATTTTGCGTAGGATCCGGAGCATAGCATGGGAAAATGAACCCAATCTAAACATACTCGGGTGGGATTAGGACCTATCATTACCTATTAGAGTGTAGGTTGCATGGACGTAATAAAATTGACAAAGTAGATCAACTGATGAATATATACATGGTGAATTATATATATATATTTGTTGTGTGTCTAGTAGCTCTGAAAGTCAAGATGAGTGATCGTGCGTGGATGTACACCGGTCACACTGGTCAGAACAAATGGAGCACTGAATGGTTCACAAAAACCAAGGGGTTTGTGCGAGCCGCATTTGCAAATGGCCAGAGGAAAACCTGGTGCCCCTGTTTACGGTGCGGCAATTGGGAAAAGAGGACAGAGGCTGAAATGGGAAAACACCTGCAGAAGAGTGGTTTTACGCTCGATTATACGGTGTGGACATTTCATGGTGAGTCTGCCCAATGTGACCGAGCTGAGGTGGATCGTCGTCGCACCGACGAGCATGGTACCGGGATGGAAAACATGGTGCAAGACTTTGATGATGCTCGGGATTCGGACGAGGAGATGGAGGAATCTGCAAAGGCCTTCAATGAAATGTTGGAGTCTTCAAAACGTCCGCTCCATGAGCACACTGAGCTTTCTCAGTTGGATGCCATCTCACAAGTAATGGCTCTGAAGGCTCAGTTCAACTTGGGCAGAGAATGCTACGATGCAATGATGACAGTATTTGGACGCTTTCTACCCAAAGTCCATGTAATGCCTGCAAACCTGTACCAGTCGGACAAAATCCTCCGTGCACTGAAGATGCCCTATGATAAGATACATGTCTGTGAGAAAGGATGTGTCTTGTTTAGGCTTGACTATGCGGACTTGAACTATTGTCCCATTTGCAAGTCTTCCAGGTATGTTGTGGTAGACAACGGTATGGGTGAGAAGATACAGACCAAAATCCCCGTTAGTGTTCTTCGGTATATGCCAATCGTACCAAGACTTCAACGTCTTTTCATGGTCGAAGAGACGGCCAGACAGGTGACATGGCACAAAATGGGCAAAAGAACCGAACTAGATGCAGATGGGAATCTGATGATTGTACACACATCGGATGGTGTTGCGTGGAAAAAATTTGATGAATTACATGGTGACAAAGCGGCAGATCCGAGGCATCCTCGAGTCGGCATCAGCACGGATGGGTTCAGTGTGTTTGGTATGACGGCAGCCCAATACAGTTGTTGGCCCGTATTTGTCTTTCCACTCAATCTCCCCCCGGACAGATTATGCAAAGAAAGAACATTTTCCTGACGTTGATAATTCCAGGGCCCAACTATCCGGGGAAAAATATGAATGTGTACATGCAACCGCTTAAGGACGAATTGCAAGAAGCCTGGGATAATGGGTTCAAGACATACGATGCCTATAGCAAACGGAACTTCATAATGTGTGTCTGGTACATGTACTCGACGCATGACTTGCCGGCGTATGCGCTATTCGTTGGCTGGTGTGTGCATGGAAGGTTCCCATGCCCCAGATGCAAGGGAGCTCTTGAGTTTCGTTGGCTTCAGGCCGGTCGCAAGTTTTCTTGCTTCGACATGCATAGACAGTTCCTGAATCCTCGCCATAAGTTCAGGAAAGACAAGAAGAACTTCATCAGAGGTAGAGTTATCAAAAACTCTGCACCACCTGCATTGACAGGCCAACAGACGCTGGATCAGTTAAACGCTCTCGAGCCAGATCCAGAGCGTCCAAGGTACTTCAAGGGGTATAATTCTAAGCACGCCTGGACTCACAAAACATGCTTATGGGATCTGCCTTACTTCAAAGACCTCCTTTGCCCACACAACATCGACGTGATGCACACTGAGAAGAATATCGCCGAGGCACTTTTTGGTACATTGTTCGGCATAGATGGGAAGTCAAAGGATAATACTAAGGCTAGAGTCGATCTGGAGGCGCTATGTGATAGGCCGTTACAAAACATGAAAGAACCGAAAGGAAAGCAGAACTGGACGAAGCCAAAGGCATGGTTCAATCTTGGAAGGCCAGCTATGAGGGAAATTATCTTGTGGGTGAAAATGCAGTTGATGTTCCCCGATGGGTATGCAACGAATCTACAGAGGGGAGCCAGTCTTGATAAATTGAAGATATTTGGTCTCAAGAGTCATGATTGGCACATATGGATTGAGTGGGTAATGCCGGTGATGTTGCGTGGCTTCATCCCTGAGGATGAATGGCTAGTACTGGCAGAACTCAGCTATTTCTTCCGTGTTCTTTGTGCGAAAGAACTATCACCTGGCGTGCTAGAAGAAATGGAAGAGTTGGCGCCGGAGTTGATCTGCAAGTTAGAGAAGATCTTTCCACCGGGCTTCTTTAATCCAATGCAACATTTGATTTTGCATCTCCCGACCGAGGCAAGATTGGGGGGGCCCGTGCAAAATCGTTGGTGCTACCCAACTGAGAGGATGCAGAAGACGCTTCGACAAAAATGTAAAAATAAACGTAGAATTGAAGCATCGATGGCTGAGGCATTCATCACTGAGGAGGCGGCAAACTTCGTGACAGCACACTAAGAAGCCAAAAATCGTCATTTGCATAATCCGAAGCCTCGGTACAATGCTGACGACCCTAAAAAGGGTGGATCCAACCTCAGCCTATTCAAAGGGAATCTCGCACCAGTCAGTGTTTCAAATCCAGTATCTTTGGATAACGAACAATGGCGGACCATTTCGTTGTATATCTTCAACAACCTGATAGAAGTGCGGCCGTACATCGAGTAAGTTCTCGGTACATAGTTTCGCAACTTCTATTTCCTTTGAACTGCTCTTATTCCTGGATATTTCATACAGTACGATACGTCGCCTTATTCTCGTATGGAGCGGTGATCCAAAAGGATTCTGTCGAAGAGTATGAGCTTCTCGCAAAGCAAGGAGGCGGCTATCCCGGTTTCGTATCTTGGTTCAAACAAACGGTAATTTCTATTAGACTTGTAGGCTAATTTGTAGGCGGCTATCCCGGTTTCATTCGCTAATTTGTGCGTAATGCAGCAATCCTTTCATATTAAACTTGTAGGCTAATTCAGAGTCTATGGACGCCGAATTGAGACAAGTCGCTAATGGTTTTGACTATAAGGTCCGTTCATTTGACAAATACGACATCAATGGGTATCGCTTTCGTACCTATGGCAAAGAGCTATCTATGGCCGACCGAAAGTCTACAAATTGTTGTGTATCTGCTATCGGCGAAGGAGGTACCGAGTATTATGGGAGAGTTGAAGCAATTTATGAACTTCTATTCTATGGTGAAAACCCACCGAATGTCGTAGTCTTCAAATGTTATTGGTTTCAGCCGAAGGAGACTAGAAGGACTCATGAACATATAGGGCTAGTTGAAATCAACCAAAGCACCCATTTAGATGTTCCTGATGTCTATATTACGGCTCAACAGGCGACCCAAGTATTCTATCTACCGTGGGCCTGCCAAACTAATCCAAATCTGAAAGGTTGGGATGTCGTTTATGAAGTGCCGCCACGTGCTAGACTATCTCCCCCAAAGGAAGAGGATTATGAACCTCACATTAACCCAGACACATATGAAGGAGAATTCTTCCAAGAGACACGTCTTTCCAAAAAGCGTTTCAAGAACCGCTATACTTCACCCCAAAACATTGAAGTAGACAGCGACAGTGAATCCGACATCACCCCAGAGGAGGAACAAGAAGAGCCGGAACAAGAAGAGGTTACTGCTGCGGATGACCTATCATTGCTTGACCGATTACGTCAAGGTGGCCTTGCACATGTTGATGCCACTGAACCCTATGAGCCCGTCATTGATTATAGTGATGATGATGATTATGCATTTATTGATGATACTGATCGAGATTATTAGTAGTGCCAGGTATTAAATTTTTTAATGTTGTACTTGATGATGATACACTTAAGTGATACACATATTATTATTCATGTCGGTCTTTTTTTTATGTTGTACTAATTACGTTTACTGTTTGTCATGGCAGGTGTTGAAAGATGGTGGGCGCTGGTCGGGAGCGCGCCAAGGCCCCTTCTTCGTCGGCGCGTGGTCTGAGGTCTTCGATTCCAGACGCACCTCTCCGCCGAGCGTTGCTGGACAGTATGTCCACACCGCCGGGCCCTTCTTCGTCGACCGCGGTGCCCAGCAGGGGACGAGGTAGGAAGAGAGGAGGTGGGGCACGTGGTCGCGGGAGAGGAGGTAGGGTGACTGCTACGGCGCCTTCCTCGCCACCACCCCTAGCTGTTTCACCCGAGCACGTGACTGCTAGGGTGGACTCGTCCGAGGAGGAGGCTACACGGACTCCGGTCCACGAGCCTCCGGTCCACGGGTCTTGGGCCCACGAGACCCCGGAGGAGCACATGTCCGGATGGGGTACCTGGCCGGATCAGCCCGAGGAGCCGAGTGGCCATGCTGATGATGGCGGGGAGCCGACTGATCTTGAGGAGGAGGATGGCACCGTCTACCAGCGTGGTGCTACACGGCTCCCGTCCGTGTCGGCGACCCGCGAGCAGAGGTGGTTGATTTTCCCTGATGGGGAGAGGTACGTAAGTGCATTTAATATTTTTGTACCTTCTGCATTCACGTTTCTTCAAATAACTAATGTGTTGGCCTTGTCATGCTGCAGGGGTTGGGACCACCATCATAGTGTCCGCCGGCCCAACTCCGTCCTTGGAGTTCTTTGCCGGCAAAACTTCCCGGGGTTTGTCACGTTGCCTGGTGAGGGTCGGCTTCCAGAGCTTGGGTTGAGCTGGGAGCACTACGTGGCTGCCCCGGCCCCGCCGGATGTCATTATCGACGGTGTCGTGTGAGACACGAGGGCAGACATGGTGATCAGGACGTTCTGGGTAATTTCTCCTTTACACATTTCAAAATCTTCAACTAGCTAGTTATTAATTGTACTAATCAATATTGTCTCATTTGATTGCAGACATTCTACAGGTGTGAGGACGGATACGAGGAGGACGCGGCAAATGTTATCCAGAACGTCTGCAAGCGCCTACTCCAGAACTTATGGCACGAGGCTCGGGTGCAGGCTGTTCGAGACTACTACGCCTTGCGTGGTATCAAGAAGACCAAGCCGGCGTGCCGTGATAAGTTCCTGAGTAAGGAGCAGTACATGAAGGTAATTCTTAAGGCCTTCTACTTAAGTTCCTTCATTTAGTAATTCTTAGCCGTAGCGCTCAAGTTTCTATTTGCTAACTTAGGCGCCTCCGAGATGGTGTGCGGATCGGATGGATTGTTGGGAGGTGTTGGTCGATGAGTGGTGCTCAAAAGAATGGCTAGCCCTCCACAACGAGGCCAAGGACAAACGTGCCCAAATGGAAGGTGTGCCACACCATCAAGGCAGCTCCAACTTATATCAGTTCGGGCGCAACTGGGTATGTGGTTTGCTTCATGATTCATGCAATTCATTCATCATGCTAGCTTGAGCCCTTTAATTACTAATTTTCATTGTTTCTCTCTTTCAGGCACGCTACAATAAGGCGGATAAGGTGCCAGAGGTGTACGACCTGTATGCCATGGCCCACACTGGCTCTTTCAAGAAAGTCAAGGCTTTCTCTCAGTCTGACCTCGATGATGCAAACAACTTCACCAACATCTCCTCCCACAACAAGCTCGTGAGATATAGAGATGAGGGGAAGGCGAGGAAAGGGGAGGACTTTAACCGGAGCCAGGGTCCCATTGATCCAGAGCTGGTGATGATATCTGGTGGAGGGAGGTCCCATGGCTCCATAGCCATTGGAGATGGACTTATCCGTTGTCCTAGCACTCTCCCGGAGATCAAGGCGCGCCAGTCGAGCTCCGCTCCTGAGATAAGGCCTCGTGAACGGCCAGTGCAACTCGCCATCAAGGTTAGTGATACGTACTCAGTTATCTTTCTCCATTACATTGTGTGCGCTTCCATCAATGATTACAAATGGTCATGTGAGTGGTGTTGCAGGCTGCTATGCAGACTGAGAGAGATAGAACGGAGAAACTTCTGGCGGAGGCGGGGGAGAGGCAGCGGGAGATGGAGGAGAGGACGAGAAAGATGATGGAGGAGGAGAGGGCACGGAATGACATGCAGGCAAGGTCCATGTACGAGCTCCTTGTGGTAAGTTTCTTCTGCAGATTACTTGCTAGTCTTAACATTTGATTCTCATTACTAACTAGTATGACTCTGTTGTGAAAACCAAATGTGCAGTCTGTGTGTGAGAAGTCCGGTCAGCCCGCTCCGCCGATGCCAGTGATTGCTCCTGGGAGCACGGTGAGTTTAATTTGAATGGACATTACTTGCTAGTCTTAACATTTGAGTGTCATAATGCTAACGAGACATTGGAAATGATCTTTGGTGCAGCTTAACTCCAGAAACGCATCGCACGATCCTTCTCCAGGTAGCGGCACTAGCCACCCCGCTCCTACACCTCCCTGATCACGGTAAGTTTCTCTAGTGTTTTGCTTACCAAATGCATAAAGACCTAGACTTAGCTTTATTTCCTCCAATATGCTTACCATAATGACCTAGAGTTAGCTTCTTTTCCTCCAAAATGACTTAATAAGCTTACTGACCTCATAAACCATCCATTTTACCTAAGTTAGCTCTAAAATGATATGTACTTAGCTAACTTATGTCAAAAATTGCATAATTAGCTCATAAACGACCCATTTCACCTAGGTTAACTCATAAACGACCCATTTCACCTAGGTTAACTCATAAACGACCCATTTCACCTAGGTTAGCTCATAAACGACCCATTTCACCTAGGTTAGCTCATAAACGACCCATTTCACCTAGGTTAGCTCATAAACGACCTATTTCACCTAGGTTAGCTCATAAACGACCCATTTCACCTAGGTTAGCTCATAAACGATCCATTTCACCTAGGTTAGCTCATAAACGATCCATTTCACCTAACTTAGCTCATAAACGATCCATTTCACCTAAGATAGCTCATAAACGATCCATTTCACCTAGGTTAGCTAATAAACGATCCATTTCACCTAAGTTAGCTCATAAACGATCCATTTCAACTAATTTAGCTCATAAATGATCCAGTTCACCTAAGTTAGCTAATAAATGGCATATACTTCTTCTTCTAGTCTTCTTCTTCTTCTTCTATTCTTTTTCTTCTAGTCTAATTCTTCTTCTAGTCTTCTTTTTCTAACTTTCTTATTTGTCATTTTGCAGGTTTCGTTCACTTCACGGAAGCCAGCTTTCTATGATGGATTGCTTGTTTTTTCCTTTGATGCACTTCTTGTATTCTGCTCGCTTGCTATGATGAAACTAGATTGCTATGATGAAACTTTGCATATTGTAATATGTATGGATCGATGGAACTATGTGCAACCTACTATGTATGTATGGATATATATGTGCTGGATATTTATTATGTTGGATATATATGTGCTGGCTCCTGTGATATATTTGCTGTGATATATTTCATGTGATAATTGTTGGATATAAGAAAAAAGAATAAAAAGAGGCAGTGCAGGCTCTTTGCCGTCCGCCGCGGACGGCAAAGACACCTTTGCCATCGGTGGCAGACGGAAAGGGGGCACGTGGCGCCCACCTGTGCTTCCTGAGAGATGGGCCATTTGGCAAATTTGCCTACCGTGGCGGACGGCAAAGCTAAGCTGATGGCAAAGACTTTGCCTTTGCCGTCCGCCGTGGCAGACGGCAAAAAACAGCGGGCGCTGACGCATTGCTGACGTCAACTGGCGGACGGCAAAGAGGCGCTCAAATTTGCCGTCCGCTGGCGGACGGCAAAGGCCGCCGTTAGCCGCCTAACGGACTAACGCTGGCGGACGTCCAGTATTTTTGCCGTCCCTCCTCTTTGCCGTCCGCCGCTGTAGGCAAAGGACTCTTTGCCGTCCGCCATAAAAAGCAGACGGCAAAGGACCTGTTTACCGTAGCCTACTTTGCCGGAGCCTTTTGCCGTCCGCGGCTGACGGCAAAGGCCTTTGCCGTCCGCCGTTCGAGCCTTTGCCGTCCGCCGTGGCAGACGGCAAAATAGCAGTTTCCTGTAGTGATTCCTTCGACTATGAGATTATGCAACTCCCGGATACCGGAGGAATACCTTGTGTGCCATCAAACGTCACAACGTAACTAGCTGATTATAAAGATGCTCTACAGGTATCTCCGAAGGTGTTTGTTGGGTTGGCATAGATCGAGATTAGGATTTGTCACTCCAAGTATCGGGGAGGTATCTCTGGGCCCTCTCGGTAATACACATCATAAGAAGCCTTGCAAGCAATGTGACTAATGAGTTAGTTGCGGGATGATGTATTATGGAACGAGTAAAGAGACTTGCCGGTAACGAGATTGAACTAGGTATGAAGATATCGACGATCGATTCTCGGGCAAGTAACATACCGATGACAAAGGGAATAACGTATGTTGTCATTACGGTACGACCGATAAAGATCTTCGTAGAATACGTAGGAGCCAATATGAGCATTCAGGTTCCGCTATTGGTTATTGACCGGAGAGGTGTCTCGGTCATGTCTACATAGTTCTCGAACCCGTAGGGTCCGCACGCTTAACGTTCGACGATGATTTGTTATTATATGAGTTATGTGATTTGGTGACCGACTGTTGTTCGGAGTCCCGGATGAGATCACGGACATGATGAGGAGTCTCAAAATGGTTTAGAGGTAAAGACTGATATATAGGACGATGGTATTCGGAAACCGGAAGTGTTCCGGGAAGCACCGGGTTCTTATCGGGTCACCGGAAGGGGTTCCGGGCACCCCCGACAAAAGATATGGGCCTTATGGGCCAAGAGGGGAAACACACCAGCCACAAAGGGGCTGGTGCGTCCCCCCCACCCCCATATGGGCTGGCCAAATTGGAGAAGGAAAGGGGAAGGAGGAAAGGAAAAAGGGAATAGGATTTCCCCTTCCCCCTCTTCCCTTCCTACTCCGAATAGGAATAGGAAAGGGGGGAGGCCGAATTGGGAGGTGCCCAAGTAGGATTCCTCCTACTTGGGGTGCCCCCTTGGCTGCCTCTCCTCCCCTCCAACCTATACATATGAGGGGGGGCACCGCTAGAACACAGACCAACAATTGTTAGCCATGTGCGGCGCCCCCCTCCACAGTTTACGCCTCCGATCATATCTTCGTACTGCTTAGGCGAAGCCCTACGCA
The DNA here is from genome assembly GCF_002575655.3 of Aegilops tauschii subsp. strangulata. Lineage (NCBI taxonomy): Eukaryota > Viridiplantae > Streptophyta > Magnoliopsida > Poales > Poaceae > Aegilops > Aegilops tauschii. The sequence continues at coordinate 492,505,462 of NC_053039.3, forward strand.
GATCACTTCACCATAACCGTCACCACGCCGTCATGCTGATGGAACTCTCCCTCGACACTTTTCTGGATCAAGTGTTCGAGGGACGCCATCAAGCTGAACGTGTGCAGAACTCGGAGGTGTCGTGCGTTCGGTGCTTGATCGGTCGGAACGAGAAGAAGTTCGACTACATCAACCACGTTGTCAAACGCTTCCGCTTTCGATCTACGAGGGTACGTGGACACACTCTTCCCCTCTCGTTGCTATGCATCTCCTAGATAGATCTTGCGTGAGTGTAGGATTTTTTTTTTGAAATTGCGTGCTACGTTTCCCAACAGTTCGCACCGTCGCGTGGGCTACGGCAAGGTGATCCTCTCTCCCCATTTTTATTCCTGCTTGTGGCTGATGGGCTCTCTGCTTTGCTGAAGGATGGGGAAATCAAAGGTGATTACACTCTGCTAAAAATCTGCCGCAGAGCCCCTGGTGTCTCTCACCTTTTGTTTGTAGATGACACATTGATCTTCTTCAAGGCTAAAGAGGAGCAAGCATTCAAAGTACATGAGGGGCTGAATACGTATGAAAAAGCTACAAGGCAGTGTATTAACCCAGCCAAGTGTATCGCGTTGTTTGGTAATTCATGTGCCACTGTGGACCAGGAGAAGGTGCATGATGTCTTACATATTGAAACAATAACTTTTGAGGAAAAGTATCTTGGACTCCCCACACCGGAAGGTCGTATGTCTAGGGGGAAATTTCAGAATTTGCAGTCCCGTCTGCTGAAGAAAATCATTGCTTGGGGCGACACCCTCTCGCTTGCGGGAAAAAATATGATTAAAGTCATTGCCCAAGCTATCCCCACGTACATTATGGAAGCTTTCAAGTTGCCGATGTCTATTTGCAATGACCTCAACAGAATGGTAAGGAACTTTTGGTGGGGTTCTGCTGAAGGCAAGAGGAAAACTCATTGGATGGCATGGCCGAAAATCCTAGCTCATAAAACGAAGGGCGATCTGGGCTTTAGAGTTTCTGAATGTTTTAACAAGGCTCTCCTTGCTCGCCAGGTGTGGCGGCTGCTTACTAAGCCTAACTGATTATGAGCGCAGGTGCTGAAAACTAGGTATTATCCAGATGGAAGATTGGAGGCCACGGTATTATCAGGAAATGCCTCTCCGACATGACAGGCCATACAGTATGGCTTGGAGCTACTAAACACTACTAGGGAAAGCTTATAGGTAGACGCTTACTAGTAGCGCGGGTTTAGAACACTCGCTACTGCTACTTACTAATAGCGCGGGTTTATACCCCCCGCTACTACTAGGTTGATAGTAGTAGCGCGGGTTTATACCCCTCGCTACTACTTAGTAGCGAGGGGTATAAACCCGCGCTACTACTAAGTTGATAGTAGTAGCGCGGGTTTATACCCCTCGCTACTACTAAGTACAAGGTAGGTGAAGTCCCCATATTCTCGGCCGAATCCCTCCTCTCTCCCTCACTCTTCCCCCTCTCTCCATAGTCTCTCGCATGGTGCTCCTGCAGCCCAAGCACACCTCCTCCTCCATGGCGCCCACTGGAGAGAAGAACCTATAGCTTTTTGGGAAATTTCCAAACGAACAATTTCAATGAAATCTTTCAATTTCTCATTTTATTATGTTCAACTTTATGTATTCCTCTATCCGTAGAACGAGTTCACCTCCTCGCATCGCTGGCGTCCAGGAGCTTGCCCGTCTTCCCCCTCGCCTCTATGCCACCACGACGGAGCAGCTCACCACTGGCGACCAACCCCGCTGCTACCTCCATCTCCTTCCTCTCTCCCTCGTTTTTATTTTCTCTCTCTCCCTCTGGTTTGACTCATCCTCCTATGTCCTTGCCCATGCAGGTCATCGCCTTGGACGACCAGGAGCTCGCTGCCTTGGCTGCGAAGAGGAGCCCCACGCCGCCGCCTTGCTCGGCCATGGATCCGGGCCCTCTGCAGCAGGCGTCGCTGGATCTGGTCTGCCGCTGCCCTTCCGCACCTCCGACGACCCCTGCCGGCGCTGGATCGAACCATTGCTGCCATTGAGAGCACGCACGGGATCGATAATTTTTTTTTGTTTTCGAAATTAATAGTAGTAGCGCGGGTAGCACCCACGTTACTACTAACAGACGTAGTAGTAGTGCGGGTGCACCCGCGCTACTACTACAAGTTAGCTGTAGCACCGTAGTAGTAGCGCGGGCACCCGCGCTACTACTAGTTGTTTAACCCGCGCTACTACTAGGCTTTTCCCTAGTAGTGAAAGAAGGGCATCGTCTCGCGGGTCGGGGACGGCCAGTCCATCCGCAGCTGGCGGGATTGGTGGATACCGAGGGACCGTCGCGCCAGCCTGTCTCGCTACAGGGCACATGCAGGCTTCAGCGGGTGTCCGAGCTCCTTGGCCCGAATGGGACGTGGCGTATGGACCTGCTCCGGCGCCACTTTCTGCCTACAGATCGCCGGTATCTGCACTTCATCATGCGTCACCGAGGACATGATCGCATGGGCTCCGGAGAAGAACGGTATCTTCACCGTTTGATCTGCCTATCGCTTTGCCATGTACGAGCACGAGCGTCCATCGGCTTCAGCCAAGAGCAGGGCACCGGATGGTCGTCGCGCCATCTGGAAGATCATATGGGGGTGTCCTGCTCCCCCGAAGGTACGCGTGTTTGCTTGAAGAGTTGTTACAAATTCACTTGCTACATGGGAAAACAAATTCTCCCGACACCTCGAGTCACTAATAGATGCCCTCTTTGTGGTGTGGAACGAGAGGATGGGTTCCATGCGTTCTGCAGGTGTCCAGTAGTGAAGGAACTATGGCATGCGGTGGCCTTGGATTGGTCTATACCAAGCGTTGAAGCCATTTGGAACGTTGGGCCGGAGTGGCTCTTCACACTCCTGGAGCCGTTGGATGAGGTGACACGGATGATTGTGCTCATGGTGATGTGGAGGATTTGGCATGTGCGGAATGAAATAACACACGAGAAGAAACCCCCACCCACAGAAGTATCTCGACGCTTCCTTCAGGGGTATATCAACTCACTTTTATGCCTGCAGTAATACCCTAATGGAGATGTGGCCAAGGCTAAGATGGCGCTTAATACACCACCGATGCGCTCTACACAGCATGCGCCTCCCAAGGAGGAGCGTGGTTGGGCCGCTCCAGCACCTGGCAGTACCAAGCTTAATGCAGATGGGAGTTTTATCCCAGCGACAGGAGCGGCTGGAGGGGGCCTGGTCCTTCGAGATTCTCAAGGTGAGATCATCTTTAGTGCCTGCAGAGAGATACGAGCATGCGATAATGCGCTCGGGGCAGAGTTAGTGGCGTGCCGGGAGGGCCTGGAGCTAGCTCTCTACCGGGTGAACACACTCATTATAGTCGAGCTTGACTGTGCAGAGGCGGTCTCCATCACATCTTTATTGAGGACATTAAGAGACTAGTAGCGATGGAGGTTGAGAGGTCTCTTTTAATCTTTGTTGTCCTTCGCAGAACAAAGTTAGTCATGAGCTCGTCAAGTATGGTAGGAGCACTCCCCGCACCGCTGTTTGGTTGCACTCGGGATTAGACCTCATTGTAAACTTGGCTCTCGCTGAGAAGCCTCCATGAGTAATGAGAAATCCCTCTTCATCGGCAAAAAAAACACATGTCTTCCCATTACGAAATGTACAATCTTAGAGCACATGTGAAACATTTTTCCGGCACTTGTTCGAATTTTTTCAAGTATACATTTACATTTTATAAATAAAAAAAATTGCACGAACATTTTTTTGCATTGCATAAACATTTTTCAAAATTTCAAGGACATTTTTGGGAAAGACGTGGATATTTATGAAAATGCCACAATACATTTTTTACTGTAAATAAACATCTTTTTAATCTACACAAACTTTTTTTCATTTGTATATAACACTTTTTTAAATGTCATGAATCTTTTTTTGAAACCACGGGAATATTTCCATCAAATGTGACGTACATTTGTTTAGCGTCATGAAACATTTTTATTCACTGTTCATAATTATAGAGACAATCACATGCATTTTTTGAGATATGGGAACAATTTTACGTTGTCATGTACATTTTTTAAAAGTTTTCAACATCTTTAAACTTGAGCTAACATTTTTTATACTATGTTAAAACTTTTCCAATTCGTGTTTTTTAATTTCTTAAGTAAATTTGATGAATTCTCAAAAAAATTCCATTTAATTTAATGTATAAATAAAATTAAAAAAATATGAAAACGAGAAATGCGGGTTACGTCAGCGGCACCAGCCAACGCCTACTGGGCTGGCGCACTAAAGGCGCTTATTAGGTGAGGCATCCTTGTGCCTCGCAATAGCCGGCGCATAGCCGCACCCCTGGTTTTCTATTTATGCGGGCAATGGCACGCGATCATCCCTCGTGCATTCGGGTGTGGTCCGAAGAACAGTACCAGGGGACAACACGATCGTCGGCTTTCGGTTTTTCATCGGGGCGGTTTGTGTCTCTATTTTATCTCATTTCATTTCTTGTTTTTTTTTCTTATTAGTTTTGCTTTTCCTGTTTTTTCATCTACTTTTCTTTTACACTCTTAAAAGTAACATGGTTTTAAGACAATTACATGAGGATTTTGTAAGCATCGTGAATACTTTCGATAAATGTGGCATTATTTTTTTAAATAATTGTTTTCTAAAAATCATTGGCACGTACTAATATCAAGGTAAAAAATAGCGCACTACACAAAATGGCGCCGCCTTTAATATTATACCAACATTTTTGAAGTATTTTTTTAAAAATGGAATGAATATTTCAAAAAATACATGAATAATGAAAATACGTGATGTATTTTACAATTATATCAAAAAACAGTTAAATGCATGGCAAAATTCTTAAAGGCACGAACTTTTTAAAAAATTAGAACACTTTTTTAATTAATAAAGTTTTCCAAATAGTGTGAATATTTTTAAAATAGATGTGAGCCTTCATAAAGACATGTATGCTTTTTAGAATTAACTAAACATTTTCTTGAAAACAGAAATAAAAAGTAACATAAAAAAAGGGAAAAGGAGAGAAAAATTGCCGCAGTACCCGCATCTTAATCATGGCCGAGCGTGACTTGATTAAACAATTTGCGGGTTTAAATTTACATGAATTTGTTGCTGGACCCACATGCATGCGAGTAGTTAAGTGAGAGAATCCACGTGCATAGAATTCACGAGCCGTTCGAGCCTCTCTGGATTGAAGAATTTTTGTTAGGAATTTTTTAGGATCTGAATCTTAGGGGGGAAAAAAATCTGTGAAAGCCCTTTGGATCATAGGGTTGGGGTCCCATCGTTTTTTTTAGAAGTCCAATACATCTTCACTCTATGTCTCTACTTTTTCTTCTAAATCTTCTAAAATTTCTATGTTTTCTTTGCTATGCACCATCCAAAGGCAATCATTATAGGATTCCTGTGTTTTAAAGCCAGATGAGATTTCATGAGATGTTGATGTGAGCTATACAAAAATATATATTAAAATCATGTACTTTTATAGTGAATGGCACATTTTCTAGAAATACATGATTTCATTATTTTTGTGCAGCTCACAAAAACAAATTCTCCATGAAACTTTACAGACAAGTAGTATACATATATAGGTATATGTTTGTATTTTTTAAAGAATTTTCTGTGACCTAAAAATACATTTCTGAATCTTTTAAAACCGAGCTTCATGGAGGCTGGGAGCCAAACACAACTTCCGCAAATCAAAAGCATATATTAACAACAACTGAAGACCAGTATGCCACACCATGTTTTTTTAGGCTAGTCTGCCACACCATCTAGAAGAATGGAACGCTCTTGTACAAACTCCTTGATTATCTGCTCAAAGCTCAGCAGCTCCAGAGAGCGAGAACTTGCAATGCTGAGAAGAATAAAACAAACTCGCTCCAGAATGAAACAAAAGTATGATGCAAGAGCGCGTGGCACATAAGTTAAACATGTTTGCTTCTCAATTTCTTCCCCTATTTTTCTTTCATCTACACAAAAATTTACACCGCCAACCAAAATACACAACTCCACACTGGACCTAATAATAAACCTATCATACACCATATACTTGGTCAGTCCATCTCACAAGGTCAGCTCAGGTGAGGAAACGCGAGGTCCCTGGCGATCAGATACCGGAAGTTGAGGTTGTAAGGCACCCACTCGATGATCTTGCTCGACCTCCCGCCGCCCTGCTGCTGGCACCGCTGCATCGCCGTCCTCAGGCTCTCCGGGAGGTACCGCTGCACCATGTCGACGAGGCCCTGCGACGAGAGCTTGACGTCCTTGGCGTACGCCTCCACGAGCTTCGGCAGCAGTATCTTCTGCTCCCTCCACACGCCGACCGTTGCCCGGATGAACTCCTCCTTGGCGGCCTCCAGCTGCTGGAACAGCCTCTTTGGGGTGTACACCCTCACCTGCGAAAAAAGGGGTAGTGTGTAAAGGGGATTGGCTTGGTTTGGCACCACTGGTAATTATGCTTGCAGTACTTTGATGAAAGATTCCTAACATGATGAATGATTCCTATCAAGATTCCTAATCAACAAAAGGTTTTCATTTCATAATCATGTCTTGACAATGCGTCAGGCTATGATTTCCTCAGGACACGTGCGCCTTTTTCATACCAAATCTTTGCATGCTTAAAGACTAGCCAAGAACCACATGAGTGTGCATGGCTTGGAAAAAAAGGCAGCATTTGCTTCGTTACAAGCGATTAGGGCAACAACGACAGTGATTAGCGCGTGCATAGTCGCTTACCGCGGGATCAGAATGGCTGCCCGAGCAAAGCGCAAAGCGTAAAAGAGGCTCCGATTGCGCAACGGCAAAGGCTTGCCACTCATGCCCTGCTTTGCTCGCTTTGCTTTTCATCCTTGGGTAAAGCAAAGTACGTAGCCACTGCATTAAAAGGATCAAACGGATGGAATTAGCATGCCTGCGATCGTGCCCGTAATCAGTACAGTGCAAACATTTACGCCTTTAACGGGTTTTTGACACTATCATGCTTGCTATACATACCTGTCCGGGACAATGCGTGTTGCATCCAAGAACCAGGTTCTGGATCAGAGCTACATTGATGTTTCGTCCCGCGATTTTGCAGGCGGCCTGTGGTGAATGGAAACATTATGTCAGGGAAAGAAGAAACTTCATCTGAACAAGTACATCTTATTGCAGGAACATTTCATTGATTCTGCGGCAGAGATGTATCCTCTTTACCTTAACAAGTATTGATGACTTCTTCAGATTGTTCTGTGGGACGCCGTACCTGAGATAAGCCTGTGAAAGTAGCACAAAGAGATCCCGTCAATAAAAAGTAGACACAGTATCAAGAATTAGAAGTAAACTTCTTGGGCCAGGGAGAGAAGCATTACATGCATCAGAAGTGCATTGTGTATGTTGACCCAAAACGCGATCTTCTCTTCGTTTGTCATCCTTCTCAGATCAACGGTTTCCAAACGGTACAGTATCAACCTGAAATATAAATTTAGACAACTGAATCAGTAACAATGGAAAGACGAACGAAACATTCACATGCACATTCACTGGAGAATAAGGATGAGTATAGCTCACTTGTAGGTCTGGAGAAGATCCTCAACATCTCTTAGCCTCCGGTTGTCGCGGCAAATCGCTGGAATCTCAACCATAGTGTTGTATGGTCCACTGAACTCCTTCAACCCCTCGACATGGAACGGGTTTATCAACCGGGAGTCCAGCGTCGTCTCTCGCTTGTAATTGGGGCTCCACATGTCCCCCACATACTGTGGAGAAATTGCACTGGTTGACGAGAACGATGACGTCGGAGAAGACGAGGAGCCGTGGTGAACCAACGGAGGATCTGCGAGTTTGCAGTATACCCCTGCCATGCATCTCACCATCTCCTCGGAGAGGTTGTTTGGAGTTTCAGGGATGTGATCGGCTACATTTGTGCCCAGATACTCTGCTAAGCTGATCACCCCGGCTGCGGCAGCATCTTCCTGCTCAACAAAATCATGAAAATAAGCTTAGACCTTAGAATCTTACGCAGCACCACAGCTACATTTCAATCATGGAATCCCTGTCACACTTCTTATGATCTACTTAATATCTTATTCTAAAAACTTTAGCAAGTTTTATCTACATTGTGTAACAGCATAACATGGGCTAAAATTGGCACATCCATTTTTCGTAGAGAAAGCCATTACCTCCAGAAATGAGAAAGGCTGAGAATGGCACGAGCGCAGGGCCCTGGCAAGGCTCTCCTCCGAAGGCGATATCCTAGAAGAACAGATCCCACGGCACGACAACGCAGACTGGCAGCGGAGCGCATCAGAGTCATTCGGTCTATCCAAGCACGCCGACGTAGAGCAGTCCATCAACGGATCATTCCACTTCTTACGGGGCGGCGGCGGGGGCGGGTAGCTGGACCGGAGCGCGGCATCACCTCTGCTCTTGCAAGAGACCCTGGCACCGGGTGCTTCCCGGAGCTGGCCGGACCACCGCGCGCTCACCGACGGCTTCAGCGCCTCCCGGCGATCCGGGGGAGACAATGCAGGCGTTGCCTGCTGCTCGAACGCCTGCCGGTAGAGGGTGAGCAGGTACTGCTCCATGTTCTTGACCTCCAGCTCCAGCGTGGCGATCTCCCGGATCAGCTCGTTGGCGGCCTGTGGGATCGAGGTAATAAACTGATGAGCATTGCAGTTGCAGGGAAGAGAAAAATCATTGAACAGCTAGCTGTTCTTGGGCCTACCTTTGGCATTGGCATCTCGTGCAAGAGGTTGTTGACCGGGGCAGCGTCCGGCCCCATGGCTTGCTCCAGGGCGCCACGCACCACCTGCTGATCCTTGAGGTGCTTTTCTAGTTGAAGAATCTGCATCAGGCAATCACGTGAGTCTGCTGTACTAAAGGCAAAATTCATCAGCAAAGGCAGCGACTAGCAAGCAAAGCAAGCCTAGTGAGAGATTGGATAATTAATAGAGAAACAATTTCTTCAGCCAAGAAAACAGAAGAAGAAACATTTGTCAACCAAGTTCAGAGAAACAGTGTATGTTCATATTCTGGCAAAAAAAGATGCTATAAATTATCAAGGCTACCTGCTGTCCAGCTAAAATTGAAAGAAAAAAGCGCCTAGCAAGCACGCGGATAAGAAGGAAATGCAGCTTATTATCTGCATTAAAGTATGGGGTTGCATACTAGTAAAAAAATAAAACACCTCAAAGGCGAGATGTCAACAGCAAATCTACGGAAAGTAGTAGAATTTTACGGCGATTTAGTACCTCTTTTCTCAGGGAGCTTTGTGCGCCTCTCCCAGGCTGCACCTCCTTACTCAAATCACTCTTCACCTTGGCCTTCACGCCTTCCTGGTAAAACAGAATCAGAACAGGGTCGCTCAAAATCAAAGAAACCGCGGAAACAATCTCGCTTTCACCACACAAAACACAATGTTGAAGCTGCGCACGAGGAGGAGAAATCTTACCACTTGCTTAGGCGGGACAAATGTTTTGTCTGAAGCGTAGAGCGCATCTTTGCCACACATCTTGTCAAGATCGCTGCCGTTCACAAGCCACAAGGAGGAGAATCTCGGTGTGAAAATTCTTCAAAGAAAACCAAAGAAGTTTGCAGAGGCAAATCTTTCAGCGCTACTAACGAACCTGTTGGAACGCCTGTGCGAGCCGAAGGACTTGATTGCCTTGGCGAAGGCCCGGTGGCCCTTCTTCTCGTGCGCCTCCACCTCCATTGCTCGGCACCTCCCAAGAACTGCAACCAACACAGGGCACGGGAGCAGCAGCAACCACCGTGAGCAGCAGCAAAACTACAAGCAGGCGGTAGAGGAAGGTCTAGGGCACGGGAGACAAGGAGGAAGAAGAAGAGGAGGAGGAGGAGAGACAAGAACAAAACAAAAACTTACTCGGAGGGAGGAGAAGGAACCAGCCCGGCAAGCGAGGAGCTCCAAGTGCAGCAGTGTGGCTTCTTGCGAGGCGACAGTAAGCTCCAAATGATCTGTATATCCACCAGACCACCACCACCTCTCTCCTCCTCTCTCTCGCTGTCCTCAGGTCAACAACTGAACTAAACAGCGGCCATTTTAGAGAGGGAGAGGAAGAGGCAAGCAAGCGAGCAGGCAGGCAAGGCCTCTGTTTCTCTCTCTCTCTCCAACTGCTCTGCAAGAAGAACCCACCCACTGCCTGCCTTCACGTTTATATACTGGCAGCACACCCACCACCAATGGCTCACACGGCACACCGGCGAGCGAAAAGGCCTCCCGTTGACTGTGACCCCTCGTGAAAATGCCACGCACAACTTTTCCCCTGGTTCCTTGTTGCCATGGATAAATACCTCACCCCAGCTCAGCTCACAGTCCACAGCACCTTTTCACCAAGCCCACGAAAATCATATCATATCATATCCCTCTCTCCCGGCCTCTTCGTTCTTGCTGCTTGCAAAACTGGGGAAAGGAGCAACTTTTATACTACAGTACCAGCCAGCTCTGTTATTTGTGTGTTAGGCTTTCTGCTACAGTAATCCACAACCGTGATCCGGTGACAGTGCTGCTGGGTTGTGAGACACGACACATGTGGGAGTAAGCTTTATGCATTAGATTAACCAGTGATAATCGCTGGCTGCTGCCTCCGGCGCCTAGTCCAGCCAACGCTTCCTGCTAATCTGACAAGAAAACGCCGGGTTTGATTAATCGTTGCTCGTACGATGCGTACCGAACTTGAGGGAGGGATTTCTGCGTCGCAACAGTTTGATGACGGGCGATGACTGGTGATGGGGACGCCTAAACGATAGGAGATAGGCCAAAAACGCAGCAGTGTGTCGTGTGTACTGGGTCGTGGTGGTGCATGCGATGGAGCTTGGGGGTGGCGGTGGACGGTGTGTGTAGTGTACCTTGGGAGTTGTTAATGGAGGAGCAGGTGGGCTTGTAGGTGCGATGCTGGGTGCTGACATAGGTCTTCAAAAATCTGCGTACGATTGGTGGTCTTGATTCCCCCTGCAAATGGGTTTGGATGACAGTGATGGGGCAGCAAATGAGGTCTGCAGTTTGACTGCGGTTTGACAGGGGCGGCAAATGATATGATTACATGGTAGCCAAGTAGCTTAACAACTTTGATCAATCGCTGCAAAATGTGTCATTTTCCACAGCAGATCCATCCATCAAGTTTGACAAACAAGATAAAAGCACCACTAGACCAGAATGTCAACATTTGTGCCATCTGGCATGTCCAAAATAACCCTCAACTAACGAAGCACCTCTTCTTCTAATCTAAAAAGATAAAAGATGAAAAAGGCAAGATCACATCCCCACCCGGCATCCAAAGCGAGCTCCACCTAGACTGGTAGTGGTGCTAGTATATACTCCACTCGTAGCACTACACATCGATTCCGGACTGGAGAAAATGGCAGACCCTACAGCTACATCAATCAAACAAAACAAAGACAAACATCCATCAAAGACAAGGCCGCATTTGTCCGAAAGAATGTTTAGGGCTTCTTTAGGGGCGCAAACCCGAAAAGAATGGAAGCAAAGCCGTCGTCTCATCTCAAAAGGGACGAAAGCTGGCGAAGGGGCGAGCCCCTCTCCCGTTGGCGCTTCCCCTTGTTCCGGCCCCTTCGTTCCTAGGCCTACCGGAACGGCTAGACCTAAACCACTCCGTGCACGCACGTCCGGCGTCGCCGTCTTTACATCTCAAAAGGCGGCGGCGGCGGCCGGGGAGCGCTTGTCCTGTGCTCCGGGGAGCGGCGCGGCGTGTCGCGGGAATAAGGCCCGGTCTGCGTGGCGGCGAGCGGTTTGCTGGTGCGGCTTGGACGGGGCGGGGCGCATGGGATTTGGGGGGCGTGGGGAGGGTAGGACAGGCGGGTGAGGCCGTGCACGGGAAAGTGGCCGGGGAAAAGGTGAAACTTTGGGGCTTTTGCTGGTTTTCTGTGGACGGTGTGCGTGTGGACCGTCGGCGTAAGGCTTTCGGGTCGGCTGTGCTCGTCTTTGCTCCACTCCGTGTATGCGTCCGGTTGATTGCGCGTACGTGCGTTCTCTTTTTTTCAAGAAAAAATGGCTTGAGACGAGAGCAGATTTTGAATTAACAAAGTCGTCAACCGATCAGTACTAGTACAACCATATTAAATCATTCAAAGAAAAATACCGAGATATATACGTGATGGATGGAAAGCAGCTAACACAGCCTTGCACGCATCAATCAGACAAGAAAGATACACATTTTTTTTTGAGAAATACAAGAAAGATACACATAAACATGAAACTAAAGGCGTTGGATGCATTTGATTGCTCGCATTAGGCCCAGCCAGACCCGCTCGGGAAGAAACACACTGTTTGGTTGCCACACACGCATCAAAATCTTAGCACGCGCGAACCTCAAAGCAGTCCTCAGTCAGGCCCGCCAAGGCTGAATCGGCAGCTTCCGGCGAGCCAAACTCGTGCGATGCAGGGGAGGGGAACGCGGCGCTGAGCAGTTGCGAGCAGGGAGATGGCCAGATCTCGCACGCGTCTTCGGAAAAGCGTCGGGACGATTTCGTGTCACCGTCCGCTGATTCGGTCACCCTATATAGCCAGCGTGACCAGAGCTAAAAAACTCCCGCCACCATTTCCCCTCTCTCGAGCTTTCTCTCCGGCGCGGATCCACATTGACGACAAGGTAACCGGCGCAACTGCTCCGATAACCGGTTGACGGCGGCGGCGAATCCACTGCTCCTTTTCTCCGACGTGTCCAGCGCCACCTCGCGGTTTCTCTGATGGCGTGTGTGAGTTCAATCACCCCCTCTTCTCTACTAGTTCTAGCCAGGTCTGTCCATGTGGTAGGGTTAGATCTTTCGATCTGTGTGACTGTGATGGATTTCAAGTATGGTAGGGGTTGTTTCCATGTCAGCAAAGATTGATAGCTTGTTGAACCTTGATGTTTGGGGTTTTGATTATATGGGATATTTTCCTTCCTCTAATGGGTACACTCATATTTTAGTTGCTGTTGATTATGTGCTAAGTGGGTAGAAGTTATTCCAACTAGTAGCGTTGATGACAGCACGTCTATTAAAATGCTTAAATAAGTTATCTTTCCGAGCTTGGAGCCCTTAGATATTTAATGACTGATGGTGGTTTGCATTTTATTCATGGTACATTCCGTAAACTCTTAGCTAAATATGATGTCGACCATAGAATTGCATCACCATATCATCCTCAGTCTAGTGGCCAGGTTGAATTGAGCAATAGAGAAATAAAATTAATTTTGCAAAAGGTCGTTAACCGATCTAGGAAGAATTGGTATAATAATTTAATGATGCAATGTGGGCTTATAGAACTGCTTATAAAAACCCTATAGGCATGTCTCCATTTAAAATGGTCTATGAACATGTCATTTGCTTCTTGAATTAGAACACAAAGCTTAATGGGTAATTAAAAAACTCAACTATGATTTTAATTTTGCCGGTGAAAAGAGATTATTTGACATTAGCTCTCTAGATGAATGGAGAACACAAGTTTATGAAAATGCCAAGTTGTTTAAAGAAAAAGTTAAAGATGGCATGACAAAAGAATACAAAAACGTGATTTAAAGTTGGTGGTTAAGTTTTATTGTACAACTCTCATTTCAGATTCTTTGCAGAAAAACTCCTCTCTAAATAGGAAGGTCCATATATTATCGAAGAAGTTTATCGCTCCGGAGCTATCAAGATTAACAATGCCGAGAGCACTAATCTGAGGGTGGTTAATGGGCAAAAAATTATATATTATATCTCAGGTACGTCCATTAATATTGAAATTAATATTATTCAAACAATAACACAGGAGGAACACATAAAGGAGACCATCCAGAATGCTTCAGAACTCTGAAAAGGAGTGGTATGTGATATGGTAAGTAACTGACTCCAAAAATTCCATAAAAGTATTTCTGTCCGTCTTGGAATATTAGAAAAAATAGAAAATTAAGAAACGGCCGAGAGGACCCACAAGGAGGTCACAAGGCATCAGAGCATGCCATACCCCCTAGGCGCGCCGTGTTGTCTTGTGAGGCCCTTGTGTGCCTTCCCGACACCGCTTTCTTCCCGAATACTTGTTTCACAAGATAAAAAATAATTATATATACTCATGTATGTTTAGACCACCATATTGCAAGTTTCTCCTTTGTTCATGTTTCGGGCTATTTTTCTGACAGGTCTGGATCACTATGTCTTTGCAAGAATCAGATGGGGAGAGCCATGTTTCCCATACTACCGCGGACCCAAGGGCCTATGGTGATGTCGGCCCCTATGTGTGGTCGATTGATGAGGAGATAGATGATGACTTGAAGAGGATGGATTCCTCGAGCGAGGAGGATGAAGAAACTTCCTTACCCCAACTAGGAGACATGCATATGGAATTCAAGAAATCAAGCATGTCGGTTACGGTTAAACCTCCCAATAATCGATTTACTTCTTATCATCACCTGCAAAAAGAGTGTTGCTTTATCTTCTACAGCCAAGCTGCATCCTTGGGTTGATGGTGCATTAACTGTCACCAACAAGCTCCGCAAGGAAATCATGGATCTTAAACGTCAAGTCAATAAGCTCAAAGAGGAAAATCGCATCCTCATGTGAAAGATCGTGGATGTCGCCTAGAAGGGGGGGGGGTGAATAGGCGCTTTAAAATAATTACGGTTTAGGCTTGAACGAATGCGGAATAAACCTAGCGGTTAATTTGACAAGCACAAAACCTACAACAACTAGGCTCACCTATGTGCACCAACAACTTATGCTAAGCAAGATAAACAACTAAGTGATAGCAAGATATATGACAAGAAACAATATGGCTATCACAAAGTAAAGTGCATAAGTAAAGGGTTCGGGTAAGAGATAACCGAGACACGCGGAGACGCGGATGCATCCCGAAGTTCACACCCTTGCGGATGCTAATCTCCGTTTGGAGCGGTGTGGAGGCACAATGCTCCCCAAGAAGCCACTAGGGCCACCGTAATCTCCTCACGCCCTCGCACAATGCAAGATGCCGTGATTCCACTAAGGGACCCTTGAGGGCGGTCACCGAACCCGTACAAATGGCAACCCTTGGGGGCGGTCACCGAACCCGTACACTTTGGAAACCCTTGGGGGCGGTCACCGGAACCCGTCAAATTGCTCGGGGCGATCTCCACAACCTAATTGGAGACCCCGACGCTTGCCCGGAGCTTTACACCACAATGATTGAGCTCCGAACACCACCAACCGTCTAGGGTGCCCAAGCACCCAAGAGGAACAAGCTCAAGGGCACCAAGCACCCAAGAGTAATAAGCTTCTCAACTTGTAACTTCCACGTATCACCGTGGAGGACTCAAACCGATGCACCAAATGCAATGGCAAGGGCACACGGAGTGCCCAAGTCCTTCTCTCTCAAATCCCACCGAAGCAACTAATGCTAGGGAGGAAAATGAGAGGAAGAACAAGAAGGAGAACACCAAGAACTCCAAGATCTAGATCCAAGGGGTTCCCCTCACATAGAGGAGAAAGTGATTGGTAGAAATGTGGATCTAGATCTCCTCTCTCTTTTCCCTGAAAAACTAGCAAGACTCCATGGAGGGATTGAGAGTTAGCAAGCTCGAAGAAGGTCAACAATGGGGGAAGAACACGAGCTCAAAGGATGAGGTTCATTGGGGAAGAAGACCTCCTTATATAGTGGGGGGAACAATCCAACCGTTACCCCCACTTCAGCCCCGCAGAGAGCGGTACTACCGCTTGGCCAGCGGTACTACCGCTTGCCCCTATAAGCGGTACTACCGCTCCCCCTCGCGGTACTGCCGCTGAGCCCAGAGCGGTACTACCGCGGTGGCAGGGCGGTACTACCGCATACGAGCGGTACTACGGCCCCCACTGCCGCGGCTAGTACCGTAAAACCCGACACGAAAAAGATCCCTCGAATCGAGGCGGTACTAGTACGAGACCGTACCGGTACTACGGCTGGGGCCACCAGCGGTACTACCGCTTGTAGCACCCAAGCGGTACTACCGCTCCGGCCCGCGGTACTACCGCTAGGAAACCAAAACTGCCATAACTTCTGCATATGAGCTCCGAATTGAGCAAACTCAAGCTTGTTGGATTGAGAAAGACGAGTAGCATCAAAACAGCTGGTGGCCCCAGCCGTAGTACCGCTGGTTATAGTAAGAAGAGGCAGGGGAGGTATGCCAACAAATAGAGGAGTGAAACCTCCAACCGAGAAGAACCGGCATAACCTCCAACATCGAAAACATCATAGAAGATGCGAGTGAACTCCGTTTTCGATGAACTCGAGCTTGTCATCAAGATGACCATAAGCTCCAAAACTCACAAAGAGAAGAACCAAAAAAGAACCAATAAAGATGATGCAAGGATGCAATGGTTTGAGCTCTCTATGAACAATACGATCAAGCTACTCATCGAGAGCCCCCCTTGATAGTACGGCAATCGATCCTATAACCCGGTCTCCCACCTACCATCATGAGACCGGTAAAATAGAAAACCTATCAAGAGCAAACCTTTGCCTTGCACATGGTCCACTTGAGCTAGATGATGACGATCTTGACTCCCTCAAGTTGGACCACCTTTCTTGGTTGCGTTGGCTCGATGAAGACTAGTTGATTGCTCCCCCATGCTCCACTATGGGTGAGCCACTCTTCCGCACATCTTCACAAGTCCATTGTCACCACAATGGATGGCAAGCTTCAAGCATTTGATCTCTTCATGATGCTTCACTTGAACTTGCACACCGCAACCTAACCCTACAAAGAACTCTCACGAAGATCATGGGTTAGTACACAAAGCGTAATTGACAATGCTCACCACACCATGGGATCGCTTGATCCCTCTCGGTACATCTTCTACGCTTTGTGAGTTGATCAAGTTGATTCACTCTTGACTTCGTCTTGATCAACCATGAATCTTTTCAACTCTCTTCATTTGGATGATGTCTAGAAGATATACATGAATGATCACACAATCTTCTTCTCCAAGACATGCTTGCAATAAGCTCAACTCTCACATGACCAATCTTTGGATAAATCCTTAATAACACCTTGGTCACCACATAAACTCCTTGATGAACTTCAAGAAATGCCTATGGACAAATCCTTCAAATATAACTCAAGGCAACCATTAGTCCATAGAGATTGTCATCAATTACCAAAACCAAACATGGGGGCACCGCATGTTCTTTCATCATGGGAATCATCACGAAGAATATTGCACCGCCAACACCGAAGAAAAAAACTTGAGTACACGGGTATGGGCACCACCCCTGGCTTGTTCCAAGCTTGGGGAAGGTGCCCCGATATCGTATCACCATCACTTTTATCATCATTATCTATCTTAGTTCGATCATTAGTTATTTCGTGATTTTGAAGAATAAAGTTTTAGTATGAATTAGCTTCAAGTGTTTGCTTCCTGATCTATCTATGTAACCGCGTGTGATAGTTATAAAATAAAGAGTAGTTTGAGTTTTGTTTCTTTACTTTCTTGTTTCAATCTTAGCAATAAAATAAATGGAAGGTCATATGCTAATCCCATGGGGAGTAATAACTTCACACAGAAAGAGTATGGTTGATAAAAATTATTAGGAATTAACAAACATAACATTGGTCATTGATGAAATTCATGCAAAATTAATAGAGGAAGAGAGGATTCACATATAAATACACTATCTTGGTCAAATAGTCGATGTTGGACAAGGAAGACAATGTAATGTGTTATATTTGCTTATATTCACATAGAAGTTATATTGTCATGGATCCTCTAGCCTGTGGTGCTTACTCATAACCTTTTGCTAGCCAAAACTTCGTACTAAGTAGAGATACTACTTGTACATACGAAACCCCTTAAACCCAGTTTCTTGCCATGAGAGTCCATCACATCTACGTATGGATTGAATAAGATCCTTCATGTCAGTTTCATCGGTGCAAAAAGCAATAAAATTGCTCCTAAATATGTATGATCTTTTATTGTAAGGGAAAATAAGCTTTGTACAATCTTGTGATGGCAAAGAAATAAAAGCGACAGACAGCATAATAAAGATTGCTATCAAAAGGGGAAATATAAATGATGTTCCTTTCCATTAAGAGCTTGCCCATTCAAAAACAAAAAGCGCATGACAAACTCTGCCTCCCTCCGTGAAGGTCCTATCTTTTACTTTTCAGTTTTTACTTTATGCAAGACTCAGTAATGTCCATCCCTATTCCATTCTTAATTACTCTCCACTTGGCAAGCATCATGTGGTAGGGAAAGATCTAGGCACATATATCCAGTTGGATGTAGGTAATCATGAATTATTATTGTTGTCATTATCCTTAAGGTAAATAAGTTGGCAGGTGAAAGCAATAAACCCTCATCTTGGTCTTGAGGCACAAAAGGTAAAAACAGAACACTCGGTCATCGAAATATACCCCCATGGTCTTTAATTCTGCTTGTGCGCGGGCCGTGTTCCTCCTCTCCACCTCCAGATCCAGTAGGAGTTGGTTTGTCTCCTTCTCCAGTGATACATACTGGGCCCTGATACGTCTCCAACGTATCTATATTTTTTTTTGTTCCATGCTATTATATTATCTGTTTTGGATGTTTTATATGCATTAATATGTTATTTTATATGATTTTTGGGACTAACCTATTAACCTAGAGCCCAGTGCCAGTTCCTATTTTTTTCTTTGTTTTAGAGTTTCACAGAAAAGGAATATCAAACGGAATGAAACTTCCGCGATGATTTTTCTTGGACCAGAAGACATCCAGTGGGCTTGGAGTGCACGTCAGGACAACCACAAGGCGGCCACAAGGTCGGGAGGCGCGCATGCTACCTCTTGAGCATGCGTTGGTTTTCCCTTGAAGAGGAAAGGGTGATGCAGCAAAGTAGCGTAAGTATTTCCCTCAGTTTTTTAGAACAAAGGTATCAATCCAGTAGGAGACTACACGCAAATCGCCTAGTACCTGCACAAACAATCAAGAACCTTGCAACCAACGCGATAAAGGGGTTGTCAATCCCTTCACGACCACTTGCAAAACTGAGATCTGATAAAGATAATAAGATAAATATTTTTGGTATTTTTGTTGTATATATTGGAAAATAAAAATTGCAAAATAAATAGTAAACTAGAATTGTAGATTGGAAACTTATATGATGTAAAGTAGACCCGGGGGCCATAGGTTTCACTAGTGGCTTCTCTCAAGATAGCATATATTACGGTGGGTGAACAAATTACTGCCGAGCAATTGATAGAAAAGAGCATAGTTATGAGAATATCTAGGCATGATCATGAACATAGGCATCACGTCCGTGTCAAGTAGACCGAAACGATTCTGCATCTACTACTATTACTCCACACATCGACCGCTATCCAGCATGCATCTAGAGTATTAAGTTCATAAGAACAGAGTAACGCATTAGGCAAGATGACATGATGTAGAGGGATAAACTCAAGCAATATGATATAAACCCCATCTTTTTATCCTCGATGGCAACAATACAATACGTGTCGGTTCCCTTTATTTCACTGGGATCGAGCACCGCAAGAATGAACCCAAAGCTAAGCACTTCTCCCATTGCAAGAAAGATCAATCTAGTAGGCCAAACTAAACCGATAATTCGAAGAGACTTGCAAAGATATTAAATCATGCATATAAGAATTCAGAGAAGAATCAAATATTGTTCATAGATAATCCTGATCATAAACCCACAGTTCATCGGATCTTGGCAAACACACCGCAAAAAGTATTACATCGAATTGATCTCCAAGAACATCGAGGAGAACTTTGTATTGAGAACCAAAGAGAGAGAAGAAGCCATCTAGCTAATAACTATGGACCCGAAGGTCTGTGGTAAACTACTCACACATCATCGGAGAGCCTATGGTGTTGATGTAGAAGCCCTCCGTGATCGAATCCCCCTCCGGCAGATCGCCAGAAAAGGCCCCAAGATGGGATCTCACGGGTACAGAAGGTTGCGGCGATGGAAAAGTGGTTTCGTGGCTCTCCTGTATGTTTTTAGGGTATAAGAGTATATATAGGCAAAAGAAGTAGGTCGGTGGAGCTACGAGGGGCCCACGATGGTGGGGGGCGTGCCCTCCTGCCTCGTGGCCGCCTTGTTGCGTCTCTGACTTCCACCCCAAGTCTCCTGGATTGCGTTTGTTCCAAGAAAGATCCTCGCGAAGGTTTCATTCCGTTTGATATTCCTTTTCTGCGGAACACTGAAATAGGCAAAAAAACAACAATTTGCACTGGGCCTTCGGTTAATAGGTTAGTCCCAAAAATAATATAATAGAGTATATTAAAGCCCATTAAACATCCAAAACAGATAATATAATAGCACGGAACAATCAAAAATTATAGATACGTTGGAGACGTATCAAGCATCCCCAAGCTTAATTCCTGCTCGTCCTCGAGTAGGTAAATGATAAAAACAGAATTTTTGATGTGAAATGCTACCTAACATAATTTTCAATGTAATTCTCTTTAGTGTGGCATGAATGTTCAGATCCCAAAGATTGAAGACCAAAGTTTAATATTGACATAAAAATAATAATGCTTCAAGCATACTAGTCAAGCAATTATGTCTTATCAAAATAACATAGCCAAAGAAAGCTTATCCCTACAAAATCATATAGTTTGGACATGCTTCATTTTCGTCACACAAAATACTCTCATCATGCACAACCTCGATGACAAGCCAAGCAATTGTTTCATACTTTAGTATTCTCAAACTTTTTCAACTTTCACGCAATACATGAGCGCGAGCCATGGACATAGCACTATGGGTGGAATAGAATATGATGATGGAGGTTGTGTGGAGAAGACAAAAAAAGGAGAAAGTCTCACATCGATGCGGCTATTCAACGGGCTATGGAGATGCCCATCAATTGATGTCAATGCGAGGAGTAGGGATTGCCATGCAACGGATGCACTAGAGCTATAAATGTATGAAAGCTCAACAAAAGAAACTAAGTGGGTGTGCATCCAACTTGCTTGCTCACGAAGACCTAGGCATTTGAGGAAGCCCATTGTTGGAATATACAAGCCATGTTCTATAATGAAAAATTCCCACTAGTATATGAAAGTGACAAAATAAGAGACTCTCTATCATGAAGATCATGGTGCTACTTTGAAGCACAAGTGTGGAAAAAGGATAGTAGTGTTGTCCCTTCTCTCTTTTTCTCTCTTTTTTTGGGCCTTCTCTTTTTTTTGGCCTTTCTCTTTTTTGCCTTTATTTTTTTATTTTTTCCCTCACATGGGACAATGCTCTAATAATGATGATCATCACACTTCTATTTATTTACAACTCAAGGATTACAACTCGATACTAGAACAAAATCTGACTCTATATGAGTGCCTCCGGCAGTGTACCGGGATGGGCATTGAATCAAGAGTGACATGTATGAAAAATTATGCATGGTGGCCTTGCCACAAATACGATGTCAACTACATGATCATGCAAGGCAATATGACAATGATGAAGGGTGTCATAATAAACGGAACGGTGGAAAGTTGCATGGCAATATATCTCGGAATGGCTATGGAAATGCCATAATAGATAGGTATGGTGGCTGTTTTGAGGAATATATAAGGAGTCTTATGTGTGATAGAGCGTATCATATCACGGGGTCTGGATGCACCGGCGAAGTTTGCACCAACTCTCGAGGTGAGAAAGGACAATGCACGGTACCGAAGAGGCTAGCAATGATGGAAGGGTGAGAGTGCGTATAATCCATGGACTCAACATTAGTCATAAAGAACTCACATACTTATTGCAAATCTACAAGTCGTCGAAACCAAGCACTACGCGCATGCTCCTAGGGGGATAGATTGGTAGGAAAAGACCATCGCTCGTCCCCGACCGCCACTCATAAGGAAAGCAATCAAAGAATACCTCATGCTTCAAATTTGTCACACAACGTTTACCATACGTGCATGCTACGGGACTTGCAAACCTCAACACAAGTATTTCTCAATTCCACAATCACTCAACTAGCACGACTCTAATATTACCATCTTCATATCTCAAAACAATCATCAAGTATCAAACTTCTCATAGTATTCAATGCACTCTATATGGAAGTTTTTATTATACCCATCTTGGATGCCTATCATATTAGGACTAACTTTATAGCCAAAGCAAATTACCATGCTGTTCTAAAAGACTCTCAAAATCATATAAGTGAAGCATGAGAGATTAATAATTTCTATAAAATAAAACCACCACCGTGCTCTAAAAAGATATAAGTGAAGCACTAGAGCAAAATTATCTAGCTCAAAAGATATAAGTGAAGCACATAGAGTATTCTAATAAATTCCGATTCATGTGTGTCTCTCCAAAAGGTGTGTACATCAAGGATGATTGTGGTAAACTAAAAAGCAAAGTCTCAAATCATACAAGACGCTCCAAGCAAAACACATATCATGTGGTGAATAAAAATATAGCCTCAAGTAAAGTTACCGATAGACGAAGACGAAAGAGGGGATGCCTTCCGGGGCATCCCCAAGCTTAGGCTTTTGGTTGTCCTTGAATTTTACCTTGGGGTTCCTTGGGCATCCCCAATCTTAGGCTCTTGCCACTCCTTATTCCAAAATCCTTCAAATCTTTACCCCAAAACTTGAAAACTTCACAACACAAAACTCAAACAGAAAATCTCATGAGCTCCGTTAGTGTAAGAAAACAAACCACCACTTTTAGGTACTGTTATTAACTCATTATTTATTTGTATTAGTGTTAAACCTAATGTATTCCAACTTCTCTATGGTTCATACCCCCCGATACTAGCCATAGATTCATCAAAATAAGCAAACAACACACGAAAAACAGAATAGTCTGTAGTAATATGTATCAAACGTATACTTCTGGAATTCCAAAAATTCTTAAATAAATTGGTGGACGTGAGGAATTTATCTATTAATCATCTGCAAAAATAATCAATCTAAAATCACTCTCCAGTAAAAAATGGCATCTAATCTCGTGAGCGCTAAAGTTTCTGTTTTTTACAGCAAGATCATAAAGACTTCACCCAAGTCTTCCCAAAGGTTCTACTTGGCACAAACACTAATTGAAACATAAAATCACATCTAAACAGCGGCTAGATAAATTATTTATTAGTAAACAGGAACAAAAAGCAAGGAACAAAAATAAAATTGGGTTGCCTCCCAACAAGCGCTATCGTTTAACGCCCCTAGCTAGGCATAAAAACAAGAATAGATCTAGGTATTGTCATCTTTGGTAGGCAATTCTTCAATAGAACACTTATAACCCTTGGGAGTTTCCTTATTTTTATTAATGATCAAACTCCTAGGCAAGAAATCAAGAAATTCATTTGTCTCAAAAGGTTCCTTAATGATAGCGAAAAAGTTGGGGTGAACACTTATTGATCTGAGATCCGCATTCTCCTTACTGGAAGATTCACCCTTATTTTTAGGAACATACATAAACTTGGCAACTTTGGTAGGAGGAGGGTTTGAAGTGTTTCTCACGGCAGAAAAGGCAGACCCTAAGTTGGTAATAATATCCTCAAGTTTATCAATTCTAGTGGAATCTTGATCTATCTTTTCATTAACTATGGGTTCTTTTTCTCTGAAATTTTCAAGAGTAACTTCTACCTTAGATCCATATTGGGTAATTTGGTTGTGGATCTTTTTATCCAAATTCTCGATAAACTCTACGGTGGCAACTTTATTTTCAATAATTTCAAGCCTTTGCATCACATGTTCCAAAGTTATTCCAAAGTTAAAATAGTTACATTAACCAAAAGAGGTGGTGGGCCAAACAAATCTATCCTAGCATTATAAGAATCAAAAGTATGGCTATCCAAGAAATTCCCTCCGGTAATGGTATCAAGAATATATCTGTTCCAAGGAGTGATGTCTACATAAAAATTGCGAAGAAGAACGGAAGTAGATTGCTTCCTAGTGGATCTATTCTGAGCATTGCAAATTCTATACCAAGCATCTTTTAGATTTTCTCCCTCCCTTTGTTTAAAATTAAGAACTTCATTATCGGGAGTACTAACAATGATAGAAGGACTGGCCATGATAGAGAAACAAACGATCTAACACACGGACACACAAGAAGCAAGCGAAACGATACGAACGGAAAAAGGGCGAATAAAACGGCAAAGGTGAAGTGGGGGAGAGGAAAACGAGAGGCAAATGGCAAATAATGTATTGCGAGGGATAAGAGTTTATGATGGGTACTTGATATGTATTGACCTGAGCGTAGATCTCCTCGGCAACGGCGCCAAAAATCCTTCTTGCTACCTCTTGAGCATGCGTTGGTTTTCCCTTGAAGAGGAAAGGGTGATGCAGCAAAGTAGCATAAGTAATTCCCTCAGTTTTTGAGAACCAAGGTATCAATCCAGTAGGAGACTACACGCAAATCACCTAGTACCTGCACAAACAATCAAGAACCTTGCAACCAACGCGATAAAGGGGTTGTCAATCCCTTAACGGCCACTTGCAAAAGTGAGATCTGATAAAGATAATAAGATAAATGTTATTGGTATTTTTGTTGTATAGATTGGAAAATAAAGATTGCAAAATAAATAATAAACTAGAATTGTAGATTGGAAACTTATATAATATAAAGTAGACCCGGGGGCCATAGGTTTCACTAGTGGCTTCTCTCAAGATAACATATATTACGGTGGGTGAACAAATTACTGCCGAGCAATTGATAGAAAAGCGCATAGTTATGAGAATATATAGGCATGATCATAAACATAGGCATCACGTCCGTGTCAAGTAGACCGAAACGATCCTGCATCTACTACTATTATTTCACACATAGACCGCTATCCAGCATGCATCTAGAGTATTAAGTTCATATGAACATAGTAACGCATTAGGCAAGATGACATGATGTAGAGGGATAAACTCAAGCAATATGACATAAACCCCATCTTTTTATCCTTGATGGCAAGGTCCCTTTCTGTCACTAGGATCGAGCACCGCAAGATTGAACCCAAAGCTAAGCAGTTCTCCCATTGCAAGAAAGATCAATCTAGTAGGCCAAACTAAACCGATAATTCGAAGAGACTTGCAAAGATATTAAATCATGCATATAAGAATTCAGAGAAGAATCAAATATTGTTCATAGATAATCTTGATCATAAACCCACAATTCATCGGATCTGGGCAAACACGCCGCAAAAAGTATTACATCAAATAGATCTCCAAGAACATCGAGGAGAACTTTGTATTGAGAACCAAAGAGAGAGAAGAAGCCATCTAGCTAATAACTATGGACCCGAAGGTCTACGGTAAACTACTCACACATCATCGGAGAGGCTATGGTGTTGATGTAGAAGCCCTCCGTGATCGAATCCCCCTCCAGCAGATCGCCAGAAAAGGCCCCAAGATGGGATCTCACGGGTACAGAAGGTTGCGGCGGTGGAAAAGTGCTTTCGTGGCTCCCTGGATGTTTTCAGGGTATAAGAGTATATATATAGGCGAAAGAAGTAGGTCGGTGGAGCTACGAGGGGCCCACGAGGGTGGGGGCGCGCCTACCCCCTGGGCGCACCCTCCTGCCTCATGACCGCCTCATTGCCTCTCTGACTTCCACTCCAAGTCTCCTGGATTGAGTTTGTTCCAAGAAAGATCCTCGCGAAGGTTTCATTCCGTTTGATATTCCTTTTCTACGAAACACTGAAATAGGCAAAAAAACAACAATTTGCACTGGGCCTTCGGTTAATAGGTTAGTCCCAAAAATAATATTAAAGAGTATATTAGAGCCCATTAAACATCCCAAACAGATAATATAATAGCATGGAACAATAAAAAATTATAGATACGTTGGAGACGTATCAGCGCCCCCACCCTTGTGGGCCCCTCGTGACTCCACCGACCTATTTCTTCTGCCTATATATTCTTAAATATCCCAAAACCTACAGGGGAGCCACAAAACCACTTTTCCACCGCCGCACCCTTTTGTACCCGTGAGATCCCGTCTAGGGGCCTTTTCCGGCGTCCTGCCGGAGGGGGATTCGATCACGGAGGGCTTCTACATCAACACCATTGCCTCTCCGATGAAGTGTGAGTAGTTTACCACAGACCTACGGGTCCATAGCTAGTAGGTAGATGGATTCTTCTCTCTCTTTGATTCTCAATACAAAGTTCTCCTTGATGTTCTTGGAGAATATTCGATGTAATACTCTTTTGTGGTGTGTTTGCCGAGATCCGATGAATTGTGGATTTATGATCAGCTTATCTATGAATATTATTTGAATCTCCTCTAAATTCTTATATGCATGATCTGATATCTTTGCAAGTCTCTTCGAACTATCGATTTGGTTTGGCCAACTAGATTGGTTTTTCTTGCAATGGGAGAAGTGAAGGAAATATGCCCTAGAGGCAATAATAAAGTTATTTATATTACCTTATATCATGATAAATGTTTATTATTCATGCTAGAATTGTATTAACCGAAAATTTAATACATGTGTGAATACATAGACAAACAGAGTGTCACTAGTATGCCTCTACTTGACTAGCTCGGTAATCAAAGATGGTTAAGTTTCCTAGCCATGGACAAGAGTTCTCA
Organism: Aegilops tauschii subsp. strangulata; assembly: GCF_002575655.3. Classification (NCBI taxonomy): domain Eukaryota; kingdom Viridiplantae; phylum Streptophyta; class Magnoliopsida; order Poales; family Poaceae; genus Aegilops; species Aegilops tauschii. Next base: position 492,531,933 of record NC_053039.3, read on the forward strand.
TTTGATGAACGGGATCACATCATTAGAAATGATGTGATTGACTTGACCCATCCGTTAGCTTAGCACTATGATCGTTTAGTTTATTGCTATTGCTTTCTTCATGACTTATACATGTTCCTATGACTATGAGATTATGCAACTCCCGAATACCGGAGGAACACTTTGTGTGCTATCAAACATCACAACATAACTGGGTGATTATAAAGATGCTCTACAGGTGTCTCCGATGGTGTTTGTTGAGTTGACATAGATCGAGATTAGGATTGTTCACTCCGATTGTCGGAGAGGTATCTCTGGGCCCTCTCGGTAATGCACGTCACTATAAGCCTTGCAAGCAATGTGACTAATGAGTTAGTTAAGGGATGATGCATTACAGAACGAGTAAAGAGACTTGCCGGTAACGAGATTGAACTAGGTATTGAGATACCTGAAGGAAATATGCCCTAGAGGCAATAATAAAGTTATTATTTATTTCCGTATTTCATGATAAATGTTATTTATTCATGCTAGAATTGTATTAACCGGAAACTTAGTACATGTGTGGATACACAGACAAATAGAGCGTCACTAGTATGCCTCTACTTGACTAGCTCGTTGAATCAAAGATGGTTAAGTTTCCTAGCCATAGACATGAGTTGTCGTTTGATTAACGGGATCACATCATTAGAGAATGATGTGATTGACTTGACCCATTTCATTAGCTTAGCATACGATCGTTTAGTATATTGTTATTGCTTTCTTCATGACTTATACATGTTCCTATGACTATGAGATTATGCAACTCCCAAATACCGGAGGAACACTTTGTGTGCTACCAAACGTCACAACGTAACTAGGTGATTATAAAGGTGCTCTACAGGTGTCTCCGATGGTACTTGTTGAGTTGGCATAGATCGAGATTAGGATTTGTCACTCTGATCGTCGGAGAGGTATCTCTGGGCCCTCTCGGTAATGCACATCACTATAAGCCTTGCAAGCAATGCAACTAATGAGTTAGTTGCGGGATGATGTATTACGGAACGAGTAAAGAGACTTGCCGGTAACGAGATTGAACTAGGTATTGAGATGCCGACGATCGAATCTCGGGCAAGTAACATACCGATGACAAAAGGAACAAACTTATGTTGTTATGCGGTTTGACCGATAAAGATCTTCATAGAATATGTAGGAGCCAATATGAGCATCCAGGTTCCGCTATTGGTTATTGACCGGAGACGTGTCTCGGTCATGTCTACATAGTTCTCGAACCCGTAGGGTCCGCACGCTTAACGTTCGGTGACGATCGGTAATATGAGTTTATATGTTTTGATGTACCGAAGGTAGTTCGGAGTCCCGGATATGATCACGGACATGACGAGGAGTCTCGAAATGGTCGAGACATACAGATCGATATATTGGAAGCCTATATTTGGACATCGGAATGGTTCTGGGTGAAATCGGGATTTTACCGGAGTGCCGGGGGGGGGGGGGGTTACCGGAACCCCCCGGGGATTAATGGGCCTTGATGGTCCCTAGTGGAGAGAGAGGGGCCGGCCAGGGCAGGCCGCGCGCCCCCTCCCCTTGAGTCCAAATAGGACAAGGAATGGGGGGGGGGGGCGACGTCCCCCTTGCCTTTCCCCTCTCCCACTGCTTCCTTCCCCCTCCTAGTGGGACTAGGAAAGGGGAGTCCTACTCCCACTAGGAGGAGGACTCCTCCTATTGGCGCACCCTGGTAGGGTCAGCCGGCCTTCCCCCTTGCTCCTTTATATACGGGGGCAGGGGGCACCCCAGGACACACAAGTTGATCAGTTGATCTTTTAGCCGTGTGCGGTGTCCCCCTCCACCATAATCCACCTCGGTCATATCGTAGCGGTGCTGAGGTGAAGCCCTGCGCCGGTAGCATCATCATCACGTCGTCGTGCTGACGGAACTCTCCCGCGAAGCTCTGCTGGATCCTGAGTTCATGGGATGTCACCGAGCTGAACGTGTGCTGAACTCGGAGGTGCCGTGCGTTCGGTACTTGGATCGGTTGGATCGTGAAGACGTATGACTACATCAACCGCGTTCTCATAACGCTTCCGCTTACGGTCTACGAGGGTACGTGGACGACACTCTCCCCTCTCGTTGCTATGCATCACCATGATCTTGCGTGTGCGTAGGAATTTTTTTGAAATTACTACGTTCCCCAACAGTGGCATCCGAGCCAGGTTTATGCGTAGATGTTATACACACGAGTAGAACACAAGTGAGTTGTGGGCGATACAAGTCATACTGCTTACCAGCATGTCACACTTTGATTCGGCGGTATTGTTGGATGAAGCGGCCCGGACCGACATTACACGTACGCTTACGCGAGCCTGGTTCTACCGACGTGCTTAGCACACAGGTGGCTGGCGGGTGTGAGTTTCTCCAACTTTAGTTGAATCGAGTGTGGCTACGCCCGGTCCTCGTGAAGGTTAAAACAGCACATACTTGACGAAATATCGTTGTGGTTTTGATGCGTAGGTAAGAACGGTTCTTGCTCAGCTCGTAGCAGCCACGTAAAACTTGCAATAAAAAAGTAGAGGACGTCTAACTTGTTTTTGCAGGGCATGCTGTGATGTGATATGGTCAAGACATGATGCTAAATTGTATTGTATGAGATGATCATGTTTTGTAACAGAGTTATCGGCAACTGGCAGGAGCCATATGGCTGTCGCTTTATTGTATGAAATGCAATCGCCATGTAATTGCTTTACTTTATCACTAAGCGGTAGCGATAGTCGTAGAAGTAATAGTTGGCGAAACGACAACGATGCTACGATGGAGATCAAGGTGTCGCGCCGGTGACGATGGTGATCATGACGGTGCTTTGGAGATGGAGATCAAAGGCAAAAGATGATGATGGCCATATCATATCACTTATATTGATTGCATGTGATGTTTATCTTTTATGCATCTTATTTTACTTAGATCGACGGTAGCATTATAAGATGATCTCTCACCAAATTTTAAGGTATAAGTGTTCTCCCTGAGTATGCACCGTTGCGAAAGTTCGTCGTGCCGAGACACCACGTGATGATCGGGTCTGATAAGCTCTACGTTCACATACGACGGGTGCAAGCCAGTTTTGCACACGCAGAATACTCAGGTTAAACTTGACGAGCCTAGCATATGCAGATATGGCCTCGGAACATTGGAGACCGAAAGGTCGAGCGTGAATCATATAGAAGATATGATCAACATAGTGATGTTCACCATCGAAAACTACTCCATCTCACGTGATGATCGGACATGGTTTAGTTGATACGGATTATGTGATCACTTAGATGATTAGAGGGACCAGTCGTCAACCCGTGCATTCGCATGGGCTAGTTTAGTAATGTGCAATGGGTTGAGTTTGGAGACTACATTTCATTTACCGGGATTAATGAAATTGGTAATTCCCAAATTTCTATTGTAACAGTTCCATCTTTAGATCTTTTTATAGAGAAAAGGAACAGTTGCACGCATCAGCGACCATTTGTTCATACTGTTTATCTTGTTCAAAAAAATTCTCATTAAAAGACAAAAGCCTTGTCCATACCTAATAAAATAAAATCATGCATAGAGAAAATGGTCATTCGGTCGAGCTTCTGTACATGTCGAGATGGTTGCACTTCGGTGCATCTGCTTTGCTTCCATCACATCATAATGTATTGATCTAAACATGTTCGCTTTCCATATATTAGTCATTTCCTAAAAGTAAAATGCTAATATATTAACATATAGACAAAAGTAAACTTTTCTGGTCCCTATTTTGAATTCACATGCAATTTGGCTAATAAGGTATATACAAAAACCTTACTGAAATAATTTGGTATATAATGGAACCAAAAGAAAATATGAATCCATATGTAGCAAAATACTGATACAATATTTACCTGATATCTTATTTATCTAACCGAACAAACCGATGCACATACCACGTATCCAGTATCTACACCGCATATATGTCGTACCAAAAAATTAATATGCATGTTATTCCTAACGTGGTAGTTTGCCGAGTTCTCCATTTTTGAAACTTGGCAATGGTTATTTAAATGTTTGTCGAGTGCCCGATAATAAGACCTCGGCAAAGTTAATGATTGCCCACGTCCACCCAACCATGTGACTGTTTGCCGAGAACAGAGCTCGGCAAAGACAATGCCAAGTGGTTTCTTGGCTTTGTCGAGTATGCTGGAAACTCGGCCAATTCGGCGATTCCAGTAGTGACATGGCATTAATAATAAACTTTATCATGTTCACGTTCCATAAAATAACTATCTTTCCTAAATGTAGACTATTCTTGGGTGCACACTTAGTTTTGTCGCTTGTATGTAAGATTGACCTTTATAACATGGCACCCTGGGATTCGGTTGCAGTCAGTTGGGGTACCGGAGATGTATTGGGTTTGACTACCATAGACTTGTTTTCATACGTTTACATAGGTTTGGGTTATTGGGCAAATAATCTGATTGTATGCTGCAAAATAACAAACAAAACATGTTTAACATATCCGTCTACTCTCAAAAACCAAATATTTATATCATATTTTTACCCTAGATTAACTTACAAAAATTATAGTGTATGGACTTATATTAAGTTCAATTGTTACTTATTAGCAAAACAAAATTCAGTACCCTATCAGTCAGAAAAACAATTCGAGATACGATAGGCAACTCTAACCTTTGATGTATTAGGCAATGCAAAGTTGGCAAGACGGTGGCCTGATGAGATATATGATTATGCATGAGCCTATTTTTCATGGTGGGATTGCCATAGTTCTGCTCTGATTCAGTCTCAGGCATTCAGAAAGGTTAATTAGAATCCCTCCAATTTTGTGATCTGGTGGCTTTCGTGGATAAGCTTAAAAGTTTCTTCCTGCATGCATAATCTATTGCATGTAACATGAACAATGATAAAATCTATTGACTTGCCTATTTAATTAGTTAATGAACAACAATCGTCCATTGATGAACGCTACCAGCAAACAAATAGCTTACAACGGTGCATACTAAAACACACTGTAATTGAATAATAAAATATTATACTACCTCAGATCAAAAGTTTCTTCACACGCTTAATAGTGGAAGGTCTTGTATTGCAATTCAACGACCAATTTTGTATAATGTGTGGAGGCACCAAATTATATAATCAGTAGATGATGTTCATCACCTTCATTGAAATCTCGCTTTTCTCAAATTTGCCACTGGATCTATCTCACTGCATTTTCTTCATCATCTGCAACGCACAGAGAGAGAGAGAGAGAGAGAGAGAGCGGGGGGCAGACAATTTGATGATGTTCATCACCTGCATGCAAATCTCACTTTTCTCATATTTTTTCTCTGAGAAAGATAATTGCGGGGGAGAGAGAGAGGAGATGCTTGCGGGAGGAGAACGCATGGAGGTTATGCGATGGAGACCACGACCAGGACCATAGCGAGCCTGCGGCAGGAAGGGGCGATTGAGACCTCGGCCAAGAGCTCTCGATCAGGGTTTAGGCTGAGGCGATTTTTTGAGTAGACGATCGTGGAGGCTAGGGCAAATAGATCAGGACTCTGATTCAGGCCGTGGAGAATTTTTTTTCGGGGGGTGGAAGGACGTGAGGCTCTTTTGCGTACAATTGAGATTGGATTTTTTTTGGGTGGAAGGACGTGAAGCTTTTTAGGTACAGTTGAGATTAGATTTTTTTTGACAACCGAGAAAGGATGTGAAGATTTTTTTTCTAGCTGAGGATTTTATGATCGTATCTACACCGTAATAACTCGGTCCCACCAGATGAACGGCTCGTAAAATCTGATTAACGTGGGAATTTACGGGAAGTCAAGAATTAGTATAGGTATAGATAGATAGATAGATGTCTATCTAAGTGGGAGTTCTTAAGTAATATGATTAATTGAACTTTAATTTATCCTGAACTTAGTCCTGGTAGTATTAGCAGATCTATGTTGTAGATCAATAGCTCGCATTTAGCTCCCCTGTTTTATTTTTGATATGTTCCTAGAGAAAACTAAGTTGAAAGATGTTAGTAGCAATGATGCGGATTGGATCCGTGATCTGAGGATTATCCTCATTGCTGTACAGAAGAATTATGTCCTTGATCCACCGCTAGGTGACAGACCGATTGCAGGAGCAAATGCAACCGTTATGAACGTTTGGCAAGATCGATATGATGACTACTTGATAGTTTAGTGCACCATGCTTTACGGCTTAGAATCGGGGCTTCAAAGACGTTTTTTGAAACGCCACGAAGCATATGAGATGTTCCAAGGGTTGAAATTAGTATTTCAGACTCATGCCCATGTCGAAAGGTATGAGACCTTTGACAAGTACTTTGCCTACAAGATGGAGGAGAATAGCTCAGCTAGTGAGCACGTGCTCAGAATGTCTGAGTACTACAATCACTTGAATCAAGTGGGAGTTAATCTTCCAGATAAGATAGTGATTGACAGAGTTCTCTAGTCACTATCACCAAGTTACTAGAACTTCGTGATGAGCTATAATATGCAAGGGATAACGGAAACGATTCCCAACCTCTTCGTGATGCTGAAATCGATGAAGGTAGAAATCAACAAAAGCATCAAGTGTTGATGGTTGACAAGACCACTAGTTTCAAGAAAAGGGCAAAGGGAAGAAGGGGAACTTCAAAAAGAACGGCAAGCAAGTTGCTGCTCCCGTGAAGAATCCCAAAGCTAGACCCAAGCCTGAAACTGAGTGCTTCTACTGCAAAGGAAATGGTCACTGGAAGTGGAACTAACCTAGATACTTGGCGGATAAGAAGGATGGCAAAGTGAACAAAGGTATATTGGATATACATGTTATTGATGTGTACTTTACTAGTATTTATACCAACCCCTCGGCATTTGATACTAGTTCAGTTGCTAAGAGTAGTAACTCGAAACGGGAGTTGCAGAATGAACAGAAACTAGTTAAGGGCGAGGTGAGGATGTGTGTTGGAAGTAGTTCCAATATTGATATGATCATCATCGCACACTCCCTATACTTTCGAGATTAGTGTTGAACCTAAATAAGTGTTATTTTGGTGTTTGCGTTGAGCATGAATATGATTTGATCATGTTTATTGCAACACGGTTATTCATTTAAGTTAGAGAATAATTGTTGTTCTGTTTACATGAATAAAACCTTCTATGGTCATACACCCAATGAAAATGGTTTGTTGGATCTCGATCATAGTGATACATATATTCATAATATTGAAGCCAAAAGATGCAAAGTTAATAATGATAGTGCAACTTATTTGTGGCACTGCCGTTTAGGTCATATTGTTGTAAAGTGTATGAAGAAACTCCATGCTGATGGGATTTTGGAATCACTTGATGCTTGCGAACCATGCCTTATGGCCAAGATGACTAAGACTCCGTTCTCCAGAACAATGGAGCGAGCAACAGACTTGTTGGAAATAATACATACTGATGTATGCAGTCCGATGAGTGTTGAGGCTCGCGGCAGGTATCGTTATTTTCTGACCTTCACAGATGATTTGAGCAGATATGGGTATATCTACTTAATGAAACATAAATCTGAAACATTTGAAAAGTTCAAATAATTTCAGAGTGAAGTGGAAAATCATCATAACAAGAAAATAAAGTTTCTACGATCTAATCGTGGAGGAGAATATTTGAGTTACGAGTTTGGTCTTCATTTGAAACAATGCGGAATAGTTTCGCAACTCATGCCACCTGGAGCACCACAGCGTAATGGTGTGTCCGAACATCATAAACGTACTTTATTAGATATGGTGCAATCTATGATGTCTCTTACCGATTTACCACTATCGTTTTGGGGTTATGCATTAGAGTGTAGCGACCAGACCTCAAACAGTCTGTGCTGCTGTGCACCAGTGTCATCCCTGGATCAGTAATGCTGACACGCACAGTACAAATGGAGGATTTATAACAGAGTAGCAATCACACACTTATTACAACGAATATCTCAAAGAGAATAAGTATGATAAATATGTCTTAAGGCCATCTAAATACGACAACAGTGGAAGGCTTGGAAGATAAGTGAGTCCATCAACTCCAACGGCATCACTGAGTATAAGACCACGACCTAAGGCACCTTACTCGTCGTCTGAAAAGTCTGCAACATGAAACGTTGCAGCCCGAAAATGGGTCAGCACATGAAATATGTTGGCAATGCAACACATAGAGAATAATGAACATAATAATGCTATACTACATGCATATATGGCTGGTGGAAAGCTCTATGGTTACAGTTTTGCGAAAAGCCAATTTTTCCCTACTGCAAAGGAATAAATTTTATTTAACTATCATGGTGGTTGTTAAACATTGAGATGGTTGACAGCATCTCAATCCCAATTAAATATCATCATTAACCCAACAAGATTAATTAAAGTAACATGATGAGATTCACATGATAATGCAAGTACTGGATACTCAAGTTGTCCATAACCGGGGACACGGCTAACCATGATTAGTTTGTACACTCTGCAGAGGCTTGTGCACTTTTCCCACAAGACTCGATCGCCTCCGCTTGATTCTCGCACTACATGATGTTTGAGAAACGGATGACCGAGACACAGTCTTTCAGAAGTGTTTGCACCTTACGATGTGATAGACCGTACCACCTACATCCCCTACATCTGCAAGTCTACCACTGTAAGAGTTCACACAACTTAATCAACTATGCTAGAGCCCATAATAGTTTGCGGCTGCACACGGAAGTTTCTAGCATGAATAATCTCATGATCCCTTTGAACCTGGGTGGCGGTCCAAAAGAAAAACAGGCAATCCTGGAATACCCAGGTACCTCAATCCACCCAGATGTGAGTTTTAGTTGCCACCTTAAGTAAACCATTAATTAACAATCTCACATCTGTCATGAATACTCTCAAACCCAATCCATGTCTACGAGCATAGCATAGCAATATAATAGCAAACATAGAAGTAACTCCCAAGGGTTCGATAATAAAACAGGTAATAGGTACTACCTCAACTACTTCCCAATACCCACAGTTTAATTAGATCCTAACCATGCAATGTTTGAGGATTGATCTAATGCAATAAAAACTGGGTAGGGAAGAATATGATCAAAGTGTTACTTGTCTTGCTGATGATCCGCGAAACCTAGAGATTCGAAGTAACAAGCGGCGCACTCCGGGTACTCTATCGCAAACAAACAAGCAAACAATAAGTACTCATCTAATGCACAAGTAAAACTCAAATAAAATATCCAACCAGAAAGTTCAACTTAAGAACTCCGGTTTGCAAAAAGAATCAAATCGAACGAAGCAACGAGAGTCAAACGGCGAAAGAAACAAGCTTCGTTTACTAATCTGGATCTAGGTCAAATTTTACAGTAGCAAAAACTTGTTTGAGTAGGTTAAACGGAAAGAGAATTTCGATATGAAACTCTAGGCGCTTGAATCACCTGATTCCGATAAACGAGCGAAAAGTTAAACGAAAACGAAGATCTGATCTGAAATCATGATCTGGAATAATCGCGGAAAAATCCTACGAAAAAGAAAACTGACGAACAGTTAAAGAACGGACGTTCGTTAACAGCGAAAATCCGACGAACACGTTTGTTAAAGCGAACGGGTCGATGAACGTTCACTAAATAATAAAACCGAAAAGAAAAAAAAACGATCTGAAAAAAAACGAAAACTAGGGTTTAGAAAAAAAAACGAACGGTTTCTTTTTTTTAGAAAACCGGCAAGGCGGCGGCGGCTCGACTACCTCGTCGGGACCGTCTCCGGCGAGGCTCGGGCGGGGCTCGGGCTCGGCTGCGCGGCGGCGGGCGAGCGGCGGCGGCGCGGCGCTGCAGCGGGCGGCGGCGGGTGCGGGCTGGGGTGGCGGCGGGGTGAGGAGAAGGAGGCGGGGTGGGGGTATTTAAGAGGGGAAGGGGGTGGCGTGGAGGAGGGGGCAAGGCGGCGGCGCGGTGGCATGCCGGCTGGCTCGGCTGGGCCTCGGCCCAGTCGGGCGCGGTGTTTTTTTTTTTTAAATATTCCGCCGAATCTAAAAAATCGCAAAACAATAAATAAAAATCCAAAAATAATAAAACAAATTTTCCCCGTCTAATTAAAATAATTAGAACAAGGTGAACATTTTTCTTGGCCAAAAATGCAGTTTTGAAAACGTGCAATTTTTTAATGCAATTAAAATTGCAAATAAAATCCGAATAAAATCCAATAGATGATTTTAATATTTTTCCTCCAATATTTCAATTGTTTTGGAGAAGTCATATTTTCTCCTCTCATTTATTTTAATATGAAATATTTTTCGGAGAGAAAATAATTAAGACCAAAATCCTCGTTTTATATTTGATGAAAATCAAATATGAAAAATCGGGAAAATCCCCAACTCTCTCCGAGGGTCCTTGAGTTGCTTAGGATTTATCGAGGATTTGCCAAAATGCAATAAAATATGCTATGCAAGGATGATCTAATGTATAACATTCCAAATTGAAAATTTGGGATGTTACAAACCTACCCCCTTAAGATGAATCTCGCCCTCGAGATTCGGGTTGGTTAGAAAATAGGTGAGAGTGGTCCTTCCGTAGATCTTCCTCTCGCTCCCAGGTGGCTTCATCTTCCGTATGGTGACTCCACTGGACTTTGCAAAACTTGATAACCTTACTGCGGGTGACTCTACTGGCATACTCAACAATCTTTACTGGTTTCTCCTCATAGGTCAAATCACTTTCCAGCTGAATTGCTTCCAGTGGCACTATATCTCTCAGTGGTATCTCAGCCATCTCTGCGTGGCACTTCTTCAACTGGGAAACGTGAAATACGTCATGAACTCCTGACAATCCTTCAGGCAATTCCAGCTTGTAGGCAACTTCTCCCATACGTTCCAAAACTCTGTATGGTCCGATAAAACGAGGCGCTAACTTTCCCTTAACTCCAAAGCGCTTCACTCCTCGAAGTGGTGATACTCGAAGATACACTCTGTCTCCGACTTCGTGAACTGTCTCCTTACGTTTAGAATCCGCATAACTCTTCTGCATGGACTGGGCTACCTTGAGCCTATCGCGAATCAACCTCACTTTCTGTTCAGACTCCTTAATCAAATCTGGTCCAAACAATTGACGGTCTCCAACTTCGTCCCATAACAATGGTGTTCTACACCTTCTTCCGTACAAAGCTTCGAAAGGGGCCATCTTCTAACTAGTCCGATAACTATTGTTGTAAGAAAACTCTGCATATGGCAAATTGTCGTCCCAACTAGATCCATAATCTAGCGCACAAGCTCTTAACATGTCTTCCAAAATCTGATTGACTCTCTCGGTCTGTCCATCTGTCTGTGGGTGAAAGGCTGTACTGAATTCTAGCCTGGTTCCCAAGGTTTCATGTAACTGATTCCAAAACTTCGAGGTAAACTGGGTTCCTCTATCTGATACAATGGTCCTCGGAACTCCATGCAAACATACGATCCTGGTCATGTATATCTTTGCCAACTTAGCACTGGTGTAGGTGGTCTTCACTGGAATGAAATGAGCTACTTTCGTCAAACGGTCGACTACAACCCATATTGCGTCATAGCCTGAACGAGTCCTGGGCAATCCCGTGATAAAATCCATGCCTATTTTATCCCACTTCCATTCGGGTATCGGCAATGGTTGTAGCAATTCTGCTGGCTTCTGATGTTCTGCCTTCACTCTCTGACATACATCACAAACTGCTACATACTCCGCAATATCCTTCTTCATTCCGGTCCACCAGAAAGTATCCTTCAAATCCAAATACATCTTGGTATTTCCTGGGTGAATCGAATACGGTGAATCATGGGCCTCTTGCAAAATCAATTTCCTGATCTCCGGATCATTGGGCACGTAAATGCGGTCCTCAACCATAAGGTATCATGCTCATCCTCACGAAATCCCTTGGCTTTTCCTTTGCTCATCTTTTCCTTTATCTCGATAATTTCCTTGTCTGTCTTCTGAGCTTCTCTGATCTTTTCCATCAAGGTAGACTGAATCTCCAATGTCGCTAAATAGCCTCTTGGAACTATCTCCAAACATAGCTCGCGAAGATCCTCGGCTAACTCCTGGGGTAACTCTCCTGTCATGAGGGTGTTGACGTGGCTCTTGCGGCTCAACGCGTCTGCTACTACGTTAGCCTTCCCTGGGTGATAATGCAATCTCATATCATAGTCCTTAATGAGCTCCAACCATCTCCTCTGCCTGAGATTCAACTCCTTCTGCGTGAAAATGTACTTCAAACTCTTGTGATCCGTGTACACCTCACAATGGTTTCTGATGAGAAAATGTCTCCATGTCTTCAATGCATGCACTACGGCTGCTAATTCCAAATCATGCATGGCATAATTCTTCTCATGGGGTTTAAGTTGCCGTGAAGCATATGAAACAACTCTTCCTTCCTGCATAAGCACTGCTCCAAGTCCTCGACGAGAAGCGTCGCAATAAACTTCATAATCCTTGCGTTGATCTGGCAGAATCAACACTGGTGATGTAACCAATCGTTTCTTCAACTCTTGGAAACTAGCTTCACATTCCTCAGTCCAATTGAATTTGGTGTCCTTCTTTAATAGCTCAGTCATGGGTTTTGCAATCTTCGAGAAATTCTCGATGAATCTCCGGTAGTATCCTGCAAGTCCAAGAAAACTCCGGATCTCTCCAACTGACGTGGGTGATTCCCAACTTGTTACTGTGTCAACTTTGGCGGGGTCTACTGCTATTCCTTCTCCTGATATAACATGTCCGAGGAATCCAACTTCCTTCAGCCAAAATTCGCATTTGCTGAACTTGGCGTATAACTGATGTTCTCTGAGCTTCTCAAGTACCAAACGCAAATGCTCCTTATGCTCTTCTTCATTCTTGGAATAGACTAAAATATCATCAATGAACACCACGGCGAACTTATCCAAAAACTCCATAAACACTTTGTTCATCAGGTTCATGAAATAGGCAGGTGCATTAGTCAGACCGAATGACATAACGGTATACTCATACAGCCCATACCTGGTGGTAAAAGCCGTCTTAGGTATATCCTGCTCTCGAATCTTTAACTGATGGTATCCTGATCGTAGATCGATCTTGGAAAATACCTTAGCTCCTTGTAAGCGGTCAAACAAATCATTTATCAGCGGCAGTGGGTACTTGTTTTTGATGGTCACTTCATTCAATCCACGGTAATCAACAACCATCCTCAACGATCCATCTTTCTTCTCCACTAGAAGTACGGGCGATCCCCAAGGTGACGAACTTGGGCGAATATAGCCTTTATCCAATAACTCCTTAATCTGCTTCTTAATTTCCTCCAAATCTTTTGCGGGCATCCTGTACGGTCTCTTAGATATTGGCCCTGTGCCTGGCAAAAGTTCAATCAGAAACTCAATGTCTCTATCCGGTGGCATGCCTGGCAACTCTTCTGGAAATACATCCGGGTAATCCTTCACCACTGGTACTTCCTCCTGTACAACTCCTGATAAGGAATTCACTTGAGTCCTCTTTGGCACATGCCGGGATACATACTTGATCCTTCTTCCTTCTGGGGTGGTAAGCAAAATCGACTTACTGGCACAATCGATGTTCCCTCCATACTTTGATAACCAATCCATGCCTAATATCACATCCAAACCTTGCGATTCCAATATTATTAGGTCTGAGGGAAACACGTAGTTACCAATCCTTAATGGTAACCGATCACACCATAAACTAGCCATATACTCTGCTCCTGGCAAGGTTACTAACATGGGTGACCTAAGGGCTTGGGTTGGCAGTTTATACTTATCCACAAATCCCCTTGATATGTATGAATGCGATGCACCAGTATCAAAAAGATCGAGTGGAGTAAATGACTTAACCATAAACTTACCTATTACTGCATCAGGCTGTGCTTCAACCTCTTCCACGCTCACGTGGTAAACATGTCCTTTATTGAAAGGGTTCGGCTTCTTCCCAGAGCTTCCATTGCCATTTCCATTCTGGGCTTCAGGACATTCATTGGCATAATGTCCAGTCTTCTGGCACTTAAAGCAAGTGACTTGGCTCAGGTCCCTCTTAGCTGGGGTTGAAGGGTTGGTACGGTTCTGTCTGTTGCTTCCTCCATTCCCATTACCATTCTTGGAGCCATTATGGTTGTGCGAACTACCTCCTCCATGGGTATGCTGAAACTGTCCTACCGATTTCGGGGTAAAACGTGGCTTCTGCTGAGCTCCGAAATTGTACTTCCCTTGGCCATACTTCCTCTTACGGTTTTCAATCTGCTGCTGCTTCCCTTCAATCATGAGTGCTCTATCTACCAACTCCTGGTAGTTGTTGAAGGTTGCTACCATTAGCTGCATGCTCAGCTCATCATTCAATCCTTCGAGAAACTTCTCCTGCTTGGCTGCATCTGTAGCAATGTCATCTGGTGCATAACGTGCTAACTTACTGAAATCCTCCACATACTGGCCTACGGTGCATCCTCCTTGGCGTAGGTTGCGAAACTCACGCTTCTTCATAGCCATAGCTCCTGCTGAAACATGGGCTGTACGGAAAGCTTGCTGAAACTGGTCCCATGTGACAGTGTCAATAGGGTGTGTGGCTGTGTAATTCTCCCACCATGATGCTGCGGGTCCATCAAGCTGATGTGCGGCAAAACGCACTCTTTCCGCATCTGTGCATCCTGCAGTGGCCAACTCTCTTCCAACTTTGCGGAGCCAATCATCTGCAACAATCGGCTCGGTGCTGCTGGAAAACACCGGCGGATTTAGCCTCAGGAAACGGGCTAAGTGATCAACAGGTGGTGGTGGTGGGTTGTTGTTGATGTTGTTGTTGTTGTTGTTGTTGTTGTTGTTGTTGTTGTTGTTGTTGTTGTTGTTGTTGCCTTGGTTCTGTACTAACACTTGCATCGGGGCATTCTGTTGCTCAATCAACTGTGTGATCTCCGGTGGGAAAACAAATCCGGTGTCGCGTCTCGGAGGCATCTGATAGGTTAGAAAAGATGAGAGTTTAGAATAGAATGAGGTCTAGAGAGAAAACACTACCCATATGCTCATGAGTCAAACACAACCAATATCACTCAATCAATTCAAGCAAGGCATACAATCGATCTATCTAGCGTTACAAAAGTGCTCGAACTATACTACATAAATGGGGGATATACTACTACTGATATGGTGGTCTACTAGAAATTTTGATCAGTCGAAGACTCCATGATATCTGCTCCAGCTTCATCAACAAAGTCATCTTCACTGGGGTCCGAGTCGGTGTCGTCGATGATGATGTAGTTATCCGGGCAAGCGCATTCATCATCTTCTGCTTTTGGCACTGGATTTCCCATGAATACTCCAATCTTCTTCTCCAGGTCGTCATTCTTTCCTACTAGCGCGACGATTTCCTCCAAATAATCCTCGCGTGTAGCCATGAGTTCTTCCTCCAGCTCCTTGATCTTCGTCAACGCCTTCTTCAGATCTATCTTGTCTGAGCACATCTGGTTCTCCTGGCGACGAATGTGTTGGTTTTGCTCCTGGATGAAAGCTGCAATTGATCCATCCTTCTTGGTGCTGATCATCTCCCATTGTTTGTCTCGGCGTCCACAAATCTGATAAATAGTATCCTTAAGCTCCCTGTGGTAGACTTCTCCAATGCGTCCCATAGCGATGTGGGCTGCCATGCTCTTCCCTAAACTCCAGGTTGGTGCTTCAAAAGACAACTTTATAGGCTCAGTGACTGGCGCAATCGTCCTTCCTGGAACTTGAACTTGAATCTGCCAGCTCTCCTCTTCAGGTAATGTGGCGTTGTAGGTTCCAGTGATGCTTGGTATTCCTATGTTCAAGTACTTAGTGACTTCCTTCAAGTGTCGTCCAAAAAGCGTGTCTTCATCTGGTTGCATGAACTTGCTCCTTGCATCCGCCATTCCTAAAAGAGTAGAAAGTGGAGAGGGGTCAGAAATGAGAAGAGAGAAGTGTTCTAGGGTTTAAGCTTAGTGGTCGTGTCCTACAGTCAGCGTGTGCTCTGATACCACCTTTGTAGCGACCAGACCTCAAACAGTCTGTGCTGCTGTGCACCAGTGTCATCCCTGGATCAGTAATGCTGACACGCACAGTACAAATGGAGGATTTATAACAGAGTAGCAATCACACACTTATTACAACGAATATCTCAAAGAGAATAAGTATGATAAATATGGCTTAAGGCCATCTAAATACGATAACAGCGGAAGGCTTGGAAGATAAGTGAGTCCATCAACTCCAACGGCATCACTGAGTATAAGACCACGACCTAAGGCACCTTACTTGTCGTCTGAAAAGTCTGCAACATGAAACGTTGCAGCCCAAAAACGGGTCAGCACATGGAATATGCTGGCAATGCAACACATAGAGAATAATGAACATAATAATGCTATACTACATGCATATATGGCTGGTGGAAAGCTCTATGGTTACAGTTTTGCGAAAAGCCAATTTTTCCCTACTGCAAAGGAATAAATTTTATTTAACTATCATGGTGGTTGTTAAACATTGAGATGGTTGACAGCATCTCAATCCCAATTAAGTATCATCATTAACCCAACAAGATTAATTAAAGTAACATGATGAGATTCACATGATAGTCCAAGTACTAGATACTCAAGTTGTCCATAACCGGGGACACGGCTAATCATGATTAGTTTGTACACTCTGCAGAGGTTTGTGCACTTTTCCCACAAGACTCGATCGCCTCCGCTTGATTCTCGCACTACATGATGTTTGAGAAACGGATGACCGAGACACAGTCTTTCAGAAGTGTTTGCACCTTACGATGTGATAGACCGTACCACCTACATCCCCTACATCTGCAAGTCTACCACTGTAAGAGTTCACACAACTTAATCAACTATCCTAGAGCCCATAATAGCTTGCGGCTGCACACGGAAGTTTCTAGCATGAATAATCTCATGATCCCTTTGAACCTGGGTGGCGGTCCAAAAGAAAAACGGGCAATCCTGGAATACCCAGGTACCTCAATCCACCCAGATGTGAGTTTTAGTTGCCACCTTAAGTAAACCATTAATTAACAATCTCACATCTGTCATGAATACTCTCAAACCCAATCCACGTCTACGAGCATAGCATAGCAATATAATAGCAAACGTAGAAGTAACTCCCAAGGGTTTGATAATAAAACAGGTAATAGGTACTACCTCAACTACTTCCCAATACCCACAGTTTAATTAGATCCTAACCATGCAATGTTTGAGGATTGATCTAATGCAATAAAAATTGGGTAGGGAAAAATATGATCAAAGTGTTACTTGCCTTGCTGATGATCCGCGAAACCTAGAGATTCGAAGTAACAAGCGGCGCACTCCGGGTACTCTATCGCAAACAAACAAGCAAACAATAAGTACTCATCTAATGCACAAGTAAAACTCAAATAAAAGATCCAACCAGAAAGTTCAACTTAAGAACTCCGGTTTGCAAAAAGAATCAAATCGAACGAAGCAACGAAAGTCAAACGGCGAAAGAAACAAGCTCCGTTTACTAATCTGGATCTAGGTCACATTTTACAGTAGCAAAAACTTGTTTGAGTAGGTTAAACGGAAAGAGAATTTCGATACGAAACTCTAGGCGCTTGAATCGCCTGATTCTGATAAACGAGCGAAAAGTAAACGAAAACGAAGATCTGATATGAAATCACGATCTGCAATAATCGCGGAAAAATCCGACAAAAAAGAAAACTGACGAACAGTTAAAGAACGGACGTTCGTTAACAGCGAAAATCCGACGAACACGTTCGTTAAAACGAACGGGTCGGTGAACGTTCACTAAATAATAAAACCGAAATGGAAAAAAAATAAACCGATCTGAAAAAAAAGAAAACTAGGGTTTAGAAAAAAAAACGAACGGTTTTTTTTAGAAAACCGGCAAGGCGGCGGCGGCTCGACTACCTCGTCGGGATGGGCTCCGGCGGGGCGGCGGGGCGACGGCGAGGCTCGGGCGGGGCTCGGGCTCGGCTGCGCGGCGGCGGGCGGCGGCGGCGCGGCTGCGGGGCGGCGGGCGAGCGGCGGCGGCGCAGCGCTGCAGCGGGCGGCGGCGGGTGCGGGCTGGGGTGGTGGCGGGGTGAGGAGAAGGAGGCGGGGTGGGGGTATTTAAGAGGGGGAGGGGGTGGCGTGGAGGAGGGGGCAAGGCGGCGGCGCGGTCGCGTGCCCGCTGGCTCGGCTGGGCCTCGGCCCAGTCGGGCGCGGTGTTTTTTTTTTTAAAATATTCCGTCGAATCTAAAAAAAATCACAGAAAAATAAATAAAAATCCAAAAATGATATAAAAAAATCCCCGTCTAATTAAAATAATTAGAACAAGGTGAACATTTTTCTTGGCCAAAAATGCAGTTTTGAAAACGTGCAATTTTTTAATGCAATTAAAATTGCAAATAAAATCCGAATAAAATCCAATATATGATTTTAATATTTTTCCTCCAATATTTCAATTGTTTTGTAGAAGTCATATTTTCTCCTCTCATTTATTTTAATATGAAATATTTTTCGGAGAGAAAATAATTAAGACCAAAATCCTCGTTTTATATTTGATGAAAATCAAATATGAAAAATCGGGAAAATCCCCAACTCTCTCCGAGGGTCCTTGAATTGCTTAGGATTTATTGAGGATTTGCCAAAATGCAATAAAATATGCTATGCAAGGATGATCTAATGTATAACATTCCAAATTGAAAATTTGGGATGTTACATAGAGACAGCTGCATTCACGTTAAATAGGGCACTATCTAAATCCGTTGAGATGACACCACATGAACTGTGGTTTGGCAAGAAACCAAAGTTGTCGTTTCTTAAAGTTTGGGGTTGCGATGCTTATGTGAAAAAATTTCATACTGATAAGCTCAAACCCAAATCGGAGAAATGTGTCTTCATAGGATACCCAAAGGAGACAGATGGGTACACCTTCTATCACAGATCCGAAGGCAAGACATTCGTTGCTAAGAATGGATCCTTTCTAGAGAAGGAGTTTATCTCGAAAGAAGTGAGTGGAAGGAAAGTAGAACTTGATGAGGTAACTGTACCTGCTCCCTTATTGGAAAGTAGTTCATCACAGAAATTTGTTCCCGTGACTCCTACACCAATTAGTGAGGAAGCTAATGATGATGATCATGTAACTTCAGATCAAGTTACTACCGAACCTCGTAGGTCAACCAGAGTGAGAGACGCACCAGAGTGGTACGGTAATCCTGTTCTGGAAGTCATGTTACTTGACCATGACGAACCTACGAACTATGAGGAAGCGATGATGAGCCTAGATTCCGCGAAATGGCTGGAGGGGCCATGAAATCTGAGATAGGATCCATGTATGAGAACAAAGTGTGGACTTTGGTTGACTTGCCCGATGATCGGCAAGCCATAGAAAAATAAATGGATCTTCAAGAGGAAGACAGACGCTGATAGTAGTGTTACTATCTACAAAGCTAGACTTGTCAAAAAGGGTTTTTGACAAAGTTCAAGGTGTTGACTACGATGAGATTTTCTCACTCGTAGCGATGCTTAAGTCTGTCCGAATCATGTTAGCAAATTGCCACATTTTATGAAATCTGGCAAATGGATGTCAAAACTATATTCCTTAATAGATTTCTTAAAGAAGAGTTGTATATGATGCAACCAGAAGGTTTTGTCGATCCTAATGGTGCTAACAAAATGTGCAAGCACCATCGATCCATCTATGGACTGGTGCAAGCATCTTGGAGTTGGAATATACGCTTTGATGAGTTGATCAAAGCATATAGTTTTATACAAACTTGCGGTGAAGCTTGTATTTACAAGAAAGTGAGTGGGAGCACTACAACATTTCTGATAAGTATATGTGAATGACATATTGTTGATCGGAAATAATGTAGAATTTTCTGGAAAGCATAAAGGAGTATTTGGAAGGAGTTTTTCAAAGAAAGAGCTCGGTGAAGCTGCTTACATATTGAGCATCAAGATCGATAGATATAGATCAAGACGCTTGATAAGTTTTTTCGATGAGTACATACCTTGACAAGTTTTTGAAGTAGTTCAAAATGGAACAATCAAAGAAAGAGTTCTTGCCTGTGTTACAAGGTGTGAAATTGATTAAGACTCAAAGCCCGACCACGGCAGAAGATAGAAAGAGAATGAAAGTCATTCCCTATGCCTCAGCCATAGGTTCTATAAAGTATGCCATGCTGTGTTCCAGATCTATTGTATAACCTACACTGAGTTTGGCTAGGGAGTACAATAGTGATCTAGGAGTGGATCACTGAACAACGGTCAAAATTATCCTTAGTGGAATAAGGATATGTTTCTCGATATGGAGGTGACAAAAGGTTCGTCGTAAAGGGTTACGTAGATGCAAGTTTTGACACTGATCCAGATGACTCTAAGTCTCAATCTGGATACATATTGAAAGTGGGAGCAATTAGCTAGAGTAGCTCCGTGCAGAGCATTGTTGACATAGAAATTTGCAAAATACTTACGGATCTGAATATGGCAGACCCGTTGACTAAACTTCTCACAAGCAAAACATGATCACACCTTAGTACTCTTTGGGTGTTAATCACATGGCAATGTGAACTACATTACTGACTCTAGTAAACTCTTTGAGTATTGGTCACATGGCGATGTGAACTATGGGTGTTAATCACATGGTGATGTGAACTATTGGTGTTAAATCACATGGCGATGTGAACTAGATTATTGACTCTAGTGCAAGTGGGAGACTGAAGGAAATATGCCCTAGAGGCAATAATAAAGTTATTATTTATTTCCTTATTTCATGATAAATGTTTATTATTCATGCTAGAATTGTATTAACTGGAAACTTAGTACATGTGTGGATACATAGACAAACAGAGCGTCACTAGTATGCCTCTACTTGACTAGCTCGTTGAATCAAAGATGGTTAAGTTTCCTAGCCATAGACATGAGTTGTCATTTGATTAACGGGATCACATCATTAGAGAATGATGTGATTGACTTGACCCATTCCGTTAGCTTAGGATACGATTGTTTAGTATATTGCTATTGCTTTCTTCATGACTTATACATGTTCCTATGACTATGAGATTATGCAACTCCCGAATACCGGAGGAACACCTTGTGTGCTACCAAACGTCACAACGTAACTGGGTGATTATAAAGGTGCTCTACAGGTGTCTCCGATGGTACTTGTTGAGTTGGCATAGATCGAGATTAGGATTTGTCACTCCGATCGTCGGAGAGGTATCTCTGGGCCCTCTCGGTAATGCACATCACTATAAGCCTTGCAAGCAATGCAACTAATGAGTTAGTTGCGGGATGATGTATTACGGAACGAGTAAAGAGACTTGCTGGTAACGAGATTGAACTAGGTATTGAGATGCCGACGATCGAATCTCGGGCAAGTAACATACCGATGACAAAAGGAACAAACGTATGTTGTTATGCGGTTTGACCGATAAAGATCTTCGTAGAATATGTAGGAGCCAATATGAGCATCCAGGTTCCGCTATTGGTTATTGACCGGAGACGTGTCTCGGTCATGTCTACATAGTTCTCGAACCCGTAGGGTCCGCACGCTTAACATTCGGTGACGATCAGTAATATGAGTTTATGTGTTTTGATGTATCGAAGGTAGTTCGGAGTCCCGGATATGATCACGGACATGACAAGGAGTCTCGAAATGGTCGAGACATAAAGATCAATATATTGGAAGCCTATATTTGGGCATCGGAATGGTTCCGGCTGAAATGGGGATTCTACCGGAGTGCCGGGGGGGGGGGGGGGGGTTACTGGAACCCCCCCGGGGGTTAATGGGCCTTGATGGGCCCTAGTGGAGATAGAGAGGGGCCGGCCAGGGCAGGCCGCGCTCCCCCTCCCCTTGAGTCCGAATAGGACAAGGAAGGGGGGACGGCGCCGCCCTTGCCTTTCCCCTCTCCCACTCCTTCATGGAGCATATGAGATGTTCCAGGAGTTGAAGTTAATATTTCAACCAAATGCCCGGATTGAGAGATATAAACTCTCCAATAAGTTCTATAGCTGCAAAATGGAGGAGAATAGTTGTGTCAGTGAACATATACTCAGAATGTCTGGGTACCACAACCACTTGACTCAACTGGGAGTTAATCTTCCTGATGATAGTGTCATTGACAGAGTTCTTCAATCACTGCCACCAAGCTACAAAAGCTACGTGATGAACTACAATATGCAAGAGATGGATAAGACAATTCCCGAGCTCTTCGCAATGCTAAAAGCTGCGGAGGTAGAAATCAAGAAGGAGCATCAAGTGTTGATGGTCAACAAGACCACCAGTTTCAAGAAAAATGGTAAAGAGAAGAAGGGGAACTTTAAAAAGAATGGCAAGCAAGCTGCTGCTCAAGTGAAGAAGCCCAAGTTTGGACCTAAGCCTGAGACTGAGTGCTTCTACTGCAAAGGGACTGGTCACTGGAAGCGGAACTGCCCCAAGTATTTGGCGGAGAAGAAGGATGGCAAAGTGAAAGGTATATTTGATATACATGTTATTGATGTGTACTTAACTAATGCTCGCAGCAGCGCCTGGGTATTTGATACTAGTTCTGTTGCTAATATTTGCAACTCGAAACAGGGGCTACGGATTAAGCGAAGATTGGCTAAGGACGAGGTGACGATGCGCATGGGAAATGGTTCCAAAGTCGATGTGATCGCCGTCGGCACGCTACCTCTACATCTACCTTCGGGATTAGTTTTAGACCTGAATAATTGTTATTTGGTGCCAGCGTTGAGCATGAACTTTATATCTGGATCTTGTTTCATGCGAGACGGTTATTCATTTAAATTAGAGAATAATGGTTGTTCTATTTATATGAATAATATCTTTTATGGTCATGCACCCTTGATGAGTGGTATATTTTTACTAAATCTTGATAGTAGTGATACACATGTTCATAGTATTGAACCCAAAAGATATAAGTTTAATAATGATAATGCAACTTATTTGTGGCACTGCCGTTTAGGTCATATTGGTGTAAAGCGCATGAAGAAACTCCATGCTGATGGGCTTTTGGAATCACTTGATGCTTGTGAACCATGACTCATGGGCAAGATGAATAAGACTCCGCTCTCCGGAACAATGGAGCGAGCAACAGACTTGTTGGAAATAATACATACTGATGTATGCGGTCCGATGAGTGTTGACGCTCGCGGCGGGTATCGTTATTTTCTGACCTTCAAAGATGATTTGAGCAGATATGGGTATATCTACTTGATGAAACATAAGTCTGAAACATTTGAAAAGTTCAAAGAATTTCAGAGTGAAGTGGAAAATCATCGTAACAAGAAAATAAAGTTTCTACGATTTGATAGTTGAGGAGAATATTTGAGTTACGAGTTTGATCTTCATTTGAAACAATGCGGAATAGTTTCACAACTCACGCCACCCGAAACACCACAACGTAATGGTGTGTCCGAACGTCGTAATCGTACTTTACTAAATATGGTGCGATCTATGATGTCTCTTACTGATTTACCGCTATCGTTTTGGGGTTATGCTTTAGAGACGGCTGCATTCACGTTAAATAGGGCACCATCTAAATCCGTTGAGACGACACCTTATGAACTGTGGTTTGGCAAGAAACCCAAGTTGTCGTTTCTTAAAGTCTGGGGCTGCGATGCTTATGTGAAAAAGCTTCAACCTGATAAGCTCGAACCCAAATCAGAGAAATGTGTCGTCATAGGATAGCCAAAGAAGACTTTTGGGTACACCTTCTATCACATATCCGAAGGCAAGATATTCGTTGCTAAGAATGGATCCTTTCTAGAGAAGGAGTTTCTCTCGAAAGAAGTGAGTGGGAGGAAAGTAGAACTTGATGAGGTAATTGTACCTTCTCCTGAGTTGGAAAGTAGTAGATCACAGAAGTCAGTTCCAGCGATTCCTACACCAACTAGTGAGGAAGCTAATGATGATGACCATGAAACTTCTGATCAAGTTACTACCAAACCTTGTAGGTCAACCAGAGTAAGATCCGCACTAGAGTGGTACGGTAATCCTGTTCTAGAGGTCATGTTACTTGACCATGACGAACCTACGAACTACGAGGAAGCGATGATGAGCCCAGATTCCGCAAAATGGCTTGAGGCCATGAAATCTGAGATGGGATCCATGTATGAGAACAAAGTGTGGACTTTGGTTGACTTGCCCAATGAGCGGCATGCCATAGAGAATAAATGGATCTTCAAGAAGAAGACTAATGCTGACCGTAATGTTACTGTCTACAAAGCTCGACTTGTTGCGAAAGGTTTTCGACAAGTTCAAGGAGTCGACTACGATGAGACCTTCTCACCCATAGCGATGCTTAAGTCTGTCCGAATCATGTTAGCAATTGCCGCATTTTTATGATTGTGAAATTTGGCAAATGGATGTCAAAACTGCATTCCTTAATGTATATCTTAAAGAAGAGTTGTATATGATGCAACCAGAAGGTTTTGTCGATCCAAAAGGTGCTAACAAAGTGTGTAAGCTCTAGCGATCCATTTATGGACTGGTGCAAGCATCTCGGAGTTGGAATATATGCTTTGATAGTGTGATCAAAGCATATGGTTTTATACAGACTTTTGGAGAAGCCTGTACTTACAAGAAAGTGAGTGGGAGCTCTGTAGCATTTCTAATATTATATGTGGATGACATATTGTTGATCGGAAATGATACTGAATTTCTAAAGCTTAAAAGGATACTTGAATAAGAATTTTTCAATGAAAGACCTCGGTGAAGCTGCTTAATATTGGGCATCAAGATCTATAGAGATAGATCAAGACACTTAATTGCACTTTCACAAAGTACATACCTTGATAAAGTTTTGAAGAAGTTCAAAATGGATCAAGCAAAGAGAGGGTTCTTGCCTGTGTTACAAGGTGTGAAGTTGAGTGAGACTCAATGCCCGACCACTGCAGAAGATAGAGAGAAAATGAAAGTCATTCCCTATGCTTCAACCATAGGTTCTATCATGTATGCAATGCTGTGTACCAGACCTGATGTGTGCCTTGCTATTAGTTTAGCACGGAGGTACCAAAGTAATCCAGGAGTGGATCACTGGACAGCGGTCAAGAACATCCTGAAATACCTGAAAAGGACTAAGGATATGTTTCTCGTTTATGGAGGTGACAAAGAGCTCGTCGTAAACGGTTACGTCGATGCAAGCTTTGACACAAATCCGGATGACTCTAAGTCACAAACCGGGTACATATTTTTATTAAATGGTGGAGCTGTTAGTTGGTGCAGTTCCAAGCAGAGCGTCGTGGCGGGATCTACGTGTGAAGCGGAGTACATAGCTGCTTCGGAAGCAGCAAATGAAGGAGTCTGGATGAAGGAGTTCATATCCGATCTAGGTGTCATACATAGTGCATCAGGTCCAATGAAAATCTTTTGTGACAATACTGGTGCAATTGCATTGGCAAAGGAATCCAGATTTCACAAGAGAACCAAGCACATCAAGAGACGCTTCAATTCCATCTGCTATCAAGTCAAGGAGGGAGACATAAATATTTGCAAGATATATACAGATCTGAATGTTGCAGACCCATTGACTAAGCCTCTCTCACGAGCAAAACATGATCAGCACCAAGACTCCATGGGTGTTAGAATCATTACAATGTCATCTAGATTATTGACTCTAGTGCAAGTGGGAGACTGAAGGAAATATGCCCTAGAGGAAATAATAAAGTTGTTATTTATATTTCCTTATATCATGATAAATGTTTATTACTCATGCTAGAATTGTATTAACCGGAAACTTAGTACATGTGTGAATACATAGACAAACAGAGTGTCACTAGTATGCCTCTACTTGACTAGCTCGTTAATCAAAGATGGTTAAGTTTCCTAGCCATGGACAAAGAGTTGTCATTTGATGAACGGGATCACATCATTAGAGAATGATGTGATTGACTTGACCCATCCATTAGCTTAGCACTATGATCGTTTAGTTTATTGTTATTGCTTTCTTCATGACTTATACATGTTCCTATGACTATGAGATTATGCAACTCCCGAATACCGGAGGAACACTTTGTGTGCTATCAAACATCACAACGTAACTGGGTGATTATAAAGATGCTCTACAGGTGTCTCCAATGGTGTTTTTTGAGTTGGCATAGATCGAGATTAGGATTTGTCACTCCGATTGTCGGAGAGGTATCTCTGGGCCCTCTCGGTAATGCACATCACTATAAGCCTTGCAAGCAATGTGACTAATGAGTTAGTTAAGGGATGATGCATTACGGAACGAGTAAAGAGACTTGCCGGTAACGAGATTGAACTAGGTATTGAGATACCGACGATCGAATCTCGGGAAAGTAACATATCGATGACAAAGGGAACAACGTATGTCGTTATGCGGTTTGACCGATAAAGATCTTCGTAGAATATGTAGGAACCAATATGAGCATCCAGGTTCCACTATTGGTTATTGACCGGAGATGAGTCTCAGTCATGTCTACATAGTTCTCGAACCCGTAGGGTCCGCACGCTTAATGTTCGATGACGATCGGTATTATGAGTTTATGTGTTTTGATGTACCGGAGGTTGTTCAGAGTCCCGGATGTGATCACCGACATGACGAGGAGTCTCGAAATGGTCGAGACATAAAGATCGATATATTGGATGGCTATGTTTGGACATCGGAATGGTTCCGGGTGAGTTCGAGCATTTACCGGAGTACCGGGGGGTTACCAGAACCCCCCGGGGAGTTATTGGGCCTTAATGGGCCTTAGTGGAGAGAGAGAGGGGCGGCTAGGGCAGGCCGCGTGCCCCCTCCCCCTTGGGTTCGAATTGGACTAGGGAAGGGGGGGCGGCGCCCCCCTTTCCTTCTCCCTCTCTCCTCCTTCCCTCTTCTCCTACTCCAACTAGGGAAAGGGGGAATACTACTCCCACCGGGAGTAAGACTCCCCCTTGGGCGCGCCATGAGAGGGTCGGCCCTCCCCTCCTCCACTCCTTTATATAAGGGGGAGGGGGCACCCCATAGACACACAAGTTGATTGTTTAGCCGTGTGCGGTGCCCACCTCCACAGATTTCCACCTCGGTCATATCGTTGCAGTGCTTAGGCGAAGCCCTGCGCCGGTAACTTCATCATCACCGTCACCACGCCGTCGTGCTTATGAAACTCTCCCTCGACCTCAGTTGGATCTAGAGTTCGTGGGACGTCCCCGAGCTGAACGTGTACAGATCGCGGAGGTGCCGTACTTTCGGTGCTAGGATCGGTCGGATCGTGAAGACGTACGACTACATCAACCGCATTGTCGTAACGCTTCCGCTTACGGTCTACGTGGGTACATGGACAACATTCTCCCCTCTCGTTGTTATGCATCACCTAGATGGATCTTGTGTGTGCGTAGGATTTTTTTTGAAATTACTGCGTTCCCCAACAAGAAGTGCTTAACTTTGGGTTCAATCTTGCGGTGCTCGATCCTAGTGACAGAAGGGGAACTGACACGTATTGTATTGTTGCCATCGAGGATAAAAAGATGGGGTTTTCATCATATTGCTTGAGTTAACTCCTCTACATCATGTCATCTTTCTTAATGCGTTACTCCGTTCTTTATGAACTTAATACTCTAGATGCATGCTGGATAGCGGTCGATGTGTGGAGTAATAGCAGTAGATGCAGGCAGGAGTCAGTCTACTTGATACAGACATGATGCCTATATTCATGATCATTGCCTTAGATATCGTCATAACTTTGCGCTTTTCTATCAATTGCTCGGCGGTAATTTGTTCACCCACTATAATATTTTCTATCTTGAGAGAAGCCTCTAGTGAAACCTGTGGCCCCCGAATCTACTTTCCATCATATAAGTTTCCGATCTACAATTTTAGTTTGCTATTTACTTTCTTTGCAATCTTTTACTTTCCGTTCCATAAACCAAAAATACCAAAAATATTATTTTGCCGTTTATCCATCTCTATCATATCTCACTTTGCAAATAACCGTGAAGGGATTGACAACCCCTTTATCGCGTTGGGTGCAAGTTGGTGTTTGTTTGTGCAGGTATTCGGTGGCTTGTGCATTATCTCCTACTGGATTAATACCTTGGTTCTCAAAATTGAGGGAAATACTTACTCTACTTTGCTGCATCACCCTTTCCTCTTCAAGGAAAAAACCAACGCAAGCTCAAGAGGTAACAGGCCCCGAGCTCACAAGTTTTCTGATACAAATAAAGAAGAAGCAAATCAAGCGACAATAAAAATACACCAAGTGTGTGACGATCATGACTCCAGGAAGGAACAAGCTAGACCAATACCAAATCCTAAGGTACCCTCTGACCTCTGAGTCAGAGAGGAACAACCTTGACGAGTACCAAATTCTAAGGTACCCTCCGACCTCCGAGTCAGAGAGGAATAAGCTTGACCAATACCAAATCCTAAGGTACCCCCCCACCTCTGAGTCAGAGAGGAATAAGCTTGACCAGTACCAAATCCTAAGGTACCCTCCGACCTCTGAGTCAGAGAGGAACAAGCTTGAGTAGTATCAAATCCTAAGGTACCTTCTGGCCTCCGAGTTAGGAAGGAACAAGCTTGATCAGCACCAGATCCTAAGATGTCCACAGAAATGAGTCGCAGGCGTAAACAACTCGACCAGCTGAGAAGATACTAGTTCTATCAGACTTCCACTGACTACCCGCAGTTGACGATAGTCTCGGGGACTACACCCACTGGGTGCACTCAGCGTGCCCCCACTGGAGAGTGACTCATGATCGATGAGCTAAAAAATAGGAAACATGCTTGTATGGTTCTATCAAACCCCCACCGATTCAAGCAATCGACGGCAGTCTCGGAGACTACACCTAGTGGGTGCACTAAGTGTGCCCCCACTGGAATGGTATCCACTCGGAATGGTCTACCTAATCCGAGTGACGGCCAACACTCGAACAAGTTCAAAGACTCCCGCCGACTACTAACATTCAGCGACAGTCTCGGGGACTACACCCTGCGCGTGCACTTTGCGTGCCCCCACAGGACAGACACACCCTGTGGGTGTACCAAAAATAGGAAAAGTCAATCGGAAATCAACTTATGATAGCACTTACTCGAACATTCGCTTGGAGAGCTGCGCTAGCGTCATACGCCGCCTTGCTAGTGTCGCACACCTCCTTCGGGTGCTGCATCATCAGCTCAGCCTGGATCATCACCTCTTTGCTGGCTCTAGTTTGGTCCTCTCGCACACGATGCAGATTGAATATGTTGAGAGGAGGAGCCGACGCTCAAGCCGTAGGAGTCAGCACCAGAGGCAGAGCAGTCAACACAGTGATGACGGGATCGGCGCCAGCCCAAGAAGGGTCACCCTGCCCCTGAGGCGCAGTCACTTTGGGCACGGGCGGGGCGCAAGGCGTTTTTCTTGGCGACGCCTTCCAAGCAGTAGCGCGAACAACAGTCGGGGTTTTGCTCCCTCTCCTCGCGTCCTTCCGCGGTGGTTCTTCGTCACCGTCCGCGACGTGGATAATATCCACAAGCGCTGCATTCACTCGACAATGTCAATTCAGTTAACAGTTTAATCGAACGACAACACCGAGCCGGGAGGAAATCATCCGTACCTTTCTAAGAGGTAGCCGCATTCGCCGTATCTGCATCAGCGCGGTCCTCGTCAATCTGCATACGCGACGTTGTCAAGGTGGCATCCCTGGTACACCGTTTCATTTGGTCAGCAAAGGCCGAGAGTTCATAGTGGTAGAAGACAGAAGTATGACACTCGCGTCGAGGTGACAGGCACGATGACCTTGATCTTGGGCAGAGCCTTCCGAGGTTTGGGCGAAGCGATCTTGAGCTGGTTGGCGGTCTTCTCAGTCGGCTCGGGCGTCGTCGTTCGAGTGCGCTTCGGATTCCTGCCACTCGAGGCTGCGGTCTTGCTCTGGCAAGCACTCGGATCCTACGTCTGCTTAGAGCGGCGTTTAGTGCGCGCCCCTGCGGACGGGGAAGACTCGATCTCATCACTCCCATCTGAGTCGTTGTTGCCGTCCTTACTATCCTCAGTGTAGCTGTCCTCGACGCTTCCGCAATCGCTCTCCATGTTCCCGACGAGCACCTCTCCGTTCAGCACAGGTGAAAACATTTGCGGAAACTCCTGCCAAGCACAAAGATAAAAACCAGTCAGTTCGGTTAATTCAGTCGGATGATCAGAGCAAGATAAGTCACTCGAAAATACGCATCACACCTCTGTTGGCTGGTGCGAGTCATCGAAGGGCGGGATCCGTCTCGATCCCCGAGCGTTGTCATGAGCTCCAGTGATGCACCTGAGCCATTGCTCCATGGTCTCTTTGTCAACGTCCTCAGGGTGCACTCGAGTGGGGTCATTTGGTTAAACTGAACCCGATCAAGCGATTCCTTCGCTACTGCTGCTAACTGAAGCCGATCGATGCTGCCTCTGGGATGAACAGTGAGCGTTGCGGGGGGGGGGGGGGGTTGGATGAACAGTGAGCGGTGGCGTTGCCTCTGGATGAACAGGACCCCGTGGTGTGGTGGAGGGCTGGATGAACAGCAGACGGTGGAGGGGTGCCCGTGGAGGGGTGGTTGAACAGGACCCCGTGGTGTGGAGGGCTGGATGAACAGTAGACGATGGAGGGGTGCCGGTGGAGGGGTGGTTGAACAGGACCCCGTGGTGTGGAGGGCTGGATGAACAGTAGACGGTGGAGGGCTGCCCGTGGAGGGGTGGTTGAACAGTAGCCGGTGGAGTAGCGCGCGGTGGAGGCTGGATGAACAGGAGCCCGTGGAGGCTGGAGGAGGTCGACGGTAGCCCGTGGAGGCTGGAGGAGGTTGACGGTGGAGATGAACAGTATCCCGTGGAGTCCCGTTTTGCGGTACGCCACACCCCTCCCGATGAACAGGACCCCCGTTTCGACCGTGGGAGGTCCGTTTCGTCCGTTTTGCGGTACGCCACACCCCTCCCGATCAACAGGACCCCCGTTTTGACTGTAGGAGGTCCGTTTCATCCGTTTTGCGGTACGCCACGCCCCTCTTGATAAACAGGACCCCCGTTTCGACCGTAGGAGGTCCGTTTCCTCCGTTTTGCGGTACGCCACACCCCTCCCGATCAACAGGACCCCGTTCCGAACGTAGGAGGTCTGTTTCCTCCGTTGTGCGGTACGCCAGGACTCGTTTCCATTGCCTGTTCCGTCCAAGCCCTCCCGATGAACACGACCACGCATTCCGTTCCGACCCAGCCGGTTGGCTCCCACGCGTTCTGTTGCCTCCCGATGAACACGACACATTCCGTTGCCTCCCCATGAACACGACGCATTCCGTTGCCTCCCCATGAACACGACGACGACGTTGTTTCTCCGTTCCGACCCAGCCATGTCAATGAGCCCTCGCCGTACGTATGCGCGAGTAGGCATTCGAGACCCCGCCCGTATGTACACATACGTGGCCGTATTTTCTTTCTTGCACCCTGGCCGATGTACGTACGTGTACATGCTACGTGCGCGCCTCTACTACGACACGTGCGCGCCTCTACATCCACCAGTATATATGTACGTACACGTTCGCGACCAGAATGACAACGCTACGTACGCTTCGACCAGGTGGGTCCCGACTGTCAGGCACTTCCTTGCGTGCGAAGATGTAGCTGGTGGGTCCCAGCAGTCAGGGGGGGCGAATCATTTTGTTTTTTTGCCCAGATGCACTTCCTTGCATGCGAAGGTGTAGCTGGTGGGTCCCAGCAGTCAGGGGGAAACGTTTTTTCGCGAAATATGGTGGCCCGTCCGGTGGGTCCCCGCTGTCAGGTGGAGGAATAATTATTTTGCGCGTAATAAGGAGGCACTTCCTTGCTGCGGCCGTGGACCCAACTGTCAGCGTCTCCACGCGCAGTACTCTTCCAATGGAAGTCGGTCGTTGACCACATTGACCACGCCGCGCCAAGAGCACCATGACGGTGGACGACGGCGAGGCCTAGGAAGGGGACGACACGGAAGCAGGGAAGACTCGGCAGTTGTTTCCCACGCGGAGGGGAGTACAACTGTACGAGGGTTTACTGGTCCGTCTGCCGTCGCCGGAGAATAACAGCAGGTGTGGGTGAGTAGAGGGATGGCTAGGCCAGCGATGGGAGTACGGTGGGGCGGTGAGGCCTGTGCGGCAGCACAGCCAGCCGCGGGGAGGAGGGAGCAGGCAGTCCCGCCTGCGCTTGTTTGAGCGGCTGGAGCAGGAAGAGCAGAGATTGAAGAAGCACGACGGCCGTTGGATGGACATCCAACAGTCAGTGCTTGTGTGTCAACCTTTTTTTTAGGAAAACCTCAAATCTGTGGAAAACAGCATACAGCCCATCTGCCATTATTTCTAATAATTTACAGCCCATTTGCTAATTCTTAAGGTGTTTTTTGGAGCCCATATTCTTTTTGTTAGCATTACAGCCCATATTGTGGCCACGGTTAAAAAATTATAAGAATTTTTGCATATTTCGGTGCGGTCCGAACTGTTTTTAATCCCAAAATTTCGACTCACATTCAAACTGATTTTAAAAATAAATGTATATCAATATAAAATCCAACAAATTCTCCACGCATAAAAATTAATGTAATTTAAAATCTTGAAATGAAAAAAAAGATATTTGAAACTAATTGCCGGTTTGATGTGTTTTAAAAATGTACAGCCCATTTCTCATTACTGATGGGCCATTTTCTCGGCCAGCCGAATGAAAGCTCTCCTCGTCTTGAAAGATTTGCAGCCCAACAGGCCTGACAAAGCGATTTACTTGGCAAATCACAAAATACCTGGGCTGTGGCCGTGGACCCAGCTGTCAGCCTCTCCACATACAGTACTCTTCCGATGGAAGTCGTTCCTTGACCACGTTGACCACGCCGCGCGGAGAGCACCATGGCGGTGGACGACGGCGAGGCCTAGGAAGGGGACGACGCGGAGCCGGGGAAGACGCGGCAGTGGAAGCCCGCGCGGAGAGGAGTACGAGGGTTCACTGGTGAGGCTGCGGTGTGAGGCTGCCGTCGCCGCAGGGCCTGGCCAGCGGTGGGAATAGTAGGGGGCGATGAGGCCTCTGCGGCAGCACAGCCGGCCACGGGAGGCAGGAGCATGCGGCACGACCGGCGCTGCTTTGGGCGGTTGGAGCAAGAAGACCAGAGGTTGAAGAAGCACTACGGCCGTTGGATGGACATCGTACGGTCACTGGAGCTAGAATCGTTCATATTGACTAAGTTAACAAAGCTCTTCATCCCCGTCAACTTAGTAGGCCCACAAGTCAGCCTCCCACCATGGTGGGTCCCAGCTAGCCGGGGGAGTATTCATTTTTTGTGCGTAACAAGGAGGCACTTCCGGTGGGTCCGAGCTGACAGCGAGTCCTAGGAAGGGGACGACGCGGAGCCGGGGAAGACGCAGCAGTGGAAGCCCGCGCGGAGAGGAGTATGAGGGTTCACTGGTTCGGCTGTGGTGTGAGGCTGCCGTCGCCGTAGAATAACAGGGGGTGTGGGTGAGTGGAGGGATGGCCTGGCCAGCGGTGGGAGTAGTATGGGGGCGGTGAGGCCTCCGCGGCAGCACAGCCGGCCACGGGAGGCAGGAGCAGGCGGCACGACCGGCGCTGCTTTAGGCGGCTGGACCAAGAAGACCAGAGGTTGAAGAAGCACTACGGTCGTTGGATGGACATCGTACGGTCACTGAAGCTAGAATCGTTTATATTGACTAAGTTGACAAAGCCCTTGGTACGCTCCAACTTAGTAGGCCCACAGGTCAGCCTCCGAAACGGTGCGCCCCAGATGTCAGGGGGAGGAATCATTTTTTGGGCGGCCGAAGCTAAGAATATCCGAGATCGAAGAAGAAGCACGACATCCGGTTGATAGACATCCAACGGCCACTGCTGCTAGAACCGTGTGTTGACTATAATAAGTTGACAAAGCCTTGCATACGCGTCAACTTATTTTTTTAGGGGACGCGTCACTTAGTAGGCCCACAAGTGTGTGGCAGAGAACTTATAGCCCATTTTCGTTTTGTAAGAATCTACAGCCCATTTTCAATTCTAATGGAATTTACAATAGCCCATTTACAGTTTGTTAAAGTACATCCCATTTTCTAGCTAGGACAACGATTAATAATTTCAACCAACCGTTGAAGACAGAATTCAATAAAATTTCCCACATTTTGATGGGATCCGAAATATTTTTATCCCGAAATTTCTAGTCAGATTAAATATAAATTTGTATTAAGTAAAAATCCAACAAAACATTGCGCGCGCAACAATGAAAATTTAAGATTTTCAAAATCCATAAATAATATTTTATAAACTAATTTCGTGTTTGGTGCATTTTTTTATAGTTACTGCCCAGTTTTTATAATTACAGCCCATTTTTTATTTTTTAAAGCCCATTTTTCTGTTAAGCCTAATGCATCCCTCCTAGGAAAGATTTGCAGCCCAGCGGGGCGGATAATAACAAGTTGACCTTGCCTGGGTATTCCTCAAAAAGACGTATAGCTGGGCTAGCCATTTTCATCTTGAAAAAATTAGTATCTGGGCTGGATATCTGGCCTGGGCTAGACGGGCCACAGCCAGCCCAGTTAATGCCCTGCTCTCCTCTGAACAACAACGAAATCATCGGCAAGAAAAACTCTGCAGTGCTCACGCTCAAAAACACAAATACTGCTCGAGCTGCTTGGTCCCAGCTGTCAGCCGCACCTTGTGCAATTCTCTCGTTTATATTGACTACATAGGTTGACAATGGTGTGGGACTGTGATGTCAGGAAACCAGGAGAAAGCAAAAAAAATTATAGTTGTACATAATAAGGAGGCACTTGCGTACGTACGGCTATGGCCCTAGTGGGTCCCTAGTGTCATCCAGTCAAAATAAAGTCATCTCCTGAATCCTCATGTTCGTTGACGATGTTAACAATGCTCGGCGCCACGGCGAGCGCAACAACTTGAAGGACAACGGAGAGGGCCTCGCGGGCCCTACGGATGGTCTGATACAGCGCCCGCTGCTCATTCAGGAAGCCAGGATCATCGGACACCTATGAGCACCTTCGAGAAACTGAGACGGCATGAAACGGTAAGGCCGCGCTTGGGAGCTCTGGTTTATTGCAAACCTGTATTAACATACAAGTGTAATTTACTCGTCATCCGAAACAACGCGTAAAATACAGGCGTAATGAAATCGAGAGCCCGAGGTCTGTAAGTAAAACCGACGTGTTACGCGTGTAATTTGAGAGACCAGTGTATATTTTACGAGCACTGCTATATGGACGACATTACCAGACTATACATGCACGACGTGCGTATCATGCCATCCATGGGCAAGGCTGAAACAGCAGCTAACGGCTGGATTAGCAATCGTCCGAGTGTCGTTCATCATTTTTATCGTGTGTGAAGTACTTCCGATATTTTACTAGTCGAAATCGACCAACCAAGCGCCTTTGCCCGAGACCATCTGCTTTAATTTACAAGCGTCAGTTTTACAAGAGGTTTTGGTTGGAAAACGACGATCCAATCACGGCCTAATATCATGAGTTGGTCGGAAGATCATATGGTTTCACGTCTAACCTACCCGACTTGTTGTATAGGCTATGAATGAAACATCAGACGATGAACTTCTTAAGCACGGAAACAACAGAAGAGGATGATCTTCTTAACAAGCAAATCACTGGCATTAGATCGACATGCAAAACAATACGAAGCATTATTCTCAGGAGGCACGGTGAACAGCTTGTGATGCCGCATGCCACAACATTCCAAGCTCAACTTTGCAATCAAACACAAGGCCTGGCATTACATAGACAATATTCAGAACAAACTCTTAACACAAGAATATCTCAGTAGAGTAACTATTTACTTCTAGACTGAACACAGGAATAGGAAAAAACACTCGACGCTGCTCATAGCAAGGGCGTCCCACTCAAAAATATCAAATGCATGTCTTCTGGCTAACATCAATGAGCAAATTTTGACAAGGTTTTCAAATTCCAATATATTAAACTAACGTCTTGTTGCTAACATCAATGATTAAACTTTGACAAGCTTTTCCCATTCAAAATATGTAATGCCTATGATCGTGGAGTCCTGTCGTAGCTTCTTGTACTTGTTTGGGCACTTTTTGCCCAGGGCACTCCACGTGTTGTTAAATTGCCAATGGTGTCTGCAGACTAGTCATGTCACCGGTGTCTAATAATACTCTGTAAAGCTTCTCGGTCATTCCTTCTGTAATGTAGCGCAAACAGTGACTGCTTCTTTCTGCAAAGTGGAACGACCAACTGGACCCAGTAATGCAGCAGTTTGCCTTGGACACATTGGCTCCTTTTGTGCAATTCAACTAAAATCGAAGTCGGAATAAAACCGAGCTTTAATTTTGATATCCCTGTAAGCAACAATAGGTATAAGGGAAACAATTACTGAGAAATAATGGTTGATGACTTGTACTCCCAGAAGAAAAGCATCTACTGATCTACTTTATCTTAATGGGAAACAAAGCAAGAGAGTAGCAATTCTCCATCAGTGTGATTCATTCATATTGACTGAGACATTATCTTAATAATGCCTTGTTTCAACATGTATAAAGAACGACAAAGCAGAAAAGTACCATTCCTAAAACAATGCAACTGATTCATTTTAACAGAGACATTATCTTAACAATACCTTGGTTAAACATGTAGAAAGAACTACAAAGCAGGATAGTACCATTCCTAACAAGTGTTGCAGTTTTGAACTAAGATTCAGTAGTTAATTAATTCTGAGAGTGGCATTGCTTAATTTTACCAGCGGCATTAGATTAACGAAAAGCATAAACAGTTCCAGGGGAGAGTGGGCGCAACAACAATATGTGCTTCCATCTACTTATAAAGGGGGTGATGCAGAGTTTGTTGTAACAAAGCAACAAGCATCATGTCTGGGTTGGTCCCATTTTTGTTCACTACTTAATGGGATAAAAGACAACAATACAGTAGCTTCAATTCAACATTTATTTAAAACAGTACCAATATAAGTAGCACAACATCTCAAAGCACACTGCACAATCATGTGGATGAAGGCCTGTACTGACCTTTCATGAGACCGACAAAGGTAAAATACGAATCTCGATCTCCTATTGTGCAGTTCCACAAAAATTAAGCAAAGTCACCGGTGTGACATTCAAGTTGAACTGCACAAAACACTCTTAAAACATAAGTGTTTCGAGTAGCGAAGCAAAATGTCGCAATAGCAACAAGTTGAATCGATAGCCCTGTTTTAACAGAGGCAAAAAAGGAAACAATTACTTGCCGATAAAGGAGGAGGAAACAAACGGTGACAGAAAGAAGCATCTAACTTATCTTGGATGGAAAACAAAGTAGGACAGTAGCATTTCTAAAACGGTTGCATTGATTCATATTAACAGAGACATTCTCTTGAAACAACATTCGTTAAAAATGTAATTTACTTTTAACAGTGGCATTGCTTCAATTTTCCGGCGGGATTCTTAGATTAACAATAGCAAAATAGCTGTATGGGACATGCCAGCACCATGTGCGTCCACACGTATAAATGGGTG
Organism: Aegilops tauschii subsp. strangulata; assembly: GCF_002575655.3. NCBI lineage: Eukaryota > Viridiplantae > Streptophyta > Magnoliopsida > Poales > Poaceae > Aegilops > Aegilops tauschii. The sequence continues at coordinate 492,569,297 of NC_053039.3, forward strand.
ATGCAGAGTATGTAGCCAAGCAGCATATATGCACTGGTCCCATATTTGTTCTCTTTGAACCTTCTTCCTATGTGAGGGCAGCAAATCTAGTCCTGCACAAACTACCCGACCCCCCAGTTTCTTTCCCTTTTCAACAAAGAGATCGGTTCCTTACAGATGTGTGTACTGGGTTACCCCCTTTTTCCCTTTTCGACCTACAAAGCGGCTAGATAGCCAGTCTATACTACTTTCCGCTCCTCCTTTCCTCATTGAACCACGTCCTAGATTCTTGCTCCAGCCCACCGCACCCTTCTTTCCTCTTTGAACCAAGACCTAGATTCGACTACAGATCGAAAAAGATCCACATGCAGCTAGAGCAACGACGGTTTCAAAGAAACTTATACCTTAGGGTCGTCGGGATGTGGGAAGGCGTGCGGTGAGAGGCCGAATCTGCCCACACTACGTACGGCAGCGAGGAAGAAGGGGTCGGTGGCCCTCCCAAACAGGCGCTGGGTGAAAGAGAACAACGCAGCCGGCAGTGGATTGCCTCCCTCGCCGAAGGCGATAGAGTGAACGCTGCACCTCCTCCCCTTCCCGGTGCGACGGGATACGGACGCCTCCTTCACCAGCTGTGAGGGGGGAGAGAGAGACAAGAGGCCAATGCAGTCTTGTTTAGATCTGGTGAAGAGAGGGTGAGAGACTATGAATATAGCAAACCCTAGCAAATGAACGCTGAGCCTCCAGCGTGTAACATATATGTAGTGCGGCGAGCGTGTGGAGAGTGCAAACCCTAGCGAACAAGCGCTGAGGCTCCCGCTTATATATATACTGTTGGAAATATGCCCTAGAGGCAATAATAAATTGTTATTATTATATTTCTTTGTTCATGATAATTGTCTATTGTTCATGCTATAATTGTGTTATCCGGAAATCGTAATACATGTGTGAATACATAGACCACAACGTGTCCCTAGTAAGCCTCTAGTTGACTAGCTCGTTGATCAACAGATAGTCATGGTTTCCTGACTATGGACATTGGATGTCATTGATAACGGGATCACATCATTAGGAGAATGATGTGATGGACAAGACCCAATCCTAAGCATATCTCAAAGATCGTGTAGTTCGTTTGCTAGAGCTTTTCCAATGTCATGTATCTTTTCCTTAGACCATGAGATCGTGCAACTCCCGGATACCGTAGGAATGCTTTGGGTGTGCCAAACGTCACAACGTAACTGGGTGACTATAAAGGTACACTACGGGTATTTCCGAAAGTGTCTGTTGGGTTGGCACGGATCGAGATTGGGATTTGTCACTCCGTATGACGGAGAGGTATCTCTGGGCCCACTCGGTAATGCATCATCATAATGAGCTCAATGTGACTAAGGAGTTAGCCACGGGATCATGCATTACGGTACGAGTAAAGAGACTTGCCGGTAACGAGATTGAACAATGTATTGGGATACCGACGATCGAATCTCGGGCAAGTAACATACCGATTGACAAAGGGAATTGTATACGAGATTGATTGAATCCTCGACATCGTGGTTCATCCGATGAGATCATCGTGGAACATGTGGGAGACAACATGGGTATCCAGATCCCGCTGTTGGTTATTGACCGGAGAGGCATCTCGGTCATGTCTGCATGTCTCCCGAACCCGTAGGGTCTACACACTTAAGGTTCGGTGACGCTAGGGTTGTAGAGATATGAGTATGCGGAAACCTGAAAGTTGTTCGGAGTCCCGGATGAGATCCCGGACGTCACGAGGAGTTCCGGAATGGTCCGGAGGTGAAGAATTATATATAGGAAGTCCAGTTTCGGCCACCGGGAAAGTTTCGGGGGTTATCGGTATTGTACCGGGACCACCGGAAGGGTCCCGGGGGTCCACCGGGTGGGGCCACCTATCCCGGAGGGCCTCATGGGCTGAAGTGGGAAGGGAACCAGCCCTTAGTGGGCTGGGGCACCCCCCATGGGCCTCCCCCCTGTGCCTAGGGTTGGAAACCCTAGGGTGGGGGGGCGCCCCACTTGACTTGGGGGGGAAGCCACCCCCTTCCCCCTTGGCCGCCCCCCCATGTAGATGGGTTCTAGGCCGGCGCCCCCCTCCCAGGGGGCCTATAAATAGTGGGGGGGGGAGGGAGGGCAGCAACAACACAGCCCTTGGCGCCTCCCTCCTCCCCTGCAACACCTCTCCCTCTCGCAGAAGCTTGGCGAAGCCCTGCCGAGATCCCGCTACATCCACCACCACGCCGTCGTGCTGTTGGATCTCCATCAACCTCTTCTTTCCCCCTTGCTGGATCAAGAAGGAGGAGACGTCGCTGCTCCGTACGTGTGTTGAACACGGAGGTGCCGTCCGTTCGGCACTCGGTCATCGGTGATTTGGATCACGGCGAGTACGACTCCATCAACCCCGTTCATTGGAACGCTTCCGCTCGCGATCTACAAGGGTATGTAGATGCACTCCTTTCCCCTCGTTGCTAGTATACTCCATAGATGGATCTTGGTGATGCGTAGGAAATTTTAAAATTCTGCTACGATCCCCAACATATACTACTGTAGTACGGACTGAGCTCCGGTGCCTTCACTGCACCTGCTTTTGGCTGTATGACAGGTGACCAGCCACATTTTGGGCCCACCTGTCATAAATCCAAAGGCAGGTGCACTAAGTTAATGAAGCTGCGTCCATATAGTACTCTCGTGTATACGACTAATATATAGTGGAGTGGTTTTCTTATTCTCTCCATAACAATCGTTTTAAATTGTGTAAGTACGAAATGAAACTCTTTATTTAATGTACAGTGAAGAAAACTAGTACTACTTCCGATGAACTAACGATCCACGCCCACGCGTCCTGGTCGCACTTCCTGTCCTTCACGTGTGGTACACTACCCTCCCTTAAGTGAACAACCACACATGCGCCAAATTATCGGAAACGTGTGAGAGTGTGTACAAATAAAGAATTTTAATTTCAATTATCGGAAAGGTTTGAGAGTATTACAAAGTTTGACTTCAGTCAAATCTAATATGCGGAGTAAATAAAAATGGAGGGCTACTACGTCCATCCGGGTTTTTAGTCTCAAAGTTAATAGCTGGACAAATAAAATTACAGGGGAGCTGGAGACAAAGTTGTGAGAAGGCTTAGAAATCAATACAAAACTTATGCTCTTAGTACCAACGTCGATCCTTCTTCGAGTAAACATTTGGTTCATAGCCAATTGTGTGATAAAATTGCACCAACGTGAAAGACGACTGCGTCTCCAACGCAACCAAGGTGAACTGACGAAGGATATCATCTTTCTGCGTAACAAGCAAAGAGCACTGATGGAAGACAGGTTGTTTTTCATTGAAAATCGATCGGCTTCACCAGCCGACGCAACCATGAGGCGCAACCATGAGCATCGATAGGTCATCGTGGTGATGCATCATCCATTTGGCATCAAGTTTGGGTGAGGCACCTATGAAGTTCGACAAATCCTCACTGTGGTCTGTTTCTTCTCAGTAATCAAGCTCGAGGAAGGAAGAACCACGTGGCAGAGGACAGTGAGGCGGAACAACAATGGCCATCCAATTTTGTGCAGTTCCACTAAAATTGAGGAAGACATGCCCGGGTATGGAGACACGCATCGCTGTTTCCAAAAATATAAAAAAGGGTTAGCAACGACATCTCAATTGTCAATAAGAATTAATAAAAAGTACACCAACAAACAGAAGCATCATAATTATCTTGATGGGAACTAAACTAGGATACCCAAGAAAAAAAGCATTTCTTCATTTAACCAGTGATAGTACTACCACCATATGGACAATGACCGCACAACCACCATGTACTTTTTGTCGAAACAACATGTATACTTCCACTGAGGCATAAATCAGGACAACTTTTCGAGTGGCATTTCCTCTATAATAGTACTAGTAGGTGATGTTGGACCAGCCGACGAACCCTAGCTACTATGCATGGGGAGTTGGGGAGTAGTCGCATAGAAGAAAACCCGCACGCAGCGACCTGGGGAGCTGGACCAGTACAAGAAGTTATACCTCAAGTGGGTGAGATGTCGTTTAGGCGGGCGGGCGGGATCTTCCCACACGACGGCAGCGAACAAGGGCGTGGAGGATCTTCGTCCGCGCCAGCGCCGGCTCCGAGAGGACGGTGCGCATCGGCTTCCTCCGTCGCCGACGGCGACAACGTCAACGCTGCACCTCCTCACCTCCCGCAGCGGACGGGATTCGGCCGAATCTGTGACCACCGGTGAGGAGAGAGATAGAGTGGACACTGTCATCTTGTTTTGATATGGAGAGGGTGAGAGAGCGAGATGCGAGAAAATCTATCAAACAAGAGGCTATAATGGAGTAAAAAAATCTCTCCATAGCAGTGGTTTTAAATAGAATACGCGCGTTTCCGGAAAAAAGAAACGAAAACTGGCGGACAATTTTTCTAACGTACCAAGAAAGAGAACTCGATCAAAAACACGCCCCCGCTTCCAGGTCGCGAGAGTCGTTGCGCACACACACATAGACATAGACATGCATATCCGTGTTTACGTAAAATTCCATTTCCATCTCCATCTCCAATCATATTTGTCCAACTGGCACATTATTTACGTTGTTAATTATATACGCAACAATATTAACGTACAACATCTCTTGTTTGCGCACGTCCGGACCGCTGCCACGGCCGGTCCTGACCAACCCGAACCCTCTTAATCACCCGCGCGTGCTTCCCGCCCGAAACGGTCAGTGCTGCATTCATGCCCAGCCAGAGCGGACGCGACCTCTCACTGGCGTCGGCATTGAAGCGGCGCGCCGGCCGAGAGAGCGTCGCCCGCGCCGCTTCCGGGTGCACGCGGCTGCTCCGCGTTCAAAGGTCGCAATAGCCGGCTACAACATGCATGTAAAAAAGTTCTTGGGAGTCCGTGCTACAGCTAGCTGTCCTCCCCCAACTCGTCAATCTCTTCCAGTAGTGCTAGTACTCCATGGCGCGATCCATCGACAAGCAGGCGGGAAAGTTATCGATACTCGGTTTGCGGTGAGTGGCATGCCGAGCGACCGTGTGGGGTCGAGCCGTGGAGGAGGGTGAGACACGAACACGACAGACGTGATTTAAACGTTGGTTTTGCTCGATGGCGCGATCCAACGAAACGAAACGTTGGTTTATCTCCGTTTCCATTTTTTCTCTGGAAAAACGGAAACTTTCCACTCCATTTTCATTCCTATTCCAAGGTTGCCCCGTTACAACATTCCATCAAATACAAAGGAAAACTAACACGCATGCTGATGCATCTCAATGATTCACAGATCATAGCCAATATTTACTTCACAACTAAAGAAAAAAGTTGTGAGAGCGTGTACGAAAGAAAAACTACTGATGGGGTCACTACGACTTAAACCCTAAACCCTAAACATGATTTAATTTCCTGGCCAGGTAGAACCTGTCGAAGGAAAGACGGCTGGCACCCTCGGATCATACGATGCTTTTGTGCAGTTCCACTAAAATTGACCTGAGCATGCCTGATGGCAAAGATATTGAAGAAGTGTGATTAGAATAATAGTACTCGCGCTAGTTCATGAGACATAAACTCATCACAAGTAGAAGCTGGTAGAAGTAGAGAAAGATCGACATGGAGATGGAGCTACGGCAGTGGAGCAAGCCGGCTCCAAAAGGAAGATGGACTACCTGGGACGTCGGGCTGTAGCTAGAAGGGCGGTTGGGACGCGGCATCGGCCCATACCGCGGTGACCCCCGATTGGGACGCACCGACTGTGGGTTTTCTCCCTCGCCGATGTCGACCGCGTCTACGCAGAACATTGTTCCCTTCCCCTAGCTGCAGGATCAGGCCCGTCGTTCTATGCTTGTGAAGAGAGCAACCTAAGCAAGCAGGCTTGTAGCTTAGGCTCCTGCTAGTGTATATATAGTGGTTTTCTTTTTCTCTCCATATCAACCATTTTATATTGCGTACGTGTCATTCAAGAGTGAAATGATGGTTGCTTCTTCCGACTAACTTACTGTGTGATTTAACTGCTCCTTAGTGGCCCCTACACGTACTCCCCCTACGTGTATGCAACAGTCACACGTACACATGGACGCAAAAACGCGCGTGACGCCCTAATGCATGCATGTCCGAGAACACGACGGAACACACACGGTCACGCTCAAGTGCTCAACCTACACGTGCATGCACACACATACTCAGTCAGGGTGAGCTAGTGACCGTATAAACACCGGAAAATATATATATTGAGCGCAATGAGCATATTATGACGTCCACTGACCGTATTTTTACAAATATACAGTGACAGACAGTGTATTTATCTCGTTTGAAATTAAGCCAATATTAACCGAAGAGGAGGCAGTATGGACTAGCATTACTTTGCTGTGTCCCGTCAACTTGCCGAACGAGGAGAAGGTTGCAGGACGGGAGAAGCTTGCGCGCGGTGGCTCGCAGGACAAGGAGAAACTTTTGACTAATGCAAGCTCTCCCTCGCTCAGGCGGTGGACGTGCAACAGTTAATTCGGTGTCAGATTGCCAGAAGCATACACTATACTACTAGTGCTATTATTGTTCGACTTCCCGAATAGGCGAACAGCCAAGCGCAAAGTAAATAGGTCAGCAAACCTTGCGGCGCATCCTCGTGCGAACCGTGCTTGCTGCACTTTGAATGTGGCCGAGAGCTGGCTTGATGAAACACCTCGCTTCCTACTTCTTTTCTTGCGGGGTACCTCGCTTCCTAGTGACCAGTGTCTTGGCTGATCGTCCTAAGAATGCTTATATATGAATAAAGCTCTCTCATTTACCCGCAAAAAAGATTAAGCCATATTAACCGGAAAGGAGGGAGTATGGACTAGCACTACTTTTTGGTGTGTCCCGCCAACTCGCAGAACGAGGAGAAGCTTGCAGGACAAGGTTAAGCTCGCTTACGCCTTTTGACTAATGCAACCTACCCTCGGTGGACATGCATCAGTCCATTCGGTGTCAGATTGTCAGAGGCATACACTGTAGTACCCAACATGCGGAGTACCATCATTGTTCGACTTCACGAAGAGGTGAAGAGCCAAGCGCAGTAGTACGAGTAGTACTACTAATAGAACTGCATGGTGGAGCTTCTGTACTCTTATTTTTTTATCTCTGATAAAGTACACGTTTATTCCGGAGAAAGGCGGAAAACGGCAGCCCAACATGTAATGAATGATATCGATCAACCAACCATGCTCGAATATATCTTGGCCTTCGTGCGAGCCCGTCTGTGTGTTCTCGCTCCTCGTCTCTCTCAAGGAACGGCGGGTTGGCTCTTTGCCGTCAATTGAGATCGGTTTGCTCACACTCCTGTCCCACATGTCAGTGATATGCCAAGAGGAGGTGCGTTGACCGACTGTCCATACGCGTACTTGGTTTTGCATCTTCATACTACTCCTCCCTCCGTCACAGTTTATAGGGCGCGCTTCATTATGATGCATTTCTATCAATGCATTTCCAGCACCAGAGAGACTTTAGACGCGTTTGGTTTAATGCTCAATTAATTAGGGCGTGGTAACCACAATCAAGTCCACAATTTTCTCTCCATGTACTGTACTACTACGGAGTGGAGTAAGTGCATGCATGTGTGTACCCGGGGTGGAAGCACTGCATGCATGTGTGTACGCATTATTCCCTCTAGTAATAGACGCCGTGCTATAACTACCAATGCTATTTTTCAGGCCGATCGCTAGTCGCCTTGGTCCCACAGATTTTTTTTCTTTTTTCTGAAGCGCGCTGTATAAATAGTGACGGATGGAGTAGTATGAGCGGATTCAAAGAAGAGCATATTGATGGTTGCTTCTTCAGAGCAACTTACAGTGGGAAAGGTGGGGCTTATGATTTGACTGCTCATTACTCACTATTAATGCGGCGCAACGACCGGGCTGAGTCTCCCATGCGGTTGTGCACTACCCCCTCGGTTCTTAAATATACTCCGGAGTATTTGTCTTTCTAGAGATTTCAATGAGTGACTACTCAAATATTTGTCTTTTTAGAGATTTCAAATGGACTGGCACATACGAATGTATATAGACATATTTTAGAGTGTAGATTCACTCATTTTGCTCCGTATGTAGTCACTTGTTGAAATATCTAGAAAGACGAATAGAATATTTAGGAACGGAGGGAGTACACATACGAAGCAAAATGAGTGAATCTACACTCTAAAATATGCCCATTTGAAATTTGTAAAAAGACAAATATTTAGGAACGAAGGAGTATAATTTTGTGCATGGCACATGGACCCGGATGATGAAGAGGCTTCTGGAAATGCTATCAAGCTTCCATCATTTGTTTACATAATTGACGTACTATACAAATAATTTTCTAGCGACATGAAATTGTACAATGGTGTGAGCTTTCAACTTTTGTTTCGCGTGTCTTGCCATCGATGCTCTTTCGGAAACAATAAAAAACTAACTTCCTTGCTAATGCATGTCAATTATTAGCAGATCAGAGCTAATAATTACATCACAACTGAAGACAGAGTTGTGAGAAGGTGTTAAATTAAAATTGATCCATGCTTTCATTGGCAGCAACGTCCCCCCGGCTCTGTCTAAATCAACAAGGCATGTTGGGAAAAAAAGTAGCTGTCTGGAGCATGCAACATTCCGATCATTTTGTGCAGTTCCACTAAAATAGAGGTGAGCGTCCCTGTTCCAAAGATATTAAGTGTGATTACGATAATAGAGGACTGCTGATGAAACAATAAACACACAAATAGAAGCCGGTCACCTTTGCAGTCTCTCTTAAGACTAACTAGTTGGAGAAGATTAGGCTCGGAGTTGGATGAGGAGGATAGAGCAAAACCAATCTCCCTTTGTGCAGTCGCACTGAAATGTAGAGACGTTGCCCATGTGACATTTTAGTACAACTGCACATAACACTCTTAAGAAAAAAGTGATTTGTGCAGTTCACCAAAAGGTCGCAATAGCAACGAGTAGAAAGGAAACAATTACTGGCCAATAACAGTTGATGACACATGCGATGACAAAAATGAGTAGAAAGGAAACAATTACTGGCCAATAACGGTTGTGTTTGTCTAAAACGGTGTGAGGACGAGAATGCAATATGAAAAGTACGCCGGACAAGCTACGTTTTGGGCAAAGAACTATGGAAGATCCACATGCAGCGACGTGGGAAGACGGGCAGTGGAGCAAGGCCGGAGGGGATACCTGGAGGTCGTCGGGATGTAACTAGGTGAGCGGCGGCGGGCGGAATCTGCGAGCAGGTGGCGTAGGCCCTGCCACGTCGGAGCTTGGTCAGAGAGAAAGGCGTGTACCGCAGATCGGGACGTGCTGCCTCGGCGCCGTCAAACGGAGAAACGATGCACTTCCTCCCTTTCCCCCGGCGGACGGGATGCGACCGGTTCAGTGACCAACGGTGAGAGAGAGAGAGGCCACCGCACTCCCTTTCCCCCGGCGGACGGGATGCAGCCGGATCAGTGACCAACGGTGAGAGAGAGAGAGAGGCCACCGCACTCCCTTTCCCCCGCCGGACGGGATGCGGCCGGATCAGTGACCAACGGTGAGAGAGAGAGAGGTCACCGCAGCCTTGTGTGAGATACTCTGAAGAGCGACAAACCAGAAAGGCAAGCTCCATTGTATATAGTGAGCGGACTACCTTTTTCTCCATAAAAATCGTTCTATATTCTGTGTACGTGCCATTGAGCGCTATAACTTTATTTAAAAATAATGCGGCAACGCGTCAAGTCGAACTTTGTTTCGTGCACGCGTGGTACACGACCTCCCTAGGTAAACAACCGCTACAGGCGTTCAAATTAGCACGTGGGCTGCCATTTCGTAAAGAAATGAGCTCCACCGTGTACCCGCGCGGGTGTGGCTGGGCACGAAGCGTGACTAGGTGCACGGTGCACCTATTCTCTTCTTGTATACATACACCACCTACGTGGGGTTGTGTGAGAGAGATACAAACCTAGAGAGATATAGTGTGTGGGTTCTTGAGAGTTTTTTTTGGGGGGGGGGGGTCAATCAAAAAATGTAACATATGCAATGTGTGTGAAATAGAGTCCTGGATATAACATATATATAGAGGGGGCGATCCACAAGAAGAGAGTGGAGGTATCATCGGCTTGAGGTGTCCATAGAATCGAAGAGAGGGATGGTGTGTGTGTGTGTGTGCGCGCGCGATCGATATAGAGTGCCATCGAATTTGTGTGTGCCCACGTCAAAGATATAGAGTGGCTGGCCTACTGGAACGTGAGATGGGACATGTGCAGTTTGTCTCTGTGGCATGGATACCTACCTACAGCGCTCGACTATCGGTGTGTGGTGGGGGAAGAGGGAGGCCCAATTAACTATAGAGGTACAATGGCTGGTATATGTGTGGAGGAGGAGAGAGGCCTACCTCATGTATTAAGGAGATCGATCTGCCTCATGTATTAAGGGAGATCGATCGGCATCCATGCATATGTGCAGGAGAGGAATAAGGTTGGGAGAGCGACAGAGCTAGAGTGTTGGAGGGGGTGGTAGTGGAGTTGCTTCTAACAAATGGTGGGATAGGCTTGCTAGACAAACGGAGGGCACGCCCGCAATATCAATAAGAGAGGAGATGGCTGCTTGTTGTCTGTGCACGTGCGTGTGAGAGACGGGTTAGGAGGCATGCACGAATCATGAGGGGGGACGATGTGGCTGTGGTAAGCAGACGTAACTAGATAGGAAGATCAATCGCCCTTTGTTAGAGAAAGGAGAGACATAACTTGTGAGGTACGTCGATCGATAGGGGGGGGTAGTTAAAGTCGATCTAGGTATATGTTGGGAGATCGATCGGTATACATGCATGTGTGTGTTAGAAGCAAATGAGGCACGAGGAGAAGGATAGAGAGAGAGGGATGCATGTAGGAGGTGGTACGAGAGGCATACTATATCGAGGGGGAGGAGTGTGCGAGTACGAGAACAATGAAAAGAGTGGTGGGAGTGAGGCATGGATGGTGACAAGAGAAGAGGGGAAGCTTGTGTTTGTGCTAGGCACACCTGGCTAGAGAAGCATATCGATCGATGTGTGCCGTAAAGAAGGAGCTGGGGGGTCTACACACACCGTGGGTGAACGACCTAAAGTGAAAAGACGAATTTGCGCGATGGAGCTAGAGAATGCTGAGGGAGGGTGAGAGGGATACGGGCGTGTGCATGCACAAGAGAAAGTTAGCGCTAGCTACAAAGATAAGAGGGTTGTGTGGGTGTAAAAGACGAATAGAGATCATATATACTTCATTATAAAAAGCGAATTCGGATATTTGAAGAATTTATCATAGTGTTTCAAACCGATGCATGTGTGAATATATATAACGGTGATACACATGGTGTGGTTATGAGCATGTTATACTACATTTAATATATTTTATCTCTACTCTTATAAAAAACGGAGTTGTTGATGATGGTGTGCCTGCCATCCTGCATTATAGGCCCTCTGATTTATATCTGGCGGATAGCAAGGAAACTATGATGGTTGAAGTTGGCAACAATCATGATGGTAGATTTTTATTGAAATAGAGAAACGAATTCAAATTTAGTTCGAATTGCAGCGGTAGTATAGACATTTGGAATGCACTAAAATGTTGGTATGAGTAGGTTACATGCATTATACAGCAAGCGAAAAAATTTAATCGGACATAACATGGATTCGTACTCCCTCCTTCCATCTATATAGGACGTAATGAGATTTTTAAGACCGCCTTTGACTATTGACAAGATTAATAGTACATGACATGCACAATGTGAAAATTATATCATTGAAAGAACCTTTCACAGACGAATTTAACGGTGTGCTTTGTGTAAGTTGCATGTCATATATCATTGCTCTAATATTTGGTCAAAGTTAGCATCGAAAAACGCATTAGGCCCCATATAGATGGAAGGAGGGAGTAGCTTTGAATAGCATTTGTATAGTAAAACGGGGCAAGACTCTCTCTTTGTGTGGTGTGAATAGTTTTATTTTTTTTGTTTTATTTTTGGTTGAGGGAAGTGCGAATTGATTTGGTACGTACAAGTACAATATTACTACACGTTAGGCTTGTCCCTAAAATTCAACCCGCGTCTTGTTATATCCCGAAAATTCAGATATCGTGCTCCCAAAACTGGCGCCTTCACAACCCGTGCCTTGCTATCCCGAAATTACAACGCGCGCGAAAACTCCCTCCAGCTGCCAAATCCCGACACGCGAAATCCCCCTTCTAACCCTGAGCCGAAAGGGCCGCTAGTTCAAATCGGTGGGGGGTACTTTTGTAACACACCCTACATTTTGGACAAGCGCGTCCCTAAGTCGTGCTTCACCCCCTCCCATCACCCCCTTTTCGCCATTCGAAATCCCAGGCCGCCATAACCTCTCCGCTCCAGCCGCGAAACCCCACCCTCCTCCGTCTGCCACGTCACCGCTGCCCAGCCGGAGCCTCTTCCCCAACGACGTCGTCCACCGCAACCGCTCAACGTCCCTTGTCCACCTCCCCAGATGAGGATCCGTCGTCCATCTCGCCGTCCCGCCGGTTCAGCCGCCCCGTCCTCCACCTCCAAGGAGCTGCTCCGACGATTGCCTCATCTATCGCGGCTGCTCCATCCCCACAGTGCCGCCTTAACCTGCTCCACCGGAACCGCAACATCCTCACCGACTCCTCGGACGAAGCCGAGGCCTACTCGGCGCCACCAAAGAGGTTGTACACTCATCGCATCGCACCTTCTCCTTAACTCGACCTCCCGGCGCCGACGGTGCTCCATCCCGCACCCCCATGGAGTGGCTACCTTGAAGCCGGCGCCGCGGGCGACATCTCCACGGCGGCTCTCCCCCAGTGCGAGGCCCCTTCGGCGGCGGCGTCCATACCAGCCAAATCTGCTGTTGCTGCTCCGACTCTCGCTCGCTCGCTCATGCTGCTGCTGCTGCTCCGGCTCTTGCTCGATCGCTCGCTCGCCCAGCTGCTGCTGCTGCTCTCCCCCTCGCTTGTGCTGCTGCTCTGCTCCGATTAAGCCACACTTCAATCGACTGAATCGACTTTTGGGTCAATCGATTTTCAGGGGTTGGGGGGCTCGCCGGAGTTAAGGAAGAACCACCCGCAGCGGGGACAGGGGCTCGCCGGAGAGGTACCCCACTATCTATCTTAGGGTTCAGGGTGGGGGGCCTAGAGGGCTGGCCGGGGCGGCGGTGGCGAGTTGTTTCGGGGCGGTGAGGCGGCGCTGGGGCCGGCGGTTCGGCCGGTGGTGGCTGGAGGCTCAGGGGGGTGCAGGTTGAAGATGAACTGCAGGCCCTCCCTAAACTACATGTCAAGTGCCTCTCTGCTACCATTGCGTTCAGTTTCGACAGTAGCATTCAGATTCCACAGTAAATTTCAGTTTCGACAGTTAAGTTCAGAGTCAACAGTTTTTACCTCATCTGTTGTAGTCAGGTGGTTTTTGGTGATGTTAATTTTACATCCATTTTACATCATCTATTGGAGATGCTATTAGAATCCCACTTGAGATTGACGATGTTTGTCTGAATCCCACTTGAGATTGACGATGTTTGTCTTGTGCTGCTTCAGCCTTGACGTCTTACGGCTCACCGGAGCTGCTCCAATGACAGAACGATCCATCACAACAGAGCAGTGCCCTGGACGCCGTCTACAGATTCCTCAGATCTCCCTCCACACTTCCGACAGCCACCTCTGCCTCAACTGCTTCAGCGACCAACCCAATGATGCTGAGGTCGACACGACTACGGCAAAGAGGTTGTACACTTGTTGCATCACTTATTACTATACATCCACATCGATCCATTAGGGCTATTTTGGTTCAACGAGAAAACGTCGATCCACTGGTTGTTACCATCACTCTAAATTTCTGCATGCTCTCCTTACATAATCTCACCATATTTTTTTCGTATGCATGTCAGATATTGTACACAGTCATGCTGAACATGTAGAGAAAAAGAGAAGAGTTTTGCGCGGCAATACAATGTCATGCAGACATCGCTCCATGGTGGGTTCAATGGAAAACCCTCCCCACCCCTCTCCAGATTGTAATCCAGAGGAAGATATCTGTTCTGAGGCGGATTCAGACGCCGCTGACCACTCCTATTTACCCCCCAAGGTGTTTGCTCTACCTTGGCATGATGATGTTAGTCATATCATGCATATGTTGCCTTGCAGTGCCTACTTTTGACATCATATATGTCATCTTCTTAGTTTAGAAATGTTCTGTAATGCCACCTGTTTAGTTTCTATATCATATATGGGAATTATGCAGTCTCATGTCTTTTAGCCAGCCATAATATATGTGAAATGTGCAATGCCATCCTGTTTAACTAAGCATCATATATTTGAATGATATCTTGCCCATCCTTTTCTTCATTACATTTCCATTTGTCGACAATGTTTGTACATTAAACTAATCTTCCTGTGAATCAACCATTTGGGTGGGAGAGGGAAAAATCTGGAGTGAAAACAAGGCCTTCAGAGCAGACAGTGCTACCTGTCGAAGCAGATCTCTTGTTGGGTCCCGATAGCTCCTCAGAGATGGATTCAGAGACAGATGACCAGTCCTATTCCCCCACTGAGGTGTATGCTCTAACTTGGCACGGTTATACTGCTCATATCATGCATACGGTGTCTTGCATTGCATAGTTTATACATCATATACACAATATTCAACACCATGTTCTTAGTTCAGACATCATATCGAATGCCCTCTATTTAGCATATAAATCACATATGTGAATTAAATGATGCGATCCTGATTACTTAGATAACATGTAGGTGAATTATGTCATGCGATCATGTTTAGTTATTCATCATATCTTTGAATTATGTTATGCTATGCTATCCAGTTTAGATAGACATCATATATGTGAAATTATGTCATGCTATCCGTTTTAATTAAACAATATACATGTCAACTATTTCATGCCCTCTTTTTTCCACACTATCTATTGCATATGTCTCTCATACAATGTCTGTACATTCAACTATGTTTCCTGTTTATCAGCCATTTGAATTGGAGCGGGTGATGCCAGTATCTAGCGGACTAAAAACACGGTCTTAAAATAAAACAGTGCTACCTCTTGGTGGAGATAGCACCCCGGTTGTACATGCACAAGAACCAGCCCTACCACACATAACCCAAACTCTCGCAGATTGTACCCCTACTGCGATGGACAGAGAGCCAGCTTCACCCAATCTAACCCCAACTCCAGCCGATAGTAACCCAGTTCCTGTTGACACATCACCATCTCCACCACAGAGCTCCCAAACAAGAGCAGTTAGTAAGGCAGCTCCAGTGCCCAAAGGGCCAGTACTATCAAGGCGAACCCCAACTCCACCAGTTAGTACGCCTATTCCTGTGGAGGAAGCACAACCAACTAGTCGTAGTTTAGCATCTATCGCATTTGATGTTGTTAAATCGTATGTGCGTATCTTCCCATCTTGGAAATATTATACTGAAGATGAAGGAAAATGCCAGTTGCAGGTATTTGTCCAGGAGTTATGTGTAAGTAATGTTATTCATGGCAATTACTTTGCTTCATCCCATACATCCTACCTCCATGATGGTTATAATACAGCAAATTTTCCCATTTTTCTCTATAGAGAAGGACCGATTTGGAAACTCAGGATGAGGTAACCTGTGCTAATACCTCTGCTATCTTCAAGAATGCTTGGTGGCAGTATCGGAATTACCTGAAGAAAACATACTTCACCGGCAAAGAAACTCATCAAATTCCCTTACGTTCTCCTAAGACACATTTACTGGACAATGACTGGGAACGCCTTGTTCTGTACTGGTCCCGAACCAAGAATGTGGTAAGGTCTATGAGCTCATTTTCTATTTTTTTGTATTATATTCTTGCGTCTTACTGTACTCTGTTCATGTAGAACAAGTGCCTAAACCTAAAGAACAACTGTTCTAATTTAAGATTCCATTGCTATCATAGTTCAAAAAGCGCTAGGCGTTAATTGTGCGTTTTGCCACCGCCTTGCGCTTTACTGACCAAAGCGCATGCTTATGCGCAGTTATGCGCAATGCATTTTGCCAACGCCTAGAGCCTAGGCGCGCTTAAGCGCTCGCTTAGGCGCGCCTTTTTTAACTATGATTGCTTTGCTCTTGTATCACTGTATTTACTCATACAAACTTATTTTTAAATTGAAGGATCAAATCGAAACTCCAATGGCACAGCAGGTTTGTTCACGCATGTTTCTTTAACAGGTTTGCTCTTATCAATAGCTCTGTTGATTTCAATTTCAATTGTGTATACAGTTGACTTTCATATCATGCACATTACTAGCATCACAACAGAGCCAATAGTGTTGTTGTACATGTAGACCCGTGGTACCCATCTGAAATCTTGTTGTGCCATGTAGTTTCCCACGCTTTGTATTCTTTCACTGCTGCTTTGTCTTAAACTGATATGATTTGAACCGTGTCTCTATTTTGATTTGGCAAGACAATGCAGTGACCATAGGACATAGATATATGTTTGTTTGATGCTTTTATTATGTACTAGTACTTGGCAATAGAAGACTTGGTAGTTTAATCTTGTCCACCTTACTAATGAACTGGTTCACCGAAATGAGTTTCATATACTAGTACATGCTAAACTTGTTATGTGTCTACTTGTTTCTTCTTTTAGAATGCTGGCAGAATATTGGGGAAGAGTGCCTTATTAAGCAATGGTAAAGGAAGTAATGCAGATAAGGTTCAGGATAGTGACACATCCTTGTTGGTCTCCAACAAAGCTGATAAAACAGCTAAGGAAGACTATCTTGAAGACAGCGAGACAACCCCAAAGTCCTGTCTTGGTTTAGTGTTCGAGTTACTGGCCACTACCGCTTGCACAAGCTATTCAAACTCACTGTCTGAATCAGTTCGGTTTCTTGAGTCTCAACTACAAGCTGAAAGACATCGATCAGCTGTGCTGCGACAAGAAGCGGAAGGACTGCGGAAGTCCCTGGAGCATTCAGATGCATACTTTCTGGTGCAACAGCAAGCATTGGAGGATTTTAGCGCCAAACAGGACAAAGCTAATCAGCTTGCTAAGCTTATTGCCAGCATGGTGGATACCCAGGATAACGTTTCTTGAGCTCTTCTGAAGTTGTTTCAGTTATGCTCTTGTTTTGCTGCCGCGTTTACTTGCACTGGTGGCCAATTTTGACGGCCAGTGTATGTAATGTGCTGCTTTGTTCCCTATATTTGCACTGGTGGCGAACTTTGATGCCCAGTGGATGTAATATGTGTAAGAACGGTAATAGGCTAGCGTTAATTGCTTGCTTATTTATTTCCTTATTGTCTTGTTTAGTTGTTTGCTTGTAGTCACTGCAGTTCTTTTTCTGTTTTTTTCTAGTGGCCACAATAGCCTATTTTTGGTAACTAGGCCAAAATAATCGTGGCAACACACGGACTGTTCTAACCATGGGCCTCCTGCACGCCGTATGATCCATGGGCCTTCGTCCGGCCGTAGGATCCATCGGCCTTCTATACGGACCTTAGGGTCCATGGGCCTTCTACGGGCCGTAGGGTCCATGGGCCTTCTACGGCCCGTACGATCCATGGGCCTTCTACGGGCCGTACTATCCATGGGCCTCATACGAGCCGTAGGATCCATGGGCCTTCTACGGGGCGTATCATCATTTCGCCAATCATGGGCCGTACTATTCGTGGACCATAACGGGCCGTTAATAGGCCGTATTTGATAACTCTATGAAAACAGCCCAACGGGTTTATTTTTGACATGAAAACAGCCCAACGTATTAACGGTCCGCAAACGGGCCGACTGTAACGATGGGCTAAATTTGGCCCACAAGCAGAAAATGATAGTAACGGGCCGTATGTAACCGAATGCTGCAAATGAGCCCAAGAATCAATGGGCCCTGAGAAGGCCGAAAGATAACTTGGGCTGGAAACGGCCCAATGGAATAACGGGCCGTTAATGGGTATAAAGTGATACACTGTTCATTACGGGCCAGTTTCACCACGGCCGTTAATGGGCCAAGAGTTACAAAGGTCCTCATATGGGCCGAAAGAAGTCATGGGCCACACATGGGCCAGAAGTTAAAACGGGCTGAATCATATTGGACGGCCTAGATGACGCTACTGGGCCTAATTCGGATAGGGCGTAACGGGCCCTGGGTTAGCGGGCTGTAAATGGGCTATATGTGAACAGGCCGTTAACAGGCTTTCCGTGGGCCGGCCCGCCACCTTTTGACCAAGTCAAACGGGCCGGCCTTTTCACAGGAATGGGCCTCTGTTGGGCCGTGCCACATGTCGCCGTATCATAGGCGCCTTCGGTCCAATGAGCGGATGACATCTGTCCCAACGGTGAGCCGACACGTGTTTCCTCCAGCCAATGATGATTTTACACGTGGAAAATCCTCATTGGTCGGGGCTGTTAACGGGTTATGGGATCCAAAACCCGACCCAATAGCTTAACGGTGTTCCGTTACGGTGGATGCCACGTGTCGGTCACCCTTGACGAAAGCACTTCTGTGACGCGCGATTTATCGTCATGGAAGTGGACACTTCCGTGATGATAATTTTGGTAATGTCATGGAACACTTCTACGACAGCACAGGTATGACTATCTTGATTCTGTCATAAATTTGTCATGGATGTACATGCATGACAAAAAACGTGACCTACTGTGACAAACACGTATCATCACGGACGTGTATTTTTTTGTAGTGTGATACGTCTCCAATGTATCTATAATTTTTTATTGTTCCATGCTATTATATTATCTATTTTGGATGCTTTATATGCATTAATATGCTATTTTATATTATTTTTGGGACTAACTTGTTAACCTAGAGCCCAGTGCCAGTTTTTGTTTTTTCTTGTTTTTGAGTTTTACAGAAAAGGAATATCAAACGGAGTCCAAACGGAATAAAACTTCCGCGATGATTTTTCTTGGACCAGAAGACATCCACGGAACTTGGAGATGAAGTTAGAAGAGTCCCGAGGGCTCCACAAGCCCTCAGGGCGCACCCCCTGGCTTGTGCCCCCCCCCCCAAGTCCACCGACCTCCCTCTCAGCTTCATAAATACCCAAATATTCCCCCAACATCTGAAGCATCCACGAAAATAGTTTTCTGCCGCCACAACCTTCTGTTCCCGTGAGATCCCATCTTGGGGCCTTTTCCGGCATCCTGTCGGAGGGGTACTCGATCACGGAGGGCTTCTACATCAACTCTATTGCCTTTCCGATGAAGCGTGAGTAGTTTACCATGGACCTAAGGGTCCATAGTTAGTAGCTAGATGTCTTCTTCTCTCTCTTTGATCCTCAATGCAATGTTCTCCTCTATGTTCTTGGAGATCTATCTGATGTAATATTCTTTTAAGGTGTGTTTGTCGAGATCCGATGAATTGTGGATATATGATTGCTACCTCTTGAGCATGCGTTGGTTTTCCCTTGAAGAGGAAAGGGTGATGCAGCAAAGTAGCGTATGTACTTCCCTCAGTTTTTGAAAACCTAGGTATCAATCCATGTCGGTGTACAAAAGTAGGGGCTCTCCTTTGGACCCCTTTACTTGTGCACGGGCAGTCAAAGCCACGCACCACGGCCACACCTAGCAGGGCAAGGGAGGGGAGCCGGAGAGAAGCCAAAGGCACAAGACGGTCAAGCCAACGCCAAGACCAGAAACACCAAAGAGCAAGAGGGCGAGGTGGACCCCCCGGCAAGGCCCTTGCCGGGGCGGCCTCCGCGGCCCCGGCAAGAGCCTTGCCGGGGCAACTTGCCCAACACCAACAGAGCGAGCCACCCTTGAGCCCACGGGTTCTGACCCAACCAACTACATTGGAACCAGGGCTCGGAAGGCACCTCCATGGTGGCATGCAGATCTTCGTCAAGATCCTAAACATGTGAGATCAGATGAGGACCAGAAGACGGCGACCCTCGGCGGGATCCCAGCCGAGGGAATCCACAAGACCCCCGGCAAGCGCCTTGCCGGGGACGATTGCAATGCCACGGCAAGACCCTTGCCGGGCCCCCGGCAAGGCCTTTGCCGAGGACATCAGCGGGGCCACAGCCAGTCCCGCGTCGACCAAGACTCCGCCGCTGTTCGCATGCAGCTGCCAGCCCGACCAGCTGGGCAGGCACCTGCGTGGCAACATGCGGCTTCCAAGCCAATTCAGCAAGCACCTGCGTGGTGGCATGCATATCTTCGTGAAGACCCTACCACCGCGACACCTCAGCTGCATGCGTGCCTACATGGCGCCACATGCATCGCTGGCCTGGGCGCGTGTCAAAGTAAGGCGAGGCGGCGACGGACGGGACGAGCCTCGTTCCCGTCCCCGATAAAGCTAAGGGACACCTAAGCGATGCATTAAATGCGTCTTGTCTTGTAATACGGGCGATAAGCTCGCAGCACTGTAGACCTTTCCACCTCCTGTGTGCCACTGTGGTAGCCACTCTTGACTATAAAAGGAGGCCCATGGCATACTGGAGAGGGATTCGGCTCTTTTGGGCAAGTTGCACCCCGTAGCTAGCTCAAGAACACTCAAATACACCCACCAAAGCAGGACTAGGGTATTACACGTCCTCGCGGCCCGAAGCTGGGTAAATGATCTGTGTGCTTCCTGTTAGACCTGCTCTTCTCATGACCCCGCGCCCGCCAACCGTAGAAGGGATTCCAGTGATCCAATAGGTGTCGTTTTGCACCGACATCTTTGGCGCGGCAGGTAGGGGGCGCAGTCATGAGAATCCGATCTATCAGTTAGCCTAGCGGTTCTTCATCGCCATGGCTTCCAAGAAGAAGACGATCACAGCGATCGGCTCGTCGGGAGCCGAACGGCCCGTGCCAGTGCGGACGAGCGGCGGGCCGGTCGCGGACAGAACCCGAGCCGCGGCCCGCGAGCACCAGCATCGCTCTGGCAGTCAGAGCCTGGCGAGCGGCATCGTTCGTGCGCCAGACGACGGGCCGCACATCGCCAAATCCAGGGACGGGGCTGGGCCCCCCGCAGGCGGCGCGGGGCCCTCCAGGAGTGTCGCTGTGCCACCCACGGGCGACGCAGCAACCTCCAAGACGCCTACGCCGGCACCCACAACGCGCTCTTCCCAGGGTGCGCGCGACGAGCAGCGCCACCACGCTGAAGACCCCGGACGCCGCCGTGGGAAGAGTCATGTGCATCATCTGCGGGACGAAGGAGTCCAGCATGCCCGTCGAAGTGCTGGCGAAAATGGCACGCAGCCGCTGGGCCGTGATAGAGCTCCTTCTAACGTGATTAGAAGTCAAAGCGCGCCACGGTCCACGCAGCTATCGCCACCACCCACGCCAGCAGAAGCTTTGGCGTGCGCGCAGCTGCTCCTCAACTTCCCTCCTGCTGCGGAGAAGCTCGACGAGTGGAGAGCCACCATCCGGAGCCTCGTCGCCGTTGCTAATAAAGATGATCCGTGACCGGCGGGGCCCTCGGGCTGGTGCTCCGTCGAACCACCGCATGCCAGCGGTGGAGGGGCCGGGGGTGCTGCGGCCACGGTGCACTCTCCTCCTCCACGCCAGCCACCGCGGGTGTCGGTCCGTCGCGATGACGCTTGTGATAACATTTCCATAGCGTCGTCCGACGCATGGACCCACCGCGACCAGCGCCAAGTTCTTCGGGAACGTGCCCATGAAGATGCTCGAACCACCATCGAGCGCCGGCGCGATACACGCCACCAGTCGGATAAGCAGGCGGGACCCGCTATGGACCACCCAGCACCCGGGGGCTCCGGCGGCCTACCTTACAAGGTGGGTTGCCCAGCCTTTACCCGTGAGCTGCGGCAGTTCTACTGGCTGTCCCACCGCATGTTCAAGCCCGATGTTGGCGAGAAGTACAACGGCAAGACCCATCCGTCGGAGTTCCTTAGCATCTACACCATCGCGATGCAAGCTGCCAGAGCTCGCGACGATACGGTGCTTGCCAATTACTTCCCGTTGGCACTGAAGCCCAACGTCATGTCTTGGTTGATGCACTTGCCGGCGGATTCCATTTATTCTTGGTCGGATCTGTGCCATGAGTTCATTGGTGCCTTCACCGGGAGCCACCAAGCTCATGGCCAGGCCAGTGATTTGCATATCATTCCCCAGAAAGAAGGGGAGACCCTGCGCAAGTACATCCAGAGGTTCAGCTGGGTGCAGTACAACATCCCCGATGTTCATCCCGCCGCCGTGGTTAGCGCATTCCATCAGAACGTGCGCAACCACAAGATGTGCGAAGAGCTGGCGATGAACAAGGTTAAGGATGTGGCCGAGCTTTATGTTCTGGCCGATAGGTGCGCCCGGGCTGAAGAGGGAAGGAAGTACCCCGGCGAGGACGCCGGCACGGAAACCGACTCTACTGATGAAGACACCGCTGCTCCGACAAAGAAGGGTCGGCGTCGCAACAGGAAACGCAAGGGCAATACCGTGCTTGCCGTCGAGGGATCCGACAGCACCGGCGCCGCCAAGAAGGCTAAGGCAGACGATCCTGGCAAGGAAATTGCCGGGTGCGCCGCTTGCCGGGCCTTGGCGGCTGCCGACAAGCCGGGGGGCTCCGACAAGCAGTATTGCAAGATCCATCGCACCAAGGGACACGGCCTCCAGCACTGCCGACAAGTCGAGCTGCTTGCTGAGAAGCAAAAGGCCGAGTATGAAAGGCGGGACAAGGAGAAGGGTCAGGATGGTGCCGAAGGATCCGGCAAGAAGCGTGGCGGCCAAGGAGGCCGCCGCGGCAAGGACAACCAACAAGAGAGGCCCGCTCGGGGCCGCGACAAGAAGCAAGAAGATGATGATCATGACGAGGAAGACGAGTCCGGAGAGCAAGAGTTTCAGAAGGCTAAAGAGGCCATGTGCGTCGATGGTGGCGCCTCGCTGCATACTTCTCACCGCCAGCTGAAACAGTGGGCACGTGAGATCACAGCAGCGGAGCCCTTGTTCGACGCTCAGAAGCCGCTGAAGTGGTCCAGCACGCCCCTCATCTTTGACGTCGAGGACCACCCTGACCGCACAACTGCGGTCGGGTGCTTGCCGTTGTTTGTCTCACCAATGATACGCAACCTCAAGGTGAACAAGATGCTGGTTGATGGCGGGGCCGGTCTGAACTTGATCTCACCCGTTGTGATCAAAAGGCTGCAAATTCCTCATGGAGACCTCGAGGAAACGGGCACGTTTCAAGGGGTTAACCCGGGAAGGAGCCAGCCGAAGGGAAAGGTCACATTGCATGTGACGTTTGGAGGCGAGTTGAAATACAGGACAGAGAGGATTGTCATCGATGTAGCCAAGATCCCCTTGCCCTACAACGGGATCCTCGGCCACCCGGCACTAGCCAAGTTCATGGCAGCGTCGCACCACGCCTACAACACGCTGAAGATGCCTGGGCCGATGAACATCATCACCGTCCCCTCCGACAAGAAGGACGCGCTGATCTGCGCGGACCTACTCTACCGGGAAGCAGTTGCAGCAGCTGCCGCCAAGGCACTTGCTCCTGCCGCTGAAGCTCCGAGAGGGAAGAAGAAGACCGGCAAGACTTCTTGCACCCACTCCAGCAAGCGCACCTCTTGGGAGTGTTGTGCTACCGTTGAGGACGTGCCAGAGAGCTCCACCGGCAAGAGCAAGAAATCCAGAGCTGCGCCACCAGAGACCAAGAAGGTGTCCGTCAGGGAGGATGGCACGGGAGGGGCTTTCACCATAAGCTCCACCCTCGACAGCAAATAGGAAGGCGCGCTCGTCACTTTCCTGCGGGCGAATGTCGATGTGTTTGCGTAGCAAGCATCTGACATCCCCGGCATTCCCACGGAAGTGATTGAGCACCATCTTCCTATCTGTCCCCATGCGCGACCCGTCAAGCATAAGGTCAGGAAGCAAGCTTTGGAACAGCAGGAATTCATCACAAAGGAGATCGGAAAGTTGGAAGCAGCAGGCTTGGTGAGGGGAGTGCTCCATTCGACGTGGTTGGCCAATCCGGTGGTGGTGCGCAAGGCAAACGGGAAGTGGAGGTTGTGTATTGACTACACAGATATCAATAAGGCTTGTCCTAAGGACCCCTTCCCGTTGCCGCGCATCGACCAGATTGTTGACTCCATGGCCGGGTGTTATCTGTTATCATTCCTCGACACCTACTCGGGCTACCACCAGATCTTCATGACAAGAGAAGACGAAGAGAAGACAGCATTCATCACCCCATGTGGTACGTATTGCTTTTTACGGATGCCTTTTGGGTTGAAGAGTGCTGGTTCAACATTTACAAGGGCAGTCCAAATTGGTTTTGAACCCCAACTACATAGAAATATGGAAGCCTATATGGATGACATAGTGGTCAAAACCAAGGACATGGAAACTCTTGTACAAGACTTAGAAGAGACGTTTGCCAACCTGCGCAATCTCAACCTCAAGCTGAACCCTGAGAAGTGTGTCTTCGGCGTTCCGTCCGGCAAACTTCTCGGGTTCTTTGTGTCGCAGCGTGGGATCGAGGCAAACCCAGACAAGATCAAGGCTATCGAGCAGATTGAGGCGCCCAAGCGGATCAAGGATGTGCGTCGGCTCACTGGCTGCGTTGCCGCCATGAGCCGATTCATCTCCAAGTCTGCCGAGTGCGCCCTTCCCTTTTTCAAGATCTTGAAGAAGGCGGGCCCAATGGAATGGACCCCAGAGGTTGAGGCGGCATTGCAAGACCTGAAGAGATACCTTTCCTCTACACCGATACTAGTTGCGCCTAAACCACAAGAGTCGTTGCTGCTGTATCTAGCGGCAACGAATCAAGTGCTCAGTGTCGCGCTAGTGGCGCAGAGGGAGGTTGACGAAGAGGCAGTGGCAACTGCAGGACCGGCAGACGGCAAGTCAGAGACTCCCCCGGCAGGGCCTGGTGCCGGCAAGGCAAGGCTCCCGGCAGAATCTGACGCCATCCGAACAGGGCCCGCGCAGTCAAGTGGAGTGGTGCAGAAGAAGAAGATGATGCAGCACCCGGTTTACTTTGTTAGCTCCCTCTTGCAGGGGGCTAGGTCGAGGTATTCCGGTGTGCAGAAATTGCTCTTCGGCCTCCTTATGGCCTCGAGGAAGTTGCGTCATTACTTCCAAGCCCACGAGATCATTGTCGTCACCCGCCTCCCGTTGCAACGGATACTGCACTACCCAGACGCAACCGGAAGGATTGTGGAGTGGGCCTTGGAGTTATCAAGCTTTGGATTGAAGTTTGAAATTACTTCAACAATCCAGAGTAGAGTCCTGGCGGAGTTCATTGCAGAATGGACCTCAACGCCTAATGAAGAGATCCAGGAGACCACTCTCCCCGGCAAGGAAACAGCTCACGACTGGATTATGTACTTTGACAGAGCTTTCTCTCTGCAAGGAGCCGGTGCCGGTGTGGTGCTCGTCGCGCCCACCGGAGAGCACCTCAAGTATGTAATCCAGCTGCACTTTCCCAGGAAGATGTCCACTAACAACACTGCTGAGTACGAGGGGTTGCTCACCTGTCTTAGGATCGCGGCAGACCTCGGAGTTAAAAAAACCATCGTCGGGGGTGATTCGCAGCTTGTCGTCAGACAAGTCAACAAGGATTATCAGAGCCCGTTGATGGAGGCCTACGTAGATGAGGTGAGGAAGCTGGAGGAGCGCTTTGACGGTATACAAGCGGAGCACGTTCCCCGAGAGGAGAACGACATCGCTGGTTACCTGTCAAAGCGCGCTGCATTCAAGCTACCTGTGGAACCAAGTACCTTTTTGCTTCGGTTAACTCAACCATCTGTCGAACCATCAACGGAGCAGAACAAGCGGAGGAAATCAGGCCCCGGCAAGTACTTTCCCGCTGAGCCCCCAGGGGCCGCCGGCAAGGGTGCTGCCGTGGACTCTGAGCCTGCCGAGGAGCGACCGACTCCGGCGGGCTGTCAAGCCCTGGCCGTAGAGACAGTCGCTCCCATGGTAGAAGAAATGCCCCTGGTCCTTGCCGTCGAGCACCAGGCTCCGGCATGGGCACAGCATACCGTCCGATTCCTCCAAACAGGGGAGCTTCCTGAGGAGCAGGAAGAAGCGGAGAAGGTAGCCCGTCGGTCTGCTATGTATCAGTTTGTCGATGACGTCCTGTACAGGAAGAGACCGAAAGGTGTGAAATTGAAGTGCATTCCCCGGGAGGAAGGACTGGAGCTGTTGGCGGAGATACACGGAGGCATATGTGGCTCCCACATAGGGTCGAGGGCCCTTGCCGGCAAGGCGTTCCGGCAGGGTTTCTTCTGGCCCACTGCCCTCCAGGATGCAACGGCACTAGTAACCAAGTGTGAAGCGTGTCAGTTCCATTCAAAGAAGCTTCATCAACCAGCTCAAGCCCTTCAAACAATCCGTCCCTCCTGGCCATTTTTGGTCTGGGGGCTCGACATACTGGGCCCCTTCCCCCGTGCTGTCGGGGGCTTTGAGTAGTTGTACGTTGCAATCGACAAGTTCACAAAGTGGTCGTAGGTGGAAGCAGCGAGGAAGGTGACAGCATAGTCAGCAGTCAAGTTCTTCAAGGGACTAGTCTGCCGTTTTGGTGTGCCAAACAGAGTCATCACCGATAACGGCACGCAGTTCACAAGCCACACCTTCATGCAATACATCCAAGACCTCGGCAGCAAGCTCTGTTTCACTTCTGTGGCACACCCATGGAGCAACGGCCAGGCAGAGAGGGCAAATGCTGAAGTGTTGCGTGGCCTGAGGACGAAGACTTTTGACAGGCTGCACAAGAGCGGAAGGCGCTGGATTGATGAGTTGCCGGCGGTTCTTTGGTCGATCAGGACAACGCCAAATTGAGCCACCGGCCAGACACCCTTTGCCCTGGTATACGGGGCAAAAGCAGTTCTCCCCACGGAACTCATATACGGGTCACCTTGAGTGCTCGCTTACGACGAGCTTGAGCAAGAGCAATTGCGGCAAGATGACGCAACGCTCCTTGAGGAAGATCGTCTTCGGGTGGCTGTGAGAGCAGCACGCTACCAGCAAGCCTTGCGCCGCTACCATAGCCGCAAGGTTCATGCCCGAAGCTTTGAGGAAGGCGACCTTGTTCTTCGGCGCGTTCAGTCGGCCAAGAATTCCAACAAGTTGACGCCAAAGTGGGAAGGCCCTTATCGGGTAATACGAGTCACCAGGCCCGGTGCAGTTCGCCTGGAGACCGAAGATGCTGTCCCAGTGAGCAACTCCTGGAACATCGAGCATCTTCGCAAGTTTTACCCATAAGGCGCGGCTTGCCGGGCCTCCCGGCAAGCCACCTTTTGTACAAGCTTTGCCGACAAGGCATGTAACCCTCTGTACAAAGCCAGGCGCAGACCCTGAGCATAAATAAACGAAGCGCTGGCACCCTAAGTTATAGCATGCATGATAGGTTGAGTCTCTCCCTCGGTTAGGGTTGATAGTGCTTAGCGGCGACTAACCCCTAGCCTAGAGGTCGAGTGTGCGTCTTTCTGTCCTCTTTGGTTTGCAGGGCACGTGGACACTTCTGCTGAGCCGCTTGGGAGAAAGAGAACGGACCGGCGCTCCGGCCCCAGCAAGCCAAGACTGCCGGGGGCTGAAGATACAAGGATCCGACCACGGCAAGCCAAGGCTGCCGGGGGCTGCGGATTCAGATAAGTCTTTCATCCCCTGTTATGCATTTCCGTATGGGACTGGGACAAATGAGACCTCGTTTCGCTCCGAAACCACCGTGCTCCCCCTTCTTCTTGTACCCAAGCCACTGGGACAGAACTGAGTCGCAGACGCGGTGGCCAGGAAGAACGCGAGGGGCCTAACTCTACTTTGCCCCCGCGGGAATGGTCGACTGAAGTGGAGGACGGCAAGGCCTGTTGCCGGGCGACAATGTTTATCTTAAAAATAACAAGGACTCATTCCTTGGCATGGGCCTCGCTCACGCACAAAGAACCCGGCAAGCACCCTTTTTCATTAAAAACGTCCCATACAGGTACGGTTCGTATGGAATAAAAACATGAACAAGGGGATTACAAGCTTTAAATTTAACAAGTGCCCGCAGGCTTACAAACTAAAAAGAGATAAGGTGCCCGTAATCCCTTTCTTGTCCCTCTCCTCAGAAGGTGGAACAAGACAGCAGGAGGGCAAAAGGGGCGCCTAGGCGAGGTGCGAGGAGCAGAAGGCACCAAGAGAACATCTTGGTGCCGGGAAAGGAGCTGGAAGATGAGGCAGCGGCCCGGCAATACGCGATGAAGGCGTCGGTGCCCGCGTACTCCGACTTGACGGCCGCCACCCGCCTTCTTCGCCTTCTCCGGCCCTCCTACGCCAGCCACCCAAGGAGACGACGGGGAGTGCCCCGATGGAGAGCTTGATGAGGAAGGCCCTCGGCAGGGCGCGAGGCCGAGGGAGGGGCGACGCGGTCAGTCGGAGTCAGCATCCTGCCGCTCGACTCCCTCATTGTCGCTGTCACTGTCCTCCTCGTCACTCCCACTCGAGGAGGAATCTTCATCGTCGGAGGAGCTCTCCACGCAGCACTTCAGGCGAGTTCCAAGATCTCCAAAGACCTTGACGGAGAGCAGGCCGTCCTCCATTAACTTGAAGTAGAGGAGGAGCCCCGCCGTCAGGCTGTGGATGCGGGCGAGCGTCTTCCATCCACGACGGAGGTACATGACCTGAGGGGCAGGGAAGTCGACGTCGACCCACGTGCCGCCATTAGCGCAGCCCCTCATGTGCAACCTGAGGGTCTAGGGCGGGTCACGCTCCATATCCCGAGCGAACGGGGTAGGAAGACGAAGACGACGGCGCGGTGGCCGGCGCAGCCTGATGAAGAACTCGCAGGGCTGGTCCCCAACATCGCCCTCCATCGGGAGGGGCGCCATTGGCGGAGGCAGGACCGGTGCGCCGCCCCGTCCACCTCTTCCCCGAGCGCCACGACGACCTCGGCCTCGCCCCCTTCCCCTTCCCCTCACGGTTGGCTCCGCCGCCGCGAGATCTTGGGAAAGGACGCGCTGTCGAGCAGCAACCCTCGCGCACACCGTCGAAGGGCCAGCACTTCCTCCCGCCATGGCAGATGGAAGAAAGGAGTGGAGGTAGGAGGAAATGGATGATGGAAGAATGTGGGATGTCGTCCCCCTCCCCTTCTTATAAAGGGGCGGAGCCGGGGCTTGGCCGCCCCATTCGACCAATCTAGTCACCAAGGGCGCGGGGAATCAGGACCGACCCGCTGTCCCAATCAGTGGCGCCCGGTTTCCCGCCTCCACCACCTGCCACCTGCATGAAGGACACGTGGCGAGCAAGCTGAGCCGAGGGGACGGGTGAGGCGACCGTTTCCCGCCCCGTGATCGTGGGGTGTGGGAGCCTTGAAGACCGCGACCCGAGTCCACTCAGTAAATGAGCCGTGCCTCCACGCCTCCCTCCTTTTATGGGGAAGGCGTGAGCCGCCTCTTTACTATGATGTGACGCATGCGTGCGGGAACCGCCCCATGCATGACCCCCACGTCACGCATGCCCCTCCAGGTCGCGCGTTCAACGCGGGTCGTGGGGAAGCGCAGCGGATGAAACAGTTACTACGGTAAAATCCGCCCCACCTGCCCGCGCACCGTTCTGGGCCTAGGCCCACGATGCGTCGCGCTTATGTGTGGCCCAGGCCCGGGGGCTCCTGTCGGTGTACAAAAGTAGGGGCTCTCCTTTTGACCCCTTTACTTGTGCAGGGGCAGTCAAAGCCACACACCACGGCCACACCTAGCAGGGCAAGGGAGGGAAGCCGGAGAGAAGCCAAAGGCACAAGACGGTCAAGGCAACGCCAAGACCAGAAACACCAAAGAGCAAGAGGGCGAGGTGGACCCCCCCGGCAAGGCCCTTGCCGAGGTGGCCTCCGCGGCCCCGGCAAGAGCCTTGCCGGGGCAACTTGCCCAACACCAACAGAGCGAGCCACCCTTGAGCCCACGGGTTCCGACCCAACCAACTACGTTGGAACCAGGGCTCAGAAGGCCCCTCCGTGGTGGCATGCAGATCTTCGTCAAGATCATAAACATGTGAGATCAGATGAGGACCAGAAGACGGCGACCCTCGGCGGGATCCCAGCCGAGGGAATCCACAAGACCCCCGGCAAGCGCCTTGCCGGGGACGACTGCAACGCCACGGCAAGACACTTGCCGGGCCCCCTGAGGGAGTCCTGGATTAGGGGGTCCTCGGACTGTCGGACTATATACTTTGGCCGGACTGTTGGACTATGAAGATGCAAGATTGAAGACTTCGTCCCATTTCCGGATGGGACTCTCCTTTGCGTGGAAGGCAAGCTTGGCAAATCGGATATGTCGATCTCCTCCCTTGTAACCGACTCTGTGTAACCCTAGCCCCCTCCGGTGTCTATATAAACCAGAGGGTTTAGTCCGTAGGACAACAACAATCATAATCATAGGCTAGCTTCTAGGGTTTAGCCTCTACGATCTCGTGGTAGATCAACTCTTGTAATACTCATATCATCAAGATCAATCCAGCAGGAAGTAGGGTATTACCTCCATCGAGAGGGCCTGAACCTGGGTAAACATTGTGTCCCCCGCCTCCTGTTACCATCCGCCTTAGACGCACAGTTCGAGACCCCCTACCCGAGATCCGCCGGTTTGGACACCGACATTGGTGCTTTCATTGAGAGTTCCACTATGCCATCACGATAAAGGCTTGATGGCTCCTTCGATCATCACCAACGATGCGATCCAGGGTGAGGTTTTTCACCCCGGACAGATCTTCGTATTCGGCGGCTTCGTACTGCGGGCCAACTCGCTTGGCCATCTGGAGCAGATCGAGAGCTACGCCCCTGGCCATCAGGTCAGGTTTGGAAGCTTGAACTATACTGCCGACATCCGCGGAGACTTGATCTTCGACGGATTCGAACCCATGTCAGGTGCGCCGCACAGTTGTTGGGGAACGTAGCAGAAATTCAAAATTTTCTACGCATCACCAAGATCAATCTATGGAGTAATCTAGCAACGAGGGGAAGGGGAGTGCATCTACATACCCTTGTAGATCGCGATGCGGAAGCGTTGCAAGAACGCGGATGAAGGAGTCGTACTCGTAGCGATTCAGATCGCGGTTGATTCCGATCTAAGCGCCGAACCACGGCGCCTCCGCGTTCAACACACGTGCAGCCCGGTGACGTCTCCCACGCCTTGATCCAGCAAGGAGAGAGGGAGAGGTTGGGGAAGACTCCATCCAGCAGCAGCACGACGGCGTGGTGGTGGTGGAGGAGTGTGGCACTCCAGTAGGGCTTCGCCAAGCACTGCGGGAGACGAGGAGGAAGAGGGGTAGGGCTGCGCCATGAGGGAGATGTGTTCTCATGTGTATGGCAGCCCCAAAACCCCAATATATATAGGGGAGGGGGAGGGCTGCGCCCCCATCTAGGGTTCCCCCCCCCCCAAGGGGTGCGGCCAGCCCTAGATGGGGCTTGGGGGGCGGCCAAGGGGGGGAGAGAGGGGGCGCCCCACTAGGTGGGCCTTAGGCCCATCTGAGCCTAGGGTTTCCCCCTTCCCCCCTTTCCTGCGCCCTGGGCCTCTTGTGGGGGGGTGCACCAGCCCACCTGGGGCTGGTCCCCTCCCACACTTGGCCCACGCAGCCCTCTGGGGCCGGTGGCCCCACCTGGTGGACCCCCGGGACCCTCCCGGTGGTCCCGGTACATTACCGATAGCACCCGAAACTTTTCCGGTGACCAAAACAGGACTTCCCATATATAAATCTTTACCTCCAGACCATTTCGGAACTCCTCGTGACGTCCGGGATCTCATCCGGGACTCCGAACAACATTTGGTAACCACGTACAGGCTTTCCCTATAACCCTAGCGTCATCGAACCTTAAGTGTGTAGACCCTACGGGTTCGGGAACCATCCAGACATGACCGAGACGTTCTCCGGCCAATAACCAACAGCGGGATCTGGATACCCATGTTGGCTCCCACATGTTCCACGATGATCTCATCGGATGAACCACAATGTCGGGGATTCAATAAATCCCGTATTCAATTCCCTTTGTCTATCGGTATGCTACTTGCCCGAGATTCGATCGTCGGTATCCCGATACCTTGTTCAATCTCGTTACCGGCAAGTCTCTTTACTCGTTCCGTAACTCACATCATCCCGTGATCAACTCCTTGGTCACACTATGCACATTATGATGATGTCCTACCGAGTGGGCGCAGAGATACCTCTCCGTTTACACGGAGTGACAAATCCCAGTCTCGATTCGTGCCAACCCAACAGACACTTTCGGAGATACCTGTAGTGCACCTTTATAGCCACCCAGTTACGTTGTGACGTTTGGTACACCCAAAGCATTCCTACGGTATCCGGGAGTTGCACAATCTCATGGTCTAAGGAAATGATACTTGACATTAGAAAAGCTCTGAGCAAACGAACTACACGATCTTGTGCTAGGCTTAGGATTGGGTCTTGTCCATCACATCATTCTCCTAATGATGTGATCCCGTTATCAACGACATCCAATGTCCATGGTCAGGAAACCGTAACCATCTATTGATCAACGAGCTAGTCAACTAGAGGCTTACTAGGGACATGGTGTTGTCTATGTATCCACACATGTATCTGAGTTTCCTATCAATACAATTCTAGCATGGATAATAAACGATTATCATGAACAAGGAAATATAATAATAACCAATTTATTATTGCCTCTAGGGCATATTTCCAACAGTCTCCCACTTGCACTAGAGTCAATAATCTAGTCCACATCACCATGTGATTAACACTCATAGGTCACATCACCATGTGACCAACATCTAAAGAGTTTACTAGAGTCAACAATCTAGTTCACATCACTATGTGATTAACACTCAATGAGTTCTGGTTTGATCATGTTATGCTTGTGAGAGAGGTTATTAGTCAACGGGTCTGAACCTTTCAGATCCGTGTGTGCTTTACAAATATCTATGTCATGCTACCACGCGCTACTTGGAGCCATTTCAAATAACTGCTCTACTATACGAATCCGGTCTACTACTCAGAGTCATCCGGATTAGTGTCAAAGTTCACATCGACGTAACCCTTTACGACGAACTCCTTTTCACCTCCATAATCGAGAAAATTCCTTAGTCCACTAGATACTAAGGATAAGTTCGACCGCTGTCATGTGATCCATTCCCGGATCACTATTGTACCCCTTGACCAACTCATGGCAAGGCACACTTCATGTGCGGTACACAGCATAGCATACTGTAGAGCCTACGTCTAAAGCATAGGGGACGACCTTCGTCCTTTTCCTCTCTTCTGCTGTGGTCAGGTCTTGAGTCTCACTCAATACTCACACCTTGTAACACAGCCAAGAACTCCTTATTTGCTGATCTATTTTGAACTCTTTCAAAATCATGTCAAGGTGTGTGTTCTTTGAAAGTATCATCAGGCGTCTTGATCTATCTCTATAGATCTTGATGCCCAATATGTAAGCAGCTTTTATCCAGGTCTTCCTTTGAAAAACTCCTTTCAAACAACCCTTTATGCTTTCCAGAAATTTTACATCATTTCGGATCAACAATATGTCATTCACATATACTTATCAGAAATGTTGTAGCGCTCCCACTCACTTTATTGTAAATACAAGTTTCTAACAAACTTTGTATAAACCCAAAAACTTTGATCACTCCATCAAAGCGTATATTCTGACTCCGAGATGCTTGCTCTAGTCCATGGAAGGATCGCTGGAGCTAGCATACCTTTTAGCATCCTTAGGATCGACGATACCTTTCTGATTGTATCACATACAACCTTTCCTTACGAAAACTGGTAAGGAAACTTGTTTTGACATCCATCTGCCAGATTTCATAAATGCAGCTAATGCTAACATGATTCCGACGGACTTAAGCATCGCTATGGATGAGAAAATCTCATCGTAGTCAACTCCTTGAACTTGTGAAAATACTCTTTGCCACAAGTCGAGCTTCATAGACGGTAACATTACCGTTCACGTCCGTCTTCTTCTTAAAGATCCATTTCTCTCAATGGCTTGCCGATCATCGGGCAAGTTCACCAAAGTCCATGCTTTGTTCTGATACATGGATCCTATCTCGGATTTCATGGCTTCTAACCATTTGTCGGAATATGGGCCCACCATCGCTTCTCCATAGCTCATAGGTTCATCGTTGTCCAACAACATGACTTCCAAGACAGGATCACGTACTACTCTGAAGTATTACACATCCTCGTCGTCCTACGAGGTTTGGTAGTGACTTGATCCGAAGTTTCATGATCACTATCATAAGCTTCCACTTCAATTGGTGCACGTGCCACAGGAACAACTTCCTGTGCCCTGCTACACACTAGTTGAAGTGACGGTTCAATGACCTTATCAAGTCTCCACCATCCTCCCACTCAATTCTTTCGAGAGAAACTTTTCCTCGAGAAAGGACCTGTTTCTAGAAACAATTACTTTTGCTTCCAGATCTGAAATAGGAGGTATACCCAACTGTTTTTTGGGTATTCTATGAAGACGCATTTATCCGCTTTGGGTTCGAGCTTATCAGCCATAAGCATCGCAGCCCCAAACTTTTAAGAAACGACAACTTAGGTTTCTCTAAACAGTGTCGTCTCAACGGAATTGCGTGGTGCCCCTTTTAAAGTGAATGCGGTTGTCTCTAACGCCTAACCCATAAACGATAGTGGTAATTCGATAAGAAACATCATGGTATGCACCATATCCAATAGGGTGCAGTTATGATGTTCGGACACACCATCACACTATCGTGTTCCAGGCGGTATTAATTGTGAAACACTTTCACAATGTCTTAATTGTGTGCCAAACTCGTAACTCAGATATCTCTATGATCATATCATAGACATTTTATCCTCTTGTCACGACGATCTTCAACTTCACTCTGAAATTACTTGAACCTTTCAATAATTCAGACTTGTGTTTCATTAAGTAAATACACTCAGCATCTACTCAAATCATCTGTGAAGTAAGAACATAACGATATCCACTGCATGCCTCAGCACTCATTGGACTGCATACATCAAAATGTATTACTTCCAATAAGTTGCTCTCTTGTTCCATCTTACTGAAAACGAGGCCTTTCAGTCATCTTGCCCATGTGGTATGATTTGCATGTCTCAAGTGATTCAAAATCAAGTGAGTCCAAACGATCCATCTGCATGGAGTTTCTTCATGCATATATACCAATAGACATGGTTCGCATGTCTCAATCTTTTCAAAAACCGAGTGAGTCCAAAGATCCATCTACATGGAGCTTCTTCATGCGTTCTATACCAATATGACTCAAACGGCAGTGCCACAAGTATGTGGTACTATCATTACTATTTTATATCTTTTGGCACGAACATGTGTATCACTGCGATCGAGATTCACTTTAGGTGCAAGACCATTGAAGGTATTATTCAAATAAACAGAGTAACCATTATTCTCCTTAAATGAATAACCGTATTGCAAACACCAAATCTCGATAGTAGAGGGAGCATGCGATGCTTGATGACATCAACCTTGGAAACACTTTCAACACACATCGTCATCTCACCTTTAGCTAGTCTCCATTTATTCCGCAGCTTTTATTTCGAGTTACTAACACTTAGCAACCGAACCGGTATCTAATACCCTGGTGCTGCTAGGAGTACAAGTAAAGTACACATTCATATATTGTATATCCAATATACTTCTGTCGACCTTGCCTGCCTTCTCATCTACCAAGTATCTAGGGTAGTTCTGCTTCAGTGACCGTTCCCTCATTACAGAAGCACTTAGTCTCCGGTTTGGGTTCAACCTTGGGATTCTTCGCTAGAGCAGCAAATGATTTGCTGTTTCATGAAGTATCCCTTCTTGCCCTTGCCCTTCTAGAAACTAGTGGTTTTACTAACCATCAACAATTGATGCTCCTTCTTGATTTCTACTTTCGCGGTGTCAAACATCGCGAGTTGCTCAAGGATCATCATCTATCCTTGATATTTATAGTTCATCACGAAGCTCTAATAGCTTGGTGGTAGTGATTATGGAGAACCATCACTATCTCATCTGGAAGATTAACTCCCACTCGATTCAAGTGATTGTAGTACTCAGACAATCTGAGCACATGCTCAACGATTGAGCTTTTCTCCCTTAGTTTGCAGGCTTAAGAAACTTGTCAGAGGTCTCATACCTCTTGACGTGAGCACTAGTCCGAAATCCCAATTTCAGTCTTCGGAACATCTCATATGTTATGCGTCGTTTCAAAAACCATCTTTGGTGCCACAATTCTAAACCGTTAGCATTACACACTGAACTATCACGTACTCATCAAAACGTGTATGTCAGACGTTTCGCAACATCTACAGACGACGCTGAGGTTCAGCACACCGAGCGGTGCATTAAGGACATAAGCCTTCTGTGCAGCAATGAGGACAATCCTCAGTTTACGGACCTAGTCCGCATAATGCTACTACCAACTTTCAACTAAATTTTCTCTAGGAACATATCTTAACCAGTAGAACTAAAGCGCAAGCTATGACATAATTTGCAAAGACCTTCTGACTATGTTCATGATAATTAAGTTCATCTGATTAATGAACTCCCACTCAGATAGACATCCCTCTAGTCATCTAAGTGATACATGATCCGAGTCAAACTAGGCCGTGTCCGATCATCACGTGAGACGGACTAGTCATCATCGGTGAACATCTCCATGTTGATCGTATCTTCTATACGACTCATGCTCGACCTTTCAGTCTCTTGTGTTCCGAGGCCATGTCTGTACATGCTAGGCTCGTCAAGTCAACCTAAGTGTTTTGCATGTGTTCCGAGGCCATGTCTGTACATGCTAGGCTCGTCAACACCCGTTGTATTCGAAATCTATCACACCCGATCATCACGTGGTGCTTCGAAACAACGAACCTTCGCAACGGTGCACAGTTAGGGGGAACACTTTCTTGAAATTATTATAAGGATCATCTTACTTACTACCGTCGTTCTAAGCAAATAAGATGCATAACATGATAAACATCACATGCAATCAAATAGTGACATGATATGGCCAATATCATTTTGCTCCTTTGATCTCCATCTTCGGGGCACCATGATCATCTTTGTCACCGGCATGACACCATGATCTCCATCATCATGATCTCCATCATTGTGTCTTCATGAAGTTGTCACGCCAACGATTACTTCTACTTCTATGGCTAACGCGCTTAGCAATAAAGTAAAGTAATTTACATGGCGTTATTCAACGACACGCAGGTCATACAAAAAATAAAGACAACTCCTGTGGCTCCTGCCGGTTGTCATACTCATCGACATGCAAGTCGTGATTCCTATTACAAGAATATGATAAATCTCATACATCACATATATCATTCATCACATCTTCTGGCCATATCACATCACATAGCACATGCTGCAAAAACAAGTTAGACGTCCTCTAATTGTTGTTGCAAGTTTTTACGTGGCTTGTATAGGTTTCTAGCAAGAACGTTTCTTACCTACGTAAAACCACAACGTGATATGCCAATTTCTATTTACCCTTCATAAGGACCCTTTTCATCGAATCCGTTCCGAATAAAGTGGGAGAGCCAGACACCCGCTAGCCACCTTATGCATCTAGTGCATGTCAGTCGGTGGAACCTGTCTCACGTAAGCGTACGTGTAAGGTCGGTCCGGGCCGCTTCATCCCACAATGCCGCCGAAACAAGATAAGACTAGTAGCGGCAAGAAGAATTGGCAACATCTACGCCCACAACTGCTTTGTGTTCTACTCGTGCATAGAAACTACGCATAGACCTAGCTCATGATGCCACTGTTGGGGAACGTAGCAGAAATTCAAAATTTTCTACGCATCACCAAGATCAATCTATGGAGTAATCTAGCAACGAGGGGAAGGGGAGTGCATCTACATACCCTTGTAGATCGCGATGCGGAAGCGTTGCAAGAACGCGGATGAAGGAGTCGTACTCGTAGCGATTCAGATCGCGGTTGATTCCGATCTAAGCGCCGAACCACGGCGCCTCCGCGTTCAACACACGTGCAGCCCGGTGACGTCTCCCACGCCTTGATCCAGCAAGGAGAGAGGGAGAGGTTGGGGAAGACTCCATCCAGCAGCAGCACGACGGCGTGGTGGTGGTGGAGGAGTGTGGCACTCCAGCAGGGCTTCGCCAAGCACTGCGGGAGACGAGGAGGAAGAGGGGTAGGGCTGCGCCATGAGGGAGATGTGTTCTCATGTGTATGGCAGCCCCAAAACCCCAATATATATAGGGGAGGGGGAGGGCTGCGCCCCCATCTAGGGTTCCCCCCCCAAGGGGTGCGGCCAGCCCTAGATGGGGCTTGGGGGGCGGCCAAGGGGGGGAGAGAGGGGGCGCCCCACTAGGTGGGCCTTAGGCCCATCTGAGCCTAGGGTTTCCCCCTTCCCCCCTTTCCTGCGCCCTGGGCCTCTTGTGGGGGGGTGCACCAGCCCACCTGGGGCTGGTCCCCTCCCACACTTGGCCCACGCAGCCCTCTGGGGCCGGTGGCCCCACCTGGTGGACCCCCGGGACCCTCCCGGTGGTCCCGGTACATTACCGATAGCACCCGAAACTTTTCCGGTGACCAAAACAGGACTTCCCATATATAAATCTTTACCTCCAGACCATTTCGGAACTCCTCGTGACGTCCGGGATCTCATCCGGGACTCCGAACAACATTTGGTAACCACGTACAGGCTTTCCCTATAACCCTAGCGTCATCGAACCTTAAGTGTGTAGACCCTACGGGTTCGGGAACCATCCAGACATGACCGAGACGTTCTCCGGCCAATAACCAACAGCGGGATCTGGATACCCATGTTGGCTCCCACATGTTCCACGATGATCTCATCGGATGAACCACAATGTCGGGGATTCAATAAATCCCGTATTCAATTCCCTTTGTCTATCGGTATGCTACTTGCCCGAGATTCGATCGTCGGTATCCCGATACCTTGTTCAATCTCGTTACCGGCAAGTCTCTTTACTCGTTCCGTAACTCACATCATCCCGTGATCAACTCCTTGGTCACACTATGCACATTATGATGATGTCCTACCGAGTGGGCGCAGAGATACCTCTCCGTTTACACGGAGTGACAAATCCCAGTCTCGATTCGTGCCAACCCAACAGACACTTTCGGAGATACCTGTAGTGCACCTTTATAGCCACCCAGTTACGTTGTGACGTTTGGTACACCCAAAGCATTCCTACGGTATCCGGGAGTTGCACAATCTCATGGTCTAAGGAAATGATACTTGACATTAGAAAAGCTCTGAGCAAACGAACTACACGATCTTGTGCTAGGCTTAGGATTGGGTCTTGTCCATCACATCATTCTCCTAATGATGTGATCCCGTTATCAACGACATCCAATGTCCATGGTCAGGAAACCGTAACCATCTATTGATCAACGAGCTAGTCAACTAGAGGCTTACTAGGGACATGGTGTTGTCTATGTATCCACACATGTATCTGAGTTTCCTATCAATACAATTCTAGCATGGATAATAAACGATTATCATGAACAAGGAAATATAATAATAACCAATTTATTATTGCCTCTAGGGCATATTTCCAACAACAGTCACGATGAGCATGACTTAGCTCTGTCGTCGGACGGTGTTCGGGAGATCACACCTGTAGCTACTCCGGCCCTCAAGCCGGAGCAGATTGTGCCGTCCAAGGACGGGTGGATGGACCCCGCCACGGAGGCCGCACTCTCAGCGGCGATAGAGCCGAATACTGACTTCGCCTCCTATGAGACCTGTGTTACCGGACACTTGGATTCGTCCCCGACCACGAGCTCTGAACCGCCTGCGTCCGTGCCTATCAAATCTGATTGGGCACCGATCATGGAGTTTTCCTCCGCGGATATCTTTCAGCACTCGCCCCTGGGCGACGTGCTAAATTCATTAAGGTCTCTCTCCTTGTCAGGAGACCCTTGGCTGAACTATGTCCGGCTTGAGTGGGAAGCGGACGACGAAGAAATTCGTTCCCCACCCACCACCCACTTGATAGCCACAGTCGACGACTTAACCGACATGCTCGATTTCGGCTCTGAAGACATCGACGGTATGGACGACGATACAGGAGACGAACAGGAACCACCTCCCACAGGGCGCTGGACTGCCACCTCATCATATGATATATACATGGTGGACACCCCCAAGGAAAGTGATGGCAATAAGGCAACGGAGGATAATCCCCTTGAGAAGCAATCTAAGCACCGGCGTCATCGGCGCCGCTCTAAGCCCCGCCATAGCAAAAGCAGCGATACCGGCACAAGAGACAATAACGTTGCAGATAGTGCCGATGACGAAGACAATCCCCTCCACCAGGCTTCGAGCGGGAGGATGGGCAAGCTAGCCCTAAGGAACAGGCAGCAGACGGAGAATCAGAGGATGACAATTACATGCCCCTCTCCGAAGACAAGGTGAGCCTCGGCGACGAAGAACTTTTCGTGCCCGAGGATCCCGTCGAACAGGTGTGCTTCAAGCGCCGGCTTATAGCCACAGCAAAAAGCATGAAGAAAAAGCAACAACAGCTTCGAGCTGACCAAGATCTGCTAGCGGATAGATGGACTGAGGTCCTGGCGACCGAGGAATACGAACTCGAGCGCCCAACCAAGAGTTACCCAAAGCGCAGGTTGCTACCCCAACTCGAGGAGGAAGCATTAAAACCCACACTACCAGCGTATGATGCGGCTGATCGGCCACCTCGTGGCCGAGACAGAGCGGCATATCAGCCCGAAGTCCAGCTCGCACCCCGTCGCCAGTCAAACAAAAACACCAAGGCCCGGGGCAACAAGCAGGACCTGCGAGACGTATTGGAAAACAAAGCAGGACATACAAGATCGATCTAGGGATCACGGGGGCGCGCCCCAACGCGTGACGACGATCGTCACGCCGGATATACTAAAAGCAAATCCGGCCGGGCTGAATACAACAGACAAGACTCGTACGAACTGCATCGTGACATAGCCCGGCACAGAGGCGCCGCACACCCCCTATGCTTCACTGATGAAGTGATGGATCACGAATTCCCAGAGGGATTTAAACCCGTGAACATTTAATCATATGATGGTACAACAGACCCCGCGGTATGGATTGAAGATTTCCTCCTCCATATCCACATGGCCCGCGGTGACAATCTACATGCCATCAAGTACCTCCCACTAAAACTCAAAGGACCGGCTCGGCATTGGCTGAATAGCTTGCCAGCAAACTCCATTGGCAGTTGGGAGAATTTGGAAGACACATTCCTTGGCACTTATGTGCGACCACCGGATGTTGATGACTTGAGTCACATAACCCAACAGCCAGGGGAATCGGCCAGGAAATTCTGGACCCGGTTCCTAACTAAAAAGAACCAAATTGTCGACTGTCCGGATGCCGAGGCCTTAGCGGCATTTAAGCATAACATCCGTGACGAGTGGCTCGCCCGACACCTCGGCCAAGAGAAGCCGAAATCTATGGCAGCCCTCACGACACTCATGACCTGCTTTTGCGCGGGCGAGGACAGCTGGCTGGCTCGCAGCAACAACACATCAAGAAATCCTGGCAATTCAGATGCCAAAGATAGCAACGGCAGACCACGTCGCAACAGACACAAGCACCGCAACAACGGCAACAACGCCGAAGCCACGGCAGTCAATGCCGGATTCAGTGGCTCTAAATCCGGTCAGCGGAAAAAGCCGTTCAAAAGAAGCAATCCGGGCCCGTCCAGTTTGGACCGCATACTCGATCGCTCGTGTCAAATTCACGGCACCCCCGATAAGCCAGCCAACCACACCAACAGAGAATGCTGGGTGTTCAAACAGGCCGGCAAGTTGAATGCCGAAAACAAGGAAAAGGGGCTGCATAGCAACGACGAGGAGGAGCCTCGGCCGCCAAACACAGGAGGACAGAAGAAATTTCCTCCCCAAGTGAAAACGATGAACATGATATACGCAACCCATATTCCCAAGCGGGAATGGAAGCGTGCACTAAGGGACGTCTATGCGATGGAGCCAGTCGCCCCAAAGTTCAACCCATGGTCTTCTTGTCCGATCACTTTCGATCGCAGGGACCACCCCACTACTATCCGTCATGGCGGTTCTGCCGCATTGGTCCTTGATCCCATCATTGACGGATTTCACCTCACTCGAGTCCTTATGGACGGTGGCAGCAGCCTGAACCTGCTCTATCAGGATACAGTGCGCAAAATGGGTATAGACCCCTCGAGGATCAAACCCACAAAAACCACCTTCAAAGGTGTCATACCAGGTGTAGAGGCCTGTTGCACGGGCTCAATCACACTGGAAGTGGTCTTCGGATCTCCGGACAACTTCCGAAGCGAGGAATTAATCTTCGATATCGTTCCCTTCCGCAGTGGCTATCACGCACTACTCAGACGAACCGCATTTGCTAGATTCAATGCGGTACCGCATTATGCATACCTCAAGCTCAAAATGCCAGGACCTCGCGGGGTTATAACAGTTAATGGAAACACAGAACGCTCGCTCCGTACGGAGGAGCACACTGTGGCCCTCGCGGTAGAAGTGCAAAGCAGCCTTCTGAGACAAGCCGCCAATTCGGCGACAAAACCCCCGGACACCTTCAAGCGAGTCTGGAGTACCCTGCAACAGGATCGCCCGGCACGTTCAGAGCTCGCCTAGCAATTCGGCCTCCGTCATAGTCCCAGTAAAGCGGAAAAATTTGCGCCGCGCATACATAATTATGCACTCAAGATACCATGGGCGCAGGCGGAGGCACGACTATGGCACGGCCCACAATGCGGCTCAACCGCCTCAGGGCCCGTATATCTTTATCATTTTCTCTCTTTCAGGACCCTACTCTCTGGAAGCTCTTTCCGACAGCCTGATTATCGGACCCATTACGGGAAGGAAATACCAAGGAAGCAAGAAGCTCTGACGTACAAGGGAATCCCCAGGTGGTCTCTGATAACGATCGATATACCTATTTTACATACCCATACGCAGCTTGCCCTTGGATAGGACATGTCAAATAGTCCTATTTTTTGCTTATTGCACTACTTGTATACCTACGCTTTGACGTAACATTTAAATAACAATGTATAGCGTTAGCTTATTATTGCATTTCCTTTTTTTCCTTGTCCGCTTATTTACGACAAATTGCCCCCGTACATTCTGGTACGTCCAGTGCGCCAGGGGCTTCGGTGTACCCCATAACACGGCATGAAAAGTCCGAACACTTTCGACAGTGCGGCACCCCGAACTTATAGCATTATATGCATCAGCTCCGAATCATGTCTTGGGTCAATAGTTGGGTTTGCCCGGCTCCCATGTTTTGGTACCTTACGTTCTGCTATATCGGCTAAGGTAGCACTGGGAGAACTACTGCGATTGTGTCCCGGTTCTTCCGGACGAGCACCTCAGTAGAGAAAGCCGAAAACTGACTGTCATGATGCGGCGAGAGCTGGTCGCTGTTCAAGAGGTCTCAAATCCTTAAAGATTTTTTCCGCTTCGGACGAGAAGTCGGCCTTGTCTAGGCACATAGCGCCCCAAGTTCGGCCTTCCGAATACTAGGGGCTTCGCCAAAATTTAAAATTGTAGACTTCTATGGCTAAGTGAGAGTGATAAAGCTTTATAGTCCGATTGCCTGGTTCGTTGTGCGGAACACCTCCTTCGAAGGACCCAAAACTGGGATAAAGAGTGATCAGGTTTATCCCAAACACCTCAGTACTAGTTACATGGGGGCAGAAGCCAACGACTGGCCAACTCTCAGATTTTATAAACGGCCGCACAGAAGATAATATTTAAATTAACAAGCGTTACATAGCGCACATGAACTCGTTTTCATATTGTAGGATAACATGAGTACACTCATTCAAA
Organism: Aegilops tauschii subsp. strangulata; assembly: GCF_002575655.3. NCBI lineage: Eukaryota > Viridiplantae > Streptophyta > Magnoliopsida > Poales > Poaceae > Aegilops > Aegilops tauschii. The sequence continues at coordinate 492,612,965 of NC_053039.3, forward strand.
TATTACATCCTTAGCACATTCCTCCGCCACAAGACGAGCACCCTTCAGGACACTGTCATAATACTTTTCAGGGTGACGATGCTCCTTGCCCTCCGGCGGCCCCTCCTTCACCAGCTTTTCGGCGTCCATCTTCGCCCAATGCACTTTCGCTCGGGCAAAGGCCCTGCGCGCACCCTCAATGCAGACGGACCGATTTATGACTTCAAACCGTGGGCAGGCATTCACAAGCCGCCTTACCAGACCGAAGTAGCTGCCAGGCAGGGGCTCGCCAGGCCACGCATCCGGACTATGAGACCCCTCATGGCCTGTTCGGCCGCCTTGTGAAGTTCGACCAGTTGCTTCAACTGGTCGCTCAAGGGCATCGGATGTTCGGTCCCAGTATACTGAGACCAGAACAACTTCTCTGTCGAGCTCCCTTCCTCGGCCCGGTAGAACTCCACGGCATCCGACACACTGCTGGGTAGATTTGCGAACGCTCCTGAAGAGCTCCGAACTCGGGTAAGTAAAAGGAAAGTTTCCTTCACATGCTTGCTTTGCATAATGAATGCCTTACCCGCCGCTATCTTCTTGACCGCCTGAATCTCCTGGAGGGCCTTTTGGGCTTCGGCCTTGGCATTTTGTGCGTTCTCAAGGGCCTTCGCAAGCTCGGACCCTTGCATCTTAGAGTCACGCTCCAAGGACTCGTATTTCTTGACGAAATCTTGGAGCTCTTGCTGAACCTCGCCGACTCGGGCCTCTTGCTTCTCGCGCTCGGCTCGCTCCTTGGCCGCTTTGTCTTCGGCCTCGGACATCGCCTTCTTCAGGGCTGCCACTTCGGTCGTGGCCCCTAGCAAAATTCATGATGATCCTATGAACAACCACCTTCCTTTTTCTTTATCAATATACAGACGAGGTATCACTTACCTTTGTTCTCTTCGAGCTGCCTCTTGGTAAGGCCGAGCTCTTCCTTGGACCGATCAAGGTCCCGCTTCAGTGCGGAGACCTCCGCAGTACGAGCGGCAGCGGCCAGCAGCGAAGCCTGCTTATTCACATAGACATATTCTGATTAGACTCCTGTGATTATTATTTGATCCTCTATTCGGCCTTTCTTTGCGAACGCCAAACAAAGCATCAGGGGCTACTATCTATGTTGTAAAAAAATTATAATTTGATTACTTACCTCAAAGCCTGTTAGGAGGCTAGCACAGGCTTCAGTCAGTCCGCTTTTTGCGGATTGAACCTTCTAGACCACCGCACTCATGACAGTGCGGTGCTCTTCGTCAATGGAAGCGCCGCGAAGCACTTCCAGCAAGTTGTCCGATGCCTCTGGATGGACAGAGGCCATCGGCACAGGCGGCTTGCCCCCCTTAGCGAGGGGTCGCCTGATAGAGTCCGAAACCACTGGAGGCTCCGGCGCAGTATTCGGCTGGGGGCCAAACTTGCTGCATGGAAATAATATAAAAGAGCATATTAAAGCCCATTAAACATCCAAAACAGATAATATAATAGCATGGAACGATCAAAAATTATAGATACGTTGGAGACGTATCAATGATCAGTTTATCTATGAATATTATTTGAATCTTCTCTGAATTATTATATGCATGATTTGATATCTTTGTATTTCTCTTCGAATTATCGGTTTGGTTTGGCCAACTGGATTGGCTCTTCTTGCAATGGGAGAGGTGCTTAATTTTGGGTTCAATCTGGCGGTGTACTCACCCAGTGACAAAGTAGGGGTAGCGAGGCATGTATTGTATTGTTGCCATAAAGGGTAAAAATATGAGGTTTTCATCATATTGCTTGAGTTTATCCCTCTACATCATGTCATCTTACTTAAAGTGTTACTCCGTTCTTATGAACTTAATACTCTAGATGCATGCTGGATAGTAGTCGATGTGTGGAGTAATAGTAGTAGATGCAAAATCGTTTCGGTCTACTTGACACGGACGTGATGCCTATATTCATAATCATTGCCTTGGATATCGTCATAACTTTGCGCTTTTTTATCAATTGCTCGACAGTAATTTGTTCACCCACTGCATTCATCGCCAACAAAACGTGTTGTATCTCCAGTAGTCGGCTCTCTCAAGTATTCTGGACCAAACACTTCAACCACAGCCTGGCAGAACCTGTACATGGACTCTAGGCACGTAGACTCGCTCATACGGGCGTACTCATCAATGAGATCACCGGGCACTCTGTATGCAAGCATCCGGATAGCTGCAGTGCATTTCTGATAAGAGGGAGAAGCCAATCTTTCCAAGGGCATCCTCCTTGCACTCAAAATATTTATTATATCCGACCACCCCCTCTCGAATACGGTTGAAAACATACCTAACCATATGGAAACAGTGCCGGAATTGGTGAAGTTTGAAGAGCAGGTTGGTTATCTCAAAGTAGTCCTTCCAAAGAAGGAAATGGCCGCTCTCTTGGTTGCAATTCAACGCCGGAGTGTGCCCCGGGATCGAGCCCCGGAACAATGGACGTTGCCTATTAAGGTGGTCATGGGCCAACGCGGCAGCCATTGTCTCCTCATCATCAGATGAAGTATCGTCGGAGTCGCAGAGGAAATTGTGAAAAAGGAACTCGTTGGCCTCGTCCATTTGTACCTTGGGGGCAAACTGTCGAACAGCGGGGCTGTTTGGATGGGAGCCCAGAGCTGCCCTACCAATTATTTGGTCGTTGACTGATGGATTGGTAGGTGTTTGGATCACAGCCAATTTTTTGGATCCCTACCAATTATTTGGTCACCCTTCAATATTCCGCAGCAACTTGTGGGCGAGTCCCCGGCGGCCAAATCCATTGCCAAAATTTTGGCAAGCCCTGCTTTTGGTAGGGCTGGCATGGGCACCAACCAAACAGCCCCAGCGTGCGGACGTCGTCGAAGAGACGCGCGCCTCCCCTGGATCAGGTACCTAGCCCGACGGCGTCAGGTGAGTGTGGGGGCGTCAGATGAGCTAGCTAGCCGGGTCCTCGAGGGGAGGGGGGCTTCGTTCTCGCGGCGACGGGGTGGGGTGGTGGGAAGCAACGGTGGCCCGGCGGCGTGGCGGTGGTGGCAGCGACGTGGGAGGTGAGGGGGGCGGACTGTTGGCTGACTGCTGGCAGGGACACCGACAGCGGCGGCGGCGGTGTGGGCGGGCAAGGGCTTGATGTCGATGGGGGTGGAGACAATGGTCAATGTGCCACCGACTGACGGGCCAGGGGGAGAAGTAGGCGCGCGTCCGTGCCGACGCAAATGTGGCTCAAATTTGGACCGGCAATGGATCGACAGGCGGACGAAAAGCGGACGCGTATCCGTTTGGGTCGGTGTGTTGGGCCGACTTTTCTGTCCGCGGCGACCCAAACAGATACACGCGGGCGAAATAGGTCGGCGTGTTGGAGTTGCTCTTAGAATCTTCATAGATGATGACCATATCATCTGGATACATTCTGAATTAATTGCAAAAGCTACACACGCGTCATATTGAGACAACATTGGGTAGCTCTGTTGTTTCGGGGAAGAAAAGGAATGCCAAAAACATATATCGGGACAAAGTTAGCAGTGTTGTTTCTGATGAAAATTGAGCAAGAACATATCGGGACAAAAGTGGGCAGCATTATTTCTGATAAGAAGAATGACAGAAATCCTACCGGGACAAAATTCGCAGTGTCTTTTTTTTTTTTTGAGGGACAAAATTCGCAGTGTCTTTGGTGACTGCAGTTAATCATGGAATGCGTCGAGCTTCTGGACGGTCAGCCTCGCAGCGAGAGTACCCCGTCGGTAGAGGTAGGACTGCTGCCTCTGCCAACTTTTGACAAGCCACCACATGGCATGTCCAAGTTAATCCATGATTGATCCCGCAGCGCATGATTAATAATCACATACACACAAACACAAAGCCCTGAGTAAGCACTCACGTTACTATTCCTACCACCACTAGCTACTAGTCACAAGCCAGTGATTAATCCATTAATTGATACCACCGTCATCTCACGTACTTTGCAGAAAATAATTGAGGGCCAAGGACGCCATAGGTCGGCACTCGGCAGACAGACATGCCCGCGGGCCGCGAATGGGGCTTGGAATCTTGCTTGCTTCCCAGTGTCAAGCGTCACATGGATATGCAATATGCTTAGCAGCAGCGGCAGTACCAGTACTACTCCGACTACAGTATGCTTTGCCTTTTGCACTGGCGCACATGGACGATGGATTCGCCTCGCTGTGCTCTCCGTTGCGTTGCATGGATCTTCCTCAGATCCGAAGGGATGCATGTGTGTTCTGTGCATGCAGAGATGAGATGGATGGATCAGTGTCCGGTTCTTTCTTCCTATCAAATCCATCAATTTTTATCTATCAGTCTCTCTCGCCAGCCCCAAGGTCGCCTGCGCTGCCCCGCTGTTGGCTCGCTCCTAGGCCGTCGCGCCATGCCGCTCGCGCCTTCTTTATTGCGAGGTCAAAAGACAGGCGAATCCGATGTCCTTTTGCGCGCCAAGGTCCACGATCACGATGCCATGCTCATTTTAATACCAAGGTCCTGCCTAATCACCGCGCTAATCTGCTCCTGAACTCGCACTGGCTGCTATTTTCATATGCTCCACTAGCAGTATTAAGCGAGTAGCTGTTCACTACTAGCAGTATATAGGAAAACATCTAGCCAGAAGTCAGAGCTGCACTGGGCCGCGTCGCGAGCAACTACACGTCTACACCCAACATGCAGCTGCCGGAAATATTTTACGAGAGTGAGGGGCGAAAACATGTCGGAGACGAAGATCTTGACGCAGAAAACCATAAGTACAGTGTCCTTTGAAAAATCAGAAGCTATCACAATTACCAACACACAACACAAGCATGTCTGATGGTGTCTGCGTTGCTTTAAAGCGGGCAGCCAAAGCACCAAAGCTAGGTGGTAGTAAACGCTGCCATGGCATGCGTGCATTAACCCACAGCGAGCGACCGCTAGAAACAGGAATCGTGGGTCGCGCGTCCCCGTGCAAGCGAGCGGCCAGTCAGTGCTACGTGCGCCTGCCCCGGAACAATCTTTTTTACGCTGTGGAGGCTGTGAAGAAGCGTGAAGGGCGAAGGCCCAAAGGGTAGGCGACGCGGGAAGAGATCAAAGGAGAGAGGCTAGGGGAGAAAAGCCAAGCGAGAGGAAGCGCAAAGGAAGAAAGTGGGAAAAGCTGAGAAATAAAAGTGGAAAGGGGAAAATACTAAAGATACTGTATATGCTACGCACGGCCGAACCTGATAAAGAAATTTTGGCAAATGAAAAAAGGGAGAATGACTGCGAAAGAGCAAAAGCAACGAGAACCCCCGAGCTTCCAGCCGTCTTTTCGCCGGAAAGATGGCCGGGTTTCGGGATGAATTTAACGAGATTCGTCAGGATTCAGGACGCTACTACGCCTACGCTGTGGTACGTACGTGGGCGCTTGGGCTTTGGATTCGGACGCTTTTCGTTTGGGTCTCCGTCCGTGGTGGAACTTGATAGATACTACTCGGACTACGTTGACACTTTCTCAAAGAAAGAAAAGATATACTCCTATCCTACTACTACGTTGACACGGTGATGTGAAAAAAGGGGCGGGACACACGCACGGTATGGGCGGAGGATGAACTCTCTCTCCAAAGTGGCATTGGATTCGACGGCAGCGACGAGGGAGGGGGCCGCCCTCTTTTCCTCTCTTGTGCTTCCCTTCTCGCAGCCAGCGGCGTTTTAGCCGGAAAAGGAAAACCCCACGAAAATTTGTCTAGGAAAAACGTCGTACGTACCATCATCAGGTGCAACCGTGCCTCACCGTGGTACAGTACAGCCTCACCGTCCCTACGTACCATCATCAGGTGCAACCGTGCCTCACCGTGGTACAGTACAGTCTCACCGTCCCAACCAGTGCTATCACTACGGCCACTGTTCACGCCCCTGGTGAACCGTAGCAAGTAGACCCATCTACAGTCGAGGGGAACCAAACCACCCCGGACGCCCGACGCGACGTGTTAATTTCAACTTTACCCTTAACAGCACTGCACTCTTTCCATTCTCCAGCAGCGAGCTCTGTCCGTACGGCCGGAAAAGCTCCTGTAAACGTTCGGCGCTGGTCCTGGCCGGGCCACCCGGGGAAACAAGACAAGCGGCTCCAGTTGAGGCTCATTCATTTTCGCTACGGTCGCCTCACCAACCAACCTGGCTACGGACCCGGGGCCAGGAGGCACGCACAGGCACAGGGGCTTAAATGCAGCGCCAGATGGTAAATGCGTCGACGTCTTGGCCGATGGGCCTACCGACGGACGAAAGAAGAGGAGGATGCACTGGCGCGCACAGCGACTGGCAGCCGCACTTTCGCGGCGTATGTTGGGCAGGGAGATTCATCAGATCGGATGCGTGCGTGCCTCAGTAGGTAGGTACGTCGAATAATTGCTCGTACCGTGGGGTTTGGCCGTTTATGAGAAATTTCACTCGAGTTCATGCGAAGCAGTTTGTAGTTTCCACTTGTACGAGTTCAAGAAAAGATGATGCACCCGCCAGATTTTTTTTAATGACCTGTACTTGAAACGACGATTCTGCAAGTCACCTTTCCTTGAACAGCATTGCTCCAAGACATTTTCTTCTCTGTGTACCGCTGCACCAGTACTACTGGCTATGGACCCTGAATGGCTGCTGTTTCTACGCCAGCATCATCTACAGGGCAAATCAGAAGAAGAAAACAACTATAAAGACTATTGATGATGCCGGAGGGCCAGACTGAAGGCTGCACATGAATTTCATGAGAATTAGCTAGTACTCCCTCCGTTCCCAAATATTTGTCTTTCTAGCCATTTCAAATGGTTACAACATACGAATGTATGTAGACATATTTTAGAATGTAGGTTCACTCATTTTGCTTCGTATGTAGTCACTTGTTAAAATCTCTAGAAAAACAAATATTTAGGAACGGAGGGAGTACTTCATGGTAATGATCAAGAAGAAAACAGACAGGGCTAGAAAGGATAAAAATGCCAAAATTAAGGCAATGACTCGGGGTAGCCGAAATTCTTTGATTTCGTTTCTGCCGAGAAGAATGGCGAATTGGGGATCCACATTTGCCTTGAACAACATCAGGCAAAGCCATTCTCCTGTGTACCCCCCTGCCAGCATTGCGCTACTAGCAGTACCACCTGCGAACTTTGAATGACTGCTCCTCTCGCTACCCCAAGATAATCTACACCTCAAATCAAGATGACGAAGAAAAGAACTACTATAATAACTATACAGCTTGCGCTGGTGGAGCGTATCGAGGCCACGCATTGTTGAAATTCCAGTCAGGACAACACCCAGGGCACTAGATTCAGAAGCTCATCTTCCCTCCTTGGCAAGGGGCTTCACCTTGCGCCGATGGCCGAAGCTGTTGACGAGATCCTTGCGGGCGCACACCGGGAACAGGTGGACGCCGGGGAGCCTTAGGCGCCTCAGCACGTAGGGGAAGCTCAGCTGATCCCGGGACGTGAACCTGACCACCTCGTTGAACCAGAGGCACATGAAGAGGTTCGTCGAGGGGGCGTGATCCCTCACAATGGCCGAAGCTTCTGCAAGAGCTGTAAATAAAAAGGCAAACGAATGAATGAGCCACACTTATTATCGGGGTTCAGAGGACCGGACCACTGCAGCAAAGGTCTCCAAGAACGACGAAAACATGTATGATTTGGGGCGAAACATTGTGTTTACTACTGCTTGGAGCGTGCTTCTGGTTCTTCTACGTAGCCCACATGTGGGCTAAAAATGGCGTGTCCTGTATCACTTGTTTGAGGTGCAGAAAAGCCGGAAAGGAGCCATAGCTTTTATGCTCAACGCATGCAACTGGCCAGCCTTTATAGCTCATGCCTTTTGCACAATCACAGCTGCGCAGGTAGTAACACCAAGCATGGTTATCTAGAGTACTACGACATGATGTATTCTTATTTCTTTCACTACGTGTCTGGCCCAGCACCCTAAGGCCCATGCCCTGCTCTGCAAATACGACATTGATGTCTGCTCTCGTTTAAGCTCATCCTGCTGACTTTTCCTATGAGGTCAATGAATGGCCAGGGCCAGGCATCTATGTTGCACACTATGCAGGGCGGCATAACGTGAGAGCCACGTAGGAGTGATATTGATGTGCAATCTAGAGAAACAAAACTAGGACACTGGTAAGTTGGGAACAACATAACAGCATCACCAATGAAGTTGGTTAACGTATCAAGCTATGCCAGGTATGATAAGAACGGTGAAAGCAAATGAGGGCAAGCAAGTCAGGATTAGTAGCTGACCTTTCTTTCCGTTGAATCGTTTGTCATCCGGAATGCCATCTTGCCGGTACTGATCCAACTGTATTTTAACTTCTTCTGGGGTTGCTTTGTGTTTCTTAACAATCGCGTTACCCTCGTCATACAAGCTGCTCCGAGCTCCATGTTCCGATAATGCCAAGGAAGAGTTTGAGCGCCACAGAAGGGCCTCAATGACTCCTAGTGGATCTCTCCGGAACTGGGATTTCGAATCCACCCAAATAGAGTATCTTGCCATAGGAAAAAGGCGATGGCTTATCAGCTGAAGACAATAGAACAGCAAAATGGAAGTCAGCTTCTGACGGAAAGGATTCGTCCTACACAGACATCATAAGCACTGATCATAGAATGTACTACTCCCTCTGTAAAAACGATCTTATATTAGTTTACAGAGGGAGTATGTAATATCTGTTCTTTTTAAAAATGGAATGTAATATCTGTAAGACAATCTCCTCCTAGCTCTGTTGTCCATAGAGTACAACAAGATGAATATTGGAAACATAATGTTGAGGCTTCTACTAACATTTTTTCTCTCATCATGACAATGAAGGCACAGGGTTTTCAGATGGTACCTTGGGAATTTTGCCATTCAGCCGTTGATCTGTGAAAGGAAGGTCTCTCACAAGAATGATCCTCCAAAGGCCAATCCTGAGATCTTCACCAATCTTCTTACCTTCCTCATGTTGAGCTGAGAGAGTGACTTCATCCCAGAATGCAACATAGCATACCTAGCAGAACAACAAGTATCAGCGGATAGGCAGGAAAGAAGCTCAAGACATCAACACCAAGTGCACGAGAAGTACTAAACCTTTTTGACAGACACTTCTGTCATCCCTATAGGCTGGTGAAGGTCATCCCCTCCACCGAACGCACAAGTGGCCACAACAACTCTGCAAGATCTCATGTAATCTTTATCTACATCAGAAACTCTGAACCCTCCATTTTCACTGTAGAAGCCACAGTGAACCGCTGTAGTTTCCTTTAGCTGCAGCATTAGTAGAATTAAAAAAAAAGTGAGGATGGCAGCTAACACATAATTTTCCGCAATTTAGCATTTTGCTTTTTTGACAAAGTTTATCATGTAGTATCTACTATCTGCACGTACGGTATTCTTATACACATACTAAACAAGAACACACATATTTTATAGAGCAACTCCAATATCTTACATAATTTTCAAAAACTTCATGAAATATAGAGCCTGAACAAAACCTTGAAACTCTCTTCTCTTTCAGTAAGGCTCTGATATCCCGTGAATGAATTAAATCGCGAATTCGTCATATGGGATGAAATGTTATCTTCAAGATGGGGCAGACTGGACCTGTACACAACTTTCTTGACTGGCAGATTTTGTTCAGGGGGTTCACGAAGTTCCAGATTTTGAAGCATCTCAGTATCGAGCATCTTCAGGCATGCTGTCAATATAACACTGAATTCATGAGGATGCACATGTCATAATGATTTACACTGATATTTGATCTAAGAAATAATCACACTGTTACTCTAGAAGTCGAAAAGGTAGAAAAAGATATAAAATAGCATAGTACTCCCTCCGTCCCAAAATAAGCGTCTCAAGTTTAGTACAATTTTATACTAAAGTTAGTACAAAGTTGAGACACTTATTTTGGGACGGAGGGAGTATACCAGAAGAAATCAAAAGAATCAATATCAAAGATGGGCTAGAACCTTACATGTGCAAAACAAAAGAGAGTTAGTAGCTAACATTTCCTATTACTTAGTACATGGATAACTTTCACAAGAGTAATTTCGTGCAGCAGAATAAGCCACATAACACGCTGTACAGTTGTATTAAGGCTGAAGGATAAATCAGCACCACACTTTGAGTTTGAATAAGCTTAACATTCAGACAAACGCTTTAGGGCAACTTGCATTATTTAACGCCCACACCAGCCCCTAAAATAAATCGTCCGACTAGCATTGTAAGTAGGCAGTAAACAGGGGAAACTATGATCAACAGATCAGATTGCATCATTCAGATAAGAAAATAAATAGATCGCTCAATAACAGGGATATTATAAAACTACAGCACAGCTAAGCAGGTCACTGGGTCAGCTTGCTCATCATACTGTGGTATCACCTCCATCACCATAATACAGACTAACTGGACAGGGCATTATAATATAGGCAGACCTACAGATCGCCGAATTAAAAAAACAATTAAAAGGATTAAACTAAGACGCAGTTCTATCCACGCCAATTTAGGGTTTAGCTATCAGGCGCGAGCTTACACTTCCGGACGCGGTCGGCGTGGCTGAGGTTGCCGGAGGCCTGCGGAGACGGCGGCGGCGGGGACGAGGTGGATGAGTAGAACGGGGAGAGGCGATAGTACTCATAGGCGAAGAGGGAGACGGCGAGGGCGGCGAGGAGGAGCGGGCCGCCCAGCCGCGCGGCGCGGCGGAGGAAGCGGCGGTGGGCCGAGACCGGGTGGCGGTTGCGCTTGCGGCGCACGCGGACGCGCACCTTCCCGGAGGCCTCGTCGTCGTCGGAGACCGAGATTGAGATGCCTTGGATCAGCGACGACGAGGACGACATGGGTGGACGGACGGAGCTGGGGACGGCGAGGAGAGAGAGGGCTCGGCTTCGGTGGTGGGCTCGGTTAGGCCGCGCGTGCCGGAATCGTGATGGGCCTTGTTCGGCTCGGTCGGTGTGTGGTGGACTAATCGCTTTGCTGCCTTCGCACTGCTCTGTTTCTCTCTGCAGTCTGTCCCGCTCCAGCAGAATTGCCACACCAGTTCACATCTATTTTTCACTTTTTCGAAATGAAAATCAAAATTCAATTAAATGAGAGAAATTCTGATTATGACATTTGAAGTTGTGCAGTCCAACCAGATACCAAGAGGCGACATATTTGTTCTCATTCCAAATCTCCATCAGAAAAACAGAGTATCACTCTGCAAATTGCCACGGGAACATGTACATTATGTTGGTAGCTTTTCGAATGACTTCATATAAGCTCACTCAATGAGTAAGCCGTGCTTCGAGTTTGAGCAACCACTCGTCAAACTTGGCGGACCGATTCCAAGAAAACTATCTTCTGTAACCTCAAGAAAATTTCTTTCAGAAAACGAATATTACAAATCTGTGGCGTCCAGCACAGAACAAAGACACGAGAGGGCCTTTTTTTCAAGTGGGGAAAGATGGCGCAGAAATGACTCTAACAACAATGAAGTATCCAGCTTAACGCTTGGAGAACTGGGGACGCTTGCGCGCCTTCCTGAGACCCGCCTTCTTCCTTTCGACGACGCGAGTGTCTCTCGTCAGCAAGCCTTCTGACCTCAGGGGAACTCTGTTGGCGGGGCTGATCTTCAGCAACGCACGCGCCACACCGAGGCAGATCGCCTGGGCCTGGCCTGAGAGGCCACCTCCCTGAACTTTCACGAAGACGTCGTAGTTGTTCTCAAACCCTAGAGTCACCAGGGGGATCTTGCAATACTCCACCCACATCGGATTCGCTTGCAAATACTCCTGCATATTTCAAGTATATAAGTGCAGGCAAGCGACTGAATATTTATCAAATTTTTGTTATTTCCATGTATTCCCTCAGGTACAGAAAAAGAAAAGCTGTGCCTTAATGAGGTTAGCACCATAATTTACTCATTTAGTATATATGCAGCTGAAACCATCTATTTTGCTACAGTTTAACCTTAATGAAGTTAGCAGCATCATAGTTGGTCATTCATCCAAATAGCTGTGTGTAATGTACGCCAAAGAGAAAAATATTTTTTCCCCATGAAATTTGATGACTGAACTTGTGTCCGTATCATGGTCCTTGAGCAAATGACAAAGGCGTTACATCATTTCAACTATGCTCACTATCTAGAATCTAAATCTTAGGCATTTGCAAACCACATTTAATATCAGTTACCAAACTGCATTCTTGGTGATGGCAACAATGTGAAGCAAATAGAGCCAATGAAGTTAGTATCCAGCACTATAAGCAGGATAGAAGTAACATGCCATTAGACATCCAAACCATGTGAAATGTGGAATCCTCCTTTCACTAGTTAAGCTTGCAACCCTCATTCTGCTAATCTATTCACATAGTTAAGTGCTCCGGTCACATCTTCCGCTTGATATGACATCTGAAAATAAGTTTCCCCTTTGAGGTGCTTCACCATCGAACATCCCCACACCGATTTCGACCAAATAGTATTTTAGGCCGTGCATTACCGCAAACCAAAAACACAAGGAGGGACTGATTAACCTAACAGATTAAAATCTGCGACAAGTCTGCATTGTTGTCTATCTAAATGAATTTATGCAGACATTTGCAGACCAATTAGCACCTGACAAACTAGAATCTCAGAGCCTGAAACATCAAATGCAACCTATGTTCCAGTACTCAACTACTTGTAAACATAAACATGACTGGGATCGATTACTACATTAGCAATGAGCAGGTATGCTAACAACCAAGCATAGTGGACAAACATTCGACGGATAGCTAATTCTAGAGCCATGCCACATTCAGAGTCACAGAATGTTGCAGCAGTTTCTGAAACCAGGACGTGCATTCATCGAATCGAGGAAGGAGGCAACCACCTTGGCGTCGCGGAAGTTGATGAAGACCTTCCCGGTGCCCTCCTGGAGCACGACGCGGGCGGACGCCATCTTCCGGCGGCCCGTGGCGGTGATCCGCTGCGCGGCGAATCCCCCGGGCAGCCGCTGCTTCACGTACTTGCGCAGCGCCAGCCCGGAGAGCGCGTCCTCCTCGGCCTCAACCGCGAGCACCTCCTCGGGGCCGTCGTCGGCGGCAGGCGCCTCCGCCTCGAGGACCGGCTCGGCGGCGTCGGCCCCGGAGGCGAAGAGGACGAGGCGAGCGGCGCGGCGGGTGGTGGGGAGGCGGAGGAGAGGGGGCGGGTGGGGAGCGGAGGTGGAGGGGAGGGAGAGGTGGGAGAAGGCCGATGCGAGGGAGGAGACGGAGAGCGCCATGGTTTGCCTGCTGGGCGTGCGTGCGTGCGTGCGGGGTGGATAGGCCGCGGCCGGAGGGGGATAAGCTTTCGCTCTGCCAGTGCTGAGTGCGAAGGTCGTCGGTTTGAGTTCATCCAGCCTGCTTCCAACCGCACATCTCCGGATGGAGATCGGCAATCAACGCTCGAGATTAACCTGAATTGCAGATTTCGTTTAAACCGAAGCTGTCTCAAGTCAAGAATTTTTGCGGGAGAGGATTTGTAGCACGCATTTTGCGGGAGAGGATTTGTAGCACAGATTTTGCGGCCGCCTCGTGATTCAAAAATTGATTCAGTCTTTGCATGCGTTTTAGCTATTTTTGCGAAAAAAGTCAAATCTATTATAAAAGTTTCACCGGAAGTACAAAATTTCCAAACATAACTAAAATTACATTAAGATTTCGGATCCGGCTTGACCTTGTTGATAATAGTTGGGAAGTCTTCGTGCCCGTGCCCCTAAGGACCGGCGTCATGGAGTCGTTCTGTTTCCTTTGGCCTGCTTCTGAAGATACGGATGCGCCAGGATGATTGCCGTTCATCATGACGCCCGCTTAGAGCCGTTGTTGACGTATAAATGTATTGCCTAGTCTTTTTCATCAGATCGGTCTTTTGATTGCATTGGCTAGAGCATGCACTTCTATATGGTATCAGAGCCACAAGGTCTTTGCATTGTTTCACACACAACTTTTGCATTCAAACATATAGTCCAGAACCAAATAAATAACATAGTTTCAATCAAATAAAATAGCATAGTTTCACGAGCTGAATAAAAGTAAAAATGTCTCACATAGTTTTGCAAGCCGAATAAAAAAGATACATCTATTGGTTGCCCACATGAGCCTACATATGCTCAACCAGATTATTTTGCAGTTGCATGTGAGTTTTCCAGTCACGCAAGTCATGATGAAATCGGGTGAACTGGTCAAACGTTGCCGCTCCTCCATGCTCAGGCACAACATTCTCACCCTGAAACTAAAACCCTTGATCGTAGAGACGTTCCGGGCGCTCATCTTCTACGATCATATTGTGCATGATCACACAAGTAGTCATCACCTCCCATAGTTTCTGCGTACTCCAAGTATTAGTAGGATACTGAACGATGTCCCGTCAAGATTGCAAAACACCAAAGGCACGCTCTACGTCCTTCATAGCACTCTCTTGCTCTTGGGCAAATCTTTTCCTCTTCTCTCCGACAGGGTTGGGGATTGTCTTCAGAATAGTGGCCCACTGAGGATAGATACCGTCACCCAGGTAATATCCTTTGTCATAGTTGTGGCCGTTGATAGTAAAGTTCACCGATGGGCTATTGCCTTCGGCAAGCCTAGCAAACACCGGTGAGCGCTGAAGCACGTTGATATCATTGTGTGATCCGGCCATGCCAAAGAAAGAGTGCCAAATCCAGAGATCTTAAGACGCCACGGCCTCAAGTATGACAGTGCAAGCCCTGACATGGCCATTATACTGCCCTTGCCAAGCAGAAGGGCAATTCTTCCACTCCCAGTGCATGCAGTCTATACTGCCAAGCATCCCTGGGAAGCCCCTGCTGGCATTCATCGCCAACAAACGGGTTGTATCTTCAAGAGTCGGCTCTCTCAAGTACTCAGGGCCAAGCACAGCAATAACAGCCTTACAGAACTTATACAGGGAGTCTAGGCATGTAGACTGGTGTTGGGGAACGTAGTAATTTCAAAAAATTTCCTACGCACACGCAAGATCATGGTGATGCATAGCAACGAGAGGGGAGAGTGTTGTCCACGTACCCTCGTAGACCGACAGCGGAAGCGTTATCACAACGCGGTTGATGTAGTCGTACGTCTTCACGATCCGACCGATCAAGTACCGAACGTACGGCACCTCCAAGTTCTACACACGTTCAGCTCGATGACGTCCCTCGAACTCCGATCCAGCCGAGTGTTGAGGGAGAGTTTCGTCAGCACGACGGCGTGGTGACGATGATGATGTTCCACCGACGCAGGGCTTCGCCTAAGCTCCGCAACGGTATTATCGAGGTGTAATATGGTGGAGGGGGGCACCGCACACGGCTAAAATATCGTATATCAAGTGTGTCCATGGGGTGCCCCCTGCCCCCGTATATAAAGGAGCAAGGGAGGAGGAGGCCGGCCCTAGGAGGGGGCGCACCAAGTGTGGAGTCCTACTAGGACTCCCTAGTCCTAGTAGGATTCCACCTCCCATTTGGAATAGGAAAAGAGGAAGGGAAAAAGAGAAGGAAGGAAGGGGCCGCCCCCCTTCCCTAGTCCAATTCGGACCAGACCAAGGGGAGGGGTGCAGCCACCCTTGAGGCCCTTTTCCTTCTTTCCCGTATGGCCCAATAAGGCCCAATACGTATTCCCGTAACTCTCCGGTACTCCAAAAATACCCGAATCACTCGGAACCTTTCCGAAGTCCGAATATAGTCGTCCAATATATCGATCTTTACATCTCGACCATTTCGAGACTCCTCGTCATGTCCCCGATCTCATCCGGGACTCCGAACTCCTTCGGTACATCAACATACATAAACTCATAATAAAACTGTCATCGTAACTTTAAGCGTGCGGACCCTTTGGGTTCGAGAACTATGTAGACATGACCGAGACACCTCTCCGGTCAATAACCAATAGCGAGACCTGGATGCCCATATTGGCTCCCACATATTCTACGAAGATCTTTATCGGTCAGACCGCATAACAACATACGTTGTTCCCTTTGTCATCGGTATGTTACTTGCCCGAGATTCGATCGTCGGTATCTCGATACCTAGTTCAATCTCGTTACCGGCAAGTCTCTTTACTCGTTCCCTAATACATCATCCCGCAACTAACTCATTAGTCACAATGCTTGCAAGGCTTATAGTGATGTGCATTACCGAGTGGGCCCAGAGATACCTCTCCGACAGTCGGAGTGACAAATCCTAATCTCGAAATACGCCAACCCAACAAGTACCTTTGGAGACACCTGTAGAGCACCTTTATAATCACCCAGTTACATTGTGACGTTTGGTAGCACACAAAGTGTTCCTCCGGTAAACGGGAGTTGCATAATCTCATAGTCATAGGAACATGTATAAGTCATGAAGAAAGCAATAGCAACATACTAAACGATCGGGTGCTAAGCTAACGTAATGGGTCAAGTCAATCACGTCATTCTCCTAATGAGGTGATCCCGTTAATCAAATGACAACTCATGTCTATGGCTAGGAAACATAACCATCTTTGATTAACGAGCTAGTCAAGTAGAGGCATACTAGTGACACTCTGTTTGTCTATGTATTCACACATGTATTATGTTTCCGGTTAATACAATTGTAGCATGAATAATAAACATTTAGCATGATATAAGGAAATATATAATACTTTATTATTGCCTCTAGGGCATATTTCTTTCAACTGGCTCATACGGGCGTACTCGTCAATGAGATCACCGGACACTCCATATGCAGGCATTCGGATGGCGGCAGTGCATTTTTGATAAGAGGAGAAATCAATTTTTCCAACGGCATCCTCTTTGCACTCGAAATAGTCATCATAGCCGACCACTCCCTCTCTAATATGGTTGATGAAGAAAATATGGCCTAGAGGCAATAATAAAGTTGTTATTTTATATTTCCTTATTCATGACAAAAGGTTTATTATTCATGCTATAATTGTATTGATCGGAAACCTAAATACATGTGTAAATACATAAACAAATACCGTGTCCCTAGTAAGCCTCTACTAGACTAGCTCGTTGATCAAAGATGGTTAAGGTTTCCTAACCATAGACATGTGTTGTCATTTTATAACAGGATCACATCATTATGAGAATGATGTGATGGACACGACCCATCCGTTAGCTTAGCATAATGATCGTTCAGTTTATTGCTATTGCTTTCTTCATGTCAAATACATATTCCTTCGACTATGAGATTATGCAACTCCCGGATACCGGAGGAATTGTTGGGGAACGTAGTAATTTCAAAAAAAAAATCCTACGCACACGCAAGATCATGGTGATGCATAGCAACGAGAGGGGAGAGTGTTGTCCACGTACCCTTGTAGACCGTAAGCGGAAGCGTTATGACAACGCGGTTTATGTAGTCGTACGTCTTCACGATCGACCGATCCTAGTACCGAACGTACGGCACCTCCGCGATCTGCACACGTTCAGCTCGGTGACGTCCCACGAATACACGATCCAGCAGAGTGTCGAGGGAGAGCTTCGTCAGCACGACGGCGTGATGACGGTGATGATGAAGCTACCGGCGCAGGACTTTGCCTAAGCACTGCAACGATATGACCGAGGTGGAATACGGTGGAGGGCGGCACCGCACACGGCTTGAAACAATCAACTTGTGTGTCCTAGGGTGCCCCCCTGCCCCCGTATATAAAGGAGCAAGGGGGGAGGCCGACCGGCCTTGGGGCGCGCCAAGGAGAGGGGGGGAGTCCTCCTCCTAGTGGGAGTAGGACTCCCCTTTCCTAGTCCTACTAGGAAGGAGGAAGGGGGAAGGAAGGAGAGGGAGAGAGGGAGGAAAGAGGGGGCACCGCCCTCCCTCCTTGTCCAATTCGGACTCCCACGGGGGGGGGGGGTGCGGCCAGCCCTAGGCCCTCTCCTCTCTCTCCCACAAGGCCCATGTTGGCCCATTAGTTCCCCCGGGGGTTCCGATAACCCCCCGACACTCCGATAAATATCCGGTGACCCCCGGAACTCATCCGGTGTCCGAATATAGTCGTCAAATATATCAATCTTTATGTCTTGACCATTTCGAGACTCCTCGTCATGTCCGTGATCACATCCGGGACTCCGAACTATCTTCGGTACATCAAAACACATAAACTCATAATACGATCGTCACCGAACGTTAAGCGTGCGGACCCTACGGGTTCGAGAACTATGTAGACATGACCGAGACACGTCTCCGGTCAATTACCAATAGCGGAACCTGGATGCTCATATTGGCTCCTACATATTCTACGAAGATCTTTATCGGTCAAACCGCATAACAACATACGTTGTTCCCTTTGTCATCGGTATGTTACTTGCCCGAGATTCGATCGTCGGTATCTCAATACCTAGTTCAATCTCGTTACTGGCAAGTCTCTTTACTTGCTCCGTAATGCATCATCCCGCAACTAACTCATTAGTCACATTGCTTGCAAGGTTTATAGTGATGTGCATTACCGAGAGGGCCCAGAGATACCTCTCCGACAATCGGAGTGACAAATCCTAATCTTGATCTATGCCAACTCAACAAGTACCATTGGCGACACCTGTAGAGCACCTTTATAATCACCCAGTTACGTTGTGACGTTTGGTAGCACACAAAGTGTTCCTCCGGTATTCGGGAGTTGCATAATCTCATAGTCAAAGGAACATGTATAATCTTGAAGAAAGCAATAGCAATATACTAAACGATCAAGTGCTAAGCTAACGGAATGGGTCAAGTCAATCACATCATTCTCTAATGATGTGATCCCGTTAATCAAATGATAACTCATGTCTATGGCTAGGAAACATAACCATCTTTTATTCAACGAGCTAGTCAAGTAGAGGCAAACTAGTGACACTCTGTTTGTCTATGTATTCACACATGTACTAAGTTTCCGGTTAATACAATTCTAGCATGAATAATAAACATTTATCATGATATAAGGAAATATAAATAACAACTTTATTATTGCCTCTAGGGCATATTTCCTTCAGTCTCCCACTTGCACTAGAGTCAATAATCTAGATTACACAGTAATGATTCAAACACCCATGGAGTCTTGGTGCTGATCATGTTTTGCTCGTGAGAGAGGCTTAGTCAACGGGTATGCAACATGCAGATCCGTATGTATCTTGCAAATCTCTATGTCTCCCTCCTTGACTTGATCGCGGATGGAATTGAAGCGTCTCTTGATGTGCTTGCTTCTCTTGTGAAATCTGGATTCCTTTGCCAAGGCAATTGCACCAGTATTGTCACAAAAGACTTTCATTGGACCCGATGTACTAGGTATGACACCTAGATCGGATATGAACTCCTTCATCCAGACTCCTTCATTTGCTGCTTCCGAAGCAACTATGTACTCCGCTTCACACGTAGATCCCGCCATGACGCTTTGCTTAGAACTGCACCAACTGACAGCTCCACCGTCCAATATAAATACGTATCCGGTTTGTGACTTAGAGTCATCTGGATCAGTGTCAAAACTTGCATCGACGTAACCATTTACACGAGCTCTTTGTCACCTCCACACATATCCTTAGTCCTTTTCAGGTATTTCAGGATGTTCTTGACTGCTGTCCAGTGATCCACTCCTGGATTACTTTGGTACCTCCCTGCTAAACTAATAGCAAGGCACACATCAGGTCTGGTACATAGCATTGCATACATGATAGAGCCTATGGCTGAAGCATAGGGAACACATTTCATTTTCTCTCTATCTTCTGCAGTGGTCGGGCATTGAGTCTGACTCAATTTCACATCTTGTAACACAGGCAAGAACCCTTTCTTTGCTTGATCCATTTTGAACTTCTTCAAAACTTTATCAAGGTATGTGCTTTGTGAAAGTCCAATTAAGCGTCTCGACCTATCTCTATAGATCTTGAGGCCCAATATATAAGCAGCTTCACCGAGGTCTTTCATTGAAAAACTCTTATTCAAGTATCCTTTTATGCTATCCAGAAATTCTATATCATTTCCAATCAACAATATGTCATCCACATATAATATTAGAAATGCTACAGAGCTCCCACTCACTTTGTTGTAAATACAGGCTTCTCCAAAAGTCAGTATAAAACCATATGCTTTGATCACACTATCAAAACGTTTATTCCAACTCCGAGATGCTTGCACCAGTCCATAAATGGATCGCTGGAGCTTGCACACTTTGTTAGCATCCTTTGGATCGATAAAACCTTCAGGTTGCATCATATACAACTCTTATTCCAGAAATCCATTCAGGAATGCAGTCTTTACATCCATTTGCCAAATTTCATAATCATAAAATGCGGCAATTGCTAACATGATTCGGACGGACTTAAGCATCGCTACGGGTGAGAAGGTCTCATCGTAGTCAACTCCTTGAACTTGTCGAAAACCTTTCGCAACAAGTCGAGCTTTGTAGACAGTAACATTACCGCCAGCGTCAGTCTTCTTCTTGAAGATCCATTTATTCTCGATGGCTTGCCGATCATCGGGCAAGTCAACCAAAGTCCACACTTTGTTCTCATACATGGATCCCATCTCAGATTTCATGGCCTCAAGCCATTTTGCGGATCTGGGCTCATCGTCGCTCCCTCATAGTTTGTAGGTTCATCATGGTCAAGTAACATGACCTCCAGAACAGGATTACCATACCACTCTGGTGCGGATCTTACTCTGGTTGACCTACGATGTTCAGTAGTAACTTGATCTAAAGTTACATGATCATCATCATTAGCTTCCTCACTAATTGGTGTAGGAGTCACATGAATAGATTTCTGTGATGAACTACTTTCCAATAAGGGAGCAGGTACAGTTACCTCATCAAGTTCTACTTTCCTCCCACTCACTTCTTTCGAGAGAAACTCCTTCTCTAGAAAGGATCCATTCTTAGCAACGAATGTCTTGCCTTCGGATCTGTGATAGAAGGTGTAACCAACCGTCTCCTTTGGGTATCCTATGAAGACACATTTCTCCGATTTGGGTTCGAGCTTATCAGGTTGAAGCTTTTTCACATAAGCATCGCAACCCCAAACTTTAAGAAACGACAACTTTGGTTTCTTGCCAAACTATAGTTCATAAGGTGTCGTCTCAACAGATTTAGATGGTGCCCTATTTAACATGAATGCAGCTGTCTCTAAAGCATGACCCCAAAATGATAGCGGTAAATCAGTAAGAGACATCATAGATCGCACCATATCTGGTAAAGTACGATTACGACGTTCGGACACACCATTAAACTGTGGTGTTCCAGGTGGCGTGAGTTGCGAAACTATTCTGCATTGTTTCAAATGAAGACCAAACTCGTAACTCAAATATTCTCCTCCACGATCAGATCGTAGAAACTTTATTTTCTTGTTACGATGATTTTCCACTTCACTCTGAAATTCTTTGAACTTTTCAAATGTTTCAGACTTATGCTTCATTAAGTAGATATACCCATATCTGCTCAAATCATCTGTGAAGGTGAGGAAATAACGATACCCGCCGCGAGCATCAACATTCATCGGACCACATACATCAGTATGTATGATTTCCAACAAATCTGTTGCTCTCTCCATTGTTCCGGAGAACGGCGTTTTAGTCATCTTGCCCATGAGGCATGGTTCGCAAGTATCAAGTGATTCGTAATCAAGTGATTCCAAAAGTCCATCAGAATGGAGTTTCTTCATGCGCTTTACACCAATATGACCTAAACGGCAGTGCCACAAATAAGTTGCACTATCATTATCAACTCTACATCTTTTGGCTTCAATATTATGAATATGTGTATCTCTACTATCGAGATTCAATATAAATAGACCACTCTTCAAGGGTGCATGACCATAAAAGATATTACTCATATAAATAGAACAACCATTATTCTCTGATTTAAATGAATAACCGTCTCGCATCAAACAAGATCCAGATATAATGTTCATGCTCAACGCTGGCACCAAATAACAATTATTCAGGTCTAAAACTAATCCCGAAGGTAGATGTAGAGGTAGCGTGCCGACCGCGATCACATCGACTTTGGAACCATTTCCCACGCGCATCGTCACCTCATCCTTAGCCAATCTTCGCTTAATCCGTAGTCCCTGTTTTGAGTTGCAAATATTAGCAACAGAACCAGTATCAAATACCCAAGTGCTAATGCGAGCATTAGTAAGGTACACATCAATAACATGTATATCACATATACCTTTGTTCACCTTGCCATCCTTCTTATCCACCAAATACTTGGGGCAGTTCCGCTTCCAGTGACCAGTCCCTTTGCAGTAGAAGCACTCAGTCTCAGGCTTAGGTCCAGACTTGGGTTTCTTCACTTGAGCAGCAACTTGCTTGCCGTTCTTCTTGAAGTTCCCCTTCTTCCCTTTACCCTTTTTCTTGAAACTGGTGGTCTTATTGACCATTAACACTTGATGCTCCTTCTTGATTTCTACCTCTGCAGCCTTTAGCATCGCGAAGAGCTCGGGAATTGTCTTATCCATCCCTTGCATGTTATAGTTCATCACGAAGCTCTTGTAGCTTGGTGGCAGTGATTGAAGAATTCTGTCAATGACACTATCATCTGGAAGATTAACTCCCAGTTGAATCAAGTGATTGTTATACCCAGACATTTTGAGTATATGCTCACTGACAGAACTATTCTCCTCCATCTTGCAACTGTAGAACTTATTGGAGACTTCATATCTCTCAATCCGGGCATTTGCTTGAAATATTAACTTCAACTCCTGGAACATCTCATATGCTCCATGACGTTCAAAACATCATTGAAGTCCCGGTTCTAAGCCGTAAAGCATGGCACACTGAACTATCGAGTAGTCATCAGCTTTGCTCTGCCAGACGTTAATAACATCTGGCATTGCTCCTGCAGCGGGTTTGGCACCTAGCGGTGCTTCCAGGACGTAATTCTTCTATGCAGCAATGAGGATAATCCTCAAGTTACGGACCCAGTCCGTGTAGTTGCTACCATCATCTTTCAACTTAGCTTTCTCTAGGAACGCATTAAAATTCAATGGAACAACAGCACGGGCCATCTATCTACAACAACATAGACATGCAATATACTATCAGGTACTAAGTTCATGATAAATTAAAGTTCAATTAATCAAATTACTTAAGAACTACCACTTAGATAGACATCCCTCTAATCATCTAAGTGACCACGTGATCCGTATCAACTAAACCATGTCCGATCATCACGTGAGATGGAGTAGTTTTCAATGGTGAAAATCACTATGTTGATCATATCTACTATATGATTCACGCTCGACCTTTCGGTCTCAGTGTTCCGAGGCCATATCTGTATATGCTAGGCTCGTCAAGTTTAACCCGAGTATTCTGCGTGTGCAAAACTGGCTTGCACCCGTTGTATGTGAACGTAGAGCTTATCACACCCGATCATCACATGGTGTCTCAGCACGACGGACTTTCGCAACGGTGCATACTCAGGGAGAACACTTGTACCTTGAAATTTAGTGAGAGATCATCTTATAATGCTACCGCCAAACTAAGCAAAATAAGATGCATAAAAGATAAACATCACATGCAATCAATATAAGTGATATGATATGGCCATCATCATCTTGTGCCTTTGATCTCCATCTCCAAAGCACCGTCATGATCACCATCGTCACCGGCGCGACACCTTGAAGTCCATCATAGCATTGTTGTCATCTCGCCAACTATTGCTTCTACGACTATCGCTACCGCTTAGTGATAAAGTAAAGCAATTACATGGCGATTGCATTTCATACAATAAAGCGACAACCATATGGCTCCTGCCAGTTGCCGATAACTCCGTTACAAAACATGATCATCTCATACAATAAAATTTAGCATCATGTCTTCACCATATCACATCACAACATGCCCTGCAAAAACAAGTTAGACGTCCTCTACTTTGTTGTTTGCAAGTTTTACGTGGATGCTACGGGCTGAGCAAGAACCGTTCTTACCTACGCATCAAAACCACAACGATATTTCATCAAGTATGTGCTGTTTTAACCTTCAACAAGGACCGGGCGTAGACACACTCGATTCAACTAAAGTTGGAGAAACTGACACCCGCCAGCCACCTGTGTGCGAAGCACGTCGGTAGAACCAGTCTCGCGTAAGCGTACGCGTAATGTCGGTCCGGGCCGCTTCATCCAACAATACCGCCGAATCAAAGTATGACATGCTGGTAAGCAGTATGACTAGTATCGCAACTCACTTGTGTTCTACTCGTGCATATAACATCTACGCATAAACCTGGCTCGGATACCACTATTGGGGAACGTAGTAATTTCAAAAAAATTCCTACGCACACGCAAGATCATGGTGATGCATAGCAACGAGAGGGGAGAGTGTTGTCCACGTACCCTCGTAGACCGTAAGCGGAAGCATTATGAAAACACGGTTGATGTAGTCGTACGTCTTCACGATCGACCGATCCTAGTACCGAACGTACGACACCTCCGTGATCTGCACACGTTCAGCTCGGTGACGCTCCACGAACTCACAATCCAGCAGAGTGTCGAGGGAGAGCTTCGTCAGCACGACGGCGTGATGAAGCTACCGGCGCAGGGCTTCGCCTAAGCACTGCAACGATATGACCGAGGTGGAATATCGTGGAGGGGGGCACCGCACACGGCTTGGAACAATCAACTTGTGTGTCCTAGGGTGTCCCCTGCCCCCGTATATAAAGGAGCAAGGGGGAGGCCGGCCGGCCTTGGGGCGCGCCAAGGAGAGGGGGGAGTGCTCCTCCTAGTGGGAGTAGGACTCCCCTTTCCTAGTCCAACTAGGAAGGAGGAAGTGGGAAGGAAGGAGAGGGAGAGAGGGAGGAAAGAGGGGGCGCCGCCCCCCCTCCTTGTCCAATTCGGACTCCCAAGGGGGGGGCGCAGCCATCCCTAGGCCCTCTCCTCTCTCTCCGACAAGGCCCATGTTGGCCCATTAGTTCCCCCGGGGGTTCCGATAACCCACCGGCACTCCGATAAATATCCGGTGACCCCCGGAACTCATCCGGTGTCCGAATATAGTCGTCCAATATATCAATCTTTATGTCTCGACCATTTCGAGACTCCTCGTCATGTCCGTGATCACATCCGGGTCTCCTAAGTATCTTTGGTACATCAAAACACATAAACTCATAATACGATCGTCACCGAACGTTAAGCGTGCGGACCCTACGGATTCGAGAACTATGTAGACATGACCGAGACACGTCTCTGGTCAATAACTAATAGCGGAACCTGGATGCTCATATTGGCTCCTACATATTCTATGAAGATCTTTATCGGTCAAACCGCATAACAACATACGTTGTTCCCTTTGTCATCGGTATGTTACTTGCCCGAGATTCGATCGTCGGTATCTCAATACCTAGTTCAATCTCGTTACCGGCAAGTCTCTTTACTTGTTCCGTAATGCATCATCCCGCAACTAACTCATTAGTCACATTGCTTGCAAGGCTTATAGTGATGTGCATTACCGAGAGGGCCCAGAGATACCTCTACGACAATCGGAGTGACAAATCCTAATGTCGATCTATGCTAACTCAACAAGTACCATTGGAGACACCTGTAGAGCACCTTTATAATCACCCAGTTACGTTGTGACGTTTGGTAGCACACAAAGTGTTCCTCCGGTATTCGGGAGTTGCATAATCTCATAGTCAAAGGAACATGTATAAGTCATGAAGAAAGTAATAGCAACATACTAAACGATAAGTGCTAAGCTAACGGAATGGGTCAAGTCAATCACATCATTCTCTAATGATGTGATCCCGTTAATCAAATGACAACTCATGTCTATGGCTAGGAAACATAACCATCTTGGATTCAACGAGCTAGTCAAGTAGAGGCAAACTAGTGACACTCTGTTTGTCTATGTATTCACACATGTACTAAGTTTCCGATTAATACAATTCTAGTATGAATAATAAACATTTATCATGATATATGGAAATATAAATAACAACTTTATTATTGCCTCTAGGGCATATTTCCTTCAGGAATACCTTGTGTGCTATCAAATGTTACAACGTAACTGGGCGATCATAAAGATGCTCTACAGGTATCCCCGAAGGTGTTTGTTGAGTTGGCATAGATCGAGATTAGGATTTGTCACTCCGAGTATCGGAGAGGCATCTCTGGGCCCTCTCGGTAATACACATCATAAGCTTGCAAGCAAATGACTAAGGAGTTAGTCACAAAGGTTATGTATTGCGGACGAGTAAAGAGACTTGCCAGTAACGAGATTGAACTAGGTATGAAGATACAGACGATCGAATCTCGAGCAAGTAACATACGGATGGACAAAGGGAATTACGTATGTTGTCATAACGGTTCGACCGATAAAGATCTTCGTAGAATATGTAGGAGCCAATATGGGCATCCATGTTCCTCTATTGGTTATTGACCGGAGAGGTGTCTCGGTCATGTCTACATAGTTCTCGAACCCGTAGGGTCCGCACGCTTAATGTTAGATGACGACATAGTATTTATGAGTTATGTGACTTGGTGACCGAATGTTGTTTGGAGTCCCGGATGAGATCACGGACATGACGAGGAGTCTCGAAATGGTCGAGAGGTATATATATATATATATATATAGGACAATGGTATTCGGACACCGGAAGTGTTTCGGGGGGTACCAGGTACTTATCGGGTCACCGGAAGGGGTTCCGGGCACCCCCAGCAAAAGATATGGGCCTTATGGGCCAAGAGGGGAAACACACCAGCCACAAGGGGCTGGTGCGCCCCCCCATATGGCCGGCGTAAGGAGGAGAAGGAAAGGGGAGAAGGGAAAGGAAAGTGTGGATTAGGATTCCCACTTCCTTCCCTCCCCCCTTTTCCTTCCCCCTTGGGAAAACATGGCACGGGGCGCAGGGCAAGGCAGGGCCCCTAGGGGGCCGCCGGCCCGCCCTAGGGAGTGCCCTGGCCTCTCCTCTTCCCCCTCCCACCTATATATATGTGGTAGGGGGGCGCCTAGCACACACCAGACAATTGTATAGCCTTGTGCGGCGCCCCCCTCCATAGTTTACAACCTCGGTCATATTTTCGTTGTGCTTAGGCGAAGCCCTGCGGAGATCACTTCACCATCACCGTCACCACACCGTCGTGCTAACGGAACTCATCTACTACCTCGACGTCTTGCTGGATCAAGAAGGCGAGGGACGTCACTGAGCTGAACGTGTGCAGAACGCAGAGGTGTCGTGCATTCGGTGCTTGATCGGTTGAAGCGCGAAGAAGTTCGACTACATCAACCGCGTTGTGAAACGCTTCCGCTTACGGTCTACGAGGGTACGTAGACACACTCTTCCCCTCGTTGCTATGCATCTCCATGGATAGATCATTGCGTGTGCATAGAAAATTTTTGTTTTCCATACAACGTTTTCCAACAGTGGCATCCAAGCGAGGTCCATGCGTAGATGATATGCACGAGCAGAACAAAAAGAGTTGTGGGCGGTGATAGTCATAATGCTTACCACCAACGTATTATTTTGATTCGGTGGTATTGTGGGATGAAGCAGCCCGGACCAACCTTACATGTCCACGCACATGAGACCGGTTCCACCGACTGACATGCAACTTGTTTTGCATAAAGGTGGCTGGCGGGTGTCTGTTTCTCCTACTTTAGTTGAATCGAATTTGACTACGGCCGGTCCTTGAAGAAGGTTAAAACATCAAACTTGACGAATCACTGTCATGGTTTTTGCTGTAGGTAAGAACGGTTCTTGCTAGAAACCCGTAGCAGCCACGTAAAACTTGCAACAACAAAGTAGAGGACGTCTAACTTGTTTTTGCAGGGCATGTTGTGATGTGATATGGTCAAAATATGATGTGATATATGTTGATGTATGACATGATCATGTGTAAGGGCATATTTCTCCCTAAGTGGTTTTGGTGATTGATGACAATGCTTTGCAGACTAATCGTGTGCATTGAGCATTTCTGATATCTCATGTATAGGCACAAGATGATTCGTGCCCCTCGGAGCCTATCGAAGACGGCGTTTCACTATGTTTCTTTTTGGTGGAATTGAGTCATAGGAAAGCCGTACTATTAAGAGGGGGTCCGCGTCGGAAAGGTTAGGGTGGAATCAACACGTACACATCTGTTCCTTTGCACCGCCTTTCCTTGCTTCTTTGGAGCACCGGTTGTTCCCTTGTCGTTGCGAAGATGAAGGCCTCCTAGTGCTACTGGTCTGTGGCGTGCGGTAGTACTGCTCAAGTGAGCAGTAGTACCGCAGCTGCACACGGTAGTACCACCCGTAGCATCGGTAGTACCGCAAGCGCGGTAGTACTGCTCCTGGCCCGCGGTATTACCGTGGCCTCTGGCCCAGTACCGTGGCATGAGCGGATGTAGGGGCGGAAGTAATTTTTTTTACTTCCGCACCCTACGCGGTAGTACCGCTCCCTGTGAGGTGTAGTACCGTGCCGGATTTTTGCACTGATCGAAACTTAGCGGAAGTAGCCACGGATGTAATTTTATTAGTCAGTGCCTTCCCAGCCCATGATGAGCCCTGCCTTGCGGTAGTACCGCAAGGGCGCGCGGTAGTACCGCTCCGGCGGTTCTACCGCTCATTGCCTTGTGCAACAGGGCCTCACCTAGCTCCTGCCGCTCGAGCGGTAGTACTGCACTTCCCAGCGGTAGTACCACAAGGCTGTGCGGTAGTACCGCTGGTCGGTGCGGTAGTACCGCATGGCGCGGGCTGAGTAGGTGGGTAACAGTTGGATTTGTTGTCGGTGTCAAAACTGGCAGATCTCGGGTAGGGGGTCCCGAACTGTGCATCTAAGGTCGATGGTAACAGGAGACAGGGGACACGATGTTTACCCAGGTTCGGGCCCTCTCTATGGAGGTAATACCCTACTTCCTGCTTGATTGATCTTGATGAATATGAGTGTTACAAGAGTTGATCTACCACGAGATCGTAATGGCTAAACCCTAGAGGCCTAGCTTGTATGACTATGATAATGAGTATCCCCCTATCCGGACAATGCTCTCCGGTTTATAGAGACACCGGAGAGATCTATGGTTACATGGAGTCGGTTACATACAAAGGAATCTACACGATTGATCGCCAAGCTTGCCTTCCACGCCAAGGAGAGTCCTGTCCGGACATGAGTATGGTCTTCGGTCTTCACATCTTCACGGCCCATTAGTCCGGCCCATGGCTAACAGGCCGGACGCCCGAGGACCCCTTAGTCCAGGACTCCCTCAGTAGCCCCTGAACCTGGCTTCAATGACGAGGAGTCCGACGTGCAGATTTGTCTTCAGCATTGCAAGGCGGGTTCCCTTCTTCCGAACTCCAGAATAGTCTTCGGATGTAGTAAGTAATCCGGACCTGTGTATGCAATTGCAGAGAATACAATATTCCATGATCCCAATGTGCCGACAATTGTTTGCGACATTACGTTACGCCTGCCCGATTATTATTCCGAACCGTTGGCTAGCCCGCCGTCCCACGTCTCGGGACGCGGTTTTACTGGCACGTCTTGTCAAAGCAGAGATCATGTCCCCTTATTCACGAGATTTTCATCAATGCGAGCGTGGGTAACCCAACCGTCCCCTGGGTACAAATCTTTAGAGATAGGTAAGTCTCGAGACCCAGGAGGAGACGTTCAGTATTCGGGGTCTTTATATAGGGACCCAGACTCGTCTTTTTCCTTTGCGCTTGCTTCTTCCTCAACCCCAGCCACCTCGAGTTCTAACCCTCGGGTTCCAATCGCCACCAGCCCCAATCATGTCCGGATCCAGCCGTCCAGGCCGGTGGGTGGCTTCCTCAGTCACGGAGGAGGATATTGCGAGGCTCCGCGCGGCGAGGTATCTGACCCCAGAGATCCTTCATCGGCTCCCTGCAGCAGGGCAGGTTGTACCTACCCCCAGATCCGGCGAGAGGGTAGTATTTGTGGCCCACTTCCTCCATGGGTTAGGGTTCGCGCTTAAACCCTTCGTCCGGGGGCTCATGTTTTACTATGGGCTAGATTTTCACGATCTGGCCCCGGACTCTATTCTTCTCATCTCGACATTTATTGTCACGTGTGAAGCCTTCCTCCAAACTCCCCCGCAGTTTGGTTTGTGGCTCAAGACCTTCGACATGAGGCCGCAGGTGACAGAGGACGAGCAGGCAGAATGCGGCAGCGCCATAATAGGCAAGCTTGCCAACGCGGTTGAAGGATCTTTTGCCGAGTCTTCCAACCTATGGCAGCAGGGGTGGTTTTATATCACCGAGCCGCGTGGCTCCAGGTGGGCGGCTACGCCTGCGTTCTGACCCGGCCCTCCAATCCAGCTTGCTTCATGGATCAATAAGGGATTGGACTGGGGGTCCGTCAATGAAGTGCAGACTCTGCAGAGTCGCATCCGAAGCCTTACCGAGAAGGGCATCAATCTTGTGAGCGTCGTTCAAGTAATGCTAGTCCGCCGGACCATGCCATGTCAGCGGCGGCCTCTCCGTATGTGGGAGTTTAGTCTAGAAGGGCAGCGGACTCTTTAGCACTTCTTCGACACCACGCACAAAGGAATGTGGAAATTATATTTCGGGGAACGAGAGCAATGGCCGAACACCACCGAAGATGTTGGCCTTGACTGCAATCATCCGGACACTGCGGTAAGTATTCACTCTCCGCACACCTTCCATTCAAGCATCTCTTGACAATATACTGAACAATCTGTCCATATACAGGACTAGATAAAGAAAGCGATACTAATCTGGTGTCCGGTGCCCCTTCCCGAAGACTCTGTGACCGTACTGCTGACGAGAATGCTGACTCCGGCACCGTACCAGGTGTCTGCAAAGGAGGGCGAGAACAGGGAGACCAGAGGTGATCTCGGCCCTGAGGATAAATTAGACGCTATGTTCGGGGAAACAGAAACCCTTTTGCCCGAGGGCAAAGGTGCAGAGGAAGCCCTCCATGGCAAAAAGAGAGCCGCTTCCGAAGATCGGGAGGGGAAACCTTCCAAGAGAGGAAAAATGCCAGCGTCGGGCGGCTCGGGCCGGGCAAGCGATGTTGCCGTAGAGCTTTATGATGAGGACAAACCTCTGGCCAAACCGTAAGTGAAGCAGGGCACTTTAAACGTACCTCATTCTTTTCCTATTAGTGAAGTAATCATCCGATATATGTATATCCTTGCAGGTTAACGCCCGATGTTTCTCAAACGTCCTCCTCCTCGGGAGACCTTCTTCCGGAGATGATGGAGAGTGGTACGCCTTCTCCGGCTTCCTCGCCCAACAAGGCGGATGATTCTGAGGTATCGTCCCGGAGGGCTCCTCCCGATCGACAAGCAGTGCTGGGAACAAAGGAGGCATTACCCGAAGGTGGTTCCTCTGTCACCCAGGGTTTGGAAGTCAAGAATGACGGCCCCGAGCTATCCGGTTTACAGCCGGAAACAATTCTAGAGGCGAGTAAGCGGATTCCTTCAAAGGAATGCCGTACTCCGGCGGCGGTTTCCGAAGACCCCGAAGCGCCGGAAATGCTGACGGACATGCTGCGACAAGCGTCCGTTTCAGAGGAGCACCGTGCCTTGATGGTTACGGTGGTCGAAAAGGTTTTATCCGTGAAGAGCGGATTGAACGAGGCCTTCACGAGCCTTCTAAGAGGTTTCGAGGTTTGTGATGTAATTTTGCCAATTGAATTTTATTGACAGAATGCACCTGCTGTATATGCAGTAGCCCCTGAGACTCGGATTGCCTACCGAAGGAAGCGATCGGAGGATCAAAAAGATATGCTCAGGTACTAACCTTGATTTAATTTTGAATACAGGCTGTTACCCCCTTGACGACTGTCCGGACTACAGAAGTAGCCGAGCTGCAGCAGAAGCTTGATGTTGCAGAGGATGACATTGCGCTGATCAACAGGCGTTTTGACGAGTCGCAAGGTATTAATTTGGAGTAGACATTAAGCGTATGTGCTTTATAGTATAAGCGTGACGCTGAAATTTGTATACTGGATATGCATGACTGCAGATAGTGCTGCCGCCATTGAAGTTCTTCGGGCGGAGCTAGCCCGGGCCAAAGAGTAGGCCCGGTTTAGTAATGCGGCTGCCGAAAAGGCATTGGCTGAGTTGAAAGCCGAACAAGCTGCTCGGCGCCAAGACGAGGGGAAGATGTCCACAATGGCGCTCGAATTAAAAAAATGCAGCTAGCCGCTGTAAACTTCTTGAGAAGGAAAATGAAGCCAAAACGGCTAAACTTGACAAGGCCTTACGAGAGGCGAGAGAAGCGCGGTCTGAATCTAGAGCAGCCCGTGAGGAGATCCGGCAAGCTGGGGAGATTGCGGCTGGTAAGCTTTTTTGTTACAGACTAAGTTTGGCGACCCGAACTATGCTCAGCTTAACCAAGTGTGGAGTTCTCCGGACGATTTTTTAGACTTGCCGAAGAGTTCTTCCGATGCGGCGCAGTTTTACCATGCGCGAGAGGGGTATGCAACGGAGAAGCTTTTCTGGTCACAATTTGGCGCGTCAAAGCGCCCTTTGTTGCTGAATGAACAAATGTCCCAGTGGGCCGAGCTGCATAAGATATCCGGCGCTGCCATGAAGAACGTCATAATCCGGTTGTGGCCGGCTGAGCCTGTTCCGAGTAGTTACTTCGGCTTGGTGCAGCGGCTTGTTGATGCGGTGCCACGTATCGATGCTGTGAAGCGGTCGGCGTGCATTGAGGGTGCACGGATGGCCTTTGCCCGAGTCAAAACATTCTGGGGAAAGATGAAGGCCATCGATGTTGCGGCGAAGAGTCCACCCAAGGGCAAGGACCGTTATGAATGGAGCACTATTTTGCAGACGTCCTAGAGGCCGCCCGCTTGATAGAGGGGCAATGCTCGAAAAACATAATGTTCGAGTGAGGTGTATGAGGATTGTAAAAGACAACTTTATAGTTAATCTATTTTTATGTTTTCCTCAAAAGCTTGTATTCCTCCTGTGCGGCCATTTTAATGTAATCTGAAAGTTTTCCAGTCGTCGGCTTCAGCCCCCTCGTAGGAAGTACGGGGGTGTTCAAAAAAGCATTTAATCACTCTTTGTCCAACGTCTTGGTCCATGAAGGAGGTGATAATGCGGCGAACCAGGCAATCGGACTATAGGGCGTTAACACTTCCACTTAGCCATAGGAGTTTTATGGTGGGGCTACGACATAGCCCCTAGTATGTATGCGGCATACTATAATATGTTGCCTTACATATTTGATCTGAAAAGAGATCCATCGTGTGACACGGAGAATCACTAAAGATTCCAATAAGTCGTCAAGTGGTTGACCAGCTCTCGCCGCATCATGACAGTCAGTTTTCGGCTTTCTCTACTGAGGTGCTCGTCCGGTTTAGACCAGGGCACAATCGCAGTAGTTCTCCCTTTACTACCCTAGCCGATGGAGCGGAACGTAGGGTAGCAAGCACAGGAGCCGGGCAACCCAACTGTTGACCCAAGACAATGATTCGGAGCTGATGCATATAAGGCCAAACTTGCGACGCCGAAGTATGCTATAGAGTTGTTCGGACTTTTGCTGGCAACTCATTTGTTCCCATACCGAGCCCCTGGCAAGTTATGCCAAGGTATATCTGTGAAACAACCATAGGAGCCATATTCATTGGCGAAACAACATCGATGATTAGTTCAGATACTATTTACTGGGAGCTGAGCAATATGCCAATGATTACTTTATATATATATATATATATAAACCACAACCCCGGCTATTTGACATGTTCGGGGTCGGGAACGGAGGAAAAAAGGCATAATACAGGCTAAAAAATAAAGAGTGTGGTCTACAAAAAGTTATTTTGGACCTCCTGTCGCACGTCTGCGCCACCCGTCCTGGGGGGGGGGGGAATCCTTAATGGAAGTAACCCCCTATGTGAGTGCACGGATCCGAATTCCGATAGAGTCCGCTGTAGATGCTGTCCTTTTCGTCACCTGTTTATTAAGAGATAATAAAAGAAAGAAAAACAGAAAACAGATAAAAAACGTTACGGGAATTCTTGCAGGGTTGTCCGTATTGTGCTTCCATCGACGCCCATGGTATCTTGAGTGCATAGTGATGTACGCGCGGTGTAAATCGTGCCGGTATAAGAGGTGGGTGGCGGAAGCCGAACTGCTATTTATGTTTCGGGAGTGATCGAACTTCGGAGGGAAACTGTTTCTGGCCCTTGGAATTTGGCTGGTGAGCCGCTCCGTCTTCTTTATCGCCTGGCGGCCTCCTCCCCTTGTATTCGGCCTTGAGCTTGCCTGCCTGCTTGAAGACCCAACAGTTTCTGTTGGTATGATTAGCTGGCTTATCAGGATGGCCGTGAATCTGGCAAGGTCGGTCCAATATCCTGTCAAGGGTGGATGGTTCGTCTTGGTTTGCCTTCAGTGGCTTCTTCCGTTGACCGGGTTTTGGATTGTTAAATCCGGCGTTGACCGCTCTGTCGCATGATCTTTCATTGTTATTGCGACTATTGTGTTTGGTTCGTCGTGGCTTGCCGTTGCCGTCTCGGATTTCGGAAGTGCCCGGGTCGCTGGCATTATTGCTTTTACGAGCGAGCCAGTTGTCTTCTCCCGCGCAAAAGCAAGTTATTAGAGCGGTAAGGGCTGTCATGGATTTAGGTCCTTCCTGGCCGAGGTGACGTGCTAGCCATTCATCCCGGACGCTATGTTTGAAGGCCGCGAGGGCTTCCGCGTCCGGACAGTCGACAATTTGGTTCTTTTTGACTAAGAACCTAGTCCAGAGCTCCCTGGCTGACTCGCCGGGCTGCTGGACGATATGACTTAAGTCATCGGCATCTAGTGGCCGGACATATGTCCCTTGGAAGTTGTCTCGAAAGGCGTCTTCCAAATCCTCCCAGCCGCCAATAGAATTGTCTGGCAAACTGTTTAGCCAGTACCGCGCTGGCCCTTTGAGCTTGAGAGGTAGGTATTTGACGGCGTGAAGGTCGTCTCCTCGAGCCATGTGAATATGGAGGAGGAAATCCTCAATCCATATCGCGGGATCTGTTGTTCCATCGTATGATTTGATGTTAATGGGTTTGAACCCGTCTGGAAATTCATGCTCCATTACCTCGTCGGTGAAGCAGAGAGGGTGTGCGGCTCCTCTGTGTTGGGCCACACTATGGAGCGCCTCCGGTGGATTCCATTTGCGGTTGTCCGGCCAGGCGTGTTCCGGTCTGTGGCGTCCGAATAGGTAACCATCATCGCCGGTCGGGGCATGTCCCCACGATATGTACATCGATCTTGTGTGTCCTGCTCTGCCCTCCAGGTTTTGTTGGCTGTCACGAGCGTGCCCCCGAGCTGTTTTGTTCTTGCCTTGACGGCCGAGTGGGGTGGTATGGTGTTCTACTTGGGCTGCTGCTTTATCGGGACCGAACTGGTCAGCCTGCCGCATTGTGCGATGGTGGTGCGGGCTCCAGCGCCTCGCCGTCGTATTGAGGGAGCCACCTACACTTGGGGTGGATTTTGTCTGGGCTGCTAGGGCTGTATTCTTCAGCGGCCAGGACCTCGGTCCATCTATCATTGAGCATGTCTTGGCTCGCTTGAAGCTGCAGCTGCTTCTTTCTTAGGCTCCTTGCAGTGGCTATTAGCCGCGCGTTTAAAGCGCTCCTGCTCGAGAGGTTCCTCAGGCACGATGAAATCCTCGTTGCCGAGGCTCTCCTCCTCCTCGGAGAGTGGAAGATAATTACTATCCTCCGAGTCTCCATATGTGGCCTGTTCATCAGGGCTATCTTGCCCGCCTTCCTGTTCCTCCTGTTCGGACCCTACCTCAACAGGGTCTTCAACGTCCGGAGTGTTATCTTCTCCGGTGCTAGTGTTGTTTTCTCTTGGGCGACGCGAGTTCGAGCGGCGCCGGGGGTGCCAGTGTTCAGACTGTGTACCAGGAGGTTTATCCTCAACTGGATCCTCCTTGTCATCGTCGGGAGCGTCGTTGTGTGTGTCTACCATGCACACGTCATACCAGGAAGTGGCCGTCCCGCGTCTAGTGGATAGCGAGTTCTGGCCTTGCCCCTCATCGTCGTCCATACCGTCAATGTATTCGGAGCCAGGGTCAAGCGTGTTGGTTGGGTCTTCGACAGTGGCTATGAAGTGGGTGGCGGGTGGGAAGCAAAATTCTCCTTCATCCGCCGCAAGTCCGAACCGGACATAGTTCGGCGGCGAGTCACCTGCCAGGGATAGGTTTTTAGTGAGTTTAGTACGTCGCCCATGGGCGAGTGTTGGAAGACGTCTGCGGCGCTGAACTTGAAGATCGATAACCGATCGAGTTCGGTATCTGCGGGATCGCAGGGTTCGGAGCTCTTCGCCAGAGGCGAGTCCGGGGTTCCGTTGATGTAGATATCATGCGAAGTAGAATCTGTGTGCGGCTCCAACGCCGCGGGATCGATAGCCTCCGTGATGGGGTTGGGCTTCCCGTCTTCGGATGACTCGATCTGCTCCAGATCTAAGGCCAGAGTTGTTACAGGAGCTATCTCCTGGATGCGGCCCAACGGCAGGTTTAAGCCATGCTTATCGAGGCGAGGGGGAGCGGTTGCCGCAATCTCAAATCCGTCGAAGATTAAACCTCCACGGATGTCCGCGACATGGTTCAAGCTTCCGAATCTGACCTGATGGCCAGGGGCGTAGCTATCGATCTGCTCCAGATGGCCAAGCGAGTTGGCCCGCAGTACGAAGCCGCCGAATACAAAGATCTGTCCGGGGAGGAAGGTTTCTCCCTGGACAACGTCATTACAGATGATCGAAGGGGCCATCGAGCCCTTTGCCGACGGCACAGTGGAACTCTCAATGAAAGCACCAATGTCGGTGTCAAAACCGGCGGATCTCGGGTAGGGGGTCCCGAACTGTGCGTCTAAGGTCGATGGTAATAGGAGACAGGGGACACGATGTTTACCCAGGTTCAGACCCTCTCTATGGAGGTAATACCCTACTTCCTGCTTGATTGATCTTGATGAATATCAGTGTTACAAGAGTTGATCTACCACGAGATCATAATGGCTAAACCCTAGAGGCCTAGCTTGTATGACTATGATAATGAGTATCCCCCTATCCGGACTATGCTCTCCGGTTTATATAGACATCGGAGAGATCTAGGGTTACATGGAGTCAGTTACATACAAAGGAATCTACACGATTGATCGCCAGGCTTGCCTTCCACGCCAAGGAGAGTCCTGTCCGGACACGAGTATGGTCTTTGGTCTTCACATCTTCACGGCCCATCAGTCCGGCCCATGGCTAACAGGCCGGACGCCCGAGGACCCCTTAGTCCAGGACTCCCTCATTTGTCCTCTCACTATATAAGGGGGTCTTCTTCCCCAAGTTGACTACCTCTTCCTCCCCCAAGCTCCATTGTTGCTCAAAGCTCCATTT
The DNA here is from genome assembly GCF_002575655.3 of Aegilops tauschii subsp. strangulata. NCBI lineage: Eukaryota > Viridiplantae > Streptophyta > Magnoliopsida > Poales > Poaceae > Aegilops > Aegilops tauschii. The sequence goes on from NC_053039.3 coordinate 492,650,135, forward strand.
TCGCCCGATCTCTCTCCCTAGCCAATCAAACTTGTTGATTTTCTAGGGATTGGTCGAGAACGCTCCGATCTACACTTCCACCAAGAGAAATTTGATTCCCCCACTAATCCATTGCAGATCTTGTTACTCTTGGGTGTTTGAGTACCCTAGAGGGTTGAGGTCACCGCGGAGCCATATTCCATTGTGGTGAAGCTTTGTGGTGTCGTTGGGAGCCTCCAATTAAGTTTTGGAGATTTCCCTAACCTTGTTTCTAAAGGTTCGGTCGCCGCTTCCAAGGGCACCAATAGTGGAATCACGACATCTCGCATTGTGTGAGGGCGTGAGGAGAACAAGGTGGCCCTAGTGACTTCTTGGGGAGCATTGTGCCTCCACACCGCTCCAACGGAGACGTACTTCCCCTCAAAGGGAAGGAACTTCGGTAACACGTCCTCATCTCCACCGGCTCCACTCTTGGTTATCTCTTACCTTTACTGGTGCAAGCTTATATTGTGTTGTATCTCTTGCTTGCTTGTGTGCTTGTTGTTGTTGCATCATATAGGTTGCTCACCTAGTTGCATATCTAGACAACCTACTTTGATGCAAAGTTTAAATTGGTAAAAAAGCTAAAAATTGTTAGTTGCCTATTCACCCCCCCTCTAGTCAACCATATCGATCCTTTCAATTGGTATCAGAGCCTCGTCTCTTTATTAAGGACTTTGCCGTTCGAAGAGTATGGTTGACATCATAGACGGTGGGGAGGAGCACTCCGGTGTGAATCCGTTCTCGTCTACGGCCGATGGGGGAACCTTGGCCTCTCGTGAGGAGTTCAATGCGGATTTGGACACATTGAAAACCTCCATGAAGACCGAGGTTCAAAGCATGTTTAACAAGTTCTTAGAAGGCCTTAAATTATCCACCGCACCAATGAAAGTGGGTGATCCCGCTAACAAGGTGATGGATGCTAACTCCGACAAGGGGGAAGCTACTAGTAACAAAGTTCCCATATCTAGTGGTAGAAATGGAAGTGGCATCTTTGCCCATGTTGAACCTCCACTTACTTATGGAGGACCGGTTCCCTCCACTCATTTGAATCATGTTGGTCCTCCTCCTAAGATTGTGAAAAATGAGGATTTTGACTCTTGGGTCTATCGCTTTAAATGTCATTTAAATCATGTTAATACTAATCTTTGGAGAATCATTGAGCAAGGTTTCTATCCGCATGACCGAAGCAACTTCACCCCTAGAGAAGCCGCGGATCATCAATTCAACGAGAATGCTTTCTTCATCATCCAAGATGCAATTCCATCCGAAGATATTGCGCATCTCCGACCTTTCACGGTGGCCAAGGAAGCATGGTTACATGTTGTTTCCATTTACAAGGGAAGTGCAAGCATTGAATGCTCGAACTATGAAGTGGTGCAAGATGAAGCCGATGAGTTTGCAATGAATGAAGATGAAGAACCTTGTGAGCTTTACTGGAGATTAACCACTCTCTCGGTCTCACTCCGAGATCATGGGAGCAAGGATACATATGACAATTGGATCAAGCACAAGTTTCTCAAGGCCATGATGCCTTACCATAAGGCTATGTCCTCCGTCATCCATTAAAGGCCGGACTTCCACACCTTGTACTCAAGTGAAGTGTTGGATGAGTTTGTGGCAATGAGGATCTTGGACAAGACCGCCGACAATGCGGTGTTGCATTCTCAACGAGCAAAGAAACCCAACCTTGCCTTGAAGGCCAAGGCTAGTGTGGAAGAAGAGGATGAAGAGGAAGAAGAGGAGAGTAAGCCCAAAGATACAAAATATGCTTATCATGAGCACATGGCTCTCACTTCAAGGCAATTTTGGGGCAAGAAGAACTCAAGGCCCAACTTCAACAAGAACAACTCAAGTGGTGCCAAGGGCAAGCAACGTGTGAGGACATGCTATAATTGTGGCAATGTGAGCCACTTTGTTGCGGAGTGCCCTTATGAGAAAAGGGAAGACAATGGTGGCAAGCTCATCCGAAAAGACAAGGCCAAGTCTTTCCCCAACAAGAACAACTTCACCAAGAAGACTCCTCCCAAGGGGTTGGTGGCACAAGAAGAGTACAATGAGGACGATGACAATGATGAAGACGGTGAGGCGGTTTCCATGGCCTCCGTTGCCATTGCAACAACTCCACTGGTGTCCCTCTTCGACTCACCCAACGAGAACATCACCGCCAAGTGCCTCATGGCTAAAGCCACCAACAAGGTAACCCCCAACGTCAAAACTACCATCACTACTAATCCCTCTTTGACGGATTGCATTGATGAAAGTGAGGGGTCTAATGAGGAAGATAATGAATTTGAGTCTTTTATGAGTAAGCTCAAGGGTAAATCCAAGAAGCACTTTTTTGCTCTCTTGGAACAACTTGGTGAAGCCAATGACATGATCGAGGCTCACGAAGACACCATCTCTAAGATGGAGGGGCATAGTCGTGTGATACGTCTCCAACGTATCTATAACTTATGAAGTATTCATGCTGTTATTTTATTATTCTTGGATGTTTTACAATCATTTTATAGCAACTTTATACCATTTTTTGGGACTAACCTATTGACCCAGTGCCTAGTGCCAGTTGCTGTTTTTTGCTTGTTTTATACATCGCAGGAAATCAATACCAAACGGATTCCAAACGCAATGAAACTCCACGGAGATTTTTTATGGACCAGAAGGAACCCAATGGGCCAGAGCTGCACCTGGGGGGTGCCCCGAGGGGGGCACAACCCACCAGGGCGCGCCAGGCCCCCCTAGCGTGCCCAGGTGGGTTGTGCCCACCTCGGTGGCCTCCCGCACCCCCTCTTTGCACTATAAATTCCCAAATATTCTGAAACCCATCGGGGTTAACCTAGATCAGAAGTTCCGCCGCCGCAAGGCTCTCTATCCACGAGAAACCAATCTAGACCCTTTCCGGCACCCCGCCGGAGGGGGGAATCATCTCCGAAGGCCATCTTCATCATCCCGGCGGCCACCACGATAAGGAGGGAGTAGTCCACCCTCGGGGCTGAGGGTTTGTACCAGTAGCTATGTGTTTAATCTCTTTCTCTCGTGATCTATATCATGGGCTTTATTAATATAGTCGGATCATATGATGTTTCTCCCCTCTATACTCTTGTTGTGATGAATTGAGTCTTTACCCTTTGAAGTTTTGTCTTGTCGGATTGAATATTCAGAGATGAGAACACATGATGTATGTCTTGCGGTATGAATACTTGAGGTGGCAATTGGGCTATCATATTTATTCACTTGATATGTGTCTTGGCATTCAACTCACGGATTCCCGCGGTGATATTGGGGTAATCTATGCATAGGGGTTGATGCACGTTTTTATTATCTTTTCTCCGATAGAAACTTTGGGGTCTCTTTGTAGTTCTTTGTGTGGATTGATTATTATGAATATGAACTTGCTTTGGTGTTATTCTAGTACGAACTCTAGGATAGATCGAACGGAAAAATAGCTTTGTGTTATTTTAGTATGAACTCTTGAATAGATCGAACGAAAAGAATAGCTTTGAGGTGGTTTCGTACCCTACAAAAATTTTATATCTTGTGTTCTCCGCTAATAGGAACTCGGGAGTGATTCTTTATTGCGCTTTGAGGGATAATCATATGATCCAACTATGTTAGCATTGTTGAGAAATTGCACTAGCGAAAGTACGGACCCTAGGCCTTGTTTTCAAGCATTTCAATACCGTTTTTGTGCCCATTTACTATTTGCTACCTTGCTGTTTTTATTTATTCAGATTATAAAAATATATTTCTACCATCCATATTACACTTTTATCACCATCTCTTCGCCGAACTAGTGCACCTATACAATTTGCCATTGTATTGGGTGTGTTGGGGACATAAGAGATTTCTTGTATTTGGTTGCAGGGTCGTTTGAGAGAGACCATCTTCATCCTACACCTCTCACGGATTGATAAACCTTAGGTCATCCACTTGAGGGAAAATTGCTACTGGCCTACAAAACTCTGCGCTTGGAGGCCCAACACGTGTCTACAAGAATAAAGTTGCGTAGTAGAAAATTTATTTGATGAATATGATATTTTTAGTCCCCCAAGTTTTGATGACAAAATATATTATGATGATTTCATGCCTCCTATTTATGATGATTATATTGATGAAAGTGGATTTGGAAAGGTCGTGACTTTATTTAATGATGAATCCACTATTTTGGAGGAGGTTGCAATTGATTATGACAACAAAGTTCCTATATATGATGATTATGGTGATGACATGTATGCTATATTGAATAATTATAAACATGAAACTTGTCATCATGATTTTAATTTCCAATCACATGAGAGTTATTTTGTTGAGTTTGCTCCCACAATTATTGATGAGAATAAATTTGCTTATGTGGAGAGTAATAAAATTTCTATGCTTGTGGATCATGAAAAGAATGCTTTATGTGATAGATATATTGTTGAATTCATTCGTGATGCTACTGAAAATTATTATGAGAGAGGAACATATGCTTGTAGGTATTGCAATAATATCAAGTTTCCTCTCTATGTGTTGAAAATCTTGAAGTTTTGCTTGTTTTGCCTTCCTATGCTAGTTGATTATTGTTCCCATAAATTGTTTGCTCACAAAATCCCTATGCATAGGAAGTGGGTTAGACTTAAATGTGCTTGTCATGTGCTTCATGATGCTCTCTTTATGTTTCAATTCTTATCTTTTATGTGAGCATCATTGAAATCATCATGCCTAGCTTAAAAGGCATTAAAGAAAAGCGCTTGTTGGGAGACAACCCAACACTTTTACCTACTTTTTTATGTGTTAACACTATTAAGCTACTATATTAATCATGTTTTATTGCTTTTGTTTCAATAAAGTGCCAAGTAAAGCCTTTGAGATCATGTTGGGTGATAGTTGATTTGACCCTGCTGAAAAACAGTAACTTTTGCACTCACGAAAATAGGTCTCATTTTTAACAGAAGAGTGCTTTGGAGTTGATTCTTTTTTCACAGGTTTAATATACAAATTTCTCACGTGGTCCTAATTTTTTCATAATTTTGGAGTAGTAGAAGTATGGTAGTTATCCAGATCATTACAGACTATTCTGTTTTTGACAGATTCTGTTTTCAATGCATAGTTTGCTTGTTTTCTAGTTTCTTTGGTTTATATTGCTCAATATAAATTTTGGAAATGATATGCTACAGTAGGATTTGTGTGTAAAAAATTATGAATCTTGTCTTTGACAGTACCAAAGTGAAATGGTTTGCTCTTTATCATACTAACCTCTCTCCCGAAGTTCCGTTAAGTTTTGTGTGATTGAAGTTTTCAAGTTTTGGGTGAGATGTCGATATGAGGAGAATAAGGAGTGACAAGACCCTAAGCTTGGGGATGCCCATGCACCCCAAGGTGATATTCAAGGAAGATCCAAGCAACTAAGCTTGGGGATGCCCCAGAAGGCATCCCCTCTTTCGTCTCCAAGATTGTCAGTAACCTAACTTGGAGCTATGTTTTCATTCGTCACATGATATGTGTTTTGCTTGGAGTGTCAATTTATTTTGTTAGGATTTGCTTTCTGTCATTTATAATAATGTTTTGCATCTTTTATTTCAATAAAAGTGGCATTGATAGCCTTTACTATGCTTATTTCACAAGTCTAGATGTTGCTGTTTGAAAACACAAAGTTTACCGCTGTTGCAAAAATTCCCTAGAAAAGTCAGAATGTGATAAAATGTTGAAACTTTTTGCATAATAAGCTCTGATAAATTTTATACAGTGTGGTAGAATTTCATAATGTTTGGAGTTGAATAAGTATTGACACTCTTGCATTCTTTACAGACTGTACTGTTTTGGCAGATTGCTGTTATGTTTGCATTGTTTGCATATGTTTGCTTGTTTAATGATTCTATTTGAGGATAGGAGTATTAAATATGCAGAGGCATTTAGTATGCAATGTTGAATAACAATTTTGTGATTTGCTACAGTAGAGTATGATAAGGTTTTTGCATTGGTTTATACTAACTTATCTCACAAGTTCTTGTTCATTTTTGTGTGGATGAAGCTTTTAAGATTTAGGAAAACCGTGATATGAGAGGAATTAAGGAGACACAAAAGCTCAAGCTTGGGGATTCCCAAGGCATCCCAAGATAATATTTCAAGAAGTCTCAAGCATCTAAGCTTGGGGATTCCCCGTTAGGCATCCCACCTTTCTTCTTCAACAATTATTGGTTAGTATCGGTTGAGCCTAAGTTTTTGCTTCTTCACATGATGTGTGCTATCCTTGGAATGTCATTTTATTTTGTTTTTCTTGCTGTTTTAATAAAATACTTAGATCTAAAAGTTTTTAAATAAAACAGAGTTCTCAAATAGTTGCCAAGGAGGCTAAGTAAGCGACATTCACATCCCATCAACGAAGCTCTTTTCTTTGGAATTGCTCTTGTGCTTCACTTATATCCTATGAGTAAATTGTTGAATAAATTGAATGTCATGAAGTTGATATCATATCATGCCTAGTGGTAGCTTCACATTGGGTTTAGAAAGTGAAATCTTTTGAGGCTTGACAATCACAATTTTGGTCATACAAGCAATTCATGAATAATTAGTATAAGGAAGAGAACTTTCACATGCAAATACACTATCCTGGAAATCTTTTGTGATTGTGAGCCACCATCAAAATATTATATGCCAAAATTGTTGACGTTGGACAAGGAAGACAACGTAATGATTTATGTTTGTTCATATTCACATAGAAGTTATATTGTCATAGATCCTTCAACATGTGGTGCTTGCCCCCCATCTTTGCTAGCCAAAAATTCTGCACTAAGTAGAGATACTACTTGTGCATTCAAAAACCCTTAAACCGAAATCTTCTTTTCAAGAGTCCACCATACCTACCTTGGGATTGAATAAGATCCTTCAAGTAAGTTGTCATCGGTGCAATAAGGCAATAAAAATTGCTTTTAAAAATGTTAGATCATTTAGTGTAAGAGAAAACTGAGCGTTGTATGAACTTGTGATGGCAAAGAATAAAAGCGACATACTACATAATAAAGGTTGCTATCATAAGGGGCAATATAACGTGATGTTCTTTTGCACTAAGGGGTTGAGCATACAAACAAATAAGCGCATGGCAACCTCTGCTTCCCTCTGTGAAGGGCCTATCCTTTACTTTTATGTATTTACTTTTATGCAAGAGTCAAAGTTTTTCTCTCTATTCCTTTTTATTTTTCTCCTTTGGCAAGCATCATGTGGTGAGGAAAGATCTAGGCACATATGTCCAGTTGAATATGGGTAGCATGAGTTATTATTGTTGACATCACCCTTGAGGTGAATACGTTGGGAGGCAACACAATAAGCCCCTATCTTTCTATGTATCCGGTTGAAACGTTTTGCTCATGTGTATGTGGTGAGTGTTAGCAATCATAGAAGACTATATGATGGTTGAGTATGTGGAGCTCTTACTTAAACTCTGTTGAATAATTGAATTGCAATTGCTTGGTGACTAAGAACATAGGTTGTTGAGTTTCAAGAGGGTTCATCGTTTGAACCTCAACATGTGAATTGGTTGCTACTATAACATGAGAAGTTTTATCAGAAAGAATTGCTGTTATGATGCTAGGAAAAGTGATTGAAATTGTCATTGATCAAACTTGTGCACTTTGCTAGCATTCACACTTCATAAATTATTTCTTTTATCATTTACCTACTCGAGGACGAGCAGGAATTAAGCTTGGGGATGCTGATACGTCTCCAACGTATCTATAATTTATGAAGTATTCATGCTGTTATTTTATCATTCTTGGATGTTTTACAATCATTTTATAGCAACTTTATACCATTTTTTGGGACTAACCTATTAACCTAGTGCCCTGTGCCAGTTGCTGTTTTTTGCTTGTTTTTTACATCACAAGAAATCAATACCAAACGGAGTCCAAACGCAACGAAACTCCACGGAGATTTATGGACCAGAAGGAACCCAATGGGCCAGAGCTGCACCTGGGGGTGCCCCGAGGGGGCACAACCCACCAGGGCACGCCAGGCCCTCCTGGCGCGTCCAGGTGGGTTGTGCCCACCTTGGTGGCCTCCCGCACCCCCTCCTTGCACTATAAATTCCCAAATATTCCGAAACCCATCGGGGTTAACCTAGATCAGAAGTTCCGCCGCCGCAAGGCTCTGTATCCACGAGAAACCAATCTAGACCCTTTCCGGCACCCTGCCGGAGGGGGGAATCATCTTTGATGGCCATCTTCATCATCCCGGCGGCCACCACGATGAGGAGGGAGTAGTCCACCCTCGGGGCTGAGGGTTTGTACCAGTAGCTATGTGTTTAATCTCTCTCTCTCGTGATCTATATCATGGGATTTATTAATATAGTCAGATCATGTGATGTTTCTCCCCTCTATACTCTTGTTGTGATGAATTGAGTCTTTACCCTTTGAAGTTTTGTCTTGTCGGATTGAATATTCAGAGATGAGAACACATGATGTATGTCTTGCGGTATGAATACTTGAGGTGACAATTGGGGTATCATATTGATTCACTTGATATGTGTCTTGGCATTCAACTCGCGGATTCCCACGGTGATATTGGGGTAATCTATGCATAGGGGTTGATGCACGTTTTTATTATCTTTTCTCCGATAGAAACTTTGGGGTCTCTTTGTAGTTCTTTGTGTGGATTGAGTATTATGAATATGAACTTGCTTTGGTGTTATTCTAGTACGAACTCTAGGATAGATCGAACGAAAAAATAGCTTTGTGTTATTTTAGTACGAACTCTTGAATAGATCGAACAGAAGGAATAGCTTTTAGGTGGTTTTGTACCCTACAAATAATTTATATCTTTTGTTCTCCGCTAATAGGAACTCGGGAGTGATTCTTTATTGCACTTTGAGGGATAATCATATGATCCAATTGTGTTAGCATTGTTGAGAAATTGCACTAGCGAAAGTACGGACCCTAGGCCTTGTTTTTAAGCATATCAATACCGTTTTTGTGCCGGTTTACTATTTGCTACCTTGCTGTTTTTATTTATTTAGATTATAAAAATATATTTCTACCATCCATATTACACTTTTATCACCAACTCTTCGCCGAACTAGTGCACCTATACAATTTGCCATTGTATTGGGTGAGTTGGGGACACAAGAGATTTCTTGTATTTGGTTGCAGGGTCGTTTGAGAGAGACCATCTTCATCCTACACCTCTCACAGATTGATAAACCTTAGGTCATCCACTTGAGGGAAAATCGCTACTGTCCTACAAAACTCTGCGCTTGGAGGCCCAACACGTGTCTACAAGAATAAAGTTGCGTAGTAGACATCATCGTGACGATGCCGATGAGATATCGGATCTCTCTAATGTGCTTGAGGACGAGCGTGGTCATCGTTTGGCTCTTGAGGAGTCACACTACGATGAGCATGCTAAATTAAAGAAAGATCTTGATCTTGCTCTTGTTGTATCTCTTGTGCTCAATTCCGAGAAGGCCAAAGTTGGTGTTGATCTTGCTAGACTCAAGGAGGAGTTTGATATACTTGACAAGGCTCACAAGGCCTTGAAGGGTGCTCATGCTAACCTCAAAGACTCTCATGATCAACTTCAAGTGAATCTAACCAAGGAAAAAGCCACGTTTCCTCATATGGTGTTAATTGATAATGCAAATGCTACTAACCCGTGTTTTGAGCATGTGCACCTTGTGGGGGAGAATGCAAAGTTGAAGGAGCAACTTGAGAAAGGCCATGTGTCTTGCATACAAGGTGAGAAGAACCTCAACGACCTTTTGAGCAATCAAAAGGAAGTTGTGGCCAAGAAGGGAGTTGGGTTCACACCCAAGTCCAAGAACAAGAAGAAGAATGACAAGGCCAAACGACCTCCTCCTCTCAAGCAAACTTTTGTGAAGGAGGGAGAGGGTGCTTCTGAGGAGAAGAAGAACAATGTGAAGGGTGGTGGTGTCAAGAAGGGCAATGCCACCCCTTCCAACAAAGCCGGCGACGTTAACCCTTCTTATGTGTTATGCCGTGCTAGTGATGTGCATGTTTATGCTAAATTTGTTGGTTCTCCTTATGAGTACATGAATGGTCTATTTGGGTTCCTAAGACCCTTGTTACTAACATCAAAGGACCCATTACAAAATGGGTACCTAAAACCAAGCATTGATCTCTTGTAGGTGTTTGCTTCCCGTGGGGGATCATGGTTGCTCGACAGTGGAGCCACAAATCATATGACCGGAAGCAAGGACTTGGTGGTGGACGTGCACAAGATTCCATATATGCCCACCAATGTCGAGTGGGGTGATGCCTCGTCTTCTAAGGTATTGGGTCTTGGCAAGGTTGTCATTTCTCATGATCTCACGATCGAGAAGGTCATGCTTGTTGAGTCCCTTGCATACAATTTACTTTTCGTTCGTCAACTTGCACTCATGGGCTTTGCCACCTTCTTTGATATTGATACCGTGGCCCTCTTGTGGAGCAAGACTCTTAAAGTAGCCTTTTTTGGGCATGTTGAGAACGGTCTTTATGTGATTAACTTTTCGGAGCGACCCACTAAGACCGCGACATGCCTAATGGCTAAAGTTGACATGGGGTGGCTTTGGCATCACCGTTTAGCCCATGTCAATATGAGATCTTTGCAAAGTCTTATCAAGGGGGACCATGTCCGTGGACTAACAAATGTTAGTTTTGCCAAAGATCGTGCTTACAATGCTTGTATCAAAGGAAAGCTACATGAGAAGGCTCACCCTCCCACGACTATCATTTACTCCAAGAGGCCTTTGGAGCACCTTCACTTGGATCTCTTTGGGCCTCCATCCTTTGATAGTCTTGGGGGCAGAAAGTATTGCTTGGTGATTGTGGATGATTATTCAAGATACACTTGGGGATACTTCTTCAAGAGGAAGAGTGAGACCCAACAAACCGTCATTGACTTTGCAAATGAAGCTCAACGCCAACACAATGCAAAGATCTTGACGATAAGAAGTGACAACGGCACCGAGTTCAAGAACTACACCTTGGATGAGTTTCTTAGTGATGAGGGGATCAAGCATCAATACTCCACACCATATACCCCGCAACAAAATGGTGTAGCGGAGAGGAAGAACCGGATGTTGATGGATGCGGCAAGGACCATGATGGCAGAGTTCAAGTCTCCATACAACTTTTGGGCCGAAGCCATCAACACCGCTTGTCATGCATCCAATCGGCTCTATCTCCGCAAAGTCTTGCAGAAGACTACATATGAGATACTCACCGGTAACAAGCCCAACCTCAAGTACTTCCGGGTGTTCGGGTGTAAGTGTTTCATTCTCAAGAAAGGTGTTCGTTTGTCTAAATTTGAGGCTAGAGCTCATGAGGGCATATTTGTTGGTTATGCTGCAAACTCCCATGCTTACCGTGTCCTCAATGAGTCCACGGGACTTATTGAGGAGACGTGTAACGTGGAGTTTGATGAGAATAACGGCTCCCAAGTGGAGCAAAGTGGTACTTGTGATGTAGGTGATGAAATTCCTCCCCAAGCCATAATAAGAATGGGTGTTGGTCATATCCTACCCATTGAGGAACCCCTTGTGGCCGAAGGAGAAGGACAATGTTCCACTCAAGTGGAACCATCACCAACCCAAGACCCACATGCTTCCAAAGAACAAAGTGAAGGCCCTCAACCAAATGAACAAGAGCAAGGGCAAGATCAACCTCAAGATGGTGGTGAACCACCAAGTGATGCCCAAGGTCAAGTTCTCACCACTGAGCAAGTTCAAGATCAAGAGCAAGCTCAAGATCAAGAACAAGCTCAAGACGACGCTCAAGATGATCAAGTTTCCGCTCCTCAACTCACTCCCGAGGAGGAATTAGAGCGTCGTGCCGCCAAGATTGCATCCAAGCTCTACCAAAGATCATCTCATGTCGAATGTGCTTGGAAGCTTAAGAAAGGGGGTAAGCACTCGTAGACAATTAGCAAACTATTCTGAACATCACGCGTTTGTTTCTTGTATGAACCCCAAAAGGTCTATGAGGCGCTCGAGGATTCGAATTGGCTTAATGCCATGCATGAAGAACTCAATAACTTCGAGCACAACAAGGTGTGGAGATTGGTGCCAAGGCCAACGGGGAACCATAATGTCATTGGAACCAAGTGGATTTTCAAGAACAAGCAAGATGCTCATGGAATTATCGTTCGCAAGAAGGCTTGTTTGGTAGCACAAGGCTACTCGCAAGTCGAGGGTATCGACTACGGTGAAACCTTTGCTCCTGTTGCTCGCCTTGAATCTACTCGTTTGTTGATTGCTTATGCTTCTCATCATAACTTCAAGTTGCAACAAATGGATGTGAAGAGTGCTTTTCTTAATGGTCCTATTAATGAGTTGGTGTATGTCAAACAACCCCTAGGGTTCGAGGATCCCTATTTCCCCGATCATGTGTACCAACTCGATAAGGCACTATATGGCCTTAAACAAGCCCCACGTGCGTGGTATGAGCACCTTACCGAGTTGTTGCAAGATCATGGGTTTCAAATTGGGAAAATCGACCCCACTCTTTTTTCTAAGGTCATAGGGGAGTTGTTTGTATGCCAACTATATGTTGATGATATTATCTTTGGTTCCCCTAATAAAGCTTTCAATGAGGAGTTTGCCGCTCTCATGACCTCCAAGTTCAAGATGTCCATGATGGGAGAGTTGAAGTTCTTTCTTGGGTTCGAAATCAAGCAAAGAAGAGAAGGAACCTTCATCAACCAAGCCAAATATACCCAATACATGCTCAAGAGATTCAAGCTAAGTGATATCAAGCCGGCCTCCACTCCAATGCCTGTCAAATGCCAACTTGACATAGATCCCAATGGTAAAGCGGTGGATCAAAAGGTATATCGCTCCATGATTGGCTCCTTGCTTTACCTTTGTGAATGTAGACCGGATATCATGTTGAGTGTGGGAATTTGTGCATGGTTTCAAGCCGGACCTAAGGAAAGCCACTATGTGGCAGTCAAGCGAATCTTTCGATATTTGGCTCATACCCCAAACTTTGGCTTATGGTACCCAAGAGGAGCTAACTTCAACCTTGTGGGCTTTTCGGACTCGGATTGGGCGGGAGACAAAGTGGATAGGAAGTCAACTTCCGGAGGGTGCCAATTCCTTGGTTGCTCTTTGGTGAGTATGTGGCCGCCGGTAGTTGTTGTGCTCAACTTCTTTGGATGAGGCAAACTTTAAAGGATTACGGTGTCATTTGTGACAAAGTGCCTCTTTGGTGTGACAATGAAAGTGCCATCAAGATCTCTCTCAACCCGGTGCAACACTTCAAGACGAAGCATATTGAGATCCGGTATCACTTTATCCGAGATCATATTAGGCGAGGGGAGATCGAGCTCAACTATGTCAACACTCATGACAACCTTGCGGATATCTTCACAAAGCCCTTGGATGAAGCACGGTTTCGCGATTTAAGGCATGAGCTAAATATCATTGATTCGAGCAATGTGGCTTGAACCCGTGCACACCCCACCATACTCATCTTGATGTCTTGTTTAGGTGTAGGCATGGACATAGGGGGAGTGTTATTCTCTCAATGAACTCTCCCTCCCCCATTATGCATAAATTGATCAACTCTTTCACATTAGCCATTTTTTATGGTACTTGTGCTTCGAAGACGAGTTTTGGTCATGGGCAAGGATAATTCTTCGCGGTGCCATACCAATTGACTCAAACATAGGTGGCTCCGTCCACCGCCCTCTCTTTGGAGAGGTTGTGTTTCGTGCTTAGTCCTTGTTGTCCTTTGCCTTTTCTTCCGTGCCGAGCGTGTGTTTGAGTTGCCTCATGTGTGAGCTATTTTGTGTGTCCAGTTGCTTGAAGGTTACGTTGCAAAGGCCGTGTTCTTCTTTTCGTGTCGAAACTTGCACTTTCTTGGGGTTACGGTACTACCGTGGCAAGCCACGGTGCTACCGCTAGAGATGGGTTGCCCTGTGCTTGCACAGCTGCATCCCAGGCACGGTACTACCGCTTCGATCGTGGCAGTAATTTTTTACTGCCGCTGGAAGAGCGGTACTATCGCCCTGCGTGAGGTACTCCCCCCGGGTGGTACTACGCGAGGACCCACGGTACTACCGCGCCGTCGCGAGCAGGTGGGGGTTAAGAGTGGGGCAGGGGGGTTCCAACTCCCCCATACCTATTCATCTCTATTCCCCACTCCGTCTCTCTCTCTCCTGCCCAAGAACGGCGCCGGAGGACCTCGCCGGATCTCCGTCTCCGGCCGCTCTCCTCGCATTCCGACCGGTGGGATCGTTCCCCACCTCGCCCTCTTGCCATGGACCCCGGTATCTCCCCTAGTCCCTCTCGTTTTGTTCCGTTCTTGTGCTTCTAGGTCTTGGGGAGATGCATGTGTAGTTCGTGTGATTTTTGGCTAAATCTATGCAAGAGGAGATTGTAGGAGAGTGCTAGTGCAGTAGATATGCTATTTGGTGTGATACAACAGTGTAGTTTTGATCAACAGTAGTACCGATCCTTTTTTGCGGATTTTTTAGATCCGGAGATGCAGTTCTTGTGGGATTTGAACCCTGCGGTACTACCGCTCCTCATGGAGCGGTACTACCGCCCGAGGCGCGGAAGTAAAAAATTACTTCCGCTCCAGGCGCGGTACTACCGTGCCACCCCGGCACGGTACTACCGTGGCTCGAGCGGCTGTAATTTTTTACATCCGTGCGTACTCCCGAGAACCATACTCGCGCGGTACTACCGCTCCTCTGGAGCGGTACTACCGCCCGAGGCGCGGAAGTAAAAAATTACTTCCGCTCCAGGCGCGGTACTACCGTGCCACCCCGGCACGGCACTACCGCGGCTCGAGCGGCTGTAAATTTTTTACATCCGTGCTCAGGTCCAGTACTACCGTATAATTGACAATTACACTGTTTTGTCATTCCAAATCCCATGTCTACTTGTTTCATTTGGTTTTGGCCCTTCTCTTTGCAATAACCCTTCTCGGTTTTCTCGTGTTGGTGTTGTGTGTCATAGGTGGTGGCTACGGTTCCAATGTCCGTTGCTCGAATCCCAGCCGTGACACGGGCTCGAAGCGCCTGCGCAACCAAGAGGCTCTAGAGGGCTCCGGTGCCCCCAACACAGAACCAAGTCCACAGCCACCAAGACCAAGGAGCCAACTATGGGCATGGATGAGATACCTCAAGCTGAGTTTCTGGTGCGAAGGAAGCTCAACCCTTACGTCAACCCTAGGGAGGTCTCAAGGGGCAATGACCTGTTTTGGACCAAGCAACAGAATCTTATCTTTTTGGATGTGATCAAGGGCAAGTAGAACATCTATGTGGATGTGCACTGGATTGACATGGTTCATATGAGGAAGGACATCAACCGGGCCTACTTTGGAGAGACTCTGGATCTGATTGAGCAGTTTGGCATTAAGGATTTGCTCACGTTCCACATGGACTTTGACCCAGAGATTGTGGCTCAGTTCTTTGCATCAGTTCACTTCCATACGGATGAGGAGCGCACCATGACATGGATGACCAATGGGCAGAGGATGACTGCTAAGTGGAAGGAGTTCATGACGATGCTCCAAGTTCATGATGAGGGGCTCAATGCGCCCGTTGGTGTCCGCCCACATGCCAACCCCAAGTCGACCAACAAGAACAAGCTTCAGCCCTACCTTTTTGAGAAGAAGCTTGCCAATGACAAGAAGACTTGGGTGCTGAATCCATTCCTTGACATCATGCACCGGATCTTCCACAACACACTTTTTCCTCGCATTGGTGACAAGGATAAGGTGCATGCCTATCTCGTGGACATGATGCTCATTTGTGAGGAGGCGCGTCTCCAATAGACGCAACCACTTGATGTCTCACACATCATGTGGTGTGAGCTGCAGTTTGCGGTGTTCAACCGTAAGGTACCTATCTATGGTCCTTACCTGTTTCTCTTGATCTCGAGGACTTGGGAGTAGCTCTATTCCAATGAAGAGTTTCTTGCCCCCAACTGGATTCGTCATGAGCCCATCAAGCTACGCATCAAGAGCAAGTGGGCTAACACCACTACCCGGGCTGAGGCAGAGGCTGCTAGGATGGAGGTGGATGGGGATGAGCTCGAGGAGGAGGAAGCGGATGAGGACAGTTCTGATGGATACACTCCTCCCTCTTCCGAGCCTGAAGACCAAGATGAAGGCTATGTTCTGCATGCAGGCCAAGGGATAGTACAAGTCTCATGTTGCTCAGAAGGAGAGGCGCCGGCGCGACAAGAGGATCTTGAGGATGTTCGGCGAGCATGTGTCGAGCGGGTCCGAGAGGGACATCACTCCTGAGGCTGACTGGATGGCGAAGCAGGGCTACCAGTGGACTGAGTCAGACGAGGAGATCATTCCCGCTGCCTAGACCGACGAGGAGCGTGATGAGTGATCACTGCAGCTGAGCTACCACCTATGTCGTAGGTGCCCTCTCTGCCTTTTTGGTGTCTCAATGCCAAAGGGAGAGAGAGTGTAGGATTTGAGAGTCTTGAGTCGTGTCTTGTTTCGCTTTGTTGCTTTGCTTTCGTTCTGTTGAACCTCGCTTGCTTTGGCTCGCTGCTTTGTGGTTGTGTTCGTGTGAGACTATCATATGGTGTAAGACATATGTCCTCAGCTTATCTTACTATCTTATCATATTGTCTAGTATGTTTAGTAGATTGTGAGCCTATTATGCCATGTGCCCTTTTCACTTCATGCTCAATTCTATACCTTGCCATGCTCATTGTCATTCATATTGTTGCAAGGATTGCCTTGTTTATAAATTATAGGGGGAGTGGTGAACCTAGTATGTGTGCCATGCAGTCCAAAGCATTTCTCTAGAGAGCACACATCTAGGGGGAGCCCGTGTAACACCCCGGATGTAACTTTCCATATTTGTAACTCCAACTCTTGCCATTTTCGGCTATGTGTTATGATATTCCCTCCGTGGTCGGGTTTTGTCTTTCGTTTTGCATTTTGTTCATGTCTTGCATTTCATATCATGTCATCATGTGTGTTGCATTTGCATACGTGTTCGTCTCATGCATCCGAGCATTTTCCCCGTTGTTCGTTTTGCAATCCGGCGCTCCCATCTCCTCCGGTGCCCCCTTTTGTTTTTCTTTCATGAGCGGGTGTCAAACATTCTCAGAATGGACCGAGGCTTGTCAAGTGGCCTTGGTATACCACCGGTAGACCACCGGTCAAGTTTCGTTCCATTTGGAGGTCGTTTGGTACTCCAACGATTAACCGGGTATCCGCAAAGTCCTTTTGTGTGTGCAGAAAAACCCCCCTAAAAACCAGCCCAAAACCCACCAAACTCTCTTCCATGCTCTAGGTCGTTCGATCATGATCGTGTGGGCGAAAACCGCACCTCATTTGGACTCTCCTAGCTCCCTCTAGCTATATATATGCATCCCCTCCCGAAAACATTCGCAGTCCAAACCCTACCCTTCTTCCACCTCGCGCCCGGACAAAATACCCCGCCGTCGGACGTGTCCGCGCCGCCGTCCCCGACGAATCCCGTCGCGCCACCTGTCCCCGTCCCCGCCGTTCCCACCGCGCGCCGCCGCGGGCCCGCGAGCCCAGTTCCGGCCCGCGGGGCCCGAACCGCCGCCGCCCGAGGCGCCCGCCCCCGCGCCCGAGGCCTCACCGCCTCGCCGCCGTCTCCCGCCGTCGCCGTGCCTCACCGCCGGCCGGCGTCGCCCCGCCGCCGACCGCGCCGCCCTCCACCGCCGCCTCGCGGCCTCCACCTCGTCAGCCGGAGCCCGAGCTCCTCCGCGCCCGGTCGCGCCTCCTCCGGCCTCCTCTCCGGCGTCCTCTCCTTCCCTCCGGCCACCGCTGCCTCCATCTCCGGCGTGCCGCGCCGCTGCCTCGGTTCCCGCAACCGCGTCCCGATCCGATCCAGTCAACGAGGTTGACCCCGAGATATTTCTAAGTCATATATTTTTCCAGCATGTGCCCATGTTCATAGCATCATAACTCTCTGCATATAGCTCCGTTTCGCGCGTGTAATATGTCAAATTGTTCGTCTCGTGATGCTCTACATTTTATTCATTTGCACCATGTTCATTAGAGGACATCTTGATGCCCAAATCTCTGGTGCAAGAGTGCTAGTTGCTGTTATCTGCTGGTTCTTATCAGAACTTGGAGATTTGTTATTTTTGTATCATTTAATCTGTGCATCTTATGGGCATGAGCTCTACATGTGTTTTGTTGTATGCCATGCCATCTTTCCAGTGGTGTATGCCATGCCATCTTTCCAGTGGTGTATGCCATGTAGTTTTGTGATCTCTGTGGTGACTAGCACAACCATGCAAACTAGGCCCCGTAATGTTTCTGATTTCAGGGACTTGGTATTTTTCTCCAAGTCTTTGTCTGCTGTTATTTTGTTGCCATGTAAACTTGATGCTACAGAGAGATCCATGCATATTTTGGAGATGTTCAGTAAGGATGTTTTGTAGATATTGTTGTAATTGATCCATTCCTGCCCTTATTTGCAATTATGGAGTGCCATAGCATGACTCAATCTTGCTCTACTTTTGCTATAAAATATTTCTGGCAGATTGTTTACGTGTTATTCAATTTTGCCAAGCTTGTTGTAGTTGATCCATACATGCTATGCTTTTGTTCTTGCCATGGATAGCTTCATAAACATGCCATCTTGCTGTAGGTATGCTTGTTTTGTCATGAATTGCTTTGTGGTGAGTGCATCAAGCTCACCAAGATGCCTTCATATTATTGTTTCTGCCATGCTCTGTTTCTGCTAAGTCTGAAACCTGATAACGAAACTTGCTATGTTTACATGGTTGCCATCATATCTTCTGGTCCTTTTTGGCTTATAGTTAGTAAGGGACTTTTGTCATATGCATTTAGTAGAACACTGCCATGCCTTGTTTTTCTATTTTAAGTTGCTTTAGCATGTTATTTTCGTGCTCTGAACATTGCTACCTGATGCTGTTTTCTGCCATGTCCAGTATTTTCACCAAGTCTGTGATCCTGTTATCTTTTGCACTTTTGCCATGCTTGTTTGAGCTTGTTATGTTGTGATCTATCCGTAGCTCAGTGTTCATCTTTTGTCAAGAATCTCCTGTAGATTACTGCGATATGCTTTGTTGCTATGTTGGAGTGCTGTAGCATTGTTACTTGTTGCATTTTAAGTGCTATCCTGCTGTTAATCGCAGATTCGTGTCATTCTTTTTTGCTTGCCATTTGCAAACCGTGCATCCGTTTCCGGTGATCTTTATATCGATTTCGACCGAAATCATCTTATCTTTCCAGTGGCATACTTGGTTTGCCAAGTTACTGCCTTGTTCATCATTTTTCTTCCGGAGCACGCATATGCATCGCATACCATATCTTGCATATCATTCATGTTTTGCATCATGTTGCTTGTGCATTTCCCGTGATTGATTGTGGTTCCGTTGCTTGTGTTCTTGTCTTGGGTAGAGCCGGGAGACGAGTTCGTGAACGGGGAACCTGTTGAGTACGCTTACGAGGATCAAGCTCTCGACACCTCTGAGAACCTTCCAGGCAAGATGACCACCCCTTGAAATCACTTCTATCTTTGCTTTGCTAGTTGTTCGCTCTATTGCCATGCTGCGTACCTACCATTTGCTATATCATGCCTCCCATATTGCCATGTCAGCCTCTAACCATCCTTTCCTAGCAAACCGTTGTTTGGCTAAGTTACCGCTTTTGCTCAGCCCTTCTTATAGCGTTGCTAGTTGCAGGTGAAGTTGAAGTTTGTTCCATGTCGGAACATGGATATGTTGAGATATCACAATATCTCTTATTTAATTAATGCATCTATATATTTGGTAAAGGGTGGAAGGCTCGGCCTTATGCCTGGTGTTTTGTTCCACTCTTGCCGCCCTAGTTTCTGTCATACCAGTATTATGTTCCTTGAGTTTGCGTTCCTTACGCGGTTGGGTGATTTATGGGACCCCCTTGACAGTTCGCCTTGAATAAAACTCCTACAGCAAGGCCCAACCTTGGTTTTACCATTTTTCACCTAAGCCTTCTTCCCCCGGGTTTTCTAGAGCCCGAGGGTCATCTTTATTTTAAACCCCCGGGCCAGTGTTCCTCTGAGTGCTGGTCCAAACTAGAGCCCTTTGCAGCACCACCTTGGGGAAACTCGAGGATTGGTTTTAGTTGTACGGACTGCTCATCCGGTGTGCCCTGAGAACGAGATATGTGCAGCTCCTATCGGGATTTGTCGGCACATTCGGGCGGCTTTGCTGGTCTTGTTTTACCATTGTCGAAATGTCTTGTAAACCGGGATTCCGAGACTGATCGGGTCTTTCCGGGAGAAGGTTTATCCTTCGTTGACCGTGAGAGCTTATGATGGGCTAAGTTGGGACACCCCTGCAGGGTATTATCTTTCGAAAGTCGTGCCCGCGGTTATGAGGCAGATGGGAATTTGTTAATGTCCGGTTGCAGAGAACTTGTCACTTGACCCAATTAAAATACATCAACTGTGTGTGTAGCCGTGATGGTCTCTTCTCGGCGGAGTCCGGGAAGTGAACACGGCTTGAGTTATGAATGACGTAAGTAGGAGTTCAGGATCACTTCTTGGTCATTGCTAGATGACGACCGTTCCGTTGCTTCTCTTCTCGCTCTCTCTTGCGTATGCTAGCCACCATATATGCTTATTGCCTGCTGCAGCTCCACCTCATTACACCATCCTTTCCTATAAGCTTAAATAGTCTTGATCTCATGGGTGTGAGATTGCTGAGTCCTCGTGACTCACAGATTCTACCAAAACAGTTGCAGGTGCCGACGATGCCAGTGCAGATGATGGGATCGACCTCAAGTGAGAGTTCGATGAGGAACGTGGTCGTTACTATGTGTCTTTCCCTGATGATCAGTAGTGGAGCCCAGTTGGGACAATCGGGGATCTAGCATTTGGGGTTATCTTATTTTCATTTGGATCTTGACCGTAGTCGGTCTATGTGTGTATTTTGGATGATGTATGAATTATATTTATGTATTGTGTGAAGTGGCGATTGTAAGCCAACTCTTTATCCCATTCTTGTTCATTACATGGGATTGTGTAAAGATGACCCTTCTTGCGACAAAACCACAATGCGGTTATGCCTCTAAGTCGTGCCTCGACACGTGGGAGATATAGCCGCATCGTGGGCGTTACAGCCCGTCTATATTTTATAGATCTTGGGTTTGCTTATGTTTCATTTTATATCTCTATTTGCAAATCCCGTATTGTCATCAATCCACCAAAAAGGGGGATATTGTAAGGGCATATTTCTCCCTAATTGGTTTTGGTGATTGATGACAATGCTTTGCGGACTAATCGTGTGCATTGAGCATTTCAGATATCTCATGTATAGGCACAAGACGATTCGTGCCCCTCGGAGCCTATCGAAGACGGCGTTTCTCTATGTTTCTTTTCGGTGGAATTGAGTCATAGGAAAGCCGTACTATTAAGAGGGGGACTGCATCGGAAAGGTTAGGGTGGAATCAACACGTACACATCTGTTCCTTTGCACCGCCTTTCCTTGCTTCTTTGGAGCACCGGTTGTTCCCCTTGTCGTTGTGAAGATGAAGGCCTCCTAGTGCTACTGGTCTGTGGCGTGCGGTAGTACTGCTCAAGTGAGCAGTAGTACCGCAACTGCCCACGGCAGTACCGCCCGTAGCAGCAGTAGTACCGCAAGCACGGTAGTATCGCTCCTGGCCCGCGGTAGTACCGTGGCCTCTAGCCCAGTACCGTGGCATGAGGAGATGTAGGGGCGGAAGTAATTTTTTACTTCCGCACCCTACGCGGTAGTACCGCTCCCTGTGAGCTGTAGTACCGTGCCGGATTTTTGCACTGACCGAAACTCAGCGGAAGTAGCCACGGATTTAATTTTATTAGTCCATGCCTTCCCAGCCAGGATGAGCCCTGCCTTGCAGTAGTACCGCAAGGGCGCGCGGTAGTACCGCTCCGGCGTTTCTACCACTCGTTGCCTTGTGCAACAGGGCCTCACCTGGCTCCTGCCGCTCGAGCAGTAGTACCGCACTTCCCAGCGGTATTACCGCAAGGCTGTGCAGTAGTACCGCTGGTGGTGCGGTAGTACCGAATGGCGCGGGCTGAGTAGGTGGGTAACGGTTGGATTTGTCCTCTCACTATATAAGGGGGGTCTTCTTCCCCAAGTTGACTACCTCTTCCTCCCCCAAGCTCCATTGTTGCTCAAAGCTCCATTTTCGCCCGATCTCTCTCCCTAGCCAATCAAACTTGTTGATTTTCTAGGGATTGGTTGAGAAGGCCCCGATCTACACTTCCACCAAGAGAAATTTGATACCCCCCACTAATCCCTTGCGGATCTTGTTACTCTTGGCTGTTTGAGCACCCTAGACGGTTGAGGTCACCACGGAGCCATATTCCATTGTGGTGAAGCTTCGTGGTGTCGTTGGGAGCCTCCAATTAAGTTGTGGATATTGCCCCAACCTTGTTTGTAAAGGTCCAGTCTCCGCCTCCAAGGGCACCAATAGTGGAATCACGGCATCTCACATTGTGTGAGGGCGTGAGGAGAATACGGTGGCCCTAGTGGCTTCTTGGGGAGCATTGTGCCTCCACACCGCTCCAACGGAGACGTACTTCCCCTCAAAGGGAAGGAACTTCGGTAACACATCCTCGTCTCCACCGGCTCCACTCTTGGTTATCTCTTACCTTTACTTGTGCAAGCTTATATTGTGTTGTAGCTCTTGCTTGCTTGTGTGCTTGTTGTTGTTGCATCATATAGGTTGCTCACCTAGTTGCATATCTAGACAACCTACTTTGATGCAAAGTTTAAATTGGTAAAGAAAAGCTAAAAATGTCGGTTGCCTATTCACCCCTCCTCTAGTCAACTATATCGATCCTTTCATCATGTTTTGTAATATCGACAACTGGCAGGAGCCTTAGGGTTTTCTCTTTATTGTATGAAGTGCAAGCGCCATGTAATTGCTTTACTTTGTCACTATGCGTTAGCGATAGTTGTAGAAGCAATAATTGACGTGACGACCTCGACGCAACGACGCTACAATGGAGATCAAGGTGTCAAGCCGGTGGCGATGGAGATCATGACGGTGCTTTGGAGATGGAGATCAAAAGCACAAGATGACGGCCATATCATGTCACATATTTTGATTGCATGTGATGTTTATCTTTTATGCATCTTATTTTGCTTAGAATGACGGTAGCATTATAAGATGATCCCTTCACTTAATTTCAAGATAAAAGTGTTCTCCCTGGGTATGCACCGTTGCTACAGTTCGTCGTTTCGGGACACCACGTGATGATCGGGTGTGATAGACTCTACGTTCACATACAACGGGTGTAAGCCAGATTTACACACGTTGAATACTTGGGTTAAAATTGATGAGCCTAGCATGTACAGACATGGTCTCAGAACAATGGAGACTGAAACGTCGAACATGAGTCATATAGTAGATATGATCAACATAGAGATGTTCACCACTGATGACTACCCCATCTCACGTGATGATCAGATATGGGTTAGTTGATTTGGATCATGTATCACTTAGATAACTTGAGGGATATTAATTTAAGTGGGAGTTCGTTAGTAATTTGATTAATTGAACTTAAATTTATCATGAACTTAGTCTTAATAGTTTTTGCATATCTATGTTGTAGATCAATAGCTCGCGATTTAGCTCCCTTATTTTTGATATGCTCCTAGAGAAAACTAAGTTGAAAGATGATAGTAGAAATAATGCGGACTGGGTCCGTGATATAAGGATTATCCTCATTGCTACACAGAAGAATTGTGTCCTTGATGCACCGCTAGGTGACGGACCTATTGCAGGAGCAGATGCAAACGGTATGAACGTCTGGCAAGCTCGGTATGATGACTACTTAATAGTTTAGTGCACCATGCTATACGACTTATAATCGGGACTTCAAAGACGTTTTGAACGTCATGGACCATATGAGATGTTCTAGGAGTTGAAGTTAATATTTCAAGCAAATGCCCGGATTGAGAGGTACGGGACCTCTGACAAGTACTTTGTCTACAAGATGGAGGAGAATAGCTCAGCTAGTGAGCATGTGCTCAGAATGTCTAGGTACTACAATCGCTTGAATCAAGTGGGAGTTAATCTTTCAGATAAGATAATGATTGACAGAGTTCTGTAGTCATTATCACCAAGCTACTAGAACTTCGTGATGAACTATAATAAGCAAGGGATAACGAAAACGATTCCCGAGCTCTTCGCGATGCTGCAACTGGCAAAGGTAGAGATCAAGAAAGAGCATCAAATGTTGATGGTTAAACAAGACCACTAGTTTCAAGAAAAAGGGCAAGGGAAAGAAAGGGAAC
This sequence comes from Aegilops tauschii subsp. strangulata, assembly GCF_002575655.3. Lineage (NCBI taxonomy): Eukaryota > Viridiplantae > Streptophyta > Magnoliopsida > Poales > Poaceae > Aegilops > Aegilops tauschii. The sequence continues at coordinate 492,674,379 of NC_053039.3, forward strand.
TTCAAGAAGAATGGCAAGCAAGTTGCCACTCTCGTGAAGAAGCCCAAAGCTGGACCTAAGCCTGAAACTAAGTGCTTCTATTGCAAAGGGAATGGTCACTGGAAGTGGAACTGCCCAAAATACTCGGCGGATAAGAAGGATGGCAAAGTGAACGAAGATATATTTGATATACATGTTATTGATGTGTATTTTACTAGTGTTCGAAGTAACCCTTGGGTATTTGATACCGGTTCAGTTGCTAAGATTAGTAACTCGAAACAGGAGTTGCAGAGACTAGTTAAAAGCGAGGTGACGATGTGTGTTGGAAATGATTCCAAGGTTGATATGATCACCATCGCACACTCCCTCTACCTTCGGGATTAGTGTTGAACCTAAATAAATGTTATTTCGTGTTTGCGTTGAGCATGAATATGATTAGATCATGTTTATTGCAATATGATTATTCATTTAAGTTGGAGAATAATTGTTATTCTGTTTACATGAATAAAACCTTCTATGGTCATACACCAAATGTGAATGGTTTATTGAATCTCGATCGTAGTGATACACATATTCATAATATTGATGCCAAAAGATGCAAAGTTGATAATGATAGTGCAACGTACTTGTGGCACTGCCGTTTAGGTCATATTGGTGTAAAGCGCATGAAGAAACTCCATGCAGATAGACTTTTGGAATCACTTGATTATGAATCATTTGATACTTGCGAACCATGCCTCATGGGCAAGATCACTAAAACTCCGTTCTCTGGAACAACGGAGCGAGCTAATGACTTATTGAAAATAATACATACCGATATATGCGGTCCGATGAGTGTTGAAGCACGCGGCGGGTATCGTTATTTTCTGACTTTCACAGATGGAGTAGGTATGGGTATATCTACTTAATGAAACACAAGTCTGAAACATTTGAAAAGTTCAAAGAATTTCAGAGTGAAGTGGAGAATCATCGTAACAAGAAAATAAAGTTTCTACGATCTGGTCGCGGAGGCGAATATTTGAGTTACGAGTTTGGCCATCATTTAAAACAATGTGGAATTGTTTCAGAACTCACGCCACCTGGAACACCACAGCATAATGGTGTGTCCGAATGTCGTAACTGTAATTTATTAGATATGGTGCGGTCTATGATGTCTCTTACCAATTTACCACTATCGTTTTGGGGTTATGCATTAGAGACAGCCGCATTCACGTTAAATAGGGCACCGTCTAAATCCATTGAGACGACACCGTATGAACTATGGTTTGGCAAGAAACCTAAGCTGTCGTTTCTTAAAGTTTGGGGTTGCGACACTTATGTCAAAAGGCTTCAGCCTGATAAGCTCGAACCCAAATCGGAGAAGTACGTCTTCATAGGATACCCTAAGGAAACAATTGGGTACACCTTCTACCACAGACCCGAAAGCAAGATCTTTGTTGCCAAGAATGGAACATTTCTAGAGAAGGAGTTTCTCTCGAAAGAAGTGAGTGGGAGGAAAGTAGAACTTGATGAGGTAATTGTACATTCTCTCAATTTGGAAATTAGCACATCAAAGAAATCCGTTCTCGTGATGCCTACACCAACTAGAGAGGAAGTTAATGATGATGATCATGAAACTTCGGATCAATTTACTGCTGGACCTCGTAGGTCGAACAGAGCATGTTCCGCACCAGAGTGGTACGGTATCCTGTCCGGGAAGTCATGTTACTAGACCATGACGAACTTACGAACTATGAAGAAGCTACGATGAGCCCAGATTCTGATAAATGGCTTGAGGCCATTGTCGGTGTCAAAACCGGTGGATCTCGGGTAGGGGGTCCCGAACTGTGCGTCTGAGGTCGATGGTAACCGGAGACAGGGGACACAATGTTTACCCAGGTTCGGGCCCTCTCTATGGAGGTAATACCCTACTTCCTGCTTGATTGATCTTGATGAATATGAGTGTTACAAGAGTTGATCTACCACAAGATCGTAATGGCTAAACCCTAGAGGCCTAGCTTGTATGGCTATGATAATGAGTATCCGCCTATCCAGACTATGCTCTCCGGTTTATATAGACACCGGAGAGATCTAGGGTTACATGGAGTCGGTTACATACAAAGGAACCTACACGATGGATCGCCAAGCTTGCCTTCCACGCCAAGGAGAGTCCTGTCCGGACACGAACGCGGTCTTCGGTCTTCACATCTTCACGGCCCATCAGTCCGGCCCATAGCTAACAGGCCGGACACCCGAGGACCCCCTAGTGCAGGACTCCCTCAGTAGCCCCTGAACCTGGCTTCAATGACAAGGAGTCCGACACACAGATTTGTCTTCGGCATTGCAAGGAGGGTTCCCTTCTTCCAAACTCCAGAATAGTCTTCGGATGTAGTAAGTATATCCGGACCTGTGTATGCAATTGCAGAGAATACAATATTTTATGAACCCAATCCGCTGATAATTTTTTTGGTAACACGTCGTCATGCCTGCCCGGTCATTATTCGAACCGTTTTCTCAACCTGCTACTGCACATCTTGCGAGGCAGTTTTATTGGCACGTCTTGTCGAAGCAGAGATCGTGTCCCCTTATTGCGGGATTCTCATTAATACAGGCGTGGGTAACCCAACCACGCCATTAGCACGACGCTTGGGGAATAAGCGAGTTTCTAAGGCAAGTGGGGAGGCGCATGATCCCTGCTGCCTTTATAAGGAGACAAGGACTCCCCCTTTTCCCCCACACCTTCTTCTTCCTCTGCTCATCCATTCTCAAGCTCCAACGCCCAAGCTTTCACCTTCTCCGCAAAAACAGTCCGAACATGTCCGGAGCGGGAGGCAAGTGGATGGCCTCCTCCGTTACGAAGGAGGACATCAAGAAGCTTCGGAAGGCCGGATACCTGTCCACAAACATCGTGCATCGGCTTCCGGCTGAAGGGAAGATCATCCCTATCCCGAAACCCCAGGAAAGGGTAGTATTCCTCTCTCACTCCATCCGCGGGCTGGGATTCCCCCTCCACCTGTTCGTCTGCGGACTAATGTTCTACTACGGGCTGGACTTCCATGATTTGGCCCCCAACTTCATCCTCAACATCTCGGCGTTTATCTCGTGTGCGAGGCCTTCCTCCGCATCACGCCCCACTTCGGCCTATGGCTGAAGACCTTCAACGTGAAGCCAAAGGTGGTGGCCAGCCAACAAGCGGAGTGCGGGGGCGCCATGGTGGGCAAGATGCCCAATGTCACCTGGCCCGAAGGCTCCTTTGTGGAGACCGTGAAGGGGTGGCAATCGGGGTGGTTCTACATCACCGAGCTGCGCGAGGCCAACTGGGCGGCGACCCCCGAATTTCGATCCGGCGTCCCCATGCGGCTCACCTCCTGGAAAGAGAAGGGCTTAGCCTCGGGCTCGGCGGAAGAACTGACCGTACTTCAGACCTGCGTTCAAAATATGATAAGCAAGAAAATCAAGCTCGTCAACGTGGTCCAGGTTATGCTCCTCCGCCGGATCCTTCCGTGTCAGAGACGGGTTTGCAATCTGTGGGAGTTCGACCCGGCCGAACACCAAACGCTGCGAGAGCTCTTTGGCACGACGCACGAAGACGTCTGGAAGGTGCTTTTCAAGGCCAACGAGGTACCACCACCCATAACCGAAGATCGCGGACTCAGCGCGAAATGCCGAGCCAATCCGGTAAGTTTTCATATTTTGCAAGATATGCCTTTTACCAGCACATCCGCGGGGGGAATCTAAGCCTCCATGCCGATTTTACAGGCCTGGGTAACGATAGCGGAGCAGATTGACTGTCCGGCTCCGCTACCTGAAGATCCAGAATCGCCTCTTCTAACGAAGATGCTGTTTTCGGCGCCCTATGAGGTGCCGGAGAAAAAGGCCAAGAAGACGGCCGTGGGGACCAGAGAAGGTCTCCGGCGCAAGGTCGCGTCGGACATGACGTCCGAAGACACGGAGACGCACTCCTCCACCGAAGACAATGAGGAGGAGGAGGAAATCCATCCCCCCCCCCACCGGGGGGAGAAAGAAGAGGAAGGCCGCCACGCATGGGGAGGCTGAGGTGTCCAAGAAGGGAAAAACCTTCCTTCCGGACCACTCCACCGCAGCCACCAACAGCGGCGAGGAGTGGGAACCCAGGGTCAAGCCCCTGGCCAAGTCGTAAGTATCCGGACACAATAGTATTTCCGGTATGTTTGCTTTATCGCTTCTTAACGTGCCAGGCATGCACCTGCAGTCCGGCCAAATCCAACATCGAGATATCCTCCTCTTCAGAGGGGTCTCTGGACCCGTCGGCTAGGAACAAGGATTTACTTCCAACAGCCTCCTCCCCCAGGGCCGCGGACGACATCGAGGTGTTGTCTAGAAGGATGCCAGGCCAAGGGGAGACAGTTCCGGAGGCGTCCCCAGGCGAAATCCGAATCGCCGGGCACATGGGGGGAAGACCCCCATGGACTCCGATAATGGGGGCTGCAGCCAGTTTGGCCCCCAACCGAATACGGCTCCGGACACCCAAGTGGTTCCGGATTCAGGCAGGCAGCCTCTCCCAAAGGAGGGCGAGCTGCCTGTACCGATGACCTCTGTCCATCCAGAGGCACCGGACGACTTGCTGGAAACGCTTCACAGCGCTTCCATTGATGAAGAACACCGTACTCTTATGAGTACGGTGACTGAGAAGGTCCGGTCCGCCAAAAGCGGATTAACCGAAGCCTGCGCTGGCCTTCTAACACGCTTTGAGGTAACTAATAAAATTGTCAGAGAATATCATCGTGTAGACAGTAGCCCCTGATGCTCTGTTTGGTGTTCGGAAAGAAAAGCCGAACAGAGGATGAAATAATATTCGCATGAGTCTAATATGAGATGTCTATGTGAATAAGCAGGCGTCGCTGCTGGCCGCTGCCGCTCGTACTGCGGAGGTCTCTGGACTAAAGCAGGACCTGGAGCGGACCGAGGGAGAGCTCGTCCTCGTGAAGAGGCAGCTGGAGGAAAGCCAAGGTACGAAATACTCTGCCTGTATACTTATTACGGATAAATGGTTTCTGCTGATAAGAGCGTCATGAACTTTTATAGGGGCCACGACCGAAGTGGTGTCCCTTAAGAAGGCGCTGGCCGAGGCCGAAGACAAAGCGGCTAAGGAACACGTCGCGCGCGAGAGGCACGAGGCCCGGGTCAGCGAGGTCCAGCAAGAGCTCCAGGATTTCCTCCAGAAGTACGAGTCCTTGGAGCGTGACTCTAAGACTCAAGAGTCCGAGCTTGCCCAGGCCCTTCAGGGCGCACAAGACGCCAGAGCCGAAGCCCAGAAGGCCCGCCAGGAGATCCAGGCGGCCAAGAAGATTGCAGCGGGTAAGGCATTTGTTATGCAAAGCAAGCAAGTGAAGGAGACCTTCTTTTTACTTACCCGAATTTGGAGTTCTCCAGGAGCATTTGCAGATCTGCCGCGCAGCATATCAGATGCCGCAGAGTTCTACCGAGCCAAAGAAGGGAGCTCGACGAAGAAGTTGTTCTGGTCTCAATATCTTGGGACAGAACATCCGATGCTCTTGAGAGACCAGCTGAAGCAACTGGTCGAGCTGCACAAGGCAGCCGAACTGGCCATGAAGGACCTCATAGTCCGGCTATGGCCTGCCGAGCCTATGCCCAGCAGCTACTTCAGTCTCGTGAAGCGGCTTGTGAGTGCCTGTCCCCGACTTGAGGTCATAAAGCGGTCGGTTTGTATTGAAGTTGCGTGGATGGCATTTGCCCGTGTCAAGATGCATTGGGCGAAAATGGATGCCAAGAAGCTGATGACCGAGGGGCCGCCTGAGGGTAAGGAGCATCGTCGACCCGAGCTATATTATGATAGTGTCCTGGAGGGTTCCCGCCTTGTGGCGGAGCAATGTACGAAGGACGTTATGTTCCCTTGAGGGCAATCGGTTTACCCTGCCCTCTAATATGAAACAAGATCTTTATGTAATATGATGCTTGCGATTTTTGCAAATTTCCCTCCTGTGCGGCCGTTTATGAAATCTGAGGGTTGGTCAGTTGTCGGCTTCTGCCCCCACGTAGATAGTACGGGGGTGTTCAGGATGAATCTAAACACTCTTTACTCCACATTCTGGTCCTTAAAGGAGGTGTTTAGTGCAACGAACAAGGCAATCAGACTATACGACCTTTATCACCCTCACTTAGCCATAGGAGTTTGACAATGAGAAGTTCGGCGAAGCCCCTGGTGTTCGGCAAGCCGAAGTAGGGGCGCTATAGACGCCTAATCGGAAAAAACCCGATTCCTCCCATAAAGCGGAAAAAATCTCTAAGGATTTGAGACCTCTCGAACAGCTGACCGGCTCTCGCCGCATCATGACAGTCAGTTTTCGGCTTTCTCTACTGAGGCGCTCGTCCGGAAGAAACGGGACACAATCGCAGTAGTTCTCCCTTTACTACCCTAGCCGATATAGCGGAATGTAAGGTAGTAAGCACAGGAGCCAGGCAACCCAACTATTGACCAAAGACATGATTCGGAGCCAATGCATATAATGCTATAAGTTCGGGGTGCCGAACTGCACTGAAAAAGGCGTTCGGGCTTTACTGACGTACGGCGGGGCGCGAAAGCCCCTGGTGAAATAAAATGTACCAGGGTGTACGTGTGCAAGGAGTAATAAATACCAAGGTATGGAAAAGGAGGAGATTAAGCAGTAAGCTGATGTTACCATTGATTTACCATTATAACGTGATTAATACGTCGAGGCGTACTTGTATCAGCATAGGGATCCCCTTTTACACTAAAGCTTCCTGCCTCCTTGGTGTCCTTACCTATCCACAGTACCATTAAGTAGGCCGTCAGGGAAGGCTTATGCCGAAGAATCCTGAAAAGGAGAAAACAAATAACAAAAATATATGTGTGTCCGGGGTCGGTCGAGCCGAACTGTGGACCACGAGCTAGTTGCGCCTCCGTCGATGCCCATGGAATTTCAAGTGCGTAATTATGTACGCGTGGTGTTAGCACCACTATATGATCGGGACCGGGACGGAGGCCGGATTGCTAATCGCGCTCATGACGAGCCGAGCTGTCCCCCTGCGGCATAGTTCGGACTCTCTTGATGGTGTCCAAGGGCTTGGCAGCCGGATTCCGGTTCTGCTTGAGAAGGCCGCTCTGTACCTCTGCTGCTAGGGCGGCGGTGTGTTCTTCTGTATGGAGAGAACATTCTGTATTTCCATTGACTGTTATAACGCCTCGTGGACTGGGCATCTTGAGCTTAAGATAAGCATAATGTGGCACTGCGTTGAATCAAGCAAACGCAGTTCGTCCGAGCAGTGCATGATAGCCGCTGCGAAAGGGGACGATATCGAAGATGAGTTCTTCGCTTCGGAAGTTGTCTGGAGAACCGAAGACAACCTCCAGCATGATTGAGCCCATACAATGGGCCCTACGTCGGGGATGACTCCTTTAAAGGTAGTCTTTGTGGGCTGGATCCGTGAGGGGTTAATGCCCATTTTCGCACTGTATCCTGGTAGAGCAGGTTGAGCTGCTACCACCGTCCATAAGGACACGTGTCAGGTGGAATCCGTCGATGATCGGATCAAGGACCAGCGCGGCCGAACCGCCATGACGAATACTAGTCGGGTGATCTCGACGATCAAAGGTGATTGGGCATGACGACCACGGATTAAATTTTGGGGCGACTGGCTCTACCGCATAGACGTCCCTGTGTACGCGTTTGCGCTCCCTTTTGGGGATGTGTGTAGCATATATCATGTTCACCGTTTTGACCTGAGGGGGAAACTTCTTCTGTCCCCCAGTATTCGGTTGCCGGGGCTCTTCGTCATCATCCTCGCTTTGTGATCCCTTTCCTTTGTTTTCGGCGTTTAACTTGCCGGCTTGCTTAAAGACCTAGCAATCTCTGTTGGTATGGTTGGCTGGTTTGTGTGGGGTGCCATGGATTTGGCACGGACGGTCGAGTATGCGGTCCATGCTAGATGGTCCCTGGTTGTTTCCTTGATACGGCCTTTTCCGCTGACCGGACTTGGAGCCACTGAATCCGGCATGAACTGTAGTGTCCTCGGTGTTGTCGCCGTTGCCCCGGCGTTTGTGTTTGTTGCGTCGGGGCTTGCTGTTGCTACTTTTGACCTCGGGGGGGGGGGCCTGCCTCGCTGGCTGTGTTTTTGCTGCGGGCTAGCCAACTGTCCTCTCCCGCGCAAAAGCGGGTCATGAGTGCCGTAAGGGCTGCCATCGATTTTGGTTTTTCTTGGCCGAGGTGGCGGGCGAGCCATTCATCACGGATGCTATGTTTAAAGGCCGCTAGGGCTTCGGCATCCGGACAGTCGACGATTTGGTTCTTTTTAGTTAGGAACCTAGTCCAGAACTTCCTGGCAGATTCTCCAGGTTGTTGAACTATATGGCTTAAGTCATCGGCGTCTGGTGGCCGGACATATGTACCTTGGAAGTTGTCCAGGAAGGCTTCTTCCAAGTCCTCCAAGCTGCTGATAGAATTTTCAGGCAGGCTGTTAAGCCAGTGCCGAGCTGGCCCTTTGAGCTTTAGTGGGAGGTATTTGATGGCGTGGAGATCATATCCGCGAGCTATGTGGATATGGAGAATAAAATCCTCGATCCATACTGCGGGATCGGTTGTGCCGTCATATGATTCAATATTGACAGGCTTAAACCCCTCGGGGAATTCATGATCCAGTACTTCGTCTGTGAAGCAGAGAGGGTGTGCGGTGCCTCTATATCGGGCCGCATCGCGACGTAGCTCTGATGGAGTCCGTCTACGGCATTCGGCTCGGGCATGGTTAGGTTTGTCACGTCCGAATAAGTAGCCGTCGTCGTGTCTCGAGGCACGTCCTCGCGATCCGTAGATCGATCTTGTATGTCCTGCTCTACTGTCTAGGGTCTGCCAGAGGTCGTACATGTAATCTCGAGTTGTTCTGTCTATTTTTACGGGGCGGCGGGGCAGGCTGCTGCTCGGCTTGAGTTGCCGCTTTATCCCGACCGCTGGGTGGTCGGTCCGCCGCACTGTTCCGAACTCGTGGTGGTCGTTCTGTATTACGCGAGGGAGATATGCGCTCCGGCGCCTCCTTGTCAAATTGAGGTAGCAATTTGCGTTTTGGGTAGCTCTTGGCTGGGTGCTTAAGGCCGTATTCTTCAGCTGTCAGGACATCAGTCCATCTATCGACGAGCAGATCTTGTTCAGCTTGAAGCTGCTGTTGTTTCTTCTTCAGGCTCCTTGCAGTGGCTATGAGTTGGAGCTTAAAGCGCTCCTGCTCCAGAGGGTCCTCAGGCACGATGAAGTCTTCGTTGCCGAGGCTCGTCTCTTCTTTGGAGGGCGGATGGTAACTATTGTCCTCCGAGTTTTCTTCTGTGGCCTGTTCGTCAGGGTTGACTTGCCCTGGCTCCCGATTGTCTCGTTCGACAGTTTGCTCATCGGGTTCTTCTGTTTCTTCGGCGCCATCCGGAGTGTTGTCATCTCCTGCGCGGGTATTGCTGTCCCTGCTGCGGCGGGATTTAGAGCGGCGCCGCTGACGCCGGCGCTTTGGTTGTGTTTTAGGGGGGTCCTCCTTTGCTGGACTTTCCCTGTCATCGCCGCTGTTATTTTTCGGCGTGTCTACCATGTAGACATCGTATGAGGAAGTGGCCGTCTAACGTCCAGTAAATGGCGGGTCCTGGCCCTGCTCCTGATCGGCATCGTCGTCCATACCGTCGATGTCTTCGGAGCCGTAGTCAAGCACGTCGGTTAAGTCGTCGACGGTGGCTATGAAGTGGGTGGTGGGTGGGAAACAAAATTCTCCCTCCTTAGCCCCTTGCCCGAACCAGACATAGTTCGGCTGTGGGTTCCCTGCCAAGGACAGGTTCTTAAAAGAGTTTAGCACATTGCCCAAAGGTGGGTGCTGAAAGACGTCTGCGGCGCTGAACTTGAAGATCGATAACCGATCGAGTTCGGTATCCGCGGACTCGCAGGGTTCGGAACTTATTGCCGGAGACGAGTCCGGTGTTCCGTTGGTGCAGATATCATATGAAGTAGAATCTGTGTGCGGCTCCAACGCCGCGGAATCGGCAGTCTCCGTGATGGGGTCGAGCTTCCCATCTTTGGATGACTCGATCTGCTCCAGATCTAAGGCCAGAGTTGTTACAGGAACTATCTCCTGGATGCGGCCCGATGACAGGTTTAAGCCATGCTTATCGGGGCGAAGGGGAGTGGTTGCCGCGGTCACCAATCCGTCAGAGATCGAGTCTCCACGGATGTCCGCGACATGGTTCGAGCTTCCAAATCTGACCTGACGGCCAGGGGCGTGGCTGTCGATCTGCTCCAGATGGACAAGTGAATTGGCCCACAGTACGAATCCGCCGAATACGAAGATCTGTTCGGGGAGGAAGGTTTCTCCCTGTACAACGTCATTATAGACGATCGAAGGGGCCATCGAGCCCTTTGCCGACGGCACAGTGGAACTCTCAATGAAAGCACCAATGTCGGTGTCAAAACCGGCGGATCACGGGTAGGGGGTCCCGAACTGTGCGTCTGAGGTCGATGGTAACAGGAGATAGGGTACACGATGTTTACCCAGGTTCGGGCCCTCTCTATGGAGGTAATACCCTACTTCCTGCTTGATTGATCTTGATGAATATGAGTGTTACAAGAGTTGATCTACCATGAGATCGTAATGGCTAAACCCTAGAGGCCTAGCTTGTATGGCTATGATAATGAGTATCCGCCTATCCGGACTACGCTCTCTGGTTTATATAGACACCGGAGAGATCTAGGGTTACATGGAGTCGGTTACATACAAAGGAACCTACACGATCGATCGCCAAGCTTGCCTTACACGCCAAGGAGAGTCCTGTCCGGACACGAACGCGGTCTTCGGTCTTCACATCTTCTCGGCCCATAGCTAACAGGCCGGACGCCCGAGGACCCCCTAGTCCAGGACTCCCTCAGCCATGAAATCTGAGATAGGATCCATGTATGAGAACAAAGTGTGGACTTTGGTGGACTTGCCCGATGACCGGCAAGCCATTGAGGAAAAATGGATCTTAAAGAAGAAGACTGACGCTGATGGTAATGTTACTGTCTACAAAGCTCGACTTGTCACGAAAAGTTTTCGACAAGTTCAAGAAGTTGACTACGATGAGACTTTCTCACCCATAGAGATGCTTAAGTCTGTCCGAATCATGTTAGCAATTGCCACATTTTATAATTATTAAATCTCGCAAATGGACGTCAAAACTGCATTCCTTAATGGATTTATTAAAGAAGAGTTGTATATGATGCAACCAGAATGTTTTGTTGAACCTAAAGGTGCTAATAAAGTGTGCAGGCTCTAGCGATCCATCTATGGACTTGTGAAAGCATCTCGGAGTTGGAATATACGCTTTGGTGAGGTGATCAAAGCATATGGTTTTATACAGACTTACGGTGAAGCCTGTATTTACAAGAATGTGAGTGCGATCTCTGTAGCATTTCTGATATTATATGTGGATGACATATTATTGATTGGAAATGATATAGAATTTCTGGTTAGCTTAAAGGGATACTTGAATAAGAATTTTTCAATGAAAAACCTCGGTGAAGCTTCTTATATATTGGGCATCAAGATCTATAGGGATAGATCCAGACACTTAATAGACTTTCACAAAGCACATACCTTGATAAAGTTTTGAAGAAGTTCAAAAATAGACCAGTCAAAGAAAGGGTTCTTGCCCATGTTACAAGGTGTGAAGTTGAGTAAGACTCAAAGCCTGATAAGGGCAGAAGATAGAGAGAGAATGAAAGTCATTCCCTATGCCTTAGCCATAGGTTCTATAAAGTATGTCATGCTGTGCCTTGCCATGAGTTTGGCAAGGGGGTACAATAGTGATCCAGGAGTGGACCACTAGACAACGGTCAAAATTATCCTTAGTTGCCTAAGAGGACTAAGGAAATATTTCTCGGTTATGGAGGTGATAAAGAGTTCGTCGTAAAGGGTTACATCGATGTAAGCTTTGACACTAATCCGGATGACTCTGATTCTCAATCTGGATACGTATTGAAAGTGGGAGCAATAAGCTAGAGTAGCTCCATGCGGAGCATTGTAGACATAGAAATTTGCAAAATGCATACGGATCTAAATGTAGCAGACCCGTTGACTAAGCCTCTTCCACGAGCAAAACATGATCACACCTTAGTACTCTTTGGGTGTTAATCACATGGCGTTGTGAACTAGATTATTGACTCTAGTAAACCCTTTGGGTGTTGGTCACATGACGATGTGAACTATGGGTGTTAATCACATGGCGATGTGAACTATGGGTGTTATTCACATGGCAATGTGAACTAGATTATTGACTCTAGTGCAAGTGGGACGCTGAAGGAAATATGCCCTGGAGACAATAATAAAGTTGTTATTTTATATTTCCTTATTCATGATAAAGGGTTATTATTCATGCTATAATTGTATTGATCGGAAACCTAAATACATGTGTGAATACATAAACAAATACTATGTCCCTAGTAAGCCTCTACTAGACTAGCTCGTTGATAAAAGATGGTTAAGGTTTCCTAACCATAGACATGTGTTGTCATTTGATAACAGGATCACATCATTAGGAGAATGATGTGATGGACAAGACTCACCCGTTAGCTTAGCATAACGATCGTTCAGTTTATTGCTATTGCTTTCTTCATGTCAAATACATATTCCTTCGACTATGAGATTATGCAACTCCCGGATATCGGAGGAATATCTTGTGTGCTATCAAATGTCACAACGTAACTGGGTGATCATAAAGATGCTCTACAGGTATCTCCGAAGGTGTTTTTTGAGTTGGAATAGATCGAGATTAGGATTTGTCACTCTGAGTATTGGAGAGGTATCTCTGGGCCCTCTTGGTAATACACATCATAAGCTTGCAAACAAATGACTAAGGAGTTAGTCACAAAGGTGATGTATTACGGAACGAGTAAAGAGACTTGCCAGTAACGTGATTGAACTAGGTATGAAGATACCGACAATCGAATCTCGGGCAAGTAACATATCGATGGACAAAGCGAATTACGTATGTTGTCATAACGGTTCGACCGATAAAGATCTTCGCAGAATATGTAGGAGCCAATATGGGAATCTAGGTTCCGCTATTGGTTATTGACCGGAGAGGTGTCTCGGTCATGTCTACATAGTTCTCGAACCCGTAGGGTCCGCATGCTTAACGTTCAATGGCGATATAGTATTGTATGAGTTATGTGATTGTGTGACCGGATGTTGTTAGAAGTCCCAGATGAGATCACGGACATGACGAGGAGTCTCGAAATGGTCGAGAGGTAAATATTGATATATAGGTTGATGGTATTCAGACACTGGAAGTGTTTTGGGGGGTGCCGGGTACTTATCGGGTCACCAGAAGGGGTTCCGGGCACCCCCGACAAAAGATATGGGCCTTATGGGCCAAGAGGGGAAACACACCAGCCACAAGGGGCTGTTGCGCCCCCCATATAGGCCGGCCTAAGGAGGAGAAGGAAAGGGGAGAAGGGAAAGTAAATTGTGGATTAGGATTCCCACTTCCTTCCCTCCCCCCTCTTTCCTCCCCCCTTGGGAAAACTTGGCAGGGGGCGTAGGGCAAGGCAGGGCCCCTAGGGGGCCGGCAGCCAGCCCTAGGGAGCGCCCTGGCCTCTCCCCTTCCCCTCCCACCTATATATATGTGGGAGGGGCGCCTAGCACACACCAGACAATTGCATATCCGTGTGCGACGCCCCCCTCCACCGTTTACAACCCCAGTCATATTTTCATTGTGCTTAGGCGAAGACCTACGGAGATCACTTCACCATCACCATCACGACATCGTCGTGCTGACAGAACTCATCTACTACCTCGATGTCTTGCTGGATCAAGAAGGCGAGGGACGTCACCGAGATGAACGTGTGCAGAACGCGGAGGTGTCGTGTGTTCGGTACTTGATCGGTTGAAGCACGAAGAAGTTCGACTACATCAACCGCGTTGTGAAACGCTTCCGCTTACGGTCTACGAGGGTATGTAGACACACTCTTCCTCTCGTTGCTATGCATCTCCATGGATAGATCATTGCGTGTGCGTAGAAAATTTTTGTTTTCCATGCAACGTTTCCCAAAGATGCCTACTCATACGAAAACGGCAGCGGAATTTCGGATGTTTGAACAACTGGTTTGTTGTGTCAAAGTAGTCTGAAAGGATCGATATAGTTGACTAGAGGGGGGTGAATAGGCAACTAACAATTTTAGCTATTCTTTACCAAATTAAACTTTGCATCAAAGTAGGTTGTCTAGATATGCAACTAGGTGAGCAACCTATATGATGCAACAACAACAAGCACACAAGCATGCAAGGGATATAGCACAAATAAGCTTGCACAAGTAAAGGCACGAGATAACCAAGAGTGGAGCCGGTGAAGACAAGGATGTGTTACCGAAGTTCCTTCCTTTTGAGGGGAAGTACGTCTCCATTGGAGCGTTGTGGAGGCACAATGCTCCCCAAAAAGCCACTAGGGCCACCGTATTGTCCTCACGCCCTCACACAATGCGAGATGCCGTGATTCCACTATTGCTGCCCTTGGAGGCGGTGACTGGACCTTTACAAACAAGGTTGGGGCAATCTCCACAACTTAATTGGAGGCTCCCAACGACACCACGAAGCCTCACCACAATGGACTATGGCTCCGCGGTGACCTCAACAGTCTAGGGTGCTCAAACACCCAAGAGTAACAAGATCCGCTAGGCATTAGTGGGGGGAATCAAATTTCTCTTGGTGGAAGTGTAGATCGGGGCCTTCTCACCCAATCCCGAGCAAATCAACAAGATTGATTGGCTAGGGAGAGAGATCGGCCGAAAATGGAGATTGGAGCAACAATGGAGATTGGGGTTGGAAGAGGTAGTCAACTCGGAGAAGAAGACGCCCCTTATATAGTGGAGAGACAAATCCAACCGTTATCCACTTAACCAGCCCGCGACCTGCGGTACTACCGCCCCAGACAAGCGGTACTACCGCAAGGGCTCACGGTACTACCGTGGCGTACCGCGGTACTACCGCAGCTACGGCAGGTGCTAGCCCAGACCTGAAGCGCAAAGGCTGAGGGCGGTACTGCCGCTGACGCGGTACTACCGCTCCCCCTTGCGGTAGTACCGCAAGGCAGGATTGGACTAGCCTGGGAAGGGCGCGGAAGAATAAAAATACATCCGGGCCAACTTCCGCTGAAAAACAAACAATGCAAAAATCCGACACAGTACTACCGCCCATGGGATGCGGTACTACCGCGCAGGGAGCGGATGTAAAAGATTACATCCGCCCCTACTTCCGCTCATGTTGTTGTGCCAGGCCGGGACTCACGGTACTACCGCGCACAAGGGGCGGTACTACCGCGTAGGGCGCAGATGTAAAAAATTACATCCGCCCCTACAGCCGCACGAGCGGCTGAGTCTGATCTGAGGCCACGGTACTACAACTCCTTAGGAGCGGTACTACCGTGGGCACCTACGGTACTACCGCAAGGGCGTGCGGTACTATCGCAGGGGCCTGCGGTACTACCGCTCCGAAGAGCAGTACTACCGCATGCCCCAGAACTGCAACACTAGGAATCCTTCTCTTTGCATATAAATGAGGAAAACAGAGGATGCTCCAAAGCGCAAAGGGAAAGGCGGTGCAGAGGGAGTAAACGTGTACGTGATGATTCCACCCGAACCTTTCCAACGCGGACCCCCTCTTAATAGTACGGCTTTCCTACGACTCAATTCCACCGAAAAGAAATGTAGAGAAACACCGTCTTCAATAGTCTTCGAGGGGCACCAAACCGTCTTGTGCCTAGTGACGAAACGTCTGAAATACTAAAGGCACACGATTAGTCCGCAAAAGCATTGTCATCAATCACCAAAACACCTTAGGGATAAATATGCCCTTACAATCTCCCCCTTTTTGGTGGATTGATGACAATACGGGATTTGCAGGAAGGGAAATAACATAGAACATGAGCAAACCCCACATCTCTAAAATATAGACGGGCTCCCCCTAGATGTGTGCAATCTAGATAAGTGATTTGGACTGCACGGCACACAAACTAGGATCAACATTCCCCCTATATTTTATAGACAAGGCATATCTGCAAACAAAAGGCTAACACTAAGCAAGATAGTAAACAAGAGCATAAAATGAGTAGCACGGGATATAATAAGCTCAAGAAGGTACGATAGAGTGCATATGTCTTACACCATATGAAAGGAAAGTCTCACAAGCGCAAACCAAACCAAACAAGGTTCAACGGAACAAACGCAAGCAAAGAAAACACAAGACTCGCACTCGCAAATCCCTACACTCTCTCCCCCTTTGGCATCGAGACACCAAAAAGGCAGAGAGGAAACCTACAACACAAGTGGTGGCTCAAGTGGAGTAATCACTTGCACGCTCCTCGTCAGACTCAGCAGCGGGGACGGTCTCCTCGTTGTCCTCCTCAGAATCAGTCCACTTGAAGCCTTGTTTTGCCATCCACTCAGCCTCTGGAGTGATGATCTCCTCAGAACCGCCAGAAACTTCCTCGCCAAAGACCCTCATGATCTTCTTGTCGCGGCGGCGACTCTCCTTGGAGGCAACGTGAGTGCTGTACTGCCCCTTTTCCTGCACGCAGAACAGGGTCTTCATCTTGTCCTTCAGCTTTGTGGCCCACGAGGGCTCAGAGGAGTGAGAGCCATACCCAGCAGCGCGGTCCTCATCTGTATCCTCCGCCTCACTCTCCTCCCCATCAACAACCATCTTAGCAGCCGTCGCCTCAGCACGAGTAGTAGTGTTGGCCCACTGGGGCTTGACACGAAGCCTGATGGCATCATGATGAATCCAGTCCGGAGCAAGGAACTCATCACCGGGAAACAGCTTCTCCCAAGTCTTTGAGATCAACAGAAAAAGGTACGGTCCATAGATGGGTACCTTGCGGTTGAACACCGCGAACCGAAGCTCACACCACATGATATGTGAGACATCAAGTGGTTGAGACTGAGACACACGCGCATCCTCACACAGGAGCATCATATCCACCAGATAGGCATGCACCTTGTCCTTGTCACAAATGCGAGGAAAGAGGGAGTTGCGGAAGATGCGATACATGATGTCCAGAAAGGGGTTCAACACCCACGACTTCTTGCCACTGGGAAGCAACTTCTCAACATAAAACGGCTGAAGCTTGTTCTTGTTAGCTGACTCGGCGTTGGCATGAGGGTGAACACCAACGGGCGTGTCGAGCCCCTCATCAGGTACGTGGAGCAAATCCATGAAGTCCTTCCAGGTAGCAGACAACTGACGTCCATTGGTCATCCAGGTCATCCTTCGTTCCTCCCCAGTGTGAAAGTGAACCGAAGCAAAGAACTGGGCAATAAGCTCAGGGTCATAGTCCAGGTGGAAAGAGATCACATGTTCAATGCCAAACTGCTCCACCAGGTCTAGAGCCTCACCAAAGTAAGAACGGTGCTTGTCCTGCCTCATGTGATGCATGTCAATCCAGTGCACATCCACATAGATGTTTTGCTTGTTCTTGATCACATCCAGATAAATGAGAGCCTGCTGCTTGGTCCAAAACAAGTCATTCCCTCTGAAGTTAGCACGGGGATTCACATACGGGTTGATCTGCCTTCGAGAGATGAACTCAGCAAGGGGTATCTCATCCATCCCCTTTGCGGGTTCCTTGTACTTGCTAGCAGTGGTCTTGACATTGCGCTTGGGGGCACTGGAGCCCTCTGGAGCTTCGTCTTGGTTGCGCAGACGCTTGGAGCTAGTGTCACGACTGGGATTGGAACGGCAAGCAGGGGCACCGGAGCCACCACCTAAGACACAAAACACAAAACACGCACGAAAGGCGAGAAGGATCAATGCAAAGACCACAGCAAAGCAAGTGAAACAAGTAGAAAAAGCATGTGATAATTGCCACAAGAGGGATTTGAAACAACGGTAGTACTGCAATGTTGCGCGGTACTAAAATTTTAGTGCCGCTCCTAGCCACGGTAGTACCGCGCCAGTGAGGCACGGTAGTACCGCATCTAGGTGCGGCAGTAAAATTTTAGTGCCGGGCCTCGCGCGGTAGTACCGCTCCTGAGGAGCGGTAGTACCGGACGAGCGGTAGTACCGCACCGGAGATGCGGTAGTACCGCACGGGTACAGATTCGAAACCACAACTAGATCTGTGAACATCCGTGACATCAACGCGGTACTACGATCGATCAAATCCATCACGGGGCAACATAGCAAGTACAATTTCTACGCATTACTACTCTCCTACATCCTACTCTTGCAAAGATTTAGCCTAAAATCTCAAGAACAACATGCATCTCCCCAAAAACCTAGAAGCAAACGAACGAACCAAAGAGAGAGGGATTTGGGGAGAAACCTTGTTCCATGGCAAGAGGAAGTGGTGGGGAACGATCCCACCGGTCGGAATCCGAGGAGAGCGGCCGGAGACGGAGATCCGGCGAGGGCCTCCGGCGCCGTTCTTGGGCAGGAGAGAGAGAGGCGGCATGGGGAGAAAGAGTGAATGGGTATGGGGGAGTGGGAATTCCCCCTGCCCGCTCTTAACCCCACGCGCTCGCTACTACGCGGTAGTACCGCGCGTCATTGCGGTAGTACCGCCCGGGCGGAAGTACCGCGCCGTGGGCGGTAGTACTGCTCCACCAGCGACAGTAAAAAGTTACTGCCGTGCTGGTTGCGGTAGTACCGTGTCCTTGCGGTAGTATCGTGGCAGGCCACGGTAGTACCGTGAACCCAAGAAAATGCAGTTTCAAACAAAAAGAAGAAGAGGTCTTGGCAAGGAACCTTCAAGCGAAAGAACACACCAACGAGCTAACAAACAAGACACCACAAGCACAAGCTCGACACGAAGAGAGAAAGGCAAGAGACAACAAGGAACAAACACGAGACACAACCTCTCCAAGGAGAGGGCGGTGGCCGGAGCCACCTATGTTTGAGTCAATTGGTATGGCACCGAGAAGAATTATCCTTGGGCCCATGACCAAAGCTCGTCTTTGAAGCACAAGTACCATCAAAGATGGCTAATGCGAAAGAGTTGATTAATTTATGCATAATCGGGGGAGGGAGAGTTCATTGAGAGAACAACACTCCCCCTATGTACATGCCTACATCTAAACTAGACATCAAGATGAGTGTGGTGGGGTGTGCAAGGGTTCAAGTCACATTGCTCGAATCAATGATATTTAGCTCATGCCTTAACTCGCGAAATCTTGCTTCATCCAAGGGCTTCGTGAAAATATCTGCAAGGTTTTTATGAGTGTTGACATAGTTGAGCTCAATGTCCCCTCGCCTAATATGATCCCGGATGAAGTGATACCGAATCTCAATATGCTTCGTCTTGAAGTGTTGCACCGGGTTGAGAGAAATCTTGATGGCACTTTCATTGTCACACCAAAGAGGCACTTGGTCACAAATGACACCGTAATCCTTTAAAGTTTGCCTCATCCATAAGAGTTGTGCACAACAACTACCGGCCGCCACATACTCCGCTTCGGTGGACGAGAGAGATACACAACTTTGCTTCTTAGAAGACCAACTTACAAAAGAGCAACCAAGGAATTGGCACCCTCCGGAAGTGGACTTCCTATCCACTTTATCTCCCGCCCAATATGAGTCTGAATAACCAACAAGCTTGAAGTCTGCTCCTCTTGGGTACCAAAGGCCAAAGTTTGGGGTATGTGCCAAATATTGAAAGATTCGCTTGACCGCCACAAAGTGGATTTCCTTAGGTGTAGCTTGAAACCGTGCACAAATTCCCACACTCAACATGATATCCGGTCTAGATGCACAAAGGTAAAGAAAGGAGCCAATCATGGAGCGATATACCTTTTGATCCACCGCTTTACCATTGGGATCAATGTCAAGTTGGCACTTGGTGGGCATTGGGGTGGAAGCCGGCTTGACATCACTTAGCTTGAATCTCTTTAGCATGTCTTGAGTGTATTTGGCTTGGTTGATGAAGGTTCCTTCTCTTCTTTGCTTAACTTCGAACCCGAGAAAGAACTTCAACTCTCCCATGGAAGACATCTTGAACTTTCAGGTCATGAGAGCAGTGAATTCCTCATTGAAAGCTTTGTTAGGGGAACCAAAGATAATATCATCAACATATAGTTGGCACACAAACAACTCCCCTTTGACCTTCTTAATAAAAAGAGTGGGGTCGATTTTCCCAACTTCAAAACCATGATCTTACAATAACTCGGTAAGGTGGTCATACCATGCACGTGGGGCTTGTTTAAGGCCATAGAGTGCCTTATCGAGTTGATACACATGATCGGGGAAGTAGGGATCCTCGAACCCGGGGGGTTGCTTGACATATACCAACTCATTAATGGGACCATTAAGAAAAGCACTTTTCACATCCATTTGTTGCAACTTAAAGTTGTGATGGGAAGCATAAGCAATCAACAAATGAATGGATTCAAGGCGAGCAACGGGAGCAAAGGTTTCACCGTAGTCGATACCCTCGACTTGGGAGTAGCCTTGTGCTACCAATCTTGCCTTGTTGCGAACGATGGTCCCATGAGCATCTTGCTTGTTCTTGAATATCCACTTGGTTCCAATGACATTGTGGTTCCCCGTTGGCCTTGGCACCAACCTCCACACCTTGTTGTACTCGAAGTTGTTGAGTTCTTCATGCATGGCATTGAGCCAATCCGGAACTTCGAGCGCCTCATAGACCTTTTGGGGTTCAACACAAGAGATAAATGCGTGATGTTCACAATAGTTTGCCAATTGTCTACGAGTGCTTACCCCCTTTTGAATGCTTCCAAGCACATTTTTCATGAGATGATCCTTGGTAGAGAGCTTGGAAGCAACCTTGGCAGCACGACGCTCCAATTCCTCCTAGGGGGTGAGTTGAGGAGCGGTCACTTGATGATCTTGAGCGCCGTCTTGAGCTTGTTCTTGATCTTGAGCTTGCTCTTGATCTTGAACTTGCTCGGAGGAGAGAACTTGACCTTGGACATCACTTGGTGATTCAACACCGTCTTGAGGTTGATCTTGCCCTTGGTCTTGTTCATGATGATGAGGGCCTTCACTTTGTTCTTCGGAAGCGTGTGGGTCTTGGGTTGGTGATGGTTCCACTTGAGTGGAACATTGTCCTTCTCCTTCGGCCACAAGGGGTTCTCAATGGGTAGGATATGACCAACACCCATTCTTCTTATGGCTTGGGGAGGAATTTCATCACCTACATCACGAGTACCACTTTGCTCCACTTGGGAGCCGTTATTCTCATCAAACTCCACGTCACACGTCTCCTCAATAAGTCCCGTGGACTTATTGAGAACACGGTAAGCATGAGAGTTTGTAGCATAACCAACAAATATGCCCTCATGAGCTCTAGCCTCAAATTTAGATAAACGAACACCTTTCTTGAGAATGAAACACTTACACCCGAACACCCAAAAGTACTTGAGGTTGGGCTTGTTACCGGTGAGTATCTCATATGGAGTCTTGTTCAATCCTTTGTGGAGATAGAGCCAATTTGATGCATGACACGCGGTGTTGATGGCTTCGGCCCAAAAGTTGTATGGAGACTTGAACTCCGCCATCATGGTCCTTGCCGCATCCATCAATGTCCGGTTCTTCCTCTCTGCGACACCATTTTGTTGAGGGGTATAAGGTGCAAAATATTGATGCTTGATCCCCTCATCACTAAGGAATTCATCCAAGGTGTAGTTCTTGAACTCGGTGCCGTTGTCACTCCTTATTGTCAAGATCTTTGCATCATGTTGACGTTGAGCTTCATTTGCAAAGTCGATGACGGTTTTGTTGTGTCTCACTCTTCCTCTTGAAGAAATATACCCAAGTGTATCTTGAATAATCAACCACAATCACCAAGCAATACTTTCTACCTCCAAGACTATCAAAGGATGGAGGCCCAAAGAGATCCATGTGAAGGAGCTCCAAGGGTCTCTTCGAGTAGATGATAGTCGTGGGAGGGTGAGCCTTCTCATGAAGCTTTCCTTCGATACAGGCACTGCAAGCATGATCTTTGGCAAAACTAACATTTGTTAGTCCACGGACATGGTCCCCCTTGAGAAGACTTTGCAAAGATCTCATATTGACATGGGCTAAACGGTGATGCCAAAGCCATCCCACGTCAACTTTAGCCATTAGGCATGTCGCGGTCTTAGTGGGTCGCTCCAAAAAGTTAATCACATAGAGACCGTTCTCGACATGCCCAACAAAGGCTACTTTAAGAGTCTTGCTCCACAAGAGGGCCATGGTATCAATATCAAAGAAGGTGGCAAAACCCATGAGTGCAAGTTGACGAACGGAAAGTAAATTGTATGCAAGGGACTCAACAAGCATGACCTTCTCGATCGTGAGATCATGAGAAATGACAACCTTGCCGAGACCCAATACCTTAGAAGACGAGGCATCACCCCACTCGACATTGGTGGGCATAGATGGAATCTTGTGAACGTCCACCACCAAGTCCTTGCTTCCGGTCATATGATTTGTAGCTCCACTATCGAGCAACCATGATCCCCCACCGGAAGTAAACACCTACAAGAGATCAATGCTTGGTTTTAGGTACCCATTTTGTAATGGGTCCTTTGATGTTAGTGACAAGGGTCTTAGGAACCCAAATAGACCATTCAATGTACTCATAAGGAGAACCAACAAATTTGGCATAAACATGCCCATCACTAGCACGACACAACACATAAGAAGGGTTAAAGTCGTCGGCTTTGTTGGAAGGGGTGGCATTGCCCTTCTTGACACCACCACCCTTCGCATTGTTCTTCTTCTCCTTGGGAGCACCCTCTCCTTCCTTCACAAAAGTTTGCTTGAGAGGAGGAGGTCATTTGGTCTTGTCATTCTTCTTCTTGTTCTTGGGCTTGGGTGCGAACCGAATCCCCTCCTTGGCTACAACTTCCTTTTGATTACTCAAAAGGTCGTTGAGGTTCTTCCCACCTTGTATGAACGACACAAGGCCTTTCTCAAGTTGCTCCTTCAACTTAGCATTCTCCTCAATAAGATGCACATGCTCACAACACGGGTTAGTAGCATTTGCATTATCAATTAAAACCATATGAGGAAAGGTGGCTTTCTCCTTGGTTAGCTTCACTTGAAGTTGATCATGAGACTCTTTAAGACTAGCATGAATACCCTTCAAGGCCTTGTGAGCCTTGTCAAGTATATCAAACTCCTCCTTGAGTCTAGCAAGATCAATCCCAAGTTTGGCTTTCTCGGAGTTTAGCACACGAGATACAACAAGCGCATGATCAAGATCTTTCTTTAGTTTAGCATGATCATCGTTGTATGACTCCTCAAGAGCCAAACAAAGACCACGCTCTTCCTCAAGAGCATTGGAAAGATCCGAAATCTCATCGGCATAGTCATGACTATGCCCCTCCATCTTAGAGATGGTATCTTCGTGAGCCTCGATCATGTCATTGGCTTCACCAAGTTGTTCCAAGAGAGCAACGAAGTGCTTCTTGGATTTACCCTTGAGTTTACCCATAAAGGACTCAAACTCATTCTCCTCCACATTAGATCCCTCATGTTCATCAATGCAATCCATCAACGAAGGATTATTAATGATGGTAGTTTTGATGTTGGGGGTTACCTTGTTGGTGGCTTTAGCCAGGAGGCACTTGGCGGTGATGTTCTCATTGGGTGAGTCGAAGAGAGACACCCGTGGAGTTGATGCAATGGCAACAGAGGCCATGGCAACCGACTCATCATCTTCATCATCATCATCATCCTCATTGTACTCTTCTTGTACCACCAACGCCTTGGGAGGAGTCTTCTTGGTGAAGTTGCTCTTGGTAGAGAAAGACTTGGCCTTGTCCTTCCGGATGAGCTTGCCACCATTGTCTTCCCTTTTCTCATAAGGGCATTCCGCAACAAAGTGGCTCACATTGCAACAATTATAGCAAGTCCTCACACGTTGCTTGACCTTCGCACCACTTGAGTTATTCTTGTTGAAGTTGGGCCTTGAGTTCTTCTTGCTCCAAAATTGCCTTGAAGCAAGAGCCATGTGTTCATGATAAGCATACTTTGTATCTTCGGGGTTGCTCTCCTCTTCTTCCTCTTCTTCTTCTTCTTCCACAGTAACCTTGGCCTTCAATGCAAGGTTGGGCTTCTTTACTCTTTGAGAACGTAGCACCGCGTTGTCGGCGGTCTTGTCCAAGATGCTCATAGCCACAAACTCATTCACCACTTCCTTGAGGACAAGGTGTGGAAGTCCGGCCGTTGATGAATGACGGAGGACATGGCCTTGTGGTAAGGCATCATTGCCTTGAGAAATTTGCGCTTGATCCAATTGTCATCCGTGTCCTTGCTCCCATGATCTCGGAGTGAGACCGCGAGTTTGGTTACTCTCCGATAAAGCTCACGAGGTTCTTCATCTTCTTTCATTGCAAACTCATCGGCTTCATCTTGCACCACTTCATAGTTGGAGCGTTGAATGCTTGTGCTTCCCCGGTAGAGGGAAACAACTTGGTGCCAAGCATCTTTGGCCATGGCGTAGGGCCGGAGGTGAGGAAGATCTTCGGGTGGAATTGCATCTTGGATGATGAAGAGAGCATTCTCATTGAATTGATTATCCGCGGCTTCTCTAGGAGTGAAGTTGCTTCGGTCATGCGGATAGAAACCTTCTTCAATGATTCTCCAAAGATAAGTATTCACATGATTCAAATGACGCTTAAAGCGATAAACCCAAGAATCAAAATCCTCATTTTTCACAATCTTAGGGGGAGGACCGGCATGATTCAAATGAGTAGAAGGAATCGGTCCATCATAAACAAGTGGAGGTTCCACATGGGCAAAGATGCCGGTGCCATTCTTACCACTAGTAGAAGGAGCTTTTTCACTAGTAGCTTCCCCCTTGTCGGAGTTAGCATCCGTCACCTTGTTAGTGGGATCACCCACTTTCAACGGTGCGGTAGATAGTTTAAGCCCTTCAATGAATTTATTAAACATGCTTTCAACCTCGGTCGTCATGGAGGTTTTCAATGTGTCCAAAGCCACATTGAATTCCTCACGAGAGACCGCGGTTCCCCCATCGGCCGTAGACGAGAACGGATTCACACCGGAGTGCTCCTCCCCACCGTCTACGGTGTCAACCATACTCTTCGGACGGCAAAGTCCTTAATAAAGAGACGAGGCTCTGATACCAATTGAAAGGATCGATATAGTTGACTAGAGGGGGGGGTGAATAGGCAACTAACAATTTTAGCTATTCTTTACCAAATTAAACTTTGCATCAAAGTAGGTTGTCTAGATATGCAACTAGGTGAGCAACCTATATGATGCAACAACAACAATCACACAAGCAAGCAAGGGATATAGCACAAATAAGCTTGCACAAGTAAAGGCACGAGATAACCAAGAGTGGAGCCGGGGAAGACGAGGATGTGTTACCGAAGTTGCTTCCTTTTGAGGGGAAGTACGTCTTCGTTGGAGCGGTGTGGAGGCACAAATGCTCCCCAAAAAGCCACTAGGGCCACCGTATTCTCCTCACGCCCTCACACAATGCGAGATGCCGTGATTCCACTATTGGTGCCCTTGGAGGCGGCGACCAG
This sequence comes from Aegilops tauschii subsp. strangulata, assembly GCF_002575655.3. Lineage (NCBI taxonomy): Eukaryota > Viridiplantae > Streptophyta > Magnoliopsida > Poales > Poaceae > Aegilops > Aegilops tauschii. The sequence continues at coordinate 492,699,842 of NC_053039.3, forward strand.
ACCTTTACAAACAAGGTTGGGGCAATCTCCACAACTTAATTGGAGGCTCCCAACGACACCCCGAAGCTTCACCACAATGGACTATGGCTCCGCGGTGACCTCAACCGTCTAGGGTGCTCAAACACCCAAGAGTAACAAGATCCGCTAGGGATTAGTGGGGGGAATCAAATTTCTCTTGGTGGAAGTGTAGATCGGGGCCTTCTCACCCAATCCCGAGCAAATCAACAAGTTTGATTGGCTAGGGAGAGAGATCGGCCGAAAATGGAGCTTGGAGCAACAATGGAGCTTGGGGTTGGAAGAGGTAGTCAACTTGGAGAAGAAGACACCCCTTATATAGTGGAGAGACAAATCCAACTGTTATCCACTTAACCAGCCCGCGACCTGCGGTACTACCGCCCCAGACAAGCGGTACTACCGCAAGGGCTCACGGTACTACCGCGGCGTACCGCGGTACTACCGCAGCTACGGCAGGTGCTAGCCCAGAACTGAAGCGCAAAGGCTGAGGGCGGTACTGCCGCTGACGCGGTACTACCGCTCCCCCTTGCGGTAGTACCGCAAGGCAGGATTGGACTAGCCTGGGAAGGGCGCGGAAGAATAAAAATACATCCGGGCCAACTTCCGCTGAAAAACAAACAATGCAAAAATCCGACACGGTACTACCGCCCATGGCATGCGGTACTACCGCGCAGGGAGCGGATGTAAAAGATTACATCCGCCCCTACTTCCGCTCATGTTGTTGTGCCAGACCGGGACTCACGGTACTACCGCGCACAAGGGACGGTACTACCGCGCACAAGGGACGGTACTACCGCGTAGGGCGCGGATGTAAAAAATTACATCCGCCCCTACAGCCGCACGAGCGGCTGAGTCTGATCTGAGGCCACGGTACTACAGCTCCTTAGGAGCGGTACTACCGTGGGCACCTACGGTACTACCGCAAGGGCGTGCGGTACTACCGCAGGGGCCTGCGGTACTACCGCTCCGAAGAGCAGTACTACCGCATGCCCCAGAACAGCAACACTAGGAATCCTTCTCTTTGCATATAAATGAGGAAAACGGAGGATGCTCCAAAGCGCAAAGGGAAAGGCGGTGCAGAGGGAGTAAACGTGTACGTGATGATTCCACCCGAACCTTTCCAACGCGGACCCCCTCTTAATAGTACGGCTTTCCTACGACTCAATTCCACCGAAAAGAAACGTAGAGAAACACCGTCTTCAATAGTCTTTGAGGGGCACCAAACCGTCTTGTGCCTAGTGACGAAACGTCTGAAATACTCAAGGCACACGATTAGTCCGCAAAAGCATTGTCATCAATCACCAAAACACCTTAGGGATAAATATGCCCTTACATAGTCCTTCCAAAGAAGGAAATGCCCGCTCTCTCTGTTGTGATTCAACGCCGAAAGGTGCCCCGAAATGGAGCCACGGAACGACGTGCGCTGGCTATTGAGGTGGTGATGGACCAACACGGCAGCCAAGATCTCCTCCTCCTCATCGGACGAGGAATCTTTGGAGTCACAAAGGAAATTGTGAAAAAAGAACTCATCGGCGGAGTCCATTTTGTACCTTGGCAAACTGTTGAACAGCTTGCGGGCGTCGACGAACGAGACGGCCGACGAAGGGAGTCGTGCCGCTCTCGGACCAGCTAGCTGCCCTGGAGGCGTCCGACGAGCGTGCTGGTGAGGATCCGGACGGGGCGACTAGGCGGCTTCTTGGTCGCGGTCGCGGCTGTGTTGGGGGAGCGGGGGTGGGAAGCTTACGGTTCCCCGACGGCAAGACGGCGGTGGCGGGGGACGTGGGAGGTGGCGGCGTTGCAGAGGGGATGTTGTGGCACCGACAGCTGGCAGAGCCACCGGAAAAATGGGCGGTGTGGGCGGCGACGGCGACAAAGGAGGGTGGCAAGGGCTTGCTGGAATGGGAGAGGATGGCCAATGTGCCACCGACCAGCGGGCCAGGGGGAAGGAGAAGGCGGGCGTGCGCGCGACCGTCGTGCGTCCACGCCGACGCAAATCCGGCTAAAAAATGGGCCGGGAATGGGTCGGCAGGCGGACAAAAAGCGGACGCGCTTCCTTTTGGGTCGGCGCGTTGGGCCGACTTTTCTGTCTGCGCCGACCCAAACGGACGCGCGCGGACGAAATGGGTCACGGAGTTGCTCTTAAATTGTAGCCACTTTCGGTCCACGTTTGGGCGCGAGGGAGCCACACGTGAGGGGGAGTGTTGACGTATAAATGTATTGCCTATTCTCTTCCATCAGATTGGTCTTTTAGTTGCATTAGCTAGAGCATGCACTTCTACGGCTGTTAAAAGCAACACTTAGTGTTTGGAAAGACACCAGATCGAATTGTTAACCGTCAAAGATGCCCACGATCGTGTATTTGCCAGTGCGAGAGAGCCGAATTGGCTTGCCTCCGTCAGCAAGGTTTTTTGGCACTTAAAGGCTAAATTGCCACGAGAGGCTAGCTTTATTTTCCTAACCAAATGAATATCCTTGGCAAGCAAGGCTAGGAGCTGTCCTTGCCTAAGATCCAAACGCACCCTAAACTTGCGTACCCGACTAACACAATTTGCCATAAAAAACGTTCAATTTGCCATGCCTAAAAAATTGGTTTCCGCTCGATATCCGGGTCCAAAGAGCTGTGATGCATGGATAGTTGCCAAAACTTGGGCATGCCTTAGACAACTTTATTTCGTTTTTCTTGCTGATGGTGATACATGAGTATCAATCAAAACATTAGCTACCCAGTTGTAGCAAAACGAACCCTTAGATCGGGTAAAAAAAAGGTCAATATTTAGCAGCCGAGCAAAAAGATTTATAGGCCTGGACTATGGACGTTAAAAGTTACGAGTTCAACAGCGTAAATAAAAAGAAAAGGGAAAAAAGATTGGCCTCCATTGCCGGGATTTGAACCCGGGTCGCCTGGGTGAAAGCCAGGTATCCTAACCGGGCTGGACGACAATGGACTGTGACTTTGATTCCCACACAAGCTATATATTGATTCAAACGTTGTGTTTGCTCAGCAACTTTTCAAGCTTAACTTAATCGACATGTTTTTACTGGAATATATTGATTACCTGTACGACCGAACGGATCCAAATCACAGAACAGTTCCCGCGAACTGGCCCCTTGTATTCTTGTGCTTGTTCGCCGTCGCATGGTCGCAAATCGCAAAGCCATCCCGTACATGTAAAACATGCCCCTGTGGCCTTGTCTCCCGCCGTGGTCGCCGCCGCAGACCGTGAAACCTGTGCAGAGGAAACAGCCGGCGACGCCACGCATGCATGTACGCGGCCCTGCGCAGCAGCACAGGCACGTAAAAGGTCGCCGTACGCGCCGGCCGCGTGCGCGCGCGGTGACGGTAGAGAAAAAGGCAGCGGCAAGCCGCCAAGCAGCGCGGGAGGGCACGCGACACCGGTACCGCCGGCTGCTCGCCCGCCCGTCGATCGCCAGCGCACCTGGTATTTCCCCGGTCCCTGCCTTGCCCTTGCTGCCGACTCCGTCACGTCCGGCTCCAGGGTGTCTCCGTAGCCCGGCTCCCGTTCACTGTTGACTGCTGATGCCCGGTACGTGTGCACTGTTCAACGTCGAGTCTCTCTTTCTTTTTCGCGACAGATTGAGCATTGAGCTATGAGAGCTAGCAGTAGATATATATCGATATCCCAACTGGCCTGTACCGTGCTCGCATTATTTGTTGTCCATGATCGACCGATCGGGCTGCTCGCTAACTACTCGCTCTGTCCCATAATAGTATAATATAAGACGTTTTTGCAAGCTTGCAAAACTGTTTCATATTGCGGGACTGAGGGAGTATTTCTACCAAAAGTGAGAGCTCAGTTGCAAGCGTCGCCAGTTTTCAGCTTAACATATCACGGAAAGTCGGAAACAGACCTCACGTACAGGGAGGGCATGTTCAAATAAAAAAGTCCAAAATCAACACCGCCCGAACCGAAGAAAGATGAGAAAAACACGGGTCAATTCACACGTGTCTTTCTCGTGGTCGTAGATACCATCAAAGGGATCAAAAAGAGCATCGACTGAAAGAAACTCTGTTCAATCAAGAAAAAGAAAAGCAAAAGAAATGGCAGAGCAACTTCGAGAAATTTGAAGCGGACCGGCGATCCAAAGCAGAATACCGAATACCCATCTTGAACTGGCTGGAGCACAACACACATGGGTTTGGCTTATGCAGAAGCCCGTCTGGTGTGTTGTAATTAGAGCAACTTCAATAGGGTGATCCATTTCGTCCGCGGCCGTCCGTTTGGGTCGGCGCGGACAGAAAAGGCGGCCCAACGCGCCGACCCAAACGGACGCGCGTCCGTTTTTCGTCCGCGGGCGACCCATTCCCGGCTAATTTTGAGCCGGATTTGCGTCGGCGCGGACACGAGACAGACGCGCGCGCGCCTACTCCTGTCCCCGGGCCCGCTGGTCTGTGGCACATTGGCCTCCCCTTTCACCCCCCCGGCCAACAAGCAACCCTCGCCCCGCCTCCTCCGTCACCGACGCCGCCGCCCATTTTTGCTGGCGACTCTTCCAGCTGCCGCCGCCTCCACATCCGCCCAGCAACGCCGCCCCTGCCCCCCGTCGCCCGCCGCCGCCGTTTTGCCGCTGGGGAGCAAACTGGTTCCCACCGCCGCTTCCCCCACCGCACAGCCGCCCGCGACCAAGAAGACGCCTCGCCGCCCCCGCCACATCCGACCGGCACGCTCGTCGGACGCCGGCAGGGCAGCTAGCTGGTCTGTGGGCGCCGCATCCCCGCTCGCCGGCCGTCTCCTTCTTCGACGCCCGCAAGCTGTTCGACAGCTTGCCAAGGTACGAAAATGGACTCCGCCGACGAGTTCTTTTTCCACAATTTCCTTTGCGATTCCGACGATTCGTTGTTCGACGACGAGGAGGAGATATTGGCTGCCGTGTTGGTCCATCACCACCTCAACAGCCAGCGGCCGTTGTTTCGTGGCTCCATTCCGGGCCACCTTCCGGCGTTGAATCGCAACCGAGAGAGCGGGCATTTCCTTCTCTGGAAGGACTACTTTGATACAACAAACCCGTTGTTCAAACATCACAAATTCCGCCGCCAGTTCCGTATGAGTAGGCATGTTTTCAACCGTATTAGAGAGGGAGTGGTCGGCTACGATGACTACTTCGAGTGCAAAGAGGATGCCGTCGGCAAGATTGGTTTCTACTCTTATCAGAAATGCACTGCCGCCATCCGAATGCTTGCATACGGAGTGCCCGGTGATCTCATTGACGAGTACGTCCGTATGAACGAGTCTACATGCCTAGAGTCTCTGTATAAGTTCTGCAAGGCTGTGATTGCTGTGTTTGGCCCTGAGTACTTGAGAGAGCCGACAGCTGAAGATACAGCCCGTTTGTTGCCGATGAATGCCAGAAGGGGCTTCCCGGGGATGCTTGGCAGCATAGGCTGCATGCACTGGGAGTGGAAGAACTGCCCTTCTGCTTGGCAAGGGCAGTATAAGGGACATGTCAGGGCTTGCACTGTCATACTTGAGGCCGTGGCGTCTCAAGATCTCTGGATCTGGCACTCTTTCTTTGGCATGGCAGGATCACACAATGATATCAACGTGCTTCATCGCTCGCCGGTGTTTGCTAGGCTTGCCGAAGGCAACAACCCACCGGTGAACTTTACTATCAACGACAGCAACTACGACAAAGGGTACTATTTGGGTGACGGTATCTATCCTCAGTGGACCACTATTGTCAAGACAATACCCAACCCAAGAGCAAGAGAGTGCTAGGAAGGATGTCAAGCGTGCCTTTGGTGTTTTGCAATCTCGATGGGGCATCGTTCGGTATCCTGGGCACGCAGAAACTATGGGAGGTGATGACTGCTTGTGTGATCATGCACAATATGATCGTAGAAGACGAGCGCACAGAACGTCTGTACGATCAAGGCTTTCAGTTTCAGGGTGAGAATGTTGTGCCTGAGCATGTAGTAGCGGCAGGCCCGTCGATGGGGCAGGCCTGGCCGACCGCCCAGGGCCCCCAATATTTTGGGGCCCCCAAATTAGTAGGTGATGGATAGGCTTCTTTATAATCTGGAAAAGAAAAGGCCTGGTAGCCCAACGAGGAGCCCAGCGAAACAAGCAGGTTGCCCGATCGCCTGAATCGTCGTCGTCTCCTAGTATCGCACTCGTAGCCGCCTCTCTCCATCGCCCAGGACCCAATTCCATTCGCCGATCTGACTGCTCGCCCTCCCGTCGTCGCGCTCGTCCAGTTTCCTGCGATCTACGGATGGATGGTGCATGGTAGTGGGCTGGTTCCCCAACCTAAACTATCCCCACGTGAGTGCTCGAGGCCTATTTGCTGCAGGTTGGATTCGATTTGCTTCAGATAATAAACTTCTGAATTTTGAATTTTGGTATAGAAAACGGAAACATATCTGCTTCTACGGATCCTGAAAATAAAGGCGCACCTCCTTCAGTCCTGCAAACAATATCGTACATATGCAGATATGCTCTCTGTTTTATAAATTTTGGTACAGAAACTAATCACATTGATAATTAATAAGATAGCATTAGCCATTATACTCGGCCAGGTTGATAAATAATAAATTGTTTTATATGCTTTGCAGTCAAAAGTTTAAATTCCACATGGATTGCTATAATTGTTTTTGGAGATAGTTTTTTTTGGACGATGCAAGGCAGATGCTCTACGGATTTCATTACGATTGGTTTTGGAGATCATTACTCAGTCATAAACGATTTTCGATATGGTGCAAATTTCAAGGTACGGTCCTATTTATTCGCAATAAAGATGGGCTTATAACTCATGTACTGTTTCAATCATTCCTTTTGTTTTGCTTTTTGGTAGAAAATGTGTTTAGTTACTTGTATCACCTTTACTCTTTTAGCATTAGTTTTTGAAATATTTATAAGTATCGTACCAAATTACATACATTTGAAGTAATATAGTTAAATGAACATATATCTTAGTTATATGAAAATTTTCAAATTTAGGGCCACATTTTGCAGTTCGCCCTGGGCCCCAGAATTTCTGGAGACGGCCCTGAGTAGCGGCAACATTTGAGCAGTTCACTCAGCTTCATGAAGACATGCGTGATTGGGAAACTCACGTGCAACTGCAAAATGATTTGGTTGAGCATATATGGACTCATGTTGGCAACCAATAGATGTATCTTCTTTTATTCGTTTGCAAAACTATGTGAAACATTTTTATTTGTATTTGGCTTGTAAAACTATACTATTTATTTGGGCGGCTAACTATTTTGCTTGTTAACATTTTCATTTCACAATATATTTGAATGCAAATCAATGTAAAATTGGGCGGCCAGCCGGCCACGCCTGCACATATGGGTCGGCGCGTTGAGCGCGTTGTCGACCCATACAAAAAACAGTGTGGACGCCAAGCGGGCGGCCGACCCAAACGGACGAAATCGCCGTCCGTTTGGGTCGGCCCGTTGGAGTTGCTCTTAACGATGTCAGGCACGGGCTGTGATGACCTTTTGGATTTCTGTTCGTCTCGCACGGTTTCTCTTCTCCTTGCCAGCGTCTCTGTGCCAGTGGGATTTCGTTTCCACGGCTCTCAAGGCGGGTCCGGTCCCCTGCTTGCAGTTGCAGATTCTCGGCAGGAAAGAGTGGTCTTTACTCCAGAGATGTTGGTTCGTAACCTACTGGAGTACATCGACGATTACACTAGCTAGGTTAGGCACAATCCCAAGCTCTAACCCCTAGGGCGATGATAAAAGTTGCATGAGAGAGGACGTGTCCTGCTGGCGTGTTCCTGCCAAGCAGCACGCCGGCATGCGGCTACTCCTACTCGCGCTTGCGAGTTTCATCGAATAATCCTTCTTGTGCATATGCTCACAGATTTGCAAGAAAAAACGTAAAGACTAATCTCAACCAGTAAAAGCGAAGCAAGGGTACTCATAGAGTCATAGTATTGGTAGCTGCCAGATCAAGACGTGCATGTGATGAAAAGTCTCCTAGGGCAAAACGAAACCAAACGCCAAGGCCCAAGATAGATTACGCTTCCACAGGCCAGGGACGTCGAGGTTAGGGGTGAAAACAAAAGCAGCTGCACACTGCAGCGCCCAAGAAGCGAGCAGTGAACGGCTAAACGTCGAAAGGAGGAGTAAATCGGACAAGACACCAGCAGACCGGAGTCCCAGACCACTCAGACTCAGACTGACCGCTGCCCGTGGCCCTGCGGCGAAAGAGAAAGAGAGGCTCCTAGCAAGAACCGACGGGGACTAGACGGACAGCGTGGTATGGTAAAAGAAAGAACCGCACAAGTGTGGTACAGCCACCAAGGAAGAAAGAAGAACTACTGGCAGAGGGGGGAGAGCACGGGGTGGGACAGCGGAGGAGAGGCCCGGAAGCAAGGGTACAAGGGGAGGGGAACAAGGAGATTCAGAGCGGGGAGGAGGGAGAGGGAGGGGGACTGCCATGCCATGCGCCCGTGCCATGATGGCCGCTGTGGCATCATCTTTGTCGTAGACGGTTAAAGGGAGGACACCGCTCGCTCCTCCGGAAAGAAGCTGCCGGCTCTGCTTTGCTGCCATCTCTCTTTCTTCTCCCCCCTAGTTTCTTTCTTTCCTTCTTCGGTGGCCGCTTTTCGCTCCGTCTTTTCCCCGTCGGCTTTGGGGTGGGGGGAAAGAAATGATGCGAGGTTCCGTCCATGCCTGCCTAGATGCTGCGGCTGCTCCTCTTTAGTAGTAGTAGTACTGCCTGCGGTGGCGGGTGAGGGACGGAGCGAAGGGAGGTGGGCTGGGCAGGGTACCCGTGCTCCTCCGGTGATTCGCTCGGTGCCTCTGATGGTCTGATGTCCTGAGGCTTTGAGGCGACTCTGCTCTCGTTTTTCTGCGGAGCTGCTGATTTGGTGGAGGATTGGGGGCGTCTGCGCGTGGCCGGAGCCGAGGAGGGTTTGCGCTGCCGGATTGGAGAGCAGGAGAGGTATGTGTCACACTCTTACGCTCCTCATTATTTTCCTTTTGCTGCGTGGTAACCTGGCTGAAATTGGTCTCCCGGAGTCGCCAACTGCGGAAGATTTTAGGTGGATTTGGTATTTTTATATAGTGGCTTTGTTCCAATTTGCTCAAGATTGAGCGTCCGTGCAGTCTGCCTCTAGAAATGTTTGGAGTTTCTCTGGTAGTCCATGCGTGCTTCATCATGAATCTTCAGAGCATTTGCTGGCGGTTCAGATTTCTGTCTGGGCTTCAGAGCTCGGTCTGAATTTGTACGTTCTGAAATGAGAAAACAGAGAGATCTAGGCGGTGAACTATGAACTAGGAGCTGTACTCACACTGCATATAGAGAAGATGCTGTAAATTGTCTTGGTGACTTTGTTCCAGTTTGCTCAAGACTGAGCAACCATGTAGTCAGGTTCTTTAAATGGTTAGACTCTAGTGTTGGTCTGGTGGTTTGATTACGAAGTTTCCGAGCATTTGCTGCTGGTTCGAATTTCTTTCTGGGCTTGAGAGATGGATCCCAAGTTTGTACCACTTTCGTAATGAACAAGAGTGTGAACTATGAACTTGGAGGTGCACTAAGAGTGGTACTGTTAACCATCTGCTCTTTACTTCTTGATAAAATCTTCTTTCTTACTTACAGAGCAAAAGATATACATTATTAATTCCAGCTTCAGTTCATCAGTCTAACTCCTGCGTGTTACTTATTCTCAGGTATATGAACTAGTGCTGCTTCTGCAGCTACCTCCAGGGGTCATAAGCTTCCTACGAAGCATGGCAGAGTTCAAGGTTGGAAGCCTTGATGCCCGAGCAACAAAGTTCAGAACCGTCCCGATTGCTGTCACCCCAGAAGGGTTCTGGTGCTGCCCATCGCAGACCGTGCTGCAGAAGACAGTGAAGAACCAAAACCAGCAGGCAAGGCCTAAAGTGGGCGCGTCCCCTCCTGCCTCAAAGGCCTCCTCGCTCCAGAGGGCGCTGACTATCTCGTCGGAGAGGAGAACGCATTCCACTCCAACAAGGTCCAGAGCTAATTCAGATGAGCAACGATGCCCGTCGGCGGACAATGCCACCTCCAATCCACCAAAGGTGGCGAGCGAGAGGCCACCGAAGCAGCATAAGATATCTGTTGGGTTTGGTCAGATTGAGATGAGTGACTTGAGAGTTGTCCTCTATGGCAAGGATGGGGTTGCTGTGAAGATGAGTGTGCACAAGAACATCCTTGCTGAAAATAGCACCTTCTTTTCTGATAAGCTAGCAAGGCAATCTCCAGTGTCTAGCATAGAAGTGCCTGATTGTGAAGATGTGGAGATTTATGTTGAGACTGTTGGCTTGATGTACTGCAATGATGTCAAGCAGAGGTTGATCAAGAAAAGTGTTCCACGCGTTCTTCGAATCTTGAAGGTTTACTCAACGTTAACTCTGCTTCTCCTTTTTTCAGTTTGATTAACTCTCTATAGTTTAATAATTAGCTAGTATAGATGTAGAAACGGTAAAAAGCTGAGCCTTCCACTTTTGTTAGAGATAAGAAAGTTAGAATTGACATGTGCTGGTGCTTTAAGTTCTTTTTTTTGGGTGCTTTAAGTTAGTGCAATATTTGCTTTAATATGGGGACCTTTTTTTTTTTCCTTAACCGAAATGCTTTGAAATCTAGAAGCTTGTCATGTGTAGGGCAATGTACTTAAATAAAGTTAACTTTTAACTTGGTATGTCTACTTAAGGAAGCAACATATAATTATGAACCACCACTAGCCATTTTAAGTGTAACGAGTACTATATCATGTCTGTTGCGTGTTGTTATATCAAAGGGATTTTGCATCTATATAAATATTGCATTGTGTCACTTAATCCATGATAGTAAGTCAGCAAAGACGGCATAGCCCATATCTGATAATGCATCTTGCTTGCATGTGCCGATTGGTGCAGATTGAGATAATCATACCAATCAGGCCCATGCTTCCATGCACATTGGCCATTCCTTGGCAACATGGTGCCTCAATTAGGACGAATGAACAACTTGGAATCTTCAGAACAAATGCACCTTTTTTCAACTTCTGTTTGCTGTTCGCTATGTAATTTAGTTCCTTATATAATGTACAGGTTGCAGAATTATTGGGTTTCCGAGCATGTGTTCTGTCATGCTTGAATTACTTGGAAGCGGTCCCTTGGGCCGGGGAAGAAGAGGAGAATGTGGTCTCATCTGTTCGGCATCTTCAGACTGAGGATTACGGTGTCACCCCAATACTGAAGAGGGTATGCTCTGACCTAACGAGCCCACCAAATGACACGTTTGTGCGTATCATAGAACTAGTCTTGAAAAGCAGTGATGACAGAGGGAGGCGCGAGATGAAGTCCTTGGTGCTCAAGCTTCTCAAGGAGAACAACAGCAGCTGTGCCAGTAGCTCTGCTGACCTGTGTGTTGAGACTCTCTACAGTTACTGCCAGAATTGCCTGGAGTCCTTGCTGACCCTGTTTCAGCAAGCATCTGACAGTGATTTCTCTGAGCAGTCTTCAGAGCTCAAGGAACCGGTTCTTCGGCAGATTACGCTCGAAGCGGATAATCTCCTGTGGTTAACCGATATTTTGGCTGGCCGGAATGCCGCAGAAGAATTTGCAGGCTTGTGGTCTAACCAACGTGAGCTAGCTGGGCTTCACTCCAAGCTACCGACCAAGTCGCGCCACCTTGTGAGCTGCGTCACTGCGAGGCTCTTTGTGGCGATTGGGAAAGGCGAAATGCTCCCGTCCAAGGACACCAGGCAGCTCCTCCTGGATGTCTGGCTGCAGCCTCTCATGGATGACTACAACTGGCTGCAGCACGGTTGCAGGTCGTTCGACCGGACCGTCGTCGAGGAAGGGATCGGGTCGACGATCCTGACGCTGCCGCTGGAGGATCAGCAGACGATACTGCTCTCGTGGCTCGGGAGTTTCCTCAAGGTCGGTAACAGCTGCCCCAACCTGCAGAAGGCCTTTGAGGTGTGGTGGAGGAGGACCTTTGTGCGGCCTTACGTCGAACAGCAGGGAAGCCGGTCGCAGTCGGGTCGGAGCTGAGATCTCCGGTGGCGGCTTGCGCAGGGAGGCTATCGCGGGCGCCGATTCGTAAGTAGAACATCGCTGAAGAAGATTTAGTCTATAAGTTGATTTGTGTGAGGCTTTGAGATATGTTTGTGCGCTGTGCTTTGTGATGCTTCTTCGGTTCTTCGCTGACACGTGAAGTTCCCTGAATTCTGGCCTACCGAATGTCTTGTCTGATGTGCTGCTTACTTACCACGGGACATCAGTTTGTTGCATTGTGTTTTGTTACTACGACATTGTGCGGTATTGGTGACACTGTATTATTGCGGCTCACATGTAGAAACTGAATGCTTGTGATGCAACTGTAAATATTTTGCTGGGATGTAGGAGTACGTACTATTGTGATATTATTATCTGAGATTTGGGAGAGTGAGGAGTACTTTGAATCTTGCTTCAACGGCATGCTTGCCTGGGATTCTACAAATGTTGAGCTACCTGCCAAGGCAGCGTTATTTAATTCTGCCTTCCAGCTCCAGGTCAGAGGACCAGACCTCTTCCTGTTTCAAACTTCAGGTGGCACATGTCAGCGAAATCTGTCGGTTTTCTTTGATGAATCCTGTCGATCCTATGGATAATCTGGGATGCTCGTAGTGCAAAAGTCTTCTGCGATGATTACCTCCTCTAGTGTAGAACTCATGAAAGTTGACGCCGCCGTCGCGGCCCGTACCGTGCTCTCGCAGTCGGCGGACCGGCCATCGCCGTGCTGGACGAGCGCCCTCCGCAGCCTGCAGCCCCCTGATGGTGATCCCCTCAGCGGGCGATCTAATCTAACCTAGCCCCCGCCTCTCGTTCGTTTCCTCTCGCCGCCGGGCGAACACCTCGAACGCCCTCCTCAGACCTCCTCCTGCCTGCCCACAATGATCTGGACGAAGTATATATGTTGTAACGGCACGGCTATTTGTCAGTTGCCTGAAAAAGGTTTTTTGTGAGCAGCAATTTGTGGTTGAATGATCAGTAGGGTCAACATGCGGTTGGATCATCACGAGGGTGATTGTACCCCTACATGTGCGTCTTCGGTGGAAGATGATATTCTACCGACCACGAGACGTCGAGCATCTCCAACAGCCGCCCAACGTGCGGCGCGTTAAAAAAGCGTTTGCAGCGCGATGATCGTCTGTTTTGGCGCGGCGAGGAGCGCTTGCTCCAGCGGCCGTTGTAAATTTTAGCGCGCGCGAGTAGCTCCAGCAGATGCGCTAAAAAACAGCGCGCGCGAGCAGCCGACGCTTGCCATATGTTGCATTTTGGACACGAGATGATATTTCAAACATCAAAACAAAGATATGTCATAATTTAAATCACCCAAACAAGTTCATGACATAAAAGTTCATGCCCACAAGTTCAAATTCATGCCCACAACATCATCCAACCAAGTTCACAATCCGAACCAAGTCCATGACTCAAAAGTTCACACCAACGAATGGCCCATCAACAATCAAGTCTCGTCCTCGTCTTCATCCTCATCTTCCTCCGATTCATCATCCTCCCCCGAAGACGATTCTTCCTCCTCCTCTTCATTGTCGCGCGCCGCATCATCATGTGAAGCTCGGAAGATGTTGGCAAGATCTTCAACGGCATCATGCTAAGGTGTGTGAGGCACACCGGAAGACATTCCGCCCATGCCGCCCGGAGGTGCTCCCATGCCTCCCATGAGAGACGCAAAACTCATGCCTCCCATGCCGCCCATGCCGCCCGGAGGTGCTCGGAAGCCACCCATGCCTCCCATGGTCTCCATGGTAGCTCCAAAGCCACCCATGGCACCCATGCCGCCCATGATAGCTCCGAAGCCACCGATGCCTCCCATGCCGCCAATGCCACCGCCACCCATGCCGCCAATGCCACCGCCTCCCATGCCGCCCATGCCACCGCGAATCATGGCTCTTTTTTGGATCAAGACTTCTTCACGGGCAAGATTGACGTACCCCTTTTGCGCCTCATTAAGGATAGATGTGTCCATGAAGAACAAGTACTTCTCCCATTCCATCAACCTAGTCCGCTCCTCCATGGCCACCTTCCTCTCCTTCAATGCCACCTTCCTCTCCTCGGCCGCCACCCTCCTCTCCTCGGCCGCGGCATCTTGGTTCCTTGCCATCTTCCGCACCTCGTTCGCTTCCTTTCTTGCCTTCACAATAGCTTCCATAGCATTTTTGAACTCGTCATCTCCTTTCCTCTTCTTCTTTTCTTTTGCGTCTTTCTTGCATCCATCTGGTCGTTTTGGCTTCGAGTATGAAACCGAGTTTGGTGTAGGGCTTCTCTTGCCGTCATTGCCTGATGCCTCCTCCTCCTCATCCAAATCAATAGTTCTCTTGCGTTTGTTGCTCTCATCAACATCATCGGTATCATCAAACTTCTTCCATTTCTCATCATCCTTCAATGCTTCATAGCAATGAGGCAAGGTGAATGGTCTCCCTTTCTTGCTCTTCTTCTCCTCTCCGTTGAACAAGTTTTGTGCAATATTGAGCTACATAAAAACAAAACAAGTTAGCACTACAAACACCAAGAACAAGCATGATGAACATGGATGAAATGGCACTTATCCTATCTATATCATTAGTGCCACTTGGGTTCAACTTGTCAATCGCCTTTTGTGCGGCCGCCCACTTTTGACAATCTCGGGTGATTGTCGACCACCGGGAGCGAAGAGATCGTTCCGAGCGGTCAATTCCACTCTTGTTGTGTAGATCAAAGTGCTCCTTCATCCGGTTCCAATATGCATCTCTACTTTGACCACCTCCAACGGATGGATCCCTCGACACTTGCAACCAAGTATTGCATAGCAAGACGTCTTCATCATTGGTGTAGTTGCCTCCTCTTCCTTTCGGTGCGTCGACGATGCCCTCACCATCCTCGTCCACCTCGAACTCATGGTCATCGAAATGAATGTCATTGGTTTGAGACCAATGAGAATTGTTGGAGCCAACACCCATAGTTGACATATATGCCTCATCGTTGAAACTACAAAGTATATACAACGAAGCAAATAAGCTATCTATATATATGCATTCAAGCAACAACAACAACAACAACAACAAAAAGTTGGCGAAATTTTATACCTTTGGGGCATTTCATCGAACACCTTGTGCGCGTCGGCCGCCCGCTCAACAAGTGAGCTCGCCGGCGCTTCCGTAGCTGCCGCGTCCGTCGCACGCCCTGCAAGCTTCTTCCTCGACAGCTTAGAGGAGCTGGAGCCGTCCGCCTCCTTGTTCTTCTTCGCGGATACCTTGCCCTTCTTCGCCCGCGCCGCATTTGGGAGCTTCGAGAGGGGGGCACGTGGCTTCATGGCGGGCGCCGGCGCGACGCCACCCACCGCCGAGGTCATCCGTGGCGGCATGAAAAGGCCGCGCGCGATACCGGTGCTTGGAGGAGCACCAGCGGAGGCGAAGCCAAAGCCCCCCGCGCTAGGGTTTACGGCAGCGACGGCGGCGGAGGGGTCGCAGGTGTAGGAAGGGGCGAAGGTGGCGCGGCGAAGAGAGTGCGACGCGAACGCTCGAGTGTGCGGCGCGCGGAAGAGGACGCACCAAATAAACGGCGCATGATGGCTATTCAGACCACACGCTGAACTCTATAAGCCGCGCGCGCTTATTGCGCGTCCGCTGGAGTCCGGATATCGATTGCGCGCGCTAAAAAGCACAAATTTGCGGCGCGGCGCTTATTTAGCGTGGTTGTTGGAGATGCTCTGATGACTTTGTTAATCTTAAGGCCACTAGCTTAGTCTCCCATAAGTTCTTATAGGGATGGGATTTACGTGCGTGCGTTCATAGAGATGAATACATATATGTACGTGTATATGTGAGTGTATGCATCTGTAATATGCATCTTATACCCATGTTCGGGTTTATAAGTCCCGCTCAAATTTTGAGCATAACTTTGACCCAAAATTTAACTAATAATTATGAATTCTATATCAAAAAAGTATATAATGGAAAACACTTTTCAAATGCGAATTCAACGATATACTTTTGGTGGCATGTAAGTTATATTTTGTTAATCAATTTTCTGGTCAGATTTGGACTCAAAAGCTGAGGCGGATAAACTCGGGCCGAGAAAATATGTAGCCGTAACTTTTTTTTAAGGTTATGTAGCACTAGCTAGGTGCGCTAGTTGCAAAGCCTTCTCTGGTACCACTTCGAGAAAGGAGGCCACCCGCGGGCGATCTAACCTAGCCCCCGCCTCGTGTTCGTTTCTTCTCGCCGCCGTGCAAAGCCCTCATGGTGGCGGTGGTGGAGGCGAGGTTGCTGCTCATCAAAAGGCGAAAGTTCAGGATGGAGGAACTGATGGGCTGCGGTGGGACGACACAGTGGTGCGTGGGTGGACAGCGACTGTCGGCAGACGATGATCGATGGCAGCGTTGGTGATCCAGCACAGTGATCTTCAATGACGGGCTAACCTGGCTTGGTCACCGAAGAAGAGGGAGCCGGTGCATGGTTCTGTACGGCGGCAAGCTCGACATCGTTTGCAGACCCGTCGTGCAACGACATGGGCATTTTTTCATTTTCTTTTCTGTTTTCTTTAGGGAGTCTTCGAGTTTGGTTTGTGGCGGCATTGTTCCCATGTAGGAATAATGTTCACCCACTCTTTCCCTGTTCCATTGGTGTGTTTATCACCGGCGAAGGGCATGTGGAGCAGTGTCTTCGACGGATCTTTTGAGATTCGGTTGGTTTAGGTTTCCCTAGATCCGTCCGAATTCGGTCGCCGTTGTGGTCTTTGAAGTTTCTACACGCCCTTATCGGCGTTTTATTCTCCGGAATGACGATTTGCTTCATAGTTCACGGCCGATGGCGTCTCTTGGTCTGGATCGACGACTTCCTAGTCATTGCTTCTACAAGCTTTTGGGTTTTAAAAGTTTGCTTTGCTGAGGCGGAGACCCAGAGGCGGCATCGAGCTATGCTCACGGTGGACCACCGGTGGATGCAGGAGGAAGAAGACTTCCGCACCCAAGGATTTGAATATAATTTTATTTTTCTACATGGATGTGTTTGTAAAGACCTGTGATACTTAATATATGGCCTTAGGCCGTTCCGTAAAAGCTAGGTGCACTAGTTTTAAGCTACGTGTGTGTGTGCGCGCGCGAGCTCGTATACATCTGTGAGAGAAGAGAGTGGGGGAGAGTCTGGGAAGGCAACACCACCACGTGGGATGCAATTCATCTTCGATTTGTCCATGGACACTTAATCTTTGATATTGATGTTTTATTTGAACACTAGGTATAAACACAAATGCGCACAAGAAGATTTATGTGCAATCTGCTTGAAACTTATATTGTTGTCTAAAAGTTACGCTGCTACATGTGTGTTTTTGTATACCGTGGAACAGTGCAAATATTATGTAGCCCGTGTCCAAGTTGTTGTCATCATTTAATATAAAGTATTTTTCTTCTTCTTTTAGAGTAATAGCAACACCATTGATTAATTCTATTTTTTTACCAGGTACCCTTAGTTTATTATTCCTTAGAAGAACTCATATTTTTTTCATAGTTCTGGTTAGAATCGATATTGCTACTAATGACTAATGAATGCAAGAAATTATAAAATACTTTGTTTAATATGTTTTCGAGATGGTCTCAAACATGGAATAATATCATTGCATAGAAGGAAATACAAAGTTTGGTGAAGAAGGCAAGTTAATAGGACCCGCTACAAGCAATCCAAAGCGCAAGATAACACATAGTATGAGTGCACGCGCTCATACCAGCGGTCGTACCGCATGCCTTCAGCACCAAGGCGTCCACCCGAACAACTTCTATAAAGGAGGTCACGTCAAAATCTCAACAGGAGAACCACCATTTGTGAAACAGTGAACGAGAATCTATCTTCTAACCCTAGCCACCAACATTTCCCATCTCATCTCCATAGCCACTGCCACCATCATCACTGCAGACATTCTCTTCAAGTTAGTCATACTTGTAATCGGTGCATCGCAACCGATAACTACTGTAAAACATATTATGAATCAATCATTCATCTTTATGTCGTCTTCAATGAGTTCATCTTGCGATCCGGTCGTCATGTGTGAGTAATGCGGTAAGGCAATGGGTTGATGCAAGGCCTTGCAACCGTATGTATTTGTGAACGGGATTGTTGGAATGACTTTGCATATTTGACGTTATTTGTATGTGTGCGACTGCAACAGAGTTGTGTTTTGTCTTCTTCTCGTTCTAAGGCCCTGCAAGCACCCAAGACCCCGTAGACCCATCAAAGAGGAGGTAGGACGCAAGGATGTGTGGAACACCATTCTGAACACTAGTGAGAGAAAGGATTAGTATGACAGTGGATAGCTATTCCTTGGGGTAAATGAGGTTTAGTCATTAAAAGCACAATGTTTTTGTCTGAAATAATTCTTAATAACTGAGGTAACCCTCGCGGCAGTAAGGGCCATCGATTGGACAACTGACTCTCAATGCAGGTTATGACGGGTCATGGCGTACTTTGGGCACATCCCCACTTCATCACATTGTAAGTACATCGTAATGGTTGTCTTCCAGGACTGTTTATTATCAAGATGAGATCCCAAGCGCAAGTATAAGATTGTGAGAGTAACATCTCATACCCATGCCTATTTCAATATTATTGTTTACTTCCAAAAAGGTTGTCAAAGGCCGGGTTAAAACATGAATTTAATTCGATAACAATAACTTGTTTGACTCTCTGTCTTAGTGCACGTCCTATCGTGGGTTCGATACTAATGGTAACTTCTTGGGGAAAAGGTACGATAACCTTCTGCCATCCAAACTAGATCTCAAAGGGCATCAGTTTGGTCATAAAGTCCCTAGACCACAAAGGTCGCTTTCCAACCACCAAGGTCTAAGCACATCTATCCCACCATTAGTGATCACCAAGTTCGAGGATTAACTCAGGGTAGATCTTCACACAAAATAGCAATCCTCGGCCTTGTACATATCTTGGCTCTTGCAAACCTTGAAGACTTTCAAGTGAGTTATAAACATCTAGGAAGCACACCACTCCAAGAGTAAGAAGAAAAACAATGCCACTTGGATGAACTCTCAAATAAGATCAACTAGCAATCATAAAAATCCATGGATCTTATCTCTCTCCCCCTTCTCTCTCTCTCTCTCTCTCAAGAATCAAGTGTGTAGGTTAAAAGCAATAGAGGCAAAGCACTAAGAAAATGGCTTTCTCAAAGTTGGGGTTTTAGCCTTCTCAAATCGCGGGAAAAGGCTTCCGGCCTACCCACTCTAAGGTTATTAGGGTTTAGCTATAGGGAAAAACCAAAATCATGTTGTTGATGCCTGAAAAGCGTGTGCCCTCGACTCCTCGAGTACAAAGGTTTGACCCCGAATGTACTAGGGACATTAGACTTCTCCAGAAGTGCCCATAAGTATCATAAGGTACCGGACTATCAAGAAACACATATGAATATCAAATAACTTGAAGGTATCGGATGAAACGAGTTTGAAGGTACTAGATGAAGGATATCATGTTTTTGCCACTGAACAATCGTGTGCTCAGAAACTGAGGCTGACAGATCACCTAAGAAAATGATGGACAAAATGGGTAAGTCCTAGGTCGGAGGTAACTGGGAAAATAAGACCCGAAAGTGCAAGACTTACACCGGAACTCTATTGGCTAAAGCAAACAATGTGAGCTCGGAAGTGCTAGACAGAAAATCTCGAAGATATCAGAGCTAACAGATCACCTTATTAAATAGAATATAGACTCTATCCTTCCAAGCAACAATGTGCTTGGAGAGAACTTCTCTGTCAATCATAAAATACATTTATCTCTACTTGGTCGTAGCTTCAGTTTGCTTTCATTTAGGAAAAATTCCATTGGAGTTTCCAGTGGGGAGGTATGATCTCGGACAACTAACTTCACTTCCTCATTCAAAAATTAGCAAAGTTATGTCTGGCCTGGAGGTACAGAAGTAATGGCTCAACAATTCCAGAACAGCATTGTTGTAGATGATCAATGGAGCCATCAAACCTTCTGTCGAGGGCACAATGGAACTCTCAATGAAAGCACCAATGTCGGTGTCAAAACCGGCCGATCTCGAGTAGGGGTCCCGAACTGTACGTCTGAGGATCGAAGGTAACAGGAGGCATGGGACATGATGTTTACCCAGGTTCGGGCCCTCTTAATGGAGGTAATACCCTACTTCCTGCTTGGTTGACTTTGATGAGTATAGGGGTTACAAGAGTTGATCTACCTCGAGATCGTAATGGCTAAACCCTAGATGTCTAGCCTATATGATTTTGTGTTAGCCTCTACGGACTAAACCCTCCAGTTTATATAGACACCGGAGGGGGCTAGGGTTGTACAAAGTCAGTTTACAGAGGAAGGAATCTTCATATCCGAACTCCAGGCTTGCCATCCACGCAGAGGAGAGTCCCATCCGGACACGGGGGAAGGCCTTCAATCTTGTATCTTCACAATCCATCAGTCCGGCCCATATCACATAGCCCGGACGCCTGAGGACCCCATAATTCAGGACTCCAGTAGCCCCTGAACCGGTCTTCTGATGATGGTGTGTACGGCGCGCAGACTGTCTTCCGCATCACAAGGCGGGTTCCTCCTCCGAATACTCCAACGCAGTATCCTGAACATAAGAACTGTGTCCGACTCTGTATAACAATTACAGCCCTAGCAACAAAGGCACAATACTTAATCAAAACAAAGTATGTATACTGACAGCTTTTTCGGCGAGACGTTACGTCCGACCTTTATTATTTTAGACCGTTTTTCTGGCCTACCGCTTCGTGTTTCGAGACACGGCCTCTACTGACATGTCTTGTTAAAGCAAGGATCGTGTCGCTCTTATCACGGGGTTCTCATCAATACGGGTTTGGATAATCCAACCATGCCGTTCACACGAGCCCTTGGGAATAGGCAAAATTTAAGGCTTGTGAGGGGGAGCGCTTGGTATTCATAGCCTAGATAAGTGGATAAAGATCCACCTTTGCCTCCCACGTCCTCTTTCCTTCGCCTCCCCGTCCTCGAGCTCCAGCGCCCAAGTTCTAATCTCTCCCACCACCACCAACCTCTCCGACCATGGCCGGATCTAGTTCTCAAGGCAAGTGGATGGTCTCCTCCGTGACGGAAAGGACATTAAGGAGCTTCGAGAGGCGAGGTACTTGACTGCGGAGATCAAACACAGGCTCCCTACTCCAGAGCAGATAATCCCTACTCCGGAACCTGGCGAAAGGGTGGTATTCATCCCCCACTTCCTTCGTGGGCTAGGGTTTGCCCTTCATCCCTTTGTTTGCGGTCTCGTGTTTTATTATGGGCTAGATTTTCACGATCTAGCCCCGAACTCCTTCCTCCACATTTCGGCGTTCATCGTCGTGTGTGAGGCATTCCTCCGCATCCCTCCCCACTTCGCCCTGTGGCTCAAGGTTTTTAATGTGAAGCCGAAGGTGGTCGACGGGCAGCACGCGGATTGTGGCGGCGCCATGGTGAGCAAGCTTGCCAATGTTACCTGGCCTCAAGGGACCTTTGTGGAGACCGTCAAGATATGGCAGCAGGAGTGGTTCTATATTACCGAACCCCGCGACACCAATTGGGCGGCCGCCCCCACATTCAGATCCAGACCTCCGCTGTGGCTCGCGTCATGGACCAACAAGGGTCTAGACTGGGGATCGTCCGATGAGGTGCTGACGCTGTAAAAGTGTTGGGGAACGCAGTATTTCAAAATTTTTACCTACGATCACGCAAGATCTATCTATGTGATGCATAGCAACGAGCGGGAGAGTGTGTCCACGTACCCTCGTAGACCGAAAGCGGAAGCGTTTAGTAATGCGGTTGATGTAGTCGAACGTCTTCGCGATCCAACCGATCAAGTACTGAACGCACGACACCTCCGCGATCTGCACACGTTCAGCATGGTGATGTTCCTCGTACTCTTGATCCAACTGAGGCCGAGGGAGAGTTCCGTCAGCACGACGGCGTGGTGACGGTGTTGATGAAGTTAGGGCTTCGCCTAAGCACTACAATGATATGACCGAGGTGGAATTCTGTGGAGGGGGGCACCGCACACGGCTAAGACAACTGTCAACTTGTGTGTCTATGGGGTGCCCCCCTCCCCGTATATAAAGGAGTGAAGGAGGGAGAGGGCCGGCCCTCTCTATGGCGCGCCCAAGGGGGGAGTCCTATTCCCAGTAGGAGTAGGTCCCCCCTTCCCTAGTTGGAGTAGGAGAAGAAGGAAGAGGGAGAGAGGGAGAAGGAAAGGGGGGCCGGCCCCCACCCCAATTCGGATTGGGCTTGGGGGGGGGGCGCCCTCCACCTGGCCTCCTCCTCCTCTCTTCCACTAAGGCCCAATAAGGTCCATTGACTCCCCGGGGGGTTTCGGTAACCTCCCGGTACTCCGGAAAATGCCCGAACTCATCCGGAACCATTTCGGAGTCCAAACATAACCTTCCAATATATCAATCTTTATGTCTCGACCATTTCGAGACTCCTCGTCATGTCCGTGATCATATCTGGGACTCGGAACTACCTTTGGTACATCAAAACACATAAACTCATAATACCGATCATCATCGAACGTTAAGCGTGAGGACCCTACGAGTTCGAGAACTATGTAGACATGACCGAGACTCATCTCCTGTCAATAACCAATAGCGGAACCTGGATGCTCATATTGGCTCCCACATATTCTACGAATATCTTTATCGGTCAAACCGCATAACAACATACGTTAATCCCTTTGTCATCGGTATGTTACTTGCCCGAGATTCGATCGTCGGTATCTCAATACATAGTTCAATCTCGTTACCGGCAAGTCTCTTTACTCGTTCTGTAATGCATCATCTCGTAACTAACTCATTCGTCACATTGCTTGCAAGGCTATAGTGATGTGCATTACCGAGAGGGCCCAGAGATACCTCTCTGATACACGGAGTGACAAATTCTAATCTCGATCTATGCCAACCCAACAAACACCTTCGGAGACACCTGTAGAGCATCTTTATAGCTTGCTACCTTCTAAAATGGAAGATAAGAGCTGTATCAAATCCAAATAATCTTTACACGATTTCCAATAAAATAAGGGTCAGTTTAGTGAATCCCCCTTCCAAACACCAACCCAATCTCCATTCCTTGATGTAACCCAGTTACGTTGTGACGTTTGATAGCACACAAAGTGTTCCTCCGGTATTCGGGACTTACATAATCTCATAGTCATAGGAACATGTATAAGTTATGAAGAAAGCAATAGCAATAAACAAAACGATCATAGTGCTAAGCTAACGGATGGGTCAAGTCAATCACATCATTCTCTAATGATGTGATCCCGTTCATCAAATGACAACTCATGTCTATGGTTAGGAAACTTAACCATCTTTGATCAACGAGCTAGTCAAGTAGAGGCATACTAGTGACACTCTGTTTGTCTA
The DNA here is from genome assembly GCF_002575655.3 of Aegilops tauschii subsp. strangulata. NCBI lineage: Eukaryota > Viridiplantae > Streptophyta > Magnoliopsida > Poales > Poaceae > Aegilops > Aegilops tauschii. Next base: position 492,723,196 of record NC_053039.3, read on the forward strand.
TGTATCCACACATGTACTAAGTTTCCGGTTAATACAATTCTAGCATGAGTAATAAACATTTATCATGATATAAGGAAATATAAATAACAACTTTATTATTGCCTCTAGGGCATATTTCCTTCAGTCTCCCACTTGCACTAGAGTCAATAATCTAGATTACATAGTAATGATTCTAACACCCATGGAGTCTTGGTGCTGATCATGTTTTGCTCGTGAGAGAGGCTTAGTCAACGGGTCTGCAACATTCAGATCTGTATGTATCTTGGAAATATCTATGTCTCCCTCCTTGACTTTATCGCGGATGGAATTGAAGCGTCTCTTGATGTGTTTGGTTCTCTTGTGACACTACTAGGAAAAGGGCTATAGATAATATGGACACTAATGGCGCACCACACATGTGGTGCGCCACTACTATATACTAATGGCGCACCATGTGTTGGTACGCCATTAGTGTCCAAATACTAATGGCGCACCACATCCATGGTGCGCCACTACTAACAATTTTTTTTATTTTTTTTCCAAAACTAGTAATGGCGCACCAGGGGATAGTGCGCCATTACTAGTTTAACTAGTAATGGCGCACCACACCCTCGGTGCGCCACTACTAAAAAAATTTTTATTTTCAAAACTAGTAATGGCGCACCAGGGGACAGTACTGTCACAAAAGATTTTCATTGGACCCGATGTACTAGGTATGACACCTAGATCGGATATGAACCCCTTCATCCAGGCTCCTTCATTTGCTGCTTCCAAAGCAGCTATGTACTCCACTTCACACGTAGATCCCGCCACAACACTTTTCTTGGAACCGCACCAACTAACAGCTCCACCGTTCAATATAAATACATATCCGGTTTGCGACTTAGAGTCGTCCGGATCAATGTCAAAGCTTGCATCGACGTAACCGTTTACGACGAGCTCTTTGTCACCTCCATAAACGATAAACATATCCTTAGTCCTTTTCAGGTATTTCAGGATGTTCTTGACCGCTGTCCGGTGATCCACTCCTGGATTACTTTGGTACCTCCCTGCTAAGCTAATAGCAAGGCACACATCAGGTCTGGTACACAGCATTGCATACATGATAGAACCTATGGCTGAAGCATAGGGAATGACTTTCATTTTCTCTCTATCTTCTGTAGTGGTCAGGCATTGAGTTTGACTCAACTACACACCTTGTAACACAGGCAAAAACCCTTTCTTTGCTTGATCCATTTTGAACTTCTTCAAAACTTTATCAAGGTATGTGCTTTGTGAAAGTCCAATTAAGCGTCTTGATCTATCTCTATAGATCTTGATGCCCAATATATAAGCAGTTTCACCGAGGTCCTTCATTGAAAAATTCTTATTCAAGTATCCCTTTATGCTATCCAGAAATTCTATATCATTTTCGATCAACAATATGTCATCCACATATAATATCAGAAATGCTACAGAGCTCCCACTCACTTTCTTGTAAATACAGGCTTCTCCAAAAGTCTGTATAAAACCATATGCTTTGATCACACTATCAAAGCGTATATTCCAACTCCGAGAGGCTTGCACCAGTCCATAAATGGATCACTGGAGCTTGCACACTTTGTTAGCACCTTTAGGATCGACAAAACCTTCTGGTTGCATCATATACAACTCTTCTTTAAGATATCCATTAAGAAATGCTGTTTTGACATCCATTTGCCAAATTTCTTAATCATAAAATGCAGCAATTGCTAACATAATTTAGACAGACTTAAGCATCACTACGGGTGAGAAGGTCTCATCATAGTCAACTCCTTGAACTTGTCGAAAACCTTTTGCAACAAGTCAAGCTTTGTAGATAGTAACATTACCGTCAGCGTCAGTCTGCTTCTTGAAGATCCATTTATTTTCTATGGCTTGCTGATCATCGGGCAAGTCAACCAAAGTCCACACTTTGTTCTCATACATGGATCCCATCTCAGATTTCATGGCCTCAAGTGATACGTCCATTTTGCATCATGCTTTTATATCGATATATATTGCATTATGGGCTGTTATTACACGTTATGTTACAATACTTATGGCTATTCTCTCTTATTTTACAAGGCTTACATAAAGAGGGAGAATGCCGGCAGCTGGAATTCTGGGCTGGAAAAGGAGCAAATATTAGAGACCTATTCTGCACAACTCCAAAAGTCCTGAAACTCCACGGAAGTTATTTTTGGAAATAATAAAAAATACTAAGTGAAGAAAATACCAGAGGGGGGCCACACCCTGGCCACGAGGGTAGGGGGCGCGCCTCCCTACCTCGTGGGCCCCCCTGTTGGCCCTCTGGTGCCCATCTTCTGCTATATGAAGTCTTTCGTCCGAGAAAAAAAATCATAAGCAAGCTTACGGGACGAAACTCCGCCGCCATGAGGCGGAACCTTGGCGGAACCAATCTAGGGCTCCGGCAGAGCTGTTCTGCCGGGGACACTTCCCTCCGGGAGGGGGCAATCATCACCATCGTCATCACCAATGGTCCTCTCATCGGGAGGGGGTCAATCTTCATCAACATCTTCACCAGCACCATCTCCTCTCAAACCCTAGTTCATCTCTTGTATCCAATTCTTGTCTCTAAGTCAGAGATTGGTACCTGTAGGTTGCTAGTAGTGTTGATTACTCCTTGTAGTTGATGCTAGTTGCTTTATTTGGTGGAAGGTCACATGTTCAGATCCATTATGCATATTAATGCCCCTCTGATTATGAACATGAATATGCTTTGTGAGTAGTTACGTTTGTTCCCGAGGACATGGGAGAAGTCTTGCTATTAGTAGTCGTGTGAATTTGGTATTCGTTCGATATTTTGATGAGATGTATGTTGTCTCTCCTCTAGTGGTGTCATGTGAACTTCGACTAGATGACACTTCACCATTGTTTGGGCCTATAGGAAGGCATTGGAAGTAATAAGTAGATGATGGGTTGCTAGAGTGACAGAAGCTTAAACCCTAGTTTATGCGTTGCTTCGTAAGGGGCTGATTTGGATCCATATGTTTCATGCTATGGTTAGGTTTACCTTAATACTTCTTTTGTAGTTGCGGATGCTTGCAATAGGGGTTAATCATAAGTGGGATGTTTGTCCAAGTAAGGACAGCACCCAAGCACCGGTCCACCCACATATCAAATTACCAAAGTACCGAACGCGAATCATATGAACGTGATGAAAACTAGCTTGACGATAATTCCCATGTGTCCTCGGGAGCGTTTCCCTTTATATAAGAATTTGTCTAGGCTTGTCCTTTGCTACAAAAAGGATTGGGCCACCTTGCTGCACCTTAGTTACTTTATTTACGTGTCACTCGTTACAAATTATCTTATCACAAAACTATCTGTTACCTATAATTTCAGTGCTTGCAGAGAATACCTTGCTGAAAACCGCTTATCATTTCCTTCTGCTCCTTGTTGGGTTCGACACTCTTACTTATCGAAAGGACTACGATAGATCCCCTACACTTGTGGGTCATCATCAAGCCATTTTGCAGAATCTGGGCTCATCATCGCTTCCTCATAGTTCGTAGGTTTGTCATGGTCAAGTAACATGACCTCCAGAACAGGATTACCGTACCACTCTGGTGCGGATCTTACTCTGGTTGACCTACGAGGTTCGGTAGTGACTTGATCTGAAGTTTCATGATCATCATCATTAGCTTCCTCACTAATTGGTGTAGGAGTCACAGGAACCGGTTTCTGTGAAGAACTACTTTCCAATAAGGGAGCAGGTACAATTACCTCATCAAGTTCTACTTTCCTCCCACTCACTTCTTTTGAGAGAAACTCCTTCTCTAGAAAGGATCCATTCTTAGCAACGAATATCTTGGCTTCGGATCCGTGATAGAAGGTGTACCCAACAGTCTCTTTTGGGTATCCTATGAAGACACATTTCTCCGATTTGGGTTCGAGCTTATCAGGTTGAAGCTTTTTCACATAAGCATCGCAGCCCCAAACTTTAAGAAACGACAACTTGGGTTTCTTGCCAAACCATAGTTCATATGGTGTCGTCTCAACGGATTTAGATGGTGCCCTATTTAACGTGAATGCAGCCGTCTCTAAAGCATAACCCCAAAACGATAGCGGTAAATCAGTAAGAGACATCATAGATCGCACCATATCTAATAAAGTGCGGTTACGACGTTCAGACACACCATTACGCTGTGGTGTTCCGGGTGGCGTGAGTTACGAAACTATTCTGCATTGTTTCAAATGAAGACCAAACTCGTAACTCAAATATTCTCCTCCACGATCAGATCGCAGAAATTTTATTTTCTTGTTATGATGATTTTTCACTTCACTCTGAAATTCCTTGAACTTTTCAAATGTTTCAGACTTACGTTTCATCAAGTAGATATACCCATATCTGCTCAAATCATCTGTGAAGGTGAGAAAATAACGATACCCGCCGCGAGCCTCAATATTCATTGGACCACATACATCAGTATGTATGATTTCCAACAAATCTGTTGCTCGCTCCATTGTTCTGGAGAACGACGTTTTAGTCATCTTACCCATGAGGCATGGTTCGCAAGTACCAAGTGATTCCTAAAGTCCATCAGTATGGAGTTTCTTCATGCGCTTTACACCAATATGACCCAAACGGCAGTGCCACAAATAAGTTGCACTATCATTATCAACTCTGCATCTTTTGGCTTCAATATTATGAATATGTCTATCACTACTTTCGAGATTCAACAAAAATAGACCACTCATCAAGGGTGCATGACCATAAAAGATATTACTCACATAAATAGAACAACCATTATTCTCTGATTTAAATGAATAACCGTCTCGCATCAAACAAGATCCAGATATAATGTTCATGCTTAACGCTGGCACCAAATAACAATTATTCAGGTCTAAAACTAACCCCGAAGGTAGATGTCGAGGTAGCGTGCCGACGGCGATCACATCGACTTTGGAACCATTTCCCACGCGCATCGTCACCTCGTCCTTAGCCAACCATCGCTTAATCCGTAGTCCCTGTTTCGAGTTGCAAATATTAGCAACAGAACCAGTATCAAATACCCAGGCACTACTACGAGCATTAGTAAGGTACACATCAATAACATGTATATCACATATACCTTTGTTCACCTTGCCATCCTTCTTATCCGCCAAATACTTGGGGCAGTTCCGCTTCCAGTGACCAGTCCCTTTGCAGTAGAAGCACTCCGTCTCAGGCTTAGGTCCAGACTTGGGTTTCTTCTCTTGAGCAGCAACTTGCTTGCCATTCTTCTTGAATTTCCCTTTCTTCCCTTTACCCGTTTTCTTGAAACTGGTGGTCTTGTTGACCATGAACACTTGATGCTCCTTCTTGATTTCTACCTCCGCAACCTTTAGCATTGCGAAGAGCTCGGGATTTTTTTTGTTCATCCCTTGCATATTATAGTTCATCACGAAGCTCTTGTAGCTTGGTAGCAGTGATTGAAGAATTCTGTCAATGACACTATCATCAGGAAGATTAACTCCCAATTGAATCAAGTGCTTGTTATACCCAGACATTTTGAGTATATGTGCACTGACAGAACTATTCTCCTCCATTTTGCAGCTGTAGAACTTATTGGAGACATCATATCTCTCAATCCAGGCATTTACTTGAAATATTAACTTCAACTCCTGGAACATCACATATGCTCCATGACGTTCAAAACATCGTTGAAGTCCCGGTTCTAAGCCGTAAAGCATGGCACATTGAACTATCGAGTAGTCATCAGCTTTGCTTTGCCAGACGTTCATAACGTCCGGTGTTACTCCTGCAGCGGGTCTTGCACCTAGCGGTGCTTCCAAGACGTAATTCTTCTGTGCAGCAATGAGGATAATCCTCAAGTTACGGACCCAGTCCGTGTAGTTGCTACCATCATATTTCAACTTAGCTTTCTCTAGGAATGCATTAAAATTCAAAGGAACAGTAGCACGGGCCATTGATCTACAACAACATAGACATACAAAACACTATCAGGTACTAAGTTCATGATAAATTAAAGTTCAATTTAATCATATTACTTAAGAACTCCCACTTAGATAGACATCCCTCTAATCATCTAAGTGACCACGTGATCCAAATCAACTAAACCATGTTCGATCATCACGTGAGATGGAGTAGTTTTCAATGGTGAACATCACTATGTTGATCATATCTACTATATGATTCATGCTCGACCTTTCGGTCTCAGTGTTCCGAGGCCATATCTGCATATGCTAGGCTTGTCAAGTTTAACCCGAGTATTCTGCGTGTGCAAAACCGGCTTGCACCCGTTGTATGTGAACGTAGAGCTTATCACACCCGATCATCACGTGGCGTCTCGGCACGATAAACTGTAGCAACGGTGCATACTCAGGGAGAACACTTGTACCTTGAAATTTAGTGAGAGATCATCTTATAATGCTACCGTCAATCAAGCAAGATAAGATGCATAAAGGATAAACATCACATGGAATCAATATAAGTGATATGATATGGCCATCGTCATCTTGTGCCTTTGATCTCCATGTCCAAAGCACCGTCATGATCACCATCGTCACCAGCGCGACACCTTGATCTCCATCGTAGCATCGTTGTCGTCTCGCCAACTATTGCTTCTACGACTATCGCTACCGTTTAGTGATAAAGTAAAGCAATTACATGACAATTGCATTTCATACAACCATATGGCTCCTGCCAGTTGCTGATAACTCTGTTACAAAACATGATCATCTCATACAATAAAATATAGCATCACGTCTTGACCATATCACATCACAACATGCCCTGCAAAAAAGTTAGACGTCCTCTATTTTGTTGTTGCAAGTTTTATGTGGCTGCTACGGGCTTAGCAAGAACTGTTCTTACCTACGCATCAAAATCCCAACGATTTTTCGTCAAGTGTGCTGTTTTAACCTTCAACAAGGACCGGGCGTAGCCACACTCGATTCAACTAAACTTGGAGAAACTGGCACCCGCCAGCCACCTGTGTGCAAAGCACGTCGGTAGAACCAGTCTCGTGTAAGCGTATGCGTAATGTCGGTCCAGGCCGCTTCATCCAACAATACCGCTGAATCAAAGTATGACATGCTGGTAAGCAGTATGACTATTATCGCCCACAACTCTTTTGTGTTCTACTCGTGCATATAACATCTACGCATAGACCTGGCTCGGATGCCACTATTGGGGAACGCAATATTTCAAATTTTTACCTACGATCACGCAAGATCTATCTATGTGATGCATAGCAACGAGCAGGGGATTGTGTCCACGTACCCTCGTAGACCGAAAGCGGAAGCGTTTAGTAATGCGGTTGATGTAGTCGAACGTCTTCGCGATCCAACCGATCAAGTACCAAACGCACGCACCTCCGCGATCTGCACACGTTCAGCTCGGTGACGTCCCTCACACTCTTGATCCAGCTTAGGCCGAGGGAGAGTTCCGTCAGCACAACGGCGTGGTGATGGTGTTGATGAAGTTACCGGCGCAGGGCTTTGCCTAAGCACTACAACGATATGACCGAGGTGGAATTCTGTGGAGGGGGGCACCGCACACGGCTAAGACAACTGTCAACTTGTGTGTCTATGAGGTGCCCCCCTCCCCATATATAAAGGAGTGGAGGAGGGAGATGGCCGGCCCTCTCTATGGCGCGCCCAAGGGGGGAGTCCTACTCCGAGTAGGAGTAGGTTTCCCCCCTTCCCTAGTTGGAGTAGGAGAAGAAGGAAGAGGGAGAGAGGGAGAAGGAAAGGGGGGGCCGGCCCCCACCCCAATTCAGATTGAGCTTGGGGGGGGGGGCGCCCTCCACCTGGCCGCCTCCTCCTCTCTTCCACTAAGGCCCAATAAGGCCCATTGACTCCCCGGGGGGTTCCGGTAACCTCCCGGTACTCCGGAAAATGCCCGAACTTATCCGGAACCTTCCGGTGTCCAAACATAGCCTTCCAATATATCAATCTTTATGTCTCAACCATTTCGAGACTCCTCGTAATGTCTATGATCATATATGGGACTCGGAACTACCTTCGGTACATCAAAACACATAAACTCATAATACCGATCGTCATCGAACTTTAAGCGTGCGGACCCTACGAGTTCGAGAACTATGTAGACATGACCGAGACTCATCTCCGGTCAATAACCAATAGCGAAACCTGGATGCTCATATTGCCTCCCACATATTCTACGAAGATCTTTATCGGTCAAACCGCATAACAACATATGTTGTTCCCTTTGTCATTGGTATGTTACTTGCCCGAGATTCGATCGTCGGTATCTCAATACCTAGTTCAATCTCGTTACCGGCAAGTCTCTTTACTCGTTCCGTAATGCATCATCTCGTAACTAAATCATTAGTCACATTGCTTGCAAGGCTTATAGTGATGTGCATTACCGAGAGGGCCCAGAGATACCTCTGCGATACACGGAGTGACCAATCCTAATCTCGATCTATGCCAACCCAACAAACACCTTCGGAGACACCTGTAGAGCATCTTTATAGTCACCCAGTTACATTGTGACATTTGATAGCACACAAAGTGTTCCTCCGATATTCTGGAGTTACATAATCTCATAGTCATAGGAACATGTATAAGTTATGAAGAAAGCAATAGCAATAAACAAAACGATCATAGTGCTAAGCTAACGGATGGGTCAAGTCAATCACATCATTCTCTAATGATGTGATCCGTTCATCAAATGACAACTCATGTCTATGGTTAGGAAACTTAACCACCTTTGATCAACGAGCTAGTCAAGTAGAGGCATACTAGTGACACTCTATTTGTCTATGTATCCACACATGTACTAAGTTTCTGGTTAATACAATTCTAGCATGAATGATAAACATTTATCATGATATAAGGAAATATAAATAACAAGTTTATTATTGCCTCTAAGGCATATTTCTTCAAAAAGCACATAAAAAGTGTCATGGAGAAGAACACTAGTCTCACTGACGTGATCCAGGTAATGCTCGTCCGCCGAATCCTTCCCTGCCAGCGAAGGCCTCTCCGTATGTGGGAGTTCAATCCGGAAGGACCGCGGAACCTGCAGCGATTCTTTGGCACTACGCAGAAAGAGATTTGGAAACAACTTTTTAAGGCTCGGGAATCTTGGCCGGAGAGGTCCGAGGACATCGGCCTTGACTGCACTCACCCAGCCACCTTGCCTTTAAATTTCCGAACATAGCTTAGTTCATTAATCTGGGGGGGGGGGTGTACTGAAAACTCAATCCTCTGAACAGGTCTGGATCAAGAAGGCGGAGCGGATCAGGTGCTCGGTGTCGGTGTCAAAACCGGTGGATCTCAGGTAGGGGGGTCCCGAACTGTGCATCTAAGGATCGAAGGTAACAGGAGATAGGGACACAATGTTTACCCAGGTTCGGGTCCTCTTGATGGAGGTAATACCCTACTTCCTGCTTGATTATCTTGGATGAATATGGGCGTTACAAGAGTTGATCTACCTCGAGATCGTATGGCTAAACCTCACCCTATGCAAAACCGAACCGAAAACCAAAAACCGAACCAAAATTCCGGTTTTTTCAAGTTATGGTTATGGTTTCAGTTTGCAAAATAAGAAACCATATTGAATTCGGTTTTTCGGTTTAATACCGAAAAAAATCGGTTAAACCGAACAAAACCGAAAGGCACAGTAGCTTTCACACAATCACAGGCCCATCGCTCGCAGCAGCGCCCGAGCGGCCCAGCGCCCCAGCCTAACCCTCACGCACGCACGGGCTTTCCCCTGCTTCAACCCTAGCAATCCACACTCAGAACCGCACGCACACGCAGAGCAGCAGAGAGAGGGATGGCGGCGGCGCCCTAGCTAGGTCACACTCCGGCCGTCCGGCGCATCCATCCGCTCCACTCCGTCCTCCGTCGCGCACACCGGCATCGCCATCCTCCGCCCTCCGTCGTCAGTCGCGCGCATCAGCATCGCCGTCCTCCGCCCTCCGTCCTCCATCGCACGCACCAGCATCGCCGACTTCTGCCCTCCGTCTTCCGCGTTGCTGACCTTCGTCCTCCGTCGCGCGCACCAGCACACGCCTCCACGGAGCAAGACACGAGTCGCCGACGCCGGATGGTAAGGCACTTTGTTTTTTCATCTTGATTCACTCTAGTAGAATAGTTGTTCAGTAGCGAACACACACGTAGATGTGATGACTTGCAGTAGCATCTTCCCGGTCTCATGCTAGAATAGTTGTGTGATACTTGCAGAAGAAATTAATCTGGTAATTGCAAACACACACATAGATGTTTCCTATTTAGTTTTCCAGTAATTCTTTATTTTCTAGTGTTGGTTCTAGTATTAGTCACTGATCTGAATAGAAACTACCTGGCTTGTTTTTTCAGATGTCTGATAGTGTCAACCTTGGTGCTGGTTATGCTGCTGGTCAAGGTTCCTTACCAGAAACAGAACCTGATGTTACCAATGGCAGTGCTAGCAAGAAAAGGAACAAGAGGTCAAGGCATGGACGCACTTCACAGTTCAGAGTGAGCTTACCTTCCAAGTTTGTGCTGATGGAAATTCTGTGGTTCCATGGCAATACATTGAGAAAGAAGTTAGAGAAGCATTTGCTCGCATGATAGTGATAGATGAGCTTCCATTCATATTTGCAGAGAAAGAAGGTTTTAGGTTCTTCATGTCTAAAGCTTGCCCTAGGTTCACTGTGCCATCTAGGACATCTATGTATAGAGATATCATTGCTCTTTATGAAGCTGAGAAAGCTATGCTTAGAAAATATTTCATTGATTCACGTCAAACTGTTTGCCTCACCACTGATACATGGACATCAAAAAGACAACAAATCTACATGGTTCTTACTGCACATTTCATCGATTCTGGGTGGAATCTTAGAATTTTTTTATCAGCTTTGTCTTGATAGATGGACACAAAGGGGATGATATTGGGAAGTCATTAGAAAAATTACTGATTGAGTGGGGCATTGAACGAGTGTGCACTATTACCGTAGATAATGCGAGTTCTAATGACACTTGCTTAGCCTACATGAAGAGATCTTTGACAAATAGGGGCTGTACACATGCAAAAAGTCAATATCTTCACATGAGGTGTGTGGCTCACATTGTTAATCTTGTGGTCCAGGATGGGCTTAAGATAATGTGCCATCCTGTAAACAGAATTCGCAATGCTATCAAGTTTGTTAGAGCTTCCCCAACTAGACTGGATGTATTTAAGAAGTGTGCCCTGTGTACTTCTGCTGGAGTGCTGGTTCTTGGCTGCTTGTACACTAGTACTTGTACTGGACATGTTTTCGTTCTAGAATTTCTTCATTTGCTTGTACTGGACATGTACTAACATAAATTGTCTAGAATTTCTTCAAACACGTCACTAGGTTGTGCTTGTACCCCATACTTGTATTGGACATATACAAAATTTGTTTCTTCATCTAGCCCTCCGGTTTATATAGACACTGGAGGGGCCTAGGGTTGTACAGAGTCGGTTTACAGAGAAAGGAATCTTCATATCCGAACACCAAGCTTGCCACCCACGCAAAGGAGAGTCCCATCCGGACACGGGAGAGAATCTTCTATCTTGTATCTTCGCGGCCCATCAGTCCGGCCCACGTCACACAGCCCGGACGCCCGAGGACCCCCTAATCCAGGACTCCCTCACTAGCCCCTGAACCAGGCTTGAATGACGATGTGTCCGGCGCGCAGCTTGTCTTCGGCATTGCAAGGTGGGTTCCTCCTCCGAATACTTCAAAGCAGTCCTCGAACACAGAAGATGTATCCGGCTCTGTTAAACAGGTACCACACACAACCGCAAAGAGTATAATATTTAACAAGTCCCATCAGCTGACAGCCCCCGAGGCGAGACGTTACATCCCCGCCCGGTCATTATTTTGAACCATTTTTTAGCCTCTCGATCCACGTCTCGAGACGCGGTTTTTATTAGCACATCTTGTCGAAGCAGAGATCGTGTCCCCTTATTGCGGGATTCTCATTAATACAGGTGTGGGTAACCCAACCGTGTCGTTTGCACGATTCCTTGGAAATAGGCGTTTTTAAGGTCGCGAGGAGGCGCTCGGTATTCATTGCCTTTATAAAGAGGTACAGACCCGTCTTTCTCCCCCAGGCTTCTGTCTCCTCGAGCTTCAGCGCCAAAGTCTCGACTTCTTCTACTGCCACCCAACCCTCCAATCATGTCCGGATCTAACTACCAAGGTGGGTGGGTGGCCTCCTCGGTCACCGAGGGGACGCCGCGAAGCTCTGGGAGGCGAGGTATCTGATTGCGGAAATCCCCCATAGGCTCCCTGCAAAAGGGCAGGTTATCCCTACACCAAAATCCGACGAGAGAGTTGTATTTGTCCCTCACTTGCTCCGCGGGCTAGGGTTTGCTCTCCACCCCTTCGTTCGCGGTCTCATGTTCTATTACGGGCTAGATTTTCATGATCTAGCCCGAACGCTTTCCTTCACATCTCGGCGTTTATCGTCATGTGTGAGGCCTTTCTCCGCATCGCTCCACACTTCGGCCTGTGGCTTAAGACTTTCAATGTGAAGCCGAAAGTAGTCAATGCCGAACAGGTAGAGTGCAGCGGCGCGACGGTGAGCAAGCTCGCCAATGTCGTTTGGCCAAAAGGCACCTTCATAGAGGCCGCCAACTTATGGCAGCGGGAGTGGTTCTATATCACTGAACCCCGTGGTACCAAATGGGCAACCACACCTGCGTTCCGATCCGGCCCTCCACCGCAGCTCGCATCGTGGATCAATAAGGGGCTAGACTGGGGATCAGTTAACGAAGTGCGGATGCTACAAGGCCGCATCCAGAACATCATTGAAAAGGACACCAGCCTCATTAACGTGATCCAGGTAATGCTAGTCCGCCGGATCCTTCCGTGCCAGCGACGGCCCCTCCGTATGTGGGAGTTTAACCCGGAAGGACCGCGGACCCTTCAGCAATTTTTCAACACAACGCACAGAGGGATGTGGGAATTACTCTTCAAGACTCAAAAGCAATGGTTGGACACATCCGAAGACATCGGCCTCGACTGCAACCATCCGGAAACCTCGGTAAGCACTCAATTGTTCAGCGCAGTCTGATTTATTATCCCATAGTGATGTACTAAGAAACCTGCCTTCGATCAGGGCTGGATAAAGAAGGCGGAGCGAATCAGGTGTCCGGCTCCACTTCTTGAAGACTCAGCTAATCCTGTGTTGATGAGGATGCTGCCTCCGGCGCCGTATCAAGTGTCGGCGAAGGAGGACAAAGTTAAAGAGGCTGGAGGCGGCCCCCACTCTAAAGGTATGCAGGACGCTATGTCCGGGGAGACTGAAGCTCCCTCTTCTGAAGACGAAGATGGAGGGGAAGAAAAGGATGATATCCCTTCTCCCCCAGGGAAGAAAAGGACTGCCTCCGTGGATTTGGAGGTGGAGGCGCCCAAGAGGGGGAAGATATCCACGTTAGATGGTTCAGGTTCGGAAGCCGACGTTGTCACAAAGCATCTCTCTAGGGATAAGCCCCTCGCCAAATCGTAAGTGAACAGGGATGCTCTTAGACATATCCCGTTCTATTTGGGTTGCAAGGGTAACTTTTAAACTATATGTTTGCAGTTCGGCCCGCTATATTCCGCAACAATCCTCGTCATCGGGGGACTTGCCTCCGGAGATGATGGAAAGCGACACACCTCCACAAGCCTCCTTGCCTCTTAGGGCAGATGACTTCGAGGTGTCGTCCCAGAGGATCTCCCCTGACCATCAAGCGTCGCGGGGGACAATTAAGACAACGCCCGAGGGTGATACTTCGACCGCCATGGGTCCAGGGGGGCAGCCCCTACGGGGACCAATAGTGAGGCCCCCGGGCTATCCGGTTTACAACAAAAGATGACTAGGGTCAAGTAAGCGGAGCCCCGCAAAGGGAGTCCGCACTCCCGCGGCAGCCTCCAGGAATCCGGAGGTGCCGGATACTCTGATGGGCACTTTGCAAAGTGCATCCATCTCGGCGGAACATCGTACCTTAATGGGTACGGTAGTCGAGAGGATCCTGATTGAATGAAGCCTTCACGAGGCTGCTAAGAGGCTTCAAGGTATGCAATGTAATATCTTTGGCTGTACTTTTCATGCCAAAATGCACCTGTATATAGATAGTAGCCCCTGAGACTCTCTGGTCGGTTTCCAAAGGAAGGCGATCAGAGGATCAAAAAAGATGTGATCAGGAAGTAACTTATTTGACTTGAAAACAGGCTGTTACGTCAATGGCGACCGCCCAAGCTGCGGAAATTGCAGATCTGAAGCAGAAACTTGAGCGAGCTGATGAGGACATTACTCTTATTAACAGGCGGGTTGACGAGGCACAAGGTATGTTTTCGGACAGCCCACTTATGCATATATAACAGTATGAGCACGAAGCTGAAAATCACATACTGTGACCTACATAATTGTAGATGGTGCTGCCGCGGTTGAGACCCTCCGGGCCGAGCTTGCCCATGCCAAGGAGCAGGCCAGAGTGAGTAATGCGGCTGCCAAGAAGGCGGCTGCTGATTGGAAGGCCGAACAGGCCACTTGGCACCAGCAGGAGGAGAGAATGTCTATCATAGAGCAAGAGCTAAAGGAGGCCACTAGCAAGTGTAAATCACTTGAGGAGGATAACGTAGCCAAGGCAGCCGAACTCGACAAGGCTTTACAAGAGGAGAGAGAAGCCCAGTCCGAGTCTAGAGCGGCTCGAGAGGAGACCCGGCAAGCTGTGGAGATGGCAGCTGGTAAGCCCTTTCTTTTACAGACTAAGTTCGGCGACCCGAAGTATGCTCTACTTAATCAAGTATGGAGTTCTCCTGACGCGTTTTTGGACCTGCCGAAGAGTGTCGCCGACGCGGCGCAGTTCTTCCAATCGCGGGAAGGACGTACTGCGGAGAAGCTGTTCTGGTCACAGTTCAACGTACCACAACGTCCGGCGTTGCTAAACAAGCAAATGGCCCAGTGGGCCGAGCTCCACAAGATGTCTGGAGCTGCCATGAAGGACGTCGTAGTCCGGCTATGGCCGGCTGAACCCGTTCCGAATAGCTATTTCGGTTTGGTGCAGCGACTTGTCGAGGCAGTGCCTCGTATCGATGCAGTCAAGCGGTCAGTGTGTATAGAAGGTGCCCGGATGGCCTTCGCCCGTGTCAAGATGTCCTAGGTGAAGATGAAGGCAACCGATGTTGCAGCCAAGGGCCCGCCCGGAGGCAAGGACCACCGCATGCCAGAGCATTACTTGGAGGATGTCCTAGAGGGTGCCCGCTTGATAGAGAGCCAGTGCTCGAAAGATGTTATGTTCGAATAAATGTACCGGAATTGTGAGAACAATATTATGATACATTAAGGCTTTGTTATTTTTATACCTTTGCTTGAAAGTTATTTCCTCCTGTGCGGCCATTTTGTTAATAATCTGAAAGTTTGCCAGTCGTCGGCTTCAGCCCCCTCGCATATAATACGGGGGTGTTTGGAATAGCATCTGATCACACTTGACCCAACTTCTTGGTCAGTAAAGGAGGCGTTAGTGCGGCAAACTAGGCAATCAGACTATAGGGCTTTAACACTTTCACTTAGCCATAGGAGTTTGACGGTGGGTCTATGAAGTAGCCCCTGGTATGTACGCAGTTATCCGAATACGGTTGCGTTACATAAGTGACCAGAAAATGGTCCTTCGTGTAATACGGAAGAAATTGCAAAAGATTCTAATACGTCGCCGAGTGGTTGACCAGCTCTCGCCACATCATGACAGTCAGTTTTCGGCTTTCTCTACTGAGGTGCTTAACGAGGTGAACCAGAAACACAATCGCAGTATTTCTCCCTTTACTACCCTAGCCGATAAGACGGAACGTAAGGTAGTAAGCACAGGAGCCGGGCAACCCAACTATTTACCAAAGACATGATTCGGAGCTGATGCATATAATGCCAAACTCATGACGCCGAAGTATGCTGTAGAGCTGTTTGGACTTTTCGGCAACCCATATGTTGCGTATCGAGCCCCTAACGATTTATGCCGAGTTTTGTGCGTGAAACAACCGAAGAAGCAAAATACAGTTCTATGAGGAAAATCAAAAACCGAAGACGGATTATGTTCACTGGAATCTGATTGATACGTTGAACGTAATTGTACAGATTGTAACACCTCTACCCAGGACATTTTACATGTCAGGGGTCGAAGGCTGAGCAAAAAGGCTCTATACAGGTAGTAAATAGAATGTTTGGTCTACAAAAAATCCTTTGGACCTCCTGTCGCACGTCTGCGCTGCCTTTGCCTTAGCGAAAAAGGGTTCCTTAAAAGGAGTAATCTTTGGTAATTTTTATGAAACCGGGCTCAGATAGAGTCCTTGTAAGTCCGTAGGATGAACATGTTTTGATTTACCTGTGGCAAAAGAGAAGGAATAGTTAGAAAAAAGAGAAAAAATGTTGTAAGAGGACGAACCATATTGTAAGCCTATCAGTATGGTGCCTCCACCGAAGGTATTTTAAGTGCATAGTATGCACACGCGATACAAACTTCACGGTTATATGTGGCGAACGACGGAGGTAAGACTGCTAATCCAGTTTTAAAATTGACTGTCCCTGTGTAGTTAAGGCCGGTGGCTTAATGGCCGATGAGATATGCAGCTTGATGGGGCCGCTTTGCACTTTGGCTGCGATGGCCGCGGTATGCTCCTCGGTACGGAGGGAGCGTTCCGTGTTTCCGTTGACCGTGATGACGCGGTGTGGACCAGGCATCTTAAGCTTTAAATAGGCATAGTGTGGGACCGCATTGAAACGAGCGAAAGCGGTCCGCCCGAGCAGTGCATGGTAGCCACTGCGGAACGGGACAATATCGAAGATCAAGTCTTTGTTTCAGAAGTTTTCCGGCGAGCCGAAGACGACTTCCAATGTGATTGAGCCCGCGCAGTGAGCTTCTACGTCGGGTATTACTCCGTTGAAGGTAGCTGTGATGGGCTTGATTCTTGAAGGATCAATGCCCATCTTGCAAACAGTGTCTTGATAAAGCAGATTGATGCTACTGCCGTCATTCATAAGGACTCGTGTGAGATGGAATCCATTGATGGTTGGATCGAGGACCAGAGCGGCTGAACCTTCATGACGGATACTGGTTGGGTGGTCCTTGCGATCAAAAGTGACCAGGTAGGTGGCCCATGGGTTGAATCTTGGGGTGACCGACTCTATGGCGTAGACGTCACGCAGTGCGCGTCTTCGCTCCCTTTTGGGGATATGCGTGAAGTATATCATGTTTACTGTTTTTACTTCAGGGGGAAACTGCTTTTGTCCCCAGGTGTTCGGCTGGCGAGTCTCTTCGTCCTCGCTGTCATTGAGCGGCCCCTTCCCCTTGTGTTCGGCATTAAGCTTGCTGGCTTGTTTGAAAACCCAACACTTTCTGTTAGTGTGGTTGGCCGGTTTATCGGGGGTGCCATGGATTTGGCAGGGCCAGTCCAGTATCTTGTCTAGACTGGATGTACCATCTCTGTTAGCCTTAAATGGCTTCTTCCGTTGACCGGATTTGGAGCCACTGAATTCGGCGTTGACCGCCGTGTCTTGGGTTCCTTCATTATTGTTTTGACGCTTGTTTTTATTGCGTCATGGCTTGCCATTGCCGTCCCTGGTTTCGGAAGTGCCCGGATCGCTGGTGCTATTGCTTCTACGAGCAAGCCAGCTATCTTCTCCCACGCAAAAGCGGGTCATCAGTGCGGTAAGGGCTGCCATGGACTTCGGTTTTTCTTAGCCGAGGTGACGGGCGAGCCATTCGTCTTGGACGCTATGTTTAAAGGTTGCGAGGGCTTCGGCGTCCGAACAAACGACAATTTGGTTCTTTTTAATTAAGAACCTAGTCCAGAGTTTCCTGGCTGACTCTCCGGGCTGCTGTATGATGTGACTGAGGTCATCGGCGTCTGGAGGCCAGATATATGTAAGTTGTCGCGAAAGGCGTCCTCCAAGTCTTCCCAGTTGCCAATGGAGTTCTCTGGGAGGCTATTTAGCCAGTGCCACGCTGGCCCCTTTAATTTTAGTGGGAGGTATTTGATGGCATGCAGATCATCACCGCCGGCCATGTGGATATGGATAAGAAAATCCTTAATCTATACTGCGGGGTCGGTTGTTCCATCGTATGATTCGATATTCATAGGTTTAAACC
Source organism: Aegilops tauschii subsp. strangulata (assembly GCF_002575655.3). Lineage (NCBI taxonomy): Eukaryota > Viridiplantae > Streptophyta > Magnoliopsida > Poales > Poaceae > Aegilops > Aegilops tauschii. Next base: position 492,741,251 of record NC_053039.3, read on the forward strand.
CTTCTGGGAATTCGTGCTCGACTACAAAAAAAATACACTTCCATGATGATACGTGTTTGTCACAGTAGGTCACATTTTCTGTCATGCATGTACATCCATGAAAAATTTATGACAGAATCAAGATAGTCATACCTGTGCTGTCGTAGAAGTGTTCCATGACATTACCAAAATTATCATCACGGAAGTGTCCACTTCCATGACGATAAATCGCGCGTCACAGAAGTGCTTTCGTCAAGGGTGACCGACACGTGGCATCCTCCGTAATGGAACGCCGTTAAGCTATCGGGTCCGGTTTTGGATCCGATAACCCGTTAACAGCCCCGACCAATGGGGATTTTCCACGTGTAAAATCATCATTGGCTGGAGGAAACACGTGTCGGCTCACCGTTGGGACATATGTCATCCACTCATTGGACCAAAAGCGCCTATGATACGTCGACACGTGGCACGGCCCAACAGAGGCCCATTCCTGTGAAAAGGCCGGCCCGTTTGACTTGGTCAAAAGGTGGCGGGCCGGCCCACGGAAAGCCTGTTAACGGCCTGTTCGCATATAGCCCATTTACAGCCCGCTAACCCAGGGCCCGTTTACGGCCTATCCGAATTGGGCCCAGTAGCGTCATCTGGGCCGTCCAATATAATTCCAGCCCGTTGTAAATTCCGGCCCATGTATGGCCCATGACGTCTTTCGGCCCATATGAGGCCCTTTGTAACTCTTGGACCATTAACGACACTGCGGTGAAACTGGCCCGTAATGAACAGTGTATAATTTTATACCCATTAACGGCCCATTATTCTGTTGGGCCATTTCCAGCCCATGTTATCTTTCAGCCTTCTCAGGGCCCATTTATTCTTGGGCTCATTTCCAGCATTCAGTTACTTACGACCCGTTACTTCCATTTTTTGCTTGTGGGCCAAATTCAGCCCGTGGTTACAGTCGGCCCGTTTGTGGCCCGTTAATATGTTGGGCTGTTTTCATAGCGTCATCAAATACGGCCTATCAACGACGGCCTGTTATGGTCGGCCCATGAACGGGTGACTCCAACTCTAGCCCATTTACGGCCATAATGCGGTCTGTTTTTGGCCCATGTTTGGCCAATCGATCATACGGCCCGTCTAAGGCGCATTGATGATACGACTCGTAGAAGGCCCATTGTTTCTACGGACCGTAGAAGGCCCATTGTTTCTACGGCCCGTAGGAAGCCCAGTGTCACTACAGTAAATATTTAGCCCATGGCTTGTTAAAGGCGGGAAACTACTATAGGTTTAGACCTGCTAATGGCCCAAGATGATTATAGGCCCACGTTTTGGGTCATATGAGTAACGGGCCGGCCTGAAGACTGACAACACTGAGATCCACTAAACTTTCCGGCCTAAATTATAGCATACCGACCAAAGAATAAACATAGACTATACAACAAAGAAATTACGGCATATTACATCCACTGGGAATCAAAGTTCGCTACCGGTGATAATAAAGCGCAACATGACCGCGGATTACATACACTGGGCATCAAAGGTCGCCACCAGTGCATATAAACGCGCCGACAAAAGAATATACAAAACTGAGAGCACTTCAGAAGGCACTAGACCTGGCAAGCTCGGGCCCCGCAAGCATCCGAACAAGCTGATGAGACCTTAGTTGTGTCAACGATAGATGCTTCATCCCTAGCTGTATGGCACCATAGTGCGCAAGGCAGTCCCCTGACATCTTCATTACATCTTTGACTTCAACTCGGAGCTGAGCTGAAACAAGCCTTTCCACTTTAAGTTGAGACTGAAGAAGTCAAACTGATTGAGGCAGCGACTGCACAGAGGTTGTCTCACACCTGCTGGTGAGTAGCTTCAACGCACTGTCTTCATCAAGACAGGACCTTGGGGTCATCTCGCTGTCCTCAAGATGGTTTGGCTCACTATCTTTCCTAAAGTTCTGCCTGGCATAAGAGATACGACTCTGAAAGAGAAACAAGGAGACACGTAACAGGTTTCACAATTATATAAGCAAATAAATGGATCTATTCTACATAAGGAACATGTTTTTACAACTACAATTTAAAACTAGTAGTTGTTGCAAACATCCAATCAGATGTAAACAGCAGTGGAGGAAATGATGCCTATCCAAATCTATACTAGAAACAAGTTTGAAGGCTTGAGAAGGATGAACTTACATTACATGTTAACACGGGCTGGACAAAGCCCTTCTCCATGTTGATGGAAAGATAATTCAATAAATTCCCCAAAGAAAATTCTTTATAAGCGTTGCCATTATTCTACATTTTGCAAAGAGTAAATATAGATCAAATAATATTGGAAGAAATAGAGGATAATCAAGCTCAGGTGCAGACTGATGATACATAATCAAATAGCAATTAATTAAGTACAGCGTTACAAGGCAAAAGGTACTGACAAGAGGAATGCAGACATCAACATGTGCAGTGGCATTGGCTTTATTCAACATTTTGGTAAGAGTAAATGTAGATATGATAATTTGGAGAAAGTGAAGGGCAGGGCAGATAAGATGCAGAGTAATGCTAGACAATCAACTATCTCGCGATGCATGTACAGTAATACCACCGCTGTCCGTTATTAGTTGTCGCTCAAATGGATGTATCTAGCACTATTAAGTTCTAAATACATCCAATTGATCAACAATTAATTCGATACAGAGGGAGTACATGACAACAAGTACTTACATGAGCAATCCAAAACTTCATAACCATTGTGTTAATTCTACATTTATCTAAGAGTAAATATAGATCTTATAATTTCAAGCAAAGGGAGGATAAAGAAGCGAACATTTACAGTGATGCTACATAATCAAACAGCAATGAGTGTAAGTATGCTGACAAAGGGCAAGAGGTACTGACAAGAGCAATGAAGAGCCCAGTATTGTCGTGAGATCCTATGATCCTTTGAGCAAGGAGATTCATCTGAAATTAGTTTTCATACAAGAGAGAAGGTAAGGCACATGCAGAAATTTAGGAGTTCAAATTTTGAATTGATATCATAGACAGTACCTGACGCTGGGCTGTCAGCAGTTCTAATAGGGGTTTGGCCACTGGAGTAGGGGTAAAGTCTGTTACAGTTGGGCCTGTGTTTTCTGTGGCTGCTGATATATCTGATTTAACAGGTGACGGTGTCCTGGACTAGGGGGTACTCACCACGTCATCCCCCGATCAGTTAGATTGGGCCGAGGACCCCCATGGCCGTATACTCATGGGCCAGTTCAGACAGTTGCCGCATACAAGGAAGATTCCACAAGACTTGGTGATCAAGACAAGGACTCCTCCCCACCGGCGTATTCGGCTAGGACTCTTGTTATCCTAGGCCTCTGGTGCATTATATAAACCAGGGCCAGGCTAGTCGATAAATCATTACAACAATCATGATCTCATAGGCTAGACTTCTAGGGTTTAGCCATTACGATCTCGTGGTAGATCAACTCTTGTAACCCTATATTCATCAAGATCAGTCAAGCAGGAAGTAGGGTATTACCTCGATAGAGAGGGCCCGAACCTGGGTAAACATCGTGTCCCCTGTCTCCTGTTACCCATCGATCCATGACACACAGCTTGGGACCCCCTACCCGAGATCTGCCGGTTTTGACACCGACAATGGTGCTTTCATTGAGAGTTCCGCTGTGTGATCGGCAAAAGGATCAATGGCTCGTCTGCAGATCGAGTGCGACGTTGACATCTTCGTCACCAGCTCGACTAGTCACCTTGGCTTGACCGAGGACTATGCCCTGCCTCCGATCGTCATGTTCGGACGAGGGCCTTCATCAACATCAACTCCGATCTCTATCAAGATCATGTAGAATCATCGATGGGGCTCGGGGGCTCAACATCAACATTGCCCTCGGGCGATCGTGCTGTTTTTCTGGACAGCGAACTTGTATCCGCCACCACCACCTCCTCGAGTGTCATTTTAACGATTGCTTCGGTGGAATTGTGCGTAATTGAGTCTACAACGACCCTGGAAAATTTCGTCGAGTTCCGATGGAGGAATCTCTAGCAATCTATGATATACCGGAGCCCTGTCAAACCTGGACGACATTCTGGACCAGTTTAGGGCGTGGCGTCCAGCATCTAGCTCGGACGTCCTTTGGAAGATCCAACCGTTAATCGGCTGCGGAATTCCTATATCTACCACCCCTCAAAATTTCAGATCGGTCCGACCGTCCAAACTCCGGGAACCTTCCGATTAGTGCATCACTTTTCAGATCTGTTTTCTGCGCGAGAACGAATCCGACCCGAGTTCATCTTTTTTATGAACGGGATTTCAGACATCCTTTTTGAAGGAAGTTTTGTATGGGGTATTGTGTTTTGTTCCCAAACACGTCCCGCTAATTTTAAAGTATTTTCTATTATGATCTTCACCATCGCGCCGGTGTCAAACCAGCCCGACAACGCTCTACGGCTGCCGACCTGCGCTAGACACGTCGAGCCGAGCTCAACTTCTTCGAATCATCATCTCGGCAAGCCGAACAAGAGTTCGGCATTGTGAAGGATAAACCGTCACCAACATCGCCGCCCCACGGATTACACGGAGCGGGCACACCGGCATCGCCGCACGGTCACTTCATCAAGCCAGCATTGACCACGTCACAAGTTACGACCTGCATCGGCATGGCCGAACCGTTGCTTCATCAAGCCGATGTCCATCACGCCGAACTACTTCAACACCTCGGCTGACATGGCAGCTGCAACATCGCCTTACCGACCTGCTCCGTCTCCTCGTCTGGACCGGGGGCTTCGCCATCCCTTCATCAACATACTCTGGTGACTTCGGCGTCACCAGCCGGCAAGCTTTGTCACGTTAGCCGGACCGAGGGCTTTGCCTCGGCGAGCTAGCCTTTGCCAGCATCGCCATGTCGTCGCTTTATCGGCCATCAAGCAATGGGTGTGCGGATCGAGTCCCAATTTCGGGAGTCACCTTTATTCGGACTGCTACAATAAATAAACCAGGTGCTATTAATCCTAACAATTTTTGCTTGTTGGGTTTATTTTTCTTAAGGAATTATTACTCTGGTTTGTTCCATCATCTGTACACAGGTCTATCAAATGGCGGCCACATTAAAGACGGTCGCGTGGTGGTTCGGTCAGTTTCCGTACATAGTTCGGCGAACGCAGCATCCGAAACTCGGACCGCCCTGCAAATTCAGGCTTTGTCATGCCCTCACTGCGTCACGCCGATGCCCTGCATCGACATTGGCTTCGGCGCCAGGCCACATCTCTTTAAATAAATTATTTTTGCATAAAGCAATTATGCAAGGATTATATATATATATATATATATATATATATATATATATTATTTCCTGGACTGCACTGTTTTATGTGTGCAGGTAACCGATTTTGACCGCGTTACGCGGTCACTACTCTGGAGTGCCGAACTCCTTGCTCGGACACCTCGGGCCTGGGGGCTGGGACCTCGGCCATGCCGAGGAATGCAAACCTTGTCGGATCTGTCACAGATCAATGGGTGTGTCCGTCCCGCCACAAGCCCGAGTCGCGTCATCAACACCGAGCACATTAACCAGCTAAGTCGCTTTCATGCTCAAAAACTTTCAGTTTTAAATTTTGTTCGGTTCAACCAAGCATTATACTTTTTTGGCAAAAAGTCGTTTGTGACAAAGTTCCTTGTCAAAACTTTGTTTGTGACGCGCATATTCAAATACCCCGTTTATTTGGGGGGGCTTCCTTTATGGAGCTTTTCCTCTTGCATATGATTATACTTGTACGGCTTCGTTCCTTGTTCGTGTATTATGCCACAATATGCACCATATTGACTTAAGTGTTCTGCAAGCTGGGTTGCCTTGCTCCTGTGTTTACCCCTACGTTCCCGATTGTTCGGCTAGGGAGTAAAGGGAGCACCTCTGCGATTGTCACGACCGGGTCATCCGAGCTCTGACCTCAGACTGGGTGAAGCCGAAAGCTAGCGCTCTTATTGTTTTCAATCATGGTTGGCACACAACGGAACTCATGAGTACAAAAAATCTATTGCACAAGTCTCATAGTAATAATGAGCAACCGAAGAAAGGTATCGGTGGAGGTACTATTTTCTTCGAAGATGCTTCTTACACTTTGTTAGTAATATAGCATAAGTTCCCTGAGCGCACTTTGTCTATTACAGCCTCATGGCCTGATTGCCTGGTTATCGGAAACACCGTCGATATTCTCGACAGGTGGAGTACATAACACTCTTCAGCCCTTGACCGAAGAGGGAGAAGCCGACGGTCGGTTAAGACGCGTTTAAAGTTCGGGTGAACACATATATGATATAAGTACTTCGGTACATACAATCATTATACATAAAATTCTTTTACCCAAGTTACTTGGGGGCTCTTAAATTTATACGAGCTGTTTTATAGTAAATGTGTTTTCTTCTTGGTCGTTGCAAAGTCTTTCTCTACCGCTCCTTTTTTGACTCGAAGTCTTGAGATCGGATGTGTCATGTTAAAGCACGATAGAAGCACAATTTTTTTTTTCCAATTCTCGAATTGGCACCGAACACTTGATATTGTTCGAACGTCATGTTTTTACTGACTTTTTTGGTTTTTCCAAGCTTTTGGCACTTTTAAAACTATTTGTCTGTTTCCAGCATAAGTCTCGCAGTGCAGCGCCGGACACCTTTAGAGATTTGGCAAAAACATTCTCGGATATTGCTATATATGCATCGGTTTCGAATTGTGTCTTCGGTCTATAGTTGGGTTGTCTGGCTCCTATGCTTGCCTCCTACGTTTCGCTTTGTTCGGCTAGGTGTGCACCGGGAGAACCACTGCGATTGTGCTTCCAGCTTGCATGATTAAGCACCTCAGTGGAGAAAGCCGAAAACTGACTGTCACAATAAGCGCAAACTGGTCAACGATCCGATGACTATGTTAAATGATGGGCCGTTGATAACATTGGCCGAAGTGTTTACGGCTTGACCTCAGCTGTCGCCGAACACTAACCGGGGGCTCATAGCTAGCTTCCCCAGTTTAAAGCTCCTATGACTAAGTGAAAGTTATAAAGCCCGCATATCTGATTGCCTCGTTTCTGCTAACACAACCGCCTCCGGGCACCGAGACGTCGGCTAAGGGTCGTTTGTTATTGCGGAAACACCTTGCGTAGTATCTACAAAGGGGTAGAAGCCGACGATGGGCCACTTTGAACTGATAAACGGTGGCAATGGAGTTAAAATAAGTATATATCATCGGCGTTTGTATTTAATATACAAGGGCTGCCTTCCGTAATCATCGTTATAAAGCCATAAATATGCATCAATTTGACTTAAGATTTTGGCCAAGCTGGGTTGCCTGGCTCCTGTGCTTACCCCTACATTCCCGATTGTTCGGCTAGGCGGTAAAGGGAGCACCTCTGTGATTGTTACTACCGGGTCATCCGAGTTAGTACCTCAGACTGGGTGAAGCCGAAAGCTAGCAATCTTAAAGGATCACATTGGTCGGCAACGACGAAAATGAAAATTTTGGTTCATTAATACCATAGAGTTCGGGAACTTTCACCGAACTAAATCCTCAATATTTTCCTCCTACATTGGTCGGAGCGGAGGTTTCATGGTCATGCTTAGCATGACAACCCAAAGAAAGGAACCGATAGCGGAACTATTTTCTTTGGAAGATGTTTCTTACGTTAAAAAAGTAATATAACATATCTCTCCACGTACCTTTGTTTATAAAACCGTATGGCCGGATTGCCTTGTTTGTCGTAAATCTTTGCCCTCATAAAGGCTTGATGAAGTAGGACAAACACTCCTCAGCTTCTGGCCGAGGAGGTGGAAGCCGATGGTCGGTCAACAAAGTTTTGTACAATGCGGATCCGAGCATTAATGATGTAAAGTACTTGGATACATAGAATCATTACACATACTTTGTGATTTTACTCTGGATATCAATCCTTAATTCGGCCACCCGTGCCCACATTAAGGCTCGGGGGCTACTGGGCTTCATGCTTATCTTTTACAAATATTAAAGGGGTACATCGATCCCCTGATCTGGTGTTGCCACCCGACCAGTGTCTCCGGGGCTACTGCATGCCTATTCAATGCAGAAAATTCAAAGTGCTCAGTGTTCAGCTCGACCGAACTATGCGGAAACGCGTCTTAGGACAACAATAGGTATCATCTGGACCTATATAGCGTCAAGCTAATATGCTGCGGCAACTTCTCAAGACCCTCTCTCAAGGGCCCGTTCGCTGATCACTATTATCTCTAAAATATTACACTGCGTCTATTTCTACGTATGCTGCCGAGCTAGGAGTTGATCCTCAGGCTGATTTCGCACATCGACCTGAGTCTCAGGGGCTACTAGGATCAGCGGTTTCATGTTTTCCTTCAGGGGCATCTCGGATATTAGGCCAACACGCACCTTGAGGGCTACTGGCTATACATCTCGTCAGAGATTACATTGCGCAGTTCGGAATTAAATTCATAAAAATCAGCCCATGGCCAAGGTGGTGCACCACCTCGGAAGCAGTCCGGCATAAAGCTCGGGCACCAGTGGCTGGCTCCATAGAGGGCATTTCCGGCATTAAGCTTGGCTAAACTCCTTCAACCTTTTTGAACCAAGGTGACCTATGACACCTCGGATATAGTCCGGCGTTGGAGCTTGGATACAGTCCGGCGTTGGAGCTTGGACACAGTCTGGCGTTGGAGCCCGGATACATTCCGGTGTTGGAGCTCGGAAGCAATCCGGCGTTGGTGCTTGGCTGCAAATGATACCTCGAATGTAGTCCGGCGTCGGAGCTCGGACGCGAGAGGACACCGCCGCACGGGAAATACTTCAAACCCAAGGTGGGCGTAAAAATAACAAGGCATTGATAAAGGCCGAGAACTTAAAGGGGCTCCTTGGATACCCGACGTGTAAACTCTTCGGATTTACTTCGGCGATCCTCAAGATCGAAGATGAGCAGATTTGTTGAACCAGTTTTCAAGACCGACGACCGAAGATGAAGAACAGTTCGGAAGAATCGAGGAGCGTCCCCAACTTGAAGACCAGTTCAGGGGGCTACTGACGGTGTCCTGGACTAGGGGTACTCACCACGTCATCCCCCGATCAGTTAGATTGGGTCGAGGACCCCCATGGCCGTATACTCATGGGCCAGTTCAGACAGTTGCCGCATACAAGGAAGATTCCACAAGACTTGGTGATCAAGACAAGGACTCCTCCCCACCGGCGTATTCGGCTAGGACTCTTGTTATCCTAGGCCTCTGGTGCATTATATAAACCAGGGCCAGGCTAGTCGATAAATCATTACAACAATCATAATCTCATAGGCTAGACTTCTAGGGTTTAGCCATTACGATCTCGTGGTAGATCAACTCTTGTAACCCTATATTCATCAAGATCAATCAAGCAGGAAGTAGGGTATTACCTCGATAGAGAGGGCCCGAACCTGGGTAAACATCGTGTCCCCTGTCTCCTGTTACCCATCGATCCATGACACACAACTTGGGACCCCCTACCCCAGATCTGCCGGTTTTGACACCGACAACATGCATCACTACCTTCTCGAAATACCTAGTTTGTACTCCTTGAGGATCTGCAATCACCCTCTTCCTTTTGGACATCTATTACGAAAGAGCAACATTTGACTGGAAAAACATAGTATGACAACACATGGATTAGGTACAGAAAATGGATAGGTATGGCATATACTCATATATGATGCTTAAACTAAGCAGATGGTGTAACAAAGTAGAAGTAATGCAAGAGGTCAGATGCAAAATATGTGCGACCAATACAACCTTGCCAAGTTAGAGCATGCACCTTGATGGGTGAATATGATAGACCATCCTCCACCTTGCCAAGTTTGTTAGCCAGTGGATTGTTTCGCAATACTCCTCTCGTGCGCCCATTCTCATATTCATTTTGGTAATGTTCAATACCTGACATGCATGAAAACATAAAAACAAGTGAGATTATATTTGTAATGCAGAAGTGATTCTAATCCGATGCTTCCTCCCTATAAACCCCTTTGTGCTATCTCTGCAATTCTTCTAAGAGGTGCCATGCATGCTGTAATTTGGTGTGTGCATTAATATAATGTGTCCTACTACTCAAAATATGAGAGCTCCAGAAGTGATGATACTTCGCAGATGACAACTTCAACATATAGTAAAGAAGAACAAGTCGACCTGACCTGACAGATTCAAAATATACTAAGGGAGAATAACTTGACCTGACTAGTCGACCGCAAGAGAAGAGGATCATCTTAAAGAAGAGCAGAAGAGCAAGCAGATTGAAGATATTACAAGTCTTTCTATACAATGTTGGTTGGCTACCCATGATGAACCAGAGCGCACAGAGAAATACTATTCCTTCCGGTCTCTCCATATGTGGCTCACATGCATTTCGAAACTAAAGTAGGAACATTTAGCTGACCAATTAAACATCTCTCAATTTTACTAATATCAGCATAATATCAGATTTGAATTTGTACAACTAAGCTTGTTTAGCTCGATGGGTGGAGCAGTGCTATTACGACCCGAACCACGTAGGTTGATCATGGTCATCGTAAAATGGGGAAACCGTAAGCATGATGAGTATAGTGTTGACCGTGGCAGTGGGATGGCAGATCTGAAGTTGCAAACCGCGCAAAGGGTTGTTAGCAATCGATATTTTCTTTGAAATTACAACTAAGATTTGGTATGGACAAGAAAGTACAGTCAACAAGTGACAAAGAAATACAATTCTGCTGTCTCTCTATATGTCGCGACATGCATTTGGAAACTCAAGTGGGACCTTTAGCTAACCAATTAAATGTGTCTGTTAACTAATATCAGTATCATATCACAATCATATTTAACAACTAAGCTTTGGAATTTTGAGTGTTGTGTTGTTTAGCTTGAAGGGTGGAGTAATGCTAGTATGACAGAAAGCACCTACGCAGATCATAGTAGAGTAGATAAAAGGGGAAAACCCTAAGCATCAAGAGTAAAATCAGGAAAGTGGAACTAGCTGGACCAGAGGGTGGCGCACATGCTTTTTGAAACGAATATATGAACATTAGGTGACCAATTAAAGTTCTCTGTTTTAGTAATATGAGCATCATATCAGATTCATATTTCAACACGTAAGCTTTGGAATTATGAGTGGCATGTTGTTCCGCTTGATGGGTTGAGGTCTTGAGGAGCAGTGCTAGCATGACACGAAGCAGTGAAGCACCTACGATGATGGTAGTGAATATAAAGGGGGGAAACCATAAGCTTTACAAGTATAGTGACTGTGACATGGCAGATCTGAAGGTGCAAACCGGACAAAGCTACTTCGCAACCAATGTTTGCATTCAACTAGCCACTACGATTTGGTACGGACAAGAAACGTACAGTAAACAATTTAAGATCTATTTTCCGGGTAAGATCAATAACTTAAGCACATATGGAAGAGTACCACCTCTCTTGCGATGCCGTGTAGGCCCCTGTTGATACGTTGAGGGTGCTACGGGTGCGATGGCTGTCGGCGGCGGGGAAGAAGACTTTAGATGGCAGACAACCGGGTTGGGGGATAAATCCTATTGCCGTGGACGAGGCGGTCGTAGGAGCGGCAACGGCAAAGTGGACGACGGCGTCGATGAAGCGAGACGACGCGATGAAAGGATCCTGGTCCGGCGCCGTGGATGAGAGACGTCCATCTCTTGCAGTGGACGACAGGGTAGGGGTAGCGTCTCCGGTAAGGTGGAGGATGGGTGGCGGACGAAGGAGGCTGGCCGCAGTGGGGAGGTTGTCGTGGCGCCGACGGTGTATGAATGGGGAAATGGAGGGGGAGGGGGGGATCTCAAACTTTGGGACGCGCTTGTCTAAAATGTGGGAAAGTTACGAACTTATCCCCCGTTTAAAATTTCGGACATCACGTCGGTTGGGGATAGGACGGTAATCTCGCATCTCCCAAATATTTGCCGGTAACGATTTCGGGCGAGGAGAGGGTGTTTTGCCGCCCATGGTTGGCGCCCACGGTGTATGAACGGGGCTGATAGGTAGGGCGGTTGTGTCACGTCTGAGGGAAGTTACAGATCTGCCCCTATTTAAAATATTAGCCTACATCGATTTCGGACGAGGAGAGTTTGTTTTGCCGCCCACCGGGGATGAATGGGGAAATGGAGGGAGAGACACATGTCTTTCGGACGAGCTTGAATCAAATGTGTTTTGCCGCCCACGTTTGGCGCCCACCGTGTCTGAATGGGCTCAGAGGCCGTCGTGTCATGTCTGATTGAAGTTACTAGTCTACCCCTATCGACAGCAGTGTAAATCCGGTCGATAAGGATGTCAAGTGTCAGGGCTAGACAGTAATTTCCATCTCGCAAACACTTGCTTCGGGCAGCCCACAAATGATAGCGGGTGTTTAGCCGCTTCGTTCAAAACTTGGGAGAATTAGCATTCACGTTTGCCCTGGGCCCTGGCAACTAAATCCAAATCCAATTTTTATTCGATTACGAATATCCATAGATAATTCTATGTTTTGTTATTTATTTCTTCAAAACCAGAACAAAGATTTATTCCACCTTTAGATATGATTATGATTTAGAAATGCCGTGATCTTCGAATTCAGTAGGTTGGATACACTTTGAGTCAAACAGTTATTTCATCCAATACAATATGCTCACACGAAAAACAGTTCACCTTATGTCAATCATACAAGTACTGAGGAGTACCTCGCCCAAAAAATTCAGATCATTACAACACATGGACAACATAGGGGGTCTTACAACATAATCCATTCAGAGACATGACACAACATGCAAGTACAATAATCTAAGGACAATTTCAACTGCTATCTAAAGAAGAACTGGGATTACCCTGGGCTTCAGATAGCAGAAGCAGCAGGACCTCCTCCGTCTTCAAATGCAACATTCTTACTTCCTCCAATTCTTGGGTTGCTTGCATAATGCGTGCAGCTAATTGCATAATTTCCAGCTTCAAGATCGAGATTACCTCATTCATGGCAGCCACACCATCTCTTTCTGCCTCTAGTAGAGCCTCAAGAACTATAATATCTGTGCTCAGACTGCTCTCCGGCGGTGTTGCCTCTGAACTGCTACCATCTGGTAACATGGATGGCACACTGCTTCCACAAATAGATTCTGGGGTTGTACATTGTGTCCTAGTGTGAACGGCATCCTGAAAGGTTTCCGCTGGACATAAGTAAGAGATACTTATCGCATGATCCAGGCAGTAAGCTTACATGGTAAACGACATACGAATTATTGCCGAGCATGGCAAGCTATATTTAAATGGTTCGAAGCAGCATCAGCCAAAAAGAAATTAAAATGGTAAGATGAAACTAGGGATGTAAGTGGCAAATAAACGACATCCGCCAGTCCCATCTAGTTAGTTTTTGCTAGCTCCCTGGTTCGTTTTCCTCAAAAAACAAAAACTCTTTTGAACTATCATACCACTAGTGGACTTTAATCGGGATTAACCGGGACCCAGTTGACATCCCTAGTTGAAAGGGAGTGTACCACCGCTATATTTAAGTTGCCAAGGCATCTAAGGAGTTGAAATTATCTGAGAAAGCACTTAACAGTGTGGCCTCATATAAACTATGAAGACAGTCTTGTGATGTAGTTCAGAGGAAAAGTTAAGGACTCGAATGAACTAGGCATGCATTTCTTTACGATAGTACAACAGGCACTGCTGACATATTGGCCAACTCAGGTATAGCGTAACAAGTAACAAACAAGCATTCGAATCAAGCAATACAGCAAAGCAGACAACTGAACTATTTGTTATTCCGTAGGATTACAGGTTGAGGGCACAAGCCAAGAAAGCAGCCCACACGCACTACATTTCACATGTACTAAAACACACTGGCTTACCATATGTTGCTGTGAAGCCTCGCTGCTGTTGCAATGTTCTTTGAAGATATCGTCAGCATCCCGTGGTTGCAAATCTACTTGTTGTAGTTTATTCTGCACCCTCTATTTAGGTAAAATTAATTTTAACCGCATGCACTGGTTCGAATTGATCATCAATGGTTCATCTAAACTAATGAAAGAAGGGTGTGTGCATACACGACAATATATCTGCTTCCCTCTATTTTTATGCTTGTTCGAGGTGCCAGCCCCAAAAGAACAAATATTTTGCTTGATGGGGTTGGCAGCTCCATAATTAATAGAAGCATCAAATTAGTCATGCAACTTGGGAAGATCAAGAACACACAAAAAAGTAATGAACAGAGGCTCGTAGCAGTGATGTAATAGCTAGCATCAGAAAATGTAGGGTAAAACGAACAAAAACCAGCGGAACCACATGCTAGTTTGCTGATGTGTAATTAAGCATAGAGAACATGAAGTAGTCTGATGGAACCAACAGGTGGCATCAGAACAACACCATTATCATAAATATAGCATGCAAGAAGTAAAATAGTAGGCAGTGATATCTAGGAAGTACAGTAATACTTAGGACAAAACTAAAGCATATTAACTATATGTGCACTGGTATGTAATTTAGCACATGTAACATGTTCACTGCCAGAAGTATGGCCCTACAGGTGCAAGCAGAATAACACGTCTCATGAAAAACTGAATGATGCCCTGAAGAAATTCAAAGGTGTGGTGCTTATGCTAAGAAAGTGAACGTAGGCGCCGGCCGTTGGATAATAGTACCTGATTCTCTGCGGCGTATGGGTATCATTGGCATACTTGATAGCTAAGGATCGTCGATGGTGCTCGTGTTGTGGTTGAGTTTGGGCCGGCTGTCGCCGTCGCTGAAGCGGCTCCGGTGCTACGGTTGCGGCGCCTGTCGACATACAAGAAAGCTCATCTGTGGTAAGTGAACAGTTGCATGATAAAGAGAAAAACCGAAGGAGTACAGATCGAAATAACCTGATGAGGCTGTGGCGTCGGTAAAGCAGGGCCAGTGGAGTTGAAAATGGCGTCCGTGGAGCGGGTCCGGTGCAGTGGACGAAGGCTTCAGCGGGCGCGTTGTACAGTGCTTTCGGTGAGGCAGATCTATTGCGGCGGACGAGGGCTTGTATGAAGGGCCAGCGAAGGGATGGACGAGGGAGTCAGTGAAGGGCCTACACTGTGGTGGACGAGGGCGCCGGTTAAGCAGATCTGGTGCGGTGGAGCATGATGGCGGTCAAGGAGATCTGGAGCGGTGTACAAGCCAGTCGCTGAAGCGGCTCCGGTGAAGTGGTGAGTTGGCAGTTGGGGGTTCCAAGGTGCGGAAGGTAGATCCGTCGGGGTGTGAGGTCCACCGCTGTGGCGGTGGACTAGATTCGGCGGCTTGCCGTGGTTGGGGGGTCGGGGAGGGGAAGGGGAGGGGATCTGGGGAAGAATGTTGGGGGCAAAGAGGGGAAAACAATGGAGTTACCAAAGCAGCCCTTTTCCGTTCATGTGGCAGGGGTAAAACAGGAATATCGCAGGGCTAAACTTTCGGGCGCGAGATATTTCGATGTGAGCGGGAAGTTTGAAAGCTTTTGGCGCCTGAAATTATATTATGCTCTTGTACGGCCGACTATGATATCATGGCCGAGAATTTGTTTGTTTTGAATGCAAAAAAGTGCATGTTTTGAAAATCAAGGTCTCCAACTCGAAACTTAGATTTTCCATTCAATTCAAATATGGATCATTGAGCTACTAAAAGCAAATACCATCATATCGTCCAATTCAAATGAAACTCCAAATGTGTTTATCCTAAATATGATGAAAAAAGCAAAAATGTGTATGTGTATGAATAAAGTGGATGATTATAAAGTTTGAACATGCCCGTATGTGTATATCTCTAGGTTTGATATATGAATTTGAAATCACGAAATCCTGGCTTAAAAATGTACCTGCATTTAAATGAATTACAAAAGTTAATGATGGAGTCAAATTCCAAAATTCCAGTCTTAGGTTTGTAATTCTGGTACATCAAAGTATATCACGCATGTTCAAAAGTATCGTTATCTCATAGTCCAAACTGTGAAACAAATTGATCAACCTTGAGTGCACACACTATTGACCATGTATATCTCAATTACGCTAAAGTCCCTCAAATATGGACACCTCACTCTTTATTTGAAGCCAACCCCCCCTCGTCGCCCCACACACAGAAGTCGTTCTCTCCCCCAAACACCAACACACGAGCACATTAACACCCCTCTCTCTTCTAAAGTCCGGACCCCAATATAGGTCTCTATCACTTTGTCTCTTGGGCATGCACACATCTCTTCCCCCACTCTCTAGCTAGGTCTCCCGGCATCTCTCTTTCCCAAGCACACACACTATGTAGAGTGTATCTTTCCCATACACACAAAACGTCGCCCCCAAACGTCTATCTCCCTAGTTATGTGGTTCTCGCACACTCACCTCACACACCACCCCCACTGCAAAACAAGCACACTTTCTCTCCTTGTGCACCACTCTCCTCTTTTTATCTCTCCCACATGCGGACCCGCCCCAGCTCCTCCATGTATACATATATGTCGTGACTCTTTCCATAGCTCCCTAATGTCTCATCGTTCTCAATCTCGCACATTGTTCTCTACACCATCTATTCTAGATCTCTCATGAAGTCCCTATCACACACACGATGACTCGCTTCCCTTGCGTCTCCGTACATAGGCCAATTTCAAACAACATTAACATTGTCTACCTATCTATACGCCATTTATGGACACAAACGCCCCCTCTCTCGCCCCTCTCTTCCTCTCTCTCTCTCTCTCCGTCGCTCTCTCTCTCTCTCTCTCTCTCTCTCTCTCTCTCTCTCTCGCTCTCACACCCCTCTCCCACACACAATCGATGTCTCTTCCAAATAGTCTGCTCCCCCCGCCCGCACCCATGCTATCCCGCTACTACACATGTCACACCATTCCCCCTTCCCTTATACTAGGTTTACATCATTAGTGGTCTCTCTACTCCACATACACACACTCCCTCTCACACACAAACGCGCGCACAAACACACACAGACACGCACAAACACCCATTAATCTGTATCCTCATCTCTCCCCATGTTCGCATGTGTATCTCGCACACTCACACTCTAATTATGTATATGTGTCTCCACGTTAGAGAACACAAAGCCCCATGTACATGTCTCTCTCTATCCTCCACACACATAGACACAAAGAATCTGTTATCATTGCCTCAGTCTCTAGACATATCACACGCGCACACTGTCTCTCTCTCTCCCGCAAACACGCTCAACAAGGGTTTCCCCATGAATAACTTACCGTCTATTCATCAACAGTCGTGGCATTATGGCGAGCACGAGACGTGAAAAAGAATAAATCTACACGTGCTTAGACCACCTAGTATGACTACTAGGACTAGAGCAAGCCAAAAAGCGCGCCGCCGTCACCCCCTCCATATCGGCGATGGGAAAACCTTTGTTTTACACAGTCGAGAAGTCATTGTGCTAAGGCCTCACATGCTGAGGCATTGAATAGAATGTAGATGCTAGTTTACGGAAACAAGTATCGATAATACGTTTGTATCTCCATACTTATATTTCTTCTCTTATAAAAAACCGAGTTGGTGATGATGGTACGCGTGCCATCTTGCAATATAGACCGTCCAATCTATATCTGACTGATGGAAATTAAACTAAAAGATACCCGCACCCCTCTCCACATTTGCAGACAAGGCCTTCCCTCGTTCATCCTTATCTCCAACAACCTCATTGTTGAGCTATTAAGAAAGGAAGCCTCTGGAACAAACTGGCCTGGTGGCCGCTGCCGGCGTCGTCAATCCCCATGCCTCCGCTCAGTCCGACCACCAATCACCACCACGCCGCACTCCTCTTCACCTTATCTCCTATTTCTCGAGATATCATTAGTTTTTACACATGGGATTACTCCCCCATGGGTCAATCACAACGAGTGTTTTTATAAAAAAATGCATCTTGATGTTCCGTGCAATGCACGGATCTTGCTAGTACTCCTACAGAAGACTAAGTTGGTGATGATGGTGTGTCTGCCATCCATCCTTTGTGACCATTAGATCTACATCTAACGACTGTGAGGTAAGTTGTTTCCTTTTCTCACAAACATCTCACTTGTCTACCAATTTGTAGAAAAACCCATAATTAGTATCTTAAAACCAACCACATCCCTCCCTGACCTCACCAAAACAACCCAAGGAATATATTCTAATTGAAACATAATATATCTCTAGTGATATATGTATATCAAAATTAGAGTGTTTTGTATCAAGTTTGTGAATAAGTATTATTCTAATTATGATTCGTTGCAACGCACATGAACATTGCTAGTATTTCCGACCATGCAAATTTTCCCCCTAGTATTCCATAGTTTTGAGTTTTCCATCAAGATATTAGTCACTCATGGTTGATATTTACTTTCAATCATGTACACATATGCACTATGTAACTAGCCTTGCTTATTGGTTTCCAAAGCTTAACTTTCACTCCTACTTACAATATGTAGAGTATTTAACAAAAAACTACCACTTTCAACCAGCCCTAGGAAGAATCTATTGTACAAAAAATAGCAAACACATACCCAAAATTTCTTAATCCACGCCAAAAACTACTACCTACCGAATAGGTTAGTTTAAGCCCATTTATGACAGGGTTGGACCACACGTTCGTGCTGACGAGGCAGCTTAAACCAACACATTTTGTTTGACCGTTGACACGAGAGACCCACATCTGACCTTCTATCCTGTTATTCCCCCTCAAATCATGATTTTTCCTGAACATTACTTCAAACAGTGCTGATGCGTGTTCGTCGGTGGCGCCGGTGATGAGCGAGTTGGGCGCTGCTCCGCCGGACGGGCCGGACGCCGCGCTGGCCTCCACACGGGTTGGCAGGCTGGCCCGAGCGTGACTCATGAGCGAGCAAGCCGCCGCGCTGGCCTTCGCTCGAGCCAGATGGCTGGCCTTAGCGCGGCGCGCGCGAGCAAGCTGCCGCGCCACCCTGCCAATCTAGCTAGCAAACCTTGTAGACAAGCAGCTGGACGGAGCTATCTTGGCTAGCTAGCGGCCGCGAGCGCCGGACGGAGCTGGCATCCGGGCTGCCGCAAGATGGGCTCCGCACCGCCGGCGGTTTTGACCTCGCCTTCTGCCGGCGGCGGTAGCTGCATCTTATGGCCGAGGATGACTAGGTGGACGGGCCGGAGGTAGGAGGTCACTCGGGGATTTTTGTGCAGACTGACATGTAGGTCCCACAAGTCATAACGCCCGGTCGAATAGAAGGCGTTGACTTAATGGGCGACACGGGCCCTGTTTGGATACTCTAAGTCAGAGGTTAGATTCTAACCCTGAACTAACTCTAACCAAAGTGGTGTTTGGATGGCAGGGTTAGATTGACAACAAATGTATCCAAACAGGGCCATGGGTTGAAACGTGCCTATAACGGCACTTTGTAGAGTAGTCGTTTCTTGGTAGGGCTGGTTGGTAAGAGCATGTACAATGGTTGATAAGGTAGTCTTATCTTAAGTCTGCCACGTATGCAAGTGGTAGTAGTTTCTTGGCATTATTAGTGGTTTCTTGCATTATTAGGGGTTTCTTGTAAAGAACAATGTACTACTAGCGACAAAAGGCGATTCTAGGTTGCGTTGTACTCCAACGAGTACTACTAGTGGTCGCGGGAGTGTATACCTCGTTTTGTGGGTTCGATCCCGGCCGAACGCACGGCGGCCTTTTTTTTAAATAGTAACTTCGCTGCGAGCCAATATTTTACATGGGTAGTTTGAGTTTTGAAGTCAAACGGACGTGCGGCACCACAATCTAGGTGCACTGGATAGCCTAGCCACGTGAACGGGTTTTCCTTCCCAGCATCTCATGGCTCGCGTGCTCGCCCTAGCCGCACCTTGCTTGCAGCTTCCTCATCAGCTAGTAGCATATTTAAACTAGCGCCTCCCAATTAAGCCCGAGGAGCCGGAAAAGCCTGGCTGGGCATTGGGAACTGTGCAATACGGCTCTGTACGTAAAGTGCTCTACTACTAATCTATAGCTTGTGGCATTGCACGCATGGACTTCACTCCATTATCGGCTCTACTATAAAAGAAATTCCTCTTGATGTGTTTTTTTTGAAACGGAGGCAAAAGCTTTGCTTCATCTCATTCATAAAGAAGGAACTACGAACAAAGTTCGACGAGATCCATTACACCTCCACAAATGGAAGCGAAAAGCCTAGTCTCGCTGTATCAAATAACTCAAATGTTCTGCCCCCGCAGTAACCGTCGCTGATAAACAGGCTGCTAGTGTGTGCATGAGAGGAGCGGCTGAGTAGGCCAACTACGTGAGAGGAGCGGCTGAATAGAGCACCGAGAGTACCCACTAGGACACTACGCAGGTGTACTTTCCCTGCATTGATAGTACAACGATGGTTCTACAGAACAGTAGTACCCTCCACTTCCAACTGTAGCTCCATGGCCCTGAGATTCAAGAGTTCAAAACTGGTGCACTATACTAGAAGTACAGTACATAGCACTAGTAGTACCCTCGCACTACTAGTTGAGAAAGTAGTACTAGTACTGCTACAGTACGAGTATGTACTCCTCCGTCACATAATGTAAGACGTTTTTTGACACTAGTTGGCGTGTACAAAAAATAGCAAAAACATACCCAAAATTTCTTAATCCACGCCAAAAACTACTAGCTAGTGCCAAAGTTTTCTTACTAGTGCTATTATTTACAGTTTAATGCAATCCCATAACATCCCATAATGCTAGTACTAGTAGGAAATAATAGCCTCACCCCTTCTCTACAGTTGGAAGGAACGATCTACAGTTGGAAGGGACGAGGCCCTGCGGTTACTACGCTTTTATCTCCTCCTCGCCAGTTCCCCTCCCCCCGAAGAGAAGGCAGTTCGTCGCTGCTCCCATGGATTCGCCAGGCGGTTCTCCTCCTCGTCGGGGCTGGGAAACCTTGGACGACGATCCTCTGGGAGAAATCGCACGCCGCTCCGACGTCCTCACCTCCGCAAGACTCGGTGCTTCCTACACCAACTATTTCAAGACGGTGCTTAAAATGGCTTGGGAAAAGGCCATGCTTGTTGGTCTTCCATGCGTCCTCGAGGAGAAGGTTCTTCTATGGGACAATCCTTCGAACAGTCCACCGCTCCCTGGCCATGGTTGCACGTTGACTCCGCTAGAGTTGCCGACGTTGAGAGGTAGTCGGATTTTGTCCGATGAGCAGGTCAGTAATGGAGTTTGATCATGTAGTACTTAGTTATTCCATGTCCATCCCATAATTTCTCCGCTGCCCACCGTCTTATATATAGGTCTGGGTCGGTGCCAACGAAGATTGTCTTGCATACCTCCGGCCGGATACCACCATCATTTTGCACAACTTCCACAGCAGTGCGGCCGTTCCGGTAGACCCCTTCTCCACCATTGGGATCGGCCTTCCGGACTGGCTGGGCTTTAATACGTTTGATGATGCCTACATGAGATTGAAGAAGATTGCAATTGCGGACCCACCGACAAAGTGACGCGGCTACGACGATTACTATCTCATCGCGGTGTTCGACATAAGGATTGCCATCAATGCAAGAGGCAGTAACGGCAGAGGGTGGCGCATGTTGGCGGCGACAGATTTGTACCCCTACACGTTCGAAGACGCCGTGCGCCATCTAGGCCGCATCTTCGCGGTGACAAGCCAGGGGACTTGTTTCATCTGGTTGCCATCCTACGGTACGGGAGATTACAAACGGAATGCACAAACCATCATTTGCATCCCTAGCGGTACTCCGTTATTTTGCAGGGACCAGTCATCCCGCGATCAAAATAAGATCGCCGATCCTGGATGTGCATTTGCATCCGCGATTCGGTCTAACCTGGAACCTTGTAGCTGACTTTGGCATATTGGGATCAACTATCTTAGCAGTCGTTACCCATGGTACCACTGATGTGCAACATGGTCACACAATCTACCATGATTGGACCGTCACCATCTACCCAGGTATTCCATTTTAACCCTCTCGCCTTCTCTTTCATTGTTGTACTAGTACTCTACTTACGTATAGTAGGAGTACTTTTTACCTTGGAGGACGCGTATAGCTAGCTAGGCCCTTGAAGACTTGAACCCACCAACTGCCACCATTTTTGTTTTTCCATGTCTTACTATCTCATCCATGTAGCCAAGAGTGGCTATATATAATGAGCCGGTTATTTTACTTCCTGTATACCGGAGTAGTACTATTTGCTGCACAGTATTACTGACCGCCATATTTGAGCACAACATTATTATGCATGGACCTTGACTATGTATGCACCATGTGTCCAGATATGAGATGCCGTGTGTACCAGATGAACGGCGCCGAGTTCGACCCCCGTGATGCTACGTGGGTGCCGAGGAACACTCTTGGAGAGTACTCGCTTTTCATTGGGGACAACTACCCCATTGTGAAGCGGATGCCACCTTCCGTGCACGACACGGAAGGCCTGCCGTTCATGAAGCATGGTTGTGTCTTCTGTGCGCACCGCCGGATGAACGACATGCTGGGACACGCTATCCCTCTTTTATGCCGCTTCAGCTTGGACGAGTCTCCATCATGTGGAACCAGACTAGAAAGCTGCGACAATGATTCCTGTTGCCCACCGCTATGGATCGTGCCATCCATGAAGAACACCTGGGACTGGAACCTGGAGGAGGACATGTAGCCCATCTATAATGTGTAAGTGGAGTATGGTAAATTGTGAACGGTAGCGCTGTGAATATATGTAGACTAGTCGTGCACAAATTTATTAGATGAATTGGAGATGAACTTGTGTGGCATACTGGCATTTGTCCTTTAGAATTTATTACTAGTAAATGTGTTATGTGTACGTGCAACTTGTGTGGTTGTTGCACGGGCTCCAACATGCTCTTTGAGAAAAAAAGGTGGCACAGCTTTGGATATACGTGACGTGGTGGCATCATACAGTAGCATCGTTCGCTATAGTTGTAGTACGCTCCTACTAGGACAACAACTCCTATAAAACCTTGCTCTTGGCTCTTTGCCTCTTCGGCAGGTTCAACAATTCGTACTCGTGTGAACCTTGCACTTGGCTCTTCGCCTCTTCGGAAGGTCCAACAATGATGATACTACAGTACACATTATGCTTCTGGCAATCTGACACCGATTGAACTGCTGCACGTCCACCGCGAGGGCGAGGGCGAGGGAGAGGGAGAGGGAGAGGGCGCGCTGTAGTCAAAACCCTCTCCTCGTCCTGCGAACCACCGCGTGTGTGGGCGAGAGAGAGACGTAGTAAGCAAGCTTCTCCTCGTTCGGCGAGTTGACGGGACACATCAAAGCAGTACTAGTACTAGTCCATACTGCGTCCTTTCTGGTTAATATGGCTTAATTTGAAATGAGAAAAATACACTGGCGGTCAACGTATGTAACAATACGCTCTTTACGGTCACTATATATAGTTTTGCGGTGATTATACGATCACTAGCTCATCGTAGAGCACCGTATTGCACCCTACTGACCGGCCACATAGTCGACGTGGCACTTTGTTGACTGGTTAAATTGTCACCTGGTTTCTAGGTCCCACCTGTCAGTTGGCAGAGCAAAGAAATCAGCGAAAAAACAAAGAGTGTAGTACATCTACACTTCCAATGCATTTAGCCTTTAATCCAAATCAATATTGATTGACTAATGCATCAACTTGTGCTCTAGGTATAGGCTACATGTCTATCCTTAATTACAGCATGCAACGACCTTCATTTAATCTTCTTCTCTCAATGGTCGCATGCACACATAACTTTTGGGTGTTAATTATGCGCTGGTCAATCTGTAAATCTCTAAATGTACAGTCTTTCACGGACGTAGGGAGTAGGCTGAGCACTTGAGCGTGAGCGTGTGTGTTGCGTCGTGTGCTGTGTGCCGCATGGGTGGGTGAGTGTTGCGTGCGTCCATGTGTATGTGTGAGTGTTGCATGTTGCATGTTGCATGCATGCATGCATGCATGGGGCTTACTCCCTCCCATTGACATGTTCATATTTCAAGCTTCCTCTGTTCCCTCCATATGGTGATACTCCCTCTGTTCCCAAATACGGAGTAAAATCCTCCCTCTGTTCCCAAATACAGAGTATTTGTTTTTCTAGAGATTTCAACAAGTGACTACGTACGGAGCAAAATGAGTGAAGTGAGCATAGAGGCATAGGGATAATGTAGAAAGGAAGTCTTCGCGATCCATTACTCCCCATCTCGGTCAGAGAGAACTATTCCACTAGTCTTCGCAGTGAAGTGACAATACACGCAGCAGCAGATGGGACACTTAATTAATAAGCTGAACCAGCGTGTTGGTGTTACTAAATCAGCCTTACCCAGTACCGCCATCATGTTTTCCAGTAGAGCACGCTTCTGTCCTCCATTAACTGACATATGGGCCCTCTTGTGGTAGACCCACATGTCATCGGTGTAACTATTTACACTCCGAAGGACGGTATATCCTGGTAGTAGTAGTAGAATTGAGATTTAATGCACTTTCTTCCCCGTCTTCCACTCTTCTTCCTCCTCTCTTCTTCCTCCTCCTCTCTTCTCCATCGTCAGCCGCACAATATTTCCCCCCGCTCACTGCTCGACCGCCCGCGCTATCTTCCTTGGTAGCTCACGCGTACCATATCCCCCGCTCACTGCTCGGCCACACGAGGAGAAGCTTTTTCGCTCACCCGCCCGTATCCACTTCCCCGCTGGCTCGCAGGCACCGAAAACCCCAATGGCAGAACCGACTGACACGCAGAGCCGCGATTGGAATTCCCTCCCCGATGTTCTCTTGGAGCAGATCTGTAATCGTATGGACCTACTCAGCACCGTCCGTCTGGCCGCATGCTCGGTGTCTTTGTACCGTCTACTCGTCTGCAACCGGCTGGCTCTTTTCAAGACACCTTGCTTGCTGATGCCCGATCCTCGCAGGTGGCCCAGACACCGACTTGACGATCCTACGGAGGTTGCTGTGGTGCCCCTCGACATGCTACCACTACTCGTCCACCTGCCCTTCATGTGCGGCCACTACTGGGCGGGCATGAAGGCCAACTGGATTGTCCTCATCCACCAATCCGGTAGTCCGTGGCATCTCGTGGATATCTACACCCAGTGATTGATCACCCTTCCATCTTTGGATACCGCCGCCATCGAGCCTCGCGGCCCGCCGGACACTCCTGCCTACTACGCATGAGACGCGTCCAGCTTTTGGCTCGACCTCTGTTTGCTGAAGGTTGTAATCTGCGAAGTGCCCACACCATCAGAAGACTACATGATTACAAGCTCATTGCTGTGTTCAACATGGGATTAGTCTATCTGGAATCCGGTCGCCATCCATGGTTATGTCTCATCGTCGATCCTCTTCACCCAACACTTCTGTCTGATGCTATAGTGCATGATGACATCGTTTATGCGGTCGACGCACAGATTGGCTGCCTATACTGGTGGAATGTATCGTCGTGTAATTGTTCTATCTCATCTCATCTTTACCTTAAGAATACGACTGCCTGTTCATTGTTACAAATTTAGAATATATAGTATGTCTATAACCACATCATTGCTATATGTTCCTCTCATTTCCTAGATTTTTATGACCACACATGGACCATCTGGCACAACCGGCTGATGCTCGCGCTCATCGCCTCCATGGGTCTAGCTTCTAGTCAATTGATCTTGAGATTGGAGTGATCACTCTTGCCCTTAGGTGCGTAGGTGCGTAGGATTTCGTAGATTGGAATGGCGGGAGCCTTTATATGAGAAGTGCAGACTGCATTGAATTCACGTGCGTGTTGGCCATCTACTCCTCGCCCCTCTACTGCACCTGCCTTTGGCTGTATGACAGGTTGGCCAGCCACCCGTTGGACCCACGTGTCATACACCCAAAGGCAGGTGCAGTAAGTCAATGAAGCTGCGTCCCCCTCCGTGCCCGTGCATGCTTTCAATGACTTGAGACTACCAAACATCACATGCAGTGGTTAGTTCATTGCATGTAATCCTATTAAGTAGCAAAAAGACATTAAGTTACCACGCCGATAGGAATAAAACAATACACCATCTATTTATTTACAGAGGGAGTATAGCCAGCATCTGGTTAGTATATGAAGTTGCCACATCACATAGAGCCAACCTAATATTGGAGTATGCTAGCCCTCCACCGGCGCGCCACTTCAAATGGCGGAGGAAGTGAGAGGTCGCGTCACCTTGTGTCCAGATCTGAGATGCCACGTGTACCAGATGAATGACTCCAAGTTCGACCACCGTGATGCTAGGTGCGAGCCAAGGAACACTGTTGGAGAGACCCCCCTCATAATTTTCCTACATTGTCGACGACGAGGTGCCTATGGTGACTTCGTAAATTTCAAGATGATAGTGCCGTGCGTGTGTGCGTTCATAGGGGTGAGTGTATGCGCGTGTATATGAGCGCTTGCGTCTATACTGTGTAAAAAAACGTAAATGCGTGTCAAAAAGAGACTAGTCAGTATACTCAATATTGTGCACCTCGGAGAGGAAAACAATAGAACTAGTACGTATTTATTTACGGTGCAGATTCACTCATTTTGCTCCATATGTACTCCGTCTCGGTGTAGTCTAGTCACTTGTTGAAATCTCTAGAAGGGCAAATACTCCTTTCTGGTTTACAGGGGTATACTAGCAAGTAGTTGTATGTACTAGTACAATAGTGGGCTCAGATAGCAATTTTGTCTCATGCAAGAGCCTGGCTATATGCGTGCTCCAATGTTTGCAACTGCAACGTTCGGTTTGCGCTTGGCTCTTCGCCTCTTCGAGAAGATGAACAATGATGTTACTACTACTGCTTCTACAGTGTCGAATCCACTGCTGCATGTTCGTCCACCGCGAGCGGGACGGATAGCTTGTTGTAGAAGTACTACTAAGCAAAAGCCTGTCCTCGTTTGCGAGCAACCGCGCGCTTGGGTCAGGGAGAAGGCGTGTAGTAAAATCAAGCTTCTCCTTGTTGTACGAGTTGACGCGACACATCATAGCACTGGCCCCACATGCTTGCCTCTAAACTTGGCTGAAAGACCCGCAGTGTACAATATATTTGCTGCAACCTCTAACATTTACCCACCACAAATTAAAATATATGTGGCCATATGCATCGTTCTGATGCTGAGGCCGGGGAGTCCCCCCTTTTCGAAAAAAACAAATTAAAATATATATTCCTGTCTTGACCAGATGAGCGTGCAAACTACAATCACCAGGGTGTCAGGTAGGGCCAGAAGACTATTTTAATTTTTTTTAAAAACTTCGAGACGGCCACATAGCATGGAGCCGACCCCAACGATTTTAAGCTTACATGCACGGTACACGCTATCCTAGACTACTCTACACATGAAACTGCCACACGAGCGTCCGGGCTGCGCTTGGCTCTTCACCTCTTCGGGAAGTCGAACAATGATGGAGTACTACTGCACTGGAGGAGTACTACAATACGCTTCTGGCCATCTGACACCGATTGAACTGCTGCATGTCCACCGCGTGCGGGAGGGAGAGCGTGTAGCGAAAGCTTCTCCTAGTCTTGCCAGCCACCACGCTCATGGGCGAGGGAGGGACGCTCCTGCCTTTGCGTGTATGACAGGTGGGCCCGACAGGTGTGTGGCCAACCTGTCATACAGCCAAAGGCAGGTGCCGTTAAGTCCGCGAGGGAGAGGATAATCAAAATTCTTGTTGATCTACGAGTTGACGCGATACATCAAAGCACTGCACTTGATATATTTCAATAATTTGTGTTTACTGATGCATTAATTACAACGCATGCATGCATGCCGTGACTCTCCTTTTGATACTTGCATGTGTTCATTTAATGCACCTTGAAGTAGTATAAAATATGTGACGGTAAAGCTTTGTAATACCCCGGCCCAAGTCGAGAGATGGTTGTGCACGAGGAGGGCGAGATCATGCAGACCGAACAGGACCCGACGATGGAGCTCTCTAAGGTCTCGATGGACCTCACCGTGCTCCACTGCCCCTTGTGCCTCCGCCCCTTGAATTGTGGTTTCTCAACGAGTTGCGCTGAACTTCTTGTGAATTGTGGTGGTTTTCAGTAATGAAAATCGGAAGGGGCAAGCCTTCTTTGATAAAAAATAATAATCATCCTTATATATTCATCAGTCCTGCTATAAGTCGCAGTAGATGCTGTATAGGTCCGTCGGATCTTACATCAAGATCCGTGCTTTCAGATTTTCTTTTCTCTCTCTTAAATCTCAGTCGAGTGAGACATAGCCACGCCATTAAACAGAGGCTCGGGCGCCATTAATGGAGACCTTGGGAGAGAGGTGGATCGCTGATGGAGGTCAAAGGGCTCTCCTCCCGATAAGCACGCGTAGGGGTCTGATCGCACGCCTCTCGTACTCAAATAGCTACCCTGCACGACGCCTCCTAGATAATAAAAAATGGGGATGCGTGGCGGCACGTAAATGGTACTAGTAAGTAGAACGCCCACGGTTTCAATAATACTTGTGTTTCCGATTGTAACATGACAGCACTTGTTCCAAAATGACTTTGTTGATTGTTAATGTGTGCGCCTTCGCAAATCGGACTGCAAATTTACCACAGCATGTTGGTGCCATGTCATGGCACCAAGCCAAGTTTCATTATTTTCATGCGTGTTTTGGATTTACAGGAATTAAAAACTAAGTTTCTCAATGTTTCCAACCCAGCCACGACGCCCAGAATTTTGAATTTCATTCCCATTTCTTGCATGGAACCTAGAAATTTACCCGAGGACACACATGTGATTTTTCAACCAACTTTGGTGCACTGGAACATGTGCTTGTATTTCAAATTTGAATTATGCACACAAAGGTGACACGTTCCCTCCCAGAACCACGAGCCTTCTTGAGAGAAGCTCCGATTTGCAAGAAGCTTATACCAAAATTTGTTCCTATTCGGCCATTTTTTTACCACGGCATGGTACTACCATGACATGACACCATGCCAAGTTTCATGATTTTAAAACCAAGTTTCTCAATGTTCTCGACGGAGCCACGATGCCCAGATGTTTGAATTTTATTCTCATTTTTTGCATGGGACCTACTCCCTCCTTCCATCTATATAGGGCCTAATGTGTTTTTCAAGACAGCCTTTGACTATTGACAAGATTAATAGCACATGAGATGTATACTATGAAAATTATATTATTGGAAGCTCCTTTGACATACAAATTTGAAGGTATGCTTTGTGTAAGTTGCATGTCATATATTATTGCTCTAACGTTTGGTCAAAGTTAGCCTCGAAAAACGCATTAGGACCTATATAGATGGAAGGAGGGAGTAGAAATTCACCCGAGGACACAAATGTGATTTTTCAACCAACTTTGGTGCACGGGAGCATGTGCTTGTAGTTCAAATTTGAATTATGCACATTAAATGACCAAAAACTCAATTAATGTGTAAATAAGGCCAAACAAAGCCGGAATAATTCCAAAATTTAACAGGGCACTCATGTAGTTCTATGTTGCCTTTGTAAATAAACTCAAGGGGGACAGCGTATATCGTTTCGCACTCAAAGGTGGCACGTTCCCTCTCAGAACCACGAGCCTTCTTGAGAGAAGCTTCGGTTTGCAAGAAGCTTATACCAAAATCTGTTCCTATTCAGCCAATTTTTTTACCACAAAATGGTAGTACCATGACATGACATCCATGCCAAGTTTCATGATTTTCAGACGTGTTTTGGATTTACAAGAATTTTAAAACCAAGTTTCTCAATGTTCTCGGCCGAGCCACGATGCCCAGATGTTTTAATTTTATTCTCATTTCTTTCATGGGACCTAGAAATTCACCCGAGGACATAAATGTGATTTTTCAACCAACTTTGGTGCACGAGAGCATGTGCTTTTACTTCAAATTTGACTTATGCACATTAAATGACCAAAAACTCAATTAATGTATAAAAAACGACAAACGAACATGGAATAATTCCAAAATTTAACAGGGCACTAATGTAGTTCTATGTTGCCTTTGTTAAGAAACTCAAGGGGGGCAGCGTATATCGTTTCACACTCAAAGGTGGCACGTTCCCTCTTAGAACCTCGAGCTTCCAAATCGGCCCAATTTTTTTACCACAACATGTTAGTGCCATGACATGACACCATGCCAAGTTTCATGATTTCCAGGCGAGTTTTGGATTTACATGAATTTAAAATCAAAGTTTCTCGATGTTCTCGGCCGAGTCATGACGCACCAGATGTTTGAATTTCATTCTCATTTCTTCCATGGGACCTAGAAATTCAACCAAGGACACACATGTGATTTTTCAACCCACTTTGGTGCACCGGAGCATGTGCATGCAATTCATATTTAGATTATGCACATTAAAAGTCCAGAAACTCAATTAATGTATAAAAAAGGCCAAATGAACCCGAAATAATTCCAAAATTTAACAGGGCACTCATATAGTTCTATGTTGCCTCTGTAAATAAAATCAGGGGGGAGGCAGCGTATATCGTTTCACACACAAAGGTGACACGTTCCCTGTCAGAACCACGAGGCTTGTTGAGAGAATCTCCGGTTTTGCAAGAGGCTTATACCAAAACTTGTTCCAATTCAGCCAAAAATTATACGTATGAAAACAGGGTTTAGATTATCCCAAACATCTCGCTACCTAGACCAATAATGTACTATGATTTGAATTCAACATAAAATGGATACAAATATTTGAATTGGAGAGCGTATGGTACATGTAGTTCATAGTGAAATATGATTACTGCTATATGTATGTTTTTTGTTATCAAGATAATATTTAAATTATTGTATAACTTGACAACAATCGTATTCAAATAAGGAAAATTGATTCAAATTTAGTCCATATGGTAGACGACAATATATATGTTCACATGGTGGAGTAAAATGTTCATATATGATGGAAGATCAAAATGTACAACTACATCAATTATAAACCGCAAGGTCACCTAATGATATATTTGAATTCAACATAACGTGGATTCAAAAATTGAAATTCGAGATCATGGCATCTGTATCATATAAAAAGGGACATTACTCTTTCTTTGGTGGGAATTGATTTGTTTTTTGTTGTTGTTGAGGGAAGTGCGAATCGATTTGGTACTGTGCAGGGTAATCTTGTTCTCCCGATTTTTTTTTACATTTTTCTTGTAATTTTTTCAATGGCATCTATAGCAATATAGTAAAAGGGGACATGACTCTCTTGTGTCTTGTATGAATTTTTTTTGACACGTTAAGTTTGTTCTGCCAAACAAGGAATCCGCACCTTGTTATCCCGAAATTTTCAAGCTCGAGTATCTTTTGTCTCAACTGCTTTGAAACTCCCGCTTCTTCAACCCGCGCCGCGCCTTGTTATCCCGAAATTTGGACGCACGCGAGAACTCCCTCCTCATCCGAAATCGCTCCCGCAGCCCAGACTCGCGAAATCCCCCTTCTACCCCTCAGCTGGAAATGAAGCTCCACGTCGCGGTGTCAAAACCGGTGGGGGTACGCTGGTAACTTACCCTACATTTCGGACAAGCGCGTCCCTAAGCTTGGCTCCCCCCTCCCCCTTCGCCCCAATTCGTACACCGAGGCCGCCAAAACCCGCGAAACCCCACGCTCCTCCGTCGGCCTCCCGACCGCCGCCCAGCCGGAGACTCTTCCCCGACTACGTCGTCCACCGCAATAGCTCGCCGTCCCTCATCCACCGCATCGGATGAGGATCCATTGTCGATCTCGTCGTCCCGCCGGATCAGCCGCCCCATCCTCCACCTCCAAGGAGCTGCCCCGACGTTTGCCTCGTCTATCGCGCCACCTCAATCCCCACAGCGCCGTCTTGACCTACCCCACCGGAACCGCAGCACCCTCACCAATTCCTCCAATGAAGCCGAGGCCTACTCGGCGCCACCAAGGAGGTTCTGCACTCACCGCTGCATTTTATCTTTTATTCGATCTCACGGGGCTGCCGGTGCTCGATACCGAGCAGACATGGTGTGTCTCCATCGACGGCGCCGTCGCCGGCCACATCATCCGCGGCGTCTCTCCCCCATGTCGTTGCTTCCTCGGCGGCGACTTCCACAACGCCACTAGCTACAACTGCTCCGGCTCTCGCTCGCGCTGCGGCTCTGTTCTTGCTGTCGGTCGCGCTGCTGCACTGCTCCTGCTTTCGTTCGTGCTGCTGCTCTGCTCTTGCTCTGGCTTGCGCTACTGCTGCTGCTGCACGACCTCCAGCAGCTACTGGAGTTGCTGCTTTAGCACTCGCTCGCTGTGCTACTGCACGACTTGCTCTTTGCTAGTGCGTTCCCTGCTCGAGCGTCTGCTGATTTAGATCACTGCTTCTCTGCTACTAGTGCTCGAACGCCCTAAACATCTATTGCAATGCTCTATTACTAGTTCAATCAGTTTCGACAGTAAAATTCAGTTTCGGTGAAGTTCATTTTCTTCAGTTAAGTTTAGAGTGAACAGTACTTACAGCATCTGCCGGAGCGGCCGTGGCGCGGCTGATGCGTTTTACATCTAGCACTTTTTGGTGATGTATTTTATATCATCTAATGCAGATGATATTAGGGTCCCACTTAAGATTAACGTTGTCTGTCTTGTCATGCTTCAGCCTCGTCGCCGTACACCTTAGCGGAGCTGCTCCAACGACGGAACCGTCCATCACAGCGGAGCAGTACCCTCGGTGCCGTTTCCAGAGGCCTCGGATCTTCTTCCCCGCCTCCGACAGTCACACCAGCATCATCACCATCCTCCACGTCCAACCCAATGATGCTGAGATCCGCAAGGCTATGCCAAAGAGGTTGTACACTCGTCGCATCACTTTGTTTCTCCATTCCTCTGTTCTTCCAATTCATGTGAGCCAAACACCCAGGTTGACTGAAATCCTCTTTTTCCAAATGCTCTGTTTTGCACGTGCATTCCTATCCTATTCCTGTGTTTTTCCTGTCCCTGCATTTATAGAATCCTCCAATTCTAAGGAGCCCATACAGATTTACTTCATTTTCAGATAGGCGTCAAAGAAAACTCTGTGTGTTATGTCCTGCTCCTGCCGTGCCGTCATCCACCCCACCTGAGGTGCACCATCGACAGAAGCGTTCACTGCAGCAGAGATCCCCCCTGCAGACTTCCTTTCGCCGCCTCAGATCATCTTCCCCGTTGCCGGCAGCCACGCCAACTGCATTACCATCATTGACTGAGCAGATGAACCTGAGGACTACACAGTTCCGGAAGAGAGGTCGCAGTCTTTCGTGTTTGCTTACGTTATACATAGGTTATTATTACCTGCTACTTTATCGTTCAATCTTGAGTTTTGAATTACCCATGGGTCTCATATCGAGCCAGCAACGAATAGTATCTGTCTACTATCTGGTTCATCTGGGGTCTTCTGTGTGGTTCATGTTGGGTGGGCAACAAACAATAGATGATCCATTGTCTATCTTTTTAAACTGAAGCTATAATCTACCTGCTATCATTAGTTTTGGATCCATCCACTCGTTTGCTACCATCAGTCTTGATTTTTGCATGCACCCCTTAGGCCTTACAAAATCTAACTATTTTTTTATTATGCATGTCAGATATTGTACACAATCGTACTGAACATGTAGAGCAAAAGAGAAGACCGTTGCGTGCGAATATAATGTCATGCAGACGCCGCTCCATGGTGGGCGAAGTGCCCCCCCCTCCTGCATTTCCAGATTGTATTCCAGAGGAAGATAACTATTCAGATGGAGATTCAGAAGGAGCGACCACGCCTGTTTACCACCTGAGGTGTTTTCTCTTACCTGGCATGCTGATGTTGGTCATATCATGCATATGGCGCCTTGCATTGCTTACATTATACATCTTATATGTGATCAGCTTAGTTTAGATTTGCTTTGTGTGAATGCCACCTGTTTGGTTTCTATATCATACTCCCACCATTCCTAAATATTTGTCTTTTTAGAGATTTCAACAAGTGACTACATACGGAACAAAATGAGTGAATCTACACTCTAAAATATGTCTATATACATCCGTATGTGGTAGTCCATTTGAAATCTCTAAAAAGACAAATATTTAGGAATGGAGGGAGTATATGGGAATTATGCAATGCCATCTTCTTTAGCCAGGCATCATATACGTGAATCATGCAATGCCATCCTGTTTAGCCAGTCATCGTATATGTGAATTGTATTGTGCCATATTTTTTTCCATAATGTATTCCATTTGTCAACAATGTTTATACATTCATCTACTCTTCCTGTGCATCAGCCATTTGAGTCGGTCATGGGAAAATCTGGAGTGAAAACAAGGTCTTCTGAGCAGTCAGTGCTACCTGTCGATGCAGATTTCTTGCTGGTTACAGATAGCTCCTCAGAGGAGGATTCAGAGAGAGATGACCAGTCGTATTCCCCCCCCCCCGAGGTGCATGCTCTAACTTGGCTGGGTTATATTGCTCATATCATGCATATGGTGTCTTGCATTGCCATGCCATCTGCTTAGATTAGACATGCTTTGTGTGAATGCCTCCTGTTTGCTTTCTATATCAGATATGTGAATTATGCAATGCCATGTTTTTCAGCCAGTTATCATATATGTGAATTATGCACCGCCATGGAGCCAGGCATCATATATGTGAATTATCTCATGCCATCTTTTTTTCATTACGTATTCCATTTGTCGACAATCTGTGTATATTGAACTACTCTTCATGTGTATCAGCCATTTGAGCCGGTTATGGAAAAATCTGGAGTGAAAACAAGGTCTTCAGAGCAGGCAATGGTACCTGTTGAAGCATATATCTCGATGGTTACAGGGAGCTCCTCAGAGGAGGATTCAGAGACAGATGACCAGTCCTATATCCCACCTGAGGTGTATGCTCTAAGTTGCAATGTTTATATTTCTCATATGATGCATATGGTGTCTTGCATTGCTTAGTTTAGACATCATATGCACAATATTGAATTCTATCTGCTTAGTTTAGAGATCATACATGCGAGTGCCAGCTGCTTAGTATATGAATCAATTATGTCAATTATATCATGCCATCCTATATACTTAGACAACATGTATGTGAATTATTTCATCCCAACCTATTCTAGAAAGACATCATATAGTTTTTGTCATGTCATCCTGTTTAGGTACTCATCATATGTTGAATTATGCCATTATATCCGGTTAAGTTATCCATCATATATCTGAAATTGTGTCATGCTATCCTGTTTAGTTAGGCATCATATATGTGAAATTGTGTCATGTTGTCCTGTTTGGTTAGACAACATATATGTGAATTACCACATCTGTCTATCATACAATGTCTGTACGTTCAATTTGTTTTCTTGTTTATCAGCCATTTGAATTGGAGGGGGTGATGGCAGTATCTAAGGGAGCAAAAACCCGTTCTTCACAAAAGACAGTGCTACCCGTCGATGCAGATAGAACCATGGTTGTACTCGCCCACAAACTAGCCCCACCACACATAATCGAGACTCTTCCAGATTGCACACTTACACCATTGGGCAGAGAACCAGCTACAACCCATCTAACCGCAACCCCAGCGGATAGTAACCCACTTATAGTTGACAAAGCACCATGTCCACCACAGAGTACCCCCACACGAGCAGTTTGTAAAGCTACTGCAGTGCCTAAAGCACGAAGACCACCACAGCTAACCCAAACTCCACGTTTAAAGCCGAAGAGCAACTGTTCTCAGGTCAGATTCCGTAGCTATGGTCCATACTCCTTTGCTGTTGCATCACTGTATTTACTCATACCAACTACTTTTGAATTTGAAGGATCCAATTGAAACTCCAATGGTGCAACAGGTATGTTTTAAACCTATTTCTTTAACTGGATTGCTGTTCTAAGTTGTTGCTCTATGTTGATTTCAGTTTAAGTTGTATAAACAGTTATGTTCTCATGTGATGCACATTACAAGTGCTGCCAATGCTGTGTAGTTTCTCACACTTATATTCTGTCTATGCTGCTGTGTCTTAAAAATATATGAGTTGAACTATGTCTATATCTTGATTAGGGAACATAAACTAGAATGATATGGACAATACAGTGACCATAGTACATAGATATATGTTTGTTTCATGTTGTTATCCTGTCCACCTTACTACTGAACCGGTTTACCAAAATGAGTTTCGTATACTACAAGCTAAACCTGTGATGTGTCTGCTTGTTTCTCTTGTAGTATGCAAACAAAATATTGGAGAAGAGCACCCCACTATGCAATGGTAGAGAAAGTAATGCAGATAAGGTTCAACATAGTGAGACAACCCTGTTGGTCTCCAAGAAAGGTGATAAAAACGATCTTGTAGACAGTGAGAAAACCCCACAGTCCTGCGTTGATGTAGTGTTCCAGTTACTGGACAGTACCGCTGGCACAAGCTCTTCGAACTCGCTGCCTAAATCACTTCGGCTTCTTCAGTCTCAGCTACAAGCTGAAAGGCATCAGTCAGCTGTGCTGCGGCAAGAAGCCGAAGGACTGAGGAAGTCCCTGCAGAATTCAGATGCGTACTTTCTTGTGCAACAGCAAGCGCTGGAGGATTTAAGCGCCAAACAAGAGAAAGTTAATAAGCTTGCTAAGAATCTTGCCAGCATTATGGGTACCCAGGATATTGTTTCTTGAACTCTTCTGAAGTGGTTTCAGTTCTGGACTTGTTTTGCTGCGGCGTTTATATGCTGCTTTGTTCCCTATATTTGCACTGGTGGCGAACTTTGATGCCCAGTGGATGTAATATGTGTAATAGCCGTGATAGCCTAGCATAAGTTGCTTGCTTATTTATTTCCTTGTTGTCATGTTTATCTGTTTGCTTGTAGTCAGTGCAGTTCTTTTTCCGCGGTTTGCTAATGGCTGCAATAACCTATTTTTTAAAACTAGGCCACAATAACCATGGGCTGATATTTACTGTAGTGACACTGGGCCTCCTACGGGCCGTAGAAACAGTGGGCCTTCTATGGGCCGTAGAAATAGTAGGCCTTCTACGGGCCGTAGAAACAATGGGCCTTCTACGGGCCGTCTCATCAATGGGCCTTATACGGGCCGTATGATCGATTGGCCAAACATGGGCCAATAACAGGGCGCATTATGGCCGTAAACGGGCTAGAGTTGGAATCGTCCGTTCATGGGCCGACCATAATGGGCCATCGTTAATAGGCCGTATTTGATGATGCTATGAAAACGGCCCAACGTATTAACGGACCACAAACGGGCCGACTGTAACCACGGGCTGAATTTGGCCCACAAGCAGAAAATGACAGTAACGGGCCGTAAGTAAACGAATGCTGGAAATGAGCCCAATAATAAATGGGCTCTGAGAAGGCCGAAAGATAACTTGGGCTGGAAACGGCCCAACGGAATAACGGGCCGTTAATGGGTATAAAGTGATACACTATTCATTACGGGCCAGTTTCACCACGGGCCGTTAATGGGTGTAAAGTGATACACTGTTCATTACGGGCCAGTTTCACCACGGGCCGTTAATAGGCCAAGAGTTACATAGGGCCTCATATGGGCCGAAAGACGTCATGGGCCATACATGGGCCAGAAGTGAAAACGGGCTGGAATCATATTGGATGGCCCAGATGACGCTACTGGGCCTAATTCGGATAGGGCGTAACGGGCCTTGGGTTAGCGGGCTGTAAATGGGCTATATGCGAACAGGCCGTTAACAGGCTTTCCATGGGCCGGCCCGCCACCTTTTGACCAAGTCAAACGGGCCGTCCTTTTCACAGGAATGGGCCTCTGTTGGGCCGTGCCACATGTCGTCGTATCATAGGTGCCTTCTGTCCAATGAGTAGATGACATCTATCCCAACGATGAGCCGGCACGTGTTTCCTCCAGCCAATGATGATTTTACACGTGGAAAATCCCCATTGGTCGGGGCTGTTAACGGGTTATCGGATCCAAAACCCGACCCGATAGCTTAACGGTGTTCCGTTACGGTGGATGCCACGTGTCGGTCACCCTTGACGAAAGCACTTCTGTGACGCGCGATTTATCGTCATGGAAGTGGACACTTCCGTGATGATAATTTTGGTAATGTCATGGAACACTTCTACGACAGCACAGGTATGACTATCTTGATTCTGTCATAAATTTGCCATGGATGTACATGCATGAAAAAAAACGCGACCGACTGTGACAAACACGTATCATCACGGAAGTGTATTTTTTTTGTAGTGAAGGTAGTATGACCCATTATGCAGATTCTTGCTGACCACAAAAGGCCCTTCCCAAGGTGGGGATAACTTGTGCATATCAGTCTGATCTTGGATAAGCCGGAGCACCAAGTCGCCTTCTTGAAAGGTTCTAGTTCTGACCCGCCGGCTATGATAACGACGCAGATCCTGCTGGTAAATCGCCGAACGAGCCGCTGCAAGGTCACGCTCCTCATCCAACAGATCAAGTGCATCTTGACGCGCCTTTTCATTATCAGCCTCAACATAAGCCGCCACGCGTGGTGAATCATGAGGGATGTCACTAGGGAGAACCACCTCTGCCCCATAGACCATAAAGAAAGGTGTGTAACCCGTAGATCTGTTGGGGGTTGTGTTGATGCTCCATAACACTGAGGGTAACTCCTCCACCCAACAACCCGGGGTTCTTTGCAAAGGGACCATAAGCTGGGGCTTGATACCTTGCAAAATCTCTTGATTAGCTCGTTCCGCCTGACCGTTGGATTGAGGGTGAGCCACAGATGAAACATCAAGTCGAATATGCTCTTGTTGACCAAATTCTTTCATAGCACCCTTGGACAGATTAGTGCCATTATCAGTTATAATGTTGTGTGGAAAGCCAAAACGGAAAATCACCTTCTTGATGAATTGAACCGCCGTTGCTGCATCACACTTACTAACTGGTTCTACTTCAACCCATTTTGTGAACTTGTCAACCGCCATCGAAAGGTGGGTCTTCTTGTCCTTGGATCTTTTGAAGGGCCCAACCATATCAAGCCCCCAGGTCACAAAGGGCCAAGTAATTGGGATCATCCTCAACTCTTGAGCCGGCACGTGAGCTCGTCGTGAAAATTTCTGACAGCCATCACACTTATTGACCAAATCCTCAGCATCGGCATGAGCCGTCAGCCAATAAAACCTATGACGAAAATCCTTAGCTACAAGAGATTTAGAGCCTGCATGATGACCACAATCCCCTTCGTGGATTTCATGTAGAATCTCACGGCCTTCTTCAATAGAAACGCATCGTTGAAACGCCCCTGTGACGCTGCGATGGTGCAGCTCTCCATGGACAATTGTCATTGACTTAGACCGCCGGGTTATCTGCCTGGCCAAGGTCTCATCTTCAGGTAACTCGCCCCGGTCATGTAAGCCAAATACAGAACTATCCAGTCAGGGATAACGTGAAGAGCCGCCACCAATTGAGCTTCCGGGTCAGGAACAGCAAGATCTTCCTCTGTAGGTAACTTAACAGAAGGGTTAATAAGAACATCCAGGAATGTGTTAGGCAGCACCGGCTTACGCTGAGACCCCAACCGGCTTAAGATGTCAGCTGCCTCATTCTTCCTGCGATCAATATGCTCAACTTGGTAACCCTTAAAGTGACCTGCAACGGCAACCTTGCGGCGATAAGTACCCGGCTCAGATTGCTGAGCCACTAGATCTGGGTCGCCGAAGCACCTCACCCGGCTCAGATTCATCTCCTTAGCCATCCGTAGACCATGGATCAAGGCTTCATACTCAGCTGCATTGTTAGTATAGGGGAACATTAACTGGAGAACATAAGAAAATTTATCACCTTGTGGGGAAGTCAAGATAACTCCATCCCCCGAGCCTTCCAACTGCCTGGATCCATCAAAGTGAATAGTCCAGTACGTGTTATCCAGCTTTTCTTCAGGCGCCTGCAACTCCGTCCAATCGTTGGTAAAATCCACGCGTGCTTGAGACTTGATGGCCATGCGAGGTACATACTTGAAACCATGAGGTCCAAGCTCAATGGCCCACTTGGCGACCCGGCCTGTGGCTTCTCTGTTTTGGATGATATCCCCCAAAGGAGCAGAACTGACCACCATAATGGGATGACCGAAAAAATAATGCTTAAGCTTCCAACTCGCCATGAACACCCCATACACAAGCTTCTGCCAATGTGGGTACCTTTGTTTGGACTCAATAAGCACCTCACTGATGTAATAAACCGGCCATTGAACCGGATATTCCTTGCCTGCCTCCTTCCGTTCTACCACAATACCCACACTAACAGCCTGGCTATTGGCGGCCACATATAACAACAGAGGCTCTTTATCAATGGGAGCAGCTAGAACCGGCGACTCAGCTAACTGCTTCTTAAGCGCCTCAAACGCCTCATTACCAGCATCGCTCCAAACGAAGTCATCTGTCTTCTTCGTCATCTGATACAAAGGAATAGCTTTTTCTCTGAGGCAGCTTATGAACCGGCTCAATGCTGCTATCCGACCCGCCAAGCGCTGGACGTCATTAACACACTTCGGCTTAGCCTGGGAAGTAATAGCCTTTATTTTCTCCGGGTTAGCTTCAATGCCTTGTTTTGAAACCAAGAAACCCAAAACCTTGCCTGCTGGCACACCAAAGACACACTTGGCCGGGTTAAGCATCATTTTATAAACCCGGAGATTGTCAAATGTCTCCTTCAAATCGTCAATCAGGGTCTCCTTCTTTCTGGATTTCACCACAATGTCATCCACATAAGCATGAACATTACGCCCAATCTGATTGTGAAGGAAATTTTGCACGCACCGCTGATAAGTCGCCTGGGCACTCTTGAGCCCGAAAGGCATAGACACATAGTAGAAGGCTCCAAACGGAGTGATGAAAGTTGTCTTCTCCTGGTCCTTAACCGCCATCTTGATCTGATGATAACAAGAATAAGCATCCAAGAAACTCAAACGCTCACAACCCGCCGTAGCATCAATGATTTGTTCAATACGAGGGAGAGCAAAAGGATCAGCCGGACAAACCTTGTTTAAGTCTGTGTAGTCCACACACATTCGCCAAGTGCCATTCTTCTTAAGCACCAGCACCGGGTTAGCCAACCACTTAGGATGAAAAACCTCAACAATGAACCCGACCACCAAGAGCTGGGCCACTTCCTAACCAATGGCCTTCCGCCTCTCTTCGTTGAAACGACGAAGGAATTGCTTGACCGGCTTAAATTTCGGATCAATATTATGAGTGTGCTCAGTGAGTTCCCTCGGTACACCCGGCATGTCTGAAGGCTTCCATGCAAAGATGTCCCGGTTCTCACGGACGAACTTGATGAGCGCGCTTTCCTATTTCGGATCTAGATTAGCACTGATGCTGAACTGCTTAGATGAATCGCGAGGCGTAAAATCCACCATCTTAGTGTCATCCGTCGAAAAATTTAGCACAGGATCATGCTCTGTAGTTGGCTTTTTCAAAGATGTCATGTCCGTCGGGTCAACGTTATCTTTGTAAAAGTTCAGCTCCTCTGTTGCACAAACAGACTCAACATAAGCAGCATCGCCTTCTTCACACTCCAAGGCCACCTTGCGACTCCCATGCACTAGATAGTGCCCTTGTAACCCGGCATCTTAGTCTGCAAATAAACATTAAAAGGCCTTGCCATGAATTTAGCATAAGCCGGCCACCCAAACAGAGCATGATATGGGCTCTGGATTTTAACCACTTCGAAAGTCAACGTCTCAGACCTGGAATCATACTCATCTCCAAAAGCAACCTCCAAAGATATCTTACCCACTGGATATGCTGACTTACCCGGCACCACACCATGAAAAAGGGTGTTTGACAGCTTAAGATTTTTATCTGTCAGTCCCATGCGACAGAAGGTTTCATAATAAACTATGTTAATGCTGCTGCCTCCATCCATGAGCACTTTAGTGAATTTATAGCCCCCAACTTGAGGCGCCACCACCAAAGCCAGAAGACCCGGATTATCAACCCGGGGCGGGTGATCCTCATGACTCCACACAATGGGCTATTCTGACCATCGCAAGTAACGCGGCGCCGGCTCAACAGCGTTTACTAGCCTCTTATGAAGCTTCTGATCCCGCTTGCATAAGCTAGTTGTAAAGACGTGGTATTGGCCACTGTTCAATTGCTTTGGGTTACTCTGATAACCAGACTGTTGCTGCTGCTGATTCCCCTGGTTGTTCTGTTGATTGTAACCACCCTGATTACCCTGTCCGTGAAACTCGGAGTTTGAGCCGCCACTTCCATGACCCGGACAATGAGAGCCAGACCCTGAACCACCGTTCGGGCCGTGGTGGCACTGGATGGACTCCCTAAAGCTTCTCATTATGCTGCAATCCTTCCACAGATGAGTAGCCGGCTTCTGATCCGTTCCGTGTTTTGGACATGGCTGATTTAACATTGCATCAAGGTCAAACCCTGCTCTTTGAACCGGTGGTCCCTTACGACGCTGGTTATAATTGCGCGCACTGGTGTTAGCCACAAAATCATCAGCCTTGCGCTTACCATTGCCGCCTTGATTGGTAGGATTGTACTGCTGTCCCTTCATGCCGCCACTCTTCTTTCCCTTTCCCAATCTTTCATCCTTAGAGTCGGGGTCCTTGGTACCATCAGAGTCAGCATACTTAATAAGAGCCGCCATAAGCTCCCCCATGTCATTGCAATGACGCTTAAGCCGCCCAAGCTTCTGTTTGAGCGGAATAAAATGACAATCATTCTCCAACATTAGAACTGTTGAGCCGACGTTGATGTTATCCGAAGAGTGTATGATAGTCGAGACCCGGCGCACCCAACTGGTTGTCGACTCACCCTCAGCTTGCACACAAGAGACCAAATCCACGATTGACATAGGCTGCTTGCACGTATCTTTAAAGTTTTGAATAAACCGGGCCTTCAGCTCAGCCCATGACCCAATGGAGTTGGCTGGCAATCCCTTCAACCAGGTACGAGCCGTCCCTTCTAACATCATGGTGAAATACTTAGCGTATGCCGCCTCACTGACGTCGAGCATCTCCATAGCCATCTCATAGCTCTCCACCCAAGCCTCTGGGGGCTGATCTGCTGTGTAATTAGGCACCTTACGAGGGCCCTTGAAGTCCTTGGGTAAACGCTCGTTACGTATAGCCGCCGTTAGACACGGCACACCCCAAGCTCTAGAGGATACACCTGCCTCTACCGAAGCCGTCGGGTAAAGCGGCGCGTGCTGATGAGCCATCAACTGAGCAGCCCGCTCGGCTTCCCAACACGCTCTGCCTTGATCCACCAGCTCCTGAACATTAGCACCATCGGGCGCCGGGTCATGCCCATGAGGCTGATTACGACGTTGCTCAGTGCTTGAAACCGTTGGGGAGTCCATATGCCTACTGTAGCTCCGGCTTGGACGAGGGGTTGAATGAATCCGATCACGACTATAAGAATAAGCCTGTTGTTGCACTAGCACGGTTTGAAGAAGATCCCTGACTCTTCGCGTTTCAATCGCCGTCGGGGACTCACCCTCCACTGGTAGAGCCGCCAATCGCGAAGCTGCAGCAACCATATTGTCCAAGGGATTGGAATAATGACCCGGCGGTGTCACCA
Source organism: Aegilops tauschii subsp. strangulata (assembly GCF_002575655.3). Taxonomy (NCBI): domain Eukaryota; kingdom Viridiplantae; phylum Streptophyta; class Magnoliopsida; order Poales; family Poaceae; genus Aegilops; species Aegilops tauschii. The sequence goes on from NC_053039.3 coordinate 492,784,583, forward strand.
CATGTTGAGGTGGGGTATTATTCATATGCGGAGAACTTGTCATGCGCGGCTGAGTCGACGCTCCACCCCTGGGCACCTCATCCCTCCGGTTCACCACCGGTGGGTTACACTACAAAAAAATACACTTCCGTGATGATACGTGTTTGTCACAGTAGGTCACGTTTTCTGTCATGCATGTACATCCATGACAAATTTATGACAGAATCAAGATAGTCATACCTGTGCTGTCGTAGAAGTGTTCCATGACATTACCAAAATTATCATCACGGAAGTGTCCACTTCCATGACGATAAATCGCGCGTCACAGAAGTGCTTTCATCAAGGGTGATCGACACGTGGCATCCACTGTAACGGAACGCCGTTAAGCTATCGGGTCTGGTTTTGGATCTCATAACCCGTTAACAGCCTCGACCAATGGGGATTTTCCACGTGTAAAATCATCATTGGCTGGAGGAAACACGTGTCGGCTCACCGTTGGGACAGATGTCATCCACTCATTGGAACAAAAGCGCTTATGATACGTCGACACATGGCACGGCCCAACAGAGGCCCATTCCTGTGAAAAGGCTGGCCCGTTTGACTTGGTCAAAAGGTGGCGGGCTGGCCCACGGAAAGCCTGTTAACGACCTATTCGCATATAGCCCATTTACAGCCCGCTAACCCACGGCCCGTTTACGGCCTATCCGAATTAGGCCCAGTAGCGTCATCTGGGTCGTCCAATATAATTCCAGCCCGTTTTAAGTTCCGGCCCATGTATGGCCCATGACGTCTTTCGGCCCATATGAGGCCCTTTGTAACTCTTGGCCCATTAACGGCCCATGGTGAAACTGGCCCGTAATGAACAGTGTATCACTTTATACCCATTAACGGCCCTTTATTCCGTTGGGCCGTTTCTAGCCTATGTTATCTTTCGGCCTTCTCAGGGCCCATTTATTCTTGGGCTCATTTCCAGCATTCGGTTAACTATGACCCGTTACTGCCATTTTCTGCTTGTGGGCCAAATTCAGCCCGTGGTTACAGTCGGCCTGTTTGTGGCTCGTTAATACGTTGGGCCGTTTTCATAGCGTCATCAAATACGGCCTATTAACGACGTCCCGTTATGGTCGGCCCATGAACGAACGACTCCAACTCTAGCCCGTTTACGACCATAATGCGGTCTGTTTTTGGCCCATGTTTGGCCAATCGATCATACGACCCGGCTAAGGCCCATTGATGATATGGCCCGTAGAAGGCCCATTGTTTCTACGGACCGTAGAAGGCCCATTGTTTCTACCGCCCGTACGAATCCCAGTGTCACTACAGTGAATATGTAGCCCATGGCCTATTAAAGGCGGGAAACTAGTATAGCTTTAGACCTGCTAATGGCCCAAGAAGATTATAGGCCCACGTTATGGGTCATATGAGTAACGGGCCGGCCTGAAGACCGATAAGACTGAGATCCACTGAACCTTCCGGCCTAAATTATAGCATACCGACCAAAGAATAAACCTAGACTATACAACAAAGAAATTACGGCATATTACATCCACTGGGAATCAAAGTTCGCTACCGGTGATAATAAAGCGCAACATGACCGCGTATTACATACACTGGGCATCAAAGGTCGCCACCAGTGCATATAAACGCGCTGAGAAAAGAATATACAAAACTGAGAGCACTTCAGAAGGCACTAGACCTGGCAAGCTCGGGCCTCGCAAGCAGCCGAACAAGCTGATGAGACCTCAGTTGTGTCAACGATAGATGCTTCATCCCTAGCTGTATGGCACCATAGTGCGCAAGGCAGTCCCCTGACATCTTCATTACATGTTTGACTTCAAGTCGGAGCTGAGCTGAAGCAAGCCTTTCCGCTTTAAGTTGAGACTGAAGAAGTCAAACTGATTGAGGCAGCGACTGTACAGAGGTTGTCTCACACCTGCTGGTGAGTAGCTTCAACTCATTGTCTTCATCAAGACAGGACCTTGGGGTCATCTCGCTGTCCTCAAGATGGTTTGGCTCACTATCTTTCCTAAAGTTCTGCCTGGCATAAGAGATACGACTCTGAAAGAGAAACAAGGAGACACGTAACAAGTTTCACAATTATATAAGCAAATAAATGGATCTGTTCTGCATAAGGAACATGTTTTTACAACTACAATTTAAAACTGGTAGTTATTGCAAACATCCAATCAGATGTAAACAGCAGTGGAGGAAATGATGCCTATCCAAATCTATATTAGAAACAAGTTTGAAGGCTTGAGAAGGATGAACTTACATTACATGTTAACACGGGCTGGACAAAGCCCTTCTCCATGTTGATGGAATGATAATTCAATAAATTCCCCAAAGAAAATTCTTTATAAGCGTTGCCATTATTCTACATTTTGCAAAGAGTAAATATAGATCAAATAATATTGGAAGAAATAGAGGATAATGAAGCTCAGGTGCAGACTGATGATACATAATCAAATAGCAATTAATTAAGTACAGCGTTACAAGGCAAAAGGTACTGACAAGAGGAATGCAGACATCAACGTGTGCAGTGGCATTGGCTTTATTCAACATTTTGGTAAGAGTAAATGTAGATATGATAATTTGGAGAAAGTGGAGGGCAGGGCAGATAAGATGCAGAGTAATGCTAGACAATCAACTATCTCGCGATGCATGTACAGTAATACCACCACCGTCCGTTATTAGTTATCGCTCAGATGGATGTATCTAGCACTATTAAGTTCTAAATACATCCAATTGATCAACAATTAATTCGATACAGAGGGAGTACATGACAACAGGTACTTACATGAGCAATACAAAACTTCATAACCATTGTGTTAATTCTACATTTATCTAAGAGTAAATATAGATCTTATAATTTCAAGCAAAGGGAGGATAAAGAAGCGAACATTTACAGTGATGCTACATAATCAAACAGCAATGAGTGTAAGTATGCTGACAAAGGGCAAGAGGTACTGACAAGAGCAATGCAGAGCCCAGTATTGTCGTGAGATCCTATGAACCTTTGAGCAAGGAGATTCATCTGAAATTAGTTTTCATACAAGAGAGAAGGTAAGGCACATGCAGAAATTTAGGAGTTCAAATTTTGAATTGATATCATAGACAGTACCTGACGCTGGGCTGTCAGCAGTTCTAATAGGGGTTTGGCCACTGGAGTAGGGGTAAAGTCTGTTACATTTGGGCCTGTGTTTTCTGTGGCTGCTGATCTATCTGATTTAACAGGCATCACTACCTTCTCCAAATACCTAGTTTGTACTCCTTGAGGATCTGCAATCACCCTCTTCCTTTTGGACATCTATTACGAAAGAACAACATTTGACTGGAAAAACATAGTATGATGAGACATGGAATAGGTACAGAAAATGGATAGGTATGGCATATACTCATATATGATGCTTAAACTAAGCAGATGGTGTAACAAAGTAGAAGTAATGCAAGAGGTCAGATGCAAAATATGTGCGACCAATACAACCTTGCCAAGTTAGAGCATGCACCTTGATGGGTGAATAAGATAGACCATCCTCCACCATGCCAAGTTTGTTAGCCAGTGGATTGTTCCGCAATATTCCTCTCGTGCGCCCATTCTCATATTCATTTTGATAATGTTCAATACCTCACATGCATGAAAACATAAAAACAAGTGAGATTATCTTTGTAATGCAGAAGTGATTCTAATCCAATACTTCCTCCCTATAAACACCTTTGTGCTATCTCTGCAATTCTTCTAAGAGGTGCCATGCATGCTGTAATTTGGTGTGTGCATTAATATAATGTGGCCTACTACTCAAAATATGAGAGCTCTAGAAGTGATGATACGTCGCAGATGACAGCTTCAACATATAGTAAAGAAGAACAAGTCGACCTGACCTGACAGATTCAAAATATACTAAGGGAGAATAACTCGACCTGACCAGTCGACCGCCAGAGAAGAGGATCATCTTAAAGAAGAGCAGAAGAGCAAGCAGATTGAAGATATTACAAGTCTTTCTATACAATGTCGGTTGGCCACCCATGATGAACGAGAGCGCACAGAGAAATACTATTCCTTTCGGTCTCTCCATATGTGGCTCACATGCATTTTGAAACTAAAGTAGGAACATTTAGCTGACCAATTAAACCTCTCTTAGTTTTACTAATATCAGCATAATATCATATTTGAATTTGTACAACTAAGCTTGTTTAGCTCGATGGGTGGAGCAATGCTATTACGGCACGAACCACGTAGGCTGATCGTGGTCATCATAAAATGGGGAAACCGTAAGCATGATGAGTATAGTGTTGACCGTGGCAGTGGGATGGCAGATCTGAAGCTGCAAACCACGCAAAGGGTAGTTAGCAACTGATATTTGCTTTGAAATAACAACTAAGATTTGGGATGGACAAGAAAGTACAGTCAACAAGTGACAAAGAAATGCAATTCTGCCGTCTCTCTATATGTCACGACATGCATTTGGAAACTCAAGTGGGACCTTTAGCTAACCAATTAAATGTGTCTGTTAACTAATATCAGTATCATATCACAATCATATTTGAACAACTAAGCTTTGGAATTTTGAGTGTTGTGTTGTTTAGCTTGAAGGGTGGAGTACTGCTAGTATGACAGAAAGCACCTACACAGATCATAGTAGAGTAGATAAAAGGGGAAAACCCTAAGCATCAAGAGTAAAATCAGGAAAGTGGAACTAGCTGGACCAGTGGGTGGCGCACATGCTTTTTGAAACAAATATAGGAACATTAGGTGACCAATTAAACATTCTCTGTTTTAGTAATATGAGCATCATATCAGATTCGTATTTCAACACATAAGCTTTGGAATTTTGAGTGGAATCTTGTTTCGATTGATGGGTTGAGGTCTTGAGGAGCAGTGCTAGCACGACACGAAGCAGTGAAGCACCTACGATGATGGTAGTGAATATAAAGGGGGGAAACCATAAGCTTTACGAGTATAGTGACCGTGACATGGCGGATCTGAAGGTGCAAACCGGACAAAGCTACTTCGCAACCAATGTTTGCATTCAACTAGCCACTATGATTTGGTACAGACAAGAAAAGTATAGTAAAAAATTTAAGATCTATTTTCCGGGTGAGATCAATAACTTAAGCACATATGGAAGAGTACCACCTCTCTTGCGACGCTGTGTAGGCCCCTGCTGATACGTTGAGGGTGCTGCGGGTGCGATGGCTGTCGGCGGGGAAGAAGACTTTAGATGGCAGACGACCGGGTTGGGGGATAAATCCTGTTGCCGTGGACGAGGCGGTCATAGGAGCGGCAATAGCAAAGTGGACGACGGCGCCGATGAAGCGAGACGACGCGATGAAAGGATCCTGCGTGGATGAGAGACGTCCATCTCTTGCAGTGGATGACAGGGTAGGGGTAGCGGCTCCGACAAGGTGGAGGATGGGGTGGCGGACGGACGAGGCTGGCTGCAGTGGGGAGGTTCTCATGGCGCCGATGGTGTATGAATGTGGAAATGGAGCGGGAGGGGGGATCCCAAACTTTGGGACGCGCTTGTCTGAACTGTGGGAAAGTTACGAACTTATCCCCCGTTTAAAATTTCGGACATCATGTCGGTTGGGGATAGGACGGTAATCTCGCATCTCCCAAATATTTGCCGGTAACAATTTCGGGCGAGGAGAGGGTGTTTTGCCGCCCACGGTTGGCGCCCACGGTGTATGAACGGGGCTGACAGGTAGGGCGGTAGTGTCAGGTCTGAGGGAAGCTACACATCTGCCCCTATTAAAAATATTAGCCTACATCGATTTTGGACAAGGAGAGTTTGTTTTGCCGCCCACCATGGATGAATGGGGAAATGGAGGGAAAGACACATGTCTTTCGAACGAGCTTGAATCAAATGTGTTTTGCCGCCCACGTTTGGCGCCCACCATGTCTGAATGGACTCAGAGGCCGTCGTGTCACGTCTGATTGAAGTTACTAGTCTACCCCTATCGACAACAATGTAAATCCGGTCGATGAGGATGTCAAGTGTCAGGGGTAGACAGTAATTTCCATCTCGTAAACACTTGCTTCGGGCAGCCCACAAATGATAGTGGGTGTTTAGCCGCTCCGTTCAAAACTTGGGAGAATTAGCATTCACGTTTGCCCTGGGCCCTGGCAACTAAATCCAAATCAATTTTTTTTTCGATTACGAATATCCACAGATAATTCTACGTTTTTTATTTATTTCTTCAAAACCACAACAAAGATTTATTCCACCTTTATATATTATTATGATTTAGAAATGACGTGATCTTCAAATTTAGTAGGTTGGATGCACTTTGAGTCAAATAGTTATTTCATCCAATACAATATGCTCACATGAAAAATAGTTCACCTTATGTCAATCATACAAGTACTAAGGAGTACCTCGCCTAAAAAATTCGAATCATTACAACACATGGACAACATAGGGGGTCTTACAACATAATCCATTCAGAGACATGACACAACATGCAAGTACAATAATCTAATGACAATTTCAACTTCTATCTAAAGAAGAACTGGGATTACCCTGGGCTTCAGATAGCAGAAGCAGTAGGACCTACTCCATCTTCAAATGCAATATTCTTACTTCCTCCAATTCTTGGGTTGCTTGCATAATGCGTGCAGCTAATTGCATAATTTCCAGCTTCAAGATCGAGATTACCTCATTCATGGCAGCCACACCATCTCTTTCTGCCTCTAGTAGAGCCTCAAGAACTATAATATCTGTGCTCAGACTGCTCTCCAGCGGTGTTGCCTCTGAACTGCTACCATCTGGTAACATGGATGGCGCACTGCTTCCACAAATAGATTCTGCGGTTGTACATTGTGTCCTAGTGTGAACGGCATCCTGAAAGGTTTCCGCTGGACATAAGTAAGCGGTAGTTATCGCATGATCCAGGCAGTAAGCTTACATGGTAAACGACATACAAATTATTGCCGAGCATGGCAAGCTATATTTAAATGGTTCGAAGCAGCATCAGCCGAAAAGAAATTAAAATGGTAAGATGAAACTAGGGATGTAAGTGGAAAATAAACGGCATCCGCCAGTCCCATCTAGTTAGTTTTTGCTAGCTCCTTGGTTCATTTTCCTCAAAAAACAAAAACTCTTTTGAACTATCATACCACTAGTGGACTTTAATCGGGATTAACCGGGACCCAGTTGACATCCCTAGTTGAAAAGGAGTGTACCACCACTATATTTAAGTTGCCAAGGCATCTAAGCAAGTGAAATAATCTGAGAAAGCACTTAACAGTGTGGCCTCATATAAACTACGAAGACAGTCTTGTGATGAAGTTCAGAGGAAAAGTTAAGGACTCAAATGAACTAGGCATGCATTTCTTTACGATAGTACAGCAGGCACTGCTGACATATTGGCCAACTCAGGTATAGCGTAACAAGTAACAAACAAGCATTCGAATCAAGCAATACAGCAAAGTAGACAACTGAACTATTTGTTATTCTGTAGGATTACAGATTGAGGCCACAAGCCAAGAAAGCAGCCCACACGCATTACATTTCACATGTACTAAAACACACTGGCTTACCATATGTTGCTGTGAAGCCTCGCTGCTGTTGCAATGTTCTTTGAAGATATCGTCAGCATCCCGTGGTTGCAAATCTACTTGTTGTAGTTTATTCTGCACCCTCTATTTAGGTAAAATTAATTGTAATCGCATGCACTGGTTCGAATTGATCATCAATGGTTCATCTAAACTAATGAAAGAAGGGTGTGTGCATACACGACAATATATCTGCTTCCCTCTATTTTTATGCTTGTTCGAGGTGCCAGCCCCAAAAGAACAAATATTTTGCTTGATGGGGTTGGCAGCTCCATAATTAATAGAAGCATCAAATTAGTCATGCAACTTGGGAAGATTAAGAACACACAAAAAAGTAATGAACAGAGGCTCGTAGCAGTGATGTAATAGCTAGTATCAGAAAATGTAGGGTAAAACGAACAAAAACCAGCGGAACCACATGCTAGTTTGCTGATGTGTAATTAAGCATAGAGAACATGAAGCAGTCTGATGGAACCAACAGGTGGCATCAGAACAACACCATTATCATAAATATAGCATGCAAGAAGTAAAATAGTAGGCAGTGATATCTAGGAAGTACAATAATAATTAGGACAAAACTAAAGCATATTAACTATATGTGCACTGGTTTGTAATTTAGCACATGTAACATGTTCACTGCCAGAAGTATGGCCCTACAGGTGCAAGCAGAATAACGCGTCTCATGAAAAACTGAATGATGCCCTGAAGAAATTCAAAGGTGCGGTGCTTATGCCAAGAAAGTGAACGTAGGCGCCGGCGTTGGATAATAGTACCTGATTCTCGGCGGCATATGGGTATCGTTGGCATACTTGATAGCTAAGGATCGTCGATGGTGCTCGTGTTGCGGTTGAGTTTGGGCCGGCTGTCGCAGTCGCTGAAGCGGCTTCGGTGCTACGGTTGCGGCGCCTATCGACATACAAGAAAGCTCATCTGTGGTAAGTGAACAGTTCCACGATAAAGAGAAAAACCGAAGGAGTACAGATCGAAATAACCTGATGAGGTTGCGGCGTCGGTAAAGTAGGGCCGGTGGAGTTGAAAATGGCGTCCGTGGAGCGGGTCCGATGCAGTGGACGAAGGCTTTGGCGGGTGCGTTGTACAGTGCTTTCGGTGAGGCGGATCTGTTGCGGCGGATGAGGGCTTGTATGAAGGGCCAGCGAAGGGACGAACAAGGGAGTCAGTGAAGGGCCTACACTATGGTGGACGAGGGCGCCGGTTAAGCAGATCCGGTGCGGTGGACCATGATGGCGGTCAAGGAGATCTGGAGCGGTGTATAAGCCAATCGCTGAAGCGGCTCCGGTGAAGTGGTGAGTTGGCAGTTGGGGTTCCAAGGTGCGGAAGGTAGATCCGTCAGGGTGTGAGGTCCACCACTGCGGCGGAGGAATAGATTCGGCGGCTTGCCGTGGTTGGGGGGGGTCGGGGAGGGGAAGGGGAGGGGCTCTGGGGAAGAATGTTGGGGGCAAAGAGGGAAAACAATGGAGTTACCAAAGCAGCCCTTTTCCGTTCATGTGGCAGGGGTAAAACAGGAATATCGCAGGGCTAAACTTCCGGGCGCGAGATATTTTGATGTGAGTGAGGAGTTTGAAAGCTTTTGGCACCTGAAATTATATTCTGCTCTTGTACGGCCTACAATGATATCATGGCCGAGAATTTGTTTGTTTTGAACGCAAAAAAAGTGCAAGTTTTGAAAATCAATGTCTCCAACTCGAAACTTAGATTGTCCATTCAATTCAGATATGTATCATTGAGCTACTACAAGCAAATACCATCATATCTTCCAATTCAAATGAAATTCCAAATGTGTTTATCCTAAATATGATGACAAAAGCAAAAATGTGTATGTGTATGAATAAAGTGGATGATTATAAAGTTTGAACATGCCCGTATGTGTATATCTCTAGGTTTGATATATGAATTTGAAATCACGAAATCCCGGCTTAAAAATGTACCTCCATTTAAATGAATTACGAAAGCTAATGATGGAGTCGAATTCCAAAATTCCAATCTTAGGTTTGTAATTCTGGTACATCAAAGTATATCACGCATGTTCAAAAGTATCGTTATCTCATAGTCCAAACTGTGAAACAAATTGATCAACCTTGAGTGCACTCACTATTGACCATGTATATGTCAATTACGCTAAAGTCCCTCAAATATAGACACCTCACTCTTTATCTGAAGCCAACCCCCCCCCCCTCGTCGCGCCCACCCCCCCCCCCACACACAGAAGTCATTCTCTCCCCCAAACACCAACACACGAGCACATTAACACCCCTCTCTCTTCTAAAGTCCGGACCCCAATATAGGTCTCTATCACTTTGTCTCTTGGGCATGCACACATCTCTTCCCCCACTCTCTAGCTAGGTCTCCCGGCATCTCTCTTTCCCAAGCACACGCACTATGTAGAGTGTATCTTTCCCATACACACAAAACGTCGCCCCCAAACGTCTATCTCCCTAGTTATGTGGTTCTCGCACACTCACCTCACACACCACCCCCACTGCAAAACAAGCACACTTTCTCTCCTTGTGCACCACTCTCCTCTTTCTATCTCTCCCACATGCGGACCCGCCCCAGCTCCTCCCTGTATACATATATGTCGTGACTCTTTCCATAGCTCCCTAATGTATCATCGTTCTCGATCTCGCACATTGTGTTCTCTACACTATCTATTCTAGATCTCTCATGAAGTCCCTATCACACACACGATGACTCGCTTCCCTTGCGTCTCCGTACATAGGCCAATTTCGAACAACATCAACATTGTCTCCCTATCTATACGCCATTTATGGACACAAACGCCCCCTCTCTTCCTCTCTCTCTCTCCGTCGCTAGCTCTCTCTCTCTCTCTCTCTCTCTCTCTCTCTCACCCCTCTCCCACACACAATCGATGTCTCTTCCAAATAGTCTGCTCCCCCCGCCCGCACCCATGCTATCCCGCTACTACACATGTCACACCATTCCCCCTTCCCTTATACTAGGTTTACATCATTAGTGGTCTCTCTACTCCACATACACACACTCCCTCTCACACACAAATGCGCGCACAAACACACACAGACACGCACAAACACCCATTAATCTGGATCCTCATCTCTCCCCATGTCCGCATGTGTATCTCGCACACTCACTCTCTAATTATGTATATGTGTCTCCACGTTAGAGAACACAAAGCCCCATGTACATGTCTCTCTCTATCCTCCACACACATAGACACAAAGAATCTGTTATCATTGCCTCAGTCTCTAGACATATCACACGCGCACACTGTCTCTCTCTCTCGCAAACACGCTCAACAAGGGTTTCCCCATGAATAACTTACCGTCTATTCATCAACAGTCGTGGCATTATGGCGAGCACGAGACGTGAAAAAGAATAAATCTACACGTGCTTAGACCACCTAGTATGACTAGTAGGACTAGAGCAAGCCAAAAAGCGGGCCGCCGTCACCCCCTCCATATCGGCGATGGGAAAACCTTTGTTTTACACAGTCGAGAAGTCATTGTGCTAAGGCCTCACATGATGAGGCGTTGAATAAAATGTAGATGCTAGTTTACGGAAACAAGTATCGATAATACGTTTGTATCTCCATACTTATATTTCTTCTCTTATAAAAAACCGAGTTGGTGATGATGGTACGCGTGCCATCTTGCAATATAGACCGTCCGATCTATATCTGACTGATGGAAATTAAACTAAAAGATAACCGCACCCCTCTCCACATTTGCAGACAAGGCGTTCCCTCGTTCATCCTTATCTCCAACAACCTCATTGTTGAGCAATTAAGAAAGGAAGCCTCTGGAACAAACTGGCCTGGTGGCCGCTGCCGGCGTCGTCAATCCCCATGCCTCCGCTCAGTCCGACCACCAATCACCACCACGCCCCACTCCTCTTCACCTTATCTCCTATTTCTCGAGATATCATTAGTTTTTACACATGGGATTACTCCCGCATGGGTCAATCACAATGAGTGTTTTTATAAAAAAAAATGCATCTTGATGTTCCGTGCAATGCACAGATCTTGCTAGTACTCCTACAGAAGACTAAGTTGGTGATGATGGTGTGTCTGCCATCCGTCGTTTGTGACCATTAGATCTACATCTAACTACTGTGATGTAAGTTGTTGCCTTTTCTCACAAACATCTCACTTGTCTACCAATTTGCAGAAAAACCCATAATTAGTATCTTAAAACCAACCACATCCCTCCCTGACCTCACCAAAACAGCCCAAGGAATATATTCTTATTGAAACATAATATATCTCTAGTGATATATGTATATCAAAATTAGAGTGTTTTGTATCAAGTTTGTGAATAAGTATTATTCTAATTATGATTCGTTGCAACGCACATGAACATTGCTAGTATTTCCAACCATGCATTTTTTTCGCTAGTATTCCATAGTTTCGAGTTTTCCATCAAGATATTAGTCACTCATGGTTGATATTTACTTTCAGTCATGTACACATATGCACTATGTAACTAGCCTTGCTTATTGGTTTCCAAAGCTTAACTTTCACTCCTACTTACAATATGTAGAGTATTTAACAAAAAACTACCACTTTCAACAAGCCCTAGGAAGAATCTATTGTACAAAAAATAGCAAAAATATACCCAAAATTTCTTAATCCACGCCAAAAACTACTACCTACCGATTAGGTTAGTTTAAACCCATTTATGACAGGGTTGGCCCACACATCCGTGCCGACGAGGCAGCTTAAACCAACACATTTTGTTTGACTGTTGACACGAGGGACCCACATCTGAACTTCAATCCTGTTATTCCCCTTCAAATCATTATTTTTCCTGAAACTTACTTCAAACAGTGCTGATGCGTGTTCGTCGGTGGCGCCGGTGATGAGCGAGTTGGCCCCCGCTCCGCCGGACTGGCCGGACGCCGCACTGGCCTCCGCACGGGTTGGTGGGCTGGCCCGAGCGTGACTCACGAGCGAGCAAGCCGCCGCGCTGGCCTTCACTCGAGCCAGATGGCTGGCCTTAGTGCGGCACGCGCGAGCAAGCCGCCGTGCCAATCTAGCTAGCAAACCTTGCAGACAAGCAGCTGGATGGAGCTACCTTGGCTAGCTAGCGGCCGCGAGCACCGGACGGAGCTGGCATCCGGGCTGCCGCAAGATGGGCTCCGCACCGCCGGCGGTTTTGACCTCGCTTTCTGCCGGCGGCGGTAGCTGCGTACCATGGCCGAGGATGACTAGGTGGACGGGCAGGAGATAGGAGGTCACTCGGGGTTTTTTGTGTAGACTGACATGTAGGTCCCACAAGTCATAACGCCCGGTCGAATAGAAGGCGTTGACTTAATGGGCGACACGGGCCCTGTTTGGATACTCTAAGTCAGAGGTTAGATTCTAACCCTGAACTAACTCTAACCAAAGTGGTGTTTGGATGGCAGGGTTGGATTGACAACAAATGTATCCAAACAGGGCCATGGGTTGAAACGTGCCTATAACCGCACTTTGTAGAGTAGTCATTTCTTGGTAGGGCTAGTTGGTAAGAGCATGTACAATGGTTGATAAGGTAGTCTTATCTTATGTCTGCCACGTATGCAAGTGGTAGTAGTTTCTTGGCATTATTAGTGGTTTCTTGCATTATTAGGGGTTTCTTGTAAGGAACAATGTACTACTAGCGACAAAAGGCGATTCTAGGTTGCGTTGTACTCCAACGAGTACTACTAGTGGTCGCGGGAGTGTATACCTCGTTTTGTGGGTTAGATCCCGGCCGAACACACGGCAGCCTTTTTTTAAATAGTAACTTTGCTGCGAGCCAATATTTTACACGGGTAGTTTGAGTTTTGAAGTCAAACGGACGTGCGGCACCACAATCTAGGTGCACTGGATAACCTAGCCACGTGAACGGGTTTTCCTTCCCAGCATCTCGTGGCTCGCGTGCTTGCCCTAGCTGCACCTCGCTTGCAGCTTCCTCATCAGCTAGTAGCATATTTAAACTAGCGCCTCCCAATTAAGCCCGAGGAGCCGGAAAAGCTTGGCGGGGCATTGGGAACTGTGCAATATGGCTCTGTACGTAAAGTTCTCTAGTACTAATCTATAGCTTGTGGCGTTGCACGCATGGACTTCACTCCATTATCGGCTCTACTATAAAAGAAATTCCTCTTGACTTGTTTTTTTGAAACGGAGGCAAAAGCTTTGCTTCATCTCATTCATAAAGAAGGAACTACTAACAAAGTTCGACGAGATCCATTACACCTCCAGAAATGGAAGCGAAAAGCCTAGTCTCGCTTTATCAAATAACTCAAATGTTCTGCCCCCGCAGTAACCGTCGCTGATAAACAGGCTGCTAGTGTGTGCGTGAGAGGAGCGGCTGAGTAGGCCAGCTACGTGAGAGGAGCGGATGAATAGAGCACCGAGAGTACCCACTAGGCCACTACGCAGGTGCACTTTCCCTGCATTGATAGTACAGCGATGGTTCTAGAGAACAGTAGTACCCTCCACTTCCAACTATAGCTCCTTGGCCCTGAGATTCAAGAGTTCAAACTGGTGCACTATACTAGAAGTACAGTACAGAGCACTAGTAGTACCCTTGCACTACTAGTTGAGAAAGTAGTACTAGTACTGCTACTGTACGAGTACGTACTCCTCCGTCACATAATGTAAGACGTTTTTTGACACTAGTTGGCGTGTACAAAAAATAGCAAAAACATACCCAAAATTTCTTAATCCACGCCAAAAACTACTAGCTAGTGCCAAAAATTTCTTACTAGTGCTATTATTTACAGTATAATGCAATCCCATAACGTCCCATAATGCTAGTACTAGTAGTAAATAATAGCCTCACCCCTTCGCTACAGTTGGAAGGAACGATCTACAGTTGGAAGGGACGAGGCCCTGCGGTTACTACGCTCTTATCTCCTCCTCGCCAGTTCCCCTCCCCCTGAAGAGAAGGCAGTTCGTCGCTGCTCCCATGGATTCGCCAGGCGGGTCTCCTCCTCGGGGCTGGGAGACCTTGGACGATGATCCTTTGGGAGAAATCGCACGCCGCTCCGACGTCCTCACCGCCACAAGACTCGGTGCTTCCTGCACCAAGTATTTCAAGACGGTGCTTAAAATGGCTTGGGAAAAGGCCATGCTTGTTGGTCTTCCACGCATCCTCGAGGAGAAGGTTCTTCTATGGGACAATCCTTCGAACAGTCCACCGCTGCATGGCCATGGTTGCACGTTGACTCCGCTAGAGTTGCCGATGTTGAGAGGTAGTCATATTTTGTCCGATGAGCAGGTCAGTAATGGAGTTTGATCATGTAGTACTTAGTTATTCCATTTCCATCCCGTAATTTCTCCGCTGCCCACAGTCTTATATATAGGTCTGGGTTGGTGCCAACGAAGATTGGCTTGCATATCTCCGGCCAGATACCACCATCATTTTGCACAACATCCACAGCAGTGCGGCCGTTCCGGTAGACCCCTTCTCCACCATTGGGATCGGCCTTCCGGACTGGCTGGGCTTGAATACGTATGATGATGCCTACATGAGATTGAAGAAGATAGCAATTGCGGACCGGCCGACAAAGTGACGCGGCTACGACGATTACTATCTCATCGCGGTGTTCGACATAAGGATTGCCATCAATGCAAGAGGCAGTAACGGCAGAGGCTGGCACATGTTGGCGGCGGCAGATTTGTACCTCTACACGTTCAAAGACGTCGTGCGCCATCTAGGTCGCGTCTTCGCGGTGACAAGCCGGGGGACTTGTTTCATCTGGTTCCCATCCTACGGTACGGGAGATTACAAACGTAATGCACAAACCATCATTTGCATCCCTAACGGTACTCCATTATTTTGCAGGGACCAGTCATCCCGCGATCAAAATAAGATCGCCGATCCTGGATGTGCATTTGCATCCGCGATTCGGTCTAACCTGGAACCTTGTAGCTGACTTTGGCATATTGGGATCAACTATCTTATCAGTCGTTACCCATGGTACCACTGATGTGCAACATGGTCACACAATCTACCACGATCGGACCGTCACCATCTACCCATGTATTCCTTTTTTAACCCTCTCGCCTTCTCTTTCATTGTTGTACTAGTACTCTACTTACGTACTAGTAGTAGGAGTACTTTTTACCTTGGAGGACACATATAGCTAGCTAGGCCCTTAAAGACTTGAACCCACTAGATGCCACCATTTTTGTTTTTCCATGTTTTACTATCTCATCCATGTAGCCAAGAGTGGCTATATATAATAAGCCGGCTATTTTACTTCCTCTATACCGGAGTAGTACTATTTGCTGCATAGTATTACTGAGCGCCATATTTGAGCACAACATTATTACGCATGGACCTTGACTATGTATGTCACCATGTGTCCAGATATGAGATGCCACGTGTACCAGATGAACGGCGCCGAGTTCGACCCCCGTGATGCTACGTGGCTGCCGAGGAACACTCTTGGAGAGTACTCGCTTTTCATTGGGGACAGCTACCCCATTGTGGAGCGGATGCCACCTTCCATGCACGACACGGAAGGCCTGCCTTTCATGAAGCATGGTTGTGTCTTCCATGCGCACCACAGGATGAACGACATGCTGGGACATGCTATCCCTGATTTATGCTGCTTAAGCTTGGATGAGTCTCCATCGTGTGGAACCGGACTAGAAATATGCGACAATGATTCCCGTTGCCCACCGCTATGGATCGTGCCATTAATGAAGAACACCTGGGACTGGAACCTGGAGGAGGACATGTAGCCCATCTATAACGTGTAAGTGGAGTACGGTAAATTGTGAACGGTAGCGCTGTGAATATATGTAGACTAGTCGTGCACAAATTTATCACATGAATTCGAGATGAACTTGTGTGGCATACTGGCATTTGTCCTTTAGAATTTATTACTAGTAAATGTGTTATGTGTACGTGCAACTTGTGTGGTTGTTGCACGGGCTCCAACACGCTCTTTGAGAAAAAAGGTGGCACAACTTTGGAGAGGGAGAGGGAGAGGGCGCGCAGTAGTCAAAACCCTCTCCTCGTCCTGCGAACCACCGCGCGCGTGGGCGAGGGAGAGGCATAGTAAGCAAGCTTCTCCTCGTTCGGCGAGTTTACGGGACACATCAAAGCAGTACTAGTACTAGTCCATACTGCGTCCTTTCCGGTTAATATGGCTTAATTTGAAACGAGAAAAATACACTGGCGGTCAACGTATGTAACAATACGCTCTTTACGGTCACTATATATAGTTTTGCGGTGATTATACAATCACTAGCTCATCGTAGAGCACCTTATTGCACCCTACTGACCGGCCACATAGTCGACGTGGCACTTTGTTGACTGGTTAAATTGTCACCTGGTTTCTGGGTCCCACCTGTCAGTTGGCAGAGCAAAGAAATCAGCTAAAAAACAAAGAGTGTAGTACATCTACACTTCCAATGCATGTAGCCTTTAATCTAAATCGATATTGATTGACTAATGCACCAACTTGTGCTCTAGGTATAGGCTACATGCCTATCCTTAATTACAGCGTGCAATGACCTTCATTTAATCTTCTTCTCTCAATGGTCGCATGCACACATAACTTTTGGGCGTTACTTATGCCCTGGTCAATGTGTAAATCTCAAAATGTACAGTCTTTCACGCACCTAGGGAGTAGGTTGAGCACTTGAGCGTGAGCGTGTGTGTTGCATCGTGTGCTGTGTGCCGCATGGGTGCATGAGTGCTGCCTGCGTCCATGTGTACGTGTGAGTGTTGCATGTTGCATGCATGCATGGGGCTTACTCCCTCCCATTGACATGTTCATATTTCAAGCTTCCTCTGTTCCCTCCATATGGCGATACTCCCTCTGTTCCCAAATACGGAGTAAAATCCTCCCTCTATTCCCAAATACGGAGTAAAATCCTCCCTCTGTTCCCAAATACGGAGTATTTGTCTTTCTAGAGATTTCAACAAGTGACTACGTACGGAGCAAAATTTGTGAAGTGAGCGTAGAGGCATAGGGATAATGTAGAAAGGAAGTATTCGCGATCCATTATTCCCCATGTCGGTCAGAGAGAACTATTCAACTAGTCATCGCAGTGAAGTGACAATACACGCTGCAGCAGATGGGACACTTAATTAATAAGCTGAACCAGCATGTTCGTGTTACTAAATCAGCCTTACCCAGTACTGCCATCATGTTTGCCAGTAGAGCATGCTTCTGTCCTCCATTAACTGACATATGGGCCCTCTTGTGGTAGACCCACATGTCATCGGTGTAACTATTTACACTCCGAAGGACGGTATATCCTGGTAGTAGTAGTAGAATTGAGATTTAATGCACTTTCTTCCCCGTCTTCCATCCTTCTTCCTCCTCTCTTCTTCTTCCTCCTCTCTTCCCCATTGTCGGCCGCACAACATTTCCCCCCGCTCACTGCTCGCCCGCCCGCGCTATCTTCCATGGTAGCTCGCGCGTACCATATCCCCCCGCTCACTGCTCGGCCACACGAGGAGACGCTTCTTCGCTCGCCCGCTCGAATCCACTTCCCCGCTGGCTCGCAGGCACCGAAAACCCCAATAGCAGAACCGACTGACACGCAGAGCCATGATTGGAATTCCCTCCCCGATGTTCTCTTGGAGCAGATCTGTAATCGTATGGACCTACTCAGCACCGTCCGTCTGGCCGCATGCTCGGTGTCTTTGTACCGTCTACTCGTCTGCAACCGGCCGGCTCTTTTCAAGACACCCTGCTTGCTGATGCCCGATCCTCGCAGGTGGCCCAAACACCGACTTGACGATCCTACGGAGGTTGCCGTGGTACCCCTCGACATGCTACCACTACCCGTCCACCTGCCCTTCATGCGCGGCCACTACTGGGCGGGCATGAAGGCCAACTGGATTGTCCTCATCCACCAATCCGGTAGTCCGTCGCTTCGTGGATATCTACACCCAGTGAGAGATCACCCTTCCATCTTTGGATACCGCCGCCATCGAGCCTCGCGGCCCGCCGGACACTCCTGCCTTCTACGCATGAGACGCGTCCAGCTTTTGGCTCGACCTCTATTTGCTGAAGGTTGTAATCTGCGAAGTGCCCACACCATCAGAAGACTACATGATTACAAGCTCATTGCCGTGTTCAACATGGGATTAGTCTATCTGGAATCGGGTCGCCATACATGGTTATGTCTCATCGTCGATCCTCTTCACCCAACACTTCTGTCTGATGCTATAGTGCATGATGACATCGTTTATGCGGTCGACGCACAGATTGGCTGCCTATACTGGTGGAATGTATCGTCGTGTAATTGTTCTATCTCATCTCATATTTACCTTAAGAATATGACTGCCTGTTCATTGTTACAAATTTAGAATATATAGTATGTCTATAACCACATCATTGCTATATGTTCCTCTCATTTCCTAGATTTTTATGACCACACATGTTATTGTTAGAGTTGATATGAGAACAATTGGTATCTAATGATTGTTAGAATAGATATTATGAGTATAACCTCATGATTGCTATATGTTACTCTCATTTCCAGGATTTTTATAACAATGCATGTTATTGCTTGGAGTTGATATGATAACTGTAGTAAGTGCTATGGTAGAATATGATTAGGCCCTGTCATATCTGTTTTGCTCTCATTGTTACATGATGTTTGAACCATGATATATTGCTAGAATATGAAAGCCATTGGCTTATTTTTTTTAACTTGGGGTATGATTATGAGCACGGCATTGCCATTCTCTGTCTATGATATGTGTTACTGTTATAATAATCTTAATTCCATACATACTCTGAACATGATTGTTTATTTTTGTCCTTTTGGTCTCCAATTTGAATTGTTGCAGCAGACGCAAATGCGCTTGCCTTCATGATTCCAGGACCTGGAATCATACCAGCCGATGGGTGGTGGTTTATCGCTCGTTCAGCTGACGGTGGTCATTTGATGCTCATTTGCATGTACCAAATTGACCAAACCATTTCATCAAACCACATGCAGTACAATGCCTGGGGCGTTCGTGACAATGATGGCTATGGCTACTTCGTGTTCGAGAAAGATCCCAGCTCCGTTGGGCCTGGCGTATTCAACTGGATTTACAGGCTCGGCAACCACTCCATGTTCCTCGGGCTCAATTATCCGATCACCCAACCAATCATCGATCATATCACCGGCGATGATTACCGTGCTATGCAACTTCCATTCGCCAGGGGGGCTGTGTTTACACATCATACCATGGGTTTCATGAATCACCATATCCAGAGATTCGTCGACACAGCTTGTTGCGAGATAATCTTCAGTGTGTGAAAGGCATCAAGCTTCCATGCGATGGATGGCTTTTGCAAACCCGACATGCGGCGATGTGGTTCATGCCAACAACAAATATGCACAACTTAATTCGTACTGATATGTAGACTGAGCCATGTATTCTGCTACTGTAGCACGACCCTCTTTTGTTGGATGTTATGTACTTTGTTAGTTTGAAGCACTCCTCTGGTTTGAAGGATAGATACCTTTCTGGGATCAAGTGCATCCTAACTCACCTGCACAGGATGTACTGATAATGATGATGGAGATGCTGTGTAGTATATATATATATCACTTAGGCTTCAAGTGCGTACTTGTTATATAAACCTATGGTTAAAATGTGACACTAAATATGACTAGTAAGTAGTACAGTAGCAATACTAGTATACGTCGGTCAAATTATTCATCATGTCCACACATTGAATTGACATGACAACGCACTGCACGTGAGGTGACACAAGAATCCCGGTGGCGTGTTCGGGTATTATGGACTTCAGATTTGGAGTACCACTTATCTGCCAAAATCTTTCATCATTCACTTAAAATAGTCGATTGATCATACATTGAGTACCATATAACCGGAATTAACCCATGCAAGTCGAAGAAGGATTGGCCGGTGCTGCCGGCTGGCGTCAAGTTCGATCCCATGGATCAGGAGCTGATCGAGCACCTTGAGGCCAAAGTGAGTGCTGACAGCGCGAGATCTCACCCTCTCATCGATTTGTTCATACCAACCATCGACAGCGAGCACGGCATATGCTACACCCATCCCGACAAACTTCCAGGTAAGACACCGATCGGCCGTCTACTTGCACAAACATATTCCTTTGTTTATAGCTCTATTTTTCTTTTTAGACGCAGACCTGGTGAAGCAATTACAATTTGACAGTTAATAAAAAGTGAAACAAGTGACTGCAACATGCCAAAGATGTTATGAAAATGCCAACTACGTACACTAAAACCTGTATTCGACAATACTGCAGGTATCACATTGAGTGGCCTAAGCACGCATTTCTTCCAGCGCAATTCCAGGGCGTTCAAAAGGGGCACGTGGACGTGTCGCAAGGTACAGTCGGAGTGCGGCATGCACGCGATGTGGCACAACACCGGCAATACCTTGCCGGTGATGGTCAACGGCCGGCAGACGGGCAGCAAAAAGGTTCTGGTGCTGCACACCAACAAGAACTTCGACCAGCAGAGGACCAACTGGGTGATGCACCAGTACCAACTCGGGGACCTGGAGCAAGAGAAGGAGCGGGAGCTAGTCCTCTGCAAGATTTTCTACCAGACGAACACTAGGGCCAGGAGTAAAAAGATTATAAGTTAGTTTGGTATTGGTACTTGTACTACCTTGTCGTCCGCAAGTTGGTATTCTTGTTAACGATCTTTTGGTATGAACTTGGCATTTGCTTCCAACCATCATGCCGAGGGTCGACGTGGATATAAAGCTGAATCATTTGTTTTGAAAAGAATTTTCAGGCACCTAATTTTTATTTGATGGGTAACATAAGCACCTGCCGTTCGAATTCCCAGTTCTCCAAATTTTTTGAAACAGGTGCATGCTCTTATTATCACGATGAAAAAAAATATCCCTGCTGCATCCCAGTTATTAGTCTGTACTTGCAGAATTCTCTCGTTTATTGAGCACGTATATTGTTTTTTCAGGTCGAGCAAGTTTCAACTGGGCTGTAGACTGCCCAGGCTTGGTTTTGTTTTTAACAGGCCCAGCCCATGACGACAACGGGGCACAAAGATCCAGCAGGTATCTACTGGCCTCTGGCCCGCCAGCGTTAGTTATATTTTGTCTTACAACATCCGTAGGCACTTTTTTTACAGAATCAAACACACAGCCCAGTTTTATTTTCCTCTTGAAACGCATGTCCTACATCCGTTTTCTAATCTCTACCTATAGTTTTACTAGTTCATATACACGTATCATTATATTGAAAATACATAAAATTCACTTTTCATATTTACATCCTTATTTTTGTTGTTGTTTTCCCTCCCAGCGCTGATTTTTTTACCACTGGTTTTCCCTTAAACCAACTCAATTGTCCCACGTCTTATTTTCTTACAAAAACAAAATGAATTTTTTTGGCAAATCAATAAATTCTTAAAAAATGTTTATCATTTCGGGATTACAAAAGTTTGGACTCCACCGAAATATGCAAAATAAGGTTGAACTTTTTGACCGTGGTCCTAGGTAGAAAATGGGCTGTAATAAATTACTTAAGAATTAGCAAATGGGCTGCAAATTATTAAAAAATAGCAAATGGGCTCTATGTTGTCTGCCACAGATTTGGAGGCTGACTTGTGGGCCTACTAAGTTCATGCATACACAAGGTTTATCAAAAAAGAAACTTAGTCAACAATCGACTCTACCAGCGTCAGACCGTTAGATGTCAATCTAACGGCAATCGTGCTTCTTCAGTCTGTGATCTTCCTGCCCCAGCCGCCCAAACCAGCGCCGTTGGAACCGCTTGCTCCCGCCTCCCGTGGCCGGCTGTGCTACCGGGCAGGCCTCACGGCCCCATCATATACTCGCATCCCTGGCTTGTCTATCCCTCTACTCACCCACACCTCCTGTTATTTTTCGGCGACGGCAGCCGAACCAGTCAAACCTCGTACTCTCCACTGCGTGGGCAGCCACTGCCGTGTCTTCCCCGGCTCTGTGTCGTTCCCTTCATAGGCCTCGCCGTCGTCCACCGCCCTGGTGCTCTCGGCACGGCGTGGTCAACGTGGTCAACGAACGACATCCATCGGAAGTGGACTGTGCGTGCAGAGGCTGACAGCTGGGTCCACGACCGCACACAAGGAAATGCCTCCTTATTACGCGCAAAATAATGATTCCTCCACCTGTCATCTGGGACCCACCGGAAGGGCCTCTGTATTTCACGAAAAAACGTTCCCTCCGCTGACAGGTCGGACCCACCAACTATATCTTCGCACGCAAGGAAGTGCCTCCTTATTGCGCACAAAAAAAATGAATACCCCCTGCCAGCTGGGACCCACCACAGTGGCAGGCTGACTTGTGGGCCTACTAAGTTGACGGGGACGGAGGGCTTTGTCAACTTAGTCAATATGAACGATTCTAGCTCCAGTGACTGTACGATATCCATCCAACGACCTTAGTGCTTCTTCAACCTCTGGTCTTCTTGCTCCACCCGCCCAAAGCAGCGCCGGTCGTGCCGCCTGCTCCTGCCTCTCGTGGCCGGCTGTGCTGCCGCGGAGGCCTCACCGACTCCATACTACTCCCACCGCTGGCCAGGCCATCCCTCCACTCACCCACACCCCCTGTTATTCTGCGGCGACGGCAGCCTCACACCGCAGCCGAACCAGTGAACCCTCGTACTCCTCTCCGCGTGGGCATCCACTGCCACTTCTTCCCCGGCTCCGCGTCGTCCCCTTCCTAGGCCTCGCCGTCGTCCACCGCCTTGGTGCTCTCGGCGCGGCGTGGTCAATGTGGTCAACGACCGACTTCCATCGGAAGAGTACTGTACGTGGAGAGGCTGACAGCTGGGTCCACGGCCATAGCCCAGTTTTTTTGTGATTTGCCAAGTAAGTCGCTTTGTTAGGCCTGTTGGGCTGCAAATCTTTCAAGACGAGGAGAGCTTCATTCGGCTGGCCGAGAAAATGGCCTATTAGTAATGAGAAATGGGCTGTACATTTTTAAAACACATCAAACCAGCAATTAGTTTCAAATTTCTTTTTGTCATTTCGAGATTTTAAATTGCATTGATTTTTATGCGTGCACAATTTGTTGGATTTTATATTGATATACATTTATTTTTAAAATCTGTTTCATTGTGACTCGAAATTTCAAGATTAAAAACAGTTCGGACCGCACTGAAATATGCAAAATTTCGTATAAGTTTTTAACCGCGGCCACAATATGTGCTGTAATGCTAACAAAAAGAATATGGGCTCCAAAAAAACCTTAAGAATTAGCAAATGGGCTGTAAATTATTAGAAATAATGGCAGATGGGCTGTATGATGTTTTCCACAGATTTGAGGCTTTCCTAAAAAAAGTTGACGCACAAGCAGTGACTGTTGGATGTCCATCCAACGGCCGTCGTGCTTCTTCAATCTCTGCTCTTCCTGCTCCAGCTGCTCAAACAAGCGCCGGCGGGACTGCCTGCTGTCTCCTCCCCGCGGCCGGCTGTGCTGCCGCGCAGGCCTCACCACCCCACCGTACTCCCATCGCTGGCCAGGCCATCCCTCTACTCACCCACACCCCCTGTTATTCTGCGGCGACGGCAGCCTCACACCACAGCGAACCAGTGAACCCTCATACTCCTCTACTCGTGGGCATCCACTGCCGCGTCTTCCCCGGCTCCGCATCGTCCCCTTCCTAGGCCTCGCCGTCGTCCACCGCCCCAGGGCTCTCGGCGCGGAGTGGTCAACGTGGTCAAGGAACGGCTTCCATCGGACGTGGACTGTACGTGGAGAGGCTGACAGTGGGTCCACGGCCGCAACAAGGAAGTGCCTCCTTATTACGCGCAAAATAATTATTCCTCCACCTGACAGCGGGGACCCACCGGACGGGCCACCGTATTTCGCGAAAAAAATATTTCCCCCTGACTGCTGGGACCAACCAGCTACATCTTCGCACGCAAGGAAGTGCGTCCGGGCAAAAAAAAAACGATCCGCCCCCTGACTGCTGGGACCCACCAGCTACATCTTCGCACGCAAGGAAGTGCCTGATAGTCGGGACCCACCTGGTCGAAGCGTACGTAGCGTTGTCATTCTGGTCGCGAACGTGTACGTACATACTGGTCGATGTAGAGGCGTGCACGTGTCGTAGTAGAGGCGCGCATGTAGCATGTACACGTACGTACATCGGCCAGTGTGCAAGAAAGAAAATACAGCCACGTATGTACATACGGGCAGGGTCTCGAATGCCTACTCGCACATACGTACGGCCAGGGCTCGTGTACATGGCTGGGTTGGAACGGAGAAACAGCGTCGTCGTCGTGTTCATGGGGAGCCAACCGGCTGGCTCAGAACGGAATGCGTCGTCGTGTTCATCGGGAGGGCTTGGACGGAACAGCCGATGGAAATGAGGCCTGGCGTACCGCAGAACGGAGGAAACGGCCTTCTGTTCGACCGGCCACGTTCGAAACGGGATCCTGTTCATCGATAGGGGTGTGGCGTACCGCAAAACATGTGGCGTACTGCAAAACGGAGGAAACGGACCTCCTACGGTCGAAACGGGGGTCCTGTTGATCGGGAGGGGTGTGGCGTACCGCAAAACGGGACTCCACGGGATACTATTCATCTCCACCGTCGACCCCCTCCAGCCTCCACGGGCTACTGTTCATCCACCGTCGACCTCCTCCAG
The DNA here is from genome assembly GCF_002575655.3 of Aegilops tauschii subsp. strangulata. Lineage (NCBI taxonomy): Eukaryota > Viridiplantae > Streptophyta > Magnoliopsida > Poales > Poaceae > Aegilops > Aegilops tauschii. The sequence continues at coordinate 492,809,700 of NC_053039.3, forward strand.
CCTCCACCTGCTACTGTTCATCCACGGGCTCCTGCTCATCCAGCCTCCACCGCGCGCTACTCCACCGGCTACTGTTCAACCAGCCCTCTCCACGGGCTACTGTTCAACCACCCCTCCATGGGCTACTGTTCATCCAGGCCTCCACCATCTACTGTTTATCCTGCCCTCCACGGGGTGGTCCTGTTCATCCTGCCCTCCACGGGGTCCTGTTCATCCAGCCCCAACCGGCTCGAACGATCGGGGTCCTGTTCATCCAGAGGCAACGCCACGGGGTCCTGTTCATCCACCCCCACCGGGAACTGTTCATCCAAACCCCCCCAGCAACGCTCACTGTTCATCCAGAGGCAGCATCGATCGGCTTTAGTTAGCAGTAGTAGCGAAGGAATTGCTCAATGGGGTTCAGTTAACAGCCATAGATCGATCGCTCGGGTTTAGTAACCCGTAGCCTGCAGTGCAATCGCTCGGGTTCAATTAGAGCCCAACGCCTCGCTCGGGTTCAGTTAGAGCCCAACGCCTCGCACCCACGCGCATGCGTGTACAAGAGAAACGCGCATCGCTCGACCCCGACCACCCACCGTAACCGGGAACACCCCGATATTTTCCTCGCCCTCGCTTCTACCACGGTTTTTTCCGTCATGGACGGCCCAAAGAATGTCATGCAGCTGCGTCTCTGGCCCGCCCAGGACGAAAAGCCCATTTTCTGTCATGATTTTTTGTCATAGAAGTAGGACCCCACCACATCTATGATGATACCGTGTTTTGTCATAATTATTGTCATAGAAGTGTCATAAGTATGACAGAAAAAAATTTCGTTCGGCCCAAAATGTCACGGATGTGTCTTTTTTTTGTAGTGTTACTGGCTCCCGCTCCAGGCGTGTTGAAGAGGTTCCTCGACTCGTAAACCGGGGGCAGATGACTCTGGTGTCTTCTCCTCAAGACTTCATTTGAAGCGTTCTGATTCGACATGAGCCGGTAAGAATCCACTTGAATCCGCTGTGCTTGGGCATCTAAGACGGCCCGCTCTGCAGTTATCCTGGCGTTCTCAGCCGCCAGCTCTTCCTTGGCTTGTGCTATCTCATCATGCAGCTTGGCCACATCTATCTTATGTTGTGCCTGGTTGTCCGGGGTTACCTCCACCCCTAACAGAGTCGCCAGAGCCTCCAACAGATCTATTAAAACTTGAGCTGACGGGCGTGCTGACCCGCCAGCGCCAGCCGCCGTTGCCGCCGCTACGCTAGAAGTTATAGTTGCAGTGGCTGTTGAGCCAAGAGCCGACTGGGTGCCATCCATGAAGATCGCCACTCTCTTCAGCGGCTCACGGGGATCCGGAATACTGTCACCATCGGAACAGCCCCCAAGCCGACCGTCCTGCAGTTGATACATTGAATTTGTCTCGCCCGTGGATGACTCACCATCTGAGTAGACGGCCGTCTCACCACCAGACACAAACCTTCCAAATCAGCTCCATGGATAAAACCGACAAAGACACGCTTCACGGAGGGTCTAACCTGGGCGGGTCGTGCGCGCTGAGCCGTCTCGATGATGTCGGTGCAGATGTCCGTCTCAGAGCTTGACTCGCCAATCTTGCCAATGAAGACGTGGATTCCACCAAAGGGGACCCGGTACCCGTACTCAATTGAGCCGGTGTCAGGGCCCAGCCTGCATCGTCGATGTAGAGCTTGCCGCGACAACTCTTGGTCATCCGGCCCACAGCGTATCCCTTGAGCCCTTTGAAGCTGCCCTTCAAGAACTCGAAACCACCGTGCGCTGGCCCCACGGTGGGCGCCAACTGTCGTGGAATTGTCACGGCAGATGTCCTAGTGAAAGGACTTAAACGTGGAGCCACTGAGACATAGTTAGCTTAAAGGGGTTAAACGGGAAAAGGGGCATGAAGAGTTTATACTGGTTCGGCCCCTTACGGTGAAGGTAAAAGCCTAGTCCAGTTTGAGGTGGTATTGCTTGGGTTTCGATGACCACGGAGTGAATACGCTTGTCTTGGCTCTCGATCTGTTGTTTCTTGCCTTGAGCCGTTGCCGGGTCGTCCCCTTATATACATGCGGTGACGCCCTGCGGCTTACAGAGTCCCGGCCGGCTCATACAATGTGTCCAGCCCGGTGACTTATCTTTACATGCCTTACAATACGAGCTATACATATATGGCGGTTTACACTTATGGGCCTTAAGCCATCTTCGGGTTTGGGCCCTTTAATGAGCCTGCTTCATGAACCGCCATATTTAACATCTTCATGGGCTCTGTTGAGATGAAACGCTACTAGGGTAACCCAGCCCCTCCTGGGTGGGTCATATCTGATAGTTATATCCCCAACAGGTGGTGTCATGATGACATTCACCTGAAGACTTTCAAGGCACCTCTTGGGAACCCAGATTTTCTTCATAGGGGAACTGTTCCTGCAGTTAGTGCCAACATATTTAGCAAATACTTCACCATTCTGATTTTTGAATAGCTTATAGTTGGAGTCAAATGACTCATCAGAAGAATGAGGAGATTCACATGTAAAGCAAGATAAAGTAGATGGATCTACTGGAGGTCCCTTTGTAGCAACCCATGAGGTTTTGGAATACTTCTCAGGCTTCCAGTATGTCCCATCAGCATTGAGTTTCCTCTCAAAGGCAATACCTTCTTTTCCTAGGGTTCCTGTTGAGGATCTGCTTTTTAAGCACATCACAAAGAGCCTGATGCCCTTTGAGGCTTTTGTACATGCCTGTCATATATAATTTCTTCAGCCCTGCATTGTCAGTGATACTAGCAATATCCTCAGATGAGGAATTAGTGATAGCAGAGACAGGTGAAGAATTTGTAGCAATAGAAGCATTTGAACTTTTCGGTGAAGAATTAGCAGATTCATGTTCAATGCACTTCAAACATGGAGGAATAAATTCTTCCTGAGCAGTGTTGATCTGTTGAGCAAGCAGTGAATCACGTTCCTTCTGAAGATCCTCATAACTCTCCATTAGCTTCTCAGGATCTTGCTTTGTTTGAAGAAATTCATAAGAAAGCTTCTCATGATCAGATAAGAGAGTGTTACGATGAGCCTGAAGGTTATCAAACTTGAACTGAAGTCTTTGAAGATTATCAGTCAAGGTTTGAGTGCAATCCATTCACTCGCCCAACAGGTCATCGCTTTTGTCTAGCACATTTTGAACCTTTTCAAAATCCTTTTGTTGTTTCACAGCAATCTTAGCAAGTTTAGAGTAGCTAGGCTTGAGGTTTTCATTAGATTCATCCTCACTTGATTCAGAGGAGGGGTATTTGAGTACCTTGGCACCCTTTGCCGTGAAGCAATAGGTGGGAGCGTAGTCATCATCACCGTCGTTAGCCTTGTTGGGGAAGTCATACTCCTCAGAGTTGAACATGGACTTGCTGACGAACGTAGTAGCGAGGGCTAGGCTCGCCACACCAGATTCTGACTCCTTTGATGCCTCCTCTTCCTCATGTTCCTCAAATTCAGCTTCAGAGTCCATCTCCTTGCCTATGAATGCCCGAGCCTTCTTAGAGCTGCTCTTCTTGTGAGATGAAGACTTCGAGGATTTTGATGATGAAGACTTTGAAGATTTCTTCTTCTTCTTTGAGTCATCAGAACTGTAATCCTTGTATTTCTTCTTCTTTGATTCCTTTTCCCACTGAGGACAATCTTGAATGTAATGACCGGGTTTCTTGCATTTGTGGCACAGTCTCTTCTTGTAGTCACAGGATGAGGAATCATCACTTATTGAGGATTTTCCAAAGCGACCACGTCTTGAGAACTTCTGGAATTTCTTCACGAGCATTGCTAGCTCCTAGCTCAGTTCATCAGGATCACCAAGGCTGCTACCAGAGTCTTCACCTTCAGATTCAGACACTGCCTTGGCCTTCAGAGCACGTGATCTTCGATAGCTCGAGCCATAGAGATATCTCTTCTCAGCAAGCTGGAACTCATGAGTGTTTAACCTCTCAAGGATACACTCCAAAAAAAGACACATTCGTGACATTTTGGGCCGAACGAAATTTTTTTTGTCATACATATGACACTTCTATGACGATAATTGTGACAAAACCCGGTATCATCATAGTGTGGTGGGCTCCTACTTCTATGACAAAAAATCATGACACAAAATGGGCTTTTCGTCCTGGGCGGGCCGGAGACGCAGCTGCATGACATTCTTTGGGCCGTCCATGACGGAAAAAACTGTGGTAGAAGCGAGGGCGAGGAAAATTTCGAGGAGTTCTCGGTTACGGTGGGAGGTCGGGGGCCGAGCGATGCGCGTTTCTCTCGTACACGTACGCGCGTGTGTGCGAGGCATTGGCTCTAACTGAACCCGAGCGAGGCGTTGGGCTCTAACTGAACCCGAGCGATTGCACTGCAGGCTACGCGTTACTGAACCCGAGTGATCGATCGATTCCTTCGCTACTGCTGCTAACTGAAGCCGATCGATGCTGCCCCTGGGATGAACAGTGAGTGTTGCGGGGGAGTTTGGATGAACAGTGAGCAGTGGCGTTGCCTCTGGATGAACAGGACCCCGTTGTGTGGTGGAGGGCTGGATGAACAGTAGACGGTGGAGGGGTGCCCGTGGAGGGGTGGTTGAACAGGACCCCGTGGTGTGGAGGGCTGGATGAACAGTAGACGGTGGAGGGGTGCCCGTGGAGGGGTGGTTGAACAGTAGCCGGTGGAGTAGCGCGCGGTGGAGGCTAGATGAACAGGAGCCCGTGGAGGCTGGAGGAGGTCGACGGTGGAGATGAACAGTATCCCGTGGAGTCCCGTTTTGCGATACGCCACACCCCTCCCGATGAACAGGACCCCCGTTTCGACCGTAGCAGGTCCGTTTCGTTCGTTTTGCGGTACGCCACACCCCTCCCGATCAACAGGACCCCCGTTTCGACCGTAGGAGGTCCGTTTCATCCGTTTTGCGGTACGCCACACCCCTCCCGATCAACATGACCCCCGTTTCGACCGTAGGAGGTCCGTTTCCTCCGTTTTGCGGTACGCCACACCCCTCCCGATCAACAGGACCCCGTTCCGAACATAGGAGGTCTGTTTCCTCCGTTGTGCGGTACGCCAGGCCTCATTTCCATCGCCTGTTCCGTCCAAGCCCTCCCGATGAACACGACCACGCATTCCGTTCTGACCCAGCCGGTTGGCTCCCACGCGTTCCGTTGCCTCCCGATGAACACGACGCATTCCGATGGCTCCCCATGAACACGACGCATTCCGTTGCCTCCCCATGAACACGACGACGTTGCTGTTTCTCCGTTCCGACCCAGCCATGTCAACGAGCCCTCGCCGTACGTATGCGCGAGTAGGCGTTCGAGACCCCGCCCGTATGTACACATACGTGGCCATATTTTCTTTCTTGCACCCTGGCTGCTGTACGTACTTGTACATGCTACGTGCGCGCCTCTACTACGACACGTGTGCGCCTCTACATCCACCAGTATATATGTACGTACACATTCGCGACCAGAATGACAATGCTACGTACGCTTCGACCAGGTGGGTCTTGACTGTCAGGCACTTCCTTGCGTGCGAAGATGTAGCTGGTGGGTCCCAGCAATCAGGGGGGCGAATCGTTTTGTTTTTTTGCCCGGACGCACTTCCTTGCGTGCGAAGGTATAGCTGGTGGGTCCCACCAGTCAGGGGGAAACATTTTTTTCACGAAATACGGTGGCCCGTCCGGTGGGTCCCCGCTGTCAGGTGGAGGAATAATTATTTTGCGCGTAATAAGGAGGCACTTCCTTGCTGCGGCCGTGGACCCAGCTGTCAGCGTCTCCACGCACAGTACTCTTCCGATGGAAGTCGGTCGTTGACCACATTGACCACGCCGCGCCGAGAGCACCACGGTGGTGGACGACGGCGAGGCCTAGGAAGGGGACGACACGGAGGCAGAGAAGACTCGGCAGTTGTTTCCCACGCGGAGGGGAGTACGACTGTACGAGGGTTTACTGGTTCGTCTGCCGTCGCCGGAGAATAACAGCAGGTGTGGGTGAGTAGAGGGATGGCTAGGCCAGCGATGGGAGTATGGTGGGTGGTGAGGCCTGCGCGGCAGCACAGCCGGCCGCGGGGAGGAGGGAGCAGGCAGTCCCGCCGGTGCTTGTTTGAGCGGCTGGAGCAGGAAGAGCAGAGATTGAAGAAGCACGACGGCCGTTGGATGGACATCCAATAGTCAGTGCTTGTGCGTCAACCTTTTTTTAGGAAAGCCTCAAATCCGTGGAAAACAGCATAGAGCCCATCTGCCATTATTTCTAATATTTACAGCCCATTTGCTAATTCTTAAGGTTTTTTTGGAGCCCATATTCTTTTTGTTAGCATTACAGCCCATATTGTGGCCATGGTTAAAAAATTATACGAAATTTTGCATATTTCGGTGCGGTCCGAACTGTTTTTAATCCCGAAATCTCGACTCACATTCAAACTTTTAAAAATAAATGTATATCAATATAAAATCCAACAAATTCTCCACGCATAAAAATTAATGTAATTTAAAATCTTGAAATGAAAAAAAAAGATATTTGAAACTAATTGCCGGTTTGATGTGTTTAAAAAATGTACATCCCATTTCTCATTACTGATGGGCCATTTTCTCGGCCAGCCGAATGAAAGCTCTCCTCGTCTTGAAAGATTTGCAGCCCAACAGGCCGGACAAAGCGACTTACTTGGCAAATCACAAAAAAACTGGGCTGTGGCCATGGACCCAGCTGTCAGCCTCTCCACATACAGTACTCTTCCGATGGAAGTCGTTCCTTGACCACATTGACCACACCGCGGAGAGCACCACGACGGTGGACGATGGCGAGGCCTAGGAAGGGGACGACGCGGAGCCGGGGAAGACGCGGCTATGGAAGCCCGCGCGGAGAGGAGTACGAGGGTTCACTGGTTCGGCTGCGGTGTGAGGCTGCCATCGCCGTAGGGCCTGACCAGCGGTGGGAATAGTAGGGGGCGGTGAGGCCTCTGCGGCAGCACAGCCGGCCACGGGAGGCAGGAGCATGCGGCACGACCGGCGCTGCTTTGGGCGGCTGGAGCAAGAAGACCAGAGGTTGAAGAAGCACTACGGCCGTTGGATGGACATCGTACGGTCACTGGAGCTAGAATCGTTCATATTGACTAAGTTGACTAAGCCCTTCATCCCCGTCAACTTAGTAGGCCCACAAGTCAGCCTCCCACCAAGGTGGGTCCCAGCTAGCCGGGGGAGTATTCATATTTTTTTGCGTAATAAGGAGGCACTTCTGGTGGGTCCGAGCTGACAGCGGGGGGAACGTTTTTTTCGTGAAATACGGTGGCCCGTCCGGTGGGTCCCAGCAGTCAGGGGGAAATGATTTTTTCGCAAAATACTGGTGGCCCGTCCAGTGGGTCCCCGCTATCAGGTGGAGAAATAATTATTTTGCGCGTAATAAGGAGGCACTTCCTTGCGGCCGCCGTGGACCCAGTTGCCAGCCTCTCCACGTACAGTACTCTTCCGATGGAAGTCGGTCATTGACCACGTTGACCACGCCGCGCCAAGAGCACCAGGGCGGTGGACGACGGCGAGGCCTAGGAAGGGGACGACGCGGAGCCGGGGAAGACGCAACAGTGGAAGCCCGCGCGGAGAGGAGTACGAGGGTTCCCTGGTTCGGCTGCGGTGTGAGGCTGCCGTCGCCGCAGAATAACAGGGGGTGTGGGTGAGTGGAGGGATGGCCTGGCCAGCGGTGGGAGTAGTATGGGGGCGGTGAGGCCTCCGCGGCAGCACAGCCGGCCACGGGAGGCAGGAGCAGGCGGCACGACCGGCGCTGCTTTGGGCGGCTGGACCAAGAAGACCAGAGGTCGAAGAAGCACTACGGTCGTTGGATGGACATCGTACGGTCACTGAAGCTTTAATCGTTTATATTGACTAAGTTGACAAAGCCCTTGGTACGCTCCAACTTAGTAGGCCCATAGGTCAGCCTCCGAAACGGTGCGCCCCAGATGTCAGGGGGAGGAATCATTTTTTGGGCGGCCGAAGCTAAGAATATCCGAGATTGAAGAAGAAGCACGACATCCGTTGGATAGACATCCAACGGGCACTGCTGCTAGAACCGTGTGTTGACTATAATAAGTTGACAAAGCCTTGCATACGCGTCAAATTATTTTTTTTAGGGGACGCGTCACTTAGTAGGCCCACAAGTGTGTGGCAGAGAACTTATAGCCCATTTGCGTTTTGTAAGAATGTACAACCCATTTTTGAATTCTAATGGAATTTACAACAGCCCATTTACAGTTTGTTAAAAGTACAACCCATTTTCTAGCTAGGACAACGATTAATAATTTCAACCAACTGTTGAAGACAGAATTCAATAAAATTTCCCACATTTTGATGGGATCCGAAATATTTTTATCCCGAAATTTCTAGTCAGATTAAATATAAATTTGTATTACGTAAAAATCCAACGAAACATTGCGCGCGCAACAATGAAAATTTAAGATTTTCAAAATCCATAAATAATATTTTATAAACTAATTTCGTGTTTGGTGCATTTTTTTATAGTTACTGCCCAGTTTTTATAATTACATCCCATTTATTATTTTTTAAAGCCCATTTTCCTGTTAAGCCTAATGCACCCCTCCTAGGAAAGATTTGCAGCCCAGCGGGGCGGAGAATAACAAGTTGACCTTGCCTGGGTATTCCTCAAAAAGACGTATAGCTGGGCTAGCCATTTTTATCTTGAAAAAATTAGTATCTGGGCTGGATATCTGGCCTGGGCTAGACGGGCCACAGCCCGCCCAGTTAATACCCTGCTCTCCTCTGAACAACAACGAAATCATCGCCAAGAAAAACTCTGTAGTGCTCACGCCTCAAAAACACAAATACTGCTCGAGCTGCTTGGTCCCAGCTGTCGGCCGCACCTTGTGCAATTCTCTCGTTTATATTGACTACATAGGTTGACAATGGTGTGGGACCGTGATGTCCGGAAACCAGGAGAAAGCAAAAAAAATATAGTTGTACATAATGAGGAGGCACTTGCGTACGTACGACTATGGCCCTAGTGGGTCCCTAGTATCATCCAGTCAAAATAAAGTCATCTCTTGAATCCTCATGTTCGTTGACGATGTTAACAATGCTCGGCGCCACGGCGAGCGCAACAACTCGAAGGACAACGGAGAGGGCCTCGCGGGCCCTACGGATGGTCTGATACAGCGCCCGCTGCTCATTCAGGAAGCCAGGATCATCGGACACCTATGAGCACCGTCGAGAAACTGAGACGGCATGAAACGGTAAGGCCGCGCTTGGGAGCTCTGGTTTATTTCAAACCTGTATTAACATACAAGTGTAATTTACTCGTCATCGGAAACAACGCGTAAAATACAGGCGTAATGAAACTGAGGGGCTGAGGTCTGTAAGTAAAACTGGCGGGTTACACGTGTAATTTGAGAGACCAGTGTATATTTTACGAGCACTGCTATATGGATGACATTACCAGACGATACATGCATGACGTGTGTATCATGCGATCCATGGGCAAGGCTGAAACAGCAGCTAACTGCTGGATTAGCAATCGTCCGAGTGTCGTTCAGCGTTTTTATCGTGTGTGAAGTACTTCCGATATTTTACCAGTCGAAATCGACCAACCAAGCGCCTTCGCCTGAGACCATCTGCTTTAATTTACAAGCGTCAGTTTTACAAGCGGTTTTGGTTGGAAAACGACGATCCAATCACGGCCTAATATCATGAGTTGGTCGGAAGATCATATGGTTTCACGTCTAACCTACCCGACTTGTCGTATAGGCTATGAATGAAACATCAGACGATGAACTTCTTAAGCACGGAAACAACAGAAGAGGATGATCTTCTTAACAAGCAAATCACTGGCATTAGATCGACATGCAAAACAATACGAAGCATTATTCTTAGGAGGCACGGTGAACAGCTCGTGATGCCGCATGCCACAACATTCCAAGCTCAACTTTGCAATCAAACACAAGGCATGGCATTACATAGACAATATTCAGAACAAACTCTTAACACAAGAATATCTCAACAGAGTAACTGTTTACTTCTAAACTGAACACAGGAATTGGAAAAAACACTCGACGCTGCTCACAGCAAGGGCGTCCCACTCGAAAATATCAAATGCATGTCTTCTGGCTAACATCAATGAGCAAATTTTGACAAGGTTTTCTAATTCTAATATATTAAACTAACGTCTTCTTGCTAACATCAATGATTAAAATTTGACAAGCTTTTCCCATTCAAAATATGTAATGCCTATGATCGTGGAGTCCTGTCGTAGCTTCTTGTACTTGTTTGGGCACTTTTTGCCCAGGGCACTCCGCGTGTTGTTAAATTGCCAATGGTCTCTGCAGACTAGTCATGTCGCCGGTGTCTAATAATACTCTATAAAGCTTCTCGGTCATTCCTTCTGTAATGTAGCGCAAACAGTGACTGCTTATTTCTGCAAAGTGGAACGACCAATTGGACCCAGTAATGCAGCAGTTTGCCTTGGTAACATTGGCTCCTTTCGTGCAGTTCAACTAAAATCGAAGTCGGAATAAAACCGAGCTTTAATTTTGATATCCCTGTAAGCAACAATAGGTATATGGGAAACAATTACTGAGAAATAACGGTTGATGACTTGTACTCCCAGAAGAAAAGCATCTACTGATATCTTAATGGGAAACAAAGCAGGAGAGTAGCAATTCTCCATCAGTGTGATTCATTCATATTGACTGAGACATTATCTTAACAATGCCTTGTTTCAACATGTATAAGGAACGACAAAGCAGAAAAGTACCATTCCTAAAACAATGCAACCGATTCATTTTAACAGAGACATTATCTTAACAATACCTTGGTTAAACATGTAGAAAGAACTACAAAGCAGGATACTACAATTCCTAACAAGTGTTGCAGTTTTGAACTAAGGTTCAGTAGTTAATTAATTCTGAGAGTGGCATTGCTTAATTTTACCAGCGGCATTAGATTAACGAAAAGCATAAACAGTTCCACGGAAGAGTGGGTGCAACAACAGTATGTGCTTCCATCTACTTATAAAGGGGGTGATGCAGAGTTTGTTGTAACAAAGCAACAAGCATCATGTCTGGGTTGGTCCCATTTTTGTTCACTACTTAATGGGAAAAGACAGCAATACAATAGCTTCAATTCAACATTTATTTAAAACAGTACCAATACAAGTAGCACAACATCTCAAAGAACACTGCACAATCATGTGGATGAAGGCCTGTACTGATCTTTCATGAGACCGACAAAGGTAAATTACGAATCTCGATCTCCTTTTGTGCAGTTCCACCAAAATTAAGCAAAGTCACCGGTGTGACATTCAAGTTGAACTGCACAAAACACTCTTAAAACATAAGTGTTTCGAGTAGCAAAGCAAACTGTCGCAATAGCAACAAGTTGAATCGATAGCCCTGTTTTAACAGAGGCAAAAAAGGAAACAATTACTTGCCGATAAAGGAGGATGAAACAAACGGTGACAGAAAGAAGCATCTAACTTATCTTGGATGGAAAACAAAGTAGGACAGTAGCATTTCTAAAACGGTTGCATTGATTCATATTGACAGAGACATTCTCTTGAAACAACATTCGTTAAAAAATGTAATTTACTTTTAACAGTGGCATTCCTTCAATTTTCCGGCAGCATTCTTAGATTAACAACAACAAAATAGTTGTATGGGACATGCCAGCACCATGTGCGTCCACACGTATATATGGGTGATGCAGAATATGTAGCCAAGCAGCATATATGTGCTGGTCCCATATTTGTTCTCTTTGAACCTTCTTCCTATGTGAGGGCAGCAAATCTAGTCCTGCACAAACTACCCGACCCCTAGTTTCTTTCCCTTTTCAACAAAGAGATCGGTTCCTTACAGATGTGTGTACTGGGTTACCCCCTTTTTCCCTTTTCGACCTACAAAGCGGCTGGATAGCCAGTCTATACTACTTTCCACCCCTCCTTTCCTCATTGAACCACGTCCTAGATTCTTGCTCCAGCCCACCGCACCCTTCTTTCCTCTTTGAACCAAGACCTTGATTTGACTACAGATCGAAAAAGATCCACATGCAGCTAGAGCAACGACGGTTTCAAAGAAACTTATACCTTAGGGTCGTCGGGATGTGGCAAGGCGTGCGGCGGGAGGCCGGATCTGCCCACACTACGTACGGCAGCGGGGAAGAAGGGGTCGGTGGCCCTCCCGCACAGGCGCTGGGTGAAAGAGAATAGCGCAGCCGGCAGTGGATTTCCTCCCTCGCCGAAGGCGATAGAGTGAACGGTGCACCTCCTCCCCTTCCCGGTGCGACGGGATACGGACGCCTCCTTCACTAGCTGTGAGGGGGGAGAGAGAGAGAAGAGGCCAACGCAGTCTTGTTTAGATCTGGTGAAGAGAGGGTGAGAGACTGTGAATATAGCAAACCCTAGCAAATGAACGCTGAGCCTCCAGCGTGTAACATATATGTAGTGCGGCGAGCGTGTGGAGAGTGCAAACCCTAGCGAACAAGCGCTCAGGCTCCCGCTTATATATATACTACTGTAGTACGGACTGAGCTCCGGTGCCTTCACTGCACCTGCTTTTGGCTGTATGACGGGTGAGCCAGCCACATTTTGGGCCCACCTGTCATAAATCCAAAGGCAGGTGCACCCATATAGTACTCTTGTGTATACAACTAATATATAGTGGAGTGGTTTTCTTATTCTCTCCATAACAATCGTTTTAAATTGTGTAAGTACGAAACGAAACTCTTTATTTAATGTACAGTGAAGAAAACTAGTACTACTTCCGATGAACTAACGATCCACGCCCAGGCGTCCTGGTCGCATTTCCTGTCCTTCACGTGTGGTACACTACCCTCCCTTAAGTGAACAACCACACATGCGCCAAATTATCGGAAACGTGTGAGAGTGTGTACAAATAAAGAATTTTAATTTCAATTATCGGAAAGGTTTGAGAGTATTACAAAGTTTGACGTCAGTCAAATCTAATATGCGGAGTAAATAAAAATGGAGGGCTACTACGTCCATCCGGGTTTTTAGCCCACACCATTTTTTAAATCAAAGTTAATAGCTGGACAAATAAAATTACAGGGGAGCTGGAGACAAAGTTGTGAGAAGGCTTAGAAATCAATACAAAACTTATGCTCTTAGTACCAACGTCGATCCTTCTTCGAGGAAACATTTGGTTCATAGCCAATTGTGTGATAAAATTGCACCAACGTGAAAGACGACTGCGTCTCCAACGCAACCAAGGTGAACTGATGAAGGAAATCATCTTTGTGCGTAACAAGCAAAGAGCACTGATGGAAGACAGGTTGTTTTTCATTGAAAATCGATCAGCCTCACCAGCCGACGCAACCATGAGCATCGATAGGTCATCGTGGTGATGCATCATCCATTTGGCATCAAGTTTGGGTGAGGCACCTATGAAGTTCGACAAATCCTCACTGTGGTCTGTTTCTTCTCAGTAATCAAGCTCGAGGAAGGAAGAACCACGTGGCAGAGGACAGTGAGGCGGAACAACAATGGCCATCCAATTTTGTGCAGTTCCACTAAATTTGAGGAAGACATGCCCGGGTACGGAGAAACGCATCGCTGTTTCCAAAAATATAAAAAAGGGTTAGCAACGACATCTCAATTTTCAATAAGAATTAATGAAAAGTACACCAACAAACAGAAGCATCATAATTATCTTGATGGGAACTAAACCAGGATACCCGAGAAAAAAGCATTTCTTCATTTAACCAGTGATAGTACTACCACCATATGGACAATGACCGCACAACCACCATGTACTTTTTTTCGAAACAACATGTATACCTCCACCGAGGCATAAATCAGGACAACTTTTCGAGTGGCATTTCCTCTATAATAGTACTAGTAGGTGATGTTGGACCAGCCGACGAACCCTAGCTACTACGCATGGGGAGCTGGGGAGTAGTCGCAGAGAAGAAAACCCGCACGCAGCGACCTGGGGAGCTGGACCAGTACAAGAAGTTATACCTCAGGTGGGCGAGATGTCGTTTAGGTGGGCGGGCGGGATCTGCCCACACGACGGCAGCGAACAAGGGTGCGGAGGATCTTCGTCCGCGCCAGCGCCGGCTCCGAGAGGACGGTGCGCGTCGGCTTCCTCCGTCGCCGACGGCGACAACGTCAACGCTGCACCTCCCCACCTCTTGCAGCGGACGGGATTCGGCCGAATCTGTGACCACCGGTGAGGAGAGAGATAGAGTGTACATTGTCATCTTGTTTTGATATGGAGAGGGTGAGAGAGCGAGACGCGACAAACTCTATCATACAAGAGGCTATAATGGAGTAAAAAAATCTATCCATAGCAGTGATTTTAAATAGAATACGCCCGTTCCCGGAAAAAAGAAACGAAAACTGGCGGACAATTTTTCTAACGTACCAAGAAGGAAAACTCGATCAAAAACACGCCCCCGCTTCCAGGTCGCGAGAGTCGTCGCGCACACACACATAGACATAGACATGCATATCCGTGTTTACGTGAAATTCCATTTCCATCTCCATCTCCAATCATATTTGTCCAACTGGCACATTATTTGCGTTGTTAATTATATACACAACAATATTAACGTACATCATCTCTTGTTTGCGCACGTCCGGACCGCTGCCACCGCCGGTCCTGACCAACCCGAACCCTCTTCATCACCCACGTGTGCTTCCCGCCCGAAACGGTCAGTGCCGCATTCATGCCCGGCCAGAGCGGACGCAACCTCTCATTGGCGCCGGCATTGAAGCGGCGCGCCGGCCGAGAGAGCGTCGCCCGCGCCGCTTCCGGGTGCACGCGGCCGCTCCGCGTTCAAAGGTCGCAATAGCCGGCTACAACATGCATGTAAAAAGTACTTGGGAGTCCGTGCTACAGCTAGCTGTCCTCCCCCAACTCGTCAATCTCTTCCAATAGTGCTAGTACTCCATGGCGCGATCCATCAACAAGCAGGCGGGAAAGTTATCGTATACTCGGTTTGCGGTGAGTGGCATGCCGAGCGACCGTGTGGGGTCGAGCCGTGGAGGAGTGTGAGACACGAACACGACAGACGTGATTTAAACGTTGGTTTTGCTCGATGGCGCGATCCAACAAAACGAAATGTTGGTTTCTCTTCGTTTCCATTTTTTCTCCGGAAAAATGGAAACTTTCCACTCCATCTTCATTCCTATTCCAAGGTTGCCCCGTTACAACATTCCATCAAATACAAAGGAAAACTAACACGCATGCTGATGCATCTCAATGATTCACAGATCATAGCCAATATTTACTTCACAACTAACGAAAAAAGTTGTGAGAGCGTGTACGAAAGAAAAACTACTGATGGGGTCACTACGACTTAAACCCTAAACCCTAAACATGATTTAATTTCCTGGCCAGGTAGAACCTTTCGAAGGAAAGACGGCTGGCACCCTCGGATCATATGATGCTTTTGTGCAGTTCCACTAAAATCGACCTGAGCATCCCTGATGGCAAAGATATTGAAGAAGTGTGATTAGAATAATAGTACTGGCACTAGTTCATGAGACATAAACTCATCACAAGTAGAAGCCGGTAGAAGTAGAGAAAGATCGACATGGAGATGGAGCTACGGCAGTGGAGCAAACTGGCTCCAAAAGGAAGATGGACTACCTGGGACGTCGGGTTGTAGCTAGAAGGGCGGTTGGGACGCGGCATCGGCCCATACCGCGGTGACCCCCGATTGGGACGCACCGACTGTGGGTTTTCTCCCTCGCCGATGTCGACCGCGTCTACGCAGAACATTGTTCCCTTCCCCCAGCTGCGGGATCAGGCCCGTCGTTCTATGCTTGTGAAGAGAGCAACCTAAGCAAGCAGGCTTGTAGCTTAGGCTCCTGCTAGTGTATATATAGTGGTTTTCTTTTTCTCTCCATATCAACCATTTTATATTGCGTACGTGCCATTCAAGAATGAAATGATGGTTGCTTCTTCCGACTAACTTACTGTGTGATTTGACTGCTCCTTAGTGGCCCCTACACGTACTCCCCCTACGTGTATGCAACAGTCACACGTACACATGGACGCAAAAACGCGCGCGACGCCCTAATGCATGCATGTCCGAGCACACGACGGAACACACACGGTCACGCTCAAGTGCTCAACCTACACGTGCATGCACACACATACTCAGTCAGGGTGAGCTAGTGACCGTATAAACACCGGAAAATATATATATTGAGCGCAATGAGCGTATTATGAAGTCCACTGACCGTATTTTTACAAATATACAGTGACAAACAGTGTATTTATCTCGTTTGAAATTAAGACAATATTAACCGGAGAGGAGGCAGTATGGACTAGCGGTACTTTGCTGTGTCCCGTCAACTTGCCGAACGAGGAGAAGGTTGCAGGACGGGAGAAGCTTGCGTGCGATGGCTCGCAGGACAAGGAGAAACTTTTGACTAATGCAAGCTCTCCCTCGCTCGGGCGGTGAACGTGCAACAGTTAATTCGGTGTCAGATTGCCAAAAGCATACACTATACTACTAGTGCTATTATTGTTCGACTTCCCGAATAGGCGAACAGCCAAGCGCAAAGTAAACAGGTCAGCAAACCTTGCGGCGCATCTTCGTGCGAACCGTGCGGTGCATCTTCGTGCGAACCGTGCTTGCTGCACTTTGAATGTGGCCGAGAGCTGGCTTGATGAAACACCTCGCTTCCTACTTCTTTTTTTGCGGGGTACCTCGCTTCCTAGTGACCAGTGTCTTGGCTGATCGTCCTAAGAATGCTTATCTATGAATAAAGCTCTCTCATTTACCCAAAAAAAAGATTAAGCCATATTAACTGGAAAGGAGGGAGTATGGACTAGCACTACTTTTTGGTGTGTCCCGTCAACTCGCAGAACGAGGAGAAGCTTGCAGGACAAGGTGAAGCTCGCTTACGCCTTTTGACTAATGCAACCTACCCTCGTTGGACATGCATCAGTCCATTCGGTGTCAGATTGTCAGAGGCATACACTGTAGTACCCAACATGCAGAGTACCATCATTGTTCGACTTCACGAAGAGGCGAAGAGCCAAGCGCAGTAGTACGAGTAGTACTACTACTAGAACCGCATGGTGGAGCGTCTGTACTCTTATTTTTTTATCTCTGATAAAGTACACGTTTATTCCGAAGAAGGGCGGAAAACGGCAGCCCAACATGTAATGAATGATATCGATCAACCAACCATGCTCGAATATATCTTGGCCTCCGTGCGAGCCCGTCTGTGTGTTCTCGCTCCTCATCTCTCTCAAGGAACGGCGGGTTGGCTCTTTGCCGTCAATTGAGATCGGTTTGCTCACACTCCTGTCCCACATGTCAGTGATATGCCAAGAGGAGGTGCGTTGACCGACTAGCCATACGCGTACTTGGTTTGGCACCTTCAGACTACTCCTCCCTCCGTCACAGTTTACAGGGCGCGCTTCATTATGATGCATTTCTCTCAATGCATTTCCACCACCAGAGAGACTTTAGACGCGTTTGGTTTAATGCTCAATTAATTAGGGTGTGGCAACCGCAATCAAGTCCACAATTTTCTCTCCATGTACTGTACTACTACGGAGTGGAGTAAGTGCATGCATGTGTGTACCCGGGGCGGAAGCACTGCATCCCATGTGTGTACCCGGGGTGGAAGCACTGCATGCATGTGTGTACGCATTATTCCCTCTAGTAATAGACGCCATGCTATAACTACCAATGCTATTTTTCAGGCCGATCGCTAGTCGCCTTGGTCCCACAGATTTTTTTCTTTTTTCTGAAGCGCGTTGTATAAACAATGACGGATGGAGTAGTATGAGCGGATCCAAAGAAGAGCGTATTGATGGTTGCTTCTTCAGAGCAACTTACAGTGGGAAAGGTGGGGCTTATGATTTGACTGCTCATTACTCACTATTAATGTGGTGCAACGACCGGGCTGAGTCTCCCATGCGGTTGTGCACTACCCCCTCGGTTCTTAAATATTCTCCGGAGTATTTGTCTTTCTAGAGATTTCAATGAGTGACTACTCAAATATTTGTCTTTTTAGAGATTTCAAATGGACTGCCACATACGGATGTATATAGACATATTTTAGAGTGTAGATTCACTCATTTTGCTCCGTACCCCACTATCTATCTTAGGGTTCAGGGTGGGGCGGGGGGCCTAGAGGGCTGGCCGGGGCGGCGGTGGCGAGTTGTTTCGGGGCGGCGAGGCGGCGCTGGGGCCGGCGGTTCGGCCGGTGGTGGCTGGCGGCTCGGGGGGGTGCAGGTTGAAGATGAACTGCAGGCCCTCCCTAAACTACATGTCAAGTGCCTCTCTGCTACCATTGCATTCAGTTTCGACAGTACCATTCAGATTCCACAGTAAATTTCAGTTTCGACAGTTAAGTTCAGAGTCAACAGTTTTTACCTCATCTGTTGTAGTCAGGTGGTTTTTGGTGATGTTAATTTCACATCCATTTTACATCATCTATTGGAGATGCTATTAGAATCCCACTTGAGATTGAAGATGTCTGTCTTGTGCTGCTTCAGCCTTGACGTCTTACGGCTCACCGGAGCTGCTCCAACGACAGAACGATCCATCACAACAGAGCAGTGCCCTGGACGCCGTCTACAGATTCCTCAGATCTCCCTCCACATCTCCGACAGCCACCTCTGCCTCAACTGCTTCAGCGACCAACCCAATGATGCTGAGGTCGACACAGCTACGGCAAAGAGGTTGTACACTTGTTGCATCACTTATTACTATACATTCACGTCGATCCATTACGGCTATTTGGTTCAACGGAAAAACTTCGATCCACTGGTTGTTACCATCACTCTAAATTTCTGCATGCTCTCCTTACATAATCTCACCATATTTTTTCGTATGCATGTCAGATATTGTACACATTCATGCTGAACATGTAGAGAAAAAGAGAAGAGTTTTGCGCGGCAATACAATGTCATGCAGACATCGCTCCATGGTGGGTTCAATGGCAAACCCTCCCCACCCCTCTCCAGATTGTAATCCAGAGGAAGATATCTGTTCTGAGGCGGATTCAGACGCCGCTGACCACTCCTATTTACCCCCCAAGGTGTTTGCTCTACCTTGGCATGATGATGTTAGTCGTATCATGCATATGTTGCCTTGCAATGCCTACTTTTGACATCATATATGTCATCTGCTTAGTTTAGACATGTTCTGTAATGCCACCTGTTTAGTTTCTATATCATATATGGGAATTATGCAGTCTCATGTCTTTTAGCCAGCCATAATAAATGTGAGATGTGCAATGCCATCCTGTTTAACCAGGCATCATATATTTGAATGATATCTTGCCCATCCTTTTCTTCATTACATTTCCATTTGTCGACAATGTTTGTACATTAAACTACTCTTCCTGTGAATCAGCCATTTGGGTGGGAGATGGAAAAATCTGGAGTGAAAACAAGGCCTTCAGAGCAGACAGTGCTACCTGTCGAAGCAGATCTCTTATTGGGTCCCGATAGCTCCTCAGAGATGGATTCAGAGACAGATGACTAGTCCTATTCCCCCAGTGAGGTGTATGCTCTAACTTGGCACGGTTATACTGCTCATATCATGCATACGGTGTCTTCCATTGCATAGTTTAGACATCATATACACAATATTCAACACCATGTTCTTAGTTCAGACATCATATCGAATGCCCTCTGTTTAGCATATAAATCACATATGTGAATTAAATGATGCGATCCTGATTACTTAGATAACATGTAGGTGAATTATGTCATGCGATCCTGTTTAGTTATTCATCATATCTTTGAATTATGTTATGCTATGCTATCCAGTTTAGATAGACATCATATATGTGAAATTATGTCATGCTATCCGTTTTAGTTAAACAATATACATGTCAACTATTTCATGCCCTCTTTTTTTCACACTATCTATTGCATCTGTCTCTCATACAATGTCTGTACATTCAACTATGTTTCCTGTTTATCAGCCATTTGAATTGGAGCGGGCGATGCCAGTATCTAGCGGACTAAAAACACGGTCTTCAAATAAAACAGTGCTACCTCTTGGTGGAGATAGCACCCCGGTTGTACATGCACAAGAACCAGCCCTGCCACACAGAACCCAAACTCTCGCAGATTGTACCCCTACTGCGATGGACAGAGAACCAGCTTCACCCAATCTAACCCCAACCCCAGCCGATAGTAACCCAGTTCCTGTTGACACAGCACCATCTCCACCACAGAGCTCCCAAACAAGAGCAGCTATCACGGCGAACCCCAACTCCACCAGTTAGTACGCCTATTCCTGTGGAGGAAGCACAACCAGCTAGTCGTAGTTTAGCATCTATCGCATTTGATGTTGTTACATCGTATGTGCGTATCTTCCCATCTTGGAAATATTATACTGAAGATGAAGGAAAATGCCAGTTGCAGGTGTTTGTCCAGGAGTTATGTGTAAGTAATGTTATTCATGGCAATTACTTTGCTTCATCCCATACATCCTACCTCCATGATGGTTATAATACAGCAAATTTTCCCATTTTTCTCTATAGAGAAGGACCGATTTGGAAACTCAGGATGAGGTAACCTGTGCTAATACCTCTGCTATCTTCAAGAATGCTTGGTGGCAGTATCGGAATTACCTGAAGAAAACGTACTTCACCGGCAAAGAAACTCATCAAATTCCCTTACGTTCTCCTGAGACACATTTACTGGACGATGACTGGGAACGCCTTGTTCTGGAATGGTCCCGAACCAAGAATGTGGTAAGGTCTATGAGCTCATTTTCTATTTTTTAGTATTATATTCTTGCATCTTACTGTACTCTGTTCATGTAGAACAACTGTTCTAATTTAAGATTCCATTGCTATCATAGTTCAAAAAAGCGCTATGCGTTAATTGTGCGTTTTGCCACCGCCTTGCGCTTTACTGACCAAAGCGCATGCTTATGCGCAGTTATGCATAGATTATGCATAGTTATGCACAATGCGTTTTGCCAACGCCTAGAGCCTAGGCGCGCTTAAGCGCTCGCTTAGGCGCGCCTTTTTTAACTATGATTGCTTTGCTCTTGTATCACTGTATTTACTCATACAAACTTATTTTAAAATTGAAGGATCCAATCGAAACTCCAATGGCACAGCAGGTATGTTCACGCATATTTCTTTAACAGGTTTGGTCTTATCAATAGCTCTGTTGATTTCAATTTCAATTGTGTATACAGTTGACTTTCATATCATGCACATTACTAGCATCACAACAGAGCCAATAGTGTTGTTGTACATGTAGACCTGTGGTACCCATCTGAAATCTTGTTGTGCCATGTAGTTTCCCACGCTTTGTATTCTTTCACTGCTGCTTTGTCTTGAACTGATATGATTTGAACCGTGTCTCTATTTTGATTTGGCAAGACAATGCAGTGACCATAGGACATAGATATATGTTTGTTTGATGCTTTTATTATGTACTAGTACTTGGCAATAGAAGATTTGGTAGTTTAATCCTGTCCACCTTACTAATGAACTGGTTCACCGAAATGAGTTTCATATACTAGTACATGCTAAACTTGTTATGTGTCTGCTTGTTTCTTCTTTTAGAATGCTGATAGAATATTGGGGAAGAGTGCCTTATTAAGCAATGGTAAAGGAAGTAATGCAGATAAGGTTCAGGATTGTGACATATCCTTGTTGGTCTCCAGCAAAGCTGATAAAACAGCTAAGGAAGACTATCTTAAAGACAACGAGACAACCCCAAAGTCCTGTCTTGGTTTAGTGTTCGAGTTACTGGCCACTACCGCTTGCACAAGCTATTCAAACTCACTGTCTGAATCAGTTCGGTTTCTTGAGTCTCAACTACAAGCTGAAAGACATCGATTAGCTATGCTGCGACAAGAAGCGGAAGGGCTGCGGAAGTCCCTGCAGCATTCAGATGCATACTTTCTGGTGCAACAGCAAGCGTTGGAGGATTTTATCGCCAAACAGGACAAAGCTAATCAGCTTGCTAAGCTTATTGCCAGCATGGTGGATACCCAGGATAACGTTTCTTGAGCTCTTCTGAAGTTGTTTCAGTTATGCTCTTGTTTTGCTGCCGCGTTTATTTGCACTGGTGGCCAATTTTGACGGCCAGTGTATGTAATGTGCTGCTTTGTTCCCTATATTTGCACTGCTGGCGAACTTTGATGCCCAGTGGATGTAATATGTGTAATAGCGGTAATAGGCTAGCGTTAATTGCTTGCTTATTTATTTCCTTATTGTCTTGTTTAGTTGTTTGCTTGTAGTCACTGCAGTTCTTTTTTCTGTTTTTTTCTAGTGGCCGCAATAGCCTATTTTTGGTAACTAGGCCAAAATAATCGTGGCAACACACTGACTGTTGTAACCATGGGCCTCCTGCAGGCCGTATGATCCATGGGCCTTCGTCCGGCCATAGGATCCATCGGCCTTCTATACAGGCCTTAGGGTCCATGGGCCTTCTACGGGCCGTAGGGTCCATGGGCCTTCTACGGGCCGTACGATCCATGAGCCTTCTACGGGCCGTACTATCCATGGGCCTCATACGGGCCGTAGGATCCATGGGCCTTCTACGGGGTGTATCATCATTTCGCCAATCATGTGCCGTACTATTCGTGGACCATAACGGGCCATTAATAGGCCGTATTTGATAACTCTATGAAAACAGCCCAACGGGTTTTTTTACATGAAAACGGCCCAACGTATTAACAGTCCGCAAACGGGCCGACTGTAACGACGGGCTGAATTTGGCCCACAAGCAGAAAATGACAGTAACGGGCCGTATGTAACCGAATGCTGCAAATGAGCCCAAGAATCAATGGGCCCTGAGAAGGCCGAAAGATAACTTCGGCTGGAAATGGCCCAGTGGAATAACGGGCCGTTAATGGGTATAAAGTGATACACTGTTCATTACGGGCCAGTTTCACCATGGGCCGTTAATGGGCCAAGAGTTACAAGGGTCCTCATATGGGCCGAAAGAAGTCATGGGCCACACATGGGCCGGAAGTTAAAACGGGCTGAATCATATTGGACGGCCCAAATGACGCTACTGGGCCTAATTCGGATAGGGCGTAACGGGCCCTGGGTTAGCGGGCTGTAAATGGGCTATATGCGAACAGGCCGTTAACAGGCTTTCCGTGGGCCGGCCCGCCACCTTTTGACCAAGTCAAACGGGTCGGCCTTTTCACAGGAATGGGCCTCTGTTGGGCCATGCCACGTGTCACCGTATCATAGGCGCCTTCGGTCCAATGAGCGGATGACATCTGTCCCAATGGTGAGCCGACACGTGTTTCCTCTAGCCAATGATGATTTTACACGTGGAAAATCCCCATTGGTCGGGGCTGTTAACGGGTTATCGGATCCAAAACCCGACCCGATAGCTTAACGGTGTTTCGTTACGGTGGATGCCACGTGTTGGTCACCCTTGATGAAAGCACTTCTGTGACGCGCGATTTATCGTCATGGAAGTGGACACTTCCGTGATGATAATTTTGGTAATGTCATGGAACACTTCTACGACAACACAGGTATGACTATCTTGATTCTGTCATAAATTTGTCATGGATGTACATGCATGACAAAAAACGCGACCTACTGTGACAAATATGTATCATCACGGAAGTGTATTTTTTTGTAGTGATATCAGCGGGATCAAGTGACTTGTAGTCTCCACGTTCTTGTATCATCAGCTGTCGGATCACGGGCTCCGGCAAAACCCTCAAGGTTCGAACACTGGGGTGCGTGCGAAGATTTCCTCCCTACCGATCCATGCCCTAGCTCGCTAAGATCTCGCGGATGAACTCGATGAACTCACAGCACAAAGGACACGAGATTTATACTGGTTCGGGCCAGTGTTGTGGTGTAATACCCTACTCCAGTGTGGTGGTGATGGATTGCCTCTTGGGCTGATGATGAATGGTACAAGGGGAAGTACAGCCTCCTGAGGTTGAGGTGTTCTTGTGCTTGACGAACTCGTGGGTGTGAGGATGGAGTGGATCCAGTCCAAGATGAGTTGCCCCTACTGTGGTGACTATTTCTACTTATATAGGCCCTGGTCCTCTCCCCAAATATTGAGCGGGAAGGGAGCCAACAATGACCAATTTGAAAGGGGACAGCTAGTATAGCTTATCCTGACAAAAGCGGTCTTCGACTACGAAAAGCTCTGGTGGTGACGCTGTCTTGGGCTCCACGGTGACCTCCGTCCTGCCGTCCTGCTGGTCTTGGTCTCGTTGCACTGATATGGAAACCTTTGCTTGATGCCTCGGTACTCCAGGCCTGCTCTTGCCTCCTTAGCACCAAAGGGAAACAAGGACGCTGTGCGCGCTGGCGCCCGCCTGATCTCGATCGTCATGGCTCACGTCACGAGAGCCTCACGAGGTTTGCCCTGCCTTGATTTCTCCGCTCCTCGCGAGGCAGCCCGGTGAGGCCGCCCCTGAGGAGGGGTCTGACTAAGCCCGGGACGTCGCCAAGGGCCTGCCCCGTGGACTGCTGCAGGGGCAAGCGCCGCTTTTGTTTTGTTCCTCTTTTCGTTCCTGTATCAAAATGAAACCAATATGGGCCTGGAGGGGCGTGTATCGAACCATGACTTCTTAATCGTTATTTTATGCTTGTCATTTCCGTGCTGTGTTGTTATTTTGTGCAGAGATAACTTAGCTTGGTGCATTCGGGGCAGCCTCCTCTTTACGAAGCGTTTGTTTCCTCGTGTCCGTCTTGACCTAGTGGTCCGTGATTGCTCAGGAACTGCAAAAAATTCGTCAGGAAGCTTGCTAGAAGATTTTTCATTCACCCAAGCCTTGACCCGACGCTACATATCACGGTACCCGAGGGGCACGGATTAGGAGAGATGCGCCAGCTTGCGGGCTCGAACGAGGGTGGCTCGCGAGAAGGCAGAGAGAAGGAAAAATGCTCGCGAGGGCACCTGCCTAGCCCCCCTCACGAGGTATGCGAGAGAGAGAACACAAGCGGACCAGAGTCGAAAAAGGCGGCAAAAGGCAAAGGAACCGAATCAGCAAAGAACACCAGAAGCAAACTTCGATTAAGAGAAGGCGAGTCAACTACGGAAAGCAAATGAAAAGCCGCGTCCGACACCTAATCTAGTCTTCAAGTCTTCTCACCAGCGCGGAGCTAAGTGCTGCCACTAGGCGTGGGACGGAGCCCCCGAGGCCCGAGGGCGGCACTCCTGAGACTCCGGGGCGTGTATAGCCCCACTCATTATTATGTGAGAGTGTCACGGGCGGCGATTCTTCACAGGCACCGGGCCTTCTTCACAGGCACTGGGCCTTTCTTCACAGGCACTGGGCCTTGATTTATGGGTAGAACTTCCGGAGGTGCTGGATGTTCCAGGCGTTCTGGATGGGTACCCCGTACTATGGCGCCAGGCCTGGAGACATGGACGACCCTGAACGGGCCCTCCCACATAGGTGAGAGCTTGTGCAACCCTTCCCTGGAGAGGACCCGCCTCAGGACGAGGTCGCCCGCCTCGAGCGTCCTGGAGCGGATGTTGCGGCAGTGATATCGCCGCAGCGCCTGCTGGTACCTTGTCGCCCTTAGTGCAGCTTCGCGACGATGTTCCTCCCCCAGCACGAGGTCCATCCCCCGCGTGGCATCCTGCTGTGTTTCATCAAACGCCAGGACCCGTGCAGAGCGATGCATGACCTCGTGAGGAAGGACCGCTTCGGCTCCGTAGACAAGGAAGAATGGGTCTCGCCCGTTGGCTTGGTGGCGGTGGTGCGGATGGACCACAACACAAACTGGAGCTCGTTGTGCCAGCCCCTGCCGCAGGCCTCGAGCTTCTTCTTGAAGGTCCTGGTCTTGAGGCCCCTCAGGACCTCTGCGTTGGCGCATTTGGCCTGACCATTGCTCCTGGGGTGTGCCACCGAAGCGTAGCAAATCTGCGTTCCAAGGTTAGCACAGTAGGTTTTGAAGAGGTTACTAGTGAATTGCGAGCCGTTATCTGTGATGATGCTGTTGGGAACCCCGAAGCGGCTCACGAGGCCCTTGATGAACTTGACAGCAGAGCCAGCTGGGATGGTGCGGACGGCTTCCACTTCCGCCCACTTGGTGAACTTGTCGATGGCGACGTAGAGGTAGCGGTAGCCCCCAGGCGCTTGAGGGAACGGGCCCAAGATGTCCAGCCCCCAGACCGCGAACAGCCACGTGAGTGGGATGGTTTGGAGGCCTTGAGCCGGCTGATGGATCTGCTTGGCGTGGAACTGGCAGGCTTCGCAGGACTTCACCAGCTCAGTTGCATCGTTGAGCGCGGTGGGCCAGTAGAACCCACTACGGAATACTTTGCCGACGAGGGTCCGTGATGACGAGTGGTGCCCGCAGTCCCCGCCGTGTATGTCAATTAGCAGCTCCTTCCCCTGGTCCCTGGAAATGCAGCGCAGAGAAACGTCATTTGGCCGCTTCTTGTACAACTCATCGTCCTGGATGTAGTACGCCGTGGCTTGCCGGGCCACGCGCTCTGCGTCCTCTTCCTTCTCCGGCAGCGCCCCTTGCATTAGATATTCCCTGAATTCCTTAGTCCAGCATCCCTCCTGGGGCTCGAGCGCCAAGAGCAGGTGAGCTCCTGAGGTCGGGCCACAGGCTGGAGCTCCTGTGGCAGGCGGCGGTGGGAGCTCCTCCCGAGGGTGAGTTGTGCTTGAAAGTGGTGGCGTTGCTGACGGCTTGAAGAGCCGCTCCTCAAAGACGCCGGCCTCTTGGGTCTGCCGCTTGGACGCCCTCCTGGCGATGTCGTCGGCTTCCTTGTTGGTGCCACGGGGCACATGCTGCAGCTCCAGGCCCAGGAACTGCTTTTCCATCTTACGCACTTCCGTGAGGTATGCCTCCATGTGCTCATCCTTTGGCTCGTACACTTTGTTGGAGAAATTGACGAGGAGCTGTGAGTCGCCCCTAACGGTGAGGCACTTCACTCCCAGAGCTGTCGCGGCCTTCAAGCCGGCTATGAGGCCTTTGATATTCTGCGATGTTGTTGGAGACCTTATCACCTTGCTGAAAGCAGAGCTGCACAGTGTAGTAGAGCTTTTCCTGAGTGCGCGAGATGAGTACCGCTCCAGCCCCCGCGCCCTTATGCACGAAGGCGCCATCGAAATACATGACCCAACCTTCTGGTGCCTCACTTCCTGGTGAGGTGGACCGGTCTTCGCCGACTTCAAGTGTCGGGGCATACATCCATTCTGCCACAAAATCAGCGAGCGCAGCCCCCTTGATGACCCTGGTAGTGCTGAACTCCAACTGGAATGCTTGCAGCTCGATGTTCCAGCCAGCGACCCTTCCAGCAGAGTTGGGGCTCCTGAGCACCCTCTCCAATGGGTAGGCTGAGACGACCTTGATGGGGTGGCCCTGGAAGTAGTGCCGCAGCTTGCGCGAGGCCACCAAGAGCGCGAGCAGGAGCTTCGGAGGCATGGGATATCGCGCCCTCGCGTCCCGCAACACTGTGCTGACAAAATACACCGGGTGTTCGACGATGGCTGGCGCGCTGTTGAGGCTCGTGTCTTGCGGAAATTGGGACGTCTCCTGAGGTGGTGGGACTCCCGACGCCTGATCGCTTGCGGGAATCTCGGTGACGTCGTCCTGCCGAGCTTGGTCTTCTGTTGACGCTGCCAAGGCTCTTGCGGCGCCTTCCTGGTCTTGCATCGCTTCAGCTATAGCTCGGCACAGCGCGCCCTTGGCTTGGTGCTCCTCCTGAACCGCCACCAGCGCTGCGCTGGCGGAGTATGGGGTAGCGGCGAGGTAGAGTACTAGGGGCTCAAGGGGTCGTGGCACCACCATCACCAGAGGGCTGGTAAGGGAACCTCTTGAGGTCTTGAAAAGCTCGGTCGGCCTCCCGGGTCCACTCGAATGGGCCCTTCTTCTTCATCAGCTTGAAGAAGGGTAGGGCGCGCTCTCCTAGCTTGGAGATGAAGCGTCCCAACACAGTTACCCGACCAGCCAGCTTCTGCATTTCCTTAAGGGTCTGCGGTGGGCTCATGTCCTCAATGGATTTGACCTTCTCTGGGTTCGCCTCGATCCCTCTGTGGGACACGAGGAAGCCCAGCAGCTTGCCGGAAGGGACACCGAACATGGACTTCTCCGGGTTAAGCCGCAAGTTCACCTGCCGCAGGCTCG
Source organism: Aegilops tauschii subsp. strangulata (assembly GCF_002575655.3). Taxonomy (NCBI): domain Eukaryota; kingdom Viridiplantae; phylum Streptophyta; class Magnoliopsida; order Poales; family Poaceae; genus Aegilops; species Aegilops tauschii. The sequence goes on from NC_053039.3 coordinate 492,837,730, forward strand.
CGAAGGTCTCCTCCAGGTCATGAATCAGGGTCCTTGCTTCCCGAGACTCCACCACAATGTCGTCGACGTAGGCCTCCGTGTTTCTCCCGAGCTGCCGCCCCAAGGCGATGTGCATCAGCCGCTGAAAGGTTGCGCCCGTGTTGCACAGTCCGAAGGGCATGCAGGTGTAGCAGTACACCCCACACGGGGTCAGGAAGGTTGTCTTCTCTACATCTTTCACCGCCATCTTGATCTGGTGATACCCTGAGAACGCATCTAGGAAGCATACAAGGTCACACTCGGTGGTGGAGTTGATGATCTGATCGATGCGTGGGAGTGGGAACGGATCTTGGGGGCAGGCCTTGTTGAGGTTGGTGAAGTCGACGCACATTCGCTCCTTCCCGCCTTTCTTCGGCACTAAGACGGGGTTCGCCAGCAATTCGGGATACCAGACCTCGCGAATGGCACCCGCCGCCTCCAACTTGCGGGTCTCTTGGACGATGAAGGCCTGCTTCTCAGTGGACTGTCGTCTCGCCCGCTGCTTCACACGGCGCACATTGGGGCATACCCTTAAATGATGCTGAATCACCTCTCTCGGGACTCCCACTAGCTGATTGGGTTCCCATGCGAATATATCCTTGTTTGCGTGCAAGATCTTCACCAATGCTTCCTCTTGGCTTGGGTCGAGGCCGGCACCTATGGTAAAGGTGGCTCCTGAGGACCCGTCCTCGTTGACTGGCACCTGCTTGGTTTCCGCCTTATCTTGTGTGAACAATAGCTTCTTCTTGGTTGGTGCGGCTCCCTTGAGCTCGGAGGTGCCCGCGTCGGCAGGCTGCGCCACCGCAGCGGTCTTGAGGGCGAGCTTGAGCGCCGCCAGGGCCTCCTTGGCGTCCCCTTTGACAGTGAGGACGCCTTTGCTTCCAGGCATCTTCATGAGGTTGTAGGACGGATGAGTCGCCGCCATGAACTGGGCCAGAGCTGGGTACCCGAGAATGGCGTTGTACGGGAGGCCGATGCAGGCGATGTCGAAGTCGACCAGCTCGGTGTGGTAGTTGTCGCGCGTGCCGAAGGTGACGGGGAGGCGGATCTGCCCCAAGGAGCAGGCAGTGCCACCACCAACTCCTGAGAAGGCTTGTTGAGGCCGAGCCGCTCGAGTGGCACATGAAGAAGGCTGAAGGCCTCCACGGAGAGCAAGTTGAGGCCGGCGCCGCCGTGGATGAGGGTCTTGGTAACAGCCACATTGCAAATGGTGGGCGTGCAGAGCATTGGGAGCATGCCCGAGCCGGCGGTGGAGTCGGGGTGGGCTTCTGAGCCGAAGGTGAGGTCGGCTTCGGGTGCAGCCCAGCTAGGCGGAGCCCCCGAGCGCTTGGAGGCGGCGCCGATCTGGCGGAGGAATGGCTTGATGTGGCGATCTGAAGGCGGCGCTTGAGAGCCGCCCAGCAGGGCCGCGACCGCATGGTGCGCCGGTACCGCATAGCGCGCAGTGAAGAGGTCGCGGAGTTCCTCCCAGGATGCCACCGTGGATCCAGGGAGGTTGAGCAGCCAGGCGCGTGGCTCGCCAGCGAGGGCCATGGGGAGCCAGTTGGGCATGACCTTGTCGTCGCCCCGGGCCTCGAGGATAGCCTCCTCATATGCCAGCAGGAAAGCCGACAGGTCCACCGCGCCGTCGTAGCGCGGCGGCATCTCTGGCTTGAACTTGGGCGGCCATCGCACCCGTCGCAGGGTGGGGGCCAGGGCTCGGAGCCCCCTGGCCCCGTCGTTAGCGCCGGCCGTTGGAGTCGGTAACGGGGCGCCTGCCATGAGGGCGAAGTGCGGTGGTGGCGGAGCGTAGATTGGCGGAGAGGAGCTACGGCGCACCCCTACCTGGCGCGCCAAATGTCGGATCACGGGCTCCGGCAAAACCCTCAAGGTTCGAACACTGGGGTGCGCGCGAAGATTTCCTCCCGACCGATCCACGCCCTAGCTCGCTAAGATCTCGCGGACGAACTCGATGAACTCACAACACAAAGGACACGATATTTATACTGGTTCAAGCCACCGTTGTGGTGTAATACCCTACTCCAGTGTGGTGGTGATGGATTGCCTCTTGGGCTGATGATGAACAGTACAAGGGGAAGAACAGCCTCCTGAGGTTGAGGTGTTCTTGTGCTTGACGAACTCGTGGGTGTGAGGATGGAGTGGATCCAGTCCAAGATGAGTTACCCTACTATGGTGGCTAGTTCTACTTATATAGGCCCTGGTCCTCTCCCCATATATTGAGCGGGAAGGGAGCCAACAACGGCCAATTTGAAAGGGGACAGCTAGTACAACTTATCCTGACAAAAGCGGTCTTCGCCTGCGAAAAGCTCTGGTGGTGACGCCGTCTTGGGCTCCACGGTGACCTCCGTCTTGCCGTCCTACTGGTCTTGGTCTCGTTGCACTGATATGGAAACCTTTGCTTGATGCCTCGGTACTCTGCGCCAGCGCTTGCCTGCTTAGCACGAAAGAGGAAACAAGGACGCTGCACGTGCTGGCGCCCGCCTGATCTCGATCATCATGGCTCACGTCACGAGAGCCTCGTGAGGTTTGCCCTGCCTTGATTTCTCCGCTCCTCGCGAGGCAGCCTGGTGAGGCCGCCCCTGAGGAGGTCTTGCATCGTCCGCCTCGCGAGGCTTGGCCCCTCGTGAGGGTCTTGAATGTCTCGCCGATGAAGATGGGTCGTACAGGCCTGCAGCATAGCCACGCCATGGGCCGCAGGCAGGCAAGTCTGGGGACCCCCGTTCCCAGAACACCGACAAGTGCCAGAGTGTCAAATGAGGAATCAAGCGATCTCAGCAATTTCTTCACCACCTCATGGTCGGTGATGTCAGTGGCACCAAGTGCTTGAAGCTCATTTGAGATGTCAGTGAGGCGATCGAAGGTTTGCTTAACATTTTCATTGTCGAGTCTTTTGAAGCGGTTGAAGAGATTGCGAAGAACGTCAACTCGAGAGTCATCTTGTGTTGAGACTCCTTCATTGATCTTGGACAGCCTATCCCAGATAAGCTTAGCTGTCTCCAAAGCACTCACTCTGCCGTACTGCCCTTTGCTCAGATGGCCACATATGATGTTCTTCGCTTGAGAGTCGAGTTGCTTGAATCTCTTCACGTCAGTAGCATTGACGGTAGGAGTGTTGGGGAACACAGTAATTTCAAAAAATTTCCTACGATCACACAAGATCTATGTAATGCATAGCAACGAGTAGGAGAGTGTTATCCACGTACCCTCGTAGACCGTAAGAGGAAGCGTGTAGTGACGCGGTTGATGTAGTCGAACGTCTTCGCGATCCACTGACCAAGTATCGAACACACAGCACCTCTGCGTTCTGCACACGTTCAGCTAGGTGACGTCCCTCGAACTCTAGATCTAACTGAGGCCGAGGGAAAGCTCTGTCAGCACGACGACGTGTTAACGGTGTTGATTAAGTTACCGAGCAAGGCTTCGCCTAAGCACTACAATGATATGACCGAGGTGGAATTCTGTGGAGGGGGGTGCCGCACACGGCTAGACAATTAACTTGTGTGTCTATGGGGTGCCCCCTCCCACGTATATAAAGGAGGGGAGGAGGAGAGGGCCGGCCCTCATAGGGCGCGCCCAAGGGGGGAGTCCTAAACCCAGTGGGATTAGGTTTCCCCGTTTCCTAGTAGGAGTAGGAGAAGAAGGAAGAGGGAGAGAGGGAGAAGGAAAGGGGGGCCAGCCCCCACCCCAATTCGGATTGGGCTTTGGGTGCGCGCCCTCCACCTGGCCGCCTCCTCCTCTCTTCCACTAAGGCACAATAAGGCCCATTGACTTCCCGAGGGGTTCCGGTAACCTCCCAGTACTCCGGAAAATGCCCGAACTCATCCGGAACCATTCCGGTGGCCAAACATAGACTTCCAATATATCGATTTTTATGTCTCGACCATTTCGAGACTCCCCGTCATGTCCTTGATCACATCCGGGACTCTGAAGTACCTTTGGTACATCAAAACACATAAACTCATAATACCGATCGTCATCGAACGTTAAGCGTGCGGACCCTACGGGTTCAAGAACTATGTAGACATGACCGAGACTCATCTCCGGTCAATAACCAATAGTGGAACCTGGATGCTCATATTGGCTCCAACATATTCTACGAAGATCTTTATCGGTTAAACCGCATAACAACATACGTTGTTCCCTTTGTCATCGGTATGTTACTTGCCCGCGATTCGATCGTCGGTATCTCAATACCTAGTTCAATCTCGTTACTGGCAAGTCTCTTTACTCGTTCCGTAATGCATCATCCCGTAACTAACTCATTAGTCACATTGCTTTCAAGGCTTATAGTGATGTGCATTACCGAGAGGGCCCAGAGATACCTCTCCGACAATCGGAGTGACAAATCCTAATCTCGATCTATGCCAACTCAAAAAACACCATCAGAGACACCTGTAGAGCTTCTTTATAATCACCCAGTTACGTTGTGACGTTTGATAGCACACTAAGTGTTCCTCCGGTATTCGGGAGTTGCATAATCTCATAGTCATAGGAACATGTATATGTCATGAAGAAAGCAATAGCAACAAACTAAACGATCACAGTGCTAAGCTAACGGATGGGTGATGTCAATCACATCATTCTCCTAATGATGTGATCCCGTTCATCAAATGACAACTCATGTCAATGGCTAGGAAACTTAACCATCTTTGATTAACGAGCTAGTCAAGTAGAGGCATACTAGTGACACTCTGTTTGTCTATGTATTCACACATGTACTAAGTTTCTGGTTAATACAATTCTAGCATGAATAATAAACATTTATCATGATATGAGGAAATAAATAATAACTTTATTATTGCCTCTAGGGCATATTTCCTTTAGTCTCCCACTTGCACTAGAGTCAATAATCTAGATTACATAGTAATGATTCTAACACCCATGGAGTCTTGGTGTTGATCATGTTTTGCTCGTGGAAGAGGCTTAGTCAACGGGTCTGCAACATTCAGATCCGTATGTATTTTGCAAATCTCTATGTCTCCCTCCATGACTTGATCGCGGATGGAATTGAAGCATCTCTTGATGTGCTTGGTTCTCTTGTGAAATCTGGATTCCCTTGCCAAGGCAATTGCTCCAGTATTGTCACAAAAGATTTTCATTAGACCCGATGCACTAGGTATGACACCTACATCGGATATGAACTCCTTCATCCAGACTCCTCCATTTGCTGCTTTCGAAGCAGCTATGTACTCCGCTTCACACGTAGATCCCGCCAAGACGCTTTGCTTAGAACTGCACCAACTGACAACTCCACCGTTCAAAATAAACACATATCCGGTTTGCGATTTAGAATCGTCTGGATCAGTGTCAAAGCTTGCATCGATGTAACCGTTTACGACGAGCTCTTTGTCACCTCCATAAATGAGAAACATATCCTTAGTCCTTTTCAGGTATTTCAGGATGTTCTTGACCGCTGTCCAGTGATCCACTCCTGGATTACTTTGGTACCTCCCTGCTAAACTAATAGCAAGGCACACATCAGGTCTGGTACACAGCATTGCATACATGATAGAACCTATGGCTGAAGCATAGGGAATGACTTTCATTTTCTCTCTATCTTCTGCAGTGGTCGGGCATTGAGTCTGACTCAACTTCACACCTTGCAACATAGGCAAGAACCCTTTCTTTGCTTGATCCATTTTGAACTTCTTCAAAACTTTATCAAGGAATGTGCTTTGTGAAAGTCCAATTAAGCGTCTTGATCTATCTCTATAGATCTTGATGCCCAATATATAAGCAGCTTCACCGAGGTTTTTCATTGAAAAACTTTTATTGAAGTATCCTTTTATGCTATCCAGAAATTCTATATCATTTCCAATCAACAATATGTCATCCACATATAAGATCAGAAATGCTACAGAGCTCCCACTCACTTTCTTGTAAATATAGGCTTCTCCAAAAGTCTGTATAAAACCATATGCTTTGATCACACTATCAAAACGTTTATTCCAACTCCGAGAGGCTTGAACCAGTCCATAAATGGATCGCTCGAGCTTGCACACTTTGTTAGCACTTTTTGGATCGATAAAACCTTCTGGTTGCATCATATACAACTCTTCTTCCAGAAATCCATTCAGGAATGCAGTTTTGACATCCATTTGCCAAATTTCATAATCATAAAATGCGGCAATTGCTAACATGATTCGGACAGACTTAAGCATCGCTACGGGTGAGAAGGTCTCATCATAGTCAACTCCTTGAACCATCATAGTCAACTCCTTGATCTTGTCGAAAATCTTTCGCAACAAGTCGAGCTTTGTAGATAGTAACATTACCGTCAGCGTCAGACTTCTTCTTGAAGATCCATTTATTATCTATGGCTTGCTGATCATCGGGCAAGTCAACCAAAGTCCACACTTTGTTCTCATACATGGATCCCATCTCAGATTTCATGGCCTCAAGCCATTTCGAGGAATCTGGGCTCACCATCGCTTCTTCATAGTTCGTAGGTTCGTCATGGTCAAGTAACATGACCTCCAGAACAGGATTACCGTACCACTCTGGTGCGGATCTTACTCTGGTTGACCTACGAGGTTCGGCAGTGATTTGATCTGAGTTTCATGATCATCATCATTAGGTTCCTCACTAGTTGGTGTAGTAATCACTGGAACTGATTTTTGTGATGAACTACCTTCCAATTCGGGAGAAGGTACAATTACCTCATCAAGTTCTACTTTCCTCCCACTCACTTCTTTCGAGAGAAACTCTTTTTCTTGAAAGGATCCGTTCTTAGATACGAATATCTTGCCTTTGGATCTGTGATAGAAGGTGTACCCAACAGTCTCCTTTGGGTATCCAATGAAGACACATTTCTTCGATTTGGGTTCGAGCTTATCAGGTTGAAGATTTTTCACATAAGCATCGCAGCCCCAAACTTTAAAAAACGATAACTTTGGTTTCTTGCCAAACCATAGTTCATATGGAGTCGTCTCAACGGATTTAGATGGTGCCCTATTTAACGTGAATGCAGCCATCTCGAAAGCATAACCCCAAAACGATAGCGGTAAATCAGTAAGAGACATCATAGATCGCACCATATCTAATAAATTACGATTACGACGTTCGGACACACCATTACGCTGTGGTGTTCCAGGGGGCGTGAGTTGCGAAACTATTCCACATTGTTTCAAATGAAAACCAAACTCGTAACTCAAATATTCTCCTCCAAGTTCAGATCGTAGAAACATTATTTTCTTGTTATGATGACTTTTCACTTCACTCTGAAATTCTCTGAACTTTTCAAATGTTTCAGACTTATGTTTCATTAAGTAGATATACCCATATCTGCTCAAATCATTTGTGAAGGTCGGAAAATAACGATACCCGCCGCGAGCCTCAACACTCATCGGACCGCATACATCAGTATGTATTATTTCCAATAAGTCCGTTGCTCCCTCCATTGTTCCGGAGAACGAAGTTTTAGTCATCTTGCCCATAAGGCATGGTTCGCAAGCATCAAGTGATTCCAAAAGTCCATCAGTATGGAGTTTCTTCATGCGCTTTACACCAATATGACCCAAATGGCAGTGCCACAAATAAGTTGCACAATCATTACTAACTTTGCATCTTTTGTCTTCAACATTATGAACATGTGTATCACTACGATCAAGATTTAGTAAAAATAGACCACTCAGCAAGGGTGCATGACCATAAAAGATATTACTCATATAAATAGAATAACCATTATTCTCTGATTTAAATGTATAACCGTCTCGCATTAAACAAGATACAGATATAATGTTTATGCTCAACACTGGCACCAAATAACAATTATTCAGGTCTAAAACTAATCTCGAAGGTAGATCTAGATGTAGCGTGCCGACGGCGATCAGATCGACTTTGGAACCATTTCCCGTGCGCATCGTCACCTCGTCCTTAGCCAATCTTCGCTTAATCCGTAGTCCCTGTTTCGAGTTGCAAATATGAGCAACAGAACTAGTATCAAAATACCCAGGTGCTACTACGAGGATTAGTAAGGTACACATCAATAACATGTATATCAAATATACCTTTCACTTTGCCATCCTTCTTATCCGCCAAATACTTGGGGCAGTTCCGCTTCCAGTGACCAGTCCCTTTGTAGTAGAAGCACTCAGTTTCATGCTTAGGCCCAGACATGGGCTTCTTCACTTGAGCAGCAACTTGCTTGCCGTTCTTCTTGAAGTTCCCCTTCTTCCCTTTACCCTTTTTCTTGAAACTAGTGATCTTGTTAACCATCAACACTTGATTCTCCTTCTTGATTTCTACCTCCGCAGCCTTTAGCATCGCGAAGAGCTCGGGAATTTTCTTGTTCATCCCTTGCATATTATTGTTCATCACGAAGCTCTTGTAGCTTTGTGGCAGTGATTGAAGAATTCTGTCAATGACACTATCATCAGGAAGATTAACTCCTAGTTGAATCAAGTGGTTGTTGTACCCAGACATTCTGAGTATATGTTCACTGACAGAACTATTCTCCTCCATTTTGCAGCTATAGAACTTATTGGAGACTTCATATCTCTCAATCCGGGCATTTGCTTGAAATATTAACTTCAACTCATGGAACATCTCATATGCTCCATGACGTTCAAAACATCATTGAAATCCTGGTTCTAAGCCGTAAAGCATGGCACACTGAACTATCGAGTAGTCATCAGCTTTGCTCTGCCAGACATTCACAACGTCAGCAGCAGCTCCTGCAGCGGGTCTTGCACCTAGCGGTGTTTCCAGGACATAATTCTTCTATGCAGCAATGAGGATAATCCTCAAGTTACGGACCCAGTCCGTGTAGTTGCTACCATCGTCTTTCAACTTAGGTTTCTCTAGGAATGCATTAAAATTCAAAGGAACAGTAGCATGGGCCATTGATCTACATCAACATAGACATGCAAAATACTATCAGGTACTAAGTTCATGATAAATTAAAGTTCAATTAATCATATTACTTAAGAACTCCCACTTAGATAGACATCCCTCTAGTCATCTAAATGATCACGTGATCCACATCAACTAAACCATGTCCGATCATCACGTGAGATGGTGTAGTTTCAATGGTGAACATCACTATGTTGATCATATCTACTATATGATTCACGCTCGATCTTTCGATCTCAATTCCGAGGCCATATATGCATATGCTAGACTCGTCAAGTTTAACCCGAGTATTCTGCGTGTGCAAAACTGGCTTGCACCCGTTGTATGTGAATGTAGAGCTTATCAGACCTGATCATCACGTGGTGTCTCGGCACGACGAACTGTAGGAACGGTGCATACTCAGGGAGAACACTTATACCTTGAAATTTAGTGAGAGATCATCTTATAATGCTACCGCCGTACTAAGCAAAATAAGTTGCATAAAGGATAAACATCACATGCAATCAATATAAGTGATATGATATGGACATCATCATCTTGTGCCTTTGATCTCCATCTCCAAAGCACTGTCATGATCACCATCATCACCGGCTTGACACCTTGATCTCCATCAAAGCATCGTTGTCGTCTCGCCAACTATTGCTACTACGACTATCGCTACCGCTTAGTGATAAAGTAAAGCAATTGCATGGCGATTTCATTGCATACAATAAAGCGACAACCATATGGCTCCTGCCAGTTGACGATAACTCTATTACAAAACATGATCATCTCATACAACAATTTATATTATCACGTCTTGACCATATCACATCACAACATGCCCTGCAAAAACAAGTTAGACATCCTCTACTTTGTTGTTGCAAGTTTTACGTGGCTGCTACGGGCTTAGCAAGACCGTTCTTACCTATGCATCAAAACCACAATGGTTTTTCGTCAAGTTTGTTGTTTTAAACTTCAACAAGGACCGGGCGTAGTCACACTCGATTCAGCTAAAATTGGAGAAACTGACACCCGCCAGCCACCTGTGTGCAAAGCACGTCGGTAGAACCAGTCTCGCGTAAGTGTACGCGTAATGTCGGTCCGGGACGCTTCATCCAACAATACCACCAATCAAAGTATGACATGCTGGTAAGCAGTATGACTATTATCGCCCACAACTCTTTGTGTTCTACTCGTGCATATAACATCTACGCATAAACCTGGCTCGGATACCACTACTGGGGAACACAGTTGTTTCCAAAAATTTCGTACGATCACACAAGATCTATGTGATGCATAGCAACGAGCGGGAGAGTGTTGTCCACGTATCATCGTAGACCGTAAGCGGAAGCGTCTAGTGACGCGGTCGATGTAGTCGAACATCTTCGCGATCCAACCGATCAAGTACCGAACGCACGGCACCTCCACGTTCTGCAAACGTTTAGCTCGGTGACGTCCCTTGAACTCTAGATCCAGAGGCTGAGGGAGAGTTCCATCAGCACGACTGCGTGTTAATGATGTTGATGAAGTTACCGATGCAGGGCTTCGCCTAAGCACTACAATGACATGACCGAGGTGGAATTCTGTGGAGGGGGCGCCGCACACGGCTAAACAAATAACTTGTGTGTCTATGGGGTGCCCCCCCCCCCGTATATAAAGGAGGGGAGGAGGAGAGGGCCGGACCTCATAGGGCGCGCCCAAGGGGGGAGTCCTACTCCCAGTGGGAGTAGGTTTCCCGCTTTCCTAGTAGGAGTAGGAGAAGAAGAAAGAGGGAGAGAGGGAGAAGGAAAGGGGGGCCGGCCCCCCACCCCAATTCGGATTGGGCTTGGGGGGGGCGCCCTCCACCTGGCCGCCTCCTCCTCTCTTCCACTAAGGCCCAATAAGGCCCATTGACTCCTCGGGGGGTTCCGGTAACCTCCCAGTACTCCAGAAAATGCCCGAACTCATCCGGAACCATTCCAGTGTCCAAATATAGCCTTCCAATATATCGATCTTTATATCTAGACCATTTCGAGACTCCTCGTCATGTCTGTGATCACATCCGGGACTCTGAACTACCTTCGGTACATCAAAACACATAAACACATAATAGCGATCGTCATCGAACGTTAAGCGTGCGGACCCTGCGGGTTCGAGAACTATGTAGACATGACCAAGACTCATCTTCGGTCAATAACCAATAACGGAACCTGGATGCTCATATTGGCTCCTACATATTCTACAAAGATCTTTATCGGTTAAAAAGCATAACAACATACGTTGTTCCCTTTGTCATCGGTATGTTACTTGCCCGAGATTCGATCGTCGGTATATCAATACCTAGTTCAATCTCGTTACCGGCAAGTCTCTTTACTCGTTCTGTAATGCATCATCTCGTAACTAACTCATTAGTCACATTGCATGCAAGGCTTATAGTGATGTGCATTACCGAGAGGGCCCAGAGATACCTCTCCGACAATCGGAGTGACAAATCCTAATCTCGATATATGCCAACTCAACAAACACCATCGGAGACACCTGTAGAGCTTCTTTATAATCACCCAGTTACATTGTGATGTTTGATAACACACTAAGTGTTCCTCCGGTATTCGGGAGTTGCATAATCTCATAGTCATAGGAACATGTATAAGTCATGAAGAAAGCAATAGCAACAAACTAAACGATCACAGTGCTAAGCTAACGGATGGGTCATGTCAATCACATCATTCTGCTAATGATGTGATCCCGTTCATCAAATGACAACTCATGTCAATGGCTAGGAAACTTAACCATATTTGATTAACGAGCTAGTCAAGTAGAGGCATACTAGTGACACTCTGTTTGTCTATGTATTCACACATGTACTAAGTTTCCGGTTAATACAATGCTAGCATGAATAATAAACATTTACCATGATATGAGGAAATAAATAATAACTTTATTATTGCCTCCAGGGCGTATTTCCTTCAAGGAGTGACAGAGGGAACACCATTTTCCACAACATACCACAGATCGTTATCAATTGCCTCAAGATGCATTCGCATCTTATTCTTCCAGTAGGGGTAGTCCATCCCATCAAAGGTAGGACACCCAGCAAAGACCTTGATCATACCTGCGGTCGACATAACTAAAACTCCAGGCGGTTAAACCAAAATCACATAGAACAAGGGAGTACCTTGCTCTGATACCAATTGAAAGTGCGTTAAGTCGACTAGAGGGGGGTGAATAGGCGATTTTTATGAATTCTTCACTAAGGAATTTCAGGGTGAGGAAATTCCTAAGCGAAGAACTACTTAGCAGCGGAATAAGTACTCAGACGCAAACATAATAGAACGTAAGTATAGTCATCATGATGAAATGAAACAAGCACAGAGTACAGAAAGCATAACACAGGATAAGCAGGCTGAAAACAAACAGACTGAAGAAATTGAACTGAGGAAATTGAGAAAATCTTCAGTCAAAGTCCTCAAATAGATATGAACAAGCACACAACACAGTAATGAGGAAATGGAAGGATTGAGGAAATACAACCAGTAGGCTTGGTGAAGATAGTGATTTGGTAGACCAGTTCCAACTGTTGTGACAGTTGTACGTCTGGTTGGAGCGGATAGGTATTTAAACCTGAGGACACACAGTCCTCACCATATTCTCCTTGAGCTAAGATCACACAGACCTCTCCCAATCACTCGTGGTAAGTCTTCAGGTGACTTCCAAACCTTCACAAACTCGGTCAATCGGCGATCCACAATTTCCTCTTGGATGCTCTAGACCATGACGCCTAACCGTCTGGAAGATGCATAGTATTCAAATGTAACAAGCGTTGGATCCACATAGGAACAATCTCTTCAGTGATGCTCAATCACTTTGGGTTTGTAGGTGTTTGGCTTTGGGTTTTCCTCACTTGATGATTTTCGCTCAAAGTCCTCGGAGGATGGGATGCTCTCAATGACAAGTGTCAGTTTCTCTCGGAGCAGCCAACCAGCTAGTGGTTGTAGGGGGCGGCTATTTATAGCCTAGGGAGCAGCCCGACATGATAAGATATAAATTCCCTTCAATGATATGACCATTAGGTGGATAAGATATTTTGGGACAACTGGCGCATAGCACAGCAACGGTCGGAAATTTGACTATTAAATTCCTCAGGACTATCATGTTCCTCACTTGTAGGCAATCCGCACTGGCGAATTCCTAACTCCTCAGTCAGAACAAATTCCTCAGAGACTAGAAGATCTTCGTCTATGTCACTAAAGAAATTAACTGATCTGTATGAGATTTCTAATGGCTTCACTCGAAAGTATTGGTAGGTGTAGGATTTTGAGATGAGCATCACTTGGATACTTTTCCTTAGTTATTCCTCGACCCCTTTTAACAGTACGGTGTTTCCTATGATTCAAGAAAGAGAAAATGAAACTACGAAAACAAAAGTCTTCACGGTTCATAATCCTCGCAAGAATACCAAGTCTTCACGGTCACACCAATTTCTTCACTTTCAAAGTCTTCAGAAAGTCTTCAGAAAGCCAAAGTCTTCAGTTGAAGACATTCATTTTTAGGGGTCGACTTTCTCTGTAAATATCAAACTCCTCATAGACTTATAGACATGTGTACACTCACAAACGCATTAGTCCCTTAACCTATAAGTCTTCAATACACCAAAATCACTAAGGAGCACTAGATGCACTTACACAAAAGTTACATCACGTCTCCGCACAAAGTCTCCGTTTCAGCAACCACTACTAGGGAAAACCCTAGTAGTAGCGCTTGTTTTTAAGGTAGTAGTAGCGCTTGTGCAAGCGCTACCACTAAGGCGGTACAGCTAACTAGTAGCAGTAGCGCTGGAAAGGGAGCGCTACTGCTATACCTAGTTTGCAGTAGCGCTTTTCTATTGTAAGCGCTACTGATAGTACTAAGTAGCTGTAGCGCTTCTTCTGAAAAGCGCTGCTGCTAACTTTTCCTGTATTTTAAAAAATACAGCTTATTTTCATTGTGGTTTTATATACAACTTTCATCATATGATTTTATGACCATGATTAGTTATTATATATAATAGTGGGTGAAATGAACGTGGAGTAGATTCAAGTGGAGGCAACATGTGGTGCATGTCGAAAGTACTACTAATCCAAACTTGATCTAGTTTGGATTAGTAGTACTTTCGATGTGCACCACATGTTGCCTCCACTTGAATCTAATCCATGTTCATTTCACCTACTGATATATATAATAACTCATCATGCTCATATAACAACTTAGCATCATGCATCATCGATCATAATAATAAATAACTCATCATTGGTATCATAATAACAAGTCATACTCATCATCATCGATCATACAACTTCTACTCGATACCACATCATCATCATAGTCATCTAACCAATCCTACTTAGTTGTTCTTAGCACATGATCATGAGTATTAGCTAGGACCTACTACCTTCTCCTAGGTAAAATAGCATAAAACAAGATAGCCCCTGACTCTCCATTATGGAGAATGGAGATTATCCTGTCTCCAATTCTTGCCTTTCGCACAATCTTCCTTCCAAGAACCTCCTTACGACTGTCCATACATTTTTTCCATTCTTTTATTACCATGTGTTCACCGGTTTCAGAAATCCGATATGGACAGGTGAGACTCGTAGGATGACCTGGTTGTATGTTCAAAACATCAAGGCGACCATTCTGATACATCAAATGAGGCACACAATCCATCGGGATTTTTGTTGAAAAACATAGTAATAACTTCGTAGTTAGCAATGTAGTTTAGTTTTAGAAGTATGCAAAAGATGCACGGATGTCGTAATAGTAAAAAATATTACCAAGGCATCTCCATGGAAGTTACCGTGGTTCAACACGTGCACTAGTGACACGTATTGACCATAATTTGGAGGAGTATGATAATATGTATTGTAATTCTCAAGTTCAGTACAAAATGCAATCAGATGATTTTTCTCCTGACAAGTTAATTCGGAGCCATCAGTGTAGTGGGTTTTGTCTACCATCTTCCGCACATTGTTTGAAGAATGAAAATAAGCTGTCAATGGAAATAAGCTGTCAATTATTTTTAAATAAACAATATAAATTAGTTAATAACTATGTTTGAGAAACTCACATAGCGGTAGAATTGGAAGCGTATCAACAAGGACCCAAATTTCCATATTGTCTTGCTCGATGTCAGGATCACCAAGATCCATGGTGACAAGCATATCCTCATAAGAACCATACATCTTGCAAAGTGCTTCCCAATTTGGGCAACCAAAATGGGTTACGCTCTGAGAATTGTACATATTTACTTCAAAATCCATACCATGATGGGTCCTTAGGTGAATTTTCTTTGTTTCGAAACTTTCATGGTCTTCAAAACCCATCATCTACAAGACACAGCGTCTTGCATGGCATGGGATAAGCTAGTCAAATTGTAAAAGATGAAAATTACACGTTGAAATAGTTGAAGTCGTGCTTAATTATGAAAAAAAAACTTGTCGTCGTTGCATACCGTTCCAACATCGAAGGTCTCTAGAGCTTAATGCTGAAGCGCCGATCTTCCTCTAGGTGAGGCCTGTCGCACAGACCTCGGTCGTCATTGCACCAGTCGCACTCCCCCGGGAGACTGTCGTCGTCCGAGTACGGTATTTCCTATGATCATAATTCAAAGATTAAACTTGTACAATTAAATATATGTACTACAAAAACTAAATTAGAGCATTATTATTCATCACGGGTTGACTATCGGTCTGTCGAGTCTTTTCTTGAAAACTCTCAGCTCACATGGTTTATATATTCGACCATCGGTGATGGTAGCTCCTCCTTTCGTTCCCGAGTGCATTACACCAAATTGTCTAGCACACGGGAACGAAGGAGAAGCTACCCCCACGACAACAGTCGGGATTCTTCGTCCTCTCATATATGGTGGAGACTCTCCCTCACTGATTCCTCTCTGACATTTGCGACCGTCGGTGATGGTCATTACTCCTCCTTCCCCTAGTGCATAAAAAAAGGTCTAGCACAAGGAGAAGAAGGAGAAACGACCCCCACGACAACATTCGGGATTCTTCGTCCTCTCATATATGGTGGAGCCTCGACAGACTTAAAGTCAAATCAAAATATTGTTTAATGATCTTTCTAGAAAATCCAGGCCACTCGATATTTCCTACATATT
This sequence comes from Aegilops tauschii subsp. strangulata, assembly GCF_002575655.3. Lineage (NCBI taxonomy): Eukaryota > Viridiplantae > Streptophyta > Magnoliopsida > Poales > Poaceae > Aegilops > Aegilops tauschii. Next base: position 492,853,712 of record NC_053039.3, read on the forward strand.
CTAGCACAAGTCATGCCAAAATTCACGGAAAAATCCGGCATGACCTTTGCTAAAAAAAGGACATATCGAGCGCCTGAAATTTGCCGGAACGGAAATTAATCAACACTCCAGCAAAACATAGGCCACTCGGAGGTGTAACCTGCAAACATGACCGGCCACTTGGGCAAGCACATATCCTATTTGAGCAACACAAGATATACATGTTTTTATCTACATCATATGAGCATTCAAACTTGATGGTCATTGCATTTCAATGGTTGAAAATATGAGAAAAATCATTTCAAAATATCTTATAGGACTCATATTGACATGGAGATTTAAGCTATCAACTAATCAAATGCATACGCCTTGCATAGTGCTCTCCAATTTTAGCATTCAAAGTAGGAGTAGTTTTCCAATCTGAGCATTCAATAAGCAAAACCAAATCGTAAAATAAATTAGTATTCAAGTTAGCACGCATTCAATAAGCAAAACTACATCATCTCTTGCGTCCGTACACCGTCGAATATTATCACTATAATACACCTCAAATAGTATCATACATATAACATCGCTAATACAGCTAGAACCGTAGCGCCCGATGGGTATCGGCACGGCCGGTGGACACCCAAAGAGAAGGAACCATCACAGGATCATAGCTCCAGTGAGATCCCTGAAGAACCTGCCAGGTATTGTCGAACCTGCCCTCCAACGCAACCATGTAGCGACGGGCGTGCTCGTCCTCCTCGCTGACACGGTGACGTACCACCTCCGCGGTGCCGGAAGCCTCGGCACCATCACTGGCCCACGCGACCGCCACCAAACAAGGTTTGGGTTAATGACAAGCTGGCTCCTCACCAAGCTGTGCCCCCCAGAAGGTAGCACCTCCTAGTACCAGCCCGGCGGAGCCCAGTCCCGGACATGGCTCCTCTGATCAAGCAGGCCTCCTCTGCCGAGTCGACGACGAGGATGCGGGATATGCATCGTCGATGTTGATGCGGGAATAATTGCTTTAACTAAAAAAAATAACAACAAATGTGACACCTAAAACACCTAAATTCTATTAACTACACCTAATTAAAAACCTACATTTTGAACATGATTCGATCATAACTAGGGTTCATACTACATTATTCTAAGATTAAAACCTATAATACCTAAATTAAATTAACAACCTGGGGTGGCTTGTCTCACCTTGATCGAGGTCGGAGGGGGTCGGTGACGGGGATGATGTAGGGGCTCCTTGATTTCTGCAAAAACAAAATACAAACAAAAACATTATTATCGTCATCTTAGGACTTAGTGAAACTCCATAAGCTACATTGAATTATTCTATTCAAATTTACTTATAATTTCCTATTCTTTTCAAATTTACTTATTCAAATTAACTTATAATTTCCTATTCTTTTCAAATTTACTCATTCAAATTTTCTAAAAATTTCCTATTCTATTCAAAAGACCTGCATTTACTTATTTTTTCAATTTCATATTTTATTCTATTCAAATTTACTTATTCAAAATTTCTAAAAATTTCCTATTCTATTCAAAAGACCTACATTTACTTATTCTTTTCAAATTATTTATTCAAATTTTCTAAAAACAAAATATACTAAAAACCTACATTTACTAAAAAGAAAAACCTACATTTAACAAAAACTAAAACCTATTTACAAAAAGGGGGAGGAGGAGGTGGGAGGAGGCCAGGAGGAGGAGGAAGGAGGAGGAGGAGGAGGAAGGAGGAGGAGGAGGGAGGAGGAGGGGAAGGAAGAGGGAGGAGGAGGGAGTAGGAGAGAGAGCAGGAGAGGGAGGAGGGAGGAGGAGGGGGCTGCCGGAGAGGGAGGGGAGGATCGGAGGGGGCCGCCGGTGGAGAGGGAGGAGAGAGGAGGGTCATGGGAAGAGGGTGAGAGGAGGGCGGCGAGAGGAGGAGGTGGGAGATACCTTGGGGGAGTCGGCGGCGACGGCAGGCGACGACGTGCGGCGAGTGAGTGTGTGAGGGAGAGTGAGGGACGTGCGCGGGGCGCCGAGTGTGGATAAGGTAAGCATAGTTGTAGCACTTTTTAGAAATAAGCGCTACTGCTATTTAGCAGTAGCGCTCGTCATAAGGCAGCGCTATTGCTATGTACAATAGCAGCAACGCTTTTTAAAAACGAGCGCTACTAGTATACCTACACTGCCATGCAACCGTTGGCAACTATAGTAGTAGCGTTTTTATAACACAAGCGCTACTGCTACATCAATAATAGCAACGCTCTTCAGTGTCAGGCGCTACTGTTGTTTAGAAGCAGCGCTTCCTTATAAAAAGCGCTACTACTAAGCTCTTGTGTATAAGCATTTCCCTAGTAGTGAACAACCAACTTGTTTCAATTCGTGAAGTCGCACGATTAACGCTTCCGAGTGGTTTGCAACAAAGTTGTTGTAGAGGGATGAGCATAACAACTAGCTTGTTGAAATTTATGACGCTCACGTGGGGAGATCTAACGGCGTGGGAGGTGGTCGATCTTTCCCGAACTGCAACCGACGAACGCGTAGCACGGCCTTTGTTTCTGCAACACCGCACTTGTTGCAGAAGAGAGGTGGGGAACGTGGGTGGTACATTGGACGGCCACCAGCGCGTCCATCCAACGACCAGCCAGGCGGCGGTTGTTTTTAACTAATCCACCGGCTGACGCGTAGATCTAGTGGTCAGCCGGCTGATCTCTTCTCTAACATCCGCTATGTTCTACGCTTGACACGTGTCTTGATGGGCCAACGCACCGCTTCTCTCCTTCATCCCTATCTCCACCGAAATGGCCGCATATATTTATCTCTTCTATCCATCCGTTGAAGCCAACCTTCATCTGCAACCTCTTTCTGAATTTCATCTCACCATACAGAGCGCTCCGTACTCCAGTTCTTGCAACTGGGCACCTGTTTCGGAAAGGCAGACCACAACAGCCATACATTCTCACGTTGACCCTCCCATCCCCTACCTCTATCTCCCCATGTCCTGCCTCTTTCCAAGGATCTCATCCCCACCTCTTCTCAAACAAGGACGTTACTGCAACCCCACCGCATCGACGGCGGCCATTGGCGTCCTTCCTCCTTCATAAAAATGCGGGGCTGCTGAGACCACGGGGTGCTCTCTCCGTTGCAGCGGTTCGCGTTCTCGCAAGTTTTCGCAACAATAGTCTTGTTGTAGGAATACATAGAAGAGGTTGGAGATGTTGAGTCCTATTGCAATGGAGGTTTTGCAACAAGGGTTTTGTTACAGAAAAACAAAGAATAAGAAGTTTTTCATCAAGGGCCTTGTTGGAGAAAAATAGAGAAGAAAAAGTTTTGCAACAGGGGTCTTTGTTGCAGAAAATTAAAAAAGAGAAGATTTTGCAACAGAGGTCTTGTTGCAGCAAATTAGAGAAGAAGAATTTTTGTAACATGACTCTATTTGTAGAAAGCTAGAGAAGAAGAGATTTTGCAACAAGAGCATTGTTGCAGGAAATTAAAGAAGCAGAAAGGACGACTCGCCTCGTACAATCGGACGGCTTGTGAGGCGGCGGATCTTTTAAAAATATTCGTCGGCGGATGCGTAGCACCTCCAGCTACGCGTCGGCCAGCGGATCTTTTTAAAAAGATCCGCCGGCTTGGCGGTCGTTAGATCTGGCACCATCCAGTGGCCCAGCCCCGTCCTCATCTTTGCAACAAAGGTAGTGTTGCAGAAGCCTTTGCAATAGAGTTCGTGTTGCGGAAATATTTGCAACAGAGATTGTGTTGCAGATCTTTGCAACAGAGCTCGTGTTGCAGAAACATTTGCAACAAAGATTGTGTTACAGATTTTTTTCGTAGTCTCATGGACTTCTGCAACATAGGCCATGTTTCAAAAACATCCCGCCACATCGGTTACCTTGTCTTGCAGCTCCGTCGTTCTTGTTGAAGCACGAGGGATTTTTTGAAGCAACTATGTTTTTGCAACACTGACTATGTTTCCGCAATACCGGTTATGTTGCAATAATCATAGTGAATGGATCGCCTGATGTATCTAAGGATTTACCAATGAAGCACGCAGGCCATGGCGGCGACACACATGGCGCTTGCCCCGCCCAACGCCTCCATTGCAACAACACAGGGCGTCCCCTGAAGCCTAGATGACCCTCGTATCCCCTTCAGCAGCGCCAATCGTGGTACGCCATGAGTGGCAGCGAAGAACTTGTCAATTGGGGGAAGATGTCAGTGAACGAGAAAGGTAGGAGACAGAATGAAGAGATAAAGTTGGAGGTGAGCGGCTCTCAGGCAGTGCGTGGTCCACACCAGGACGCGTGGCACCCGGTCGTGAAATCAGCCGCCTGAATCCAAGCGTTTTCTTATAGACACACCACTAAATATATGTAACGCCAACGATGCGGCTATATCTCCCACGTGTCGAGGCATGACTTAGAGGCATAACCGCATTGTGGTTTTGTCGCAAGAAGGGTCATCTTCACACAATACCATGTAATGAACAAGAAAGGGATAATAGAGTTGGCTTACAATCGCCACTTCACACAATGAACATAGAATTCATACATCATTCAGAGTACACACAAGTCCGGCTATGGACAAATCCAAATGAAAAGAGGACAACCCAAATGCTAGATCCCCGATTGTTGAGGATATAGACCTTAAGGTCACCCGCCAGGAGGGGCCGGGTTACTTTAATGGTCATTACCAGAAGCCCGGAGCCAAGCTTGAAGACGGTGGGCCAGAGATGGGCTTAAGACCCGGATATGGCTTAAGGCCCGTAGTTACAAACGTTATTATGGTAGAACTTGTAGTGCAAGGCAAGTATGATTGAGAGTCCGAGCCGGACACTCTTATGAGCCGGCCGGGACTCTAAGGGCTGCTGGGCGTCAGCCTCCCTATATAAAGGGACGACCCGGCAGCAGTTTAGGGACAAGAACAATCTCATCGAGAGCCGGGCATAGCAGTTTAGCTCCCCGGTGATCGTAACCCTAATCAATACCACCTCAACTGGACGTAGGCTTTACCTTCACCGTTAGGGGCCGAACCAGTATAAACCCTCGTGTTCCTTGTCCCACATTAACCCCTTCAAGCTTCCTGGTTGCGATGGCTCCACGACTAAGTTCTAGCTCGAGGACATCTGCCGTGACAATTCCATGACAGTTGGCGCCCACCGTGGGGCCAGCGCACGGTGGATTTGAGTTCTTGAAGGGCAGCTTCGAAGGGCTCAAGGGATACGCTGTGGGCCGGATGACCAAGAGTCGTCGCGGCAAGCTCTACATCGACGATGCAAACTGGGGCCCCGACGCCAGCTCAATTGAGTACCGGTACCAGGTCCCCTTCGGCGGAATTCATGTTTTCATTGGCAAGATTGGTGAACCGGGCCCTGAGCCGAGTCTCTGCACCGATCTCGTCGAGACGGCTCAGCTTGCGCGACCCGCCCGGGCCCGGCCTGCCTTAAGGCATACTTTTGTGGGGTGTATCCATGGAGGACTCTCTGATCGATCTGGATCTGGTGATGAGACGGCCGCCGGCTCTGACGGCGAGTCGGCCACCGATAAGTCAAACTCGTTGTACCAACTTCAGGATGGCAGGCTCATGGGTTGTTCCGATGGTGACAGTATTCCGGACCTATTTGAGCCGCCAAGTCAGGTTGGAGTTTTTATGGCTGGTGCGCAGCCTGTTCAGAACCCCGCTGCTGGAGCGGGAAACCCGGTGCCGTCTCCGGCTCAGGTGCTAATGGATCTCACAGACAAGATGACGGCCCTGTTAACCGCCACGGTTGACCCGGCGGATCAAGCTCGGCATGACGCGGAGGTGGCACAGTTAAAATTGGACCTAGTGAAGGCTAAAGAGGATCTTGCAGCGGAAGGGATCAGGCTGGCTGCGGAGAGGGCGGCTCTCGATGCCCAAACTCAGCTGATCCAGGCGCAGTCCTTCCAACTCACGATGGATCAAAACGCAGCCAATGAGGTCCTGAGAAGGAGGCATCAAAAGGCCCAATCTCGACTCCCTCTGGTCTACGATCCACGCAACCTCTTCAACATGCCAGGCGCAGGGTCTAGTAACCCGCCAGGGGTCATAGCGCCCGGGTCTGGACCCCTTATTCAGCCATGAGTGATGGGGCCTCCCCAGGTGCCCCCTGCCCCGCCTCAGCATGTGCCAATACCTCCGGGTCGTTATAATAACCCGCTGGAGAACATGGTCGCTGCGGCAGCACGGCTGGCGGCTCTACCGGTTGGCGGCGATTCCCCGACGGCTATTGAAACTCGCCGGGTCAGGGAACTCCTTCCGACAGCACTGGCGCAGCAAGAGGCGTACTCCTACAGCCGGGACAGGATCCACTCGACCCCTCGTCCAGGCCAGAGCCCGAGTTACAGCCGGCACATGGTCTCAGCAACCGGCTCAAGTAACGTCCGACGCCATGACCCGCCCCCTGGCCATGGCCCGGCTCATAATGGAGCTTTTTATGCAGCAGACCAAGCACGGCAAGAGGCGGAGCAAGTGCCTCAATTGACGGCTTACCAGACCCCCCCGGCTTATCCGACGACTTCCATTGATGTGGGTATCCCTACCAGGACCGGGGGTGCCCTTGTTTAGTGCCAACTATCCGTAATGAACGTCTACCTAAGGATTTCAAGGGCCCTAGGAAGGTGCCTAACTACACAGCTGACTTACAACCCGCAGCCTGGATCGAGAGTTATGAGATGGCTATGGAGCTGCTGGAGGTCAGTGAGGCGGCCATGGCCAAGTATTTTACCATGATGTTAGATGGGACTGCCCGCACTTGGTTGAAAGGGCTACCACCAAATTCCATTGGGTCTTGGGCTGAGCTGAAAGCCCGGTTCATCCAAAATTTCAAAGATACCTGTAGGCAGTCTATGTCAATTGTGGATTTGACTAACTGTAAGCAGCAGGAGGGTGAGTCTACGACACATTGGGTTCGCCGGGTTAAGGAGATCATACACTCGTCAGACAAGATGGATGCCGGCTCAGCGGTTTTAATGCTGGAGCAGAATTGTCGTTTTGTGCCCCTGAAGATGAAACTCGGGCGGCTTAAGCGCGACTGCAGTGATATGGGTACACTAATGGCAGCTCTTGTCAAGTACGCCGATTCTGATGGTACCAAGGATCCCCCTTCAGATGATGAAAGGACAGGGAAGGGAAAGAAGAACGGCAATGGCAAGGGTCCTCAGTTTAACCCGGGGAACCAAGTAGGAGGCAAGCGCAAGGCAAATGGCAGCCTAGAGTTTGTGGCCAACGCCAGCGCACAAGGCAATAACCAGCGACGCAAGGGGAGGCCCCCTCCCCGAGGCGGCGGGTCAAGACCTTCACTGGAGCAGCTGTTGAATGAGCCTTGTCCGAGGCACGGCTCTAGAGAGAAGCCAGCGACTCATCTATGGAAGGATTGTGCGATCATGAAGGCCTTTAAGAACTACAATGGCCCGGGCGGCGGCTCAGGCGCCGGCGGCTCAGGCGCCAGCGGCTTTCATGGCCCGGGTGGCGGCTCAAACTCCGGTCCTCAGAACGGTCAAGGGGGCTTTAATCAACAGGCTGGCCAGGGTCATCAACAGCAGCAGGGGGTTATCAGACCAATCCAAAGCAGCTTAGCGGTGGACAGTATCATGTGTTTACCACTAGTTTGTGCAAGCGAGATCAGAAGCTTCACAAGAGGGCTCTGAATGCTGTTGAGCCGGCAGTTCCACGCTACTTGCGGTGGTCTGAACAGCCTATAGTATGGAGCAGGGAGGATCACCCTCCCCGGGTGGATAACCCGGGCCACTTGGCATTAGTGGTGGCCCCTCAAGTGGGAGGATATAAGTTCACAAAGGTGCTCATGGATGGAGGCAGCAGCATCAACATCCTCTATTATGAGACTTCCCGCCGTATGGGGTTGGTTGATAAGAACCTCAGCCAGTCAAACACTATCTTTCATGGTGTAGTACCTGGTAAGTCGGCTTATCCAGTAGGCAAGATCGAATTGGAAGTAGCCTTTGGAGATGAGAACAACTACAGGGTGGAGAAATTGACCTTTGAGGTGGTCAAGATAAGAAGTCCATACCATGCTATATTTGGACGGCCGGCTTACGCCAAGTTCATGGCACGGCCGTGTTATGTGTATTTACAGCTCAAGATGCCGGGTCACAATGGGACCATTACGGTTCACGGCAGCCGGAAAGTGGCTCTGGAGTGTGAGGAAGGCGATGCGGCTTATGCAGAATCTGTGTGTGCTACAGAGGAGTTGAAGTTTTACAAGGACAATGTGGACCCGACAGATATGACCTCTCTGAAAAAGCCAACTACAGAACAAGAGCCGACAATGAAATTTAAATCAGCTGATGAGACTAAGCTTGTTTATTTTGTTCCAGGTGACTCATCTCAGCAGTTTAGCATCAGTGCAAATCTGGATCCAAAATAGGAAAGCGCGCTCATCGAGTTCATCCATGAGAATAGGGACATCTTCGCATGGAAACCTTCTGACATGCTAGGTGTACCTAGAGAACTCGTTGAGCATACTCTCAATGTTGATCCTAAATTTAAGCCGGTCAGACAGTTTCTTCGGCGGTTTATTGAAGAGAGGCGGAAAGCTATTGGTGAAGAGGTGGCCCGGCTCTTGGCGGCCAGGTTTATCGTTGAAGTCTTTCACCCAGAGTGGTTGGCTAACCCGGTGCTCGTACTCAAGAAGAACGGCACCTGGCGGATGTGTGTGGACTACACGGACTTGAACAAGGCGTGTCCGGCTGATCCTTTTGCCCTCCCCCGTATTGATCAAATCATTGATGCTACGGCAGGTTGTGCACGTTTAAGTTTCTTGGATGCTTATTCCGGTTATCATCAGATTAAGATGGCAGTTAAGGACCAGGAGAAGACGGCGTTCATCACTCCCTTTGGAGCCTTCTGCTATGTATCCATGCCCTTTGGACTCAAGTGTGCACAGGCGACTTACCAGCGTTGTGTACAGAACTGTCTTCATAAACAGATTGGGCGTAATGTTCACGCTTACGTGGACGATATTGTGGTTAAGTCCATAAAAGAGGAAACCTTGATAGATGATTTAAGGGAAACCATTGATAATCTCCGGGTCTATCAGATGATGCTTAACCCGGCCAAGTGTGTCTTCGGTGTTCCTGCAGGCAAACTCTTGGGCTTCTTGGTTTCTGACAGAGGCATTGAGGCTAACCCGGAGAAGATCAAGGCCATCACCTCCCTGGCTAAGCCGGCGTGTATAAATGACGTTCAGCGCTTGGCGGGTCGCATTGCTGCTTTAAGCCGGTTTATAAGCCGTTTGGGTGAGAAGGCCATGCCCTTATATCAGTTGATAAAGAAAACTGATAACTTTGTCTGGAATGATGCAGCTAATACTGCCTTTGAGGATTTGAAGAAGCAGCTGGCAGAGCCCCCAGTCCTTGCTGCTCCGGTTGATAAGGAGCCCTTGCTACTGTATGTGGTGGCAAACGCACGAGCCGTCAGTGTGGCCATTGTGGTAGAGCGCAAGGAGGAGGGTAAGGAACATCCGGTTCAGCGGCCGGTTTATTATGTCAGCGAGGTGCTCACTGAGTCCAAGCAGCGGTACCCGCATTGGCAGAAGCTTGTGTATGGTGTGTTCATGGCAAGCCGGAAACTTAAGCATTATTTTCAGGGTCATCCCATCACTGTGGTCAGCTCTGCCCCCCTTGGTGACATCATCCAAAACAGAGAGGCCACAGGGAGAATTGCTAAGTGGGCTATAGAACTTGGACCTCATGGTCTCAAATATGTGCCACGCACTGCTGTTAAATCTCAGGCCTTGGTGGATTTCATCAATGATTGGACAGAGTCACAAGTGCCTGAGCAAAAGCCGGATAAGACATATTGGACTATTCACTTTGATGGGTCCAGGCAGTTGGAGGGCTCGGGGGCTGGCGTTGTATTGGTTTCCCCTAAAGGTGACAAGTTCCATTATGTGCTACAATTGATGTTTCCTTGCACTAACAATGCGGCTGAGTACGAGGCCTTGCTCCACGGTCTTCGGATGGCTAAGGAAATGAGCTTGAGCCGGGTAAGATGCTTCGGTGACTCAGACTTGGTGGCTCAACAAGTATCAGGCAAGTGGGACTCTAAGGACCCTCTAATGGCGGCTTATCGCCGCGAAGTTGATGCCATTGCTGGGCACTTTCAGGGCTACCAAGTAGAGCACATTGATCGCAGGAAGAACGAGGCGGCGGATGCCCTAAGCCGGCTAGGTTCTCAGCGAAAGCCGGTGCCGCCTAACACTTTCCTGGATGTCCTGTATAGCCCTTCGGTTAAGTTGCTTACGGAGGAAGATTTGGCTGTCCCTGACCCGGAGGCACGACTGGTGGCGGCTCTCCATATCATACCAGACTGGACAATGCCATATCTGGCTTACATGACCCGCGGCGAGTTGCCTGAGGATGAAACTTTGGCCAGGCAAGTAACCCGGCGGGCTAAGTCCATGATTGTTATCGATGGAGAGTTGCATCATTGTAGTGTTTCAGGAGCATTTCAACGATGTATCTCCCCTGAGGAAGGTCAGGAGATCTTGCGGGAGATCCATGAAGGGGATTGTGGCCATCACGCCGGCTCAAAATCCCTTGTGGCCAAGGCTTTTCGTCATGGTTTTTATTGGTTGACGGCTCATGCTGATGCAGAGGACTTAGTCAGCAAATGTGATGGTTGCCAGAGGTTTTCACGACGGGTTTATGTACCGGCTCAGGAGCTGAGGATGATCCCGATCACTTGGCCCTTTGCGGTCTGGGGGCTTGATATGGTTGGGCCTTTCAAAAGGTCCAAGGATAAGAAGACCCACCTCTTGGTGGCAGTTGATAAGTTCACAAAGTGGGTGGAAGCTGAGCCAGTTAGCAAGTGCGATGCAGCCACGGCGGTTCAATTTATGAAAAAGTGATTTTCCGCTTTGGCTTTCCACACAGCATTATAACTGACAATGGCACCAATCTCTCCAAAGGCGCCATGGAAGAGTTTTGTCAACGAGAGCATATCCGACTTGATGTTTCCTCAGTGGCTCATCCTCAGTCCAATGGTCAAGCTGAGAGAGCTAATCAGGAGATTCTGAAGGGCATCAAGCCCCGGCTTTTGGTCCCTTTGCAACGGACGCCGGGTTGTTGGGTGGAGGAGTTGCCCTCCGTCTTATGGAGCATCAACACTACTCCTAACAGGTCTACAGGCTTCACGCCTTTCTTCATGGTTTATGGAGCAGAAGCAGTCCTCCCCAGCGACATCCGTCACGACTCACCTCGCGTAGCGGCTTATGTTGAGACGGATAATGAACAGGCGCGCCAAGATGCTCTCAACTTGTTGGACGAACAGCGTGATGTGGCAGCAGCCCGGTCAGCGATTTACCAACAAGACCTGCGCCGTTATCATACCCGCCGGGTCAAATCTCGGGTCTTCCAGGAAGGCGACCTTGTGCTCCGGCTGATCCAGGATCAAACAGATGCACACAAGCTATCCCCACCTTGGGAAGGGCCCTTTGTGGTCAGCAAGAACTTCCACAACGGGTCATATTATCTCATTGACATTCGGGAGCACAAAGATTCACGTAAGTCGGAGGAGGAGACCCGTCGGCCGTGGAACATAGCTCAGCTTCGGCCTTACTACACCTGAGCCACCGGCTCTCGTGGTGTACATGTTTCTCTCAGCCATGTATATATTATGCTAAGCAATAAAGCAGGACCTCTGTCCTTTTTTCTCCTTCAAATATGCACGTGTTGTTTTTATTACAAGATTACATGATGACTTAAAGGAGGATCCGGCTTATGATCGTATTCGAATCTAGCTATAAACAGTAAGGTCACTTGGGGGCTTCCTGTTCAAACATGGGTCGTATTCGAACCAAAGAGAACATAGCTGTCGATACCCATTTGATTGGCAAAAGTGCCGAGCTCATTGGGAGGTTGCCTTTGGTCATATTTGAATCATAGTTTAACCCCTCTGAGAACCGACGTGGATCGTATTCGAATCAGCGTCGTTGAACAATTATTGAAATCACTTGGGGGCTTCCTATTCAAACATGGGTCGTATTCGAACCAAAGAGAACATAGCTGTCGGTACCCTCTTGATTGGCATCGCCACACCCACTAGGGGCTATGTGATCGTATCTGAATCTTAGCTTAACCCCTTTGGGCCGGGTCTCTGGTCGTATTCGAACCGGAAGCCCCTAAGTTCCTATGCTCTATCACAAGTTTACTCTGATTATGTCAAGGTGTGTACGGCCGGGTCTCGCTTTGCCGGCTTAACTTTGGTTTACAGTGTTAGTTGAACACCATGGGTGTCATTAAGACAGGTAACTCGGAGTTAAGATACCAACCTTGTTACCCGGGTTATCTGAACCGGAAGTATGCTTACAGGCCGCTAAGGGTGTTATTACGATTGTGTTAAGGATATAATTGAGGACCAGTCTTTTTTGATTCATTTTCCGGGTTATCTATCCAAAACACCTGATTCTCAGGGCGGTAAGCCGCCTCGAGACTTGTGACTTGCCTTTCTATGCAGGATACTTAAAGGCACCTCTTTAAGGTTGAGAAAAACAAGGGGATGATTATGACCCGGAGAAACATCAAAGAGACAACTTCAAAAGACCTTGGCATTCAAAACGTGCACGATGGCACGGCAGAGATAGACTGTTGCACCTACTTTATTACAAAACTCATCAAATCTAACAAGGGTGGAGCATTGTTTGGTAAACCGACAGCCGAGTTACGATGCCCGCTGAGTGGAAGTCTCCGGCTCGTTCCTGTCCTCTCCTCCGGCTGATCCCAAGACCTGGAAGGTTGATGACTTCCAGTCGATGCCGCTGAGAGCCACGAACTGGGCTTCCTTGTCAATTAACCCGGCCGGGTCAATCTCCGGGGCGAAGGTGTGCTGACGAGCCGGCGGGATCAGGTTGAGGGCTTCATAGCGAGGGGTTGGAATCCTCTGATTCTCCGCGTCATAACCCGGCTGGTACTTGGTCAGATCTGTATCATTCCCGATGAGGGTGGCCACCGGGCGTACAGCCTTCACGCACGCCGCGAAGTACTTCTGATCGAAAGCTGAGCCGTCTTCCTTCAGGCTTGGATAGCCAAGGGCGATGTCCGCCGGATCTAACTCCAGCAGGAATGCCTTGGCCCGGCTCAGCGCGGCGATCGCTCCGGCTCTCGCAGAAGCCCGTCGCAGTTCTTGGATCCGCTGAGGCAGAACGGCGAGCCGGCGCAGGACTTCTGCCAGGTGAGTCGGCACCTCGTTGGATAGGGCCACCACAGCTAAGGCACGCTGTGACCCGGTGTAGAGCTGCTCCACCAGGGTATACACGGCCTTTAGCTTGGTGACCACGCTCTGGTCGAGGTTGGCACTTCTGGGACCTGTTTAACAGAATCAGGTAAGTCGGCGACAAGGATGAATCATGAGATATAAGTATTCTAACATTGATGAGAGCCGGTGAGGCGACTTACCGAAGATGGCGGCCACCATTTGGGAAACCTGGCGCTTTAGGCCGGAGAGCTCGGCGGTCTTCTCAGAGACAGCCTTCTCCGCCTGTTCTGCCCGGGTTACCAGTGCAGCCTTCTCTTCGGCCCAGGCTTTTCGCTCAGCATCAAATTCTGTCTTCAGCTTCTCTTGAGCGGCGATGCTGGTTATAAACTTGGCGTTTGCTTTCCGGGTCTCCATCTCCTGCGTCTTCAGCCGGCTCTTGAGATCCGCAAGGTCCGCCTCTAGCTTCTTGCCAACAGCCTGCATAAATTTCCGGGTTATTAACAGTCATTATATAAGTCCCAAGCGTTTTCCAAGCAAAGACACTTGGCACTTGGGGGCTAATGCATATTGAACGTATCTATTTACATACTGCCGGCTCAATGGAGTAAGCCGGAACCTAAGTCTACAACATATTTAATCATGAGTCGTCGACTTGGGGGCTAGCATGGCAAAGGTAACTATGCAGTAAGTAAAAAGATAGCAGAAGGATACCTCAGATTTTTGCTGGATCTGGTTTACCATGGCGACCTCGGCGTCCCGGCTCTTGTGTACTTGGCTGATGTAGCCAGAGACGAGCTCTCCAATGCTCAGGTTGGCGTAGTTGGAGAGGTCCAGACTCGCCCGGTGGGGCTGCAGCAACTCCCCCTTGGCGGAGCACTTGGCCAACACGGTCGGTCTCCCCGGCTCGACAAACTCCGTCCGGGTGATTACCACGTCCGGGTCGTCTGCTGGTGGCGCTGAGCCAGAGGCCTCCGGGTTAACCGAAGCTTCGGTCGTTGCCTTGGTAGTTGGGGCAGTGGCTTCAGGTGCCGTGTCCATTGGAGTGGTGGCTTCGGGGGCGGAGGCAGCTGGCGGTTCTTGAGCCGTCACCTCCGGTTCAGGCAAATCCGGCACTCCGGCTGATCTGGTCTTCTTTGCTCTTTTGGTGAGCTTTGCCTGAGCACTGAAAGGACAGAAGTGTTAAGCACACAAAGAGTAAGTACAGACAAATATAATGTAAGATGGTTGTCATTACCCGGGCGCGGTCTTGAAAGTCGGAAGACTCGACTGCATTGATTCGCCCGAAGAAGGGGAGGTCTCCTGATAATTGGAGTCAGAAGAATTGAGTGGCTGACGGATAACACCCGCCAACGGATGAAAAGGGTATAAGTGAGAAAAAACCTCAGTTCGACGCTTCCTTGTGGCGTCGGGTAACCCGGCGGAGAGGTCGGTGTCCTTGTTGGTCCGGGTGTGACGCCGGCTTTCGTGAACCTGTCACTTCAAAATAAATTGAGGGTCTTGGTAAGCTAAAGGATGTGAAAAGCTTACTTTCCGGGTTACCCTTCGGACTTTCAGCTGTGGCAAGGGCTCCGAGTCGGAGGAAAGTGACATTGCCTCTTCAACCACCGGGTTACTGGCGCCGGTGTCATCCTGTCAGTAAGCAAGTGTTGATAAGGCGGACAGCAACAGACAACAGACACAGCAAGAATTTAAAAGTTTAGGGGTTACCTCTGACTCGGAGCTGTCGCTTAATTGCCATCAGCTCCGAAGCGGTAGGCCTGCTTCCTTTTTTGCGAGGGGCGGCTTTCTTGGCGGCTTTCTTCGCCTTCCTGGCCTTCTTGGCCGCCTCATGGTCATATTTGACCTGCCAGAACTTATCATCAGCCTGAAAAATACAATGATGAATTCTTAAAACGGTTCAGATGAAGGTTATATGCAGACGAAGATAAAAATTTAAAGTCAGCGGCTTACCGCTGGGGCTGGATTGGTCTTGCAGAAGGGGGCTAACCCAGTCCTTCCGCAGTCTACCAGGCTCTCGTTTAAAAGAGCCTTGGTCTCTTCCTCTGCAACGTCTTCTGGAAGATCATTGCGGCTATGTCTCTGAGGGTCATCCTTTCGTCCTGTGTACTGACACATTAAGCCGGGGCGGCAGCTCAATGGGATCACCCGCCATGAGATCCAGACCCGGACCAGGTCGATTCCGTCCAGACCGTTGCCCAGGAGAGCCTTGATTTTGTTGATAGTGGGAAGCAGAGGCTGGCGCTCCGCTTGAGTCAGTTTGTCCGACAGTGGGTGAGTCGGCTCCAGACGTGTTGGGCGAAAGCCGGGCAGCGGGCTTTCATCAGCCGGGGACGTGTCTTGGCAGTAGAACCAAGTCATTCCAGTCCTTGGGGTGGCTCGGCGGCTCTGCGTAAGGGAAAAGACAGTCCCTACGCCGTTGGATGGAAATGCCACCTAACTCCAGACTTGGCCCGTTGGCGCACTCATTCTGGCGGTTTAAGTAAAAAAGCTCTCTGAAGAGCAGCAGACTAGGTTCTTCTCCAAGGTAAACCTCGCAGAAGACTTGAAAATTGCAGATGTTGGATACGGAGTTGGGTCCTATATCTTGAGGCCGCAAGTCGAAGAAGTTGAGCACGTCCCTAAAAATTTTTGAGCCGGGTGGTGCGAAGCCCCGGCTCATATGATATGCGAAAATCACTACCTCCCCGTCCTTTGGCTGTGGTCTCTCTTCTGACGGGTCAGGGGCACGGTAGGACATGATTTCCTTCTTAGGCAGATATCCGGACTTAACAAAATTGGCTAGGGTCTCGTTGGTGACGTTGGACCTCATCCAGTTGCAAGTGATGGGAGCCTTAGGAGGCATGGTGAAAGTTGGCAGTCTATGACAAAAAGGAAAAATGTCCGGGTTAATTATAAGCCGGAGATCTACAGTTCAAAACTAAGGTGGCGGCTTATGAAGGGGACTAATGATATATACTCAGGTACAGTGGGTTATTTAAGCCGCAGGGGCATTCAGAGTAAGTTGGTTATCTACGGCCTTACCACAGTTAAGCCGGAGGATTCTATGAAGCATGGTTTTCTTTAAAGCCGGAGGATTCTACGGCGCGTGGTTTCTTTAAACCGGAATTGTAAGCTGCCAAGATTCAATGGTTGCAGTTTTTACTAAGTGTGGTAAAACAGGTTTCACACATTGCAGTAACTTTTTTGGATCAAAAT
This sequence comes from Aegilops tauschii subsp. strangulata, assembly GCF_002575655.3. Taxonomy (NCBI): domain Eukaryota; kingdom Viridiplantae; phylum Streptophyta; class Magnoliopsida; order Poales; family Poaceae; genus Aegilops; species Aegilops tauschii. The sequence goes on from NC_053039.3 coordinate 492,870,104, forward strand.
GGTCGGGCAAAGGAAAAAATTTCTAGACCTAGAAACCGAAGTGAGGGAGTTCTTGGGTTCGAACAAGTTCTATGCAGGCCTAAGATCAAGCAAGAGCAGTAACTAGGAGAACTACCGAACTTGCGGGCAATGGTGACGAACACGAAGAACGTGGATGAACCCTACTGCAGATCTACTCTACGGGGTAGTGAGAACTTACCGGAGCTGAAGAGGTGCGGGAGTCGCCGCCGTTTATCTGGTCCGAGTCAGGGTGATGCAGCGGCCAAGGTTGACGAAGACCGGAGGCGAGACGACGGCGGCGGAGTGCGAGCTCAGTGAGAGAGGCAGCGGCGCGAGGAGGAAGAAGAGTGGCAGAGAAGCCCGTCGGGCCGGCCTATTTATAAGGCGAGCTCATAAAGTGGGCACGAGAATCAAGGAGACCGTGGCGTGGTTATCTCCCCCCCACGACGCCTCGTTTTTCGGGATGACAGTAAAAGCAAAGATCCGTTGCGGATCCGGTGGAGTAAAAAACGGGCTTAATGGAAGATGACGTCACGGCAGATTATCCGGAGTCCAGAGGATGATGTCACGCCGGGTTATGGCCTCACATGAAAGGTAAGCCGGAGATTTTTTCTGTCGGAAGAGTTGAAGATTGACATGAGCCGGCTCAAATCAATCTGGGGCCTAATGTTGAGGATATAGACCTTAAGGTCACCCGCCAGGAGGGGCCGGGTTACTTTAATGGTCATTACCAGAAGCCCGGAGCCAAGCTTGAAGACGGTGGGCCAGAGATGGGCTTAAGACCCGGATATGGCTTAAGGCCCGTAGTTACAAACATTATTATGGTAGAACTTGTAGTGCAAGGCAAGTATGATTGAGAGTCCGAGCCGGACACTCTTATTAGCCGGTCGGGACTCTAAGGGCTGCTGGGCGTCAGCCTCCCTATATAAAGGGACGACCCGGCAGCGGTTTAGGGACAAGAACAATCTCATCGAGAGCCGGGCATAGCAGTTTAGCTCCCCGGTGATCGTAACCCTAATCAATACCACCTCAACTGGATGTAGGCTTTACCTTCACCGTAAGGGGCCGAACCAGTATAAACCCTCGTGTTCCTTGTCCCACATTAACCCCTTCAAGCTTCCTGGTTGCGATGGCTCCACGACTAAGTTCTAGCTCGAGGACATCTGCCGTGACAATTCCACGACACCGATCGTACCAACTGGGCTCCACTACTGATCATCAGGAAACAAAACATGGTAACGGCCAAGGTCCTTGTCAAACTCCCACTTGAGTTCGGTAGCATCGCCTGCATTGGCATCATCGGCACCTGCAACTCTTTTGGTAGTATCTGTGAGTCACGAGGACTCAGCAATCTCAAAACCTGCAAGACCAAGACTATTTAAGCTTATGGGTAGGATGTGTTAATGAGGTGGAGCTGCGGCAAGCGATAAGAAAAATATGGTGGCTAACATACACAAATGAGAGTAAGATGAGAAACTACGCAACGGTCATGAAGCTAGAAGTGATTAAGAAGTGATCCTGAAACTATTTACATTCAAACATAACACCAAAACCGTGTTCACTTCCCGCACTCCGCCGAAAAGAGACCATCGCGGCTACACACGCGGTTGATGCATTTTAATTAAGTCAAGTGTCAAGTTCTCTACAACCGGATATTAACAAATTCCCATCTGCCACATAACCGCGGGCATGGCTCTCGAAAGTTTATACCCTGCAGGGGTGTCCTAACTTAGCCCATCACAAGCTCTCATGGTCAACGAAGGATATTCCTTCTCCCGAGAAGACCCGATCAGACTCGGAATCCCGGTTACAAGACTTTTCAACAATGGTAAAAAACAGACCAGCAAGACCACCCGAATGTGCCGACAAATCCCGACAGGAGCTGCACATATCTCGTTCTCAGGGCACACCGGATAAGCGAAGCGTACATGTATATACCAGATACCCCAAGTTGCCAAGGGGCGGCCCCGCACGGTGCTCTAGTTTGGACCAACACTCAGAGGAGCACTGGCCCGGGAGGGTAAAATAAAGATGACCCTCGGGGCTGCAGACCCCAAGGGAGGGTTATAGGTTGTTAGGCAAATGGAAAACCAACATTGGGCCTTGCTGGAGGAGTTTTATTCAAAGCGAACTGTCAAGGGGGTCCCATAACCCCAACCGCGTAAGGAACGCAAAATCAAGGAACATAACACCTGTATGACGGAAACTAGGGCGGCAAGAGTGGAACAAAACACCAGGCATAAGGCCGAGCCTTCCACCCTTTACCAAGTATATAGATGCATTAATTAAAATAAGAGATATTGTGATATCCCAACATAATCATGTTCCAACATGGAGCAATCTTCAACTTCACCTGCAACTAACAACGCTATAAGCGGGGCTGAGCAAAAGCGGTAACATAGCCAAACAACGGTTTGCTAGGAAGTTGGGTTAGAGGCTTGCCATGGCAATATGGGAGGCATGATAAACAAGTGGTAGGCAGCAGGACATAGCGATAGAACGAACAACTAGCAAGCAAAGATAGAAGTGATATCGAGGGTAATGGTCATCTTGCCTGAGATCCCGCAAGGAAGAAGAACGAGTCCATGAAGAAGACAAACGGACGTAGTCGAACGGATCCTCACAATCGCAACGTAACCGGAACTACAAGGAGAAGCGCAACCGGAAAGAGGTAAACATCATGGTAAACAACCATCACATAAGCATGGTATGATGCAAAAACAAGTATGATGCATGTCCGGTTTAATGAGGCATGGCATGGCAAAGTGCACAAACAATACTACAAATTAAGTGGAGCTAAATATGCAACGAGTTGCATATTGATGAAATATCACATCAATTATTTAGTTCTCTCCCGTTTATCTACCCAACAATATTAAATGTTATTAAACATGGCAAGGGGTGAAGCATATGAAAGCTACCTATCTAGGCAAGTTTAAATGAGGCCGGAAGAACGAACAACAATTCCGGAAAATCTTCATGTCCACATTTTGAATTAGCTACTGTTCTGCCCTAAACCATATTTTAATGTTTTTAAATAGTAAAACAAAGTGCACCAAGTTAATCTATGCATTATTCCACCCCATTTACATATAAAGTTTATTAAATTCGGAGCTACAGTTAATTAGTTATGAAATAAATCATTTTAACATGGCATTTATGCAAAATTAAACAAACAGCGAGTTTAAACATTTTAAATAGGGATGAAAGTTGGATATTGTTAAACTACACAAATTTCTGAGCATTTTACATATATGAAGTTATTACATATGATGCATAGTTATTAAGTTATTATATGCATGATCAACAGGGGTTTTTCTACAAAACTGGCGGTCTCTGGGTAATGCTAAAATCGCAGAACTGGGAAAAACATGATATGGGCCGCATCTGAGCAGGAAGCCCAACAGAGGAAAGGCCAAGGGGCTGCTCACCAAAGGCTTCGGGCCAGATCGGTGAGGTGGGGACTGGGCCATGGTCAACGGGCGAAGAGGAGGCGGCCCAGGCGCGGTAAACAGCGTGCGCTCGTTCCTTGCTCGAACGAGGGGGCGATGCAGAAGGCAGGGGGCGATGCAGGGGAAGCAGAGGCGCGGCGGCAGCTTGGCGAGGCGGCCTTGGTGGGGAACCGGTCGGAACGGGACTGGGACGGCGGACGAAGGCGAGATGGTGGGGTCCGGGAACGACAGGATCGAGCCGGGTCCTGGGCGAGGACGGCGGCTGCTTGCGGTTCAGTGGAGGCCCAGGGTGGCTGCGTTCGTCTTCCTGAAGCTCCTGCAGGTTGCGGCGGTCAGCGAGGCAACAAGGTCCAGTGGAGGAAGAGTGAAAGAAGCAGGAGGGACGCGAGGGGCTTGCCTGGTGGCGGTGCTCGTCTGCGGCGGCCGGAGCTGCTGATGGGCGAGGTTAGAGCGGGAGGCGGACGCGGCAACGCAGGGGATCGAGGGGATCCACAGGAGGACGAGCTCGGGAGGCAGCTCGCGTCCCTGGCGTCAGGAGGCTTGGCGCGGGGATGCTAGTGCCTGCGGTGGTCGCCGACGGCAGGGAGATGGTGGTTCCCTGTCCAGGTAAGAGAGAGATGTGAGCGAGAGACAGGGGAAAGAAGAAGCAGAAGAAGAATCAAAGGAGAGGGACGCGACGGTCCTGCTAGTCGCCGGCGAGGAGCGGCTCGGAGGCCTCGGGCACGAGGAGATCGGCGAGTGGTGCTGGTTGGTTGGGTGCAGAAAACGAGGTGGATCGGATCGGAAGGGATCCCGAGAGAACAGGGAGTTGGTCGGGTGGCGGCGGAAGGAATGGGATGGATGGGATGGCTGGGCTAGGGTTTTGACGGCTATTTATAGCTACGTGGAAGTTTAGGGGCTAGATGGACCCTCCGATTTTAATCGGACGATCCTGGATAAACAGGTTAGGAAGACCAAATAAGAAAACGGAGATGTTTTATAGATGTTTGGGGATGATCCGGATCCAACGGTAGCGACTACTCGGGTCGGGTCCGCGGAAGTTTCGGACGCGCACGCGAGGGGTCGGTGCACTGTACAGAGAGACTCCGGTTTAGGCAAGAGGGAAAACGAAGAACAAGGTTGGTCTTGAAACGGTCAACAAAAGCAAGGGGGATGCGTCAACTACAAGCAGATGCAAGTTTTAAAAACAATGACGGCAACGATGTGCCGATGCAATGCAAATCATGACATGATGAATGCAACAAATAAATAAAACACACAGCGAAACTCGAAAAACATGGAAGGCGTCTGGAGCGTCGGTCTCGGGTCGTCACAATATACCTACCTAGATAAATTACGGAATAGATAACTGCCAAACGTCTGGATTTTAGGATCCCATCCTGAACGTGATTTGTACCATTGGATCATTTGCACGAATCTTAGAGCAAGGTGATTAGCCACTTCAGATTATTTTGTCCGGGAAAAAGGCACATCGCCACGAACGCCTTCCCCTCCCCCCTACTCCTCTGTCTTTTCTCCCTTCTCCCCCCACTCCTCCTACATTTTATCCCCCACTGTCTCACACACAACCAACAATTCCTTCATCATCCCCTTCCCTTTTCTCCGGCTAGGCACTGCCGGCGATTCCCACAGGTGGCGTAATGACGCAGCGCGGAGGAAGAGGCTCACGCGTGGCAAGTGGCAAGCGGATCTTGGACAGCGACCATGTCGACGACGACGGAGGAGAGGGACACCGCGTGTGGTGGTATGGTGATTCCGGCGGGCCGGAGTTGCCGGAGAGATGGAAGGGAGGCGTGTTGGGGAACGTAGTAATTTCAAAATTTTCCTACGCACACGCAAGATCATGGTGATGCATAGCAACGAGAGGGGAGAGTGTTGTCCACGTACCCTCGTAGACCGACAGCGGAAGCGTTATCACAACGCGGTTGATGTAGTCGTACGTCTTCACGATCCGACCGATCAAGTACCGAACGCACGACACCTCCGAAGTTCTACACACGTTCAGCTCGATGACGTCCCTCGAACTCCGATCCAGCCGAGTGTTGAGGGAGAGTTTCATCAGCACGACGGCGTGGTGACGATGATGATGTTCCACCGACGCAGGGCTTCGCCTAAGCTCCGCGACGGTATTATCGAGGTGTAATCTGGTGGAGAGGGGGACCGCGCACGGCTAAAATATCGTATATCAAGTGTGTCCATGGGGTGCCCCCTGCCCCCGTATATAAAGGAGCAAGGGGGAGGCAGCTGGCCAAGGGGAGAGGCGCGCCATAGGGAGGAGTCCTACTCCCTCCTCCTTTCCTTGTGGAAGTAGGAGAAGGGAAGGGGGAAGGAGAAAGAAGGAAGGGTGCGCCCCCCTTCCCTAGTCCAATTCGGACCACACCATGGGGAGGGGTGCGGCCACCTTTTGAGGCCTTTCTCTCCTTTCCCGTATGGCCCATTAAGGCCCAATACGAATTCCCGTAACTCTCCGGTACTCCGAAAAATACCCGAATCACTCGGAACCTTTCCGAAGTCCGAATATAGTCGTCCAATATATCGATCTTTACGTCTCGACCATTTCGAGACTCCTCGTCATATCCCCGATCTCATCCGGGACTCCGAACTCCTTCGGTACATCAAAACTCAATAAAACTGTCATCGTAACGTTAAGCGTGCGGACCCTACGCGTTCGAGAACTATGTAGACATGACCGAGACACGTCTCCGGTCAATAACCAATAGCGGGACCTGGATGCCCATATTGGCTCCCACATATTCTACGAAGATCTTTATCGGTCAGACCGCATAACAACATACGTTGTTCCCTTTGTCACCGGTATGTTACTTGCCCGAGATTTGATCGTCGGTATCTCGATACCTAGTTCAATCTCGTTACCGGCAAGTCTCTTTCCTCGTTCCGTAATACATCATCCCGCAACTAACTCATTAGTCACAATGCTTGCAAGGCTTACAGTGATGTGCATTACTGAGTGGGCCCAGAGATACCTCTCCGACAATCGGAGTGACAAATCCTAATCTCGAAATACGCCAACCCAAAAAGTACCTTTGGAGACACCTGTAGAGCACCTTTATAATCACCCATTTACGTTGTGACGTTTGGTAGCACACAAAGTGTTCCTCCGGTAAACGGGAGTTGCATAATCTCATAGTCATAGGAACATGTATAAGTCATGAAGAAAGCAATAGCAACATACTAAACGATCGGGTGCTAAGCTAACGGAATGGGTCAAGTCAATCACGTCATTCTCCTAATGAGGTGATCTCGTTAATCAAATGACAACTTATGTCTATGGATAGGAAACATAACCATCTTTGATTAACGAGCTAGTCAAGTAGAGGCATACTAGTGACACTCTGTTTGTCTATGTATTCACACATGTATTATGTTTCCGATTAATACAATTCTAGCATGAATAATAAACATTTATCATGATATAAGGAAATATATAATACTTTATTATTGCCTCTAGGGCATATTTCCTTCAAGGCGGCGGCGCTTCTTGAGGAGGCTGGACTCGGATGGGGGAGGGGCGGACTTGTCCCCGATGCAGCGCTACTCCAGGAGGCGGACACGGAAGGGGATAGCAGCAGTGGAGACGATGCGTTCCACAAGAGTGGCGATCCCTGCAACCGTAGGTCTGGGGCGGGCGTAGCGGATCTGTTGGGGAACGTAGCATGCAATTTCAAAAAATCCTATGATCACGCAAGATCTATCTAGGAGATGCATAGCAACGAGAGAGGAGAGTATGTCCACGTACCCTCGTAGACCGAAAGCGGAAGCGTTAGCTTAACGTGGTAGATGTAGTCGAACGTCTTCGCGATCTAACCGATCAAGCACCGAACGTATGACGCCTCCGAGTTCAGCACACGTTCAACTCGATGACGTCCCTCGAACTCTTGATCCAGTAGAGGGTCGAGGGAGAGTTCCGTCAGCACAACGGCGTGGCGACGGTGTTGGTGATGTGATCCGCGTAGGGTTTCACCTAAGCACTACGACGCTATGACCGGAGGAGTAAACTATGGAGGGGGGCACCGCACACGGCTAAGAAACAACTGTTGTGCTTTGGGGTGCCCCCCTGCTCCCATATATAAAGGAGGAGAGGAGGGGGCGTCCGGCCTAGAGGGTGGCGCGCCAAGGGGGAGTCCTACTAGGACTCCTAGTCCTAGTAGTATTCCCCTTTCCTTTCCGTAGAAGGGGGGAAGGGGAAAGAGGTGGAGGAGAAGAAGGAAAGGGGGGCCACGCCCCCCACCCCTAGTCCAATTCGGTTTGGGCTTGGTGGGGGCGTGCGCCTCTACCTGGCTGCCTGCCTCCTCTCTCCACTAGGGCCCATGAAGGCCCAATAGTCCCCCGGGGGTTCCGGTAACCTCCCGGTGCTCCGGAACTTATCCGATACTTCCTGAAACCATTCTGGTGTCCGAATGTAACCTTCCAATATATCAATCTTTACCTCTCGACCATTTCGTGACTCCTCGTCATATCCGTGATCTCATTCGGGACTCCGAACAAACTTCGGTCACCAAAACACATAACTCATAATACAAATCGTCATCGAATGTTAAGCGTGCGGACCCTACGAAATTGTATAGGTGCGCCATTACTAAGTTGACATAGTAAAGGCACACTTTGTATAGGTGCGCCATTACTAAGTTGACATAGTAATGGTGCACCTTTACAAAGTGCGCCATTACTATGTGTATGACTGGGTCAAACCTTGGTCAAACTTAGTAATGGCGCACTTTGCATAGGTGTGCCATTACTATGTCAAACTTAGTAATGGCGCACCTATAGAAAGTGCGCCATTACTAAGTTTGACCAAGGTTTGACCAAGTCATACACATAGTAATGGCGCACTTTGTGAAGGTGCGCCATTACTAACTTTCAAATGCACCCCCTGGACCGCCTTTTCAGTTTTAAAAAAATAAAAGAAAATGATAGAAATGTCAAAAAAATAAAAGAAAATAAGTTTCCCATGTGATATGTGGTCTAGTTGTTGGGAAAATTTACAAATATGAATTTCGACTTTATTTGCAAAATATGTCTGGAATTTGTAAAATGGGCATAACTTTTGCATACGAACTCGGATTAAAAAGTTTTTTATATGAAAAATCATCTACTCGAAAAGTTACATCCGAATTCAACGGGGGAAACCCCGTTAAAGATTTTTAGAATCCCCAAAAACCTAGGACAACGCTAACGCCCACACGTGTGGTGGGAGCCAAACCCGTCCACACGCCCTATAACATACAGACTACGCCATGTCACCGCATGCATGCCTGTGGAAATCTGTTTGGATTTTCAGTTTTTAAAATGTTTTATCTCTTAAATGAGAAATCCGATTGAAGATCCGTTTTCACCATTAAATCTCTCGCGACGAGATCTTCGAAACTAGATCTCATATCAATATATTTTGACAAAAAAAATTTGGTTAAAAGTTGCCATGTCTATTGCACATGAATTGCCATGATGTTTACACTAAAGTTGCCATGTTATGTTTCAGCTATTTTCATCTATATTAAAAAATAAATTTTGACATATTATAAAACAGAGAATTAAGAAACTAGACTTGCCATGCACCATAAACTAAAATTGCCATGATACATGCACCTAAAATTGCCATGGTTCATGCAAAAAATTATTTTCATTGTCAAAATACTGGAATTGCTATCATCAAAAACTAAAATTGTCATGATCTACAAACTAAAATTGCCACATGGCAACTTTAGTTTAAGCACCATGGCAACTACAGTGTAAACATCATGGCAACTTTTGGGGAAAAAAAGATTTCGTCGAAACATATCAACATGGGGTCTAGTTTGGAAGATCTCATCGAGACGGATTTAATGGTGAAAACGGATTTTTAATTCGCTTTCTCAATTAGGAGATAAAATATTTTTAAGCCGAAAACCAAAAAGATTTCTGCTGATGTCATCTGTTCATACGTGGCAGAATGAGTGGTGATGGAGGTGTGTGAGCGATGTGCAAACGCTCACACATGTGGGCGTTAGTTTTTCCGAAAACCTAACAGAATAAAAGATACGGGGCTTTTAAGATCTAGAGGGGGAGAAACATGAAAATTTTCAAACTTAGTAATGGCGCACCATTTGCTAGGTGCGCCACTAGTAACAGAAAAAAAATTGGTTTTGATTTTTTTTTGGAAAAAATGTTCAAAATATGATACGCAATATGACGGGGAAGTTTGAAATATTTTTTCAAAATTTCATAACACTCATGAACATGAACAAAGTCCTAGACATCAAAAAGGTTTAATAGGATTGATATGATAGATATATCAACAAGTGCCTGTTAAGTGAGCTGGTGCTGGGGTTGGATAGAACTGCGAAGTTAAGCATGCTCGGGCTGGAGTAGTGTGAGGATGGGTGACCTTTCGGGATGTGGTGCGCCATTACTAAGTCAGATAGTAATGGCGCACTTCTAGGCATAGTAATGGTGCACTATAGGTGCGCCATTACTATCTGTGATAGTAATGGCGCACCAAATATGCGCCATTAGTATTTGTTAATAGTGGCGTGGTAATAGTGGCGCACCTATAGTGCGCCATTAAGGGCAAAAATAGGTGCGCCACTAACAGGCCTTTTTCTAGTAGTGAATGAACAGGAAAGGGATAAATAGAGTTGGCTTACAATCGCCACTTCACAAAATGAACATATAATTCGTACATCATCAGAGTACACTCATAGGTCCGACTACACAACCAAAAGAAAAGAAGACAACCCCAAATGCTAGAACCCTGATCGTCCCAACTGGGCTCCACTACTGATCATCAGGAAAACGAAACATTAAAACGACCAAGGTCTTCGTTGAACTCCCACTTGAGCTCGGTGGCATCACCTGCACTGGTATCATCGGCACCTGCAACTGTTTTGGTAGTAATCTGTGAGTCACGAGGACTCAGCAATCTTAAAACCCGTGAGATCAAGACTATTTAAGCTTATGGGTAGGATGTGGTAATGAGGTGGAGCTGCAGCAAGCGATAAGCAAAAAATATGGTGGCTAACATACGCAAATAAGAGTAAGATGAGAAACTACGCAACGGTCGTAAGCTAGAAGTGATCAAGAAGTGATCCTGAGCTACTTACGTTCAAACATAACCCAAAACCGTGTTCACTTCCCGGACTCCGCCGAAAAGAGACCATCATGGCTACACACGTGGTTGATTCATTTTAATTAAGTCAAGTTCAAGTCTTCTACAACCGGATATTAACAAATTCCCATCTGCCACATAACCGCGGGCACGGCTCTCGAAAGTTTATACCCTGCAGGGGTGTCCCAACTTAGCCCATCACAAGCTCTCATGATCAACGAAGGATATTCCTTCTCCCGGGAAGACCCGATCAGACTTGAAATCCCGGTTACAAGACATTTCAACGATGGTAAAACAAGACCAGCAAGACCGCCCGAATGTGCCAACAAATCCCGATAGGAGCTGCACATATCTCGTTCTCAGGGCACACCGGATGAGACATCCTACGAGTAAAACCAGCCCTCAAGTTTCCCCGAGGTGGCCCCGCAGTCTGCTCATTTCGGACCAACACTCAGAGGAGCACTGGCCCGGGGCGGTTAAAATAAAGATGACCCTCGAGGCTGCAGACCCCAAGGGAAGGTTATAAGTTGTTAGGCAAATGGAAAACCAATGTTGGGCCTTGCTGGAGGAGTTTTATTCAAGGCGAACTGTCAAGGGGCTCCCATAACCCCAACCGCGTAAGGAATGCAAAATCAATGAACATAACACCAGTATGAAGGAAACTAGGGCGGAAAGAGTGGAACAAAACACCAGGCATAAGGCCGAGCCTTCCACCCTTTACCAAGTATATAGATGCATTAATTAAAATAAGAGATATTGTGATATCCCAACATAAACATGTTCCAACATGGAGCAATCTTCTTCTTCACCTGCAACTAACAACGCTATAAGAGGGGCTGAGCAAAAGCGGTAACATAGCCAAACAACGGTTTGCTAGGAAGGTGGGTTAGAGGCTTGACATGGCAATATGGGAGGCATGTATGACAAGGTAGGTAGCGCGACATAGCGATAGAATGAACAACTAGCAAGCAAAGATAGAAATGATATCGAGGGTAATGGTCATCTTGCCTGAGATCCCGCAAGGAAGAAGAACGAGTCCATGAAGAAGACAAACGGACGTAGTCGAACGAATCCTCACAACTCTGGAACGAAACCGAAGCTAACGAGAGAAGCAAACCGGAAAGAAGGAAACATCATGGTAAACACACAAGCATAAACATGGCATGATGCACAAACAAGTATGATGCATGTCTGGTTTAATGAGGCATGGCATGGCAAAGTGCAACAAACAATACTACAAATTAAGTGGAGCTCAATATGCAACGAGTTGCATATTGATGAAACACCACATCAATTATTTAGTTCTCTCTCATTTATGTACCCAACAATATTAAATGTTATTAAACATGGCAAGGGGTGAAGCATATGAAAACTACCTATCTAGGCAAGTTTAAATGAGGCCGGAACAACAAACAACAATTCCAGAAAATCCCCATATGCATATTTTGGATTTGGTACTGTTCTGATCTAAACACAATTTTATTGTTGTTAAACAGGAAAATAAAGTGCACCATGATAATCTATGCATTTTTTAACTCCAATTACATATAAAGTTTATTAAATTTGGAGCTACAGGTATTTAGTTATGAAATAAATCATTTTAACATGGCATGTATGCAAAATTAAACAAACAGCAAGTTAAACATTTTAAACATAGATGAAAGTGGCATATTATGAAACTAGACAAAATTCTAAGCATTTTACATATTAGAATCATTTTAACATGATGCATGATTTGTGAGTAATTAAATGCATGAACTAGAGGGACTTGACTGCAAAACTGGTTTTTCCTGGATATTTAGCAAATCGCAGAACCTAACAAAACACTATTGGGCTGGCAGAACTGCTCACATTGGGCCTCACGGCCTAAAGTGGAGAAGCAGAGGCAGGCTGGGGCAAGCAGAGGCCCATGAGCGAGCGAGGCACTCATTTCAGGACGCAGCAGAGGAGCGACCTAGGCTGGTCAACGCGAGGCAGGGCGCGGGGTCAACGCGGGGTTGTCCCGCTCGATGCAGGTGGCACTGCGATGCAGGGGACTTGGCGCGGCGGCGCAGATGGTCTCCGGCGAGGGCACCGGTGGCTGGGGACGGGGCCCAGCCGGCGGGATCCGGCCGGAACGGGCAAGGGCGACGAAGGCCGGCCGGGTCTGGTGGTGGAGACGAGGTTCAGCGGGAGCCGCGGCGAGGCAGCAGCTTGGAGCTCCTGCAAAATGGCGGCGGCGCGGCTGATTAGGTGACGGGTGAGGAAGCAAAGAGAAAAGAAGAGCAGGAGGAAGGAGGGAGGCGGGAGGCGGGGCGTGGCAAGGACCTGGTCCGGCAAGGTCGCCGTCGAGGGCTCCAGACGCAGCAACAGGCCCGCGGAGCTCGGAAGCGGCGGGGTCCCCGTAGCATCGGTGCTGTGGAGAACAGGCACAGAGAGAGAAACATGCATGAGAGAATAGAGAGAGCTGAAGGGGAAGGAGAAGAAGGGAAAGGAGAGGGGCACTGAGGGGGTCCTGGTGGCTGCTGTTGCTCGCCGGCATCAGCCGGATCGGCGATGGGGTCGAGGTGGACCTTGAGCGCCTTGGCTGCTGCGGGAGATGGACAAGCCAAGCGAGTGGGGCTCGGGCATGAGGTGGGAGGCGGCAGCGAGGTGAGGAAGGGGAAGGCTTGGACGGCTGCTGGATCGAGCGAGGGGATTGGCTCGAGGATGAAAACGAGGAGGGAGATGGCTGCGCGTGGTTGGCTGGATCGGATCTGGGAGGATCCCGAGAGCGAAGGGAGTTGGTCGGGTGGTGGCGGAGGGAATGGAAGGATGGGACAAGGCGCCTAGGATCTAGGGTTGGATTGGTATATATAGTAGGTGGTAGGTATGAGGGGTATTTGGACCCTCCGACTTAGATCCGACGGTCGAGAAAAATAGGCTAGGACAGTCCAATTAGGAAAACGGAGATGTTTTAGGGATATTAGGGGATGACCCGGATCCATCGGTCTGGACAGCCCGGGTCGGGTTCGGGACGGCTTTCGGACGCACACGTGAGGGTCGATGCACTGTGCAAAGAGGGGTTAGGCAGACATGGTCAAGTGTGTGGTTGGACTGAGAATGGTCAACGAAGACAAAGCGGTCTGACAACATTGCCACGGAGAAGACAAGAGAGAAGAGAACGGTCTGGCAGAGACAAGGAAGAAGCGGCAACCACGAATGGATGCAAGCTTTATGAAAACATGCAGATGCAATGCGCATGATGCTATGATGAAATGCAACAAACAAATAAATACATATGACGAAACTCAAAAAACATAGAAGGCATCTGAAGCGTCGGTCTTGGGGCGTTACAGTAACTTACATAAAATGGATCATTAGAGCTAACTTAGCATATTATAGCTAACTTAGAGCTAACTTAGGTCATTTTGGAGCTAACTTAGGATCATGCGAAAACTTACCCTCATCACGGAGGTGAAGCACCGGGGTTGGTCGTGCCGGTAATACCTGGAGAAGGATCGTGCGATGCTTGTCTGGAGTTATGTTACACCAAAGATCATTTGAAATGTCTCATTAGCATGATGACACTCAAATGTTAAGGCTAGTAACTAATGATAATTCAAATGAAACTCACCATGGTCCCCAGAGCAATGACTGGCATCGGCGGAGCGGTCTGACCGCTCTTCTCGCACACGGACTACACATTTCGTTTGACGAGTCAGTCATACTAGTTAATAATGAAACAAACATTAAGTGCATGATTTGGCTAATATGCAGAAAAACTTACCACGAGGAGCTCGTACATGGCCCGGTTCTGCATGTTTCATGCCTTGTCCTCCTCCAACATCCGAGCAGTCCTCTCCTCCAAATCCCGCTCCTTCTCCGCCGCCTGCCGATCCCTCCACCAGAAGCGACTGCATTCTATCTCTCTCTCTCTCTCTCTCTCTCTCTCTGAAGAGCAGCCTGCAACACCACTCCTTGTTAGCATTGTAATCATCGATGGCCGCACACACAATGTAATGGAGGAAAGAAAGTTGAGTCCGTATAACTAACCTCTAAGGCAAGCTCGTGAGGCTGTTGACGAGGCCTCATCTCAGGAGCGGAGCTCGACTGGCGCGCCTTGATCTTCGGGAGAGTGCTAGGACAACGGATAAGTCCATCTCCAATGGCTATCAAGCCATGGGGCCTCCTGCCACCAGAGATCATCACCAACTCGGGATCAATAGGACCTTGGCTCGGGTTGAAGTCCTCGCCCTCCCCTCATCTCTGTACTTCACCAACTTGTTGTGGGAGGAGATGTTGGTGAAGTTCTCTGGATGATCAAGGTCGGACTCAGAGAATGCCTTGACCTTCTTGTACGAGGCGGTATGGGCCATGGCATAGAGGTCGTACACCTCTGGCACCTCCGCCTTATTGTGTCACGCCTGAAAGAGAGGAACAGGGTAAATTAGTAATTAAAGGGATCAAGCGAGCATGAAGAATGAATTGCATGAATCATGAAGCTAAAACATACCCAGTTCCGCCCGAACTGATATAAGTTGGCGCTGCCTTGATGGTGTGGCACACCTTCCATTTGTGCACGTCCGTCCTTGGCATTGTTGTGGAGGGCTAGCCATTGCTCTGAGCACCACTCATCCACCAACACCTCCCAACAACCCATCTGATCGGCACACCATCTCGGGGGCACCTAAGTTAGTAAAGAGAAACTTGAGCGCTACGCCTACCAATCAAATCAAGGAAACTAAGTACAAGGCCTTAAGATAGGTAATTACCATCATGTACTGCTCCTCCTTCAGAAACTTTACGCGGCACGCCGACCTGGTCTTCTTAATACCACGCGAGGCGTAGCAGTATTGAACAGCCTACATCCCGAGCCTCGTGTCGTAAGTTCTGTAGTAGGCGCTTGCGCTCGGTATCGATAACCTCTGCCGCGGCCTCCTCGTATCCCTCCTCACACCTATAGAAGGTCTGCAATCAAACGAGACAACACTGATTAGTACAATAACTAGCTATTTGAAGATTTTAATTGTGTAAAGGAGAAATTACCCAAAACTTTCTAATCGACATCTCTGCCCTTGTGTGCTACAACTCACTGTCGATCCTCTCCTTCAGCGGGGCCGGCGCAGCCAAGTAGTGCTCCCAGCTCAATCCTAGCTGTGGAAGTTGTTGGGCCTGCGGACATATGAAGCGTGCTTCCAACCCCTGCAGTATGACCACGCCAATCCATTAGATATTTGAAGAAACGTGAAGGCAAAAGGTTAAAACGGAGTAAATGCACTTACTTCTCCCCATCAGGCCTAATCAACCACCTCTGCTCACGGGTCGCCGCCATGGGCAGGAGCCATGTAAAACCACGCTGGTAGACGGTGGCCCCCTCAACCACCTCGTCCTCGCTATCAACGGGATCACCGCCACCATCTGCATGGCCACTCAGCCCCTCAGGCGCATCCGGACAGGTACCCCATCCACACGTCTCCTGGGACGTACCCTGGTCCGGAGTCTTGTGGGTAGAAGTCTCGTGGCCCGAAGGCCCGTCGACCCGAGACTCATGGACCGGAGTCCGCGTAGCCTCCTCCTCAGACGTGTCCACCCTAGCAGTCCTATGCTCGGGTGAATCAGCTAGGGATGGCGGCGAGGAAGGCGTAGGAGCATCCCTACCTTTCTGACCTCCCCGACCTCCTCTCTTCCTCCCTCCCCAACCTCCTCTCCTGGTGGGCAACGACGCCGACGAAGAAGCGCCCACCAGTGAAGCCATACCCTTCTACAACGCTCTCCAGAGAGGTACGGGTGGAATGGAAGTACCACTCCCACCACGTGCCGACGAAGAAGGAGCCTCGGAGCGCTCCTTACCCACGCCCACGATCTTTCAACACCTGCCATGACAAAGAGTAAACGAAATTAGTACAACATAAAAAATATAATACCGACATGAATAATAATATGTATATAACTTAAGTGCATCATCATCAAGTACAACATAAAAAAAATTGAATACCTAACATGAACTAACAATATATATACATCATCATCATCACTATCATGAATGACGTTAGGGGTGCGTCGGCACCGATGGAACCGGGTCGAGGTTAGGGGTGCGTCGGCGCCGATGGAACCGGGTCGATGTTAGGGGTGCGTCGGTGAAAGCACAAGTGCTCCCTGGGTGATTTTGGTAATTAGTGTCAACATATCTCTTGTTGGACTAATAGTTTCATCTAGTATATTTCAGATAAGTTCAACATTGGAGTGGCATGGACAAGAGGATGTGGAACCCCTTCAAGATGCTAAGGACAAACATTGGCAAAAGCTCAAGACTCTACACTTTCATTTTTGTGGTCCAAGATCACATTGAGTCCATAGGAAAGCCAACACTATTAAAAGGGGATGAGGTGTTGCTTAATGAGTTACTTGCTCAAACTGCTTTGTGATATGCTCCAAAGCCCTCAACCACTTTCTCATTTCCACATATGTCCTAAACCTAAAAGTCAAACTCGGCCCCACCGATTTGATTTATCCGGCGCCACCGAGTTCATTTGATATAGCCACTGCCAGAAACCCTAATCAGTTCGGTCTCACTGATGGGATCTCCGTCTCACCGAGATGGGCTTGCAAACTCTCTATTGCCTGTTGCAATTATTTCGGTCCTACCTGAAGGAAATATGCCCTAGAGGCAATAATAAAGTTATTATTTATTTCCTTATATCATGATAAATGTTTATTATTCATGCTAGAATTGTATTAACCGGAAACTTGATACATGTGTGAATACATAGACAAACAGAGTGTCACTAGTATGCCTCTACTTGACTAGCTCGTTGATCAAAGATGGTTATGTTTCCTAGCCATAGACATAAGTTGTCATTTGATTAACGAGATCACCTCATTAGGAGAATGACGTGATTGACTTGACCCATTCCGTTAGCTCAGCACTCGATCGTTTAGTATGTTGCTATTGCTTTCTTCATGACTTATACATGTTCTTATGACTATGAGATTATGCAACTCCCGTTTACCGGAGGAACACTTTGTGTGCTACCAAACGTCACAACGTAAATGGGTGATTATAAAGGTGCTCTACAGGTGTCTCCAAAGGTACTTGTTGGGTTGGCGTATTTCGAGATTAGGATTTGTCACTCCAATTGTCGGAGAGGTATCTCTGGGCCCACTCGGTAATGCACATCACTATAAGCCTTGCAAGCATTGTGACTAATGAGTTAGTTGCGGGATGATGTGTTACGGAACGAGTAAAGAGACTTGCCGGTAACGAGACTGAACTAGGTATCGAGATACCGACGATCAAATCTCGGGCAAGTAACATACCGGTGACAAAGGGAACAACGTATGTTGTTATGCGGTCTGACCGATAAAGATCTTCGTAGAATATGTGGGAGCCAATATGGGCATCCAGGTCCCGCTATTGGTTATTGACCGGAGACGTGTCTCGGTCATGTCTACATAGTTCTCGAACCCGTAGGGTCCGCACGCTTAACGTTACGATGACGGTTTTATTGAGTTTTGATGTACCGAAGGAGTTCGGAGTCCCGGATGAGATCGGGGATATGACGAGGAGTCTCGAAATGGTCGAGACGTAAAGATCGATATATTGGACGACTATATTCGGACTTCGGAAAGGTTCCGAGTGATTCGGGTATTTTTCGGAGTACCGGAGAGTTACGGGAATTCGTATTGGGCCTTAATGGGCCATACAGGAAAGGAGAGAAAGGCCTCAAAAGGTGGCCGCACCCCTCCCCATGGTCTGGTCCGAATTGGACTAGGGAAGGGGGGCGCACCCTTCCTTCTTTCTCCTTCCCCCTTCCCTTCTCCTACTCCCACAAGGAAAGGAGGAGTCCTACTCCCGGTGGGAGTAGGACTCCCCCCTATGGCGCGCCTCTCCCCTTGGCCGGCTGCCTCCCCCTTGCTCCTTTATATACGGGGGCAGGGGGGCACCCCAGAGACACAACAATTGATCCTTGAGATCTCTTAGCCGTGTGCGGTGCCCCCCTCCACCATATTACACCATGATAATACCGTTGCGGAGCTTAGGCGAAGCCCTGCGTCGGTGAAACATCATCATCATCACCACGCCGTCGTGCTGACGAAACTCTCCCTCAACACTCGGCTGGATCGGAGTTCGAGGGACGTCATCGAGCTGAACGTGTGTAGAACTCGGAGGTGACGTACGTTCGGTACTTGATCGGTCGGATCGTGAAGACGTACGACTACATCAACCGCGTTGTGATAACGCTTTCGCTGTCGGTCTACGAGGGTACGTGGACAACACTTTCCCCTCTCATTGCTATGCATCACCATGATCTTGCGTGTGCGTAGGAATTTTTTTGAAATTACTACGTTCCCCAACACTACCGATATAAGCAATCGTTCTCACCGAGTTTGCTTGACCAACTCTTTGTTTTGCTTATTACCAAAATCGGTCTCACCGAGTTTGTGTAATCGGTCAAACCGAGTTGAGGTTTTACACTAACCCTAGCACATCGGTCCCACCGAGTTGATGTTGTCGGTCCCACCGAAAAGCCTAACGTTCACATTTTGAACTGAATCGGTCTGACCGAGTTTCACTATTCGGTCGCACCGAGTTTGGGAATCTGTGTGTAACGGTTAAATTTTGTGTGGAGGCTATATATACCCCTCCACCCATTCTCCATTCGTGGGGAAAGCCATCAGAACGTGCCTACACTTCCACTACTCATTTTCTGAGAGAGAACCACCTACTCATGTGTTGAGATCAAGACATTCCAATCCAACCACGAGAATCTTGATCTCTAGCCTTTCCCAAGTTGCTTTCCACTCAAATCATCTTTCCACCATATCCAAATCTGTGAGAGAGAGATGAGTGTTAGGGAGACTATCATTTGAAGCACAAGAGCAAGGAGTTCATCATCAACACACCATCTATTACCTTTTGGAGAGTGGTGTCTCCTAGATTGGTTAGGTGTCACTTGGGAGCCTCCGTCAAGATTGTGGAGTTGAACCAAGGAGTTTGTAAGGGCAAGGAGATCGCCTACTTCATGAAGATCTACCCAAGTGAGGCAAGTCCTTCGTGGGCGATGGCCATGGTGGGATAGACAAGGTTGCTTCTCTGTGGACCCTTCGTGGGTGGAGCCCTCTGTGGACTCGCGCAGCCGTTACCCTTCGTGGGTTGAAGTCTCCACCAAAGTGGATGTACGATAGTACCACCTATCAGAACCACGCCAAAAATCTCTGTGTCTCCAATTGCTTTTGCACACTCCAATCCCATCCCTTTACTTTCTTGCAAGTTGCATGCTTTGCTTTCCACTGCTCATATACTCTTTGCATGCTTTCTTGAATTGTATTGTGAATGCTTGAAATTGTGCTAATTTCCAACCTCAACTTGAAAATCTTAAAAACTTCTATCTTTACTTGTTGAGGGTCTAATCACCCCCCCTCTAGACACCTCTTCTCGATCCTTTCAATTAATATCAGAGCATTGGTCTCCATTGCTTTGGTTTAATCACCATTGGAGGAAGATGGATGAGTCTACGATGGGGAGTTTTAGACATAGAGTGCCCATATTTGATGGAGAGTTCTTTCATGAATGGAAAAATGAGATGCTTGAGATTTCCAATGAATATCACTTGAACAAGTACATTACTAGCCCTTGTGCGTCCCTTGTTGATCCTTTGCATCCTACCCCCGATGAGTCTATTGACATGATTCGCAATCTTAGAACTATCAATCTCATTATTAGAGGATTGCCTAGAAATTTGATATCATGCTTGCCTACTCTTGATTGTGCTTCCACCATATGGAGATTTCTTGAGGAACGATTTCCAAACTATTCCCTGAAAAATCTAGATGAGATTCTTCACAAGTCGATTGCTTTAAGCAAGATGAATTCCAATGATCCTAAGTTTGGTGGTTGTTTATTTGAGCTTCGTGACCTTATGCGTGCCAAAGGAGATGTTGGAATCATTAGTAACATCATCTCGGAAGTCATTAGAATTCATAAAGATGAACATTGTCATGATCATATATCTAATGAATCACTCTCTCTAGAAAATGATCAATCACAAGACGGTGTTGAACGTGGATACTATGATGAGGATGATGATAGTGACTTTGATCTCGATGAGTCTATGAGGCACTTTGGTCTTATGGCTAGTCTTCGCGGCTACATGGCTGGAGGAAAGGAATGGGTTCTTGATAGTGGATGTACCGACAATACTTGTAGGATGCTGCTAACGCAACACTACGATCAGAGACCCTTCGAAGAAACTGTGTGCGATGCAACAATCGCAAACGGTGGTGTAAAAAACCATCAAAAGGGTGCAAAACATTTGCTATGACGGATGCATCAAACACAGTTCGGATTTTAGTTGCGTGTGCGATGCAGGGCATACGGTTCAGTTCAATTAACTGTTTGCGATGAGGAGGAACAAAAGAAACGGGTAGCCAGATGGTGGTGTGTGCGATATACAGCATACGGTTCACTCGGATGAACTGTTTGTGATTAGGCAACACAAAAGAAACGGTCAGCCAGATCAAGGTGTGTGCGATATACGGCATGCGGTTCACTCAGATGAACTGTTTGCGTTGAGACAAGAGAACAGAAACGGTCAGCCAGATTAAGGTGTGTGTGATATACAACATACGGTTCACTCGGATGAACTGTTTGTGATTAGGCAACACAAAAGAAACGGTCAGCCAGATCAAGGTGTGTGCGATATACGGCATGCGGTTCACTCGGCCTTGTCGTCAGTATGTGAACTCTGTGGCAACTGTTCGCTCCCCACTAGCCTCTTCTTGTACCGTGGCAACCGTCCACCGCCTCTTCACCTTTCCCTATCGATTTGGAACTGCTGTCGCACGCTCTTCCTCCCTCCATTTGCCTTCACCCTTCCTTCTGCCATTGTTCAATCATCTTCTCCATGGAGGAACAGGCCAGAAACGACCCCGTTATTCTTGCCCCGATCTGAAAGATGACGTGGTGGAGGAACTCATTGATCGGTGCGACGTCATCACCTCAGCTAGCATGGCAGGTTCGTTCAAGACCATTCTCGACTCAACTAATAACATCATTACAAGGAACCCAAGGGTCCAGGAGCGGTTTGATCTCCCCTATCTTGTTCTCCATGACCCTGCTGACTGGCGCGGGGACGACGGAAGCCTCGCCTTGTGCAAGTTGATGGCGCTTGATAATGATACGTGTGATGTTAAGATGCCATCGCTTGAGGGCAAGGCTTGGGCAGGCGCAAATGGAGATTGGGTTGTTTATATTGGGTACAACTGCGAGTGGGAACTTGTGAACGTGTACACTCGTCACTGGGTTCCACTTCCAAAAATCTCAGACTACCCAGAGGTTGAGTACACCGGTATTATAGGTGAGTTCAAATACGATCATGGTGACTGTCGTCTATGGAAGATAGCAATATGTCGAGTTCCCAACCGCTCTTAGGATTACACGAACTATGAAGTTGTTGCTATCTTCGACAAGCTTGTTGCCTTCCTTACTTCCATGCCTCGATGGATATTGCTCAAAAATCAATTTCTGTACACGGATGAGTGTTGTGATGCAATTCAATACGAGGGTCTTGTGTTTGCTGCCACCACTCGTGGCACTGTTTTTGCATGGCATCCTGATGCTTTCGGTACGTTTGTCTTCTACCATAATTATAATTGTTTCATCCACAAGCATGCGGGTTAGCTAGTTTCCCTTTACTAATAACCTTCTTGTGTTTCCAAGGTCCTGTGAACATTTCACCGCCTATACTTGAAAAAATTTATAACCAAGGGGGAGATGACGATGCTGATGATCACGAGCATGAGGACCCATATACTCAGTGGCGCCTGGCAACTTATTCCGATGGATCACCTCTTCTTGTCTGTATACAGGTCACTGCTGATGTTACTAAGGAAGCAGGTGTTGTCTCGCATGGTCGCACTCTCCAGACCTATTCCAACATCCATTGCAGGGTATTCGGGATGGATACTAGTGTACTAGCGCCAACACCTTCTCCTTGGTTCAGTATTGAAAGTTTTGGAGAAAACTCGCTCTTCCTTGGACAAAACTATCCAATGATGGTGGAAAGCGATCCAGCTGCTGTTGACACAACGTTAATACCATTTATGAGAAGCAACTGTATCTATACCTCGGACATTGCTATGCTTCCCTACCATCCCAATATGGGTCCTGACATAGGCCGCTTCAGCCTGGATGATTAGTCATGCGTTAGTCTCGAGATTGACAGTAGCCGGCCCTTCCCAGAGAATCACTTCTGGTTCAAAGCAGGCGTTTCCAACGCCGACAAGTGGTTGAGCTGAATTTCATTTCATCACTTTGTTATTTGTTGTGTGAGAAAAACTTCACTTTACTAGAATGTTTTGTTGGAAATGATCTATAATCCAACGTGTATCCTCTTTGTCGTTGTGGGTTGATGACTTGTTGTACGTAATCAATGGTACATTTGCATATGTGTCCATCAACTCACGCCTACTAGTGGTGTCCATATGAAAAGTGCTAGTGATTTTAGTTGCAAAAATTAGATAGTGCTAGTGATTTTTAGCTGCATATTGTGACATATCGCAGTGTTACAAGGTTGACAAATGGCAATGTTACTAGGTAAACAAATGTCAATATTTCCAGTTTGACAAATGGCAACATACCCAAAATGACATATGCAAATTTTACCCAATTGTTTCTACGTGGTTGCACACGGGTCATGCAAAACAACCGTTTGCGTTGAAGGGACGCAGAAATCCTGCTCAGCACATTTTCCCTTGGCTTCCTGGGGAGGCTGTCGGTTTGCGTACGGGTGTTCTAACTAAAACGTTTGTGATGAGTGTTTTATTTTAAAAAACCATTGACGTGTTTTTAAAAAAAAATCGTTCGATAAGTCTATACATCTATTATATATAAAAAAGTAATTAACGGGCTATCAGAAAAAAGAGATTAAGCTAGAAAATCCCACAAAAATTAGAAACAACTGGTCATTAATTAATCTAACTGGCTAATTACAACCAATGGATCTCCTAAATAGTCTACTTACATAATAGTTCAAACTAACTACCCACCAATGCCCTTAATTATTTTTTATCGTACCCCTTCAATTTACCTAGCTAGTGTTGGCGCAGCTCTAGACTAGCTCTCTCAACTGAACGGGGGTGGAAGAAGAAGAAGACAACACTAGTTTCCGGCGAAGAACGCCCCCGCTGCCATACAGCGTTTTTCTTTTCTCCTGCTCCAACTGGCTCCACAGCCTTTACATCTCTTAAGTAGTGGGCACATCAGCCGGCCACACCGGCCACTAAGTCACGCACGCACGACTTGGCCATACATCCAGCTAACAACTTATGCATGCATGCCTGGTAGCACTAACAAACCCACCCATGCAAACTGGACGCACGACCCCGGCAACAACCTACAATTTTCAGCCGATTTTGTAGCTGATGAGGACGTAGCGCCCACGCACGCCACGGTCGCCACACGTTCTCAAGCCCAGCCACAGTTCGACTCAACCTAGACGCCTACACGCACACGCTAGTGACCACGCGCACACGTACACACACGTCACGCTGCTGCGTCCCACACGTCCCATCAATCCCGCGCGCCACCGACATGCCCGACGAACCCGACGAGCCCGACGGCACCAGTTGTCCCGCCCGTCCCGCGCGCACCCGACGCGCCCGACGAACCCGACCACACACGTCGTGGCTTATTCCAACACACACCCCTAAGCCACGGCCTAGAGGAGTCCGTCGTCGTCGACGTTAGCACCGGCCAAGAGAGCCTGCTCCGCCGCCGGTCCTTTCCGCAGCTGCGGGCACTCGCGCTGGAAGTGCCCGTGCTCCCCGCACTTGTAGCAGCGCCTGCGCCTGTTGCCGCCGCTCCCCGACGCCACGCTGCGCCCGTCATCGTCGTCCCGTGCTCCGCCTTGCTGCCGCTCCCACGCCCGCCACTTCGTCGCCGTGAACAGGAGCTGTCCATTCGCCCGCTCGCCGTTGTCCTCCTGTCGACGCCGAACTCGCTCGTCGAACGCGCGCAGCCGCCCGAGCGCTTCATCGAACGCCATTGTCGTCACGTCGTGGAACTGCTCGATGCCGGCGACGACGGGGAAGAGCCGGCCGATCCGGCACCATATCCAGCAGCTTCTTGACGAGCGCCGCGTCGCCCAGCGTCTCCCCGAGGTTGGCATACCTCGACGTCATCGCCGCGAGCCTCCCGCCGTACACGTCGAGCTCCTCGCCGTCCGCCATCTTCAGGCGGTCAAATTCACCGCGCAGTGTCGCCAGCCTCGCCGCGCGGACCCGATCGGCGCCGACGAACCTCACCTTCAGGGAGTCCCATACCTCCCTGGCGGTGATCTTCGTCGACACCTGCAGCAGCACATCCTCCGGCAACGCCCCAAGAAGCAACGCGCGCGCTATCTTGTCCTTCCGCGCGTTCACCGCCGCGTCGCCCGGTGCCACCGCCTCCCATACGGTGTGGATGTCGAGGATCGCCTGCGCCTTGATGGCCCAGACCGTGTAGTTGTCCGCGGTCAGCATCGGCATCGCCATCGTCGCTGATCCGCCCGCGCCGCCGCCGTGTGGGACGAGCGCCATGGTCGCCGGTGATCGCCCGGACTGAAGCTCTGTATACCAATTGTTGGCGCAGCTCTAGACTAGCTCTCTCAGCTGGACGGGGGTGGAAGAAGAAGAAGACAACACTAGTTTCCGGCGACGAACGCCCCCGCTGCCATACAGCGTTTTTCTTTTCTCCTGCTCAACTGGTTCCACAGCCTTTACATCTCTTAAGTAGTGGGCACATCAGCCGGCCACACCGGCCACTAAGCCACGCACGCACGACTTGGCCATACATCCAGCTAACAACTTATGCATGCATGCCTGGTAGCACTAACTAACCCACACATGCAAACTGGACGCACGACGCCGGCAACAACCTACGATTTTCAGCCGATTTTGTAGCTGACGAGGACGTAGCGCCCACGCACGCCACGGTCGCCACACGTTCTCAAGCCCAGCCACAGTTCGACTCAACCTAGACGCCTACACGCACGCGCTAGTGACCACGCGCACACGTACACACACGCCACGCTGCTGCGTCCCACACGTCCCGTCCGTCCCGCGCGCCACTGACACGCCTGACAAACCCGACGAGCCCGACGGCACCAGTTATCCTGCCCGTCCCGCGCGCACCCGACGCGCCCGACGAGTCTGACCACACACGCCGTGGCTTATTCCAACAGCTAGAAAAAGTTAGGTTATTAGGTTACGGAGCTTCTATCCAAGATGTTGTCGCCGTCGCCAAGTTCCAATCGCTGCACTCGGCCGGCCGTCCAGACGTCAACCCCATGTATGTACACTGCAGCATCCAGCTCTATACTTGCTTTGGCCGTGCATCCACGTCCCAAAAAGCTACGTAGAGATCCAGAGAATACTTGACTAGCGCCAATGCATATATGGGCGAGCGTACGCGGACGACGAGGCACCATGAGGCGCGGATCTTTTGAAGACCCTGGCCGCTGATATATAGCGGTCGAAGCAAGGAAAGAATGGCCGGAGTAATTATGGATGGTTTGACTAGAGCCAATGCTTTGTATGATGTGTGTTGCATGGGTCGCTGGCCGCTCACGAGTACAGCAATACTGGAACAATAGGAGCGGCCAGAACGATGCAATTATGGTCCAGACATTGATACAAGATCCATTGTAAAATTTTCTACAGGCAGCTCACAGCTCGGTGCAGTCACGTACGTGAGGTATTTTTCTTCTAATGATCTGTCTATGCACGCGTGTATACACACTCTGTTCCAAAATAAGTGTCTCAATTTTATATTAGGTATTTTTTTTTCTACTGTCTGTCTATGCGCGCGTGTATAATACTCACGCTGTCCTAAAATAAGTGTCTCAACTTTGTACTTGTATTAAGGTTGAGACACTTATTTTGAGACGAAGGGAGTACAACATAAATTCTCCAAATTTTTATTAGCATAAATTACGTAAAACAAGAGCTTTACATTATTCATGGCTGTGTGTATATGTCAATATACAAGAAACAATATTGTATAACATGCAAAATAAGATGGGTGCATCATCATTTTGTTATGTTGAGCAAAAATTATGAAAAAAGGACACACTGCTGTAGCATCTAAAATTATTAGGCTAATCGGTATGTAATAGTCTACAACAATTTTTCTTGACAACAATTTTCCTTTAAACTTTACCATCAATTTTTGTTATATATTTCACGCCCTCCTTGGCGATCTCAAAACCCAGCGTCATATTGTTACATGGCAGTCCGAGTAAAATATTAGAGTACAATCCCATAAACAGGTTCACTTACAATTTTTTATTCAAATAAAATAATGATCCTCCCCCTTTTAATAATTCATTTCTAACATTCAGTGATGTGACGAGGACACCTACAGCTTATGTGCAGCATGTGCTTCCACATGCTCACGTATCAAATTGTGTACTAATGGCTGAATTAAATATTATAGGTAAGTGAAAACACCTTTTTCTCGATGAAATTGAACACACCTTGAATCCTTGATGCATTATGTTTTTTTATGATTGTGTAGTTGTTAACACCTGTACATAAAAATGCTTCTGAAATTATTATTATTTTCACTTCTGCACTGTACTATTGCTATTGGCTTCATATGTACTTTTTAAAGAACAACATTCTATGCTTCTAACTTTGGGTATTAAAAGTAGAAAAGTTATTTGATTAGAAAGGCGGAAATATGATAAACTGATTTTTGACAAAAATAATTCCCTATAGTAGAGCGATATAAGAAATTTATGAGTGATGTAAAGGTTCACGTACAAGCTGGTCCATTGTTCTGGACACTTCAGGTTTTGAGTTAGGAAAAGGACAGGGTCTACAAGCTCATGGCTATCATGTTAGATTCAGGGGCATCATGAGTATCGAATCAAGAAGCAATATAGATGTTCATCAGAAATAAGCTTGCGTACTCACAAAAGGTTCTAAAGTATGTGTACATTAGTTGGGTAAATGATTCATTCTACTGATTAATCCGTTGTGCAAATTATAAGACGTTTTTGGTAGGTTACCAAAAATGTCTTATAATTTGGGACATAGGAAAGACGTTTAATAACACTCACTTATAATCGTTTTCTCAGAAAACTAGGTTGCACCACATGATCTTAGCAGATACGTATGGAGTAAGCCACACTATAGTCAGTAGACACGCCTTCAATTAGCAAGAACTACACGATTTTATTCCAAACATCTTAAAATTAAGAATTTCTCTTTTCACAAAAGGCATCATCATTGTTTCGATACCAAAGAGGCCAATAGCAAAAGTATAATTTGGTATGTTCTCTATAGACCATAATGTGCAGGTTTCGAAATATAGCTAACTTTAATTCCAAAAAATTGTAATTTACTGAATCAAGTACGTGTATATTTGTGTTTAAGAAAAAACTTGACTGCACGTCCACGTGCATGTGTAATTTAATAGTTTTAGTTCGGAATTTCCAATCAGTCCGATCTTAAACTTTAACCTACTCGGGTATCTATAGTGAAGAGCGTCTCATTAATGATTTTCTATAAAAGCTTATATGTAAAATCACTTGGTGTACCCAAAACATATGGGAACCAATATGCAAAAACAAATTGATCGACACACTACTTTGAGTGTCAGTTTTCCATTTCTCAGCTTTATCTGGCCAAATATTTTTATGAGCATAATTTCAGTTCATATTGTTTTTATTAGAGTGTGATACCATCTTTAATGATCTATTTTTACACAATCCTTCTGGACAAAGTATTAATACACATTTGATAACTTTGTGGTTTCTCTGAACTTTTTTTTCTTCTGAAACCAATGGATTGTTCCGAGTTTATTAGTAGAAAAACAAGTGAATGACAATACATATGGGGCCAAGCCCACTTGAACATCGGTATAACATGGGTTATGTCCCTTGATGACATAGTGAACACAAAAAAAATGACAACCATACAAGCACAAACCAACGAGAAGCTTGCTCCTATGGGAGGAGCAAACACATGAAAGTTCCACGGCGGTGAAGGAACACCCACTCCAAAGAAGCCGCAACTGCTATTGGACTAACTTTTGTTAAGTCACTATCTTTATATAGTGAGGCGTAACAATTAATATTCTGGAAAGAATTGCATGGTTCACTTTGTGTATTTCGGGACTATTAATTATTGTTCTAAAAAAAATTAACCTGCAACTATTCCATAGAGCTTATGAAATTTATATAGCAAAAATAGTTTATAGAGTACTTCTCAGTATGCATTACCATCAAGCAAAATGTCAAGAAGGGGCACGAGCAAAGTGGGATTTTTTTTATAAGTTCAGTCTCATTCTTATTGATTTTAGTCCTTCAAAACGCCCTGAACACATACTTCTGAAGGAACAACCTTTGCTTAGCGAATAGATATGATGGTACTTATTTAATCATTATGTTGCACTATAAAGTATACGCATTTTCCGTATTTCAACAATAATATATCAATGACTCGCTATGGTAAAAAAATATTTGTTCATATTAAGAGATATAGTATATATAACATTTACAATGATTAAAAACTAAACCTACTAATCCCAGATAGCTTGACCATGTATTTCAAAAATATAAATAAATACAAGACGAGTGGTCATAAAGAATACAGTTACTATAGCATGCATAATCAGAAGATAAATGGAAAATGGATAACATATATATTAATATATAAATAAATAACCAAAAATACCTAAGACAAAAGTATATGCGCAAGAGTCATATATTTGTAAATGTCATCACATGTGGTTCCAATTTTTCTTTAGACAAACAGTATATTATGTTCTCATTATTAAACTTTATAAATTCTAGCCCGCGCATCGAGCGGGCCACTCTGCTAGTTAAGAGAGAAAAACACAAGTTCGTTCAAACCCTCTCTTTCATTCAATCACACTGCGAATTTATATTCATATGATCGAGAATTCGAGATACAGTATTAAACCCCCAAAAGAACTATTTCCGACGGCGGCGGAGGCGGCGTTCCGCGCCGTCATTGTCGTTGTCGTCCTCGGGACGCCGTTGTTGAAGTCTTCAAGGCAACATAAAATGTTCTTCACTTGTAAATCAAACATCATGTCGACGCGCGATCGACGGGCGGGACGCGGGAGGACGGCAACAAGCACCGCTAAGAGGTAGCGGTCGATAGTAGCGTCCCATGCCGCTGAGGGGGGCGCGCGCACAGGCACGGGCATGGGCGCGGCGGGTGCAGCCAAACGCACGGGGACCGGCGCCGCGGTGGGTGGAGGGGCGCGCACGGGCAGGGGCATGGGCGCGGCGGGTGCATCCAAACGCACGGGGGGCGGCTCCACGGTGGGTGGAGGGGCGCGCACGGGCACGGGCACGGGCGCTGGCGCTGGCGCTGGCACTGGCATGTACACGAGCTCGCGTGGGTCCGCGGGGACCTCGCTGACGCCTGTGATGATGTTTGCTAAGACTACGTCGGTGTTTCCCCCAAGAGGAGAGGATGATGTAGCACAGCAATGGTAGGTATTTCCCTCAGTAATGAAACCAAGGTATCGAACCAGTAGGAGAACCAAGCAACACAACGTAAACAGCCCCTGCACACAAATAACAACACCTCGCAACCCGACGTCTTAAAGGGGTTGTCAGTCCCATCCGGGTAACGGCGCCAGAAATTGCGTGTGACGGGAGATAAAATTATAATAGATTGATAATTGGATCACAAATAGAATAAATTGCAGCAAAGTATTTTTGTATTTTTGGATTAATAGGTCTGAAAATAAAAGAGCAAATAAAGTAGATCGCAAAGCAAATAATATGAGAAAGAGACCCGGGGGCGTAGGTTTCACTAGTGGCTTCTCTCGAGAAAATAGCAAACGGTGGGTAAACAAATTACTGTTGGGCAATTCAAAGAATTTCAAATACTCATGACGATATCCAGGCAATGACCATTACATAGGCATCACGTCCAAGATTAGTAGACCGACTCCTGCCTGCATCTACTACTATTACTCCACATCGACCGCTATCCAGCATGCATCTAGTGTATTAAGTTCATGGAAAAATGGAGTAGTGCAATAAGAACAATGACATGATGTAGACAAGATCTGTTTATATATATGGCGGTAGATATAGATCTCGTCTTTTTTTCCTTAGTAGCAACGATACATACGTGTCGGTTCCCTTTCTGTCACTGGGATCAAGCATCGTAAGATCGAACCCACTACCAGGCACCTCTTCCCATTGGATAAATAGATCAAGTTGGCCAAAAAAACCAAATATCGGAGAAGAAATACAAGCCTATAAGAGATCATGCATATAAGAGATCAAAGAAACTCAAATAACTTTCATGGATATAAAAAGATATGACTGGTCATAAACTCGAAGTTCATCAGATCCCAACAAACACACCGCAAAAAGACTTACATCATATGGATCTCCAAGAGACCATTCTATTGAGAATCTAGAGAGAGAGAGAGGAAGCCATCTAGCTACTAACTATGGACCCGAAGGTCTACAAAGAACTACTCCCGCATCATTGGAGAGGCACCACTGGAGGTGGTGAACCCCATCCGAGATGGTGTCTAGATTGGATCTGGTGGTTCTGGACTCTGCGGCGGCTGGATGAATATTTCGTCGACTCCCCTAGGGTTTCTGGAATATTTGGATATTTATAGAGCAAAGAGGCGGTCCGGGGGGCACCCAAGGTGGGCATAACCCACCAGGGCACGCTTGGGCCTCCTGGCGCGCCCTAGTGGGTTGTGCACCCCTCGGGGAACCCCCCAGGTGCAACCAGGCCCCATCTGCTTCCTTTTGGACCATAAAAAAATCATCGTAAAGTTTCGTGGCATTTGGACTCCGTTTGATATTGATTTCCTGCGATGTAAAAAACATGGAAAAAACAAGAACTGGCATTGGGCACTATGTCAATAGGTTAGTACCAAAAATGATATAAAATGACTAGGAAATGATTATAAAACATCCAAGATTGATAATAAAACAGCATGGAACAATCAAAACTTATAGATACATTGGAGACGTATCAGCATCCCCAAGCTTAACTCCTACTCGTCCTCGAGTTGGTAAGTGATAAAAATAGAATTTTGGATGTGGAGTGTTGTTCGTCAAGTCATAACATATTCTTTTCTTTATAGCATGGACAATTGGACTTTTATGTGATTCAAAGCAATAGTCTAGTTTTGACATAATAATTTAGATACTCAAGCATATCAACAAGCAACCATGTCTTTCAAAATATCAACGCTAAAGTAAGTTATCCCTAGCCCATCATGCTCAAACATTGATCCATTCATGAAACACACTCGAATATTAACCACACCCAATACTTGAGCACGATCATATTGCCTCCTAGTTGGTGCTTTTTATAAGAGAAGATGGAGACTCAAAATAAAAATTGCATAAAGTAAAAGATAGGCCCTTCGCGGAGGGAAGTAGGGATTTGTAGAGGTGCCAGAGCTCAAAGCGAAAAAATTTGAGATAAAAGCATTTTGGGAGGTGTATCCATCCCACGAACGAAAACGACGTAGAGCTACGAACACTTTCCATGATAGATATGCTATAGGCGGTTCCCAAATAGAAAATAAAGTTTATTCCTTTTTCCACCATTTCTTTCACTTTCCATGGCTAGTCGTATCCATAGGTGCCCTCCATACCAACACTTTCCAAGGAATTTATTATTTGACAACATAAAGTAAATTCATTTTTGCATTTCGGGACTGGGAATCCCTAAAACCTTTGCCTTACTCTCGTGCAATGACAAGTGAATAAACACTCATCTTGAGAATAACACATCCAACATGGAAACTATCAGCCACCCATTACCGTTCCGCGAGTGAAACAAACACACAAAAGAGAAGTTTATTTCGAAAATTAGAGATGGCACATGCAAATTTTCTTAGAACGGCAAAAGAATACCGCATATAGGTAGATATAGTGGACTCATGTGGCAAAGCTGGTTTAAAGGATTTTGGATGCGCAAGTAGAGGTCATACTTAGTGCAAAATGGAGGCTAGCAAAAAGATTGAGAAGCGACCAACTAAGAAATGAATAATCTGGTAAGCACGCATTAAGCAAAATTAACACCGAATAATGCACGACAAGTAGAATATAATTTTCATTGCATGATTATTGACTTTCGTGCATGCGTAGGGAATCACAAACCTTAACACCAATATTCTTACTAGAGCATAATTACTCATCAAGATAACTCACATATCACATCATCATATCTCAAAATTATTACTAAGAATCAAGTTTATTTTGTCCAATGATCTTCATGACATTTTTTACTTTATCCTTCTTGGATATCTATCACTTTGGGACTAATTTTCATGTGTTACTTTTCATAAGCTCAACAAAATATAAGTGAAGATCAAGAGCATAACAATTTTTTTCTTTCTCTCAAAATAATCTAAGTGAAGCAAGAGAGAATTTCTTCAAAATTTTACTAACTCTCAAACAAATCTAAGTGAAGCAAGAGAGCATTTCTTCAAAAATACTAAAGCACACCGTGCTCAAAAAGTTATAAGTGAAGCACTAGAGCAAGTCCTAGCTCATAAAAGATTTAAGTGAAGCATAGACAACAATTCTAACAAGTCATGACATAATTTTGGCTCTCTCAAATAGGTGTGTCCAACAAGGATTGATGACTTAAAACACAAAATAAAATAAGCAAAGACACATATCATACAAGATGCTCCAAGCAAAACACATATCATGTGACGAATAAAAATATAGTCTCGAGTAAAATACCGATAGTTGTTGGAAGAAAGCGGGGATGCCACTCGGGGGAATCCCCAAGCTTAGTTGGTTGCTCATCTTTGGATAATAGCTTGGGATGCAAGGGCATCCCCAAGCTTAGGCTCTTGCATCCTTCCTTCAACCATCGTAAGATAACCCAAAACTTGAAAACTTCAATCACACGAAACTCAACAAAACCTTCGTGAGATCCGTTAGTATAAGAATAATAAATCACTACTATAAGTGTTGTATCAAACAAGTTCATATTTTGTTTTTATATTATGTCAACTGTATTCCAACTTTTTGATGGCAAAAACTCATCAAAAAAACCATAGAGCCATCAAAATAAGCACACAACACAAAGAAAACAGAATCTGTCAAAACAGAACAGTTTGTAGCAATCTGACTATTTCGAATACTTCTGTAACTCCAAAAATTCTGAAACATTAGGACGACCAGGATAAAAAGTATATTGATCTACTGCAGTTGGAATTGGTATTTTATCGCTCTCTTGTAAAAAATGATAATTATTTTTGTGAGCGCATACTTTCTGTTTTTATCAGCAAGATCAAACAACAATTGCCCAAGAAGATCCTAAAGGCTTTACTTGGCACAAACACTAATTAAAACATAAAAAACACAATCATAACAGTAGCATAATTGTGCTATCACTCAAAAACAGGAAGCAAAAGGCAAAAAAATATATTCATTGGGTTGCCTCCCAACAAGCGCTAGTTTAACGCCTTTAGCTAGGCATAAATCAAGGATCTAAGTTTTGTCATGCTCCGAAGTTTTGGCAACTTTAGTAAGGGTTTTCTCAAACCTGGGAGGCTCCTTACGCTTCCCTAAATTCTCCGAAAAAGAAACCATCTTAAGATCCAAAATATCCAATCGCTTGTTGCAAAGAGTAATCAGAGTATTCATGCGATTGGTACTACCATTGAGGTGTTTGAGGGGTTCATTATATTTCTGTATTTCAACCATATGTTTATGCAAATCACCAAGTTTGTCTAACATTTGAGCTCCCTCGGGGGTAAAATGAAACCCCTTCTTTTGAGGTGGAATTCCCAAGATTCCCTCTAAGATTTCATAGGCAGCATTGGCATCAAGTTCAATAAAATTTCCTTTAGCGGCAAAATCAAGAAGTTGTCTATGATGCAAAGCCAATCCTATGTAAAAATTACGAAGCAAAACCTTGGCGTCTCCCTTTAAGTTGGAAATACGATAAGATTCCATAAGCCTATACCAGGCATCTTTCAAATTTTCTCCTTGTCTTTGTTTGAAGTACAAGACTTCAAAATCTAGTGACAAAGGAGGAGTAGGGACGCTAGCCATTGAGACTAGAAAGCAAGAGAACGGAGAACGGAAAAAGAGAGGCGAATAAAACAACAAATTTTTGTGAAGTGGGGGAGAGAAAACGAGAGGCAAATGTCAAATAATGTAAATTGCGAGGAGATGAGATTTGTGATTAGGAACCTAGTTATGTTGAAGATGCTCCCTGGCAACGGCGTCAGAAATTCCCTTGATGATGTTTGCTAAGACTACGTCGGTGTTTCCCCCAAGAGGAGGGGATGATCTAGCACAACAATGGTAGGTATTTCCCTCAGTAATGAAACCAAGGTATCGAACCAGTAGGAGAACCAAGCAACACAACGTAAACAGCCCCTGCACACAAATAACAACACCTCGCAACCCGACGTGTTAAAGGGGTTGTCAATCCCTTCCGGGTAATGGCGCCAGAAAATTGGGTGTGATGGGATATAAAATTATAATAGATTGATAATTGGATCACAAATAGAATAAATTGCAGCAAAGTATTTTTGTATTTTTGGATTAATAGATCTGAAAATAAAAGAGAAATAAAGTAGATCGCAAAGCAAATAATGTGAGAAAGAGACCCGGGGGCCGTAGGTTTCACTAGTGGCTTCTCTCTAGAAAAATAGCAAATGGTGGATAAACAAATTACTGTTGGGCAATTGAAAGAACTTCAAATACTCATGACGATATCCAGGCAATGATCATTAGATAGGCATCACGTCCAAGATTAGTAGACCGACTCCTACCTGCATCTACTACTATTACTCCACATATCGACCGCTATCCAGCATGCATCTAGTGTATTAAGTTCATGGAAAAGCGAAGTAATGCAATAAGAACGATGACGTGATGTAGACAAGATCCGTTTATCTTTATGGCGGTAGATATAGATCTCGTCTTTTTATCCTCAGTAGCAACGATACATACGTGTCGGTTGCCTTTCTGTCACTGGGATCAAGCACCCTAAGATCGAACCCACTACCGGGCACCTCTTCCCATTGCAAGATAAATAGATCAAGTTGGCTAAACAGAACCCAAATATCGGAGAAGAAATACGAGGCTATAAGAGATCATGCATATAAGAGATCAAAGAAACTCAAATAACTTTCATGGATATAAAAAGATATGACTGATCATAAACTCGAAGTTCATATGATCCCAACAAACACACCGCAAAAAGACTTACATCATATGGATCTCAAGAGACCATTCTATTGAGAATCAAGAGAGAGAGGAAGCCATCTAGCTACTAACTACGGACCCGAAGGTCTACAAAGAACTACTCATGCATCACCGGAGCACTACAAGAAATATGTCAACTTGCGACCATCACTATTGGTCGCTGAAAGGTCATGTTTTTCATTTGTGACCTTTTTGTGACAAAAAACAGATGGTCAAAAGCTGACGGTCGTAAACTGAAATTCACGACCTTCTTTGTGATATGTAAAAGGTCGTTGACCAATTTTTTGGTCACTAGCAGCCTCCCCAGGCCACGTAGGATCCAGTGTGGCAAGCTGACGTGGATAAGAATCAGCCCGGTCCGATTAGGTGTCTATATGGGCCGAGCCCATTAATTCAGCCCATTTATATATTTTTTCCTGCTAATTTTGGTGAACTACACGGGCCAAACCCTACAATTCGGCCTTTTTATTTTTGGGCCATGGCCTTTTGGGCTCAACAATTCCAGATTTTTTTATTATTACATTTTCTTTTTTTTACGATGGGTCAATTAGTCAGATGGGTCCCAACTGTAAGTTCTGATAATTGGTCCCAGTTGTCAGGTTTTAGTAAGTGAGTCCTAATTGTCAATGTCATATTCTTCGGATTTCAATTTCATAGTAAATAAATAACCAATATTTATATTGGCCAGACAAAAAAATACAAGTAGTACTTCGAATAATAGCAACCAAAATCAGTATGGAGTTGCTACTCTATAAATAACACATAATAAATTTTCAATCACGGTTTTACAAGCTCTATGTGTAATAACTAGAGAATATACAAGCTCTACATGTGCCTTCAATCTTCTTGAACATGGAGCTCCTTCGGTAGCGAGCACAAACTGGGCACCTGCATCATCATAGGAAGGCAATTTTAGATCATAAAAATGAATGTTCCAAGCATAGTTTGGAGAAAAGAACGAAGTAAATTTGCCCTCAATCATACAAACAAATTTTAGAGAAAACCAAACATGAACAAGCACTATGCAGGACACATACGTACACATCTCAGGAAAAGCTCGGAAAGAGCAAGGTGTCAGAGCATGATGTTATCGAAAGCATGATTTACAAGTTTGTCTCTGAGACATACGATAGGTGCTTTTCATAGAAGACAGAATAAGTAAAACTATTCATGTTTGCCAACCCAGACTCTAAACGAGACTCTAACCATGACCATCCAGAAGTGACCCAAAGAGCGACCCAATATAGTGACTGCTACAGTTCATATTTTGATAGTAACACTGATGTGTAATCATATAGATAATAAAATACATGGCACAATATCAGTACATCTCCAAACAGCCAATAAATCTCATAGTACCACAAGGACATGCACCTGCAGTACATCCTGCATTGCAGGTTCACATCAACAGCTCATAGCAAGGCTATCAGTTCAACAACACTAATACCATGTCAAGCATCATCAGTTTAAAAAGAGAGCACCAAAACAAAAGGGCAGCAGATACCTCTTCAAACTTTTTTTCAAAAATCAGCTCATCCTGTTGACCGCTCCAGATATCGTCCTTGTGCATTGATCAGGAAATTATAAATTCTGGTATAGCACACAAGAAAATATCAGAGTAGAAAAGTGGCATAGAAACTACCAAAAAATTCTCATGCTTATTGTTATTGCAAGAAGGCATCGATCAGATTTTGAAGCTAATAATAATTAACATGTACTAATCACTTGTTGGAGTTGGTTCTCTTCAGTTAATAAATTCTTGAAGTAGAACAAGACATGTTCATTCACGGTACAGTCAAACAGAACTAATCTTTGCTGAGTAGGGCTACACACGGTACAGTCAAGCAGATAAATTATTCAACATGACAACATATTCCCCAATTGTAAAAAGACATGGCAATTATGTACTCGAGATCATACCAGTCATACTGCAATAAAGAACACACCATCCTGAACTACATAGCTAAACAATTGTGCGTTGATTGTTTCAAACAGAACAAATGAGGCGGCTCCACCAAACAACAAACACCACATGACTACCGCCGAGAAGCAAATGAGGCAAGGAAGAACAAAACAAACACTCGGCAAAATAATGAGAGCTTGGATCTTCCACAAGACAGGGATAGGCAACAAGACCAGGCTAAACAGAGGCATGTGCATGTTCATTCTAATTTAAGGGAAACAATGGCAGGCCAGCAAGAAAGTTTAGTCAATGCACTAATGCAGCAAGATGTTGTTACAGCGTTGAAAGTAGGAAGCTTAGGCAGAGAGCCTAAATTCACAGCATGATGATTTTCTAGCGCAGATTGTCACTACTGTCAGCACAAATACTTGGCAAAACACTAAATTAATCATAATTAACTAATGGAGCTGAACAGGGTCTCACTATGAATCCCGACGAGTGTTAGAGAACGGAGCAGATCAGAGAGAGAGAGAGAGGACCTTAAGAGTATGCAAAATCATGAGTGTTGTAAGATTTTTTAGATTCACTAAAGTAGAACTCTAAACGCTCTTATATTAGTTCACAGAGGGAGTAGTAATTTATATGGTGGCATTTAAAGTGACTAGAAATATCAAGTTTTACTTGCATCCATGTAGCAGCTGCGGCTGCTGACCTTGAAGATGCAGCTCCTCGTTCTGCTGCTGTACCAAACGAGCCTTGCCGCTGCTGCACGCATAATAACAAATAAGAAGTGGTTTGTCAGATCAAACCGGAACCTTCCATGAGAGAGAGGGAGATTTCAAACCTTCCATGAGCAGTAGCTAGGAGGAGTAGGCAGAGCAGAGGAGGGA
Source organism: Aegilops tauschii subsp. strangulata (assembly GCF_002575655.3). Lineage (NCBI taxonomy): Eukaryota > Viridiplantae > Streptophyta > Magnoliopsida > Poales > Poaceae > Aegilops > Aegilops tauschii. The sequence goes on from NC_053039.3 coordinate 492,908,659, forward strand.
GCAGCAGCTAGGAGGAGGCAGAGCAGAGGAGGGAGCAGCAGCTAGGAGGAGGACGCAGAGCAAAGGAGGGAGCAGCAGCAGCATCGGAGCAACCTGCACACAAAACAAACAAACAAACAAACGCATGAATTAGAAGTGAGGAGAAGACGAAACACACAAGAGAACAAATTCATGCCTTACGCACCCACCATGGTCGGAGATCCGTGGTCGCTGTGGTCGGGCTCGCCGGAGATGGTCGGATGCCGGCTCGCGTTCGCCATGGACGTCTCTGCCATCGCACCATCGTCGCCCTTCCCCATCCATCCATTGGTGGGTGGGTGAAGGGATAGGGTTTCGGACCTCATCCGCCCATGGGTCGGACGGACCTGCGGGAGGGAGAGCTAGGGAGTGAGGGAGGGAGGTCGCTGTGGTGATGGGATTGGGGGAGACGGCCGCCGGTGGGGGTGGGGGTGAGTGTCGGCGACGGGATTGGAGATGAATCGGGGGTGGGTGAGAGGAGCTTGAGTGGATCTAAAGCCATGGGGGCGAGGGGAGAGGTGGGTGGCGGGGGCAGGAGCGAAAGGAAGGGGAGGACGGGGCGGCGGGGGAGGGATCTGGATCGGGGAGTGGAGCGGAGGCGGGGAGGGGTCTGGGTCGGCTAGGGTTCACGTGCGCGTGAGAGAGAGGGGGCTGCAGTGGGTTGGATGGACGAACGGATGTTTGCCATGTCATCAATCCATGCCACAACGGATTCCACTAATCAGAATTTTGTTTCTCTTATAGTTTTTTGCCCTCTTACTTAGGGCAAACATTCAACATATTAACCATTTATAGTTTGTTAAAATGAATGAATATTGTGCACATGTGTGTATCTTGGGATGACAAACGGTGTTGATCTGGGGAGTTTTCATTTTCATAGCACAAAAGAGCCGTTTTCTATTTTTCGAGTGCCCGAAATTGTTTTCTTTTGAAGAACCTACCTAATCTTTGTTTCAAATGATCACATATTGTGCACAAGGGTGCATATTGGAATGCCAAACAATGTTGCCTAAGTAAGTTTTCATTTTCTTTCGACGAAAAAACCATTTTCCATTTTTTGAATGCCCAAAATGAGTTTTTTTGTGAAGGACCTACCATATATTTGTTGCAAAATTGGACCACGCCATTTTGCTAAAATACTAGGCCATATTTAATGCACAATTGACCAAATGGTTGGGTGTCAAAAGGTTTTATACACCTCTGGTGAAAAAGACAAGTTTCCGCCGATTCGGTAGGAAACGGGTCAAATTTGAACTGCAGTTGCCTTATAGTTTGCTCTTTATTTTTTTCAAAAATCATTTCTAGTTACATAAGTATCTATTTAATCAGAGAAACACCAAAAGTTTTCCAAGATTCAACCACTAGCTAGGAACGGTCATGCCTGCTGTTTTGACGGCATTTTGAAACGGGCATGAAAAATTCAAAAAAAATCAAAAAATTGTAAAACCTTCGCATTGTATCATTATATGTGGCCAAGTTATCAGGAAAAATAATAAACTTGTAATACGATAATTATTTTAAAAAAATGTTCTCAGAAACGAGCTATCATGTGTGGAGATCAATGGCTTTCAAGCCAAATGATCAATCTTATGGCCACATTCATGGCATAGTTTGTTCAAATGATATCATATTGTGCACAAGGGTGCATATTGGAATGGCGAACAATGTTGCCTAAGGAAAGTTTCATTTTCTTTGGACGAAAAATCAATTTCCCATTTTTCGAGTGCCCAAAATGAGTTTTTTTTGTGAAGGACCTACCATATATTTGTTGCAAAATTGGACCAAATCAATTTTCTAAAATACTAGGCCATATTTAATGCATAATTGACCAAATGGTTGGGTGTCAAAAGATTTGATCCACCTCTCGTGAAAAAGACAAATTTCCACCGATTCAGCTGGAAGTGGGTCAAATTTGAATTGTAGCTACCTCGTAGTTTGCTATTTATTTTTTTAAAAATCATTTGTAGGTACATAAGTATCTATTTAATTAGAGAAACATCAAAAGTTTTCCAAAATTCAACATCTTGCTAGGAAAGGTCATTCCCGCCGTTTTGACCGCATTTTGAAACGGGCATAAAAATTCAACAAAAACAAAAAATTGGAAAACCTTCGCATTGTGTCATTATATGTGACCAAGTTACCAGGAAAAATAATAAACTTGTAATATGACAATTCTTTTTCAAAAGTGTTCTCAGAAATTAGCTAACATGTGTGAAGATTCATGGCTTTCAAGCCAAATGATCAATCTTATGGCCACATTCATGGCATAGTTTGTTCAAATGATCTCATATTGTGCATCAGGGTGCATCTTGGAATGGCAAACAATGTTGCCTAAGGGAGTTTTCATTTTCTTTGGATGAAAAGTCAGTTTTCCATTTTCCGAGTGCCCAAAATGAGTTTTTTTGTGAAGGACCTACCATATATTTGTTGCAAAATTGGATCAAATCAATTTTCTAAAATATTAGGCCATACTTAATGCACAATTGACAAAATGGTTGGGTGTAAAAAGGTTTGATCCACCTCTCATGAAAAAGACAAATTTCCCCTGATTCAATAGGAAATGGGTCAAATTTGAACTGCAGCTGCCTTATAGTTTGCTCTTTATTTTTTCCAGAAATCATTTGTAGTTACATAAGTATCTATTTAATCAGAAATACATGGGTTGGTGGTGATACATATAGGTTTGGACGGTGGCCGAGGGCCCCAACTCCAGAGCGCGTAAACTTGCATGCCCGCCGCGTGGTCACCGCATGACCGTGGCATTGTCATGCGTTCTGGGCGGCCTAGGCATGTCTAGTGGGTTGGGCACTCCCCAGGTAGGTGCTAGGAAGAAAATTACAAAATAAGATTCTCACGAGGAGACCGAACTACGCTCAAACATGAATTAGCAGCCAAGTGTTTGATCAGCGGTACGGGAAATGCACATGGCCAATGGGCGTGAGTTTTGGCTGAGGATGATCATCTACTAAGAAGACTGTCTTCACAAATTTTTAGCTCAAAAGGAGGATCATGTGGTACTTGCTTTGCAAAGTACCACACTCGACAGAAATATGAATGTTGAAGCTGGGCTCAAAATAATGAATGGATTGAGCTGAAATTTGGTGGAGGATGGTTATTTGGGCATAGGAAAGCACTGTAGAAAATTGATATCATTTGGACATGCCAAAGTGGTACTTCCGTCACACTTCTATTCTCTGGACAGAAACATGGGAAAATTAGCGAGAGAAATTGGATAAATGAAATGAGCTCAAATTTGGTGTAGGTAAGTTACATAGGTATGGTCATGCCCTGGTAAATTTTGAGATCATTTGGGTGAGCCTAGCTAGTACTTACTTCACAAAGCTTATCTCGAGATAGAAACTTTGGAAATTTTCTGAGAAAAATTTACTAGGAAAATGGAGCTGAATATCATCATGTGGCAATGATTTGGGTATGGAAGAGTGCCCAAAAAGATTGAGGGTAATAGGAGGGGTCTAGATAACACTTGCTTTGCAATGTGCCAATCTGGCCATAAAATATAAATTGAACCAGGGCTCACATAGATGATTTGACTGAGCTGCAATTTGGAGGAGGGTGATAATTTGGGCATATGAAGGAACTGTATAAATTTCATGTCATTTGGATATATAAAATGGTACTTCCTTCACAGTGCTTCTAGGTGGACAAAAACTTTGGAAATTTGCCGAGGAAGATTTACTGGGCAAATGGAGCTGAATTTTATCATGTAGCAATGACTTGGATATGAAAGAGTGCCCAAAATTTTTGAGGAAAATAGAGAATATATAAATAGCACTTCCTTCACAAAGTGTTGTTCTGAACAGAATAGGAAAATGAATATTTTTTAATTATATTTGAACAAGGCAAGGAAGGATTTTTACACATTTGACAAACATATGACCCAAAGAATTTATGAGATTTTCTGGGGAATTTTGGGAATGGCAGAAATATAGGTTGCTTCACAACCTCGGGCAAAAATTGACACATGGACATGACACATAGGCAAAACTGATGAGGTGGTGCCTAGTCATAGCAATAAGTACCAATGCATCCACGTTCACAACCTCATGACCATTTATATTGGTCGTAATCAGGTAGAAATAATGTCATCAACCACTCTTGTCTGCTTTATGACCATTTGGTGTAAGGCAATTTCAGGGTTTGAGTCCATCCAAGCGAAATGGCCATGGATTTACAACCAATTCAGCTGGGGTCACTAAGAGAAGGTCACAAGTTGACATATTTCTTGTAGTGGAGAGGCACCACTGGAGGTGGCGAACCCCATCCGAGATAGTGTCTAGATTGGATCTGGTGGTTCTGGACTCTGCGGTGGCTGCATGAATATTTCGTCGACTCCCCTAGGGTTTCTGGAATATTTGGGTATTTATAGAGCAAAGAGGCGGTCCGGGGGGCACCTGATACGTCTCCAATGTATCTACTTTTCCAAACACTTTTGCCCTTGTTTTGTACTCTAACTTGCATGATTTGAATGGAACTAACCTGGACTGACGTTGTACGCTGTTTTCAGCAGAATTGCCATGGTGTTATTTTTGTGAAGAAACAAAAGTTCTCGGAATGACCTGAAACTTCACGGAGATTATTTTTGGAAATAATAAAAAATACTGGCGAAAGAATCAAGGCTAGGGGGCCCACACCCTGTCCACGAGGGTGGGAGGCGCGCCTCCCCCCCCCCCCGGCGTGCCCCCTGCCTCGTGGGCCCCCTGGAGCTCCACTGACCTCAACTCCAACTCTATATATTCACGTTCGGGGAGAAAAAAATCAGAGAGAAGGATTCATCGCGTTTTATGATACGGAGCTGCCGCCAAGCCCTAATCTCTCTCGGGAGGGCTGATCTGGAGTCCGCTCGGGGCTCCGGAGAGGGGAATCTGTCACCGTCGTCATCATCAACCATCCTCCATCACCAATTTCATGATGCTCACCGCCGTGCGTGAGTAATTTCATTGTAGGCTTGCTGGATTGGAGCTAGTTCTGTGTCACCCTATGTTATAACTGTTACATGAATAATCGCATCCGGCATAATTCTCTATCACCGATCCAATGCCTACGAGCTTTTCACATGTTGTTCTTTGCTTATTTATTTTCCTGCTGCTACTGTTACAATCACTACAAAACACAAAAATATCACTTTTGCTACCGTTATCACTACTATCATATTACTTTGCTACTAAATACTTTGCTACAGATATTAAGTTATCCAGGTGTGGTTGAGTTGACAACTCAACTGCTAATACTTGAGAATATTCTTTGGCTCCCCTTGTGTCGAATCAATAAATTTGGGTTGAATACTCTACCCTCGAAAACTGTTGCGATCCCCTATACTTGTGTGTTATCAAGACTATTTTCTGGCGCTGTTGCCGGGGAGCATAGCTCTATTCTTTGAGTCACTTGGGATTTATTTCTGCTGACCACTATGAGGAGCTTGAAGGACGAGAAAACTAAAATTTATCCCTCAACTACGAGGGGAGGTAAGGAACTGCCATCTAGCTCTGCACTTGATTCACCTTCTGTTTTGAGTAAGCTTGCGACACCTAAACCTGCTTCTGCTATTAATTCTGATATGTCGCATGTTATTGATGATGCCACTTCTTCTATCCATAATACTTATGATGAAACTACTTCTATGCTTGATACTACTGTGCCACTTGGTGAATTTCTTGATGAACAACTTGCTAGGGCTAGAGAGAATGAAATTATTGAAACTGATAATATTGATGAAAGTGATGATGAAGATTCTCCCCCTAGATATGAATTGCCTGTTGTGCCTGAGGGTTATGTTATGGATGAAGAAACTGCTAGAGACTTTCTTGCTTGCAATGATAGAAGTGAGCTTAAGAAATTATTAGCTAAGCTGAAACAAAAATCTCTGAATGCTAGAATGAAATATGATCCTACTTATGCTACTTCACCTATCTTTGTTACTGATAAGGATTATGAATTCTCTATCGACCCTGATATAATTACTTTGGTTGAATCTGATCCTTTTTATGGCTATGAATCTGAAACTGTTGTGGCACATCTTACTAAATTAAATGATATAGCCACCCTGTTCACCAATGATGAGAAAACTCGCTACTATTATATCCTTAAAATATTTCCGTTCTCACTAAAGGGTGATGCTAAGATATGGTTTAACTCTCTTGATCCTGGTTGCGTGCGTAGTCCCTAGGATATGATTTATTACTTCTCTGCTAAATATTTCCCTGCTCACAAGAAACAAGCTGCTTTAAGGGATATATATAATTTTGTGCAAATTGAAGAAGAGAGTCTCCCACAAGCTTGGGGGAGGCTTCTCCAATTACTTAATGCTTTGCCTGATCATCCTCTCAAGAAAAATGAAATACTTGATATCTTTTATAATGGACTAACCGATGCTTCCAGAGACCACCTGGATAGTTGTGCTGGTTGTGTTTTCAGGGAAAGAACTGTTGATCAAGCTGAAATTCTATTGAATAATATGTTGACTAATGAAAATAATTGGACACTTCCTGAACCAACTCCTAAGCCAACTCCTAAGAAAAGGGGTATTCTGTTTCTCAGTCCTGAAGATATGCAAGAGGCAAAGAAATCTATGAAAGAAAAAGGTATAAAAGCTAAAGATGTTAAAATTTTACCTCCTGTTGAAGAAATACATGGTCTTAATTTACCGCCTGTTGAAGAAACACATGGTCTTGATAACCCGACACAGGTAGTAAAGGTAAATTCTCTCTATAGATATGATAAAGCTGAAATCCCTCCTACTAAGTTTGTTAGCCAATGTTTGGATGAATTTGATAACTTTGTGGTTAAGCAAGAGGATTTTAATGCTTATTTTGGTAGAGAATTAAAACGCAATGCTTATATGATTGAACACTTGAGTGATTATATGTCTAGAGTTAAAGGTGAACTTAAACTCATTAGTAAACATGCTTCTATGGTTACCACTCAAGTTGAACAAGTACTTAAAACTCGGAATGATTTGCTCAATGAATTAAATAGTAAGAATAATGACTTTGCTGTTAGAGTTGCCACTAGGGGAGGTAAAGTGACTCGGGAACCTTTGTATCCTGAGGGCCATCCTAAGAGAATTGAGTAGGATTCTCAGAGAAATAATTTAGATGCACCTAGTCCTTCTAAAAAAAGAAAAAGAAGAATGATAGGACTTTGCATGCTTCTAGTGAACCTGTTGTTGACACACCTGAGAATCCCAATGATATTTCTATTTCTGATGCTGAAACACAATCTGGTAATGAACAAGAACCTAGTGATAATGTTAATGATGATGTTCATGTTGATGCTCAACCTAGCAATAACAATGATATTGAACCTGTTGTTGATCTTGATAACTCACAATCAAAGAATCAACGTTATGATAAGAGAGACATTGTTGCTAGGAAGCACGGTAAGGAAAGAGAGCCATGGGTTCAGAAACCTATGCCTTTTCCTCCCAAACCATCCAAGAAAAAGGATGATGAGGATTTTGAGCGCTTTGCTGAAATGATTAGACCTATCTTTTTGCGTACGTGTTTGACTGATATGCTCAAAATGAATCCTTATGCTAAGTATATGAAAGAAATTGTTACAAATAAAAGAAAGATACCGGAAGCTGAAATTTCCACCATGCTTGCTAATTATACTTTCAAAGGTGGAATACCAAAGAAACTTGGAGATCCAGGAGTACCAACTATACCATGCTCCATTAAAAGAAACTATGTTAGAACTGCTTTATGTGATCTTGGAGCCGGTGTTAGTGTTATGCCTCTCTCTTTATATCGTAGACTTGATTTGAATAAGTTGACACCTACTGAAATATCTTTGCAAATGGCCGATAAATCAACTACTATACCTGTCGGTATTTGTGAGGATGTGCCTGTTGTGGTTGCAAACGTTACTATTTTAACGGACTTTGTTATTCTTGATATTCCCGAGGACGATAGTATGTCTATTATTCTTGGAAGACCCTTTTTGAATACTGCAGGTGCTGTTATTGATTGCAACAAAGGCAATGTCACTTTTCATGTTAATGGTAATGAGCATACGGTACACTTTCCGAGGAAACAACCTCAAGCCCACAGTATCAATTCTATCAGAAAAATTCCATCGATTACTTTTGGGGGTTTTGAATTTCCTCTACCTACTGTAAAGAAGATTTATGATATTCTTATTATTGGGGACGTGCATATCCCCGTTGAGGTAACCTAGTGTTATTCGAAATTTCTCCGGTTCCATGTTATTCGGAATGAGTTCGTTAACAAGACTTGATCAACCTTGTTAGTGGATTCCTTTTGATGAGCATGGGATGGATGAAGTTAGAAAGCACAACCTTCTGTACCCTCCTTTTACTTTCTGTTATTTAGTTGAAATAAAGCAAAAATAGTATTTTTCTGTCTGTTTTCTCATTTATCCGTGCAATAAAAAATACCCCGAAAATAAAAGTTATCCAAATGCCCCGAAATTGAAATATGATTTTTTCTAGAATATTTGAGAATAGCTGGCACTGAGAACACAGCAGGGGGAGCAAGCACCTGGCCACGAGGGTCCAGGGCACGCCCACCCCCCTGGGCGCGCCCCCCTGCCTCGTGGGCCCATGGTGGCTCCCCTCCACTTATTCCTGCACCCACACACTCCTTCTTCCTCCCAAAAAAACCACCAACCAGCTCAAGCACGAGTTCTTGCTCATCTTGCTGCCATTTTCGATCTCCTTGCTCAAAGCACCTCTCAGAAAACTGCTTTGGGGGATTGTTCCTTGGTATGTGACTCCTCCAATGGTCCAATTAGTTTTTGTTCTAGTGCTTTATTCATTGCAAACTGTTGTTGCTTAGGTGACCTTGTTCTTGAGCTTGCATGTCAAATTTATATGGTTCCAAGTAGTTCTAATGCGTGATATAGTCTCTAGGCACTTGTAGGAGTAGTTGCTATCAATTTTGTTGAGTTTGGTTCACTTTCATTTTGAGTTACTAAAATTTTCAGAAATTTTTCAGAGGAAGAAATATGTTTAGGAAAATGTACCAAGGTGGTCCTTCAAGGAAGCAAGGGCCCAGGCTTGCAATCTGCGATGCGGACGATGAACCACCGAGGAAGGCTCAAGTGCGGGCTTGTGAATGGCCGTCAGAGGACTTTATGGATCGAGCAGAAATCAAGGAAGAATTTAACGCACATGTGCGTAACGCTGACCTCGTGAGCTTCGACGCAGATAAGTGCCGTCAGTACCACTATCTCACTTATTCCTTTGTGAGAAGGTTTGAATTTTCATCATCACGCAATTCTCAAACTGTCACGTTTGATCTTTATGAAAATTCTTATACTATGGACTTAGAGGATTTTAATACTGCTTGCAAACTTCCACAATGGGGTAGCACTAGTGAGCCCCGCAAGTCTGAGTTTAGAGATTTTCTTGCTAGTATAACTGTGGGGGAGTCTAGAAATATAACACAAGCTACCATAGGGAGCATCCATTTTCCTGCTATACATTATTTTGCTCTCTTCATAGGTAGGTGCATAAATGGTAAGGATGAAGCATGTCACATGAGTGTCCCTGACCTCAGTGTTCTCAGAGTGCTGTATTAGGAGATAAACATTATAATTTGGGAGCCATTGTTGCACGTAGGTTGCATGATAATAGAATTAATGGAGATTTCTTTGGTGGAATTTATGCAACCCGTCTAGCTAATTTTCTTGATATACCCATACATCAGTATGATATTGAGTTGCCTCCTGTTTATTTAGATTATGAGGCTATGGTTCGCCATCAGTTTGTTGAGAGGAACGATCAGTTCCTCCAGTACCGACTAAGCTTTGACAGACGACGCACCTGTCACGTCGCTCTCCCTGCTCCTACTTTCTTTGACTTTCAGGCAAAGGGGAGATATATCATAACCAGGGAGGAGGCGAACGAGTACGAGAGGAGGACTGAGGCAGCTCGCCTCCAAGCTGCAGCCCATGATGCAATAGCCGCTGCATCTCAGTACGACCCAGTTACTACTTTGGATATCCGCCAGGCCAGCCGTGGCAATAGACCAACTTAGGCCAAAAGCCTAAGCTTGGGGGAGTACGTATTTCTCACCGACATTACATTTATATTCACACACTCATGCCAGTTGTCGGTGCTCATACTTTTTCACTGTAATATCCATGCTAGTTTATTTCCCTTTTTATGCTTTCTTCTTGTGTGTTTGAAAATCCTTAAGAAAAACCAAAAAAATTAGTTGTAGCTTTTAGCTAGTTTACTTTCCATGCTGTAGTAGTAACTAAAAGAAAACCCTAAAAGATTTCTCGTTCTTCTTTTGCTTGTTGGGAGCTTTCCCGTGTCAATAGTTTTATTTCTTTTCTTTGGGGGTCGATAGGAGAAGACCTTGGTGAAATTGTTGAAGTGGCTCTTATATGCATTATTGTTGATTTAACCAAGAGCCCATATTGCCTTGTCTTCTCCTGTTTGTTGAATGCTTGCAGATTCCAGCTTAGTCCAATGCACGTGCCTATTATTATTATTCACATCGTTCGGTCGTGCAAGTGAAAGGCAATTATGACGATATATGATGAAATGATTGATATGAGAGAAGCTGGTATGAACTCGACCTCTCTTGTTTTTGTAAATATGATTAGTTCATCGTTCCTGATTCAGCCTATTATGAATAAACATGTTTGCAATGACGATTAGAGATCATAGTTGCTTGTGCCATGCTTGATTAGCTATGAGTTTATAATGGTTCACCTTGCGTGCCAACATGTTATTAAAATGATTGTGATGTGGTATAGTAGGGTGGTATCCTCCTTTGAATGATTCAAGTGACTTGACTTGGCACATGTTCACACATGTAGTTGGAACAAATCAACATTGCCTTCACGATATTTATGTTCATGGTGGATTATATCCTACTCATGCTTGCACTCAATGTTCATTAATTTTAATGCATGTTCGTGACTGTTTTCACTCTCTAGTTGGTCGCTTCCCAGTCTTTTGCTAGCCTTCACTTGTACTAAGCGGGAATACTGCTTGTGCATCCAATTCCACAAACCCCAAAGTTATTCCATATGAGTCCACCATACCTTCCTATGTGCGGTATCTACCTGCCGTTCCAAGTAAATTTGTATGTGCCAAACTCTAAACCTTCAAATGAAATTATGTTTTGTATGCTCGAATAGCTCATGTGTCAACTAGGGTTGTCTGTATCTTTCATGCTAGGTGGGTTATTCTTAAGAGGAGTGGACTCCGCTCCTCACTCACGAGAAAATGGCTGGTCACCGGGATGCCCAGTCCCATGCTTTATGCAAACCAAATCAAAATAATTGCAAACAAAACTCCCCCAATATTGTTGCTAGTTGGACGGTACCCTGTTGTTTTAGATGCCCGTGGAGTGTGCTCGTTGGTGGAGGGGGAGTATAAACTTTACCATTCTGTTTGGGAACCGCCTATAATGTGTATAGCATGGAAGATATCGCCATCTCTTGGTTGTTATGTTGACAATGAAAGTATACCGCTCAAAATATTATTTATCTCTATTTCAAAAATCGAGCTCTGGCAGCTCTACAAATCCCTCCTTCCCTCTGCGAATGGCCTATCCATTTACTTTTATGTTGAGTCATCACCCTCTTATTAAAAAGCACCAGCTGGAGAGCACTGCTATCATTTGCATCCATTACTATTAATTTATATTGGGTATGACTATGACTGGATCTCTTTTACCATGAATTACAATGTCTAGTCAGTCCTTGATCTTTAAAGGTGCTCTGCATTTATGTTTTGCGGTCTCAGAAAGGGCTAGCGAGATACCATCTTGTTATATCATATTACGATTGTTTTGAGAAAGTGTTGTCATCCGAGATTTATTATTATTGCTCGCTAGCTGATTATGCCATTGATATGAGTAAGCATGAGACCTAAGTGTTATTGTGAATATGTTTAGTCATAATCTTTGCTGAAAACTTGAATGCTGGCTTTACATATTTACAACAACAAGAGCGAACAGAGTTTGTAAAAGTTTTTCTTTATCACTTTCAGTTTATCAACTGAATTGCTTGAGGACAAGCAAAGGTTTAAGCTTGGGGGAGTTGATACGTCTCCAACCTATCTACTTTTCCAAACACTTTTGCCCTTGTTTTGGACTCTAACTTGCATGATTTGAATGGAACTAACCCGGACTGACGCTGTTTTCAGCAGAATTGCCATGGTGTTATTTTTGTGCACAAACAAAAGTTCTCGGAATGACCTGAAACTTCACGGAGATTATTTTTGGAAATAATAAAAAATATTGGCGAAAGAATCAAGGCTAGGGGGCCCACACCCTGTCCACGAGGGTGGGAGGCGTGCCTGCCCCCCTGGGCGCGCCCCCTGCTTCGTGGGCCCCCTGGAGCTCCACCGACCTCAACTCCAACTCTATATATTCACGTTCGGGGAGAAAAAAATCAGAGAGAAGGATTCATCATGTTTTACGATACGGAGCCGCCGCCAAGCCCTAATCTCTCTCGGGAGGGCTGATCTGGAGTCCGTTCGGGGCTCCGGAGAGGGGAATCCGTCGCCGTCGTCATCATCAACCATCCTCCATCACCAATTTCATGATGGTCACCGCCGTGCGTGAGTAATTTCATCGTAGGCTTGCTGGACGGTGATGGGTTGGATGAGATTTATCATGTAATCGAGTTAGTTTTGTTAGGGTTTGATCCCTAGTATTCACTATGTTCTGAGATTGATGTTGCTATGACTCTGCTATGCTTAATGCTTGTCACTAGGGCCTGAGTGCCATGATTCCAAATCTGAACCTATTATGTTTTCATGAATATATGTGAGTTCTTGATCCTATCTTGCAAGTCTATAGTCACCTACTATGTGTTATGATCCGGCAACCCCGAAGTGACAATAATCGGGACCACTCCCGATGATGACCATAGTTTGAGGAGTTCATGTATTCACTATGTGTTAATGCTTTGATCCGGTACTCTATTAAAAGGAGGCCTTAATATCCCTTAGTTTCTGCTAGGACCCCGCTGCCACGGGAGGGTAGGACAAAAGATGTCATGCAAGTTCTTTTCCATAAGCACGTATGAGTATATTCGGAATACATGCCTACATTTGATGAATTGGAGCTAGTTCCGTGTCACCCTATGTTATAATTGTTACATGAATAATCGCATCCGGCATAATTCTCTATCACCGATCCAATGCCTACGAGCTTTTCACATATTGTTCTTTGCTTATTTATTTTCCCGCTGCTACTGTTACAATCACTACAAAACCCAAAAATATTACTTTTGCTACCGTTATCACTACTATCATATTACTTTGCTACTAAATACTTTGCTGCAGATATTAAGTTATCCAGGTGTGGTTGAATTGACAACTCAACTCCTAATACTCGAGAATATTCTTTGGCTCCCCTTGTGTCGAATCAATAAATTTGGGTTGAATACTCTACCCTCGAAAACTGTTGCGATCCCCTATACTTGTGGGTTATCAGCACCCAAGGTGGGCACAACCCACCAGGGCGCGCCTGGGCCTCCTGGCGCGCCCTGGTGGGTTGTGCCCCCCTCGGGGCACCCCCCAGGTGCAACCAAGGCCCATCTGCTTCTTTTTGGCCCATAAAAAATCATCGTAAATTTTCGTGGCATTTGGACTCCGTTTGATATTAATTTCCTGCGATGTAAAAAACATGTAAAAAACAGGAACTGGCACTGGGCACTATGTCAACTAGGTGATACCCCGCGCGTTGCTGCGGAGATTTTGTATAGGAGATTTGGTGTGATGATAAATATTAAAAATGATGAAAGGAATTTATTTATTGGAACCTTGTATGGACTGATGCATATTGCTTAAATATTTGAGCTAGTGTTGCTATCTGCTTGTTCGATACATGCTTTGTTCTGTTGTTATTTAGTTGGCGATATGTTGTAGCCATTGGATTGCTGTAGCATTATGGAAGCATGTTGCATCTTTTGTTAATATAGATGACATATGAGTTATCAATGAATTTGACCCCCAAAAATGACATTGCATACCCTTAATTTTCTAGTATTGCACATGTCACGGGAAGATACTATATATTTTAGAACAATTGGAATCCAAATTATTGAGACCAATTGGAAGCAAAATCCACATAATCAGCTCATCAGACTTTGCATGGAATTTGATTAAATTTTTTGATATGACCTTCCCTTAAATTTCTAGCATTTGAACATGTCACAGGAAGATATTATATATAGACAGCAGTTGGAAGGAACATCATTGAGACCAATTGGAAGCAAATCTGATGTAACCAGCTCAATAAAAGTGCATATGAATCCATAGGTTTCACAATTCAGGCTTATTGCATAAACTTAGTTAATATCTGACGACATGCTTAGGGTGATCATGAAGTAGTACTAATGAGAGTTTGGAAGTAACTATAAATAGAAGGTGGTGCAGTCCGTAGGTGCCTTTCATGCGTCTTGAAGATGCCCTAGTGCTTGCATGGGTGTCGACGATGCCCTACATGTTAAAAAACAGCATTATTTCTAAGGTTATTCTTGTAGTAAAGGGCCACAAAACTGTATAATTTTGTTTGGATATGGAAACTGACAGTACGTATCTGTTTTTATTACTGTTATCCTCTTCTCCTTCATAGTTGTTCATTTTCACATTGTTATCTGAAATGATGTTTGATGATAGAAAGTGAGAACTGTGGATCTCATATTTCTATGTTATATGAGAAGCACGTACTCTTTTTTATGCTTTTCACAACCTGAAGATGCACTTATGTACCCTGAAGATCTATATGTTGTTGACAGTTTAGAGAAATTCAATGGTAAACAGGAAATATTATTACCAATGCGTACCTCTCCTTGTTGGTGGCTGCATCTTCTTTAAATTCAATGCTTCTTTTCGCCGAAGAGTACCTGCAAGCAAAAAATCGCAATTTGAATTGCCTACTGAATCTAAGATGAATGTTCTTTAGTAGAAATTCAAAAGTATTACATATTTAAGTTTTTGTCCGTGTCGATGGTTGCAGATTGGAGAGAGGGATCTGTAGTATTGTCCATTTGGTCTTGTGTTAGGCGATCCGAGCAGCAAGCGGCCTATTAAGAAGAAGGTGAAGCACCTTTCGATTCAGAACGCAATCTACACTGTCATATATAGCCGTGGGAGCCTCTCCTGCTGTTTTGATTGCTCAAAAAAATTGCACTGTCATACTATGACAAAGATTAAGTGATTGCTTGAGAACATGTCGTCAATAGAATATTGCTGATAAGAACACAATATGTGTGCAACAATAAACTCCAAAGCTTGTGCATAAAACAGAGCACTAACTATCACATCTGTATATGAACCACTGGATGTTGTTCTCTCTAGGTCCCTGAAGGTGAGGTTTTCAATGAAAAAAGTCAAGCACTGTAGTTAGTACTTGACGAAACCTCCAAAGAAGGAAAAAACTTACAACAACGACAAGGGTATGTGTCGGTTGCAACTCGCCATCTCAAAGAACTCAAATAATCAAAATAATTAGGATGCATGTACTCAGTAATAGTTATGTGATTCTGAATGACATTATCAATATCTACTAAAAGAACTTGGTGGCCAAAATGTGTGCATGATGACAGGGTGAGAGTAAATTAGAATTTGAAAGAAATGCAAGGAGTAACGACCTGTGAAGTAATGCAGCCAATCTCTTCAAATATTATAACCTGTAATCAAATGTGTAAAGTTAGGCTGAGTTGAACAAATCAGAAGCAGCAATAACACGGATCACTATCTTGCAGGCATGGATCAGTAGACTTGTGAATAAAGCACCAGCAGAAATACACCTCACAATGGCATGTGATCAACGCCATTGAGACCTGCCAGGAAGGCGACAAACAAATTAATCCCACATAAGCAAATCCATGGTAGCATGCCATGCCACGTCTTGGAATTTTGCTTTTTCATCCAGGGGCTCTGGGAGGGAGCCACTCGATTGGGACCACGATTACCTGCTTGAGCTAAGAAGATGCACTACAGTACAAAGCATCTATAGACCTCCATTGTTCTGGACATTGGCCTAGCTTTGCAGGAAGCCATGGCGGAGGGAGGATGTCGAGGAGCCCAGGTATTTGAAGTAGGAAAGGAGAAGAACGTCACGGAAGTAGATTTACATGGTTGAGGCCATTAAGAAAAGAACCTCAAGGGATGAACCACATGGAAACCAACCGATGGAAACGGATGCTGCATCGGTCAGTTTCACGTGCATTTGTGGCTGCAGTTTTTCCTGGGAGAATGTGGGTCATGATGGTGGAAGAGAAAACTATGAGACAGTAATGCACACGTAGTAATGGAGCGTGTGCTAGCTTGGTTCATGGTAACGTGGTACATTGAGGCTGCCTTGAATCTGATGGCTCTCGACAATGCAGGTCTTGAATCGATGGCTAGAACTAATTGAGGTGATGTGGCGTAAGGAGAAGATAGAGAAATTCTAATAGTGGGGAGCTCCTATTTAGATATAGTAGATAGGTTAGTATCAAAAAATATATAAAATAACGAGGAAATGATTATAAAACGTCCAAAATTTATAATAAAACAGCATGGAACAATCAAAAATTATAGATACGTTGGAGACGTATCAGCCTGCGGCTTCCAACTCTGCGATAGTGCTCGGCGACCAGCCCGTCAATGCTATGGGGATAGTCCCTGGCGCGGGCACGGGGATGGGAGCTAGGACGGGAGCGGGGGCAGCAACCGCCGCGGCCAGCTCGTTCTGGGCCATGTCCATGAGGCCCCATTCCTCCTTATTTTCTATCTCCTCCGTCTCGGAGTCAACTTAACCAAACTTGAAGACTAGTGGCAGATGATCATTCTACGCCATGGCGTTGGTGGAGGTCTACGGGAGGGAGGGGAATGGGAGGTGAACAGTAAGGCCGCCCATATTAAACAGCGGCTCGGGCGCCATTAATGGAGAGGAAGGCGGGCGGCCATGGAATCAAAGGGCTCGCTTCCCAGTGAGCCTGCGCAGCGTACAACTCGCACGCTTCCCTATGAGCATGCGCATTGGAGGACACCTTGTACGCCTCTCGGTGAGCCTGCGCATCGGACTCCGCTCGCACGCCTCCCGTTCAGTCAAGGTCAAGCAGCTGTCCGCACGGCACCTCCTATAGCCATTAAAAAGAAGACACGTGGCGTCACGTAAATGGTTAACAGAACGCACACAATTTGAATTATACAACCGTTTGAGATATTAAAGTGGCAGCTATTTTTTTTAAATGCCTTTGTTGGTTGTTATTCGAGTGTGCCTTCTCTCAAACTGGACACGAAAAATACCACAGCATGTCAGGTGCCATTCCATGATAGCATGCCAAGTTTCATGAATTTCAGACGAGTTTTATATTTACTAGAATTTAAAAACAAAGTATCTCAACGTTTTGCGGGCAATCAACGGTGCCCTGGTGTTTGAAATTCATTCTCATTTCTTGCATGGGACCTAAGCATGCACCCAAGGACGCATATTTTATTTTTCAACCAATTTATATGCACTGGAGCATGTGCATGTAGTTCAAATTTGAATTATTCCCATAAATGCATTGAAAACTCAGTTAATGCATAAAAATGTCCAAACGAACCCCGAAAAATCGCAAAAATTGACACAACACTCCTGTTGTTCTATGTGGACACAAGAAAAAATTTGAAAGCAATAAGAGGCAATGGATATCGTTTCGTCCCCAAAGATGGGACGTTCCCTATCAAAACCATCATGCTTGTTGTGAGAAGCTCTATTCTGTGAGAAGCATATACCCAAACCTGCCCCAAATGGGACAAATTTTTTACCAAGGCATGTTGATGCCGCTCCATGATAGCATGCCAAGTTTCATGAATTTCAGACGAGTTTTGGGTTTACTAGAATTTAATTAAAAACCAGGCATCTCAACGTTAATTTTGCCGGCAATCAACGGTGCCCTGGTGTTTGAAATTCATTCTCATTTTTGCATGTGACCTAATCATGCACCCAAGGACACAAATTTGATTTTTCAACCAATTTATATGCACTGGAGCATGTGCATGTAGTTCAAATTTGAATTATGCACACAAATGCATTGAAAACTCAGTTAATGCATAAAAATGTCCAAACGAACCTCGAAAAATCACAAAAATTGACACAACACTCCTGTTGTTCTATGTTGACACGAGAAAAAATTTGAAAGCAATAAGAGGCAATGGATATCGTTTCGTCCCCAAAGGTGGGACGTTCCCTCTCGAAACCATCATGCTTGTTGTGAGAAGCTCTGATTTGTGAGAAGCATTGAGCAACAGTTCGTTCCCTGAAAACACAACCAGCACAACTATCTAAGAAGTCCCTAGAAGCATCGGTTAGTCCATTATAGAAGATATCAAGTATTTCATTTTTCTTAAGAGGATAATCAGGCAAAGCATTAAGTAACTCGCAAAGCCTCCCCCAAGCTTGTGGGAGACTCTCTTCTTTAGTTTGCACAAAGTTAAATATTTCCTGTAAGGCAGCACCTAAGTTTTCATCTTTTCCGCCTCAAAGAAGCACTCCGACCATGTCCGGATCCGGAGCTCAAGGCAAGTGGATGGCCTCCTCTGTCAAGGAGAAGGACATCATCAAGCTCTGGGAGGCCGGGTATCTGGCCGAGGAAATCGCCCACCGGCTTCCGACCAAGGGGCAAATCGTCCCCACCCCAGAGCCCAACGAGAGGGTGGTATTCATCCAACACTTCGTCCGCGGGTTAGGGTTTCCACTCCACCCTTTCGTCCGCGGACTCATGTTCTATTACGGGCTTGATTTCCATGATCTGGCCCCGAATTCTTTCCTCAACATCTCAACATTTATTGTCGTGTGCGAGGCCTTCCTCCGCATCCCACCCCACTTTGGATTGTGGCTAAAGATCTTCAATGTGAAGCCAAAGGTGGTGGGTGGCGAGCATGTAGAGTGCGGAGGCGCCATGGTGAGCAAAATGCCCAACGTCACCTGGCCCGAAGGCTCCTTCATGGAGACCGTCAAAGGGTGGCAACAATCGTGGTTCTACATCACAGAGCATCGCGACGCCACTTGGGCCGCGGCTCCCGAATTCCAGTCCGGCGCCCCGATGCGGCTCACCTCCTGGCTAGAGAAGGGCCTGGACTGGTCTTCGTCGGATGAGCTAACAGCGCTCCAGACGTGCATTAAAAGCATGGTCGACAAGAACATCAAGCTTGTCGATGTGATCCAGGTGATGCTAGTCCGCCGGATCCTTCCATGCCAAAGCTGGACTTGCCATTTATGGGAGTTCGATCCGGCCGAGCACCAGACCTTGCAACGATTCTTCGGAACCACACACAAAGATATCTGGAAGGTGCTCTTTAATGCGAACCAGACGTGGCCGAGAAGACAACCGACGACCGTGGGCACGACCTAGCCCATCCCGCCAATCCGGTAAGTCCTTCGCATTTCAAGGTGTATCCTTTACTCGCTAGCTCAGGGAAAATGCCTAAGCCTCCCTATTTAATTATTTTTCAGGTCTGGACAAAGATGGCAGAGCGGATTAAGTGTCCGACACCACTGCCCGAGGAACCAGCCCCGCGTCTTCTGACGAAGATGCTGGTTCCGGCGCCCTACAAGGCGCCGGAGAAGAAGGCCAAGAAAAAGGCCAAGGAGACCAGAAGTGGTCTCCGTCACAAGGGCACTTCGGACATGACGTCCGGAGATGCCGAGACTCACTCCTCCACCGTAGAGGACGACGAGGAGGAGGAGGAAAGCAAATCCCCCTCCGAAGGGGGAGGGAAGAAAAGGGCGGCCTCCACAGATCTGGAGGCAGAGGCGTCCAAGAAGGGGAAAGCCTCCCTCGCGGATAACTCCGCGTGGGACATCGACAGCAGCCCAAAGCGGCACCCCTGAGATAAGCCCCTGGCCGGATCGTGAGTACTCAAAGATCCCGACGTATATACCTAGCCTCTTTTCTTCATAGTTGTAACATGTTGCATCACGTACTTGCAGTCCGGCTTGTTCCGACCTTGAGCGATCCTTATCTTCAGGGAATTCGCTGGACCCAAAGGTGATGGACAGCGGATCCCTTCCATCGGCCTCCTCTCCCAAGACCATGGATGACACCGAGGTGTTGTCCCGAAGGATCCATTGCGGGTGGTAGGTGCGACATATGCCAACGTGTGGCTTATCATTGTGGGAGCCAGTAAGACGTCGCCGGTGCCTGCAAACGGGATGAGGCGAAGACATGCACGCCGGCGAATCTTACCCAGGTTCGGGGCTCTCCGTGGAGATAACACCCCTAGTCCTGCTCTGCGGGGTCTCCGCATGATCACTAGATCAAGACAAGTATCTACAAGTGCTCCGCTCGCCGCCTGCGAACCACATGGCGTCCCCTGGCCGAAGGGAGCCTGCCAACCCACGCGCGCTACAAGATGTCGCCGCAGGCCAAGGGCCCACCACTCCTACGCCTAGGCCCAGGTGCGGATTCTTTGCGGCCCAAAGCCGTCCGCACGTCTTCCGGCGACGGTTTCCGCACGCCGTTAGGGCGCAGTAATCGCGGGACGTGGGGGAGTGGGCGCAGTTAATCGAACGTTCCTCCCCACGCCTCGCCTCCTCAGCTTCGCCGCACGAGGCTATAAGTAGGGGGAGGAGGGGAAGCGGCAGACGCTCGCACGCTCCTCTCCTCTCCGCCATCTTCTTCCTCCTGCTTCCCCTCGCAGTAGCGCCTTGCCGCCGCGCCGTCCCACCATTCTTCACTCCACCCCACAGCTCTGCCGCCGCAGGGCCGTGCTCTCTCCGCCGCCGCACCCTTCCTCGCTAGCTTCTCGCCACCATGCAGTACGGCGGGGACTGGGACGGCTCCAACGTCCACATGGACCACATCGAGTTCCTTCGGAAGACGTGGCGGCTGCCTGGCGCGGACCAGGTGCGGGTCCGCCTCGCACCTGCGAGGGAGATCACGACGGAGCCGGAGGAAGGCGAGCGGGTAGTCTTCCGCTCGCATTTTCTGCGCGGCATCGGCTTGCCGGCGAGCGCCTTCTTCCGCTCCTTCCTCGACTTCTATCAACTCCAGCCGTACCACCTCACTCCGAACACGGTGGTGGTGCTGTCCGCCTTCGTCACCTTGTGCGAAGGCTTCCTTGGCGTTCTCCCCACCATCGAGCTCTGGGGGGAGTTCTTCCAATCTAAGCTGGGCACCCGCATGCAAGGCGTGCCGGCCCAGAGCGGCGCCTTCATCGCGATGCGGAGGCCGGCGGCCGACAACCCCTTCCCCGTCATCACGTTAATCCAGTCGGTGAAGCGCTGGCAGAAGTCCTATTTCTACGTGAAGAACGTCGCCCCGCAAGGCGACTACGTCAACTTGCCGGCTTACGTAGCCGGCCCGCCGGCTGGGAGGCGGCCCCACTGGTCCTATCGGGCTGCGTCGCTGACGCCGGCTGGAGCCGCGGCCGTCGCCCGACTGCGGGTGATGATCCAGTCGGAGGGCCTGATTGGGCCCAACTTGCTGGCCGCCTTCGTCGTGCGCCGGGTGCTTCCGCTTCAGAGCCGCTCTCACCTGATCTGTCAGATGAGCGGCCAGCTTGATCCGAGCCGGATGTGCACCAAGGACATGCCGCATGACGACGTGGCCCACATGGTGAATTACCTTGCGAACTGCAAGCTCTCCGCAGAGTGGCGGTTTGCCAAGGAGCCATATTCCCGTGCGCATCCTCCGCGCATGGTATGTTTTCTCTTTTCTTTTCTTTCCTTAGTTTTGTTGCCGAATTCCTTCTGGCCGTCTCTGACTAGTCGGGGTGCCTTGGCAGAGCTCTCTCCTTCGACCTGCAGCCGGGTCGGAGACGGAGCGCCGATTCCTCCCCGACCGGGCGGAACATGACCTGGAGGACGACGACTTGGGGGCGGCGGGCATGGAGGACAACACCGAGACGGGTGGCGGCGAAGTCGGCGGCGAAGCAGGCGGCTCCGGTCTTGGTGCCAGCTTCGACGACTGGCCGGATGACGACGAGGCGGAAGTCGTCCCACGCCGCCAGCCGGCGTCTGGCCATGGCGCGGGTTCCTCCGCCGCGCCGCCTGCTCGGGGCGGCGGGCAGAAGCGTCGTGTCACGTCGGGCTTGTTCGGCAGTCGGCCGAAGAAGCCCAAGGGCGGGTCGGCGGCGACCAGGCGGGATGAGGCGGCCGCGAAGGCGGCCCGCTTCCGCAAGGTGGTGAAGCAGCCACAGACGGTGTTGGCGTAAGTGCATACCCCTTTGTGCATTCTTTCTTCTTTTCTTTGGTAGTTTCCGAGTCCTTATCCTTTCTCAAAAAATCAGGGCTCCGCTGTCGCTCGAGCGGGTTGCTGCCGCCTCCGTCGTCGGATCGCCGGGAGGATCCGGGAGCACCCGCCGCGTGGACCCCCGCATCGAGCTTCAGGCGGCGACAGAGCGAAACGCGCGGGAGGCGCGGGAGGAGCGGGAGGCGGAGGACATGAGGGCGGCTGCCGCCAAGGCGGCCCAGGAGGAGGAGGCGGCGAAGGCGCACGCCGACGCAGCGGCCAAGGCCCAGGCGGAGGCTGCGGCCGCGGCGATGGCGGAGGGGGCCTTGCTCGTCACCCCTCTGTGCGTCGCGGTGCCTGAGGCCCCAGAGCCCCCGCCAGAGGAAGCCGGCAGCGACCAGCCGGGACTGGAGAGGGAGGACGACGTCGTCATCCTGGAGAGGGAGGCGGCACCGGCCCCGCCGACTGGAGCGACCCAAGGCGGCTAGCCTAACTTGCCGCCTGCGCAATCGGCCGGGGGCGAGCCGGCCGCGAGGACGGATCTGGTGGTCCAGTCGCCATCGCGCCAGCGCGCGGGGAAGGCTGCATCGGAGCCGCAGAAGGCCGCGAGCTCCAGCTCGTCGGCCCAGGATATGGAGGCGGCCAGCGCCAGCTCGGGGTGGACACCGGGTGGAGGGACGGCTGTGGTGAACGTGGCAGCGCAGGACGTCCGGAACCGGCTTCAAGCCAAGCTGCGGCGCTGAGGAAATATAATGATGAGTTCCTTGCGACGCGGGCGGCCATTTGGGTTAGTCTTCTTATTTTTGCTTTTTTGATCTTGTTTTTTTTCCGTGGGGGCGCGTCAGCACACCCACTGGGTGTAGTCCCCGAGTTCCGAGTTGGCTGCTGAGCAGGCGGCTTGGAACTTCTTAGCGGGCCTTGTTTTGCTATTCTTGTTCTCATTCGCTCCCCTGCCTGACTTGCAGGACTACCACAACCTCCGCGCGGCTGCCTTCAACTCCCAGGCTCGGGAGCTGACTCAGAAGACTGCTGACCTATCTGAGAGCTGGGGTAAGTGCTTCGTCTTTTATCTCACGTGGGGGCGCGTCAGCGCACCCACTGGGTGTAGTCCCCGAGATTCGGGCCGACTGCTGAGCAGTCGGGTCGGATCTTCCTTGACGACTTCTCCCTTATTGCTTCTTTCTTTTCTGCCATCCCTGCAGCGGCCAACGCCAGTCGAGGGAACAGCTAGGCGGGACTCAGGCCGCCCTCCGCGCTAAGGAGGCCGAGTTTGCCGCCTTGGCACAGGAGCGTGACCACCTGGCCAAGAGGTTGGCCGACCAGGAGGAGAGCCACAAGGCGGCCCTGAAGGTGGTGCAGGACAGCGAGGCCACCCTCCAAGCCGAGTATGAGACAGAGGCGGCCAGTTGGGCCGAAGCGAAGCAGACGCTGATCAACGGCTATGGCCAGATCGAAAACTTGGTTGACGGTAGGCCGCCTTCCTCTTCGTCCTTGCTTGCCGCTTGCCGTTTTAGCTAATTTTCTGACTTGGTGTTTTTCTCTTCTTTCTCTTTCTTCTTTGCGCAGAGTACTTCCCTGGCTACTCTACCGCCGCCAACCAGGTCGTCGAGGCCTACCGCGAGGCACGGAGACAGGCTGGCACCGAGATCGCGCCAAACGCTCGCCGGTCGCTGGAGGAGCAGCTCTTGGCGATTCAAGCCCGCCTTCAGCCGGCTCACCGCATGCTCCGCCAGCTTCAGCGTGTTGGGGCGCAGGTGTTAGCCGCCCTCTGGCCTGGAGAGGTGATTCCCCGCACCCCCAGTCGGACCGCCGACTGGCTGGAGGTGGCGGTCGGCCGCTTCGAGGCCTGGAAGGCTTCGGCGGCTCGGTCCGGCGCCAGGCGGGCGCTGGAGTTCGCCAAGGCCTGGTATCCCGAGCTGAGTCTGGACCAGCTGGCCACCTGGCGGCAGGAGGCCGACACGGAGCTGGAGCCGGCGCGGCCGGCTATCATCCAGCGGGCTTCGGCGATCGCCGACTACACCAACACCGGCGTCTTCGCTCCTGAGGTGGACGACAGCGGCGTTGCCCAGCCGGAGGAGTGGTTCGGGCTAAACCCGGCAGACGGCGAGGACTCGGCGGAGGAGATCGACTCCAGCGACGAGGGCGAGGAGGAGGAGGAGGGTGAAGACATCGCGCCAGATGGTGGAGCGGCCGGTCAGCCTCAGCTTGACCGTGCCTCCAGCAACAAGGCACGCGTGGGTGCGCCGCCTGCAGCCGGCGATGATCAAGCTGAGACCCACCAGCCGGCCACTCCTCCAGCCGGTGGTGCCGTCTCCACCGACCAACCCGGCTCCCACACTGCGCCCTTAGTCTAGTCTGCTGCCTCTATTTTCCTGTTTTATCACTCTTGGAATAGTATTTTGTTAAGTTTGCAAAATTCCACCCACTGGGGGTGTATTCGAACAATATTGACTGTCGGCCTGTTGGGGGCCTTATGTGTAAATATAATTATGCATGCGTTTGGCTTTCCCTTGTTCTTTGCTTTTCATCCTTCTGCTGTTTCCTTTGCCGCCCTCCCTTGGTTGCCGCCTCCCCAGTCGGACAGTTGCTCTGCAATCTGTGGCTGGAGAAGTGCTTGGCCAGTTGGGAGGGCAAGTACTCTAGCTTTGTTGGATTTTGGCGAAGTGACTGGGAGGCCGGCCAGCCGGCTATTTTGATAGCCGGTAGGCGTGGTTGGAGGCCGTCTTTGTGTTATATAAGTTCGTTAGTCCTTAGCCGTTATTCGTGTGGGCATCCTTTCTGCCTTTGGCTCTTGCCAGTCGGACAGTCGGTTCTTCGAGCTGCGACTTTCAACAAGAGAGGGCTCGGGTGCCGGCACACTACTTGTCTGACTTCAGGTAGAACTTTTAATATAACTTAAGGCGGCCAGTCCCCGGGCCGACTGGTCGAACCCGGTGCCAGACAGAAAATCAAATGTAATAATACATTCATGAGTATGACGCTCGTCATTCATAGATAAAGGAGGGCAGTCCTCGAGTGCTCCTCGGGGGGCTCGTTGCTTCGTACTTAATACAAAAAGGTAGCATGATACATACTGCTTTCAACTGTAAAATCTTCTCAGGAGGTTCGCGTTCCATGGTCGCTCCGACTCCTTGCCGGAATCATCCCTCTTGCGTGCTCTTGATTTTTGTGCGTCAATCAGGTAGTAGGAGTCGTTGCCTAGTGCTTTGCTGATGACGAAAGGGCCTTCCCAAGGGGCCGA
Source organism: Aegilops tauschii subsp. strangulata (assembly GCF_002575655.3). NCBI lineage: Eukaryota > Viridiplantae > Streptophyta > Magnoliopsida > Poales > Poaceae > Aegilops > Aegilops tauschii. The sequence goes on from NC_053039.3 coordinate 492,934,079, forward strand.
GAGCTTGTGCTGGCCGGCTGTTCGCTGGATCAGTCGAAGCACAAGGTCGCCCTCTTGGAAAGATCTTGGCTTGACCTTTTGGTTGTGGTAACGGCGCAAACCCTGCTGGTAGATGGTGGACTGGCTGAGTGTTAACAGCCGGCCTTCTTCCAGCAGGTCGACGCCGTCTTCTCGCGCTTCCTTGGCCTCCGCCTCCATGTACATGGTGACCCGAGGCGAGTCGAACTCGATGTCAGTTGGGATGACAGCCTCAGCACCATATACAAGGAAGAACGGAGTGAAGCCGGTTGACTTGTTTGGGGTAGTACGCAGACTCCAGAGGACAGCCGGCAGCTCATCGAGCCAGCAGCCGGCCGATCGCTCCAGTGGTACGACCAATCGGGGCTTGATGCCGGAGAGGATGAGTCCATTTGCTCGCTCGACCTGGCCGTTTGACTGCGGGTGGGCAACGGATGCTAAGTCCAGTCGGATACCCTGCGTCGCGCAGAAACGTGCCAGTGCTCCTTTGGCAAAGTTTGTGCCGTTGTCGGTAATGATGCTGTGCGGCACGCCGTACCGAGTAGTGATGTCGGCAATGAATGTCACGGCAGTCGGCCCGTTCAGCTTCTTGATCGGCTTCGCTTCGATCCACTTGGTAAATTTGTCCACGGCGACAGGCAGATGTGTCAAGCCGCCGCGGGCTGTCTTGAATGGGCCCACCATGTCCAGCCCCCAGACGGAAAAGGGCCAGGTGAGGGGGATGGTCCTGAGTGCAGAAGCCGGCAGGTGTTGCTTGGAACTGAAGACTTGGCATCCTTTGCAGCTTTTGACTATCTCTTTGGCATCTTCCAAAGCAGTCGGCCAAAAGAAACCATGGCGGAAAGCTTTGGCCACAAGTGATCTTGAGGCTGCGTGGTGGCCGCATTCGCCTTGGTGGATATCCTTGAGGATTGCCACACCTTTCTCTGGCTCGACGCAGCGCTGGAAGACTCCAGTGACGCTGCGCTTGACAAGTTCTCTGTTTATTATTGCATATGCTCCGGCTCGGCGTTGCACTAGCCTTGCCGAGGTCTCATCAGTCGGCAGCTCTCTGTTGACTAGGAAGTTGAGGATGGGCTGGGCCCATGATGGAGCTGTGACTTCTTCTACTGTCAGTACGGCCACTGTGACTCGGGTGGGCGGGTTGGGTGGTGGGGAGTTGGAGTCGGCCACCGCTTCTTGTCACTGCAGGCCCCGGGCCGACTGTTGCAGTCCTCGGGCCGGGTTCTGAGGTCCCCGAGCCGGGTGCGACTACGGCAGTCCCCGGGCCGCTTGTCGAAGTCCCTGAGCCGCCTGCTGGGTTCCTCCAGTCGGATCCGGCTGCATCGGGGGCAGGTGGTATGAAGATAGAGTCCGACTCTGGAGACGGCTTGATGGATGGTTTGAGGAGGCGCTGGAGAGAGACACCGGTTGGTATAGCCTGTCGGGTGGAACCGATCCGCGCCAGGGCATCTGCTTGGTCGTTGTCGGCCCGTGGCACGTGACGGAACTCGCACCCTTCGAAGTACCCACTGATCTGCTGGACGAGGAATCGATAGCTCGCCATGTTTGCATCCTTGGCGTCCCAGTCGCCAGATGACTGCTGGATCACCAAGTCTGAGTCGCCATAACACAGGATCCGGTGTATGACGAGCTCTTTGGCTAGCCGGAGCCCGTGTATGAGCGCCTCGTACTCGGCCACATTGTTGGAGGCGGTGAAGTGGATTTGCAGCGTGTATCTGAGCTTGTCGCCTTTGGGAGAGGTGAGGACGATGCCGGCTCCCAAGCCGGTGCGCATCTTGGACCCGTCGAAGTGCATCCGCCAATGAGTAGAGTCGGGAGCCGGCGGTAGGTACTGGGTCTCGGCCCAGTCGACGAGGAAGTCGGCCAACGCTTGGGACTTGATGGCGGTGCGGGGCTGATAGAAGATTGTGTAAGGCGCCAGCGCAATGGCCCATTTAGCCACCCGGCCGGATGCATCCCGGCTGCCTATGATCTCGGCAAGTGGGGCGGTGCATACGACCGTGATGGGATGCTCTTGAAAGTAGGGCTTCAGCTTCTTGGCGGCGAAGTACACTTCATAACACATCTTCTGGTAGTGTGGGTAGTTTTGCTTGGAGCTGGACAGTACTTCGCTTAGATAATATACCGGCCTCTGGACTAGCTGGGCCCGGCCCTCTTCTGGGCGCTGGACCACGATGACTGTACTGACCACTCGGCTAGTTGCGGCAATGTAGAGGAGCATGGGCTCCTTCTCAGTCGGCGCTGCCAGGACAGGGGGAGTGGTCAGTATCTTCTTCAACTCATGGAAGGCTTGGTCTGCTTGGTCATTCCACTCGAAATGAGTGGATTTCTTCATGAGTCGGTACAGGGGGAGAGCCTTCTCTCCTAGCCGGCTGATAAAGCGGTTTAGGGAGGCCAGGCACCCGGTGAACTTCTGAACGTCTCGCAACTTGGTGGGAATCTCCATTCTCTCAATGGCCTTGATCTTCACAGGGTTGCACTCAATGCCGCGTTCGGAGACCAGAAAGCCTAGAAGCTGGCCGGCTGGTACTCCGAACACACATTTCTCAGGGTTGAGCTTGATCTGGAATCGGCGCAAGTTGGCAAATGTTTCTTTGAGGTCTTCCAGTAGGGTGCCGCGCTTCTCCGTCTTCACCACAATATCGTCTACGTAGACGTGGGCATTTCTGCCGAGTTGTTTGAGGAGGCATTTCTGCATGCAACGCTGAAAAGTGGCACCAGCATTCCTCAAGCCGAATGTCATAGTCAGGTAACAGAAAGCTCCGAATGGTGTGATGAAGGCGGTCTTCAGGCGGTCTGCTGGGTCCAACTTAATCTGGTGGTATCCTGAGTAAGCATCCAAAAAACTCAACAACTCGCATCCGGCTATGGAGTCTATCACTTGATCAATCCGTGGCAAAGCAAACGGATCTTTGGGGCAGGCCTTGTTGAGGCTAGTGTAGTCTATACACATACGCCATTTGTTGTTCTTCTTCAACACCAAGACTGGGTTGGCAAGCCACTCTGGGAAAAACACTTCCATTATAAAGCCGGCGGCAAGGAGCCGGGCTATCTCTTCTCCTACGATTCTTCTCTTCTCTTCTGACAATCGACGGAGAGGCTGCTTGACCGGCTTTGCGTCGGCTCGGACGTGTAACTTGTGCTCGGCGAAATCCTTCGGAACACCCGGTATGTCCTTTGGGGACCATGCAAAGATGTCTCGATTCTCACGGAGGAAGTCGACGAGCTCGCCTTCCTATTTACTGTCCAGGTTTGCACCAATGACTGCAAACCTTTCCGGGTTCTCCGGGTCCAGAGGTATCTTCTTCGTCTCCTTGGCCGGCTGGAAGGAGCCCTGCGCATCATAATCCTTGGGGTTGGGGGACAAGGCCGGCTGCTTACCGGCCATGGCCACAACTCGCTCCAGCATCTTCTTCTCTTCTGCCACTACGAGGGACTCGGCCAGCCGGCTGCTGGCTGCAGCGCACTCGATGGACTTCTTGTAGTCGCCGGCTACAGTGATGATCCCCTTCGAGCTCGGCATCTTCATCTTCAGGTAGGCGTAGTGGGGCACAGCCATGAACTTGGCCAAAGCAAGTCGGCCAAGCAAGGCGTGGTAAGGGCTTTCCAGATCCACTACCTCGAACCAGATTGCTTCTCGGCGAAAGTGATCCTTGTCTCCGAAGAGAACATCCATCTTGATCTTGTCGATCGGGGAACAGGACAGGCCGGGTACGATGCCATGGAACACGGTCTGGCTTGGCATGAGCTGCTTCGCCTTGAGGTTCAACGTCTCCATGGTATCGCGGTACATTATGTTGATACTGCTTCCGCCATCAATTAGAACGCGGGAGAATCGGGCAGCTCGCCTCTCCATTGCGAGGGTGACATCCAATACCAATGCGTAGGAGCCAGGGGACGGCATCACCTCTGGGTGATCGGCCCGGCTCCAGTTGATAGGCCTCTCGGACCAATGCATGAACTCGGGGTTGCTGGAGGCGACTGCGTTGACCTCTTGGTGCTGTCGGCGCCGGCTGCGCTTGTCTTCAACCTGGCTCGTGAAGACGACGTAGGCGGCGTGCTCTTCAGGGAACTCATCTTGAACGGCTCCGACTGCTGGTCGAGCAGCCGGCTGCTGGGGGGCTGGAGGCGGCGGGCCGGGAGGCGGAGGCGGCACCAGCCCCTCGCCCTTGGAGATCCATGTGAGCCAGTGGCACTTTCGGGTCGTGTGGTTGGACGGCTTCGCGCCGCTGTGGAACTTGCAGGGGGCATTGAGAGTCTGCTCGTAGGAGAAGGTCGGCTGCCAAGCCGGCCTGCCGCCCTTCTTCTTGGGAGCTGGCCGCTCTTCGGGCTGCTCATCTTCGACTGTGGCCACCTGCCGACTGGTGGAAGGCGGCATTGGGGCCTTGCGCTTGTGGTCGTTTTGGTAGGGGCGCCGATTAGAGTCGCCAGCCGGTGTCTTAGGAGCCGGAGTGAGCACCTTCCCAGAGGCGTCCACTCGGAGCTCGGTCTTCATCGAGGAGTCGGTTGTGGCGTACTTGTCTGCAATGACCAGCAGCTCGTCGAGGGTAGCCGGCTCATCGCAGAGGAGTCGGTGCTTGAGGAGGGTGCCCTCTCGGCACCCGGCGGTGAAGTATTCGATGGCTTGAACCTCGTGCACCCCCTCGCAGGAGTTGCGGAGCTCGGCCCACCGCGTGAGGTAGTCGCGGGTCGACTCGTTGGGCCCTTGGACGCATAGGGAGAGCTGGCGGGGCTTGGGTGGCCGCTTGTACGTGCTGGTGAAGTTGCGGACGAAGACTTCCGTGAAGTCTAGCCAGCTGTTGATGCTGTAGGGCTTGAGGCTGTTGAGCCAGGTGCGTGCCGTGCCTTGCAACATGAGAGGGACGTACTTCACGGCTACGCGCCTGTTGCCATTCGCTATGCTGACAGCGGTAGAGTAGTCGATGAGCCAATCTTCCGGCTTCACAGAGCCGTTGTACTTGGGCGTGTCTCTGGGGAGCGAGAACCCTTTGGGGAAGGGCTCGTCGCGGATGCGGGGGCCGAAGCATGGCGGGCCGACATCGTCTTCTTCTTCTAGCGCCAGGGATCGAGCTAGGCGGTCGATCCGGTGGCGGGCGTCGTTCTCGCCGACTCCTTCGCGGTGGCCTAGTCGGCCACCAAGAGTCGGATGCATGACAGGCGGCGGGGTGGGATATCTCTCCCCTCGAGGTGGGGGAGGAGGCGGATTTCCTTGGCACTCCACTGCACGAGGGCGGCCTCCCGCGTCGCGCTCGATGGTGATCCGAGTCCGGGTGCGGCTAGCAGCCGGCTCATTGTCTTTCCTTGCGCGGGCGCCGCTCGCAGTCGGCGACCGGGATGTCGCGGCATGCTCTCGGCGTGGGGGAGGACTTCCAGCGCGGGCGCCGGCTTCATGCTGTTCCGCGGCCGCGTCGATCAGCTGCTGGATGCGCCTTGTCATGTAGGGGAACTCATCAGCCCCCAGCCCATTTAGCTCTTCAGCGGCCGCCTGTGCGGCTCGCAGATTCTCGAGCGGTGTGGTGTAGACGGGGCGGTCTACCCCCAGCATGCTGGCGATGGCCGCGCCGCGCTTCTGGACGAGGCCAGCTCGGCTCAGCCCGCCATGAGGCGGCGTACCGAAGGCGGCGCGGTCGACTTCGTGCTGGTGAGCCTTGGTGAGGCGTCTCATGGAGGCTATCTTCTGACCCTCCGCGATGAGGGCATGGCGGCGTGCCTCCAGGGTCTCGGCGTCGGCGTCGGCCGGGATGGGGACGGACAAGTCATGCATCGCCGCTTGTAGGGCGTCGTGGGTGTTCTCGCCCGAGTCGGCGACGTGGCTGATGACCAGCACCTCAGTGACAGCGCTGCTGCCGCTGTCAGCTCGAGGGAGAGGGTCGTTGAAGACTACCACGTCGGAGGGGTAGGTGTCGACCGATGCCGTGTCGGAGTCGACAAGCATCGGGTCGGTGGAGCCGACCGACTCCAAGTCTACAGCAAGCTCGCTGGAGACGTGAAGTTGGTCGAGGAGGCTGACGAGGCGACTCTCGGGGTAGTCCGTGCCCGCGTCGGACGCGGGCTTGTCGGAGATGCGAGTCTCGCCAAGAAGATCGGCGAGGCAGCTCGTTGCGCAAGCGTCGTCAACGCCTTGCAGCGCGTCGGGGCAAGCGCCATCGGGTGCAGCAGGCTGGCTGCGCTCGCGGGGGAGAAAAAGGGTTCCCGTCCAGAACAGGTCTCCGGATGACGGTGCACCTGGCCCCACGGTGGGCGCCAAATGTCGGGTGGTAGGTGCGACATATGCCAACGGGTGGCTTATCATTGTGGGAGCCAGTGAGACATCGCCGGTGCCTGGAAACGGGATGAGGCGAAGACATGCACGCCGGCGAATCTTACCCAGGTTTGGGGCTCTCCGTGGAGATAACACCCCTAGTCCTGCTCTGCGGGGTCTCCGCATGATCACTAGATCAAGACAAGTAGCTACAAGTGCTCCTCGAGCTGTCGGGCTAGAGGAAGAAGAAGGGCAAAGCTAGCTCTCCTTTTCTCTCTAGGTGGTGTGTGTAACTCTATCAGATCAACCCTTTGCATGGGTGTCCCGGGGGGTTTATATAGGCCTACCCCCCAGGGGTACAATGGTAATCCGGCTGGGCGCGGGTCCCAGCCGTTAGTGTCTATGCTCGCCGGCTTCTCCGCCGGCCATTGGGGCCCGCCGGCACGCCGGCCCCACCGCATGGGGGCTTTGTCGACGGCTGGTTACTGTTGCCTCCCCTCTGATGACGAGGGTTTTGTCGAGGTAAGCGTGGCTACAGTGTCGCCGCCTTGCGAGCTCTCACTGTAGCCTTACCTCGTCTTGTCTCCTTAATGGGGCGCATGCTTCGAGGGAGGGAGGTAGCCGGCTATTGGGAGCCGGCCACATCCCTGGCCGACTAGAGGAGGCCGGGCCGTCTTCAGATGTCTCTCTGGCAAAGGGGCCCGCCGCCCGCGGGCCGTTCTGGCACCTGTCGTGGGTGACATCGAGGCCAACATGGCTACAGTGCCGCGCCGGACGGGGGATGGCTGGCCCGTACGGCGCCCTGTGGCCACGCCTGCTCTGGGAATCGGGGGTAGTGGGCTGTACTGTGGCCACACCCCATCGTACCGCCGCTATGAGGGTTCAGTCTTGGTGGGTGCAATTTGGCCAGCTTCCGGGAACCGGCTTTCTTCGTGGCAGGCTTCTGGGAGTCGGTCTTCTTGGGGCCGGCTTCCCGGAGTCGGCCATCTCGTATCTTTCTTGGAGGAGGTTTCTGGGGCTGGGTCGCCTTCTGGGAGTCGGCCCTGGGGGTAGCCGGCCGGGGGAAGGCGGCCCTATGCTTTGTATGCTTGAAGGCCTGAACGGCCTGATAATTTTCAAAGAGCCAGGGGAGTCGGTTAGGCTACCCGTGGTCATTTACTCCGACAATCCCAGGCCAGGGAGAGACGCAGGAGTCATCGGTGCGGCACCAGAGGGTAAAACCTTGGCTGCTGGAAACCTGGGGGAGCAAATCCCCATGGAGACAGACACCGGGGGCCAGGTCCAATTCGGCCCCCAGCCGAACACGGTCTCGGAGACCTATAAGGCTCCGGAGTCCGGCAGGCAGCATCCTTCGAAAGAAGGAGATGTACCTATTCCGCCGGTGACCTTTGTCAACCAGAGGGACCGGACACTCTACAGGAAGCGCTCCGAAGTGCTTCCATTGTCGAGGAACACCATACTCTGATGGGTACGGTGGATGAGAGAGTTCAGTCCGTTAAGAACGGACTGACCGAAGCTTGCACCAGCCTTCTAGCAGGCTTTGAGGTAAGCAACGCAATTATGTAAAAAGAATGTCACAGTATAGACAGTAGCCCCTGGGACTCTGTCCGGTGTTCGGAAAGAAAAGCCGGACAGAGGATCAAATAATTTTAGTAGGAAACTAACCATATGCGTCTATGTGAAAAACCAGGCGTCGCTGCTGGCTGCAACCTCTCAAGCTGTCGAAGTCTCCGGACTGAAGCAAAGTCTGGAGCGGGCCGAGGAAGAGCTCGGCCGTGTAAAGAAGCAGCTAGAGGACAAGCAAGGTATGACATGGCCTTCTGTATATCAGAAAGGGTAAATGATGTGTATTTGACCATGGTGCCATGATACTTGTAGGAGCAGCGACCGAAGTCGAGGCCCTTAAGAAGGAGATGGCCGAGGCTAAAGGGAAAGCGGCAAAGGAGCAGGCAGCCCGTGAAAAACACGAGGCCAGGGTTGGAGAAATCCAACAGGAGCTCCAGGACGCCGTTAAAAAATGCGAGTCCTTGGAGCACAATATTGCGGATCAAGAGATGGAACTCGGCAAGGCTCGCCAAAGCGCACAAGATGCCCGGCTTGAAGCCCAGGGCGCCCTCCAGGAAATCCAAGAGGCCAGGAAAATCGCGGCGGGTAAGGCTGCAAAGCAAGTATGCGAAGAAAAGGTACTTATTACTGACCCGGATTTGGAGTTCTCCAGGAGCGTTTGCAGATGTACCGCGCAGCATTGCTGATGCTGCGGATTTCTTCCGAGCCGAAGAGGGGAGCTCAACGGAGAAGCTGTTCTAGTCGCAATACCTTGCGCCAGAACATCTGGTGCCCTTTAGCGATCAGTTAAAACAGCTGGTCGAACTGCACAGGGTGGCCGAACTGGCCATGAAGGATTTGATAATCCGGATGTGGCCTGCCGAAGCCATACCCAGCAGCTACTTCGGGCTTGTGAAGCGGCTGGTCAGTGCCTGTCCTCGGCTTGACGCCATCAAGCGGTCGGTCTGCATTGAAGGTGCGCGGATGGCCGTCGCCCGCGTCAAGGTACAGTGGGCGAAGATGAACGCCTTCAAGCTCGCGATCGAGGGACCGCCCGCAGGCAAGGAGCGCCGTACGCCCGAGTGATATTTTGATGATGTTCTGTAGGGATCTCGCATTGTAGCGGAGCAATGTGCGAAGGATACTATATTGGAATGACTACCTTCATGTTATCCTGTCTTGTACTATGAAACAAGATCGTGATGTAATATAATGCATGTTTTTATTTAAAAAAATTCCTCCTGTGCGGCCGTTTTATTAAATCTGAGAGTTGCCAGTCGTCAGCTTCAGCCCCCACGTAGGAAGTACAGGGGTGTTCAGTTGGCGCCAAAACACACTTGATCCAATGATTTTTTGCTCCGTTAAGGAGGTGTTAGCGCTGCGAACCAGGCAATCGGACTATATGGCTTTATCACCCTCACTTTGCCAGAGGAGTTTGATAATAAAATTTAGGCGCAGCCCCTAGTACTCGCAAGTCCGAACTTGGGATGTTGTACACACCTGATTGGATAAAAACCGATTCATCGCATAATGCGGAGAAAATCGCAAAAGATTTGTAACCTCTCGATCAGCTGACCGGCTCATGCCGCATCATGACAGTCAGTTTTTGGCTTCCTCTACTGAGGTGCTCATCCGGATAAACCAGAACACAATCGCAGCAGTTCTCCCTTTACTACCCTAGCCGATATAGCGGAATGTAAGGTAGTAAGCACAGGAGCCGGGGAACCCAACTATTGACCAAAGACATGATTCGAAGCCGATGCATATAATGCTAAAGTTCGGGGTGCCGAACTATACTATAAAAGTGTTCGGACTTTGTTGCCGTATTATGGGGCATAATGAAGCCCCTGGCGAATTAAGGCGTACCATAGTGTACGGGTGCAATTTGATAAGAATATCAAAAAAGAAAAAGGGAGAGGTAGTAAGCCAATGCCACGGAAATTGGGCCGCAAACCATTTTCCATTATAGTTTAATTAATACGTCAAAGCGTATTTGTACAAGTAGTGCGATAAGCAACATGGTTGTTTAACATGCCATGACCAAGGGAGAGCTGCGTGCAGGTACTGAAAACAGGCATGACGATCGTTTAAGGAGACCACCTGGAAATTTCCTTATACGTCAATGCTTCTTGCCGTCTTCGTGTATCCGTCCCTTGATAGGTCCGGCCGTCAAGCCACCAGAAAAGGCCTGGGAGAAAAAGAAACCTGAAAAGGCTAAAAGAGAAAAAGTGAAAGTATGTGGGTCCAGATGAGGTTAAGCCGCGTTATGGACCACGATCTAGCTGCACCTCCATCTATGCCCATGGTATTTTGAGTGCGTAGTTATGTACTCGCGGTACGAACGCCGCCGTCTGATCGGGACTAGGACAGAGGCCAAATTGCTAGGCAAGCTCTTGATGAGCCGGACTGTCCTGCTGCAGCGTAGTTCGGACTCGTTTTACAGTGTCCAAGGGCTTGGTCGCCGAATTAAGGTTTTGCTTGAAAAGGCCGCTTTGTGCTTCTGCTGCGAGGGCAGCGGTGTGCTCCTCGGTATGGAGGGAGTGTTCCGTGTTTCCATTGACTGTTATGACACCGCGTGGTCCAGGCATCTTGAGCTTGAGATAAGCGTAGTGTGGCACCGCGTTAAATCGAGCGAATGCGGTTTGTCCGAGTAGTGCGTGATAGCCACTGCGGAAGGGGACGATATCGAAGATCAACTCTTCACTTGGGAAGTTGTCCGGAGATCCGAAGACCACCTCTATTGTGATTGAGTCCGTACAGCGGGCCTCCACACCTGGTATGACTCCCTTAAAGGTGGTTTTTGTGGGCTTGATTCTTGAGGGATCGATGCCCATTTTGCGCACTGTATCCTGATAGAGCAGGTTCAGGCTACTGCCGCCGTCCATGAGGACTCGCGTAAGATGGACTCCATCAATGATTGGGTCGAGGACCAGAGCGGCTGAACCGCCATGACGGATACTGGTCGGATGGTCCCTGCGATCGAAGGTGATCGGGCAGGACGACCATGAGTTGAACTTTGGGGCGACTCGCTCCATCGCGTAGACGTCCCTGAGCGCGCGCTTGCACTCCCTCTTGGGGATATGTGTATCATATATCATGTTTACCATTTTAACTTGGGGGGGGGACTTCTTCTGACCCCCTGTGTTCAGTGGCCGGGGCTCCTCGTCATCGTCCTCACTTTGCGACCCCTTTTCCTTGTTCTCGGCATTTAACTTGCCGACCTGTTTAAAAACCCAACAGTCTCTGTTGGTATGATTGGCTGGTTTATCAGGAGTACCGTGGATTTGACATGGACGATCAAGTATGCGGTCCAAGCTGGACGAGCCCAGATTGTTTCTTTTGTACGGCTTCTTCCGCTGACCGGACTTAGAGCCACTGAATCCGGCGTTGACCGCCGTGTCATCGGTGTAATCACCGTTGCTTCGACGCTTGTGTCTGTTGTGTCGGGGCTTGCCGTTGCCATCCCTGGCTTCAGAGGTGCCACGTTTGCTTGCACTGTTGCTGCTACGGGCTAGCCAAGTGTCTTCGCCCGTGCAAAAGCGGGTCATAAGTGCCGTGAGGGCTGCCATGGATTTCGGCTTTTCTTCGCTGAGGTGGCGAGCGAGCCATTCGTCGCGGATGCTATGTTTAGAGGCTGCTAGGGCTTCGGCATCCGTACAGTCGATGATCTGGTTCTTTTTAGTTAGGAACCAAGTCCAGAATTTTCTGGCTGACTCTCCGGGCTGTTGTACTATGTGACTTAAGTCATCGGCATCCGGAGGACGGACGTATGTGCCTTGGAAGTTATCGGAGAAGGCGTCTTCCAGGTCCTCCCAGCTGCCAATGGAGTTTTCTGGCAGGCTGTTTAGCCAGTGCCGAGCTGATCCCTTGAGTTTTAATGGGAGGTATTTGATGGCGTGGAGATCATCACCATGGGCCATATGAATATGGAGAAGAAAATCCTCAATCCAAACTGCGGGATCTATTGCTCCATCGTATGATTCGATATTTATGGGTTTAAACCCTTCAGGGAACTCGTGCTCCATTACTTCGTCAGTGAAGCAGAGGGGGTGTGCGGCGCCTCTGTATCGGGCCAAATCGTGACGCAGTTCGGATGGAGTCCGTATGCAGTTTTCGGCCCGGGCGTGGTTATGCCTGGCGCGTCCGGCCAAGTGGCTATCATCGCGCATTGGGGCACGCCCCCGCGATCCGTAGATCGATCTTGTCTGACCCGCTCTGTTTTCCAGGTCTTGTCTTAGGTCATACGTGTATTCCTGAGCTGTCGTGCCTCTGCTTGTACGGCGAGGTAATACGCGCTGGTGTTCGGCTTGGACTGCCGTTTTGTCACGGCCACGTGGCGGTCGATCAGCCGTATTGTGAGCTGTTCGGACGGGTTCTAGCACCTCATCATCGAATTGGGGTAGCATTTTACGCTTCGGGTAACTCTTGGTTGGGCGTCCGAGACCGTATTCCTCGGCTGCCAGGACGTGAGTCCATCTGTCGTTGAGCAGATCTTGATCAGCTTGAAGTTGCTGCTGATTTTTCTTCAGGCTCCTTGCTGTGGCTATTAGCCGGCGCTTGAAGTGCTCCTGTTCGAGAGGTTCCTCAGGCACGATAAAATCTTCGTTGCCGAGGCTCGCCTCATCCTCGGAAGGTGGCAGATAATTACTGTCTTCCGAGTCTTCATTGACTGCTTGTTCGTCATGGTCGAACTGCCCTTCTTCCCGTTCGTCCCGTTCGGAGGTTTGCTCGACGGGGTCTTCTTGGTCTTCGGCATTATCTGGAGTATCGTCTCCGGTGCCTGTATTGCTGTCTTTTCCACGACGTGATTTGGAGCGGCGTCGCTGACATCAGCGCCTTGGTTGTTTCGCAGGAGGCTTGTCCTCAACTGGATTTTTCTCCTTATCACCGCTGCCCTCTTTGGGCGTATCCACCATGTATACGTTGTACGAAGAGGTGGCCGTCCAGCGTCCGGTAAATGGCGGGTTTTGGGCCTCCTCCTCTCGGGCATCGTCGTCCATACCGTCAATGTCTTCGGAGCCGTAGTCAAGCATGTCGGTTAAGTCTTCGACAGTGGCTATGCAGTGGATGGTGGATGGGAAGCGAAATTCTCCGTCATCAGCCTCCAGTTCAAACCAAATATAGTTCGGCTGCGAGTCCCCCATTAAGGCAACGGGCGGCAGCAACGCCTCATGTTCATCGGGTAGCGAACCGGCTGGGTCGGAACGGAGAAACAACGTCCTGTTCATCGGGAGGCAACCAACTGGGTCGGAATGCGTCATGTTCAACGGGAGCCAACCGGCTTGGACGGAACAGCCGAAACGGGGTCTGCCGTACCGCAGAACGAAGGAAACGGCCTTCTGTTCAACCGGCCACGGTCGAAACGGGATCCTGTTCATCGGGAGGGGTCTGGCGTACTGCAAAACGGAGGAAACAGACTTATCTTAGACCTCCTATGGTTGAAACAGGGTCATGTTGATCGGGAGGGGTGTGGCATACCGCAAAACGAAGGAAACATACTTGTGTTGGAGCGCCTACGGTCAAAACGGGGTCCTGTTCATCCACCATCTACCACCTCGCTCCAGCCTCCACAGGATACTGTTCATCCACCGTCGACCTCCTCCACCCTCCACGGGCTACTGTTCATCCACGCCTACTGTTCATCCAGCCTCCACCGGCTGCTGTTCATAGAGCCTCCACGGGGTCCTGTTCATCCACCCCCAACCGGCTTGGGTGCCACGGCCTCCTCGGGGTCCTGTTCATCCAGCGGCAACGGCCTACTACCACGGGGTCTTGTTCATCCAACCCCCACCAGGAACTGTTCATCCACAGCCAACCAACCTGCTCAATTCACCACGTCTCGACTCGTTCTACGTACCGCGCGCACGGTAGCAATGGTCACTGTTCATCAAGAGGCAACCCAACACCGGCTCGACCAGCTTCAGTAAGCAGCAGCAGTGATTGCTTGGGTTCAGTTAGCACCAGCGGCGAAGGAATTGCTCGCGTTCAGTCAGCAGCGAGTGAATCGCTCGGGTTCATTTAACAGCCAAGGGATCAATCGCTCGGGTTCAGTAAGGCGCAATCGCTCTGGTTTCAGTTAGCCAACGCCTCGCACACACACGCGTAAACGAGAGAAACGCGCAAACCAGAGTGCATCGCCCGGCCCCGCCCACCCACCGTAACCGGGAACTCCGTGATATTTTCCTCGCCCTCGCTTCTACCACGATTTTTCCGTCATGGACGGCCCAAAGAATGTCATGCAGCTGCGTCTCCGGCTCGCCCAGGATGAAAAGCCAATTTTCTGTCATGGATTTTTGTCATAGAAGTAGGAGCCCACCACATCTATGATGATACCGGGTTTTGTCACAATTGTCGTCAGAGAAGTGTCATAAGAATGAGAGGAAAAAAATTTGTTCAGCCCAAAATGTCGCGGATGTGTCTTTTTTTGTAGTGATCGGGGAGGCAATGGTGTTGATGTAGAAGCCCTCCGTGATCGAATCCCCCTCCGGCAGGACGCCGGAAAAGGCCCCTAGATGGGATCTCACTAGTATAGAAGGTTGTGGCGGTGGAAAAGTGTTTTCGTGGCTCTCCTGAAAGGTTTTGGGATATTTGAGAATATATAGGCGAAAGAAATAGGTCGGTGGAGTCACAAGGGTGGGGGCGCACCCTCCGACCTTGTGGCCACCTCGTGGCTTCCTTGACGTGTACTCCAAGTCCTCTGGATGTCTTCTGGTCCAAGAAAAATGATCGCAAAAGTTTCATTCCGTTTCGACTCCATTTGGTATTCCTTTTCTGCGAAACTCTAAAATAAGGAAAAAATAGAAACTGGCACTGGGCTCTAGGTTAATAGGTTAGTCCCAAAAATAATATAAAATAGCATATTAATGTATATAAAATTCTAAAACAGATAATATAATAGCATGGAACAATAAAAAATTATAGGGCCATTTACATTTGTGCCCCTAACTTGATCCCACTACTCAGATTTGCCCCTAATTTCGAAGGGTGCTCAAATTTGCCCCTCTGCCATTAGGTGTCCTTATAGAAATGCCCTTCTTCGCCGTTACCGTCTGGTCAATGGGTTTTGACCGTCTCGAAAAAATAGCAAAAAAATCTAAAATTTTGAGGGATCAAAGATACTTTGGTGCGTGCAAATTTTCGTGATGTTTGGACACTCTACGAGCTCATGGCAAAGGAAAAACAATAAATATGTACGCCCGTGAATAGTAAATTCAAAAAAATAGCAAGAAAATTCAAAAAAATATGAAATTTTTGGCATCCAAGATGATCGGTAGCGCAAGGTGTGTGCAAAATTTTGTTATCAAATGACATGCGTGGAGCTCTAGGAAAAAAACAAAATAGCATATTTTTTCGAAGTTTTTTCCAAGCCATATTTTGTTTTTTTTCCACGAGCTCCTACAATGTCCAAATACAACAAAATTTTGCACACACCTTGCACACCCGAGCATCTTGGATGCCAAAAAATTTCATGATTTTTTGAATTTTCTTGCTATTTTTTGAATTTACTATTCTCGGGCGTACATATTTATTGTTTTTCCTTTGCCATGAGCTCGTAGAGTGTCCAAACATCACGAAAATTTGCACGCACCTTGCGCACCTAAGTATCTTTGATCCCTCAAAATTTCAGATTTTTTTTTTGCTATTTTTTTCGAGAGGGTCAAAGCCCTTTGACGCCCTTCGACCAAACGGTAACGGCGCAGAAGGGCGTTTCTATAAGGGCTACTAATGGCAGAGGGGCAAATTTGAGCACCCTTTGAATTTAGGGGCAAATCTGAGTAGTGGGATCAAGTTAGGGCTCTAGGTTAATAGGTTAGTCCCAAAAATAATATAAAATAGCATATTAATGCATATAAAACATCCAAAACAGATAATATAACAGCATAAAACAATGAAAAATTATAGATACGTTGAAGACACGTCAAGCATCCCCGAGCTTAATTCCTACTCGTCCTCGAGTAGGTAAATGATAAAAATATAATTTTGATGTGGAATGCTACCTAACATATTTATCCATGTAATTTTTTTTATTGTGGCATGAATGTTCAGATCCATATGATTCAAAACAAAAGTTTAATATTGACATAAAACAATAATACTTCAAGCATACTAACAAAATAATTATGTCTTCTCAAAATAGCATGGCCAAAGAAAGCTTATCCCTATAAAATCATATAGTCTGGCTATACTCCATCTTCATCACACAAAATATTTAAATCATGCACAACCCCGATGACAAGCCAAGCAATTGTTTCATACTTTTGATGTTCTCAAACCTTTTCAACTTTCACGCAATACATGAGCGTGAGCCATGGACATAGCACTATAGGTGGAATGGACGGTGGTTGTGGAGAAGACAAAAAGAACGAGATAGTCTCACACCAACGGGCTATGGAGATGCCCATTAATAGATATCAATGTGAGTGAGTAGGGATTGCCATGCAACGGATGCACTAGAGCTATAAGTTTATGAAAGCTCAAAAATAAACTAAGTGGGTGTGCATCCAACTTGCTTGCTCACGAAGACCTAGGGCAATTTGAGGAAGCCCATCATTGGAATATACAAGCCAAGTTCTATAATGAAAAATTCCCACTAGTATATGAATGTGACAACATAGGAGACTCTCTACCATGAAGATCATGATGCTACTTTGAAGCACAAGTGTGGTAAAAGGATAGTAGCATTGCCCCTTCTCTCTTTTCTCTCTTTTTTTATTGGGCCTTCTTTCATTTTTTTGGCCTCTTTTTTATTTAGTCCGGAGTCTCATCCCGACTTGTGGGGGTGTTCCTCTTCTTTGAAACGATTTTCATGAATATCGAGATGATACTGATTGGCCTGAAATCCTCGACGGTGTTGGCATCTTTTGTCTTTGGGAGGAGAGTGATGGATGCCTGGGTTAGCCTCCAAACATAAAGGCCATTGCTATGAAAGAGCTGCAAGAGAGAAAGCAGTTGCGGGTGGATGATGTCCCAGAAGTCTTGGATTGCACAGGTTCTACCAGAGGATGTTGAGATGCTCCCATTGCAACTCACTAATGGAGAAGAACTGGAGAGCTCATCTAGAGCTGGAGGAGGTGGTAGTACCTATTCCCTACTGGTACCAGTGGTGGCTTGATCACTTCAAATTGGAGGGACTATTGGGCCAAATTCCCATACTGTAAAAAAAGGTTTTCTTTTCTGATATATCAGAGGTTTTGTGTGCAGAGGCCACCGGGTTGAAGTTGGATGTTGCTTTTGTAGTTCCCAGTGAAGGATGATGCTGGGTCTATGATGCATTTTATTTGGATTTTGGCTGATAGTTTTCGATGAAGCCACAGATACTACTCTGGTCTGAGACCTGTTGGCTTCATCCATAGGGAGATGTGTTCTAGGGTGCCAAAGTACTCTTCAGCTGAAGAACTCTCTTTGGGACAAGGGCATCATCAAAGCAAAGAAATCAGAAGAAGAAGCAGTTAGTAATGCAATGCGAGACAAGTGTCATGTAGCAAGGTGCCCGGAATCTATCGTATATCGTATATAGGGATTTTGGATTGCGATTTCCTTTTGGGGATCAGGCCGATTTGATGACAGGAATTTCCTTATTTGTTGCAGCCTAAGATTGGGATTGGCCTACTCTTCTTCTATAACCGCGATCTTACGACTCTCGTGCTTAATAAGTTGGCACCTCGCATCCTGCCAAAACCTAATCCTCTTATTCTGTAGCTAGAGTTGGGCTCCTTAAGGAGATATGATACTTCTACTTTTGACACCCTTTTTTCTATTTTTAAACTCAAATTGATAAAGTCACCTAGCGAGTAGGAATAGTTTCGAGTTTCTGGTCTGTTTTCTTTTGAGAATCAAACCTCTAATGGGTTTTTGCTACCAGGAGAAGGGAATGGCCATGTTGATGGGGTCTATCTAAATAGAGAGGAACCTACAGGGCTGATTACTCGATCACTCCATTGTGATGACAATCACACCCATATTCTTTATTATTTCTAAATATAGATAACTGCCATCTCCCGGCATAAGGAGTGACCCTAACGACAGCCCCTATAATAGTAGACAACACGTTTTAAATCAGACTGGACTGAATGAAGAAAGATCTTTCCACACAAGAGTGGAAGGGATCCTTTAGAAATAGTTCTTAGCTCCAATCAAGCTTTCTCTGTTGTCTAGGGTTGTTAGTGCTATAGTGGAGACACTTTTCTCAAATAAGAATGGTGGTCACATTCCCTTTCTGGTGGTAGTCATTGAGGATCTCAAAAACAGGGATCGCAAAAACGTGTCAATAATGACAACGCTGGGCGAAAAGGCTAAAGAAGAAAAACCTATAGATTTGAATGCCACTTCCTTTGCTAAGATAGCTAGATTTGGATGTCCATTACATAAGGTATAGCTGCATCTGACACTGAGTAGAAGTTACTAGCAGGATAGACAGGAAGCTCTGAAGGATGTACCCTCGCATGGGACAATGCTCTAATAATGAAGATCATCACACTTTTATTTACTTACAAGTCAATAATTACAACTCGATACTTAGAACAAAATATGACTCTATATGAATACCTCCGGCGGTGTACCGGGATGTGCAATGAATCAAGAGTGACATGTATGAAAGAATTATGAACGGTGGCTTTGACACAAATACAATGTAAACTACATGATCATGCAAAGAAATATGACAATGATGGAGCGTGTCATAATAAACGGAACGATGGAAATTTGCATGGCAATATATCTCGGAATGCCTATGGAAATGCCATAATAGGTAGGTATGGTGGCTGTTTTGAGAAAGGTATATGGTGAGTTTATGATACCGGCGACAGTTGCACGGCACAAGAGAGGCTAGCAATGGTGGAAGAGTGAGAGTGCGTATCCATGGACTCAACATTAGTAATAAAGAACTCATATACTTATTGCAAAAATCTATTAGTTATCGAAACGAAGTACTACGCGCATGCTCCTAGGGGGATAGATTGGTAGGAAAAGGCCATCGCTCGTCCCTGACCACCACTCATAAGGAAGACAATCAATAAATAAATCATGCTCTGACTTCATCACATAACGGTTCACCATACGTCCATGCTACGGGAATCACAAACTTTCACACAAGTATTTCTCAAATTCACAACAATCACTAGCATGACTCTAATATCACCATCTTCATATCTCTAAACAATCATAAAGAATCAAACTTCTCATAGTATTCAATGCAATTTATATGAAATTTTTTATTATATCCCTCTTGGATGCCTATCATACTAGGACTAAATTTATAACCCAAGCAAATTACCATACTGTTTAGAGACTCTCAAAATAATATAAGTAAAGCACGAGAGTTCATCAATTTCTATAAAATAAAGCCACCGCCGTGCTCTAGAAAGATATAAGTGAAGCACTAGAGCAATATTGCCTAGCTCAAAAGATATAAGTGAAGCACAACGAGCATTCTAATAAATAACGATTCATGTGTGTCTCTCTCAAAAGGTGTGTACAGCAAGGATGACTGTGGTAAACTAAAAAAGAAATACTCAAATCATAAAAGGTGCTCCAAGCAAAACACATATCATGTGGTGAATAAAAATATAGCCTCAAGTAAAGTTACCGATAGACGAAGACGAAAGAGGGGATGCCTTCCCGGGGCATCCCCAAGCTTAGGCTCTTGGTATCCTTGGATTTATCTTGGGGTGCCTTGGGCATCCCCAAGCTTAGGCTCTTGCCACTCCTTATTCCATAGTCCATCAAATCCTTACCCAAAACTTGAAAACTTCACAACACAAAACTCAACAGAAAATCTCATAAGCTCCATTAGTATAAGAAAATAAATCACCACTTTAGGTACTGTTGTGAACTCATTGTTTATTTATATTGGTGTAACTAGCACATATGCCCGTGCGTTGCAACGGGAGATATTTTTTTTTAGCATGCACTCAGTTTTTCTAAGAATTATATATGCAAGCACAGCCCCCATGTTTCGCTACGAAGAAAGTGCTAGTTACCCTGTCCACCTAAACACCGAACCCAAAACACCCGACTGCATGGCATGGCAACATCGGAACGTTGCCACCCAGGGAGGCGTTGCAACGGGATATCAATATCCTTGAACCCACGCATCTAAACAGATAAATATCAAGCCAAATAATTGTTACAATGAACCGCTAAATTCTGGCATGCAAACGGAAGACAATGACAATCTCCATTTATCAAAGAACAAAAAATTGTATGAGACTAAAACAATAAATTTGGTCTCATGCTATGAATAATTCATAATACAGCAACAATAACTTATCAGGTCAAGTGTACAAATTATTTCTAGTGAAGTGCAGAACCCATGGGTGATCGACCTTACAAATATGATAATTCTGGTAAGAAAATTGCTTGTCATTTCCATATGCGCCAAAATGATCCTTGATAGAACACATGGACATAGTTCAAAAATGAACCGAGGATCAGACAAGCTTGTGGATTGACCCTTTTCAAATTTAGTATGAACATGAGTAAAAAAATTATAATAATTTACGACTAAACTGGAAATGTGATCTCCTCTGTGGATCACACCTACAAAATAATGATGCAATGTACTTGGATCTAGGAAAAAACTTCTATGTAAAATATTGGAGAAGACTAATACCAAGCTGCGCCTGTCTAGCCGTCCTGCTGAGCTCCATCTCGGCTGCAATATCTGGACCAACTCACTATGACAACACATGAATGAGCATATGCATCGACCAAATTGATCATACAGATCGAGCATAGTTCCCTGAATAAACATGCATATTCATTAGATATATTATCTAATTTCAAAGCCTCAACTCTCTGCACATACATGTCTGACTGATGCATCCAATAATTCAAACCGGCAGTTAAGCATCACTATGTATATTGCCGATGAAGACCCTAATACAATGTTGTTGACTCGGAAAATAAATATGCAAAGCCGATGCTACTATTTCAGGTATATACACAGTACCAAATAGAGGTCGATTCATCAGTGAATATGTGAGTCCTTGATTGCACTGTCATCAAAATAAGCTGCTCATTGCCCATGTTTGTCTCCCAATTAGCTACAAACAGACTATAAGAGCAACTAACAATGCACATTTTCGCTGAGTTAAAAGCATAGCCTGCAAAATGAATCAGATGCCAAGATTTCACTATTCTTTAGTGCATTGAAGATCAATGGAAAATGCCAAAAATTTACACCCACGAGTTCAGAGCAAAACATCACTCTTTCCAATAACAGGCATTATACACATGATAATCCGGGCAGTGCATCATGTATTTTTTTTCATTCGGCGATTACCTCAGTTACTTCTCTCCGGTAGCTTCACCTCTTTGAACGCAAATCAGCAACGGCCTGCAGTCATGGTATTTCATTCAAGTCTGTAGCATTGTAATCAGGTCTGCAGTTATGGTATGCCATTCAGGTCTGTAGCATTGAGATCATTGTCGTGTCTTGGCATCATGATGTACAGCCCCGGAGGTGTCAGCCGACAATACCAGCATCCATTGGAAATTTGCAACTATGTATCATCACCTTGTGCACGTGCATGCCTGTAAGACAACTAACTCATGGGCTTCTTACCTGCTGTTCCTGATCCAGCTCAGAGCGCCCAACCTTTTCAGTTCACTTATCAGTGGACGGCGGATATATAAATCAAAGGCTGGTGTAACTTACACGCACTTGGACTCGAGACTCGCCTTCAGGTCATGGTGGACACCGTCTGGTCCAATCCGACCCCTGACCAAGCCGTTGTTTGGATCGGCAAGTGGGCTATGTGAGCGAGTGATGTGAGGAAGCGGACGACGTGCGCGAGCGCCAACGTGCCCGTGCCCGACAAATTAACTGACAACTGAAACTTTGATGAAACTGATGAACTAAATTTTCTGAATGTGATGAAACTAAATCTGACGAAACTGATGAAACTGAAACTATCGAATCTGGCGGAACTTCAGGACAGCATAGGTGGCGCCATAGTGGCCTCGTGCGAAGGCTGCTGCTGCCTCAGAGGCAGCTGCACGGGGGAGGGGCAGCCGAGTTGGTCGTCATCCCTTGTCGTGGATCATTGGAGCCGTGGATCGCAGGTGGCGGGAGAGCATATCCGGGGCTGGGAGGAGTAGTCGCGGGTCGCCGCATATAGGGCGCGTCAATCCTGTATGGGCAGCCAGCATGCGGATGAGATCGAGCGGCTTGGGGATTTGATGACGGTGGGCGACTCCGGCCACCTCCTGCAGCCGCCCGGCGACGGAGGAACAGGTCGGGCGTATGGACGCCGGTGATGGGCGCGGGTGTGGGGACACTTGGGGTAGGGGTAGGCGCGCCGGCGAGATTGGCGGTGGCAGCGCGCGACGATAGTAGGCGGTCCGACGGCATGCAGCGACGGGAGGCGGCGCCCCGGCGGGGCGGGGTGGGGCAAGAGGAGGCGGCGTGCTGGAGTAAAGGGATTGGGATTTAGGAGGCAGGGTCGTGCGCGGGGCTGGTTATTTTTTTTTTTTGTTTTATCTCGCCCATACTCGTTCGTGACTTCATCACGATTTTGCAGGTTCAAATACTGAAAATGCAAGGGCTTCTTTGTAAAAAGTGCATGACGGTGAACCCGAGAAACTCAATCCATGCTTTATTATTAGGGAGAGATATCTATTGTGTTCCAACTTTTTCATGGTTCATACCCCCCGATACTAGACATAGATTCATCAAAATAAGCAAACAACACATAGAAAACAGAATCTGTCAAAAACAGAACAGTCTGTAGCAATTTGGATATTTTGAATACATCTGTAGCTCCAAAAATTCTGAAAATTTAGTACAACATAAGCAATTTGTTTATTAATCTTGTACAAAAAGAATCAGTATTTTATCACGCTTCTGTGATTTTTAACAATTCTTGGACTGAGCGCAAAAGTTTCTGTGTTTTAGCAAGATCAAATCAACTATCACCGTAAGCTATCCCAAAGGTTTTACCTGGCACAAACACTAACTAAAACACAAAACCACATCTAACCAGAGGCTAGATGAATTATTTACGGCAAAACATAACCTAAAAAGCAAAACCATAAAAATAAAATTGAGTTGCCTCCCAACAAGCGCTATTGTTTAACGCCCTTAACTAGGCATAAAACATGAATAAATCTAGATATTGTCATCTTTGGTATGCAATCCATAAGTGGCTCTCATAATAGTTTCATAAGGTAATTTATTTTTTCTTTCTTGAAAAGTGTTCCATACCTTTCCTTAACGGAAATTGAAATCTAATGTTTCCTTCTTCCATATCAATAATTGCACCAATCGTTCTAAGGAAAGGTCTACCAAGAATAATAGGACAAATAGGATTGCAATCTATATCAAGAACAATGAAATCCACGAGCACATAATTCCTATTTGCAACAATAAGAACAACAATAATTCTTCCCATAAGTTTCTTAATAGTGGAATCCGCAAGATGCAAATTTAAAGAACAATCATCAAATTCACGAAAACCTAACACATCACATAAAGTTTTTGGAATCGTGGAAACACTAGCACCCAAATCACACAAAGCATGGCATTCATAATATTTAATCTTAATCTTAATAGTAGGTTCCCACTCATCATAAAGTTTTCTAGGGAGAGAAACTTCCAACTCAAGCTTTTCTTCAAAAGATTGCATCATAGCATCAACGATATGTTTAGTAAAAGCTTTGTTTTGGTTATAAGCATGAGGTGAATTAAACATGGATTGCAACAAGGAAATACAATATATTAAAGAACAATTATCATAATTAAAGTCCTTGAAATTCAAAAGAGTGGGTTCATTGCTACTTAAAGTTTTGACCTCTCCAATCCCACTTTTGTCAATTTTTGCATCAAGATCTAAAAACTCTGAATCATTGGGACGCCTTTTAACTAAAGTTGACTCATCTCCAGTCCCATCTTTATCAAGGTTTATGTTGGAAAACAAAGATTCAATAGGAGTCACATCAATCACTTTAAGATCTTCATCATTATTCTCGCAGAAACTAGAAGAACACGCTTTTATAAACCAATCTTTTTAGCACGTATCTTAGCGGTTCTTTCTTTGCACTCATCAATGGAAATTCTCATGGCTTTGAGAGACTCATTGATATCATGCTTGGGTGGAATAGATCTAAGTTTCAAAGAATGAACATCAAGAGAAATTCTATCCATGTTCCTAGCCAAATCATCAATCTTAAGCAATTTTTCTTCAATCAAAGCATTGAAATTCTTTTGCGAACTCATAAATTCTTTAACACTATTCTCAAATTCAGAGGGCATCTTATTATAATTTCCATAATAATTGTTGTAGAAATTACCATAATTATTAGAGGAATTACTAGGAAACGGCCTAGGATTAAAATTACCTCTATACGTGTTATTACCAAAATTGTTCCTACCAACAAAATTCACATCCATAGATTCATTATTATTATCAATCAAAGTAGACAAAGGAATATCATTAGGATCAATAGGAACACCCTTGTTAGTAAATAATTTCATAAGCTCATCCATATTTCCACTCAAAACATTAATCTCTTCAATTGCATGCACTTTTTTACTAGTGGAAGATCTTTTGGTCTGCCATTAAGATAATTAACCATAATATTATCTAGAAGTTTGATATCTTCTCCTAATGTAATTTCCATAAAAGTATCACCCGTGGCCGAATCTAAAAGATATCTAGAAGCAAAATTCAAACCATGAGTAGGGCAATATCGTATCATCAATTTCATCCTCTCCCAAGATTGTGCAACATCTTCATGATCAAGTTGCTTAAAATTCATAATATCGTTCCTAAGGGAGATGATCTTAGCAGGAGGAAAATACTTGGAAATAAAAGCATCTTTACACTTGGAAATAATACCAAGTTTTAGCACAATCTCTAAGCGAGAACGAAAATAGCTTCAATTTAACAATATCATTATCCGCATCTTTTTTCTTTTGCATATCACACAAATCAATGAAATTATTAGATGGGATGCGACATCCTCATTGGGAAGACCGGAAAATTGATCCTTCATAACAAGATTCAGCAAAGCGGTGTTGATTTCACAAGATTCCGCATTAGTAGCGGGAGCAATCGGAGTACTAATAAAATCATTATTATTAGTGTTGGTAAAGTGACACAATTTGGTATTCTCTTGAGTCATCGTGACAAAACAAGTAATCCAACACACGAGCACACAATAAGCAAGCAGAGAATACGATCGGAAGAGGGGCGAAGAAAAGGCAAATCTTTTCGAAAATCGTTTTAGAAGTGGGGGAGAGGAAAATGAGAGGCGAATGGCAAATAATGTAATGTGAGAGATTAGATTTTATGATGGGTACTTGGTATGTCTTGACTTGATGTGGATCTCCCCGGCAACGGTGCCAGAAATTCTTCCTGCTACTTCTTGAGCTTGCGTTGGTTTTTCCCTCGAAGAGGAAAGGGTGACGTAGCAAAGTAGACTAAGTATTTCCCTCAGCTTTTGAGAACCAATGTATCAATCCAGTAGGAGACAATGCTCAAGTCACCGATACCTGCACAAACAAACACCAACTTGCACCCAACGCGACAAAGGGGTTGTCAATCCCTTCACGGTTATTTGCAAAGTGAGATCTGATAGAGATGGATAAACAGTAAACTAATATTTTTGGTAATTTTGGTTTATGGAACGGAAAGTAAAAGATTGCAAAAGAAGCAAATAGGAAACTAAAACTGTAGATCGAAAACTTATATGATGGAAAATAGACCCGGGGGCCAAAGGTTTCACTAGAAGCTTCTCTCAAGATAGATAATATTACGGTGGGTGAACAAATTACTGCTGAGCAATTGATAGAAAAGCGCAAAGTTATGACGATATCTAAGGCAATGATCATGAATATAGGCATCACGTCCGTATCAAGTAGACCGACTCCTGCCTGCATCTACTACTATTACTCCACACATCGACCGACTCCTGCCTGCATCTAGAGTATTAAGTACATAGAACAAAGTAACGCATTAAGTAAGATGACATGATGTAGCAGGATAGACTCAAGAAATATGAAGAAAACCCCATCTTGTTATCCTCGATGGCAACAATACAATACATGTCGGTTCCCCTTCTGTCACTAGGATCGATCACCGCAAGATTGAACCCAAAGCTAAGCACTTCTCCCATTGCAAGAAAAACCAATCTAGTTGGCCAAACCAAATTGATAGTTCAAAGAGACTTGCAAAGATAACAAATCATGCATATAAGAATTCAGAGAAGATTCAAATAATATTCATAGATAAGATGATCATAAATCCACAATTCATCGGATCTCGGCAAACACACCGCAAAAGAGTATTACATCAGATAGATCTCCAAGAACATCGAGGAGAACATGGTATTGAGAATCAAAGAGAGAGAAGAAGCCATCTAGCTACTAGCCATGGACCCGTAGGTCTGTCGTAAATTACTCACGCTTCA
Source organism: Aegilops tauschii subsp. strangulata (assembly GCF_002575655.3). NCBI lineage: Eukaryota > Viridiplantae > Streptophyta > Magnoliopsida > Poales > Poaceae > Aegilops > Aegilops tauschii. The sequence goes on from NC_053039.3 coordinate 492,960,297, forward strand.
TCGGAGAGGCAATGGTGTTCATGTACAAGCCCTCTGTGATCGAATCCCCCTCCGGCAGGAAGCCGAAAAAGGCCCCAAGATGGGATCTCATGGGTACAGAAGGTTGCGGCGGGGGGAAACGTGTTTTCATGGCTCTCCTGGAAGGTTTTGGGATATTTGAGAATATATAGGCGGAAGAAATAGGTCGGTGGAGTCACGAGGGGCCCACAAGGGTGGGGGCGCGCCCTCCGACCTTGTGGCCACCTCGTGGCTTCCCTGACTGTTGGGGAACGTAGCATGCAATTTCAAAAAATTTCCTACGAGCACGCAAGATCTATCTAGGAGATGCATATCAACAAGAGGGAAGAGTGTGTCCACGTACCCTCGTAGACCAAAAGCGGAAGCATTAGGTTAACGCGGTTGATGTACTGAACGTACGGCACCTCCGTGTTCAGCACACGTTCAACTCGATGACGTCCCTCAAACTCTTGATCCAGTAGAGGTGCCAAGGGAGAGTTCCGTCAGCACGATGGCGTGGTGACGGTGTTGGTGATGTGATCCACGCAGGGCTTCGCCTAAGCACTACAATGCTATGACCGGAGGAGTAAACTGTGGAGGGGGGCACCGCACACGGCTAAGAGAACCATTGATGTGCCTTTGGGGTGCCCCCCTGCCCACGTATATAAAGGAGGGGGAGAGAGGCCGGTCGCTAGGAGGGGCGCACCATGGGGGGAGTCCTACTTGGACTCCTAGTCCAAGTAGGATTCGCCCCCCCCTTCCGTTCTTCCACCGGAGGGAAAAGGAAGGAGAGGGAGAGGGAAAGGGAAGGGGGCGCCACCCCCTTCTCCTTGTCCTATTCGGACTCTCTAGGAGGTAGGCGCGCGGCCACCCCTCGCGGGCTTCCCTCTCTCTCCCTTAGGCCCATGTTGGCCCAACACTTCCCCGGGGGGTTCCGGTAACCCCTCGGTACTCCGAAAAAATACCCGAATCACTCGAAACCATTCCGATGTCCGAATATAACCTTCCAATATATGAATCTTTACCTCTCGACCATTTTGAGACTCCTTGTCATGTCCGTGATTTCATCCAGTACTCCGAACAAACTTCGGTCTACAAAACACACAACTCATAATACAAATCGTCATCGAACGTTAAGTGTGCGGACCCTATGGGTTCGAGAACTATGTAGACATAACCGAGACACATCTCCGGTCAATAACCAATAGCGGAACCTGGATGCTCATATTGGCTCCTACATATTCTATGAAGATCTTTATCGGTCAAACCACACAACAACATACATCATTCCCTTTGTCATCGGTATGTTACTTGCCCGAGATTCGATCGTCGGTATCATCATACCTAGTTCAATCTCGTTACCGGCAAGTCTCTTTACTCGTTCCCTAATGCATCATGCCACAACTAACTCATTAGTCACATTGCTTGCAAGGCTTATAGTGATGTGCATTACCGAGAGGCCCAGAGATACCTCTCCGATACACAGAGTGACAAATCCTAATCTTGATCTATGCCAATCCAACAAACACCTTCGGAGACACCTGTACAGCATCTTTATAATCACCCAGTTATGTTGTGACATTTGATAGCACACAAGGTGTTCCTCCGGTATTCAGGAGTTGCATAATCTCATAGTCAGAGGAACATGTATAAGTCATGAAGAAAGCAATAGCAATAAAACTTAACAATCATTATGCTAAGCTAACGGATGGGTCTTGTCCATCACATCATTCTCTAATGATGTGATCCCGTTCATCAAATGACAACACATGTCTATGGTCAGGAAACATAACCATCTTTGATAAACAAGATAGTCAAGTAGAGGCATACTAGGGACACTCTGTTTGTCTCATTGTTCAAGAAATCAGTAACTGGTAGCTGCTCGATCGGCTTGGGAGTAGTGATTAATCGGTGAATTAGCCTATTAATTGGATTAATCCGTCGACCATTAATCGGTATATTAAATAGGAATCACCAACATATATATATAGTTTTTTTATGTATTATACCCTACTATCATGCTCTCAGTTATGTAATATACCAATATATCCTACTATTTGATCGAACTCTATCTATTGAGGAGCGAGAGGAGGATGGGAGGGGTTATGGGGTAAAATTTTGGGCTTCGTTTGCCCACAAGTTAATGGGTCAGCAGGGATTAATCGGCCTAACAACTGATTAATCGGTCTAACCGGCCTGATAAGTTAACACGATGAATAGGTGCTATTCGATTCGGCCACCCAACGAGTAGCGATTAACTGGCATGTTAACTGATTAATCACATGAATTCTTGATCAGTGGTTTGTCTATGTATTCACACATGTACTAAGTTTCCAGTTAATATAATTCTAGCATGAATAATAAACATTTATCATGATATAAGGAAATATAAATAACAACTTTATTATTGCCTCTAGGGCATATCTCCTTCAGTCTCCCACTTGCACTAGAGTCAATAATCTAGATTACATAGTAATGATTCTAACACCCATGGAGTCTTGGTGCTGATCATGTTTTGCTCATGGAAGAGGCTTAGTCAACGAGTCTGCAAGATTCAGATCCGTATGTATTTTGCAAATCTCTATGTCTCCCTCCTTGAGTTGATCGCGGATGGCATTGAAGCATCTCTTGATGTGTTTAGTTCTCTTGTGAAATCTGGATACCTTTGACAAGGCAATTGCTCCAGTATTGTCACAAAAGATTTTTATTGGACCCGATGCACTAGGTATTACACCTAGATCAGATATGAACTCCTTCATCCAGACTCCTTCATTTGCTGCTTCCGAAGCAGCTATGTACTCCGCTTCACACGTACATCCCGCCACGACGCTCTACTTGGAACTGCACCAACTGACAGCTCCACCATTCAATATAAATACGTATCCGGTTTGTGACTTAGAGTCATCCGGATCAGTGTCAAAGCTTGCATCGACACAACCATTTACGACAAGCTCTTTGTCACCTCCATAATCATATCCTTAGTCCTTTTCAGGTATTTCAAGATGTTCTTGACTACTGTCCAGTGATCCACTCCTGGATTACTTTGGTACCTCCCTGCTAAACTTATAGCAAGGCACACATCAGGTCTGGTAAAAAGCATTGCATACATGATAGAACCTATGGCTGAGGCACAGGGAATGACTTTCATTTTCTCTCTATCTTCTACACTGGTCGGGCATTGAGTCTGACTCAACTTCACACCTTGTAATACAGGCAAGAACCCTTTCTTTGACTGATCCATTTTGAACTTCTTCAAAACTTTATCAAGGTATGTTCTTTGTGAAAGTCCAATTAAGCGTCTTGATCTATCTCTACAGATCTTGATGCCCAATATATAAGCAGCTTCACCGAGGTATTTTATTGAAAAATTCTTATTCAAGTATCCTTTTATGCTATCCAGAAATTCTGTATTATTTCCAATCAGCAATATGTCATCCACATATAATATTAGAAATGCTGCAGAGCTCGCACTCACTTTCTTGTAAATACAGGCTTCTCCAAAAGTTTGTATAAAACCATATGCTTTGATCAAACTATCAAAGCGTATATTCCAACTCCGAGAGGCTTGCACCAGTCCATAAATGGATCGCTGGAGCTTGCACACTTTGTTAGCACTTTTAGGATCGACAAAACCTTCTGGTTGCATCATAGACAACTCTTCTTTAAGATATCCATTAAGGAATGCGGTTTTGACATCCATTTGCCAAATTTCATAATCATAAAATGCGGCAATTGCTAACATAATTCGGACAGACTTAAGCATCGCTACGGGTGAGAAGGTCTCATCGTAGTCAACTCCTTGAACTTGTTGAAAACCTTCCACAGCAAGTCGAGCTTTGTAGACGGTAACATTACCGTCAGCATCAGTCTTCTTCTTGAAGATCCATTTATTCTCTATGGCTTGCCGGTCATCGGGCAAGTCAACCAAAGTCCACACTTTGTTCTCATACATGGATCCCATCTCAGATTTCACGGCCTCAAGCCATTTCGCGGAATCTGGGCTCATCATTGCTTCCTCATAGTACGTAGGTTCGTCATGGTCTAGTAACATGACTTCCAGAACAGGATTACCGTACCACTCTGGTGCGGAACGTACTCTGGTTGACCTACGAGGTTCGGTAGTAACTGGATCTGAAGTTTCATGATCATCATCATTCACTTCTTCACTATAGGCATCATTGGAACTAATTTCTATGATGAACTAGTTTCCAATTCGGGAGAAGGTACAATTATCTCATCAAGTTCTACTTTCCTCCCACTCACTTCTTTCGAGAGAAACTCCTTCTCTAGAAAGGATCCATTCTTAGCAACAAATATCTTGCCTTCGGATCTGTGATAGAAGGTGTACCCAACAGTCTCCTTTGGGTATCCTATGAAGACACATTTCTCCGATTTGGGTTCGAGCTTATCAGGTTGAAGCTTTTTCACATAAGCATCGCAGCCCCAAACATTAAGAAACGACAAATTAGGTTTCTTGCCAAATGATACGTCTCCAACGTATCTATAATTTTTGATTTCCATGCTATTATATTATTTGTTTTGGATGTTTAATGGGCTTATTAATACACTTTTATATTATTTTTGGGACTAACCTATTAACCGGAGGCCCAGCCCAAATTGTTGTTTTCTTGCCTATTTCAGTGTTTCGAAGAAAAGGAATATCAAACGGAGTCCAAACGGAATGAAACCTTCGGGAGAGTTATTTTTGGAACGGAAGAAATCCAGGAGACTTGGAGTAGATGTCAGGGAAGCTTTGAGGAAGCCACGAGGCAGGGAGGCGCGCCCTACCCCCCTGGGTGCGTGCCCCACCCTCGTAGGCCCCTCGTGGCTCCCTTGACCGACTTCTTTCGCCTATATATGTCCATATACCCTAAAAACATGAGGGAACACAATAGATCGGGAGTTCCGCCGCCGCAAGCCTCTGTAGCCACCAAAAACCAATCGGGACCCTGTTCCGGCACCCTGCCGGAGGGGGGATCCCTCACCGGTGGCCATCTTCATCATCCCGGCGCTCTCCATGACGAGGAGGGAGTAGTTCATCCTCGGGGCTGAGGGTATGAACCAGTAGCTATGTGTTTGATCTCTCTCTCTCTCTCTCTCTCTCTCTCTCTCGTGTTCTCGATTTGGCACGATCTTGATGTATCGCGAGCTTTGCTATTATAGTTGGATTTTATGATGTTTCTCCCCCTCTACTCTCTTGTAATGGATTGAGTTTTCCCTTCGAAGTTATCTTATCGGATTGAGTCTTTAAGGATTTGAGAACACTTGATGTATGTCTTGCGTGGGATACCCGTGGTGACAATGGGGTATTCTATTGATTCACTTGATGTATGTTTTGGTGATCAACTTGCGGGTTCCGTGACCTTGGGAATCTATGCATAGGGGTTGGCACACGTTTTCGTCTTGACTCTCCGGTAGAAACTTTGGGGCACTCTTTGAAGTACTTTGTGTTGGTTTGAATAGATGAATTTGAGATTGTGTGATGCATATCGTATAATCATACCCACGGATACTTGTGGTGACATTGGAGTATCTAGGTGACATTAGGGTTTTGGTTCATTTGTATCTTAAGGTGTTATTCTAGTACGAACTCTAGGATAGATCGAACGGAAAGAATAGCTTCGTGTTATTTTACTACGGACTCTTGAATAGATCGTTCAGAAAGTATAACTTTGAGGTGGTTTCGTACCCTACAATAATCTCTTCGTTTGTTCTCCGCTATTAGTGACTTTGGAGCGACTCTTTGTTGCATGTTGAGGGATAGTTATATGATCCAATTATGTTATTATTGTTGAGAGAACTTGCACTAGTGAAAGTATGAACCTTAGGCCTTGTTTCCTAGCATTGCAATGCCGTTTTTGCTCACTTTATCATTAGTTACCTTGCTGTTTTTATAAATTCAGATTACAAAAACCTTTATCTACTATCCATATTGCACTTGTATCACCATCTCTTCACCGAACTAGTGCACCTATACAATTTACCATTGTATTGGGTGTGTTGGGGACACAAGAGACTCTTTGTTATTTGGTTGCAGGGTTGCTTGAGAGAGACCATCTTCATCCTATGCCTCCCACGGATTGATAAACCTTAGGTCATCCACTTGAGGGAAATTTGCTACTGTCCTACAAACCTCTGCACTTGGAGGCCCAACAACGTTTACAAGAAGAAGGTTGCGTAGTAGACATCACCAAACCACAGTTCATATGGTGTCGTCTCAATGGATTTAGATGGTGCACTATTTAACGTGAATGCAGCCGTCTCTAAAGCATAACCCCGAAATGATAGCGGTAAATCGGTAAGAGACATCATAGATCGCACCATATCTAATAAAGTACGGTTATGAAGTTCGGACACACCATTACGCTGTGCTGTTGCAGGTGGCGTGAGTTGCGAAACTATTCCACATTGTTTCAAATGAAGACCAAACTCATAACTCAAATATTCACCTCCACGATCAGATCGTAGAAACTTTATTTTGTTGTTACGATGATTTTCCACTTCACTCTGAAATTCTTTAAACTTTTCAAATGTTTCAGACTTATGTTTCATTAAGTAGATATACCCATATCTGCTCAAATCATTTGTGAAGGTCAGAAAATAACGACACCCGCAGCGAGCCTCAACACTCATCGGACCGCACACATCAGTATGTATTATTTCCAATAAGTCAGTTGCTCGCTCCATTGTTCCTGAGAACAGAGTCTTAGTCATCTTGCCCATGAGGCATGGTTCGCAAGTATCAAGTGATTTGTAATTAAGTGATTCCAAAAGCCCATCAGCATGGAGTTTCTTCATGTGCTTTACACCAATATGACCTAAACGGCAGTGCCACAAATAAGTTGCACTATCATTATTAACTTTGCATCTTTTGGCTTCAATATTATGAATATGTGTATCACTACTATCGAGATTCAACAAAAATAGACCACTCATCAAGGGTGCATGACCATAAAAGATATTACTCATATAAATAAAACAACCATTATTCTCTAATTTAAATGAATAATCGTCTCCTATCAAACAAGATCCAGATATAATGTTCATGCTCAACGCTGGCACCAAATAACAATTATCCAGGTCTAAAACTAATCCCGAAGGTAGATGTAGAGGTAGCGTGCCGACGACAACCACATCGACTTTGGAACTATTTCCCACGTGCATCGTCACCTCGTCCTTAGCCAATCTTCGTCTAATCCGTAGCCCTTGTTTCGAGTTGCAAATTTGAGCAACAGAACCAGTATCAAATACCCAGCCGCTACTACAAGCACTAGTAAGGTACACATCAATAACATGTATATCAAATATACCTTTAACTTTGCCATCCTTCTTATCCGCCAAATACTTGGGGCAGTTCCGCTTCCAGTGACCAGTCCCTTTGAAGTAGAAGAACTCTGTCAATGACACTATTATCAGGAAGATTAACTCCCAGCCGAGTCAAGTGGTTATGGTACCCAAACATTCTGAGTATGTGTTCACTGACAGAACTATTCTCCTCCATCTTGCAGCTATAGAACTTGTTGGAGACTTCGTATCTCTCAACTCGGGCATTTGCTTGAAATATTAACTTCAACTCCTGGAACATCTCATATGCTCCATGACGTTCAAAACATCTTTGAAGTCCCGATTCTAAGTCGTAAAGCATGGCACACTGAACTATCGAGTAGTCATCAGCTTTGCTCTGCCAAACGCTCATCACGTTCGGAGTTGCACCTGTAGCGGGTCTTGCACCTAGCGGTGCTTCCAGGACGTAATTCTTCTGTGCAGTAATGAGGATAATCCTCAAGTTACGGACCCAGTCCGTGTAGTTGCTACCATCATCTTTCAACTTAGCTTTCTCTAGGAACGCATTAAAATTCAAGGGAACGGTAGCACGTGCCATTGATCTACAACAACATAGGTATGCAGAAAACTATCAGGTGCTAAGTTCATGATAAATTAAACTTCCATTAATCATATACTTAAGAACTCCCACTTAGATAGACATCCCTCTAGTCATCTAAATGATCACGTGATCCATATCAACTAAACCATGTCCGATCATCACGTGAGATGAAGTAGTTTTCAATGGTGAACATCTCTATGTTCATCATATATACTATATGATTCACGTTCGACCTTTCGGTCTCAGTGTTCCGAGGCCATATCTGCATATGCTAGGCTCGTCAAGTTTAATCCGAGTATTCTGCACGTGCAAAACTGGCTTGCACCCGTTGTATGTGAACGTAGAGCTTATCACACCCGATCATCACATGGTGTCTCGGCACGACGAAATGTAGCAATGGTGCATACTCGGGAGAACACTTATACCTTGAAATTTAGTGAGGGGTCATCTTATAATGCTACCGTCGTACTAAGCAAAATAAGATGCATAAAAGATAAACATCACATGCAATCAAAATATGTGACATGATATGGCAATCATCATCTTGTGCCTTTGATCTCCATCTCCAAAGCACCGTCATGATCTCCATCGTCACCGGCTTAACACCTTGATCTCCATTGTAGCATCATTGTCATCTCGCCAACTATTGCTTCTACGACTATCGCTGCCGCTTAGTGATAAAGTAAAGCAATTACATGGCGATTGCATTTCATACAATAAAGCGACAACCATAAGGCTCCTTCCAGTTGCCAATAACTTTTACAAAACATGATCATCTCATACAATAAATTATATCGCATCATGTCTTGACCATATCACATCACAACATGCCCTACAAAAACAAGTTAGACGTCCTGTACTTCGTTGTTGCAAGTTTTACGTGGCTGCTACGGGCTTCTAGCAAGAACCGTTCTTACCTACCCATCAAAACCACAACAATTTTTCATCAAGTGTGTTGTTTTAACCTTCAACAAGGACCGGCCATAGTCAAAATCGATTCAACTAAAGTTGGAGAAACAGACACCCGCCAGCCACCTGTGTCCAAAGCACCTCGGTAGAACCAGTCTCATGAACACGATCATGTAATGTCGGTCCGGGCCCCTTCATCCAACAATACCGCCGAATCAAAGTAAGACGTTGGTGGTAAGCAGTATGACTATTATCGCCCACAACTCTTTGTGTTCTACTTGTGCATATCATCTACGCATAGACCTGGCTCGGATGCCATTGTTGGGGAACATAGCATGCAATTTCAAAATATTTCCTACGATCACGCAAGATCTATCTAGGAGATTCATAGCAACGAGAGGGTAGAGTGTGTCCACATACCCTCGTAGACCGAAAGCGGAAGCGTTAGGTTAACGCGGTTGATGTAGTCGAACGTCTTCACGGTCCAACCGATCCAAGTACCGAACGTATGACACCTCTGTGTTCAGCACACGTTTAGCTCGATGACGTCCCTCGAACTCTTGATCCAGTAGAGGTGTCGAGGGAGAGTTCCGTCAGCATGACGGCGTGGTGACGTTGTTGGTGATGTGTTCCGCGCAGGGCTTCGCCTAAGCACTACGACGCTATGACCGGAGGAGTAAACTGTGGAGGGGGGCACCGCACACGGCTAAGAGAACAATTGATGCACCTTTGGGGTGCCTCCTGCCCACGTATATAAAGGAGGGAGAGAGAGGTCGGTGGCCAGGAGGGGCGCGCCATGGGGGGAGTCCTACTTGGACTCCTAGTCCAAGTAGGATTCGGCCCCTCCTTTTCCTTTCTTCCACCGGAGGGAAAAGGAAGGAGAGGGAGAGGGAAAGGGAAGGGGGCGCCGCCCCTCCTCCTTGTCCTATTCGGAATCCCTAGGAGGGGAGCGCGCGGCCACCCCTCGCGGGCTTCCCTCTCTCTCCCTTAGGCGCATGTTGGCCCAACACTTCCCCGGGGGGGTTCCAGTAACCCCTCGGTACTCCGGAAAAATACCCGAATCACTCGGAACCATTCCGATGTCCGAATATAACCTTCCAATATATGAATATTTACCTCTCGACCATTTTGAGACTCCTCGTCATGTATGTGATCTCATCTAGGACTCCGAACAAACTTCGGTCACCAAAATACACAACTTATAATACAAATTGTTATCGAACGTTAAGCGTGCGGACCCTACGGGTTCGAGAACTATGTAGACATGACCGAGACACATCTCCGGTCAATAACCAACAGCGGAACCTGGATGCTCATATTGGCTCCTACATATTCTACGAAGATCTTTATCGGTCAAACCGCACAACAACATACGTCATTCCCTTTGTCATCGGTATGTTACTTGCCCGAGATTCAATCATCGCTATAATCATACCTAGTTCAATCCCGTTACCGGCAAGTCTCTTTACTCGTTCCGTAATGCATCATCCCGCAACTAACTCATTAGTCACATTGCTTGCAAGGCTTATAGTGATGTGCATTACCGAGAGGGCCCAGAGATACCTCTCCGATACACAGAGTGACAAATCCTAATCTTGATCTATCCAACCAAACAAACACCTTCGGAGACACCTGTACAGCATCTTTATTATCACCCAGTTATGTTGTGACATTTGAGAGCACACAAGGTGTTCCTCCGGTATTCGGGAGTTGCATAATCTCATAGTCAGAGGAACATGTATAAGTCATGAAGAAAGCAATGACAATAAAACTTAGCGATCATTATGCTAAGCTAACGGATGGGTCTTGTCCATCACATCATTCTCTAATGATGTGATCCCGTTCATCAAATGACAACACATGTCTATGGTCACGAAACATAACCATCTTTGATAAACAAGCTAGTCAAGTAGAGGCATACTAGGGACACTCTGTTTGTCTATGTATTGACACATGTACTAAGTTTCCGGTTAATACAATTCTAGCATGAATAATAAACATTTATCATGATATAAGGAAATACAAATAACAACTTTATTATTGCCTCTGGGGCATATTTCCTTCACTGATGTGTACTCCAAGTCCTCTGGATGTCTTCTGGTCCAAGAAAAATCATCGCGAAAGTTTCATTCCGTTTGGACTCCATTTGGTATTCCTTTTCTGCGAAACTCTAAAACAAGGAAAAAATAAAAACTGATACTGGGCTCTAGGTTAATAGGTTAGTCCCAAAAATAATATAAAGTAGCATATTAATGCATATAAAACATCCAAAACAGATAATATAATAGCATGGAACAATCAAAAATTATAGATACGTTGGAGACGTATCAAGTCAAGAGGAGTTTAATTCAAACGCCGAAGATAATCCCCTGCGTGGAAGTGAAGGTTATCACCGAAGATTATGATAACAAGAGTGACCCCTCAAAAATTGCTGACACGAAGCAATTGGTTCGGTGCTCGTCCGAAGGAAGTGACTGCGACCGAGAAGATTGAAGACGAATTGAAGACGTAGCATTTATTTCGTTGTTTCTCTCATCTTTGTTGAGTCATAGGACCACCGTACTACTAAGAGGGGTGTAGCATTCGAAGCTTTGATTCTCTGATGCTAAACCCAAGATCTATGTAAGTTGCGAGGGAAATCTCTTTGTGTTCCGAGCAAATACTTGCCAGCAAGAGACTGTGATCTTCTTCGCCATGAGAGATTTGTCTCTGACAGAGGAGTTAGCATTACTTGGTCCTCAGGTAATGTTACCGTTGCTCTTGAAATCCGACCGTTATGAACATGTCGGTTGGCCATTGGCTGGACCTCGTATCCAAAATGGTAATTTCCCACCAGGGCAGACTGCTGCTATAAATAGCCACCCGCACCGGCGTTGTCCGGTGGCTGCTCCGTTTGATTGTGAGAATATTGTTGAGAAACCCCCTCTCCTGAGTGATTTGAGTTTAAAATCCACCGAGAGAAAACCCCAGAACCGAAAAATTAGATAGTGGTTCAACATCACTCGAATCTAAGTCTAGTACGCTTTGTCTATTACTCTTGAGAGCTGCAAACTCTCTAGACGGTTAGGTGTCAATTTCTTCAGAGACCACGAGTAATTGTGGTTCTCGAAGAAGAAGTCTGTAAAGGTTCGAATATTGCCTTAAGTATCTACCATGAGTGATCGACATTGGTTGACGAGCCAATTGTCGAGGAGAATAGGGCGAAGAGAGTTTATCTTCTGTGTTAAATCATAACCCCTCCAACCAGACGTAGTCCTTTTGCAGAAGGGTGAACTGGTCTACCAAATTCCTTGTCGCCATCGAGCATCACTAGTTACCTCTGCCTCTCCTCTTTACATTCGAGTTGTTTCAATCATGTGATTTGTCTCGATGCATGCTTTTAGTTTCCATTCGTTAGTTTGTATTCGCTCGTTGTACACTGTTTTCATTCGCTCTGCTGGTAGGTTCCGAGAGTTTTAATATTTCCGAAGAAATTTTAAAACTCCCATTCACCCCCCCCCCCCTCTGGTAGACATACTTCATTCCTACATAATCTATACAACTATATAGTGTTCCGGTTTTGAATTGGACCTATTAGATCAATCCTGACAATTGGTTTGCTCCTATTCTAGAAATCTAACAGATGCAAGCAGTTGGATTCGTGGTGAATAGTAAAACATGGATGCCTCCATCCTATTCTAGAACCATCACATCCCATCCTTTCTAGGAAAGGAAAAACCCATAGCTAATGCCTCAGGAGCAGAGGAGACATTAAGCCCAACAGAGATGACTGGTTAGGATAATGAGAGAGAGAGAGAGTAGTACATGTTTAAAGTTCTTCTCTGTGTCACCATCAGTGTGATTGTGTCCTAACTTATAAGTACTTCTGTTATACTTAATTTCTACATTTTGCATAATGGCATTTGTGATTTTTTTTAACTAAAACCACTTTGTAATTTAAGACGTGCAATGCACATGTATACACACTAGTTTTTTAGAATGAAGGCTCACGAAGAGCCTGGCTTTGAATTAACAAAGCCATCAACCGGCCAGGAATTACAAAGAACCAACATACCAAACAAAGACTAAAAGATACAAGGGGATGATAGGGCATCTTACAATGCAACACTCACTAACAAGCACAAAATAGGAAAATGGAGCACAACCTGCTAATGTCGTTGCCCACTACACTTATGGCCTCAGACAACCGAACAGAGTAGATTGTGGAGGATCAACCCGACTGCTACGGGAAGGACCAAAATTGTGTCTATACCATCGGGCTGAGAAGGGGCAACTCCTACCTCCTCAAATGCCAAAAAGGGCCCCTACCCTCTCTTCCTGGCTCGAGGATGCCGCGCCGTCGACAAGAAAGACGTCCACCCAAGAGCTTGGACATGAGCCGGCTTCACGACCACTTGGATAGAACACGTCGCCTGACCTGCATGCAACAAGAATCACACCATGCCAGCTACAATGCCGCCACCCACGGACACCTAGCACAGAGGGAAAGCCACCTGGGGCAGACGAAGATGAAGAAATAGCATCGAGGCCAAGCCACAATAATGAGCCTTCTGAGATCAAGATCAGATGACACAGAGAAGAGTCGAGTACTCAACAACGTGGTTGTGCCCCTACCCCCAGGTAGGGAACCCATTCCCCTACCACTCAGGATCGAGGATGCCAACCTGCTAGGGCAGAAAGGCAACCACCACACCGAAGAGAACCACCAAAGAGGACGCCAGATTTGTAGAAACATGGCATCGCTCGCCAACGTAGAAAGAACCACCCTGCTACAAGATGCCTCCACCCCAAGGCACCACTCACCCATACGTACGACATCCCCAGGCACCGTCTCCGTGGAGAACACGATGCGCACAACGATGACACCGCCCAATCCATAGGGGATTTTGAGCTTTTGCTCGGGAGCAAGGTAGGGGGTGGAAAGGAAGGGTCCTCAACGGCGCCTCCAGGGAGGAAAGCGGTGCCCTTGGGTGTCGCCACCGCCGAGGCCGGACCAACCGGCCAAGGGTTTCCCTAGACCCATACTTGAGCCACCAGCACCTCACCAGCAGCCAGGGTGCCGGCATCCAAGGCCGCCGAACACTAGGATGAAAGAGGAGGAGTGAGCCAGAATTGGGGGAAGGTATCGTACCTTCAAATTTGACGAAGAGGAAGGCCTCCCGCCGCTGCCACCAACCACCAAGGCCTCGCAACCCGAGCGGCTGAGAGGCCTCTCCACTAGCACCAACGACTGACGCCTTCTGTCAAGACGTCGTCACTTCACCACCCGGGGCCGCCACCCCGGCGACTGCTGCCCTCCGCGAGAGAAACGGAGCGGCAAGGTCCCGCCGCCACCGTCACCGGCGGCCATGCGGGCTTGCCCGACGACCTCCTTGGGTGGCGGCGAGGTAGAGAGGAGGAGGAACGGGGTGGCGGCGCGAGGAAACCCTAGTTGCCGCCCGAGTCGCCCAAGCGGACGACGCAGCGGCAGAGGGGGGAAGTTTCGATTGTATACATACTAGTAATGATTAGGTTTTGTGTGTACGTGTCACAGAAGGCATCGGGTCGACTATCTTGACGCTCTCTGCTAGAGGATCAACAGACATATTACGGCTCACGTGTAGAGAGAAACTGAATGATTGTGATGCAATTGTAAATATTATTTGTATCGTGATATTGTGTAAGATTTGGGAGAGAAAGTGTCTGAATTTTGCTTCAATAGTATATATGCCTGGGATTCTGTAAATGTTGAGCTACCTGGCAGCTTCCTGATAAGTCAGTGTTATTAATTCAGCCTTCCAGATGAGAAGACCAGTCCTCTTCGGCTCTTCCCATCTAAAATTTCAGACGGTGCACCACAGTGAAATGTGTCAGTTTTTGTTCATGGAACTTCTCATTTTTCACTCCCTTACAGCCATTTTGCAGAGATGAAGCTCTGGAAAAAATACAGAGTCTTCTCTAAACAAAAAATACCGAAGAAAAATAAATCAAGTGTATAGCATCATTATACACTGGTGTCACTTGTGAGACACCAAACAACACAAGATGAGACAGCAAATCTGTAACGATCTGCATGGGCTCATCTGGATGCAATGCAGAGTATGAACAACAACCACTGGCATGAAGCCAGCTCTACCTAGCTCATCATCCTCTGGAACTCATGGAAGTCGAGGCCGCCATCGCCGTCGACGTCGTAGGCCCGTATCATGGCCTCGCAGTCGGCGACGGACCGGTCATCACCGAGCTGGGCGAGCACCCGCCGCAGCCCCCTGGCCGTGATCCTCCCGGCGGGCTGGTCCACGGCGTTGAACACCTCGAACGCCCTCCTCAGGTCCTCCTCCTGGCTGCCCTCCCCCCTCTCCATGAGCGCCACGAACCCGGCGAAGTCCAGCAGGTACCCTTCTCCCGACGACGAGGACGGCACCGTCAGGTCGTCGCCCATGGACGCGAAGAAGGCGCTCAGCTCGGCGCCGGAGATCTTCCCGTCGTTGTCCCTGTCGAAGTGCTGGAAGATCCTGCGCAGCTCCGACTTCCTGCTGCTGCCGGTGCCGGACGACCTCCTGCTCGACGACGACCGAGCGGGGGCAGCACCGGGGCTCGCCACGTCAGACCGGCCGCAGAGCAGCGGCAGGCCGAGCCTGAAGCTGCTCTTCCCCGTCAGGCGCTTCGCCGGCTTCGAGACGCTCACGTTCGCCATGAACTGAACCTTGCGTACGTCACAACTCACAAACACTAGAAGATCACTGAAGAAGTACACTTGTGCAATGCCAATGCAGCTGTGGAAGAAAAGGTATGCCGCGAGCCTCCTTTTATAGGCGCTCGGCTCGGAGCTTGGGATGCCAAAACCGGAGCAGATTTGCAGGAGCTGCCATCTTTGTGTGTGCGTTTGACCGGTCATGATGAGAAGTTCGTTGGCAACTGCCTCGCCTTCCTGAGATACTGTCAGCTACTCCCCATAGGGCAACGTGATCACATGGCTCGCGATCCGAGCGCCGCCGTCCAACCAACAACGATATCTCCGATCGAGACAGCGCCCTACTTCTTTAGTGCTTCTCCTCAGTTCAGCGACTGACAACTGAGAGAGACACCTTCCACTGAGAATTTTAACTCTCGGCAGTTTGCAGGCCTTCGGAAACTGTCAGGGAAAGTGCAAGTGAGATAGTAGTATCTCTTCTTTGACGAGGTTAGGACGATGCAGATTTCGAATACTGGAAACTTATGGGTTATGTACATGTCGTTACAGGTTCAGTGATAGTATCTGGATGTGAACTCATTATGATGTATCGTCTCAGATGCAACGGTACGAGTCGATAAAAACACTCTGAAATATGAAGTATCAACCGATCACAGTAGTGGTTCCTGATCTGGCTTTCTTCAAATTTCAAGTTTGGAAGGCAAAAAAAGAAGAAGATGGATACTGAGATTTCAAAAGAGATCTCCTTACAGCAGTTTGGGGGGCAAGGAAATCTGAAATTCTAATGCGATGGTTCAACAACAATGCAACTGCTGAACCTCCATGTGCCTCTCATGGATGCCATCAACCGCTGGGAGTTAGGAATTGTGCAAGTCACATGTTTGTGTGGCACCACCACATGGCAGATGCCACTAGATGCTGCTGCTTATCAGTCAGTTGGTAGATAAATAACCCACCTGAAGCTCATCATTGGGTTCCCGCATCGAAGCTTGCCACTAGAAGAATCTTCTTGCTAGTTTATGCGCATCGAGCGTTAGTTTGACCAGAATGAAGATTGTCAGGTACCAACTTGACATTCAAAACACAAGGTGTTGATACCCCCCAAGTTCATCACACCGACCACTGAAATAATGATAGAAGGTTCATCACAACCAAGCATGTACTAACCACTCAAAGCTGAAACCATCCATCAAGTGCTAACCACTCTTGTAGCACCAATTACCAAACCTGGCTCCCATTTGCAGGCACAAACAACAGAGCGTTCATTAGGTGCTAACGAACTGTAGTGAGTCTATTCATTTGCAAGAGATTAGATATCAGTGAACAAAACGGGTCCCGTGATGGCGACCCGTGGCCGTGGCCGGCGCCTAACGATGGCGTTCAGGCCGCAGCCGCCGTCGCCGGCGGAGACCTCCGCGAGAGGGGCCTCGAGTGGATCTCGCTACTCATGTCTGGGCTCAGAGAGCGGTTCATCAGACGAGGAGAGTCCTCCGGCCGTTGGTGTTCAGATGGCGCTCGACGTTCTGGATCAGGAGGAGGAGAATTCGGGGTGGACTCCAGTGGGTAGCACAAGGAGAAAGAGGACCGAGGCGGAGATTGTTCAGCAGTTCTGGGTAGATGCCGGATTCCCAACTCCGGCGTCTCGCTTCTGGGGAAGACGAACATCTTCGTCGCCGGCGACGCCGACGGCTAACGCAGGCATGGAGCCTTCATCTTGCAGGGATCAAGAGATTTCTGTGGTGGAGGGTTCGCCGGACCGGGAGCAGTCTCCATCACCGGTTGGCTCGACGGCGACCGGATTACCTGTTCGGAAGGCGCCTTCGTCGCCGACTGGCATTCGCGTATCGCGCGGTCCTCGCATGGGCAGTTGGATGGGACCTCTTCCACCACGCCGGATCACTCCGCCGCCTGTGCTAGGGCAGTTCATTGCCTCGGCCAAGATGGTGTCTGTGCCTGGCCGGTTTGGATCGCCGGCGCCGGAGATCTCAGCGGACGAGGAGGCGAGATCAAGGGCAGTTACGGATGCGTTTTCTCAGGAAGTTCAACGTGCGTCATCTACGCCAAGCGGGCCAGACTTGCATGCGGTACATGCCTCGGGCCAGGAGTACTCGTGGGCCTGGCTGCGTCATCGCATGCGGGCTCTGTGGCCGGGCAAACCTAAGCCGGTGGCCTCGAACGTCATCACAGATTCATCTTCGTCTGTGCTGTCGCCCTCACCTTCGTCGCCTGTAGCCGTCACACCATCGACTTCAGACGCAACAGCCAGCTTGCCGCCCGGTGCCATCCCACCGCCGGTACCATCTCTCACCGGCTCGAACCGCGCCAGGTCGGGCCGCTCCTACGCGGTGGTCGCCGCGTCCTGCCACAGGCGATGGCGGGCGCGCCCCCGCCGCCGCAGACCCCCTCGTCCGCGGGTGGGCAGACACCGGCAACGCTCGTTCGCGTGTCCTTCGTGGGATTGGATCCTGTGTCCTCACGTCAACCTGCTGCTGGGATCGGCAACGCAGGCTCCACGGTTCCTCCTCAACTTCAGCGAGGGCCGGCTCCCGCGTATGCATACGGTGGGGTGCAGTACCAGATGCAAGGTCAAGGGATGCATTACGCAGTGCAGTCTGGACTTACTCCCACGTACATTGCTCCGGTTGCAGGGGCGGCTCGTTCCATTCAGTTCCAACCTGCTAGTGGTGCTCCAATTCAGCAACAGCAAGCAGGTTTCACAAAGGGATACCAGGGCGCTGCTCAGAAGCGCAAGAAGAAAAAGAAATGGCAATCTCAGCAGCAGCTCCTTGGAGGTAAGTTGCAACAGGGCTTTCAATACCCACAGCAATACGTGACTACTCACCAACAGGTTTCGAACCAGTATGTACCGCAACATCACATGCAGTCACAGCAGTCTGGACCGCAAACGCAGATGCACCAGCAGTCACAGTTGCCATTGCAACAGCCGCAGGGACAGGGACAAGAAACTAGCATCACTGCACCCTCTATGATGACTCCTATGCCTAATGTCCACGGGGATCCTCCTACGACCAAAGGAAAAACCAAAAAAGGGGTTCGTTGTTGGAAATGTGCAGTTGAAACGCATGCGGCTAAGGATTGTCCGGTTCAGCATTATTGTTACATTTGCGATAAAATTGCACATCCAACTCTGCGGTGTCCCGTTCTTAAGCTCCCTAAGCCTCATGCTTTTGTTTCGGGAGTGGGAGCTGAAGAGACGTATTTTGCTCAGTTACCTGACTGTGTTGTGAAAGAGCACTTGGCACCGACTCAGACTCCTATCGCTTGTGTTCGTGTTAGCGGTGTGATGGTGCCTGCTAGCATTATTGAGAGCCAGATTGCGAGGAGATGTCCGGTTCAGACTCAGTGGAAATGGGAGGCCATACAGCATGGGGAGGATGCTTACCTTGTTAGCTTCCCCTCTTTTGAGGATTTGGACAGAGTTGATGGTATTCAAATGAATGTGCCTTCAGTTAATGCTCAGATCACCATTTCTGCATGGAAATCTCAGGACATCCCACATAAGTTGAAACTCAAGCAGGTTTGGCTTCATGTCGACGGTGTCCCTCACAGAGTTCGTCACTTTTGGGGTCTCTGGGCAGTTGGCACTTTAATGGGCAAAACCTTGGACGTTGATCTCATCAGCTTGAGACGTCGTGGGATAGTCTGTATCCTAGTAGCCATGACTACCACTCATATTTTGTCGAAGGAGAAAGATGATGTGGGACATTTCTTTTCCACGGATGTGATCGTTAAACTCAAGGGATATGCTTTCACGTTCAGGAGGGAACCGACAGACTTCATATCAGACCCGGAATTTGTCCCGTTTATTTGGAGGCAAAAAGGTGATGATGCGGATGATGATAACACTGGAAAGGAGCGGGATGATGACATGGATACCCCTGAGCATGCTGCTCTCTCCTCCAACCTGCAGTCATCTAGTTCGGCTAATGCTAAAGATGTTCACATGACTCAAGTGCAACAGCGTGGGCTAGCGAGCGTTGTTTCTCCCACCTCCCACGCTGCTAATGGTGAGCTTGCAAGCAGGCTCACATGCTCGGGTGCACACACCAACGTTGGTGTTCTGCATGGTAATGCATGCATGGACGATTTGACGCTGGGTCAGCTTGCTCCTTCGGATGACTTGGCAGACTCCGCGGCCACCGCGACCGCGGACATTTTGGACAACTCGGCGACTGCTACCACTGAAGTAGTGGTTTCCTCGGCGACCGCGGATCCCTCGTCGACGACTACCATGGACATTGCGGACCCCTCGGAGCCCGCGACCGCGGACATGGTGGATCCCTTAGCGGCCACGGCGGCACACTCGGCATATGCGGCTCCTTCTTCACCGACAGCGGCGTCTTCATGCATGACTCCATCTGAGAGTGTCGGGGAGGGGATTGCTACTCCACCCTCATCCCCTCCTCCGGCAACGAATCTTGTGTGACTACCTTCATCGGGTGTGACACCTACCCGCCGAAGTAATCGACATAAGGTTGCCGACGACGGGAGGACGGATACTGATGAGGACTCCTTGGCCAAGGCTATGCGGCGTAAAGAAGCGCAGAATCTAGACAGCTAAGGTATTATGTCGTCACCCAAATCCTTTTTATCTTTTTCTGCTACAACCATCGTTTCTAAGTTGAATAATGTTGGTGTTAGCCTAGGAGGTAATGAGAAGGATATTTCTATTTCGGCAAACGCTTTGAGACATGTGGAATACGACCGTTTTAAAGGTTACTCCACGAGTTTCTAGCAAGTCTTTTGTCTCACATCTAGATGAGGAGGAGCTGCATGCCACATCAGATGGTCAGCTACTCTCTCATTTAGTTGGACAGGTTTCGGATGTGGGCCTAGATGAACCCGGACTTAGTTCATTGATTGAGCTTACAGCTTCCGGACGTAAATCAAAGGCCTCCCGTTCCAAAAAAGGCCGCAAACCCTCAAAGAGGGCTAAGTTTTCTAAATCTCCTATTGTTTCCTCATGAATGGCATGTTCTTTAATAGCAGAGGTCTTGGTGACTTGGCTAAACATCTATTCATTGCGGAATGTAATAGGGAATACAATTTAGACTTTTTGGCTATCTCTGAAACGGGGAGACGTGATTTCTCAGTAAGTCTGCTTAACCATCTTTCTGGCGGGATAGACTTCACTTGGATTTCACGACCGCCTAGAGGTCGTTCTGGGGGCATTTTACTTGGTGTAAACACAGGGACTATGGATGTTTTGGCTAGTTCGGATGGTGAGTTTCATATTAAACTCCATATTCGCAACAAGGCCGACAACTTCACATGGACTCTCGTCGCCGTGTATGGTGCAGCCCCGGATGAGTTCAAGGCCGAGTTCCTCCATGAATTGGTTAATCTGGCAAAAGATAATCCATATCCCATTCTTATTGGTGGTGATTTCAATTTGCTTCGATTTCCAAATGAGAAAAGCCGTGGCAGGTTTGATGATCATTGGCCTTTCCTTTTCAACGCTGTCATCGACAGTCTAGATCTGCGAGAGGTTTCCATGATTGGAAGATAGTTCACTTGGGCGAATAGTCTTCCGGAACCGACATATGAGAAACTAGATCGCGTTCTAATGGATACCGACTGGGAATCTAAATTTCCTATGGTGTATGTTCGTGCTCTACCTCGTATCGAGGCTATATCAGACCATGCACCCATTCTCCTAACTACGGTTTGCCACGACCACAACATAGACGCAAGTTCAAGTTTGAACTTGGGTGGTCGCTTCGGGATGGCTTCCATGACATGGTCAAGGAGGTGTGGGAGAAACCGGTGGCCGGGCCTACCCCAATTCACAAATGGAATAACAAAATGCGTGCATTACGTAAATTCCTTGGTGGTTGGGCTAGGCATACGGTGGGTATCCTCAGAAAGGAGAAGCTTCGCCTTTCATCTATCATTGATGAATTAGAAGCTTTGGCAGATGTTAGACCTCTATCTGAGCATGAAATCGAGATCAAGAGTCATTCGAATGCACAGATAGCTAGCATGCTGCGTGAAGAGGAACTGAAATGGTATCAACATTCTAACTCTCAGTTTATCCTGAAAGGTGACGCGAATACTAGATATTTCCATGGAGTCGCCAATGGCAGACACCGGAAGAAAATTATTCATTCCCTACAACAGGATGAGGGCACAATTGAGGGGCATGAGCAACTTAAATCTTATATCACTAATTATTATAAAAATTTGTTCGGAGCCCCAGAGGAAGGAGACTTCTCGATGGATGAGTCCCGAACAAATGACATCCGCCAGGTTTCTGATGAGGAAAACAGCCTTCTAACAGCCCCATACTCTGAGGAGGAAGTTAGAAAGGCGGTTTTCCTAATGGAGCACAACAAAGCCCCGGGTCCGGATGGTTTTCCCGCTGAGTTCTATCAGCACTTTTGGGAAGTCATCAAACCGGATCTCCTACTTTTGTTTAGCGACTTACATGCTGGCCAACTAGAATTGTTTCGCTTAAACTCGGTGAGATTATTTTATTACCTAAGGTTAATGAGGCTGAAAGGATACAACAATATAGACCTATTTGCCTTCTTAATATTAGTTTTAAAATATTCACGAAGGTTGCGACTATTAGGCTAAATTCGGTTGCTGAACATGTGGTTTGTCCTTCACAGACAGCTTTTATGCAAGGCAGACACATCCTTGATGGTGTTGTTATCCTTCATGAAACAGTCCATGAATTACACCGAAAAAAGTTGAATGGGGTGGTTCTCAAAATAGACTTTGAAAAGGCTTATGACAAAGTCAAGTGGCCCTTTCTTCAACAGACTCTCAGAATGAAAGGATTTTCTGCAGAGTGGCGTGCTATGATCCATAGTTTTGTTTCTGGAGGTAGTGTTGCCATTAAGGTCAATGATGACATTGGACACTATTTCCAAACGAAGAAGGGTTTGCAACAAGGTGACTCGGTATCGCCCATGCTATTCAATATAGTGGCGGATATGCTTGCAATCATGATTGAGCGTGCCAAGGTTGATGGCCAAATTGAAGGGGTAGTAAATCATCTAGTTGATGGTGGTCTCTCTATACTTCAATATGCCGATGATACGATTCTCTTCATGGATCATGACCTCGAGAAAGCGAGAAATCTAAAACTAATTCTATCAGCATTCGAGCAACTCTCGGGTCTTAAGATCAATTTTCATAAAAGTGAATTGTTTTGCTTTGGCGAGGCTCAAGACGAGGCCCACCTGTACGCTGAACTGTTTGGATGCAGGTTGGGCCAGTTTCCGATCACATATTTGGGGATACCGATACATTATCGGAGACTCACAAATGCTGAATGGAAACACGTCGAGGAGAGACTTCAGAAAAGACTTAGTAGTTGGAAAGGTAAACTGTTGTCTCTAGGTGGAAGATTGGTCCTCATAAATTCAGTACTTAGTAATATGGTACTATATATTATTTCCTTCTTCCAGTTGCCGAAACGAGTTTTACATAGATTGGATTATTTCCGATCAAGATTCTTTTGGCAAGGAGATAGCGAGAGAAAGAAATATCGACTGGCCAAATGGAGTGTGGTTTGCCGTCCCAAAGACCAAGGCGGGTTGGGTATTCATGACCTTGAGGTTAAGAATAGGGCCCTCCTCGGCAAATGGTTGTTTAAATTTCTGACGGAAGAAGGTGTATGGCAAACCCTCCTAAGGAGGAAATATGTGGGCTCCAAGGCGGTATCCCAAGTATACTGCAAGCCTGGGGATTCCCACTTTTGGGCGGGTCTAATGGCTACGAAGAAATATTTCTTCTGCTATGGATCCTTCTCAATTAAGGACGGCTCGGAAATTAGATTCTGGGAGGACAGATGGCTAGGGAATGCCACACTCCGGGAACAATATCCGGCTCTATACAACATTGTGCGCCACAAGGGTGATACTATCGCCACGATAATGGAATCATTTCCGCCAAATGTGACGTTCAGAAGAGATTTAATTGGACCTAGACTCCAATCGTGGAACAGCCTGCTCCAGCGGTTGTCCACGGTGCACCTATCACATGGGTCTGATGTATTTCGATGGAACCTTCATGGGAATGGAAAATTCTCAGTGGATTCCATGTATAGAGCGCTAATCCAGTCTATGTGCCAGTTGATAATAAGAAGAAGATCTGGAAGATGAAGATACCTCTTAAGAATAAAATCTTTGCATGGTATCTTCGTCGCAGAGTCTTTTTACTAAAGATAACCTTATTAAGAGGAATTGGAATGGAAGTCCGCAATGTGTCTTTTGTCACCATGATGAGACAATAAAACATTTATTCTTCCAATGCAAATTGGCTCGTTCTATATGGTCAGTCATCCAAATAGCTTCTGGCTTGTATCCTCCTTGTAGTGTTGCTAATGTATTTGGCAACTGGTTACATGGGATTGATCACAGGTTTAGAACTTTTCTCAGGGTGGGAGCGCTTGCCATTATTTGGTCGCTTTGGCTATGTAGAAATGATAAGGTTTTTAACGATAAAAGTACTTCCCTGATGCAGGTTCTCTACAGATGTACCGGGACTCTTCGTTTATGGTCCTCTCTACAACGCGTGGAGAATCGAGAACTGTTTACGGAGGTGTGTACACGATTGGAGGCTACGGCGAGGGATACTTTTACCCAGCATGGGTTGCAACATGATTTTAGGATTGACCCCCTCCGCTTTAGGCGTTATACGGACTCTTCATGTTTTTGTATTTCGCCTTTTTATCATTCATTTGTGTGAGAAGACATTTTTGGCTGTGTGCATCTTAGTAATGCAGAGGCCGGGTGTAATGCTTAAATCTTTTAAGTAATAAAGTGCCCTTTTCGAAAAAAGCATGTACTATAATTTTTCCAATGAGTCTGTATGGCTCCAGAAGTTACATCATGTTATCGAAACGTTCGGTAGCTCTTTTCCCGGAAACAAAGAAACTCTGCATCGATTAATGTAAGCGAAGCTATCTTCATTGTTGCAAAGTATCAATATAAAAAATTGAAATAGAGAAGTAGTCTTGGTAAAAACCTTGTCTTCGGCCGGTGGCCGGAGCCGGTGATGGTGAAGCCCCAGGCGCCGTTTTCTTCTTGGAGGCATCATCGAGGTGAAGCTCTCACCTCCTTCCGCAACCTCCGGGGAAACCCTTGATCAGTCGATCGGACGATGGCGGTGCTCACGTGTCGTTGCCCCATTGGAGGCATCATTCTTGGGGGGGGTGTCATCGGCTAGATGGACCGGTGGACGACTACAGCGGTGGAGCGGCATGGCATCTGGCGCGTCGACAAAGGCGGGTCTCGGCGGCATGGGGCAGCGGGGTCTTGGCGATGGTCGCATGTTGATACGCGCGCAGGATCGTGGTGCTGCCTGGCGTTGTGGTGGCGTCGACAGCAGTTTGACCTGGTAAGGCATATGCATTGATCTCTCCTGAGGATGGGATGGCGGAAGATGACGGCGGTGGATTCTTTAGTGTGTGAATGTGGTGTGTGCTAAGGGTCTGCTACACCGGTTAGTGCTCTCGACTCGTTTTCAGGCAGCCTATGGGTGGCCACCGGATTAGATGGTGTGCGTGAATGCGCCAGGGCACTCCATGAGACTTGTAGGTGTAGCGATTAAGGTTGCCAGGAAGGTGGCTTTGGGTTGATCCATATATCTACTTTGTCAGACCAGTGTCAAAAAACGTCTTACATTATGGGACGAAGGGAGTAACTAATAAAGATGGCTGTGTGGATCGCTTGATGCAGAGGCCGGGGTAATCCTCCTTTTCGTCAAAAAGAAAAAAAACGCATGCAACACTAATCCTATTGCTAGACCTTCATTCAAACTGGTTGAACATAACCCGAATCACCATCCAAGTGGCACCTAAAGAGACCAAAGAATCACATGCATCCACACATTGTAGTGAGTAGCCTATGAAAATTTGAAACTATTTCTTTTTAGGAAAATTATTATCACAACAGCGTCGTATATATAAAGCACACACACCAACCTGGATTTGAACCTTAAGTTGTGTACTTGCCCCCCTATAACCGATTCTTATCTTAAACACATTCGAGATAATAATCAGCGAGGGCAGGTTCCAAGCCACGAAGACAGTCTGCCTCAAAAGCAGGCGAAAAGGCAGAAGAGAAACAAATGTTGAATTATTTCCTCCATATTGCAATAACATCATTTCTTATTGTCGTCCCACTTCAATGTAGTGAAGTTATTCATTAAGATTACCCCACTGCCTAGATACTACGGAATAAAGGAAGTGATAGTAGGCTTTCGTTGGTATGACCGAGGAAAACCCAGAAGCATTGAGCCACCAACGAAACACATCGACATCTAGGTACCCGTTAAGTTGTTTGACATTAACCACTAAACACAATTAACCATGAAGTCCATTCTCACTAGTTAGTGTTTGTCAAAGCTAACATTCACTGAAACCCCGTTTATGTTAACATTCAACATGTTTTCTCTAACAATGTTGTACAATGTTGGATATTGCTCGCTAAGTGGACAATCAACCAACCACGAGTCTTCCAAAATTGTGTGTTAGTGCCATTCATACGGTAGAAGAAATCCTCTTTGACCCACTTGAGTCATTTCTAGGAAGGGAGTTAGAGGGTTTCAAAACAAGTAGTGATGATATTTTAGAGTGGAAGTATTCTTTTCATAATGGCTCTTACCAAATCATGTTGTCATCTACTCCCTTCATTCCTAAATATAAGTCGTTGGGGGAGTGTAAACTGAACTCCCCCAATGATTTATATTTCGGAACATTGGTAATAATAACTTAAACAACCATTTATAACTTTGAGGTTCTCCATTGCTACTACAATTTTCTAAAGACATCGAGACCCTTATGTAGATTTAGTAATTAAGGATGACAAATCAAGGGGCTATTGTGTGTGCTAAGTGTATGAACAAGATTTAGCATCTCAACTGAATGCTGTAATGCATTGTCGACCCCCCAAAAGGAGAAAACTTTAGGTTTTCTAAAAGTATATTGTCTGTTGGTGATATTGTTGAGTCACAAAAGCCACACTATTTAGAGGGGGTGTTCAAGGTGAACAAGAAGTGATCATTTCTCTATCTTTAATTTCTCACTACAAAAAGGAAAAAACCAAACAAATCATAAGTTAATTTTGAGCTGAAAACAAGGGGATGTTGGACTATCTAGGGTGTGAACCCTAGAGTGATGGATATGCATAAGTGCTCCAGGGCATCTGTTGATGGTAAGGATACCTACTTGGAGGGCACCTACTCAGACGAGTGTCTAAGGACTCCCAAGTCATGCACCCGCTAGACACTCGTAGAGGATAAGGACATGTGAACTATGTCAGGGATATGTCAATTATGGGAGAAATGTTTCCCATAATAGTAGATCACTTGATTGTATCATATCCCCTAAAGATAGTTGCCAGACTATTTGGCTCTTTCCTTCCTATATAAGGGACATGATATCCCCTGCCAAAGGATAAAGACACACGGAAAAGCATTATGCGCGGAATCTAGTTCTTTAGATGAGTTCAACACTACTATAATCCTCTCATTGATCAATAAACATAGATAGGTAGGACATAGGGCTATTAAACCTTCAGGTCCTAAACTTGGGTAAAACCACCATGCCACCTTCATCATTGGTGAGATCCCCTAGGGAACCACCCATCCCTCTACATCCTTCCACAACTCCACATGGATCATGAGATCGGTGGTGCATTAATCATTGATATTTAGAGCATTGCTTGTACCTATGGGGTCGGCTACCCGAGTAAAACTCAGAGTGTCCAAACCAAATCTATGTCTTTTAGTATTTGGCCCTGCTCGATTCCCTTGCCGAACTATCATGGGTGATTCCAAGAGTGCTCGGGTCGGACTATTTGGGGCTTATGGCATGTACTATCTGAATGTTGTTTTCCCCTACTAAAGTTGGTTTGACCAGGTTGTTGGCCTACTGGAACATGGTACCCCCAAACAATCTGTGATTGTTGGCTCAGCTTCTTCATGGCTGAAGGCTTGAACTTCTCGTGGTTGCTGATCACTCGGACTGAATAGATGTACTAAAATCGTGTAATTGTTATCTTGGATATAGATTTATAAATAATGTTATGTCCCCTTTGCCAACCAACTCTTTGTCTAATTTCATATATGAGCACATTGAGCACTCTTGACCCTCTCCAACCCATTTGAGCCAACCCTTAGTGGGAAATAACCATTCTCCCTTGAAGTTAGAGGAATGGCCGCCAACAGTGGATGCTAAACGACAACTTAAAGATGGGTGGGAGCGACTTATCTGGCTGACCTGCATATCCAACATCTCCTAGGTAGAACTTACCATCATGGATATTGATCCCATTAGACCGGTCCATGTTGTCAGCAAGAATGTTTGCATCAAGGGTTGATCTTTCCCAACCACTAACACATATGTGAACTTGGGATCAAAGTCAACATCAACAAGCACATTCTGGTTGGTGTAGTGCTTTCTATCTTTGTATGTTGCAGGTTGTGACCTCGTCACTCTAGCAGTCACATGAGTACCATCAGTTGCGCCAATACAATCATATGATGCCATGAACAAACTGGTATGGTTCACAACAATACAATGATATCATGGCGCGAACTAACAATTAGTGCTACCCACCTTGAAATATGGATACCTTTTGTAGCTCATTCATAACACCGAAGGAGTTTGACCATTAGGTTGTTTGACCATTTTTCCTCTGAGATCTCCAATCACATAGAGAATTTGCTTTAAATATGGGGATATTATCTCATTAGATCTCCTAAATGTATTGTGAATCACTCCGAACCTCTGGTTATGACCCACAACGTAAAGGAACTTGCTACTTGCTATTCCACAAAGGTGTGGATGCTATCTTTTAGCAACGCCTCTCCATAAATGTCTTCACAAGTAGGGCAAAAGGGGCTCTTCTCATTCGAAGCATATTCGCATCCTCTACCTATCTCGAGGAAACATTGGAGCATATGTGACCCTACTCCTGGAATTGCAATGAACCGCTCTCTTGTGGAATGTAGGAAGTACATCTAGAGGTGGGATGAATAGTCGACTAAGAAAAAAGGTCCTTTTTTGCCAAATTTTAGTTTCCTTGGCAATTTTGAGTTTTCCTATGGTAGTCTATCAAGCACCCTACATAGGCAGCGGAAAGTAAAGACATGCAAAGTGTAAATATGTGGTAGAGTTGGAGATATGCAAACACAGAGTGGCTCAGTGAAGATTTTTCCCATGGTTCATATAGTTGGTGCTATCTTACATCCACGATGACAGAGCCTTAGATCCACTAAGGACCTTACAAGGATCCCGGTTGCAAATTCCATGAAAGAACAAGTCCACGAAGGACACTCACCCGAAGGGTCGACGAAGGAGCAACCAACCTATGCCACGATGGCTGACGCCCACAAAAGACTAGCCTCACTCAGGGTAGATCTTCACAAAGTAAGCGACCTCCTGGCCCATACAAACTTCTCGAATTTTTTTCACAAATTCGAAGACTTCCAAGAACCTAATCGATCTGGGAAGCGCACACCCTCTAAAAGTAATAGAATTGAGGTTGCTTGGTGATGAATCCCTTGCTTTTTTTCTTCAAAAGATAATCTCCTTTTGCACTCAACTCTCATGAGATTTGGCTTTGGATTGGAGAAGTGGGAGAGAAAAGCAAATCGGATTATAACTCATAGGATTGGCTTGGATGGTTGGAGTAGAAATCCCTTTGAGATCAACACAAGAAGGTGGAGTTCTCTCTCAGAACATGTGATATGAGTGAAGTTTGCTTCGAGTAAACTGATGGGATAAGTTGGGGTATATATAGGCTTGACCAAAAGTTTGTCTGTTACACGCTTTTGACACATCTCAGAAGTTCCATAGTGATTAGCTTGGAGGCTTCGACATGTGCAAATGTGGCAACATTCAAATCATTTGGATGGTTCAAAGGGATAATATTTGGAGGTTCCAAGGTGATTACCTTGGTAGTGGCACACTCTCTGTAACCACTTTTGAAATTCCGAGCGAGGGGCTTCGGAAATTCTGAGAGAGAAATAGAAGGTTTGCCAGATTCTTTTGGTGGTTCCGAGTGGAGTTCTTGGCAACTCCGAAGTGCTACGACTTGCAGCGACTATATCTAGACGAACTGCTTGGCGGTTTTGACGGGAAGAGCTTGGTAGTTCTGAGGTGTGAAAGTTAGGTAGATATAGTGGAGGAATTTGAAGGCTTTTGATGGCAATTGAAGTTTGGTATTTAAGCACTGAGCGAAAGAAACTCATCACAACATCCTTATCCCCTTCTGATACTATCGGCATGCATATGGACTCGATGTGATCTAGGATCACTAAAATGAAAATGGTGAATCCTTGGCGTGGCCAACACTTGTCTTCATGATAACTTGTGGGGGTCACCTTTCATTTTCTTTGTTGCAACCAAATGAAACTTTCCTGAGATAACCTAGTAAAACATTAGTTCCTCAAGATATGTTGACATTAATTACCAAATCTACCAACGGAATTAGATGCATTTTCATGGATCAATAGAAGCCAACCATGAATCACAACTATGAGTGAAGTTTCCTAAATGATAAGCTTCACCTATTCGTCCTAGTGAAACCGATGTCGTGGAAAGTAACAGCAAAACCGACCCTACACCTTACCTAACGACCTAAAAGTGGAGGGATGATGGGTGGCCGTATGATGCTTGTTGCCATGGGAGACGACGACGACGACCTATCGATGCTGGAGACAAGGCAGGCAAGACGGAGACGGGGACGAAGGGAGCGAGCAACTGACGGTGGGGAGGAGCACCTCCCAGTGTCGATGATCTAAGTCGTCATTGCGGGCAGTGCAAAAAACCGAGGTTGGATTTTCATCTCCTGTCGTCTCCAAGCCTGCTCCCCCCGGTAGCCCCCCCCCCCCCCCCCCCATATCTCGTCAACTTGGCTCCATGAAAAACCCTGAATTCAAGCGTTCCTCTAGAGCCAGGTTCTAGACTACATTGAGTACAACACGGGCCAGCGCATATCACAAGCAAACAAACAGATTTTGTTTGCATCCACTCAGCCTGTTTGGAGTTTATGTGAGCAACCAAACACACCACTAGTCGATGCAATTATATGGGTGACCTCAAGTTTGGAAGGAAAATAGACTTTGAACATATTCTCGCCATGTGGCACATCCAAACAAAACTGGTCCACTGGGATGAACCATTCTTGCTCCACCACCACTGCCTCGGCACACATAGATCCCCCCATCAAGCGAACGAAGCTCGTCCATGAACTCTCTTGCTTTAGATGATAAGATATCAGGCATCTCAAAAAACATGATCTCCTCCGATGAATATAAGCAAACAAAGAAAGTAAGAGACCACATGCTTCAGCAATTTTGAAAATTCAGTAGCTGAACCAATGGTTCAACTTCACGGTATAATTTATATTTATCACTTTGTTCTGTCCTAATACAGTGACAACATCAGTTTCCTTTTGATACAATAACACCATAGACCCATGAGAATGTACAACATTTTCCTTGCAAGCAAATCTGGCCTCAATGATGAATACATAGTCCTATTGCAACAGTACTTGTCTTCACCAAATAGAATGTAAGATTTCCTGTTCTCCAGAGGGACTTGTCTATGAACCAACCTCAATCCAACACCTGCGTCTTTAGCAATCTCAACCCAACAAAATGAATCCCTCACGCAGTACTTGATTTATCTACTGTTTTCTCACCAACACTGACCAACTCTGGTACTTTATTAAGTAACCGGTTCATCTCATCAGAAAATTCAATCTTGGCTCGATTCGACTTTCCTCCGACAACCACTGTAGTTCCATCTTGCAGCGCCCACAGCTAAGAACAGATTAAACCATAAATGTGTAGCAGTTGATACAGTGATCGTCGAAGACAACCATGAAAAAAGAAGTAGCGTATTTGAAGCTTTGCACACACCTGAGCATGTGAAAGATAGCTAATGCAGGTCGTCAACATGAGCGCGCCGAATCCAGCATATACGATAGGAATTCCGGGATCAGTCTGATGGAAAAGAAAATACAAAACAGATTTAGTAACTCATGCAGCATGCACAAATGGTTCAAAAGGGCAACACTGAATCTGTGGTCCTGACCTTGAGATCCAGACCAGTACTGCCAATAGCGTCTTCAATTAGTATTTCATTACCATTGATTTCAATGGGGAGTTTAGAGCTTGGCCGGCGAACTCCTACAAACTTGCCATCTTGATCATACAACACAATAGACTGAAGATCTCGAGCAAGCATTGATCTACAAGTCATGAAGAAAAGCGGTTAATAATCTCCTAGCTAATATCTCAATTACATTATTAGCTCAGGATAGGGAAAAGGTTGAACATACATTCCCTTGACACCTGAAGAATCAGAGTCTTCAAGTGGCAAGAATGTTCCGTATAGCTTTTTATTGCCATTCAGTTGCAAGGGTGCCATGGCCAAGTTAAAAGGTCCTTCACCATTTTTCTTCACCTGTAATGCTGAAAACCCCCAGTCCGTTTGGTATATCGTGATCCCACCATACCTCAGGGGATCATTAACTTTGATCGTCCTCCTCATTACTTCTTTGCCATCAAGGTCGAAAAGTGAAAGATCGCTATAAAATTGTGAAACCTGACAAATTCAAAAGATATGCTTATCTGTCAATCTAGTGTCACGTGAGCACGCAAGTGTAGTAAACTCCGGAGCAAAGTGGTTACCTCTCCACTATCATAGTACTCCATGTAGAACCGATTGACATGGACTTCCGTATTGAAAACATCCGGTGCGACGGAGAAAATGCCTTTGGGTTTCATGATATCTCCAATGACGAAATTCAGCCCTTGGGGGACATCAACCGAGCCTTTAAAGCTTCCGGTCGCAGAAAGAGTGGCACCTGCCATGACAAAAATCATCGCCACGTGCACACCGATAGGCGCATACCGACCAGCCAGACCCTTGAAGGCATACAAGGATGGGCCCTTTGTGAAGACCTGCAACACATCAAGCACTAACATGCTGAGAAGGCAAGAACCCAATTTGGGGCAAATGTATTGCAATGAAGGTGACAGTCACCTCATATCCGGCACCCATCAAGATGACCCCCAAATCCTGAATAGATGCGCGGGGAAGAGATTCCGCAAAATCTTGCTTCCTAATGCTTCCCCCTGAACTCATAAACGACCATCTGCAAGATGAGCAGCCGTTGGCACCTGATATTAACAGTCGATCCTCGCCTCTGATGTCTGATCATTGAGCTCGTGATGAACAGGACATACATACCTTTTCGCCACCTTCACCATGGGCAATTGGGTGGTGAAGGTGCAGGCCATTAGCGAGGCCGCGAGGAGCGCGAGTAAGCCGAGGAAGACCGGCGAGGAGAACATGTGGTCGAAGCCCGGGGTGAGGATCCACCTCCAGGTGATGAAGCCGAACACCGGGTTGTCCTCGGGGAACTGCTCGAAGTAGTGGCTCGGCGGCTCTCCCTGGTCAATCACCGTGCCTGCCATCGCAATTCCAAAAATCATAAGCACGCGAGCTTCCCGGAAGCATTTGAGCAGACATCAGCAGCGCGGTGTCGCGACTCAGAAGGAGGAACAAGCACCCTACCCAGGGCCATGAGGCCGGCAATGGCGAACATCTCGGCGATGGCGAGCGGGAGGTTGGACAGGACCGACAGCGTTCGCTTGGTCGCGCGCCTCAGCGCCCGCAGCGCCGCGCCGTCCTGCTTCACCTCCGGCGCCTTCCCCTTCCCATCCTCGCCGTCTCCCTGCTGGGCCACCGGCGGCGCGGCGTCGAAGAACACGACCTGCTTCTTGCCCTTTCCGGCTCCGGCGGGGATGACCCCGCGCTTGGGCCCGCCGCCGTCGTCACCCCCCTGCCGCGGCACGTCGCAGGAGACACGGAGGCGGGCGCAGCGGGCGGGGAGGCGCGGAGACGGCGGGAGGAGGCGGTGGCAGGCCCTGGAAGGGTTCAGGAGGAGGTAGCACGTGGGGGACGGCATCGCCGCCGACGCCGTTGGCTCGGCGGGGAGGAGGAGGGAGTGGGGGAGTCGAGGAGGAGTGGCGACGCATCGTTGGCTCGCTTGCTCCCGCGCGAAAAAAAAGAGGCAACGGATAAGGTGTCGTGCCCGCGTCCGGCGCACAGGTGAAGTGAGAGGCAAATATCTTGCGTCTGGGCCGGTGATTTTATTCGGATCCTTATACGGGTTCTAGCTTCTCGTGGCCTCGTGGGCTACAACGCCTAGTTGGTGACGGCGTGTTTACGGCGGGAGGACTTATTGGTCGCTCTTTGCGACTAAATGCTGGTCAATCGCACAGAACAACCCATAATTCGGCCAGTCAAGATTTTACATTAAAAAATGTTTATTTTTAAAGTAAAAAATATTTTTTTGAAAACTTTTTGAAAATTGTGAACATTTTTTAAAACATCCTTGAACTTTTTATTTGAAAATTGTGGACATTCTTTAAGAATTCTGATTTGTTTTTTAAAAAATCTGAACATTGTTTGAAAACATGAATCGAAAAAAGCATGTGAAGAAAAAAAAGGGGGAAAGGGATTTTTGTAGCTAACTAAATGGGTAGGCCATCTCACCTACCCTTTGCTGGTTCCTTGTGTGAATAGGCGACAATTCGCCGCAATAGGTGAGGAATAGGATTCACCTTCTACGCGAACAATGGCCATGGGCTAACTGGACTTGGAATAGAACCCATTTTCCCATAAAAATAGACATATTCTTCTATAAAAAATGGCATACTATTTCCTATTAAATAAGCACATAATCTATCGACAAAAGGCCACATATACACGAATAGGGGCCGAGGATGGTGCCGAAGCGAGCGTCGGAGAAATTGCTTCAATCAGAACGAATTATTGGCTCAAGTGGCCGCCAAATATTGATGTTCAATTTGTGTCGATCCTACCTACAAGGGTATACTTACTATAAAAGAGAGTGAAGACTCCATCAAATGGCTTCAGTTGATGGTGCTAGATGGATCGACCACTTCATTTGTGATCCTAGTTAGGTCTACAATTATCAATCCCCAAAGAGTTGCTCGACTTATTCCTGACGGTTGTGGGATGTATTCTCGGCAATGGCCGTTTGGATTGATTTTTGGAATGATAGATGGTTAAACGGTTGCAACGCTAAAGGGATGGCTCCAGAACTTTTTTCACTGGCTCGGGTGAGAGACGCAAAGTATCACTCAGTACCAGAAGCTCTTAACAATGACGCATGGACCAAGCATCTCAAAGGTACTCCCCCCTCCCCCTTCCACTCAGCCATGGCTGAATTCCTCAATCTGCGGTGGGAGATCAACGAGGCCACTCTCCTCTCTCGGATCATGATGATGCCATTTGCTAGCAGCTCTCTCCGAATGGCATCTACTTCATGAGCTCTGCCTACTCTGCTTTCATCCGAAAGAACATTGCCCCACCAAAAGAAGAGTTCTCCACTTGGCTTGATCTTCGCAACGAATGTTGGACCGCAGATACATTAGATAGAAAAGGTATATCGAGACCACCGCAACGTCCTCTCTGCGATCAACTGCCGGAGAGCATTGATCATCTCATGGTCAATTGCCCTTTTGCACGCGAGGTTCGGTTCAAACTGCTAAGACGGAGGGGCTTTTCAACTCTCGTGCCAGGGATCACTGATACAAAAAGGGGGGCTAGCGGTGCTCACAAGCAGATATAGTGTCAGCTGGGAAGGCTGAGGAGCTGGCAGGCCTTGCGGTCGTAGGTACGAGGAAGATATGGTTGGGAAGAAATGCGAGAGGTTTTGAGAAAAATATATGATAATGCTAGAGTGCTGGTTAGATGGCTCAAAAGGCACTTGAATAGTTCAGGCTTTGGGAGGGGGCACGGTGATTTGGGGGGCAAGGGGCTGACCATAATGAGAGAGAGTGACCGAGTCTTTGTAATGTGGTAGGATGTGATTCACATACAGCTGAAAACTCCTTGTAATTAAACTGCATTTCATAATCTTAATGAAAATGACAAACAACTTTTTTTGATAAGGAAAGACAATCAACCTAGGTTGCCTGTTCTTGAAAAAAAAAGATACTATTTATCAAGACTTAGGTTGGATGTGGGTAAAACCCACACGTCCTGCCTGATGATCTTATATTCTCACAAAGACTAAAAATGGTGTGCGATATCTACCCAACAAATCAGTAAGCCTTCTCTTAAAAAAACACTAAATCTATCTGGACGACTATGGTGCACCGTCTCTCTGCCGATAAAAATACTAGTGTTTCACCATGGTATGCGGATCCTTTTGAAGTCTTGTTATCTTAGATCTCCAAGGGACGATCTTATCCGGTCTGTCTTTCTCCCTTTATATTTACGAGTAAAAGGCACCTTGCTACCTTATATTTGTTGTTGACACTTGATGACGTGGCCAAACCAAATACCAGTAGACTAAGGGCATGTTCGGATCTCCTCCAACTTCACAAAACTCCGCAAATCCATATTCTCTTTATGGCTTCTAGCTTCAGTTAGCGATCCAGAACCGTTCGCCAGCATCGTTAGCTTCTCCCAACGTTGCAGCTCAGCTGGGAACATTGTGGCCTGTTCGGCGAAGATTGGGCTGGCTGGAGGTGGCCCAATTTGGGCCATCCAATGCACCGATTCGAGGGGTAGAGGGGTACCGATGCGAGAGGGTCACTGATGTAGCAATAGTTTCTTTTTCTTTAAGCGTGGGCAACGGACCATCATGTTTGGCGGTGGTAAGTTGTTGTAAATTGAGCAAACTCCAGATGTTCTAATCGGTGGAGCTGGGCCGACCGAGCTCTAGGTTTTTGCACTACGATCGGGCTCAGCTTTGAGAAGTTAGCTTCTTGGAGCTCAAGCGTTCGTGTCGAAATCATTTGTGAGGTTTGCAGGGTTAGAAGCTGGAGGGGATCCGAACGGGCCCTGACTATATTTGTCGACCGCTTTAGGGGTACTTTCATTCAACGTTAGCTTTAGAAACATGTTAGCTGCTGACTGTCGATCATATTTGATATATTTTCACAATTTTGGAAATCTCCCCCCTGTCGGATGTACGAAAGCTCCACGAAGCGTACTGCGAGTGACACTTTGGCTATTGCACACGCCGATGAAAAACAAACCTGGCTGTGTAGGTGGTGAGCGCGGGAAACGAACGCGTGCAACGTGCAGTGGAATGCTGCTCTTTCCAACAAACCACCCGAGATGATCCGCCACCTACCTTGGAAGGCAGACTCTCCAAGCGACCAAGCCTAGACTATCTAGGCACGTCGTGTCAAAATCGGCAGCTGAGCAGCGAGTCACCACCCGGTGACCACGCCGGCCATGCAGCGCACCCAGTGCACGAGTCCGTGGTTTTCCATCAAACTGCATACTCACCACGTGCCGGCTCGCGCTGGATCAAGGCATCATCATGCCTAACGTTGACACTACCACTCGAAGCCAAACAGCGGCGCGACGTGGTGGCGGTGGCGGCGCGCGGCGGCGGCCGTGAATCCGCCCAGCCGCCCACAGTTATGGCTACGGTGCCGGGAGACGGGGGTCATGGACCGGGCACGTGCGGGCGGCACTCGCCGGACCGATAGAGACACCCGTCACCTGACTCTCGCCGTGAAATTATCTGTCACCCACGCGCTACGACCGGGGTCTCGAGCTTGAATCTTTCGCTAGTTTGAGCCCGGTCTCGCATCATGATTGGAGGGGTTGGTGTTTTCCAGCAGAATTAATGGAACGGCGTGCACTTTCGTCTAGCAGAATGATGTGACTTTGGCCTCTGGCAGAATTTCTCCTACTATCAAAACCACGTATTTTAAGTGGTTTGATTGAACTGGTTGGTTCTGTTTCCATTGAATCTGGTGGACCATCGCGCCGCATCGTGATACACATGATCGAATAAAAGAATAAAAAGGAAAACATTTAGAGTGAATTCAACGTAACTCTCCCGCCAAGAAAAGTTCAACGTAAGAGTACTCAGCTACTCATAATCAAGTGAATTAGCTTCACACACGCTACCCGCAAAACAAAAAATGTATGTGTACCCGCAAAAGAAGAAAACTTCAGACACTAATGAATGGGAGGCGTCAAGCGCAGTGCATCCTGACCCTAGCCGGTGGCATGGCTTCGTTCTTGGTTTTTTGTTTGTTTGATTAGAGTTTGTACCTGCTCAGGAAGACCAGGCGGGGGCGGCTTCCTAAAAATGGAGTTCTCCCCGCCTAACCCCATCCCAACGTTGTGTTTAGTGTCGTTAGAGTGCGTGTGGAGGTGTCTCTCCGGCGAATCTAGCGGGATTCGGTGGGCGTTTGTTTTCGGTGGATCTGTTTGGATCAGATATTTGTTCAACTATGTTCATGTGTCTACATATTGGATCCTTTCAATCTACGTCTCTCTTCATCAGCGACAATTTCTGTTCTCGTGCGCTGGTCATGTGAGGCCTTAGCATGACGACTATTGTCTACTACAATAAGATTTGCCAGCTCCGGCGAAGGGGAGGAGGCGATGCCGGTGACGTGCATTCAGCTCGTTCAAGTTCTTATAGTCGTCGTTATGTGGTCTACAAACGAAAGTTTTCTCAAAAAAGGAATGGGAGGACGCAACACACTTGAGCTATAGTCCAAGTGTATAGGGCCTAATACTTGTTTTAAAATTGAGCTAATAGTCGCCTCTATTATTATTATTCTTATTGCTCCAATGAAAGAACATAATGGCATTCTTGTCACGCCGTTAGAGAGCAGCCCAATATGAATACACTTATTTAAGGCTTGAAAGCTGAAACCCTTGTGGCAGGGCGACTATATGTTATCTACAAAATAGACATCCTAAGTTTTTGTCTCAAGTCAAACTTTTAAACTTTGACCAAATATATAGAAAAGGATAAACACCGATATTATCAAATCAGTAATAAGAAGATTTGTCATAAAATATGCATTCACATCATATTTATTAGTAATGACAACTATTTTTCTCTGTAATTTTTTATCAAACTGAAAAGTTTGAGTTAAAATTAATTAAGTGCTATCAGATTGACCAAACCAGTCCAAGTTTTCAGATTGTGCAGCTCAATAAAAAAAGAACTGCTAAAACGTGGTTCCTCAAAGGGTCCTTCAATATAGTATG
Organism: Aegilops tauschii subsp. strangulata; assembly: GCF_002575655.3. NCBI lineage: Eukaryota > Viridiplantae > Streptophyta > Magnoliopsida > Poales > Poaceae > Aegilops > Aegilops tauschii. Next base: position 492,998,823 of record NC_053039.3, read on the forward strand.
CTTTTTTAGGGGTCCTTCAATTTGAAAGGAAGTTTCTTCCCCACAAAAACAAAATGACACTGTAAGCAGGTGAAATGTACTCCAAGCAATGTACGAGTCCATCTAAAATAGGACGAGCACGAATCATGACTGGGGCTGCGTTACCGTCCGTCGTTATCTTTTTCATTACAGTTTGTCTAATTCACATCTAGATATTTTTTAAGAATATCACATCTAAGCTCCCACAAATACATAATACCGCAATAAAAAATGAAAAAAATTAGGACAAAAAATAAACCACAAACAAAGTGAACATCAGTTTAGATGTGACATAACTATGTCACATATCACAGACCCCGTTATACAGAAGGCGATGCCACCATGGCCACCAGGCGCCAAACAGTCACGAGAATACACCCGGCAACGGAACCATCCAAGCAGTCACGTCAAGCTCCACCAGAAAAAGGCCAGCGTTTCTTTTCCATTCTCAAATCCGGAAAGGCACAGTCGCTCACAAGATCATCACACGGTCTCACCGGTGCACCAGACCTTACGGCTGAGTCACACCGCCAACTCACGCTCCTAATCCGGTGCCGTGTTGACCCGCTCCGTCTAGAAGACCGGAGCAAAACAACGTGCACCAACGCGAAACGCCGAGTCGGCAACGTCGCCGCCGTGGTGACCGCGCGCAGTTTCGCCCACTCCGCACTGGCGCGGAGGTCGTCCCCGTCACCTACCATCCATCCATACCCGCGCGCCATGGGCCCCGGCTCCCACCGGTACAAGAAGGCGGCCACCCCACCACCACCAGAGACGCTCGAAACGCCAACCCAACCAAATCCATCATCGCCATCATCCCCACCTTATTAAACCAAAAACCCGCGAACCTGATCCTCCAGTGCTGTCCGCCATCACAGCGTCCGTGATAGTGTTGTGATCCGCTGATCATGCGCTGTTAGCTCGCGGAGCAAGCTAGCGTTCGTTTCTTGCAGGGAGAGTGATCGGTCGGGCGGGTGGCATGAGCCCGGGGAGCGGCAAGCTGCGGTGGCTGTGGAGGGCGCCGGCGCGGGCGTTCGGGCGCGCGCGGGACTTCTACGTGCGGAGCATCACGGGGTGCGCGCGCTACGTCCCCGCCGACGCGGCCTTCGGCGCCTACCCGGTGCTCGTGCCCGCGCCGCTGCCCAGGAGCCAGAGCTGCGGCTCTGGCGCCGACTATGGCGGCGAGGAGGACCTCCGGGAGCTCATCCGCGCGGCCTCGCAGAGGCGCGACGGCGAGCAGCAGCGGCAGGCCGACCGTCTCCATGCCGTGCCCAGGAGCCAGAGCGTGGCGGGGGCGGCGTCCATGGCGCCGATCGACGAGGACGCGCCGTGCGAGTTCGCCGCCGGCGCGGGCGCCACGCTCTACTCCCGCAGCCAGAGCTACGCCGGCGGCGCCATGGGGGCCAGGAAGTCTCACTGCCACAGCAAGGCGTCGGTCTTGGGCTGAGCTAGCTGCCGGCTGCTCCTGGACTGCTCGTGTGTGATCAGGTCATGCTTGCCAAAAATTGTTCATGCCGCTCCGATCCATCTGAAATTGGGATTTTGAGCTTGTAAATACGATACAGGGAGGAATTCATGCATGTGTAATTTGCTTGCTTCGTTTTAGTCTCGATTATGCTTCAAAAATCGTGGGCTCCATGGTCATTCTCTTGTCTCTTGCTTGCATTGAAATGCCGGAATGATCATACAGTATAGATATTTGCAACTTGCCACCTACCGCTGGGTCACCGGTCACACAAGAGATTGAAAGCGCGGGCGGTGCCGTTCTGTAGCGGGCGCACGATGAATGGCGACATGATTTTTCCAGTACGTGGACCATGCCACATGCGCAGACATCAGTGGTCTTACATTCGTATTGCCACCCCGAAGGCATTTGATACTCTCGGGCTCGGGACTATATTGATATTCCAGTCGAGTTTACACTACTCCATCCGTCCCATAATATAAGAGCGTTTTTGACACTACCAGTGTAAAAAACGCTCTTATATTATGGGACGGAGGGAGTAGTTTACAAAACGCTGCTACAGTGGCGGCTCCAGGAATTTGCAACCGGGTATTCATATGTATTCATTTTGTCAAAATCATTGTTGTTTTTTTGAAAATTATCACTTTTATCAAAATCAACACTGTTTTGTAAAAATCATGGGTATTCACATGAAGACCCAAGAATACCCCTAGCGCCGCCCCTGCGCTGCTACCACCAAAGTTCGCAAGTCATCTTTTTTAGCTTAGATCAAGTCCATAATAAGTCTATGAACGTGTCAAACTTGTCAATTTTTCTCGTCTTTGACTCCGTACCTGCTTATAATTGCATCATACCAAACAACATCTCAAGCATAACGCCAACGCCAACAATGTATTCTACTGAGTTCAGATACGTTCATTGAAAGGGAATACCACCACAGCGGCTTAGATTGCATTAATTAGACAGCTTAACTCCACAGTTTTATTAGAAAAATAGGTGGAGTTGTCCTGGACATCTCTAGCTTCACGTTTTGGTGAAGTGGAGTTGAGATGTTGGCTAGTTCATTTTGATGAAGCCAGAAAAAGGTTGATTAACCTACTCCACTTGATTCCGGCATCTCTACATTATCCTTTTTTTAGAAAGAAGGTTGACCCCCTGACCTTTGCATCATTGCGATGCACACAACCATTTTTATGAATTATTAAACAAAGTGCAGAACAAAGACAATTACGGTCGAACCATTACAAAGGGAAGAATAGAACATCTATGACTAAGTCAACTTCTTCCACAACAACGCCTTCAGAAAGGGGTACACGATTTCGTCTCACCATCGCCATGTCCGGCTGATGGCCAGGGCAAGAATTTTCATCCTGGTTGGTGGTTTTTTGTGATTTTCGGCAAAAACGGTAGTTTTGGAGTACCCTCGCCACAAATGTGGTGGCTTTGTGCAATTTACTCACCTTCAACAAGGTAACAACACAAGATCATCGCCGCTGAGCCTGACAAATAAAGACCAGAACAAGAATTGTCACCCCAGACATGTAGCAATGTTGCAACCACCACCTTAAAATGGATCAATCAATAATCATCTCAGTCGGTATGCCGAGCCCCATTATCCGTCTATCATGAAAGTTGTTTCGAAATATCCACCTTTGTACCTCGGTACCTTTGACACACCTGCCCAAGCCCTTACTTCTCATAACCCCTCCCCCTCCCCAACACAAACACCATGTCTTCTTTCAGAGCGCAACGCCTTTAAAGATGCACCGCCTCTCCCCCACTCCTTCCCTAAGGTCGCCGCCATCTCTCTGTCGTCGCCTCGTCTCTCCCGTGCCACTCCTTGAACCAGAAGCGCCCCTTGTTTCAAAGAGAGGAGGGCAGTTTATTCACTTTTAATTTGATGGTCAGAGGTTAACTAGAAGCTAAAAAGGGGTAATTAAGACCCCTGGGGGAAATAGAGATGTCTCTTACATTACCCATAATACGTGGAAGTATCGACGTAGTTTCATAGTCATTAGATCTGAATGATACATGAAGAACATAAGCCAGATGGCAGAACAAAGAGACCTAGGATGTAGAAGGTGATGACATGAGGGATTCGGCATATTCGGATTCCTTTCATGTATATCCACTCATGTGGTAGTTCGTCATATGATTCGTATAAGACCATTTGTCCAGGGATCATCATATGCATTTAGAAAGCCGTGTGCTTTGCAAGAAGCTTGTACATTTTGGTACCCGCAACCCGTACCACTGCCATATGCGAACCCTCCCAGTGCCTAAGAAACATGTCTCCCGAGTTGCTTGGTTGATGCCCTCAACTAGCACCTCGCAAACCACATGTCGTCCTATCATCGGCGGATTTGAACCGTCGTCGTGTTGTTCTAGAGCTCGTTGTGGAGGGCCTTCCACCAAGAGCCCGGGAGTTTGTCGCTAACATATTGATAAAAGACCTCATCCCACCACTTCTACCTACAATAGTCATCTGGCCTAATCCTCTCATATTTTTTTCATTGCTATTCCCGTCGGGTTTATGCTTATTGAGGTTATATAAATTAGTTGGTAAATGGTGTGCATACACATGTTGGTTAGTCAAAGAAAATGTTTTGCTACTCCTTCTCTCATGACTGTAACACTAGTTTGTTGGTTATATTCTTTAGTATAAATTTTTGTTCTTAAATTAGGCATAGATAGATGCATTGTAATACAAATTTGCAGAATGTAGACATAAGCATTGCAAAATTTGCAAAAGGTAGATAAAGCAAAGTTGTTGGATACATATTTTAACCTTATGGGAGAATTATTTCAGGCTTGATAGAAACATAATTAAAACACTGAGTTCTTGGCAATGGTTCCATACACATATGGTATTTGCAATTCGTTTTACAGGTCATAGTTCATTTCAAGAGAATGCAAGTGGTTTTGTGACGAAACTCTTGTTAAATATACAATTCTTCTTGCCAGTTAGTTCATTTGTTGGTCTTGTTACTAATTAGTTAGTGGAATTATCCATTAGCAAATAAAATATAAAATGTACTTGATTGTTTCTAACACATGATGCACAACAAGGAAAGACAGAGGACAATCAAGTTATCGATAAAACATTTCCTAAACCGGTGAAATACCAAGTTCGGAGGAAAAGGGAGGGGGAGGGGGAGAGCGGGTACTTTAGACTTTTCATTACAATCTCCTCCGAGATTGGATATGAAATATATTTTTATAGCTCCAGAGTGATGGAATCGAGTTTGTGGTGAAGTGAAACTCTTGCAAACATACACTTATATCCCATATTACGCAAATAACTCACCCTTGTAACGATTTTCAGATGGTTGTCTCCATCACTAAAAGTTAGAGCCCATCTTGCATCGGCAAAAAACGATGAAAAATCAAAGGAGAAGAAGAAAAGCTAATAGAAAATAGAACAAAATAGGAACACATAAAAATACTTATTGAGAAACCACCGGATTGTTAACTATTCAACTAGGTGACACCTCGCACGTTGTTGTTGGGAATTTGTGGAGATATATTGTTGGAATATCAATATTTTGATTAATAATATGATAATTGAATCTGAAAATAAATATTATTTCTTGTATTTAATTATTGTACATTTTCTTTCAGAGATGTCAGGTTACAAGTTCTCTAGAAATGCAACTAAGATAAATCAACATCCATGGCATGGAAAGCTTGCAACAAGATAAAACGAGATAACTAGCAAACAATGCACACAATATGAAAGGTTCAAGAACAAGATAAGTACCGAGGGAGAGACGAAGATATGGATCCCTTGAATGCTTGTCATTAGATCAAAGTGCAAAGCCACATCATACAAAGAAAACTAACAATAGAGAATTTATGTCGTTTGTGCTATGACCTGTAATACATAATCCCATGAGAAAACAACACAATTAAACATATAAGGAAAAATGACTACTCAGAACCTTAACATCACATGCAAGGCAAAAATTTGATGTCGACTCTCGTTTGTTTATTGCGCATAATTAGGTGGTAGTGGTACCCCCACTACCTGGTTATTCCAACAACACCTCTTGGATCTGCAGAACTTCTCACAAGATTGGCGTACCCTCTCTTCCCCACCCGGTGGCCCCAAGTATTTATTTCCATCCAATAATTGCTACCGTTCTCATTCATTCCATCTCTGACAAATAAGACATTGTGGTTGACCTTGCTTCCAACCTAGTCAATCTTCATCAAGTGGACAACCCTCCCTTTTCTTGACGTGTTATATGTGTATTTGTGTGTGTACAATTTCATTCATTCTTTCTTTGCATGCAGAAAGTATGTTTTTGATAAGTCCACCGATGCACCTGTCCACTAAAGGGCATTTCCGGACTGATGTGCACTATATGGAGGATATCCCAATTTGCAAAGCATTTTTGGTGACACCCAGACAAGAAATTACTTTTGTCAGATTTGACGTACTAAGGGTAAAATAGGGTTTGATTTGTTGTCCCATTTGACGCGTAGGTTCAAGGGAATATTACTCTCGACTATGTCATTATGCTCTATGCAAGGCTCTGCTTTAGTTACATAATCCCAAGTGTATACAAAGGTTTCGATCACTTTGAGTGGAGTATTAGCCATTAGATACAATGGATTTTTTTGCATTTACCAACATACTGTCTACTAGTAGAAGGGACGTGCTATGCACGTGTTCTTCACTCATCTTGTATATGAAAAAATTGCTTATCCAGACACTGCCCACATTGCTAGTTTTGTTGTATGCATGCTTTTGAGTGTTAAATTCGATCGGAAGGATTGTCAAATTGCTGCGTTTGAAAGTTCGGTGGAAACAAATTTTAGTGCTTTGATTCGTAAAGGTAGTTATTTGCCCGTTGTTGTTTCCCAGATCTTCCGGGCCTCCAGTTGTTAAGCATTGAACTTTTGGGCCAGCATGTGTGTGGGCCCATTTGGATCCAAGAGGATCCGAGAAAGATAGTGGAGTCACTTTGGCGGCTCTCCGTACACAGCGAATCCAAGAAATGTCAACCGTTAGATCTCTTTGACTGGTTTTGATAAATGGTGGATATTCATATCCTGGAGCAAATCAATGGCTCATAATTGCTCCTGAGTCCTTGCGGGTAGCTAACCAAAATTCAAAATTTTATGTACTATAGTATTAGAGATATAACATGACCCAACCTGTGTCATATCTTTTTTTATAATTCTTTGATTGGTCAAATTCACGTGCCTATGCTTATTATTTCACATCACCGCTTTCATGGGAAATGCAATAGCGAACCTATGAATCCCAACCGGATTTTTTCCATCAGAAAATTCTGATATCTCAATTCCTTGCATTTATATTCTTGGTTATTATTAATTATAGAAATATGAAAATATCATTACTCATTGACACGTGATGTAAAACAAAGAAAGAGAGAAGACAATCAAATAATCAATAAAACGGTTCCTGAACCGATGCATACCAGGTTCCGAGGAAAAAGGAGGCAGGTGGAAGGGTACTTTAGAGTTTTCACTATAATCTCCTTTGAAAATTTGAATTAATTTGGAGCTTGGTCGTTAGACAAATATATTTTACAAATCTAGAGTTTCGTGGTGGAGTGGAGTTTAAGGTGAAGTGAAACTCTTACAAACGCAGCCTTATAGTCCACCTTATGTAGAAAATATTGCACAACTCGCCCTCCCGTTGATTTCTAATGTGGATCTCCCACTATACAAGTTAGAGAGTATCTTACTTAGTAAAAAATTGATGTGAACACTCAAAGCACAAGAAGGAAAACAAACAAAAACAGACAAAATGAACACGAAAAACATTTTGAGAAATGAATGGTTATCTACTCATTCAACTAGATGACATCCCACGCATTGTTGCAGGAATTTTTGCAATATATCTAAATGTGACTGGAGCATGATAATTTAATTAATACTAGAAGAATTGAAATTAAATTAGATATGATCCATTATATTTTTTATTTAATAATTATAAAATGTTTATTTAATATGATTAGTATAATAGTTTTTCATGCATGATTGCATGTTGAGGTGGGTCTTTTCATACATGGTTGACGGTTGAATTGTGTTTTTTATGCATAATTGCATGTGGTGAGAAGCAAGTTAACAAGGATCACCTATTTAGTTATATATACTCCCTCTGTTCAATAATTATGGTCATGATTTCAGTCCAAATTTGAACTAAACTCTATGGAACGGAGGGAGTATAATTTATTGGTATGATGTTCTTTTTAGGGGGGAAAACAGTAGTATGGGCTTGATGTTACAAAGCTGAATGCCATAGAGGCAGATTCTTTTTTATCACATCAATGCCTTAGAAGCTGATGTTTTACAAGTTTTTTTTAGGGAATGATGTTTTACAAAGCTGCATGCCTGCATGTAGAGACAGAGTTTTTTTTCTTTTAAGAGAAGCCATAGAGGCAATCGGCCCGGCGATATCTTTTTTTTTTTGCGAGAAGGCATTATCTTTGGTTGCGGAACAAAAACTGCACGTGTCTTTCTCGGCCCAAAGTATGTATGGTCCATATTGCGGCTCACGAAGCCCAGGCCATTGCAGCCCCAAAATCCACAGGCTTCAGATAGATATTCCGTGTGATTCCACAGTGAGTGGAATTCGTCACGCTGGAAAAAAAAGGAGTTTCTAAAAAAAAGAGTGGAATTCGTGAGGAGCACAAAGCTGGGAAGTAGTCGGCCGTGGGCCCACCGGACCCCATCGTCTTTATCGGCGACTCCGCCGCGTAACAACCAACCCATCACGGCAGTCCTTCACGCCACGCTCATCCGCACCGCCGCCCCCGACCGTGCGTCCCCCATCCGAACCCTAGCAGCCCCGTTGACCAGCGCGGCGACCGCCATGGACGGCCTCGTCGCCTTCTCCCGCCGCCGCCGCCGCTGGCTCCTCCTCGCGGCGCTGGGGACGGCGTCGGCCTACGGCGCGTACAAGATCTACCACCTCCCGGCCGTCGCCGCCCGCCGCCGCCGCCTCGTCCGCCTCGCCGCCGCCCTCGCGGCCTTCCTCGACGCGGCCGCGTCCTCCGCCGACGCCGCCGCCCTGGTCTCCTCCGACCTCGCCGACTTCGTCCGCTCCGACTCCGACGAGCTCCCCCGCAGCGTCGCGCAGCTCGCCAAGCTCGCCGCCTCCCCCGAGGTCTCCGCCACCGTCTCCGCGCTCTCCCAGGCCATCGCGGCCGGGGTGCTCCGCGGCGTCGGCTCCGCCCCCGGGCCCGGCTCCGGCGACAAGGTGGCCCTCACGGACCGCCTCGTCGACAAGCTCTTCTCCGACTCCGGGGAGCGCCTCGCGTCCGCTGTCGCCGGGAGCTTCGCACGCCACCTCGTAATGGCCTTCTACTCCGCGCCGTCTCCTCCCGGGCAGACCTCCTCATCGCCCGATTGGGTCAACGTGGTTGCAACGGGAAAGGGGCACAAGGCGATTAGCAGCTGGGTTGAGGTCCTCGTCGGCACCGCCGTGGGGGTGTTCATTGACAAGACCATACACATCAATACCTACGAGCAGCTCTTCGAAGGGCTCACCAATCCAACCCACGACGCCAAGGTCAAGGAATTGCTTGTTTCAGTATGCAATGGGGCAGTGGAGACTTTGGTGAAGACCTCTCACCAAGTTATCTCCAAGGCCAATAGTAAATTGGATAACAATGGCGATGGCAAGAGCAATAGCAGTGGCAGTGGCGCTAGCAGAGCTGCGGAAGGGTGGGTGGAGACAGTCTCTAGCACATTGGCAGTGCCAAGCAACAGGAATTTTGTGCTTGATGTTACAGGGAGGGTGACATTTGAGACTGTGAGGTCATTTCTTGAGTTTGTGCTGTGGAAGCTGCACGATGGGGCGAGGAAGAGTGGGGACACCGTGTGCGACAGCGGACTGCGCGCCGTGAGGTATATGAGTGATAAGTCTATGGTTGTCGCCACGATCTGCATAACATTGTGCCTGCATGTGTTGAATGGAACTCGATTCCTGGTTACCGCTTGAACATGCAGTCAACAGGGTGGGGGCTTTTCGCTTGTATTATTTGCACATTGTTTATGTACAAACCATAGGTAAAATTGTACTGAAAAACTGTAAATTCAACTAAAAAAAGAGCTGAAAGGGGGTACTTGGCTGCAAGGCTTTATTATGGCTTATGTTTGGGGTTGTTATTCATGGCTGTAATGGGAGTGGTTGATTTGTTGTGCCCTTGAGAAAGTGTGTTTGCGGCATTATTTGGAATGGAGATGTTTTGTATGTTTGAAGGAATTTGTATCACTGGCATCTTTATCATTGTAACATTGCTGATATCATCAATATCGAAAGTTTTCCGGTTTGTTTCCTAATTGTCTTGTTTTCTATCCATGTCGATCTATTATATGTTTGTAAATTGCTTTTCAAGTATCTTTTGTTCTCTATAATGTAAAACATAGCTTAACGTCCTCATTTCACAATTTGTGAATGCTTTGTTTGGATTCAAAGTTTTTAGTAAGCTCAATATTAATCCTATGTAGATTCGGGACGAAAACCTATTATCCATCCTGTGTACTAGAGGTTCCTAAGAATTCATACATGAAGCAGTAGGTATCACATATTGAATGGGATCTTACAAACATTACCCTAGTGGTGTCGATGTATTGTCCCATGAAAGTGCCCCCCTCCTCCCCAAAGATAAGATACTAACAGATTAGATTTCAGTTCCTCCGTCTTAGTTTACATGATACAGTTGCCAAAACAGCTTTTGACATACCGGTGTTAGATTTGACTGCTTGTTAATTGCATATTGTTTCTCTAACTTCCATTTTAAACTGTTCCTCTTGGACATGGCTTCATGGTAATATGAAGAAAAGAAACTGCAGTATCCACTGAGCTTTGGAGGGGCCTTCACCATGTCTCCTTGTGGAAGTTACAGTATTTCACACACAAGAACTATAAACTTTACATCAGTATTTTGTTTGAATATTTTATTAACTCTGACACTTTGTGAAGTTAGTGGAAGATATATGGCGAATTGTGAGAGGTGTGGGAAGTTAGTAGACAAGGATATAGCTGCTTTGATAATATCTTCTTGATGAAAACATGTTTGTTACTGTCTTGTTGTCGTTTTCCACTGAATCTGGTCAACTTATGATTATCCATAACCTTGCAATGTATAATTTTAATGCTCGCCGGATGACTTTCCCTAAAAAAAAGTAAGGGAAGTGTGTTTAGTGTAAACACGCAAATGGTTAATGTCATCTCAAAATATCCATATTTACTCAAATTCGAGTTCCGCAGAATATTTGTGTGATTGTGATCAATCATTGGTGAGCCATGCAGTGTATGAAATTGACACTATTTTCGTTTAATAATAGCCGCAGTTGGTTGTCTTTTACAAGTATCTGGACAAGTATTAGCAGTCTCTCAGATTCAGAAAAGATGCTTCTTCATAGAAGGGATTTTTTTTTGAGCAACTCATAGAAGGGATTCTAAAGGCATACATTCATTTCTACAGAAGTGCACTATCCTGGTGCCCTTCAGTTGTAACTTTTTCAGAGATTCAGTATTTCATCAACTTTTATTTAAATATTTTGTATGTACTTTGGACTGCTTAACATGTCTGTATGCTTTTTTGGTCTATTTGTGATGCTTTGTTCGGTTCACATCATATCAAGATTGAATTTGCTATATGGAGTGCAATGGGTTGGGTTTTAACATTCTTTCGGCCTAGAAAAAGTACTCCATGATTGTGTTTCCAATTTATAGCTGAAACATATTACACTATAGATGGTGATACTTTGTTTGCATATGAAAATAGCACCTCATGCGGGCGACAGTCTTGCGCTCCAGGCAACGAGTGAGTTTCCAATTTGTTTCTGAAAAACCCAGCACTTCTACATCACAATTCTACTGGAATAGTTGCAGTGTTTTGCCAGTCAAGAGCTCGATGATGTTGTCTGCTCTATGGTTTCCTGTATGTAAACTTGCTGTATTTATTCTATAAAAGGTGTAAAGTTCGCAGACCGAAAGAAATCTGAAGGCAGACCAGGTAACCATGTCAAATTGCTACCTTAGTGGTTGTACTGACACAGAACATTGCTGCTAGCACTTGTTGCAGCGTTCCTGTGTTTGCATGATAATGTTATCTGCATAGAGTGTGTTAGATTCCCAGCAATTATGCTACAGTAATGTGCAGTCACGCCTTGCTGGCATCTACTCCTTCTGTTCCAAATTACTCGCCGTGGTTTTAGTTCAAATTTGAACTAAAACCACGACGAGTAATTTGGTTCAAATTTGAACTAAAACCACGACGAGTAATTTGGAACGGAGGGAGTATGAGAATGAGGGACACGCATATGTGATGCCTGCACCTCTCAAGAATGAAAACCGACCCTGGATTTTCGTTTTGGAAGTGCAGATCGATGACCCCGTGGAGCATGATAACTTTATGATCACCTTGTTGGGCATCTGTGGCAGCTCCATGGGCAACGAACTTCTTCATGCTTAATTTATATTACTTGATGCATTTTATATTATGCTTGGGTTTGATTTTTTGAATTTAAAATCTCAAATTTGGGGAGAAATGATGTTGAATTGTGTGTGGTTGAAACATAATGATCTGAATTATTGTGATGAGAAAATAGACTTTGTCATAGTGCTTAACTGCGAGTGCAGAGAGAAATAGTATAATACTCCCTCTGTTCACTTTTATAAGGCCTTGAAGACATTTCAGACAGTGTGCAAATCAATCCATTTTTAGTTGTCCGAAATGACTTACAAAAGTGAACGGAGGGAATCGATTGAATTATTGGATTCTCAAAAGCACCCACAAAAATCCAGAAAGTATTGTTAAGGCATAGCATCTCCAATATAATAGAGCGATGGATTATCGGGGCTCTTTTTTTTTTGAGGGAAAGCAAAGCTTTATAACTTAACGGTGCTCGGGCAAATCGCCCAAGACACAAAGCGCCACTTGGGGCGGTACATCAGAGACCCACATCATACACTCATTCGGTAGGCAATCTCGCCCGACCTGAGCAAGTACATGCGCTACAGAGTTAGCTTCATGACGACACAGGAGCACCTGATGTCTTGAGAACCACATTTTAAGCTGGAATTTAGAGTCTTCGATCATGGCCGCAAACGGAGAAGAATCCACCCTGCCAAGGTCCAGTGCTTCTTGTAGGAGCTTGGAGTCCGTTTCAAACACCACCCAGAGAGCGCCAAGTTCAGCAGCCGCACTGATGGCTTGGGTGAAAGCTATCACTTCAGCGCCGAAGGGGTCAGCCACCTGCTCGGTTCTGCCCGCACGAGCTGAGATCACGTCACTAGAATCATCGCGAACCACCATGCCCCAGGTTGCCGAATCCTCGCCTGGTCTGAAACCACCCTCCAAATTCACCTTGAGAATGCCGGCGCTTGGTGGAAGCCATTTCAGCTGCTCATTTTTCCTCTCCTTGTTGCTGAAGATTTGTATGTACTCCATGGTATTGGACATTACACGCCGGGTAAGCTCGTCACAGGCTACGGCCAATTCTCCTTCTCGCACCCTGTTCCGGTTATTCCACCAGTGCCACCACATGGTGAGTATCTGAACCCGCTTATTTTCATTTAGCCCCCACAAGTAATCAAGCATGACATGCACAGATGTTATGTCTTCTAGGTCTTGCCTCTCCTTCTCCAGTCCAAGCGCTCGCCACACCGGTTTCGCTGACTTGCATTTGATAAATAGATGCGCCCCATCCTCGTCAACGCAGCCGCAGAACAAACATTTCGTGCTTTCTAGCTTCATACATCTTCTCACAAGGTTTGTACGGAAAGCTAAAGACTCATGCTTCAGGCGCCATGTGAACATCTGGATCTTGCGAGGACATGGGAGTTTCTAGATTTGCTTCCAAGACGGGTCCGCACACTCATTTAAATTGCCAGCTATTGTGTTACTGCTCCCGGTATTCTCCGGACTGCCATTCCTACCGAGCTGAACCTGTAACTTGTATGCGTTGCGGACGTGCTGTCCCTTGCTATCATAGTGCCAGGCAATAAAGTCACTTACTCCATCCCGAAGAGGGATTTGCAGGATATGTCGAGCATCATCCGGCCAAAGGAGTCATTCACCAGCTGAGCATCCCATGAGCCAGTGACCGGACAAATGAGCTCACTAACATTAGTTAGGATGTTCTCTCCTCGTGGGGTAATAACTTGGCGCGACCATGCCCTGGGAATCCACAGATCCGACCAGATTTTTACTTGCATGCCATCTCCGATTCTCCATATGTATCCTTGTTTGACTAACTCAAGTCCATGCAAGATACTCCTCCAGGAGTAAGATATGCCATCCCGAGGTTCTGCTTCCAGCACGGTGTAGTGAGGAAAGTAGTGTGCCTTCAGGATGCGAGCATAGAGACTGTCCGGGTTTTGCAAGAGACGCCACCCCTGACGGGAGAGCATTGCAATATTGAAATCATGCATGTTCCTAAAGCCCAGCCCGCCCAAAGCTTTCGGTTTACTAAGGGTTTCCCAACTGATCCAATGCATGGTCGCCTCTTTATCTTGTCGGCTCCACCAGAACTTGCTCATGAGTGTGTCTAGCTCCTTACAGAAACCCTTAGTTAGATCAAAGCAGGACATGGCAAATGTGGGAATAGCCTGCCCGACCGCTTTAATCAACGTTTCCTTGCTGGTTTTGGCCAACAGCCTCTCCTGCCATCCATGCATTCTTCCACACAAATTTTTCTTGATGTGGCCGAACACTTTGCACCTTGATCTGCCCACATGCACGGGTAAACCCAGGTATCTATCATTCCAGTTTTCACTACTAATGTCTAGCTCTGCCTTCACCTCGGCCTTGGCCTGCACTGAAGTGTTTTGGGAGAACATGAGTGCAGACTTTTCAAGGTTAATGCACTACCCCGAGCAGTTCTCATAAAGGTCCAATACCTCCCGCAGAGCTATTGCCTCCTCTTGGTTTGCTTTGAGTAAGACCATTGAGTCGTCAGCAAAGAAAAGGTGTGAGACAGCCGGTGCTGATTGGCATACTCGGACCCCAGTGATTGTTCCTTCCCTTTCCGCCTCATGCAGTAGTGCCGACAGTCCTTCCGCACATATGATAAAGAGATATGGCGACAGCGGATCCCCTTGCCGCAAGCCGCGGGTTGGGCAGAACTGGTCAGTGAGCACCCCATTCACTTTAATCTGATATCTTACTGTGCGTACACACTTCATGACGAGGTTGACCCATCTGGTCCTAAAGCCTATCTTGCGCAACATGGCTTCAAGGAAATTCCACTCGACCCTATCATATGCTTTGCTCATGTCCGCCTTGACTGCAGCCACCCCCTCTCTTCCATTCCTCTTATTCCGAATGAAGTGTGAAATCTCATATGCTATCAACACGTTATCCGTTATGAGCCGACCCGGGACAAAGGCACTTTGGTTTTCAGATATGATGTCCGGGAGCACAATTTTCAGCCGATTAGCAAGGACTTTTGAAACGAGCTTGTACACCACGTTGCCAAGATTGATGGGTCTCAAATCTTTGATCCTGTTCAGATCCTTCACCTTGGGGATGAGAACCACCAGGGTGTCGTTCCACCCCTCTGGCATGTCAGCACCGTTCAGTACTTTGAGAACCTCATCCACCACATAGCCACCCATGAAGTGCCAGTGACGCTGGAAGACAATAGATGGCATTCCATCCGGTCATGGAGCTTTGAGATCGTCGATATGGTCTAGGGATGTGATACGTCCATTTTGCATCATGCTTTTATACCGATATTTATTGCATTATGGGCTGTTATTACACATCATGTCACAATACTTATGCCTATTCTCTCTTATTTTGCAAGGTTTACATGAAGAGGGAGAATGTCGGCAGCTGGAATTCTGGGCTGGAAAAGGAGCAAATATTAGAGACCTATTCTGCACAACTCCAAAAGTCTTGAAACTCCACGAAAGTCATTTTTGGAAATAATAAAAAATACCGAGCGAAGAAAATACCAGAGGGGGCCCACACCCTGGCCACGAGGGTGGGGGCGCGCCCTACCCCCTGGGCGCGCCCCCTGCCTTGTGGGCCCCCTGGCAGGCCTCCGGTGTCCATCTTCTGCTCTATGAAGTATTTCGTCTGAGAAAAAATCATAAGCAAGCTTTCGGGAAGAAACTCCGCCGCCACGAGGCGGAACCTTGGCGGAACCAATCTAGGGCTTCGGCAGAGCTGTTCTGCCGGGGAAACTTCCCTCCGGGAGGGGGAAATCATCGCCATCGTCATCACCAACGATCCTCTCATCGGGAGAGGGCCAATCTCCATCAACATCTTCACCAGCACCATCTCCTCTAAAACCCTAGTTCATCTCTTGTATCCAATCTTTGTCCCAAAGCCTCAGATTGGTACCTGTGGGTTGCTAGTAGTGTTGATTCCTCCTTGTAGTTGATGCTAGTTGGTTTATTTGGTGGAAGATCATATGTTCAGATCCTATATGCATATTAATACCCCTCTGATTATGAACATGAATATGCTTTGTGAGTAGTTACGTTTGTTCCCGAGGACATGGGAGAAGTCTTGCTATAAGTAGTCATGTGAATTTGGTATTCGTTCGATATTTTGATGAGATGTATGTTGTCTCTCCTCTAGTGGTGTTATGTGAACGTCGACTACATGACACTTCACCATTGTTTGGGCCTAGAGGAAGGCATTGGGAAGTAATAAGTAGATGATGGGTTGCTAGAGTGACAGAAGCTTAAACCCTAGTTTATGCGTTGCTTTGTAAGGGGCTGATTTGGATCCATATGTTTCATGCTATGGTTAGGTTTACCTTAATACTTCTTTTGTAGTTGCGGATGCTTGCAATAGGGGTTAATCATAAGTGGGATGCTTGTCCAAGTAAGGACAGCACCCAAGCACCGGTCCACCCACATATCAAATTATCAAAGTACCGAACGCGAATCATATGAGCGTGATGAAAACTAGCTTGACGATAATTCCCATGTGTCCTCGGGAGCGCTTTTCTCTATATAAGAGTTTGTCCAGGCTTGTCCTTTGCTACAAAAAGGATTGGGCCATCTTGCTGCACCTTATTTACTTTCATTACTTGTTACCCGTTACAAATTACCTTATCACAAAACTATCTGTTACCGATAATTTCAGTGCTTGCAGAGAATACCTTACTGAAAACCGCTTGTCATTTCCTTCAGCTCCTCGTTGGGTTCGACACTCTTACTTATCGAAAGGACTACGATAGATCCCCTACACTTGTGGGTCATCAAGACTCTTTTCTGGCGTCGTTGCCGGGGGGTGAAACGCCTTTGGTAGGTGGAATTTGGTAAGGAAAAATTTATATAGTGTGCTGAAATTTACTGTCACTTGTTACTATGGAAAGTAATCCTTTGAGGGGCTTGTTCGGGGTATCTTCACCCCGACCGGTAGAGCAAATAGTTGCTCCTCAACCTACTGAACCGATTGAAAATGTCTACTTTGAAATTCCTTCGGGTATGATAGAAAAACTGCTAGCTAATCCTTTTACAGGAGATGGAACATTGCATCCCGATTTACACTTAATCTATGTGGATGAAGTTTGTGGATTATTTAAGCTTGCAGGTATGCCCGATGATGTTATCAAGAAGAAGGTCTTCCCTTTATCTTTGAAGTGAGATGGATTGACATGGTACAGGCTATGTGATGATATGGGAGCATGGAACTACAAACGATTGAAATTGGAATTTCATCAGAAGTTTGATCCTATGCATCTTGTTCATCGTGATCGTAATTATATATATAATTTTTGGCCTCGCGAAGGAGAAAGCATCGCTCAAGCTTGGGGGAGGCTTAAGTCAATGTTATATTCATTCCCCAATCATGAGCTCTCAAGGGAAATGATTATTCGAAATTTTTATGCTCGGCTTTCTGACAACAATCGCTCCATGCTCAATACTTCTTGTACTGGTTCTTTTATGATGAAGACTATTGAATCCAGATGGGATTTATTGGAGAGAATTAAACACAAATCTGAAGATTGGGATCTCGACGAAGGTAAGGAGTCAGGTATAACACCTAAGTTTGATTGTGTTAAATCTTTTATGGATACCGATGTTTTCCGTAACTTTAGCACTAAATATGGACTTGACTCTGAGATAGTAGCTTCTTTCTGTGAATCTTTTGCTACTCATGTTGATCTCCCTAAGGAGAAGTGGTTTAAATATAATCCTCCCATTGAAGTAAAAGTAGTTGCACCTATTAAAGTTGAAGAAAAGACTATCACTTATAATGATCCTATTGTTCCTACTGCTTATGTTGAGAAACCACCTTTCCCTGTTAGAATGAAGGATCATGCTAAAGCTTCAACTGTAGTCAACAAAAGTAATATTAGGACACACAAACCTCCCGAGCAAGTTAAAGTTGAACCTAATATTGCTATAGTTAAAGATCTCTTGGCTGATAATATTGATGGGCATGTTATTTACTTCTGTGAGGAAACTGCTAGAATTGCTAAACCTGGTGCTAAGATAAACATAGACCTGTGGTAGGCATGCCTGTTATTTCTGTTAAAATAGGAGATCATTGTTATCATGGCTTGTGTGATATGGGTGCTAGTGCTAGTGCAATACCTCATTCTTTATACGAAGAAATTATGCATGATATTGCACCTGTTGAGATAGAAGATATCGATGTTACCATTAAGCTTGCCAATAGAGATACTATCTCACTGATAGGGATTGTTAGAGATGTTGAAGTCTTGTGTGGGAAGGTTAAATATCCTGCTGATTTTCTTGTTCTTGGTTCCCCACAAGATAGCTTTTGTCCCATTATATTTGGTAGACCCTTCTTGAATACTGTCAATGCTAGGATAGATTGCGAAAAGGATGTTGTTACTATTGGTTTGGATGATATGTCTCATGAGTTTAATTTTTCTAAATTTCGTAGACAACCCCGCGATGAGGAATTGCCTAGTAAAGATGAAATTATTGGTCTTGCTTCTATTGTCGTGCCTCCTAATGATCCTTTAGAACAATATTTGCTAGACCATGAAAATGATATGTTTATGAATGAAAGAAGGGAAATAGATGAAGTATTCTTTAAACAGGGACCTATTCTGAAACACAACTTGCCTGTTGAAATCCTAGGGGATCCTCCTCCACCCAAGGGTGATCCCGTGTTTGAGCTTAAACCATTACCCGATACTCTTAAATATGCTTATCTTGATGAAAAGAAGATATATCCTGTTATTATTAGTGCTAACCTTTCAGAGAAGGGGGAAGAAAAATTATTGAAAACTCGGAAGAAGCACCGCGCTGCTATTGGATATACTCTTGATGATCTTAAGGGCATTAGTCCCACTCTATGCCAACAAAAAATAAATTTGGAGAAAGATGCCAAACCGGTTATTGATCACCAACGACGGCTAAATCCTAAGATGAAAGAAGTGGTAAGAAATGAAATATTAAAGCTCCTTGAGGCAGGTATAATTTATTCCGTTGCTGATAGTCAGTGGGTAAGTCCTGTCCATTGTGTCCCTAAGAAGGGAGGTATTACTGTCGTTCCTAATGATAAAGATGAATTGATCCCGCAAAGAATTATTACAAGTTATAGGATGGTAATTGATTTCCGCAAACTAAATAAAGCTACTAAAAAGGATCATTACCCTTTGCCTTTAATTGATCAAATGCTAGAAAGATTATCCAAACATACACATTTTTGCTTTCTAGATGGTTACTCTGGCTTCTCTCAAATACCCGTGTCAGCTGATGATCAAGCAAAGACCACTTTTACTTGCCCTTTCGGTACTTTTGCTTATAGACGTATGCCTTTTGGTTTATGTAATGCACCTCCTACCTTTCAAAGATGCATGATGGCCATATTCTCTGACTTTTGTGAAAAGATTTGTGAGGTTTTCATGGATGATTTCTCCGTTTATGGATCCTCTTTTGATGATTGCTTGAGCAACCTTGATCGAGTTTTGCAGAGATGTGAAGAAACTAACCTTGTCTTGAATTGGGAGAAATGCCACTTTATGGTTAATGAAGGCATTGTCTTGGGACATAAAATTTCTGAAAGAGGCATTGAAGTTGATAAAGCTAAAGTTGATGCTATTGAAAAGATGCCATGTCCCAAGGACATCAAAGGTATAAGAAGTTTCCTTGGTCATGCCGGTTTTTATAGGAGGTTCAGTAAGGACTTCTCAAAAATTTCTCGGCCTCTGACTAATCTATTACAAAAAGATGTACCTTTTGTCTTTGATAATGATTGTGTAGAAGCATTTGAAATACTTAAGAAAGCATTAATCTCTGCACCTATTGTTCAGCAACCTGATTGGAATTTACCCTTTGAAATTATGTGTGATGCCAGTGATTATGCTGTAGGTGCTATTCTAGGGCAAAGAATTGATAAGAAATTGAATGTTATTCAATTTGCTAGTAAAACTCTAGACAATGCCTAGAGAAATTATGCTACTACCGAAAAAGAATTTTTAGCAATTGTTTTTGCTTGTGATAAGTTCAGACCTTATATTGTTGATTCTAAAGTAACTATTCACACTGATCATGCCGCTATTAAATATCTTATGGAAAAGAAAGATGCTAAACCTAGACTTATTAGATGGGTTCTCCTACTACAAGATTTTGATTTGCATATTATTGATAGAAAGGGAGCTGAGAACCCCGTTGCAGACAACTTGTCTAGGTTAGAGAATGTTCTTGATGACCCACTACCTATTGATGATAGCTTTCCTGATGAACAATTAGCTGTCATAAATGCTTCGCGTACTGCTCCATGGCATGTTGATTATGCTAATTACATTGTTGCTAAATTCATACCACCTAGTTTCACATACCAGCAAAAGAAAAAGTTTTTCTATGATTTGAGACATTACTTTTGGGATGACCCACATCTTTATAAAGAAGGAGTAGATGGTGTTATTAGACGTTGTGTACCTGAGCATGAACAGGAACAGATCCTACGCAAGTGTCACTCCGAGGCTTATGGAGGGCACCACGCTGGAGATAGAACTGCACATAAGGTATTGCAATCCGGTTTTTATTGGCCTACTCTCTTCAAGGATGCCCGTAAGTTTGTCTTGTCTTGTGATGAATGTCAAAGAATTGGTAATATCAGTAGACGTCAGGAAATGCCTATGAATTATTCACTTGTTATTGAACCATTTGATGTTTGGGGCTTTGATTACATGGGACCGTTTCCTTCCTCTAATGGGTAGACACATATTTTAGTTGCTGTTGATTACGTTACTAAGTGGGTAGAAGCTATTCCAACTAGTAGTGCTGATCATAACACCTCTATTAAGATGCTTAAAGAAGTTATTTTTTCGAGGTTTGGAGTCCCTAGATATTTAATGACTGATGGTGGTTCACATTTTATTCATGGTGCCTTTCGTAAAATGCTTGCTAAATATGATGTTAATCATAGAATTGCATCCCCTTATCACCCACAGTCTAGTGGTCAAGTAGAGTTGAGTAATAGAGAGCTCAAATTAATTTTGCAAAAGACTATTAATAGATCTAGAAAGAATTGGTCTAAGAAACTCGATGATGCATTATGGGCCTATAGAACTGCATATAAAAATCCTATGGGTATGTCTCCGTATAAGATGGTTTATGGAAAAGCATGTCACTTACCTCTCGAACTAGAACATAAGGCATATTGGGCCATTAAAGAGCTTAACTATGATTACAAACTTGCCGGTGAGAAGAGGTTATTTGACATTAGCTCACTTGATGAATGGAGAACCCAAGCCTATGAAAATGCCAAACTGTTCAAGGAAAAGGTTAAAAGATGGCATGACAAAAGGATACAAAAGCGTGAGTTTAATATAGGTGATTATGTGTTGCTATACAACTCTCGTTTAAGATTTTTTGTAGAAAAACTTCTCTCTAAATGGGAAGGTCCTTACGTTATCGAGAAGGTCTATCGTTCCGGTGCCATAAAAATCAATAACTTCGAAGGCACAAATCCAAAGGTGGTGAACGGTCAAAGGATCAAACATTATATCTCAGGTAATCCCATAAATGTTGAAACCAATATTATTGAAACCGTAACCCTGGAGGAATACATAAGAGACACTTTCCAGAACGTTTCAGACTCCGAAAAGGAATAGGTATGTGGTACGGTAAGTAAACCGACTCCAAAACAGTTCTAATGGCAATTTTTCTCCATTTTGGAATATTTAGGAAAATAGGAAAATAAGAAGCAGTCCAGGAAGGACACGAGGCTTCCACGAGGGTGGGAGGCGTGCCCTACCCCCTGGGCGCGCCCCCTGCCTCGTGGGCACCTCGTGCGCTCTCCGGACTCTGTTTTCTTGCACGATACTCCTTTTGGTCGGTAAAAATTCATTATATAATCTCCCGAAGGTTTTGACCACCATATCACGCAAATATCCTCTATTTTTGTTTCGTGCTGTTTTTCTGACAGACCCGGATCGCTATGACATCTCCAAGTGCCCCCAAGGACAAGTTCTTCGAGAAGGTCATCAACCCCTACCTTGCGGAGGTGCTGCAACACCCTCAAACCATTGAGATGCATGAGGGGGTGCTGCACATCCGCGATGTTGAGGGACCAAGGAGGACCGGAAGCGTGGAGACAAGGCTCGAGGCAATGGAGCAACAAGTTTTCAAGTGTCAGGAGATGGTGGAGCGCGGACTTGACTCCAATCACATAATGATCATGGAGTTCACCAACAACCACAAGCTGGACACCAAGGACATCGGGGAGGCCATCTTCAAGCTTCATGAGAAAATCGAGCACCACCAAGCCCAGATCTATGACCTGCAAAACCAAAACTGTGAGTATGAATATAGATTCAAGAGGATGAGTTTGGCTGCAGATTTAAGGATCCCGGAGACTCGATCATCCTTCTATGATGGAGAGCCTATGCCTTGGAAGAGGGACGACAAGCCTACATCATCAACAATTCCTTCACCAACAAAAGAGATATGATCACATGGGTATGGGCACTCCCCTTGGCGACTGCCAAGCTTGGGGGAGGTGCCCCGGTATCGTATCACCATCACACTCCTATCTTTACCGTTTTTCTTAGTTCGATCCTTTTAGTAATATCTCGATCTAGTAGAATAAAGTTTTAGTATGATTTAGTTTTGAGTTTTGCCTTATGATCCCTTCTATGTAATCGAGTCCGTGAGCTATATATATAATAAAGATTAGTGTTGAGTCAAGGGCTTGATTATCTTGCTATGATCTTGAGGGAATAAAAGAAAAAGAAAGAATAAAAAGAAATAAAGATATCATATTGATCTTTTGGAGAGTAATGACTTCACATATAAAGAGTATGATGATTAAAAGTTGTTGAGAGTTGGCAAACATAGTTTTGGTCATCGTTGCAATTAATAGGAAGTAATAAGGAAAGAGAGGTTTTCACATATAAATACACTATCTTGGACATCTTTTATGATTGTGAGCACTCATTAAAATATGACATGCTAAAGAGTTGATGTTGGACAAGGAAGACAACGTAATGGGTTATGTTTTCTTATATCTGAAATAAAGTATATTGTCATGGATCATCCAACATGTTGAGCTTGCCTTTCTCCCTCATGCTAGCTAATTCTTTGCACCAAGTAGAGATACTACTTGTGCTTCCGAATATCCTTAAACCCAGTTTTGCCATGAGAGTCTACCATATCTACCTATGGATTGAGTAAGATCCTTCAAGTAAGTTGTCATCGGTGCAAGCAATAAAAATTGCTCTCTAAATATGTATGATTTATTAGTGTGGAGAAAATAAGCTTTATACGATCTTGTGATGTGGAAGAAATAAAAGCGACAGAATGCATAATAAAGGTCCATATCACAAGTGGCAATATAAAGTGACGTTCTTTTGCATTAAGACTTCGTGCATCCAACCATGAAATCGCATGACAACCTCTACTTCCCTCTGTGAAGGGCCTATCTTTTACTTTTATCTTCTACCCTTATGCAAGAGTCATGGTGATCTTCACCTTTACTTTTTACATTTTATCCTTTGGCAAGCACATTGTGTTGGAAAGATCCTGATATATATATATCCAATTGGATGTAAGTTAGCATGAACTATTATTGTTGACATTACCCTTGAGGTAAAAGGTTGGGAGGCGAAACTATAAGCCCCTATCTTTCTCTGTGTCCGATTAAAACTCTGTACCACAAGTATTGCATGAGCGTTAGCAATTGTGAAAGACTAAATGATAGTTGAGTATGTGGACTTGCTGAAAAGCTCTTATATTGACTCTTTCCGATGTTATGATAAATTGCAATTGCTTCAATGACTGAGATTATAGTTTGTTGGTTCTCAATGAAGTTTCTGATTCATACTTTGCATTGTGAATAGATTATTACTTGAGCATAAGAAATCATATGACAATATCCATATATGTTGCTGTTATAAGAATGATCATGATGCCCTCATGTCCGTATTTTATTTTATCGACACCTCTATCTCTAAACATGTGGACATATTTATCGTTATCGGCTTCCGCTTGAGGACAAGCAAGGTCTAAGCTTGGGGGAGTTGATACGTCCATTTTGCATCATGCTTTTATATCGATATTTATTGCATTATGGGCTGTTATTACACATTATGTCACAATACTTATGCCTATTCTCTCTTATTTTGCAAGGTTTACATGAAGAGGGAGAATGTCGGCATTTGGAATTATGGGCTGGAAAAGGAGAAAATATTAGAGACCTATTCTGCACAACTCCAAAAGTCCTGAAACTCCACGGAAGTCATTTTTGGAAATAATAAAAAATACTGAGCGAAGAAAATACCAGAGGGGGCCCACACCCTGGCCACGAGGGTGGGGGCGCGCCCTACCCCCTGGGCGTGCCCCCTGCCTTGTGGGCCCCCTGGCAGGCCTCCGGTGTCCATCTTATGCTCTATGAAGTCTTTCGTCCGAGAAAAAATCATAAGCAAGCTTTCGGGAAGAAACTCCGCCGCCACGAGGTGGAACCTTGGCGGAACCAATCTAGGGCTTCGGCAGAGCTGTTCTGCCGGGGAAACTTCCCTCCGGGAGGGGGAAATCATCGCCATCGTCATCACCAACGATCCTCTTATCGGGAGAGGGCCAATCTCCATCAACATCTTCACCAGCACCATCTCCTCTAAAACCCTAGTTCATCTCTTGTATCCAATCTTTGTCCCAAAGCCTCAGATTGGTACCTGTGGGTTGCTAGTAGTGTTGATTACTCCTTGTAGTTGATGCTAGTTGGTTTATTTGGTGGAAGATCATATGTTCAGATCCTATATGCATATTAATACTGATACGTCTCCAATGTATCGATAATTTTTGATTGCTCCATGCTATATTATCTTCTGTTTTGGACATTATTGGGCTTTATTATTCACTTTTATATTATTTTTGGGACTAACCTATTAACCGGAGGCCCAGCCCAGAATTGCTGTTTTGTGCCTATTTCAGAGTTTCGCAGAAAAAGAATATCAAACGGAGTCCAAACGGAATGAAACCTTCGAGAACGCTACAAAAAAAAGACACATCCGTGACATTTTGGGCCGAACGAATTTTTTTTCTGTCATACATATGACACTTCTAAGACGATAATTGTGAACAAAACCGGTATCATCATAGATGTGGTGGGCTCCTACTTCTATGACAAAAAATCATGACAGAAAATGGGCTTTTCGTCCTGGGCGGGCCGGAGACATAGCTGCATGACATTCTTTGGGCCGTCCATGGCGGAAAAAACCATGGTAGAAGCAAGGGCGAGGAAAATTTCGGGGAGTTCCCGGTTACGGTGGGACGTCGGGGCCGAGCGATGCGCGTTTCTCTCGTACACGTACGCGCGTGTGTGCGAGGCGTTGGCTCTAACTGAACCCGAGCGAGGCGTTGGGCTCTAACTGAACCCGAGCGATTGCACTGCAGGCTACGCGTTACTGAACCTGAGCGATCGATCGATGGCTGTTAACTGAACCCGATCGAGCGATTCCTTCGCTACTGCTGCTAACTGAAGCCGATCGATTGGATGAACAGTGAGCGTTGCCGGGGGGTTGGATGAACAGTGAGCGGTGGCGTTGCCTCTGGATGAACAGGACCCCGTGGTGTGGAGGGCTGGATGAATAGTAGACGGTGGAGGGGTGCCCGTGCAGGGGTGGTTGAACAGGACCCCGTGGTGTGGAGGGCTGGATGAACAGTAGATGGTGGAGGGGTGCCCGTGGAGGGGTGGTTGAACAGTAGCCGGTGGAGTAGCGCGCGGTGGAGGCTGGATGAATAGGAGCCCGTGGAGGCTGGAGGAGGTCAATGGTAGCCCGTGGAGGCTGGAGGAGGTCGACGGTGGAGATGAACAGTATCCCGTGGAGTCCCGTTTTGCGGTACGCCACACCCCTCCCGATGAACAGGACCCCCGTTTCGACCGTAGGAGGTCCGTTTCGTCTGTTTTGCGGTACGCCACACCCCTCCTGATCAACAGGACCCCCGTTTCGACCGTAGGAGGTCCGTTTCGTCCGTTTTGCGGTACGCCACACCTTTCCCGATCAACAGGACCCCCCGTTTCAACCGTAGGAGGTCCGTTTCGTCCGTTTTGCGGTACGCCAGACCCCTCCCGATGAACAGGATCCCGTTTCGAACGTGGCCGGTCGAACACAAGGCCGTTTCCTCCGTTGTGCAGTACGCCAGGCCTCGTTTCCATCGCCTGTTCCGTCCAAGCCCTCCTGATGAACACGACCACGCATTCCGTTCCGACCCAGCCGGTTGGCTCCCACGCGTTCTGTTGTCTCCCGATGAACACGACGCATTCCGTTGCCTCCCCGTGAACACGACGCATTCTTTTGCCTCCCCATGAACACGACGACGACGCTGTTTCTCCGTTCCGACCCAGCCATGTCAACGAGCCCTCGCCGTACGTATGCGCGAGTAGGCGTTCGAGACCCCGCCCGTATGTACACATACGTGGCCGTATTTTCTTTCTTGCACCCTGGCCACTGTACGTACGTGTACATGCTACGTGCGCGCCTCTACTACGACACGTGCGCGCCTCTACATCCACCAGTATATATGTACGTACACGTTCGCGACCAGAATGACAACGCTACGTACGCTTCGACCAGGTGGGTCCCGACTGTCAGGCACTTGCTTGCGTGCGAAGATGTAGCTGGTGGGTCCTAGCAGTCAGGGGGGGCGAATCGTTTTATTTTTTTTGCCCGGACGCACTTCCTTGCGTGCGAAGGTGTAGCTGGTGGGTCCCAGCAGTCAGGGGGGAAACGTTTTTTTCGTGAAATACGGTGGCCCGTCCGGTGGGTCCCTGCTGTCAGGTGGAGGAATAATTATTTTGCGCGTAATAAGGAGGCACTTCCTTGCTGCGGCCGTGGAGCCAGCTGTCAGCGTCTCCACGCACAGTACTCTTCCGATGGAAGTCGGTCGTTGGTCACATTGACCACGCCGCGCCGAGAGCACCACGGCGGTGGACGATGGTGAGGCCTAGGAAGGGGACGACACGGAGGCAGGGAAGACTCGGAAGTTGTTTCCCACGCGGAGGGGAGTACGACTGTACGAGAGTTTACTGGTTCGTCTGCCGTCGCCGGAGAATAACAGCAGGTGTGGGTGAGTAGAGGGATGGCTAGGCCAGCGATGGGAGTACGATGGGGCGGTGAGGCCTGCGCGGCAGCGCAGCCGGCCATGGGGAGGAGGGAGCAGGCAGTCCCCCCGGCGCTTGTTTGAGTGGCTGGAGCAGGAAGAGCAGAGATTCAAGAAGCACGACGGCCGTTGGATGGACATCCAATAGTCAGTGCTTGTGCGTCAACCTTTTTTTAGGAAAGCCTCAAATCTATGGAAAACAACATACAGCACATCTGCCATTATTTCTAATAATTTACAGCCCATTTGCTAATTCTTAAGTTTTTTTGGAGCCCATATTCTTTTTGTTAGCATTAC
Organism: Aegilops tauschii subsp. strangulata; assembly: GCF_002575655.3. NCBI lineage: Eukaryota > Viridiplantae > Streptophyta > Magnoliopsida > Poales > Poaceae > Aegilops > Aegilops tauschii. The sequence goes on from NC_053039.3 coordinate 493,026,140, forward strand.
AGCCCATATTGTGGCCACGGTTAAAAAATTAGACGAAATTTTGCATATTTCGGTGCGGTCCGAACTGTTTTTAATCCCGAAATTTCGACTCACATTCAAACTGATTTTAAAAATAAATGTATATCAATATAAAATCCAACAAATTGTCCACGCATAAAAATCAATGTAATTTAAAATCTTGCAATGAAAAAAAAAGATATTTGAAACTAATTGCCGGTTTGATGTGTTTTAAAAATGTACAACCCATTTCTCATTACTGATGGGCCATTTTCTCGGCCAGCCGAATGAAAGCTCTCCTCGTCTTCAAAGATTTGCAGCCCAACAGGCTTGACAAAGCGACTTACTTGGCAAATCACAAAAAAACTGGGTTGTGGCCGTGGACCCAGCTGTCAGCCTCTCCACGTACAGTACTCTTCCGATGGAAGTCGATCCTTGACCACGTTGACCACGCCGCGCAGAGAGCACCACGGCGGTGGACGACGGCGAGGCCTAGGAAGGGGACGACGCGGAGCCGGGGAAGACGCGGCAGTGGAAGCCCGCGCGGAGAGGAGTACGAGGGTTCACTGGTTCGGCTGCGGTGTGAGGCTGCCGTCGCCGCAGGGCCTGGCCAGCGGTGGGAATAGTAGGGGGCGGTGAGGCCTCTGCGGCAGCACAGCCGGGCACGGGAGGCAGGAGCATGCGGCACGGCCGGCGCTGCTTTGGGCGGCTGGAGCAAGAAGACCAGAGGTTGAAGAAGCACTACGGCCGTTGGATGGACATCGTACGGTCACTGGAGCTAGAATCGTTCATATTGACTAAGTTGACAAAGCCCTTCGTCCCCGTCAACTTAGTAGGCCCACAAGTCAGCCTCCCACCAAGGTGGGTCCCAGCTAGCCGGGGAAGTATTCATTTTTTTGTGCGTAATAAGGAGGCACTTCTAGTGGGTCCGAGCTGACAGCGGGGGGAACGTTTTTTTCGCGAAATACGGTGGCCCGTCCGGTGGGTCCCAGCAGTCAGGGGGAAACGATTTTTTTCGCAAAATACTGGTGGCCCGTCCGGTGGGTCCCCGCTGTCAGGTGGAGGAATAATTATTTTCCGCGTAATAAGGAGGCACTTCCTTGCGGCTGCCGTGGACCCAGCTGTCAGCCTCTCCACGTACAGTACTCTTCCGATGGAAGTCGGTCGTTGACCACATTGACCACGCCGCGCCGAGAGCACTACAGCGGTGGACGACGGCGAGGCCTAGGAAGGGGACGACGCGGAGCCGGGCAAGACGCGGCAGTGGATGCCCACGCGGAGAGGAGTACGAGCGTTCATTGGTTTGGCTGCGGTGTGAGGCTGCCGTCGCCGCAGAATAACAGGGGGTGTGGGTGAGTGGAGGGATGGCCTGGCCAGTGGTGGGAGTAGTAGGGGGCGGTGAGGCCTCCGCGGCAGCACAGCCGGCCACGGGAGGCAGGAGCAGGTGGCACGACCGGCGCTGCTTTGGGCGGCTGGAGCAAGAAGACCAGAGGTTGAAGAAGCACGACGGCCGTTGGATGGACATCGTACGGTCACTGCATCTAGAATCGTTTATATTGACTAAGTTGACAAAGCCCTTGGTACGTCAACTTTTTTTTGAATGCATGCAGATCAGCTTAGTAGGCCCACAGGTCAGCTTCCGAAACGGTGCACCCCAGATGTCAGGGGGAGGAATCATTTTTTGGGCGGGTGAAGCTAGAATATCCGAGATTGAAGAAGAAGCACGGCATCCGTTGGATGGACATCCAACGGCCACTGCTGCTAGAACCGTGTGTTGACTATAAGTTGACAAAGCCTTGCATACGCGTCAACTCTGTTTTTTTAGGGGACGCGTCAACTTAGTAAGGCCAGAAGTGTGTGGCAGAGAACTTATAGCCCATTTGAGATTTGTAAGAATGTGTAGCCCATTTTTGAATTCTAATGGAATTTACTACAGCCCATTTACAGTTTGTTAAAAGTACAACCCATTTCAACCAACCGTTCAAAACATATTTCAATAAAATTTCCCACATTTTGATGGGATCCGAAATATTTTTATCCAGAAATTTCTAGTCAGATTAAATACAATTTCAATGTAAATTTATATTACGTAAAAATCCAATGAAACATTGTGCTCGCAACAATTAATGAAATTAAAATTTTCAATATCCAAAATAATATTTTATAAAGTAATCACGTGTTTGGAGCATTTTTTATAGTTACTGCCCAGTTTTTATAATTACATCCCATTTATTATTTGTTAAAGCCCATTTTCTTGTTAAGCCTAATGCATCCCTCCTAGGAAAGATTTGCAGCCCAGCGGGGCGGAGAATAACAACTTGACCTTGCCTGGGTATTCCTAAAAAAAAGTATAGCTGGGCTAGCCATTTTCAGCTTGAAAAAAATTAATATCTGGGCTGGATATCTAGCCTGGGCTAGACGGGCTACAGCCCGCCCAGTTAATACCTGCAGCGATGTTTTCATTGTTGTTCAGAGGAGAAAAATTAATATCTGGGCTAAATATCAAAAAACTCTGCAGTGCTCACACCTCAAAAACACAAATACTGCTCGAGCTGCTTGGTCCAGCTGTCGGCCGCTTCTTGTGCAATTCTCTCGTTTATTGACTACTACATAGGTTGACAATGGTGTGGGACCGTGATGTCAGGAAACCAAGAGGAAGCAAAATAAATTATAGTTTATATATATATATAATAAGGAGGCACTTGCGTACGTGAGGCTATGGACCTGGTGGGTCCCCATTGTCATCCTCTCCAAGTAAAGTCATCTCCTCGCCCGCGCGCGCTTTCCGCCCGAAACAGTCAGCGCCGCCTGCCCCGCTTCCCGGTGCAGGCGATTGCTCCGCCTTCAAACGACACAAGTGCCGTCCGCCCGTCCATCTGCCGCCCACATTAATGATACGTGGTTGCCGAGGCGGCTACTCCGGCGCCACACGTCCGTCCCTCCGCCCGCCCACCATTTCTATATAAACTACTGCGTCGGCCATAGCCGCAGTCATCCGCATCCATTCCCTTTCTCCTGTCCACACCACTACTGCCCACCATGGCTTCCTCGCGCTCCAGCGCTCTTCGGGACGGGCGGACGATGGACCACAAGGAGATGGCAGCCATTGCTGCCGACCGGCTGGCCGGCAGGCAGCCGGAGGACGACAACGTCCCAATGGAGAACATGGTAGTCGACGATCCGGCGCCAACCCCCTCCTCCGCGCCATCCTCACCGGTGCATTGCACCATGACCATCGGCGAGGCCCGTGCCCAATATATGGACAGGGTGAGGCAGATGCATGAGGAGCAGTTCCGGGAGGCGCAGGCCGACGCCGCCTACAACCACCATCTCCTCCAGGAGCACCTGCAAGCGAAGGATCAGATCGCCGCGGAGCGGGCGGAGCAGGAGGCGCTGCTCGACTCGTACCGCTCCGCCCGCAAGGGCCGCCTCGAGCGCTGGCGGTACCGCATGCGGGTGGCGGAGGCTGCGGCCGCCTACAAAGAGGCTAGCAAAGAGGGCGATGAAGCGGGCGAGGCGCTGTTTGACGAGACCGAGGACGAGGCAGAGGACAATGCCGGCTCCGACGAGTCCCCGCTCCGCTGGCGTCGATGAGGCCCTGCTCCGCCGAGGCCCCGCGGCGCCAACAACGAGGCAGAGGACACCGCCGACTCCGTCGAGGCCCCGCCCCGCCAACAACGAGGCAGAGGACATCGCCGGCTCAGCCGAGGCCCCACCCTGCCGGCAACGTGGGGGAGGATTTCCACCACTCCGCTGAGGCGCCGCCCGCCGGCAACGAGACAGAGGACATCGCCGGCTCCGCCGAGGCCCCGCCCCGGTGCCAACGAGGCCGCGCCACACAGAAAACGAGGCAGAGTAGAACACGGTAGGTCGCCGCCGCTCGGGTCCAAGTAAGGCCACCGCTGCTACCCTCCGGTTGAAGCCAAGCGAGGCGGGTTGACCATTGACGGCCGGTTAGCTTCTTGGCGGCGACGTGGAGTCGGAGAGCTGCGCTGGAGAAGAACGCTGCTTCTACTTAACTGTTGGTGCAGTTGGCTGACTGACACATGGGCCCAACAGGCCACATGTCAGTTACGCAACTGCACCTGCAGTTAAGCCACTGAAGCTTCTGTTCGGCTCAGCGGGACACAGGTGGGTAGCTTCGGTTAATTAATTATACCTCCAGCGCACCCCTTTTTAGTTGAAGAATGTATGAAATGTAATGAAATCCGGCATGTTTATATGAAATCTGACCGTTTATGAATGAATTTATTTCGATTAGTTCGAATTCCTGTATCACTGGCATTGGATGAACATGCAAAACAATACATACTAGCATTATTCCCAGGGTGATCACCTCGTTTGCAGCAGTTTCACATGTACTCCCTCTGGTCCTTTCTAGTCTGCATACAAGTTTTGTCTGTAGTCAAAGTATCTCTACTTTGACCAATCTTATACAAAAAAGTATGCACTTTCACAACGTGCGAAGTAAAAAGGAACAGAAGGAGTACAAAGAGTTTGAGCAGCTTTTTAGCGTTTCTGTACATTGCAATCAAACACACAGGCCTGTCAATTCATAGAGAACATTCAAAACAATCGATGATTATGCATCTCAGCTACTCACATGTCAGAGGCAATATTTACTTCACAACTAAAGAATAAAGAAAAAATTGATCGACGCTGCTGACAGCAAAGGGCGTCCCATTTGAAAATATCAAACGCATGTCTTGCTAAAATCAATGAGCAAAATTTGACAACGTTGTCCCATTCCAAAATATCAAATGCCTACGATTGTGGAATGGGCAGGGTTTGCCATCAGTTCGGACATTGACATGGCACCTCGTGCTAAATAAACCAGCTGTTCTTTTTGTGCAGTTCCACCAAAATCAACCAAATTCGCGCGTAGCTTGTATGATTTCGCCCTTATATGTTGCAACGCCTTGAACTTATCGGCACCTCCTTTCTTGTGGTGGAAATGAATGATTCGATGTATTCATGAACATTTTGTGCAGTTCCCATTGAAATCAAGCTGAGCACCCCTGTTTGCACAAATACAAAAAAGTGATTAGTATAAAGCAAACTGTACTATGAATTGACAGTTTCAACAGGCACATAGATGGTCCATGTAGAGCACACTTTTAGAAAAATGGAACTCACCAGAAAGAATCCTAGAACAACATTGTACTCGCGCATCACAACAAAAAAATGGAGATTTGTCAGTCCTTCTGAGCTGAAGTTAGTTTGGTCTTGTGGGGAGTAATGTAACCATCCTTCAACTGCTCCTTGTGAAATATCCTTATCTTACCTCAATGGGATATTACGGTGCACATACAGATTGGAAGTCTTGTCTCCATTTGTGCAGTTCACTAAAATCAAGCAACATTATCGTACAAGTAGCACAACATATGAAAGCACACTGCAGAATCATGTGAAAGAAGGCTAGTACTGACCTCTCATGATGCGGAATTCAAACAACTCACAAGAAGAAGATCTGAACCAAATTCGCCTTAACAAATAGGAAGTAAGATCTCCTCTTGTGCAGTTCCACTAAGATCAAGCAATCAAGCAACGTTGTCGGTGTGACATTTTGGTTGAACTGCACAAAACACTCTTAAAACAAAAGTGTTTTGTGCAGTGCAACAAAAGGTCACAATGGCAACGAGGTGAAGTAGATAACCCTGTTTACACAGAGGTGCAAAGGAAACAATTAGTGGTCAATAACGGTGGATGACACAGAAGCCAACAAAAAGAAGCATCTACCTTATCTAAATGGGAAAGAAAGCAAGACAGTAGCATTTCTCAAACGGTGGCATTGATTAATATTAACATATAGATTATATTAACAATAAAATTCGTTAAACATGTAATTTGCTTTTAACTATGGCATTGCATCAATTTTCCAGCGGCATTATTAGAGAGTGTTTGTTTACAGGGACATTTTGGTGTAGGGACTAAAAAACTCCGTGTCAGTCCCATCTAAACCAAACAGGAGGGACTTTTAGGGACTAAAAGTGGGCACTTTTGGGACCAAAGAAAGAAGACCCCGAGGGAGTATTTTTGGGACTCTTTCCAAAAGTTGCCCCTGCCACGCATCGCACCTTGTCTCTATTAGTTCATTACTAGGGGTAACATGGTCTTTTAGCATGTCATTTAATAACCTCTAGTCCATGTTTAGTCCCTGGAACCAAGCAGGTAGGGACTAGGGAGTTTTTAACCAAACAGGGCCTTAGATTAACAACAGCTAAAGAGTTGCACGGGACAGTGGACGCACCAGCACCATGTGCATCTACCGATGTACTGTGGTCATGCACAGTCTGTTGCAACAAAGAACAAACAACCAAGGAGCATATTTGTGTTGGTCCTTGTTTTGTTATCTTTAGACACCTTTCCCTATGTCAGCGCAGCAAATCTAGTCCTGCTCAAACTCTACAGCCTTGTCCCTTCCTTTCCTTTTTGAACTAGTACTTTCGCCCCTTCCTTTCCTCTTTGGACCACGTCCTAGATTTATGCGATACAACTTTCCCCACTACTTTCCCCCATTCCTTTCCTCTTTGAACCATGTCCTAGATTCATGCTATACAACTTTCCCCCTTCATTTCCTCTTTGAACCACGTCCTAGATTCATGCTATATACAACTTTTCCCACTACTTTCCCCCACTCCTTTCCTCTTTGAACCACGTCCTAGATTCATGGTATACATGCAGCTAGAGCAATGCATGTGGAGTAAGTAAATTATACCTTAACGTTCTTGGGGCGTGGTTCGGTGGGCGACGGGACGGCGGCGAAGTAGAAGGGGTCGGAGGCCCTCCCGCACCGCCGCTGGGTGGAAAGTGAAGAGCTGCGCCGGTAGTCCCTCGCCGACGGAGACAGCGTTAAGCCTCCTTCCCTTCCCGGCGAACGGATCCTGCCGGCTCTTTGAGCAGCAGTGAGGGGAGAGAGAGGCCAACGAAGTCTTGTTTAGATCTGGAGAGGGCGAGAGAGTGTGAAGAGAGCAACTACAAGCGCTGAGGCTCCAGCGTGTATATATATACTGGAGAGAGAGTGTGAAGCGTGCAAACCCTAGAAAACATTTTGACCAGTCAAAGAATCCTCCTGGCACAAATTATGCTCAAGTGTAGTTATCGAACCCGAGACCTCAAGTTTGATGAGCGAACAGGCTAACCAACTACACAACCCTCCCGTTATGTTCAACAAGAGGGAAATAAGCTTTTATACATTCCTGCATTCGTGTGACAAGCATGCCGTGTTTTTTTGTGTGTGTGTGGGAGTCATTGGGATTTCAATCATAATCGTGTCATGTGGCTTTGGTGGTAAGACTATCCACAGTGGTGCAGAAATAATGCAGCCTTAGTCACCTTACCTCTCTCCACGTAGTACGTTGGGTCCCACCAGTCAGAGGGTGAAACAAACAAATTAATAAGAAAAATTAAAAGCGCCAGCGGTGTATCTTACCTCACACATCTCGCTACTGCTCGGGAACACTGTTCAATTGATCCCTCTGTTCGCTCACGTACTATTTTAAGTGAATCCTTATTATAACATGCACACAATTTTTGGGCACTTGTATTCAACTTAAGTCAGTTGCCATCGTATCTCGTATACTTACTACTCCCTCCGTGTAGGTGTAATAAGTCACGTTAGAAGGTGCAACGGGACCAAGGTGCGTGTGTGTGTGTGTGTGTTTAACAGCATGTGTGTGTTAGAGAGAGCGACAGATCGACCTACTCCTACAGAGAGATGTTGTGTAGTGTATGATTTTAGCCGCGAGAGTCGGTGCATCCTCTCGTTTCCGGGCGTGTCCGGTGCTGCCATGCCCGCTCCTGACCAGCCTGGCCCACCCAAAGCCCCTCCATCGCCCGCGCGCGCTTCCCGCCCGAAACGGTCAGCGCCGCTCCAAAGAATCGGTGCCGCATTCATGCCCGGGCAGAGCGGACGCGACCTCTCACTGGCGCAAGAGTGATGGTTGCTTCGTTCGTCCAACTTACTGCTGGGTCTATGTGATTTGACGGCTCATTGGTCTTTATTACTGAGGTGGTAGGACTGCTGGATGTCCCACGCTTTCGGCGACCTACTACTAGATTACAATTTTCTCCATTCTTACAGCGGAGGCGTGCAAGAGAAGTGAAAACACGCAGGCTCAGTGATTACATGGTCCACCTCACACTATCACCGTGCGACACCTAACTCTTTACATAGTACTCCCTCCGTTCCTAAATATTACTAGATGAGTCCCCGCGCGTTGCCGCGGAACAGCGGTATATCTCTCTGCGCAAAATTATCGATTTCATAGAACTAAAAAAACTCTATAACCGCATGACAAATGTGGTAGCCAAACTAAATAAACTCCCATCATCATTTAGATCATCCCACGTAAGGAAAAAAGATCAGCCAACTCCTACTGCATAATGGGATTATATTTTTCTTTTTGACATGTTAATGGGACTTAAAAGCTCACTTACATGCATGCTACCGGTGCATGCTTGCATGCAGACATGTTGATGTGATTTAAAACCCACTCACATGCATGTGCCACGGTATTTCTGCATGCTTGCATGTGGCTTAGTGCGGAGCCTCTCAACATCTAGATCAGACGGCTATTATGGACTGATTTACTTCATCTAACGGCTACATCAATTTTGATGATGTGGCTCAAGGAGAGGATAGAGAATTCCTAGTAGTGGGGGCTAGCTATTACTAGTAGATAAGTCTTTGTAGAGATTCCACTACATACGGAACAAAATGAATGAATCTACACTTAAAATGCATCTATATACATCCGCATGTGGTTCATGGTGAAATCTCTACAAAGACTTATATTTAGGAACGGAGGAAGTACTAGTATAGTACGTACTGTAATTTATCAGCGAGATAAATTTGTACAATGCTATGAAGCTTCCAGCTTCTGTTACATGTATCTTGCGTCCAAGGTTGCCCGTTGCAACATTTCATCAAATACAAAGGAGACTAACGTGCATGCTATTGCATCTCAATGATTGACGGATCATAGCAAATATGTACTCCCTCCGTTCCAAAATAAGTGTCTCAACTTTGTGCAAACTTTAGTACAAAGTTGTACTACTACTAAAGTTGACACTTAATTTGGAACAAAGGCAGCTAAAGAAAAAAACGATCCATGCAGTCCCTAGCCCTTGAACCGTGAACCCTGACCAGGCTTCAATTTGCTGGCAAGTTCGAGCTTCCTAATAAATGAAGTTTGCAACCTTTTGACCATCGGATCATTTTGTGCAGTTTCACCAAAATCGAGATGAGCATCCCTGTGGCAAAGAAATTGAATAAGCGTGATTAGAATAAGATTACTGGGACTAGTTGATGAGACATAAACTCATCACAAATACAGTACGTAGAAGCCAGTAGAGGTATGTGCGGGGCAAAGAAGTAGAGAAATATCCACAGGGAGTGATGTGGGCAGCTGGAGCAGTGGTGCAAGCCGGCTGTAAAGGGAGTTGTACCTGAGGGACGTAGCACAACCTTGAGGAGGGCGGCGGGAGGCGGCAACTGCCCACGTCGCGGCAGTGAGCAAGGGAAGAAGGCAACCTCACCGGCTTTGTGAGAGAGAACGGCGGGGACCCCTGATCGGGACGTGCCGACAGTGGATTTTCACCGTCGGCGACGGCCACCGCATCTACACTAAGCATCCACCCCTTCCCCAAGCGGACGTGATCCGCCGGGATGTTAGAGATGTGGCCACAGTCGTTTTGTGCGAGAGAGTGTGAAGAGAGCAACCCCAGCAAGCAACCGTGTAGGCTGGCCCGTCCTGACTATGTATATAGTGGAGTGGTTTCCTTTTCTCTCCATATGAACCTATCATATTGCGTACGTGCCACTGAAGAAAAAAAACTTTATTTATAAATGACGCAGCACCTACTACTCGTTCTCCTATAACCTTGCGCTTGGCATCTCCAAAATATTAACCTTGCGATTGGCTCTTCGCCTTTTCGGGAAGTCGAGCAATAATGGTAGTGCAGTATATATCGTTCTGGCTATATGAGACCGAATGAATTGCTGCACGTCCACCACATGGGCGAGGGTCGAGGGGCGAGGGAGAGTGCTACATACGGAGCAAAATGAGTGAATCTACACTCTAAAATACGTCTATATACATCAGTGTTTGGAGTATGTACTAGTAGTTCATATTGAAATCTACTAAAGGATATATATATTCCAAACAATATGATATAATCTCTATAACCAGGGTAGTAGGGACGAGGAGTAAATGGAGGGAGTAGTAAAAATTTTCTCCTTGTCCTGCGAGCCACCGCGCGCATGGGCGAGGGAGCGGGCGTAAGGAGGAGCAAGCTTCACCTCATCCTACGAGCCACCGCGCCCGTGGGCGGGGGAGACGGCATACTAAGCAAGCTTCTCCTCGTTCTACGAGTTGACGGGACACATCAAAAGTACTCCAGTGTATAGAGCCTTGCCTCTAAGGTAGGCCCCACATGGTTTGCCTCTTTTTTTAACATAACACGTCAAGTCGCAATTTGTTTGTTCACCCGTGGTAGACGATCCTCCCTCCACCAAGTGGACAACCAGTACACGTGCCAAATTACCACGTGGGCTGCCTTTTCGTACAGAAATGAGCTCCACCGTGTACCGCGCGGGTGTGGTTGGGAAAGAGACGGGAGTACGTGCGCCGTGCATGCACCTCTTCTCTTCGTGCACGCCCCCCCACCTACGTGGGTGTGTGTGAGAGATACAAACCGCATTCGTGAGTGTTTTTTGTTTTGGGGTGGGGGTGGGTGGGGGGTTGATTTCGTGAATTATTTGTGGGAATATGTGTCGATGACATCTCAAACAAAATTTTGCATGCAATGTGTGTGAAATGGAGGCCTATCCATATCATACATAGAGGGTCGGGAAATCCACGAGAAGAGAGGGAGGGGTCATAGCTATTGATAGAGTCGAAGAGAGGATCAAGTGGGTGGGTGCGAGATCGATGAAGAGAGCCATCGAAATTGTGTGTGTGCAAGTCAAAGATATAGGGCAACTGGCCTACCGGAACATTAGAGGGCACATGTCAAGTTTGTGCGTGGCAGGGAGACATGACTAGAGCGCTCGATGTATCGGTGTGTGTGGGGGGGGGGAGGGGGTGGGGGAGGGGTAGGCAGAGGCCTAACTATAGAGGTAGAACGACTCATATATGTGTTGAGAAGGAGAGACCCAGCTATGTCTTGAGGGAGATCGGTCGACATCCATACATAACTGAAGGACGGGAAATATGATGGGACAGAGAGAGAGAGAGAGGAGAGAGAGAGGGAGGGAGAGGGGTAGAGTGCTGGATGGGTGATGGAGTTGCTTCTCGAAGATGGTGGGAGAGGCCTACTAGACAAACTGAGGGTGGAACTGCAATGTTATCAATAAGAGTGGGGATGTGTTTCTGTGTGTGCCTGTGCGTGATAGATTTGTCGGGACGCATCCATGGATGATGAAGGGGAACCATGTGTTTGGTAAGCAAACCTAACTAGATCGGTAGATCAATTGTTGTTTGTCGGGGGAAGGGAGAGACACAACTAATGAGGTAGATCGATTGACGTGTGGGTAAAAACGAGTTATAATGACCTAGCTAGCTATATGTATAGCGAGAGATCAGTCGGTGTACGTCCATTTGTTAGAGGCAAATAAGGCCCAGCGAGACGGATAGACAGAGAGAATGGAGCTAGGAGGTGGTGCGAGAGGCCCAACTACTAGCTAGATAGGGGGAGGAGTGTGCGGTTGTGAGATCGATGAAAAGAGGGGCGAGAGTTTACACGTGTGTCTGACCGTATGAGAGACACGAGGCAAGGACACATAAAGGAGGAGATTGAAGGTGTGTGTGTATGTTGTAGGTAGGCATCGCTGGAGAGGTTTATCGATCGGTGTGTGTCGGAAAGGAGTTGTGGAGACTCTGGGAGAACGACCTAAAGAAAAAAAATGAATGTGCCCGGTGGATAGAATGCCGAGGGAGGGGGAGGGCGAGGAGGGCGTGTGCATGCACGAGAGAAAGTTAGTGGTAGCTACAAAGGTTAGAGGATTGTGTGGGTGTAAGAGACTAACAAAGATCATAATTTGATATGAAAGCGGATTCATATATTTGAATAGGAGATCATAGTGTTTTAAACATTGCATGCATGAATATAGCGGTGATACACGTGCTGTGCACATGTTATACCATAATGTGATAATGCATGGCGTTTGCAACTCACAGCTAAATGCCGAACAATCTAAACCATACTATACATCAAACAATCTCACATTTTATTTGAATTTGTGATAATGTGTGGCGTTTGCAGCTTACAACTAAATATCGAACAATCTAAACAATACTATATATCGAACATTCTCACATTTTATTTGAATTTGTGGTAATGTGTGGTGTTTGCAACTCACATCTAAATACTTGTAGGCGTAGGGGGCGGGGCACCATACATAATGTGATAAACACATTATACATATGAGACATGGTTTAGATTATGAAGATCTAGCTAGAGCTAGAAATGTAGTGTGATTTGAAATCAAAATAAAGTGGATTCAAAAAATCTAGTTCGAGTTCATATAGTACACATAGTTCATATGTAACTCGAGACTAATCATGTGGTGTGCTATGAAGATAATACACAAACGATGGTTTAACTTGACAATAATGATGATTGTAGATCTTATTAAAACAGAGAAACGAATTCAAATGCTTTGACTTCACAACAATCATTACTGTAGATCTTATTCAAATAGAGAAACGAATTCAAATTTAGTTCATATTGAAGCGGTAGTATATACGTTTGGAATGCACTAAAACGTTCATTTGAGTAGTAGGTTGCATGCATTATACACGTAGCAAAATATTTTAATTGAACATAACATGAATTCAAAGTTTTGAATGACATTTGTAGTGCGCATTGATTTGGTACAGTACACGTTAGGCTTGTCCGGAAATTTCAACCCGCGCCTTGTTAGCCCGAAATATTTAAGATATATCTTTGTCTCGTTGTGCTCCGACAACTCCCTCCATCTCAACCCGCGCCTTGCTATTCCGAAATTACAACGCGCGCGAAAACTCCCACCTCCTGTGAAATCCCGACACGCGAAATGCCCGTGCTACCCCTGAACCAAAAGAACCGCCTCAAATTGGTGGGGGTACTTTCGTAACTTACCCCACATTTCGGACAAGCGCGTCTCTAAGCCATGGTTCCCCACTGCCATCCCATCCGCCCACCCATTCGTACACCGAGGCCGCGAAAACCCGCGACGAAACCCCACACCCTGCTCCGTCCGCCACCCAGCCAGAGCCTCTTCCCCGACGATGTCGTCCATAGCAACACCTCGACGTCCCTCATCCACCGTACCGGATGAGGATTCGTCGTCGATCTCATCGTCCCGCCGGTTCAGCCACCCCGTCCTCCACCTCCAAGGAGCTGCCCCGACGTTCCCCTCGTCTTTCGCGCCACCTCCATTCCCACACCGCCGTCTTCACCTGCACCACCGGAAGAGCATCATCATCACTGTTTCCTCGGATGAAGCTGCGGCCTAATCAGCGCCACCAAAGAGGTTGTACACTAATCGCCGCATTTTCTTCTTAATTCAATCTCACGGTGCTGCCGGCGCTCGGTCCCGAGCCGACACGGCGCGGCTCCATCCACGGCGGCGTCGCCGGCCACTTCCTCCACGGCGTCGCTCCCTCGGCGGCGACGTCCACATCAGTAGGAGCTGCTGCTGCTTTAGCTCTCGCTCGCGCTGCTGCTCTGCTCTTGCTCTTGGTCCCCTGCCTGGTCTGCTATTGCTATTGCTATTGCTCTTGCTCTTGCTTGCGATGCTGCTCCGATTTAGCTACACTTCAGTCGACTGAATCGACTTTTGGGTCAGTCGATTTTCAGGGGGTTGGGGGTTCGCCTGGGTGAAGGAAGAACCAGCCGCAGCGGGGAGGGGGGCTCGCCGGAGAGGTACCCCACTATCTATCTTAGGGTTCAGGATGGGGGCGGTGGTCGCCGGCGGTGGCGGGGCGGTGGCGTGGGGATCGCCGGAGAAAAAGCTCGGCACGGGGGGGGGGGGGGCTAGAGGGATGGCCGGGGCGGCGGCGGACCGGCGGTGGGGAGTGTTTTCGGGGCGGCGCACCGCCGGCCACGGGCGGCGGGGGGCTGCTGTTTGGCCGGTGGTGGCTGGCGGCTCAGGGGGGGTGGAGGTTGAAGATGAACCGCGGGCCCTTGATTTCGTATCCAACGGCTGCAAAATTGACTGACGAAAGATGAAAAAGTCAGTCGACCAACGTGTAGCCTCACCTTGCTAGTGCGTTCAGTTTCGACAGCAAAATTCAGTTTCGACAGCAAAATTCAGTTTCGACAGTTAAGTTCAGTTTCGACAGTTAAGTTCAGTTTCGACAGTTAAGTTCAGAGATGAGCGGCTGATGTATTTTACATCTAGCACTTTGTGGTTATGTATTTTACGTCATGTATTAGAGATGCTATTAGAATTCCACTCAGGTTAACGTTGTTCGTTGTCTCTCTTGTCCTGCTTCAGCCTCGGCATCGTACAACTCACCGGAGCTGCTCCAACGACGAAACCCTCCATCACAGCGGAGCAGTACCTCGAGCTCCATCTCCAGACGCCTAAGATCTTCTTCCCCTCCTCCGACAGCAAAGTCAGCCGGAGCATCCTCATCGGCCAACCCAATCACGCTGAGATCGACATGGCTTCGCCAAAGAGGTTGTACACTTGTTGCATCTCTTTTTTACTCTACATGTTATATATATTGTCCACTGAGCACACGGATTTGTTCCTTTAGTGTCTCCTTGAAAGAAAAAATATAGGAATTTTAATTTTCACTTGTCCTCCTTTTCAAATTCATATTCATGAAGCACAAGACTAAGAGATAGTAGCATAATAGCATTATAACCGTACATTTTCTTGTGGTTTGACTTAATCTCACCATGCTTCTTTGCATCCTGTGATCTTCCAATTGTTGTGAATCAAACACCCGGATTGGCAGAAATCCTGTGTTTTTAAATTCTCTGTTTTGCACGTGCATTCCTATCCTATTCCTGTCTATTTCCTATCCCTGCATTGTTGGAATCCTCCAATTCAAACGAGCCCTTACAAAATTACTTCTCTTACAGATAGTTGTCACAGAAAACCTTGCGTGGTTTGTCCCGCTCCTGCTGCGCCGTCGTCCACCCCAGCTCAGCTGCTCCAACGACAGAAGGGTCCAGCACAGCAGGGATCCGGCCTCCAGACTGTCTTTCGCCGCCTCAGATCTTCTTCCCCGCCGCTGGCAGCCATGAAAACTGCATTACCATCATCAATCGAGCAGATGACCTCGAGGACTACACGGGTCCGCAAGAGAGGTCGCACTCTTTCGTGTCTGCTTACGTTATGCATCGCTTAATATTACATGCTTCTTTATCGTCCTGTTCACCGATTAGACTCTGAGTCAGCTCCAAACTAATGGTCAAACTTGAGTTTTTAAATGGTTGTGGGGTACATATCGGGGCCGCTATCAATAATATCTATCTACTATCTGGTTAATCTCCGGTGTCTACTATGAGTTTCATGTTGGATGGGAAACAAACAGTAAAGAAGCCATTATCTGTATTTTTTAACTGAAGCCATTATCTGCCTGCTATTATTGGTTTTGGGTCTATCCACAGGTTTCTACCATCACTCTGGATTTCTGCATGCACTCCTTACATAATCTCACTATGTTTTATTCCTATGCATGACAGTTATTGTAAACAATGGAACTGAACATGTAGAGCAAAAGAGACGAGCCTTGCATGGCAATAAAATTTCATGCAGACGTCGCTCCATGGTAGGCGCAAAGGCAGCCCCCCCTCCACGCATTTCGGATTGTAATCGAGAGGAAGATATCTGTTCTGAGGGGGATTCAGAAGGAGAAGACAACTCCTATTTACCCCTTGAGGTCTACGCTCTAACTTGGCATGCTGATGTTGGTTATATCATGCATATGGTGTCTTGCATTGCTTACTTTATACATCAAATATGTCATCTGCTTAGTTTAGACATCCTTTGTGTGAATGCCATCTGTTTAGTTTATTCATCGTTTATGTGAATTATGCAACGCCATCTTGTTTAGCCAGGCATCATATATGTGAATTTTGTAATGCCATCCTGCTTAGCCAGTCATCTTATATGTAAATTATATCAGGCCATCCTTTTTTTCGTTACATATTACATTTGTCAACAATGTTAGTACATTCAACTGCTCTTCGTGTGCATCAGCCATTTGACACGGTGATGGCAAATTCTGGAGTAAAAACAAGGTCTTCAGAGCAGACTATGCTATCTGATGAAGCGCATATCTCGCTGGTTATGGATAGCTCCTCAGAGGAGGATTCAGAGACAGATGACCAGTCCTATCCCCCCCCGAGGTGTATGCTCTAACTTGGCAGGGTTATGTTGCTCATATCGTGCGTATGGTGTCTCACATTGCTATGTCATTTGATTAGTTTAGACATGCTTTGTGTGAATGCCACCTGTTCAGTGTCTAATTACCATATATGTGAATTATGCATTGCCATCTTGTTGCAAGACATTATATATGTGAATTATACAATGCTATCTTGTTGCAAAGGCATTATATATGTGAATTATGCAATGCCATGCTGTTTAGCCAATCATCATTATGTTATGTGACAGGAAGCCGAAGGACTGAGGAAGTCCCTGCAGAATTCAGATGCATACTTTCTGGTGCAACAGCAAGTGCTGGAGGATTTAAGCGCCAAACAAGAGAAAGTTAATAAGCTTGCTAAGCATCTTGCCAGCATTATGGGTACCCAGGATATTGTTTCTTGCGCTCTTCTGAAGTGGTTTCAGTTCTGGACTTATTTTGCTGCGGCGTTCATATGCTGCTTTGTTCCCTATATTTGCACTGGTGGCAAACTTTGATGCCCAGTGGATGTAATATGTGTAATAGCCGTGATAGCCTAGCGTTAGTTGCTTGCTTATTTATTTCCTTGTTGTCTTATTTATTTGTTTGCTTGTAGTCATTGCAGTTCTTTTTCCGCGGTTAGCTAGTGGCTGCAATAACCTATTTTTTAAAACTAGGCCACAATAACCATGGGCTAATATTTACTGTAGTGACACTGGGCCTCCTACTGGCCGTAGAAACAGTGGGCCTTCTACGGGCCGTAGAAACAATGGGCCTTCTACAGGCCGTAGAAACAATGGGCCTTCTGCGGGCCGTATCATCAATGGGCCTTATACGGGCCGTATGATCGATTGGCCAAACATGGGCCAAACAGACCGCATTATGGCCGTAAACGGGCTAGAGTTGGAATCGTCCGTTCATGGGCCGACCATAACGGGCCATCGTTAATAGGCCGTATTTGATGACGCTATGAAAACGGCCCAACATATTAACGGACCACAAACGGGCCGACTGTAACCACAGGCTGAATTTGGCCCACAAGCAGAAAATGACAGTAACGGGCCGTAAGTAAACGAATGCTGGAAATGAGCCCAAGAATAAATGGGCTCTGAGAAGGCCGAAAGATAACATGGGCTGGAAACGACCCAACGGAATAACGGGCCGTTAATGGGTATAAAGTGATACACTGTTCATTACGGGCCAGTTTCACCACAGGCCGTTAATGGGTGTAAAGTGATACACTGTTCATTACGGGCCAGTTTCACCACGGGCCGTTAATAGGCCAAGAGTTACATAGGGCCTCATATGGGCCGAAAGACGTCATGGGCCATACATGGGCCAGAAGTGAAAACGGGCTGGAATCATATTGGATGGCCCAGATGACGCTACTGGCCTAATTCGGATAGGGCGTAACGGGCCTTGGGTTAGTGGGCTGTAAATGGGCTATATGCGAACAGGCCGTTAACAGGCTTTCCATGGGCCGGCCCGCCACCTTTTGACCAAGTCAAACGGGCCGGCCTTTTTCACAGGAATGGGCCTCTGTTGGGCTGTGCCACGTGTCGACGTATCATAGGCTCCTTCTGTCCAATGAGTGGATGGCATCTGTCCCAACGATGAGCCGACACGTGTTTCCTCCAGCCAATGATGATTTTACACGTGGAAAATCCCCATTGGTCGGGGCTGTTAACGGGTTATGAGATCCAAAACCCGACCCGATAGCTTAACGGCATTCCGTTACGGTGGATGCCACGTGTCGGTCACCCTTGACGAAAGCACTTCTGTGACGCGCGATTTATCGTCATGGAAGTGGGCACTTCCGTGATGATAATTTTGGTAATGTCATGGAACACTTCTACGACAGCACAGGTATGACTATCTTGATTCTGTCATAAATTTGTCATGGATGTACATGCATGACAAAAAACGCGACCTACTGTGACAAACACGTATCATCACGGAAGTGTATTATTTTTGTAGTGGAACGTGATTTTTGGAACGAACATGATCCAGGAGACATGGACCCTACGTAAGAGAAGCTTCGAGGAAGCCACGAGGTAGGGGGCGCGCCTACCCCCCCCCCCCCCGGCGCGCCCTCCACCCTCGTGGGCCCCATGTTGCTCCACCGACGTACTTCTTCCTCCTATATATACCTACGTACCCCAAACGATCAAAGACGGAGCCAAAAACCTAATTCCACCGTCGCAACCTTCTGTACCCACGAGATCCCATCTTGGGGCCTGTTCTGGAGCTCCGCCGAAGGGGGCATCCATCACGGAGGGCTTCTACATCAACACCATAGCCTCTCCGATGAAGTGTGAGTAGTTTACCTCAGACCTTCGGGTCCATAGTTATTAGCTAGATGGCTTCCTCTCTCTTTTTGGATCTCAATACAATGTTCTCCCCCTCTCTCGTGGAGATCTATTCAATGTAATCTTCTTTTGCGGTGTGGTTGTTGAGACCGATGAATTGTGGGTTTATGATCAAGTTTATCTATGAACAATATTTGAATCTTCTCCGAATTCTTTTATGTATGATTGTTTATGTTTGCAAGTCTCTTCGAATTATCAGTTTGGTTTGGCCTACTAGATTGATCTTTCTTGCAATGGGAGAAGTACTTAGCTTTGGGTTCAATCTTATGGTGTCCTTTCCCAGTGACAGTAGGGGCAGCAAGGCACGTATTGTATTGTTGCCATCGAGGATAACAAGATGGTTTTTTTTTATCATATTGCATGAATTTATCCCTCTACATCATGTCATCTTGCTTAAGGCGTTACTCTGTTCTTATGAACTTAATACTCTAGATGCATGCTGGATAGCAGTCGATGTGTGGAGTAATAGTAGTAGATGCAGGCATGAGTCGGTCTACTTGTCTCGAACGTGATGCCTATATACATGATCATACCTAGATATTCTCATAACTATGCTCAATTCTGTCAATTGCTCAACAGTAATTTGTTCACCCACCGTAAAATACTTATGCTCTTGAGAGAAGCCACTAGTGAAACCTATGGCCCTCGGGTCTATCTTCATCATATTAATCTTCCAATACTTAGTTATTTCTTTTGCTTTTTACTTTGCTTTTATTTTACTTTGCATCTTTATCATAAAAATACCAAAAATATTATCCTATCATATCTATCAGATCTCACTCTCGTAAGTGACCGTGTAGGGATTGACAACCCCTTATCACGTTGGTTGCGAGGATTTATTTGTTTTGCGTAGGTGCGAGGGACTCGCGCGTAGCCTCCTACTGGATTGATACCTTGGTTCTCAAAAACTGAGGGAAATACTTATGCTACTTTACTGCATCACCCTTTCCTCTTCAAGGGAAAACCAACGCAGTGCTCAAGAGGTAGCAAGAAGGATTTCTGGCGCCGTTGCCAGGGAGGTCTACGCAAAAGTCAACATACCAAGTACCCATCACAAACCCTTATCTCCCGCATTACATTATTCGCCATTTGCCTCTCGTTTTCCTCTCCCCCACTTCACCCTTGCCGTTTTATTCGCCTTCTTTTTTCCGTTTGCCTCTTTTCGCTCGTCTTCCTTTCGCCATGTCTGAATCTGGGGAGGTTATCGCTAATGAAGGCAATAATAACAACTTGGGAAATTTTGATGCTTCCGATGATCTTCTTGAGGAACCTACTATCTTGCACACCAAAAAGTTTCGAGTCGGTAGTGGTAATATTATTGGGAAAGGAGTTATTCAAGATTTCTTTACTTGTGCCGGCGCTTTGCCCATTATGGGTGCCTCTATTCTTCATAAAACTAGTAGCCTTGCGGATGCAATTTCTTTGCTTGTAGTTGAACTTGAAAGGCAATTTCTTCATATGCATCCTTGCATACAAAGAATTTTCCTAGAATTTTCTAATATTGAGCATTCTTCTGTTAAGCGTGCCACCACTATCTTTTTGGCTCATGAGTTTAGATTCATAATGAAAGAGGCTAGAGAAATCTTTGCGCATTATAGGGTAGATGCTAGCCATCCTCCCATAGAAGCTATCCTTTTTAATCAAGAAGATATGATGCGTTTACAATCTTTGGATCATATTGCTTATAATGAAAATCTTAGGAAAAAGGTTCCCGCCGATGTTCTAGTTGATAGAATTTCCGAGCTTAATGATGATTTTTCTATTCAGAATAATGGATTAGGTTTTCCTCTTGAACAAAGGCTTGTGACTTTTTGCCAAAAGAATGCTTGTAATGATGAATTGGTTGTGCAATACAAAGGGCCAAGGGAGGAACCCATACCTCCCGAGATTGATCTTGGGGACTTTTGTCCCATTAAATTTAGCCCTTTTGATTATTTTTGCTTGCCTCAAAGAAAACTTGCAGCTGAACGTAGAGAATATGAGAAAAGTTTTCATGACTTGCCGTACCATTATTATGGCAATACCTAGATCTATCCTTGCTTTTATGCCTAGCTAGGGGCGTTAAACGATAGCGCTTGTTGGGAGGCAACCCAATTTTATTTTTAGTTTTTTGCTTTTTGATTCTGTTTAGGAATAAATCTTTGATCTAGCCTCTGATTAGATGTGTTTTTATGTTTTAATTAGTGTTTGTGCCAAGTTAAACCTATAGGATCTTCTTGGATGATAGTTATTTGATCTTGCAGAAAATTCCAGAAACTTTCTGTTCACGAAAATAATTGTTAAAATTCACCAGAACGTGATAAAATATTTATTCCAATTTCTGCTGATCAATAAACAAATTGTCTAGGTCGTCCTATTTTGGCTGATTTTTTGAAGTTCCAGAAGTTTGCGTTAGTTACAGATTACTACAGACTGTTCTGTTTTTGACAGATTCTGTTTTTCGTGTGTTGTTTGCTTATTTTGATGAATCTATGGCTAGTAAAAGAGTTTATAAACCATAGAGAAGTTGTAATACAATAGGTTTAACACCAATATAAATAAAGAATGAGTTCATTACAGTACCTTGAAGTGGTCTTTTGTTTTCTTTCGCTAACGGAGCTCACGAGATTTTCTGTTGAGTTTTGTGTTGTGAAGTTTTCAAGTTTTGGGTGAAAGATTTGATGGATTATGGAACAAGGAATGGCAAGAGCCTAAGATTGGGGATGCCCATGGCACCCCCAAGATAATCTAAGGACACCATAAAGCCAAAGCTTGGGGATGCCCCGGAAGGCATCCCCTCTTTCGTCTACTTCCATCGGTAACTTTACTTGGAGCTATATTTTTATTCACCACATGATATGTGTTTTGCTTGGAGCGTCTTGTATGATTTGAGTCTTTGCTTTTTAGTTTACCACAATCATCCTTGCTGTACACACCTTTTGAGAGAGACACACATGATTCGGAAATTATTAGAATACTCTATGTGCTTCACTTATATCTTTTGAGTTATATAGTTTTGCTCTAGTACTTCACTTATATCTTTTAGAGCACGGTGGTGGATTTGTTTTATAGAAACTATTGATCTCTCATGCTTCACTTAGATTATTTTGAGAGTCTTAAATAGCATGGTAATTTGCTTAAATAATCCTAATATGCTAGGTATTCAAGAATAGTAAAAACTTTCTTATGAGTGTTTTGAATACTAAGAGAAGTTTGATACTTGATGATTGTTTTGAGATATGGAGGTAATAATATCAAAGACGTGCTAGTTGAGTAGTTGTGAATTTGAGAAATACTTGTGTTGAAGTTTGCAAGTCCCGTAGCATGCACGTATGGTAAACGTTATGTAACAAATTTGAAACATGAGGTGTTCTTTGATTGTCCTCCTTATGAGTGGCGGTCGGGGACGAGCGATGGTCTTTTCCTACCAATCTACCCCCTAGGAGCATGCGCGTAGTGCTTGGTTTTTGATGACTTGTAGATTTTTGCAATAAGTATGTGAGTTCTTTATGACTAATGTTGAGTCCATGGATTATACGCACTCTCACCCTTCCACCATTGCTAGCCTCTTTGGTACCGTGCATTGCCCTTTCTCACATTGAGAGTTGGTGCAAACTTCGCCGGTGCATCCAAACCCCGTGATATGATACGCTCTTTCACACATAAACCTCCTTATATCTTCCTCAAAACAGCCACCATACCTACCTATTATGGCATTTCCATAGCCATTCCGAGATATATTGCCATGCAACTTTCCACCATTCCGTTTATCATGACACGTTCATCATTGTCATATTGCTTAGCATGATCATGTAGTTGACATAGTATTTGTGGCAAAGCCACCGTTCATAATTCTTTCATACATGTCACTCTTGGTTCATTGCATATCCCGGTACACTGCCGGAGGCATTCATATAGAGTCATACTTTGTTCTAGTATCGAGTTGTAATCATTGAGTTGTAAATAAATAGAAGTGTGATGATCATCATTTTCTAGAGCATTGTCCCAAGTGAGGAATAAAAAAAAAGAGAAGGGACAATGTTACTATCCTCTTACCACACTTGTGCTTCAAAGTAGCACCATAATCTTCATGATAGAGAGTCTCTTGTTTTGTCACTTTCATATACTAGTGGGAATTTTTCATTATAGAACTTGGCTTGTATATTCCAACAATGGGCCTCCTCAAGTGCCCTAGGTCTTCGTGAGCAAGCAAGTTGGATGCAATCCCACTTAGTTTCTTTTGTTGAGCTTTCATACATTTATAGCTCTAGTGCATCCGTTGCATGGCAATCCCTACTCCTTGCATTAACATCAATCGATGGGCATCTCCATAGCTCATTGATTAGCCTCGTTGATGTGAGACTTTCTCCTTTTTGTCTTCTCCACATAACCCCCATCATTATACTCTATTCCACCCATAGTGCTATATCCATGGCTCGCGCTCATGTATTGCGTGAAAGTTTATAGGTTTGAGATTACTAAAGTATGAAACAATTGCTTGGCTTGTCATCGGGGTTGTGCATGATGAGAGCATTCTTGTGTGACGAAAATGGAGCATGACTAAACTATATGATTTTGTAGGGATGAACTTTCTTTGGCCATGTTATTTTGAGAGGACATAATTGCTTAGTTAGTATGCTTGAAGTATTATTATTTTTTATGTCAATATGAACTTCTATCTTGAATCTTTCGGATCTGAATATTCATACCACAATTAAGAAGAATTACATTGAAATTATGCCTAGTAGCACTCCGCATCAAAAATTCTGTTTTTATCATTTACCTACTCGAGGACGAGCAGGAATTAAGCTTGGGGATGCTTGATACGTCTCCAACGTATCTATAATTTTTGATTGCTCCATGCTATATTATCTTCTGTTTTGGACATTATTGGGCTTTATTATTCACTTTTATATTATTTTTGGGACTAACCATTAACAGGAGGCCCAGCCCAGAATTGCTGTTTTTTGCCTATTTCAGAGTTTCGCAGAAAAAGAATATCAAACGGAGTCCAAACGGAATGAAACCTTCGGGAACGTGATTTTTGGAACGAACATGATCCAGGAGACTTGGACCCTACGTAAGAGAATCTTCGAGGAAGCCACGAGGTAGGGGGCGCGCCTACCCCCCCCCCCAGGCGCGCCCTCCACCCTCATGGGCCCCATGTTGCTCCACCGACGTACTTCTTCCTCTTATATATACCTACGTACCCCAAACGATCAAATACGGAGCCAAAAACCTAATTCCACCGCCGCAACCTTTTGTACCCACGAGATCCCATCTTGGGGCCTGTTCTGGAGCTCCGCCGGAGGGGGCATCCATCACGGAGGGCTTCTACATCAACACCATAGCCTCTCCGATGAAGTGTGAGTAGTTTACCTCAGACCTTCGGATCCATAGTTATTAGCTAGATGGCTTCCTCTCTCTTTTTGGATCTCAATACAATGTTCTCCCCCTCTCTCGTGGAGATCTATTCGATGTAATCTTCTTTTGCGGTGTGGTTGTTGAGACCGATGAATTGTGGGTTTATGATCAAGTTTATCTATGAACAATATTTGAATCTTTTCCGAATTCTTTTATGTATGATTGGTTATCTTTGCAAGTCTCTTCGAATTATCAGTTTGGTTTGGCCTACTAGATTGATCTTTCTTGCAATGGGAGAAGTGCTTAGCTTTGGGTTCAATCTTACGGTGTCCTTTCCCAGTGACAGTAGGGGCAGCAAGGCACGTATTGTATTGTTGCCATCGAGGATAACAAGATGGTTTTTTTTTATCATATTGCATGAATTTATCCCTCTACATCATGTCATCTTGCTTAAGGCGTTACTCTGTTCTTATGAACTTAATACTCTAGATGCATGCTGGATAGCGGTCGATGTGTGGAGTAATAGTAGTAGATGCAGGCAGGAGTCGGTCTACTTGTCTCGGACGTGATGCCTATATACATGATCATACCTAGATATTCTCATAACTATGCTCAATTTTGTCAATTACTCAACAGTAATTTGTTCACCCACCGTAAAATACTTATGCTCTTGAGAGAAGCCACTAGTGAAACCTATGGCCCCCGGGTCTATCTTCATCATATTAATCTTCCAATACTTAGTTATTTCTTTTGCTTTTTTACTTTGCATCTTTATCATAAAAATACCAAAAATATTATCCTATCATATCTATCAGATCTCACTCTCGTAAGTGACCGTGTAGGGATTGACAACCCCTTATCGCGTTGGTTGCGAGGATTTATTTGTTTTGTGTAGGTGCGAGGGACTCGCGCGTAGCGTCCTACTGGATTGATACCTTGGTTCTCAAAAACTGAGGGAAATACTTACGCTACTTTGCTGCATCACCCTTTCCTCTTCAAGGGAAAACCAACGCAGTGCTCAAGAGGTAGCAAATACCCCTCTGATTATGAACATGAATATGCTTTGTGAGTAGTTACGTTTGTTCCTGAGGACATGGGAGAAGTCTTGCTATAAGTAGTCATGTGAATTTGGTATTCGTTCGATATTTTGATGAGATGTATGTTGTCTCTCCTCTAGTGGTGTTATGTGAACGTCGACTACATGAAACTTCACCATTGTTTGGGCCTAGAGGAAGGCATTGGGAAGTAATAAGTAGATGATGAGTTGCTAGAGTGACAGAAGTTTAAACCCTAATTTATGCGTTGCTTCGTAAGGGGCTGATTTGGATCCATATGTTTCATGCTATGGTTAGGTTTACCTTAATACTTCTTTTGTAGTTGCGGATGCTTGCAGTAGGGGTTAATCATAAGTGGGATGCTTGTTCAAGTAAGGACAGCACCCAAGCACCGGTCCACCCACATATCAAATTATCAAAGTACCGAACGCGAATCATATGAGCGTGATGAAAACTAGCTTGATGATAATTCCCATGTGTCCTCGGGAGCGCTTTTCTCTATATAAGAGTTTCTCCAGGCTTGTCCTTTGCTACAAAAAGGATTGGGCCATCTTGCTGCACCTTATTTACTTTCATTACTTGTTACTCGTTACAAATTACCTTATCACAAAACTATCTGTTACCGATAATTTCAGTGCTTGCAGAGAATACCTTACTGAAAACCGCTTGTCATTTCCTTCTGCTCCTTGTTGGGTTCGACACTCTTACTTATCGAAAGGACTATGATAGATCCCCTACACTTGTGGGTCATCAGGCCGCTTTCACCTCTTCTCTCATATAGCTCGCATCCAGAACGTCATGCATGGCATCGGTGACATGAGGGTTGACCTTATCAATGAGCTCGTTAACACGGTCACCCGCGGTGGAAGTGAAGAGTTCCTGAAAAAATGAGCAGACATAATTAGTCAAATCTTCCTCCTCTACTACGGAACCATCCTCCCTCCTGAGCTCCTTGATCCTATTCGCCTTCTTCCTCCCAGACGCCACTAGATGAAAATAGCGAGTATTTCGGTCCCCATCAACCAACCACCATACATGTGCCCGCTGTTTCCACATCGTATTCTTCTTCTCCTCAAGCTCCTCTACCAAACACCTCAACCTTGCCTCCTCAAGGATTTTTACACGGGACACCTGAGCTTGCATGCACCTCTCAAGGCCTTGTTTTGCTCACCTTAATCTGCCCTCCAGCTCGCCAACCACATTCTTATCCCACTCCCTCATCGTCTCCGCCACTGACCTCAACGCCGCTGCCACACCCCCCGATCTGTTGGTCCAACTCCGCTCCCAGGCCTTCCGAATAATCTCCTCACATCCCTCCTCTTGCAGCCATCGAGCCTCAAACCGAAAGCCTCTGTCTCCTCTCATCCACCTCCTATCCTCCCCTTCTGTGTGGACGATGATGGGCATGTGGTCTGAATGCCGAGGTATACCATTAACCACCGTGTGATTTGGGAACTGTGATCTCCACTCCTCATTCCCTACTGTCCTGTCGAGTCTCTCGCAGATATATGTATTCAAATCCTTGCTATGATTCCTCCAAGTGAAAACATCCCCCTCAAACCCTAAGTCAGCCATCTCACAAACCTCCAACGCCTCCCTGAATCCGTTTATCATGTGCTGCGCCCTAGGGGCACCACCCACCTTCTCTACCTCTGACAAAATCTCGTTGAAGTCACCAACACATAGCCAGCGCTTCCCTTGCTGATGTTGCTGTTTGAGTATCTTCAGAGTTCTCCATGTTTCCTTCTTCCTCTCCGTAGCTGATTCTCCATACACGCCTGTGAGCCTCCATATAGGGTTGTCTCCCTCCTTCACATCTACATCCATGTGTCTCCTCCCATAAGATCTAAGAGTAACATCGACCCCCCTCCGCCAGAACAACGCAATACCTCTACTCCTCCCCTCCGGGTTCCACACCAACAGATTCACTAACCCCAGCTTCCACCTTAAGTGTTCCAGTTCCTTCTCATACAGCCTAGTTTCAGACAAAAACAAAACATCAGGATCCTCCACTCTCCCCAATTCAAGGAGGGAACGAACTGCCGAGCCATTCCCGAGCCCCCGGCAGTTCCAACTTATGATTTTCATTGGGCCCGGCGGGGCTCCTTTGACAGCCCGGCCGATGGGATATGTTGGTTTTCGCTTCCTGACCCGTCTACCTCCTGTACTGCGCCTCCATGTCCTGTTTTCCCCTTCTTTGCTTCCAATATAAGACCATCCTCCATCTCATTCCTCCTCTTCTGCCCCAGAACTGGTTTGTTGGTATGATTCCCACTCAAATCTCCTCCCTTTCCTTCCCGGCTAATCCTCTTAAATTTCTTTGGCACATTGACCTGTTTGTCCTTCTCTCCCCCTTGTCTTTTCCTTCGTCACCCCTACTCTCTGATGGGAGTGCAGCCTTCTCTACTGCTTTTACTTGGGCCACAAGTTGTTTGTTACCTACATCCCCATGCTCTCCGTCCTGTACCAGTCCTTCCTCCATGTTGAGTTGTTTTGGATTACCAGTCCTCCTAGCCTCATTCGCCATCTTTTGTGGGCTGTTAACCTCCTCACCTTTCTCTGTCAATTCCTTCTTTTCCCCGCTACTGCGATCATCCCCCTTACGCCACAACAAACTGTCACTCCCACTCCCAGGCCTATCTCCGGATCTGCTAAAGCCATAGTTCTGGTGGATGTCCCCCCTGCTCTTGCCCTTCCAGCTGCCACTATCCACAGTGCCCAACTTCTTCCTCCCCATGTCTGCCTTCAACCAACTCCCAAACTGAGATTTCTCTTCTTTCGCCAGTTTAGTCGCACAATCTTTTCGCCATGGCCAATTGTACCACATGTGTAGCATAAGTCAGGCATGAACTCATACTCGAAACGGCACCACCACCCCTCCTCTTCGTCATCTTGCCCCTTGCCATCAATGTTCATATTCTTTCTCTGTTGATCTGTTTTTGTTGGTCTTCATCCTCCTCTAGGGTAAAACCTCTCATGATCGGCTTCTCAATATTCATCCTGACCTTCACCCTCATAAACTTGCCAATTGCTTTCCCATCCGCGCCCGCGTCCACTTCCACAAAACTGCCTATGATATTGCCGATTTCCTCCGCTGCCTCCTCATTCATCATGCCTAGAGGCAGGCTATAGACTCGCACCCATATGGGCATGTTGTTAAATTCATAATCCTCCAGCCTCTTCCCCGGATCAAAATCTTCAACCACCACTAAATCCTTGTCGAACATCCACGGACCGTCCTCCATTGCTTTCCTCTTCCCCGACTCCTGCTTGAAGGTGAACAAGAACAGATTGTCGCCTACCTCCTTACAGTCAGTTCCCCTGATGGGGCACCAGATCCGCCCCCGGGTGAGGCTGATCGCATCTTGATGGACAGGCTTCTTTGACAACACCTTCCCAATGGCCTGTGGCTCCATGCATTTCCCTTTCTCCTTCGCCGACGCCCGGATCTTGACTCCCTTCCTCTCCTCCTCCGACAACTTCAGCCTCCTCATCATGTTCCCAACTCCTTCCATCCTCCTTCCCCCGCACCTCCTCCCAAGAAACGCCTCCTAGGTCACAAGTGTATTACGACCGTGCGCCTAGGTCACATGGAAGGCTGTGAGTTGGATTGGACTGGGGTGGAGCACGGGAGTGCGCTACGCTCACGAGAGAGATTACGACGGCGCGGATCGATCGAGGGACGCGGTGTGGACGAGGGCCAAGGAGCCCTAACCCTAATCGCTCCGTGATCGCCGGACCAGACACGAACCGTCACCTAGCGGGACGGACCTATTTTTTCGGAATTTTGATTATCGGGGCTCTGTCAGAGATCTAATAATAACAGCTGAAATGTGGAAAAGCTTCAGCCAGTTTGACTGGCGTTGGATCTCCATCCAACGGTCGACACAAACCCTTCACGCCCTGCACAAAAACCTCACCGCGACACAGAAGTTGTGTGACGAAGAGAAGCTTCCCGAAGGAAGCCTGATGGTCGGGGCCGGGGCCGCGGCCGCCACCGCTCCGCCGGAGACGGCACTCCCAGCGGCGGATGGCCCCGGATAAGACGACGTAGACTACGAGGGGGAGGAGTGCCGCATATGCCGCCTCCCCGCCGAGGCGGACCGCCCTCTGCGCCTGCCGCGGCAGCATCAGGTTCGTCCACGACGACTGCCAGCTCCGGTGGCTCGCCGCCCGCCAACAAAACCGCTGCGAGGTATCATCTCTTGCCTCCCCCCGCTAGGGATTCCAGGCGCGTGCTTCTGCCCCTCCCCCCTGGGTCTCAGCATCATGTCCGCCATGATTGATCCCCTCATATTGTTGGTGTGGTATGGACGCTTAGTTCTTCTTCTATTTCCGGTCTGGTCTAGATTCATCTGGTTTAGTACTGATTTCGACCCAATTTACTACTAGAGCTATGTCATGCTTAGCATTGGTAAGATTGCCAGGGGAAATATCCCCTTCCGCAATGTAAGATTGCCAGGGAAAATGTCCCCTTCCGCAATGTAAGATTGCCAGGGAAAATATCCCCTTACGCAATGTAAGATTGTCAGGGAAAATGTCCCCTTCCGCAATGTAAGATTGCCAGGGAAAATATGCCCTTCTGCAATGTAATACGTTGTTATTGTCATATTGTTGATGTGGTTATGTTGAACTCATTTTCAGTTCCATTTCGATGTGATAACGATGTTGATGTGTCTGACCTTGTTTTTCTTATCATCGCAGGTGTGTAACCGCAACATCTCCACACGTCCTCTCTACGCCGCAGATGCCCCCGCGAGGCTGCATGTTTCTGAGCTCATGGTGGGTTTGCCCAGCAAGCTCATGGGTCTGCTGCCCCCCCTCTTCTTCGTCATCTGTGTCGTTTGGGAGTTTGTCATTCCGCTCACCACCCTCTGGACATGGCGTCTCGCGCTCGCCACGACCTTTGCTCAAGTGCACCATCTACTCTTCCTACGCCTATCCGTGACCTGCATCCCTGCTTCAGTTGCGCTCTGGGCTACATTTGTACGCTGGGTTGCACCATTTTCTGTAGCTCCATATGTGCGCTGGGTTCAACGCCTGGTTACTTGGAGTGAGAGCCAGGAGTTTTGGTTATTTGATGCCTTCCAGGTCCTAGCGATATTGGCTGTTGAAGTTTCCTTGGCGGTATGATCATCGCTTCTCAACTAATATCCTATCTGTGCTACTTATATTTGTTTATTACGATGCTACGGTATTCGTTGAACGATAATATCCTTCTCGTATCGTAGTAAAGCACCTGTTAATGCAGTTCTGTCCTGAACTGGAGCATTTAGCACATCTTGCCAAGGCTTTCCTGATTGTTTATTTACATTTGGTCACGGTGGCACAGCACAATATGTCTCTAGTTCGAAGTGTATTATCCTGGATGTGTACAGGTTATTGTAAGAAATGTAAGCAAGACTTGAATGATGGTCACATGGAAGAAACTGGTATAAGTTGTTCTATAAAATATGATGATGTTAAACTCTTTGCTTCTTTCCCTACCTTGAAATTGTGCCTTCCATTGGCCGGGATGGATACACTAGTGGGAGGACTACTCCCAAATAGATTTTGGACTTCTTCTGGTTACTATTTCAATTGCACCGCGAAAACTGTGTAAGCTTGTTCTTTTGGTGTTTTAGTCGCTATGCTAATGTAGTATGTTCTTATTACCTTCTTAAGGCAATTCTACCCTTTTTTATCTACAAGGTTGTGGGTTTGTAGCTTTGTTGCGTCCTTCTGGAGGATGAGAGCCTGAAATATCTCCTGCTTGCTTTTTTATTACTTATTTCTAGAAATATCTAACAATATACTTGTCTAATCAGGTGGTAATAGTTGACATGGCCCTTGCTTGTATATTTTGTTTTGTCCCATCTTCATTGGGAAGGATAATTCTATGGTCAACATCATGTCTCAGTTTTGGCAATGTGGATGAAGTCAATTCTTACACTTCAACAGCTTCTACCCTTCTAATTGGATATGGACTTATCTTTAAGGTGGGTGCAAGTTTTGCTGTGGTGCATACTTATCTGTACTTGAGGGGCAAGCGCCTTGTGGTCACAATTTTCTTTAGAAGATTGTATGGTATATTCTTCAGAGGGATCATAAAAGTAACCAGAGTTGCCAATATTTCTCTTAATATCCTATACGACGTGATAATATACCCGTTGTTCTTCGGCTGGTCGCTTGATATCTGCACTTCAAAAATGTTTGGTGCAACAATGTCCCAGAGGTTCAATTTTCTGATTGCTTCTGCTGCCCTACATTGGCTTATTGGACGCTCCTTTTTGAAACTACGCCCCAAATTATTCAGACTTCTTCACAAGGTAATTATCATACTATTATATTTATGGTCTTATCATGTTAAATTGTTAATAGTGACGCAGAAAATAATTCATGAGTGTTGTATTTTGTTTTTGAGTAGATATTCGGGCCAGGAGTTGTCACTCCCTTTCTCCACTATAACTTCTCCGAACCATTCTACAAATTTTATTTGAAGAACCTTCTTGGTCTTTTTGTGGACACTTTCTTTGTTGTTCTGGTCATTCTTGTCCCTATCAAAATTGCTGACCTTTTGGCACCAGAGGTGTTCCCACTAGATATCACGTAAGTATTCAATTTCTGTTCTTTATCTGATGTATCTGCCCATCTATGCTCACTCAAAACATTGATTTTACTATTTTTTTGAATTGTAGCTACTTTGATCATCCTGCTAAGGGCACATCAGTTTGGCAAAGGCCACTACTAAACTTTGCAGAGTTACTTTCTGCTGTTCATCACATGTCGTATCTCATTGGCAAAACAGTCATCTACCTTGGGCGTGTAATGGAGAGGGTAGTGGGGTACTGGTTTGTCACTACTGGTCAGGCTCTTGGGAACAATGTTGCACCAAAAGACCAGTATGGTACCAGCGATGATGCTAAGGATGAATGGTAAACACCCATACTTATTTTCACTCAGGGAGGAGCTGCACAGTCAGCCCTGATTTTAGTCTTTTTGGCCAGACTGAATCTACGTTCATTTTATAATTCTATCTATCTTTTACTTCCATATTGTTTCACTGTTCACTGTTTAAATAGGGTACTTCCATTCTTGTAAAATGGCCAGTAATTTTGGCATGCGCTCTCCTGTTTACCTCTGTTCAAGGGGACAGTCCATCTCAGCATCTCTTGCCAAAATATTCGTCTTTCACAGGGAATTATCGTGTACTCTTGGATCTCTTCTCTGTCAATTTATTAAGCGATGACACCTTGGCATTCTGACAGTTTGGTGCTTATGCTAGTCCATCAACTGTTAATTATTTTAGTAAAATTCTACCATAGGGAAAACTTGCAATTTGGGTCTCTGCTCACTGTCAATTCATTAAGCGGTCACACTTGGCATGCTGACAATTTGGTACTTATGATAGTCCATAATTTTTTGATTTGTTTTAGTAAAATTTCAGCATAGGGATAACTTGCATATGGTTCAAGTAGGCTGTAGGTTCCAGAACTAGAAGATTACATATTTGGATCCTCAAACCTATATAAGCCAATAAAGTGAGGTACTGAATCCAAATAATGTTTTGCTGCCTGACATGGCTTTTATAAGGGCAATATGAATCATGTGAAAAGGGCTCTTCGAGAAACAAATTATGCTTACTTACCCTTCTTGCACATTGCAGCACGAGATATGCTGCTGTTCGAACAATTCTACGCTTGGTCCTAGCATGGTCGACTGCTGTGATATTCTATTCTGCTATGCTTTTGTTTCCAGTCTCAGTAGGTCATGCATTGCTCATTGCCATCCCTCCGCTGCCAGTAGCAGGTGGATTGAAGTCCAATGGTAAATGACTGTTCAGAGATGATCATTGGACTTGCAATGGAAGTAAATGTTTGATCTTGTCTGGGCTTACTTGTGCAAGTATTTTCTTGTAGATTTGTTTGCTATTGCTGTTGGATTTTGCATCATATCAACTATCATTGCCGCCCTTAGAGATTTATCTGCCTGCATGACTTCTGGGGGAACATGCCTTCTAGCTTTGAAGAGGGATCTGCTTTTCTTCATATGGGTGAGGGATTCAATCTAGGTGACTTCATTTATATATTTTTCTAGTTTATCCTACAGCTAAGTAACTTGATTGTTTCTTTGCCAGACGGTCATCATTCCTCTCTTGATCGGTTTGCTGGTTGATTTATTACTGATATCACCCTTCGTTGGAACTGATGATGATTTTCCAGCTCTAAACTTTTTCCGCACTTGGCTCCTGGGCCGGTTCTTTAAGCTCTTATGGATTAACCACGTCGATGAAAGTTGGGAGGCGAAGCTTAAGCGTGCAAATGAAGATTTTTCTGCAGAGCTCAGACCAATGTGGTGGTTCTTTCAAGATGTGTGCATTCCTGTTGCCATGAAGCTACTCGTTGCTCTGGGTGTTCCTTATGTTCTCGCCAAGGGCGTCTTCCCAAGATTGGGCTACTCTGCCTCCGTGAACTTGATAGTCTACCGTTTCTCATGGTTGGGCAGCTTTGGCCTTTGCGTCTTCTACTATCTTGGCAAGGTGTTGTTCGTTCAACTCCATGATTCTATCAGGCACGACCGCTACGCCATTGGGCGGAGGCTGGAAGACGTTGGAGACGGAAGCTGATGACTCTTTTCTGAGGACTTCTTTTTGTAGCAGTTAGTTCACTTCAGAGAGGGATAGGGTGAGTAATATCAACACTTGAGTGTGCAGACGGGAAGGAATATATAGGTCGAGTTACCGACAGGATGGATGCAAATGAGATGGTTCCAAACAGACAAATTTCCCGCGGAACTTGTACATATGGTTGTGGAGGGCATTTGCTGAATTCAGCATTTGTGGACATCTAAACTTGACAAGACAGTTTGCATACTTGTTTCCGCCTCACAGCTGACCGAGTTCAGGTACACTTAGCATGTTTGTTTTCATTACACGACTGGCTGAACCCAATGAGTTAGAGCATTGAAGTGGAGTCTTCCTCCCGCGACGCTCCCGTGGGCGTCCGGGGGGCCTAACCCTAGCGCCGCCGCCGGTCGCTCCCTCCTCCCTCGCCGCCGCCGGAGGGCGCGAGCGGGCAAAGCCCGCCCGTCGCAGGCGGCGGCGGGGCTCTCTCGTCTCCGCGCTCGAGGGGTACGGCGCGGGCCGGATGCCTCAGCCCGGATGCGGCGCTTGGCGCTGGGCGCAGCAGCTCGACGGCGCTCCGGCGGGGGCCGGCGACGGGGCGTGGTGGCGATGCGACGGGCAGCGCGGAGGTGGTGCGGGCTGGAGGTCGGTGGTGGCGGCAGCTGCATCCGGCGGCGCGCCCAGATCCGCCTCCGGAGCCGCGGGTCGCGGGTGACCTGGGTCGCGGTCGGCCTCTCCTGCCATGGCTCGTGGGCGGGGGGGCGGCGCGGCAGCTGGTGGATGTGTGCGCCGCTGCCCGGTCGGGCCCTTGCGGCTGGTCGGCGTCGTACGACACGGGAGATCCCTCCGGTGGTCATCCATGGACGTGGCGGCGAGCGCTCTGCTTCCTCTGCTACGGCCACGGGCCGCTGCCGTGGTCTCGCGCGGGGCCGGACCTATGGCAGGGTTGCGAAACCGGTGGTTTCGGGGCGGGGAGCTGGTTGGAAGGACGGGAGCTCCGTTGCGGAGCTGCCCGTCGCCGGCCCAAGTGGTTGCCGGTCGTGGCCGTGGGCCATTCCTCCCCCTCCCCCCTTCCCCATCCTCATGTGTTCTCGGTTCCGGCGTTGCTCGAGGCGGAGGTGGTTGGCCGGCGGTCTCGGAGGCAGTTTGGGTGCGGATTTTCTCAAAGTCTCGGCCTTTGGTGATCATCAGGGTGGTCTGGAGGCAGAGCGGCGGCTCTGGCGGCGGGAGGCACGTTGGTCGTGGGCTGACCGCGCGGCTCGGGTGCGGGCGGGCAGCCACGGTCGCTTGGGCGGCATGGCTGCGGGTGGTTGGCGGAGCGGGGTTGCGACGGAGAGGTTGGAGCACCGGGGTTCACCACTTGACCAGTCCCGGTACTGGCCGACGGAGGCGGCGTCCGCGGACGTCGTTCCCCTCCCTGCAGGCTTCGTCGTGGTGCTCCCACCTCCTACGCGTCACTCCGGGTGAAAACTTGATCTTCTGGATCAGACGATGACGGCTTTCTAAGGTCATATCCTTCTTGAGGGCGTCGTCTTGGAGTCCCTGCTTTGGTCGTGTCCGGCTCATCGCTCCTCGGTTGATTGTTCATCTTCATGGTGGTTATCGGCTTATCATTAGGGTGCTTAGTCGTCGTTGGGGTGATGTGTTCGGTGCTCGGCACCTTTGTATCTCGCCTTGGGTGCGTGCGTTGAGTGTGGTGGTGGAGTGCGTTTGTATCTTACTCGCATGTGTTGGCGATGGTGCTTTATCTATAAAGCGGGGGGAAACCCTTTTTCTTAACCCAATGAGTTTTAAAATTGCACAATTGCTTGGTCCAAAGTTGCGGCATTGAAATTGTGCAACTCTGGCAGTAATGTTTTTTTGGATGAATGAACTCTGGCAATTATGTACGTAAGTAGTTTGTAGTTTATGTTAGGCTGGGCTTGATTTTTGCTGGAGAGAAAGGAATAAAGTGGGCTTAAAGGGGTTCTTCTGAGGTACCGATGACCTGCAATGGATCTAACTAATCTCTCTAGAAAACCTAGGGAGCTTGTCTGCTACTCTCCCCTGCATTTTCATTTAGAGTGCCATTAGTAGTGATTAAAGTGATGATTCAGTCAACATACATAAAAGATATGTGCAGGTTCAGAAGGGTTATAGTACTTCATTTATCTTCGTATTATTCTAGGGGTTCCCCGCAATGTGCGTTTTATAGAAGTTGTCATGCATGTATGCTTTTTTGGTCTACTTGCAATGTTTTATTGTGTTCACATCATGTCTAGAATGGACTTGCCATATGGACTGATATGGGTGGGATTTGACCGTTGTTTCAGCCTAGAACAGGCACTCATGTTTGTGCTTCCCGTCTATAGCAGGAACATATACTAGAGACTGTGATATTGTGTTTGCATATGAAACCATCACCTCATGTGGGAGTTAGTTTTGCGCCCCTGTCAGTGAGTGAGTTCCGAATTTGTTTCTGGAAAAACCAGTACTTTTACATTGCAATTCTCATGGAAGGACTGCAGTATTTTGGGGGTCGAGAGCTCGACAGTGTCGTTTGCTCTATGGTATCCTGTAAAAGGTGCACAGTTTTCATAGCGAAGTAAAGCTGAAGCGAGACCAGACAAGCCTGCCCATTTGTTACAGAAGTACTGCGGTTATATTGGGCTGGGACATTGCTGATAACACCTGTTGCCGAGTTCCTGTTTTTAAATGAAAAACTTAATTATCCTTTTGGACTCCCAGCCAGTCCTGCTAGTGTAATGCATCGCGTAGTGAACTGCTTGCTGGCATTATCCTTATCCTGTTGCCGTTTTCTGGTACTCTGTTGCGCAGTGGGTCTTGCACTGTGGAGTGCAGTCGTGCAGTTCCCAGCGCTCGAAAGTTGTCCGTCAGGAGCTCAACGGGTGAGGTATCGCGCGCCTATGTTTTTCTTTTCATAAAATGTTATGGCTCTTGCTGCTCCACAACGGCAATTCTTATCTGCTGAGTTTGGCCGCTTGTAGCTCGTGCCACTCCTTGTGTCAGCCATCGAAGGAAGGAAATTTGAACAGGGTAGAGTTGGTCAATGGTCACGCCGTGGCCCAAGCAGCAGCATTGGTCCAGCAGATCGCACCAGCGCTGCTTGACCGGCCCTTTGCTTTGCTTACCGGCCGGGGCTGTCTCAGCTCGCCATGTAGACCAGACATCGGCACGCGTCCGTCGCCGGCGAAGCGTGCACGCACTGCGGCGTGCCTGATTTCCTTCGTTCCAAAGGCTTGGTGGTCGCACGTGGCACCGCTACTGGGAAGCCCGTCAAGACTGCAATGGAGCTCAAGTGTTTCTTTTTTTGGGAAAGGAATGCAGCTCAAGTGTTAGTAGTACTCCACGTGCTATACGGGTCGAAATGTTTAATCGTAAAGGGGTCGTAGCTAGTAGTAGATCAGAGTGCTGGACATTAGGCTACGTACGTGGCACCAGTTTGATCGTATCGACCGGATAATGTCGGCACTCGGCACGGCGCTCCATAAATCGGGTCGTAGGTAGCGGCCGCTACACGACGGAGGGAGCAGAAAGTTAATTTGATGAGATTACTTTTGCCAAGCTAATTTAAGAATTGGGCCATCTTCTACGAAAGCACTCTTCTGCTCCAAATGAGCTCGGGATAAACAGTAAAATACTAAAATTCGGAGAATGATAATCAATTTAGAAAACATGAATTTTTATGACAAACATTGATACATGTTTTTCGAATGCTTGTAAACTTTTATCATGAAATGATATTTGTGAAACTCGTGGCAAAAATAAATAAATCATCACTCGAAAATGCTTTTGAAAATAAAAATTTTACAACATTGATTTTTTTGCCACGACTTCTAAAAATGTGGTTTCGCGATGAAACTTTGCAAGCATTCAAAACATCTGTCAATGCTTGTCACAAAAAGAAAATCTGAATTTTATTTTTTCAATTATTTCAATTTTACAATCCACCCAAGTTTATATGAGCTCGAGCTAGCACTTAACTACTCCATCCGTAAAGAAAATAAGAGCGTTTAGATCGCTACTAGCTCCCAAGATGCTTTAACCACACTAGTAAGGCCCTGTTCGGAGACCCGCCACTCCACCACTCCACTCCCGGAGCTGGAGTTAAAAAGCATGGAGCTGGGAAACAGATGCTCCGCAGCTCCTCATATTTTAGGAGCTGGAGTAACTCCGAACAAGGTCTAAGTACTCCCTTCGTAAAAAAAATCTAAGACCGTTTAGATCACTGAATGTGGTTAAAGCATCTTGAGAGCCATTGCTATGGTAGGTCCATGATGGCTGCGTAATTTGGTTCTCAACCATCTCGCCTGCTTATAAAGTTATGTCGGAGTTGACGGTGAATTCATTTTTCTTCGACTGTTATTGTTCACATGTGGGGCCATTAACCTTGTAAAAGTCACAATCAAACAAATACAATTGAAAAATCAGCTCCAAACAATACTCCTGGTTATCGTTTCTCTGCCAAAACAACTCTTCTTGTTCTATATCATGCGTAAAAGAGCAAACAAAATATAATTTCAATGCAGTGATAAACCTCGTCCTCCTAACTGATCATTGACCTCATGCACTCTCCTTCCTAATGCCAATCCTCCCACATTTCAAATCTTAAAATGTTACCTCACTTCAAATCTTGCAAAGCCCCTATCATCGTTTCTCCAACAATCGTCGCATGTAGATCTCCCCTCGCCTTCTTGCTCTTTTTAACCATGAACAGCGCAACAATCGTGGGACTCAAACGCCTTTCAGTGATCTCATAAGCCGATTGCCTAACTCCTTGACCTTTTTGTGGCTTCATTGCAACACACGGACATTGTGCTAGCAGTAGTGAGGTTTAGTTAGAATGATTTGTATACGGACACGCTTTTAGGTAATTATTTTGCGTGTTGTTTTTAGGATCATGTTGGAACGCACAAAATTTAGAAGGAATCCAGTTTTGGAAAATAGAAACAGACTAAGAAATACCACTTGTTGGAGTAGTTCAAGTTAATTAGACATGAAATCAAATTCCTACACATTATATTTAACCATTTTCTAATTAAGGATACTCGGTGAAAGCAACCCCAGCAATAGCCCCCATTTTCACTCTGCCGTAGACCAAATGGAGGTTGCACCATTTCTTGAGCCCCAAAAAATTGCCCCTAACTCCAGCAATAACCCCCCAGTTTTCACCCATTATTCTCTTATGACACGTGGGACCTGCAGTGGCTCAAGTTTAATTTCCTTTTTCATTTTACCACCCACCCCCTCCTTCCGACCGTTGCCGTGTCGATTGAAGCACCCGAACCAATTGAGGCCATGTAGGTGTTGGAATTATGTGTTCCGTAACTATATTCAAATTACTCGGAACTGTTAGAGTAGTCAGTATGGTATACGACTTCTAGTCCAAGTCAGTTTTGTATCCCTACCCTAAGTCGGTTTGTACCCTCTTATATACTCTTGTATGCCGCACCAAATCATCAATAAGCAATAGTTTTATTCAGCTTTTATGGTATCAGATACCGGCCCCAGGGTTTAGGGTATGGCTCCGCCAACGCTACCGCCGCCGCCGCCACCCGGCTACTTCGAGCGCCGGGCTGCACTCATCGCCAAGGCTGCCAACACCGCGGCCGCTTCTCTCTCGGCCCTCACCATAGCTCCACAAAACTACCCTGCACCCATCCTCGCCGCACCAATATCTCTTGCTGACACAATCTCCGACGTCAGCCCCTACATCCCCATAGTTCTTGATCTCGCCGCCCACAACTACTACCATTGGAGACATCTCTTCGATCTCCACCTCGGCCGCTGCAACCTGCGCTCGCATGTCGCCGCCAACTGTCTTCCCCGCCCCGACGATCCGCAATGGTTGAAAGACGATCTCGCGATCGTCCAGTGGTTCTACACCCGCATCACCACCGAGATCTTCAACATGCTCGATCACGACGGCGCCACCGCTGCCAACATCTGGCACTCCCTCCGCCAGCTCTTCCAAAGCAACACCGACGTTCGGAAAAACGCTCTCCACACCGAGCTTCGCAATATGGTGCAAGGAGACGCCCCGGTGAACCTGTTCTGCCAGCGCGTTAAGACCATTGGTGATGAGCTCCGCGAACTCGGCGATACAGTTAGCGACTCACAGCTAATCAATATCGCCGTCGTCGGCCTCAGCGAAGACTTTGACAAGCAAGCCTCGTTCATACCGATTATACGGCCCCCTCCTACCTTCGCTGAAGTTCGTTCCTTGCTACAACTCGCGGCGGAAACACAAGCTCGCAAGGACTCTCGCCCCAAGGTCTTTCATGCTGCGGCTCGTCCTCCTCTGTCGTCTACACCAGCGCCGCCTTCCATGCCGGCTCCTGCCGACGGGCCGTCCGCATCGTCATCTGTTCAATCGCCCCCAGGCTGGCGTCCTAGTCCAAACTACCGCGGCAAAAACCCTATCTACAGGCCGCCGTCGACTCGTTCGGTTCCGCCTACGACATCACCAGCACCGAGTCCTGCACCACCCACCAGTGCTCCATCTGCGGTTGCATGGCGGCCTCCTCATGATCCTTGGACGGGGCTTGTTCAAGCATGGCCCATGCCCTGGTCCGCTCCGTCCACCCTCGGTGCTCCGCCGGCATACTCAGGTGCCTGGCAAACCGGCCTTCGGCCGTCTACTGGTGCTCCCGGGGTTCTCAACCCCCGACAGCCGGCCAATGCCTATCACGCTGCCCCGACGTATGCTCCTTATGGTCATTACACCACCGACGGCGGCGCCTACTACACACCTCAGCCGACCCTGCTCCCGACGCCACCCCCACCACAGCCGGCCAATGCCTACTACACTCCCCAGCCAGCCCTACTGCCTTCACCATCGTATCCGCCGGCACTGCTTCCGACGCCACCCTCACCTGCGACGCCGAGCTGGGATCAAGCTGCCTTTCTCCATGCCATGAATAACTTTGCTGCACAAGGAAACTCAGGTACGGATTGGATCTTTGATTCAGGGGCCTCTAGTCATATGTCTGCATCTAGTAATTGGTTATCTTCTTGCACTAAATCTCCTTTCCCTTCCATTATCCTTGGAGATGGATCATCTATTCCTATATATTGTGTTGGTCAGGCTCAACTTCCCTCTTCCACCAAACCTCTTTTACTTCGCGATGTTCTAGTTGCACCCGCCCTCATTAAAAATCTTATCTCTGTTCGCCAATTTACTTGCGACAATCTAGTTTTGGCTGAATTTGACCCTTTTGGTTTATCTGTGAAGGATTACCTGACCAAGGCCGAGATCGCTCGCTTCAATAGCTCCGGTGATCTTTATTCTCTTAATGGAGTTCCTGCCGCCACCCCTCCAACATCCATGCTGGCCTCCGTCGATCTCTGGCATCGTCGCCTGGGCCATCCCAACCCCGCCGTCTTAGCTTCTATGCTTAGTGAATTTACCATACCATGTAATAGGGACTCTCATAATTCTGTGTTTTGCGAGTCTTGTCAATTAGGCAAACATGTGCGTCTTCCCTTTAGTTCCTCTAGTTCTTGTAGCACTTATCCTTTGAATTAATACATTGTGATTTATGGACCTCTCCCATTGCAAGTGTTTCGGGTTTTAAATACTACCTTGTTATCCTAGATGATTTCACCCACTTTGTCTGGACTTTTCCTCTACGCAACAAATCCGAGGTCCATTCTCTTTTCCTTAATTTTCAACGCTATGTGTCTGTTCACTTCTTCCTCCCAATTCGCTTTATCCAATGTGACAATGGTCGCGAGTTTGATAACATTAAAAATCGTACTTTCTTCTTACAACATGGCATCCTGCTTAGGTTCTCATGTCCCTACACCTCCCCTCAAAATGATAAAGCAGAACGCTCTCTTCGCACCCTCAATGATATAGTTCGCACTCTCCTCATTCAATCATCTATGCCTCCCAAGTTTTGGGCTGAAGCCCTACATATGGCCACCTTCCTTCTAAATATTCGACCTTCTAAAACTAAACCCAACACTACTCCCTATTATTCCCTCTTTCTTTCCCACCCCGACTACTTCGCGGTTCGTGTTTTCGGCTGTCTCTGTTTTCCCAATGCCTACGCCACTTCTGCAAATAAATTGTCACCACACTCTATCCCATGTGCTTTTCTCGGCTTCTCTGACGAGCACAAAGGCTATCACTGTCTCGACCTTCACACCGGACACGTTCATGTCTCGTCATGTCACGTTTGCTGAGCACATTTTTCCTTTCTCACAACGCACTACTACACCATCCAACACCCCCTCTCCCCGTCCTTTCCAACTATTTACTCCCCTACCTGCCGAACACAACTTATCACCACCACCATTAACACCCACCATAGCCAATCCCAACCATACACTCACCCCACCCGAGACGTCCCCAACACCCCTGACCCCTGCTCCCTCCCCAACACCCCCGGCCCCTACTCCCACTCCACCACCCAGCCCTGCTCCCACTCCACCACCCAGCCCTACTCCTTCGTCCGACTCTTCCGCTGCGCCGGACTCACCAGTACCCACCTTACCCCCTCGTGCTATTCCTACAGCAGCCCCGATTAATGATCATCGCATGCGTACTAGGGCCAAATCAGGATTTCATCAACCCCAAGACCGCCTAAACCTTCATACCACCGTATCTCTCACTTCTCTTCCAAAGAATTACAAAACTGCTCTACTTGATCCCAATTGGGCCGCTGCCATGCAAGAAGAATATAATGCTTTACTTCAAAACAACACCTGGCAACTTGTTCCTCGTCCTCCCAATACAAATATTGTTTCTGGCAAATGGATTTTTCGCCAAAAGTTCCACTCCGATGGGAGCCTCTCACGATATAAAGCCAGGTGGGTTTGTCGTGGCTTTTCTCAGCAACAAGGAATTGATTACGAAGAAACCTTCTCTCCTGTTGTTAAACCTAGCACCATTCGCACTGTTCTTAGTGTTGCTGTCTCCTCTTCATGGCCCATTCACCAACTTGATGTTAAAAATGCTTTCCTCCATGGTTCCCTTCAAGAAACTGTCTACTGCCAGCAACCTCTGGGTTTTGAAAATCCATCCTTTCCAACTCATGTATGTCTTCTTCAGAAATCTCTCTACGGTCTTAAACAGGCCCCACGAGTTTGGTTTCAACGCTTCTCCTCCTTCATTCAAACAATAGGCTTCACTCCATCTCTCTCTGACACCTCTCTTTTTGTGTATCATCAAACTTCTGACACTACCTATTTACTTCTCTATGTAGATGATATCATTCTTACCGCCTCCTCTCAAAAGTTCTTAGATCATATTGTCTCTCTTCTTAGATCTGAATTTTCTATGACTGACCTAGGACTCCATCATTTCTTAGGCATTGCTGTTGTTCGAGATTCCTCCAGCCTTTTTCTTTCCCAATGCCAGTATATTCTTGATCTTCTTAATCGTGCTGGTATGCTTGACTGTCAATCATCTCGCACTCCTGTCGATACTAGTTTTAAACTTTCGGCTACCGGTGAACCCTTTTCCGATCCTACTCTCTATCGTAGCCTAACAGGTGCTCTCCAATATCTCACCATCACTCGTCCTGAAATCTCTTTTGCTGTTCAACAAGCATGTCTCTATATGCATGATCCCTGGGTTCCTCACTATAATCATGTTAAACGCACTCTTCGGTATTTAAAAGGAACTCTCAATCATGGTCTCCACCTCAATAATTCTTCTCCAAACTCGCTTACCGCATACTCTGATGCAGACTGGGCTGGTTGTCCTGACACTCGAAGGTCCACTTCCGGTTTTTGTGTTTTTCTTGGTAACAATTTGATTTCTTGGTCTTCGAAAAGACAGGTTACAGTCTCACGTTCGTCGGCCGAGGCTGAGTATCGCGCTGTGGCACATGCCGTTGCAGATACAATCTGGATTCGGCAGTTACTCTCCGAGCTACACAGGCCTATTGAGCAGGCCACTATTGTCTACTGTGACAACATATCAGCAGTCTACATGACCAGCAATCCAGTTCAACACCGACGCACAAAGCATATTGAGATTGATATTCATTTTGTTCGTGAAAAGGTTGCTCTTGGTCAGGTTCGGGTGCTTCATGTTCCCTCTACGGCTCAGTTTGCTGACATTTTCACCAAGGCACTGCCTACTAAGCCGTTTCAAGATATCTGTTTCAGTCTCAACGTCGTCGAGCCTGCCGTTGATACTGCGGGGGGATGTTAGAGTAGTCATTATGGTATACGACTTCTAGTCCAAGTCAGTTTTGTACCCCTACCCCAAGTCGGTTTGTACCCTCTTATATACTCTTGTATGCCGCACCAAATCATCAATAAGCAATAGTTTTATTCAGCTTTCAGGAACTACTAATATTCGGAATTCCTCATTATGGAATTTTACATGTATTTATACATGGAATTGCTCTACATGTTTACCATGAAATTATTACTTGCTGGAACGTATTCAAGCATTCAAAGCATGAGAATGACGACCAAGGGGGTCGATAGGGTGGGATGGCAGCCGGAGCAGTGGCGACATGACACAAGCTCGACAACA
Organism: Aegilops tauschii subsp. strangulata; assembly: GCF_002575655.3. Classification (NCBI taxonomy): domain Eukaryota; kingdom Viridiplantae; phylum Streptophyta; class Magnoliopsida; order Poales; family Poaceae; genus Aegilops; species Aegilops tauschii. Next base: position 493,070,356 of record NC_053039.3, read on the forward strand.
GCCATATCTAGGGTTATGGAACGGCGAAGAACGGCTACAAGGCATACGGAGATCGGATGGCGATGATAGAGAGTATAGGGGAGGTTTTGCGGTGCGAAAGAGGCCGTTGGCGGCTAGAAGCACGATCAGCGTTGCACCGAGGTTTTATCTTTCTCCCTATTGTTGGGGCTGTAATTGGAAGTCTTGTTAGATCTTGGCATCTTGCTTTTCCTTTCTTTCGCCCCCAACCTCTAAAAGCTGCTTAGGGGACTGGGGACTATGTTTAGGGGCTGTTGAAGTTGCTCTAACCCTTTAGATCAATGGAACCTGGACGCAACTGTTGAACTGCAACATCAAGTCTTCTAGCTAGCATATCTCTTGCCCTCCTTTTTAAGCTCTTGCCTTTGCCCTACTTGTTCGATTCAAGGCTGCTGGCCAGTCGGCCACCTTTGCTTAGTAAGTCAGTGATCTGTCTCTGTCAAATTCTATCACTACGGCCTATTCTTTGTTTTCACTAAAGCGGAGAAGCTCACGTTACACCATGGCCCGCCAGGATATCCGATAGAAAAGAGGCCGCGCATCTTTTCCGTTTGGCCTAAAGGCTCCCACTATCGACAAGAGACGGCGTAGTGTCATGCACCGTTAAATAAGCAGCGGAGAAACAGAGACACCGGGTACGTCAACCTGCGCACATGCCGACGACCATTTTCGTATGGTCACACAGTGAATCTGCAGTACGCTGAGCGGTGAATCAGGGGATAAAAGATGCAGACGTGCATCTTTTCCGTTTAGCCTAAAGGCTCTCACGGCTGTCGACGTTAGATAATCCATTGTAAAACAGAGAGACCGGTGCGTCAACCTGCGCACATGCCGACGAGCATTTTGGTCAGAGTGAGCGGTGAATCAGTCGGGCTCTTCACGTACGGTGCCAAAACGGCAGTAGTTTTCCATTTAGTAATTTACATCAGGTGACGGACAATCCATTCATTCATGTAGAGTAGTACTTAATTATATATATGCAGCCTACACGTCAACTAAATAAGCACGGGTCCCTAGCATTGCATGCAGCTGCTTAAAGCACCAGTAGTGAGTGCTCCCGGTTCATTCACGCACGTAGTACTCTCGTCGTCATCCGTTCCAAAACTTTCACACGTGATGTGACCTCCGTCCGTGGTCATGGGTCGTGACCACCCGCGCCCTCCTTCATTCCATCCTAGTAGGTCATGAGGGAAGCCAGCCCCAGCTCTGCCGCCGGCGGGAAGGCGGCTCCTCCCGGACCGCTGCCAGCGCCCGGCTGCGGGCGACGCGACCGGAGCTGCTGCATGAGCCGCTGCAGCGCGAGGAGGCGGCGCGCCTCGCGGAGCCGGCGCGCGAGCACCGCGGCCTCGGCGCGGAGCCGCGCGTTCTGGCGGCGCACGGCGAGCTCGTGCCGCGCCACGGCGTGTAGCTTGGCGGCCAGCTCGCGCTTCTCGACGCGGAAGCGAGCCACCGTCCCGCGGAGCTCCTCCAGGCGCTGCTGCTTGCGCGCCCGCGACCGCTGCGCCGACAGCCGGTTCGACACCTTCCGCCGCTGCCGCCGCCGGCGCTCCTCCTCGTCCTCCACCAGCCCCGCCGCCTGGTCCGCGACCGCCCCGCCGGACGAGCTGGGGGACGAAGTGGACGACGCCGCCATGAGCTCCTCCAGGGTGGGGCACGTGTCGGCCTCCCACGGGGTGAACCCGAACCCGGACGTCATCGCGTCCATGTCAAGGCCGATCGCCTCCTGCAGAGACAGCATTTTCTTTCTTTCTCCTGACACTTAACGCTAACAACCACAACAAAATGAAGGACAAAACCGTAATTCCGGGAATCTAGGGGACTTGAGAGAGGGATCGGGGAAAAGGGAAGAAGCGATGAGGAAACTGGCGCTATTTATAGACCCGGCGCGGGCCGAGCCGGGCCGTCGAGCCTCCCTCGCCGCGGGGCCCGCAACCCACCACGCGGGTCCTGCGTTTACGTGAGGCTTCTTCTTCCTTCGTCCCGGTGGCTTTCGTTGCCGCCTTTTTCTTCTCGGCGGGTAAAGATTCTACGGCTGTGACAGTGTATCCAATCCCCAGCCGGGCCCGTATAAACCTGCCCACGTGCTCCCGTCTTCGCGGCACGGACGGCGCCGATGAGCCCAGCGGCGTCAATGGACGGCGGATCGGGCATGCAAGCCCATGCGGGCCCACGTGGCGCGCCCCCTCCTTTTGCGTGGGTGCTCGGTTGGTGCAACGTGGGTCGCGGGCCCGCGTAGGTCCAGGTGGGGTGGGGTGGGGGGCGCGTTTTAGCTTAATCGCGAAGTAATGGCCGCGAGATGCTGCGCATCGATGGCTGGGGTGCAACTGCATGCAGTGCCCGCGCACTTGTGGGGACGTCCCATTGGGCGCCGCTCCGTGGGCCACTGCTCGCCGGGACCCGCCGGCGCCGGCGTGGCAACCCATGGCGACCCAGGATCTCGTACGCGGCTGGGCGACCGCCACGTTAGCACGATCAGCAGCGGGAGGGACACGGGCTTTGTCTCAACCGCTAGGCGCTAGCTAGCTGACTACTACGTGTGGGTGTTGTGTTGTGTTGTGCATGCTGCTGTCACGATGCCACTTACACTTGCACAGTGGGCTACAATGCGCTAATGCGTCACGTGGTAAATAAGTAGTACGTACGTAGGCATGGATGAATCTTTTTAAAGCATCCACTGCACAAGTATGTACACGTACGTACGCGTGGTACTTGGGGGCTATACGTGTGTGGTGATCGAAAAAGTTGGACGAAAGTTGCATGGACAATGGCCTCGGCGATGTGCTGCACTTCCGGGAGTGTCAGCTTCAGCCGCCTAATCATGCTTGATTAAAGATGGAGGTGTGTGTGTGGTGTGTGATGGGACGCGATCGATCGGTACATCAGTATGTACATCACACGTCGCCGATCGAGCAAACGTACGTACCGTTCAGTGTGTTCTAGCATGTGCGGGTGCAACGATTGGCTCTTTCCGGATGCGTGGCGATCGAGTTGCGGGAACTGAATTAGGCGCTGAGTTTTCTCCACGTTTCGTTATGTCTACTTGCGTCCGATCGATCACATATTCGCCAATGCATGTGGGATCTACATACAAGTCCTAGCTCGTTTCCTTGCACATATACTGTATGTGATCTTCAGTTGTGGTAGACCTTGAAGTTAGGTCTCTCAGCGACAACATGTTGGTAACCTCAAATACTAGCAATCGTGCGCATGCACACAAGTACTATAATTAGATACTTCCTCCGTTTCTAAATATAAGATCTCAAAGCTACTTAAAAAGGCCATTGCCACATTATTCAGCGGATCAAACTGATTGAATAGATTGATTTGGATACAAAATACTATGTTACCCTTTTCGATTGAAGGGGTAACTTATCTTCACTTTCAAACCGCATCGGAATTTGTAAACTTTTCTAGGGGGGTGTGCCGAAGCAAAGTTCCTCAATGGTAACTTTGTTACGGATATTCCACAAATATCAACAGTAGATAGCAAAACTTACGGACAAAAATACGTCTAGGTTGACGTGATAAGCTCTGTAAAATGGTGAAAGAAGATCCATGAGACAAACCGAATCACAGTCACAACCTAGTAACTCGCTGACGCCCTTCCACACAAAATGAGCGAGATGGTAGGAAAAGAAATTGTGTCTCACATTCTCATGTTGGCTCATACTTCACAACGCCCATCCGATGGGACGTGACATTTCATAATTAACCCATTCGATGGGATGTGCCATTTCGTAATTTGATAGCCAGAGGAAAGTTGGTTCTCAGCGTCTGCCCATGCAAAGCTTGACGGGGAAGGTTACTATTTAAGCGTCCCTAAAATGGACTAAGGATTTCTCTTGGATGAGCTTCAATTATAAAAAATAATTGGAAGTGAGCTGATGGAAACATTGTTAGCCACCTAACCAATCTCCATTTCTCTCATCTTCACCAGTCAAAACACGACCCAAAAAGTTGAATCCATCACCTCTGAACGCTTGGCTCACAGGTATAGGGGTTTATATTATATATGTTGCAAATAAGTGGTTAGCGGTCCTTCAGCGGACTTGGACCAAGCCACCAGTCTAACTAGAACATGATTTCACGCGAGTAAAATGCATTGGCGGTCATTGAACTTGCATCGATAGCTCATTTTGGTCATCGTATTTAATAATACGGTCAATATGGTCACTATATACGACTGTTGGTGATTATACGGTCACTGCCTCACCGTATGGCTTTGTATTTTTTTTCAAGTGACTGGTCAAACAATCCAAATGGTGCCTCATCAGCTCAGGTCCCACATGTCAGTGGGATATACAGAAATAAACAAAATAAACTAAAATTATGTTTGTTAGGCGAATCGACACAGGGACCTCTTGGTCCAACCCAGACGCGCTAGAAAATTGAGCGCGCGCGGAAACCTTTGTGATGCAAAATTGGATCAACCTCTTATTATTTACTGTATTTACTATTACTAGTACAAAGCACGGACAGCACACACCCAGCACGCATGCACGTGCGCCCACAACACACAGGTGCAGGAACGCGCGCACACACTCACACACCGACACACGCGATTACTCTCCTATGCATGAGTATTTGACAAAAAACTACCACATTAGGGGTTACCGTCTCACAGAACTACCACATTAAAAAAAGTGACTGATAACTACCATAAAATTCTAATTTTATGACTAAAAACTACCACATTTGAAAAATGACCGGTTTAGACGATTTAAACATGTTTATGACATGCGGGACCCACCCGTCAGGGGTGACGTGGCGGCACGGTCAACCTTGTTTATTTTGACCGTTAAGTTGAGCGTTATGACAAGTGGGGCCCACACGGTATTCTTCTTCCTCCTCTCTGTATCTTCCATTGGCATTTTACCAAACACCTCCTGTGCATGGGAGGGAAGCGGGTCAACTCCGGTGACGCGCCCGCCGTGAAGACGCCCCCGTCGCTCCTGACCGAGGAAGATGGTCCAGAGGACGCCACATCCTCGCGCGCCCAGGACGACAGCGAGGTGCACGCCTCACCTGCCCGAGGTGCTTCGCCAAGGTGCTCGCATGTGCTGCAGGAGCTGCTCCTCGTGGTGCTCGCGCACTGTGGCCGAGCCTCGTGGAGGGCAGGAGCCTCAATGTCTCGTTCCATCGGAAGGGGAGGAGGGTGTTGCGGAGCTCTGGCTCACCCGCGGTCGTCGCAGGAGGCGAGAGGAGGCCGGAGCTGTGGTGCTGCTGCTTGCGGCCGCTGCTACTGCTCCTATGCTGGAGGATGTTGCGGTGGTCTTTTTGGAGGTGGCAGCGAAGGACACGGCTTCGACGGCCGAAACACGGTAGTGGCCACGGCCTTGGCGAGCACCCCGGACACCTCGACCTCCGCCGCGCTGTTGGACGCGGAGGGCATGGGGAACTTGACCGTGGCGTGCACAGAGGCGGAGAGGTGGGCCAGGTCCTTCTCGGCGCGACGCAGGGACCGAACCGCGAATGCGAGCCTGTTGCCGCCTCGGCGCCGGAGTGCGGCCTGCGGCTCGGCGGCGAGGGGATGAGCAGGAGCTCGGCGTGCGCGTCGAGGCGAGCGAGGCCCGTGGTGCTGTTGCTTGCAGCCGCTGCTACTGCTCCTTGCCGCTGATCACGAGCTCCAGCTCGAAGGGAGGCCGGCGAGGGCGGCAGCAGCAGGGCCTAGAGCTCGCAGGACCTCGGCTTCGCGCGCGGCTGCGCGGGCTTCTCCTCCGGCACCCTTTGGCATGGAAGGCCACCGGAGTGCAGGGCGGCAAAGGCCACCGGAGCATGAGGGGGCGACTGGGCGCCCACTGAAAGCAGCATAGGATGATGCACAGGAGGTGTTTGGTAAAATGCCAAAGGAAGATATAGAGAGGAGGAAGAAGAACGGCTGTGGGCCCCACCTGTCATAACGGTCAACTTAACGGTCAAACTAAACAGAGTTGACCGTGCCGCCACGTCACCCTTGACGGGTGGGTCCTGCATGTCATAAACGTGTTTAAATCGTCTAAACCGGTCATTTATCAAAAGTGGTAGTTTTTAGTCACAAAATTAGAAATTTTTGATACTTATCAGTCACTTTTTTAAATGTGGTAGTTCTGTGGGACGGCAACCCCTAATGTGATAGTTTTTTGTCAAATACTCCCTATGCATGCACATCACTTCTCGGTGTCTTGCTGATGGCGTAGCGGTCGACGGCCCCGGCGTCGACGCCGAGCGCGCGTGGTCGTGGGCTTACGTATCTCGCCTGTCGGGCGGCGGCTGCAGCCGAGCTGGTCGAAGGTAAGCTGTCGACGAGAGCGGATGCATGGATGATGCTCGGTGCGTCAAGACTCGCCCGACGTGTGCGCGCGTGTACTTGTGTGAGTATTGTGCTGGGTGTTCGTTGTGTGCATGCCTGCTGACTGCCGTGTGCTAGCGCGTGCGTGCGTACAATGTGTTCACGTCCTGTGTGCGTCGTGGGTAATTTATACGGAGTATTAAGTATCAACTAATTTTTTTACACAAAAAAGGTTGTGCGCTCAACCGGCTAGTTTACGTGATCGGCGGCGGCGAGCGAGAGATCCATGCTAACGTCCATAATTTTAGTTTAACCCACTCACATGCGGCGATTCACATAGGCAGAGAATACGATTTTTTTACCCCACTGACATACTGCCCCCGCACAGGCAGTGAGAGAACGCGAGTTGATGTGGCGCCACTTGGACTGTTTGACCGGTCAACCAGAAAAAATACGAAGCCATATGGTGGGGTAGTGTGACCGTATAATCACCAACAGTCGTATATAGTGACCGTATTGACCGTATTCTTAAGTACAATGACCAAAGTGAGCCATCGACGCAAGTTCAATGACCGCTAGCGTATTTTACTCATTTAACGCCCATTAATGTCCGATTCAGTTCACACTTATCCAATAATGAGATCCACCTTGCCTCGTGCAGGAAAATATATCATTAGCCCCCATATATAGCTAAAACCGACTCCTTCTAAAGACCCAGCTCTTCGATCGGAGGTTATCCGATCTGTTTTTAATTTAACATAGATGTTCACGATACCGGCAACAAACCAATATAGCAAAGTCAGATGGATGGCGTTCATTGCTTCCAACACCTCAAAGAAACCGATCCAAAAGAAACTTAGTGCCCGCTTGTTGGCGAGCAATTCTCTATATGGAAGGATCAAAAGATTATGTGATGAACTAAGCAAGTGAATAACACCCCCCATGTTGTCGGCATACCATATGCTAATCCTCCATCATCTTATACTACAATACTGAAACTTCGCTTACTTGTTAAGGATAAACGCTCGCTCGCACGATCAATAAGTTTATACTCACACAACACGCATATACATATAGTACGTTGCGACAACATCCAACAACGTACATCATGATATACATGACAAAGTCAGTTAGTGGATAGTGTTAGTGAAGATGTAATTACATGGATTAACAATGTCAGCTTTCTCCAACCAAAAAGGAGATCTTGACTCAACAAGTGTTATAACTGCATATGAGATTAGAGGTAAAGAATAGTGACCTTCCCCATATGCATACTCGTCAATGACTACGTAATATTGCCTCTCTTTTGGGGGTGTGTCACGCTTGTGTGCCTCCTAACTATGCAGAAGTCAAGTGTGAACTCATTATGCTTGTATCACCTTGATGTGATGATATAAGTCAATAAAAGAACCTTTTACCAGAAGGAAAAGGCAATGGTCGTAATTGCATATCAGATCAGAAGTAAATTTTGTTACGTTTTTCCGAAGCTATGTAATTGGAGAACCTTTTTCGGTTCACGATGTTTTTACTCCCTTGACATGCCCAGCTAAGCAAGTAAAGCAACCAATTGATCGATTCTTTGAGCTTTCGAGATAGGTGGCTTAACCTGGTGCACTAATCAAAGCTTTTTTGCATATTGCTCGAGTAGGTGGACGCCAACAGTACGTATCTGGGACCCAATTTGGAGGATTTGTTAATTAAGTACACTGGGTGGTATGGACTATGGAATACCAGAGGAAACAACTAAAAAGGCCTTAGTACTTTCAAAAAAAAAAAACTAGAAAGGCCTTATAATGATATAAAGTGTGACATCAAGGATACGTACCAAAAGTTACTGAGCAACGGTGCGGTGCTTGGTTCTGACTATTTGATGTGTTCCACTTTTAGTTTAGTCCAAGTAATGGTAGTTTTTTTGCTGTTTGTGGGGAAAGCATCTAACTAATTGTAGTTGTCAGCTTGATTTTATAGCATTGATTTTTCTCCGATTTTCCTTGGCTATAGTAAACGACATCACAGGTGTAGCAAATATATATTCGCCATAAAGGGGTGGCGCATAATTAGTGCAAAATAATTGGGCTACATATATCCATCGAGTGCGATGGCGTAAGCGCATTAATCAAGGGTAAAGTAAAACTAGAGGTGAAGCGGCACGTAACATTTCTACCATTTCATTATTAAACGATCACAAGACTAATAGCAGTATTCTCCAAATGCTATTTACCTTTAGCTCTGCCAAGAACCGGAGACATCCCCCTGAAAGCACTAGTCTTCAATTGCTAATTATTTTCGAGTAAATACCTCAGGGTCCTTTTTTTGAAGAGGTCAAAATAGTCCCATTTCTTCAAAACACCATATGTCGGTTATAAAATTATTCAAATCGTTTGCTGCTGGTTCTCTGTAATCCTTGTCTGTTTTGACCTCCATGCGTGATGGATTGACCCTCTCCCCTCTCGAAAGTTTATATTTCTTCCCGGTTTGAGGCTCGGCCTTCCCCGCGATCACCACTTCTCTTTCACTTGTTCCATGGTAATTGCGATTGTTCCATGGTAATTGCGAGTGTCAATCGACTAGAGCACATTACGGTAATGCATGCACACGCGTGCAAGGTGGTGAAGTATTAAATCTCATGTATTGCCTTTAGAGAAGTGGTGGGGGAAGGGTTAGAATAGAGAGGGGCCACAAAACTAGAATAAAATGATTTGGGTTGGGGAGGAGGGATTGCCACCAAAATAATGGCTATGTTGCGGTATTCAGCCAGCCGCACATGCATGCCCAAGTTTATTAGGGTTGCCTAGGACCTACAATGAACAACCTAAGTACATTTAGATCAAGATGTGCAGTTTAAAAAAATTGAGACTAACTTGACGTAAAGAAAAAATTAGTTCACACATGTCATTCCTCTTATCTGCTCACAATTAGTGCTCATTTTGAAATGTATGTACAAATAGTTGACCCTTGCGCGAGAAAATAGCTTACATCAGTGCCATTATTTTTACTTGTTGATACGAGATGCGGAAAAGAAGCCATGAGATCTAATTCCAGCCAATCCACACTCTCACGCTCCTTTTTCCTAGATAAATCCTCTTGACCAACAAAAACCAACCAACTGCCACAGAGCCCTGCTTTGCAAAAAGCACGTGATCATGTAGTATGGAGGAACACACATGGGGAGTGTCCCCACGCATAGCGTGCGGGCGAAGAAACTTAGCCCGCTTGTTGGCGAATGAACCAAGCAAGCAAGTGAACCCAAAAAGAGAGAGAAAAATTAACCGAGTGAATGACCATGTTGTGGGTATATCTTATGAAAATCGTCCATCATCATATACTACAATATTGCAACTTCACTTACTTGTTAAGAATAAACATTTTTTTGAACAGAGGATGGGTCTCGAAGGACCCCGATGCTTTATTTACGGAACACAAGTACAAGCCAACTAACAATAAGACCCGAAAGAAACAAGAAATTACATGCTGGTCCCTGACTTGTGCAAAGAGGACCCCAACATGTCCATGGAAATCGCAATCGGGTCCCTAGCATCTCATGCACGAGCACAACGTCACCGTCACTGTGGACGACACCACTTGGCGCGGCGAAGCCTCCATGGCACCTCTCCATAAACTTCGTGGAGAAGATGCACTGCTCCCCTTTGACTCCATGGCCGGGAAGAAGAAGGACGACTGCCATTCGGTCAACAGATACGGAAGCTTGAAGGAGACGGCCGACAATCATCCGCGGCTACGTGCGCTGTAGCTTCTCCATGAAAGCCTCTGTGATGAGCACAAAACCAACCTGGATCTCCATCCTCCCATTGCCGCTTCTTCACCACCATGGTGACCATGCGAGCAGAGGAAGAAACGGAGGAGCACCTTCAGGTCAGAGAACCAACCGAGCTTATTCTTGGAGTTGTCGGCGTGGCGCATCCTACCTGCTGTGGCTGGCATCCAGACAGCACAGACAGGATCACCACCACCACAAGCCATCACCCGCTGCTCGAACACGGCGGCGACGAACTCCTCGGCATAGTGCCAGACTCCACAAAGGCAAGACCTAACCTAAAACCACACCTAGTATATACAGACTAGCCGAGCGCCTTTCCAGCCTTTGCTCCGACTAGCCGGAGCCGCCAGGGGAGGATGGGGATCGGCCCGGAACATAGAAAACGCCACCGACTCTCAAGAGAACTCTCTCGAGGAGACCTTTTGTTGCGGCGTTAAAATGCTCTTTTGTAGATTTTGTTGTGGGCTCCCTCAATCGACAGACAGAGGGCTCCATAAACATTAGCATGATCAACAACTACGGACTCACACAACACACATACACATATAATACACTACAACAACATTCACAGCTGCGTACATCATGATATACACGACGACGACAAATAGTAGATAGTGTTAGTGAAGTTAGTCACATGGATTTAACAATGCAAGCGACATCTAGACAAAAACGAAAAGATATTGACTCGGCTAGTTATATAACTACATATGAAATCAGAAGTAAAAAATAGTGACTTTCCCCATAGGCATAGTCGTGAGTGGCTATGTAATACTACCTCTCTATTTTGTGCGTGTCATAGTTGTGTGCATCCTAACTACGTAGGAGTCAAGTGTGAACTAGTTATGCTTGTATCACCTTGACATGACGTTATAAGTCAAGTCTAGGGCTGTAATTACATACTACTCCCTCCGTTCCAAATTACTCGTCGTGGTTTTAGTTCAAATTGAACTAAAACCACGACGAGTAATTTGAAACGGAGGGAGTAGCTGATAAGAAGTAAATTTGGCTACGTTGTTTGCAAGCTATCTAGTTGGAGCTCCTCTTGCCGCTCACAATGTTTTCTTTTACTCACCTTTTTTTACGGCATTCTTTTACTCACCAGAGGTGCCCGGCTAAGCAATTAAAGCAGCCAGTTGATCGATTCCTTTGAGCTTTCAGGACACGTGGCTTAACATGGTGCACTAATCATAGCCTCTTTGCATAATGGTCGAGTAGGTGGACGTCAACAGGACGCATCTGGGACCCAATTGGAAGGATTTTTTACTTAAGTACACTGGTTGGTATGGAGTATGGACTATGGAATATCAGAGGAAACAGCCGGAAAGGACTTGATGATATAAAGTGTGGCATAAAGGGTACATACCAAAAGTTACCGAGCAATGGTGCGGTGATTGGTTATGACTATTTGACGTGTTCCACTTTTAGTTTAGTCCAAGTAATGGTGTTTTTTTGTTGTCTGTGAGAAAGTATCCAATCAGTGGTAGTTGTCAGCTTGATTGGATATAATGATGCATTGTTTTTTCCTTCTCTAATGTACCACCTCCGTTTCAGTTTACAAGTCCTGCGCGTATACCTAGGTTGCTAATTTTATCACCCTAATATAAACTATATAACATAAAAATTATACCTTTTAAAAATAGAAACTCCAAGGTTTATATTGGTATATTTTTTTATAATATATGATTTGTATTAGGTTGGTCAAATTGACGACCTAGGGGTACGCACGTACCTGTAAACTGAGAGAGAGGTAGTACTACCTTGAGTACAGAAAAACGTTCATATGCAGGCGATGTGGATTTTTGGGACATGGGTCTATGCGCACCCGATTCAGCAATTTTTTTCCTAAAATTGTATTTTTGCGACAATCATAGTCTAGCATAATACTCACGTTTGAACTTTGGGGACAAAATGGGTTATGTGGTATTCTGAGCGAAAAACAAAATTGCAGCTAATATTAGCTTTTATATAGTATTGATTCGATTGTATTTTGCTCGGAATACTGCATGACTCATTTTGTCCTAAAACTTAACCGTGAGTACTGTGCTAGACCATGTATGTTGCCAAAAAGTTTCAAAATTATTTGACTATTTTACTATTTTTCAATTCAAGTGCACACACATCGAGGTTCACCATTGTATTTTCACATATGCAGGAGTATGTCGCCTCAAAGGGATAGTGCTTAATAAGTGCAAATAATTGGGTTATATATATATATATATATATATATATATATATATATATATATATATATATATATATATATATATATATATATATCAGAATATCACATGTGGCGTAAGCAAAAAAAGGAAGGCATCAATGGTAAAGTAGAGGTGAAGCTGCACGTAGCACTATTCTCCAAATGCTAAATATTTTAGTTCATGGGTCATAATTCTTTTTCGAAGAGGTCAAATTAGTCCCATTTCTTCAGAATATCACCTGTGGGTTCTAAAAGCATTCAAGGTGTTCGCATTTGGTTCTATGCGACCCTGATCTGTTTTGACCTTCACGCATGGTGGATTGACCCCTCTCCCCTCTGGTTTGGAGCTCTGCCTTTTTCTTGTTGATTGTGCTGTCGACGCGCGTGTGTTAGTTCAATGATCACGATCACCACAATTCTTCTTGTTCTTTGAACATTGCGAACGTCGATCAACTAGAGCACGTTACGGTAATGCATGCACAACTTTTGGCGGTGGAAGGGGTGGAACAGAGAGGGCCACAAAAATAGCAGAAGAAAATGATTCGGGTTGGAGGAGAGCTTGCTACCAAAATAATGGCTATGTGGCGATTGTCAACCGGCCGCGCATACATGTCAAAATTGATCAGGGATGACTAGGACCTACTGTGAACACCCTAAATACATTTGGATCCAGACGCGCGGTTTCAAAAAATTGATACTAACTATCCAAATTACTTGACATAGATTTGTCTAGATATTGATGTATCTAACACTTTAAAGACAAGTAATTCGGGACTGAGGGGATACGTCTTTATTTAGACAAGAAAAGAATTAGGTTCACACACGTCATTCCGCTTATTAGCTACTCACAATTCCATGGCTTATCCTGCAATGTATGTACAAGCAGTTGACCCTTGCACGAGAAACCACCTTGCACCAGTGCCACCTATTTTAATTTGTTGGATAAGGGATGCGGATAAGAGGCTGAGATCAAATTCCACAGCCAGTCCACACTCTTTTCTCCATAGGAATCCTCTTGACCAACGAACCAACCAGCTGCCCGAGACCCTCGCTTTGCAAAAAGCACGGGATCACGTAGTATGGAGGCGCAGGCTCACACACATGGGCCGTGTCCCCCCAGACAGCGCGCGGGCGAGGAAAAGCTCTGGACCATGACAAAAGCTACGTTGGTGGTTTCTTCATCCCTTTCACATGTAGCGTCCGGATAGGCAGGCAGGCACACCAGAACCATCACGCGATCATGCATCCAAAGGCAGCGGCGGAGAGATCCGGGACGGGATCTCCTCTGGCCAGCCAGCCAGCTTTTGGGTTTTAAGGTAGTGTTTTTCTGCTTTTCTCTCGTCGTCACCCCCATTAGATCAGCCCCAAGCTTTTGCTGACCGCGTTGCCTGCTGCCTGCCTGCCTTTACCTCCGGCCTCTCGACGAACATATGTTTGCTCGTCGGGGGTGATAAGATCGATCGCGAGAGGTGAGCTCGGGATGGAAAAAGACCGATCCATGGATTGGACAGGCGTATCATGGTGGTGGATCGTCTGGTTGGGTGGGCGTGACGTACGCGCGCGCGAGGAAGAAGCGCGGATGCTCGCGCGCTGGAGCTAGGCGCGCGCCGGCCGGGCTCTTTTGCTCCCCGTGTCGCCGGCCGACGTGTGGCCGTGTACGCCGGTCGCTTGTCCAATGGAGACCCGCGCACGTCGTGGAAGCCTGAATGAGTGTTGAGCCGCTGGATTTTTTATTTTAGAAAGCGTAGCTAGGCCTTTGGTTAAATGCTGAAGACGGCGGCGTGCCTTCAGCTCACTCCAGTGCTAGCAGTCATCGCTAGATAGTCTATGGACCTAAACGTTTTTTTTACTTCTGATGTTCTTTATACTACCTTGACAGTGGATGAATACTAGATCGAAATTTATTCTAAAAAAATCAAAAATCAAAAAGAAAAAGCTAAGACTACAGTTAGACTACTAAAAATAATAAAATAATAAACTGAACGAGTAAATTACTGCTCTTGAATATTTAGCTCACCGATTAATTTCTTATGTCATACCATTTTTTGCCAAACAAGCCAACAAACGTCGACGTTCCCAAAAGTCTGATCTATTATGCTAATTATGCACAATTACTTTTGAACTTTTTGGCATGATTAAAATGAAAAATCTTACTCAACAATTTCTATTCTACTAATGGACCAAAGAAAGCCCATTCGTATACATCACACATAACTAACTAAAAACATTTGTGTAAAAAAAGCTATCTAAAATTAAAAGAAATTGCTAAAATTGCTAGTTGCCATGTGAACAAAAAACAGTATTTTCATTTAAAAATGTCATCATATTAAATCATACATATCAAGTTTGTGTTTTAACTAAAGAAATGCGTACATAAATTTGCCATGGTACGCTAAAAAATTTAAAACACAAGAAAATGTATTTAAACTTGTCATGGTTCTATAATTTGATTTTCCATCACAACGAAAATTTAGTTACCATAGCACAAGTTTTTTATTTTGCCATGAGAAATGATTCATATTTGAAAATGTTAAAAAACAAAAAGGAAATTGCCATGATCGAGACAATAAAAATGCCATGACTTAAAAGTAGAATGCCATCATAAAAGTATTAAAATTTTCATGTTGTGTATTTTCTTTATCAAAACAAAAAATTACATGAAAAAAATGTCATGATTCAATAATTAAAAATGCCATGCCATTAAAATGTTATAAATACAAAAATTGTCATGATTTTATTAATAAAAATGCCATGCTCCTAATAATAAAATTATCATGATGCAAAAATTAAAATTGTCATACTGTGTATTTTCTTTGTCAAAACAAAAAAAAACCACACAAAATATATTGTCGTGATTCAAAATTAAAATTTCTATGCCACTAAAAATATCATCCTACCAATAGAAAAATGGTATGCTCTTATAACAATAAAATCGCCATGCTCTTAATAATAAAAATGTGGTGCTCTTAATAAAAAATGCCATGTCAATTTACAAAAAAATTGCCATGGTTGTCAGAGCACTTTCGCTTATTATTGTCGTGGACTATAACTAACATTTGAAACATGACGGAACTTTGGGAAAAACTATCTATAAAATATGGCAAAATAATATAAAAATCACCATATTTTTGAAGAACACACGAAAGTTTATGAATTTGCAGGTGGTTCAGTAATCAAAAAAAGATTGAGAAACACAATTTTTTTATCTTGCTGCATCATACCAGGTTATGACAGCAAACACACATTGCATCGTGCAACATTTACAAAATCTAGTGGAAGAAGCCTCTAAGCATCAAATTAACCATGGTAGTTAGTGTAGTTGATTGGAAAAAAGGGTACAAACAGGACGCAAAAGTTATGCATGAACAAGGGCATGCATTTCCCTTACTTAATGTATACAAGTGCATCAACAAGACAATTCCAACTGCAAAGTAGACAAACAAAAGAATAGATCGTAAAATTATGATGGCATCAAATCATAAATTTCGCAAGAAACATAAAAAAATTGCCGAACGCCATGGTAGTTTCGTCTGATTAGGCCATGGGAACTTTCATTGTAGGTGCCATGGCGCTTTTATTGCAGGTGTTATGGCACTTTTTTTATTGGTGACATGGTAGTTTCATTTGCCATTTCTATTTAGGTCATGGCAAAAACAGAAGAAAAAAAATATCTCTATATAAAAAAAGACATGTAGGTTTGCAAAAATAGAAGAATTAATACATATGAACTACAAAATTAGAACTCTCCTTGTTGTGATTTAAGTTTCACCAATCAAAAGAGAAAATGTATTTGAGATGGGTCCAAAAACATAAGTGTACAGCTTGTTATGAATACAAATTGTCGTGCAATGAGTCATAATGTTACTAGGCATGACTACGGGGAGTTGCCACTATACACTAGATTTAGGAACCCATCTAAAAACTATAGAACACACTTCATGGGTGAAAAATAGTAAGTGATCATCAAAGAAGTTATGACATGACAATTTTCATGGGTGAAAAATCGAACAAGTGGCAACTTCATAGTAGCAACCATGGTAAATTCGTGGTTACATGATCTTGGTAATTTGTCATGTCATCTACTATGCATGGCAAGCTCTGATGCAATTTGTAAATCAGCCACAAACTCCACAAAACTACTGCCATTGCCCTACATGAAATTAAATCGAACAGTGATAGAGAGAGGGGTGCAGGCGTGAGGAGAAGAGGGAGATGCGAGGAGCTCCATGGTGTCGGCCCCGTCGCTGGCCTCCCTCACGAGCGTCTTTGCCTCCTGATCGACTCGAATCCGTCCCGAGAAACCAATGCCTCCAGCGCCCTCTTGGCTTCAAGACCCAGGCCCTTGGATAGCACCCTTGATACTTTCCAACTTCACCCTCTCCTCGCCGTACTCCTCTCTTGCCTCCCTGCCATGCATGCATACATATCGGCCCGCTAAATAACTTCTGAATTAATTGGATCAATGAGCACGCGAGTGCATGTGTGCAGATGTGAATGTCTTTATACATATTGTAGGGTGGACGGAAGGGATGAACACTTGATGAGTGGATTTTATGCATACTTTTTATAGTATATTCTAGTGCCAAAATCCCTCGTATCATATTTGTCGGGTTAAAAATACGAATAGGCCCAAGTATACACTACAAAAAAAAGACACATCCGTGACATTTTGGGCCGAACGAATTTTTTTCTGTCATACATATGGCACTTCTATGACGATAATTGTGACAAAACCCGGTATCATCATAGATGTGGTGGGCTCCTACTTCTATAAAAAAATCATGACAGAAAATGGGCTTTTCGTTCTGGGCGGGCCGGAGACGCAGCTGCATGACATTTTTTGGGCCGTCCATGACGGAAAAAACCGTGGTAGAAGCAAGGGCGAGGAAAATTTCGGGGAGTTCCCGGTTACGGTGGGAGGTCGGGGGCCGAGCGATGCGCGTTTCTCTCGTACACGTACGCGCGTGTGTGCGAGGCGTTGGCTCTAACTGAACCCGAGCGAGGCGTTGGGCTCTAACTGAACCCGAGCGATTGCACTGCAGGCTACGCGTTACTGAACCCGAGCGATCCATCGATGGTTGTTAACTGAACCCGATCGAGCGATTCCTTCGCTACTGCTGCTAACAGAAGTCGATCGATTGGATGAACAGTGAGCGTTGCGCGCGGGGGGGGGGGGGGGGGGGGTTGGATGAACAGTGAGCGGTGGCGTTGCCTCTGGATGAACAGGACCCTGTGGTGTGGAGGGCTGGATGAACAGTAGACGATGGAGGGGTGCCCGTGGAGGGGTGGTTGAACAGGACCCCGTGGTGTGGAGGGCTGGATGAACAGTAGACGGTAGAGGGGTGCCCGTGGAGGGGTGGTTGAACAGTAGCCGGTGGAGTAGCGCGCGGTGGAGGCTGGATGAACAGGAGCCCGTGGAGGCTGGAGGAGGTCGACGGTAGCCCGTGGAGGCTGGAGGAGGTCGACGGTGGAGATGAACAGTATCCTGTGAAGTCCCGTTTTGCGGTACGCCACACCCCTCCCGATGAACAGGACCCCCGTTTCGACCGTAGGAGGTCCGTTTCATCTGTTTTGCGGTACGCCACACCCCTCCTGATCAACAGGACCGCCGTTTCGACCATAGGAGGTCCGTTTCGTCCGTTTTGCTTACGCCACACCCCTCCCGATCAACAGGACCCCCGTTTCAACCGTAGGAGGTCCGTTTTGTCCGTTTTGCGGTACGCCAGACCCCTCCCGATGAACAGGATCCCGTTTCGAACGTGGCCGGTCGAACACAAGGCCGTTTCCTCCGTTCTGCGGTACGCCAGGCCTCGTTTCCATCGCCTGTTCCGTCCAAGCCCTCCCGATGAACACGACCATGCATTCTGTTCCGACCCAGCCGGTTGGCTCCCACGCGTTCCGTTGCCTCCCGATGAACACGACGCATTCCGTTGCCTCCCCATGAACACGACGCATTCCGTTGCCTCCCCATGAACACGACGACGACGCTGTTTCTCCGTTCCGACGTAGCCATGTCAACGAGCCCTCGCCGTATGTATGCGCGAGTAGGCGTTCGAGACCCCGCCCGTATGTACACATACGTGGCCGTATTTTCTTTCTTGCACCCTGGCCGCTGTACGTACGTGTACATGCTAGGTGCACGCCTCTACTACGACACGTGCGCGCCTCTACATCCACCAGTATATATGTACGTACACGTTCGCGACCAGAATGACAACGCTACGTACGCTTCCACCAGGTGGGTCCCGACTGTCAGGCACTTCCTTGCGTGTGAAGATGTAGCTGGTGGGTCCCAGCAGTCAGGGGGGCGAATCGTTTTTTTGCCCGGACGCACTTCCTTGCGTGCGAAGGTGTAGCTGGTGGGTCCCAGCAGTTAGGGGGGAAACATTTTTTTCACGAAATACGGTGGCCCGTCCGATGGGTCCCCGCTGTTAGGTGGAGGAATAATTATTTTGTGCGTAATAAGGAGACACTTCCTTGCTGCGGCCGTGGACCCAGCTGTCAGCGCCTCCACGCACAGTACTCTTCCGATGGAAGTCGGTCGTTGACCACATTGACCACGCCGCGCCGAGAGCACCACGGCGGTGGACGACGGCGAGGCCTAGGAAGGGGATGACACGGAGGCAGGGAAGACTCGGAAGTTGTTTCCCACGCGGAGGGGAGTACGACTGTACGAGGGTTTACTGGTTCGTCTGCCGTCGCCGGAGAATAACAGCAGGTGTGGGTGAGTAGAGAGACGGCTAGGCCAGCGATGGAAGTACGGTGGGGCGGTGAGGCCTGCGAGGCAGCACAGTCGGCCACGGGGAGGAGGGAGCAGGCAGTCCCGCCAGCGCTTGTTTGAGCGGCTGGAGCAGGAAGAGCAGAGATTGAATAAGCACGACGGCCGTTGGATGGACATCCAACAGTCAGTGCTTGTGCGTCAACCTTTTTTTAGGAAAGCCTCAAATCTGTGGAAAACAGCATACAACCCATCTGCCATTATTTCTAATAATTTACAGCCCATTTGCTAATTCTTAAGGTTTTTTTGGAGCCCATATTCTTTTTGTTAGCATTACAGCCCATATTGTGGCCACGGTTAAAAAAATATACAAAATTTTGCATATTTCGATGCGGCGAACTGTTTTTAATCCCGAAATTTCGACTCACATTCAAACTGATTTTAAAAATAAATGTATATCAATATAAAATCCAACAAATTCTCCACGCATAAAAATTAATGTAATTTAAAATCTTGCAATGAAAAAAAAGATATTTGAAACTAATTGCCGGTTTGATGTGTTTTAAAAATGTACAGCCCATTTCTCATTACTGATGGGCCATTTTCTCGGCCAGCCGAATGAAAGCTCTCATCGTCTTGAAAGATTTGCAGCCCAACAGGCCTGACAAAGCGACTTACTTGGCAAATCACAAAAAAACTGGGCTATGGCCGTGGACCTAGCTGTCAGCCTCTCCACGTACAGTACTCTTCCGATGGAAGTCGTTCCTTGACCACGCCGCGCGGAGAGCACCACGGCGGTGGACGACGGCGGGGCCTAGGAAGGGGACTACGCGGAGCCGGGGAAGACGCGGCAGTGGAAGCCCGCGCGGAGAGGAGTATGAGGGTTCACTGGTTCGGCTGCGGTGTGAGGCTGCCGTCGCCGCAGGGTCTGGCCAGCGATGGGAATAGTAGGGAGCGGTGAGGCCTCTGCGGCAGCACAGCCGGCCACGGGAGGCAGGAGCATGCGGCACGACCGGCGCTGCTTTGGGCGGCTGGAGCAAGAAGACCAGAGGTTGAAGAAGCACTACGGCCGTTGGATGGACATCGTACGGTCACTGGAGCTAGAATCATTCATATTGACTAAGTTGACAAAGCCCTTCATCCCCGTCAACTTATTAGGCCCACAAGTCAGCCTCCCACCAAGGTGGGTCCCAGCTAGCCGGGGGAGTATTCATTTTTTTGTGCGTAATAAGGAGGCACTTTCGGTGGGTCCGAGCTGATAGCGGGGGGAACGTTTTTTCGTGAAATACGGTGGCCCGTCCGGTGGGTCCCAGCAGTCAGGGGGAAACGATTTTTTTCGCAAAATACTGGTGGCCCGTCCGGTGGGTCCCCGCTGTCAGGTGGAGGAATAATTATTATCCGCGTAATAAGCAGGCACTTCCTTGCGGCTGTCGTGGACCCAGCTATCAGCCTCTCCACGTACAGTACTCTTCCGATGGAAGTCGGTCGTTGACCACATTGACCACGCCGCGCCGAGAGCACCACGTCGGTGGACGACGGGGAGGCCTAGGAAGGGGACGACGCGGAGCCGGGCAAGACGCGGCAGTGGATGCCCACGCGTAGAGGAGTACGAGCGTTCACTGGTTCGGCTACGGTGTGAGGCTGCCGTCGCCGCAGAATAACAGGGGGTGTGGGTGAGTGGAGGGATGGCCTGGCCAGTGGTGGGAGTAGTATGGGGGCGGTGAGGCCTCCGCGGTAGCACAGCCGGCCACGGGAGGCAGGAGCAGGCGGCACGACCGGCGCTGCTTTGGGCGGCTGGAGCAAGAAGACCAGAGGTTGAAGAAGCACTATGGCCGTTGGATGGACATCATACGGTCACTTGAGTATTGACTAAGTTGACAAAGCCCTCCGTCCCCGTCAACTTAGTAGGCCCACAAGTCAGCCCAACAATATGGTGGGTCCTAGCTAGCAGGGGGGTATTCATTTTTTTGGGCGTAATAAGGAGGCACTTCCTTGCGTGCGAAGATATAGCTGGTGGGTCAGACCTGTCAGCGGGGGGAACGTTTTTTCACGAAATACAGAGGCCCTTCCTGTGGGTCCTAGCTGTCAGGTGGAGGAATCATTATTTTGCGCGTAATAAGGAGGCATTTCCTTGCGTGCGGCCGTGGACCCAGCTGTCAGCCTCTCCATGTACATTCCACTTCCGATGGATGTCGTTCATTGACCACGTTGACCAGGCCGCGCCGAGAGCACCAGGGCGGTGGACGACGGCGAGGCCTAGGAAGGGAACGACACGGAGCCAGGGAATACTCGGCAGCTGTTTCCCACGCGGAGGAGTACGAGGGTTTACTGGTTCGTCTGTCGTCGCCGGAGAATAACAGCATGTGTGGGTGAGTAGAGGGATGGCTAGGCCAACGATGGGAGTACGGTGGGGCCGTGAGGCCTGCGCGGCAGCATAGCCGACCGCGGGAGGAGGGAGCAAGCAGTCCCGCCGGCGCTTGTTTGAGCGGCTGGAGCATGAAGAGCAGAGTTTGAAGAAGCACGACAGCCGTTGGATGAACATCCAACAGTCACTGCTCTCGTGTGTTGACTAAGTTGACAGGGCGTTGCGTGTGCGTCAACTTTTTTTTTATGAAAGCATACACGTCAACCTGTAGTAGGCGCACAAGTCAGCCTCAAATCTGTGGAAAACAGCATACAACCCATCTGCCATTATTTCTAATAATGTACAACCCATTTGCTAATTCTTAAGAATTTTTTTGGAGCCCATCTTCTTTTTGTTAGCATTACACCCCATATTGTGGCCACGGTTAAAAAATATACGAAATTTTGCATATTTCGGTGCAGTCAACTGTTTTTAATCCAGAAATATCGATTCACATTCAAACTATTTTGAAAAATAATTTATATAAATATAAAATCCAAATAATTGTCCACGCATAAAAATCAATGGAATTTAAGATCTTGCAATGAAAAAAAATTGAAACTAATTCCCGGTTTGATGTGTTTTAAAAATGTACAGCCCATTTCTGGGTAAACCGACTCTCCTCGTCTTGAAAGATTTGCAGCCCAGCAGAGCTGATAAAGCAAGTAGGCCTTGTTTGGGTATTTCTTTTAAAAAATAGAACTGGGCTAGCCATTTTCAGCAAGAAAAAAACACAATTGGGCTCATGATGTGGTAAACATAAATAAAACCCTGGCTAGACGGGCCACAGCCCCCACACAGCCCTGTTGTTACACTGATCCGTCGCTAAAACTAGTATAAATAACAACTTCTTGTTCCTCAAAAAAAAACTGCGCGACTTGCTGGGTCCCTGGTGTCAGCTGCTCGTAGTGTAATTCTCTCGTTTATTGACTACGTTGACAATGGCGTGAGCCCCGGATGTCCAACCATTAGGAGGAACCATATTTTTGGGCTTGTACTATAGAGGCACTTGCTTGCGTACTGCCATGACGCTGGTGGGTCCCTACTGTCATCCTCTCCACGTACAGTCATCTCCTTGTTCCTCTCAGTTGTTGACGATGTTGACAACGCAAAAGGGCGGCGCACCGCGCACGGCGAGCGAACCAAGGCCGCAAGGCGGAGGACGACGGCGAGGCCTCGGACGGAACGAACAGGAGCCATTGAAGATGCACCGGTCCAGTCGCAGGTGGAGGGGAGTATGAGGGTTGACTGGTTCGGGCGCGGGTGCGTGTTGGGGCTGACGTCGCCGGAGAATAACAGGACGTGTGGGGGAATAGAGGGAGGGACTGGCCAACGTTGGAGGGTACGTACGGTAGGGCGGCGGAGGCGCAGCTAGCCATGGGAGGCGGGAGCAGGCGGAGCCGACGGGGTGGTTTGGTTTGGGCGGCTGGAGGAAGAAGAAGACAAGAGATAGAAGATACACGACAGATGTTGGATGCCAATCCAACGGCTGGTAGGCAGAATCGTTTGTTGACTGGCTAGTAAGTCGACACCACCTTGGATAGGCTATTTCCTCGCGGGTCCCAAATGTCAGAATCCAAATCTGTCATGGTCATGCAGCCTTTCCTATGAAAATTTACAGCCTATTTGATGTGCTAGTTCGAAATAAGTTTGTGGGTGCTGGTGGGGGCTAATCACTTGGCTTCTGTAATGCACAGTGAGCTCAAGCAGCCGGCGAGAGTGATGTTATTTCCCTTGGTTGGGATTTGTTACAATATTTCACTAAATTAAACGAATGGCAAGCCATTTGCCTTGTTTCAAAGAAAATATGACAGTCACAGCCGAGTTGAAAAGGGCAGGAACATCTAACTCCAGCTTACAAACTGTACAAAAGCACGAGGGTTAATTGTTCATCAGGTTTACAAAAAAACCAGATTGAAAAGGGCAACAACATCTAACTCCAGCACTGTTTTCGGCAGTCACAGTCAAATGGATCGGTCAGGTCCATAGAATGAACATCCTGGGTCGTAAAATTTACTGGATTATGACCACAATATGTTGTAAATAGAAGCCCGGCACGTTCAGAAGCTCTTTTGCCCACCTGAAACTCCTTTTTTTGCTCTTCGACATACCCATCCGTCAAAACCATGCTGCTGATAAACTTAAGCCTGATGGACAATAGTAACCTCGCATTCAGCAGGAAGAATGTGACAAATCTTGTGTTTGCACGGTTGGCTACATATCGTTCTAGCGTTATTGTCTTCAATCGAATCTCATGAGAAGTGAGAAAATCCCGATGCTTATGAATCCACCGATTGGTTATAACTTTCTTACCCCGTCCTGTTGCCTAAATAGACATGAAGATTGAAAATAGTTAAGGTCTAAAAGAAGAGTGTCGAAAGAGCAACAGCTGAACGGTTAATTCTAGTACACTATATGCGGGCTTCCAATGTGCGTGAAATTATCACCTTTATATACAACTTCTCAGACATGGAAAGCATTGCAGCAAGCCAATAATCTTGTTCAGATCAAAACTATTCATTTGGATATATAAGATCTTGACAGAATCCAGCACCATTGATAGGCCATCCATGGAGAAACTCTTCATTGAGCATAGAACATAATATTAGTACAAAATGTGTACTCCAAGATGATATATAAATTATGCGCAGACATTTAAAATGCAGCTTATGGTTACAAGTGTAGATGATAATATAAAGTACCTGAAGAACTGTGGAGCCAAACACCATATTGAAATGAGCACAGAGATCATGTATTACACCCAAGGTCTCCAGTTTAGGCGCAGAGAGGACGGTTATTTGCAACGGTGAATAACTAGAATCAAGGATCAACCTTTGAAGTGAAAGGGCATCTTGGATGATGAGCTGCCTTCCGTCAAAAGAAATTCCAATTCTTACAAGGTTAGGCGACTTTATTTGGAGACAACCAATTCTAACTGTGAAAACAAGCACCAAGCACTCCAGCGCAGGGCAACTAGAGTGGATGATGTTGTGCAATGAGGCATCCGATATACGAACCCGCACAAGGGAAAGTTTCTTGAAAATGGGAGTCGAAGGTTTAGTACCAGATTGTCTGGTAGGTAGCACAGCGCAAAGGTGGTGGTGTGGAGAGAGGACGAAAACCGCGAGATGGACATCGGTGCTGAGGGCACAAGTTCATGGCGTTCGGTATGTGGTATGTGATTTCCATGGGAATAGTAGAACTCAAGCAGCTGTAGTTCTGTGAATTCAAGGGATTTCAGCCAGGCGTCCACCGTGCAGGGCATGGTATGCTTGCTCAGGTAGCATGACGGGATGCAGAGGCTTTGAACGGAGCCCTGGTGGGAGGAGATGATGGCTCTGGGGATTTCAAAATCATTGAAGAGAGATAGCTGACGACAGTCGAGATTAAGGGGCACGGCGCGCCATAGAGGGCACCACCGAATTGAGAGGACTTGGGTGCGGCAGCAATCCTTGGTGGGGAGAAGCGAGATGACCTCCCCAAGGACGGCGTCCGGGAGATCGCTGATGCGGTCCACCCGAGATTCTACGGGTTCCTGGGATCCGGTAGGGGCGGGGTCGCCGCTTCTCCCCGCGCTGCCGGGTGCGGGATCTACAACAGGCGTCACCGCTGGCGGGAGCCTCATCTTCTTGGCGCTGGGGTCAGCCGACTCCATTTTCCTCGAGGGCGTCGCGTCGCGCTCATGGATTTGAGCAGAGTAACGAATGACGAGCCTAGTTGTAGTGCGAGCGAAGAAGAAGGGGAGCTGGGGGTTTTCTGTAGGAGTGAGGAAGAAGGGGAGCTGGGGTTTTCTGTAGGAGTGAGGTGAGGAATTTGGGGGTACGAGTGGAGCGAGCTGACGTGAGGTGGGTGGGAGCGAGGAGGAAGAAGAGCACCCAGTGTGGATGGGCTTTTGAATTGATTTTACTATTTACTAGTGTGGATGGGCTGTTTTGTCTTGGGCCCAGAGAAACAATTACTACTAGTACAGTGGAGACACTCTACAGCTACCTAGAAAAACAATTACTACTAGTACAGTGGAGACACTCTATCGCTTCTGGCTCCTCCTAGGCCATTGAAACGTCTCCCTCTACTGAATGCCGTTATACTTTTGTTCACCGACATGCGGGCCATGTAGCGCGCGGGCCCAAATGCCATCCATCAAATTAGAAGGCAGTATGCAGGCGGAGAGTCACCCTGGTCGTAGCGCGGCAGTAACGAGCCGTCGTATCACAAAACCCCACCTCCCCACAGTCTAAGTTTGACGGACGAAGCAACCATCATTTCACTCTTCGCTGAATCCCCTTCTCCCTCGGACTATCCTTCTCCCTCACCGTCTTCAAGAAAGGCAACACTCGCATCTGCCACTATTCTTCTCTCCGAACGAAGGGAAGGTAAGCGGATCCGTGATGTTGGTATATTTTCGTTCAGAGAAAAAAAGAACTTTTGCAAAGCAGTAACCGATCCTCACTCTCTTTTTTGTTTCATTGTCATTGCGATTGTGTTTTCCTTTCAGTGGTCTCCTAGTATTCGTCAGTTTCATGATGGACCAAGGAGAACCAGGCAAAGATCTGCCGATATTGGAGCAGACGCGGGAGGCTGATCCCCACGAGACAGAGAGCTCCAAGAAGATGGAGGCAACCACCAAGCTGACCCCAGATACGCTCATGGCCACTACTGAGATGGTCAACGCCCCGTTTGAGGTTACAACCCCCGTGGCACTGCAGGAGCAGTTTTCCCCCTTCGAGGATGTGTCCCCCCCCTGAGCTGCCCAAGGTGATTTCCTTCTTTGCCGATCTCGATTGTGGTTTTTCATCTAAGTATGTGGTGATTTTTTATAGAAAAGGAAGTATGTGGTGATTAATAATGCAAAATTTTATTAGCTTCGATGCCATGCTACACATAGTGGTTTAAATAACTTGTGTTTCTTATACTGAAAAGTAATTCAGAATTTGTTTCTGTTTCAATTAGAGCCCTGATGCAGACAAGGATTGTGTGGTTGTACATGTCACTCGCTATGAGGCGGACGACCTGAATATACGCACTGGGAAAGCAGAGTTCTTAGGCTGTTGGATCCTGGAAGTCATTTGCGGTTATACCAATGAAGAGTTGTATTCCAGCCTCACTGTTGTCAGGCGTGTTGTCCAGGGTGTACTGAAGCACAAGAAGTTCAAAGCTACTCCTTCGTTTGTGAGGCATACTGTTCTTGTCAAGCTTACGCAGGAAGATGACGTGGCATGCCTCCACAAACAAGTTTATCAGTGGCAAGGCCACAAGGTTGTCTTCATGAAGGTTCACAGGATTGAGCTGCTGCGGGACGTCCTCGATGATGTTCATGGCAAGGTCCGTCTTGTGTCCAGCCCAAATTAGATCGAGGGATGAAATAGTTGCCCCAGCTAGTGTTTAATAGTAGTTTGGATTGTGTCTAATTATCCGAACCTTGCCTGTTATCGACCCCTCTGGGGCTAGTACTCTGTTTGAATCTATCTATGGGAACTGCTGCTACTTTTGTATGCCCGTGAATCATGTGAGAACCATCGTAATTGTTGCCGAAACAGATGCGTCCTCACTAGTTTTTTCATGAATATGGCATGGTAAGACATAAGTTGTCACGGTTTATCATACGAGCAGTGTGTGTTTTAATGAAATAGAGCACTCGTTCGAGAACTGTGCGCCAACGTATACATAAGTACTTGTAAACACTGTTGGTGCTACCCCACTTGTAAGCAACTGTGCAAAACACGGCACATTGGCTCAGCTCGCTTCAACACTAGGCTATCGACCAGCTAACAATCAACAATCTGCACTCGTTCGAGAACTGTGCGCCGACGTATACATAAGTACTTGTAAACACTGTTGGTGCTACCCCACTTGTAAGCAGCTGTGCAAAACACGGCACATTGGCTCAGCTCGCTTCAACACTAGGCTATCGACCAGCTAACAATCAACAATCTGCTGTCTGACATATAATCAACTATGTATCTTGTTACAGTGGTTCATGCAGTTAATTGAGGCCACAATGTAATAAATTCCAAACGTTCACACGCTAGTCCAACGCTCATGTGGAACACTCACATTAAACTCGTCTTCATAAAAAACTTGAAAAGCATAAGTTAAGCAATTTTATACATCTCAATGATTCATAGAACATAACAAACATATACTAGTTCACAACAAAAGACAAAGTTGTGAGAAGGTTTACAAATCAGGAAAAAACAAGCAAGGCTTCTCTGAGCAAAGGGCCTCCCGGCAGGCTTAAATTTCCTGGAGTTCACTCTGGTTTTTTCTTGTTGCCACCATTCAGGGTTAGGTTCTCTCATTCCAGAATAACCAATTATAATTGTGGTCTCAGCTGGAATGCTGAACTGAACCATGCAGTGTACTGACCAGCTGAAATGCTTGTGCATTCCACTAAATTTAAGCACCGCTATTTGCAGAAATAAGCAGACCACAATGCCTCTTGTCCGCGCACCTGTCCAAAAAACCGCCGTGCAGCCGTGCCAGCTAGTCCTCGGTTCATGGATGAACTGGTAGAAAGTGCATTCCGGACTAGGATGCAGTTGTTTTCGCTCGTCCCTACACTGCAATCAGGAAGTAAAACGTATGAATCAGCTTCTTTTAGATTGCGTTGGTCATTCTACCTTAGTTACTAGTACCAATGTAGGGATACCTTGAAGACGGGAGGTTAGACGACGGCAACGAGGGATAGCCATCTCATTTTGCGCAGTTGTACTAAAACTGAGGTGTGTGCTTTTGATTGCGCGAATAGAAACGATACGGAGACAGAAATCGCTGTTTGCGCAAATACGAAATATGGTTATTTAAACAGTGACAAATATTACTACTTTCCCCCGTTTCCTCTTAGAACCAAGTCCTAGATTCATGCTACAACTTTCCCACTTTCTTCCCTGTTTGAACCAACGCCTTGAGTCGACTGTATGAACTAGCTTTACTTCTAATAATGGTAGAAGTCTAGGTGGCTTTGGAACAGCGGACGGAAGTAGAAAAGGATCCACACGAAGGGAGCTGGGGCAGTAGAGCAAGGCAGGTTTCGAAGGAATATATACCTGAGGGTCGTCGGCATGTGGCAAAGACGGCGTCGGGAGGCCGCATCTTGGCCACAATACCGCAGGGAGGAAGAAGGGGTCGGAGGCCCTCTCGAGCCGGCGCTCTCTCGGAGAGAACGGCACGGCCGCCGATCAGGACGCGCGGGCAGCCGTTGGTCTCCTCCCTCGCCGCCAACGACAGCGTGAACAATGCACCTACACCCCTGCCCCGGTCAAGGTTGTCCGGCCGGATTTGTGACCAGCCGTGAGCTGAGAGAGAGTGTGGCCGCCTATGTGTTGCTTAGATCTGGAGAGCATGAGAGAGTGAACGAGAGGAACCCTAGTAAAGCAAGCGCTAAGGCTCCTGCTTTTATATATGGTGGAGTGATTTTGTTGTACCAGCTTCAAAAAAATGCGCTCCTACGTGTACCCGCGAGTGGGTGTGAGAGAACTAGTGCGTGCGTGTACCGCTTCTCTTCGTGAGAGTACAATATACTATGCCCAAAGAACGTTCGCCGCAAGAGTAATAGTATAAGTGTGTGACGTGTGAGCTAAAATAAAATGTGCGCACCGTCTTTTGTTTTTTAGAAGTTCTGAGGGTAGGGTGTGAAGAGCACATATGTGCGTGACGTCTACCTGCAGATAGACGGTGGGTGCGACGTGCGAGTCTGCGAGAGGACTCGGGAGAGTCGTGACTCGTGAGGGTGCGTGTGCGTGAGAGAGGGGGGCACGTATCAATGCAATGCATGTGTCCATAAATCATTATCCGACAAACGTTCGCCACAAGGCTTTTCCTGACGAACGCCGTAAGAACTGTTAGATCGGCATCCGACAGTGTCAGTTTTGCCATGTCATTTAACAGAACAGCCACTCCTCCTACACACAAATCTTCCACGTGAGTGTTAGCAATTGCCGTATGCTCCCTCCGTTCCGAAATGCAGTGCATATAGCTTTATTGAAAATTCGAACCTCGCAAACTTTTACTGAGTTTTCATGTACCAAATTGCACATGTAGAATACCATGTATATATCATTTCATTCATCTTCGAGAGGTAACTATAAAGATGGGTGAGGAGTCTACAAAGAAAGACCATCGTATCACCCGCAGCAATTTCAAGCATCCTTTAGTGTCGAGGAATATCATAGGAACTCTATATGATATGATTTTTATAGGATTTTTTCCTTTAGAGCCAATTGGTTCATAGGAATAGATTCATATACTCCACATTTCAAAGGAAATAAACATGATATCATTTCTATAGCTTTAGAGCCACTTGGTTCATATGAATGGATTCCTATACTCCCTTAATTTCAAAGGAAAATAAACATTAGCGTATATTCAATAGAAAAGTTCCTATGAGATGAACCAAATTACATCTCTTTTCTAATCCCTCCTCATAGGAATTGAGATACATGTCATCTCTAGATTCAATAGAAAAGTTCCTATGATGTGAACCAAATGACATCTCTTTTCCAATCCCTACTCATAGGAATTGAGATGCTCCATGTCATCTCTTTCCCTACAACTTCCATGTATACATATTCTATTCCTAAATAGATAGTACAACCCACTAGTAGCTTTTTTCCAAAACATGCAACTATGGCACAAGAACTATATAGTGTCCCAATAACTTTGAAAGATGGTCGCTGGATGAAGCTAACCAGACAGTGCAGAGATAGGTAAATCCGAGCACTACTGGCCGTTGGATATCATCAACATTCCACCAGATCTGCCACATGTACAATTTAGAAGACTCCATGGTTGAACTTAAGCATAATGCACAAACCTCAAAACACAAGCACTTCTCCTTTGTTCTAGAATCTTCTGTATCATAATTGATTATTTTTTCTAAATGAATTGCCATTATTTGTTTTTTACTTTATAATTTACAATGCACAACCCCATGAATCTTAACATTTTTATAAAACTAATTGATTTTGAATGAGATGAACTATAAGAACTAAACGAACATCTACATCATGCATATATGACTCAAAGCTTTACATGCTATAGTGTGTATTTATTCGTAATTTGGTTTCGAAATCTCATGCGTTCAATACATGTGTACCTTACTAGTTTTGAGTAGAGTAGCAAATTTCACGCGGCCCCGGGTATATCAAAATGCAGGGCCCATGCATCATTGCCTTTCGGTCGAACCTACGTCCACAATTTTTTGTACGTACTATATCTCCACTGGTCCCCGAACCCAAAAATGCTGCCTCGTTCCCGTAAAACCAAGCGGCCCACACATATTTAAGGCGTCGACTCGAACCCGTTTACTACGACATGGCCCCGTACGCCGTAGTACTCCTACAAACCCTACCGCCGCACTCATCATCGGTTTTCTTCAAGAGGACGAGGGAGAAGCCGATTTGTAGTGGAGGCGCGCTTTAAAAAAAAAGGATCTGGAGTGGAGACCCCTACCCTAGCATGCCCTAGGTAGCTGCCGCATGCATTATTGTTTTCTCTTTTCTTTATGATCTTGCGCCCTAGAGTGAAATGATGGTTGCTTCGTCCGTCCAGCTTAATGCGGGAAAGGTGGGGCTTTGTGATTTGACCCCTCATCGCTCATTTTCTACTACTGCAGTGCTACGACCGGGGTGCCTCCAATTCCAACCGCTGCTCCGAACTGTAATTTGGTGCATCGCACGTGGAACAAGACGGTGGATGAGCCACATGTCGGCCAAAGGGGTCCTGTTAAGTGTGTCGCCATTTCGTGTGCGGACTAACCTTGCTTGAGTTGCTACGCCAACACGACAGGAGCAGCCTACCACTTGGTTTTGCTCCTTGGTGAATCCCGACTATATTGATCTAAAAAGATACGTGTTGAACTACCCTCTCCGTCTCGGGTTTTTTAATTTTAGGCGTCTCGGTTTCTAGGGCCTACACGTAGTTCTAGGTCATCCATTTGACTAACTAAATATGAGTTACTATGTCACAAAAAGTATATCATTGGATTCTTAAGTGGATGTAGCTGTATTTAAAAGTCGAGGGCGGGGATTTTCCTGCGTGGTAGGCGGGGCAGTTCCGCCTAGTCGGTTCGACAGAGACGCGAGAAGACGAGGGAGTAGGCTACTGCAAACATAGGGCTGTGTGATTTGACAGCGAGTTACTGCTGGATAGGTGGGGCCCCGTGATTTGACTTGCCATTATCATTTTAACTGCGGCGCTACGACCGGCGTGAGTCTCCCGATTCCTGACCACCTCCATACAGGTGCATCTCCCAATGCTCCACCATGTAGTAGAGGCTGGCTCTTGCATGAGAGCCCACTTCTCCACTTTTTCCTTGCCTCTCTTTCCTCCACATATGCAAAAATGCCATGTAAAGCGCACTATTGTACTTACTCTTACTTGCTCCTACAGGTGCTTAAGCTTGCCACATATGTGGCAAGTTAATCAAGAAGAGAGAGACTAGTTTGGTGACCCAAGGAAGAAACGGTGCTAAGTGCGTGTACCTAGGTGAAAAGACAATTTTGAGTCTATAGCTGATTAAATGAAGCAAACTTAGCAACACCATTTCATTGGAAGAGGTCACTCCTTGGCAAATGCAATAAATACTAGTACTCCCTGTGTCCCATAATATAAGAACGTTTTTGGCACTACACTAGTGTCAAAAACGTTCTTATATTATGGGACGGAGGGAGTACGAAGAAAGAGATAGAGAGGAGTAAAAAAATTACACTTATAGCCAACCTTGTTGTAGTATGAGTGACTAAGTGATGACTATGTATAACATGCCAACATCAGATAGCCTAACGCACCGTGTTAAATCTCCAAGGGCGCGACCGCGCGAGCGATGCGACGGTCGTGGTAGGCGCGACCATGATACGGGCTGCTGGCAGCCCTTGGATCTGAGATCAAACGGTCGCATGCTAAGTTGCTGAAAATTTGCAGAATAACCGTCCAGGATAGGATATTCACCCATAGGTCTAGAATCACACCATGCAACCGTTTGATCTCAGATCCAAGGGCTCTCGGAAGTCCGTATCATGGGAGAATGGAAAGCCACTACCCTGCCGTTTGCACGCTGGCAGTTCGCTCCTACTCGTCCCCGCATGTCCTTCAATACTACGGCGGTTCGCTCCTAGTCGTCCCGTCCATTCACATTACGGCAATTCCACTAATCCTAACCCTCCTCCCAAATCCATGGCGTCCCAAATCTCCACGATCGGCGGTGAGTACAAGGTTAGAACCATCATCGGCGATGAGTTCGACGTCATCTACACCCGTTCTTCCGCGACGGTGAAAGGATGCCTTTCTCGCTTCAGACGCATGTTCTGAAACTCAGATGATGAGTGGGTCGCTGGGCTAGATGTTGAGTACACCATAGTCCTGGGACGAGAGAAGGATCTAAAGGACGAAGAGAGGAAGAAGCCCGCCGTGATCCAGGTTTGCGTACATAACGTTTGCTTGGTCTACCACATATGCCATGCCGACGTTGAGTGCCAGGATTTTAAGAACTTCCTCAAGGACAAAACAGTGAAATTCGTTACTGTAGACTTTAAGAACGACAAAGAAGTCCTGGGTCGGATAGGCCTCGTTGTAGGCAACCCCTTCGACCTCCAGAAGAATCGGCTGGTGCGCTCTCGTCAGCCTTCAATGCTGACCCTGGCAGGAGCCATGGTTCATCCTTCGTACGTAAACTGGAGAAACCTCATTACACGTTTCCTCGTCATGCATGGCAGCGGAATGTACTAGATATAGACCACATCCACTACGCTGCAATGGATGGCTACCTTTGTTTCAATATCTACAAGGGTTGGATGAAGAGCAACAGCCAAGTGTGCGGTTCAAGCAAAGAAGTATCGGCCAAGAGGAAGAGGGACAAGGACGAAGTCGAGGACGTGGACGAGGACTCCGAGTAAGGTGGCAGTGTCGTTGCTCATGGTGGTTCTAAACTTCTAATGCAGTGTCTACCGGATTAGTTGCATAGTTTAATTTCAGGTGTGCTTAGTTTAATTTGAGGGGTGTGTTGTGCTGAGCCCCCAGCAGAACTATGTTATGTTTCTTCTCGTTACTTTAACTCTTCAGTATGTACATACTACTAGTATTTCTTTAATAGAATTTAGCACCCCAATTAAGCACGTACTAGTTTTTTTAATAGTACTATATGCATAATTTGGCGACGAGCGCTCTCTATATGTACCACCTTTTTTTTAATTTCAACTTTTGCTCCATGGCGCAATCCATCGATAGTACTACTGTACAAAAGTATACATTTTTAAAAGGCTAGAGTACTGTTCATCACATATATAGCCAGTTAAATTCTCAACCTAGAACGACATGCATGCCATGTAGTAAACCGATACGGAGGAAGTATAGTAAAAATGTGGTGATTTTACCGAGCGATCGGCGGGGGAGCATGGCCTGTCATGCGGTCCCACGTGTCATGATGTACCAAGGCGATGTGCGTGTCCCTCTTGAGGTAGAAGAAATACTACGTGGTTTGAGATGATGGCGAACCGAACTGTGAAATAATGGTTGCTTCGTCCGTCTGGGAAGGTGCGGCATTGTGATTTGACGTCTCATTGCTCATTACTACTACTGGGCCGGTACGAGTGGGGTGCGTCCCCCTGCTGTTCTTTGGTGCTTGACACGTCGACCCGGTTGCTATATGTCCCACATGTCGGCGACAGGAAGTACAGAATTCATGAAAGGGAGCGTCGACGGAGGAGTATACTACATAATTCATGAAAGGGAGCGACTTAGTTTTGGAAAAATCTGTTTTTACGGAGTACGTACCCACTAGGGTTTATAGGGCTCATCTAAAAAACATTCGTTTTTCCGTTTGATAAGTCTCAATTCTACTATACTAGTAGTAGTACCATTACATGTTGGATTTCGAGGTGCGTTAGATCACCCGACGCAAGCAGTGTCAAGAGGAAACTAACCAATGCATGTACAAGTTCATGGAAATTTAGTGGTCATTCATGCATTCGTTCTAATTAATGCCTCAGTAAACATAACTTGTTGAGAAAAACGAGCGTACTAATTACTTGTGCAAACTATGAAATTAATTCGACCACTCACCGTCTACCTTGGTTGGAGAGATTTTGAAATTGAGCCATAAACTGGAAAGGAGGGAGTAGTAACTTTTGTCTCGATTACTATTTGTGGCCTTGTATAGATGCAAAATGTATTTTTTATAGTGGCCTTGTATAAGTAAATGGAGGGAGTACTAACCAAAGTACGTAGTAGGGACGAGGAGTAAACGGAGGGAGTAGTAAAATTTTCTCCTCGTGCTGCGAGCCACCGCGCGCATGGGCGAGGGAGCGGGCGTAAAGGCGTACAGTAGTAGTAGTACTACTACTACTACTCGTAAGCAAGCTTCACCTCATCCTGCGAGCCACCGCGCCCGTGGGCGGGGGAGACGGCATACTAAGCAAGCTTCTTCTCATTCTGCAAGTTGACGGGACACATCAAAAGTACTCCAGTGTATAGAGCCTTGCCTCTAAGGTAGCCCCCACATGGTTTGCCTCTTTTTTTTAATTTAACATAACGCGTCAAGTCGCAATTTGTTTGTTCACCCGTGGTAGACGATCCTCCCTCCACCAAGTGGACAACCAGTACACGTGCCAAATTACCATGTGGGCTGCCTTTTTCGTACAGAAATGAGCTCCACCGTGTACCCGCGCGGGTGTGGTTGGGAAAGAGACGGGAGTACGTGCGCTGTGCGTGCACCTCTTCTCTTCGTGCACATCCCCCACCTACGTGGGTGTGTGTGAGAGAGATATAAACCTAGACATAATGCGCCGTCCATCCCCATGCCTCCGCCCAGTCCGACCACTAGTCACCACCACGCCCCACTCCTCCTCACCTTATCTCTCATCTTTCTCCCTCCATTTTTATATACAAGGGGCCACTATCAAAATTAAAATTTGCAGATATACAAGGCCACTAACACTAATCGATGCAATATTAATGGTGTTTGCCTCGTGGTACTAGCAAAGGAGGACATTAATTATCCCTTGCATGCATGCGGGAGTTTGTAAAAAATGCATCTTGATGTTCCGTGCAATGCACGGGCATCTTGCTAGTCCATGAAAACAACACATGGCAAAATTCCACGGCGAACGAGGGATTTGAATCTGTTGGGAGGGTCTGTTTGGATCTTGCCCGGGGTAGCCAAAATATTGGCGACCCTTTTGTCCACCGGTGCCTTTGCCACCGATGAACGAGGAATGGCTCGGGTGCTCATGCTGTCATGCATCCTCCAGCGCGCACGTTGGAGATGAGCTCGCACGAGCTGTGTTTTTTGTCCCACAACGCCGCCCGAGCCGCCCGCAGACCGACCGGCGACCCGCAAATTATGCCATCCAACCGTAGCCGCACACATTATGACAGCAACTCAACCAACCGGACGAAATTCACGCAAACACATAGACAAACTGATATTTCATATAAACAACGACATAAATCATATAAAATACCGGATTTTCATACAAACATGACGGATTTCATTACATTCAAATGAACTACGCGGTGCTAGTTCTGGACAACACAGGTATATAATACCTGGCCTAAATGGTCGCCCGCCGATCGATTTGTGTTCCTCATGTCCGGCAGGACGATCACCGGACTGCCGGGAGCCCCGGAGGTATATGCTTCAGCGCAAAGGACGGCTCGCTTCCCCACTGCCCAACTGATATCATTGGCTGGTGCCGAAGATGATGGTGGCCGGCACCGGTTCGAGTTCATCACCGGCCACTACTTCGCCATGGCGGGCACCGGCTCGAGTTCATCCTAACATTCCCCTCTTCCGTGGAGCCCATGCGGGGTCGATGAAGGTCCTCGCAACAAAAGGATCCGGCAAGACACCTGTTGTGTACGCCGGCGTCGCCTCCGCGGTGGCCTTCATGGGACTCAAGCGGCGGCGGCCTCCCGTGTTCTAGTTCTCCTCGATGATGGCGGCGGACGCGGAGGCGCTGACCACCGACTCGTCGCTCTCCGCGCACCCGGCTTCTGTCGCTGCTTGCATGGCGCGGCCGCCGGCATGGGAGTCTCGGCCACAGAAATGGGAGACGCGGTACGAGGTGGCGGCGTGGACGGCAGCAACGACGCCCGTGCGCCGCTCCTCGTCGAGCTGGCCTAGAGTGCGAGTTGCTGAACCGCGCGCCGGCTTGGGGCAGCTACTGGCTCCGTCGGGTGAGGGGAGGGAGGTGGATCAGCGAGCTGCATAGCTCGTATCCGACGGGCTACCCAGCCAGCTTGGATGCGGAATAACTACTCTTCGTAAGCCATTGTAAGAGTGGAGAAAATGGTGGAGGAGATAGGGGAGCGGCGGAGGTGTGCGATTCTTGGCCGGCGTTTGGCCTCGTTTAAATAGGAGATAAATAGACGACGGACGGGAGGAGCTCGGCCGGCGTTGTGTTTAACACCGGCCCGGTCATGAACGGACGTGTCTCCAGAGTGGGTTTCTCGGCTTCCACACGGGTGGGTTTCATGGAGGCGTTTGAATGTGGCACGGAGGCGTGTTCAGCCGGGCGTGCCGCGAGTGGCGCCCTCGACTCTGACCTAGGACACCACGCCGTTCTTCCACTGACGTGTGGGCTCTTTGGGTGCATGGCCTGCATGTCAGTGACCCAACGCAGGCAGCGCATAGCAGAGGAACCTTTGGTGGGCCAGGGCGGTCAGAAGCAGGCATTTCATAAACCGATGATTGTTCATTGAGTGTGACGTCATCTTTTTCATGTAGATAAGCCTACTATATTGATAGCCCGTTCGATACGTTGTGATTCATAAAGACCGCTGCAAACATCAATGTTCTGCTTATCACAGATAAGATTGATTAATACCCGTAACAATCCATGTCCTTAACAAAGGGTGCATGCACGTATAGGTTGAGCGTGTGTCTTGCGTCGTGTGCTGTGTGCATGCAGGCGTGCGAGTGTTGCGTGCGTGCAAGGGTACGTTTCAGTGTTGCATGCATGGGTGCGTACATGCGTGTGTTCGTGAGTTCATGTGTACGTGTCAGTGTTGCACGCTAGCATGCGTGCGTGTGTACGTGTTAGTGTTGCACGCCTACATGTGTGCGTGTCTTGCGTGCGTGCATGTGTACGTGCGGGGTGAGGCTACACGTCAGTCGACTGACTTTTTCATCTCTGATCATTAGATTTTCCAGCCGTTGGATACGAAATCAAGGGCCTCCAGTTTATCATCAAAATCCACCCCCCTGAGCCGCCAGCCACCACCGGCCGAACCGCCAGCCCCCGCCGCCCGCGGCTGGCCCGCCCTCCCCGAAACCACTCCCCACCGCCGGTCCGCCGCCGCACCGGCCATCCCTCTAGCCCCCCCACCGAGCTTTTTCTCCGGGGATCCCCACCCCACCGCCCAATGAATGCCCCCCCAACCGCCAGTGACTGCCAACCAGAGGTCTCACGACTTCGAATACCCACCGACCACTAATTTATTACCATTTCTGTCCTTCATATACGCGCTGATGGGTGGGCCCTATGGTAATGTGCGCTGCTGAATGTGGACCGTTTGACTGGTCAATTAATCGTGTTATCAACAAATTACGGAGCTGTATGGTGAGCCAGTGACCCTATGATCACCCTAAAATGTACTCCTATTTTATTAACACAGTACAGACTCAAACTACCATTTCTTTCTTTCATATACGGGCTGACAGGTGGGCCCCACGGTTACGCGCCCCGATGGTGCAACACTAGTTGCGCCACGTGGAACGTTTGACTGGTCAATTGATTGTGTCATCAACAAAATACAGAGTTGTACGGGTGAGCCAGTGACCGTATAATCATGATATGTATTTGTTTAACACGGTACAGACGCAAGGGCTCATATATACGCGCAAGCACTCACCGCTATAAGCGCACACATGCGAACCCTACCCCTATGAGCACCTTCGAGAGAGTGGGCCAGCATATATGATCTTGAGATTTTACGAAGTCACCATAGGTGCCTCGTAGTCGAGTGGAACGTCTCCTCCCACTGAACGTACATCGCCGGAAAATACTGAAATTAACACAAGATAAATGCGAGCACCGGGACTTTAACCTTGGTGGGCTCAAGAAACCACTGTCCTCTAACCATCCAACCACATGTTGGTTAGCACGACAAAATGTATGTGGTGACCGTGATGAGCTTATTCTGAAGTCCAGTGACCATATCGTGCTTTCGCTTCAAATACAATGACCATAAGTGTCGTCAACAAAATACGGAGCACGCATCAAATGCAAAGTCCGTCAGTGTGATCAACAAAATATGGAGACGTATCGTGAGCTAGATACCGTTGTACTATTGTATATGCTTATTTTCTTAGTGGCCGATTGCGTGTGTGGTGTGGTGGGCACATCATTTCTAGTTGTGGTGGGTCAACATGAAGACTCATGGGTCGGTTCCATCCTGCGCCACATATAGGTTGGACCGAGACGTGTTATACGAAGACCCATGTGGAGGACTCGGCGTACAACACAAAGCTACCAGAGTCGCGGAGGACTCTATCCCCACTGGTGATAAGCCGACTATATATGATTTGTAACCCTAGGCCCTTAGTATGTTATACAAGCTTGGGGGCTAGTTCGTCGATAGTATACACACACGAACAATGCCTGGTATTCACGTGTACTTTGTACACACCCCTATCACTAATATACAGTACCAGGAGTAGGCTCTTTCTTCAACTGCAAGGGTCCGATCCGAACTAGGGTAAAACTTTGCCTCGTATTATCATCCAGCCTAACAGCCAGGGGTATCCTGCCGAATGATATGATGAAATCATATCTGCCAACTACTAAGAGAGAGGTGTGTCGGGGAGGGGGGGGGCAATGTGTGCGAGAGAGGCCTAAAGATAATGTGCGTGCGGGAGACACATAGGCACATATATGTGCGTATAGAGGGCTAGTAGAGACCGTGCATGTGTATATATGCATGTGAGAGAAATAGTGTTTTCCAACTGAGATTAGTGAAAAGAGTGGTACATAGTAGTCAGAAAGAGAGAGAGAGAAACAGAGACAGCATGTGCGTGAGACACCCCGACACCCTGAGAGAGATTGTGAGCATGTGTGAAAGAGAAATGCCGATGCATATAAAGTGTGTGCACTTACGCGTTAGATAGAGAGATATAACGCGTTTGTGAGAACGGGGCGAGGCATAGTGCATCTACGTGTAAAAGGCGGTTCTATGCATTAAATTAAAATATAAATGGCATTATTATTTTTGGATGAGATCATGAATTTTGCAAATTGCGTATGGACGAAAATCGGTCTATCAGACACCCATACTCTATTGAATTCTAGCATGTGCATGTGTTTATTTCATATTATCGATCCATAGAGTGAGAGCGGTTTGAAATACAGGCAATGGATGCTTTTGCAATTCATATATAAACATTAATTAGTGCACTCCATGTTGTTAGTGTGAAGCACTTTATACATTTGTCACTTGCATGGATACATTCCAAATTGCTAGCTACGAAATAGAATACATGTCGAATTCAACATAAAGGGGGTTTCGAAGATCCGAATTCATAGGAAGTGCATTCATCTATTTGAACACGAGATAATGGCATTTGTAAATCAGATGTAAAAGGGGGCATCAATCTTTGTTGTGAGTTTGAACATGCTATATATATTCATACGCATATCTAACTTTTTTTTGCAACCAAGGAGATTATATCTGGAACCATGCATGAACTGAGGTAAGTTGCATATTTTTTAATATATACTCGTGTACAATGTATATTCAAATGTACCCCCTCCATTCCAAAATAATCGTAGCTTTAGGATTTTCAAGAGTAAAGATTTGTGAAGTTTGACAAATCCTGAAAGTTCAATTCAAGAGAACCGAAAACGTTAATGCTTCTGCTCCCAAATATTAAACGAAGCGCCAAATAGGCCTCTGGTCACCCGAAACCGCGCGAGACTAATGTTTTGGTGGTAGGAAATTACTGTCCTGACTCTGCCCGTGTAGCCTATCGGCCCGATGTCCAAAGGTCTAAACCGGGGTAGGTTTGTAACTTCACCAAGACGCCAGTCTCAACCGCCTCCGAGAAGCATTCATACGCCGTGGGCGCCTACCCATGCGCTCAGCCGAAATCTATCCCGCCCACATTTGGGACACCTGACATGACTGTCCTACCCCCAACCCGCAATATGTTTGAAATTTTAGATGGGGGCAAAGTTTGTAACTTCCCCCAAATTTCAAACAAGCGCGTCTCAAACCGAAACATTGTTCCCCCTTAGTTCCCCGCCTCCCTCCGTTTCCCCATTCATACTCCGTGGGCGCGAAAACGCCCTCTCCACCAGCCGCGAAACCCCAGCCTCCTCCGTCCCCACCCCATAGCGGCCAATCCACCGCCGCCCTCCTCCATCACGCCGGAGCCGGTACCCCGACGTCGTCGTCCAACGCAACCGCAACCGCAACACCCTCAAGGACTTAGCAGCTGAAGCCGAGGCAAAGCTGCCTCCACGACGCCGACGCTGACGTGCACCGTACCAGAACCACTCCGACCACGCCGTCCTGCGCCTCACTGCTGCGGCTCCACTGTCGCAACCGTCCACCGCACCGGAGCTGTTCCCGCTACGCCGTCGTTCGTCGCCTGGGATCTGCTTCCCCGCCGCTGACAGACGGCCACCGCACCACACTCAACAACTTGGCCATGGGTTTGTCCAAGGCTGCACCGTCCTCCACAACTTCTGGTTTCTGGCGAACAACAAGAAGATCGTCGGAAAAACAGAAGGAGGACACAGCACTGCCAGCAGAAAGAGGTACTCCTCTTCCCTTATTCGTGCAAATCTTACGTCTCCGCTCACACCGTATTCATCCCACGAAAGAAACTAGTTGAGCGCTTCTTACTGCATCTTCTTCGTGATACTAAATGCACAAGGTTTCCTCCCTTTTACTATTTCACCTTTGCTACAGGTCAGTAGCCCGCCTGGATTTCAATTCAGGGTCAGTCGAACCGCAATTAAAAGAAGCAGCAC
Source organism: Aegilops tauschii subsp. strangulata (assembly GCF_002575655.3). Lineage (NCBI taxonomy): Eukaryota > Viridiplantae > Streptophyta > Magnoliopsida > Poales > Poaceae > Aegilops > Aegilops tauschii. The sequence goes on from NC_053039.3 coordinate 493,111,712, forward strand.
CCGCTTAGGTGCGCGGAGCACCTAGTCCGCCTGTTCCCCGGGGAAGCGGCGCATCGGTGTCTATCATAGGGGTGTGGGGGCGCAGGAGCTGCTTGCGCCCGATCTGGAGGTCGGCGGGGCTTGAATGGATGGCCGGGGGGCGGTGCCAAGCACGGCGGTGCGGTGAGGTCGAGGGGAGGGCGCAGGCAGGGGAGGAATACTGGGCCGGTGGTCGCTGGCGTTTCGAGGAAGATCATCAACACTGACTGGCTGGAGGTAGATGAAGGCGATCTGCCCGTTCTTTGTACATCGGATGGTGCAGAAAAAATGGACTGACCTATTTGCTTTCAGTCGACTGTTATTTTCATAGAATCCTGTAGTAATTTAGTGTGCCATGCATGTTGTAGAGCTATCATATGTCTCCCGTCATTTATTTCTCACCGACCTGCTATCTGCTACCTTTACACTGTACTAATTGTGCACACACTTCACCCATACTCACACTATTGTTTTTTTATGCATGGGTATTTCAGACTCTGATGCAGTGTTGATGAATGCAGAAAAGAAAAGACAGAAGTCGCTCCAGTGTAATTCGAAGATAAGCACTAAGCGTTTCAGCGCTCTAATGGGTGCAGTGTCAGCAGTTGGAGACAGTAAACGTAGCTCTGCAGTTGATGATCTCAATTGCCACACACAACCATCCCAGGTGCTTGCTTTAACTTCGCGCTGTCAAATGTGGTTGCATGTTGCATATGGTGTCTAGCTTGTATTGCTTCCAGTTTGGTTAAATTGCATCTGCTTACTTTACACATTATACCTTTGATAATGACATGCCTTCCTGTTTTTGATACATACTACATATGTCTATTAACCATGTTCGTACATCAAACTAATGGTCTTTTGTATCCCTCGTCAGTCACTTATGATGAGACAGTCACCCGAGTGGGTTACTGTGAGACGCCCTACTCGTTTAAAGAGTGCAGTGTCATCCTCCCCACATGATTCTCAAGAAACAGCAAGGCTAAATGAAGATAGTCAACGTAGCTCTCTAGTTGATCACCGCAATTCCCCCACACCACCATCGCAGGTGCTTGCTCTTACTTGGCAGTGTGATATGTGGTTGCATGTTGCATATGATGTCTACCTTGTAATGCTTCTAATTAGGGTAAATTGCATCTGCTTAGTTAACACATTATACCTGTGAATATGACATGCCTTCCTGTTTTTGGTACATACTACGTCTTTCTATTAACCATGTTCTTACATCAAACTACTTTTCTTGTGTATCCCTCATCAATGCTCCTAATTTGTTAAATTGCATCTCCTTAGCTTACACATTATACATGTGAATATGACACGCCTTCTTGTTTTTGGTACATACTACATCTGCCTATCACACCATATTCTTACATCAAACTACTGTTCTTGTGTATCCTGCGTCTATCGCTTATGATGAGACAGTCACGCGCGTGGGTTAATATGAGACACACTACTCTTATAAAGAATGCAATTTCATCCTCTCCACATGATTCTCAAGAAACAGCAAGCCTAAATGAAGATATTGAACGTAGCTCTGTACCTGAAGACCGCACTTCCCCTACACCACCATCACAGGTGCTTGCTCTAACTTCACAGTGTGATATGTGGTTGCATGTTGCATACGGTGTCTAGCTTGTAATGCTTCTAATTAGGGAAAATTGCATCTGCTTAGTTTACACACTATACCTGTGAATATGACATGCCTTCCTATTTTTGGTACACACTACATCTATGTGTTAACCTTGTTCTTACATGAAACTACCTCTGTTCTGTATCCTGCATCAATCACTTACGATGAGTCACCTTTATTCTTTGCATATTGCATATTATTTCTAGCCTGTTGCCATGTATTGCTTCTAATTTGGTCAAATACATTTGTTAGGGCACCCTTTTAATTTGGCAGAGTGATATTGGTTTCATCTTTCATATGGTTTCTAGCTTGCATCGATTCTAACAAGTTCAAGCACCTTGTGCTTAGTTTACACTTTATACATCATACATGTCAATATGTCACGCCGTCCTGTTTTTCATAGATATTCCATCCTCCTATCATGCGGCTGCCTTACATGAAAGTAGTGTTCGTCAGTATCATGCATCAATGAGTTCTGAAGAGCAAATTTTATTCCTTTTTCTTGTGGGTTTGACTTGACAAGGCAAAATCAAGAAAGAGGAAGGAAAAGAGTAAGGAAGGCGATGATGGTGGTCCTCTACAGCAACGTAAACGGAGCATCTGTACCGATTCTCCTTGTACTGATAGTGCATTACAAGGTCCAAGTCTCTGCTCCCCTACTCCACCATCCAAGGTGCTTGCTCTAACTTGGCAGTGTGATATCTGGTTGCATGTTGCATATGGTGTCTAGCTCGTATTGCTCCTAATTAGTGTAAACTGCATCTGCTTAGCTTACACATGATACATGTGAATATGACACGCTTTCCTGTTTTTGGTACATACTATATCTGTCTATCACACCATGTTCTTACATGAAACAACTCTTCTTGTGTATCCTGCATCAGTCACTTATGATGGGACACCTTTAAGTTGGCAGTGTGATATTGGTTTGCGTCTTGAATATGATTTCTAGCATGTATTGCTTCTAGTTTGATGAACGCCACCTATGACGAGACAGTTTTAACTTGGCAGAGTGATATTGATTGCACCTTCCATATGGTGTCTTGCAGTGTTTCTAATTTGTTGAAGTGCCTTCTGCTTAGTTACCACATCATAGGTGTGAATATGTCAAGCCGTCCATTTTTTCGTACATATTCCATCCTCGTATCATGACTTTGCCTTTCATCAGAGTAGTGTTCTGTCGGGTGGTAGGTGCGACATATGCCAACGGGTGGCTTATCATGGTGGGTGCCAGTAAGACGTCGCCGGTGACTGGAAACGGGATGAGGCGAAGACATGCACGCCAGCGAATCTTACCCAGGTTCGGGGCTCTCTGTGGAGATAACACCCCTAGTCCTGCTCTGCGGGGTCTCCGCATGATCACTAGATTAGAAAGAGTAGCTACAATTGCTCCTAGAGCTGTTGGGTTCAAGGGAGAAGAAGAGCAAGGCTAGCTCTCACTTCCCTCTCTCTATGGTGTGTGTGTAACTCTAAGAAGCCAACCCTTTGCATGGGTGCCCCGGGGGGTTTATATAGGCCTACCCCCGGGGGTACAATTGTAATCCGGCTGGGCGCGGGTCCCAGTCGTCAGTGTCTGCGCTCGCCGGCTTCTTCGCCGGCCGTTGGGGCCCGCCGACTGGTGGGTCCCGCCGGCTGCCGGCCTCTTGGTCGATAGGCCGGCCCCACCGCCTAGGGTCTTGTCGGCGGCTGCTTACTGTAGCCTCGTCCCTGATGACGAGGGCTCCGTCGAGGTAAGCGTGGCTACAGTGTGCCGCCTCGAGGGCTCTCACTGTAGCCTTACCTCGTCTTGTCTCCTTAATGTGGCACATGCTTCGAGGGAGGGGGTAGCCGGCTTCTGGGGGCCGGCTATGCCCTTGGCCGACTGGGGGAGGCCGGGCCGCCTTCACCTCTCTCATGGTGATGTGAACTATTGATGTTAAATCACATGGCGATGTGAACTAGATTATCGACTCTAGTGCAAGTGGGAGACTGAAGGAAATATGCCCTAGAGGCAATAATAAAGTATTATTTATTTCCTTGTATCATGATAAATGTTTATTATTCATGCTAGAATTGTATTAACCGGAAACATAATACATGTGTGAATATATAGACAAACAGAGTGTCACTAGTATGCCTCTACTTGACTAGCTCAGTAATCAAAGATGGTTATGTTTCCTAGCCATAGACATAAGTTGTCATTTGATTAACGAGATCACCTCATTAGGAGAATGACGTGATTGACTTGACCCATTCAGTTAGCTTAGCACCCGATCGTTTAGTATGTTGCTATTGATTTCTTCATGACTTATACATGTTCCTCTGACTATGAGATTATGCAACTCCCGTTTACCGGAGGAACACTTTGTGTGCTACCAAACGTCACAACGTAAATGGGTGATTATAAAGGTTCTCTACAGGTGTCTCCAAAGGTACTTGTTGGGTTGGCCTATTTCGAGATTAGGATTTGTCACTCCGATTGTCGGAGAGGTATCTCTGGGCCCACTCGGTAATGCACATCACTATAAGCCTTGCAAGCATTGTGACTAATGAGTTAGTTGCGGGATGATGTGTTACGGAACGAGTAAAGAGACTTGCCGGTAACGAGATTGAACTAGGTATCGAGATACCGACGATCAAATCTCGGGCAAGTAACATACCGGTGACAAAGGGAACAACGTATGTTGTTATGCGGTCTGACCGATAAAGATCTTCGTAGAATATGTGGGAGCCAATATGGGCATCCAGGTCCCGCTATTGGTTATTGACCGGAGACGTGTCTCGGTCATGTCTACATAGTTCTCGAACCCGTAGGGTCCGCACGCTTAACGTTACGATGACAGTTTTATTGAGTTTTGATGTACCGAAGGAGTTCGGAGTCCCGGATGAGATCGGAGACATGACGAGGAGTCTCGAAATGACCGAGACGTAAAGATCGATATATTGGATGACTATATTCGGACTTCGGAAAGGTTCCGAGTGATTCGGGTATTTTTCGGAGTACCGGAGAGTTACGGGAATACGTATTGGGCCTTATTGGGCCATACGGGAAAGAAGGAAAAGGGCCTCAAGGGTGGCCGCACCCCTCCCCTTGGTCTGGTCCGAATTGGACTAGGGAAGGGGGGCGCCCCCTTCCTTCCTTCTCTTTTTCCCTTCCTCTTTTCCTATTCCATATGGGAGGTGGAATCCTACTAGGACTAGGGAGTCCTAGTAGGACTCCACACTTGGTGCGCCCCCTCCTAGGGCCGGCCTCCTCCTCCCTTGCTCCTTTATATACGGGGGCAGGGGCACCCCATAGACACAACAATTGATCCTTGAGATCTCTTAGCCGTGTGCGGTGCCCCCTCCACCATATTACACCTCGATAATACCGTTGCGGAGCTTAGGCGAAGCCCTGCGTCGGTGGAATATCATCATCGTCACCACGCCGTCGTGCTGACGAAACTCTCCCTCAACACTCGGCCGGATCGGAGTTCGAGGGACGTCATTGAGCTGAACGTGTGTAGAACTCGGAGGTGCCGTGCGTTCGGTACTTGATCGGTCGGATCGTGAAGACGTACGACTACATCAACCGCGTTGTTATAACGCTTCCGCTTTCGGTCTACGAGGGTACGTGGACAACACTCTCCCCTCTCGTTGCTATGCATCACCATGATCTTGCGTGTGCGTAGGAATTTTTTTGAAATTACTACGTTCCCAATAGTGGCATCCGAGCCTGGTTTTATGCGTTGATGCTATGCACGAGTAGAACACAAGTGAGTTGTGGGCAATATAAGTCATACTGCTTACCAGCATGTCATACTTTGGTTCAGCGGTATTGTGAGATTAAGCGGCCCGGACCGACATTACGCGTACGCTTACGCGAGGCTGGTTTCACCGTTCGGAGCACTCGTTGCTTAAAGGTGACTGGCGGGTGTCTGTCTCTCTCACTTTAGTTGAACCGAGTGTGGCTACGCCCGGTCCTTGCGAAGGTTAAAACAGCACCAACTTGACAAACTATCGTTGTGGTTTTGATGCGTAGGTAAGAACGGTTCTTGCTAAGCCCGTAGCAGCCACGTAAAACATGCAACAACAAAGTAGAGGACGTCTAACTTGTTTTTGCAGGGCATGTTGTGATGTGATATGGTCAAGACATGATGTGATATAATGTGTTGTATGAGATGATCATGTTTTGTAACCGAGTTATCGGCAACTGGCAGGAGCCATATGGTTGTCGCTTTATTGTATGAGAGGCAATCGCCATGTAATAGTTTTACTTTATCACTAAGCGGTAGCGATAGTCGTAAAAGCAATAAGTTGGCGAGACGACAACGATAGTACGATGGAGATCAAGGTGTCGAGCCGGTGACGATGGTGATCATGACGGTGCTTCGGAGATGGAGATCACGAGCACGGTGCTTCGGAGATGGAGATCACAAGCACAAGATGATGATGGCCATATCATATCACTTATATTGATTGCATGTGATGTTAATCCTTTATGCATCTTATCTTGCTTTGATTGACGGTAGCATTATAAGATGGTCTCTCACTAAAATTTCAAGATAAAAGTGTTCTCCCTGAGTATGCACCGTTGCAAAAGTTCTTCGTGCTGAGACACCACATGTTAATCGGGTGTGATAGGCTCTACGTTCAAATACAACGGGTGCAAAACAGTTGCACACGCGGAATACTCAGGTTAAACTTGACGAGCCTAGCATATACAGATATGGCCTCGGAACACAGAGACCGAAAGGTCGAGCACGAATCATATAGTAGATATGATCAACATAGTGATGTTCACCATTGAAACTACTCCATCTCACGTGTTAATCGGACATGGTTTAGTTGCTTTGGATCACGTAATCACTTAGATGATTAGAGGGATGTCTATCTAAGTGGGAGTTCTTAAGTAATATGATTAATTGAACTTAAATTTATCATGAACTTAGTCCTGATAGTATTTGGCAAATTATGTTGTAGATCAATAGCTCGCGTTGTTGCTTCCCTGTTTTATTTTGATATGTTCCTAGAGAAGATTATGTTGGAAGATGTTAGTAGCAAAGATGCGGATTGGATCCGTGATCTGAGGATTATCCTCATTGCTGCACAGAAAAATTATGTCCTTTATGCACCGCTAGGTGACAGACTTATTGCAGGAGCAGATGCAGACGTTATGAACGTTTGGCTAGCTATATATGATGACTACTTGATAGTTTAGTGCACTATGCTTAACGGCTTAGAATCGGGACTTCAAAGACGTTTTGAACGTCATGGACCATATAAGATGTTCCAGGAGTTGAAGTTAATATTTCAAGCAAATACCCGAGTTGAGAGATATGAAGTCTCCAACAAGTTCTATAGCTAAAAGATGGAGGAGAATCGCTCAACTAGTGAGCATGTGCTCAGATTGTCTGGGTACTACAATCGCTTGAATCAAGTGGGAGTTAATCTTCCAGATAAAATAGTGATTGACAGAATTCTCTAGTCACCATCACCAAGTTAGTAGAACTTCGCGATGAACTATAGTATGCAAGGGATGACGAAAGTAATTGCCGAGCTCTTCGTGATGCTGAAATCGACGAAGGTAGAAATCAAGAAAAACATCAAGTGTTGATGGTTGACAAGACCACTTCAAGTGTTGATGGTTGACGAGACCACTAGTTTCAAGAAAAGGGCAAAGGGATAGAAGGGGAACTTCAAAAAGAACGGCAAGCAAGTTGCTACTCAAGTGAAGAAGCCCAAGTCTGTACCTAAGCCTGAGACTAAGTGCTTCTACTGCAAAGGGACTGGTCACTGGAAGCGGAACTACCCCAAGTATTTGGTGGATAAGAAAGATGGCAAAGTGAACAAAGGTATATTGGATATACATGTTATTGATGTGTACTTACTAGTGTTTATAGCAACCCCTCAGTATTTGATACTGGTTCAGTTGCTAAAGAGTAGTAACTCGAAAACGGGAGTAGCAGAATAAACAGAGACTAGTAAAAGGCGAGGTGACGATGTGTGTTGGAAGTAGTTCCAAGATTGATATGATCATCATCGCACACTCCCTATACTTTCGGGATTAGTGTTGAAACTAAATAAGTGTTACTTGGTGTTTGCGTTGACCATGAATATGATTTGATCATGTTTATTGCAATACGGTTATTCATTTAAGTTAGAGAACAATTGTTGTTCTGTTTACATGAATAAAAACCTTCTATGGTCATACACACCAACGAAAATGGTTTGTTGGATCTCGATCGTAGTGATACACATAATCATAATATTGAAGCCAAAAGATGCAAAGTTAATAATGATAGTGCAACCTATTTGTGGCACTGCCGTTTAGGTCATATTGGTGTAAAGCGCATGAAGAAACTCCATACTGATGGGATTTTGGAATCACTTGATTATGAATCACTTGATGCTTGCGAACCGTGCCTCATGGGCAAGATGACTGAAACGCCGTTCTCCGGAACTATGGAGAGAGCAACAGATTTGTTGGAAATCATACATACAGATGTATGTGGTCCCATGAATATTGAGGCTCGTAGCAGGTATCATTATTTTCTGACCTTCACAGATGATTTGAGCAGATATGGGTATATCTACTTAATGAAACAAGAGTCTGAAACATTTGAAAAGTTCATATAATTTCAGAGTGAAGCGGAAAATCATCGTAACAAGAAAATAAAGTTTCTACGATATGATCGTGGAGAAGAGTATCTGAGTTACGAGTTTGGCCTTCAGTTAAAACAATGTGAAATAGTTTCACTACTCACGCCACCTGGAACACCACAACATAATGGTGTGTCCGAACGTCATAACGTACTTTATTAGATATGGTGCGATATATGATGTCTCTTACCGATCTACCACTATCGTTTTTGGGGTTATGCATTAGATACAGCTACATTCATGTTAAATAGGGCACCATCAAAATCCGTTGAGACGACGCCTTATGAACTGTGGTTTGGCAAGAAACCAAAGTTGCCGTTTCTTAAAGTTTGGGGTTGCGATGCTTATGTGAAAAATTTTCATCCTGATAAGTTCAAACCCAAATCGGAGAAATGTGTCTTCATAGGATACCCAAAGGAGATAGTTGGGTACACCTTCTATCACAGATCCGAAGGCAAGACATTCGTTGCTTAGTATGGATCCTTTCTAGAGAAGGAGTTTCTCTCGAAAGAAGTGAGTGGGAGGAAAGTAAAACTTGATGAGGTAAATGTACCTGCTCCCTTATTGGAAAGTAGTTCATCACAAAAATCTGTTCCTGTGACTTCTACACCAATTAGTGAGGAAGTTAATGATGATGATCATGTAACTTCAGATCAAGTTACTACCAAACCTCGTAGGTAAACCAGAGTAAGATCCGCACCAGAGTGGTACGGTAATCCTGTTCTGGAGGTTATGTTACTAGACCATGACGAACCTACAAACTATGAAGAAGCGATGGTGAGCCCAGATTCCGCAAAATGGCTTGAGGCCATGAAATCTGAGATGAGATCCATGTATGAGAACAAAGTGTGGACTTTGGTTGACTTGCCCGATGATCGGCAAGCAATTGAGAATAAATGGATCGTCAAGAGAAAGACGGACGCTGATAGTAGTGTCACTATCTACAAAGCTAGAATTGTCGCAAAAAGGTTTTCGACAAGTTCAAGGTGTTGACTATGATGAGAGAGTTTCTCACTCGTATCTATGCTTAAAGTCTGTCTGAATCATGTTAGCAATTGCCACATTTTATGAAATTTGGCAAATGGATAAACAAAACTACATTCCTTAATGGATTTATTAAAGAAGAGTTGTATATGATGCAACCAGAAGGTTTTGTCAATCCTAAAGGTGCTAACAAAATATGCAAGCTCCAGCGATCCATCTATGGACTGGTGCAAGCATCTCGGAGTTGGAATATACACTTTGATAAGTTGATCAAAGGATATAGTTTTATACAGACTTGCGGTGAAGCCTGTATTTACAATAAAGTGAGTGGGAGCACTACAGCATTTCTGATAAGTATATGTGAATGACATATTGTTGATCGGAAATAATGTAGAATTATTCTGCAAAGCATAAAGGAGTGTTTGAAAGGAGTTTTTCAAAGAAAGACCTCGGTGAAGCTGCTTACATATTGAGCATCAAGATCTATAGAGATAGATCAAGACGCTTGATAAGTTTTTTCAATGAGTACATACCTTAACAAGATTTTGAAGTGGTTCAAAATGGAACAGTCAAAGAAAGAGTTTCTTGCCTGTGTTACAAGGTATGAAATTGAGTAAGACTCAAAGCCCGACCACGGCAGAAGATCGAACGAGAATGAAAGTCATTCCCTATGCTATGGCCACAGGTTCTATAAAGTATGCCATGCTGTGTACCAAATCTATTGTATACCCTACACTAATTTTGGCAAGGGAGTACAATAGTGATCTAGGAGCAGATCACTGAACAGCGGTCAAAATTATCCTTAGTGGAATAAGGAAATGTTTCTCGATTATGGAAGTAACAAAAGGTTCGTCGTAAAGGGTTACGTCGATCCAAGTTTTGACACTAAATCTAGATGACTCTAAATCTCGGTCTAGATACATATTGAAAGTGGGAGCAATTAGCTAGAGTAGCTCCGTGCAGAGCATTGTAGACATAGAAATTTGCAAAATACTTACGGATCTGAATGTGACAGACCCGTTGACTAAAATTATCTCACAAGCAAAACATGATCACACCTTAGTACTCTTTGGGTGTTAATCACATAGCGATGTGAACTAGATTACTGACTCTAGTAAACCCTTTGGGTGTTGATCACATGACGATGTGAACCATGGGTGTTAATCACATGGTGATGTGAACTATTGATGTTAAATCACATGGCGATGTGAACTAGATTATTGACTCTAGTGCAAGTGGGAGACTGAAGGAAATATGCCCTAGAGGCAATAATAAAGTATTATTTATTTCCTTGTATCATGATAAATGTTTATTATTCATGCTAGATTGTATTAACCAGAAACATAATACATGTGTGAATATATAGACAAACAGAGTGTCACTAGTATGCCTCTACTTGACTTGCTCATTAATCAAAGATGGTTATGTTTCCTAGCCATAGACATAAGTTGTCATTTGATTAACGAGATCACCTCATTAGGAGAATGACGTGATTGACTTGACCCATTCAGTTAGCTTATCACCCGATCGTTTAGTATGTTGTTATTGCTTTCTTCATGACTTATACATGTTCCTCTGACTATGAGATTATGCAACTCCCGTTTACCGGAGGAACACTTTGTGTGCTACCAAACGTCACAACGTAAATGGGTGATTATAAAGGTGCTCTACAGGTGTCTCCAAAGGTACTTGTTGGGTTGGCGTATTTCGAGATTAGGATTTGTCACTCCAATTGTCGGAGAGGTATCTCTGGGCCCACTCGGTAATGCACATCACTATAAGCCTTGCAAGCATTGTGACTAATGAGTTAGTTGCGGGATGATGTGTTACGGAACGAGTAAAGAGACTTGCCGGTAACGAGATTGAACTAGGTATCGAGATACCGACGATCAAATCTCGGGCATGTAACATACCGGTGACAAAGGGAACAACGTATGTTGTTATGCGGTCTGACCGATAAAGATCTTCGTAGAATATGTGGGAGCCAATATGGGCATCCAGGTCCCGCTATTGGTTATTGACCGGAGACGTGTCTCGGTCATGTCTACATAGTTCTCGAACCCGTAGGGTCCGCACGCTTAACGTTACGATGACAGTTTTATTGAGTTTTGATGTACCGAAGGAGTTCGGAGTCCCAGATGAGATCGGGGACATGACGAGGAGTCTCGAAATGGCCGAGATGTAAAGATCGATATATTGCACGACTATATTCGGACTTCTGAAAGGTTCCGAGTGATTCGGGTATTTTTCGGAGTACCGGAGAGTTACGGGAATACGTATTGGGCCTTATTGGGCCATACGGGAAAGAAGGAAAAGGGCCTCAAGGGTGGCCGCACCCCTCCCCTTGGTCTGGTCCGAATTGGACTAGGGAAGGGGGGCGCCCCCTTCCTTCCTTCTCTTTTTCCCTTCCTCTTTTCCTATTCCATATGGGAGGTGGAATCCTACTAGGACTAGGGAGTCCTAGTAGGACTCCACACTTGGTGCGCCCCCTCCTAGGGCCGGCCTCCTCCTCCCTTGCTCCTTTATATACGGGGCAGGGGGCACCCCATAGACACAACAATTGATCCTTGAGATCTCTTAGCCGTGTGCGGTGCCCCTCCACCATATTACACCTCGATAATACCGTTGCGGAGCTTAGGCGAAGCCCTGCGTCGGTGGAATATCATCATCGTCACCACGCCGTCGTGCTGACGAAACTCTCCCTCAACACTCGGCTGGATCGGAGTTCGAGGGACATCATCGAGCTGAACGTGTGTAGAACTCGGAGGTGCCGTGCGTTCGGTACTTGATCGGTCGGATCGTGAAGACGTACGACTACATCAACCACGTTGTTATAACGCTTCCGCTTTCGGTCTACGAGGGTACGTGGACAACACTCTCCCCTCTCGTTGCTATGCATCACCATGATCTTGCGTGTGCATAGGAATTTTTTTGAAATTACTACGTTCCCAACACGAGGTTGGGTAGGAGTCGAGAAGCTCGATCAGCTTCCTATCTCGACAAGCCGGTAGCTGGGAGCCGGCTTTGGTTGGGCGCGCCGTCTCGGCCAAAAAATTTGGAGTCGGAGGGCGAGAGCTCGCCAGCGCGTGCACCAGGCAGCGGGCCGGCCACTTGCCGCCTGCGAACCACGTGGCCTCTCTTGGCTAAAAAGCCTGCCAGCCCACACGCACGACGGGACGTCGCCGCAGGGCGGGGGCCCGCCACGCCCACGCCCGGGCTCAGGCGTGGATTCTCTGCGGCCCGAAACCGCCCGCACGTCTTCCTGCGGCGGTTTCGGTACGCTTTTAGGGCGTAATAATCGCGATGCGTGGGGGGAGTGGGTGCAGTTAATCCCACATCTCACCCCACGCCCAGCCTTCCCGGCTTCACCTTGCGAAGCTATAAGTAGGGGGAGGGGGAGAGCAGCAGGCTCTCGCACGCTCCTCCTCTCTCCACCATCTTCTTCCTCCTGCCGTTTCTTGCAACAGCGCCTCGCCGCCGCACCGTTCCACCACTTGCTCCTCCGCCGTCGCGCTCGTTCTTGCCAACCCCACGCCACGATGCAGTACTGTGGGGATTGGGACGGCTCCAACGTCCACGAGGATCATGTCGAATTCCTCCGCGAGACGCGGCGGCTGCCCGGCGCGGACAAGGTGGAGGTCCGTCTCGCGCCGGCGAAGGAGATTACGCCGGAGCCGCGGGAAGGCGAGCGGGTAGTCTTCCGCTCACATTTCTTGCGCGGCATCGGCCTGCCCGTGAGCGCTTTCTTCCGCTCTTGGCTCGAGTTCTACCAGCTCTAGCCGCACCACCTCCCCCCGAACACGGTGGTGCTGCTGTTCGCCTTCGTCACCTTGTGCGATGGCTACCTCGGCGTCCTCCCTACCCTCGAGCTCTGGGGGGAGTTCTTCCAGTCCAAGCTGGGCACGCGCATGCAAGGCGTGCTGGCTCAGAGTGGCGCCTACATCGCGATGCGGAGGGTGGCTGCCGACAACCCCTTCCCCGTCATCACGCTGATCCAGTCGGTGAAGCTATGGCAAAAGTCGTACTTCTACGTGAGGAACGTCGCCCCGCAGGGCGACTACGTCAATCTGCCGGCTTACGTAGCCGGCCCACCGGCGGGCAGGCGGCCCTAGTGGTCCTACCGGGCCATGACGCTGACGCCGGCTGGAAACGCAGCCGTCGCCCGAGTGCGAGCGATGATCCAGTCGGAGGGCTTGTCGGGGCCCGACCTGCTGGCCGCCTTCGTCACGCGCCGGGTACTCCTGCTGCAGAGCCGCCCTCATCTGATCTGTCAGATGAGCGGCCAGCTCGATCCGAGCCGGATGTGTACCAAGGACATGCCACACGACGAGGTGGCATATATGGTGAACTACCTTGCGAACTGCAAACTCTCCGCAGAGTTTCAGTTCGGCAAGGAGTCATATTGCCGAGCCAATCCGCCGCCTACGGTATGTTCTCCTTGTCTCTCTTTTTTTCTGTTCTTAGTTTTATTGCCGAATTCCTTTTGGCCGGCTCTGACTAGTCGGCTCGTCTCGACAGAGTCATCTTCTTCGGCCTGCAGGCGGGTCGGACGCGGAGCGCCGATTCATCCCGGACCGGACGGAGCACGATCTGGAGGACCCCGACTTGGGGGCGGCGGCTATGGACGACAACACCGAGCCGGGTGGTGGCCAAGCCGGCGGCGAAGTAGGCGGCTCCGGGCTTGGAGTCAGCTTCGACGATTGGCCGGACGATGACGAGGCCGAAGTCGTCCCGCGCCGTCAGCCGGCGTCTGGCCGTGGCGCGGGTTCCTCCGCTGCGCCGCCTGCTCGGGGCGGCGGGCAAAAGCGTCGTGCCGCGCAGGGTTTGTTCGGCAGTCGGTCAAAGAAGCCCCGAGGCGGGGCAGCGGCGACTAGGCGGGAGGAGGCGGCCGCGAAGGCTGCTCGCTTCCGCAAGGTGGTGAAGCAACCGCAGACGGTGTCGGCGTAAGTTCAAACTCCTTCGTGTACTCTTTTTTCTTTTCTCTGGTGGCTCCTGAATCCTTGTCTTTTTTTCCAAACGACCAGAGCTCCATTGTCGCTCGAGCGGGCGGCTGCCGCCTCCGTCGTTGAGTCGTCGAGGGGATCCGGGAGCACCACTCGCCGCGTGGACCCCCATGCCGATCTTCTGGCGGCGACGGAGCGGAACGCGCGGGAGGAGCGGGAGGCGGAGGCGGCGAAGGCGGCCGCCGCCAAGGCGGCGCAGGAGGAGGAGGCGGCGAAGGCGCGCGCTGACGCCGCAGCCAAGGCCCAAGCAGAGGCTGCAGCTGCGGCGACGGCGGAGGGGGCCTTGTTGGTCACCCCACTGCGCGTCGCAGCGCCTGGGGCCCCGGAGCCCCCGCCAGAAGAAGCCGGTGGTGACCAGCCGGGGCTGGAGAGGGATGACGACGTCGTCATCTTGGAGAGGGCGCCGGTGTCGACCTCGCCGACTGGGGCGACTCAAGGCGGCCGGCCTGATCTGCCGCCTGCGCAGTCGGAGGGGGGCGAGCCGGGCGCGAGGACTGAGCTGGCGATCCGGACGCCGCCGAGCCGGCGTGCGGGGAAGGATGCGTCAGAGCCACAGAAGGCTGCGTCGGAGCCGCAGCTGTCCGCGGGCTCCAGCTCGTCGGCCCAGGATGTGGAGGTGGCCAGCGCCACCTCGGGGTGGACGCCGGGCGGAGGGACGGCCGTGATGAACGTGGCCGCGCAGGACGTCCGGACCCAGCTCCAGGCCCAGGCTACGGCGCTGAGGCAATACACCGACCAATTCCTTGCGACACGGGCGGCCATCCGGGTTAGTCTTCTTATCTTGCTTCTTCTTGATCTTGGCTTCTTCCGTGGGGGCGCGTCAGCGCACCCACTGGGTGTAGTCCCCGAGTTCCGAGTCGGCTGCTGAGCAGGTGGCTTGGAACTTCTTAGTGGATCTAGTTTGTTGTTCTTGCTCTTATTTTGCTCTTCTGTCTATCTTGCAGGACTACCACAATCTTCGTGCGGCTGCCTTCAACTCCCAGGCTCGGGAGCTGACCCAGAAGACTGCCGACCTAACTGAGAGCCGGGGTAAGTGCTTTGTTCTTTATCTCACGTGGGGGCGCGTCAGCGCACCCACTGGGTGTAGTCCCCGAGATTTGGGCCGACTGCTGAGCAGTCGGGTCGGATCTTCCTTGACGACTTCCTCTTATTGTTTCTTCTTTTTCTGCCGTCCCTGCAGCGGCCAACGCCAGTCTGAGGGCACAGCTGGGAGAGTCTCAGACTGCCCTTCGTGCCAAGGAGGCCGAGTTTGCCTCCTTGGTGCAGGAACGTGACCGCCTGGCCAAGAGGTTGGCCGACCAGGAGGAGGGCCACAAGGCGGCTCTGAAGGCGGTGCAGGACCGCGAAGCCGCCCTCCAGGCTGAGTACGAGACAGAAGCGGCTGGCTAGGCTGAAGCAAAGCAGACTCTGATCAATGGCTATGGCCAGATCGAAGATCTGGTCGACGGTAAGCCGCCTACTTCTTCGTCCTTTCTTGCCGTCTGCCGCTTTTGGCTCGTTTTCTGACTTGGTATTTTCTCTTCTTTCTCTTTCTTTCTTGCACAGAGTACTTCCCTGGCTACTCTACTGCCGCCAGCCAGATCATCGAAGCCCCCCGCCAAGCACGAAGGCAGGCTGGCGCTGAGATTGCACCAAACGCGGGCCGTTCGCTGGAGGAGCAGCTCTTGGCGATCCAGGTCCGTCTCCACACCGACTGCTCCGCCGGCTTCAGCGTGCCGGGGCGCAAGTATTGGCCGCCCTCTGGGCCGGCGAAGTGGTTCCCCGCACCCCCAGTCGGACTGCCGACTGGCTGAAGGTGGCGGTCGGTCGCTTCGAAGCCTGGAAGGCCTCGGCGGCTCGGTCCGGCGCCAGGCGGGCGCTGGAGTTCGTCAAGGCCTGGTATCCCGGCCTGTGTCTGGACCAGCTGGCTATTTGGCGGCAGCAGGCCGACACGGAGCTGGAGCCGGCGCGGTCGGCTATCATCCGGCGGGCTTCGGCGATCGCCGACTACACTGACACCAGCGTCTCCGCCCCTGAGGTAGATGACAACGGTGTCGCCCAGCCGGAGGAGTGGTTCGGGCTGAACCCGGCAGACGGTGAAGACTCAGCGGAGGAGATCGACTCCAGCGACGAGGGCGAAGAGGAGGAGGAGGAGGGTGAAGACGCCGAGCCGGATGGTGGAGCGGCGGACCAGCCTCAGCCTGACCGTGCCTCCAGCACCACGTCACGCGCGGGTGCGTCGCCTGCCACCGGTGGTGACCAAGCCGAGACCCGCCAGCCGGCCACTCCTTCAGCCGGCGACGCCATCTCCCCCGACCAGCCTGGCTCCCGCACCGCGCCTTAGTCTAATCTGCTATCTTTTGTTTTCCTGTCTTGTCACTTTGGAAGAATATTCTGTTAAGTCTGCACAATTCCACCCACTGGGGGTGTATTCGAACTATGTCGATTGCCGGCCTGTTGGGGGCTTTATATGTATATATGACTTATGCATGCGTTTGGCTTTTCCTCGTTCTTTGCTTTTCATCCTTCCGCTGTTTCCTTTGCCGCCCTCCCTCGGTTGCCGCCTCCCCAGTCAGACAGTTGCTCTGCAATCTGTGGCTGGAGGAGTGCTTGGCCAATTGGGAGGGCAAGTACTCTAGCTTTGTTGGATTGGAGCTAAGTGTTTAGGAAGCCGGCCAGCCGGCTGTTCTGACAGCCGGCAAGCGTGGTTGGAGGCCGTCTTTTTGCTATATAAGTTCGTTAGTCCTTAGCCGTTTTTCGTGTGGGCATCCTTTCTGCCTTGGCTCTTGCTAGTCGGGCAGTCAGTTCTTCGAGCTGCGACTTTCAACAAGAGAGGACTCGGGAGCCGGCACACTACTTGTCTGACTTCAGGTAGTACTTTTAATATAGCTCAAGGCGGCCAGTCCCCGGGCCGACTAGTCGAACCCGGTGCCAGACAAGAAATCAAATGTAATAATACATTCATGGATATGACACTCGTCACTCATAGATAAAGGAAGGCAGTCCCCGAGTGCTCCTCGGGGAGCCTGTTGTTTCATACTTAATACAAAAAGGTAGCATGATACATACTGCTTTCAACTGTAAAATCTTCTTAGGAGGTTCGCGTTCCATGGTCGCTCCGACTCCTTGCCGGAGTCATCTCTCTTGCGTGCTCTTGGTTTTTGCGCGTCGATCAAGTAGTAGGAGTCGTTGCCTAGTGCCTTGCTGATGACGAAGGGGCCTTCCCAAGGGGCCGAGAGCTTGTGCTGGCCGGCTGTTCGCTGGATCAGCCGAAGCACAAGGTCGCCCTCTTGGAAGGATCTTGGCTTGACCTTGCGGTTGTGGTAGCGGCGCAATCCTTGCTGGTACAAGGCGGACCGGCTGAGTGCTAACAGCCGGCCTTCTTCTAGTAGGTCGACGCCGTCTTCTCTTGCTTCCTTGGCCTCCGCCTCCGTGTACATGGTGACCCGAGGCGAGTCGAACTCGATGTCGGTTGGGATGACAGCCTCGGCACCATATACAAGGAAGAACGGAGTGAAGCCAGTTGACTTGTTGGGGGTGGTGCGCAGACTCCAGAGGACAGCCGGCACCTCATCGAGCCAGCAGCCGGCCGATCGCTCCAGTGGTACAACCAGTCGGGGCTTGATGCCGGAGAGGATGAGTCCATTTGCTCGCTCGACCTGGCCGTTTGACTGCGGGTGGGCAACGGACGCTAAGTCCAGCCGGATACCCTGCGTCGCGCAGAAACGTGCCAGTGCTCCTTTGGCAAAGTTCGTGCCGTTGTCGGTGATGATGCTGTGCGGCACGCCGTACCGAGTAGTGATGTCAGTGATGAATGTCACGACAGTCGGCCCGTTCAGCTTCTTGATCGGCTTCGCTTCGATCCACTTGGTGAACTTGTCCACGGTGACAAGCAGATGTGTCAGGCCTCCGCGGGCTGTCTTGAAAGGGCCCACCATGTCCAGTCCCCAGACGGCAAAGGGCCAGGTAAGGGGAATGGTCTTGAGTGCAGAAGCCGGCAGGTGTTGCTTGGAACTGAAGACTTGGCATCCTCTGCAGCTCTTGACTATCTCTTTGGCATCTTCCAAGGCAGTCAGCCAAAAGAAGCCGTGGCGGAAAGCCTTGGCCACAAGTGATCTTGAGGCTGCGTAGTGGCCGCATTCGCCTTGGTGGATATCCTTGAGGATTTCCACTCCTTTTTCTGGCTCGACACAACGCTGGAAGACTCCAGTGACGCTGCGCTTCACAAGCTCTCTGTTGATTATTGCATATGCTCTGGCTCGTTGTTGCACTAGTCTTGCTGAGATCTCATCAGCCGGCAGCTCTCTGCTGACTAGGAACTTGAGGATGGGCTGGGCCCATGACGGAGCTGTGACTTCTTCTTCTGTTAGGACGGCCACCATGACTCGGGTGGGTGGGCTGGGAGGTGTGGAATTGGAGTCGGCCATCGCTTCTTGTGTTACTGCAGTCCCCGGGCCGGGTTCTGAACTCCCCTGGCCGGGTGCGACTACGGCAGTCGGCCGGCCAGTTGTCGAAGTCCCCGTGCCGCCTGCGGGGTTCCTCTAGTCGGATCCGGCTGCATCTGGCACAGGCGGTACGAAGATAGAGTCCGACTCTGGAGACGGCTTGATGGACGGCTTGAGGAGGCGCTGGAGGGAGACGCCAGTCGGGTGGAGCCGATCCGTGCTAGGGCATCTGCTTGGTCGTTGTCGGCCCTTGGCACGTGAAGGAACTCGCACCCTTCGAAGTACCCGCTGATCTGCTGGACGAGGAATTGATAGCTCGCCATGTTTGCGTCCTTGGCGTCCCAGTCGCCAGACGACTGCTGTACCACCAAGTCTGAGTTGCCGTAACACAGGATCCGGCGTATGCCGAGCTCTTTGGCTAGCTGGAGCCCATGTACGAGCGCCTCGTACTCGGCCACGTTGTTGGAGGCGGCGAAGTGGATTTGCAGGGTGTATCTGAGTTTGTCGCCTTTGGGAGAGGTGAGGACGATGCCGGCTCCCAAGCCGGTGCGCATTTTAGACCCGTCGAAGTGCATCCGCCAATGGGTAGAGTCGGGAGACGGCGGTAGGTACTGGGTCTCGGCCCAGTCGACGAGGAAGTTGGCCAGTGCTTGAGACTTGATGGCGGTGCGGGGTTGGTAGAAGATCGTGTATGGTGCCAATGCAATGGCCCATTTAGCCACCCGGCCGAATGCATCCCGGCTGCCTATGATCTCGGCGAGCGGGGCGGTGCACACGACCGTGATGGGATGCTCTTGGAAGTAGGGCTTCAGTTTCTTGGCGGCGAAGTACACCCCATAGCACATCTTCTGGTAGTGCGGGTAGTTCTGCTTTGAGCTGGATAGTACTTCGCTTAGGTAATACACCGGCCTCTGGACTAGCTGGGCTCGGCCTTCTTCCGGGCGCTGGACCACAACAACAGTACTGACTACTCGGCTAGTCGCGGCAATGTAGAGGAGCATGGGCTCCTTCTCAGTCGGCGCTGCCAGGACAGGCGGAGTAGTCAGCATCTTCTTCAACTCATGGAAGGCTTGGTCATTCCACTCGAAGTGAGTGGACTTCTTCATAAGTCGGTACAGGCGGAGAGCCTTCTCTCCTAGTCGGCTGATAAAGCGATTTAGGGAGGCCAGGCACTCGGTGAACTTCTGCACATCTCGCAATTTGGTGGGAATCTCCATCCTCTCGATGGCCTTGATCTTCACAGCGTTGCACTCGATGCCGCGTTCGGAGACCAGGAAGCCTAGCAGCTGGCCGGCTGGTACTCCGAACACGCATTTCTCGGGGTTGAGCTTGATTTGGAATCGGCGCAAGTTGGGGAATGTTTCTTTGAGGTCCTCCAGCAGGGTGCCACGCTTCTCTGTCTTCACCACAATGTCGTCTACGTAGACGTGGGCATTTCTGCCGAGTTACTTGAGGAGGCATTTCTGCATGCAACGCTGAAAAGTGGCACCGGCATTCCTCAGGCCGAATGTCATAGTCAGGTAACAGAAAGCTCCAAATGGTGTGATGAAGGCAGTCTTCAGGCGGTCTGCTGGGTCCAACTTGATCTGATGGTACCCTGAGTAGGCATCCAAAAAACTCAACAGCTCGCATCCGGCTGTGGAGTCTATCACTTGGTCAATCCGTGGCAAAGCAAACGGATCCTTGGGGCAGGCCTTGTTCGGGCTAGTGTAGTCTATACACATACGCCACTTGTCATTCTTCTTCAATACCAGAACTGGGTTGGCAAGCCACTCTGGAAAAAACACTTCCATAATAAAGCCAGCGGCAAGGAGCCGGGCTATCTCTTCTCCTACGATTCTTCGCTTCTCTTCTGACAGTCGGCGGAGGGGCTGCTTGACCGGCTTCGCGTCGGCTCGAACATGTAATTTGTGCTCGGCGAAATCCTTCGGGACACCCGGCATGTCCTTTGGGGACCATGCAAAAATGTCTCGATTCTCACGGAGGAAGTCGACGAGCTCGCCTTCCTATTTACTGTCCAAGTTTGCCCCAATGACGGCAAACCTCTCCGGATTCTCCGGGTCCAGAGGTATCTTCTTTGTCTCCTTGGCCGGCTGGAAGGAGCCTTGTGCATCACAGTCTTTGGGATTGGGGGATAGGGTCGGCTGCTTGCCGGCCATGGCCACAACCCGCTCTAGCATCTTCTTCTCTTCTGCCACCATGAGGGACTCGGCCAGCCGGCTACTGGCCATGGCGCACTCGATGGACTTCTTGTAATCGCCGGCTACCGTGATGATACCCTTTGAGCTCGGCATCTTCATCTTCAGGTAGGCGTAGTGGGGCACAGCCATGAACTTGGCTAGAGCAGGTCGGCCAAGCAAAGCATGATAGGGGCTCTCCAGATCCACTACCTCAAACCAGATCGCTTCTCGGCGAAAGTGATCCTTGTCTCCGAAGAGAAGATCCATTTTGATCTTGCCAATCGGGGAACAAGACAAGCCGGGGACGATGCCATGGAACACGGTCCGGCTTGGCGTAAGCTGCTTCGCCTTGATGTTCAGCTTCTCCATGGTATCGCGGTACAGTATATTGATACTGCTTCCGCCATCTATCAGGACGCGGGAGAATCGGGCTGCTCGCCTCTCCGTCGCGAGGGTGAGATCCAAGACCAGTGCATAGGAGCCAGGGGATGGCATCACCTCTGGGTGGTCAGCCTGGCTCCAGCTGATTGGCTTCTCTGACCAGTGCATGAACTCGGGGGCACTAGAGGCGACTGCGTTGACCTCTTGGTGCTGACGGCGCCGACTGCGCTTGTCTTCGGCTTGGCTTGTGAAGACGACGTAGGCGGCGTGCTCTTCAGGGAACTCATCTTGGATGGCTCCGACTGCCGGCCGAGCCGCCGGCTGCTGAGGGGCTGGAGGTGGTGGGCCGGGAGGCGGAGGCGGCACCAGACCTTCGCCCTTGGAGATTCGCGTCAGCCAGTGGCATTTTCGGGTCGTGTGGTTGGACGGCTTCGCGCCGCTGTGGAACTTGCAGGGGGCGTCGAGAGTCTGCTCGTAAGAGAAAGCTGGCTGCCAAGCCGGCCTGCCACCCTTCTTCTTGGGAGCGGGCCGCTCTTCGGGCTGCTCATCTTCAACTGTGGCCACCTGCCAACTGGTGGAAGGCGGCATGGGGGCCTTGCGCTTGTGATCGTTCTGGTAGGGGCGCCGATTGGAGTCGCCAGCCGGCGTCTTTGGAGCCGGAGCGATCACCTTCCCAGAGGCGTCCACTCGGAGCTCAGTCTTCATCGACGAGTCGGCCGTGGCGTACTTGTCCGCGATGATCAGTAGTTCGTCGAGGGTAGCCGGCTCGTCGCAGAGGAGTCGGTGCTTGAGGAGGGTGCCCTCTCGGCACCCGGCGGTGAAGTACTCGATGGCCTGAACCTCGTGCACCCCCTCGCAGGAGTTGCGGAGCTCGGCCCACCGCGTGAGGTAGTCGCGGGTCGACTCGTTGGGCCCTTGGACGCATAGGGAGAGCTGGCGAGGCTTGGGAGGCCGCTTGTACGTGCTGGTGAAGTTGCGGACGAAGACTTCCGTGAAGTCCAGCCAGCTGTTGATGCTATAGGGCTTGGGGCTGTTGAGCCAGGTGCGCGCCGTGCCTTGCAGCATGAGGGGGACGTATTTCACGGCGACGCGTCGGTTGCCGTTGGCTATGCTGACAGCAGTGGAGTAATCGATGAGCCAATCTTCGGGCTTCATTGAGCCGTTGTACTTGGGCGTGTCTCTGGGGAGCGAGAACCCTTTGGGGAAGGGCTCGTCGCAGATGCGGGGGCCAAAGCATGGCGGGCCGACATCGTCTTCTTCTTCTAACGCCAGGGATCGAGCAAGGCGGTCGATCCGGTGGCGGGCGTCGTTCTCACCGACTCCTTCTCGGCGGCCTAGTCGGTCACCAAGAGTCGGGTGCGTGACGGGCGGCGGGGTGAGACGTCTCTCTCTTCGAGGCGGGGATGTTGGGGAATGTAGTAATTTCAAAAAATTTCCTACGCACACGCAAGATCATGGTGATGCATAGCAACGAGAGGGGAGAGTGTTGTCCACGTACCCTCGTAGACCGACAGCGGAAGCGTTATCACAACGCGGTTGATGTAGTCGTACGTCTTCACGATCCGACCGATCAAGTACCGAACGCACGGCACCTCCGAGTTCTACACACGTTCAGCTCGATGACGTCCCTCGAACTCCGATCCAGCCGAGTGTTGAGGGAGAGTTTCGTCAGCACGACGGCGTGGTGACGATGATGATGTTCTACCGACGCAGGGCTTCGCCTAAGCTCCGCAATGATATTATCGAGGTGTAATTTGGTGGAGGGGGGCACCGCACACGGCTAAAAGATCTCAAGGATCAATTGTTGTGTCTCTGGGGTGCCCCCTGCCCCCGTATATAAAGGAGCAAGGGAGGAGGAGGCCGGCCCTAGGAGGGGGCGCACCAAGTGTGGAGTCCTACTAGGACTCCCTAATCCTAGTAGGATTCCACCTCCCATATGGAATAGGAAAAGAGGAAGGGAAAAAGAGAAGGAAGGAAGGGGGCGCCCCCCTTCCCTAGTCCAATTCGGACCAGACCAAGGGGAGGGGTGCGGCCACCCTTGAGGCCCTTTTTCTTCTTTCCCGTATGGCCCAATAAGGCCCAATACGTATTCCCGTAACTCTCCGGTACTCCGAAAAATACCCGAATCACTCGGAACCTTTCCGAAGTCCGAATATAGTCGTCCAATATATCGATCTTTACGTCTCGACCATTTCGACACTCCTCGTCATGTCCCCGATCTCATCCGGGACTCCGAACTCCTTCGGTACATCAACATACATAAACTCATAATAAAACTGTCATCGTAACTTTAAGCGTGCGGACCCTACGGGTTCGAGAACTATGTAGACATGACCGAGACACGTCTCCGGTCAATAACCAATAGCGGGACCTGGATGCCCATATTGGCTCCCACATATTCTACGAAGATCTTTATCGGTCAGACCGCATAACAACATACGTTGTTCCCTTTGTCATCAGTATGTTACTTGCCCGAGATTCGATCGTCGGTATCTCGATACCTAGTTCAATCTCGTTACCGGCAAGTCTCTTTACTCGTTCCGTAACACATCATCCCGCAATTAACTTATTAGTCACAATGCTTGCAAGGCTTATAGTGATGCGCATTACCGAGTGGGCCCAGAGATACCTCTCCGACAATCGGAGTGACAAATCCTAATCTCGAAATACGCCAACCCTACAAGTACCTTTGGAGACACCTGTAGAGCACCTTTATAATCACCCATTTACATTGTGATGTTTGGTAGCACACAAAGTGTTCCTCCGGTAAACGGGAGTTGCATAATCTCATAGTCAGAGGAACATGTATAAGTCATGAAGAATGCAATAGCAACATACTAAACGATCGGGTGCTAAGCTAACGGAATGGGTCAAGTCAATCACGTCATTCTCCTAATGAGGTGATCTCGTTAATCAAATGACAACTTATGTCTATGGCTAGGAAACATAACCATCTTTGATTAACGAGCTAGTCAAGTAGAGGCATACTAGTGACACTCTGTTTGTCTATGTATTCACACATGTATTATGTTTCCGGTTAATACAATTCTAGCATGAATAATAAACATTTGTCATGATATAAGGAAATAAATAATAACTTTATTATTGCCTCTAGGGCATATTTCCTTCAGTCTCCCACTTGCACTAGAGTCAATAATCTAGTTCACATCGCCATGTGATTTAACATGAATAGTTCACATCACCATGTGATTAACACCCATGGTTCACATCGTCATGTGACCATCACCCAAAGGGTTTATTAGAGTCAGTAATCTAGTTCACATCGCTATGTGATTAACACCCAAAGAGTACTAAGGTGTGATCATGTTTTGCTTGTGAGATAATTTTAGTCAACGGGTCTGTCACATTCAGATCCGTAAGTATTTTGCAAATTTCTATGTCTACAATGCTCTGCATGGAGCTACTCTAGCTAATTGCTCCCACTTTCAATATGTATCTAGACCGAGACTTAGAGTCATCTAGATTAGTGTCAAAACTTGCATCGACGTAACCTTTTACGACGAGCCTTTTGTCACTTCCATAATCGAGAAACATATCCTTATTCCAGTAAAGATAATTTTGACCGCTGTCCAGTGATCTACTCCTAGATCACTATTGTACTCCCTTGCCAAAATCAGTGTAGGGTATACAATAGATCTGGTACACAGCATGGCATACTTTATAGAACCTATGGCCAAGGCATAGGGAATGACTTTCATTCTCTTTCTATCTTTTGGCGTGGTCGGGCTTTGAGTCTTTACTCAATTTCACACCTTGTAACACAGGCAAGAACTCTTTTCTTTGACTGTTCTATTTTGAACTACTTCAAAATCTTGTTAAGGTATGTACTCATTGAAAAACTTATCGAGCGTATTCATCTATCTCTATAGATCTTGATGCTCAATATGTAAGCAGCTTCACCGAGGTCTATGTTTGAAAAACTCCTTTCAAACACTCCTTTATGCTTTGCAGAATAATTCTACATTATTTCCGATCAACAATATGTCATTCACATATACTTATCAGAAATGCCGTAGTGCTCCCACTCACTTTCTTGTAAATACAGGCTTCACCGCAAGTCTGTATACAACTATATGCTTTGATCAACATATCAAAGCGTATATTCCAACTCCGAGATGCTTGCACCAGTCCATTGATGGATCGCTGGAGCTTGCATATTTTGTTAGCACCTTTAGGATTGACAAAACCTTCTGGTTGTATCATATACAACTCTTCTTTAATAAATCCATCAAGGAATGCAGTTTTGTTTATCCCTTTGCCAGATTTCATAAAATGCGGCAATTGCTAACATGATTCGGACAGACTTAAGCATAGATACGAGTGAGAAACTCTCATCGTAGTCAACATCTTGAACTTGTCAAAAACCTTTTTGCGACAATTCTAGCTTTGTAGATAGTGATACTACTATCACCGTCCGTCTTCCTCTTGACAATGCATTTATTCTCAATTGCTTGCCGATCATCGGGCAAGTCAACCAAAGTCCACACTTTGTTCTCATACATGGATCTCATCTCAGATTTCATGGCCTCAAGCCATTTTGCGGAATCTGGGCTCACCATCGCTTCTTCATAGTTCGTAGGTTCGTCATGGTCTAGTAACATAACCTCCAGAACAGGATTACCGTACCACTCTGGTGCGGATCTTACTCTGGTTTACCTATGAGGTTTGGTAGTAACTTGATCTGAAGTTACATGATCATCATCATTAACTTCCTCACTAATTGGTGTAGAAGTCACAGGAACAGATTTCTGTGATCCAATAAGGGAGCAGGTACAGTTACCTCATCAAGTTCTACTTTCCTCCCACTCACATCTTTCGAGAGAAACTCCTTCTCTAGAAAGGATCCATACTTAGCAACGAATGTCTTGCCTTCGGATCTGTGATAGAAGGTGTACCCAACTGTCTCCTTTGGGTATCCTATGAAGACACATTTCTCCGATTTGGGTTTGAGCTTATCAGGATGAAATTTTTTCACATAAGCATCGCAACCCCAAAGTTTTAAGAAACGACAACTTTGGTTTCTTGCCAAACCACAGTTCATAAGGCGTCGTCTCAACGGATTTTGATGGTGCCCTATTTAACGTGAATGTAGCTATCTCTAATGCATAACCCAAAACGATAGTGGTAAATTGGTAAGAGACATCATAGATTGCACTATATCCAATAAAGTACGGTTATGACGTTCGGACACACCATTACACTGTGGTGTTCCAGGTGGCGTGAGTAGTGAAACTATTTCACATTGTTTTAACTGAAGGCCAAACTCGTAACTCAAATATTTTACCTCTGCGATCATATCGTAGAAACTTTTATTTTCTTGTTACGATGATTCTCCACTTCACTCTGAAATTCTTTGAACTTTTCAAATGTTTCAGACTTTGTGTTTCATCAAATAGATATACCCATATCTGCTCAAATCATCTGTGAAGGTCAGAAAATAATGATACCTGCTACGAGCCTCAATATTCATGGGACCACATACATCTGTATGTATGATTTCCAACAAATCTGTTGCTCTCTCCATAGTTCCGGAGAACGGCGTTTTAGTCATCTTGCCCATGAGGCACGGTTCGCAAGCATCAAGTGATTCATAATCAAGTGATTCCAAAATCCCATCAGTATGGAGTTTCTTCATGCTCTTTACACCAATATGACCTAAACGGCAGTACCACAAATAAGTTGCACTATCATTATTAACTTTGCATCTTTTGGCTTCAATATTATGAATATGTGTATCACTACGATCGAGATCCAACAAACCATTTTCGTTGGTGTGTATGACCATAAAGGTTTTATTCATGTAAACAGAACAACAATTGGTCTCTAACTTAAATGAATAACCGTATTGCAATAAACATGATCAGATCATATTCATGCTCAACGCAAACACCAAAGGCGGCGGCGTACCGAAGGCGGCGCGGTCGACTTCGCGCTGGTGGGCCTTGGTGAGGCGTCTCATGGAGGCTATCTTCTGGCCTTCCGCGATGAGGGCGAGGCGGCGTGCCTCCAGGGTCTCGGTGTCGGCGTCGGCCGGGATGGGGACGGAGAGGTCGTGCATCGCCGCTTGCAGGGCGTCGTGGGCGTTCTCGCCCGAGTTGTCAACGTGGCTGATGACCAACACTTCGGTGACAGCGCTGCTGCCACTGTCAGCTCGAGGGAGAGGATCGTCGAAGACCACCACGTCGGAGGGGTAGGCGTCGAGCGATGCCGTGTCGGAGTCGACGAGCATTGGGTCGGTGGAGCCGACCGACTCCACATCTGCAGCGGGCTCGCTAGAGACGTGAAGCTGGTCGAGGAGGCTGACGAGGCGGCTCTCGGGGTAGTCCGTGCCCGCGTCGGACGCGGGCTCGTCAGAGATGCGAGTCTCGCCGAGCAGATCGGCGAGGCAGCTCGCCGCGCAGGCTTCGTCGACGCCTTGCAGTGCGTCGAGGCAAACGCCATCGGGCGCAGCAGGCTGGCTGCGCTCGCGGGGGAGGAAGAGGGTTCCCATCCAGAACAGGTCTCCGGACGACGGTGCACCTGGCCCCACGGTGGGCGCCAAATGTCGGGTGGTAGGTGCGACATATGCCAACGGGTGGCTTATCATGGTGGGTGCCAGTAAGACGTCGCCGGTGCCTGGAAACGGGATGAGGCGAAGACATGCACGCCGGCGAATCTTACCCGGGTTCGGGGCTCTCCGTGGAGATAACACCCCTAGTCCTGCTCTGCGGGGTCTCCGCATGATCACTAGATCAGAAAGAGTAGCTACAATTGCTCCTAGAGCTGTTGGGTTCAAGGGAGAAGAAGAGCAAGGCTAGCTCTCACTTCCCTCTCTCTATGGTGTGTGTGTAACTCTAAGAAGCCAACCCTTTGCATGGGTGCCCCGGGGGGTTTATATAGGCCTATCCCCCGGGGGTACAATTGTAATCCGGCTGGGCACGGGTCCCAGTCGTCAGTGTCTGCGCTCGCCGGCTTCTCTGCCGGCCGTTGGGTCCCGCCGGCTGCCGGCCTCTTGGTCGACAGGCCGGCCCCACCGCCTAGGGTCTTGTCGGCGGCTGCTTACTATAGCCTCGTCCCTGATGACGAGGGCTCCGTCGAGGTAAGCGTGGCTACAGTGTGCCGCCTCGAGGGCTCTCACTGTAGCCTTACCTTGTCTTGTCTCCTTAATGTGGCACATGCTTCGAGGAAGGGGGTAGCCGGCTTCTGGGGGCCGGCTATGCCCTTGGCCGACTGGGGGAGGCCGGGCCGCCTTCACCTCTCTCTCTGGCTGAAGGGGCCCGCCACCCGTGGGCCGTACTGGCATCTGTCGTGGATGACGTTGAGGCCAGCGTGGATACAGTGCCGAGCCGGACGGGAGATGGCCGTCCCGTACGGCGCCCTGTGGCCATGCCTGCCTCGGGCTTCGGGGGTAGTGGGCCGCACTGTGGCCACACCCCGTCTTGTCACCGTTATGTGGGTGTGGTTTTGGTGGGTGCGGTCTTGGCTGGCTTCTTGGAGTCGGCGCTCTTCGTGGCCGGCTCTGGGGAGTCGGCGTTCTCCATGGCCGGCTCTGGGGAGTCGGCATCCTCTATGGCCGGCTTCCTGGAGTCGGCCATCCCGTGGTTATCTTGGGGGGAGGTTGCTGAGGCTGGGTCGTCTTCTGAGAGTCGGCTTCAGAGGTAGCCGGCCGGGGAAGGCGGCCCAATGCTTGAAATGCTTGAAGGCCCAAATGGCCTGATAATTTCTTGAAGAGCCAGGGGCAGTCGGTTAGGCTACCCGTGGCTATTTACTCCGACATGTTCATCAGTATCAAGCATGAATGAGTTCTGAAGAGCGAATGATATTCCTTTTTCTTGTCGGTATGACATCACAATGCAAAATCAATAAAGCTGAAGGAAATTGGCAAGGCATTGGATGATGGTGGTCCTTCCGAGGAACTGAAACGGAGGTTCTCTACAGATTCTACTCCGCCATCCTCCCAACAAGATTCGCAAGACAACACAAGGCTAGACAGTCAACGTAGCTGTGTAGATGATGAGCACATCTCCCCTACTCCACCATCACAGGTGCTTGCTCTAACTTGGCACTATTATATGTGGTTGCATGTTGCGTATGATGTCTAGCTTGTATTGCTTCTAACTTTGTTGAATTGCATCTGCTTACTTTACACATAATGCCTGTGAATATGACACGTGTTCCTATTTCTACATCAGACTACTATTCTTGCATATCCCGCATCAGTCACTTATGATAAGGCACCTTTAAGTCGCCACTGTGATATTGGTTGTGTCTTGCATATGATTTCTAGCATGTACTGCTTCTAATTTGTTGAAACGCCATACAGTTTGAACTTGGCAGAGTGATATTGGTTGCATCTTTCATATGGTGTCTAGCTTGCAGTGCTTCTAATTTGTTGAAATGCCTTCTGCTTAGTTGCCACATCATAGGTGTGAATATGTCACACCATCCAGTTTTTCATACATATTCCATCCTCGCATCATGTGTTTGCCTTTCATCCGAGTAGTGTTCGTCAGTATCATGCATGAATGAGTTCTGAAGAGCGAATTTTATTCCTTTTTCTTATCGATTTGACTTCACAATGCAAAATCATTACAGCTGAAGGAAATTAGTCCGGCAGTGGATGATGGTGGTCCTTTGGAGCAACTCAAACAGGGGGTCTCTACAGATTCTACTCCGCCATCCTCCCAACAAGATTCGCAAGACAACACAAGGCTGGACAGTCAACGTAGCTGTGTAGATGATGAGCACATCTCCCCTACTCCACCATCACAGGTGCTTGCTCTAACTTGACACTATTATATGTGGTTGCATGTTGCGTATGATGGCTAGCTTGTATTGCTTCTAACTTGAATTGCATCTGCTTACTTTAGACATAATGCCTGTGAATATGGCACGTGTTCCTGTTTCTAGAACATACGTGTACATGATGAGCACATCTCCCCTACTCCACCATCACAGGTGCTTGCTCTTACTTGGAACTGTTATATGTGGTTGCGTTTTCCGTATGATGTCTAGTTTGTATTGCTTCTGATTATGTTGAATTGTATCTGCGTAGCTTACAACTTATACCTGCAACGATCACTTACCCATAAGACACATTTAACTTGGGACTGTGATGTAGGTTGCATCTTGCATTGTCTTCTAGCTTGTACTGCTTCTAATTTCTTGAAATGGCACTTACGACGAGACACTTTTTACCTGATAGAGTGATATTGGTTGCATGTTCATATGGTGCCTAGCATTCATTTCTTCTAATTTTGTTGAAATGCCTTCCGCTTACTGTTTTTTCATACATATTCCATCCTCCTATCGTACGTGTGAATATGAAACGCTGTCTTTTTTTGTATATATTCCATCCTCCTATCCTGCGCTTGCCTTACATCAAAGTAGTGTTCGTCTGTATCATGCATCAACCAGTTATGCAGAGCTAATTTTATTCATCTTCTTGTGGTTTTGACTTCATAAGGCAATATCAGAAAATAGGAAGGAAAAGAGTAAGTTAGGGGATGTTGGTGGTCCTCCGGACCGACGCAAACAAAGACTCTCTAGATTTGCCACTTCTACTGCTAATGAATTTGAAGTCCCAAGTCTACATGATGAGTTCATCTCCCATACTCCACCATCGCAGGTGCTTTCTCTAAGTTGACAGTGTGATAATTGGTTTCATGTTGCATATGTTGTCTAGCCTGTATTTCTTCTATTTTGATTAAGTTGCACGTGCTGAGTTCATACGTTATACATGTGCATATGACATGGCTTTCTGTGTCTAGAATACACTGCATCTATCTATCATACCATGTTCTTACATCAAAGTACTGCTGTTGTGTATCCCACATCAGTCACTCATGATTGGACGCTTTTAACATGGCAGTTTGATAGTGGTTGCATCTTGCATTGATTTCTACGTTATACTGCTTCTAATTTTTCGAATTGCCACTTATGAGAAGACACTTTTAACTTGGCAGAGTAATATTGGTTGCATCTTTCATATGGTGTCTAGCTTGCATTACTTCTATTTTCTTGAAAATCCTTCTGCTTAGTTTGCACATCGTAGCTGTGAATATGTCATGCCGTCCTGTTTTTCTTACATATTCCATCCTCATACGGTTGTCTTACATCAAAGTATTGCTTGTCTGTATCATGCATCAATGATTTCTGAAGAGTGATTTTATTCTTTTGTGTTGTGGGTACAGCTTGACATGGCAAAGTCAAAAAAGAGCAAGGAAAATAATATAGTAGGGAGTGCTGTTACTCGTCGGGTGAAACGGAAAAGGTTCTGCCGTCGAGATTCTGCTGGTACTTATAGTGCAGTAGAAGATCCAAGTCCACCGGCTAAATCTACAAACACAGTATCACTTGCTCCACCAGCTGCAGCATCCGCTTCAACTGTACCAGCATCTCAACCAGTTACTCGTTCGTTTGCTCCGGAACTGGCCAGTTCCCAAGCTGCCTTCACACCTAACACTACTTCCGAAGCACTGCTGACACAACAGGACTTGGCAAGATCATATGAACCTCATGAGCATCAACACCAAGACGGTACCTGACTGAGTCAAGTTGCACTTGCATGCTCCTTTATATGTACTCTCACAGTTTGATGTACACTGACACTTTCCATATTCGTTGTTGAACTAGCACCACGACGCAAGTGGAAACAGACATCAGGGATAATGCTTGACAGATTAACAAAATCTAAAGGAGGAAGAATGGAGATCCATTTTGAGTCAGGTTTAAAAAGGCCACGTGATGCTACAGAGTCAGCGAAGTTAGTATCAGAGGCAGCCGTTGCCGTTAGGTGTCATGCACGTATCCTCCCAACGTGGATCCAGTACAGGAATGAGAAAGACAATACCCAGTTTAACACCTTCCTTGACCATTTATCCGTAAGTAATGTTATTCATCGCAATTAGTAATATTGTCTTGCTCTGTCCCATACTTTCTAGCTTCCTCCTAATAAGACTCACATTCTTTTTTCAACAGATGAGGTTCAAGTTGGATCCGAAAGATGATGCAACTAAATAAGCATGCACTCATGTTTTTCAGTCTGCTCTGCGACAGTATCGGTACCACCTTAGAAAATCTCACTTTGAAGGCAAGGCTAACAATGAAATCGCCCAAACATCTCCAGTGGAATATATTACAGATGAAGACTGGACAGCCCTCGTTAAACACTGGTCTAATCCAAAGTATCAGGTAGGCTATATGTATTTGATCAGACCACATATTGAACTTGTATTTATGTATGTGCCTTACAAGTGTATCTTCTTCTAGGCTAACTGTTTGAAGAACAAAACCAACCGTTCTAAAGTGAAATTCCAACAAACAACAGGATCTCGTAGCTATATTACACACTGCGAGGCTCTTGTAAATAGCTGCTACTTGCTTCTTTTTTTGTGCCATATTATCGTATCTATATTGACTTGTTCCAAATACAGAGGAAAGCCCGTGCGGACCAAAAAGAACCTGAACCGAATGCAGTGCAAATCTTCAAGGATTGCCACACCAGCAAGATGAAGGGCATGAGCACACCAGTTCAAGCCGCTGTTGTAAGTCCTTACTCCTCCTGCCTTGAACTGATTGGTACTGTGATGTGTTCATTTAACTACTTGGTTTGCAGCCAATGTCAGTTACTCTGTTCACTTTTATTCACAGTTGTCTTAACATACCATTTCACCTTACATGGTTTAAAAGAGATGAAGGATATTCTTTTGGTCTTGATCTGTAATCTAGTTGTTATGTTCACGTGCGCACACAATGATAAAATAGCCTCTTTGTTTTATATCTGTTTGCCCATGATATGAATGATGTCATACTATGTTCATCCTACTTTAAACCATGTCTCTTTATCCTTAGATGTCAACGAATGTGAGGAAATAGACAATACAGTAGGCATGCTACATGGACATATGTTCCGAAAGTGATTTTATTATGTAGTTGGCACTACAATACATGCTAATGTATTACAGTAGTTCACCAAAATAAGTTATGTATAAGCGTTTAACCTACTTTGTTTGTTTTTGTCTCATTAGTAACTTATCTGGTACACTAATCTACAAGTTCAAACTTTCAGGAAGCTATGGGACAAATGATTGAACAGCCACAACCACCTTAAGGTGACGAGGCTACTACAGGCACAATGTCACCTCTTGCTGTAGTGCGTTAGTATCTCTCCACTAACAGTGCAAAAAGCACCTTCCTGCGTAATTCCGGGTTGATTGTCAAGGTAACCTCGTCCAAATCGACTACTGAACAAAATCTTCCTGCTAGACAGAGTGATATATCTGTGCTCCAGACACAAGTCCAATCCCTAATGGACGTTGTTTCGGAAACAAGAATAGTGGTTGAGAAATGTCGTCAAGATATGAATGGTTTTGAAACCAGACTATCAGACATTCGCTTCGTTGTTCAAGAGCAATGGCGGAAAAAGGTGGAGATCGTGCTGCTCCATCAGATTCTACAGCCTAAAACATTAGCACTCAGGTCAAATGATCTATGCTTCTATACATCTGATGGTGCTTTTATCTGGAAGGACTGTAAACTTTATGCCAACAGGCCTTTTGTTGTATGGTTGGAATTTATTTTGTTGTGATACAACATTTATGATGCTGCCTCAGGCTACAGTAATTACGATGCTATTTTTGTATAGTGTAGGTTTATCTTAGTAATGTATTCGGCCGAAAGCTTCGTAGGAGCCCAACATGCGCACATTCGTCGGGCCCATTCCAATTGGGCTAAAATGATTACGGGCCGAAATTGGCATGTAGCCCACTAAAAATATCTGGGCCTAAATCAGCATAAGCTTTCATATTTTTCTGGTAGGCCTGTGCCCATAGTGGGCCTTTAACAGGCCTAAACATAATTTGGGCCCTCAGTAAAAATAGGCCATTTACAGGTGTAAATATCTCGAGCCCATAAAAAACATGGGCCTTTAATAGACCGAAAGTGAGATTGGGCCCTGATTGTGCCAAATAACCCATTGGACTTAGCAGGCCGAAATGGTGGCCCATTTACGATGCGGATCTTTGACAGGCCGAAATTCGGACGGGCCGTAAATGCGCCGACCTAATACACGGGCCTTTAACAGGCCGGAACTTCGGTCGGGCTAGATTATCTTCATTTTTATATGGGCCGTTAATGGGCCCGATATGACGTTGGGCCACATATGGCCCATGGTTTATGTCCGGCTTTAACAGGCCGAAAATGACAACCGGCCGAAAGTGGCCCAAAGCTATAGTGGGCCTCTAACAGGCCGAATGTCAGACATGGCCGAATATGACCCAAATCCTTCACGGTCGTTTATGGGCCAAAAGTTTTGATGGCCTGTAAATGGGCCCAAATGAAGCCGGACCTTTAACAGGCCGTAATTCGGCCCAATTACTTAGCGGACTGTTAACGGGCCAGAAGTGACCATGGGCCACGTTGATGACAAGTTTAGGACAGGCCATTGACGGGCCGATAAGAATGTTGGGCCTTTAGCTGGGCCGACCCATTATGGTTTGCAGAATCTTGTGGGCCTTTAGCTGGGCCGGCCCATTGTGGTCCGCAAAATCTTGTGGGCCTTTAGCTGGGCCGGCCCATTATGGTCTGCAAAATCGTGTGGGCCTTTAGCTGGGCCGGCCCATTATGGTCCGCTAAATTTTGTGGGCCTTTAGCGGGGCCGGCCCATTATGGTTCACTAAATCTTATGGGCCTTTGGTTGGGCTGGCCCATTTAAACTTTGTGGGCCACTTTTGGCCCGGTCCACGTGTCGGTCCGTCAGCCAATGAGAATTTTACACGTGGAAAATCGGCATTGGTTGTGGCTGTTAACGGGTTATCGGATCCAAAATCCGACCCGATAGCTTAACGGCGTTCCGTTACGGTGGATGCCACGTGTCGGTCACCCTTGACGAAAGCACTTCTGTGACGCGCGATTTATCGTCATGGAAGTGGACACTTCCGTGATGATAATTTTGGCAATGTCATGGAACACTTCTACGACAACACAGGTATGACTATCCTGGTTCTGTCATAAATTTGTCATGGATGTACATGCATGACAGAAAACGCGACCTACTGTGACAAACACGTATCATCACGGAAGTGTATTTTTTGTAGTGATATGATTGGCCCGCTGGAGGCCCAAGACTCGTACAAAATACGACCCAGAAGGTAATGGGCCAAGGAATTCTATCATCAGCCCATCAGAGATAAGGAGGGTGGCACGAGACCGCGCTAAGTCCTAACAGTCGGATACCAGGCCACCCGACTGACGATCAACAAACACTCAACCGGAGATGAGGGGAGCAGCCGGCTATGTCATCAGTCGGCCTCTGCCTAGGATTCCTCTCGCCATGATGTCATAATGGTGACACTTACCCAATGGTGGTATAATCTAGTTAAATACGGTAGTTACAAGTAGTAAATTTGATGAAACAGTCGGCCACACCTGAGCTATGAATAGAATTAATACCAACCCATTATGTACCCCTACCCGGCACACTCTATATAAGCCAGTAGGGAAGTTTCAGACTAGAGGTTGAACACACTCACATTGTACTCTCCACCAAGAGCAAACAACACCACATGAGTAAGGTGATCGCTGCAGTAAAAGCACATGTGGAGAAGAGATTGGCACTGTATGCAACCATTAGGGATATCACTAGTTATAATCGGCTACCTTTGTTGGTACTCCGTTGTTCTTCATGTACCCTCATTAGTTCATTGTATCATTCCATTGCAACCTCTACGTCTCCTATTGATCTCAAAGCAATTGTATTTTTGGGTCATGAGAAAAACAGTAAGATAAGTAGTAACAAACAAGAATATAAACTATGTGCGAGCGGTAAGTAATGACCAAGCGCTATGCTCCCCGGCAACGGTGCCAGAAAATGCTTGATGTCCTGCAAGTGCACATGGATGTTGTAGCACTTTTGTGATAAGTAAGCGTCGAACCCACAGGGAGCTAATAGGAAGGCACCACAAACCCCGAAACTACGTTGTCACTTCATGCATCTATGTACGCAACCAACCCAGAGTTTGGAAATAGCCTAATCTATAAGTTACTAGGGAAACTAGATAGAAGGGTTTACTAAACTAAGAACAAGAAGGTAAAACAAGAATAAAAATGTACTACGTCATGCGAGACGCCACAGAAACAATCTTTCACGGTGCCAAAGACCCCACAAGGAGCAACAACTATCTCTCTCAAATGGCAAAGAATAAGAGGAAACACTCTCAAATAAATTGCAGCGGATAACTAGCTTGGTTTACAAGGAAGCAACCAAAACCATGAAACTTGTGAACCTATGTAGAATCACAAGAGGGAACCACAAGGATCCTATATAAATTTAGGACAAGCCCTCCAATCCACACACACACACACACACGAGCTAACACTCAACGAAGCTAGTGCTCATAACACAACACAACTTCACCGTCTGTCTACAAATATAAACTCAGAAATCTCATTCCCTTCACGTGGAACAGCTGGGGAGTACTTATACTATAAGAACCTACTAGTTAGGTGTGAAAACAACACAAAATGAAGGGTAAATTCGTGAGCTCAAAGCTGTAGGAGGACCAAACTTGTTGAGCCTCGTGCTGTAATTAATTGCTGGACAACTTGCATCAGAATTTGCACAACTTTTGACTTAAGATCTCAAATGATGCACCATTTTTTCGAATGAAAGATGACTTAAAAGACCATCTTTTCCAAACTCTAAAATGTGCTAGACCCTTCTAGAATTACTTAGGTTTAGGTGGGAAGTTGCAGCTCAAAATCTAATATGTCATTTCTCCCAAAATTGGTGGTCTCGCACATGTCTTCCTTTGAGCACATGATCCAATGCACGTTTCCGTCCTGTCTAATTTTTTTGCAACGGAAGTGCTTTAATCCTTGATCCTTTTGAGCTGAAATTTTGTAGGGTGATTAATCTTAATAAATCACCTCTAGATACCAAAAATCAGCTCAATCCATCTATCCAATCTTCATTGGCAATTTTCTCAAGTTTCTGTTCAGATTGCTTGTCTGTGAAGGAAGTACCTTCATAGATGATCAAAATGAGCTGAAACTTTTCCATCAGTCTCTAATGAGCATATAATCACGCTGCTCCAAGATTCATCTCATTCCATTGATCCATATGAGCCCGGGATCAATTCTTTGTTTCTGTCCAAATTTTTAGTTTGTGAAGCAAGTATATTTTATCTTGCTCCATTATGGCTGAAAATTTTCCTAAGTCTTCTCATACTCATATAACCCCTCTCTAGAAGATTTTGGCTCATTTCATTTAGCCAATATTTCCCTAGAATTTTCTCAAGTTTTTGGGCAAAGATGATAGCTGTGAAGGAAGAAACATTTTGACAAGTCCATTTGGTATGAAATTTTTACAGCATCATTATATGATCAAATCATAAAGCTCTGCCAAGTTTTAGCCCAATCCAACACTCCTAGTGAGTGTTACTTCATGATTTAGCTTCTGGGCCAGATTTGGCAGTTGCACTGCAACTATGTTAAATTCTTGACCTAATGCCCTCATAATTCTCAGGACCGTAGTCCTTACTAGCCTAAGCCTCCCAGACAACAAGTTTACTTTTTAACCTCCCTGGTTTGATCTCAAGGATGTGGCCAAGTTTGCTACAGAAAACTTGTGGAGCTTGGTTTACTCCACTCCCTGTGTCTTTACTCGTCTATTTACCGCAGTATTGCTCTATCTTGGACGGACTACGCTGCAGACATGAGCTGGAATCATTAAGGAGACCAGAGCGTGCCTTGCCAGTGGTGACCACGTGCTCCTCTCGTCCTCGAGCACTGCTCGTCTCCGTGACCCCCTCGACTCGGCCGCACCTCGCCCCGACTATATATAGAGCCCGCGACCCCCTCAAGCACTCTAGCAGCCCCTCCTCTCATCTCTACGCTTCCCCGAGCCACCCATTCCTCCCCGGATTCCCTCCTCGACCACCCCCGCCGCCGTGGTCGCCGCCTCGGGTCTCTCTTGATTCCGGTGATCCCGAGGACCCCTCGCCGTTCCTACACTACCACTGCAACCCCCAGAGCCCAACAAGTCTCCCAATAGCCTCGGCCTCTCCCCTCCACAAACATAGCTCCATATCCACCAGTGACCGAAGCCCCCCCGCCGCGGGCCCTGCCGCTCCCTTTTCCAGCGCTCCTCGCCAGAAGCGGAGACCACCCCGAGACGCGCCTCTCCCTCCTGAGCATCTGGGTAGGTCGTCCGTCGCGAACAGCGGCCGGATGTGCCGGCAATCACCGTCGAGGCGATCCTCTCCCTCGGCTCGACACGCGCCTGAGTCGGAGGTTGAAGGAGGTCAGGCCAGGCGGGCCCCACTCCGCGCGACCCCACCTGTCGACGACTGGGTGATGCCAGGTCAGATAAGTGGAGACGTCCCTGGCGCTTTACGCTTTCCGGTACTCAAGGCATATTGCCTGAAATACACCTTCCGTTCTCCGAAAACGTATTCTGAAGTTTGCGTTTTCTCTTTTTCAGCCTCGCCGGCCGAAGTGGCTATTTTGTGAACGTTCACTGTTTAGTTCATTTTCTGCCTAAAAAGTGAACGGCCACAACTTTTTAACCGTAACTCTGATCGAGGTGATTCCAACGCTCACGTTCTCTGTTCGTCGAGCTCTTTCGTTGGTATCGTTTTCGTTATGTTTTTACATAGTGAAAATGACCAATTTGCCCTTGCCCGTAAACAGCCCCCTCTGAGAGAGAACTGTTTCCGGCAAATCTTTCCGCGGTCATTCTACACTTTTTCCCGGAGTATTCCTCGATCCCAAGCAAGCCAACGTCTTATCATGAGCCCCGAACTGGCATGTTGACTTTGCTTGCACCCTGTGTGTGTAGTTGCAGTATTTTCTTGCCTGTTCGTCTGCAGTTATTTCAGTTATGTTATGTGTTCTATGGCTTGCCATGTCATGCTTACCTTTCATGATACCTGTTGCCATGCGAGTTAGGATGTTGTTACTGATAATATCATGTGATACGTCTCCATATAATTTTTGATTGTTCCATGCTATTATATTATCCATCTAGGATGTTTTATATGCATCTATATGCTATTTTATATGATTTTTGGGACTATCCTATTAACCTAGAGCCCAGTGCCAGTTTCTGGGTTTTCCTTGTTTTTGAGTTTTACAGAAAAGGAATACCAAACGGAATCCAATTGATGTGCCAATTTTTGATGATTTTTATGGACCAAAAGAAGCCCCCGAAGTAAAAGAGTTGGGCCAGAAGAGTCCCGATCTATCCACGAGGGTGGAGGGCGCGCCCTACCCGCCTGGGCATGGGCCCCTATCTCGTGGACGACTCGGAGACCCCCTTGACGTGAGACCTACGCCAAAAATTCCTATAAATACGGAAACCTCCAGAACATAACCTAGATCGGGAGTTCCACCGCCGCAAGCCTCTGTAGCCACCAAAAACCAATCGGGACCCTGTTCCGGCACCCTGCCGGAGGGGGGATCCCTCACCGGTGGCCATCTTGATCATCCCAGCGCTCTCCATGACAAGGAGGGAGTAGTTCACCCTCGGGGCTGAGGGTATGTACCAGTAGCTATGTGTTTGATCTCTCTCTCTCTCGTGTTCTTGATTTGGCATGATTTTGATGTATCGCGAGCTTTGCTATTATAGTTGGATCTTATGATGTTTCTCCCCCTCTAATCTCTTGTAATGGATTGAGTTTTCCCTTTAAAGTTATCTTATCGGACCGAGTCTTTAAGGATTTGAGAACACTTGATGTATGTCTTGCGTGGGATACCCGTGGTGATAATGGGGTATTCTATTGATTCACTTGATGTATGTTTTGGTGATCAACTTGCGGGTTCAGTGACCTTGTGAACTTATGCATAGGGGTTGGCACACGTTTTCAGCTTGGCTCTCTGGTAGAAACTTTGGGGCACTCTTTGAAGTTCTTTGTGTTGGTTGAATAGATGAATCTGAGATTGTGTGATGCATATCGTATAATCATACCCACGGATACTTGAGGTGACATTGGAGTATCTAGGTGACATTAGGGTTTTGGTTGATTTGTGTCTTAAGGTGTTATTTAGTACGAACTCTATGATAGATCGAACGGAAAGAATAGCTTCGTGTTATTTTACTACAGACTCTTGAATAGATCGATTAGAAAGGATAACTTTGAGGTGGTTTCGTACCCTACAATAATCTCTTCATTTGTTCTCTGCTATTAGTGACTTTGGAGTGACTCTTTATTGCATGTTGAGGGATAGTTATATGATCCAATTATGTTATTATTGTTGAGAGAACTTGCACTAGTGAAAGTATGAACCCTAGGCCTTGTTTCAACGCATTGCAATACCGTTTGTGCTCACTTTTATCAATAGTTACCTTGCTGTTTTTATATTTTCAGATTACAAAAACCTATATCTATCATCCATATTGCACTTGTATCACCATCTCTTCGCCGAACTAGTACACCTATGCAATTTACCATTGTATTGGGTCTGTTGGGGACACAAGAGACTCTTTGTTATTTGGTTGCAGGGTTGTTTGAGAGAGACCATCTTCATCCTACGCCTCCCAAAGATTGATAAACCTTAGGTCATCCACTTGAGGGAAATTTGCTACTGTCCTACAAACCTCTGCACTTGGAGGCCCAACAACGTCTACAAGAAAAAGGTTGCGTAGTAGACATCAAGCAATTTCTGGCGCCGTTGCCGGGGAGGTTAGTGCTTGAAGGTATATCTTTAGATCTTGCAATCGATCTTTTAGTTTCTTGTTTTATCACTAGTTTAGTTTATAAAAGAAAACTACAAAAAAAATGGAATTTAGGGTGCCTCATATACTTCATCTTTTTAATATCTTTCGTGAAAATGATGGAAAGGAAAATTGTGCTCAAGTGCTAGAAAAAGAATGCATTAGAATGTTTGGCACTAAATCTTTGTATGATGAGAATGATTGCAATGTTGTTAGTATGAATTCCTTGAATATCCATGATGCTAATGATATGCAAAGCCACAAGCTTGGGGATGCTATGTTTGATGAAGATGATATTTTTAGTCCCCCGAGTTTTGATGAGAATATTTATTTTGATGAAAGCTTGCCTCCTATTTATGATGATTATTGTGATGACACGTATGCTATAAAGAATAAAGATAACCATGAAACTTGTCATCATGATTTTAATTTTCAATTGGATTATGCTTCACATGATAGTTATTTTGTTGAGTTTGCTCCATTTCTATTCATGAGAACAAAATTGCTTTTGTGGAGAG
This sequence comes from Aegilops tauschii subsp. strangulata, assembly GCF_002575655.3. NCBI lineage: Eukaryota > Viridiplantae > Streptophyta > Magnoliopsida > Poales > Poaceae > Aegilops > Aegilops tauschii. Next base: position 493,153,185 of record NC_053039.3, read on the forward strand.
TAATAAAATTTCTATGCTTGTAGATCATGAAAAGAATGCTTTATGTGATAGTTATATTGTTGAATTCATTCATGATGCTACTGAAAATTATTATGAGGAAGGGACATATGCTTGTAGGAATTGCAATAATATCAAGTTTCCTCTCTATGTGCTTAAAGTTTGAAAGTTATGCTTGTTTTGCCTTCCTATGCTAGTTGATTATTGTTCCCATAAGTTGTTTGCTCACAAAATCCCTATGCATAAGAAGTGGGTTAGACTTAAATGTTCTTGCCATGTGTTTCATGATGCTCTCTTTATGTTTCAATTCCTATCTTTTATATGAGTATCATTGAAATCATCATGCCTAGCTAGGGGCGTTAAACGTTAGCGCTTGTTGGGAGGCAACCCAATTTTACTTTTTCCCTTTGCTTTTGCTCCTGTTTAGTAATAATGTAGTGACCCGACCTCAGACGGTCAAGTATCTGTGCTTAAGTGTCATCCCTAGATCGGTATGCTGACACAGACAGTACTCGAGGATTTATAACAGAGGTAAATCACATGTATAAAGTAATGTAAATACTATTACCTCGATCCATGTAGCGGAAGTAACAACAAGGTTGTGGATTCCCATCAACACCAACCGCAAAGTTGAGTGTAGACATCGTAACCCTAATGTATCACTTACTCGTCGTAAGATTCCTACAACATGAGACATTGCAGCCACGTAGGTCAGTACATTGAATGTACTGGCAAATTCACACCATAGGATAAGGATGAATAATAGCTATCACTACATGCATATATGGCTGGTGGAGGCTCTATGGTTAATATGTTTTTTTTGCAAAAAGCCACTTTTTCCCTACAACAAAGGAATATATTTTGTTTAACTATCATGGTAGTTGATAAACATTGAGAATGGTAACCCCATCTCAATCCCAATTAAACAGTAATTAACAACCCAACAAATTAATTTAGAGTGATGAGATCAACATGATAATCCAATAACCAGATACTCAAGATGTCCATAACCGGGAACACGGCTAACCATGATTAGTTTGTACACTCTGCAGAGGTTTGCGCACTTTTCCCCACAAGAATCGATCTCCTCCGTTGAATTTCTCACACTACATGGTGTTTGAGAAACGGATGACCGAGACACAGTCTTTCAGAAGCATTAACTCTTTACTCTGGGTAGACATTTACACCTACTTTCCCCTACATCTTCGAGCCTACCACTGAAAGAGGTCATGCAACATACTCAACTATGCTAGAGCCCATAATAGCTTGTGGCTGCACATGGAAGTTTCTAGCATGAATAATTTTATGATCCCTTTGAGCCTGGGTGGCGAACCATAGGATGATCACACGGTAACCTCGGGATCTCCTAGGACAACAGTGGTATATCCCCAGGTGCCCGCAACCAATCCACCCAGATGTGTATTTAAGTAACCACCTTAAGTTAACCATTAATTAACAATCTCACATCTGTCATGGATCACTCAAACCAAACCACGTCTATGAGCATAGCATAGCAGTAAGCATAAAGTAGTAATACCCTGGGTTTGAATGCAAGACAATAGGTTCCTACCTCATCAACTACTTCCCAGAACCCGCATGTTATCAAGTCCTACTCATGTAATGTTTGGGGGTTGAAACTAATGCATAAAAACTAGGTATGAAAAATATGATCAAAGTGCGAATTTGCCTTGTACTGTTGATGAAGATGATTCGCACTCATAACTCCTGATAGTTCTACACGTCACACTCCGGTCAATCTATCGTAAACAAGCAATAGTAACCACACATAACCAATCATGCAAAAGAATCGAAGAAAAGATCTCGGAAAACTTCGAAAACAGGCAAATAACTCTTGCAACAGAAAACAATTTCTAACAATACCAAAATTGGGTGAATTTGTCCTTATCAGAAAGTTTAGGTCAAGAGCTTCGATTTGCAAAAAGAATCAACTAAATCGGAGTTATAAAACTCAAGTTATGATCAAACGAAGCTCAAATACAAATATGTTTGAATTCAAATTTTAAAACTTTCAAAAATATGTTTAAGTTGATTATCTGGATAGACGAGGTCAGGACGAAGAGTTTGGCGTCGGTTTCGTTGGATTTGGATAAACGGGCTAAAAGTTACGAGCGTTGCAAGATCAGGGACTAATGTGTAAAAAAGATAATCGTGAATAGGTCCCTGACGAGAAAAAAGAAAAAACAATTAAACGGGCCGGCGGATCGGGCGTACCGGCGGGATCGGCGGCGGCGACTGCGGGCGGGGTTTGGCGCGGCGGCTCCGGCGGTGGCGGTGGTGAAGTGCGGCGCGGCAGAGGGCGCAGGCGAGCGACGACGATGGCGCAAGGCGGTAGCGGCGGCGGTGCGCGTGAGGTGCGGCGTCGGCTTGGCGAGATGCGGGAGGGGGCGGTGGCGCGAGCAGAAAGAGGAGGAGGGGAGCCGGCCTCGGCCTTTAAAGGCCAGGGCCTCGGGAGGCGTGGGCGAGGGGCAGGCGTGGCGGCGGCGGACTCCGGGAGTGTCCCGGTCGGACACGGGGAAGAAAGGCAGCGGCGGCTTGGGGCTGGCCCAGTCGGCGGGAGTTTTTTTAAACATTTTTCCAGACAAAAAAAACAAAAACAAAAATAAATAATAATATTATATAGGCATATAATATATCCAAATTTTGAGAAAAAGATTTTCTACAACTTGAACATTTTTCTAGCATCAAATAAAATCCACAAAAAATTAAATAAAGGAAAGAGTGCTACAGCTCTAATAAAATCCAATAAAAATCATTTTAAAAATACAAAAATGATTTGAAATTTATTTCTCTCCAGTTTTCTAATATAGGGAACCATTTAACCCTATTTTCCATATATTTTATTTTTGGAGAAAAATAATTTGAATAAAACCCAAATAACTCCAAATTTAAAATAATTTCAAAAGGGACTTTAAATTTGATTCTTTTAAACTTCCAACTCATATTTCATATGTTTTGAAGAAGTCATTTTATCTTCTCTCATGAAAATCATTGAGTTGCTTAAAGTTTCTGAATTTGAAATAGTTCCAAATGAAATTCAAATATTTTCAAAACGCCTTTTTCATTTTAAATGGAAGAAGTCATGTCATCTTCTCTCCAGGGTTTTGTGATGAAAAGAATTTGAATTCATGGAGATCATACATGCAAAATGAAAGTTTGGGAAAGTCCTTTTATTCCCTCTCATTTAACTTTCAAAATGTTTCAAAATTCACTCAATTTTACACAAGCAACCACACCACAATCAAACAATCAATCAAAACTATTTATTTAATATAACATTCCAAAATTTAGAATTTTGGGATGTTACAAACCTACCACCCTTAAAATGAATCTCGTCCTCGAGATTCGGGGAGGCTAGAAAGAAATAGGTTAGGTTCGGGGTCTTCTCAAAATCCATCGATCGTCTCACGGGGTATGTGGTGCTACCACCCTTAGAAGCATGGTTACGGTTCCATCAAAACGCATATACTCCTTCCTTATTGTTGACAGGGTCGGTCTTCTCAGATTCTCGGGAAAATTCCTTCTTTGGGCTCTTCCGGTAGTGGCAAAAATCTTTTTCCTCAAAATCTCGTGTCCTTTCATCTTGGTATGGTTCTTCTATGACTGGGTCTTCTGAGCTGACGGGTTTGGCGCCAATACTAAACAACTATCGATATCTCATGGTGGTCAACAATTTATGGTTTCTCCTGCAGGAAATGGGTCTGGGCTTCATTCTCACCGTATGACCTACGATTGGCAACAGCTGCCTTGTACAAGGGAAAATTGTCATACCATTCTAAGGTTTAAACAAGGTTTTGATTGTCGTCTCTCTACTATAGGCAAGTCACTCAGATTTACCACCCCGTATTGCAAGGCGAATAAATAAGAGTAAGTCGGTATGGTGATCAATCCATCCCGCACCCAAATCATTACCTTGTATATTGTCGTGGAATTGTCACGGCAGATGTCCAGTGTGAGGACTTAGTCGTGAGGCCAGCACATCTATGTGGTAGCTTGAGAGGGGTTGGTCGGGACGAGAGACGCGAGGCGGATCATCACACAAGACAAGGATTTAGACAGCTTCGGGCCCCAGGAAACATCATCCGGAATAGCCCTACATGATGTTTGTGGCTAGGTCTCATTATGCTCATAAGGGAGTCGCCATAAACCGGCTCTCCTCTGTTGTGTCTAGCCCTAGAGATTATTGCTTGTTGCTTGTCCCTCTTTGGGGTGCCCTGCCCCTCCTTATATATGTTGAAGGGGCGGGTTACATGACTAGTCCTAATAAGATTAGGATTACTCTATTACAAGTGGAGTCCTAGTCTTGCTTCCTTTGTAAGGGAATATTCCTTACGCTTTCCTTTAAAGCCAGTTCACCAGATTATAAGCCGGCTTGCTGGGCCTTGGGCCTTGTCGTCTGTCTGATCCATCCATCGGGTCTCCAGTGAGTCACAATATCCAAGCGGGTTACATGTAAACCGCCATGTCCGGGCGGATCGCCAGTGAGTCGCCTAGCTCCAGCCGGGTCTCTGGTGAGTCGCCAAGTCCGGCCGGGTCATCATTCCGGCCGGGCCATACCGCGGGGTATATCCCCGACATTAGCCCCCAATTTAATTTGGATTTATCCATGTTAAGCTGATCCTGCAAAATAAACACCAGAACAATTTTGACAGGTTGTGCTCCAGGTTAAAATTCTTGTAAGCCGGCACCTGATCATCTTTAAATCCTTGTCATTTCCTTCTTGATACATGCCCATGAACTCATAGCAAATCTCCTTAGCAGATATGTTTCAACTTTGTCAATGCAAAAAGTCCAGATACTTCTTTTGAAAAATCCAGGTCAACAGTCCAGCTTCAGAATCAATTTGCTAACATTGGTCTCTTGTAGAGAAATATTGTAAGAAATAATCCACTTGAGTCGGCTTCCAAAGCGTCGGCTTAAAAATATAGGTCTTGAAGATGTAGATCTTGCCGAATTATAATTTCCGGAATCTCCGGGTTATAAACAGATGATACCGAGTCATAATTGTTACCGATGCCGGGACATAATTGTTGTAGATACCGGGTCAATCTAGTTTTCTCAAAACTGAGAATTTAAAGATTTTTATCCCTTCTACCCATATTACCTGTAGCCCCCAAGTGTCGGGTTGTCATGCTTGCAGTAACCTGGGACTTGTAATTGGCTGATGCCCATAAAAACTTCAACCAGTATAGCCCCCAAGGGCCGGGTTATTAAATAATAATGAGCAGGGACTTTTATAAATATGATCATGTAGATTTAAGCAGCGACGTATAGCCCCCAAGGGCCGTCTCAGTAAGATAATACTGAGTTGGGACTTCGTATATAATTCATTGATAATAACATTGTATGATGTAATCTCCACCATGGGGCTTGAACCCACGTCCACAAGGTTAAGAGTGTTGTCCTCTACCAACTGAGCAATAAACCCTTCAATATAATGGATTAAGGCTTGTGTACCTTGAATTTTTGATAGGAGCAATTGGTAGCCCCAAGGGCCGGCTCATTACAATGTGATGAGTCGGGTCTTCAATAAGTTGAGCAAAAAATGACTTTGCATTAGCCCCCAAGTGCCATGGTGCATGCTGGCAGTGACATGGGACTTGCATTTTCAATGTAATCTCAATTTGAATAATGTAGCCCCCAAGTGCCGGGTCGTAAGCCTGCAGCGACTCGGGACTATTTCTTTCATTGTAGAATAAACCATATCCATTTATAAAATAATAGCCATTGCGCCAAAGCGACTTTGAATACCTTATCTGTTGACAAGTAAATCCGGAGTTTAAATACCTGGCGGCTCTTGACCGATGGCGATTTAATACACCTCCATTGTAAGCCAGAATTTTTATAACCCGGCGGCTTATAGCCTTTGAGAAAATCCAGAACAGATAATCATTTCGAGGCATCACTTTTAATGATGAGCTGTGATATTGAATCGTACTGCCGGCTTATGATACCTATGCAGTAAGGGTGATAACCCAATCTTTGGAAGCCAAAACTTTGAAATGTTTATGATTGTCATATACTGGCGACTTATCGTCCCAAACCAAGCCGGGTTAATTTTAAACCACACTTATACTTAGATCTGGACAAAAAGCCTGGAGACAAAAACCAAAAATTGTTTTCAAAACTTAAGCCAAATAAGGAGAAAATCAAGGCTTCTGATTCGAATACGATCAGTAAACCGTTCCAAATGGGTTAAGCTAGGGTTCGAATACGATCATGTAGCCCCCAGTGGCTTTGGCGTTGCGCCGATCAAAAGGGTACCGACAGCTATGTTCTCTTTGGTTCAAATACGACCTATGTCTGAACAGGAATCCCCCTGATGATCTTGAGAGTTTTTTAACGACGCTGATTCGAATACGATCAACGTCGGACCCAAAGGGGTTAAGCTATGATTCGAATACGATCAAGAAGCCCCCTAGTGAGTTTGGCAGTGCGCCGATCAAAAGGGTACCGACAACTATGTTCTCTTTGGTTCGAATACGACCCATGTTTGAACAGGAAGCCCCCTAATGACCATAGAAGCAGGGTACCTATGTGTGAGTTATGCTTTGCATCAGACTCTCTTTGGTCCCTTTAATTTTTTCTGAGAACTCAAACTTTGCGAAAAATAAATTTTTTGAAAAGGAAATTCTTAAACCGGATATTGAGAGTTTCAAAGCTTTGTGAGAGACAAATTTACCTTGAGTCAGATTTTACTCCGGAATTCTTCCTTTTTAAGCCGGATATTTTTCTGACGGCCTTTAAATTTTCATCGATAGAGCAGTAATCCCCAGGGCCGGGTTATTTCTCCCTCCAATGACCCAGAGTTCTTGAATGCATTGAAACCGGCAAATTCTGCCGAGTCATGCCATTGTAGTCCCCGAGTCTCAAGACGACTCGAGGAGTTGGCTTGAGATTCTCCATATCTGACCATAGCAGAAGGTTTATATCATTGGCGTTGATAGCGTGATGTGAATCCACAGAATGTTTGAAATGACTGCGGCGGGTTGTAAATGATCCCGTATGAGCCATGCCAGCAACTCGGCCAATGGTTCCTTCCAACTGGTTGTTTGAAATTAACCAAAATGTAGCGGCGGCGACTTGTGCACATGCCCATTGAGCCATCTAGCACAGACGGCGGCTGATAATATATGATAATTTTGCCTCCAATTTGTTGGAAGAAAAACCCGGGCTACCCAAGCAGTGACTTGCTGATACTTCAAAAAATAGCTCATGCAGACAGGCGCGACCCGGTGTATTGATGTAGACCAGGCCGCAAGAGACGGACGGTAAGAGCGACCGCAACATCTGAGGCGGCACAGATAGTTGAGCCGGCCGTGGCATTGTAAGCCGGTGCGGGCGGGAGAGTCGGCCGCGGGGGTGGATGGGTGAGTTGCATGTGGTGTTGTAAACCGGCGCAGACAGGTGAACCGGCCGCGGTTTTGTTGTTGTAGACTGAGCCACAGAGGTGGCGGTTTGCACACACATTTGTTGAACAATACAGTATGGTTGGATGCTGGCGCTTGATAATATTAGCGCGAGCTTTATATTCGTGACATAACGATCATCCTTGCAATGAATAGTTGTCCTGCATAAAAAACATCACGAGCCAGAGCAATTGTTCCTGGATGAATTAATATATACTTAAAAATAGATAGAAAAAATAACACCTGATTGTGGTAGGGTCGGCTTGGGGCCGGAATGGCAGCAGTGAATGGCGAATCAGCGGCCGTGCGGGGCGGCTTGAAGTAGCGCAAGGTGACCAGGCCGGCGACTCAAAGGCCGCAGCGGTAGCTCAAGCAACAGCGTGCCACAGCAACAGCTCAGAAGGAAACCGCGGCAGAAGGCGGCTCAGATCGGCCTGGCTTCCTGGCGAGTTAAGCCAAGACCGCAGCGTTTTGGATCAGTACTTGAAGCAGAGGCCACCATGGAGGTAGCGACCCCAGACGTCTCAATCGGGGCACGACGACCAAGGCAAACCGGAGCGATGACTCGGCAGCAGTACAAACCGGCTCTGAGCTCCGGACCACGACAGAGGCGGAGACCGCGACAGCGGCTCAGCCATGACAGAAACGAGTCGAGGTCTTGGTGACTCACGAGGCGATGAGGCCGGTGAAGAAAAGCCACATCGGCGGCTCTTAAGCGGACGGGTGGCGGCGGGTTGAGGTGAAGCTGGTTGAGGTCGCGCAGCCGTGGAGGTGACTCAGCAAGCGGCTCGGTCAACAGAGGCAGCTGAGGTGGTTGTTGAAGGCAGCAACATAATGCAAGGCGGCTTGCTTGTTTCCATGGCGACTTAATCACGGAGGTATCCGGATCACGCGCAATGGAACAGGCGGCGGAGCTGCAGCTAGGCGTGGCGCAGAGGCAGCGGCAGTGGCTCACCCACGGCGGGTTACAGCAGCGGAGGCGGCTTGAGGTCGCGCCGTGGGGGCCACGGCGGAGGCGGAGCCATAGCCGTGAGGAGTGGTGGTGTGCCGGTGTAGCGGCGGCTCGAGGCGGCATGTCAACAGCTGCTTAAGGCTACTCCGTCAAGGATGGCTCACGGTTGAAGGCGGAGTGGTGCAGCCGCGGGTGAGGTGACACGCCGGCGTGGTGGTGGCTCGTGAGCAGACTTGCGGGCGAGGCACAGGCCGAGGCGAGCTTAGCGTGACTGGTGCGGCCAGCGGCTCGCGGCAGAGGCGGAGGTGATTCAATGGTCAAGCCCAAGTCCGCGGAGACGTCCGCTTCCAAGTCGTGGCTGAATGAATTGGCTCACGTCCGTGTCCTCCTCCAAGTTGTTGTCTTCTTTCCTTCGTAGATCAGATTGTCGCTGATCATTAGTTCTATTTTCCCGTGCTGATGGATCAGCGTATGGATTACTTTTTCCACACCAAGGTTTGAACACCAAGGCTATGAGTTGATCTTTCTGGATTTAAAAACAGCGTAACAGTGTATAGGCAACCAAATTTTGACCATCCCGATGGCTAGGCAATCTTGACGGCGGGTTGAGCGCTGCGGGCAACTCGGCAATGAAGCAGAATCCAGGTTGTGACTGAATCCTGAATCTGGGTCGAGACCGTTCGCTTTGGTAATTGAAAAAACTGAACCAATACTACTATGTAGTAGCCTCACGTACTAGTACGAGTTGCTGGTCTGATCAAAGCAATGATTAAAAAACGAATTTTGGACCTTGCTGGAGTAGAACTATAATAGTATATTCCCAAATGAGAGTAGTTTTCCCTCAATCCTCAGGAGCCCCGCCATGCAATAATTGTTTCTTTATTCCTTGGATCTCTGCGGCTAGATTAAACATGGACGCCGATAACTGCCACACGTGTCGTGTATCGGGTGGTTGTGCCGCACGCCCTGTGTGGGACGGAGACGACCCCGCCCGCACGACCGCGTCCGGGCGCGCGCAGCCACAAACCCATCTCCGGTGCAGCGCGATCGCCCCGCACGAGCACGTACGGGCGAGCGAGCACGCGGCCCGCACGACTCGTCTCGGCCGTCGCCCCTCCCCGCCTGCGAGCCACATGCCCCGTGTGTCACACGCCCCGTGTGTCACATGCCCCGCGTGTCAGTAACCACGCGTCCCGTCGCGATTGCCATGGTCCGAACCCTCTTCAGTTGCCATGTTGCCATGTTGCTGAACTACAGTTGCCATGTCGGACAACTACAGTTGCCATGGTTGCTCAACTGCAGTTGCCATCTTAGGTCAAAGTGCCGGAGGCCATTTTTGGGCAACTACAGCTGTTGCCATGTATGGTCTGGTCTACTACAGTTACCATGATTTGAAAAACTTTACGAATTGCCACTTACTAACACTGGACAGTTGCCATGTGCCACTAAAAAACATGGCAAAAAACATGTTTCGGGTAAAGAGAGAGTTGTCGTCTGCTTACAAGCACGCTAGAGGCAGTTGCCATGTATCCTGCAAAAACACATGGCAACTGATAGCTTTTGGTGTGTGGGAGAGGAGACGGGCATGTGGGCGATGGTGGTATCTTTAGGAGTTGCCACCTACTAACACTAGACAGTTGCCATGTAGCGCTACAAACAGACGTGGCAACAATAACATGTTCGGGTGAAAGAGAGTTGCCATCTGTTTACAATCACAAAATAGGGCAGTTGCCATGTACCCCTCAAAAGACATGGAAAATGACAGCTTGGGTGTGGGAGAGTGGGAGAATGGGAAGTTGTGGGAGATGGGGAACAAAAGTGGTGTGTGGCGTGCGGGCGCGACATCAGTTTCATCGCACGCCCCGACTGGCGAACCGTTAACCGCGGAGAGAAAACGGCGTGCGGGCGAACTCCCTCACACGCCACACACACAAGTTGTCCTACGTGGCACACAAATTCAGTCTTTTCATGCCAAGATTCGTGCAAAAAGCGCTGGACGGCGATGGAGGCGTGTCGTGTGGGCGAGTTGGCTAACGCCCACACGTGTGGGCGTTAGTGTTTTCGTTAAACATTAATCATCACCAATCTTCGTCCGTAACGATGTGGCCACGAAGAGGACTAGCAATCTGACCCGGATCCTGTAATACATATACTTGCAGCAGAAAAAAACTCATCTCGATCCCGACGATTCTTGTCCGTCTCGTCTGCAGCAGAAAAAAGCGATCTGCACTCGGATTCAACGGGACGCCGTGCCACGCGTGAGGCGCCGCATGCAAACCCAAAAATCTCTATGAAACTTGTATCCGTCGGCTCCAAAGTTTTGGCCATAACTCTGATCTCTCAATGATAAATTTGTCGGCTCTGTCCATGCTCGTCCGGCGGGTCTTCGCGGCTGTTCCATGCCGGATCTTTTTCATCTGATCAACGGTGAACTCCTCAATCCCTAAGAGAAATCCCTTCAAGAACTCAACACCACTGTGCGCCTAGCCCCACGGTGGGCGCCAACTATCGTGGAATTGTCACGGCAGATGTCCAGTGTGAGGACTTAGTCGTGAGGCCAGCGCATCTATGTGGTAGCTTGAGAGGGGTTGATCGGGACGAGAGACGCGAGGCGGATCATCACACAAGACAAGGATTTAGACAGCTTCGGGCCCCAGGAAACATCATCGGGAATAGCCCTACATGTTGTTTGTGGCTAGGTCTCATTATGGTCATAAGGGAGTCGCCGTAAACCGACTCTCCTCTAGTTGTGTCTAGCCCTAGAGATTATTGCTTGTTGCTTGTCCCTCTTTGGGGTGCCCTGCCCCTCCTTATATATGTTGAAGGGGCGGGTTACATGACTAGTCCTAATAAGATTAGGATTACTCTATTACAAGTGGAGTCCTAGTCTTGCTTCCTTTGTAAAGGAATATTCCTTACGCTTTCCTTTAAAGCCGGCTCACTAGATTATAAGCCGGCCTGCTGGGCCTTGGGCCTTTTCGTCTGTCTGATCCACCCACCGGGTCTCTAGTGAGTCACAATATCCAAGCGGCTTACCTGTAAACCGCCATGTCCGGGCGGATTGCCAGTGAGTCGCCTAGCTCCAGCCGGGTCTCTGGTGAGTCGCCAAGTCCGGCCGGGTCATCATTCCGGCCGGGCCATACCGCGGGGTATATCCCCGACATATATGGTTTACCGAATCTCGCATTCTAACACTTGGTCATCCTCACAGGCATTGCAGAATTTCTCTTGTTGACAAACCAAGTTCGGATAAATCCATGGATTCTGCAAGCCAAAGAAACATCTATCGTTCCTTCATAACTCTCAGGTTTTGCGTTTACCCCTATAAGATCGTCTCTCGATAAAATCGTAACTTCTTCCAGGGTTTTTCCTTCAGCAAGAATGTGCTTGCTTCTTGGCAGGTCCTGGAGCCTGTGGGTTATGGCCCAACTCATCACTTGTAAACCTTGAACTCATCATCGGGGCAACTGATGCCTTTTTCCAACATCCAGCGTCCCAGCATTCTTAATCCATCCAATTGTATTGTCTCCCTTCCTTCTATTAGCACCAAACTACTCATCATGGACTTACAATTGCTCCACATTACCAACATTTTACCTCCTTTACGTCCAATAGTACTTCATCTCTCGATACTCCTGGGATACTCCACATATCGAGATAAAACTCGTACTTATTTTGTCCGTACTCCACTTCGTGGAACATCATTATCTTTTCCAGGGGTCAAGTGTCCTCACAATTACTACCACCCTTGAAATGCACAAACTCATCTATAGACCATATTTCTCATATCCTCGAAAATGGTCAAAATCTTTCTCCATAGAGTAACAACTCATAAAATCCAAATCAGTACCAATGAGGCTAACTTTATTGATTCTCCAATTATTACAATCTCCTGCATTTCCATTACATGCCTCAACTCAACACCTAAATATAAAGGAAATGTTCCCACTGCTACTACTATATTTCTCACAGACACAACTAATTATCACAAGTCTCCTTCTCCTTGGGTGTCGGAGGAAATGGCCACGGGTAGCCTAACCGACTCCCCCTGGCTCTTCGAAAAATTATTAGGCCATTCAAGCCTTCAAACATACAAAGCGTAGGGCCGCCTTCCCCCAGCCGGCCCTGAGAGGACCGACTCCCAGAAGCCGGCCCTGAGAGGACCGACTCCCAGAAGTCGGCCATGAAGAAAGCCGGCTCCCAGAAGGCGGCCATGAAGAAAGCCGGCTCCCAGGAGCCGGCCAAGATTGCACCCACTAAGACTGTACCCACGTAACGGCGATAGGATGGGGCGTGGCCGCAGTACAGCCCACTACCCCCGAATCCCGGAACAGGCATGGCCACAGGGCGCCGTACGGGCCAGCCATCCCCCGTCCGGCGCGGCACTGTAGCCGTGTTGGCCCTGACGTCACCCACGACAGGTGCCAGTACGACCCGTGGGCGGTGGGCCCCCTTTGCCAGAGAGACATCTGAAGGCGGCCTGGCCTCCTCTAGTCGGCCAGGGATGTGGCCGGCTCCCAATAGCCGGCAACCTCCCTCCCTCGAAGCATGCGCCCCATTAAGGAGACAAGACGAGGTGAGGCTACAGTGAGAGCTCGCAAGGCGGTGACACTGTAGCCACGCTTACCTCGACAAAGCCCTCGTCATCAGAGGCGAGGCAACAGTAACCAGCCGCCGACAAAGCCCCCAAGCGGTGGGGCCGGTAGCTGGCGGGACCCACCAGTCGGCGGGCCCCAATGACCGGCGGAGAAGCCGGCGAGCATAGACACTGACAGCTGGGACCCGCGCCCAGCCGGATTACCATTGTACCCCTGGGGAGTGGGCCTATATAAACCCCCCGGGACACCCATGCAAAGGGGGGATCTCATAGAATTCCACACACCACATAGAGAGAAAAAGAGAGCTAGCCTTGCCCTTCTTCTTCCTCTAGCCAAACAGCTCAAGGAGCACTTGTAGCTACTTGTATTGATCTAGTGATCATGCGGAGACCCCGCAGAGCAGGACTAGGGGTGTTATCTCCAGGGAGAGCCCCGAACCTGGGTAAGATCCGCCGGCGTGCATGTCTTCGCCTCATCCCGTTTCCAGGCACCGGCGATGTTTTACTGGCTCCCACAATGATAAGCCACCCGTTGGCATATGTCGCACCTACCACCCGACATTGGGACAATCTCTGGCAAAGTGCCCTGCTTCATTACAACGAAAACATATTACTTCTGACAAGTCTCGAGGTTTCCTTTTTGGGCAACTACTGAAGTAGTGCCCTGACTTCTTGCACCTGAAACAGGTGATATGACTCAGGTCCTTCCTAGAATCCAATCTACTTCTCTTCCTGGACTTTTTCATTCCAATTAGGGCTTCTATTTCCCGTGGGTCATACTCTACTTCCACTGTCGGGAATGCTACTAGATCCCCCTTCAGACAATTTTGGGAGATGTGTCCTTCTTCTCCACATGAATAACATGACTTGATGCAGGGTTTAATTGCATATTCTTTGGGTGTGTCCTCCACCTCTTCCTTCATCATACGTTCTTCTAAAATTTCCATGAGGGCTCCTTTCATTGCTTCTTTCTTCTGCTGGATGTTTTTTTCATACCATGGGGTAAATGTGACACTGAGTAGGGTAGTGGGTAGTCCCTTCACATAAGAAACAAGTAATCTGCCTAGTTGGGCATTCTTTAGATGGGTAACTTCCTTCACAATGTAGGCATTTATCCTTGTGCTCTTTATGGTTGTGTCCTATTTCTCCACAGAGCTTGCATTGCACAAGGTTTCCTCATATCGTTTCCATAAGGCTTCAATTTCTGGGACACAAGACGAGACTTAAGCAAAGTCAACTTAAATTCCTTCCAAGTGGTTACTCCTTGCCATCCATTGATGGTTTGGTACATCCTCCACCAAGTAGCATCACCTCTTTCAAAGCACTGAAGAGCATGCTGAGCCATATCCTTTCCGGTTATAGTGTTATTCTCCATATGATCTTCCATGTTCTGAATCCATTGGTCCGTGTCCAATTGACTTACCGGTCCCGGAAATGTGAGTTCATCTCCATTCATCCTCTATTGGTTCCAAGGGTTTTGGGGTGGGATAAGAGAGATAGAGAGGGATACACACAATACAAACAAAAGTTTTGAAAGGACAGATTTTATTTGTGGCTGTCGAAAAACATCAAACAAATGACAGCTCACAATTGTCGCATCTAACGTAGGTATATAACAGGGGTTTGGTCTTCTAAAGGTCAATAAATCTTCCAGGTCGCCAAACTCTTCAAGTATTGTTCATGTCTCCAATGGGTTCTTCCGATCGTGCTTGTCCTTCTCAAATTCTTTTGCCAGATCATCTCTGTTGACGCGAAGTCTCTCGTGGCATCCTTTAATATTCTGGAGTTGCGTTCCAAACTTCTGGGTTTCAACATCCTTGGCATGAACCATGGTCCTACTGTCCTTCAGTCCCTGACGAATCTCCAGTATCTCAAGGTTTTGCTCCTCTAGCTTGGCTACTTTCAGCTTCTGGGTCCTGAGTTCTTCACGGAATACTTCTTTGTCAAATATGACTTCCTAAAGGTCCACCCTAAACTTCTTGATGTAATACTCCATATCCTTGGTGATACACCATCTATGGTTAAAACTTAATCTTTCACCGATAGGTGCTCCATTAGCCCTTTTGTCATCCAATCCTTCCGAAGTATGCATGCTTAACTCAGCACGGTGACAATAGCATAAGCGGGTGATAACATCATGGATAGCCATGTTTCTGCTCTTGTCATTTCCATGAGCTATCATTCCATAGTTGATATCTCCTGCCTTAGGGTTTTCTTGACAAAATCTTTGAGTTCTAATGCTCTATGTTTCGGTCTTTCTCCGATACACCTTGATCTCGGGTATTGACAGCTTCCATAGTCTGTCAAGTTCCATAAGGGTAGCCTTACAAGGTCATACTAAATCTAGAAATTCTACACAGCCTTCAAATTCTCCTAGTCTTCGGAGTCTTCAACTGTTGTAGTTTCCATTATTATACTGCACGGTAAAATCCTCTTCATTCTGAAGTGGTCTTAGTCGTCCAATATCTTGTACTTCTTGGGGTGGTCTCATCAGCTGAATCTTCGTGTGGTCAAATGGGGAAAGGGGTATGGTCTAACTAAAATGGAATATTTGATAAAGCTCAGAAAAGGAGAGAGGAAAGGATCTTTTTGAAAACAAAGTTTTAGAGAAAAGCTTTCCTATGGGCTTGCCAGTTTCTAGGGTCACGTCCTACAGTCAACATGTGCTCTGATACCATCTTGTAGCGACCCGACCTCAGACGGTCAAGTCTCTGTGCTTAAGTGTCATCCCTGGATTGGTATGATTACACACACAGTACTCGAGGATTTATAACAGAGGCAAATCACATGTATAAAGTAACGTAAATACTATTACCTCAATCCATATAGCGGAAGTAACAACAAGGTTGTGGATTCCCATCAACACCAATGGCAAAGTTGAGTGTAGCCATCGTAACCCTAACATATCACTTACTCGTCGTAAGATTCCTGCAACATGAGACGTTGCAGCCATGTAGGTCAGTACATTGAATGTACTGGCAAATTCACACCATAGGATAAGAATGAATAATAGCTATCACTACATGCATATATGGCTGGTGGAGGCTCTATGGTTAATATGTTTTTTTGCGAAAAGCCAATTTTTCCCTACAACAAAGGAATATATTTTGTTTAAATATCATGGTGGTTGATAAACATTGAGAATGGTAACCCCATCTCAATGCCAATTAAACAGTAATTAACAACCCAACAAATTAATTTAGAGTGATGAGATCAACATGATAATCCAATAACCAGATACTCAAGATGTCCATAACCGGGGACACGACTAACCATGATTAGTTTGTACACTATGCAGAGGTTTGCGCACTTTTTCCCACAAGACTCGCTCTCCTCCATTGAATTTCTCGCAATACATGGTGTTTGAGAAACAGATGACCGAGACACAGTATTTCAGAAGCATTAACTCTTTACTCTGGGTAGACAGTTACACCTACTTTCCCCTACATCTTCTAGCCTACCACTGAAAGAGGTCATGCAACATACTCAACTATGCTAGAGCCCATAATAGCTTGTGGCTGCACACGGAAGTTTCTAGCATGAATAATATTATGATCCCTTTGTGCCTGGGTGGCGAACCATAGGATGATCACATGGTAATCCCGGGATCTCCTAGGACAACACTGGTATATCCCCAGGTTCCCGCAACCAATCCACCCAGATGTGTATTTAAGTAACCACCTTAAGTTAACCTTAATTAACAATCTCACATCTGTCATGGATCACTCAAACCAAACCACGTCTATGAGCATAGCATAGCAGTAAGCATAACGTAGTAATACCCTGGGTTTGAATGCAAGACAATAGGTTCCTACCTCATCAACTACTTCCCAGAACCCACATGTTATCAAGTCCTACTCATGGAATGTTTGAGGGTTGAAACTAATGCATAAAAACTGGGTATGAAAAATATGATCAAAGTGCAAACTTGTCTTGTACTATTGATGAAGATGATTCACACTCATAACTCCTGATAGTTCTACACATCACACTCCGGTCAATCTATCGTAAGCAAGCAATAGTAACCACACATAAGCAATCATGCAAAACAATCGAAGAAAAGATCTCGGAAAACTTCGAAAACAGGTAAATAACTCTTGCAACAGAAAGCAATTTCTAACAGTACCAAAATTGGGTGAATTTGGCCTTATCAGAAAGTTTAGGTCAAGAGCTTCGATTTGCAAAAAGAATCAACTAAATCAGAGTTATAAAACTCAAGTTATGATCAAAGGAAGTTCAAATACAAATCGCGGCGGTGCGCGCGAGGTGCGGCGGCGGCGGCTCGACGAGATGCGGGAGGGGGCGGCGGCGCGAGCAGAAAGAGGAGGAGGGGAGCCGGCCTCGGCTTTTAAAGGCCAGGGCCTCGAGAGGCGTGGGCGAGGGGCAGGCGCGGCGGCGGCGGACTCTGGGAGTGTCCCGGTCGGGCACGGGGAAGAAAGGCGGTGGCGGCTTGGGCCTGGGCCGGCCCAGTCGGCGGGAGTTTTAAAAAAAAAAAATTCCAGACAAAAAAACAAAAATAGATAAGAATATTATATAGGCATAAAATATATCAAAATTTTCAGAAAAAGATTTTCTACAACTTGAACATTTTTCTAGCATCAAATAAAATCCACAAAAATTTAAATAAAGCAAACAGTGCTACAGCTCTAATAAAATCCAATAAAAATCATTTTTTAAAATACAAAAATGATTTCAAATTTATTTCTCTCCAATTTTCTAATGGAGGGAATCATTTTACCCTCTTTTCCATATATTTTATTTTTGGAGAAAAATAATTTGAATAAAACCCAAATAACTCCAAATTGAAAATAATTTCAAACGGGACTTTAAATTTGATTCTTTTAAACTTCCAACTCATATTTCATATGTTTTGAAGAAGTCATTTTATCTTCTCTCATGAAAATCATTGAGTTGCTTAAAGTTTCTGAATTTGAAATAGTTCCAAATGAAATTCAAATATTTTCAAAACCCCCTTTTCATTTTAAATGGAAGAAGTCATGTCATCTTCTCTCTAGGGTTTTGTGATGAAAAGAATTTGAATTCATGGAGATCATAAATGCAAAATGAAAGTTTGGGAAAGTCCTTTTATTCCCTCTCATTTAACTTTCAAAAAGTTTCAAAATTCACTCAGTTTCACACAAGCAACCACACCACAATCAAACAATCAATCAAAACTATTTATTTAATAAAACATTCCAATATTTAGAATTTTGGGATGTTACAAATAAATAATTCATCTAGCCTCTTTTTAGATGTGGTTTTATGTTTTAATTAGTGTTTGTGCCAAGTAGAACCTTTGGGAAGACTTGGGTGAAGTCTATGCGATCTTGCTGTAAAAACAGAAACTTTTGCACTCACGAGATTAGCTGCCATTTTTTACTGGAAAGTTCTTTGAGGTTGATTCTTTTTGAAGATTATTAATAGACAAATTCCTCAGGTCCACCAACTTATTTCAGAATTTTTGGAGTTACATAAGTATTCTAACAATAAAGATTACCACAGACTGTTCTGTTTTTGACAGATTCTGTTTTCATTGTGTTGTTTGCTTATTTTGATGAATCTATGAGTAGTATTGGAGGGTATGAACCATAGAGAAGTTGGAATACAGTAGATATTACACCAATATGAATTTAGAATGAGTTCACAACAGTACCTAAGTGGTGATTTATTTTCTTATACTATCGGAGCTTACGAGTTTTCTGTTGAGTTTTGTGTTGTGAAGTTTTCAAGTTTTGGGTAAAGATTCGATGGACTATAGAATAAGGAGTGGCAAGAGCCTAAGATTGGGGATGACCAAGGCACCCCAAGGTAATATTCAAGGACAACCAAGAGCCTAAGCTTGGGGATGCCCCGGATGGCATCCCCTCTTTCGTCTCCGTTCATCGGTAACTTTACTTGGAGCTATATTTTTATTCACCACATGATATGTGTTTTGCTTGGAGCGTCATTTTATTTTGCTTGCTGTTTGAATAATATCCCAAGATCTGAAATTCTTAAATGTTAGAGTGTCTTCACATAGTTACATAATTATTCGACTACTCGTTGATTTTCACTTATATCTTTTGGAGTAGTTTGTCATTTGCTCTAGTGCTTCACTTATATCTTTTTAGAGCACGGCGGTGGTTTTATTTTGAAGAAATAGATGAACTCTCATGCTTTACTTATATTATTTTGAGAGTCTTTTTAGAACAGCATGGTAATTTGCTTTGGTTATGAAATTAGTCCTAATATGATGGGCATCCAAGATGGGTATAATAAAACCATAGTGCATTAAAAACTATAAGAAGTTTGATACTTGATAATTGTTTTGAGATATAAAGATGGTGATATTAGAGTCGTGCTAGTTGAGTAATTGTGAAATTGAGAAATACTTGTGTTAAGGTTTGCAAGTCCCGTAGCGTGCACGTATGGTAACCGTTGTGTAACAAATTTGAAACATGAGGTGTTCTTTGATTGTCATCCTTATGAGTGGCGGTCGGGGACGAGCGATGGTCTTTTCCTACCAATCTATCCCCCTAGGAGCAGGCGCGTAGTGCTTGGTTTTTGATGACTTGTAGATTTTTGCAATAAGTATGTGAGTTCTTTATGACTAATGTTGAGTCCATGGATTATACGCACTCTCACCTTCCATCATTGCTAGCCTCTTCGGTACCGTGCATTGCCCTTTCTCACCTTGAGAGTTGGTGCAAACTTCGCCGGTGCATCCAAACCCCGTGATATGATACACTCTATCACACATAAGCCTCCTTATATCTTCCTCAAAACAGCCACCATACCTACCTATTATGGCATTTCCATAGCCATTTCGAGATACATTGCCATGCAACTTTCCACCATTTCATTTATTATGACACGCTTCATCATTGTCATATTGCCTTGCATTATCATGTAGTTGACATCATATTTGTGGCAAGGCCACCATGCAAATTTTTCATACAAGTCACTCTTGTTTCATTGCCCATCCCGGTACACCGCCGGAGGCACTCATATAGATTCATATTTTGTTCTAGTATCGAGTTGTAAATAAATAGAAGTGTGATGATCATCATTAATAGAGCACTGTCCCATGAAAAAAAGAGAAAGGCCAAATAAAAAAGGACAGGCCAAATAAAAAAAGAAAAAAGAAAGGCCAAACAAAAAAGGAAGGCCCAAAAGAAAAGAAAAGAAGGGACAATGCTACTATCCTTTTTCCACACTTGTGCTTCAAAGTAGCACCATGATCTTTATGATAGAGAGTCTCTTATTATGTCACTTTCATATACTAGTGGGAATTTTTTATTATAGAACTTGGCTTGTATATTCCAACAATGGGCTTCCTCAAATGCCCTAGGTCTTCATGAGAAAGCAAGTTGGATGCACACCCACTTTGTTTCTTTTGTTGAGCTTTCATACATTTATAGCTCTAGTGCATCCGTTGCATGGCAATCCCTACTCCTCGCATTGACATCAATTGATGGGCATCTCCATAGCCCATTGATTAGCCGCGTCAATGTGAGACTTTTACAGAGCGTGAGCCATTGATGGGCATCTCCATAGCCCATTTATGTCTATTCCACCCATAGTGCTATATGCATGGCTCACGCTCATGTATTGCGTGAAAGTTGAAAAAGTTTGAGAAATACTAAAGTATGAAACAATTGCTTGGCTTGTCATCGGTGTTGTGCATGACGAGAGCATTTTTGTGTGACGAAAATGAAGCATGGCCAAACTATAATTGTAGGGATGAGCTTTCTTTGGCCATGTTATTTTGAGAAGACATAATTTCTTAGTTAGTATGCTTGAATTATTATTATTTTTATGTCAATACTAAACTTTTGTCTTGAATCTTATGGATCTGAATATTCTTGCAACAATAAAGAATTATACATTGATAAATATGTTAGGTAGCATTCCACATCAAAAATTATATTTTTATCATTTACCTACTCGAGGACGAGCAGGAACTAAGCTTGGGGATGCTGATACGTCTCCAACGTATCTATAATTTTTGATTGTTCCATGCTATTATATTATCCATCTAGGATGTTTTATATGCATTTATATGCTATTTTATATGATTTTTGGGACTAACCTATTAACCTAGAGCCCAGTGCCAGTTTCTGTTTTTCCTTGTTTTTTAGTTTTACAGAAAAGGAATACCAAACGGAGTCCAATTGACGTGCCAATTTTTGATGATTTTTTATGGACCAAAAGAAGCCCCCGAAGTAAAAGAGTTGGGCCAGAAGAGTCCCGAGCTGTCCACGAGGGTGGAGGGCGCGCCCTACCCCCTGGGCGTGGGCCCCTATCTCGTGGACGACTCGGAGACCCCCTTGACGTGAGACCGACGCCAAAAATTCCTATAAATACAGAAACCTCCAGAACATAACCTAGATCGGGAGTTCCGCCGCCGCAAGCCTCTGTAGCCACCAAAAACCAATCGGGACCCTGTTCCGGCACCCTGCCGGAGGGGGATCCCTCACCGGTGGCCATCTTCATCATCCCGGCGCTCTCCATGACAAGGAGGGAGTAGTTCACCCTCGGGGCTGAGGGTATGTACCAGTAGCTATGTGTTTGATCTCTCTCCCTCTCTCTCTCTCGTGTTCTTGATTTGGCACGATCTTGATGTATCGCAAGCTTTGCTATTATAGTTGGATCTTATGATGTTTCTCCCCCTCTACTCTCTTGTAATGGATTGAGTTTTCCCTTTGAAGTAATCTTATCAGATTGAGTCTTTAAGGATTTGAGAACACTTGATGTATGTCTTGCGTGGAATACCCGTGGTGACAATGGGGTATTCTATTGATTCACTCGATGTATGTTTTCGTGATCAACTTGCGGGTTCAATGACCTTGTGAACTTATGCATAGGGGTTGGCACACGTTTTCATCTTGACTCTCCGGTAGAAACTTTGGGGCACTCTTTGAAGTTCTTTGTGTTGGTTAAATAGATGAATCTGAGTTTGTGTGATGCATATCGTATAATCATACCCACGGATACTTGCGGTGACATTGGAGTATCTAGGTAACATTAGTGTTTTGGTTGATTTGTGTCTTAAGGTGTTATTCTAGTACAAACTCTATGATAGATCGAACGGAAAGAATATCTTCGTGTTATTTTACTACAGACTCTTGAATAGATCAATCAGAAAGGATAACTTTGTGGTGGTTTCGCACCCTACAATAATCTCTTCGTTTGTTCTCTGCTATTAGTGACTTTGGAGTGACTCTTTGTTGCATGTTGAGGGATATTTATATGATCCAATTATGTTATTATTGTTGAGAGAACTTGCAGTAGTGAAATTATGAACCCTAGGCCTTGTTTCAACACATTGCAATACCGTTTGTGCTCACTTTTATCAATAGTTACCTTGGTGTTTTTATATTTTCATATTACAAAAACCTATATCTATCATCCATATTGCACTTGTGTCATCATCTCTTCGCCGAACTAGTACACCTATACAATTTACCATTGTATTGGGTGTGTTGGGGACACAAGAGACTCTTTGTTATTTGGTTACAGGGTTGTTTGAGAGAGACCATCTTCATCCTACGCCTCCCACGGATTGATAAACCTTAGGTCATCCACTTGAGGGAAATTTGCTACTGTCCTACAAACCTCTGCACTTGGAGGCCCAAGAACTTCTACAAGAAGAAGGTTGCGTAGTCGACATCATCATGCCTCTGTTGGGGATTAGTTACATGCCCGTAGAACTGATGTTATGATGATCTGTTACACCGTTGTTACGCTAGTACCTTGTTTTGCCAGGTTCCATATGCTATAGTTGTTCACTTGATAAGCTTGGTATTTTGTTGATGCATTTATATGTTGCATACTCATTTTTGCATTCATGTTACATATGCTCATGATGATGGAGAAGATAATAACATGACTTAATAATAACAAACCTCCTCCGTTATCGATGGGACGAGTCATAGTGCCACCAAATCGAGCATCTCCAGTGCAGCCACACTTGCCTTTATGGGAGGGCCCTAATGCGATCTATTGTCATGCCTCTCGCCGGTGCCTCCAACAAGGGAAGGTTATGGGCGCGCGCTACCCTGATCAGGTCGGTGGACATAAGCCTTGTGAGCCCGAGTTTGGTTATGTGCATATGTCCCCGTTTGGGACCATTTATTGTTTTGCCACGACGGTGGCCGTTGATGCCTTTGGTAGGCATGGGGCCACCCATGACTTAGCCCAAAGGGGAGTTGGCCGGAGTGGCAGGGAGAGTGTCATGGTAGTAGAGCGGTTTTGTCGGAACGCCGTTGGTCCACCTGAATGGGAGTGCGAGGCCATGGGTTCCGTGGTGTGGGTACAATGTGCTACCTCTGCAGAGTGTTTATTAGTGTCTATCGATAGCCGCACAGTTCGTAGTAGGTCACACTATTGGGTCTTGGTCGAAATGGAGGATAAACCTTAAATAACTAATGTGATAATAATGTGATATAAAGAATGTGGTGACTTGGACTATGAGATAGTCGTGAGAAGTCACGGTGATGTTTTGATATGATCACGAGACGAGGTCTCGGTGAGTCATGAGTTTGCTCCAAGGAGCCGTGGCAGAGTAAGAGGTTTTTGCATAAAGTTAATATGATATGTCTTCACGGGAGGTAACTGGTAGTGTATTTTCAGCATAGTTTCATGATGCCATGCCATGCTTTGATTGATATGCTAAATTATGCCATGATTGAGATGCTATGCTATGCCATTGCCATGTTAAAAGCATGTTTTGATATGCCTTGTTATTGTCATGCTAGTAGATGCCATGATGTTGTTCATGATTAGTTTGATCTATGACTCTTGTTAATATCATGCCATGTTTAGTTATTGTTCTGAGGTAGGTTGTGGCATGCGCTTGGTTCTTGCTTTGTCATCTGCTTGTTTGGATGCTATATATTTGGTTGTCTTGCAAGTACATTCAATGTACTGACCTGGCGTGTCATGCCAGTTTGTAGGTCGTGCCTGGATTGTTCGCTTGTTTGGTCGTGCTAGGCCATAACCTCGCCAGTCATGTGAGTTGTGGAGCCTAGCCAGAGTTGATGAGCCACCAAACCAAGACTTCCACTGCCATTTAGATAGCCATAGAGCTATGCCAGATGATCGTATTCATCAATGATGTAATATTCTATACATGTATTTGATGAATATTCTTGTACCTGGAATGCTGTATCATGGACCTGTCGTGCGTCCGGTGTTATCCTGGGCTGACGTGCGAAGGCCCCCTGCTCCATGCGGATCGGGGTGCCACAGGAGATGGTATCAGAGCAGCCAGGCTGGCATAGGTTATCCTAGCATTAGATCACCGCTACAATTAAACCGTAATGACCCTAAAGGATTTGACCCATCCCTGGCCTCCGACATGACCACTATTGAGCAACAGGTGGTGCAGCCGGGAATGACACGTCCCTACCCCGCTGTCCCCGCCTAGTTTTCCGTGAATCAGATAGCAACCCTATCCTTTCTAGTCGGCCGCACAGCATACCCTTCTCCATTAAGGGAAAGGGGTCGTGCCATGCGGGTGCATCCCGCATAGCTGCCTATAAAGCCTCCTTTTTCTGCTAGCCGTATCCCTCCCCACTCAGTCAGCCATGTCCCTGCAGAGAAGCCTAGCTAGTAGCTCCAGATCGGGAGCCACATCCGGCTTTCTCCGAGAGCCCATCCTTTACTGCCGTACCTTTGCGGTTGGTCACACTGGCTTTCCGCCTCTCCTCACCGATGTGCTCACCCAAGCCCTTGGTTGTTCCTCCAGTCCCGAGTATCTGGTGTTCCAAGCAATACCCGTCCCTCATCTTTGCCGATTCCAGACCAAGGTGCAAATCTGCCCAGGTCCAGCTGAGGATGGTCAGTCCTTGATCATCCAAGGCAAACCCATGCCCACACCAGAGTTGTCTATTCAGACCGCTGCTGTGGACGCTGTCGTCCATCTTCGATCCTAGTTTCCGCAAGTAGCGGGACGACGGGAGTTTTGTTTCTTCCCCGTTGAGACCAGTCTAAGGACCAAGCATCCCATCACTGTCTAGGGAGGTGATCCCGCCATCGCTCGCCTGTTGCAGTTTATTACTGCCCAAGGATTGGTGATTGGTAACCTGATCAGGGAGTTCAAGACTTTGGACCGCGAAGCTTCTCAGGCCGTCACAAAAGCACGTTCTGAGGGCCGCCAGGTTGCATCTCAAGTCACTGATCCCATACCATCCAACCAGTGCTACGCTCCCATCCGGTGCCTTGGCTGAGGCCAGGCATCATCAACCTTGACTCCTTCAACAAGGCTATGTACCGCCTTCACCACCAACATTTGTTTGGATCAGTTCCAGCCGCACCCCCAACAGTTGAGCCCCAACCCGTAGGAGTGTCCGATGATGAAGGTGAAGATTGGCTCAGTTTTCGTCTTCCAGGAAAACCCCAGCAAGACCAGCCCTCTGGGTGACCTTAGTCACACAGTCAGGTGAATCTGCAAGTAGGGCAATCAGTCTGTTCATCCTCGATATGAGGATAGAACTATGTATCCCGGAGTGAGTTGTTTCTTTTAGTGCGTAGCGCTTTCATGCTTTGTTGTATGCTTGCACTGTTTGTAATCCGTATGCTGTGCTTTATGTGTGCTTTCTTGCTTTTTGGTTTTGTTTTTGATTGTCTCTCTGTCAAGCAGAAATGTTTGACAGGATTGGCAATGTGTTTCTAACAAGATTTTAATCAGTAGAGCACATACACTAAACAACATGGACTCGTCCTGAGTCTATAATAAAATGCGCGCTGGTGTAGGTATATGTATACCAGGAGTACATATACCCACTAGCATTAGAAGACTTTAGTATGATTGTCTGATGTGTCTTTCCTTTGCTTATTCGTTGCATCTGTCTGTTTGTTAGTTTAGATTGTACTGCATACTGCATGCATACCCGGTTCACCCACGAGTACATTCGGGAAGTACTCGGGGGGATGCAAAGTCATCTATCTATCTCTATCTGTGCATACCCCGTGTGCTAGGTTTCTAGACCCAGAGCCTCGCAGAGGCATTTCCGTCTGGCAATTCCTCTTCTCTAATTCTTTTCCCGATTTCATTTCCGGAGGAACACTGCCAACTTTATTTCACTCGATCCAGTACATCTCCCACAATAGATTTCAACTCCAATTCTACCTCGACACCTACTTTTCATGGAGCAATCCGCGAAATTTTCCCGTGCCCCAGTATGCTTCCTGAGCTGGGGCAGCCACCTCACCTGCATCTGGACCCCATCACCACCCTTGTCTCTTCCTTGCATGGTGCAGGCAAGTCGTCACCCCGCTCCACCTCAGCACGCGATTACTCAGCCGGCGCAAACCGACGGAGAATCAAGCGTGGCGGAGGAACACCCACTGCAACATCTTCTTCTGCATCTCGAGCCCCCATCCCAGATGTGCGTTGTCTCGAGCTCGCTCTACATGATGATCATCAGCAGGATGATCGACGAGCCGATCAGCGTACCCAGTAGCGCGGCGAGGAACCACTGTAGCACCACCAAGAACGCCGCCTCGCCGAAGGAGCTCGGCTCGATCTCGTCCAAATGGAAGAGGTAGTAGGCCGGAATTGTGTTTGCGTGTTGGAGGAGAGCCACACTTCCGTCTTTTATAGCCCAACCCCGGTGTACGGTGAGCGAGGTCCAGGAGAACCGCTCGTCGTCCGATCACCGGCATCCAGCTTGCGAATCCGTGAGCAGTGCCGACAAGGTGCTGGCCCGCGACGTGCGTGCTCGCTGCACCGGCATCGTGCACGCCGCGCACTATGGCACTAGGGTCCTCACCGCCCTAGGAGCTAGATGCGGGCTGCGCTAAGCCGCACGCAGTGCAGCGACGAAGAAGAAGCAGCAAGCTGGAGGCAGAAGAAGGAGGCTGCCAGTGGGCCCTAAACCCACGTGTCAGCAGGTGAAACCACTATTCTTTGGGGTGCATCCAACATTTTTTTTCGGGAGTCTGATCTCGAGTGCCACTAGCCGTGGAGGTAACCCTGTTTTGCCCATATCTTCCCCTGGATGTACCAATTATCGGTATCCCAACACATCTGTATCTAACCAAAGGGTTAAATTTAACCCAGTGCTTTTTCCCCGGAGTGGCTGACTTTTCATTGTTGCTGTAACCCTAGGAATCTCGAGGACGAGATTCTTTTAAGGGGGGAAGAGTTGTAACAGCCCCAAAATTGGGTTATCTATTTTTTTGCTGTTATTCCTTTCCTGGCAATCATTTTTCAAATTTTCTCCCGAGTTTGCTGGATGACTCTGAGAATTCTTGTCATTTTCTACCTTTTCAAAACCTTGCTCATGTCTTTGTTAGTCGACAAGACCTCATTTGACTCCATCATCATCCATCAAAACCCTAATTCCAATTTTTGGAATTTAAATATATCCTTTGTGCTTGCAATGGAGCCATCATTTCTCTTGATCTGTTGATCTTCCAAATCCTCTCAGAGATCCTCCTACCCTTTCAAACCTTGGATATGCAAAAATATTGCTAAGTCCTATGCAATATTTTTCATTTGTGATTTATTCCTTTTCTTGTCTATCTGAGGAATAAAATCCAAAGGCATAGCTAGTCATCTCCTAAATTCATGAAAATTGGTGGAGATGATATTTATGTCTAATCCTAGCTCGGGCAAAAATATTAGCCATAATTAAATAAGGAAAATTGCCTTTTTCTATTTTAAGCCAATATTGCATTTCTGCCATTTTCCAAAGGAGCTACCATTTTTATAGCAAGGAAAATTCTCAAATAATTTGTGGAGCTTGTCATTGCTATATCTTCACCATTTCCATCCAAACCATGATTCAAAAGTCATAATTTGAGCACATGATCCAATGCAAGTTTCTGTCATGTCTGAAATTTTTGCAAAGGAAGTGCTTTAATCCTTTATCCATTTGAGCTGAAATTTTGCAGGGTGATTAACATTAATAAATCACCTATGGATACCAAAAGTCAGCTCAATCCATCTATCCAATCTTCATTGGCAATTTTCTCAAGTTTCTATTCACATTGCTTGTCTGTGAAGGAAGTACCTTCATAGATGATCAAAATGAGCTGAAACTTTTCCATCAGTCTCTAATGAGCATATAATCACCCTCCTCCAAGATTCATCTCATTCCATTGATGCATATGAGCCGGGGATCAATTCTTTGTTTCTGTCCAAATTTTTCAGTTTGTGAAGCAAGTATATTTTATCTTGCTCCATTATGGCTGAAAATTTTCCTAAGTCTTCTCATACTCATATAACCCCTCTCCAAAAGATTTTGGCTTATTTCATCTAGCCAATATTTCCCTAGAATTTTCTCAAGTTTTTGGGCAGAGAGGATAGCTGGGAACGAAGTACCATTTTGGCAAGTCCATTTGGTATGAAATTTCTACAACATCATTATATGATCAAATCATAAAGCTCTGCCAAGTTTTAGCCCAATCCAACACTCCTAGTGAGTGTTACGTCATGATTTAGCTTCTGGGCCAGATTTGGCAGTTGCACTGCAACTATGTTAAATTCTTGACCTAATGCCCTCATAATTCCCAGGACCGTAGTCCTTACTAGCCTAAGCCTCCCAGACAACAAGTTTACTTTTTAACCTCCTGGTTTGATCTCAAGGATGTGGCCAAGTTTGCTACAGAAAACTTGTGGAGCTTGGTTTACTCCACTCCCTGTGTCTTTACTCGTCTATTTACCGCGGTATTGCTCTATCTTGGATGGACTACGCTGGAGACATGAGCTGGCATCATTAAGAAGACCAGAGCATGCCTTGCCAGTGGTGACCACGTGCGATGCCAGCCAAAACGATGGTCTAGCCACTATTGTCGTCGGCACGTCTGCTCCGGCCGGTTCTGGCTCGTCCGCGCGTGTCCTACAGCTCCCCCTCGACGTCATCTTCTTGCTGGAACCCTCTCCCCCTCTGTTTTCTTCTCCAGCGAGTCGTTCCAATGGCCCCACATAGCGCTCCTGTGGCCATCGTCCCCTTCCTCCCCCCTGTCCTCTTCCTCCTCTCGTCCCCGAGCGCTACTCGTCTCCGTGACCTCTGCAGCGCGTCCACTTCCCCCTTCTCGCTTTCCCACGTCTCCCCGTGACCGCTGTGGCCGCCAGAGCATTGGCCGGACTTGCCCGGCGGCACTCGGCTCGGCCGCACCTCGTCCCGGCTATATATAGAGCCCGTGAACCCCTCGAGCACTCCAGCAGTCCCTCCTCTCATCTCTACGCTCCCCTGAACCACCCATTCCTCCTCGGATTCCCTCCTCGTCCACCCCCGCTGCTGTGGTCGCCGCCTCAGGTCTCTCTCGATTCCGGTGGTCCCGAGCTCCCCTCGCCGTTCCTCCACCACCACTGCAACTCCCAGAGCCCAGCAAGTCTCCCAGTAGCCTCGGCCTCTCCCCTCCCCCACAGTAGCTCCATATCCACCAGCGACCGGAGCCCCCCGCCACGGGCCCTCCTGCTCCCTTTCCAGCGCTCCTCGCCAGAAACGGAGACCACCCCGAGACGCGCCTCTCCCCCTGAGCATCTGGGTAGGTCGCCCGTCGCGAATGGCGGCCGGACGCGCCGGCAATCGCCGTCTTGGCGATCCTCTCCCTCGGCTGGACACGCGCTCGAGCGGGAGGTTAAAGGAGGTCAGGCTAGGTGGGACCCACTTTGCGCGACCCCACCTGTCGGCGACTGGGTGATAACATGTACGATAAGTGGAGACGCCCCTGGCGCTTTACGCTTTCCGGTACTGAAGGGGTATTGCCTGAAATACGCCTTCCGTTCTCCGAAAACGTATTTGAAGTTTGCGTTTTCTCCTTTTCAGCCTCGCCCGCCGAAGTGGCTATTTTGTGAACGTTCACTGTTTAGTGCATTTTCTGCCTAAAAAGTGAACGGCCATAACTTTTCAACCGTAACTCCGATCGAGGTGATTCCAGCGCTCATGTTCTCTATTCATCGAGCTCTTTCCGTTGGTATCGTTTTCATTATGTTTTCACACAGTGAAAATGACCAATTTGCCCTTGCCCGTAAACAGCCCCCTCTGAGAGAGAACTATTTCTGGCAAATCTTTCTGTGGTCATTCTACACTTTTTCCCAGAGTATTCCTCAACCCCAGGCAAGCCAACCTCTTATCATGAGCCCCGAACTGGCATGTTGACTTTGCTTGCACCCTGTGTGTGTAGTTGCAGTATTTTCTTGCATGTTCGTCTGCAGTTATTTCAGTTATGTTATATGTTCTATGGCTTGCCATGTCATGCTTACCTTTCATGATACCTTTTGCTATGCTTATTAGTATGTTGTTACTAATAATATCATGCCTCTGTTGGGGATTAGTTACATGCCTGTAGAACTGATGTTATGATGATCTGTTACACCGTTGTTATGCTAGTACCTTGTTTTGCCAGGTTCCATATGCTTTAGTTGCTCACTTGATAAGCTTGGTATTTTGTTGATGCATTTTTATGTTGCATGCTCATTGTTGCATTCATGTTAAATATGCTCATGATGATGGAGAAGATAATAACATGACTTAATAATAACAAACCTCCTCCATCATCGATGGGATCGAGTCGTAGTGACACCAAATCGAGCTTCTACAGTGCAGCCACACTTGCCTTTATGGGAGGGCCCTAATGCGATCTATTGTCATGCCTCTCGCCGGTGCCTCCAACGAGGGAAGGTTATGGGCGAGTGCTACCCTGATCAGGTAGGCGTACATAAGCCTTGTGAGCCCGAGTTTGGTTATGTGCATATGTCCCCGTTTGGGACCATTTATTGTTTTGCCATGACGGTGGCCGTTGATGCCTTTGGTAGGCACGGGGCCACCCATGACTTAGCCCAAAGGGGAGTTGGCCGGAGTGGCCGGGAGAGTGTCATGGTAGTAGAGCGGTTTTGTCGGAACGCCGTTGGTCCACCTGAATGGGAGTGCGAGGCCATGGGTTCCGTGGCGTGGGTAGAATGTGCTACCTCTGCAGAGTGTTTATTAGTGTCTATCGATAGCCGCACAGTTCGTAGTAGGTCACACTATCGGGTCTTGGTCGAAACGGAGGATAAACCTTAAATAACTAATGTGATAATAATGTGATATAAAGAATGTGGTGACTTGGACTATGAGATAGTTGTGAGAAGTCACGGTGATGTTTTGATATGATCACAAGACGAGGTCTCGGTGAGTCATGAGTTTGCTCCAAGGAGCCGTGGCAGAGTAAGAGGTTTTTGCATAAAGTTAATATGATATGTCTTCATGGGAGGTAACTGGTAGTGTATTTTCAGCATAGTTTCATGATGCCATGCCATGCCATCCTTTGATTGATATGCTAAATTATGCCATGATTGAGATGCTATGCTATGCCATGTTATGTCATTGCCATGTTAAAAGCATGTTTTGATATGCCTTGTTATTGTCATGCTAGTAGATGCTATGATGTTTTTCATGATTAGTTTGATCTATGACTCTTGTTAATATCATGCCATGTTTAGTTATTGTTCTGAGGTAGGTTGTGGCATGCGCTTGATTCTTGCTTTGTCATCTGCTTGTTTGGATGCTATATATTTGGTTGTCTTGCAAGTACATTCAATGTACTGACCTGGCGTGTCATGCCAGTTTGTAGGTCGTGCCTGGATTGTTTGCTTGTTTGGTCGTGCTAGGCCGTAACCTTGCCAGTCCTGTGAGTTGTGGAGCCCAGCCAGAGTTGATGAGCTGCCAAACCAAGACTTCCGCCATTTAGACAGCCTTAGAGCTATGCCATATGATTTTATTCATCAATGATGTAATCTTCTATACATGTATTTGATGAATATTCTTGTACCTGGAATGCTGCATCATGGACATGTCGTGCGTCAGGTGTTATCACTACAAAAAATACACTTTTGTGATGATACGTGTTTGTCAGAGTAGGTCACGTTTTCTGTCATGCATGTACATCCATGACGATTTTATGACAGAATCAAGATAGTCATACCTGTGCTGTCGTAGAAGTGTTCCATGACATTACCAAAATTATCATCACGGAAGTGTCCACTTCCATGACGATAAATCGCGCGTCATAGAAGTGCTTTCGTCAAGGGTGACCGACATGTGGCATCCACCGTAACGGCTCGCCGTTAAGCTATCGGGTCCGGTTTTGGATCCGATAACCCGTTAACATCCCCGACCAATGGGGATTTTCCACATGTAAAATCATCATTGGCTGGAGGAAACACGTGTCGGCTCACCGTTGGGACAGATGTCATCCACTCATTGGACAGAAGGCGCCTATGATACGTCGACACATGGCATGGCCCAACAGAGACCCATTCCTGTGAAATGGTCGGCCCGCTTGACTTGGTCAAAAGGTGGCGGGCCAGCCCACGGAAAGCCTGTTAATGGCTTGTTCGCATATAGCCCATTTACAGCCCGCTAACCTAGGACGCGTTACGACCTATCCAAATTAGGCCCAATAGCGTCATCTGGGCCGTCCAATATGATTCCAGCTCGTTTTAACTTCTGGCCCATGTATGGCCCATGACGTCTTTCGGCCCATTTGAGGCCCTTTATAACTCTTGGCCCATTCACGGCCCGTGGTGAAACTGGCCCGTAATGAACAGTGTATCTTATGATGCTTCTCCCCCTCTACACTCTTGTAATGGATTGAGTTTTCCCTTTGAAGTTATCTTATCGGATTGAGTCTTTAAGGATTTGAGAACACTTGATGTATGTCTTGCATGTGCTTATCTGTGGTGACAATGGGATATTCACGTGATCCACTCATGCATGTTTTGGTGATCAACTTGCGGGTTCCGTAACATTGTGAACTTATGCATAGGGGTTGGCACACGTTTTCATCTCGACTCTCCGATAGAAACTTTGGGGCACTCTTTGAAGTACTTTGTGTTGGTTTGAATAGATGAATCTGAGATTGTGTGATGCATATCGTATAATCATACCCACAGATACTTGAGGTGACATTGGAGTATCTAGGTGACATTAGGGTTTTGGTTGATATGTGTCTTAAGGTGTTTTTCTAGTACGAACTCTTGAATAGATCGATCCGAAAGAATAACTTTGAGGTGGTTTCATACCCTACAATAATCTCTTTGTTTGTTCTCCGCTATTAGTGATTTTGGAGTGACTCTTTGTGGCATGTTGAGGGATAGTCATATGATCCAGTTATGTTATTATTGTTGAGAGAACTTGCACTAGTGAAAGTATGAACCCTAGGCCTTGTTTCCTAGCATTGCAATATCGTTTGTGCTCACTTTTATCATTAGTTACCTTGCTGTTTTTATATTTTCAGATTACAAAAACCTATATCTACCATCCATTTTGCACTTGCATCACCATCTCTTCGCCGAACTAGTGCGCCTATACAATTTACCATTGTATTGGGTGTATTGGGGACACAAGAGACTCTTTGTTATTTGGTTGCAGGGTTGTTTGAGAGAGAGCATATTCAACCTACGCCTCCCACTGATTGATAAACCTTAGGTCATCCACTTGAGGGAAATTTGCTATTGTCCTACAAACCTCTGCACTTGGAGGCCCAACAACGTCTACGAGAAGAAGGTTGCGTAGTAGACATCAAGCTCTTTTCTGGCGCCATTGCCGGGGAGGTGAGTGCTTGAAGGTATATCTTTAGATCTTGAAATCGAATCTTTTTGTTTCTTGTTTTATCACTAGTTTAGTTTATAATAGAAAACTAGAAAAAAATGGAATTGAGGTTGCCTCATATGCTTCATCTTTTTAATGTCTTTCGTGAAAATAAGGATTCCGATAATTGTGCCAAAGTGTTAGAAGAAGAATGCATTAAAATGTTTGGCACTAAATCTTTGTATGATGAGCATGATTGCAATGTTTTTAGTATGAATTCTTTGAATATCCATGATGCTAATGATATGCAAAGCCACAAGCTTGGGGATGCTATGTTTGATGAAGATGATATTTTTTGTCCCCCAAGTTTTGATGAGCAAATTTATTGTGATGAAAGCACGTCTCCTACTTATGATGATTATTGTGATGACACATATGCTATAAAGAATGAAGATAACCATGAAACTTGTCATCATGATTTTAATTTTCAATTGGATTATGCCTCACAAGATAGTTATTTTGTTGAGTTTGCTCCCACTACTATTCATGAGAAGAAATTTGCTTATGTGGAGAGTAATAAAAAAATTATGCTTGTGCATCAAGAAAATAGTGCTTTATGTGATGGTTATATTGTTGAATTCATTCATGATGCTACTGAAAATTATTATGAGGGAGGAATATATGCTTGTAGGAATTGCAATAATATCTAGTTTCCTCTCTATGTGCTTAAAGTTTTAAAGTTATGCCTGTTTTGCCTTCCTATGCTAGTTGGTTATTGTTCCCATAAGTTGTTTGCTCACAAAATCCCTATGCATAGGAAGTAAGTTAGACTTAAATGTGCTAGTCATATTATTTATGATGCTCCCGCTATGTTTCCATTCTTATCTTTTATGTGAGCATCATTGAAATGATCATGCCTAGCTAAAAAGGCATAAAAGAAAAGCGCTCGTTGGGAGACAACCCAATATTTACCCCTACTGTTTTTGTGTGTTCACATGATTATGATACTGTAGTAATCATGTTTTATAGCTTTTGTTTCAGTAAAGTGCCAAGTAGAACCTTTGGGAAGACTTGGGTGAAAGTTAATGTGATCTTGCTGTAAAAAACAGAAACTTTGCGCTCACGAGATTAGCTGTCATTTTCTATAGAAGAGTGATTTTAAGTTGATTCTATTTGCAGAAGATTAATAGACAAATTCCTCACTTCCACCAGTTTAGTTAAGAATTTTTGGAGTTCCAGAAGTATACGTTTGATACAGATTACTACAGACTGTTCTGTTTTTGACTGATTCTGTTTTCATTATGTTGTTTGCTTATTTTGATGAATCTATGAGTATTATCGGAGGGTAGGAACCATAGAGAAGTTGGAATACAGTAGATATTACACCAATATGAATTAAGAATGGGTTCATAACAGTACCAAAAGTGGTTTTATTTTCTTATACTAACAGAGCTTACGAGTTTTCTGTTGAGTTTTGTGTTGTGAAGTTTTCAAGTTTTGGGTAAAGATTCGATGGACTATGGAATAAGGAGTGGCAAGAGCCTAAGCTTGGGGATTCCCAAGGCACCCCAAGGTAAAATTCAAGGATAACCAAGATCCTAAGCTTGGGGATGCCCCGGAAGGCATCCCCTCGTTCGTCTTCGTTCATTGGTAAACTTTACTTGGAGCTATATTTTTATTCACCACATGATATGTGTTTTGCTTGGAGCGTCATTTTATTTTCTTTTGTCTTGCTTGCTGTTTGAATGAAATACCAAGATCTGAAATTCTTAAATGTTAGAGAGTCATCACATAGTTTCATAATTATTCGACTACTCATTAATCTTCACTTATATCTTTCAAAGTAGTTTGTCGTTTGCTCTGGTGCTTCACTTATATCTTTTTAGAGCACGGCGGTGGTTTTATTTTGAAGAAATAGATGAACTCTCATGCTTCACTTATATTATTTTGAGAGTCTTTAGAACAGCATGGTAATTTGCTTTGGTTATGAATTTAGTCCTAATATGATGAGCATCCAAGATGGGTATAATAAAAACTTTCATATAAAGTGCATTGAATACGGTGAGAAGTTTGATACTTGATGATTGTTTTGAGATATGGAGATAGTGATATTAAAGTTGTGCTAGTTGGGTAATTGTGAATTTGAGAAATACTTGTGTTGAGGTTTGCAAGTCCCGTAGCATGCACGTATGGTAACCGTTGTGTAACAAATTTGAAGCATGAGGTATTTCTTTGATTGTCATCCTTTGTGTGGAGGTCGGGATCGCGCGATGATTAACTCCTACCAACCCTTCCCCTAGGAGTATGTGTGTAGTAATTTGTTTTGATGACTTGTATATTTTTTCAATAAGTATGTGAGTTCTTTATGACTAATGTTGAGTCCATGGATTATACGCACTCTCACCGTTCCATCATTGCTAGCCTCTTCGATACCGTGCATTGCCCTTTCTCACCTTGAGAGTTGGTGCAAACTTCGCCGGTGCATCCAAACCCCTTGATATGATATGCTCTATCACACATAAACCTCCTTATATCTTCCTCAAAACAGCCACCATACCTACCTATTATGGCATTTCCATAGCCATTCTGAGATATATTGCCATGCAACTTTCCACCGTTCCGTTTATTATGACACACTTCATCATTGTCATATTGCCTTGCATGATCATGTAGTTGACATCGTATTTGTGGCAAAGCCACCATGCCTAATTTTTCATGCATGTCACTCTTCATTCATTGCCCATCCCGGTACACTGCCGGAGGCATTCATATAGAGTCATACTTGGTTCTAGTATCGAGTTGTAATCATTGAGTTGTAAATAAATAGAAGTGTGATGATCATCATTAATAAAGCATTGTCCCCCCCAAAAAAAGAGAAAGGCCAAAAAAAAGGAAGGCCCAAAAAAAGGAAAAAAAAGAAAAGAAAAGAAGGGACAATGCTACTATCCTTTTTCCACAGTTGTACTTCAAAGTAGCACCATGATCTTTATGATAGAGAGTCTCTTATATTGTCACTTTCATATACTAGTGGGAATTTTTCATTATAGAACTTGGCTTGTATATTCCAACGATGGGCTTCCTCAAATGCCCTAGGTCTTCGTGAGCAAGCAAGTTGGATGCACACCCACTTAGTTTCTTTTGTTGAGCTTTCATACATTTATAGCTCTAGTGCATCCGTTCCATGGCAATCCCTACTCCTTGCATTGACATCAATTGATGGGCATCTCCCTAGCCTGTTGATTAGCCGCGTCAATGTGAGACTTTCTCCTTTTTTGTCTTCTCCACACAACCCCCATTATCATATTCTATTCCACCCATAGTGCTATATCCATGGCTCACGCTCAGGTATTGCATGAAAGTTGAAAAAGTTTGAGAATACTAAAGTATGAAACAATTGCTTGGCTGAAACCGGGGTTGTGCATGATTTGAATATTTTGTGTGACGAAGATGGAACATAGCCAAACTATCTGATTTTGTAGGGATGAACTTTCTTTGGCCATGTTATTTTGAGAAGACATAATTGCTTGGCTAGTATGCTTGAAGTATTATTATTTTTATCTCATATTAAACTTTTGTCTTGAATCTTTCAGATATGAATATTCATGCCACAGTAAAGAAAATTACAATGACAATTATGTTAGGTAGCATTCCACATCAAAAATTCTGTTTTTATCATTTACCTACTCGAGGACGAGTAGGAATTAAGCTTGGGGATGCTGATACGTCTCCAACGTATCTATAATTTTTGATTGTTCCATGCTATTGTATTATCCATCTAGGATGTTTTATATGCTATTTTATATGATTTTTGGGAGTAACCTATTAACCTAGAGCCCAGTGCCAGTTTCTGTTTTTTCCTTGTTTTTGAGTTTTACAGAAAAGGAAACCAAACGGAGTCCAATTGACCTGAAACTTGACGGAGATTATTTTTGGACCAGAAGAAGCCCACGAAGCATCGGAGATGGACTAGAAGAGTCCCGGCTGCCCATGAGGGTGGGGGCGCGCCCCCCTACCTCGTGGACAGACCGGAGACTCCCCCTGACTTGTTCCCGTCGCACCTCTTATATATACAGAAACCCCCAGAACATAATCTACATCGGGAGTTCCGCCGCCGCAAGCCTCTGTAGCCACCAAAAACCAATCGGGACACTATTCCGGCACCCTGCCGGAGGGGGGATCCATCACCAGTGGCCATCTTAATCATCCCGACGCTCTCCATGACGAGGAGGGAGTAGTTCACCCTCGGGGCTAAGGATATGTACCAGTAGCTATGTGTTTGATCTCTCTCTCTCTCTCTCTCTCTCTCTCTCTCTCGTGTTCTTGATTCGGCACGATCTTGATGTATCGCGAGCTTTGCTATTATAGTTGGATCTTATGATGTTTCTCCCCCTCTACTCTCTTGTAATGGATTGAGTTTTCCCTTTGAAGTTATCTTATCGGATTGAGTCTTTAAGGATTTGAGAACACTTGATGTATGTCTTGCATGTGCTTATCTGGGGTGACAATGGGATATTCACGTGATCCACTTGATGTATGTTTTGGTGATCAACTTGCGGGTTCCGTAACATTGTGAACTTATGCATAGGGGTTGGCACACGTTTTTGTCTTGACTCTCCGGTAGAAACTTTGGGGCACTCTTTGAAGTACTTTGTGTTGGTTTGAATAGATGAAACTGAGATTGTGTGATGCATATCGTATAATCATACCCACAGATACTTGAGGTGACATTGGAGTATCTAGGTGACATTAGGGTTCTGGTTGATATGTGTCTTAAGGTGTTATTCTAGTACGAACTCTTAAATAGATCGATCCAAAAGAATAACTTTGAGGTTGTTTCGTACCCTACAATAATCTCTTCGTTTGTTCTCCGCTATTAGTGACTTTGGAGTGACTCTTTGTTGCATGTTGAGGGATAGTTATATGATCCAGTTATGTTATTATTGTTGAGAGAACTTGCACTAGTGAAAGTATGAACCCTAGGCCTTGTTTCCTAGAATTCCAATATCGTTTGTGCTCACTTTTATCATTAGTTACCTTGCTGTTTTTATATTTTTAGATTACAAAAACCTATATCTACCATCCATTTTGCACTTGTATCACCATCTCTTCACCGAAGTAGTGCACCTATACAATTTACCATTGTATTGGGTGTGTTGGGGACACAAGATACTCTTTGTTATTTGGTTGCAGGGTTGTTTGAGAGAGACCATCTTCAACCTACGCCTCCCACGGATTGATAAACCTTAGGTCATCGACTTGAGGGAAATTTGCTACTGTCCTACAAACCTTTGCACTTGGAGGCCCAACAACGTCTACAAGAAGAAGGTTGCGTAGTAGACATCAATATGAAACTCATTTTGGTAAATCAGTTCAGTATTAAAGTGGACAGGATAACAGCATGAAACAAATATATATATATATGTACCATGGTCACTTTATGGTCTATATCATTCTAGTTTTTGTTGCCAAATCAAGATAGAGACACAGTTCAAATAATATTTGTTCAAGAGAAAGCAGAATAGATAGAATATAAGTGTGGGAAACTATAGAGCAATAACAACACTTGTATGTGCATGACATGAGAACATAACTGTTTATTCAATTGAAACTGAAATCAACATAGAGCAAGTTACAACAGCAAACCAGTTAAAGAAACAGGTTTAAAACATACCTGTTGCGCCATTGGAGTTTCAATTCCATCCTTCAAATTTGAAAATAGTTGATGCAAGAGCAAACCAGTAAATACAGTGATGCAAGAGCAAAGGAGTATGAACCATAGCTACAGAACCTGACCTGAGAACAATTATTCTTCTCCTTT
Source organism: Aegilops tauschii subsp. strangulata (assembly GCF_002575655.3). Lineage (NCBI taxonomy): Eukaryota > Viridiplantae > Streptophyta > Magnoliopsida > Poales > Poaceae > Aegilops > Aegilops tauschii. The sequence goes on from NC_053039.3 coordinate 493,192,483, forward strand.
AAGCGTTGAGTTGGGATTCAGAGTGGTGGTCCTCGTGCTTTCGGCACTGCAGTTCCCTTACCAACTACTCGTGTTTGGGTGCTCTGTGGTGGAGACGGTGCTGTGTCAACTGGAACTGGGTTACTATCTGCCGGGGTTGGGGTTAGAAGGGGTGTAGCTGGTTCTCTGTCCAACTGGGTAGGGGTACAATCTGCGAGAGTCTGGGTTATGTGTGGTGGGGCTGGTTCTTGGGCAAGTACAACTATGGTTCTATCTGCATCAATTGGTATCACTATCTTTTCTTAAGACCGTGTTGTTACTCCCTTAGATACTGCCATCACCCTCTCCAATTCAAATGGCTGATAAACAAGAAAATTAATTGAATGTACAGACATTGTATGATAGACTGCAATGGATAGTGGGGAATAAAAGAGGGCATGAAATAATTCACATTTATGTTGTCTAACCAAACAGGATAGCATGACACAATTTCACATATATGATGGCTAACTAAATAGGATAGCATGACACAATTTCACATTATGATGGCTAACTAAAAAAGATGGAAAGACATAGTTCGAAATATGATGACTATGTAAACATGATGACATGATATAACTAGATAATGTGTTTATTAAATAGGTTGGCATGCCATAATTCACATACATGCCGCCTATGGAAACATGATAGCATGATATAATTCACGGATAGAATGACATAATTCAAAATATGATGACTGTAAACACTAAACAGGATGAGATGATATAACTATATGATGTCTTTATTAAATGGGTTGCCATGCCATAATTCAGATAGATGCTGTGTATGTAAACATGATGGCATGATATAATTCAAATATATGATTTATATAGTAAGCAAGTAAGCAGATGGAAATCCATATATGATGTAAAAACTAAGCAATGCAAGACAACATGCTGACATGGATAATATAACCCTGCCAATTTTGAGCATAGACGTCAGGGGGGAAATAGGAATGGTCATCAATCTCTGAATCCTCCTCTGAGGAGCTCTCTGCATCCAGCAAGATGTCTGCTTCAGCAGGTAGCATTGTCTGCTCTGAATACCTTGTTTTCACTCCAGATACTTCCATCACCGCTTCAAATGGCTGATGCATAGGAAGAGTAGTTGAATATACAAATGTTGTCGAGAAATAGAACATGTAATACAAAAAATGATAGCATGATATAATTCACATACATGATGATTGGCTCAACAGCATGGCATTGCATAATTCACATATATAATGCGTGTGCAACAAGATAGCATTACATAATTCACATATATAATGTCTTGCAACAAGATGGCAATGCATAATTCACATATATGGTAATTCGACACTAAACAGGTGGCATTCACACAAAGCATGTCTAAACTAATCAAATGACATAGCAATGCAAGACACCATACGAACGATATGAGCAACATAACCCTGCCAAGTTAGAGCATACACCTCGGGGGGAAATAGGACTGGTCATCTGCCTCTGAATCCTCCTCTGAGGAGCTATCCGTAACCAGCGAGATATGCGCTTCGTCAGATAGTATAGTCTGTTCTGAAGACCTTGTTTTCACTCCAGAATTTTCCATCACCGTGTCAAACGGCTGATGCACACGAAGAGTAGTTGAATGTACTAACATGGTTGAAAAATGTAATACGTAATGAAAAAAGGATGGCCTGATATAATTCACATATAAGATGACTGGCTAAGCAGGATGGCATTGCAAAATTCGCATATATGATGCCTGGCTAAACGAGATGGCGTTGCATAATTCACATAAACGATGAATAAACTAAACAGATGGCATTCACACAAAGCATGTCTAAACTAAGCATATGACATATTTGATGTATAAAGTAAGCAATGCAAGGCACCATATGCATGATATAACCAACATCAGCATGCCAAGTTAGAGCGAAGACCTCATGGGGTAAATAGGAGTCGTCTTCTCCTTCTGAATCCCCCTCAAAACAGATATCTTCCTCTCGATTACAATCCGAAATGGGTGGAGGGGGCTGCCTTTGCACCTACCATGGAGCGACATCTGCATGAAATTTTATTGCCATGCAAGGCTCGTCTCTTTTGCTCTACATGTTCAGTTCCGTTGTGTACAATAACTGGCAGGCACAGGAATAAAACATAGTGAGATTATGTAAGGAGTGCATGCAGAAATCCAGAGTGATGGTAGCAACCTGTGGATAGACCCAAAACCAATGATAGCAGGCAGATAATGGCTTCAGTTAAAAAATACAGATAATGGCTTCTTTACTGTTTGTTTCCCACCCAACATGAAACTCATAGTAGACACCAGAGATTAACCAGATAGTAGATAGATACTATTGATTGCGGCCCCGATATGTACCCCACAACCATTTAAAAACTCAAGTTTGACCATTAGTTTGGAGCTGACTCAGAGTCTAATCGGTGAACAGGACGATAAAGTAGCATGTAAAATTAAGCGATGCATAACGTAAGCAGACACGAAAGAGTGCGACCTCTCTTGCGGACCAGTGTAGTCCTCAAGGTCATCAGCTCGGTTGATGATGGTAATGCAGTTGTCATGGCTGCCGGCGGCGGGGAAGAAGATCTGAGGTGGCAAAAGACAGTCTGGAGGCCGGATCCCTGCTGTGCTGGACCCTTCTGTCGTTGGAGCAGCTGAGCTTGGGTGGACGACGGCGCAGCAGGAGCGGGACAAACCACAGAAGGTTTTCTTTGACAACTATCTGTAAGAGAAGTAATTCTGTAAGGGCTCATTTGAATTGGAGGGTTCTAACAAAGCAGGGATAGGAAATACACATTAATAGGATAGGAATGCACGTGCAAAACAGAGAATTTAAAAACACAGGATTTCTGCCAATCTGGGTGTTTGGTTCACAAGAATTGGAATATCACAGGATGCAAAGAAGCATGGTGATATTAAGTCAAACCACAAGAAAATGTATGGTTATAATGCTATTATGCTACTATCTCTTAGTCTTGTGCTTCATGAATAGGAATTCGAAAAGGAGGACAAGTGGAAATTAAAATCCGTGCGGTTTTTCTTTCAAGGAGACACTAAAGGAACAAATCCTACAGTTTTCCTTTGCTCCATTCCTTTGAACCAAATGCATGAATAGTAGTACCATAGGAAACTTTCCAATTCCTATGTTTTTCCTTCACTTTCCTTTCAAGCACTGACGATTCTAGTAGGCAGGCTTGAGCAAGGAAAAGCTACACTCAAAAAATGTTTTTGTGCTACTTGTCTACTTCTACTACTTTGGACCCAGGCCACTGCCCTACTAGCTCAACTCCCAGGCCCATCGACAAATGCACAGCTCAAACACGCAGAGATAAATAATGATGGCGTTCAAGAGAGTCCATCACGGACAACTAAGTTGCCTGGTACCTCACTGCTTGTCATATAGTAGGATAAACTAATCGTATTTCACGTTGCTACGTGTGCTTAGTGGACAATATATATAACATGTAGAGTAAAAAGAAGATGCAACAAGTGTACAACCTCTTTGGCGAAGCCATGTCGAGCTCAGCATGATTGGGTTGGTCGGTGAGGATGATCCGGCTGACTTGGCTGTCGGAGGAGGGGAAGAAGATCTTAGGCATCTTGAGATGGAGCCCGGGGTACTGCTCCGCTGTGATGGAGGGTTTCGTCATTGGAGCAGCTCCGATGAGTTGTACGACGCCGAGGCTGAAGCGGGACAGGAGAGACAACGTTAACCTGAGTGGAATTCTAATAGCATCTCCAATAGATGACGTAAAATACATAACCACAAAGTGCTAGATGTAAAATACATCAGCCGCTCATCTCTGAACTTAACTGTCGAAACTGAATTTAAGTGTCGAAACTGAACTTAACTATCGAAACTGAATTTTGCTGCCGAAACTGAATTTTACTGTCGAAACTGAACGCACTAGCTAGTAGTAGAAAAGCAGTAGCAGCAGTAGCAGCGCGTGCGAGAGCCGGGGCAGCTGGTCGTGTAGCAGCATCAGGTGAGGCTACATGTCAGTTGACTGAATTTTTCATCTCTGGTCAGTCGATTTTCCAGCCGTTGGATACAAAATCAAGGCCCTGCAGTTCATCTTCAACCTCCACCCCCCTGAGCCGCCAGCCACCACCGACCAAACCGCCGCCCCCCACCGCCCCGCCCGTCCCGAAACCACTCCCCACCACCGGTCCGCCGCCACCTCGGACATCCCTCTAGGCCCCCCGTGCCGACCTTTTTCTCTGGCGATCCCCACGCCACCGCCACACCACCGCCGCCACCCTGAACCCTAAGGTAGATAGTGGGGTACCTCTCCGGTGAGCCCCCCTACCCGCTGTTGCTGGTTCTTCCTTAACTCCGGCGACCCCCCCCCCCCTAAAAATCGACTGGCCCAAAAGTCGATTCAGTCGACTGAAGTGTAGCTAAATCGGAGCAGCATCGCAAGCAAGAGCAAGAGCGAGAGCAACAACGCAAGCAAGAGCAAGGACAATAGCAAGAGCAGACCAAGCAGGGGACCGAGAGCAAGAGCAGAGCAGCAGCGCGAGCGAGAGCTAAAGCAGCAGCAGCTCCTACTGATGTAGACAGCGCCGCCGAGGGAGCGACGCCATGGAGGAAGTGGCTGGCAAAGCCGCCGTGGATGGAGCCGCGCCGTGGCGGCTTGGAACCAAGCGCCGGCAGCACCGTGAGATCGAATCAAGAAGAAAATGCGGTGATTAGTGTACAACCTCTTTGGTGGCGCCGATTAGGCCTCAGCTTCATCCGAGGAAATGGTGATGATGATGCTCTTCCGGTGGTACAGGTGAAGACGGCGGTGTGGGAATGGAGGTGGTGCAAAAGACGAGGGGAACGTCGGGGCAGCTCCTTGGAGGTGGAGGACGGGGTGGCTGAACCGGCGGGACGACGAGGTCGACGATGGATCCTCATCCGGTACGTGGATGAGGGACGTCGAGGTGTTGCTGTGGAGGAGGTCGTCGGGGAAGAGGCTCTGGCTGGGTGGCGGACAGAGGAGGGTGTGGGGCTTCACGTGTTTTCGCGGCCTCGGTGTACGAATGGGTGGGCGGATGGGATGGGAGTGGGGAACCATGGCTTAGGGACGCGCTTGTCCGAAATGTGGGGTAAGTTACAAAAGTACCCCCACCGATTTGAGCTAGGTGGTTCTTTCGGTTCAGGGGTATCACGGGACGTGTGTCGGGATTTCACAGGAGGTGGGAGTTTTCGCGAGTGTTGTAATTTTGGAATAGCAAGGTGCGGGTTGAGATGGAGGGAGTTGTCGAGGCACAACGAGACCAAGATATATCTTAAATATTTCGGGGTAACAAGGCGCGGGTTGAAATTTCCGGACAAGCCCAACGTGTACTGTACCAAATCAATTCGCACTTCCATCGACGAAAAAAGAAAAAGAAATCAATTCGCAGCACACAAGAGAGTCTAGTCCCGTGTACTGTACCAAATCAATTCGCACTACAAATGTCATTCAAAACTTTGAATTCATGTTATGTTCAATTAAAATATTTCGCTACGTGTATAATGCATGCAACCTGCTACTCAAATGAATGTTTCAGTGCATTCCAAACGTATATACTACCGCTTCAATATGAACTAAATTTGAATTCGTTGCTCTATTTGAATAAGATCTACAATAATGATTGTTGTGAAGTCAAACCATTTGAATTCGTTTCTCTATTTTAATAAGATCTACAATAATCATTATTGTCAAGTTCAACCATCGTTTGTGTATTATCTTCACAGCACACCACATGATTACTCTCGAGTTAGATATGAACTATGTGTACTATATGAACTCGAACTCGATATTTTGAATCCACTTTATGTTGATTTTGAATCACAGTACATTTCAAGCTCTAACTAGATCTTCATAATCTAAACCATGTCTCATATGTATAATGTGTTTATCACATAATGTATGGTGCCCCACCCCCTACGCCTACAAGTATTTAGATGTGAGTTGCAAACACCACACATTACCACAAATTCAAATAAAATGCAAGATTGTTTGATATATAGTATTGTTTAGATTGTTCGATATTTAGGTGTAAGCTGCAAACGCCACACATTATCACAAATTCAAAATAAATGTGAGATTGTTCGATGTATAGTATGGTTTAGATTGTTCGACATTTAGTTGTGAGTTGCAAACGACATGCATTATCACATTATGGTATAACATGTACAAAACCACAACATGCGTATCACCGCTATATTCATTCATGCATATGTTTATAACACTATGATCTCCTATTCAAATATATGAATCCACTTTCTTATCAAATTATGATCTTTGTTAGTCTCTTACACCCGCACAATCCTCTAACCTTTGTAGCTAGCACTAACTTTCTCTCGTGCATCCACACGCCCTCCTCGCCCTCCCCCTCCCTCGGCATTCTATCCATCGCGCACATTCATTCTTTTCTTTAGGTCGTTCTCCCACAGTCTCCACAATACCTTTCCGACACACACCGATCGATAAACCTCTCCAGCGTCTGCCTATAACATACGTACACACGCACCTTCCATCTCCTCCTTTTTGTGTCCATGCCTCGTGTCTCTCATACGGTCCCACACACATGTAAACTCTCGCCCCTCTTTTCATCGATCTCACAACCGCACACTCCTCCCCCTATCTAGCTAGTAGCTCGGCCTCTCGCACCACCTCCTAGCTCCATTCTCTCTGTATATCCGTCTCGCTGGGCCTTATTTGCCTCTAACAAATGGATGTAAACCGACCGATATCCCGCTATACATATAGCTAGCTAGGTCCTTATTACTCGTTTTTTCCCACGCGTCGATCGATCTACCTCATTAGTTATGTCTCTCCCTTCCTCCGACAAACAACAATTGATCTACCAATCTAGTTAGGTTTGCTTAGCAAACACATGGTTCCCCTTCATCATCCATGCATGTGTCCCGATAGATCTATCACGCACAGGCACACACAGACACACATCCCCACTCTTATTGATATTATTGTAGTTCTACCCTCAGTTTGTCTAGTAGGCCTCTCCCACCATCTTTGAGAAGCAACTCCATCACCCATCCAGCACTCTACCCCTCTCCCTCCCTCTCTCTCTCCTCTCTCTCTCTCTCTCTCTCTCTGTCCCAACCTATTTCCCGTCCTTCAGTTATGTATGGATGTCGACCGATCTCCCTCAAGACATAGCTGGGTCTCTCCTTCTCAACACATATACGGGTCGTTCTACCTCTCTAGTTAGGCGTCTGCCTCCCCCCTCCCCCCTCCCCCCCGCCCCCCACACACACAGATACATCGAGCGCTCTAGTCATGTCTCCCTGCCACACACAAACTTGCCTTGTGCCCTCTGACGTTCTGGTAGGTCAGTCGCCCTATATCTTTGACTTGCACACACACAATTTCGATGGCTCTCTTCATCCATCTCGCACCCACCCACTTGATCCTCTCTTCGACTCTATCGATATCTATGACCCCTCCCTCTCTTCTCGTGGATCGCCCCCTCTGGCCCTCTCTATATGATATGGATATGCCTCTATTTCACACACATTGCATGCAACATTTTGTTTGAGATGTCATCGACACATATTCCCACAAATACATTCACGAAATCACCCCCCAAAACAAAAAACACTCACGAACGCACACGCCATCTGTCTAGGTTTGTATCTCTCTCACACACACCCACGTAGGTGGGGGACATGCACGAAGAGAAGAGGTGCACGCACGGCGCACGTACTCCCGTCTCTTTCCCAACATCACCCGTGCAGGTACACGGTGGAGCTCATTTCTCTACGAAAAGGCATCCCACATGGTAATTTGACACGTGTACTGGTTGTCCACTTGATGGAGGATCGTCTACCATGGGTGAACAAACAAATTGCAAGTTGATGCGTTATGTTAAAAAAGAGGCAAACCATGTGGGGCCTACCTTAGAGGCAAGGCTCTATACACTGGAGTACTTTTGATGTGACCCGTCAACTCGCAGAACGAGGAGAAGCTTGCTTAGTAGGCCGTCTCCTCGCCCACGGGCGCGGTGGCTCTCAAGATGAGGTGAAGCTTTCTTACTAGTACGCCTTACGCCCGCTCCCTCGCCCACGCGCGCGGTGGCTGGCAGGACGAGGAGAAATTTTTACTACTCCCTCTGTTTACTCCTCGTCCCTACCTTGGTTAGAGAGATTATCATATTGTTTGGAATATATGTCCTTTAGTAGATTTCAATATGAACTAGTAGTACACACTCCAAACACTGATGTATATAAACATATTTTAGAGTGTAGATTCACTCATTTTGCTCCGTATGTAGTCCATATTGAAACTGACGTAATAGTACGCACTCTCCCTCGCCCCTCGACCCTCGGCCACGTGGTGGACGTGCAGCAATTCATTCGGTCTCATATAGCCAGAATGATATATACTGCAGTACCATTATTGCTCGACTTCCCAAAGAGGCGAAGAGCCAATCGCAAGGTTAATATTTTGGAGATGCCAAGCGCAAGGTTTATAGGAGAATGAGTAGTAGGTGTCGCGTCATTTATAAATAAAGTTTTTTTCTTCAGTGGCACGTACACAATATAAATAGGTTCATATGGAGAGAAAAGGAAACCGCTCAACTATATACATAGGCAGGACGAGCCTACACGATTGCTTGCTGGGGTTGCTCTCTTCAGTCTTCACACTCTCTCGCAGAAAACGACTGTGGCCACATCTCTAACATCCCGGCGGATCACGTCCACCGGGGGAAGGGGTGGATGCTTAGTGTAGATGCGGTCGCTGTTGCCGACGGCGAAAACCCACTATCGGCACGTCCCGATCAGGGGTCCCCGCCATTCTCTCTCACAAAGCCGGTGAGGTTGCCTTCGTCCATTGCTCACTGACACAACGTGGGCAGTTGCCGCCTCCCTCCACCCTCCTCTAGGTTGAGCTACGTCCCGACATCCCTCAGGTACAACTCCCTTTACAGCCGGCTTGCACCACTGCTCCAGCTGCCCACATCACTCCATGTGGATATTTCTCTACTTCTTTGCCCCGCACATACCTCTACTGGCTTCTACGTACTGTATTTGTGATGAGTTTATGTCTCATGAACTACTCCCAGTAATCTTATTCTAATCACGCTTCTTCAATTTCTTTGCCACAGGGATGCTCATCTCGATTTTGGTGAAACTGCACAAAATGATCCGATGGTCAAAGGGTTGCAAACTTCATTTCTTCGGAAGCTCCAACGTTGCCAGCAAATTAAAGCCTGGTTAGGGTTTACGGTTCAAGGGCTAGGGACTGCATGGATCATTTTTTCTTTAGTCGTCTCTGTTCCAAAATAAGTGTCAACTTTAGTAGTAGTACAACTTTGTACTAAAGTTTGCATAAAGTTGAGACACTTATTTTGGAATGGAGGGAGTACATATTGGCTATGATCTTTCAATCATTGAGATGCAATAGCATGCATGTTAGTCTCCTTTGTATTTGATGAAATGTTGCAACGGGCAACCTTGGACGCAAGATACATGAAACCGAAGCTGGAAGCTTTATAGCATTGTACAAATTTATCTCGCTGATAAATTACAGTACCTACTATACTAGTACTATGTAAAGAGTTAGGTGTTGCACGGTGTCCAGAAAATATGGTGATAGTGTGAGGTGGGCCATGTAATCTCTGAGCCTGCGTGTTTTCACTACTCTCACACTCCTCCACTGTAAGAATGGAGAAAATTGTAATCTAGTAGTACCTCCTTCTGCCGAAAGCGTGGGACATCCAGCAGTCCTACCACCTCAGTAATAATGACCAATGAGCCGTCAAATCACATAGACCCAGTAGTAAGTTGGACGGACGAAGCAACCATCACTCTTGAATCCGCTTCTCCCTTCAACGCAGGCGCCAGTGAGAGGTCGCGTCCGCTCTGCCCGGGCATGAATGCGGCACCGATTCTTTGGAGCGGCACTGACTGTTTCGGGCGGGAAGCGCGCGCGGGTGATGGAGGGGCTTTGGGTGGACCAGGCTGGTCAGGAGCGGGCATGGCAGCTGTCCCGCCTGTCCCGACCGGACGCCCGGAAACGAGAGGATGCACTGACTCTCGCAGCTAAATCGTACACTACACACCATCTCTCTGTAGGAGTAGGTCGATGTATCGCTCTCTCTAACACACACATGCTGTTAAACACACACACACACATGCCGAGGTAAAATGAGTATATCTCAATTAATGAAGACTTGCATGTTACCATCCATATGTTACTACCTACTATGAAAGTAGTAACATAGACTAGTAACATATGCATGTTACTAGTCCAAGTTACTCAACATTATGACCAGCCTAGCAATGTAACCAAACGCTCCTTACTCTGCCTTGTTATCTCCCCCGGAAACCCAATGCATGGAGCGCAACTACGCGTTGATCAGTCAAGAAATCAAAGTCGGCTTGCATGCGAGTTAATACGTGGCCCTGCATTGTATCTAAAACGGCATCTCTTAGTTGTTGTGATTAATTATTGCATTTAGAGACAGAAATCAGGGCTTTTATTGGAGGAAGGACCGGTCAAGTTTCTCCTTCTCCTCCAATCTGCTTGCACCTTGGTCCCGCTGCACCTTCTAACGTGATTTATTACACCTAGATGGAGGGAGTAGTATGAGATACGGTGGCACACTGACTTAGGTCGAATACAAGTGCCCAAAATGGTGTGCATGTTATAATAAGGATTCACTTAAAATAGTACGTGAGCGAACAGAGGAATCAATTGGACAGTGTTCACGAGCAGTAGCGAGATGTGTGAGGTAAGATACACCGCTGACGCTTTTAATTTTTCTTATTAATTTGTTTGTTTCACCCTCTGACTGGTGGGACCCAACGTACTACGTGGAGAAAAGTAAGGTGACTAAGGCTGCATTATTTCTGTACTACCAACACCGCTTTAAATCCCAAAAGACCTTACCACCAAAGGCACATGACACGATTATGATTTAAATCCCAATGACTCCCATGCAAAAAAAACACGACATGCTTGTCACATGAATGCAGGAATGTATAAAAGGTTATTTTCCTCTCGTTAAACATGACGTGAGGGTGGTGTAGCTGGTTAGCCTGTTCGCTCATCAAACTTGAGGTCTTGGGTTCGATAACTACACTTGAGCATAATTTTGTTTTTGTTCGACTTCTTTCTTCCACCCAATGACAGGTAGGCCCCGCATGATAGAGAGAGAAAGTGATCTGGAGCGGTGCCAGGAGGATTCTTTGACTGGTCAAAATGGATGGATACGGAGCTATACGATCTTGTAGTGACCGTATAATCACCTCATCACGTATACGATGCAGCCTCGGCGCTTGTTTTCTAGGGTTTGCACTCTTCACACTCTCTCTCCAGTATATATATACACGCTGGAGCCTCAGCGCTTGTAGGTGCTCTCTTCACACTCTCTCACCCTCTCCAGATCTAAACAAGACTTCGTTGGCCTCTCTTTCTCCCCTCACTGCTGGTCAAAGAGCCGGCAGGATCCGTCCGTCGGGAAGGGAAGGAGGCTTAACGCTGTTGCCGTCGGCGAGGGAGGGAATCCACTACCGGCGCAGCTGTTCTCTTTCACCCAGCGGCGGCACGGGAGGGCCTCCGACCCCTTCTTCCTCGCCGCCGTACATAGTGTGGGTTGTACGGCCTCCGGTCGCCCACCGAACCACACCCCAAGAACCTTAAGGTATAATTTACTTATTCCACATGCATTGCTCTAGCTACATGTAGGCTTTTTCCTCTTCTGCACTCGAATCTAGGTGTTGGATCAAACAGGAAAGTAGTGGGGAAATTTGTGTAGCATGAATCTAGGACGTGGTTCAAAGAGGAAAGGAAGGGGGAAAGTAATAGTACAGACTGGCTATCCAGCACCTACGTTGGTCGAAAAGGGAAAACACTGACAAACGCAGCACGCACATCTGTAATGAACGGATCTTGTTGTCACATCCCTAGCTTCTGACATTGCACTAGGCTAACTTCATGTGTGCATCATGTTTAAACTTTGAAAGAAACTTGAAATGGGGATTGCCTAAACCCTAGCATTAAAGGAATTCACTAGGTTCAACCAAAATATTTCCAGTAAATCCAAATGGCTTTCAAAAATGTTCATCATTCTTGCAAAATGCTGGAAACAGTAACCAGAGGTGATGCACATCTTTCCATGACATATTTCGGCTCTGGATTAAATCATACTCTATTTGCATTTGGGCATTTAAATGCTATTAAATATTTTAAATGATCAAATAATCATAAACTAAAATGTTTACTGTAGGATATATTCCCAACAGTGATCATGAGTAGTTTCATTATTTTTGGAAGTGTCTAAGTATTTTTAATAAAGCCCTAAAGACTACAGAATATTAGAAAACAGAAAGAAATAAAAAAAGAGAGAAAGGCCAGAGGCCACTTACCTGGCGCCCACCCGCAGCCCAGCAGAGGCCCGGCCCACCCGGCCGTGCCAGTCATCCCCCACCTCTGCCAGTAGGCAGAGGAGGGACACCGCGACGCCGCCGCGCGCGCCACGGCGTCACCTGCTTGCCGCCCGCGCCTCTGGACGATCTGGACGACGCCCACGTCGCCCGCTCGACCGCCCCGACACCTGATTCGCCCCCTGCACCTCTCCCTCGCCTCGCCTCCGCCATGGCAGACGCTGCCGAGCTCGCGCCGGCGTGAACCTCGCAGCCACCGTGCTCCCCTCGCCTTCCCGTGCTGTCCAGCAGCTCCGTCTCGACGCCCTCGTCCTCTCAGCCGAGTCATGCAACGCCGAACGGCCTGCATCCCCCTGCACCCTCGACTTCGCCGCCTCTGCTCCGAGATCGCTGGCGACCTCCCGATGTCGTCAGCCCGTCCCCGACCGCACCGTTTGCTTCTACGTGACCGCAGTGAGCTCCGCTACCTTCTCCCCCTTCTCGTTCTCGCTCTCGAGCTCCGTAGCAACTGCACGTAGCTCACCCGCACGCGCCGCCGCCGAGCTCGTCGCCGGCGCCACTCCGGCCACTCCCCGGCCGCGCCACCCCCACGGTTGGATGCGGACAAGCGTCCGCATCCCGTAGCTGTGCTCCGCGCGCCAAACGACGCCCCGTAGGGCAAACCTGTGGCTCGCCGCCGCGTCTGGCCTCGCCGGCGGCTAAACGCCGGCGAGTTGACCCCGTTTGACCCTGACTCAATGACAAGTGGGGCCCGCCTGCTAATTAACCTGGATTAACTTTTAATTAATTCTAAATTAGTTAGTTTACTAACAGTGACACTGACGTGTGGACCCCACATGTCAGGTTTGACCTGGACGACCCGGCTGACCAGCTGGCATCACCCTGATCCAATGCTGACGCATTAATTTAATTACTGGAATTATTTTTATATAGGAAATTCCAGAAAATGCCCAAAACTTCTAAAATTCATAGAAATTAATCCATAACTCCAAATGAAACAAATTATATATGAAAAATTATCAGAAAAATGCAATCTATCCATCTGTATCACTTTCATGCATGTCAAACTAAGTTATACCTGCTGTATAGGTGAAAACATGATAATGACATTTTAAATGCTAAATGTGGAGTTTGCATATGAACCCTTAGTTCATATGGACTTCATTTAAACTGTTGTTAGATGCATTAATGTAAATCATAACATTCTTGAAATGTCACGACCATGCGTCATATTGTTGCATTGCATTGATTGTGTTTCCTCTCTGTTGCCGGTAATTGTCCCCTCTCGATAGCCGTGATTCCGACGATGAGTTTGATGACACCGATGAAGAACTATAATATCTTCAGAAGTGCCAGGCAAGCAAAACCCCCTTGTTCATTCCGATACAATCCCACTCTCTCGCTCCTGCTCTCTTTTACTGCATTAGGACAACAACGATTCATCTGTTACTTGTTGCGGTAGTTGAACCCCTTATCCACTACATGACCTGTCATTGCCACAGTAAATAGATGAAACCCACTAGCATGAGTAGGAGTTGTTTGAGCCCTGATGTGCCAACTCATTCATGTTTGTTTGGCATGCCTGCTATTGCTTAGAGTTGTGTCAGGTCTGATTCATCGAGGATGAATTGGAATGGTGATGAACATGTCCTACTGTGTGTGAGCTAAGTGTGTGAACACGATTTGGTAAAGGTAGCGGTGAGAGGCCATGTAGGAGTACATGGTGGGTTGTCTCATTGAAGCCGTCCTCAGGAACTGACTTCTGTGTTTGTGATCCATGAAACAGTTACTACCACGCATTGGGCCTGAAACCAATGGACCCTCTCGGCTTCTTAACCACCCTTGTCCTCTGTCCAGGAGTTGCAAGTAGTTTCTGGTGTTTGTAGTATGCTGGAGGCCGTGGACAGCGCTGACCCGAGGGGTGGGCTGTGATGCGGTAGGCACGTGGCACGGTGGACCGGGCGCCCGTTTGGTGTCACGGGAACCCTGCACACATCGTTCGGGGCCGTATGTGGAAACCTCGGCCGGACTCCCTGCGGATGGAACCTGAATAGGCGATAAACCTGGACTAGAGACTTGAGTGTTTAGGTAGGCTGTGGCCGACACCCTCGCTGGGCTTCCGCTTGAAGGTTGCCGAGTACATGTCGTGTAAACGGCGGTAAGTGGTGAGAGCCTGTGTGTCGAAGTACACCCCTGCAGGGTTAACATCATCTATTCGAATAGCCGTGTCCGCGGTAAAGGACTTCTGGGTTGCCTATAACAGTTCATAGACAAGTGAAAGTGGATACTCTAAAATGCGCAAGATAAGCGTGAGTGCTATGGATGGCGTTCTCGTAGGGAGACGGGAGAGGATCCATAGTGGAGTATTGATATGGTGAATATGTGGACTCGTGTGCGCCACCTCAAAAGAGTTACTTGCAGTCGTAGTTTAGGATAGCCACCGAGTCAAAGCTGGCTTGCTGCAGTTAAACTCCACCACCCCCTTTGTTGATACCGATGCATATGTAGATAGTTCTGATGTAAGTCTTGCTGGGTACATTTGTACTCACGTTTGCTTATTTTATGTTTTGCAGAGAGACGTCAGTCTCGCTAGTAGTTTCGTGTGGACTTCGACGTTTAGCTTGATACCTCAGCTACGATCTTGTGCCCTCGGCAGGATCTAGTAAATAGTCAGGCTTCTCAGCCTTTTTCATTTGTAGATGTCTGTACTCAGACATGTTAAGCTTCCGCATGTGTTTGACTTGTATGCTCTGAATGTTGGGTCATGAGACCTTTGTTTGTAATATCTCGCTCCTCGGAGCCTAATGAATAAGTACTTGAGTCGTAGAGTTATGTTGTGATGCCATGTTGTATTTACACATATCGAGCATATTGTGTGTATGATTGAAATGCTTGGTATGTGTGGGATCCGACAACCTAGTTGTTTATCCTTGGTAGCCTCTCTTATGGGGAAATGTGGTCTTGTGCTTCCATGAGCCATAGTAGTCCGCTACAGCCCGGTTCACCGGAGTCCTGCTAGCCCAGCACTACTGCTCCGGAAGACTTGACTGGCCGGCATGTGTTTCACATCGTTCCAGTGTCTCTCCCTTCGGGGAAATGTCACGCGGTGACATCCGGAGTCCTGCCTAGCCTGCTACAGCCCGGGTTCCCGGAGTCCTGTTAGCTGAGTGCTACAGCCCGGATTCGCACGCTGCTGACCGACATGCTCGATGTTGATTCATGTATGCCTGTCCCTGTAAGTTAGTGCCACTTTGGGTTCACGACTAGCCATGTCGGCCCGGGTTCTCTGTCATATGGATGCTAGCGACACTATCATATACGTGAGCCAAAAGGCGCAAACGGTCCCGGGCCATGGTAAGGCGACACCCGTGGGAATACCGTGCGTGAGGCCGCAAAGTGATATGAGGTGTTGCAGGCTAGATCGGTGTGACTTAGAATCGGGGTCCTGACAGCGTTGGTATCAGAGCCTGACTGCCTGTAGGATTACCAAGCCAAACTGGTCGAAGTTGTGTCTAGAAATGCTTTAGTTATATAAGGGAATTGATTGTGGGAGGGAACGTAAGGCTCTTTTTACTCCTTTACCTTATGCCCTTCTGATCCGAGTCACCCTCTTCTCTTCTACGGGGATTAAGAACTAGGCTTCTCATCTTTCTATCAGGATCACGTGTTACTAATCCATAGACTCATACGATTGATGGATTTAAGCCTCAGTTTAGTTCCTACTACTTCCGTATGTTGACCATTGATCCCGGAAGTTTATATTGTGATGTTGAGTGGTTATGCCACCATTTTGTAGGATGTCTCGAATCCTTTGAGCATTTACAGCCGTTATGCTGTCTGAGTCATCCCAGGCTTCTAAATAATCTGATGCATTTGCAAATCCCTTCTTTCCGTTCTCGATGTTCCTGTGGGCCAGATTAACCACACTAATCGTTGAGTTGAGGTACTCTGTTGCCTTGACATATACGTTGGAGTTATTATTATGACCCTAGGTGTCTTAGAGGACCACTTAGTAATCTAGCAATGCTTGCATCCCCAGTGTGATGATTCTGGCCATTATTCTCGAAAGCATCCCGTGATGCCATTTAGTTAGTAGGCATTCTATTTCTGGGTTCTTGAGCCCAAGATTCACTCCACTTACCTCCTGTTGATAGTGTTTGCTCGTTCCTTTAGGTTATTAGTAACCTTTGCATTAGTCCTCGAGGTCCGTGGTATTTCATTCTTCCAATACCATGAACCATCATGGCAGAAGTTCTTTTAACCAAAAGATCACAACCAGGGTGCTCTTGAGGAGTACTCCATTCATATTGTGACTCTGCCAGTCCTTCCTCCTCTGCATGGGTTATCCGGAAGAAATATGTTGAATTTGTTCGACATACTAATCCATGCATCCACAACTCAGAAAAACATATGTTCCTTTGGGTTGTCCCTCTTTAGTTATTTTCTGGCCCTCGTCTATCAATTGATAGTCAGGAGTAATTGTGCATTTGTGTTATCGATGCCTATTATTCTTGTGGTCTGTCAAGCCATTCTAATCCGGAATGACTAGGAGAAACAAACTCCAGTACCTCGTCCATCTCTGGGATTGGGTCAAAGTAGTTGTATTCCGCAGATCAAATGCCTAACCAGTTTTTGTTCTGTTCTACCTTCGAGTATTACCCCCTTTATGTCGAGAATATCGTAGGAATTGCACCACCTTTTGTGAATTCTTGACGCAGTGATACTCCTCGCCATCATCATTCATTTCTCGGTCCCGTGTTATTGTAACCGGAACACCGACAAGTGAATCGTGATGCGTGAAATCAATACTCCTAGCAACTCCGTTGCTTGGTAGTTAAAGGATAATAATTTCATCCCTAGCGTGTTGGTTACTGAATCACATCCTAAGGTTGATCGTGCTATCTAGTCCTTATTTCCGGTGCACTCTTCGATCAATGAGTTAGGATTATTCAATCCCTTGCTTATTGATCATATCGTCTTGCTCTGAAAGGCGAGATTGTTCTCGAGCCTAGTAACATATCGGTGGTTCGCGATTTCCTGAATATCTTCTCGGAAGTATCACCAGGTTGCTCCCTGACCGTTATGTTGACCTCGTGATCAAGTTGGTTTCCTATAAACCACCCCTTCTCCAAGAATCTGTGTTGGATACCCCTGAGCTAGTTGGTTGAGCTAAACAACAACTTGGAGAGTTGGAAGATAAAAGCTTTGTCTGACTTAGTTCATCATTAAGGGATATCTTGGTGTGTGTGTGTGTGTGTGTTAAGGAAAGATGATATCTTCATTGATTGACCCTCGTGATCAGTTGTTGGATCTATTATCTTACCAATCTTTGATTTGAGTATGGGCTATCGTCAAGTCAAATCAGAACCAACGATGTTCGTAATGTTGTCTTACTCGTGGTTGATTCCTCGCGCATACACCATTAGATCTTTTGGTCTGACCAATGCTATCACCTGTTCACACGATGGTGGAAGTCCAGTGATATGGAAATTCCGATGAGTTGCTGTTGAGCCCATCAGCAGCATCTTGCTTTCCCCATGATTCGTGCTAAACATTAAGCTAGTGTTGGAAACTTTGTAAACAATGCCTTCATGTTCCGTTCATGAAGCATATGTTTGGATGAAAGTAGTGACTTCCTCTAATTCACGTGCATCTGATGCAAGTTGCCGCCGTGGATTTGAGAAAGTCAATGTTGCTTCTTTTGGAATCATCCCAAAATCGGTCATGCATACGTGCGAAGTATTTTGTGGTTCGGAGACTTGCAACCTTCGTTCTATATGTGTTCCTAGCACACCAAGCCACTGATTGATTTGTTCAAGGAAAAGGAGTTGTTGTGCAAATCCTAGGTCATGCACAAGACTTCGTTACCCTAGATGATGGTTCCCAACTTGAACTCAGTAGTGTTTTATCATAAGACTACTATGTGGTCATGCTTGTCTGGGACAGCGTGTTCACATGTGTTTAGCAGAACCAGCTCATGTTTTGGAGCTTGCTATCGTAGTTCACTCCCCGAGAATCTCGCAACATCATCTCGTCGATTTGTGTTGCAAACTTTCATTTTTCTTTCTAGACTTGATGAGTCTGGAATATCCTGACACCAACCAGATCTAAATCTCAGGCAGATATGATGGTTGGAACATTCCCGACATTTGCATTTTGTTCCTAGCTTGCACCGCCTTGTGCCAATTTCCCATGGGCTGCCCTTCTCAGCCATTGCTGCTCAGGATCTTCTTCAAAAGTGGTCCTACCATGGGTCCCATCCATTTCTGATGATAAGCAAAAATCATTCCTTACGTTGTCTTCAACAAGGTAGTCCACATCATCCATTTTAATCCGGATATGCCATTCCTTTGGATTCCGCCAAACGATCGATTGTGATTGCCTTAGGCTGGTATAAAGAGTTTCAATGATCTTTGTATCAAAAGTAATTCTTTTTGCCACTTAAGGGAAGAATTCTACGAGTCACCTTTCCTAAGGTGCCCCATTATGGAATCATGGCAATTCTTCCTCGCTATTCTGAAACCTTCGTCAAATTGTTTCTTCCGTCCCTCCTGATGCATGTTTTGCCTCTCAGCTCCAGAGATGTTTCTATGTCCCATTCCGTGAGTTGATCTTGTGATCATTAAGATGATCCTAAGTTGCTCGAACCTCAGGAAGATCGATTCTTCTTAAATTCTCTCTCTCTATTCGTTGTTATGTTGGATGTAGTTCTCAAAGCAAGACGTCGAGATCAAGGTGATGCAATGAATCAACATCCTCGAGAAAGACATCTGGATCGTGAAGATTGTGTTAGCTTGTGTCCCTCTGTCTTCTTACCTCACGACTTGAATCTCGGGACGAGATTCTTGTTTAGTGGGGGTGAGTTGTATCATCCCTAGCTTCTGAGATTGCACTAGGCTAACTTCATGTGTGCATCATGTTTAAACTTTGAAAGAAACTTGAAATAGGGATTGCCTAAACCCTAGCATTAAAGGAATTCACTAGGTTCAACCAAAATATTTCTAGTAAATCCAAATGGCTTTCAAAAATGTTCATCATTCTTGGAAACTGCTGGAAACAGTAACCAGAGGTGATGCACATCTTTCCACGACATATTTGGGCTCTGGATTAAATCATACTCTATTTGCATTTGAGCATTTAAATGCTATTAAATATTTTAAATGCTCAAATAATCATAAACTAAAATGTTTACTGTAGGATATATTCCCAACAGTGATCATGAGTAGTTTCATGATTTTTGGAAGTGTCTAAGTATTTTTAATAAAGCCCTAAAGACTACAGAATATTAGAAAACAGAAACAAATAAAAAAAGAGAGAGAAAGGCCAGAGGCCACTTACCCGGCGCCCACCCGCGGCCCAGCAGAGGCCCAGCCCACCCGGCCGTGCCAGTCATCCCCCACCTCTGCCAGTAGGCAGAGGAGGGACACCGCGACGCCGCCGTGCGGGCCACGGCGTTACCTGCTTGCCGCCCGCGCCTCTGGAGGATCTGGATGACGCCCACGTCGCCCGCTCGACCGCCCCGACACCTCATTCGCCCCCTGCACCTCTCCCTCACCTCGCCTCCGCCATGGCCGACGCTGCCGAGCTCGCGCCGGCGTGAACCGCGCAGCCACCGTGCTCCCCTCGCCTTCCCGTGCTGTCCAGCAGCTCCGTCTCGACGCCCTCGTCCTCTCAGACGAGTCAGGCAACGCCGAACGGCCTGCATCACCACCTGCACCCTCGACTTCGCCGCCTCTGCTCCGAGATCGCCGACGACCTCCCGACGTCGTCAGCCCGTCCCCGACCGCGCCGTTTGCTTCTACGTGACCGCAGTGAGCTCCGCTACCTTCTCCCCCTTCTCGTTCTCGCTCTCGTGCTCCGTAGCAACTGCACGTAGCTCACCCGCACGCGCCGCCGCCGAGCTCGTCGCCGGCGCCACTCCGGCAACTCCCCGGCCACGCCACCCCCACGGTTGGATGCGGACGAGCGTCCGCATCCCGTAGCTGTGCTCCGTGCGCCAAACGGCGCCCCGTAGGGCAAACCCGTGGCTTGCCGCCGCGTCTGGCCTCGTCGGCGGCTAAACACCGGCGAGTTGACCCCGTTTGACCCAGGCTGACCCCCTCCCCTGAGTCAATGACAAGTGGGCCCGCCTGCTAATTAACCTAGATTAACTTTTAATTAATTCTAAATTAGTTAGTTTACTAACAGTGACACTGACGTGTGGACCCCACACGTCAGGTTTGACCTGGACGACCCCGCTGACCAGCTGACGTCACCCTGACGCATTAATTTAATTACTGGAATTATTTTTATACATGAAATTCCCGAAAATGCCCAAAACTTCTAAAATTCATAGAAATTAATCCGTAACTCCAAATGAAACAAATTATATATGAAAAATTATCAGAAAAATGCAATCTATCCATCTGTATCACTTTCATGCATGTCAAACTAAGTTATACCTGCTGTATAGGTGAAAACATGATAATGACATTTTAAATGCTAAATGTGGAGTTTGCATATGAACCCTTAGTTCATATGGACTTCATTTAAACTGTTGTTAGATGCATTAATGTAAATCATAACATTCTTGAAATGTCACGACCATGCATCATATTGTTGCATTGCATTGATTGTGTTTCCTCTCTGTTGCCGGTAATTGTCCCCTCTCGATAGCCGTGATTCCGACGATGAGTTTGATGACACCGATGAAGAACTATAATATCTTCAGAAGTGCCAGGAAAGCAAAACCCCCTTGTTCATTCCGATACAATCCCACTCTCTCGCTCCTGCTCTCTTTTACTGCATTAGGACAACAACGATTCATCTGTTACTTGCTGCGGTAGTTGAACCCCTTATCCTCTGCATGACCTGTCATTGCCACAGTAAATAGATGAAACCCACTAGCATGAGTAGGAGTTGTTTGAGCCCTGATGTGCCTACTCATTCATGTTTGTTTGTCATGCCTGCTATTGCTTAGAGTTGTGTCAGGTCTGATTCATCGAGGATGAATTGGAATGGTGATGAACATGTCCTACTGTGTGTGAGCTAAGTGTGTGAACACGATTTGGTAAAGGTAGCGGTGAGAGACCATGTAGGAGTACATGGTGGGTTGTTTCATTGAAGCCGTCCTCTGGAACTGAGTTCTGTGTTTGTGATCCATGAAACAGTTACTACCACGCATTGGGCCCGAAACCAATGGACCCTCTCGGCTTCTTAACCACCCTTGTCCTCTGTCCAGGAGTTGCAAGTAGTTTCTGGTGTTTGTAGTATGCTGGAGGCCGTGGACAGCGCTGACCTGAGGGGTGGGCTGTGATGCGGTAGGCACGTGGCACGGTGGACCGGGCGCCCGTTTGGTTTCACGGGAACCCTGCACACATCGTTCGGGGCCGTATGTGGAAACCTCGGCCGGACTCCCTGCGGATGGAACCTGAATAGGCGATAAACCTGGACTAGAGACTTGAGTGTTTAGGTAGGCTGTGGCCGACACCCTCGCTGGGCTTCCGCTTGAAGGTTGCCGAGTACATGTCGTGTAAACGACGGTAAGTGGTGAGAGCGTGTGTGTCGACGTACACCCTTGCAGGGTTAACATCATCTATTCGAATAGCCGTGTCCGCGGTAAAGGACTTCTGGGTTGCCTATAACAGTTCATAGACAAGTGAAAGTGGATACTCTAAAATGCGCAAGATAAGCGTGAGTGCTATGGATGGCGTTCTCGTAGGGAGATGGGAGCGGATCCATAGTGGAGTATTGATATGGTGAATATGTGGACTCATGTGCGCCACCTCAAAAGAGTTACTTGCAGTCGTAGTTTAGGATAGCCACCGAGTCAAAGCTGGCTTGCTGCAGTTAAACTCCACCACCCCCTTTGTTGATACCGATGCATATGTAGATAGTTCTGATGTAAGTCTTGCTGGGTACATTTGTACTCACGTTTGCTTATTTTATGTTTTGCAGAGAGACGTCAGTCTCGCTAGTAGTTTCGTGTGGACTTCGACGTTTAGCTTGATACCTCAGCTACGATCTTGTGCCCTTGGCAGGATCTAGTAAATAGTCAGGCTTCTCAGCCTTTTTCATTTGTAGATGTCTGTACTCAGACATGTTAAGCTTCCGCATGTGTTTGACTTGTATGCTCTGAATGTTGGGTCATGAGACCTATGTTTATAATATCTCGCTTCTCGGAGCCTAATGAATAAGTACTTGAGTCGTAGAGTTATGTTGTGATGCCATGTTGTATTTACACGTATCGAGCATATTGTGTGTATGATTGAAATGCTTGGTATGTGTGGGATCCGACAACCTAGTTGTTTATCCTTGGTAGCCTCTCTTATGGGGAAATGTAGTCTTGTGCTTCCATGAGCCATAGTAGTCCGCTACAGCCCGGTTCACCGGAGTCCTGCTAGCCCAGCACTACTGCTCCGGAACACTTGACTGGCCGGCATGTGTCTCACTTCGTTCCTGTGTCTGTCCCTTCGGGGAAATGTCACCCGGTGACATCCGGAGTCCTGCCTAGCCTGCTACAGCCCGGGTTCCCGGAGTCCTGTTAGCCCAGTGCTATAGCCTGGATTCGCACGCTGCTGACCGAGATGCTCGATGTTGATTCATGTATGCCTGTCCCCGTAAGTTAGTGCCACTTTGGGTTCACGTGTAGCCATGTCGGCCCGGTTTCTCTGTCATATGGATGCTAGCGACACTATCATATACGTGAGCCAAAAGGCTCAAACGGTCCCGGGCCATGGTAAGGCGACACCCGTGGGAATACCGTGCGTGAGGCCGCAAAGTGATATGAGGTGTTACAGGCTAGATTGGTGTGACTTAGAATCGGGGTCCTGACACTTTTGTTTTGGGGGACAAGGCTGTAGAGTTTGAGCGGGACTAGATTTGCTACGCTCACATAGGGAAAGGTGTCTAAAGATAACAAAACTGGGACCAACACAAATATGCTCCTTGGTTGTTTGTTCTTGGTTGCAACAGACTGTGCATCACCCCTTCATACATCGGTAGATGCACATGGTGCTAGTGCGTCCACTATCCCGTGCAACTCTTTAGCTGTTGTTAATCTAAGGCCCTGTTTGGTTAAAAACTCCCTAGTCCCTACCTTCTTGGTTCCAGGGACTAAACATGGACTAGAGGTTATTAAATGACATGCTAAAAGACCATGTTACACATAGTAATGAACTAATAGAGACAAGCTGTGATACGGGGTAGGGGCAACTGTTGGAAAAGTTCCAAAAAGACTCTCCCTTGGGGTCTTCTTTCTTTAGTCCCAAATGCCCACTTTTAGTCCCTAAAAGTCCCTCCTGTTTGGTTCAGATGGGACTGACACAGACTTTTTTTAGTCCCTACACCAAAATGTCCCTGTAAACAAACACCCTCTAATAATGCCGCTGGAAAATTGATGCAATGCCATAGTTAAAACCAAATTACATGTTTAACGAATTTTATTGTTAATATAATCTCTCTGTTAATATTAATCAATGCCACCGTTTGAGAAATGCTACTGTCTTGCTTTCTTTCCCATTTAGATAAGTTAGATGCTTCTTTTTGTTGGCTTCTGTGTCATCCACCGTTATTTACCACTAGTTGTTTCCTTTGCACCTCTGTGTAAACAGGGTTATCTACTTCACCTTGTTGCTATTGTGACCTTTTGTTGCATTGCACAAAACACTTTTGTTTTAAGAGTGTTTTGTGCAGTTCAACCAAAATGTCACACCGACAATGTTGCCTGATTGCTTGGTCTTAGTGGAACTGCACAAGAGGAGATCTTACTTCCTATTCATGCTGGAAAATTTGGTTCAGATCTTCTTCTTGCGAGTTGTTTGAATTCCACGTCATGAGAGGTCAGTACTAGCCTTCTTTCACATGATTGTGCAGTATGCTTTCATATGTTGTGCTACTTGTACGGTAATGTTGCTTGATTTTAGGGAACTGCACAAATGGAGACAAGACTTCCAATCTGTATGTGCACCGTAATATCCCATTGAGGTAAGATAAGGATATTTCACAACTGTTAGCCTGTATTTTGCCACTTTCATCTGAAAATTAACGTCGTTGTTTAGTTCTATACTTGTGCTCCCTAATTGACATGCCAAATATTACATTGAAGGCGAAGCTTGTCTGTTATTGAACCAAGTGATGAAGGGGAAGAACAAGTGGAAGAAAAACAAAAATAAACTCCCGGTGCTGTAATGAAGCACTGGAACTGTGATGACACAAGTAATGATATAGTTTTGCATCTTAATTTATTGCTATGGCTGGAACGAGCAATTGTTTTGCCACTCTTAATGTAATATGTAATTATCTCTACTTGTGCAAACATGGATCTTCTTTGAAGATACCATATATTTTAGTGGAACTACACAAGAAGATGTTGGAAACATTAAACTAATCGAGGAGTATACAGTAAGCATGGCAACCACAGTAGATAACAACAGATGGTTTCGGAGAAGTGCTTGATCTGTATGCTTTACACAATAAGCCTCCTGACTAAGGTTGGTACTCGCCCACGGATTTCATCCATACGATTGAGCTTTGTCATCTCTATTGGTGTTGTGCTACTGTTTAGATACTATCATGAGAAAGTGGTATTGTCCTTGAGAAGTGCTTCATCTGTGTTGTTTTAAATATTTCCTTTCCTTTTTTTGAGCAAACAGGGATGCTAGCATTTAGTTGTCCTCTTGTCTTTGCACAACAGGATCATCCTCCTCTGAAGAAGAATATGGAGTACATGAAATGCCTAGTTTCGATTATGCCAGGATAAAGAAGCCAAGCCTCTCTTCTTAAGAAGGGAGCAACTGAAGGATGGTTACATTATTGCCCACATGAACAAACTAACTTTAGCTAAGAAGGACTCACGGATCTCCATCTTTGTTGCTGTGATGGCCAGTACAATGTTGTTTTACGATTCCTTCTGGCGAGTTCCATTTTTTTAAATGTGTGCTCCACATGGATCATGTAGGTTGACTGTTTAAACTGTCAATTCATAGTACAGTTGCTTTATACTAATCACTTTTTTTGTATTTATGCAAACAGGGGTGCTCAGCTTGATTTCAATAGGATATGCACAAAATGTTCACGAATACATCGAATATTCTCGAATCATTCATTTCCACCACAAGAAAGGAGGTGCCGATATGTTCATGGTGTTGCAACATATAAAGGTGAAATCATACAAACTACGCACGAATTTGGTTGATTTTTGTGGAACTGCACAAAAAGAACAGCTGGTTTATTTTGCACGAGGTGCCATGTCAATGTCCGAACTGATGGCAAACCCTGCCCATTCCGCAATCGTAGGCATTTGATATTTTGGAATGGGAAAAGCTTGTCAAAGTTTGCTCATTGATGTACGCAAAACAACACGCATTTGACATTTTGGAATGGGACAACCTTGTCAAATTTTGCTCATTGATGTTAGCAAGAAGACATACGTTTGATATTTTCGAATGGGACGCCCTTTGCTGTTAGTAGCATCGATCGATTTTTCTTTATTCTTTAGCTGTGAAGTAAATATTGGCTCTGACATGTGAATCGCTAAGATGCATAATCATCGATTGTTTTGAATGTTCTCTATGAATTGCCTGGCCTGTGTGTTTATTGCAATGTACAGGAATGCTAAATTTTGTACTCCCTCTGTTCCTTTTTACTTCGCATATTAGATTTCTTTCAAGCCAGTTGATTTTACATTGTGAATGTTGATACTTTTTTCTATAAGATTGGTCAAAGTAGAGATACTTTGACTTCAGACAAAACTTAAATGCAGACTAAAAAGGACCGGAGGGAGTACATGTGAAACTGCTGCAAACGAGGTGATCACCATGGGAATAATGCTAGTACGTATTGTTTTGCATGTTCATCCAATGCCGGTGATACAAGAATTCAAACAAATCAAACTAAATTCATTCATACACTGCCGGATTTCATATAAACATGCCGGATTTCATTACATTTCATACATTCTTCAACTAAAAAGGGGTGCGCTGGAGGTATAATTAATTAACCGTAGCACCCGTGTCCGGCTGAGCCGAACAGAAGCTTCGTCTCCAGCGGACTGAGCTTCAGTGACATAACAGCAGGTGCAGTTGCGCCACTTACATGTGGTCCAGATGCCTATTGGGCCCACATGCCAGTGACCCAACTACACCTGCAGTTAAGTAACTGAAGCAACGTCCTTCTCCAACATAGCTCTCCGACTCCATGTCACCGCCAAGAAGCTAATCGGCCGTCAATGGTCAACCCGCCTAGCTTGGCTTCAACCGGAGGGTAGCAGCGGTGGCCTTACTTGGACCCGAGCGGTGGCGACCTACCGTGTTCTACTCTTCCTCATTTTTTTTGTGGTGCGGCCTCGTTGGCAGTGGGGCGGGGCCTCGACAGAGCCGGCGATGTCCTCTGTCTCGTTGCCGGCGGGGCGACACCTCGGCGGAGCGGGGGAAATCCTGCCCCTCGTTGCCGGCAGTGTGGGGCCTTGGCTGAGCCGGCGATGTCCTTTGCCTCGTTGTTGGCGGGGCGGGGCCTCGGCGGAGTAGGGCCTCTGCCTCGGTGCCGGCGGGGCGGGGCCTCGGCTGAGCCGGCGGTGTCCTCTGCCTCGTTGTTGGCGCCGCAGGGCCTCGTTGACGCTAGCGGAGCAGGGACTCATCGGAGCCGGCATTGTCCTCTGCCCCGTCCTTTGTCTGGCCAAACAGCGCCTCGCCCGCTTCATCGCCCTCTTTGTAGGCGGCCGCAGCCTCCGCCACCCGCATGTGGTACCACCAGCGCTCGAGGCGGCCCTCGTGGGCGGAGCAGTACGAGTCGAGCAGCGCCGCCTGCTCCGCCCGCTCCGCGGCGATCTGCTCCTTCACCTGCAAGTGCTCCTGGAGGAGATGGTGGTTGTAGGCGGCGTCCGCCTGCGCCTCCCGGAACTGCTCCTGACGCTTCTGCCTCACCGTGTCCATGTATTGGGCACGGGCCTCGCCGATGGTCATGGTGCAATGCACCGACGAGGATGGCGCGGAGGAGGGGGTTGGCGCCGGATCGTCGACTACCATGTTCTCCATTGGGACCTCATCATCCTCCGGCTGCCTGCCGGCCAGCCAGTCGGCGGCAATGGCTGCCATCTCCTTGTGGTCCGTCGTCCGCCCGTCTCGAAGAGCGCTGGAGCGCGAGGAAGCCATGGTGGGAGTAGTGGTGTGGACAAGAGAAAGGGAACGGAGGCGGATGACTACGGCTATGGCCGGCGCAGCAGTTTATATAGCAATGGTGGGCGGCGGAGGGACGGACGTGTGGCGCCAGAGTAGCCACCTTGGCAACCGCGTATCGTTAATGTGGGCGGCAAACGGACAGACGGACGACACTTGTGTCATTTGAAGTTGGAGCAATCGCCTGCACCGAGAAGCGGGGCGGGCGGCGCTGACCGTTTCTGGAGAAAAGCGCGCGCGGGCGAGGGAGGCGGTCTGGGTGGGCTAGGGCAGTCAGACTTGTGCTTGGCAGCAGGTCGGTCCAACAGCCGGACATGCTGGCTCGCCAGTGAGCTCGCCGAGCTGAGTGACGACAATCAGACGATGGACGTAGCTTCCGACCAGGAGCCGCGCCACTGTCCAAGCCGGTTCATGCCGTGTTCACCCTAGAGTAGGTGCGGCCCACTTCGATGCCCTAATGGCGGAAGAGCTACCAGTGCAGGAGGACCTGTGCTGCAACCTCCGTCTCCTCAACAAGCACCGGTGAACAAGCGAACGACAATGACGTCGCGGACATGTGGCCCTATGATCCTGGCTTCCCGAATGAGTAGCGGGCACTGTATCAGACCATCTGTAGGGCCCACGAGGCCCTCTCCGTCGTCCTTCGAGTTGTTGCGCTCGCCGTGGCGCGGCCGTCTTGCGTTGTCAACATGGTCAACGGCATGAGGAATGAGGAGATGACTTTACTTGGAGAGGATGACAGTGGGGACCCACCAGGGCCATAGCCGCACGTACGCAAGTGCCTCCTTATTATATACAACTGTAATATTTTTTGCTTCCTCCTGGTTTCCTGACATCACGGTCCCAAACCATTGTCAACCTATGTAGTCAATAAACAAGAGAATTGCACAAGGATCGACCGACAGCTGGGACCAAGCAGCTCGAGCAGTATTTGTCTTTTTGAGGTGTGAGCACTGCAAAGTTTTTCTTGAGCAATGTTTTCGTTGTTGTTTAGAGGAGAGCAGGGTATTAACTAGGCGGGCTATGGCCCGTCTAGCCCAGGCCAGATATCCAGCCCAGATATTAATTTTTTTCAAGCTGAAAATGGCTAGCCCAGCTATACTTTTTTTATGGAATACCCAGGCAAGGTCAACTTGTTATTCTCCGCCCCGCTGGGCTGCAAATCTTTCCTAGGAGGGATGCATTAGGCTTAATAAAAAATGGGCTTTAAGAAATAATAAATGGGATGTAATTATAAAAACTGGCAGTAAGTATAAAAAATGCACCAAACACGTAATTACTTTATAAAATATTATTTCTTGATTTTGAAATTTTTAATTTCATTAATTGTTGCGCGCACAATGTTTCGTTGGATTTTTACGTAATACAAATTTATATTGAAATTGTATTTAATCTGACTAGAAATTTTGGGATAAAAATATTTCAGATCCCATCAAAATGTGGGAAATTTTATTGAATTCTGTTTTGAACGGTTGGTTGAAATTATTAATCGTTGTCCTAGCTAGAAAATGGGCTGTACTTTTAACAAACTGTAAATGGGTTGTAGTAAATTTCATTAGAATTCAAAAATGGGTTGTACATTCTTACAAATCTCAAATGGGCTATAAGTTCTCTGCCACACACTTGTGAGCCTACTAAGTTGACGCGTCCCCTCAAAAAAAAGTTGACGCGTATGCAACGCTTTGTCAACTTATAGTCAACACACGGTTCTAGCAGCAGTGGGCGTTGGATGTCCATCCAACGGATGTCGTGCTTCTTCTTCAATCTCGGATATTCTAGCTTCACCCGCCCAAAAAATGATTCCTCCCCCTGACATCTGGGGCGCACCGTTTCGGAAGCTGACCTGTGGGCCTACTAAGTTGACGCGTACCAAGGGCTTTGTCAACTTAGTCAATATAAACGATTCTAGCTGCAGTTACCGTACGATGTCCATCCAACGGTCGTCGTGCTTCTTCAACCTCTGGTCTTCTTGCTCCAGCCGCCCAAAGCAGCGCCGGTCATGCCGCCTGCTCCTGCCTCCCGTGGCCGGCTGTGCTGCCGCGGAGGCCTCACCGCACCCTACTACTCCCACCGCTGGCCAGGCCATCCCTTCACTCACCCACACCCCCTGTTATTCTGCGGCGACGACAGCCTCACACCGCAGCCGAACCAGTGAACCCTCATACTCCTCCCCGCATGGGCATCCACTGCCGCGTCTTCCCCGACTCCGCGTCGTCCCCTTCCTAGGCCTCACCGTCGTCCACCGCCTTGGTGCTCTCGGCGCGGCGTGGTCAATGTGGTCAACGACCGACTTCCATCGGAAGAGTACTCTACGTGGAGAGGCTAACAGCTGGGTCCATGGCTGCAACAAGGAAGTGCCTCCTTATTACGCGAAAAATAATGATTCCTCCACTTGACAGTAGGGACCCACCGGACGGGCCATCGTATTTCGTAAAAAAAAACGTTTCCCCCTGACTACTGGGACCCACCAGCTACATCTTCGCACGCAAGGAAGTGCATCCATATTACGGGCAAAAAAAATGATTCGCCCCCTAACTGTTGGGACCCACCAGCTACATCTTCGCACGCAAGGAAGTGCCTGACAGTCGGGACCCACCTGGTCGAAGCGTATGTAGCATTGTCATTCTGGTCGCAAACGTGTACGTACATACTAGTCGATGTAGAGGCGCGCGTGTCGTAGTAGAGGCGCGCACGTGTCGTAGTAGAGGCGCGCACGTAGCATCTACACGTACGTACAGTGGCTAGGGTGCAAGAACGTAAATACGACCATGTACGTACATACCGGGGGTCTCGAACGCCTACTCGCACATACGTGTGGCCAGGGCTCGTGTACATGGCTGGGTCGGCACGGAGAAACTACGTCATCGTCGTGTTCATGGGGAGCCAACTGGCTGGGTCGGCACGGAATGTGTCGTCGTGTTCATCGGGAGCCAACCGGCTTGGACGGAACAACCGATGGAAACAAGGTCTGGCATACTGCAGAACGGAGGAAACGACCTTGTGTTTGACAGGCCACGGTCGAAACGGGATCCTGTTCATCGGGAGGGGTCTGGCGTACCGCAAAACGGAGGAAGCAGACTTGTGTTGGACCTCCTACGGTCGAAACGGGGTCCTGTTGACCGGGAGGGGTGTGGCATACCGCAAAACGGAGGAAACGGACTTGTGTTGGAGCGCTACGGTCGAAATGGGGGGTCCTGTTCATCGGGAGGGGTGTGGCGTACCGCAAAACGGGACTCCATGGGATACTGTTCATCTCCACAATCGACCTCCTCCAGCCTCCACGGGCTACTATTCAACCACCATCGACCTCCTCCAGCCTCCACATGCGACTGTTCATCCACGGGCTCCTGTTCATCCAGCCTCCACCGCGCGCTCCTCCACCGGCTACTGTTCAATCAGCCCTCTCCACTGGGTCCTGTTCAACCACCCCTCCACGGGCTAATGTTCATCTAGCCCTCCACCGGCTGCTGTTCAACCAGCCGTCCACGGGGTCGTTGAGGCAGTCCTGGACTAAGGGGTCCTCGGGCGTCCGACCTGTTATTCATTGGGCCGGACTGATGGGCTGTGAAGACATGAAGGCCGAATACTATACCTGTGTCCGGATTGGACTCTACTTGGCGTGGAAGGCAAGCTTGGCGACCGACTATGAAGATTCCCTCTTATGTAACCGACCCCATGTAACCCTAGATCTCTCCGGTGCCTATATAAACCGGAGAGCATAGTCCGGATAGAGATACTCATTACCATATTCACATAGGCTAGACTTCTAGGGTTTAGCCATTACGATCTCGTGGTAGATCAACTCTTGTAACACTCATATTCATCAAGATCAATCAAGCAGGAAGTAGGGTATTACCTCCATAGAGAGGGCCCGAACCTGGGTAAACATCGTGTCCCCCGTCTCCTGTTACCATCGATCCTAGACGCACAGTTCAGGACCCCCTACCCAAGATCCGCCGGTTTTGACACCGACATTGGTGCTTTCATTGAGAGTTGCACTGTGCCGTCGACGAAAGGTTTGATGGCTCCTTCAATTGTCAATAATGACACTGTCCGAGGATGAACCTTCCTCCCCAGACAGATTTTTGTGTTCGGCGGCTTCGTACTGCGGGCCAACTCGCTTGGCCATCTGGAACAGGTCGATAGCTACGCCCCTAGCCATCAGGTCAGATTTGGAAGCCTGAACTACGTCGCGGATATCCGTGGAGACTTGATCTTCGACGGATTCGAGACTGCGGCGATCGCTCCCCCTCTCTCCAATGAACATGATTCAAATCTATCATCGGATCACATCCAGGAGATGGATCCTGTTGTTGCAATGGCCTCAGTACCGAAGCAGATCATCCCCTCCGACGCCATAAAGTCTGCGGCGTTGGAGCCGCACACGGACTCGACATCCTGCAATGCTTGCGTCAATGGAACTCGGACTCATCTCCGGCTACATGTTCCGGATCAAGTGCGCATGCGGACACCGAGCTGGATCGGTTATCGATTTTCGAATTTAGCGCCGCAGGCATCTTCCAGCATTCGCCTTTGGGTGACGTACTAAATTCTTTGAAGAACTTGTCCTTGGAGGAAGACTCACAGCCGAACTATGTTCGGTTCGACCTAGAGGCGGACGACGAGGAATTTTGCTTCCCACCCGCCACCAACTTCATAGCCACCGTCGACGACTTAACCGACGTGCTTGACTATGGCTCCAAAGACATCGACGATATGGACGACGATGCCGATAGAGAGCAAGGCCAAGACCCGTCATTCATTGGACGTTGGACGGCCACCTCTTCCTACGACGTGTACATGGTTGATACACCAAAAGGATCTGGCGACAACAAAGAAGAGCCAGATGAGAATAAGCCCTCTAGGACGCAGTCCAAGCGCCGGCGCCCCGAACGCCGCTCAAAGCCTCGTCACTCAAAAGATAGCAACACTGGTACCGGAGAAAATAGCACTCCGGGTGACGCCGAAAACAATGAAGACCCTGTCGGTGCTGCATCCGAACAGGAGGAACATGAAAACAGGCAAGACAACCCTGATGAACAGGCCATAGAAGATAATTCGGAGGACGATAGTTACCATCCACCCTCCAAGGAGGAGACAAGCCTCGGCAACGAAGACTTCATCGTGCCGGAGGAGCCTCTGGAGCAGGAGCGCTTTATGCTTCAGCTCATAGCCACTTCAAGGAGCCTAAAAAAGAAACAGCAGCAGCTTCAAGCTGAACAAGATCTGCTCGTCGACAGATGGACTGATGTCCTGACAGCCGAAGAATACGGCCTCAAGCGCCCAGCCAAGAGCTACCCAAAACGCAGACTGCTACCTCAATTCGACGAGGAGGCACCGGAGCACGCATCTCCCTCGCGAAGGCGGATCGACCATCGCGTGGTCGAGATAGGGCGGCCGACTGGCCACCCCACGGTCGGGATAAAGCGGCAACTCAGGCCGAACAACAGCCTGCCCCACCGCCCCGCAAAAATAAAGACGAACGAGTTCGGGGTCACACGTACGACCTTCGGAAGACCCTGGACAGTAGAGCAGGACATACAAGACCGATCTACGGATCGCGAGGACGTGCCTCGAGGCACGACGACGGCTACCTATTCGGACGTGAAAAATCTAACCATGCCCGGGCCGAATGCCAAAGACGGACTCCATCAGAGCTCCGCCACGATGCGGACCGCTATAGAGGCGCCGTACACCCTCTCTGCTTCACAGACGAGGTGCTGGATCACAAATTCCTCGAGGGGTTCAAGCCTGTCAACATTGAATCATACGACGGCACAACCGATCCTGCAGTATGGATCGAGGATTTTATTCTCCATATCCATATGGCTCGAGGAGATGATCTCCATGCCATCAAATACCTCCCACTAAAGCTCAAAGGGCCATCCCGGCACTGGCTTAAAAGCCTGCCTGAAAACTCCATCGGCAGCTGGGAGGACATGGAAGAGGCCTTCCTTGATAACTTCCAAGGAACTTATGTCCGGCCACCAGACGCCGATGACTTAAGCCACATAGTTCAACAACCCAGAGAATCAGCCAGAAAATTCTGGACTAGGTTCCTAACCAAAAATAACCAGATCGTCGACTGTCCGGATGCCGAAGCCCTAGCGGCCTTTAAGCATAGCATCCGGGACGAATGGCTCACCCGACACCTTGGCCAAGAAAAACCGAGGTCCATGGCAGCCCTCACGGCACTTATGACCCACTTTTGCGCGGGAGAAGATAGTTGGCTGGCTCGCAGTACAAACACGGCGAATGAAACAAGCCTCTCCGAGGACAAAAACAGCACCGGCATGCTACAGCGCAACAGAAACAAACGCCGAAGCAATGGAGATAATACCGATGACACAACAATTCATGCCGGATTCAGTGGCTCCAAGCTCGACCAGCGAAAGAAGCCCAATAAAAGGAGCAGCGGAAAACCATCCAGCTTGGACCGCATACTCGATCGCCCTTGCCAAATACATGGCACCCCAGACAAACCGGCCAACCATACTAACAGAGATTGCCGGATCTTTAAACAAGCCAGCAAGGAAAATAGCAGAAACAAAGAAGGGGAATCACAGAGCGAGGACGATGACGAAGAGCCCCGGTTGCCGAACACTGGGGGGCAGAAGAAATTTTCCCCTCAAGTCAAAACGGTGAACATGATGTATGCTACACACATCCCCAAAAGGGAGCGTAAGCGAGCACTTAGGGACGTCTACGCGGTAGAGCCAGTCGCCCCAAAGTTCAATCCATGATTGTCGTTCCCGATCACCTTCGATCGACGAGACCACCCGACCAGCATCCGCCACGGCGGTTCAGCCGCACTAGTCCTTGACCCAGTTATTGACGGGTTCCACCTAACACGAGTTCTGATGGACGGTGGTAGCAGCCTTAACCTGCTCTATCAAGACATAGTGCGAAAGATGGGCATTGACCCCTCGCGAATCAAACCAACAAAGACTACCTTTAAAGGAGTCATACCAGGCGTAGAGGCCCGCTGTACGGGCACAATCACGCTGGAAGTGGTCTTCGGTTCCCCGGACAACTTCCGAAGCGAGGAGTTAATCTTCGACATCGTCCCCTTCCGCAGCGGCTACCACGCACTGCTCGGACGGACATCGTTTGCTGGATTCAACGCAGTGCCACACTATGCTTATCTCAAGCTCAAGATGGCCGGTCCACGCAGCGTCATAACAGTCAATGGCAATACTGAACGCTCCCTTTGAACAGAGGAGCACACAGCCGCCCTAGCAGCAGAAGCACAGAGTGGCCTTCTCAAGCAGCACTATAATCCGACTGCCGAGCCTCTGGACATCATTAAGAGGGTCCGGACTACACTGCAGCAGGACAACTCGGCTCATCACGGGCCAAACTAGCAATTTGGCCTCCGTCCCAGCCCTGACGAGGCAATGGTATTAGTACCGTGCACATATAAACTATGCACTCGAAACCCCATGGGTACTGACGGAGGCACAACTCGCTCGCAATCCACAGTATGGCTTCATAGACCCTGGGATTCGCACGCTTCCGCTTTTTCTTTTTACGGGTTTTTCTTTTCTTTTCAAGGTCTATACGGACGACCCGTTTGCAGAACACACAAAGGAGGCAACGAGCTTTGGCGTACAATGGAACCCCCAGGTGGTCTCTAATAAATGATTAATATACTTGTTTTACATACCCGCATGCAGCTCGCCCTTGGTTACGGCATGTTAAATAGCCTTATTTGCTTATCGCATTACTTGTACAAAGTACGCCTCGACGTACTGATTACATCACAACGGTGAACAAATGGTGGCGTCAACTCATTACTTAATTTTTTCCGTTTCCTCACCTCAGTATCTATTACTCATTGCACGCGTACATCATGGTACGTAATAATACGCCAGGGGCTTCATTATACCCCGCATCACGGTAATAAAAGTCCGAACACTTTTTCAGTATAGTTCGGCACCCCGAACTTATAGCATTATATGCATAGGCTCCGAATCATGTCTTTGGTCAATAGTTGGGTTGCCCGGCTCCTGTGCTTACTAGCTTACGTCCCGTTATATCGGCTAGGGTAGTAAAGGGAGAACTACTGCGATTGTGTCCCGGTTCTTCCGAACGAGCACCTCAGTAGAGAAAGCCGAAAAATGACTGTCATGATGCGGCGAGAGCCGGTCAGCTGTTCGCGAGGTTCCAAATCGTTGGAGATTTTTTCCGCTTCTTGCGAGGAATCGGTTCTTCCGATTAGGCGTGTATAATGCCCCTAATTCGGCCTTCCGAACACCAGGGGCTTCGCCAACTTTATTAATTGTCAAACTCCTATGGCTAAGTGGGGGCGGTAAAGGCCGCATAGTCTGATTGCCTTGTTCGTTGCGCTAAACACCTCCTTTAAGGACCAGAATGTGGAGTAAAGAGTGTTTAGATTTATCCCGAACACCCCCGTACTATCTACGTGGGGGCAGAAGTCGACGACTGGTCATCCCTCAGATTTAATAAACGGCCGCACAGGAGGTAAAAGTTAAAATCATAAACATTATACTACATTACATCTTTGTTCCGTATTACAGGGCAAGAAAATACACATGTTCTTATGGGAATATAATATCCTTTGAACATTGCTCCGCCGCAAGGCGGGACCCCTCCAGGACACCATCAAAATAGTGCTCGGGTTGACGATGCTCCTTGCCCTCCGGCGGTCCCTCGGTCATCAGCTTTTTGGCATCCAACTTCGCCCAATGCGTCTTGACACGGGCAAAGGCCATACGCGCACCTTCAATACAGACTGACCGCTTCACAGCTTCGAGCCGCGGACAGGCACTCACAAGCCGCTGCACAAGTCCGAAGTAGCTGCTAGGTATAGGATTGGCAGGCCACAGCCGGACTATAAAGTCCTTCATGGCTAACTCTGCCAACCTGTGCAGCTCGACCAACTGGTTTAGCTGGTCGCTGAAGGGCACCGGATGTTCGGATCCCAGATATTGGGACCAGAACAGCTTCTCCATAGCCATCCCTTCGTCGGCTCTATAATGCTCGGCCGCATCCGACACACTGTGCGGCAGACCTGTAAATGCCCCTGGAAAACCAAAATTCAGGATAAGTACAAGGGACGTTGCTTCTACACGCTTGCTCTGCATGGTGAAAAACTTACCCGCCGCAATCTTCTTGGCCATCTCGATTTCCTGGAGGGCATTCTGGGCTTCGGCTCGCGCATCCTGAGCGCTCTGGCGAGCCTTCACCAATTCAGACTCGTGCGCCTTACAATCGCGCTCCAGGGCCTCAAATCTCTCTATCGCGCCCTGGAGCTGTTGCTGCGCCTCGCCAACCCGGGCATCGTGCTTCTCGCGCGAGACGCGCTCTTTGGCCGCTTTTTCCTCGGCCTCGGCTAGCACCTTCTTCAGGGTTGCCACCTCGGCCGTGGCCCCTAATAAAGTTTATGACACTTTAGCCCAGTCGGACTATTCATTTCTTTTCAAAATGTACCCACAGGTTACTGCATACCTTGGCTATCCTCCAACTGCTTCTTCACGCGGACGAGCTCCTCCTCGGGCCGCTCCAATTTCTGCTTCGGTCCGGAGACCTCCGCAGCATGAGCAGTGGCAGCCTGCAGCGATACCTGCTAATTCACATAGACAACTCATGTTAGACTCCTGCGATTTTTTGATCCTCTGTTCGGCTTTTCTTCCCGAACACCAAACAGAGTATCAGGGTCTACTGTCTATACTGTGATATTTTCCTATAGTCACATTACTTACCTCAAAGACCGTTAGAAGGCTAGTGCAGGCTTCGGTCAGTCCGCTTTTAACGGACTGAACCTTCTCTATTACCGTGTCCATAAGGACATGATAGAGGCGCCTCGTAGCGCCTGATACGTCTCCAACGTATCTATAATTTTTGATTGTTCCATGCTATATTATATTCTGTTTTGGACATTACTGGGCTTTATTATACACTTTTATATTATTTTTGGGACTAACCTATTAACCGGAGGCCCAGCCCAGAATTGCTGTTTTTTTCCTATTTCAGAGTTTCGCAGAAAAAGAATATCAAACGGAGTCCAAACGGAATGAAACCTTCGGGAATGTGATTTTTGGAACGAACGTGATCCAGAGGACTTGGACCCTACCTCAAGAAAGCTACCAGGAAGCCACGAGGTAGGGAGGCACGCCAACCCCCCAGGGTGCGCCCTCCACCCTTGTGGGCCCCATGTTGCTCCACCGACGTACTTCTTCCTCCTATATATACCTACGTACCCCCAAACTACCAGATACGGAGCCAAAAACCTAATTCCACCGCCGCAACCTTCTG
Source organism: Aegilops tauschii subsp. strangulata (assembly GCF_002575655.3). Classification (NCBI taxonomy): domain Eukaryota; kingdom Viridiplantae; phylum Streptophyta; class Magnoliopsida; order Poales; family Poaceae; genus Aegilops; species Aegilops tauschii. The sequence continues at coordinate 493,230,298 of NC_053039.3, forward strand.
TACCCGTGAGATCCCATCTTGGGGCCTTTTCCGGAGCTCCACCGGAGGGGGCATCGATCATGGAGGGCTTCTACATCAACACCATAGCCTCTCCGATGATGTGTGAGTAGTTTACCTCAGACCTTCGGGTCCATAGTTATTAGCTAGATGGCTTCTTCTCTCTTTTTGGATCTCAATACAATGTTCTCCCCCTCTCTCGTGGAGATCTATTCGATGTAATCTTCTATTGCGGTGTGTTTGTTGAGACCGATGAATTGTGGGTTTATGATCAAGTTTATCTATGAACAATATTTGAATCTTCTCTGAATTCTTTTATGTATGATTGGTTATCTTTGCAAGTCTCTTCGAATTATCAGTTTGGTTTGGCCTACTAGATTGATCTTTCTTGCAATGGGAGAAGTGCTTAGCTTTGGGTTCAATCTTGCGGTGTCCTTTCCCAGTGACAGTAGGGGCAGCAAGGCACGTATTGTATTGTTGCCATCGAGGATAACAAGATGGGGTTTATATCATATTGCATGAGTTTATCCCTCTACATCATGTCATCTTGCTTAAAACGTTACTCTGTTCTTTTGAAATTAATACTCTAGATGCATGCTGGATAGCGGTCGATGTGTGGAGTAATAGTAGTAGATGCAGGCAGGAGTCGGTCTACTTGTCTCGAACGTTATGCCTATATACATGATCATACCTAGATATTCTCATAACTATGCTCAATTCTGTCAATTGCTCAACAGTAATTTGTTCACCCACCGTAATACTTATGCTCTTGAGAGAAGCCACTAGTGAAACCTATGGCCCCGGGGTCTATATTCCATCATATTAATCTCCCGACAACAAGCTATTTCTGTCGCCGTCTTTATTTTGCTTTCTTTACTTTGCATCTTTATCACAAAAATACCAAAAATATTATCTTATCATATCTATCAGATCTCACTCTCATAAGTGACCGTGTAGGGATTGACAACCCCTTATCGCGTTGGTTGCGAGGATTTATTTGCTTGTGTACGTGCGAGGGACTCATGCGTTGCCTCCTACTGGATTGATACCTTGGTTCTAAAAAACTGAGGGAAATACTTACGCTACTTTGCTGCATCACCCTTTCCTCTTCAAGGGAAAACCAACGCAGTTCTCAAGAGGTAGCAAGAAGGATTTCTGGCGCCGTTGCCGGGGAGTCTACGCAAAAGTCAACATACCAAGTACCCATCACAAACCCTTATCTCCCGCATTACATTATTTGCCATTTGCCTCTCATTTTCCTCTCCCCCACTTCACCCTTGCCGTTTTATTTGCCCTCTCTTTTCCGTTTGCCTCTTTTTGCCCGTCTCTTGTTTGCTCGTGTGTTGGATTGCTTGCTTGTCACGATGGCTCAAGACAATACTAAATTGGGTGACTTCACCAATACCAGCAACAATGATTTCCTTAGCACTCCGATTGCTCCTCTTACCGATACTGAATCTTGTGAAATCATTGCTGCTTTGTTGAATCTTGTCATGAAAGATCAATTCGCCGGCCTTCCTAGTGAAGACACCTCTACCCATCTAAATAGCTTCATTGATTTGTGTGATATGCAAAATAAAAAAGATGTGGATAATGATATTTTTAAATTGAAGCTATTTCCTTTTTCGCTTAGAGATCGTGCTAAAGCTTGGTTTTTGTCTTTGCCTAAAAACATTATTGATTCTTGGAATAACTGCAAAGATGCTTTTATCTCTAAGTATTTTCCTCCCGCTAAAATCATCTCTCTTAGAAATGATATTATGAATTTTAAGCAACTTGATCATGAAAATGTTGCACAAGCTTGGGAGAGGATGAAATTAATGATACATAATTGCCCCACTCATGGTTTGAATTTGTGGATGATTATACAAAAATTTTATGCCGGATTGAATTTTGCTTCTAGAAATCTTTTAGATTCGGCCGCGGGAGGCACTTTTATGGAAATCACTTTAGGAGAAGCTACTAAACTCCTAGATAATATTATGGTTAATTATTCTCAATGGCACACTGACAGATCTACTAATAAGAAAGTGCATGCGATAGAAGTAATTAATGTTTTGAGTGGAAAGATGGATGAACTTATGACATTATTTGCTAACAAAAGTGTTTCTTCTGATCCTAATGACATGCCTTTGTCTACTTTGATTGAGAATAATAATGAATCTATGGATGTGAATTTTGTTGGTAGGAATAATTTTGGTAACAACGCGTATAGGGGAAACTTTAATCCTAGGCCGTACCCTAGTAATTCCTCTAATAATTATGGTAATTCCTATAACAATTCTTATGGAAATTTTAATAAGATGCCTTCTGAATTTGAGACTAGTGTTAAGGAATTTATGAATTCGCAAAAGAATTTCAATGCTTTGCTTGAAGAAAAGTTGCCTAAGATTGATGAATTGGCTAGGAACGTTGATAGAATTTCTCTTGATGTTGATTCTTTGAAACTTAGATCTATTCCTCCTAAGCATGATATCAATGAGTCTCTCAAAGACATGAGAATTTCCATTGATGAGTGCAAAGAAAGAACCTCTAGGATGCGTGCTAAGAAAGATTGTTTTGTGAAAGCGTGTTCTTCTAGTTTCTATGAAAATAAAGATGAAGATCTAAAAGTTATTGATGTGTCCCCTATTAAATCTATGTTTTAGAATATTAATCTTGATAATGATGGTACTGAATATGATCCACCTTTACCTAGAAGGCGTTCCAAAAATTCGGTGTTTTTAGATCTTGATGCAAAAATTGGTAAAAGTGGGATTGAAGAGATCAAAACTCTAGATACTAATGAACCCACTATTTTGGATTTAAAGGAATTTAATTATGATAATTGCTCTTTGATTGATTGTATTTCCTTGCTGCAATCCGTGCTAAATTCTCCTCTTGCTTATAGTCAAAATAAGGCTTTTACTAAACATATCGTTGATGCTTTGATGCAATCTTATGAAGAAAAACTTGAGTTGGAAGTTTCCATCCCTAGAAAACTTTATGATGAGTGGGAACCTACTATTAAAATTAAAATTAGAGATCATGAATGCTATGCTTTGTGTGATTTGGGTGCTAGTGTTTCCACAATTTCAAAAACTTTATGCGATTTACTAGGTTTCCGTGAATTTGATGATTGCTCTCTAAACTTGCACCTTGCGGATTCCACTATTAAGAAACCTATGGGAAGAATTAATGATGTTCTTATTGTTGCAAATAGGAATTATGTGCCCGTAGGTTTTATTGTTCTTGATATAGATTGCAATCCTTCATGTCCTATTATTCTTGGTAGACCTTTCCTTAGAACGATTGGTGCAATTATTGATATGAAGGAAGGGAATATTAGATTCCAATTTCCGTTAAAGAAAGGCATGGAACACTTCCCTAGAAATAAAATAAAATTACCTTATGAATCTATTATGAGAGCCACTTATGGATTGCCTACCAAATATGGCAATACCTAGATCTATCCTTGATTTTATGCCTAGCTAGAGGCGTTAAACGATAGCGCTTGTTGGGAGGCAAGCCAATTTTATTTTTAGTTTTTTTGATTTTTGCTTCTGTTTAGGAATAAATATTTGATCTAGCCTCTGGTTAGATGTGTTTTTATGTTTTAGTTAGTGTTTGTGCCAAGTTAAACCTATAGGATCTTCTTGGATGGTAGTTATTTGATCTTGCAGAAAATTCCAGAAACTTTCTGTTCACGAAAATAATTGTTTAAAATCACCAGAACGTGATAAAATATTGATTCCAATTGATGCTGATCAATAAACAAATTTTCTAGGTCTTCCTATTTTGTCTGATTTTTTGGAGTTCCAGAAGTTTGCGTTAGTTACAGATTACTACAGACTGTTCTGTTTTTGACAGATTCTGTTTTTCGTGTGTTGTTTGCTTATTTTGATGAATCTATGGATAGTAAAATAGTTTATAAACCATAGAGAAGTTGGCATACAGTAGGTTTAACACCAATATAAATAAAGAATGAGTTCATTACAGTACCTTGAAGTGGTGTTTTGTTTTCTTTCGCTAACGGAGCTCACGAGATTTTCTGTTAAGTTTTGTGTTGTGAAGTTTTCAAGTTTTGGGTGAAAGATTTGATGGATTGTGGAACAAGGAGTGGCAAGAGACTAAGCTTGGGGATGCCCATGGCACCCCCAAGATAATCTAAGGACACCTAAAAGCCAAAGCTTGGGGATGCCCCGGAAGGCATCCCCTCTTTCGTCTACTTCCATCGGTAACTTTACTTGGAGCTATATTTTGATTCACCACATGATATGTGTTTTGCTTGGAGCGTCTTGTATGATTTGAGTATTTGATTTTTAGTTTACCACAATCATCCTTGATGTACACACCTTTTTAGAGAGACACACATGATTCGGAAATCATTAGAATACTCTATGTGCTTCACTTATATCTTTTGAGTTATATAGATTTGCTCTAGTGCTTCACTTATATTATTTTGAGAGTCCTACAAAACAGCATGGTAATTTGCTTAAATGATGATAGGCATCCAATTAAAAAATTTCTTATGAGTGTGTTGAATACTATGAGAAGTTTGATACTTGATAATTGTTTTGAGATATGAAGATGGTGATATTAGAGTCATGCTAGTTGAGTAGTTTTGAATTTGAGAAATACTTGTGTTAAAGTTTGTGATTCCCGTAGCATGCACGTATGGTGAACCGTTATGTGATGAAGTCGGAGCATGATTTATTTATTGATTGTCTTCCTTATGAGTGGCGGTCGGGGACGAGCGATGGTCTTTTCCTACCAATCTATCCCCCTAGGAGCATGCGCGTAATACTTTGCTTTGACAACTTGTAGATTTTTGCAATAAGTATATGAGTTCTTTATGACTAATGTTGAGTCCATGGATCATACGCACTTTTCTTCCTTCCACCATTGCTAGCCTCTCCAATACCGCGCACTTTTCGCCGGTATCATACACCAACCATATACCTTCCTCAAAACAGCCACCATACCTACCTACCATGGCATTTTCATAGCCATTCCGAGATATATTGCCATGCAACTTACCATCGTTCCGTTTACTATGACACACTCCATCATTGTCATATTGCTTTGCATGATCATGTAGTTGACATCGTATTTGTGGCAAAGCCACCGTTCATGATTCTTTCATACATGTCACTCTTGATTCATTGCATATCCCGGTACACCACCGGAGGCATTCACATAGAGTCATATTTTGTTCTAAGTATTGAGTTGTAATTGTTGAGTTGTAAGTAAATAAAAGTGTGATGACCATCATTTTTTTAGAGCATTGTCCCAAGTGAGGAAAGGGTGATGGAGACTATGATTCCCCCACAAGTCGGGATGAGACTCCGGACTAAAAAAAAGAGACCATAAAAAAAGAGAAAAGGCCCAAATAAAAAAAGAGAGAAAAAGAGAGAAGGGACAATGTGACTATCCTTTTACCACACTTGTGCTTCAAAGTAGCACCATGATCTTCATGATAGAGAGTCTCTTATGTTATCACTTTCATATACTAGTGGGAAATTTTCATTATAGAACTTGCCTTGTATATTCCAATGATGGGCTTCCTCAAAATGCCCTAGGTCTTCGTGAGCAAGCAAGTTGGATGCACACGCACTTAGTTTCTTTTGTTGAGCTTTCATATACTTATAGCTCTAGTGCATCCATTGCATGGCAATCCATACTCACTCACATTGATATCTATTAATGGGCATCTCCATAGCCCATTGATACGCCTAGTTGGTGTGAGACTATCTTCTCCTTTTTATCTTCTCCACAACCACCATTCTATTCCACATATAGTGCTATATCCATGGCTCACGCTCATGTATTGCATGAAGATTGAAAAGGTTTGAGAACACCAAAAGTATGAAACAATTGCTTCGCTTGTCATCGGGGTTGTGCATGATTTAAATATTTTGTGTGGTGAAGATAGAGCATAGCCAGACCATATGATTTTGTAGGGATAACTTTCTTTAGCCATGTTATTTTGAGAAGACATAATTTCTTAGTTAGTATGCTTGAAGTATTATTATTTTTATGTCAATATTGAACTTTTATCTTGAATCTTTCGGATCTGAATATTCATACCACAATTAAGAAGAATTACATTGAAATTATGCCAAGTAGCATTCCACATCAAAAATTCTGTTTTTATCATTGACCTACTCGAGGACGAGCAGGAATTAAGCTTGGGGATGCTTGATACGTCTCCAACGTATCTATAATTTTTGATTGTTCCATCCTATATTATAATCTGTTTTGGACATTATTGGGCTTTATTATACACTTCTATATTATTTTTGGGACTAACCTATTAACCGGAGGCCCAGCCCAGAATTGCTGTTTTTTTGCCTATTTCAGAGTTTCGCAGAAAAAGAATATCAAACGGAGTCCAAACGGAATGAAACCTTCGGGAACGTGATTCTCGGAACGAACGTGATCCAGAGGACTTGGACCCTACGTCAAGAAAGCTACCAGGAAGCCACGAGGTAGGGGGCACGCCTACCCCCCAGGGCGCGTCCTCCACCCTCATGGGCCCCATGTTGCTCCACCGACGTACTTCTTCCTCCTATATATACCTACGTACCCCCAAACTACCAGATACGGAGCCAAAAACCTAATTCCACCGCCGCAACCTTCTGTACCCGTGAGATCCCATCTTGGGGCCTTTTCCGGAGCTCCACCGGAGGGGGCATCGATCATGGAGGGCTTCTACATCAACACCATAGCCTCTCCGATGATGTGTGAGTAGTTTACCTCAGACCTTCGGGTCCATAGTTATTAGCTAGATGGCTTCTTCTCTCTTTTTGGATCTCAATACAATGTTCTCCCCCTCTCTCGTGGAGATCTATTCGATGTAATCTTCTTTTGCGGTGTGTTTGTTGAGACTGATGAATTGTGGGTTTATGATCAAGTTTATCTATGAACAATATTTGAATCTTCTCTGAATTCTTTTATGTATGATTGGTTATCTTTGCAAGTCTCTTCGAATTATCAGTTTGGTTTGGCCTACTAGATTGATCTTTCTTGCAATGGGAGAAGTGCTTAGCTTTGGGTTCAATCTTGCAGTGTCCTTTCCCAGTGATAGTAGGGGCAGCAAGGCACGTATTGTATTGTTGCCATCGAGGATAACAAGATGGGGTTTATATCATATTGCATGAGTTTATCCCTCTACATCATGTCATCTTGCTTAAAGCGTTACTCTGTTCTTTTGAAATTAATACTCTAGATGCATGCTGGATAGCGGTCGATGTGTGGAGTAATAGTAGTAGATGCAGGCAGGAGTCGGTCTACTTGTCTCGAACGTGATGCCTATATACATGATCATACCTAGATATTCTCATAACTATGCTCAATTCTGTCAATTGCTCAACAGTAATTTGTTCACCCACCGTAATACTTATGCTCTTGAGAGAAGCCACTAGTGAAACCTATGGCCCCCGGGTCTATTTTCCATCATATTAATCTCCCGACAACAAGCTATTTCTGTCGCCGTCTTTATTTTGCTTTCTTTACTTTGCATCTTTATCATAAAAATACCAAAAATATTATCTTATCATATCTATCAGATCTCACTCTCGTAAGTGACCGTGTAGGGATTGACAACCCCTTATCGTGTTGGTTGCGAGGATTTATTTGTTTGTGTAGGTGCAAGGGACTCGTGCGTGGCCTCCTACTGGATTGATACCTTGGTTCTCAAAAACTGAGGGAAATACTTACGCTACTTTGCTGCATCACCCTTTCCTCTTCAAGGGAAAACCAACGCAGTGCTCAAGAGGTAGCAGCGCCTCCAGCAGATTATCCGGTGCCTCTGGTTGGACAGAGGTCACCGGTGGAACAGGCACACCCCCTCCTGGTGGGGAATGCCGTTCGCTGGACCCCGGAGCCGTATAGATTTCCAGAATGGTATCCGTGTGAGGGCCGAAGGGAACTCGGGCCCCGTCACCAGTCCCCATGGGGGCTTTTTCCCCCATGTGTCCGACGTCCGAGGAGTCATCCTGGGGCGTCACCCCGATGATCTCCAGAACCTCCCCCGGCCTGGGAAGGTCTTTTTGGACACCACCTCGTCATCACCCTTGGGTGATATGGAATTAGCAGGTGGCGGAGACATGCTAGCCATCTCCTCCGTGTCCAGCGAATCCTTTGTCGAGGATCGCGGGGAGCCATCATGCGCCAGAATGCAATGACAAAGTTTACAATATGTCAATGTTACAAACCGGGAAGGCCAGCCGTTTGCGGATTCTGGTACTTACGAGGCGGCCCAAGGTTTGGTCCGGCGAGGTTGTTCCGGACTGCTGTCAACATCCCACGCAGAATTATCCGCGAAGGAGCCTCTAGCCCTCTTAGGTGCTTTCGCCTCCGGGCTTATGGGGGCCACTCTCTTCTTCCTCCCTGCTTCAGGTGGGGAGTCATTTTCTTCTTCCTCTTCATCGCTGTCGTCAGCGGACGAAGAAGAAGTCTCGCTTCCGGACGTCTCGTCCGGAGTGCTTCTCCGGTGAAGGCCCTTCTTGGCCCCTTGGGCCGCCTTCTTAGCCATCTTCTCCGGCACCTCATAAGGTGCAGGGAACAACATCTTCTCCAATAATGGAAATTCTTGGTCCTCGGGCAGCGGAGCCGGACAGTTAATCTCCTCGGCCAACTTAATCCAGGCCTGAAAATAGGGGAAGGAAGCTTAAATTTCCTCTCAAAATATGCTAGTAGGGGATATTCCATGAAAACATTAAAGGAACTGACCGGGTTGGGCTGGAGCTTTAAGCTAAGCCCGTGGTCTTCGGTCGTAGGCGGTGGCGTCTCGCCGGCCTTGAAGAGCACCTTCCAGATTTCTTTGTGCGTCGTGCCGAAGAGCTCCAGTAGCGTCTGGTGCTTGACCGGCTCGAACTCCCACAAATTACAAGTTCGGCATTCGCACGGAAGGACTCAACGAACAAGCATGACCTGGACCACGTTGACGAGCTTGATTTTCCTTTCTATCATGTTCTGGATGCACGTCTGGTGCCCAGTCAGCTCGTCCGAGGGACCCCAGGTTAGGCCCCTCTCTTGCCAGGAGGTGAGCCGCATCGGGATTCCGGATCGGAATTCGGGGTCCGCCAACCAATCAGCATCGCGCGGCTCGATGATGTAGGACCACCCCTTCGCCGTCTCCGCAAACGAACCTTCGGGCCAGGTGACGTTGGGCATCTTGCCCACCATAGCGCCTCCGCACTCTGCTTGTTGACCGTGCATTACTTTCGGCCTCACATTGAAGGTTTTCAGCCACAGGCCGAAGTGAGGCGGGATGCGGAGAAAAGCCTCACAAACGACGATGAACGCTGAAATGTTGAGGATGAAGTTGGGGGCTAGGTCATGAAAATCCAGCCCATAGTAAAACATCAACCCGCGGACGAATGGGTGAAGAGGGAACCCAAGCCCGCGGACGAAATGTGTGAGAAACACAACCCTCTCGTGGGGCTCGGGAGTGTGAACGATCTGTCCCTTGGCCGGGAGTCGATGAGCGATCTCTTTGGACAGATATCCGGCCTCCCGTAGCTCCTTGATATCCTTCTTCTTTTTGACGGAAGAGGCCATCCACTTACCTCCGGCTCCGGATCCGGACATCTTCGGAGTACTTTCTCGAACGAGGGAAAAGCTAAAGCTTGGGCGCTAGAGCTCAAGGACGGAAGGGCTGAGGAAGAGAAAGTTTGTGGGTGAGAGAAGGGAATCCTAACCCCCTTATAGAGGTCGTGAGTGTCAAACGCCTCCCCACTCGCCTTAAACTCGCCTGTGCCCAATGGTTGTGCAAATGGCATGGTTGGGTTACCCACGCCCGCATTGATGAGGATCCCGAAATAAGGGGACACGATCTCTGCTTCGACAAGACGTGCCAATAGCAACCGCATCTTGAAACGTGGGACAACGGTTCGAAATTTTGACCGGACGGGCATAATGCTACGTTGCGAAAGGCTGTCAGTAGATTAGACTCGTGCAAATATTATATTCTCTCTGCGGTTGTGTGGAATACGTTACAGGTCCGGATACAATCATCGCATCCGAAGACTATCTTGGAGTTCGGAAAAAGGGGAACCTGCCTTGCAATGCCGGAGACAATCTGCATGCCGGACTCCTCGTCATTGAAGCTAGGTTCAGGGGCTACTGAGGGAGTCCTGGACTAAGGGGTCCTCGAGCGTCCGGCCTGTTATTCATTGGGCTGGACTGATGGGCTGTGAAGACATGAAGGCCGATGACTATACCTGTGTCCGGATTGGACTCTACTTGGCGTGGAAGGCAAGCTTGGCGACCAACTATGAAGATTCCCTCTTATGTAACCGACCCCATGTAACCTTAGATCTCTCCGGTGCCTATATAAACCAGAGAGCATAGTCCGGATAGAGATACTCATTACCATATTCACATAGGCTAGACTTCTAGGGTTTAGCCATTACGTTCTCGTGGTAGATCAACTCTTGTAACACTCATATTCATCAAGATCAATCAAGCAGGAAGTAGGGTATTACCTCCATAGAGAGGGCCCGAACCTGGGTAAACATCGTGTCCCCCGTCTCCTGTTACCATCGATTCTAGACGCATAGTTCGGGACCCCCTACCCGAGATCCGCCGGTTTTGACACCGATAGTCGTCCTGTTCATCCAGCCCTCCACGGGGTCCTGTTCATCCAGCCCTCCACCGGCTCGATCGATCGGGGTCCTGTTCATCCAGCGACAATGGACTCTACTACAACGGGGTCCTGTTCATCCAACCCCCTACCCGGAACTGTTCATCCAAACCCCCCATAACATTCACTATTCATCCAGAGGTAGCATCAATCGGCTTCAGTTAGCAGCAGTAGCGAAGGAATTACTCGGGTTCAGTTAACAGCAAGGGATCGATCGATCGCTTGGGTTCAGTAACGTGTAGCCTGCAGTGCAATCGCTCGGGTTCAGTTAGAGCCCAACGCCTCGCACACACGCGCATACGGACAAGAGAAACATGCATCGCTCGGCCCCTGACCACCCACCGTACCGGGAACTCCCCGATATTTTCCGCGCCCTTGCTTCTACCACGGTTTTTTCCGTCATGGACGGCCCAAAGAATGTCATGCAGCTGCGTCTCCGGCCCGCCCAGGACGAAAAGCCCATTTTCTGTCATGATTTTTTGTCATAGAAGTAGGAGCCCACCACATCTATGATGATACCGGGTTTTGTCACAATTATCGTCATAGAAGTGTCATAAGCATGACAGAAAAAAATTGTTCGGCCCGAAATGTCACAGATGTGTCTTTTTTTGTTGTGTATCCTGGGTTAACATGTGAAGGCCCCCTACTCCATGCGGATCGGGGTGCCACACTCTATCCACTCTTCATATGCATAAGTGGGCGGTTCCCGGTATAGAATGTGTTCTACTCTAACGTAGACTTCATGCCACATATGCCACCAACCGTAGCTTCTCCATGCCGGTTATCACATACGGTCAATTAAGGGTTTCCCCATGGATGCAGCCAAATATTGGTTTACCTAGACTCCCCTATAAGTTTCCAAAGACTAGGACTCGAGGATTTTACTGTCACCCCAAATTACCTCAACATCCTAACCAATACACAACAGTAGTTCCTCTACGAACAATCACGGCAGTAGTGGGAATAAGGCCTCCTCTCAACACTCATGAGAATACTAACTCAAACATGAACAAGAGCATATTGGATCGCTTGGAATCATAATAATACTAATCATAGAAGAGTTCATATGTATCCTTGAGAACACATTCATCTACTCAAACATAAAGGAGAGGGTCAAGTTACAAGTCGGCATCGAGCTGGTAAAGGGAGGAGACATGGTGGTCATGATGATGGTGGCGGCAGCGTGGTTGAAATGATAGTGGTGATGGCGCCGTCGCGGTGGAGAGGGCACCGGCCTGTAGGCCGGTGCTCCTGTAGTGGAGCATCCTCTTATTGCCCTTGTTCTTGTCCCTTCCTCTATGGTGGTGGATAGAGAAGCAATGGAGATGTATGTGTTGGTGATAAATGAGGATGATGGAGGCGGCGGATAGGGTTGTAGATGATATATAGGGCGCCTCCCTAGTCTCCTCTCTTGATGGGCTGCATCCAAGGGCTCTAGATGAGCCAAATCCTCTCCCAATCACTTCTTTACGAGCCAACGATCTCATGGGGTCGAACGGGGATGAAATCAGCGAAGAACCCCATCTGAAAGGGCAACTTTCACACGTGTGACCTGGATGGTCGTATGGTACATCGTCTTTTGTGTCCATCTCCGGTAAAACAATCACCATTTCTTCATACGGACTCCGATTTTAACGTTCTTGGGATTGTTGGATTCGAGAGAACAACGCTAATCAATTTTTGGTCCTAGACATTGATTTGGAGCACTTTGGAAAAATGACCTTTTTAACCTCCGAAATGGTTAAGTCTGGATGTGGGTGTCGCTGTATTGAACCCATCTTTGATGCTTTCATCGTGCTTCGTCCTAGGTTGCTCCAAAACACCTGTAGACACAATAAAATAAAGAAAACTAATAAGAACTAAATAAATACTAAATGTGCAATGCTCACAAAGATAAGTGTAAATACCGGTAATCGTGCATAATGGACAACTATTTGGTTCAGTGGGACATGATATATGAAGATAACATGCAACAAATGAGCTCTGAAAATGCGTAAATATAGAACCACCAGTACCCTATGCCAAGAGAAAAGAGCACCATAGAAGTAGGGTATTATCTCCACCGTAGAGGGCCCGAACGTATATAATTCCTTTAGCATACTCCCAATCGCACCGTTTGCTAGATATGATTGCCTCTATATCCATACCCCCTAGTATTGTCAGGATCATATCCACGATAGTTGGCACCCACCATGGGGAAAGCGTCTAACGATGATATGGTGTGTTTGGCTTCGTCATCATCAGTTCGGACTGACAGCATCTGCTTCTGGGTCCTTGAGTTCTCCATCCACTATTTGGCGTGGCATCTCGATGCCCCATTGAATAGTGCAGACCTACGGGCTCATGGGAGTATCCACTACCGAGCCACCGACTTGGGGGTTTGTGCTTGTAGCTCCCATCGTCATACTAGTCGACGCAACTGGTGTCGCGTCATTGCAGGAAGCGATCTGGCAAACCTCGCCCTCAGTTTTGTCATCCCGTGAGTCAGCTCATTGGAATGATGGATTCTGAGTCCATTTATCCTCTCTTGGAGTTCATCTCCGAGGGAGAAGAGAGCAGCAAATCACAGGCATCCATAGTGAAAGTCTTCATGGCTAGCAGACCACTGCCCGAGTCAAGCCACCGGAGGACTACGGCCAACCCAACCATGACACTTGGGCGAGGCACAGCCGACAAGGACTCAGCCATCTGGGAGCAACGTGAGGCAGCCGAGCGAGTCCTTCACAAACCCATCCCGGGTGATTCATCACCTGGCAGGCTGTTCGTTTGGAGACGTTGGCAGAACATGCTCGGCTGGCTAAGATTGAGCACAGTCTAATCGTTCATGAGCAAGAGCTGCTAGACACCAGTCGTCCGATGGGAACGCGATTTAAACAACAAGTTCATAGTCGGAGGCCCGAATGATCTCCTAATTCTTCGCATCCCGATTGACAATGTCCGGGCAGCGACTAGGTGGGCAGATGCTATCCAGTAGCCTAGTGACGGGGTTGTATTAGACGGCATATGTCGTGGGAAACCACGGCCACCTATGGGGCCATGAGCCCCTTATGGTTCGGCAGGGGGGATGAGCACATTGCACAAAGAGCGGAGAACGTAGCACAGCACGACAGAGATCACACGGGCAGTTTTACCTAGGTTCGGGCCGCCGCGAGACGTAAAACCCTACTCCTACTTTGGTGGATTGATGAGAGGCTGTGGTGGAGACGCAGTGCTCTATCCCGGCAGGGTTGCCTCGGGGCGAGGGCAGCTATGCATGTATGAGTGTACAAGGGTCTGAATCCTTTTTATGGTTGCCATGGCCCTCCTTTTATAGATCAAGGGGTCACCACCATGGCAAATCAGTCATTGTGTACTGATTAGATAGCAAATAGTGCTATCATACCTAACTCTGCAGACAGGGCAGAACGCATTAAATGCGCCGCTTACTGTCACATCATGGCATGTTCGGCAAGCCTTGCTGGGCCGTTTGGCCACCTTCTCACCTGCATGCATGACACGTCTGTGGACGGGTGTCATTTCGAGGTGATTTCCATAGGAAGTGGCTGCCATGTGCCAAATAACAGCCACTTAGTCACTTGGGGACTTGACACCGCACCGATCGATGACTTGCGTTGCTGTGGAGTGGTGGAGCCTTGGCGGGGTGGTCCGCCCTCGGCGTCCCCGGCAAGCAGTCTTGAGACTTGTCTTTGGAGCAACCTCGACCTTGCCAGGCTCGCCTGCCCGGCAAGGGAGGCTTTCCCTTAGTGGTGTCTTGCTTCCTTTGTCTTGACTTGGTCTTCTTGATCCGCCATCTGATTTCTCAAAGAGTTATCTCTTCAACCTGGCCTCGTCTTGGATATTGTAACCTTGCTGGGCCGGTGGTTTACTATTCGTGCACAAGTCAAGGGAAAACATACACCCCTGTTTGTGTACCCTGACAGAAGCCCCCGGGCCTGAGCCATACGTGTCGCTGGGCACGTTGGGTTAGGCCCCAAACAGTACATGGATATGTAGCAAGAGAATGTTGCGCATGCAGCGGTTTGTCATGATAACCAGTCAATCCAACGTCCACTTCGCGTAATTACCACGGGTCGTGGGGTAGTGGGACTGCAGTAGTTAATGTGAAACGGTAACTTTCTGAAGAGTCGCGCCCTCCCCCACGTCTTTTGTTTAAGAGAGAAAAACGCGGAAGGGAACTGCTCATTCATCGCCCGCTCCGCCCCTCCACCATCTTTTTCTGCAAGCCAAACAACTGTTCTTCCTCCTCGCCCATACTTGTTGCCGATCCCCCACCTAATTTCCTTCCCCCATCCCCGTCACAGCTTGAAGAAATGGGGAAGAAAGACATCACCACCAAGTGTAAGCGGCTGACCACCGCGAAGGAGGCGGCCGCTAAGGGGACCAAGAGAGCAACGGAGCTGGATAGGAGGCGAAGGGGAGACATTGTCTTCTTCCCGTCGAATCTGGACGACGAAGTGCTGGAAGCGAGGTATGGATATCTGTGGGGGAGGGAAGTCCCAAAGGGGCATGGCGCACCCAAAGTTCTGACGGAGGGGAAAGAGGACCCGCCAGATTCATACCGATTCTTTTGCGTGTAGTTCATCTGTGTCCTCTGCCCTCCTTTCTCGGATTTCTTTGAAGCAATGGTGGTGATCTATGGATTCCATCTTCTGGATTTCACGCCAAATGCAATGGCGTGCATGGCGATTTTTGCCCACTTGTGCGGGAACTTTGTTGGAGTCGCCTCCAATGTCGACTTGTTCAGAAATTATTTTGTCCCGCGGGTGGAGAACAAAGCCCATCGCTCCGGGAACATAAGTTGGATGCCAAGGGTGGCGAGGGAAAGCTGGGATTACCTCCCAGGTCAGCAGTGCGGCAGATGGGAGGAATGGAGAGCAGATTGGTGCTGGATCCAAGACGAGAAGGCCCCAGATTTCTGCCAAGCGCGGGCAGAGTGCATTGAGCGCGGCAACGATTGGAGGGAAGTCGGCCTCTTTGACGGCAGGCTCCGCCCGGCAATAAACAGGATCACCTGCCTAAAGGCTGCCAGGCTAACTATCGGGCATGTGGGAGAGGACTTCCTCCTTCGTCGCATCGCACCACTTCAGAAGAGGGACAGGTTCGCCTGGGAGTATGGAGATGCTACGGATAGGATGAGATTGCTCCCTGGCCTGACCAACAATCTGTCAGTTTATGGCCATGCTTGGTTGTGTGATCAACTGTTTGGCAGCTTTGGGCTATTCAAGTTGCCGGCAAACGTCATCCCACTGAACATCAGTTCTGCTAGGGATCAGATTTTGAAATGGATGCCAGATTGCAATGCTCATGGAGTTTCGGGTGACTGGCAGTTACCCGCGCTTGACGAACAGCTTCATGGTCCTCCACCTTGGTGGAGAGGGCTACCAAGGTGGAGACCAACATGTACAAGTGCACCTCCAAGGTGGGGGAGGCGTACATCAGGAAGTGGCTGGAGGAGGACAGGGCGGTTCGAGCTACCGTGATGGCGAAGGCCGGGAAGACAGCAAAGGGAAAAGAGAAGGTGGAGGACGAAGGTTCCTCCCACGGCAGAAGTGGGGCGCAAGCCACGGAGGAGGCTGCCGGGGATGATCTTGCCGGGGTGAGCATGCCGGGGATGAGCCTACCGGGGACGAACCTTCCGGTATTGAGGCTCTATACATCGGGGTAGCAGAGGCCCAGGAAGAAGAGGGGGCTGAGGAGGCGGAGGAGCCCGAGGAGGAGTGACTCACGGCAGGCCCTCAAGCCCCCGAGCCAGTCTTGGACTAGCACCCTCATAGGCGGGTTGCCAACCGGGGAGCTATGGTTCCCGACCCTGCGCCTTCTCCTAAGTAGATGAAGAAGATTACCTCCAAGGGCAGCAAGCCGGATGCGGTGCACCGGCAGTCCTCTCGCCTCGCCGGCGCTAAAACCCCTCCCGCCAAGCAATCAGTGGCTGCGGGAGTTGACTCCAGCTCCCAGTCCGACTCGAGCTCCTCGCAGAACTCGTCTTCATCGGAGCCCCCTGCGCCACAACAAGGCTCAAAGCTGCCGGGATGTTCCGTTCCCCTGCCCCGGAAGAGAGGCCGGGCATCCTCACCGCCCATCGAGTTCGAGTTGAGCTCCATGCTCATCGATGAAGTGTAAGAGAGAACAAACTCCTTTCCTTGTAGTAGTTTCAGTATGTCTGCTTCCTCTTGTTGACTAATCTTGCTTGCCGTTGTTGACAGTGAGGAGGAGGAGGAGACAGAGACTCTCATCCACCGGTCCAATCGACTCACGCGTGCGGGCCGTTAAAGACTGTGGAGGGCACGGGCCTGGCGGGGAGTAGCACGAACGACCCGTCGCCAAGCCCCTAGGTCAGCCCCTGGCATGGAGGCACATGATTGGCCCCTCCCGTGGGGAGTGATGCAGGAGAGCTCCCAACCTCCTCGGCTAGAGGAGGGGGAGAGACGACCCAGGGCGAGCCCCTTTAAGAGGGGCTTACTCCTCCCGCCGATCAAGTTGAGGTGCCCCCGACGATGGTTTCCACGGGATAGCTTGCCCAAGAAGACGCCGTGGTTGTCGCGGAAGGGGATGGGAATCATGGCTCGGCAACTGATGTTGCTGGGGAAACTGAGGCTTCCGCCCGGGAGACTTCTCCGGGTAACTCATTTGATCTTCTTCTCCTGCTTTTTTTACCATCTCGTTCCATGCTTCTGGCTCTCTAATACTTCTGCTTCTTTATTATTGCTTGTTGTCTCCGCTTGCAGTCCCTCAGGCCGAAGAGCCTCAACTGTTGGAAGAGGTGCCCAACATAGGGAGAGATGCCGCGGATGAAGCCACCAAGATCGCTGCCAGGAGTTCCTGATGGAAATGGGGAAGATCCTTGACGGCGTGCTAGGGGCAGGGACGACGGTCGAGGAGAACGTCCCCCTCCATACTATGGATCCCCTCCCCTCATTTGGTACCATGGCGGGGGCCTCGCAGCCATCCTCGAGCCAGTTGTCGTTGGTGCTCATGCAGTCTGGGCTTGGTGCCCCCGGCTTATCAGTGGCGCTGAGCACGAAACTTGATGAAGAGCTCCAGCGCATTCTGGCCTCGCTGTACCAAGGGGTCGATGAGGCAGACGATTTTGATGCTGTCGCGATGGACTTATCTTTCCTGGAGTCCATGGCGGTAGGTATTAAGGAGATACAGGGTCGGCACAGCCAGAAATGGCAGGTGTTCAAGGAGCTGCGTAAGTCCGCCAACAAGGTTGACCAGCAACTGAGGGACAAAGGTAATGAGCTGCGCGACTGGCACGGCAAGCAGTTTCAGGTCCTGATGAGGCAGCAGGAGACAATCTCGATGGCACAGGAGGATGCCACTGCCCAGGAGGCTCGCATGGCGGAGCGCAAGGCGCTTCCGGACGCCAAGGAGCAGGACATCTCTTCTCGGGAGGAGAAGCTCGAGGCCACCCTCTGTGCCAAGGACGACAATCTGGAAACCCTCGTGCAGTAGCGCACCAAGGAGCTAGAGGACAAGCACAAGGCCGCCCTGGATGCCCTCACTGCTGATTCTGCTACCCAACTGAAGAAGCTCGCTGATGACCTTGCCGCTGCATCCACTGCCAAGACCGACCTCGACCAACAGGTGGCCAAGCTAACTGAAGAGCTTGTCGGGAGCGCTAAGGAGGCCACGAACCTCAAGGAGGAGGCGTAGAAAGCAGAGATCCTTCTGAAGGATAAACAATCGCGGCTCTCCTCCAAGAGCCAAGGCCTCGAGACTGCCAACGACACCATTGAAGATCTAAAGGCCAGGATTGGGACCTTGGACAGCTCGGTAGAATCCAGTGGGGCCCATGAGCAGTAGCTGACAAAAGACCTGGATACCGCAAGGCGTCTTCGGAAGGATGCAGAGGAAAAGCTGGCGAATCATTCCGAGTAGGTCGACCTCTGACATTGCTGACCGTCAAACTGTCCAAACTTCAGTGATGGGCATGAAAGGGCCAGTCTTTTCGGCCAGCAGGTAGGAGGTCCCCAACATCAAGCTAGGGGTCTTCTTCAACGAGCTGACCGAAAAACTAAAGGTGCATGAGGAGGGACGGGCCGGCCGCTTCACGACTGAATCTCGGAAGCCTGCCCGCAATGCCCTCGTCATGGTTCTGAGCAATATCGCCTGCCGCCATCCAGACCTCGACCTTGCCGATGGCTTCTGGAAGCCGCCGAAGGGCTCAAATGTTTCTGCTGCCAAGGAAAGGCTGCCCCCCTCGCCGACAAGGTCCTTTCTGTCCCAATGACTTCACGAGGTCGCCAGCCCGGCACTGAACTACCCTCGCGACCTCCTGTAACAAAACATGATGCATGTCATGTGTTTAGACATCGTATTATTTATGCTTGCGAGAAACTGATGCTTTTGCTTAATCTTTGATTGCGTGTTTATCCCTTTCAAATCCACCCGTCAGTGTTTGTATGATTAGTCCCTATGCATGTTTCGGTTGCCTGCCGGTATCATATTGCCGCGATTGTCGTAAGGGTCAGGCCCTTAGCATTCATCTTGGTGTGGATGCGTCCCGGCAGGTTTTTCCTTGGCAGTTTTCGACGCAGCCGCCCATTTTGCGAGCAGGCTCAGAACAGAGCGAGGGTGCAGACAGAGAATTAGAAAGGTGCCATCACACGAAGGATTTCCTCATACGAACACTTCGATACCCAAGGGATAAACAAATGCGAAATCTTAAATTCATAAGGCAGTAATGACTGCATGGACTTAAATTTTGTCCTTGCTTCCTCCCATTCCTTTCAGCTGCGAGCGCTTGCCGCGTTCGCATGCTTCGAGAAGAATGGATGCCGTGCGCGTAGTTCTCTGGCCCGCAGTAGGGGCCAATAAAAAATCATATGTATCTTGCGGGCGGCAGGACGCGGTGCAAGGTACGACCAGTTTCTCTCTCCTCCCCTCCATACTTTTTAGCAATCTGGTGGCGGCTGAAGTCACGCTAACGCGGACGGCCTTGCCGGAGCGCACTTGCCGGGGCGTCCATCAACGGAATCGCACCAGCGCTCCACTCAGGATTTCCTAAGCAGGGTAATTGCTGAACGGAGTTTCGCGCGGTACTCATCGACATTGATGATGCTAAAACCCAGAGTGGCTCGATTGTCGATAAGTGAGAGTGACGGAAGGAGAAAGCTTGTACGTGTACACTTTGTTCCTTTCCCCTGGACGGGGCCTGCATGGCGTTCATGCTATCTGAACCATCTGGGTTGGCTCGCCACCATCATTATTGGTTCTTGCCGCTGCAACGGCCGCGGCAGAGGGAGGCGATGGAGGTTGAATAGGGGGCGGGGTAAGCGATATCGCTTTCCCTCTCCGTTCCCACCATCCCTTGCCTTAGCTTGGGCGTCACGGATGATGAAGCCGTCGATGACGAAGATGATGAAGATGACGCGCTGTGTACGCTTCTTGGGTTCATGCAAGCGCTTCCCCCTACCTGGCGCGCCAAAGATGTCGTGGGAAACCACGGCCACCTATGGGGCCATCGGCCCCTTATGGTTCGGCAGGGGGGATGAGCACAATGCACAAAGAGCGGAGAACGTATCACAACACGACAGAGATCACACAGGAAGTTTTACCCAGGTTCGGGTCGCCGCGAGGCATAAAACCCTACTCCTGCTTTGGTGGATTGATGAGAGGACTGTGGTGGAGATGCAGCACTCTAGCCCGGCTGGGTTGCCTCGGGGCGAGGCAGCTACGCGCGTATGAGTGTACAAGGGTTTGAATCCTTTCTATGGTTGCCATGTCCCTCCTTTTATAGATCAAGGGGTCATCACAATGGCAAATCAGTCATTGTGTACTGATTAGATAGCAAACAATGCTGTCATACCTAACTCTGCAGACAGGGCAGAGCGCATTAATGCGCCGCTTAGTGTCACATCATGGCATGTCCGGGAAGCCTTGCCGGGCCATTTGGCCACCTTCTCACATGCCTGCATGACACGTCACTGGACGGGTATCATTTGGAGGTGATTTCCATAGGAAGTGGCTGCCACGTGCCAAATAGCAGCCACTTAGTCACTTGGGGCATGACACGGCACCGATCGATGATTTGCGTTGCTGTGAGGTGGAGCGGTGGAGCCTTGGTGGGGTGGTCCGCCCTCGGCGTCCCCGGCAAGCTTGACGGGACAGTCTTGAGACTTGTCTCTGGAGCAACCTCGACCTCGCCAGGCTCGCCTGCCCGACAAGGGAGGCTTTCCCTTAGTGGTGACTTGCTTCCTTTGTCTTGACTTGGTCTTCTTGATCCATCCTCTGATTTCTCAAAGAACTATCTCTTCCACCTGACCTTGTCTTGGATATTGTAACTTTGCCGGGCCGGTGGTTTACTGTCCGTGCGCAAGTCAGCGGGAAACATACACCCCTGTTTGTGTACCCCGACAGCATATGACAACTGTCCACCTTCCAGAAGGTGGAGATTGCTCCGAATGAGCATATCTCACAGTCTCAGGATTGGCTTTCTTCGCATAGTCGGTACCGGTAGTACTGAGAGCCGAGTTCCCACCATGGCATCGTCGCATCCTCACCACGCAGCCGGACATAGGGTCAGCACTCGGATGGACAAATGTCAGGAGGACCGTTTGTGGCAATGTGACGATTATTCTCCAAGGCGCAAAGATGATTCTCCTCTGTCTCATGTTGATCCTCCTCCAAGGCACAGAGAGTGGTCCACGTGGGAAAGATATGCTTCCACCATGGAGACATGTGACCCCACCCATGACCATAGTTATTCACCATGAGGTCAGGATGTACATCCCCGAAGGCGCGATGATTCGCCTCGCAGTTGGGACAGCTCACCCCGAACGTGAGATGATCAGCCATGCGGGCGGGGTGAGCAACCCTGCAGGCGTGAAGACCCACCTCGGTGTCGGGAGGACTCCCCTAGGCGTAGGGCTGAGTCCCCTCAGCACCAGATGATCAACACCGCGATGCACGCGGAATTCTGGCCCAAAGACGAGTGGACCACGCTTGGGCTTGGCGTCATGCAAAGGAATGCGATAGGCCGAGTGGATCAGGATCCTAGGGCCCATCGTGTTCCAGTTGGTGGATCCAGAGAACCCCTTTTCCCGAGCCTTTTCGTATAGCCTCAGGCATTGGAATGTATGATGGGAACACCAAGCTGAGACATGGTTAGCCGACTACCTTGTTGCAGTCGAGATTGGGGAAGGTGATGTCGGTTGAAACTGCGTCGGTATTTGAGGAAGGCTGTTGCAGTACAACTACGGTAGGTATTTCCCTCAGTTTTGAACCAATGTATCAATCCAATAGGAGAACCAAGCAACACTATGTAAACGGTACCTGCACACAAAGAACAGATACTTGCAACCCGACGCGTATGAGGGGTTGTCAATCCCTCTTCGGGTAACGGCGCCAGAAATTGTCAAGTTGACGGGATAAAATTGTGATAGATTGGATAAATAGATATCGATAAAACACGAAATAAAATAAGTAATAAACAAGTGCAGCAAGGTATTTTTGGGTTTTTGGAATAATAGATCTGAAAACAAAAGCAAATAAAAATAGATCTCAAAGCAAATATGATAAAGAATAGACCTGGGAGCCGTAGGCACCACATCGAAGATTAGTAGACCGACTCCTGCCTTCATTTACTACAATTACTCCACACATCGACCGCTATCCAGCATGCATCTAGTGTATTAAGTTCATGGAGAAATGGAGTAATGCAATAAGAACGATGACATCGTGTAGATGAGATCTATTCATGTAGGAATAGACCCATCTTGTTATCCTTAATAGCAATGATACATGTGTGTCTTGCTGCCCCTTCTGTCACTGGGAAAGAACACCGCACGATCGAACCCATCACAAAGCACCTCTTCCCATGGCAAGAAAAATCGATCTAGTCGGCCTAACTAAACCAAAGATTTGAAGATGAAATACGAGGCTATAAATAATCATGCATATAAGAGACCAAAAGAAGACTCAAATAATATTCATGGATATAGATCTGATCATAAACTCAAAGTTCATCGGATCCCAACAAACGCACCGCAAAAAGAGTTACATCAAATAGATCTCCAAGATACCATTGTATTGAGAATCAAAAGAGAGAGAGAGAGGAAGCCATCTAGCTACTGACTACGGACCCGTAGGTCTATGATGAACTACTCACGCATCATCGGAGTGGCACCAATGAGGATGATGAACCCCTCCGTGATGGTGTCTAAATTGGATCTCATGGTTCTGGAACTTGCGGTGGCTGGAATTGTGTTTCATCGCCTCCCCAAGGCTTTCTGGAATATTTGGGTATTTATAGGGCGAAGAAGCGGCGGGAGGCCACCGAGGTGGGCACAACCCATCTGGCCGCGCCTGGACCTCCAGGCGTGCCCTGGTGGGTTGTGCCCCCCTCGGGGCTCCCTCTGGTACTTCTTTGGCCCACTGGATGTCTTCTCGTCCAAAAAGTTCTCCAAAAAGTTTCGCTGCGTTTGGACTCCATTTGGTACTGATATTCTGCGAAGTAAAAAACAAGCAAAAAAAGCAACTGGCACTGGGCACTATGTCAATAGGTTAGTCCCAAAAAATGATATAAAGTTGCTATAAAATGATTGTAAAACATTCAAGAATGATAATATAACAACATGGAACAATCAAAAATTATAGACACATTGGAGACGTATCAGGAGGCAATGAGAATGTGCCCATGCAAACCTATCTCTCTACCTGGAGGGGGTCGGCCAGGGCCTGGTTAAATAACTTGCCGGAAGACAACATTCATAGTTAGAGGGAATTTGGGGAGATCTTCTTCAAGAATTTCGAGGGCACTTATAAGCGTCCTGGAGGATACCAGGAGCTAATGTTGTGTGTCCAACAACCCAAGGAATCCACTCGTGAGTATATCCAGAGATCGACTCAGTTGCACAATTCTATGGAAGGAGTATCTAAGGATAGAGCCATCCTTGCTTTTCAGCAGGGAGTGAAGTACAAGCACCGTCAGCTGAAACTGAGCAGGATAGAACTCACTTCCATGCGCCAGTTGATGGACATAGCCAACCAGTATGCAAACGGAGAAGAGTATGACAAGATTCGGCTGGGCGAGTACCATGGGCAGTCGCCCTCTCAGAAGGGACAAACCAACCAAAATAAGTGGGGACGAAAGAACAAGCACCGATAGTTGGACGCCGATGGCGTTAGCAGGGCTGACTTGGTTGCGGTAGTCGGCCGGGGAAAAAGAGGAGCTGTGCAAAACAAGGAGTGGGTTCTGCGGAAGAAAGTCTTCAGCGATGACATTCTTGACAAGCCTTGTTGCCTTCATCGTAGTGAGCAATACGGTCCGGCCAAACTTACCCTCCGGCAGTGCATGTCAAGCACTCAAGAGTATGCAGTCGGAGAAAGGGAGTGATACCTCTGACGAAGGCAGCACTAGGGGAGGAGATGACCCTGCAGACGGATATCCAGGTGAAAAGGCCATCCTATTGATCTTTGCTGGCCTGGAAATTAACCGAGTGCGCAAAGTGCATAGCTAGGAGGTCAACATGGTAGCCCCGGTTGTCCCCAACTATCTGAACTAATCAGGGACGCCCATTACCTTCGACCGGTCATACCATACAATGCATGTGCTGCATCTAGGATGCCAAGCCCTTGTGGTAAACCCACTCGTCAATGGGTTCTAGTTGCGGAATGTGTTCATAGATGGAGGTGATGGACTGAACATTTTGTATGCAAGTACAATGAATAAGATGGGAATTCCCAAATGGAAGCTTAATTCAATTGGGATGACCTTCCATGGGATGGTCCCTGGCCTGCGTGCAAAACCACTCGGCCAAATTACCTTGTCAGTCATATTCAGCGACGAGAAGAACTGTCGTAAAGAGTCCCTATTCTATCTAGTTGTTGACTTCAACAGTGAGTATCACGCCATCTTTGGTCGATCAGCATAAGTGAAGTTCATGGCCCGTCCATCCTACTGATGTCTACTATGCAACTTTATTCTTTTAGACTTGTGTTGGGCCTCCAAGCGCAGAGTTTTGTAGGACAATAGCAATTTTCCCTCAAGCGGATGACCGAAGGTTTATCAATCCATGGGAGGCATAGGATGAAGATGGTCTCTCTCAAACAAGCCTGCAATCAAATAACAAAAAGTCTCTTGTGTCCCCAACACGCCAACTACAATGGTAAATTTTATAGGTGCACTAGTTTGGCGAAGAGATGGTGATACAAGTGTAGTAATGATATTCAATACTTTCAACAATTTACTCATAGGATATAAGTGGAGCACAAGAGTAAATGACAAACTACTCCAAAAAGATATAAGTGAAGATCAAGCGAGTAGTTAAGTAAATGGGTAGCTATTTGAGGACTCTCTCTCATTTAAAAACTTTCAGATCTAAGTATTTTATTAAAACAACAAGCAAAACAAAATAAAATGACAATCCAAGAATACCACACATCATGTGAAGAAGCAAAAACATAGGCTCAACCGAGGCTAACCGATAATTGTTGATGAAGAAAGGTGAGATGCCTAACGGGGCATCCCCAAGCTTACATGCTTGAGACTTCTTGAAATATTAATTTGGGATGCCTTGGGAATCCCCAAGATTGATCTCTTGTGTCCCTTTAATTCCTTTTATATCACGGTTTCCCTAAATCTTAAAAACTTCATCCACACAAAACTCACCAAGAACTCGTGAGATAAGTTAGTATAAATCAATGCAATAACACTATCATTCTCTAATGTAAAAAATTGCTAAAACCATAATTTAACATCGCATACTAAATTCCTCTGCATATTTAATACTCCTATCCTCAAATAGAATCATTAAACAAGCAAACATATGCAAACAATGCAAACATAACAGCAATCTGTCTAAACAAGACAGTTCATAAAGAATGCAAGAAGATTCAGACTTCTCTAAGTCCAAAAATTCTGAAAAATTATCACACTGTAGAAAATTTATCATAGCATACTGTGTAAAAATTTCAAGTTTTGATCATGTCCTGACTTTCCATAAGAATTTAGACAATAATAGAAAACTTTCTGTTTTGAAACAGCAACATATAGACTTGTAAAATAAGCATGATAAAGGCTATACTTGACATTTTTAATGAAGTAAAAGATGGAAAACATTATCCTAAATAACAGAAAGCAAATCTCAACAAAAGAAAATGACGCTCCAAGCAAAACTCATATCATGTGACGAATAAAAATATAGCTCCAAGTGTGGTTACCGATAATGTTGAAGACGAAAGAGGGGATGCCTTACGGGGCATCCTAAAGCTTAGTTGCTTTGGTCTTCCTTGGATATTACCTTGGGGTGTCTTGGGCATCCCCAAGCTTAGGTTCTTGCCACTCCCTATTCTCCTCATATTGATATCTCACCCAAAACTTGAAAACTTCAATCACACAAAACTTAACGGAACTTCGTGATATAGGTTAGTATGATAAAACAAATCATTCACTTGGGTACTGTCAAAGACAAGATTCATAATTGTTATCACACAATGCCTACTATACCTTATCATTTTCACAATTTATATTGAGCAATATAAGCCATAGAAACTAGTAAACAAGTAAACTATGCATTGAAAATAGAATCTGTCAAAAACAGAACAGTCTGTAATGATCTAAACAATGACCATACTTCTGTTACTCCAAAAATTATACAAAATTAGGAAAACGTAGGAAATTTGTATATCGATCATCTTTCAAAAAATTCAGAATTTTTTCACGTTCCAGTGAATACAAACAATTATGTTACTTGGTGTAAAAGTTTCCGTTTTTTCACAGAATCAAGTCAACTATCATCCACACTATCCCAATGGCTTTACTTGGCACTTTATTGAAAAAAAAGTTATAAAACATGATTACTACAGTAGCTTAATCATGCTAACACACAAAAATAGTAGCTATAAATGTTGGGTTGTCTCCCAACAAGCATTTTTCTTTAATGTCTTTTTAGTTAGGCATGACGATTTAAATGATGCTCACATAAAAGATAAGAATGGAAACATAACGGGAGCATCATGAAGCATATGACTAGAACATTTAAGCCTAACCCACTTCCTATGCATAGGGATTTTGTGAGCAAATAATTCATGGGAACAAGAATCAACTAGCATAGGAAGGCAAAACAAGCATAACTTCAAAACTTTCAACACATAGAGAGGAAACTTGCTATTATTGAGATATGTAAAAGCATATGCTCCTCTCTCATAATAATTTTCAGTAGCATCATGAATGAATTGAACAATATATCCATCACATAAAGCATTCTTTCATGATCCACATGCACAAAAATTTTATTACTCTCCACATAAGCAAATTTATTCTCATCAATACACTACAAAAAAATACACTTCCATGATGATACGTGTTTGTCACAGTAGGTCACATTTTCTGTCGTGCATGTACATCCATGACAATTTTATGACAGAATCAAGATAGTCATACATGTGCTATCGTAGAAGTGTTCCATGACATTACCAAAATTATCATCACGGAAGTGTCCACTTACCAAAACTACCAATTTTACGGCCTATCCGAATTAGGCCTAGTATCATCATCTGGCCCATCCAATATAATTCCAGCCCGTTTTAACTTCCGGCCCATGTATGGCCCATGACGTCTTTCGGCCCATATGAGGCCCTTAGTAACTCTCGGCCCATTAACGACCCGTGGTAAAACTGGCCCGTAATGAACAGTGTATCACTTTATACCCATTAACGGCACGTGGTGAAACTGGCTCGTAATGAACAGTGTATCACTTTATACCCATTAACGGCCCATTATTCCGCTGGGCCGTTTCCAGCCCATCTTATCTTTCGGCCTTCTCAGGGCCCATTTATTCTTGGGCTCATTTCCTGCATTCGTTTACTTACGGCCCGTTACTGTCATTTTCTGCTTGTGGGCCAAATTCAGCATGTGGTTACAGTCGGCCCGTTTGTGGCCCGTTAATACGTTGGGCCGTTTTCATAGCGTCATCAAATATGGCCGATTAACGACGGCCCGTTATGGTCGGCCCATGAACGGACGATTTCAACTCTAGCCCATTTACGGCCATAATGTGGTCTATTATTGGCCCATGTTTGGCCAACCGATCATACGGCCCGTAGAAGGCCCATTGATGATACGGCCCATAGAAGGCCCATTGTTTCTACGCTGCAGAAGGCCCATTGTTTCTACGGCCCTTAGAAGGCGCATTGTTTCTACGTCCCGTAGGAGGCCCATGTTAACTACAGTAAATATGTAGCCCATGGTTATTGTGGCCTAGTTTTAAAAAATAGGTTATTGCGGCCACTAGGAAACCGCGGAAAAAGAACTGCACTGACTACAGGAAAACAAATAAACAAGACAATAAGGAAATAAATAAGCAAGCAACTTATGCTAGGCTATCACGGCTATTACACATATTACATCCACTGGGCATCAAAGTTTGCCACCAGTGCAAATATAGGGAACAAAGCAGCATATGAACGCCGCAGCAAAATAAGTCCAGAACTGAAACCACTTCAGAAGAGCTCAAGAAACAATATCTTGGGTACCCATAATGCTGGCAAGATGCTTAGCAAGCTTATCAACTTTCTCTTGTTTGGCGCTTAAATCCTCCAGCACTTGCTGTTGCACCAGAAAGCATCTGAATTCTGCAGGGACTTCCTCAGTCCTTCGGCTTCCTGTCACATAACATCTGATCGATGTCTTTCAACTTGAAGTTGAGACTCAAGAAGCCGAACTGATTCAGGCAGTGAGTTCGAAGAGCTGGTGCCAGTAGTAGTAGCCAGTAACTCGAACACTACATCAAGACAGGACTTTGGGGTTGTCTGAGTGTCTTCAATATAGTTTTTATCAGCTGTCTTGGAGACCAACAGGGATGTCTCACTATCTTGAACCTTATCTGCATTACTTCCTTTATCATTGCATAACGGGGTACTCTTCTCCAATATTTTATCCGCATTCTAAAAGAGAAACAAACAAACACATCACAGGTTTACAATGTAGTATATGAAACTCATTTTGGTAAACCAGTTCAGTAGTAAGGTGGACAGGATAACAGCATGAAACAAACATATATCTATGTAGTATGGTCACTGTATGGTCTATATCATTCTAGTTTATGTTGCCAAATCAATATAGATACAGTTCGAATCATATCTATTTAAGACAAAGCAGCATAGACAGAATATAAGTGTGGGAAACTACACAGCAATAACAACACTTGTAATGTGCATGGCATGAGAACATAACTGTTTATTCAATTGAAACTGAAATCAACATAGAGCAAGTTACAACAGCAAACACGTTAAAGAAACAGGTTTAAAACATGCCTGTTGCACCATTGGAGTTTCAATTGCATCCTTCAAATTTGAAATTAGTTGGTATGAGTAAATAGAGTGATGCAAGGGCAAAGTAGTATGAACCATAGCTACAAAACCTCACATGAGAACAATTCTTCTTCTGCTTTAAGCGTTGACTTGGGGTTCGGAGTGGTGGTCCTCGTGCTTTGGGCACTGCAGTTGCCTTACTAACTGCTCGTGTTTGGGTGCTCTGTGGTGGAGACGGTGGTGTGTCAACGGGAACTAGGTTACTATCTGCTGGGTTGGGGTTAGAAGGGGTGTACCTGGTTCTCTGTCCAACTGGGTAGGGGTACAATCTGCGTGAGTCTGGGTTATGTGTGGTGGGGCTGGTTCTTGGGCAAGTACAACCGTGGTTCTATCTCCATCGACAGGTAGCATGATCTTTTCTGAAGACCGTGTTTTTACTCCCACAGATACTGCCATCACCCCCTCCAATTGAAATGGCTGATAAACAAGAAAAGTAATTGAATGTATAGACATTGTAAGATAGACAGGTGCAATGGATAGTAGGGAAGAAAACAGGGCATGAAATAATTCACATTTATGTTGTCTAACCAAACAGAATAACAGGACATAATTTCACATATATGATGGTTAATTAAACAGGATAGCATGACACAATTTCACATGTATGATGGCTAACTAAACAGGATAGAATGACATACTTCAAAATATGATGAGTATGTAAACAGGATGACATGATATCACTATACGATGTGTCTATTAAAGTGGTTGGCATGCCATAAATCACAAACATGCCGTCAATGGAAACATGATGGCATGATATAATTCATGGATAGAATGACATAATTCAAAATATGATGACTATGTGAACAGGATGAGATGATATAACTATATTATGTCTTTAGAAAATGGGTTGGCATGCCATAATTCAGATACATGCTGTCTATGTAAACATCATGGCATGATATAATTCAAATATATGATTTATATACTAAGGAAGTGAGCAGAGGGCAATCGCATATATGATGTGTCAACTAAGGAGATGGCATTCAATATCGTGTATATGATGTAAAAACTAAGCATTGCAATACAACATATGCATGATATGAGTAATATAACCCTGCCAAGTTTGAGCATACACCTCAGGGGGATAATAGGACCGGCCATCTGCCTCTGAATCCTCCTCTGAAGAGCTATCTGTAACCAGCAAGATATCTGCTTCAGCAGGTAGCATTGTCTGCTCTGAAGACCTTATTTTCACTACAAATTTCTCCATCACCAATTCAAATGGCTGATGCACAGGAAGAGCAGTTGAATATACAAACATTGTCGACAAAAGCAATGAGAAATACAAAAAAAGGACGGCATGATATAATTCACATATATGACGCTTGGCTAAACAGCATGGCATTGCATAATTCACATATATAATGCCTTGCAACAAGATAGCATTGCATAATTCACATATATAATGTCTTGCAACAAGATGGCATTGCATAATTCACATATATGGTAATTAGACACTAAACAGGTGGCATTCACACAAAGCATGTCTAAACTAAGCAAATGACATAGAAATGCAAGATACCATACGCACGATATGAGCAACATAACCCTGCCAAGTTAGAGCATGCACCTCGGGGGGGGGGATAGGACTGGTCATCTGTCTCTGAATCCTCCTCTGAGGAGCTATCTGTAACTAGCAAGACATGCGCTTCGTCAGATAACATTGTCTACTCTGAAGACCTTGTTTCCACTCTAGATTTTTCCATGGCCGTGCCGAATGGCTGATGCACAGGAAGAGTAATTGAATGCACTAAAATTGTTGACAAATTTTACACGTAATAAAAAAATGATGTCATGATATAATTCACATATAAGATGACTGGCTAACCAGGGTGGCATTGCAAAATTCACATATATGATGCCTGGCTAAACAAGATGGCATTGCATGATTCACATGTACGATAAAGAAACTAAACAGATGGCATTGACACAAAGCATGTCTAAACTAAGCAGATGACATCTTTGATGTATACAGTAAGCAATGCAAGGCACCATATGCATGATATTACCAACATCAGCATGCCAAGTTAGGGCGAAGACCTCATGGGGTAAGTAGGAGTGGTCTTCTGCTTCTGAATCCCCCTCAGAACAGTTATCTTCCTCTTGATTATGATCCGAAATCGGTGGAGGGGGGCTGCCTTTGCGCCCACCATGGAGCGACGTCTGCATGAAATTTTATTGCCACGCAAGGCTCGCCTCTTTTGCTCTCCATGTTCAGTTCCGTTGTGTACAATAACTGACATGCATAGGAATAAAACATAGTGAGATTATGTAAGGAGTGCATGCACAAATCCAGAGTGATGGTATCAAACTGTGGATAGACCCAAAACCAATGATAGCAGGCAGATAATAGCTTTAGTTAAAAAATACAGATAATGGCTCCTTTAATGTTTGTTTGCACCCAACATGAAACTCATAGTAGACACCCGAGATTAACCAGATCGTAGACAGATAGTACTGATTGCTGCCCCAAGATTTACCCCACAACCATTTAAAAACTCAAGTTTCAGCATAAGTTTGGACCTGACTCGGAGTCTAATAGGTGAACACGACGATAAAGTAGCATGTCATCATATTAAGCGATGCATAACGTAAGCAGACACGGAAGAGTGCGACCTCTCTTGTGGACCCGCGTAGTCCTCAAGGTCATCTGCTCAGTTGATGATGGTAATGCAGTTGTCGTGGCTGTCGATGGCGGGGAAGAAGATCCGAGGCGGCGAAAGACAGTCTGGAGAGCGGATCCCTGCTGTGGTGAACCCTTCCGCCGTTGCAGGAGCTAAGCTGGGGTGGAACACAACACCGCAGGAGCAGGACAAACGACACAAGGTTTTCTTTGACACATATCTGTAACAGAAGTAATTGTGAAAGGGATTGCTTGAATTTGAGGATTCTAACAATGCAAAGATAGGAAATAGACAGGAATAGGATAGGAATGCATGTGCAAAACAGAGAATTTAAAAACACAGGATTTCTGCCAATCTGGGTGTTTGGTTCACAAGAATTGGAAGATCACAGGATGCAAAGAAGCATGGTGAGATTAAGTCAAACCACAAGAAAATGTACGGTTATAATGCTATTATGCTACTATCTCTTAGTCTTGTGCTTCATGAATAGGAATTAGAAAAGGAGGACAAGTGGAAATAAAAATTCCTACGGTTTTTCTTTCAAGGAGACACTAAAGGAACAAATCCTACAGTTTTCCTTTGCTCCATTCCTTTACACCAAATTCATGAAAAGTAGTACCATACGAAACTTTCCAATTCCTATGTTTTTCATTCACTTTTCCTTTCAAGCACTGGCGATTCTAGTAGGCAGGCTTGAGCAAGGAAAAGCCTACACTAAAAAAATGTTTTTGTGCTACTTCTATTACTTTGGACCCAGGCCACTGCCCTACTAGCTCAACTGCCAGGGCCATCGACAAATGCACAGCTCAAACGCGCAGAGATAAATAATGATGGCGTTCAAGAGAGTCCATCACGGATAGCTAAGTTGCCTGGTAGCTCACTGCTTGTCATATAGCAGGATAAAATAATCGTATTTCCCGTTACTCCGTGTGCTCAGTGCACAATATATATAACATGTAGAGTAAAAAAGATATGCAACAAGTGTACAACCTCTTTGGCGAAGCCA
The DNA here is from genome assembly GCF_002575655.3 of Aegilops tauschii subsp. strangulata. Lineage (NCBI taxonomy): Eukaryota > Viridiplantae > Streptophyta > Magnoliopsida > Poales > Poaceae > Aegilops > Aegilops tauschii. The sequence goes on from NC_053039.3 coordinate 493,262,873, forward strand.
TGTCAATCTCAGCATGATTTGGTTGGCCGGTGAGGATCCTCTGGCTGACTTGGCTATCGGAGGAGGGGAAGAAGATCTTAGGCGTCTAGAGATGGAGCCCGAGGTACTGCTCCGCTGTGATGGAGGGTTTCGTCGTTGGAGCAGCTCCGGTGAGTTGTACGACGCCGAGGCTGAAGCAGGACAAGAGAGACAACGTTAACCTGAGTGGAATTCTAATAGCATCTCCAATAGATGACGTAAAATACATAACCACAAAGTGCTAGATGTAAAATACATCAGCCGCTCCTCTCTGAACTTAACTGTCGAAACTGAATTTAACCGTCGAAACTGAACTTGACTGTCGAAACTGAATTTTGCTGTCGAAACTGAATTTTACGGTCGAAACTGAACGCACTAGAGGTGAGGCTACACGTCAGTCGACTGACTTTTTCATCTCTGGTCAGTCGATTTTGCAGCCATTGGATACGAAATCAAGGGCCTGCAGTTCATCTTCAACCTCCACCCCCCTGAGCCCCTAGCCACCACCGGCCAAACAGCCGCCCGCGTCCGGCTGTGCGCCGCCCCGCCCGCCCCGAAAACACTCTCCACCGCCGGTCCGCCGAGGCCCCGGCCATCCCTCTAGGCCCCCCGTGCCGAGCTTTTTCTCCGGCGATCCCCACGCCACCACCCGACCACCGCTGGCGACCACCGCCCCCACCCTGAACCCTAAGATAGATAGTGGGATACCTCTCTGGCGAGCCCCCCTCCCCGCTGTGGCTAGTTCTTCCTTAACTCCGGCAAGCCCCCCACCCCCTGAAAATCGACTGACCCAAAAATCGATTCAATCGACTGAAGTGTAGCTAAATCGGAGCAGCATCGCAAGCAAGAGCAAGAGCGAGAGCGGCAGCACAAGCAAGAGCAAGAGCAGACAAGGCAGGGGACCGAGAGCAAGAGCAGAGCAGCAACGCGAGCGAGAGCTAAAGCAGCAGCAGCTCCTACTGATGTGGACGTCGCCGCCGAGGGAAGGACGCCGTGGAGGAAGTGGCCGGCGACGCCGCCATGGATGGAGCTGCGCCGTGTCGGCTCGGGACCAAGCGCGGCAGCACTGTGAGATCGAATCAAGAAGAAAATGCGGTGATTAGTGTACAACCTCTTTGGTGGCGCCGATTAGGCCACAGCTTAATCCGAGGAAACGGTGATGATGATGCTCTTCCGGTGGTGCAGGTGAAGACGGCGGTGTGGTAATGGAGGTGGCGCGAAAGACGAGGGGAACGTCGGGGCAGCTCCTTGGAGGTGGAGGACGGGGTGGCTGAACCGGGGGGACGACCAGATCGACTACGGATCCTCATACGGTACGGTGGATGAGGGGCATCGAGGTGTTGCTGTGGACAAAGTCGTCGGGAAGAGGCTCCGGCTGGTGTCGGTGTCAAAACCGGCAGATCTTGGGTAGGGGTCCCAAGCTATGCGTCTTAGGATCGATGGTAACATGAACACGGGATTTTACGCAGCTTCGGGCTCTCTTAAAGAGATAATACCCTACATGCTGCTGGATTGACTTTAATGAGTATATGGGTTACAACAGTTGATCTACCTCGAGATCGTATGTTGTGGTCTAAACCTGAGGGTATGACAAATAATGTCATAATGATCTATCGACTAGCCTGGCCTCGGTTTATATAATGTACCAGAGGCCTAGGATAACAAGAGTCCTAGTCGAATACGTCGGTGGAGAGGAGTCCTTGTCTTGATCACCAAGTCTTGTAGAATCTTCCTCATGTATACTTCGGCTGTCCGAACTGGCCCATGAGTAAACGGCCATGGGGGTCCTCGGCCCAATCCAACTGATCGGGAGACGACGTGGTGAGTACCCGGTAGTCCAGGACACCGTTAGTAGCCCCCTGAACCGGTCTTCAAGTTGGGGACGCTCCTCGATTCTTCTGAACTGTTCTTCATCTTCGGTCGCCGGTCTTGAAAACTGGTTCAACAAATCTTCTTATCTTCGATCTTGAGGATCGCCGAAGTGAATCCGAAGAGTTTACACGTCGGGTATCCGAGGAGCCCTTTAAGTCTTCGGCCTTTATCAATGCCTTGTTATTTTCATGCCACGCGTTGGGTTTGAAATGTTTCCTGTGCGGCGGTGTCCTCTTGCATCCGAGCTCCAACGCCGGACTGCATTCGAGGTATCTTTTGCAGCCGAGCACCAACGCCGGACCGCTTCCGAGCTCCAACGACGGAATGTATCCAAGCTCTAACGCCGGACTATGTCTGAGCTCCAACGCCGGACTGTATCCGAGCTCCAACGCCGGACTATATCCAAGGTGTCATAGATCACCTTGGTTCAAAAAAGTTGAAGGAGTTTAGCCGAGCTTAATGCCGGAAATGCCCTCTATGGAGCCAGCCACTTGCATCTGAGTTATATCCCGAAATGCTTTCGAGGTGGTTCAGCACCTCGGTCATGGGCTGATTATTTGCGGATTTTATTTCCGATGCGTATGAATTTATTTGCTGTTAATATTTATAACCAGTAGCCCTCAAGGTGTGTGTTGGTCTAAAACCCGAGATGCACCTGAAGGATGACATAAGACCGCTGATCCCAGTAGCCCCTGAGACTCAGGTTGATTCGCAAAATCGGCCTGAGGATCAAGTCCTAGCTCGGCAGAATACTTCGGGACACCAAAAGCGGCGTGCTCAGTCCTCGAGACTCAGGTTGGGTTCGGCCGACCAACCTGAGGATCATAATCTCCTCGGAAACTGTATTGCACTTAAAATTTTCTACATTGAATAGGCAATGCAGTAGCCCCCCGAGACACTGGTCGGGTGGCAACAGCAGATCAAGGGATCGATGTCCCCCTTTAATATTTATAAATAATGAGCACGAAGCCCAGTAGCCCCCGAGCCTTAATCTGGGCATGGGTGGCCGAATTAAGGATCGATATCCAGAGTAAAATCACAAATTATGTGTAATGATTCTATGTATCCAAGTACTTTACATCATTAATGCTCGGATCCGCATTGTACAAAACTTTGTTGACCGACCATTGGCTTCAACCTCCTCGGCCAGCAGCCGAGGAGTGCTTGTCCTACTTTATAAAGCCTTTAGGAGGGCAAAGATTTACGAAAAACAAGGCAATCCGGCCATACGGTTTTATAAACAAAGGTACACGGAGAGATATGTTATATTACGTTTTAACGTAAGAAACATCTTCCAAAGAAAATAGTCCCGCTATCGGTTCCTTTCTTTGGGTCGTCATGCTTATCATGATCATGAAACCTCACCTCCGATCAATGTGGGAGGAAAATATTGAGGATTTAGTTTGGGGAAAGTTCCCAAACTCTATGGTATTAATGAACCAAAATTTTCACTTCCGTCGTTGCCGACCAATGTGATCCTTTAAGATTGCTAGCTTTTAGCTTCACCCAGTCTGAGGTACTAACCCGGATGACCCGGCAGTAACAATCACAGAGTGCTCCCTTTACCGCCTAGCCAAACAATCGGGAACGTAGGGGTAAGCACAGGAGCCAGGCAATCCAGCTTGGCCAAAATCTTAAGTCAAATTGATGCATATTTATGCCTTGATAACGATGATTACAGAAGGTAGCCCTTGTATATTAAATACAAACATCGATGATATGTTTATTTTGACTCCATTGCGACCGTTTATCAGTTGAAAGTGGCACATCGTCAGCTTCCACCCCCTCGTAGATGCTATGCAGGGTGTTTCTGTAATAACAAAACAACTCTTAGCCGACGTCTCGGTACCCGAAGGCCGTTGTGTTAGCGGAAACGAGGCAATCAGATATGCAGGCTTTATAACTTTCACTTAGTCATAGGAGCTTAAAGTTGGGAGGCCAGTTACTAGCCCCCGGTTAGTGTACGGCGACAGCCGAGGTCAAGCCGTAAACACTTCGGCCAATGTTATGAATGGCCCGTCATTTAACGCAGTCATCAGATCGCTGACCAGTTTACGCTTATTGTGATAGTCAGTTTTTGGCTTTCTCCACTGAGGTGCTTAACCATGCGAGCTAGAAGCACAATCGCAGTGGTTCTCCCTTTGCACACCTAGCCGAACAAAGCTAAACGTAGGAGGCAAGCACAGGAGCCGGCCAACCCAACTATGGACCGAAAACACAATTCGAAACCAATGCATATATAGCAATATGTGCGAATGTTTTTGCCGAATCTCTAAAGGTGTCCGGCGTTGCACTGCGAGACTTATGCTTGAAACACACAAATAGTTTAAAAGTGCCATAAGCTTGGAAAACCAAAAAACTTCAGTAAAAACTTGACGTCTGAACTAGATCAAGTGTTCGGTGCCAATCCGAAAATTGGTCTTAAAATTTTTGTGCTTAACGTGCATTAATATGACACATCCGATCTCAAGACTTCAAGCGGGTCAGCCGACGGCTTCAACCTCCTTATCCTGAAGGCGGAGTGCTTCTCTGAGGCTAGTTTAGCAAACTAAACTTGAGCTGCTTTAAAGAGAAGCAAGGCTATCCGGCTATTGACCACACACTTGCGTCGAGAAAGAGTGGCCGAAAAAGACTTTCCAACGACTAAGAAGAAAAATAGCTCACACTAATTTAAGAGCCCCCAAGTGACTTGGGTAAAAGAATTTTATGTATAATGATTGTATGTACTGAAGTACTTATATCATATCTGTGTTCACCCGAACTTTGAACGTGTCTTAACCGACCGTCGGCTTCTCCCTCTTCGGCCAAGGGCCGAAAAGTGTTATGTACTCCACCGGTCGAGAATATCGACGGTGTTTCTGATAACCAGGCAATCAGGCTATAAGGCTGTAACAGACAAAGCGCGCTCAGGGAACTTATGCTATATTACTGCCAAAGTGTAAGAAGCATCTTCGAAGAAAATAGTACCTCCACCGATACCTTTCTTCGGTTGCTCATTGTTAATATGAGACTTGTGCAATAGATTTTTTGTACTCATGAGTTCTGTTGTGTGCCGACCATGATTGAAAACAATAAGAGCGCTAGCTTTCGGCTTCACCCAGTCTGAGGTCCGAGCTCGGATGACCCGATCGTCACAATCACAGAGGTGCTCCCTTTACTCCCTAGCCGAACAATCGGGAACGTAGGGGTAAACACAGGAGCAAGGCAACCCAGCTTGCAAATCGCTTAAGTCAACATGGTGCATATTGTGGCGTAATACACGAACAAGGAACGAAGCCATACAAGTATAATCATTTGCCAGAGGAAAGGCTTCATAAAGGAAGCCCCCAAGTAAACGGGGTATTTGAATTTGTGTGTCACAAACAAAGTTTTGACAAGGAAGTTTTTCAAAAACAACTTTTTTGCCAAAAAAGTATAATGCTTGGTCGAACTGAACAAAATTTAAAACTGAAAGTTTTTTAGCATGAAAGCGACTTAGCTAGTTAATGTGCTCGGTGTTGATGACGCGATTCGTGCTTGTGGCGGGACGAAGACGCCCGTTGATCTGTGACAGATCCGACAAGGTTCGAAGTCCTCCAAGCCGGTCACAAGGTGGCGGAGCGAAAAGCTCGGCATTCCCAAGTGGTGACATAGCACGGCCAATGCAGGCCGGCAGAGTGACGCCAAAGTCCCTGGCGTGGGTTAATGAAGTGATGACGAAGGCCCCCGTCCAGCCGAGGTGACGTGGTATGTCAGTACGCCGAGGTGACAATACTACCCGACCCGGATCATTTACCTGTGCACAAAAAATAGTGCAAACCGGAGATAATAGTAATAATAATAAATTAAAAAAATGTTGCATAATTAATAAGTTATGCAAAGGGAGTAATAAAAGAAATATGGCCCGTGTGCCGAATACTCGATGAGGTAGAGCTCTCTCGGTGATGCCGAAGTCCCCGAGGCAACCGAACACGTCGGTATGGCAACACGACCAACAAGGTGATCACGCGAGCCGATTTATGCCGACTGGGACGACGGCGTCGGCTTGCCGAAGAGACCACGTGACGCAGGCAAAGTCCCTTACCTGCACATGTAAAATAGTGCAGGACAATTATAATATAAATATATAAAAATTACTCGTGTAATTTATTTACGCAAAATAATTTATTTAAAGATATGTGGCCTGGAGCCGAAGTGAATGTCGATGTAGGGCGTCAGCGTGATGCGGTAAAGGCGTGGCAAAGCCTGAATTCACAGGTCGGTCCGAGTTCTGGATGCGGCGTTCGCCGAACTATGTACGGAAACTGATCGAACCACCACGCGACAGTCGTTAATGTGGCCACCATTTGGTAGACCTGTGTCAAGATGATGGAACAAACCAGAGTAATATTTCCTTGGGAAAAATAAACCCAAACAAGCAAAAAATTGTTAGGATTAGTAGCACCTGGTTTATTTGTTGTAGCAATCAGAGAAAAAGTGACTCCCAAAATTGGGACTCGATCCGCACACCCATTGTCTGATGGGCGATGAAGCGATGGCATGGCGATGCTGGCAAAGGTTGGTTTGCCGAGGCAAAGGTTGGCTTGCCGAGGCAAAGCCCGTGATCCAGCTAATATGATGAAGCTGGTCGGCTGGTGATGCCGAAGTCTCCGAAGTAAGTTGATGAAGAGATGGCGAAGCCCTCGGTCTAGCCGAGGTGATGGAGCAGGTCGGTAAGGAGACGTTGCAGCTGCCATGTCAGCCGAGTTGTTGAAGCAATTCGGCGCGATGAACATCTGCTTGAAGAAGCAATAGTGCGGCCATGCCGACGCAGGTCGTAACTTGTGACGCGGTCAATGCCGGCTTGATGAAGTGACCATGCGGCGATGCCAGTGTGCCCGCTCCGTGTAATCCGTGGGGCGGCGATGTTGGTGATGATTTATCCTTGGCGATTCCGAACTCTTGTTCGCTCACCGAGATGGTGATCCGAAGAAGTTGAGCTCGGCTCAAAAAGCAACGACGTGTCTAGCGCAGGTCGGCAGCCATGGAGCAATATTGCCGGACTGGTTTGACACTAGCATGATGGTGAAGATTACCTCGGAGGAGGCTTACAATTTTATGGGCACGTGTTTAAAAACAACGCACAATACCCTAGAAGAAAATTCCATTAAAAAGGTTGTCCAATATCACGTTCATAAAGAAGCATGAATTCAGGTCGGATCAGTATTCGCGCAGAAAACAGATCCGAAAATTCGTCCACTCATCGAAGGTTCCCGGAGTTTGAACCGTCGGATCGAGCTGAAATTTTGAGGAGTGGTAGATATGGGAATTCCGCAGTAAATGAACGGTTGGATCTTCCAAAGGACCTCTGAGCTAGGCTCTGGAGACCACGCCCTAAACTCGTCCAGATTCCCGTCCAGATTTGACATGGCTCCGGTATATCGTAGATTGCCGGAGATTCCTCCATCGGAACTCAATGAAATTTTGCATGGATGTTGTAGACTTAATTCTGCATTATTCCACCGAAGCAATCGTCAAACCGACGCTCGAGGAGGCAGTGACGGAGGATACAAGTTTGCTGTCCAGAAAAACAGCACGGCTGCCCGAGGGCAATGTTGACGTTGAGCCCCCGAGCTCCATGGATGATTCCTCTATGATCGTGATAGAGATCGGAGTTGATGTTGATGAAGGCCCCCGTCCAAACATGACAATCGGAGACGGAGCGCGGTCCTCGGTCGAGCCAAGGTGACCAGTCGAGCCGGCGTCGCAGTTGATCTGCGGGTGAGCCATTGATCCTTTGCCGATCACACAGCGGAACTCTCAATGAAAGCACCATTGTCGGTGTCAAAACCGGTAGATCTCGGGTAGGGGGTCCCAAGCTGTGCGTCTTAGGATCGATGGTAACATGAACACGAGATTTTACGCAGCTTCGGGCTCTCTTAAAGAGATAATACCCTACATGCTGCTTGATTGACTTTAATGACTATGTGGGTTACAAGAGTTGATCTACCTCGAGATCGTATGTTGTGGTCTAAACCTGAGGGTATGATGAATAATGTCATAATGATCTATCGGCTAGCCTGGCCTCGGTTTATATAATGTACCAGAGGCCTAGGATAACAAGAGTCCTAGTCGAATACGTCGGTGGAGAGGAGTCCTTGTCTTGATCACCAAGTCTTGTAGAATCTTCCTCGTGTATACTTCGGCTGTCCGAACTGGCCCATGAGTAAACGGCCAAGGGGGTCCTCGACCCAATCCAATTCATCGGGAGACGACATGGTGAGTACCCCGTAGTCCAGGACACCGTCAGTTGGGTGGCGGACAGAGGAGGGTGTGGGGCTTCGCGGGTTTTCCCGGCCTCGGTGTACGAATGGGTGGGCGGATGGGATGGGAGTCGGGAACCATGGCTTAGGGACGCACTTGTCTGAAATATGGGGTAACTTACGAAAGTACCCCCACCGATTTGAGGCGGTTCTTTCAGTTCAGGGGTATCACGGGCATTTCACGTGTCGGGATTTCACAGGAGGTGGGAGTTTTCGCGCGCGTTGTAATTTTGGAATAGCAAGGCGCGGGTTGAGATGGAGGGAGTTGTCGGAGCACAACGAGACAAAGATTTATCTTAAATATTTCGGGGTAACAAGGCGCGGGTTGAAGAGGCGGGAGTTTCGCAGCATGATAGACAGAGACGCTACCTTGAAATTTCAGCATAACAAGGCGCGGCTTGAAATTTCGGGAGAACAAGCTTAACGTGTACCCAAAAAAGGACAATTTAGACTAGTATGATATACTACGTACAATGTGTTTAACACGCACAACACACACACAAACACCATTTAGACTAGTAAGGTACACGTGCATTGCACGCATGAGATTTGGCAACCAAATTATGAATAAATACCACATTATAGCATGTAAGCTTTGAGTCATATATGCATGATGTAGATGTTCGTTTAATTCTTATAGTTCATTTCATACAAAATCATCTAGTTTTTATAAGAAATCTAAACTATTTTAAGATTCATGAAATTGTGCGTTGTAAGGCATAAAGTAAAAACAAATCATGTAGAAAAAACATTTGGGCAATTCTGATACGGAAGATTCTAGAACAAAGAAGAAGTGCTTGTGTTTTGAGGTTTGTGCATTATGCTTAAGTTCAACCATAGAGTCTTCTAGATTGTACATGTGGCAAAATCTGGTGGAATCTAGATGATATCCAACGGCCAGTAGTGCTCAAATTTGCCAGCTCTGCACCATCGGATTGGCCTCATCCAACGACCATCTTTCAAAGTTAAAGTTATGCGCACACTATATAAAAAATATATAATATAATATATATAGGGGTATAGATATAGATATGTGATGCGAAAGCCACCCATCATCTCCAATTAGAATAGTGTGTCCATGCACGGATGCAATGTGGCCAAACATTTTCTGCCATTGGTACCCCAAATTCAAACCAGTCTGACCTTGTTCAATGTGTATACATTACAACATGCTCGTTTCCAAACCACACCGCGCAGATCTCCGTTATATTCATGCATGCATGGGTTTCAAACATCATGATATCTTATTCAAATATTTGAATTCAACTTTACATTGATTATGACCTCACCTAGTCTTTTACACCCACACATTAGTCTTCTCTTTATAATTGTACCACTAACTTTCTCTCGTGCATGCATGCACACACACTACCAGTCGGCATTATCCATCGCACACATGCAATCTTTTTCTTCAGGTCGGTCTCCCATGAAGGCACACACACACATCCCCCTCTCCATCATATCGGGCATTCTTTATATCTCACGTGCATGCGCAACAATCGATGTTCTCTATGTGTGTGTGCATATAGCTAGGTCTTTCATAGTTTTCCACATAAACCGATCAATCTATATATCTAGTGAGGTCTCACCCTCTTTCCCACGTCCACATCGATCAATCTATACCTCTCTATATAGGATTACATATATAGCTAATACACCCACATTAATTATATGTCCAACGCCCCCCTCTCATCATCCATGCCTTCCGCTTCATCTCTCAGACGTGCGCACAATGGCGAAGACAGGGGGTAGCAAGGGCCCTGCCCCCCCCCTAACATCACTATATATTGAGGCTAATATGAATGTGATCATTAGACAACTGCTGGTAAAAATGGTTTAAGTTGATGAATTGGCCCTCCTCGTAAAGGATTAGCAATGCTTGGCCCCCTAGCTCATGGGACATTTTTCATGGCTCCGCCACTACGCGCAACAGCGCACGTTCTCGCCCCCTCTCTCTAAATATCAATCTCGTAGTTGTGCACTCCTTCATAGTCTCCCTCCACTCGGCCCCTCGCACCATCTTCTAGCCCCCACCGGATTTTGCCACATGTACAATCTAGCAGACTCCATGGTTGAACTTAAGCATAATGCACAAATCTCAAAACAACAGTCGTTCTCCTTTGTTCTAGAATCTTCCGTATCATAACTGCCCAAACTTTTTTCTAGTTGAATTGCCATTACTTGTTTTAAATTTATGCTTTACAACGCACAATTCCATGAATCATAAAATAGATTAAGGGCTTCTTTGATTCAAAGGATTCTCAAAGGAATTTTGGAGGATTCTAATCCTTAGGAATTTTTCCTATCTTGGTTGTTTGATTCGTATGATTGTAAACCATAGGAATTTTTCCATATGATTCATTTGCACTAGATTTCGTAGGAAACATCCCATCCACTCAAACCTCTTTGAAAGAATTCCGCGTTTTTCTATGCACAATCAAACACTCATACAATCCTGTAGGATTCAAGACGACATTCCACTCTAATCCCATGTTCTTCCTATTCCCGCGTTTTGGAAATCCTACAAATCAAAGAGGCCATAGGTTTTTTTATAAAAACTAATTGATTTTGAATGAGATGAACTATAAGAATTAAATGAAGGTCTACAACAGGCATATATGACTCAGAGCTTAAATGCTATAGTGTGGTATTTATTCATAATTTGGTTGCAAAATCTGACGTGTGCAATGCACGTGTACCTTACTAGTACTTCGAGTATGTGCAAAATACAATGGCACGCTACACAGTGTCTCTCTTACAGTTCATGAAGCCACGTGGCACATGTGGAGGCATTGTCGCGACATACTTGTGTGGATTGATCACAGTGACGTGCTGCTGGTTCCAGAAGAATGTACTCGTCCTCCCTGAGCCACACTGGCGGTACATGCATGAAGCGAAGATGTGCACGCACGCCACGCACGCACTCATTCCCTCGCACGCACTCATTCCCTCGCACGCACACGCGGGTACACGGGCGGACGCAATTTTGTACCAAGACCCACCCCATGTGATAATTTGACGCGTGTAAAGTCCTTCACTTCATTGATGGTCAATTAATATAGCGTATGCAAATTGAGTGGACGTGAGGGCAGAAGAAAGACATTACTACTCCAATGTGTGCATGCGAGTAGTTAAATCATGGGTTGCTAGTAGTACTTCCATTGGTCTCCTTCGTATTCTGTGCCAATTTTTGACAGTAACATAATATTTACGCATCTGAGCAGTGTAGTCTACTTGAAATTTATGTTCCACTACACTCATTAGGAGCCGTTTCGGGCCTCGAAACCAAAACCCATCAATTTATCTTTACCTTGTTCCCATCACATTCGAAAGTACTAGTGCTACAATTAAGTGCAAGCCTGCTCACACCTACTATTACATACCAAACCTGAACGTGTTCCCACTATGGAGGTATTAGTACTAGTGCTAGTACTTAGGTTATAAAAAGGGGAACTACCTAACCAAAAATTACTCTACCTTTCCTCCTCATAAGTGATTTTTCTTCGTCCGTCCTTGCCATATCCGGTGCGCAGAGCTCTAGGTCGAGAACTACTCGTAACAAGGGAGCGGCAACCAAGGCTGCAGAGAAAAAAGAGAGGGCTCGCCGCCACGCAGAGACCTTGAAAGATCTCTCATGGGGTGGCGATGGCTCCTAGGAGTGCCCTAGCCGCGGAGGAGAACATGCCGAGCTGGCGACGCTGGAATCGTTATCCCTGGACGGCATGCCCGATCAGCTCAACAAGCACCTCAATAAGCAGAGGGAGTTCATCCACGGCTTGGTGGAGCTGCTGAAGGAGAGCCTCAACGACATGCCCGCTGAGCTCAATAAGCAGGGGGAGTTGACCGCCGGTTGGTGATGCTGATGAAGAAGAGCATTGCCTCGGAGAAGAAGGCGACCGGCGAAATCCTGCAACTTCAGGAGGACAAGGCGAAGCTCAGCCACGAGCTCGACCTGCTGAAGGAGGAGCTGCATGAGAGTAGTAGTTCCTCGATGAAGATGCTGCAGGCCCTCGTCATGGAACTGAAGGAGGAGTTGGCGAAGCTCCGCATCGAGCATCCGACTACTGTCGAGGTACGTAATGCGGCCGTGGAACAGATGATGAAGGCTCGCGTCGAGAAATCCCGCGTCATGGATAGAATGAAGAAGATGGAGGAGGAGACGCGCAAGGAGATGGAGGTCGTGGAGGCGATGAAGAAGCAGTTACGACTCCGCGGCGAATTAGATCATTTGGGGTGATAATCTTCCTTCTTCTTTTGCTCCTGTGTTTCTTCTTTTGCTTCGGGTGTTTCGCCGCACGTGTCACGTTCTTTGTGAGGCATGAATAGAACAATGCTAACAATGAGATGACTAGAAATTAAATCATTTTTATCCCCATATGGCACTGGGCTGCCGTGTTTCGTGCTCCTCCGTCGTAGTACTACTCCAGTGGAAAACTTGAGTATACCGCACGGTTCTTTGCTCCTCCTTTGGTCGTCGGCACATTTATACGAGCAGTCAAATCACAAGGCCCCGCCTTCCACCAGTAATGAGCCGTCAAATCACAAAGGCCCTCGCCTCTCGTGAAAAGGACCAAGCTAGACTGCCCCGCCCTCTAGCCTTTTAAAAAATTTATACATTTGTACAGTAGTAGTATCGATGGATTGTGCCATGGAGCAAAACTAACAAGATGAAATTAAAGAAAAAAGGTGGTACATATAGAGAGCGCTCCTCGCCAAATTATGCATATACTATATGACACTACCCACTATGAAGGTACTAGTAGCATAGACTAGTAACTAGTCTATGTTACTCTCCACTATGACCAGCCAAAGTCGAGGCGCTGATACCAACGAGGGCCTGGTTGTGTCCATACTTGGACAACTCACCCGACTGCATGCGCACCAGGCAGATGAAGCTCGTGTCGTGTTGGTGTCATGTGCGGCTCGCACATTAAACAGAACCTCGCGCCTCCATCTTAGCCTCCGCGTTTTAAACTTCTCAATCTCAAGGCCAAGGAGCAACATGAAACCTATGATAGAGCCAATCGGATGGTTGAGAACACTACAATTCGTAGCTATAGATGCGTGTGTGAGAGAGGACGAGTGCGTGCGTGCACCTCTTCTCAGAGTACAAGTGTATGTGGGAAGCATCAACCTAGGGAGCAGTGATGGTGCGTGCGAGAAGTCCCGAGAGATAGGTGTAACGCGTCTGAAAAAAAGACTAGTCTATAGCTCGCCACAAGGCTATTCCTGTCGAACGCCAAGCGTAAGATATGTATCCAACGGTGCCAGTTTTTGCACGTACACAACAGTAGAAAAAGAACTAGTACCATGGCATATGCTACACCACGGCCGAGAAAATGTGCCGACGTTACGCCATCCGGGAATAGTGCCGCACTTCGAAACTAGAACCGTCAATAAATTTTGAGCGCGTCTCGTCACATTCCAAATTACAACTACTACCACGCTATATTTAATTGCAAACCTGTTCACATGGATCACAACCTAAACGGTTTCCCACTTAGGAGCATATTAGTAGTACTCGGTTATAAATACTACTATGCTAAGATGACTGCACATTCCTCCTCAACTCCTCATCCACAAAAAACAATCAAGTCAATCAAGCCATGGCCAGCGTGAGTTCTGGGATGAGAGATTTCCACCAGGGAGAGGTGAGCATGGAAGAGGAAGCACGAGAGATGTCCTGCCTCGCCGCGAAAGCAGCCGACATGTCCAGCCGTGCAGCAGTAGCAGCACAGAGGTCCCGCCGCGCCGCCGAAGCAGCACGGAGGTCCTGCCGCGCCGTCGATGTAGCAGACTGGTCCGGCCACGCCGCGGAAGCAGTAGAGATGTCCCGCCGTGCCGCCGAAGCAGCACGGAGGTCCCGCCGCGCCGCGGCGGCCAGGGAAAATTTCTCGCGGGCAGGCAAGGACTCTTACACGCGCATGCATGCGATGGTCCATAGCCAGATGGACAAGATCTCCGGCTGGGTGAGGTTGTAGGACGAGGCTACCGGCGTCATCTGGCAACTAGGGGAGGGCAATGTGAAGCTCCGGTGCAAGCGCGACCTGCTGAGGGCGAAGATCGCCGGAAGGGCGAAGCAGGAGGAGGAGACCGCTGCCTTGTTGCAGAGGACGGGCATCATCATCAAGAAACTTATGGACGAGAATGCCATGCTCTACATCGAGCTAAACAGGCTGCTGGATGAATCCATGGATGCTGCCATGCAGCGTATTAAGGACATGAAACTGATGAATGAGATCATCGCCCGCCGCGAGAACTAGTCTCCGCGACCTGCAGCGCATAAAGAAAGTAGAGATCGGCGAGCCAGATCGTTGTATGCGTCTTCCTTCTTCTTTTGCAGATGGAGGTCAAAGGGCTCTCCTCCTGATAAGCATGCGGAGGGGTCTGATCGCACGCCTCCCGTACTCAAATAGCTACCTTGAACGACGCTTCCTAGCTAATAAAAAAAGGGACGCGTGGCGGCACGTAAATGGTAAATAGAACGCCCACGGTTTCAATAATACTTGTGTTTCCGATTGTAACGTGACAACACTTGTTCCAAAATGACTTTGCTGATTGTTAATGTGTGCGCCTTCGCAAATCGGACAGCAAAATTACCACAGCATGTTGGTGCCATGTCATGACACCACGCCAAGTTTCATGATTTTCATGCGTGTTTCGGATTTACAGGAATTAAAAAACCAAGTTTCTCAATGTTTCCAGCCGAGCCATGACGCCCAGATGTTTGAATTTCATTCCCATTTCTGGCATGGGACCTAGAAATTTACCCGAGGACACACATGTGATTTTTCAACCAGCTTTGGTGCACTGGAGCATGTGCTTGTATTTAAAATTTGAATTATGCACACAAAGGTGACACGTTCCGTCTCAGAACCACGAGCCTTCTTGAGAGAAGCTCCGGTTTGCAAGAAACTTATACCAAAACTTGTTCCTATTCTGTAATTTTTTTTACCACAGCATGGTAGTATCATGATTTTCAGGCGTGTTTTGGATTTACAAGAATTTTAAAACCAAGCTTCTCAATGTTCTCGGTCGAACCACGATGCCCAGATGTTTGAATTTCATTCCCATTTCTTGCATGGGACCTAGAAATTCACCCGAGGACACACATGTGATTTTTCAATCAACTTTGTTGCACAGGAGCATGTGCTTGTAGTTCAAATTTGAATTATGCACATTAAATGATGAGAAACTCAATTAATGTATAAAAAGGCCAAACGAACCCGGAATAATTCCAAAATTTAACAAGGCACTCATATAGTTCTATGTTGCCTCTTTAAAGAAAATCTGGGGGGAGGCAGCGTATATTGTTTCGCACACAAAGGTATAAAGAAATAAAGAAATTAGCATACCTTTTTAATTCTTGGGTTCTTATTTTTTATGCCACTAGTTGTGTATCACTACTCAGTTTTGCCATTAGGAGTTACAACTACTCAAAAAATGCCATCGATCCGTGAGATGCCTGCTCAAAAATGCAATTAGATATCTAAAAAATGCCATCGTTAAGTTAGATGTTTGCTCAGAAATGCCATTAGACATTGTTATTTTCACGTCAAACCCGTTGACCAAGTTACATGATAAAAATAAGCCGATTCTCACAATGATAAGTTAATGGTGTCCAGCACAACACACCCCTCAAATAAAACTAAGCTCCCTGGAATTCTTTGACAAACTAAGTACCCTGAAATTCTTTGACAACTAAACAGCTGGCTATATGATGTTGGCCATATATATTGCAGTATATAATGTGAAAAACGAGTGGTAGTACTATACCAACTAAAAGATGAAATGTACGAAATATAACGAGAAGAAACATAACATAGTTCTGCTAGGGGCTCAGCACAACACACCCCTCAAATTAAACTAAACACACCTGAAATTAAACTATGCAACTAATCCGGTAGACACTGCATTAGAACCACCATGAGCAACGACAGTGCCACCTTACTCGGAGTCCTCGTCCAGGTCCTCGACTTTGTCCTTGTCCCTCTTCCTCTTGGCCGGTACTTCTTTGCTTGAACCGCACACTTGGCTCTTGCTCTTCATCCAACCCTGGTAGATATTGAAACAAAGGTAGCCATCCATTGCAACGTAGTGGATGTGGTCTATATCTAGTACATTCCACTGCCATGCATGACGATGAAACGTGTACGGAGGTTTCTCTAGTTTACCGTACGAAGGATGAACCATGGCTCCTGCCAGGGTCAGCATTGAAGGCTGACCACGGGAGGGCAGCAGTCGATTCTTCTGGAGGTCAAAGGGGTTGCCTACAATGAGGCCTATCCGACCCAGGACTCTTTTGTCGTTCGTAAAGTCTACAGTAACGCATTTGACTAGGCTGCCCTTGAGGAAGTTCTTAAATTCCTCGCACTCAACATTGGCATGGCATATGTGGTAAACCAAGCATAAGTCATGCACGCAAACCTGGATCACGGCGGGCTTCTTCTTATCTTCCTCCTTTAGATCCTTCTCTTGTCCCAGGACTGTGGTGTACTCAACATCTAGCCAAGCGACCCACTCATCATTTGAGATTTCGAACATGCGACTGAAGCGAGCAAGGCATCCTGTCACTGTCGCGAAAGAACGGGTGTAGATGACGTCGAACTCATCGCCGGTGATGGTTCTAACCTTGTACTCACCGCCGATCATGGAGATTTGGGACGCCATGAATTTGGGAGGAGGGTTAGGATTAGTGGAATTGCCGTAATGTGAAAGGACGGGACGACTAGGAGCGAACTGCCGTAATGTTAAAGGACGTCCGGGGACGAGTAGGAGCGGACTGCCAGCGGTTTTTCGATTGTAAAAATGTTGAGTGGGGCATGCGAATGGTAGGGTAGTGGCATGCCTGGTAGATAAATGGATTCATGCACAGTGCTATGGGGGCCCAATTAGATGTCATGTCTACTCGACGCCCAATTAAATGGCTTTCGATGTCATGTCAACCGTCGAAAAAATTACAGGTGATATGAAGCTTTCCATTCTCCCATGATACGGGCTTCCGAGAGCCCTTGGATCTGAGATCGAATGGTTGCATGGCGTGATTCTAGACCTATGGGTGAATATCCTATCCTGGAGGGTTATTCTGCAAATTTTCAGCAACTTAGCATGCGACCGTTCGATCTCAGATCCAAGGGCTGCCAATAGCCCGTATCATGGTCGCGCCGCCTACCACGACCGTCGCCTCGCTCGCGCGGTCGCGCCCTTGGATATTTAACACGGTGCGTTAGGCTATCTGATGTTGGCATGTCATACATAGTCATCACTTAGTCACTCATACTACAAAAAGGTTAGCTATAAGGTTGGCTATAAGAGTATTTTTTTTACTTCTCTCTATCTCTTTCTTCGTAGTATTTATTGCATTTGCCAAGGAGTGACCTCTTTCAATGAAATGGTGCTTAGATGAGGTGCTAAGGGCATTAAATGGCTTAGCAATCATGTCCCCAATGCATAGGTGCTTAGTTTTTTGCTAAGTTTGCTTCATTTAATTAACTATAGACTCAAAATTGTCTTTTCACCTAGGTACACGCGCTTAGCACCGTTTCTTCCTTGGGTCACCAAACTAGTCTCTCTCTTCTTAATTAACTTGCCACATCAGACTTTATGCCTATGTGGCAAGTTTAGCACCTGTAGGAGCAAGTAAGTACTCCATCTGTTCCAAAATAGATGACTCAACTTTGTACTAACTTAACTTTAAGTTAGTACAAAGTTGGGTCATCTATTTTGGAATGGAGGGAGTACAATAGTGGGCTATAAGCCCACTTTACATGGCATTTTTGCATATGTGGAGGAAAGAGGCAAGGAAAAAGTGGAGGAGTGGGCTCTCATGCAAGAGCCAACCTCTACATGGTGGAGCATTGGGAGAGGTACCTGTATGGAGGTGGTCAGGAATCTGGAGACTCATGCCGGTCGTAGCGCTGCAGTTAAAATGATAATGGCAAGTCAAATCACGGGGCCCCACCTGTCAAGTAGTAACTCGCTATCAAATCACACAGGCCTACGTTTACAGCAGCCTACTCCCTCATCTTCTCGCGTCTCTATCGAACCGACTAGCCGGAACTGCCCCGCCTACCGCGCACGAAAAGCCCCGCCCTCGACTTTTAAATAGTACAGTATACTGATTTTATATCCATGGATTGCGCCATGGAGCAAAGCCTCAAGAAAACGGCGGTACACATGTACGGAGTATACAGCACGCCCGTCGCGTTCGCGTCGCACCCCAGACGGTCGGTCGGTCTGGCACGCGGCTCTCCGAATGGAACGCGCGTCATATTGCGTTTGCACACACATGTGGGACCGCAATTGAGAACCGACCATAGGCACACTCCCCGGCCCCGCAAGTCGGGTGAGTTAAAAGAAGAGAGAGACGAGTGATAGTACTACTAGAGAAGTGTTGTAGGGGTACATACGTTGGTACCTGGACGATCCCTGCAAGACACGGAAGATCAGTTCGTCCATGCATGTGACCAGACTCCAGCAGACACGCCTAGATTGGCTATCATCTACATATCGTGCAGGCTGTGTTGTACAGGGCTATAGTTCTGGTGAGAAATTTTAAAAAAGGTTTCTTGTCATCTCGAAAAATTAGGTGTCATGTGCTTCGGATCACTGCGAGGGTTAAACAGCGACAACTGAGTTGAGCTGGTCATTGGAGGCACATGCACGAAGACTACTCGGCTGCCATCTAGGTCAAGCCGGCTATGTTAATTAGGACATCTATCGACGGACCCCTTTTCTACGAGTTTATCTTTAATTTGAGCTTTGATCCTCGTCTAGTTTGTCCGTCGAGATTCATCTTGTCTCCTTTGGGCAGTGAGGTTATGATTTCTTGCCAGGTGGCATTTTTTCATGATATATGTTATAATCCGGTGCTTCAGATCAAAATGACGACAACTGCACCTCCGGGGCACATGCATGAAGACTTCTCGACAGTCATTGCCGAGGTCAAGCCGGCTCCGGCCGGTAGACAAAAGAAAACTAGTACTCCACTATATAGGCAGGAGCCTCCGCGCTTGCTTGCTAGTGTTGCTCTCTTCACACTATTTTGTCCTCTCCAGATCTAAACACGACAGCGGTGGCCACACACACTCTCTCTCTCTGCTCACCGCTAGTCACAGATCCAGCCGGATCCTCTCCGCCGGGGAAGGTGAGAAGGTGCAACATTCATGCGGTCGTCCTTGGCGACGGCTCTTACCCACTGCCGCGTGTCCCGGGTCAGCGTGCCTTGCCGTTCTCTCCCAAGCATCGCTGGCGAGGGAGGGCCTCCCACCCCTTCTTCCTCGCTGCCGTAGTGTGGGCAGATCCGGCCTCCCGCCGCCCACCTAGCGACATCCTGGCGACCCTCAGGTATAACTTCCTTCGAAACCGGCCTTGCTCTACTTCCCGAGCTCCTGACGTCGCTGCATTTGTATCTTTTACTATTTCTCAGCCCCCCTCGTAGATAGGATCGATCGGCTGTTCGAAAACCACCTAATTTTTTAGTGTTAAGAGGTAAAACTAGTTCATGCACTCGAATCTAGTACTACTTGGTTCAAACAAGGAAGAAAGGGGGTGGGGGAAGATTTGTTACCTGAATTTAGGACTTCGTCGAAAGAGGAAACAATGGGGGCAAAAAGTAGCAGAGACTGGCTATCCAACTGATCTCTAGGTCTAATAGGGAAATAAAGGGAACGCGGTACAAACTCAATATAAACCCGATCTATTGGTTGAAAAAGCAAAGAAAGTGGAGACTGGGGGATAAGTCAATAGAGTAAGTCCAGCACTAGATTTCCTAGCCTCACACAGTATAAGGTGGCTATATACCGAACAAAAATGGGACCAACCCAGATATCCTCTTCTGGTGTTTGTTGCCCCGAGCCGCTCTTATGTAATGCCAGTGGTAAAATGTAGCAGTCGCACTGTTAAAAGTAAGGACACGTTAAACCAATGTTGTTTTCAATGTAATGCCTCCAGCAATATGAATCAATGGCACTTTTTTTCATGTCCTGCTAAATTTCCCATCAAGATAAGTTGCTTCTTTTTGTTAGAGATGCAACTGTCCGGGTTCGTCTAATCTCCCGTGCCCAAATACCGACTCTGTAGCAGCTGTTAATGTAATGTTGCTGGTAAAATGAAGCAATGGCACCATTAAAGTAATGTCGTATTTAACGGTTGTCATAGTTAATCCTAATGCCCACACTAATATCTAGCAATGCTGCTAGAAATTGCTACTGTCCTTGTACGATTGCCATTTAGATAAGGAACATGCTTTTTTTCATTTGATGCATGTTTCATCACTTGTTAGTCACCCTCCTTTCCACCTTTTTTGTGCAAACAGAGATATACATTTCACGCTTGATCTTAGTTGAACTGCACAAATGATATCCAAATTATAGTTGAACATTCCAGGAGCTTCACGAGCAACCTTGATGTTGCTCAATTTTATTGCAACTAATAAAGAAGAAGATTTGTGGGTTTCGTTTTCTGACGGAAATGGAACCGGGGCTGGAGCCCTTTTCTTAAAAAAAGAAGCTGCTAGCTCATGGCACATTGCTTCATTTTAGGTGAACTGCACCAAAAGGTCCCATGAATTGAATCATCCATGTTGGTGACTGGTGTCATCCCTTCTACGATAGCGTTGACTGCAGATATGGTTCCCATCACGAGGTATGTTCCTTTTTGGTCTGACCGTTTGCCAAAGATCCTGCATGTTGATCCTGCTCTTGTGCTAATGTTTTGGCACTGCCATGATAAAGCAGTAATGTTATTATTTTGCACCTTAATCTAGTGGCACTATTAATTTGAGGCAATGTTTTGGCACCGCTAGTGCCACTGTTTTTTTATATATCGAAAGAGGGGGTTCCCTCCGATTTCATTAAAGAAACCCAACCATAGAGAACCATTATCCGACAACATCTCAGTGTAAACGGGCAGTTATGCAACTAGTACTAGAACGGACCGAGTACTAGCAGGAGACAAGTTCGCCACATAAGCTAGGCAGGTAGGGGGACGCATCACCAGCTCGACCAAGTTTGGATTACAACCCAAATGCTACCACAGAAACACCAGGGGGAAGATAGGGACTGAAAGAGCCAGCTTCAGCATCCCAGTCTAAGCACCCCGGGCCTTCATCCTTGCGACGCACGGTACACCTCGTTTGCCACCTGCTCGACCCTAGTGTCACTGATAAAATGAAGTAATAATACAGTTAAAATAGAGCGAGTGTCCTCTCTATCATTTCATTTCCAATGTAGATAAAGAAAGTGCTTCTCTTTGTTAATGTATGTTTCATCAACTAGTCCCATTGTTAAAGTTTAAGCGTTTTTGCAAACTGGGGTGCTTAATTTTAGTTGATCTGCACAAAAATAGAGATTTGAATGTCTCAAGGCCCCTCCTTGTACTACCGTTGTACACTGATGTTCATCACTGGCAGAAGGTGTATCGGGGAGACTTGGGACGATTTCTAGTATCAGGCGTGGTGTACCGTATGAGGCGTCGCATGGCCCATCTCGCCCTCGCAGCATGGCATACTATGATACTATCGCAATATTTTTTCTTCTATTTATTTTGCGTGTTTCATCAACTAGTGCCACTATAATGTAATCACACTTTTTCATTATCTGTGCAAACAGGGTTATTCAGCTGCATTTTGGTGGAACTGCACAAATGTACGGATGGAACCGGCATATATGCAGAGTGCGAGGTGCGCCAAGTAAAAATTACCGACACCAACCATGCTCCATGCACGCATTGGCATCCACCACCACCAGTGGGATGTGTGGCACTCTCTGTGGACGGATCTTTCTCGCCAGCAAATCCTCTAACCAAATACTAGTAGCTTATATTGGCAGTTTTCTAGGGAGTACTCTTTTCTGAAAGAAGCACCAATCTATTTTTATTTATTTGTACACAGTGTCAAAACTTTGACCCAAAGGTCTAGAGCTATTTAAGGGTGATTGGTGTAGTACTCCGAGACTGATTGTAAGCATGATTTTAATTACCTGTCACACTGATTGTAAGCATGAGCAGGTGGAAGATTAGGTTAGTGCGAAGCTTACCTTAAACCCTACCGCCGCTGTTGAAACGAGGCGAGTGTCGAGGGGACCGTGGAGAACAACGGAGAAGCGACGTCGCGACATCCGGCCTCCTCTTGCGGTGGGAGAACGAATACTCCTGTGGCTCCAGCTGGCTTTGCACCCTCACGAACGGCACATCGTACTCGATCGATTCGTTATCCTCTGGGTGCTCGACCTTCGACCTGTACACCCACCACCTCCGCTTGACTTTCGCCTTAGGCGAATCTGCCTGCTCCATCGCCCAGAGGAGATAATCGATGAACTCGAAGGACTGCGGCATGACTGCCACCGAGGAGTACATGTACATCGTCGCCCTCATCGCCTCCGTCTCGCTCTTTCGCATACATTGCCACATGGCCCTCACCGTCCTCGAAATCTCCCACTCATTGTCAAACCAAGTAAGGATCTCCTTCAATCTGGCTAACTTTGCCTGGTCGCCGCCGGCAATCTGCCTGATTCGCTGCTGCATCCTCTCCCTAAATGTCATTTTTGAGTGGTCTGGTGCTAGCTTTGGAAGATGAGAGGAGGGACGATGGTCTTGCAATAGAGAAGAGGGAGAGGCGAGACAGTGGTTTTGGAATGGAAATCATGGAGAGGTGAGGAGGTGGTTTTGCAATGGAGAAGAGGGAGAGGCGACACGGTGGTTTTGGAATGGAGATGATGGAGAGGAGAGGAGGTGGTTTTGCAATGGAGAAGAGGGAGAGGCGAGATGATGGTTTTTGAATGGAGATGATGGAGAGGAGAGGAGGTGGTTTTGCAATGGAGAAGAGTGAGAGGAGCGTGCGGCAGCGATTTAGGATTGGACGAGAGGGCCGGCGCGCTGTGACTGGATCAAAATCAAAATCAATTTATCCTTAAATTAAGAAAGCGACCCCACATTAACTAGTCTCCCTTTTATTCTGGGTCATAATTGACCATGATTTTCGCAAATAAAATATATGTTATACATTGCAAAAATAATATAATTTGAAAGTACATTCAGATACGAACCAAACAATACAATTTTTCGTGACATGCATTCACATTTTGCTTGTCAAATACACTACGTGGTCAAACTTTGACCCAAAATACGCAAAACAAAAAAAATACTTCCAAGACCAGCGCCGCTCTTCCGCTCTTCTCCTCTTAAACCACCGTTGCTCCTCTCCTGTTCCAATCTAAATCCAGCGCTGCTCCTCTCCTCTTCCATTTCAAACCACCGCCCCTCCTCTCCTGTTCCAATCCAAAACCAGCGTCGCTCCTCTCCCGTTCTAATCCAAAACCAGCGCTGCTCCTCTCCTCTTCCATTCAAAAACCACCGCCGGCGAGTGAAGGTGCTGTGGAGAAGTAGATCGATGGAGGAGTACAACCGATACGTGAGGATTGCAGACGGCGACCCTGTGAAGCTAGCTAGGATGTTGGAGATATAGTCTTGGTTTGACAACAAGGACCAACTAGCGGCGACGGTGACATCCATGGCCAAATATCTGCAACAGAGTGAAAAGGCGGCGATACTCCCGGAGGGAGTCACACGGGAGTACATAGAGCTGCTCCTCTGGGCCATGGAGCAAACAGATTCACCGAATCCGATCGTGAGGGAGCGGTGGTGGGAGTATCGATCCCAGATGGAGCATCCACCAGAGATTGAAGGATCGAGCAGCTACAGGGTGCCGTTTGTGAGGGTGTCGTGCCAGAGCGAGCCAGTGGAGTCTTCATCAACCGAACCCAACTACAAGAGGAGAAAAATAGTTGGCCCGACGACGCTTCCCCGCCACCCTCTCCCTCGCCGTTCACATTGTCTCACGGGGCGGCTGTCTGCCGCCGAGGAATAGGAGGGACTGCCCCCCCTCCAGCCCAATAGTCGGGCAGGTTGTGATTTGTCGGGAGGAGCTTAGGGTTGTCGGTATTTTGCAGGTTGTGAATTGTGTTTTGTGTTGTGTATTTTGAGCATACTTTCAGATATGAATGTCTTTTGAATTTCAGATTTGCAGTATTGAGCCTATGAAGTATTTTATGAATTCTAGAGATCTATTTTTAGCACTTAAAAAATGTAGTTTCATAGGAGTATAAAAGTGCAGACAATGTGATTCTCAGAGAAGAAAGTGCAAGTTTCAGTTTCAGATAAGAAACTCCAAGTTCAGTTTCCGATAAGAAACTGCAACTTTCAGAGGCAGAACATTTATATTAACACGGCCTTTTCAAATAGTGTTAACATCATGTTGGAAGTTTTATTCATGGTCGAACCTGGAACTACCAGCCAGTTAACATCATGCTGATCAACATTCATGCATAGCACATCTTCATATGATGCACAGTCAAAAAGATATGCTATTTTCAAAATGCCCACACAATGTCGAGTGTGCAAAAAATAGAGAAAACGAGGGACGAAGGTTTGGCAAGTGTTGGACGTGGTTGCGTAGATGACAATTGGGACCCACATGTCAATAAAGGCAAAGGCAAAAATTTTGGAGATATTTTCTCTACACAGGTGGAATCGAACCCGGGCGGAACAGCTGTCGGGTAGTGTCACTCGGCCACTAGGCTAGTTCAGTTGTTTCGTTACTAATAAGGCACTTCCTCAGGTGGTCGGATCTCCTCCTGCTCCTTTGTGCGCTCGCCGTGACGCCACTGTCTGCTGTTGTGAACATGCTGAACAAACGAGAGGGATCTGGAGAGGACTGTACGTGGAGAGGCGGACAGTCGGGACCCACCAGGTCTATGGCCGTACGCAAGCAAGTGCCTCATCGAAAAAAACTTCCTCCTAATGCTATACTGACGTTGGGGCCCACGGGTTTGTCAACATAGTTACATTTTTTAGGTGCTTCAACGTAGTTACTATAGGAGATAAATTCACAATAAAGTCGGGGAGCTGGCAGATATCATTTATTATCACTGGGGCAGCAAGTATCAGGTGGGTTTTGGGCTGCCCCATCTAGGCTTTCTTTTTTAACATGCGCAGCCCACGACCTCGGTTGGGAGGTCCATAGGCCTGTTTGTATTTTCTTGAGGGCCGTTATATATCGACCGGCCTATGGACCTCCCATCCGAGCTTTTATTTTTCCTGAAACATCGGCAACCCAATTTATGTATTTTTCTGAAGAAAACGCAGAGGTCTGTTCTATTTTTTATATAAGAATAGGAACGCCTGGTCCAACTTATGTTTCCCTTCTAACTATATTATATATATTTAAATTATTTTATATGTTATTATATATTATTGTTATTGTCATCATATATTTAACAGATACTTACATATGTAAGAAAACAATATCCCACATCTTATTAACTTATAAAAATAATAACTTAACAATAAAATCCTGGATTTTTTTTGGCAACGAAAATCCTGGTGATTGTGTACAAAAGCTTGATAATATTTAAGGACCAATGTAATAATAAATCACTTATTATTTAATTATATATATATAACAAAATGCTCAGCCCCTGTTTATTTTTTGATAACATTGTTGCGCCCACCCCAACATCATAATTAGAATCAGCCCAGCAAAATCGTGTATTTCGAGAAAGTGCAAATGGCCTGTAATTTTTTAGGAAAAACAAAAATGGGCCGCATGGACGCTACATTATTTGTTCACCAAGCCCAGCTAATGGACTGTAATTCAAAAAAAAGATCAAATTGACTGTAAATTCTACCCCGCAAAAAAAGACTGTAAATTCTGAAAAAATGGGTTGAATACGTGCCACATTTTTGGAGGCTGAAATGTTGGCCAATAGGTCGAAGCCAATGCAAGTCGTTGTCAACTTAGTCAACAAATGATTCTGACATTGTTAGCCGTTGGATTTACATCCAACGACCAGCATCCATCTTCAATCTCTCATCTTCTTCCTCCAGCGCCACCGGGACGACCTGCTCCCGCCTCCTGCTGCTGGCAGCTCTGCTTAGCACGCTTCGCTGTGAAGCGCTACTCAACGATTGGCCAGGCCATCCCTCCACCCCTCCACACCTCCTGTTCTTCTTCACCGACTGCCGAACCACACCGCACCAGAAACAGTTAACCCTTGTACACCTCTCCGTCTGCGACTCTACTCCCGCGTCTTCCCATCTCTGGCTCATTACTGTCCGGGGCCTCGGCGTCGTCCACCACCTTGGATGCGCTCAGCGCGGAGTGGTCAACATGGTCAACGAACGACACCATCGGAAGTAGACTGTGCGTGGAGAGGCTGTCAGTTGGGTCCACGGCCGCACGCAAGGAAATGCCTCCTTATTACGTGCAAAATAATGATTCCTCCACCTGACAGCTGGGACCCACCGGAAGGGCATCTGTATTTCGCGAAAAAAAATTCCCACCGCTGACAGGTCAGACCCACCAGCTATATCTTCGCACCCAAGGAAGTGCCTCCTTATTACGCACAAAAAAATGAATACCCCCCTACTAGCTGGGACCCACAATAGTGGGAGGCTGACTTGTGGGCCAACTAAGTTGACGGGGACGGAGGGCTTTGTCAACTTAGTCAATATGAACGATTCTAGCTCCAGTGACCGTACGATGTCCATCCAACGGCCGTAGTGCTTCTTCAACCTCTGGTCTTCTTGCTCCAGCAGCCCAAACCAGCACCGGTCGTGCCTCGTGCTCCTGCCTCCCGTGGCCAGCAGCGATGCCGCGGAGGTCCCACCGCCCCCTACTACTCCCACCGTTGGCCAGGCCATCCCTCTACTCACCCACACACCCTGTTATTCTACGGGAATGGTAACCTCACACCGCAGCGAACCAGTGAACCCTCATACTCTCTACGCGTGGGCATCCACTGCCGTGTCTTCCCCGGCTCCGTGTCGTCCCCTTCCTAGGCCTCGCCGTCGTCCACCGCCCTGGTGCTCTCGGCGCGGCGTGGTCAATGTGGTCAAGGAACGGCTTCCATCGGACGTGGACTGTACGTGGAGAGGCTGACAGCTGGGTCCACGGCCGCAGCAAGGAAGTGCCTCCTTATTACGCGGAAAATAATGATTCCTCCACCTGACAGCAGGGACCCACCAGACGGTCAACCGTATTTCACGAAAAAACGTTTCCCCTGACTACTGGGACCTACCAGCTACATCTTCGCACGCAAGGAAGTGCGTCCGGGCAAAAAAAAACGATTCACCCCCTGACTGCTGGGACCCACCAGCTACATCTTCGCACGTAAGGAAGTGCCTGACAGTCGGGACCCACCTGGTCGAAGCGTACGTAGCGTTGTCATTCTGGTCGCGAACATGTATGTACATACTGGTCGATGTAGAGGCGTGCACGTGTCGTAGTAGAGGCGCGCACGTAGCATGTACACGTACATACATCGGCCAATGTGCAAGAAAGAAAATACGTCCATGTATGTACATACGGGCTGGGTCTCGAACGCCTACTCGCGCATACGTACGGCCAGGGCTCGTCTACATGGCTGGGTCGAAACGGAGAAACAGCGTCATCGTCGCCCGAAAAAAAACAGCGTCGTCATCGTGTTCATGGGGAGGCAACGGAATGCGTCGTGTTCATCGGGAGGCAACGGAACGCATGGGAGCCAACCGGCTTGGATAGAACAACCGATGGAAATGAGGCCTGGCGTACCGCAGAACGGAGGAAACGGCCTTGTGTTCGACCGGCCACGTTCGAAATAGGATCCTGTTCATCGGGAGGGGTCTGGCATACCGCAAAACGGAGGAAACAGACTTGTGTTGGACCTCCTACGGTCGAAACGGGGTCCTGTTGATCGGGAGGGGTGTGGCGTACCGCAAAACGGAGAAAACGGACTTGTGTTGGAGCGCTACGGTCGAAACCGGGGTCCTGTTCATCGGGAGGGGTGTGGCGTACCGCAAAACGGACTCCACGGGATACTGTTCATCTCCACCGTCGACCCCCTCCAGCCTCCACGGGCTATTGTTCATCCACCGTCGACCTCCTCCAGCCTCCACCTGTGACTGTTCATCCACGCGCTCCTGTTCATCCAGCCTCCACCGCGCGCTACTCGACCGGCTACTGTTCAACCAGCCCTCTCCACACAGGCTCCTGTTCAACCACCCCTCAATGGGCTACTGTTCATCCAGCCCTCCACCGTCTACTGTTCATCCAGCCCTCCACGGGGTGGTCCTGTTCATCCAGCCCTCCACGGGGTCCGGTTCATCCACCCCTCCACCGGCTCGATCGATCGGGGTCCTGTTCATCTAGCGACAATGGCCTCTACTACCACGGGGTCCTGTTCATCCAGCCCCAACCGGTTCGATCGATCGGGGTCCTGTTCATCCAGAGGCAACACCACGGGGTCCTGTTCATCCACCCCCACCGGGAACTGTTCATCCAAACCCCCCCCAACAACGCTCACTGTTCATCCAGAGGCAGCATCGATCGGCTTCAGTTAGCAGCAGTAGTGAAGGAATCGTTCAATCGGGTTCAGTTAACAGCCATCGATCGATCGCTCGGGTTCAGTAACGCGTAGCCTGCAGTGCAATCGCTCGGGTTCAGTAGGCGAACGCCTCGCTCGGGTTCAGTTAAAGCCCAACACCTCGCACCTACGCGCGTGCGTGTACGAGAGAAATGCGCAAACCTCCGTGCATCGCTCGGCCCCGACCACCCACCGTAGCCGGGAACACCCCGATATTTTCCTCGCCCTCGCTTCTACCACGGTTTTTTCCATCATGGACGGCCCAAAGAATGTCATGCAACTGCTTCTCCGGCCTGCCCAGGACAAAAAGCCCATTTTCTGTCATGATTGTTTGTCATAGAAGTAGGAGCCCACCACATCTATGATGCTACCGGGTTTTGTCACAATTATCATCATAGAAGTGTCATAAGTATGACAGAAAAAAAATTCGTTCGGCCCAAAATGTCACGGATGTGTTTTTTTGTAGTGACAGTAGTGGGATCAAACTCAACAAAATAACTATCACATAATACTTGATCCACATAATCAATTTGAGCATTAAAATCATGATGACAAGTTTCGTGGATATCATTACTCTTTATAGCATACATATCATCACAATAATCATCATATATAGCAACTTTTTTATCATAGTCAATTGAAACCTCTTCCAAAATACTGGATTCAACATTAAATAAAGTCATGACCTCACCAAATCCACTTTTATCAATATAATCATCATAAATAGGAGGCATGATATCATCATAATAAATTTTCTCATCAAAACTTGGGGGGCTAAAAATATCATCTTCATCAAACATAGCATCCCCAAGCTTATGGCTTTGCATATCATTAGCATCATGGATATTCAAAGAATTCATACTAACAACATTGCAATCATGCTCACCATTCAAAGTTTTTATGCCAAACATTTTATTGAATTCTTCTTCTATCAATTGAGCACAATTTTATTTTCCATCATTTTCAAGAAAGACATGATAAACACAAATAATATGAGGCAACCTCAACTCTATTTTTTTGTAGTTTTCTTACAAACCAAACTAGTGATAAAACAAGAAACTAAAAGATTCAATTGCAAGATCTAAAAATATACCTTCAAGCACTCACCTCCCCGGCAACGGCGCCAGAAAAGAGCTTGATGTCTACTACGCAACTTTATTCTTGTAGACTCTTGTTGGGCCTCCAAGCACAGAGTTTTGTAGGACAACAGCAATTTTCCCTTAAGCAGAGGACCTAAGGTTTATCAATCCGTGGGAGGCGTAGGATGAAGATGGTCTCTCTCAGACAACCCTGCAATCAAATAACAAAAAGTCTCTTGTGTCCCCAACACACCAAATACAATGGTAAATTGTATAGGTGCACTAGTTCGGCGAAGAGATGGTGATACAAGTGTAGTAATGGTAGTAGATATTAATTTTTTTAATAGTAACAATAAAAAATAGCAAGGTAACAAGTAACAAAATTGAGCACAAACGGTATTGCAATGCTTGAAAATAAGGCCTAGGGTTCATACTTTCGCTAGTGCAATCTCTCAACAATGCTAACATAATTGAATCATATGGCAATCCCTCAGTGTGCAATAAAGAATCACTCCAAAGTTCTTATCTAGCAGAGAACATAAGACAAAATTGTTTGTAGGGTACGAAACCACCTCAAAGTTATCCTTTTCGGTCGATCTATCGAGCTATTCCTATAAGTCTCACAAACAGCCCAAGAGTTCATACTAAAATAACACCATACGATACACATAAACCAACTCTAATGTCACCTAGATATTCCAATGTCACCCACAAGTATCCGTGAGTTAATTATACGATATGCATCAAACAACTTCAGATTCATAATATTCAATCCAACACAAAGAACTTCAAAGAGTAACCCCAAGATTTCTACCGGAGAAAGTAGGACGAAAATGTGCATCAACAACTATGCATAGATTACCTCAATGTCACCTCGAGAATCCGTGAGTTGAGTGCCAAAACAGACATCAAGTGAATCAATATAATACCCCATTGTCACCACGGGTATTCATATGCAAGACATACATCAAGTGTTCTCAAATCCAACAAAGTACAATCCGATAAAACCGAAACCTCAAAGGTAAAAACTCAATTCATCACAACAAGATAGAGAGGGGAAAACACCATATGATCCAACTATATTAACAAAGCTTGCGGTACATCAAGATCGTGCCAAATCAAGAACACGAGAGAGAGAGAGAGAGAGAGAGAGAGAGAGAGAGATAGATCAAACGCATAGCTACTAGTACAAACCCTCAGCCCCGAGGGTGAACTACTCCCTCCTCAAAATGGAGATCGTCAGCATGATGAAGATGGCCTCCGGTGATGATTTCCCCTCCGCCAGAGTGCAGAAAAAGGGATCTAGATTGGATCGTGGAGGTACAGAGGCTTGCAGCGGCGGAGTCCAAGTTATAGGGTTATGTCTGGTGGTTTTTGTATTTGTAAGAATTTTTGGCGTTGGAATCACGCGAAGATGGGCCGCGAGGTGCCCACTACCCACCAGCCCACCACTTTGGCCCTGGCACACACTGATGAGTAGTGGCCACCTCTTGTCTCTTTTGGCCCTCCCACGAAGCTTCGGGGGTCTCTTTTGTTTCGAAAAAATCATCAAAAAGTTTTGTTGCATTTGGACTTCATTTGATATTGATTTTCTGAAAAAACAAAAACAAGCTGAAAACAATAACTGGCACTAGGCACTAGGTCAATATGTTAGTCCATAAAAACCATATAAAAGCCATATAAAAGTGCACCAAAATCATACAAAACTATAATAAACATGGCATGAATACTTCATAAATTTTAGATACGTTGGAGACGTATCAGCTACGTGTACAAGCATAAAATGCCAGGCCCCAAGGGCGTGATCGCGATCTCAGGCGACCCGAAGCGCGCAAAAGAGATTGTGAACCTGAATGCCAACATGGCAGACGTAAGCATCACGGAGGTGGATTTCGTTACATACAAGGTTGTCGTTGATCCGACTAAAATGCTCTTGGCAAACAAACCGGCTTCCGAGTCGGCCTTCTAGTCATTGACCGACACGAAAAAAATTCAGGTGCACCCGGACGATCCCTTCAAGACGACCGAGATAGCGGTCAATCTGGACTCTAAATAGGAAAGCGAGCTCGTCGGCTTCCACCTTGAGAATTGGGTCATCTTTGTGTGGCAGCCTCTGACATGCCTGGTATCCCAAGGGAGCTGGCTGAGCACCGACTGAATCTGCTACCCGGGGCAAATCCAGTCAAATAGACTTTTCGTTGATTCACTGACCTGAAGCGCGAAGCACTCAGCATGGAGATCGCAAAGCTGCCGAAGGCAGGGTTTATCTGAGAGGTTGAATACTCGAAGGGGTGACAAATCCAGTCATCATCCCAAAGAAGAATGGAGCACGGCGCATTGATACGACTCCAATGTATCTATAATTTTTTATTGTTCCATGTTGTTATATTATCATTCTTGGATGTTTTACAATCATTTTATAGCAACTTTATATCATTTTTTGGGACTAACCTATTGACATAGTGCCCAGTGCCAGTTGCTGTTTTTTGCTTGTTTTTTACTTCGCAGAAAATCAATACCAAACGGAGT
This sequence comes from Aegilops tauschii subsp. strangulata, assembly GCF_002575655.3. Lineage (NCBI taxonomy): Eukaryota > Viridiplantae > Streptophyta > Magnoliopsida > Poales > Poaceae > Aegilops > Aegilops tauschii. The sequence continues at coordinate 493,295,051 of NC_053039.3, forward strand.
CCAAACGCATTGAAGATTTTCGGAGAATTTTTCTGGACCAGAAGACACAAGATGGGCCGAAGAAATACCAGAGGGGTGCCCCGACAGGGGCACAACCCACCTGGGCATGCCTGGGGGCCCAGGCGTGCCCTGGTGGGTTGTGCCCACCTCGGTGGCCTCCCGCACCACCTCTTATTTGCTCTATAAATACCCCAATATTCCAGCAACCCTAGGGGAGTCGACGAAAATCAATTCCAGCCGCCGCAAGTTCTAGAACCACCAGATCCAATCTAGACACCATAACAGAGGGGTTCATCATCCTCATCGGTGCCTCTCCGATGATGCGTGAGTAGTTCATTGTAGACCTACGGGTCCGTAGTTAGTAGCTAGATGGCTTCCTCTCTCTCTCTTTTGATTCTCAATACAATTGTCTCTTGGAGATCTATTTGATGTAACTCTTTGTGGTGTGTTTGTTGGGATCTGATGAACTTTGAGTTTATGATCAGATCTATGTTTTTATCCATGAAAGTTATTTGAGTCTTTTGATCTCTTATATGCATGATTACTTATAGCCTCGTATTTCTTCTTTGAATCTTTGGTTTATTTAGGCCAACTAGATCGATTTTTCTTGCCATGGGAAGAGGTGCTTTGTGATGGGTTCGACTTACGGTGCTTGATCCTAGTGACAGAAGGGGAACCGACACGTATGTATCGTTGCTATTATTAATTTTTTGAGGGGTATGTATCGTTGCTATTAAGGATAACAAGATGGGGTCTATTTCTACATAAATAGATCTTGTCTACATCATGTCATCGTTCTTATAGCATTACTCCATTTCTCCATGAACTTAATACACTAGAAGCATGCTGGATAGTGGTCGATGTGTGGAGTGATAGTAGTAGATGCAGGCAGGAGTCGGTCTACTAATCTTGGACGTGATGCCTATACAATGACCATTGCCTGGATATCTTCATGATTATTTGAAGTTCTATCAATTGCCCAACAGTAATTTGTTTACCCACCATATGCTATTTTTCTCGAGAGAAGCCACTAGTGAAATCTACGGCCCCCGGGTCTCTTCTTTATCATATTTGCCTTTGAGACCTATTTTTATTCGCTTTTATTTTCAGATCTATTAATCCAAAAACCCAAAAATACCTTGCTGCAATTTATTGTTATTTATTTTATCTCGCGTTCCCGCGAGATCTATTTATCCAATCTACTACAATTTTTACCTATCTTTTACCCGGGATTGACAACCCCTCTTTTACGTCGGGTTGGAAGTATTTGTTCTTTGTGTGCAGGTGCCGTTCACGTAGTGTTGCGTGGTTCTCCTACTGGTTCGATAACCTTGGTCTCATCACTAAGGTAAATACCTACCGTAGCTGTGATGCATCATCCCTTCCTCTTTGGGGAAATACCGACGTAGTTCAAGCCGCATCACGCACCTGCATGGATTACAAGGATGTCAACCGAGTGTGTCCCAAAGACCACTTTCCCTTGCTACGCACCGACCAGATCGTGGATTCCGCTTCAGTGTGTATAGACTATGTTTCCTAGATGCCTACTCAGGCTATCATCAGATCAAGCTGAAGGAATCAGACCAACTAAAGACTGCCTTCATCACTCCATTTGGAGTTTTCTACTACATTACTATGTTGTTCGGTCTGAAGAATGATGGGGCCACGTACAAGTGTACCATCCAGACCTACTTGCATAAGAAGATAATAAGCTGGTTTGCAAAATAGTAGCTACTAAGACCTTATCATCGATGGAGTGGGAGAATAAGTGTGGAAAGCTTTATTTAGTGGCAAGTTTAGCAATCATTTATCAGGCAAAAAAACATTTCCAAACCACTATAAGTTATAACAAAGGAATGAGCAATGAGGGTGTAGAAGTTTTGGTTAATCACCTTGCAAAGGAAAGATGGTCTTGATGTATTGGCCAAGATGTTCTGAAGAGTACCTTTGTTTATACCAGTGAACCCAAGGAAGATCTAGGTTTTTAAGAAAATTGAACGAAAATTTATTGAGCAGGTAGTGGTTATGAAGTTCAAGATTTTTAATGCCTAGACCACCACGTTCTTTAGGTTTACAAACATTTTTACAAGCAATAAGACAACTAGCCCAGTGCAAGATTCCTCGTTATACCAGAAAAAGCTCTACGAATAGCATCTAGTTTTGCAAGGACATATTTTGGCACAAGAAAATCTGACATGAAATCACTAGTACAGCGAGCTCCTAAACAAACGGTTTTTAACCCCTTTCCGCGACAGCATTTGGAACCGTCGCCAAGTGAGTGTGGGCGATAGGGGGGTCCTTCCGAAACGACCCAGAAACTTTCGGGGATATGCCCTCCTGGCACACACGTTCGGCAAATGAGGTCGTGTGCGACCAGCGAGCGCTCAAATACGGAAATACGTACAGTGAGCTAAAAAAATACAATTATACGGCGAAATTGTTTCCGGTCGCAAGTACATCCCACACAGTCAGTCCCCGCTAAACGTTTCCGTTCGTATGTACATCCCACACAGTCGCTCCAAGGAAAACTTTTCCGTTAACAGGTACATCACACACAATTTTTCTCGTTAAATCGCTTGCTTATTGAATATATCACACACGGTCCATGGAAGAAACCATGTGGCAAAGGCTGTCCATCACACAGAGTTTTCATGTGGTAAACGTTTCCGCAAGGTGGCCTAACGCAAACAGTTTTCAAGAGAAAGTTGTGTGTGATTGTTCATTGATCCAACACGGTTTATTCCTAGAAACTGTGTGCGTTGCCTAAGGTCATCGCCCACGGTATTTTTTCAACAACCGTTTGCAATAGCAAAAGCCAATTAGCAGGCTAATTATTTGATTATTCATAATCCATTTATTAATCTGATTGACAGTTCATATTAAGCACATAATATATTTCATTTTCATAATTGAAATACATCAGAGTACAACATCATATAGCTTCAGCACTCAGCTACCCCATTACACAACTACACAGGACCAAGTTTCACATGCAACATCTATAACCTTTCGAAATTAGCATCATAGATGGTACATAGACAGATGTATCTCATCTGGAAAACTGCTAAAGCAGAAGGCGAATATTGAGCCTTCATTGATGTTGAAGGTCTTTGTAACTTTAGGCCAGTGCCTGTGGATGATTGACCGTCCATCCTTCGTCCTCTTCAGGAACACTTCAATATCGAACCGTGGGTGTTGTATGAATACCTTCCTCGCCTCCTGACCATACAGGTGGTTTGAGAGGTAATCATCAGTAAACTGTTTTGGAAAGGCCTGAAAACAAGGATGTGCATAAATATCTTCTCTATATTGGAAATGGGGCAAAGGAATAAAAAAGGCAAGGTATAATAGTTAGTACCATCCTGTAGTGAACTAATGTCTTCTTCATTGTGCAGACAAAGATCTTGTTGTTTTCTGTCACTAATTTCTTTATCCTAACAATCTTTCTGAGTTTCTTGACTTGACTGATATTCATGGACAACTCATTTCCCCATATGCAAAAAGGGTCAAAATCTCTCACAGCAGGACCTACATGTGCAAGACCAAATTGTTAAAAACCTAAATATTAGAATGGTTCCTGCAATTGCACAATAATGTGCTATTAGACAATGGAGCATGCACGTGCTAACCTCGATTGTAAACCTCAGTGCTTCCCATTGTTTCCCTGCAACACATATAAGGTAGTTAGTCATCAGGTTAAGTAAGGGTTCACATGCTATCAGTAAAATATGTTGATGAAAAATAATCACATTGCAGATTCCTCAGATTAATTGAAGCCACACGGAAACCCCATTTATCCAAACCAAGCATGATTAAGAATTAGGAAATATAGCACTTGTATATGTTTCTCTTGTATTAAGTGCAGCCAAATTCGATTTATTCCTCACATGCACAACAATGCAAAATTCTACCCACGACAATTGGACATTGCATTGCAGAATTGAACCAAGCAGTTAACTAAACACCACAACAAATGAACCAAACATTAACTGAGCACCACATTGCACAATATAACATACTCCTAATAGAAGATCAGACAGTTAACAAACAGTTAACTACAGCCAATTGTAGCAATTGTATTTGTTTCTCATGTATTTACTACATCCAAATTCAATTTATTCCTCACATGGTATACAATAACAGAATGCACCCACAATTTTTTAAAGATAAATTCAATTTATTTCTCACACAGAAGACAATACAAAATTGCAGCCTGAAGAATTGAAATCACATTTGCAGAATTGAACCAAACATTTAACTGAAGACAAAAACTAATTAGCAAAACAGTTAATAAGTGAGCACCACACTGCACGACATACAGAACATATACACTAGAGCAACAGATTGCATGGTAAAATTAGATAGCACAATTCACTAGAATTTGTGAAGGAAAGGCAGGAGCAGAACACGCAACGGCTAAACTGAGCATGCTTAACCGGCATAGCTAGGAAATGGCAAGGTGCTCCTTCAAGATCTGGGGTTCGGCACGAATGGCAGCCATGGCTACCTCACCCGCGCATGCGGACACGATTTGCTTCTCCGCTGCCAAATGCTCCTTGAGGTCCTGGCTATACTGCGTGCACCATGGCTTAGGCCAACGCATATTTGGTGGAGGGGTCGGTGATTTGGGTGGAAGGTGCCGCGCTCGCGCCGGCGGTAGGGGCATGTGGGATGTGGAAGGAGGAGGAGGATGGCGGTCGGGTGTGGATTACCTGCCTGGATAAGCGAGGCCGAGGAGCGTGAAGGAGGGTCGTCGGCGAGGAGGCGGCGGCGCTGCAAGCAAGGAGTGAAGGTTTCAACTTGGAAAGGAAGGCGAAAAGAGGGGAAATGTGTCTTTTGGTAAGGGGGAGGGGGCGGGGAGGTAGATATTTCCGCGGAAGCTAAAAATTTGGAATCGCTTCAGACAAAAAACTGGCGCGCAAAGTGTCTTCAGACACGGTCCGAAGATATTTTGTGCAGCATCTCACACGGTTGGTTATAATAAAACGTGTGGGATCTACCTGATTTTTGGTCTTGATTTGAATTACATAATGGGGTCACAGCGGCCATGGATGGTGTTTGAATTGCTAGACCTTTTATTTGCATTGATCATAAAAGAATTGGAATTATTCAGGGTTCGTTTGGACATTTTTATGCATTAAGTGAGTTTTCAATGCATTTATGTGCATAATTCAAATTTGAACTACATGCACATGCTCTAGTGCATATAAATTCGTTGAAAAAGCAAATCTTTGTCCTTGGGTGCATGCTTAGGTCCCATGTAAGAAATGGGAATGAATTTCAAACACCATGGCACCATTGATTGTCGGCAAAACATTGAGATGCCTGGTTTTAAATTCTAGTAAATCCAAAACTCGTCTGAAATTCATGAAACTTGGCATGCTATTATGGAGCGGTATCAGCATGCCGTGGTACAAGATTTGTCCCATTTGGGGCAGGTTTGGGTATATGCTTCTCACAAACCGGAGCTTCTCACAACAAGCATGATGGTTTTCGGTAGGGAACGTCCCACCTTTGGGGACGAAACGATATCAATTGCCACTTATTGCTTTGAAGTTTTTTTCTCGTGTCAACATAGAACAACAGGACTGTTGTGTGAATTTTTTGTGATTTTTCGGGGTTCGTTTGGACATTTTTATGCATGAACTGAGTTTTCAATGCATTTATGTGCATAATTCAAATTTGAACTGCATGCACATGCTCCAGTGCATATAAATTGGTTGAAAAATCAAATCTATGTCCTTGGGTGCATGCTTAGGTCCCATGCAAGAAATGGGAATGAATTTCAAACACCAGGGCACCGTTGATTGCCGGCAAAACATTGAGATGCCTGGTTTTTAAATTCTAGTAAATCCAAAACTCGTCTGAAATTCATAAAACTTGGCATGCTATCACAGAGCGGCATCAACATGCCATGGTACAAATTTTGTCCCATTTGGGGCAGGTTTGGGTATATGCTTCTCACAAACCGGACCTTCTCACAACAAGCATTATGGTTTTCGATAGGGGACGTCCCACCTTTGGGGACGAAACGATATCCATTGCCTCTTATTGCTTTCAATTTTTTTTCTCGTGTCAACATAGAACAACAGGAATATATTGTGAATTTTTGTGATTTTTCGGGGTTCGTTTGGACATTTTTATGCATTAAGTGTGTTTTTAAAGCATTTATGTGCATAATTCAAATTTGAACTACATGCAAAAGCTCCAGTGCATATAAATTCGTTGAAAAATCAAATCTTTGTCCTTGGGTGCATGCTTAGGTCCCATGCAAGAAATGAGAATTAATTTCAAACACCATGGAACCGTTGATTGCCGGCTAAACATTGAGATGCCTAGTTTTTAAATTCTAGTAAATCCAAAACTCATCTGAAATTCATGAAACATGGCATGCTATCATGGAGCGGCATCAACATGTCATGGTACAAATTTTGTCCGATTTGGGGCAGGTTTGGGTATATGCTTGTCACAAACCGGAGCTTCTCACAACAAGCATGATGGTTTTCGGTTGGGAACGTCCCACTTTGGGGACGAAACGATATCCATTGCCTCTTATTGCGTTCAAGTTTGCTTCTCGTGTCAACATAGAACAACAGGAGTGTTGTGTGAATTTTTGTGATTTTTCAGGGTTCGTTTGGACATTTTTATGCATTAAGTGAGTTTTTAAACATTTATGTGCATAATTCAAATTTGAACTACATGCACAAGCTCCAGTGCATACAAATTCGTTGAAAAATCAAATCTTTGTCCTTGGGTGCATGCTTAGGTCCCATGCAAGAAATGGGATGAATTTCAAACACCATGGCACCGTTGATTGCCGGCAAAACATTGAGATGCCTGGTTTTTAAATTCTAGTAAATCCAAAACTCATCTGAAATTCATGAAACATGGCATGCTATCATGGAGCAGCATCAACATGTCATGGTACAAATTTTGTCCCATTTGGGGCAGGTTTGGGTATATGCTTGTCACAAATCGGAGCTTCTCACAACAAGCATGATGGTTTTCGGTAGGGAACGTCCCACCTTTGGGGACGAAACGATATCCATTGCCTCTTATTGCTTTCAAGTTTGTTTCTCGTGTCAACATAGAACAACAGGACTGTTGTGTGAATTTTTTTGTTTTTTGGGGTTTGTTTGGACATTTTTATTTATTAACTGAGTTTTCAATGCATTTATGTGCACAATTCAAATTTGAACTACATGCACAAGCTCCAGTGCATATAAATTCGTTGAAAAATCGAATCTTTGTCCTTGGGTGCATGCTTAGGTCCCATGCAAGAAATGGGAATGAGTTTCAAACACCATGGCACCGTTGATTGCCGGCAAAACATTGAGATGCGTGGTTTTTAAATTCTAGTAAATCCAAAACTCGTCTGAGATTCATGAAACTTGGCATGCTATCATGGAGGGGCATCAACATGCCATGGTACAAATATTGTCCCACTTGGAGAAGGTTTGGGTATATGTTCTCACAAACCGGAGCTTCTCCCAACAAGCATGATGGTTTTCGGTAGGGAACGTCCCACCTTTGGGGATGAAACGATATCCATTGCCTCTTATTGCTTTCAAGTTTGTTTCTTGTGTCAACATAGAAAAACAGGAGTGTTTTGTGAATTTTTGTGATTTTTCGGGGTTCGTTTGGACATTTTTATGCATTAAGTGAGTTTTTAATGCATTTATGTGCATAATTCAAATTTGAACTACATGCACAAGCTCCAGTGCATATAAATTCGTTGAAAAATGGAATCTTTGTCCTTGGGTGCATGCTTAGGTCCCATGCAAGAAATGGGAATGAATTTCAAACACCATGGCACCGTTGATTGCCAGCAAAACGTTGAGATGCATGGTTATTAAATTCTAGTAAATCCAAAACTTGTCTGAAATTCATGAAACTTGCCATGCTATCATGGAGGGGCATCAACATGCCATGGTACAAATATTGTCCCACTTGGAGCAGGTTTGGGTATATGCTTCTCCCAAACCGGAGCTTCTCCCAACAAGCATGATGGTTTTCGGTAGAGAACGTCCCACCTTTGGGGATGAAACGATATCCATTGCCTCTTATTGCTTTCAAGTTTGTTTCTCGTGTCAACATAGAAAAACAGGACTGTTGTGTGAATTTTTGTGTTTTTTCGGGGTTTGTTTGGACATTTTTATGCATTAACTGAGTTTTCAATGCATTTATGTGCACAATTCAAATTTGAACTACATGCACATGCTCCAATGTATATAAATTGGTTGAAAAATCAAATATGTGTCCTTGGGTGCATGCTCAGGTCCCATGCAAGAAATGGGAATGAATTTCAAACACCAGGGCACCGTTGATTGCCGGCAAAACATTGAGATGCCTGGTTTTTCAATTCTAGTAAATCCAAAACTCGTATGAAATTCATGAAACTTGGCATGCTATCATGGAGCGGCATCAACATGCCGTGGTACAAATTTTTTCCTATTTGGGGCAGGTTTGGGTTTATGCTTCTCACAAACCGGAGCTTCTCACAACAAGCATGATGGTTTTCGGTAGGGAATATCCCACCTTTGGGGACGAAACGATATCCATTGCTTCTTATTGTTTTCAATTTTTTTCTCGTGTCAACATAGAACAACAGGAGTGTTGTGTTAATTTTAGTGATTTTTCGGGGTTCGTTTGGATATTTTTATGCATTAAGTGAGTTTTTAATGCATTTATGTGCATAATTCAAATTTGAACTCCATGCACAAGCTCCAGTGCATATAAATTCGTGGAAAAATCGAATCTTTGTCCTTGGGTGCATGCTTAGGTCCCATGCAAGAAATGGGATGAATTTCAAACACCATGGCACCGTTGATTGACGGCAAAACATTGAGATGCCTGGTTTTTAAATTCTAGTAAATCCAAAAATTGTATGAAATTCATGAAACATGGCATGCTATCATGGAGCGTCATCAACATGCCATGGTACAAATATTGTCCCACTTGGAGAAGGTTTGGGTATATGCTTCTCACAAACCGGAGCTTCTCCCAACAAGCATGATGGTTTTCGGTAGGGAACGTCCCACCTTTGGGGATGAAACGATATCCATTGCCTCTTATTGCTTTCAAGTTTGTTTCTCGTGTCAACATAGAAAAACAGGAGTGTTTTGTGAATTTTTGTGATTTTTTGTGGTTCGTTTGGACATTTTTATGCATTAACTGAGTTTTCAATGCATTTATGTGCATAATTAAAATTTGAATTACATGCATGTAACATCCCAATTTTCAACTTGGATGTTATACATAGGTCATCATATGCCTATCATATTTTATTTGCATTTTGGTTGTGATCCTAGAAATCTTAAGCAACTCAAGGACCCAAAGAGAGAGTTGGAGATTTCATAAATTTTCATATTTGAATTTTCTCAAACTTGATAAGAGGATAAATTTGGTCTTAATAGTTTTTTCTCCGAATATTTCTAATATTAAAAAAATAAAAGAGAGAAGATAATATCACTTCTTCAAAAAGAGAGGAATATTGGAGGAAAAGTTTTAAAATAAAATAAATATTTTATTTGGATTTTATTTGCTATTTAATTTGAATTAGAAAAATATGCATTTTTGAAAATTGCATTTTTAGGCCAGAAAAATGTTCGCTTTGTTCTAAATATGCACTGTGCCGAAAATATGCACTTAGACGGCGAAAATAGTTTTTGGCATCTTTAGAATTTTTTATATATTTGATTAGGGTTTTTCTTTGGTGGAATTTTATTAAAAAAAGTTTCCGCCCGACTGGGCCGAAGGCCCACCCGAGCCAGGCCGAAGACCGCGTCGCCGCCGCCTTCCTCCCGCCGCCGCCGTGCACCGCATGGAGGCCGAGGGGGAGTCCGAGCCGGACTCCATCCCCGCGCCGACCCTTCCCCAAGGCGGCGTCCCCCTAGCCTTTATATACATCGCCTACCGCCGCCTCCACCCCGTCCCACCACCACCGCAGCCAGCGCCCATCGCTGCAGCTCGCGCCGCCGCCAGCCGCCGTTGCTGCCGCGCCGCCGCCTGCCACGACGCCGCTCGCACACGCTGCCGCTCCTCGCCCCGCGCCACCCCGCCGCCGCCCGCGTCGCCGCCTTGCCTCGCCGCCGGATCTTGCCGTCGTCGTGAACCGGTAGAAAACCGCCCCGGTTCGCCGGCTCGTTTATGGTTTTTCGGTTTTTGATTTATATCGGTTTTTATTTTAGGGTTATGGTTTTCTCGGTTTTTCTCGGTTTTTCCGATCGGATCTATTTAACGAACGTTCACTCGAACATCGTTGTTAGCGAACGCGTTCGTCCGTTTGTCCCTGATAGCGAACATTCATTCGTGAGTCTTTTCTTTTTATTTTATTTTCGGCCAGGGACCTATCTGCGATTATTTTTATCGCACATTAGCCCCTGATCTTCAAACCCTCGCAACTTTTTAACCATTTACCCAAATCCAGTGAAACCAGTGCCAAAATCTTCGTCTCGAACCCCTCTTTCCAGTTAATCAACATGAACATTGTTTTGAAAAAGTAAAATTTGGTTTCAAGAATATTTGAATTCGAACTTCTTTTGATCGTAGTTTGAGTTTCGTAGCTCCGATTTGATTGATTCTTTTTGCAAATCGAAGCTCTTCAATTGAACTTTATCATTTGAGTTTTACCCTTGCATCTATGCTTGAGTGCTTATGTATGTTATTGTTTGTTTGCGATAGAGTTTCCAGAGTGCGAAGCGTGCTACTACGAGTCACTAGGGTTTTCAGATCGTCAGCAAGGCAAGTAACACTTTGATCATACCCCTTTATTACCCAGTTTTTATGCATTAGTTTCAATCCTCAAACATTGCATGAGTAGGATCTGATTAACATGTGGGTTTTGGGAAGTAGTTGATGAGGTATAACTTATTGTCCTTTATTTCAAACCTCGGGAGTTACTTCTACGTATGCTAATACTGCTATGCTATGCTCGTAGACGTGGTTTAGTTTGAGTGATCCATGACAGATGTGAGAGTTGTTAATTAATGTTTAACTTAAGGTGGCTACTTTAATACACATCTGGGTGGACTGGTTGCAGGCACCTGGAGAATCCAATGTTGTCCTAGGATATCCCGTAGTACCCGTGTGATTATCCTATGGTTCGCCACCCAGGCTCAAAGGGATCATAATATTATTCATCCTAGAAACTTCCGTGTGCAGCCACAAGCCATTATGGGCTCTGGCATAGTTGAGTATGTTGTGTGACCTCTTTTAGTGGTAGGCTAGCAGATGTAGGGGATGTAGGTGGTACTGGCTACCCAGAGTAAAGAGTTAATGCTTCTGAAAGACTGTGTCTCGGTCATCCGTTTCTCAAACACCGTGTAGTGCGAGAAATCCAACGGAGGAGATCGAGTCTTGTGGGGAAAAGTGCGCAAACCTCTGTAGAGTGTACAAACTAATCATGGTTAGCCGTGTCCCTGTTTATGGACGTCTTGAGTATCTGGTTCTTGAATTATTGATTTGATCTCATCACTTTTAATTTAATTTGTTGGGTTATTAATATTGTTTAATTGGGATTGAGTTGGAGGAACCTTCTCAATATTTATCAACCAACATTGTAGTTAAATAAAATATATTCCTTTGCAGTAGGGAAAAATTGGCTTTACGCAAAAATGATAACCATAGTGCCCCCACCAGCCATATATGCATGTAGTGATAGTGTTGGAAATATGCCCTAGAGGCAATAATAAATAGGTTATTATTATATTTCCTTGTTCATGATAATCGTTTATTATCCATGCTAGAATTGTATTGATAGGAAACTCAGATACATGTGTGGATACATAGACAACACCATGTCCCTAGTAAGCCTCTAGTTGACTAGCTCGTTGATCAATAGATGGTTACGGTTTCCTGACCATGGACATTGGATGTCGTTGATAACGGGATCACATCATTAGGAGAATGATGTGATGGACAAGACCCAATCCTAAGCCTAGCACAAGATCGTGTAGTTCGTTTGCTCAGAGCTTTTCTAATGTCAAGTATCATTTCCTTAGACCATGAGATTGTGCAACTCCCGGATACCGTAGGAATGCTTTGGGTGTGCCAAACGTCACAACATAACTGGGTGGCTATAAAGGTGCACTACGGGTATCTCCGAAAGTGTCTGTTGGGTTGGCACGAATCGAGACTGGGATTTGTCACTCCGTGTAAACGGAGAGGTATCTCTAGGCCCACTCGGTAGGACATCATCATAATGTGCACAATGTGACCAAGGAGTTGATCACGGGATGATGTGAGTTACGGAACGAGTAAAGAGACTTGCCGGTAACGAGATTGAACAAGGTATAGGGATACCGACGATCGAATCTCGGGCAAGTAACATACCGTTAGACAAAGGGAATTGCATACGGGATTGATTGAATCCCCGACATCGTGGTTCATTCGATGAGATCATCGTGGAACATGTGGGAGCCAACATGGGTATCCAGATCCCGCTGTTGGTTATTGACCGGAGAACGTCTCGGTCATGTCTGCATGGTTCCCGAACCCGTAGGGTCTACACGCTTAAGGTTCGATGACGCTAGGGTTATAGGGAAAGTATGTACGTGGTTACCGAATGTTGTTCGGAGTCCCGGATGAGATCCCGGACGTCACGAGGAGTTCCGGAATGGTCCGGAGGTAAAGATTTATATATGGGAAGTCCTGTTTTGGTCACCGGAAAAGTTTCGGGTGAAATCGGTAATGTACCGGGACCACCGGGAGGGTCCCGGGGGTCCACCAAGTGGGGCCACCAGCCCCAGAAGGCTGCGTGGGCCAAGTGTGGGAGGGGACCAGCCCCAGGTGGGCTGGTGCGCCCCCCCACCAAGGCCCAAGGCGCATGGGAGAGTGGGAGGGGGCAAACCCTAGGTCGAGATGGGCCTTAGGGCCCATCTAGTGGGGCGCCCCCCTCTCCTCCCCTTGGCCGCCCCCCTTGATGGGATCTAGGGCTGGCCGCCTCCTCTTGGGGGTGGAAACCCTAAGGGGGGCGCAGCCCCCTCCCCCCTATATATAGTTGAAGTTTGGGCTGCCCAAGACACACGAGAACGTCTCTCTTTCGGTGCAGCCCTACCCCTCTCCCTCCTCCTCCTCTCCCGCGGTGCTTGGCGAAGCCCTGCGGGATTGCCACGATCCTCCACCACCACCACGCCGTCGTGCTGCTGCTGGATGGAGTCTTCCACAACCTCTCCCTCTCTCCTTGCTGGATCAAGGCATGGGAGACGTCACCGGGCTGCACGTGTGTTGAACGCGGAGGCACCGTTCTTCGGTGCTTAGATCGGAATCAACCGCGATCTGAATCGCTACGAGTACGACTCCCTCATCCGCGTTCTTGCAACGCTTTCGCATCGCGATCTACAAGGGTATGTAGATGCACTCCCCTTCCCCTCGTTGCTAGATTACTCCATAGATTGATCTTGGTGATGCGTAGAAAATTTTGAATTTCTGCTACGTTCCCCAACAGTGGCATCATGAGCTAGGTCTATGCGTAGTTTCTATGCACGAGTAGAACACAAAGTAGTTGTGGGCGTCGATATTGCCAACTCTTCTTGCCGCTACTAGTCTTATCTTGTTTCGGCGGCATTGTGGGATGAAGCGGCCTGGACCGACCTTACACGTACGCTTACGTGAGACAGGTTCCACCGACTGACATGCACTAGTTGCATAAGGTGGCTAGCGGGTGTCTGTCTCTCCCACTTTAGTCGGAACGGATTCGATGAAAAGGGTCCTTATGAAGGGTAAATAGAAATTGGCATATCACGTTGTGGTTTTACGTAGGTAAGAAACGTTCTTGCTAGAAACCTATACAAGCCACGTAAAAACTTGCAACAACAATTAGAGGACGTCTAACTTGTTTTTGCAGCATGTGCTATGTGATGTGATATGGCAAGAAGATGTGATGAATGATATATGTGATGTATGAGATTGATCATATTCTTGTAATAGGAATCAGGACTTGCATGTTGATGAGTATGACAACCGGCAGGAGCCATAGGAGTTGTCTTTATTTTTTGTATGACCTGTGTGTCATTGAATAACGCCATGTAAATTACTTTACTTTATTGCTAAGCGCGTTAGCTATAGAAGTAGAAGTAATCGTTGGCGTGACAACTTCATGAAGACACAATGATGGAGATCATGATGATGGAGATCATGGTGTCATGCCGGTGACAAAGATGATCATGGTGCCCCGAAGATGGAGATCAAAGGAGCAAAATGATATTGGCCATATCATGTCACTATTTGATTGCATGTGATGTTTATCATGTTATGCATCTTATTTGCTTAGAACGACGGTAGTAAGTAAGATGATCCCTTATAAAATTTCAAGAGAAGTGTTCCCCCTAACTGTGCACCGTTGCGAAGGTTCGTTGTTTCGAAGCACCATGTGATGATCGGGTGTGATAGATTCTAACGTTCGAATACAACGGGTGTTGACGAGCCTAGCATGTACAGACATGGCCTCGGAACACATGCAAAACACTTAGGTTGACTTGACGAGCCTAGCATGTACAGACATGGCCTCGGAACACAAGAGACCAAAAGGTCAAACATGAGTCGTATAGGAGATACGATCAACATGGAGATGTTCACCGATGATGACTAGTCCGTCTCACGTGATGATCGGACACGGCCTAGTTTGACTCGGATCATGTATCACTTAGATGACTAGAGGGATGTCTGTCTGAGTGGGAGTTCATTAAATAATTAGATGAACTTCATTATCATGAACATAGTCAAAAGGTCTTTGCAAATTATGTCATACGCTTTAGTTCTACTGGTTAAGATATGTTCCTAGAGAAAATTTAGTTGAAAGTTGATGGTGGCAATTATGCGGACTGGGTCCGTAAACTGAGGATTGTCCTCATTGCTGCACAGAAGGCTTATGTCCTTAATGCACCGCTCGGTGTGCTGAACCTCAGCGTCGTCTGTAGATGTTACGAAACATCTGACATACAGGTTTTGATGACTACGTGATAGTTCAGTGCGTAATGCTAACGGTTTAGAATTGTGGCACCAGAGACGTTTTTGAAACGTCGCAGAACATGTGAGATGTTCCGAAGACTGAAATTGGGATTTCAGACTAGTGCCCACGTCAAGAGGTATGAGACCTCTGACAAAGTTTCTTAAGCCTGCAAACTAAGGGAGAAAAGCTCAATCGTTGAGCATGTGCTCAGATTGTCTGAGTACCACAATCGCTTGAATCGAGTGGGAGTTAATCTCCCAGATAAGATAGTGATGGTTCTCCATAGTCACTGCCACCAAGCTAGTAGAGCTTCGTGATGAACTATAACATATCAGGGATAGTTATGATGATCCTTGAGCTATTCGCGATGTTTGACACCGCGAAAGTAGAAGTCAAGAAGGAGCATCAATTGTTGATGGTTAGAAAAACCACTAGTTTAAGAAGGGCAAGGGCAAAAGGGATACTTCATGAAACAGCAAGTCGTTTGCTGCTCTAGTGAAGAATCCCAACGTTGAACCCAAACCCGAGACTAAGTGCTTCTGTAATGAGAGGAACGGTCACTGAAGCAGTACTACCCTAGATACTTGGTAGATGAGAAGGCAGGTAAGATCGACAGAAGTATATTGGATATACATTATATGAATGTGTACTTTACTAGTACTCCTAGCAGCACCAGGGTATTAGATACCGGTTTGGTTGCTAAGTGTTAGTAACTCGAAATAAAAGCTGCGGAATAAACGGAGACTAGCTAAAGGTGAGATGACGATATGTGTTGGAAGTGTTTCCAAGGTTGATGTGATCAAGCATCGCATGCTCCCTCTACCATCAAGATTTGGTGTTTGCGTTGAGCATGATTGGATTAAGTTTATCGCAATACGGTTATTCATTTAAGGAGAATAATGGTTACTCTGTTTATTTGAATAATACCTTCAATGGTCTTACACCTAAAATGAATCTCGATCGTAGTGATACACATGTTCATGCCAAAAGTAATGATAGTACCACGTACTTGTGGCACTGCTATTTGAGTCATATTGGGATAAAACGCATGAAGAAGCTCCATGTAGATGGATCTTTGGACTCACTCATTTTTGAAAAGATTGAGACATGCGAACCATGTCTATTGGTATATATGCATGAAGAAACTCCATGCCGATGGATCGTTTGGACTCACTTGATTTTGAATCACTTGAGACATGCAAATCATACCACATGGGCAAGATGACTGAAAGGCCTCGTTTTCAGTAAGATGGAACAAGAGAGCAACTTGTTGGAAGTAATACATTTTGATGTATGCAGTCCAATGAGTGCTGAGGCATGCAGTGGATATCGTTATGTTCTTACTTCACAGATGATTTGAGTAGATGCTGAGTGTATTTACTTGATGAAACACAAGTCTGAATTATTGAAAGGTTCAAGTAATTTCAGAGTGAAGTTGAAGATCGTCGTGACAAGAGGATAAAATGTCTGTGATATAATCATAGAGATGAGTATCTGAGTTACGAGTTTGGCACACAATT
Organism: Aegilops tauschii subsp. strangulata; assembly: GCF_002575655.3. NCBI lineage: Eukaryota > Viridiplantae > Streptophyta > Magnoliopsida > Poales > Poaceae > Aegilops > Aegilops tauschii. The sequence goes on from NC_053039.3 coordinate 493,311,521, forward strand.
AAGACATTGTGGAAAGTGTTTCACAATTAATACCGTCCGGAACACCATAGTGTAATGGTGTGTCCGAACATCATAATTGCACCCTATTGGATATGGTGCATACCATGATGTCTCTTATCAAATTACCACTATGGTTTATGGGTTAGGCATTAGAGACAACCGCATTCACTTTAAATAGGGCACCACGCAATTCCGTTGAGACGACACCGTTTAGAGAAACCTAAGTTGTCATTTCTTAAAAGTTTGGGGCTGCGATGCTTATGTGAAAAGGTTTCAGGCTGATAAGCTCGAACCCAAAGCGGATATATGCATCTTCATAGAATACCCAAAACAGTTGGGTGTACCTCCTATTTCAGATCTGGAAGCAAAAGTAATTGCTTCTAGAAACGAGTCCTTTCTCGAGGAAAAGTTTCTCTCGAAAGAATTGAGTGGGAGGATGGTGGAGACTTGATAAGGTTATTGAACCGTCGCTTCAACTAGTGTGTAGCAGGGCACAGGAAGTTGTTCCTGTGGCACCTACACCAATTGAAGTGGAAGCTTATGATAGTGATCATGAAACTTCGGATCAAGTCACTACCAAACCTCGTAGGACGACGAGGATGCGTGCTACTTCAGGGTGGTACGTGATCCTGTCTTGGAAGTCATGTTGTTGGACAACGATGAACCTATGAGCTATGGAGAAGCGATGGTGGGCCCATATTCCGACAAATGGCTAGAAGCCATAAAATCCGAGAGGATCCATGTATGAAAACAAAGTATAGACTTTGAGAGGACTACTTGATGGTCGTAAGGCTGTTGAGGTAAATGGATCTTTAAGAAGAAGACGGACATGGACGGTAATGTTACCGTCTATGAAGCTCGACTTGTGGCAAAGAGTATTTCCACAAGTTCAAGGAGTTGACTACGATGAGATTTTCTCATCCGTAGCGATGCTTAAGTCCGTCGGAATCATGTTAGCATTAGCTGCATTTGTGAAATCTGGCAGATGGATGTCAAAACAAGTTTCCTTACCAGTTTTCGTAAGGAAAGGTTGTATGTGATACAATCAGAAAGTTTTTGTCGATCCTAAGGATGCTAAAAGGTATGCTAGCTCCAGCGATCCTTCCATGGATTAGAGCAAGCATCTCGGAGTCAGAATATACACTTTGATGGAGTGATCAAAGTTTTTGGGTTTATACAAAGTTTGTTAGAAACTTGTATTTACAATAAAGTGAGTGGGAGCGCTACAACATTTCTGATAAGTATATGTGAATGACATATTGTCAATCCGAAATGATGTAAAATTTCTGGAAAGCATAAAGGGTTGTTTGAAAGGAGTTTTTCAAAGGAAGACCTGGATTAAAGCTACTTACATATTGGGCATCAAGATCTATAGAGATAGATCAAGACGCCCGATGATACTTTCAAAGAACGCACACCTTGACATGATTTTGAAAGAGTTCAAAATAGATCAGCAAAGAAGGAGTTCTTGGCTGTGCTACAAGGTGTGAGTATTGAGTAAGACTCAAGACCTGACCACAGCAGAAGAGAGAGAAAGGACGAAGGTCGTCCCCTATGCTTTAGACGTAGGCTCTACAGTATGCTATGCTGTGTACCGCACATGAAGTGTGCCTTGCCATGAGTTGGTCAAGGGGTACGATAGTGATCCGGGAATGGATCACATGACAGCGGTCGAACTTATCCTTAGTACCTAGTGGACTAAGGAATTTTCTCGATTATGGAGGTGAAAAGGAGTTCGTCGTAAAGGGTTACGTCGATGCGAACTTTGACACTAATCCGGATGACTCTGAGTAGTAAACCGGATTCGTATAGTAGAGCAGATACTTGAAATGGCTCCAAGTAGCGCGTGGTAGCATCCACAAAGATGACATAGATATTCGTAAAGCACACACGAATCTGAAAGGTTCAGACCCGTTGACTAATAACCTCTCTCACAAGCATAACATGATCAAACCAGAACTCATTGAGTGTTAATCACATAGAGATGTGAACTAGATTGTTGACTCTAGTAAACTCTTGGGTGTTGGTCACATGGTGATGTGACCTGTCAGTGTTAATCACATGGTGATGTGAACTAGATTATTGACTCTAGTGCAAGTGGGAGACTGTTGGAAATATGCCCTAGAGGCAATAATAAATAGGTTATTATTATATTTCCTTGTTCATGATAATCGTTTATTATCCATGCTAGAATTGTATTGATAGGAAACTCAGATACATGTGTGGATACATAGACAACACCATGTCCCTAGTAAGCCTCTAGTTGACTAGCTCGTTGATCAATAGATGGTTACGGTTTCCTGACCATGGACATTGGATGTCGTTGATAACGGGATCACATCATTAGGAGAATGATGTGATGGACAAGACCCAATCCTAAGCCTAGCACAAGATCGTGTAGTTCGTTTGCTCAGAGCTTTTCTAATGTCAAGTATCATTTCCTTAGACCATGAGATTGTGCAACTCCCGGATACCGTAGGAATGCTTTAGGTGTGCCAAACGTCACAACGTAACTGGGTGGCTATAAAGGTGCACTACGGGTATCTCCGAAAGTGTCTGTTGGGTTGGCACGAATCGAGACTGGGATTTGTCACTCCGTGTAAACGGAGAGGTATCTCTGGGCCCACTCGGTAGGACATCATCATAATGTGCACAATGTGACCAAGGAGTTGATCACGGGATGATGTGAGTTACGGAACGAGTAAAGAGACTTGCCGGTAACGAGATTGAACAAGGTATAGGGATACCGACGATCGAATCTCGGGCAAGTAACATACCGTTAGACAAAGGGAATTGCATACGGGATTGATTGAATCCCCGACATCATGGTTCATCCGATGAGATCATCGTGGAACATGTGGAAGCCAACATGGGTATCCAGATCCCGCTGTTGGTTATTGACCGGAGAACGTCTCGGTTATGTCTGCATGGTTCCCGAACCCGTAGGGTCTACACGCTTAAGGTTCGATGACGCTAGGGTTATAGGGAAAGTATGTACGTGGTTACCGAATGTTCTTTCGGTGCAGCCCTACCCCTCTCCCTCCTCCTCCTCTCCCGCGGTGCTTGGCGAAGCCCTGCGGGATTGCCACGCTCCTCCACCACCACCACGCCGTCGTGCTGTTGCTGGATGGAGTCTTCCCCAACCTCTCCCTCTCTCCTTGCTGGATCAAGGCATGGGAGACGTCACCGGGCTGCACGTGTGTTGAACGCGGAGGCACCGTTCTTCGGTGCTTAGATCGGAATCAACCGCGATCTGAATCGCTACGAGTACGACTCCCTCATCCGCGTTCTTGCAACGCTTCCGCATCGCGATCTACAAGGGTATGTAGATGCACTCCCCTTCCCCTCGTTGCTAGATTACTCCATAGATTGATCTTGGTGATGCGTAGAAAATTTTGAATTTCTGCTATGTTCCCCAACAGATAGTAGTTATGTTATTCATTGCTCTATAGTGTTATTTTGCCAGCATATTCCATGTGCTGACCCGTTTCGGGCTGCAACGTATTATGTTGCAGACTTTTCAGACGAAGAGTAAGGTGCGCTAGGTCGTTGTCGTTCACTCAGCTATGCCGTTGGAGTTGATGGACTCATTTACCTTTGATGCTTCCATAGTTATCTTATTTAGATGGCCTTAAGCCATATTATTGTAATAAGTTCTCTTTTGAGACATTCGATGTAATAAGTGTGTGATTGCACTCTGTTATAAATCCTTCAAGTACTCTGTGTGTCAGCATTACCGATCCAGGGATGACACTTATACACAGAGATTTGACCGTCTGTGGTCGGATCGCTACAATGCACATGCTCCAGTGCATATAAATTGGTTGAAAAATCAAATCTGTGTCCTTGGGTGCATGCTTAGGTCCCATGCAAGAAATGGGAATGAATTTCAAATACCAGGGCAACGTTGATTGCTAGCAAAACATTGAGATGCCGGGTTTCTAAATTCTAGTAAATCCAAAATTCTGTTATCCATTGACGCGACGCCACATGTCTTGGTTTTAATGGCTGTAGGAGGTGTCGTGTGGACAGCTGCTTGACCTTGACTGAACGGGAGGCGTGCGAGCGCCGTCCGGTGCGCAGGCTGACTAAGAGGCGTGCAAGCTGTCCTCGAGTGCGCAGGCTCACCGGGAAGCCTGCGAGCTGTACACTGGGCAGGCTCACTGGGAAGCGAGCCCTTTGACTTCCATGGCCGCCCGCCTTGCTCGCATCCTCTCCATTAATGGCGCCCAAGCCGCAGTTTAATTCACTTTTTAAATATAAAACACTCATCGCAAATGTTTTAGTTAGAACACCTGTATGCAAACCGACAACTTCCCCAGGAAGCCATGAGAAAATGTGCCGACCAGGATTTCTGCAGCTCTTGATCGCAAACGATTTAGATAGAACACCCGTATGCAAAGTGAGAGCAGCGCTGGATTTGTTCATCCCTTCAATGCAAACGGTTGTTTTGGATGACCCGTGTGCAACCACGTACAAACAATTTGGTAAGATTTGCATCTGTCATATTGGGTATGTTGCCGTTTGTCAAACTGGAAAGATGTACATTTGTTGATCTAGTAACGTTGCCATTTGTCAATCCTTGCAACACTGCGGTTTGTCAAAATATGTAGCTAGAAATCATTAGCACTATGTAATTTTTGCAACTAAGATTTAGTAATTAAGCATAGATTTCATTCATAGATTAAGCATTCGTTCTTAATTTATACAAATAGTTCAACTCAACAGCTGAACCGACCAAACTTCTCCCCAATTGTTGCCAACCACGTACTGAAATAGCTATTTCAACTATATATACTAGCTAATTTTAGGTACGTTGTACAGTTCGACCACACATCTATAATCAGATGAACTGAACAAAATAGCCCCGAAATACTACTACTACCACGGAGGGGCTTTGTGCTACTTCCGGCAGCCTCTCCTCTGTCGAGCGCGCTTAGTAAGAGGCAGAGGAGGAGGAGGAGCCTACCGACGAGGTTGACAAATGCAACACGGTGCCTGCCGCTGCTGCATGTTCAGCGACGCTCGCCAGCTCGAACGCCCACTGCCGCTCCAGACGATCCCTCTCGAAGCGGCCGGACTGCTCGTAGATGTCCTGATTCCTCGCCTTTGTGTCGGCGTGTGATGCGGCCACGGCTGTGGTAAGGCTCTTTGCATGCTCGATGAGGCGCTCCTCCTCCTCTCACAGGAACTCGATGTAGCGCGCAAGGTCACTGATGCACGTGCGGGCCTCCACCTCCGCCTCCCTCCTTCGGGCGGCGGTGACGGAGCGGGTGATGATCCCGGCGGTCGACGGTGGGGTGGCAGCCACGGTGGCCGACGATGGGGTGGCGGCCATGACCCCACCACCTCGCAGTGGCGGAGCGGGTGATGGCCACGGTGGCCGGCAGTGGGGTGGCGGCCACGACGACCACCTCCGGCCTTCGGGCCGCGGCGGCGGAGCGGGAGATGGTCCTGGCTTTCGACGGTGGTGTGGCGGCAACGGCGGCCGGCAACAGCTGCCGACGGGCAGCGGCGGCGGAGCGTGTGGTGGGTGTTCCGTGCACACCCAACAGGGACGCCACGCGCACTACACTACGCCGGGGACTGCGCCGCCGCCACGGTGTAGCCTCCTAGCTCGAGCTGTCCTCTGATGACGGCGGAGTGGCTGAGCAACGATGACAGACCGGCGCCATTGGCAATTGTGGGAGAAGCAGACGAGATAAGCTACAGGGAGGGAGGGGAAAATGAGACGCAGGACTCACCGGCCGTGAGGGTTTTTATAGTAGGCCGGCAAGCATTGGGTTTTTGGGGGATTTCACCGAGTCGGGCGGGAAGCTTGCGCGGGAACCTGCGAGGTTGCATGGGAACGGGCTCACCAACGATTTATTGGCGCCACCGTTTGGCCAAAGGAACGCCCCCGCGCGCTGCGCAAGCTTGCGCTGTAAGCTGTCTGCGGCTGCGGGATGACAAGATGTGCGAGAGGAGGACGAGAGGACACGTACACATACAGTTAATAAAAAAACATTTGTGATTTAATTACCTACTATACCCCTGTCCTGGTTTATAAGTAGGATTTAACTGATAAAATACGAATGCATGTCGCCACAGATTATATCGTTGGAGTCGTATTTGAACATAGTTTCCAGCTATACAATTTTTGTAACATGCATTAACACTTTTTTGGTTAAATTTAAGGTTATACACCAGCAGGCCTTTGCCCGCAACACACATGGCTTATTCCATCACAAACAGCTCTGATGGATCAACTGTCTGCCACGTATCACACACGCAACTCTAATCTGATTCGTGCTTGATGTCTCCGACATCGGTCACGCAGTTCGTCTTATTTGCCACGTATCACTGTGCCGTCCTTTGCTTGCGTCCCTCGGCAAGCTCTGCTCGTCGTTAGGCGCCGCAGCGCGCTGTGCTCGCCGTTAGGCGCCGCGGCGCGCTCTGCTCGCGTCTGTCGGCGCGCTCGGCTTGTGGACAACTTTTCCTTGAGGCGACCGCGGAGCGCTCTTCTCGCGTCCCTCCGCGCGCGCTCTGCCAGCGGTTGGGCGTGTGCACGATCAAGTCGGGGCCCCCATATGCATGCGGTTGCGCCGCGCGCGTTGCCACCGGATGCAGTTACGTGCAGCACGATGGAGTTACGCGCTGCAAATTAGAACTGCCGTCAGGGCCTGCCGATATTCCTGGCCATCCGGCTTCCCCTTTAATTCCTGCGGCCATTATAACCTTAGTCTCTTCAACCTTTCAAACGCGCCCCACAACACAACAAGCACACCCACGACGACACATAGAGAGGGGATGTCTGGCAGCGCTCCAATGGAGTTTGGCGAGCATAGAGTGGAGACCCATGCGAGGGAGACGGATTTCTCGGTGGTGTACACCATCGACCCGGCCGTGGTGGATGACTACATCAACAGCGTTGAGCAGTTGCTTGCTCAAGACAAGTTCAAGGTGGTCGGCATCGACCTCCAGTACACCGTCGGTCGTCCCTGCATAGATCAGAAGGTTGCCGTTGCCCAGTTGTGCGTGCGCCATCATGTCCTCATCTACCAATACTGCATGGCCACAGAGCCTTGCGACCGTTTCAACGGGTTTGTCAACAGCACCGACCACAAGTTCGCCACGATGGAAACCAAAGACGATGTAAAAGCGCTCAGTGTTACGGGCTTGGCCTGCCAGAACCTTGTCGAAATTCGTGACCACTACAGGGTCTGGGGCAGCACGAAGCAGGACTCCTTGGTCGAACTCGCCTCGGTCATCATCGACCCCTACTATGAAAAGATAAAGCAGGATGCCTAGAGAACAAGTCCCGTATCCTGGCACGGGGCCTGGATGCGGCAACTGGATGAACCTCACCACAGGTTTTTGGCACAGGTGGATCGTTGACATGAGGAAGTGCCTCGTTACCCAAATCGACGAGCCCGGATCGAGCCACAAGCAGAGCAAGCGTCACAAGAAGTAGATGATGATCAGATGACCGTTTATGCTAGTTAATCATGCATGTAATATATAGTTTACTTTATTGGTGTGTGGAAATGTCATGTGTGTAGTAGCCACCAATGTAATTATGCATGTAATAGTTTACGTTGGTGTGTGGAAATGCCATGGTTGTAGTAGCCACCTATGTAAGTGGATGTTTAATTTGGTTATGCAAGCATGTCCTTGTAAGTGTGTGTGTGTGTGTGTGTGTCTATATATATATATATATATATATATATATATATATATATATATATGTTGTTCTGTATGCAATCCCATCGCACAACACACACGTCTTATTAGCAGCAACCGTCTGTGTTATTATCGATCTTGACACACATTTCTGATTACAGACCTGTTTGCCGCGTATCACACACATCTTATTAAGTTGAACAATTTCTGTTCTCATGTCTCAACGCAAACAGTTCATCCGAGTGAACCGCATGTCGTATATCGCACACACCTTGATCTGGCTGACCGTTTCTTTTGTGTTGCCTAATCACAAACAGTTCATCCGAGTGAACCGTATGCTGTGAATCACACACGCCTTCATCTGGCTGCCCGTTTCTTTTGTTCCTCCTCATCACAAAAAGTTAATTGAAATGAACTGTATGCCCCACTACTAGGAAAAGGCCTACTAGTGGCGCACCAGTTTTGCCTACTAATGGCGCACTACTGGTGCGCCACTAGTACCACGCCACTAGTATTTTTTACTAATGGCGCACCAGGCAGTGCGCCATTAGTATAGGCCACGATGCGCCATTAGTATGCCTCCCAGGGGGCCATATTTACCCATGTGCTTTGCCATACTAATGGCGCACTGCGGGGTGATGCGCCATTAGTATCCTTTGGCATACTAATGGCGCACGTTGTGGTGATGCGCCATTAGTATCCTTTGGCATACTAATGGCGCACGTTTGTGTGATGCGCCATTAGTATCCTTTGGCATACTAATGGCGCACGTTGGGGTGATGCGCCATTAGTATGTATATTAGGGATTTTTTTTTCTTTTCTGATATTTGCACAGATTACAAAATATATTATTGGACAGAATATAAACAGCACCACACAGCAACAGCAGATTCATCAAATACAATAGAAGATTAGTCTCTGAATACAATTCATCATATTAGTCTCCGAATTCAAAAGACAGAACAAAGATAGAACATTACAAGTCTCGAGACCGTGAGTAGCGAGTTTGTCTTCACATTACAAGTCGATATCGATCATCTAAACTACCATCACATAGAAGAGAGCTGCGGTCATCACGATGAGCATCATCGCGATGAAACTGGTCTTCATCCGGTTCCTCCAACGCTCCCTCCTCTCTCCCGCTAGATAGCGCGCGTATCTAGATTACGCCTCCGCCCTAGTGGTGTACCCTTTGTAACTGTTACCGCTGAAATGGTGAACCTGTCTCCGACACTCCTCCCAGTCGTCGTAGACTCCGGGAACCTTACCCTTGTACACGACATACGATGGCATCTCTATGCACTAGCCAAACAACAGACAATACATAAGCAATATATAAGTATGTAACAAAAGGATCGGAAGAGAAAAGCAAGACATTAATAGCACGATTCATGGTCCTACTAATAAATAGCATCGATTACATTTAAGTTGAACGACTGTCCAAACCAAAGAGACATACAAGTTCATTAAAGTTTAATTACAACATGAGATAATCAATGTTTCAGAACTACACATAGCATCACTACTTTCGACTCGACTCATGGGACCGGAGCGTGGATGAAGCCGCCGTCTATCGTGATGGTCATGAAGTCGCGGGCGTTGTCAGCCTGCATTTGTAGCGTTGTGTCTATCTCACTGTTGGACGGTTGAAATTTGAGGTAGAACTGCCCCGAGGTACGAAGGACATCTTGATGGATGATTTCTGCAAACTCCGACTGGATGCGAAAGAATTCTTGTCGGATGTCCGCGTCCTGGATTGCCGCCAAGCTTGCGGCCCAATCTTTGAGATTATTTGGTAGCAGAAGGTGATTATGGTCCCGTACGATCGCCCGCATGTGATGGAGGGCATAGTAGGCATCCTTCTGACCGCCAGGCGGCTGCTTGACGCAGGGGAACATCGTATTGTGGGTGAACACGTGCCTGCCGTACCTACGAGTTGGCCTCTTAAAGGTGCCTCCAGATGCGGCATAGCCGGGGAGAGCATCATCAAGAACTTTCTTGATATTTGTGTAGTCTATCTTGGAGTCACGGTCCGGGTCGAAATACGTGGCCATGGAATATTTCGGGCTTAAGAGGATGAGTGTGCAATGTGTGTCACTGCACAGAACATAGAATGTTAGAAAAAAAAGAACGATCGAAATCTAAGAAATCATATGTTACGGGGCGGTTAGGAGATGACTTACTCGGGAAAGTAAGGCACGAGGAAGTTATCCTTATCTGGGTTTGCCAGAATGACGCCTTCGAGGTGTGAACTCGCGACTTGCCGGTCCCCAGCGCTGCCCAAGATCTTGGCACGCATGTAGAAGGGGTCGACTATCACAATGTCCGGGGTCTTATCTCTAATGATCCGCATCTGCATACTCAGCGAAAATAGCCGAACGAAGGTGTAGTGCAGCGGATGAAGGTTAAGCATAGCAAAGATGTCATGAAACCGCAGGACGATCGTACCCCCGACGGTGCTATCCACAAAGCCCTTGCCCTCTGGCACCTTGGCCACGAAAACCGGGTATGCCACATCATTCTCTCTGAGACGCCGCTTCTCCAAAGAAAGAACACTGTCATGCAGACTCCGCATAGCACCGGTTGCAGCATTGAGCATATTTGTCGGTAGCATCGCCCTACCCGCCACATGCACCCTCCTCGAGATATCCTTAGGTGAAGGTGGCCCGTCCTGAGCACGGATCGTACTCGGTGCCGGCTGGCTCGCACTGGCGCCCTTGTTAGTCTTTCGTTTCCGTCCCTTCTTCCTGATCTGCTGTAATGGGATCGAGTTCAGCTCACAGACCGCCTTCTTGAGCGTGTTGGGGCTGATAATATTTTGCACCTCAGCTATCTGAGGCTTGGTGAAGGCGGCAGCTGGAGGCGTCTCCTGAGAACTGAACGCCAGACGACGCCTGTTGCAATTGGGTTTCTCCGCCGTACCAGCTAGATCGCGGTCGTCTTTTTCAGGGTTGGGTTCTTGAGAAGGAGGCCCGCAGAACTCGTCACCGTACCCATGTTCGGCAAAGTACTTATCGACGTTGGAAAATGTACCGCCGTCGTTGTCGTCGTCGTCCGGATCCTGTGCCATATGCATGTCCGGATCCTGTGCCATAGGGATGTCCGGTAGCGTTGCGGCGTTCTTGTCATGGCTTGGCGCTGGCACGACTGGCGGTCTTGTCTGTGGGGTGGTGTCCCCCGCCCCCAAACAAATCTGGCTCTTCGGCCAAAGCAGGGGCCAGCTTACGCAGGCGCTGAGGGTCATCACATCATCTTCGTCGGCCCCAGCGGGTCGAATCGGAGGTAACAACTCGTCGCAGCCTGGCAGCACCCGAACCAGTTCAACCCTATACAAGCTGGGTGGCATCGGATTACCGTGGAACACGCGGTTGCCCGGTTGAACGATTCTGCCCTTGGCGACATCGACCAACTCGCCGCCCACGAAGTGCAGGAGAGTGCAAGGAACGTCGGCGGCGCCCGGCAAAAACATGTAGGGCGTCAGGGATGCCCAGTCAAAGGCAAGGAGATGAAGTCATCGGCCGAGAGGCTTAGTTACCGTGAGGCCGTTGAGCTCGGCTAATGTCGAGGCACCACCAACGGCGGGCATGCAACTGACGGAGGGGCCGTTTGCTGGCGAGGTGCCGGCCGGCGTACACCCGGGTGCATTAAGCTCCAATGCCCGTGCCGGCGCCGGAGACACGAATACCGCCTCCGCCGGAGACACCAATGGTGCCGCCTGCGCATTGTGCGAGTTGCTGGCCGTGAAGCTGGGAACCGGGGAGGCCTCTGTTGGCCGCCCGCAATCCACGTCGTCAGCCCCTGAATCAAGGTAGGCACTATGGCGGTGAGCGTCGTTCCCAGTTGTTGTTGCACTTGCTCTTGGACAATCTCCGGAATCCGCGCCACTTGTGCCTTGAGTTCTTGAACCTCGTGCGACTGGCTTTCCGAGCTGGTCTTTTTCTCCTTTCTCCCACCAGCGGTATAGTATGACGACCATTTTGTGGACAAGCCTTTGCCGGCCACACGACTAGCTGACGACGGCTTACTGAGCTTATCCTTGTTTTTCATTACGTTCAACGCCCTATTTAAAGGGGTGTCAAAAGGGGAGCTCTGAGACGACCCCGCGCTACTGCTTTCAGCCTCCAGCGGAAGGAATGTGAACCATTTAGAAATTTGGCTTCATTAATTAGAATGCAACCATATGGAGCTAATTACGCGGGGGTGTATTCCTTACCAGAACAAGCTCAAGCGCCCTGGTCTTCGGATCCGTGGTAAGCTCCTTTGTCACCGGGTCCTCCTTGTACCGGGCCCTGACAAAGTTCCTGGTCTGCTTGTCACGTAATTTCTCAAAGCGGGGCGGTAGGCCTTGCTCGGCACGCTCCGCGTCCTCCTTGTCCCATATAGGCTCCGCCACTCTGTAACCGCCGGGACCGAGTTAGTGGACCCCTAAGTTCAACTCCCGCATTTCTTTCCACCACTGACTTGATTCGGAGGTTGCGCTGCTCTCGCACTTCATCTTGAACTCCTTGTAGTCATCTTCGCTCATCAAAGGATATTTCGCCTTGATCTTCTCATAACTATCACCTTTTTCAATCATTGCCTTCACCGTGCTTCTCCATGTAGACAGGGCCGTGCTCATCCTCGTGAGGGCAGCACTATTCACTTTATTCCCTGAGAGGCGTGTGTTTGCGAACTCAGCGGGGAACTTGTATCGTTCGTGCAGCTTCATGAAGAGGAGGCTGCGCAAATTCCCTCGGTCCTTATGCCTTAGGTTCTCGGTGTTGATCGAGACGGTGCTCTGGAGAATGCACCCGAGCTGAACCGAGTACCCCTTGACTACTTGTTTGGGTGCCGTTGGATGCCCGTCGGAGTTCACTTCAGTAAATTCCTCCTTGACGGTGCCGAGCACGTTCGGGCGCCGGTCCTTCCGTTGCCTCTTCGGTTGGCTGCCATCTGTGCGTGCGCCGCCATCATCAGTGGTGGCATCCTCGGCGGCACCATCAGTGGTGTCATCCCCGACCCCACTAGGGGTTGTGTAGTCAGGATCGGTGTCTTCCGCGGCATCGTCCCGATAGCGGTGAGGTTCTTCCTCGAGCTCCTGGGACAGCTCCCAGAATTGCTTGCCGCCCGAACCGCCGGCCTCATCGTTGTGGGCCATGTTTCGCTCTAAATAGGAAAAACAAATTGGTCAAAAAGTTGGTTATTGTCAAGGAACAAGATCATGGTCTCATAATTTAGGGTTTGTCGACACCGAGAGGCATCCTAAAAGCTAAGCTTTTATCATTTAGGGTTTGTCGACGCCAAGGCACCCTAAAAGCCTAATCTTTCATCATTTGGGCCTAATCACTTGGCTCTATTGCCACCTATGGTTTAATGCAGCAAGAATAAAGGGGCAATTGATCCTACTTAATTAAGTACTAAGATACCCCGGCCCATGCATTAGTCGCAAGTACCCCATATGTCCTATTTTTAGCAAAGTCATGCTAAAATTCACGGAAAATTTCAGCATGACCTTTGCTGAAAATAGGACATATGGAGTACCCGAATTTGCCGGAACGGAAGTTAATCGACATTCCGGCAAACTCAAGGGCCTCTCGGGGTACCTGCAAAATCATCATGACACGATGGTCGAAGACAAAACCCAGCAAACTAGCACCACAATGTGCCTCTACTTTCATATGGATGAAAAGGCCACAATGTGCCTCTACTAGCACCACAATCTTAGTTAACTTCTGGGGACATCAGAAAGTTAACATCCGCCTGATTATTATGAGGACTTCACTGCCACTGTTTACTCAAACTTAAGTTAGTAATTAAAAATATAAAATAGGATAACCCAGTGACAGGGCTGTTGGTTGATGTCACAAAAAAGTTGCTAGTCTCAACATGTTCTACAGTTTTTAAAATTATCTTACTGTATTTAGAACAAACTAACACCACAGAGTCTACTAATTCAGGTAGAAGCCATCATTTATTACAAATTTGAATATATGATATTCCAGAAAATAATCTGTCTACAAAATGAGATACATCCCGTTTGAACTACCAAAACTGTAACCAACGTTATTACCTAATTATGAAAAAAGTGCAGTACATATAAATTATTTCATCACTGAGAGGAGATAACCAAAAGTTTCCAAGCAATATGATCAAGAAAATGGGATTTAGGCATCCAAATGCCACAAAAGACCAAATCACATTTTTAAACCAAGTTACACAAAGAAAATGCACCTAAGCACCAAGAGGAACTGTTACAACTCCATAAGGTATATCCAAGTCACTGCTGCTCATATTCAAGAAACCTAACTCCAATATAACCAGAAAGATTTTAAAACATTATATCTCCCTGCTGACACGAACTGAAAGCATAACAAAAATACCATCTTCTTTTGTTGATGCATTGGTGTTTCAGAGCAGAGGTAAGAAAACCGGAGACCATATATGTAGTTTCTAACATATGCAAGATTACTTAAAAATTGGAGAGCCATGTCGTTTCTACTGGACCTAAATAGAGCTAGCTGCTGGTGTTGAACAATAAACAGCCACACCACACACTAAGACAAGTAAATGAAATGACTCTCTTTGTATTGTAGTAGAAGAAGAAACAAGAGAGAGATGCAAGATAGTAGTATATATAGGCGAGTCAACCTATTATTCTAGGCAGCTGCCTTGCTGGTGATTCGGTGTCGTCGCAACTGGATCCCTCCCACTCGACCTGCGATCTTCTACAAGGAAAAAGTAGCAGCTCAGTCAACCACCATATAATTATACAAGGAAAAAATGTTACTTGGCACAAGTGTAAACGAGAAGCTTGGAGGTAGCAGCAGATTGAAGTGATAAAGTGCAAAGGAGAAGCTTGAGCTAGTAAACAATTTCTGAATGTTATAAAGTGGGGAAAGTGAAATAAAATTCATGACTAGTCATGGCAGTAGAAAAGAGATGAGATTTCACAAAACCAGAGCCAAGCATAGTCCAGAATGTCAAATTTTCAGTTAGTTAATTATTACAGTCCTTTGCTAAAAGAGATGATCCGTCCAAGAAATTTAATACTAGATGCATGCAGTCTGTTGCTAGTGAATGGAGCTGACAGTTATACAGTATCAATTGACAGTAAGTAGAGTGAGATGATCAAACGTTTGTGCTGAATAGCAGTGGCAGTGTAATGTTAACTAAATACAGTTGGCAGTGTATAGAGTGTTAATTGACAGTGGCTTGTCCTGGATATAACTCATTTTCTAGGTTTACCTTGGGTAGATAGCCCATGAATGCGGAATAGATACCTACATTCATGCCGTGAGATAAACTTATTTTCAGGTATAAACCATGGACAATTACCCGATGATACAGTGCATTTTTCTTCAGTGTATGTCCAGTGCATTTTCCTTCTTCTTTCGTTGAGTAGCATAAATTAGACCTATCATTGTGAAAGATGCAGGAGTACTTCTTATACTCTGTGGCATTGCCATACTTAGCCAAGAGTCCCCATTTCTTATATTCTGTGAGATGCAGTCATCTTTTACTCCAGTTCTTATAGTACTTTGGAGTACATTGCCTGTTATGCTGCTTGCAAGGTTAGCATAGGTTCAGAAATGGGGACTAAAAACAGTGATTTAATTCTCCAATTCAATTTTCATTTTCAAGTTTAAATTTGAATTTCAATAGTAGTGATTTTACACCCAGTTCAACAGTGATTTTACCTCGATTTCAACGGTAATTTCAGCAGCAGAGTCGGGGGCGGGGACTAAAAAAATCTTAACCCTAACAGCATAGTGGAGCGCGTGGAAGACGAGGTGGGGCGGCGGGTAGACGGGCACCTTGGCGTGTAGGCGCTCGAGGGAGACGAACTGGCGCTCGAGGGCGGCGGGTAGACGGGCACCTCCCCGGAGAGCGCCTCCAGCCACGTCTCCATCACGAGCAGCTCCGGACTCGGCGAGGCGGAGGTTGCGGTGCGCGCGGGCGAGGGCGAGGTTGGTGTCGGCCCTGCGGCGCTGCTCCGGCGAGAGTGGGGTGGGGTCGGAGGGGAGGAAGGGGAGGATGGGGAGAGGGAGGCGGCGGGGGCGCGGATTGGGAGCGGACGGAGAGGAACTGGCGCGAGGGAGAGGGATGAAGGGGAACTGGCGAGGGAGAGGGAGGAATTAGCTATAGGGGGGAAACTTACTAATGGCGCACCCAGAAGCGGTGCGCCATTAGAATGTTTTTTTATATAGCAATGGCGCACCCACGATCGGTGCGCCACTAGTAAACTTTTTTTTATATAGCAATGGCGCACCAGCCAGAGGTGCGCCATTAGTAATCTTTTTATTATTATTATTTTTTGTTGCATCTAATAATTTTTTAGAAAATGAATATGAATATGAAACAGTAATAATTTTTTATAAAAACAGTAATAATTTTTTAAAAAATATAATCAAATTTGTTATTTGAAAATATTTATGAATATGAAAAAATCATCAAATTTATTATTTGAAAATATAATCAAATTTGTTTTTTTTTGCAATTTTAGTTGCATTCATTTGTGACGGTGGAGCGGGCCGGGGAGGGTGCGGGGGGTGCTCGGCGGCGAGGGGGACCGGATCTGGCGAGGTGGGATAGCGATCGAGATGGAGGGGGATCGAGATCGAGTGTCCATGAAATTTAAAAATATTCATGAGTTCAAAAAGTGCCCATGAAATATAATCGAGAAATGAAGGCTACAATTTAAATACAATCGATCTTAGCTAGCTATCTGTTCACAATCTTCTTGCCCTTATTTTTCGTAAATGGAGTTCTTCTCTTGAACGGACGTCCTTTAGGTAGGGTGGTCCTGCT
This sequence comes from Aegilops tauschii subsp. strangulata, assembly GCF_002575655.3. Classification (NCBI taxonomy): domain Eukaryota; kingdom Viridiplantae; phylum Streptophyta; class Magnoliopsida; order Poales; family Poaceae; genus Aegilops; species Aegilops tauschii. The sequence goes on from NC_053039.3 coordinate 493,327,970, forward strand.
TCTTCTTGTGGTGTATGCTGATACTTCATCGTCGTCGTCATGTTCCATCTTCGGGTCGCCGTACTTGTCGAAGTCTTGCTCATTGGCGACTCCATCCATTCCGATAATCTTCCTTTTGCCTCTCCTCACGACAACACGACTGGGCTTTGACGGGTCGGTAATGAAGAAGCATTGGTCCACTTGGGAAGCCAGTACCCATGGCTCATTTTTCGCGGTGATGTTCGCGCCTGCGGTCTTGGATTTGGCTTCCGGTATAACCATGGTGGTGAAATACCGGTCTTCTTTTATGACGCTCTTGGCTCATCTGACACGGAACATCGGGACCTTCTCTCCAGCGTAGCTCAGGTCCCAGATCTCCTCGATCCTTCCGTAGTATCTATCTTGTCGCTACCGGTGTAGGATTCCATCGTTACCCCGGAGTTCTGATAACCATCGCTCTTCATGTCCTTGTCCTCGGTGTAGAATGTGTAGCCGTTGATATCGTACGCCTCATACGTCATCAGGTTGTGCTCGGCGCCCTGTGACAAGGCGAATATGAGTTGTTCTTCCGCGGAAGAATCCTCATGTAAAGGGTACGACAGAAGCTTCTGCTTGAACCAACGCGTGAAACATGAGTTATGCTCTTTGATCATATCTCCGTCCGTCCTCTGTTGGCCTCGGTCATTGTACATCTTCTCAATAAAGGTTTTGTGCTCTACCACCCAAGGATCAACAACGTCTATGTGTTGTAGCGCGACTAGGTTTGCTCTTTCAAAGTCAGCGAGTCGACCATCGAAGTCGACATGCATTTCGCGGCGACCCTCACGGTGACCCCATCCAGCGAGCCTGCCAAGGTGCCTGTGTTCTCGATGCCTAGATAATTCGTGCAGTAGGAGATGCACTCTTCGGTCAGAAAGCCCCTGGCTATGCTTCCCTCTGGACGTGACATGTTGCGAACGTATCCTTTGATGACACCATTCATCCTTTCGAACGGCATCATGCTGTGCAGGAACGCCGGCCCGAGTTGGATGATATCCTCCATGATATGGACCAGCAGATGCACCATAACATCGAAGAATGCGGGCGGGAAGTACATCTCAAGCTCGCATAGTATCACCACGATCTCTTCCTGTAGCCTTTTGAGTTGCCTCACGCCAACCGACTTCCGAGAGATGACGTCGAAAAAGTTGCATAGGCCAAATAGCGTTTCACAGACGTGCGCGTCCATGATCCCACGGATTGCAACTGGAAGTATCTGCGTCATCAGCACGTGACAGTCGTGAGACTTCATCCCGCTGAACTTCTGCTTCGCTGAGTCTAGGTATCTGCTTATCTGCCCCGCGTAACCGTAAGGAAGTTTTACTCCTACGAGGCAAGTGAAAAATTGATCGATCTCCTCCTGACTTAGAGTGAAGCACGCGGGAGGGAAGTCATATCCGGTCTTCTTGGCCTTTTTGCCTTTGCGACGACTTTCCGTGTCCTGCTTCGCCTCATCATCATCATCATCATCATTAGCGTGAAGCTCCTCCCTGATGCCCATTGATTTCAAGTCTGCCCTTGCTTTCGGCCCATCTTTGGTCCTCTCTGGCATGTTGAGCAGGGTGCCAAGCAGACTCTCGCACACGTTCTTTGTGATATGCATGACATCAAGGCTGTGAGGAACACGGTGGATCTTCCAGTATGGCAAGTCCCAGAAAATAGACCTTGTTTTCCATACCTTCAACAGCGGCTCTGGAGCCTTTCGCTTCTTTCCTGGCTCTGGCGCCTTTTGCTTCTTTCCCGGCAGTGGGCAATCTTTCCAATTTTTCAACAGCTCGTCTATTTCCTCGCCGCTCCTCGTACACGGGCGTCTTCGGGGTTCGATTTCACCATCGAACAGATCCTTGCGTTTCCTCCACGGGTCATCGTCGCAAAGCCACCTTTGATGTCCCATGAACACGGTTTTCGAAGACCCGGGATCTCTATCTAGCTGGCGATACGTTGTGTCATCCATGCACCTGACGCATCCAGAAAATCCGTGGACCACCTGCCCCGCGAGATATCCGTAACCGAGATAGTCGTGCACCGTCGTGAGCAGTGCAAATCTCATAGGGAAATATTCTTTCTCTGCGGCGTCCCACGTATTGGCTGGCGTTTTCCACAGCGTGTCTAGCTCCTCTTTCAGCAGCCCCAGATACAGATTGATGTCGTTCCCTGGTTGTTTCGGCCCTTCAATTAGCATACTCATGTGAATGTACTTCCTCTTCATGCACAACCAGGGGGAAGGTTGTACATCCACACAAACACAGGCCAGGTGCTACGTGTGATTCTCTGCCTACCAAACGGATTGACTCCATCGGTGCTCGCGCCCAGCACGATGTTCCTTGGATCCTTCCCAAATTCTCGGTGTTCGAAGTTCAACGCTTGCCACTGGCTCCCATCCTTAGGGTGACTCAGCATCTTGTCTTTTTTATTTATCTCCGGATCATTTGCGTCATCTTCTCGCTTCTTCTCCTCCCTATCCGCGTGCCAACGCAGGAGCTTTGCTACCTTAGGGTCCGCGAAATACCGTTGCAGACGAGGAGTGATCGGAAAGTACCACACCACTTTTCGAGGAGCTTTCTTCCTCTTCTTGTATTGAGTGACGCCGCACACCGGACATATGGTAGACTCCGCGTGCTCGTCCCGATAAATGATGCAATTGTTCATGTACACATGGTATTTCATGTGCGGTAAATCCAGAGGACACACGATTTTCTTCGCCTCCTCGAAACTGGTCGGGCACTTGTTCCCCTTGGGAAGACGTTCGTGCCAGAATGACATGTTCTCGTCGAAGCATGCGTCGGTCATTTTGTGTTTTACCTTCATCTCCAGAGCCATGAGCATTACTTTCAGGCGAGTATCCTCGGGCCTACATCCTTCATACAATGGAGTAACCGCGTCTATCTCTAGTTGATCTAGCTTGGCTTTCTCTCGGGCGGCAGCTCTTGCGTTATCCGTCTGCTTGAGAAGCAGCTCTTGAATATGAGGGTCCTACACCCAGCCCATCGATGGTCCATCGTCGTCTACTCCGCCGGCATCTTCATCTTGATGATCATGCCCTTCGTCTGCTCCCGCATCTTCCTCATCATCATGTCCGGCATCTTACATGATGACTGTGTACAGCATCTCCGTCGTGATCATGTCCTGGAGATACTTCGTCTTCTCGCCCGCCCGAGACGCGGTGGTTGTCTTGCTGCCCTTCCTCATTTCTTGCCCGGCCCCCATGGACGACTTCATAGTCATCTTCATCACCTTGCCACCGATAGCCATCCATGAAACCACGCAAGAGCAGGTGGTCCCGCACCTGCCCGGAATTTGGGTCCGCAATAAGGCTCTTCAGCTTGCATCTTCGACACGGACATCTTATCTCCGTCTCGTTCTTTTCAAGCATCTCGGCCTTCGCGGAGCTCAAAAACCTATTCACGATGCCTTCGGTCATCGTGCCGACCATGGTCGCCTGCGGGGTAGAGCAAAACGATATTTTAGAACCAAGAAAAAATTTGGCATGACTTTCCCTAAAAATAGGACCAAAAAGAATGCATAGTGCCAAAATTCTCGCCGAAACAGAAATGAATCAACATTCCGGCAAAATATTGGCAACTATCGCATTTCAAATACCGGTACCTGCAAACACAAACATATATGCAACACCACAAACATACATAGATCTAGCTAGGCCATAAAAAGTGCATGTGCACGTTGTTGGAGGGAGAACAACATAAAGATAGCTTCCCCCTTACTTACCTATCAAAAAAGGTAATTTAACCACTTAATTTGGATGAATTTATGGTGCAAATGAGGTGAGGAGGAGGAGGCAGCCGAGACAAGCTTGGAGGAGGAGGTGGAGAGAATGAAGTGGGGAAAGTGAGTGGGTAGGTGTGGCTGTCCAAAATATCTAGCTCGTCCCAGGTTACTAATGGCCCACCACCAACAAATGCGCCATTAGTAACCCTGGTTACTAATGGCGCACCTGCTTGTGGTGCGCCATTAGTAGTTTTGCAAAAAAAAATAACACTAATGGTGCACCAGGGAACAGTGCGCCATTACTAGTTTAAACTAGTAATGGCGCACAGTTCCCTGGTGCGCCATTAGTAGTTTTGCAAAAAAATAAAAAATAAAAAAATATAGTAGTGGCGCACTATGAGGCTAGTGCGCCATTACTATTTAGAACTAGTAATGGCGCACTGTGCCCTGGTGCGCCATTAGTATGTTTGGAAAAAAATTGTTACTAATGGCGCACCTTGCGTCTGGTGCGCCATTAGTGTCTTCCACACTAATGGCGCACCAGACCGTGGTGCGCCACTGCTATATAGTAGTGGCGCACCACATGTCTGGTGCGCCATTAGTGGCCATTCCATCTATAGCCCTTTTCCTAGTAGTGACCTTCATCGCACACGCAACTAAAACCTGAACCGTGTTTGATGCATCCGTCATCGCAAACATTTTATACATTTCTGACTGTTTTCATACAGCACCGTTTGCGATTATTGCATCGCACACAGTTTCTCGAAGGGTCTCTGATCGTAGTGTCACGTTAGCAGCATCCTGCAGTAGTGAATATACAACGAGAGAATCTAGAATAGAGGAGAGCAATGTTAAACGTGCCCCGCAGGATAGTAAACGTGCAACCCAGCCAAATAGAATTTGTTTTTAAAGTTCTCAATGATATGGTCGAAAGTTGAGTGGCAGTTTAGTTGGAGAAAGTTGAAGCCCGAGGTAAATCAGTGGAAAGTTCACGCATTGCAGCACATGGTGGCCACAATGTCTGATTCCAAGCCAGCGATTATGAGCAGAGCTATTTTTGAATGTTGATCACAATGCTAGTTGCAATCGCGAAGTCGTCCAAGGTTCTTTTAGGACAACAACAACATTAACATCTGAACAAGCAATTATTAACATGCCATTCACATATCACAATGTGACCGGGGGCGCATTTTGGTTTATGGGGTGCCAGAGCGAGTTAGCCTGGAAAATGCGAGCACTGAGACGCTGAAGAACGTCCGCAACAAGAATGAAAAGGAAGGGCAAAAGAGCATCGCCTTCCCATAACCCGTTTTTGCATTGGATCCAAGGACCAGGGGAACTATTTAGCAGCACTACCTCTTTACCATTATGAAGAATGTTTGAACCCAATTGCAGAAGATAGGAGTGAGAACTCTAGATTGCACTATATTGATTAGTGAGGACCAGCAGACGGAGTTGAAAGCTTTTTTTAAATCAATTTTATACACCATTGGAGGAGTCTTTCTGATGTGGCATGTACTAAGAATGTCAGCAGCTAGCGTAGACGAAGTTTTTAATGATGTTACGTCCCTGGAGAAAGCTAGTTTTTCGTCATTGTGGATAAGCAGAGGGATTAGTGGTTTTACCGTATTTATGAGAAGCTTTGCGACCACTTTGGGTATACAATTTTTAAGAGAGATTGGCCTAAAAGTGACCGAAGAAGTAGGAGCAACTCACCCAAGGTGCAGCTCGAGGCTGAGCACGACATTATCGCGCTCCTTGCAGACTCGGAGATCATCGTCGAGAACAACATGATCCTCGCATCTATTGAGAGCCTGCACAATTGGCCACGAGCGCCGCTAGATCGCACGCCTCGACACACGAGCTTGTTGAGATGTTCAATGAGCTGAAGGCAAAGCCACAGACGTTGACGGGGAGGCTCAATGGCGTGGATTCGCCCCATGGCCAGTGACCATGAGGCTAGCAACTCCAATACAGGAGTGATCAACTCTCCTCCGACAATGAGTAGAGAGATGCTAATTCAATGTCTATGTAGTGGTATTGTAGTATGTAATGTACCATTGAATTATGCTACGTTTGGTGTATAATGTGGCACCGTTGTTTAATTATGCAATGATCTAGTTTAAAGTTATGTTTGGATTAAAGGATGTGAGCAATGACAAGATATTAAAGGATGGGGAAAGGTCTTGAGATGCTCTAAGCTTCGCCCTTTCCTAAGTCGCCTGGAACTCTCATAGCATACTGATACGTCTCAAACGTATCTATAATTTTTGATTGTTCCATGCTATTATATTATCTGTTTTGGATGTTTAATGGGCTTTATTAAGCACTTTTATATTATTTTTTGGACTAACCTACTAACCGGAGGCCTAGTGCAAATTGTTGTTATTTTGCCTATTTCAGTGTTTCGCAGAAAAGGAATATCAAACAGAATCCAAACGGAATGAAACCTTCGGGAGAGTTATTTTTGGAACAAAAACGCAATCCAGGAGACTTGGAGTGGACATCAAGGAAGCAACAAGGCGGCCACGAGACAGGGAGGCGCGCCCAGGTGGGTAGGCACGCCCCCCACCCGCGTGGCTCCCCCAACCGACTTCTTTCGCCTATATATACTCTTATACCCCGAAAACATCTGAGAGCACCACGAAACCCTATTTCCACCACCGCAACCTTCTGTACCTGTGAGCTCCCATCTTTGAGCCTTTTCCAGCGCTTCGCCGGAGGGGGAATCGATCACGGAGGGCTTCTACATCAACACCATAGCCTCTCCGATGAAGTGTGAGTAGTTTACCTCAGACCTTCGGGTCCATATTTAGTAGCTAGATGGCTTCTTCTCTCTCTTTGGATCTCAATACAAAGTTCTCCTCGATCTTCTTGGAGATCTATTCGATGTAATTCTTTTTGCGGTGTGTTTGTCGAGATCAGATGAATTGTGGGTTTATGATCAAGATTATCTATGAACTATATTTGAATCTCCTTTGAATTCTTTTATGTATGATTTGTTATCTTTGCAAGTCTCTTCAAATTATCAGTTTGGTTTGGCCTACTAGATTGATCTTTCTTGCAACGGGAGAAGTGCTTAGCTTTGGGTTCAATCGTGCAGTGTCCTTTCCCAGTGACAGCAGGGGCAGCAAGGCACGTATTGTATTGTTGCCATCGAGGATAAAAAGATGGGGTTTATATCATATTGCTTGATTTTATCCCTCTACATCATGTCATCTTGCCTAATGCGTTACTCTGTTCTTATGAACTTAATACTCTAGATGCATGTTGGATAGCGGTCGATGTGTGGACTAATAGTAGTAGATGCAGAATCGTTTCGGTCTACTTGTCAAGGACGTGATGCCTATATTCATGATCATTCCCTTAGATATCATTATAACTATGCGCTTTTCTATCAGTTGCTCAACAGTTATTTGTTCACCCATCGTATGCTTTCTTCAAGAGAGAGCCTCTAGTGAAACCTATGGCCCCCGGGTCTATTTTACCATATACTTTCAGATCTATAAAACCAAAATCCAAAAATACCATGCTGTAATTTATTTACTTTTATTTACTTTTACGTTTTTATTTATCTTTTATACCTATCTCTATCAGATCTCACTCTTGCTAGTGACCGTGAAGGGATTGACAACCCCTTTTTCACATTGTGTGCAAGTGTTTTTAGTTTGTGCATGTGCATCTATTGGGGACTTCCTTGTGCCTCCTACGGGATTGATACCTTGGTTCTTAACTGAGGGAAATACTTGTGTTAAAGTTTGTGATTCCTGTAGCATGCACGTATGGTGAACCGTTATGTGATTCCCGTAGCATACTCCTACCAACCCTTCCCCTAGGAGCATGCGTGTAGTACTTTGTTTTTGATGACTTGTAGATTTTTGCAATAAGTATGTGAGTTCTTTATGACTAATATTGAGTTCATGGATTATACGCACTCTCACCCCTCCACCATTGCTAGCCTCTCTTGTGCCGCGCAACTTTGGCCGGTACCATAAACCCACCATATACCTTCCTCAAAACAGCCACCATACCTACCTATTATGGCATTTCCATAGCCATTCCGAGATATATTGCCATGCAACTTTCCACCGTTCCATTTATTATGACACGCTTCATCATTGTCATATTTCTTAGCACGATCATGTACTTGACATCGTATTTGTGGCAAAGCCACCTTCATAATTCTTTCATACATGTCACTCTTGATTCATTGCATATCCTGGTACACCGCCGGAGGCATTCACATCGAGTCATATTTTGTTCTAAGATTCTTGAGTTGTAAGTAAATAAAAGTGTGATGATCTTCATTATTAGAGCATTGCCCCAGTGAGGAAAGGATGATGGAAGCTATGATTCCCTCACAAGTTGGGATGAGTCTCCGGACTTTATGGAAAACAAAAGAGGCCAAAGAAGCCCAAATAAAAAAAGAGGCCGAAGAAGCACACCAAAAAATGAGAGAAAAAGAGAGAAGGGACAATGTTACTATCCTTTTACCACACTTGTGCTTCAAAGTAGGACCATGATCTTCATGATAGAGAGTCTCTTGCGTTATCACTTTCATATACTAGTGGGAATTTTACATTATAGAACTTGGCTTGCATATTCCAATGATGGGCTTCCTCAAATTGCCCTAGGTCTTCGTGAGCAAGCAAGTTGGATGCACACCCACTTAGTTCCCTTTGTTGAGCTTTCATACACTTATAGCTCTAGTGCATCCGTTGCATGGCAATCCCTACTCACTCACATTGATATCTATTGATGGGCATCTCCATAGCCCGTTGATACGCCTAGTTGATGTGAGACTATCTTCTCCTTTTTGTCTTCTCCACAACCACCATTCTATTCCACATATAGTGCTATGTCCATGGCTCACACTCATGTATTGCGTGAAGATTGAAAAAGTTTGAGAACACTAAAGTATGAAACAATTGCTTGGCTAAAACCGGGGTTGTGCATGATTTAAATATTTTGTGTGATGAAGATAGAGCATAGCCAGACCATATGATTTTGTAGGGATAACTTTCTTTGGCCATGTTATTTTGAGAAGACATGATTGCTTTATTAGTATGCTCGAAGTATTATTATTCTTATGTCAATATGTAACTTTTGTCTTGAATCTTTCGGATCTGAACATTCATGCCACAATAAAGAAAATTACATTGAGAATTATGCTAGGTAGCGTTCCACATCAAAAATTCTGTTTTTATCATTTACTTACTCGAGGACGAGCAGGAATTAAGCTTGGGGATGCTTGATACGTCTCCAACGTATCTATAATTTTTGATTGTTCCATGCTATTATATTATCTGTTTTGGATGTTTAATGGGCTTTATTAAGCACTTTTATATTATTTTTGGGACTAACCTACTAACCGGAGGCCCAGTGCAAATTGTAGTTTTTTTTGCCTATTTCAGTGTTTCGCAGAAAAGGAATATCAAACGGAATCTAAATGGAATGAAATCTCCGGGAGAGTTATTTTTGGAACAAACGCAATCCAGGAGACTTGGAGTGGACGTCAAGGAAGCAACGAGGCGGCCACGAGGCAGGGAGGCGCACCCCCACCCTTGTGGGCCCCTCGTGGCTCCCCCAACCGACTTCTTTCACCTATATATACTCTTATACCCCGAAAACATCCGAGAGCACCACGAAACCCTATTTCCATCGCCGCAACCTTCTGTACCCGTGAGATCCCATCTTGGGGCATTTTCCGGTGCTCCGCCGGAGGGGGAATCGATCATGGAGGGATTCTACATCAACACCATAGCCTCTCTGATGAAGTGTGAGTAGTTTACCTTAGACCTTCGGGTCCATAGTTATTAGCTAGATGGCTTCTTCTCTCTCTTTGGATCTCAATACAAAGTTCTCCTCGATCTTCTTGGAGATCTATTCGATGTAATTCTTTTTGCGGTGTGTTTGTCGAGATCCGATGAATTGTGGGTTTATGATCAAGATTATCTATGAACAATATTTGAATCTCCTCTGAATTGTTTTATGTATGATTTGTTATCTTTGCAAGTCTCTTCGAATTATCAGTTTGGTTTGGCCTACTAGATTGATCTTTCTTGCAATGGGAGAAGTGCTTAGCTTTGGGTTCAATCTTGCGGTGTCCTTTTACAGTGACAGCAGGGGCAGCAAGGCACATATTGTATTGTTGCCATCGAGGATAAAAATATGGGGTTTATATCATATTGCTTGAGTTTATCCCTCTACATCATGTCATCTTGCCTAATGCGTTACTCTGTTCTTATGAACTTAATACTCTAGATGCATGCTGGATAGCGGTCGATGTGTGGAGTAATAGTAGTAGATGCAGAATTGTTTCGGTCTACTTGTCGCGGACGTGATGCCTATATAAATGATCATGCCTAGATATTCTCATAACTATGCACTTTTCTATCAATTGCTTGACAGTAATTTGTTCACCCACCGCAATACTTATGCTATCTTGAGAGAAGCCACTAGTGAAACCTATGGCCCCCGGGTCTATTTTCCATCATAGAAGTTTCCGATCTATTTTATTTTGCAATCTTTACTTTCCAATCTATACAACAAAAATACCAAAAATATTTATCTTATTATCTCTATCAGATCTCACTTTTGCAAGTGGCCGTGAAGGGATTGACAACACCTTTATCGCGTTGGTTGCAAGGTTCTTATTTATTTGTGTAGGTACGAGGGACTTGCGTGTAGCCTCCTACTGGAATGATACCTTGGTTCTCAAAAACTGAGGGAAATACTTACGCTACTTTGCTGCATCACCCTTTCCTCTTGAAGGGAAACCAACACAGTGCTCAAGAGGTAGCAAGAAGAATTTCTGGCGCCGTTGCCGGGGAGTCTACGCACAAGTCAAGACATATCAAGTACCCATCGCAAACTCACATTATTTGCCATTTGCCTCTCATTTTCCTCTCCCCCACTTCACCCTTGCCTTTTCTTTGCCTCTTTTCCGTTTGCCCTTCTTTTGCCATTGCCGAATTGAAAAGGGCTAAGGGTTCTCTTCCGGGTTTTAGTACTTTGGATAGTCCCTCTGTCCTCTCTAAGCTCATAAATAATGATGCTATGGAAAGACCTACCAGGGTTGTCAATGATAGTTTGAATAATTTCTATGAAGATGATCCTGGAATTTTTCGTTATTTACTTGATGAGTCTTTGAAATATGCTTGGGATAGGCTATTAAGAATCCGGGCCAGCTATGTGCCTCAATATCAAATTGAAATTTACCTAAAAAGCTTTTATGTTGCCTTACCCTCTTCATTTAAGCATGTCTTAGATTCTATTTTTGAAGAAGGTTTTCTTGAGGGGGATGCCGTAGATACTTATGAAAAGATGAAAACCATATTTGGGCACCCCATGAATGAGAAGATTGAATCCACCTCTCTTTTGTGCTTTTATCAAAATGAAATTATCAAAGAGACGAAGGATAGCTTAGATGCAAATTTCCGTAGCATGCTTAACCTTTCTTCCACCATTAATGGCCATGTGCTTTCTCAAAATAGAAATATAAATGCTATAGATAAGAAATTTTCTCTTTTCTTTCCTAATACCAAAGATGGCAATACTTAGATCTATTCTCGCTTTTATGCCTAGCTAGGGCGTTAAACGATAGCGCTTGTTGGGAGGCAACCCAATTTTATTTTTGTTGCATGCTTTTGGTTCTGTTTAGTAATAAATAAATCATCTAGCCTCTGGTTAGGTTTGTTTTTATGTTTTAATTAGTGTTTGTGCCAAGTAAAACCTATAGGATCTTCTTGGGTGATAGTTAATTTGATCTTGCTGAAAAACAGAAACTTTTGCGCGCACGAGAATAATTTTCATAAATCACGGAAACGTGCTTTTCAGTTGATTCATTTTGCAGAAGATTAATAAAACAATTATCCAGGACTTCCTACTTTGGTAGAATTGTTTGAGTTCCAGAAGTTTGTGTTTGATACAGATTACTACAGACTGTTCTGTTTTTGACAGATTCTGTTTTTCGTGTGTTGTTTGCTTATTTTGATGAATCTATCGCTAGTATCGGGGGGTATGAACCATAGAAAAGTTGGAATACAGTAGGTTTAACACCAATATAAATAAAGAATGAGTTCATTACAGTACCTTAAAGTGGTGGTTTGTTTTATTTCGCTAATGGAGCTCATGATATTTTCTGTTGAGTTTTGTGTTATGAAGTTTTCAAGTTTTTGGGTAAAGATTTGATGGATTATGGAATAAGGAGTGGCAAGAGCCTAAGCATGGGGATGACCAAAGCACCCCAAGGTAAAATTCAAGGACAACCAAAAGCCTAAGCTTGGGGATGCCCCGGAAGGCATCCCCTCTTCCGTCTTCGTCCATCGGTAACTTTACTTGATGCTATATTTTTATTCACCGCATGATATGTGTTTTCCTTGGAGCGTCTTGTATGATTTGAGTCTTTGCTTTTTAGTTTACCACAATCATCCTTTCTGTACACACCTTTTGGTAGAGACACACATGATTCAGAATTTATTAAAATACTCTATGTGCTTCACTTATATCTTTTGAGCTAGATAATTTTGCTCTAGTGCTTCGCTTATATCTTTTTAGAGCACGGTGGTGGTTATATTTTATAGAAATTCTTGATCTCTCATGCTTCACTTATATTATTTTGAGAGTCTTTTAGAACAACATGGTAATTTGCTTTGGTTATAAAACTAGTCCTAATATGATGAGCATCCAAGATAGGTATAATAAAAACTATCATATAAAGTGCATTGAATACTATGAGAGGTTTGATTCTTGATGATTGTTTTGAGATATGAGGATGGTGATATTAGAGTCATGCTAGTGTAGTAATTATGAATTTGAGGAATACTTGTGTTAAAGTTTGTGATTCCCGTAGCATGCACGTATGGTGAACCGTTATGTGATTCCCGTAGCATACTCCTACCAACCCTTCCCCTAGGAGCATGCGTGTAGTACTTTGTTTTTGATGACTTGTAGATTTTTGCAATAAGTATGTGAGTTCTTTATGACTAATGTTGAGTTCATGGATTATATGCACTCTCACCCTTCCACCATTGCTAGCCTCTCTTGTGCCGCGCAACTTTGGCCGGTACCATAAACCCACCATATACCTTCCTCAAAACAGCCACCATACCTACCTATTATGGCATTTCCATAGCCATTCCGAGATATATTGCCATGCAACTTTCCACCGTTCCATTTATTATGACACGCTTCATCATTGTCATATTTCCTAGCATGATCATGTAGTTGACATCGTATTTGCGGCAAAGCCACCTTCATAATTCTTTCATACATGTCACTCTTGATTCATTGCATATCCTGGTACACCGCCGGAGGCATTCACATAGAGTCATGTTTTGTTCTAAGATTCTTGAGTTGTAAGTAAATAAAAGTGTGATGATCTTCATTATTAGAGCATTGTCCCAGTGAGGAAAGGATGATGGAAGCTATGATTCCCTCACAAGTTGGGATGAGTCTCCGGACTTTATGGAAAACAAAAGAGGCCAAAGAAGCCCAAATAAAAAAAGAGGCCGAAGAAGCACACCAAAAAATGAGAGAAAAAGAGAGAAGGGACAATGTTACTATCCTTTTACCACACTTGTGCTTCAAAGTAGGACCATGATCTTCATGATAGAGAGTCTCTTGCGTTATCACTTTCATATACTAGTGGGAATTTTACATTATAGAACTTGGCTTGCATATTCCAATGATGGGCTTCCTCAAATTGCCCTAGGTCTTCGTGAGCAAGCAAGTTGGATGCACACCCACTTAGTTCCCTTTGTTGAGCTTTCATACACTTATAGATCTAGTGCATCCGTTGCATGGCAGTCCCTACTCACTCACATTGATATCTATTGATGGGCATCTCCATAGCCCGTTGATACGCCTAGTTGATGTGAGACTATCTTATCCTTTTTGTCTTCTCCACAACCACCATTCTATTCCACATATAGTGCTATGTCCATGGCTCACACTCATGTATTGCGTGAAGATTGAAAAAGTTTGAGAACACTAAAGTATGAAACAATTGCTTGGCTAAAACCGGGGTTGTGCATAATTTAAATATTTTGTGTGATGAAGATAGAGCATAGCCAGACCATATGATTTTGTAGGGATAACTTTCTTTGGCCATGTTATTTTGAGAAGACATGATTGCTTTATTAGTATGCTCGAAGTATTATTATTCTTATGTCAATATTGAACTTTTGTCTTGAATCTTTCGGATCTGAACATTCATGCCACAATAAAGAAAATTACATTGAGAATTATGCTAGGTAGCATTCCACATCAAAAATTCTGTTTTTATCATTTACCTACTCGAGGACGAGCAGGAATTAAGCTTGGGGATGCTTGATACATCTCCAACGTATCTATAATTTTTGATTGTTCCATGCTATTATATTATCTGTTTTGGATGTTTAATGGGCTTTATTAAGCACTTTTATATTATTTTTGGGACTAACCTACTAACCGGAGGCCCAGTGCAAATTGTAGTTTTTTTTGCCTATTTCAGTGTTTCGCAGAAAAGGAATATCAAACGGAATCCAAACGGAATGAAACCTCCGGGAGAGTTATTTTTGGAACAAACGCAATCCAGGAGACTTGGAGTGGACGTCAAGGAAGCAACGAGGCGGCCACGAGGCAGGGAGGCGCGCCCCCACCCTCCCGGGCCCCTCGTGGCTCCCCCAACCGACTTCTTTCACCTATATATACTCTTATACCCCGAAAACATCCGAGAGCACCACGAAACCCTATTTCCACCGCCGCAACCTTTTGTACCCGTGAGATCCCATCTTGGGGACTTTTCCGGCACTCCGCCGGAGGGGCAATCGATCATGGAGGGCTTCTACATCAACACCATAGCCTCTCTGATGAAGTGTGAGTAGTTTACCTCAGACCTTCGGGTCCATACTTATTAGCTAGATGGCTTCTTCTCTCTCTTTGGATCTCAATACAAAGTTCTCCTCGGTCTTCTTGGAGATCTATCCGATGTAATTCTTTTTGCGGTGTGTTTGTCAAGATCCGATGAATTGTGGGTTTATGATCAAGATTATCTATGAACAATATTTGAATTTCCTCTGAATTCTTTTATGTATGATTTGTTATCTTTGCAAGTCTATTCGAATTATCAGTTTGGTTTGTCCTACTAGATTGATCTTTCTTGCAATGGGAGAAGTGCTTAGCTTTGGGTTCAATCTTGTGGTGTCCTTTTCCAGTGACAGCAGGGGCAGCAAGGCACATATTGTATTGTTGCCATCGAGGATAAAAAGATGGGGTTTATATCATATTGCTTGAGTTTATCCCTCTACATCATGTCATCTTGCCTAATGCGTTACTCTGTTCTTATGAACTTAATACTCTAGATGCATGCTGGATAGCGGTCGATGTATGGAGTAATAGTAGTAGATGCAGGATCGTTTCGATCTACTTGTCGCGGATGTGATTCCTATATACATGATCATGCCTAGATATTCTCATAACTATGCACTTTTCTATCAATTGCTCGACAGTAATTTGTTCACCCACCGTAATAGTTATGATATCTTGAGAGAAGCCACTAGTGAAACCTATGGCCCCCGGGTCTATTTTCCATCATACAAGTTTCCGATATATTTATTTTGCAATCTTTACTTTCCAATCTATACAACAAAAATACCAAAAATATTTATCTTATTATCTCTATCAGATCTCACTTTTGTAAGTGGCCGTGAAGGGATTGACAACCCCTTTCTCGCGTTGGTTGCAATGTTCTTATTTGTTTGTGTAGGTACGAGGGACTTGCGTGTATCCTCCTACTGGATTGATACCTTGGTTCTCAAAATCTGAGGGAAATACTTATGCTACTTTGTTGCATCACCCTTTCCTCTTCAACGGAAAACCAACGCATGCTCAAGAGGTAGCACATACACCATTGTATGTGTTTGTCCTCACTTGGCACATGTTTCACATGCACAAATGTCATCATCACTAAATCTTGATCCTCTTTTCACGGAAGCATAGACAAGACACAGGGTCACAGAATGTACATGTGAGTAAATAACATGCAAATGTCATCATCATGAAATCTTGATCCTCGAGTCTTGGAAGCATAAACCAGATAGAGAGCCACATAATGCACACGTGAGTAAATAACCTACAGTGGAGAAGAAAATTCCCTCTAGTCATGGAACATATGATTTTCGCATAACCACATCGACGAACAAAAAACGGTTCCTCAACCAATATATGGGGTCCTCTCAACCTTGTATCGATATATCAGGTAGTCAATTACCAAAGCGTAAAACATTGTGATATACATATTAGACGCCATATGGCAACTGAAAAAATGTTTGTTAGTCTTATCACAACAAAGTAGTTTCACTTGAAGACATTTGCCACCTCATTGAGGCTGAATCGGGCCAATGGGATGACATCACTAGTGCATTGATGATGGCGACAACATAGGCATCACAGTGGGATGGGTCCACGTGCAAATGCATGCTAGGTGGGCACAGACCAAGCATGTGTACCCGACACTAGTTAAGTGGTGATAGAGGCATTGCCATTGCCAGGTTAGCAACCTTCTCTATTGGAAGGAGGGTGTGGTGCTAGTCACATTGGGCATGCTTACTAATACAACAACTTCGACAACAATGGACCAGAGTGGGCGAAGACGACGGTGGCCACAACCCCGCACTGATAGGGAGGTAAAAAGGCACAGAGGTGTGGTGGCATGGAAGACCACCTCTAGAGATATATCGACGATTGCTAACGAAGGGCAGGGGTCAAGGCTGTCGGTGAAGAAAAATAAGGAAGACAATACACCTGGCCCTTCTCACCTTTTCTTCTTCTTATTCTTTCTTGCGTTGAAGCTGCTATTGGCAGAGTTATAACAATGTTGACAAAAGAGGGTAATACAGAAGTGCAATCGAAGATGTCAAACCAATCTCTGTTTATTATATCGATACATTTGTATAAGCCCACTAGCGTTTGTTCAGGGAATCCAGAGTACACTGTCTTCACAATAGCTCAATTATCAACTGTTTGGTTAGACTCGGTTTGTGGTTGCTAAACTACGACCTGTTCGCTAGCAAAAAAAGAATTGTGATGCGTTGCCCTTATTTATAATTTAATATAAAAATAGACATAAAAGTAGGCAAAGGCGGGTCAATCAAACAATAAAAGGAGAAATGGGCAGGAAAATGGTATTATGAGAATGCACCAAATGCCAAATGCATACTTAATTACATAAGGCATGTATGAACTTAATCAATTAATTCTCAACAAGTGTATCACCCGTCGTTTTTGAAGGGCCACAGAGACATCCAGACTTCTAAGGTAGGGTTAATTACGACACTATTAATTCGTTGTCCCCTCCCCCTCCACCCACCAATAGACACATGCACACACATGCAGAGGCAAAGCGCTATACCTCTTAGTATTAGTCATGCATGCACGTGTGAGAGGCTTGCGGGAGTTCGAAGGATTAACATTACTCATGACATGCCTTAGTAAAGAATAGGTAGGCCGACCCTTTAAACTCGACCAACTGGGGTAGTTCAAAGTTATTTGGGGTAATATTAGCTTGTATCTAACTTACGCTGCAACGAACTACACATAACTTAGATGGCTATAAGTTCCTTTTTTCGAGGGTATGCCAAAGGCGTACCTTAGCTTTATAGAAGGGAGAATAATATGTACAAGAGCTCACATCAGCGCTAGGTAGGCATCACACACAATCCTACCATAGCCTCCACACACGCGCCCTAGCCTGCTACTCACAAAACGTAGCTACTCCGGTAGCACTGGCCCTAGTCCACATTTCAAGTTCTTGCCAGATGAGGTCCACTGTGCCCCCTATGTTCCGTAAGTCCGTTCTCCCAAACACCCTACCGTTACGTTGCTTCCATAGATTCCAGCATATCGACGTGACAACAGAGTCAAACCCCTTCTGGTGCATTTTTGGCATGCGCTTCCTCGCTTCCGATCACCAATCCCCAATTCTGGCTTGGGCATAGTGCGAGATCAATCCCCATTCTGGCAAAGCACATGTACCAAACTTGCCGAGAAAAAACACACTGCAGCAAAAAACACACTAGTCAAGTCCTCTCCCCCTTAGCTGCGCCCTAGGGCTTGGAGGGACTGTTTACCACGCCCCTCCACCTATATATAGTGGGGAGGGGGCGACCCAAGAGGACACACCAAGCCCTTGGCGCCCCTCTCTCTCCTGTTACTCCGTAGTTCCACCGCCTCGTCCCGGCGACGCTTACCGAAGCGCTGTCGGTGTTCCACCACCACCATTACCACCATGCCGTCATGTTGGTCGTGATCCTGTCTACTTCTCCTCTCCTGCTTGCTGGATCAAGAAGGAGGAGACGTCATCGAGCCGCACGTGTGCTAAACTCGGAGGTGTCATCCGTTCGGCACTGATCGGTTGGATCATGATCGGATCGCGAAAAGTACGACTACATCAACCGCGTGATAAACGCTTCTGCTTAATGGTCTACGAGGGTACGTAGACACACTCTCCCCTCTCGTTGCTATGCATCTCCTAGATAGATCTTGCGTGAGCATAGGAATTTTTTTTCAAATTGCATGCTACATTTCCCAACAGTGGCATCCGAGCCAGGTCTATGCGTAGATGATATGCACGAGTAGAACACAAAGAGTTCTGGGCGGCGATCGTCATACTGCTTACCACCAATCTCTTATTTTGATTCGGCAGCACTGTTGGATGAAGCGGCCCGGACCAACCTTACATGACCATGTTCATGAGACCGGTTCCACCGACAGACATGCAACTAGTTTTGCATAGGTGGCTGATGGGTGTCTATTTCTCCTACTTTAGTTGAATTGAATTTGACTACGGCCGGTCCTTGTTGAAGGTTAAAACAGCAAACTTGATAAATCACCGTTGTGGTTTTGATGCGTACGTAAGAACGGTTCTTGCTAGAAACCCACAGCAGCCACGTAAAACTTGGAACAACAAAGTAGAGGCGTCTAACTTGTTTTTGCAGGGCATGTTGTTATGTGATATGGTCAAGACATGATGTGATATACGTTGTTGTATGAGATGATCATGTTTTGTAAAGGTTATCGGCAACTGGCAGGAGCCTTATGGTTGTCGCTTTATTGTATGAAATGCAAACGCCATGTAATTGCTTTACTTTATCACTATGCGTTAGCGATAGTTGTAGAAGCAATAGTTGGCGAGACGACCACGACACAACGATGGAGACACCACACAAAAAAGACATATCCGTGACATTTTGGGCCGAACAAATTTTTTTCTGTCATACTTATGACACTTCTATGACAATAATTGTGACAAAACATGGTATCATCATAGATGTGGTGGGGTCCTACTTCTATGAAAAAAGATCATGACAGAAAATGGGCTTTTCGTCCTTGGCGGGGCAGAGACGCAGCTGCATGACATTCTTTGGGCCATCCATGACGGAAAAAACCATGGTAGAAGCGAGGGCGAGGAAAATATCGGGGTGTTCCCGGTTACGGTGGGTGGTCGGGGCCGAGCGATGCGTGTTTCTCTCCTACACGCACGCACGTGGGTGCGAGGCGTTGGGCTCTAACTGAACCCGAGCGAGGCGTTGGGCTCTAGCTGAACCCGAGCGATTGCACTGCAGGCTACGCGTTACTGAACCCGAGCGATCAATCGATGGCTGCTAACTGAACCCGATCGAGCGATTCCTTCGCTTCTGCTGCTAACTGAAGCCGATCGATGCTGCCTCTGGATGAACAGTGAGCATTGCTGGGGGGTTTGGATGAACAGTTCCCGGTGGGGGTGGATGAACAGGACCCCGTGGTGTTGCCTCTGGATGAACAGGACCCCGATCGATCGAGCCGGTTGGGGCTGGATGAACAGGACCCCGTGGAGGGCAGGATGAACAGGACCACCCCGTGGAGGGCTGGATGAACAGTAGACGGTGGAGGGCTGGATGAACAGTAGCCCGTGGAGGGGTGGTTGAACAGGAGCCCGTGGAGAGGGGTGGTTGAACAGTAGCCGGTGGAGTAGTGCGCGGTGGAGGCTGGATGAACAGGAGCCCGTGGATGAACATTCGCAGGTGGAGACTGGAGGAGGTCGACGGTGGATGAACAGTAGCCCGTGGAGGCTGGAGGGGGTCGACGGTGGAGATGAACAGTATCCCGTGGAGTCCCGTTTTGCGGTACGCCACACCCCTCCCAATGAACAGGACCCCCGTTTTGACCGTAGCGCTCCAACACAAGTCCATTTCCTCCGTTTTGCGGTACGCCACACCCCTCCCGATCAACAGGACACCCGTTTCGACCATAGGAGGTCCGTTTCCTCTGTTTTGCGGTACGCCAGACCCCTCCCGATGAACAGGATCCCGTTTCGAACGTCGCCGGTCGAACACAAGGCCGTTTCCTCTGTTCTGCGGTACGCCAGGCCTCGTTTCCATCGGCTGTTCCGTCCAAGCCGGTTGGCTCCCACGCGTTCCGTTGCCTCCCGATGAACATGACGCATTCCGTTGCCTCCCCATGAACACGACGACGACGTAGTTTCTCCGTTCCGACCCAGCCATGTACACGAGCCCTGGCCGTACGTACGCGCGAGTAGGCGTTCGAGACCCCGCCCGTATGTACGTACGTGGCCGTATTTACTTTCTTGCACCCTGACCGTTGTACGTACGTGTACATGCTACGTGCGCGCCTCTACTACAACATGTGCGCGCCTCTACATCGACCAGTATGTATGTACACGTTCGCGACCAGAATGACAACGCTACGTACGCTTCGACCAGGTGGGTCCCGACTGTCAGGCACTTCCTTGCGTGTGAAGATGTAGCTGGTGGGTCCCAGCAGTCAGGGGGCAAATCGTTTTTTTTGCCTGGACGCACTTCCTTGCGTGCGAAGATGTCGTTGGTAGGTCCCAGCAGTCAGGGGGGAAACATTTTTTTCGCAAAATACGGTTGCCCGTTCGGTGGGTCCCTGCTGTCAGGTGGAGGAATCATTATTTTCCGTGTAATGAGGAGGCACTTCCTTGCTGCGACCGTGGACCGAGCTGTCAGCCTCTCCACGTACAGTCCACGTCCGATGGAAGCCGTTCCTTGACCACGTTGACCATGCCGCACCGAGAGCACCAGGGCGGTGGACGACGGCGAGGCCTAGGAAGGGGACGACGCGGAGCCGGGGAAGACGCGGAAGTGGATGCCCACGCGTAGAGGAGTATGAGGGTTCACTGGTTCGCTGCGGTGTGAGGCTGCCGTCGCCGCGGAATAACAAGGGGTGTGGGTGACTAGATGGATGGCCTGGCCAGCGGCGGGAGTAGTAGGGGGCGGTGAGGCCTCCGCGGCATCGCAGCCGGCCATGGGAGGCAGGAACACTGATGTCTACTAAGCAACCTTCTCCTTTTAGACGTTGTTGGGCCTCCAAGTGCAGAGGTTTGTAGGACAGTAGCAAATTTCCCTCAAGTGGATGACCTAAGGTTTATCAATCCGTGGGAGGTGTAGGATGAAGATGCTCTCTCTCAAGCAACCCTGCAACCAAATAACAAAGAGTCTCTTGTGTCCCCAACACACCCAATACAAATGGTAAATTGTATAGGTGCACTAGTTCGGCGAAGAGATGGTGATACAAGTGCAACATGGATGGTAGATATAGGTTTTTGTAATCTGAAAATACAAAAACAGCAAGGTAACTAATGGTAAAAGTGAGCGTAAACGGTATTGCAATGCTAGGAAACAAGGCCTGGTGTTCATACTTTCACTAGTGCAAGTTCTCTCAACAATAATAACATAATTGGATCATATAACTATCCCTCAACATGCAACAAAGAGTCACACCAAAGACACTAATAGAGGAGAACAAACGAAGAGATTATGGTAGGGTACGAAACCAGCTCAAAGTTATTCTTTCTGCTCGATCTATTTAAGAGTCCGTAGTAAAATAACACGAAGCTATTCTTTCCGTTCAATCTATCATAGAGTTCATAGTAGAATAACACCTTAAGACACAAATCAACCAAAACCCTAATGTCACCTAGATACTCCAATGTCACCTCAAGTATCCGTGGGTATGATTATACGATATGCATCACACAATCTCAGATTCATCTATTCAACCAACACAAAGTACTTCAAAGAGTGCCCCAAAGTTTCTACCGGAGAGTCAAGACGAAAATGTGTGCCAACCCCTATGCATAGGTTCATGGGCGAAACCCGCAAGTTGATCACCAAAACATACATCAAGTGAATTAATAGAATAACCCATTGTCACCACGGTTATCCCACGCAAGACATACATCAAGTGTTCTCAAATCATTAAAAGACTCAATCCGATAAGATAACTTCAAAGGGGAAACTCAATCCATTACAAGAGAGTAGAGGGGGAGAAACATCATAAGATCCAACTATAATAGCAAAGCTCGCGATACATCAAGATCGTGCCAAATCAAGAACACGAGAGAGAGAGAGAGATCAAACACATAGCTACTGGTACATACCCTCAGCCCTGAGGGTGAACTACTCCCTCCTCATCATGGAGAGCGCCGGGATGATGAAGATGGCCACCGGTGAGGGATCCCCCCTCCGGCAGGGTGCCGGAACAGGTTCCCGATTGGTTTTTGGTGGCTACAGAGGCTTGCGGTGGCGGAACTCCCGATCTATCCTGTTCCCCGATGGTTTTAGGGTATATTGGTATATATAGGAGGAAGAAATAAGTCAGGGGAGCCATGAGGGGCCCATGAGGGTGGAGGGCGCGCCCAGGGGGGTGGGCGCGCCCCCTGCCTCGTGCCTTCCTCGTTGATCCCCTGACGTGCACTCCAAGTCTCCCAGATTGCTTTCTTTCCAAAAATAACTTTCCCGAAGGTTTCATTCTGTTTGGACTCCGTTTGATATTCCTTTTCTTCGAAACACTGAAACAAGGGAAAAAACAGAAACTGGCACTGGGCTCTGGGTCAATAGGTTAGTCCCAAAAGTAATATAAAAGTGCATAATAAAGCCCATAAACATCCAAGACGGATAATATAATAGCATGAATACTTCATAAATTATATATACGTTGGAGACGTATCAGCATCCCCAAGTTTAATTCCTGCTCGTCCTCAAGTAGGTAAATGATAAAAGAAAGAATTTATGAAGTGTGAATGCTAGCAGGTGCATAAGTTTGATCAATGATAATTTCAATCACCTTTTCTATCATCATTATATGTCATAACAGTAGTTCAACTCATAGAACTTTTCATGGTCAAGTAACAAGCTATTCACATGTTAAAGTATAGATCATAAGCTTTCTTGAAAACTAACAAACCATGTTATTAGTCATCAAACAATTAAAATTCATCTTATTTTCAGGAAGAGTCTATGTCAGAGCTTTGATTCAGCAAACTTCACATACTCAACTATCTTTTCTTCTTCCATGATTGCTACCACTGAAAGCATATTTTTAGAACAAATAGCATCCATCGAACACAGAGAACGATAGGGGCTTAATGTTTCGCCTCCCAACTCATTTATCATATAGATAATTGTCAACAATAATAATTCATGATCAAATATATTTGAATGGCCATATATGCTCAGGTCTTTCCATCACATGATGCTTGCCAACTAAAGAGTAGGTTGGAATGAGAAGGAACATTACTGACTCTTGCATAAAAGTAAAAGATAGGCCCTTCGCAGAGGGAAGCAGGGATTTGCAGAGGTGCCAGAGCTTGAAGAAAAACAGAGATGAAAATAATTTTGAGAGGTATGCTTTGTCAACATAACGACAAAGAGTTCCCAATATCTTCCATACTACATACATTATAGGCGGTTCCCAAACAGAAAGGTAAAGATTTTACTCCCCCTCCACCAACTATCATCAATCCATGGCTTGCCCGAAACAACGGGCGCCTCTAACTAACATCAATCCTGGGGGAGTTTTGTTTGCAATTATTTTTTATTTGATTTCGATCTTTGGATCATGGGACTGGGCATCCCAGTTACCAGCCATTTTTCTCGTGAATGATGAGCGGAGTCCACTCATCGTGAGAATAACCCACCTAGCATGGAAGATACTGCTAACCCCTAGTCGCTACATGAGCGATTCGGGCATACAAAACAGATTATTATTTGAAGGTTTAGAGTTTGGCACATGCAAATTTACTTGGAACGGCAGGTAAATACCGCATATAGGTAGATATGGTGGACACTCATGGAAGAAACTTGGTTCAAGGGATTTGGATGCACAAGCAGTATTCCCGCTTAGTACAGATATTTTGGCTAGCAAAGGATTCTAAATAGCAAGCACCACATGTTAGAGGATCCATAACAATATAACTTCTATACAAATATACCCAAGCATAACTCATTATGCTGTCTTCCTTGTCCAACTTCAACTAATTTTCTCATGTTTGAAAATAATTAATGGGGCTCACAATCATAGAAGATGTCCAAGATAGTATATTTATATGTGAAATCTCTCTTCCTTCAATATTCTTTCATGAATTGTTCAAGTGACCAATACAATGTTTGCTAACCTTCAATAAGTTTACCACCTCTACTTATTATATGTGAAGTCATTACTCCCCATGGGATAAGCATATGAAACATATATAATTTCAGATTTATGGCATTCAAATCATTCAACCATTTACTCATAGGATATAAGTGAAGCACACGAGTAAATGACAAACTACTCTAAAAAGATATAAGTGAAGATCAATGAGTAGTTAAATAATTATTTAGCTATGTGAGGACTCTCTCTCATATAAGAATTTCAGATCTTGGTATATTATTCAAACATCAAGCAAAGCTAAAGAAAATAAAATGACGCTCCAAGCAAAACACATATCATGTGGTGAATAAAAATATAGCTCCAAGTAAAGTTACCGATGAACGAAGACGAAAGAGGGGATGCCTTCCGGGGCATCCCCAAGCTTAGGCTCTTGGTTGTCCTTGAATATTACCTTGGGGTGCCTTGGGCATCCCCAAGCTTACGCTCTTGCCACTCCTTATTCCATAGTCCATCGAATCTTTACCCGAAACTTGAAAACTTCACAACACAAAACTCAACAGAAAGCTCGTAAGCTCCGTTAGTATAAGAAAATAAAACCACCACTTAGGTACTGTTGTGAACTCATTATAAATTCATATTGGTGTATTATCTACTGTATTCCAACTTCTCTATGGTTCATACCCTCCGATACTACTCATAGTAGATTCATCAAAATAAGCAAACAACACATAGAAAACAGAATCTGTCAAAAACAGAACAGTCTGTAGTAATCTGTATCAAACGTATAATTCTGGAACTCCAAAAATTCTGAAATAAATTGGTGGACCTGAGGAATTTGTCTATTAATCTTCTGCAAAAAGAATCAACTTAAAATCACTCTTCTGTAAAAAATGACAGCTAAACTCGTCAGAGCAAAGTTTCTGTTTTTTACAGAAAGATCACATTAACTTCCACCCAAGTCTTCCCAAAGGTTCTACTTGGCACTTTATTGAAAAAAGCTATAAAACATGATTAGTAAAGTAGATTAATCATGTGAACACACAAAAACAGTAGGGGTAAATATTGGGTTGTCTCCCAACAAGCGCTTTTCTTTAATGCCTTTCTAACTAGGCATGAGGATTTCAATGATGCTCACATAAAAGATAAGAGTTGAAACATAAAGAGAGCATCATGAAGAATATGAATAGCACATTTAAGTCTAACCCACTTCCTATGCATATGGATTTTGTGAGCAAACAACTTATGGTAATAATAATCAACTAGCATAGGAAGGCAAAACAAGCATAACTTTAAAACTTTGAGCACATAGAGAGGAAACTTGATATTATTGCAATTCCTACAAGCATATGTTCCTCCCTCATAATAGTTTTCAGTAGCATCATGAATGAATTCAACAATATAACCATCACATAAAGCATTCTTTTCATGATCTACTTGCATAGAAATTTTACTACTCTCCACATAAGCAAAATTCTTCTCATTCGGAATAGTGGGAGTATCATAAGAGACTTGAATACTATAAATTGTTTCCACATTAAAAGAGTAATGTTCAGAAAAAGGGTAATCATAATCATGACAAGTTTTATAAATATAATCATCACTAATTTTTATAGCATAAGTTTCATCACAATAATCATCATAAGTAGCAACTTTGTTCTCATCATAATCAATTGAAACCTCTTCCGAAATAGTGGATACATCACCAAATAAAGTCATGACCTCTCCAACTCCACTTTCATAAATATTAAAAGATTCAACACCCTCCAAAATAGTGGGATCATTACTTCCTAAAGTTGACACTCTTCCAAACCCACTTTCATCAATATAGTCATCATAAGAAGGAGGCATGCTAACATCATAACAAATTTGTATATCAAAACTTGGGAGGTTAATAACATCATCTTCATTAAACATAGCCTCCCCAAGGTTGGGACAAACATTAATTTCAGCAAATATATTCTCAAACTTGTCATTCTCATCAAACATAGCATCCCCAAGCTTGGGCCTTTTCATATCATAAGCATAATCACTCTCATCATTAATAGTATGGATAGCACCAATAGTATAGCAATTATCATATTCTTCCAAGTAAGTGCCAAAAAGATTTTCAAGATCATAAGAAGTATCATTATCTTCCCAATCATAATCGTCACAACAAGCAATAGGCATAACGAGATCATCATCAAATGCATCATCTTCCACAATTATTTTTGATTCATTTTCATGAGGCACAACAATGATAGGAGTAACATTAATTGGGGGAGATATCCTTTTACCTCTCTTCCTTTTTCTTTTCTTCTTGTTCACCACATCATGTGTGGGTTCAATCCTCTTTTTGGAGCTCCTTATTAATGAGATTGGTTGAATAGAAGGCTCCTCCTCATTACCTGATTCATCATAAGAAATAATAGGAGAATATTAGGAAGTCTCTTCCCTTTCGTTAGTATTCTCTTCCTCTTCTATTTGTTTTCTTTTCTTTATGTAATTGGCAATATAAGGATTTTCAATGCAATTCACCGCACAATACATATAAATTTCTTCTAGATCAAAATCAAGAAGTTTATAACGGGCAAATTCTGGAAGATTCTTAGTTATACGTTTCATTTCTTCTTAACCCATAAGCAAACTAAGTTCATTATAATGTGCAATGGAAATCAATTCATCACAATTTTTGGACACGATTAGATCACGAAACAAATTGCATCGGATAGTTAAATGACCCCGTTCATTGCAAAGTTCACAAGTATGGCCAAGAAAATTTAAATTTTCAGCACAAACATCTAGCCTTTCTTGCAACAATTTAGTTTCTAAATGCTTATGCCTCTTGCAATATCTATCTTCCCTATTTGGTGTGTACTTGCAAACCCAATGCACTCCACAAAAATTAACATGTTTATAGGAGACATTTTCATCGTAACTAGTGCAATCATCATTAGTACTATGGATATTCAAAGAGTTCATACTAACAACATTGCAATCATGCTCATCATTCAAAGATTTTGTGCCAAAAAATTTAATGCATTCTTCTTCTAACACTTTGGCACAATTTTCTTTTCCATCATACTCACGAAAGATATTAAAAAGATGAAGCGTATGAGACAAACTTAATTCCATTTTTTTGTAGTTTTCTTTTATAAACTAAACTAGTGCTAAAACAAGAAACAAAAAGATTCGATTGCAAGATCTAAAGATATACCTTCAAGCACTCAGCTCCCCGGCAATGGTGCCAGAAAAGAGCTTGATGTCTACTACGCAACCTTCTCCTTGTAGACGTTGTTGGGCCTCCAAGTGCAGAGGTTTGTAGGACAGTAGCAAATTTCCCTCAAGTGGATGACCTAAGGTTTATCAATCCGTGGGAGGTTTAGGATGAAGATGCTCTCTCTCAAGCAACCCTGCAACCAAATAACAAAGAGTCTCTTGTGTCCCCCACACACCCAATACAATGGTAAATTGTATAGGTGCACTAGTTCGGCGAAGAGATGGTGATACAAGTGCAATATGGATGGTAGATATAGGTTTTTGTAATCTAAAAATATAAAAACAGCAAGGTAACTAATGGTAAAAGTGAGCGTAAACGGTATTGCAATGCTAGGAAACAAGGCCTAGGGTTCATACTTTCACTAGTGCAAGTTCTCTCAACAATAATAACATAATTGCATCATATAACTATCCCTCAACATGCAACAAAGAGTCACTCCAAAGACACTAATAGAGGAGAACAAACGAAGAGATTATGGTAGGGTACGAAACCACCTCAAAGTTATTCTTTCTGCTCGATCTATTTAAGAGTCCGTAGTAAAATAACACGAAGCTATTCTTTCCATTCAATCTACCATAGAGTTCATACTAGAATAACACCTTAAGACACAAATCAACCAAAACCCTAATGTCACCTAGATACTCCAATGTCACCTCAAGTATCCGTGGGTATGATTATACGATATGCATCACACAATCTCAGATTCATCTATTCAACCAACACAAACTACTTCAAAGAGTGCCCCAAAGTTTCTACCGGAGAGTCAAGATGAAAATGTGTGCCAACCCCTATGCATAGGTTCATGGGCGGAACCCGCAAGTTTATCACCAAAACATACATCAAGTGAATCAAAAGAATAACCCATTGTCACCACGGTTATCCCACGCAAGACATACATCAAGTGTTCTCAAATCATTAAAAGACTCAATCCGATAAGATAACTTCAAAGGGGAAACTCAATCCATTACAAGAGAGTAGAGGGGGAGAAACATCATAAGATCCAACTATAAGAGAAAAGCTCGCGATATATCAAGATCGTGCCAAATCAAGAACACGAGAGAGAGAGAGAGATCAAACACATAGCTACTGGTACATACCCTCAGCCCCGAGGGTTAACTACTCCCTCCTCATCATGGAGAGCGCCGGGATGATGAAGATGGCCACCGGTGAGGGATCCCCCCTCCGGCAGGGTGCCGGAACAGGGTCCCGATTGGTTTTTGGTGGCTACAGAGGCTTGCGGCGGCGGAACTCCCGATCTATCCTGTTCCCCGATGGTTTTAGGGTATATTGGTATATATAGGAGGAAGAAATACGTCAGGGGAGCCACGAGGGGCCCACGAGGGTGGAGGGCGCGCCCCCCTGCCTCGTGCCTTCCTCGTTGATCCCCAGACGTGCACACCAAGTCTGCTGGATTGCTTTCTTTCCAAAAATAACTTTCCTGAAGGTTTCATTCCGTTTGGACTCCGTTTGATATTCCTTTTCTTCGAAACACTGAAACAAGGAAAAAAACAGAAACTGGCACTGGGCTCTGGGTCAATAGGTTAGTCCCAAAAGAAATATAAAAGTGCATAATAAAGCCCATAAACATCCAAGACGGATAATATAATAGCATGAATACTTCATAAATTATAGATACGTTGGAGACGTATCAAGCACGAGGCACGACCGGCGCTGCTTTGGGCGGCTGGAGCAAGAAGACCAGAGATTGAAGAAGCACTACTGCCGTTGGATGGACATCCTACGGTCACTGGAGCTAGAATCGTTCATATTGACTAAGTTGACAAAGCCCTCCGTCCCCGTCAACTTAGTTGGCCCACAAGTCAGCCTCCCACTATTGTGAGTCCCAGCTAGTAGGGGGTATTCATTTTTTTGTGCGTAATAAGGATGCACTTACTTGCGTGCAAAGATATAGCTGGTGGGTCCGACCTGTCAGCGGTGGGAACGTTTTTCGCGAAATACAGAGGCCCTTCCGGTGGGTCCCAGCTGTCAGGTGGAGGAATCATTATTTTGCGCGTAATAAGGAGGCATTTCCTTGCGTGCGGCCATGGACCCAGCTGTCAGCCTCTCCACGCACAGTCTACTTCCGATGGTGTCGTTCATTGACCATGTTGACCACTCCGCGCCGAGCGCATCCAAGGTGGTGGACGACGGCGAGGCCCCATACAGCAACGAGCCGGAGATGGGAAGACGCGGGAGTAGAGTCGCAGACGGAGAGGTGTACGAGGGTTAACTGGTTCTGGTGCGTTGTGGTTCGGCAGTCGGTGGAGAAGAACAGGAGGTGTGGAGGGGTGGAGGGATGGCCTGGCCAACGGTGGAGTAGCGCTTCACAGCGAAGCGTGCTACGCAGAGCTGCTAGCAGCAGGAGGCAGGAGCAGGTGGTCCCGGCGGCGCTGGAGGAAGAAGACGAGAGATTGAAGATGGATGCCAGTCGTTGGATGTAAATCCAACGGCTAACGATGTCAGAATCATTTGTTGACTAAGTTGACAACGACTTCCATTGGCTTCGACCTATTGGCCCGCATTTCAGCCTCCAAAAATGTGGCACGTGTTCAACCCATTTTTCAGAATTTACAGTCTTTTTTGCGGGGTAGAATTTATAGTCCATTTGATATCTTTTTTTGAATTATAGTCCATTAGCTGGGCTGGGTGAACAAATAATGTAGCGTCCATGCGGCCCATTTATGTTTTTTCCTAAAAAATTACAGGCCATTTGCACTTTCTCGAAATACACGAATTTGCTGGGCTTATTCTAATTATAATGTTGGGGTGGGCGCAGCAATGTTATCAAAAAATAAACAGGGGTTGAGCATTTTGTTAAATATATATATATATATATATATATATATATATATATATATATATATATATAATAAGTGATTTATTATTACATTGGTCCTTAAATCTTACCAAGCTTTTGTACACAATCACCAGGATTTTCGTTGCCAAAAAAATCCAGGATTTTATTGTTAAGTTATTATTTTTATAAGTTAATAAGATGTGGGATATTGTTTTCTTACATATGTAAGTATCTGTTAAATATATGATGACAATAACAATAATATATAATAACATATAAAATAATTTAAATATATATAATATAGTTAGAAGGGAAACATAAGTTGGACCCGGCGTTCCTATTCTTATATAGAAAAATAGAACAGACCTCTGCGCTTTCTTCAAAAAAAACATAAATTGGGCTGCTGATGTTTCAGGAAAAATAAAACCTCGGATGGGAGGTCCATAGGCCGGTCGATACATGACGACCCTCAAGAAAATACAAACTGGCCTATGGACCTCCCATCCGAGGTTGTGGGCTGCACATGTTAAAAAAGAAAGCCTAGACGGGGCAGCCCAAAACCCAGCTGATACTTGCTGCCCCAGTGATAATAAATGATACCTGCCAGCTCCCCGGCTTCGTTGTGAATTTATCTCCTATAGTAACTACGTTGAAGCACCTAAAAAATGTAACTATGTTGACAAACCCGTGGGCCCCAATGTCAGTATAGCATTAGGAGGAAGTAATTTTTCGATGAGGCACTTGCTTGCGTACGGCCATAGAATTGGTGGGTCCCGACTGTCTGCATCTCCACGTACAGTCCTCTCCAGATTCCTCTCGTATGTTCAGCATGTTCACATTGGTAGTCAGCGGCTTCGCAGCGAGCGCACAAAGGCGCAGGAGGAGATCCGACCACCTGAGGAAGTGCCTTATTAGTAACGAAACAACTGAACTAGGCCGAGTGACACTACCCGACAGCTGTTCCGCCCGGGTTCGATTCCACCTGTGCAGAGAAAATATCTCCAAATTTTTTGCCTCTGCCTTTATTGACATGTGGGTCCCAATTGTCATCTATGCACACCACGTCCAACACTTGCCAAAACTTCGTACCTCGTTTTCTCTGTTTTTCGCACACTCGACATTGTGTGGGCATCTTGAAAATAGCATATCTTTTTGACTGTGCATCATATAAAGATGTGCTATGCATGAATGTTGATCAGCATGATGTTAACTGGCTGGTAGTTCCAGTTTCAACCATGAATAAAACTTCCAGCATGATGTTAACACTGTTTGAAAAGGCCGTGTTAATATAAATGCTCTGCCTCTGAAAGTTGCAGTTTCTTATCTGAAACTGAACTTGGAGTTTCTTATCTGAAACTGAAACTTGCAGTTTCTTCTCTGAGAATCACATTGTCTGCACTTTTATACTCCTATGAAACTACATTTTTTTAAGTGCTAAAAATAGATCTCTAGAATTCATAAAATACTTCATATGCTCAATACTGCAAATCTGAAATTCAAAAGACATTCATATCTGAAAGTACTCACAAAATACACAACACAAAACACAATTCACAACCTGCAAATACTAACAACCCTAAGCTCCTCCTGACATTTCACAACCTGCCCGACTATTGGTCTGGGGGGGGGCAATCCCTCCTATTCCTCGGCGGCAGATAGTCGCCCCGTGAGACGATGTGAACGGCGAGGGAGAGGATGGTGGGGAAGTGTCGTTGGGCCAACTGTTTTTCTCCTCTTGCAGTTGGGTTTGGTCGACGAAGACTCCACCGGCTCGCTCTGGCATGACACCCTCACAAATGGCACTCTATAGATGCTCGATCCTTCAATCTCTGGTGGATGCTCCATCTGGGATCGATACTCCCACCACCGCTCCCTCACAATCGGATTCGGTGAATCTGTTTGCTCCATGGCCCAGACGAGCAACTCTATGTACTCCCGTCCGACTCCCTTCGGGAGTATCGCCGCCTTTTCGCTCTGTTGCAGATATTTGGCCATGGATGTCGCCGTCGCTGCTAGTTGGTCCTTCTTGTCAAACCAAGACTGTATCTCCAACATCCTAGCTAGCTTCACAGTGTCGCCGTCTGCGATCCTCACGTATCGGTCGTACTCCTCCATCGATCTACTTCTCCACAGCACCTTCACTCACCGGCGGTGGTTTTTTAATGGAAGAGGAGAGGGGCAGCGCTGGTTTTGGTTTAGAACGGGAGAGGAGCGACGCTGGTTTTGGATTGGAACAGGAGAGGAGGGGCGGTGGTTTTGAAATGGAAGAGGAGAGGAGCGGCGCTGGATTTAGATTGGAACAGGAGAGGAGCGGTGGTGGTTTAAGAGGAGAAGAGCGGAAGAGCGGCGCTGGTCTTGGAAGTATTTTTTTGTTTTGCGTAATTTGGTTCAATGTTTGACCACGTACTGTATTTGACAAGCAAAATGTGAATGCATGTCACCAAAAATTGTATCGTTTGGTTCGTATTTGAATGTACTTTCAAATTATATTATTTTTGCAACGTATAACATATATTTTATTGGCAAAAATCATGGACAATTATGACCCAGAATAAAAGGGGGACTAGTTAATGTGGGGTCGCTTTCTTAATTGAAGGGTAAATTGATTTTGATTTTGATCCAGTCACAGCGCGCCGGCCCTCTCGTCCAATCCTAAATCGCTGTCGCACGCTCCTCTCCCTCTTCGCCATTGCAAAACCACCTCCTCTCCTCTCCATCATCTCCATTCCAAAACCACCGTCTCGCCTCTCCCTCTTCTCCATTGCAAAACCACCTCCACTCTCCTCGGACGAGGATCCCCTGACGTAGCCCATCCTGCCATTGAGACACTGACACATGGGTCCCACCAAGCACGGGGCCCACCTGTCAGTGACCGAAAGGCAGGGGAACCTCTCCTCTCCATCATCTCCATTCCAAAACCACTGTCTCGCCTCTCCCTCTTCTCCATTTCAAAACCACCCCTCTCCATCATCTCCATTCCAAAACCACCGTCTCGCCTCTCCCTCTTCTCTATTGCAAGACCACCGTCTCTCCTCCCATCTTCCAAAGCTAGCACCGAACCACTTAGAAGGACATCTATGGAGGGAATGCAGCAGCGAATTAGGCAGATCACTGGCGGCGACCAGGCAAAGTTAGCTAGGTTGAAGGAGATCCTTACTTGGTTTGACAGTGAGTGGGAGATTTCGAGGATGGTGAGGGCCATGTGGAAATGTATGCGAAAGAGCGAGACGATGGCGATGTACTCCTCGGCGGCAGTGTTGGAAGACGGGTTCTGGCAAAACCCTTAAGGTTCAAACTCTGGGGTGCGCGCGAAGTTCTTTCCCTCCTACGATCCCTGCCCTAACTTGCTAAGATCTTGCGGACGAACTCCACGAACTCACTACACAAGAGACATAAGGTTTACACTGGTTCGGGCCACCGATGTGGTGTAATACCCTACTCCAGTGTGGTGGTGGTGGATTGCCTCTTGGGCTGATGATGAATAGTACAAGGGGAAGAACAGCCTCCTGAGGTTGAGGTGTTCTTGCGCTCTAGCACGGCTAAGGGTTGGTTCAGGATCTGATTATGCCCCCCCCCCTTTCTATGGTGGTGGCTAGTCCTATTTATAGAGGCCCTGGTCCTCTTCCCAAATATTGAGCGGGAAGGGATCCGACAACGGCCAGATTTGAAGGGGAACATCTGGTACAGCTTATCCTGACAAAAGCGGTCTTCGCCTGCAAAAGGCTCTGGTGGTGATGCCGCCTTGGGCTCCATGGTGACCTCCGTCTTGCCGTCCGGCTGGTCTTGGTCTCGTTGCACCGATATGGAAACCCTTGCCCGATGCCTCGGTACTCCGCGACTGCGCTTGCTTCCTTAGCACCAAAGGGGAAACAAGGACCCTGCGCGCGCTGGCGCCCGCCTGGTCTTGATCGTCATGGCTCACGTCACGCGAACCTCGCGAGGTTTGCCCCGCCTTGATGTCTCCGCTCCTCGCGAGCCAACCTGGTGAGGCCACTCCTAAGGAGGTCTTGTGTCGCCCGCCTTGCGAGGCTTGGCCCCTCGCGAGGGTCTTGAGTGCCTTGTTAATGAACATGGGCTGTACGGGCCCACACGCAGAGCCACGCCGTGGGCTGCAGGCAGGCAAGTCTGGGGACCCCCGTTCCCAGAACGCCTACAGTAGCCCCCGGGCCCAAGGCGCGCTCGGGCTTGGCTTCGAGGCGAAGCCAATGGTCAAGTGCGGAGCGCCACGGGCCCCAAAAGCCTGCGGCCTTGGTCGACGCGTGGCGGTTGATTGGACGTGGGCGTCTCCGCTTCCCCACGCTGCCTCGGCAACTGCCCGACTTGACAAGTCCCTGCGACATGCAAGGAAAAACCATCATTACATGTGATCGCGGGAGGCGCCGGTTGGCCTTCTCCTACTATAAATGGGGAGGGAGGCAGAGCCCCTGTCGCCCATCTCTTCCCAGTCCGTTTGCTCCCTCCTCCTTGCTCCACCGCTAGTAGCAATGGCGCCGTCGAAGAGGTTCTCTACCGCGGAGAAGGGCAAGGCCCCTCGCAAGGGGCCCGACTCTTAGGCACCCAAGCGTGGACGCGGCCATCCCCGTAAACACGCCGCGACCACCGCCGCGGCCCCCGCTCGCGGGGTGGCGCCGCCATGTGTGGCCGGGGTCGCTTCGATCGCGGCAGCCCCGTCGACGAAGGGAGGCGCGCCGTGGTTGTGCGGCCCCCCGGCCGCGCTTCCACTCGGCAGAGGTGCTGCGGGAGTTCGTTGTCTAGTCTGAGGATCCAGCCGATAACTGGTTTCAGCTTCCCCGCTCCTTTGCCGACGAGGTGCCGGCCTCCGGTCCAGGCGGACTCTGGCTGCAGGCAGACGGTTGCTGCAGCAGGGCTTCTTGGGTGGTGGTCGAGGTCTCCGTCGTGGGCAACATAGCTCTGGCCCGTGGTTGGCAGACATTTTCCCGTGCGCGCGGCCTGGGCAGGCGGTGCACCCTCCACTTCAAGTATGATGGTGACGCGACCCTCTATGTGAGGGTGTTTGGGGAAGATGGTCGCCGCACCGGGTGCTGCCCCGAGGTGAACGACGGCGAGGAAGTGCTCGGCCTCGGCGATGGCCATGACGAGGGCGAGGGCGAGCCCGTTGGCCGCGCCTCGTCCAGCTACGGTGGCTCTTCTCTCAGCGACAGCTCCAGCAGTCGCGGCTTCGACCAGCCGCCATGCCGTCGCACTCGCTTCGAAGGTGGTAGCGGGTCGTCTCGTCGTGGAGCCCCCGTGAAGTGCGAGGAGGGATCCGGCTGAGCCCGGGACGTCACCAAGGGCCTGCCCCCGAGGACCGCTACAGGGCAAGCGCCACTTTTGTTCTGTTCTTCCTTTCCTTCCTACATCAAAAATGAAACCAGTATGTGCCCGAAGGGGCGTGTATCGAACTATGATTCCTCAACCATTATGTTATGTTTGTTGTTTCCGTGCTGTGTCTTATTTAGTGTGGAGGTAACTTAGCTTGGCGCGTTCTGGGTAGCTTCTCCTTCACGAGGCACTTGTTTCCTCGTGCTCGTCTTGACTTAGTGGTCGCTCAGGAACTACAAAAAATTCGTTAGGAAGCTCGCTAGGAAACTTATCGTTCGCCCAAGCCTTGACCCGGCGCTTCGTATTGTCACGACCGGATTTTCGGGATATCAATTTCCCAGAAAACGGCCTTTGTGCTTACCAGCCCCAGGATTACTGTTAGCTGATGAGACACCAACTTGATACAAGAATTCCAAGCAAGGTACAAAAATATGTAGTACAAGACCATGGTGGCCTAGGAGTGCAACACTGGGTTTCTAGTGGTTGATGGCGGAAGCGGTTTGAGGTACATCTGCGTCTATGGGACTCCATTTCCCACAAGAACAGCTGACCAGGATAACTCCTATCTTCGCTAGGCTGCTATCGCCAGAATGCAGGTTCCGGGGCTGTCGTCGTGATGCTTATCTCCAGGCAAGGAATCTGGCCAAGACAATAGCCAGGGACAAGCCAGTGAGTACGTTTGAATGTACTCGCAAACATTCAGAACACGGGTATAATATAATAAGAGATAATCATATTCCGAAACATTTTTATGATGATAAGTCTGTCATGAATTTAACGAAAATCTGCGATGCACGTGTGCAGAGGAAATATGGACATGCAATACGGAGGTAAAAGAAATGCACTGAGCGAGTGTCTAAAATGACTCCTCGAAAGGTTGCAAATAACTTAACAATTCCGCAGTCGGGCGTCTGAGCGACACCACAAAAAGGGCTTATAGAAGATAAATAAACAACAAGCATGCCGCAGTCGGGCGTCTGAGCGACACCACATAAAGGGCTTACAAAATATAAATAAACAACAAGCATGCCGCAGTCGGGCGTCTGAGAGACACCACATAAAGGGCTTATAAAAGATAAATAAACAACAAGCATGCCGCAGTCGGGCGTCTGAGCGACACCACATAAAGGGCTTATAAAAGATAAATAAACAACAAGCATGCCGCAGTCGGGCGTCTGAGCGACACCACATAAAGGGCTTATAAAAGAATAATCACAGTGAATATCCAGGAGGTAGAACCATCCCAGGGATACTCAATAAAGTACATAATGTAAATGGTTAGTCCATAATAACAATAATAATAAAACATGATCCTCAGATGTCACAGGTCATAAACAAAAATCTAGTTTAGCCGTTTCTCCATCCGAAGACCGTCACTGAGTTCTAGCTAATACGTTCTCCACCCGAATACCGATACTATGATCTATCTCAGACTGAAGTCCTTACTCATGAACATGGCTATCCAAAAGGATATGACCTCTGCAGAGGGTGTACTTTCCACCCACGAGTAACGGATTTAATTAGTCCTTCAGGACTAATTCCGTCTACGGCCTTTTAATTGAAAACACGCCTGACCTGCACACACCAGCTTAACTTACCGGTGTCTGGAATCACCCACGACACCCGTCAAGCAAACTCTAAGTGGGGAGGCTACAACCTCGACGTAGCATGGGATCAAATTTATATACGCGCGCTCTAAGGGGTGCCCCCCTCTCGGTCCCAATCGGAAACACCCATGCCCCCGGACCAGGTGGCATGCCTACCGGATGCACCCGGTATCTTCCACCATGGCCTCTCTGTACGGTGTGTGCTTTGGTAAGGGGTTGACAACTTACTGAACCATACCCCGTCTGCGACAGGGACAAGTGGCAGTACAAACAATTTGGGAAGATACTGATCAAGACTCGACCTACGACCGACTCAGGTGGTCCAAGTATTCTCCGAATGATCAGCATAACCAACAATGTTACCATTAAAGGAAAATAAATCACCACTCATCAAGCCTCACCATGCCATACCGGACATACTCGTCTTGACGAGGAACTAGGGACAAGCTCGTGTCTACCCAAGACCACGACTTTCCCGGCTTCCTTCCGGTATGCATGAGGAGCTCACGAGGATGATTCCAAAACACTAGCGTATCCATTGCTGACCGCAAAATATCTCCAAAAAGCACTCATGCACGAGACTTTATCGTTACATAAAGTTAACGCATACTCCAAGTCAAAAGGTGTTGTAATCGTATCAGGACACCACAACAAAATATTATGCCAGAGTTCAGAAATGCTTGCCTTCAAGAGTATGCAAAGGATGCACTTTTTGGAAGTTTTCCCTCTCTCCAAAATCCTATTTTGAGAAATATTCAAATAACAATTATTTCAAACACAGTATAAAAGTTATCTCAAATATTTTTGAAATAAATCTTAAAATAAACTAGACGAAATTTGAGAGAGGTAGGAAAAAGAATCAACTCATTTGGAGTTTTATTTTAAAAGTTATAGCCAGTCAAAGCTTGGTCAAATCTCTGTTTTTAAAATAAAACCAGAAAAGAAAATGTTTCGGGAGAAATGCGCTTTCGCAGTAGAGGAGACGTACTCAGGACGTCCGCGCCTTCACTTAATCAGAGGGGACGGACACGCGGGTCACTGATAGTGGGTCCAGAGGGCCCACTGGTCAGGTTTGACCGTTCTTCCCTCCCTCCTCTCTCTCTCTGCCCGAACGGTGGTGGCCACCGGCGATCGCCGTCGACGAACGGCGGCCCTTCGAGGGCACCTGAGGGCAGGGATGGACTCGCTAGGTCGGGGCGGTCCTCTCGGTGGTCGCTGGGTCGTCGGGGGTGGAAGAAATCGCCGGCGGCGAGCTCCGCGGCGGAGGGGGCTACGGTGGTGAAGTGGTTTTTGGGCTCCGGTGGTCTCCGATTGAGGTTGGGTAGTTGGGCAGCTCCGCAAGGACAAGGGGAAGCTACTGGTGGCATCGGTTGGGCGAGGGAGTGGCTGGCTGCGATGTATTTCACCGGAGCTCGGTGGCGGCTGAACCAGCCGGAGTTGGGGAAGATGGCCCTGACCGGTCAATCTACGGCTAGGGGAGAACCAGGGGGAAGGTATGAGGTTGCTTGAGGTCTTGCACGAGCTCGGGGGTCCCTTAAATAGGTGCTCGGGGTTGGGCCGCGGCGGCTGAGGATAACATCGCCGGCGACAGCCGTGCTGTAGCCGCAGGGCGACGTGGCGGCGACGAGCGCGTGCCGACGAGCTTCGGGATAAGACTGGGCTATTCACGGGGGCAGCTGGCGAGCTGGGGTGGCTTGGGTGGCGCCGTCCATGTCAGAGATTCGCTGCCGACGCCGGCGTGCCGCCAAGAGCTCTGCCAGCGGCGCTGTAGGGAGACAGGGGTGGCGTGGAGAGTGGGCGAGCTAGTGCGCGGTTCAGCGGATGAGCAGGGGCCAGGGACGGGTCGCGTCGAGTGTGGCAGTGCGGCGCGGCGGCTCAGTGCGCGCGCGTGCAAAACGTGCGCTCTGGGTGCGCCCAGAGCAAGTACGGAACCTGCTCGATGAAATGCCAGGGCGGTCTAGCGTGCAAGGGTGGAGCTAGCAACTAACAGGACTAGGTTAAAGATAGCTGGGAGTTCAGTGGACAAGGTTGCTGGGTCATTGGAGCAAGATCACAGTGCAAGCTAGGAAACATGCCCAAAATTGACTGTGCACCCCAGGTGTTCGACAGAATGCCAAAAGCATCTAGGCAACTCTTGGAGTGGCCAAAATCTCTAGATCAGGGTCTCTTTAGGTGTGGATGATGAAGGCAAGATCATATGGGCAAAACCAGAAACTTGTTAGTGCAAGTTTTGCAAAACCACAGTTTTGGACAGAAAGAAAAAGGGTTTATAGCATGCACTTAAAAACCTCCAATGAGTCCACTCTCCTGGACTTAAGGGTTTGGAAGGAAGGGTTAAAAGCAGGAAAAATGTCATGGGCATTGGAGCAAAATAAAATAGAGTTGCTGTACAAATCACCAAATTGGGCCAGAATGAAAAAGAGGGTGATTCACTCAAATTTTTCAAAGAACATCACTGGGTTTTTGCATGAAGATGAATTGTATGCATCCACTGATATCTCCAAACACTTGGAAGAATTTTTAAAGAAATATTTAAATGGGTTGTAGTGCAAAAGTGCCCACTGGACCAGATTGGAAAAGTTGGTGTAGAGCTCAAAATCTCCAATGGCCAACAGATATTTTTGCATAAAAGTGATGTGGAAACATCACATGACATCCCCAAATTTAGGTGGAATTTTTAAAGGCATTTGTCAAATGGTTGCAGTGCAAAACAGGCTCTAAATTTTCTGAAAGATCATTTTTTTAAAGGATAAAGCTCTGAGAAACAATTATGCAAATAAATCCCCTGACAAAGAATTGTTTTTATAAAGAGGGCATACAAGTCCAACAATACCTTTTGAAAGTTTTTTCACTAGAGGTAAAAATCCAAAATAACAAAAGGGTAAATCTTGACAAAATGGAACAGTTTTATTTCCTGAATTTTTTTTAATAAATATAAACAAGGTCAAAATTTTGGGGTGTCACACGTATCGCGGTACCCGAGGGGCACGGATTAGGAGAGATGCACCAGCTTGTGGGCTCGAACGAGGGTGCCTCGCGAGAACACAGGCGGAAGGGAGAACACAGACGGAAGGCAAAGAGAAGGAAAAATGCTCACGAGGACACCTGCCTAGCCCCCTCGCGAGGTATGCGAGAGAGAGAACACAGGTCGACTAGAGTCGGAAATGGCGGCAAAGGTGACAGAACCAAAAAAGCAAGGAACACCAAAGCAAACTTCGATTAAAAGAAGGCGAGCCAACTACGGAAAGCAAATGAAAAGCCGCGTCCGGCACCTAGTCTAGTCTTCAAGTCTTCTCACCAGCGCGGAGCTAAGTGCTGCCACTAGGCGTGGGAGGGAGCCCCCGAGGCCCAAGGGCGGCACTCCTGAGACTCCGGGGCGTGTATAGCCCCACTCATTATTACATGAGAGTGTCACGGGCGGTGATTCTTCACAGGCACCAGGCCTTTCTTCACAGGCACTGGGCCTTCTTCGTAAGCACTGGGTCTTTCATCACAGGCACTGGGCCTTGCTTCACAGGCACTGGGCCTTCTTCGCAGGCACTGGGCCTTTCATCACAGGCACTGGGCCTTGCTTCACAGGCACTGGGCCTTCTTCGCAGGCACTGGGCCTTTCATCACACGCACTGGGCCTTGCTTCACAGGCACTGGGCCTTGCTTCATGGGTAGAACTTTCGGAGATGCTAGATGTTCCAGGCATTCTGGATGGGCACTCCGTCCTGCGTCTCCAGGCGCACGGCGCCAAGCCTGGAGATATGGACGACCTTGAACGGGCCCTCCCACATAGGTGAGAGCTTGTGCAGCCCTTCCCTGGAGAGGACCCGCCTCAGGACGAGGTCGCCCGCCTCGAGCGTCCTGGAGCGGATGTTGCGGCAGTGGTATCGCCGCAGCGCCTGCTGGTACCTTGCCGCCCTCAGGGCAGCCTCGCGGCGACGTTCCCCCCAAGCACGAGGTCCATCCCCCGCGTGGTGTCCTGCTGCATTTCATCAAACGCCAGGACCCATGCGGAGTGATGCTTGACTTTGTGAGGGAGGACCACTTCGGCTCCGTAGACGAGGAAGAACGGGGTCTCGCCCGTCGGCTTGGTGGCGGTGGTGCGGATGGACCACAACATGGACTGGAGCTCATCGTGCTAGCCCCTGCCGCAGGCCTCGAGCTTCTTCTTGAAGGTCCTGGTCTTGAGGCCCCTCAGGACCTCCGCGTTGGCGCGTTCGGCCTGACCATTGCTCCTGGGGTGCACCACCGAAGCGTAGCAGTTCTGCGTTCCAAGGTTAGCACAATATGTTTTCAAGAGGTTACTAGTGAACTGCGAGCCGTTGTCGGTGACGATGCGTTTGGGGACCCCGAAGCGGCTCACGAGACCCTTGATGAACTTGACCGTGGAACCAGCTGGGATGGTGCGGACGGCCTCCACTTCCGCCCACTTGGTGAACTTGTCAATGGCAACGTAGAGGTAGCGGTAGCCCCCAGGCGCTCGAGGGAACGGGACCAAGATATCCAGCCCCCAGATCGCGAACGGCCTTGTGAGCAGGATGGTCTGGAGGCCCTGAGCCGGCTGATGGGTCTGCTTGGCGTGAAATTGGCAGGCTTCACAGGACTTCACCAGCTCGGCGGCGTCGTTGAGTGCCGTGGGCCAGTAGAATCCGCTGCGGAATGCCTTGCCGACGAGGGTTCGTGATGATGAGTGGTGCCCACAGTCTCCTTAGTGTATGTCAGATAGCAACTCCTTCCCCTGGTCCCTGGAGATGCAACGCAGTGAAACATCATTTGGTCGCTTCCTCTATAACTCACCGTCCTGGATGCAGTACGTCGTGGCTTGCCAGGCTACGCGCTCCGCGTCCTCCTCCTTCTCCGGCAGCGCCCCTTGCATCAGGTATTCCTTGAATTCCTTGGTCCAGCATCCCTCTTGGGGCTTGAGCGCCAAGAGCAGGCGAGCTCCTGAGGTCGGGCCACAGGCTGGGGCTCCTGTGGTAGGCGGCTGCGGGAGCTCCTCCCGAGGCTGAGCTGTGCTTGAAAGTGGTGGTGTCGCTGACGGCTTGAAGAGCCGTTCCTCAAAGATGTCGGGCTCTTGGGGCTGCCGCTTGGATGCCCTCTTGATGATGTCATCAGCTTCCTTGTTGGTGCCCCGGGGCACGTGCTACAACTCTAGGCCCAAGAACTACTTCTCCATCTTGCGCACCTCCGCGAGGTATGCCTCCATATGGTCGTCCTTCGGCTCGTATACCTTGTTGGAGAAGTTGACGAGGAGCTGCGAGTTGCCCTTAACGGTAAGGCGCTTCACCCCCAGAGCTGCCGCGGCTTTCAGGCCAGCTATGAGGCCTTCGTACTCTGCGATGTTGTTGGAGACCTTCTCGCCCTGCTGAAAGCAGAGCTGTATGGCGTAGTAGAGTTTGTCCTGAGTGGGGGAAATGAGTACTGCTCCAGCCCCCGCGCCCTGGTGCATGAAGGCACCATCGAAATACATGACCCAACCGTCTGGCGCCTCACTCCCCGGCGAGGTGGACCGGTCCTCGCCCACCTCAAGCGTTGGGGCATCCATCCATTCCGCCACAAAATCAGCTAGTGCGGCTCCCTTGATGACCCTGGTAGTGTTGAACTCCAACTGGAATGCCTGCAGCTCGATGTTCCACTCAGCGACCCTTCCAGCAGAGTTGGGGCTCCTGAGCACTCTCTCTAGTGGGTAGGCTGAGATGACCTTGATGGGGTGGCCCTGGAAGTAGTGTCGCAACTTGCGCGAGGCCACCAAGAGCGTAAGCAGGAGCTTCTGAGGCATGGGATATCGAGCTCTCGCGTCCTGCAACACCGTGCTGACGAAGTACACCGGTTGCTCGATGAGGGCCGGCGCGTTGGTGGGGCTCGGGTCTTGGGGTGTCTCCTGAGGTGGTGGAACTCCTGGCGCCTCATTGCTTGCGGGAATCTTTGCGACGTCGTCTTGCCGAGCTTGGTCTTCTGTTGAGGCCGCTACGGCTCTTGCTACGCCTTCTTGATCTTGCGTCATCCTGGCTGGCAGCGTAGCTTGGTGAGACGCACCCTTGGCTTGTTGCTCTTCCCCAACCGCCACCAGCGCGGCGCTGGCGGAGTACGGGGTGGCGACAAGATAGAGTACTAGAGGCTCGAGAGGTCGTGGCGCCACCATCACCGGAGGGCTGGTCAGGTATCTCTTGAGGTCTTGAAAAGCTCGGTCGGCCTCCGGGGTCCACTCGAATGGGCCCTTCTTCTTCATCAACTTGAAGAAGGGTAGGGCGCGCTCTCCCAGCTTGGAGATGAAACGTCCCAACGCAGTTACCCGACCAGCCAGCTTCTACATTTCCTTGAGGGTTTGCGGTGGGCTCATGTCATCAATGGCCTTGATCTTCTCCGGGTTCGCCTCGATCCCTCGGTGGGAC
This sequence comes from Aegilops tauschii subsp. strangulata, assembly GCF_002575655.3. Classification (NCBI taxonomy): domain Eukaryota; kingdom Viridiplantae; phylum Streptophyta; class Magnoliopsida; order Poales; family Poaceae; genus Aegilops; species Aegilops tauschii. Next base: position 493,371,518 of record NC_053039.3, read on the forward strand.
ACGAGGAATCCCAGCAACTTGCTGGAAGGTACACCGAACACGCACTTCTCTAGGTTAAGTCGCAAGTTCACCTGGCGCAGGCTCGCGAAGGTCTCCTCCAGATCTTGGATCAAGGTTCTTGCCTCCCGAGACTTCACCACAATGTCGTCGACGTAGGCTTCCGTGTTTCTCCCAAGATGCCGCCCTAAGGCGATGTGCATCAACCGCTGAAAGGTCGCGCCCGCGTTGCGCAGTCCGAAGGGCATGCAGGTGTAGCAGTACACCCCGCACGGGGTCAGGAAAGCGGTCTTTTCCACATCTTCTACCGCCATCTTGATTTGGTGATACCCTGAAAATGCATCCAGGAAGCACAGTAGGTCGCACTCGGCGGTGGAGTCGACGATCTGGTCGATGCGTGGAAGTGGGAATGGATCTTGGGGGCAGGCCTTGTTGAGGTTGGTGAAGTCGACGCACATTCGCTCCTTCCCGCCCTTCTTCGGCACAACGACGGGGTTTGCCAACCATTCGGGGTGCCGAACCTCGCGAATGGCACCCGCCGCCTCTAACTTGCGGGTTTCTTGGACGATGAAGGCCTGCTTCTTCGTGGACTGCCGTCTCGCCCGCTGCTTCACGGGGCGCACGTTGGGGCACACCCTTAAGTGATGCTGAATCACCTCTCTCGGGACTCCCACCAGCTACTTGGGTTTCCACGCGAATATATCCTTGTTTGCGCACAAGAACTTCACCAACGCTTCCTCCTGGCTTGGGTCGAGGCCGGCACCTATGATAAAGGTGGATCCTGAGGACCCGTCCTCGTCGACCGGCACCTGCTTGGTTTCCGCCTTGTCTTGGGTGAACAGCTGCTTCTTCTTGGTTGGTGCGCCCCCCTTGGCTTCGGGGGTGCCCGCACCGGCGGGCTGCGCCGCCGCGGCGGTCTTGAGGGCGAGCTTAAGCACCGTCAAAGGACTCCTTGGAGTCCCCCTTGACGGTGACTACGCCTTTGCTTCCAGGCATCTTCATGAGGTTGTAGGCCGGATGGGTCGCTGCCATGAACTTAGCCAACGCTGGGTACCCGAGGATGGCGTTGTATGGGAGGCCGATGCGGGCGATGTCGAAGTCGACCAGTTCGGTGCGGTAGTTGTCGCATGTGCCGAAGGTGACGGGGAGGCAGATCTGCCCCAAGGAGTGGGCGGTGCCACCACCAACTCCTGAGAAAGGCTTGCTGAGGCTGAGCCGCTCGAGCGGCATGTGGAGAAGGCTGAAGGCCTCCACGGAGAGCAAGTTGAGGCCGGCGCCGCCGTTGATGAGGGTCTTGGTGACGGCCACGTTGCAGATGGTGGGCGTGCAGAGCATCGGAAGCATGCCCGAGCCGGTGGTTGTGATGGGGTGGTCTTCTGAGTTGAAGGTGAGGTCGGCCTCAGGCGCAGCCCAGCCCGACGGAGCCCCCGAGCGCTTGGAAGCGGTGCCTATCTGATGAAGGAATGGCTTGATATGGCGATCTGAAGGTGGTGCTTGAGAGCCGCCTAGCAGGGCCGTGACCGCGTGATGCGCCGGTGCCTTGTAGCGCGAAGTGAAGAGGCCGCATAGCTCCTCCCAAGATGTCACCGTGGATCCGGGGAGGTTGAGCAGCCAGGCGCGCGGCTCGCCTGCGAGGGCCATGGGAAGCCAGTTGGCCATGACCTTGTCGTTCCCTCCGGCCTCGAGAACGGCCTCCTCGTATGCCAACAGGAAAGCTGACGGGTCCGCCGCGCCGTCGTAGCGTGGCGGCATCTCCGGCTTGAACTTGGGCGGCCATCGCACCTGCCACAAGGCGGGGGCCAGGGCTCGGAGCCCCCTGGCCCCGTCGTCAGCGCCTGTCGTCGGAGCTGGGAACGAGACGCCTGCCATGCGGATGGAGCGTGTCGGCGACGGAGCTCCGGCGCACCCCTACCTGGCACGCCAAATGTCGGATGTGGGGCTCCGGCAAACCCTTAAGGTTCGAACATTGGGGTGCGCGCGAAGTCTTTCCCTCCTACCGATCTATGCCCTAGATCGCTAAGATCTCGCGGACGAACTCGACGAACTCGCAACACAGAAAGACACGAGGTTTATACTGGTTCGGGCCACCGTTGTGGTGTAATACCCTACTCGAGTGTGGTGGTGGTGGTGGATTGCCTCTTGGGCTGATGATGAACAGTACAAGGGGAAGAACAGCCTCCTGAGGTTGAGGTGTTCTTGCGCTCTAGCGTGGCTAAGGGTTGGTTCAGGATCCGATCATGCCCCCTTTCTATGGTGGTGGCTAGTCCTATTTATAGAGGCCCTGGTCCTCTTCCCAAATATTGAGCGGGAAGGGATCCCACAACGGCCAGATTTGAAGGGGAACATCTGGTACAGCTTATCCTGACAAAAGCGGTCTTCGCCTGCAAAAGGCTCTGGTGGTGACGCTGCCTTGGGCTCCATGGTGACCTCCGTCTTGCCGTCCGGCTGGTCTTGGTCTTGTTGCACCGATATGGAAACCTTTGCCCGATGCCTCGGTACTCCGCGACTATGCTTGCTTCCTTAGCACCAAAGGGGAAACAAGGACACTTCGCGCGCTGGCACCTGCCTGATCTTGATCGTCATGGCTCACATCACGAGAACCTCGCGAGGTTTGCCCCGCCTTGATCTCTCAGCTCCTCGTGAGCCAACCTGGTGAGGCCGCTCCTGAGGAGGTCTTGTGTCGCCCGCCTCGCGAGGTGTGGCCCCTCGCGAGGGTCTTGAGTGCCTTGTTGATGAAGATGGGCCGTATGGTCCCACACGCAGAGCCACGTCGTTGGCCGTAGGCAGGCAAGTCTGGGGACCCCCGTTCCGAGAACGCCGACAGGTAGTCATGCCGCAGTCCTTCGAGTTCATCGAGTATCTCCTCTGGGCGATGGAGCAGACAGATTCGCCCGAGGGGAAAGTCAGGCGGAGGTGGTGGGCGTACAGGTCGAAGGTCGAGCACCCAGAGGATAACGAATTGATCGAGTACGGTGTGCCGTTCGTGAGGGTGCAGAGCCAGCCGGAGCCACAGGAGTATTCTTCCTCCCACCGCAAGAGGATGCCGGATGGCGCGACGTCGCTTACCCGCCGTTCTCCACGGTTCCCTCGACACTTGTCAGCGTTCTGGGAACGGGGGTCCCCAGACTTGCCTGCCTGCGGCCCACGGCGTGGCTAAGCAAGCAGGCCGTACGGCCCATCTTCATCAACAAGGCATCCAAGACCCTCGCGAGGGTCCAAGCCTCGCGAGGTGGACGACGCAAGACCTCCTCTAGAGTAGCCTAGCCAGGCAGGCTCACGAGGAGCGGAGATATCAAGGCGGGGCAAAACCTCATGAGGCCCTCGTGACGTGAGCCATGACGAACGACACCAGGCGGGCGCTAGCGCGCGCAGCGTCCTTATTTCCTCTTTGGTGCTAAGGAGGCCAGCGTAGGCGAAGAGTACCGAGGCATCAGGCAAATGTTGCTATATTGGTGCAACGAGACCAAGACCAGGAGGACGGCAAGACAGAGGTCATCGTGGAGCCCAAGACGGCGTCACCACCAGAGCTTTTCGCAGGCGAAGACCACTTTTGTCAGGATAGCTTGTACTAGCTGTCCCGCTTCAAATTTGCCCGATGTTGTTGGCTCCCTTCCCGCTCGATATTTGGGAAGAGGACCAGGGCCTATATAAGTAGAGCTAGCCACCAAAGTAGAGGCATCTCATCTTAGCTTGATCCAACCCGATCGAGAGCCTACCCTAGCCAAAAGAACACCTCAACCTCAGGAGGCTGTTCTTCCTTTGTACTATTCATCATCAGCCCTAGAGGCAATCCACCACCACCACACTGGAGTAGGGTATTACACCACAACGGTGGCCCAAACCAGTATAAACCTCGTGTCTTTCTGTGTTGCAAGTTCGTCGAGTTCGTCCGCGAGATCTTAGCGAGCTAGGGCATAGATCGGGAGGAGGGAAAGACTTCGCGCGCACCCGAGTGTTCGAACCTTAAGGGTTTGCCGGAGCCCCACATCCGACATTTGGCGTGCCAGGTAGGGGTGTGCTGGAGCTCCTCTCCACCAACCTGTGCCCCGTGCCGCCGCACGACGCTCCCATGGCGGGTGCCCCGCCATCCACCTCTGCGACCGACGTCGGCATCGGGGCATCTGGGTACCGAGCCCTGGCCCCCGCCCTGCACCGAGTGCGGTGGCCGACCAAGTTCAAGCCGGAGATGCCGCCGCGTTACGACGGCGCGGCAGACCCGACACCGTTCCTGCTGGCGGACGAGGAGGCTGTCCTCAAAGCCGGAGGCAACTACAAGATCATGGCCAACTGGTTCCCCATGGCCCTTGCCGGCGAGCCGCGCGCCTGGCTGCTCAACCTCCCGGGATCCACAGTGGCTTCCCTGGGGGGAACTCCGTGACCTCTTCACCGAGCTCTACGCAGTGCCAGCACACCATGCGGTCGCGGCCCTGCTGGGCGGCTCTCAAGCACCGCCTTCAGATCGTCACATCAAACCATTTCTCCGTCAGATCGGGGCCGCCTCCAAGCGCCCGGGGGCTCTGCCAGGTTGGGCTGCCCCAGAGGCCGACCTCACCTTCGACTCAGAAGACCACCCGGGCTCCACCGCCGGCTTCGGCATGCTCCCAATGCTCTGCACGCCCACCATCTACAACGTGGCCATCACCAAGACCCTCATCGACGGCGGTGCCGGCCTCAACTTGCTCTCCATAGAAGCCTTCAGCTTTCTTCACGTGCCACTCGAGCGGCTCGACCTCAGCAAGCTCTTTTCGGGAGTGGGTGGCGGAGCTGCCCACTCTCTAGGGCAGATCCGCCTCCTTGTCACCTTCGGCACACGCGACAACTACCACACTGAGCTGGTGGACTTCAACATCGCCCGCATCAGTCTCCCATACAACGCCATCCTCGGGTACCCAGCTCTCGCTCAGTTCATGGCGGCAACCCATCCGGCCTACAACCTCATGAAGATGCCAGGAAGCAAGGGCGTCCTCACCATCAAGGGGGACACTAAGGAGGCCGTGACGGCGCTCGGCTCGCCTTCAAGACCGCGGCAGCAGCACAGCCGGCCGGCGCCGGTACCCACGAGGCCAAGGAGGCCGCGCCTACCAAGAAGAAGCAGTTGTTCACCCAAGACAAGGCGGAAACCAATCAGGTGCCGGTCAACGAGGACAGGTCGTCGGGGGCCACCTTTACCATAGGAGCCGGCCTTGACCCGGGACAAGAAGAAGCCTTTGTGAGGTTCTTGCGCGCAAACAAGGAGATATTCGCGTGGGAGCCCAATCAGCTGGTAGGGGTCCCGAGAGAGGTGATCCAGCATCATCTAAGGGTATGCCCCAACATACGCCCCGTGAAACAGCAAGCCAGACGACAGTCCACTGAGAAGTAGGCCTTCATCGTCCAAGAGACACGCAAGCTGGAGGCGGCATGCGCCATCCGGGAAGTTCGATATCCCGAATGGCTGGCAAACCCCGTCGTAGTGCCGAAGAAAGGCGGGAAGGAGCGGATGTGCATCGACTTCACCAACCTTAACAAAGCCTGCCCCCAAGATCCGTTCCCGCTCCCGCGCATCGACCAAATTGTCGACTCCACCGCCGAGTGCGACTTGTTGTGCTTCCTGGACGCGTTCTCTGGGTATCATCAGATCAAGATGGCGGTGGAAGATGTGGAGAAGACAGCTTTCCTAACACCATCTGGGGTGTACTGCTACACCTGCATGCCCTTCGGGCTGCGCAACGCAGGCACCACCTTCCAGTGGTTGATGCACATCGCCCTGGGGCGACAGCTCGGGAGAAACACAGAGGCCTACGTCGACGACATAGTGGTAAAGTCTCACGAGGCGAGGACATTGATTCAAGATTTGGAGGAAACCTTCGAGAGCCTGCGCCGGGTGAACTTGAGGCTTAACCCGGAGAAGTGCGTGTTTGGTGTCCCCTCCGGCAAGCTGCTGGGATTCCTCGTGTCCCACAGAGGGATCGAGGCAAACCCGGAGAAGATCAAGGCCATCGAGGACATGAGCCCGCCACAGACCCTCAAAGAGATGCAAAAGCTAGCGGGGCGGGTGACCGCATTAGGGCGTTTCATCTCCAAGCTAGGAGAGCGCGCCTTACCCTTCTTTAAGCTCATGAAGAAGAAAGGCCCGTTCGAGTGGACCCCGGAGGCCGATCAGGCCTTCCAAGACCTCAAGAAATACCTTACCAGCCCCCCGGTGATGGTGGCACCACGGCCTCTCGAGCCTCTGGTACTCCACCTTGCCGCCACCCCGTACTCCGCCAGCGCGGCGCTGGTGGCGGTCAGGGAGGAACGCCAAGCCAAGGGCGCGCTGCGCCAAGCCGGAGCTGAAGTGGCGCAGGGTCAGGAGCACGCAGCAAAGGCATCCGCTGGGGAAGACAAAGCTCAGCAGGACAACGTCGCAGAAGCTCCTGACGACAGCCAAGTCTCAGGAAACCATCCACCTCAGGAGATGCACCCATCTCCGCAGGACCCCAGCCTCGATAGTGCGCCAGCCCTCGTCGAACACCCGGTGTACTTCGTCAGCACCGTACTGCGAGATGCAAGGGCACGCTACCCCATGCCTCAGAAGCTCCTGCTCGCACTCTTGTTGGCCTCACGCAAGCTGCGACACTACTTTCAAGGGCACCCGATCAAGGTCGTCTCGGCTTACCCATTGGAGAGGGTACTCAGGAGCCCAAATTCGGCTGGAAGGGTCGCTGAGTGGAATATCGAGCTGCAAGCATTCCAGTTAGAGTTCAGCACTACCAGGGTCATCAAGGGGGCTGCGCTCGCTGACTTTGTGGCAGAATGGACGGATGCCCCAACACTTGAGGAAGGGGAAGACCGGTCCACCTCCCCAGGGAGCGAGGATCCGGACGGCTGGGTCATGTATTTCGATGGCGCTTTCGCGCACCAGGGCGCGGGAGCAGGAGCAGTGCTCATCTCGCCCACCTAGGACAAGCTCTACTATGCCGTGCAACTCTGCTTTCAGCACGGCGAGAAGGTCTCCAACAATATCGTAGAATATGAAGGCCTCATAGCTGGCCTGAAGGCTGCGGCAGCACTAGGGGTGAAGCGCCTTACCGTCAGAGGCGACTCGCAACTCCTCGTCAACTTCTCCAACAAGGTGTACGAGCCGAAGGACGAGCACATGGAAGCCTACCTCGCAGAGGTATGCAAGATGGAAAAGCAGTTCTCAGGTCTCGAACTACAGCACGTGCCTCGAGGCACCAACAAAGAAGCCGACGACATCGCCAGGAGAGCATCCAAGCGGCAACCACAAGAGCCTGGTGTCTTTGAGGAGCGGCTCTTCAAGCCATCAGCTACGCCACCTTTTTCAAGCACTACTCAGGCTCGGGAGGAGCTCCCACAGCCTCCGCTTACGGGAGCCCCGGCCTGTGGCCCGACCTCAGGAGCTCGGCTGCTCTTGGCGCTCGAGCCCCAGGAGGAATGCTGGACCAAGGAATTCAAGGAGTACCTGACACACGGGGCGCTACCGGAGAAGGAAGAGGACGCGGAGCGCGTGGCACGGCAAGCCACGGCATACTGTATCCAAGACGGCGAGTTATACAGGAAGCGGCCAAACGATGTCACGCCGCACTGCATCTCCAGCGAACAAGGAAGGGAGCTGCTGATTGACATACACGGCGGGGACTGCGGGCATCACTCATCGTCATGGGCCCTCGTCGGCAAGGTGTTCCGCAGTGGATTCTACTGGCCTATAGCACTCAACGACGCAACCGAGCTGGTGAAGTCTTGTCAAGCTTGCCAATTCCACGCCAAGCAAATCCATCAGCCTCCTCAGGGCCTCCAAACCATCCCTCTCACATGGCCGTTCGCAGTCTGGGGGCTGGACATCTTAGGCCCGTTCCCACGGGCGCCAGGGGGCTACCGCTATCTCTACTTCGCCATCGACAAATTCACTAGTGGGCGGAAGTGGAAGCCGTCTGTACCATCCCGGCCGGCTCTGCCGTCAAGTTCATCAAGGGAAGGGTTGCATAAGCTTTCACCCATGTGGGGGGCCCGTTCAGGGTCATCCACATCTCCAGGCCTGGCGCCGTGCGCCTAGAGACGCAAGAAGGGACACTATCCAAAACGCCTGGAACATCCAGCACCTCCGGAAGTTCTACCCATGAAGCAAGGCCCAGAGCCTGTGAAGAAAGGCCCAGAGCCTGTGAAGAAGGCCCGGTGCCTATGAAGAATCGCCGCCCGTGACACTCTCACGTAATAATGAGTTGGGGCTGTACACGCCCCAGAGTCTCAGGAGCGCCGGCCTCAGGCCCTGGGGCTCCCGCCCACGCCTAGTGGCACCACTTAGCTCCGCACTGGTGAGAAGACTTGAAGACTAGATTAGGTGCCGGACACGGCTTTTCATTTGCTTTCCGTAGTTGGCTCGCTTTTCTTTAATCGAAGTTGCTCTTGGTGTTCATTGCTGATTTGATTCCCTAGCCTCTTACCGCATTTTTCGGCTCTAGTTTGCTCATGTTCTCTGTCTCGCATACCTCGCGAGGGGGCTAGGCAGATGCCCTCGCGAGCATTTTTCTTCTCTCTGCCTTCTCGCGAGCCACCCTCGTTCGAGCTTGAAAGCTGGCACATCTCTTCTAATCCGTGCCCCTCGGGTACCGCGATACAAAACGCCAAGTCGAGGCTTGGACAGACGGCAAACCCTCTAGCGCACCCCCTAATGAATTTTTGCAGTTTCCAAGCAAGCGCAGACCACCAGGTTAAGATGGACGCGAGGAAACAAATGCCTCGTGAGGAAGAGGACGTCCTGGACGCACCAGGTAAAGTTATCTTTGCACAAAAATATCAACACGGCATTAGGATAACACGCACAGTGCGATAACTAAGGAACCACAGTTCGATACACGCCCCTCTGGGCCCATACTGGTTTACTTTTTTGATGCAGGAAAAAGAGCTAAACAAAGCGGCGTTGCCGCAATCCGCGGAGGCAGGCCCTTAGCGGCACCCCGAGCCTAGCCGCACCTTTCCTTGCACTTCACGGAAGCGCGGCGACGAGATGACCGCTGCCCCCTTCGAAGCGGGCGCGGTGGCGCGGCGGCTGGTCGTAGCCACCGCTGCTGGAGCTGTCCCCGGAGGAAGAGCCGCCAAAGCTGGAAGAGACGCGATCGTCGCCTAGGGCAGGCTCGCCTTCATCTTCATCGCGTCCGTCACCAAGGTCGAGCACCTCCACACCGTCGTTCGTCTCGGGGCAGCACCCGGCGCAGCGACCATCTTCCCCAAACACCCTCACATAGAGGGTCGACCCACTGTCATACCTGAAGTGGAGTGTGCACCACCTGCCCAGACCGCGCGCGCGGGCGAACGTCTGCCAGCCGCGGGCCAGGGCTATGTTGCCCGCGGCGGAAGTCTCGACCGCGACCCAAGAGGCCTTGCTGCAGCAACCATCCGCCTACAACCAGAGCCCGCCTGGACCAGGAGCCGGCAGTTCGTCGACGAAGAAGCGCGGAAGCTGGAGCCAGTTGCCGGTCGGGTTCTCCAACCAGACAACGAACTCCGGTGACACTTCCGCTGAATCGATGCGCGGACGGGGAGGCCGCACCACCATTGCACACCTCCCCTCGTCAGCTGGACCGCCGTGGCTAGGATGATCCCCTCCGCGTGGCGCGGGGCCGCCGCGGCGGTGGGCCACGGCGGGGGTCACGGCATGCTTGCGCGGGCGGCCGCGACCGCGCTTGGGCGCCGGGGAGCCGGTTCCCTCGCGAGGAGCCTTTCCCTTCTCGGCGGCAGAGAACTTCCTTCGTGGCGCTATCGGTGGCGCTGCAAGCAGTGGAGCAAGGAGGAAGAAGCAAGCAAGCGGGGAAGAGATGGGCGACGGGGGCTCCGCCCCCCTCCCCATTTATAGCAAGAGAAGGCCAACCGGTGTCTCCCACGATCGCAGGTAATGATGGTTTTCCTTGCATGTCGCAGGGACTTGTCAAGTCGTGCAGTTGCCGAGGCAACATGGGAAAGCGGAGACGCCCACATCCAATCAACCGCCACGCGTCAACCGAGGCCGCAGGCTTTTGGGGCCCGCGGTGCTTCGAATTTGACCCTTGGCTTCGTCGCGAAGCCAAGCCCGAGCGCACCTTGGGCCCGAGGGCTACTGTCGGCGTTCTGGGAATGGGGGTCCCCAGACTTGCTTGCCTGCGGCCCACGGCGTGGCTAAGCAAGCTGGCCATATGGCCCATCTTCATCAACAAGGCATCCAAGACCCTCGCGAGGGTCCAAGCCTCGCGAGGCGGACGACGCAAGACCTCCTCTAGAGTAGCCTAGCCAGGCAGGCTCACGAGGAGCGGAGATCTCAAGGCGGGGCAAAACCTCACGAGGCCTCGTGACATGAGCTATGACAAACGACACCAGGTGGGTGCCAAGCGGGCGCCAGCGCGCGCAACGTCCTTATTTCCTCTTTGGTGCTAAGGAGGCCAGCGCAGGCAAAGAGTACCGAGGCATCAGGCAAAGGTTGCTATATTGGTGCAATGAGACCAAGACCAGGATGATGGCAAGACGGAGGTCATCGTGGAGCCCAAGACGGCGTCACCACCAGAGCTTTTCGCAGGCGAAGACCACTTTTGTCAGGATAGCTTGTACTAGCTGCCCCCCTTCAAATTTGCCCGCTATTGTTGCCTCCCTTCCCGCTCGATATTTGGGAAGAGGACCAGGGCCTATAAAAGTAGAGCTAGCCACCAAAGTAGAGGCATCTCGTCTTAGCTTGATCCAACCCGATCGAGAGCCTACCCTAGCCACAAGAACACCTCAACCTCAGGAGGTTGTTCTTCCCTTGTACTATTCATCATCAGCCCTAGAGGCAATCCACCACCACCACACTGGAGTAGGGTATTACACCACAACGGTGCCCCGAACCAGTATAAACCTCGTGTCTTTCTGTGTTGCAAGTTCGTCGAGTTCGTCCGCGAGATCTTAGCGAGCTAGGGCATAGATCGGTAGGAGGGAAAGACTTCCCGCGCACCCCAGTGTTCGAACCTTAAGGGTTTGCCGGAGCCCCACATCCGACAACACTCGCCTCGTTTCAATGGCATCGGTAGGGTTTAAGGTAAGCTTCGCACTAACCTAATTTTCCATCTGCTCATGGTTACAATTAGTGTGACAACTAATAAAAATCATGCTTACAATCAGTCTCCGAGTACTACGCCAATCACCCTAAAATAGCTCTGGACCTTTGGGTCAAAGTTGTGACACTGTGTAGAAATAAAGAAAAATAGATTGGTGCTTCTTTCAGAAAAGAGTACACCCCTAGAAAACTGCCAATATAACCTACTAGTATTTTTTTAAGTCTAAGCTACTAGTATTTGGTTAGAGGATTTGCTGCCGAAAAAGATCCGTCCACAGTGAGCGCCACACATCCCACTGATGGTGGTGGATGCCAATGCTTAGATGGAGTAGGGTTGGTGTCGGTAATTTTTACTTGGCACCTCGCACTCTACATATATGTCGGTTCCATCCGTACATTTGTGCAGTTCCACCAAAATGCAGCCGAATAACCCTGTTTGCACAGATAATGAAAAGGCGTGATTACATTATAGTGGCACTAGTTGATGAAACATACACTAATACACGGAAGAAAATATTACATCATACTGGAAATCGACCCAAGTCTCCCCGATACACCTTCTGCCAATGATGAACATCAGTGTACAGCGGTAGTACAAGGAGGGGCCTTGAGACATTCAAATCTCTATTTTTGTGCAGATCAACTAAAATTAAGCACCCCAGTTTGTAGAAACGCTTAAACATTAACAGTGGGACTAGTTGATGAAACATACATTAACAAAGAGAAGCACTTTCTTTATCTACATTGGAAATGAAATGATAGAGAGGACACTCGCTCTATTTTAACTGCATTATTACTTCATTTTATTAGTGACACTAGGGTCGAGCAGGTGGCAAACGAGGTGTACCGTGCGTCGCAAGGATGAAGGCCGGGGGTGCTTAGACTGGGATGCTGAAGCTGGCTCTTTCAGTCCCTATCTTCCCCCTGATGTTTCTGTGGTAGCATTTGGGTTGTAATCCATACTTGGTCGAGCTGGAGCTGCGTCCCCCTACCTGCCTAGCTTATGTGGCGAACTTGTCTCCTGCTAGTACTCAGTCCGTTCTAGTAGTAGTTGCATAACTGCCCGTTTACACTGAGATGTTGTCGGATAATGGTTCTCTATGGTTGGGTTTCTTTAATGAAATCGGAGGGAACCCCCTCTTTCGATATATAAAAAAACAGTGGCACTAACGGTGCCAAAACATTGCCTCAAATTAATAGTGCCACTAGATTAAGGTGCAAAATAATAACATTACTGCTTTATCATGGCAGTGCCAAAACAGTAGCACAAGAGCAGGATCAACATGCAGGATCTTTGGCGAACGGTCAGATCAAAAAGGAACATACCTCGTGATGGGAACCATATCTGTAGTGAACGCCATCATAGAAGGGATGACACCAGTAACCAACATGGATGATTCAATTCATGGGACCTTTTGGTGCAGTTCACCTAAAATGAAGCAATGTCCCATGAGCTAGCAGCTTCTTCTTCTTCTTTGTTTTAAGAAAAGGGCTCCAGCCCCGGTTCCATTTCCATCAGAAAACGAAACCCACAGAGCTTCTTCTTCATTAGTTGCAATAATATTGAGCAACATCAAGGTTGGTCGTGAAGCTCCTGGAGAGTAGGCGGACCAGGACAGTTGCAACTCTAACGAAAAGAAGCAACTTATCTTAATGGGAAATTTAGCAGGACATGAAAAAAAGTGCCATTGATTCATATTACTGGAGGCATTACATTGAAAACAACATTGGTTTAACATGTCCTTACTTTTAACAGTGCGACTACTACATTTTACCAGTGGCATTACATAAGAGCGGCTCGGGGCAACATGAAGGAAATATGCCCTAGAGGCAATAATAAAGTTGTTATTTATATTTCCTTATATCATGATAAATGTTTATTATTCATGCTAGAATTGTATTAACCAGAAACATGATACATGTGTGAATACATAGACAAACAGAGTGTCACTAGTATGCCTCTACTAGACTAGCTCGTTGATCAAATATGGTTATGTTTCCTAGCCATAGACATGAGCTGTCATTTGATTAACGGGATCACATCATTAGGAGAATGATGTGATTGACTTGACCCATTCCGTTAGCTTAGCACTTGATCGTTTAGTATGTTGCTATTGCTTTCTTCATGACTTATACATGTTCCTATGACTATGAGATTATGCAACTCCCGTTTATCGGAGGAACACTTTGTGTGCTACCAAACATCACAACGTAACTGGGTGATTATAAAGGTGCTCTACAGGTGTCTCCGAAGGTACTTGTTGACTTGGCGTATTTCGAGATTAGGATTTGTCATTCTGATTGTCAGAGAGGTATCTCTGGGCCCACTCGGTAATACACATCACTATAAGACTTGCAAGCATTGTAACTAATGAGTTAGTTGCGGGATGATGTATTACGGAATGAGTAAAGAGACTTGACGGTAACGATATTGAACTAGGTATTGAGATACCGACGATCGAACCTCGGGCAAGTAACATACCGATGACAAAGGGAACAACGTATGTTGTTATGCGGTTTGACCGATAAAAGATCTTCGTAGAATATGTGGGAGCCAATATGAGCATCTAGGTTCCGCTATTGTTTATTGACCGGAGACGTGTCTTGGTCATGTCGACATAGTTCTCGAACCCGTAGGGTCCGCACGCTTAAAGTTCGGTGATGATCGGTATTATGAGTTTTTGTGTTTTGATGTACCGAAAGTAGTTCGGAGTCCCGGATGAGATCGGGGACATGACGAGGAGTCTCGAAATGGTCGAGACGTAAAGATCGATATATTGGACGACTATATTCGGACATCGGAAAGGTTCCGAGTGATTCGGGTATTTTTTGGGGTACCGGGGAGTTACGGGAATACGAGGAAGAAGTAATGGGCCTCATGGGCCAAGTGGTGGAAGAGAGGAGGCAGGGCGCGCGGCCCCCCTAGCCCAAACCGAATTGGACTAGGGGGCCGGCCCCCTTTCCTCCTTTTCCTCCCTCTCCTTCCTTCTCCCTCTCCTCCTTCCTTTCCTCCTCCTAGTAAGAGTAGGAATGGGGAGTCCTACTCCTACTAGGAGGAGGACTCCTCCTCCTGGCGCGCCCTACAAGGGCCGGCCGGCCTCCCCCCTTGCTTCTTTATATATGGGGGCAGGGGGCACCCTAGAACACACAAGTTGATCTGTTGATCTCTCCCAACCGTGTGCGGTGCCCCCTCCACCATATTCCACCTCGGTCATATCGTATCGGTGCTTAGGCGAAGCCCTGCGTCGGTAGCAACATCATCACCATCATCACGCCATCATGCTGACGGAACTCTCCCGTGAAGCTCTGCTGGATCGGAGTTCGCGGGACGTCATAGAGCTGAACGTGTGCTTAACTCGAAGGTGCCGTACGTTCGGTACTTGAATCGGTCGGATCGTGAAGACGTACAACTACATCAACCGCATTGTGCTAACGCTTCCGCTTTCGGTCTACGAGGGTACGTGGACACACTCTCCCCTATCGTTGTTATGCATCACCATGATCCTGCGTGTGCGTAGGATTTTTTTTTTTGAAATTACTACGTTCCCCAACAGAACAAACATTAGAAGAGGATATCTGGGTTGGTCCCATTTTTGTTCGGTATATAGCCACCTTATACTGTGTGAGGCTAGCAAATCTAGTGCTGGACTTACTCTGTTGACTTGTCCCCCAGTCCCCACTTTCTTTCCTTTTTCAACCAATAGATTGGGTTTATATCGAGTTTGTACTGCGTTCCCTTTATTTCCTTATTAGACCTAGAGACCAGTTGGATAGCCAGTCTTTGCTAATTTTCGCCCCCATTATTTCCTCTTTCGACCAAGTCCTTGATTCAGGTAACAAATCTTCCCCCACCCCCACCCCCTTTCTTCCTTGTTTGAACCAAGTACTACTAGATTCGAGTGCATGAACTAGTTTTACCTCTTAACAGTAAAAAATCAGGTGGTTTTCGAACAGCCGATCGATCCTATCTACACGAGGGGGCCTGAGAAATAGTAAAAGATACAAATGCAGCGACGTCAGGAGCTCGGGAAGTAGAGCAAGTCCGGTTTCGAAGGAAGTTATACCTGAGGGCGCCGGGATGTCGATAGGTGGGCGGCGGGAGGCCAGATCTGCCCACACTACGGTAGCGAGGACGAAGGGCTGGGAGGCCCTCGCTCGCCAGCGATGCTTGGGAGAGAACGGCAAGGCACGCTGATCGAGAAGCGCCGGCAGTGGGTAAGAGCCGTCGCCGAGGACGACCGCGTGAATGTTGCACCTTCTCACCTTCCCCGGTGGAGAGGATCCGGCTGGATCTGTGACCAGCGGTGCATAGAGAGAGAGTGTGGCCACCGCTGTCGTGTTTAGATCTGGAGAGGACGAGACAGTGTGAAGAGAGCAACACTAGCAAGCAAGCGCGGAGGCTCCTGCCTATACAGTGGAGTACTAGTTTTCTCACCGGCCGGAGCCGGCTTGACCTCGGCTATGACTGTCGAGATGTCTTCATGCACGTGCCCCGGAGGCGCAGTTGTCGTCATTTTGATCTGAAGCACCGGATTATAACATATAAACGAAAAAATGCCACATGACAAGAAATCATAACCTCACTGCCCAAAGGAGACAAGATGAATCCCGACGGACAAACTAGACGAGGATCAAAGCTCAAATTAAAGATAAACTCGTAGAAAAGGGGTCCGTCGATAGATGTCCCAATTAACATAGCCTGCTTGACCTAGATGGCAGCCGAGTAGTCTTCGTGCATATGCCCCCAATGACTAGCCCAACTCAGTTGTCGCTGTTTAACCCTCGCAGTGATCCGAAGCACCTGACACCTAATTTTGCGAGATGACAAGAAACCTTTTTTAGATTTCTCACCAGAACTATAGCCCTGTACAACACAGCCTGCACGATATGTAGACGATAGCCAATCTAGGCGTGTCTGCTGGAGTCTGGTCACATGCATGGACGAACTGATCTTCCGTGTCTTGCAGGGATCGTCCAGGTACCAACGTATGTACTTCTATTAACTCACCCGACTTGCGGGGCCGGGTAGTGTGCCTATGGACGGTTCTCAATTGCGGTCCCACATGTGTGTGCAAACGCAATATGACGTGCGTTCCATTCGGAGAGCGGCGTGCCAGACTGACCGACCGTCTGGGGTGCAACGCGAACGCGGCGGGCGTGCTGTATACTCCGTACATGTGTATCGCCGTTTTCTTGAGGCTTTGCTCCATGGCGCAATCCATGGATACAAAATAGGTATACTGTACTATTTAAAAGTCGAGGGCGGGGCTTTTCCCGTGCGGTAGGCGGGGCAGTTCCACCTAGTCGGTTCGACAGAGACGCGAGAAGATGAGGGAGTAGGCTGCTGCAAACGTAGGGCTATGTGATTTGATAGTGAGTTACTGCTGGATAGGTGGGGCCCAGTGATTTGACTTGCCATTATTATTTTAACTGCAGCGCTATGACCGGCTTGAGTCTCCCGATTCCTGACCACCTCCATACAGGTGCCTCTCCCGATGCTCCACCATGTAGAGGCTGGCTCTTGCTTGAGAGCCCACTTCTCCACTTTTTCCTTGCCTCTTTCCCCCACATATGCAAAAATGCCATGTAAAGCGGGCTTATAGCCCACTATTGTACTTGATCCTACAGGTGCTAAGCCTACCACATAGGCATAAAGTCTGATGTGGCAAGTTAATTAAGAAGAGAGAGACTAGTTTGGTGACCCCGGGAAGAAACAGTGATAAGCGCGTGTACCTAGATGAAGCAAACTTAGCAACAAAAAACTAAGCACCTATGCATTGGGGACTTGAGTTGCTAAGCCATTTAATGCCCATAGCACCTCATCTAAGCACCATTTCATTGGAAGAGGTCACTCCTTGGAAAATGCAATAAATACTACGAAGAAAGAGATAGAGAGAAGTAAACAAAAAATACTCTTATAGCCAACCTTATAGCTAACCTTGTTGTATGAGTGACTAAGTGATGACCATGTATGACATGCCAACATCAGATAGCCTAACACACCGTGTTAAATCTCCAAGGGCACGGCCGCACGAGCGAGGCGACGGTCGTGGTAGGCGCGACCATGATATGGGCTGCTGGCAGCCCTTGGATCTGAGATCGAACGGTCGCATGCTAAGTTGCTGAAAATTTGCAGAATAACCCTCCAGGATAGGATATTCACCCATAGGTCTAGAATCACGCCATGCAACCGATCGATCTCAGATCCAAGGGCTCTCGGAAGCCCGTATCATGGGAGAATGGAAACCTTCGTATCACCTGTAATTTTCCCGACGCTTGACATGACATCGAAAGCCATTTAATTGGGCGTCGAGTAGACATGACATCTAATTGGGCCCCCATAGTACTGTGCATGAATCCATTGATCCACCAGGCAAGCCACTACCCTACCATTCGCACGCCCCCCCCCCCCCACTTGAAATTTTACAATTGATAAACCGCTCCTAGTCGTCCCGTCCTTTCACATTACGGCAGTTCCACTAATCCTAACCCTCCTCCCAAATCTCCATGATCGGCGGTGAGTACAAGGTGAGAACCATCACCGGCGATGAGTTCGACATCATCTACACCCGTTCTTCCGCAACGGTGAAAGAATGCCTTGCTCGCTTCAAACGCATGTTCGAAAACTCAAATGATGAGTGGGTTGCTGGGCTAGATGTTGAGTACACCACAGTCCTGGGAAGCGAGAAGAAACTAAAGGAGGCAGAGAAGAAGAAGCCCGCCGTGATCCAGGTTTGTGTTCATGACTTATGCTTGGTCTACCATATATGCCATGCCGACGTTGAGTGCGAGGAATTTAAGAAGTTCCTCAAGGGCGGCCGAGTCAAATTCGTTACTGTAGACTTTAGGAACGACAAGGAAATCCTGGGTCGGATAGGCCTCGTTGTAGGCGACCCCTTCGACCTCCAGAAGGAAGGGCTGGTGCCCTCCCTTGATCAGCCTTCAATGCTGACCCTGGCAGGAGCCATGGTTCATCCTTCGTACGGTGAACTAAAGAAACCTCCGCACACGTTTCATCGTGCATGGCAGCGGACTGTACTAGATATAGACCACATCTACTACGCTGCGATGGATGGATACCTCTGTTTCAATATCTACAAGTGTTGGATGAAGAGCAAGAGCCAAGTGTGCGGTTCAAGCAAAGAAGTATTGCCCAAGAGGAAGAGGGACAAGGACGAAGTCGAGGACGTGGACAAGGACTCCGAGTAAGGTGGAAGTGTCGTTGCTCATGGTGGTTCTAATGTAGTGTCTACCGGATTAGTTGCTTAGTTTAATTTTTGGTGTGCTTAGTTTTATTTGAGGGGTGTGTTGTGCTGAACCCCCAGCAGAACTATGTTATGTTTCTTCTTGTTATATTTCATACATTTCATCTTTTAGTTGGTATAGAACTACCACTCGTTTCTTGACATTATATACGTACAATATATATGGCCAACATCATATAGCCAGCAGTTTAGTTGTCAAAGAATTTCAGGGTGCTTAGTTTTGTCAAAGAATTCCAGGGTGCTTAGTTTTATTTGAGGGGTGTGTTGTGCTGGACACCATTAACTTATCATTGTGAGAATCGGCTTATTTTTGTCATGTAACATGGTCAACGGGTTTGACGTGAAAATAACAATGTCTAATGGCATTTCTGAGCAAACATCTAACTTAACGATGGCATTTTTTAGATATCTAATTGCATTTTTGAGCAGGCATCTCATGGATCGATGGCATTTTTTGAGTAGTTGTAACTTCTAATGGCAAAACTGAGTAGTGATACACAACTAGTGGCATAAATAATAAGAACCCAAGAATTAAATAGGTATGCTAATTTCTTTATTTCTTTATAACTTTGTGTGCGAAACAATATACGCTGCCCCCCCCCCCAGATTTTCTTTACAGAGGCAACATAGAACTATATGAGTGCCCTCTTAAATTTTGGAATTATTCCGGGTTCGTTTGGCCTTTTTTATACATTAATTGAGTTTCTGCTCATTTAATGTGCATAATTCAAATTTGAACTACAAGCACATGCTCCCGTGCACCAAAGTTGACTGAAAAATCACATGTGTGTCCTCGGGTGAATTTCTAGGTCCCATGCAAGAAATGGGAATGAAATTCAAACATCTGGGCATCGTGGTTCGGCTGAGAACATTGAGAAGCTTGGTTTTAAAATTCTTGTAAATCCAAAACACGCCTGAAAATCATGAAACTTGGCATGGTGTCATGCCATGGTACTACCATGCTGTGGTAAAAAAAATTGCAGAATAGGGACAAGTTTTGGTATAAGTTTCTTGCAAACCGGAGGTTCTCTCAAGAAGGCTCGTGGTTCTGAGAGGGAACGTGTCACCTTTGTGTGCATAATTCAAATTTTAAATACAAGCACATGCTCCAGTGCACCAAAGCTGGTTGAAAAATCACATGTGTGTCCTCGGGTAAATTTCTAGGTCCCATGCAAGAAATGGGAATGAAATTCAAACATCTGGGCGTCATGGCTCGGCTGGAAACATTGAGAAAGTTGGTTTTTTAATTCCTGTAAATCCGAAACACGCATGAAAATCATTAAACTTGGCTTGGTGTCATGACATGGCACCAACATGTTGTGGTAATTTTGCTGTCCGATTTGCGAAGGCGCACACATTAACAATCAACAAAGTCATTTTGGAACAAGTGCTGTCACCTTACAATCGGAAACACAAGTATTATTGAAACCGTGGGCGTTCTATTTACCATTTACGTGCTGCCACGCGTCCCCTTTTTTTATTAGCTAGGAGGCGCCGTGCAGGGTAGCTATTTGAGTACGGGAGGCGTGCGATCAGACCCCTGCGCATGCTTATCGGGAGGAGAGCCCTTTGACCTCCATCTGCCGTCCACCTCTGTCCCAAGGTCTCCATTAATGGTGCCCGAGCCTCTGTTTAATGGCGTGGCAATGTCTCACTCGACTGAGATTTAAGAGAGAAAAAAGAAATTCTGAAAAGAAAATTTTGCACGGATCTTGATGTAAGATCCGGCGGACCTATATAGCATCTACTGCGACTTATAGCAAGACTGATGAATATATATAAGGACGACGAGAGTGGATAATAATTGTCTTACATAATTAGGAAGATAATTAAAAAAGCCACATGTGGCTACGCCCGAAATACACAAGGGAAAAAGAAGAAGGAAGATGCATACAATGATCTGGCTCGCTGATCTCTACTTTCTTTATGCGCTGCAGGTCGCGGAGACTAGTTCTCGCGGTGGGCGATGATCTGTTTCATCAGTTTCATGTCCTTAATACGCTGCTTGGCAGCATCCATGGATTCCTCCACCAGCCTGTTGTGCTCGATGCAGAGCATGGCATTCTCGTCCATAAGTTTCTTGATGATGACACTCGTCCTCTGCAACAAGGCAGCGGTCTCCTCCTCCTGCTCCGCCCTTCCGGCGATCTTCGCCCTCAGCAGGTCATGCTCGCCCCGGCGCTTCGCATTGCCCTCCCCTAGTTGCCGGATGACGCCGGTAGCCTCGTCCTACATCCTCGCCCAGCCGGAGATCTGATCCATCTGGCTATGGACTATCGCATGCATGCGCCTATAAGAGTCCTCACCTGGCCGTGAGAAATTTTCCCAGGCCGCCGCGGCGCGGCGGGACCTCCCTGCTGCTTCGGCGGCATGGCGGGACATCTCTGCTGCTTCTGCGGCGTGGCCAGACCAGTCTGCTACATCGACGGTGCGGCGGGACCTCCGTGCTGCTTCGGCGGCGCGGCGGGACCTCTGTGCTGCTACTGCTGCGCGGCTGGACATGTCGGCTGCTTTCGCGGCGAGGCGGGACATCTCTCGTGCTTCCTCTTCCATGCTCACCTCTCCCTGGTGGAAATCTCTCGACCCAGAACTCACGCTGGCTATGGCTTGATTGACTTGATTGTTTTTTGTGGATGAGGAGTTGAGGAGGAATGTGCAGTCATCTTAGCATAGTAGTATTTATAACCGAGTACTACTAATACACTCCTAAGTGGGAAACCGTTTAGGTTGTGATCGGTGTGAACAGGTCTGCAATTAAATATAGCGTGGTAGTAGTAGTAATTTGGAATGTGACAAGACGCGCTCAAAATTTATTGACGGTTCTTGTTTCGAAGTGCGGCACTATTCCCGGATGGCGTAATGTCGGCACGTTTTCTCGGCCGTGGTGTAGCATATGCCATGGTACTAGTTCTTTTTCTACTGCTGTGTACGTGCAAAAACTGGCACCGTCGGATACATATCTTACACTTGGCGTTCGACAGGAATAGCCTCATGGCGAGCTATAGAGTAGTCTTTTTTTCAGACGCATTACACCTATCTCTCGGGACTTCTCGCACGCACCATCACTGCTCCCTCGGTCGATGCCACCCACATACAGTTGTACTCTGAGAAGAGGTGCATGCACGCACTTGTCCTCTCTCACACACGCATCTGTAGCTACGAATTGTAGTGTTCTCAACCATCCGATTGGCTCTATCATAGGTTTCACGTTGTTCCTTGGCCTTGAGATTGAGAAGTTTAAAACACAGAGGCTAAGATGGAGGCGCGAGGTTTTGGTTAATGTGCGGGCCGCACACGGCACCAACACGGCATGAGCTTCGTCTACCTGGTGCGCATGCAGTCGGGTGAGTTGTCCAAGTATAGACACAAACATGCCCTCGTTGGTATCCGCGCCTTGACTTTGGCTGGTCATAGTGGAGAGTAGCATAGACTAGTTACTAGTCTATGTTACTAGTACTTTCATAGTGGGTAGTGTCATATAGTATATGCATAATTTGGCGACGAGCGCTCTCTATATGTACCACCTTTTTTCTTTAATTACATCTTGTTAGTTTTGCTCCATGGCGCAATCCATCGATACTACTACTATACAAATGTATACATTTTTTAAAAGGCTAGAGGGCGGGGCAGTCTAGCTTGGTCCTTTTCACGAGAGGCGAGGGCCTTTGTGATTTGACGGCTCATTACTGCTGGAAGGCGGGGCCTTGTGATTTGACTGCTCGTATAAATGTGCCGACGACCTGAGGAGGAGCAAAGAACCGTGCGGTATACTCAAGTTTTCCACTAGAGTACGACGGAGGAGCACGAAACACGGCAGCCCAGTGCCATATCCTCTACTCTCTACTCTTATTATATATTACTAGCAAGAGGCATTGTTCTATTGGCGATAAAGAATGATCTAATTTTCTAGTCATCTCATTTTTAGCATTGTTCTATTCATGCCTTGCAGAGAAGGTGACACGTGCGGCCAAACACCCGAAGCAAAATAAGAAACACATGAGCAAAAGAAGAAGGAGGATTATCACCCCCAAAAATGAAGGAAGACACACACACAAGTCTGGGGCGCTGCTCTCACTACATGAAGGGTTGCTGGCCGCGGAGTCGTAACTGCTTCTTCATCGCCTCCACGACCTCCATCTCCTTGCGCGTCTCCTCCGCTATCTTCATCATTGTGTCCATGACGCGGGATTTCTCGACGCGAGCCTTCATCATCTATTCCACGGCCGCATTACGTACCTTGACAGCAGCCGGGTGCTCGATGCGGAGCTTCGCCAACTCCTCCTTCTGTTCCATGATGAGGGCCTGCAACATCTTCATCGAGGAACTACTATTCTCATGCAGCTTCTTCCAGCCGGCATTCTCCTCCTTCAGTAGGTCGAGCTCGTGGCAGAGCTTTGCCTTGTCCTCCTGAAGTTGCAGGATTTCGCCGGTCGCCTTCTTCTCTGAGGCAATGCTCTTCTTCAGCAGCATCACCAAGTTGGCGGTCAACTCCCCCTGCTCATTGAGCTCAGCGGGCATGTCATCGAGGCTCTCCTTCAGCAGCTCCACCAAGCCGTGGATGAACTCCTTCTGCTTATTGAGGTGCTTATTGAGCTGACCGGGCATGCCGTCGAGGGATAACAACTCCAGCGCCGCCAGCTCGGCATGTTCGCCTCCGCGTCTAGGGCGCTCCTGGGAGCCATCGCCTGCCCGTGAGAGATCTTTCGAGGTCTCTGCGTGGCGGCGAGCCCTCTCTTTTTTCTGTAGCCTTGATTGCCGCTCCCTTGTTACGAGTAGTTCTCGACCTAGAGCTCTGCACACCGGCCATGGCAAGGACGGACGAAGAAGGAGGACTTATGAGGAGGAAGGTAGAGTAATTTTCGGTTAGGTAGTTCCCCTTTTTATAACCTAAGTACTAGCACTAGTACTAAAACCTGCATAGTGGGAACACGTTCAGGTTTGGTACGTACTGGTAGGTGTGAGCAGGCTTGCACTTAATTGTAGCACTAGTACTTTTGAATGTGATGGAAACAAGGTAAAGATTAATTGATGGTTTTTGGTTTCGAGGCCCGAAATGGCTCCCGATGAGTTTAGTGGAACATAAATTTCAAGTAGACTACACTGCTCAGATGCTTAATATTATGTTACTGTCAAAAATTGGCACAAAATACGAAGGAGACCAATGGAAGTACTACTAGCAACCCATGATTTAACTACTTGCATGCGCGCAGTGGAGTAGTAATGTCTTTCTATCGCCCTCACCTCCACTCAATTTGCATGCGCTGTATTAATTGACCATCAATGAAGTGAAGGACTTTACACGCGTCAAATTATCACATGGGGTGGATCTTGGTACAAAATTGCGTCCGCCCGTGTACCCGCGTGTGCGTGCGAGGGAATGAGTGCGTGTGTGGCGTGCATGCACATCTTCGCTTCGTGCATGTACCGCCAGTGCGGCTCAGGGGGGACGAGTACATTCTTCTCAAACCAGCAGCACGTCACTGTGATCAATCCACACAAGGATGTCGCGACAACGCCTCCACATGTGCCACGTGGCTTCATGAACTGTAAGAGAGACACTATGTAGCATGCCATTGTGTTTTGCACATACTCGAAGTACAAGTAAGGTACACGTGCATTGCACGCGTCAGATTTTGCAACCAAATTATGAATAAATACCACACTGTAGCATGTAAGCTCTGAGTCATATATGCCTGATGTAGACCTTCATTTAATTCTTATAGTTCATCTCATTCAAAATCAATTAGTTTTTATAAAAAACCTAGGGCCTCTTTGATTCGCAGGATTTCCAAAACGCGGGAATAGGAAGAACATGGGATTAGAGTGGAATGTCGTCTTGAATCCTACAAGATGGTACGAGTGTTTGATTGTGCATAGAAAAAAACGCAGAATTCTTTCAAAGAGGTTTGAGTGGATGGGATGTTTCCTATGAAATCTAGTGCAAATGAATCATATGGAAAAATTCCTATGGTTTACAATCCTATGAATCAAACAAACAAGATAGGAAAAATTCCTAAGGATTAGAATCCTCCAAAATTCCTTCGAGAATCCTTTAAATCAAAGAAGCCCTTAATCTATTTTATGATTCATGGAATTGTGCGTTGTAAAGCATAAAGTAAAAACAAATAATGGAAATTCAACTAGAAAAAAAGTTTGAGCAGTTATGATACGGAAGATTCTAGAACAAAGGAGAACCACTGTTGTTTTGAGATTTGTGCATTATGCTTAAGTTCAACCATGGAGTCTGCTAGATTGTACATGTGGCAAAATCCGGTGGGGGGCTAGAAGATGGTGCGAGGGGCCGAGTGGAGGGAGACTATGAAGGAGTGCACAACTGCGAGATCGATATTTAGAGAGAGGGGGCGAGAACGTGCGCTGTTGCGCGCAGTGGCGGAGCCATGAAAAATGTCCCATGAGCTAGGGGGCAAAGCATTGCTAATCCTTTACGAGGAGGGCCAATTCATCAACTTAAACCATTTTTACCAGCAATTGTCTAATGATCACATTCATATTAGCTTCGATATATAGTGATGTTAGGGGGGGCAGGGCCCTTGCTGCCCCTGTCTTCGCCATTGTGCGTGTCGGGTGGTAGGTGCGACATATGCCAACGGGTGGCTTATCATTGTGGGAGCCAGTAAGACGTCGCCGGTGCCTGGAAACGGGATGAGGCGAAGACATGCACGCCGGCGAATCTTACCCAGGTTCGGGGCTCTCCGTGGAGATAACACCCCTAGTCCTGCTCTGCGGGGTCTCCGCATGATCACTAGATCAAAACGAGTAGCTACAAGTGCTCCTTGAGCTGTCGGACTCGAGGGAGAAGAAGAGCAAGGCTAGCTCTCTCTTTCCTCTCTATATGGTGTGTGTGTAACTCTATCAGACCAACCCTTTGCATGGGTGCCCCGGGGGGTTTATATAGGCCTACCCCCCGGGGGTACAATTGTAATCCGGCTGGGCGCGGGTCCCAGCCGTCAGTGTCTGTGTTCGCCGGCTTCTCCGCCGGCCTTTGGGGCCCGCCGACTGGTGGGTCCCGCCCGCTGCCGGCCTCTTGGTCGACAGGCCGGCCCCACCGCTTGGGGGTCTTGTCGGCGGCTGGTTACTGTAGCCTCGCCCCTGATGACGAGGGTTTTGTCGAGGTAAGCATGGCTACAGTGTGCCGCCTTGTGGGCTCTCACTGTAGCCTTACCTCGTCTTGTCTCCTTAATGTGGCACATGTCTCGAGGGAGGGGGTAGCCGGCTTCTGGGGGCCGGCTACGCCCCCGGCCGACTAGGGGAGGCCGGGCTGTCTTTGAGCGTCTCTCTGGCTAAAGGGGCCCGCCGCCCTCGGGCCGTACTGGCGTCTGTCGTGGATGACGTCGAGGCCAACATGGCTACAGTGCCGCGCCGTACGGGAGATGGCTGACCCGTACGGCGTCCTGTGGCCATGCCTGCTTCGGGATTCGGGGGTAGTGGGCTGTACTGTGGCCACGCCCCGTCTTATCTCCGTTATGTAGGCATAGTTTTGGTGGGTGCGGTCTTGGCCGGCTTCTTGGAGTCGGCGTTCTTCATGGCCGGCTTTTGGGAGTCGGCGTTCTTCATGGCCGGCTTTTGGGAGTCGGTCCTTTTGGAGCCGGCTTCCTGGAGTTGGCCATCTCGTAGCTATCTTGGGGGAGGTTTCTGGGAATGGGTCGCCTTCTGAGAGTCGGCCCCTGGGATAGCCGGCCGGGGGAAGGCGGCCCTGTGCTTCGAATGCTTGAAGGCTCAAATGGCCTGATAATTTCTTGAGAAGCCAGGGGGAGTCGGTTAGGCTACCCATGGCTATTTGCTCCGACAGTAGTCCCCGAAGCTGATTGAGCTTCGAGGTGGGGTGGGAGTCGAGAAGCTCGGTCAGCTTCCTATCTTGACAAGCCGGCATCTGGGAGCCGGCTTCGGCTAGGCGCGCCGTCTTGGCGAAATTTTTTGAAGTCGGAGGGCGGGAGTCTGTCGGCGCGCGCACCGGGCCACGGGCCGGCCACTTGCCGCCTGCGAAACACGTGGCATCCCTTGGCTAAAAAGCCTGCCAGCCCACGCGTGCGACGAGACGTCGCCGCAGGTCGGGGGCCCGCCAATCCTACGCCCGGGCCCAGGCGCGGATTCTCTGCGGCCCAAAGCCGCCCGCACGTCTTCCTGCGGCGGTTTCGGCACGCCTTTAGGGCGTAATAATCGCGGGGCGTGGGGGAGTGGGTGCAGTTTAATCCCAGGTCCCACCCCACGCCTCGCCTCCTCAGCTTCGCCGTGCGAAGCTATAATTTGGGGGAGGGGGAAGCGGCAGGCGCTCGCACGCCCCTCTCCTCTCCGCCATCTTCTTCTTTCTGCTCTTCCTTGTAGCAGCGCCTCGCCGCCGCACCGTTCTACCGCTCTTTTCTCCGCCGCCGCGCCCATTCTCGCCAGCCCTACGCCGCGATGCAGTACGGCGGGGATTGGGACGGCTCCAACGTCCATGAGGATCACGTCGAGTTCCTCCGCAAGACGCGGCAGCTGCCTGGCGCGGACAAGGTGCGGGTCCGTCTCGCGCCGGAGAAGGAGATCACGCCGGAGCCGGAGGAAGGCGAGCGGGTGGTCTTCCATTCGCATTTCTTGCGCGGCATCGGCCTGCCGGCAAGCGCCTTCTTCCGCTCCTTTCTTGAGTTCTACCAGCTCCAGCCGCACCACCTCACCCCGAACACGGTGGTGCTGCTGTCCGCCTTCGTCACCTTGTGCGAAGGCTACCTCGGTGTCCTCCCCACCCTCGAGCTCTGGGGGGACTTCTTCCAGTCCAAGCTGGGCACGCGCATGCAGGGCGTGCCGGCTCAGAGTGGCGCCTTCATCGTGATGCGGAGGGTGCACCCGACAACCCCTTCCCCGTCATCACGCTGATCCAGTCGGTGAAGCTATGGCAGAAGTCATACTTCTATGTGAAGAACGTCGCCCCGCAGGGCGACTACGTCAATCTGCTGGCTTACGAAGCCGGCCCGCCGGCGGGTAGGCGGCCCCAGTGGTCCTATTGGGCCGTGACGCTGACGCCGGCTGGAGCCGCAACTGTCGCCCGACTGCGGGTGATGATCCAGTCGGAGGGCTTATCGGGGCCCGACCTGCTGGCCGCCTTCGTCACGCGCTGGGTGCTTCCGCTCCAGAGCCGCCCTCATCGGATCTGTCAGATGAGCGGCCAGCTTGATCCGAGTCGGATGTGCACCAAAGACATGCCGCACGACGAAGTGGCCCATATGGTGAACTACCTTGCGAACTGCAAGCTCTCCGCAGAGTGGCAGTTTGGCAAGGAGCCATATTGCTGAGCTCACCCGCCGCCCATGGTATGTTCTCTTTTTCTCTTTCTCCTCTCTCAGTTTTGTCGTCGAGTTCCTTTTGGCCGGCTCTGACTAGTCGGCTTGTTTGGACAGAGCCCTCTTCTTCGGCCTGCAGGCGGGTCGGACGTGGAGCGCTGATTCGTCCTCGACCGGGCGGAGCACGATCTGGAGGACCCCGACTTGGGGGCGGCCGCCATGGACGACAACACCGAGGCGGGCGGTGGCCAAGCCGGCGGTGAGGCAGGCGGCTCCGGGCTTGGAGTCAGCTTCGACGATTGGCCGGACGATGACGAGGCGGAAGTCGTCCCACGCCGCCAGCCGGCGCCTGGCCACGGCGCGGGTTCCTCCGCCGCGCCGCCTGCTCGGGGCGGCGGGCAAAAGCGTCGTGTCGCGCCGGGCTTGTTCGGCAGTCGGCCGAAGAAGCCCAGAGGCGGGGCAGCGGCGACGAGGCGGGAGGAGGCGGCCGCGAAGGCGGCCCGCTTCCGCAAGGCAGTGAGGCAGCCGCAGACGGTGTCGGCGTAAGTATATACTCCTCGTGTATTCTTTTTTCTTTGATCTTGGTTTCTTCCGTGGGGGCGCGTCAGCGCACCCACTGGGTGTAGTCCCCGAGGTCCGAGTCGGCTGCTGAGCAGGCGGCTTGGAACTTCTTAGCGGATCTAGTTTTGCTATTCTTGCTCTTATTTCGCTCTTCTGCCTGTCTTGCAGGACTACCACAACCTCCGCGCGGCTGCCTTCAACTCCCAGGCTCGGGAGGTGACCCAGAAGACCGCTGACCTATCTGAGAGCCGGGGTAAGTGCTTCGTCCTTTATCTCATGTGGGGGCGCGTCAGCGCACCCACTGGGTGTAGTCCCCGAGATTCGGGCCGACTGCTGAGCAGTCGGTTCGGATCTTTCTTGACGACTTCTTATTGCTTCCTTTACTCTGCCATCCCTACAGCAGCCAACGCCAGTCGTAGGGAGCAGCTGGGAGGGTCTCAGGCTGCCCTCCGTGTTAAGGAGGCCGAGTTTGCCGCCTTGGCGCAGGAGCGTGACCGCCTGGCCAAGAGGTTGGCCGACCAGGAGGAGAGCCACAAGGCGGCCCTGAAGGCGGTGCAGGACAACGAGGCCGCCCTCCAGGGCGAGTACGAGACAGAGGCGGCTAGCTGGGCCGCAGCGAAGCAGACGCTGATCAATGGCTATGGCCAGATCGAAGATTTGGTTGACGGTAAGCCGCCTTCTTCTTCGTCCTTTCTTGCCGCTTGCCGTTTTTGGCTCGTTTTCTGACTTGGTGTTTTCTCTTCTTTCTCTTTCTTTCTTGCGCAGAGTACTTCCCTGGCTACTCTACCGCCGCCAACCAGATCATCGAGGCCCGCCGCGAGGCACAGAGGCAGGCTGGCGCCGATATTGCGCCAAACGCTCGCCGGTCGCTGGAGGAGCAGCTCTTGGCGATCCAGGCCCGCCTCCAGCCGGCTCGTCGCCTGCTCCACCGGCTTCAACGTGTCGGGGCGCAGATGTTGGCCGCCCTCTGGCCTGGCGAAGTGGTTCCCCGCACCCCCAGTCGGACTGCCGACTGGCTGGAGGTGGCGGTCGGCCGCTTCGAAGCCTGGAAGGCTTCAGCGGCTCGGTCCGGCGCCAGGCGGGCGCTGGAGTTCGTCAAGGCCTGGTATCCCGGGCTGAGTCTGGACTAGCTGGCCACCTGGCGGCAGCAGGCCGACACGGAGCTAGAGTCGGCGCGGCCGGCTATCATCCGGCGGGCTTCAGCGATCGCCGACTATACCGACACCAGCTCCTTCGCCCCTGAGGTGGACGACAACGGTGTTGCCCAGCCGGAGGAATGGTTTGGGCTGAACCCGGCAGACAGCGAAGACTCGGCGGAGGAGATCGACTCCAGCGACGAGGGCGAAGAGGAGGAGGAGGAGGGTGAAGACGCTGGGCCGGATGGTGGAGCGGCCGGCCTGCCTCAGCTTGATTGTGCCTCCAGCAACACGGCACGCGCGGGTGCACCGCCTGCCGCCGGCGATGATCAAGTCGAGACCCGCCAGCCGGCCACTCCTTCAGCTGGTGACGCCGTCTCCACCGACCAACCCGGCTCCCACACCACGCCTTTAGTCTAGTCTGCAATCTTTATTTTCCTGTCTTATCACTTTTAGAACAATATTTTGTTAATTTTTCACAATTCCACCCACTGGGGGTGTATTCGAACTATGTTGATTGCCGGCCTGTTGGGGGCTTTATATGTAGATATGACTATGCATGTGTTTGGCTTTTCCGTGTTCTTTGCTTTTCATCCTTCTGCTGTTTCCTTTGCCGCCCTCCCTTGGTTGCCGCCTCCCCAGTCAGACAGTTGCTCTGCAATCTGTGGCTGGAGACGTGCTTGGCCAATTGGGAGGGCAAGTACTCTAGCTTTGTTGGATTATAGCGAAGTGTTTGGGAAGCCGGCCAGCCGGCTGTTCTGATAGCCGGCAAGCGTGGTTGGAGGCCGTCTTTTCGCTATACAAGTTCATTAATCCTTAGCCGTTTTTCGTGTGGGCATCCTTTCTGCCTTGGCTCTTGCTAGTCGGACAGTCGGTTCTTCGAGCTGCGACTTTCAACAAGAGAGGACTCGGGAGCCGGCACACTACTTGTCTGACTTCAGGTAGAACTTTAATATAGCTTAAGGCAGCCAGTCCCCGGGCCGACTAGTCGAACCCGGTGCCAGACAGAAAATCAAATGTAATAATACATTCATGGATATGACACTCGTCACTCATAGATAAATGAAGGCAGTCCCCGAGTGCCCCTCGGAGGGCCTGTTGTTTTCGTACTTAATACAAAAGGGTAGTATGATACATACTGCTTTTAACTGTAAAATCTTCTCATGAGGTTCGCGTTCCATGGTCGCTCCGACTCCTTGCCAGAATCATCCCTCTTGCGTGCTCTTGGTTTTTGCGTGTCGATCAGCTGCTGGATCCGCCTTCTCATGTAGGGGAGCTCATCGGGCCCCAGCCCATTTAGCTCTTCAGCGGCCGCCTGAGCGGCTCGTAGAGTCTCGAGCAGGGTGGCGTAGACGGGGCGGTCCACCCCCAGCATGTTGGCGATAGCCGCGCCGCGCTTCTGGACGAAGCCGGCTCGGCTCGGCCTGCCACGAGGCGGCGTGCCAAAGGCGGCGCGGTCGACTTCGCGCTGGTGAGCTTCGGTGAGGCGCCTCATGGAGGCTATCTTCTGGCCTTCCGCGATGAGGGTGAGGCGGCGTGCCTCCAAGGTCTCGGCGTCGGCGTCGGCCGGGATGGGGACGGATAAGTCGTGCATCGCCGCTTGCAGGGCGTCGTGGGCGTTCTCGCCCGAGTTGGCGACGTGGCTGATGACGAACACTTCAGTGACAGCGCTGCTGCCGCTGTCAGCTCGAGGGAGAGGGTCGTCGAAGACCATCACGTCGGAGGGGTAGGCGTCGAGCGATGCCGTGTCGGAATCGACAAGCATCGGGTCGGTGGAGCCGACCGACTCCAAGTCTACAGCAGGCTCACTGGAGACGTGAAGTTGGTCGAGGAGGCTGACGAGGCGGCTCTCGGGGTAGTCCGTGCCCGCGTCGGACGCGGGCTCGTCGGAGATGCGAGTCTCGCCGAGCAGATCGGCGAGGCAGCTCGCTGTGCAGGCGTCGTCGACGCCTTGCAGCGCGTCGGGGCAAACGCCATCGGGCGCAGTAGGCTGGCTGCGCTCGCGGGGGAGGAAAAGTGTTCCCGTCCAGAACAGGTCTCCGGACGACGGTGCACCTGGCCCCACGGTGGGCGCCAAATGTCGGGTGGTAGGTGCGACATATGCCAATGGGTGGCTTATCATTGTGGGAGCCAGTAAGACGTCGCCGGTGCCTGGAAACGGGATGAGGCGAAGACATGCACGCCGGCGAATCTTACCCAGGTTCGGGGCTCTCCGTGGAGATAACACCCCTAGTCCTGCTCTGCGGGGTCTCCGCATGATCACTAGATCAAAACGAGTAGCTACAAGTGCTCCTTGAGCTGTCGGACTCGAGGGAGAAGAAGAGCAAGGCTAGCTCTCTCTTTCCTCTCTATATGGTGTGTGTAACTCTATCAGACCAACCCTTTGCATGGGTGCCCCGGGGGGTTTATATAGGCCTACCCCCCGGGGGTACAATTGTAATCCGGCTGGGCGCGGGTCCCAGCCGTCAGTGTCTGTGTTCGCCGGCTTCTCCGCCGGCCTTTGGGGCCCGCCGACTGGTGGGTCCCGCCCGCTGCCGGCCTCTTGGTTACAGGCCGGCCCCACCGCTTGGGGGTCTTGTCGGCGGCTGGTTACTGTAGCCTCGCCCCTGATGACGAGGGTTTTGTCGAGGTAAGCATGGCTACAGTGTGCCGCCTTGTGGGCTCTCACTGTAGCCTTACCTCGTCTTGTCTCCTTAATGTGGCACATGTCTCAAGGGAGGGGGTAGCCGGCTTCTGGGGGCCGGCTACGCCCCCGGCCGACTAGGGGAGGCCGGGCTGTCTTCGAGCGTCTCTCTGGCTAAAGGGGCCCGCCGCCCTCGGGCCGTACTGGCGTCTGTCGTGGATGACGTCTAGGCCAACATGGCTACAGTGCCGCGCCGGACGGGAGATGGCTGACCCGTACGGTGTCCTGTGGCCATGCCTGCTTCGGGATTCGGGGGTAGTGGGCTGTACTGTGGCCACGCCCCGTCTTATCTCCGTTATGTAGGCATAGTTTTGGTGGGTGCGGTCTTGGCCGGCTTCTTGGAGTCGGCGTTCTTCATGGCCGGCTTTTGGGAGTCGGCGTTCTTCATGGCCGGCTTTTGGGAGTCGGTCCTTTTGGAGCCGGCTTCCTGGAGTCGGCCATCTCGTAGCTATCTTGGGGGAGGTTTCTGGGAATGGGTCGCCTTCTGAGAGTTGGCCCCTGGGATAGCCGGCCGGGGGAAGGCGGCCCTGTGCTTCGAATGCTTGAAGGCTCAAATGGCCTGATAATTTCTTGAGAAGCCAGGGGGAGTCGGTTAGGCTACCCGTGGCTATTTACTCCGACAGTGCGCGTGTCTGAGAGATGAAGCGGAAGGCATGGATGATGAGAGGGGGGCGTTGGATATATAATTAATGTGGGTGTATTAGCTATATATGTAATCCCATATAGAGAGGTATAGATTGATCGATGTGGACGTGGGAAAGAGGGTGAGACCTCACTAGATATATAGATTGATCGGTTTATGTGGAAAACTATGAAAGACCTAGCTATATACACACACACATAGAGGAACATCGATCGTTGCGCATGCACGTGAGAGATAAAGAATGCCCGATATGATGGAGAGGGGGATGTGTGTGTGTGTGCCTTCATGGGAGACCGACCTGAAGAAAAAGATTGCATGTGTGCGATGGATAATGCCGACTGGTAGTGTGTGTGCATGCATGCACGAGAGAAAGTTAGTGGTACAATTATAAAGAGAAGACCAATGTGTGGGTGTAAAAGACTAGGTGAGGTCATAATCAATGTAAAGTTGAATTCAAATATTTGATTAAGAGATCATGATGTTTGAAACCCATGCATGCTTGAATATAACGGAGATCTGTGCGGTGTGGTTTGGAAACGAGCATGTTTTAATGTATACACATTGAACAAGGTCAGACTGGTTTGAATTTGAGATACCGATGGCAGACATCGTTTGGCCACATTGCATCCGTGCATGGACACACTATTCTAATTGGAGATGATGGGTGGCTTTCGCATCACATATCTATATCTATACCCTATATATATATTATATTTTATATTTTTTATATAGTGTGCGGATAACTTTAACTTTGAAAGATGGTCGTTGTATGAGGCCAATCCGATGGTGCAGAGCTGGCAAATTTGAGCACTACTGGCCGTTGGATATCATCTAGATTCCACCAGATTTTGCCACATGTACAATCTAGAAGACTCTATGGTTGAACTTAAGCATAATGCACAAACCTCAAAACACAAGCACTTCTTATTTGTTCTAGAATCTTCCGTATCAGAATTGCCCAAATGTTTTTCTACATGATTTGTTTTTACTTTATGCCTTACAACGCACAATTCCATGAATCTTAAAATAGATTAGCTTTCTTATAAAAACTAGATGATTTTGAATGAAATGAACTATAAGAATTAAACGAACATCTACATCATGCATATATGACTCAAAGCTTACATGCTATAATGTGGTATTTATTCATAATTTGGTTGCCAAATCTCATGCGTGCAATGCACGTGTACCTTACTAGTCTAAATGTTGTCTGTGTGTGTGTTTTGCATGTGAAACACATTGTACGTAGTATATCATACTAGTCTAAATTGTCTTTTTTTTCTTTTGGGTACACGTTAAGCTTGTTCTCCCGAAATTTCAAGCCGCGCCTTGTTATGCTGAAATTTCAAGCTAGCGTCTCTGTCTATTGGGCTGCGAAACTCCCGCCTCTTCAACCCGCGCCTTGTTACCCCGAAATATTTAAGATATATCTTTGTCTCGTTGTGCTCCGACAACTCCCTCCATCTCAACCCGCGCCTTGCTATTCCAAAATTACAACGCGCGCGAAAACTCCCACCTCTTGTGAAATCCCGACATGCGAAATGCCCGTGATACCCCTAAACCGAAAGAACCGCCTCAAATTGGTGGGGGTACTTTCGTAACTTACCCCACATTTCGGACAAGTGCGTCCCTAAGCCATGGTTCCCCACTCCCATCCCATCCGCCCACCCATTCGTACACCGAGGCCGGCAAAACCTACTAAGCCCCACACCCTCCTCCGTCCGCCACCCAGCCGGAGCCTCTTCCCCGACGACGTCGTCCACAGCAACACCTCGACGTCCCTCATCCACCGTATCGGATGAGGATCCATCATCGATCTGGTCGTCCCGCCGATTCAGCCACCCCGTCCTCCACCTCCAAGGAGCTGCCCCGATGTTCCCCTCGTCTTTCGCGCCACCTCCATTCCCACACCGCCGTCTTCACCTGCACCACCGGAAGAGCATCATCATCACCGTTTCCTCGGATGAAGCTGCGGCCTAATCGGCGCCACCAAAGAGGTTGTACACTAATCGCCGCATTTTCTTCTTGATTCGATCTCACGGTGCTGCCGGCGCTTGGTCCCGAGCCGACACGGCACGACTCCATCCACGGCGGCGTCGCCGGCCACTTCCTCCACGGCGTCGCTCCCTCGGCGGCGACGTCCCCATTAGTAGGAGCTGCTGCTGCTTTAGCTCTCGCTCGCGCTGCTGCTCTGCTCTTGCTCTCGGCCCCCTGCCTGGTCTACTCTTGCTCTTGCTCACGCTGCTGCTCTCGCTCTTGCTCTTGCTTGCAATGCTGCTCCGATTTAGCTACACTTCAGTCGACTGAATCGACTTTTGGGTTAGTCGATTTTCAGGGCGTGGGGGGCTCGCCGGAGTTAAGGAAGAACCAGCCGCAGCGGGGAGAGGGGCTCATCGGAGAGGTACCCTACTATCTATCTTAGGGTTCAGGGTGGGGGGTGGTCGCCGGCGGTGGTGGGGCGGTGGCGTGGGGATCGCCGGAGAAAAAGCTCGGCATGGGGGGGCCTAGAGGGATGGCCGGGGCGGCGGCGGACCGTCGGTGGGGAGTGTTTTCGGGGCGGGCGGGGCGGCGGACCGCCGGCCGCGGGCGGCGGGGGGAAGCTGTTTGGCCGGTGGTGGCTGGCGGCTCAAGGGGTGGAGGTTGAAGATGAACTGCAGGCCCTTGATTTCGTATCCAACGGCTGCAAAATCGACTGACCAGAGATGAAAAAGTCAGTCGACTGACGTGTAGCCTCACCTCTAGTGCATTCAGTTTTGACAGTAAAATTCAGTTTCGACAGCAAAATTCAGTTTCAACAGTTAAGTTCAGTTTCGACAGTTAAATTCGGTTTCGGCAGTTAAGTTCAGAGATGACCGGCTGATGTATACATCTAACACTTTGTGGTTATGTATTTTACGTCATCTATTGGAGATGCTATTAGAATTCCACTCAGGTTAAAGTTGTCTCTCTTGTCCTGCTTCAGCCTCGGCGTCGTACAACTCACAGGAGCTGCTCCAACGACGAAACCATCCATCACAGCAGAGCAGTACCTCGGGCTCCATCTCCAGACGCCTAAGATCTTCTTCCCCTCCTCCGATAGCCAAGTCAGCCGGAGCATCCTCACCGGCCAACCCAATCACGCTGAGATCGACATGGCTTTGCCAAAGAGGTTGTACACTTCTTGTGGTTTGACTTAATCTCACCATGCTTCTTTGCATCCTGTGATCTTCCAATTCTTGTGAACCAAACACCCAGATTGCCAGAAATCATGTGTTTTTAAATTCTCTGTTTTGCACGTGCATTCCTATCCTATTCCTGTCTATTTCCTATCCCTGCATTGTTAGAATCCTCAAATTCAAACAAGCCCTTATACAATTACTTCTGTTACAGATATGTGTCAAAGAAAACCTTGTGTGGTTTGTCCTGCTCCTGCGGTGCTGTGTTCCACCCCAGCTCAGCTGCTCCAACGACGGAAGGGTTCACCACAGCAGGAATTCGCTCTCCAGACTGTCTTTCACCGCCTCAGATCTTCTTCCCCGTCGCCGGCAGCCATGACAACTTCATTACCATCATCAACTGAGCAGATGACCTTGAGGACTACACGGGTCCGCAAGAGAGGTCGCACTCTTCCGTGTCTGCTTACGTTATGCATTGCTTAATATGATGACATGCTACTTTATCGTCGTGTTCACCTATTAGACTCCGACTCAGGTCCAAACTTATGCTGAAACTTGAGTTTTTAAATGGTTGTGGGGTACATATTGGGGCAGCAATCAGTACTATCTATCTACTATCTGGTTAATCTCGGGTGTCTACTATGAGTTTCATGTTGGGTGCAAACAAACATTAAAGGAGCCATTATCTGTATTTTTTAACTAAAGCTATTATCTGCCTGCTATCATTTGTTTTGGGTCTATCCACAGTTTGCTACCATCACTCTGGATTTGTGCATGCACTCCTTACATAATCTCACTATGTTTTACTCATATGCATGTCAGTTATTGTACACAATGGAACTGAACATGTAGAGCAAAAGAGACGAGCCTTGCGTGGCAATAAAATTTCATGCAGACGTCGCTCCATGGTGGGCGCAAAGGCAGCCCCCCCTCCACCCATTTCGGATCGTAATCAAGAGGAAGAAGCAGAAGACCACACCTATTTACCCCATGAGGTCTTCGCTCTAACTTGGCATGTTGATGTTGGTAAAATCACGCATATGGTGCCTTGCATTGCTTACTGTATACATCAAAGATGTCATCTGCTTAGTTTAGACATGCTTTGTGTCAATGCCATCTGTTTAGTTTCTTTATCATATATGTGAATCATGCAATGCCATCTTGTTTAGCCAGGCATCATATATGTGAATTTTGCAATGCCACCCTGGTTAGCCAGTCATCTTATATGTGAATTATATCATGACATCATTTTTTTATTACGTGTTAAATTTGTCAAGAACTTTAGTACATTCAATTACTCTTCCTGTGCATCAGCCATTCGGCACGGTCATGGAAAAATCTGGAGTGGAAACAAGGTCTTTAGAGCAGACAATGCTATCTGACGAAGCGCATGTCTTGCTGGTTACAGATAGCTCCTCAGAGGAGGATTCAGAAATAGATGACCAGTCCTATCCCCCCCCCCGAGGTGCATGCTCTAACTTGGCAGGGTTATGTTGCTCATATCGTGCGTATGGTATCTTGCATTGCTATGTCATTTGCTTAGTTTAGACATGCTTTGTGTGAATGCCACCTGTTTAGTGTCTAATTACCATATATGTGAATTATGCAATGCCATCTTGTTGCAAGACATTATATATGTGAATTATGCAATGCTATCTTGTTGCAAGGCATTATATATGTGAATTATGCAATGCCATGCTGTTTAGCCAAGCGTCATATATGTGAATTATATCATGCCGTCCTTTTTTGTATTTCTCATTGCTTTTGTCGACAATGTTTGTATATTCAACTGCTCTTCCTGTGCATCAGCCATTTGAATTGGTGATGGAGAAATCTGGAGTGAAAACAAGGTCTTCAGAGCAGACAATGCTACCTGGTGAAGCAGATATCTTGCTGGTTACAGATAGCTCTTTAGAGGAGGATTCAGAGGCAGATAACCAGTCTTATTATCCCCCTGAGGTGTATGCTCAAACTTGGCAGGGTTATATTACTCATATCATGCATATGTTGTATTGCAATGCTTAGTTTTTACATCATATACACGATATTGAATGCCATCTCCTTAGTTGACACATCATATATGCGATTGCCCTCTGCTCACTTCCTTAGTATATAAATCATATATTTGAATTATATCATGCATGATGTTTACATAGATAGCATGTATCTGAATTATGGCATGCCAACCCATTTTCTAAAGACATAATATAGTTATATCATCTCATCATGTTCACACTTCACATAGTCATCATATTTTGAATTATGTCATTCTATCCGTGAATTATATCATGCCATCATGTTTCCATCTACGGCATGTTTGTGATTTATGGCATGCCAACCACTTTAATAGACACATCGTATAGTTATATCATGTCATCCTGTTTACATAGTCATCATATTTTGAAGTATGTCATTCTATCCTGTTTAGTTAGCCATCATACATGTGAAATTGTGTCATGCTATCCTGTTTAATTAGCCATCATATATGTGAAATTATGTCCTGCTATTCTATTTGGTTAGACAACATAAATGTGAATTATTTCATGCCCTGTTTTCTTCCCTACTATCCATTGCACCTGTCTATCTTACAATGTCTGTACATTCAATTACTTTTCTTGTTTATCAGCCATTTCAATTGGAGGGGGTGATGGCAGTATCTGTGGGAGTAAAACACGGTCTTCAGAAAAGATCATGCTACCTGTCGATGGAGATAGAACCACGGTTGTACTTGCCCAAGAACCAACCCCACCACACATAACCCAGACTCACGCAGATTGTACCCCTACCCAGTTGGACAGAGAACCAGCTGATGAAGCTATGTACCTAGGGTAGGGTCATAGGCCTAACCTATATACCCTTCCCAAGGACATCACCCTAAAACCAGAAGCAGTCGAAGAGGAGTCATCATCCACTCGACCCTGAGGCATTCCACTCGGAATACTCGAAGTCACTCGACCATGAAGACTGTCACTCGACCACCAGAAGCTCTAGAGCTACTCCGCACTGCAACGGTCGGACATTACATCATAGCCTTAATGGTCATTATGTCTCTTTATTACTAGCGTTACCTGTAACGCCCCCCTCTTGATGTACCTTAAATCCCTTGTAACGTGGGCTGGCTGGGGTCCTGGGGCACTCTATATAAGCCACCCCCTCCACAGGCACAAGGGTTCGCACCCCGGTAAACATACATACGCATAATCCAGTCGACCGCCTCCGGGCTCCGAGACATAGGGTTGTTACTTCTTCTGAGAAGGGCCTGAACTTGTAAAAGTCGTGTGTACAACTTCGCCATAGCTAGGATCTTGCCTCTCCATACTACCCCCCTATTTTACTGTCAGTCTTAGTACCACGACAGTTGGCGCCCACCTTGGGGCAGGTGTCCTAGCGACTTACTGGAGAAGTTGCAATTTTTCCAATTCCCATCATCATGGTTTCTGGCGGAGGATTGGCCGAGGGCCGCGAGATCCATCTCGGCGCGCTCGTGTTTGTCGTCGACGACTCCGCTTGGCTCCAAGAAGCTCCACTCGACGTTCAGGCGCTCCCCGTCCGCGGGGCAACGCACTTTCGCGCGTGCGTCCGCGGCGTCCTTCTGCGGCAGCCGTCGACTCAGTACCGGTCGGCTCCTGTGGCATCCTCGCTCCCTGCCGCTCACCGGCGCAAGCGTTCCGGTCGGTCGCGGCTCCAGCGATGGGTGAGGCACGCGGTGGCTCGCCAGTCGGCCACCCCGCAAGTCGCGGTAATCGAGCCCGACGAAACTCTTTACAGCATGTTCGACCTGTCGACTAGCTCCATCGAGACTGCATCCGAGTGCGACAGCAGCGAGCCCGCGGCGGAAGTCCTGATGGTCAACGGACCGCGCAGTCCTCCTGGCTTCCCCCGCAGCGATGGTGGCGATGGCGGAGGCGATCCGTTGCATGCCCACGAGGAATACCGCCCCGAGCCTCTCTCTTCGCAGCAGAGGGAGGAACTTCATCGTCGTAACATGGATGCGCTCCACACTCCTATCGTTGGAGAAACCCCCGAGGCCCGGGCCTTGGAGGAGGTGCGCCTGGCCAACTTGGCTGAGCGCACTCGACTGGAGAATCTCCAGCACGCACTCGACGAGCGTGCTCGGCAGCGGATTCCTGAGTCCATTCGACGACAGCTTTTTCTGCCTCCAACTCAGGTATACCGAACTCCAATTCAGAATCTCACAGCTGCAGCCCGAATAGCAGAGTCGATTCAGCCCTCCCAGTTAGAACCTGGCAGACATTTGATGCAGATCATGGCTTTACTCCGGGCAGCAGGGGAACAAAACACAGTAGTGTCTCAGTCGCGGAATAGGATCCATAGCAGATCCATTGTAGTAGACACAGTCCAGTCGGCTCACAGCCCAAGATCGCCCCCGAGGCATGAGGGACGTGGAGACCAACGTGATCAGTACAGAAATCGTGAGCAGTATGATCACCGACTCGACCACGATGATCGTCGTCGAGTGCCCACGCCTCCCCAAGGAGTGGGTCATCCGCGCCTCGGCAACACGATGACAGACGCCCCCACAATGGTGGGCGAAGGATTCCAGCCGACCCCCGGGAGCCGGGCTTTGATGCGAGATCTATTCTCGTTCAAGGTCTGGTTGACAGGAACAGAGCGCACAGAGAAAGCCATGATAGAGATTACCCGACCGGCAGCAGAGTGCACGTTTCAGGTCTCGAGTGTTATAGCAGAGCCATCAGGGCTGAAGTGATTCCTCCCAACTTCAGATTGGCGACTGGGGTCAGCAAGTTCACTGGTGAGTCCAAGCCTGACACTTGGCTCGAGGACTACCGAGTGGCGGTGCAGATCGGTGGTGGCAATGATGAAGTGGCCATGAAGCGCCTTCCTTTGATGTTGGAAGGCTCGACCAGAGCATGGTTAAATTAGTTGGCACCGGGCAGCATATATAGCTGGGAGGAACTCGCCCGAGTGTTTGTTAGGACCTTTGAAGGTACATGCAAACGAACAGTAGGGTTAACAGAGTTGCAGTCTTGTGTGCAGAAACCGAATGAAACCTTGAGAGATTATATCCAGAGATGGATCACGTTGCACCACACGGTGGAGAATGTGTCAGATCACCAAGCAGTTTGTGCCTTCAAGGAAGGTGACAAGTATCGAGAATTGAATCTGAAGTTCGGTCGAACTGGGGATATGTCTCTGATTCAGATGATGGAAATTTCCACCAAGTATGTTAATGGTGAAGAGGAGGATTGGCTCCGGAGTGGCAAGCACAAAACAGTCGCCCACGAAACCGGAGGAGGGAACTCCAGTCAGAAGCAGAAGCGCAAAGCCGAGCCAGCTGCTCCTGGTGAAGCCTTAGCCGTGACTCAAGGAAAGTTCAAGGGGAAGCCCAAAGGGCCGTGGAATCCCAAGAAAGTGAAAGATCAAGATGGGAATGATGTGCTGGATTTACCCTGTCACATTCATACCAAGAAAGATGAGGAGGGTAACCTGATTTACCCCAAACACACCACTCGACAATGTCGGCTCCTGATTCAACAGTTCCGAGAGAAACAGCCCAAGGAAAAGGAAAATGAGTCGGACAAGGGTGAGGATAAAGAAGATGATGATGATGGTTTTCCCAACATCAATTCCACTCTGATGATTTTTGCTGATGTTGAAAGCAAAAGTCGATTGAAAGTTATAAACAGAGAAGTGGATATGGTTGCTCCGGCGACACCCAGTTATCTGAAGTGGTCATAGACTGCCATCACATTCGACCAGTCTGACCACCCAGCACGTATAGCCACCCCTGGGAGGCAAGCGCTGGTGGTCGACCCAGTTGTTGAAGGCACTCGACTGACTAAAGTGCTGATGGATGGTGGTAGTGGTCTAAATATCCTGTATGCGGAGACCTTAAAGGGAATGGGCATTCCGATGTCCAAGCTCAGCGAAAGCAATATGAGTTTCCATCGCGTCATACCTGGCAAGAAGGCTGAATCACTCGGCCAGATCGCCCTTGACGTGGTTTTCGGTGATTCCAAAAATTACCGCAAGGAAAAGTTGACGTTTGAAGTCGTGGATTTCCAGAGTGCTTATCACGCTATTCTGGGTAGGCCTGCTTATGCACGTTTTATGGCTTGACCATGTTACGTGTACCTCAAACTGAAGATGCCTGGTCCCAGAGGAGTGATCACTATCACTGGCAATCGGCAGAAGGCGGAAGAGTGCTTCCAAAAGGGCTCAAAGATCGCCGATGCACAAATGGCAGTAGTAGAATTGCAAGAGTATCAGAAAAATGCAGATCCGAGTGATTTGCTATGAGCCAAGAAGCCTGCCACAGACTCAGCATTTCAGTCGTCTGGTGAAACGAAGCCGATTCATATTCACCCGACTGATGCCAATGCCGCTCTGACTCACATTTCGACAACACTTGACTCCAAATAGGAAGAAGCGCTCACCCAGTTCCTCCGTGAGAACTGGGACATCTTTGCATGGAAACCTTCTGACATGCCGGGTGTTCCCAGGGGGCTGGCTGAGCACCGTTTGCGAGTCGACCCAAAAGTGAAACCAGTCAAGGAACATCTTCGACGGTCCGCCGTACAGAAGAGAAAAGCAATTGGTGAAGAAGTGGCTCGGCTCCTGGCAGCTGAGTTTATCCGAGAGATCTACCACTCCGAGTGGCTCGCCAATATTGTCATGGTCCCCAAGAAGGACAACTCACTTCGCATGTGCATTGAATTCAAGCGTATCAATCGGGCCTGCCCGAAAGATCATTTTCCTCTCCCCCGCATCGACCAAATAGTCGACTCGACTGCGGGGTGTGAGCGCTTATCCTTTTTGGACGCCTATTCCGGGTATCATCAGATCCGATTGTATGGACCCGATGAGATAAAAACGGCTTTCATCACTCCATTCGGGTGCTTTTGTTATGTCACCATGCCATTCGGCTTGAAGAATGCTGGAGCCACATTCATGAGGATGATTCAGAAGTGCTTGCTCACTCAAATCAGTCGGAATGTGGAAGCATACATGGATGACATTGTGGTCAAGTCACGTAAAGGTTCTGACCTGCTGGCTGACCTTGCTAAAACTTTTGCCAACCTCAGAAGGTATGATATCAAGCTTAATCCATCAAAGTGCACATTCGGAGTTCCTGGCGGAAAATTACTCGGTTTCCTCGTTTCCGAATGAGGGATCGACGCTAACCCAGAGAAAGTTGGCGTTATACTCCGGATGAAACGCCCTGTGCGTGTGCACGATGTCCAGAAGCTTACTGGTTGTTTGGCCGCCTTAAGTCGATTCATTTCTCGCCTCGGTGAAAAGGCATTGCCTCTTTATCGACTGATGAAGAAGTCT
The DNA here is from genome assembly GCF_002575655.3 of Aegilops tauschii subsp. strangulata. NCBI lineage: Eukaryota > Viridiplantae > Streptophyta > Magnoliopsida > Poales > Poaceae > Aegilops > Aegilops tauschii. Next base: position 493,414,588 of record NC_053039.3, read on the forward strand.
GATAAGTTCGAGTGGACTCCTAAAGGTGATGCAGCATTTGAAGAGCTCAAAGCCCTGCTTTCCACCCAGCCCGTGCTTGCTGCCCCAATCAGCAAAGAGCCTTTACTGCTTTACATTGCAGCCATTGGACAAGTTGTCAGTACAGTACTTACGGTCGAGCGGGAAGAAGAAGGAAAAGCTTATAAAGTTCAGCGCCCAGTATATTATGTTTCTGAAGTTCTGACTCCATCCAAGCAAAGATATCCACATTATCAGAAGCTTGTCTATGGAATTTATATGACCACGAAGAAGGTTGCACAGTATTTCTCTGACCACTCCATTACAGTCGTCAGTGACGCTCCATTATCAGAGATTTTGAACAACAGAGATGCAACTGGTCGAGTGGCAAAGTGGGCGATTGAACTTCTTCCCTTGGATATCAAGTTTGAGGCAAAGAAAGCTATCAAGTCCCAAGCAATAGCAGATTTCCTCGCCGAGTGGATCGAACAGCAGCTGCCGACTCAAGTCCACTCGAAGCACTGGACCATGTTCTTTGATGGCTCCAAGATGTTGAATGGTTCCGGTGCTGGGGTGGTACTGGTATCCCCCCGAGGAGACAAGCTCAGATATATTCTCCAGATTCACTTTGATTCCTCCAATAACGAAGCTGAATATGAAGCACTCTTATATGGGTTACGTATAGCCATTTCACTCGGCGTCCGTCGCCTCATGGTCTACAGCGACTGAGATTTGGTAGTCAATCAAGTGATGAAGGAGTGGGACGTCAGAAGCCCAGCTATGAATGGTTACTGTAATGCAGTGAGGAAGTTGGAAAAGAAGTTTGAGGGTTAGAGCTCCATCATATACCCCGACTGAAAAATCAAGCAGCCGATGATTCGGCAAAGATAGGATCCAAGAGGGAAGCCATTCCCAGCAATGTGTGTTTGGAACACATTCATACACCTTCAGTTCAAGAAGATCCTTCCACTGAAGAGCCCCCGCAGCCTAAAAGTGCCACAGATCCGACTGAAGTCGAGGTCCCAGCCATGGTCGACTTGATCATGGAGGTTTTGGTCATCACACCCGACTGGACAGTGTCGTACATTGCGTATATCCTTAGGAAGGAACTCCCAAAGGATGAAGAGGAGGCTCGACAGATCGTCCGTAGATCCAAAGCCTTTACTGTGATAAGAGGACAGCTGTTCAGGGAAAGTGTAACTGTAGTCTTCCAGAAATGCATAACACCAGAAGAAGGTCGAGTGATCCTCAACGACATCCACTCGGGGACCTGTGGTCACCATGCGTCCTCTCGGACCATTGTGGCCAAAGCATACCGAGCTGGATTTTATTGGCCACGAGCAAATGAAATGGCGAAAGATATAGTCGACAAATGTGAAGGCTGCCAGTTTTACTCCAACATGTCCCACAAGCCTGCATCAGCCCTGAAGACCATTCCACTCGTCTGGCCTTTTGCTGTTTGGGGGTTAGATATGGTTGGGCCCCTGAGGACTGGTGGGAGCGGCTTCACTCATGTGCTTGTAGCAGTCGACAAGTTTACCAAATGGATTGAAGCCAAGCCTATCAAGAATCTTGAAGCCAGTACTGCCGTCAGCTTCATCAGAGAGTTAGCATTCAGATATGGGGTTCCGCACAGCATCATCACTGACAACGGATCGAACTTCGATTCTGATGAGTTCAGAGCCTTCTGTGCTTCCGAAGGCACTCGAGTCGACTATGCTTCAGTCGCCCACCCCCAGTCGAATGGACAAGCAGAAAGAGCAAATGGCCTGATTCTCAAAGGTCTGAAACCCCGATTGATGCGCGACCTCAAGCATGCGGCAGGCGCTTGGGTCGATGAACTTCCATCAGTTCTTTGGGGATTGAGGACAACTCCCAATCGGTCGACTGGCCGAACTCCATTCTTCTTGGTCTATGGAGCTGAAGCTGTTCTACCGAGTGACTTGCTTCACAATGCACCCCGAGTCGAGCTTTTCTCTGAAGATGAAGCAGATTAGGCCCGGCAAGACGCAGTTGATCTCCTAGAAGAGGAAAGAGATATGGCCTTAATCCGGTCGACCATTTATCAGCAAGACTTGCGTTGATTCCACGCCAGAAACGTGAGAGGTCGAGCATTTCAAGAGGGAGACTTGGTTCTACGCGTGGATCAGCAGAAACCACACAAGCTCGCCCTTGCTTGGGAAGGTCCCTTCATCGTCACTAGAGTGCTCCACAATGGGGCATACCATCTTTATAATGTCGAGCATCAGAAAGACGAGCCACGGGCTTGGAATGCGGACCTGCTCCGCCCCTTTTATACTTAAGCGCTCATTTTGTTGAGTTGTAATAAGAAAGACCTTTGTAGTTTGTTTATTAGAGACAAGAGTTTTACAGTCTTCTGAAAAATGATTGTCGCTGCTTATACTTGTGTCTGAAATCCCCCAGTGGGTGACCTAGCCGCGAATCCATTTCGCCTAAGTTTAAAAAATCCTACCGAGTGGTGAGCAAGTCTCTCACTCGGGATCTTAGCTGCGAATCCGTTTCGCCTAAGTTTGAAAAATCCTACCGAGTGGTGAGAAAGCCTCTCACTCGGGGGCTTAGCTGCAGTCCAGTACTCGCCTAAGTTTAAAAAATCCTACCGAGTGGAGAGCAACCCTCCCACTCGGGGGCTTAGCTGCAATCCAGTACTCGCCTAAGTTTAAAAAATTCTACCGAGTGGAGAGCAACCCTCCCACTCGGGGGCTTAGCTGCAGTCCAGTACTCGCCTAAGTTTAAAAAATCCTACCGAGTGGAGAGCAACCCTCCCACTCGGGGGCTTAGCTGCAGTCCAGTACTTGCCTAAGTTTAAAAAATCCTACCAAGTGGAGAGCAACCCTCCCACTCGGGGGCTTAGCTGCAGTCCAGTACTCGCCTAAGTTTAAAAAATCGTACCGAGTGGAGAGCAACCCTTCCACTCGGGGGCTTAGCTGCAGTCCAGTACTCGCCTAAGTTTAAAAAATCCTATCGAGTGGAGAGCAACCCTCCCACTCGGGGGCTTAGCTGCAATCCAGTACTCGCCTAAGTTTAAAAAATCCTACCGAGGGGAGAGCAACCCTCCCACTCGGGGGCTTAGCTGCAGTCCAGTACTCGCCTAAGTTTAAAAAATCCTACCGAGTGGAGAGCAACCCTCCCACTCGGGGCTTAGCTGCAGTCCAATATCGCCTAAGTTTAAAAAATCCTACCGAGTGGGGAGCAACCCTCCCACTCGGGGGCTTAGCTGCAGTCCAGTACTCGCCGAAGTTTAAAAAATCCTACCGAGTGGGGAGCAACCCTCCCACTCGGAGGCTTAGCTGCAGTCCAGTACTCGCCTAAGTTTAAAAAATCCTACCGAGTGGAGAGCAACCCTCCCACTCGGGGGCTTAGCTGCAGTCCTATACTCGCCTAAGTTTAAAACATGCCCATATCCGAAAGGACAATGAAGTGCAGGTCGACTGCAACCTTCTCCTGTGGAGTTGCGCCACAAGTACATCGTGCGCTCCATCCCGATCCGCAAGGACGACGAGGTGCAGGTCGACTGCAACCTTCTCCTGCGGAGCTGCGCCACAAGTACAACGTGCGCTCCATCCCGATCCGCAAGGACGACGAGGTGCAGGTCGACTGCAACCTTCTCCTGTGGAGCTGCGCCACAAGTACAACGTGCGCTCCATCCCGATCCGCAAGGATGGCGAGGTGCAGGTCGACTGCGACCTTCTCCTGCGGAGCTGGCCACAAGTACAACGTGCGCTCCATCCCGATCCGCAAGGACGACGAGGTGCAGGTCGACTGCAAGCTTCTCCTGCGGAGCTGCGCCACAAGTACAACGTGTGCTCCATCCCGATCCGCAAGGACGATGAGTTGCAGGTCGACTGGAACCTCTTCCCCAGAGCTGCATCTCAAGTACAAAAATGTTCCGAGTGAAGAATAAGTTCCACTCGCAGGCAAGCACAAGCATATTCGGAGATAAACCAAATCCAGATAAATCCTAAAGTTCCGACCACGGATTAAAGTACTCGGGCATCAAGCCCGAAGGAGTTTAACGGTTACAAAAATCACTCGGCATCCCGAGGCAAATTTAAGGTGGAGCATAAAATTTTGTTCACTCCGCAGGAGGAGGGCTGGCCGGCTCGATGAATTCGTGAGCCTCTGCGCCGCGTCCGCTCCCTCCTCGTCGCCTTCCCACCGCATCCCATGAGCTTTGGCCGCGCCTGCCGACACTGCGCCCCTCGCCGGCGCACGGACACATCGCCTGCCGCGTGCCACCTCCTCGAGCCCTCCCTGTGGCTATATAAGCAAGCCCCGAGCTCCCTCGCAGTCCCCACCCACCCGCAGCTCTCTCCCCCTCGCCCCGGAGCCTCTGCATCCCCTCCCCATCTCCATGGCTGCTGCCTCGGCCTGCTCAAATTTGAGCAATGGCGGACGGGCCTCTCCCTCTCTCCTCCACCAGCAGCCTCCCCGGAGCCCGTAGACCGTCCCCACTCACTCCCCTTACCGCCGGAGTGCCCTGTGGCCGCGCCCCTAGAGCCACTATCGCCGCCGTGGAGCTCTCTGCTTCCATGGCCGTCGCGGCTGTGGATCTCCCCAGCGCCCGTTTCCCATCAGGATGGACGCGGCGTCCCTCCCTGAGCCCGCCGTCGTCTTCGTCCTGGTCGGAGGTGGCCGGAGCCGGCCGGCCCGTCGCCTGTGACGCGTCTGGCCTCGCCTCTTCTGTGCCGCGTCGGGGAGAAGAAGGAGACGGCCAGGAGGAGGTGTTGACCTGGCCAGGCGGGCCCCGCGCCTTTCCCTGACCCCACCTGGCAGCGACTCTGGCGCCCGGCCCCGCCTCTGCCGTGTTGACCGGTCCTGCCAGCGTGGATAAGTGGCTGTGCCCCGCCGCGAAGCCGCTTTCCCCACGCGAAAGCGCCTTTCGAGAAAGTACGCTTTCAATCTCAGTAAGCGTATTCTTCCTCTCCGGCCGGGAATACGTTTCCCTCTCTGGAAAACGTATTTTCAGAAAACACACGTTCTGTTTAAACTACCAGGGACCTGTTTGTAGAAGTATTTTTACAGACTGGTCCCTGAGCTTTAAACGTCAGTATCTTTTTACCCGTAACTCCGAATAAGGTGATTCCAGCGCTCACGTTCTCTGTTCGTCGAGCTCTTTCCGTTGGTATCATTTTCATTATGTTTTAACATAGTGAAAATGACCATTTTGCCCTTGCACGTAAACAGCCCCCTCCGAGAGAGAACTGTTTCCGGCAAATCTTTCCGCGATCGTTTCACACTTCTTCCCGAAGTATTTGCCGACCCCCAGGCAAGCCAACCTCTTATCATGAGCCCCAAACGTGCATGTTGACTTTGCTTGCACCTTGTGTGTGTGTAGTTGCAATTGTTTCATATCGTTTTCGTCTGCAGTTATTCCATTTATGCCTGTCATGCATGCTTATGTTTTCATGATACCTTGGCCATGCTAATTAAAATGTTATTATTTGCCATGTCACTACTCTACTTTATTTTCATGGCATCGTTATAAGATGTTATGATGATTGAAATGCACTGTGATATGCTAGTATTTGATATTGTCATGCTCTGTATTTGATAGTTGTGTACTTGAGAAGTTCGATATTTTGTCCATCTATTTGTACGCTGCATGCTCATTGTTACACTCATGTTTAATATGCTCATGATGATGGAGAAGAAAATAAAATGACTTAATAATAACAAACCTCCTCCGTCATCGATGGGATCAAGGCATAGTGCCACCAAATCGAACTTTTTCAATGCAGCCACATTTGCCTTTGTGGGAAGGCCTTAATGCGAGCTATTGTCGTGACCTCTCGCCGGTGCCTCCCACTAGGGAAGGTTATGGGCGTTCTTACTGTAACGCCCACGATGCGGCTATATCTCCCACGTGTCGAGGCACGACTTAGAGGCATAACCGCATTGTGGTTTTGTCGCGAGAAGGGTCATCTTCACACAATCCCATGTAATGAACAAGAATGGGATAACGAGAGTTGGCTTACAATCGCCACTTCACACAATACATAAATTAATTCATACATCATCCAAAATCCACACATAGACCGACTACGGTCAAATCCAAATGAAAATAAGATAACCCCAAATGCTAGATCCCCGATCGTGCCAACTGGGCTCCACTACTGATCATCAGGAAAAGAACACATAGTAACGACCACGTTCCTCATCGAACTCCCACTTGAGCTCGGTTGCGTCATCTGCACTGGCATCGTCGGCACCTGCAACTGTTTTGGTAGAATCTGTGAGTCACGAGGACTCAGCAATCAAACACCCGCGAGATCAAGACTATTTAAGCTTATAGGAAAAGGATGGTGTAATGAGGTGGAGCTGCAGCAGGCACTAAGCATATATGGTGGCTAACATACGCAAATGAGAGCGAGAAGAGAAGCAACGCAACGGTCGCGAAGCTGGAAATGATCAAGAAGTGATCCTGAAACTACTTACGTTCATGCATAACTCAAACCGTGTTCACTTCCCGGATTCCGCCGACAAGAGACCATCACAGCTACACACACGGTTGATGTATTTTAATTAAGTCAAGTGACAAGTTCTCTACAACCGGACATTAACAAATTCCCATCTGCCTCATAACCGCGGGCACGGCTTTCGAAAGATAATACCCTGCAGGGGTGTCCCAACTTAGCCCATCATAAGCTCTCATGGTCAACGAAGGATAAACCTTCTCCCAGGAACACCCGATCAGTCTCGGAATCCCGGTCTACAAGACATTTCGACTATGGTAAAACAAGACCAGCAAAGCCGCCCGAATGTGCCGACAAATCCCGATAGGAGCTGCACATATCTCGTTCTCAGGGCACACCGGATGAGCCAGACGTCGGGTTGGCATAGACCCTGGTTGCCCAGGGGGCGCCGGACATCGCTCGGTTTGGGCCAGCACTCAAAGGAGCACTGGTCCGGGGGTTTAAAATAAAGATGACCCTCGGGCTCGCGAAAACCCGAGGGAAAAAGGCTTAGGTGGCAAATGGTAAAACCAAGGTTGGGCCTTGCTGGAGGAGTTTTATTCAAGGCGAACTGTCAAGGGGGTCCCATAAATCACCCAACCGCGTAAGGAACGCAAACTCAAGGAACATAATCCCGGTATGACGGAAACTAGGGCGGCAAGAGTGGAACAAAACACCAGGCATAAGGCCGAGCCTTCCACCCTTTACCAAATATATATAGATGCATTAATTAAATAAGAGATATTGTGATATTCCAAAATATCCATGTTCCAACATGGAACCAACTTCAACTTCACCTGCAACTAGCAACACTATAAGAAGGGCTGAGCAAAGCGGTAACTTAGCCAAACAACGGTTTGCTAGGAAAGGATGGTTAGAGGCTTGACATGGCAATATGGGAGGCATGATATAGCAAGTGGTAGGTAGCACAGCATGGCAATAGAACGAATAACTAGCAAAGCAAAGATAGAAGTGATTTCGAGGGTATGGTCATCTTGCCTGCAAGGTTCTCAGGGTCGTCGAAAGCTTGATCCTCGTAAGCATACTCAACAGGTTCCTCGTTCACGAACTCGTCTCCCGGCTCTACCCACAACAAGAACACAAGCAACGGAACCACAATCAATCACGGGAAATGCACAAGCAACATGATGCAAAACATGAATGATATGCAAGATATGATATGCGATGCATATGCGTGCTCCGGAAGAAAAAGATGAACAAGGCAGTAACTTGGCAAACCAAGTATGCCACTGGGAAGGTTATGGGTGTGCTTACCCTGATCAGGTAAGCGGACATAACCTTGTGTGCACGTTTTTGAGATTTTTGGTACCAGTCCCCAAGTGGGAGTGTCCTCGAGTGGGAGTTGACCACGACGGTGGTCGAGGTGTCTTTGGTAGACACGGGGCCACCCAGGACCAGCCCGTTGGGGATTGGGTCGGAGTGGCCGGGAGAGCGTCATGGCAGTAGGTTGGTTTCGTCGGAATGCCGTTGGACCACCCGAATGGGATGACGAGGCCATGGGTTCCGTGGTGTGGGTATAGTGTGCTACCTCTGCAGAGTGTATAAAGTCTATCGATAGCAACAGTTCATAGTAGGTCCCACTATCAGGTCTTGGTCGAAATGGAGGACAAACCGAAATAATTAAGTTGGTAAATAAATATGTGATAACAAGAATATGGTAACTTGAACTATGAGATAGTCGTGAGGAGTCACGACGATATTTTGATGATGAGATAAGTGGTTGTGATTGTTGTAAGGATCACGGGCCAAATATTGGTCGTGGTTGTGATCGCCGTAAGGATCACGGTTGGAGACCAAGTGTTGGTCATGGTTGTGATCGCCATAAGGATCACGAGTTGTTCTTGAGAAAGATCACTTTGGTGGTGTGTTTGTGATCCAGAGATGATCACAGTTGATAAGAGAGTCCAAGGGACTCGGTGCACAAGTTTGGTTGCATTGCTGGAATAATATATTAATATGTTGCATTTAAAAACCAAGGCAGAACATAAGATGGTTGCATAAAGTTAACATGCTATGTCTGCATTGGATATATATTCGGTAGTTTATTTTCAGCATAGTTTCATGATGCCATGCCATGCTTTGATTGACATGTTAAATTATGCCATGATTGAGATGATATGCTTTGCCATTGCCATGTCAGAAGCATGATCTGATATGCCATGTCATTGCCATGTTAGTAGATGTTATGATTTGGTTCATGCTTAGTTGAATTTTTATCATGCCATGTTTAGTAAATGATATGAGATAGGTTGTTGCATGCGCTTGGTTCTTGCTTTGTCTTCTGCTTGTTTGGATGCTATGTATTTGGTTGTCTTGCAAGTACATTCAATGTACTGACCTGGCGTGTCATGCCAGTTTTGTAGGTCGTACCCGAGTTGTTCGCTTGATCCGTCGTGCTAGGCCGTAACCTTGCCAGTCCTGTGAGTTGTGGAGCCCAGCCAGAGTTGTTATGCTGCCAAACCAAGACTTCCGCCGCCTTTTTAATAGACTTCCGCTGCCATTCAAATAGCCATAGGGCTATGCCAGATGGTTGTATTCATCAAGGATGTAATCTCATATACATGTATTTGATGAATATTATTGTACCTGGAATGCTGTATTATGGACCTGTCATGCGTCAGGTGTTATCCTGGGCTGACGTGCGAAGGCCCCCTGCTCCATGCGGATCGGGGTGCCACAAAGTGGGACCCCCGTGTGTTGTTCCGATATTTCAGTGTAGGATGGTTTTTTTGAACAAACACTTTGCGCGGTTAGACAATTAACGGCACAAGTTACACGTATTTTGCAAGTTTACGAACAAAAATGACAGTGGCATAGAATATCACATCCACCCCGCAGCTTAGATGCTATGGTGATACGAGTTTTTACACCGTTGGAAGTGAGATCCAATGGCTTGGGAGTAGTCTTTGTAATTATGCGCAATTTCCAAACTCTCCAAAGGTTTTTTTGCAAATAAAACATTCAGGCCTCATGTGTGCCGCTGCATCTTGGATCCAATGGCTCCCCGTTGCTCATATTAGGTGCTCCCCGTAGCTTAATTACCCGCTACGGTGATATGAGCATCTAGGTCGTATGATCAGTGATCAGATGGCACATGCGTAGTACTTGTACTTTCTGCGCAATTCACAAACTCTCTCAGCCGTATATTGCAAAAACATTCAAACCTCCTACTGTGGGCCGTTAGATCTCCGTGAACTCGTATCACCATAGAATCTACGGTGCGGGAGCACCTCATATTCTCCCGTGCAAGAAAACATAAGGTGCTCTCGCAGCTTGGATGCTACGGTGATACGAGCTTCGAGGTCGTTTGATCTGAGATCCAATGGCATCTGATCAGTCTTTGTGCTTGTAAGCAGTGGCCGAACTCTTTACAAAAAACCATTCGAACCACCGAGGAGCCGTTGGGTCACAAATCCAACGACTCCGAAGAGCTTGTGTCACCAAAGCATCTAAGGTGTGGTAGCACATGATATTCTTACATACATGAGAATATGATGTCCTCCTTCATCTTAGATGCTATGGTGATACAAGCTTCGAGGTCGTTGGATATGGGATCCAAGGGCATATGAGTAGTTTTTGTACAAATTGTGTGCAATTCTCAAACTCATCAAGGTTTCCTGTAAAAATATTAAGACATCGTGTGAGCTGCTATATCTCAAATCTACAAGCTCCAAGCAACTCGTATCGGCATATAGCATCTAAGGTATGGGGGCACATGATATTCTCCCGGGGAGGAGGGGTGGGGGGTGCACAACCAATCGGTGGTTGGGAGGGTGGGGACAAATATAATCTAAACAACCCTAAACAGAGCTTCACAATTTTATCTAAGGTCGAAGGGGTGACCCCCGACAATCATAGCTTCGCCTAATTAAACACAACATTTGCATGTACTATAGTACTAGACTTAATATTCATGTTTCAGTTTCATGTTCGTTCTAAATATTGAATTGAGGACCATGCATGTCTTACATTTTACTCCCTTCGTTCCTAAATATTAGTCTTTTTAGAGATTTCAAGTGGACTGGTACATACGGCTGTATATAGACATATTTTAGAGTGTAGATTCACTCATTTTATTCCGTATGTAGTCGCTTGTTGAAATCTCTAAAAGACTAATATTTAGGAACAGAAGGAGTATTCTTGAATTCGTGTCATACATGCATGGTTTGGAAAAATATATGCACTATACTTATTGGATTGTTGTTGTGTTCGTGTGTGGGTGTCTGTGTGTGTGTGTGTGTGGTCATATGCTTGATACATACAAAGTTTTCTCACCTCCATATTGTTCATCTTTTAAATTTGAATTTGCATTGAAAAACTTAGCAGGGATACCATGAAATGTGAAATCCACATTGAGATCACTATATCACAAACTCACTCTAATTCAACAACTCGTCATAAATCAATTACCACGTTGAGATTAGCATTTGCAAGGAAAATACGGGCATTGTAATACACATAGATTCGTTCGGAAACTTAAAAGGTTCCTTTCGTATTTTCGAATGGTAGGACCCAACGGCGTACCAGCTAGACCTTGGCTCGTGTTGATCCTAAAAAAACCGGGCTCGTGTCCTTCTGGTGGCATGCGTGGTACGCACATTAGGCAACCCTAACCAGTCGAGCCTCCGCGTTTCGAGTCAAAATATCTGGCGGCCAGAATTCCAGCCCTAGGAAATTCCCCTCATGTCCCCGGTCCATAATGACTACTGATGAACAACAGAGGGATGCTTTAGTAACTAGACAACGTTGTGTTAAAAAAAGTAACTAGACAACGTTACCTACCGTGCCGAGCACGGTTCAATTCCCTCGGTCGCCGCTTGCCAAGGTCACCCGTCAACTGCATTGCCTAGTACTACTACTACTACTACACCAGGATGAGCACAGAATTGAGCCCGTTTGTTCGTGCCTAGTACTTGAGTTAATATATCAGGCAATGCACTGGTACGGAGGGATTATCCTTTTGCTCTGCATATATAACTTGTCTGAAGTCTAACTAAGCAAAATGTTTGACCAAATCCTTTTTTAAGAAATACAACAGGATAGATGTATGGCTTGAAAATTTATTGCATGATGCAGGTTATGATATTGTTTCGAATCCTGGATCTTAAATTTCAAAAAATCCAAAAGTGACCATAAATTCTTGAAACTGAGCATGGTCACGTGATATGGCACAAATATTACTTCGTAATTTTTTTCTTCAATTTGAGACAAGCTGCTTATGACAAGTTGCACAAATGAAGAGCCAAGGTATTTTGGAACAAAGACCTGTCACGTTAAGGCGAACGCTTTCACTATTGAAACCATGGGCGTTTACGTGCCGCCACGAGTCCCACTTCTCATCGACAGGTGCCGTCCGAGCAAGCGTGTGAGTCAACGGGAGGCGTGCGAGCAGACCGCTGCGCCGGCTGACAGGGAGGCATGCGAGCAGACCGCTGTGCAGGCTCACCGGGAGGCGAGCCCTTTGACCAGGCTCCGCCGCCCACCTTCATCCCAACTGCTCCCACTTTTAATGTCATCGGCGCCGCAGTTTAAAATCAATCCCGCAATACCCGGTACCGCTACAATCTTCTATCTTCCTCTCTGATTCTCTTGTCGTCTACTTCCAACCAGCCTGACCTAAACGTACGCCATGCCGCATCACGATGGTCTGCCCTTAGTCTTCCAGTTTCCCGAGGAAGACACCCAGCCGGAGTCTCAAGAACATAAGGCGCTTTGGGACGAGCTTGAACTGGCCTTGCGGGAAGACGTCGCGCCTGTCCCCGCTCCCGTTCCGGCTCCCGTCGCCTCGACTGCGCCAGCACCCATCCCCATGGCATTGATGGGCTGGGAGCCGCACATTGTCGCCGAGCTTGATGCCACGGGGTTCCACAAGGTCCCCGCCGACTTTCACGGGCCCGTGCACCTGCCAGCGCATGCGCCTGCGCGTGCACTGACGCGCACGCCCGTGCCAGTGCCTGTGCACCTACCAGCGCATGCGCCTGCGCGTGCACTAACGTGCGTGCCCGTGCCGGTGCCCGTGCACACGAATGTCTCCGTCGGGCCGTTGACAGCGCCTATCCCCGCGCGGGTGCCAGTGCCCCCTTCAGCAGCATGGATGGCCGCCATCGACCGCTTCCTTGCACCAACGCCAGTCGCCTCCTCCCGCCAGTTGACTCGCTCCTTGAGATCGAAGTCCAGAACATTGTGGCCTTCCTTGAAGCTAGGGCCAACGTCCAGGAGTATGCCAACAACAGCGCAAGACGCCACCGTCGCCGTCGGTCAGTGGCCCGACGACACACAGAGCACGGCAGAGGAGCCGCTTCGCACCGCAAGACGCCGCCGCCGCGTAATCTAAATTTTGCCATGAAAAACGTTCGGATTGTGATAATCCCCAAGTGCAGGGACTCATCGTAGCAATTTCCAAAGGTGGAAGTGATAAGTATGGAGTGTCGAACCCACAAGGAGCTAAAGGTAAGATCAATATTCTCTCAAGCCCTATCTGCCACTGATACGACTCTACGTGCACCGAACGTTTGCTTCCAACTAGAAGCGAGAAATAAAACTATGTTGTGGGTATGAAGAGGATAACTTTGCATGGTATCGGAGAGCTAAAATATAAAAGTAGGTGCTGTTATCATAAAGTTATAATATATTACTAAATATTATAAATAGCGAGTGTGGAATAATGATGGGTCGGTGTGCGGAATTGTCCTAGGCAATTGTTAACAAGACCGATAGTCGTCATTGCAATTTCATATGAGGGAGAGGCATAAGCTAACATACTTTCTCTACTTGGATCATATGCACTTATGATTGGAACTCTAGCAAGCATCTGCAACTACTAAAGATCATTAAGGTAAAACCAAACCATAGCATTAAAGCATCAAGTCCTCTTTATTCCCATACGCAACAACCCCCTTACTCGGGTTTGTGTTTCAGTCACTCACCAACCCACTATAAGCGAATCATGAACGTATTGCAACACCCTACAGCGGGAATCCCTCACGCTTGCGCGACATGGAGGGCACCATAGGACAGCACCAAAATAAAACATACAACTCGTACCAATCTAGATCATCAATCAACCCAAAGACAAAGGATATATACTCAAAACATCATAGGATGGCAACACATCATTGGATCATAATATGCAGCATAAAGCACAATGTTCAAGTAGGGATTACAGCGGGGTGCGGGAGAGTGGACCGCGTAAAAGAGATGAGGATGGTGATGATGGTGGTGATGTTGATGAAGACGATCACCGCGGCGATGATTCCCCTCTCGATGGCACTCCGGTGCCACAAGAGAGAGGGGGAGAGGTTCTCCCCCTTGTGCTTCCTCCTCCATGGACTCCCCCCTAGATGGGGAAAGGTTCTCCCTCTCATCCTTGGCCTTCATGGCGATGATGGCCTCTCTGAGATACTCCTCCATGGCCACCGATGATGATGGCCCCCTCCAGCAGGGTACCGGAGAGGGCCTAGATTGATTTCTCGTGGCTACAGAGGCTTGCGGCGGCGGAACTTCCAATCTAGGTTTCTTTCTGGAAGTTTGGGTATATATGAGAGGTGTTGGCGTTGATTTCATGTCAGGGGCGTCTCCGGGCTGTGCATGAGGCAGGGGGCGCGCCCCCCACCCTCGTGGGCAGCCCGAGACTCTTCTGGCCCAACTCCGATGCTCTGTGGTCTTCTTCTGGTCCAAAAACAAGCTCCGTCAAGTTTCAGGTCAAGTCAATTGGACTCCGTTTGGTTTTCCTTTTCTGCGATACTCTAAAACAAGGAGAAAACATAAACTGGCACTGGGCTCTAGGTTAATACGTTAGTCCCAAAAATCATATAAAATAGCATATAAATGTATATAAAACATCTAAGATTGATAATATAATAGCATGAAGACTTCATAAATTATAGATACGTTGGAGACGTATCAGATTGCCATGCTTAAAGTTCGAACTTTTATCATTTTCGTTTATTTTATATCGATCGTCGTATAATTTATAGTTGGAGTCAGACTGAACGAAATCTATGGTTTGATCGATTGAATGTTCTGCTAGAGCCGTATCAAATTAAATATAAAACGTCATCAAGCCACATGTATTCCTTGTCATCCAACGACCTAGACTGCTTCAATGTCGAGCGCTCAACATGTTTAGCGTGCAGTTAATTTCATGCCAAAAATAGTGCTAATCCCATAATAACACGCAAATAATATCCAACTTAACATCCGCATGCACTTAATATACTTCCAAATTAACGTGCATTGCACGTACACACTGACTAGTGCTGCTAGCACGTGAAACTGGTGTCATAACTTATGAATGCGTTCAGATATGGTCAACGGCAACATCGCCCGCGAGTTCTTCGTATTTGCCTGTGCGTCTAAACGCAGAAGGGGAGGAGAGAGAGAGAGCACACATGGAACCCACCAGTAAGTGAAGGCGAATAGTACTAAAAATAATATTACATGTTATCAATTAAATAGGGTGTGGTAATATAAAAACATTATGTGAACAAAGGGAGGTACAACAAACATTGTTGTTCTATGTATGTTGCTTATTGACGTGCGGCTTGAAGGCCCTGGTCGCATGTTCGATCCTCGTCCTTTATTTTTTTAATTTGTATATGGGTCCAAATTTGTTTCATGACATGTGGGCCCCTCGGTGTGTAGTTTGTAGCACTTTAATTTGTGGGTCCAAATTTGTTCAATTCCAAGTGGACTATCGGTGTGTAGTTTTGTAGCTTATTTATAATAATTAAAGAGAACAACAGAGTTTTTTGCAATAATACCATGGTGCAACGTTGAAGGTGAGAAAGGACGTGCGAGAGAGCGATGACCGAGCCAGAGGGAAATCAATTAGGGGAGTTGCGGGGGTTGCAACGGTGTTTTGAGTAGTTGTGGGCCGAATGCTATGAAAATATAATCTAAACCGACCGGAATAAATGCCTACACAAATTAATCCAAGGATGGAGTGCCCCTCGCAATGTAAATAGCTCCGCCTTTGCGAGGGATGGAGAGGTAGCTTCAATGTGTGGAAGATACGGCGTGAGAAAGCGAGGTCAATCGAGAGACATATAGATAGAGAGACAAAGTGAGTGTGGTCCGACATTCATGGAACAAATATATATGCTCTGGAGAGATATTGTCCGATTGAGCTTTTGGCAAGGATGAGGGCTGTAAGATAGAGCTTGAGAGATGATTCAGTCACGGACGTGTAGATATATTTTGTGCGTGGGAGGAAGCAAGGTCGATCGATCACATAGGGTTGGAGAGAGTGACCTAGATAAACAATGTGCGTGAGAGAGTATACAATGTGAATAAGTCGAATTGGGCTCAAACATGGTGATATATCGTTTTTGTCCGAGAAAGAGCGAGGTCAATCGAGACATACAGAGAGAGAGAGAGAGAGGGAGGGAGGGAGGGAGGGAGAGAGGGAGAGAGAGAGAGAGCGCGAGCGAGCGTGGCCCGCCATGAGGTCGAAAGAGTGGGGGCGGCTTCGATGGACTGACCTAGATAGACAATCTGTGTGACAGAGTATAGAGTGTGTTGATCGAGGCCCGAACAGGGAGATATATCATTTGTGTGTGAAAGAAAATGAGGTTAAATGAGACTCAGATAAAGAGAGCGAGATTGAGCGAGTGTGGCCCGCCGTGCGGAAGAAAGAGTGAGACAGTCTCGAGGGAGTGACCTAGATAGACAACGTGCGTGCGTGCGCACAAGAGGTTGGGGGACTAGATAGGCAATGCATGTATTTAGCGCGAGAGGGTGAGAGGGAGAGGGAGAGAGAGAGAGCTCTGCATGGGGTGCAATGGCGGGTGTGTGAGGTAAATACATTTCATAACCGAGTGGAAAAGGGGGGTTGTGTAGTTGAGAGAGTTAGAGATCGAAACATGGAGAGAAAGAATGGATGTGTGTTGGAAACCGATAGCTTCCTAAGGTGGTTAGGAGAGGAAGATTGACCGATACAGGAAGTATGTAGCATGTGTGCGGGGGGGGGGGGGGGGGCTAAAAACAACATTTGAATGTAGATAGTACGAGACTTAATATCGATGTTTCAATTCAGTGTACATTGTAAGATTTGAACTGAGGACCATGCATATGGGTAATTATTTCCAATTCGTGCCATACTAGGTTTCGAAAAGTTGACATTGACTCGATTTGTTGTGCTATTTTGTAGGTCATATGTTTGAATCCATCCAAAAGTTTTCTCACTACCATGGTGTTCATCATATACATATGAATTTGTATTAAAAAAGTAGCATGGATACAGTGAAATGCGAAATCCACGTTAGAATTGGAGATAGCTATGTGACACACACTCTAATTCAAATAACTAATTATGTGACACACACTCTAATCCACGTTAGCGTGGATACCGTTTCGATTTTTTTTCAAATAACTCCTCATTAATTAATTTATAGTATCTTGTTTCGAATGACTAATTATTGCAAGGAAAACACGGGCATGGTAATACATACAGATTCGTTTGCAAATGAAAGAAGATTCGTTTGCATTCTCAAATGTAGGCGCACTAGGGTCGTGTCGTGGTGGTCGCGTGTGTCGGACGGACGCGTAGCACCCAGCCACCCACCCCCTCCCTCACTCCCCCTCCCCCCGAAAAGGACGACGACAAAATAAGTTCGCGCTTCCACGTTTCGGATTGAAATATCTGGCGGCCCCAATTCCAGCCCTGCAAAATCTCCCTTCTCCACCGTCCCCTTCCGCGCCCAGATTGCTCAAATCCCTAATTCGCCGCCAACCCAAGCAAAGTTCGAATCGCCCCTCGTCTCGTCTCTTTCCCCACCTCTGTGCCGGACGACGACGACGAAGACGACGGTCGCGCTTCACCACCGCACCGAAGCTACCTCATCTACGCCCTCATCCACCGCACCGGGTGGTCCACCGACAACGTCGGCCGCCGCAACCGACGTGCCTCACAGATACCGACTTCCACCGCATCAGGTGCGCTTCACCGACGTCGTCTCCCAGCTCAATAGGGCTACTTCACCGAGCACATCATCGCGCCTCCGCCCCCCGAGGCCGTTGGGGCTTCACCAACGGTCTCGTCCACCGCATCATAGCGCTCCCCTGCCACTCAAGATCTGCATCCGTGCGCGGCCAGCCAACGCCAGTGCATCACCCTCAACGGCTCTGAAGTGACCCGCACTCTAGTTAGGCGAGCATGCCCAAACGCCGGCCCGAACTAGGTATCCACACATCACTCCCTTGTGCACTGTTCCGACGATGTTTGGATATCCTTTCACTACTCTCTTAGCTTACACGCCTATCCAACTCTGACTTTAACTCTTATTTCTTCTGGAGATATCATCTGAAACAAGCAAATCCATTTTTTAGCGAAGCATGACGGCGCTATGGGATTTGGTACACATCCTGCACACCCGTATAACCTTGTAAGTATCTGTCCTCCGGTACAACAGCAAGATTCCTCTTATTTGATCAACTACTCACCGTGTCAAAATTGCAGAGGGGGATGCAAGGAGCACAAGGCGTGCACATCCAAGCAAGTGGTAACATGGACTTGTACATGGAACATCCCAAGCGCAAGCAGAGCTGCAGTGAGCCTGTACAACAAGCTAGCGTAACTCCCTGCATTTCATTTAATTCGTACTGGCATTCGTGTATGATTTGTGTGCAGTGGCGGATCCACGAATTCAAGTTACCAGGGGCGGACATTTAACTTAAAAAATACGAAGGCACTTGCACTCCAGAAATCAACATAACTTGAGAAATGTGAAGCTACATGCACTTTGAAAACCAGCTAATGATCCAAAGTAGTTCAGATTATAAACACTAAATGAAGCAAGCACCAAAAAACACAAAATGCAACATGGTGTACAAGGACTACAAACATGGTCTGTACCTGCTTGAATTATTCGTTCTCTGGCTGAAAATATCGAAGTGTAATTGCACCTATAACCAGTGCGCAAACTGCATATCAATATATCTATCCTGCACAAGTATGCCAATAGTTTCAGACAACAGATTAGAATAGTATTTATGCTACGTTGTCATGATACGGGGACTTTCTGGTAGATGGCCTCGACGTTTCCTCAAGCCATGAAAATGCACTATAATTTGCTTGTCATCAATGCCTGCAAATCTCTATGTCTCTCTCAACATAGCAGATCATCATTAGACACTAAATCCTTCAATGGGATCTTGCAAAATGCTTGCAGTAGATGCCTCATTAGACACTATATGTTCATCACCAGGAGCATGTAAAATGTTTGCATCAAATCCTTCATTAGCAGTCTATTCATTAGACACTTCAGGCTCAAGAACAACACGAGCTTGGATGTTTGCACCGGAAACTTGATTAGATAATCAGATTCAGTCAGTTCAGTATTGATTGGGGGAGTTATAAAATAAGTAGAAATTGGTTTCATTTTCTCATAGATTCCCTACATACAAGCAGTTTTACAACACCGTCAGGTTTAACTATTGGCCAGAAATTGAAGAGTTGAATTAGATATAATCAGGGATGTGATATACCTGCTCGTTGCGCATGCTACTCTTGCAAGCTGTGACAGTCCGTTTGCGCAAGCTCGATGCCATGCCCGTGCTGCCGCCACTGCCTCCCATGCAGGCTACACCCAGGGTTGGATCTTCATCTTCTTGTCCTTCCGTTCGCTTGAAGCCCGGTGACCGCCCTCCAACGAGGGCGCGAGGAAGTGTTGTGTCGGTCTGTCCAGCGGCGGCTAGGTTAGGAGCGAACCAGACTGGAAGCTGGAGCGGATGAATTGGGATTTTTCCTGCTGTCGATCGATATGGGAGGCGCTCGTTTGGGCCGCGAACCTGCTATAGGGCCTGCCTTGTAGTTATGTTATTGGCCTATCCAAATTGAAACATTTTTCTTCACTTTTTACATTTCCTGCTCGTGCGTTGGGACAAACAAAACTAGCCTGGGCCAACCTAGACGACTCAAACTAGGTGCACACTTTCGAGCCACCCGAGGCGGCCGCCCATACCAGCCCCTATGGTGGCGTCACCCCTTTTTGCGTGTATGATAGGGGTAGTGAAAAATATTCCAGTGGCGCTTTTGATTTACCCACAGAATGGTTGAATTGCTTGTTTCTATGAACTGAGTTCGCCAATAATGTGAAGGATGTCAGTCTTTTCATCCTATTGTAGATTGCTTAGATCTCGATATGCCAAAAGTAATCGCATGAAATATACAGTAAAAGCCAGTGTGATGTGTGTGGCTACAACTAGTCTGACTACACGTCCTCATATAACATATCAAGGACGCACCATCTTACCAGATTAACCATTCGACTTACCAATGCAGTGTGGGAGGAAAGAAGTATTGGGACTGCGTATCCAAGCAATTGATGCCATGGACTCCTTCGTACAACCTTGTAAGCGAAAAAGAAGTTGCAGTGTGCCTGTACAAAGAACTAGCGTAAGTTCAGTTACCTGCTTCTCGGAATTTTAGTTAGCCACTTATTGCAAAATTGTTCAATTACGTTGCTTGGCTTAATTTAGTTTGCTACTGATTACATAATGCCATAGCCTGTTAATCCTATTATAGACTGCACCTATCTATGTGTTTGATACTTACTGTTAAGAATTACCTGTTTGCCTGAACTTAAATAGCTACTTGTTTGTTTAACTGCTTTGCTGCTGCAACAACGGGTTACAATGATGTTAACAACTACTTTTCAGCATCAAATTGAAACTATTTAATTCCTTGTTTGTTTAACTGGTTTGCTGTTATAACTCCCAGTTGAGATGTTTTGCTAACTTCAACTTTTCTGAATCTAATCGGAACTTTAATGGCAAAACAGGCTAGCCCAAGATCAAAGAGCGAGGTCCCCATGGACGTTGTATCATCCCACAGCAGTGGCACCGGCCCAATCGTGCATTATGAATTGCCAACTGCTGATGCTCTAGAGGCTAAACTAGTGGTAGAAAGAGATTCTGCTTCTGCACTTAGAGATGAGGTTGACATGTTGAGGAAGCAAACAGCACAATCCGTAGCAGTACTCAAGACAACCATTAAATATTTGGTGGATTTCAAAACGAAGCAAGCTGAGACTGACCACATTGTTAAGGTCCTGAAGGAAAAAAGGAAATTAAATTCCCACTTGGTAAATCATAGGTGCTTTCCATCGTTGAATAACCTTTGTGTTGTTTGTTCATCTAATCAATCAAACCATTTGTTTTAGAGATCATGTAATAATTGTTTTTTGTTTTTTAGTTTGTAATTTTATTTGAGCACAAGTCTGTATTAATTGATAAGACTCGGAGACATTTCATTTTGATTGCTGTGCCAGACCTACAAATATGCTAATCGGGCTGAATGTGCATTCAACAATAATAGTAGTATAGATGGACCATAAGTGGCACGCATCGGAAAGGGCCAAGATGCTGTAGTAGCTTGGCTAAAAAAAGGATGTTGTTGTAGCAAAGAAAAGTACAGCGGCCTGGCTTGAGTATGTTAGTTGATATTATTGATCCATATACTCTATAAGTGTTTATATGTCTGTTAGTTCTGTACATTCTTGGTTGATTCACTCGGTATTTGAATCTTGATACATCGCTTGTGTACATATCTAAATGGGAGTACACATTATGTTGCGTGTGACATTTGAGTTGGACATGAAGTGTTCCAAATATTCGAATTCACCTTAAACTGGATTCTAGCTTCTGAATTTGAGTATCGGCATTTGTAAACCATATTCATATATGACAGTGGAATACATCTTTGTCATCCTTTTGAAGATATATAAAAACACATAGAATGATTTATAAAGATTCGTATAGGAATACAAAATGGATTCGAATTTAGTTGCCAGGGTAAACGTGGATGCTTATTGTCCCAAAATTCAAAAGAAGCGGCAAAATGTCCACTTCCACGTCGGTTGCCCGAAGCCAAGTGTTTGGGAGATGGAAATTACTGTCTACCCATTACACGGACAGTCCATCGGCCCGATTTCCACTGCTCTAAATAGGGGTAGGATAGTAACTTCAATAAGACGTGACGCAACCGCCTCTGAGCCCATTCCGACATGGTGGGCGCCAAACATGGGCGGCAAAACACATTTGATTCAAGCTCGTCCGAAAGTCCTCTGTTCCTCCCTCCATTTCCCCATTCATACACGGTGGGCGGCAAAACAAACTCGACTCGGCCGAAATCGATGTAGGCAAATATTTTCAATAGGGGCAGGTTTGTAACTTCACTCAGACGTGACACAACCGCCCTACCTGTCAGCCCCATTCATACACCGTGGGCGCCAACCACCCTCTCCTCGCCCGAAATCGCTCTGGGCAAATATTGGTGAGATGCGAGATTACCGTCGTATCCCTAACCGACGAGACGTCCAAATTTTAAACGGGGGCGAAGTTCATAACTTTCCCATATTTCAGACAAGCGCGTCCCAAAAACATGGTTCCCCGTACCTCTCCCTCCATTTTCCCATTCATACACCGTCCGCGCTAGAACACCATCCCCACACCAGCCTCCGTCCGCCACCCCATCCATCGCCGCCGTCCTCCACCACATCCATCGCCACTGTCCTCCACCATGCCGGAGCGCCTACCAAGACCGCATCGTCCACTGCTAGAGATGGGCGTTTCTCATCCACGGCGACGGACCAAGAGCCTTGCATCACGTCCTCTCGCTTCATCGGCGCCGTCGTCCTCTTTGCCGGGGCCACTCACACGACCTTCTCTTCCACCGCAACGGGACTTATCCCCCGATGCACCCGTCTACCGTCGCAGATCTACTTCAACGCCACCGACAGCCATCGCACCCCCGATGCCTACACGGCGCCGCAAGAGAGGTGGTACTTCATATCTCCTCAACTTTTTTATCTCAACCAGAAAATAGATCTTAACTTGGTTACTCTACTTTCTTTTCAGCTCTTAGAATTTAGTTCTTAGTTCGAAGCAAACAATGGCTGCTAAATATCATTTCTCCGGTTTCCCCCTTTTATGATCACTATACGATCAGAATACGTGCTTCGTGTCATAATAGCTTAGTTGTTCAAATACGAATCTGATATTATTAAAACAGATCCATTTAATTGGTCAGCTAAATGTTCCTAAATTAGTTTCGAAAATGCATGTTCGCCGCTTGGGTGTGTATCTCTACAGGGTGCCCACGGTGGGCCGGCCCACCCTGGGATTTTGGGTCGTCCCAGGACCCGATTCCCCTCTATTCTGCTGCGCGCTTCCGATCTCTACTCGCCCCCAGCCGCCTGCCTCGTCGGCGACTTGCCGTCCCCGAACGGCATGACTCTAGGAGGAGACGCCGGACTAACAGGAGGTCAGGAGCCGCTCGCCCAACAGCGTCACCGCTGCCCGGGCGCGCCGCCGTGCCTACCTTCCCAGTCCGTTCAAGGCTTAGGCGTGCAGCACCCACTAAGCCAACCCGATTTATCCTGAGATAAGTCCTCAACACTCAGCAGCCACTCCTCATCACCCATTTTCTAATTGATTCATTACTCATTAGGTAGGACTGTCATTAGGGTTTGTTGTGTGCTCAGTGCTACCTACACTTAATGGTTCAAATGTATTTCGGTAATCTTTAGTACCTGTAAAGTTCACAGGGTTTTCAAAATTCCGGCCCTAGGAACAGACACTAGTCATTTTGGATTGTTGGTCGTAGTGACATTGACCCAGATTACTACTGCAAGCCAGGTTTGTTGAAAATTTTACTTGTGTTCGTTACTCATTCGATATAATATCCAATTATTCACGTCGATTAGTTGCAAACAATAAGTGCTAGACAAACTTCTTGATTCAGATTTTGGACGGTCTCTTACTGCAGTTACAATTCTGCATACTTGTCCTAGTGAGCTCACAAGTAAATGATTGATTCACTACATCTATGCTTGCCTTGTCATATTTGTTGTCAATATTCTTTTAGGGTGGACCACCCTGTTTCTAAATACTGCAACCGTAGACATGAGTGAATAGTATTTCTCTATGTGATCTCTTCCATCATGTGTGGGCAACGAACGCTGCATTCTATAGAAACAAAGTGTCATTTCTAGCTTTTACATAGGCTTCGATCTTTTACATGGAATACAATCTGCCTACTTGCTTTGTGTCGCACTACCAACACTCCACCCTTGAAGCTAAACATTATGCCACTCATAATTCCTTAGTTTATTTGTTCAAATACGAATTTCATATGATTCTAATGTTCCTACTTCAGTTTTGAAATGTGTGTCTGCCTGTTATAGAGACATAAGGGGTTTGTATTTCTGTGTGTGGTCTGGTCAGCACGGTTGGGGGTGAACTTTGCATATGCAGGGGTTTATAGGGAGACACTCTTCGAGTTGAATCCGCAATGCATTCCATAGATAATCTGACTACTTTTTATGTTTTCATGAATCTCAGATTCTGAACAGCATCATAATGATTATGAGCTTGCGCGCATCAAAAGAATAAAGCAGAACAATGCCATGGTTGTCAAACTTGGCATTAAGGGACTGAAATCAAGTCTGGATGCAATGCAATGCAAACGCTCTCCACCTACAGATTCATGCTCAGAATATGATCCTAACAGTGATTCTGAGCTAGAGGGAGACCTAAGTCAATGTAGCTCCCTAGTGGAGGAGTCAGAGGAAGATACCCTATCTTATTCACCCATCAAGGTGCTTGCTCTAACTTTCCAAGGTTATATTTGTCGCACATATCTTGCAACTGATGCTTTGCAT
Organism: Aegilops tauschii subsp. strangulata; assembly: GCF_002575655.3. Lineage (NCBI taxonomy): Eukaryota > Viridiplantae > Streptophyta > Magnoliopsida > Poales > Poaceae > Aegilops > Aegilops tauschii. Next base: position 493,438,742 of record NC_053039.3, read on the forward strand.
TGCTTCTACTTTGTTGAACTGCCATTAGCTTAGTTTACACATCGTGTATGTGAATACAGCCTGCCTATCCATTTTCAGTACATATTCCATCTGTCATCATACCATATTTATCCATTCAAATGATGTTCTTGTGTATTAGACGTTCAAAAGGAAGAGGGTGATTGCTGATCATGGAGGAGCACAAGCAAAGTATTTGGAAAAGGTAGTGGCACCTAATAAATCAAATAGCCCATTAGGTATAGTTGCAATATCACCTGACCCACAAAACACCCCAACTCTAGCAGACTCTAGCCCTAGTACACTGGTCATTTCTGATGCCCCAACTCCGCAGACCCCAACTGCAACAAACATTATGATTATGCCAGTTGACATAGCACCAGCTCTACGACGCAAAACCCCCATTCCAGCAAAGAGTACACCAAATCCAGTTGCCAAATCCCTTTTCGAACCAGAGAGAGCCCCAATTGCAGCAAATAGGACCTGTGTTCCATTTCTTCCCAGTTTAGAAGACAAAGCTTATATTGTTGTCAGGAACTTTGTGCGCATCTTTCCTTCATGGAAAGATTATACCGCAGACACAGAACAATTTCTAGTCTTCCTCCGCAACTTACGCGTAAGTAATGTACTAATGTTATTCATGGTCATTACTGCATATGTTTCTGCTGACAGAAGACACAAGATTTCATTCTTTTAAATAGGCGAGGACCAAACTGGATTGTGAAGACGAGCAAGGGTTGGTTGCGCTTTTCAAGAACTCGTTGGTGAAGTATCGTTCCTACCTGAGGCAAGCGCACTTCGATGGCAAGCCTCTAAACGAAATTTTTGTAAAGTCTCCGGTGCTACATTTATCCGACGGTGACTGGAATAATCTTGTTACACATTGGTCTTGGCTGCAGCGTAAGGTACTATCTATGATATCACATCACAATTTGAACTACATTTCTGCATTTGCCTTAACGTCTCACTTGTACAAAAATTGTTAGCAGAAGAACATTCGTTCTCAAGGGACCACAGAATCCCGCAACTATACTGCACACTGCATTGCTCTTATGAGTACCTCTTGCCCTGTATGACCATACTTACTTTCATAGTTGTTTGATTATGTAGCATCACTGCACATGTTAGCCTCGTTATCGTCCATTTGGTGGACATTATAAGATCCGTATGGACTCTTACATAAATTTAGAATCAACCGAATGCTTTTGAAGAGGTTTAGCTCTGCAGTCCTCTTGTAAGGACTGAACGTCGTCTATCACTGTACTTACATTAATAGCTACTCCCTCCGTCCCATAATATAAGAACGTTTTGTACAGTACACTAGTGTTCAAAACACTCTTGTATTATGGGAAGAGGGATTGGTTCATTGTGTAGCATTCTGCATCTTATCTCCCTCGCCCACCATTTACTAAAAAAGATCAGATCTATATTTAATCTTACCAAAAAGTAGAATACACAGACAATGCCAGTGCAGAAGTGTAGCCCATTGCTCTTGTCAGTACATTTTGTCATATAATGCTTGTACTTCCAGGGATTGGTAGTTGATTATGTAGCATCAATCTGCATCTTATCTTCATTATCCTCTATCCCTTGCAGTATTATCATATCTATAATTACTCTCTACAAAATGTAGAGTACACGCAATGCTTATGAAGAAGATTTTGTGCTGAAATTCTTGAGTTATCCTTCCCTTGACATGGAGAAGGGCATTATAAAGCCGGTGTTAACTGTTAATGTAAGTCAGTCCTTCTAAAGCCTTTATCCTCAACTGCTGTTTAATTTGCTCATACTCCCTATCGTTTACTGTTGTTTAGTTTGTTGTTTCTACCAAAATGCATATTCGCAAGAACCGTAAGTTATAAGTTTTACTTGTAAAACCAAATTCCTTATTCATACCATGCACATTACTCAATACTCCCTATATATATGCTTGTTTTTGTGGATCTATAATCCAGTGTGTGGTGAAGCAGCCCACGTTTGCACCTTGTCATCTCCTGTTTTATCTTACTGATGTGGCTGATAATATGAACAACATGCCATGCACATTAACCAAAATAGATACAATGATTTTCTTTGCCCTTCATCTATGCTTGTTATGTTGACATGGTAATCCAGTAGTGTGGTGAAGCTCCCCGCATTATTGTCGGAGTAAATGGCCACGGGTAGCCTAACCGACTGCCCCTGGTTCTTCTGAAAAATTATCAGGCCTTTGGGCCTCCCAACACTCCAAGCATTGGACCCCCTTACCTGGCCGGCTACCTCTGAAGCCGACTCACGGAAGGCAGCCCGGCCTCAAGCGACCTCCCTCCCCAAAACAACCGCGGGGTGGCCGACTCCAAGGAGCCGGCCTCCAAGAGCACCGACTCCAAGAAGCCAGTCGAGAACACAACCACCAAAGCTACTCCCACATAACGGTGACAAGACGGGGTGTGGCCACAGTGCGGCCCACTAGCCCCGAAGCCCGAGGCGGGCATGGCTACAGGAGGCCGTACGGGACGGCTGGCTCCCGTACGGCCGTCTCCTGTCGACCAAGAAGCCGGCAGCCGGCGGGACCCACCAGTCGGCGGGACCCAACAGCCGGCGGAGAAGCCGGCGAGCGTAGACACTGACGGCTGGGACCAGCGCCCAGTCGGATTACCATTGTACCACTGGGGGGTAGGCCTATATAAACCCCCCGGAGCACCCATGCAAAGGGTTGGCTTCTAAGCGTAGCACACACACCATAGATAGAGAGAAGAGAGAGCTAGCCTTGTTCTTCTCCCTTGAACCCAATAGCTCTAGGAGCGATTGTAGCTACTTTCACCGATCTAGTGATCATGCGGAGACCCCGCAGAGCAGGACTAGGGGTGTTATCTCCTCGGAGAACCCCGAACCTGGGTAAGATCCGCCGGCGTGCATGTCTTCGCCTCATCCCGTTTCCAGGCACCGGCGACGTCTTATTGGCACCCACAATGATAAGCCATCCGTTGGCATATGTCACACCAACCACCCGACATTTGGCGCCCACCGTGGGGCCAGGTGAACCGTCGTCCGGAGACCTGTTCTGGACGGGAACCCTCTTCCTCTCCCGCGAGCGCAGCCAGCCTGCTGCACCCGGTGGCGTTTGCCTCGACGCGCTGCAAGGCGTCGACGACGCCTGCGCAGCAAGCCGCCTCGCCGATCTGCTCGGCGAGACTCGCATCTCCGACGAGCCTGCGTCCGACGCAGGCACGGACTACCCCGAGAGCCGCCTCGTCAGCCTCCTCGACCAGCTTCACGTCTCCAGCGAGCTTGCTGCAGATGTGGAGTCGGTCGGCTCCACCGACCCGATGCTTGTCGACTCCGACACCGCATCGCTTGACGCTTACCCCTCCGACGTGGTGGTCTTCGACGACCCCCTCCCACGAGCCGACAGCGGCAGCAGCGCTGTCACCGAAGTGCTGGTCATCAGCCACGTCGCCAACTCGGGCGAGAACGCCCACGACGCCCTGCAAGCGGCAATGCACGACCTCTCCGTCCCCATCCCGGCTGGCGCCGACGCCGAGACCTTGGAGGCACGCCACCTCGCTCTCATCACGGAGGGCCGAAAAATAGCCTCCATGAGACGCCTCACCGAGGCTCACCAGCGCGAAGTCGACCGCGCCACCTTCGGTACGCCGCCGCCTAGCGGCCCGAGCCGAGCCGTCTTCGTCCAGAAGCGCGGCGCGGCCGTCGCCAGCATGCTGGGGGCAGATCGCCCCGTCTATGCCACCCCGCTCGAGAATTTGCGAGCCGCCCAGGCGGCCGCAGAAGAGCTCAATGGGCTGGGAGCCGACGAGCTCCCCTACATGATAAGACGGATCCAGCAGCTGATCGACGCGGCTGCAGAATGGCACGAAGCCGGCGCCCGTGCTGATAGCCATCCCCCACGCCGGGAGCACGCCGCGACGTCCCGCTCGCCGACTGCGAGCGGCGCACGCCAAAAGAAAGACAAGGAGTCGGCTGCTAGCCGCAGCCGGACTCGCATCACCATCGAGCGCGATGCGGAGGGCCGCCCTCGAGCAGTAGAGCACCAAGGAAATCTGCCCCCTCCTACGCCTCGAAGAGAAAGACGCCTCACTCCGCCGCCTATCACACACCCGACTCTTGGCGACCGACTCGGCCGCCGAGAAGGAGTCGGCGAGAATGACGCCCGCCACAGGATCGACCGCCTTGCTCGATCCTTGGCGTTAGAAGAAGAAGACGATGTCGGCCCGCCATGCTTTGGCCCCCGCATCCGCGACGAGCCCTTCCCCAAAGGGTTCTCGCTCCCCAGAGACACGCCCAAGTACAACGGCTCGGTGAAGCCGGAAGATTGGCTCATCGACTACTCCACAGCCGTCAGCATAGCCAACGGCAATCGACGAGTCGCCGTGAAGTATGTCCCCCTCATGCTGCAGGGCACGGCGTGCACATGGCTCAACAGCCTCAAGCCTTACAGCATCAACAGTTGGCTGGACTTCACAGAAGTTTTCGTCCGCAACTTCACCAGCACCTACAAGCGGCCTCCCAAGCCTCGCCAGCTCTCCCTCTGCGTCCAAGGGCCCAACGAGTCGACCCGCGACTACCTCATGCGGTGGGCCGAGCTCCGCAACTCCTGCGAGGGGGTGCATGAGGTCCAGGCCATCGAGTAATTCACCACCGGGTGCCGAGAGGGCACCCTCCTCAAGCACCGACTCCTCTGCGACGAGCCGGCTACCCTCGATGAGTTGCTGGTCATCGCGGACAAGTACGCCACCGCCGACTCCTCAATGAAGACCGAACTCCGAGTAGACGCCTCGGGGAAGGTGATTGCTCCGGCTCCCAAGACGCCGGCTGGCGACCCTAATCGGCGCCCCTACCAGAACGACCACAAGCGCAAGGCCCCCATGCCGACTTCCTCCAGTCGGCAGGTGGCCACCGTTGAAGATGAGCAGCCCGAAGAACGGCCCGCTCCCAAGAAGAAGGGTGGCCGGCCGCCTTGGCAGCCGGCTTTCTCCTACGAACACGCTCTTGATGCCCCCTGCAAATTCCACAGCGGCGCGAAGCCGTCCAATCACACAACCCGGAAATGCCATTGGCTCACCCGCATCACCAAGGGCGAGTGGATGTTGCCGCCTCCGCCTCCCGGCCCGCCGCCTCCAGCCCGCCCGCAGCCGGCGGCTCGGCCGGCAGTCGGCGCCATCCAAGACGAATTCCCCGAAGAGCACGCCGCCTACGTCGTCTTCACCAGTCAAGCCGACGTCAAGCGCAGCCGACGCCGACAGCATCAAGAAGTGAATGCAGTCGCCTCCAGCACCCCCGAGTTCATGCACTGGTCAGAGAAGCCAATCAGCTGGAGCTAGGCCGACCACCCAGAGGTGATGCCCTCTCCTGGCTCCTATGTAATGGTCTTGGACGTCACCCTCGCGACGGAGAGGCGAGCTGCCCGATTCTCCCGCGTCCTGATAGATGGCGGTAGCAGTATCAACATACTGTACCACGATACCATGGAGAAGCCGAACATCAAAGCGAAGCAGCTCATGCCGAGCCGCACCGTCTTCCATGGTATCGTCCCCGGCCTGTCTTGCTCCCCAATCGGCAAGATCAAAATGGATGTTCTCTTCAGAGACAAAGATCATTTTCGCCGAGAAGCAATATGGTTCGAGGTAGTGGATTTGGAGAGCCCTATCATGCACTGCTTGGCCGACCTGCTCTGGCCAAGTTCATGGCTGTGCCCCACTACGCCTACCTGAAGATGAAGATGCCGAGCTCGAAGGGGATCATCACGGTAGCTGGCGACTACAAGAGGTCCATCGAGTGCGCCATGGCCAGTAGCCGGCTGGCCGAGTCCCTCGTGGTGGCAGAAGAGAAGAAGATGTTGGAACGGGTTGTGGCCATGGCCGGCAAGCAGCCGGCCCTGTCCCCCAACCCCAAGGATTGTGATGCGCAGGGCTCCTTCCAGCCTGCCAAAGAGACAAAGAAGATACCTCTGGACCCGGAGAACCCGGAGAGGTTCGCTGTCATTGGGGCGAGCTTGGACAGTAAATAGGAAGGCGAGCTCGTCGACTTCCTCTGTGAGAATCGAGACATCTTTGCATGGTCCCCAAAGGACATGCCGGGTGTCCCGAAGGATTTCGCCGAGCATAAATTACATGTCCGAGCTGATGCGAAGCCGGTCAAGCAACCCCTCCGCCGACTGTCCAAAGAGAAGCGAAGAATTGTGGGAGAAGAGATAGCCCGGCTCCTTGCCGCTGGCTTTATCATGGAAGTATTCTTCCCAGAATGGCTAGCCAACCCAGTTCTGGTTCTGAAGAAGAATAACAAGTGGCGTATGTGTATAGACTACACCAGTTTGAACAAGGCCTGCCCAAAGGATTCGTTTGCTCTGCCACGGATTGACCAAGTAATAGACTCCACAGCCGGATGCGAGCTGTTAAATTTTTTGGATGCATACTCAGGGTACCATCAGATCAAGTTGCACCCGGCTGACCGCCTGAAGACTGCCTTCATCACACCCTTTGGAGCTTTCTGCTACCTGACAATGACATTCGGCTTGAGAAATGCCGGTGCCACTTTTCAGCGTTGCATGCAGAAATGCCTCTTGAAACAACTCGGCAGAAATGCCCACGTCTATGTAGACGACATTGTGGTGAAGACAGAGAAGCGCGGTACCTTGCTGGAAGACCTGAAAGAAACATTCGCCAACTTGCGCCGATTCCAAATCAAGCTCAATCCTGAGAAGTGCGTGTTCGGAGTGCCAGCCGGCCAGCTGTTGGGCTTCCTGGTCTCCGAGCGCGGCATCGAATGCAACCCCGTCAAGATCAAGGCCATCGAGAGGATGGAGATTCCCACCAAGCTGCGAGATGTGCAGAAGTTCACTGGCTGTTTAGCCTCCCTGAATCATTTTATCAGCCGACTAGGTGAGAAGGCTCTCCCCCTGTACCGACTCATGAAGAAGTCCACTCACTTCGAGTGGAATGATCAAGCCGACCAAGCCTTCCATGAGTTGAACAAAATGCTGACCACTCCGCCTGTCCTGGCTGCGCCGACTGAAAAGGAGCCCATGCTCCTCTACATCGCCGCGACTAGCCGAGTCGTCAGCACTGTTGTTGTGGTCCAGTGCCCGGAGGAAGGCCGAGGCCAGCTAGTCCAGAGGCCGGTGTACTATCTCAGCGAAGTGCTATCCAGCTCTAAGCAAAACTACCCACACTACCAGAAGATGTGCTATGGGGTGTACTTCGCTGCCAAGAAACTGAAGCCCTACTTCCAAGAGCACACCATCACGGTCGTGTGCACTGCTCCGCTCGCCGAGATCATAGGCAGCCGGGATGCATCCGGCCGGGTGGCCAAATGGGCCATTGCGTTGGCACCCTACACAATCTTCTATCAACCCCGCACCGCCATCAAGTCGCAAGCATTGGCCGATTTCCTCGTCGACTGGGCCGAAACCCAGTACCTACCGCCGGCTCCCGACTCTACCCATTGGCGGATGCACTTTGACGGGTCCAAGATGCGCACCGGCTTGGGAGCCGGCATCGTCCTCACCTCTCCCAAAGGCGACAAGCTCAAGTACATGCTGCAGATCCACTTCGCCGCCTCCAACAACGTGGCCGAGTACGAGGCGCTCGTACATGGGCTCCGGCTAGCCAAAGAACTCGGCATACGCCGGATCCTGTGCTACGGCGACTCAAACTTGGTGGTCCAGCAATCGTCTGGCGACTGGGACGCCAAGGACGCGAACATGGCGAGCTATCGTTTCCTCGTCCAGCAGATAAGCGGATACTTCGAAGGGTGTGAGTTCCTTCACGTGCCAAGGGCCGACAACGACCAAGCAGACGCCCTAGCACGGATCGGCTCCACCCGACAAGCCATACCAACTGGCGTCTCCCTCCAGCGCCTCCTCAAGCCGTCCATCAAGCCGTCTCCAGAGTCGGATTCCATCTTCGTACCGCCTGCGCCAGACATAGCCGGATCCGACTGGAGAAACCCCGCAGGCGGCACGGGAACTTCAACAACGGGCCCGAGGACTGCCGTAGTCGCACCCGGCCCGGGGACTTCAGAACCCGGCCCGGGGACTGCAACAACACAAGAAGCGGTGGCCGACTCCAATTCCACGCCACCCAGCCCACCCACCCGAGTCATGGTGGCTACATTAACAGAAGAAGAAGTCACAGCTCCGTCATGGGCCCAGCCCATCCTCAAGTTCCTAGTCAGCAGAGAGCTGCCGGCTGATGAGATCTCAGCAAGACTAGTGCAACGACGAGCCGCAGCATATACAATAATCAACAGAGAGCTTGTGAAGCGCAGCGTCACTGGAGTCTTCCAGCGTTGTGTCGAGCCAGAAAAAGGAGTGGCAATCCTCAAAGACATCCACCAAGCCGAATGCGGCCACCACGCAGCCTCAAGATCACTTGTGGCCAAGGCTTTCCGCCATGGTTTCTTCTGGCCGACTGCCTTGGAGAATGCTAAAGAAATAGTCAAGAGCTGCAGAGGATGCCAAGTGTTTAGCTCCAAGCAACACCTGCCGGCTTCTGCACTCAAGACCATTCCCCTCACCTGGCCTTTTGCCGTCTGGGGACTGGACATGGTGGGCCCTTTCAAGACAGCCCGCGGCGGCTTGACACATCTACTGGTCGCTATGGACAAGTTCACAAAGTGGATCGAAGCAAAGCCGATTAAGAAGCTGAACGGGCCGACTGCCATGACATTCATCACCGACATCACTACTCGGTACGGCGTGCCGCACAGCATCATCACCGACAACGGCACGAACTTCGCCAAAGGAGCACTGGCACGTTTCTGCGCGACGCAGGGCATCCGACTAGACTTAGCGTCCGTTGCCCACCCGCAGTCAAACGGCCAGGTCGAGCGAGCAAATGGACTCATCCTCTCCGGCATCAAGCCTCGACTAGTTGTACCACTGGAACGATCGGCCGGCTGCTAGCTCGATGAGCTGCCGGCTGTCCTTTCGAGTCTGCGCACTACACCCAACAAGTCAACCGGCTTCACTCCATTCTTCCTCGTGTACGGTGCCGAGGCTGTCATCCCAACAGACATCGAGTTCGACTCGCCTCGGATCACCGTGTACACGGAGGAGGAGGCCAAGGAAGCACGAGAAGACGTCGTCGACATACTGGAAGAAGGTCAGCTGTTAGCACTCAGCCGGTCCGCCATCTACCAGCAAGGGCTGCGTCGCTACTACAACCGCAAGGTCAAGCCAAGATCCTTCCAAGAGGGCGACCTTGTGCTCCGGCTGATCCAGCGAACAGCCGGCCAGCACAAGCTCTCGGCCCCTTGGGAAGGCCCCTTCATCGTCAGCAAGGCACTCGGTAACAACTCCTACTACTTGATCGACGCGCAAAAACCAAGAGCACGCAAGAGAGACGACTCCGGCAAGGAGTCGGAGCGACCATGGAACGCAAACCTCCTAAGACGATTTTACAGTTGAAAAGCAGTATGTATCACGCTCCCCTTTTGTATTAAGTACAAACCAACAGGCCCCCCGAACAGTACTCGGGGACTGCCTTTGTTTATCTATGAATGACAAACGTCATATCCATGAATGTATTATTACATTTGAATTATTGTCTGGCACCGGGCTCGACTAGTCGGCCCGGGGACTGGCCGCCTTGAGTTATATTGAAAGTTCTACCTAAAGTGTCCTGGCTGACCGCCTGAAGACTGCCTTCATCACACCCTTTGGAGCTTTCTGCTACCTGACAATGACATTCGGCTTGAGAAATGCCGGTGCCACTTTTCAGCGTTGCATGCAGAAATGCCTCTTGAAACAACTCGGCAGAAATGCCCACGTCTATGTAGACGACATTGTGGTGAAGACAGAGAAGCGCGGTACCTTGCTGGAAGACCTGAAAGAAACATTCGCCAACTTGCGCCGATTCCAAATCAAGCTCAATCCTGAGAAGTGCGTGTTCGGAGTGCCAGCCGGCCAGCTATTGGGCTTCCTGGTCTCCGAGGGCCGCATCGAATGCAACCCCGTCAAGATCAAGGCCATCGAGAGGATGGAGATTCCCACCAAGCTGCGAGATGTGCAGAAGTTCACTGGCTGTTTAGCCTCCCTGAATCGTTTTATCAGCCGACTAGGCGAGAAGGCTCTCCCCCTGTACCGACTCATGAAGAAGTCCACTCACTTCGAGTGGAATGATCAAGCCGACCAAGCCTTCCATGAGTTGAAGAAAATGCTGACCACTCCGCCTGTCCTGGCTGCGCCGACTGAAAAGGAGCCCATGCTCCTCTACATCGCCGCGACTAGCCGAGTCGTCAGCACTGTTGTTGTGGTCCAGCGCCCGGAGGAAGGCCACCCAGCTAGTCCAGAGGCCGGTGTACTATCTCAGCGAAGTGCTATCCAGCTCTAAGCAAAACTACCCACACTACCAGAAGATGTGCTATGGGGTGTACTTCGCTGCCAAGAAACTGAAGCCCTACTTCCAAGAGCACACCATCACGGTCATGTGCACTGCTCCGCTCGCCGAGATCATAGGCAACCGGGATGCATCCGGCCAGGTGGCCAAATGGGCCATTGCGTTGGCACCCTACACAATCTTCTATCAACCCCGCACCGCCATCAAGTCGCAAGCATTGGCCGATTTCCTCGTCGACTGGGCCGAAACCCAGTACCTACCGCCGGCTCCCGACTCTACCCATTGGCGGATGCACTTTGACGGGTCCAAGATGCGCACCGGCTTGGGAGCCGGCATCGTCCTCACCTCTCCCAAAGGCGACAAGCTCAAGTACACGCTGCAGATCCACTTCGCCGCCTCCAACAACGTGGCCGAGTACGAGGCGCTCGTACATGGGCTCCGGCTAGCCAAAGAACTCGGCATACGCCGGATCCTGTGCTACGGCGACTCAAACTTGGTGGTCCAGCAATCTTCTGGCGACTGGGACGCCAAGGACGCGAACATGGCGAGCTATCGTTTCCTCGTCCAGCAGATAAGCGGATACTTCGAAGGGTGTGAGTTCCTTCACGTGCCAAGGGCCGACAACGACCAAGCAGACGCCCTAGCACGGATCGGCTCCACCCGACAAGCCATACCAACTGGCGTCTCCCTCCAGCGCCTCCTCAAGCCGTCCATCAAGCCGTCTCCAGAGTCGGATTCCATCTTCGTACCGCCTGCGCCAGACATAGCCGGATCCGACTGGAGAAACCCCGCAGGCGGCACGGGAACTTCAACAACGGGCCCGAGGACTGCCGTAGTCGCACCCGGCCCGGGGACTTCAGAACCCGGCCCGGGGACTGCAGCAGTCGGCCCGGGGACTGCAACAACACAAGAAGCGGTGGCCGACTCCAATTCCACGCCACCCAGCCCACCCACCCGAGTCATGGTGGCTACATTAACAGAAGAAGAAGTCACAGCTCCGTCATGGGCCCAGCCCATCCTCAAGTTCCTAGTCAGCAGAGAGCTGCCGGCTGATGAGATCTCAGCAAGACTAGTGCAACGACGAGCCGCAGCATATACAATAATCAACAGAGAGCTTGTGAAGCGCAGCGTCACTGGAGTCTTCCAGCGTTGTGTCGAGCCAGAAAAAGGAGTGGCAATCCTCAAAGACATCCACCAAGGCGAATGCGGCCACCACGCAGCCTCAAGATCACTTGTGGCCAAGGCTTTCCGCCATGGTTTCTTCTGGCCGACTGCCTTGGAGAATGCTAAAGAAATAGTCAAGAGCTGCAGAGGATGCCAAGTGTTTAGCTCCAAGCAACACCTGCCGGCTTCTGCACTCAAGACCATTCCCCTCACCTGGCCTTTTGCCGTCTGGGGACTGGACATGGTGGGCCCTTTCAAGACAGCCCGCGGCGGCTTGACACATCTACTGGTCGCTATGGACAAGTTCACAAAGTGGATCGAAGCAAAGCCGATTAAGAAGCTGAACGGGCCGACTGCCATGACATTCATCACCGACATCACTACTCGGTACGGCGTGCCGCACAGCATCATCACCGACAACGGCACGAACTTCGCCAAAGGAGCACTGGCACGTTTCTGCGCGACGCAGGGCATCCGACTGGACTTAGCGTCCGTTGCCCACCCGCAGTCAAACGGCCAGGTCGAGCGAGCAAATGGACTCATCCTCTCCGGCATCAAGCCTCGACTAGTTGTACCACTGGAACGATCGGCCGGCTGCTAGCTCGATGAGCTGCCGGCTGTCCTTTCGAGTCTGCGCACTACACCCAACAAGTCAACCGGCTTCACTCCATTCTTCCTCGTGTACGGTGCCGAGGCTGTCATCCCAACAGACATCGAGTTCGACTCGCCTCGGATCACCGTGTACACGGAGGAGGAGGCCAAGGAAGCACGAGAAGACGCCGTCGACCTACTGGAAGAAGGCCGGCTGTTAGCACTCAGCCGGTCCGCCATCTACCAGCAAGGGCTGCGTCGCTACTACAACCGCAAGGTCAAGCCAAGATCCTTCCAAGAGGGCGACCTTGTGCTCCGGCTGATCCAGCGAACAGCCGGCCAGCACAAGCTCTCGGCCCCTTGGGAAGGCCCCTTCATCGTCAGCAAGGCACTCGGCAACAACTCCTACTACTTGATCGACGCGCAAAAACCAAGAGCACGCAAGAGAGACGACTCCGGCAAGGAGTCGGAGCGACCATGGAACGCAAACCTCCTAAGACGATTTTACAGTTGAAAAGCAGTATGTATCACGCTCCCCTTTTGTATTAAGTACAAACCAACAGGCCCCCCGAACAGTACTCGGGGACTGCCTTTGTTTATCTATGAATGACAAACGTCATATCCATGAATGTATTATTACATTTGAATTATTGTCTGGCACCGGGCTCGACTAGTCGGCCCGGGGACTGGCCGCCTTGAGCTATATTGAAAGTTCTACCTAAAGTCAGAAAAGTAGTGTGCCGGCTCCCGAGTCCCCTCTTGTTGAAAGTCACAGCTCGAAGAACTGACTGTCCGACTAGCAAGAGGCAAGGCAGAAAGGATGCCCACACGAAAAATGGCTAAGGAGCAACGAACCTATATAGCAAAGAGACGGCCTCCAAACATGCCTGCCGGCTGTCAAAAACAGCCGGCTGGCCGGCTTCCTAAAAACTTAGCTTTAGTCCAGTAAAGCTAAAGTACTTCCCCCCCCATCGGCCAAGCACTCCTCCAGCTTCAGATTGCCGAGCAACTGTTGGACTGGGGAGGCGGCATCCAAGGGAGGGCGGCAAAGGAAACAGCGGAAGGATAAAAAGCAAAGAACGAGGAAAGGCCAAATGCATGCATAAGTTATATATACACATAAAGCCCCCAACGGGTTGGCAACAGACATAAGTTCGAATACACCCAGTGGGTGGAATTGTGCAGACTTAACCAAACTTTGTTACAAAAGTAACTAGACAGGAAAACAAAAGAAAGCAGACTAAGGCGCGATGCGGAGGCCGAGCTGGTCGGTGAAGGCGGCCTCGTTGGCTGAAGGAGGGGCCGCCTAGCGGGTCTCGGCTTGATCACCACCCACGGCAGGCGACGCACTCGCGCGCGACGTGGTGCTGGAGGTGCGGTCAGGCTGAGGTTGGCCGGCTGCTCCACCAGCCGGCTCGGCGTCTTCACCCTCCTCCTCCCCTTCTTCACCCTCGTCGCTGGAGTCGATCTCCTCCGCCGAGTCTTCGCCGTCCGCCGGGTTCAGACCGAACCACTCCTCCGGCTGGGCGACACCGTTGTCGTCCACCTCGGGGGTGAAGACGCTGGTGTCGGTGTAGTCGGCGATTGCCGAAGCCCGCCGGACGATGGTCGGCCGAGCCGGCTCCAGCTCCGTGTCGGCTTGCTGCCGCCAGGTAGCCAGCTAGTCCAGGCTCAGGCCGGGACACCAGGCCATGACGAACTCCAGCGCCCGCCTGGCACCGGAGCGAGCCGCCGAGGCCTTCCAAGCTTCGAAGCGGCCGACTGCCACCTCCAGCCAGTCGGCAGTCCGACTGGGGGTGCGAGGAACCACTTAGCCAGGCCAGAGGGCGGCCAAGACATGCGCCCCGGCTCGCTGAAGCCGGCGGAGCAGTCGGGGAGCCGGCTGGATGCGGGCCTGGATCGCCAGAAGCTGTTCCTCCAGTGAGCGGCCGGCGGTTGGCGAGATTTCAAAGCCAGCCTGCCTTCGCGCCTGGCGGCGGGCCTCGATGGTCTGGTTGGCAGCAGTAGAATAGCCAGGGAAATATTCTGCGCAAGCAAGAAGAAGGAAGGGAGAAAAGAGCACCAAATCAGAAAAAGAGCCAAAGTGGCAGATGGCAAGAAAGGACGAAGAAGTAGGCGGCTTACCGTCAACCAGATCTTCAATCTGGCCATAGCCAGAGATCAAAGTCTACCTGGCCTCGGCCCAGCCAGCCGCCTCCGTCTCGTACTCGGCCTGAAGGGCAGCTTCGCGGTCCTGCACCGCCTTCAGTGCCGCCTTGTGGCTTTCCTCCTGGTCGGCCAACTTCTTGACCAGGTGGTCGTGTTCCTGCACCAAGGCGGCGAGCTCGGCATCCTTGGTGCGAAGGGCAGTCTGACACTCTCCCAATTGTGCCCTCAGACTGGCGTTGGCCGCTGCAGAGACGGCAGGAAAAGAACAACAGTAAGAAGTCGTCAAGGAAGATCCGACCCGACTGCTCAGCAGTCGGCCCGAATCTCGGGGACTACACCCAGTGGGTGCGCTGACGCGCCCCCCATGAGATAAAGAACAAAGCACGTACCTCGGCTCTCAGTAAGGTCGGCGGTCTTCTGAGTCAGCTCCCGAGCCTGGGAGTTGAAGGCGGCCGCTCGAAGGTTGTGGTAGTCCTGCAAGATGGACAGAAGACCGAAGTAAGAACAAAAATAGCAAAGGCAAATCCACCAAGAAGTTCCAAGCCGCCTGCTCAGCAGCCGACTCGGAACTCGGGGACTACACCCAGTGGGTGCGCTAACGCGCCCCCACGGAAGAAATCAAGATCAAGAAGAAGCAAGATGGGAATACTAACCCGGATGGCCGCCCGCGTCGCGAGGAACTCGTCGGTGAACTGCCTTAGCGCCGCAGCTTGGCCCGGGAGCCGGGTCCGGACGTCCTGTGCAGCCACGTTCACCACGGCCATCCCTCCGCCTGGCGTCCACCCCGAGGTAGCGCTGGCTGCCTCCACATCCCGGGCCGGCGAGCTGGAGCCCACGTCCGGCTGCGGCTCCGACGCGGCCTTCTGTGGCTCCGACGCGTCCTTCGCCGTGCGCCGGCTCGACGGAATCCGGACCGCCATCTCAGCCCTCGTGGCCGGCTCGCCCCCCGCCGACTTTGCAGGCGGCGGATCAGGCCGGCCGCCTTGAGCCGCCCTAGTTGGCGGGGTCGGCACCGGCGCCCTCTCCAGGATGATGACGTCGTCGCTTCCCCCCAGCCCTGGCTGGTCGCCGCTGGCTCCCTCTGGCGAGGGCTCCATGTCCCCAGGCGCCATGACGCGCAGCGGGGTGACCATCAAAACCTCCCCCGCCGCCGCCGCAGCCGCAGCCTCTGCTTGGGCCCTGGCTGCGGCATCGGCGAGTGCCTTCGCCGCCTCCTCCTCCCGTGCCGCCTGGGCGGCGGCCGCCCTCCGTGCCTCCGCCTCCCGCGCCTCTCGCTCCGCCCGCGCCTCCCGCGCGTTCCTTTCTGTCGCCTCCTAAAGGTCGGCACGGGGGTCCACGCGGCGGGTAGTGCTCCCAGAGCCCCTCGGCGACTCAACGACGGAGGCGGCAGCCGCCCGCTCAAGCGACAACGGAGCTCTGATCGTTGAAGAAAAAGACAAGGGTTCAGGAACCACCAGAGAAAAGAAAGAAAAAAGAGTATACGAAAGAAAGTGAACTTACGCCGACACGGTCTGCAGTTGCTTCACCGTCTTGCGGAAGCGAGCCGCCTTTGCGGCCGCCTCCTCCCGCCTGGTGGCTGCCGCCCCGCCTCTGGGCTTCTTCGTTCGGCTGCCGAACAAACCCTGGGTGGCGCGACGCTTTTGACCTCCACCCCGAGCAGGCAGCGCGGCGGAGGAACCCGCGCCGCGTCCAGATGCCGGCTGGCGGTGCGGGACGACTTCGGCCTCATCGTCGTCCGGCCAGTCGTCAAAGGTAACTCCAAGCCCGGAGCCGCCTGCTTCGCCGGCGGCTTGGCTACCACCCGGCTCGACGTCGTCGTCCATACCGGCCGCCCCCAGGTCGGGGTCCTCCAGATCATGTTCGGTCCGGTCGGGGTCGAATCGGCGCTCCGAGTCTGACCCGCCGGCCGGCCGAAGCAGAGGGCTCTGTCGAAAAGCAAACCGACTAAGTTAGAATCGGCTAAGAGGAACTCGGCAACAAAGCGAAGAGAGATAGAAAGAGACAAGGAGAACATACCGTAGGCGGCGGATTGGCTCGGCTATACGGTTCCTTGCCGAACTGCCACTCTTCGGTGAGTTTGCAGTTCGCAAGGTAGTTCACCATATAGGCGACCTCCTCGCGCGGCATCTCCTTGGTACACATTCGGCTCGGATCGAGCCAGCCGCTCATCTGACAGATCAGTTGAGGCCGGCTCTGGAGCGGAAGAACCCGGCGCGTGACGAACGCGGCCAGAAGGTCGGGCCTGGTCAAGCCCTCTGCCTGGGTCAGCTCCCGCACTCGGGCGACGGCGGCGGACCCGGCCGGCGTCAGAGTCACGGCCCGGAAGGACCACTGGGGCCGCCTGCCCTCCGGTGGGCCGGCTACGTAAGCCGGCAGGTTGATGTAGTCGCCCCGCGGGGCGATGTTCCGCACATAAAAGTACGATTTTTGCCACTTCTTCACCGATTGGATCAGCGTGATGACGGGGAAGGGGTTGTCGGCGACTGATCTCCGCGACGCGATGAAGGCGCCAGTCTGAGCCGGCACGCCCCGCATGCGCGTGCCCAGCTTCGACTGGAAGAACTCCCCCCAGAGCTCAAGGGTGGGGAGGACGCCGAGGTAGCCCTCGCATAGGGTGACGAAGGCGGACAGCAGCACCACCGCGTTTGGGGTGAGATGGTGCGGCTGGAGCTGATAGAAGTCGAGCCAGGAGCGGAAGAAGGCGCTCGCTGGCAGGCCAATGCCACGCAAGAAGTGCGAGCGGAAGACCACCCGCTCGCCCTCCCGCGGCTCCGGCGTAATTTCCCTCGCCGGCGCAAGGCGGACCTCCACCTTGTCCGCGGCCGGCAGCCGCCGAGTATTGCGGAGGAACTCGACGTGGTCTTCGTGCACGTTGGAGCCGTCCCAATCCCCGCCGTACTGCTCCGTGGCGGGAGGCATGGCAAAAACTAGCGCGACGGCGGAGGAACGTGCGGTGGAAGAGCGTGGTGGCGAGGCGCTGTTAAAAGAAGCGGCGAGCGAAGAAGATGGTGGAAGTAGGAGGAGCGTGCGAGGGCCTGCCGCCCTCCACCTTCCCCAACTTATAGCTTCGCGAGGCGAGGCCGAAGAGGCCGGACGTGGGGGGGAGACGTGGGATTAACTGCACCCATTCCCCCCACGCCCCGCGATTATTGCGCCCTAAAGGCGAGCCGAAACTGCCGCAAGGAGACGTGCGGGCGGTTTCGGGATACAGAGAATCCGCGCCTGGGCCCGGGCGCGGACGTGGCGGGCCCCCGCCCTGCGGCGACGTCCCGTCACGCGCGTGGGCTGGCAGGCTTTCTGGCCGAGGGAGGCCACGTGGTTCGCAGATGGCAAGTGGCCGGCCCGCGGCCCGGAGCACACGCTAGCGAGCTCCCGCCCTCCGAATACGGAGTTTTCGACCAAGGCGGCACACCTAACTAAAGCCGGTTCCCAGCTGCCGACTTGTCAAGATAGGAAGCGGATCGTGCTTCGCAACCCCTACTCCACCTCGAAACCCAATCAGCTTCGGGGACTACTGTCGGAGTAAATGGCCACGGGTAGCCTAACCGACTGCCCCTGGTTCTTCTGAAAAATTATCAGGCCTTTGGGCCTCCCAACACTCCAAGCATTGGACCCCCTTCCCTGGCCGGCTACCTCTGAAGCCGACTCACGGAAGGCGGCCCGGCCTCAAGCGACCTCCCTCCCCAAAACAACCGCGGGGTGGCCGACTCCAAGGAGCCGGCCTCCAAGAGCACCGGCTCCAAGAAGCCGGCCGAGAACACAACCACCAAAGCTACTCCCACATAACGGTGACAAGACGGGGTGTGGACACAGTGCGGCCCACTACCCCCGAAGCCCGAGGCAGGCATGGCTACAGGAGGCCGTACGGGACGGCCGTCTCCCGTGCGGCTCGGCACTGTAGCCATGCTAGCCTCAACGTCATCCACGACAGACTCCCGTACGGCCCACGGGCGGCGGGCCCCTTCAACCAGAGAGAGGCGTGAAGGCGGCCCGGCCTTTCCCAGTCGGCCAAGGGCGTAGCCGGCCCCCAGAAGCCGGCTACTCCTTTCCTCGAAGCAGGAGCCCCATTAAGGAGACAAGACGAGGTAAGGCTACAGTGAGAGCCCCCGAGGCGGCCCACTGTAGCCATGCTTACCTCGACAAAGCCCTCGTCATCAGAGGCGAGGCTACAGTAAGCAGCCGCCGACAAGACCCTAGGCGGTGGGGCCGGCCTGTCGACCAAGAAGCCGGCAGCTGGCGGGACCCACCAGTCGGCGGGACCCAACAGCCGGCGGAGAAGCCGGCGAGCGTAGACACTGACGGCTGGGACCAGCGCCCAGTCGGATTACCATTGTACCCCTGGGGGGTAGGCCTATATAAACCCCCCGGAGCACCCATGCAAAGGGTTGGCTTCTAAGCGTAGACACACACCATATATAGAGAGAAGAGAGAGCTAGCCTTGTTCTTCTCCCTTGAACCCAATAGCTCTAGGAGCGATTGTAGCTACTTTCACCGATCTAGTGATCATGCGGAGACCCCGCAGAGCAGGACTAGGGGTGTTATCTCCTCGGAGAGCCCCGAACCTGGGTAAGATCCGCCGGCGTGCATGTCTTCGCCTCATCCCGTTTCCAGGCACCGGCGACGTCTTATTGGCACCCACAATGATAAGCCATCCGTTGGCATATGTCGCACCAACCACCCGACATTTGGCGCCCACCGTGGGGCCAGGTGCACCGTCGTCCGGAGACCTGTTCTGGACGGGAACCCTCTTCCTCCCCCGCGAGCGTAGCCAGCCTGCTGCACCCGGTGGCGTTTGCCTCGACGCGCTGCAAGGCGTTGACGACGCCTGCGCAGCAAGCCGCCTCGCCGATCTGCTCGGCGAGACTCGCATCTCCGACGAGCCTGCGTCCGACGCAGGCACGGACTACCCCGAGAGCCGCCTCGTCAGCCTCCTCGACCAGCTTCACGTCTCCAGCGAGCTTGCTGCAGATGTGGAGTCGGTCGGCTCCACCGACCCGATGCTTGTCGACTCCGACACCGCATCGCTTGACGCTTACCCCTCCGACGTGGTGGTCTTCGACGACCCCCTCCCACGAGCCGACAGCGGCAGCAGCGCTGTCACCAAAGTGCTGGTCATCAGCCATGTCGCCAACTCGAGCGAGAACGCCCACGACGCCCTGCAAGCGGCAATGCACGACCTCTCCATCCCCATCCCGGCTGGCGCCGACGCCGAGACCTTGGAGGCACGCCGCCTCGCTCTCATCACGGAGGGCCAGAAAATAGCCTCCATGAGACGCCTCACCGAGGCTCACCAGCGCGAAGTCGACCGCGCCGCCTTCGGTACGCCGCCGCCTAGCGGCCCGAGCCGAGCCGGCTTCGTAAAGAAGCGCGGCGCGGCCGTCGCCAGCATGCTGGGGGCAGATCGCCCCGTCTACGCCACCCCGCTCGAGAATTTGCGAGCCGCCCAGGCGGCCGTAGAAGAGCTCAATGGGCTGGGAGCCGACGAGCTCCCCTACATGACAAGATGGATCCAGCAGCTGATCGACGCGGCTGCAGAACGGCACGAAGCAGGCGCCCGTGCTGATAGCCATCCCCCACGCCGGGAGCACGCCGTGACGTCCCGCTCGCCGACTGCGAGCGGCGCACGCCAAAAGAAAGACAAGGAGCCGGCTGCTAGCCGCAGCCGGATTCGCATCACCATCGAGCGCGATGCGGAGGGCCGCCCTCGAGCAGTAGAGCACCAAGGAAATCTGCCCCCTCCTCCGCCTCGAAGAGAAAGACGCCTCACTCCGCCGCCTATCACACACCCGACTCTTGGCGACCGACTCGGCCGCCGAGAAGGAGTCGGCGAGAACGACGCCCGCCACAGGATCGACCGCCTTGCTCGATCCTTGGCGTTAGAAGAAGAAGACGATGTCGGCCCGCCATGCTTTGGTCCCCGCATCCGCGACGAGCCCTTCCCCAAAGGGTTCTCGCTCCCCAGAGACACGCCCAAGTACAACGGATCGGTGAAGCCGGAAGATTGGCTCATCGACTACTCCACAGCCGTCAGCATAGCCAACGGCAATCGACGAGTCGCCGTGAAGTATGTCCCCCTCATGCTGCAGGGCACGGCGCGCACATGGCTCAACAGCCTCAAGCCCTACAGCATCAACAGTTGGCTGGACTTCACAGAAGTTTTCGTCCGCAACTTCACCAGCACCTACAAGCGGCCTCCCAAGCCTCGCCAGCTCTCCCTCTGCGTCCAAGGGCCCAACGAGTCGACCCGCGACTACCTCATGCGGTGGGCCGAGCTCCGCAACTCCTGCGAGGGGGTGCATGAGGTCCGGGCCATCGAGTAATTCACCACCGGGTGCCGAGAGGGCACCCTCCTCAAGCACCGACTCCTCTGCGACGAGCCGGCTACCCTCGACGAGTTGCTGGTCATCGCGGACAAGTACGCCACCGCCGACTCCTCAATGAAGACCGAACTCCGAGTAGACGCCTCGGGGAAGGTGATTGCTCCGGCTCCCAAGACGCCGGCTGGCGACCCTAATCGGCGCCCCTACCAGAACGACCACAAGCGCAAGGCCCCCATGCCGACTTCCTCCAGTCGGGAGGTGGCCACCGTTGAAGATGAGCAGCCCGAAAAACGGCCCGCTCCCAAGAAGAAGGGTGGCCGGCCGCCTTGGCAGCCGGCTTTCTCCTACGAACACGCTCTTGATGCCCCCTGCAAATTCCACAGCGGCGCGAAGCCGTCCAATCATACAACCCGGAAATGCCATTGGCTCACCCGCATCACCAAGGGCGAGGGGATGTTGCCGCCTCCGCCTCCCGGCCCGCCGCCTCCAGCCCCCCCGCAGCCGGCGGCTCGGCCGGCAGTCGGCGCCATCCAAGACGAATTCCCCGAAGAGCACGCCGCCTACGTCGTCTTCACCAGTCAAGCCGACGACAAGCGCAGCCGACGCCGACAGCATCAAGAAGTGAATGCAGTCGCCTCCAGCACCCCCAAGTTCATGCACTGGTCAGAGAAGCCAATCAGCTGGAGCCAGGCCGACCACCCAGAGGTGATGCCCTCTCCTGGCTCCTATGCAATGGTCTTGGACGTCACCCTCGCGACGGAGAGGCGAGCTGCCCGATTCTCCCACGTCCTGATAGATGGCGGTAGCAGTATCAACATACTGTACCGCGATACCATGGAGAAGCTGAACATCAAAGCGAAGCAGCTCATGCCGAGCCGCACCATCTTCCATGGTATCGTCCCCGGCCTGTCTTGCTCCCCAATCGGCAAGATCAAAATGGATGTTCTCTTCGGAGACAAAGATCATTTTCGCCGAGAAGCAATATGGTTCGAGGTAGTGGATTTGGAGAGCCCCTATCATGCACTGCTTGGCCGACCTGCTCTGGCCAAGTTCATGGCTGTGCCCCACTACGCCTACCTGAAGATTAAGATGCCGAGCTCGAAGGGGATCATCACGGTAGCCGGCGACTACAAGAGGTCCATCGAGTGCGCCATGGCCAGTAGCCGGCTGGCCGAGTCCCTCGTGGTGGCAGAAGAGAAGAAGATGTTGGAACGGGTTGTGGCCATGGCCGGCAAGCAGCCGGCCCTGTCCCCCAACCCCAAGGATTGTGATGCGCAGGGCTCCTTCCAGCCTGCCAAAGAGACAAAGAAGATACCTCTGGACCCGGAGAACCCGGAGAGGTTCGCTGTCATTGGGGCGAGCTTGGACAGTAAATAGGAAGGCGAGCTCGTCGACTTCCTCCATGAGAATCGAGACATCTTTGCATGGTCCCCAAAGGACATGCCGGGTGTCCCGAAGGATTTCGCCGAGCATAAATTACATGTCCGAGCTGATGCGAAGCCGGTCAAGCAACCCCTCCGCCGACTGTCCGAAGAGAAGCGAAGAATTGTGGGAGAAGAGATAGCCCGGCTCCTTGCCGCTGGCTTTATCATGGAAGTATTCTTCCCAGAATGGCTAGCCAACCCAGTTCTGGTTCTGAAGAAGAATAACAAGTGGCGTATGTGTATAGACTACACCAGTTTGAACAAGGCCTGCCCAAAGGATCCGTTTGCTCTGCCACGGATTGACCAAGTAATAGACTCCACGGCCGGATGCGAGCTGTTTAGTTTTTTGGATGCATACCCAGGGTACCATCAGATCAAGTTGGACCCGGCTGACCGCCTGAAGACTGCCTTCATCACACCCTTTGGAGCTTTCTGCTACCTGACAATGACATTCGGCTTGAGAAATGCCGGTGCCACTTTTCAGCGTTGCATGCAGAAATGCCTCTTGAAACAACTCGGCAGAAATGCCCACGTCTATATAGACGACATTGTGGTGAAGACAGAGAAGCGCGGTACCTTGCTGGAAGACCTGAAAGAAACATTCGCCAACTTGCGCCGATTCCAAATTAAGCTCAATCCTGAGAAGTGCGTGTTCGGAGTGCCAGCCGGCCAGCTGTTGGGCTTCCTGGTCTCCGAGCGCGGCATCGAATGCAACCCCGTCAAGATCAAGGCCATCGAGAGGATGGAGATTCCCACCAAGCTGCGAGATGTGCAGAAGTTCACTGGCTGTTTAGCCTCCCTGAATCGTTTTATCAGCCGACTAGGCGAGAAGGCTCTCCCCCTGTACCGACTCATGAAGAAGTCCACTCACTTCGAGTGGAATGATCAAGCCGACCAAGCCTTCCATGAGTTGAAGAAAATGCTGACCACTCCGCCTGTCCTGGCTGCGCCAACTGAAAAGGAGCCCATGCTCCTCTACATCGCCGCGACTAGCCGAGTCGTCAGCACTGTTGTTGTGGTTCAGCGCCCGGAGGAAGGCCGAGCCCAGCTAGTCAAGAGGCCGGTGTACTATCTCAGCGAAGTGCTATCCAGCTCTAAGCAAAACTACCCGCACTACCAGAAGATGTGCTATGGGGTGTACTTCGCTGCCAAGAAACTGAAGCCCTACTTCCAAGAGCACACCATCACGGTCGTGTGCACTGCTCCGCTCGCCGAGATCATAGGCAGCCGGGATGCATCCGGCCGGGTGGCCAAATGGGCCATTGCGTTGGCACCCTACACAATCTTCTATCAACCCCACACCGCCATCAAGTCGCAAGCATTGGCCGATTTCCTCGTCGACTGGGCCGAAACCCAGTACCTACCGCCTGCTCCCGACTCTACCCATTGGCGGATGCACTTTGACGGGTCCAAGATGCGCACCGGCTTGGGAGCCGGCATCGTCCTCACCTCTCCCAAAGGCGACAAGCTCAAGTACACGCTGCAGATCCACTTCGCCGCCTCCAACAACGTGGCCGAGTACGAGGCGCTCGTACATGGGCTCCGGCTAGCCAAAGAACTCGGCATACGCCGGATCCTGTGCTACGGCGACTCAGACTTGGTGGTCCAGCAATCGTCTGGCGACTGGTACGCCAAGGACGCGAACATGGCGAGCTACCGTTTCCTCGTCCAGCAGATAAGCGGATACTTCGAAGGGTGCGAGTTCCTTCACGTGCCAAGGGCCGACAACGACCAAGCAGACGCCCTAGCATGGATCGGCTCCACTCGACAAGCCATACCGACTGGCGTCTCCCTCCAGCGCCTCCTCAAGCCGTCCATCAAGCCGTCTCCAGAGTCGGATTCCATCTTCGTACCGCGTGCGCCAGACATAGCCGGATCCGACTGGAGAAACCCCGCAGGCGGCACGGGGACTTCAACAACGGGCCCGAGGACTGCCGTAGTCGCACCCGGCCCGGGGACTTCAGAACCCGGCCCGAGGACTGCAGCAGTCGGCCCGGGGACTGCAACGACACAAGAAGCGGTGGCCGACTCCAATTCCACGCCACCCAGCCCACCCACCCGAGTCATGGTGGTTACATTAACAGAAGAAGAAGTCACAGCTCCGTCATGGGCCCAGCCCATCCTCAAGTTCCTAGTCAGCAGAGAGCTGCCGGCTGATGAGATCTCAGCAAGACTAGTGCAATGACGAGCCGCAGCATATACAATAATCAACAGAGAGCTTGTGAAGCGCAGCGTCACTGGAGTCTTCCAGCGTTGTGTCGAGCCAGAAAAAGGAGTGGCAATCCTCAAAGACATCCACCAAGGCGAATGCGGCCACCACGCAGCCTCAAGATCACTTGTGGCCAAGGCTTTCCGCCATGGTTTCTTCTGGCCGACTGCCTTGGAGAATGCTAAAGAAATAGTCAAGAGCTGCAGAGGATGCCAAGTTTTTAGCTCCAAGCAACACCTGCCGGCTTCTGCACTCAAGACCATTCTCCTCACCTGGCCTTTTGCCGTCTGGGGACTGGACATGGTGGGCCCTTTCAAGACAACCCGCGGCGGCTTGACACATCTACTGGTCGCTGTGGACAAGTTCACAAACTGGATCGAAGCAAAGCCGATTAAGAAGCTGAACGGGCCGACTGCCGTGACATTCATCACCGACATCACTACTCGGTACGGCGTGCCGCACAGCATCATCACCGACAACGGCACGAACTTCGCCAAAGGAGCACTGGCACGTTTCTGCGCGACGCAGGGCATCCGACTGGACTTAGCGTCCGTTGCCCACCCGCAGTCAAACGGCCAGGTCGAGCGAGCAAATGGACTCATCCTCTCCGGCATCAAGCCTCGACTAGTTGTACCACTGGAACGATCGGCCGGCTGCTGGCTCGATGAGCTGCCGGCTGTCCTTTGGAGTCTGCGCACTACACCCAACAAGTCAAGCAGCTTCACTCCATTCTTCCTCGTGTACGGTGCCGAGGCTGTCATCCCAACAGACATCGAGTTCGACTCGCCTCGGATCACCATGTACACGGAGGAGGAGACCAAGGAAGCACGAGAAGATGGCGTCGACCTACTGGAAGAAGGCCGGCTGTTAGCACTCAGCCGGTCCGCCATCTACCAGCAAGGGCTGCATCGCTACTACAACCGCAAGGTCAAGCCAAGATCCTTCCAAGAGGGCGACCTTGTGCTCCGGCTGATCCAGCGAACAGCCGGCCAGCACAAGCTCTCGGCCCCTTGGGAAGGCCCCTTCGTCGTCAGCAAGGCACTTGGCAACAACCCCTACTACTTGATCGACGCGCAAAAACCAAGAGCACGCAAGAGAGACGACTCCGGCAAGGAGTCAGAGTGACCATGGAACGCAAACCTCCTAAGACGATTTTATAGTTGAAAAGCAGTATGTATCACGCTCCCCTTTTGTATTAAGTACAAACCAACAGGCCCCCCGAACAGTACTCGGGGACTGCCTTTGTTTATCTATGAATGACAAACGTCATATCCATGAATGTATTATTACATTTGAATTCTTGTCTGGCACCGGGCTCGACTAGTCGGCCCGGGGACTGGCCGCCTTGAGCTATATTGAAAGTTCTACCTAAAGTCAGAAAAGTAGTGTGCCGGCTCCCGAGTCCCCTCTTGTTGAAAGTCACAGCTCGAAGAACCGGCTGTTCGACTAGCAAGAGGCAAGGCAGAAAGGATGCCCACACGAAAAATGGCTAAGGAGCAACGAACCTATATTGCAAAGAGACGGCCTCCAAACATGCCTGCCGGCTATCAAAAGCAGCCGGCTGGCCGGCTTCCTAAAAACTTAGCTTTAGTCCAGTAAAGCTAAAGTACTTCCCCCCCCCCCCCCCCATCAGCCAAGCACTCCTCCAGCTTCAGATTGCCGAGCAACTGTTGGACTGGGGAGGCGGCATCCAAGGGAGGGCGGCAAAGGAAACAGCGGAAGGATAAAAAGCAAAGAACGAGGAAAGGCCAAATGCATGCATAAGTTATATATACACATAAAGCCCCCAACGGGTTGGCAACAGACATAAGTTCGAATACACCCAGTGGGTGGAATTGTGCAAACTTAACCAAACTTTGTTACAAAAGTAACTAGACAGGAAAAAAAAAGAAAGCAGACTAAGGCGCGATGCGGAGGCCGAGCTGGTCGGTGAAGGCGGCCTCGCCGGCTGAAGTAGTGGCCGCCTAGCGGGTCTCGGCTTGATCACCACCCACGGCAGGCGACGCACTCGCGCGCGACGTGGTGCTGGAGGTGCGGTCAGGCTGAGGCTGGCCGGCTGCTCCACCAGCCGGCTCGGTGTCTTCACCCTCCTCCTCCCCTTCTTCACCCTCGTCCCTGGAGTCGATCTCCTCCGCCGAGTCTTCGCCGTCCTCCGGGTTCAGACCGAACCACTCCTCCGGCTGGGCGACACCGTTGTCGTCCACCTCGGGGGCGAAGACGCTGGTGTCGGTGTAGTCGGCGATTGCCGAAGCCCGCCGGACGATGGCCGGCCGCGCCGGCTCCAGCTCCGTGTCGGCTTGCTGCCGCCAGGTAGCCAGCTGGTCCAGGCTCAGGCCGGGATACCAGGCCTGGACGAACTCCAGCGCCCGCCTGGCACCGGAGCGAGCCGCCGAGGCCTTCCAAGCTTCGAAGCGGCCGACTGCCACCTCCAGCCAGTCGGCAGTCCGACTGGGGGTGCGAGGAACCACTTGGCCGGGCCAGAGGGTGGCCAAGACTTGCGCCCCGGCTCGCTGGAGCCGGCGGAGCAGTCGGTGAGCCGGCTGGATGCGGGCCTGGATCGCCAGAAGCTGTTCCTCCAGCGAGCGGCCGGCGGTTGGCGAGATTTCAAAGCCAGCCTGCCTTCGCGCCTGGCGGTGGGCCTCGATGGTCTGGTTGGCAGCAGTAGAATAGCCAGGGAAATATTCTACGCAAGCAAGAAGAAGGAAGGGAGAAAAGAGCACCAAATCAAAAAAAGAGCCAAAGTGGCAGATGGCAAGAAAGGACGAAGAAGTAGGCGGCTTACCGTCAACCAGATCTTCGATCTGGCCATAGCCAGAGATCAAAGTCTGCCTGGCCTCGGCCCAGCCAGCCGCCTCCGTCTCGTACTCGGCCTGAAGGGCAGCTTCGCGGTCCTGCACCGCCTTCAGTGCCGCCTTGTGGCTTTCCTCCTGGTCGGCCAACTTCTTGGCCAGGCGGTCGCGTTCCTCCACCAAGGCGGCGAGCTCGGCATCCTTGGTGCGAAGGGCAGTCTGACACTCTCCCAGTTGTGCCCTCAGACTGGCGTTGGCCGCTGCAGAGACGGCAGGAAAAGAAGAACAGTAAGAAGTCGTCAAGGAAGATCCGACCCGACTGCTCAGCAGTCGGCCCGAATCTCGGGGACTACACCCAGTGGGTGCGCTGACTCGCCCCCCCCCCCCCCATGAGATAAAGAACAAAGCACGTACCTCGGCTCTCAGTAAGGTCGGCGGTCTTCTGAGTCAGCTCCCGAGCCTGGGAGTTGAAGGCGGCCGCTCGAAGGTTGTGGTAGTCCTGCAAGATGGACAGAAGACCGAAGTAAGAACAAAAATAGCAAAGGCAAATCCACCAAGAAGTTCCAAGACGCCTGCTCAGCAGCCGACTCGGAACTCGGGGACTACATCCTGTGGGTGCGCTGACGCGCCCCCACGGAAGAAATCAAGATCAAGAAGAAATCAAGATCAAGAAGAAGCAAGATGGGAATACTAACCCGGATGGCCGCCCGCGTCGCGAGGAACTCGTCGGTGAACTGCCTCAGCGCCGCAGCTTGGCCCTGGAGCCGGGTCCGGACGTCCTGTGCAGCCACGTTCACCACGGCCGTCCCTCCGCCTGGCGTCCACCCCGAGGTAGCGCTGGCCGCCTCCACATCCCGGGCCGGCGAGCTGGAGCCCACGGCCGGCTGCGGCTCCGACGCGGCCTTCTGTGGCTCCGACGCGGCCTTCCCCGCGCGCCGGCTCGACGGAATCCGGACCGCCATCTCAGCCCTCGCGGCCGGCTCGCCCCCCGCCGACTTTGCAGTCGGCGGATCAGGCCGGCCGCCTTGAGCCGCCCCAGTTGGCGGGGTCGGCACCGGCGCCCTCTCCAGGATGATGACCTCGTCGCTTCCCCCCAGCCCTGGCTGGTCGCCGCTGGCTCCCTCTGGCGAGGGCTCCATGTCCCCAGGCGCCATGACGCGCAGCGGGGTGACCATCAAAACCTCCCCCGCCGCCGCCGCCGCCGCAGCCTCTGCTTGGGCCGTGGCTGCGGCATCGGCGAGTGCCTTCGCCGCCTCCTCCTCCCGTGCCGCCTGGGCGGCGGCCGCCCTCCGTGCCTCCGCCTCCCGCGCCTCTCGCTCTGCCCGCGCCTCCCGCGCGTTCCTTTCTGTCGCCTCCTGAAGGCCGGCACGGGGGTCCATGCGGCGGGTGGTGCTCCTAGAGCCCCTCGGCGACTCAACGACGGAGGCGGCAGCCACCCGCTCAAGCGACAACGGAGCTCTGATCGTTGAAGAAAAAGACAAGGGTTCAGGAACCACCAGAGAAAAGAAAGAAAAAAGAGTATACGAAAGAAAGTGAACTTACGCCGACACGGTCTGCGGTTGCTTCACCGTCTTGCGGAAGCGAGCCGCCTTTGCGGCCACCTCCTCCCGCCTGGTGGCTGCCGCCCTGCCTCTGGGCTTCTTCGTTCGGCTGCCGAACAAACCCTGGGCGGCGCGACGCTTTTGACCTCCACCCCGAGCAGGCAGCGCGGCGGAGGAACCCGCGCCGCGTCCAGATGCCGGCTGGCGGCGCGGGACGACTTCGGCCTCATCGTCGTCCGGCCAGTCGTCAAAGGTAACTCCGAGCCCGGAGCCGCCTGCTTCGCCGCCGGCTTGGCCACCACCCGGCTCGACGTCGTCGTCCATACCGGCCGCCCCCAGGTCGGGGTCCTCCAGATCGTGTTCGGTCCGGTCGGGGACGAATCGGCGCTCCGAGTCTGACCCGCCGGCCGGCCGAAGCAGAGGGCTCTGTCGAAAAGCAAACCGACTAAGTTAGAATCGGCTAAGAGGAACTCGGCAACAAAGCGAAGAGAGAGAGAAAGAGACAAGGAGAACATACCGTAGGCGGCGGATTGGCTCGGCTATATGGTTCCTTGCCGAACTGCCACTCTTCGGTGAGTTTGCAGTTCGCAAGGTAGTTCACCATATAGGCGACCTCCTCGCGCGGCATCTCCTTGGTACACATTCGGCTCGGATCGAGCTGGCCGCTCATCTGACAGATCAGATGAGGCCGGCTCTGGAGCAGAAGAACCCGGTGCGTGACGAACGCGGCCAGAAGGTCGGGCCCCGTCAAGCCCTCTGCCTGGATCAGCTCCCGCACTCGGGCGACGGCGGCGGACCCGGCCGGCGTCAGAGTCACGGCCCGGAAGGACCACTGGGGCCGCCTGCCCTCCGGTGGGCCGGCTAAGTAAGCCGGCAGGTTGATGTAGTCGCCCCGCGGGGCGATGTTCCGCACATAGAAGTACGATTTTTGCCACTTCTTCACCGATTGGATCAGCGTGATGACGGGGAAG
Organism: Aegilops tauschii subsp. strangulata; assembly: GCF_002575655.3. Classification (NCBI taxonomy): domain Eukaryota; kingdom Viridiplantae; phylum Streptophyta; class Magnoliopsida; order Poales; family Poaceae; genus Aegilops; species Aegilops tauschii. The sequence goes on from NC_053039.3 coordinate 493,468,233, forward strand.
GGGTTGTCGGCGACCGATCTCCGCGACGCGATGAAGGCGCCAGTCTGAGCCGGCACGCCCCGCATGCGCGTGCCCAGCTTCGACTGGAAGAACTCCCCCCAGAGCTCAAGGTTGGGGAGGACGCCGAGGTAGCCCTCGCATAGGGTGACGAAGGCGGACAGCAGCATCACCGTGTTTGGGGTGAGATGGTGCGGCTGGAGCTGATAGAAGTCGAGCCAGGAGCGGAAGAAGGCGCTCGCTGGCAGGCCGATGCCACGCAAGAAGTGCGAGTGGAAGACCACCCGCTCGCCCTCCCGCGGCTCCGGCGTAATTTCCCTCGCCGGCGCAAGGCGGACCTCCACCTTGTCCGCGGCCGGCAGCCGCCGAGTATTGCGAAGGAACTCGACGTGGTCTTCGTGCACGTTGGAGCCGTCCCAATCCCCGCCGTACTGCTCCGTGGCGGGAGGCATGGCAAAAACTAGCGCGGCAGCGGAGGAACGTGCGGTGGAAGAGCACGGCGGCGAGGCGCTGTTGCAAGAAGCGGCGAGCGAAGAAGATGGTGGAAGTAGGAGGAGCGTGCGAGGGCCTGCCGCCCTCCACCTCCCCCTACTTATAGCTTCACGAGGCGAGGCCGAAGAGGCCGGACGTGGGGGGAGACGTGGGATTAACTGCACCCATTCCCCCCACGCCCCGCGATTATTGCGCCCTAAAGGCGAGCCGAAACTGCCGCAAGGAGACGTGCGGGCGGTTTTGGGATACAGAGAATCCGCGCCTGGGCCCGGGCGCGGACGTGGCGGGCCCCCGCCCTGCGGCGACGTCCCGTCACGCGCGTGGGCTGGCAGGCTTTCTGGCCGAGGGAGGCCACGTGGTTCGCAGACGGCAAGTGGCCGGCCCGCGGCCCGGAGCACACGCTAGCGAGCTCCCGCCCTCCGACTCCGGAGTTTTCGACCAAGGCGGCATGCCTAACTAAAGCCGGCTCCCAGCTGCCGACTTGTCAAGATAGGAAGCTGATCGTGCTTCTCAACCCCTACTCCACCTCGAAGCCCAATCAGCTTCGGGGACTACTGTCGGAGTAAATGGCCACGGGTAGCCTAACCGACTGCCCCTGGTTCTTCTAAAAAATTATCACGCCTTTGGGCCTCCCAACACTCCAAGCATTGGACCCCCTTCCCTGGCCGGCTACCTCTGAAGCCGACTCACGGAAGGCGGCCCGGCCTCAAGCGGCATCCCTCCCCAAAACAACCGCGGGGTGGCCGACTCCAAGGAGCCGGCCTCCAAGAGCACCGGCTCCAAGAAGCCGGCCGAGAACACAACCACCAAAGCTACTCCCACATAACGGTGACAAGACGGGGTGTGGACACAGTGCGGCCCACTACCCCCGAAGCCCGAGGCAGGCATGGCTACAGGAGGCCGTACGGGACGGCCGTCTCCCGTGCGGCTCGGCACTGTAGCCATGCTAGCCTCAACGTCATCCACGACAGACTCCCGTACGGCCCACGGGCGGCGGGCCCCTTCAACCAGAGAGAGGCGTGAAGGCGGCCCGGCCTTTCCCAGTCGGCCAAGGGCGTAGCCGGCCCCCAGAAGCCGGCTACTCCTTTCCTCGAAGCAGGAGCCCCATTAAGGAGACAAGACGAGGTAAGGCTACAGTGAGAGCCCCCGAGGCGGCCCACTGTAGCCACGCTTACCTTGACAAAGCCCTCATCATCAGAGGCGAGGCTACAGTAAGCAGCCGCCGACAAGACCCTAGGCGGTGGGGCCGGCCTGTCGACCAAGAAGCCGGCAGCCGGCGGGACCCACCAGTCGGCGGGACCCAATAGCCGGCGGAGAAGCCGGCGAGCGTAGACACTGACGGCTGGGACCAGCGCCCAGTCGGATTACCATTGTACCCCCGGGGGGTAGGCCTATATAAACCCCCCGGAGCACCCATGCAAAGGGTTGGCTTCTAAGCGCAGCACACACACCGTAGATAGAGAGAAGAGAGAGCTAGCCTTGTTCTTCTCCCTTGAACCCAACAGCTCTAGGAGTGATTGTAGCTACTTTCACCGATCTAGTGATCATGCGGAGACCCCGCAGAGCAGGACTAGGGGTGTTATCTCCTCGGAGAGCCCCGAACCTGGGTAAGATCCGCCGACGTGCATGTCTTCGCCTCATCCCGTTTCCAGGCACCAGCGACGTCTTATTGGCACCCACAATGATAAGCCATCCGTTGGCATATGTCGCACCAACCACCCGACAATTATGAACAATGCCAAATTATGCTATTGATATTTTGAACTTACTCTTTATTTTCTAATTTGAAATTGGATGGAATTGACAGCACAGTTATCGTCTTTGTTTATACACATGCAAAACCTGTCATCTCTCTTCTTTGTTTCAGGGTGATATGCCTGATGGCATGCACAAGTCTGCTGAAGGCTGTGCGACAAACCCAACATATATTGCAGCAAAGAAGGCAAAACATCTTGAAGATAGCGAGACAACCCCAAAGTCTTGTCTTGATGCAGTGTTCAAGTTACTTCAGACTAGCAGTCAGACAAGCTCACAGAATTCGTTGTCTGAATCAGTTCGACTTCTTAAGTCCCAAGTTCTAGCAGAAAGGCATTCTGCAACTCAACTTCGACTCGAAGTTCTATCTCTAAGAAAGATTGCGGAGAACACCAATGAGAACCTCATCGCTAAACAGCTACACCTGGAAGCTATGACCGACATGCTAGGCCGGTCTCACAGCCTTGCTCAGCAGCTTGCGCAGCAGTTCCCGCGCAAGGCTAACCTTTCTTGAACTGTCTTGGAAGTGGTCTCGGTTCAGTATTATTTTGTTACGCTGCAATGGTGCCCAGTTTTTGTAATCTGCTTCTTCGTTGCGCTTTATGATCACTGGTGGCGAACTTCGATGCCCAGTGGATGTAATATACCATAAATCCTTTATTTTATAGTGTAGGTTTATTCTTAGTTACTATGCCGTAATTTCTTTATTGTATAGAGTAGGTTTGTTCTTAATTCCTACTAGTTACTGCCATCATTCGCTATCTGAAAAAAAATCAGATGTAGTCGACCGGGCCGAAACATTCGCCTCTAACGGGCCTGGTGTTTAGCGGGCCACAATTGGGCCGGCCTGCATCTTTCTTGGGCCCGAATGATTGGGCCCTTCACACTTTGCGCGAGGCCCACAACTTACACCGGCCTATGTTTTAGTTGGGCCTTTTGTGGACCCAGTGCTTAGTTTGGCCCAGGTAGCATTGGGCCATTAACAGGCTGAATATTGTACTGGCCTGTTACGGCCCAGATGAAACCATGGGCCTTTAGCAGGCCGAAATGCATATTGGGCCTCAATTTTCACTAGTCGTCGACGGGCCTTCAGCAGGTTGAAATGTAGACCGGGCCTTTTTGGGCCCAATTATATCACGGGCAGTTACCAGGCCGAAACATATCTCGGGCCTTAGTTGGCCCACTGATATCATGGGCCTTTAAGAGGCCGAAAGCTTAGTACAGACATCAACGGGCCGAATTACGCGACAGGCCTTTAACAGGCCCAAAGTCACGTTGGGCTTAACTGTTGCCACCTTTATCACGGGGCGTTAGTGGGCCCGATGTCCCGTCGGACCATATATGGCCCATGGGCAGCACGGGCCATTCCCAGGCCGAAAGTCACATCGGGCTGAAATGGGCCCATGTCTACATCGGGCCTCTAACAGGCCGAAAGCCACTGAGCTGTAAATGGGCCCAAATACTCGGCGAACAATTAACGGGCCAGATCTGGCTTCGGGCCGTAAATGGGCCTTTATTAAGCAGGTCGTTATTGGGCTGGCCCACTAGTACCTGAGTAAGTACTACGGGCCTTTGACTGGGCCGGCCTTTTTAACCTATATGGGCCTCTGTTGGGCCGTGCCACGTGTCGACGTATCATAGGCGCTTTCGGTCCAATGAGTGGATGACATCTGTCCCAACGATGAGCCGACACGTGTTTCCTCCAACCAATGATGATTTTACACGTGGAAAATCCCCATTGGTCGGAGTTGTTAACGGGTTATCGGATCCAAAACCGGACCGATAGCTTAACGGCGTTCCGTTACGGTGGATGCCACGTGTCGGTCACCCTTGACGAAAGCACTTCTGTGACGCGCGATTTATCGTCATGGAAGTTGTAACGCCCACGATGCGGCTATATCTCCCACGTGCCGAGGCACGGCTTAGAGGCATAACTGCATTGTGGTTTTGTCGCAAGAAGGGTCATCTTCACACAATCCCATGTAATGAACAAGAATGGGATAAAGAGTTGGCTTACAATCGCCACTTCACACAATACATAAATAAATCATACCTCAAACAGAGTACACACATAGGTCCGACTACGGAACCAAAATAAAAGAAGACAACCCCAAATGCCAGATCCCTGATCGTCCCAACTGGGCTCCACTACTGATCATCAGGAAACGAAACATAGTAACGACCACGGTCCTCGTCGAACTCCCACTTGAGCTCGGTTGCATCACCTGCACTGGTATCATCGGCACCTACAACTATTTTGGTAGAATCTGTGAGTCACGAGGACTCAGCAATCTCACACCCGCGAGATCAAGACTATTTAAGCTTATGGGTAGGAAAGGGTAAGGTGGTGAGGTTGCAGCAGCGACTAAGCATATATGGTGGCTAACATACGCAAATAAGAGCGAGAAGAGAAGCAACGGAACGGTCGTGAAGCTAGCAATGATCAAGAAGTGATCCTGAACTCCTACTTACGTCAAACATAACCCAAAAACCGTGTTCACTCCCCGGACTCCGCCGCAAAGAGACCATCACGGCTACACACGCGGTTGATGTATTTTAATTAAGTCAAGTGTCAAGTTCTCTACAACCGGACATTAACAAATTCCCATCTGCCGCATAACCGCGGGCACGGCTTTCGAAAGATAATACCCTACAGGGGTGTCCCAACTTAGCCCATTATAAGCTCTCACGGTCAACGAAGGATATTCCTTCTCCCGGGAAGACCCGATCAGTCTCGGAATCCCGGTTACAAGACATTTCGACGATGGTAAAACAAAACCAGCAAAGCCGCCCGATGTGTCGACAATCCCGATAGGAGTCGCACGTATCTCGTTCTCAGGACACACCGGATAAGCGAAGCGTACACGTACCGACGTAACCCAAGTTGCCAAGGGATGGTCCCGCACGGTGCTCTAGTTTGGGTCAACACTTAGACAAGCACTGGCCCAGGGGGTAAAATAAAGATGACCCTCGGGATGCACGACTCCCAAGGGAAAAAGGCTAGGTGAGGCAAATGTAAAACCAAGGTTGGGCCTTGCTGGAAGAGTTTTATTCAAAGCGAACTGTCAAGGGGGTCCCATAAATCACCCAACCGCGTAAGGGACGCAAAATCAAGGAACATAACACCGGTATGACGGAAACTAGGGCGGCAAGAGTGGAACAAAACACCAGGCATAAGGCCGAGCCTTCCACCCTTTACCAAGTATATAGATGCATTAATTAAGATAAGAGATATTGTGATATCCCAAAATAATTATGTTCCAACATGGAGCAATCTTCAGCTTCACCTGCAACTAACAACGCTATAAGAGGGGCTGAGCAAAAGCGGTAACATAGCCAAACAATGGTTTGCTAGGAAAGGTGGGTTAGAGGCTTGACATGGCAATATGGGAGGCATGATAAACAAGTGGTAGGTAGCGCGAACAACTAGCAAGCAAAGATAGAAGTGATTTCGAGGGTATGGTCATCTTGCCTGAAATCCCGCTAGGAAGAAGAACGAATCCATGAAGAAGACAAACGGACATAGTCGAACGAATCCTCACAACTCTGGAACGAAACCGAAGCTAACGAGAGAAGCAACCCGGAAAGAAACAAACAACATAGTAAACAACCACCACATAGACATGGCATGCTGCAAAAACAAGTATATGATGCATGTCCGGTTAAATGAGGCATGGCATGGCAAAGTGCAACAAACAATACTACAAATTAAGTGGAGCTCGATATGCAACGAGTTGCATATTGATGAAACACCACATCAATTATTTAGTTCTCCCTCGTTTATGTACCAAATAATATTAAATGTTATTAAACATGGCAAGGGGTGAAGCATAATTAAACAACCTATCTAGGCAAGTTTAAATGAGGCCAGAAATAACAAACAACAATTCCGGAAAATCCCCATATGCATAAATAGCAATTTAAAGGAAACTACAATAATAATAAAAATAATGTTGTTATCATGATGCGGATGACAATGCAAGTTTTTATGCAATTTAAAGAAAATATTGACATGAGCATGTTATGAAGCATTTGTCACCGTGGTGGAAGAAAGGGGTGCCACGGCAATGAATCCGAAAATGATGCCACGGCAACATATCGGTTCCGGTAGCTCATGGAGATACCGGTGCAAAAAGGAAGCGTGGCATGAGCGTGTCATGCAAGATGGTGGGGTGATCCCGGCAACCGGGTTCCCATGGGTCGATGACATGGCAACGGGAAGATGCAAGAAGCACGTCAGGCACGTTGCAAACGCGAGCATTTCATGCAACATATGCATTCATCCACGGGCGGTCGTTCTCGGCAGTATACCTTCATAGCGTGCATTTTCAGAGCGGTTCAAAATCGTCGAGGGAAGTAGTCGTTCATAGGTCGTCGTGGGAAGTAGTGGTTCACGTCTCGAAGAGGAACTTGACGGATCCGAGGTCTCCGATGTAGTGGTACACATTTCATAGACGAACTTGGCGTTCCGGAGAGGGTACTTGCCGGATCCACAACACTGTGACCGTTCGTGGCAGGGGAACTTGATGTTCACCGGTCTCCAAAAGACGTCGTGGTACTTGGCGTCCTTGGCGATTCCGGAGACGGCGGTAGAGGTATTCGACGTGTCACCATGTAGTCGTACACTTGTCGGAGAGGATCTTGGCGCATCCAAAACGAAGCAACACAAAAGGGCCTCGGGTCTTGGTGGTCAACGAAGGGAGGCAGGCGGCGAAGCAGCAGCAACGTGCCGGCACTGTACAGCCACGACGGACACCATGGCCGTGAGGTGTAGGGGCCCTGGCACGAGACCAGCAGTGGGCACGCGCGTGCAGGAAGGCGGTGAGGTCGACGGCTTGCCCAAATCATGGCGGAGCGACGGGAACAGCGGTGGGCGAGGAAGCAGAGGGGAGGCATTGCGTGGAGGAGAGTCGACGGGGCGGCGCTCGCCGGAGTCGGGGCCGAAGGGAACGGATCGAGGGGCTCCTCCCCTGGCGACGGAGCTGACGAGGCGGTGGCGCCGTGTAGACGAGGAGGCGGGTGAGGAGGTCCTGGCACGGTGGCGAGCTTGAGGTGGCTGACGACGGAGAGGTGCAGGCGCGAGCAGGAGGTTGGGCGCGCGGCGCTCGCGCGCAGAAGTAACGGGGCCGCCGGAGTTGGTCGCACCACAGCTCAGGGCAGAGCAACACATGCAGAAGGGAGCAGGGCGCAGCGAGCCATGGCGCTGAGCGACGAGCTGCTGCTGCTCGATGCAGACAGAGGCAGCCAGGGGACGGGGTTGGAGGAGGACTACGCTCCCGCGGTTGAAGACGAACGGCGATGGCACGGCACTCTAGGAGGCAGCAGGGCGCGGGGACGGCAGGGGCGAGACGCGGTGGTGGAGGTCGCTAGTAGAGGGATCGGGCGCGGGGATAGTGTGCGTGTGGTGGTGCGAGGGACAGAAAGGGAGAGAACCAGGGAGAGATGGCGGCGCTGCGGGAGGACATGGGGATCGAGGGAGAGATGCTGAGGGGATCGAGAGAGGCTAGGGTTAGAGCTGGTGGGGGCGCCGGCTGGGCTGCTGGGAGGAAGGATGGGCCGGCCTGGGCTGTCTCTCTCCTCTCTCTCTCTCTCATACTTTCTTTAACAGAAAAGAATTAGAGGGAAGAAAAGAAAGAGAGGGTTAGGGAAAGAAGTTGGACATGGGGATTATTTTCCCGGACTCACAAAAATGTGCTTGTGCCGAGAAAATAGAAAAGGCCATGATTAAAAGATTTAAATACAAACTCATTTGATTTAAATTCAAATGATTTGAATAGGAAGTGAGGGTAGGGAAGGTCAAAAAATGTTGAGAATTTTGGAAGAGCCTCGATAAATGAGATAAGAATTGTTGGCAAAGTTTGAGGCAAGGAATTGAGGTAGAAAAATGCATGGAACTTAAACTGTAAGTGTGTTATGGTTTATTCCTAAAGGATGGAATATTTATCATAGCTCCCTAATAATATTGGGAGGATAATTGTTATAAAGAGAAATCACCATGTGCGTTTCCCTCGATTTAAATGGATCGAAGATCCATACAATTTATTTAGATGAGTTTTTAAAATTAATGATATGATGGCATGATGAAATGCAAGAGATGGCATGATGAAAGCACAAACAAAACAAATCACACGACAAAACTCGAAATAGCTGGAAGTCTTCTGGAGCGTCGGTCTCGGGGCGTTACAACACTCCACCACTACAAGAGGATCTCGTCCCGAGATCTAGGATGGCACCGGAGAGAAACGGAAGAGGAAGAGAAGAGGTAAAACTATGTTGCTTCATTGACAAATGAATGAAACCACGAACCTTGGGAGATTGAACAACTTGAAAGAAACAATACAACAGAGATGAATGAGACTGCCAACAGTCCGTTGGACAAGAGGAACAAGGAATACAGCGAGAATGACAAGATAGCCAATGAAACCACTCCGGTTAAAACAAGATATAGAGGGGATAAGAATGAAATATTTCGAATAGTACTCCAACTGAAAATGGAAGGAATTAACATTAACTTGATTGGATGATGCTTGTTGAAATCAACAACACACTGCCTCCGGAACTATAAAAAGAATGGCGCCAGTGGTAAGAAGGATTTCAGATAGCGCTCCGCTTGAAAAGAGAGGCAAAACTTGTTAAGATGAGAGAACTTGAATGGAGGACACGACACTCCTGTTAATTGGGCCAGAAAGGAAAAGAAAACATGATCTTGATATGAAAAGATGATGGTTCGAAGAGAGCAATATCAAAAAGCCTCCGGACTGAATAATGGAGTGAAAAGAACGAAGAAGAAGAACATCTTCTACTAGAAATGAATTTGAGAACATCCTTACGAAGAAGGGTTGAACAGAGTTGTTGGAAAATCAACAACGAAAAGACGCTTGTTGTGGGCTTATCGAAAACAGCCAACATTTGAGGTTATAACCAGCCACTAGCGGTATCAATTAATTTGATTGAGAACACCAAAGAGATGAAAAACTTCTTCCACCAAGATGATAAAGAGATAACTTGGATCATTGATAAGCACCACAATAGTAACATTCCTTAGGAAATGCTTTAAGCGGAATATGACACAAGATAACTCAAACGAAGAGATTAATGGATTTAAAATACCTCATTCTTGACAACATGTGAATCATGAAGCACGAAAAGAAATTGTCAAGAATGACGTATTACCATCTCAAAGGATAAGGTAGGAAGAATTGCACTTCGGAATGCAAGATGAAGAATACTTGAACTCCCCAAAACAAAACTTGTGTTGAACACCATGTTTATTTTAGAGTATAGCTTGGTGGATCTTAACTCCGTGAGAAATCTTGACGAATAATTGAAGAATGAAAGGGATCCTTGATGAACCACCATGTAGAGCCTTCGTGAGAACTCCCGTAATAAAAGAATGATAGAAAGGAAGAGAAGTTGAAAGAACAAGGTGATCCTTGCAATGATTTAGATGGAGCTTCGCGACGAGATAAAGCGGAAAACTTGGAACTCCGGAAAAGAAAGATGAAGCAACTCGAACCGAGAATGTGATATGATGAACAACTCCGGAAAGAAGAAATTAATCACTTGGATGAAACAAGAATAAGAATTATGTTATGCATATCCTTCACCAATTTAAATTGATGACAAGCAACGGATTTGGCATGCCACTTATTTATTTTGCAAGGATTGAAGAGGGATATAGCGCCAACTTGAAGAAATCTTCGCCGAATCACCGGGAGGATTGGAAAGAACGAATGAAATGATACGATAATAAAGGAATAGGAATGTTGAACAAACCACCGGTAGGATTATGAGAGAACAAATGAATTGATACGATGCCAAACGAAGAGGAATCTTAAACAAACCATCGTAAGAACTGAAAATGAAAGTAGCAAAGGCACAATTCACCGGGAAGAATTGGAAAACAAAAGAAGATACTTGAGGGGATTTAGATACAAGTGAACGAATAGATGACGAGCTGATTAGAGAATACTTGAATGATGCACCGGTTGTTGTGGATCGTAGCAGAAATTTAAAATTTTCTACGCATCACCAAGATCAATCTATGGAGTCATCTAGCAACGAGGGAGAGGAGTGCATCTACATACCCTTGTAGATCGCGAGCGGAAGCGTTCAAGTGAACGGGGTTGATGGAGTCGTACTCGTCGTGATCCAAATCACCGATGACCGAGCGCCGAACGGACGGCACCTCCGCGTTCAACACACGTACGGTTGGGAAGACGTCTCCTCCTTCTTGATCCAGCAAGGGGGAAGGAGAGGTTGATGGAGATCCAGCAGCATGACGGCGTGGTGGTGGAAGTAGCGGGGATCTCAGCAGGGCTTCGCCAAGCACAGCGAGAGGGAGAGGTGTCACGGGAGGGAGAGGGAGGCGCCAGGGGCTGTGGTGCGGCTGCCCTCCCTCCCCCCCACTATATATAGGGCCCCTGGGGGGGCGCCGGCCCTGGGAGATGCAATCTCCAAGGGGGGCGGCGGCCAAGGGGTGGCTTCCCCCCCAAGCCAAGTGGGGGCGCCCCCACCCCTAGGGTTTCCAACCCTAGGCGCAGGGGGAGGCCCAAGGGGGGGTGCACCAGCCCACCAGGGGCTGGTTCCCCTCCCACTTCAGCCCATGGGGCCCTCCGGGATAGGTGGCCCCACCCGGTGGACCCCCGGGACCCTTCCGGTGGTCCCGGTACAATACCGGTAACCCCCAAAACTTTCCCGGTGGCCGAAACTGGACTTCCTATATATAATTCTTCACCTCCGGACCATTCCAGAACTCCTCGTGACGTCCGGGATCTCATCCGGGACTCCGAACAACTTTCGGGTTACCGCATACTAATATCTCTACAACCCTAGTGTCACCGAACCTTAAGTGTGTAGACCCTACGGGTTCGGGAGACATGCAGACATGACCGAGACGACTCTCCGGTCAATAACCAACAGAGGGATCTGGATACCCATGTTGGCTCCCACATGTTCCACGATGATCTCATCGGATGAACCACGATGTCGAGGATTCAATCAATCCTGTATACAGTTCCCTTTGTCAATCGGTACGTTACTTTCCCGAGATTCGATCGTCGGTATCCCAATACCTTGTTCAATCTCGTTACCGGCAAGTCACTTTACTCGTACCGTAATGCATGATCCCGTGACCAACCACTTGGTCACTTTGAGCTCATTATGATGATGCATTACCGAGTGGGCCCAGAGATACCTCTCCGTCATACGGAGTGACAAATCCCAGTCTCGATCCGTGTCAACCCAACAGACACTTTCAGAGATACCTGTAGTGTACCTTTATAGTCACCCAGTTACGTTGTGACGTTTGGTACACCCAAAGCACTCCTACGGCATCCGGGAGTTACACGATCTCATGGTCTAAGGAAATGATACTTGACATTGGAAAAGCTCTAGCAAACGAACTACACGATCTTTGTGCTATGCTTAGGATTGGGTCTTGTCCATCACATCATTCTCCTAATGATGTGATCCCGTTATCAATGACATCCAATGTCCATAGTCAGGAAACCATGACTATCTATTGATCAATGAGCTAGTCAACTAGAGGCTCACTAGGGACATGTTGTGGTCTATGTATTCACACATGTATTACGATTTACGGATAACACAATTATAGCATGAACAATAGACAATTATCATGAACAAGGAAATATAATAATAACCATTTTTATTATTGCCTCTAGGGCATATTTCCAACAGTCTCCCACTTGCACTAGAGTCAATAATCTAGTTACATTGTGATGAATCGAACACCCATAGAGTTCTGGTGTTGATCATGTTTTGCTCTAGGGAGAGGTTTAGTCAACGGATCTGCTACATTCAGGTCCGTATGTACTTTACAAATATCTATGTCTCCATTTTGAACACTTTCACGAATGGAGTTGAAGCGACGCTTGATATGCCTGGTCTTCCTGTGAAACCTGGGCTCCTTGGCAAGGGCAATAGCTCCACTGTTGTCACAGAAGAGAGTCATCGGGCCCGACGCATTGGGAATCACCCCTAGGTCGGTAATGAACTCCTTCATCCAGATTGCTTCTTGCGCTGCCTCTGAGGCCGCCATGTACTCCGCTTCACATGTAGATCCCGCCACGACGCTTTGCTTGCAACTGCACCAGCTTACTGCCCCTCCATTCAAAATATACACGTATCCGGTTTGTGACTTAGAGTCATCCAGATCTGTGTCGAAGCTAGCATTGACGTAACCCTTTACGACAAGCTCTTCGTCACCTCCATAAACGAGAAACATATCCTTAGTCCTCTTCAGGTACTTCAGGATATTCTTGACCACTGTCCAGTGTTCCATGCCGGGATTACTTTGGTACCTTCCTACCAAACTTACGGCAAGGTTTACATCAGGTCTGGTACACAGCATGGCATACATAATAGACCCTATGGCCGAGGCATAGGGGATGACACTCATATTTTCTCTATCTCCTGCCGTGGTCGGGCATTGAGCCGTGCTCAATTGCACACCTTGCAATACAGGCAAGAACCCCTTCTTGGACTGATCCATATTGAACTTCTTCAATATCTTGTCAAGGTACGTACTCTGTGAAAGACCAATGAGGCGTCTTGATCTATCTCTATAGATCTTGATGCCTAATATATAAGCAGCTTCTCCAAGGTCCTTCATTGAAAAACACTTATTCAAATAGGCCTTTATACTTTCCAAGAATTCTATATCATTTCCCATCAATAGTATGTCATCCACATATAATAAGAGAAATGCTACAGAGCTCCCACTCACCTTCTTGTAAACACAGGCTTCTCCATAAGTCTGTGTAAACCCAAACGCTTTGATCATCTCATCAAATCGATGTTCCAACTCCGAGATGCTTGCACTAGCCCATAGATGGAGCGCTGGAGCTTGCATACCTTGTTAGCATTCTTAGGATCGACAAAACCTTCCAGCTGCATCATATACAATTCTTCCTTAAGAAAGCCGTTAAGGAATGCCGTTTTGACGTCCATTTGCCATATCTCATAATCATAGAATGCGGCAATTGCTAACATGATTCGGACGGACTTCAGCTTCGCTACGGGTGAGAAAGTCTCATCGTAGTCAACCCCTTGAACTTGTCGATAACCCTTAGCGACAAGTCGAGCCTTATAGATGGTCACATTACCATCCGCGTTTGTCTTCTTCTTAAAGATCCATTTATTTTCTATGGCTCGCCGATCATCGCGCAAGTCAGTCAAAGTCCATACTTCGTTTTCATACATGGATCCTATCTCGGATTGCATGGCTTCAAGCCATTTGTTGGAATCCGGGCCCGCCATCGCTTCTTCATAGTTCGGAGGTTCACCGTTGTCTAACAACATGATTTCCATGACAGGGTTGACGTACCACTCTGGTGCGGAACATGTCCTTGTAGACCTACGAAGTTCAGCAGTAACTTGATCTGAAGCTTCATGATCATCATCATTAACTTCCTCCCCAGTCGGCGCAGGCACCACAAGAACATCTTCCCGCGCTACGCTACTTTCCGATTCGGAAGGGGTGACTATCACCTCATCAAGTTCCACTTTCCTCCCACTCACTTCTTTTGAGAGAAACTCTTTCTCCAGAAAGGACCCGTTCTTGGCAACAAAGATCTTGCCTTCGGATCTGAGGTAGAAGGTATACTCAATGGTTTCCTTAGGGTATCCTATGAAGACGCATTTTTCCGACTTGGGTTCGAGCTTTTCAGGTTGAAGTTTCTTGACATAAGCATCGCATCCCCAAACTTTTAGAAACGACAGCTTAGGTTTGTTCCCAAACCATAATTCATACGGTGTCGTCTCGGCAGATTTCGACGGAGCCCTATTTAAAGTGAATGCGGCAGTCTCTAAAGCATAGCCCCAAAATGAGAGCGGTAGATCGGTAAGAGACATCATAGATTGCACCATATCCAATAGAGTGCGATTACGATGTTCGGACACACCATTTCGCTGAGGTGTTCCAGGCGGCGTGAGTTGTGAAACTATTCCACATTTCCTTAAGTGTGTGCCAAATTCGTCACTTAAATATTCCCCTCCATGATCTGATCGTAGGAACTTTATTTTCCTGTCACGTTGATTCTCAACCTCACTCTGAAATTCCTTGAACTTTTCAAAGGTCTCAGACTTGTGTTTCGTTAGGTAGACATACCCATATCTACTCAAGTCATCAGTGAGAGTGAGAACATAACGATAGCCTCCGCGAGCCTCAACACTCATTGGACCGCACACATCAGTATGTATGATTTCTAATAAGTTGGTTGCTCGCTCCATTGTTCCGGAGAACGGAGTCTTGGTCATTTAGCCCATGAGGCATGGTTCGCATGTGTCGAATGATTCATAATCGAGAGACTCTAAAAGTCCATCAGCATGGAGCTTCTTCATGCACTTGACACTAATGTGACCAAGGCGGCAGTGCCACAAGTATGTGGAACTATCGTTATCAACTTTACATCTTTTGGTATTCACACTATGAATATGTGTAACATCACGTTCGAGATTCATTAAGAATAAACCATTAACCAGCGGGGCATGACCATAAAACATATCTCTCATATAAATCGAACAACCATTATTCTCGGATTTAAATGAGTAGCCATCTCGAATTAAACGAGATCCTGATACAATGTTCATGCTCAGAGCTGGCACTAAATAACAATTATTGAGGTTTAAAACTAATCCCGTAGGTAAATGTTGAGGTAGCATGCCGACGGCGATCACATCGACCTTGGAACCATTCCCGACACGCATCGTCACCTCGTCCTTCGCCGGTCTCCGCTTATTCCGCAGCTCCTGTTTTGAGTTACAAATATGAGCAACCGCACCGGTATCAAATACCCAGGAGCTACTACGAGTACTGGTAAGGTACACATCAATTACATGTATATCACATATACCTTTGGTGTTGCCGGCCTTCTTGTCCGCTAAGTATTAGGGGCAGTTCCGCTTCCAGTGACCACTTCCCTTGCAATAAAAGCACTCAGTCTCAGGCTTGGGTCCATTCTTTGGCTTCTTCCCGGCAACTGGCTTACCGGGCGCGGCAACTCCCTTGCCGTCCTTCTTGAAGTTCTTCTTACCCTTGCCTTTCTTGAACTTAGTGGTTTTATTCACCATCAACACTTGATGTTCCTTTTTGATCTCCACCTCCGCTGATTTCAGCATTGAATGTACCTCAGGAATGGTCTTTTCCATCCCCTGCATATTGAAGTTCATCACAAAGCTCTTGTAGCTCGGTGGAAGCGACTGAAGGATTCTTTCAATGACCGCGTCATCCGGGAGATTAACTCCCAGCTGAGTCAAGCGGTTGTGCAACCCAGACATTTTGAGTATGTGCTCACTGACAGAACTGTTTTCCTCCATCTTACAACTGAAGAACTTGTCGGAGACTTCATATCTCTCGACCCGGGCATGAGCTTGGAAAACCATTTTCATCTCTTCGAACATCTCATATGCTCCGTGTTGCTCAAAACGCTTTTGGAGCCCCGGTTCTAAGCTGTAAAGCATGCCGCACTGAATGAGGGAGTAATCATCAGCACGTGACTGCCAAGCGTTCATAACGTCTTGGTTCTCTGGGATGGGTGCTTCACCTAGCGGTGCTTCTAGGACATAATCTTTCTTGGCAGCTATGAGGATGATCCTCATATTCCGGACCCAGTCCGTATAGTTGCTGCCATCATCTTTCAGCTTGGTTTTCTCTAGGAACGCGTTGAAGTTGAGGGCAACGTGGGCCATTTGATCTACAAGACATATTGTAAAGATTTTAGACTAAGTTCATGATAATTAAGTTCATCTAGTCAAATTATTCAATGAACTCCCACTCAGATAGACATCCCTCTAGTCATCTAAGTGAAACATAATCCGAGTCAACTAGGCTGTGTCCGATCATCACGTGAGACGGACTAGTCAACATCGGTGAACATCTTCATGTTGATCGTATCTTCTATACGACTCATGCTCGACCTTTCGGTCTTCCGTGTTCCGAGGCCATGTCTGTACATGCTAGGCTCGTCAAGTCAACCTAAGTGTATTGCGTGTGTTCCGAGGCCATGTCTGTACATGCTAGGCTCGTCAACACCCGTTGTATGCGAACGTTAGAATCTATCACACCCGATCATCACGTGGTGCTTCGAAACAACGAACCTTCGCAACGGTGCACAGTTAGGGAGAACACTTTTCTTGAAATTTTAGTGAGGGATCATCTTATTTAAGCTACCATCGTTCTAAGCAAATAAGATGTAAAACATGATAAACATCACATGCAATCAAATAGTGACATGATATGGCCAATATCATTTTGCTCCTTTGATCTCCATCTTCGGGGCGCCATGATCATCTTCGTCACCGGCATGACACCATGATCTCCATCATCATGATCTCCATCATCGTGTCTTCTTGAAGTTGTCACGCCAACGATTACTTCTACTTCTATGGCTAATGTGTTTAGAAATAAAGTAAAGTAATTTACATGGCGTTGTTCAATGACACGCAGGTCATACAAAAAATAAAGACAACTCCTATGGCTCCTGCCGGTTGTCACACTCATCGACATGCAAGTCGTGATTCCTATTACAAGAACATGATCAATCTCATACATCACATATATCTCATTCATCACATCCTTTTGGCCATATCACATCACAAGGCATATGCTGCAAAAACAAGTTAGACGTCCTCTAATTGTTGTTGCATGTTTTTACGTGGCTTCTATAGGTTTCTAGCAAGAACGTTTCTTACCTACGTAAAACCACAACGTGATATGCCAATTTTTATTTACCCTTCATAAGGACCCTTTTCATCGAATCCGTTCCGACTAAAGTGGGAGAGACAGACACCCGCTAGCCACCTTATGCAACTAGTGCATGTCAGTCGGTGGAACCTGTCTCACGTAAGCGTACGTGTAAGGTCGGTCCGGGCCGCTTCATCCCACAATGCCGCCGAAACAAGATAAGACTAGTAGTGGTAAGAAAAATTGACAACATCTACGCCCACAACAAGTTTGTGTTCTACTCGTGCATAGAAACTACGCATAGGCCTGGCTCATGATGCCACTGTTGTGGATCGTAGCAGAAATTTAAAATTTTCTACGCATCACCAAGATCAATCTATGGAGTCATCTAGCAACGAGGGAGAGGAGTGCATCTACATACCCTTGTAGATCGCGAGCGGAAGCGTTCAAGTGAACGGGGTTGATGGAGTCGTACTCATCGTGATCCAAATCACCGATGACCGAGCGCCGAACGGATGGCACCTCCGCGTTCAACACACGTACGGTTGGGAAGACGTCTCCTCCTTCTTGATCCAGCAAGGGGGAAGGAGATGTTGATGGAGATCCAGCAGCACGACGGCGTGGTGGTGGAAGTAGCGGGGATCTCAGCAGGGCTTCGCCAAGCACAGCGAGAGGGAGAGGTGTCACGGGAGGGAGAGGGAGGCGCCAAGGGCTGTGGTGCGGCTGCCCTCCCTCCCCCCCACTATATATAGGGCCCCTGGGGGGCGCCGGCCCTAGGAGATGCAATCTCCAAGGGGGGCGGCGGCCAAGGGGTGGCTTCCCCCCCCCCCCCCCCAAGCCAAGTGGGGGGCGCCCCCACCCCTAGGGTTTCCAACCCTAGGCGCAGGGGGAGGCCCAACGGGGGGTGCACCAGCCCACCAGGGGCTGGTTCCCCTCCCACTTCAGCCCATGGGGCCCTCCGGGATAGGTGGCCCCACCCGGTGGACCCCCGGGACCCTTCCGGTGGCCCCGGTACAATACCGGTAACCCCCGAAACTTTCCCGGTGGCCGAAACTGGACTTCCTATATATAATTCTTCACCTCCGGACCATTCCGGAACTCCTCGTGACGTCCGGGATCTCATCCGGGACTCCGAACAACTTTCGGGTTACCGCATACTAATATCTCTACAACCCTAGCGTCACCGAACCTTAAGTGTGTAGACCCTACGGGTTCGGGAGACATGCAGACATGACCGAGACGACTCTCCGGTCAATAACCAACAGCGGGATTTGGATACCCATGTTGTCTCCCACATGTTCCACGATGATCTCATCGGATGAACCACGATGTCGAGGATTCAATCAATCCCGTATACAATTCCCTTTGTCAATCGGTACGTTACTTGCCCGAGATTCGATCGTCGGTATCCCAATACCTTGTTCAATCTCGTTACCGGCAAGTCACTTTACTCGTACCGTAATGCATGATCCCGTGACCAACCACTTGGTCACTTTGAGCTCATTATGATGATGCATTACCGAGTGGGCCGAGAGATACCTCTCCGTCATACGGAGTGACAAATCCCAGTCTCGATCCGTGTCATCCCAACAAACACTTTCAGAGATACCTGTAGTGTACCTTTATAGTCACCCAGTTACGTTGTGACGTTTGGTACACCCAAAGCACTCCTACGGCATCCGGGAGTTACACGATCTCATGGTCTAAGGAAATGATACTTGACATTGGAAAAGCTCTAGCAAACGAACTACACGATCTTTGTGCTATGCTTAGGATTGGGTCTTGTCCATCACATCATTCTCCTAATGATGTGATCCCGTTATCAATGACATCCAATGTCCATAGTCAGGAAACCATGACTATCTGTTGATCAACGAGCTAGTCAACTAGAGGCTCACTAGGGACATGTTGTGGTCTATGTATTCACACATGTATTACGATTTCCAGATAACACAATTATAGCATGAACAATAGACAATTATCATGAACAAGGAAATATAATAATAACCATTTTATTATTGCCTCTAGGGCATATTTCCAACACCGTTAAGATTTGAAGAATGAGATCTGAAAGTTGAGAATGAATAATTCTGAGATTATGAGTTCCAGAGAATCAAACTGAAAAGACTCCTGAATTGCTCCAGATGGGTGAAAAGAATACTCGCAGTCAATAACAATTATGAGAGGATGGCAACAAGTTAGAACCACGCATCTTTGAGAGAACGGATAAGATTGAAGAGGAACTCTTCTTCGGTCTTCAAATGTTGAGAATGATGACGAGAAACACCACCATGAATTGTTGAGGCACTCCGGAATGACAATTAGAAAGATTGAACCAACAATGAAAAGAATTTGAAAGATCTTGGAGAAAGACATTTGACTGATGATAATTCATTCTTACGTCAAACTTTGCAATGAATTTGAGAATAACTCCGGAAAGAATTAGAAGAGTTAGGTAAGATCCTTGGAAAAGACCCGTGGGTTAGGGCCCACTCAAAAGAAACACCGTTGAACAATTTAAAAGAGAGATTGCGCCGGTTGAATTAAATGGCTTGAATGAGATAACAACCTCGAAATAGCTTGAACGGATCTTGAATGAAAACACGAATCTCCTGAGATATCTTCAACACTCCGGAACAAAAGAATAGCGAGCGGTGAAAGATTAAGAGATACACCGTCATACGAAAGCACTTGAAACGGGGAAGGGGATAAGATCAACACCTGCAACTTGAATTGAGTCCACCGAAAAAGAATACGAGAATGAAGAATGATACACTTGAAGCTTCGTTAGTATCTTCCTGAGAATCACCGGATAAGAACATTGACGGAAAAGAATGGAGAGACTTCCCATCAATAAAATGATACTTGATTAAGAAATATGAGTCCTTGAAGAAAAGGGTGGGAGGGTGGGAAAACAAAGGCAACTTGGGTCGGATGAAACGAACACCGTTGAGAAAAAGCTTAGAACTGATCTTGCGAAAGTTGGAATGACTGGATGCACTTGAAGAGAAACACGCCGGTTGGAAAGAATTGGGATGACAATCTCGATGATCAAGAAGGATTGGTATTCACATAGAAGTATGAGAACACCGCTTAGGAAAGGTAGGGAATCAACACTTGACTTCGACGCAACTCGAATACCACAAACCAAAACAAAACAAAGGGATTGGCTTAGGAAATAAGCCGGAAACAAACATATGATAGATCCCATATCGTATCATGTGTCTGTTGGAAAGATAATCTAGGAGCTACTTGAATTCCCACTTATAAACTCCCGAAACTTTCTGGTTATGCAATCTGGTGTTGGGGATACAGGGGACACAATATAACTCACCCAAACTAACAATCCCTAGATCCAGCTGTATCCATCCGTCAACACATAACCAAGAAACTTCGGAAATCATTTAACTCAACCTTCGAAAAGCATCCATTATACAAGCTATGGCAATACTCCCGAACTCCTGCCCCAGTACTGGGTGGCGTCGAGGTGATCTCACCAACAACTGCATGAAAGAGATTTTCGATGTCGGTGAAACTCAGGTATTCCAGAACTGCAACGATAAAATTGTGACGACAACACCTCGGAGCTCAACTCCCCGGGACACTACCACAACCCCTAAATGGCAGGAGGCACCAAGAACAATGTTCTCGTCACAAAACCATCGGAACGATTCCAAGATACCCGTGTGATCCTAAATTTTTTTTAGTGAAATTTGAGGAGAGGAAAGTCAAAACTTCTACGTCAGGAGACCTCACCAGAGCGACGAAGGGACTGAGGAGTAAAAAGAATCCTACTCTCCGATATATATATATAATCCTAAGACTCAAAACATTTTTGTTCTAGACTCAACAACGCCAGCGATTCGATCAAGCAAGGGGCTCCTAAGTCGGGGATGGCTCTGATTACCAACTTGTAATGCCCATGATGCTGCTATATCTCCCACGTGTCGAGGCACGGCTTAGAGGCATAACCGCATTGTGGTTTTGTCGCAAGAAGGGTCATCTTCACACAATCCCATGTAATGAACAAGAATGGGATAAAGAGTTGGCTTAGAATTGCCACTTCACACAATACATAAATAAATCATACCTCAAACAGAGTACACACATAGGTTCGACTACGGAACCAAAATAAAAGAAGACAACCCCAAATGCCAGATCCCTGATCGTCCCAACTGGGCTCCACTACTGATCATCAGGAAACGAAACATAGTAACGACCACGGTCCTCGTCGAACTCCCACTTGAGCTCGGTTGCGTCACCTGCACTGGTATCATCGGCACCTGCAACTGTTTTGGTAGAATCTGTGAGTCATGAGGACTCAGCAATCTCACACCCGCGAGATCAAGACTATTTAAGCTTATGGGTAGGAAAGGGTAAGGTGGTGAGGTTGCAGCAGCGACTAAGCATATATGGTGGCTAACATACGCAAATAAGAGCGAGAAGAGAAGCAACGGAACGGTCGTGAAGCTAGCAATGATCAAGAAGTGATCCTGAACTCCTACTTACGTCAAACATAACCCAAAAACCGTGTTCACTCCCCGGACTCCGCCGAAAAGAGACCATCACGGCTACACACGCGGTTGATGTATTTTAATTAAGTCAAGTGTCAAGTTCTCTACAACCGGACATTAACAAATTCCCATCTGCCGCATAACCGCGGGCACGGCTTTCGAAAGATAATACCCTGCAGGGGTGTCCCAACTTAGCCCATTATAAGGTCTCACGGTCAACGAAGGATATTCCTTCTCCCGGGAAGACCCGATCAGTCTCGGAATCCCGGTTACAAGACATTTCGACGATGGTAAAACAAAACCAGCAAAGCCGCCCGATGTGTCGACAATCCCGATAGGAGTCACACATATCTCGTTCTCAGGACACACCGGATAAGCGAAGCGTACACGTACCGATGTAACCCTAGTTGCCAAGGGATGGTCCCGCACGGTGCTCTAGTTTGGGCCAACACTTAGACAAGCACTGGCCCGGGGGTAAAATAAAGATGACCCTCGGGATGCGCGACTCCCAAGGGAAAAAGGCTAGGTGAGGCAAATGTAAAACCAAGGTTGGGCCTTGCTGGAAGATTTTTATTCAAAGCGAACTGTCAAGGGGGTCCCATAAATCACCCAACCGCGTAAGGACGCAAAATCAAGGAACATAACACCGGTATGACGGAAACTAGGGCGGCAAGAGTGGAACAAAACACCAGGCATAAGGCCGAGCCTTCCACCCTTTACCAAGTATATAGATGCATTAATTAAGATAAGAGATATTGTGATATCCCAACATAATTATGTTCCAACATGGAGCAATCTTTAGCTTCACCTGCAACTAACAACGCTATAAGAGGGGCTGAGCAAAAGCGGTAACATAGCCAAACAATGGTTTGCTAGGAAAGGTGGGTTAGAGGCTTGACATGGCAATATGGGAGGCATGATAAACAAGTGGTAGGTAGCGCAACAAAGCGATACAGCGAACAACTAGCAAGCAAAGATAGAAGTGATTTCGAGGGTATGGTCATCTTGCCTGAAATCCCGCTAGGAAGAAGAACGGGTCCATGAAGATGACAAACGGACGTAGTCGAACGAATCCTCACAACTCCGAAACGAAACCGAAGCTAACGAGAGAAGCAACCCGGAAAGAAACAAACAACATAGTAAACAACCACCACATAGACATGGCATGATGCAAAAACAAGTATATGATGCATGTCCGGTTAAATGAGGCATGGCATGGCAAAGTGCAACAAACAATACTACAAAGTAAGTGGAGCTCGATATGCAACGAGTTGCATATTGACGAAACACCACATCAATTATTTAGTTCTCTCTCGTTTATGCACCCAACAATATTAAATGTTATTAAACATGGCAAGGGGTGAAGCATAATTAAACAACCTATCTAGGCAAGTTTAAATGAGGCCGGAAATAACAAACAACAATTCCGGAAAATCCCAATATGCATAAATAGCAATTTAAAGGAAACAACAATAATAAACATTTTTAAATGTTGTTATCATGATGCGGATGACAATGCAAGTTTTTATGCAATTTAAAGAAAATATTGACATGAGCATGTTATGAAGCATTTGTCACCGTGGTGGAAGAAAGGGGTGCCACGGCAATGAATCCAAAAATGATGCCACGGCAACATATCGGTTTCGGTAGCTCATGGAGATACCGGTGCAAAAAGGAAACGTGGCGTGAGCGTGTCATGCAAGATGGTGGGGTGATCCCGGCAACCGGGTTCCCATGGGTCGATGCCATGGCAACGGGAAGATGCAAGAAGCACGTCAGGCACGTTGCAAATGCGAGCATTTCATGCAACATATGCATTCGTCCACGGGCGGTCGTTCTCGGCGGTATACCTTCGTAGCGTGCATTTTCAGAGCGGTTCAAAATCGTCGAGGGAAGTAGTCGTTCATAGGTCATCGTGGGAAGTAGTGGTTCACGTCTCGAAGAGGAACTTGGCGGATCCAAGGTCTCTGATGTAGTGGTACACATTTCGTAGACGAACTTGGCGTTCCGGAGAGGGTACTTGCCGGATCCACAACACTGTGACCGTTCGTGGCAGGGGAACTTGATGTTCACGGGTCTCCCAAAGACGTCGTGGTACTTGGCGTCCTTGGCGATTCCGGAGACGGCGGTAGAGGTATTCGACGTGTCACCATGTAGTCGTACACTTGTCGGAGAGGATCTTGGTGCATCCAAAATGAAGCAACACAAAAGGGCCTCGGGTCTTGGTGGTCAACGAAGGGAGGCGGGCGGCGAAGCAGCAGCAACGTGTCGGCATTGTACAGCCACGACGGACACCATGGCCGTGAGGTGGAGGGTCCCTGGAACGAGACCAGCAGCGGGCACGCGCGTGCAGGAAGGCGGTGAGGTTGACGGCTTGCCCAAATCGCGGCGGAGCGACGGGAACAGCGGTGGGCGAGGAAGCAGAGGGGAGGCGTCGCGTGGAGGAGAGTCGACGGGGCGGCGCTCGCCGGAGTCGGGGCCGAACGGAATGGATCGAGGGGCTCCTCCCCTGGCGACGGAGCTGACGAGGCGGTGGCGCCGTGTAGACGAGGAGGCGGGCGAGGAGGTCCTGGCACGGTGGCGAGCTTGAGGTGGCTGACGACGGAGAGGTGCAGGCGCGAGCAGGAGGTTGGGCGCGCGGCGCTCGCGCGCAGAAGCGACAGGGCCGCCGGAGTTGGTCGCACCGCAGCTCAGGGCGGAGCAACAAATGCAGAAGGGAGCAGGGCGCGGCGAGCCATGGTGCTGAGCGACGAGCTGCTGCTGCTCGATGCAGACAGAGGCAGCCAGGGGACGGGGTTGGAGGAGGACTGCACTCCCGCGGTTGAAGACGAACGGCGATGGCACGGCACTCTAGGAGGCAGCAGGGCGCGGGGACGGCAGGGGCGAGACGCGGCGGTGGAGGTCGCTAGTAGAGGGATCGGGCGCGGGGATAGTGTGCGTGTGGTGGTGCGAGGGACAGAAAGGGAGAGAACCAGGGAGAGATGGCGGCGCTGCGGGAGGAGATGGGGATCGAGGGAGATATGCTGAGGGGATCGAGAGAGGCTAGGGTTAGAGGTGGTGGGGGCGCCGGCTGGGCTGCTGGGAGGAAGGATGGGCCGGCCTGGGCTGTCTCTCTCCTCTCTCTCTCTCATACTTTCTTTAACAGAAAAGAATTAGAGGGAAGAAAAGAAAGAGAGGGTTAGGGAAAGAAGTTGGACATGGGGATTATTTTCCCGGACTCACAAAAATGTGCTTGTGCCGAGAAAATAGAAAAGGCCATGATTAAAAGATTTAAATACAAACTCATTTGATTTAAATTCAGATGATTTGAATAGGAAGTGAGGGCAGGGAAGGTCAAAAAATGTTGAGAATTTTGGAAGAGCCTCGATAAATGAGATAAGAATTGTTGGCAAAGTTTGAGGCAAGGAATTGAGGTAGAAAAATGCATGGAACTTAAACTGTAAGTGTGTTATGGTTTATTCCTAAAGGATGGAATATTTATCATAGCTCCCTAATAATATTGGGAGGGTAATTGTTATAAAGAGAAATCACCATGTGCGTTTCCCTCGATTTAAATGGATCGAAGATCCATACAATTTATTTAGATGAGTTTTTAAAATTAATGATATGATGGCATGATGAAATGCAAGAGATGGCATGATGAAAGCACAAACAAAACAAATCACACGACAAAACTCGGAATAGCTGGAAGTCTTCTGGAGCGTCGGTCTCGGGGCGTTACAGAAGTGGACACTTCCGTGATGATAATTTTGATAATGTCATGGAACACTTCTACGACAGCACAGGTATGACTATCTTGATTCTGTCATAAATTTGTCATGGATGTACATGCATGACAGAAAACGTGACCTACTGTGACAAACACGTATCATCACGGAAGTGTATTTTTTTGGTACTGCATTACGGAACGAGTAAAGAGACTTGCCGGTAACAAGATTGAACTAGGTATGAGGATACCGACGATCGAATCTCGGGCAAGTAACATACCGATGACAAAGGGAACAACGTATGTTGTTATGTGGTTTGACCGATAAAGATCTTCATAGAATATGTAGGAGCCAATATGAGCATCCAGGTTCCGCTATTGGTTATTGACCGGAGATATGTCTCGGTCATGTCTACATAGTTCTCGAACCCGTAGGGTCCGCACGCTTAACGTTCGATGATGATTGGTATTATGAGTTTATGTGATTTGATGTACCGAAGGTTGTTCGGAGTCCCGGATGAGATCACGGACATGACGAGGTGTCTCGAAATGGTCGAGACATAAAGATTGATATATTGGACCATGTTATTCGGACACCGGAAGTGTTCTGGATAGTTTCAGATAAAAATCGGGGTGCCGGAGTGTTACCGGAACCCCCGGGAAGTAATGGGACTTAGTGGGCCTTTAGAGGAGAGAGAGGGCCGCACCAGGAGGTGGCGCGCCTTCCCCCAAGGGGAGTCCGAATAGGACAAGGGGAGGGGGGGGCGGCCCCTCTTTCCCTCTCCCTCTCCCTCTCCTTCCTTCTCCTAGTTGGACTAGGAAAGGGGGCAACCTATTCCTACTTGGAGTAGGATTCCCCCCCTTGGGTGCCCCTTGTGGCCGGCCGGCCCCCTCCTCTCCTCCTTTATATAAGGGGGAGGGGGCACCCCATAGACACACAAGTTGATCTTTAGCCGTGTGCGGTGCCCCCCTCCACAGTTTTCCACCTCGGTCATATCGTCGTAGTGCTTAGGCGAAGCCCTGTGCCGGTAACTTCATCATCACCGTCACCACGCCGTCGTGCTGACGGAACTCTCCCTCGGCCTCAGCTGGATCTAGAGTTCGAGGGACGTCACCGAGCTGAACGTGTGCAGATCGCGGAGGTGCCGTGCGTTCGGTACTTGATCGGTTGGATCGCGAAGACGTTCGACTACATCAACCGCGTTACTTAACGCTTCCGCTTTCGGCCTACGAGGGTACGTGGACACACTCTCCCGGCTCGTTGCTATGCTTCTCCTAGATAGATCTTGCGTGATCGTAGGCAATTTTTTTGAAATACTACGTTCCCCAACAGTGGGGTACTCAAGCAGTTGTCGGAATGTTTCCCGTCGCTCCGCTGGGTTCGAGCTCGCCGGCGTCGGCTCCGGCACCCAGAGACGGTGAAACACTGGCACATCCTCTGGATCCACACACCAGGCCCTGAGCTTGAACAGTGACAGATCCTCTCTGCTCTCTGTTTCGGGCGCCAAGCTATCAATCAGAGAAGAACTGCCCAGGAGCTCCACCGTCGTGTCCCTGGTCCAAGCATGAGACGACACCCCTTCAATCATCAAATCAACCTGCACCCTCATCGGCTTGGATTTCGCATGCGCCTGCCTTAGCCATGGCTTAATGAACAGCTACACCCCCCATGGGAGACGGAAGGAACAACAAGAGCTTTGTTCCTGAACTCATGGCCGGCGAACACCACCAGAAAATCCTCGAGGTGGTACTTGTGCACTGAGGACCTGTGCCGCGGCATGTCAAGTTGCACCGACAAGATCTCCGCCGCCGTATCACAAGAAATTCGCGGCCTCTGACCCCCCACGTACATCACCACCGCCAACTGCAGCCGGCGCTCCATATCGTTCATCGTAGCAGAACGGGGCAGGATGCAGACCTCCACCGACGGCGACGGCGTCTCCGGAAACAGCGGGAGGAAGTTGGGCGCAACTGGCGAGGGAGCCGTGCGCGGCGCCCCCTGCCCAGGCTCCAACAACAACCTCCCCCCGTCCCGAGCCTGCCTCTTCGCCACCGGCTCTGCAAGATGATGACATAACTGTCAACTACGGGTGGTGACTTAATGTCGAGATTTGCTGATTCAGTCTCTCGAGGTCTTTTTATGAAAAGAAATGTTCACGTGCATTCATAACGATGATCGTACGTGTGTGTGTTCGTAAGCGCTTGCGTTATACCATGTTTTTCTGAAGAAAAGAAACCATGGTGCCCCTTCTGTGGGACACGTTGCGGGTCCCATTTGTCAGCCAAACAGAGTTGTCAAATTCAGTGGAAGTCAACATACAAGAGTCCTGAAAAAAAACATTCAAGAGTCCTCGCGTGGTCGCTGCAGTTTGCCGAGCCGGAGACGAGACCTCGTCCAGTCCGCCTTCCCATCGCAGTCCGGACGCAACAAGAAACAAACCAGTTCCAAATCTACTCCGCTTCCAATCTGGGCCGTCCAGTCCCCTCCGCAACTTCTTAAACCCCGGCGAGCCCAACCGAACCCCGCCCCGGACCCAAACAAACAACCCTAGCCTTCCGCGTCGCCCTACGCGCGCCTCGCCTCCGCCGCTTTTCTCTCCGCCCCGGAAACAGACTCGCCGCCTCCCATCCCATTGCCGTCCTCCTCGCCGGCCGATGGCGCTGGAGACGCGGAAGCTCTACGTCGGCGGCCTCCCGCCGTCGGCGCAACAGGAAGAACTCCAGGAGCACTTCGGCCGCTACGGCGAGGTGCTGCGCGTCCGTGTCGTCCGCGACTGGGAGACGGGCCAGTGCCGCGGCTTCGCGTTCGTCGAGTTTGCCGACGACGAGGGCCCGCGCGCCGCGCTCCAGGAGAAGGAGAAGGCCAACCATGTCTTCGGCGACCGCACGGTGAGGCACTTTCTCTTCTTGTTTGCAAACCCCTCGATTAAATCTGTGGTAGCGATTGCTGTAGGCGTGTTTTAGGGCTTTGCGATTGAATGTGGCTTGCTTACCAAAAGGTTTAATTGTGAAATAAAGGCGTTGCTGTCTTTTTTAATTTTCTATTAAAGATTATTGATTGTGTCGAATCTACAACTGAGCTGCTTGAATTCATTACATTGGAGTAAGATACATCACAGATTCAGATGTTCTTAGAGAATTTTGCAACTTCCATGTACTGTCTTAAGGTAGAATTATTGCTAGATGCTTGTGCTGTACAAAGAAATACGTTCCTTGTGGTATATTTATTTAGTTTAATGTTAAGCTTTTTCAGATCTTCTGAGATGTTTTTATTGTATTTTTGACAAAAGGTTCCACTGATTTTTTTTCTTCTAGTAAGGTCTGTTTTTTTTTCTAACTCAGATATCTGAACTATGTGTTTGATTGCAGGTGGATGTTAAACGAGCTCGAACCAGGCCAATGCGATACCAAAATGAGCAATCATTCTACCAATACGCTTTAAATCAGAGCCCAATTCAGAGCCCAGTTCACAACCAGTGGTACACTCAGTCTTCTAGTAACAACTCATATGCTGGTAATGGTCATAGAAGTTGTGATCCAAACAAGGTCTTTGTTGGTGGGCTACGAGGTAATGTTACCAAGGAGCACCTCCAGAGCTATTTTGAGAAGTTTGGCAGAATAACAGATGTTGTTGTGATACGTGAGGGGGCTAGTCAGAGATCACGAGGCTTTGGTTTCATTACATTTGATTCAGAGGAGGCTATGGTAAATGTCTTGGAGAGTAAATTCCATGATTTGAACGGTACAAAGGTTGAAACTAAGAGAGCTATTCCCAAGGGTCATAGCTACTACCAGGATACGCGACAATATAATCCTATGATATGGGATGGCAACAATCCTCCCATTGGCTTTGCTGGAGCATACCCACCTCACATGCAGCATATTGTTAATAATCATTATGTGATGCCTATGCCACAATACATGTGCTTACCAGAGTATGTCTACATGATGAATGGAGGAGTCCCCTTGACAAGGCAAGGTTCACTCTATACAGGCTATGGAACAATTGGGTATGGGTATGATCACGTGAATACAAATCGTTTTGGTGCTCAACTTGGGGAAGCTAAAAGTGATAACAAACTGATTGAAGACATAAAAGAGCAACAAGTGGACCTACCAGCTACCAGGCAAGAAACTTTGGGCATGGAGTAAGAATCTGAACTTTTATTTCATATTGTTTTGGACGAGTCTTTGAATTACTGTAATTGACATGTTTTGATATTAAATAATCAATCTGTCATTTGGACGAGTCATGGAGTAAGTATTTTTTTAGTAAAAATTATGCACAAAAGAATTTTAGTAAATTATAAGGTATGCACAAAAGAGTTTTAGATCTTAGTGTTAAGTGCAAACGAAGTAACCATTAAACATTGATGAAACACTCGCTGAAGGCTTGACATATTTATATAAGTTAATATTTCCCGTATTCATTTTCTAACCTACACAAGGTATATCCGAATGGAATGAATGTTTTTTGTATCGTACTAATCTGAACTTAATAAATGTGTTAGCCATTATCTCTTACCAAAATCTTTTCTCACTGGTTAATCAATAATATTAACAACTTGTTGACATACTTGTTATGCATCATTTGGTCTTCTCTTATCTGTCTTAACTGCTTCATCCAACAGTCAATTTGTATAGTGATCCTGTGTAATTAATAGTCTTGATTGTGTTTGATTGAGACAGACCTGGCTGCATCACAATTTGCAGGAGCGGAGCTCATGGCACATAACAGAAATCCATGCTAAGGAATGATAATAGCTACTCATAATTGTAGGCATCCTTTGGTGAACTAATATACTGATAATGAGACCATGTTGCCGTATTGAAACTGCTATACTTTGCATGTTACTTTGCAGCTATGTGCCTTGTACGTGCACACTGACTAGCAAGATATCATTCATGAATACTATCAATTGTAGATTTAAATTTTGGCTGATGATGGTTGGGTACTATAAGGATGGATGCCATAACAATGAATCTGATTGTTATTTTGTCAATCAATTTTCCTGTGACCATGAATCTAAATTATGAGAAAAGCGGGGCACACTTGTCTGTTGTCAATAGTCTTTGTTGCTTTGATTATTTTCTGTCTTCTATGCAAATACGTTTGCTTAATCAATGCTATCTAGTATTTTGAAATTCCAAGTACTTGTCCCCAGGATCTGCTCTCCTTATTTGTATCCAGTTTGCCGTGTTTCACTCAAATAGTAATGTTTAATACTTATATACATATCCTATCAGCTTTCTGGTGGTAATAATAGTATTTATCTAATTTACATGTGCAGTGACCAGGCTACTGTTACAACATTGTAACGATGGACAGCAACTTGTTATCTGGGAACTCGGCAACTGTGAAGAACTTGAGATGAAATTCTTTGGTGACAATACATGTGTGGAAATCCTGCGCTTACTTTGGACCTTGTGTACATTGCAACCGGCAATAGACCCTCCTGTACCATGTTTAAACTCTATGTTACTGCTGTTACATTTTTTGTGGTGACGAACCTGTTTTGGAATTGGTCTGGGTTACACATGTTACCTGTGCGTGGTTATCTGCTGAGGTTTCATGCATGGTTATTTTGTTACAGTTTTTTTTTAGCTAGTTTGTGAGCTTCATGCGCTGAGTGGTGACATCTGACGTTTTAGTCAGATGCGTAGGCAATATTTGAGTGCTATCAGTTTAGGTTGGATTGGGAAAGTAATGTTTCAGTATATTAGGACTCTGGGAGTGGATGTAAGGTGCAGTTCTTTCGGCGGCTTCTCACTAATAAGTCGCCCCACCTCTAGCTTCTCGTATAATCCTTTTCCTATTTCTTTTTTCTGGCTTCTGAACTAGTTTGTGATAACTAGCTTAGAAGCCGGAAATAATTAAGGGAATGGCTTATGAGAGAAGCTAGGGAGGGGCTGGCTTATGAAAGAAACCAAAGAACTGTGTCTAAATGGGAAATCTGTAGTTAGATCTCTTATTCATATATATACCTACTTAGTTTTTTTTATTTAGGGCCTACGTAGTTACATGATGCAAGTCAAATTTGAAGTAATTAAAAACTACAGTGCCACGTGTAAACTTTGTATGTCCAAGGGTTTGACAACTTCATTCGCAAAAAGGAAGAGGCTTTGTAACTTGTTGCCAAACATTTGGTCTTTAAGCCACATCCCCTCCTGCTTCCTCGTAAGAAGTACAGTTTCACGTCTAAACTTTACCAAATATTTGGGCTTTCAGCTACAATTCAACCCAAGCTTCCCAGCCGTTCTCCCTCGAGCTTCCCTGTTTAGAAAAATACCCTTAGAGAAACTGAAGACAACATCTTCTGGAGGCCGAAGTCTTCTTCCTCCAGCTGGACCTTCATCTCAATGTAGCAAATATATTGAAACGTAGGGGCTTGTAGAAGCAACAGTAGGGAAGTTGTCAGATGTGACCAGAAGATGTTGGCAACTACGATCTGCGTATCAAATCGCCGCCCGAGAGAAGAAAATGTTGGGGATGTTCTGTAAAATGGCCTAGGTTTGCCAGATGGCCAATCTTCATCGGTCGGAACTAAAGTGGAAGGACGAAGACACACGACCACATTGTCCACAATACAGGACATCACCGAGAGTCTGAGATAAACCTCCAGACGAAACCGGACCTGGAGAACCAGATCTAGGGACACTCCTCACACGCATCACAACGATACGAAGAAGCACCACGGGAACAGAGGCGAGGCTAGAAGACCTTATTCCATGTCAGCTGTCGCACTATCGTCTCGCCACCATCGATCAACGACGACACCTAAACTTTATTTCCAACCCTACCACCACCGGACTGAAGCTATCAGATCCCTGCTCCCTCCATTCGCCCGAATTGCCGAGGAAGAGGATCCACCCTTGGTCGCCTAGGTCATGGAAGCGAGAAGGACAAGAAAACGTGTCGTTTCGATGTGCAGAATTATGTGATACTCCCTCCGTTCCTAAATATAAGTCTTTTAAGAGATTTCAACAAGTGACTACATACGGAGAAAAATAAATAAATGTATACTCTAACATACATCCGTATGTTGTAGTCCATTTGAAATGTCTAAAAAGACTTATATTCAGGAACGGAGGGAGTACATGTTCAGCAAGATGTTACTCCCTTCGGTCCTTTTTAGAATGCATATAAGTTTTGTTTGAAATCAAAGTATCTCTATTTTGATCAAATTTATAGAAAAAAGTATTAACATTCACAATGTCAAATCATTATTGTTAGGTTCATCATGAAATGTAGTTTCACAGGAAATATATTTGGTATTGTAGATGTTGATATTTTTTAATATTTAATATAAATTTGGTCAAACTTTATTAAGTTAAGTTTGACTTGATGAAAATCTAATACGCAGAGTAAAAAGGACCGAAGGGAGTACTAAAATTTAGAGGCTTTTCATTTGTGGAATTCTAAAACCTCGGAAAGAGAAAAGAAAAAGCATGGGATTAAAATTTAATGTCTTCACAAGATCATAGAAGATTAGTTGAACCATAGGGAAATCATACGGGATTTAACCAAGGATATCAGTTAATTAAATATCAAAAATACTATCTAGTGAATGTTCACTAGGGGGCCAACCCTGGCGAATGGTCTCTTCACTGTTTTGGCGCAAGCTCTTGGACACGTAGGATAGCTGAAGTGGTTCGCTGTCAGTCGATCTCCTAGTGAACCTTCTCTGATTTTTCCCAATAATTACACAACCAAGGTTGTGTGCTCATGGGCTTCAAACCCGCCAACTCCCACGGTGGGGAGCGGGGAGCGGGGAGCGTACCAGTCGACCAGGATTGTGAACACTCGGGACCGAAAATGGCATATATTTTTAAAGCTAAATTTGTTCTAAAGTCCATTTTCATTTAAATAATTTTGTAAATCCCGATTTTTATATTTTTTGAAAGAACAAAAATCCCTATTATTTTAAAGGGGGTGTTTTTTTGTAACTTTCCATGTGCATTTTTTCATTTATAGATAGCATCGCATTCTTTTCTTTTTTCTTTTATAATTGTCTGTGCCATGGCAATTTTATTATAGGTCACATGAATTTTCTTTGTTATTAAGAGATTCACATTTTAATAAGTAATAACATGCAATTTCTTTATTGGTATGACAATTTTTTTACATTGACATGGCATTTTTATATGAATTTTTGCACATTAGACCAACTCAAGAAAAAAAATACATAATGGCGTTTTGTGTTTGGTCCATTATTTACTTTTTTATTTATGGTAGTTTATAAATGTTCAAACTATGTCACATGGTATGTTTTATTTATTATAACAGATGTAATATTTTTATCAAGATATGGCATTCCTATTTATTTAAGAGATGGCATTTTTTTATTAAGAGAGGGTATTTTTTATTACTAAGAGATGTCCTTCTTAATTAAGAGATGGAATTTCTATTTACTTAGGAGGTACCTTTTTTAACAGATGACATTTTTTATTATTAAGAGATGGCATTTTTTAATTAAGACCCTACATTTTTGAGTTTTAAGAGATGACATTTTTCTATTAAGCGATGCCATTTTTCTTATTTAGAGAGGGCATTTTTATATTAAAATATTAAAGTTTTAATATTAATAAATGCCATTCCTACTTTAAGAGATGACATATTTTATTATTATGAGATGATATTTTTATATTAAGATATGGTATTTTTATTAATAAGAGATGGCATTTTTATTAAGAGATGTAATTTTATTATTAAGAGATGCCATTTATTCTTATTAAGAGATTGCATTTGTTATTTTTAGATGTCATTTTTTGTTTAGTAAGAGACGACATTTTCTTTCTTTCTTTTGTGTTCACATGGCAACTCAAATTGTAGGACCACGACAAGTTTAAATATATATTTTGGACATCCATGATTAAGTTCTGATATTAGAGGACGGCATTTTTCATAAATTTATAGCATGTCATTTTTCTTTTTTTTGATTTTCTATGTGTTTTTATAAGAATTATTTTTTGGGGGGGGTGGAGGGATCATGGCATTTTTCTATATAAGAAAAGCTAACTAAAGCAAAAAAAATGTTATGGCATTTTGTATTTGGTACATGGAAGGTACGTTTTATAAGAAAAGCTAACTAAAGCAAAAAAAATGTTATTCATCTTTTTTTATAAGAAATGCATTTTTCAATGACATTTTCGTTAAGAAAAACATATTTTTTAACTAGGCCTCTGGGCCAAGGGAGGGTTTATCCTGGTGAACGAAATCATTATGACAGGTCATCCCGAGATAAGGGACAGATGAAAGGTACGTTCGCTGGTTCGCCCCGTCCTCTCTAACGTATAGTTCGCTCGGCGCTCCTCCCTGGCGACCTGGAACGGGTGCCCCTATATCGCGCCTCCAGCGAGTCTAGCTTCCGACTCGCTAAACTGGCATGCGAGATGACCGGCCCACGCGTGCGGGAGGCCATAGCCACTTTTTTCTCCTTTTTGACATTTTCTGTTCTCATTTTTTTACTTTTGTTTATACTTTTAAAATGCTATATTACAAAAAACATTCTAAATAAAACATTTTAAAAAGGTTGAACATGTATTTGAAAAATATTTAATAAATTTTAAGAAAATGTTAATCATGTATCCGGAAAATGTTGAACGTGTATAAAAAAAGTTGATCAAGTATTAAAAAATGATCAATTTTTTTGGTCATGTATATAAAATGTTAATCGACCATTTAAAAAAATGTTGAACAACTATTTGGGAAATGTTAAATGTGTATAGAAAAAATGTTGAGATTGTATTAAAAATGATGAATTTCTTTATCATGTACTTGAAAATATTAATCAAGCATTTGGAAAATGTTAAATGTATATATAAAAATGTTGACCATGTATTAAAAAAGTTAATCTTTTTATTTGAAAAATTTTTAGTTAAGCATTTAAAAAATGTAGAAAAATATAGAAAAATGTTGATCATGTATACAACGAATTATAACTGAAAATAGTAATCAAGAATTTGAAAAAGTATAAAAGTGTCGATATGAAAAATGTTGACCATGTATTCAAGAAAATTAATCTTTCATTTGAAAAATGTAAAACATATGTATGAAAAAATGTTGACCATGTATTACATAAATTTTAATTTGTAGTAAAAAAATGTTAGACGTGTATTAGAAAAATGGTGTTGACATACACAAAAAATGTAGAATAAAAACAAAATAATAAAGAAAACCAAAAAAGACACAAAATAAACCAAAGGAAAAAAATGAAAATGAGAACCAAAGAAACAAAATGCAAAAAAAGAATGAAAAAACGGAGAAGAGAAAAAGAAAATAAAAAAATTAGAGAAAACCTGGTCGAATCGCCTTAAGTAGGACGCGCCCCTACTAGTTACCACGAATGGGACTTGGGCGGAGTGGCTAGCACCGATCTCGCCGGAGACCAAGTTTCCCTTTCCTGTGCTCATTTTTTACTTTAAGTATGCGCGCGCGAATGGGCCAGCCCAATTACTCTACAAACCTTAAATGAAACTTTCTACCGACTGGCTTTAATGCGAGATATAGTCGCTGCAAGCCGTCACCAGCTATTCGGGTCAAATTCTGTGTGACATACAGAGTGCAAAGGAGGCGTTGGGGAAAATTCTGATGGTCCAATACAACAAAAACAAGAAAAACAAAATAATGTATTATTTACAGGACTAAAAAACTTCAAGAATGAAAAAAAGTATGATTAGTCCGAGGGAACCACATTGGAAAAATGTATGAAGATCTTTTGAACCAACTAATTTGTTTGGACTTAAAACATATGTGGCCTTCAACCAAGTTTCCCCACCCACTTGAGTCTGGTTTTGAAGACACCCTTCACTTTACCTGATGTGCAAAGCTGTGTGTGTGACAAGATACTACTGCTAGAAGTAGAAGCCAGTGCCTCTGCAGCTGTGAACATAGCTAGGGCTTTGTAGGCATGTGAAGGCCCACGGAAGCTAGCGGTGTGACTGGGTGAACTAACCCCTCCTGTCATTCCATGTCGCTCTAGGCCTCGCCCTGATGGATAGATAGACAGATAGATTGATGATAGATGCGTGCATGCATGGCCATGGAAGAGGCGAGGGGAGCAGACGACGACTGGCGAAAGAACAAATGAAAGTCTCTCTCTCGCTGTCCTCCAACTTCCCTTTGCATGTAATTGATGTGGATGAGATGAGACGGATAGAAAAGATAGGCAGGCCTGGCGAGTACGTTGATGGACGCGTGATGGAAGTGGAAATTTCGGGGTGTGAGGGGGCAGCGACGCGACGTCGTAATATTTTGGGCGCCGGAGGGTGCCACCGCTGTTTGTTTTCTGATTGATTTGAGGCGCTGCTCTTCGTCTATCAGCTTCCCGGTTCTTGACATGTTCCGTGTAGTAAAAGCGAAAGCGGCATCCCTATCTTCTTCTTCTCCTGCCGTGTAATGCGGTGCCTGCAAAAGCTTGCTTTGCCTGAGCGGCGACATGACCTGAATTCTAGGCAAGTTTATGTTTTTGTTTGTTGCTTCCTTTGAATGCTCCTCCTGTCTGTCTTCAGCTTTATTGGTCCGTAGCCAGGTTGAACAGACGAGAAGGTCTTGATGTAATAAGATAACTCCACCGGTTAAACCAACAACATTCAGTTAAACTCGAGCACGGCGGCGAGCGGTTGCACGACCACGAACACGATGGCGAGGGTGAGGGTGATTCCCACGGGTACCTATTCAGGTGGCAGTTTCAGCGTCGGCGACTTGCTTCTCGCAGCGATTTCAGCTTCGGCTGCCAATTCTGGCGACGGCGACTCAATTCCGACGCGCGATGCTGCCTGCTTCTCACAATTTCAAATATCGACGTCAATTTCAATCCACCACGACCCCGCAAAAAATAAAAATCAATCTACCACGCACCACACATCTTGCCGTCGAGTCGCCGATTTATTCGTACTTATTGTTAAAAATTATGCGAACCATTCTGGGCACACATGCGATGATCCTTGCAGAAATCCTTGTATGTCTCCCAAAATGGATAGTATAATGCTTATCATCGTTTCTCCTCCTCCAACCCCGTTCCTCCCCCGAGAACAACACCCTCCGCCGCCGGTGACAGTGGCGCCTGTGGGCATCTAGAAGGGAACTGGAAGTTGTGGGCGGTTAGAGCATCTCCAGCCGTTGACCCCACTAGAGGCATAAAAATCGCCGCCTGGGGTGAGTCGGCGCTAAAATCGGCTCTGGAGCGATTGGGTACCCAGCCGTCACCCCCAGGTCGCCTCAAGGCGCCGCTTTTCAGCCCACTTTCGACGAAAAATCGACCCGATATCGGCGCAAATCGGCCCATATTCGCTATGGTTCGACGCGAATTCAACAAAAGTAATTTTTTTATCACATAGTTCATCACAGCAAATCAATAGAAATCAAATAGTTCAACAACTAGTTCAATACAAATTATATAGTTCAACAAATAAAAACTCATTTCATCACAAGTCGAGCTAGGCGTTGCCCTTGAGCCTCCATAGGTGCTCCACCAGATCCTGCTGCAGTTGTTGATGCACCTGTGGGTTTCGGATCTCCTGACGCATATTGAAGAAGGCAGTCCAGGTTGCCGGTAGCTGGTGATCAACTTGGGCAAGAGGACCC
Source organism: Aegilops tauschii subsp. strangulata (assembly GCF_002575655.3). NCBI lineage: Eukaryota > Viridiplantae > Streptophyta > Magnoliopsida > Poales > Poaceae > Aegilops > Aegilops tauschii. The sequence goes on from NC_053039.3 coordinate 493,505,990, forward strand.
TGCCTGTAGTATGGTTCAATGTCAAACACTGGTTCTTCCTGCTCGCTCTCAATGATCATGTTGTGCAAGATGACACATCAAGTCATGATCTCCCACATTTGATTTTTCAACCAGGTCTGAGCAGGGTACCGGACAATAGTAAATCGAGATTGGAGCACACCAAATGCCCGCTCGACATCCTTCCTGCAAGCCTCCTGAACCTTCGCAAAGTGGGACTTCTTGCCTCCTGTCACAACGTTTGAGATTGTCTTCACAAATGTAGACCATCTCGGATAGATGCCATCAGCTAGGTAGTACCCCTTGTTGTAGTGCCGCCCATTGACCTCGAAGTTCACCGGAGGAGAATGACCTTCAACAAGCTTGGCAAAGACATGGGAGCACTGTTGCACGTTGATGTCATTGTGAGTTCCTGGCATACCAAAGAAGGAGTGCCAAATCCAGAGGTCCTATGTGGCAACTGCCTCAAGTACCACACTGCAACCGCCTTTGGCGCCTTTGTACATCCCCTGCCAAGCAAATGGACAGTTCTTACATTTCCAATGCATGCAGTCGCTGCTTCCAAGCATCCTAGGAAATCCTCTTACTGCATTCTGTGCTAGGATCCGAGCAGTGTCTTCAGCATTGGGTGATTGCAAGTATTGCGGTCCAAACACTGCCACCACTGCCTTGCAGAACTTGTAGAAACACTCAATGGCCGTGGACTCGGCCATGCGCCCATAGTCGTCGAGTGAATCACCGGGAGCTTTGTATGCAAGCATTCTCATAGCTGTTGTGCACTTCTGGATTGAGGTGAATCCAAGTTTGCCGGTGCAATCCTTCTTGCACCTGAAGTAGCTGTCGAACTCCCGGATGGAATTCACAATCCTGAGGAAAAGCTTTGGCTCATCCAATAACGGCGCCGAAACACTTTGTCGCCGTGCAGTGGAGCGTCGGCGAAGTAGTCGGAGTAGAGTATGCAATAGCCTTCCACACGATGCCGGTCCTTTGCTTTCAGCCGCGCCGGCGCCGAGCCACCTCGCCGCGGCTTTTCATTGCTCGCGAGCAGGCCGGCGAGGGCGACGAGGACCATGAGATTTTCCTCGTCTTGGACGTCGGCATCGGCTTCCTCCTCCAGCAGCGCCGCGAGCGCCTCCTCGTCGTCCGAGTCCATCGCCGAGCAGACAAAACACCGAACACCTGGCGGGTGTGGTGGGCTCACACCCGCCGGTATACCGCCCTGCGCGGCCGGAGCGCCGGAAAACTGTACCGGACGGTGGTGGAGAGGCTGCCGCGGCGAAACCTTCTCTCTTTTGCGGCGGGGAATGGCCTATCTAGCGGTGTTGGGCGGTGGGCGGTGCCGGGATCGGCAGGGTGGTGGCCGAGCGCGCGGGGGATGGGGGCGAATCTGGACGCTTGCCTTGACTTTTCGCCTGACGGCGTGGCCCAGGCATGTTTTCCCCTTCCGCCGGAGCCCCCGAGCGCCCCCAGTGTGTTGGGTTCGGCCTGCGATCGCCGGGCCCAAAAACGGGCCGAGACGGCGGATTTCGGCGTCTTGGGGGCGCGACTAGGGTTTTTTTCGGCGCCGGCGCGTAAAAAGGCGCCCTGGGGTCCTATTGGGGGCGCGGCTAGAGATGCTCTAAGAAGGGAGGTGGAAACTGTGGGCGGTGAGAAGGGAAGTGGAGGTTGTGGGGCCTTCCGTAGCCGCGAGTGGCAAACGGATGGAAAACATGGAGGATGACAGGAAAAGATGACAGCAAAATTGTCACGGACCAGCGTGGGAGGCGGGGAGAAAGGTGAAGCCATTGTTGCCCACCTCCTTCTCAGGAGGCGCAACGGTCTTCCCCTTCTTGGAGGGCACACAATGAGCTGTTGGAGCCTTCTCTGGCTCTGGCTCCATCACCATGGTCATCAGCGCGTTTAGGACCTACCCAGGCTATGGAAAAATCGACAGGAAAGTCACGAAGCTCGTGAACTCCCGCGAGATTCCAAGAAGTCAAAATAAGGGCAGAAAATAAAAATACTTACAAGCAAAAGAAAAGTCGGCCTTGGGCCCAAACGACCTATGTCCTTAGGTGCACAACCTGGACGGATGGTCTCCACGAGACCACGACGATGTGAAAGGGGATCTTGTCCAATGACAAGTCCGTCATGCCATGGATGTGAGTCCGCACCTCGTCCTTGATGAGATTCTCCGCGGTGACTTGGGTTGCATCCCCAAGCCCCGTGTAAAGATACATCGGGGCATCTCCAAGCCCTGTGTAAAGAGTCTTGATGACCCACAAGTATAGGGATCAATCATAGTCCTTTCGATAAGTAAGAGTGTCGAACCCAACGAGGAGTAGAAGAAAATGACAAGTAGTTTTCAGAAAGGTATTTTCTGCAAGCACTCAAAGTATCGGTAACAGATAGTTTTGTAGTAAGATAATTCATAGCAAGTAACAAATAACAACGATAACAAGCTGCAGCAAGGTGGCCCAATCCTTTTTATAGCAAAGGACAAGCCAGAAAGTTATCTTATATAAAGCAAAGTGTTCTCGAGAACACATGAGAATTCTCGTCTAGTCACGTTCATCATGTTTAGTTGGTTCGTGTTCGCTACTTTGATAATTTGATATTGGGCCACCTATACTTGTGCTAGGGTGCTAGGGTGTTGATCTTACTTAAACAAGCAAGTTTGTTAGTTTTCAAGAAAGTTTAGGCCTTATACTTCGATGTTGTGATGAATTATTACTTGTTCATGAGAAGTTATATGATAATGAATATTTTTGTTGTAATAACGATCATGATGCTACTATGTTCGTATTTTGTTTTTATCGACACCTCTCTCTCTAAACATGTTGACATGGTTATCGATATCGGCTTTCGCTTGAGGGCAAGCGAGGTCTAAGCTTGGGGAGTTGATACGTCCATTTTGCATCATGTTTTCCTACTGTAATTTATAGTGTTTTCAATCAATATAACATTATGTGAAGCAATTCGAATGCCTTTTCTCTCATAATATACAAGGTTTACACAAGGAGGGAGATTACCGGCAGCTGGAATTCTCGGCCGGAAAAAGCTATGTCAGAGATACACATTATGCACTGATACGTCTCCATCGTATCTACTTTTCCAAACACTTTTGCCCTTGTTTTGGACTCTAACTTGCATGATTTGAATGGAACTAACCCGGACTGACGCTGTTTTCAGCAGAATTGCCATGGTGTTATTTTTGTGCAGAAATAAAAGTTCTCGGAATGACCTGAAACTTCACGGAGAATATTTTTAGAATTTATAAAAAATACTGGCAAAAGAATCACGACCAGGGGGCCCACACCCTGTCCACGAGGGTGGGGGGCGCGCCCCCCAGTCTCGTGGGCCCCCTGAGGCTCCACCGACCTCAACTCCAACTCTATATATTCACGTTCGGGGAGAAAAAATCAGAGAGAAGGATTCATTGCGTTTTACGATACGGAGCCGCCGCCAAGCCCTAATCTCTCTCGGGAGGGCTGATCCGGAGTCCGTTCGGGGCTTCGGAGAGGGGAATCCGTCGCCGTTGACATCATCAACCATCCTCCATCACCAATTTCATGATGCTCACCGCCGTGCGTGAGTAATTCCATCGTAGGCTTGCTGGACGGTGATGGATTGGATGAGATTTATCATGTAATCGAGTTAGTTTTGTTAGGGTTTGATCCCTAGTATCCATTATGTTCTGAGATTGATGTTGCTATGACTTTGCTATGCTTAATGCTTGTCACTAGGGCCCGAGTGCCATGATTTTAGATCTGAACCTGTTATGTTTTCATGAATATATGTGAGTTCTTGATCCTATCTTGCAAGTCAATAGTCACCTACTATGTGTTATGATCCGGCAACCCTGAAGTGACAATAATTGGGACCACTCCCGGTGATGACCGTAGTTTGAGGAGTTCATGTATTCACTAAGTGTTAATGCTTTGGTCCCGTACTCTATTAAAAGGAGGCCTTAATATCCCTTAGTTTCCAATAGGACCCCGCTGCCACGGGAGGGTAGGACAAAAGATGTCATGCAAGTTCTTTTCCATAAGCAAGTATGACTATATTAGGAATACATGCCTACATTACATTGATGAACTGGAGGTAGTTCTGTGTCACCCTATGTTATAACTGTTGCATGAGGAATCGCATCTGACATAATTATCCATCATTGATCCAATGCCTACGAGCTTTTCACATATTGATCTTTGCTTAGTTACTTTATCGTTGCCACTTTTATAATTACTACAAAACTGCTGCTGTTACCTTTGCCACCGTTACCGTTACTTCCATACTACTTTGCTACTAAATACTTTGCTGCAGATATTAAGTCTTCCAGGTGTGGTTGAATTGACAACTTAGCTGCTAATACTTGAGAATATTCTTTGGCTCCCCTTGTGTCGAATCAATAAATTTGGGTTGAATACTCTACCCTCAAAAACTGTTGCGTTCCCCTATACTTGTGGGTTATCAAGACTATTTTCTGGCGCCGTTGCCGGGGAGCATAGCTCTATTCTTTGAGTCAATTGGGATTTATATCTGCTGGTCACTATGAGGAACTTGAAAGACGAAAAAACAAGATTTATCCCTCAACTACGAGGGGAGGTACGGAACTGCCATCTAGCTCTGCACTTGATTCACCTTCTGTTTTGAGTAAACTTGCGACACCTAAACCTGCTTCTGCTATTAATTCTGCTATGTCGCGTGTTATTGATGATGCCACTTCTGCTTTGCATGATACTTATGATGAAACTACTTCTATGCTTGATAATACTGTGCCATTAGGTGAATTTCTTGATGAACAACTTGCTAGGGCTAGAGAGAATGAAATTATTGAAACTGATAATATTGATGAAAGTGATGATGAAGACTCTCCCCCTAGATATGAATTGCCTGTTGTGCCTGAGGGTTATGTTATGGATGAAGAGACTGCTAGAGATTTTCTTGCTTGCAATGATAGATATGATCTTAAGAAACTGTTAGCTAAGCTGAAAGAAAAGTCTTTGAATGCTAGAATGAAATATGACCCTGCTTTTGCTACTTCACCTATCTGTATTTCTGATAAGGATTATGATTTCTCTGTTGATCCTCAGTTAATTACTTTGGTTGAATCTGATCCTTTTTATGGCTATGAATCTGAAACTGTTGTGGCACATCTTACTAAATTAAATGATATAGCCACCCTATTCACTCATTAGGAAAAAATTTCATTACTACTATATCCTTAAATTATTTCCGTTCTCATTAAAGGGTGATGCTAAGACATGGTTTAATTCTCTTGATCCTGGTTGTGTGCGTAGTCCCCAGGATATGATTTATTACTTCTCTACTAAATATTTCCCCGCTCATAAGAAATAAGCTGCCTTAAGGAAAATATATAATTTTGTGCAAATTGAAGAAGAGAGTCTCCCACAAGCTTGGGGGAGGCTTCTCCGATTACTTAATGCTTTGCCTGATCATCCTCTTAAGAAAAATGAAATACTAGATATCTTTTATAATGGACTAACCGATGCTTCCAGAGACCACCTGGATAGTTGTGCTGGTTGTGTTTTCGGGGAAAGAACTGTTGATCAAGCTGAAATGCTATTGAATAATATGTTGAGTGATGAAAATGTTTGGACACTTCCTGAACCAACTCCTAAGCCAACTCCGAAGAAAAGGGGTATTCTATTTCTCAGTCCTGAAGATATGCAAGAGGCAAAGAAATCTATGAAAGAAAAAGGTATTAAAGCTGAAGATGTTAAGAATTTACCACCTATTGAAGAAATACATGGTCTTGATAACCCGACACAGGTAGTAAAGGTAAATTCTCTCTATAGGTTTGATGAAGGTGATATCCCTCGTTATAAGTATACTAGCCAATGCTTAGATGAGTTTGATAATTTTATTGTTAAACAAGAAAACTTCAATGCTTATGTTGGTACACAATTGAAACGTAATGCTTATATGATTGAACACTTGAGTGATTATATGTCTAGAGTTAAAGGTGAACTTAAACTCATTAGTAAACATGCTTCTATGGTTACCACTCAAGTAGAACAAGTGCTTAAAGCTCAAAATGATTTGCTCAATGAATTAAATAATAAGAAAAATGATAGTGCTGTTAGAGTTATGACTAGAGGGGGTAAAATGACTCAGGAACCTTTGTATCCTGAGGGTCACCCTAAGAGAATTGAGCAAGATTCTCAGAGAACTAATGTTGATGCACCTAGTCCTTCTAAGAAGAAGAAAAAGAAAAATGATAGGACTTTGCATGCTTCTAGTGAACCTATTGTTGACACACCTGAGAATCTCAATGATATTTCTATTTCTGATGCCGAAACACAATCTGGTGATGAACATGAACCTAGTGATAATGTTAATGATGATGTTCATGTGGATGCTCAACCTAGCAATAACAATGATGTAGAAATTGAACCTGCTGTTGATCTTGATAACCCACAATCAAAGAATCAACGTTATGATAAGAGAGACTTTGTTGCTAGGAAGCACGGTAAAGAAAGAGAACCATGGGTTCAGAAACCGATGCCTTTTCCTCCTAAACCATCCAAGAAAAAGGATAACGAGGATTTTGAGCGCTTTGCTGAAATCATTAGACCTTTCTTCTTGCGTATACGTTTGACTGATATGCTTAAAATGAATCCTTATGCTAAGTATATGAAAGATATTGTTACAAATAAAAGAAAGATACCGGAAGCTGAAATTTCCACCATGCTTGCTAATTATACTTTTAAAGGTGGAATACCTAAGAAACTAGGAGATCCAGGAGTACCAACTATACCATGCTCCATTAAAAGAAACTATGTTAAAACTGCTTTATGTGATCTTGGAGCCGATGTTAGTGTTATGCCTCTCTCTTTATATCGTAGACTTGATTTGAATAAGTTGACACCTATTGAAATATCTTTGCAAATGGCCGATAAATCAACTGCTATACCTGTCGGTATTTGTGAGGATGTGCCTGTTGTGGTTGCAAACATTACTATTTTAACGGACTTTGTTATTCTTGATATTCCCAAGGATGATAGTATGTTTATTATTCTTGGTAGACCCTTTTTGAATACTGGGGCTGTTATTGATTGCAACAAAGGCAATGTCACTTTTCATGTTAATGGTAATGAGCATACGGTACACTTTCCGAGGAAACAACCTCAAGTCCACGGTATCAATTCTATTGGAAAATTCCAATGATTACTATTGGAGGTTTTGAATTTCCTCTTCCTACTGTCAAGAAGAAATATGATATTTTTATTATTGGGGACGTGCATATCCCCGTTGAGGTAACCTAGTGTTATTCGAAAATTCTCCGGTTGCATGCGATTCGAAATGAGTTTGTTAACAAGACTTGATCAACCTTGTTAGTGGATCCCTTTTGATGAGTATGAGATGGATGAAGTTAGAAAGCACAACACTCTGTACCCTCCTTTTACTTTCTGTTATTTAGATTAAATAAAGCAAAAACAGTATTTTCTGTCTGTTTTTTGAATTATCCTTACAATAAAAAAATACCCCGAAAATAAAAGTTCTCCAAATGTCCCGAAAATGAAATATGATTTTTTCTAGAATATTTAAGAATATCTGGCACTGAGTACACACCAGAGGGGGCAACCACCTAGCCACGAGGGTCCAGGGCGCACCCCCTCCACTTATTCCTGCACCCACACACTTCGTCTTCCTCCAGAAAAAATCACCACACAGCTCAAACCCGTGTTCTAGCTCATCTTGCTGCGATTTTCGATCTCCTTGCTCAAAGCTCCACTCACTAAACTGCTTTGGGGGATTGTTCTTCGGTATGTGACTCCTCCAATGGTCCAATTAGTTTTTGTTCTAGTGCATTATTTATTGCAAATTTTTGCTGCTTAGGTGACCCTGTTCTTGAGCTTGCATGTCAAATTTATATGGTCCTAAGTAGTTCTAATGCATGATATAGTCTCTAGGAACTTGTGGGAGTAGTTGCTATCAAATTTGTTGAGTTTGGTTTACTTTTATTTTGAGTCACTAAAAATTTCAGAAATTTTGAAGAGGAAGAAATATGTTTAGGAAAATGTACCAAGGTGGTTCCTCAAAGAAGCAAGGACCCAGGCTCGCGATACGTGAGCCGGACTATGAACTACCAAGAGAAGCTCAAGTGCGGCCTTGTGAATGGCCGTCAGAAGATTTTATGGTCCAAGCAGGAATTAAGGAGGAATTTGACGCGTATGTGCATAAAGCTGAACTTGAGGGCTTCGTGTCAGATAAGTGCCCCCAATATTACTACCTAATTGATTCCTTTGTGAGAAGGTTTAAATTCACATCCTCACGCAATTCTCACACTGTTTTGTTTGATCTTTATGATAAATCATATACCATGGATTTAGAAGATTTTAATATTGCTTGTAAACTCCTGCAGTGGGGCAATGCTAGTGAATATCGCAAATCTGAATATAAAGACTTTCTTGCTAGTATAACTGTGGGGGAATCTAGAGAAATCACGCAAGCCACCATAGGGAGCATCTATTTTCCTAGCATACATTATTTTGCTCTCTTCATAGGTAGATGTATTAACGGTAAAGATGAAGCCTATCACATGTGCGTTCCAGATCTTAGTGTCCTCAAGAGTGCAGTTAGGAGATAAACAATATAACTTGGGGGCTATCATTGCACGAAGGTTGCATCATAACAGTATAAGTGAAAATTTGCTTGGTGGGATTTATGCAACTCGTTTAGCTAATTATCTTGAGATACCCATACATAAAAATGATATGGAATTGCCTCCTGTTTATTTAGATTATGATGCTATGGCCCGCCATCAGTTTGTTGAGAGGAATGAACAGTCCCTCCAGTACCGACTAATCTTTGACAGACGTCGCACTGTCCATGTTGCTCTCCCTGCTCGTACTTTCTTTGACTTTCAATCAAAAGGGAGATATGTTATAACTAGGGATGAGGCGAACGAGTATGAGAGGAGGACGGAGGCAGCTCGCCTCCAAGCTGCAGGTCATCAGGCAATAGCTGTTGCATCTCAGTACGACCCCAGCTACAACTTTGGATATCCGCCAGGCCAGCCATGGCCCAAGACCAACTTAGGTCAAAAGCCTAAGCTTGGGGGAGTACGTATTTCTTACCGACATTACATTCATGTTCACACACTCATTCTTGTTGTCGGTGCTCATCCTTTTTCATTGTACTATCCATGCTAGTTTTTTTTTCTAGGCCTTTTTCTTGTGTGTTCGAAAAACCTTAAGAAAAAACAAAAACAAAATAGTTGTAGCTTTTAGCTAGTTTACTTTCCATGCCTGTAGTAGTAGTAATTAAAAGAAAACCCAAAAAGATTTCTCGTTCTTCTTTTGCTTGTTGGGAGCTTTCCCGTTTAAATAGTTTTATTTCCTTTCTTTTCTTTGGGGTCAAGAGGAGAAGACCATGATGAAAATGTTGAGTGGCTCTCATATGCATCATTGTTGAATTAACCAAGAGCCCGTATTACCTTGTCTTCTCCTCTGTATTAAATGCTTGCAGATTCCAGCTTAGTCCAATTGCACGTGCACTATTATTATTATCCACATCGTTCGGTCGTGCAAGTGAAAGGCAATAATGACGATATATGATGGACTGATTGAGATGAGAAAAGCTGGTATGAACTCGACCTATCTTGTTTTTGTAAATATGATTAGTTCATCGTTCCTGCTTCATCCTATTATGAATGAAACATGTTTGCAATGACAATTAGAGATTATAGTTTCCTATGACATGCTTAATTAGCTAGGAGTTTATAATGGTTTACCTTGCGTGCCAACATGCTATTAAAATGGTTGTGATGTGGCATGATAGGGTGGTATCCTCCTTTGAACGATTTGAGTGGCTTGACTTGGCACATGTTCACGCATGTAGTTGAAACAAAATAAACATAGCCTCCACGATATTTATGTTCATGGTGAATTATATCCTACTCATGCTTGCACTCAGTGTTGATTAATTTTAATGCATGTTCATGACTGTTGTCGCTCTCTAGTTGGTCGCTTCCCAGTCTTTTTCTAGCCTTCACTTGTACTAAGCGGGAATACTGCTTGTGCATCCACTTCCATAAACCCCAAAGTTATTCCATATGATTCCACCATACCTTCGTATATGCGGTATCTACCTGCCGTTCCAAGTAAATTTGTATGTGCCAAACTCTAAACCTTCAAATGAAATTCTGTTTGTATGCTCGAATAGCTCATGTATCAACTAGGGTTGTCTGTGTCTTCCATGCTTGGTGGGTTATTCTCAAGAGGAGTGGACTCCGCTCCTCATTCATGAGAAAATGGCTGGCCACCGGGATGCCCAGTCCCATGCTTAAACCAAATCAAAATAATTGCAAACAAAACTCCCCCAGGACTGTTGTTAGTTGGAGGCACCCATTGTTTTGGGCAAGCCATGGATTGATGCTTGTTGGTGGTGGGGGAGTATAAACTTTATCATTCTGTTTGGGAACCGCCTATAATGTGTGTAGCATGGAAGATATCGAGATCTCTCGGTTGTTATGTTGACAAATGAAAGTATGCCACTCAAAATATAATTTATCTCTATTTTAAAACTCGAGCTCTGGCACCTCTACAAATCCCTGCTTCCCTCTGCGAAGGGCCTATCTATTTACTTTAATGCTGAGTCATCATCCTCTTATTAAAAAGCACCAGTTGGAGAGGACCGCTGTCATTTGCATCCATTACTATTAATTTATATTGAGTATGACTATGACTGGATCTCTTTTACCATGAATTACAATGTGTAGTCAGTCCTTGATCTTCAGAGGTGCTCTGCATTTATGTTTTGCGGTCTCAGAAAGGGCTAGCGAGATACCATCTTGTTATATCATATTATGATTGTTTTGAGAAAGTGTTGTCATCCAAGATTTTTTATTATTGCTCGCTAGTTGATTATGCCATTGATATGAGTAAACATCAGACCTAAGTGTTATTGTGAATATGGTTAGTTCATAATCTCAGCTGAAAACTTGAATGCTGGTTTTACATATTTATAACAACAAGAGCAAACAGAGTTTGTAAAAGTTTTTCTTTATCACTTTCAGTTTATCAACGGAATTGCTTGAGGACAAGCAAAGGTTTAAGCTTGGGGGAGTTGATACGTCTCCATCATATCTACTTTTCCAAACACTTTTGCCCTTGTTTTCGACTCTAACTTGCATAATTTAAATGGAACTAACCCGGACTGACGCTGTTTTCAGCAGAATTGCCATGGTGTTATTTTTGTGCAGAAATAAAAGTTCTCGGAATGACCTGAAACTTCACGGAGAATATTTTTGGAATTTATAAAAATACCGACGAAAGAATCAAGACCATGGGGCCCACACCCTGTCCACGAGGTTGGGGGGAGCGCCCCCCTGTCTCGTGGGCCCCCTGAGGCTCCACCGACCTCAACTCCAACTCTATATATTCACGTTCAGGGAGAAAAAAATCAGAGAGAAGGATTCATCGCATTTTATGATACGGAGCCGCCACCAAGCTAATCTCTCTCGGGAGGGCTGATCTGGAATCCGTTTGGGGCTTCGGAGAGGGGAATCCGTCGCCGTCGTCATCATCAACCATCCTCCGTCGCCAATTTCATGATGCTCACCGCCGTGCGTGAGTAATTCCATCGTAGGCTTGCTAGACGGTGATGGGTTGGATGAGATTTATCATGTAATCGAGTTAGTTTTGTTAGGGTTTGATCCCTAGTATCCATTATGTTCTGAGATTGATGCTGCTATGACTTTGCTATGCTTAATGCTTGTCAGTAGGGCCCGAGTGCCATGATTTCAGATCTGAACCTATTATGTTTTCATGAATATATGTGAGTTCTTGATCCTATCTTGCAAGTCAATAGTCACCTACTATGTGTTATGATCCGGCAACCCCAAAGTGACAATAATCGGGACCACTCCCGGTGATGACCGTAGTTTGAGGAGTTCATGTATTCACTAAGTGTTAATGCTTTGGTCCCGTACTCTATTAAAAGGAGGCCTTAATATCCCTTAGTTTCCAATAGGACCCCGCTGCCACGGGAGGTTAGGACAAAAGATGTCATGCAAGTTCTTTTCCATAAGCACGTATGACTATATTCGGAATACATGCCTACATTACATTGATGAACTGGAGCTAGTTCTGTGTCACCCTATGTTATAACTGCTGCATGAGGAATCGCATTCGACATAATTATCCATCACTGATCCAATGCCTACGAGCTTTTCACATAGTTTTTTTGACAGAAAGATTGTAAGGGAACCCCCTACAGTATGATTGGTGCAACAACCCCAAATTGCAAGTACCATGCCTTGAACCTGGGTGGGTGGGAAGGCATCAGCCCCTTCCCACCACTAGGCTACGCCTTAGTCTGCGAGCTTTTCACATATTGATCTTTACTTAGTTACTTTTCCATTGCCACTGTTACAATTACTACAAAACTGCTAGTGTCACTTTTGACACCGTTACCGTTACTTCCATACTACTTTGCTACTAAATACTTTGCTTCAGATATTAAGTCTTCCAGGTGTGGTTGAATTGACAACTCAACTGCTAATACTTGAGAATATTCTTTGGCTCCCCTTGTGTCGAATCAATCAATTTGGGTTGAATACTCTACCCTCGAAAACTGTTGCGATCCCCTATAGCGATGGTGTTTGGATGACAGCAAATTGATACTAACAGGTGTGTACATGCACAAATTTAGTAGCATAGAACTAATAGCACTAAGGCCATCCACTATCTATGCCAAAACTGGTGTAAAGACAACTGTTGCTACATCTCGCACCGGTGCCCTGCACTGGCGAGCCGATGTAGCGGAAAAAAATCAGGGACCCGGACTCCGGAGCACCTAGTTGCTTCGATGCCCAGTTCCTTCGTGCCATAAAGATTTAGTATTTTACTGCTTGGCTGCTCGGATGTGTGGACCAAAGTTGGCTGCACAAACTGCTGAAGCGGTGCCAAATAATTTTCTAATGGCACCGCTGATGAGATGGCAACAATTTTAGATACTAGGTACAAACTCTGACACTGTCTTAGGATGCGTTTGGTGGAAGGTGTGGTATGAATGGGTTGGGACCGTGACAGTGTCTGAATCACATCAAACAAATGATTTGTAACAACGAAAGAGGGTCTAACCTTCTCTGCACATGCCAGAAACTTCCTCCCACTGTCCACATATTCAAACGCAACTAGCTTCATGCATGGAGATTGATGGTGACAATGAGCAGATAGATCTTCAGCCACCTCGCTCCATTCGGGTAAAAATCGACCGCCGGGTAAAAATCCTTCATTCCAAGTCATAGCCCGAGACAAAGAAGGAGGCATACCCGGGTGGTGAAGGAGTCGTCGCCGGAGGAGGAACCGCTGGAGAGGTCTTTGAATAAGACCATGGAGACCCCGGCGGTAGGTTGCGAGACGGCGAGAGCGAGGAAGCAAGCGAGGAAGCGGCTATAGCTTAGGAAGGAAGGAAGGAGGAAACAGGGGAAATGTGACTTGTGGTTGCGGAGAAAAGGGGGTGGGGAAGGGGGGAGGGGCAGGGGTAGATATTTTGGCGGTAGGCCAAAATTTTGGAAATGTGGAGGGCAACTTAGCGCGCGGTGCCACCGGACCATTCACTTTGAACGATTGTGTGCATCGCAAACGATTCTTCTGCTTTACGCGCATGGGATGAGTTTGATAATTCAAATTTTGGTGGAAATTTCCCCGGGTACGTCATTGCATAATTTAACATCGCTTGCTAATTTGGGCACACAAAAGAGCATACAACAGACAGAACACACTTACCGAATTGAGCAATTTTAGTAATTAAACAGAGCCAGTTAACCTAAACATTACTCTAAAAAAGACCAGCATTAAAAACAAAGCCTAAGTACGCATAATTTTAACAAATCCGCCGCCGCGCCGGCCTATGCATCACCGGTGTGAGATGAGACGTCGATGACTTGTCCTGGCGACATGCCGCCGTTTGTGGACTCCGCGTCCCCCCTGCTGAAGTCAACCGTGTCCTCATCCTCGTCATCGGCGCCGCCCTCAAGGTTGTAGTACTCGTAGTAGTGGCTGCGCCAGAGCTCACGTTGGTACTCCAATATCGATTCCTCAACTCACAAACTCTTCTCTACCTCGACCTCTGCCACGCGCAACTCCTCCTCCCGGCGCTCCTCGATCTCCGCCGCCTCCTGCATCTCCAGCTCCCGCTCGGCGACCTCATGAGGAAGCAGGTGCTCCATGGCCACCACCGCCTTTTCGGACGTGGGTTGCATGCTGGATTTCGAGGTGGCCTGGAATATCTTGGCGTGTGTATCCTCGATCTTGGCGTGGATGGCCTCGACCCGGGCCAGGGCGACATCGGCGGCACGGACGGCAGCTCAAGCACTCTTGGCATTTGCAGCCGCCGTCGCTGCAGCAGTAGCAGCCGTCTCGGCTGCCGCAGCTGCCCTGTCGGCTGCCGCAGACGCCCTCTCGGCGGAAGCGGCCGCGCTCAATGCGGATGCGGCGGCACTCTCGGTGTAGGCGGCCGCGCTCTCGGCACAGGCGGCGGCGCTCGGGGGGACGCGGGCATCGTACGGGCCTTCACGAAGCGTTTCCACAACGTCATCTTTGCAAGAAGGGGGTGCGGGAATGGGGATCGGGATTCGTGGATTCGGGGGTTGCTGGCAAATGGAGCAGACGAGCCGACGAAGCTTAAGGAGGAAGACTTAAATAGACCCAGATATTTCATCGCAAACGGTTCCTACAAAAGAACTGTGTGTGATGTTGTAGATATTTTTTATTAGCTGTGAAAGACGAATTTGGAGTAAATTGGCAATGGATGGTGTTTTAAATGTATGGGAAATTTTTTTAGTACTAATACAATGTCATGTGAAGTTTTGGAAAATGTACGAGAAAATTTGTAGTACTAATACACCCCTCACAAATCGGAGCAACTCACTAGAAGGCTCGTGGTTTCGAGAGGGAACAATGCATGTTTGATGACGAATGGGAGATAGCTTCCTCTTACGGCCTTCAATTTTTTTCTACGTGTAATGTGCACTAATACAACTGTCATGTGAAAATTTGGAAAATTTTAGGGGTCATTTGACCTTTTGAAGACATTTAAGTAATTTTCTAGCCATTTAATGACCATAATTCAAATTTGAACTACATCTACATGCAACGGCTAACCATAACGGTTTGAAAAATCATATTTCTGTACTTGTGTGCGAGTTAATTCCATGTGCAGTAAATAGAAGGAATTTTCAAACATATTGGTCTCATGACATGGTCACATGCATATGTATGCATGGAGTGCCATGGCATTTTAATTCCAAAAAATTAAAAAATGATCAAAAAAACATGAAACCTTGCTTAATGTAACGTCATGCCACCAAGATGATGTGGTAAAAAAATTGGCATGTTTGACGAAAGTTTGGACACACACCCCTCACAAAGCGGAGCAACTCACCAGAAGGCTCGTGGTTCCGAGAGGGAACAATGCATGTCTGATGATGAACAGTAGATAGCTTCCTCTTAGGGCCTTCAAATTTTTTCTATGTTTAACGTGCAGTACTACAACTGTCATGTGAAAAATTGGAAAAATCTAGGGGTCATTTGATCTTTTAAAGACATTTAAGTGATTTTCTAGCCATTTAATGACCGTAATTCAAATTTGAACTACATCTACATGCAACGGCTAACCATAACGGTTTGAAAAATCATATTTGTGTACTTGTGTGCGAGTTAATTCCATGTGCGGTAATTAAAAGGAATTTTCAAACATATTGGCCTCACGGCATGGGCACATGCATGGAGTGCCATGGCATTTTATTCCAAAAAATTAAAAAATGATCAGAGAAACATGAAACCATGCTTGATGTAATTTCATGCCACCAAGATGATGTGGTAAAAAAATTGGCCTGTGTTACAAAGTTTGGACATACCCCCTCACAAACCGGAGCAACTCACTAGAAGGCTCATGGTTCCGAGAGGGAACAATGCATGATTGATGACGAACGGGAGATAGCTTCCTCTTATGCCTTCAATTTTTTTCTACATTTAACGTGCATAATACAACTGTCATGTGAAAATTTGGAAAATTTCAGGGGTCATTTGATCTTTTAAAGACATTTAAGTGATTTTCTAGCCATTTAATGACCGTAATTCAAATTTTAACTAAATCTACATGTAACGGCTAACCATAACGGTTTGAAAAATCATAGTTGTGTACTTGTGTGCGAGTTAATTCCATGTGCAGTAAATTAGAAGGAATTTTCAAACATATTGGTCTCATGGCATGGGCACATGCATGGAGTGCCATGGCATTTTAATTCCAAAAATTTAAAAAATGATCAAAAAAATATGAAACCTTGCTTGATCTAATGTCATGCCACCAAGATGATGTGGTAAAAAAATTGGCATGTTTGACGAAAGTTTGGACACACCCCCTCACAAACCGGATCAACTCACTAGAAGGCTCGTGGTTCCGAGAGGGAACAATGCATGTTTGATGACGAACGGGAGATAGCTTTCTCTTACGCCTTCAATTTTTTTCTACATTTAGCGTGCACTAATACAATTGTCATGTAAAAATTTGGAAAATTTCAGGGGTCATTTGATCTTTTAAAGACATTTAAGTGACTTTCTAGCCATTTAATGACCGTAATTCAAATTTTAACTACATCTACATGCAACGGCTAACCATAACGGTTTGAAAAATCATATTTGTGTATTTGTGTGCGAGTTAATTCCATGTGCAGTAAATTAGAAGGAATTTTCAAACATATTGGTCTCACGGCATGGGCACATGCATGGAGTGCCATGGCATTTTAATTCAAAAAAATTAAAAAATGATCAGAAAAACATGAAACCTTGCTTGATGTAATATCATGCCACCAAGATGATGTAGTAAAAATATTGGCCTATTTGACGAAAGTTTGGACACACTCCCTCACAAACCGGAGCAACTCACTAGAAGGCTCGTGGTTCCGAGAGGGAACAATGCATGTTTGATGACGAACGGGAGATAGCTTCCTCTTACGACCTTCACTTTTTTTCTACATTGAACGTGCACTAGTACAACTGTCATATGAAAATTTGGAAAATTTTAGGGGTCATTTGACCTTTTAAAGCCATTTAAGTGATTTTTAGCCATTTAATGACCGTAATTCAAATTTGAACTACATCTAAATGCAACGGCTAACCATAACGGTTTGAAAAATTATATTTTTGTGTACTTGTGTGCGAGTTAAAAAATCATCAGACGATGTAAATATCTATTGTTTAAAAAAGAAAATGTAAAGATCTGGCAAGACAACCTGCCCTCACACGATTGGCACTCTATCTCGCGGGTCATTAATCAGACACGGTTTTGTATTGGAAACCGTCAGCTATTATGTTCACACATAGATTTTGCTGCGGGAATCGTGTGTAATTCAAACTACAGTACTCGTATATTCCGCGACTGGCATGTGTACTGTTCCCGTTGATCTAGATTCCGGCCACTAATAAATACTACCTTGCTCACGTCATCTCGCCTGCATTCTCAACTACATCCTCCCCTCGCTTGCCTTCTTTCTCTCTCTCTCTCTCTCTCTCTCTCAAATCTCTGCCATGGCGTCGTCGGTCTACCCACGCGCCAACGAGGAGTCGCCGCCCCTCGAGGACGCTCACTCGAATAGCAGCGACGAGGACCCCTACGCACTGCCGGACGAGATTGTGTCGGGCCCCCTAACTTTGGATTGGTTTTGGGACCAGTACAATCTTTGTCTGTGGAAGTCGCAGCCGCCGGCTGAGAAAGTCAGGCAAGTGGTGTTCAAGATGGAGATGGCGGAGGAGGAAGCTAGGTACCAGGCGGCCTGTGAAGCCCGTGATGCCGCCTGGAAAAAGGAGGCGGCGAAGCTTTGGAGGCGGGCGCGTCGTCGTGCGGAGGAGGTGTACGAAGACGGGTACTTCGCGGGCAAGGTCAAAGGCGCTGGGCGCCTCATCGCTGCGTGGAGGTGGGCCGATAAGCTCCAGCGTGCCACCGACGAGGAGCTCCTGTGGGCGCCCAACAAAATGGCAAGATCATTCGCGCTCGTCCGCCAGCAAGAGGCAGATCGGTACGTCAAGCGCTGCGAGGCGGAGGAGGCGGAGTACTGCCTCCGCACTGGGAAGACGCCGCGCACCAGGGAGCTACTGGCGAGGGGCTGTTGGAATACTGGCCCCAGGAGGGATTATTAGTTTTAGTATTGTTCGTTTTGAATTTTATGCATTGTACCTAGTAGTTAAGTAGCATCACGTATATGTGATGATATTATATATATATATATATATATATATATATTCTGTGATGAACTAATGAACAATTAATATATATATATATATATTATGAATTCCATTTTCTATCTGTTTTGTATACTAATTTGAATCTAGTTGTTATCATCCACATATACAGAATGGAAAACGTATATACACAAATTGAAACAGAACATATAAGAACGAAAAATAGAGTACGCACATTGAAACAGAGCAATAAACAGAGCAATACTATTATTGCTGTGAATACATAGCTATCCAAGTCGATACGACTCAACAAATAAAATGCGTCCATGAGACCATGACCAGCAGCCCATGCCTACGGTAGCTCTTGGCTCTGCCTGAACTCGTGCAGGCATTCGTCCAAGCGGTCGACACGCTCGCGGTATATCTGGAGTGCGATCTCAAGCTCCAAGTTGGCTATTTCATCGGAGATCACCAGCTCGAGGATGCGACGGCCATGTTCCTCTACTGCGCCCAGGTGGACACCTGGGCAAAGGAGACGGTCAAGCCTACCGACCAGTGCGTTGGCATCGAGCGGGCCACGGACAAGGCGAATGGCGCGACCCATGCAAACGGGGCGGCGGGCGTCCGGTGCAAGTATGGCATGGCCGGCCTCTAGTACATGTATGGTGTGGAGGGCCTCTGCCCACTCCTGGCGAGGAATGGGGGTACTGACGGGACGTGTACCCAGCTATGACGCCGTGTCGACAGCAGGCAAGCGTCGATGAATCCGCTCTTGCTGTGCGGCGCGCCGCGCCTCTCGCTTTGCGGCACTCCAACGGTCTCGCTGTGCGGCGAGCCGCAGCCTATCAGCGCGGACGCGCCTAGCTTGCTCTGCGGCGTGCCATCGATCATGTTGTGCGGAAGTTGCAGCCTGCCGGCGCTGACATGCCTATCTTGATCCGCGGCGCTGAAGCACCATGCGCCAAGGGTCTGCTCAACCCCGGCGATGACGCGCATCAGGGCATCGTCCATCGCGTTGCCGGGGAGCGTCTCGGCCTCGACGGGCCGTGTCACCTTCTGGTTTTTCTCATCGACGAGGTTGATGGCAGAGGCGGCGCTTTGGTGGGTTGGCATGCTTGAAAAAGGTGGATGTGCTACAGGTTGCGCTTGTTGCCTCCGTGCGTCGCGCGTCGCCTAGGTTTATGCGCAATATCGCTGGGTGGCGGGAAACAGGTGAGGAAATGGCGGGAAACGGTGGCGTGTTCATAAAACGCCATCAATAAATGAAAACTTAGCATATAATGAACATCGAGCAAGCACAAGAAGTAGAGGGTGATGAGATGAACACGGACCACACTAGGGAACCCATCGGTGATGAATTCATTAATCGCAAACGGTTGTACACTAGCAAGCTTTTGCCCACAACACACACGGCTCATTCCATCACAAACAGGTTGAATGGATCAACTGTATGCCACGTATCGCACATTGTCAAAAAGTAATGTGGTAGACCTTCTTTAACATGTGTTAAAAAAACAAGGACCTCAAGGTTAAATTAACTTATGGGATGGGTCATATCAGTCATTTAATTTGACAGATATGGACCCATTCTATCAGTTAATTTAACATCAACACAACTTCCCATCCAGTCACCCATCTGATGGCTGCTCCAGCCTGAGCACACTTAATATGAGAGTTCTCTTACATGAGCTACTGGTGAAACAACTAGTCCTTGCTGATATAGGATGCCTCTTCGCATCCTTATGGCATATCCGGATGACCGCCCGTCCCCCAATGGCCAATAGATGTTGTGTAGACAGAGCATATCACACATGTCTTATTAGCAGCAATCGTCTGTGTTATTATCGGTCTTCGCACACATTTATGATTACAGACCTGTTTGCCGCGTATCACACACATCTTGTTATATTGAACCGTTTCTGTTCTCTTGTCTCAACACAAACAGTTCATCCGAGTGAACCGCATGCCGTATATCGCACACACCTTGATCTGGCTGACCGTTTCTTTTGGGTTGCCTAATCACAAACAGTTCATCCGAGTGAACCGTATGCCGTATATCACACACACCTTCATCTGGCTGCCCATTTCTTTTGTTCTTCCTCATCGCAAACAGTTAATTGAACTGAACCGTATGCCCTGCATCGCACATGTAACTAAAATCTGAACCGTGTTTTATGCATCCATCATCGCAAACGTTTTGCACCTTTTTGACGGTTTTTTTACACCACCATTTGCGATTATTGCATCGCACACAGTTTCGTCTAAGGG
This sequence comes from Aegilops tauschii subsp. strangulata, assembly GCF_002575655.3. Lineage (NCBI taxonomy): Eukaryota > Viridiplantae > Streptophyta > Magnoliopsida > Poales > Poaceae > Aegilops > Aegilops tauschii. The sequence continues at coordinate 493,526,446 of NC_053039.3, forward strand.
TCTCTGATCGTAGTGTCGCGTTAGTAGCATCCTGCAGTAGTGGTATTTCTTCTTTGAATCTTCTTTTTAGTTAGGCCAACTAGATCGATTTTTCTTGCCATGGGAAGAGGTGCTTTGTGATGGGTTCGATCTTACGGTGCTTGAACCCAGTGATAGAAGGGGAACCGACACATATGTATCGTTGCTATTAAGGATAACAAGATGGGGTCTATTTCTACATAAATAGATCTTGTCTACATCATGTCAACATTCTTATTACATTACTCCGTTTCTCCACGAACTTAATACACTAGATGCATGCTGGATAGCGGTCGATGTGTGGAGTAATAGTAGTAGATGCAGGCAGGAGTCGGTGTACTAATCTTAGACGTGATGCCTATATAATGATCATTGCCCAGATATCGTCATGATTATTTGAAGTTCTATCAATTGCCCAACAATAATTTGTTTACCCACCGTATGCTATTTTTCTCCAGAGAAGCCACTAGTGAAATCTACGGCCCCCGGGTCTCTTCTTTATCATATTTGCCTTCGCGATATATTTTTATTCGCTTTTATTTTCATATCTATATTTCCAAAAATCCAAAAATACCTTGCTGCAATTTCTTTTATTTTGCGTTTATTCGAGATCTATTTATCCAATCTATCATATTTTTATCCCGTCAACTCGACAATTTCTGGCACCGTTACCCGAAAGGGATTGACAACCCCTTTAACATGTCGGGTTGCAAGTATTTGTTCTTTGTGTGCAGGTGCCGTTTACGTAGTGTTGCGTGGTTCTCCTACTGGTTCGATAACCTTGGTCTCATCACTGAGGGAAATACCTACCGTCGATGTGCTGCATCATCCCTTCCTCTTTAGGGAAATACCGACGTAGTTCAAGCTGCATCATTTATTCATATTGATTGGATTTACTTTGTCTACATCATGTCATCTTGCTTAAGGCGTTACTCCGTTTCTTATGAACTTAATACTATAGATGCATGCTGGATAGCGGTCGATGGCTGGAGTAATAGTAGTAGTTGCAGGCAGGAGTCAGTCTACTTGTCTCGGACGTGATTCCTATATACATGATCATTGCCTTGAATATCCTCATAACTATGCACTTTCAATCAATTGCCCAACAGTAATTTGCTTACCCACCATATGCTTTTTATTCGAGAGAGAAGCCTCTAGTGAATACTATGGCCCCGGGTCTACCTTTATCATATATAAAATACAAAAATACCTTGATGCAATTTATTTAACATTATTTAATGTTGTGCTTTATATTATCCATCTATCACTATGGGATTTGGTGATTGCAAATAACCGCTAAGGGGGTTGACAACCCCCTTGATTGTGTTGGGTGCAAGTATTTGCTCTTTTGTGTGTAGGTGCTATTAACGAGGTTTCACGTGGTTCTCCTAGTGGATTGATAACCTTGCTTCTTAACTGAGGGAAAATACTTATCTCTATTGTACTGCATCATCCTCTCCTCTTCGAGGGAATCCTAACGCAGCTCACAATTAGCACCTACATGGTATGCTTTTGGAGCAAATACCATTTCATGGAAGGAATCTCAGGAAATGGTAGTGAAATCATGTACTTAATGGGATAATCATCTACCATAAAAAGAGTGGAGCAAAGCAGCCAAACGAGGATTCGCCACGGTGCTTACAGAGCCAAAGGTGACGTTCCATGCGAGTGCGCCCGCTCGTATGAGCGGTTGTATGAGGTGCCAGAACCGCCGCCTCATCCACTACTTTCACCTCGTGAAATCGGATTGGGGATCAGATGAATTGAGAGACGAGAAACTCGTCCAGAAGGGAGAACCCTAGCCTTCGGAGATCATTCGGAGGAGGGATTGGCAAGGACGAGATCGCCATCTTCACCACCAAGCACAGTGGTGCTTCAACATCATCACCATTGTCATCATCATCCACATCCATCTCATTGTAACATCTTGAACCCTAGTGGATCGTCTTGTGTGCCACTTGTGTGATTCATTCGTGTTTACCATCACCATCCTCATGATGATTGTTGTCTTCATGTGTGAGTAGACCCCTACTTCTCGGGGATATGGATGTACCCTGCTATGTATAGGATCTGAAGCTTTCAAATGGATATGAGATCCTCTGTTGAATGCTTAGTTTATTAGACTTCGTGAATGTTGTGAAGGGGCCCTAGTCAGCATTACCACCGAAAGACCATGAAGTATTTTACTAGTTGTAAAGGTTAGGATGTGAAGCTAACTCAAGGTGACAGTAAAAGCCTTTGCTTCTAACCTTTGCAATTTATAGGGGATATATGGAGAACCCTTAGAGAGGCCGCGTCCAGGGGTAACCCCTGGTTACCTTAGTTGTTACCCGCGGTGGGAGACTACGGTAGTGGCGTGCGTGGCACGAAGTTTACATAGAGTAGAACATGTTATGTACCCGGTTCCGCCCAACATAATCGTCAAGAGTGGTTCAAGTATCCAGACCATACTATGACAATGCATAGGTTACGCTAGAAACATACCAATGGGGATTCCAGAGTCCCTGAGAATGCCTTACTCCTCTGTCATTCTCACTTGTTATTCGTGCTACAGTTTCTTCTTTACTTTTATGTCATTTACTTTCCGTTCGCTCTGCACAAAAATTACTATTTACTTCGGCCCTCACTTTGTTTGTAGTCTAGAATTCCTTGCAGGCACAAATCCATAATTCACTCTAAGAGGCAACGCTCAATTCATGTGCTCCATGTGGGATCGATACTCTTACTTCAAAAAGGCTACGACTAAACCCTATGCACTTGCAAGCTATCAAGCTTTTTATGGTGCCATTGCCGGGCGGCTGAGTATTTTTGGGCTTTGCTTTGAGTTTTGAATTATCTTGTGTTCTAATAGTTTTTGCAGGTTGCAAGCAATCATGATCTTACAAGAATATTTTTAGCAGGTAGGTGTGGAACTTGTTGCGGGTCCATCTTGAGGAGAAAATTATATATCTATGGCCCCGACTTGACTGGTTAAACATTTGAGATAAATCATTGGTTGCTTGATATGCCAAAAACAATACAATTCGAGGTGATGGAACTCAAAGTCCACATTTACATATTAAAGAGTATGAAATTACAAGTGGGACATTTCAATTGCAAGATCTGACTCATGAAGAAATTAAAGTAAAATTGTTTCCTTATACTCTCGAGAAGGAAGCCGCTAAATGGCCACTAGAATAGCCTGGAGGTACCTTGAATGATTGGAGGAAGTTATTGATACCTCCATTTTGCATCATGTTTTCTTATTGATATTTATCATGTTTTTGGTCATTGTTTTACTTTATGATGCAACTCTAATGCCTTTTCTCTCTTAATTTGCAAGAACTATATGGAGAGGGAAATTACCGGCAGCTGGAATTTTGGACCTAAAAAGCTATAGAATAGATACCTATTCTACGGAGTTCCAAATGATGTAAAACTTCACAGAGATTTTTTATTGAATATATAAAAATACTGGAGAAAAGAAACACCAGAGGGGGGCCACCTGCTGCCCACAAGGCAACAGGGCACGGCCACCTCCCGGGGCGCGCCGTGATGCCTTGTGGGGCCCACAGCTGGCCTTTGGTGCCCGACTTCTTCTATATGAGGGGGTTTCCCTAGAAAAAACAAGGAGAGGACTTTTGGCATGAAGCACCTCCGTCTCGAGGCGGAACTTGGGCAGGAGCACTTTTGCCCTCCCGCAAAGCGATTCTGCTGGGGATACTTCTCTCCAAGGGGGAGGGGAATCGAAGCCATCGACATCACCAACGATCTTCTCATCGTGGGAGGACCAATCTTCATCAACATCTTCACCACCACCATCTCATCTCAAACCCTAGTTCATCTATTATATTCAATCTTTGTCTCAAAACCTCAAATTGGTACCTGTGGGTTGCTAGTAGTGTTGGTTACATCTTGTAGTTGATGCTGGTTGGTTTATTTGGTGGAAGATTATATGTTTAGATCCTTAATGATATTCAACACCCCTCTGATTTTGAACATGAATATGATTTGTGAGTAGTTACTTTTGTTCTTAAGGACATGGGAGAAGTCTTGTTATAAGTAATCATGTGAATTTGGTATTCGTTTGATATTTTGATGATATGTATGTTGTTCTTCCTTTAGTGGTGTCATGTGAACGCCGACTACATGATACTTCAGCATACTTGGGCCTAAGGGAAGGCATTGTGGAGTAATAAGTAGATGAGAGGTTGCTAGAGTGACAGAAGCTTAAACCCTAGTTTGTGCGTTATTCCGTAAGGGGCTGATTTGGATCCATACGTTTCATGCTATGGTTAGATTTATCTTAATTATTCTTTTGTAGTTGCGGATGCTTGCGAGAGGGGATAATCATAAGAGGGTTTCTTGTTCAAGTAAGAACAACACCGTAGCACCGGTCCACTGACATATCAAATTATCAAAGTAGTGAATGCGAATCAACTAAACATGATGAATGTGACTAGATGACAATTCCCATGTGTCCTCGAGAGCACTTTGTTTTATATAAGAGAACTTTCCGACTTGTCCTTTGCTATAAAAAGGATTGGGACACCTTGCTGCACCTATGTTACTATTGCTATTTGTTACGAATTAATGATACGTCTCCAACGTATCTATAATTTTTTATTGTTCCATGCTATTATATTATCTATGTTGGATGTTTTATATGCATTATTATGCTACTTTATATTATTTTTGGACTAACTTATTAACCTACAGCCCAGTGCCAGTTTCTGTTTTTCCTTGTTTTTGAGTTTTACAGAAAAGGAATATCAAACAGAGTCCAATAGAGCTGAAAATTTACGGTTATTTTTTATGGACCAGAAGAGACCCACGGAGCATCGGAGTTGGGCCAAAAGAGTGCCGAGGAGGCCACAAGCCTCCAGGGCGCGCCCTACCCCCCCCCCCCCCCCCCAGGGCAGGCCCTGAGGGCTTGTGGGCCCCTCGGGCACCTCCTTGACTTGTTTCCAATGCCAAAAATTCCTATAAATACAGAAACCCCCCAAAAGAAACCAAGATCAGAATTGCCGCCGCCGTAAGCCTCTGTAGCCACGAAAAACCAATCTGGAGCCCATTCCGGCACCCAGCGGGAGGGGAAAACCATCACCAGAGGCCATCTTCATCATCCCGACGGTCTCCATGACGAGGAGGGAGTAGTTCACCCTCGGGGCTGAGGGTATGTATCAGTAGCTATGTGTTTGATCTCTCTCTCTTGTGTTCTTGACTTGGCACGATCTTGATGTACCGCAAGCTTTGTAATTATAGTTGGATCCTATGGTGTTTCTCCCTCTCTACCTTCTTGTGATGAACTGAGTCTTACACTTTGAGGTTTCGTTATGTTGGTTTGAGTATTGGATTTGAGAACACTTGATGTATGTCTTGCGATGGGATATCTGTGGTGAGAATGGGATGTTCTATTGATTCACTTGATGTATGTTTTGGCACTCAACTCGCGGATTCCCGAGGTGACATTGGGGTAATCTATGCATAGGGGTTGATGCACGTTTTCGTCCTACGTTCTCCGATAGAAACTTTGGAGTGACTCTTTGTCGCACGTTAAGGGATTGCTATATGATTTAGTTATGTTATCATTGTTGAGAGAACTTGCACTAGTGAAAATATGAACCCTAGGCCTTATTTTCAAGCATTGCAATACCTTTTTGCTCACTTTTACTACTAGTTACCTTGCTGTTTTTATATTTTCAGATTACGAAAACCTATATCTACTATCCATATTACACTTGTATCACCATCTCTTTGCTGAACTAGTGCACTTATAGAATGTACCATTGTATTGGGTGTGTTGGGGACACAAGAGACTCTTTGTTATTTGGTTGCAGCGTTGTTTGAGAGAGACCATCTTCATCCTACGCCTCCCACGGATTGATAAACCTTAGGTCATCCACTTGAGGGAAATTTGCTACTGTCCTACAAAACTCTGCACTTGGAGGCCCAACAACATCTACAAGGATAAAGTTGCGTAGTAGACATCAATTACCTTGCTAAAAAACAATCTGTTACCGCCACTTTCAGTACTTGCAGAGAACACCTTGCTGAAATCCGCTTATCATTTTCTTCTACTCCTTGTTGGGTTCGACGCTGTTACTTATCGAGAGGACTACGATTGATCACCTATACTTGTGGGTCATTAGTTATTATCTCTATTTTTGCTTATTTTTATCCTCAAGGAAATTATATAAAATAAGAAGAAAGATTGGTAGCTTTCGCAACGTCCAGGTGAGCGATTGGTTGGCACTGATAAAAGGTACTGTAATATACTCTCTGGATGTCCTGAACACTATTACCCTGAATTACCTACTTGTGAATTTCTTTTATGGAGGACTTGATGCACAAAGCAAGCCTGCATTAGATATTGCTTCCCAAGGATCCTTTATGGGCACTAATATTTCCCAAGCTTGGGGGTTGCTTGACAGGATGCGCCAAAATGCTGAAAGTTGGTTCCTATGTTTAAAATAGAAGAAGATTGATCCTGGTTCTGGCAATATTAAATTCTTCTCCAAATCCGAGAAGATGAAAAATCTTCATCATAAACTTTACATTGGAGTTGACCCTGCTTTACGGATCTTGAAAGACATTTCTGAGTTTTGCTAAATACCACGCAAAGGGTTCGTAAAACATAACAGGGAATAAAAAACAATCCGCATGGTGGAAGCAATAATGAAGAAAGCCACTCCGCCTCCTAATCGGAGAGAGCCTTATTTTCAGAAGAAGGCAAAAGAAAAAGGAGAGTCACTCATAACCAAGCATAAAAAGAGTATCGAGGTAGAATGATACGGGATCTCGCCACACTTAATTTTGTGAAAGAACTTGTCGTACGTGTATTAGTGGTTAATAAAGAAGTCCACCTTGGCCGAGATACAACCTCTTATCTAAAAGGGTGCACTGAAGGTAAAGATACATGTAAACATACATTGGCATGCTCATTTGGTAGCAAGTCTTGTTTCGGTCTGTGATCATGGATCTCCGGTCAATATTATTCCTTATAGTCTTTATTCCAAAAAAATATGATGAAATTTCTCCACGTACTCTTGAGCCAACTAACGTGGTTATTAAAACTTGCAGATAAGACTGATAGAGCACCTTGTGGTATCCTCAAGGATGTCAACATTATTATCGGTTCACTCATATATCCTATTGATATTTTTGTGTTGATGATTTCTAAGGATAAAAATTGTCCTATTATCTTTGGAACCTCTTTTCTAAATATTCCAGGGGCATATATAAAAAAGAAGACTATCTCCATGAAGTGGGAAGAGGAGATGATTAAATTTCCCTCTCTGCTGTAATGAACAAGCCATACCACATAGAGTCCCAAGACAAAGAATAGCTGAAATTAAATCAATTAGCTGAAATTCATCTCCAAACACTAGAAGATGAAGTTGAAAGGGTCTTGGTGAAACCCGGATCTCTATTTGAAGATGAGGAGAAAGAAGAGATTGAAATGATCATGGATGCCACTCCCGTGCAACCCCGCTTGAATAAAATATATGAGGTTCTTGAAAGAAAAGGAGACGAGCAATTACCCCTCCTATTCTTAAACCCTTACCTGAGGGACCGAGGTATGAATTTATGGATAGAACTGAAAATTTTCCTATTATTGTTAATGCTAATATTTCAGGAAACGAGAAGGAGAAACTATTGACGGTGCTATCAGGACACCGTAAGGTGTTGGGATATTCAATGAAAGATGTGATAGGGACAGATGCCTCCATTTATTCGCATGCTATTCCTATTGAAGAGGGAGCCAAGCCTGTAATTGTTCTTGCCATGAACTATAGACTCCTTGATGCCTCCTTAAGTACACCACATAGAACTTCATCTACAAAAAGTCAAAGTAGTTTCCATATTAAGTCAAGTTCAAGCAGTTTCCATATTAACAAAAGTTGAAGCAGTTTACAGTTTACAAAGAAGTTGAAGCAGTTCCATATTAACAGAAGTGGAAGCAGTTTGCATTTTACAAAGAAGTTGAAGCAATTTGCATTCCACAGAGTAGATGAAGTAGTTTTCATCTTACAAAGATGAAGCATATGCAGTGTGGACAAATTCGGAATAGCACCATGATTATAAGAACAACCGCCATCTATAAATGGAATCCGCCGCCCTTAACCTAACCCTAGCCAGCCACCTGCAAAATCACAATCTAGATCCACCGCCGCAGGCCTCAAATCACGGATCCGCAGTCGTCGCCACAGGAGCCATGGTCCGCCGTGACCCGGCGTACTGCGCGCAGTCCAAATCGTGACGGAGGTCGCCGCCCTGGCCGTTGACCCGAGCTCCTCATGCCTCGAGTCTTAGGAGGAGGAGGTGGAGTGGAGGGCGGCGGTGGCTTCAGCGACCTCGACGACACCGTCAATGGAAACAACCATGACGCCGTCGACGACGAGGAGGAGGTGTGGGGGTTACAAGCCTAACCTTACTTGTTCGGATTGGTTTGATGGTGGCCACGGGGAGATGCAGCATGGCGGTGAGCATGGCTACACATCACGGTAACGTGCACACAACAAGCGCTCTAGGCTTGGCAATGCAAGGATTCTTAAATCTGGGGGTGACGAAAAGAACGGGGGCATTGGTGAACATAAATCATGGGTGTTCCACAAAGCATCCGGTTCTATAAACGAAGTCGCCTCAAATACTTTTGAACTGGAAGTGGTTATGATTTTCAAACCGCATCCGTAGATTATTAGAAGCGATTTCTGATTTCCAACCGTCTCCACGGGATTAATAGAGGCAGCTTTGTCACGTGTGAATGTATGGCCGCTGCTAATGCTCGTTTTTTCTAGTGAAGGATGATCAAGAAATGGATAGGCCTCCCGAATCTCGTTCTACGGGGCACTCAATAAAAAAAAATGGATGGATCAACATTTCATGCGACATCAATACCTCTTGATGGCTTCACTCACACTATTAGTACTAATTAAATCATTTGGAATGAGCAGAAGACTCGAGTCTTTTGCGCTATTTTAGCTAACAACAAAAGCAGGACTGAAATTTTCACAAATTGCAGATGCCACCCACCTCAACTCCGACTACAACCTCGCCGCTTCAGGAGTAACGGCATTATGCAGCCAGCAGCCATACATACAAACAACGGCGGAAATAGGCCCCAAGCAGCCCGGGCCGTGGGCTAAAGTAAAGGAAGGAAGGCTGCTCGGGGCAGCCTGGGCCTTGGCCATTTCCTGCCGCCGCCACTGCATACTGCGAACACTCAAACGTTTTTTACTTGACCGGGACTGATTAATTAGCAATGTACGTGTGCATGGCAACGCGCCGCATGATCTTTCACAATAATGCAGCTGGCCTTCACCATTAGAATACGGTGAAATTTTGATCGTCTTTGCTGCTCCGGTGGCAGGACTTGAGTTGTATATTTCCCTCCTGAAAAGGTCCACATGCTTGAGGGCAGTGCTCCTTTCTTCTTTGCTGTGTGCCATACCAATGCTGCATGAACAGTGCATGAAGCTTTAAATAGCGCAGTGTGCAACTCTGCATGGGCATACATACACACACAAGCCAGTAGGCAAAGGGAACTGCCATCAGATCAGCATGGGAACTGAGGCAAAATTCCTCGGCTCTTATTAAGCCGGATCCTAAACTAATCGGGGAGGCCTCACACTTGGAAGTGACTCGTGCTGCTAGAGAGATGGGCGTTTCACGTTTGCATGCTGGGCAGAGCAAGATCTAGTGGCATAGGAACCGGCCATGGCCATCCTAGTAGAGTAGCAGATGCTGATGGCCGGCCCCCTCCTCTACCCCTTTCTTTCTAATCTTGCCGGGAACTTGACGACGCTACGCTACAAGAGGAGAAGCTGGAAGAAAGCAAAATGAAAAGGAAAAAATGTCAAGGAAAGCAAAAGAGGGCACATGCATCATGCATGCATGGCACACGGCAACGGGAAGCAAGCAAAGCAAAGCAGGGCCGTTTTCAGGCTTGCGCGCAGGAGGCATCCCTCCCTAGCACGAGAAGGGCCCTTGCGCCCAGGGCCTCCAGCAACTTTCGCATTAATCCAAGGCTGCCCTCTGGCGCTGCATGCCAATATGCCATTGCCGTCCATGGAGCTGGCCGAGCTTTAATCGGCCATTGCCGATGGCAGGCAGGGCAGGGGCCGGGTGGGGAATGTGGAGGCATGGACGGTCGTGGGAGTGTCGCGACTTTGCTGGGTAGGCGCCATTATCCGACGCGTGTGACCCACCCCACCACGACGCGACACACACCCATGCCGTTTTGCAGCTCCGCCTCCGCCTCCGCCGGCCATGGCATGGTATGGAAGAGGAGGCCGGTCTGGCCCTCCCTGCCGGAGTTAGGGCTCGTAGGCACGTCCGTTCTCGTGTAAAACCTCCATCAATTCGCCAGCTCTGGCCCCGTTTCTTCTTGGGGCAGCATCTCAGGCGAGCCACTCCGGTGTCGGCGTCGACACCTCGGTGGCACCGAGCTAGCTAGAGCAAACATAGTAGTAGTACCGCCACTGCACCATCCGTACTTCATTCATCTTTGTTAATTAACAAACATCCTTTGACGTGATTTGAATAAAGGTTAAAGGATGCTTCTACCGATTGCTGAGACACCGGGTGATCGGTCTGGTCAATGGAGGCAACCACCCGTTGTAGCCTCGCGCGCGCGCGCGCGCGCGCGTGTGAACACCAGTTGATCAGGCACAGGCGGTACGCGTACGTACGTACGTGAACCATCGCACATATCCACGGAGCCGCTTGCAGCCGGTGCAGTTTTCTGGCGGATTCCTATCCTGCGCACACAAGCCGCAAAATGGCAGCACCAGTATCTTGTCTCGGAGTGCACTCGTATGCATGCATGCATGTGTCTCCGCAACCAACCGAGCTCAGCTGGCGACGTCCCGCCGGCGACCCCGTGCATGGCCGGCAATAGCAAACACGGTCCGCAATGGCATCGTCCGCGGCACCTCGTCGCTACCAAACATACGTGCCAAGACAAACGCCCTGCGCGCATGCATGGACCACGCACGTACTACGTACGGCGCCATGGCCACCATGGACCAGAGATCAGCTGCGAAAGGGGCCTAAGAAACCCAGGACGCCAAAGATGATGCAATTCGCATCCTGATCAAGGACAGGCTAGCTAATTGGACCATCCATATGTACGTGCATAGTGAGCGTCTCTGGAGCAAGACTGTTGATGGGAGGGGGAGGGGGCAGAGGAGATGGTGACCCCTCGGTGTTTAAGCCGTGTAAATGAGGGCACTATGGACACCATGGGGGTGGCTTGGCAGGCAAGGACGACTTGAGGGGCAGAAGGGAGGTAAGTTGCTTTTAATGAAACCAACGCTTTAATGGTGCGCATGCCCTGTACCGCGTAGCTGTGGATCATGCATGCAGGTGGGCCTAAGGGTTTGGGCTTTAGGGAAAGGTGGAGAATGAGTGAGATCAGATCATTCTCTCTTTCTCTTTGAGTTTGATCACATCATTTTTCTGCATGCAGGTGATAGGCATCCCCTTTTTTTTTCCTGAGAATGTGGGAGCTAACATGCCGCCGCATTTTTATTAGCAAGAGATATCAACATATTCTACCATTTCTACTGCACTGGTATTGCCAGGCTTAAGAGACCGTTGGAAGGCAAAACAAGAAGCGGAATCTGTGTCGTTCAAACTTCAAACTTGTGTTGCTTGACAAGAAGCAGAAAGAGAGAGAGAGTCCCCCCGAGGGATAGAAGTGGAAAACAAAAATTCCAACAGCTGTTTTGCAGTCACGTATGGTTACTATCTCAGGGCCCCCCTCGCAGTACTTCTCTTTGGGCAGCACAGCACGCACCCTCTCTCTCTTTCTCTCTCCAGCGCATACGCATACAAATCCACCCCTAGATTTTGTTTGGATCTTGTGCGTGCGTCCAGCCCATCCGATCCACTCGACTCCACTCGTGAACGGACAATGAAAAAACAGAGCCGGGCAGGGCCAGAGACACAGCCACCTTTAATTGCTAGTACCAGCTAGAGACCTAGCAGCAGCAGCGTAGCATGTCGCACGGCACTGTGCTTTTGCAGAAGCATGCAGCTAGCCCGGCCTCTGCCTTGCTGCAGCGTCTACCCCTACGGCTAAGAGCAACTCCAACGGACCGACCCAAACGGACGGCGATTTCGTTCGCTTTTTGTCCGTTTGGGTCGGTCAGACCGACACGGATGCCCGCTTCCGCATTTGGGTCGGCGCGTGCGCCCAACGCTGGCCTGAGACCCATTTTGACGGCGCCAAAAAAATAAATGCATATTAAAAAAGAAAAACAGCATTAATTAAACATTAAAGCCGGCCACGAAGGCCAGCGAGAGTCCACGCGTCCACATTTGCATTAAAAAAAACAGCCTAAACTACGAGGCGGCGCGCTGCCCTAGGCGTCGTCGTCGTCGGGGTCCGTGAGGTCGATGAGTGTCGGCGCCGGCCCGGCCCAGGCGAACGCCGTGTTCCAAGCGCCTCTCGAGGTACGCCTGCTCCTGCGCCGGCGTCGCCCCCAGCCAAACTGGTGGCGCGGACACCCACTCGCGCACCACTCCCCTCCAGGAGAAGCGCGCGATAGGCTCGGGCTCGGGCTCCGGCTGCGGCTCCGGCTTGATGGGGACGGCGGGGCCATCGGCGGCACCACGCTGTCGCCCGCCGCGGAGAGGGCAAGGGCCTGCGCCATTGCCGCCTCGTACCGGGCCTCCTCTTCCGCCTCCGCCGTCTCCGCTCTGCGCCGCTCGTCCTCCTCGCTCTCCCGGTAGACGGCCGCAAGGGCCGCCTGGTCCTCCTCGCGGACGACGAGCGGCGTTGGCGGCGACCTCCGGTCGACCTCGCGCACGCCCCGTCGCCTCGCCTCCTCGTGCTCGAACGCGAACCACCTCGCCCAGTTGGGCGAGTCGGTTACGTAGGCCTTGTCGAGGCACTGCTCCGGCGTCAGCAGCGCCCGCCGGCGCCGCACCTCCTCCGCGTGAGCACGAGCCGTCCGCGGCGCCGCCGGCACTGGGATCCTATCTGGATCCAGATGTCAGTCGTGCGACAGCGTCACGTCCGGATACGGCAGAGGCTGGCGGTTCTGCTAGTGCCACTCCGCCTGGTGCACTGGCACGTTCACGCGCTGCCTCTGCGGGCGAGGCGCCGGCGGAGGTGGGAGGAACTCTGAGGGGAAAGGGATGGCGGGGGACTTGCCCTTGGCCTTGCTGCCGCTGGCGCCGGAGAAGAGGCCCATCTCGCTGTGGTTGTGGTGGCTAGGGTTTGCCGGCGACGAGGGAGCAAAGGTGGGCAGATGTGGACGGCGAGTTTGGATGAGGACGGCCCCGCCGCACGATCGGCTTAAAAAAGGACGAGCGCCGTCGCTGACGCGTGGGCCCGTCGTCATAAATTAAGCTGACTGCGTGGACAGCGGGTAGTTGGACGGCCGCCATGTGGGGACGCGGCGGATAGCGAGAAGGCGCGTGAAGCGTCCGTTCGGCGTCCGCGCCGATGCATTTGAAACGCAAATTTAAGCCGCAAATGCGTCGGCGCGGACGCGACGCGGACATGATTTGGGTTTGGGTCAGCGCGTTGGGCCGCCACTTTTGTCCGCGCCGACCTAAGGGACGCAGGCCTTTGGAGTTGCTTTAACGCCACGAACGTGGTACGTGCTCTGTATGCCTCTTACACACACGGTCACGCATCACTCGTACCACACAAGGGGTAGACAGGCTCATACTAGCTTCTCTCGTGTACATGATGCTACATTTTTCTGCTAGTATGGTTCTTGTTTGCATCGGTCGCTTTGTTGGTTTCTTCTTTCTTGTAGTATGTGTGCGAGCCACTTTGCTGGCCTGTTTGTCTCGCCCTGTGTCAGGCCAGATAAGGGAATGCATGGCAGCGCGCAGTGTCGACTGTTGGGCAATAGATGCGACCGCAGAAATGGTTTTAATAACGTACCCATAGCTACATATACGAGCGCACAGTGACATGGGCCGTGCATGCATGCATGCGGAAAACGCAATGCATCGGTCGCCATGGACGCATGCATGCTGCATGCACCGGTCACGAGCCGCTCCGATCGATCTTTCCACCGTTGAACTTTGTTTTTGCCACTCGTAGCTTTTGTTTCCTGCTGTTCCCCTACCTCTCGCAGCTGCACGCTTGTTGATACCTTCTGGCCACCTAGCCATAAGCTACGCCGTAGGTAGCCTGCGCCTCTCCTACTCTCGCGCCATGGCCATCGCATGCATGCATGCAGGTTCTTCCCCTCGTGATCCATCTCCTGATATTCTACTATTTGCTTGCTCCTAGCTAAGTGCTTCTGCAGACTTAATTAATTTCAGAGGAGAGCTGGGAGTAACATAAAGCCGATTGATCGTGACGTCTATCCGCCCCTTGCCTGTGGACGCGCAGAAAGAAAGAGCACTCGATCGAGCAGCTCCGAGTTCCAAAACGAAGAACGGAGTAAGTTGGACGTGACACTTTGACACCTATCACCAGAGATTACTTGCTGGTGTTGCTGTGTGAGTTGTGCGATTAAATGGGTACGTAAGAGCAACTCCAACACACCGACCCAAATGGATGGCTTTTTTGTTCACCTTTTGTTCGTTTGGACCGGCGGCCCGCATGGTCCGTCCCGCCCTGTTTGAGATTTGCGTCGGCAGTGCGCGCAACACGCCGATCTATATATGCCAATATGGCCGGCTGGTCGTCCTTTTTCAACAAATAGCATAAATTTTGCATTATTTCATACATAAATTTTACATTATTTCACAAGTAAACATATAGTCCACAACCAAATAAATAGCATAGTTTTACAAGCCGAATAAAAGTAAAATAGTCTCACATAGTTTTGCAAGCCGAATAAAAAAGATACATCTATTGGTTGTCAACATGAGCCCACATATGCTCAACCAAATCATTTCGCAGTTGCATGTGAGTTTCCCAATCACGCATGTCATGATGAAATAGGATGGACTGTTCAAACTTGCAGCTCCTCCATGCTCAGGCACAACATTCTCACCCTGAAACTGAAACCCTTGATCGTACAGACGTTCCGGGCGCTCATTTTCTATGATCATATTGTGCATAATCACACAAGCAGTCATCACATCCCACAGTTTCTTCGTGCTCCAAGTCTTAGCACGATACCGAACGATGCCCCATCAAGATTGCAAAACACCAAAGGCACGCTCGACGTCCTTCCTAGCACTCTCTTGCTCTTGGGCAAATCTTTTCCTCTTCTCTCCGAGAGGGTTGGGGATTGTCTTCACAATAGTGGTCCACTGAGGATATATACCGTCACCCAGGTAGTATCCTTTGTCGTAGATGTGGCCGTTGATGGTAAAATTAACCGGTGGGATATTGCCTTCGGCAAGCCTAGCAAACACCGGCGACCGTTGAAGCACGTTGATATCATTGTGTGATCCGGCCGTGCCAAAGAAAGAGTATCGGATCCAGAGATCTTGAGATGCCATGGCCTCAAGTATGACAGTGCAAGCCCTGACATGGCCCTTATACTGCCCTTGCCAAGCAGAAGGACAGTTCTTCCACTCCCAATGCATGCAGTCTATGCTTCCAAGCATCCCTAGAAAGACCTTGTTGGCATTAATCTCCAACAAGCGGGATGTATCTTGAGGAGTCGGATCTCTCAAGTACTCAAAGTCAAACACAACAATAACAGCTCGGCAGAACTTGTACATGGAGTCTAGGCATGTAGACTCGCTCATACGGACGCTCGTCAATGAGATCACTGGGCACTCCGTATGCAAACATTCGGATGGCTGCAGTGTATTTCTGATAAAAGGATAAGCCAATCTTTCCAAGCGCATTCTCTTTCCACTCAAAATAGTCATCGTAGCCGACCACCCCCTCTCTAATACGGTTGAAAAGATGCCTACTCGTATGAAGACGGCGACGGGATTTTTGATGTTTGAACAACGGGTTTGTTGTGTCAAAGTAGTCCTTCCAAAGAAGGAAATGCCCGCTCTCTCGTTGAGATTCAACGTCGGAAGGTGCCCCGGAATGGAGCCCCGAAACAACGGCCGCTGGCTATTGAGGTGGTGATGGACCAACACGCCAGCCAAGATGCCCTCTCATCATCGAACGAGGAATCGTTGGAGTCGCAAAGTAAATTGTGAAAAAAGAACTCGTCGGCGGAGTACATTTTGTACCTTGGCAAACTGTCGAACAGTTTGCGGGCGTGGACGAACGAGCCGACCGGCAAAGGTAGTCGCGCCGCCCTCGGACCAGCTACCTGCCCCTGGCGGCGTCTGACGAGCGTGCCGGCGTCAGGACGAAGGAGCTGGCCGGGGCGGCTGCTTGGTCGCGGCTGTGTCGGGAGTGGGGGTGGGAAGCTTTCGGATCCTCAGTGGCAAGACGGCGGTGGCGGCGACGTGGGAGGTGGCGGCGTTGCATGGGGTGGATGTTGCCCGGCAACTTGGCGGCGGGCGTCGGCGACGAAGGAGGCGGACGATGGTTTGCTGTTGGAATGGGAGAGGATGACTAATGTGCCGCCGATTAGCGGGCTAGGGGAAGTAGGCGGGCGTGGCGCGCGTCTGCCTCGTGTCCGCGCCAACGCAAATCCGGCTCAAAAATGAGCCGGGAATGGGTCGGCAGGCGGACGAAAAGCGGACGCGCGTCCGTTTAAGTCGGCGCGTTGGGCCGACTTTTTTGTCCAGGCCGACCCAAACGGACGCGCGGAAACGAAATGGGTCGCCGCGTTGGAGTTGCGCTAAGAACATCTACAACCACGATTACCAAATCGGGCGCCCTGTACATCCGCGTATCTCATGTCCGGTGTCCTATACTCATACTATATATTCAACGTCATAAACTACTCCACACAGATCAAACAACGAACAAAAAATCAGCGTCAAACAGACAACAAAATGCACATAAACCCAGTTTACATCACCCAAAAGGGCACCAAAATTCATCGCCGGACATGTTCCAAACTTAGACATCTCGAAAACGATAATAATAAACGTAGGAGGAGCGTCTTCACCACTTCCTCCCCGGTCCTTTGCCCATCCGGTCACTGGCGCAGCTGTAGGCGTCCGCGGCTGGTGGTGGATCGGCCGAGTCGGAGGAGTCGTGGTCGGACGAGGAGTCGGAGAGGACGATAAGCCCCTTCATCCGCCGAACGACCATGTCATGCTGCCGATTCAACTTCGCCACCCGAGCCGCCTCCGCTGCCTCGCGCTCCGATTGCTCAATGGCAACTTGGAGGACCTTGGCATTTTTCCTCCGTAGACGGCGAGCGTCCGTTTCAACGTCATAAGTGACCGGCGGTAGACCCCAAACGAGGAGCCGCTCGTCCTCGGCCGGCTCCGCCGGCAACCGGCAGGGGCGGCACACAGGTTGCTCCGCCGTGTTCCTCTCTCTTGCCCGCTGCCTCTCACGGCGGGCGCCGGGCGCGTCCGATGCTGGCATGCGCGTCTAGGCCGGCAGAGCGGATACTAGAACCGACCACTGCCCATGCGGAGCACCAGCCGGCTGTGGAAGGGGACGACGAAGGGCAGCGCGGACTGAGCAGCCCCAGCGAAGCTGCGCGCGGGTCGAGGAGGGGGAGCTATGGCGTCCGCGCTGCACCGGCGTGGGAGCGGCGACAAGGGAGATCCGGAGCTGCCCCCGTGTCCACCTTGGACCACCTGCAGTGCAATGCCGATGGCCAGCTACTCGTCGAGGTTAGGTCGGAGTCGGAGCGGCAGCCGAAGCTTGACATGCTTGCTGGAGTCGTCGTATTCGATGCACGTCGGAGAAATCGGAGAGTGGAGAAGAAGGGACTAAGCGAGATAGGAGAGTGAAGTTAGTTAGGGTTCCGGATAGAGGTTTTTTTTTGTGAAGACGGAGTGGGGTTGGTGGTGGGTCGGGTTGATGTGCGGGCGCTTTTGGGCGCGTCTGGGCTGCCCCATATCTGCCCTATATTTTGGCTGGATACGAGGAGCTATGGACATCCCGGACGTTTGCGGTCAGTTTGTGACCCCGTATGGGTTGTTTTTTTACCCGTCAGTGATCGGTTTAAGGCCCCAGCTGTAGATGCTCTCAACAGCTAGCTAAGGTGAACTACATGAGATGAGCAGGTGATGAGCAGAGACGAGGAGTGGATGGATGTGGAAAAGAAAAGGAGTCGTTTGCACGCGTAGACTGGCGCCTGAGAAAGGGTGGAGGGAATTCTGTGTGGGTGCTTTTGTGGAGTAAAAGTCGGACAAAGATGAGGCCCAGCTCGCTGTGGAAAAGGTAGCTAGTGTGAGGAGACAGTTTGAGATTACTACCAAGCATCCCACTGCGTTGAACTAAACGTGTGTAATTATAGAGCTACCGACGAACCTGGACCTGCCTATGATCAGGGTGGGTACCTGAGGTGCCAAATCCTTGATCTGGTCTCTTGTAATGTAATTAAGTTCTCCCTCCGATCCTTTTTATTTCCCTTAAGATTTGTGTCAAGCCAAATTTTACAAAAGTTTACTATATTTATATTATAAATATCAATATCTACGATACTATATATAATATGATACTACATTTCATAATGAATCCGGTGATATTTGATTTGGTATTATGAAGGTTGATTTCCTTTTTTATAAGTTTAGTCAAATTAGAGATACTTTGAGTTCAAGTGAAACTATGCAGACTAAATAATTACAAGAGGGAGTAAATTCAGCCACCATCAACGTCACCTGTTTATTTCCCTGCAGTAGCTATTTGCAAGTTCACTAAAAACATTTTCAAGTGTAAGTGTATTTTGTGCATAGGCACATGGCCAAGACAGGGACACCGCCATCCTTGTTGGTCGGGTGGACAACGCGGCGTGCAGCGTTGTTGCAGTCAGAGGCAAGGCAGGGATGGGAGGAGAGTTCGGTGGATAGAAGAGGAAGACGACGAGGTGGTTGGGAGGAAGAACACGAGGAAAAATTAACTTCCAGCCCTAGTTTAAAAGACCGGACCGGCAATCGAACCGGTGAGGCTATCGGTTTAGCTTTTTACCGGTTGGATCGCCGGCTCAACTGCTTCGATCGCGACAAAAAACTGAAATGTTTAGGTCATTTTTCTAAATATTGAACTTTTTGAAAAAAACTAAAATGTTTAGGTTAATTATTCATCATCTGTAAAAGAGGTGATCAAGGCAGTAAAAGAGTTCTTCAGTTCGGGCGTCATGCCGGAAGGAGTTAATAATACTGTTATAGTGCTAATACCGAAGAAGGAAAACCCGAGCTCCCTAAAAGACTATAGGCCTATCAGCCTATGCAATGTAGTGTACAAAATTGTTTCAAAATGTTTGGTAAATAGATTGAGACCACTGCTCCATGATTTGATAGCCCAAGCGCAAAGTGCCTTCATTCCAGGGTGAATGATTACGAACAATGCTCTGATTGCATTTGAATGTATCTATAGCATTCAAAAAAGTTCTGACGCAAAAGGAAAATATTGCGCATACAAATTAGACCTCGCAAAGGCCTATGACAGAGTTGACTGGAATTACCTTGAAGGGGCGATGAGAAGATTAGGTTTTGCAGAAAAATGGATACAATGGATCATGACTTGTGTGAAAACAGTAAAATACTATGTTCGTTTCAACGGGAACCTGTTGCAGAGCTTCACTCCTACGTGTGGTTTGAGACAGGGAGATCCAATTTCCCCTTATCTCTTTCTCTTTGTCGCTGATGGGCTCTCACGGCTAATACAGAGTAAGGTGGAAACAGGTGAATTACAGGAGCTGAAAATTTGTAGACAAAGCCCTGGTATTTCACACATTTTATTCGCGGATGACAGCCTGCTATTTTTTAAAGCTAATAGCGATCAGGCCAATAAGGTAAAGAACATCCTGGACAACTATGAGAGAGCCACTGGACAGCTAATAAGTCCATCTAAATGATCCCTGCTCCTTGGAAACAAATGCTCACAAGAAGATGGACAGGACGTAATAAATATCCTGAATGTAGTGACGGTGACTTTTGAGGAGAAATACCTGGGTTTGCCGGTTCCAGAAGGACGTATGGTAAAAGGAAAATTCAAGCACACAAAAGATAAAGCGAGGAAAAGAATGAATAATTGGACAGAAAATTATTCTTCTAGTGGAGCTAAGGAGACACTAATTAAATCAGTGGCCCAAGCGATCCCCACTTTTGCAATGAGTGTTTTCAAGTTCTCAGCAACCCTTTGTGAGGAGCTCATGCACATGACCAGAGACTTTTGGTGGGGAGATGAGAAAGATCGTCGACGTATTCATTGGTTGAGTTGGGAGAAACTTACAAAACGTAAAAGCCAAGGAGGTATGTGATTCAAAGATCTTAAAGTTTTTAACCAGGCTTTTCTCGCTAGGCAAGCCTGACGACTTATTGCACATCCTGACAGCTTGTGCGCGAGAGTACTTAAGGCAAAATACTACCATGGGGCTGATCTGCTAGACACGGCGTTTATTCATAATGCGACGCCGGGTTGGCAGCGCATCATGCATGGTTTGGAACTCCTTAAAAAAGGATGTATTTGGCGCATTTGCAACGGAAATAGTGTCCGCATTTGGAGAGACAATTGGATCCCGAGAGGAAACATGAAAATAAACATGAACCCAACAAGCTGCCGAACTCGGTGGGTAGCAGTCCTCATCGACCAGGAGAGTCACGCTTGGAAGGAGGATTACATCACGCGTATATTTACACGCGAAGACGCAAATGATATTTTAAGTATCCGACTACCAAATTATGATGATGAGGATTATATTGCTTGGCAGCCCGAAAAAAATGGAATTTTCAGTGTTCGTAGAGCATACCGGTTAGCCATGGACGAAAAGGATTCTGTGGTGATTGGGTCCAGCCACAATACCCAAGGGGATCGCAGTATTTGGAATAATATCTGGAAGACAAATGTACCCCAAAAAGTACGTATTTTTACATGCAGACTAGCAACGGAGTCAAACTAATAGATTTCGTCGCATCCCAGGCCTCACCCCGATTTGTAATGTATGTGGGGCCGAGGATGAAACAGGCTTCCATATGGCACATCGATGCACATTTGCAAGGGCCCTGTGGCACGAACTCAAGGAGGTACGGAACCCGCCCCTGAGCATGAAATAGAATATACTGAAAGGGATTGGGTCCTAATCCTGCTAGATAAGGTGAGTGAAGATATAAAACAAAAATTTATGCTATTTTGGTGGCGTGTTTGGCACCATAGAAATGACGCGATCTTCGCAAAAGGTAAAGCGAAAATTTCCCACTCTGCTCGTTTTCTGCAAAACTACCTTGCAAACCTCCGCTTGATTGCGGAGGGAACTTCTGAGATAGATCGAAAAGGGAAAAGTCCGATGGTTAAATTGCCATCTGTGCAACAACATGATAATACAAAGGAAAAAGGATGGACAAAGCCAGAGCTCGGATGGGCTAAGGTCAATGTTGATGGAAGCTTTTTGGAGGAAAGTAGGAGTGGAGCCTGGGGAGCTGTGATTCGAGACCATGATGGAAGAATTATCTTATCAGCTTGGGATTATATACCGCGGTGCAATGGAGCGGACTGCGCAGAAGCCATGGCTTGCCTAGAAGGACTACGAAAGGCAATGTCGGGGACGGATCTACCCTTAATCATCGAGACGGATTGCAGCTCGGTGACAAAGGCGCTTATCCTCTCGTTTATTGATAGATCGGAGGTTGGAACAATTGCAAAGGAGTTTCAAGCCATGAAAGGGAACAGAGAAGTTAGAGTTTGCAAAGTAGATAGAAGGGACAATAGGTTAGCTCATAGTCTTGCCCAGTTGGGGCGTAGAGAGTTGCGTGGTGGGGTTATGCAAGGCACAATGCCAACCTGCGTGTTGAGCGAGGCCTTGCACGATTGTACGAACTATATTTTCTCTACTTAATTAATACAACTCTCTATTTCAAAAAAAAAAATCATCATCTGTAGCTAGCACACTTGGTATTGGGTCTTTGGGCGAGCAGTTGCTAAAGGTCAAATGGTTTGATTCCTAGTTTAGACACGATTTTCTGATATTTTGCTTTTTTTGTAAAAGACTGAGACATCTTAAAAACCGGACGAAGCCTCAGTTCTGGGTTTTTTCGAATGGACCATCAGTGCGGTCCGGTTTTTAAAACTATACTTCCAGCAAACAAATATCAGGCAACTTGCGCACAGTCCATCCCTTATTTCCCATCATGGCGAGTGCAATATTTCGCTTGAAAAGATTCTTTATTACGTCCTTCGTTCATAAATATAAGATGTTTTAGATATTTTAATATGGACTACATACAAACTGAATTGAGTAAACAAACACACTAAAATGCGTCTATATACATTTGAATCTAAAAAACATCTTATAATAATAGTGAACGTACGAGTAATTTTCAAATGTTATTAAGGTTTTATCATTTTATAATATGCACACCTGCAAAATCTGTTGTTTGTTTTAATAAGGACAATAGTCACAAGCCACCAAAGACTTGAAAGAGCAAAGGTTGCCGTCGCACATTGTGACGAAGATTGACGACCGAGGAAGGTCACCGACAGTGCCAAAATCTCAATCTAGGACGCTTCGACAATCCCCGCCGTCCTCATGCTCAGCCGTCCTTGCCCATGGTGACTAAATCAATCGACAAAACGATACTCGTCGTTTCTATCGTATTTGAAGATCCTTAATATCCTCCCTGTCACAACAATCGCTTAGCAATGCAAGACCACAACGTCACTTGCGCTTTCCAAGGAGAGACCAGCCATATTAGGATGGAACAGGCCGATGTTGCCGCCGGCTTAGTTGTAGACATGATCGTAGCCACGGTCGTCTCACTATAGGCGTGGTCAGAAAATCTACCACCATTGCACAGCCATGCCCTCTACCTCAAGCCATTGTCTATAGATCACATCTCAACACCAAAGGCTACAAGAGGAAAGACCTCCCTATCGCCACTTTCATCAATCGGTGAAGGGGCTTAGCTAGTCCACTAGTTTATTGCATCAGAGAGGGGGAAGGGGGACATAGAGGTATGAGGCAGCGACTTATGTTTGGGCGGCGCCTGAAGGAGTTGAATCTGGCAGATCTCGGGTAGGGGGTCCTGAGCTGGTAATCTTGGCACGATGGTAACAGGACACAACAGAGACACGATGTTTACCCAGGTTCAGGCCCTCTCGAAGTGGTAAAACCCTACGTCCTGCTTTGTTATATTGATTGTGGATGGGGTACAGAGTAGAGGTTGGTCTACCTCGAGATTGTGTATGAATGAGTTTTTTCTCTGGAATATGAGATATCGACTAGACTAGCCTCCGCTTTATATAATGCACCGGAGGCCTAGGATAACAGGTGTCCTAGTCGACTACCTTGATGGAGAGGAGTCCTTGTCTTGTATGCCAAGTCTTGTGGAATCCTTCCTCGTATGCGCTATGGGCTACCCGAAGTGGCCCGCTAATGAACGACCATGGGGGTGGTGGAGTCCTAGACTAGGGGTACTCACCACGCCGTATCCCGACTAGGTGGATCAGGCCGAGGACCCCCCATGGCGGTTCAGTAATGGGCCACTTCGGGCAACCCTTTACGTATACAAGGAATATTCCGCAAGACTTGGCGCACAAGACGAGGACTCCTCCAGATCCTACGCCTCCGGTACATTATATAAGTCGAGGCCTGGCTAGTTGATAGAGGATATTCCAGATCATTAGGTGGCCCATACTGGTCCCTGCTGGTAGTCACCGCAACGTGATGGGAGTTCGGGACGGTTCCGAAGCGATCTACGCGCGGGAACAAATCTTCATGCTCGGTGCCGGCATCCTAGGTGTTCGAGTGGTCGCCTCGGCTGGATTTAGGACTGTGCTACACATCTCGTCAAGATCGGACGAGTGCCTTCATCAAAATCAACTCCGATCTCAATTAAGATCATGGAGGAATCGTCCATGGAGCTCGAGGGCTCAATGTCAACACTGTCCTCAGGCGACCGTGAAGTTTTTCTGGACAGCGGATTCGTGTTCGCCGTCCCCGTCTCCTCGAGCGTCGCTTTGACGATTGCTTTAGTGGAATTATGCGGAATTGAGTCTGATACGTCCATTTTGCATCATGTTTTCCTACTGTTATTTATGATGTTTTTGATCAATATAATACTTTGTGGTGCCATTCTAATGCCTTTTCTCTCCTAATTTGCAAGATTTACATGAAGAGGGAGATTGCCGACAGCTGGAATTCTAGACCTAAAAAAGCTACATCAGAGATACCTATTCAGCACAACTCCAAATGAGCTGAAATTTCACGGAGAATTATTTTGGAATATATAACAAATACTGGAAAAAAGAAATACCAGAGGAGGCCACCCAGGTGCCCACAAGGCACCAGGGCGTGCCCTGGTGGCTTGTGGGGCCCCTGGCCAGCCTCCATGGCCCATCTTCTACTATATGAAGCCATTTCCCTAGAAAAAATAAGGAGGGGACTTTCGGGATGAAGCGCCACTGTCTCGAGGCGGAACCTGGGCAGGAGCACTTTTGCTCTCCGGCGGAGCGATTCCGCCGTGGATACTTCCCTTCGGGAGGGGGAAATCGAAGCCATCGACATCAGCAACAACCCTCTCATTGTGGGAGGACCAATCTTCATTAGCATCTTCACCAGCGTAGCATCTCATCTCAAACCCTAGTTCATCTCTTATATTCAATCCTTGTCTCAAATAAAACCTCTGATTGGTACCTGTGGGTTGCTAGTAGTGTTGATTACATCTTGTAGTTGACGCTAGTCGGTTTATTTGGTGGAAGATTATATGTTCAGACCCTTGATGCTATTCAATACCCCTCTGATCTTGGACATGAATATGATTTTTGAGTAGTTACTTTTGTTCTTGATGACATGGGAGAAGTCTTGTCATAAGTAATCATGTGAATTTGGTAACGTTCGATATTTTGATGATATGTATGTTGTTGCTTCCTTTAGTGGTGTCATGTGAACGTCGACTACATGACACTTCACCATCTTTGGGCCTAAGAGAAGGCATTGTGGAGTAGTAATTAGATGATGGGTTGGTAGAGTGACAGAAGCTTAAACCCTAGTTTATGCGTTATTCCGTAAGGGGCTGAATTGAATCCATATGTTTGAAGCTATGGCTAGATTTATCTTAACTCTTCTTTCGTAGTTGAGGATGCTTGAAAGAGGGGTTAATCATAAGTGCAAGGCTTGTCCAAGTACGAACAATACCCAAGCACGGGTCCACCCACATATCAAATTATCAAAGTAGCGAATGCGAATCGAACAAACATGATGAAAGTGACTAGATGAAATTTCCATGTGTACTCAAGAACACGTTGCTTATTATAACAGACCGTTCCGGCCTGTCCTTTGATACAAAAGGATTGGGCTACCTTGCTGCCCCTTTGTCACCTTTACTACTTGTTGCTCGTTACAAATTACCTTGCTATCAAACTATCTGTTATCGACAATTTCAGTGCTTGCAGAAAATACCTTGCTGAAAACCGCTTGTCATTTCCTTTTGGTCCTCGTTGGGTTCGACACTCCTACTTATCGAAAGGACTACGATTGCTCCCCTATTCTTGTGGGTCATCAGAGGCTACAACAACACTGTAAAATTTCATCGTATTCCGATGGAGAATCTCTAGCAATCTCCGATACCGGAGCCCCGTCGAATCTGGATGGGAATCTGAATGAGTTTGGGGCAAGGGGTTCAGCGGGCAGCTTGGACATATTTTGGAAGATCCAACCGTTCATCGGCTGCAGAATTCCTATACTGATCACCCCTCAAGATTTAGCTCGATCCGACCGTTCAAACTCCGGGAAATGTCCAATGAGTGCATCAATTTTCGGACCTGTTTTCTGCGCGAAAACGAATCCAACTCGAGTTCATCTTTTTTATGAACAGGATATCAGACGTTCTTTTTGAAGGAATTTCTTTCCAGTGCTTGGCATCGCGAAGGAAAAATAATCATCGAGACAACATCATTGACCCAAAGATTACACGGGGAGGGCAAACCGGCAGCGCCTCACGATCACTTCATCAAGTCGGCATGGACCGCGTTACAAATTTTGACCTGTGTTGGCATCGCTGTGCCGCCTCTTCTTCAAGCTGACATCGAACACGCTGACCTGCTTCGACACCTCGATTGACATGGAGGCTCCGGTGTCTCCCCGTTGACCCGCTCCAACACCTCGGCTGGACCGGGGGCTTCGCTATCTCTTCATCAACCTATTTCAGGGACTTCGATGTCACCTGCGGACCAACAGTATCATGATAGCTGGACCGGGGGCTTCGCCCTGCCACAATCTCGGACCACGTCATCAATAACGAGCGCATTAACTAGCTAAGTTGCTTTCCTGCTCATTTTTCTTAATTTTAAATTCTGCTCGGTTCGACTAAGCATCATATTCTTGTTAAACAAAAAAGCTTTTTGTTAAAAAACTTTGTTTGCTAAAAACATTGTTTGTTAAAAACAACTTTCTTTTCCCAATTCAACTCGGGCTCTTAAATTACTATGCGTCATTTTCAAATATTTTCTTCTAAGTCATTACAAAATCTTTTTCTACTACTCCTTTCCCCGATGCGAGTGTGTGGTCAATAGCTGGATTGTCTGGTTTCTCTCCAGAGCCGCTCAAGCTTAGTTTGCTAAACTAGCCTGAGAAGCACACCACATTCGGGAAGGAAGGTTGAAGCTGAAGGCTGACCCACTTGAAGTCTGGAGACCGGACGTATCATGTTAAAGCACGACAGAAGTACCAACTAATTTTAAGACCAATTTGGGATTGGCACCAAAAACATTGATAGAACGCCAGATGCCTTTGAAGCATCGGCAATATGTTGGGAAACGTTGCATGGAAAACAAAAACTTTTCTACGCACACGCAATGATATATCCATGGAAATGCATAGCAACAAGAGGGGAGAGTGTGTCTATGTACCCTCATAGACCGTAAGCGAAAGCGTTTAACAACGTGGTTGATGTAGTCAAACTTCTTCGCGCTCCAACCGATCAAATACCAAACGTACGACACGTCCGTGTTCTGCACACGTTCAACTCGGTGAAGTCCTCCGCCTTCTTGATCCAGCAAGATGGCGAGGTAGTAGATGAGTTCCGGTAGCACGACAGCGTGGTGACGGTGATGGTGAAGTGATCTCCGCAGGGCTTCACCTAAGCACTACGAAAATATGACCGGGGTGTAAACGGTGGAGGGGCGCCGCACACGGCTAGGCAATTGTCTGTTGTGTGCTAGGTGCCCCCTCCCACATATATATAGGTGGGAGGGAGGGTGGAGCAGCCAAAAGAGGCGCCCAAGTAGGAGGAATCCTACTTGGGGTCCCTCCCAAGCCGCTCCCCCCTTTCCTTATTTGGAGTGCGGGGAAAGGCAGGGGAGGGTGGCGCCCCCCTTTCCTTTCTCCCATGAGAGGGAAAGGCGGGAGGGGCTAGCCCTCCCCTTTTTCCTTCCCTAGGGCTGGCCAAACAAGGTTGGAGGCGCACCAGCCCCCTTGTGGGCTGGTCTATCCCCTCCTTTGGCCCATAAGGCCCATAACTAGCCGGGGGGGGGGGGGGGGGGGGTGCCCGGAACCCCTTCACGGTACGTCCCAAAACACTTCAGGTGTCCAAATACCATCGTCCTATATATCAATCTTTACCTCTCGACCATTTTGAGACTCCTCGTCATGTCTGTGACCTCATCCGGGACTCCGAACAATATTCGGTCACCAAAACATATAACTCATATAACACTATATCGTCAACGAACATTAAGCATGCGGACCCTACGGGTTCGAGAACTATGTAGACATGATCAAGACACCTATCCGGTCAATAACCAATAGCGGAACCTGGATGCCCATATTGGCTCCTACATATTCTACGCAGATCTTTATTGGTCGAACCGTTATGACAACATACGTAATTCCCTTTGTCCATCGCTATGTTACTTGCCCGAGATTCGATCGTCGGTATCTCTATACCTAGTTTAATCTCGTTACCGCCAAGTCTCTTTACTCATTCCGTAATACATCATCTTGCAACTAACTCATTAGTCACTTTGCTTGCAAGGCTTCTTATGATGTGTATTACCGAGAGGGCCCAGAGATACCTCTCCGATACTCGGAGTGACAAATCCTAATCTTGATCTATGCCAACTCAACAAACACCTACGGAGATACCTGTAGAGCATCTTTATAATCACCCAGTTACGTTGTTACATTTGATAACACACAAGGTATTCCTCCGGTATCCGGGAGTTGCATAATCTCATAGTCGAAGGAATATGTATTTGACATGAAGAAAGCAATAGCAATAAACTGAACGATCATTATGCTAAGCTAACAGATGGGTCTTGTCCAGCACATCATTCTCCTAATGATGTGATCCCATTATCAAATGACAACACATGTCCATGGTTAGGAAACCTTAACCGTCTTTAATCAACGACCTAGTCTAGTAGAGGCTCACTAGGGACATGGTATTTTTTTATGTATTCACACATGTATTTAAGTTTCCGATCAATACAATTCTGATGTCTACTACGCAACCTTCTTCTTGTAGACGTTTTTGGGCCTTGAAGGCAGAGGTTTGTAGGACAACGGCAAATTTCCCTCAAGTGGATGACCTAAGATTTATCAATCCGTGGGAGGCGTAGGTTGAAGATGGTCTCTCTCGAACGACCCTGCAACCAAATAACAAAGAGTCTCTTGTGTCCCCAACACACCCAATACAATGGTAAATTGTATAGGTGCACTAGTTCGGCGAAGAGGTGGTGATACAAGTGCAATATGGATAGTAGATATAGGTTTTTGTAATCTGAAAATATAAAAACAACAAGGTAACTAACAGTAAAAGTGAGCGAAAACAGTATTGCAATGCTAGGAAATAAGGCCTAAGATTCATACTTTCATTAGTGCAAGTTCTCTCAACAATGATAACATAATTAGATCATATAACAATCCCTCAACGTGCAACAAAGTGTCACTCTAAAGTCACTAATAGTGGAGAACAAACGAAGAGATTATTGCAGGGTACGAAACTACCTCAAAGTTATTCTTTCTGATCGATCTGTTGGGCTATTCCTATAAGTGTCACAAACAGCCCTAGAGTTCGTACTAAAATAACACCTTAAGATACACATCAACCAAAACTCTAATGTCACCTAGATACTCCAATGTCACCACAAGTATCCGAGGGTTTGATTATACGATATGCATCACACAATCTCATATTCATCTATTCAAACCAACACAAAGTACTTAAAAGAGTGCCCCAAAGTTTCTACCGGAGAGTCAAGACGAAAACGTGTGCCAACCCCTATGCATAAGTTCACAAGGTCACAAAACCCGCAACTTGATCACCAAGACATACATCAAGTGGATCACGTGAATATCCCATTGTCACCACAGATAAGCACATGCAAGACATACATCAAGTGTTCTCAAATCCTTAAGGACTCAATCCGATAAGATAACTTCAAAGGGAAAACTCAATCCATTACAAGAGGGTAGAGGGGGAGAAACATCATAAGATCCAACTATAATAGCAAAGCTCGCGGTACATCAAGATCGTGCCAAATCAAGAACACGAGAGAGAGAGAGAGAGATCAAACACATAGCTACTGGTACATACCCTCAGCCCCGAGGGTGAACTACTCCCTCCTCGTCATGGAGACCGCCAGGATGATGAAGATGGCCACCGGTGATGATTTCCCCCTCCGACAGGGTGCCGAAACACGGTCCCGATTGGTTTTTGGTAGCTACAAAGGCTTGCGGTGGCGGAACTCCCGATCTAGGTTTATTTCTGGGGGTTTATGTATTTATAGGAATTTTTGGCGTTGGTTTCAAGTCAGAGGGTCCACGAGGAGCCCACAAGGTCGGAGGGCGCGCCCTTCACCCTTGTGGAGGCCTCGTGGCTCTTCTGGCCCAACTCTTCTGCCTCGGGGGCTTCTTCTGGTCCATAAAAAATCACCATAAATTTTCAGCTCATTTGGACTCCATTTGATATTCCTTTTCTGCGCAACTCAAAAATAAGGAAAAAACAGAAACTGGCACTGGGCTCTAGGTTAATAGGTTAGTACCAAAAATCATATAAAATAGCATATAAATACATATAAAACATCCAAGATGGATAATATAATAGCATGGAACAATAATATATTATAGATACGTTGGAGACGTATCAAGCATCCCCAAGCTTAATTCCCGCTCGTCCTCGAGTAGGTAAATGATAAAAATAGATTTTTTGATGTGGAATGCTAGCAAGTGCACAAGTTTGACCGATGATAATTTCAATCACTTTTTCTAGCATCATTATATATCATAACAGTAGCTCATTTCATAAAACTTCTCATGATCAAGTAACAAGCAATTCACATGTTAAAGCATAGACCATAAACTTTCTTGAAAAGTAACAAACTGTATTCTCAGTCATCAAACGATTGTAATTCATCTTATTTTCAGGAAGGGTCTATGTAAGAGCTTTGATTTAGCAAATCCCACATACTCAACTATCATATAGTCTTCCATGATAGCTACCACTCAAAGCATATTTTTGGAACAAATAGCATCCATCAAACACAGAGAAAGATAGGCGCTTAATGTTTCGCCTCCCAACTTATTTATCATATAGATAATTGTCAACAATAATAATTCATGATCAAATATATTTGAATGGCCATATATGCTTAGATCTTTCCCCATCACATGATGCTTGCCAATTAAAGAGTAGGTTGGAATGAGAAGGAATACTACCAACTCTTGCATAAAAGTAAAAGATAGGCCCTTCGCAGAGGGAAGCAGGGATTTGCAGAGGTGCCAGAGCTCGAAGCTTTTAAAACAGAGATGAAAATAATTTTGATAGGTATGCTTTCATTCTCAACATAACAACCAAGAGTTCCCAATATCTTCCATACTAGATACATTATAGGCGATTCCCAAACAGAAAGGTAAAGATTTTACTCCCCCTCCACCAACAATCACATTCCACGGCTGGTCCGAAACAACGGGTACCATCCAACTATCGACAATCCTGGGGGAGTTTTGTTTAATTATTTGCAATTTCGTTTTTGATCTTTTGATCATAGGACTGGGCATCCCAATCAGCAGCCACTCTCTCGTGAATGATAAGTGAATAAACACTCATCGTGAGAATAACCCACCTAGCATGGAAGATACTGACAGCCCCTAGTCGCCACATGAGCGATTCAGGCATACAAAACAGATTATTATTTGAAGGTTTAGAGTTTGGCACATGCAAATTTGCTTGGAACGGCAGGTAAATACCGCATATAGGTAGATATGGTGGACACTCATGGAAGAAACTTGGTTCAAGGATCTCGGATGCACAAGCAGTATTCTCGCTTAGTACAAAAATTTAGGCTAGCAAAAGATTCTAAATATCAAGCACCACATGTTGGAGGATCCATAACAATATAACTTCTATACAAATATACCCAAGCATAACTCATTATGTTGTCTTTCTTGTTCAACTTCAACTAATTTGCTCAAGTTTGAAAATAATTAATGGAGCTCACAATCATAGAATATGTCCAAGATAGTATATTTATATGTGAAATCTCTCTTCCTTCAATATTCTTTCATGAATTGTTCAAAGTGACCAATACAATGTTTGCTAACTTTCAATAAATTTACCACCTCTACTTCTTATATGTGAAGTCATTACTCCCATGGGATAAGCATATGAAACATATATAAATTCAGATTTATGATATTCAATTCATTCAACATGTACTCATAGGATATAAGTGAAGCACGTGAGTAAATGAAAAAACTACTCCAAAAAGATATAAGTGAAGATCAATGAGTAGTCAAATAATTATTTAGCTATGTGAGGACTCTCTCTCATTTAAGTATTTCAGATTTCAAGTAATTTATTCAAACAGCAAGCAAAACAAAATAAAATGACATTGCAAGGATAACACATATCATGTGAAGAAGAAAAACTTAGGCTCAACCAAAACTGACCGATAGTTGTTGAAGAAGAAAGGTGGGATGCCAACCGGGGCATCCCAAAGCTTAGATGCTTGAGACTTCTTGAAATATTAATTAGAGATGCCTTGGGCATCCCCAAGCTTGAGCTCTTGTGTATCCATAATTCTTCTCATATCATGGTTTCCCTAATTCTTAAAACTTCATCCACACAAAACTCAACAAGAACTCGTGAGATAAGTTAGTACAAATCCATGCTAAACCTTATCATTGTCTACTATAGAAAATCACTAAAATTATAATTTGACATTGCATACTAAATGCCGCTGCATATTTAACACTCCTATCCTCAAATAGAATCATGAAACAAGCAAGCATATGCAAACAATGCAATCATAACAGCAATCTATCTAAACAGGATTGTCTGTAAAGAATGCAAGAGGAATCATACTTCCCTAACTCCAAAAATTCTGAAAAATTACCACACTGTAGATAAATTTGTTGTTTCTCATTGTGTAAAAATTTCAATATTTTATCATGTTCTGACTATTCACAAATATTCAAAACATAACAGCAAAGTTTCTGTTTTTAAAACAGCAACATATGGACTTGCAAAATAAGTATGGTAAAGGCTAGACTTGACCTTTTTATTGAAATAAAAGATGCAAAACATTACTCTAAATAAAATAAAGCAAATACTAACAAAAGAAAATGATGATCCAAGCAAAACTCATATCATGTGGTGAATAAAAATATAGCCTCAAGTAAATTTACTGATGAACGAAGACGAAAGAGGGGATGTCATCCGGGGCATCCCCAAGCTAAGTTGCTTGGGTATTCCTTGAATATTACCTTGGGGTGCCTTGGGAATCCCCAAGCTTAGGCTCTTTCCACTCCTTATTCCATAGTCCATCGAAACTTTACCCAAAACTTGAAATCTTCACAACACAAAACTTAACAGAAAACTCGTGAGCTCCGTTAGTATAAGAAAGCAAATTATTCACTTTGGTACTGTCAAGACAAGATTCATAATTTTTGTCACATGATGCCTACTGTACCCTATCATTTCTACAATTTATATTAAGCAATATAAGCCATAGAAACTAGAAAACAAGCAAACTATGCATCGAAAACAGAATCAGTCAAAAACAGGACAGTCTGTAGTAATATGTAACTCTCGAATACTTGTGTAACTCAAAAACTTCTGAAAATTAGGACAATCTAGACAATTTGTATATCAATCTTGTGTCAAAAATGCAGATCAAAAGCACGTTCCAGTGAATTTTCAAAATTCCTGGACTGAGAGCAAAAGTTTCTGGTTTTGCACAAAATCAAGCTAACTATCACCATAGACCATCCCAAAGGTCTTACTTGGCACTTTATTGAAAAAAAAGCTATAAAACATGATTACTACAGTATCCTAATCATGTGAACAAAAAAAAATAGTAGGTATAGATGTTGGGGGACTCTCCCAACAAGCACTTTTTTCTTTAAAATCCTTTTAGCTAGGCATGATGATTTTAATGATGCTCACACAAAAGATAAGAATTGAAACATAATGGGAGCATCATGAAGCATATGAAAAGCACATTTAAGTCTAACCCACTTCCTATGCATAGTGATTTTGTGAGCAAACAACTTATGGGAACAAGAATCAACTTGCATAGGAAGGCAAAACGAGTGCAACTTCAAAAATTTCAACACATAGAGAGGAAACTTGATATTTTAGCAATATGTAAGAGCACATGTTCCTCTCTCATAGTAGTTTTCACTAGCATCATGAATGAATTCAACAATATAACTATCACATAAAGCATGCTTTTCATGATCCAAAAGCATAGAAATTTTACTACTCTCCACATAAGCAAATTCCTTCTCATGAATAGCAGCGTGAGCAAACTCAACAAAATAACTATCATGTGAGGCATAATCCAATTGAAAATTAAAATCATGATGACAAGTTTCATGGTTATCATTATTATTTATAGCATACATGTCATCACAATAATCATCATAGATAGGAGGCATGCTATCATCATAATAAATTTGCTCATCAAAACTTGGGGGACTAAAAATATCATCTTCATCAAACATAGCATCCCCAAGCTTGTGGCTTTGCATATCATTAGCATCATGGATATTCAAAGAATTCAAACTAACAACATTGCAATCATGCACATCATTCAAAGATTTAGTGCCAAACATTTTAATGCATTCTTTTTCTAACACTTTGGCACAATTATCGGAATCCTTATTTCCACGAAAGACATTAAAAAGGTGAAGCATATGAGGCAACCTCAATTCCATTTTTTTGTAGTTTTCTTTTATAGACGTAACTAGTGACAAAACAAGAAACTAAAAGATTCGATTGCAAGATCTAAAGATATACCTTCAAGCACTAACCTCGCCGGCAACGGCGCCAGAAAAGTGCTTAGTTGACGGGGTGTGAGTGCCGCTTACCTAGCCTCCACGGCAACGGGCCAGAAAAGATCTTGATGTCTACTATGCAACCTTATTCCTGTAGACGTTGTTGGGCCTCCAAGTGCAGAGGTTTGTAGGACAGCAGCAAATTTCCCTCAAGTGGATGACCTAAGGTTTATCAATCCGTGGGAGGCGTAGGTTGAAGATGGTCTCTCTCGAACAACCCTGCAACCAAATAACAAAGGGTCTCTTGTGTCCCCAACATACCCAATACAATGGTAAATTTTATAGGTGCACTAGTTTGGCGAGAGATGGTGATACAAGTGCAATATGGATAGTAGATATAGGTTTTTGTAATCTGAAAATATAAAAACAGCAAGGTAACTAACGGTAAAAGTGAGCGAAAACGGTATTGCAATGCTAGGAAATAAGGCCTAAGGTTCATACTTTCACTAGTGCAAGTTCTCTCAACAATGATAATATAATTAGATCATATAACAATCCCTCAACGTGCAACAAAGAGTCACTCCAAAATCACTAATAGCAGAGAACAAACGAAGAGATTATTGTAGGGTATGAAACCACCTCAAAGTTATTCTTTCTGATCGATCTATTGGGATATTCCTATAAGTGTCACAAATAGCCCTAGAGTTTGTACTAAAATAACACCTTAAGATACACATCAACCAAAACCCTAATGTCACCTAGATACTCCAATGTCACCACAAGTATCCACGGGTTTGATTATACGATATGCATCACACAATCTCAGATTCATCTATTCAAACCAACACAAAGATCGAAGAGTGCCCCAAAGTTTCTACCGGAGAGTCAATACGAAAACGTGTGCCAACCTTGCGTAAGTTCACAAGGTCACAGAACCCGCAAGTTGATCACCAAAACATACATCAAGTGGATCGCGTGAATATCCCATTGTCACCACAGATAAGCACATGCAAGACATACATCAAGTGTTCTCGAATCCTTGAAGACTCAATCCGATAAGATAACTTCAAAGGGAAAACTCAATCCATTACAAGAGGGTAGAGGGGGGGGACATCATAAGATCCAACTATAATAGAAAAGCTCGCGGTACATCAAGATCGTGCCAAATCAAGAACACGAGAGAGAGAGATCAAACACATAGCTACTGGTACATACCCACAGCCCCGAGGGTGAGCTACTCCCTCCTCGTCATTGAGATCGCCGGGATGATGAAGATGGCCACCTGTGATGATTTCCCCCTCCGGCGGGGTGCCGGAACAGGGTTCCGATTGGTTTTTGGTAGATACAAAGGCTTGCGGTGGCGGAACTCCCAATCTAGGTTTATTTCTGGGGGTTTCTGTATTTATAGGAATTGTTGGCGCCGGTTTCAAGTCAGGGGGTCCACGAGGAGCCCACAAGATCGGAGGGCACGCCCGGGGGGTAGGGCGCGCCCTCCACCCTTGTGGAGGCCTCGTGGCTCTTCTGGCCCAACTCTTTTGCTTCGGGGGCTTCTTCTGGTCCATAAAAAATCACCGTAAATTTTCAGCTCATTTGGACTCCATTTGATATTCCTTTTCTACGAAACTCAAAAATAAGGAAAAAAACAAAAACTAGCACTGGGCTCTAGGTTAATAGGTTAGTCCGAAAAATCATATAAAATAGCATATAAATGCATATAAAACATCCAAGATGGATAATATAATAGCATGGAACAATAAAAAATTATAGTTACGTTGGAGAGGTATCAAATTCTAGCATGAATAATAAACCTTTATCATGAATAAGAAAATATAAAATAACAACTTTATTATTGCCTCTAGGGCATATTTCCTTCACAATATTGGTAGGTGGCGGCGACTAGAGCCGAACCCGCCAAAAGCCAACGTACTCCTTCGAGTCCTTGGCAAAATGTCATCAGTATTCTCGAGCCATCATGTATCACCCCTAGTCTAGAACTCCGACAATAGCCCCTGAACCATTTTTGAAGTTGGCAACGCTCCTCGGTTCTTCCGAACTGTTCTCCGTATGCGGTCTTCAGTCTTGAAAGCTGGTTCAACAAATCAACCCTCTCCGATCTCGAGTATCTCCAAGGTGTATCCAAAGAGTTCACATGTCGGGCATCCAAGGAGCCCCTTCTAGGTTCCCTTAGTATTTATCAGACGTCTTGTTATTTTCGTGCGACACCTCTGGTTAATTTTTTTCCCATGCAACGGTGTGTACTTGCAGCCAAGCGCCAACGTCGTACTGCATCTAAGGTGACATAGACCACCTCGGTCTTGAAAATTTTGAAGGAGTTTAGTCGAGCTTCACGCTGGAAAAGTCTCATGTGGAGCCAGCCACTCGCGTCGGCCTCCATGCGAAACTACTTCCGAGGTGGTGCACCACCTCAGTCTTGGGCCATTTTTTGCCATTTTTTCTGATTGGTGCAATTCATTCTCTGCTGAGATGTGTAGCCAATGGCCCTCAAGGTGTGCGCCAGCCTAAAATATGGCTTGCACATGAAGAATAGAATAAAACCGCTAATCCGAGTAGCCCCGGGGATACCTGGTTGATTTGCGAAATCGGCCCGAGGATCAAATCCTTGATCAGCACCATACATTAGGAATAGAAATGCGGTGTGCTGTAGCCGCCGAGCCTCTGTCAGGTGTGGCCAACCGACCTGAGGATCATAACCTGCTCGGAAACCGTATTGCATTGAACTTTTCTGCATTGAATCGTCAATGCAGTAGGCCCCGAGACTTGAGTTGGACAACATGGAAACCCTAAGATCGTATCTCCTACGGAACTAGTTCAGCTAACGTTTGCATTTTGCCATTGCCAAGGTGTAGCTTGGCAGGGAAGATGTCAAACTACGAGTCAGAAAAGAATTTTTTGTTGGAGATATGCCCTAGAGGCAATCATGTATGATGGTATTTCCCATGTGTTTATGAATAAAGATAGTCCTTGGACATTATCAGTGATGTGTATCAGCAAGTACGTGACTTGTTTGTGGGACTATAAATTGTATGATGACTATCCCAAAAGGTCCCAAGTCAAAATGGCTGTGTGGACACGCAGCCAAATAGAGTAGCATATGACACAGCGGATGGTTCGGTCTCACTGGCCATGGAGCATTGGATGCTAGCCGGATAATATGGACTTGAAAGGATCTGGTCGGATTTGACATAGTCGGATTCGAGTCCAGATAAGGTCCGAGTCGGACAGACCCCACTATGAGACGTAGTGATATGTCATCTCTGACTCTCTACTTCAACGTACGTTCTGTGTCCTAAGACCTGAGCTAGCGCATGTACTCGGGATGGAGACAGACCTACTTTGCGGCCGACTAAATGCTACTCCGTAACTGGGAAATTATAATGGTAGGTTTCAAACTTGTCCAGACCCATGCTGTGAGACATGGTCGAGCAAGATGAGATTTGCCCCTTCGATCAGGAGAGATATACTCTGGACCCTGCGTCTGATCTGACCAAGATAAGCATGGCCATGCGACAAGGATTATGAGATAATCCAGTTGGTGGTCGGCATCACTGAAATGAGAAAGAGGCTGGTTTAGCACAATGATGACATATTCGTCTTGAGTTCGGCAACATATATCGTGTGGCAAAGGGAACAGAAGTGTGACATGTTGCAAGGTTTGTAAAATAACTTTACACACACATGGGAGTTGGCACGTTCTGCTAGGAGCTGCAACCAACTATCGACTCGGGTTGTGTCCATGTGTAAGCGATACGTCTCGAATGTATCTATAATTTTTTATTTTTTCATGCTATTATATTATCAATCTTGGATGTTTTATATGCTATTTTATATCATTTTTTGGGACTAACCTATTAACCTAGTGCCAAGTGCCAGTTGTTGTTTTTTCCTTGTTTTTGCCTCTACAGAAAATCAATGCCAAACAGAGTCAAAATGGAACAAAACTATTTGATGATTTTTCTTGGACCACTAGACACCCTAGAAGCTTCGGGAGGAGGCTAGAGAGCCACGAGGCGACGACAAGCTCGTAGGGCGCGCCCCCGGGGGGCCCTCCAAGCTTGTGGGCTCCCTGTGGCTCATCTTACCCTAATTATTCTTCTATAAGTACCCAAATATTCCCCATAGACCAGAGGACACATAAAAAATACTTATCCACCGCCGCAAGTTCTGTCTTCACGAGATCCCATCTGGAGGCCTTTTTCGAAAATCTGCCGGAGGGGGATTCGATCACGGAGGGCTTCTACATCAACCTTGCCGCCTTTCCGATGATGTGTGAGTAGTTTACCACAAACCTATGGGTCCATAGCTAGTCGCTAGATGGCTTCTTCTCTCTCTTTGATCTTCAATACAATGTTCTCCTCAATGTTCTTCGAGATCTATTCGATGTAATCTTCTTTTGCGGTGCGTTTGTTGAGATCCGATGAATTGTTGGGTTATGATCAGATTATCTATGAATATTATTTGAGTCTTCTCTTAACTCTTTTATGCATGATTAAGATACCTTTGTATTTCTCTCCGATCTATTGATTTGGTTTGGCCAACTAGATTGATATTTCTTGCCATGGGAGAGGTGATTTGTAATGGGCTCAATCTTGCGGTGCATATTCCCAGAGACAGAAAGGGACATGACACGTATTTGTATTTTTGCCATTAAGGATAAAAAGATGGGGTTTGTTCATATTGATTGGATATATCCCTCTACATCATGTCATCTTGCTTATTGTGTTACTCCATTCTTGTTAACTTAATACACTAGATGCATGCTGGATAGCGGTCGATGTGTGGAGTAACAGTTAGTAGATGCAGGCAGGAGTCGGTCTACTTGTCATGAACGTGATGCCTATATTCCTGATCATTGCCTGAGATATCTTCATAACTATGCGCTTTTCTATCAATTGCTCAACCGTAATTTGTTTACCCGTCGTATGCTTTCTTTCAAGAGAGAAGCCTCTAGTGAAAACTATGGCCCCCAGGTCTATTTTATCATATTATTTTCAGATCTATAAAAACAAAAACCCAAAAATACCTTGCTGCAATTTATTTACCTTTATCTTATTTTGCACTTTTACTCATCTTTTATATCTATTGATAACCCACAAGTATAGGGCATCGTTTGTAGCCTTCTTCGATAATAAGAGCGTCGAACCCAACAAGGAGCTAAAGGTACAACAAATATTCCCTCAAGTTCTATCGACCACCGATACAACTCTACGCACACTTGACGTTTGCTTCACCTATAACAAGAATAAAACTAGAAGTACTTTGCGAGAATAAAACTACGAATAAATTGTAAGGTAATAAAAGTAGATAGCTTTTGTTAACAAGAAAGTCATTTGTCCCTAGGCAATCGATAACAAGTACCGGTAATCATTCTTGCAATTTTATATGAGGGAGAGGCATGAGCTAACATACTTTCTCTACTTGGATCATATGCACTTATGATTGGAACTCTAGCAAGCATCCGCAACTACTAAAGATCATTAAGATCGTGAAACGCAACCATAGCATTAAGTATCATGTCCTCTTTATCACTACAGGAATCAGGAACTTTGCCGTCAGCCATGGCGGATGGCAAAGGCACACATAGCGGACGACAAAGACCTTTGCCGTCGGCCAGCTGACGGCAACACGTCCGGCTGAACAGGCTATGGCAAAGGCTTCTTTGCCATCTGCTGGCGGACGACAAAGATAGAAAGGTCTTTGTCGTCCGCCAGCCGACGGGAAAGAGCCTGGACGGCGCACGTGTCAGCTTAGGTCCGTTAAGGGGTTAACGGCGTGCATTGCCGTCGGCTGGCGGATGACAAAGACCTTTGTATCTTTGCCTTCAGCCAGCGGACGGCAAATAGCATTGAATCATTGCCGTCGGCCAGAGGACGGCCAAGCTTGCCATGTGGCAGCACCTGGGGGGCTTGCTTATTTGGTAGCTTTGCCGTCAGCTGGCTGATGACAAATATTAAACGTTCTTTGCCGTCCGCTGGCGGACGGCAAAGCAACAAAATAGGCAGCCTACTGGCCCAGGTTGCACAGGTAGCTGACACGTGGCATGTTTGCCGTCCGCTAGCCGATGGCAAAGCTCTTTGCTGTCCGCCAGCTGACGGCAAAGAGTTTATATAGCCCCTGTTTTTTTTCTGTTTTTCTTGAAATCATTCAATTTGACAGAATTTCACACATATATATATATACACACACATATGAAAATACTTTCGACAAGCATACCAACACATATACATACCAAATCATATCCCTGCCATATGGATATGATCATCCAACACATATACATAGCAAATGGTTTCATCCAACACATATACATAGACAACATATCCAAAAACAAGCATACAATGGTTTCATCCATACATACATATATAGGTAGCAAGTTTGACATTGTTCATCGTACAAAATCAAAACAAGAAGGAAGCATAAAGAGAAGAGTAGACTCCATCAACGCAAGCTTCCTCATCTAAAGCAAATCTGCAAATTGGGAAAAAAGCAAGTTAGAAGAAGAAGACTATCTAGAAAAAGAAGAAGAAGAAGAAGAAGAAGAAGAAGAGGAAGAAAAGGAAGAAGAAGAAGAAGAATTTTTCTTCTCTTTCTTTTTCTCCTCTCCTCTATTTTATCTTCTTCTTCTAACTAAGGTAGGTAAAAATGCCATTTTATTGCTAAGCTAGGTAAAAATGCTAAGTGTAGGTCATTTTAGAGCTAAGCTAGGTAAATAGGTCATTTTAGAGCTTACTAAGGTTATTATGTCATTTTCGAGGAAAGTAAGGTAAGTCTATATCATTTTGGAGGTAACAAAGATTATCATGACATTTTTTAGGAAAGAAAGCTAAGTATAGCTCATTTTTTGTCTAACTTAGGTAGTTATGCCATTTAGGAGGAAAGTAAGCTAAGTATGCATTTGTTGAGCAAAACACTAGAGAAAACTTACCCTCATCACAACAAATGCGATGAAGATCGCAACTAAGGTAAAGATTGATCCAACGGCATAATGATACCAAGCCTCATTATCAATGGCATATTTTCTAATCTTCTTAAGCTTCAGGCGCATTGCATCCATCTTCAAGCGCATTGCATTCATCTTCATCTTGTGATCATCGACGACATCGGCAACATACAACTCCAATGTCATCTTCTCTTCTTCAATTCTTTTAATTTTTTCTTTCAAATACTCATTTTTCTTTTTCAACTCAAATGTTCTTTCTTTGCATAATCTATCCGGGGGGGAGATTGAGTGGAAAGACAAATACAGGCTAACAACTATATTGGGCTGCCGTCAGACCAAACACACTGAACCCATCCGTGCTGATGCCGACTCGAGGATGCCTAGGATCTACCGCATTTTCATCATGTAATGCATCGAAGCTCTTCCATGCTTCACCGTCCGATGTGTGCACCATCATCAGCTTC
The DNA here is from genome assembly GCF_002575655.3 of Aegilops tauschii subsp. strangulata. Classification (NCBI taxonomy): domain Eukaryota; kingdom Viridiplantae; phylum Streptophyta; class Magnoliopsida; order Poales; family Poaceae; genus Aegilops; species Aegilops tauschii. The sequence continues at coordinate 493,568,049 of NC_053039.3, forward strand.
CCATCTGCATCTAGTTGGGTTTTTTTTGCCCATTTTGTGCCATGTCATATGTCTTGTCATCTCTTCGACCATGAAAAGACGTTGAAGTCTTGGTACGATTGGCATATACCGAAGAACATTAACGGGTATTTTGGTCTGCGTCTTCTCACCCATACCGTTGTATACCACAACATACCTGGATGACTTGCAAATGGGACAATAGTTCAAGTCCGCATACTGAAGCCTAAATAAGACACATCCTTTCTCACAGGCATGTATCTTCTCATAGGGAATCTTAAGAGCACGGAGAATTTTGTCTGACTGGTACAGGTTTGCAGGTAGTACATGGCCTTTGGGTAGAAAACATCCAATTATTGTCATAATTGCGTCATAGCATTATCTGCCCAAGTTGAATTGAGCCTTCAGAGCCATTATTTGTGAGATGGCATCCAGCTGACAAAGCTCAGTATGCTCGTGGAGAGGACGTTTCGAAGACTCCAACATTTCATTGAAGGCCTTTGCAGATTCCTCCATCTCATCGTCCGAGTCCCGAGCATCATCAAAGTCTTGCACCATGTCTTGCATCCCGGTACCATGCTCGTCGGTGCAACGAAGAAGCACCTCGGCTCTGGCACGTTGGGCAGACTCGCCATGAAATGTAATCTAGCGTAAAACCCCACTTCTACAGGTGTTCGCCCATTTCATCCTGTGTCCTCTTGTGCCAATTGTTGCACCCGGCGCAGGGGCACCATGTTGTCCTCTGGCCATTTGCAAATGCGGCTCTCAGAAACCCCTTGGTTTTTGTTAACCATTCAGTGGTCATGTCTTTCTGACTAGTGTGACCGGTGTACATCCACGCACGATCAGTCATCTTGCCTAGCTAATGGACACATAAGATATATATATATATATATATATCGGCATGTATATATTCACCAGTTAATGGAGTTTGTCACTTATTACGTCCATGCAACCTAGACGCTAATAGGTAAAGATAGGTCATAATCCCGCCCGAGTATGTGTAGATTAGGTTCGTTTTCCCATGCTCTGCTCCGGATCCGATGCAAAATTTCGGCAGCACCTCCCCGCTGTTCTCCTGATACACGTCTCGGCAATAAGTAGAGAGGATGTGTACCCGCAGAACAACTGGGAGGCACTGACGAAATTCTGCATCGGATCCGGAGCAGAGCATATGGGAAAACGAACCCAATCTACACATACTCGGTCTGTCCATGGATAACGTTGGACAATTCGAAAGAATCACGGTTATAAATATGCAAATGCATGCATATTTATAGATGTAACCCTTTCGAATGGGAGACGCATAGTGGTCATGCATACTGATGATTGAAGACTGATACGTCCATTTTGCATCATGCTTTTATATCGATATTTATTGCATTATGGGCTGTTATTACACATTATGTCACAATACTTATGCCTATTCTCTCTTATTTTACAAGGTTTACATAAGGAGGGAGAATGCCGACAGCTGGAATTCTGGGCTGGAAAAGGAGAAAATATTAGAGACCTATTCTGCACAACTCCAAAAGTCCTGAAACTCCACGAAAGTTATTTTTGGAAATAATAAAAAATATTGAGCGGAAGAAATACAACAGGGGGCCCACACCCTGGCCACGAGGGTGGGGGCGCGCCCTACCCCCGTGGGCGCGCCCCCTGCCTCGTGGGCCCCCTGTTGGCCCTCCGGTGCCCATCTTCTGCTATATGAAGTCTTTCGTCCGAAGAAAAATCATAAGCAAGCTTTCGGGACGATACTCCGCGGCCACGAGGCAGAACCTTGGCCGAACCAATCTAGGGCTCCGGCAGAGCTGTTCTGCCGGGGACACTTCCGTCCGGGAGGGGGAAATCATCGCCATCGTGATCACCAACGCTCCTCTCATCGGGAGAGGGCAATCTCCATCAACATCTTCACCAGCACCATCTCCTCTCAAACCCTAGTTCATCTCTTGTATCCAATTCTTGTCTCTAAGTCTGGGATTGGTACCAGTAGGTTGCTAGTAGTGTTGATTACTCCTTGTAGTTGATGCTAGTTGGTTTATTTGGTGGAAGATCATATGTTGATATCCTATATGCATATTAATACCCCTCTGATTATGAACATGAATATGCTTTGTGAGTAGTTACGTTTGTTCATGAGGACATGGGAGAAGTCTTGCTATTAGTAGCCATGTGAATTTGGTATTCGTTCGATATTTTGATGAGATGCATGTTGTCTATCCTCTAGTGGTGTTATGTGAACGTCGACTACATAACACTTCACCATTATTTGGGCCTAGAGGAAGGCATTGGGAAGTAATAAGTAGATGATGGGTTGCTAGAGTGACAGAAGCTTAAACCCTAGTTTATGCGTTGCTTCGTAAGGGGCTGATTTGGATCCATATGTTTCATGCTACGGTTTGGTTTACCTTAATACTTTTGTTGTAGTTGCGGATGCTTGCAATAGAGGTTAATCATAAGTGGGATGCTTGTCCAAGTAAGGGCAGCACCCAAGCACCGGTCCACCCACATATCAAATTATCAAAGTACCGAATGCGAATCATATGAACGTGATGAAAACTAGCTTGACGATAATTCCCATGTGTCCTCGGGAGCGCTTTTCTCTATATAAGAGTTTGTCCAGGCTTGTCCTTTGCTACAAAAAGGATGGGGCCACCTTGCTGCACTTTATTTAATTTTGTTACTTGTTGCTCGTTACAAATGATCCTATCACAAAACTATCTGTTACCTATAATTTCAGTGCTTGCAGAGAATACCTTGCTAAAAACCGCTTATCATTTCCTTCTACTCCTCGTTGGGTTCGACACTCTTACTTATCGAAAGGACTATGATAGATCCACTATACTTGTGGGTCATCAAGACTCTTATCTGGCGCCGTTGCCGGGGAGTGAAGCGCCTTTGGTAGGTGGAATTTGGTAAGGAAAATTTTATATAGTGTGCTGAAATTTACTGTCACTTGTTACTATGGAAAGTAATCCTCTGAGGGGCTTGTTCGGGGTTGTTGGGGATCGCAGCAGAAATTTAAAATTTTCTACGCATCACCAAGATCAATCTATGGAGTTTACTAGCAACGAGAGGGAAGGAGTGCATCTACATACCATTGTAGATCGCGAGCGGAAGCGTTCAAGTGAACGGGGTTGATGGAGTCGTACTCGTCGTGATCCAAATCACCGATGACCGAGCGCCGAACGGACGACACCTCCACGTTCAACACACGTACGGAGCAGCGATGTCTCCTCCTTCTTGATCCATCAAGGGGGAAGGAGAGGTTGATGGAGATCCAGCAGCACGACGGCGTGGTGGTGGAAGTAGCGGGGATCCCGGCAGGGCTTCGCCAAGCGCAAGCGGGAGGGAGAGGTGTCACGGGAGGGAGAGGGAGGCGCCAGGGGCTAGGGTACTGCTGCCCTCCCTCCCCCCACTATATATAGGGGTCCTGGGGGGCGCCGGCCCCCTGGAGATCCCATCTGAGGGGGGGCGGCCAAGGGGGTGGCTTGCCCCCCAAGCCAAGTGGGGCGCCCCCCACCACCAGGGTTTCCAACCCTAGGCGCAGGGGAGGCCCAAGGGGGGCGCACCAGCCCACCAGGGGCTGGTTCCCCTCCCCACTTCAGCCCATGGGCCCCTTCGGTACAGGTGGCCCCACCTGGTGGACCCCCGGGACCCTTCCGGTGGTCCCGGTACAATACCGATAATCCCCGAAACTTTCCCGATGGCCGAAACTGGACTTCCTATATATAATTCTTCACCTCCGGACCATTCCGGAACTCCTCGTGACGTCCGGGATCTCATCCGGGACTCCGAACAACTTTTGGGTTTCCGCATACTAATATCTCTACAATCCTAGCGTCACCGAACCTTAAGTGTGTAGACCCTACGGGTTCGGGAGACATGCAGACATGACCGAGACGACTCTCCGGTCAATAACCAACAGCCGGATCTGGATACCCATGTTGGCTCCCACATGTTCCTCGATGATCTCATCGGATGAACCATGATGTCGAGGATTCAATCAATCCTGTATACAATTCCCTTTGTCAATCGGTACGTTACTTGCCCGAGATTCGATCGTCGGTATCCCAATACCTCGTTCAATCTCGTTACCGGCAAGTCACTTTACTCGTACCGTAATGCATGATCCCGTGACCAAACACTTGGTCACATTGAGCTCATTATGATGATGCATTATCGAGTGGGCCCAGAGATACCTCTCCGTCATACGGAGTGACAAATCCCAGTCTCGATCCATGCCAACCCAACAGACACTTTCGGAGATACCCGTAGTGCACCTTTATAGTCACCCAGTTACGTTGTGACGTTTGGTACACCCAAAGCACTCCTACGGTATCCGGGAGTTGCACGATCTCATGGTCTAAGGAAATGATACTTGACATTGGAAAAGCTCTAGCAAACGAACTACACGATCTTTTGTGCTATGCTTAGGATTGGGTCTTGTCCATCACATCATTCTCCTAATGATGTGATCCCGTTATCAATGACATCCAATGTCCATAGTCAGGAAACCATGACTATCTGTTGATCAACGAGCTAGTCAACTAGAGGCTCACTAGGGACATGTTGTGGTCTATGTATTCACACATGTATTACGATTTCCGGATAACACAATTATAGCATGAACAATAGACAATTACCATGAACAAGGAAATATAATAATAACCATTTTATTATTGCCTCTAGGGCATATTTCCAACAGGGGTATCTTCACCCCGACCAGTAGAGCAAAGAGTTGCTCCTCAACCTACTGAACCCACTGAAAATGAAAATGTCTGCTTTGAAATTCCTTCGGGTATGTTAGAAAAACTGCTAGCTAATCCTTTTGCAGGAGATGGAACAATGCATCCTGATGAGCACCTAATCTATGTTGATGAAGTTTGTGGATTATTTAAGCTTGCAGGTATACCCAATGATGTTATTGAGAAGAAGGTCTTCCCTTCATCTTTGAAGGGAGATGCATTGACATGGTATAGGCTATGTGATGATACGGGGTCATGGAACTACAAACGATTGAAATTGGAATTTCATCAGAAGTTTTATCCTATGCATCTTGTTCATCGTGATCGCAATTATATATATAATTTTTGGCCTCGCGAAGGAGAAAGAATCGCTCAAGCTTGGGGGAGGCTTAAATCAATGTTATATTCATGCCCCAATCATGAGCTCCCAAGAGAAATAATTATTCAAAGTTTTTATGCTCGGCTTTCTGATAACAATCGCACCATGCTCGATACTTCTTGTGCTGGCTCTTTTATGATGAAGACTATTGAATTCAAATGGGATTTATTGGAAAGAATTAAACGCAACTCTGAAGATTGGGATCTCGACGAAGGTAAGGAGTCAGGTATGACACCTAAGTTTGGTTGTGTTAAATCTTTTATGGATACCGATGTTTTCCGTAAATTTAGCACTAAATATGGACTTGACTCTGAGATAGTAGCTTCCCTTTGTGAATCTTTTGCTGCTCACGTTGATCTCCCCTAGGAGAAGTGGTTTAAATATCATCCTCCCATAGAAGTAAAAGTAGCTGCACCTATTAAAGTTGAAGAAAAGACTATCACTTATAATGATCCTATTGTTCCTACTACTTATGTTGAGAAACCACCTTTCCCTGTTAGAATAAAGGATCATGTTAAAGCTTCAACTGTGGTTCATAAAAGCAATATTAGAACCTATACACCTCCTGAGCAAGTTAAAGTTGAACCTAATATTGCTATAGTTAAAGATCTCTTGTCTGATAATATTGATGGGCATGTTATTCATTTCCGTGATGAAACTGCTAGAATTGCTAAACCTTGTGCTAAAGATAAACATAGACATGTGGTAGGCATGCCTGTTATTTCTGTTAAAATAGGAGATCATTGTTATCATGGCTTATGTGACATGGGTGCTAGTGCTAGTGCAATACCTATTGACTTATACAAAGAAATTATGCATGATATTGCACCTACTGAGTTAGAAGAAATTGATGTCACAATTAAACTTGCCAATAGGGATACTATTTCACCCATGGGAATTGTTAGAGATGTTGAAGTCTTGTGTGGGAAAACTAAATATCCTACTGATTTTCTTGTTCTTGGTTCCCCACAAGATAGCTTTTGTCCCATTATTTTTGGTAGACCCTTCTTGAACACTGTTAATGCTAAGATAGACTGCGAAAAGGATGTTGTTACTATTGGTTTGGCTTATATGTCTCATGAGTTTAATTTCTCTAAATTTAGTAGACAACACCGTGAAGAGGAATTGCCTGGTAAGGATGAAATAATTGGTCTTGCTTCTATTGCCGTACCTCCTAGTGATCCTTTAGAACAATATTTGCTAGACCATGAAAATGATATGTTTATAAACGAAAGAAGGGAAATAGATGAAGTATTCTTTAAAACGGAACCTATCCTGAAACACAATTTGCCTGTTGAAATCCTAGGGGATCCTCCTCCACCTAAGGGTGATCCCATGTTTGAGCTTAAACCATTGCCTGATACTCTTAAGTATGCTTATCTTGATGAAAAGAAGATATATCCTCTTATTATTAGTGCTAACCTTTCAGAGCATGAAGAAGAGAGATTATTGAAAACTCTGAAGAAGCACCGTGCTGCTATTGGATATACTCTTGATGATCTTAAGGGCATTAGTCCCACTCTATACCAACACAAAATAAATTTGGAGAAAGATGCCAAACCAGTTCGTGATCACCAACGACGGCTGAATCCTAAGATGGAAGAAGTGGTAAGAAAGGAAATACTAAAGCTCCTTGAGGCAGGTATAATTTATCCCATTGCTGATAGTCAGTGGGTAAGTCCTGTCCATTGTGTCCCTAAGAAGGGAGGTATTACTGTTGTTCCTAATGATAAAGATGAATTGATCCCGCAAAGAATTATTACAGGTTATAGGATGGTAATTGATTTTTGCAAATTAAATAAGGATACTAAAAAGGATCATTACCCCTTACCTTTTATCGATCAAATGCTAGAAGATTATCCAAACATACACATTTTTGCTTTCTAGATGGTTATTCTGGTTTCTCTCAAATACCTGTGTCAGCTGATGATCAATCAAAGACCACTTTTACTTGCCCTTTCGGTACTTTTGCTTATAGACGTATGCCTTTTGGTTTATGTAATGCACCTGCTACCTTTCAAAGATGCATGATGGCTATATTCTCTGACTTTTGTGAAATGATTTGTGAGGTTTTCATGGACGATTTCTCCGTCTATGGATCCTCTTTTGATGATTGCTTGAGCAACCTTGATCGAGTTTTACAGAGATGTGAAGAAACTAACCTTGTCTTGAATTTGGAGAAGTGCCACTTTATGGTTAATGAAGGTATTGTCTTGGGGCATAAAGTTTCTGAAAGAGGTATTGAGGTTGATAAAGCCAAGGTTGATGCTATTGAAAAGATGCCATGTCCCAAGGACATCAAAGGTATAAGAAGTTTCCTTGGTCACACCGGTTTTTATAGGAGGTTCATTAAGGACTTCTCAAAAATTTCTCGGCCTCTGACTAATTTATTACAAAAAGATATACCATTTTTCTTTGATGATGATTGTGTAGAAGCATTTGAAATACTTAAGAAAGCATTGATCTCTGCACCTATTGTTCAGCCACCTGATTGGAATTTACCCTTTGAAATTATGTGTGATGCTAGTGATTATGCTGTAGGTGCTGTTCTAGGGCAAAGAGTTGATAAGAAATTAAATGTTATTCAATATGCTAGTAAAACTCTAGACAATGCTCAAAGAAATTATGCTACTACTGAAAAAGAATTCTTAGAAGTTGTATTTGCTTGTGATAAGTTCAGACCTTATATTGTTGATTCTAAAGTAACTATTCACATAGATCATGCTGCTATTAAATATCTTATGGAAAAGAAAGATGCTAAACCTAGACTTATTAGATGGGTTCTCTTGCTACAAGAATTTGATTTGCATATTCTTGATAGAAAGGGAGCTGAGAACCCCGTTGCAGACAACTTGTCTAGGTTAGAAAATGTTCTTGATGACCCACTACATATTGATGATAGCTTTCCTGATGAACAATTAAATGTCATAAATGCTTCTCGCATTGCTCCATGGTATGCTGATTATGCTAATTACATTGTTGCTAAATTTATACCACCTAGTTTCACATACCAGCAGAAGAAAAAGTTTTTCTATGATTTGAGACATTACTTTTGGGATGACCCACATCTTTATAAAGAAGGAGTAGATGGTGTTATTATACGTTGTGTACCTGAGCATGAACAGGAACAGATCCTACGCAAGTGTCACTCCGAAGCTTATGGAGGACACCACGCTGGAGATAGAACTGCACATAAGGTATTGCAATCCGGTTTTTATTGGCCTACTCTCTTCAAGGATGCCCGTAAGTTTGTTTTATCTTGTGATGAATTCCAAAGAATTGGTAATATTAGTAGACGTCAAGAAATTCCTATGAATTATTCACTTGTTATTGAACCATTTGATGTTTGGGGCTTCGATTATATGGGACCTTTTCCTGCCTCTAATGGACACACACATATTTTAGTTGCGGTTGATTACGTTACTAAGTGGGTAGAAGCGATTCCAACTAGTAGTGCTGATCATAGCACATCTATTAAAATTCTTAAAGAAGTTATTTTTCCGAGGTTTGGAGTCCCTAGATATTTAATGACCGATGGTGGTTCACATTTCATTCATGGTGCTTTCCGAAAAATGCTTGCTAAATATGATGTTAATCATAGAATTGCATCTCCTTATCACCCACAGTCTAGTGGTCAAGTAGAATTGAGCAACAGAGAGCTCAAATTAATTTTGCAAAAGATTGTTAACAGATCTAGAAAGAATTGGTCCAAGAAACTTGATGATGCATTATGGGCCTATAGAACTGCATATAAAAATCCTATGGGTATGTCTCCGTATAAAATGGTTTATGGAAAAGCATGTCAGTTACCTCTCGAACTAGAGCATAAGGCTTATTGGGCTATTAAGGAACTCAATTATGATTTCAAACTTGCCGGTGAGAAGAGGTTATTTGACATTAGCTCACTTGATGAATGGAGAACCCAAGCCTATGAGAATGCCAAGTTGTTTAAAGAAAAGGTTAAAAGATGGCATGAAAAAAGAATACAAAAGCGTGAGTTTAATGTAGGTGATTATGTATTGCTAAACAACTCTCGTTTAAGATTTTTTGCAGGAAAACTTCTCTCTAAATGGTAAGGCCCTTACGTTATCGAGGAGGTCTATCGTTCCGGTGCCATAAAAATCAACAACATCGAGGGCACAAATCCGAAGGTGGTGAACGGTCAAAGAATTAAACATTATATCTCAAGTAATCCTATAAATGTTGAAACTAATGTTATTGAAACCGTAACCCCGGAGGAATACATAGGGGACACTTTCCGGAATGTTTCAGACTCCGAAAAGGAGTAGGTATGTGGTACGGTAAGTAAACCGACTCCAAAACAGTTCTAAAGGCAATTTTTCTCCGTTTTGGAATATTTAGAAAAATAGAAAAATAAGAAGCAGTCCAGGAAGGACACGAGGGCTCCACGAGGGTGGAGGGCGCGCCCTACCCCCCTGGCCGCGCCCCCCTGCCTCGTGGGCACCTCGCGCTCTCCGGACTCCGTTTTCTTGCACGATACGTATTTTGGTCGTTAAAAATTCATTATATAATCTCCCGAAGGTTTTGACTCCCGTATCACGCAATTGTCCTCTGTTCTCGTTTTGAGCTGTTTCTTTGACAGATCTAGATCATCATGACGTCTCCAAGTGCCCCCAAGGACAAGTTCTTCGAGAAGGTCATCAACCCCTACCTCGCGGAGGTGCTGCAACACCCTCAAACCATTGAGATGCGTGATTGGTTGCTGCACATCCGCGATGTTGAGGGACCACGGAGGACCGGAAGCGTGGAGACAAGGCGTGAAGCAATGGAGCAATAAGTTTTCGTGCCAGGAGATGGTGGAGCGTGGACTTGACTCCAATCACATAATGATCACGGAGTTCACCAACAACCACAAGCTGGATGCCAAGGACATTGGGGAGGCTATCTTCAAGCTCCACGAGAAAATCAAGCACCTCCAAGCCCAAATCTATGACCTGCAAAACCAAAACTGTGAGTATGAATATAGATTCAAAAGGTTGAGTTTGGCTGCAGATTTGAGGATCCCGGAGACTCGATCATCCTTCTATGATGGTGAGCCTATGCCTTGGAAGATGGACGACAAGCCTACATCATCAACAATCCCTTCACCAGCCAAGGAGACATAATCACATGAGTATGGGCACTCCCCTTGGCAACTGCCAAGCTTGGGGGAGATGCCCCGGTACCGTATCACCACTACATCTCCTTTCTTTACCGTTTTTCTTAGTTCAATCCTATTAGTAGTATCTTGATCCAGTAGAATAAAATTTTGGTGTGATCTATTTTTGAGTTTTGCTTTATGATCCCTCTATGTAATCGAGTCCGTGAGCTATATATAATAAAGATTAGTGTTGAGTCAAGGGCTTGATTATCTTGCTATGATCTTGAGTGAATAAAAGAAAAGAAAAAAAGAAAAAAAAGAAGAGATCATATTGATCTTATGGAGAGTAATGACTTCACATAGAAAGAGTATGATGATTAAAAGTTGTTGAGAGTTGACAAACATAGCTTTGGTCATCGTTGCAATTAATAGGAAGTAATAAAGAAAGAGAGGTTTCAATTATAAATATAATATCTTGGACATCTTTTATGATTGTGAGCACTCATTAAAATATGACATGCTAAAGAGTTGATGTTGGACAAGGAAGACAACGTAATGGGTTATGTTTTCTTATATCTGAGATAAACTATATTGTCATGGATCATCCAACATGTTGAGCTTGCCTTTTCCCCTCATGCTAGCCAAATTCTTCGCACCACGTAGAGATACTACTTGTGATTCCAAATACCCTTAAACCCAGTTTTGCCATAAGAGTCCACCATACCTACCTATGGATTGAGTGAGATCCTTCAAGTAAGTTGTCATTGGTGCAAGCAATAAAAATTGCTCTCTAAATATGTATGATTGATTGTTGTGGAGGAAATAAGCTTTATACGATCTTGTGATGTGGAAGAAATAAAAGCGACAGACTGCATAATAAAGGTTCATATCACAAGTGGCAATATAAAGTGATGTTCTTTCGCAATAAGATTTTGTGCATCCAACCCTGAAAGCGCATGGCAACCTCTGCTTCCCTCTACGAAGGGCCTATCTTTTATGTTTATCTTCTACCTTATGCAAGAGCCATGGTGATCTTCACCTTTTCTTTTTTACATTTTATCCTTTGGCAAGCACAGTATGTTGGAAAGATCCTGATATATATATATATATATATATATATATATATATATATATAATTGGATGTGGGTTAGCATGAGTTATTATTGTTGACATTACCCTTGAGGTAAAAGGTTGGGATGCGAAACTATAGGCCCCTATCTTTCTCTGTGTCTGACTAAAACTCCGTAACCACAAGTATTGCGTGAGTGTTAGCAATTATGAAAGATTAAATGATAGTTGAGTATGTGGACTTGCTAGAAAACTCTGACATAGACTCTTTCTGATGTTATGATAAATTGCAATTGCTTTAATGACTCAGATTATAGTTTTTTGGTTCTCAATAAAGTTTCTGATTCATACTTTGCATTGTGAATAGATTATTACTTGAGCATAAGAGATCATATGACAATATCCATGTATGTTGCTGTTGTGAGAATAATCATGATGCCCTCACGTCCGTATTTTATTTTATCGATACCTCTACCTCTAAACATGTGGACATATTTATCGTTATCGGCTTCCGCTTGAGGACAAGCGAGGTCTAAGCTTGGGGGAGTCGATACGTCCATTTTGCATCATGCTTTTATATCGATATTTATTGCATTATGGGCTGTTATTACACATTATGTCACAATACTTATGCCTATTCTCTCTTATTTTACAAGGTTTACATAAGGAGGGAGAATGCCGACAACTCGAATTCTGGGCTAGAAAAGGAGCAAATATTAGAGACCTATTCTGCACAACTCCAAAAGTCCCGAAACTCCAGGAAAGTTATTTTTGGAAATAATAAAAAATACTGAGCGGAAGAAATACAACAGGGGGCCCACACCCTGGCCACGAGGGTGGGGGCGCGCCCCCCTACCTCGTGGGCCCCCTGTTGGCCCTCCGGTGCCCATCTTCTGCTATATGAAGTCTTTCGTCCGAATAAAAATCATAAGCAAGCTTTCGGGACGAGACTCCGCTGCCACGAGGCGGAACCTTGGCGGAACCAATCTAGGGCTCCGGCAGAGCTGTTCTGTCGGGGACACTTCCCTCCGGGAGGGGGAAATCATCGCCATCGTCATCACCAACGCTCCTCTCATCGGGAGAGGGCAATCTCCATCAACATCTTCACCAGCACCATCTCCTCTCAAACCCTAGTTCATCTCTTGTATCCAATTCTTGTCTCTAAGTCTGGGATTGGTACCTGTAGGTTGCTAGTAGTGTTGATTACTCCTTGTAGTTGATGCTAGTTGGTTTATTTGGTGGAAGATCATATGTTGAGATCCTATATGCATATTAATACCCCTCTGATTATGAACATGAATATGCTTTGTGAGTAGTTACGTTTGTTCCTGAGGACATGGGAGAAGTCTTGCTATTAGTAGTCATGTGAATTTGGTATTCGTTCAATATTTTGATGAGATGCATGTTGTCTATCCTCTAGTGGTGTTATGTGAACGTAGACTACATAACACTTCACCATTATTTGGGCCTAGAGGAAGGCATTGGGAAGTAATAAGTAGATGATGGGTTGCTAGAGTGACAGAAGCTTAAACCCTAGTTTATGCGTTGCTTCGTAAGGGGCTGATTTGGATCCATATGTTTCATGCTATGGTTAGGTTACCTTAATACTTTTGTTGTAGTTGCTTGCAATAGAGGTTAATCATAAGTGGGATGCTTGTCCAAGTAAGGGCAGCACCCAAGCACCGGTCCACCCACATATCAAATTATCAAAGTACCAAACGCGAATCATATGAACGTGATGAAAACTAGCTCGACGATAATTCCCATGTGTCCTCGGGAGCGCTTTTCTCTATATAAGAGTTTGTCCAGGCTTGTCCTTTGCTACAAAAAGGATTGGGCCACCTTGCTGCACTTTATTTACTTTTGTTACTTGTTGCTCGTTACAAATTATCCTATCACAAAACTATCTGTTACCTATAATTTCAGTGCTTGCAGAAAATACCTTGCTGAAAACCGCTTATCATTTCCTTCTGCTCCTCGTTGGGTTCGACACTCTTACTTATCGAAAGGACTACGATAGATATATACCCTATACTTGTGGGTCATCAAAGACACCTATAGCTAGCAAGTTTCATCGGTACGAAGACTGGAACAGAGCAAATAAAGGGGGAGGAGATGTCATTTGTGCTAACCCATGAACGCAGGGGCGGAGCTCATCGAACACTAGACCCTCGTAGCGACGAAAAAACTGCACATTTAAATTGAAAGATGAGTTTCATAGCAATATTGTTGTTTCCATCAACCAAACTAAATATTTACAACAGGACGAGCGGGTTAGGGGTTCCTCGGTGTCGATAGAACCCTAAATAGAAAGTACCATCGGTGCAAGATACATGAGGCGCTCGGCGTTGAACACTAGATCCACGTCCCACAAGTGACGCCGGCGCCCGGCGTCCCGCAACTATAGTTCTGGTGGCCGATGACGGTCGAACACCTTGGCAAATTTGTCTGGCAGCCTCTGCGATGAGGATTAAAGCCATGTTTTGAAATTTCAAACACTTAGCTTTCAATCGTCATCTCTGAGGCTGCCAGAGAAATTCGCAATGGTGTTCGACCGCCATCGCGCCGAGAACTGTTGCTGCGGGACGTAGGACCCCTGTGTCACCTATGGGACGTGGATGTAGTATTCGACACCGACGGCCACATGTATCTCGCACTGACGATACTTTCTATTTAGGGTACCATCGACACCGAGGAACCCCCTACCCCACTCGTCCTCGGGTAAACTAAATTAGCATGCATTTAATAAGCAAAACTACATCATCTCTTGCATCCGTACATCGTCGAATATTATCACTAATACATCTCGAATAGTACCATACATATAGCATCGCTAATACAGCTAGAACCGTAGCGAACGACGGGTATCGGCGCGGGCGGTGGACACCCAAAGAGAAGGAACCATCATAGGATCATAGCTCCAATAAGATCCCTGAAGAATCTGCCAGGTATTATCGAACCTGCCCTCCAACGCAACCATGTAGCGACGGACGTGCTCGTGCTCCTCGCTGACACAGTGCCGTCCCACCTCTGCGGTGTCTGAAAGCCTCGGCACCATCACTGGCACACGCGACCGCCACCAAACAAGGTTCGGGTCAACGACGGGCTGACTCCTCACCAACCTGCGCCCACCGGAAGGTAGAACCTCCCAGTACCAGCCCAGCGGACCCCACTCTCGGACATGGCCCCTCTGATCAAGCAGGCCTCCTCCGCCGAGTCGACAACGAGGATGCGGGATAGGCATCGTCGACGTCGAAGCGGGAATAAATGCTTGAACTAAAAAAATAACAACAAATTTCACATGTTCAAAATAAACCAGAAACTTAAACTAAAGTAAACTAAACCTAAAGTAAACTAACTAAACTAAACCTAAACTAAACTAGCTAAACTAAACCTAAACTAAACCAGAAACTTGACCTAAACTAAACTAAACCAAAAGTAAACTAACTAAACTAAACAAAACCTAAACTAAATTATACTAAACCTAATTAAACTAAATCTAAAAAACATTAAAAAAATGAAAATGTCTCACCTTGGAGCGGCCGGGGCAGCGAGGCGGGGCAGCGGGGCGGAGCGGCAGGGGCGGCGAGGCGCCGCAGCGGGGCGGCGAGGCAGTGCATCGGGGTGGTCCCGCGCGGCGGGCCAGCATGGAGGGGCGGGGCGGCCGGGGCGAGGCCGGCGCAGCCTGTCGTGGCGGCTGGGGTAGCGAGGAGGGCCGAGCGCTGCGGGACGGGGCGGGGCGGAGCAGCCGGGGCGGCGACACAGCTCGGGGCTGCGCGGCGAGGGGGGCGGCCGGGGCGGGGCGGCGGCATGGGGTTGGGATGAGGGGAGAGGGAGAGAGAGGGGCAGGGCGCGAGGGCATTTTTGATACATATAGGGCACAACTCTTTGGCATCCGCTAGCTCACGGCAAAGAGCCTAGCTAACGGACGTTAGAACAGCCAGTTTCTTTGCCGTCTGCTAGCGGACGGCAATGTTTCTTTGCCATCAACTAGCAGACGGCAAAGAAAGTGGCCGTTAGCTACCCCCACTATCGGCCCACCCTGCCTCTTTGCCGTCCGCTAGCGGACGGCAAAGGTTCTATGCCATCAGCTAGCTGACGGCAAAGGTGGAGCTGACGGCAAACTGCTTCTTTGCCGTCAGCTGCTTCTTTGCCGTCAGGTTTCTTCAAGTTGATGGCAAAGACCCTCTTTGCCATCAGCTAGCTGACGGCAAAGAAATGGCTGACGACAAAGTTCCTGATTCTAGTAGTGTATCCCATACGCAACAACCCACCTACTCGGGTTTAAGCTTCTGTCACTCTGGCAACCCACCATATGCGAATCATGAACATATTGCAACACCCTACAGCGGGGGCCCCTCACGTTTGCGCGAGACGGAGGGCACTGTAGGACAGCACCATAAATAAAATATACAATCATACCAACCAAGATCACGATTAACCCATAGGACAAAACGGATCTACTCAAACATCATAGAATAGCCAAATATCATTGTAAAATAATATATGGAGTTGAGCACCATGTTTAAGTAGTGCATAGATGGGGAGAAAGTTGGTGTTGACGGTAGCAAGATTGTTGATGTAGATCGCAGTCATGATCCTTGCCCCGGCGGTACTCCGGCGCCACCGGGAGAGAGGGGGAGAGAGCCCCCCTCCTTCTTCTTCTTCCTTGGCCTCCCCCCTAGATGGGAGGAGAGTTCCCCCTCTGGTCCATGGCCTCCTTGGTGGCGGAGGTGCGGGAGCCCCTCCGAGATTGGATCTCCCTCTCTGTTCTCTTCTGTATCGCGTTCCCCAGATCTCGCCGAAAACCGTTTCTTATATTTCGGGAGATTCGTAACTCCGATTGCGCTGAGATTTTAACACGATCTTTTTTCCGGATATAAGCTTCCTTGCACCCGAAGTATAGGTCCAACCGACGTTCGAGGAGGGCACAAGACACCAGGGCGCGCCTGGGGCCTAGGGCGCACCCTGGTGGGTTGTGGGCACTGTGGGCCCCCATTTGCGTTGATTCCACCTCCCAAAAATCACATATATTTCAAAATAATTCTCCATAAAATTTCTTTGCATTTGGACTTCGTTTGATATGGATATTCTGCGATACAAAAAACATGCAAAAAACAGGAACTGGCACTGGGCACTGGACCAATATGTTAGTGCAATAAATCATACAAATTGTTGCCAAAAATATGTAAAAGTTTTATAATATTGGCATGAAACAATCAAAAATTGTAGATACGACGGAGACGTATCAGCATCCCCAAGCTTAATTCATGCTCGTCCTCGAGTACGTAAATGATAAAAAAGATAATTTTTGATGTGGAATGCTACCTACCATAAACTTGATCATATATCTAATCATGGCATGAATATTAAGACATAAGTGATTCAAAGCAATAGTCTATAATTTGACATAAAGAAATCAATACTCGGGCATCCCAACAAACAATCATGCCTTTCAAAATATGAATGCTAAAGAACATTATCCCTATAAAGTCATATAGTCTTGTCATGCTCTGTCTTCCTAACACAAAGTATAAATCATGTACTACCCCGGTGTCAGCAAAGCAATTGGTTCGTACTTTTTAACGCGCTTCAGCTTTTTCAACCCTCACGCAATACAAGAGCGCAAGCCATGGATATAGCACTACGGGTGGAATAGAGTATGATGATCGGGGTAAATATAGAGAAGACAAAAAAGTAAGAAAGTCCCACATCGACGCGGCTAACCAACGGGCTATGGAGATGCCTATCAATTGATATCAATGTGAGGAGTAGGGATTGCCATGCAACGAATGCATTAAGAGCTATAAGTGTATGAAAGCTCAATATGAAACTAAGTGGTTGTGCATCAAACTCTACAATGAAAAATTCCCACTAGTATATGAAAGTGACAACATAGGAGACTCTCTATATGAAAAAGATGGTGCTACTTTGAAGCACAAGTGTGGAACTAGCATGCCCCTTCTCTCTATGATTTTTTTTTCTTTTTTTCCTTTTTTCTCTTTTTTCTCTCTTTTTCCGGAGTCTCATCCCGACTTGTGGGGGAATCATAGTCTCCGTCATCCTTTCCTCACTGGGACATGCTCTAATATGAATAATGATGGTCATCACACTTCTATTTACTTATAACTCAAAAGAAATAAAAATTATAACTCGATACCTAGAACAAAGTATGACTCTATATGAATGCCTCTGGCAGTGTACCAGGATGTGCAATGATCTAGCGTAACATGTATAAAAATGATGAACGATGGCTGAGCCACAAATGCGATGTCAGCTATATGATCATGCAAAGCAATATTACAATGAATGCTCAAGTCATCAAACAGAAGCGGTGGAAGTTGCATGGCAATATATCTCGGAATGGCTATGGAAAGGCCATAATAGGTAGGTATGGTGGCTGTTTTGAGGAAGATATAATAAGGCTTATGTGTGATAGAGTGTATCATATCACGGAGTTTGGATGCACCGGCGAAGTTTGCACCACGTCTCAAGGTGAGAAAGGGCAATGCACGGTACCGTAGAGGCTAGCAAATTGCGGAAAGGTAAGAGTGCATATAATCCATGGACTCACATTAGTCATAAAGAACTCATATACTTATTGCAAAAGTTTATTAGCCCTCGAAGCAAAGTACTACTACGCATGCCCCTAGGGGGAAGTTGGTAGGAGTTAACCATCGCGCGCCCCCGACCTTCACACAAAGATAGACAATCAAAGATAAATTGTGCTCCAACTTCCCGGCGTAACTAGAGACTATACGTGCATGCTTTGGGAATCACAAACCTTAACACCAATATTCTTACTAACCACAACCATTTACTAGTACCTCCCACATATTATCATCTCTATATCGCAAAACTATTGCAAGGAATCAAACATATCATATTCAGTGATCCATAAGTTTTATGTAGGATTTTATGACTAACCATGCAAATGACCAATTCCTTTTGACTCTCTAAATAGATATAAGTGAAGCATGAGAGTTTAATTCTTTCTACAAAAGACCATGCTCTAATAAGTATATGTGAAGAAAAAGATCATTCTACAAATAACGGTTTTCTATGTGAAGAAACAGGCAATCCAAACTTCAAATGATATAAGTGAAGCACAGGAAGCATTCTATAAAGCCATACTCTAAAGATATAAGTGAAGTGAAATGAGCATTCTATAAATCAACCATGGACTATGTCATACCAGCATGGTGCATAAAAGAAAAATGAAAACTAAATGCAAAAGACGCTCCAATATTTACGCATATCACGTGAACGAAACGGAAACGAAAACATACTGATACTTATTGAAGAAAGATGGGATGCTTTCCGGGGCATCCCCAAGCTTAGACGCTTGAGTCTCCTAGTATATTTACTTGGGGTGCCTTGGGCATCCCCAAGCTTGAGCTCTTGCCTCTCCTCCTTCTCCTTATATCGAGACCTCCTTGATAATCCCCAAGTGCAGGGAATCATCGTAGCAATTTCCAAAGGTGGAAGTGATAAGTATGGAGTGTCGAACCCACAAGGAGCTAAAGGTAAGATCAATATTCTCTCAAGCCCTATCTGCCACTGATACGACTCTACGTACACCGAACGTTTGCTTCCAACTAGAAACGAGAAATAAAACTACGTTGAGGGTATGAAGAGGATAAATTTGTATGATATCGGAGAGCTAAAACATAAAAGTAGGTGATGTTATCATAAAGTTAGAATATATTACTAAATATTATAAATAGCGAGTGTGGAATAATGGTGGATCGGTGTGCGGAATTGTCCTAGGCAATTGTTAACAAGACCGGTAATCACTATTGCAGTTTCATATGGGGGAGAGGCATAAGCTAACATACTTTCTCTACTTGGATCATATGCACTTATGATTGGAACTCTAGCAAGCATCCGCAACTACTAAAGATCATTAAGGTAAAACCCAACCATAGCATTAAAGCATCAAGTCCTCTTTATTCCCATACGCAACAACCCCCTTACTCGGGTTTGTGTTTTAGTCACTCGCCAACCCACTATAAGCGAATCATGAACGTATTGCAACACCCTACAGCAGGAATCCCTCATGCTTGCGCGACACGGAGGGCACCATAGGACAGCACCAAAGTAAAACATACAACTCATACTAATCTAGATCATCAATAAACCCAAAGACAAAAGATATCTACTCAAAACATCATAGGATGGCAACACATCATTGGATCATAATATATGGCATAAAGCACCATGTTCAAGTAGGGATTACAGCGGGGTGTGGGAGAGTGGACCGCAAAAGAGGTGAGGATGGTGATGATGATGGTGATGTTGATGAAGACGATCACCGCGGCGATAATTCCCCTCCCGATGGCATTCCGGCGCCACCGGAAGAGAGGAGGAGAGGTTCTCCCCCTTATGCTTCCTCCTCCATGGCCTTGCTACCTCTTGAGCACTGCGTTGGTTTACCCTTGAAGAGGAAAGGGTGATGCAGCAAAGTAGATAAGTATTTCCCTCAGTTTTTGAGAACCAAGGTATCAATCCAGTAGGAGGCTACGCGCGAGTCCCTCGCACCTACACAAAACAAATAAATCCTCGCAACCAACACGATAAGGGGTTGTCAATCCCTTCACGGTCACTTACGAGAGTGAGATCCGATAGATATGATAGGATAATATTTTTGGTATTTTTGTGATAAGATGCAAAGTAAAATAAAAGCAAAGTAAAAAAAGCAAAGGAAATAACTGAATGTTGGAAGATAATATGATGAAGATAGACCCGGGGGCCATAGGTTTCACTAGTGGCTTCTCTCGAGAGCATAAGTATTTTACGGTGGGTGGACAAATTACTGTTGAGCAATTGACAGAATTGAGCATAGTTATGAGAGTATCTAGGTATGATCATGTATATAGGCATCACGTCCGAGACAAGTAGACCGACTCCTGCCTGCATCTACTACTATTACTCCACTCATCGACCGCTATCCAGCATGCATCTAGAGTATTAAGTTCATAAAAACAGAGTAACGCTTTAAGCAAGATGACATGATGTAGAGGGATAAATTCATGCAATATGATAAAAACCCCATCTTGTTATCCTCGATGGCAACAATACAATACGTGCCTTGCTGCCCCTACTGTCACTGGGAAAGGACACCGCAATATTGAACCCAAAGCTAAACACTTCTCCCATTGCAAGAAAGATGAATCTAGTAGGCCAAACCAAACTGATAATTCGAAGAGACTTGCAAAGATAACCAATCATACATAAAAGAATTCAGAGAAGATTCAAATATTGTTCATAGATAATCCTGATCATAAACCCACAATTCATCGGTCAAACACACCGCAAAAAGAAGATCACATCGAATAGATCTCCACGAGAGAGGGGGAGAACATTGTATTGAGATCCAAAAAGAGAGAAGAAGCCATCTAGCTACTAACTATGGACCCGAAGGTCTGAGGTAAACTACTCACACTTCATCGGAGAGGCTATGATGATGATGTAGAAGCCCTCCATGATGGATGCCCCCTCCGGCGGAGCTCCGGAACAGGCCCCAAGATGGGATCTCGTGGGTACAGAAGGTTGCGGCGCTGGAATTAGGTTTTTGGCTCCGTATCTGATCGCTTGGGGGTACGTAGGTATATATAGGAGGAAGGAGTACGTCGGTGGAGCAACATGGGGCCCACGAGGGTGGAGGGCGCGCCCTGGGGGGTAGGCGTGCCCCCCTACCTCGTGGCCTCCTCTTTTGTTTCTTGATGTAGGGTCCAAGTCTCCTGGATCATAATGTTCCTAAAAATCACGTTCCCGAAGGTTTCATTCCGTTTGGACTCCGTTTGATATTCCTTTTCTGTGAAACTCTGAAATAGGCAAAAAAAACAGCAATTCTGGGCTGGGCCTGCGGTTAATAGGTTAGTCCCAAAAGTAATATAAAAGTGAATACTAAAGCCCAATAATGTCCAAAACAGTAGATAATATAGCATGGGGCAATAAAAAATTATAGATACGTTGGAGACGTATCAGGCATCCCCAAGCTTAATTCCTGCTCGTCCTCGAGTAGGTAAATGATAAAAACAGAATTTTTGATGCGGAGTGCTACTTGGCATAATTTCAATGTAATTCTTCTTAATGGTGGTATGAATATTCAGATCCGAAAGATTCAACACAAGAGTTTAATATTGACATAAAAATAATAATACTTCCAGCATACTAACAAAGAATTATGTCTTCTCAAAATAACATGGCCAAAGAAAGTTATCCCTACAAAATCATATAGTCTGGCTATGCTCTATCTTCACCACACAAAGTATTTAAATCATGCACAACCCCGATGACAAGCCAAGCAATTGTTTCATACTTTTGACGTTCTCAAACTTTTTCAATCTTCACGCAATACATGAGCGTGAGCCATGGACATATCACTATATGTGGAATAGAATGGTGGTTGTGGAGAAGACAAAAAGGGAGAAGATAGTCTCACATCAACTAGGCGTATCAACGGGCTATGGATATGCCCATCAATAGATATCAATGTGAGTGAGTAGGGATTGCCATGCAACGGATGCACTAGAGCTATAAGTATATGAAAGCTCAACAAAAGAAACTAAGTGGGTGTGCATCCTACTCGCTTGCTCACGAAGACCTAGGGCATTTTGAGGAAGCCCATTATTGGAATATACAAGCCAAGTTCTATAATGAAAAATTCCCACTAGTATATGAAAGTGACAAAATGAGAGACTCTCTATCATGAAGATCATGGTGCTACTTTGAAGCACAAGTGTGGTAAAAGGATAGTAACATTTTCCCTTCTCTCTTTTTCTCTCAATTTTTTATTTGGGCCTTTTCTCTTTTTTATGGCCTCTTTTTTATCGTCCGGAGTCTCATCCCGACTTGTGGGGGAATCATAGTCTCCATCATCCTTTCCTCACTTGGGACAATGGTCTAAAAATGATGATCATCAGACTTTTATTTTCTTACAACTCAACAATTACAACTCGATACTTAGAACAAAATATGACTCTATATGAATGCCTCCGGCGGTGTACCGGGATATGCAATGAATCAAGAGTGACATGTATGAAAGAATTATGAACGGTGGCTTTGCCACAAATACGATGTCAACTACATGATCATGCAAAGCAATATGACAATGATGGAGCGTGTCATAATAAACGGAACAGCGGAAAGTTGCATGGCAATATATATCGGAATGACTATGGAAATGCCATGATAGGTAGGTATGGTGGCTGTTTTGAGGAAGCTTTATGGTGGGTGTATGATACCGGCGAAAAGTGCGCAGTATTAGAGAGGCTAGCAATGGTGGAAGGAAGAAAGTGTGTATAATCCATGGACTCAACATTAGTCCTAAAGAACTCATATACTTATTGCAAAAATCTACAAGTTATCAAAGCAAAGTATTAAGCGCATGCTCCTAGGGGGATAGATTGGTAGGAAAAGACCATCGCTCGTCCCCGACTGCCACTCATAAGGAAGACAATCAATAAATAAATTATGCTCCGACTTCATCACATAACGGTTCACCATACGTGCGTGCTACGGGAATCACAAACTTTAACACAAGTATTTCTCAAATTCACAAATACTCAACTAGCATGACTCTAATATCACCATCTTTATATCTCAAAACAATTATCGAGCATCAAACTTTTCTTAACTTTCAACACACTCATAAGAAAGTTTTTACAAATCTTGAATACCAAGCATATTAGGATTATTTAATAAATTACCATGCTATTTAAGACTCTCAAAATAATCTAAGTGAAGCATGAGAGATCAATAGTTTCTATAAAACAAATCCACCACAGTGCTCTAGAAGATATAAGTGAAGTACTAGAGCAAAACTATATAACTCAAAAGATATAAGCGAAGCACATAGAGTATTCTAACAAATTCCAAATCATGTATGGCTCTCTCAAAAGGTGTGTACAGCAAGGATGATTGTGGTAAACTGAAAAGCAAAGACTCAAATCATACAAGACGCTCCAAGCAAAACACATATCATGTGGTGAATAAACATATAGCTGCAAGTAAAGTTACCGATGGAAGTAGACGAAAGAGGGGATGCCTTCCGGGGCATCCACAAGCTTTGGCTTTATGGTGTCCTTAGATTATCTTGGGGGTGCCATGGGCATCCCCAAGCTTAGGCTCTTGCCACTCCTTGTTCCGTAATCCATCAAAATCTTTCACCTAAAACTTGAAAACTTCATAACACAAAACTCAACAGAAAATCTCGTGAGCTCCGTTAGCGAAAGAAAACAAAAGACCACTTCAAGGTACTGTAATGAAATCATTATTTATTTTTATTGGTGTTAAACCTACTTTATTCCAACTTCTCTATGGTTTATAAACTATATTACTAGCCATAGATTCATCAAAATAAGCAAACAACACACAAAAAACAGAATCTGTCAAAAACAGAACAGTCTGTAGTAATCTGTAACTAACGCAAACTTCTGGAACTCCAAAAAATCAGCCAAAATAGGACGACCTAGACAATTTGTTTATTGATCAGAATCATTTGGAATCAGTATTTTATCACTTTATGGTGATTTTTAACAATTGTTTTCGTGAACAGAAAGTTTCTGGAAATTACAGCAAGATCAAATAACTATCATCCAAGAAGATCCTATAGGTTTAACTTGGCACAAACACTAATTAAAACATAAAAACACATCTAACCAGAGGCTAGATCAAATATTTATTCCTAAACAGAAGCAAAAAGCAAAAAACTAAAAATAAAATTGGGTTGCCTCCCAACAAGCGCTATCGTTTAACGCCCCTAGCTAGGCATAAAAGCAAGGATAGATCTAGGTATTGCCATCTTTGGTAGGCAATCCATAAGTGGCTATCATAATAGATTCATATGGTAATTTTATTTTCTTCCTAGGGAAGTGTTCCATGCCTTTCTTTAATGGAAATTGGAATCTAATATTCCCTTCCTTCATATCAATAATTGCACCAATCGTTCTAAGGAATGGTCTACCAAGAATAATAGGCCATGAAGGATTGCAATCTATATCAAGAACGATAAAATCTATGGGCACATAGTTCCTATTTGCAACAATAAGAACATCATTAATTCTTCCCATAGGTTTCTTAATAGTGGAATCCGCAAGCTGCAAGTTTAGAGAGCAATCATCAAAATCACGAAAATCTAGCAAATCGCACAAAGTTTTGGGAATAGTGGAAACACTAGCACCCAAATCACATAAAGCATAGAACTCATGATCCTTAATCTTAATTTTAATAGTAGGTTCCCACTCATCATAAAGTTTTCTAGGAATAGAAACTTCCAACTCAAGCTTTTCTTCATAAGATTGCATCAAGGCATCAACGATATGTTTAGTAAACGCTTTATTTTGACTTTAAGCATGAGGAGAATTTAGCACGGATTGCAACAAGGAAACACAATCTATCAAAGAGCAATTTTCATAATTAAATTCCTTGAAATCCAAAATAGTGGGTTTAGCAACATCTAACGTTTTGATTTCTTCAATCCCACTCTTATCAATTTTAGCATCAAGATCTAAAAACTCTGAATTTTTGGAACGCCTTCTAGGTAAAGGTGGATCATATTCAGTCTCATCATTATCAAGATTCATATTGCAAAACAAGGATTTAATAGGAGACACGTCAATAACTTTTAGATCTTCATCTTTATTTTCATAGAAATTCGAAGAACACGCTTTCATAAAGCAATCTTTCTTAGCACGCATCCTAGCGGTTCTTTCTTTGCACTCATCAACGGAAAGTCGCATGGCTTTGAGAGACTCATTGATATCATGCTTAGGAGGAATAGATCTAAGTTTTAAAGAATCAACATCAAGAGAAATTCTATCAACGTTCCTAGCCAATTCATCAACTTTAAGCAATTTCTCTTCAAGCAAAGCATTGAAATTCTTTTGTGAATTCATAAACTCTTTAACACTAGTCTCAAATTCAGAGGGCATCTTATTAAAATTTCCATAAGAGTTGTTGTAGGAATTACCATAATTATTAGAGGAATTACTAGGATAAGGCCTAGGATTAAAGTTTCCTCTATACGCGTTGTTACCAAAATTATTCCTACCAACAAAATTCACATCCATAGATTCATTATTATTCTCAACCAAAGTGGACAAAGGAATATCATTAGGATCGGAAGAAACACTCTTACTAGCAAATAATTTCATAAGTTCATCCATCTTTCCACTCAAAACATTAATTTCTTCTATCGCATGCACTTTTTTATTAGTAGATCTTTCAGTGTGCCATTGAGAATAATTAACCATAATATTATCTAGGAGTTTAGTAGCTTCTCCTATAGTGATTTCCATAAAAGTGCCTCCCGCGGCCGAATCTAAAAGATTTCTAGAAGCAAAATTCAATCCGGCATAAAATTTGTGTATAATCATCCACAAATTCAAACCATGAGTAGGGCAATTACGTATCATTAATTTCATCCTCTCCCAAGCTTGTGCAACATGTTCATGATGAAGTTGCTTAAAATTCATAATATCGTTTCTAAGAGAGATGATCTTAGCGGGAGGAAAATACTTAGAGATAAAAGCATCTTTGCACTTGTTCCAAGAATCAATACTATTTTTAGGCAAAGACGAAAACCAAGCTTTAGCACGATCTCTAAGCGAAAAAGGAAATAGCTTCAGTTTAACAATATCATTATCAACATCTTTCTTCTTTTGCATATCACACAAATCAACGAAGCTATTTAGATGAGTAGCGGCATCTTCACTAGGAAGGCCGGCGAATTGATCTTTCATGACAAGATTCAACAAAGCAGCATTGATTTCACAAGATTCAGTATTGGTAAGCGGAGCAATCGGAGTGCTAAGGAAATCATCATTG
The DNA here is from genome assembly GCF_002575655.3 of Aegilops tauschii subsp. strangulata. Lineage (NCBI taxonomy): Eukaryota > Viridiplantae > Streptophyta > Magnoliopsida > Poales > Poaceae > Aegilops > Aegilops tauschii. The sequence goes on from NC_053039.3 coordinate 493,594,174, forward strand.
TTGGTATTGGTAAAGTCACATAATTTGGTATTATCTTGAGCCATCATGACAAACAAGCAATCCAACACACGAGCAAACATGAGACGGGCAAAAAGAGGCAAGCGGAAAAGAGAGGGCGAATAAAACGGCAAGGGTGAAGTGGGGGAGAGGAAAACAAGAGGCAACTGGCAAATAATGTAATGCGGGAGATATGAGATTGTGATGGGTACTTGGTATGTTGACTTTTGCGTAGACCTCCCCGGCAACGGCGCCAGAAATCCTTCTTGCTACCTCTTGAGCACTGCGTTGGTTTTCCCTTGAAGAGGAAAGGGTGATGCAGCAAAGTAGCGTAAGTATTTCCCTCAGTTTTTGAGAACCAAGGTATCAATCCAGTAGGAGGCTACGCGCGAGTCCCTCGCACCTACACAAAACAAATAAATCCTCGCAACCAACGTGATAAGGGGTTTTCAATCCCTTCACGGTCACTTACGAGAGTGAGATCTGATAGATATGATAGGATAATATTTTTGGTATTTTTGTGATAAGATGCAAAGTAAAATAAAAGCAAAGTAAAAAAGCAAAGGAAATAACTGAATGTTGGAAGATAATATGATGAAGATAGACCCGGGGGCCATAGGTTTCACTAGTGGCTTCTCTCGAGAGCATAAGTATTTTACGGTGGGTGAACAAATTACTGTTGAGCAATTGACAGAATTGAGCATAGTTATGAGAGTATCTAGGTATGATCATGTATATAGGCATCACATCCGAGACAAGTAGACCGACTCCTGCCTGCATCTACTGCTATTACTCCACTCATCGACCGCGATCCAGCATGCATCTAGAGTATTAAGTTCATAAAAACAGAGTAACACTTTAAGCAAGATGACATGATGTAGAGGGATAAATTCATGCAATATGATTTAAAAACCCATCTTGTTATCCTCGATGGCAACAATACAATCCGTGCCTTGCTGCCCCTGCTGTCACTGGGAAAGGACACCGCAAGATTGAACCCAAAGCTAAACACTTCTCCCATTGCAAGAAAGATCAATCTAGTAGGCCAAACCAAACTGATAATTCGAAGAGACTTGCAAAGATAACCAATCATACATAACAGAATTCAGAGAAGATTCAAATATTGTTCATAGACAATCTTGATCATAAACCCACAATTCATCGGTCTCAACAAACACACCGCAAAAAGAAGATTACATCGAATAGATCTCCACGAGAGAGGGGGAGAACATTGTATTGAGATCCAAAAAGAGAGAAGAAGCCATCTAGCTACTAACTATGGACCCGAAGGTCTGAGGTAAACTACTCACACTTCATAGGAGAGGCTATGATGATGATGTAGAAGCCCTCCGTGATGGATGCCCCCTCCGGCGGAGCTCCGGAACAGGCCCCAAGATGGGATCTCGTGGGTACAGAAGGTTGCGGCGCTGGAATTAGGTTTTTGGCTCCGTATCTGATCATTTGGGGGTACGTAGGTATATAGAGGAAGGAGTACATCGGTGGAGCAACAGGGGGCCCACGAGGGTGGAGGGCGCGCCCTGGGGGGTAGGCGCGCCCCCTACCTCGTGGCCTCCTCTTTTCTTTCTTGACGTAGGGTCCAAGTCTCCTGGATCATAATCTTCCTAACAATCACGTTCCCGAAGGTTTCATTCCGTTTGGACTCCGTTTGATATTCCTTTTCTGCGAAACTCTGAAATAGGCAAAAAAACAGCAATTCTGGGCTGGGCCTCCGGTTAATAGGTTAGTCCAAAAGTAATATAAAAGTGAATAATAAAGCCCAATAATGTCCAAAACAGTAGATAATATAGCATGGAGCAATCAAAAATTATAGATACGTTGGAGACTTATCAGGCCTCCACCCTCTGGCCCTTGGCCTTCATGGTGATGATGGCCCCTCCGGGATACTCCTCCATGGCCACCGGTGTTGATGGCCCCCTCCGGTAGGGTACCGGAGAGGGCTGAGATTGACTTCTCGTGGCTACAGAGGCTTGCGGCGGCGGAACTTCCGATCTAGGTTTCTTTCTGGAATTTGGGTATATATAGAAGAGTTTTGCGTTGATTTCACGTCAGGGGGGTCTCCGGGCTGTCCGCGAGGCAGGGGGCGCGCCCCCCACCCTCGTGGGCAGCCCGGGACTCTTCTGGCCTGCTTCTGGTACTCCGTGGGCTTCTTCTGGTCCAAAAATGATCTCCGTCAAGTGGCACGTCAATTGGACTCCGTTTAGTTTTCCTTTTCTGTGATACTCTAAAACAAGGAGGAAACAGAAACTGGCACTGAGCTCTAGGTCAATAGGTTAGTCCCAAAAATCATATAAAATATCATATAAATGCATATAAAACATCCTAGAAGGATAATATAATAGCATGAATACTTCATAAATTATAGATACGTTGGAGACGTATCACTCCTCGATCTTTGATCACTTTATCCACACAAAACTCAACACAAAGCTCAGTAAGATCCGTTAGTATAATAAGGCAAATCACTACCCTAAGTACTGTTCCAAACCAATTCATATTTTGTTTTTGCATTGTAGCTATTGCATTATAACTTTTCCATGGCTTATACCACCGATAGAATCGATAGTTTCATCAAAACAAGCAAAACAATGCATCAAAAACAGAATTTGTCTTAAACAGGTCAGTCTGTAGTAATTTAAACATTCACTATACTTCTGGTACTCCAAAAATTCTGAAAAATTAGGAAAAAATAAACAATTTTTATACAAATACTGTGCAAAACGTTTCAGAAACTTTCGACATTCCAGTAAAAAACTAAAATTCACGCGCTACAGCCAAAGTTTCTGTTTCTGCACCGCACATACCAACAAGCAATCTAATCATCCTAAAGGCAAATCTTGGCACAATAATTTTACAATACAAAGGATTTTTACAAGGGGATAATTATTTTTGTGAGAATTTTCATGAAATATTCTACATTGTTTCTATGAGCATGAAGACAAGTGTTCAAGGTTGACCCTCACTTCTCCAATGCATAACTTCCAATCGCTTCTCTTTTGTGAAAAAGTTTTTAAGTTCACCTCTATATTTTTTGCTTTTAAACTTTATAAAAGCACTCAACAGAAATAAATGACTTTCTAAAACTTCCGGGTTGTCTCCCTGGCAGCACTTTCTTTAAAGCCATTAACCTAGGCATAAAGTGCTCAGGTAATTGATCCACCCGGATCCCAAGGTATATCAAAGCCAATTTTAATTAACGATGATTTGGCATTTAGTAGTTAGCACAAAGCAACATATATCAAGCAATGACGAAGTCTAACTCTCTTCCTATGCATCGGCATGACATACAAGAACAATTCATGGACATCAAGTAAAGGCCAATACATAGCATAAGCAGTTTCTTGCAACTTTATCGTGTTGGAAACATAAAGAGGTGGAGATGTAGTTCCTCTCTCATAATAATTGCAAGTAGGAGCAGCAAGCACATGCATATTACATTCATCAAAATTATTATGTGCAACGGTAAAAGGCAACTCATCAATATAATCCTTAATAAGAACAAACTTCTCCGATATAGTGTAGTTTGGAGAATTCAAAAAGATAATAGGACTATCATGTGTGGGTGCAATAGCAAAAATTTCATTATTAACATAAGGAACTATAGCAAGTTCATTTCCATAAGCATAGTTCATATTGGCATCGTGGCCACAAGCATAGCAAGCATCAAGTTCATCAAAAAGGGATATTTCAAACGAATCAACTGGATCATAGCAATTATCATAGCATTCACCCTTGGGTAAGAATGAATGGGCATTAAATAATGTATGAGTTGAAGAGTTACTCTCAGTAGAAGGTGAGCACGGGTAGCTAATCCGCTCTTCCTCCTTTTGATCTTCGCTCTCCTCATCATCTCTTTCATCTAATGAGCTCACAGTTTCATCAATTTCTTCTTCCATAGACTCCTACAAAATGTTAGTCTTTTCATGGACAGCGGAGACTTTCTCAATAAATATATCAATGTCGTAATTGCATTTATAATTATCATAGCAATATTTAAGGATATCAAAAAAAATTGGTCTATAAACTGAATCATCAAAATCTTCAAGCTTTTCAAACAAAGATTCAATTTCATAAGCACCCTTAAAACCAACAAATTCTTCTATTCGTTCCACATCATAGTAATCATATATACCACTAGCATAAGAAGCTAAGGTTTCATTATCATTAAATTTGCATGAAAAGGGAAGATGTGGAGACTTCATCCTAGAGCAACAATTATAATCATATCTTAAGCATAGCTCCCGAGCATACCAATGCAACATATGAATTTGATCCCATAATAATTTCCCTTTTTGTGTCAAGCGATAATCCCTAAAGTATTCACGCTGATCCAACGTTACTCCCATTATCAAGTTGAATGGGGTTTTCTCAGGATTATCAAAGTAGCGCATAATATTTTCCACATAACGAGCATCGAGGGTTTTAGGAGGTTCCCCATCTCCATGAGTAGCAAGTACAACTAATTTTTTTGGTGTTTCGTGAACCATATCCATAACTAAAGATAGAGAACAACTTAGAACAAAAAATAAAAACTACTTAGTGATAAAGCAAACAAGCACACACGAGAATATTCACCCCATGCTATTGCTCCTCGGCAACGGCTCCAGAAAAAGGTCTTGATAACCGACAAGTATAGGGGATCGTTTGTAGCCTTGTTCGATAAATAGGAGTGTCGAACCCAATGAGGAGCTAAAGGTAGAACAAATATTTGCTCAAATTCTATCAACCACCGATACAACTCTACGCACAGTTCACATTTGCTTCACCTAGAACAAGAATAAAACTAGAAGTACTTTGCGAGAATAAAACTACGAATAAATTGCAAGGTAATAAAAGTAGATAGCTTTTGTCAACAAGAAAGTCATTTGTCCCTAGGTAATCGATAACAAGTACCGGTAATCATTCTTGCAATTTCATATGAGGGAGAGGCATGAGCTAACATACTTTCTCTACTTGGATCATATGCACTTATGGTTGGAACTCTAGCAAGCATCTCCAACTACTAAACATCATTAAGGCCGTGAAACCCAACTGTAGCATGAAGTATCAAGTCCTCTTTATCCCATACGCAACAACCCACCTACTTGGGTTTAAGCTTCTGTCACTCTCGCAACCCACCATAAGCAACACCCTACGGTGGGGGGCCCTCGCGTTTGCGCGAGATGGAGGGCACCGTAGGACAGCACCATAACGATTAACCCACAGGACAAAACGGATCTACTCAAACATCATAGGATAGCCAAATATCATTGGGAAATAATATATGGAGTTGAGCACCATGTTTAAGTAGAGATTACAGCGGGGAGAAGAGGTTTTACACCGCTGCATAGAGGGGGAGAAAGTTGGTGTTGACGGTAGCAAGATTGTTGATGTAGATTGCCATCACGATCCTTGCCCCGGCGGCAATCCGGCGCCACCGGGAGAGAGGGGGAGAGAGTCGCCCTCCTTCTTCTTCTTCCTTGGCCTCCCCCCTAGATGGGAGGAGAGTTCCCCCTCTGGTCCATGGCCTCCGTGGATGTCCCTCTCTGTTCTCTTATGTTTCGCGTTCCCCAGATCTGGCCGAAAACCGTTTCTTATATTTCGGGTGATGCGTAACTCCGATTGCGCTGAGATTTTAACACCATTTTTTCGGATATAAGCTACCTTGCGTCCGAAGTATACCTCCAACCGACATTCGAGGAGGGCACAAGACACCAGGGCGCGCCTGGGGCCTGGGGCGCGCCCTGGTGGGTTGTGGGCACTGTGGGCCCCCGTTTGTGTTAATTCCACCTCCCAAAAATCACATATATTCCAAATAATTCTCCGTAAAATTTCATTGCATTTGGACTTCGTTTGATATGGATATTCCGTGATACAAAAAACATGCAAAAAATAGGAACTGGCACTAGGCACTGGACCAATAGGTTAGTCCAATAAATCATATAAATTGTTGCCAAAAATATGTAAAAGTTGTATAATATTGGCATGAAACAATCAAAAAATATTGATACGACAGAGACGTATCATCTATCACTATGAGATCTCATCCTTGCAAGTAACCGTGAAGGGATTGACAACCCCTTTATCGCGTTTCGTGCAAGTATTTGTTTGTTTGTGTAGGTGCAACCACTGGTGACTTGTGTGTTCCTCCTATTGGATTGATACCTTGGTTCTCAACTGAGGGAAATACTTATCTCTACTTTGCTACATCACCCTTTCCTCTTCAAGGGAAAAACCAACTGAGGGAAATACTTAAGGTCTGTGATTCCCGAAGCATGCATGTATGGTCTCTCATTATGCTATGAAATTGGAGCATGATTTATTATTGATTGTCATCCTTTGCGTGGAGGTCGGGAGCGCACGATGGTTAACTCCTACCAACCTCTCCCATAGGAGCATGCGTAGTAGTACTTTGCTTCGAGGGCTAATAAACTTTTGCAATAAGTATGTGAGTTCTTTATGACAAATGTGAGTCCATGGATTATACACACTCTTACCTTTCCGCATTTCGCTAGCCTCTTCGGTACCGTGCATTGGCCTTTCTCACCTTGAGTTGTGGTGCAAACCTCGCCGGTGCATCCAAACCCGTGATATGATACGCTCTATCACACATAAGCTTCCTTATATTTTCCTCAAAACATCCACCAAACCAACCTATTATGGCATTTCCATAGCTACCCCGAGAAATATTGCCATGCCACTTCCACCGTTTTTTGTGGCACCCCGACTCAGAGCAACCGATTTACCTTGCATTGCCAGCCTAGAGATCAAGTCTTCTGGCAATACACAACAGCATAGTACATAAACAACCGCTTTATTGAAGCTAGCGGATTACATAAGTCTGATATTACATCATGATACAAGGCCAAGCGGCACACTCGGTGCGGCTGGACAGTATGTACATTATTTAATGAACATGACGAGGGCCTCCATCACACGAACTACGCGGCAGTGGAAGAACGACGAAGTGGAAACTCCATAGCACAGGGACACCGACGTGGACACAGCCTAGACGCGAGATGCGCTCCGATGCGAACCGACTTGCCTGAAAGCTGGCATGACACGCCAGGTCAGTACATTGAATGTACTCGCAAGCTCACAACAAACATAAGCACGATGACAAACAATATCATGACAATTAATCAGGTTAATGCAATACAAGAAATACTAGTAATACGGTGAAACCAACATGTGCACCGAGTCTTGCGGACTCGCTTACCAGACGAGTTACCTTGTAACCAAACGGTGACCATACCTGGGTCACAACTGAAACCAATCACTCATGATGCAACTCATGAGTTCATGAATCATCACGAAACCAGTGCCAAAAACAATCATTTAGTGTGCAAGATTAATTATAAGAGTTGATCCATGGTGTGACTTACTTCCGAGCTATGCCCATAACCGAGGACGCGGCTATCGATAGAATAAATACACTCTGCAAAGGTAGCGCACTTCACCCACACCACGGAACCCATGGCCTCACACTCCCATTCGGGTGGACCAACGGCGTTCCGACAAAACCCTTACCTTGTCATGACACTCTCCCGGCCACTCCGACCAACTCCCTCTCAAGGCTAGGTCTTTGGTGGCCCCGTGCCTACCAAAGGCACCAACGGCCACCGTCATGCCAAAAACGGTCCCAAACGGGGACAAGGTACCATAAAAACAAAATGAGCACAAAAGGTTATGTCTGCTTACCGGGCCAGGGTATGCACGCCCATAACCTTCCCTCGCGGGAGGCACCGGTGAGAGGCACAACAAAGGATCGAATCAAGACCCCCCCCCCCTCATAAGGTAAATGTGGTCGCACTGAGTAAAACTCGATTCAGTGGCACCATGACGTGATCAGCATCATCTTCAAGTTCGACTTAATCAGGTTTACTTTGAAATAAAAACTTTATATAAAAAAACTCATACCATGCCATGGTCATGCAACTAATCGACATGCAAATCTAACAACTCATAGATACGGATCAACATAATTATCTTGCACTACACAGGATCAAAAACTTTACTGGTTCTACCTCATGTTTATTATCATGCAATATTCTGATTAACTCATAATTCATATGAGTATATCAATTAATAAAAGGACTATCATTATTTATCATAGCAATATAACTAAGGCAAAGTTTTATTCTACTTGACCAAACTAGTCCATGCATTCAGCCAGTAACTTAAACAAGCATTTCAAGCATGATAAAGTAACTAGCACCTAACAAATTTTTTTAACAAATTTTTAAATGAAAATAAGAACTCATATTCAAGTAGAAAATCATAGGTATTGAAATAACACCATCCAAATGCTGGTGTGGCTTGCCTTAGTGCAGAGGAGGATCGCACTCCTCCTGGTTGGCTTCAAGACAAGTCTCTCCTTCTGTAAATATTTAAAAACCACAAAAACAAATATCAAAAACCAATCTGAAAGTCACCAGAAATTCTAGACAGCAAGGAAAAATCCACATTTTGGCGTGTTGCTAGAGCTTTCTGGAATAAAGACAATGCAAAAAGAATCAACTCATTTCGACTTATAGGCTAGAAGTTGTGGTGGTCAAAGTTTTAGTCAAAATCTGATTAAATTTGAATAATTCAGAAAATCTTGGAGGGGGGTGGGTGACGTCGAAGGTGTAAAGAGGGAGTATGCCTCCACTCATACCGCTTCGGGCGTGAGTGGTGAGGCTGACGCTGGGCCCCACCCCTCAGGAGAGAGAGAGGGAGAGAGAGATCAGAGCGCGACGGCGCTTCGGGGAGCTTACGCCGGCAAGGAGTGGGTTTGGGGCTAAACCAGAGGGATAGAAACGAAGAGGGGTTCAGGGCGCACCTGCCCGTACCTGTGGCTTGCCGTGGGATGGCCGGAGCTGCTCGCAGTCAAGCTCGCGAGCGATGGTGGCGGACGGGACTTGCCGGAGAGGAAGAAGGCGACGGCGAGAGGCGCCTCCGAGGGCTCAGCAGCGTCCAGGAGGCACCAGAGGATCCCCAATGCCATGCCCGGGAGGTTGGTCGAGCTCGAGGGGCACCGGAGCGAGGTGGCTGGGCTGCGGAGGTCGCCGGAGATCTCTGGTCGGGGTCGACGGCCAGAGGCCTGCCCAACCGAGCTACGGTGCTCCTACGTGGTCATGGAGATGGTGAGGAGTGGTGTGAGGCTTGGAAGCGAGGAGAGGGGCTCTATATATAGCCGGAGTGAGAGGGGTAACGTGGCGTCGCCGGATTGCTCTGGAAGCCGGCGAACGGCGATGAAAGGCGCCAGTGCGAGGGGGCAAGGTTTCAGTGTCAAGGCGGAGGCTGTCCACGCTCGTGGACGAGCACAGGGAGCAGTGGAGAAGAGGACAAGGGCACGAGCGCACTGTGGCGTTTGGCCGCTACGTGCCCGTGCTCGCTGCGGCGTCTCCGGCGTTGGCGAGTGCCAGGGAGGGGTCATGGATGATGGGTCGAGGCTGGTGGCGCGGCGCGGCAGTCGTGGGCGAGCTCTGGCTCGAGCACGCGCCGAACAGAAGCGTTGGCGCTACCCAGAGCACGTCAAACGCGTGGCAGACGCCGTGTCCTCATGCGGTCACCGCCCTGGCATGGTCAAAACGGTGCCCACGCGCGGCCAAAGCATGTCTGGGCTAAAGTCCACGTAGTGTTTAGTCTAGAGGAGCTGAGGACACATCACCAGGCCGACCAGATTTGACGCAACCAACTTGGCAAGTTTCTGACCAGGAACTTGGTCGCCAAGTTTGGCTAACTTCTAGATGGCCATTAGGGCTTATCTCCTGGGGTTAAGGGTTTCCTAGGAGGGTAACTAGGCTCAAGAAAAATCAGGGCCGAAAGATCAAGGAAAAATGCACTTGCTGTACAAAGTGCATTTCTGGACCAGAAGAGAAATTATTTTCTATAGCAAAAATATTACAAAAAGTCATGCAATATTTTTGCTTGGGAAGGTGTGCCAAGGTCCAAAGAATATTCAGGAATTATTTCAGGATTTTTGGAGCAATAAAAATGAGGTTTGCTTTTGAGCACTAGTTTCTGAAAAGAGTTTGAGAGAGGAAAATGAATATTTTTCATCATTTTTCTTTTATGAAAAATATTCATTTGATTATTTTGGGGATTTATCAGAGTAATAAGGTTGAATGATAAGTATATAGGTCACTTGGGTGAAAGTCAAGGGCATGCCCAAGTGACAAGTCCATTTGAATTGATTCTAAAAATCCAAATCAAGGCAAAGGCAAAAACCAAGTCCGAAAAAAGAGAGAAGGAAAATCCAGGCTGTCACAGTTTTGTTATGACACACATCATCATTGCCATATTGATTTGCATGATCATATAGCTGATATAGTATTGTGGCTCGGCCACTATTCATCATTTTATACATGTTACGCTAGATCATTGCACATCTTGGTACACTACCAAAGGCATTCACATAGAGTCATATTTTGTTCTAGTATCTAGTTGTAACTTTGAGTTGTAAGTAAATAGAAGTTTGATTATCATCATTATTCATTATTAGAGCATTCGTCCAATTGAGGAAAAAAATAGGCCAAAAAGAGCCCAACAAAAAGAAAAAAAGAAAAAAAAGAAAAAAAATGAGAGAGAAAAAAAGAAGGGGCAATGTTAGCATCCTTTTGCACACTTGTGCTTCAAAGTAGCACCATGTTTTTCATATAGAGAGTCTCTTATGATTTCACTTTCATATAACTAGTGGGAATTTGTCATTATAGAACTTGGCTTGTATATTCCAATGATGGGCACTTCAGCCTCTTTTTTCTTGGGCTCTTTTTGGCCTCTTTTATTTTATTTTATTTTTCGTCCGGAGTCTCATCCCGACTTGTGGGGGAATCATAGTCTCCATCATCTGCTCCTCACATGGGACATTGCTCTAATAATGATGATCATCACACTTTTATTTACTTTCAACTCAAGAATTACAACTTGATACTAGAACAAAAATATGACTCTATATGAATGCCTCTGGCGGTGTACCGGGATGTGCAATGATCTAGCGTGACATGTATAAAAATATGAATGGTGGCCAAGCCACACATACTATGTCACTATATGATCATGCAAAGCAATATGACAATGATGATATGTGTCATAATAAAATGGAACGGTGGAAGTTGCATGGTAAAGTATCTCAGAATGGCTATGAAAATGCCATAATAGGTAGGTATGGTGGCTGTTTTGAGGAAGATATAAGGTGGCTTATGTGTAAAAGAGCGTATCATATCACGGGGTTTGGATGCACCGGTGAAGTTTGCACCACAAGTCAAGGTGAGTAAGGGCAATGCACGGTACCGGAAAAGCTAGCAAATTGAGGAAAGGTAAGAGTGCATATAATCCATGGACTCACATTAGTCATAAAGAACTCACATACTTATTGCACAAAAATCATTAGCCATCAAAGCAAAGTAGTACTACGCATGCTCCTAGGGGGAAGGTTGGTAGGAGTTAACCATCGCGTGTCCCCCGACCTCCACACAATGGAAGACAATCAATAATAAATCATGCTCCAATTTCATAGCATTACGAGAGACCATATGCGCATGCTTCGGGAATCACAAACCTTAAACTTGAAAACTTCACAACAGGAAACTCAATAGAAAACTTGAAAACTTCACAACAGGAAACTCAATAGAAAACTCGTGGGATCCATTAGTATAATAAAGAAAATCACCACTTTTAGGTACTCTTGTAAACTCATTCCAATTTTATATTTGCATTATATCTAATGTATTCTAACTTCACCATGGTTCATACCCCCGATACAACTCATAGATTCATCAATATAAGCGGACAACACAATGAAAATAGAATCTGTCAAAAAGAGAACAGTATGTAGTAATCCGGACATTAGCCAAACTTTTGTAACTCCAAAAATTATGAAAACTTAGGAAAACGTAGGAAAACTGTATATAAATATTGTGTAAAAAATTCATAATTTTATCACGCTCCAGTAAATTTTAACAATTCTGCTACTGGACGCAAAAGTTTTTGTTTTTTCACAGAATCAAATCAATAATCTTTCAAATCATCCTAAAGGTCTTACTTGGCACAAACACTAATTAAAAAACTAAAACTCCGTCATAACAGAAGTATAATGGAATGAACACATAAAAACATAAAAGAAAAATATTGGGTTGTGTCCCAACAAGCGCTTTTTTCTTTAAAGCCTTTTAGCTAGGCATTGATAATTTTAATGATGCTCGCATGAAAGACAAGAATTGAAGCACAAAGAGAGCATCATATAGTATGTGAAAATCAAGTTTAAGTCTAACATACTTCCTATGAATAGGCATTTTATAAGAAAACAAATTATAAAGACAAGAATTATCTAGCATATGCCAAGAAGAGGAATAAAACATTGACAATCTCAACATGAAGAGAGGTAATTTAGTAACATGAATATTTCTACAACCATATTTCCCTCTCTCATATTCAAATTCAACAATATAGCTATCGCATAACATATTCTCTACATGATCCACATGCATGCAAAGTTGACACTCCTCCAAAACAGTTGGATTATCATCAAATAAAGTCATGGCCTCCCAAAGCCCACTTTTATCAAAAATTTCATAAGATTGATCGTTCACCAAAGTACTGGGATCATTATTACCTAAAGCTAGAACTCTTCCAAACCCGCTTTCAATATTCTCGCAAACATATTCATCATGGGGCTTAAATAAATTTTCAAGATCATAAGAAGAATCACCCCAATGATAATCATTGCAATAAGTAGTGGACATATGAAAATTAGCATCCCCAAGCTTGGGGTTTTGCATATTATTAACACAATTGACATTAATAGAATTTATAATAACACCATTACAATCATGCTTTTCATTCAAGGAGCTATCGTGAATCACTTCATAAATGTCCTCTTTTAGCACTTCATCACAATTTTTAGATTCATGAATTTCAAGCAAAACTTCATAAAGATAATCTAGTGCAGTCAACTCACTAGCAACTGGTTCATCATATTTGGATGTTTTAAAATATTAGCAAGTGGATGAGGATCCATAAACTTTTTGCTCCTGATTTGGAATAAACATACAATTATGCCAAGAGAACAAGCAAACAAACCAACTAAGACATAAAGGCAAACGAAAAGGCAAACGGCAATAAGGCAAATATTTCTGTGTTTCTCTGAAAATGTTTTAGAAGTGGGGAGGTGAAAACGAGAGGCAAATGGCAAATAATGTAAATGCAATAGATGAGAGTTTATGATGGGTACTTGGTAGGCTTGATGTAGATCCTCCTCGGCAATGGCGCCAGAAATTCTTCCTGCTACTTCTTGAGCTTGCGTTTCTTTTTCCCTTGAAGAGGAAACGGTGATGCAGCAAAGTAGAGATAAGTATTTCCCTCAGTGAGAACCAAGGTATCAATCCAGTTGGAGGAACACATAAGTCTCCAACAATTGCACCTACACAAACAAATACTTGCACCCAACGCGATAAAGGGGTTGTCAATCCCTTCACGGTTTCTTGCAAGGATGAGATCTGACAATGATAGATATAAAAGATAAGTAAAAGTGCGAAATAAAATAAAGGTAAATAAATTGCAGCAATGTATTTTTGTGTTTTTGATTTTGTAGATCTGAAAATAATATGATAAAAGATAGACCCAGGGGCCATAGTTTTCACTCGAGGCTTCTCTCTTGAAAGAAAGCATTGGGTAAACAAATTGATGTTGAGCAATTGATGGAAAAGCGCATATGTTGGGGAACGTAGCATGCAATTTCAAAAAAATTCCTACGATCACGCAAGATCTATCTAGGAGATGCATAGCAATGAGAGGGGGAGAGCGTGTCTACGTACCCTCGTAGACCGAAAGAGGAAGCGTAGTCGAAAGTCTTCGTGATCTAACCGATCAAGTACCGAACGTACGACACCTCCGAGTTCAGCACATGTTTAGCTCAATGACGTCCCTCGAACTCTTGATCCAGCAAAGTGTCAAGGGAGTGTTTTGTCAGCACGATGGCATGGTGATGATGATGGTGAAGTGATCCGCGCAGGGATTCGCCTAAGCACTACGACCCTATGACCGGTGGAGTAAACTGTGGAGGGGGGCACCGCACACGGCTAAGAGAACAACTGTTGTGTTTTGGGGTGCCCCTGCCCCCGTATATAAAGGAGGAGGGGAGGAGGCCGCCGGCCCTAGGGGGCGCGCCATGGGGGAAAACCGAATAGGACTCCAAGTCCTATTCGGCCCCCCTTCCTTTCTTACAGAGGGGGAAAGGGGAAGGAGAGGGAATAGGAGAAGGAAAGGGGGCGCGCCCCCTCCCCTAGTCCAATTCGGACTCCTCATAGGAGGGGGGCGCGGCCACATCTTTTGGGCTGCCTCCCCTCTTCCCTATGGCCCATTTAGGCCCATTAGTTTCCCCGGGGGGTTCCGGTAACCCCTCGATACTCCGAAAAATACCTGAACCACTCCGAAACCATTCCTGTGTCTGGATACCATCGTCCAATATATCAATCTTTACCTCTCAGCCATTTTGAGACTCCTCGTCATGTCTGGGATATCATCTGGGACTCCAAACAATCTTTGGTCACCAAAACACATAACTCATAATACAAATCGTCATCGAATGTTAAGCGTGAGGACCCTACGGGTTCGAGAACTATGTAGACATGACCGAGACACATCTCCCAATCAATAACCAACAGCAGAACCTGGATGCTCATACTTGTTCCTACATATTCTACAAAGATCTCTATCGGTCAAACCGCAATGACAACATACGTTATTCCCTTTGTCACCGGTGTGTTACTTGCCCGAGATTTGACCGTCGGTATCTTCATACCTAGTTCAATCTCGTTACCAGCAAATCTCTTTACTCGTTCTATAATGCATCATCCCGCAACTAACTCATTAGTCACATTGCTTGCAAGGCTTATTATGATGTGCATTGCCGAGAGGGCCTAGAGATATCTCTCCGATACTCGGAGTGACAAATCCTAATCTCGATCTATGCCAACCTAACAAACACCTTCGGAGACACCTATAGAGCATCTTTATAATCACCCAGTTATGTTGTGATGTTTGATAGCACACAAGGTGTTCCTCTGGTATTCGAGAGTTGCATAATCTCATAGTCACAGGAATATGTATAAGTCATGAAGAAAGCAATAGCAATAAAACTTAACGATCATTATGCTAAGCTAACGGATGGGTCTTGTCCATCACATCAGTCTCCTAATGATGTGATCCCGTTCATCAAATTACAACACATGTCTATGGTCAGGAAACTTAACCATCTTTGATTAACAAGCTAGTCAAGTAGAGGCATACTAGGGACACTTTATTTTGTCTATGTATTCACACATGTATCAAGTTTCCGGTTAATACAATTCTAGCATGAATAATAAACATTTATCATGAATAAGGAAATATAAAATAACAACTTTATTATTGCCTCTAGGGCATATTTCCTTCAGTCTCCCACTTGCACTAGAGTCAATAATCTAGTTCACATCGCCATGTGATTAACACCAATAGTTCACATCACCATGTGACCAACACCCCAAGGGTTTACTAGAGTCAATAATCTAGTTCACATCGCTATGTGATTAACACCCAAAGAGTACTAAGGTGTGATCATGTTTTGCTTGTGAGAGAAGTTTAGTCAACGGGTCTGCCACATTCAGATCCGTATGTATTTTGTAAATTTTCTATGTCTACAATGATTTGCATGGAGCTACTCTAGCTAATTGCTCCTATTTTCAATATGTATCCAGATTGAGACTCAGAGTCATCCGGATCGGTGTAAAAGCTTGCATCGACGTAAATCTTTACGACGAACTCTTTATCACCTCCATAACCGAGAAATATTTCCTTATTCCTCTTAGGTAACTAAGGATAACTTTGATCGCTGCCGAGTGATCCACTCCTGGATCACTATCGTACCCCCTTGCCAAACTCATGGCAAGGTACACAATAGGTCTGTTACACAGCATAGCATACTTTATAGAACCTATGGCTGAGGCATAGGGAATGACTTTCATTCTCTTTCTATTTTTTGTTGTGGTCGGGTTTTCAGTCTTACTCAACTTTACTCCTTGAAATACAAGCAAGAACTCCTTTGACTGTTCCATTTTGAACTACTTCAAAATCTTGTCAAGGTATATACTCATTGAAAAATCTTATCAAGCGTCTTGATCTATCTCTATAGATTTTGATGCCCAATATGTAAGCAGCTTCACCGAGGTCTTTCTTTGGAAAACTCCTTTCAAACACTCCTTTATGCTTTCCAGAAAATTCTACATCATTTCCGGTCAACAATATGTCATTCACATATACTTATCAGAAAGGTTGTAGTGCTCCCACTCACTTTGTTGTAAATACAGACTTCACCGCAAGTCTGTATAAAACTATATGCTTTGATCAACTCATCAAAGCGTATATTCCAACTCCGAGATGCTTGCACCAGTCCATAGATGGATCGCTGGAGCTTGCACACTTTGTTAGCACCTTTAGGATCGACAAAACCTTCTGGTTGCATCATATACACCTCTTCTTTAATAAATCCATTAAGGAATGCAGTTTTGACATCCATTTGCCAGATTTCATAAAATGCGGCAATTGCTAACATGATTCGGACAGACTTAAGCATCAGTACGAGTGAGAAAATCTCATTGTAGTCAACACCTTGAACTTGTCGAAAAATCTTTTTTTGCGACAATTCGAGCTTTGTAGATAGTAACACTATCATCAGCGTCGGTCTTCCTCTTGAAAATCCACTTATTCTCAATGGCTTGCCGATCATCGGGCAAGTCAACCAAAGTCCATACTTTGTTCTCATACATGGATCCTATCTCAGATTTCATGGCCTCAAGCCATTTTGCGGAATCTGGGCTCATCATCGCTTCCTCATAGTTTGTAGGTTCGTCATGGTCTAGTAACATGACTTCCAGAACAGGATTACCGTACCATTATGGTGCGGAACATGCTCTTGTTGACCTACGAGGTTCGGTAGTAACTTGATCTGAAGTTTCATGATCATTATCATTAGCTTCCTCTCTAGTTGGTGTAGGCATCACGAGAACGGATTTCTCTGATGAGCTACTTTCCAATTCGAGAGAAGGTACAATTACCTCATCAAGTTCTACTTTCCTCCCGCTCACTTCTTTCGAGAGAAACTCCTTCTCTAGAAAGGATCCATTCTTAGCAACAAAGATCTTGCCTTCGGATATGTGATAGAAGGTGTACCCAACAGTTTCTTTTGGGTATCCTATGAAGACGCACTTCTCCGATTTGGGTTCGAGCTTATCAGGCTGAAGTTTTTTCACATAAGCATCGCAACCCCAAACTTTAAGAAACGACTGCTTAGGTTTCTTGCCAAACCACAGTTCATACGGTGTCGTATCAACGGATTTAGATGGTGCCCTATTTAACATGAATGTAGTTGTCTCTAATGCATAACCCCAAAATGATAGTGGTAAATCGGTAAGAGACATCATAGATCGCACCATATCTAATAAAGTACGGTTATGATGTTCGGACACACCATTACGCTGTGGTGTTCCAGGTGGCGTGAGTTGTGAAACTATTCCACATTGTTTTAAATGAAGGCCAAACTCGTAACTCAAATATTCGCCTCCGCGATCAGATCATAGAAACTTTATTTTCTTGTTACGATGATTTCTCCACTTCACTCTGAAATTCTTTGAATTTTTTAAATGTTTCGGACTTGTGTTTCATTAAGTAGATATACCCATATCTGCTCAAATCATCTGTGAATGTCAGAAAATAACGATACCCGCCGCGTGCCTCAACACTCATCGGACTGCATACATCGGTATGTATTATTTCCAATAAGTCATTGGCTCGCTCCATTGTTCCGGAGAACGGAGTTTTAGTCATCTTGCCCATAAGGCATGGTTCGCAAGTATCAAATGATTCATAATCAAGTTATTCCAAAAATCCATCTATATGGAGTTTCTTCATGCGCTTTGCACCAATATGACCTAAACGGCAGTGCCACAAATATTTTGCACTATCATTATCAACTTTGCATCTTTTGGCATCAATATTATGAATATGTGTATTACTACGATCGTGATTCAATAAACCATTTACGTTGGGTGTATGACCGTAGAAGGTTTTATTCATGTAAACAGAACAAAAATTATTCTCTGACTTAAATGAATAACCGTATTGCAATAAACATGATCCAATCATATTCATGCTCAACGCAAACACCAAATAACATTTATTTAGGTTTAACGCTAATCCCGAAGGTAGAAGGAGTATGCGATGGTGATCTTATCAACCTTGGAATCACTTCCAACGAACATCGTTACCTTGCCCTTAACTAGTCTCTATTCATTTTGCAACTCCTGTTTCGAGTTACTAATCTTAGCAACTGAACCGTACCGGCATCAAATACCGTGGGGTTACTATGAACACTAGTAAAGTACACATCAATAACATGTATATCAAATATACCTTTGTTCACTTTTCCATCCTTCTTATTCGCCAATTATTTCGGGTAGTTCCAGTTCTAGTGACCATTCCCTTTGCAGTGGAAGCACTCAGTTTCAACTTTAGGACTAGCTTTGGGCTTGTTCACGGGAGTGGCAACTTGCTTGTCATTCTTCTTGAAGTTCCCTTTCTTTTCCTTTGCCCTTTTTCTTGAAACTAGTGGTCTTGTTAACCATCAACACTTGATGTTTTTTCTTGATTTCTACCTTCGCCGATTTTAGCATCGCGAAGAGCTCGGGAATCGTTTTCGTCATCCCTTGCATATTATAGTTCATCACAAGTTCTAGTAACTTGGTGATAGTGACTAGAGAACTTTGTCAATCACTATCTTATCTGGAAGATTAACTCCCATTTGATTCAAGCGATTGTAGTACTCAGTCATTTTGAGCACATGCTCACTGGTTGAGCTATTCTCCTCCATCTTGTAGGCAAAATACTTGTCAGAGATCTCATACCTCTCGACTTGGGCATGAGTCTGAAATACCAATTTCAGCTCTTGGAACATCTTATATGCTCCGTGGCTTTCAAAAAGTTTTTGAAGTCCCAGTTCTAAGCCGTAAAGCATGGCGCACTAAACTATCAAGTAGTCATCATACCGAGCTTGTCAAACGTTCATAACGTTTGCATCTGCTCCTGCAATAGGTCCGTCACCTAGCGGTGCATCGAAGACATAATTCTTCTGTGCAGCAATGAGGATAATCCTCAGATCATGGACCCAGTCCGCATCATTGCTACTATCATCTTTCAACTTATTTTTCTCTAGGATCATATCAAAAATAAATGGGGAGCTACATCGCAAGCTATTGATCTACAACATAGATATGCAAATACTACCAGGACTAAGTTCATGATAAATTAAGTTCAATTAATCATATTACTTAAGAACTCCCATTTCGATAGACATCCCTCGAGTCATCTAAATGATCACGTGATCCAAATCAACTAAACTATGTCCGATCATCACATGAGATGGAGTAGTCTTCAATGGTGAACATCTCTATGTTGATCATATCTACTATATGATTCACTTTCGACCTTTCAGTCTCCAGTGTTCCGAGGCCATGTCTGTACATGCTAGGCTCGTCAAGTTTAACACGAGTATTTTGCACGTGAAAAACTGTCTTGCACCCGTTGTATGTGAACGTAGAGCTTATCACACCCGATCATCGCGTGGTGTCTCAGCACGACGAACTGTCGCAACGGTGCATACTTAGGGAGAACACTTATACCTTGAAATTTAGTGAGGGATCATCTTATAATGCTACCGCCGTACTAAGCAAAATAAGATGCATAAAAGATAAACATCACATGCAATCAAAATATGTGACATGATATGGCATCATCATCTTGTGCCTTTGATCTCCATCTCCAATGCACCGTCATGATCTCCATCGTCACTGGCTTGACACCTTGATCTCCATCGTAGCGTCGTTGTCGTCTCGCCAACTATTGCTTCTACAACTATCGCTACCGCATAGGGATAAAGTAAAGCAATTACATGGCGATTGCATTTCATACAATAAAGCGACAACCATAAGGCTCCTGCCAGTTGCCGATAACTTTTACAAAACATGATCATCTCATACAATAACTTATATCACATCATGTCTTGACCATATCACATCACAACATGCCCTGCAAAAAGAAGTTAGACGTCCTCTACTTTGTTGTTGCAAGTTTTACGTGGCTGCTACGGGCTTCTAGCAAGAACCGTTCTTACCTACGCATCAAAACCACAACGATTTTTTGTGAAGTGTGCTGTTTTAACCTTCAACAAGGACCGACCGTAGTCAAATTCGATTTAACTAAAGTTGGAGAAACAGACAACCGCCAGCCACCTTTATGCAAAACAAGTTGCATATCTGTCGGTGGAACCGGTCTCATGAACGTGGTCATGTAAGGTTGGTCCAGGACGCTTCATCCAACAATACCGCCGAATCAAAATAAGACATTGGTGGTAAGCAGTATGACTATTATCGCCCACAACTCTTTGTGTTCTACTCGTGCATATCATCTACGCATAGACCTGGCTCCGATGCCACTGTTGGGGAACGTAGCATGCAATTTCAAAAAAATTCCTACGATCACGCAAGACTATCTAGGAGATGCATAGTAACGAGAGGGGGAGAGTGTGTCCACGTACCCTCGTAGACTGAAAGCGGAAGCGTTAGGTTAACGCGGTTGATGTAGACGAACGTCTTCGCGATCCAACCGATCAAGTACCAAACGTACGGCACCTCCAAGTTCAGCACACGTTCAGCTCGATGACGTCCCTCTAACTCTTGATCCAGCAAAGTGTCCAGGGATAGTTTCGTTAGCAAGACCGCATGGCGACGGTGATGGTGAAGTGATGCTCGCAGGGCTTCGCGTAAGCACTACGACGCTATGACTGGAGGAGTAAATTGTGGAGGGGGCACCGCACACGACTAAGAGAACAACTGTTGTGTTTTGGGGTGCCCCCTGCCCCGTATATAAAGGAGGAGGGGAGTAAATTGTGGAAATGGGAAGGAGAGGGAATAGGAGAAGGAAAGGGGGGCGCGCCCCCTCCCCTAGTCCAATTCGGACTCCTCATGGGAGGGGGCGCGGCCACCTCTTTTGGGCTGCCTCCCCTCTTCCCTATGGCCCATGTAGGCCCATTACTTTTTTTTGAATATTATGTAGGCCCATTACTTTCCCCGGGGGGTTCCAGTAACCCCTCGGTACTCCGAAAAATACCCGAACCACTCCGAAACCATTCCGGTGTCCGAATACTATTGTCCAATATATCAATCTTTACCTCTCGACCATTTCGAGACTCCTCGTCATGTCCGTGATCTCATCTGGGACTCAGAACAATCTTTGGTCACCAAAACACATAACTCATAATACAAATCGTCATCGAACGTTAAGCATGCGGACCCTGCGGGTTCGAGAACTTTGTAGACATGACCGAGACACATCTCCGATCAATAACCAACAGCGGAACCTGGATGCTCATATTGGTTCCTACATATTCTACGAAGATCTTTATCGGTCAAACCGCAATGACAACATACGTTATTCCCTTTGTCATCGTTATGTTACTTGCCCGAGATTCGATCGTCGGTATCTTCATACCTAGTTCAATCTCATTACCGGCAAGTCTCTTTACTCGTTCCATAATGCATCATCCCGCAACTAACTCATTAGTCACATTGCTTGCAAGGCTTATTATGATGTGCATTACCGAGAGGGCCCAGAGATACCTCTCCGATACTCGGAGTGACAAATCCTAATCTCAATCTATGCCAACCCAACAAACACCTTCGGAGACACCTGTAGAGCATCTTTATAATCACCCAGTTAAGTTGTGACGTTTGATAGCACACAAGGTGTTCCTCCGGTATTCGGGAGTTGCATAATCTCATAGTCAAAGGAATATGTATAAGTCATGAAGAAAGCAATAGCAATAAAACTTAACGATCATTATGCTAAGCTAACGGATGGGTCTTGTCCATCACATCATTCTCCTAATGATGTGATCCCGTTCATCAAATGACAACACATGTCTACGGTCAGGAAACTTAACCATCTTTGATTAACGAGCTAGTCAAGTAGAGGCATACTAGGGAAACTTTGTTTTGTCTATGTATTCACACATGTATCAAGTTTCCGGTTAATACAATTCTAGCATGAATGATAAAAATTTATCATGAATAAGGAAATATAAAATAACAACTTTATTATTGCCTCTAGGACATATTTCCTTCAGCATAGTTATGAAAATATCTAAGGCAATGATCATGTATATAGGCATCATGTTCGTGACAAGTAGACCGACTCCTGCCTGCATCTACTACTATTACTTCACACATCGACCGCTGTCGAGCATGCATCTAGTGTATGAAGTTAACAAGAACGGAGTAACGCCTTAAGCAAGATGACATGATGTAGAGGGATGGATCCAATTGATATGAACAAACCCCATATTTTTATCCTTAATGGCAACAATACAAATATGTGTCATGTCCCCTTCTGTCACTGGTAATAAGCACCGCAAGATTGAACCCATTACAAAGCACCTCTCCCATTGCAATAAAAAACAATCTAGTTCGCCAAACCAAATCAATAGTTCGGAGAGAAATACAAAGCTATATAAATCATGCATAAAAGAGTTCAGAGAAGACTCAAATAATATTCATAGGTAATCTGATCATAAACCCACAATTCATCAGATCTCAACAAACACACGCAAAAGAAGATTACATCGAATAGATCTCCAAGAACATCGAGGAAAACATTGTATTGAATATCAAAGAGAGAGAAGAAGCCATTTAGCTACTAGCTATGGACCCGTAGGTCTGTGGTAAACTACTCACACATCATCGGAAGGGCAGCAAGGTTGATGTAGAAGCTCTCCGTGATCGAATCCCCATCCGGCAAAGTTCCAGAAAAGGTCCCCAGATGGGATCTCATGAAGACAGAAACTTGCAGCGATGGAAAAGTATTTTTGGTGTGCCCCCTGGTCTACGGGGAGTATTTGGGTCTTAATAGAAGTAAAATTAGGGTTGGAAGTGCCACAAGGGGCCCACAAGCTTGGAGGGCCCCCCCTTGGGCGCGACCTATGAGCTTGTGGCCACCTCGTGGCTCTTCTGGCCTCCCCTCGAAGCTTCCAGGGTGTCTTGTGGTCCAAAAAAATGTCAAAAAGTTTTGTTCCGTTTGGACTCCGTCTGGTATTGATTTTCTGTAAAGACAAAAACAAGGAAAAAACAGCAACTGGCACTGGGCACTAGGTTAATCGGTTAGTCCCAAAAATGATATAAAACGGCATAAAAATGCATATAAAACATCCAAGGTTGATAATATAATAGCATGGAACAATCAAAAATTATGGATACATTGGAGACGTATCAATACCCGAGGAGGTGGGGACGACCAGAACAAATCTGTTGTCTAGAAAATTTTGCACGAATGCGCGAGGGTAATTGTGACGTTGAGCCCCCGAGCTCCATGCATGATTTTCTATGATCTCGGTTGAGATCTAAGTTGATGTCGATGGAGACGCCCACCGATTTCGCACAGATCCGACATGAGCGTACTGCTCGGCCTGGCCGAAGTGACTAGCCGAGTTGGCGACGAAGATCCATTTCGGAGCATGTATCGCGTCAGAGCCCATCTAAATTCCATCACACCACAGCGACTACGAGAGGGACATGTATGGTCCACCAATGATGGATTTGAATCCGGGAGATCTTGGGTATGGGTCCCGAGCTTGTAGTCTTGGCACGATGGTAACAGGACACAAGGGAGACACAATGTTTACCCAGGTTCATGCCCTCTCGAAGAGGCAAAACCTGAAGTCCTGTTATATTGATTGTGGATGGTCACAGAGTACAGGTTGATCTACCTCAAGATCATGTACGGATGAGATATTTCTCTAGAATATTAGATATCGACTAGCCTAGCCTCCGCTTATATAATGCACCAGAGGTTAGGATAACAGGAGTCCTAGTCGGCTACCTCACTGGAGAGGACTACTTATCTTGTATGCCAATGTTTTTGAAATCTTCCTCGTATGCGTCATGGGCTACCTGAAGTGGCTCGCTAATGAACAACCACTAGGGTCCTTGGCCCGGCCCTCCTGGCCGGAAGACGACATGGTGAGTACACCCTAGTCTAGGACTCCGTCAGCGACCGCTATTAGGAAGGAAGGATCAGGGCGTGATTTCGATTCAAATGGCGATGACATTAAAATTGCATGGTTTTCTATTCCTGCGTTGCAAATAAAAGAGGCCTTTACTGACTCTCAGGCAACAAATTCCCTACGTGGTACATAGAAACACTTTAGCCATAAGTAAGTTGCCTCATTTTTAAATTTGGGTAATTTGATTTTTTTACCGTTGATTCTTTTGTCAATGTCATTATTCGTGCTATTTTTTTTACCTTGTGTTGTTTTCATGGCTTCTTAGGTCGATTTTTGACTTGCCCGTGGTAGGGGTAAGCCAGTTTTTTCTTAGACTTAACTTTTGATTTTCCCCCTGTTTAGGGCAATTCGATTTTTTGCTGGGCTTGAAGTCCTTTACATATAGCATTTTTTATTTGTATGTGTTTTTGCTTCTCTTTTCATTTTTTTGTAAGTTTTTCTACAAGGGTAATTTTGGCATGTTGGATGAGTGGGAATATATATATATCACAAATATTGTACAACATGCAAATAAATTACAAAAGATTGTGAAAATTGCACAATTATATTCCTATCATTTTCATATTGAAAAATTACAATTTTAGTGCAAAGTCGTGTGCAAGTTCTTCTTCATCTTTTCTTAGAAAAGATTACTATTTTGATTTTAATTTATTTTTTATTTCATTTTCTTTCTTCTTTAAGGGTTATACCAATGTCACTATCCATTCCTTCTTAAGTAGTTTTTTTTTGCAAAATTACAATATTAGATGCTTATTCTTATATATTTTAAAAACTAAAATTTTGTGTAAAGTATATTCAAATTTGCTCATTATTTTTTCTTTATTCGTAAAGGTTAATACCAATGTCACTAATTCACTTTCTCTTAGAAAACTTTATTATTTTGATTTTTTATTTCTTTTTATTTTCTTAGGGATATACCAATGCCACTAATTCATTTCTTCTTATTAAATATAATTTGGCAAAAATTCAACTATATATACTTGTTTTTGCACATGATAAGAAACCACAATTCCTGTGTAAATTGTGTCAAAAAAATTCATTATGTGTTTCACTTATTTTATTTTCTTTCTTCATAAGGGCAATACTAATGCTAGTAATTCATTTTTCCTTAGAAAACAATATTATTTGATATTGTTCTATTTTTTATATTTTATTTCTTCTTTAAGGGTAAAATACCAATGCCACTAATTCATTCCTTCTTACGATTTTTTTTTTGTGAAAATCTACTATCATATGTCTATTCTTGCATCTTATGAAAAGGTGTAATTTCTATGTAATTTTTGTGCAAAATTTTTCATTAATTTTGTTTCATTTATCTTAAAATTCTTCTTAAGGCATAATGCCAATGCCACAAATTCATTCTTCCTTACGAAGCTTCGTTATTTTGATTTTGATTTTTTCTTTTCTTTTCTTCGTTTATAAAGTTATACATGTTATAGGTCTACCTACACCTTTGATCATCATTATCATGTGAAGATTAATTGAACTCTACGTGTCTATACACATACCTCATACCATAATTAAGTTTCATTAGATTGATCGATCAAAACATACACATGGAAGATGTATATATGAACTCCAACACTTGTCCCTAGTTGGTCCGGTAGAGAATCCCTAGCCGCCTCACCCTGCCTGGCCGCGCCGCTGGGAGGACCGATCCAGTGACGGCTTGTCGGAGAAGTTTTGGAGGACTTGGAGGGCTGCTGCAGTCTAAGAAGGAGATGAGGGCTCGACTCTCCGCCAGGCCGTGCTCGACGACGTCGTTGGCGAATTTGGCGGTAGCCAGAATAATCCAGTGCGGTGAGCTTCTACGGCGTCGGGGCCTGGCTAAATCAGCGAAGAAGACGACGTCGGCGCATGACCCCATATGGCAGCGAGTTCGATCTCAGTGATGTAGAACAGTGTGGGAATTCGTCTCTGGTGTTATTTAGAGTGTTTTTGTGTTTGGCTAGGGACGTACGTGGCGGTGGCACTTTCCCGGTTTAGAAATAATATCTTTTTTGTCTTATCCTTGTTTCTTTGTTGTGCTCATCACCGATAGAGGGCGTGCGGTTTTGTGTCTCTGGCGGGTGTTCGAAGACCGGGTCGGTTTAGATTTCTGGTTCCTTCTAGATTCGGCCGGCTTCTTGGGAGTTTCTACAATTGTTTTTCACGCGAATTGTACCTAGTCGGTCCCGTACAGAAACCAATGCATGTGCGAATCCTTGCGATGTGTCCAAACAAATAGACACTCGTTCGTTGGAAAATGATCTGGGTGGCGCGCATTTCGCAATGCAGAGCATGCATGTACGAGGTGACGTGCGTAGTAGTATAAACCTAGCAGATAGCGCATGCGTCCGCAAATCTTTTACCACTTCGTCCGTGATGGAACACATTAGCCTACTGCAGCAGCTTGCATGTCGGGGGCGGTATCCTTCTCGACTTGTCTAATCGCATCCCTTGCAGTGGAGGACACGGCGGGTCCGGGCCGGGGACCCCCGACGCACCATTCTCCTGCATCTGCATGGCAGCAAGCCAAGCCAACCCCCTATGTCACACAGTAGCGCGCACATTATCAGCGTCCAAGCCCCAAATGGAGCCATCCATCCGTCCGTCCCCATACCGTAATGTCACTATTCTAGCGTCAGGCCATTAAGTGTCTTTTCCGTCCCGGTATATTCTTTTCCTGGAAGAAACCTCTGCCCCCTCCTCCTCCTCGCAATAACAGCAGGTAAGGTAAATGGCGTACGGCCGTCCATGCACACCGTTCATCCAGGACAGAATTTCTCAAACGAATAAATGTCCACGGAACAGCGCTGCCCATCTCTCCTCTCCTCTCCTCTGACCGGAGACAAACTGTGCATATGCATATAGGCCATGAATAATATACTCCTCTCGCAATGTCTGGGCCGCACTGTAGCCGGCCATGAATCCCCATCACTCCTCCTCGCAATAAAAACCGGCATGGAGGTCTCCTCCGCTACTAAAATTAAATTCGGCGGAGTAAAATCGAGCGGGCGAGCTGGCGACGACGAGGAGCTGCATGGAAAAGCTTCGCGGGTTGAAGGCCGGACCTGGCCCCGATCGGGCGACTTACCCTGTGCGAAAGGGACGGGAGGATGGGCTCGTTTACGACCGGTTTGCCGTCGGGACCTCAAGCTCACTCCCTGGCAAAAGCGCTTGTGTGGGGTGTAGCTGCTCGCTGCCATCATTGCATTAATCAACGTTGGGGCAGCGAGACTGTGCGAGGGAATGTGAGGATCCCTAGTTTCATTTCAAAACATCGGGTTTGGGATCCTTTGTGGCAGTCTCACTCGCGTGGCGTACTAGGTGGAACGGATTCGTGTCGCCGCTAAATATTTTCAGTTATTTGATCCCTGAAAGATATAGGAGTATCACATAGTGTTTGCATCTAAGTCGATTGTTTAATTTGAAGGATTTAATTAGTAGGATTGTAATTCCATAGTAGATAAACTTAATTAATTTCTGCTACATTTTGATGGATAGATTTTCATCCATGCTAGCCTTATGTGAAAAATTATTTATATTTTCTCTGCACAATTAAAGGACCATACAATCATATAGTATTCAATATGTCATGAATCTTAATACTCCTTGAACAAAGAAACGAATACAAATTGCCCTGAATGAATCCTGATACCCCATTCACCGGTTATCTATATTCTTGCGTTTTAGAAATTTCATAAATCAAAGAAGCCCTCGAACCGAACAAAATAAAATGTGTAACATTATCTGAAAAACAACACATACTCGATTTCCTCACGTACTTAATAATGATAATATATGGTATCAATCCTTGCATCGATGCCCCCCCCCCCCCCCCCCTATTAAAAAGAAATAAAAAGAAAAGGTTCTAACTTAACTATTAGAATAATTCATCTGCTCCTATGTGTACATAAAATACAACTAAGGCTAGACTTAAAAATGTGTTTTGTGGAGTAAATCTTCAGGCTGCCGTGTTCTATTTTTCACGGCCCTTGAAACTAACTGTTCATTTTTTCCCTGAAAGGCCAAGACCATATATTAGATTGAACAAGCCCTTACAAGAAATTCCGTACAAAAATAAAAAAATAACACGCAAGTCCCTGGAAAAATCATGACCATCTTGCTTGTGCATCCACAAACAGAGCGCCATAACTAAGCTTGGTGCCACCTCTTGGCCTCCATCTCAATCTTTTAATTGAAGCCCACAAGTTTGAAGAAGAAAAGCCGTCGACATAGACCAGAAGACGCCGGAGGCAGATTGTCACCCCGAAGAAGCTGACACACATAGGAGAGCCAAAAGATAATCTCAACTCCCAGTAGGCAGGGGAGGGAGACATAAATCTCGCAAATTCCTGACCGATCCCCATATGGCTGGGCTTCATCGGACAAAGAAGAAACTAGAAAAAAAATACGTCACGATATCATCCCCTAACCCTGATAAAATGCCGGTAATTGCAATTGGTACCTCCACATCAGCTATGACAAAAACTTCTTTCATAAAATTACGAAACAATCGGTAGATGTGGCGTTACTACATGTACTACACATAGCATATGGACTGGACTGCGCAAACCCAAAAATAACGAACGGATACGGATTGATCTCCTATTTACCGAGTTGGCATCTACCCGAATGGCATGCGAACATAAGCAAAATACCAAGTGGGTACTGGGTACGTGGGTGCAGATCTGGGAAAGCATCTGTATCTCTCTCACGGAAACAACCTACTATTGACCGACATCTTTTTCTTTTCGCAGCGGCGGTTGACAGTTGACCACAACATGCACAGACTCTTCGACAGGGCCGTAGGTCAGGTCCTATACGAGTTTGCGTACCACTGCTGTGCCCCCGAACCGGTCGGTGGGGCATGCATGGCCTCCCCACATTCAGTTTGAATGCAAAGATGTTGTGATGGGTCGTGCATAAATTTATTCATAAAGTTTGAAGAAAGAAACATTCGTTTAGAATAAATGCGAAATAAATTAGTCTTACAATACCACAATATTCGGAGAAAAGTAATTTTAGTCCCTTAATTCTTGCCAAAGTTTATTTTTTTAGGAATCTGATAATGTCTGAACGTCAGGTACAAGCACATGGCAAATCCATCATTTACGATGGCAAGTTTACTGACGCGAGGACGACAACTTTATTTGGCAAGTATGAAAACTTCGAGTTTCAGTTTATTTTTTGATAGGAAATAACCGTGTGTGTCAACTAATTTACCATCCTTGCGTCATTAGTTTGCCATCGAATTATAAGTACCAAATTCATGTCAGGTACTTATAATTTCCGGGTTTTTTATCCTATTGACAAGTTTTTGAATCCTGATCTTCTAAAACTGTTTCCAAGCCAACTTTTACCACATTTTCTTCAGATTGTTTTTTCCTTGTTATCATTCAATGTTCGATGGGTTGGTTTGCACACTCAAGCCGAGCTCCAACTGAGCCAAACTCGAATAGCTTGTCGAGCTCAAACTTTTTAAGCCGCCTAAGGCCTTGTACAATGCAAAGTGCTTAGGAGAAATAAATCAGGCTTTCCTTAAGCACCGATGCTTATTTGTGCAGGGCAAACACTTAATTATGCGTCTCTCCTTTAGAAATAGGCACTGGGGCTTCAGAAAAAACCCGATTTTATTTTCTAAGCACCTCCCTAAGCATCTAGCATTGTACAAGGCCTAAGGCATCTCCAACGAAAACCCGCAAAAATCCTCCTGCATCCGTCCGCAGACATGGGACCAGTGTGCGAACATGGATGCGGGAGCCGGCCATCCAACCGTTGCCGCATACATTTTCACAAAAACTTGAACCAACCGGACGGGTTTCGGGCAAACACGACCGGATTTCATCTAAATATGACGGATTTCATATAAAAATGTCGGATTTCCATATAAACATAACTGATTTCATTACATTTACATCAATAAGCGGTGCTAGCCCGACTCTGAAGGTATAATAATACCTAATCTAAATCGCCACCCACGGATCCCTTTGTCTTCCTCATGTGCGGCAGCCCGATCAGCGGACTGCCTGGAGCCGGGAGGTATATGCTTCAACGCAAAGGACGACTCGCTTCCCCACCACTCATCGGAAGTGAAACCCTCGGCTGACACTTCAGCAGGAGGGGAAGGCGGCGCCTCCACTTTCGTGGAGCCCATGTGGGATCGACGAAGGTCCTCGCAAGAGAAGAACCGGACAAGACACCAGATGTGTACGCCGGCGTCGCCTAGGCGGTGTCCTTCATGGGACCCAAGCGGCGGCGGACTCCCATGTTCTACTTCTCCTCGATGATGGCGGCAGACACGAAGGCGACGGCCATCGACTCGTCGCTCTCCGTGCACCCGGATACTGTCTTTGCCTGCATGGCGCGATCGTAGGCACGGGCGGCGTGGCGCTGTCGACGACAGCGATGACGCCCGTGCCGCCGTGCCGGCATGGAGCTATTCGCCACTCCTCATCGGGTGGCCCTGGAGCGGCGAGTTGCTGAACCACCCGCTGGCTTGGGGCGGCAACTTGCTCTGTCGGGTCAGGCGCGGGAGGTGGAGCAGCGAGCTGCCTCGCTCGTATCAGACCGGCTCGACTGGCCACCCAGACGGCTTGTATGCCGGAGAACTGCTCTTTGGAAGCCATCGGAAGAGTGGTGAATTAGGAGATGGCGGGAGTGGCGGACGGGTGTGATTCTTGCCCGGCGTCTGGCCTCGTTTAAACGGAGGGCGAAAGGGAGGAGCTCGGTCAGTGTTGCGTTTAATGTCGGCCCGCTCATGAACGGATGTGTGGCTGGAGTAGGTTTCTCAGCTTCCACGCGGGGTTAATGGAGGCGTATGAATGCGGCGAGGAGACTAGTTCAGGGCGTGCAGCAGGCGGCTCCCTCGGCCGGCGAGCCGATTCAAGGGTGGAGGCAGTGAGAGGCCGTGTCCGCCCTGAGCCGCCTTCAATGCGGAGCGGCGCACTCTACAGCGGCATGAATGCAGGCAGCGGGTGCGGGGTGGAATGCGTGCGCGGGAGGGCGAAGGGGTTTTTGGTGGGTCACGACAGTCAGAAGCGGGCTTGGGATAGGTCCTCACTCCAGCAAACCTCCCCCACTTTTGTCTCGGTTTGCGAGAGAAAAATCGCGTCCGGACCGTCCCGCGGACCGATAGAGGCTCGCGTTGGATGGCTTCCGCAGTCCGAACGGATGCTGGCGGTTTACGGGTCCGACTTGAAGATGCCCTAATACTATGTTGCCTCCTCACTATGTGTCCTTTTGCCGGCATGTTTCTTGTACGTTCGTGTAAGTGTTGGTTATGCGCACCATAACTATTTGCATACAGTTGATGCTTCATTTCGAGTCAATATAATATATCTTCTGTTAAAAAATAAATACTATATTGCCTCCATTTCTAAAATATAAGGTGTATTATTATTATTATTATTAAAGGCAAATTTCCCTATTCTGACCAAACTTATAGAGGAAAGTTTCACTTAAAAAAAACTAATACACTTGAAATTTTGGACTGGAGGAAATATAAAAGCCTTGTATTTATACATCCCCAGCAATATTGCAATATAATATAGCTTCTTGCAAACCTATACATCTTGTTCGAATTAAAGGGCGTGTAGCCCATGAATATTATTTCTACTGGTTTGCATAAAAGGCTACAGCATGTTACTATTGAGAGTAATGCACACACGCTATTGAGATATTGGATCTGTATAGTGGCAAGAAATTAATTAGGGCTGTACTGTAGTTTATAGCACAGCGAGCATATAAACGCGTAACAATAATGTTGTCCAGGACAATGTTCATACTAGCAAGTTGGCAACAGAAATTATACGAGCATGTCGAAACGTTGGGTGGCCATACGTATGTAGTAGGAGTAGCTCTGTACAACAGTGCGCAGTACCTGTCGGCCTTTTTTGCAACTACGTACAGGAAGATCGCACCATGGATGCAAGCAAACGGATTTTGTACTTGCGTCTCGGCAAACACTTGCATTGCACTGCATTTGCACGTCGACGATATGTACAGTAAGTACGTACGTACGCCACAAAGCTTCAAATCGTTTGCGTGGTGTTATATGCAAAGGTGTACATACATCAAACTAGGCCTGTGGCGTTGTAAAGTCAAGCGTACGCATCGACGTGACCTTCGTATCTATACCCATACGTTACGTACGCGCCGGCCGCTGCATGCACTTTTCCAATGAGAGATCAACGTCACGGAATAGTTTTATTCCTACACGTGGTATTACTCACTCGTATTTATATTCCATCGATATATTCAACGTCTACTATAGCCCTCGCCATCAATCGAGTCTACTGCTCTCTCTCTCTCTCTCGCGCTTCTCTTGAGCTATAATTTCTGCAGAGTTGAAGATGAGGTGTGTGAGCAGGGGCCTAGTACAGTAGGGGTGTAAATTCCGTGCAAGTAGATTTTAAAGCCCGGTCCATCAGCTGCCGTTGCAGGCTGTACTACTGTTGTGAAGTGACAAGCTGTGCAGAAGTGTACGCACAAACACATTCACTCTCCCACTTCCTCTCTGCCTTCCTCCCGTAGAGAGGTCATCCTATGTCAGTACAAGGAAAGCGGGTTTCATGGATAGCTATACAGCCTGTATATACAAACTGCGCCAGTTTTTGCGGTAGTACCATTTTCACTGTTGAAGCATATACCTTTGTATCCTTTGTGACAGGAAAATCCTAAGAGCAACTCTAATGGGGCGACCCATTTTATCCGCCTGCGTTTGTTTGGGTCGGCGCGGACAAAAATGAAGGCCCAACGCGGCGACCCAAACCCAAATCGCATCCGCCTGGCGTCCGCGCTGACCCATTTCCGGCCCAAAATTGCGTCTGAAATATGTGTCGGCACGGACGCGAAGCGAACGCGCCGCGCGTCTCCTCGTTGTCCGCCGCGGCCCCACTTGTAGGCCACCCAACTACCGCCCGTCATCTAATTTATGACGACCATCGACCATCCGGAGAAGGGAGTAGAAAACTAGTTTACCCTCCCCTGATAGTGAAAAAACCCACACACGCGAAAGGTCCCATTCAGCTTGGGACGCGTCGAAGAACGCTTGTACGCGCACGCGACAGGACGCTCGCTTGGGTGGCTGGCCAGCAGTCCTGGCCATGGGCAGCCCGGCCCGAACGGCCCGGCCCGAAAAAGTCCGACCCGGCCCGGCCCGACGCCGCTCCCGGGCCGGGCTCGGGCCTAGATTTTGAGCCCAAAGACCGGGCCGGGCCCAGGCCCATCGTTTTCGCGTTTTCCTGAAGGACGGGCCGGACCGGCCCCAAGCCCGACGGGCTTTTACGTGTTCGGGCCGGGCTCAGGCCCAGAAAACAGGCCCGACGGCCGGGCCGGGCCGGGCTCGGGCCTGGGTTTTTTGCGTCGGGCTTGGCTAGGCCCGGCCCGAGGTATGGCCATGTATATTAGCCAATAACCCTATTGGACCTCCGTCCATCCGAAGAAGCAAAGAAGAAAACAAAGAAGGGAAACGAAAAATAGAGAGAATATTAAAAATGCTCAGAAAAACAAAAAATACAAAATTTTAAAAACAGTGTAAAAATGCTTAAGTATTCGAAAAATGAGATGTTCGCAAATTTAGAAAGTGACCATGAATTTAGAAAATATACTTGAATTTAAAAAATACCCCCCAAAAATAAAAAATGTTCTCTAATTTAAAAATATTTATGAATTTAGAAAATATTTCGAATTTTAAAATAAGTTTCCCGAATTTCAGAAATATTCCCGAATTTAAAAATATCCCTGAATTTAATAAGTGTTCACGAATTTAGAGATTTGTCTATCCATCAGCATAGGATCGCCACATTCACATGCGAATGGGCTCATGGCTCAACCGCATTGCACAACCAATTCAATCCTTGACATGTGGGACCACGAATGCAAAAATTAATATCGATGCATGAGGTGGCTCCATTCATTCCTAGGTACTCCCTCCCCCGTCTCAAAATGTAAGACGTTTTCCCATACTATCAGAGTGTGAAAAAACGTCTTACATTTTGGGATGGAGAAAGTAGCCTAGTAATTTAAAACGAGATCAATAACCTTCCCCTCGCGAATAGCACGTGCATGTTGTTCATGCATAAAAGGTGCAACGGGCGTCTCAAAGATATCCATACATACAATGTGACAAGTGGGAGAGGATTTAGGGCACACAAGTGCGGGGCACGCACATTGTGGGCCGCCGATCTGCGTTGAGATTCGTAAAATTTTCTACGTATTTTGTGTATTGCCGGCGTATATCAATGCATATTTATATGTATTTTCATAGTAAAGCTAAAGTATTACACTTGTTTCTGTGGGTCCGTCTTGGAAGAAACAAATATTTCGGTGAACAGTTACTGTAAGAACTGCCTACTTGAGTATACCCTTGTACTCAAAGTGTTTATTCTCTTCTTCTCTCTCGCTGTCTGTTCTTCAAGTGCACCATGCTTAGCACTTGTGTTATAGGAGTAGTACTGTAGACGACAAGGTATTCGAGCTATTTTGTTCGCAATTGCTAGTCAAGCGGCGACAAGGGATTCGAGACGTGTTCCAGAGCTTATCGGGCACAGGTTAGTGGATACTGTATGTTCGATGCTCTTTGAATCTGTTTGTAACAACAAACTCTACATACGGTTATTGCGTAGTTAACGTTTTATTCTTTGAAGCAGGGAGATCTTTAGCTTAGCAAATCTTGGTGGTAAAGAAAATTTTGGCCTGGTTCTTATAACAGAAATATTCACGTATGTATGCAGTTTACGAATCTAGGAGATGATTGTATTTAATGAAAATTAAAACAAGGAAACTTCATTAAGTTTTGGAAGCGGGAACTTATGTTACGATGTCAGTTAACAGAAGTGAAACTTACAGGGCACATCTATTGTCGTGTATGCTTAGAACAAATACGATAACAAAGTTATGAAATATGTCTAAAACAAAATTTATAATATGGATTAGTATATAGAAAACAAAATAGTTGTATTGACGTATGCAAGTTAGAATTTATTTATGTTATCGAAAAATAGTTAGAAACTTAATATGAAGGTTACATATAGAAACATTGACTTATAAAGAGTTTGTATATTTTTTGACATACTTGGATGATTGATAGGTTGCTTCAAAATTAAATCTGTGCATATAAGGCTTTAAGTTATGTAAGCGCTCGTATACTACAAAATGAATATATTTCTTATGTTACTTGTTGTTGGTGCCTTGAATTAGGGGGTGCACACCACGTCCGCCCATCGTTCGTGGGTCGGGCCAAGGACCCACCAGTAACTGAAGAATGGGCCCTGTGCGCCCTGGGCCTCTGCGTGATCAAGATGGAGTTCTGCAAAGACTTGGCGTATACTTCAAGGCGTATTTGATTGATTGGCATGTTATCCCTAGATTGTAACCGAGCATGTGTAAATCCTAGATACCCCCGGGCCTATATAAACCATGGGGTTTAGTACATAGAGGCACGATTTCAAGGTCCTAGAGCCTAGAACTCATTCATAAGATCTCGAGGTAGATCATAATGTACTATGTGCCCCATCACAATAAATATAACAAGAGCGGGACGTAGGTTTTTACCTCTTTGTGAGGGCCCGAACCTGAGTAAATATCGTGTCCCCCTTCTTCCTGTTATCGTCTAGCTCGGATCATCAGCTTGGGACCCCCTGCCAGAGATCCGCCGGTTTTAGCACCGACATTGGTGGCCCATACAGGTCTCGTTGTGCGATCACGACTGCTCGATGATAGCATTGGCTGCGGGGACATCTTCGTCCCCGGCCAGCTTTTCGACTTTGGTAGCGCTGTGCTGCATGCCGACTCGACTGACCATCTGGGCGAAGTAGAGAACTTCTCCCTGGGCCACATTGTCCGGTTTGACAATACGAAGTGCGCAGCGGGTCCATGTGGCGAGCTCGCCTTCTCAGGATGGGTGTCTCACCTGCCTGAGAATTCCACGGACATCCTCATCCATGAACCAGATTCAATCTCGGAGCAGGTCCACGATACAATCTATACCTTGGATCCGTCCTCAAGCTCGGATGCAAGTACTACCTCACTGGCTCAAGCATTAATCCTTACCAGCGTAAACCCCGAGGATGCGTCAGGCAGTACTTCCGCTAAACTCCGGGTTAATAAATCTGATAATAATATGATAGGAAATAGACCCGGGAGCAGTAGATTTCACTAGAGGCTTCTCTCGAGAAAATAGCATACGGTGGGAAAATAAATTACTGTTGAGCAGTTGATAGAAGAGCAAATAATTATGACGATATCCAAGGCAATGATCATGTATATGGGCATCACGTCCAAGATTAGTAGACCGACTCCTGCCTGCATCTACTACTATTACTCCACACATCGACCGCTATCCATCATGCATCTAGTGTATGCTACTTCTTGAGCTTGCGTTGATTTTTTCCTTGAAGAGGAAAGGGTGATGCAGCAAAGTAGAGATAAGTATTTCCCTCAGTTAAGAACCAAGGTATCAATCCCGTAGGAGGCACAAGGAAGTCCCCAATAGATGCACATGCACAAACTAAAAACACTTGCACACAATGCGAAAAAGGGGTTGTCAATCCCTTCACGGTCACTAGCAAGAGTGAGATCTGATAGAGATAGGTATAAAAGATAAATGAAAAGGTAAAAGTAAATAAATTACAGCATGGTATTTTTGGATTTTGGTTTTATAGATCTGAAAATAATATGGTAAAAATAGACCCGGGGGCCATAGGTTTCACTAGAGGCTTCTCTCTTGAAGAAAGCATACGATGGGTGAACAAATAACTGTTGAGCAGCTGATAGAAAAGCGCATAGTTATAATGATATCTAAGGCAATGATCATGAATATAGGCATCACGTCCTTGACAAGTAGACCGAAACGATTCTCCATCTACTATTATTACTCCACACATCGACCGCTATCCAGCATGCATCTAGTGTATTAAGTTAACAAGAATGGAGTAACGCCTTAAGCAAGATGACATGATGTAGAGGGATAGATCCAAACAATATGGTAAAAACCCCATCTTTTTATCCTTAATGGCAACAATACAATACGTGCCTCGCTACCCCTACTGTCACTGGGTGAGGACACCGCAAGATTGAACCCAAAACAAAGCACCTCTCCCATGCAAGATAGATCAATCTAGTTGGCCAAATCAAATCAACAGATCGGAGAGAAATACAAAGCTATCTTAATCATGAATAAAATAGTTCAGAGAAGACTCAAATAATATTCATAGATAATCTGATCATAAATCCACAATTCATCGGATCTCAACAAATGCACCGCAAAAGAAGATTACATCGAATAGATCTCCAAGAACATCGAGGAGAACATTGTATTGAAGATCAAAGGGAGACAAGAAGCCATCTAGCTACTAGCTATGGACCCTTAGGTCCGTGATGAACTACTCACGCATCATCGGAAGGGCAGCAAGGTTGGTGTAGAGGCCCTCCGTGATCGAATCCCCCTCCGGCAGAGTGTCGGAAAAGGCCCCAAGATGGGATCTCACAAGAACAGAAGTTTGCGGCGGCGGAAAAGTATTTTTTGGTGTGCCCTCTGACGTAACGGGAATATATGGGTATTTATAGAGCAGAGATTAGGGTTAGGAGAGCCACGGGGCCCCACAAGCCTAGGGGCGCCCCCCTGGGGCACGCCCCTAGGGCTTGTGGCCCCTCGTGGGTCTTCTGGCCTCCTCCCGCAGCTTCGTGGTTGTCTTCTGGTCCAAGAAAAATTCTCAAAAAGTTTCGTTTTGTTTGGTATTGATTTTCTGTAAAAGACAAAAACAAGGAAAAAAACAGCAACTGGCACTGGGCACTAGGTTAATAGGTTAGTCCCAAAAAATGATGTAAAATAGCATATTAATGCATACAAAACATCCAGGATGGATAATATAATAGCATGGAACAATAAAAAATTATAGATACGTTGAATACGTATCAAGTATCCCCAAGCTTAAACCTGATCGTCCTCAAGTAGGTAAATGATAGAAACAGAATTTTTGATGTGGAATGCTACCTAACATGTTATCGAGTAATCTTTCTTATTGTGGTATGAATATTCAGATCCATAAGATTCAAAACAAAAATTAAATATTGACATAAAAACAATAATACTTCAAGCATACTAATAAAGCAATAATGGCTTTCCAAAATATCATGGCTAAAGAAAGTTATCCCTACAAAATCTTATGGTCTTGTCATGCTCTATCGTCATCACACAAAGTATTTATCATGCACAACCCCGATGACAAGCCAAGCAATTGTTTCATACTTTTGATGTTCTAATTCTTTTTCAACTTTCACGCAATACATGAGCGTGAGCCATGGATATAACACTATAGGTGGAATAGAAGGTGGTAGGAGACAAAAAAGGAGAAAGAAATTCTCACACCAACTAGGCAAATTAATAGGCTATCGAGATGCCCATCAATTGATATTGGTGCAAGTGAGTAGGGATTGCCGTGCAACGGATGCACTAGAGCTATAAGTGTATGAAAGCTCAAAAGAAAACTAAGTGCGTCTGCATCCAACTTGCTTGCTCACGAAGACCTAGGGCAATTTGAGGAAGCCCATCATTGGAATATACAAGCCAAGTTCTGTAATTAAAAATTCCCACTAGTAATATATGAAAGTGACAACATAGGAGACTCTCTATCATGAAGAACATGGTGCTACTTTGAAGTGCAAGTGTGTAAAAGGATAGTAGCACTGTCCCTTCTCTCTTTTTCTTTTTTTTCTTTTGGGCTCTTTGGCCTCTTTTTTTATATTTTTTATTTGGGCTCTTTGGCTTCTTTTTATTTTATGTTCGGAGTTTCATCCCGACTTGTGGGAGAATCATAGCCTCCATCATCCTTTCATGACATGGGACAATGCTCTAATAATGATGATCATCACACTTTTATTTACTTACAACTCAAGAATTACAACTCGATACTAGAACAAAGATATGATTCTATATGAATGACTCCGGCGGTGTACCGGGATGTGCAATGATCTAGCGTGACATGTATAAAAAATATGAACGGTGGCCAAGCCATAAATACTATGCCAACTACATGATCATGCAAAGCAATATGATAATGATGGTACGTTTCATAATAAACGGAAGGGATAATTAGATTTATGCCCCTAGTTGTGTCCCACTCATCTGTTTTACCCCTAATTCCCAAAAGTCACCGGTTCTGTCCAAGTCACTTTGCTCCTCTTATGCTTTTGCCCTTTGACCGTTTGACCGTCAGTTTGAAAACTTCATAACTAATTCATACTAAATCAGAAAAATGCAAATAAGATACCAAAATGTTCAGAAAACATCACCTATATGTCAGTGTCATTTGCATTCATGAAAAAGTGTTGGAAACTGCCCATCCGAGTTTTAGCTCTTATGCTACCACCATGAATAGTAAAATCTAAAAAAGTTCAAAAAAATTCAAAAAACATTTGGTGGCAAAGAATGACAAATGTTTTAAGTGCCTGCCAAGTTTCATCACGGAATAACATTCGTCGGTGCCGCGAAAAAAAACAATCAGCACTCCAAAATAGATTATTTTTTGCCACGACTTCCACGAATGTCGTTCCCTAATGAAACTTGGCAAGCACTTAGAACATTTGTCGTTCTTTGCCACCATATTTTTTTGAATTTTTTTGAATTTTTTAGAGTTTACTATTCATGGTGGTATCAAAAGAGCTAAAACTCGGATGTGCACTTTCCAACACTTTTTTCATGAATGCAAATGACACTGACATATAGGTGATGTTTTTCTGAATATTTTGGTATCTTATTTGCATTTTTCTGATTTAGTATGAATTAGTTATGAAGTTTTTAAACTGACGGTCAAACGGTTAAAGGGCAAAAGCATAAGAGGAGCAAAGTGACATGGACAGAACCGGTGACTTTTGGGAATTAGGGGTAAAACAGACGAGTGGGACACAACTAGGGGCATAAATCTAATTATCCCTAAACGGAAAGGTGGAAGTTGCATGGCAATATATCTCGAAATGGCTTTGGAAATGCCATAATAGGTAGGTATGGTGGCTATTTTGAGGAACGTATATGGTGGGTTTAGTGCACCGGCGAAAATTGCGTGGTACTAGAGTAGCTAGCAAAGGTGGAAGGGTGAGACTGCGTATAATCCATGGACTCAACATTAGTCATAAAGAACTCACATACTTATTACAAAAAATTATTTGCCCTCGAAACAAAGTACTAATTCGCATGCTCCTAGGGGGATAGATTGGTAGGAAAAGACCACCGCTCGTCCCCGACCGCCACTCATAAGGAAGACAATCAAAAATAAATCATGCTCAACTTCATCACATAACGTAGGACCATACGTGCATGCTTCGGGAATCACAAACCTTAACACAAGTATTTCTATCAACCCATAATTACCAACTAGAATGACTCTAATATCACCATCTTTATATCTCAAAACTATTGCAAGGAATCAAACTTCTCATATATTCAATGATCTACATGAAAGTTTTTATATCCCTCTTGAATACCCATCATATTTGGACTAAATTCATAACCTAAGCAAATTGCCATACTATTTATAAGAATCTCAAAATAATATAAGTGAAGCATGAGAGTTCATCAATTTCTACAAAATAAAACCACCGCCGTGCTCTAAAAAGATACAAGTGAGGAACTAGAGCAACTGCCTAGCTCAAAAGATATAAGAGAAGCACATAGAGTATTCTAATAAATTCAAGATTAATGTGTGTCCCTCTCAAAAGGTTTGTACAGAAAGGATGATTGTGGCAAAGTAAAAAGCAAAGACTCATATAATAAAAGATGCTCCAAGCAAAACACATATCATGTGGTGAATAAAAATATAGCCTCAAGTAATTTTACCGATGGATTGAAGACAAAAGAGGGGATGCCATCCAGGGCATCCCCAAGCTTAGATGCTTGGTTTCCTTGAATATTACCTTGGGGTGCCTTGGGCATCCCCAAGCTTAGGCTCTTGCCACTCCTTATTCCGTAGTCCATCAAAACTTTACTCAAAACTTGAAAACTTCACAACACAAAACTCAACAGAAAACTCGTGAGATCCGTTAATGAAACAAAGCAAATAACCACTTTAAGGTATTGTCGTAAACTCGTTCCAATTTTATATTGGTGTTATATCTACTGTATTCTAACTTGTCCATGGTTCATACACCCTGATACTACCCATAGATTCATCAAAATAAGCAAACAACACAATGAAAACAGAATCTGTCAAAAACAAAACAGTTTATAGTAATCTAGACTTTAGCCAAACTTCTGCAACTCCAAACCTTCTGAAAAATTAGGACAACAGAGGAAATTTGTATATCAGTCTTGTGTAAAAATGCAGAATTTTATCACACTCCAATGAATTTTAACAGTTCTGCTACTGGACGCAAAAGTCTCTGTTTTCAGCAAAATCAAATCAACTATCACCATAGATCATCCCAAAGGTTTTACTTGGCTCAGACAATAATTAAAATAGTAAAACACAATTATTACATAACTAATATTGTGTATTTATTCATTAACAGAAGCAAAAACAAAAAACACAAAATAAAATTGGGTTGCCTCCCAACAAGCGCTATGGTTTAACGCCCCTAGCTAGGCATAATGCATAGATCTAGGTATTGTCATCTTTGGTATGCATTTCATAAGTAGCCCTCATAATAGATTCATATGGTAACTTAATTTTCTTTCTTGAAAAGTGTTCCATGCCCTTCCTTAACGGAAACTGAAATCTAATGTTTCCTTCTTTCATGTCAATAATTGCACCAATCGTTCTAAGGAAAGGTCTACCAAGAATAATAGGGCATGAAGGATTGCAATCTATATCAAACACAATAAAATTTACGGGCACATAATTCCTA
Organism: Aegilops tauschii subsp. strangulata; assembly: GCF_002575655.3. Lineage (NCBI taxonomy): Eukaryota > Viridiplantae > Streptophyta > Magnoliopsida > Poales > Poaceae > Aegilops > Aegilops tauschii. The sequence continues at coordinate 493,636,118 of NC_053039.3, forward strand.
TTTGCAACAATAATAACATCATTAATCCTTCTTAGTAGAATCCGCTAGATGCAAATTTAAAGAACAATCATCAAGTTTACGGAAACCTAGCACATCACTTAAAGTTTTTTGAATAGTTGAAATGCTAGCACCCAAATCACACAAAGCATTGCACTCATAATCTTTAATCTTAATTTTAATAGTAGGTTCCCACTCATCATAATGCTTTCTAGGGATTGAAACTTCCAACTCAAGTTTTTTTTCAAATGATTTCATCATAGTATCAACAATATGTTTAGTAAAAGCTTTATTTTTATTATAAGCATGAGGTGAATTAAGCATAGATTGCAACAAGGAAATACAATCAATCAAAGAACAATTATCATAATTAAAGTCCTTGAAATCCAAAAGTCGGTTCATCACTACTTAAAGTTTTGACCTCGCCAATCCCACTTTTATCAATTTTTTCATTAAGATATTCACCTTCCAAATTATTGGGACGCCTTATAGCTAAAGTTGACTCATCTCCAGTCCCTTCTTTATCAAGTTTTATATTAGCAAACAAAGATTCAATAGGAGTCACACCAATCACTTTAAAATCTTCATCATTATCATCACGAAAACTAGAAGAACATGCCTTTTCTAGCCAATCTCCTTAGCACGCATCCTAGTGGTTCTCTCTCTACTTTCATTAATAGAAATTTTAATAGCCTTCAGAGACTCATTACTCCCTCTGTTTCAGTTTACAGGTCTTGCGCGTATACCTAGGTTGCCAATTTTATAATCCTAATATGAACTATATAACACAAAAATTATAGCGTTTGAAAATAGAACATCTGAAGTTTATATTTGTATATTTTTTGTAATATATGACTTCTATTAGGTTGGTCAAATTGATGACCTAGGGGTACGTGCACGCCCTGTAAACTGAGAGAGAGGAGTAATATAAATATTGGGTGGCATAGATCTAATCTTAAAAGAATCAATCTCGTGAGAAATTCTATCAAAGTTTCTAGCCAAATCATCAATCTTAAGCAATTTTTCTTCTACCATAGCATTGAAAATCTTTTGAGAATTAATGAAATATTTAATATTACTCTCAAGATCAGAGGGTATCTTATTATAATTTCCATAAGAATTGTTGTCAGAATTACCATAATTATTAGAGGAATTACTAGAAACGGCCTAGGATTAAAATTGCGTGTATACACGCTATTGCCAAAATTGTTCCTACCAACAAAATTCACATCCATAGATTCATTGTTATTCTCAATCAAAGTGGACAAATGAATATCATTAGGATCAATAGGAGCACTCTTGCTAGCAATCATTTCATAAGTTCATCCATCTTTCCACTCAAAGTATTAATTTCTTCAATCGCATGCACTTTTTTACTAGTAGAAGATCTTCCGGTATGCCATTGGGGGTAATTTGCCATATTATTATCTAGGAGTTTAGTAGCTTCTACTAATGTGATTTCCATAAAATTATCTCCCACGGCGGAATCTAAAAGATTTCTAGATGCAAAATTCAATCCGGCATAAAAAAAATGTATGATCATCCATAAACTTAAACCATGAGTAGGGCAATTTCTTATCATGAATTTCATCCTCTCCCAAGATTGTGCAACATGTTCATGATCAAGTTGCTTAAAATTCATTATATCGTTCCTAACGGAGATGATCTTAGCGGGAGGAAAATACCTGGAAATAAAAGCATATTTACACTTATTCCATGAATCAATACTATTTTTAGGTAAAGATGAAAACAAAGTTTTAGCACGACCTCGTAGTGAGAACGGAAATAGCTTCAATTTTACAATATCATTATCCACATATTTTTTCTTTTGCATATCACACAACTCAACGAAAGTATTTAGATGGGATGCATCATCTTCATTACGGCTACCAGAAAATTGTTCTTTCATAACAAGATTCAACAAAGCGATATTAATTTCATAAGATTCTGCACTAGTGGCGGGAGCAATCGGAGTACTAATAAAATTTAGTGTTGGAGAAATCACACAACTTGGTATTTTCTTGAGACATTGTGACAAAGCAAGCCATCTAGCACAGAAGCAAACAAAAAGCAAACGAAAAGACGGACGGAAAGAAGGCGAATAAAAAGGCAAATATTTTTCCGTTTTTCTGAAAACATTTAGAAGTGGGGAGAGGAAAACGAGAGGCCAATGGCAAATAATGTAAGTTCAAGAGATGAGATTTTATGATAGGTACTTGGTAGGCTTGATGTAGAACCTCCCCGGCAACGACGCCCAAAATTCTTCCTGCTACTTCTTGAGCTTGCGTTGATTTTTCCCTTGAAGAGGAAAGGGTGATGCAGCAAAGTAGAGATAAGTATTTCGCTCTGTTAAGAACCAAGGTACCAATCCAGTAGGAGGCACAAGCAAGTCCCCATTAGATGCACCTGCACAAACTAACAAACACATGCACACAACGCGAAAAAGGGGTTGTCAATCCCTTCACAGTCACTAGCAAGAGTGAGATCTGGCAGATATAGGTATAAAATATAAATAAAAAGGTAAAAGTAAATAAATTGCAGCAAGGTATTTTTGGATTTTTGGTTTTATAGATCTGAAAATAATATGGTAAAATAGACCCGGGGGCCATAGGTTTCACTAGAGGCTTCTTTCTTGAAGAAAGCATACAGTGGGTGAACAAATTACTGTTGAGAAATTGATAGAAAAGCGCATAGTTATGATCATATCTAAGGCAATGATAATGAATATACGCATCATGTCCGTGACAAGTAGACCAAAACAATTCTGCATCTACTACTATTAATCCACACATCGACCGCTATCCAGCACGCATCTAGTGTATTAAGTTAACAAGAATGAAGTAAAGCCTTAAACGAGATGACATGATGTAGAGGGATAGATCCAAACAATATGGTAAAACCCCTATTTTTTATCCTTAATGGCAACAATACAATACGTGCCTCGCTACCCCTACTGTCACTAGGTGAGGAAATCGCAAGATTGAACCCAAAACAAAGCACCTCTCCCATTGCAAGATAGATCATTCTAGTTGGCCAAACCAAATCAATAGATCAGAGAGAAATACAAAGCTATCTTAATCATGCATAAAAGAGTTCAGAGAAGATTCAAATAATATTCATAGATAATCTGATCATAAATCCACAATTCATCGGATCTCAACAAATGCACCGCAAAAGAAGATTACATCGAATAGATCTCCAAGAACATCAAGGAGAACATTGTATTGAACATCAAAGAGAGAGAAGAAGCCATCTAGCTACTAGCTATGGACCCTTAGGTCCGTGATAAACTACTCACCCATCATCGGAAGGGCAGCAAGGTTGGCGTAGAGGCCCTCCATGATTGAATCTCCCTCTGGCAGAGTGCCAGAAAAGGCCCCAAGATGGGATCTCACGAGAACAGAAGCTTGCGGCAGCGGAAAAGTATTTTTGGTGTGCCCTCTGACGTAAGGGGAATACTTGGGTATTTATAGAGCAGAGATTAGTGTTAGGAGAGCCATGGGGGGGGGGGCACAAGCCTAAGGGCGCCCCCTTGGGATTTTGGCCCCCTCGTGGGTCTTCTGGCCTCCTCCCGCAGCTTCGTGGTTGTCTTCTGGTCCAAGAAAATTCCTCAAAAAGTTTCGCTCCATTTGGTATTGATTTTTTTGTAAAAGACAAAAACAAGGAAAAAAAACAACAACTGGCACTGGGCACTAGGTTAATAGGTTAGTCCCAAAAAATGATATAAATAGCATATTAATGCATATAAAACATCCAAGATGGATAATATAATAGCATTGAACAAAAAAATTATAGATACGTTGGAGACCAGTGTATTAAGTTCATGGGAAAACGGAGTAATGCAATAAGAACGATGACATGATGTCTACAAGATCTATTCATGTAGGAATAGACCCCATATTTTTATCCTTAATGCCAACGATACATGCATGTCATGTCTCCTTCTGTCACTGATATTGAGCACCGCAAGATCGAACCCATCACAAAGCACCTCTTCCCATGGCAAGAAAAATGAATCTAGTTGGCCAAACCAAAGCAAAGTTTCGGAGAAGAAATACGAGGCTATAACAATCATGCATAAGAGAGTTCAACAAAGACTCAAATAATGTTCATGGATAGATCTGATCATAAACTCACAATTCATCGATCCCAACAAACACACCGCAAAAAGTCATTACATCAAATAGATCTCCAAGAACACCGAGGAGAACATTGTATTGAAGATCAAAAAGAGACAGGAAGCCATCTAGCTAATGCCTATGGACCCGTAGGTCTGTGGTGAACTACTAACGCGTCATCGGAGGGGCAAGGGTGATGATGAAGAACCCCTCCCTGATCGTTGACCCCTTCGGCAGAGTGCCGGAAAAGGCCTCTAGATTGGATCTCGTCGTTCTGGAACTTGCGGCGGCTGGAATTGTGTTTCGTCGACTCCCTTAGGGTTTTTGGGATTTTAGAGTATTTATAGAAGCGAAGGTCGGTGGAGAAGCTTGCAATGGGCCCCACTATCCACTAGGGCATGCCTGAGCCTTTTGGCGCGCCCTGGTGCCTAGTCGGCCCCACGGGCCTCCTCTGGTGCACTTCCTTGGCTCCCTGGGTGTCTTATGTCCAAAAAATATCTCCAAAAGGTTTCGTGGCATTTGGACTTCGTTTGGTATTGATATTCTGCAAAGTAAAAAAAGAAGAAAACATCAACTGGCACTGGGCACTATGTCAATAGGTTAGTCCCAAAAAATGATATAAAGTTGCTAGTAAATGAGTATAAAACATCCAAGAATGATACTTTAATAGCATGGAACAATCAAATTATAGATACGTTGGAGACGTATCAGCATCCTCAAGCTTAATTCCCGCTCGTCCTCGAGTAGGTAAGTGATAAAAACAGAATTTTTGATGTGGAATGCTACCCATAATATTCATCACATATTCTTTTGTTTTATAGCATGGACATTTGGACTTTAGATGATTCAAAGCAATAGTCTATAATTTGACATGAAGACCTCAATACTCAAGCATATCAACAAGCAACCATGTCTTTCAAAATATCAACACTAAAGAAAGCTATCCCTAGCCCATTATGCTCAATCATTGATCCATTCATGAAACACACTCAAATATTGGCTACATTCACTGCACAAGTATGATAATAGTGCTCCCTAGTTGGTGCTTTATAAGAGAAGATGGAGACTATATAAAAATAAAAATAGCATAAAAGTAAATAGATAGGCCCTTCGCAGGGGGAAGCAGAGATTTGTAGAGGTGCTAGAGCTCAAAGCTTAAATTGGGAGATAAAATTGTTTTGAGAGACATGCTTTTCCCATCAATGAAAACGACCGATAATTCCCAATACTTTCCATGCTAGATACATCATAGGCGGTTCCCAAACATAAAATAAAGTTCATTCCTTTTTCTTCACCATTCTTTCACAATCCATGGCTAGCCGTATCCACGGGTGCCTTCCATACCAACACTTTCCAAGGAATTTATTATTGACAACATAAAGTATTTTTTTAATTCAGTACTGGGCATCCCCATTACCGGCCACACTCTCGTGCAATGACAAGTGAATAAACACTCGTCTTGCGAATAGCATATCTGGCATGGAAAATATCAGCCAGCCCCTGCCGCTTCATGAGCGGTACGGGAACACAAAAAGGAAATTGGCACATACAGATTTACTTGGAATGACATGGAAATAGCGCATATTGGTAGGTATGGTGGACTCGTTTGGCACAACTTCGTTTAAGGAGTTTGGATGCACAAGCAGTATTCTCTCTTAGTACAAGGGAAGGCTAGCAAATAGATTGAGAAGCAACCAACCTAAAAACGAAAACTCTCATAAATGAGCATTGAACATAACTAACACTGAATAATGCACCACAAGTAGGATGTAACTTCATTGCATAAGTATCGACTTTCCTGCTTGCATAGGGAATCACAAACCTTAACACCAATATTCTTACTAAAACATAATTACTCACCAACATGACTCACATATTACTATCTCCATATCGCAAAATTATTGCAAGGAACAAGTTTTAATACACAATGATCTTCATGATAGTTTTTATTATCCCTCTTGAATATCTATCACTTTGGGACTAGTTTCATATATTACCATTGCTTATAACAAGCTCTAAAACAAATTTAAGTGAAGCATAAGAGCACAAATATTTCTTCAAAATTTTCATCTCTCGAAATAATATAAGTGAAGCATGAGAGGATATTCTTTAAAATTCTACTAAATCTCAAAATAACCTAAGTGAAGCATGAGAGTGTTTCTTCAAAATTAAAGCACCACCGTGCTCAAAAAGATATAAGTGAAGTATTAGAGCAATTCCATAGCTCAAAAATTTAAGTGAAGCACATAGAGCAATTCTAATAAATCATAGCATCATTATGGCTATCTCAAATAGGTGTGTCCAACAAGGATGATTGTGGCAAACTAAAATGCAAAACAAGCAAAGACTCATATAATACAAGATGCTCCAAGCAAAACTCATGATATGTCACGAATAAAAATATAGCTCCAAGTAAAATTACCGATGGTCGTTAGAAGAAAGAGGAGATGCCTTCCGGCGCATCCCCAAGCTTATTTGCTTGGTTCTCCTTGAATATTGCCTTGGGGTGCCATGGGCATCCCCAAGCTTAGGCTCTTGTCAATCCTTATTCCTTCATCCATCGTGATCTCACTCAAAACTTGCAAACTTCAATCACACAAAACTTAACAAAAACCTTCGTGAGATCCGTTAGTATAATAAAGCAAATCACCACTTGAAGTAATGTTGCAAACCCATTCATATTTTATTATTGCATTATACCTTCTAACTTTACCATGGCTTATAACCCCCAATACGATCCATAGGTTCATCAAAATAAGCACCCATTGCAATGAAAACATAATCTGTCAAAAACAGAACAGTCTGTAGTAATTTGGGCTTTAACCGTACTTTTGTAACTCCAAAAATTCGGAAAAAATATGACAACATAGGAAATTTGTATATCAATCATGTGTAAAAACTCAGGATTTTATCGTGCTCCAGCGAATTTTAACAATTCTGTTACTGGATGCAAAAGTTTCTGTTTTTCAACAGGATCAAATCAACTAACACCCAACATGATCCTAAAGGCTTTAGTTGGCACAAACAGTAATTAAACATAAAAAGCACAATCATAACAGTAGCATAGCTGTGTGTACACTTAAAAACAGAAAATAAAAATATTGGGTTGTCTCCCAACAAGCACTTTTCTTTAAAGCCTTTTAGCTAGGCATTGAGATTTCAATGATGCTCACATGAAAGATAAGAATTGAAGCACAAACAGAGCATCATGTAGCATGTGAAAAACACAATTAAGTCTAACATACTTCCTATGCATGTGCATTTTATAAGCAAGAAAATTATCAAGACAAGAAATTTCTAGCATATGCAAGGGAAAATATTAAAACATTGACAATCTCAACATAATGAGAGGTAATTTAGTAACATGAAAATTTCTACAACCATATTTTCCTCTCTCATAATAATTACATGTAGGATCATAATCAAATTCTACAATATAACTATCATATAAAATATTCTCTTCATGATCCACATGCATAATTTTTTTAAAAATATTCCAAGATAGTGGGATTAAAATCAACTAAAGGCCATGACCTCTCCAAACCCACTTTTATCAATAATTTCATATGATTGAACACTCTCCAAATATGTGGGATTATTTTTTCCTAGATTTGACACTCTTCCAAACCAACTTTCAGTATTATTGCAAACATATTCATCACGAGGCTTAAATAAATTTTCAAGATCAAAAGAATCATTATCACCCCAATCATGATCATTGCAATAAGTAGTGAACATAACAAAATCATCATCCCCAAGCTTGGGGTTTTGCATATCACTAGCATAATTGACATTAATAGAATTCATAATAATACCATTGCAATCATGCTTTTCATTGAAGGATCTATCATAAATCACCTTATAAATTTCTTCATTTAACACTTCATCACAATTTTCAGATTCATGATTTTCAAGCAGAACTTCATGGAGATAATCAAGTGCACTCAACCCACTAGCAATTGGTTCGTCATAATTTGGTCTTTTTAAAAAATTAGCAAGTGGATGAGGATCCATATCAACAGTTTTTTAGCAAGCGAAGATGCAAGCAAATAGAAGGCACATGGCAACACAAGTAAAGATAGCAAACAAGCAAACGGCAAACGGAAAATATTTTTGTATTTTTGTGAAAACTTTTTAGAAGTGGGGGAGATGAAAACGAGAGGCAAATGGTAAATAAAGTAATTGCAAGAAGATGAGATTTTTATGCGTAGGTACTTGATAGATGTTGATGATGTCTCCCCGGCAACGGCGCGAGAAAGTCTTCCTGATTGCTTGTATCTACGTTGGTAATTCCCGAAGAGGAGAGGATGATGCAGCACAACAACGGTAAGTATTTCCCTAAGTTATGAAACCAAGGTTATCAATCCAGTAGGAGAACCAAGCAACACTATGTAAACAACACCTGCACACAAACAACAAAAACTTGCAACCCAACACGTAAGAGGGGTTGTCAATCCCTCCTTGGTATTGAGATAGATTAAATTGTTTGAGATTGGATAAATAGATCTAGCAAAAACACAAAAATAAAATAAATAAAGAAAAAGTGCACCAAGATATTTTTTGTTTTAATATGATAGGAAATAGAACCGGGGGTCGTAGATTTCACTAGAGGCTTCTCTCGAGAAAATAGCATACGGTGGGTAAACAAATTACTGTTGGGCAACTGACAGACGAGCAAATAATTATGATGATATCCAAGGCAATGATCATGTATATAGGCATCACGTCCAAGATTAGTAGGCCGACTCCTGCCTACATCTACTACTATTACTCCACACATCGACCGCTATCCATCATGCATCTAGTGTATTAAGTTCATGGAAAAACGGAGTAATGCAATAAGAACAATGACATGATGTAGACAAGATCTATTCATGTAGAAATAGACCCCATCCTTTTATCCTTAATGGCAATGATACATGTGTGTCATGTCTCCTTCTGTCACTGAGATTGAGCACCGCAAGATTGAACCCATCACAAAGCACCTCTTCCCATGGCAAGAAAAATCTATTTAGTTGGCCAAACCAAACAAAAGTTTCAGATAAGAAATACAAGGCTATAACAATCATGCATAAAAGAGTTCAACAAAGACTCAAATAATATTCATGGATAGATCTGATCATAAACTCACAATTCATCGGCTCCCAACAAACACACCGCAAAAAGTCATTATATCAAATAGATCTCCAAGAACATCGAGGAGAACATTGTATTGGAGATCAAAAAGAGAGAAGCCATCTAGCAACTGCCTACGGACCCGTAGGTCTATGGTAAACTATTCACACATCATCAGAGGGGCAAGGGTGATGATGAAGAACCCCTCTATGATCGTTGACCCCTCCGGCAGAGTGCCAGAAAAGGCCTCTAGATTGGATCTCGTGGTTCTGGAACTTGCGGTGGCTGGAATTGTGTTTCGTTGACTCCCTTAGGGTTTTGGGGATTTCACAGTATTTATAGAGGCAAAGGTCGGTGGAGAAGCTTCCCATTGGCCCCACTATCACCAGGGCGCGCCTAGGCCTTCTGGCGTGCCCTGGTTCTTAGTGGGCCCCACGGGCCTCCTCTTGTGCACTTCTTTGGCTCCTTGGGTGTCTTCTGTCCCGAAAAAATCTCCAAAAAGTTTCGTAGCATTTGGACTTTGTTTGGTATTGATATTCTGCAAAGTAAAAAACAAGTAGAAAACAACAACGGGCACTGCGCACTATGTCAAGAGGTTAGTCCTAAAAAATGATATAAAGTTGCTAGTAAATGAGTATAAAACATCGAAGAATGATACTTTAATAGCTTGGAACAATAAAAAATTTATAGATACGTTGGAGACGTATCAGGTGCGCCCCCCGAGCTTGTGGGCCCACCTGGGCACCTCTAACCCTAATCTCAGCTCTATAAATACCCAAATATTCCTCGTATACCAAAGGGCATGCCAAAAATACTTTTCCGCCGCCGCAAGTTTCTGTCCTCGTGAGATCCCATCAAGAGACCTGTTTCGGTACTCCGCCGGAGGGGGATTCGATCACGGAGGGCTTCTACATGAACCTTGCTGCTCTTCCGATGATGTGTGAGTAGTTTACCACAGACCCGCGGGTCCATAGCTAGTAGCTAGATGGCTTCTTCTCTCTCTTTGATCATCAATACAATGTTCTCCTCGATGTTTTTGGAGATCTATTCGATGTAATCTTCTTTTGCGGTGCATTTGTTGAGATTCAGAATTGTGGATTTATGATCAGATTATCTATAAATATTATTCGAGTCTTCTCTGAACTCTTTTGTGCATGATTAAGATAGCTTTGTATTTCTCTCCGGTCTATTGATTTGGTTTGGCCAACTAGATTGATTTTTCTTGCAATGGGAGAGGTGCTTTGTAATGGGTTCAATCTTGCAGCGTCCTCACCCAGTGACAGAAGGGGTAGCGAGGCACGTATTTGTATTGTTGCCATTAATGATAAAAAGGTGGGGTCTATTCATATTGATTGGATCTATCCCTCTACATCATGTCATCTTGTTTAAGGCGTTACTCCGTTCTTGTTAACTTAATACACTAGATGCATGCTGGATAGCGATCGATGTGTGGAGTAATAGTAGTAGATGCAGGCAGGAGTCAATCTACTTGTCTCGGACGTGATGCCTATATTCATGATCATTGCCTTAGATGTCGTCATAACTTTGCGCTTTTCTATCAATTGCTAACAGTAATTTGTTCACCCACCATATGTGTTTTTTCAAGAGAAAAGCCTCTAATGGAAATTATGGCCCCCGGGTCTATTCTTATCATATTATTTCAAATTTATAAAACCAAAAACCCAGAAATACCTTGCTGCATTTTATTGATCTTTACTTTATTTTGCACTTTTATTCACCGTTTATACCTATCTCTATCAGATCTCATCCTTGTAAGTAATCGTGAAGGGATTTACAACCCCTTTATCACGTTGGCTGCAAGTATTTGTTTGTTTGTGTAGGTGCTATCATTGGAGACTTGTGTGTTCCTCCTACTGGATTGATACCCTTGGTTATTAGCTGAGGGAAATACTTATCTCTACTTTGCTGCATCACCCTTTCCTCTTCAAGGGAAAACCAACGCAAACTCAAGAAGTAGCATACACCCTCAATGTTGTTTTAGGACTATCGTTACACTTAACAATATCCTAAGATCCGGAAAACATGATCAACACTTGAGCCAGTCTTAGAGGCGAGACCGGGAACCTATTGTTACATGTTTATCATTCCACACGTGCATATGAGTTTTCCACTGAATCGCATATTCCAGGATCATAGCAATTATAGTATGGAATATAAAATCTTAAATATGAATATGGAAATATAATAATACAATATTATTGCCTCTAGGGCATATTTCCAACACAAAGGTGCGGCGGTACTCCATGTCGGGCAAGCCGATCCTACCGGCGAAACCGCTAGAGTGCACATCAAGGGATCTCAGGAGACTGCGTGACGATGTGCTGTCGAGAGAGAAAAGCCTTCTCGACTCAGAGGCCCCAGGATACCCGCTTTACGGGGTTCATGTGCAGGATTGCAGGTTGTACGTCCAGACATACCCCTGCTGATCTGTTCTTCCTGCGATTTGATTACATCTTCGACATGTTTCATATGAGACGGATGGATTTTACGTTCGTTCGCCTTTATGCACTGCATATGAACTACATCATCAGGCACGAGCAAATCTCTTATATCGCGGTCGCGGACCCGTACTACATGCACGAGAGCTTCTTAGCAGACTGCCCAGCGCACAGTGAATATGCGAGGAACTACATTGCCGACTTCATGGTCGCCAATAAGGACAAGGAAACGATTCTCCCGCCCTTATCATCCCATGTAAGTCATCCGCGGATAGCCACTATAACACATACTTCCTTTCGTACATTTCAAACATTCCTTTGCACGCATGGAGGCTAATTTGAGGTGTACTTATTTTGCGCGGCGAGGAGCGTGCCGTCCTAGTCTCTCTTTACCCGTGATTCTCCCACGCTATGTATTTGACTCGTCGAAGAACATACAGAAAAAGGATTACACACACATAAAGAGTGTTCTCGATAGTGCTATCATAAGCTTCGGCCATATGGGTGGCGAAATCACGGTCAGAAAGACAAAGAACGACGCGTCGTATTTCGACCATAAGACCGACTTCTGGTGCGTCCAGCAACCGACGGGTAGTATGAAGGATGGATTCTACGTCATCCATCACATGCTGGAATATAGGAGGGATCAGCAACATCTTCGCATGTCATCTTCCGGCGATGCCCATATCCGCAAATGGGCCGAAGGCTTAGGAACCGTGCCGGATCTTTGACTCCAAGCTGAGAATCTGTCACATCCAGCAGGAAATTGCGACGATCATCATGAAGGAGGTTGTCGAAAAAAAACATGAATGTTCTACAAAGGCCCAGTGTCGCGGGATGACGTCCGAACACGCATAGCCCTACAATGTCTGGACATGAAGCCTTTCGCAAAGCTAGGGTGTATCCTCCCGGATTTGGACGGATGGAACATCATGGCGGAGTGATTGACGATGACAATGTGTCCGTTTAGTTACTACTTTCTGTACGACGAAACTTTGAATTTTTGTACGACGAAACTTTGTGATGTAAACCGGCCTCCTCAACTTGCGTACATTGCTCTAGTTAATTAGTTTGGATACGATGAACTTCGTTATTTGTATTTACTATATGTTGCTTGTATTTGCTAACTCTTTCTCTTCGTGTTGCTCAAATGTATTATGTTGCATATTATCAATGAATTCGCCTCATGATGATGCAGGGATATAGATCATTGATGGCCAAGAAGTGCTATGCCGTGTACATAGGGAGGGTTCCATGAGTGTACGACGAGTGACCAAATTGTCAAGCCCAAATATCAGGGTTCTCGGGCGGCAGCCAGCGAGGGTTTGATAGCTAACGCGAAGCGGAAGCTAGTTACTTGAGGTTCACGCTAACGCGAGAGATGAATCAGAATCGACGCCTCAAGAACTACTACATAATTCCGCTCTTGCTCATAGTGATCGCTCTTCTCTTGTATATCATAGGTTAGATAGATGATGAAATATGTGTATGTAATGACCATGTAGTTGCATGCGCTATTTTCGAGCTGATGATGAGACATCATTTGTGTTGGATCATGATGCTGATGAGACTATTGTATGTGTATGATATGATATAGAGACTATTGAATAAAACCTATACAAATACAACATATATACGTAGAAGAAAATATATAGAAAATAAAAGCAGTAGCGCCGGGCAGTGAGTAGCAGTAGCGCGGGCCCCATAGCCGCGTTGCAGATAGTTAGCAGTACCTAGGTCATCAAGGCCTACATTGTTCCGCAAAATTTGCAAATCACGTGTCTTGCCACAAAGTCCCGCGACACATATCCAACAGTTTTGCTAAAGCACATGGAAATATGCCTAAGTATTGCACATCTAAGTCCCATGTCATTGATTTTACGCGGAGATTTATGCAAACATTTGCTTTCGTCTTTTTTCTTTTCCTTTCTACTTTGATTGCGTCATTTAGATGTGCAATAATTAGCGCATGCCCTAGATAACCGCCATTATCCAATATCTTCCTCCGTTTCAAACTGGCTTTTGTACCGAATACTGCTAACGCAAGTTTGAACCTATTTCGCTGACTTCCCATTGTCCCAAGCTCCTAGTTGGAGAATGTTGTGCTGGTGCCTATCCGACCATTTATATCCTCTTTATTTCTTGTTCGCAAAATGTGTGTGTGTGCGCGCGTGGTCAAGACCAAGAGCAACTCATTCGCTTTGCACACACGTTAAAAGCCAAGCCCAGTACACCCCGTCGTCCAATCCGCCGATCACACCCCGACTCTCCCTCTTCTTGCCCCCGCTCCGCTGCGCTCCTCACGGGGTACAAGAAGCGCTGAGCCGGGCATACCCCGCACCGCACACGCGCACGCACAGACCAAAGTCCCCCTTCAAACCCGCTGAGCTAGCAATGGAGAGCAGCGGCATCATTGCGACATGTACTCCCCAATGATTGATTATCTCATTCCCGTCTAAGCTAGATCTTCTTGAATCTTGAGACCACCACGGCCTCCTCATCCCCAGTCGTGCTCGTGCGCCCTTGCTCCCATCCGCTCCGCCCGATGACCAACGGCGGCCACAGCATGAGCGGGGCCAGCATCGCTGGCGGCGCTGGCGGCTGGCTGGGGTTCTCGCTGTCGCCTCACGTGGCCATGGACGCGGCCGCCGGCGCCGGCATCGTCGACGTGGCCGGCCACCACCACGCGCACCACGGCGGGGTCTACTACCAGCCTGACGCGGTCGCGTCCTCCCCCATGTCCTTCTACTTCGGCGGCGGCGACAATGTCGGCGCCGCGAGCGGCGGGTACTACTCCGGGATCTCCGCCCTGCCTCTCAGGTCCGACGGCTCCCTCTGCCTCGCCGACGCGCTCCGGAGGAGCGAGCAGAAACACCACGGTAAATATCTGCACAGTACTACGCTTCTTACTTTGCTACAGCTTGGGTTTCCTGAGTTCTTGGCTTCTAGCTGCGCGCGTCTCTTTATGTTTCTTGGTTGGGGTTGCGGTCTGTGCAGGGGCGGGGGTGTCGGCGCCGCCGAAGCTCGAGGACTTCCTGGGCGCGAGTCCCGCCATGGCGCTGACCCTGGACAACTCCGGCTACTACTACGGCGGCCACGGCCACGGCCATGGCGACGCTGGAGGCGGCCAGCACCAGCTGCCGTACGCCATGATGCCTGGCTCCGGTGGCCACCACATGTACTACGACGCCCACGCGGCGTTGCTGGACGAGCAGGCTGCAGCCACGTCGGCCGCGATGGAAGCGGCCGGCTGGATGGCGCGTGCCGGAGACGTCTACGACGTGGACGGCGGCAACGGCGAGGACGGCGGGGGCGCCATCGTGGCGGCCGGCCACGACAACCCCGGTGGGTACGTACACCCGCTGACGCTGTCCATGAGCTCCGGGTCCCAGTCCAGCTGCGTGACCATGCAGCAGGCGGCTGCACAGGCCCACGCCTGCGTCGGCCAGGCGGCCGCGGCCAGCAAGAAGCGCGGCGCCGGCGCCGGGCAGAACAAGCAGCCGGTCGTCCACCGCAAGTGCATCGACACCTTCGGCCAGCGCACGTCCAAGTACAGGGGCGTCACCAGGTAGCCGCACGCCCCAACCCAACCCATCACCGCATTGCATGTCATTTGCCGCCATCGTCTTCCTCCTCGCGCTAACCCTCGCTTGCTAGCAAAAGCAGGCATAGGTGGACGGGGAGGTATGAGGCGCACCTCTGGGACAACAGCTGCCGGAAGGAAGGCCAGACCAGGAAAGGCCGGCAAGGTACTTCCAACCTCCAACCTTAATCAATCAAGCTCCCTAACTAGTACTAGTAGTGGTAGCACTTTGCCCCTAGTATACCATTTTAGTTAGTGGCAGTACGTACTACGTACTAGTAGTAGTACTCCTAAGTAGTGATGTGATTGCACTTCCAAGTGCTAACTAATGAACTGCTCTTTGCATGTCCTTTGCTGGACCTTTTGCCCGGGGATCGATCGTGCTTCTTCTCGTCTCCGTCTTCAGTTTATCTTGGTGAGTAGCACTGGGAGTGATGCTCCTACCTAGCACATTCACTTTGCTTAATCTTGCTGGGATCACTCAGTACAAATGCTAGTGCTTGTGCCTAAAACTAAAAGAACTTGTTGATTTGGGCAGGTGGGTATGACATGGAGGAGAAGGCGGCGAGGGCGTATGACCTGGCGGCGCTCAAGTACTGGGGCGCGTCCACGCACATCAACTTCCCGGTACGGCGATCACCTCCCTCTCGATCCATCTCCGGTGTACATTGCTTGCTTGCTTGTGATCACAATGTAGCCAGTGATTATGACCATTGTTTGCGTGCGTGTGTGAGTGCAGGTGGAGGACTACCAGGAGGAGCTGGAGGTGATGAAGAACATGACCAGGCAGGAGTATGTGGCTCACCTCAGAAGGTACACACATAGACATGTTTGCCTGAACCTTGAGAGAATTTTGCACTCGTTCGCATGGTGTGGACAGACACTCACGCCGCGGCCGCCATTGGTGCAGGAAGAGCAGCGGGTTCTCGCGCGGCGCTTCGATGTACCGGGGAGTCACCAGGCACCACCAGCAGGGGCGGTGGCAGGCGCGCATCGGCCGCGTCTCCGGCAACAAGGACCTCTACCTCGGCACATTCAGTACGTGCCCATCCCCAGCTAGCTCTTGCTCCCCCTATTGCCGCCATTAATCAGGTTCCTCTGAGACTGCAATCTTGCAATCTCGCTACAAGATACAAATCTGCAGCATGCATCATCATGATCACCGATTCACGAATGTGACAGCAGCAACCAGTTCGTTGTCGCCGCAGCAGCGAAATAAGGCTGCAGAGGCTTGTCACGGTTTAAGGACGCAGGGCGTCCTGTCGCAATGATCATAACCTCTGATGTAGCTCCATGATGCCCCTGCGCGCCCTGGTCCTCCCGAAAGAATGAACGTAGCATCGCTCTGCCGATTCTTTGCATGCTTTTGGCCGCACTTTTGCGCGTGCGAGGGAGGAGCGAGGGAGGCCGTCCCCAGCCGTAGTGGGTTTGCGTTTTTGCGTTGCTCGCCTTTCTCATAAGGCTGGCCGGCTCTGTGCGTGCATGATGCATGCTCTCGTCGCTTTCGCGCTCGGCTCCTCTCCTGTGCTTTGACCGCCGGGAAAAGCTCGGCTGCTGTTTGAAGCTGCGTGTTTGTGTGTTTGATCGTCGGATGCGTGTTTGTTTGTTGCGTGCGTGCAGGCGCGGAGGCGGACGCGGCGGAGGCGTACGACGTGGCGGCGATCAAGTTCCGCGGCCTCAACGCAGTCACCAACTTCGACATCAACCGGTACGACGTGGACAAGATCATGGAGAGCAGCACGCTGCTCCCCGGCGACCAGGTGCGGCGCAGGAAGGACGGCCCCGACGAGAGCGCCGCCGTGGTGGCCAGCGCGGCGGCCGCCCTCGTGCAGGCCGGCAGCGCCGCGGATTACTGGAGGCAGCCTGCGGCGGTGACCACGGACGATCAGAGCCGCCACCACCTGGACCTCCTGTCGAGCGAGTCCTTCTCGCTGCTGCGCGGCGTGGTGTCCGTGGACGGCGACGCGGCTGGTGCTCAGCAGGGGCAGGGCAACCGCATGTCGGGCGCGTCGTCGCTGGCCACGAGCCTGAGCAACTCCCGGGAGCAGAGCCCGGACCAGGGAGGCGGCCTGGCCATGCTATTCGCCCGGCCCGCGGCGCCGAAGCTGGCGAGCTCGCTGCCCATGGGCACCTGGGTCTCATCGCCGGCTCCGGCCAGGCCCGGCGTCTCGGTGGCGCACATGCCAGTGTTCGCCGCGTGGGCCGACGCGTGAGACTGACTTGCTCGACTACAGCGTCGTCCTTTTGGTGCTGCATCCACGAGGAGATAGCAAGATCGTTTAACTAGGGCTGGTTACTTAGCATTAGTAGCTGCGTTAGCAAGGAACTGTAAGGTGGTTTATTAGCCATAGCTGGTAGCTTAGTGGCGCATGCATGCATCTGCCTGGGCTCTCGTGGTTCCTTCTCCAGCTGCGTCTGGGACGAAGGGTTTTTGTAGTATCCGAGCCATGGCACGGCAGCAGCAGCGTTGCCGCCGGTCCGGCGGAGAGCCGCCGCTGATCGGAGCTGGATGGGTAGTGGTAGCTCCTGTCTCCAGACCTCCTAACTTTCATCAAACCAAAATGTTCGACCTTCGTGTTCATGTGACTTGGCCGCGTGTCTGAACTCTGAACTTTCTTGCTTTCTGGGGTTCTCTTTGCTCGGGCTCGTGTAGTCACGGACTCGTCAGTGCCCCGGGATCCTCATGTTTGATGCAGCTTCAGTTTCGTACCGGAATCGCTGGCTGTCCTTGACAATATTTACACTGTTGGATTGGGGGCGACTAGTATAGAAAAGCAGCTTGTGGTGCAAAAATAGAAAACTCAAAGCTGGACCACTCGATTGATGACGGATGGCACAGATTCAACTGGTGGGAATGTGTACACACAAATGCGTGCTTCTGTTCAAAAAGGACCTTCGTTTCTACCGAATTTGCTTCTGAATGTGCCATCAAACGACGGCCACCCCTCTCCCATCTCCCCTGTTGCTTCCAGACGGCGGCGGCGCTTCAGATCCGGTGCCAAGCGCCTCTTCCTTCCCCTTCCTAGCTACTCTTACTCAAGGCCACCTGATTCCTCTTACTGGCCGACACCGGAATCACGCTCCAGATATTCGAGCGGCAACTGGCCGCCGTCACGACGGTGAACTCCACGGGGGGCTGCGCCCCGCTCGTGTAGGTGCCTAGGAGGCACTGCGTGGCATTCGCCGTGCCCGCCTCCGACGCATCTACGGCGAGAATGAGCTCACCCTGTCCGCGCCCAAGCTGCAAGGTGGCCACCTCTCCCCTGCTTTCTCACCATGCCGCTGCTATGTACTGTCATTTTCTTTGCCGTAAATAACAGATTATATCACTACTTTGATGCAGGCTGATGCTAATCTGAAGCCATTTTGATGTTAATTTGGAGCCATTTCTTTGCCGCTATGCACAGTCCAAAGCTGAAGCTATGTTTTAGCTTGTTGTTCGTTAATCTGTGAGTGTAGACATAACATTGATTCTGAAGCATGTTAAGGATGCGTTGTCAGTATTTTTGGCTAATGGATTTAGAGAATTCCACTCATCAGTTTGTTTGTATCAGATTCCTTAACAAATTAATACTCGCAGTTCCGTATACAGATTCAATAGCTTGAAAAGTTGGAAAGAAAGCAACTTGATTATGCTAGGCAAAAATAAAATGAATATTGTCCATTTATCAGCATATCAAAATTTGGATTCATGTATATATGATTCAACGCTGAAATTGCTCCGGTTTAACAGAGAATAATTAGAAGTGTCCATTATGATTTCCAAAAATGGTGGCATTAAGGGTCAACAATTTGTGCTTCGAATACTCAGGGTCAACAATTGGAAGTGTCCTAGTATATATTCTGACACACAGACTGTTGCCATAGGTGGTGGGCTCCTTGGCTCCTTCCGAACCAGCCTGTGTGACATGGTGCAGACCTACAAGGCGTCATCACAATGATTAATTTCCCTGGTAAATAGTTGCTAACTTGATTTAGCTAGTACATTTATGCTCCACCTCAATTTTATTAGCTAGTTGATTTATGCTGCATCTCTACAGTTCTATTTTCTTGTACTTGTTCATGTCAAACACGCTCATGTGTGGATGATGCATATTGGTAGCTTCATTTGATGATTATTGCTACTGTTTGTGGTGGTTTGAAAGTCTATATTGGTAGTTCTGTTTCACTGTTAAGTAGTCCGGAGAACCAAGTTGGTAGGTTGATGACGGGTAGATAATCTTCGATTTGAAGTTTAGGACATTTCACTGAAAATATTAGTATCTGTCGTTGTTCCATTTTCTCGTCACAATATGCATTCATTGCATCCATTGTGGGCAAGTAGAGTTTTTCGTTTGGAGATTTATTTGTATAACGGTGCACATAATAATCCTCGAAACCCAACTGATGTCAGTTGTATGATGCACATTAATAACCCTTGCTAAGGGAAAAATATTGGACCCGCATTTCACATTTTCCTGCAGCTTTGAGACCTTATTATGAGTTGTGAGTCACCAGAAAAGCAAGGTTCTTGCCTGTTGTTTGAAAGATAAATGATTTCGGGCTCCATGAGCCGTGATAACTGATTTCTTGTTGTTAGTCCTCAATGTCGGTTTTCACTAACACACATTGATCATCATACATTCTATAACTCCTACAAATTGTTGACCACAAGTATTATGATGCACAAGTTGCAGACCGGATAAGAACTATTCCCTTTTTTGGCGAAACTATTGAAGAACTGCGGTTGTAGGTTGTGCCTCTTATGTGATCCAGGTTCTATAGTGATGATGTTATGATAAGTATAGTAATGACTATCATGCTTCACAATGTCAAGAATAGGCATTGTTATGTGTCTATTATTATACTTTGTACAAGGTTCACTCGTTATATTAGGGAGTGGCTCTGCTAATATTGTTCTTGTCGAACTCGTGACCAGTTTCAAGTGATTAAAAGGTCCAATGGCTTCGAGGGTTCAACACATCATTTTATCATATTTATTTTCTCAGCCCACGATTAAAAAGTTTTAAGTATGAATGCGTGACACATACATGGACTTGCGCTAACTGAATCATATTTGTTATGTATGATCTCTCCCAGGACAGAAGCTCGATGAACAGGAAACACTGCATCTGGAGGCAACCGTTGTGTGCCATCAAGATAGCAACGTTGATGTAGTTCTTAATGGCAATGCTTGTCGAGCCATGATTATCATATTCCTTCAGACTCAGCAGTGCCCGTCATGTACCAGAGTTGATGCAATTTCCGCTAGTAATTCTTGTTGATCCTGTCATGTTATTGAAACCTGATATGAATGCCTTCTTGTGTTATGCCTGGGATGTTCTAGTTTGACATGTACCCAAAAAATGTGGCGGGGATAGTCCAGTTTGACATGCAGTCAAGCATTTGTGCCTAGAATGGTCCATTTTAACATGTATACACAATTTCCTGTGCCTGAGATGGTTCAGCTTAAACGTACTTACATATTAGTGCCTGTGATGGTCCAGTTTGCCATGTAGAGGCTGGCTTAATTTTTTTCACTTGCTCAAATATCTTTGACATGCAGTACGTATGTGCAAAGGGAGGGAGCAGGAATGAACGATGTGAAGATGTGGCAATAGAGTAAGAACCAAAAGTTTGGAATGAAAAGTGAAGGTGGTTACTGCAAAAATCTATTTGACATCTAACTACTAGCAAGGGGGTTTTCATAAAATGCACATTAAGTGGCATGGGATCCCTACACTTGAATGGCCCAGATTCGTTTTTCTATTTTTGCATCACAAGCTGCTTTTCTATTGTAGTCGCTCGGCCGGGTCACAGGGAACCCGTACGTACGTACGTGCCTTCCGGTCGTAAGGCACGGCAACGGCAGACACTGTTGGCCGCGTGTGTCGGTCCGGCACCATGTACGCCGGCGCCCGCCCGTGCCGGGATCCGCTCGGGCACGACACCCCGGCGTGCGTGCAGCCCGCTCCGCGCTCCCCGGCTGTTTGCTGGGCGACGGCCCGGCTCCCACGGCCTGCGACCCAGGCGAGTCTTGTCGATCTCGTGCCGTGCGCGTCGGCTGCTCGCGCTCTGGTGCCCACCGTACGCTCCCCCGAATGCAACAACGTGCAGCCATGAATACTACCAGGCCCCGGCCCCGGCCACGCGTTCCTGTGCGGTGGTGTGCTGCCGAAGCCCGCAGGAGGCGCGTGCGGCCCGAGGGGTGGTGACGGCGGATGATGCTTGGCGTGCATTGTCCGGGGCCGAGCTGCGTTTTCTGCGGGTGTTGTGGCCCAACAGGTCGTCAGCATTACATATCGCTACGGAATAGGCTTATCAATCTTGGATTAGACGAGAATTAATAAAGTCCCGTATAACTCGGAGGCCTTTTGACTTTTTTTCATGATAATACATGTCTTTTTTATAGTATCATAAGGATCATAATACAAGCCACGTACAAACCGACCTGGCAAAACTGAAAGACAGCAAAACGCTAGCCTTTGCACATAGAAACAACAACCAAGAAGTAAAATTACAATCTAGACCGAAGAAACCTCTCAACTTGATACCAACGCTCTCACCTGCCTCTGGAACCACCATAGCAGCCACCAAAGGAAAAAATGACAGATCATCTTCACACTCGAGCTCGAAGCGACTCCATCGCTGATATGCAGCTTTGCGGACCTCCAAGGTGGCTCACCAAAAGCGAAACCATTACCGTTGAACGAATCAGAGCGGGGCAACACCCCGGACACGCCATCGAACTCTAGATCTGGCACCCCCACACGACTAAGACGCTAGAGGAGAAAACCACACCTGCCATCCACGAACCACAAACCTAGCAAACGATCCACCATCTTCCAGATGCCGCTGATGCAGACCACAATCTGCATCCGCTTCTGGACTACCTCCCAAGCTCCGCGCCGGCGCTGGAGCAAACGCCGTCGCAGCTCTGGAGCCCGAGGACACAGGTCCACCACGAGGATGTCGCCGCCGCCACACCATCCTTTCTTGAACAAACTGATTTCCAAATCCATCCCCAACCATAAGACCGATCGCCTCGCCGGACTAGGATCTGAAGAAATTTTATTCAGCGCCGCCTTCGCCGCCGCCGAAGCAAGACGATGAACAACCTATAAATCTAAACTACGAGAGTAAAAAAGATCCACACGCGTGGATCCGGCGACCCCCCTCACCACTGACGACCGAGGCCGCCGGCGGAGGGGAGCCTCCAGAGGGCGGCGGCGGTGGAGACACCTTGCGGCGGCAAGGGCGTCTGTTCTTCCTTCGAGGGGAGGAAAGAAAAGCTCTTCCCGTATATCGAAGGCCTTTTGACTTTCAGAAATGATATCGGGCTACCGTCAGATATTTGACACATTCTAGTGAATGCCCCTGTCACCTTCGGTTCTCCCACACAAATCTTGAAGCTAGCGAGGGCGCCACGTCAGACTCCCTAATCGTTCGTTGCATCATGGGCTTCAGCGAACTGCTCCCTTCCCCCACTTCTCTCTCTTCTTTCCTCCACTCTCCATTTCTCTTGATCCCCCCCACCAATTTCTATCGCCTTCCATCTTCTCAAGCGGCGACAGTTTCGAGTTAGTTGCCGGCGCATCGCCACCGGATCATGCGCTGTTGCTCGCCGACGTCAGGGATTTCATCCCTTGCTTATACATTGATGCTATCAGCGGAGGTACGCGCCATTCATCGCCGGTTGTTTGCCGACCATTTTCGTGCTTGTTGTCGCTTGAGGTCCAGCGGGTGGTCAAGGCGAAAGCAGCAGCTTTCGATTCGGTGGTCGGCGATGAGTTTGTTACCAACGTAGCGGCAGTTTTCTCGGGTTGTTGGTGGGTGTCGTCGGTGTGGGTGGGTACACTTTCGTCATTCGTGACCAACTTGAGAACTTAGCACATTTGCCTGCGGTGGAGCGAGTGCCATCGAAGATGGAGCTGGACCAGATACTACCAAAACAAACCCCAACAGGAACAACGGTCCGGCCACGGTGATTGTGCCAGCAACCACAACCAATGACCCGCCCTTTTTACGGCCCTAGTCGGCGCCTCCGCAGTCCATATCAGGCGTGGACCACGGTCCGTTGGCCATAGAACTACCCACCGGCAAAGGCACGAGAACGAACGCTGACGATTGCTCGATGACCTTGGACCTCAGCCTCATGCAGATGGGGAAGGGAACTTGAGATCCTTGCGGCGTAACAGAAATTTTCGCTGGAGAATGAGAGAGAGTGGGTCAACCCTTGGATCAAGGGTTGCCTCCTCCCTAGGGCGACGCACCAAGGGGTGGACCCACCCCCAAATCCTAGCCGGACCAAGCAAGCTTGGGCGCCAAGGCAAGGGGGCGCCCACCTAATGGGCCTCTAAGGCCCATGCGGGCAGCCATCCAATAGGCCTTGCGTATGTGCTGGCCCATGGCGCCAATAATATTTCCAGCAGGCTCCGAAAAATTTCAGATCCTTCCTACACTATCGATAGCTTATTTTATTTCCTTTGAAACATTTTCTGGTCCCCCAGTTTTCTCAAAAACACTTTTGGTTTCTCTGAAACACTTTCGATCCTTCCTCGGAAACATTTTCAACATCTCTGAAACTTTTCTGGTGATTTTCTCTCAAGCTCCTAATCCATCTAGCACCCAACAAATCTATGACCCTTAAGCATGTGACCCAGCAGGTTCGGTAAAGTATAGATATGACCGGAACTCCTTCCGTTCAACGATCAATAGCGCAACCGTGGACATCCATATTGACCCTTGTACCCATATGAATAACTATCGAGTGAATGTGTAGTTACCACGTGTTATTCCTTTTGCTTCACGATAATCAACAAAACCCGAAGTGAGATTTATCGGCATCTAAGTGAACCAACAGCTCGATCATTATGCCATTTTCTTTGTTATCATTTTTTTCTCTTTTCTCGTTTCCGTGTTCAGCATCCCCATGAACAATTCACATTGTGTCCGGCCGGAGCAAACAACATGCATACTCTTTTTTCACACACAGGGCAAGTATGAAATATATCTACATTATGAAAATGGTAGCATTTGAACACACATAATCCATCTAAAATTAATCTTTAAATTCTTGTTGCAACACACGAGGAAATCACCTAGTTTAACTAGTAGTGTGAAATATTTATTTGACATGCATGAACATTTGTACATGCATACAACTAACTTTATTTCAAAATATAGACCTTATTATAGTACTCATCTTTTAGAAGAAAGTCACATATATTAACAGACCGTCCCACATATTTTTTTTGTATGATTTGTATTAGTCTATTACAAACATATTTTTGTTACTTTAAGTATGCTCCTTACCATATTCTCAATTTAGGGAACAAAGCCACATATTAGTCTTTTTTAGAATCAGCCACATATTAGGTGGGTCGTTGGCTGGAGAAGCCCACATAAATTCTACAAGAGGGTCATGCAATCTTTGCGGTGTCGTTCTTCGTTTGTGGAACTGAAATCTTTTATCATTCCAAAACTTATTATGCCAATTCATATTCCACCCATACCATAGAGGCGGTCGAGCAAACACTGACACCCCCGTGGTGGCTATTAGGACGGCCATGTTGGAAGGTCCTTTCAGTGTTGGAAAGGTCCCATTTTGGTTTTTTCTGTCCACTATTTTTTTATTGTCAATTTTTCCTGTTCATTTTTCTACATATTTACCTTTTCCTCTTTTCTTTATATTTTCTAACTCATGAATATTTTTCAAATTTATGGGTATTTTTTGAAATTTGGGAACATAGTTCAAATTCGTGGACATTTATTAAAATTCACAAAAGAATTGTGAACAAATTTCTAGAATTCATGAACATTTTTAAATTTCGAGATTTTTCATACTCATGAACAATTTTCAAATACTTAAATATTTTTAAATTCATGACCATTTTTAAAATTAGTAAACATTTTTAAAACTCATGAACTCTTTAAAAATTCCGGAAATTTGTTCATATTCGTGAACAATTTTAATTTAGTATTGTTTTCTAAATTCATCAACCTTTACAAAATATATGAAACTTTTCATGAACATAAAATGGTAGTGTTCAGGTTGTGTGTGTGGGGGGGGGGGAGGGGGTGTATTTCTCCTCATAATTATGAAAAGTTTCATAAAGATGATTACCATTATCTTTTAAAGAATAAGAATTACATAGTAATCATCATAGGTAACAATTTTGTTCTCATCACAATCAATTGAAACACCCTAAAAAATTGTGGAATCTACACTACTTAAAATGAATACCATTACTACCTACCATCATGACCTCTCTAAACCCACTTTTAATAATATTGCAATCATCATAACTAGGTGTAGGAGGTGTATTATCATCTTAATAAATTTCTTCTCTAAGCTAGGATTAGGAGGTCTCAAAAGATCATATTCATTCATTGTTTCACATTCATTATCACAAGCAAGAGGATAATCATTAGGATTCTCAATAGCATAAACTTCTTCAAACATGTAATCCTCATTCTTACTAGAAAACATATTTCAGACTCAGCATGCTCACTAGCAAAAGGACTTTCAAACCTATCATCCCGAAGCTTAGGATTTTTCATGTCAATACCAAAAGGATTTTCAAACATAACATCCCCAAGCTTAAAGTTTTCCAAATTTTCATCATAAGTGATAGAAATAGCATAAGAATAGTCATCAGTAGCAAAGCGGTTTTCAAATTTATCCTCCCCAAGCTTATGCTTTTCATGTCATTAGCATAATTGATATTCATAGAATACATACTAATAACTTTTCTTTTCTTTCTTTCTTCAAAAATTATATCTTGATTAATATTCAAAGAACTTACATCAATAACATTTTTATATTTTTTTCTTTCAATAATTCATAACCATGTTCTAATTCCATACTCTGAACATTAAATTTCTAAATACAATCAAGTGCACTTTCTTTTTGTTTCTTCCATAAGCAAAACAAGTGAACAAGAAACTAAAAGATAAAATTGCAGGATCTAAAAGAGATACCTTCAAGCACCCACCTTCCTGGTAACGACACCAGTAAAGAGCTTGATGTCTACTACATACTTATATTCTTGGACACCATGTTGAGCCTCAAGTGGATGACCTAAGGATTGAAACTTCCTGAACTATGTTTGTTGATTTTTTCTCAGACTTTTCTGTTGTATTTTCTTGAAATACCAAAAACAACAAAAACGAAAGCTGACACTGGCACTGGATTAATAAGTTAGTCAGATAAAAGTTGATAAAAAGTATGCCCAAAGTTTTTGGAATTGATAGGAAAGTAGCATGAATCATACAAAAATTATCGATAAGTTTGAGACGTATGAGTGGGAAGAGCATACATCCTTCTGTAATCCTCGTTCTCGTAAGCCTTGCAATTTCCATTTGGAGGATCCATGTACCATTTCCTTTTCTTTTCCTACTTTGTTCCCTTTTCATCTTTGTTGTTTTTTCAAAAAACAAACAAACAAACTATTTGTCATGTTTTTCCTTCTTTGTTTTAAATTAAAATATTGATTTTTTATGTATCAAGATAAAGATAATATATATGCTAGCAAATAAATCATTTTCATCTATTGAAACATTGGAACAACTCACGAGTTTATTGAAAATTGTATGGCATACATGAAGATTTTCAAAAACACCGAGGTACACGCAACTTTTGAAATATATGGAGGATTTCTAAGACCGAACACTTTCTGTGATATATTTCAGATGCTACATCTAGGGGATTTTGTTAAGGTTGGAAAGTTACAGGGTGAAATGGAGGCCCAGGGCGAAAAACACGAGGGAGGTGGGGAATTAGTGGGAGGAGGTCACGTACATCCGAAATACAAGATCTGGTCAATCTAGGATTTCATATACTAAGGCCCAAAGTGTTTTTTTACTTTGTTCCTTCTCATTATTTGTTGGTTTTTGTGTGCGCGCGAACAAATACATCATTTTCATCGTTTGGAACAATGCACAACTCAAGAGTTAAGAGAACATTCTACAACATACCTGACCATATTCCAAAACATTGAAACACACAAGTTTTTGAAACATATGGACGATTTATAAGATGTATTGAAACAATTGTATGACTCACTTGAACACCTTAAATGATATATGTCAATGCTGTTGAACGACAATAGACAATTTTTTAGGAATGTCGGAACATATTTAACTAGTAGTGTGAAATATTTATATGACATGCATGTACATAGATAGGCCTAACTTTTTTGTCAAAATATTAACCTTATTATAGTTTTCACTTTCTTTCGGAGAAAATCACATATATTACGTGGAGCAATTTACTGATTGGCCCACATAAATTTTTATATGATTTATATTATTTTTTACATACATATTTCTGTTACTTTAATATGGTCCTTATTATATTTTCCATTTAGGGAACAAAGTCACATATAATTTTTTTTATTCCAAAGGTTATTATGTGAATTGATATTCCAGTCATACTACAGAGCAAGTCAAGCAAACATTGACAACCCTACAAGTGCTATCAGGCTGACCATGTAGGACGGCCCTTTCAATTTTGTGAAGGTTCCATTCGGATTTTTTCCACCACTAGTTTTTTTATGTTCACTTTTATTTTCATGTTTTTATATTTGTTCTCCTATTTTTCTTTTATTCTTATTTTTCTTAAATCATGAATATTTTTAAATTTATGAATATTTTTGGAAATTTGGGAACATACATGAAATTTATAAACATTTGCTGAAATTCAAAAACATCAAATTATTAATAGTTTTCTAGTATTCATGAATATCTTTGAAAATTCCTGATTTTTCATATTCATGAAAAAACATTCACAATTTTTTTAAATCCTTGAAGACTCTTCAACTTGTGACCTTTTTGGAAATTCATAAAAATTTGAAACTCGTTATTAAAAAAACTTATCAATATTTTTTCATAATCATGAACAGCTTTATATTCACTATTATTTTGTAAATTCATAAACATTTTCAAAATTTTCTTTATTTAATTCACCAAAAACTAAAATTCTTGAATGTTATGAAATGAAGTATTAATAAAAAAGGACCAAAGGAGTAACTCTGCTTAAAAACCGATCAAGAAAAAAAATCGCTAGCGTAGTACACACATAGTGATGCATGGGGCGCGACATAGAAACTTGCAATCCAGCGTGTAACACGCAGGACATGAGTTCCCAGAGTCTTGATTATCATGGCGGGTTGTTTCAATTTGGTTATATATGTGTTGTGCCGGGCTTAATTTTTTTTTGGGTGTAACAACTTGGCTTGCTGTTTTAGTCGGTATTTTAGTTTGAGAGGAAGGTGGAATTGGTCGGTGTGTGGCTCTAGTGTTGTTACGCACTTTAGTCTCGGTGGCGATGGGTGGAGGTTAGGCGAGCTTGTTTGTAGCCGCAAAACCAACTAACCACAAGCAAACAACGCACACAACGATAAGTAACAAAGAGCAAGCATTTTCTATTCGGCGCCTTGGTGCTAAAGGCACTCTTACATGGAGCTGGCCCATCTAGGGTGCAACGGGAGAGAACTTTTCCTGGTTTTGGAAAGCTTCCAGAACCTTCTCCCTTTTTTTCCATTTTGATGACCGGTTTTGTTTGTTTTGTTTCTTTTCTATTTTTCTCTCTTTTCTTTATTCTGTATTCTTTTCCTTTTCCTTTTTTTTCCATTTTATGTTTCAAAATGCATGAATTGTTTTAAATTCGATGAAACCTTAAAAAAAATCTATGAACACTTTTCAGAATCGATCAACTTTTTTAAAGTTTATCTTCTATTTTTTAATATTGTTGACTTTTTCCAAAATCGATGACTATTTTTAAATTTTTTTAATTTTTTCCCAAAATTGATGAACTTTTCTAATAAATGGTGATTTTTTAAAAAAATCGATGAACTATTTTTTGAAATTTGTGATTTTTTTCAAGATCGATGAGTTTTTCTAAAATCATTGTTTTTTTAATTTGAATTTTTTTCAAATTTGATGAACTTTGTCCCATGTTTGTGAAACCTATTTTTTGGAAATCATGAAATTTAAAAAACATCAAATGCATGAACTTTTGAATTCATTTTTTTGAATTTGTTGCTTTCTTTTGGACTTTGTTGAAAAAAAAATCGAGCAAGCGAGCGGTCGTTCAGTAGTAGCGACAGTTAGGTGTTTGCTTTTTCGAGCGAACGAGCGCGCCCTTGGGCTGGCCCATATACCAGCGACGGTGCAAGCGCCAGCTCGTTAACAGGCACAAAACGCGCCAATTAGGAGCTCCGGACACCATGACGAACAGCCGAAATGACCTAAACATGCAAAATACCAGCGTAAAGGTAGGCACACGGGCGACCCCCAAAGCCCCAATGCACTGAGAACCAACATTCCTATGGAGCATAGAATTTTAAACAATGACCAGTTCAGATACTTTTAAATCCACAAATATTTTTTTAATCAATTACAAACCTCGAATACAGCGGCATCATAGGTTGGCATGAGTTTCAAGGAATCATTCCCCGATCGAGTTTAGGATTTATAGCATATGTTTCATATGTCCTTAAGATTTAAGAATGTAATGTACTACTCGCAAGTCACATCATAAACATGTGTGGGAGCATTTGAGTATGAATAGCAATCTGAAAATTTGGATCTCATACCAATAAAACATAAAGCATCAACTAACATACATAAACTAACACATGGGGGTGACATTGAAAGATGTAGACGGTGCTGTTTGTGAAGATGGTGCAGATGAAGATGCACCCCACAATGCCTTTTGTTGGTGACGACGATAACGATGATTTGTATGGTTGGAGATGGTGGATCCAACATGATAAGTCCTCAGAATGAGGATCTAGGATATTTTTTTCCGCCTCCGTGAAAAATGGAAAACATTTAGGTCTCCAAAATAATGAGAGAAATTAAGGAAGCCAGCTGGGCCCTTATGGACCCGTCGCGAGTGACCAGTTGTCACCCACGAGCCCAACTGAGAAGCTGATTTCTCAGCTAGTGAATGGCCTCTGCCTGTAGCAATCCAGGTTGCTCCCGTAGCTGACACCGAGAACATTACAGTAGCGCTTGTAGAACCCGATCCGGTCGGCTACCCGTGAGTCCTGCCCGATCCCGCACTCGAGCCCGCCGTTGATGATGTTGGTGATCACGCCGTATCCGGGAAACCGGCCGGCGGCCAAGTCTGCGAGCGTCGGCCTCCACTGCCCCGTGATCACGGCGTGGGACGACGGCTTGTTACCCCGCGGGGTCATCCAGAACCATAGGGCCGTCTTGAATGAGACCACCGGGTCTGTCTCCACCAACTCCGGCTGGTTCAGCAGGCCCTCGCCGATCGCGCGGCCCGCCGGTCCGTAGTTGTAGTTGTAGGAGAGCTGGATGGGGCCGCGGCCATAGTACTGCTTGTCGGGCGCGCACGGCCACTCCTCCCTGGGTTCGCAGTAGTTGGACGGCGGGTTCCTCTCCTGCTTGAAGCAGTAGCCCCACGAGTAGGGGCCGTCGGGCGCCGTCGGCCACCCGCCGGTGGTCTCGTGGGATGTCTGGCCCAGGAACGCGGCCACCTCCCGCTTCCGCGTGTTGGTGCTGAACGTCGTGCCGGCGAAGGCAGGGAACGCCGCGGCAGCCGCGAGGAACGCGTCGTACGTGTAGAACCCGCGGGCCAGGCACGACGCGTCATTGCGGTGTAGGAGGAGCCGCTCGAAGAGGGCCCTGGACACGATGGACGCCACGGCCTTGGCGCCGGTAGGAGTGTTGCCGCAGCCGCTGCACTGGGTCTGGCAGCCGGCGCCGCAGTAGTCGGCCGTGCTGCCGCAGAACCCGAAGCGGCTGCAGCAGAGGCAGTTCGCGCACTTGGCGCCGTTGGCCTGCGCGCCGCACATTTGCGCGCGAGCTCCCGTGGTGACGAGCGCCGCCGCCAGGACGGCCAGGATAGCCGTCGCCGCCGTGGCCAGGCTCGGAGGAGCTCTCGGTGTCGACATGGTCTGATGGGTTTGGCCTTTGCTGCTGGATATGCATGGCTCTAAATGTCGCCCTTTTATAGACCAGATTATGATGGGGTTTGTCGATGGAGGAAAGTCGTCGGCTCGTGCCTACTGGCCACTGCAACATGGCGCGCTTGTACTTCTTTTGATTCAAGAACTTGTCCTAGATCGCATCTTTGAAAAACTTATATAATTCGAAGTCAGAGCATTAGCAGCCGGCCATGTGAGTGAACTGGCGGTCTGTTTACAGCTTATTAGGGGCTCCTATCCGGTTGCTGAAAGCTATAAACAACGAAGGCCTGTTTGACATGGACGAATTTTAGAGGAATTTCATTGTAGGCACTAACATGTCAAGATGCTAGCCTGCATAATCTGCGGCATCAGATCGACAGATGCTTGGAAGTAGACACGGAACTAAGAATTCATGTCATCCCACCTCTTTACTTTTCCAGCCCCGTTGATTATCGTGAATTCGTGATCCCCAAGTATCCCAAGTATGAGAGCATCACTAACCGATCTCCTACAATTTAGAGGAGTAAATGGTTGAGTATTCTTTGAAGGAATATTTTTGCTCCTTGAGAAAAGCATGGTTTCTAACCGAACCCTTATACTTAACTCCTGAAAAAAGCACAAATTTGGTGCAAATTTCATTCAAACTCCTTCATCAAACTTGATTCAACGAGTTGCATAAACTATTTTACGTAACTTAGACAAAATTTAAACAAGATTGCGTAAAAATTAAAGAAACTACTCGTTATCGCTCTTGTTTATCAACCTCTCCCATTCCGATTCGGTCATGGTCTCCTCGCCCGCTCTGCCAGCACCGCCTTGGTCCTTTTCGCCGGCACCGCCCTGGCCCGTTCCATCACCACCGTTGTTGCCATCTCCGTCGCTGTTGGAGCCGGAGTCGTCGCTGGAGCAAATATAAATGACAGGCGCCACATCGGACTTGTACAACTCATACAACCGCCGCTCCTCCTCGACACGGTCTAGGTACAAGCGGCAAAGCTCTCTCATATACGCCTCGCCGGCTTGCTCCGCCTCAAGGTGCTCACGGGCCTCCAGGTCTTCCCGCATCTCCGTACGGTGGCCACCCGGGGGTTGACGGGAGCCAATTGCGGTGGGCCATCGGGGAAGTCGAACTGTGTCATGGAGGCGCACCGACATCATGTGGTACTCCCGCGTCGCCTACACCACCAATTGGAATGATCCAATCTAAATCTTCCTGTGGATTTCACGGTCGGTGATCTCCGCAACGCACGTCCCCCACACTTGCTACTTCACGTCGAGGTATTACCTCTACGGCAGCAGCGGCGGTGGGAAGTCGGGGAAGAGTAAAGCTCCGCTTTGAGAGGAGGAAGCACCGCCGCGACCGTGGGCTCGAGCTGTGCGTGGCGGCGTGGATCCACAATTTTGATTGGTGACGGGGAGTGGTTGGGAGTGGGCGTGGTGAATTTTCCGCTAAGTGTTTTGGCTTTGATAACAACGCAATTAGCGGCATGATCATGTGCTTGAGCTACTCAGGTATATCTACATGGCACAAGACGGTTCTTTACCCCTCTGGAAGGAAAAGATGGGAGACGACATTTTAGATGCGTTTATTTCTTTGGTCGTAGGAAACTGGTACTACTAAAAGAGGTTCTGCACCAGGAGGCAAGGGTAGAATCAAATCATGTACACAAAATTAATGTTGCACCCACACTAGCCTTCCTAGTTGTTCCGAGGAGACTTCAAATCTAACAAGTGCAAAAACTAACCAAGCGGTTGTACCGCTCCCTCTGTGGAGTGGATAACTACAATCACAACCAATACATAAGCGTTGTATCACGTACATAAGCGGTTGTATTGTGTACATAAGCGGTTGTACCGCTCCTTCCTGGAGCGGTACCACCGGACCATGTACTTGTGACGCTCTCGATTCAACCGTACACTAATCATGCACGCAAATATGTACGGCCAAGATCAGGGACTCACGGGAAGATATCACAACACAACTCTAGACACAAAATGAAATAATACAAGCTTCATATTACAAGCCAGGGGCCTCGAGGGCTCGAATACAAGTTCAATACACAAGAGTCAGCGGAAGTAACAATATCTGAGTACAGACATAAGTTAGACAAGGATGCCTTAAGAAGGCTAGCACAAAAGCAACACGATCGAAGAGGCAAGGCCTCCTGCCTGGGACCTCCTAACTACTCCTGGTCTTCGGTGGCCTCCATGTAGTAGTATCCGTCGGCGGTGGCATCTGGCTCCAGGGATCCACCATCTGGTTGAAACAACCAGAAAGAAGAAAGAAGGGGGGAAAAGGGGGAGCAAAGCAATCATGAGTACTCATCCAAAGTACTCGCAAGCATCAGATCTAAACTAAGTATGCATTGGTATCAAATGGAAGGGCTGTATCTGTGGACTGAACTGCAGAATGCCAGAATAGAGGGGAAGGCCTAGCCTATCAAAGACTAGCATCTTCAAGCAGCTCCAAGCATCTTGCAGCATGTAGAAGAGTAAAGAATAGCATTTTATATTAACAAGCATGTTGTAGCAATAATGCCCAGAGATCCTTCATCGACTCCCTGCGAAAAAGCAATCCCGGAGCCACATAACTTAAGTATCCATTTCTAGTTGTATTAGATCAAGATATAAGTCTGAACGTCCATTACCGTGGACACGGTATTCGAATATGTATCTTCCCTGCAGGGGTGCACCACGTTTTCCAACACGCTCAATCACTCTGGCCGGACACACTTTTCTGGGTCAATGCCCGGCCTCGGAAGATCAACACGTCGTAGCCCTACCTAGGCTCAGCAGAGAGGTCCCCGCCGGTCTACATCCTAAGCACTCCGGGGTCTGGGCCCATCGCACGTTGCACTCCGGATCGTTGCGCGCAGGGCGGATCCAGGCTGCCCGGATGGCGCCGGCCCAGCCGTGCCGCAATGCTGAACTGGACGTCTGACAAAGCTTCGGCTGATACTGCGACGTCGAGGCCCATAAATATTCTCGCGTGGTGGTTAGTGCGTAAAGGCCAAAGGCCAACTCAGAACAAATACCCAAACCATAGTGTATTATTAGCTTGCGGAGACGAGCAGAGACTCACGATAATGTGACCCCGTCGCCCCGTCTCAAGGAAATACGGCAAGGGCAAGCCCAGCCCACTCGAGGGTTGCCTGGCTTCCCGGCCGTGCCTCGTAACCATCTTGCGGGTGCTCTCCTGGCCCGCCTGACTTTCCCAAAGGTCTCAAGTAATGTCAAGGTATCTGTGTGTCCAAACATCAAAGAGAAAACCCAAGGAATCACCCTCGGAGGATTCCACTCAATGTAATCATCAAGGTGAACGTAAGAGGGACCACCCTCGAGGTTCACACTTGAGGTGTTGAACGACAGAGCCGTATCGGGAATGGTGAAAGAGGAAATCACCCTCGATGACCACAACCGAATAGCTACACTACAGAATTATCATCAGGAGTGCGTTATGAGGGATCACCCTTGGCACTCGATAGTAGCTCTGCAGAGTTGAGCAACAAAAGGGGCGTGATATGATGTGAGGTGTCGGGCTCTGGTCGTCGATCACGTAGATCGAGTCGTCGATGATGAAGCAGGGGCAACAAGGACAAGTGGGGGTCACTGATGGATCACTAACCAACCTATACTAAGCAGTTTAGGAGAAGCAGGTAGGTAACAATAGCAGGTATAAAAGCAGGCTATGCATCAGAATAGGAGCAATCAAATACAGTAGCAAAATCTAATGCAAGCATGAGAGAATGGAATGGGCGATATCGGGATGATCAAAGGGGGGGCTTGCCTGGAAGCTCCGTTGAAAGGGAAGAAGGGTTGTCGATGACGTAGTCGATCACAGGGGCATCAACAACGGTCTCGGGGTCTACCGGAGAGAAGAGGGGGAAGAAACAGTAAATACATAGCAAGCAAGAGCATAACAGGACAACAGGCAGAGCTAGACGTGTTCTAATGCGGTGCTACACAATACCGGCGAAGGGGGAAAACATCCGGGAAAGCTTTCCCGAAGCTTGGCATTTTCGGACAGATGAAACGGAGGGGGAAAGTTGCATGTTTGCTATGCTAGGGATGCGGGGTGGACGAACGGACCATGTACTCGGATTCGTCTCGTTGTTCTGAGCAACTTTCATGTATAAAACTTTTTCATCCGAGTTACTGATTATTTTTTACGATTTTCTAAAGTTTTAGTAATATTCTAAAAATTCCTGAAATTTTGCCAAGTCTGAGAATTCGCCAGTTTTAAATATCTTTTAGCTGTTTTCAAAAGGCTACAACTATGGACCTGTACCTCCTATGATTTTGTGCCTTATATCAATTTTGAGCATTTTTCTGTGATCTAGAAGATAGTAGCACTTTCATCTCTGTTAGAGTTAATTTGCTTGATCATCAACAGCTCTAAAGTAGCTATGAAAATAAAACTGTTTTCAGTTTTTCTATTAACAGAACATTGAATTTTGTGATTTTCGTAGGAATTAATTCATGCATCAAATGGATTTGGTCCAGTGGAATAAAATGAAGTTTGTCAAGTATAATTTCTACTCATATTAATTTTAACCATGTTAACCGCTGATTAGACGTTGTTTAGAGGCTGTACAGAGGGCCAGACAATGTCAAATTAGAAAAGCTAGCACTAGCTACAGTAACTGAATGTTACTATAGCAGTGTAGCATAGCAGCGCATTGGCAGTGGCGTGGCGCAGGCGATGCAGTGCACGGAGAGCGCGGGACGGCGCGCGTTGCGTGCGGCCGGCGCGGTGTGGGTCGCGGCCAGGGGCGGCGGTGCGCTGGGAGCGGAGCTCCAGGGCAGGGGCGGCGCGGCGGAGCAAGTGCAGCAGCAGCAGTCGGCAGGGGAGTGAGGTCGCACGCGGGGCAACGGCGAGGCGAAGCGAGCGTCGCAGGGCAGCGTTGCGCCTGCGGGCAGTGGGCGGTGGGGCCGACAAGCAAGGGAGGGACGAGTGGAGGGCCGAGTAGAGTCGGCCGCGGGCGCAGCGGCGGGCGGCGCGGCGCGGAGCAGGGCGCGGGCCGCGGTGGTGGAGCAGCATCACAGTAGGACCAACAGCAGCTACACGGCAACAGCAATAGCAGCACAACCACGAGCAGCAGGAGCATGTGAGCGTGTACGCGGACGCGAAGCTCCGACTATGGCGAGCAGCGGCGACATTCGGCGCGGATAGAGACCGGGAAAGGGGGGATTCGGAAGAGGAGCTCACCGAGGAGCACAAGGAGGCTCGGTGTACGGTTTAGGAGCTGCAGGGGCTTCGAATTCCGGCAATGGCGTCAACAGCCGGACGAAGAAGAAGCGCTCGATCCGGATGAAGAGTAGGTGCCCAGCTCGTCCTGTGGTCGTGGACGATGCAGAGGACGACGATGGCGAGCGCATGAACCGCCCCGGTTGAGCTGATGCCCGGGACGGACGAAGCCGGCCGCCGCGGACCTCCTGGACGTCCTCCCGCCCGAAGGCGACGAGGGTTGCCGCGACGGTGATGAGGCAGCGGCGAAGGGGAGCTGAGGAGGGGAACGAGCGCGTGGTCGAGAGGGAGAGAGCGAGGGGAATGGAGTGGATGAGAGCGGACGTCCTTATCCCCTCCTGGCGTCGGCGCGCCGAGGAGGTGGTTGGGCGGGAGCACGTCCCTGTTGTGGTCGAGACAGAGGAACAGGAAGGGAGGGCGAGCGACCGAGAGGGCAAGATGGGCCGGCTGGGTCGGTCTGGTGGGCTAGGCCCAGCGGGAGTCAGGGGGGATTCTTTTTTTGTTTGTTTATTTTGTTTTACTTTTTAAAACTTTTCTTGTTTCTTTTATTTTAGTTAGCAAAATAGTTTTACTAAAATATACAACTGTCTCCATAAATTGAGTTACAAAATAACCCACTGACACAAAAGGTTTCACTCGCAATTTAAATAGTTTGATATTTTATAAATTATAAAGGGCATTTAATTAATTATTATAGCCACTGCTATATTCACTAAAGGGCATTTAAATACTTTAAAAAAAGTGTTGGGTCATCACCATAATTAGTTATGGAATATTTTCCACTATTTGAACATTTTAATTTGCATGTTTGAGAAATTTAAATTTTGGAATTTAATTTGAATTGGTTTGGACCAACGTGGGACCTAGCAACAGTAAAAGTGATGACAAGGCATCATTAGCAGGGGATTACTGTAGCTTAATTATCCGGGCGTCACAGTACTGGTCCAAGTACCACGTGAGGGGTGATTCCTCGGGGTTGACAGCTGTCCACGAGCGATGGCCAAGCATTTGTTCTGGTTATTCTTGTAATAACCGATGCAACCGTGTCTCAAGTGGTTGTACCCTCTCGAAGCCGTGGTCAGGCCTGGCGCATGGGGGCGGTTGTGCCAACCCATGTACCACCCCAACAACCGCCCGAGAGGTGACTCCCCCGGGTGTAGGGCTGCAAGAAAAACTCAAGGCTCGTGAGCGGCACGAAATCGTCTCGTATTTTGGCTCAACTCAAGATCGACTCGAAAAGATATGAGCTGAGTATGAACACTGTATGTAGCTTGATCGAGAAACGAGCTGATCTTGAGGTAACACCGATTCACTCAATTTTAGCTCGATAGCCCGGTATCATATAATTTTCTTACATAATTTAAATATATATTAAGAAGAAATGGAATAATTTATATTACCATATAGATAGTAAAAAGTAATAATTTATTACCATATATGTTGTGTACTAGTTTTCTCATTTCACCTACTACCAAAGATCGAAGCGTAATTAAGTGCAGAGAAAATTTAGCCCTAAGATGGTATATGGTCAGCCATGTGATAAATATCATGTTATTTTGGCAAAAGTGCACCTTCGATTTCTTCTCTTACTAGCTAATCCACGATCTCTTGCTATTAGGTACTAGCCTTCTATTGAGAGAGAATAAGTTGAACTATATAATGGTTTCTTATGTTGTGTTGTGGCTGACCTTGTTTGAAATTTTGTCTTAGATTATTAAAAAAATCATCTTATTTAGCTCGAGATCGTTACAAGATGAGCACGAGCCACTTTCTACCGCTCGACCTTGAGCTTCGCTCAGTTTGAGCTTGCTCAAATTTTAGTATAAGTTGAGCCGAGCCTAATCCAACTCGTCTGAACTTGACTCGTTTGCAGTGGCTAGGCCGGTGCGGTGGCTGGGCAGTTATCCAAGATATTCTCGTAATAACTTGTGTAACCGGTGGGTAGGGCTGTTCTACGCCATAGCCACAGCAGCCAGGGTATACTGCTTGGAGCGGTTGTACCACTCACGTGAGTGGTGGTAACGCACCTGTGTGTCCTTGCACATAACGGTTCGATTTGGAATAGGACTATTTACAACCGCTCCACAACTTATATTGTTATCTTTATAGCTAACAAAAATAAATGCATTATACGAATTTGACACACATGTCATAAAAGTGACAATCACATGGCTCCAGCCTTCATGTCGTACCATGACACGCAGGTCATGTTAATAATTCACAACATATATAATCTCATTAATATGACGTTATACCACATCACTTCCTCATCTTGCAAAATCAAGTTAGAAGCCTCTAATCGGTCTATGCAAAAAAAATCATGGTTGCTAGGGTTTCGAAACAAACCGCTGCTACCTACGTTCATCATCATCAAGTATGATTATTCTAGTTGCTAGTTTAACATCCGGGGTGTATGAAACATGAGACTTAATGAAAAATCTCGAGCCCCATACTATGCTTCGTTAACGTATGCCCCCATGTAGATCACATCTACAAGCCCTCTCTTTTTCGCGAAACTTCATCTTTCTTAATTAAGGTGAAATCCAAAGAATTGAAGCACATCTTTGATCTGACAACCAACATACTATGAGAAGCATAGAAGAACTATGGATAGCCAAAACTTTGTAACAAAATCTGACCATGACGCTAAGATCCGAAAAATTGCAAACTCAAGGGAAGCAACAAGAATCTCAAGTAATAGATTGCATCTACTAACAACTGATGTTATCTACTATCCGCGCGAAACCAATTTGTCAAATAATAAATCTCATCTACTACTTGAACAAAATAATTGTGCAATACCCGCACCTCACATAGATCGCAACCTACATCTACTCATAGCTCGCTCATGATGCCACTCTTGGGAATATAGTAGTAAAAGACAAATATGCACCTACGAACCATCCTAGGATCACTATGAACATTCAAGTACGATTGGATCTAGATTAGATCGCTTACCAACGTAATGCAATAGAGGGGAGAGTTCGAGAAGCGTGCTGATGCAGATCGAGCACCGAACTGATGGAAATATGCCCTAGAGGCAATAATAAAATGGTTATTATTATATTTCCTAAATCATGTTAAAGGTTTATTATTCATGCTAGAATTGTATTGACCAGAAACTTAAATACATGTGTGGATACATAAACAAATACCGTGTACCTAATGAGCCTCTACTAGACTAGCTCGTTGATCAAAGATGGTTAAGGTTTCCTAACCATAGACATGTGTTGTCATTTGATAACGGGATCACATCATTAGGAGAATGATGTGATGGACAAAACCCATCCGTTAGCTTAGCATAATGATCGTTCAGTTTATTGCTATTGCTTTCTTCATGTCAAATACACATTCCTTCGACTATGAGATTATGCAACTCCCGTATACCAGAGGAATACCTTGTGTGCTATCAAACGTCACAATGTAACTGGGTGATCATAAATATGCTCTACAGGTATCTCTGAAGGTGTTTGTTGAGTTGGCATAGATCGAGATTAGGATTTGACACTCCGAGTATCGGAGAGGTATCTCTGGGCCCTCTCGGTAATACACATCATAAGCTTGCAAGCAAATGAAAAAGGAGTTAGTCACAAGGTGATGTATTACTGAATGAGTAAAGAGACTTGCCGGTAACGAGATTGAACTAGGTATGAAGATACCGACGATCGAATCTCGGGCAAGTAACATACTGATGGACAAACGGAATTACGTATGTTGTCATAACGGTTCGACCGATAAAGATCTTCGTAGAATATGTAGGAGCCAATATGGGCATCTAGGTTCCGCTATTGGTTATTGAACGGAGAGGTGTCTCGGTCATGTCTACATAGTTCTCAAACCCGTAGGGTCTGCACGATTAACGTTCGTTGACGATATAGTGTTATATGAGTTATATGTTTTGGTGACTGAATGTTGTTCGGAGTCCAGGATGAGATCACAGACATGACGAGGAGTCTCGAAATGGTCGAGAGGTAAAGATTGATATATATATATAGGACGATGGTATTTGGACACTAGAAGTGTTTCGGGACGTACCGGGAAGGAATCGGGTTACCGGAAGGGGTTCCGGGCACCCCCCGGCAAGTAATGGGCCTTATGGGCCAAAGGAGGGGGCATACCAGCCCACAAGGGGGCTGGTGCGCCTCCTCGCTTGTTTGGCCAGCCCTATGGATGGAAAGGGGGGGGGGCGCCACCCTCTCCTGCCTTTCCCCGCAATGCAAATAAGGAAAGGGGGGCGCGGCCTTGGATGGATCCCAAGTAGGATTCCTCCTACTTGGGTGCCTCCTTTGGCCGCTCCTCCCTCCCTTCCACCTATATATATGTGGGAGGGGGCGCCTAGCACATAACAGACAATTGCCTAGCCGTGTGCGGCGCCCCCCTCCACCGTTTACACCCCCGGTCATATTTTTGTAGTGCTTAGGTGAAGCCCTGCAGAGATAGCTTCATCATCACCGTCACCACGCCGTCATGCTGCTGGAACTCATCTACTACCTCGCCGTCTTGCTAGATCAAGAAGGCGGAGGACGTCACCGAGCGGAACGTGTGCAGAATGCGGAGGTGTCGTATGTTCAGTACTTGATCGGTTGGAGCACGAAGAAGTTCGACTACATCAACCGCGTTGTTAAACGCTTCCGCTTACGGTCTACGAGGGTACGTAGACACACTCCCCCCTCATTGTTATGCATCTCCATGGATAGATCTTGTGTGTGCGTAGAATTATTTTGTTTTCCATGCAACGTTTCGCAACAGTGGTATTAGAGCCAGGTCTATGCGTAGATGATATGCACGAGTAGAACAAAGAGTTGTGGGCAGTGATAGTCATACTTCTTACCACCAACGTCTTATTTTGATTCGGTGGTATTGTGGGATGAAGCGGCCCGGACCAACCTTACAAGTCCATGTTGGGGAGCGTAGTAATTTCAAAAAATTTCCTACGCACACGCAAGATCATGCTGATGCATTGGAACGAGAGGGGAGAGTGTTGTCCACGTACCCTCGTAGACCGAAAGCGGAAGCGTTAGCACAACGCGGTTGATGTAGTCGTACGTCTTCACGATCCGACCGATCCAAGTACCGAACGCACGACACCTCCGAGTTCAGCACACGTTCAGCTCGATGACGTCCCGCGAGCTTCGATCCAGCAAAGCTTCGCCGGAGAGTTTCGTCAGCACGACGGCGTGATGACGGTGATGATGATGCTACCGACGCAGGGCTTCGCCTAAGCACCACTACGATATGATCGAGGTGGATTATGGTGGAGGGGGGCACCGCACACGGCTGGGAGAGATCAACAGATCAACTTGTGTGTCTAGAGGTGCCCCCTGCCCCCGTATATAAAGGAGCAAGGGGGAGGCCGGCCGGCCCCTTGTGGGCGCGCCAGGAGTAGGAGTCCTCCTCCTAGTAGGAGTAGGACTCCCCTCTTTCCTACTCCTACTAGGAAGGGGAAAGGAAGGGGGAGAGGGAGAAGGAAAGGGCCCCCCTCTCCTAGTCCAATTCAGACCAGAGGGGGAGGGGCGCGCGGCCTGCCCTAGGCCAGCCCTCTCTCTCTCTCCACTAAGGCCCATAAGGCCCGCTATTTCTCCCCGGGGAGTTCCGGTAACCCTCCGGCACTCCGGTTTTCTCCGAAACCACCCGGAACACTTCCGGTGTCCAAATATAGTCGTCCAATATATCAATCTTTACGTCTCGACCATTTCGAGACTCCTCGTCATGTGATCATATCCGAGACTCTGAACTACCTTCGGTACATCAAAACACAAAAACTCATAATACCGATCGTCACCGAACTTTAAGCGTGCGGACCCTACGGGTTCGAGTATGTAGACATGACCGAGACACGTCTCCGGGCAATAACCAATA
The DNA here is from genome assembly GCF_002575655.3 of Aegilops tauschii subsp. strangulata. Lineage (NCBI taxonomy): Eukaryota > Viridiplantae > Streptophyta > Magnoliopsida > Poales > Poaceae > Aegilops > Aegilops tauschii. The sequence continues at coordinate 493,678,420 of NC_053039.3, forward strand.
GCGGAACCTGGATGCTCATATTGGCTCCTACATATTCTACGAAGATCTTTATCGGTCAAACCGCATAAGAACATACGTCGTTCCCTTTGTCATCGGTATGTTACTTGCCCGAGATTCGATCGTTGGTATCTCAATACCTAGTTCAATCTCCTTACCGGCAAGTCTCTTTACTCGTTCCGTATTGCATCATCCTGCAACTAACTCATTAGTCACATTGCTTGCAAGGCTTATAGTGATATGCATTACCGAGAGGGCCCAGAGATACCTCTCCGACAATCGGAGTGACAAATCCTAGTCTCGATCTATGCCAACTCAACAAGTACCATCAGAGACACCTGTAAAGCACCTTTATAATCACCCAGTTACGTTTGACGTTTGGTAGCACACAAATTGTTCCTCCGGTATTCGGGAGTTGCATAATCTCATAGTCATAGGAACATGTATAAGTCATGAAGAAAGCAATAGCAACATACTAAACGATCAAGTGCTAAGCTAACGGAATGGGTCAAGTCAATCACATCATTCTCTAATGATGTGATCCCGTTAATCAAATGACAACTCATGTCTATGGCTAGGAAACTTAATCATCTTTGATTCAACGAGCTAGTCAAGTAGAGGCATACTAGTGACACTCTGTTTGTCTATGTATTCACACATGTACTAAGTTTCCGGTTTATACAATTCTAGCATGAATAATAAACATTTATCATGATATAAGGAAATAAATAATAAATTTATTATTGCCTCTAGGGCATATTTCCTTCAGTCTCCCACTTGCACTAGAGTCAATAATCTAGTTCACATCGCCATGTGATTTAACACCAATAGTTCACATCACCATGTGATTAATATCCATAGTTCACATCACCATGTGGCCAACACTCAAAGGGTTTACTAGAGTCAATAATCTAGTTCACATCGCTATGTGATTAACACCCAAAGAGTACTAAGGTGTGATCATGTTTTGCTTGTGAGAGAAGTTTAGTCAACGGGTCTGCCACATTCAGATCCGCATGTATTTTGCAAATTTCTATGTCAACAATGCTCTGCACGGAGCTACTCTAGCTAATTGCTCCCACTTTCAATATGTATCCAGATTGAGACTTAGAGTCATCTGGATTAGTGTCAAAACGTGCATCGACGTAACCCTTTACGACGAACCTTTTGTCACCTCCATAATCAAGAAACATATCCTTATTCCACTAAGGATAATTTTGACCGATGTCCAGTGATCTACTCCTAGATCACTATTGTACTCCCTTGCCAAACTCAGTGTAGGGTATACAATAGATCTGGTACACAGCATGGCATACTTTATAAAACCTATGGCTGAGGCATAGGTAATGACTTTCATTCTCTTTCTATCTTCTGCCGTGGTCGGGCTTTGAGTCTTACTCAATTTCACACCTTGCAATACAAGCAAGAACTCCTTCTTTGACTGTTCCATTTTGAACTACTTCAAAAATTTGTCAAGGTATGTACTCATTGAAAAAACTTATCAAGCGTCTTGATCTATCTCTATAGATCTTGATGCCCAATATGTAAGCAGCTTCACCGAGGTCTTTCTTTGAAAAACTCCTTTCAAACACTCCTTTTATGCTTTCCAGAAAATTCTACATCATTTCCGATCAACAATATGTCATTAACATATACTTATCAGAAAGATTGTAGTGCTCCCACTCACTTTCTTGTAAATACAGGCTTCACCGCAAGTCTGTATAAAACTATATGCTTTGATCAACTCATCAAAGCGTATATTCCAACTCCGAGATACTTGCACCAGCCCATAGATGGATCGCTGGAGCTTGCACATTTTGTTAGCACCTTTAGGATCGACAAAACCTTCTGGTTGCATCATATACAACTCTTCTTTAAGAAATTCATTAAGGAATGTAGTTTTGACATCCATTTGCCAGATTTCATAAAATGTGGCAATTTGCTAACATGATTCGGACAGACTTAAGCATCGCTACGAGTGAGAAAATCTCATTGTAGTCAACACCTTTGAACTTTGTCAAAAACCTTTTTTGACAAGTCTAGCTTTGTAGATAGTAACACTACTATCAGCGTCCATCTTCCTCTTGAAGATCCATTTATTTTCTATGGCTTGCCGATCATCGAGCAAGTCAACCAAAGTCCACACTTTGTTCTCATACATGGATCCCATCTCAGATTTCATGGCCTCAAACCATTTTGCGGAATCTGGGATCAGTATCGCTTCCTCATAGTTCGTAGGTTCATCATGGTCAAGTAACATGACCTCCAGAACAGGATTACCGTACCACTCTGGTGCGGATCTCACTCTGGTTGACCTACGAGGTTTGGTAGTAACTTGATCTGAAGTTACATGATCATCATCATTAGCTTCCTCACTAATTGGTGTAGGAGTCACAGGAACAGATTTCTGTGATGAACTACTTTCCAAAAAGGGAGCAGGTACAGTTACCTCATCAAGTTCTACTTTCCTCCCACTCACCTCTTTCGAGAGAAACTCCTTCTCTAGAAATGATCCATTCTTAGCAACGAATGTCTTGCCTTCGGATCTGTGATAGAAGGTGTACCCAACTGTCTCCTTTGGGTATCCTATGAAGACACATTTCACCGATTTGGGTTTGAGCTTATGAGGATGAAACTTTTTCACATAAGCATCGCAACCCCAAACTTAAAGAAACGACAACTTTGGTTTCTTGCCAAACCACAGTTCATATGGTGTCGTCTCAACAGATTTAGATGGTGCCCTATTTAATGTGAATGCAGCTGTCTCTAATGCATAACCCCAAAACGATAGTGGTAAATCAGTAAGAGACATCATAGATTGCACCATATCTAATAAAGTACGGTTACGATGTTCGAACACACCATTACGATGTGGTGTTCCAGGTGGCGTGAGTTGCGAAACTGTTCCGCATTGTTTCAAATGAAGACCAAACTCGTAACTCAAATATTCTCCTCCACGATCAGATCGTAGAAACTTTATTTTCTTGTTACGATGATTTTCCACTTCACTCTGAAATTATATGAACTTTTCAAATGTTTCAGACTTATGTTTCATCAAGTAGATATACCCATCTCTGCTCAAATCATCTATGAAGTTCAGAAAATAACGATACCCGCCGTGAGCCTCAACACTCATCGGATCGCATACATCAGTATGTATTATTTCCAGTAAGTCAGTTGCTCGCTCCATTGTTCCGGAGAACAGAGTCTGCGTCATCTTGCCCATAAGGCATGGTTCGCAAGCATCAAGTGATTCATAATCAAGTGATTCCAAAATCCCATCAGCATGGAGTTTCTTCATGCGCTTTACACCAATATGACCTAAACGGCAGTGCCACAAATAAGTTGCACTATCATTATTAACTTTGCATATTTTGGCTTCAATATTATGAATATGTGTATCACTACAATCGAGATCCAACAAATCATTTTCATTGGGTGTATGACCATAGAAGGTTTTATTCATGTAAACAGAACAACAATTATTTTCTAACTTAAATGAATAACCATATTGCAATAAACATGATCAAATCATATTCATGCTCAACGCAAACACCAAATAACACTTATTTAGGTTCAACACTAATCCCGAAAGTATAGGGAGTGTGCGATGATGATCATATCAATCTTGGAACTACTTCCAACACACATCGTCACCTCGCCCTTAACTAGTTTCTGTTCATTCTGCAACTCCAGTTTCGAGTTACTACTCTTAGCAACTGAACCAGTATCAAATGCCGAGGGGTTGCTATAAACACTAGTAAAGTACACATCAATAACATGTATATCCAATATACCTTTGTTCACTTTGCCATCCTTCTTATCCGCCAAGTATCTAGGGCAGTTCCACTTCTAGTGACCATTTCCTTTGTAGTAGAAGCACTCAGTTTCAGGCTTGGGTCTAGCTTTGGGCTTCTTCATGGGAGCAACAACTTGCTTGCTGTTCTTTTTGAAGTTCCCCTTCTTCCCTTTGCCCTTTTCTTGAAACTAGTGGTCTTGTCAACCATCAACACTTGATGCTTTTCTTGATTTCTACCTTCGTCGATTTCAGCATCACGAAGAGCTTGGGAATCGTTTCTGTTATCCCTTGCATATTATAGTTCATCACGAAGTTCTAGTAACTTGGTGATAGTGACTAGAGAACTCTGTCAATCACTATCTTATCTGGAAGATTAACTCCCACTTGATTCAAGTGATTGTAGTACTCAGATATTCTGAGCACATGCTCACTAGCTGAGCTATTCTCCTCCATCTTGTAGGCAAAGTACTTGTCAAAGGTCTCATACCTTTCGACATGGGCGTGAGTCTGAAATACTAATTTCAACTCTTGGAACATCTCATATACCCATATCAAGTAGTCATCATATCGAGCTTGCCAAACGTTCATAACGTCTACATTTGCTCCTGCAATCGGTCTGTCACCTAGCGGTGCATCAAGGACATAATTCTTCTGTGCAGCAATGAGGATAAACCTCAGATCACGAATCCAATCCGCATCATTGCTACTAACATCTTTCAACTTAGTTTTCTCTAGGAACATATCAAAAATAAAACAGGGGAGCTAAACTCGAGCTATTGATCTACAACATAGATATGCTAATACTACCAGGACTAAGTTCATGATAAATTAAAGTTTAATTAATCATATTACTTAAGAACTCCCACTTAGATAGACATCCCATGAATCATCTAAGTGATCAATGATAACCCACAAGTATAGGGGATCGCAACAGTTTTCGAGGGTAGAGTATTCAACCCAAATTTGTTGATTCGACACAAGGGGAGCCAAAGAATATTCTCAAGCATTAGCAGCTGAGTTGTCAATTCAACCACACCTGGATAACTTAGTATCTGCAGCAAGGTATTTAGTAGCAAAGTAATATGATAGTAGTGGTAACAGTAACAAAGGTAATAGTAGCAAAAGTAATATTTTTGGTGTTTTGTAGTGATTGTAACAGTAACAACGGGAAAGTAAATAAGCAAAGAACAATATGTGAAAAGCTCGTAGGCATTGGATCGGTGATGGAGAATTATGCCGGATGCGGTTCATCATGTAACAGTCATAACATAGGGTGACACAGAACTAGCTCCAATTCATCAATGTAATGTAGGCATGTATTCCGAATATAGTCATACGTGCTTATGGAAAAGAACTTGCATGACATCTTTTGTCCTACCCTCCCGTGGCAGCGGGGTCCTAATGGAAACTAAGGGATATTAAGGCCTCCTTTTAATAGAGTACGGGAACAAAGCATTAGCACATAGTGAATACATGAACTCCTCAAACTATGGTCATCACCGGGAGTGGTCCCGATTATTGTCACTTCGGGGTTGCCGGATCATAACACATAGTAGGTGACTATAGACTTGCAAGATAGGATCAAGAACTCACATATATTCATGAAAACATAATAGGTTCAGATCTGAAATCATGGCACTCGGGCCCTAGTGACAAGCATTAAGCATAGCAAAGTCATAGCAACATCAATCTCAGAACATAGTGGATACTAGGGATCAAACCCTAACAAAACTAACTCGATTAGATGATAGATCTCATCCAACCCATCACCGTCCAGCAAGCCTACGATGGAATTACTCACGCACGGCGGTGAGCATCATGAAATTGGTGATGGAGGATGGTTGATGATGACGATGGCGACGAATCCCCCTCTCCGGAGCCCCGAACGGACTCCAGATCAGCCCTCCCGAGAGGTTTTAGGGCTTGGCGGCGGCTCCGTATCGTAAAACGCGATGATTTCTTCTCCTTCATTTTTTCTCCCCGAAAGAAAATATATAGAGTTTGAGTTGAGGTCGGAGGAGCTCCAGGGGGCCCACGAGGTAGGGGGGCGCCCCCCCACCCTCGTGGACAGGGTGTGGGCCCCCTGGTCTTCATCTTTTGCAACAATTTTTTATTATTTCCAAATAGACGTTCCATGGAGTTTCAGGTCATTCCGAGAACTTTTGTTTCTGCACATAAATAACACCATGGAAAGTCTACTGAAAACAGCGTCAGTCCGGGTTAGTTCCATTCAAATCATGCAATTTAGAGTCCAAAACAAGGGCAAAAGTGTTTGGAAAAGTAGACACGACGGAGACGTATCAACTCCCCCAAGCTTAAACCTTTGCTATTCCTCAAGCAATTCAGTTGACAAACTGAAAGTGATAAAGAAATTTTTTACAAACTCTGTTTGCTCTTGTTGTTGTAAATATGTAAAGCCAGCATTCATGTTTTCAGCAAAGATTATGACTAACCATATTTGCAATAACTCTCAGGTCTCATGTTTACTCATATCAATGGCATAATCAACTAGCGAGCGATAATAATAAATCTCGGATGACAACACTTTCTCAAAACAATCATAATATGATATAACAGGATGGTATCTCGCTAGCCCTTTCTGAGACCGCAAAACATAAATGCAGAGCACCCTTAAAGATCAAGGACTGACTAGACATTGTAATTCATGGTAAAAGAGATCCAGTCATAGTCATACCCAATATAAATTAATAGTAATGAATGCAAATGACAGCTGCGCTCTCCAGCTAGTGCTGATGACTCAACATAAAAGTAAATAGATAGGCCCTTCGCAGAGGGAAGCAGGGATTTGTAGAGGTGCCAGAGCTCGGTTTTGAAATAGAGATAAATAATATTTTGAGCAGCATACTTTCATTGTCAACATAACAACCAAGAGATGGCGATATCTTCCATGCTACACACATTATAGGCGGTTCCCAAACAGAATGGTAAAGTTTATACCCCCCCTCCACCAACAAGCATCAATCCATGACTTGCTCGAAACACGAGTGTCTCCAACTAGCAACAATCCCAGGGGGAGTTTTGTTTGCAATTATTTTGATTTAGTTTGCATAAAGCATGGGACTGGGGCATCCCGGTGACCAGCCATTTTCTCGTGAGTGAGGAGCGGAGTCCACTCCTCTCGAGAATAACCCGCCTAACATGGAAGATAAGGGCAGCCCTAGTTGATACATGAGCTATTCGAGCATACAAAACAGAATTTCATTTGAAGGTTTGGAGTTTGGCACATACAAATTTACTTGGAATGGCAGGTAGATACCGCATATAGGAAGGTATGGTGGACTCATATGGAATAACTTTGGGGTTTAAGGGATTGGATGCACAAGCAGTGTTCCCGCTTAGTACAAGTGAAGGCTAGCAAAAGACTGGGAAGCGACCAACTAGAGAGCCACAACAGTCAGGAACATGCATTAAAATTAATAAACGTTGGATGCAAGCATGAGTAGGATATAATCCACCATGAACATAAATATCGTGAAGGCTATGTTGATTTTATTTCAACTACATGTGTGAACATGTGCCAAGTCAAGTCACTTAAATCATTCAAAGGAGGATACCACCCCACTATACCACATCACAACCATTTTAATAGCATGTTGGCACGCAAGGTAAACCATTATAACTCATAGCTAATCAAGCATGGCACGAGCAACTATGATCTCTAATTGTCATTGCAAACATGTTTATTCATAATAGGCTGAATCAGGAACGATGAACTGATCATATTTACAAAAACAAGAGAGGTCGAGTTCATACCAGCTTTTCTCATCTCAGTCAGTCCATCATATATCGTCATAATTGCCTTTCACTTGCACGACCAAACGAAGTGAATAATAATAAGAGTGCACGTGCATTGGACTAAGCTGGAATTTGCGAGCATTCAATAAACAGGAGAAGACAAGGCATTATGGGCTCTTGGTTAAATCAACAATAATGCATATAAGAGCCACTTCAACAATTTAATTATGGTCTTCTCCTATCGACTCCCAAAGAAAAGAAATAAATAAAAGCTATTTACACGGGAAAGATCCCAACAAGCAAAAGAAGAACGGGAAATCTTTTTGGGTTTTCTTTTTAATTATTACTACTACAGCAAGAAAAGTAAACTAACTAAAAGCTACACTAATTTTTTTTGGTTTTTCTTAAAGTTTAACAAACACACAAGAAGAAAGCAAGAAAAAGGAAAGTAAACTAGCATGGATATTACAGTGAAAAAGTATGAGCACCGACATCTAGCAATGAGTGTGCGAACATAAATCTAATGTCGGTGGGAAATACGTACTCCCCCAAGCTTAGGCTTTTGGCCTAAGTTGGTTGATTGCCACGGATGGCCTAGCGGATACCTGTAGTTGTAGCCGGGGTCGTACTGAGACGAAGAGGACTCTGACTGCCACTGGCTGGCAATCATCTCCGGATCCCAAAAGTAATCAGACTGTCGTGGAGGCTCAAATTGTGGTTCCGGCTCCAGGGCTGGTGTAGGGTTCCGGTAGGCTTGAATGGCCGCCCACGGAACGAGATACAGACCTTCAGATAAATTAAACAAGGAAGGAGCAGGCAAGGTAATAGTCTCAGGGTGATGTTTATCAAAGAACAATTTGTATTTAAGCTCCCCTTCCTTATTCTTAACAATAAAATCATGCGCTCTTATAATCTAAATAAGCATTGGGCAACAAATTTTCTTCTTTCTCATAGAGCCTAATAGGTATGTTATAATGTGCAGCAAGGCGTGAAGCATAAATACCTCCAAAGATGGGGCCCTTTGTACGGTTCAAACTTAACCGTTTAGCAATAATACCGCCCATACTAACGGAGTTATCGGAATATAAACCATGGAGAAAAATGATAATATCAGGAACACTAAGGTTTCCACAGTTTCCGCGACCAATCAAGCAACGACTAGCAAATATGGCAAAGTAGCGTAAAACAGGAAAATGTATGCTAGTGATTCTTGCATCGGAAACCTTCCTAGTTTCCCCCACGGTAATGGTGTCAATAAACCCGTCCACATCTTAGCGATGTGGTTCATCTAAGGTACCCTCGAAGGGTATTTTGCAAACCTTGAAAAATTAATCTAGTGGCATCTTCTTAACAACATCATATAAATGAAACTCTATTGAAGGAGGTGATTCCTTAGGAAAATAGTAGAAGTTTTGCACAAAAGTATTGGTGAGTAAGAGATACTGATGACGTTGGTCGTGGAGGAAGTCGGTGAGGCCTGCATTCTCAGCCAATGAATAGAAATCTTCATAAATCCTGGCTTTTCTCAAGAAATCATTGGAAGGCCATTCACACGGCCGTACCTCCGCGGTGCGAGGCAAATTATATTTGGGCCTCTGTGCTTCTTCATTTTGCTTTTCCTTCGAGCTTCGGCTCGATGAGCCCCTCAAAAATCTCTTCATTATTTTCTGCAATAATCTGAAATTTTTAGTAACTTCAAACAAAAGTGAACCAACCTTAATAAAATTGATAGCAACTAGTCCTACAAGTGCCTAGAGACTATATCATGCATTAGAACTACTTGGAACCACGTAAATTTGACATGCAAGCTCAAGAACATGGTCACCTAGGCAACACAAATTTGCAATGAATAAAGCACTAGAACAAAAACTAATTGGACCAATGGAGGAGTCACATACCAAGGAACAATCTCCCCAAGCAGTTTTGTGAGAGGTGCTTTGAGCAAGGAGATCGAAAATCACAGCAAAATGAGCTAGAACTCGTGCTTGAGTTGGATATTGGTGTTTGTGGGAGGAAGAAGGAATGTGTGGGTGCAGGAATAAGTGGAGGAGGGCCACCGTGGGCCCACTAGGCAGGGGGCGCGCCGTGGGGGGTAGGGCGCGCCCTCCACCCTCGTGGCCAGGTGCTTGCCCCTCCTGCTGTGTTCTCAGTGCCAGATATTCTCAAATATTCTAGAAAAATCATATTCCATTTTCAGGGCATTTGGAGAACTTTTATTTTCGGGGTATTTTTATATTGCACAGATAAATCAGAAAACAGACAGAAAAATACTATTTTTACTTTATTTCAACTAAATAACAGAAAGTAGAAAGAGGGTACAGAAGGTTGTGCCTTCTAGTTTCATCCATCTCATGCTCATCAAAAGGAATCCACTAACAAGGTTGATCAGGTCTTGTTAATAAACTCATTCCGAATAACATGGAACCGGAGAAATTTCGAATAACACTATGTTACCTCAACGGGGATATGCACATCCCCAATAATAAGAATATCATATTTCTTCTTGACAGTAGGAAGAGGAAATTCAAAACCCCCAAATATAATCGATGGAATTTTTCCAATAGAGTTGATACTGTGGACCTGAGGTTGTTTCCTCGGAAAGTGTACCGTATGCTCATTACCATTGACATGAAAAGTGACATTGCCTTTGTTGCAATCAATAACAGCCCCTTCAGTATTTAGAAAAGGTCTTCCAAGAATAATAGACATGCTATCGTCCTCGGGAATATCAAGAATAACAAAGTCCGTTAAAATAGTAACGTTTGCAACCACAACATGCACGTCCTCACAAATACCGACAGGTATAGCAGTTGATTTATCAGCCATTTGCAAAGATATTTCAGTAGGTGTCAACTTATTCAAATCAATTCTACGATATAAAGAGAGAGGCATAACACTAACACCGGCTCCAAGATCACATAAAGCAGTTTTAACATAGTTTCTTTTAATGGAGCATGGTATAGTGGGTACTCCTGGATCTCCTAGTTTCTTTGGTATTCCACCCTTAAAAGTATAATTAGCAAGCATGGTGGAAATCTCAGCTTCCGGTATCTTTCTCTTATTTGTAACAATATCCTTCATATACTTAGCATAAGGATTCATTTTGAGCATATCAGTTAATCGCATCCGCAAAAAGATAGGTCTAATCATTTCAGCAAAGCGCTCAAAATCCTCGTCATCCTTTTTCTTGGATGGTTTGGAAGGAAAAGGCATGGGTTTCTGAACCCATGGTTCCCTTTCTTTACCATGTTTCCTGGCAACAAAGTCTCTCTTATCATAACATTGATTCTTTGATTGTGGGTTATCAAGATCAACAACAGTTTCAATTTCTACATCATTGTCATTACTAGGTTGAGCATCATCATGAACATCATCATTAACATTTTCATTAGGTTCATGTTCATTACCAGATTGTGTTTCAGCATCAGAAATAGAGATATCATTTGGATTCTCAGGTGGTTTAGCAATAGGTTCACTAGAAGCATGCAAAGTCCTATCATTTTTCTTTTTCTTCTTTTTAGAAGAACTAGGTGCATCTATATTGTTTCTCTGAGAATCTTGCTCAATTCTCTTAGGGTGGCCTTCAGGATACAAAGGTTCCCGAGTCATCTTACCAGTTCTAGTAGCCACTCTAACAGCATAATCATTTTTCTTACTATTCATTTCATTGAGCAAATCATTTTGAGCTTTAAGTACTTGTTCTACTTGAGTGGTAACCATAGAAGCATGTTTAGTAATGAGTTTAAGTTCACCTCTAACATTAGCCATATAATCACCCAAGTGTTCAAGCGTATCGGAATTGTATTTCAATTGTCTACCAAAATAAGCATTGAAGTTTTCTTGTTTGACAATAAAATTATCAAACTCTTCTAAGCATTGTCTAGCAGACTTATAGTGAGGAATATCACCTTCATCAAATCTATAGAGAGAATTTACCTTTACTACTTGTGTCGGGTTATCAAGACCATGAGGTTCTTCAGTAGGTAAAGGATTAAGATCATATGTTTCTTCAACAGGTGGTAAATTAAGACCGTGTATTTCTTCAATAGGAGGTAAATTCTTAACATCTTCAGCTTTAATACCTTTTTCTTTCATAGATTTCTTTGCCTCTTGCATATCTTCAGGACTGAGAAATAGAACACCTCTCTTCTTCGGAGTTGGTTTAGGAATAGGCTCGGGAATTGGCTCAGGAAGTGTCCAATTATTTTCATTTGTCAGCATATTATTCAATAAAATTTCAGCTTCATCCGGTGTTCTTTCCCTGAAAACAGAACCAACACAACTATCCAGGTAATCTCTGGAGGCATCGGTTAGTCCATTATAAAAGATATCAAGTATTTCATTTTTCTTGAGAGGACGATCAGGCAAAGCATTAAGTAACTTGAGAAGCCTCCCCCAAGCTTGTGGGAGACTCTCTTCTTCAATTTGCACAAAGTTGTATATTTCCCTCAAAGCAGCTTGTTTCTTATGAGCGGGGAAATATTTAGCAGAGAAGTAATAAATCATATCCTGGGGACTACGCACACAACCAGGATCAAGAGAATTAAACCATATCTTAGCATCACCCTTTAATGAGAACGGAAATATTTTAAGGATATAAAAGTAGCGAGATCTCTCATCATTAGTGAACAGGGTGGCTATATCATTTAATTTAGTAAGATGTGCCACAACGGTTTCAGATTCATAGCCATGAAAAGGATCAGATTCAACCAAAGTAATTATATCAGGATCAACAGAGAATTCATAATCCTTATCGGTAACACAGATAGGTGAAGTAGCAAAAGCAGGGTCAGGTCTCATTCTATCATTAAGAGATTGCTGATTCCATTTAGCTAATAACCTCTTGAGCTCATATCTATCTTTGCAAGCTAAAATAGTTAAAGAAGCTTCTTTATCAAAAACATAACCCTCAGGAATAACAGACAAGTCTTCATCATCATTTTCATCAATATAATCAGTTTCAATAATTCTTTCTCTCTAGCCCTAGCAATTTGTTCATCAAGAAAGTCACTAAGGGGCACAGTAGTATATATCAAGCATAGAAGTAGTCTCATCATAAGTATCATGCATAGCAGAAGTGGCATCATCAATAACATGCGACATATCAGAACGAATAGCAGAAGTAGGTTTAGGTGTCACAAGCTTACTCAAAACAGAAGGTGAATCAAGTGCAGAGCTAGATGGCAGTTCCTTACCTCCCCTCGTAGTTGAGGGATAAATTGTTGTCTTAGTGTCTTTCAAGTTCTTCATAGTGACCAGCAGATATAAATCCCAAGTGACTCAAAGAATAGAGCTATGCTCCCCGGCAATGGCGCCAGAAAATAGTCTTGATAACCCACAAGTATAGGGGATCGCAACAGTTTTCGAGGGTAGAGTATTCAACCCAAATTTATTGATTCGACACAAGGGGAGCCAAAGAATATTCTCAAGCATTAGCAGCTGAGTTGTCAATTCAACCACACCTGGATAACTTAGTATCTGCAGCAAGGTATTTAGTAGCAAAGTAATATGATAGTAGTGGTAACGGTAACAAAGGTAATAGTAGCAAAAGTAATATTTTTGGTGTTTTGTAGTGATTGTAACAGTAACAACGGGAAAGTACATAAGCAAAGAACAATATGTGAAAAGCTCGTAGGCATTGGATCGGTGATGGAGAATTATGCCGGATGCGGTTCATCATGTAACAGTCATAACATAGGGTGACACAGAACTAGCTCCAATTCATCAATGTAATGTAGGCATGTATTCCGAATATAGTCATACGTGCTTATGGAAAAGAACTTGCATGACATCTTTTGTCCTACCCTCCCGTGGCAGCGGGGTCCTAATGGAAACTAAGGGATATTAAGGCCTCCTTTTAATAGAGTACCGGAACAAAGCATTAGCACATAGTGAATACATGAACTCCTCAAACTATGGTCATCACCGGGAGTGGTCCCGATTATTGTCACTTCGGGGTTGCCGGATCATAACACATAGTAGGTGACTATAGACTTGCAAGATAGGATCAAGAACTCACATATATTCATGAAAACATAATAGGTTCAGATCTGAAATCATGGCACTCGGGCCCTAGTGACAAGCATTAAGCATAGCAAAGTCATAGCAACATCAATCTCAGAACATAGTGGATACTAGGGATCAAACCCTAACAAAACTAACTCGATTACATGATAGATCTCATCCAACCCATCACCGTCCAGCAAGCCTACGATGGAATTACTCATGCACGGCGGTGAGCATCATGAAATTGGTGATGGAGGATGGTTGATGATGACGATGGCGACGAATCCGCCTCTTCGGAGCCCCAAACGAATTCTAGATCAGCCCTCCCGAGAGGTTTTAGGGCTTGGCGGCGGCTCCGTATCGTAAAACACTATGATTTCTTCTCCTTCATTTTTTTCTCCCCGAAAGCAAATATATAGAGTTGGAGTTGAGGTCGGAGGAGCTCCAGGGGGCCCACGAGGTAGGGGGGCGCGCCCTAGGGGGGAGCGCGCCCCCACCCTCGTGGACAGGGTGTGGGCCCCCTGGTCTTCATCTTTTGCAACGATTTTTTATTATTTCCAAATAGACGTTCCGTGGAGTTTCAGGTCATTCCGAGAACTTTTGTTTCTGCACATAAATAACACCATGGAAAGTCTGCTGAAAAAGCGTCAGTCCGGGTTAGTTCCATTCAAATCATGCAAGTTAGAGTCCAAAACAAGGGAAAAAGTGTTTGGAAAAGTAGATATGATGGAGACGTATCAATCACGTGATCCATTTCAACTAAACCATGTCCGATCATCACGTGAGATGGAGTAGTTTTCAATGGTGAACATCACTATGTTGATCATATCTACTATATGATTCACGCTCGACCTTTCGGTCTCAGTGTTCCGAGGCCATATCTGCATATGCTAGGCTCGTCAAGTTTAACCCGAGTATTCTACGTGTGCAAAACTGGCTTACACCCATTGTATTTGTACGTAGAGCTTATCACACCCGATCATCACGTGGTGTCTTGGCACGATGAACTTTCGCAACGGTGCATACTCAGGGAGAACACTTATACCTTGAAATTTAGTGAGAGATCATCTTATAATGCTACCGTCAATCAAAGCAGAATAAGATGCATAAAGGATAAACATCACATGCAATCAATATAAGTGATATGATATGGCCATCATCATCTTGTGCCTTTGATCTCCATCTCCAAAGTACCGTCATGATCACCATCGTCACCGGCGCGACACCTTGATCTCCATTGTAGCATCGTTGTCGTCTCGCCAACTATTGCTTCTACAACTATCGCTACCGCTTAGTGATAAAGTAAAGCAATTACATGGCGATTGCATTTCATACAATAAAGCGACAACCATATGGCTCCTGCCAGTTGCCGATAACTCGGTTACAAAACATGATCATCTCATACAATAAAATTTAGCATCATGTCTTGACCATATCACATCACAACATGCCCTGCAAAAACAACTTAGACGTCCTCTACTTTGTTGTTGCAAATTTTACGTGGCTGCTACAGGCTAAGCAAGAACCGTTTTTACCTACGCATCAAAACCACAACGATATTTTGTCAAGTTAGTGCTGTTTTAACCTTCACAAGGACCGGGCGTAGTCACACTCGATTCAACTAAAGTTGGAGAAACTGACACCCGCCAGCCACCTGTGTGCAAAGCACGTCGGTAGAACCAGTCTCGCGTAAGCGTACGCGTAATGTCGGTCCGGGCCGCTTCATCCAACAATACCGCCGAACCAAAGTATGACATGCTGGTAAGCAGTATGACTTGTATCGCCCACAACTCACTTGTGTTCTACTCGTGCATATAACATCTACGCATAAACCTGGCTCTGATGCCACTGTTGGGGAACGTAGTAATTTCAAAAAAATTCCTACGCACACGCAAGATCATGGTGATGCATAGCAACGAGAGGGGAGAGTGTTGTCCACGTACCCTCGTAGACCGAAAGCGGAAGCATTAGCACAACGCAGTTGATGTAGTCGTACGTCTTCACGATCCGACCGATCCAAGTACCGAACGCACGGCACCTCCGAGATCAGCACACGTTCAGCTCGATGACGTCCCGCGAGCTTCGATCTAGCAAAGCTTCGCCGGAGAGTTTCGTCAGCACGACTACGTGATGACGGTGATGATGATGCTACCGACGCAGGGCTTCGCCTAAGCACCGCTACGATATGATCGAGGTGGATTATGGTGGAGGGGGGCACCGCACACGGCTGGGAGAGATCAACAGATCAACTTGTATGTCTAGAGGTGCCCCCTGCCCCCATATATAAAGGAGCAAGGGGGAGGCTGGCCGGCCCCTTGTGGGCGCGCCAGGAGGAGGAGTCCTCCTCCTAGTAGGAGTAGGACTCCCCTCTTTCCTACTCCTACTAGGAGGGGGAAAGGAAGGGGAGAGAGAGAAGGAAAGGGGGGGCGCCGTCCCCCCTCTCCTAGTCCAATTCGGACCAGAGGGGGAGGGGCGCGCGGCCTGCCCTAGGCCAGCCCTCTCTCTCTCTCCACTAAGGCCTATAAGGCCCACTATTTCTCCTGGAGGGTTCCGGTAACCCTCCGGCACTCCGGTTTTCTCCGAAACCACCCGGAACACTTCCGGTGTCTGAATATAGTCGTCCAATATATTGATCTTTACGTCTCGACCATTTCGAGACTCCTCGTCATGTCCGTGATCATATCCGGGACTCCGAACTACCTTCGGTACATCAAAACACAAAAACTCATAATACCGATCGTCACCGAACTTTAAGTGTGCGGACCGTACGGGTTCGAGAACTATGTAGACATGACCGAGACACTTCCCCGGTCAATAACCAATAGCGGAACCTGGATGCTCATATTGGCTCCTACATATTCTACGAAGATCTTTATCGGTCAAACCGCATAACAACATACGTTGTTCCCTTTGTCATCGGTATGTTACTTGCCCGAGATTCGATCGTCGGTATCTCAATACCTAGTTCAATCTCGTTACCGGCAAGTCTCTTTACTCGTTCCGTAATGCATCATCCCGCAACTAACTCATTAGTCACATTGCTTGCAAGGCTTATAGTGATGTGCATTACCGAGAGGGCCCAGAGATACCTCTCCGACAATCAGAGTGACAAATCCTAGTCTTGATCTATGCCAACTCAACAAGTACCATCGGAGACACCTGTAGAGCACCTTTATAATCACCTAGTTACGTTGTGATGTTTGGTAGCACACAAAGTGTTCCTCCGGTATTCGGGAGTTGCATAATCTCATAGTCATAGGAACATGTATAAGTCATGAAGAAAGCAATAGCAACATACAAAACGATCAAGTGCTAAGCTAACGGAATGGGTCAAGTCAATCACATCATTCTCTAATGATGTGATCCCGTTAATCAAATGACAACTCATGTCTATGGCTAGGAAACTTAACCATCTTTGATTCAACGAGCTAGTCAAGTAGAGGCATACTAGTGACACTCTGTTTGTCTATGTATTAACACATGTACTAAGTTTCCAGTTAATACAATTCTAGCATGAATAATAAACATTTATCATGAAATAAGGAAATAAATAATAACTTTATTATTGCCTCTAGGGCATATTTCCTTCAGTTCACGCACATGAGACCGGTTCCACCGACTAATATACAACTAGTTTTGCATAAAGGTGGCTGGCGGGTGTCTATTTCTCCTACTTTAATTGAATCGAATTTGACTGTGGCCGGTCCTTGAAGAAGGTTAAAACATCAAATTTGATGAATCACCGTTGTGGTTTTATGCGTACGGTTCTTGCTAGTAGCCCGCAGCAGCCACGTAAAACTTGCAACAACAAAATAGAGGACGTCTAACTTGTTTTTGCAGGGCATGTTGTGATGTGATATGGTCAAGATATGATGTGATATATGTTGATGTATGAGATGATCATGTTTTGTAATATCGACAACCGGCAGGAGCCTTAGGGTTGTCTCGTTATTGTATGAAGTACAAACGCCATGTAATTGCTTTACTTTATCATTATGCGTTAGAGATAGTTGTAGAAGCAATAGTTGGCGTGACGACCTCGACGCAATGATGCTACGAGGGAGATCAAGGTGTCAAGCCAGTGATGATGGAGATCATGATGATGCTTTGGAGATGGAGACCAAAAGCACAAGATGATGATGGCCATATCATGTCACATATTTTTATTGCATATGATGTTTATCCTTTATGCATCTTATTTTTCTTAGAACGATGGTAGCATTATAAGATGATCCCTTCACTTAATTTCAACATAAAAGTGTTCTCCCTGAGTATGCACCGTTGCTACAGTTTGTTGTTTCGAGACACCACGTGATAATCGGGTGTGATAGACTCTACGTTCACATACAATGGGTGTAAGACAGTTTTGCACATGCAGAATACTTGGGTTATACTTCACGAGCCTAGCATGTACAGACATGGTATTGGAACACTGGAGACCGAAAGGTCGAACATGAGTCATATAGTAGATATGATCAACATAGAGATGTTCACCATTGATGACTACCTCATCTCACGTGATGATCGGACATGGGTTAGTTGATTTGGATCATGTATCACTTAGATAACTTGAGGGATGTTTATTTAAGTGGGAGTTCTTAAGTAATTTGATTAATTGAACTTAATTTATCATGAACTTGGTCTTAATAGTTTTGCATATCTATGTTGTAGATCAATAGCTCGCGATATTGCTCCCCTATTTTTTTGATATGTTCCTAGAGAAAACTAAGTTGAAAGATGATTGTAGCAATGATGCGGACTGGGTCCATGATCTGAGGATTATCCTCATTGCTGCATAATAGAATTATGTCCTTGATGCACCGCTAGGTGACAGACCTATTGCAGGAGCAAATGCAGACGTTATGAACGTTTTGGCAAGCTCTATATGATGACTACTTAATAGTTTAGTGCACCATACTTTATGGCTTAGAACCAGGACTTCAAAAACGTTTTGAACGCCACAGAACATATGAGATGTTCCAAGAGCTGAAATTGGTATTTCAGACTCATGGCTGTGTTGAGAGGTATGAGACCTCTGACAAGTACTTTGCCTACAAGATGGAGGAGAATAGCTCAGCCAGTGAGCATGTGCTCAGAATGTTAGGGTACTACAGTCGCTTGAATCAAGTGGGAGTTAATCTTCCAGATAAGATAGTGATTGACAGAGTTCTCTAGTCACTATCACCAAGCTACTAGAACTTCGTGATGAACTATAATATGCAAGGGATGACGAAAACAATTCCCGAGCTCTTCGAGATGCTCAAATCAGCGAAGGTAGAAATCAAGTAAGAGCATAAAGTGTTGATGGTTAAACAAGACCACTAGTTTAAGAAAAAGGGCAAGGGAAAGAAAGCGAACTTCAAGAAGAATGGCAAGCAAGTTGCTACTCCCGTGAAGAAGCCGAAAGCTGGACCCAAGCCTGAAATTGAGTGCTTCTACTGCAAAGGAAATGGTCACCGGAAGTGGAACTGCCCCAAATACTTGGAGGATAAGAAGGATGGCAAAGTGAACAAAGGTATATTTGATATACGTGTTATTGATGTTGTCGGTGTACAAAAAGAGGGGTGCGTTTTTGTACCCCTTTACCTGTGCACGGGCAGTCGGAGCCGCGCCCACGGTCACACCAAGCAGAACAGGGGAGGTGAGCCAAGGTAAGACCAAAGCCCAAGATAATGAAAGCAACGCCAAGGCCAAGACCACAAAGAGCAGAGGGACGAAGCAGGTTCCCCCGGCAAGACCCTTGCCGGGGCAGCCTCAGCAGCCCCGGCAAGATCCTTGCCGGGACGGCTCGCCCCGCACCAACAGAGCGGGCCACCCTTGAGCCCGCGGTCTCCAACATCACGTTGGGCCAGGGCTCGGGAGGCACCTCCGTGGTGGCATGCAGATCTTTGTGAAGACATATTCAAGATCAGATG
Source organism: Aegilops tauschii subsp. strangulata (assembly GCF_002575655.3). NCBI lineage: Eukaryota > Viridiplantae > Streptophyta > Magnoliopsida > Poales > Poaceae > Aegilops > Aegilops tauschii. The sequence continues at coordinate 493,697,893 of NC_053039.3, forward strand.
AGGATTAGAAGACGACGATCCTTGGCAAGATCCTTGCCGAGGAAGGCCACCAGACCCCCGGCAAGGCCCTTGCCGGGGACGACAGCGCACCACGGCAAGACCCTTGCCGGGCCACCCGGCAAGGCCCTCGCCAAGGACGCCAGCAGGGCCACCGCCAAGCCCACGCCAAACAAGCTTCCACCGCCGTTCACATGCAACTGCCAGCCCAACCAGCTGGGCGGGCACCTGCATGGCGACATGCAGCTCCCAGGCCAACTCATCGAGCGCCCACGTGGCGGCATGCAGATCTTCGTGAAGGCTCCGCCACTGCGCCACCTCAGCTGCCTGCCTGCCTACATGGCACCATGCGCCTCACTGGCCAGGGCGCGTGTCGAAGCGAGGAGGAGCAGTGACGGACGGGACGGGCCTCACCCCCGTCCCCAATAAAGCAAGGGGACACCTAAGCTACGCATTAAATGCGTCTTGTCCTGTAATACGAGCGATAAGCTCAGGGCACTGTACGCCTTTCCACCTCATGTGTGCCACTGTGGCAGCCCCTTCCGACTATAAAAGGAGGCCCATGGCATACTGGAGAAGGATTCGGCTCTTTCGAACCACGCACTGACCACAGCTAGTTCGAGAGCTCAAGAACTCTCTGAAATACACCCACCAAAGCAGGACTAGGGTTTACGCATCCTCGCGGCCCGAACCTGGGTAAATGATCCTTGTGCCCTGCTCTTCTCGCAACCCCGCGCCCCGGCAACCATAGTAGGGATTCTTGTGATCCCATAGGTGTCGTTCCACACCGACATGTTTGGCGCGCCAGGTAGGGGGCGCAATTGTGAGAATCTGGTCTAGTAGTTAGCCTAGCGGTTCTTCCTCGCCATGCTTCCCAAGAAGAAGACGGCCACGACGATCAGCTCGTTGGGAGCCGAACGGCCCGTGCCGGTGCGCACGAGCAGTGGACCGGTCACGGACAGGACCCAGGCCGCGGTCTGCGAGCACCAGCATCGCCCTGGCAGTCAGAGCCTGGCGAGTGGCATCGTTCGCGTCCCAGATGACCGGCCGCACGACGCCAGATCCAAAGACGGAGCTGGGCCCCCCGCACGCGGCGCGGGGCCCTCCAGGGGTGTCGTTGTGCCACCTCCGGGCGGCGCAGCGACCTCCAAGATGCCCACGACGGCGACCACTGCGCGTTCTTCCCATGGTGTGCGCGCCGAGCAGCGTCACCACGCTAGTGGCCCTGGGCACCGCCGTGGGAAGAGCCCTGTGCATCATCCGCGGGATGAAGGGGTTCAGCATGCCCGCCGAAGCGCTGGCGAAAATGGCACGCAGCCGCTGGGTCGTAATGGAGCTCCTTCTAACATAGTTAGAAGTCGAAGCGCGCCGCGATCCACGCAGCTGTCGCCGCCGCCCACGCCAGCAGAAGCTTTGGCGCGCGCGTAGCTGCTCCTCGACTTCCCTCCTGCTGCAGAGAAGCTCGACGAGTGGAGGGCCACCATCCGGAGCCTCGTCGCCGTCGCCAACAAAGACGATCCACGACCAGCGGGCCCTCGGGTCGGCGCTCCACCAAGCCACCACGTGCTGGCGCTGGGAGGACCGGGGGAGCTGCGGCCACGGTGCACTCTCCTCCTCCTCGCCAGCCGCCGCGGGCGTCTGCCCGTCGTGATGACGCTTGTGATAACATCTCTATAGCGTCGTCCGACCCGCGGACCCACCACGACCGGCGCCAAGTTCTTCGAGAACGAGCTCACGAAGATGCTCGGACCACCATCGCGCGCCGGCGCGATATACACCACCAGTCGGACAAGCGGGCAGGACCCACTATGGACCACCCAGCACCGGGGGGCTCCGGCGGCCTACCTTACAAGGTGGGCTGCCCGGCCTTCACCCGTGAGCTGCGGCAGTTCCAGTGGTCGTCCCACCGCACGTTCAAGCCCGACGTCGGCGAGAAGTACACTGGCAAGACCGATCCGTCCGAGTTCCTCAGCATCTACACCATCGCGATGCAGGCTGCTGGAGCTCGCGACGACAAGGTGCTTGCCAACTATTTCCCGCTTGCACTGAAGCCCAATGTTATGTCCTGGTTGATGCACTTGCCGGCGGATTCCATTTCTTCTTGGTCGGATCTTTGCCATGAGTTCGTTGACGCCTTCACAGGAGGCCACCAAGTTCATGGCCAGCCAGTGATCTGCATATCATTCCCCAGAAGGAAGGGGAAACCCTGCGCAAGTACATCCAGAGATTCAGCCGGGTGCAGTACAACATCCCCGACGTTCAACCCGCCGCTGTGATCAGCGCGTTTCATCAGAACATGCGCAACCGTAAGATGCGCGAAGAGCTGGCGATGACCAAGGTTAAGGATGTGGCCGAGCTCTACGTTCTGGCCGATAGGTGCGCCCGGGCTGAAGAGGGAAGGAAGTACCCCGGCGAAGACGCCGGTGCGGAAACCGACTCTACCGACGAAGACACCGCCACCCCGACGAAGAAGGGCCGGCGTCGCAACAGGAAACGCAAAGGCAAGGCCGTGCTTGCCGTTGAAGGATCTGACGACACCGGCGCTGCCAAGAAGGTCAACGCAGACGCCCCCGGCAAGGAGATTGCCGGGTGTGCCGCTTGCCGGGCCTTGGCGGCTACCGACAAGCCAGGAAGCTCCGGCAAGCAATATTGCAAGATCCACCGCACCAAGGGCCACGACCTCCAGAACTGCCGACAAGTCGAGCTGCTTGCTGAGAAGCAAAAAGCTGAGTACGAGAGGCGGGACGAGGAGAAGGACCTGGATGGTGCCGAGGGATCCGTCAAGAAGCATGGCGGCCAAGGAGGCCGCCGCGGCAAGGACAACCAGCAAGAGAGGCCCGCCCGGGGCCGTGACAAGAAACAAGAAGACAATGATCACGACGAGGACGACGCATCCGGTGAGCAAGAGTTCCAGAAGGCTACGGAGGCCATGTGCGTCGATGGTGGCGCCTTGCTGCATACTTCTCACCGCCAGCTCAAGCAGTGGGCGCGTGAGATTACAGCAGCGGAACCATCGTTCGACGCTCAGAAGCCGCTGAAGTGGTCCAGCACGCCCCTCATCTTTGACGCCGAGGACCACCCTGACCGCACAACCGCGGTCGGGTGTTTTCCATTATTGGTCTCACCAACGATACGCAACCTCAAGGTGAACAAGATGTTGGTTGACGGCGGGGCCGACCTGAACTTGATCTCGCCTGTCATGATCAAAATACTGCAAATTCCTGATGGAGACCTCGAGGAAACGGGTACGTTTCAAGGGGTCAATCCGGGGAGGAGCCAGCCGAAGGGGAAGGTCACACTGCCCTTGACGTTTGGAGGAGAGTTAAACTACAGGACGGAGAGGATCATCTTCGACGTGGCCGAGATCCCCTTGCCCTACAACGGGATCCTCGGCCGCCCGGCACTAGCCAAGTTCATGGCGGCATCACACTACGCCTACAACATGCTAAAGATGCCCGGGCCGTTGACCATCATCTCCGTCCCCTCCGACAAGAAGGACGCGCTGATCTGCGCCGACCAACTCTACCGGGAAGCAGTTGCAGCAGCTACCGTCAAGGCACCTGCTCCTGCCGCTGGAGGCCCGAAAGGGAAGGGGAAGCCCGACAAGACCTCTCGCACCCACTCCGGAAAGCACGCCTCTTCGGAGTGCTACGCTACCGTCGAGGACGTGCCAGAGAGCTCTACCGGCAAGAGCAAGAAATCCAGAGCTGAGCCACCGCAGACCAAGAAGGTGTTCGCCAGGGAGGATGGCACAGGAGGGGCCTTCACCATAGGCTCCACCCTCGACAGCAAATAGGAAGGCGCGCTCGTCACCTTCCTGCGGGCGAATGTCAACGTGTTTGCGTGGCAAGCATCCGACATGCCCGGTGTTCCCAGGGAGGTGATTCAGCACCACCTAGCTGTCTGCCCTCATGCGCGGCCCGTCAAGCAGAAGGTCAGAAAGCAGGCTCTGGAGAGGCAGGAGTTCATCACGAAGGAGATCAGGAAGTTGGAAGCGGCAGGTTTGGTGAGAGGAGTGCTCCACCCGACGTGGTTGGCCAATCCGGTGGTGGTGCGCAAGGCGAATGGGAAGTGGAGGCTGTGTATTGATTACACAGATATCAATAAGGCTTGTCCTAAGGACCCCTTCCCGTTGCCGTGCATCGACCAGATTGTTGACTCCACGGCCGGGTGTGATCTGTTATCATTCCTCGACGCCTACTCAGGCTACCACCAAATCTTCATGACAAGAGAGGATGAAGAAAAGACAACATTCATCACCCTGTGTGGTACGTATTGCTTTTTACAGATGCCTTTCGGGTTGAAGAGTGCTGGCTCGACGTTCGCAAGAGCAGTCCAAATTGGTTTTGAACCTCAGCTCCATAGAAATATGGAGGCATACATGGACGACATAGTAGTCAAAACCAAGGACGGGCCAACTCTTGTGCAAGATCTGGAAGAGACATTTGCCAACCTGCGCGAGATCAACCTCAAGCTGAACCCTGAGAAGTGTGTCTTCGGCGTTCCGTTCGGCAAGCTTCTCGGGTTCTTTGTGTCACAGCGCGGGATCGAGGCAAACCCAGACAAAATCAAGGCTATTGAGCAGATCGAGGCGCCCAAGCGGATCAAAGATGTGCGTCGGCTCACCGACTGCGTCGCCGCCATGAGCCGATTCATCTCCAAGTCCGCTGAGCGCACCCTTCCTTTCTTCAAAATCTTGAAGAAGGCGGGCCCGATGGAGTGGACCCCAGAAGCCGAGGTAGCATTGCAGGATCTGAAGAAATACCTTTCCTCCACGCCAATACTAGTTGCACCTAAACCACAAGGGCCGTTGCTGCTATATCTGGTAGCGACGAATCAAGTGGTCAGCGCTGCACTGGTGGCACAGAGGGAGGTCGACGAGGAGGCAGTGATGGTGGCACAACCAGCGGATGGCAAGCCAAAGATTCCCCCGGCAGGGCCTGGTGCCGGCAAGGCACGGCCCCCGACAGAGTCTGATGCCACCAAGGCGGTGCCCGCGCAGTCGAGTGAGGTGGTGCAGAAGAAGAAGATGATGCAGCACCCGGTTTACTTTGTCAGCGCCCTCTTGCAGGGGGCTAGGTCGAGGTATTCCGGTGTGCAAAAATTGCTCTTCGGCCTCCTTATGGCCTCGAGGAAGCCGCGTCATTACTTCCAAGCCCATGAGATCACTGTCGTCACCCGCCTCCCGTTGCAACGGATACTACATAACCCAGATGCAACCGGAAGGATTGTGGAATGGGCCTTGGAGCTATCAAGTTTTGATTTGAAGTTTGAAAGTACCTCGACAATCCAGAGCAGAGTCTTGGCGGAGTTCATTGCAGAATGGACCTCAACGCCTGACGAAGAAATCCAGGAGACCACTCTCCCCGGCAAGGAAGCAGACCGCAACTGGATCATGTACTTTGATGGGGCTTTCTCGCTGCAAGGCGCCGGTGCCGGTGTGCTGCTCGTCGCGCCCATCGGAGAGCACCTCAAGTACGTGATCCAGATGCACTTCCCCAGGGGGATGTCCACCAACAACACTGCTGAGTACGAGGGATTGCTCGCCGGTCTCAGGATCGCGGCAGACCTCGGGGTTAAGAAACTCATCATCAGGGGTGACTCGCAGCTTGTTGTTAGGCAGGTCAACAAGGATTACCAGAGCCCATTGATGGAGGCCTACGTAGATGAGGTGAGGAAGCTGGAGGAACGCTTTGACGGTATCCAAGCGGAGCACGTCCCCCAAATGGAGAACGACATCGCCGATTACCTGTCAAAGCGTGCTGCATTCAAGCTACCTGTGGAACCAGGTACCTTTTTGCTCTGGTTAACTCAACCATCCGTCGAGCCATCAACGGGGCAGAACAAGCGGAGGAAGTCAGGTCCCGGCAAGTACTTTCCTACCGAGCCCCCTGGGGCCGCCGGCAAGGGTGCTGCCGCGGACGCTGGGCCTGCCCAAGAGCAACTGCCTCCGGCAGGGCGACAAGCCCTGGCCGTAGAGACAGCCGCTCCCATGGCGGAACAGATGCCTTTGGTCCTTGCCGTCGAGCCCCAGGCTCCGGCATGGGTGCAGCATACCGTCCAATTCCTCCAAACAGGGGAGCTTCCTGAGGAGCAGGAAGAAGCGGAGAAAGTAGCCCGTCGGTCCGCCCTGTACTAGTTCGTCGATGACGTCCTGTACAGGAGAAGGCCGAACGGTGTGAAACTAAAGTGCATCCCCCGGGAGGAAGGACTGGAGCTGTTGGTGGAGATACATGGAGGCATATGTGGCTCCCACGTAGGGTCGAGGGCCCTTGCCGGAAAGGCGTTCCGGCAAGGTTTCTTCTGGCCCACCGCCCTCCAGGATGCGACGGCACTAGTAACCAAGTGTGAAGCGTGTTAGTTCCATTCAAAGAAGCTTCATCAACCAGCTCAAGCCCTTCAAACAATCCCTCTCTCCTGGCCATTCTCGGTTTGGGGGCTCGATATACTGGGCCCTTTCCCTCGCGCTGTCGGGGGCTTTGAGTACTTGTACGTTGCAATCGACAAGTTCACAAAGTGGCCGGAAGTGGAAGCAGTGAGAAAGGTGACTGCTCAGTCAACCGTCAAGTTCTTCAAGGTACTGGTCTGCCATTTTGGTGTGCCAAACAGAGTCATCACCGACAACGGCACACAGTTCACAAGCCACACCTTCATGCAGTACATTCAAGACCTCGGTAGCAAGGTCTGTTTTGCTTCCGTGGCGCACCCACGGAGCAACGGCCAAGCGGAGAGGGCAAACACTGAAGTGTTGCGAGGCCTGAGAACGAAGACCTTTGACAAGCTTCACAAGAGTGGAAGGCGCTGGATTGATGAGTTGCCGGTGATTCTTTGGTCGATCAGGACGACGCCAAATCGAGCCACTAGCCAGACACCTTTTGCCCTGGTATACGGGGCAGAAGCAGTTCTCCCCACAGAACTCATATACGGGTCACCTCGAGTGCTCGCTTATGATGAGCTTGAGCAAGAGCAGTTGTGCCAAGATGACGCGACGCTCCTTGAGGAAGATCGTCTTCGGGCGGTTGTGAGAGCAGCACGCTACCAGCAAGCCTTGCACCGCTACCATAGCCGCAAGATTCATGCCCGAAGCTTTGAGGAAGGCGACTTTGATCTTCGGCGCGTTCAGTCGGCCAAGAATTCCAACAAGTTGACGCCGAAGTGGGAAGGCCCTTTATCGGAGTAATTGGCCACGGGTAGCCTAACCGACTCCCCCCGGCTCTTTGAAAAATTATCAGGCTGATCGGGCCTTCAAGCATCCAAAACACAGGGCCACCTTCCCCTGGTCGGCTATCTCACAGGCCGACTACCGGAAGGCGACCCGACCTCAAAAATCCTTCCCGAAGATAACCATAAGATGGCCGACTCCCAGAAGCCGGCCATGAGAAGACCGACTCCCAGAAGCCGGCCACAAGATGACCGACTCCCGGAAGCCGGCCAAGATTGCACCCTCAAGGGCTACACCCACATAACGGTGATGAGACGGGGCGTGGCCACAGTACAGCCTGCCACCCCCGAATCCCGGAGCACGCATGGCCACAGTGCACCGTACGGGTCAGCCATCCCCCGTCCGGCGCGGCACTGTTGCCATGTTGACCGTGACACCACCCACGACAGGCGCCAGTACGGCCCGCGGGCGGCGGTCCCCTTCAGCCAGAGAGACGCTCGAAGGCAGCCAGGCCTCCCCTAGTCGGCCTGGGGCGTAGCCGGCTATCTCCCTCCCTCGAAGTATGTGCATCATTAAGAAGACAAGACGAGGTAAGGCTACAGTGAGAGTCCGCCGGACGGCGGCACTGTAGCCGTGCTTACCTCAGCAAAGCCCTCGTCATCAGGGGCAAGGCTACAGTAACCAGCAGCCGGCGGGACCCCCCAGTCGGCGGGCCCCAACGGTCGGCGGAGAAGCCGGCGAACACAGACATTGACGGCTGGGACCCGGGCCCAGCCGGATTACCATTGTATCCCTGGGGGGTAGGCCTATATAAACCCCCCAGGGCACCCATGCAAAGGGTTGATCTCGGAGATAGTTTTAGACACCACGTAGAGGGAAGAGGAGAGCTAGCCTTTCCCTTCTTCCTCCTCTAGCCAAATAGCTCAAGGAGCACTTGTAGCTACTTGTGTTGATCTAGTGATCATGCGGAGACCCCGCAGAGCAGGATTAGGCGTGTTATCTCCACGGAGAGCCCCGAACCTGGGTAGCCGGCGTGCATGTCTTCGCCTTATCCCGTTTCCAGGCACCGACGATGTCTTACTGGCTCCCACAATGATGTTGGAAATATGCCCTAGAGGCAATAATAAAATGGTTATTATTGTATTTCCTTGTTCATGATAATTGTCTGTTGTTCATGCTATAATTGTATTAACTGGAAACCGTAATACATGTGTGAATACATAGACCACAACATGTCCCTAGTAAGCCTCTAGTTGACTAGCTCGTTGATCAATAGATGGTTATGGTTTCCTGACCATGGACATTGGATGTCATTGATAACGGGATCACATCAATAGGAGAATGATGTGATGGACAAGACCCAATCCTAAGCATAGCACAAGATCGTGTAGTTCGTTTGCTAGAGCTTTTCTAATGTCAAGTATCATTTCCTTAGACCATGAGATTGTGCAACTCCCGGATACCGTAGGAATGCTTTGGGTGTACCAAACGTCACAACGTAACTGGGTGGCTATAAAGGTGCACTACAGGTATCTCCGAAAGTGTCTGTTGGGTTGGCACAAATCGAGACTGGGATTTGTCACTCCGTATGACGGAGAGGTATCTCTGGGCCCACTTGGTAATGCATCATCATAATGAGCTCAATGTGACTAAGGAGTTAGCCACGGGATCATGCGTTACGGTACGAGTAAAGTGACTTGCGGGTAACGAGATTGAACAAGGTATTCGGATACCGACGATCGAATCTCGGGCAAGTAACGTACCGATTGACAAAGGGAATTGTATACGGGATTGATTGAATCCTCGACATCGTGGTTCATCCGATGAGATCATCGTGGAACATGTGGGAGCCAACATGGGTATCCAGATCCCGCTGTTGGTTATTGACCGGAGAGTCATCTCGGTCATGTCTGCATGTCTCCCGAACCCGTAGGGTCTACACACTTAAGGTTCGGTGACGCTAGGGTTGTAGAGATATTAGTATGCGGTAACCCGAAAGTTGTTCTAAGTCCCGGATGAGATCTCGGACATCACGGGGAGTTCCGGAATGGTCCGGAGGTAAAGATTTATATATGGGAAGTCTTGTTTTGGTCGCCGGAAAAGTTTCGCGCATTATCGGTATTGTACCGGGAGTGCCGAAAGGGGTCCGGGGGTCCACCTGCCCCGGGGGGGCCACATGGGCTGTAGGGGTGTGCGCCTTGGCCTATATGGGCCAAGGGAACCAGCCCCAAGAGGCCCATGCGCCAAGAGATAAGGGAAAGGGAGAGTCCTAAAGGGGGAACGCACCTCGTAGGTGCCTTGGGGAGGATGGACTCCTCCCTGGCCGCACCCTTCCTTGGAGGAAGGGCCAAGGCTGCGCCCCCCCTCTCCCTTGCCCCTATATATATGTGGGAAGGGGAGGGCAGCAATGACCAAGCCCTGGCGCCTCCCTCTCCCTCCCGTGACACATCTCCCTCCTCCCGCAGCGCTTGGCGAAGCCCTGTTGGAATCCCGCTGCTTCCACCACCACGCCGTCGTGCTGCTGGATCTCCATCAACCTCTCCTTCCCCCTTGCTGGATCAAGAAGGAGGATACATCGCTGCTCCGTACGTGTGTTGAACGCGGAGGTGCCGTCCGTTCGGCGCTAGGATCATCGGTGATTTGGATCACGACGAGTACGACTCCATCAACCCCGTTCTCTTGAACGCTTCCGCTCACGATCTACAAGGGTATGTAGATGCACTCCTCTCTCTCGTTGCTAGATGACTCCATAGATTGATCTTGGTGATGCATAGAATTTTTTTGAATTATTGCTACGTTCCCCAACAGTGGCATCATGAGCGAGGTCTATGCGTAGATTCTATGCACGAGTAGAACACAAAGTAGTTGTGGGCGATGATTTGTTCAATTTGCTTACCGTTACTAGTCTTATCTTGATTCGGCGGCATTGTGGGATGAAGCGGCCCGGACCGACCTTACACGTACTCTTACATGAGACAGGTTCCACCGACTGACATGCACTTGATGCATAAGGTGGCTAGCGGGTGTCTGTCTCTCCCACTTTAGTTGGATCGGATTCGATGAAAAGGGTCCTTATGAAGGGTAAATAGCAATTGGCATATCACCGTTGTGGCTTTTGTGTAGGTAAGAAACGTTCTTGCTAGAAACCCATAGCAGCCACGTAAAACATGCAACAACAATTAGAGGACGTCTAACTTGTTTTTGCAGGGTATGCTATGTGATGTGATATGGCCAAAAGGATGTGATGAATTATATATGTGATGTATGAGATTGATCATGTTCTTGTAATAGGAATCACGACTTGCATGTCGATGAGTATGACAACCGGCAGGAGCCATAGGAGTTGTCTTAATTTATTGTATGACCTGCGTGTCAATGAAAACGCCATGTAATTACTTTACTTTATTGCTAACCGTTAGCCATAGTAGTAGAAGTAATAGTTGGCGAGACAACTTCATGAAGGCACGATGATGGAGATCATGGTGTCATGCCGGTGACGAAGGTGATCATGCCGCGCCTCGAAGATGAAGATCAAAAGGCGCAAGATGATATTGGCCATATCATGTCACTTTATGATTTGCATGTGATGTTTGTCATGTTTACATCTTATTTGCTTAGAACGACGGTAGCATACATAAGATGATCCCTCACTAAAATTTCAAGAGACGTGTTCCCCCTAACTATGCACCGTTGCGAAGGTTCGTTGTTTCGAAGCACCATGTGATGATCGGGTGTGATAGATTCTAACATTCGCATATAACGGGTGTAAGCCAGATTTACACACGCGAAACACTTAGGTTGACTTGACGAGCCTAGCATGTACAGACATGGCCTCGGAACACAAGAGACCGAAAGGTCGAACATGAGTCGTATAGTAGATACGATCAACATGGAGATGTTCACCGATGATGACTAGTCCGTCTCACGTGATGATCGGACACGGCCTAGTCGATTCGGATCATGTATCACTTAGATGACTAGAGGGATGTCTATCTGAGTGGGAGTTCATTAAATAATTTGATTAGATGAACTTAATTATCATGAACATAGTCAGAAGGTCTTTACAAATTATGTCATAGCTTACGCTTTATTTCTACTGTTTAAGATATGTTCCTAGAGAAAATTTAGTTGAAAGTTGACAGTAGCAATTATGCGGACTGGGTCCGTATACTGAGGATTGTCCTCATTGCTGCACAGAAGGCTTATGTCCTTAATGCACCGCTCGGTGTGTGAACCTCGAGCGTCGTCTGTAGATGTTGCGAAACATCTGACATACACGTTTTGATGACTACGTGATAGTTCAGTGCGTAATGTTGAACGGTTTAGAATTGAGGCACCGAAGACATTTTGAAACGTCGCGGAACATATGAGATGTTCCAAGAGCTGAAATTGGGATTTTAGGCTCGTGCCCACGTCAAGCGGTATGAGACCTCTGACAAGTTTCTTAAGCCTGCAAACTAAGGGAGAAAAGGTCAACCGTTGAGCATGTGCTCAGATTGTCTAAGTACTACAATCGCTTGAATCGAGTGGGAGTTAATCTTCCAGATGAGATAGTGATGGTTCTCCATAGTCACTGCCACCAAGCTATTAGAGCTTCGTGATGAACTATAACAAATCAGGGATAGATATGATGATCCTTGAGCTATTCGTGATGTTTGACACCACGAAAGTAGAAATCAAGTAGGAGCATCAATTGTTGATGGTTAGTAAAACCACTAGTTTCAAGAAGGGCACGGGCAACAAGGGATACTTCATGAAATGGCAAATCAGTTGCAGCTCTAGTGAAGAAAGCCAAGGTTGAACCCAAACCCGAGACTAAGTGCTTCTGAGATGAGGGGAACGGTCACTAAAGCAGAACTACCCTAGATACTTCGTAGATGAGGAGGCTGGTAAGGTCGACAGAAGTATATTGGATATACATTATATTAATGTGTACTTTACTAGTACTCCTAGTAGCACCAGGGTATTAGATACTGGTTCGGTTGCTAAGTGTTGGTAACTCGAAATAAAAGGCTACGGAATAAACGGAGACTAGCTAAAGGTGAGATGACGATATGTGTTGGAAGTGCTTCCAAGGTTGATGTGATCAAGCATCGCATGCTCCCTCTACCATCGAGATTGGTGTTAAACCTAAATAATTGTTATTTGTTTTTTGCGTTGAGCATAGACATGATTGGATTATGTTTATCGCAATATGGTTATTCATTTAAGGAGAATAATGGTTACACTTTTTATTTGAGTAATACCTTCAATGATCTTGCACCTAAAATAAATGGTTTATTGAATCTCGATCGTAGTGATACACATGTTCATGCCAAAAGATATAAGATAGTACCACATACTTGTGGCACTGCCACTTGAGTCATATTGGTATAAAACGCATGAAGAAGCTCCATGTTGATGGATCTTTGGACTCACTCGTTTTTGAAAAGATTGAGACATGCGAACCATGTCTATTGGTATATATGCATGAAGAAACTCCATACCGATGGATCGTTTGGACTCACTTGATTTTGAATCACTTGAGACATGCAAATCATACCACATGGGCGAGATGACTGAAAGGCCTCATTTTCATTAAGATGGAACAATAAAGCAACTTGTTGGAAGTAATACATTTTGATGTGCGCAGTCCAATGAGTGCTAAGGCATGCAGTGGATATCGTTATGTTCTTACTTCATAGATGATTTGAGTAGATGCTGAGTATATTTACTTGATGAAACACAAGTCTGAATTATTGAAAGGTTCAAGTAATTTCAGAGTGAAGTTGAAGATTGTCGTGACAAGAGGATAAAATGTCTGTGATATGATCATAGAGATGAATATCTGAGTTACGAGTTTGGCACACAATTAAGAAATTGTGGAAATTGTTTCACGACTAATACCGCCTGGAACACCATAGTGTGATGGTGTGTCCGAACATCATAACTGCACCCTATTGGATATGGTGCATACCATGATGTCTCTTATCGAATTACACTATCGTTTATGGGTTAGGCATTAGAGACAACCACATTCACTTTAAATAGGGCACCACGCAATTCCGTTGAGACGACACCGTACGAACTTTGGTTTAGAGAAACCTAAGCTGTCGTTTCTTAAAAGTTCGGGGCTGCGACGCTTATGTGAAAAAGTTTCAGGCTGATAAGCTCGAACCCAAAGCGGAAAAATGCATCTTCATAGAATACCCAAAACAGTTGGGTATACCTCCTATTTCAGATCTGGAAGCAAAAGTGATTGTTTCTAGAAACGGGTCCTTTCTCGAGGAAAAGTTTCTCTCGAAAGAATTGAGTGGGAGGATGGTGGAGACTTGATGAGGTCATTGAACCGTCACTTCAACTAGTGTGTAGCAGGGCACAGGAAGTTGTTCCTGTGGCACCTACACCAATTGAAGTGGAAGCTTATGATAGTGATCATGAAACTTCGGATCAAGTCACTACCAAACCTCCTAGGACGACAAGGATGCGTACTACTTCAGAGTGGTACGTAATCCTGTCTTGGAAGTCATGTTTCTAGACAACAATGAACCTACGAGCTATGGAGAAGTGATGGTGGGCCCGGATTCCGACGAATGGCTCGAGGCCATAAAATCCGAGAGAGGATCCATGTATAAAAACAAAGTGTAGACTTTGGAAGAACTACTTGATGGTCGTAAGGTTGTTGGGTGCAGATGGATTTTAAAAGGAAGACAAACAATGATGGTAAGTGTCACCATTAAGAAAGCTCGACTTGTCGTTAAGATGTTTTCCGGCAAGTTCAAGGAGTTGACTGCGATGAGACTTTATCACTCATAGCGATGCTAAGAGTCTGTTGGAATTATATTAGCAGTTACTGCATTATTTATGAAATCTTGCAGATAGGATGTCAAAACATTGTTTCCTCAATGATTTTCTTGAGGAAAGGTTGTATGTGATACAACCAGAAGGTTTTGTCAATCCTGAAAGATGCTAACAAGTATGCAAAGCTCTAGCAATCCTTCTAAGGATTGGAGTAAGCATCTCGGAGTTGGAATGTACGCTTTGATGAGATGATCAATGATTTTGGGTTTATACAAAGTTCATGAGAAACTTGTATTTCCAAAGAAGTGAGTGGGAGCACTATAGAATTTTTGATGAGTATATGTTGTTAACATATTGTTGATCAGAAATGATGTAGAATTTCTGGAAAGCATCCAGGGTTATTTGAAAAGTGTTTTTAATGGAAAACCTGGATTAAGCTACTTGAACATTGAGCATCAAGATCTATAAGGATAGATCAAAAAAGCTTAATAGTACTTTCAAATGAATACATACCGTGACAAGATTTTGAAGGAGTTCAAAATAGATCAGCAAAGAAGGAGTTCTTGGCTGTGTTACAAGGTGTGAGTATTGAGTAAGACTCAAGACCTGACCATGGCAGAAGAAAGAGAAAGGACGAAGTTCGTCCCCTATGCTTTAGACGTAGGCTCTACAATATGCTATGCTGTGTACCGCACCTGAAGTGTGCCTTGCCATGAGTTAGTCAAGGGGTACAATAGTGATCCAGGAAGGGATCAAATGACAACGGTCGAACTTATCCTTAGTATCTAGTGGACTAAGGAATTTTCTCGATTATGGAGGTGGAAAGGGGGTTCGTCGTAAAGGGTTACGTCGATGCAAACTTTGACACTAATCCAGATGACTCTGAGTAGTGAACCGGATTTGTATAGTAGAGCAGTTATTTGGAATAGCTCCAAGTAGCGCGTGGTAGCTGCATCTACAAGATGACATAGAGATTTGTAAAGCACACATGGATCTGAATGTTGCAGACCCGTTGACTAAAACCTCTCTCGTAAGCATAACATGATCAAACCCTAGAACTCATTGAGTGTTAATCACATGGTGATGTGAACTAGATTATTGACTCTAGTAAACTCTTGGGTATTAGTCACATGGCGATGTGAACTTTGAGTGTTAATCACATGGTGATGTGAACTAGATTATTGACTCTAGTGCAAGTGGGAGACTGTTGGAAATATGCCCTAGAGGCAATAATAAAATGGTTATTATTATATTTCCTTGTTCATGATAATTGCCTATTGTTCATGCTATAATTGTATTAACTGGAAACCGTAATACATGTGTGAATACATAGACCACAACATGTCCCTAGTAAGCCTCTAGTTGACTAGCTCGTTGATCAATAGATGGTTATGGTTTCCTGACCATGGACATTGGATGTCATTGATAATGGGATCACATCATTAGGAGAATGATGTGATGGACAAGACCCAATCCTAAGCATAGCACAAGATCGTGTAGTTCGTTTGCTAGAGCTTTTCTAATGTCAAGTATCATTTCCTTAGACCATGAGATTGTGCAACTCCTGGATACCGTAGGAATGCTTTGGGTGTACCAAACGTCACAACGTAACTGGGTGGCTATAAAGGTGCACTACAGGTATCTCCGAAAGTGTCTGTTGGGTTGGCACGAATCGAGACTGGGATTTGTCACTCCGTATGACGGAGAGGTATCTCTGGGCCCACTCGGTAATGCATCATCATAATGAGCTCAATGTGACTAAGGAGTTAGCCACGGGATCATGCGTTACGGTACGAGTAAAGTGACTTGCCGGTAACGAGATTGAACAAGGTATTCGGATACCGACGATCGAATCTCGGGCAAGTAACGTACCGATTGACAAAGGGAATTGTATACGGGATTGATTGAATCCTCGACATCATGGTTCATCCGATGAGATCATCGTGGAACATGTGAGAGCCAACATGGGTATCCAGATCCCGCTGTTGGTTATTGACCGGAGAGTCGTCTCGGTCATGTCTGCATGTCTCCCGAACCCGTAGGGTCTACACACTTAAGGTTCGGTGACCCTAGGGTTGTAGAGATATTAGTATGCGGTAACCCGCAAGTTGTTCGGAGTCCCGAATGAGATCCCGAACATCACAAGGAGTTCCGAAATGGTCCGGAGGTAAAGATTTATATATGGGAAGTCTTGTTTTGGTCGCCGGAAAAGTTTCGCGCATTATCGGTATTGTACCGGGAGTGCCGAAAAAGGTCCGGGGGTCCACCAGGGGTCTACCTGCCCCGGGGGGGCCACATGGGCTGTAGGGGTGTGCGCCTTGGCCTATATGGGCCAAGGGAACCAGCCTCACGAGGCCCATGCGCCAAGAGATAAGGGAAAGGGAGAGTCCTAAAGGGGGAAGGCACCTCCTAGGTGCCTTGGGGAGGATGGACTCCTCCCTGGCCGCACCCTTCCTTGGAGGAAGGGCCAAGGCTGCGCCCCCCCTCTCCCTTGCCCCTATATATATGTGGGAAGGGGAGGGCAGCAATGACCAAGCCCTGGCGCCTCCCTCTCCCTCCCGTGACACATCTCCCTCCTCCCGTAGCGCTTGGCGAAGCCCTGTTGGAATCCCGCTGCTTCCACCACCACGCCGTCGTGCTGCTGGATCTCCATCAACCTCTCCTCCCCCCTTGCTGGATCAAGAAGGAGGAGACGTCGCTGCTCCGTACGTGTGTTGAACGCGGAGGTGCCGTCCGTTCGGCGCTAGGATCATCGGTGATTTGGATCACGACGAGTACGACTCCATCAACCCCGTTCTCTTGAACGCTTCCGCTCACGATCTACAAGGGTATGTAGATGCACTCCTCTCTCTCGTTGCTAGATGACTCCATAGATTGATCTTGGTGATGCGTTGAAAATTTTGAATTATTGCTACGTTCCCCAACAAATGATAAGCCACCCGTTGGCATATGTCGCACCTACCACCCGACATTTGGCGCCCACCGTGGGGCCAGGTGCACCGTCGTCCGGAGACCTATTCTGGACGGGAACCCTTTTCCTCCCCCGCGAGCGTAGCCAGCCCGCTACGCCCGATGGCGCTTGCCCCGACGCGCTGCAAGGCGTCGACGACGCCTGCGCGGCGAGCTGCCTCGCCGATCTTCTTGGCGAAGCTCGTATCTCCGACGAGCCTGCGTCCGACGCAGGCACAGACTGCCTCGTCAGCCTCCTCGACCAGCTTCACGTCTCCAGCGAGCTTGCTGTGGACTTGGAGTTGGTCGGCTCCGCCGACCCGATGCTGGTCGACTCCGACACGGCATCGCTTGACGCCTTCCCCACCGACGTGGTGATCATCGACGACCCTCTCCCTCGAGCCGACAGTGGCAGCAGCGCTGTCACTGAGGTGCTGGTCATCAGCCACGGCGCCGTCTCAGGCGAGAACGCCCTACAAGCGGCGCTGCACGACTTGTCCATCCCCATCCCGGCCGACGCCGACGCCGAAACACTGGAGGCACGCCGCCTCGCCCTCATCACGGAGGGACAGAAGATAGCATCCATGAGACGCCTCACTGAGGCTCACCAGCGCGAAGTCGACCGCGCCGCCTTCGGTACGCCGCCTCCTGGCGGGCCGAGCCGAGCCGGCATCATCGAGAAGTGCGGCGCGGCCATCGCCGGCATGCAGGGGGCAGACCGCCCAGTCTACGCCACGCCACTCGAGAACCTACGTGCCGCTCAGGCGGCCGTAGACGAGCTGAACGGGCTGGGGGCCGATGAGCTCCCCTACATGACTAGATGCATCCAGCAGCTGATCGACGCGGCCGCAAAGCGGCATGAAGCCGGCGCCCGCGCCGAAAGCCCTCCCCCACGCCGAGAGCACGGCGCGACATCCCGGACACCGACTACAAGCGGCGCCCGCGCAAGAAAAGACAAGGAGCCGGCTGCTAGCCGCAGTCGGACTCGGCTCGCCATTGAGCGCGACGCAGAAGGCCGCCCCCGAGCTATGGAACGACAAGGCAATCCGCCTCCTCCCCAGCCTCGTGGGGAGAGATATCCCACCCCGCCACCTGTCACGCATCCGACTCTCGGCGGCCGACTAGGCCACCGCGAAGGAGTCGGCGAGAATGACGCCCGCCACCGGATCGACCGCCTGGCGCGATCCCTGGTGCTAGAAGAAGAAGATGATGTCGGCCCGCCTTGCTTTGGCCCCCGCATCCACGACGAGCCCTTCCCCAAAGGGTTCTCACTCCCAAGAGACACGCCAAAATACAACGGCTCCGTGAAGCCGGAAGACTGGTTGATCGACTACTCCACCGCAGTCAGCATAGCAAACGGCAACAGGCGCGTTGCCGTGAAGTACGTCCCGCTCATGCTTCAAGGCACGGCACGCACCTGGTTGAACAGCCTCAAGCCCTACAACGTCAACAGCTGGCTTGACTTCACGGAAGTCTTCATCCACAACTTCACCAGCACATACAAGCGGCCTCCCAAGCCCTGCCAGCTCTCCTTATGCGTCCAAGGGCCCAGCGAATCAACTCGCGACTACCTCACGCGTTGGGCCGAACTCCGCAACTCCTGTGAGGGGGTGCACGAGGTTCAAGCCATAGAGTACTTCACCACCGGGTGCCGAGAGGGCACCCTCCTCAAGCACCGACTCCTCTGCGACGAGCCGACTACCCTCGACGAGCTGCTGATCATAGCAGACAAGTACGCCACGGCCGACTCCTCGATGAAGACCGAGCTTCGAGTGGACGCCTTTGGAAAGGTGCTCGCTCCGGCTCCCAAGACGCCGGCTGGTGACTCCAACCGACGCCCTTACCAGAACGACAACAAGCGCAAGGCCAATATGCCACCTTCCACCAGTCGGCAAGTAGCCACCGTCGAAGACGAACAGCCCGAAGAGCGGCCCGCGCCCAAGAAGCAGAAGGGCGGCAGGCCGGCTTGGCAGCCAGCTTTCTCCTACGAGCAAACCCTTGACGCCCCCTGCAAGTTCCACAGCGGCGCCAAGCCGTCCAACCACACGACCCGGAAGTGCCATTGGCTCACGCGGATCTCCAAGGGCGAAGGGCTGCTGCCGCCTCCAGCCCCTCAGCAGCCGGCTGTTCGACCAGCAGTCGGAGCCATTCAAGATGAGTTCCCAGATGAGCACGCCGCCTACGTCGTCTTCACATGCCAAATTGAAGACAAGCGCAGTCGGCGCCGACAGCACCAAGAAGTCAACGCGGTCGCCTCCAACAACCCCGAGTTTATGCATTGGTCTGAGAAGCCTATCAGCTGGAGCCGGGCCGATCACCCAGAGGTGATGCCGTCTCCCGGCTCTTACGGAATGGTGTTGGACGCCACCCTCGCGATAGAGAGGCGAGCTGCCCGTTTCTCCCGTGTGCTGATTGACGGTGGAAGTAGCATCAACATACTGTACCGCGACACCATGGAGAAGTTGAACCTCAAGACGAAGCAACTCATGCCAAGCCGGACTGTGTTTCATGGCATCGTACCTGGCCTGTCCTGTTCCCCAATCGGCAAGATCAAGATGGATGTTCTCTTCGGAGACAAGGATCACTTCCGCCGAGAAGCGATCTGGTTTGAAGTAGTGGATCTAGAGAGCCCTTACCACACATTGCTTGGCCCACCTGCCCTGGCCAAGTTCATGGTTGTGCCCCACTACGCCTACCTCAAGATGAAGATGCCGAGTTCAAAGGGGATCATCACCATAGCCGGAGACTACAAGAAATCCACCGAGTGTGCTGCAGCCAGCAGCCGGCTGGCCGAGTCCCTCGTGATTGCTGAAGAGAAGAAGATGCTGGACCGAGTCGTGGCCATGGCCGGCAAGCAGCCGGCCCTGTCCCCTAACCCCAAGGAATATGATGCTCAAGGCTCCTTCCAGCCGGCCAAGGAAACAAAGGAGATACCTCTGGACCCGGAGAACCCGGAGAGGTTTGCTGTCATTGGTGCAAACCTGGACAACAAATAGGAAGGCGAGCTCGTCGACTTCCTCCGTGAGAACAGGGACATCTTTGCATGGTCCCCAAAGGACATGCCGGGTGTTCCGAAGGATTTCGCCGAGCACAAGCTACACGTCCGAGCGGACGCAAAACCAGTCAAGCAACCTCTCCGCCGACTGTCGGAGGAGAAGATAAGGATCGTAGGAGAAGAGATAGCCCGGCTCCTGGCAGCCGGCTTCATTATGGAGGTGCTTTTTCCAGAATGGCTTGCCAACCCGGTCCTGGTGTTGAAGAAAAACAATAAATGGCGTATGTGTATAGATTACACCAGCCTCAACAAAGCCTGCCCCAAAGATCCATTTGCCTTACCACGAATCGATCAAGTGATAGACTCCACAGCCGAATGCGAGCTGTTGAGTTTCTTGGATGCTTACTTAGGCTACCACCAGATCAAGTTGGATCCAGCCGACCGCCTGAAGACCGCCTTCATCACACCATTCAGAGCTTTCTGCTACCTGACTATGACATTCGACTTGAGAAATGCCGGTGCCACTTTTCAGCGTTGCATGCAGAAATGCCTCCTCAAGCAACTCGGCAGAAATGCCCATGCCTATGTAGACGATATTGTGGTGAAGACGGAGAAGCGCGGCACCCTGCTGGAAGACCTCAGAGAGACATTTTCCAACTTGCGCCAGTTTCAGATCAAGCTCAACCCCGAGAAATGCGTGTTCGGAGTACCAGCCGGCTAGCTTCTAGGCTTTTTGGTCTCCGAACGCGGCATCGAGTGCAACCCAGTGAAGATCAAGGCCATAGAAAGAATGGAGATTCCTACCAAGCTGCGAGACGTTCAGAAGTTTACCGCGTACCTGGCCTCCCTAAACTGCTTTATCAGCCGGCTAGGAGAGAAGGCTCTCCCCCTGTACCGACTCATGAAGAAATCCACCCACTTCGAGTGGAACGACCAAGCAGACCAAGGTTTCCACGAGTTGAAGAAGATGCTGACCACACCGCCTGTCCTGGCAGCGCCGACTGAGAAAGAACCCATGCTCCTTTACATTGCTGCGACTAGTCGAGTGGTTAGTACAGTTATCATGGTCCAACGCCCAGAAGAAGGTCGGGCTCAGTTAGTCCAGAGGCCGGTATATTATTTGAGCGAAGTACTGTCCACCTCGAAGCAAAACTACCCGCACTACCAAAAGATGTGCTATGGAGTGTACTTTGCCGCCAAGAAGCTGAAGCCCTACTTTCAAGAGCATCCCATCACGGTCGTATGTGCCCCGCTTGCCGAGATCATAGGCAGTCGAGATGCATCCGGCCGGGTGGCTAAGTGGGCCATTGCGCTGGCTCCTTATACGATCTTCTACCAGCCCCGCACCGCCATCAAGTCCCAAGCATTGGCCGACTTCCTTGTCGATTGGGCCGAGACCCAGTGCCTACCGCCGGCTCCCGACTCCACTCATTGGCGGATGCACTTCGATGGATCCAAGATGCGCACCGGCTTGGGAGCCGGCATCGTCCTCACCTCTCCCAAGGGCGACAAACTCAGATACACACTGCAAATTCATTTTGCCGCCTCCAACAATGTGGCCGAGTACGAGGCGCTCATACACAGGCTCCGGCTAGCCAAAGAACTCGGCATACGCCGGATCCTGTGCTATGGCGACTTGGATTTGGTAGTCCAGCAGTCATCCGGCGACTGGGATGCCAAGGACGCAAACATGGCGAGCTATCGATTCCTCGTCCAGCAAATCAACGGATACTTTGAAGGATGCGAGTTCCTCCACGTGCCACGGGCCGACAACGAGCAAGCAGATGCCCTGGCACGGATCGGCTCCACCCGACAAGCTATACCAACCGGCGTCTCTCTCCAACGCCTCCTCAAACCGTCTATCAAGCCGTCTCCAGAATCAGACTCCATCTTCGTACCGCCTGCCCCTGATGCAGTCGGATCCGACTTGGGGAACCCAACAGGCGGCTCGGGGACTTCGACAGGCGGCCTGGGGACTGCCGTAGTTGCACCCGGCTCAGGGACTTCAGAACCCGGCCCGGGGACTGCAGCAGTCGGCCCGGGGACTGCAACGACACAACAGGTGGTGGCCGACTCCAACTCTTCACCACCCAACCCACCCACCCGGGTCACAGTAGCCGTATTGACAATAGAAGAAGTCACAGCTCCATCATGGGCCCAGCCCATCCTATACTTCCTAGTAAACAGAGAGCTGCCGACTGATGAGATCTCGGCAAGACTAGTTCAACGCCGAGCCGGAGCATACACAATAATAAACAGAGAACTTGTTAAGCGTAGCGTCACTGGAGTCTTCCAGCGCTGCGTCGAGCCGGAGAAGGGCATAGCAATCCTCAAGGATATCCACCAAGGTGAATGCGGCCACCACACGGCCTCAAGATCACTTGTCGCCAAAGCTTTCCGCCATGGTTTCTTCTGGCCGACTGCTTTGGAAGACGCCAAGGAATTAGTCAAATGCTGCAAAGGGTGCCAAGTCTTCAGCTCCAAGCAACACCTGCCGGCTTCTGCACTCAAGACCATCCCCCTCACCTGGCCCTTTGCCGTCTGGGGGCTGGACATGGTGGGCCCATTCAAGACGGCACGCGGCGACATGACACATCTGCTTGTCGCCGTGGACAAATTCACCAAGTGGATTGAAGCGAAGCCAATCAAGAAGCTGAACGGGCCGACTGCCGTGACATTCATCGCAGATATCACCACCCGGTATGGAATACCACACAACATCATCACCGACAACGGCACGAATTTTGCCAAGGGAGCACTGGCACGTTTCTGCGTGACACAGGGCATCCGACTGGACTTAGCGTCCGTTGCCCACCCGCAGTCAAACGGCCAGGTCGAGCGAGCAAACGGCCTGATCCTCTCCGGCATCAAGCCCCGACTGGTCGTACCACTGGAGCGTTCGGCCGGCTACTGGCTCGATGAGCTGCCGGCTGTCCTCTGGAGTCTGCGTACTACCCCGAACAAGTCAACCGGCTTCACTCCTTTCTTCCTTGTATATGGTGCCGAGGCTGTCATCCCAACTGACATCGAGTTCGACTCGCCTCGGGTCACCATGTACATAGAGGCAGAGGCCAAGGAAGCGCGAGAAGACGGTGTCGACCTGCTGGAAGAGAGCCGGCTGTTAGCACTCAGCCGGTCCGCCATCTACCAGCAGGGTTTGCGCCGTTACCACAACCGGAAGGTCAAGCCAAGATCCTTCCAAGAAGGCGATCTTGTGCTCCGGCTGATCCAGCGAACAGCCGGCCAGCACAAGCTCTCGGCCCCTTGGGAAGGCCCATTCGTCATCAGCAAGGCCCTAGGCAACGACTCCTACTACTTGATCGACGCATAGAAGCTGAAGGCACGCAAGAGGGATGATTCTGGCAAGGAGTCGGAACGACCATGGAACGCCAATCTCCTGAGAAGATTTTACAGTTAAAAGCAGTATGTACCACGCTACCTTTTGTATTAACTACAAGACAACGGGCCCCCCGAAGCGCACTCGGGGACTACCCTCTTTTATCTATGAATGACGAGTGTCATACCTATGAATGTACTATTACATTTGATTTTCTATCTGGCACCGGGTTCGACCAGTCGGCCCGGGGACTTGCCGCCTTGAGTTATATTAAAGTTCTACCTGCAGTCAGACAAGTAGTGTGCCGGCACCCGAGCCCTCTCTTATTGAAAGTCGCAGCTCGAAGAACCGATTGTTCGACTGGCAAGAGCCAAAGGCAGGAAAGGCTGCCCACACGAAAAACGGCTAAGGACTAACGAACCTATATAACACAAGCCGGCCTCCCACCACACCTACCGGCTGTTAGAACAGCCGGCTGGCCGACTTCCCATTCACTTTGCTACAATCCAAGAAAGCTAGAGTACTTGCCCTCCCAACCGGCCAAGCACTTCTCCAGCCACAGACAGTAGAGCAGCTGTCTGGCTGGGAAGGCGGCGACCAAGGGGGGGCGACAAAGGAAACAGCCAAAGGATGAAAAGCAAGAACAATGGGAAGCCAAACACATGCATGATTATATTTACACAAAAGGCCTTTAACAGGCCGGCAGTCAATATAATTTGAATACACCCCCAGTGGGTGGAACTGCGCAAACTTAACAAAATATTGTTCGAAGAGCAATAAACAGGAAAGCAAAGGCGGCGGATCAGACTAAAGGCGCAACAGGCAAGCCGGGCTGGTCGGTGGAGACGGCAGTGCCGACTGGAGGAGTGGCCGGCTGGCGAGTCTCGGCTTGATCATCATCGGCTGCAGGCGGCGCGCTCGCACGCGCCTCGTTGCTGGAAGCACGATCAAGTTGAGGCTGGCCGGTTGCTCCACCGGCTGGCACGGCGTCTTCACCATCCTCTCCCTCCTCCTATTCGCCCTCATCGCTGGAGTCGATCTCCTCCGCCGAGTCCTCACCATCCGCCGGGTTCAGCCCGAACCACTCCTCCGGCTGAGCAACGCCGTTATCATCCACCTCAGGAGCAAAGGCGCGGCGCTGGTGTTGATGTAGTCGGCGATTGCCGAGGCGCGCTGGATGATATCCGGCCGCACCGCCTCCAACTCCTCGTCGGCCTCCTGCCGCCAGGTGGCCAGCTGGTCCAAGCTCAACTCGGGATACCAGGCTTTGACGAACTCCAGCACCCGCCTGGCGCCTGACCGAGCTGCAGAAGCCTTCCAGGCCTTGAAGCGGCCAACCGCTACCTCCAGCCAGTCGGCAGTCGAACTAGGGGTACGGGGAATCACCTCGCCGGGCCAGAGGGCGGCCAGCACTTGCGCCCCAACGCACTAAAGACGGCGGAGCATGCGGTGAGCCGGCTGGAGGCGGGCTTGGATCGCCAGAAGCTGCTCCTCAAGCAACCGACGAGCATTCGGTGCGATCTCCACACCGGCTTGCCTTCGTGCCTCGTGGTGGGCCTCGACGACCTGGTTGGCGGCGGTAGAGTAACTAGGGAAGTACTCTGCACAAGAAAGAAATAAAGAGAAAAAACACAAAGTCAGAGAATGGACCAAATGGCAAGCGGCAAGAAAGAAACGAAGAAGAAGGCGGCCTACCGTCAACCAAGTCTTCGATCTGGCCGTAGCCGCTGATCAGCGACTGCCTTGCCTCAGCCCAGCTCACTGCCTCGGTCTCGTACTCAGCCTGGAGGGCGGCCTCGCTGTCCTGCACCGCCTTCAGGGCAGCCTTGTGGCTCTCCTCCTGGTCGGCCAGCCTCTTGACCTAGCGGTCACGCTCCTGAACCAAGGCGTCGAACTCGGCTTCCTTGGCGCGAAGGGCGGTCTGGGTCCCACCCAGCTGCTCCCTCGGGCTGGCATTGGCCTCTGCAGATATGGCAAAGAAGAAAAAAGCAATAAGAAAGAAGTCGCCAGGAAAGATCCGACCCGACTGCTCAGCAGTCGGCCCGAATCTCGGGGACTACACCCAGTGGGTGCGCTGACGCGCCCCCACGTGAGATAAAAGATGAAGCACTTACTCCGGCTCTCAGTTAGATCAGTGGTCTTCTGGGTCAGCTCCCGTGCCTGGGAGTTGAAGGCAGCCGCGCGGAGGTTGTGGTAGTCCTGCAAGTCGGACAGAGAAGCGAACAAGAGCAAGATAAGCAATCAAAGTCTACTAAGAAGTTCCAAGCTGCCTGCTCAGCAGCCGACTCGGAACTCGGGGACTACACCCAGTGGGTGCGCTGACGCGCCCCCACGGAAGAAATCAAGATCAAGAAACAGAAAAGCGGGAAGACTCACCCGAATGGCCGCCCGTGTCGCGAGGAACTCGTCATTGTACTACCTCAGCACGGCGGCCTGGGACTGAAGCCGGTTCCGGACTTCTTGCGCCGCCACGTTCACCACGGCCGTCCCACCACCCGGCGTTCACCCCGAGCTGGCGCTGGCTGTCTCCAGATCCTGGGTCGACGAGCTAGAGCCCGCGGCCTTCTGCGGGTCCGGCGCCGAAGTCGCCTTCCCCGCGCGCTGGCGTGATGGCGACCGGACCACCAAGTCCGTCCTCGCAGCCGGCTCACCTCCAGCCGGCCGCACGGGCGGCGCGTCAAGCCGGCTGCCTCGGTCCGCCCCAGTCGGCGATGGCGGTGCCGCCTCCCTCTCCCGGATGACGACGTCGTCCTCCTCCCTCTCCATCCCCGGCAGGTCACCACCAGCTTCCTCCGGCGGGGGCTCCGGAATCTCGGGCGCCACGGCGCGCAGGGGGGTGACAAGCAAGGCCCCCGCCGCTGCTGCTACGGCTGCAACCTCCGCCTGAGCCTTGGCCGCCGCGTCGGCTTGTGCCTTCGCCGACTCCTCCGCCATCTCCTGCGCAGCCTAGGCAGCGGCCGCCCTCAGCTCCTCCGCCTCCCGCTCCTCCTGCGCCTCCCGCGCGTTCCGCTCCGTTGGCGCTTGAAGCTCGGCACGGGGGTCCACGCGGCGGGTGCTTGCGGATCCTCCCGCCAATCCAACCACGGAGGTGGCAGCGATCCGCTCAAGAGAGAGCGGAGCCCTCTTTGATAAGTCAAGACAAGGATTCAGAAATCGACAAGAAAAGAAGAAGGAATATGCAAGAGAATCGACACTTACGCCAAAACCTTTTGCGGCTGCTTCACCACCTTGCGGAAGCGGGCCGCCTTCGCGGCCGCCTCATCCCGCCTGGTCACCATCGCCCCGCTCTCGGGCTTCTTCAGCCGACTGCCGAACAAGCCCGATGCGGCCCGGCTCTTCTGCGCGCCGCCTCGAGCAGGCGGCGCGGCAGATGAACCCGCGCCATGGTCGGACGCCGGCTGGTGGCGCGGGACGATTTCCACCTCGTCTTCTTCTGGCCAGTCGTCGAAGCTGGCTCCAAGCACGGAGCCGCCTGCTTGTCTGCCTCATGCCTGGGTGTTGTCGTCCATAGCGGTCGCCCCCAAGTCGGGGTCCTCCAAGTCATGCTCCGCCCGGTCGGGGAGAAATTGGCGATCCGCCCCCGCTGTCCCAGCCGCAGGTCGAAGGAGAGGGCTCTGCCAAGACAAGCCGACTGGTCAGAGTCGGCCAAGAAAAACTTGGTGACAAAATTAAAAGAAGAGAAGATAAAGAAAGCATACCATAGGCGGGAGATTGGCACTGGAGTATGGCTCCTTGCCAAACTGCCACTCTGCGGAGAGCTTCCAGTTCGCAAGATAGTTCACCATGTGAGCTACCTCGTCATGAGGCATCTCCTTGGTGCACATCCGACTCGGATCGAGTTGGCCGCTCATTTGACAGATCAAATGAGGGCGGCCTTGAAGTGGGAGCACCCGGCGCACCACGAAGGCGGCCAGCAGGTCGGGCCCAGTCAGGCCCTCCGACTGGATCATTACCCGGAGTCAGGCGACGGCGGCGGCTCCAGCCGGCGACAGCGTCCTGGCCCGATAGGACCACTGGGGCCGCCTCCCAGCCGGTGGGCCGGCTACGTAAGCCGGCAAATTGACGTAGTCGCCTTGCGGGGCGACGTTCTTCACGTAGAAGTACGATTTCTGCCAGAGTTTCACCGACTGGATCAGCGTGATGGCAGGGAAGGGGTTGTCGGCTGCCGGCCTCCGCACCGCGATGAAGGCGCCGCTCTGAGCCGGCACGCCCTGCACGCGGGTGCAGAGCTTGGATCGGAAGAATTCCCCCCAGAGCTCGAGGGTGGGAAGGACGCCGAGGAAGCCCTCGCATAGAGTGACGAAGGCGGCCAGCAGCACCACCGTGTTTGGAGTGAGGTGGTGCGGCTGGAGGTGGTAGAATTCGAGGAAGAAGCGGAAGAAGGCACTCGCGGGCAGGCCGAGGCCGCGCAGGAAGTGCGAGCGGAAGATTACCCGCTCGCCTTCCTCCGGCGCCGGCGAGATCTCCTTCTTCGGTGCAAGACGGACCCGCACCTGGTCCTCGTCGGGCAGCCGCCGCGTCTTGCGGAGGAAGTCGATGTGGTCCGCGTGGATGTGGAGCCGTCCCAGTCTCCGCGGTGCTGCATGACGGCCAGAAGCTGACGAGAAAGGGCGCGGTGACGGCGAAACCACGGCCCCGCGGCGGCGAAGCTGCGGGGTAGTGCGAAGACTAGTGGGACGGCGCGGCGGCGAAGGGCTGCTGCGGCGGAGAAGGAAAGGAAGAAAATGGCGGAGCGAGGGTGAGCGTGCGAGCGCCTGCCGCTCCGCCTCCTCCCCCTACTTATAGCCTCGTGCGGCGAAGCCGAGGAGGCGAGGCATGGGGGGGACGTGGGATTAACTGCGCCCACTCCCCCACGTCCCGCGATTATTGCACAATAACGACGTGCAGAAACTGCCGCTGGAAGGCGTGCGGCCCGCTTTGGGCCATAGAGAATCCGCGCCTGGGCCTAGGCGTGGGAGTGGTGGGCCCCGGCCTGCGGCGGCGTCCCGTCGCGCGCGTGGGCTGGCAGGCTATTTTCAGCCGGAGGGTGCCACGTGGCGCGCGGGTAGCGAGCGGCCGGCCCGCAACTCGGCGTGCGCACCAGCCGACTCCCGCCTTCAGACTTCAAAATCTCGCCAAGACGGTGCACCCAACCGAAGCCGGCTCCTAGCTGCTGGCTCTTCAAGATAGGAAGCTGACCGAGCTTCTCGTCCTCTTCTCAGCCTAGAAGCCCAACCAGCTTCGGGGACTACTGTCGGAGTAAATGGCCACGGGTAGCCTAACCGACTCACCCTGGCTCTTTGACAAATTATCAGGCCGATCGGGCCTTCAAGCATCCAAAACACAGGGCCGCCTTCCCCTGGTCGGCTATCTCACAGGCCGACTACCGGAAGGCGACCCGACCTCAAAAAACCTTCCCGAAGATAACCATAAGATGGCCGACTCCCAGAAGCCGGCCATGAGAAGACCGACTCCCAGAAGCCGGCCACAAGATGACCGACTCCCGGAAGCCGGCCAAGACTGCACCCTCAAGGGCTGCACCCACATAACGGTGATGAGACGGGGCATGGCCACAGTATAGCCTGCCACCCCCGAATCCCGGAGCACGCATG
This sequence comes from Aegilops tauschii subsp. strangulata, assembly GCF_002575655.3. NCBI lineage: Eukaryota > Viridiplantae > Streptophyta > Magnoliopsida > Poales > Poaceae > Aegilops > Aegilops tauschii. The sequence goes on from NC_053039.3 coordinate 493,726,704, forward strand.
GCCACAGTGCGTCGTACGGGTCAGCCATCCCCCGTCCGGCGCGGCACTGTTGCCATGTTGACCGTGACGCCACCCACGACAGGCGCCAGTACGGCCCGCGGGCGGCGAGCCCCTTCAGCCAGAGAGACGCTCAAAGGCGGCCAGGCCTCCCCTAGTCGGCCTGGGGCGTAGCCAGCTCCCAATAGCCGGCTATCTCCCTCCCTCGAAGTATGTGTATCATTAAGAAGACAAGACGAGGTAAGGCTACAGTGAGAGTCCGCCGAACGGCGGCACTGTAGCCATGCTTACCTCAGCAAAGCCCTCGTCATCAGGGGCGAGGCTACAGTATCCAGCAGCCGGCGGGACCCACCAATCGGCGGGCCCCAACGGTCGGCGGAGAAGCCGGCGAACACAGACACTGACGGCTGGGACCCGCGCCCAGCCGGATTACCATTGTATCCCTGGGGGGTAGGTCTATATAAACCCCCCAGGGCACCCATGCAAAGGGTTGATCTCAGAGATAGTTTTAGACACCACGTAGAGGGAAGAGGAGAGCTAGCCTTGCCCTTCTTCCTCCTCTAGCCAAACAGCTCAAGGAGCACTTGTAGCTACTTGTGTTGATCGAGCGATCATGCGGAGACCCCGCAGAGCAGGATTAGGGGTGTTATCTCCACGGAGAGCCCCGAACCTGGGTAAGATCCGCCGGCGTGCATGTCTTCGCCTTATCCCGTTTCCAGGCACCGGCAATGTCTTACTGGCTCCCACAATGATAAGCCACCCATTGGCATATGTCGCACGTACCACCCGACACCCTTATCGGGTAATGCGAGTCACCAGGCCCGGCGCAGTCCACTTGGAGACCGAAGATGCTGTCCCAGTGAGCAACTCCTGGAACATCGAGCATCTTCGCAAGTTTTACCCGTAAGGCGCGGCTTGTCGGGCCTCCCGGCAAGCCACCTTTTGTACAAGATTTGCCGGCAAGGCATGTGACCCTTTGTACAAAGCCAGGCGCAGACCCTGAGCATGAATAAATGAAGCGATGGCGCCCTAAGTCATAGCATGCATGCTAGGTCGAGTCTCTTCCTTGGTTAGGGTTGATAGTGCTCACCAGCGACTAACCCCTAGTTTAGAGGTCGAGTGCGCGTCTATCTGTTTCTCTTCTGTCCGCTTTTGGTTCGCAGGGCACATGAGCACTTCTGCTGAGCTACTTCGAAGAAAGAAAACGGACCGGCGTCCCGACCCCGGCAAACCAGAGTTGCCGGGGGCTGCAAGCACAAGGATCCAACCGCGGCAAGATGAGATTGCCGGGGGGCTGCAGATCCAGATAAGTCTTTTATCCTCTGTCATGCATTTCGGAACATGACTGGGGCATGTGAAACCTCGTTTTTATCTCTAGGCTGCCGTGCTCCCCTTTTTTCCTATACCTAAGGATTATTTCCTGGGTCCGGATTTGGTTGTAGCCGCGGCGGCAAGGAAGTAGAATGAGGAGCCTAAAGCCCACTTCATCCCTGCCTCCGCCAAGAACGCGAGAACGGTCGAGTGGAGTGGGGGGACGGCAAGGCCTGTTGCCGGGCGAAAAACGTTTGTCTTAAACAATAACAAGGATTTGCTCCTTGTCGCGGGATTTACCCACGAACGAAAAACCCGGCAAGCATCCCTTTTTCATTAAAAACATCGCATACATGTATAGTTCGTATGAAATGAAAAACATGAGCAAGGGGATTACAAGTTCTAAATTTAACGAAGGCCCGCGGGCTTACAAACTAAAAAAGAGATAAGATACCCGTGATCCCTTTCTTGTCCCTCTCCTCAGGAGGCAGGTCAAGAAGGCGAGAGGGCAAAAGGCGCGCCTAGGCGAGCTACGAGCAGTAGAAAGCACCGAGAGAACGCCTCGGTGGCCTCCCACGGGTGGGCCGGTGATGACGGTGCCGGGAAAGGAGCTGGAAGACGAGGCGGCAGGACCGACAATACGCGATGAAGGCGTCGGTGCCCACGTACTCCGAGTTGACGGCCTTTCCGCCCGCCCTCTTCCTCTTCCGCAGCCTCCCGACGCCAGCCGCCCAAGGAGACGGCCCCGAGAAGTTCAAGGAGCTGGCCCCACCCCCGGCAAACCTCTGCCGGAGGAGCGGCCAGGTGCAGATGCTGCTGCTGCCACACCCGCCCAGGCGCGGGGCGTCCGACGCCTAGTCAGACTCGTCCCCGTCATCTGCCCCGCTGTCCTCCTCATCTCTTTCGCTCGAGGAAGAGCTTCCATCATCGGAATCTCCGTCGGAGGAGCTCTCCACGCAGCACTTCAGGCGAGTTCCAAACTCTCTGAAGACCTTGACGGAGAGCAGGCCGTCCTCCATTAATTTGAAGTAGAGGACGAGCCCTGCCATCAGGCTGTGGATGCGAGCGAACGTCTTCCATCCACGACGGAGGTACATGACCCGAGGAACCGGGAAGTCGACGACGACCCGTGTGCCCCCATTCCCACAGCCCCTCATGTGCAGTCTAAGGGATTGGGGCGGGTCACGCTCCATCTCCCGAGAAAATGGGGCGGGAAGACGAAGACGGCGACGCGGAGGCCGGCGCAGCCTGATGAAGAACTCGCGGGGCTGGTCTCCGACATGGCGTTCCATCGGAAAAGGCATCATTGGCGGGGGCGAAGCTGGCGCGCCGCCCCGTCCTCCTCTTCCCCGAGCACTGCGACCTCTGCCCCGGCCTCGCCCACGGCCTCGCCCCTCCCCCTTCCCCTCGCGGCCGGCTCCGCCACCGCGGGCTTAGGCGGAGGAGGGACGCGCTGTCGAGCGGCGACCCTCGCCACCACCGTCGAAGGACCAGGATTCCCTTTCTCCATGGTGAGTGAAAGGAAGAAGCAGAAGCGAGAGGAGATAGATGACAGAAGAGTGCGGGACGCCATCTCCCCTTCCCCCTCCTTATAAGGGAGCAGGGCCTGGGCTCGGCCGCCCCGCTCGGCCAATCCAGCCACCAGAGGCGTAGGGAATCGGGACCGACCCGCTGCCCCAACCAGCGACGGCCCGGTTTCCCGCCTCCAGCGCTTGCCACCCCAAGTGCATGAAGGACGTGTGGCGAACGTGCAGAATCAAGGGGATGGGTGAGGCGACCTCTCCCCACCCCGTGATCATGGGGTGTGGACGCCTTGAAGACCGCGACCCGGCCCCACGCGGTAAATGAGCCGCGCCTCCACGCCTCCCTCTTTTTATGGGGAAGGCGCGAGCCGCCTCTTCACTACGATATGACGCATGCATGCAGGAACCGCCCCACGCATGCCGCCCACGTCATGCACACCCCTCCACGCCGCGCCACGCGCGAAAAGTTTTACCGCGGTAAAAACCGCCCCGCCTGCTCGCGCACCATTTTGGGGCCTGGCCCTACAACGTGTCGCGCTTATGTGTGGCCCAAGCCCGGGGGCTCCTGTCGGTGTACAAAAAGAGGGGTGCGTTTTTGTACCCCTTTACCTATGCACGGGCAGTCGGAGCCGCGCCCACGGTCACACCAAGCAGAACAGGGGAGGTGAGCCAAGGTAAGACCAAAGCCCAAGATAATGAAAGCAACGCCAAGGCCAAGACCACAAAGAGCAGAGGGACGAAGCAGGTTCCCCCGGCAAGACCCTTGCCAGGGCAGCCTCAGCAGCCCCGGGAAGATCCTTGCCGGGACGGCTCGCCCCGCACCAACAGAGCGGGCCACCCTTGAGCCCACGGTCTCCAACATCACGTTGGACCAGGGCTCGGGAGGCACCTCTGTGGTGGCATGCAGATCTTTGTGAAGACATATTCAAGATCAGATGAGGATTAGAAGACGAAAATCCTCGGCAAGATCCTTGCCGAGGAAGGCCACCAGACCCCCGGCAAGGCCCTTGCCGGGGACGACAGCGCGCCATGGCAAGACCCTTGCCGGGCCACACGGCAAGAGCCTTGCCGGGCCACCCGGCAAGGCCCTCTCCAAGGACGCCAGCAGGGCCACCGCTAGGCCCACGCCAAACAAGCTTCCACCGCCGTTCACATGCAGTTGTCAGCCCAACCAGCTAGGCGGGCACCTGCGTGGCGACATGCAGCTCCCAGGCCAACTCATCGAGCGCCTGTGTGGCGACATGCAGATCTTCGTGAAGGCTCCGCCACTGCGCCACCTTAGTTGCCTGCCTGCCTACATGGCACCACGCGCCTCACTGGCCAGGGCGCGTGTCGAAGCGAGGAGGAGCGGCGACGGACGGGACGGGCCTCGCCCCCCGTCCCCAATAAAGCAAGGGGACACCTAAGCTACGCATTAAATGCGTCTTGTCCTGTAATACGAGCGATAAGCTCAGGGCACTGTACGCCTTTCCACCTCCTGTGTGCCATTGTGGCAGCCCCTTCCGACTATAAAAGGAGGCCCATGGCATACTAGAGAAGGATTCGGCTCTTTCGAACCACGCACTGACCACAGCTAGTTCGAGAGCTCAAGAACTCCCTGAAATACACCCACCAAAGCAGGACTAGGGTTTTACGCATCCTCGCGGCCCGAACCTGGGTAAACAATCCTTGTGCTGTCTACTAACCCTGCTCTTCTTGCAACCCCGCGCCCCGGCAACCGTAGTAGGGATTCTTGTGATCCCATAGGTGTCGTTCCACACCGACAGATGTGTATTTTACTAGTTTTCGAAGTAACCCCTCGGTATTTGATACCAGTTCAGTTGCTAAGATTATTAACTCGAAATAGGAGTTGCAGAGACTAGTTAAAAGCGACGTGACAATGTGTGTTGGAAATGATTCCAAAGTTGATATGATCACCATCACACTCCCTCTACCTTCGGGATTAGTGTTGAAACTAAATAAATGTTATTTGGTGTTTGCGTTGAGCATGAATTTGACTAGATCATGTTTATTGCAATACATTTATTCATTTAAGTAAGAGAATAATTGTTGTTCTGTTTACATGAATAAAACCTTCTATGGTCATACACCCAATGTGAATAATTTATTGAATCTTGGTCGTAGTGATACACATATTCATAATATTGATGCCAAAAGATGCAAAGTTGATAATCATAGTGCAACATATTTGTGGCACTGCCGTTTAGGTCATATTGAAGTAAAGCGCATGAAGAAACTCCATGCAGATGGACTTTTGGAATCACTTGATTATGAATCATTTGATAGACGCGAACCATGCCTCATGGGTAAGATGACTAAAACACCGTTCTTTGGAACAATGGAGCGAGCTAATGACTTATTGGAAATAATACATACCGATGTATGTGGTCCGATGAGTGTTACAGCACGTGGCGGTATCGTTATTTTCTGACCTTCACAGATGATTTGAGTAGGTATGGGTATATCTACTTGATGAAACACAAGTCTGGAACATTTGAAAAGTTCAAAAAATGTCAGAGTGAAGTGGAGAATCATCGTAACAAGAAAATAAAGTTTCTACGATCTGATCGCGGAGGCGAATATTTGAGTTACGAGTTTGGCCTTCATTTAAAACAATGTGTAATAGTTTCACAACTCATGCCACCTGGAACACCACAGCGTAATGGTGTGTCTGAACGTCATAACCATACTTTATCGGAAATGGTGCGTTCTATGATGTCTCTTACCGATTTACCACTATCGTTTTGGGGTTATGCATTAAAGACAGCTGCATTCACGTTAAATAGGGCACCGTCTAAATACATTGAGACGACACCGTATGAACTGTGGTTTGGCAAGAAACCTATGCTGTCGTTTCTTAAACTTTGGGGATGCGACCCTTATGTTAAAAGGCTTCAGTCTGATAAGCTCGAACCTAAATCAGAGAAGTGTGTCTTCATAGGATACCCTAAGGAAACAGTTGGGTATACCTTCTACCATAGATCCGAAGGCAAGATCTGTCGGATTCGGGGTTCCGCAGACCCTTGAGAGGTTCGAACTCTGGGGTCCTCCCCAGTCTGCCTAATCATCGAACCCACGGCCTAGCTCGACGAACCCAGGGGACAAGAGAGACAACAGTTTATCCAAGATCGGGCCACCATCGGTGTAATACCCTACTCCAGCTTTGTGGTGGATTGCCTCGAGGGGCTGAGGATGAACTAGTACAGTGGTGGAACAGCCTCAGGAGGAGAGGTGTTCTTGGGCTCGGATGAGCTGGTGAGTGCGAGGGTGATCTGAATGATCCTCCCCTCTATGGTGGTGGCTAAGTCCTACTTATAGTGGCCTTGGTCCTCTTCCCAAATGTAGGCGGGAAGGGATCCCACAATGACCAAATTCAAATGGGGACAACTAGTACAAGTTATCCTGACAAAAGTAGTCTTCACCTGCAAAAGCCCCTGGTGGTGACGCTGCAGTGGGCTCCGCAATGACCTCTGTCCTGCCGTCCCGGCGGTCTTGGTCTTGTTGCACCAGAATGGAAACCTTTGCTTGATTCCTCGGGACTCTGCGCCTGCGCTTGCATCCTTAGCACCAAAGAGGAAACTAGTACACTGCGCCCGCTAGCGCCCGCCTGGCCTTGGTCATCATGGCTCACGTCATATGAACCTCGCGAGGTATAGCTTGCATAGATATCTCTGCTCCTCGGGAGCCAGCCTAAGGAGCCCCCCCCCCCAGGGAGGTCTTGGTGTCGGCCGCCTCGCGAGGCTTGGCCCCTCGCGAAGGTCTTGGGTTGTTGATGCTTAAAGCTGGGCCGTACCAGGCCGTTGATGGAGCCACGCCATGGGCCGCAGGCAGGCAAGTCTGTGTACCCCCGTTCCCAGGACGCGACAGTAGCCCCCGGGCCCAAGGCGCGCTCGGACTTGGCTTCGAGGCGAAGCCAAATGGCAAGTGCGGAGCACCGCGGGCCCTAACTGCCTGCGGCCTTGGTTGCTGCGTGGCGATTGATGGGACAAGGGCGTCTCCGCTTCCCCATGCTGCCTCGATAACTGTCCCTGGCTGAAAAAAAGGCTGGCGCCTGCTGCGAAGCCTTCATTGCCCTTCTTTCGTCTTGCTCCAGATCCCCTTCTCCTTCTGCTTAGAAAACCTCCAGATCTGCCAATCTCCCCCGAGTTCGCTACCAATGGATTCCGAGCAGGCGAGGTTTTTGGCTGTGGCCGCGCGCTCAACTCTTTGGTCCGAGCCGGCCTTGAGCGCGTCCACCATCACCAAGGAGAAGCACCTCACCTCCGCGCTCCAATTGACGGTGGGCAGCAGCAACCAGGGAGGAGAGACGACGCTTTGGGTTGGCTCCGCCAAGCCGGAAGCCTTGAGGGGTACTGCTTACCCCTTCTTCCTGCACATCGTCCTTGCCGGATTGGTTCCCCCTTTCTCCAAATTCTTCTACGCCGTCCTCCGCCATTATGGGCACCACGCCCTCCATCTTCATCCCAACTCCATCCTCCTCCTGTCGGTCTTCGCCTTTTACTGCGAGGCGTTCCTGGGGGTGATGCCCTCTGTTGCGCTCCCCCGCCACTTTTCTTCTACCTCCAGATTAACGGCAGCCAGTGCTCGGGGTGCGCCTGCTTCATTGCTGCCAATGGCAGCAATGCGATCTCTTGGACGGGGAAGAAGGTGGAGGTATTCCGGAACAAGTGGATTTTCCTGGGCGCTAAGTGCACCCATGACCGGTTGGAGCACCTCGCAGCCAACGCCCTTGGAAGGATGGGCTCACGAGAAGCTCACCGATCGCAGGGCGGAGCTATTGCTGGAGAAGATGGCGGCAGAGCTGAAGACCGAAGACCCGAGGGCGGAGAAGCTGACGGGGGCCATGATCGTCAAGGAATTCCTGAAGCAGCGCCTGGCTCCGCTCCAGGCGCACTCACACCCTCTGTGGGAGTTCAAGGGCGTGGGAGATGAACTCCGGCTGCGCCCGGATGACTTGTCAAAGGAGGAGCTGGACCAGATTGTGCGCACCCTGCTTGGCAAGGATCAGGGCTGCCCCCCGGACACCCATCTTCCGCTGTACCGCCGCCCGGATGGAGAGAAGATCGCCGACGCCATGCCTGTCTTCCACGAGTGTGGGCTCGTACCTCTGAAGCCTTCCCAGCCCCCGGGCTACCCGATGACGGTGTCCTCCAGTGAGTCCGACCAGGAGGAGGGGGTGGACTCGGAGGCGACCCAGGAGGGGGCGGGGGAGACTTCTCCCCCGCGCCGAACCGATCTCCTCCGCACCCTTTCTGACGATGACGACGCCGGCGAGCACCCGGTCAGGGAGTCACCGCGTTCCGCCGGGGTCACCACGAGGTCCAAGGGCACCCCTCCAAAGAAGTTGAAGCCAGGGGTCCTGAAGAAGAGCAGATCGGCGCTGATCCCCCGAAGCGATGCCACCACCTCATCACCGGCCGGCACTGCTGCAGATCCGGGCGTTGCGGCCTTGCCCGCCCCTGGAGCTCGCGCTCCAGCGCCCTTGCCTGCGAAGCCCGCGGGCATGGTGCTTCAGAAGAGGGCGAGGGACTACGCCGCCATGGACCAGTAAGCGCACCGTCTTGTCTTGGTTTCTTGATCTTGTCATAGTGTCTTAATGTTTGCCTCCTCTACGACTAGGCCAGCGCTGGCACGAACAAGGGGAAGGAGGAGTGAGGGCGTCCTGGACTAAGGGGTCCTCGGGCGTCCGGCCTGTTATCCATGGGCCGGACTGATGGGCTGTGAAGACATGAAGGCCGAAGACTGTACCCGTGTCCGGATTGGACTCTTCTTGGCGTGGAAGGCAAGCTTGGCGATCAACTGTGAAGATTCCTTCCTATGTAACCGACTCTATGTAACCCTAGATCCCTCTGGTGTCTATATAAACTGGAGGGCGTAGTCCGGATAGGAGACATTCATTACCATAGTCATACAGGCTAGGCCTATAGGGTTTAGCCATTACGATCTCGTGGTAGATCAACTCTTGTAACACTCATATTCATCAAGATCAATCAAGCAGGAAGTAGGGTATTACCTCCATAGAGAGGGCCCGAACCTGGGTAAACATCGTGTCCCCCGTCTCCTGCAACCATCGACCTTAGATGCACAGGTTCGGGACCCCCTACCCGAGATCCGCCGGTTTTGACACCGACATTGGTGCTTTCATTGAGAGTTCCACTGTGCCGTCGACGAAAGGTTTGATGGCCCCTTCGATCGTCCATAGTGACACTATCCAGGGAGAAACCTTCCTCCCCGGACAGATCTTCCTGTTCGGCGGCTTCGTACTGCGGGCCAACTCGCTTGGCCATCTGGAGTAGATCGATAGTTACGTCCCTGGCCATCAGGTCGGATTCGGAAGCTTGAACTACGTCGCGGACATCCGCGGAGACTTGATCTTCGACGGATTCGAGACCGCGACGATCGCTCCCCCTCGCTCCGATGAACATGACTTAAATCTGTCATCGGGTCACATCTAGGAGATGGTTCCTGTTGCTGCAACGGCCTTAGAGCCGAAGCAGATCGTGCCATCCAAGGCCACAAAGTCCACGGCGTTGGAGCCGCACACAGACTCGACACCCTGCAATATTTGCGTCAATGGAACTCCGGACTCGTCTCCGGCTATAAGTTCCGGACCATGTACGCCTGCGGACACCGAGCTGGGTTGGTTATCGATTTTCGAATTCAGCGCCGCAGACATCTTCCAGCACTCACCTTTGGGTGATGTGCTAAACTCTTTAAAGAATTTGTCCTTGGAGAAGGACTCACAGCCGAACTATGTTCGTTTCGAGCTAGAAGCTGATGATGGGGAATTTTGCTTCCCACCCGCCACCCACTTCATAGCCACTGTTGATGACTTAACTGACGTGCTTGATTATGGCTCCGAAGACAGCGATGGTATGGACGACGATGCCGACAAGGAGCAAGGCCAAGACCCGCCATTCACTGGACGTTGGGCGGCCACCTCTTCGTACGATGTGTACATGGTTGACACACCTAAAGAAGCTAGCAATGATGACAAAGAAGATCCAGTTGTGAATAAACCTTCTGAGACACAGTCCAAGCGTCGGCGCCCTAAACGCCGTTCTAAGCCTCGTCGCTCAAAAGATGGCAACACTGGCACCAGAGAAAATAGTACTCCGGGCGACGTCGAAAACAATGAAGACCCTGTTGGAGCTACATCCGAACAGGAGGAACAAGACAACGGGCAAGTTAACCTTGATAAACAGACCATGCCCAATTGCCCGGATGACGACAGTTATCATCCAGTCACCGAGGATGAGGAGAGCCTCAGCAGCGAGGATTTCATCGTGCCTGAGGCAACCCTCGACCAGGAGTGCTTCAAGCGCCAGCTAATAGCTACCGCAAGAAGCCTGAAGAAAAGGCAGCAACAGCTCCAAGCCGATCAAGACCTACTCATTGACTGATGGACCGATGTCCTGGCAGCCGAAGAATACGGCCTCAAGCGCCCAGCCAAGAGTTACCCGAAGCGCAGACTGCTACCTCAGTTCGATGAGGAGGCACCAGATCCCATACCTCCCTCGTGCAATGCGGAACGACCACCGCGTGGTCGGGACAGTGCGGCGGACTGACCACCCCGCGATCGGGACAAAACGGCAACTCATGCCGAACAGCAGAACGCCCCACCGCCCCGCAAAAACAGAGACAAAACAGCTCGGGACTATACATACGACCTTCGGCAGGAACTAGACAGTAGAGCAGGACACACCAGATCAATCTACGGATCGGGAGCATGCTTTCCGACTCGGGATGACGGCTACCTATTCGGACGTGAAAAACCTAGTAACGCCCAGGCCAATAACCGCAGACAAACTTCATCGGAGGTGCGCCGTGACGCGGCCCGATATAGAGGCGCCGCACACCCTCTCTGCTTCACAGACGAAGTACTGGATCACGAATTTCCCGAAGCATTCAAGCCCGTCAATATCGAATCATACGACTGAACAACCGATCCCGTAGTATGGATCGAAGATTTTATTCTCCACATACATATGGCTCGAGGAGATGACCTCCATGCCATCAAATACCTCCCACTGGCCAGCTAGACACTGGCTAAATAGCCTGCCTGAAAATTCCATCGGCAGTTGGGAGGACTTGGAAGAAGCCTTTCTGGACAACTTCCAAGGCACTTATGTCCGGCCACCAGACGCCGATGACTTAAGTCATATAGTTCAACAACCTGGAGAATCAGCCAGAAAATTCTGGACTAGGTTCCTAACCAAAAAGAACCAAATCGTTGACTGTCCGGATGCCGAAGCCCTAGCGGCCTTCAAACACAGCATCCGCGACGAATGGCTCGCCCGCCACCTCGGCCAAGAAAAGCCGAAATCCATGGCAGCCCTCACGACACTCATGACCCGCTTTTGCGCGGGTGAGGATAGTTGGCTGGCTCGTAGTACAAACACAGCCAACGAGGCAGGCCCCTCCGAGGCCAAAAACAGCACCGGCAAGGTCCGGCGCAATAAACACAAACGCCGAAGTAATGGCGATAACACCAATGACACGGCAGTTCACGCCGGATTCAGTGGCTCCAAGTCCGGCCAGCGAAAGAAGCCTTATAAAAGGAACAGCGAGAGACCATCCAGCTTGGACCGCATACTCGATTGTCCGTGCCAGATACATGGCACCCCAGACAAAGAAGCCAATCACACCAACAGAGATTGCCGAGTTTTCAAGCAAGCCAGCAAGTCAAACGCAGAAAGCAAGAAAACAGGATCGCAAAGCGAGGACGACGACGAAGAGCCCCGGCAGCCGAACACTGGAGGACAGAAAAAGTTTCCCCCTCGAGTCAAAACGGTGAATATGATATATGCTACACACATCCCCAAAAGGGAGCGCAAGCGAGCACTCAGGGACGTCTACGCGGTAGAGCCAGTCGCCCCGAAATTCAATCCGTGGTTATCATTCTCGATCACCTTCGATCGTCGAGATCATCCAACTAGTATCCACCATGGCGGTTCGGCCGCACTGGTCCTCGACCCAATCATCGACGGATTTCACCTAACACGAGTCCTAATGGACGGTGGTAGCAGCCTCAACCTGCTCTACCAGGATACAGTGTGGAAGATGGGCATTAATCCCTCACGAATCAAACCCACAAAGACTAACTTTAAAGGAGTCATACCAGGCGTAGAGGCCCGTTGTACGGGCTCAATCACGCTGGAGGTGGTCTTTGGCTCTCCGGACAACTTCCGAAGAGAAGAGCTAATCTTCGATATTGTCCCCTTCCGCAGCGGCTACCACGCACTACTCGGACGAACCGCATTCGCTAGATTCAACGCGGTGCCACACTATGCTTATCTCAAACTCAAGATGCCCGGTCCACGCGGCGTCATAACAGTCAGTGGAAATACGGAACGCTCTCTCCATACAGAAGAGCACACCGCCGCCCTAGCAGCAGAAGTAAAGAGCGGCCTTCTCAAGCAGCGCCATAATCCGGCGGTCGAGCCCCTGGACATCATTAAGAGGGTCCGGACTACACTGCAACAGGATAGCTTAGCTTGTCAAGAGCTCAATTAGCAATTGGGCCTCTGTCCCAGCCCTGACGAGGGACTGGCATTCACGCCGCGCGTACATAATTACGCCACGCGTACATAATTACGCATTCAAAACACCATGGGTACTGACGGAGGCATACTAAGCTCCCGATCCACAGTGCGGCTCGACCGCCCCTGGGATTTGCACACCTTTACTTTCCCTTTTTATTTCGGGCTTTTCGAGGTCTATTCGGACGACCCGCTTGCAGAACACACCAAGGAGGCAAGGAGCTCTAGCGTACAAGGAAATCCCCAGGTGATCTCTGCTAACGATTGCCATACTTATTTTACATACCCAGCTCGCCCTTGGTCATGGCATGTTAAATAGCCTTACTCGCTTATCGCATTACTTGTACAAGTACGCCTCGGCGTGTTAATCACATCACAAATAAAGGGTAGCATCAGCTTATTACTTAATTTTTCTCCTTTTTCCTTCGTATTCATTACTCATTGCACACGTACACTCTGGTACGTATTATTACGCCAGGGGCTTCATCACGCCCCACATTACAGCAATAAAAGTCCGAACACTTTTACAGTATAGTTCGGCACCCCGAACTTATAGCATTATATGCATCGCTCCGAATCATGTCTTTGGTCAATAGTTGGGTTGCCCGGCTCTTGTGCCTACTACCTTACGTTCCGCTATATCGGCTAGGGTAGTAAAGGGAGAACTACTGCGATTGTGTCCCGGTTCTTCCGGACGAGCACCTCAGTAGAGAAAGCCAAAAACTGACTGTCATGATGCGGCGAGAGCTGGTCAGCTGTTCGAGAGGTCCCAAATCGTTAGAGATTTTCTTCGCTTCATGCGAAGAATCGGTTTCCCCGATAAGGCGTGTGTCACACCCCTAGTTCGGTCTTCCGAATACCAGGGGCTTCGCCGAATTTCTTATTGTCAAACTCCTATGGCTAAGTCAGGGCGGTAAAGGTCGCATAGTCTGATTGCCTTGTTCATTGCGCTAAACACCTCCTTTAAGGACCATGATGTGGAATAAAGAGTGTTTAGATTTATCCCGAACACCCCCGTACTACCTACGTGGGGGCAGAAGCCGATGACTGGTCAACCCTCAGATTTCATAAACGGCCGCACAGGAGGTAAAATTTGAATCGCAAGCATTATATTACACAACATCATTGTTCCATATTACAGGACAGGATAATATGAATGTTTTCATGGGAATATAACATCCTTCGAACACTGCTCTGCCACAAGGCGACACCCCTCCAGGACACTACCAAAATATAGCTCGGGTCGACGACGCTCCTTGCCCTCAGGCGGCCCCTCGGTCACCAGCTTCTTGGCATCTACCTTCGCCCAATGCGTCTTGAAGCAGGCAAATGTCATTAGTGCACCTTCAATGCAGACCGATCGCTTCACGGCTTCGAGCCGTGGGCAGACACTCACGAGCCGCTTCACAAGTACGAAGTAACTGTTGGGTATGGGCTCGGCAGGCCACAGCCGGACTATCAGGTCCTTCATGGCCAGCTCGGCCGACCTGTGCAGCTCGACCAGCTATTTCAGTTGGTCGCTAGAGGGCACCGGATGTTCTGGTCCAAAATATTGAGACCAGAACAACTTCTCCGTAGACATCCCCCCTCGGCTCGATAAAACTCGGCAGCATCTGATATGCTGCGCGGAAGATTCGTAAACGCCCCTGGAAAACCCAAATTCGGGTCAGTACAAGGAATGTTTCCTTTGCCTACTGGCTTTGCATAGCGAAAGACTTACCCACCATAATCTTCTTGGCCGCCTGAATTTCATGGAGGGCACTCTAGGCTTCGGCTCGGGCATCCAGTGCGCTCTGACGGGCCGTTGCAAGTTTGGACTCTTGCGTCTTAAAATCGCGCTCCAAGGACTCGAGCTTCTCGACGGTGTCCTGGAGCTCTTTCTGGGCCTTGCTAACCAGGGCCTCGTGCTCCTCGTGTGCGGCGCGTTCCTTGGCCGCTTTGTCCTCGGCCTCAGCTAACGCCTTTTTGAGGGCCGCCACCTCGGTCGTGGCCATTAATAAAGTTCCTGACACTTTAGTCAGCTTGAACAATTTACTCTTCAATATACACGCAGGTTACTGCATACCTTGGCTATCCTCCAGCTGCTTCTTCACGAGGTCGAGCTCTTCCTCGGCCCGCTCCAGTTTCTGCTTCAGTCCGGAGACCTCCACGGTTTGAGCGGTAGCAGCCCGCAACGAGGCCTGCTTATTCACATAGACACCTTATACTAGACTCCTGCGAAAATTAATTTTGATCCTCTGTTCGGCTTTTCTTTCCAGACACCAAACAGAGCATCAGGGGCTACTGTCTACACTGTGATATTCTTCTTACAATTATGTACTCACCTCAAAGCCTGCTAGAAGGCTAGCGCAGGCTTCGGTCTGCCTGTTTTTTGCGGACTGAACCTTTTCAATCACCGTACCCATATGAGCACGGCGCTCATCCACAATGGAGGCGCCTTGCAGCGCTTCCAGTAGATGATCTGGCGCCTCTGGTTGGACAGAGGACACCGGTAGCACACCCCCTCCATTTAGGAAGGGCCATTTGCCGAACTCCGGAGCCATATAGGTCTCCGGAATAGAATCCGGCTGAGGGTCGAGTAGAACTCGGCCCGCACCGTCCGTCTCTGATACGTCTCCAACGTATCTATAATTTGTGATTGCTCCATGCTATATTATCTACTATTTTGGACATTATTGGGCTTTATTATTCACTTTTATATTATTTTTGGGACTAACCTATTAACCGGAGGCCTAGCCCAGAATTGCTGTTTTTTGCCTATTACAGAGTTTTGCAGAAAAGGAATATCAAAAAGAGTCCAAACGGAATGAAACCTTCGGGAATGTGATTTTTAGGAAGAATATGATCCAGGAGACTTGGACCCTACATCAAGAAACAAAAGAGGAGGCCACGAGGTAGGGGGGCGTGCCTACCCCCCAGGGCGCGCCCTCCACCCTCGTGGGCCCCCTGTTGCTCCACCGACGTACTCCTTCCTCCTATATATACCTACGTACCCCCAAACGATCAGATACGGAGCCAAAAACCTAATTCCACCGCCGCAACCTTCTATACCCATGAGATCCCATCTTGGGGCCTATTCCGGAGCTCCGCCGGAGGGGGCATCGATCACGGAGGGCTTCTACATCATCACCATAGCCCCTCCGATGAAGTGTGAGTAGTTTACCTCAGACCTTCGGGTCCATAGTTAGTAGCTAGATGGCTTCTTCTCTCTTTTTGGATCTCAATACAATGTTCTCCCCCTCTCTTGTGGAGATCTATTCGATGTAATCTTCTTTTTGCGGTGTGTTTGTTGAGACCGATGAATTGTGGGTTTATGATCAAGTTTATCTATGAACAATATTTGAATCTTCTGAATTCTTTTATGTATGATTGGTTATCTTTGCAAGTCTCTTCGAATTATCAGTTTGGTTTGGCCTACTAGATTGATCTTTCTTGCAATGGGAGAAGTGCTTAGCTTTGGGTTCAATCTTGCGGTGTCCTTTCCCAGTGACAGTAGGGGCAGCAAGGCACGTATTGTATTGTTGCCATCGAGGATAACAAGATGGGGTTTTTATCATATTGCATGAATTTATCCCTCTACATCATGTCATCTTGCTTAAGGCGTTACTCTCTTTTTATGAACTTAATACTCTAGATGCATGCTGGATAGCGGTCGATGAGTGGAGTAATAGTTGTAGATGCAGGCAGGAGTCGGTCTACTTGTCTCGGACGTGATGCATATATACATGATCATACCTAGATATTCTCATAACTATGCTCAATTCTGTCAATTGCTCGACAGTAATTTGTTCACCCACCGCAAAATACTTATGCTCTCGAGAGAAGCCACTAGTGAAACCTATGGCCCCCGGGTCTATCTTCATCATATTAATCTTCCAACACTTAGTTATTTCCCTTGCTTTTTACTTTGCTTTTATTTTACTTTGCATCTTTATCACAAAAATACCAAAAATATTATCCTATCATATATATCAGATCTCACTCTCGTAAGTGACCGTGAAGGGATTGACAACCCCTTATCGCGTTGGTTGCGAGGATTTATTTGTTTTGTGTAGGTGCGGGGGACTTGCGCGTAGCCTCCTACTGGATTGATACCTTGGTTCTCAAAAACTGGGGGAAATACTTACGCTACTTTGCTGCATCACCCTTTCCTCTTCAAGGGAAAACCAACACAGTGCTCAAGAGGTAGCAAGAAGGATTTCTGGTGCCGTTGCCGGGGAGGTCTACGCAAAAGTCAACATACCAAGTACCCATCACAATCCCTTATCTCCCGCATTACATTATTTGCCATTTGCCTCTCGTTTTCCTCTCCCCCACTTCACCCTTGCCGTTTTATTCGCCCTCTCTTTTCCGTTTGCTTTTTTTCGCTTGCTTTTTGTTTGCTCGTGTGTTGGATTGCTTGTTTATCACGATGGCTCAAGATAACACCAAATTATGTGACTTTACCAATACCAACAATAATGATTTCCTTAGCACTCCGATTGCTCCTCTTACCAATACTGAATCTTGTGAAATAATGCTGCTTTGTTGAATCTTGTCATGAAAGATCAATTCGCCGGCCTTCTAGTGAAGATGCCGCTACTCATCTAAATAGCTTCGTCGATTTATGTGATATGCAAAAGAAGAAAGATGTTGACAATGATATTGTTAAATTGAAGCTATTTCCTTTTTCGCTTAGAGATCGTGCTAAAGCTTGGTTTTCGTCTTTGCCTAAAAATAGTATTGATTCTTGGAACAAGTGCAAAGATGCTTTTATCTCTAAGTATTTTCCTCCCGCTAAGATCATCTCTCTTAGAAACGATATTATGAATTTTAAGCAACTTGATCATGAACATGTTGCACAAGCTTGGGAGAGGATGAAATTAATGATACGTAATTGCCCTACTCATGGTTTGAATTTGTGGATGATTATACAAAAAATTTATGCCAGATTGAATTTTGCTTCTAGAGATCTTTTAGATTCGGTCGCGGGAGGCACTTTTATGGAAATCACTTTAGGAGAAGCTACTAAACTCCTAGATAATATTATGGTTAATTATTCTCAATGGCACACTGAAAGATCTACTAATAAAAAAGTGCATGCGATAGAAGAAATTAATGTTTTGAGTGGAAAGATGGATGAACTTATGAAATTATTAGCTACTAAGAGTGTTTCTTCTGATCCTAATGATATGCCTTTGTCTACTTTGATTGAGAATAATAATGAATCTATGGATGTGAATTTTGTTGGTAGGAATAATTTTGGTAACAACGCGTATAGAGCAAACTTTAATCCTAGGCCTTATCCTAGCAATTCCTCTAATAATTATGGTAATTCCTACAACAACTTTTATGGAAATTTTAGTAAGATTCCCTATGAATTTGAGACTAGTGTTAAAGAGTTTATGAATTCGCAAAAGAATTTCAATGCTTTGCTTGAAGAGAAATTGCTTAAATTTGATGAATTGGCTAGGAACGTTGATAGAATTTCTCTTGATGTTGATTCTTTAAAGCTTAGATCTATTCCTCCTAAGCATGATATCAATGAGTCTCTCAAAGCCATGAGAATTTCCATTGATGAATGCAAAGAAAGAACCGCTAGGATGCGTGCTAAGAAAGATTGCTTTATGAAAGCGTGTTCTTCAAATTTCTATGAAAATAAAGATGAAGATCTAAAAGTTATTGATGTGTCCCCTATTAGATCTTTGTTTTGCCATATGAATCTTGATAACGATGGGACTGAATATGATCCACCTTTATCTAGAAGGTGTTCCAAAAATTCGGAGTTTTTAGATCTTGATGCTAAAATTTATAAAAGTGGGATTGAAGAAATCAAAACCTTAGATGCTAATAAACCTACTATTTTGGATTTCAAGGAATTTAGTTATGATAATTGCTCTTTGATAGATTGTATTTCCTTGTTGCAATCCGTGCTAAATTCTCCTCATGCTTATAGTCAAAATAAAGCGTTTACTAAACATATCGTTGATGCCTTGATGCAATCTTATGAAGAAAAACTTGAGTTGGAAGTTTCTATCCCTAGAAAACTTTATGATGAGTGAGAACCTACTATTAAAATTAAGATTAAGGATCATGAGTTCTATGCTTTATGTGATTTGGGTGCTAGTGTTTCTACTATTCCCAAAACTTTGTGCGATTTGCTAGATTTCCGTGATTTTGATGATTGCTCTCTAAACTTGCACCTTGCAGATTCCACTATTAAGAAACCTATGGGAAGAATTAATGATGTTCTTATTGTTGCAAATAGGAACTATGTGCCCGTAGAGTTTATTGTTCTCGATATAGATTGCAATCCTTCATGTCCTATTATTCGTGGTAGACCTTTCCTTAGAACGATTGGTGCAATTATTGATATGAAGGAAGGGAATATTAGATTCCAATTTCCATTAAAGAAAGGCATGGAACACTTCCCTAAGAAGAAAATAAAATTACCATATGAATCTATCATGAGAGCCACTTATGGATTGCTTACCAAAGATGGCAATACCTAGATCTATCCTTGTGTTTATGCCTAGCTAGGGGCGTTAAACGATAGCGTTTGTTGGGAGGCAACCCAATTTTATTTTTAGTTTTTTGCTTTTTGCTTATGTTTAGGAATAAATATTTGTTATAGCCTCTGGTTAGATGTGTTTTTATGTTTTAATTAGTGTTTGTGCCAAGTTAAACCTATAGGATCTTCTTGGATGATAGTTATTTGATCTTGCTGTAATTTCCAGAAACTTTCTGTTCACGAAAATAATTGTTAAAAATCACCAGAACGTGATAAAATAGTGATTCCAATTGCTGCTGATCAATAAACAAATTGTCTAGGTCGTCCTATTTTTTATGATGTTTTGGATTTCCAGAAGTTTGCGTTAGTTACAGATTTCTACAGACTGTTCTGTTTTTGACAGATTCTGTTTTTCGTGTGTTGTTTGCTTATTTTGATGAATCTATGGCTAGTAAAATAGTTTATAAACCATAGAGAAGTCGTAATACAGTAGTTTTAACACCAATATAAATAAAGAATGAGTTCATTACAGTACCTTGAAGTGGTCTTTTGTTTTCTTTCGCTAACGGAGCTCACGAGATTTTCTGTTGAGTTTTGTGTTGTGAAGTTTTCAAGTTTTGGGTGAAAGATTTTGATGGATTATGGAACAAGGAGTGGCAAGAGCCTAAGCTTGGGGATGCCCATGGCACCCCCAAGATAATCTAAGGACACCATAAATCCAAAGCTTGGGGATGCCCCGGAAGGCATCCCCTCTTTTGTCTACTTCCATCGGTAACTTTACTTGGAGCTATATTTTTATTCACCACATGATATGTGTTTTGCTTGGAGCGTCTTGTATGATTTGAGTCTTGCTTTTTAGTTTACCACAATCATCCTTGCTGTACACACCTTTTGAGAGAGCCATACATGATTTGGAATTTGTTAGAATACTCTATGTGCTTCGCTTATATCTTTTGAGTTATATAGTTTTGCTCTAGTACTTCACTTATATATTTAAGAGCATGGTGGTGGATTTGTTTTACAGAAACTATTGATCTCTCATGCTTCACTTAGATTATTTTGAGAGTCTTAAATAGCATGGTAATTTGCTTAAATAATCATAATATGCTTGGTATTCAAGATTAGTAAAAACTTTCTTATGAGTGTGTTGAATACTAAGAAAACTTTGATGCTTGATAATTGTTTTGAGATATAAAGATCGTGATATTAGAGTCATGCTAGTTGAGTAGTTGTGAATTTGAGAAATACATGTGTTAAAGTTTGTGATTTCCGTAGCATGCACGTATGGTGAACCGTTATGTGATGAAGTCGGAGCATAATTTATTTATTGATTGTCTTCCTTATGAGTGGCGGTCGGGAACGAGCGATGGTCTTTTCCTACCAATCTATCCCCCTAGGAGCATGCGCGTAATACTTTGCTTTGATAACTTGTAGATTTTTGCAATAAGTATATGAGTTCTTTATGACTAATGTTGAGTCCATGGATTATACGCACTTTCTTCCTTCCACCATTGCTAGCCTCTCTAATACCGCGCACTTTTCGCCGGTATCATACACCCACCATAAACCTTCCTCAAAACAGCCACCATACCTACCTATCATGGCATTTCCGCAGCCATTCCGAGATATATTGCCATGCAACTTTCCACCGTTCCGTTTATTATGACACGCTCCATCATTGTCATATTGCTTAGCATGATCATGTAGTTGACATCGTATTTGTGGCAAAGCCACCGTTCATAATTCTTTCATACATGTCACTCTTGATTCATTGCATATCCCGGTACACCGCCAGAGGCATTCATATAGAGTCATATTTTGTTCTAAGTATCGAGTTGTAATTGTTGAGTTGTAAGAAAATAAAAGTGTGATGATCTTCATTTTTAGAGCATTGTCCCAAGTGAGGAAAAGGATGATGGAGACTATGATTCCCCCACAAGTCGGGATGAGACTCCGGATGAAAAATAAATAAATAAATAAATAAGAGGCCATAAAAAAAGAGAAAGCCCCAAAAAATGAGAGAAAAAGAGAGAAGGGACAATGTTACTATCCTTTTGCCACACTTGTGCTTCAAAGTAGCACCATGATCTTCATGATAGAGAGTCTCTCATTTTGTCACTTTCATATACTAGTGGGAATTTTTCATTATAGAACTTGGCTTGTATATTCCAATGATGGGCTTCCTCAAAATGCCCTAGGTCTTCGTGAGCAAGCGAGTTGGATGCACACCCACTTAGTTTCTTTTGTTGAGCTTTCATATACTTATAGCTCTAGTGCATCCGTTGCATGGCAATAACTACTCACTCACATTGATATCTATTGATGGGCATCTCCATAGCCCGTTGATACGCCTAGTTGATGTGAGACTATCTTCTCCCTTTTTGTCTTCTCCACAACCACCATTCTGTTCCACATATAGTGCTATGTCCATGGCTCACGCTCATGTATTGCGTGAAGATTGAAAAAGTTTCAGAACGTCAAAAGTATGAAACAATTGCTTGGCTTGTCATCTGGGTTGTGCATGATTTAAATACTTTGTGTGGTGAAGATAGAGCATAGCCAGACTATATGATTTTGTAGGGATAACTTTCTTTGGCCATGTTATTTTGAGAAGACATAATTGCTTTGTTAGTATGCTTGAAGTATTATTATTTTTATGTCAATATTAAACTTTTGTCTTGAATCTTTCCGATCTGAATATTCATACCACAATTAAGAAGAATTACATTCAAATTATGCCAAGTAGCACTCCGCATCAAAAATTCTGTTTTTATCATTTACCTACTCGAGGACGAGCAGGAATTAAGCTTGGGGATGCTTGATACGTCTCCAACGTATCTATAATTTTTGATTGCTCCATGCTATATTATCTACTGTTTTGGACATTATTGGGCTTTATTATTCACTTTTATATTATTTTTGGGACTAACCTATTAACCGGAGGCCCAACCCAGAATTGTTGTTTTTTGCCTATTTCGGAGTTTCGCAGAAAAGGAATATCAGACGGAGTCCAAACGGAATGAAACCTTCGGGAACGTGATTTTTAGGAAGAATATGATCCAGGAGAGTTGGACCCTACATCAAGAAACAAAAGAGGAGGCCACGAGGTAGGGGGCGCGCCTACCCCCCAGGGCGTGCCCTCCACCCTCGTGAGCTCGCTGTTGCTCCACCGACGTACTGCTTCCTCCTATATATACCTACGTACCCCCAAACGATCAGATACGGAGCCAAAAACCTAATTCCACCGCCGCAACCTTCTATACCCACGAGATCCCATCTTTGGCCCTATTCCGGAGCTCCGCCGGAGGGGGCATCGATCACGGAGGGCTTCTACATCATCACCATTGCCCCTCCGATGAAGTGTGAGTAGTTTACCTCAGACCTTCGGGTCCATAGTTAGTAGCTAGATGGCTTCTTCTCTCTTTTTGGATCTCAATACAATGTTCTCCCCCTCTCTTGTGGAGATCTATTCGATGTAATCTTCTTTTTGCGGTGTGTTTGTTGAGACCGATGAATTGTGGGTTTATGATCAAGTTTATCAATGAACAATATTTGAATCTTCTGAATTCTTTTATGTATGATTGGTTATCTTTGCAAGTCTCTTCGAATTATCAGTTTGGTTTGGCCTACTAGATTGATCTTTCTTGCAATGGGAGAAGTGCTTAGCTTTGGGTTCAATCTTGCGGTGTCCTTTCCCAGTGACAGTAGAGGCAGCAAGGCACGTATTGTATTATTGCCATCGAGGATAACAAGATGGGGTTTTTATCATATTGCATGAATTTATCCCTCTACATCATGTCATCTTGCTTAAGGTGTTACTCTGTTTTTATGAACTTAATACTCTAGATGCATGCTCGATAGCGATCGATGAGTGGAGTAATAGTAGTAGATGCAGGCAGGAGTCGGTCTACTTGTCTCGGACGTGATGCCTATATACATGATCATACCTAGATATTCTCATAACTATGCTCAATTCTGTCAATTGCTCAACAGTAATTTGTTCACCCACCGTAAAATACTTATGCCCTCGAGAGAAGCCACTAGTGAAACCTATGGCCCCCGGGTCTATCTTCATCATATTAATCTTCCAACACTTAGTTATTTCCTTTGCTTTTATTTTACTTTGCATCTTTATCACAAAAATACCAAAAATATTATCCTATCATATATATGAGATCTCACTCTCGTAAGTGACCGTGAAGGGATTGACAACCCCTTATCGCGTTGGTTGCGAGGATTTATTTGTTTTGTGTAGGTGCGAGGGACTTGCGCGTAGCCTCTTACTGGATTGATACCTTGCTTCTCAAAAACTGAGGGAAATACTTACGCTACTTTGCTGCATCACCCTTTCCTCTTCAAGGGAAAACCAACGCAGTGCTCAAGAGGTAGCAGTCTTTGTAGGGGATTTTCCACCCATGTATCCGGCGGTCCGGGAGTCATCCTGGGGCGCCGCCCTGATGATCTTCGGAGCCTTCCCCCGGTCCGAGGACGCCCTTTGAGACGCTCCTCGTCATCACCCTTGGTCGAAGGGGAGTAAGCGGGCGGCGGTGACATGTTGGCCCTCTCCTTTGGGTCCAGCGAACCTTCTGATTAAGATAGCGGAGAGCTGTCCCGAGCCGGACTGCAATAACACGATTCAAACATTGCAAGGCGGAAAGGACGAACATTCGGGCGTGCATAAGGATTTTTGATACTTACGATGTGGCTCGAGGCTTGGCCCGGGAAGGCCGCTCCAGACTGCTATCGACATCCCACGCGGAGTTACCCGCGGGGGAGCCTTTTCCCCTCTTGGGTGCCTTCGCCTCCAGGTTCTTAGAGGCCGCCCTCTTCTTCCTCCCCGCCTCAGGTGGGGAGTCATCTTATTCTTCCTCCTCTTTGTTGTCGTCTTCGGTGGACGAAGAGCGAGTCTCGTCTTCGGACATCACGTCCGAAGCTCCTTTTCGGCGAAGGCCACTCCTGGTCCCCTTGGCCGCTTTGTTGGCCTTCTTCTCCGGCACATCATAAGGCGCCGGAAACAACATCTTCGTCAGAAGTGGGAATTCTTGCTCCTCAGGAAGCGGAGCCGGACAGTTAATCCGCCCCGCCACCTCGATCCAGGCCTGGCGAAGTGGATGGGAGAGCTTAGAATCCATCCTCAAAATATGCCAGTAAAGGATATACCTTGAAAACATTAAAAGACTTACCGAATTGGCCTGGTGTTTTAAGCTAAGCCCGCGATCTTCAGTCGTGGGCGGTGGCGTCTCGCCAACCTTGAAGAGCACTTTCCAGATATCTTCGTGCGTCGCGCCGAAGAGCTCTAGTAGCGTCTGGTGCTTGGCTGGGTCATACTCCCACAAATAGCAAGTCCGACGTTGGCACGGAAGGATCCGGCGAATGAGCATAACCTGGATCACATTGAAAAGCTTGATGTTCTTGGTTATCATGTTCTGGACGCACGTCTGGAGCCCAGTTATCTCATTCGAAGATCCCCAGGTCAGGCCCTTCTCTTGCCAGGAAGTGAGCCGCATCGGAACTCCGGATCGGAATTCGGGGGCCGCTGCCCAGTTGGTGTCACGTGGCTCAGTGATGTAAAACCACCCCGATTTCCATCCCTTCACTGTCTCCGCAAAGGAGCCTTCGGGCCAGGTGACATTGGGCATCTTGCCCACCATGGCGCCTCCGCACTCTGCTTGTTAACCGCTAGCCACCTTCGGTTTCACATTGAAGGTCTTCAGCCATAGGCCGAAGTGAGGTGGGATGCGGAGAAAGGCCTCGCACACGACAATAAATGCCGAGATATTGAGGATAAAATTGGGGGCCAGATCATGGAAGTCCAGCCCATAGTAAAACATAAATCCGCGGACAAACGGGTGGAGAGGGAATCCCAGCCCGCGGAAAAAGTGTGTGAGAAACACGACCCTCTCATGGGGCTCGGGAGTAGGGATGATTTGCCCTTTTGCCGGGAGTCGGTGAGCAATCTCCTTGGCTAAATATCCGGCCTCCCGGAGCTCCGTGATGTCCTTCCTCTTGACGGAGGAGGCCATCCACTTGCCTCCAGCTCCGGATCCGGACATGTTTGGAGTGCTTTCTCGAACGAGGAAAAGCTAAAGCTTGGGCGCTGGAGCTCAAGGACGGAAGGACTGAAGGAGAGAAAGGGTGTGGGTGAAGGAAGAGAATCCTTATCCCCTTATAAAGGCCGCGAATATCAAGCGCCTCCCCACTCGCCCTAAAAAGTCGCCTATTCCCAAGGGCTGTATAAACGGCACGGTTGGGTTACCCATGCCTGCATTGATGAGAATCCCGCAATAAAGGGACACGATCTCTGCTTTGACAAGACGTGCCAATGGCAACCGCGTCTTGAAACGTGGAACAGTGAACACAAAACAGTCCGAAGTTATGGCCGGGCTGACGTAATGTCATGATGTAAAAAGCTGTCAGCGGATGGGACTCGTGCAAGTATTATATTCTATCTACGGTTATGTGTGGTACAAGTTACAGGTCCGGATAGAATCGTCGCATCCGAAGACTATCTTGGAGTTCAGGAAAAGGGAACCCGCCTTGCAATGCCGAAGACAATCTGCGCGCCAAACTCCTCGTCATTGAAGCCAGGTTCAGGGGCTACTGAGGGAGTCCTGGACTAAGGGGTCCTCGGGCGTCCGGCCTGTTATCCATAGTCCGGACTGATGGGCTATGAAGACATGAAGGCCGAAGACTGTACCCGTGTCCGGATAGGACTCTTCTTGGCGTGGAAGGCAAGCTTGGCGATCAACAGTGAAGATTCTTTCCTATGTAACCGACTCTATGTAACCCTAGATCCCTCTGGTGTCTATATAAACTGGAGGGCATAGTCCGGATAGGAGACATTCATTACCATAGTCATACAGGCTAGGCCTCTAAGGTTTAGCCATTACGATCTCGTGGTAGATCAAATCTTGTAACACTCATATTCATCAAGATCAATCAAGCAGGAAGTAGGGTATTACCTCCATAGAGAGGGCTCGAACCTGGGTAAACATCGTGTCCCCCATCTCCTGCAACCATCGACCTTAGACGCACAGTTCGGGACCCCCTACCCGCGATCCGCCGGTTTTGACACCGCCAAGGAGGGGGCCAGGGTCACCGAGGCCAAGCAGCTTGCCGCGGCCGTGCCACCTCTGGCGCAGAAGGAGGGGGCGGCCCGCACGCCCCCGTGGCTGGGTCGTCTTCCCGAGGCGCGGAGGCCCGGCCTCAGGAGGAGGCGATCTCTGCGGCCAAACCGTCTCTGGAGGCACCCGCCCTCAGCTCTCCTGCTGAGGTCCCGAAGGCTTCGGAGCCCCCGACCCTCTCTGCCGCTGCTGCCTCGCCGATCCTGGCGCTGACGCTGTCTCCTTCCCCGTCCATCACGCCGCTGGACCGCGGATCTTCTGCCGCGCCTGATGCTCTGGAGAAGGCTCTTTCCGCGTTGAACTAGCTTCGTGACAATCTTCAGGGCGCCAACCGGCGCCTGGCGTCGGGGCGCTTGGAGCTGATCTCAGGATGGCTCCGGGCTGACGCGTCCGTCAGGGCGGCCTGGCGCCAGGCCGTGGCGGCCTCAGAGGAGGGCAAACATGCTGTCAGCCTGGCCGCGGCTGCCCGCGATGTGGCGGTGAAGGATGCTGAGGCTGCTGAGGAGCGCTGCCGAGCGGCGGAGGCCGAGCTAAAGACCCTCTGTGACGGGAAGGCCACCGAGGCCCGCCAGCTCAAGGTGCGGGAAGAGGAGCTGAAGGCTCGTGAGGCTGCAGTTGCTGACCGCGACGCCGAGCTGGAGCAAGCGAGCCAGGAGCAGGCTGCAGAGCGCGGCTGCCTGGAGAAGCTGAAGGAGAAGGTGGAGGCAGAGAAGGCCCAGGTGGAGGCCAAGGCGAAAGTTCTTGCCGAAGGGCGTGCTGCCTTCGACTCCCTTGAGAAGAGGTCCCACAAGGCACTGCGGGAGCTCTACGGAAGGGGGTTGAAGGAGCCGCTGGTGACTGCTGAGCAAGGCCCCGCCAAGCTGCTCCCCCAGCTTGTCACGGCGCTCGAGGGCGTTGTCGATGGAGTCGGCCCCATGGTGGAAGGGGAAGCTGAAGGAAATATGCCCTAGAGGCAATAATAAAGTTGTTATTTATATTTCCTTATATCATGATAAATGTTTATTATTCATGCTAGAATTGTATTAACCGGAAACTTAGTACATGTGTGAATACATAGACAGACAGAGTGTCACTAATATGCCACTACTTGACTAGCTCGTTGAATCAAAGATGCTTAAGTTTCCTAGCCATAGACATGAGTTGTCATTTGATTAACGGGGTCACATCATTAGAGAATGATGTGATTGACTTGACCCATTCCGTTAGCTTAGCACTTGATCGTTTAGTTTGTTGCTATTGCTTTCTTCATGACTTATACATGTTCCTATGACTATGAGATTATGCAACTCCCGAATACTGGAGGAACACTTTGTGTGCTATCAAACGTCACAACGTAACTGTGTGATTATAAAGATGCTCTACAGGTGTCTCCGATGGTGTTTGTGAAGGAAATATGTCCTAGAGGCAATAATAGTTATTATTTATTTCCTTATTTCATGATAAATGTTTATTATTCATGCTAGAATTGTATTAACCGGAAACTTAGTACATGTGTGAATACATAGCCAAAACAAAGTGTCCCTAGTATGCCTCTACTTGACTAGCTCGTTTATCAAAGATGGTTATGTTTCCTAACCATAGACATGTGTTGTCATTTGATGAAACGGGATCACATCATTAGGATAATGATGTGATGGACAAGACCCATCCGTTAGCTTAGCACTATGATTGTTTAGTTTATTGCTATTGCTTTCTTCATGACTTATACATGTTCCTATGACTATGAGATTATGCAACTCCCGAATACCAAAGGAACACTCAGTGTGCTATCAAACATCACAACGTAACTGGGTGATTATAAAGATGCTATATAGTTGTCTCCGATGGTGTTTGTTGAGTTGGCATAGATCGAGATTAGGATTTGTCACTCTGATTGTCGGAGAGGTATCTCTAGGCCCTCTCGGTAATGCACATCACTATAAGCCTTGCAAGCAATGTGACTAATGAGTTAGTTGCGGGATGATGCATTACAGAACTAGTAAAGAGACTTGCCGGTAACGAGATTGAACTAGGTATGATGATACCAACGATTGAATCTCGAGCAAGTAAGATACTGATGACAAAGGGAAAACCGTATGTTGTTATGCGGTTTGACCGATAAAAATCTTCGTAGAATATGTAGGAGCCAATATGAGCATCTAGGTTCCGCTATTGGTTATTGACCGAAGATGTGTATCGGTCATTCTACATAGTTCTCGAACCCGTAGGGTCCGCACGCTTAACGTTCGATGACGATTTGTATTATGAGTTATGTGATTTGATGACCGAAGTTTGTTCGGAGTACCGGATGAGATCACGGACATGACGAGGAGTCTCGAAATGGTCAAGAGGTAAAGATCGATATATTGGAAGGCTATTTTCGGACATCGGAAAGGTTCCGAGTGATTCGGGTATTTTTCGGAGTACCGGAGAGTTACGGGAATTCGCCAGGGAAGTAGTGAGCCTTAATGGGCCATACGGGAAAGGAGAAAAGGGCCTCAAGGGGTGGCCGCACGCCCCCCCCCCCCCATGGCAAGTCCGAATTGGATTAGGGAGGGGGCGGCGCCCCCCTCTCTTTCCTTCTCCCTCTCCTAATCCTAGTTGGACTCCCCCTATAGGCGCGCCCCTCCTAGGCCGGCCAAGGGGGCACCCCAAAGCACAACAGACAATCTCTTAGCCGTGTGCGGTGCCCCCCTCCACAGTTTTACACCTCGGTCATATCGTCGTAGTGCTTAGGCGAAGCCCTACGCCTGTAACTTCATCATCACCGTCACCACGCCGTCGTGCTGACGAAACTCTCCCTCGGCCTCAACTGGATCAAGAGTTCGAGGGACGTCACCGAGATGAACGTGTGCAGATCGCGGAAGTGCCGTGTGTTCGGTACTTGGATCGCGAAGACGTTTGACTACATCAACCGCGTTACTAAACGTTTCCGCTTTAATTTCGGTCTACGAGGGTACGTGGACACACTCTCTCGCTCGTTGCTATGCATCACCTAGATAGATCTTCCGTGATCGTAGGAATTTTTTTGAAATTACTGCGTTCCCCAATAGTGGCATCCGAGCCAGGTCTATGCGTAGAACACAAAGAGTTGTGGGCAATAATAGTCATACTGCTTACCAGCATGTCATACTTTGATTCGGCGGTATTGTTGGATGAAGCAGCCCAGACCGACATTACATGACTGCGTTCATGAGGCTGGTTCTACCGCCGTGCTTCGCACACAGGTAGCTAGTGGGTGTCTGTTTCTCCAACTTTAGTTGAATCAAGTGTGACTACGCCCAGTCCTTGTTGAAGGTTAAAACAACACACTTGACGAAAAATCGTTGTGGTTTTGATGCGTAGGTAAGAACGGTTCTTGCTAAGCCCGTAGCAGCCTCATAAAACTTGCAACAACAAAGGAGAGGACGTCTAACTTGTTTTTGCAGGGCTTGTTGTGATGTGACATGGTCAAGACGTGATGAGATATAAGTTGTTGTATGAGATGATCATGTTTTGTTGAAGTTATCGGCAACTTGCAGAAGCCTTATGGTTGTCTCTTTATTGCATAAGATGCAAGCGCCAAATAATTGCTTTACCTTATCGCTACGCGATAGCAATAGTTGCAAGAGCAATAGTTGGCGAGACGACCATGTGACGACACGTTGATAAAGATCAAGATGATGGAGATCATGGTGTCATGCCGGTGACGATAGAGATCATGACGGTACTTTGGAGATGGAGATCAAAGGCACAAGATGATCATGGCCATATCATGTCACATATTTTGATTGCATGTGATGTTTATATTTTATGCATCTTATTTTGCTTAGTACGGTGGTAGCATTATAAGATGATCCCTCACTAAAATTTCAAGGTATAAGTGTTCTCCCTGAGTATGCACCGTTGCGACAGTTCGTCGTGCCGAGACACCACGTGATGATCGGGTGTGATAAGCTCTACGTTCAAATACAATGGGTGCAAGCCAATTTCGCACACGCAGAATACTCGGGTTAAACTTGACGAGCCTAGCATATGCAGATATGGCCTCGGAACACTGAGACCAAAAGGTCGAGCGTGAATCATATAGTAGATATGATCAACATAGTGATGTTCACCATTGAAAACTGCTCCATCTCACGTGATGATCGGACATGGTTTAGTTGATATGGATCACGTGATCATTTATATGACTAGAGGGATGTCTATATAAGTGGGAGTTCTTAAGTAATATGATTAATTGAACTTTAATTTATCATGAACTTAGTCTTGATAGTATTTGCATAACTATGTTGTAGATCAATAGCTCGCGATGTAGCTCCCCGTTTATTTTTTATATGTTCCTAGAGAAAAATAAGTTGAAAGATGATAGTAGCAATGATGCGGACTTGGTCCGTGATCTGAGGATTATCCTCATTGTTGCACAAAAGAATTATGTCCTTGATGCACCGCTAGGTGACAGACCTATTGCAGGAGCAGATGCAGACGTTATGAACGTTTGACAAGCTCGGTATGATGACTACTTGATAGTTTAGTGCACCATGCTTCACGGCTTAGAACCGGGACCTCAAAAATGTTTTGAACGACATGGAGCATATGAGATGTTCCAAGAGTTGAAATTTGTATTTCAAACTCATGCCCGTGTTAAGAGGTATGAGACCTCTGACAAGTACTTTGCCTACAAGATGGAGGAGAATAGCTCAGCTAGTGAGCATGTGCTCAGAATGTCTGAGTACTACAATCACTTGAATCAAGTGGGAGTTAATCTTCCAGATAAGATAGTGATTGACAGAGTTCTCTAGTCACTATCACCAAGTTACTAGAACTTCGTGATGAACTATAATATGCATGGGATAACGAAAACAATTCCCAAGCTCTTCGCGATGCTAAAATCGGCGAAGGTAGAAATCAAGAAAAAGCATCAAGTGTTGATGGTTGACAAGACCACTAGTTTCAAGTAAAAGGGCAAGGGAAAGAAAGGGAACTTCAAGAAGAATGGCAAGAAAGTTGTCACTCCCATGAAGAAGCCCAAAGCTAGACCCAAGCCTGAAACTGAGTGCTTCCACTACAAAGGACATGGTCACTGGAAGCAGAACTGCCCAAAATACTTGACGGATAAGAAGGATGGAAAAGTGAACAAAAGTATATATATGATATACATGTTATTGATGTGTACCTTACTAGTGTTCATAGTAGCCCCTGGGTATTTGATACTGGTTCAGTTGCTATGATTAGTAACTCGAAAAAAGAGTTACAAAATGAACAAAGACTAGTTGAGGGCAAGGTGACAATGTGTGTTGGAAGTGATTCCAAGGTTGATAAGATCACCATCGCACACTCCCTTTACCTTCGGGATTAGTGTTGAACCTAAAATAAATGTTATTTGGTGTTTGCGTTGAGCATAATATGATTGGATCATGTTTATTGCAATACGGTTATTCATTTAAGTCAAAGAATAATTGTTATTTTGTTTACATGAATAAAACCTTTTGTAGTCATACACCCAAGGTGAATGGTTTATTGAATCTCGATCATAGTGATACACATATTCATAATATTGATGCCAAAAGATGCAAAGTTGATAATGATAGTGCAACATATTTGTGGCACTGCCGTTTAGGTCATATTGGAGTAAAGCGCATGAAGAAACTCCATGCTGATGGGCTTTTGGAATTACTTGATTATGAATCACTTGATGCTTGCGAACCATGCCTCATGGCCAAGATGACTAAGACTCCGTTCTCCGGAACAATGAAGCGAGCAACAGACTTGTCGGAAATAATACATACTGATGTATGCGGTCCGATTATTGTTGAGGCTCGCGGCAGGTATCGTTATTTTCTGACCTTCATAGATGATTTGAACAGATATGGGTATATCTACTTGATGAAACATAAGTCTCAAACATTTGAAAAGTTCAAAATTTTCAGAGTGAAGTGGAAAATCATCGTAACAAGAAAATAAAGTTTCTACGATCTGATCGCGGAGAAGAATATTTGAGTTACGAGTTTGGTCTTCATTTGAAACGATGTGGAATAGTTTCGCAACTCACACCACCTGGAACACCACAGCGTAATGGTGTATCCGAACGTCATAACCACACTTTATTAGATATGGTGCGATCTATGGTGTCTCTTACCGATGTACCACTATCGTTTTGGGGTTATGCATTAGAGACAGCTGCATTCACGTTAAATAGGGCACCATCTAAATCCGTTGAGATGACACCGTTTGGAAAGAAACCTAAGCTATCATTTCTTAAAGTTTGGGGCTGCGATGCTTATGTGAAAAAGCTTCAACCTGATAAGCTCGAACCCAAATCGAAAAAATGTGTCTTCATAGGATACCCAAAAGAGACTTTTGGGTACACCTTCTATCACATATCCGAAGGCAAAATATTCGTTGCTAAGAATGGATGCTTTCTAGAGAAGGAGTTTCTATCGAAAGAAGTGAGTGGGAGGAAAGTAGAACTTGATAAGGTAATTGTACCTTCTCCCGAATTGGAATGTAGTACATCACAGAAATCAGTTCCAGTGATTCCTACACCAGTCAGTGAGGAAGCTAATGATGATGATCATGAAACTTCAGATCAAGTTACTACTGAACCTCGTAGGTCAACCAGATTATGGTCCGCACCAGAGTGGTACAGTAATCCTTTCTGGAAGTCATGTTACTAGACCATGACGAACCTACAAACTATGAGGAAGCGATGATGAGCCCAGATTCCGCAAAATGGCTTGAGGCCATGAAATCTAAGATGGGATCCATGTATGAGAACAAAGTATGGACTTTGGTTGACTTGCCCGATGATCGGCAAGCCATTGAGAATAAATGGATCTTCAAGAGGAAGACGGACGCCGATAGTAGTGTTACTATCTACAAAGCTCGAATTGTCGCAAAAAGTTTTTGACAAGTTCAAGGTGTTGACTACGATGAGATTTTCTCACTCGTCGCGATGCTTAAGTCTGTCCGAATCATGTTAGCAATTGCCACATTTTATGAAATCTGGCAAATGGATGTCAAAACTGCATTCCTTAATGGATTTCTTAAAGAAGAGTTGTATATGATACAACAAGAAGGTTTTTTCAATCCTAAAGGTGCTAACAAAATGTGCAAGCTCCAGCGATCCATCTATGGACTGGTGCAAGCATCTCGGAGTTGGAATATACGCTTTGATGTGTTGATCAAAGCATATAGTTTTATATAGACTTGCGGTGAAGCCTGTATTTACAAGAAAGTGAGTGGGAGCACTACAACTTTTCTGATAAGTATATGTGAATGACATATTGTTGATCGGAAATGATGTAGAATTTTTTGGAAAGCATAAAGGAGTGTTTGAAAGGAGTTTTTCAAAGAAAGACCTCGGTGAAGCTGCTTACATATTGAGCATCAAGATCTATTGAGATAGATCAAAACGCTTGATAAGATTTTTCAATGAGTACATACCTCGATAAGATTTTGAAGGAGTTCAAAATGGATCAGTCAAAGAAGGAGTTCTTGCCTGTGTTGCAAGGTGTGATGTTGAGTAAATACTCAAAACCCGACCACGGCAGAAAATAGAAAGAGAATGAAAAGTCATTCCCTATGCCTCAGCCATAGGTTCTATAAAGTATGCCATGTTGTGTACCAGACCAATTGTATAGCCTGCCCTGAGTTTGGCAAGGGAGTATAATAGTGATCTAGGAGTAGATCACTGGATGGTGGTCAAAATTATCCATAGAGGACTAAGGAAATATTTCTTGGTTATGGAGGTGATAAAGAGTTCGTCCTAAAGAGTTACGTTGATGCAAGCTTTTACACCGATCCGGATGACTCTAAGTCTCAATATGAATACATATTGAAATTGGGAGCAATTTGCTAAATAGGTCCATGCAGAGCATTGTAGACATAGAAAATTTGCTAAATACATACGGCTTTGAATGTGGCAGACCCATTGACTAAACTTCTCTCACAAGCAAAACATGATCACACCTTAGTACTCTTTTGGTGTTAATCACATGGCGATGTGAACTCGATTACTAACTATAGCAAACCCTTTGAGTATTGGTCACATGGCGATGTGAACTACGGGTGTTAATCACATGGTGGTGTGAACTATTGGTGTTAAATCACAAGGCGATGTGAACTAGATTATTGACTCTAGTGCAAGTGGGAGACTGAAGGAAATATGCCCTAGAGGCAATAATAATAATTATTTATTTCATGATAAATGTTTATTATTCATGCTAGAATTGTATTAACCGGAAACTTAGTACATGTGTGAATACATAGACAAAACAAAGTGTCCCTAGTAAGCCTCTACTTGACTAGCTCATTTATCAAAGATGGTTATGTTTCCTAACCATAGACATGTGCTGTCATTTGATGAACGGGATCACATCATTAGGAGAATGATGTGATGGACAAGACCCATCCGTTATCTTAGCACTATGCTTTGTTTAGTTTATTGCTATTGCTTTCTTCATGACTTATACATGTTCCTATGACTATGAGATTATGCAAGTCCCGAATACCAGAGGAACACTTAGTGTGCTATCAAACGTCACAATGTAACTGGGTGATTATAAAGATGCTCTACAGGTGTCTCCGATGGTGTTTGTTGAGTTGGCATAGATCGAGATTAGGATTTGTCACTCCGATTGTCGGAGAGGTATCTCTGGGCCCTCTCGGTAATGCACATCACTATAAGCCTTGCAAGCAATGTGACTAATGAGTTAGTTGCGAGATGATGCATTACGGAATGAGTAAAGAGACTTGCCGGTAACGAGATTGAACTAGGTATGATGACACCGATGATCGAATCTCGGGCAAGTAACATACCGATGACAAAGGGAACAACGTATGTTGTTATGCGGTTTGACC
This sequence comes from Aegilops tauschii subsp. strangulata, assembly GCF_002575655.3. Lineage (NCBI taxonomy): Eukaryota > Viridiplantae > Streptophyta > Magnoliopsida > Poales > Poaceae > Aegilops > Aegilops tauschii. The sequence goes on from NC_053039.3 coordinate 493,761,511, forward strand.
GATAAAGATCTTCGTAGAATATGTAGGAGCCAATATGAGCATCCAGGTTCCGCTATTGGTTATTGACCGAAGATGTGTCTCGGTCATGTCTACATAGTTCTCGAACCCGTAGGGTCCGCACGCTTAACGTTCAATGACGATTTGTATTATGAGTTATGTGATTTGATGACCGAAGTTTGTTCGGAGTCTCGGATGAGATCACATACATGACGAGGAGTCTCAAAATGGTCGAGGGGTAAAGATCGATATATTGGAAGGCTATATTCGGACATCGGAAAGATTCCGAATGATTCGGGTATTTTTCAGAGTACCGGAGAGTTACGGGAATTCGCCGGGGGAAGTAGTGGTCCTTAATGGGCCATACGGGAAAGGAGAGAAAGGCCTCAAGGGTTGGCCACATGCCCCCCATGGCAAGTACGAATTGGACTAGGGAGGGGGCGGTGCCCCCTCTCTTTCCTTCTCCCTTTCCTACTCCTTCCCTCTCTCCCCTCTTGGAAAAGGAAGGAGACTCCAACTAGGATTGGGAATCCTAGTTGGACTCCCCCTATAGGCGCGCCCCTCCTAGGCTGGCCTCTTCCTCCTCCCTCCTTTATATACGTGGCCAAGGGGGCACCCCCAAAGCACAACAGACAATCTCTTGGCCGTGTGCGGTGCCCCCCTCCACAGTTTTACACCTCGGTCATATCGTCGTAGTGCTTAGGCGAAGCCTTGCGCCGGTAACTTCATCATCACCGTCACCACGCCGTCGTGCTGACGAAACTCTCCCTCGGCCTCAATTGGATCAAGAGTTCGAGGGACGTCACCAATACGTGTGCAGATCGCGGAGGTGCCGTGCATTCGGTACTTGGATCGTTTGGATCGAGAAGACGTTCGACTACATCAACCGCATTACTAAACGCTTCCGCTTTATTTCGGTCTACGAGGGTATGTGGACACACTCTTCCGCTCGTTGCTATGCATCACCTAGATAGATCTTGCGTGATCGTAGGAATTTTTTTTAAATTACTGCGTTCCCCAACAGTTTGTTGAGTTGGCATAGATTGAGATTAGGATTTGTCACTCCGATTGTCGGAGAGGTATCTCTGGGCCCTCTCGGTAATGCACATCGCTAAAATTCTTGCAAGCAATGTGACTAATGAGTTAGTTGCAGGATGATGCATTACGGAACGAGTAAAGAGACTTGCCGGTAACGAGATTGAAGTAGGTATTGAGATACCAACGATCGAATCTCGGGCAAGTAACATATCGATGACAAAGGGAACAACGTATGTTGTTATGCGGTTTGACCGATAAAGATCTTCGTAGAATATGTAGGAACCAATATGAGCATCCAGGTTCTGCTATTGGTTATTGACCGGAGATGAGTCTCGGTCATGTCTACATAGTTCTCGAACCCATAGGGTCCGCACGCTTAACGTTCGGTGACGATCGGTATTATGAGTTTATGTGTTTTCATATACCGAAGGTTTTTCGGAGTCCCGGTTATGATCATGGGCATAACGAGGAGTCTCGAAATGGTCGAGACATAAAGATCGATATATTGGAAGCCTATGTTTGGACATCGGAATGGTTCCGGGTGAGTTCGGGCATTTACCGGACTATCGGGGGGCTACCGGAACCCCCCGGGGAGTCTATGGGCCTTATTGGGCCTTAGTGGGAGAGAGGAGGAGGCGGCCAAGGTGGGGGCGCCCCCCCCCCCAAGCCCAATCCGAATTGGGGTGGGGGGCCGGCCCCCCTTTCCTTCTCCCTCTCTCCTCCTTCCTTCCTCTCCTACTCCAACTAGGGAAGGGTGGAAGCCTACTCCCGGTGGGAGTAGGACTCCCATTGGGCGTGCCATAGAGAGGGCCGGACCTACCCTCCTCCACTCCTTTATATACGGGGGAGGGGGGCACCCCATAGACACACAAGTTGATTGTTTAGCCGTGTGCGTTGCCCCCCTCCACAGATTTCCACCTCGGTTATATCGTTGTAGTGCTTACGCGAAGCCCTGCGTCGGTAACTTCATCATCACCGTCATCACGCCGTCGTGCTGACGAAGCTCTCCCTCGACACTTAGCTGGATCTAGAGTTCGTGGGACGTCACCGAGCTGAACGTGTGCAGATCGCGGAGGTGCCGTACTTTTGGTACTAGGATCGGCCAATCGTGAAGACGTACGACTACATCAACCGCGTTGTCATAACACTTCCGCTTTCGGTCTACGAGGGTACGTGGATAGCACTCTCCCCTCTCGTTGCTATACATCACCTAGATGGATCTTGCGTGTGCGTAGGAAATTTTTTGAAATTGTTGCGTTCCCCAACAGTGGCATCAGAGCCAGGTCTATGCGTAGATGTTATATGCATGAGTAGAACACAAAGAGTTGTGGGCGATAATAGTCATACTGCTTACCAGCATGTCATACTTTGATTCGGCGGTATTGTTGGATGAAGCGGCCCGGACCGACATTACGCGTACGCTTACGCGAGACTGGTTCTACCGACGCGCTTTGCACACAGGTGGCTGGCGGGTGTCGGTTTCTCCAACTTTAGTTGAATCGAGTGTGACTACGCTCGGTCCTTGTTGAAGGTTAAAACAGTACACTTGACGAAAAATCATTGTGGTTTTGATGCGTAGGTAAGAACGGTTCTTGCTCAGCCCGTAGCAGCCACGTAAAACTTGCAACAACAAAGTAGAGGACATCTAACTTGTTTTTGTAGGGCATGTTGTGATGTGATATGGTCAAGACATGATGCTAAATTTTATTGTATGAGATGATCATGTTTTGTAACAGAGTTATCGGCAACTGGCAGGAGCCATATGGTTGTCGCTTTATTGTATGCAATGCAATCGCCCTGTAATTGCTTTTACTTTATCACTAAGCGGTAGCGATAGTCATAGAAGCAATAGTTGGCGAGACGACAATGATGCTACGATGGAGATCAAGGTGTCGCGCCGGTGACGATGGTGATCATGACGGTGCTTTGTCGATGGAGATCAAAGGCACAAAATAATGATGGCCATATCATATCACTTATATTGATCGCATGTGATGTTTATCCTTTATGCATCTTATTTTGCTTAGTTCAGCGGTAGCATTATAAGATGATCTCTCACTAAATTTCAAGGTACAAGTGTTTTCCCTGGGTATGCATCATTGCGAAAGTTCGTCGTGCCGAGACACCACGTGATGATCGGGTGTGATAAGCTCTATGTTCACATAAAACGGGTGCTAGCCAGTTTTGCACACGCAGAATACTCGGGTTAAACTTGATGAGCCTAGCACATGCAGATATGGCCTCGGAACACTGAGACCAAAAGGTCGAGCGTGAATCATATAGTAGATATGATCAACATAGTGATGTTCACCAATGAAAACTACTCCATCTCACGTGATGATCGGACATGGTTTAGTTGATTTGGATCACGTGATCACTTAGATGATTAGAGGGATGTCTATCTAAGTGGGAGTTCTTAAATAATATGATTAATTGAACTTTAATTTATCATGAACTTAGTACCTGATAGTATTTTGCATGTCTATGGTGTTGTAGATCAATGGCCCGTGCTACTGTTCCTTTGAATTTTAATGCGTTCCTAGAGAAAGCTAAGTTAAAGATGATGGTAGCAACTACATGGACTGGGTCCGTAACTTGAGGATTATTCTCATTGCTGCACAGAAGAATTACGTCCTGAAAGCACCGCTAGGTGCAAGACCCGCTGCAGGAGCAACGCCGGATGTTGTGAACGCCTGGCAGAGCAAAGCTGATGACTACTCGATAGTTTAGTGTGCCATGCTTTACGGCTTAGAACCGGGACTTCAACGTCGTTTTGAACATCATGGAGCATATGAGATGTTCCAGGAGAAAGTTAATATTTCAAGCAAATGCCCGGATTGAGAGATATGAAGTCTCCAATAAGTTCTATAGCTACAAAATGGAGGAGAATAGTTCTCTCAATGAGCATATACTCAAAATGTCTGGGTATCATAATCACTTGACTCAGCTGGGAGTTAATCTTCCGGTTGATAGTGTCATTGACAGAGTTCTTCAATCACTGCCACCAAGCTACAAAAGCTTCGTGATGAACTATAACATGCAAGGGATGGATAAGACGATTCCCGAGCTCTTCGCAATGCTAAAGGCTGTGGAGGTAGAAATCAAGAAGGGGCATCAAGTGTTGATGGTCAACAAGACCACCAGTTTCAAGAATAAGGGCAAAGGGAAGAAGAGGAACTTCAAGAAGAATGGCAAGCAAGTTGCTGCTCAAGTGAAGAAGCCCAAGTCTGGACCTAAGCTTGAGACTGAGTGCTTCTACTGCAAAGGGACTGGTCACTGGAAGCGGAACTGCCCCAAGTATTTGGTGGATAAGAAGGATGTCAAGGTGAACAAAGGTATATGTGATATACATGTTATTGATGTGTACCTTACTAATACTCGCAGTAGTACCTAGGTATTTGATACTGGTTCTGTTGCTAATATTTGGAACACGAAACAAGGACTACGGATTAAGCGAAGATTGGCTAAGGATGAGGTGACGATGCACGTGGGAAATGGCTCCAAAGTCGATGTGATCGCCATCGGCATGCTACCTATACATCTACCTTCGGGATTAGTTTTAGACCTGAATAATTGTTATTTGGTGCCAGCGTTAAGCATGAACATTATATCTGGATCTTGTTTGATGCGAGATGGTTATTCATTTAAATCCGAGAATAATGGTTGTTCTATTTATATGAGTAATATCTTTTATGGTCATGCACCCTTGAAGAGTGGTCCATTTTTGTTGAATCTCGATAGTAGTGACACACATATTCATAATACTGAAGCCAAAAGATGCAGAGTTGATAATGATAATGCAACTTATTTGTGGCACTGCCGTTTGGGTCATATTGGTGTAAAGCGCATGAAGAAACTCCATTCTGATGAACTTTCGGAATCACTTGATTATGAATCACTTGGTACCTGCGAACCATGCCTCATGGGCAAGATGACTAAAACTCTGTTCTCCGGAACAATGGAGCGAGCAACAGATTTGTTGGAAATCATACATACTAATGTATGTGGTCCGATGAATATTGAGGCTCGCGGCGGGTATCGTTATTTTCTAACCTTCAAAGATGATTTGAGCAGATATGGATATATCTACTTGATGAAACATAAGTCTGAACATTTGAAAAGTTCAAAGAATTTCAGAGTGAACTGGACAAACATCATAACAAGAAAATAAAGTTTCTACGATCTGATCATGGAGGAGAATATTTGAGTTACGAGTTTGGTCTTCATTTGAAACAATGCGGAATAGTTTCGCAACTCACGCCACCTGGAACACCACAACGTAATGGTGTGTCCGAACGTCGTAACCGCACTTTATTAGATATGGTGCGATCTATGATGTCTCTTACTGATTTACCGCTATCATTTTGGGGTTATGCTTTAGAGACGGCTGCATTCACGTTAAATAGGGCACCATCTAAATCCGTTGACACGACACCTTATGAACTGTGGTTTGGCAGGAAACCCAAATTGTCGTTTCTTAAAGTTTGGGCTGCGATGCTTATGTGAAAAAGCTTCAACCTGATAAGCTCGAACCCAAATCGTAGAAATGTGTCTTCATAGGATACCCAAAGGAGACTGTTGGGTACACCTTCTGTCACAGATCCGAAGGCAAGACATTCGTTGCTAAGAATGGATCCTTTCTAGAGAAGGAGTTTCTCTCGAAAGAAGTGAGTGGGAGGAAAGTAGAACTTGATGAGGTAACTGTACCTGCTCCCTTATTGGAAAGTAGTTCATCACAGAAATCAGTTCCTGTGACTACTACACCAATTAGTTAGGAAGCTAATGATGATGATCATGTAACTTCAGATCAAGTTACTACTGAACCTCGTAGGTCAACCAGAGTAAGATCCGCACCAGAGTGGTACGGTAATCCAGTTCTGGAGGTCATGTTACTTGACCATGGCGAACCTACGAACTATGAGGAAGCGATGATGAGCCTAGATTCCGCGAAATGGCTTGAGGCCATGAAATCTGAGATGGGATCCATGTATGAGAACAAAGTGTGGACTTTGGTTGACTTGCCCGATGATCGGCAAGCCATCGAGAATAAATGGATCTTCAAGAATAAGACTGATGGTAATGTTACTGTCTACAAAGCTCGACTTGTTGTGAAAAGTTTTTGACAAGTTCAAGGAGTTGACTATGATGAGACTTTCTCACCCGTAGCGATGCTTAAGTCCGTCTGAATCATGTTAGCAATTGTTGCATTTTATGATTATGAAATTTGGCAAATGGATGTAAAGACTGCATTCCTGAATGGATTTCTGGAAGAAGAGTTGTATATGATGCAACCCGAAGGTTTTATCAATCCAAATGATGCTAACAAAGTGTGCAAGCTCCAGCGATCCATTTATGGACTGGTGCAAGCATCTCGGAGTTGGAATAAACGTTTTGATAGTGTGATCAAAGCATATGGTTTTATACAGACTTTTGGAGAAGCCTGTATTTAGAAGAAAGTGAGTGGGAGCTCTTTAGCATTTCTAATATTATATGTGGATGACATATTGTTGATAGGAAATGATATAGAATTTCTGGATTACATAAAAGGATACTTGAATAAGAGTTTTTCATTGAAAGACCTCGGTGAAGCTGCTTATATATTGGGCATCAAGATCTATAGAGATAGATCAAGACGCTTAATTGGACTTTCACAAAGCACATACCTTGACAAAGTTTTGAAGAAGTTCAAAATGGATCAAGCAAAGAAAGGGTTCTTGCATGTGTTACAAGGTGTGAAATTGAGTCAGACTCAATGCCCGACCACTGCAGAAGATAGAGAGAAAATGAAAGTCATTCCCTATGCTTCAGCCATAGGTTCTATCATGTATGCAATGCTGTGTACCAGACCTGATGTGTGCCTTGCTATTAGTTTAGAAGGGAGGTACCAAAGTAATCCAGGAGTGGATCACTGGACAGCGGTCAAGAACATCCTGAAATACATGAAAAGGACTAAGGATATGTTTCTCGTTTATGGAGGTGACAAAGAGCTCGTCGTAAATGGTTGCGTTGATGCAAGCTTTGAAACTGATCCGGATGACTCTAAGTCACAAAACAGATACGTATTTATATTGAACGGTGGAGCAGTAAGTTGGTGTAGTTCTAAGCAAAGCGTCGTGGCGGGATCTACGTGTGAAGCGGAGTACATAGTTGCTTCAGAAGCAGCAAATGAAGGAGTCTGGATGAAGGAGTTCATATCCGATCTAGGTGTCATACCTAGTGCATCGGGTCCAATGAAAATCTTTAGTGACAATACTGGTGCAATTGCCTTGGCAAAGGAATCCAGATTTCACAAGAGAACCAAGCACATCAAGAGACGCTTCAATTCCATCCGCGATCAAGTCAAGGAGGGAGACATAGAGATTTGCAAGATACATACGGATCTGAATGTTGCAGACCCGTTGACTAAGCCTCTCTCACGAGCAAAACATGATCAGCACCAAGACTCCATGGGTGTTAGAATCATTACTGTGTAATCTAGATTATTGACTCTAGTGCAAGTGGGAGACTGAAGGAAATATGCCCCAGAGGCAATAAAAAAGTTGTTATTTATATTTCCTTATATCATGATAAATTTTTATTATTCATGCTAGAATTGTATTAACCGGAAACTTAGTACATGTGTGAATACATAGACAAACAGAGTGTCACTAGTATGCCTCTACTTGACTAGCTCGTTGTCACGCCCACGATGCGGCTATATCTCCCACGTGTCGAGGCACGACTTAGAGGCATAACCGCATAGTGGTTTTGTCGCAAGAAGGGTCATCTTCACACAATCCCATGTAATGAACAAGAATGGGATAAAGAGTTGGCTTACAATCGCCACTTCACACAATACATAAATATCATTCATACATCATCCAAAATACAATCATATAGACCGACTACGGTCAAAATCCAGATGAAAATAAGACAACCCCAAATGCTAGATCCCCGATCGTCCCAACTGGGCTCCACTACTGATCATCAGGAAAAGACACATAATAACGACCACGTTCCTCGTCGAACTCCCACTTGAGATCGACGCCATCGTCTGCACTGGCATCGTCGGCACCTGCAACTGGTGTTGGAAGTATCTGTGAGTCACGGGGACTCAGCAATCTCACACCCGCGAGATCAAGACTATTTAAGCTTAAAGGGGGAAATGGTGCAAAGAGGTGGAGCTGCAGCGGCAAAAGCATATATGGTGGCTAACTTGCGCAAAAGAGAGCGAGAAGAGAAGCAATGGAACGGACGTCATCTAGCAATGACCAAGAAGAGGTCCTGAACACCTACTTACGTCATACATAACACAGACCGTGTTCACTTCCCGGACTCCGCCGAGAAGAGACCATCACGGCTACACACGCACTTGGTGTATTTTAATTGGGTCAAGTGACAAGTTATCTACAACCGGACATTAACAAATTCCCATCTGCCTCATAACCGCGGGCACGGCTTTCGAAAGATAATACCCTGCAGGGGTGTTCCAACTTAGCCCATCATAAGCTCTCACGGTCAACGAAGGATAAACCTTCTTCCGGAAAGACACGATCAGTCTCGGAATCCCGGTTTACAAGACATCTCGACAATGGTAAAACAAGACCAGCAAAGCCTCCCAAATGTGCCGACAAATCCCGATAGGAGCTGCACATATCTCGTTCTCAGGGCACACCGGATTGTCCAAGCTTCCGATAGGCTAGACCAAAGTTGCCCCTGGTGGCCACCGGCGACTGACAGTTTGGACCAATACTCAGAGGAGCACTGGCCCGGGGGTTTAAAATAAAGATGACCCTCGGGCTCTAGAAAACCCGGGGGAAAAAGGTATAGGTCGCAAATGGTAAAACCAAGGTTGGGCCTTGCTGGAGGAGTTTTATTCAAGGCGAACTGTCAAGGGGGTCCCATAAATCACCCGACCGCGTAAGGAACGCAAACTCAAGGAACATAATCCCGGTATAACAGTAACTAGGGCGGCAAGAGTGGAACAAAACACCAGGCATACGGCCGAGCCTTCCACCCTTTACCAAATATATAGGTGCATTAATGAAATAAGAGATATTGTGATATCCCAACATATCCATGTTCCGACATGGAACAAACTTCAACTTCACCTGCAGCTAGCAACGCTATAAGAGGGGCTGAGCAAAAGCGGTACATAGCCAAACAACGGTTTGCTAGGAAAGGATGGTTAGGGGCTGACAAGGCTGAAATAGGAGACATGATATAGCAAGTGATAGGTAGCGAGCATGGCAATAGAGCGAACAACTAGTATAGCAAAGATAGAAGTGATTTCGAGGGGTGGTCATCTTGCCTGCAAGATTCTCAGAGTTGTCGAAAGCTTGATCCTCGTAAGCGTACTCGACAGGTTCCTCGTTCACGAACTCGTCTCCCGGCTCTACCCAAGACAAGAACACAAACAAACGGAACCACAATCAACAACGAGAAATGCACAAGCAACATGATGCAAGACATGTATGATATGCAAGATATGATATGCGATGCGTATGCGTGCTCCGGAAGGAAAATGATGAACATGGCAGTAACTTGGCAAACCAAGCATGCCACTGGAAAGATGAGATGATTTCGGTCGAAATCGATATAAAGATCACCGGAATCGGATGCACGGATTGCAAATGGCAAGCAAAACAAGAATGACACTAATCTGCGATAAACAGCAAGATAGCACTTAAAATGCAACAAGTAACAATGCTACAGCACCCCAACATAGCAACAAAGCACATGGCAGTAATCTACAGGAGATGCTTGACAAAAGATGAACACTGAGCTACGGCTAGTTCACAACATAACAAGCTCAAACAAGCATGGCAAAAGTGCAAAAGATTATAGGTTCACAGACTTGGTGAAAAACTGGACATGGCAGAAATCAGCATCAGGTAGCAATGTTCAGAGCACGAAATCAACATGCTACAGGAACTTAACATTGCAAAACAAGGCATAGTAGTGTTCTACTAAATTCACATGACAAAAGTCCCTTACTGACCATAAGCCAACAAGGACCAGAAGATATGATGGCAAGCATGTAAACATAGAAAGTTCCGTTATCAGGTTTCAGACTTAGCAGAAAACAGAGCATGGCAGAAATATTAATATGTAGGCCTCTTTGTGAGCTTGAAGCACTCACTACAGAGCAATTCATGACAAACCAAGCATACCTACAGCAAGATGGCATGTTTATGAAGCTATCCATGGAAAGAACAATTGCATAGCATGTATGGATCAACTAGAATAAGCTTGGCAAAAATGCATGTCATGTTAAGAATCTGCCAGAAATATTTTATAGCAAACGTAGAGCAAGATTGGGTCATGCTATGGTACTCTAAAATTGCAAACAATTGCAGGAATGGATCAATTGCAACTATATCTACAAAACATCCTTACTGAACATCTCCAAAATATGCATGGATCTCTCTCTAGCATCAAGTTTACATGGCAACAAAATTACAGCACACAAAAACTTAGAGAAATCACTAAGTCCCTGAAATCAGAATTATTACGGGGCCTACTTTGCATGCTTGTGCTAGTCACCACATAGATCACAAAAATACATGGACTATACCACTGGAAAGATGGCATGGCATACTTCAAAACACATGTAGAGCTCATGCTCAAAAGATGCACAGAATAAATGATACAAAAATGACAAATCTCCAAGTTCTGATAAGAACCAGAGATTAACAGCAACTAGCCCTCTTCCAACGAAGATTTGGGCATCAATATGACTTCTAATGAACATGGTGCAATTGAACAAAATGTAGAGCATCACGAGACGAACAATTTGACATATTATACGCATGAATCGGAGCTACATGCACAAAGTTACGGCATCGGGAACACAAACACTTGCTGATGGAAATCACAGACTTGGGAAAAAAAAGGGGGTTTCGGGTCAAACCTTCCCGTTGACCAGATCGGATCGGGGGAGGTTCCAGGCGCGGGCGCTCGAGCTCGCCGGCTCGGGCCGGAGGAGGAGAGGGGCCGGCGGGCGAGGGCGGGGGCGGCCGGAGGCGAGGCGGCGGCGCCGGAGGAGGGGGCCGCCGGCGGGGGCGGCGCCGGAGGAGGCGGTGGCCGGCGCGGCGGCGGAGCCGGCGGCGGGGCCCGCGGCGCGGCGGCGGAGGCGGCTGGCCGGCCGGCGGGCGGGCGCGGCGGCGCGCTGCGGCGGCGGAGTCGGCGGCGGCCGACGGGAGGCGCGGAGGAGCGGGCCGAGGGGGCCGGCCACGGGCCCGGCGGGCCGGCGCGGTCCGGGCGGCGGCGGAGATGACGTGGCGCGCTCCGGTTGGCCGGGCGCGCGGCGGACGTTGTCCGGCCGGAGCGGACGCGTCCGGCGCGGCGCGGAGGGAGAGGGTTAGGGTTTCGTCTCAGATTTCGTTTTTCGGGATGCCCACTCATTTATAGGTAGAGGGAGCTAGGAGACTCCAAATGAGGTGCGGTTTTCGCCCACACGATCGCGATCGAACGACCTAGAGCATGGAAGAGAGTTTGGTGGGCTTTGGGCTGGTTTTGGAGGGGATTTTTGCTCGATACTCAAATGGACATTGCGGAGGCCCGGTTAACCGTTGGAGTACCAAACGACCTCCGAATGGAACGAAACTTGACCGGTAGTCTTCGGGTGGTATATTAAGACCACATGACAAGCCTCGGTCCATTCCGAGAAAGTTTAACACACGCACACGAAAGAAAACTAGAGGGGTGCACCGGAGGAGATAGGAGCGCCGGATTGGAAAACGGACAACGTGGAAAATGCTCGGATGCATGAGACGAACACGTATGCGAATGCAATGCACATGATGATATGATATGAAAATGCATGACATGAAAAAATACAAAACGAAAGACAAAACCCAACAACGGAGGGAAAAACATATCACATAGCCGGAAATGGCAAGAGTCGGAGTTACAAATATGGCAAGTTACATGCGGGGTGTTACACTCGTTGAATCAAAGATGGTTCAGTTTCCTAGCCATAGACATGAGTTGTCGTTTGATTAACGGGATCACATCATTAGAGAATGATGTGATTGACTTGACCCATTCCGTTAGCTTAGCACTTGATTGTTTAGTTTGTTGCTATTGCTTTATTCATGACTTATACATGTTCCTATGACTATGAGATTATGCAACTCCCGAATACCGGAGGAACACTTTGTGTGCTATCAAACGTCACAACGTAACTGGGCGATTATAAAGATGCTCTACAGGTGTCTCCGATGGTGTTTGTTGAGTTCGCATGGATCGAGATTAGGATTTGTCACTCCGATTGTCGGAGAGGTATCTCTGGGCCCTCTCGGTAATGCACATCACTATAAGCCTTGCAAGCAATGTGACTAATGAGTTAGTTGAGGGATGATGCATTATGGAACGAGTAAAGAGACTTGCCGGTAATGAGATTGAACTAGGTATTGAGATACCAACGATCGAATCTCGGGCAAGTAACATACCGATGACAAAGGGAACAACGTATGTTGTTATGTGGGTTGATCGATAAAGATCTTCGTAGAATATGTAGGAACCAATATGAGCATCAGGTTCCCCTATTGGTTATTGACTGGAGATGAGTCTCGGTCATGTCTACATAGTTCTCGAACCCGTAGGGTCCACACGCTTAACGTTCGGTGACGATCGGTATTATGAGTTTATGTGTTTTGATGTACCAAAGGTTGTTCGGAGTCCCAGATATGATCACGGGCATGACGAGGAGTCTCGAAATGGTCAACACATAAAGATCGATATATTGGAAGCCTATGTTTTGACATCGGAATGGTTCCGGGTGAGTTCGGGCATTTACCGGATTACCGGGGGGCTACCGGAACCCCCCGGGGAGTATATGGGCCTTATTGGGCCTTAGTGGGAGAGAGGAGGAGGCAACCAAGGTGCCCCCCCAAGCCCAATCTGAATTGGGGTGGGGGCGGCCCCCTTTCCTTCTCCCTTTCTCCTCCTTCCTTCCTCTCCTACTCCAACTAGGGAAGGGGGGAATCCTACTCCCGGTGGGAGTAGGACTCCCCTTGGGCGCGCCATAGAGAGGGCCGGCCCTCCTCTCCTCCACTCCTTTATATACGGGGGAGGGGGGCACCCCATAGACACACAAGTTGATTGTTTAGCCGTGTGCGGTGGCCCCCTCCACAGATTTCCACCTCGGTCATATCGTTGTAGTTAGGCGAAGCCCTGCGTCGGTAACTTCATCATCACCGTCATCACGCCGTCGTGCTGACGAACCTCTCCCTCGACACTCAGCTGGATCTAGAGTTCGTGGGACGTCACCGAGCTGAACGTGTGCAGATCGCGGAGGTGTCGTACTTTCGGTACTAGGATCTGTCAATCGTGAAGACGTACGACTACATCAACCGCGTTGTCATAACACTTCCGCTTTCAGTCTACGAGGGTACATGGACAACACTCTCCCCTCTCGTTGCTATACATCACCTAGATGGATCTTGGATGTGCGTAGGATTTTTTTTTAAATTACTGTGTTCCACAATAGAAGCCCGCGTGCTCTCCGCCTCGGCTGTGACGCGCATCTTCAGCCACCTCCATCTTTGCGATCCCAGCTTCGACTTCGGAGCCTTGCTTGAGCCTGTGGACCTTGAGCACTGCACCACCACTGTTGATGCTGTGAAGGACCAGGTGGAGGCCCTGTTGTGGAAGTTCCTCGCCATCGACCCTGCGCCCACGGCTGATGGCACCGCTGACCCTACGGCCACGGCTGACGGCACGGGCGACGGCGATGTTGTCGACGACGGGGCACTCCTCGCGGGCGATGGCAGCGCCCAAGGCTGAAGAAGAAGCTCGATGGTGGCGCTCCCCTCCATTTTATTTCCTGCAATATGAATCGTGCCTCGTGGAGGCGTAAGAACTTATGCTTGGTACTTCTGGGAAACAGTATGTCTTGTAATAATTTGCTAGGATTCTGCGATTTCCTTCCCGTTTGCTTTAATGTTCTGCGTCGGCAGGGCCCGGCCCCGCGCTACCTCAGCCACCGCTGGGTCGTCCGGATCACCAGGACGATACCAAGGGGTGAGAGGCTACGTGACCAGTTAGGCTCCTGAACCGCGATGCTCAGGAGTCCCCCTTAACGTACAAACAGCCCTCGGGAAGGAGATGCGAGAGTAGGCCGTAGCGTTCTGCGTCGGCAGGGCCCGGCCCCGCGCATACCTCAGCCGCTGTTGGGTCGTCCGGATCGCCAGGACGAGACTAAGGGGTGAGGGGCTATGTGACCAGTTAGGCTCCTGAGTCGCGATGCTCAGGAGTCCCCCTTGACGTACGAACAAACCTCCATACCTTTCCTCGCCGAGGTCCCGCTCGGGAGGGGCGCGCGACGACCAGGTCTGAGGGACCTGGCAGGGTGGCGTACGCTAGGCGTGACCTGAGCGTAGCCCCCGTGCCCAGCCCCCTCGCGCGACTCTCCCGAAGGGAAAGCGTTGCAATGAGGCTGAACACCGATCCTGGCGGCTCCCTGAGGTTAATGCGGCCATGGGGCCGCCCCCAGTTGTTTATCACCAGCGCGGAGCATGGCGCTTCCGCACTTGCACGGGCATAGCCGCTCCTCAATCGTGTTGACTGCCAGCGCGGAGCATGGTGCTTCCACTGGTGCGTGGGTGGGGGCTCCCTCTGAGTGGAGCCCCCGACGCGTGTACAGCCCCGCCCTGACACATGGCTTGCACGGCAGGGCTAGAGGAGGTGTGTCTGGGCACTCGTGAGCCAGAGTGGGACTCACGAGGCCGTACCTCAAGGAGGGTTGCACCTGGATTTGATTCGGAACACTTGTGATGGCCCTACGAGGTGGTTAGGCAACCTGCGCCGAATGAATCTCCTGAGGTTATCACATGAGAAGGCCAAACACCAACGACCCTAGGAGGTGACGTGAACGGGGCCGGCCCGCCAGACAGAGCTCAGTCATTGGGTTTATCGACGCTGCAGGGATGGACCCGAGCACAGACGCCGTGCCCAGTCTTCTCATGCAAAAATCCTGCAGAAAGACAAACGGCGCGCGGCTCCCATGGTGACGAGGCACCGGGTCGCGCGCCCTAGCTCGTCCGCCCGTGATTAGCTCATGCGAGAAAAAGGCACCAAGGGCCATGGGAGGTGACGTACACGGGAGCTGGCCCGCGAGCCAAAGCTCGGCCTCTTGGGTTTAGTGACGCTGCAGGGACGGACCCGAACACAGACGCCGTGCCAGTCCTTAATCATGAGGCGGTCGTGGGTGGGCTTGCAAGGGCGTATGGCATTCATGGCAACGAAGTACCAGACAGGCAGATGATAATCATAAAATAACTCATGAAAGGAGGTGATCCAGCTCTAATAAATGCGAAGGACGATACATGCCGCAGGGACGGACCCACGCGGCTTGGGGATGATGCGGCCCGTGGGGCGCCCCCAACAGAGTGAATTAAAGATGCGAAAGGATACATGTCGCAGGGACAGGCCCATGCGATCTGGGGATAATGCAGCCTGAGGGGCGCCCCCAACTGAATAAACCGGGAAATGTCACCTGGCACCATTGCTGAAGAGGTGTTGAAGTAGCTGAAGACGCGTGATGAAGAAGTCGATCCTCACGAGCCACCCAGGTCCTGAGCCTCGGGAGACTCTGGGGGCCTGGGAGGCTCGCAAAGAACCATCACCATTTTCGCCAGGACCGCATGGTGCCTGGCCTCCTGAGCCGCCAGAATGCTCCGCAGGTTGCGCTGGAAGGTAACAGCCGCGTTCGGCAGGCCTTGAAGCTTCTCGGTTGCCTTGGTGATGAACTCCTGAGCACCTGGCACCCCGTGCCTTGTGCCCTCCTGGCGGAAGCGTGTGCTGAAGCGCACCTCCACGTGGTGCCCGAGCGCCTCCCTCATGACGTGGGCTAGGTCAGTGGCCCTCCAGAGGAGAGCCCCCAAGCCCAGCTTGAGAGGGGCGTCGGGCGCGCCTTCCTATGCGAGAAAGGGAGGCGCCCCGTCCGTGGGCGCAGGTCCTAAAGTGGTGCCGCTGGAGACGCCGTTCTCCTGAGGCTCTTGGCGGAGCAACTGCTTCTTCTTCTTGGGGACAGCCTCAGGAGGGTAGATGGTGCCTTCGTCGTCTGGGTCCGCGACCGCCGCAGCCTGGTAGGCGCGCTCGAGAGAGCACACCGCGTCCTTCTCCTCGTAGACGATCGTGATGATGTCGCGGTTCCCTGGCATCTTGAGGACATTGTAACCATGACGAGTCACCGCCATGAACTTGGCCAGGGCTGCATACCCAAGGATGGCATTGTATGGAAGGTGGATGTGAGCGACGTCGAAGTCGATGAGCTTGGTGCGGTAGTTGTCACGCTGGCCGAAGGTGAAAGGGAGGCGGATCTGCCGTATCAGGGTGGTGGAGCCGTCGGTCACTCCTAAGAAGGGCTTGGTGGGCTGCAGCTGGTCATAGGGCACTTGGAGTCGGTCGAATGTTTCGATAGATAGAACATTGAGCCCCGCACCACCATCGATGAGGGTTTTGGTGACAAGGACGTTGCTGATGACGGGTGAACAGAGCATCGGGAGGGCGCCGGCAGTTGCTGCGCACTTGAGCTGGTCGGATGAGCTGAAGGTGATGGTGCACTTGGACCACCTGAGCGGACGCGTGGCCTTGAGCCTAGGGAGGGCCGCGTTCACTTCGCGGGCAAACTGCTTGAAGATGCGTTGAGAGGCCGGGGCCTGGGCGCCGCCCAGGATGCAGGCGGCGGCGCGAGGCTCCTGGAAGCCCCCAGCCCCCTCGTCTTGTAGGTGGTCGTCGTTCCTTCTTGGTGGTGGTGGTAGCGGAGGGAGGTCAGCGTTGCCCTGAGGATGGTCCTCGCGAGGATGGTCTCTCCAGGCGCCCTTGCGAGGCTGGGCTTGCCAGCGCTGCTCACAAGGCTGATCGGGCCACTCCTGGCGGGGGGCACGGTCGTCCCAGCGTCGTCCTCCTCGGCCTCCTCTGCGGCCGTAGCCCCGGTCGTTGCACTCGGGGCGACGACCGAGGCGCCCGTCGCGGATAGCCTTGAGCTCTTGACATTCGTTTGTGTTGTGGCTGTCTACGTTGTGGAACACGCAGAACGGGCGGCTGCCCTTGGATGACTCTTGGTGGTCGTAGCCGCGCTTCATCTCCGGTTCAGCCGCAAGCACGGTCGGCCCTTGCGCTTCACGTCCTTGACCTTGGCCTTCTTGTCTTCTTGGTCCGTCCCTGGGAGCTCGAGGAGGAAGAGGCGCCCCTCCTCAGCTCTCGTGCACCTGGTTGCCATGTTGAACATCTCCAGAGCCGTGCATAGGTCCTCGTGTATGGCGAGCTCCTCCTTCATCTTGACATCACGGACGCCATCATAAAATGCTGAGATGATTTCCTTGTCCGAAACCTTGGGAATCTTGAGGCGAACACTGTTGAAGCGCTGGATGTACTTCTGCAGGGTCTCCCCTGGCCGCTGCTTGATGCGTCGTAGGTCACCCGCGGCCGGCGGGCGGTCGCGAGTGCCCTGGAAGTTGGTGACGAAACGCTCTCGCATTTCGTCCCAGGAGGAGATCGATCCCGCGGGCAGGTTCAGGAGCCACGAGCGTGCGCCATCCTTGAGGGCCATGGAAACCAGTTCACCATGACCTTCTCGTCGCCGTTGGCCGCCTCGATGCTCAGCTCGTAGAGCTGCAGGAACTCCGCAAGGTCGGGGCTGCCGTCGTAGCGTGGAGGCAGGTCAGGCTTGAACTTCCCTGGCCAGACGACACTGCGAAGCTCGGGAGTGAAGGCGCGGCAGCCCACTATGGTCACTGGAGCCCGTCGTGGAGGTGGGGCTGTATCTTGGAGCTCGCGCGCCACTGCGACAGGCGGCGCGCGGTCTTGACGTGGCAGTGCTGGAAGCGCACGCTGTCGGTGTCAAAATCGGCAGATCTCGGGTAGGGGGTCCCGAACTGTGCGTCTAAGGATCGAGGGTAACAGGAGGCGGGGGACACAAATTTTACCCAGGTTCGGGCCCTCTTGATGGAGGTAATACCCTACTTCCTGCTTGATTGACTTTGATGAGTATAGGGGTTACAAGAATTGATCTACCTCGAGATCGTAATGGCTAAACCCTAGATGTCTAGCCTGTATGACTTGTGATTATGACTATTGCCTCTACGGACTAAACCCTCCGGTTTATATAGACACCGGAGGGGACTAGGGTTGTACAGAGTCGGTTTACAGAGAAATGAAACTTCATATCCGAACGCCAAGCTTGCCATCCACACAAAGGAGAGTCCCATCCGGACACGGGGGAAGGCCTTCTATCTTGTATCTTCACGGCCCACCAGTCCGGCCCATGTCACATAGCCCGGACACCTGGGGACCCCTAATCCAGGACTCCCTCACACGCGCCTCCCCTTGCGGCCGCTGGATCTCCTGGCAGCTTCATTCTTCACGCGCGGGTGCCCCACGCGGCGGGTCACGCCATGGGGCCGCGCGCCTTGGTGTGAGGGCGACGTCTTAACGAGGAGGTGGTGGAGGAGGCACTCCGTGGGCTATGTCACCCGCCGCAGGCGGTGGGCGAGGTAGCGAGAGAGACGGTGCTGGAGAGCCCCCAGCGGCGCTGACCAGCTCGGTGATGCGGTCCAGCCAGTCTTCGTAGAAGTCGTCGACGGGGCGATAGCGCAGGAGCTTGCGCGCCATGAGCAGCGCAGCCTGCGCGTTCGCCGGGCCGTGACGAGCGTGGGACGATGAATCGGCCGAAGTCAGCGACGGGGTGGCCGTGCGTCCATCGCGCCGCACGGAGGGGTGCAGCGACGAAGCTTGCTGCTCGTGCACCGCCGGGCCAATGGCGGCAGGCGACGGAGAACGATGGGGAGGCCCGCCGGCAGGAGCCGTCTGGGCGACGCGAGCGGCGAGGGCGGCCCAACGCTCGGCACGGGCTCGACGAGCATCAGCCATGGAAGCGGTGGAGCGGTGGCAAGTCGACCGGAGGAAGAGAGGCTCCGAGGCACCCCTACCTGGCGCGCCAAATATCGGATTCGGGGTTCCGCAGACCCTTGAGAGGTTCAAACTCTGGGGTGCATGTGAAGAACTCGTCCTTCCCAGTCTGCCTAATCACCGAACCCACGGCCTAGCTCGACGAACCTAGGGGACAAGAGACACGGCAGTTTATCCTGGTTCGGGCCACCTTGCGGTGTAATACCCTACTCCAGCTTTGTGGTGGATTGCCTCGAGGGGCTGAGGATGAACTAGTACAGTGGTGGAACAGCCTCAGGAGGAGAGGTATTCTTGGGCTGGATGAGCTGGTGAGTGCGAGGGTGATCTAAATGATCCTCCCCTCTATGGTGGTGGCTAAGTCCTATTTATAGTGGCCTTGGTCCTCTTCCCAAATGTAGGCGGGAAGGGATCCCACAACGGCCAAATTCAAAGGGGACAACTAGTATAAGTTATCCTGACAAAAGTAGTCTTCGCCTGCAAAAGCCCCTGGTGGTGACGCTGCAGTGGGCTCCGCGATGACCTTCGTCCTGCCGTCCTGGCGGTCTTGGTCTTCTTGCACCGGAATGGAAACCTTTCCTTGATTCCTCGGGACTCTGCGCCTGCGCTTGCCTCCTTAGCACCAAAGAGGAAACTGGTACACTGCGCCAGCTGGCGCCCGCCTGGCCTTGGTTGTCATGGCTCACGTCATATGAACCTTGCGAGGTGCAGCTTGCATAGATATCTCCGCTCCTCGGGAGCCAGCCTAAGGAGGCCGCCCCCCGGGAAGGTCTTGGTGTCGTTCGCCTCGCGAGGCTTGGCCCCTCGCGAAGGTCTTGGGTTGTTGATGCTTGAAGCTGGGCCGTACCGAGCCGTTGATGGAGCCACACCATGGGCCGCAGGCAGGCAAGTCTGGGTACCCCCATTCCCAGGACGCCGACAAGATCTTTATTGCTCAGAATGGGTCCTTTCTAGAGAAGGAGTTTCTCTCGAAAGAAGTGAGTGGGAGGAAAGTAGAACTTGATGAGGTAATTGTACCTTCTCTCGAATTGGAGAGTAGCACATCACATAAAATTGTTCCCGTGATGCCTACACCAACTAAAGAAGAAGCTAATGATGATGATCATGAAACTTCGGATCAAGTTACTACTGGACTTCATAGGTCGAACATAGCACGTTCCGCACCAGAGTGGTACGGTAATCCTGTCCTGGAAGTTATGTTATTATACCATGGCGAACCTACGAACTATGAAGAAGCTATGATGAGCCCAGATTTTGATAAATGGCTTGAGGCCATGAAATCTGAGATAGGATCCATGTATGAGAACAAGGTGTGGACTTTAGTGGATTTGCCCAATGATCGGCAAGCCATTGAGAATAAATGAATTTTCAAGAGGAAGACGGATGCTGATGGCAATATCACTATCTACAAAGCTCAACTTGTCACAAAAGTGTTTTCGACAAGTTCAAGGGGTTGACTACAATGAGACTTTCTCACCCGTAGCGATGCTTAAGTCCGTCCGAATCATGTTAGCAATTGCCGCATTTTATAATTATGAAATCTGGCTAATGGATGTGAAAAACTGCATTCCTTAATGGATATTAAAGAAGAGTTGTATATGATGCAACCAGAAGTTTTTGTCGATCCTAAAGGTGCTATCAAAGTGTGCAAGCTCCAGCGATCCATCTATGGACTGGTGAAAGCATCTTGGAGTTGGAAAATACGCTTTGATGAGGTGATCAAAGCATATGGTTTTATACAGACTTATGGTGAAGCCTGTATTTACAAGAAAGTGAGTGGGAGCTCTGTAGCATTTCTGATATTATATGTGGATGACATATTGCTGATTGGAAATGATATAGAATATCTGGATAGCATAAAAGGATACTTGAATAAGATTTTTTCAATGAAAGACCTCAATGAAGCTGCTTACATATTAGGCATCAAGATCTATAAAGATAGACCAAGACGCTTGGTAAGATTTTTCAATGAGTACATACATTGACAAGATTTTGAAGGAGTTCAAAATGGATCAATCAGAGAAGGATTTCTTCCTATATTGTAAGGTGTGAAGTTGAGTAAGACTCAAAGCCCGACCACGGCATAAGATAGAGAGAGAATGAAAGTCATTCCCTATGCCTCAGCCATAGGTTCTATAAAGTATGACATGTTGTGTACTAGACCTATTGTGTACCTTGCCATGAGTTTGGCAAGGGGGTACAAAAATGATCTAGGAGTAGATCACTGGACAGCGGTCAAAATTTCCTTAGAGGACTAAGGAAATGGAGGTGATAAAGAGTTCATCGTAAAGGATTACGTCGACGCAAGCTTTGGCACCGATTCATATGACAATGAGTCTCAATCTGGATACTTATTGAAAGTGGGAGCAATTAGCTAAAGTAGCTCTATGCACAGCATTGTAGACATAGAAATTTGCAAAATACATACGGATCTGAATATGACAGACCTGTTGATCTAAACTTCTCTCACAAGCAAAACATGATCACACCTTAGTACTCTTTCAGTGTTAATCACATGGTGATGTGAACTAGATTATTGACTCTAGTAAACTCTTTGGGTGTTGGTCACATGGCGATGTGTACTATGGGTGTTAATCACATGGCGATGTGAATTAGATTATTGACTCTAGTGCAAGTGGGAGACTCATGGAAATATGCCCTAGAGGCAATAATAAAATGGTTATTATTATATTTCCTAAATCATGATAAAGGTTTATTATTCATGCTAGAATTGTATTGACCGGAAACTTAAATGCATGTGTGGATACATAAACAAAATACCGTGTCCCTAGTGAGCCTCTACTAGACTAGCTCGTTGATCAGAGATGGTTAAGGTTTCCTAACCATAGACATGTGTTGTCATTTGATAACGGGATCACATCATTAGGAGAATGATGTGATGGACAAGACCCATCCGTTAGGTTAGCATAATGATCGTTCAGTTTATTGCTATTGCTTTCTTCATGTCAAATACATATTCCTTCGACTATGAGATTATGCAACTCCCGGATACCGGAGGAATACCTTGTGTGGTATAAAACGTCACAACATAACTGGGTGATCATAAAGATGCTCTACAGGTATCTCTGAAGGTGTTTGTTGAGTTGGCATAGATCGAGATTAGGATTTGTCACTCCGAGTATCGGAGAGGTATCTCTGGGCCCTCTCGGTAATACACATCATAAGCTTGCAAGCAAATGACTAAGGAGTTAGTCACAAGGTGATGTATTACGGAATGAGTAAAGAGACTTTCCGGTAATGAGATTGAACTAGGTATGAAGATACCGACGATTGAATCTCGGGCAAGTAACATACCGATGGACAAAGGGAATATTACGTATGTTGTCATAACGGTTCGACAGATAAAAATCTTCGTAGAATATGTAGGAGCCAATATGGGCATCTAGGTTCCGCAATTGGTCATTGACCGGAGAGGTGTCTCGGTCATGCCTACATAGTTCTCGAACCTGTAGGGTCCGCACGCTTAACGTTCGTTGACGATATAGTGTTATATGAGTTATATGTTTTGGTGACTGAGTGTTGTTCGGAGTCCCAGATGAGATCACGGACATGACGAGGAGTCTCGAAATGGTCGAGAGGTAAAGATTGATATATAGGACGATGGTATTTGGACACTGGAAGTGTTTCGGGACGTACCGGGAAGGAATCGGGTCACCGGAAGGGGTTCCGGGCACCACCCCCCCCCCCCCCCGGCAAGTTATGGGCCAAAGGAGGGGACAGACCAGCCCACAAGGGGGCTGATGCGCCTCCTCCCTTGTTTGGCCAGCCCTAGGGAAGGAAAGGGGGGAGGGCTAGCCCCTCCTACCTTTCCCTCTCATGGGATAAAGGAAAGGGGGGGCACCCTCTCCTGCCTTTCCCCGCACTCCAAATAAGGGAAGGGGCGGCGCGGCTTGGGAGGGACCCCAAGTAGGATTCCTCCTACTTGGGCGCCTCCTTTGGCTGCTCCTCCCTCCCTCCCACCTATATATATGTGGGAGGGGGCGTCTAGCACATAACAGACAATTGCCTAGCCGTGTGCGGCGCCCCCCCCCCCCCCCCCCCCGCCACCGTTTACACCCCCGGTCATATTTTCGTAGTGCTTAGGCGAAGCCCTGCGAAGATAGCTTCACCATCACCGTCACCACGCCGTCATGCTGCCGGAACTCATCTACTACCTCGCCGTCTTGCTGGATCAAGAAGGCAGCGGACGTCACCGAGCTGAATGTGTGCAGAACGCGGAGGTGTCGTACGTTCGGTACTTGATCGGTTGGAGCGCGAAGAAGTTCGACTACATCAACCACGTTGTTAAACGCTTCCGCTTACAGTCTACGAGGGTACGTAGACACACTCTCCCCCTCATTGCTATGCATCTCCATGGATAGATCTTGCGTGCGCGTAGATTTTTTTTGTTTTCCATGCAACATTTCCCAACACGAACATATGGCGCCTCTGTAGATATACTCACATACGAAACCATCGATCCGGCGGAGCTTCGCCGTCCAGAGCTAAGTTGTGCCGGAGGACTAGAGAGAAGGAGCAACGGCCTTTCAATGTACGGTGGAGAGGGAGAGAAAGAGAGAGGAGGGAGGGCGCAGGCACCAAGCACACAATTGTGCATTTGGGGCGGCCCCTCCCCTCTATTTATAATAGGCCAAGGGGATGATCGACTTGGGAAGGGACCGCCCCTAAAGCCGACGTACCAGGTGCAACCTCCCCTAAAAGGAGGAGTCCCTCCTAGGGCCAGCAAGTGGCACCCCTTCCACGGTTCTCCTGAGGGTTTCAAGGGTTACTTGGAACTTTTCCGGTTCTCTGGTATTTCTTGGTTTTCTCCAAAGCCTTACCGATTCTCTCTCAGGAAGACTTTATTTCTCTCTGAAACATTTCTGTATATCCAAAACATTTCCAGTATATTATTCTCATAAGCTCCTACAACTTATCTAGTACTCAACAGATCAATGGCCCTTAAGTTGTGATCCCGCAGGTTCGGTAAGTGTAGACATGAATCAGGAAGTCCTTATGATTCAATGATCAATAGCGGAACTGTGGACATACCCTACATCCACACGAATAAATATCGAGTGAACCTGTTGTTTCCATGTGTTATTCCTTTTGCTTCGTGATACTTTACAAAACCCGAGGTGAGATTATCGGCATCCTTCAGCAACCATGGCAGATCCTGGAAAAACATACTAACCCTTGCCATGCTTGCCAAAGGAATTTGTCATGCTCGTGACAACATAATTTATCATTCCGGGTGTCAGATTTCACCATGTTTAAAAACCTGTCATGAGACTTGTAGTGAGACTCATTTTTTAAACATCATTTTTGAACTGTACATTTTTAATTCTCAATCATAAAGTGTATAAAGCACTATTTGAATCGGTCCATCACTATCCCACGCGCAGGCATGATAAGAGCTCCCCAGATTTGTAAGGGAGGAATAGCTCCTTCTTGCCTCAATGGGCCATGAGAAACATTTAAAACTATCAGATCTAGCTGAAGCCCACTGTCCCTTTCTACTAAAACAAAGTTGAACCAATTGATGGGGAAGTCTATGTCTCGCTTTTAATGAGACAGAACCCGAGCACGCCTACACGAAGCTGGTAGTGGGCCGACCCAGTAGCCATGTGTTTTCCTTATGCTGACATCACACACATGTTTTTTATATATTTTTGAAATATACTACATACAAGTATCATTAAAAATATTTTATTTTAAAAAAGAAGTGTCCGTCACACATTTAAAAATGCTCATGCAATTTGAGAAGGCCTTTGCTCAACTTTTAGAAGATGTTTGTAACATTGAAAGAAAAATATGTGACATTTCAAAAAATGTTCAACGTTTGTACCGCATGTCAAAATATTATACAATATAAACAAATGCTCATGTAATTCAATAAAGAAAGCCCAGGGAATGAAATAATAAAAATAAAGAGGAAAGAGGAAAAACAATGAAAGCTGGAGAAAAAAATCAAAGAAAACTAAATGTGAACACTGGAAAATGCTAAATAAAACTACAGAAATAAAACCTTTGTGCAGATAAAGTATTGGGCGACCTAGTAGCATCGCGTTGTTGGCGACACCTATTATGTAACGGGCGAGATATAGCATTTTGAGAGAATTGACCATGTGCCGCGTAAATGTCCACTCCATAGCATAGCTGCCGACCTTCATGACTTTAGTAGAGTAAAACCCAGCCATAAAACTCTAACTATGCAGTAGTACTCCTTCCTAAAGAAATATAAGAGCGTTTATCTAAAAGATAATATATTTCTTTACGGATGGAGTACTATATACGCTTGTTTGCGCATTTCGTTGCAGGACGGCAGGACCTATACCGCGGCGTTTTATGAATCCGGCCACATGTTGTTGCCACATTTTACCACACTGGCATACTACATAGTATACCACCTACTCCGCTAGTCGATGCATCATCAGTCTCAGAAACCGCGTTTACCATGTGTGTTGTAGGTGGCACTTAACACTAGCATTTGTAAAATATTAATTATTACTATTAATTATAGATGTTCCACCACTGCGGAGCTGTTACCAAATTTGCTGAAAAAGAATGCATTTTGCAACACACTGTGGCTGCCCTTAGGTTATTTTTATCTAAAACATCACTTATAAACTGCATACTAATAGAAGTTTACAAAACAGAGTGTGAATAAATAAAATCAGCTTTTCCTTGAGCATCAATGCTTATTTCTATAGCAGAGGTGACTAACTAAACATCGGTCCTCTACAATTAAGCACTGATACCTGAGTAAAACAGTTTGTTCAGGTAAGCACCTCTCCAGAAACTTTGCATTGCACATAGCCTAAGAACTCGCCCAGGGTGTTAGTAACGCAACTTTGCTGGTCGTGAACAGCTTATTCTTGCCTCAATGAGCCATTCTAGGCCATGTGAAACTTTTGAAACTATTAGAGATATTTGCCTAAAAAAATACTTCCAGATGAAGCCGTATGCAATTAATTACCACTATAACGCACAAGGTTCCTGAAATGGACCGGCCATGGCCAATAAGCTTCGCCTTGTTTTAGTTCCAGAAAATAAAAAGGTTAATGGATTTAATAATGTTGTTCAATTTAAAATAACATGTTCATGATTTCAGAAAATATGTTCGTGCATTTAAAGAATGTTTACGAATTCCTTAATTGTTCACAAGTTTTGAAAATAAAATTTAAAAATGCCCTAAATTTAAGGAAAAAATTGTTGACAAATGTTAGGAGGTGTTTGCAGTTTTTTTAGAAATTTTTAATGAACTTCAAAAGTGGAACGGAAAAAAGAAACCCTGGAAAAACAAAAACAAAAAACAGGTAGAAAGGAAAAATAAAGCAAAAACTAGAGAAACCTGAATTGAAAAAATTATAAAAAGTTACATGGGCCGGTCTATGTAGCAGTTTGCGTGTGCGATGAAACTATTTTGTCCCCAGAGAAATTTCCAATTAATTCATGTTCAATCATGAAAGTACAACGAATATCAGAAATAATAAAAATTACATCCAGATCCGTATACCGCCTAGCGATGACTACAAGCACTGAAGCGAACCGAAGACGCGCCGTCGTCATCGCTCCTCCATCACCGGAGCCGAAAAAAACTTGTTATGGTAGGCCGTCGGGAAGTCATCGTGCAAACACCCCATAGGGACAGCGCGAACAACAACTGCCGCTGATGAAGAGTAGCGTAGATCGGAAGGATCCGAGATGAAGACAAACGGACAAAGGCGAACGACGTCAAGATCCACCAGAGACAGATCCGCAGGAGACATACCTCCACACGTCCACCGACGACGCTAGACGCACCACCGGATTGGGGGCTAGACGGGGGAATCTTATTCCATTTTCACGGGGCTGCCACCGTCTCGACTTTCCGAGCATGACAAAAACCGTAACAAAACTGAAAGAAGCATCTACAGAACCCTCCTGCCAGTAATGGTCGAGATCCACCGAGCCCCATTACTCTAAGGCAACCAAAAACAAGACGAACTGGCGGCAACGCCTGCGGGAGGCAGAGGAATCCTAGTCTTCTTTGGGCAGGAGGCAGGACGGGGCGGTTCCATACCTACTTTTTTCCCGTTGAAACCATTAACCCTTCTAAAAGAAAAAGATAAACTGTAACCACACCTGAAGAGGTCTCCAGCACCAAAGAAATCCATGGAAATAGAACATTGAAACGACAATAACCTCCATTCTTGTAAATGATCAGGAAGAGAGTTACGACGGTCATCAGTACTGCCACCTAAAATTTCGTCTCAGAAATCCATGGAAATAGAACATCGCAACAACAATAACCTCCATGCTTGTAGATCATCGGGAAGACAGTTATGATGGTCATCCGCACTTTGTTACGACTGTTCTACTACCTCCGTCCATGTTTATTAGGCCCCCTCTCATTTTAAGCTAAAATTTGACCAACAAATTTAACTGATAAAATGTAAACTACATGTCACGAAAATTATACCTTTGGAAAACTCTTTCAAATACAATCCAACAACGTACTTTGTGTAGCATATATTCTACTCCCTCCGTCCAAAAATACACGTCGGAGAAATGGATGTATCTAAATGTATTTTAGTTTTAGATACATCGATTTTATCCATTTCTCCGACAAGTTTTTCCGGACAGAGGGAGTATATTTTATTAGTCATATGAATGGTCAAAATCTGGCCCAAAATACTAGGGGGCCTAATAAACCCGGTAGTAGCATTCTTCGAGTGGCGCTGTGATGTCTACTACGCAACCTTCTTCTTGTAGACGTTGTTGGGCCTCCAACTGCAGAGGTTTGTAGGACAGTAGCAAATTTCCCTCAAGTGGATGACCTAAGGTTTATCAATCCGTGGGAGGCGTAGGATGAAGATGGTCTCTCTCAAACAACCCTGCAACCAAATAACAAAGAGTCTCTTGTGTCCCCGACACACCCAATACAATGGTAAATTGTATAGGTGCACTAGTTCGGCGAAGAGATGGTGATACAAGTGCAATATGGATGGTAGATATAGGTTTTGTAATCTGAAAATATAGCGATAAAAGTGAGCGTAAACGGTATTGCAATGCTAGAAAACAAGGCCTAGGGTTCATACTTTCACTAGTGCAAGTTCTCTCAACAATAATAACATAATTGGATCATATAACTATCCCTCAACATGCAACCAAGAGTCACTCCAAAGTCACTAATAGCGAAGAACAAACGAAAAGATTATTGTAGGGTACGAAACCACCTCAAAGTTATCCTTTCTGATCAATCTATTCAAGAGTCCGTAGTAAAATAACACGAAGTTATTCTTTCCGTTCGATCTATCCTAGAGTTCGTACTAGAATAACACCTTAAGACACAAATCAACCAAAACCCAAATGTCACCTAGATACTCCAATGTCACCTCAAGTATCTATGGGTATGATTATATGATATGCATCACACAATCTCAGATTCATCTATTCAACCAACATAAAGAACTTCAAAGAGTGCCCCAAAGTTTCTACCGGAGAGTCAAGATGAAAACGTGTGCCAACCCCTATGCATAAGTTCACAAGGTCACTGAACCCGCAAGTTGATCACCAAAACATACATCAAGTAGATCACGTGAATATCCCATTGTCACCACAGATAAGCACATGCAAAACATACATCAAGTGTTCTCAAATCCTTAAAGACTCAATCCGATAAGATAACTTCAAAGGGAAAACTCAATCCATTACAAGAGAGTAGAGGGGGGGAAACATCATAAGATCCAACTATAATAGCAAAGCTCGCGGTACATCAAGATCGTGCCAAATCAAGAACACGGGAGAGAGAGAGAGAGAGAGAGAGAGAGAGAGAGAGAGATCAAACACATAGCTACTGGTACATACCCTCAGCCCCGAGGGTGAACTACTCCCTCCTCGTCATGGAGAGCGCCGGGATGATGAAGATGGCCACCGGTGATGGATCCCCCCTCCGGCAGGGTGCCGGAACAGGTCTAGATTGGTTTTCGGTGGCTACAGAGGCTTGCCGCGGCGGAACTCCCGATCTAGGTTATGTTCTGGGGGTTTCTGTATATATAAGAGGTTTTGGCATCGGGAACAAGTCAGGGGGGTCTCCGAGGCGGCCACGAGGTAGGGGGCGTGCCCTGGGGGGTAGGGCGCGCCCCCCACCCTCGTGGGTGCCTCGGGACTCTTCTGGTCCATCTCCGATGCTCCGTGGGCTTCTTCTGGTCCAAAAATAATCTCCGTCAATTTTCAGGTCAATTGGACTCCGTTTGGTTTTCCTTTTCTGCGATACTCAAAAACAAGGAAAAAACTGAAACTGGCACTGGGCTCTAGGTTAATAGGTTAGTCCCAAAAATCATATAAAATAGCATATAAATGCATATAAAACATCCTAGATGGATAATATAATAGCATGGAACAATCAAAAATTATAGATACGTTGGAGACATATCAAGCATCCCCAAGCTTAATTCATGCTCGTCCTCGAGTAGGTAAATGGTAAAAACAGAATTTTTGATGTGGAATGCTACCTAGCACTATCAATGTAATTTTATTTATTGTGGCATGAATGTTCAGATCCGAAAGATTCAAGACAAAAGTTTAATATTAACATAAAAATAATAATACTTCAAGCATACTAACCAAGCAATTATGTCTTCTCAAAATAACATAGCCAAAGAAAGCTCATCCCTACAAAATCATATAGTTTGGCCATGCTCCATCTTCGTCACACAAAGTGCTCTCATCATGCACAACCCCAATGACAAACCAAACAATTGTTTCATACTTTAGTATTCTCAAACTTTTTCAACTTTCACGCAATACATGAGCGCGAGCCATGGATATAGCACTATGGGTGGAATAGAATATGATGATGGAGGTTGTGTGGAGAAGACAAAAAAGGATAAAGTCTCACATAGACGCGACTAATCAACGAGCTATGGAGATGCCCATCAATTGATGTCAATGCGAGGAGTAGGGATTGCCATGCAATGGATGCACTAGAGATATAAATGTATGAAAGCTCAACAAAAGAAACTAAGTGGGTGTGCATCCAACTTGCTTGCTCAAGAAGACCTGGGGAATTTGAGGAAGCCCATTGTTGGAATATACAAGCCAAGTTCTATAATAAAAAATTCCCACTAGTATATGAAAGTGACAACATAGGAGACTCTCTATCATGAAGATCATGGTGCTACTTTGAAGCACAAGTGTGGTAAAAGGATAGTAGCATTGTCCCTTCTCTCTTTTTCTCTCATTTTTTTTGCCTTCTTTTTTTTAGCCTTTCGCTTCTTTTTTTCTTCGTCCGGAGTCTCATCCCGACTTGTGGGGGAACATAGTCTCCATCATCCTTTCCTCACATGGGACAATGCTCTAATAATGAAGATCATCACGCTTTTATTTACTTACAACTCAAGAATTACAACTCGATACTTAGAACAAAATATGACTCTATGTGAATGCCTACGGCGGTGTATCGAGATGCGAAATGAATCAAGAGTGACAAGTATGAAAGAATTATGAAGGTGGCTTTGCCACAAATACGATGTCAACTACATGATCATGCAAGGCAATATGACAATGATGATGTGTGTCATAATAAGCCGAACGGTGGAAAGTTGCATGGCAGTATATCTCGGAATGGCTATGGAAATGCCATAATAGGTAGGTATGGTGGCTGTTTTGAGGAAGATATAAGGAGGCTTATGTGTGATAGAGCGTATCATATCATGGGGTTTGGATGCACCGGCGAAGTTTGCACCAACTCTCGAGGTAAGAAAGGGCAATGCACGGTACCGAAGAGGCTAGCAATGATGGAAAGGTGAGAGTGCGTATAATCCATGGACTCAACATTAGTCATAAAGAACTCACATACTTATTGCAAAAATCTACAAGTCATCAAAAACCAAGCACTACGCGCATGCTCCTAGGGGGGTAGATTGGTAGGAAAAGACCATCGCTCGTCCCCGACCGCCACTCATAAGGATGACAATCAAAGAACACCTCATGTTTCAAATTTGTCACACAGCGTTTACCATACGTGCATGCTACGGGACTTGCAAACTTCAACACAAGTATTTCTCAAATTCACAATTACTCAACTAGCACAACTCTAATATTACCATCTTCATATCTCAAAACAATCATCAAGCATCAAACTTCTCATAGTATTCAATGCACTTTGTATGAAAGTTTTTATTATACCCATCTTGGATGCCTATCATATTAGGACTAATTTTATAGCCAAAGCAAATTACCATGTTGTTCTAAAGGACTCTCAAAATAATATAAGTGAAGCATGAGAGTTCATCTATTTCTTCAAAATAAAACCACCGTCGTGCTCTAAAAAGATATAAGTGAAGCACTAGAGCAAACGACAAACTACTCCGAAAGATATAAGTGAAGATCAATGAGTAGTTGAATAATTATGTAACTATGTGAAGACTCTCTAACAATTAAGAATTTCAGATCTTGGTATTTTATTCAAACAGCAAGCAAAACAAAATAAAATAAGATGACGCTCCAAGCAAAACACATATCATGTGGTGAATAAAAATATAGCTCCAACTAAAGTTACCGATGAACGAAGACGAAAGAGGGGATGCCTTCCGGGGCATCCCCAAGCTTGGGCTTTTGGTTGTCCTTGAATTTTACCTTGGGGTGTCTTGGGCATCCCCAAGCTTAGGCTCTTCCACTCCTTATTCCATAGTCCATCGAATCTTTACCCAAAACTTGAAAACTTCACAACACAAAACTTAACAGAAAACTCGTAAGCTCCGTTAGTATAAGAAAATAAATCACCACTTAGGTACTGTTGTGAACTCATTCTAAATTCATATTGGTGTAATATATACTGTATTCCAACTTCTCTATGGTTCATACCCTCCGATACTAGTCATAGATTCATCAAAATAAGCAAACGACACAATGAAAACAGAATCCGTCAAAAACAGAACAGTCTGTAGTAATATATATCATTCGAATACTTCTGTAACTCCAAAAATTCTGAAATAAATTGGTGGACCTGAGGAATTTGTCTATTAATCATATGCAAAAAGAATCAACCTAAAAGCACTCTCCAGTAAAAAATAGCTAATCTCGTAAGCGCAAAAGTTTCTGTTTTTTACAGCAAGATCGCATAGACTTCACCGAAGTCTTTCCAAAGGTTCTACTTGGCACAAACACTAATTAAAACATAAAACCACATCTATACAGAGGCTAGATAGATTATTTATTAATAAACAGGAGCAAAAAGCAAAGAACAAAAATAAAATTGGGTTGCCTCCCAACAAGCGCTTTTCTTTATTGCCTTTTTAGCTAGGCATGATGATTTCAATGATGCTCACATAAAAAGATAAGAATTGAAACATAAAGAGAGCATCATGAAGAATATGACTAACACATTTAAGTCTAACCCACTTCCTATGCATAGGGATTTTGTGAGCAAACAACTTATGGCAAGAATCAACTAGCATAGGAAAGCAAAATAAGCATAGCTTCAGGATTTTCAACATATAGAGAGGAAACTTGATATTATTGCAATTCCTACAAGCATATATTCCTCCCTCATAATAATTTTCAGTAGCATCATGAATTAATTCAACAATATAACTATCACATAAATCACTCTTTTAATGATCTCCAAGCATATAAGTTTTAATACTCTCCACATAAGCGAATTTCTTCTCATGAATAATAGTGGGAGCAAACTCAACAAAATAACTATCATGTGAAGCATAATCCAATTGAAAATTAAAATCATGATGACAAGTTTCATGGTTATTTTTATTCTTTATAGCATACGTGTCATCACAATAATCATCATAAATAGGAGGCATGCTTTCATCATAATAAATTTGCTCATCAAAACTTGGGGGACTAAACATATCATCTTCATCAAACATAGCACCCCCAAGCTTGTGGCTTTGCATATCATTAGCATCATGGGTATTACTAACAACATTGCAATCATGCTCATCATTCACATATCTTATGCCAAGCATTCTATATAATTCTTCTTCTAGTACTTGAGCACAATTTTCCTTCCCATCATTTTCACGATAGACATTAAAAAGATGAAGCATATGAGGCACCCTTAATTCCATTTTTTGAAGTTTTCTTTTATAGACTAAACTAGTGATAAAACAAGAAACAAAAAGATTTGATTACAAGATCTAAAGATATACCTTGAAGCACTCACGTCCCCGGCAACGGCGCCAGAAAAGAGCTTGATGTCTACTACGCAACCTTCTTCTTGTAGACGTTGTTGGGCCTCCAAGTGCAGAGGTTTGTAGGACAGTAGCAAATTTCCCTCAAGTGGATGACCTAAGGTTTATCAATCCGTGGGAGGCGTAGGATGAAGATGGTCTCTCTCAAACAACCCTGCAACCAAATAACAAAGAGTCTCTTGTGTCCCCAACACACCCAATACAATGGTAAATTGTATAGGTGCAGTAGTTCGGCGAAGAGATGGTGATACAAGTGCAATATGGATGGTAGATATAGGTTTTGTAATCTGAAAATATAAAAACAGCATGGTAGCAAGCGATAAAAGTGAGCGTAAATGGTATTGCAATGCTAGAAAAACAAGGCCTAGGGTTCATACTTTCACTAGTGCAAGTTCTCTCAACAATAATAACATAATTGGATCATATAACTATCCCTCAACATGCAACAAAGAGTCACTCCGAAGTCACTAATAGCGGAGAACAAACGAAGAGATTATTGTAGGGTACGAAACCACCTCAAAGTTATCCTTTCTGATCGATCTATTCAAGAGTCCATAGTAAAATAACATGAAGTTATACTTTCCGTTCGATCTATCCTAGAGTTCGTACTAGAATAACACCTTAAGACACAAATCAACCAAAACCCTAATGTCACCTAGATACTCCAATGTCACCTCAAGTATTCGTGGGTATGATTATACGATATGCATCACACAATCTCAGATTCATCTATTCAACCAACATAAAGAACTTCAAAGAGTGCCCCAAAGTTTCTACCGGAGAGTCAAGATGAAAACGTGTGCCAACCCCTATGCATAAGTTCACAAGGTCACTGAACCCGCAAATTGATCACCAAAACATACATCAAGAAGATCACGTGAATATCCCATTGTCACCACAGATAAGCACATGCAAGACATACATCAAGTGTTCTAAAATCCTTAAAGACTCAATCCGATAAGATAACTTCAAAGGGAAAACTCAATCCATTACAAGAGAGTAGAGGGGGAGAAACATCATAAGATCCAACTATAATAGCAAAGCTCGCGGTACATCAAGATCGTGCCAAATCAAGAACACGAGAGAGAGAGATAGATCAAACACATAGCTACTGGTACATACCCTCAGCCCCGAGGGTGAACTACTCCCTCCTCGTCATGGAGAGCGCCGGGATGATGAAGATGGCCACCGGTGATGGATCCCCCCTCCGGCAGAGTGCCAGAACGGGTCTAGATTGGTTTTCGGTGGCTACAGAGGCTTGCGGCGGCGGAACTCCCGATCTAGGTTATGTTCTGGGGGTTTCTTTATATATAAGAGGTTTTGGCGTCGGGAACAAGTTAGGGGGCTCTCCGAGGCGGCCACGAGGTAGGGGGCGCGCCCCCCACCCTCGTGGGTGCCTCGAGACTCTTCTGGTCCATCTCCGATGCTCCGTGGGCTTCTTCTGGTTCAAAAATAATCTCCGTCAATTTTCAGGTCAATTGGACTCCGTTTGGTTTTCCTTTTCTGCGATACTCAAAAGCAAGGAAAAAACAGAAATTGGCACTGGGCTCTAGGTTAATAGGTTAGTCCCAAAAATCATATAAAATAGCATATAAATGCATATAAAACATCCTAGATGGATAATATAATAGCATGGAACAATCAAAAATTATAGATACGTTGGAGACGTATCACGCTGATAGGTACGAAATTTAACTGATGGCCCATTGGCCAAAGATAAACGTTTGTGGCCGGCGGACCGGCCGAAACTTCGGCTGGTCGCGCGCGGCGCGTACATGGTGTGGGCCTCATGCGATAGCTGGCCCACCTGCTCGCCCGAGCCCTCCCGATCCCCTTCTCTCGCCCAGCGCTCATCTTCTTCCTCTCGATCCCCTTCCCTCTCTTAGCCGCTCCTCGTCTTCCTCCTTCAGATCCCGCTGCCGGCTAGCCCCAGTCCCATGTAAGTCTCCATCTCCAACATCAGCGCCCACAAACACTTCTTCCACTGCCCCCGGCTTGCAGATTCCTTCCGCCCCAGCGAGACGAACTTGGGAAGCTACCATGGACATGCTGTGACGCCCCCGATTCAATCGTACACTAATCATGCACGCAAACGTGTACGATCAAGATCAGGGACTCACGGGAAGATATCACAACACAACTCTAAAACATAAATAAGTCATACAAGCATCATAATACAAGCCAGGGGCCTCGAGGGCTCAAATACAAGTGCTCGATTATAGACGAGTCAGCGGAAGCAACAATATCTAAGTACAGACATAAGTTAAACTAGTTTGCCTTAAGAAGGCTAGCACAAACTGGGATACAGATCGAAAGAGGCGCAGGCCTCCTGCCTGGGATCCTCCTAACTACTCCTGGTCGTCGTCAGCGGGCTGCACGTAGTAGTAGGCACCTCCGGTGTAGTAGGAGTCGTCGTCGACGGTGGCGTCTGGCTCCTGGGCTCCAGCATCTCGTTGCGACAACCAGGTAGAAAGGAAAGGGGGAAAAGAGGGAGAAAAGCGACCGTGAGTACTCATCCAAAGTACTCGCAAGCAAGGAGCTACCTACATATGCATGGGTATATGTGTAAAGGGCCATATCGGTGGACTGAACTGCAGAATGCCAGAATAAGAGGGGGATAGCTAATCCTGTCGAAGACTACGCTTCTGGCCACCTCCATCTTGCAGCATGTAGGAGAGAGTAGATGGTAAGTTCACCAAGTAGCATCGCATAGCATAATCCTACCCGGCGATCCCCTCCTTGTCGCCCTGTTAGAGAGCGATCACCGGGTTATATCTGGCACTTGGAAGGGTGTGTTTTATTAAGTATCCAGTTCTAGTTGTCATAAGGTCAAGGTACAACTCCGGGTCATCCTTTTACCGAGGGACATGGCTATTCGAATAGATAAACTTCCCTGCAGGGGTGCACCACATAACCCAACACGCTCGATCCCATTTGGCCGGACACACTTTTCTGGGTCATGCCCGGCCGCGGAAGATCCTGTCGA
Source organism: Aegilops tauschii subsp. strangulata (assembly GCF_002575655.3). Taxonomy (NCBI): domain Eukaryota; kingdom Viridiplantae; phylum Streptophyta; class Magnoliopsida; order Poales; family Poaceae; genus Aegilops; species Aegilops tauschii. Next base: position 493,797,625 of record NC_053039.3, read on the forward strand.
AGACTACGCTTCTGGCCACCTCCATCTTGCAGCCTGTAGGAGAGAGTAGATGCTAAGTTCACCAAGTAGCATCGTATAGCATAATCCTACCTGTCATGGAATTGTCACGGCAGATGTCCTCAAGCTAGGAATTAGTCGTGGAGCCATAATGATGATTGTAACTACGGGCCTTAAGCCATATCCGGGTCTTAAGCCCATCTTTGGCCCACCGTCTTCAAGCTTGGCGCCGGGCTTCTGGCGATGACCATTATGAGTTACCCGGCCCCTCCTGGCGGGTGACTCTAAGGTCTATATCCTCAACATTAGGCCCCAGATTGATTTGAGCCGGCTCATGTCAATCTTCAATCCTTTCGACAGAAAAATCTCCGACTTACAATTGTGTGAAGGCCATAACCCGGCGTGACGTCATCCTCTGGACTCCGGGTAATCCGCCGTGACGTCATCTTCCATTAAGTCCGTTTTTTACTCCACCAGATCCGCAACGGATCTTATCTTTACTGCCATCCTGAAAATCGAGGCGTTTCATGGGGAGATAACCACGCCGTGGTCTCCTCGTTTCTCGCGCCCACTTATGAGCTCGCCCTTATAAATAGCCCGGCCCGACGGGCCTTCAGCCACTTGTCTTCCTCCTCGCGCCACTGTTCCTCCGCTCGAGCTCTGTTGCTGTCGCCGCCGCGGGTCTCCTCCTCCTCACCAACTCCGGCCGCTGCATCAACCTGTTGTGTCCAGAGAAAACGGCGGCGACCTCCGCGACTCACCAGCACCTGTAAGTCCTGGCTACCCCATAGAACAGATCTGCAGTAGGGTTCGTCCTGTTCGTCCGTGTTCTTCGCCGTCGCCCACGAGCTCTCGGTAGTTTTCATTTTTACTGCCCTTCTTGATTTTAGACCTGTATAGACTTGCTGCGGTAGTTATTTGGCACCCATTTCAAATGCAAATAGATCTCTTTTTACTGCATAGAGTCCCTGTTTGAGCCTGCGAACTTCTCCTGGGTCTGCTTTAGGTCTAGAAATTTTTCCCTTTAGTCGACCATTTTGAACCGAAATTTTCACTGCGATCTGTGAAACTTGTTTTCACCATACTTGGTAAAAAACTGCTTCTGCTGAGCTATGGCGGTTTACATTTCCGGCTTAAAGAAGCCACGCGCCGTAGAACCTTCCGGCTCAACGGAAGCCACGCGCCGTAAAATTTTCCGGCTCACTTACAACAAGGCTGTAGACGACTTGAATTACTCTCAAGCACACCAGCGGCTTATATAACCCGATGCACTTAGATATATGTCATTAGTCCCCAACATAAGCCGCCACTTTAACATTGAACTGTAAATTTCCTCCGGCTTATAATTAAACCGGGCATGTTTCCTTTTATCATAGGCTTCCAACTTTCACCATGCCTCCCAAATCTCCCAAAGCTCCCATCACTTGCAATTGGATGAGGTCCAACGTCACCGACAAGACCTTAGCAGACTTTGTGAAGTCGGGTTACCTCCCCAAGAAGGACGTTATGTCCTACCGTGCCCCTGACCCGTCAGAGGAGAGACCACAGCCAAAGGACGGGGAAGTAGTGATTTTTGTGGATCACATGAGCCGGGGCTTCGCACCGCCCGGCTCAAAGTTCTTCAGGGATGTACTAAATTTCTTTGACCTGCGGCCACAAGATATAGGACCCAACTCGGTGTCCAACATATGCAATTTCCAAGTGTTCTGCGAGGTTTATCTTGGAGAAGCGCCCAGCCTGCTGCTCTTCAGAGAGCTCTTCTACCTGAACCGCCAGAACGAGTGCGCCAACTGGCCAAGTTTGGAGCTTGGCGGAATCTCCATTCAGCGACGGAGAGACTGCCTCTTCCCTTACGCCGAGCCGCCGAGTCACCCAAAGGACTGGAACCAGTCGTGGTTCTATTGCCAAGACACGTCGCCGGCTGACGAGAGCCCGCTGCCCGGCTTTCGCCCTTCACGTCTGGAACCAACTCACCCTCTGTCTGACAAGTTGACTCAGGCGGAGCGCCAACCTCTGCTCCCCACCATAAACAAGATCAAGGCTCTCCTGGGCAATGGTCTCAACGGAATCGATCTGGTCCGAGTCTGGATCTCCTGGCGGGTGATCCCATTGAGCCGCCGCCCCGGCTTAATGTGCGAGTACACGGGCCGAAAGGATGACCCCCTGAGACACAGCCGCAACGATCTTCCTGAAGACGTTGCCGAGGATATGACCAAGGCTCTCTTGAACGAGAGCTTGGCAGACTGCGGGAGGACCGAGCTAGCCCCCTTCTGCAAGACCAACCCAGCCCCAGTGGTGAGCCGCTAACCTGAACATTTTATCTTCTTCTGTAGATATCCTTCACCTGAATCTTTAAGAAATCATCATTGTATTTTTTAGGCTAATGACAAATTCTGGAAGGTCAAATATGACCATGAGGCGGCCAAGAAGGCCAGAAAGGCGAAGAAAGCCGCCAAGAGAGCCGCTCCCCGCAAGAAGGGAAGTAGGCCTACTGCTTCAGAGCTGATGCAACTAAGCGACAGCTCCGAGTCAGAGGTAACCCCTGAACCTGTAAGCTCTTGTTGTATTTATTGTTTATTTTTGTCCACCTTATCAATACTGTTCATCAACAGGATGACACCGGAGCAAGTAACCCGGTGGTTGAAGAGGTAATGTCACTTTCCTCCGACTCGGAGCCCTTGCCAAGGCTGAAAATCCGAAGGGTAACCCGGAAAGTAAGCTTTTCACATCCTTTAGCTTATCAAGACCCTCAATTTATTTTGAAGCGACAGGTTCATGAGAGCTGGCGTCACACCCGGACCAACAAGGACGCTGACCTCACCTCCGGGTTACCTGACGCATCGAGGAAACGCCGAACTGAGGTTATCTCCAACTTGTACCCTTTTCATCCTTTGGCGGGTGTTATACGTCAACCGCTCAATTCCTCTGACTCAAATTATCAGGAGACTTCCCCCTCTTCTGGCGACTCTATGCAGTCGAACCTGCCGGCTTTCAAGACCGTGCCCGGGTAATGATGATCATCTCATGTTGTACTTTGTCTTTACTTACACTTTTGTGCTTAACCTTTCTGTCTTTTCAGTGCCCAGGCAAAACTCAGCAAAAGGGCGAAGAAGAACAAGCCAGTCGAAGAACCGGACTTGCCTGAACCGGAGGTAGCCGCTCAAGAGCCGCCAGCTGCCTCTGCTCCTGAAGCCACTGCTCCAACCGACAAGCCAATAGCAGAAGCTTCTGCTAACCCGGAGGCCTCCAGCTCGGCTCAACCAGCAGATGACCCGGATGTGGTAATCACCCGGACGGAATTTGTTGAGCCGGGGAGACCTACTGCGCTGGCCAAGTGCTCCGCTAAGGAGGAGTTGTTAGGGCGCCACCGGGCCAATCTGGACCTCACCGACTATGGCAATCTGAGCATCGGAGAGATCATCTCCGGCTATATCAGCCAGGTGCACAAGAGCCGGGACTTAGAGATTGCCATGGTGAACCAGATTCAGCAGAAGTCTGAGGTATCACTCTTCTTTCTTCTTACTTACTGCATAGTTATCTTGTTATTCTTACCATGCTCTAGCCCCCAAGTCTACTACTTATGAGAGAATATGTTGTAGACTTAAGTTCCGGCTTACTCGTTTGAACCGGTAACTTGTAAATAAAAACGTTCGATATGCATTAGCCCCCAAGTGCCAAGTGTCTTTGCTTGGAAAGTGCTTGGGACTTTTAAAATTGCATAGTAACTGTTCATCCTATGACCCGAAAATTACGCAGGCCGCTGGCAATAAGTTTGAAGCTGACATCTCCGATCTCAAGACCCGTCTGAAGACGCAAGAAACTGAGACCCGGAAAGCAAATGCCAAATTTGTATCCAGTATTGCTGCGCAAGAAAAGCTGAAGACGGACTTTGACGCTGAACGGAAAGCCTGGGCCGAAGAGAAGGCTACTCTGGTGAGCCGGGCCGAACAGGCGGAGAAGGCTCTGTCAGAGAAGACCGCCGAACTCTCCGGCTTAAAGCGCCAAGTGTCCCAGATGGTTGCCGCAATCTTCGGTAAGTCATTTCACCGGCTTTCATCAAGTTTAGAATCTTTATATCTCCTAACGCATCCTTGTCGGCGGCTTATCTTATTCTGTTAAACAGGTCCCAGAAGTGCCAACCTCAACCAAAGTGTGGTAACCAAGTTGAAGGCCGTGTACACCCTGGTGGAGCAACTCTACACCGGGTCACAACGTGCTTTGGCTGTGGTGGCCCTATCCAATTAGGTGCCGACTCACCTGGCGGAAGTTCTTCGCCGGCTCGCCGTTCTTCCTCAACGCGTCCAAGAGCTGCGATGGGCCTCTGCAAGAGCCGGAGCCATAGCTGCTCTGAGCCGGGCCAAGGCGTTCCTTCCAGAACTAGACCCGGCGGACATCGCTCTAGGCTATCCCAGCTTGAAGGAAGACGGCACCGCCTTCGACCAAAAGGATTTCGCAGCCTGCGTGAAGATCGTACGCCCGGTGGCCACTCTGATTGGCAATGATACAGATCTGACTAAGTACCAACCGGGTTACGATGCAGAGAATCAGAGGATCCCCACTCCGCGCTATGAAGCCATCAGCTTAGTCCCGCCGACTCGGAAGCACACCTTTGCCCCGGAGATTGACCCGGCCGGGTTAATTGATGAGGAAGCTCAATTTGAAGCTCTGAGCAGCATTGACTGGAAGTCATCAACTTTCCGGGTCTTGGGAACAGCCGGAGGAGCGGAGAGGGATGAACCGGAAACCTCAACCCAGCAAGCGTCGTAAATCTGTAGACGGTTTATGTGAAACAATGCTTCACCCTTTTGGACTCAATGAGTCTTGTAATAGAATAGGATCAATACTTTAACTGTGCCGTGCCATCGTGCACGTGTTGGATGCTGAATTCTTATGAAAGTTGCTTCCTTATATGTCTCCGGGTTAAAGTTGATCAGTCATGTTCCTTAAGCTTAAATAGTTGTCTTTAACTATCCTGCATAGAAAGACAAATCACAAGTCTCGAGGCGGCTTACCGCACGGAGAATCATAGTCTTATGCATATAACCCGGAATATGAATCAAAAAAGACTGGTCCTCAATTATGTCCTTGATATAGCCGTAACAACACACTTACCAGCCTGCAAGCACGCTTCCGGCTTAGATAACCCGGGCAATAAGGTTGGTACCTCAATTCCGGTTTACCAGTCTTAATAACACCGATTGTATTCGACTAGCACTATAAATCAAAGTTAAGCCGGCAAAGTGAGACCCGCCGTGCACACTTGAAATAATCAGAAGAAACTCGCTATGAATCAGAAGAACTTAGGAGCTTCCGGTTCAAATATGACCAGAGACCCGTCCCAAAGGGGTTATGCTAGGATTCGAATGCGATCATATAGCCCCCAGTGGGTGTGGCAATGCCAATCAAGAGGGTACCGACAGCTATGTTCTCTTTGGTTCGAATACGACCTACGTTTGAATAGGAAGCCCCCAAATGACTTTAAGAATTGTTTAACGACGCTGATTCAAATACGATCCACGTCAGTTCCCAAAGAGGTTAAACTATGATTCAAATATGATCAAAGAAAACTCCTCAATGAGCTCGGCACTTTGCCAATCAAATGGGTATCGACAGCTATGTTCTCTGGTTCGAATATGACCTATGTTTGAACAGGAAGCCCCCAAGTGACCTTATTGCCTACGGCTAGATTCGAATATGATCATAAGCCGGATCCTCCTTCAAGTCACCATGTGATCTTGCAATGAAAACAACATGTACACATTTGGAGGAGAAAAAAGGACAGAGGTCCTGCTTTATTGCTTATCATAACATATACATGGTTTAGAGAAATATGTACATTATGAGAGCCGGTGGCTCAAGTGTAGTAAGGCCGAAGCTGAGCTATATTCCACGGCCGACGGGTCTCTTCCTCCGACTTACGTGAATCTTTGTGCTCCCGAATGTCAATGAGGTAATATGACCCGTTGTGCAAATTCTTGCTGACCACAAAGGGCCCTTCCCAAGGCGGGGATAGCTTGTGCGCATCTGTTTGATCTTGGATGAGCCGGAGCACTAGATCGCCTTCCTGGAAGACCCGGGATTTAACCCGGTGACTATGATAACGGCGCAGGTCTTGTTGGTAAATCGCTAAGCGAGCTGCGGCCACATCACGTTGTTCGTCCAACAAGTCAAGAGCATCTTGGCGCGCCTATTCATTATCCGCCTCAACATAAGCCGCCACTCGAGGCGAGTCATGACGGATGTCACTGGGGAGGACTGCTTCTGCCCCATAAACCATGAAGAAAGGCGTGAAACCTGTAGACCTGTTAGGAGTAGTGTTGATGCTCCATAACACGGAGGGCAACTCCTCCACCCAACAACCCGGCGTCCGTTGCAAAGGGACCAAAAGCCGGGGGCTTGATACCCTTCAAGATCTCCTGATTAGCCCTCTCAGCTTGACCATTGGATTGAGGATGAGCCACTGATGAAACATCAAGTCGGATATGCTCTCGTTGACAAAACTCCTCCATGGCGCCTTTGGATAGATTGGTACCATTGTCAGTGATAATGCTGTGCGGAAAGCCAAAGCGAAAAATTACCTTTTTCATAAATTGAATCGCCGTGGCTGCATCACACTTGCTAACTGGCTCCGCTTCAACCCACTTGGTAAATTTGTCAACTGCCACCAAGAGGTGGGTCTTCTTATCCTTGGACCTTTTAAAAGGCCCAACCATATCAAGCCCCCAGACCGCAAAGGGCCAAGTAATTGGGATCATCCTCAGCTCTTGAGCCGGTACATGAGCCCGTCGCGAGAACCTTTGGCAACCATCACATTTACTGACCAAGTCCTCCGCATCAGCATGAGCCGTCAGCCAATAAAAACCATGACGAAAAGCCTTGGCCACAAGAGACTTTGAGCCGGCGTGATGGCCACAGTCCCCTTCATGAATCTCACGCAAGATCTCTTGACCTTCCTCAGGGGAGACACAGCGCTGGAACGCCCCCGTAACACTGCGGCGATGCAACTCACCATCGATAACCACCATGGACTTAGACCGCCGGGTTATTTGCCTGGCCAAAGTTTCATCCTCAGGCAAATCTCCCCGGATCATGTAAGCCAAATAGGGCACTGTCCAGTCCGGTATGACGTGGAGAGCCGCCACCAGTCGTGCCTCCGGGTCAGGGACAGCCAAGTCTTCTTCTGTAGGCAACTTAACAGAAGGGTTATACAGGACGTCCAGGAAAGTATTAGGCGGCACCGGTTTTCGCTGAGAGCCCAGCCAGCTTAAAGCATCAGCCGCCTCGTTCTTCCTGCGATCGATGTGCTCTACTTGGTAACCCTGAAAGTGCCCAGCAATGGCATCAACTTCGCGGCGATAAGCCGCCATGAGAGGGTCCTTGGAGTCCCACTTTCCTGATACTTGTTGAGCCACCAAGTCTGAGTCGCCGAAGCACCTTACCCGGCTCAAGCTCATCTCCTTAGCCATCCGAAGACCATGGAGCAAGGCCTCATACTCAGCCGCATTGTTAGTGCAAGGAAACATCAACTGTAGCACATAATGGAACTTGTCACCTTTAGGGGAAGCCAACACGACTCCAGCCCCCGAGCCCTCCAATTGCCTGGACCCATCGAAGTGAATAGTCCAGTATGTGTTATCCGGCTTTTGCTCGGGCACTTGTGACTCTGTCCAATCATTGATGAAATCCACCAAGGCCTGAGATTTAACAGCAGTGCGTGGCACGTATTTCAGACCATGAGGTCCGAGCTCTATAGCCCACTTAGCCACTCTCCCTGTGGCCTCTCTATTTTGAATGATATCACCAAGAGGGGCAGAACTGACCACAGTGATGGGATGACCCAGGAAATAATGCTTAAGCTTCCGGCTCGCCATGAACACACCATAAACAAGCTTCTGCCAATGTGGATACCGTTGTTTGGACTCGATGAGCACTTCGCTGACATAATAAACCGGCCGCTGAACCGGATGCTCCTTACCCTCCTCCTTGCGCTCCACCACCATAGCCACACTGACGGCTCGTGTGTTCGCCGCCACATACAGTAATAAGGGCTCCTTATCAACCGGAGCAACAAGGACTGGGGGCTCTGCCAGCTGCCTCTTCAAATCCTCAAAAGCAGTATTAGCTGCATCATTCCAGACAAAATTATCAGTTTTCTTCATCAACTGATATAATGGCATGGCCTTCTCACCCAAACGGCTTATAAACCGGCTTAAAGCAGCGATGCGACCCGCCAAGCGCTGAACGTCATTTATACACGCCGCCTTAGCCAGGGAGGTGATGGCCTTGATCTTCTCCGGGTTAGCTTCAATGCCTCTGTCAGAAACCAAGAAACCCAAGAGTTTGCCTGCAGGAACACCAAAAACACACTTGGCCGGGTTAAGCATCATCTTGTAAACCCGGAGATTATCAAAGGTTTCCCTCAGATCATCTATCAGGGTTTCCTCCTTCACGGATTTAACCACAATATCGTCCACATAAGCATGAACATTGCGCCCAATCTGGTTATGAAGACAGTTCTGCACGCAACGCTGATAAGTCGCATGTGCACACTTGAGTCCAAAGGGCATGGACACATAGCAGAAGGCTCCAAAGGGAGTGATGAACGCCGTCTTCTCCTGGTCCTTAACTGCCATTTTAATCTGATGATGTCCAGAATAAGCATCCAAGAAACTTAAGCGCTCACAACCTGCCGTAGCATCAATAATTTGATCAATACGGGGCAGGGCAAAAGGATCAGCCGGACACGCCTTGTTTAAGTCCGTGTAGTCCACACACATCCGCCAGGTGCCGTTCTTCTTGAGTACGAGGACCGGGTTAGCTAACCATTCTGGGTGAAAGACTTCAACGATAAACCCGGCCGCCAAGAGCCGGGCCACCTCTTCACCAATAGCTTTCCGCCTCTCTTCATTAAACCGCCGAAGGAACTGCCTGACCGGCTTAAATTTCGGATCAACATTGAGAGTGTGCTCAGCGAGTTCTCTAGGTACACCTGGCATGTCAGACGGCTTCCATGCAAAAATGTCCCTATTCTCACGGATGAACTCGATGAGCGCGCTTTCCTATTTTGGATCCAGATTGGCACTGATGCTAAACTGCTGAGATGAATCTCCTGGAACAAAATCAACAAGTTTAGTCTCATCAGCCGACTTAAATTTCATTGCCGGCTCATGCTCCGTAGTTGGCTTTTTCAGAGAGGTCATATCTGTTGGGTCAACGTTGTCTTTGTAAAACTTCAACTCCTCTGTTGCACAAACAGATTCTGCATAGGCTGCATCGCCTTCCTCACACTCCAAGGCCACCTTCCGACTGCCATGAACCGTAATGGTCCCATTGAGACCCGGCATCTTGAGCTGCAGATACACGTAACACGGCCGAGCCATGAACTTGGCGTAAGCCGGCCGCCCAAATATGGCATGATACGGGCTTCTTATCTTGACCACCTCAAAGGTCAATTTTTCCACCCTGTAGTTGTGCTCGTCTCCAAAGGCCACCTCCAACTCGATCTTGCCGACTGAATAAACCGACTTACCAGGTACTACACCATGGAAAATAGTGTTTGACTGGCTGAGGTTCTTATCAATCAACCCCATACGACGGAAAGTCTCATAATAGAGGATGTTGATGCTGCTGCCTCCATCCATGAGCACCTTAGTGAACTTATATCCTCCCTCTTGAGGAGCCACCACCAAAGCCAAATGACCCCGATTATCCACCCGGGGAGGGTGATCCTCCCTACTCCACACTATAGGCTGCTCAGACCACCGCAAGTAGCGTGGAACCGCCGGCTCAACAGCATTCACAGCCCTCTTATGAAGCTTCTGATCCCGCTTACACAGACTGGTGGTAAACACATGATACTGTCCACCGCTAAGCTGCTTTGGATTGGTCTGATAACCCCCCTGCTGCTGTTGATGACCCTGGCCAGACTGTTGATTAAAGCCCCCTTGACCGTTCTGAGGATTAGAATTTGAGCTGCCGCCCGGGCCATGAAAGCCGCCGACGCCTGAACCGCCGCCCGGGCCATTGTTGCCATTAAAGGCGTTGGAATTCTTAAAGGCCTTCATGATTGCACAATCCTTCCATATATGAGTAGCTGGCTTCTCTCTAGAGCCATGCCTTGGACAAGGCTCATTCAACAGTTGCTCCAGCGTCGGGCCTGACCCGCCGGCTCGGGGAGGGGTCCTCCCCTTGCGTCGCTGGTTATTACCCTGTGAGCTGGCGTTGGCTACGAACTCTAGGCTGCCATTGGCCTTGCGCTTGCCACCTCCTTGGTTCCCCGGGTTATGCTGATGACTCTTGCCATTGTCGTTCTTCTTTCCCTTCCCTGTCCTTTCATCATCTGAAGCGGGGTCCTTGGTACCATCAGAATCGGCGTACTTGACGAGAGCCGCCATCAGTGTACCCATATCATTGCAGTCGCGCTTAAGCCGCCCGAGTTTCATCTTCAGGGGCACGAAACGATAATTCTGTTCCAACATTAAGACTGCAGAGCCGGCATCCATCTTATCAGAGGAATGTATTATCTCCTTAACCCGGCGAACCCAATGTGTCGTAGACTCACCCTCCTGCTGCTTATAGTTAGTCAAATCCACAATTGAAATAGACTGCCTACAGGTATCCTTGAAGTTTTGGATGAACCGGGCTTTCAGCTCAGCCCAAGACCCGATGGAATTCGGTGGTAGCCCTTTCAACCAAGTGCGGGCAGTCCCATCTAACATCATGGTGAAGTACTTGGCCATTGCCGCTTCACTGACCTCCAATAGCTCCATGGCCATCTCGTAACTTTCGATCCAGGCTGCGGGTTGTAAGTCAGCCGTGTAATTAGGCACCTTCCTAGGGCCTTTGAAGTCCTTGGGTAGACGTTCATTGTGGAGAGCTGGCACTAAACAAGGGACACCTCCAGTCCTGGTAGGGATACCCACGTCGACGAAAGTCGTCGGATAAGCCAGGGGAGTCTGGTAAGCCGTCAACTGAGGCACCTGCTCCGCCTCTTGCCGCGCTCTGTCTTGATCTGCTACGTGAAAGGCTCCGTTATGAGCCGGGCCATGGCCAGGGGGCGGGTCATGGCGTCGGACGTTACTTGAGACGGTCGCTGAGACCATGTGTCTGCTGTAACTCGGGCTCCGGCCTGGACGGGGGGTCGAGTGGATCCTGTCCCGGCTGTAGGAGTACGCCTCTTGCTGCGCCAGTGCTGTCTGAAGGAGTTCCCTGACCCGGCGGGTTTCAATAGCCGTCGGAGAGTCTCCGTCAATTGGGAGGGCCGCCAGCCGCGCTGCTGCGGCTACCATATTCTCCAGCGGGTTAGCATAATGACCCGGTGGTATCGGCACGTACTGAGGCGGGGCAGGGCTCACCCGGGGAGGCCCCATCACTTGCGGCTGAATAGGGTTCCCAGACCCGGGCACTATGATCCCTGGCGGGTTACTAGACCCTGCACTTGGTGTGTTGAAGAGGTTTCGAGGATCGTAAACCGGGGGGAGTCGAGATTGGGCCTTTTGATGCCTCCTTCTCATGACCTCATTGGACGCATTCTGATCCATCGTGAGCCGGAAGGACTGTGCCTGGATCAACTGAGTTTGGGCGTCGAGAGCCGCCCTCTTCGCAGCCATCCTGATCCCTTCCGCTGCCAGATCCTCCTTAGCTTTCACTAGATCTAACTTTAACTGCGCCACCTCCGCATCATGCTGAGCTTGATCCGCCGGGTCAACCGCGGCGGTCAACAGGGCCGTCATCTTGTCCGTGAGATCCATCAGCACCTGAGCCGGCGAGGGCACCGGGTTTCCCGCTCCAGCAGCAGGGTTCTGAACAGGCTGCGCACCGGCCTTGAAGATTCCGACCCGGCTCGGCGGCTCAAACGGGTCCGGAATACTGTCACCATCGGAACAACCCATGAGCCTGCCATCTTGAAGTTGATACAACGAGTTCGACTCATCTGTGGACAACTCGCCGTCAGAGCCGGCGGCCGTCTCATCACCAGATCCAGATCTATCAGAGAGCCCTCCATGGATACATCCCACAAAAGCATGCTTTAAGGCAGGCAGGGCCCGGGCGGGTCGTACGCGCTGAGCCGTCTCGATGAGATCGGCGCAGAGATCCGGCTCAGGGCCCGGCTCGCCAATCTTGCCAATGAAAACATGAATTCCGCCGAAGGGGACCCGGTACCCATACTCAATTGAGCCGGCGTCGGGGCCCCAGTTTGCATCGTCGATGTAGAGCTTGCCGCGATGACTCTTGGTCATCCGGCCCACAGCGTATCCCTTGAGCCCTTCGAAGCTGCCCTTCAAGAACTCAAATCCACCGTGCGCTGGCCCGACGGTGGGCGCCACCGGGCCAATCTGGACCTCACCGACTATGGCAATCTGAGCATCGGAGAGATCATCTCCGGCTATATCAGCCAGGTGCACAAGAGCCGGGACTTAGAGATTGCCATGGTGAACCAGATTCAGCAGAAGTCTGAGGTATCACTCTTCTTTCTTCTTACTTACTGCATAGTTATCTTGTTATTCTTACCATGCTCTTAACCTTGTGGTCATGGGTTCGAGCCCCACGGTGGGCGCCAACTGTCGTGGAATTGTCACGGCAGATGTCCTCAAGCTAGGACTTAGTCGTGGAGCCATCGCCTCTAGGAAGCTTGAAGGGGTTAACGAGACAAGGAACACGAGGGTTTATACTGGTTCGGCCCCTTACGGTGAAGGTAAAAGCCTACGTCCAGTTGATGTGGTATTGATTAGGGTTTCGATGACCAGGGAGCTTAACTGCTATGCCTGGCTCTCGATGAGATCTTTCTTGCCCCTAAACCATTGCCGGGTCGTCCCTTTATATAGGGAGGCTGATGCCCAGCAGCTCTCAGAGTCCCGGCCGGCTCATAAGAGTGTCCGGCTCGGACTCTCAACTATTCTTGCCTTACACTACAAGTTCTACCATAATGATGATTGTAACTACGGGCCTTAAGCCATATCCGGGTCTTAAGCCCATATTTGGCCCACCGTCTTCAAGCTTGGCGCCGGGCTTCTGGCGATGACCATTACGAGTAACCCGGCCCCTCCTGGCGGGTGACTCTAAGGTCTATATCCTCAACACTACCCGGCGATCCCCTCCTCGTCGCCCTGTTAGAGAGTGATCACCGGGTTATATCTGGCACTTGGAAGGGTGTGTTTTATTAAGTATCCAATTCTGGTTGTCATAAGGTCAAGGTACAACTCCGGGTCATCCTTTTACCGAGGGACACGGCTATTCGAATAGATAAACTTCCCTGCAGGGGTGCACCACATAACCCAACACGCTCGAACCCATTTGGCCGGACACACTTTTCTGGGTCATGCCCGGCCGCGGAAGATCAACTCGTCGCAGCCCCACTTAGGCACAACAGAGAGGTCAGCACGCCAGTCTAAATCCTATGCCCGCAGGGGTCTGGGCCCATCGCCCATTGCACACCTGCACGTTGCGTATGCGGCCGGAGAGCAGACCTAGCAACCTCCATTTCAAAGGAAGTTGCATTACGCGGTCCAACCTGGCGCCCGCCGCTCGGTCGCTGACGTCACGAAGGCTTCGTCTGATACCACGATGTCGAGTGCCCATAACTGTTCCCGCGTAGTTGGTTAGTGCGTATAGACCAAATGGCCAGACTCAGATCAAATACCAAGATCTCGTTAAGCATGTTAATTGATGTAACCACGGACACCGACCAGGGCCAGGCCCACCTCTCACCTAGGCGGTCTCAACCTGCCCTGTCGCTCCGCCACAAAGATCCACCCAGAGGGCCATCGGGACAAAGGTCCTTTCAGCCCCCAATCCGTGAATCACTCGCGGGTGCTCCACGAGCCGACCCGACTTTAGTCACCACATGTATAATGTATAAAGTATATAGTATAAACCCGTGATCACCTCCCAAGTGATCACAGCCCGATAGTATAGCACAGCAGACGGACAAGATTGTAGGACCACTGATGGAAAACTAGCATCCTATACTAAGCATGTTGGATTGCAGGTAAAGGTAACAACAGTAGTGGCAAAGACAGGCTATGCGGCAGAATAGGATTAACGGAAAGCAGTAACATGCTACACTACTCTAATGCAAGAGTATAGAGAAGAATCGCGATATCTGGTGATCAGGAGGGGGGCTTGCCTGGTTGCTTTGACAAGAAGGAGGGGTCATCAACAGCGTAGTCGGTCGGGGCACCAGCAGCGGCGTCGGTCTCGTAGTCTACCGGAGAGAAGAGGGGGAAGAAACAATGAATACAATGCAAACAGATGCATAACGATGCATGACAAAGCAAACAGCGGTGTTAGGTGTGCCCTAACGCGGTAAGAGGTGATACCGGCGAAGGGGGGAAACATCCGGGAAAGTATCCCCGGTGTTTCGCGTTTTCGGACAGATGAACTGGAGGGGGAAAGTTGCGAGTTCGATAGTTTAGGGATGTGTGGCGGACGAACGGGCTGCGTATTCGGATTCGTCTCGTCGTTCTGAGCAACTTTCATGTAGAAAGTATTTTCATCTGAGCTACGGTTTATTTTATATTAATTTTAAAAGATTTAAATCATTTTAGGATTAATTTAATTATTTTAATTCAACATTATCCAGAACAGTGTTTGCAGATGTCATCATGACGTCAGCAGTCAACAGAGGTGTTGACTCGTCAAACTAACGTGTGGCCCAGTGGGACCCACCTGTCATACACTGTTAAGTTAATTAGGGTTTAGGTTAAACTAATTACTGTTTAATTGAACTAACAGGTTAATTAGATTAATTAAATAGGATTAATTAACTTAATTAATTTAGTTAATTAATTAATTAATTAAATTTATTATTATTATATTTGTTTACTCTTTTTTTTGTTAAACACGTTCTGTGGGCGGGGCCCATATGTCATTGGGCCAGGGGGGCGATGCGGGTTAGCGGGCGCGAGCGCTGGGCGTGGTTACGGGCGCCCTGTCGGGCGCTGCGGGACAGGGGGACTCGAGCGGTGGCCGGCGAGGGGGGGCCGCGGCCGCGGTGAGGCCGGTCGCTAGTGGCCGGAGCGGGAGGGACGAGAGGAGCGTCGGGCGGCGCCGGAGCGGGGTCGGGCAAGGCAGACGGCGAGCAGTGGGGTGCAGCGTGCGAGCGGAGCGGTCGGGCGGTTGCGGACGGGCCGAATGCCGACTGCGGCACCGGCGAGTGGGCGAGCCGGCAGCGGTGGCGCTGCAGGCCGGCGAGCGTGCGGGCGCGCGCGGTGGCAGGGGAGCAGGGGTGTGCGCTCGCTGGGCCGGTGAGGACGGTGAGCACGGGGCCGACGGAGAGCGGGCACGGAGGAGGCGAGCAAGGTGAGGCGGGCGGCGTGCACGCGCGAGGGCGCTGCGGGGCAGGGGCGCGGTGGCAGGGGCGCGAGTGCGGGACGGGCGCGGGCGCGCGTGCTGGCGTGGAGCTGCGGGACGAGGGAGCAGCGGGGGAGTGGACGAGGCAGCAGCGGAGCGTGCGTGCGACACGGCAGAGAGAGGAGGGAGGGGGTCCTCACGGTGGTAGTAGGGTCAGGGGCAACGGGGGGCAAGGAGGAGGACGGAGACGACCAGCGACGGGGAGGCAGTCCGGCGGCGTAGGGGGCGGCTTCGGGCGATGGTGAGGTCCGGCGACGGCGGCGAGCGCTGGGCGCTGGAGTAGTTGCCCCCCGATCTAGATCGGGGGGAGAGGAGGCGAACGTGGGGGGAGCGGGACGACGGGGTTGGGGTCGATCCCGATCCAGATCGTGAGGGGGAGAGTAGGGAACGTGGGAGTGGCGCTAGGGTTTCGGTGGTGGCTCAGGGGGGTTATAGGGGGCGGCTGGGCCGGCCTGGTTGGCCAGATGGCTAGCTGGGCCGAGGCCCAGCGGGGGAGGGGGTTCTTTTGTCTTTATTTTACTTTTGTTTAATTTTCCTTTTCTGTTTTCTGTTTTACTTTAGTTCCTCTTTTATTTTAGTTTTATAAACTATAAAAGTAGTCCCTAATTTAGCGTTAATAAATAGGCTACTGCCACATAAGTTTGGGCAACTAAATAAAATAGTTTAATATTTTATTTTTTTGTAAAAGGCATTCAACTAATTGTTTTTGCTACTGTTTAAAATATTTTAGAGTATTAAACCATTTTTAAAAGTGTGGTTTCTCCACCATACTTACCTATGCATTATTTGGCTCACCCCGAACATTTTAGTTTTAATATTTGAAAACTTTTATTGTTTGCTTGATTTTGAATTTGAATTCGAATCGGTTTCGAACTAACGTAAGATTAGCAACAGTAATCAAGGTGACGTGGCATCATTAGCAGAGGGTTACTGTAGCTTAATTATCCGGGCGTCACAATTCTTCTCCACTACAAGAAATCTCGTCCCGAGATTTAAGAGGGGAGTAAGGGGGAAAGATCTGGTTACGAAATTCTAACGGATATTCTCGGTCTTGGCTGCTCTTCTCGAAGAGGTTGATCCATAGCGTTGATGTCTTCACTTCTCTGCTTCAAGCCATGATGATGACGCCATTATCCTTTCTTCAAGGTCTCCATCGTACTTACGACAGAATAAGGGGGTATTCCGGAAGAACGGATCTCTGCAAGGTTGACTATCTGGTCGATAACATCAGGGAGGGTGGCGAAAAGTAACTCTCGAATTGAAACTTAAGAAAATATCGAGAGCAAGGTAAGGAGGTATCATGGGAAGTTTCAAGCAGGTAGGCAATCGTTCATTGCCTGAAACAAAGTGTGAAATGGGTCCAGAGCAACGAGAATAAGTATTGCGTCAGATACCAGAGTAGATCATCTGTAGGACCGTGACTCGTGAATTACATACGAAGTTAAGTGCAAAGGATACTTCAGAATCACGGATGTACAAGGAGTCAGGTTTCGATCCTGTGGAACTGTGGGTTATGGGCCCACCATGTGGGTTAAAAGTAGGAGGAGCGGTGACATCTTGCATGGTCATGATAGCAAGGTAGGTCAGAGGGTAGCCTGTCGATTATGTTGGCAACATCGTCGGTACCAAGGGCGAGGGACGAAGAGAACCATTTTCCTGCTCGTTGAACGAGGCGGACCAATAGGCAAAGTCCTCGTCCATCGGTGGCTACCAGAATGTCATCAACAATAGTAACAGGGTCTTGCTGACAGAATTGTACAACGAGGTGTTTACATAAGCAGGGAAATATTACTGCTTATATAATATAGATCACAAGAAGGTTTAAGCAAACCAATGGAAAGGAAAAGTGGTTATCAGGTTTAAACAGAACAATGGAAAGGAGAATGTGTATACACACATATTTCGGGGGTATATCCTCCCCAAGGACAAGCGGAGCATGATATCCATTACAGGATAGAAAGTAAAAAACCATTTAGGTAAGGGGGGAGGAATCTCCTGATATTACCCATACAACGATGTTAGGATAAATGATAAAGAAGATTTAGCATTGTGCTACAAATGTTCTTTTTGAAAATCAGAGTACCACAGACATGCTTCGAGATAGCATTGACATGGTCTTCAAGCAAAGGTTGGACTTGGATATACAAAGGATTCATCAGGAACAACTTATAGAATAAGTCTTACAATTTCCTCATGGAAGAATGGTTAACCTTGCTAAAATGGAAACTATAACAATAGGTCCTCCGGCCAGTTGTGCTAGGCATGACATTACCCTACCGGGTCATATAAAGACCAATGTTATAACTCTTGGAAATGTGTCCCAACCATCATATCTGACCAGGATTCATATCTGATTGGTGCTAGGATATCTTAGACTCAGGATGCCTGATAAGAAGAGGTGCAACACAATTGACGAGATGACATTATATGATTCTCGGGAAATGAACTATGGAAGTGAGTTCCGAAACCAGAGTTCATCAGTAAACCAAGGAGAGGATGAGGAGGTGGCTGATGAACTCAGCGACAATTCAACGAGATTTCCAAAAGATGGATTTCCACAATTATGTGAACAAGGAGATAACATTTGTCAGATCAATGATATGATGAGGTATACTCGAGGTAAAGATACTCGAATTAAACACTGGTTGATACGTGCGGCCGAAGTATGGGCATAGGTAGCCTGATCAATTGTTAGAATGGTGATCCAATAAGCGATAGTCTAAGAATGAACTATCAACCATTAGCTTCAAAGCAACAGGGTTGCTAGAAGTACAGAATCCAAGCAGCACCATTCACTTGTTGGTGTCTCGGTTAGAATCAACACAGGGACCAAGAAAGAATGGTGATAGTGTGAAGTATCATAATACCAAGAATTATTTAAGAGGTGCAGCAATTCTCACAACATCCTTGATATAAAAGATGATATAATCCAAGGTAGATCATAACATAAGCTGGATAGCAAGGAGCTCCATAACATGATCAAGTTTGTGTCGGAGGGAAGGCATTAATGTTGTCAATGATAATACAAATCCTCGAGTGGCAAGGATGGTATTTCTCATCAAGAATTCGATTGGTATCCTGGAAGGACTCAGAATGTTGATGATGTTCATGACACAATTGTCGAGAGATTTCATGAAGGTGTAATTGATCGGCGATGTCATCAAGTTAAAGGAATGATGAAGCGAAAGGTTATTGGAACCACGGGTACATCACAAACTCGGAATCAAGATTGTTGTTCAAGGCAAAACGATATGACGAGGAAAGTCGACGTAAGCTTAGCTCATCGTCGAAAATTGTGCTCCGGGAAGAAGAACCAGGTAGCACAGTTAAAAAGATGCACGATAATGATATAGCCGATCAGGCTAGGAATGACTTGAAGAGTTATTAAACTCATAAGCAACAAAAATTACTTACAGTTATTGAATCGGAGTGCGGAATTGATTCACTATTCGGTGTTCTCGAGTGACTATTATCTCAGAACCCAGGGGATAATTGGAATCGGTGAGAAATAATACTTGAAGAACTCATAAGAAGTAATATGGTTCTGTGATATTATCGAGATACCACGGGGTAATACTCGAAGGTAGACCATAATAGAGGTTGGACGGGTGCATTGGTCTGCAGAGGACAAGTGGTTTAACTTGCACGAGAAATGGTATTTAAAGGAGAACATGGTCGGAACCATGATTGCAAAAGGCCAGATCCCATATATAAGATGAACTTATACCCAGGGAATAATTAATTTAAGAGAAGATTTAATGATAAGATCTACATCGTGTCCAGGGGCATGAACACAAAGTTCAAGGTCGACTCCCACTTCTTCAATGCATAACCTTCCATTCACTTCTCATGTTTCAAAAATGACATTAGTTGCTGAAAGTTTTACCTGGTGCAATACCAGCTAAGTATGACCCGTGAAATCTTTCGGGTTCACACAGATTAGGGAAGGCGTTGGTTCAACTCATCGGGGCATCTTAGGAACATATACCACAAACTTCATAGTAAACATCACCAACTCGAGAGCAGAGCATGGTTGGCCAAAACAGAGGATACAATTTACCAAAGGCATTATGTATCAGGGAAGGAACTTCTCGAGGTTTTTGTATACAAAGGACACTGTCGGATGATATTTCCAACAAAGGATCCGACGGTCCATAGCGAAGCTGATGTGAGTATCGGCACACAACTAGAGGAAGAAACAATGCAAATGCATTGGATTATAGAAGCAACTGGCTAATTCAAAGCTCACATGTAAAGGAATTACGATTTCCAAATCAAAGGATCAGAAGCAAACGCTCTGATTAAGGATGGATAAGTTGAGTAAGCTTAGGGGTAAAATCGACAACAATTTGATTGGTCGAGATTCAGCCCATGTTTAAAATGACGTCTGAGCCGAAAGGATGAATTCTAGGATCTGATTGAGGATTGCGAGCATTCGCAACATTTTGAATCAACGGACTCAAAATGATAATGACAAGGGATGCTAATATGATTACGAGACTTATGGGATTAACCATAATGCAAGCAAGAATCTCAAGAGCAAAAGGCTGCTTGAGGCTTTCGGAAGTTCAAGTAGCATTTCGAAGATTTTTGTGAATTAGTTGAATCAACTGGGGATGAGCGGATACTCGATAAGTGTGAGAACTTATTCGTAGGGGTATTCAGGTGGCAAAGAACTGCAAGGCAGTAGGCACAAAGTATTCCGGGGGTATCTTGCAATAACAAGATCGACTGGGAATAAAAGTAAGAACGACAGGTGTAAGTATTTATCCATAGGGAAGTTTTGGTGGTAGGGAATTGCAAAAGCGACAGGCACAAGGTCTCGAGAGAATATCAGATAGTATCTTCGAATTCTTCTGGTGCACGGAGCAATCATCTGGAGTGAGGGGTTCTCCGGGAGGAAGTAGTAACGAGATCCTAAAGTTAGATTTTAGTAAATTCATTAAACCCGAATAGGAGAGAGATCAGAGTCCCAGAGTAAAGATCGAGGAGTAAAAGATCCTAGTACCACCAAATGGCGACGTGGGCCCATGGGCCGCACAGCCATGTTAGTAAAAAGTTTTGCAATGTCTAGACTCGACTTCGGTCAAGGAGTGTGGAAGGGGGATTCCTACAGGCAGTCGGCTCTGATACCAACTTGTGACGCCCCCGATTCAATCGTACACTAATCATGCACGCAAACATGTACGATCAAGATCAGGGACTCACGGGAAGATATCACAACACAACTCTAAAACATAAATAAGTCATACAAGCATCATAATACAAGTCAGGGGCCTCGAGGGCTCGAATACAAGTGCTCGATTATAGACGAGTCAGCGGAAGCAACAATATCTGAGTACAAACATAAGTTAAACAAGTTTGCCTTAAGAAGGCCAGCACAAACTGGGATACAGATCGAAAGAGGCGCAGGCCTCCTGCCTGGGATCCTCCTAACTACTCCTGGTCGTCGTCAGCGGGCTGCACGTAGTAGTAGGCACCTCTGGTGTAGTAGGAGTCGTCGTCGACGGTGGCGTCTGGCTCCTGGGCTCCAGCATCTGGTTGCGACAACCAGGTAGAAAGGAAAGGGGGAAAAGAGGGAGAAAAGCAACCGTGAGTACTCATCCAAAGTACTCGCAAGCAAGGAGCTACCTACATATGCATGGGTATATGTGTAAAGGGCCATATCGGTGGACTGAACTGCAGAATGCCAGAATAAGAGGGGGATAGCTAATCCTGTCGAAGACTACGCTTCTGGCCACCTCCATCTTGCAGCATGTAGGAGAGAGTAGATGGTAAGTTCACCAAGTAGCATCGCATAGCATAATCCTACCCGGCGATCCCCTCCTTGTCGCCCTGTTAGAGAGCGATCACCGGGTTATATCTGGCACTTGGAAGGGTGTGTTTTATTAAGTATCCAGTTCTAGTTGTCATAAGGTCAAGGTACAACTCCGGGTCATCCTTTTACCGAGGGACATGGCTATTCGAATAGATAAACTTCCCTGCAGGGGTGCACCACATAACCCAACACGCTCGATCCCATTTGGCCGGACACACTTTTCTGGGTCATGCCCGGCCGCGGAAGATCAACACGTCGCAGCCCCACTTAGGCACAACAGAGAGGTCAGCACGCCGGTCTAAATCCTATGCACGCAGGGGTCTGGGCCCATCGCCCATTGCACACCTGCACGTTGCGTACACGGCCGGAGAGCAGACTAGCAACCTCCATTTCAAAGGAAGTTGCGTTACGCGGTCCAACCCGGCGCGCGCCGCTCGGTCGCTGACGTCACGAAGGCTTCGGCTGATACCACGACGTCGAGTGCCCATATCTGTTCCCGCGTAGTTGGTTAGTGCGTATAGACCAAATGGCCAGACTCAGATCAAATACCAATATCTCGTTAAGCATGTTAATTGATGTAACCACGGACACCGACCAGGGCCAGGCCCACCTCTCACCTAGGCGGTCTCAACCTGCCCTGTCGCTCCGCCACAAAGATCCACCCAGAGGGTCGTCGTGACAAAGATCCTTTCAGCCCCCAATCCGTGAATCACTCGCGGGTGCTCCACGAGCCGACCCGACTTTAGTCACCACATGTATAATATATAAAGTATATAGTATAAACCCGTGATCACCTCCCAAGTGATCACAGCCCGATAGTATAGCACAGCAGACGGACAAGAATGTAGGGCCACTGATGGAAAACTAGCATCCTATACTAAGCATGTAGGATTGCAGGTAAAGGTAACAACAATAGTGGCAAAGACAGGCTATGCAGCAGAATAGGATTAACGGAAAGCAGTAACATGCTACACTACTCTAATGCAAGAGTATAGAGAAGAATAGGTGATATCTGGTGATCAATGGGGGGGCTTGCCTGGTTGCTCTGACAAGGAGGGGTCGTCAATAGCGTAGTCGGTCGGGGCACCAGCAGCGGCGTCGGTCTCGTAGTCTACCGAAGAGAAGAGGGGGAAGAAACAATGAATACAATGCAAACAGATGCATAAGGATGCATGACAAAGCAAACATCGGTGTTAGGAGTGCCCTAACGCGGTAAGAGGTGATACCGGTGAAGGGGGGAAACATCCGGGAAAGTATCCCCGGTGTTTCGCGTTTTCGGACAGATGAACCGGAGGGGGAAAGTTGCGAGTTCGATAGGTTAGGGATGTGTGGCGGACGAACGGGCTGCATATTCGGATTCGTCTCGTCGTTCTGAGCAACTTTCATGTAGAAAGTATTTTCATCTGAGCTATGGTTTATTTTATATTAATTTTAAAAGATTTAAATCATTTTTAGGATTAATTTAATTATTTTAATTCAACATTATCCAGAACAGTGTTTGCTGATGTCAGCATGACGTCAGCAGTCAACAGAGGTGTTGACTGGTCAAACTGCCGTGTGGGCCCAGTGGGACCCACGTGTCATACACTGTTAGGTTAATTAGGGTTTAGGTTAAACTAATTATTGTTTAATTAAACTAACAGGTAAATTAGATTAATTAAATAGGATTAATTAACTTAATTAATTTAGTTAATTAATTAATTAAATTTATTATTATTATTTTATGTTTTTAATCTTTTTTTTGTTAAACACGTTCTGTGGGCAGGGCCCACATGTCATTGGGCCAGGGGGCCGATGCGGGTTAGCGGGCGCGAGCGCTGGGCGCGGTTACGGGCACCCTGTCAGGCGCTGCAGGACAGGGGGACTCGAGCGGCGGCCGGCAAGGGGGGGCCGCTGCCGCGGCGAGGCCGGTCGCCAGTGGCCGTAGCGGGAGGGACGAGAGGAGCGTCGGGCAGCGCCGGAGCGGGGTCGGGCAGCGCCGGAGCGGGGTCGGGCAAGGCAGGCGGCGAGCAGTGGGGTGCAGCGTGCGAGTGGAGCGGTCGGGCGGTTGCGGACGGGCCGAATGCCGACTGCGGCACCGGCGAGTGGGCGAGCCGGCAGCGGTGGCGCTGCAGGCCGACGAGCGTGCGGGCGCGCGCGGTGGCAGGGGAGCAGGGGTGTGCACTCGCTGGGCCGGTGAGGACGGCGAGCACGGGGCCGACGGAGAGCGGGCACGGAGGAGGCGAGCAAGGTGAGGCGGGCGGCGTGCACGCGCGAGGGCGCTGCGGGGCAGGGGCACGGTGGCAGGGGCGCGAGTGCGGGACGGGCGCCGGCGCGCGTGCTGGCGTGGAGCTGCGGGACGAGGGAGCAGCGGGGGAGTGGACGAGGCAGCAGCGGGGGGGAGGGCGCGGCCACAGCGGAGCGTGTGCGCGACACGAGAGAGAGAGGAGGGAGGGGGTCCTCACGGTGGTTGTAGGGTGAGGGGCAACGGGGAGCGAGGAGGAGGACGGAGACGACCGGCGACGGGGAGGCAGTCCGGCGGCGTAGGGGCGGCTTCGGGCGATGGTGAGGTCCGGCAACGGCGGCGAGCGCTGGGCGCTGGAGTAGTTGCCCCCCGATCCAGATCGGGGGGGAGAGGAGGCGAACGTGGGGGGGGGAGCGGGGCGACGGGGTTGGGGTCGATCCCGATCCAGATCGTGAGGGGGAGAATGGGGAACGTGGGAGTGGCGCTAGGGTTTCGGTGGTGGCTCGGGGGGGTTATAGGGGGCGGCTGGCCGGCCTGGTTGGCCCGATGGCTAGCTGGGCCGAGGCCCAGCGAGGGGGGGTTCTTTTGTCTTTATTTTACTTTTGTTTAATTTTTCTTTTTTGTTTTCTGTTTTACTTTAGTTCCTCTTTTATTTTAGTTTTATAAACTATAAAAGTAGTCCCTAATTTAGTGTTAATAAATAGGCTACTGCCACATAAGTTTGGGCAACTAAATAAAATAGTTTAATATTTTATTTTTTTAAAAGGCATTCAACTAATTGTTTTTGCTACTGTTTAAAATATTTTAGAGTATTAAACCATTTTTAAAAGTGTGGTTTCTCCACCATACTTAGCTATGCATTATTTGGCTCACCCCGAACATTTTAGTTTTAATATTTGAAAACTTTTATTGTTTGCTTGATTTTGAATTTGAATTCGAATCGGGTTCGAACTAACGTAAGATTAGCAACAGTAATCAAGGTGACGTGGCATCATTAGCAGAGGGTTACTGCAGCTTAATTATCCGGGCGTCACACATGTCGTCTGTGAGTTGCTGCTCACAGTTTTCCTACGCTGGAACCGTCCACTGGTTCAGCCTATTAGTTTCAGTCCAGTCCAGGAAAGGAGCGGGCGAAGATAGACCATCAAAGAACTCCACAGTAGAGCAAAAAAGAGAAAGGCAAGGCTCGCGACCTCCTCCCCCCACCGCTGCACCATGTCCTCCCAAAACGAACCTGGAATCATATTTTCTTTGCTCCTCCAATTATGCTGCAACCGACTACCCAAAAAGTTACAACCCTTTGATTCGAAAGCTTCAACATGCGGCATATAAAGTTTCAACCGGAAACCATGCACCGAAAAAAGCTATATTCATTCATATGAAAGTTGCAACCGTAGTTTGAAAGAGCTTCAACCTGCTTCTGTAGACAGCTTCGACCGGCTGAAAGCTTCGACCCTGCAGAAAAGTTGTAACCCCCCGTTGAAGGTGCTCGAACCATTGTGCAAAAAATTTGCAACCCCCAAGTCAATGGCGGCGATGGAAAGCAAAATAATGAGGCAATCGACGAAAAGAACTTTGCTGGAAACGGCCGAGGTTTTTGCTACAACCGTGGCCATTTTTTGCTACTACCAGCGGCGGATTTGCTACCTCTATCACGGCAGAGCTACGACATACTATGGCGGTGGCTTTTTTCGTTGCAACCGTCCTCGGATTTTGCTACTACCGGCGTGGGATTTTGCTGCATCCATGCATGGCGGAGTCGCGAGCAGCGACGACATCGACGACGACGAATTGCTGCAACCATCGTTCGTTTTTGCTACGACCGGCGTTTGTCTTCTACTACATCCATGAACGACATAATTTTTTTGCTATACGACCCGTGATTTTTTTAATTATAACCAACAAATTGAGGGCGAGGTACGGCGCGAGCTCGATGATGGGGTGCTGCGGCCATCTCCATCGGAGTTGCCATGGCCGATAAGCGGGGCGGCAAAGGATGCGACATCGAGCATGAGCGTGGGCGGCGAGCGCGGGTTGCCGGCGAGCACAAGGCCAAGGACGAATGCGGGTGGGGACTCGCGACAAGGATGGCCACCAGAGGGGAGAGGAGGTGCGCACTGATCCAATGGAAGACGTCTAAACAACAGTAAGATTTACAATTCAGACTTCTTGGGTCCTTCTCATAAAGAGAAGACACCCTTTAAAAATTAGCATATGATGCTTAGTGTGGCGTGCACACGGTATTCTTTAGTAAAAGGCGAAAGAATAGTTCGCTTTGTGCTCACCACACAGTTGTGTGCCTCTAACAGTGCATACCCTGACTTCTTATGTAGCCTAGCTCCCTGCCCTCTTTCGCTTAGCCAGTCGAGGTGGGACTAATCCAAATGCTTGGCTTCTTCTCTGTGCTGCCTCCTCCCCCACCACACCAGCAAAGCCCACAGCAGTGACGCACATGGCCCCAATAGAGTAACCATGCTTGGGCTTTCCCTTCGCGTGGGTTTGTTCTTTTTTTATAGTAAGAAGATTATTAGATAGATTTGTCTCACCTTTGTTCGTGAGTGGTGACCCCTCAGAAACCATGCACCAATCTTGCAGGAAAAATCGGTCATGTGCAGGTATCTTAGACCAAATGTTGTGTAAACTTGTGGGCGGTGCATGCTAGCAAGGCTGGCAAGATCGATCTATCCGTCGAATGTTGGAGCCCCCTCTAGTGCTGGGAAGCATGCCATATCAATTGGGGGAGGAAAAAAGGAAAAATAAACAATGAAAGGGATGTTTTGGAATGTTAGAGGGATCAGGTAGGATATTAAAAGAAATTTTATTAGGGAAAGTATTATGGAAAAACATTTGGATTTTGTGGGTTTACAAGAAACTATCAAAGGGGGATACTCAAAGAATGAACTCCATAACCTTTCTGGAGGAAAAAAATTCCTCTGGTAATGGACTGCTCCTAGGCGCAATTCTGGTGGTATACTAGTTGGGGTCAACAGTGACAACTTTGATTTGCTGCAAGTAGAAAAAGGTACTTACTTTGTAAGGGGGCTCTTATTTGACAAAAAAGCTAAATTTAGCTGGAACTTGGTGACTGTTTATGGTGATGCTCAAAAAGAGGGGAAAGCGGCCTTTCTTGCTGAATTATCCAGACTATATCAAGATAATCCTCTTCCTTGTGTCATTGGAAGAGACTTCAATATCATTAGAAATAGCTTAGAGAAAAATAAACAAGGTGGGATTGATCATTTTAGTTTTGTTTTTAATGCTATAATAGAGCATGCTGGGTTGAGAGACATCCCTATAAGTGGGAGAAAATACACTTGGGCAAATAATCTGCCATGACCCACTTATGAGAAACTAGATAGAATACTAATATGCCCAGATTGGGAAGATAGATATCCTATGACCATGGTTACTGCTTTAGAGAGAGAAATCTCTGACCACACCCCTTTGTTGTTGGCCTCAGGGGAACAAAAAACTACTCCACCCATTTTCAGATTTGAAAATGCATGGATGCATATGGAGGGATTTAAAGAATTTGTTGAAAAGAATTGGGAGGTTAACTGCAATGGGTCCAGTATGGACACTTGGCAAAAAAAGCTTAGGAATATTAGACAGAAAATAAAAGGGTGGATTTTAAATGCAAATGCTACGTATAGAAAAAGGAAAAAAGAATTGTTGAGTATGTTAGATGTGATGGACAAAAATGTTGAATCTAGAGGTATTAATGCTTAGGAAAGAGACATTCAAAAAGAGCTACGGAGAGAATTAAAAGAGATACTTAAGCTGGAAGAAATTAAGTGGTTGCAAAGATATAAGGACAAGGAAATTAAAGAGGGAGACTTTAACACTAGGTATTATCATGCCAAAGTGAATGGGAGGAGAAGAAAAAATAGAATTATTTAGAACAGGATGGGGAAGTGATTGAAGGGGGAAAAGAACTTATGGAATACATCACTGAATTCTACAAAAATCTATTTGGACAAGCTGAGACTTCCAGTATAAATCTTAACATTCAAGGGGCTGAGGGGATTTCTCCTCAGACACAAGAAGAACTGATCAAAAACATCTCCATGGATGAGATTAAAGAGGTTGTCTTTTCCATGGAAAGGAATAAAAGCCCAGGGCCTGATGGGTTTGCTATTCAATTCTACCAGAACGTCTGGGATATGGTTAAAAATGATCTAAAAAAAATTCTACATGATTTTCACAGGGGTGTGGTTGATTTAGCTAGGCTTAACTATGGAATTATTACTCTGGTTCCTAAAGTTAAGGATGCTAAACAGATTCAAAAATTCAGACCTATATGTCTGTTAAATGTTAGTTTCAAAATCATTACTAAAGTCTTAATGAACAGACTTAGTAAGGTTGTCAATCCTATAATATCACCCATTCAAACTACCTTTGTTAAAGGTAGATATATCATGAGGGGGTGGTTATTTTTCATGAGGCCTTGAATTCAATTCATACAAAAAACAGAATGCTATGCTGTTTAAAGTTGATTTTGAAAAAGCATATGACAAAATTAAGTGGCCTTTTGTCCACAAAATGCTCAAGTTGAAAAACTTCCCTGATAAGTGTTGTGACTGGGTGATGCACACCATGAGGGGGGGTCAGGTGGGGGTGAAAGTTAATGATAATGTGGGGCATTTTTTCAAAACTTTTAAGGTACTTAGGCAGGGGGATTCTCTCTCCCCTTTGCTGTTTGACCTAGCTGTAAATGCCCTAGCTATAATAATGGACAAGGCTAGAACTGAAGGTTACATTAAAGGGTAACTTACTGACATTCATGAGAATGGGGTTAATATGTTGCAATATGTTGATGATACTATATTCCTGATACAGGATGATGAGGAATCAGCCAGAAACTTAAAATTCATATTGACTGCCTTTGAACAAATGTCAGGGTTGACAATTAATTTTCATAAAAGTGACATTTACCTTTTTGGGGAAGCTAAGTGTAAGAGAAATTTATATCAAGAGATCTTCACATGTGCCCTTGGAGAAATGCCTTTGAAATATTTAGGTTTACCGGTTCACAATAAAAGAATTAGGAATAGTGTGTGGAGAAATGTGACTGGAAAAATTGAAAAAATATGTGCCTGCTGGCAAGGCAGATTGCTCAATATTGCTAGATGAGTCACACTGGTGCAATCATGTTTAACAAATATTCCCATTTATATGATGTCTTTTTACCTACTCCCTGATGGAGTTAGGAAAAAAGTTGACTTTTATAGAGCTAGATTAGTGTGGCAAGCTGAAGAAGATAAGAAGAAATATCATCTAGTTAATTGGAAAACTTGTTGTTTCCAAAACAACAAGGTGGGCTGGGAATAACAAATCTTGAGACCTTTAATATTGCTCTGCTTGCTAAATGGGTTTGGAAACTTGAGGCTGAAGAAGGGCTCTGGCAAGATATTATTAAATCTAAATATCTCGGAGACAAATGCCTTTCTTGAGTCAAGTACAAAAAAAAGAGATTCACAATTCTGGTCTAGCCTACTGAAAATTAGGGGGTTGGTCTTCCCTCACATCAAGAAAAAACTTGGTGATGGTAGAAATACAAGATTCTGGGAAGACTGCTGGGTGGATGATAAACCTTTGAAAGAGGCTTATCCCTCACTATATTCCATTAGTAATGACAGGGAAATTACTGTCCGAGGAGTGATAGATAAAGGTTGGGGGGCTATGTCTTTCAGAAGAACAATTTGTGGAGGATATCAAAATCTCTTGGATAGCTTAAAGAGGAGATGTGAGGAAATAATAATGCATGGAGGGAGGGACAAACCCGTGTGGATGCTGACTGCTAATAGGGAATTTTCTGTAAAATCTTTATAACTACATTTAGCTAAATCTGATGTTGGCTTTCCACATAAATTTCTGTGGAAAGTTAAAGTGCCTGCAAAAATTAAGTTTTTTCTTTGGCTCTTGAACAAGAAGAGTATTCTGACCAGAGATAACCTGCTGAAAAGGGTGTGGAAAGGATACAAACACTGTGTGTTCTGTGGAAAAGAAGAGAATGTTGATCACTTATTCTTTTCTTGCTCTGTTGCTAGACTTATTTGGAGTCTGGTAGGATGTGCTTTTGACCTTAAAAAATTCCAAAAGACATGGATAATTGTTTTGGAAACTGGTTAAACAATTTCAGCAAAATGACAAGAAAATGGTCTTGATTGGTACATCTGCTTTGGGCAATTTGGAATAGTAGGAATGATATTGTGTTTGGCAGAAAAAATATAAACGACCCGATTGGGATCGTTAAAAGAATGTGCAACTGGATCGCTGACTGGGCTATTTTGCAGAAAAATGACCCAGGGAAAAGAACGCTGATACTGGGGGCAAGGCTCATCGAACAGGTGACAAGTGAAATCTGCAAAGCTTCGTAGGGCTGGCGCTTCGGAGTTCCAAGACTGCAAATGTGAAGCTTCAGGGAGAAGAATCTTCAGATCTTGTCATTTGTTTCATGTGTCTTCAGCTCGCCTCCTTTTGGATGGATTGTAATAAACTTTAGCGGTGTCCTCGTGGTTGGTCTGGTCTTTAGTTCATGTAGGGAGAGTCTGCTCGCTGGCTAGGCTCTCTCCTTTATTTGCATCGTTTATTTTGTTTGGCTTGTATCAGACTACTAGACCTGAATTTGGCTTGGGCTTGGAATCTCTAATGGAAATCGGAGGGGAAACCCTCTTTTGCTAAAAAATACTTCCTCCGTTCCTAAATATAATTCTTTGAAGAGATTTCACTATGAACCACATACGGAACAAAATGAGTGAATCTACACTTAAAATGCATCTATATACATCCGTATGTAGTCCATGATGGAATCTCTACAAAGACTTATATTTAGAAACGGAGGGAGTATAAAAATAAACCAGCTACTCCTCGCGGAGTAGTAACTGTGGACGGCCGGATCTGTACCGTAGTTGCGTGGTCTAACTATCAAGTCGGCCACATGTTGTTGCCGCACTTCACCACAGCGGCAGACCACGCAGTAGCACCTACACCGCGTTTACCATGTGTGTTTGTCGGTGGCGCAAATAATTGGAGCATCGATCACGGCTTGTCCTCGCCAGGCATGATTGATAATTTCCTTCCGCGGAAATCAACGTGAGTGGAGCAAACACTCTCAACCCAACCCAGAGATGGGCCATTACATTAGGGCGAAGCCGGAGCAATGGAGGAACGCAATCAAGGGAAGGGACCCAGCAGCAAGCAGCAGGAGTGTTACAAACAACTCGTGCAAGCAATAATTCGTGACACCATCACCGTCATCATCAAGGCTACGTATGGCTACTCTACAAGCTCAACTGCCACCATGCACGCGCAATCATCACACCGGCCGAGTTCAATTCAAACGCGCGACGGTCCACTAGGTTGTACGCACGTACGTAGGCGAGGCCGGCTCACACCGTCGTGCCCCCTGACCAATCCCGTCCCTTGGCTTGTACTGTGGCTGTGCTGCAAGAGGAAGGAGAGGGCGAGCTCCCTAATCACGACACACAAGCAAGCATCAGACAAAGCTGCACTTGAGCATCACTACCACTTTCCGGTCAAGTAGTTGTTCTAGAAAGAAATGAGACGTCCACTTGGTCCACGGCCACGCACACGCGCCAACGTCGTGCGGAATGCGCTTACCGCAGCAGCAGCAGCAGCAACGCAGGACGCATGGGCGCCTTCCATACAGCTGTACCCCTCGCAGCCACACGCGATGCAGAAATGCAGATAAGGTGAGGCGGACTGAGCACGGCTGCACGTACAGGTCGACCTCAGCTCTGCCTGCCACTCCTCATTCAGTTACCCACAGCTCACCTCCCGTCGATTCTAAAAAAGAAAAAGAAAAACTCACCTCCAGTCCAGTGCACCCGACAACAGGCCGGTTCATTTTTTTTGATCGTCTCCATCTGCGTATTCCCTGTAATGAATGGACTGGATAGGGACCGTGGTATTCTTATACCACAATAGTACGTACT
Organism: Aegilops tauschii subsp. strangulata; assembly: GCF_002575655.3. Taxonomy (NCBI): domain Eukaryota; kingdom Viridiplantae; phylum Streptophyta; class Magnoliopsida; order Poales; family Poaceae; genus Aegilops; species Aegilops tauschii. Next base: position 493,828,973 of record NC_053039.3, read on the forward strand.
TGGAAATGACACCTCCCTCGCACCTGGAGACTACTTAATTCGTTTCTGCACAAGTGGAACATTCATGGAGTAGTGTATTCTACACCGCTCAGGTGATTATATGGTCTCCAGCTGTGGCACCAAGATTTCCAGCCATGTAACGACCAGGGCACCTGGCAACAACGTACCATGCAAGCTCCTTCCCATTTGACATTTTCTGCTTCTAAACGTTCATCATGAGCGCCTCACCACAACCTTTTGACAGGTGGAAACCATTCTTGACCGGATCTACTCCTAGATGCAGAACTTTTGCTCATACTACTACACACGAAAAGCCACCCATCATGTGACGCCCTCCAGGGCGGTCTCACCTTTGCCGGTGCCAACCCAAACACATTGACCAGATCAACCATGCACCACCTGGTAACAAGGATCTGCCACACTGCAGGTAGGACCATATGAGTTTTTACGGACGGCTCCCAATCTGCCACCTTCTGGTTTTTCGTCAGCGATCAACCGTGACCGATCCTGGGACATGATCCCCACAGACAACATCAAAAATTTCTTGCTACAAAAGAATGGAACGGAGATGCCTGCTTGCAAGGAGCTCAGCAGATCCGCAAGGCTATATCTACACATTCTTACGAGGACCAGAACCCCCTCTCTCTCTCGATCTCATCCATTCCGACCATGCTCGCGGCCGGCGCCATGGCCGATCCGGCGCCGCCGCGGTTAACCCCATAAACCCTTTGGAACCCCGGCCGAGAGCTTCGAACACCATCACGGGACATCACACTCCCTTGGTGCCAACCACTGCCTTTTAAAATCTATCGTGTCCATGTTTACATTTTTCTTTTTTCATTCGACCTGCTCGCCTATGAGGTCAAGGCCTACTAACAAGAAGGAGATGCCCTGGAACAGCAGGAAGTAGAAGTGTATACCCTGCTTCGTCAGCAGGCTGCGAGCGGCGGCCGTCAGCAGGAGCAGCGACAGCGCCAGCTCCTTCTTGTATATCCGGTTGTGCTTCTTCTGCTGCTTCTTCCCTTCCTTCTTCGGGCTCGGCTGCTCCTTGAGCACCATCAGCGCCTCCATGCTCGGCGCCGACCCGGTCTTCGGGTGGTGCCGCAGCTCCCTGGGCGGCGCCGCCGCCAGGGAGATGAGGTCGCCCTCCGACGACCGCCCCGACTTCTTGGTCACAACCCACTCGTAGGCGCTGCCGAGCTGGAACAGGCCCGAGATCATGGCGTTGAACTTGGTCACCGACATGGTGTTCTCGAAGAGCAGGTATGGGATGATGAAAGGGAACGACTTCGGGGACGGCAGGATGTTGAGCAGGGACATAAGGGCAGGGATGTAGCATACGACCCAGTCCGGGAGCTCGGCTTCGGGCACAAACATGGTCATCGGGAGGATGATGCAGAAGAGCGTGAAGGAGTAGAAGGGTAGTATGAGCTTCCGGAGTAGGAAGAAGAGGAAGATCAGGTTGAATTTCTTCCACACCGAAATCTGCAGTAAAACAAAGCAGAGTTAATACACAACTAAATTGATACTACTATATTAGAGAGAGGTACATAATTTTCATGATAACAGATAAAGAATGTAAAAACAGTTACCTTTTAAACTCCTGCATCCTTATACAAATTATAACAGTTGCGTTTTAAACACAGTCGGTCACGAATTTAAATTTCTGCATTCTAAAACAAATTCTAATAGCAAGTACGGCACGGTGTTATATATTGCCTCTGTAACTTAATATAAGACGTTTTTGCAGTTTAATTTGAACTGCAAAAATGTCTTACATTAAGTTACAGAGGGAGTACTTGTATTGCAGTGTGCTGAAGTGGCCGTATGCATCGCCCAGATGCAGAGGCCGGGGGTCATCCTCCTTTTCTAAAAAAAATTGCAGTGTGCTGAAGGCAAATGATGACAAAGCATTTTCAAAGTGTAACCTAAGCGACCGCCACAAAATGCGAGAAGCGCATGCTGAATTGGGTGTTTACATACTCTCAATTCTCAATTCAAAAGAAATAACATTTCAGAGTTTTCGCCAGCAATTTTAATATTAGTGGAGCACGTCTCACCTGCCACATCTTAGTTAGGTTATAGCACTATCTAAATTGTAGTCCATTCTGCTTAGGTGCAAGAAAAAGAGCATAACAACACCTTGGACTTGATGATGTCCGGTATGCAAAGCCTGAATAGCTGCATTGGACCGGAATGCCACCGATGTTGCTGCTTCCTGTAAGCCTCGTATGACTCTGGCAGTTCACATTGGCACTGTCACATTAAGACAAAACATTTCAGCTCAATTGAAATGGTCAGCACAACTGTCAAACATACAATTCAGATGAAATTGTTCATTATACAATACCTCGACATCGTTCAGGAAGATAAACTTCCAGCCATGGAGATGCGCCCGAACCGCAATGTCCATATCCTCCACTGTTGTCCGCTCCATCCACCCGCCGGACTCCTCCAGCGCCTTGATCCTCCACACGCCGGCCGTGCCATTGAACCCAAAGAAGTTTAAGAAGACACCATTCACCTGCTGCTCCACCTCAAAGTGGAAGCAAAGATTGATGTTCTGCAACCGAGTCAATAAGTTCTCATCCTTGTTCACAAACGACCATCTCGCTTGCACCAGCCCCAATTCATCATTGTCCTGAAAACAGCAAAACAATTGACAAATCAGAACTGGAATCCTAAAACCATGAACGATTGGTAACAATATAAGTAGTAGTACAAACATTCCCCTGAATCTACCTTGAAATGTGGCACAGTGCGCTTTAAAAAGTCGGGGTTTGGTTGGAAGTCAGCGTCAAAGATGGCAACAAATTCGTAATCCTTGACGTAGCTGCAGGCCATGGCCGACTTGAGGTTCCCGGCCTTGTACCCGTCCCTGAGCACGCGGTGCCGGTACAGAATCCGGGCCCCGGTCTGCTGCCACTTCGCGACCTCCTCCCTGATGAGCGACTGCGTCGTCGGGTCGTCGGAGTCATCTAAAACCTGAACCAAGAAGTTGGACCTCGGCCAATCGAGGTTGCAGACGGCCGCAATTGATTGCTGATACACCTGCACGACGAACAATGGCTGGTTACGAGGCTGCGAATTTGGAAAGGGGATTAATGGTGCGGCTTGAGAGCGAGCGACACTGACCTCTTTCTCGTTGCACATTGGTATCTGCACGAGCACCATGGGGTAGTAGCCGGCGTCGGGGTCCTCGGCGTCCGGCAGCGCCGGGGACTTGAGCCTGGGCTTGATGCGCTTCACGGTGATGTAGAAGCTGCCGAGGCACTGGATGAGGCGGTCGGCGCTCTGGATGAGGAAGAGCACGACGCAGGCGTCGGTGAGGAACTGGAGCAGCGGCGCGAGGTAGGCGGCGCGGAGGCGCAGCCAGGAGGCGTAGAGCGACTCGACGCCGATAATGGGGAGGGCCAGGGCGGAGGCGGCGAGGTCCCAGCCGTGGAAGCGCGCGGCGAGCTCGACCGCGAGGAGGAGCAGGGAGAGGAGGAGGAAGGCCCTAATGAAGGCGTAGAAGCGGGAGCGGAGCACGGGGCTCTCGCCCGCCGAGCCGGGCGTGGCGCCGGCGTCGGCATCGGTGCGGCCGTCGGCCACGCGGCGCCTGGCGGCGGCGCCGAGGGTGACGGCCGCGGAGGCCAGCGAGGCGAGGCAGCCGGCGGCGCGGTGCGCCTTGAGGAGCAGCACCCAGGTGATCTGTTTGGCGTTCTTCCCGCGGCCGCCCTTGCGGCGGCGGGCGGCGCCGGCGCCGGAGACGAGGAAGTCCTCGTCCTCGGCGTCCTCCGGGGAGATCTCGGAGATGGACCAGTTGGGGTTCTCCATCTTGACCACCACCGGCGTGCCCCGGTAGGCACCGGCGCCGGCGCCGGCCCTAGCGCCCCATAAGCCGGTCCACGGCGCCATGAATGGCCGGTCCGAGAACCCAACCCCCGCCCTCCCTCCGGCCAAGGGCCTGGGCCTTTCGTTCCCCCCGCCCCCAAATTAGGCGCCCACTCTACCACACACTATTCCTGGCCCCCGGCGCCCCTTCCTTCCTCCCTCCTTTCCACCCCTCCGACTCGGACTCCACCACCGCCGCCGCCGCCGCGCCCCAATCTACTACCACCTCAAGACTCCACTGTGCGAGTGCGCAGCTCACTCCACTGCCATTAGAGCTTTAAGAAGAAGAGGGGGGAGGGCGGCGGGCAGAGGACGAGGAGGGACGGGCTGGGAACAGCTCGACGCGTCTCGAGAGACAGACAGAGGGAGAGAGATCGGCCCGGCCGTGGGGGCAAATATTTTACGGCGCTTCCTTCCTTTGTCTTTCCCTGCCTTAATTCCCTTTTACTTCGCCGCATGTCCTTTTTTTCCCTAATTTATTTATTTACCTTCCTTCGTACTCCTGCTGCTGCTGCTGCTGCTGCTACCGGAGATAATTACGGTGAGAAATTCACGCGTTTCCTGTGGTTTGGCTTCCGGGTGGGATCCATCATGCAATTGCATGGTACCGACCTCGGCTTTACCCTTTGGCCCGTGCTTTCGAACAAGATAAAGCCTGTGCATGTTTCACCTTTTTGTTTAACTAGCAAAAGGCCGTTGCGATTGCAACCGAAGAAAATAATACCACATGCTCTTAATTTAGAAAAAAAAAGTTCTATAATCTGAGTATTTGTAGCTACGAACCAAACAAAAATGGTCTTTGCCTACAAAAGGGCAAGTTCAAGATTCCACATGTCTTTGTAGATTTAATACGTACAAAGAAACAGGCAAGTGATCTTCAATTTCGTCTCCAATTCTGATTTTGCTGAGATGTTCATCCACAATCCGGATCAGTACCAGTATGAAAAAAAGACGAATAATGCACTGTTTATTAAGATTGCATCCTGGATAGTATTTTTTAAATGGTTAACAGGTAAAATAACATCATATTAAGATGGTGACTGCTACGGATCAGCCGGATGATTTCCTTCCTAGAGAAATCATCTGCCTGGCCGGCCGTTCGATTAGGTGCATGTGACCCATCCGATTAGAGCAACCCAGCCCACCATCGTCCTTCTCCTCTCTTGTATTGCATCCACCAGCTGCGACACCCACCTCCGCAACGACGATGATGCAAAGAGAAAACCGGCGACTGCAGCGCCGTCACACCCACGCCGACGAGTGCACGCAGCTCCTAGAGCCGCCGGCGACCGCTGCATCGCAGCACCGGGAGCCACCGGAACTGCTCCATTGCAACACCGAGCTCGCCGCCGCGCCAAGCTTCATTGCAACTCCGGCGGGAGCTTCATTGCAGCTCCGGCGGCGCTCCATTGCAGCTCCGACGGAGTCCATTCCATCGCCATCGCAGCTTCAACGACTCCGGCGGCGCTCCATTGCAGCTCCGACGGAGTCCATTCCATCCCCATCGCAGCTTCAACGACTCCGGCGACGCTCAACTGCAGCTCAGCGCGGCGCGAGCGTTGCATAGCAGCACCGCGGCAAAAACCATTCTGGCTTCTGGCCAATAGCACCGGAGAGCGCAGCACCTTAGCACGGGTGTGCCCTGCAGCGTCGCTCCCCAACCCGGATTGCAGCGCCAGCGAGCGTTGCATCATAGCTGCGCTGCACCAACAAAAAGCGTTGCATAGTAGCACCGCGGCAACAGCCATCTGAGCTTCACACGGGTAGCGCCGGCGAGTGTTGCGCAGCGCCGGTGCGTGCTATGGCGTCGCTCCACCAATGGCTTGTACAGCCGGCGTGTGTGTAAGCTGCATCGAAGCCATTGGGCTGCCTGATGAACGTTGCATCACAGGAGCGCCTAAAAAACGGCCGGCCACCTGCTGTGTAAGGTATTGGAGAGGACGAAGCTCGGGCGCGCCAGCTTGCTTTGAGGTTGAGGAACGCATCCATGGAGGGGTTCCAGCAGGAAAGAAGCAGGGGGATTTTGTTCAGAGGAAGGGGAAAGAATGACTGGTCTGCGTGCCTCCCGCTGGAGATAAGGAAAGCGATCGAGGGGCAGTGGGTGGGCCACCACGGGACGCGTGGTGCGCGTACGAGGAGGTTTACGCCAGAGGAAAATCATCCGGCTTAAAACAAGCGTTTTCCTATTAAGATTCCATATATTTTTCTAATCAAATTCCATATATAACATGTTAAATTTGGAGTTACGGTTTAGAAGATACGGATATTTTTAAAAACATTTAATATGTACTGCGGGTTTAATATAAGAAACATCAGGGGGTTTTCTATAAAATAGTATGACAGACTAAGAATACCTATTTTTTTATTAATAGGTATAAATATAGATATAGATATAGAGGTATAGATATAGATTTCATGTCCGTAAAGTCTTATCGTCCATTATGCTCGCTTCTTTGTTCAAGTTTCCAGAGTAACCGCGGATTTTCTTTACTTTTTCAAGTTACTTCTGTGGGTAAGCTACTAAACTTGGGTTGGATTTGGTCATTCATGACGAAAAGATGGCAATGACTGTATTTGCTCTGTCTCTCTCTCTGACACGAGAGGAACAGGGTGAGTGTGACATAGTGTGCTTTGTGGGCACAAGATTTCCCACATTTGGCAAGAACGTCCCTCCAATATTCTATGTTCAGAGAATGGTCCCTGAGTATTTTTTAGGGACGACTTGTCATAGAAAATTTTCAATTGATGCGGCTGCCAAATAATAGTACTCCCTATGTATCCATATTAGTTGTCGCTGATTTAATACACTAAAATTAATATGGATTGCAGAGAGTACGTATATTCATATTCATTTCTTTATTATTTCAGTACTCATACATGTATAAAGAAATGTATGTTGGTAATTGATTACAAATGCACAAGGAATTAAGAAGCTCATACTATAAATATGTGCCATTATTGCATATATTTGCTAGAAGATATCAAAAAAAAACTTGCTACTGCATTAATATGGAAAATGTACGTTCGAAACAAACCACGATCTCAAAATCTCAATTTTTCGTCAAAGTTTCACTTCGACGCCTCTATGGACAATGTACGTTTGAAACAACACAAACTAGTACATGTCTCCGCGAACAACAACCGTTACAGCAACGGAGATCACTTTAGTTTAGTCATGTGGAACATCTAGAGGCAATGGTTCAAACTCTCTTTTGCAATGGCAAAAACAACCTAATGTTGAGTTGTGAGCTTTGTATTTGATGATGATATATATTCGGATGGAAAACATTGGAGGGAACCCCTTTGATGGTAATGTGCATGTGGATCCCTAGGGTTTTCGCATGTTCATTCAGAAAATAGATCACACGGTAATTGAAAATCAAATTATTATAAATTAGGAGTGGCTACATGTACGATGTGTACTACATAGCATAACCGTTGGTCATATTTCCTGTATGGCAATAATTATGCTGAGAAATTCATGTGTTGCTTGTGGTTTAGTTCTGGAGTGGGATCCATCGTGCAATTGCCTGGTACCTCGGCTTTACACTTTGGTCCGTGCTTTCGGAAAAAATAAAGTTTGTGCCTGCTTCATCCTTTTTATTTATTGTCATCTATCATCCATGTCTTTACGGAGGTGCTAACAATATGACTACAGAAAAAAATGGTATGGCGAACATTTTTTAGGCAAATAACGTGTCGCGAGTATGGTAATGCCCTTCAACAAGCATGGTAAATCCTAACAAAATAATTAAACATTACAGAATTTAGCATGCTTGTTTAAGGAAATTGCCATGCTGTGACACCTTTAATTTTCCATGTTTAAAACCTGACATCAGATTTATAGCATGATCCCTTTCTTTATTCATTTTTGTTGTAACCATGATTATTTGAAATTTTTTCTTGCGTGCGCTGATTGTGTCATACAGATGATAGATTTTGAGTAACTTCTGTGGGTAAACTACTAAATTTGGGTTGGATTTGGTCATTCATGGCGAAAAGATGGCAGTGAGGGCAACTCCAACGGGGAGACCCAAACGGACACGGATTTTGTCCGCTTTTTGTCTGTTTGGGTCGGCTAAACGGACATCTGTGTCCGCTTTTATATTTGAGTCAGCTGATCTACTCAACAGGGTGCAGATCCATTTTGGACATGTACGTCCCGACATTTCAACAAACACCTGATGGGCCGCCGTGCTCGCCATGCTCCAGACGCGCCCGCAGTCGCGCTTGTGCTCCTGCCGTGCTCGCCGCCCCACCCGTATCCTGCCTTGGCCGCGTCCGCCGCCTGCGCACCCCGCACTCACCTGCTACCCGCCGCGCCCGCGTCGCGTCCTGCCGCGCCCGCGTCCAACCGCCGGCACGCCCGCATCCGGCCTCGCCCGCTTCCGCGTCCTGCCGTGCCCGCGAGCTCGCCGTACCCGCCGTTTGGACGTGCGCGGCGGGGGGGGGGGGGGGGGGGGGGTCCCGGAGCTGCACCACGGCCACCACGCGGCGCGAGCGCGGCGGTGCATGGCGAGCGGGGCTACCGGGGTGAGCGCAGCGGGGCGCGTGCCGCGGCGGGGCAGGGCGAGCGCGGTGGCGCGGGGCGAGCGCAGCAGGGCGGACGCAGCGGGGCGGGCGCGGCAGCGCGTCGCGCAGGCTGCTGCTAGCCAGCTAGCTAGCACACGGCCGGCTAGCTAGCTAGCTCGCTTGCATGCACGGCCCGGGCAGAGTAGCTGCTACGCTAGCTAGCTAGCTCGCATGCACGAAGGCCCGGGCAAAATAGCTCCGGCAGGGGACGGGGGACGGGCGCCGCTCGTGGGGAGTAGCTCCGCGCGCCGGCAAGGAGCACAGCGCGGAACGAGATCTGGTGCGTGGGTGGTGGGCCGGTACAGAGAAAAGGAGGACAGAAAAGTGAGCCTGTGACAAGTAGGCCATACCTCGCATGCAGCGGACGGAGCGGACGAGGAGCACGCAGAAAGCGTCCGCTTTGTGTCCGCCGCGGACCCAAATGCAACCCAAATTTAAGACCGAGATGGGTCCACGCGGACACAAAGCGGACGCAAAATGAAAATGGGTCCGCGCGTTGGGCAGTCATTTTTGTCCGCGCGGATCCAAACGGACATGGGCGGATGAAATGGATCGCCCCATTGGAGTTGCTCTGACTGTATTTGCTCCTTTCTCTTTCTCTTTGACACGGGAGGAACCGTGTGAATGTGACGCGGTGTGCTTTGCAGGCACAGGGTCTCCCGCGTCTGCCAAAAACAGCCCTCCACCTTTCATTTTCAGAGAATGGTCCCTGCGTAACACTATGCTGGGTCAAAATCTTATTTGTATTTTTGCGGGACAACTCGTTGGAGAAATTTTACTTGATGCCACTGCCAAATAATAGTACTACATATTCCTATTGAATTCTTAATTATTTTAGTGACAACTCATACATGTACAAGGTATAAAAAAGGTGCTAGAAAATATAGCTTGTAATTGCTGATAAATGCACAAGGAATTAAGGAGTACATACTAAGATTGTTTTGCGAGTTGTTTTAGCTTTGCTTGAAAAAACGATCTTATATTGTAGGACGGAGAGAGCAGTTATCAAGGACATAAGTACTTTCGATTACTGTTATACGTATAGAAAATATATTTTAAAAACTAGTTATATTAATATGAAAATGTATGTTCAAAACGACACACCATCTCAAAATATCAAATTTTCGTCAAGATGTACTACCATGCCTCTATGGACAATGTGCGTTCGGAACAACACAAGCTATCACATGTGTCCGCAAAACAACAACCGTTTTAGAAATAGAGGTTAATTCTTTTTAGTAATGTGGTACGTCTACAAGCAAAGGTTCAAACAATCTTTGGCAACAATAATAAAAACCTAACATTGAGTTGCAAGCTTCGTATTCAACCATGAGAGTGAACCCCTTTGAAGGTAAAGTGCATGAACATCCCTGGGTTTTCACATGTTCATTTGGAAAATGGGTCCCAACGTAAATTGAAAAATAAAATTGTTCTAGATTTTACGGTAGCTAATGAGCAAGTTTTCCATGAATGAAATCTTCCACAATCCAGATCATCAAGGATATTAAATCGACTAGTTTTTTTTCTAAACATGGTATTTACTCTCTTTTTTGCGGGGTAGAAGGGAGTTTTATTTAATGTTACCGAGTTAAAATCGAGAGGCACAAGTTCCTCAATACACAAGGGACTATGCTTGAGCCACACCGCAATGGTGCACTCCGTGCGGCAATAGTTTGCATGATGATCTGCCACTCTATTCTGTTCACAACATATCTTTTTGTTGCAAATATGCCCTAGAGGCAATAATAAAATGGTTATTATTGTATTTCCTTGTTCATGATAATTGTCTATTGTTCATGCTATAATTGTATTAACTGGAAACCGTAATACATGTGTGAATACATAGACCACAACATGTCCCTAGTAAGCCTCTAGTTGACTAGCTCGTTGATCAATAGATGGTTATGGTTTCCTGACCATGGACATTGGATGTCATTGGTAACGGGATCACATCATTAGGAGAATGATGTGATGGACAAGACCCAATCCTAAGCATAGCACAAGATCGTGTAGTTCGTTTGCTAAGAGCTTTTCTAATGTCAAGTATCGTTTCCTTAGACCATGAGATTGTGCAACTCCCGGATACCGTAGGAATGCTTTGGGTGTACCAAACGTCACAACGTAACTGGGTGGCTATAAAGGTGCACTACAGGTATCTCCGAAAGTGTCTGTTGGGTTGGTACGAATCGAGACTGGGATTTGTCACTCCGTATGACGGAGAGGTATCTCTAGGCCCACTCGGTAATGCATCATCTTAATGAGCTCAATGTGACTAAGTAGTTAGTCACGGGATCATGCATTACGGAACGAGTAAGGTGACTTGCCGGTAACGAGATTGAACGAGGTATTGGGATACCGACGATCGAATCTCGGGCAAGTAACATACCAATTGACAAAGCGAATTGTATACGGGATTGATTGAATCCCCGACATCGTGGTTCATTCGATGAGATCATCGTGGAACATGTGGGAGCCAATATGGGTATCCAGATCCCGCTATTGGTTATTGGCCGGAGAGGTGTCTCGGTCATGTCTGCATGGTTCCCGAACCCGTAGGGTCTACACACTTAAGGTTCGGTGACGCTAGAGTTGTCATGGGAAATAGTATGTGGTTACCGAAGGTTGTTCGGAGTCCCGGATGAGATCCCGGACGTCACGAGGAGTTCCGGAATGGTCCGAAGGTAAAGATTTATATATGGGAAGTCATCATACGGTCACCGAAAGTGTTCGGGGGTATGCCGGTATTGTACCGGGGCCACCGAAGGGGTTCCGGGGGTCCACCGGGAGGGTCCACCTGCTTCGGAGGGCCTTATGGGCTGTAGGTGGAAGGGAACCAGCCCCTAAGTGGGCTGGGCTCCAACCTGCCCCTAGGGCCCATGCGCCTAGGGTTGGAGGAAACCCTGGAGGGGGCGCCCCCCTTGACTTGGGGGGCAAGCCACCCTCCCTGGCCGCCGCCCCTCCCACCAGATGGGATCTAAGGGGCCGGCCCCCCTCTCCCTTGCCCCTATATATAGTGGAGGGGTGGGAGGGCAGCCGCACCCCCTTGCCTGGCGCAGCCCTCTCCTCCTCCGTAGTGCTTAGCGAAGCTCTGCCGGAGAACCACGAGCTCCATTGCCACCACGCCGTCGTGCTGCTGGAGTTCTCCCTCAACTTCTCCTCTCCCCTTGCTGGATCAAGAAGGAGGAGACGTCCCCGGGCTGTACGTGTGTTGAACGCGGAGGCGCCGTCCGTTCGGCGCTAGATCGGATCTTCCGCGATTTGTATCGCTGCGAGTACGACTCCATCAACCGCGTTCTTGTAACGCTTCCGCTTAGCGATCTTCAAGGGTATGAAGATGCACTCCCTCTCTCTCGTTGCTAGCATCTCCTAGATTTATCTTGGTGACACGTAGGAAAATTTTGAATTATTGCTACGTTCCCCAACAGTGGCATCATGAGCTAGGTCTATGCGTAGATTCTATGCACGAGTAGAACACAAAGTAGTTGTGGGCGATGATTTGTTCAATTTGCTTGCCGTTACTAGTCTTATCTTGATTCTGCGGCATTGTGGGATGAAGCGGCCCGGACCGACCTTACACGTACTCTTACGTGAGACAGGTTCCACCGACTGACATGCACTTGATGCATAAGGTGGCTAGCGGGTGTCTGTCTCTCCCACTTTAGTCGGATCGGATTCGATGAAGAGGGTCCTTATGAAGGGTAAATAGCAATTGGCATATCACCGTTGTGGCTTTTGCGTAGGTAAGAAACGTTCTTGCTAGAAACCCATAGCAGCCACGTAAAACATGCAACAACAATTAGAGGACGTCTAACTTGTTTTTGCAGGGTATGCTATGTGATGTGATATGGCCAAAAGGATGTGATGAATTATATATATGTGATGTATGAGATTGATCATGTTCTTGTAATAGGAATCACGACTTGCATGTCGATGAGTATGACAACCGGCATGAGCTATAGGAGTTGTCTTAATTTATTGTATGACCTGCGTGTCAATGAAAAACGCCATGTAATTACTTTACTTTATTGCTAACCGTTAGCCATAGTAGTAGAAGTAATAGTTGGCGAGACAACTTCATGATGACACGATGATGGAGATCATGATGATGGAGATCATGGTGTCATGCCGGTGACGAAGGTGATCATGCCGCGCCTCGAAGATGGGGATCAAAAGGCGCAAGATGATATTGGCCATATCATGTCACTTTATGATTTGCATGTGATGTTTGTCATGTTTACATCTTATTTGATTAGAACGACGGTAGCATAAATAAGATGATCCCTCACTAAATTTCAAGAGATGTGTTCCCCCTAACTGTGCACCGTTGCGAAGGTTCGTTGTTTTGAAGCACCACGTGATGATCGGGTGTGATAGATTCTAACGTTCGCATACAATGGGTGTAAGCCAGATTTACACATGCGAAACACTTAGGTTGACTTGACGAGCCTAGCATGTACAGACATGGCCTCGGAACACAAGAGACCGAAAGGTCGAACATGAGTCGTATAGTAGATACGATCAACATGGAGATGTTCACCGATGATGACTAGTCCGTCTCACGTGATGATCGGACACGGCCTAGTTGACTCGGATCATGTATCACTTAGATGACTAAAGGGATGTCTATCTGAGTGGGAGTTCATTTTGATTAGATGAACTTAATTATCATGAACATAGTCAAAAGGTCTTTGCAAATTATGTCGTAGCTTACGCTTTAGTTCTACTAAGATATGTTCCTAGAGAAAATTTAGTTGAAAGTTGATAGTAGCAATTATGCGGGCTGGGTCCGTAAACTGAGGATTGTCCTCATTGCTGCACAGAAGGCTTATGTCCTTAATGCACCGCTCGGTGTGCTGAACCTCGAGCGTGGTTTGTGGATGTTGCGAACATCTGACATACACGTTTTGATGACTACGTGATAGTTCAGTGCGTAATGCTAACGGTTTAGAATTGAGGCGCCAAAGACGGTTTTGAAACGTCGCAGAACATATGAGATGTTCCAAAGACTGAAATTGGGATTTCAGACTAGTGCCCACGTCAAGAGGTATGAGACCTCTAACAAGTTTCTTAAGCCTGCAAACTAAGGGAGAAAAGCTCAATCATTGAGCATGTGTTCAGATTGTCTGAGTACTACAATCGCTTGAATCGAGTGGGAGTTAATCTTCCAGATGAGATAGTGATGGTTCTCCATAGTCACTGCCACCAAGCTATTAGAGCTTCGTGATGAACTATAACATATCAGGGATAGACATGATGATCCTTGAGCAACTCGCCATGTTTGACACCGCGAAAGTAGAAATCAAGTAGGAGCATCAATTGTTGATGGTTAGTAAAACCACTAGTTTCAAGAAGGGCAAGGGCAAGAAGGGACACTTCATGAAACGGCAAATCAGTTGCTGCTCTAGTGAAGAAACCCAAGGTTGAACCCAAACCCAAGACTAAGTGCTTCTGTAATGAGGGGAACGGTCACTGAAGCAGAACTACCCTAGATGCTTGGTAGATGAGAAGGCAGGCAAGGTCGACAGAAGTATATTGGATATGCATTATATTAATGTGTACTTTACTAGTACTCCTAGTAGCACCAGGGTATTAGATACCGGTTCGGTTGCTAAGTGTTGGTAACTCGAAATAAAAAGCTACGGAATAAACGGAGACTAGCTAAAGGTGAGATGACGATATGTGTTGGAAGTGTTTCCAAGGTTGATGTGATCAAGCATCGCATGCTCCCTCTACCATCGAGATTGGTGTTAAACCTAAATAATTGTTATTTGATGTTTGCGTTGAGCATAGACATGATTGGATTATGTTTATCGCAATACGGTTATTCATTTAAGGAGAATAATGGTTACTCTGTCTATTTGAATAATACCTTAAATGGTCTTGCACTTAAAATAAATGGTTTGTTGAATCTCGATCATAGTGATACACATGTCCATGCCAAAAGATATAAGATAGTACCACATACTTGTGGCACTGCCACTTGAGTCATATTGGTATAAAACGCATGAAGAAGCTCCATGTTGATGGATCTTTGGACTCACTCGTTTTTGAAAAGATTGAGACATGCGAACCATGTCTATTAGTATATATGCATGAAGAAAGTCCATATAGATGGATCGTTTGGACTCACTTGATTTTGAATCACTTGAGACATGCAAATCATACCACATGGGCAAGATGACTGAAAGGCCTCGTTTTCAGTAAGATGGAACAAGAAAGCAACTTGTTGGAAGTAATACATTTTGATGTGTGCAGTCCAATGAGTGCTGAGGCACGCAGTGGATATCGTTATGTTCTTACTTCATAGATGATTTGAGTAGATGCTGAGAATATTTACTTGATGAAACACAAGTCTGAATTATTGAAAGGTTCAAGTAATTTCAGAGTGAAGTTGAAGATCGTCATGACAAGAGGATAAAATGTCTGTGATATGATCATAGAGATGAATATCTGAGTTACGAGTTTGGCACACAATTAAGACATTGTGGAAATCATTTCACAACTAATACCGCCTGGAACACCATAGTGTGATGGTGTCTCCGAACATCATAACTGCACCCTATTGGATATGGTGCATACCATGATGTCTCTTATCGAATTACCACTATCGTTTATGGGTTAGGCATTAGAGACAACCGCATTCACTTTAAATAGGGAACCACGCAATTCCGTTGAGACGACACCGTATGAACTATGGTTTAGAGAAACCTAACCTGTCGTTTCTTAAAAGTTTGGGGCTGCGACGCTTATGTGAAAAAGTTTCAGGCTGATAAGCTCGAACCCAAAACGGATAAATGCATCTTCATAGGACACCCAAAAACAGTTGGGTATACCTCCTGTCTCTGATCCGGAAGCAAAAGGGTTTGTTTCTAGAATCGGGTCCTTTCTCGAGGAAAAGTTTCTCTCGAAAGAATTGAGTGGGAGGATGGTGGAGACTTGATGAGGTTATTGAACCTTCACTTCAACTAGTGTGTAGCAGGGCACAGGAAGTTGTTCCTGTGGCGCCTACAGCAATTTAAGTGGAAGCTAATGATAGTGATCATGAAACTTCGGATCAAGTCACTACCAAACCTCGCAGGTCGACAAGGATGCGTACTACTTCAGAGTGGTACGGTAATCCTGTCTTGGAAGTCATGTTGCTAGACAACAATGAACCTACGAGCTATGGAGAAGCGATGGTGGCCCCGGATTCCGACGAATAGCTCGAGGCCATAAAATCCGAGAGAGGATCCATGTATAAAAACAAAGTGTAGACTTTGGAAGAACTACTTGATGGTCGTAAGGCTGTTGGGTGCAGATGGATTTTAAAAGGAAGACAAACAATGATGGTAAGTGTCACCATTAAGAAAGCTTGACTTGTCGTTAAGATGTTTTCCGGCAAGTTCAAGGAGTTGACTGCGATGAGACTTTCTCACTCGTAGCGATGCTAAGAGTCTGTTGGAATTATATTAGCAGTTACTGCACTATTTATGAAATCTTGCAGATAGGATGTCAAAAACATTGTTTCCTCGACGATTTTCTTGAGGAAAGGTTGTATGTGATACAACCAGAAGGTTTTGTCAATCCTGAAAGATGCTAACAAGTATGCAAAGCTCCAGCAATCCTTCTAAGGACTGGAGTAAGCATCTCGGAGTTCGAATGTACGCTTTGATGAGATGATCAAAGATTTTGGGTTTATACAAAGTTTATCAGAAACTTATATTTCCAAAGAAGTGAGTGGGAGCACTATAGAATTTTTGATGAGTATATGTTGTTGATCAGAAATGATGTAGAATTTCTGGAAAGCATACAGGGTTATTTGAAAAGTGTTTTTCAATGGAAAACCTGGATTAAGCTACTTGAACATTGAGCATCAAGATCTATAAGGATAGATCAAAAACGCTTAATAGTACTTTCAAATGAATACATACCGTGACAAGATTTTGAAGGAGTTCAAAATAGATCAGCAAAGAAGGAGTTCTTGGCTGTGTTACAAGGTGTGAGTATTGAGTAAGACTCAACACCTGACCACGGCAGAAGAGAGAGAAAGGATGAAGGTCGTCCCCTATGCTTTAGGCATAGGCTCTACAGTATGCTATGATGTGTACCGCACCTGAAGTGTGCCTTGCCATGAGTTAGTCAAGGGGTACAATAGTGATCCAGGAATGGATCACATGACAGCGGTCGAACTTATCCTTAGTAACTAGTGGACTAAGGAATTTTCTCGATTATGGAGGTGGTAAAAGAGTTCGTCGTAAAGGGTTACGTCGATACAAACTTTGACACTAATCCGGATGACTCTGAGTAGTAAACCGGATTCGTATAGTAGAGCAGTTATTTGGAATAGCTCCAAGTAGCGCGTGGTAGCTGCATCTACAAGATGACATAGAGATTTGTAAAGCACACACGGATCTGAAAGGTTCAGACCCGTTGACTAGTAACCTCTCTCACAAGCGAGATATGAACAAACCCCATGGGTGTTGGATTCATTACAATCACATAGTGATGTGAACTAGATTATTGACTCTAGTGCAAGTGGGAGACTGTTGGAAATATGCCCTAGAGGCAATAATAAAATGGTTATTATTGTATTTCCTTGTTCATGATAATTGTCTATTGTTCATGCTATAATTGTATTAACTGGAAACCGTAATACATGTGTGAATACATAGACCACAACATGTCCCTAGTAAGCCTCTAGTTGACTAGCTCGTTGATCAATAGATGGTTATGGTTTCCTGACCATGGACATTGGATGTCATTGATAACGGGATCACATCATTAGGAGAATGATGTGATGGACAAGACCCAATCCTAAGCATAGCACAAGATCGTGTAGTTCGTTTGCTAAGGGCTTTTCTAATGTCAAGTATCGTTTCCTTAGACCATGATATTGTGCAACTCCCGGATACCGTAGGAATGCTTTGGGTGTACCAAACGTCACAACGTAACTGGGTGGCTATAAAGGTGCACTACGGGTATCTCCGAAAGTGTCTGTTGGGTTGGTACGAATCGAGACTAGGATTTGTCACTCCGTATGACGGAGAGGTATCTCTGGGCCCACTCGGTAATGCATCATCATAATGAGCTCAATGTGACTAAGTAGTTAGTCACGGGATCATGCATTACGGAACGAGTAAAGTGACTTGCCGGTAACGAGATTGAACGAGATATTGGGATACCGACGATCGAATCTCGGGCAAGTAACATACCGATTGACAAAGGGAATTGTATACGGGATTGATTGAATCCCCGACATCGTGGTTCATCCGATGATATCATCATGGAACATGTGCGAGCCAATATGGGTATCCAGATCCCGCTATTGGTTATTGGCCGGAGAGGTGTCTCGGTCATGTCTGCATGGTTCCCGAACCCGTAGGGTCTACACACTTAAGGTTCGGTGACGCTAGAGTTGTTATGGGAAATAGTATGTGGTTACCGAAGTTTGTTCGGAGTCCCGAATGAGATCCCAGACGTCACGAGGAGTTCTGGAATGGTCTGGAGGTAAAGATTTATATATGGGAAGTCATCATACGGTCACCGGAAGTGTTCGGGGGTATGCCGGTATTGTACCGGGGCCACCGAAGGGATTCCGGGGGTCCACCGGGAGGGTCCACCTGCCCCGGAGGGCCTTATGGGCTGTAGGTGGAAGGGAACCAGCCCCTAAGTGGGCTGGGCTCCAACCTGCCCCTAGGGCCCATGCGCCTAGGGTTGGAGGAAACCCTGGAGGGGGCGCCCCCCTTGACTTGGGGGGCAAGCCACCCTCCCTAGCCGCCGCCCCTCCCACCAGATGGGATCTAAGGGGCCAGCCCCCTCTCCCATGCCCCTATATATTGTTGGAAATATGCCCTAGAGGCAATAATAAAATGGTTATTATTATATTTCTTTGTTCATGATAATTGTCTATTGTTCATGCTATAATTGTGTTATCCGGAAATCGTAATACATGTGTGAATACATAGACCACAACGTGTCCCTAGTAAGCCTCTAGTTGACTAGCTTGTTGATCAACAGATAGTCATGGTTTCCTGACTATGGACATTGGATGTCATTGGTAACGGGATCACATCATTAGGAGAATGATGTGATGGACAAGACCCAATCCTAAGCATAGCTCAAAGATCGTGTAGTTCGTTTGCTAGAGCTTTTCCAATATCAAGTATCTTTTCCTTAGACCATGAGATCGTGTAACTCCCGGATGCCGTAGGAGTGATTTGGGTGTGCCAAACGTCACAACGTAACTGAGTGACTATAAAGGTACACTACGGGTATCTCTGAAAGTGTCTGTTGGGTTGACACGGATCGAGACTGGGATTTGTCACTCCGTATGACGGAGAGGTATCTCTGGGCCCACTCGGTAATGGATCATCATAATGAGCTCAATGTGACTAAGGAGTTAGCTACGGGATCATGCATTACGGTACGAGTAAAGAGACTTGCCGGTAACGAGATTGAACAAGGTATTGGGATACCGACGATCGAATCTCGGGCAAGTAACATACCGATTGACAAAGGGAATTGTATACGGGATTGATTGAATCCTCGACATCGTGGTTCATCCGATGAGATCATCGTGGAACATGTGGGAGCCAACATGGGTATCCAGATCCCGCTGTTGGTTATTGACCGGAGAGGCGTCTCGGTCATGTCTGCATGTTTCCCGAACCCGTAGGGTCTACACACTTAAGGTTCGGTAACGCTAGGGTTGTAGAGATATTAGTATGCGGAAACCCGAAAGTTGTTCGGAGTCCCGGATGAGCTCCCGGACGTCACGAGGAGTTCCGGAATGGTCCGGAGGTGAAGAATTATATATAGGAAGTCAAGTTTCGGCCACCGGGAAAGTTTCGGGGGTCACCGGTATTGTACCGGGACCACCGGAAGGGTCCCGGGGGTCCACCGGGTGGGGCCACCTATCCCGGAAGGCCCCATGGGCTGAAGTGGGAAGGGAACCAGCCCCTAGTGGGCTGGGGCGCCCCCCCATGGGCCTCCCCTGCGCCTAGGGTTGGAAACCCTGGGGGTGGGGGGCGCCCCACGTGACTTGGGGGGAAGTTTCCCCCCTGGCCGCCGCCCCCCCCCCCCTGTAGATGGGTTCCAGGGCCGGCGCCCCCCCCCTCCAAGGGGCCTATATATAGTGGGGGGAGGGAGGGCAGCAACAACACAGCCCCTGGCGCCTCCCTCTCCCCCTGCAACACCTCTCCCTCCCGCTTGCGCTTGGCGAAGCCCTGCCGGGATCCCCGCTACTTCCACCACCACGCCGTCGTGCTGCTGGATCTCCATCAACCTCTCCTTCCCCCTTGCTGGATCAAGAAGGAGGAGACGTCGCTGCTCCGTACGTGTGTTGAACGCGGAGGTGCCGTCCGTTCGGCACTCGGTTATCGGTGATTTGGATCACGACGAGTACGACTCCATCAACCCCATTCACTTGAACGCTTCCGCTCGCGATCTACAAGGGTATGTAGATGCACTCCTTCCCTCTCGTTGCTAGTACACTCCATAGATGGATCTTGGTGATGCGTAGAAATTTTTTAAAATTCTGCAACGATCCCCAACAGTGGCATCATGAGCCAGACCTATGCGTAGTTACTATGCACGAGTAGAACACAAAGCAGTTGTGGGCGTAGATGTTGTCAATTCTTCTTGCCACTACTAGTCTTATCTTGTTTCGGTGGTATTGTGGGATGAAGCGGCCCGGACCGACCTTACACGTACGCTTACGTGAGACAGGTTCCACCGACTGACATGCACTAGTTGCATAAGGTGGCTAGCGGGTGTCTGTCTCTCCCACTTTAGTCGGAACGGATTCGATGAAAAGGGTCCTTATGAAGGGTAGAAATTGGCATATCACGTTGTGGTTTTACGTAGGTAAGAAACGTTCTTGCTAGAAACCTATAGAAGCCACGTAAAAACTTGCAACAACAATTAGAGGACGTCTACCTTGTTTTTGCAGCATGTGCCTTGTGATGTGATATGGCCAAAAAGATGTGATGAATGATATATGTGATGTATGACATTGATCATATTCTTGTAATAGGAATCACGAATTGCATGTCGATGAGTGAGACAACCGGCAGGAGCCATAGGAGTTGTCTTTATTATTTTGTATGACCTGCGTGTCATTGAATAACGCCATGTAAATTACTTACTTTATTGCTAAACGCGTTAGCCATAGAAGTAGAAGTAATCGTTGGCGTGACAACTTCATGAAGACACAATGATGGAGATCATGATGATGGAGATCATGGTGTCATGCCGGTGACGAAGATGATCATGGCGCCCCGAAGATGGAGATCAAAGGAGCAAAATGATATTGGCCATATCATGTCACTATTTGATTACATGTGATGTTTATCATGTTTTGCATCTTATTTGCTTAGAACGACGGTAGTAAGTAAGATGATCCCTTATAATAATTTCAAGAAAGTGTTCCCCCTAACTGTGCACCGTTGCGAAGGTTCGTTGTTTCGAAGCACCACGTGATGATCGGGTGTGATAGATTCTAACGTTCGCATACAACGGGTGTTGACGAGCCTAGCATGTACAGACATGGCCTCGGAACACACGCAATACACTTAGGTTGACTTGACGAGCCTAGCATGTACAGACATGGCCTCGGAACACGGAAGACCGAAAGGTCGAGCATGAGTCGTATAGAAGATACGATCAACATGGAGATGTTCACCGATCTTGACTAGTCCGTCTCACGTGATGATCGGACACGGCCTAGTTAACTCGGATCATGTTTCACTTAGATGACTAGAGGGATGTCTATCTGAGTGGGAGTTCATTGAATAATTTGATTAGATGAACTTAATTATCATGAACTTAGTCTAAAATCTTTACAATATGTCTTGTAGATCAAATGGCCCACGTTGCCCTCAACTTCAACGCGTTCCTAGAGAAAACCAAGCTGAAAGATGATGACAGCAACTATACGGACTGGGTCCGGAACCTGAGGATCATCCTCATAGCTGCCAAGAAAGATTATGTCCTAGAAGCACCGCTAGGTGAAGCACCCATCCCAGAGAACCAAGATGTTATGAACGCTTGGCAATCACGTGCTGATGATTACTCCCTCGTTCAGTGCGGCATGCTTTATAGCTTAGAACCGGGGCTCCAAAAGTGTTTTGAGAAACATGGAGCATATGAGATGTTCGAAGAGCTGAAAATGGTTTTCCAAGCTCATGCCCGGGTCGAGAGATATGAAGTCTCCGACAAGTTCTTCAGTTGTAAAATGGAGGAAAATAGTTCTGTCAGTGAGCACATACTCAGAATGCCTGGGTTACACAACCGCTTGTCTCAGCTGGGAGTTAATCTCCCGGATGACGCGGTCATTGACAGAATCCTTCAGTCGCTTCCACCGAGCTACAAGAGCTTTGTGATGAACTTCAATATGCAGGGGATGGAAAAGACCATTCCTGAGGTATATTCAATGCTGAAATCAGCGGAGGTGGAGATCAGAAAGGAACATCAAGTGTTGATGGTGAATAAAACCACTAAGTTCAAGAAGGGCAAGGGTAAGAAGAACTTCAAGAAAGACGGCAAGGGAGTTGCCGTGCCCGGTAAGCCAGTTGCTAGGAAGAAGTCAAAGAATGGACCCAAGCCTGAGACTGAGTGCTTTTATTGCAAGGGAAGTGGTCACTGGAAGCGGAACTGCCCCAAATAGTTAGCGGACAAGAAGGCTGGCAACACCAAAGGTATATGTGATATACATGTAATTGATGTGTACCTTACCAGTACTCGTAGTAGCTCCTGGGTATTTGATACCGGTGCGGTTGCTCATATTTGTAACTCAAAACAGGAGTTGCGGAATAAGCGGAGACTGGCGAAGGACGAGGTGACGATGCGCGTCGGGAATGGTTCCAAGGTCGATGTGATCGCCGTCAGCACGCTGCCTCTGCATTTACCTACGGGATTAGTTTTAAACCTCAATAATTGTTATTTAGTGCCAGCTTTGAGCATGAACATTGTGTCTGGATCTCGTTTAATTCGAGATGGCTACTCATTTAAATCCGAGAATAATGGTTGTTCCATTTATATGAGAGATATGTTTTATGGTCATGCCCCGCTGGTCAATGGTTTATTCTTGATGAATCTCGAACGTGATGTTACACATATTCATAGTGTGAATACCAAAAGATGTAAAGTTGATAACGATAGTCCCACATACTTGTGGCGCTGCCGCCTTGGTCACATTGGTGTCAAGCGCATGAAGAAGCTCCATGCTGATGGACTTTTGGAGTCTCTTGATTACGAATCATTTGGCACGTGCGAACCATGCCTCATGGGTAAGATGACCAAGACTCCGATCTCCGGAACAATGGAGCGAGCAACCAACTTATTGGAAATCATACATACCGATGTGTGCGGTCCAATGAGTATTGAGGCTCGCGGTGGCTATCGTTATGTTCTCACTCTCACTGATGACTTGAGTAGATATGGGTATGTTTACCTAATGAAACACAAGTATGAAACCTTTGAAAAGTTCAAGGAATTTTAGAGTGAGGTTGAAAACCAACGTGATAGGAAAATGAAGTTCCTACGATCAGATCGTGGAGGAGAATATTTAAGTCACGAATTTGGTACACACTTAAGGAAATGTGGAATAGTTTCACAACTCACGCCGCCTGGAACACCTCAGCGAAATGGTGTGTCCGAACGTCGTAATCGCACTCTATTGGATATGGTGCGATCTATGATGTCTCTTACCGATCTACCGCTCTCATTTTGGGGCTATGCTTTAGAGACTGCCGCATTCACTTTAAATAGGGCTCCGTCGAAATCCGTTGAGACGACACCGTATGAATTATGGTTTGGGAAGAAACCTAAGCTGTCATTTCTAATAGTTTGGGGATGCGATGCTTATGTCAAGAAACTTCAACCTGAAAAGCTCGAACCCAAGTTGGAGAAATGCGTCTTCATAGGATACCCTAAGGAAACCATTGGGTATACCTTCTACCTTAGATCCGAAGGCAAGATCTTTGTTGCCAAGAACGGGTCCTTTCTGGAGAAAGAGTTTCTCTCGAAAGAATTAAGTGGGAGGAAAGTGGAACTTGATGAGGTGATAGTCGCCCCTTCCGAACCGGAAAGTAGCGCAGCGCGGGAAGATGTTCCTGTGGTACCTACACCGACTGGGGAGGAAGTTAATGATGATGATCATGAAGCTTCGGATCAAGTTACTGCTGAACTTTGAAGGTCCACAAGGACACGTTCCGCACCAGAGTGGTACGGCAACCCTGTCCTGGAAATCATGTTGTTAGACAACGGTGAACCTTCGAACTATGAAGAAGCGATGGCGGGCCCGGATTCCGACAAATGGCTAGAAGCCATGAAATCCGAGATAGGATCCATGTATGAAAACGAAGTATGGACTTTGACTGACTTGCCCGATGATCGGCGAGCCATAGAAAACAAATGGATCTTTAAGAAGAAGACAGACGCGGATGGTAATGTGACCATCTATAAGGCTCGACTTGTCGCTAAGGGTTATCGACAAGTTCAAGGGGTTGACTACGATGAGACTTTCTCACCCGTAGCGAAGCTGAAGTCCGTCTGAATCATGTTAGCAATTGGCGCATACTATGATTATGAGATATGGCAGATGGACGTCAAAACGGCATTCCTTAACGGCTTCCTTAAGGAAGAATTGTATATGATGCAGCCGGAAGGTTTTGTCGATCCTAAGAATGCTGACAAAGTATGCAAGCTCCAGCGCTCAATCTATGGGCTGGTGCAAGCATCTCGGAGTTGGAACATTTGCTTTGATGAGATGATCAAAGCGTTTGGGTTTACACAGACTTATGGAGAAGCCTGTGTTTACAAGAAAGTGAGTGGGAGCTCTGTAGCATTTCTCATATTATATGTGGATGACATACTATTGATGGGAAATGATATAGAATTCTTGGAAAGTATAAAGGCCTATTTGAACAAGTGTTTTTCAATGAAGGACCTTGGAGAAGCTGCTTATATATTAGGCATCAAGATCTATAGAGATAGATCAAGATGCCTCATTGGTCTTTCACAGAGTACATACCTTGACAAGATATTGAAGAAGTTCAATATGGATCAGTCCAAGAAGGGGTTCTTGCCTGTATTGCAAGGTGTGCAATTGAGCATTGCTCAATGCCCGACCACGGCAGAAGATAGAGAAAAGATGAGTGTCATCCCCTATGCCTCGGCCATAGGGTCTATAATGTATGCCATGCTGTGTACCAGACCTGATGTAAACCTTGCCGTAAGTTTGGTAGGAAGGTACCAAAGTAATCCCAGCATGGAACACTGGACAGCGGTCAAGAATATCCTGAAGTACCTGAAAAGGACTAAGGATATGTTTCTCGTTTATGGAGGTGACGAAGAGCTCGTCGTAAAGGGTTACGTCGACGCTAGCTTCGACACAGATCTGGATGACTCCAAGTCACAAACCGGATACGTGTATATTTTGAATGGAGGGGCAGTAAGCTGGTGCAGTTGCAAGCAAAGCGTCGTGGCGGGATCTACATGTGAAGCGGAGTACATGGCGCCCTCAGAGGCAGCACAGGAAGCAGTCTGGATAAAGGAGTTCATTACCGACCTAGGGGTGATTCCCAATGCGTCGGGCCCGATGACTCTCTTCTGTGACAACACTGGAGCTATTGCCCTTGCCAAGGAGCCCAGGTTTCACAGGAAGACCAGGCATATCAAGCGTCGCTTCAACTCCATCCGTGAAAGTGTTCAAAATGGAGACATAGAAATTTGTAAAGTACATACGGACCTCAATGTAGCAGATCCGTTGACTAAACCTCTCCCTAGAGCAAAACATGATCAACACCAGAACTCTATGGGTGTTCGATTCATCACAATGTAACTAGATTATTGACTCTAGTGCAAGTGGGAGACTGTTGGAAATATGCCCTAAAGGCAATAATAAAATGGTTATTATTGTATTTCCTTGTTCATGATAATTGTCTATTGTTCATGCTATAATTGTGTTATCCGAAAATCGTAATACATGTGTGAATACATAGACCACAACATGTCCCTAGTAAGCCTCTAGTTGACTAGCTCGTTGATCAACAGATGGTCATGGTTTCCTGACTATGGACATTGGATGTCATTGGAACGGGATCACATCATTAGGAGAATGATGTGATGGACAAGACCCAATCCTAAGCATAGCTCAAAGATCGTGTAGTTCGTTTGCTAGAGCTTTTCCAATGTCAAGTATCTTTTCCTTAGACCATGAGATCGTGTAACTCCTGGATGCCGTAGGAGTGCTTTGGGTGTGCCAAACGTCACAACGTAACTGGGTGACTATAAAGGTACACTACGGGTATTTCTGAAAGTGTCTGTTGGGTTGACACGGATCGAGACTGGGATTTGTCACTCCGTATGACGGAGAGGTATCTCTGGGCCCACTCGGTAATGCATCATCATAATGAGCTCAATGTGACTAAGGAGTTAGCCACGGGATCATGCATTACGGTACGAGTAAAGAGACTTGCCGGTAACGAGATTGAACAAGGTATTGGGATACCGACGATCGAATCTCGGGCAAGTAACATACCGATTGACAAAGGGAATTGTATACGGGATTGATTGAATCCTCGACATCGTGGTTCATCCGATGAGATCATCGTGGAACATGTGGGAGCCAACATGGGTATCCAGATCCCGCTGTTGGTTATTGACCGGAGAGGCGTCTCGGTCATGTCTGCATGTCTCCCGAACCCGTAGGGTCTACACACTTAAGGTTCGGTGACGCTAGGGTTGTAGAGATATTAGTATGCGGAAACCCGAAAGTTTTTCGGAGTCCTGGATGAGATCCCGGACGTCACGAGGAGTTCCGGAATGGTCCAGAGGTGAAGAATTATATATAGGAAGTCAAGTTTCGGCCACCGGGAAAGTTTCGGGGGTCACCGGTATTGTACCGGGACCACCGGAAGGGTCCCGGGGGTCCACCGGGTGGGGCCACCTATCCCGGAGGGGCCCATGGGCTGAGTGGGAAGGGAACCAGCCCCAAGTGGGCTGGGGCGCCCCCCCATGGGCCTCCCCCTGCGCCTAGGGTTGGAAACCCTGGGGGTGGGGGGCGCCCCACCTGACTTGGGGGGGGGGAGTTTCCCCCCTGGCCCCCCCTTGTAGATGGGTTCCAGGGCCGGCGCCCCCCCTCCAAGGGGCCTATATATAGTGGGGGGAGGGAGGGCAGCAACAACACAGCCCCTGGCGCCTCCCTCTCCCCCTGCAACACCTCTCCCTCCCGCTTGCGCTTGGCGAAGCCCTGCCGGGATCCCCGCTACTTCCACCACCACGCCGTCGTGCTGCTGGATCTCCATCAACCTCTCCTTCCCCCTTGCTGGATCAAGAAGGAGGAGACGTCGCTGCTCCGTACGTGTGTTGAACGCGGAGGTGCCGTCCGTTCGGCACTCGGTCATCGGTGATTTGGATCACGACGAGTACGACTCCATCAACCCCGTTCACTTGAACGCTTCCGCTCGCGATCTACAAGGGTATGTAGATGCACTCCTTCCCTCTCGTTGCTAGTACACTCCATAGATGGATCTTGGTGATGCGTAGAAATTTTTTAAAATTCAGCAACGATCCCCAACATATATAGTGCAGGGGTGGGAGGGCAGCCGCACTCCCTTGCCTGGCGCAGCCCTCTCCTCCTCCGTAGTGCTTAGCGAAGCTCTGCCGGAGAACCACGAGCTCCATTGCCACCACGTCGTCGTGCTGCTGGAGTTCTCCCTCAACTTCTCCTCTCCCCTTGCTGGATCAAGAAGGAGGAGACGTCCCCGGGCTGTACGTGTGTTGAACGCGGAGGCGCCGTTCGTTCGGCACTAGATCGGATCTTCCGCGATTTGAATCGCTGCGAGTACGACTCCATCAACCGCGTTCTTGTAACGCTTCCGCGTAGCAATCTTCAAGGGTATGAAGATGCACTCCCTCTCTCTCGTTGTTAGCATCTCCTAGATTGATCTTGGTGACACGTAGGAAAATTTTGAATTACTGCTACGTTCCCCAACACTTTTGTGGAATAAACTCACTACTAGACATTAATGATCTAATCTCTGAAACCAGTTGTTCATAAGCCGGACAATCCACGCCAGCCCATGAAGGATCCAAGTGAACAATGATTAGAATTGTAGTGCGGTTGATGGCAAGAGACATACCTTGCATTAGAGCATGAATCTCCACTTCCATAGCATCATTGTAGTGAAAAATATGATAGGTTGTAAAGATAATCGACATGTTGTGTCTCTGCATCATCATACTAGCCGTCGCTAAGCCATCCTCCAGGGTGAAGGAGACATCAACAAAGAGGGCGACATGGTCCGCCGGTGGAGGAGGCCATGGGATAGCAGGCACCAACGGCTTCACTTGATGCATTGTCCGTTCTACATTTTCTCTTTTAACATTTCTTCGACGAGGTACTTTCGAGCATGTCCATTAGACTTCCAACAACTGTCCAAAAAATCCAGTGTGGCTTCAACAGGTGGTACCTCCTTGTCATACAAATTTTCATTATGAAGGTGTCACACACACGCCAGGCGGGTGTGATGACTTTATCTCACATGGATTCAGGGCACTGCGGCTACACATTCAGCATCCACTCCTCTTCGTTATCAACCAGCAGCTTGTGTCCTGGGAGGTCCCGAACCTGGCGCATGTAGCAATAGCGAGGTTGCTAGAGCACCCGACGCTATCTGCCAAGCCATCACCTTCGTCTTTTGTGGGATAGAAGACCGCCACATGTAGTTCCACAAGGATCTCTCATGCGTAGGACGGGCGATGGATGCCCCACCGGCGAAAGCATCTTCATGGGCAGTAGTAACTAGCCAATGGGCACTCTTCACCGAAAACGACGGTGCTCGTCCGGATGCCAGGTCTGAAAGTCTTGGCGCAAACTAGGGGATGTGCGAAGCTTCAGTATCTCGTGTACGGTAGGGCCATATCCCAGAATAACTCATTGAGGTGTTGGATGTTTCCGTCACCATACTCATCCAAAAAGTCTGAGACCCAGTTGAAGCAGCGGATCCACTTCGATGACACCGACTGGATAGATGGTCCCCGAGGGATCCATGGATCCCTCCAAGCTCTGATCGAAGTACCATTACCTACAAGCCATATAACTCCTTCCTTCACAAGTTTCAGTCTATATTAAATTCCCTTCCAGACATTTGGAGAATTCCCATAGAAAAATGCAGCCGAAATACACACATCACATAAGTGGGGATGGCTTTGCGAGCTTTTCATACCTTACCAAGTAAACTTTGCGTTCCTTTTCCACGAACAATACTGACAAACTTTGTGAGAGGTAGGCGTATATCATGCTGGACCCGCATCCTAATGTAGTCACCCCTTGAGTTGCCATTCAATCTCATCCAAAATTTTACCAGAATTCTTCTTGGGCTTTTCTATCATATCCTTCTTACAAAACACATCCTAGATCTTGTGAATCTAAAGCCAAATTGGCATATATGCAATCACAACCTCTTATGCAGGTTTGATCCCATCATACACACATAAGAGTATAACCCAGTATCTGAAGATCCATGACCCCTGCTCTGTCATCCTTTCCCAATCACCAAAACAAGATGCCTGGACAACGAAGAGGTTCGGAACAACGGGAAGGAACCTGATTTCTTGCACCGTGTTCCATGCCGCACCCATGTGTATGAAGAACGCAACATGGCTAAAGGTTTTGTGAGTGTGAATCCTAGCCAATGCCCACCATCTAGCACTTTTTCCAGCTTTGGATCATCCCAACCAAACTATGAAAAACCTTGTCTTTCAGATCAAGCCGATCGAAAAACACACCTAGGTCACCAGCGTCGCCGCCAAAACCACCCCTTCCCGCCGCAGACTGGGCATCGGAGGGGCCTGCATGGAGACTTGAGGAAGGCGTCCCAGGGAAAAGGGGAGGAGACAAACGAGAGGATCAGGCCGCGAGGTGAACGTGGTATTTAGTCAACCTTGCACTACTTATATTTTTTTTACTGGTGAACCATATGTAGGTCCTTTAGACGGGCTAGGACAATAAATTTCTATTAAAAAGAGATCTCAAAATTATGTTGTAAGATTGTGTACCAGTGCCAAAGTTGATAAGTGCAGGCATATTGCTGCCAAAGACCTACTTAGGTCCACATCGTGAGCACCAGTCCCTCCCGTATATCCGATAGTAAACCGCGGTGATTCTCTTCGGCACCACATTGAAATCTTACCATCTCTCTGTTTAAAACAAAAGTATCTTCACAGGATTTGCTGGATTTCCACACGACCGTACGTGAATGAAGAAGAAAAAGAAGAACCGTCTGCCTGGTTACCGACACGGTAATTACCTGGATCCGCGAGGTCGCGGCTGCAAAATGGGGCCACCCAGCTTATTATCATCTCTCGTGTCATCGCGTGAACAGCGACAGCCCCAGCCCCAGCGTCCCTCGAGCCGCGCAACGTCGCCGATCCGACGGCGGGGACCGGGGCCGACGTCGGCCCTTTCAAACAGAGCCGTCCGATGCCCCTGCGTCTCCTTTCCCTGTCCGCGCCGTACGTAGCCCACACCGGTAAAGAAAGCGACACCGAAGCAAAGGAAAAAAGGCCGGCGGTAGTAAAAGGCAAAGCGTAACACAGCGCGCGCGTGTGCCCCACCCCGCGCCGCAGAGACGGGACCCGCACGGGTCTCCGGCGGTCGGCGGCCCCACCGCCACGAGAAGGAAGCCGGAGCTCCAAAAGCGGGGCACGTTCCCGTATCTTCCGCAGTTCCGCTCCGCCGCCCCCTTGGCCCGCTCCGTCGCGTCCCGGCGAGCGATCTATCGCCTCGGCCGCGTCCTCGCCGTCGCCCGGGCGGCGGTCCATCCATGATCTTGTACGTGACGAGCGGACGGATTCTCTTGGAGACGAGAGGAGGTAGAGGCGCTGCGCGCGCGCTGGGTTTGGGAGAGCGAGCGAGCACGCGGGCGTATGCGTGTGCCAATGAATGCGGCCATCAATGGGCGGCCGGCCTAGCTGGGGTGGCCGGGTGGGTGGGTGCATCGGCATCGCCCGGCGCCTCGGCGGAGCCTGCACGGCACGACAGTGAAAGCCCCCGTGTCCGTGTTTGCAGCTCTGCCGCGCCCTTGATGTGGTGCCAGGACAGGGAGGGAGGCCATGGCCCGACCCCTGTACGTACGTACGTACTACGTGCGTGTGTCCATTAACGCGCCACTGGGATCGGGGACAGACATACGTACATGCTCCACAGCCCACATGGACATGCGCGTCCGTGTCCGCGCGCGCGCAAATGATGCCGCTTTGCCCGGTGCTTCCGAAGGCCCGTGTGGAAAGGAAAGGAGCTCGACTCGATCTGTTGCCGTCTCGACCTGCCAACCCGGGCGGGCACTTTGTCTTTGCTCTGGCTCCAGGTAAGGCAGCCATGATGCTCCATGTAACGTTCATGTCGTGGCAGCATGGCCAACACCAACTGTCGACGGCTCTTCTCTTCTGGTAGCTTAACGGCTACGAAACACGTGTTTGACTGACTGCGTGCTAGTGTTCAGATTGAGTATAATCTTGGACTTTGTCAGGAGTCATGGCTTGACTGACTGACAGGTGGATCCAAGGAGAGTTCGATTCGAATGCGCGGCCCAAACGTCAACGGCTACTACCAGTTCTCCAAGCGTGTCCGTCATGAGTTCCTTTGCCTTCTTTGGTACTTTTGTGATGATGAAAGCGTTTTTATCCCCACGCAGTGTATCTTGTGCACCGGCGGACCCAAGGCCACTAACTACAGGACGCTTTACA
Organism: Aegilops tauschii subsp. strangulata; assembly: GCF_002575655.3. Classification (NCBI taxonomy): domain Eukaryota; kingdom Viridiplantae; phylum Streptophyta; class Magnoliopsida; order Poales; family Poaceae; genus Aegilops; species Aegilops tauschii. Next base: position 493,860,152 of record NC_053039.3, read on the forward strand.
CCTATATATATACTGACTGGACATAATGATGGTTCAGCGGCTCGTTTTTGTCTCTGTAGCGGTAACATGGGTCGCACGTTAGCCCACAGGTGAAGATAATACGCACCGTACGTACATGCATGTCTACATGTGCCTAGGCCCAGATAGGTGAGTGGGCGGCGGCAAAATTTCGTGTTTTGACCTTTTTTGCAAAGAAATTCGAGATCTGACCCCTGTCTGAAACTATTTCGGGATCTGACCCTTTTGACTACCGCCAGGAGGGCCGGCGGTAGGTTTGCACGTCCTACCGCCATCAGCGGTGGCGGTAGGCCCTCTAACGACGACTGACGGCCGTCGGCGCGTACTGACGGGGAAAAGGGCCTACCGCCGCAGACAGTGGCGGTAGGGTTCGGTGGCCTACCGCCAGAGGTGGTGGCGGTAGGTACCGAAGAGGCAACTGATGCTGCGGGCGGGCCCTACCCCACCCACCAGCCCGTTCTTCCTCCTCCCCTCGACTCAAACAGAGTCGAGCGCCGCCTCTCTCCTCCTCCCGATCCCCTCCCTCGATCTCCCTCTTCCCTCCACCATTTTCGCTAATCTTTGGGGCAAATCGAAGATACCGGTAAGCTCCTCCATTCCCTCAAATCAGTTTTCGCAATGGTTTTTTTATTTTTGAAGCTATTTTTGGCAGTAGGTGCAACCTAGGTTAATTTTTTAATGATGTTTTAGTTGTTTAGGAGTATATGATTTAGTAGTAGGCCTATGTAAGGATGTGTGGGTGAAACAATTGTAAGATATGTGAGGATATGTTGGTGAATGCATATATGTTGGTCCATTTTGTTTTGTTATGTATATATGAATTTTATAAGAAATCTTTCTGTATGTTGAATGCAAGATTGTGAGGATGAAGGCATAACAAAATTCGTAGATGGTTAATGTATTGCAAATTTGTGAAGATGAATGTTTTGCAAAATTGGTAGGTGGTTAATGCATAGTGTGAAAATGTGTGTATTTCTATTTCATATAGTTGCAAATGTTGTGATGGAGAATGCATATTAATTGTATGGTATTTTCAGATTTTGCAGTTTATAATTGAAGATGTATGGTTATAGTTTTTTTATTCTATGTATAGATATGTATAGACGATGTTGTATAATAAGTGAAAAAATTATATATATGTTAGGATGGCCGAGGACGAGGACAATGGGCGTTTGTATACGGGGCTTGACCTTGCTTTTGACAAGGATCATCGTGCCCGTGCTATCGAGCGTGGAGAGGTAACCATTTTGAGAGACAATTTTTTTCGTCATTTTCATGTAATTTTTTTGAATGAAGGAAGCTTCTGACATATTTTCTCAATTGTTACAGAAACTTGCTGTCGTCCGCTTTAGGAGCCACACGACGGAAAACCAGATGCAATATGACATGCGCTACGAGCCGTATTTTGAGCGTGCCGGGCTGCTACCGTTTGTTCTTCAGTTCAAGCGTGTGCCGCCGTTGATGTGCCATTCAGCTCTCACTGCCCTCGTCGATCGTTGGCGGCCGGAGACACACAACTTCCATCTCCCTTGTGGCGAGCTGACGGTGACGTTGGAGGACTTTGCCATGATCACCGGGCTTCCCATTGACGGCAAGGCTCTCACCGGTCGAGTGGACAGCAAGAACTGGCGTGCGAGGGTTACCGCTCTCATCGGTGATTGCTCGGCCTCTCTTAGTGCGCAGGGAAGGACTGACAACAGGACAAACGGTGTCCCATTCCCTTGGCTCCGGCTTCATAGGTCGGGATGCCCTTTAGAAGCCAATGAGGAGACAATGGAGCAGTATGCTCGAGCGTACGTGTGGCACCTCCTATCACAGGTGGTCTTTGGAGACGTTGCTCCTTGGATGTTTCTTGACTTCTTGGCCGACTGGGACGAGAAGTACAGTTGGGGGTCTGCTGGGCTCGCCTACTTATACCGTCAGGTAACAAGTTATGCAAATATCCATTAAGCATGGTAGTATGTGAAGGAAATATGCCCTAGAGACAATAATAAAGTTATTATTTATTTCCTTATATCATGATAAATGTTTATTATTCATGCTAGAATTGTATTAACCGGAAACATAATACATGTGTGAATACATAGACAAACAGAGTGTCACTAGTATGCCTCTACTTGACTAGCTCGTTGATCAAAGATGGTTTTGTTTCCTAGCCATAGACATGAGTTGTCATTTGATTAACGGGATCACATCATTAGGAGAATGATGTGATTGACTTGACCCATTCCGTTAGCTTAGCACTCGATCGTTTAGTATGTTGCTATTGCTTTCTTCATGACTTATACATGTTCTATGACTATGAGATTATGCAACTCCCGTTTACCGGAGGAACACTTTGTGTGCTACCAAACATCACAACGTAACTGGGTGATTATAAAGGTGCTCTACAGGTGTCTCCGAAGGTACTTGTTGGGTTGGCGTATTTCGAGATTAGGATTTGTCACTCCGATTGTCGGAGAGGTATCTCTGGGCCCTCTCGGTAATGCACATCACTTAAGCCTTGCAAGCATTGCAACTAATGAGTTTGTTGCAGGATGATGTATTATGGAACGAGTAAAGAGACTTGCCGGTAACGAGATTGAACTAGGTATTGAGATACCGACGATCGAATCTCGGGCAAGTAACATACTGATGACAAAGGGAACAACGTATGTTGTTATGCGGTCTGACCGATAAAGATCTTCGTAGAATATGTGGGAGCCAATATGAGCATCCAGGTTCCGCTATTGGTTATTGACCGGAGACGTGTCTCGGTCATGTCTACATAGTTCTCGAACCCGTAGGGTCCGCACGCTTAAAGTTTCGATGACAGTTATATTATGAGTTTAAATGTTTTGATGTACCGAAGGTTGTTAGGAGTCCCGGATGGATCACGGACATGACGAGGAGTCTCGAAATGGTCGAGACATGAAGATTGATATATTGGAAGCCTATGTTTGGATATCGGAAGTGTTCCGGGTGAAATCGGAATTTTACCAGAGTACCGGGAGGTTACCGGAACCCCCCGGGGGCTTAATGGGCCATAGTGGGCCTTAGTGGAAGAGAGGAGAGGCGGCCAGGGCAGGGCCGCGCGCCCCTCCCCCCTAGTCCGAATAGGACAAGGAGAGGGGGGCGGCGCCCCCCCTTTCCTTCCTCTCTCCCTCCTCTTTCCCCCTCCACTCCTAGTCCAACAAGGAAAAGGGAGGACTCCTCCTGGCGCGCCCCTTCTGGCCGGCCGCACCTCTTCCCCTTGCTCCTTTATATACGGGGGCAGGGGCATCCTAGAGACACAACAATTGATCGTTTGATCTTTTAGCCGTGTGCGGTGCCCCCCTCCACCATAGTCCACCTCGATAATACTATAGCGGTGCTTAGGCGAAGCCCTGCGTCGGTAGAACATCATCATCGTCAGCACGCCGTCGTGCTGACGAAACTCTCCCTCAACACTCGGCTGGATCGGAGTTCGAGGGACGTCATCGGGCTGAACGTGTGCTGAACTCGGAGGTGCCGTGCGTTCGGTACTTGATCGGTCGGATCGTGAAGACGTACGACTACATCAACCGTGTTGTGCTAACGCTTCCGCTTTCGGTCTACGAGGGTACATGGACAACACTCTCCCCTCTCGTTGCTATGCATCACCATGATCTTGCGTGTGCGTAGGAATTTTTTTGAAATTACTACGTTCCCCAACAGTATGTTCATGAATTCCTATAAAGAGCACTCCTCCAACTCTCATGTTATTACATTTAACCAGTTTGATTGTTGGGTTGCAGCTCGACGTCACATGTAGGAAAACCACCTCGAAGCCATGCATGGGTGGATGTATTTGGGGCCTCTCAGTTTGGATGTTGGAGCGTTTGCCGGTTGGGCGTCCTGAAAAGCATCCTTCACCGCACGTGCGGGTAGGCCTTAATGAAGAAGATGATGTTTTTCGACTCCCAACCGTGGAATTATCTTGGGACCGGGTTAGAATTTTTGGAAGCAAGAACAAGTCCTTGTACAAGAATTTCATCAACGAGATGGACAGCCTCACATATCGTCAGGTATATCGATTCAATATTTTCTCTAAGCTTTCATCAAATGCATTGGCCGAACTAATAGCTCTTTGACAGGTTAACTGGAGGCCTTACGAGGCAAATAGGGATTTCTCATTGAACCAGATGTGCACTAGGGACTCCCATCTTTGGCGGATCAGGTGCCCTCTCATATGCATTTATGCTGTCGAGTGGCATCTACCACATCGAGTGGCCATGCAATTTGGTATGAGGCAACGCACCCCACCGGAGCCAGTAAGCACGGGTGGACTTGAGCTTCACAAGTGAGTTACCTAACCGAGGCTATGTTAACCAACAATACAATGTTTCACATTGTTTCTTATGCTTTGTTGTTGTCATTCTTTGCAGTCAGAACCGAAAGAATAATCAGAATGTGGTTGAGTGGGGACAACACCATGCTAGGTATGTCGAGATGTGGGAGCAGAGGCTCGGTTCTATAGAGACGGATATGACTTTGGCGGACATGAGGAATTACAAAGAAACTCATCTAAAGTGGTATGACAATGGGAGGCGATTTCGGGTGCGTTTGAGGCCAAGGTGGACCGACACAGATCTCGCAGATCATGATGCAAACAATGAATCAGACGATGAGTATGACGCCATGGTGAGAAGTACACAAGGTTCTCACAGAGAGTACGCACCTTTGACTGATAGAGTGGTAAGTCTTGTTAACCTATTTGGAGAGTGGATTCATATTATCTTGATTGTGCAAACTTTTGAGCTTACGTTGAATTTTCAGACTTTTGAGCTCAATAGAAGTATCATCGAAGGCTCGAATGCACTAATCCATAACCCCGGGACTCCGGAGTCGGACGCTACCTTGAGGGAACGGTGAAAGTAAGCACTTGATGTCCTTACTCCGTTGCATTAAAAATGTTTTACTTCACAAGTCTTTTTACTTCACAAGTCCTTACTCTGTTGCATTAAAAATCTTTGTTGTTGTTGTTGTTGTTGCTGCAGCGTTTCATGAAACGTTGCCGGAAGCTAGTCACCATTCTTGGATGCGCAAGCCCGGGTGCCGTAGATGTGCAGGCTAGTGGCGCCGCCGCTTCTTATAGCCACGCCGGTGCTAATACCCACGCCGGTGCTTCTTCTAGCCACGCCGGTGGTGGCAGCGACTCCGGTGAACCTGAGGAGGAAGAGGAGGTGGACTTGCAGGTCGATGAAGCCCCGGAAGAGATCAACATGTCATAAATGATGGATGCACCACCGGACTCCCAAGCAAATGAAGATCCATACAACCCGTCACCGTTCCAAAAGCCGCTACTTCGTCGCCGCAAGAAGACCGTGAATGCGGGGTGCTCTCAGAGAGGAAGAATGGGACGATGAACTAGTGTTTGGGCATGTTAAACTAATGTTTGGCCATGTTGAACTATCATGAGCTTTTAGTTTGCTTTGGACTTGAGGACTTTTATTTCAAGTTTTATGTTGGACTTGAGGACTTATATTTCTATTATTGTGTTGGACTTGTTTTGTACTATTTGTGCTCTATTTATGACACATTATGCTGGTGAAACTTGTGCATATATTCTGTTTTTGCTCTGAAACAGTGTGAAAACTGTAGTTTACAGGCTTGTTCTGTAGCTGGGCTGAGGGCAGGACCCTACCGCCATCGTCTCCGGCGGTAGGCCTGGGTAGCCTACCGCCGGAGACTATGGCGGTAGGGTCCTGCAACCACTAGAGAAGGATAAGGCAGGGCAGTGGGTGTAAACTTCCTGGCGGTATGATCCTACCGCCACGGCCTATGGCGGTAGGCTTCAGCACCCTACCGCCAGATCCCATGGCGGTAGGCCCTTTTCCCCGTCAGTACGCGCCGACGGCCGTCAGTCGTCGTCCGAGGGCCTACCGCCAGCGCTGACGGAGGTAAGACGTGCAAACCTACCGCTAGGAGGGCTGGCGGTAGTCAAAAGGGTCAGATTCCGAAATATTTCCAGACAGGGGTCAAATCCCGAATTTCTTAGCAAAAAGGGTCAAAACACGAAAATTTGACGTGGGTGGCAGGATTCAAAGAGGCATGGAGCAAAATCCTACAAATCCCAATACATTTACCGTTGAACTGTCCGTCGTTTCCTGTTCGACCTCGCCCGCTGTTTTGTGTTTGGTTTGTTTCGGACGCTCCTGCTGCTGACCATTCCGGCATGGTGGCACACACACTGGCACGTAGCTGGAAAGGAAGCCAGGAACGACCTCGACCATGGGTCAAAGTGCCAAGGAGTGAAGTGTGTTTTAAACCTTGAGATTGTAGAATTAGTCGGAAATAGATCCTCACCTCCAAATCCCTGAAGTTTGTACCCTGTACTCATGATCCCGGTCTGATCCCGACCCTTTCACTTTGTTTACAACAATTTGACATACCGGGAAAAAGACAATCCCATTGGGAAAACTTTCTACTCTCACTGATTAAGTAGGCCCACGCGACATCATATCCATCTTCGCGCTCGGAAATGGATCAGAAGTTGCATGCGTACATGTACGCGTCTAGCCGGCGGCCAGAATCGGTCGATCAACGTGCTGCGTTGTACGTGTGTGTTTGTACTTGTGCATGAATTACCTCGGAAAGGTAATTGGCTCGTGTATTATTTGTGTCTCGTCGTACTGGCCGCTGCGGCAACCGACGCCGTTCGCGCGCTGCACCGGCAAGACTAGCATGCGCACGCTGCGGTGAATTCCATTCCTCGCATTGGCAAGACCTGCATCGTTCACATGCACTCCATGCTCGTGCACAACGGCGGCCCGGAGAGCAACTCCTCGCTGGACATCTCGGCCACACACACGCCCGGTGATGCGACTCTCAGCTTGCCGCCAGTGTCTTTGTCTGGATTGGGCAACTCTGGTGCGAGCGCACTCCCAATTGGATGCCGTTGCGCGCGATGCCACGGTGCTCTAGTGCTCTATGGAGGACTCTAGATGAAGCACTCATCATCATGCGCAGCCCAAGGCGTTAGTGTCTCCAGCGGTGTATCGCTATGGGTTGCAACCCATGTATGCACTCTAGTTATCGAGGCAAAGCCACTAGACCTTGTGGCGGCAGGCAACTCTGAACTGCTCGGTGCATACTGTAGAAGGCTGAAAAGCTTTGGGATGCAACTCATTCAGTATTCACATCAATCGGATACATATACATGGGGTGTACACAGCACACTAGCTCAACTAACTCTTATAATCAAGCTAATCAGCTGAGAAAGATTAGGAGACGTTCCTGAACGTTGCATGCAGAACAAACTGTCTCAACACATACGAAGCAGAAGCCGTGGTCGCACACGCAGCTCGATGCGATGCTACCCCCACGAACTTCACGTCTTCATGGCGAGGGGCGCACCGATGTGCGTGTAGCACTTCATCATCTTGCTCTCCTCCACTCACGACCAGACCACTACCGGTGCACGGCCCGGGTCCTGGAATGGACTGCAGCGCACGACGTTGTCGGCAACGGGCGACCCGGCGGCGCATGGGGTGCATAACGTTGGCAAAGCGGAGCAGCGCGGCACATGCACGGCTACGTTGATTTCAATAGAGAAAGAGAAAGGCACTAGGAATAGACAATGATATGACACGTGGGGTAGGGATGTAAGTGAGAGTAGACTCTGATCCTGGGTGGGATGGAACTTTTCCCAGTTTGCCAAACAGGTTCAGGGTCGGGATCAGACCAGGATCATGAGTACAGGTACAGTCTTCAGGGAATTTAAGGTGAGGGTTTATTCACGACGAGCTCTACAATCTTAAGGTTTAAACCAGACTTCACTCAAGTGCCAACCGCCCACGCCGCTCGCGGGCGCGCCAATCTACGTGCGTTTTGCAGCGGGCGGTGCCTACGCGCTCTCCTTGCATGGCCGCGGTATCAGGTTCCTACGTGGTACTGGGACCGTCCAGACCCCCGATTATTTTGCTCCTTGCATGAGCGTGACCTCCCACCAATCTACCTACGTTGATGATGGGAATGGGCTTGTTTTATCTTTGGCCTTGATGCTGGGAATGTGCCATGAACCACGAATTACGGCATTAATTAGCATATCTCCAACTGCGATGCAAGTGGAAGTCGAACACGTACAGGTAGAGGCCAGGTGAGTGGTGACTTGACAAAGCCGGGGCGGTCGTGTCGCATGTGCCGGAGTAAAGGAGAAAGGAAAGAGGATGGCGAAAGGCGACCGACGAGACCCGACCCGTGATTAGGGACGAGACCGCCGGGGCGACAGCAGCGCATGCATTTAGGGCCATTTAAATAAATTAACCGACGAACATGTGTAGTGCAGTGCAGTGCAGTGCATGGACCATCGACACTGTCCTCGTCCGGTTTTGAAAGCGTTTCAAAAGCTTTTGCGCGATGTTTGGCAGATTCATCGCTTCCTTTTCCATGTCGAGATCAACATATCTTAGAATTTTAATGGCTCGGCTCGGAAATGGGGTGCTACGCGCGACGGCCGCCAGGTTTGAACCTGTTTTTCCATTCTAGTACTAGTATATATAGTGTAGCTACTCCCCACGAGGCTCGTGGTCGGATTAACGACACCCCCTGGCTTCAGTTCCCGGAGCGGATGACAAAAGTTCAGAGAGACAAAGGCATGTATGTATGTCGGCCAAGTTCGAGTGAGTAACACAAGGAAGGACATCTGTTCTGTTTGAAGCACGTTCATCTGAAAACCCGCCCCGGATGAGATGAGCACTGATGAGTGATGACTGTTCTTGACTTCACAGCGCACACGTTCAAGCAGGAGTATATATGTTTATGCAAACAGGCGCCCAAGATTCTTTCCTGTGCTGGCGGATCTCTTGTCAAAACTGGCAACTTCCCGCTCCCGGCGCCGGATTAGGCAAACCAGCTGCGTTGCGAGAACCAGTGAAACGCGCGCGGCATGGGAGTGACCCTGTGATGGTACGCCGGAGCTGTCGTGGCTAGCGTCCAATCTCGATCGGGGTAGCCCACGCTGGCGTCCCTGGAGTCGCGGGAAGGCGCATGTGGGTGATGTGAGGTCGGCCGCAACTCTAGCTGATGCCGCATCTTCTTTTGTGATCTTGTCACTGGACTGGACCATGTTTTTGTGTAGCTTTTGCCTTACGTGCGTGCGCTCCACATCTACGACGAGACGATGATGCGTCTGGCCGAGCGGCCGGAGGGGCTCGTCTGGCACTGGCTTCGGACGGCGCCATGCCATGTTTGCTAGCGCAAACGGGTGACAAAGTCGACATGTTTCACTCGACCTCTCCTCGTGCTTTCAGGGCATGGTATGTGCTTAGACTTGCACTAATGCACTCTGACTGTATAATGCCGGAATACCCGACAAACGCTCAAATGAGTAGTAGTAGCACGTACAAGTGGTCACGCAGATGGTAACAGTGGCACGTACTACAAACAAACAACCTTATCTCGCTTTCATTTGTTTATTATTAAGAGGGCGGCAGCTGAACCGGAAGGCGGGCGTACGTGCGTGCGTGCCTGTCACCAACGCGCCACATGCAGGCCAAATCGGCATTTACCCGGCGGACCACCCGCGCTGTCCTCCTGTCGTCTCGTCGCCTCTCCTCTCCTCTCCTGTGAGGTCGGTCGGTCAGGTCAGCCACGTTCGGTTCGACCCCGGGACGGGACCCTTCGAGCCTACCTCGCCGACCGCCGCGATCTCTGCTTGATTCCCGGCCCACCGCCGCCGCGCCGACCCAGCCCCGTTGACGAGCCAGGTTAAGTGGTTGCCTTGCTGCTTTCACCGTTTTGGGCAAGGGGGTGCTCGTAATACGTAATAACATGTACCTCTGCGAATAGTTAACGAGAAAGAACACACTTGTGCACCGGGTTCGAGGCCGTGGTTCCTGGAATGTTTTTCGAGCCAAGGCACGAGCGCATGTGCTAGCTTAGACTAGCCACAACATGCCCATATTACTACTCTATATTACTACCTCCATAGTGTAGTAACATGCCCATGTTACTACTCTATATTACTACCTTCATAGTGGTAACATGCAACACTTTATTTATTAGGCTATAGACACATCTTGCCTTGATATGTGTGATGTTACTCAGGGGGTGTTTGGTTCAGAAGTCCTAGGACTTTTTCTAGTCCCAGGGACTAATCAAAAAAGACTCTCTAGTAGAGTCTTTTTCTAGTCCCTGTAGAAAAAGTCCCTCCCGTTTGGTTCCTAGGGACTTTTTCTAGTCTCTGGGACTAAAAAGTCCCTGAACCAAACACCCCCTCATACTACTAGTAACTAGCTATGTTACCACATGTCTCTTTTTCTTCATTTATTGCTTGCGACATCATCTATTTTATCTAGATATGTGTGATGTTACTATCTATGTTACTCCCACTGTGGGTAGCCTTAGCTGGGCATGAAGCCATGAATGCAGGTGTTGATGGTTAACGGAATCCACGTGCCCTCTTGCTCTTGGGCTAACCTAACAAGGCCGATACTAGGTACTACTCCTACCAAGCATCATCAATTTGTGATGGTACACGCGACCGGACGCGAGAGGCAACAACCGTTCTCTTCCAAACGACCTGATGCATGGGCGAATGATCTTTGCATTGTTCGGTCCATTTTGGGCGGCACCATGCAGACAACGAGCAGAAGCTCCCGTTGCGGTCGCTGTCCGTCGCGAACGCGTTCGTTCGTCCAAGCAACCTGCCGCGTGGGAGAACGATTCTCGTTCCGTTGCTCGGTCCATTCGAGGGGGCGCCTGCCTCTCAACGTGAGCCTGAAGACAACCGAGAGGAGCTCGACGGCGTCCCGACGTAGTCACGTCGACGTAACGCGGCACAGACGAGAGGTGGCGGCACCGGGAGAGGTGCTGGGACGCCGGACGGGGCGGAGAGGGAGAGGTCGATGGTCGGTTGACACGCGCGCGCCCACGGGCTTCACAGTGATTCCGTTACGGATCCGCCGAGCTGTTGGCCATCGCCGGGACCCCTGGCTGGCTGGCTGGCTGGTGAATCGCGGCATTGATCAGAGGTGTCAGGCGGATCGTGGATTCGCGAGACGCGTCGCCTCTCCCGTGCTGTGCCTGTGCGTGCATGCAGATGAAGGGGCGGGGTGGACGGACGCGGAGAGGGACCAGCGCTTCTTTGTTTCACGGTCGGCTTGGTTGGCCGGCAGAGTTACGCTTCTCGTGATATTTTTCATATGCTGCTTTTTTTTTCATATGCTGCTACTTGTTGGAAAGTTCTCAACTGCACGCGAGCTCTAAACAGGAAATTCGATTTAACGAAAAAAAAAAGTTCTTAAATTTTCTTGGGCAAACTTTAACAAATGTTTTGAGAGCTTGCCAATTTTCATGTTGAAATGGCATTCGTAAGTCGCGGCAAAAATAAAATAAAATCAGCACACCAAAATGCTTTTGAAAAATGGCATTTTTGGAGCATTGATTTTTTTGCCACGGTTCCAAGAATGTGATTTCATGATGAAATTTTGCAAGCACTCAGAACATTTGTCAATGTTTCACACAAAAAAAATCTGAATTTTTTAATATGATTTTACTGTTCATCTGAGCTCATTTGTGCTCGAGCTAAGAATAGCTGTGTAACTCGTTTTGTTATTTTGGACCTTTTGTTTGTGGCGAGGTGGAACCGTGCAATATGGGAATACGCGGATAATGTTGTAAGATGTTTATTTAGTTTTCTGGTGATAGGAAAGTTCTTATGTCAGAAGAATATCCACACCCTTGATGAACTAATCTTTTGTTCTGGATTTTTTATCTATTATATATGATCTAATCACCTAGAGGATCACAGCTTAATTTCATCATTCCAAATATGAAGTTGCTTTACCACACATACCGTGTGGTCTTGATGAACTAGTCGTAATCGATGTATTCTTTCTTTTGCGAAAATTGTACCTTTTGTTTTCAAAGCAACGGTCTACCACGTCAATTTCTATTAGAGAAACCACCAAAAACTACATAGTTCAGTACATCTATGTAAACAAAGAAAAGAAAAACCGCTGCCAACCTTAAGCAAGGAAACATATCTCCAAGCTGCTAGGCCCTAAATCCCAAGACAAAAGTTCTCCGTTCAAACATAAACAGATTGGTACAAAAGCAGAAAACGCACGAGTAATCTGAACTTTCGAAAACACATTTTATTATAAATGGGTTGAATGTCCACTCCATTATGGTTTGTATGCAATAATTATTATTACTTACTATTGTTTCATCTAACTAAAATTTAACAAGAAAAGGTCTAATATGTAAGCCTAACATTGACAAGCAGTACTGGTTAACCTGTTGTGACATTAACTATAAACTAAGTACATTTTAAAATATGCAGCTGCCTAGCTCACACCTTGTTGTAGATAAAAGTCAATGATTCTAAAACTTAAATCTTAGTTACCCGAGCTTAGCCATAATATTATATTTTAATGTATGATGCATGCTTTGTTTGTAGGTTCGACAATTGTATATTTTTTCATGGTCTACTTGGCGTACTATTTTGGTGGAGTATAATGTGCTCTCCTTTTGTGTTCGTCTTCCGTAAACGCCTCCTCTACTGCTTTTGTTCTTCTACAAATTTTTATGGTTACTGTCACTAGACCTGCCACCACAATTGACAACCCATATTTTCATAACGTCACCACTTTTCATCACCATCTACAATCCCCGGCTCTGTTAGCCATCTCTCCTGGTGTGCGATTGGAGGTATCATCGTACCTATCTGTCATGCCGTCCATCGTCGCGATAATATGTCAACTTGCCGCACCTCATCACCCTCATATATCGTCATCGTTGCATATGTATTACTCATCGTTGATCGTCCCACTAAACTGCAGGAAGCACGAATCTGGTCTGACTATGGTAACCACTCTTAGTCTTTAACCCAAAACCTCTAATACCTTACCTGATGTCCTCAGTTTTTTTACTTGCTTGTATTTGTTTTATAGGTCCAATATGGGTGCTCCTCAGCCTAAGCAAGGAAAACAAACCATGACAGAAAAAGGAAGGGAGGGGGTGTATGACTGGCAAGAAGGAGTTACAAGATATTATAAGCACTTCTCAGTGGGTGTTTGAGTTGTAATAAGGCCACACACCGACTACCTACACCAAAGTGTAAATCATAATTCTCACACGTATGCACATGTAACTGTTTTCAATATAAGAACCAGAAATAATATTGACAACCCTTGATCTCCTTAGTCAGATGAAAAGGCGCACTCATAAGGTGATGAGAACGTCCCTATTACAACTACACCCACACCCCCTGCAGCCACTAGAGTTTGCCCATGACAACTGAATTATCAAGTAATTTCATTTGTGGGAACTACTTTTAATATTCATGAGAACATGATGCCACGTAAAGTAAATATATTTGTATTGTTGAGGAAGAAGGGGCAATCATGGATAAGAAAGATGAGCATTGAAGCGTGATAAAGCATGGAGAAGAAGACGATCACGCAATGGGTGATGATGTAGATTCAAGTGGAGATTCATGGTGTGTGCTTAATTTCCTTTTTGGGAAAGAGATTATGTTTTTCTTAGACTAAGAAAGGGTGTGTATGGCGGTTTGTACGTTTGCAAAGAACTAATTCCTATTTTGAAATGCATGAACTTAAATTGTAGGAATAGAAAAAGGTACACGAGTTAATATGTATATCCATGATTCATACGGGAATCATAACCACACGAAAACTTTAAAAGTCATTATGATGTTGCGTAGGAAATATGTGCAAGTGTAAACACAAACATACCTCACGTTTGATTTCCTCCGAAATTCTTATAAATTCTCCACTCCATAAGAAATTCAAATGAACATATAAGATATCAAATTCTTTGCTCCAAGTGACATCAAAGGGATTTTCCGTATAGACATCATGTCCTTTAATTTGTTTTTGTTCCAAACAGGGCCTAAAGCTATTTTGGACCAGAATGGACGATGTCAACATCTTGTGCAACCCCGTTAGCAGTTTACAAGTACACAAGCGGCAATGTGGGACTCCTGGACCAAATGGGACCTCCTGTACGATGCATTCTGCCTTAAGATGTTGCTCGATTGCATAAGGCACATGAGCAGGACAACTCATTAACCAACCGTTCCGATGGCACGGTATATGTAATTCAATTTAAGGAAAAAGGGTTTTTAAGTAAATATTTTTCAAAACATGTTTAAAAAAAATTCTAAAAGATTTTTTGTGAAATCTCTAAACATTTTATGAAAAAATTAACAATTTTTAAAACACAATTGTGTTTTTGGAAATCCAAGTATTTTTCGGAAATCCAATCATTTTTTGCAATCACAAACTTTTTTTTGGGGGGGGGGGGGATGCGCTAACATATTTTGAAGATGTGAACATTTTTGGAAGAAGCATTTTTTTTGGAAAATTCAATTTTCTGAAATAAACAATTTCTAAAATTTCCATTAATATATTTTTTGGTTAAGAGAACATAGTAAAAAAATTCCAGACCGAAACCTTCTGGAAGATTCCTTAAGGGACTTGCACTTTTCGTAGAGGTTCCCTAAAACCAGAGTTTCTGTATGCTGGGATAGGTAAAATGGACGGCCCAAATTGATCGCCGCGTTGCTGCTTTTCTCTACACTCTACCGCAGTGTGCGGGTGCTATTTTTGCTTCTTGCTTGCCTGCCATGCGTGGGCACTGGGCAAGGCCCAAAACAACAGGGCTAGAGAGTGCACGTATGGGAAAGTACCCCTAAAAAAACTTCCTAGGAAAGTATCTAGCGCACCGGTGCTTGCGGTGCTACTGGTGCACCGGACGCCGCAGTGTGTTAAAAAATGTTTCAAAAAATCTGATTTTTTTTGACCATATTGACACAACATTGGTCTATCTTGTCGCAAAAAATCAAACAAAATTCAAAACATTGGATGATATACAAAAATGACAATTTTAGCATCAATATGATAATTGGCCAAACTAAAGCCCAACTTCTGTTGTGTACTACACAGTGTCGATTTTGTGATTTTTGTACCTCGAGCAATATTTCAAATTAAATTTAAAACTTTACAACAACAACAACATGTGCTAATTTTTTCCAACTTTTTTAAAACATTTTTGAACATGCTACGAGCGTCAGCTGCACCGGTAGCACCAGAAGTACCGGTGCACCAGATACTTTCCCCGCACTCCCTTCCACTCTAGAAAAAAGCCCCGCATATCCCTCTAAAAGCAACACACTTCCTCTAGAAAAATAATAAGACAACAAAATACTTTACTAAAAAAATAAAAGGCGAGCAAAGCAAACACTCAATTTTTTTCTTTTCTGTTTTTTCGCATTTTGTTTAGGGTTTTCTCTAGTCTTTTGGCTAAAATAAGTGTGTTTGAAAATTATTTAATGTGCATATATTTTAAAATGTTCATGGGTATTAAAATTGTCCTCTGTTTAAAAAAAACTACTCCCTCTGTCCCAAAATATAAGACATTTATCGAGTTCACATTGAACTGCAAAAACGTCTTACATTATGAGATAGAGGTAGTATTTAACGCATTTTAAAAAAGGCTCACGTGTTTTTGGAAAATGTTTATGCGGTGTGAACAATCTCCTTCTAATTTAAAAAAATGTTAATTGCCTTGAAAATGCATGTGTCTTTACATTTTAAAAAATAATCACAAATTCATAAAAATATGATTGCGAAATTTTAATAAAATAGTATACAATGTAAGTGAAATGTCCACATAATTAAAAAAAATGTTTCATACCATTCACAAATTCACAAAATGTGCGTGACACTTAAAAATATGTTCACGTGCTACAAAAATATGTTTATCAATCTTTAAAAAAATATTTATACAATGTAAAAAATGTTCATGTACCTTTAAAGAAATTTGATGCCATTAGAAAAGGTTTAACTTTTATTAAAAATTTCTCAATCCATGATTTTTAAAAAATGTACATCGTGTATTTGAAAAATTTTCAGCGTGTATAAAAAAAAAAAGCTCCGTGCCTATATGAATATCATTCAACATTTACTAAAAATTAGGCAAGTGCAAGAAAAAATTTAAAAGAGAAAAAACCCGAAAGAAAAACACAGCAAACCAAAACCCGAAAACCCCTGCTGAAATCCTTCACAAAAATACACATGGAATAAAAAACACGTAGTAAACCTCTAACATCGGTTCAAACTACTTCACTTTCGTGGGAGCACACTTGTGAGAGGAGCACGACGTTGCTTAAAGAGGAAGTACAATTGTGCTTCATGCGAAAGCACACCTTTGCTCCAGTCTCTTGGAAGAACAGTTAAGCTTCACGCGGAAGAACATCCATACTTCTCCTTTGAGGTACCAAAGAAGTATAACTATGCTTCACCAAGAAGCGCACAAAATACACATATGTGCTTCAGGTGAAAACGTAATTGTGGAAAAAAGAAGCAAAATCCAGGATCACCCCCCCCCCCCACACACAAAAACACACACACGCAAAAGAACACTATTCTCCCGTGGATGTGCCCAGCGTGCGACACACGTCAGCAGTTGGGCGCATCATTTGGTGCTCTCGCGCGCTGTCCCAACCTAGCAAATTGCCAGCTGTGGCCATCCCACGATAAATAGCTCCCATGACAGCATGCGGCAAATAGGAATTACATGAAACCATGAAAATGTAGCTGAGGGTATGCTGGAAATAGGAATTGCCTGATCAAACCATGCAAATTCAGCTGATGAACGTTTCTAGGCAATGTATCATGGGTCCAGCCTTTTCCTTCTGTAGACAATTACCACTGAGAAGTAGGGAGCAACTAGTCCACACGTACCCCTTCAGGGGCTTCCCAGTGGACGCGCTTCGGCCGCCACATGGTGTGTCCCATCGTCTCCACGTGTAGTGCTAGGCGCACTCTGCGGGAGCACGTTTTTCAGGGTAATTTTCTTTGGGTCCCCCCCCTTTTTTTTTAGTTTTTTGATTTTGCCAGGTTTCTCTAGTTTTTCCTTTTTTTCTGACTCTTTTATTATTATTTCAAATTGGTTTACTTTTCGGCGTGGATTTCGCATGAAGCGCAACAAACACACTTGTTCTCACGATGAAGCATGCGTGAAGAACAAACTATACTTATATGCTTCCCCAATAAAAGTAAAAGTCACAGTTGTACTTCGCAGGAAGCATATTGTGCTTTTCTATAAAAGTGAAGTAGAATTGGCCTACTGCATGAAGCATAGTTGTGCTTTTGCTGAAAAAGTGAAAAACACACTTGTGCTACCATGTGAAGCACATTCATTCCTTCTCCGAAAAAGTAGCGTGAAGCACAGTTGTGCTTTTAGTTTTTTTCTTCTTCTGTTGGCTTTTCTTTTTTTTCTTTTTTAGGGTTCAGACTATTTTTGGGAAAGTTTGTTCAAACCTATTAACATGAGATCTAATTTTGAAGGTCTCAACGTGAGAAATGCAATAGTGAAAACGGTTTGTCCTTCGGATGCACAGTTTTAGGGATAAAATCTTTTGAAAGAATGAGTCTACATAAAATTTGAAAAAAAATGCTAACCAATCATTTGAAAAATATTAAATATGTATAAAAAATGTTTTTCATGTATCCCAAAAATTTATTAAAAAATAACAAGGTGTATTAAAAAGTTGATCATGTATTTTAAAAAATGTTAATCAAACATTTGGAAAAAAATTAAACACACATTTGAAAAATGTTAACCAAGCAATTGAAGAATGTTAAATGTATATGGCAAAAATGTTGACCATGGATTAAAAAAAGTGTCAAACCTGTATTTGAAAAATGTTAAAATGTGTATAGTAAAAAAGTTGACCATGTATTAAAAATGGTAATCTTGTATTTAAAAAATGTTAATCAAGCATTTGAAAAATGTGAATGGGAAAATGTTGACCATGTATTCGAAAAATCTTAATATTGTATTTGAAAAGTGTTAATCAAGCATTTGCAAAATATAAAAAAATATGTCTAAAATTATTAAACATGTATTCATAAAATGTTAATCAATTATTTGAATTTTTTATAGGTTACAAAAAATGTTTCTCATATATATACAAAAACATATACGATGTGTGTGAAAAAAGTTGATCGTGTATTTAGAAAATGTTAATCAAGCATTGAAAAATGTTAAACAAGTATTTGAAAAATGTTAATCTAGCATTTGAAAAATGTTAAATGTGTACAGGAAAATGTTGACCATGTATTAAAAAATGTTAATCTTGTATTTATAAAATTTTAATCAAGCATTTGAAAATCTTAAAATTTGAATATAAAAAATATTGATCATGTATTAACAAAATGTTAATCATGTATTTGAAAATTCTTAATCAAGCATTTGAAAAATGTAAGGTTGTGTGTAGAAAAAAAGTTGACTATTTATTAAAAAAATGTTAAACTTGTATTTGGAAAATATTCAATGTGTATTAGAAAAATGTTCTTGACGCATAGGAAAAATGTAGAACAAAATTGAAAAGAAATTAAAAAAAATGAAATAACAATGGAAACCAAAAAAAGAAATAAAAGACCACAAAAAAACAGACCGAAGAAACAAGTGCTAAAAGAATGGAAAATAATGAACACCAGTAAAGAAACAAAGAAAAAGAAAAAAATGTTGGTAACCAAGAAAGAAACAAAAAACAAGAGAAAAAAGGAAAAATTAGAAAGAAAAGAAAAAGCACCAAAAAAGCAGGAAAGAAAACAACAGAGAAACCTGAAAAATGAAAGAAAAATAAAATAAAAAACCAAAGTATAATGAAGAAAAAAGAAAACCATTGAATACAGGAGAAGAAATAAGAAAAATAAAGAAAAAACCAAAAAAAAATCATAAAAGAAAAAAAGCTGAAGTATAACGAAGAAACAAGAAAAACTAGGGACGAAAAAAAGATAACCGGAGGAAAAAGTAAAAGAAAACTGAAGAAATACCGGTGCAAAAAATTAAACGAAACAAGGAAAAACAAAAAATCCGCAAAAAACCGAGGAAAGAAGCAAAGAACTGAAGAAATAAAAGAAATGCGAAAACCAAGAAAGAAACAAAAAAACTTATTGAAAAACAAAAAACCAAAGAAAATTCGTTAAAGAAAATCGGAGTGAAAGGAATAAAAAAAAAGATAATAATGAAGAAACCAAAGCGAAGGCAGCCGACGTTGATCGGGCCTCTGAATCAAACGACGAAAAATAGATGAAATTGGACCGGCGCAATGGCTACGTGTGGGGAAAAGCTTTCAGGCGAAGGTACTGTAGCATATACTATCGCTAGGGAGATATAGCTCCCGCGCCTTTGCAAGGGGTAGACCTTAATTTTTTTTTGTGAATCGGGTAAACCTTAAATAATACTAGTTTTTTGAGACATTCTCGCTAGGCTTTATTAAAATATAACAGCGTTTAGAGGAATGAAATTAAGATCCCCAGGTTGGACTAACCAGACACGATGGCCGAACCAAAGTGTAAGAGCATAGCCTCAAAATTCGAGCCCCTAAACTCGTGGATAATGTTACAAGAAGAAAAAGCATGTGATCGGGCTATGACTTCATGTACAATAGATGCATGCTCTGCCGTTGATCCCATCTTGATACCATCCACCACCCTTTTACAGTCGGATGCTAGTGCTACTTGAATTTTTTGAGCATATAAATCCTCTGCAATTGCCATTGCTTCTCTTACCGCTAGAGCCTCCAGAGTAACAGAATTGTGTATGTGGTTAAACATGATTGAAGAAGCACCTACAAAAACTCCAATTAAATCCCGACACACCACTGCAACAACACCTATACTCCCATTCAAAACCACTGCATCTGCATTAATTTTCACATGGTCCGGTGGTGGGGGTAACCAATGTGAAGGTCTGACTGTAGAACTCCTACTGGTCACATAGTTCGGTTTTGCTAGGATCTGGATGTCCCGCATATAGGCAGTTATGAAGTTGTTGGTCTACAGCGGGCTATCAAAAATATCCTCGTGAACAGCTCTCCTTCTTGATCTCCAGATCGCCCATAGCGTCACCACCATGCGTGTAAACTCGTCGTGGGGTAGTGTTTCATGCATCATGAATATCCAACTTTTGTCTCTACTAGCTCCTGCGAGGACAGCGACCAGATGCATCGTGCCATCACGCAGTTAATGAGTGAGTGTTTCCATCCATCCTTTGAAGAACAAAACGGACAAGCAGAGTTTGTTGACATGTGACGATGGTGCAGTACATCCGCCATCGGGATTGACTCGGTGCACAATCTTCATATGAAAATTTTCCGCTTCGAAGGGACTTTGATATTCCACAAAGACGTCCATGCTTGTTTTTCCTGGTCAGGTTGACGGCCCACCAGTGCCCTGCAGGAGGTTAGTAGCTTATAAGCCGAACTTACAGTGAACATGCCCCGACGATCCTCTCCCCAAGACCAAAAGTCGTCAATCCTCTTCGTGCATAGTGGTATTTGAAGTATAACTTGAACGTCTATTGGAACAAAAACTCTCCTTAAATAATAGTACTAATTTTTTTGAGACAACCTTAAATAATACTAGTGATTTCATAGCAAAACAACAGACGAGATCACCAAGCCCATTTACTACCATGGAGCCTCATGGGCTAAAACGCAATTATCAAGCCCATGCTATTAGCCTAAAAGAAAATTCAAGCCAATGTACCATTCCCCGCCGGCTTCGCACACAACCTCGCCTGCGTCCTCGTCCTGCCGCCAAATTTTCCCCTCCGCCTCGAGCAAGCGTGGGGGATCGAGGCGGAGGCGGACCAGCCCCAACCCAAACTCCAGGGTTTCTCGATCCTGTCCGATCAGACCGACCCGCGGGGTTGTTCTGCCCTAATTCCCCTCCTACGCATCAGAGGTACCGATAATTCACCTTACTCCTCCACCTAGGTCGCACGGTCCGAGCGATTTCTCGAAATTTCTACTTCCGTGAACGCGCGGAGAGTGATGCTCTGTTTGATTTCGGTGGATGTTGGCTTGGAAGCAATGGCAGTTCATATAGTCCCCTTAATCCGAGTTTAAGCCGCAAATCACGTCGTCTAGGTGGTAATGGCGGTCGCCGGCTGTCCATTTGGGCTTCATATTTTAGGAGATGGGAGTGCAATTTTGGGGGGTGGGGTTAGGGCCTAACACGCTTATGATGACGTGGTGGCGTCAAATAATTTGGGGGGTGGAGGAATTACATGTTTGGCATTTCGATTTTCAGTTTTCATCTCAACCAAGTATTCGTTCCAGGATACATACAGTAGCTACAAGGCACATGTCCTAACCAAATTGGGAGCCTGAGAATCATGTTTTGAAAGTTTAGAGTAAGTCAACCTAGCTGTTAGGCACCGCAGGTATAGAATCAGGCCTACAAGGTGCGACTGAGAGCGTCGGCTGCTGGGCTGCTGCCCACTTGCTTTTTTCGCGAATACGCAAAGCTTGCGTATCATTTCATTGATAGAAGAAGTTAGAACAAGCACAAGGCAAGATACAACACATGACACGGACGCAAGAGGTAGAGAGACATGGGATGCTCAGCCCAAACAAGAAAAAAACACAGCTAAACTCGCCATCCTAAGAAGTAGCTCAGAGCGACAGCACAATGACCAATATCTCCAGATCCAGACCCGAGGACGCCACGAGCAACCAAGACAACGCCTTCACGAAGGAGTACGGCGCCGAGACGCCGTCGCCGTCCGATCCGGAAAACCGGACCTAGGGTTTCCCTTGATGCTCGAAGAGGGACCCAGATAACGACCATGACAACGCTTCCAAGAAGGGGACGGCACCCGTGGGTGTCGCCGCTGCCAGCATAGAATGCAGGGATTTCTCCCTGGCCAGAGTCCGAGCAATCCCAAGCCGTCGGAGCATGGGTCGGAGAAGAGGGAGTCGGGCATAGGTCGAAACCACGACCACAGGAAGGGGAGCCACGCCCACCGACAGAGAGGTGACGCTGCTGCCCACTTGCATATAATGACTTCAGTTTTATGGTTAGAACAGTGCTCATATTGAAGTCATACCATTTGTCCAGTCAGATTTGGTTGCTACTATAGTACACATAAATAGTGTCATCTTATTTGTTTAGTAATATCTCATTTTACTTGTATGACTTAGCTACCGTCAAGTGATGGACAAGGGCGTTGCAATCTAAACTAGGATACTGCTCGTTCAATCATTACAGTGATGCTACACTGAAGCTAGTTAGCTAAACGTCATGTTCTACTGATGATTGAATTGTACTAGTTTTTGTTGTGCAATGAACTGGAGTGTGCCCTTTCTTTCAGACTGTTTTAGTTATTCAGCAATTGACCAGATTCAAGTTCGATGTATAAGCACGACGCCTGTCATTTGACTTTGAAGAATTTTCATTGAACCAAACTACCTTACCGAACTCTGCTCTGATCAATATGTCGACTACATTAATTATAGTATACATCTTCTCGTGTATCTGTAGCACCTGGATATGGATTCATATTTGCAGGTTTACATGCTAAAATTGTACTCCCTCCGTTCCTAAATATAAGTCTTTGTAGAGATTTCACTATGGATCACATACGGATGTATATAGATGCATTTTAGAGTGTAGATTCACTTATTTTGCTCCGTATGTGGTCCATAGTGAAATCTCTCCAAAAACTTATATTTAGGAACAGAGGAAGTATTATAAATGCTCGTGTTTTTTTTTAATGAAACTGGTGAGAGCACATTCAGAATCAGGATTTTTTTTTATTGAAGCTGAGAATCAGCAATTGATACATGTTGGGGGAACACCTTTATTGAGTTAAGGGGCCATTGTTTCCCCCTTTTCTCCTTTTACAGGTAGGGGCCATCTGTTTATCTTCGATCATGAAAAGGTTTCCCATCTTGTGCCGAAAGAGCAGATGGTAGATCCTAGGCATATTCTATTTTTTTACGTGATCGTACGCTAATTCTAGCATGTCAGCAATTGTGCAACGTGTGTTACAAAGAGGAAATTGTCGCATTGACTGCGGACACAGGAGAGTGCATATGGGTTCCTTTTCTTTCCGCGCGTAACTTGATTGGCAAAAAAACTTTGACCATATGGTAGAATAGGGGGAGCCAACTGGCTGTTATATTAATCCTTCCGAGTAGCCATGAAGTCAACATGAAAAAACTCAACCAACAGGCCTAGAACTGGTGGTATTTTTTCTCTTGAACACACGCTGAAAGGCGTAGCATCTATACTATTATAAAAATGATGAGTTGGGCTGGATCTGGAGGATCCTAGCCATCAAATTGCATAAATCAAACGGGGTACGTTGCTCCAATGCTGCCGCGCATCACATCATGACATTTTTGAAAAGTCTACAATCAGTTGTCAATTATATGTAAGTCCTCAATTAGTTAGCAATTGATCCCATTATTTGGAAGCCCTCAATTAGTTATCAGTCGAACCAATCCAATTACTGTCATTGTTTGCAATTATTGTCATTTGCAATATACTCCCTCCGTCCCATAATATAAGAACGTTTTTGACACTACACTAGTGTCAAAAACGAACATTATGGGACGGAGGGAGTATGTTACAAGTATGTATAGAATTCAAGCTTTTTGAATAAATTTATAAAATCCAAGAAAATTATATATCATAAAAGTACTTATCGACATAAATTTACGAATTGTAATGCCCTTTTGCAAACTCAAGACATGATTAACCAGCAAAAAAGAGAAATATAAAACCTCAATATTTGAACCAGTAACAACAAAGGCACTTAGTTTTGAATATAAGGCTTGTCTTATTTGATTCTTGATTTCGGGGTTGAAATTTGTATGTTTACATAGTTTTCTATGTGCTACATCTTTGAACTTTTTAGGAATTTTTGAACTATCATTAATATTTATGTGAATCTCACAAATGTAAACTCCAGGCTACAGCTCCTTACTCAGGTGTGTCTTCCAATTATTGTAGGAATGGAGGATAGAACCCCTCCATTTGCACAGGCAATTCCCGTTCGAAACAGATCCTCCTCGACCCTCGTGGAACTTGTGAGGGCTGTAAAGGTGATGCATATCTCCTATTACGTGGACAAGATCATATTACTTGAACTTTACTGCGTTGTTCCTATTTCTTTCATATGCTGCACAATGTTGTTTATCACTTTTTTTACTTTTATTTGTCTTTATGTGATGTGATGGTTCACCAACGAGCCTACCATACTTTTCATTCCTTTCAGGAGGTAAATTATTGTTATTTTTGTAATGTAATAAACTTGCTGTCATCTAAATAAAATAGAAGCAGATGCATTATTAAATTATTGAGGACAGAGTCACAAGGAAGAAGATAGCCAGTGAGGCTACTACGATTATTCCTTTGTTCTCGTTGGACAACATAATCAGAGCCATCCCTGACATCTTCTTCTTGTAATGGAATAATCAATAAGCTAATAAAGTGACTGCCCTTTGTCAGTCAGTAATTAATTACGACCTACATGTGCACAGTACACTATGCGGGGTGGGGGGTAGATAAAAAACTTCCATTTTGCGCTAGCTTCAGAAAAGTTAAGCATGATCACAATCCATCTTAGTGACTGTCTCTGTCATGCAATAAACAGTGAGCCTTTCTCAGATTTCCTGAATTCTTTAACATCACAGTGTTGGTTGCTTAGCTCTTGTCCCAGGTGCAGGCAATACTTGGCTACAAATAAATTAACTCAAGCTGTGTTGACGGCATGTGCCATCAAGTTGTGAATGTTTGACGTTTTGCATGGCGCTCTTTCTAGCAGAAACCTAGTCGGGCAGGGATATTCTCACCACTTTACAGACGCAGCCATGGTTTTTATACTGGAATTTTGGTAGGTCCCTGGCGTGTTCCTTTTTTTATGAGTGCACCTTATCTTGTTGTACGTTCCTGCTTGTGAGAGGTTCTTGTTATATATTTCAGGGCTCGTGATTTGTTAAAAGGACGGTTTCGTGTTCTGCGCAAAGCACATGCAGCTGGGCACTGCTTTCCCAAATTGGTCTAATGGCGTGTTCATTTATGGTGTTCTTCAGACTAGTTCAATTCTTGTTTGCAATGTTCTTCAAGCTAGTACCATCCTTATTTACAATGTTCATTGAACTGGTTGCCATCTCCCTGTTGTCATGTTGGTATGTGAAACTAGTTGTGACAAGTAGCCAGGCAACCACTGCTTTATTAACAGTTTGTGCTTAACAGTTCAAGGTAAGTTTCCCTGTAAGCAACATGTATTGCCTGACTAGGTAGGAAGCATCTGTTTCCTTCCTCTGTAAAATGGTTTGACATTTGGCTGTAATGGCTGCTGAAATGGAAAAAGGTAACGACTCAAACAGCAAATGCCATATTTATGTTAGAATCTGCAGTGATCACTGATCAGCGTATTTTCATTTATCAATGGCATTTAGAAACTAATTCACTTAGTTTTCTTATGGGAAAGTTGCTCTTTGGTTAAATACTAGCCAAAAATGCAAGTTATTTTTTGTTATATTGCATCAAGAAGCATGCCCTCAGAGGCTCACATTTAACCATATTGTCACTGTTTGTTTGAGAAATGTCACTATAATTTCATTAACCTAAGCACCTTTTTTATCTTAACGTTTTCTGTTAGACAAGATGATATTTTGTGTTCACTAGGCACCTTTTATCTTTATGTTTCCTCAGTAAACTGTTGTCTAGCAAAGATGAACAAACATTTATGTTCATTATGTCCTGTGTCAGTTCTTACTTTCCGTCTCTCTTCTTGAAACTGAAAGGTAGAGATTCTCTACCTTATAATTTCCAACTCTACTGAAGATGATCAGTCAAGTCAATGTGTCTGTGGTCTTCCTGCAATGTCACTGCTTACGTAGCACACATAGGATTTCTTGTCCACAGCTTCAGTGCATATCTTATGCATTGATCTGTTCTTTTTTGACAAAGTAAATGTTGTAAGTAGCCTAGTTGAAAATTCTACCGCAATTTATGATGTCTAAGAAGGCCATGGAACGAAGTAAAACTACTTACTGTTGAGAAGAATATAGTTTTTTAGTTTCTTGTTACGTAATCTGGTATCAATTGGTTATTTTTCAAAATGAAAGGCAAATCAATTCTCCATCTGTGCAGGGGTTAAGGCCTTAGGTTCTGGGTATTATCGACTGAAACTGAGCTGTTACAGCAACTGCACTTGAAGACATATCCAACGATGTGTTGTGGCCGTACTAAACATCAAGTTAAACAGTTACTAATCATTGGTCACCGTTGAGAAGCTGGCCTCGAGGTGAGTGTACTCAAATTAAATATTGCCTCTTAAGATCGTTTCTGTATGGAATATGGTGGAAAATGAATATCCAGTGCAAAATGTATAGGTGATGATATGAAGTAAACGATTGAATCAGACAATAAAAAATTACAAGAAGCGCCCTGTTTGCTTCTGTTTGATTGATAGGAATCATAAATTCAATTCAAAGTAGTTTCTTGTCACACCACCAACTCGTAAAAACAGCTGAGATGACCTTTGTCCCATCAAGTCACCACTTTAAAACGTGCCTATACCTCACCTATGTAGAGGTTAGGTTACCAAAGCAACATTGACTTCTTGGTAGAGGTTAGCTATATTCGCAAGCTCCCTATGGCTTTGGACTGCGAGTTAACCTCTTTGACTCTTCTCAGACACGCACTTTAACCTCTACTGTAGTTTTCTTTTTCTAACTAATAATGGACCTGGTCGTCTCTGATGCATCCTAATCATAATGCACACTCGACCTTGTTTTGATTGAGCCTTTAACTTCTATTTCCAAACAAGCAATATACCTAGCCATTCATAATAGTCAATAAACCTTGAATTTCCTGATTAATTCCAATGAAAATAAATTTATTGAACTGGTGTGTGTAACTACTTTAATTTCAGAGAGAACCAAATTTGGGGAGCTGCTGCCTGCTGGATTATTTAGCGTGCAAAAATTGTATTGAGGATTTTGATATCCACACATGATTAGCAGAAACTACTTGGTTAGAAATTGGCGACTCCGTTGCAAACCAAACATATATTTGTGACAGTTTTTATATCACTCATTGCACGTCTTCTTTAGAATTATAGTTTCGAACTTTGTTTCACAAACTTAATCAGCATTATCATTTCAATCATTCTAACCATCAGAGTAATCTAGGTGCACAAAACTTGTAGTATGATGTATCTTGAGTCTTTCCCTTACATGTTATTAACTCTTTAAATACCATGTTGATTACTTCATGTATGCCAGCATTAATTTGCTTGGGAAAGCAATGCAAACATGCAAAACCATTCTCTCTAGAACAATATCTGGTGTCAATGATCGTGAAGTCATTTCGTTTTTTACCTTCAGACACTAGTTCTTTGAACTGTGACATTTTATTTAGTTGTAGAGAATACTGGTTTATGGTTTAGCTAGTGTACCTGGATATATGGTCTATTATCTGTTGTGACATGCTGACTACTAATCATTTTTTGAACAAAAGTCAAGCAATGACTATAGTTTTTGTGTGGAAGGAGTTTAGTGTTGTGTCCCATTGGCTAGTGAGAAATAGTACCTAGTATGCCCTTTCAAGTATGAACGCTGGAAATGCAACATATGGAATCAAACAGGTGAAGTAGAAGCAAACTTTTGATAATTACATATGATGACTGGATAAATGAAATGTCCATTTCATCATTCCACAGTACTGCACTTCGAATTTATTTTGTCTATATGGCTAGATTGACACAATGTGAGCAACTTACACAAACTAAGTATTAATGTCATCAAGGAAGTCCTTTCAGTAACTTATAGTAATATCCATTTTTGCCAAAATCACTGGAACATTAATTTGAATTCAAGTAGATAAATTTCTGTCAAAAATTTGGGAAGTCATTTTCTATCTATGTCTGTCATGCTCCAAAAAGACGTGTAAAATCACATATGTTAACACTTTATACTTAGCTTCTCTAACTTCGTAACGATGATCTTGATGCTTTACAGACATGCCTTATAAAGTCTACGAATGTCTCATGTATTCTAGACCATGTCTTTTTGACCAGAATTAGGCAAACCTTGCACATGCTGCAAGTAAACTTTGTCTATGCTGTTAGAGAACACACAAACAAATATCTAGCCACTAGGGTTGGTACTCGGTATAAATATCACACATAGACCAGAGAAACTAATATAGCAACAAGTACAATCTAAAACTGTAAATGTTTCTGTAAGGCAGTAACCCTGGTAGTGGGAAAAAAACATTTCAATACAAGACTCACATAGAGATACCTGAAAACAAGGCATCTCTCATCTAGGAGTAGTGAGAGACATTATTGTTCTTAATTCAGAGCTCTCATCATCTTACACCATTCCCCATGAATGCTACAAATTTACACCACAAAATCCACAATCATGCATGTACATGAGAACAAACACCAATAGCTAGTTCGCTACTGCATCCCAAGGTCGACGGGCTCCTCTGCGAGGCAGTACTGCTGCATCCCTTGGGAGCTGGACGCGACAGTAGTGTTAGGGCAGACCAAGGGGCTCACTTCATTCCACCTCATGCTCTGGTCGCCCATGCCGAAGAAGCATTCCAGCCCGTCCAGCTTGACCTGGTTGAATTGGAAACTCTCGTCCAGCTCCAGTGCAGGCAGCACGCCGGAACAGTGGATGCCACCTTCGTTTAGCGGGGCTGTGTGCATCGATGGCGCCACGAAGTTTGGAGCTTCCCCGTACATTGGGGGAGGAAGGCACGGTGGGGCTTGCAGGGCAGCGAAAGAGCTTCCTCCTAGCTTGAACAGAAGCTTCCGGATGGACTCATCCACCCCTTCTCCGATACGATTGCCTTCCACCATTGAACCCGGCATCGGACGGGACGGCATGGCCATTGCATGCTGGTGCCAATTGTAAGCACCAGCAGCAAAGCCATTGTTCCCGGCTGCGCCCTCGCTGGCTTCTTCCTTATGCCCGCCGTTCGCTGCCTGGCGTGCGAACTGGTGCTGCCTCTGGTCCTTGCGCGACTGTTTGCCGAAGAGCTTCTTCTTGAGCCTTGTGTTCCAGTAGTTCTTGATGTCATTGTCCGTCCTCCCCGGCAGCTGTGCCGCTATTATTGACCACCTACGCCCAACCCAAGGCATGCATGATATGTTTAGAACTTAGATCATAGATAGCAGGTAATAGATTGTACTACACCCATGTGCTTGCCTACCAGTTTGCAGCTAATCCTACAGCTGAGTTGATCATACAATTGACAAGACGGGTGAGACCAACTGTACCAGTACCTGCTGCCTATGCTGATGTAGAGGCTGAGGATGATCCTGTCCTCCTCGTCTGAGAATCCACCGTGCCTTATGTTCGGCCGGAGGTAATTGAGCCACCGGAGGCGGCAGCTCTTTCCACACCTCCTCAGACCTGCGGATGCCCCAGAGACACAAGAAGCACACCTAATTAGCTTCTCCCTATATTATCACTACCGCTTACTGGCAGCATCACTACATGGTAGTCAGCAATTCTGATGAGCACATACCAATCTTCTGTGGCAGCGCGATCCAGTTGCCGCCGGTGCCGTTCTGCTCGATGTAGGACTTGAGCGTGGCGTCCTCCTCCGGCGACCATGGGCCCTTCTTCACGCTCGCCTTGTCGCAGCACGGAGCTCTCCCCATGGTGGTATCCTTCCTCCTCTTCTAGCTTTGGGGCTCTCGTGTGAGAGGGGACGAGAGGATGCTTTGGTTAGGGCCTAAACTTGGTTAGGCATGATGATGGTGTGGGCGGTGGGTTTATGTGCTCAAAAGGCAGGCAGGAGAGACGAGGTGTATTATTGACATGGGAAAAGGTGGCTGCGTGTGGTGGTAATAAAATACGGTTTAATTTGTGGTGGTCTGATCTGGGTTGCTTTCTTTCTAATTGTTGTTTCCCTTGGATTAGAATCTCCATCATGCGTCCATCAGCACTGGTTGCTGGCCTATCCATGAACTTGGTCTTGGTGCACCGTAGGGACCTTAGTGAGATCTTCTTATCTACTCCATCCGTTCCGAATTACTTGTCTTGGATTTGTCTAGATACGGATGTATCTAGCACTCCGTATCTAGACAAATCCAAGACAAGTAATTTGGAACGGAGGGAGTAGTATGGTTCCATTGGTTCATGCGTTATTTCTCATTTGGCTATACTTCACTTGCATATTCTGTTGTTTGATCTTCGTGCTATTTTTTTTTGTTTGGAAAATAGTACCCCGCCGTTCCTTGTGACCTGTCCAAAAGTATACATGAAGTTATACACATGGCCTGGGTGCAAATTTTACTGTTATTTTTATGTCAACATGTTGGTTTAAAAGTTAAATAATTAAAAATTGTGAAATAGTTTTTCATGAAAAATTTAGAGGTATTATTTTCAGTTGACCAGTCTCATTTGTTTTAAGAATTCATGTGTTATGGAATGGAGTTAGTTTTTTTATTAGTAGAAGAGAAGTAGTAACAAGTTTTTTCACACACACACACACACACACACACACACACACACACACACACACACACACTGAATTGATATTATTCCAAGAAATGGCACGCTAATTGTACATCAGAAGTCCCTAAATGTGGACGCAATAGATACTGGTAAATATTTTTCCTCTTCTGGATGGTGGGTGGCACCCATCCTTTTTTTGTTTTGACATAACATTTGGTAAAAGCATAATAAGTTGGTATTAGCATACACGAGCAACAACCACACCATCTTACTGATATATCTATACTATATCGGATGCTGTTTTATCTCGCAGTTCCGTCTGTGACTGTGGAATGTGCTAATATAGTATTACATCATGCCATAATTTATTAGCATGATCTGATCTTTAGATTGCATCTTCTCTGATTCTTGCTGGCAGCTGTCCTGTTCATACTGGCTCCTTGTAAAAACTTTAAGCTATACTCTTGGAGCCATTTGATGTGTGAGTGCCTTTCAGGGATACCCAGGGGCAACCCTGTAAGTACCCTGTCATATCACTGCAAAAAATATCACCCTCATTTTTAATGTGTCTCCATTATGCTCACTTTGCGGAGAACTTTAAAGTCAAATAATTTGCTCGATTTCAAGTAGTTTGAAATACACCATTGTCGTTTGTCACTTATTGACCCCTTCCCCCTGGATCTCTTCAGTCACTATCAATGGTAGGGTACTATGATGTCACTGGTATGCATGGTGATGTAGGCTGGCTTGCATCAGGGTTGATTTTATTTGGTGGTATTTTTTATCTCTCCGTTTTACTTAACGTATCTGTGATGATATTTATATTTCATATTTTGAGCTGTGTTCATGTAATGACATTTTTTTGTAAAAAGAATATTGGGATTGATAATAACTTAATTGATTACTGTATTTATTTGAAAATGGCAATATGAGAGTAGTACTTAATCTTTCCTTTTACTGCACATCTTCGGTCATACAGGCAGGATAGTTTTGATGTTTGAAGTAGTATATGCATATCTATTCTCCATTTGACGTTTTCAGCCTTTTAAATGATTATTGGATAGAAAGATGTGGGCTGTCAGCTGAAATTATAGCAGGACAAATTGAGCTTCTGTCCACTTTAGGGTTGAAAATTCTATATCTTTTGGCATTTTTTTTAAAGACTCGGTTTCTGATTCCTAATTTCCAACGGGTGTCACGGTGTCATTCACGTGAAGGCTGAAGAGGTCTGACTGAAGCAAGTCTGGACACGAGAAAACGACGTTGCAGAAATTGCAGGAAAACTATGATTATATTAGCCGTCAGTGGAATTCTGAAGGATCTCTGTGAAAGTAACTTGGAATGGGAACTCTGAAAGTAACTTCAAATGGTGGGCGTGATTAGACAAAGTTTGTCAGTTAGCTGGCTATCCCTATTTCACACGAGAAACTGCTCATCTTTTGCCTTTCCTAAATGAGATGAAGAGACAGCAAATCAAGGTGCCGCGAGATGACTGCCAACTAACCTTTTTTTTCGTAAGAAGACTGCGTCGCTGCGAAGAAACAGGGCTGAGGTACATTTTTCTTTGAGGTACAGATGTGGCGCTTATGGTCGAGATTAGAGGGCGTGCCTATATCTCACCTACAGCGAGTATGGCTTCGGACTCGCTGAAGGGGCGAGCGAGCTGGGCTTGCCCACGAGCGCGGGAGGCCGCAGCCTCTTTTTCCTGTTCTCTTTTTTACATTTTCTGTTTTGTTTTTTACTTTTATTGTTGTACTTTTGTTTATACTTTAAAATATTCTAAATATAAATATTACAAAAACACTCTTCAAAAAACATTTGAAATATGTTGTACAAGTATTTAAAAAATGTTGAACAAGTATTTAAAAAATGTTGATCATGTATATAAAAATGTTGAACAAGTATTTGGAAAAACGTTGATCATGTATATAAAAATGTTGAACAAGTATTTAAAAAAATGTTGATCATGTATATAAAAAATGTTGATCATGTATATAAAAATGTAGAATGAGAAACAAAATAAACAAAGAAAAACAAAACAAAATTAAAACCAAAAAAGAAACAAAATAAATCAAAGGAAAAGGAAATGAAAAAACTAAAGAAACAAATGAAAAACCTAGACAAGAAAAAAAACCCGGCTTGACTCGCTTCAAGTAGGACACACCCCTTTACCTGATGCAAACAGTAGCGCGGTGTGGTGGCTACGTGCGCTTGCTTCTTCTTGGAGAAACAAGGATTGATCCCTTGTTCTCTCCTTCTCCCTCCCCTTTTTTCTTTAACTGAGCGCGTAGTGGGCCAACCCAAATACTATGCGCATTCAGCGAGAGATCCCTTCCACCTCGCTGAATGCGATAAGTAGTCGCCGCGGAGATTAGATGCCAAATTTTTTGGGCCAGTATTGCCTACTATTTTTTTTTGCGAAAAATGCCCATTGTGCAAATAAGGGCCATGAGTTGGCCACAACATTGCCTTACTGGGCCAGCCCATGGAGGTCCTCGCTCTGCTGCTGCCGCACGGAACTGCCCCAATGATATGTATCGCTCATAGCAACACTTATCATAGTGCTTGCCCACTAGGGCGCTCCCGACAGGCTGGCCCATTAGGGGGGTAGGAGGAAATGCTCGGGCAGCGAGAGAGCAATACCCCTGCGGGAGCCTTTCAAGGGTCATTTTTGGATGGGCTTAGAGCGCGCCATGTGTCGCGGTCTAGGCACTCCCTTGGTGTTTTTTTTACGCGTTTTCGGGTTTTAGATGGTTTTTTTTGGTTTTTGCCCGGTCTCCCCAGGTATCGGGCAAAAAACTAAGAAAAAATGCATGAAAAATGATTTTCTTTCTTACGTGAGAGGCACAGATTTGCTTCTTGTGGAGGCACAGGTTTGTTGCGCCTCTCCGAAAAGGGAAAAACACTTTTTTCCTTTCGTGAGAGGCATAGATTTGCTTCTCGTGGAGTGCCTCTCAGAAAAGAAAAAATATGTATTTTTTCTTTCATGAGAGACACAAATTTGCTTTTCGTGGAGACGCATAGGTTTGCTTCGCGAGAGGCATGCCTCTCGGAAAAGAAAAAAAACGTGTTTCCTTACTTCCGAGAGAGGCACTGATTTCCTTTTCGTGGACGAACATGTTTGCTTTGTGAGAGGCATAACTGTGCCTCTCGGAAAGGAAAAACGAGTTATCTTTATTCTGCGAGATGCACAAAGTTGTTTCTTGTGGAGGCACAGGTTTGCTTCGTGAGAGGCATAGTTGTGCCTCTCGGAAAAGCAAAAAAAAGGAAGAAAATTGTGATTTCGGCCCTTTTTTTTTATGGTTTTTTTTCATGGAAAAAAAGTCCATCGAAACATATTAACATGGAATCTAGTATTGATGATCTCGACGCGAGAAATTCAATGGTGAGGACGGTTCACGATGTGGACGCACGATTTAAGAGATAAAATGTTTGAATAAATGAATCTACGAAAAAAGGAAAACTCCAAGGTTCGACAAGTGGTCCACATGCAGTACACCACTTGTCGCAACCTAAAAAGGTGGAAGTGACCTTTGCAAAGGTACCTCTTAATTAGTGATTTCGACGATTTTGGGATTTTTCTTCATCTGGTTTTTCTGGCTTTTGGACCATTTTTTCCTTCCTTTTTGGGTTGTTTAAGACCGGCCCATTAGCAGGAGTAGGAGCAAACACTCGAGTAGTAGTATTTCCACTCAAAAAAAAAAACTCGAGTAGTAGTTTTGGGTTTTTCATCTGGTTGTTTCTTGCTTCCGGGTCACTTTTAGTTTTTCTTTTCTTCGGATTCCTCCTCCCTTTGCTAATGGGCCGCCTGCCAGGAGCGCCCTAGTGGGCGAGCACTATGATAAGTGTTGCTACAAGAGACACATATCACTTGAGGTAGTGATCGTGAGAGTGCGAGGCGCGCTGGCCTGGCACATGTAAACGTGTTGTGGGCGACCCTTCTTCCAGCGCTCACATTAACGACAGTGCCCACAAACATTGCCTCCAGCCCACCGGCGAAAGGCGTTAGATAGCAAGTTGGATGCACACCTTGTTTTTCTTACCTTTTCTGGTCCGATTAATTCAAATTTAAAAATACAAGATGAAAAAGAAATTCTAAAATGTAAAAAGTTCAGAATTATAAAATGTTCATGTATTAAAAAAGGTCGTTTAGAATTAAAAAATCATTTGCAAATCAAGAAAATGTTTATAAGTTCAAAAATCTTAACAAATCTGAAGAATTTCACGAATTTGATTCACAAACTCAAAAACTTTTCACGATGTTACAAAATGTTTGTGAATTTTACACAATGTTCAAAATTTGAAAAAATCTTCATCGATTTGAATATATTTACATATTTTCAAAAGTTTCACGACTTTGGAAAATATTCGTGAATTTTAAAAATGTTCATAAAAACTTAGAAATGTTCATAATTTTTAAAAAAGTTTATTTATTTGGAAAAAATGTGGATTTGAAGATGTTCACGAATTTAAAAAAGCAAAAAATGAGAATTGTTCACACATTTGAATTTTTTTTTAAATTTGATAAAATATTTGCAAAGTTGAAAAGTGTTCAGGAAATTGAAAAAAATTCACGAATATGAGAATTGTTCGCAATTTTAGAAAACACAAATTATTAAACAAGTTCGTGAAATTTGAAATGGAAATTGGAAAAATATTAAAAAGATAAAAAACAAAACAAAACACTAAGAAATAAAAAAAAAGTTGGAAGCTTCATAAAAACCGATTTGAAAAATCACACTAGTAAAAAAGCAGAAAAAGAAGCCACACGTTAGGTAAAGCGGGTCGTCCAATAGTTGGGCCGCAGCCCGTGTCACATTGCTTGTACGCGATCGCTCACATAAGGTGATACATAGCATCTGTAGGCCCCGTGTCTCCTTATAGTCACTTATCCACCTCTGAGTTTTCTCATAAATAAACTTGACCTCCTTAAGTTTTAGGAGCTGTTCGGTTTATTGCCCTGAGACACCCTTCCCGAATATTGGACGTTGACCCAGTCTGGTGTTCATTTGGATGGGGACCAAATAATTGGTGCGCCACCCTTCCCAAATATTGGACGTTGACCTAGTCTGGTGTTCATTTGGATGGGGACCAAATAATTGGTGCGCCCACTGCTCAAGGGCAGCTCCAATTCAATTGTCAGCCAATTTTTTGGTAGCGCATGGGTGAGGATATCCATCGCCAATTATTTGGTGAGCCCACGATTGCCAAGGCTAACATTGGCACAAACCAAACAACCCATTAGTCTTTTATATGGCCTTGTTGTGCTGCTGCCCCCAAATAAGACTTTGTTCTATGTTTTTGTACCTTCTTCGTCTTTTTATTTTTTGTATGTGCGGGCCTCCGTTTCTTTTCGGTTTGACTTTTGTATCATCGTTGGTGCTTTATTTATAAAGCGGGGCAAGATCCTTTTTCATTACAACATGCCAAGATAATGTGCCAGAAACATGAAGATTTGTACTACCAGGAAGAAACTGTTGGAAATATGCCCTAAAGGCAATAATAAAGTGGTTATTATTATATTTCTTTAATCATGATAAAGGTTTATTATTCATGCTAAAATTGTATTGACCGGAAACTTAAATTCATGTGTGGATACATAAACAAGTACCGTGTCCCTAGTGAGCCTCTACTAGACTAGCTCATTGATCAAAAGATGGTTAAGGTTCCTAACCATAGGCATGTGTTGTCACTTGATAACGGGATCACATCATTAGGAGAATGATGTGATGGACAAGACCCATCCGTTAGTTTAGCATATGATCGTTCAGTTTATTGCTACTGCTTTCTTAATGTCAAATACATATTTCTTCGACCATGAGATCATGCAACTCCCGGATACCGGAGGAATACCTTGTGTGCTATCAAACGTCACAACGTAACTGAGTGATATAAAGGTGCTCTACAGGTATCTCCGAAGGTGTCCATTGAGTTGGCGTGAATCGAGATTGGGATTTGTCACTCCGTATGACGGAGAGGTATCTTTGAGCCCTCTCGGTAATACAACATCACAAGAAGCTTGCAAGCAAAGTGACTAAGGAGTTAGTTGCAAGATGATGTATTACGGAATGAGTAAAGAGACTTGCCGGTAACGAGATTGAACTAGGTATGGAGATACTAACGATCGAATCTCGGGCAAGTAACATATCGATAGACAAAGGGAACTACGTATGTTGTCATAAAGGTTCAACCGATAAAGATCTTCGTAGAATATGTAGGAACCAATATGGGCATCCAGGTCCTGCTATTGGTTATGGACCGGAGAAGCGTCTCGGTCATGTCTACATCATTCTCGAACCCGTAGGGTCTGCACGCTTAACGTTCGTCGACGATATAGTACTATATGAGTTATATGAGTTGGTGACCGAATGTTGTTCGAAGTCCCGGATGAGATCATGAACATGACGAGGAGCTCTGGAATGGTCCGGAGGTAAAGATTGGTATATAGGATGATAGTATTTGGTCTCCGAAAAAGGTTTCGGAATGCATCGGGTATTTATAGGATCACTAGAAGGGGTTTCGGGTAGGCCACGAGAGTTATTGGGCCTTAACGGGCCAAGGGGAGGGAGCACCCCAGCCCACAAGGGGGCTGGCGCGCCCCCATCCTAGCTGCCGACCCTAGGGGAAGGAAAGAGGAGGGGCTAGCCCCTCCTTCCTTTCTCCTCGCTCAAGGAAAGGAAAGGGAGGGGGCGCCTCCCCTCCTGCCCTTCTCCCACACGCCTAGGAAGGAAGGGGAGGGGCGCCCTAGGGCCGGCCCCCGGCCCCCTTGGGGCGCCCTAAGAAGCCTCCTCTCCCCCCTCCACCTATATATATGTGAGCAGGGGAGGGGGCAACTGTAGGATCGAAAGTATGTCTAGAGGGGGGTGATTAGACTACTTGACCAAATAAAAATCTAGCCTTTTCCCAATTTTAAGTCTTGCCAGATTTTAGCAACTTAGCACAAGTCAAACAATCAACCTACACATGCAAATCTAAGAGTATAGCAGTGGAATGTAAATCATTGCATATGAAGGTAAAAGGGAGGAGTTTGAAGGGAGCAAACGCAATGTAGACACGGAGATTGTTGGCGTGGTTCCGATAGGTGGTGCTATCGTACATCCACGTTGATGGAGACTTCAACCCACGAAGGGTAACGGCTGGGCGAGTCCACGGAGGGCTCCACCCACGAAGGGTCCACAAAGAAGCAACCTTGTCTATCCCACCATGGCCATCGCCCACGAAGGACTTGCCTCACTAGGGTAGATCTTCACGAAGTAGGCGATCTCCTTGCTCGTACAAACTCCTTGGTTCAACTCCAAAATCTTGACGGAGGCTCCCAAGTGACACCTAACACATCTAGGAGACACCACTCTCCAAAAGGTAATAGATGGTGTGTTGATGATGAACTCCTTGCTCTTGTGCTTCAAATGATAGTCTCCCCAACACTCAACTCTCTCTCACAGATTTGGATTTGGTGGAAAGATGGTTTGAGTGGAAAGCAACTTGGGGAAGGCTAGAGATCAAGATTCTTGTGGTTGGATTGGAATATCTTGGTCTCAGCACATGAGTAGGTGGTTCTCTCTCAGAAAATGAATGCTGGAAGTGTAGGCACGTTCTGATGGCTCTCTCCCCGAATGGAGAATGGGTGGAGGGGTATATATAGCCTCCACACAAAATCTAACCGTTACACATAATTTACCAAACTCGATGGGACCGAATACTCAAACTCGGTCAGACCGATTTAGTTCAAAATGTGAACTTTAGGATTTTTGGTGGGACCGACATGTCAACTCGGTGGGACCGATTTCATTAAGGTTAGAGCATAACGTAATCTCTGTGAGACGGATCACATGAACTCGGTGAGACCGATTTCTGTAATAGGCAAACAGAGAGTTGGTCAGGCAAACTCGGTGGGACCGATTCGCTCATTTCGGTGAAACCGAAACGTTACGAAAAGGAAACAGAGAGTTTGCATTGCGAACTCGGTGGGACCGATCGCTCATCCCGGTTAGACCAAAATGTTACGAAGGGAAACAGAGAGTTTGCAATCCCATCTCGGTGAGACCGAGATCCCTATCGGTGAGACCGAGCTGATTAGGGTTTCTGGCTATGGCTATGTCAAATGAACTCGGTGGCGCCGGATAGATCAAATCGGCGAGGCCGAGTTTGACTTTTGGTTTGGGACATATGTGGATATGAGAAAGTGGTTGAGGGCTTTTGGAGCATATCACTAAGCATTTTGAGCAAGCAAGCCATTAAACAACACCTCATCCCCTTTTAATAGTATTGGCTTTTCCTATGGACTCAATGTGATCTGGGATCACTAAAATGAAAATGTAGAGTCTTGAGCTTGAGCCAATATGTGTCCTTAGCATTTTGAGGGGTCCACATCTCTAGTCCATGCCATGCCAATCATTAAAGTTTCTGAAATGATCATCTTGAAAGAATATTAGTTCAATGAGCTATATGTTGTTAAGAATTACCAAAACCACTCAGGGATTAGTTGCACTTTCAATCTCCCCATTTTTGGTAATTGATGACAACATGTAGATCAAAGCTTTGACAAATGATAATAAGAATGAAAAACATCGTCGCTTTGAGAAGTATGAGATAAGCAAGAGCTCCCCCTAAATTTATGCATTATTTAAAATTTGCTTTTGAATGCAAATGCACAATCGATTAGGATCATGGGTTACTCTTCCATGTCACATACATCTTGGTGGAGCACTCAAAATGATAGTAAATAAAATATGCACTCATCACCAAGGCAAAGTGAATGATCATACATGATAAATACATAATATCATCATTCAAGCAAGCATTAAAGTATGATATGATCAAACACATGACCATACAAGTATCTCACACACACATAAAGTATCATCCAGGCAAGCATACAAATAAGTATCAAACAAGTAGCAAAGAGACAGCAAAAAAGAAGAAAATCTCTCTCTCTCTCGAAGCCTATGATCTATACACTTTCTCCCACTTTGGCAACAAGTTACCAAAAAAGCTTGCAAATGCATAGTGCTATGCGTCTCTCTAGGCTTGATCTTCGGGAGGTGCCGTTGAGAGGACTCCAAGGACGAATGCATCTGTTGAAGTTGTTGGAGCTTGTGGAGTTGCAACCGGAGGGGCAACTAAAGCTGTGGCTGCAGGTGCTGATGTAGTAGCTCTTGTGTGTGTCACAGGCATTGCTTCAGATATCTGTGCCCTAGGCACTCTCTGAAAAGCATCAGTGGTAGCTTTCCCTTTCCTCTCTTCAGCTTCTTCCTGGAGCTGCTCAACAGCTGTTTGCATTTCTGTCACCTTCAAGTCTAGATCATAGAACTTTGTTTCAATGATCCTCTCCAAGCTCTCTTGATTCTGAGTCAGGGTGGCCAATCCCTTCTCAATCCTCAAGGTGGCTTGAATAATATATCCAAGTTGATCTTGTTTTGACTTAAGGAAAATTTGTGAAGCCTCTTCAACACTTGGCATCTTGGCTGCCTTCTCAGCTTTTGCTTTCTCCCTCTTCTCTTGAGCCTCTACTCATGTAGGATCTTCAGCATCCATGGCAACTGTGTTGTCCTCAAAGTCATGCCTCAAGGAAAGGTGTTCTTTATCCAAAAAGTATGTGCATGTTCCCATCTTGGAGTTGATGAGCATCTGGACGTGTGGAGCATACCCACATGATCTCTTCTGGTCTGCAGTTGTCCTCTTGATTGTCTCAACAATCAAACTCATCACTTTAAACTTCTGGGGCACATCAAATAACTGAAGTAAATTAATGGAGTGGCCTTTGATCATCCTGTGATCTCCTGATTTGGGCAACAAGGTGTGCCTCAAGATTGTGTTAATAGTGGCCAGTCCAGACAACGGATAATATACAGAGCCTAGCTTGTGATTCTCCAAGGCTTTGTCAGGAATCTCCTCGTACATGTTGGCCATGGAGTTGTGATCTTTCTTTTTCTTGGCATAGACATCTATGTCATCCTTAAGCTCTTCAGGGGCATTAATCAGCTTGGCCCACTCAGCAACTGTTGATTGGTACCTTGTACCTTCAGACATCCATACAATTCTTCCATCTGGATAGAAATGAGCTGTAGAATAGAAATGCATAATGAGCTCATCGTTCCACTTGGTCAGTTTCTGACCCATAAATTTATCAACTCAATTGAGTCTGAAGCTCTCATGCACTCCAGGGAAGTGGTCTTCATTGTTGTCGATGTACTTCCCCACTTCATGTCACACACTATGGGCTTCTTATCCAAAAGAATTGTCTCATAGAAGTCCTGCTGCTCCTTGGTGTGAAATCTATAGTCCACAACAGTCCTCCTCACAGCATAAGGGTCTGATTGTCTCCACAATCTGAGACCTGCATCCTTTCTGACTTTCATATTTTCTGCCACTGGATGATTGTCATCATGGTCAGGGATCTTTGGCTTTAACTTTCTGAGCACTTGGGCTTCATCATCATCTTCTTCTTCAATTTCAGGCACTGGGGCCTTGTTGTTCTCAGCAGCTAGTATGTTTCTTGTGCTCCTCTTTGGTGCAGTCTTGGGGGCTGGAGCAGAAGCTTTGGGGCAGTCTTGGGCTTTGATGGAGCAGCCCCAGACTTGATGGCATCCCCCATCAGCTTTTGAGCTTTAGATGCGGGTGCATCATCCTTTTCTTCCTCTTCTTCCTCATCCTCAGCTGGGTCTTTCATCATAGAGGATCTTCCAATTACTCTGGCCATGGTCTTCTTGACCCTTTCCTTTCTCTTCTTGCCCTCACCAGCCTCTTTTGGTTCAAGAGTGAACTCAATGGTTTCCTGTGTTGAGGCTCTGGCTTTGGACATGGGCACTCTCTTGGCAGGTGCCTTTTTATTCAGACCTGGCTTGGTAGATGCAGCAATGCCAAATTCCTTCTTGACAACCTTCTTCTTGGAGCTGACCTCATCCTCAGTAGCCACATAATCTTCATCTTCAGAATCAGAATTTCTCTTTCTCCTCTGCCTAGTAGCAGCCTTAGGCAGGTTGCTAGGAGTACTTCTGCTGCCATCATCATAGCTGTCAGAGGGACTAATGCCCTCACTCAGATTCACTTGCTCCTCAGACTTGTTCTGGCTATCACTCTGATCAGATATTCTGACACTGCAAACTGAAAGCTGACCCTATGAATAGTTATAGATGAGATAGAGTGGATGAGCATCACAAAGTGCAGAGATTTTGTAAAACAAATGAGTCAAAACTTAGTCTTAGTTTTCCACAGAAAGCATTTAGGAGCTATCGATTTGTTAAACTCGATGACACCGAAGCAACTTTGGAGTCTAAACTAGTGGAATCGGTCAGACGGAGACACAGTTCGGTGACTCCGAGATTGCTAGGGTTTCACTGAGAGTTGAACTCGATCACACCGATTTGCAAGTTTCGGTCAGACCGAAAATTACAAGTGCAATGGCCTAAGCCAAATAGGTGAGACCGATTTCCACAACTCGGTTGGTCCGAGATGAGTTCGGCGGAAACCTGACCCTAAATTTTCAAATCAAAACTAATCTAAAGGAAGTTTTTGCTGGATAGGATGATCTCATACGTGGTAATAATCATGGCATTGACTTTGTGCTAAGAATCGGAGTAAAAAGATTGCACAAAGGGTCAAACTCATACCCTAACTCGGCGATGAGCTCGCTACGGCGGCAACGGGGGTGAAGATTTCCATTGACGGCGACGGAGACCAGCGGCAGGGGGTCGCTGGCGACGAGAGGACGATCCGAAGACCCGAGTCGGCAGAGCAGGACACGCGCAAGCGAAAAGGTTTCAGAGAAATTTCCAAAATTTGACCTATCGGTACATATATCCCGACCCTGTCGGTGTGACCGAGTGGAACAACTCGGTAGCACCGAGATGCAGAATCGCAAGCGGTTACTGTAACTCGCTGTGACCGAACGGTTCTAATTGGTTGCACCGAGATTGAAAACCTAGATCAACTCAGTGAACTCGGTTTGACCAAAAAGGATGAATCGGTCAGACCGAAATACACAGAGAGGTTTTGGAAGTTTAAGTCTATGACGAATCAGTGACTCCGAGTGCTCCTCACTCAGAGGGTTCGAATCTGACTTGATCAAACTTTGTGATGTAGCTGAAGGAAATATGCCCTAGAGGCAATAATAAAGTTATTATTTATTTCCTTATTTCATGATAAATGTTTATTATTCATGCTAGAATTGTACTAACCGGAAACATAATACATGTGTGAATACATAGACAAACAGAGTGTCACTAGTATGCCTCTACTTGACTAGCTTGTTGATCAAAGATGGTTAAGTTTCCTAACCATAAACATGAGTTGTCATTTGATAAACGGGATCACATCATTAGGAGAATGATGTGATTGACTTGACCCATTTCGTTAGCTTTGCACTTGATCGTTTTAGTTTACTGCTATTGCTTTCTTCATAACTTATACATGTTCCTATGACTATGAGATTATGCAACTCCCGATTACCGGAGGGACACTTTGTGTGCTACCAAACGTCACAACGTAACTGGGTGATTACAAAGGTGCTCTACAGGTGTCTGAGATGGTACTTGTTGAGTTGGCATAGATCGAGATTAGGATTTGTCACTCCGATTGTCGGAGAGGTATCTCTGGGCCCTCTCGGTAATGCACATCACTATAAGCCTTGCAAGCAATGCAACTAATGAGTTAGTTGCGGGATGATGCATTACAGAACGAGTAAAGAGACTTGCCGGTAACGAGATTGAGCTAGGTATTGAGATACCGACGATCGAATCTCGGACAAGTAACATACCGATGACAAAGGAAACAATGTATGTTGTTATGCGGTTTGACCAATAAAGATCTTCGTAGAATATGTAGGAACCGATATGAGCATCCAGGTTCCGCTATTGGTTATTGACCGGAGACGTGTCTCAGTCATGTCTACATAGTTCTCGAACCCGTAGGGTCCGCACGCTTAAAGTTCCGTGACGATCAGTATTATGAGTTTATGTGTTTTGATGTACCGAAGGTAGTTCGGAGTCCCGGATATGATCACGGGCATGACGAGGAGTCTCGAAATGGTTGAGACATAAAGATCGATATATTGGAAGCCTATATTTGGACATCGGAATGGTTCTGGGTGAAATCGGGATTTTACCGGAGTACCAGGAGGTTACCGGAACCCCCCGGTAATTGTATGGGCCTTAATGGGCCATAGTGGAGAGAGAGAGAGGAGGCCAGGACAGGCCGCGCGCCCCCTCCCCCTCTGGTCTGAATTGGACTAGGAGGGGGGCGGCGCCCCCCTTTCCTTCCTCCCTCTCTCCCCCTTCCTTCTCTCCTAGTCCAACTAGGGAGGGGGGGGGGGAATCCTACTCCCGGTGGGAGTAGGACTCCTCCAGGGCGCGCCATAGCTAGGCCGGCCCTCCCCCTCCTCCACTCCTTTATATACGTGGCCAGGGGGCACCCCATAGACACACAAGTTGATCATTGATCTTTCTTAGCCGTGTGCGGTGCCCCCCTCCACCATAATCCACCTCGGTCATATCGTAGCGGTGCTTAGGTGAAGCCCTGCGTCGGTAACTTCATCAACACCGTCATCACGCCGTCGTGCTGACGAAGCTCTTCCCCGAAGCTCTACTGGATCGTGAGTTCGCAGGACGTCATCGAGCTGAACGTGTGCAGATCGCGGAGGTGCTGTACGTTCGGTACTGACGATCGGTCGATCGTGAAGACGTACGACTACATCAACCGTATTGTCATAACGCTTCCGCTTTCGGTCTACGAGGGTACGTGGACAACACTCTCCCCTCTCGTTGCTATGCATCACCATGATCTTGCATGTGCATAGGACTTTTTTTGAAATTACTACGTTCCCCAACAGTGGCATCCGAGCCAGGTTTATGCGTAGATGTTATATGCACAAGTAGAACACAAGTGAGTTGTGGATGATACAAGTCATACTGCTTACCAGCATGTCATACTTTGGTTCGGCGGTATTGTTGGATGAAGCGGCCCGGACCGACATTACGCGTACGCTTACGCGAGACTGGTTCTACCGACGTGCTTCGCACACAGGTTGCTGGCGGGTGTCAGTTTCTCCAACTTTAGTTGAACCGAGTGTGACTATGCCCAGTCCTCGTTGAAGGTTAAAACAGCACTAACTTGACGAAATATCATTGTGGTTTTGATGCGTAGGTAAGAACGGTTCTTGCTCAGCCCGTAGCAGCCACGTAAAACTTGCAACAACAAAGTAGAGGACATCTAACTTGTTTTTGCAGGGCATGTTGTGATGTGATATGGTCAAGGCATGATGCTATATTTTATTGTATGAGATGATCATGTTTTGTAACGGAGTTATCGGCAACTGGCAGGAGCCATATGGTTGTCGCTTTATTGTATGAAATACAATCGCCCTATATTTGCTTTACTTTATCACTAAGCGGTAGCGATAGTCGTAGAAGCAATAGTTGGCGAGACGACAACGTTGCTACGATGGAGATCAAGGTGTCGCGCCGGTGACGATGGTGATCATGACGATGCTTTGGAGATGGAGATCAAAGGCACAAGATGATGATGTCCATATCATATCACTTATATTGATTGCATGTGATGTTTATCCTTTATGCATCTTATTCTGCTTGTTTGACGGTAGCATTATAAGATGATCTCTCACTAAATTTCAAGGTACAAGTGTTCTCCCTGAGTATGCACCATTGCCAAAGTTCGTCGTGCCG
The DNA here is from genome assembly GCF_002575655.3 of Aegilops tauschii subsp. strangulata. Lineage (NCBI taxonomy): Eukaryota > Viridiplantae > Streptophyta > Magnoliopsida > Poales > Poaceae > Aegilops > Aegilops tauschii. The sequence continues at coordinate 493,905,110 of NC_053039.3, forward strand.
AGACACCACGTGATGATCGGGTGTGATAAGCTCTACGTTCATATACAACGGGTGCAAGCAAGTTTTGCACACACAGAAATACTCGGGTTAAACTTGACGAGCCTAGCATATGTAGATATGGCCTCGGAACACTGAGACCGAAAGGTCGAGCGTGAATCATATAGTAGATATGATCAACATAGTGATGTTCACCATTGAAAACTACTCCATCTCACGTGATGATCGGACATGGTTTAGTTGATATGGATCACGTGATCATTTAGATGACTAGAGGGATGTCTATCTAAGTGGGAGTTCTTAAGTAATATGATTAATTGAAATTTAAATTTATGATGAACTTAGTCCTAGTAGTATTAACATATCTATGTTGTAGATCAATAGCTCGATTTTAGCTCCCCTGTTTTATTTTTGATATGTTCCTAGAGAAAACTAAGTTGAAAGATGTTAGTATCAATGATGCGGATTGGATCCATGATCTGAGGATTATCCTCATTGCTGCACAGAAGAATTATGTCCTTGATGCACCGCTAGGTGACAGACTGATTGCAGGAGCAGATGCAGATGTTATGAACGTTTGGCAAGCTCGATATGATGACTACTTGATAGTTTAGTGCACCATGCTTTACGGCTTAGAATCGGGGCTTCAAAGACGTTTTGAACGCCACAAAGCATATGAGATGTTCCAAGAGTTGAAATTAGTATTTCAGACTCATGCCCATGTCGAAAGGTACGAGACCTTTGACAAGCACTTTGCCTACAAGATGGAGGAGAATTGCTCAGCTAGTGAGCATGTGCTCAGAATGTCTGAGTACTACAATCACTTGAATCAAGTGGGAGTTACTCTTCCAGATAAGATAGTGATTGACAGAGTTCTCTAATCACTATCACCAAGTTACTAGAACTTCGTGATGAACTATAATATGCAAGGGATAACGGAAACAATTCCCAAGCTCTTCGTGATGCTGAAATCGATGAAAATAGATATCAAGAAAAGCATCAAGTGTTGATAGTTGACAAGACCACTAGTTTCAATAAAAGGGCAAAGGGAAGAAGGGGAACTTCAAGAAGAACGGCAAGCAAGTTGCTACTCAAGTGAAGAAGCCCAAGTCTGGACCTAAGCCCGAGACTAAGTGCTTCTACTGCAAAGGGACTGGTCACTGGAAGCAGAACTGCCCCAAGTATTTGGCGGATAGGAAGGATGGCAAAGTGAACAAAGGTATATTTGATATACATGTTATTGATGTGTACTTTACTAGTGTTTATAGCAACCCCTCAGTATTTGATACTAGTTCAGTTGCTAAGATTAGTAACTCGAAACGGGAGTTGCAGAATGAACAGAGACTAGTTAAGGGTGAAGTGACGATGTGTGTTGGAAGTGGTTCCAAGATTGATATGATCATCATCGCACACTCCCTATACTTTCGGGATTAGTGTTGAACCTAAATAAATGTTATTTGGTGTTTGCGTTAAGCATGAATATGATTTGATCATGTTTATTGCAATACGGTTATTCATTTAAAGACAGAGAATAATTGTTGTTCTGTTTACATGAATAAAACCTTCAATGGTCATACACTGCTACCTCTTGAGCACTGCGTTGCTTTTCCCTTGAAGAGGAAAGGGTGATGCAGTAAAGTAGCGTAAGTATTTCCCTCAGTTTTTGAGAACTAAGGTATCAATCTAGTAGGAGGTCACGCTCAAGTCCCTTGCACCTACACAAACAAATAAGAACCTCGCAACCAACGCGATAAAGGGGTTGTCAATCCCTTCATGGTCACTTGCGAGAGTGAGATCTGATAGAGATGATAAGATAATATTTTTAGTATTTTTTATGATAAAGAGTAAAACTAAAGAAAGCAAAGTAAACAGTAATGGAAATAACGGGAGATTAATATGATGGAAAATAGACCCGGGGGCCATAGGTTTCACTAGTGGTTTCTCTCAAGATAGCATAAGTATTACGGTGGGTGAACGAATTACTGTCGAGCAATTGATAGAATTGAGCATAGTTATGAGAATATCTAGGTATGATCATGTATATAGGCATCACGTCCGTGACAAGTAGGCCGACTCCTGCCTGCATCTACTACTATTACTCCACACATCGACCGCTATCCAGCATGCATCTAGAGTATTAAGTTCATAAGAACGGAGTAACGCTTTAAGCAAGATGACATGATGTAGAGGGATAAACTCATGCAATATGATATAAACCCCATCATTTTATCCTCGATGGCAACAATACAATACGTGTCGTTTCCCCTACTGTCATTGGTATTGAGCACCGCAAGATTGAACCCAAAGCTAAGCACTTCTCCCATTGCAAGAAAGATCAATCTAGTAGGCCAAACCAAACTGATAATTCGAAGAGACTTGCAAAGATAACCAATCATACATAAAAGAATTCATAGAAGATTCAAATATTGTTCATAGATAATCTTCATCATAAACCCACAATTCATCGGATCTCGACAAACACACCACAAAAGAATATTACATCGAATAGATCTCCAAGAGAATCGAGGAGAACTTTGTATTGAGATCCAAAGAGAAGAAGCCATCTAGCTAATAACTATGGACCCGAAGGTCTGAGGTAAACTACTCACACAGCATCAGAGAGGCTATGGTGTTGATGTAGAAGCCCTCCATGATCGATGCCCCCTCCGGCAGGACGCCGGAAAAGGCCCAAGATGGGATCTCACGGGCACAGAAGGTTGCGGCGGTGGAATTAGGTTTTCGTGGTGCTCCTTGATGGTTTGGGGGTACGTAGGTATATATAGGAGGAAGACATAGGTCGATGGAGTCATGAGGGACCCATGAGGGTGGAGGGCGCGCCTGGGGGTAGGGGGTAGGCGCGCCCCCTGCCTAGTGGCCGCCTCGTTGGTTGCTTGACGTCCACTCCAAGTCCTCTGGATCACGTTTGTTCCAAAAATCACGCTCCCGAAGGTTTCATTCCGCTTGGACTCCGTTTGATATCCTTTTTCTGCGAAACACTGAAATAGGCAAAAAACAGCAATTTGGGCTGGGCCTCCGGTTAATAGGTTAGTCCCAAAAATAATATAAAAGTGTATAAATAAGCCCATTAAACATCCAAAACAGAATATAATATAGCATGGAACAATCAAAAATTATAGATACGTTGGAGACGTATCAAGCATCCCCAAGCTTAATTCCTGCTCGTCCTCGAGTAGGTAAATGATAAAACATAATTTTTTATGTGGAATGCTTCTTAGCATAATTCTCAATGTAAATATTTTTATTGTGGCATGAATATTTAGATTCGAAAGATTCAAGATAAAAGTTTAATGTTGACATAAAAACAATAATACTTCAAATATGCTAACCAAGCAATTATGTCTTATCAAAATAACATAGCCAAAGAAAGTTTATCCCTACAAAATCATATAGTTAGGCCATGTTTCAATATTGTCACACAAACGTTCTCATCATGCATAACCCCGATGACAAGCCGAGCAATTGGTTCATACTTTTTAACGCGCTTCAGCCTTTTCAACTCTTACGCAATACATGAGCGCAAGCCATGGATATAGCACTATGGGTGGAGTAAAGTATAATGATGGGGGTTATGAGAGAAGACAAAAAAGGTAGAAAGTCTCACATTGACGCGGCTAATCAATAGGGTATGGAGATGCCCATCAATTGATGTCAATGAGAGGAGTAGGGATTGCCATGCAACGGATGCACTAGAGCTATAAATACAAGCCCATCATTGGAATATACAAGCCAAGTTCTATAATGAAAAATTCCCACTAGTATATGAAAGTGACAACATAGGAGACTCTCTATCATGAAAATCACGGTGCTAATTTGAAGCACAAGTGTGGAAAAAGGATAGTAACATTGTCCCTTCTCTCTTTTTCTCTCATTTTTCTTTCTTTTTTTCTTCTTTTTTTTCTTCTTTTTTTTCCTTTTCTTTTTCTTTTTGGGCCTTCTTTTTTCTTCTTCTTTGGCCTCTTTTTTTATTTAGTTCGGAATCTCATCCCGACTTGTGGGGGAATTATAGTCTCCATCATCCTTTCCTCACATGGGACAATGCTCTAATAATGATGATCATCACACTTTTATTACTTACAACTCAAGAATTACAACTCAATACTTAGAACAAAATATGACTCTATGTGAATGCCTCCGGCGGTGTACCGGGATATGCGATGAATCAAGAGTGACATGTATGAAAAAAATTATGAATGGTGGCTTTGCCACAAAATACGATGTCAACTACATGATCATGCAAAGCAATATGACAATGATGAAGCGTGTCATAATAAACGGAACGGTGGAAAGTTGCATGGCAATATATCTCGGAATGGCTATGGAAATGCCATGATAGGTAGGTATGGTGGCTGTTTTGAGGAAGATATAAGGAGGCTTATGTGTGATAGAGCGTATCATATCACGGGGTTTGGATGCACCGACGAAGTTTGCACCAACTCTCAAGGTGAGAAAGGGAAATGCGCGGTACCGTAGAGGCTAGAAAATTGTGGAAGGTTGAGAGTGCGTATAATCCATGGACTCACATTAGTCATAAAGAACTAATATACTTATTGCAAAAGTTTATTAGCCCTCGAAGCAAAGTACTACTACGCATGCCCCTAGAGGGATAGATTGGTAGGAAAAGACCATCGCTCGTCCCCGACCGCCACTCATAAGGAAAGCAATAAAAGAACACCTATGTGTCAAAATTGTCACACAACTTTTACCATACGTGCATGCTACGGGACTTGCCAACTTTAACACAAGTATTTCTCAATTTCACAATTACTCAACTAGCACACTCTAATATTACCACCTTTATATCTCAAAACACTTATCAAGTATCTAACTTCTCATGATATTCAATGAACTCAATATGGAAGATTAATTTCACAATTAAAGCAAATTACCATGCTGTTTAAGACTCTCAAAGTAATATAAGTGAAGCATGAGAGATCAATAATTTCTATAAAATACAACCACCGCCGTGCTCTAAAAGATATAAGTGAAGCACTAGAGCAAAACTATATAGCTCAAAAGATATAAGTGAAGCACATAGAGTATTCTAACAAATTCCGAATCATGTGTGTCTCTCTCAAAAGGTGTGTACAGAAAGGATGATTGTGGCAAACTAACAAACAAAGACTCAAATCATACAAGACGCTCCAAGCAAAACACATATCATGTGGTGAATAAAAATATAGCTCCAAGTAAAGTTACCGATGGATGAGGACGAAAGAGGGGATGCCTTCCGGGGCATCCCCAAGCTTTGGCTTTTTGGTGTCCTTGGATTTACCTTGGGGTGCCTTGGGCATCCCCAATCTTAGGCTCTTGCCACTCCTTGTTCCATAGTCCATCAAATCTTTACCCAAAACTTGAAAACTTCACAACACAAAACTTAACAGAAAATCTCGTGAGCTCCGTTAGCGAAAGAAAACAAAACACCACTTCAAGGTACTGTTGGAAATATGCCCTAGAGGCAATAATAAATGGTTATTATCATATTTCCTTGTTCATGATAATTGTCTATTGTTCATGCTATAATTGTGTTATCCGGAAATCTTAATACATGTGTGAATACATAGACCACAACGTGTCCCTAGTAAGCCTCTAGTTGACTAGCTCGTTGATCAACAGATAGTCATGGTTTCCTGACTATGGACATTGGATGTCATTGATAATGGGATCACATCATTAGGAGAATGATGTGATGGACAAGACCCAATCCTAAGCATAGCGCAAAGATCGTGTAGTTCGTTTGCTAGAGCTTTTCCAATGTCAAGTATCTTTTCCTTAGACCATGAGATCGTGTAACTCCCGGATGCCGTAGGAGTGCTTTGGGTGTACCAAACGTCACAACGTAACTGGGTGACTATAAAGGTACACTATGGGTATCTCTGAAAGTGACTGTTGGGTTGACACGGATCGAGACTGGGATTTGTTACTCCGTATGACGGAGAGGTATCTCTGGGCCCACTCGGTAATGCATCATCATAATGAGCTCAATGTGACTAAGGAGTTAGCCACGGGATCATGCATTACGGTACGAGTAAAGAGACTTGCCGGTAACGAGATTGAACAAGGTATTGGGACACCGACGATCGAATCTCGGGCAAGTAACATACCGATTGACAAAGGGAATGGTATACGGGATTGATTGAATCCTCGACATCGTGGTTCATCCGATGAGATCATCGTGGAACATGTGGGAGCCAACATGGGTATCCAGATCCCGCTGTTGGTTATTGACCGGAGAGGCGTCTCGGTCATGTCTGCATGTCTCCCGAACCCGTAGGGTCTACACACTTAAGGTTCGGTGACGCTAGGGTTGTAGAGATATTAGTATGCAGAAACCCGAAAGTTGTTCGGAGTCCCGGATGAGATCCCGGACGTCACGAGGAGTTCCGGAATGGTCCGGAGGTGAAGAATTATATATAGGAAGTCAAGTTTCGGCCACCGGGAAAGTTTCGGGGGTCACCGGTATTGTACCGGGACCACCGGAAGGGTCCCGGGGGTCCACCGGGTGGGGCCACCTATCCCGGAGGGCCCCATGGGCTGAAGTGGGAAGGGAACCAGCCCCTAGTGGGCTGGGGCGCCCCCATGGGCCTCCCCCTGCGCCTAGGGTTGGAAACCCTGGGGGTGGGGGGCGCCCTACCTGACTTGGGGGGCAAGTTTCCCCCCTGGCCGCCGCCCCCCCCCTTGTAGATGGGTTCCAGGGCCGGCGCCCCCCTCCAAGGGGCCTATATATAGTGGGGGGAGGGAGGGCAGCAGTACCACAGCCCCTGGCGCCTCCCTCTCCCCCTGCAACACCTCTCCCTCCCGCTTGCGCTTGGCGAAGCCCTGCCGGGATCCCCGCTACTTCCACCACCACGCCGTCATGCTGCTGGATCTCCATCAACCTCTCCTTCCCCCTTGCTGGATCAATAAGGAGGAGACATCGCTGCTCCGTACGTGTGTTGAACGCGGAGGTGCCGTCCGTTCGGCACTCGGTCATCGGTGATTTGGATCACGACGAGTACGACTCCATCAACCCCGTTCACTTGAACGCTTCCGCTCGCGATCTACAAGGGTATGTAGATGCACTCCTTCCCTCTTGTTGCGAGTACACTCCATAGATGGATCTTGGTGATGCGTAGAAAATTTTAAAATTCTGCAACGATCGCCAACAGTGGCATCATGAGCCAGGCCTATGCGTAGTTACTATGCACGAGTAGAACACAAAGCAGTTGTGGGCGTAGATGTTGTCAATTTTCTTGCCACTACTAGTCTTATCTTGTTTCGGCGGTATTGTGGGATGAAGCGGCCCGGACCGACCTTACACGTACGCTTACGTGAGACAGGTTCCACCGACTGACATGCACTAGTTGCATAAGGTGGCTAGCGGGTGTCTGTCTCTCCCACTTTAGTCGGAACGGATTCGATGAAAAGGGTCCTTATGAAGGGTAAATAGAAATTGGCATATCATGTTGTGGTTTTACGTAGGTAAGAAACGTTCTTGCTAGAAACCTATAGAAGCCACGTAAAAACTTGCAACAACAATTAGAGGACGTCTAACTTGTTTTTGCAGCATGTGCCTTGTGATGTGATATGGCCAGAAGATGTGATGAATGATATATGTGATGTATGAGATTGATCATATTCTTGTAATAGGAATCACGACTTGCATGTCGATGAGTATGACAACCGGCAGGAGCCATAGGAGTTGTCTTTATTATTTTGTATGACCTGCGTGTCATTGAATAACACCATGTAAATTACTTTACTTTATTGCTAAACGCGTTAGCCATAGAAGTAGAAGTAATCGTTGGCGTGACAACTTCATGGAGACACGATGATGGAGATCATTGTGTCATGCCGGTGACGAAGATGATCATGGCGCCCCAAAGATGGAGATCAAAGGAGCAAAATGATATTGGCCATATCATGTCACTATTTGATTACATGTGATGTTTATCATGTTTTGCATCTTATTTGCTTAGAACGACGGTAGTAAGTAAGATGATCCCTTATAATAATTTCAAGAAAGTGTTCCCCCTAACTGTGCACCGTTGCGAAGGTTCGTTGTTTCGAAGCACCACATGATGATCGGGTGTGATAGATTCTAACGTTTGCATACAACGGGTGTTGACGAGCCTAGCATGTACAGACACGGCCTCGGAACACACGCAATACACTTAGGTTGACTTGACGAGCCTAGCATGTACAGACATGGCCTCGGAACACGGAAGACCGAAAGGTCGAGCATGAGTCGTATAGAAGATACGATCAACATGGAGATGTTCACCGATCTTGACTAGTCCGTCTCACGTGATGATCGGACACGGCCTAGTTAACTCGGATCATGTTTCACTTAGATGACTAGAGGGATGTCTATCTGAGTGGGAGTTCATTGAATAATTTGATTAGATGAACTTAATTATCATGAACTTAGTCTAAAATCTTTACAATATGTCTTGTAGATCAAATGGCCCATGTTGTCCTCAACTTCAACGCGTTCCTAGAGAAAACCAAGCTGAAAGATGATGGCAGCAACTATACGGACTGGGTCCGGAACCTGAGGATCATCCTCATAGCTGCCAAGAAAGATTATGTCCTAGAAGCACCGCTAGGTGAAGCACCCATCCCAGAGAACCAAGACGTTATGAATGCTTGGCAATCACGTGCTGATGATTACTCCCTCGTTCAGTGCGGCATGCTTTACAGCTTAGAACCGGGGCTCCAAAAGCGTTTTGAGAAACACGGAGCATATGAGATGTTCGAAGAGCTGAAAATGGTTTTCCAAGCTCATGCCCGGGTCGAGAGATATGAAGTCTCCGACAAGTTCTTCAGTTGTAAAATGGAGGAAAATAGTTCTGTCAGTGAGCACATACTCAGAATGTCTGGGTTACACAACCGCTTGTCTCAGCTGGGAGTTAATCTCCCGGATGACGCGGTCATTGACAGAATCCTTCAGTCGCTTCCACCGAGCTACAAGAGCTTTGTGATGAACTTCAATATGCAGGGGATGGAAAAGACCATTCCTGAGGTATATTCAATGCTGAAATCAGCGGAGGTGGAAATAAAAAAGGAACATCAAGTGTTGATGGTGAATAAAACCACTAAGTTCAAGAAGGGCAAGGGTAAGAAGAACTTCAAGAAATACGGCAAGGGAGTTGCCGCGCCCGGTAAGCCAGTTGCCGGGACGAAGTCAAAGAATGGACCCAAGCCTGAGACTGAGTGCTTTTATTGCAAGGGAAGTGGTCACTGGAAGCGGAGCTGCCCCAAATACTTAGCGGACAAGAAGGCCGGCAACACCAAAGGTATATGTGATATACATGTAATTGATGTGTACCTTACCAGTACTCGTAGTAGCTCCTGGGTATTTGATACCGGTGCGGTTGCTCATATTTGTAACTCAAAACAGGAGCTACGGAATAAGCGGAGACTGGCGAAGGACGAGGTGACGATGCGCGTCGGGAATGGTTCCAAGGTCGATGTGATCGCCGTCGGCACGCTGCCTCTGCATTTACCTACGGGATTAGTTTTAAACCTCAATAATTGTTATTTAGTGCCAGCTTTGAGCATGAACATTGTATCTGGATCTCGTTTAATTCGAGATGGCTACTCATTTAAATCCGAGAATAATGGTTGTTCTATTTATATGAGAGATATGTTTTATGGTCATGCCCCGCTGGTCAATGGTTTATTCTTGATGAATCTCGAACGTGATGTTACACATATTCATAGTGTGAATACCAAAAGATGTAAAGTTGATAACGATAGTCCCACATACTTGTGGCACTGCCGCCTTGGTCACATTGGTGTCAAGCGCATGAAGAAGCTCCATGCTGATGGACTTTTGGAGTCTCTTGATTACGAATCATTTGACACGTGCGAACCGTGCCTCATGGGTAAGATGACCAAGACTCCGTTCTCTGGAACAATGGAGCGAGCAACCAACTTATTGGAAATCATACATACTGATGTGTGCGGTCCAATGAGTGTTGAGGCTCGCGGTGGCTATCGTTATGTTCTCACTCTCACTGATGATTTAAGTAGATATGGGTATGTCTACCTAATGAAACACAAGTCTGAAACCTTTGAAAAGTTCAAGGAATTTCAGAGTGAGGTTGAGAATCAACGTGACAGGAAAATAAAGTTCCTGCGATCAGATCGTGGAGGGGAATATTTAAGTCATGAATTTGGCACACACTTAAGGAAATGTGGAATCGTTTCACAACTCACACCGCCTGGAACACCTCAGCGAAATGGTGTGTCCGAATGTCGTAATCGCACTCTATTGGATATGGTGCGATCTATGATGTCTCTTACTGATCTACCGCTCTCATTTTGGGGCTATGCTTTAGAGACTGCCGCATTCACTTTAAATAGGGCTCCGTCAAAATCCGTTGAGACGACACCATATGAATTATGGTTTGGGAAGAAACCTAAGCTGTCGTTTCTAAAAGTTTGGGGATGCGATGCTTATGTCAAGAAACTTCAACCTGAAAAGCTCGAACCCATGTCGGAGAAATGCGTCTTCATAGGATACCCTAAGGAAACCATTGGGTATACCTTCTACCTCAGATCCGAAGGCAAGATCTTTGTTGCCAAGAACGGGTCCTTTCTGGAGAAAGAGTTTCTCTCGAAAGAATTGAGTGGGAGGAAAGTGGAACTTGATGAGGTGATAGTCACCCCTTCCGAACCGGAAAGTAGCGCAGCGCGGGAAGATGTTCCTGTGGTGCCTACACCGACTGGGGAGGAAGTTAATGATGATGATCATGAAGCTTCGGATCAAGTTACTGCTGAACTTCGTAGGTCCACAAGGACACGTTCCGCACCAAAATGGTACGGCAACCCTGTCCTGGAAATCATGTTGTTAGACAACGGTGAACCTTCGAACTATGAAGAAGCGATGGCGGGCCCGGATTCCGACAAATGGCTAGAAGCCATGAAATCCGAGATAGGATCCATGTATGAAAACGAAGTATGGACTTTGACTGACTTGCCCGATGATCGGCGAGCCATAGAAAATAAATGGATCTTTAAGAAGAAGACATACGCGGATGGTAATGTGACCATCTATAAGGCTCGACTTGTCGCTAAGGGTTATCGACAAGTTCAAGGGGTTGACTACGATGAGACTTTCTCACCCGTAGCGAAGCTGAAGTCCGTCCGAATCATGTTAGCAATTGCCGCATTTTATGATTATGAGATATGGCAAATGGACGTCAAAACGGCATTCCTCAACGGCTTTCTTAAGGAAGAATTATATATGATGCAGCCGGAAGGTTTTGTCGATCCTAAGAATGCTAACAAGGTATGCAAGCTCCAGCGCTCCATATATGGGCTGGTGCAAGCATCTCGGAGTTGGAACATTCGTTTTGATGAGATGATCAAAGCGTTTGGGTTTACACAGACTTATGGAGAAGCCTGTGTTTACAAGAAAGTGAGTGGGAGCTCTGTAGCATTTCTCTTATTATATGTGGATGACATACTATTGATGGGAAATGATATAGAATTCTTGGAAAGTATAAAGGCCTACTTGAATAAGTGTTTTTCAATGAAGGACTTTGGAGAAGCTGCTTATATGTTAGGCATCAAGATCTATAGAGATAGATCAAGACGCCTCATTGGTCTTTCACAGAGTACGTACCTTGACAAGATATTGAAGAAGTTCAATATGGATCAGTCCAAGAAGGGGTTCTTGCCTGTATTGCAAGGTGTGCAATTGAGCACGGCTCATTGCCCGACCACGGCAGAAGATAGAGAAAAGATGAGTGTCATCCCCTATGCCTCGGCCATAGGGTCTATTATGTATGCCATGCTGTGTACCAGACCTGATGTAAACCTTGCCGTAAGTTTGGTAGGAAGGTACCAAAGTAATCCCGGCATGGAACACTGGACATCGGTCAAGAATATCCTGAAGTACCTGAAGAGGACTAAGGATATGTTTCTCGTTTATGGAGGTGACGAAGAGCTCGTCGTAAAGGGTTACGTCGACGCTAGCTTCGACACAGATCTGGATGACTCTAAGTCACAAACCGGATACGTGTATATTTTGAATGGAGGGGCCGTAAGCTGGTGCAGTTGCAAGCAAAGCGTCGTGGCGGGATCTACATGTGAAGTGGAGTACATGGCGGCCTCAGAGGCAGCGCAAGAAGCAATCTGGATGAACGAGTTCATTACCGACCTAGGGGTGATTCCCAATGCGTCGGGCCCGATGACTCTCTTCTGTGACAACACTGGAGCTATTGCCCTTGCCAAGGAGCCCAGGTTTCACAGGAAGACCAGGCATATCAAGTGTCGCTTCAACTCCATTCATGAAAGTGTTCAAAATGGAGACATAGATATTTGTAAAGTACATACGGACCTGAATGTAGCAGATCCGTTGACTAAACCTCTCCCTAGAGCAAAACATGATCAACACCAGAACTCTATGGGTGTTCGATTCATCACAATGTAACTAGATTATTGACTCTAGTGCAAGTGGGAGACTGTTGGAAATATGCCCTAGAGGCAATAATAAATGGTTATTATTATATTTCCTTGTTCATGATAATTGTCTATTGTTCATGCTATAATTGTGTTATCCGGAAATCGTAATATATGTGTGAATACATAGACCACAACGTGTCCCTAGTAAGCCTCTAGTTGACTAGCTCGTTGATCAACAGATAGTCATGGTTTCCTGACTATGGACATTGGATGTCATTGATAACGGGATCACATCATTAGGAGAATGATGTGATGGACAAGACCCAATCCTAAGCATAGCGCAAAGATCGTGTAGTTCGTTTGCTAGAGCTTTTCCAATGTCAAGTATCTTTTCCTTAGACCATGAGATCGTGTAACTCCCAGATGCCGTAGGAGTGCTTTGGGTGTACCAAACGTCACAACGTAACTGGGTGACTATAAAGGTACACTATGGGTATCTCTGAAAGTGACTGTTGGGTTGACACGGATCGAGACTGGGATTTGTCACTCCGTATGACGGAGAGGTCTCTCTGGGCCCACTCGGTAATGCATCATCATAATGAGCTCAATGTGACTAAGGAGTTAGCCACGGGATCATGCATTACGGTACGAGTAAAGAGACTTGCCGGTAACGAGATTGAACAAGGTATTGGGATACCGACGATCGAATCTCGGGCAAGTAACATACCGATTGACAAAGGGAATTGTATACGGGATTGATTGAATCCTCGACATCGTGGTTCATCCGATGAGATCATCGTGGAACATGTGGGAGCCAACATGGGTATCCAGATCCCGCTGTTGGTTATTGACCGAAGAGGCGTCTCGGTCATGTCTGCATGTCTCCCGAACCCGTAGGGTCTACACACTTAAGGTTCGGTGACGCTAGGGTTGTAGAGATATTAGTATGCGGAAACCCGAAAGTTGTTCGGAGTCCCGGATGAGATCCCGGACGTCACGAGGAGTTCCAGAATGGTCCGGAGGTGAAGAATTATATATAGGAAGTCAAGTTTCGGCCACCGGGAAAGTTTCGGGGGTCACCGGTATTGTACCGGGACCACCGGAAGGGTCCCGGGGGTCCACCGGGTGGGGCCACCTATCCCGGAGGGCCCCATGGGCTGAAGTGGGAAGGGAACCAGCCCCTAGTGGGCTGGGGCGCCCCCCATGGGCCTCCCCCTGCGCCTAGGGTTGGAAACCCTGGGGGTGGGGTGCGCCCTACCTGACTTGGGGGGCAAGTTTCCCCCCTGGCCGCCGCCCCCCCTTGTAGATGGGTTCCAGGGCCGGCGCCCCCCTCCAAGGGGCCTATATATAGTGGGGGGGGGGGAGGGAGGGCAGCAGTACCACAGCCCCTGGCGCCTCCCTCTCCCCCTGCAACACCTCTCCCTCCCGCTTGCGCTTGGCGAAGCCCTGCCGGGATCCCCGCTACTTCCACCACCACGCCGTCGTGCTGCTGGAAGTCCATCAACCTCTCCTTCCCCCTTGCTGGATCAAGAAGGAGGAGACGTCGCTGCTCCGTACGTGTGTTGAACGCGGAGGTGCCGTCCGTTCGGCACTCGGTCATCGGTGATTTGGATCACGACGAGTACGACTCCATCAACCCCGTTCACTTGAACGCTTCCGCTCGCGATCTACAAGGGTATGTAGATGCACTCCTTCCCTCTCGTTGCTAGTACACTCCATAGATGTATCTTGGTGATGCGTAGAAAATTTTAAAATTCTGCAACGATCCCCAACAGGTACTGTAATGAACTCATTATTTATTTATATTGGTGTTAAACCTAATGTATTCCAACTTCTCTATGGTTTATAAGCTCTTTTACTAGCCATTGATTCATCAAAATAAGCAAACAACACACGAAAAACAGAATCTGTCAAAACCAGAACAGTCTGTAGTAATATGTAACTAACGCAAACTTCTGGAACTCAGAAAAATCCACCAAAATAGGAAGACCTAGATATTTTTTTATTGATCTACTGAAATTGGAATCAGTATTTTATCACGTTCTTGTGATTTTTAACAATTGTTTTCGTGAACAGAAAGTTTCTGGAATTTTCAGCAAGACAAATAACTATCATCCAAGAAGATCATATAGGTTTAACTTGGCACAAACACTAATTAAAACACAAAAACAAATCTAACCAGAGGCTAGATCAAAGATTTATTCCTAAACATAACCAAAAAGCAAAAAACTAAAAATAAAATTGGGTTGCCTCCCAACAAGCGCTATCATTTAACGCCCCTAGCTAGGCATAAAAACAAGGATAGATCTAGGTATTGCCATCTTTGGTAGGCAATCCATAAGTGGCTCTCATAATAGATTCATATGGTAATTTAATTTTCTTTCTAGGGAAGTGTTCCATGCCTTTCCTTAACGGAAATTGGAATCTAATATTTCCTTCCTTCATATCGATGATTGCACCACTCGTTCTAAGGAAAGGTCTACCAAGAATAATAGGACATGAAGGATTGCAATCTATATCAAGAACAATGAAATCTATGGGCACATAATTCCTATTTGCAACAATAAGAACATCGTTAATTCTTCCCATAGGTTTCTTGATAGTGGAATCCGCAATATGCAAATTTAAAGAGCAATCATCAAATTCACGGAAACCTAGCAAATCACACAAAGTTTTTGGAATCGTGGAAACACTAGCACCCAAATCACACAAAGCATAGCATTCATGATTGTTAGTTTTAATTTTTATTGTAGGTTCCCATTCATCATAAAGTTTTGTAGGGATAGAAACTTCCAACTCAAGTTTTTCTTCATAAGATTGCATCAAAGCATCAACTATATGTTTAGTAAAAACTTTATTTTGACTATAAGCATGCAGAGAATTTAGCACGGATTGCAACAAAGAAATACAATCTATCAAAGAGCAATTATCATAATTAAATTCCTTGAAATCCAAAATAGTGGGTTCATTGCTATCTAAAGTTTTAATCTCTTCAACCCCACTTTTACCAATTTTTTCATCAAGATCTAAAAACTCCGAATTTTTGGGACGCCTTCTAACTAAAGTTGACTCAATTTGGAATGTTATACATTAGATCATCATTTCATATCATATTTTATTGCATTTTTGCTTGATCCTAGAAATTCTACGCAACTCAAGGACCCACGGAGAGAGTTGGGGATTTCGTTATTTTCATATTTGAGTTTTCTCAAATTTTGAAAAGAGGATCGTTTGATTTTAATTATTTCTCTTCGAATATTTGTATTATGAAAAATAAAAGAGAGGGGATAAAATGACTTCCCCAAAATAAAGAAATATTGGAGATTTAATATTAAAATCAAATAAGATTTTATTCGGAGTTTTTATCGCTATTTTATTTGAATTAGGAAAAAATTTGCGTTTTTCAAAATTGCATTACAGGCCCAAATAAATGTTCACCTTGTCCGGTAGATTTTTAGAGGACGGGAAAAATTTATTTTAGGATTTTTGGAGTCCATTTAGTATTTCTTTTCTTCATTTTTCTGCACGGAATTTATTTTAAAAAAAAGAAAAAAAATCAACCGACCTAACCGGGCCGTGTCCGCCTGGGACACTAGCCTGGCCAGCCCTTTAAAGCCGCGGGGGCCCGAGCCGCCAGTGCCCCGCCCGAAACCCTAGCGCCGCCGCCCGAACCGCCCCTCCGCCGCCGGTTCTGCGCCGCCGCCGCGTCGCCGTCCCGCGCCGCCGCCGTGTCGCCCTCGCCTCCTCGCAGCGCCGCCGCCGCCCCGTTCCGCCACCCCGCCGCCGGATCCCCTCACCGCCGTTGCTGCCAGCCCCGCCGGAGTCGCCGCCGACCTCGCCGGACCTCGCTGAGGTAGCCCGCCGCCGCCGGTTTTCGTCACGAAACCGTACGTTTTTTTGAAAACCCTAGTTTTTTTATTTAGATCGGTTTTATTTTTTCCCGGTTTAGTTATTTAGCGAACGCCCATTCGTACGTTCATTTTAACGAACGGTTTTCATCCGTTAGCCGCAGACAGCGAACGTTCGTTCGTTAGCCTGTTCGTCAGTTTTTCTTTTTCCTGGGTTTTTCCGCGATTATTTTTCGATCGCGTTTTCTGCCCTAATCTTCGTTCTAGTATAAGTTTTCGCTCGTTTATGGGAATCAGGCGATTCAAGCGCCTAGATCTTCGTTTCGAAGCCCTCTTTCTGTTTAACCAACTTGAACAAGATTTTGCTACTGTAAAATTTGACTTTAGTCCAGATTAGTAAACGAATCTTGTTTCTTTCGGAGTTTGAGTTTTGTTACTTCGTTTGGTTTGATTCTTTTTGCAAACCGGAGTTCTTAAGTTGAACTTTCTGGTTAGATATCTTATTTGAATATTACCCGTGCTTCTAGTTGTGTGCTTATTGTATGTTTGTTTGTTTGCGATAGAGTACCCGGAGTGCGAAGCGTGCTACTACGAGTCTCTAGGTTTCGCGGATCATCAGCAAGGCAAGTAACACTTTGATCATACCTCTTTACTACCCAGTTTTATTGCATTGATCAATCCTCAAACAATTGCATGGTTAGGATATGATTAAATTGTGGGTTTTGGGAAATAGATGA
The DNA here is from genome assembly GCF_002575655.3 of Aegilops tauschii subsp. strangulata. Taxonomy (NCBI): domain Eukaryota; kingdom Viridiplantae; phylum Streptophyta; class Magnoliopsida; order Poales; family Poaceae; genus Aegilops; species Aegilops tauschii. The sequence continues at coordinate 493,922,106 of NC_053039.3, forward strand.
GGTAGTACCTATTCACCTGTTTATTATCAAACCTTTGGGAGTTACTTCTACGTTGCTTATATTGCTATGCTATGCTCGTAGACGTGGATTGGGTTTGAGTGTATCCATGACAGATGTGAGTTTATTAATTAATGGTTCAACTTAAGGTGGCAACTTAAATACACATCTGGGTGGATTGCTTGTGGGCACCTGGAGAATCCAGTGTTGTCCTAGGATATCCCGGAGGACCCGTGTGATCATCCTACGGCCCGCCACCTAGGCTCAAAGGGATCATAAGATTATGCATGCTAGAAACTTTCGTGTGCAGCCACAAGCCATTATGGGCTCTGGCATAGTTGATTAAGTTGCGTGAAGCTCTTGAAGAGGTAGACTAGCAGATGTAGTGGGTTGTAGGTGGTACTGTCTATCCAGTGTAGAGAGTTAATGCTTCAGAAGGACTGTGTATCGAATCTCCGACCATGGATGTATTCGAGTCTTATGGGGAAAAGTGCAAAAACCTCTGCAGAGCGTATAAACTAATCATGATTAGCCGTGTCCCCGGTTATGGACATCTTGAGTATCTGGTTCTTGGATTATCATGTTGATCTCGTCACCCTTATTATAATTTGATTGGGTTTAATGATGATGCTTAATTGGGATTGAGTTGGAGGAACCTTCTCAATGTTTAACAACCACCATGATAGTTAAATAAAATTTATTCCTTTGTTGTAGGGAAAATTGGCTTTTCGCAAAACATATTAACCACACAGCCTCCACCAGCCCTATATGCATGTAGTGATAGCAATTATTCTGTTCATTACTCTTGTGTTACCTTGCCAGCATATTCCATGTGCTGACCCGTTTCGGGCTGCAACGTTCATGTTGCAGACTTTTCAAACGACGAGTAAGGAGCCATAGGTCGTTGTCTTTCACTCAGTGATGCCGTTGTAGTTGATGGACTCACTTTATCTTCCAAGCCTTCCGCTGTTATCGATTTAGATGGCCTTAAGCCATATTTATTGTAATAGTTCTCTTTTGAGACATTCGATGAAATAAGTGTGTGATTGCTACTCTGTTATAAATCCTCAAGTACTATGCGTGTCAGCATTACCGATCCAGGGATGACACTGATGCACAGAGATCAGACTGTTTGAGGTCTGGTCGCTACAAGATGGTATCAGAGCACACGCTGACTGTAGGACACGACCACTAAGCTAAAACCCTAGATCACTACTCTCTTCTCATTTCTAACTCCTCTCCATTTTCTACTCCTTAGGATGGCGGATGCAAGGAACAAGTTTGCTCAACCGGATGAAGACACACCTTTTGGACGACACTTGAAGGAAGTCACTAGATACTTGAACATTGGAATACCAAGCTTCACCGGGACTTACAACGCCACTTTACCAGAAGAGGAGCGCTAGATGATTCAAGTTCAAGTTCCAGGAAGGACCTTCATGCCAGTCACTGAGCCCATAGAGTTTTCCTTTGATGCACCAACCTGGAGTCTAGGCAAGAGCATGGCAGCCCACATCACCATGGGACGCATTGGAGAAGTTTACCACAAGGATCTCGAGGATACTATCTACCAGATTTGTGGGCGCCGAGATGAGCAATGGGAGATGATCAGCACCAGGAAGGATAGGTCCATTGCAGCTTTCATCCAGGAGTTAAATCAGCACATTCGTCGCCAGGAGAACCAGATGTGCGCAGGCATGATAGATCCGAAGAAGGCATTGACCAGGATCACAGAGCTAGAGGAAGAACTAAAGTCTACACGAGATGGATACGAGGAGGAAATGACGATACTCGTGGAGAAGAATGACGATCTGACAAGGAAGCTAGGAGTATTCATGGGAGACCCTGCGCCAGGAGGAGAAGGCGACGGCTCCACTTGCCCGGAGAACTACATCATCATCGACGACACCGACGCAGACCCCGACGATAGCGATGATGACTTTGTTGATGAACCTGGAGCAGATATTATGGAGTCTTCCACCGATCAATTTTTCTAGTCGACCACCATATCAGTAGTAGTATTCCCCCCATGTATATAATATAGTCCAAGCACTTTTGTAACGATAGTTAGACCGATTGTATGCCCTTGTTCGATTGATTGAAGTGATATGATTGTGTTTGTCTCATGTGCATATGGGTAGTGTTTTCCCCCTAGACCTCATTCTATTCTGTTTTCTCACCTTTCCTAAACCCAGCAGATGCCTCCGAGATGCGACAATGGATTTGCTTTCCCACCAGAGCTCACTCAGTTGATCCAGCAGCAGAATGCATTGATGCAGATAGTAGTCCAGAATCAGAATCAGGGGAACAACAATAACAACCCACCACCACCACCTGTTGATCACTTAGCCCGTTTTCTAAGGCTGAATCCGCCGGTGTTCTCCAGTAGCGCCGAGCCGATAGTTGCAGATGATTGGCTCCGCAAGATTGGAAGGGAGTTGACCAATGCAGGATGCACAGATGTGGAGAGAGTGCGTTTTGCCGCACATCAGCTTGATGGACCCGCAACATCATGGTGGGAGAATTTCACAGCCACTTACCCCATCGACACTATTACATGGGACCAGTTTCAGCAGGCTTTTCGCACTGCCCATGTATCAGCAGGAGCTATGGCCATGAAGAAGCGCGAGTTTCGCAACTTATGCCAAGGAGGACGCACCGTTGGCCAGTATGTGGATGACTTTAGTAAGCTAGCACGTTATGCCCCAGATGACGTCGCTACGGATGCTGCTAAACGGGAGAAATTTCTGGAAGGGCTGAATGATGAGCTGAGCATGTAGTTGATGGTGGCAACTTTCAATAACTACCAGGAGTTGGTAGATAGAGCTCTCATGATTGAAGGGAAGCAACAATAGATTGACAACCGCAAGAGGAAGTATGGACAAGGGAAGTACAATTCTGGAGCTCAGCAGAGACCCCGTTTTACCCCGAACTCGGGAGGACCCCTTCAGCATAACCATGGAGGTCACAATCACAATGGAGGGATTTCGCACAACCATAGTGTCTCCAAGAATGGGAATGGTAATGGAGGAAGCAACGGACAGAACCGTTCCAACCCAGCAACGCCCGCCAAGAAGGATCTAAGTCACATTACTTGTTTCAAGTGCGGGAAGAATGTACATTATGCCACAGAGTGTTCTGAAGCAAATAATGGAAATGGAAATGGAAGCTCTGGGAAGAAGCCCAACCCTTTCAACAGGGGACAAGTGAACCACGTTAGCGTGGAGGAGGTTGAAGCGCAACCCGATGCAGTAATAGGTAAGTTTTTGGTTAAGTCATTTACTGCAATCGTTCTTTTTGATACTGGTGCATCGCATTCATACATATCAAGGGGATTTGTGGATAAGTTTAAACTGCCAACCCAAGCCCTTAGGTCACCCATGTTAGTAACCTCGCCAGGAGCAGAGTATATGGCTAGCCTATGGTGTGATCGGTTACCATTAAGGATTGGTAACTACCTGTTTCCCTCAAACCTAATAGTATTGGAGTCACAAGGACTGGATGTGATATTAGACATGGATTGGTTATCGAAGTATGGAGGGAACATTGACTGCGCCAGTAAGTCGATTTTTCTTACCACCCCAGAAGGAAGAAGAATCAAGTATGTATCTCAGCATGTGCCGAATAGGACTCAAGTAAATTCCTTATCAGGAGTTGTACAGGAGGAAGTACCAGTGGTGAAGGATTTCTCGGATGTATTTCCAGAAGAGTTGCCAGGCATGCCACCGGATAGAGACATTGAGTTTTTGATCGAGCTTTTGCCAGACACAGGGCCAATATCTAAGAGACCGTACAGGATGCCCGCTAAAGATTTAGAGGAAATTAAGAAGCAGATTAATGAATTACTGGATAAAGGATATATTCGCCCAAGCTCGTCACCTTGGGGATCACCAGTGCTTCTAGTGGAGAAGAAGGATGGATCGTTGAGGATGGTTGTTGATTATCGAGGATTGAATGAGGTGACGATCAAGAACAAGTACCCACTGCCGATGATCAATGATTTGTTTGACCAGTTGCAAGGAGCTAAGGTGTTTTCCAAGATCGATCTGCGATCTGGGTACCACCAGCTGAAGATTCGAGAGCAGGATATACCTAAGACAACTTTTATCACAAGGTACGGGCTATATGAGTATACCGTTATGTCATTTGGTTTGACTAACGCACCTGCCTATTTCATGAGCATGATGAACAAGGCGTTTATGGAGTTTTTGGATAAGTTCATCGTGGTGTTCATTGATGATATTTTGGTCTACTCGAAGAATGAAGAGGAGCATAAAGAGCATTTGCGTCTGGTACTTGGGAAGCTCAGAGAACACCAGTTATATGCCAAGTTCAGCAAGTGTGAGTTTTGGTTGAAGGAAGTTGGATTCCTCGGACATGTTATATCCGGAGAAGGAATAGCAGTAGACCCTACCAAGGTTGTCACTGTGACAAATTGGGAAGCACCCACGTCAGTTGGAGAGATCCGGAGTTTTCTTGGACTCGCAGGATACTACCGGAGGTTCATTGAAAATTTCTTGAAGATTGCAAAGCCCATGACGGAGTTGTTGAAGAAGGACACCAAGTTCAAATGGACTGAGGAATGTGAGGCCAGTTTTCAGGAGTTTTAGAAACGCTTGGTTATAGCTCTAGTGTTGATTCTTCTAGATCAACGCAAGGATTACCAGGTGTATTATGACGCTTCTCGTTGAGGACTTGGAGCAGTGCTTATGCAGGAGGGAAGAGTTGTTTCATATGCCTCACGACAGCTTAAACCCCATGAGTTGAATTATGCTACCCATGATTTGGAGTTAGCAGCCGTAGTGCATGCGTTGAAGACATGGAGACATTTTCTCATCGGAAACCATTGTGAGGTGTACACGGATCACAAGAGTTTGAAGTATATCTTCACACAGAAGGAGTTGAATCTCAGGCAGAGGAGATGGTTGGAGCTCATTAAGGATTATGATATAAAGTTGCATTATCATCCCGGAAAGGCTAACGTAGTAGCCGATGTGTTGAGCTGCAAGAGTCATGTCAATACACTCATGACCGGAGAGTTACCCAAGGAGTTAGCCTAAGATCTTCGTGAGCTATGTTTGGAAATAGTTCCGAGAGGTTATGTAGCAGCATTGGAGATTCAGTCTACTTTGATGGATAAGATCCGAGAAGCTCAAAAGACGGACAAGGAGATTGCCGAGATAAAAGAGAGGACGAGCAAAGGAAAAGCTAAGGGATTTCGTGAGGATGAGCACGATACCCTATGGTTTGAGGACCGCGTTTATGTGCCAAATGATCCGGAGATCAGGAAGTTGATTCTGCAAGAGGCCCATGATTCACCGTATTCGACTCACCCAGGAAATACCAAGATGTATCTGGATTTGAAGGATAGCTTCTGGTGGACCGGAATGAAGAAGGATATTGCGGAGTATGTAGCAGTTTGTGATGTATGTCAGAGAGTGAAGGCAGAACAACAGAAGCCAGCGGGATTGTTACAGCCATTGCCGATACCCGAATGGAAGTGGGATAAACTAGGCATGGACTTTATCACGGGATTGCCCAGGACTCGTTCAGGCTATGAATCGATATGGGTTGTAGTCGATCGTTTGACGAAGCGATCTCATTTCATCCCAGTGAAGACCACTTACACCAGTGCTAAGTTGGCAAAGATATACATGACCAGGATCGTATGTCTACATGGAGTTCCGAGGACCATTGTATCAGATAGAGGAAGCCAGTTTACCTCAAAGTTTTGGAATCAGTTCCATGAGACTTTGGGAACCAGGCTAGAGTTCAGTACAGCCTTTCACCCGCAGACAGATGGACAGACTGAGTGAGTCAATCAGATTCTGGAGGACATGTTGAGAGCTTGTGCGCTAGACTATGGATCTAGTTGGGACGACAATTTGCCTTATGCAGAGTTCTCTTACAACAACAACTATCAAGCCAGTTTGAAGATGGCCCCTTTCGAAGCATTGTACAGAAGGAGGTGCAGGACACCATTGTTGTGGGATGAAGTTGGAGACCGTCAGTTGTTTGGACCAGATTTGATTAAAGAGTCTGAAGAGAAGGTTAAGCTGATACGCGATAAACTCAAGGTAGCCCAGTACAGGCAGAAGAGCTATGCGGATTCTAAATGCAAGGAGACAGTTTACAAAGTCGGAGACAGAGTGTATCTTCGTGTATCACCACTTCGAGGAGTGAAGCGTTTTGGAGTTAAGGGAAAGTTAGCACCACGTTTTGTGGGACCATACAAGGTTTTAGAATGTATGGGAGAAGTTGCTAACAAGTTGGAATTGCCCGAAGGATTGTCAGGAGTTCACGATGTGTTCCACGTTTCTCAGTTGAAGAAGTTCCACGCAGAGATGGCTGATATTCCTCTGAGAGATACAGTGCCACTGGAAGCGATTAAGTTGGATAGCGATTTGACCTACGAGGAGAAACCAGTCAAGATTCTTGAGTTTGCCAGCTGAGTCACACACAGTAAGGTTATCAAGTTCTGCAAAGTTCAGTGGAGCCACCATACCGAGGAGGAAGCCACCTGGGAACAAGAGGAAGACCTACGGAAGGATCACCCTCACCTATTTTCTAGCCAACCCGAATCTCGAGGGCGAGATTCATCTTAAGGGGGGTAGGTTTGTAACATCCCAAATTTTCAATTTGGAATGTTATACATTAGATCATCATTGCATATCATATTTTATTGCATTTTGGCTTGATCCTAGAAATTCTACGCAACTCAAGGACCCACAGAGAGAGTTGGGGATTTCGTTATTTTCATATTTGAGTTTTCTCAAATTTTGAAAGGAGGATCGTTTGATTTTAACTATTTTCTCTTCGAATATTTCTTTTATGAAAAATAAAAGAGAGGGGATAAAATGACTTCCCCAAAATAAAGAAATATTGGAGATTTAATATTAAAATCAAATAAGATTTTATTCGGAATTTTTATCGCTATTTTATTTGAATTAGGAAATAAATTGCGTTTTTCAAAGTTGCATTAGAGGCCCAAATAAATGTTCACCTTGTCCGGTAGATTTTTAGAGGACGGGGAAAATTTATTTTAGGATTTTTGGAGTCCGTTTAGTATTTCTTTTCTTTGTTTTTCCGCGCGGAATTTATTAAAAAAAAAAGAAGAAAAAAAATCAACCGACCTAACCGGGCCGTGTCCGCCTGGGACACTAGCTCGGACGGGCCTTTAAAGCCGCGGGGGCCCGAGCCGCCAATGCCCCGCCCGAAACCCTAGCGCCGCCGCCCGAACCGCCCTGCCGCCGTCGGTTCCGCGCCGCCGCATCGCCCTCGCCTCCTCACAGCGCCGCCGCCGCCCCGTTCCGCCACCCCGCCGCCGGATCCCCTCGCCGTCGTCGCTGCCAGCCCCACCAGAGTCGCCGCCGACCTCGCCGGACCTTGCTGAGGTAGCCCGCCACCGGTTTTCGTTACGAAACCATACGTTTTTTAAACCCTAGTTTTTTTATTTAGATCGGTTTTATTTTTTTTCCCGGTTTAGTTATATAGCGAAGGCCCGCTCGTACGTTCGCTTTAACGAACGGTTTTCATCCGTTAGCCGCAGACAGCGAACGTTCGTTCGTTAGCCTGTTCGTCAGTTTTTCTTTTTCCAGGGTTTTTCCGTGATTATTTTTCGATCGTGATTTCTGCCCTAATCTTCGTTCTTGTATAACTTTTTGCTCATTTATCATAATCAGGCGATTCAAACGCCTAGATCTTTGTTTCGAAGCCCTCTTTCTGTTTAACCAACTTGAACAAGATTTTGCTACTGTAAAATTTGACTTTAGTCCAGATTAGTAAACGGATCTTATTTCTTTCGCAGTTTGAGTTTTGTTGCTTCGTTTGGTTTGATTCTTTTTTTGCAAACCGGAGTTTTTAAGTTGAACTTTCTGGTTAGATCTCTTATTTGAGTTTTACCCGTGCTTCTAGTTGTGTGCTTATTGTATGTTTGTTTGTTTGCGATAGAGTACCCGGAGTGCGAAGCGTGCTACTACGAGTCTCTAGGTCTCGCGGATCATCAGCAAGGCAAGTAACACTTTGATCATACCTCTTTACTACCCAGTTTTATTGCATTAGATCAATCCTCAAACAATTGCATGGTTAGGATATGATTAAATTGTGGGTTTTGGGAAATAGATGAGGTAGTACCTATTCACCTGTTTATTATCAAACCTTTGGGAGTTACTTCTACGTTGCTTATATTGCTATGCTATGCTCGTAGACGTGGATTGGGTTTGAGTGTATCCATGACAGATGTGAGTTTATTAATTAATGGTTCAACTTAAGGTGGCAACCTAAATACACATCTGGGTGGATTGCTTGTGGGCACCTGGAGAATCCAGTGTTGTCCTAGGATATCCCGGAGGACCCGTGTGATCATCCTACGACCCACCACCCAGGCTCAAAGGGATCATAAGATTATTCATGCTAGAAACTTCAGTGTGCAGCCACAAGCCATTATGGGCTCTGGCATAGTTGAGTAAGTTGCGTGAAGCTCTTGAAGAGGTAGACTAGCAGATGTAGTGGGTTTAGGTGGTACTGTCTATCCAGAGTAGAGCGTTAATGCTTCAAAAAGACTGTGTCTCGAATCTCCGACCATGGATGTATTCGAGTCTTGTGGGGAAAAGTGCGCAAACCTCTGCAGAGTGTATAAACTAATCATGGTTAGCCGTGTCCCCGGTTATGGACATATTGAGTATATGGTTCTTGGATTATCATGTTGATCTTGTCACCCTTATTATAATTTGATTGGGTTTAATGATGATGCTTAATTGGGATTGAGTTGGAGGAACCTTCTCAATGTTTAACAACCACCATGATAGTTAAATAAAATTTATTCCTTTGTTGTAGGAAAAAAATTGGCTTTTCACAAAACATATTAACCGTACAGCCTCCACCAGCCCTATATGCATGTAGTGATAGCAATTATTCTGTTCATTACTCTTGTGTTACCTTGCCAGCATATTCCATGTGCTGACCCGTTTCGGGCTACAACATTCATGTTGCAGACTTTTCAGACGACGAGTAAGGAGCCATAGGTCGTTGTCTTTCACTCAGTGATGCCATTGGAGTTGATGGACTCACTTTATCTTCCAAGCGTTCCGCTGTTACCGATTTAGATGGCCTTAAGCCATATTTATTGTAATAGTTCTCTTTTGAGACATTCGATGTAATAAGTGTGTGATTGCTACTCTGTTATAAATCCTCAAGTATTGTGTGTGTCAGCATTACCGATCCAGGGATGACACTGATGCACAGAGGTCAGACTGTTTGAGGTATGGTCGCTACAATTCATGATTGTTAATTTTTATTTTTATTGTAGGTTCCCATTCATCATAAAGTTTTCTAGGGATAGAAACTTCCAACTCAAGTTTTTCTTCATAAGATTGCATCAAAGCATCAACGATATGTTTAGTAAAAGCTTTATTTTGACTATAAGCATGCGGAGAATTTAGCACGGATTGCAACAAAGAAATACAATCTATCAAAGAGAAATTATCATAATTTTCCTTGAAATCCAAAATAGTGAGTTCATTGCTATCTAAAGTTTTAATCTCTTCAACCCCACTTTTACCAATTTTTGCATCAAGATCTAAAAACTCCAAATTTTTGGGACGCCTTCTAACTAAAGTTGACTCATCTCCTGTCCCATCATTATCAAGATTCATATTGCAAAACAAAGATTTAATAGGGGACACATCAATAACTTTTATATCTTCATCTTTATTCTCATAAAAACCAGAAGAACACGCTTTCACAAAGCAATCTTTCTTAGCATGCATCCTAGCGGTTCTTTCTTTGCACTCATCAATGGAAATTATCATGGCTTTGAGAGACTCATTGATATCATGCTTAGGTGGAATAGATCTAAGTTTCAAAGAATCAACATCAAGAGAAATTCTATCCACGTTCCTAGCCAATTCATCAATCTTAGGCAATTTTTCTTCAAGCAAAGCATTGAAATTCTTTTGGGCAATCATAAATTCTTTAACACTATTCTAAAAATCAGAGGGCATCTTATTAAAATTTCCATAAGAGTTGTTGTAGGAATTAACATAATTATTAGAGGAATTACTAGGATACGGCCTAGGATTAAAGTTTCCTCTATAAGCGTTGTTACCAAAATTGTTCCTACCAACAAAGTTCGCATCCATATATTCATTATTATTCTCAATCAAAGTAGACAAAGGCATATCATTAGGATAAGAAGAAACACTCTTATTAGCAAACAATTTCATAAGTTCATCCATCTTTCCACTCAAAACATTAATTTCTTCTATCGCATGCACTTTTTTACTAGTAGATCTTTCGGTGTGCCATTGAGAATAATTAACCATAATATTACCTAGGAGTTTAGTAGCTTCTCCTAAAGTGATTTCCATAAAAGTGCCTCCCGCGGCCGAATCTAAAAGATTTCTAGAAGCAAAATTTAATCCGGCATAATTTTTTTGTATAATCATCCATAAGTTCAAACCATGAGTAGGGCAATTACGTATCATTAGTTTCATCCTCTCCCACGCTTGTGCAACATGTTCATGATCAAGTTGCTTAAAATTCATAATATTGTTTCTAAGAGAGATGATTTTAGCGGGAGGAAAATACTTAGAGGTAAAAGCATCTTTGCACTTATTCCAAGAATCAATACTATTTTTAGGCAAAGACGAAAACTAGGTTTTAGCACGATCTCTAAGAGAAAACGGAAATAGCTTCAATTTAACAATGTCATTATCCACATCTTTCTTCTTTTGCATATCACACAAATCAACAAAGCTATTTAGATGGGTAGCGGCATCTTCACTGGGAAGGCCGGCGAATTGATCTTTCATGACAAGATTCAGCAAAGCAGCATTAATTTCACAAGATCAGCTTCGGTAAGAGGAGCAATCGGAATGCTAAGAAAATCATTGTTGTTGGTATTGGCAAAGTCACACAATTTAGTATTATCTTGAGCCATCGTGACAAGCAAGCAGTCCAACACACGAGCAAACAAGAAGCAAGCGAAAAAGAGGGCGAACGGAAAAGAGAGAGTGAATAAAATGGCAAGGGTGAAGTGGGGGAGAGGAAAACGAGAGGCAAATGGCAAATAATGTAATGCGAGGGATAGGAGTTTGTGATGGGTACTTGGTATGTCTTGACTTGTGTAGACTCGGTAACGGCGCCAAAAATGGCTTGTTGTTGGGAGTCAAATCTTGACTTGACTTGGCGCACACCTCCCCGGTAACGGTGCCAGAAATCCTTCTTGCTACCTCTTGAGCACTGCGTTGGTTATCCCTTGAAGAGGAAAGGGTGATGCAATAAAGTAGCGTAAGTATTTCCCTCAGTTTTTTAGAACCAAGGTATCAATCCAGTAGGAGGTCACGCTCAAGTCCCTTGCACCTACACAAACAAATAAGAACCTCGCAACCAACACGATAAAGGGGTTGTCAATCCCTTCACGGTCACTTACGAGAGTGAGAGCTGATAGAGATGATAAGATAATATTTTTGGTATTTTTATGATAAAGAGTAAAAGTAAAGAAAGCAAAGTAAACAGTAATGGAAATAACGGGAGATTAATATGATGGAAAATAGACCCGGGGACCATAGGTTTCACTAGTGGCTTCTCTCAAGATAGCATAAGTATTACGGTGGGTGAACGAATTACTGTCGAGCAATTGATAGAATTGAGCATAGTTATGAGAATATCTAGGTAGGATCATGTATATAGGCATCACGTCCGTGACAAGTAGACCGACTCCTGCCTGCATCTACTACTATTACTCCACACATCGACCGCTATCCAGCATGCATCTAGAGTATTAAGTTCATGAGAACGGAGTAACGCTTTAAGCAAGATGACATGATGTAGAGGGATAAACTCATGCAATATGATATAAACCCCATCTTTTTATCCTCAATGGCAACAATACAATACGTGTCGTTTCCCCTACTGTCACCGGGAACGAGCACCGCAAGATTGAACCCAAAGCTAAGCACTTCTCCCATTGCAAGAAAGATCAATCTAGTAGGCCAAACCAAACTGATAATTTGAAGAGACTTGCAAAGATAACCAATCATACATAAAAGAATTCAGAGAAGATTCAAATATTGTTCATAGATAATCTTGATCATAAACCCACAATTCATCGGATCTCGACAAACACACCGCAAAAGAAGATTACATCGAATAGATCTCCAAGAGAATCGAGGAGAACTTTGTATTGAGATCCAAAGAGAGAGAAGAAGCCATCTAGCTAATAACTATGGACCCGAAGGTCTGAGGTAAACTACTCACACATCATCGGAGAGGCTATGGTGTTGATGTAGAAGCCCTCTGTGATCAATGCCCCCTCTGGCAGGACGCCGGAAAAGGCCCCAAGATGGGATCTCACGGGTACAGAAGGTTGCGGCGGTGGAATTAGGTTTTCATGGTGCTCCTCGATGGTTTGGGGGTACGTAGGTATATATAGGAGGAAGAAGTAGGTCGGTGGAGCCACGAGGGGCCCACGAGGGTGGAGGGCGCGCCTGGGGGGGGGTAGGCGCGCCCCCTGCCTCGTGGCCGCCACGTTGGTTGCTTGACGTCCACTCCAAGTCCTGTGGATCACGTTTGTTCCAAAAATCACGCTCCCGAAGGTTTCATTCCGTTTGGACTCCGTTTGATATCCTTTTTCTGTGAAACACTGAAATAGGCAAAAAACAGCAATTTGGGTTGGGCCTCCGGTTAATATGTTAGTTCCAAAAATAATATAGAAGTGTATAAATAAGCCCATTAAACATCCAAAATAGAATATATAATAGCATGAAACAATCAAAAATTATAGATACGTTGGAGACGTATCATACACCCAAGGTGAATGGTTTATTGAAGCTCGATCGTAGTGATACACATATTCATAATATTGAAGCCAAAAGATGCAAAGTTAATAATGATAGTGCAACTTATTTGTGGCACTACCGTTTAGGTCATATTGGTGTAAAGCGCATGAAGAAAATCCATGCTGATGGGCTTTTGGAATCACTTGATTATGAATCAGTTGATGCTTGCGAACCATGCCTTATGGGCAAGATGACTGAGACTCCGTTCTCCGGAACAATGGAGCGAGCAACTGACTTATTGGAAATAATACATACTGATGTATGCGATCCAATGAGTGTTGTGGCTCACGGCGGGTATCGTTATTTTCTGACCTTCACAGATGATTTGAGCAGATATGGGTATATCTACTTGATGAAACATAAGTCTGAAACATTTGAAAAGTTCATATAATTTCATAGTGAAGTGGAAAATCATCGTAACAAGAAAATAAAGTTTCTATGATCTGATCGTGGAGGAAAATATTTGATTTACGAGTTTGGTCTTCATTTGGAACAATGCGGAATAGTTTCGCAACTCACGCCACCTGGAACACCACAGCGTAACGGTGTGTCCGAACATCGTAACCGTACTTTATTAGATATGGTGCAATCTATGATGTCTCTTACCGATTTACCACTATCGTTTTGGGGTTATGCATTAGAGAAAGCTGCATTCACGTTAAATAGGGCACCATCTAAATCCATTGAGATGACTCTATATGAACTATGGTTTGGGAAGAAACCAAAGTTGTCATTTCTTAAAGTTTGGGGTTGAGGTGCTTATGTGAAAAAGTTTCATCCTGGTAAGCTCAAACCCAAATCGGAGAAATGTGTCTTCATAGGATACCCAAAGGAGACAGTTGGGTACACCTTCTATCACAGATCTGAAGGCAAGACATTTGTTGCTTAGAATGGATCCTTTCTAGAGAAGGAGTTTCTCTCGAAAGAAGTGAGTGGGAGGAAAGTAGAACTTGATGAGGTAACTGTACCTGCTCCCTTATTGGAGAGTAGTTCATCACAGAAACCAGTTCCTGTGACACCTACACCAATTAGTGAGGAAGCTAATGATGATGATCATGAAACTTCGGATCAAGTTACTACCAAACCTTGTAGGCCAACCAGAGTAAGATCCGCACCAGAGTGGTACGGTAATCCTGTTCTAGAGGTCATGTTACTTGAACATGACAAACCTAGAAACTATGAGGAAGCGATGATGAGCCCAGATTCCGCAAAATGGCTTGAGGCCATGAAATCTGAGATGGGATCCATGTATGAGAACAAAGTGTGGATTTTGGTTGACTTGCTCGATGATCGGCAAGCCATAGAAAATAAATGGATCTTCAAGAGGAAGACAGACGTTGATAGTAGTGTTACTATCTACAAAGCTAGACTTGTTGAAAAAGGTTTTTGACAAAGTTCAAGGTGTTGACTACGATGAGATTTTCTCACTCGTAGCGATGCTTAAGTCTGTCTGAATCATGTTAGCAAATTGCCACATTTTATGAAATCTGGCAAATGGATGTCAAAACTACATTCCTTAATGGATTTCTTAAAAAAGAGTTGTATATGATGCAACCAGAAGGTTATTTCGATCCTAAAGGTGCTAACAAAATGTGCAAGCTCCAGCGATCCATCTATGGACTGGTGCAAGCATCTCGGAGTTGGAATATACGCTTTGATGAGTTGATCAAAGCATATAGTTTTATACAGACTTGCGGTGAAGCCTGTATTTACAAGAAAGTGAGTGGGAGCACTACAACATTTCTGATAAATATATGTGAATGACATATTGTTGATCGGAAAAATGTAGAATTTTCTGGAAAGCATAAAGGAGTATTTGAAAGGAGTTTTTCAAAGAAAGACCTCGGTGAAGCTGCTTACATATTGAGCATCAAGATCTATAGAGATAGATCAAGACGCTTGATATGTTTTTTTCAATGAGTACATACCTTGACAAGATTTTGAAGTAGTTCAAAATGGAACAGTCAAAGAAAGAGTTCTTGCCTGTGTTACAAGGTGTGAAATTGAGTAAGACTCAAAACCCGACCACGGAAGAAGATAGAAAGAGAATGAAAGTCATTCACTATGCCTCAGCCATAGGTTCTATAAAGTATGCCATGCTGTGTACCAGATCTATTGTATACCCTACACTGAGTTTGGCAAGGGAGTACAATAGTGATCTAGGAGTAGATCACTGGACAGCGGTCAAAATTATCCTTAGTGAAATAAGGATATGTTTCTCGATTATGGAGGTGACAAAAGGTTCGTCGTAAAGGGTTACGTCGATGCAAGTTTTGACACTGATCCAGATGACTCTAAGTCTCAATCTAGATACATATTGAAAGTGGGAGCAATTAGCTAGAGTAGCTCCGTGCAGAGCATTGTTGACATAGAAATTTGCAAAATACATACGGATCTGAATATGGCAGACCCGTTGACTAAACTTCTCTCACAAGCAAAACATGATCACACCTTAGTACTCTTTGGGTGTTAATCACATGGCGATGTGAACTAAGATTACTGACTCTAGTAAACCCTTTGAGTGTTGGTCACATGGCGATGTGAACTATGGGTGTTAATCACATGGTGATGTGAACTATTGGTGTTAAATCACATGGCGATGTGAACTAGATTATTAACTCTAGTGCAAGTGGGAGACTGAAGGAAATATGCCCTAGAGGCAATAATAAAGTTATTATTTATTTCCTTATTTCATGATAAATATTTATTATTCATGCTAGAATTGTATTAACCAGAAACATAATACATGTGTGAATACATAGACAAACAGAGTGTCACTAGTATGCCTCTACTTGACTAGCTCGTTGATCAAAGATGGTTAAGTTTCCTAACCATAGACATGAGTTGTCATTTGATAAACGAGATCACATCATTAGGAGAATGATGTGATTGACTTGACCCATTCCGTTAGCTTAGCACTTGATCGTTTTAGTTTACTGCTATTGCTTTCTTCATAACTTATACATGTTCCTATGACTATGAGATTATGCAACTCCCGATTACCGGAGGAACACTTTGTGTGCTACCAAACGTCACAACATAACTGGGTGATTATAAAGGTGCTCTACAGGTGTCTCCAATGGTACTTGTTGAGTTGGCATAGATCGAGATTAGGATTTGTCACTCCGATTGTCGGAGAGGTATCTCTGGGCCTCTCGGTAATGCACATCTATAAGCCTTGCAAGCAATGCAACTAGTGAGTTAGTTGCAGGATGATGCATTACAGAACGAGTAAAGAGACTTGCCGGTAACGAGATTGAGTTAGGTATTGAGATACCGACGATCGAATCTCGGGCAAGTAACATACCGATGACAAAGGGAACAACGTATGTTGTTACGCGGTTTGACCGATAAAGATCTTCGTAGAATATGTAGGAACCAATATGAGCATCCAGGTTCCGCTATTGGTTATTGACCGGAGATGTGTCTCGGTCATGTCTACATAGTTCTCGAACCCGTAGGGTCCGCACGCTTAAAGTTCTGTGACGATCGGTATTACGAGTTTATGTGTTTTGATGTACCGAAGGTAGTTCGGAGTCCCGGATATGATCACGGGCATGACGAGGAGTCTCAAAATGGTCGAGACATAAAGATCGATATATTGGAAGCCTATATTTGGACATCAGAATGGTTCCGGGTGAAATCGGGATTTTACCGGAGTACCGGGAGGTTACCGGAACCCCCCGGTAATTGTATGGGCCTTAATGGGCCATAGTGGAGATAGAGAGAGGTGGCCAGGGCAGGCCGCACGCCCCTCCCCCTCTGGTCCGAATTGGACTTGGAGGGGGGGGGGCAGCGCCCCCCCCCTTTCCTTCCTCCCTCTCTCCCCCTTCCTTCTCTCCTAGTCCAAATAGGGAAGGGGGGGATCCTACTCCCGGTGGGAGTAGGACTCCTCCAGGGCGCGCCATATCTAGGCCGGCCCTCCCCCTCCTCCACTCCTTTATATACATGGCCAGGGGGCACCCCATAGACACACAAGTTGATCATTCATCTTTCTTAGCCGTGTGCGGTGCCCCCCTCCACATAATCCACCTCGGTCATATCGTAGCGGTGCTTAGGCGAAGCCCTGCGTCGGTAACTTCATCAACACCGTCATCACGCCGTCGTGCTGATGAAGCTCTTCCCCGAAGCTCTACTGGATCGTGAGTTCGCGGTACGTCACCGAGCTGAACGTGTGCAGATCGCGGAGGTGCCGTACGTTCAGTACTGAGGATCGGTCGATCGTGAAGACGTACGACTACATCAACCACGTTGTCATAACGCTTCCGCTTTCGGTCTACGAGGGTACGTGGACAACACTCTCCCCTCTCGTTGCTATGCATCACCATGATCTTGCGTGTGCGTAGGATTTTTTTTGAAATTACTACGTTCCCCAACAGTAGCATGAATAGAGTTTGAGACGAGAAAAGCATAGATAGCTAGAGGAAGTTCTTAGGCATTCTTGTCCATTCATTTGGAAAAAGAAGAAGAGCCAAACAATCAAAGCAACAAATGGATGTCCTCGAATGGGAGAAATATGCAATCAACATGCTCACACAATAAAATGGCAAATGAAATATGTGGCAACGCATGCAAAAACACTCTAGCATCTATCAAGCAATTGGCGATGACTAGGTCATCTACATATGAGTATATTGACTTAGGAGTCAAATGAGAACATTCGATCATAGGTCATACTCATCGTTTAAGCACAAGTGGGTTACCACTTTTACATAAAGCATTATTGTGTTCACACCATTAGAGTTGCTTTAACTCAATTCTTAGAGTAAAGCTTCCCCTAGATGTGATATCCCCCCTAAGAGGGATGAACTAACCTTGGGTTTTGTCGATGATGAGTTCATGTAGATGTTGAAGATGTGGATGCTCAATGTTGATGTAGATCATTTGGAGCAATCCATTGGAGTGAGTTGCACTTTCAATACCTACATGGGTTAGTCCCACAAGGAACAAACAAGGATATCCATAGACATAGAGTGAAGTTCACACAAGATGATGTCCATGAAAGCATTAGGTTACCTTGTCCCTTGTCCTACCAACAAGAGGGTTTGTGACCCCTTGAACTAATGCAAGATGTGGAAGTAGTTTGCACTTGTTCTCGCCAAAATGATATGAGTGAAGTATGTTGGCGGAGTCACCATCAAGAACTCTCTAGTTCTTCTTCTTCGGGATCCACATCAGCTTGATGGGAATCCTTGGAGTTGTAGTCGTACTTGATGAAGTAGAACTTGATGTAGTCTTGGGGACCCACTTGACCAAGGCCTTAGGAGCTTCTTCAAATGCATCAATCTCCTCTTGACGCTTGTCCTTGCCCTTTCGCTTGAGGTCTTGTGGTGGAAGATCATCTTGAGCTTGTGTCCCCTCGAAGGAAGTGGGATCATACTTCTCTTGTTGAGGAACAAACTTCGTCTTGGGGTATTGATCTTATTCCCACTCAACTCCATTGGCATTGAACTTTCGTTCAAAACCAACACCTTGATTCTTCCGGTGCCTTCCTTGCTTGCGTACAATTTCCTCAAATTGCTTACTTCCGGCAAGGCTCTTGTAAACACCTTTCTCTATAATCCCTTCAATAAGCTATTTTCTTGCTCAAGTGTAACTTGGCTAAGAGAATCATTAGTGGAATAAAGAGAACTACTAGAAGCAACAACATTGGATTTAACATGATTATTGTTACTACTAGAATAAGAATCTTTCTTGCTCTTGTTACTAGATTTTACTTGTGGCATGTAAGTAGACAAGAGTAAATGCTTAGCAATGTAAGAAGAACTTTTGTTACGAAGATCATCATTGATTGCTTTTAAGAACCCATGCTCTTGCTCTAGATTGAGCTTTTCAAAGCGTAGCTTCTCATGAGTCTTTAAAAGCTCTCGATGATCTTCTAAGGTAGTTTCATGAGCTAACTTAAGAGTGTTTAGTTCTTTAGTTAGACGCTCAATCTTATCATTGTCATTCGTTTTATCTTGATTAGCATGATTAATAGCAAGTTCATCATAGTTTTCATCACTAGAGTTGTCAACAAGTAAATCATCATCACCTAGAAAATCATTTTTATCACTATTGAAATCAACATACTCGGGGTGTGATACCTTTGGGCCTTTAGCCATGAAGCATCTTCCAATTACTTCATTTGGTGATTCAAATATGTCATAGGAGTTGGTTGACACAAGTGCTAGACCGGCAACACCTTCATCTTGAGTATATTCGAAGTCGGAGTGATAAGTTCTCTCAGAGTGATGGTCGGAGTCAGAGCCGGATACCCATTCACCAACGTGAGCTTGATGTCTTCGTTTTGTGTAGCTCCTTGATGACTTGTCCTTCCTCTCCGAATCCTTGCTTCTGCGAGAGGTTCTTCGTTCATAACGATCATCTCTACTCCTTCTCTCTCTTGGAGGTGATTCTTCTCTATTGCTTCTTCTTTTAGGCGAGTCTTCTCTTCTTTTGTAGGGAGCCGTACACTCATTGGAGTAGTGTCTGGGTCTTCCACAATTGTAGCAATTACGCTCACGACTTGAAGATCTTTTGTCATTGCAGGACCTTAACTTGGAACTTCTTTCCTTGCTTCTACTCTTGTAGAACTTGTTGAAGTTCTTCACCATTAGGCTCAATTCCTCATTGAAGGCTTGTTTCTCACTTGATGATGTAGGAGCATCACATGAGGCTTTGTAAGCACCACTTGACTTGTTGTGAAGCTCTTCTTTATCCTTGAGTGACATCTCATGAGCAACAATTCTTCCAATGACTTCCGTTGGCTTGAGATCTTTGTAATTGGGCATCATTTGGATCAAAGTGCACATGGTGTCATATTTTCCATCCAAGGCTCTTAGGATCTTCTTGATGATGAATCTGTCGGTCATCTCTTCACTTCCTAAGCCGGCAATCTCATTTGTGATGAGAGCAAGCCTAGAGTACATTTCAGCGACACCTTCACCATCCTTCATTTTGAACTTGTCATGCTGACTTTGAAGCACATCCAATTTGGATTCCTTGACGGAGTCGGTACCTTCGTTCATATCAATCAAAGTATCCCAAATTTCCTTTGCATTCTCAAGACTGCTGACTTTGTTGAATTCTTCGGGGCACAATCCGTTGAAGAGGATATCGCAAGCTTGAGCATTATATTGCAACTTCTTCAATTATTCCGCAGTAGCTTCACGATTCGGTTCTCTCCCATCAAAGAATTCACCTTGGAAGCAAATACACATAATAGCCCAAACGGCGGGGTTATGTCCAAGAATATGCATTTTCATCTTATGCTTCCAACTAGCAAAATTAGTACCATCAAAGTAAGGACCTCTACGGTGGTAATTTCCCTCGCTAGACGCCATACTCTCCTAGGTTGTGAAACCAAGGCTATGATCACCAAAGCTATGGAAATCAAGGCAAATGGAGTCCAAAGCTCCAATACCACTTGTAGGATCAAAAGTATGTCTAGAGGGGGGTGATTAGACTACTTGACTAAATAAAAATCTAGCCTTTTCCCAATTTTAAGTCTTGGCAGATTTTAGCAACTTAGCACAAGTCAAGCAATCAACCTACACATGCAAATCTAAGAGTATAGCAGCGGAATGTAAATCATTGCATATGAAGGTAAAAGGGAGGAGTTTGAAGGGAGCAAACACAATGTAGACACGGAGATTTTTGGCGTGGTTCCGATAGGTGGTGCTATCGTACATCCATGTTGATGGAGACTTCAACCCACGAAGGGTAACGGCTGCACGAGTCCATGGAGGGCTCCACCCATGAAGGGTCCATGAAGAAGCAACCTTGTCTATCCCACCATGGCCATCGCCCATGAAGGACTTGCCTCACTAGGGTAGATCTTCACGAAGTAGGCGATCTCCTTGCCCGTACAAACTCCTTGGTTCAACTCCACAATCTTGACGGAGGCTCCCAAGTGACACCTAACCAATCTAGGAGACACCACTCTCCGAAAGGTAATGGATGATGTGTTGATGATGAACTCCTTGCTCTTGTCCTTCAAATGATAGTCTCCCCAACACTCAACTCTCTCTCACATATTTGGATTTGGTGGAAAGATGATTTTAGTGGAAAGCAACTTGGGGAAGGCTAGAGATCAAGATTCTTGTGGTTGGATTGGAATATCTTGGTCTCAACACATGAGTAGGTGGTTCTCTCTCAGAAAATGAATGCTGGAAGTGTAGGCACGTTCTGATGGCTCTCTCCCCGAATGGAGAATGGGTGGAGGGGTATATATAGCCTCCACACAAAATCTAACCGTTACACACAATTTACCAAACTCGATGGGACCGAATACTCAAACTCGGTCAGACCGATTTAGTTCAAAATGTGAACGTTAGGATTTTCGGTGGGACCGACATGTCAACTCGGTGGGACCGATTTCATTAGGGTTAGGGCATAACGTAATCTCGGTGAGACCGATCACATGAACTCGGTGAGACCGGTTTTTGTAATAGGCAAACAGAGAGTTGGTCAGGCAACTCGGTGGGACCGATTCGCTCATTTTAGTGAAACCGAAACGTTACGAAAAGGAAACAGAGAGTTTGCATTGCGAACTCGGTGGGACCGATCGCTCATCTCGGTTAGACCGAAACGTTACGAAGGGAAACAGAGAGTTTGCAATCCCATCTCGGTGAGACCGAGATCCCTATCGGTGAGATCGAGCTGATTAGGGTTTCTGGCTATGGCTATGTCAAATGAACTCGGTGGCGCCGGATAGATCAAATCGGTGGGGTCGAGTTTGACTTTTTGTTTGGGACATATGTGGATATGAGAAAGTGGTTGAGGGCTTTTGGAGCATATCACTAAGCATTTTGAGCAAGCAAGCCATTAAACAACACCTCATCCCCTTTTAATAGTATTGGCTTTTCCTATGGACTCAATGTGATCTTGGATCACTAAAATGAAAATGTAGAGTCTTGAGCTTGAGCCAATATGTGTCCTTAGCATTTTGAGGGGTCCACATCTCTAGTCCATGCCATGCCAATCATTGAACTTTCTGAAATGATCATCTTGAAAGAATATTAGTTCAATGAGCTATATGTTGTTAAGAAGTACCAAAACCACCTAGGGATTAGTTGCACTTTCAGCAACACACACCACGATTCCCAAGCCGTGTGCGGCGTCCCCTCTCCCTCTAGTTCTAGTTCCTCCTCCGTCCACATCCGTAGTGCTTGGCGAAGCCCTGTGGAATAGTTTCACCACCACCGTCACCACACCGTCATGCTGCCGGAACTCATCTACTACTTCGCCTCTCTTGCTGGATCGAGAAGGCAAGGACGTCATCGGGCTGAACGTGTGCTGAACGCGGAGGTGCCATACGTTCGGTAGTTGATCGGGACGGATCGTGAAGGTGTACGACTACATCAACCGCGTTGATAAACGCTTCTGCTTGGCGATCTACAAGGGTATGTAGATGCTCTCCCCCTCTCGTAGCTATGCATCTCCATGGATAGATCTTGCGTGTGCGTAGAATTTTTTTTGTTTTCCATGCAACGTTCCCAATAGTAGCATCATGAGCCAGGTCTATGCATAGATGATATGCACGAGTAGAACACAAAAGAGTTGTGCACGATGATGTTTATATTGCTTCCCACCAATGTCTTATTTTGATTCGGCGGCATTGTGGGATGAAGCGGCTCGGACCAACCTTACATGTCCACGTACATGAGACCGGTTCCACCGACTGACATGCAACTTGTTTTGCATAAAGGTGGCTGGCGGGTATCTGTTCCTCCCACTTTAGTTGAATCGGATTTGACTACGGCGGTCCTTGCAGAAGGTTAAATAGCAACTTGATAATCACCATTGTGTTTGCCGTAGGTAAGAACGGTTCTTGGTAGTTGCCCGTAGCAGCCACGTAAAACTTGCAACAACAAAATAGAGGACGTCTAACTTGTTTTTGCAGGGCATGTTGTGATGTGATATGGTCAAGATGTTGATATGATATATGTTGATGTATGAGATGATCATGTTTTGTAATAAGTTCACGACTTGCATGTCGATGAGTACGACAACCGGCAGGAGCCTTAGGGTTGTCTTTAATTATTGTATGACCTGTGTGTCAATCACTTAAGCGTCATGTGATTGCTTTACTTTATCGTCGTGTTAGCAATTGTTGTAGAAGCAATAGTTGGCGAGACGACCCCGACGCAATGATGGAGATCAAGGTGTCACGTGCCAGTGACAGTGGAGATCATGACAATGATTTGGAGATGGAGATCAAAAGCACAAGATGATGATGGCCACATCATGTCACATATTTTTGATTGCATGTGATGTTTATCCTTTATGCATCTTATTTTGCTTAGAAACGACGGTAGCATTATAAGATGATCCCTTCACTTAATTTCAAGATAAAAGTGTTCTCCTCGAGTATGCACCGTTGCTAAAGTTCGTCGTTTCGAAGCACCTCGTGATGACCGGGTGTGATAGATTCTACGTTCACATACAACGGGTGTAAGACAGTTTTGCACATGCAGAATACTTGGGTTAAACTTGACGAGCCTAGCATGTACAAACATGGTCTCGAAACACTGGAGACCGAAAGGTCGAGCGTGAGTCATATAGTAGATATGAACAACATAGAGATGTTCACCACTGAAGACTACCCCATCTCACGTGATGATCGGACATGGGTTAGTTGAATTGGATCATGTGTCACTTAGACAACTTGAGGGATGTTGATTTAAGTAGGAGTTCATTAGTAATTTGATTATTTGAACTAAAATTTATCATGAACTTAGTCTTAATAGTTTTTGCATATCTATGTTGTAGATCAATGGCCCGTGCTACCGTTCCTTTGAATTTTAATGCGTTCTTAGAGAAAGCTAAGTTGAAAGATGATGGTAGCAACTACACGGACTAGGTTCGTAACTTGAGGATTATCCTCATTGCTACACAGAAGAATTATGTCCTTGATGCACCGCTAGGTGACAGACCTGCTGTAGGAGCTGAAGCAGATGTTATGAACATCTGGCAAGCTCGGTCTGATGACTACTCGATAGTTCAGTGTGCCATGCTTTACGGCTTAGAACTGGGACTTCAAAAGCGTTTTGAATGCCACGAAGCATATGAGATGTTCCAAGAGCTAAAGTTAATATTTCAAGCAAACGCCTGGGTTGAGAGATATGAAGTCTCCAACAAGTTCTTTAGCTGTAAGATGAAGGAGAACAGTTCTATCAGTGAACACATACTCAAAATGTCTGGGTATCATAACCACTTGACTCAACTAGGAATTGATCTTCCAGTTGAGAGTGTTATTGACAGAGTTCTTCAGTCACTGCCACCAAGCTACAAAGGCTTCATGATGAACTATAATATGCAAGGGATGACAAAAATGATTCCCGAGCTCTTCGCGATGCTGAAATCGGCGGAGGTAGAAATCAAGAAGGAGCATCAAGTGTTGATGGTTAACAAGACCACTAGTTTCAAGAAAATGGGCAAGGTAAAGAAGGGGAACTTCAAGAAGAATGGCAAGCAAGTTGCCACTCCCGTGAAGAAGCCCAAAGCTGGACCCAAGCCTGAAACTGAGTGCTTCTACTGCAAAGGAAATGGTCACTAGAAGCGGAACTGCCCCAAATACTTGGCAGATAAGAAGGATGGCAAAGTGAACAAAGGTATATTTGATATACATGGTATTCACGTGTTCCTTACTAATGCTCGTAGTAGCGCCTGGGTATTTGATACCATTTCGGTTGCTCATATTTGTAACTCGAAACAAGAGCTGCGGAATAAACGAAGAGTTGGCTAAGGACGAGGTGACGATGCGCGTTAGGAATAGTTCCAAGGTTGATGTGATCGCTGTCAGCATGCTACCTCTACATCTACCTTCGAGATTAGTTTTAGACCTCAATAATTGTTATTTGATTCCAGCGTTGAGCATGAACATTATATCTGGATCTTGTTTATTGTGATACGGTTATTCATTTAAGTCAGAGAATAATGGTTTTCTACTATATGAGTAATATCTTTTATGGTCATGTACCTTTAATGAATGGTCTATTCTTGTTGAATCTCGATCGTAGTGATACACATATTCATAATATTGATGCCAAAAGATGCAAAGTTGATAATAATAGTGCAACATACTTATGGCACTGTCGTTTAGGTCATATTGGTGTAAAGCGCATGAAGAAACTCCATGCGGATGGACTTTTGGAATCACTTGATTATGAATCATTTGATACCTGCGAACCATGCATCATGGGTAAGATGACTAAAACTCCGTTCTCCGGAACAATGGAGCGAGCTAATGACTTATTGGAAATAATACATACCGATGTATGCGGTCCAATGAGTGTTGAAGCACGCGGCAGGTATCGTTATTTTCTAACCTTCACAGATGATTTGAGTAGGTATGGGTATATCTACTTGATGAAACACAAGTCTGAAACATTTGAAAAGTTCAAAGAATTTCAGAGTAAAGTGGAGAATCATCTAATAAGAAAATAAAGTTTCTACGATCTGATCGCGGAGGCAGATATTTGAGTACGAGTTTGGCCTTCATTTAATACAATGTGGAATTGTTTCAAAACTCATGCCACCTGGAACACCACAGCGTAATGGTGTGTCCGAACATTCTTTATTAGATATGGTGCATTCTATGATGTCTCTTCCCGATTTGCCTTTATCATTTCGGGGTTATGCATTAGAGACAGCCGCATTCACGTTAAATAGGGCATCATCTAAATCTGTTTAGACGACACCGTATGAACTATGGTTTCGAAAGAAACCTAAGCTGTCATTTCTTCAAGTTTTGGGATGCGACGCTTATGTCAAAAGGCTTCAGCCTGATAAGCTCGAACCCAAAGCGGAGAAGTGCGTCCTCATAGGATACCCTAAAGAGACTATTGGGTATACCTTCTACCACAGATCCGAAGGCAAGATCTTTGTTGCTAAGAATAGGTCATTTCTAGAGAAGGAGTTTCTCTCAAAAGAAGTGAATGGGAGAAAAGTAGAACTTGATGAGGTAACTGTACCTTCTCTTGAATTGGAAAGTAGCACATCAGAGAAAACTGTTCCCGTGATGGCTACTCCAACTAGAGAAGAAGCTAATGATGATGATCATGAATCTTCGGATCAAGTTATTACTGAACCTCGTAGGTCGACCAGAACGCGTACCACACCAAAGTTTGCGTAATCCTGTCCTGGAAGTCATGTTGTTAGACAATGACGAACCAACGAACTATGAAGAAGCTATGATGAGCCCAGATTCCGACAAATGGCTTGAGGCCATGAAATCTGAGATAGGATCCATGTATGAGAACAAAGTGTGGACTTTGGTGGACTTGCCCGATGATCAGCAAGCCATTGAGAATAAATGGATCTTCAAGAAGAAGACGAACGCTGACGGTAATATCACTCTCTACAAAGCTTGACTTGTCGCAAAAGGTTTTCGACAAGTTCAAGGGGTTGACTACGATGAGACTTTCTCACCCATAGCGATGCTTAAGTCTGTCCGAATCATGTTAGCAATTGCCGCATTTTATGATTATTAAATCTGGCAAATGGACGTCAAAACTGCATTCCTTAACGGGTTTCTTAAAGAAGAGTTGTATATGATGCAACCAGAAGGTTTTGTCCATCCTAAAGGTGCTAACAAAGTGTGTAAGCTCTAGCGATCCATCTATGGACTGGTGCAAGCATCTCGGAGTTGGAATATACGCTTTGATGATGTGATCAAAGCATTCGGTTTTATACAGAATTACGGTGAAGCCTGTATTTACAAGAAAGTGAGTGGGAGCTCTGTAACATTTCTGATATTATATGTGGATGACATATTGCTAATTGGAAATGATATAGATTTTCTGGATAGCATAAAAGGATACTTGAATAAGAATTTTTCAATGAAAGACCTCGGTGAAGCTTCTTATATATTGGGCATCAATATCTATAGGGATAGATCAAGACGCTTAATAGGAATTTCACAAAGCACATACCTTGACAAAGTTCTGAAGAAGTTCAAATGGACCAGTCAAAGAAAGGGTTCTTGCCTGTGTTGCAAGGTGTGAAATTGAGTCAGACTCAAAGTTCGACCCCGACAGAAGATAGAGAGAAAATGAAAGTCATTCCCTATGCCTCAGCCATAGGTTCTATTATGTATGACATGTTGTGTATCAAACCTGATGTGTGTCTTGCCATAAGTTTGGCAGGGAGGTACCAAAATAATCCAGGAGTGGATCACTGGACAACGGTCAAGAATATTCTGAAGTACCTGAAAAGGACCAAGGATATGTTCCTCGTTTATGGAGGTGACGAAGAGCTCGTCGTAAAGGGTAACGTCGATGGTAGCTTCGACACAGATCCGGATGACACTAAGTCACAAACCGGATACATATTTATATTGAATGGTGGAGCTGTCAGTTGGTGCAGTTCCAAGTAGAGCGTTGTGGCGGGATCCATGTGTGAAGCAGAGTGCATAGCTGCTTCGGAAGCGGCGCATGAAGGAGTCTGGATGAAGGAGTTCATATCCAATCTCGGTGTAATATCCAGTGCATCGGGTCCAATGACAAACTTTTGCGACAACACTTAAGCAATTGCCTTAGCGAAGGAATCCAAATTTCACAAGAGAACCAAACACATCAAGAGACGCGTAAACTCCATTCGTGAAAATGTCAAGGATGCGTTGTCTCAAATTTGAGTTGTCCCATTTAATTGCTTACAACTTAACTTCATCATATAGCACAATTGTTTAATTGTTTCCGAGCAATTCCTCGCCTGGTATCATGCCACTTCATTATAACATTAATTTTTTTATACATACACTTTCAAAATATCGAAGAAATATCCCACCACAACGCACATGGTATCATGTAGTCACGCTAATTTTCCAGACAGTATGTTCACGTCTAAACCTTTTTTCTAGACAATTTAGGCGTTGTTTAGACGCCTAAACTTACTCCTCCGTGAATAGCCCAAGGCC
Source organism: Aegilops tauschii subsp. strangulata (assembly GCF_002575655.3). Lineage (NCBI taxonomy): Eukaryota > Viridiplantae > Streptophyta > Magnoliopsida > Poales > Poaceae > Aegilops > Aegilops tauschii. The sequence continues at coordinate 493,949,844 of NC_053039.3, forward strand.
CAATAAGACATTCCATGTAATGAGATTCATCAAATGCCTGGCGCGGCGTCTATATCTCGCATTAAGCGAGTCCGTAGAGAATCACACGTCATGGTCACGATCATTACTGGGCCAGCCCATTTTCGCGCATAGTTAATGTGAAAAGGAGAAGGAAAAGGGGTGTCGGATGGATAGATCCCTGGTCGCTGCAAAGGTAACCAGCGCACTAAGCAACACGCCAGCGTACATTTAGTGATGTGTATAAGGACACGATCTACTTAAGCGAACGGAGCTGGTTTCTTCGTTTTTTTTTTCATTTTTTCATTTTTTATTTTATTTTTTCTTCTCCATTTTTTCTTTCTTGTTGCATTTGTTTGTTTATTTTCTATTTTTTCTTTATTTTTTTCTTTCTTCTTCGGTTTTCATTTTTTGGTTCCTTTATTTCTTCTGGTTTTCATTCTACATTCTTTGTATATGTCAACTACATTTTTCTAATACACGTTTAACATTTTTCTAACTCAATTTTATCACTTTAATACTATATTGTCAACATTTTTCAATATATATATTAATAAACATATTGCTTGATTAACATGTTTTAATAAATGATCAACATTTTTCCTATACACACTTCTAAAAAAACAAATGCTTGATTAAAAAATTTCAAATACAACATCAACATTTTTTAATCCATGGTCAGCATTTTTATGCAGATTTAAAAAATTTCAAGTTCTTGGTTAACTTTTTATAAATGCAATATTAACATTTTTTAAAACATTCTAAACATTTTTTCTAAACATATTTGACATTTTTCAAATGCTTGATTAATATTTTCAAATATTTATTTAATTTTCTTTCCCAATGCTTTATTAACATTTTTATGTGCATGATCAATTTTTTCATCATTTTTTTAGTACACGGTCAACATTTTTTATGCACATTTTACATTTTTCAAATACTTGTTCAACATTTTTGAAGTGCTTGATTAACAATTTTATATACATGATCAAATTTGTTTCATCATTTTTTTAATACACGGTCAACATTTTTTCTATACACATTTAACATTTCCAAACACTTGCTTAACATTTTTCAAATAATTTTTCAACTTTATTCAAATGCTTGATCAACTTTAAAAAAATACATGATCAAATTAGTTCATACACATTTTTGGTATAAATGATAAACATTTAACATTTTTCAAATGCTCGGTCAACATTTTCCAAATGTTTTTATGTAGAGTGTTTTTAATACATATATATATATATAATATTTAGAATATTTCTAAATATAATTTTTTTCAAAAATAAAGCAAAAACGAAACAAAAAACAGAAAAAGAGGTTGTGGCCTCCTGCGCTCCGAGGCCGGCCCATCTCGGTGTCCCCTTCAGCCGCCGAACATTTGTATAATGTACCTTACAATATTGAACATTTTTATAATACACGATGAACATTTTTATAAAGCACAATAAACATTTTTATAATACCCGATAAACATTTTTCAAATACATGTCAAACATTTTTATAATATAGGATGAACATTTTTATGATACATGATGGTTATTTCTATAATACATATTGAACATTTTTATAATATGGGATTACAATTTTTAAAAACAATAACCATATTCTAAGGCAAAAAATAAAATAAAATAACATATTTATATTTGTTTTGTGAACGTTTTGAAAGAAAAAGAGAAGAAAAGAAAAACAATGTGAAACAAGAACAATGGAAAAAAGAAAGAAGGGGAAAAGCGAAACAGAAATAGTGGGCCGGCCCATCAAGAGTAGCCTTCAGTGAAGGCTCTCTATTCGTCGCGCACGGACGACAAATAATATTTGACGCCTGGATGCTAGATTCAGATCTTCCTCCATGTATCCGTTCAAGTCTCAACTTAGGCTGCCGCTGGCACACTAGTCGCTAGGACAAAACCATCAACAATTGCTCCAGTGTTTTGCTGCCACTATTGGTCAGCGCAGCAGCTGCCGGTAGGGTTGTTATTTGTCAGCCGAAGTGCAAAACCATCACATTGTTAGAGCATCTCTAGTGGCTTGTCTAAATTTGGTAGTCTATATATTCACATACACAATGGTATAAAAAAATAATTCATTTTAGACAACCTCAGTTTTCCAGCGGATTGTTTGAATTTGGTAGTCTATATTTCCAATGGCTATAGTTTGGACGTGGCGCGGGCGTCCTCCTCGTCTCCAACTGCTCCGGATTGGCGTGGGAGAGAGCTCGCGAGGAGCAGCTCTGGTTTGGACATCCTCGCTCGGTAGTCCAAATATAGACGATGTGTAGCTAGTCAGATGGATGTCTAAAATTTAGACCACGCCATACACCAAGCGCTGGAGACGTTTTTTGGCCTCCGGTGGTCTATATTTGGCTTAGACTATGGGATACACTAGCCACTAGAGATGCGCTTAGTTTGCTGCGTCTAAATTAAGAGGTTTCATTTATGAAAATTACAAGCTAGTACTTTGTATTCGATCAATTATAGATTACTAGTAGATAGGCATAAGTTAAGAGATTGACTAAAAGACTAATATGTTAATCTTTTAACTTCATTACATGTCACTTTGATAAGATTACGGACATGTTATCTAGCAAACATTCACGGGGAGTGGGATCCCAGCAAATACCGCAGAGTCGTCTGATCTGGATCTGACAGTGGCAGTTTTTGGCACAAACTGTCCGCAAATTAAACAAACTACCATAGCAGTTTTGTAAAATGCCAGCCCCAGCCACATACACTTCCATCTTGGGCATTCGCGCTTGCCATCCTTGCCGGCGAACGTTCGCCAGGGATTGGCGTATGAAGATTATCATCATGCTTTCAAAGAAAATTGTCAAGTGACTACGAAGACAACAATGATAAGTTTCTTATTTTAGCTACTCCATATGGAACTTGTCTAACACGCTCTAAATATTAGAAATTCAGTATTATATGATTGCTTAGATCAGGAATAAAATAGTTGCAGCATTCATTGCAGATTGGTGATCTTAGACTACAAAAAATAAATAAGCTTTCTTAAAGAACTAAACATATATTGGTATGTTGGATTTCATGTGCGATGATTATCGTCCTAGCACCCCCATCCCTTCCTACAGTCAAATCTTGGCTCTGCCCTCCACAACAAACTAGCTATGATTAGCGATGACATGCACCAATGACGATGTCTACGTGGTCGAAGCCCCGAAGAATCTATATGCTCTTTGAACGCTCGTTCAAGCGGCAGTAATGGTAGTTCGGTGGTCCAGAGACGTCGATATAATTTTTATTATGCTTGAGGTGCTTTAGACTTCTGATGAACTTTTCTAATTGATCCAGATCCTTTTCACAAAATAAATTTCACATTGAAATAACATTGATAGATGTAACCGAGTTAAAAAAGCGTATGCAAACTAAGAGAACATTGACGAACAACAACAACAAATTTCAAGGGGGTGCAAGGGAAATTATTTGGTGAGGTTAAAGAGACTATTTGTGCAATTAAATGGGCATATGTGCTCCAATAAGCACAAGGTCCCCTCCAACCAAAAATAAGGGCATGCCTTATTTTTTTAGTTAGATGAGTCTCCATAGATTGGATCAAGTCTAACTCATGCTTTTTTATGTCAATATAGATTTATAACTGTTATTTCTTTGCTATAGGAGAGTGAACCTATTTTTTGTAGGAAATCTTCTCATCTATTCATCAACTATCATAGACCGTGGACCACCTAGCAACGACTACAATCACTATAGCAAGTTGAACGTGCTTCGCCATCTCCCCACCCTGAAGCTGGGCAAACCTTTACAGTAGTAGATAGTCGAGAAGTCGTCGTGTTAAGTCCCCAACCGGACTAGCGCACCACAAAATCAACATCGCCGATGAAGAGAAGCATAGATTGGAAGGATCCAACATGTAGACATACGAACACAAACGAATGAAAACTAAATGCACGAAAGACGAACGCCGACTATATCCACGAGATCCGCCGGATACACACCAACATACATTCCCCAATGATGCTAGATGCACCACCATGACAAGGGCTAAGAGGGGATGACCTTATTCCATGTATAGGGTGTCGCCGCCCCACCTTCCTAAGAAGAACACAAACCCTAATCGGCCTAATAAACACCTAAAATGAAGCATGAGTCCTCCCACCGGCAAGGCCATGGTCCACCGCGCCTCGTGTCCCTAAGGCAATAGGAGATGAGCTAGATTGATGACGACACCGATGGAAGGAAGAAAGCCCTTTCCGTTTGGGAGCCACCTTTCTTGGGGAGGAGGAAACATTTTAGGGGGGCGGTGGTACGGCAATGTGAACTTTGACCCTGAATCCTAATCGAAGCGACACTAGTTCAAAATAGACCTGCATGTGGGTAGCCGTCCGGATGGCCCAAGCCCAAAAGCCAACATTTGGACTGGGCTCGAGCTCATATTTTCCACCCAAAGTTCGGACCAAAAGCTCGAACAAAGCCCGAATAAGGTTGAAGTAATTATTTGAATAAAAAATAAGTATAATAATGTATTTAATACGAGAGGGCCATTTTGGCTCCCAAGCCCACATGAGCCCGAGAGTGAATAAAAAATGTTAAAAAATACTAAATAAATTTAAAAATTCCAAAAAAAATTCTGGAGAAAGATGAGTGGGTGCATGACGTCCTGCTAAATTTTAGAACATTTGAATGTTCGAGTAGCACTCAACAAAAAAGACAATTTTAGGGTCTGTGAAAAAGTTTACTGTTTGGACCCGACTTTGTTTTTAGCTGAGAGCTACTAAGATGTCCAAATGCTTTGAAATTTGGCACGCACCTCACGCACTAAAATATCTTCCACTAATTTTTTTTGGATTTTTTTGAATTTTTCTAGTATTTGTTTTGAGTTTACTGTTCATCGGTGCAGATAAGCTCGGGTTCAGAATTGGATATTCGATTTAATACCCTAAGAGTAATTATTTTAGAGGGAAAGTATACTGGTCACATGTTTTGGGTTGTGCCAGACATAGGGAATTTCACTTCGGGATTTGTCAAACTCAACCTGAAACCCAGTCCCACCAATCCTTATTCGGCGCCTATACGCACACTCATATAAGGCACGAGTAGGAAGCACCTCGGTTTTGGGAAGCTCCCAGAAGTTTCCTGGACTGGTTTTGGGAAGCTTCTATTCGGTTTTTTCCTTTCTTCGTGTTGGTTTTCTGCATTGGTTTTGTTCGATTTTATTTGATTTCTTTTTTCTAATGCCCAGAATTTTTCAAATTCGTGAAATTTTACCAAATCCATGATTTTTTTACTTTTTGAACGTTTTCCCCTTAAATTCATGAAATTTTTCCTTCAAATACGTGAAAGTTTTTCAAATCTGTGGACATTTTTTAAGAAAACTGTGAACTCAAAAATCATGAACCTTTATCAAATCAGTGGACCACGCAAACTTTTTTGAAATTCACAAACTTCTTGAAATTCAATAACTTGTTTGAAAAGGTCAATGGTCAACGTTTTTTTTTAATTTATGACTTTTTAGATTCATAGTTTTTCTGAAGTCAATGGTTAACTGGTCAATCGATCAACTAGTGTCTATTCCCGGGAAAAAACAATATCGCATTTCTAAAACTTTAGGGCATCGTGCTATGTGAAAGTGGACAGATTTGGCCTTTTTCAAAACTTTAGCACAAAATGAACTGGATCCAAAAAAAAAACACAAAATGGCTGATTTGCATGGCGCCCTGAGCTGAAGCGTCATGCTAAATAGCAAGGCACCTTGGGCTGGGGCGTCATGCTAGCAGTAACGGAAAATGGTTTTGGATCCGGTTCATTTTGTGCTAAAGTTTAAGAAAAGGATCAGATTTGTCCATATTCACCACCAGATTGAGTGAGCGCACTGTTGCTGGGCCAGCCCACGGTAACGGGGCGTGAGCGCCAGCTCGCCAACCAAATCCATAAGAGTTCCTCAAAATTGTCTCAAAAGAAAAAGAGTTCCTCAAAAGAAAAACCAGAGCCATAAGCGCTGACTAGAGCTCTCCCGGCCATAAGATCTGAGTGATCAATCAGATGTTTAGTCTGAAAGTCCTGGTTCTAGTAGTGGTAAACAAAATACACCCACCCAGTTTTGGGGGCCATGCATCCTGCATTCCTGCTTGGGCGAGCGAGCGAGCAAATGATTGTGACAGGTGCATGGGCCACCGGCGCTGCTGCAGATCAGGCCGTGCCGCATGGACCAGCCAGGCCGAGCTCGACTCCCGGGATTCGCGCGGCGCTTCGACCCAACCCAGGTGAGCTCGCTGGTCAGTCAGAGCTCCCATCTGTTCGCGCAGTACATCTACAGTCTCACCCACTACCTTTGCTAATTAATTAAGCACCCTCGTTAAGACTCCCATTCAATGTTGCGATAGACACCTCGGTCAAGCGGGATTTGATTGACGCCCGACTTATGTCATGGAATAATCTCTTGGCTCGTCTGAATTCGATTAAAATCTGACACAAGGTCGGGATGTGTTTTGCCGGAACCTTGCTACATCGAGGTCTTTCACAGTAGACTCTATGTATCATGCACTCACGCATTCTGAGGTACCCATGAGTAATAACAAAAAAAAAAAGCAAAGGTACCACTTAAAGTTAAACTATTCATGTGGTATCTCCGTAGGAGAGTTGTGCTAACCAAAGACAATCTCGCACGGCGCAACTGGTCAGAAAGTAAGAAGTGTTGTTCTTGTACTCATGACTACACAATTAAACACCTCCTTTTTTAATATAAGTTTGCACGATCTACGTGGCCAGTCATCCAAATAGCGTCAAATTTATATACGCCCACAAGTGTTGCCAATATTTTTGGTCAATGGCTGGATGGTATTTCAAATAGGTACAAAACGCTAATAAGGGTGGGAGCATATGTCTTACTATCATTGTTTTGGCTATGTAGAAATAATGTTGTTTTCACTGACAAAAATGTTTCTTCTTTGCAGGTTGTTTTACATTGTACGCACTTGCTTCGTACGTGGTCTATGCTACAGCAAGCGGAGTACCAACCGCTGTTGAAAGTGGTGTGTACGTTGTTGGAGTATGTGGCTATGGAGGTTTTTACCCAACATGGGTGACAACATAATCTTCTGATCGGTCCACCATCTCTTTGGACAAAGGCATAAAGTCGGCCTATGAACTCTACTGTTGCTGAATTTTTGGTTTTTTACCTTTCTGTTGTCAGACTACTGGTGTTTGGCTTTGCGCATCCTAATTATGCAGAGGCCGGTGATACTCTTAATGCTTTGTATCCGTTTGATGCTACATGTTGTGATAGTAAAAGCGCCCTTTATCAGAAGAAAAAAAACTCCCATTGACTATCTTAATACTTAGAGCATTACAACAACAACCCCTACTTCTGAAATATCAAATACATGGAAACACATATGTGTCGATCATCGCGGCTAAACAACGAGTAGCGCACACGGGTCCAAATTATTTGTTCTTAATACATAATCAAAACATAATGCAAACATAAACACTGTTTCGTAGTGCATAATTGAAACAATAAAAGCAAAGTTTACTTATTTCCGGCGTGGATCCACGTATGTTCCACAATATCATTCAGAATTTAGAAGTTGCATATGAACCAGTCGATCTCGTAGTTATCGATGCATCTCTAGAAAATTGGCAATATGCTCCACCTCTTGTTTCGGGAGGTGGACCAGAACACCGGGCTTCTCAAAATCATCCGTACGAGCTGCTCCTTCACTGTCATCCTCGACAATCATGTTGTGCAAGATTAAGCAACACGTCATGAGCTAGCAAAGTGTCTCCACTTCCCATGTCATTGCAGCTTCACAAGCCATACCCTCGTGAGTTTGGAGTGCTACTTCTTGAGCTTGCGTTGATTTTCCCCTTAAAGAGCAAAAGGTGATGCAGCAAAGTAGAGATAAGTATCCAGGTATCAATCCAGTAGAAGGCACAAGCAAGTCTCTAATACATGCACCTGCAAAAACTAACAAACACTTGCACACAATGCGAAAAGGGGTTGTCAATCCCTTCACGATCACGAACAAGAGTGAGATCTAATAGAGATAGGTATAAAAGATAAATAAAATAGCAAAATAAAGTAAATAAAAATAAAGTGCAGCAAAGTATTTTTGGCTTTTTGGTTTATAGATCTGAAAATATATGATGGAAAATAGACCCGGGGGCCATAGGTTTAACTAGAGGCTTCTCTCTTGAAAAAAACCTACGGTGGGTAAACAAACTACTGTTGAACAATTGATAGAAATGCGCATAATTATGAAGACATCTAAGGCAATGATCATGAATATAGGCATCACGTCCGTGACAAGTAGACCGACTCCTGCCTGCATCTACTACTATTACTCCACACATCGACCGACTCCTGCCTGCATCTAGAGTATTAAGTTCATAAGAACAGAGCAACGCTTTAAGTAAGATGACATGACGTAAGGGATAAACTCAAGCAATATGACATAAACCCCATCTCTTTATCCTTGATGGCAACAAATACAATACGTGCCTCGCTACCCCTTCTGTCACTGGGTGAGTGTAACACCCGAATAATTATGCTACAGTAAACCCCTGTTAATGGTGCCATGTCATCATGTTACTGTTGCTAATCTTCGCTTGATCCAAATCGCAATTCAAATCCTAACCGAGTTAAAGTCAAATTTCAACTTTGTCAAACATGAAAACTAAAATGTTCACAGTGTGGCAAATAATCTCTGGATATTTGTCATGTTGAAACAACATTTTTATAATGTGTTTAAATGCTCTCAAGTGAATAAAACAGGGGCTAGCTGCTTAATTTATAAATCTATAAAAAGAAAAGAATAAAAGGTAAATGAGAGAGCCCCCTGTTCCCTGGCCTACTAGAGCCGGCCCAGCCCAACCCCCACACCTGCAGTCGATCCCCTCCCCTCACTGTGCCTTCGACCCCGTCGCTACAGGGGCGCGTCCCCGCTGCACCAGCTCGCCGGCGCCGCCCCGAGGGGACAAGGGCGACGCCTCGGGCGACCCTCCCCCTCTCACGCCACCACTCTCCTTCCCACCATGCAGATATTTCCCCTTGCTCTCCCTCTCGCCCTCTCCTCCTCAGATCCGCCCGCGCACGACTTCGACGCCGCCATGGCTCGCAGCAGCCACGCCCGCTAACCCTACCGTGCTGCGCCACCGTGTCCGTTCGCCTCGGCTCCGTCTCGCTACGCCCCCTGGTGCCAGCCGCTGGGGACCGGAGCTGCTGGAACGAGGCCACGCCGTCGCCTTCACCGATCCCCTCCGCCTCGGCCATCATCTTGCCGTCGATCCGCCTCGCCGACTCCGGCCACCTCGAGCCATCCCCGGGCCTTCTCTGCAACGACAGTGAGCGCCGCCCGTCCTCCCTCTTCCCTCCCTCGTTTCGCTGCATCTAGCGCTACCGCCATGGACGACTGAGCCTAGCTCCGCTATGCGGCTCGCCGCCGTTGCTCTCGTCGTTGTCGTGGCCTTCTGAGCGTGTCGTTGCGCTCGGGGCACCCCTGTGGTGTGGCCGGAGCCCCCGTTTAGCCGCTAGGGCCGCGTGCCGCCGTCCCCCGTAGCACACCAGAACGTCGCCGTCAGCTGCTGCTTCTGCTTCCGCGGCAGCCTGCTGCGGTGCTGCTCCCGCTAGCCGCTGCTATGCACTGCTGCTGCTCCCGCCGCTGGCTGTCGGTGTTGCCGCCCGCTGCCTACCGCTGCCCTGCTCCCACGCACCCTGCAGCGCGCACACGGGCCGCACCCACTTTAGTCAGCCACCGCAGCCCCCTCCCGCTTGCACGCTACTGCTCCAGCTCATCGGCCGCGCGTCCGCGCGCCCGACTGCGCCAGCACCGCCCCTGCTCCTTGACCGCTTCTGCCGCACTCATCTCCGGTCCCTACCGCTGCCGTGCCGCTCGTCCACGCTGCCCGTGGCCCCGCCGCTCCTCTGCACCGCGCCGTTGGGGCTTACACACGCCGCCGCCCCCCGCACGGCCTCGCCTCGCTCGCCCGCACCTGCGCCGCAGTCAGCTCCTGCCGCCCCGCTGTTGCCCCGCGGTTCCATGTTGCGTCGCCGCCCCTGCTCTGTTGCCCCGGCCTCCGTCTGGCGACCGGACCTACCTCCCGCGCCGCCTACCGCTGACTGCCGCCCGCGCCTAGTCCCGACCGGCCTCGCTGACCCCGGTGCCCGCCACGGCCACCACAGCCGTGCGGGCCCGTAGCCGCACGCCCACCCCGGCAGTCGCCCGCCTCCGACGCGCGCCCTAGGGGCCCTGCACCGCCCCTGGCCGCGCATCCTTTCCGGCCGCAGCCGCGCCTTGCCGGCGCACCCGTTCGGGCGACGCTGCGCCCATCGGGCGTCCACGCCCGATACCCACATGCCCGCACACCCGGTTGGCCCTATGGGCCACTGACTGTGGGGCCCAACCCCTAAAAAAAAGGGAAAAACATAATGTAATTTAAAAGAAGAATAAGTAATTAGTTAATTAGTTAATTAAATTGGTAATTAATTAACTTCATTAACTCTGTTTAGTACCTAATTAACTTGATTAATTAATTAAAACTGTTAATTAGTTGTTAGTCTATGACAGAACGGCCCCACACGTCAGGGTTGACTACCGACGTCATGATGACGTCATGCTGATGCAATAGCCCCATTTTTTATTTAATAATAATTTCAAAAATTACTAAAACTTTAAAAAATCATAATAAATAAACCGTAACTCGGATTAAAATACTTTGTACATGAAAGTTGCTCAGAACGTCGAGATGAATCGAAATACGCGGGCCGTTCATCTGCCGCATGCCCCCGTCATAGCGAACATGCAACCTTCCCCCTCCGGTCCGTTTGTCCGAAAATGCCAAACTTCGGAGAAACATTCCCGGATGTTCTCCCCCTTCGCCGGTGTCGTGTAGCACTGCGTTAGAACACCCCTAGCACCGCTTATTGTCATGTCATGCATTTGTTTGCTTGTATTTACTGTTTCTTCCCCCTCTTCTCTCCGGTAGACCCCGAGACCGCTGCTGATGCCCCTGTGATCGACTACGTCACCGACGACCCTACTTCCCTTTTCAGCAGAGCTTCCAGGCAAGCCCCCCCTTTGATCATCCCGATATCGCCCATTTCATTCTCTCATGCTTGCATTAGATTTTGCTACTATTATTGATTGCTCCTATTCTGATGCATAGCCTGCTTTCGTAACCTGCTTATTGTTCCCTACCTCCTTATCCCAAACTGCTTAGTATAGGTTTTTTAGTGATCCATCAGTGACCCCCACCTTGTCCTTGTTGACCCTGATTCATCATCGACGACTCGATGAACGTGATCGACGACCAGAGCTCGACACCTCACATCACATCACCCCCCTTTTTGTTGCTCGACTCTGTAGAGTTACCATCGAGTGCCGAGGGTGGAACCTCATACATCACTCCTGATGAGATCTCTGTAGTGTAGCTATTCGGTTGTGGTCAACGAGGGTGGTTCCTCCCTCACCATTCCCGATACGACTCTGTCGTGCAACCCCTCAAGTGTGAACCTCCAGGGTGGTTCCTCTTATGTTCACCTCGATGATTACATCGAGTGGAATCCTCCGAGGGTGATTCCTCGGGTTTTCCCTTTGATGTTTGGACACACGGTTACCTTGACTTTACTTGAGACATTGGTGAAAGTCGGGCGGGATCGGAGAGCACCCGAGGAGTTATAGTGGTGGCTGGCTGTTTAGCGGTATCACTCAGGAGGGGGTGATAGCTCCGGACTTGTCCCGACAGCCATCACTTCTTTTAATAATGCACTGACAGGTTTGAGTATTTGTTCTGAGTAGGCCTCTGGCCTTTACACACTAATCACCACGCGGGAATAGTTATGGGCCTCGACATCGTGGTATCAGCCGAAGCTTTGTCAGATGTCCAGTTCAGCATTGTGGCACGGTCGGATCGTGCCATCCACTACACGGGTGGTGCTGGTATCCACGCACACAACGACTCGGAGTGCAACGAGCGATGGGCCCAGACCACGGAGTTCTTAGGATGTAAACCGACGGGGACCTCTCTGCTGAGCCTTGGTAGGGCTGCGACGTGTTGATCTTCTGAGGCCGGGCATTGACCCCAGAAAGGTGTGTCCGGCCAGAGTGATCGAGCGTGTTGGGTAACATTGTGCACCCCTGCAGGGAAGTTATCTATTCGAATACCGTGTCCACAGTAATGGACGTTCAGACTTGTATCCTGATCTTATACAACTAGAAATGGATACTTGATATATGTGATGGATATGTGGCTCCGGGATTGCATTCTCGCAGGGAGTCGAGGAAGGATCTCTGGGCATTAATGCTACAACATGATTGTTAATTAAACTGCTATTCTTTACTCTTCTACATGCTGGAAGATGCTTGGAGCTGCTTGAAGATGCTAGTCTTCGATAGGCTAGGCCTCCCCCTCTATTCTGGCATTCTGCAGTTCAGTCCACAGATACAACCCTTCCATTTGATACCAATGCATACTTAGTTTAGATCTGATGCTTGCGAGTACTTTGGATGAGTACTCATGGTTGCTTTGCTCCCCCTTTTCCCCCTTCTTTCTTCTTTCTCGTTGTTGCAACCAGATGGTGGATCCCAGGAGCCAGATGCCACCCCAGTCGAGTACTACTACCACCCCGAGGGTGCCTACTACTACGTGGAGCCCGCCGACGTCCAGGAGTAGTTAGGAGGTCCCAGGCAGGAGGCCTTGCCTCTTCGATCGTTGTTGCTTTTGTGCTAGCCTTCTTAAGGCATCCTTGTTTAACTTATGTATGTACTCAGACATTCTTGCTTCTACTGACTCGCTTATGTATCGAGCTATGTATTCGAGCCCTCGAGGCCCCTGGCTTGTAATATAAAGCTTGTATTATTTTGATTTGTGTCTAGAGTTGTGTTGTGATATCTTCTCGTGAGTCCTTGAGCTTGATCGTACACATTTGCGTGTATTATTAGTGTACGGTCGAGTCGGGGGCGTCATAGTGAGGACACCGCAAGATTGAGCCCAAAACTAAGCACCTCTCCAATTGCAAGAAAAACCAATCTGGTTGGCCAAACCAAACCGATAGTTTGAAGAGAAATGCAAAGATATCTTAATCATGCATAAATGAGTTCAGAGAAGACTCAAATAATATTCATAAATCTAATCATAAATCCAAAATTCATTGGATCTCAGCAAACAGACCGCAAAAGAAGATTACATTGTATAGATTCCAAGTACTTCGGGGAGAACATTCTATTCGAGATCAAAGAGAGAGAAGAAGTCATCTACCTACTAGCTATGGACCCGTAGGTCTGTGGTAAACTACTCACACATCATCGGAAGGGCAGCAAGGTTGGTGTAGAGGCCCTCCGTGATCGAATCCCCCTCTGGAGGAGTGTCGAAAAAGGTCCCAAGATGGGATCTCACGAGAACAGAAGCTTGCGGAGGCGGAAAAGTATTTTTTGTGTGCCCTCTGGTGTAGGGGGAATATTTGAGGATTTATAGTGCAAAGATTAGGGCTGGAAGGGCTACAAGGGGGCCATAAGCCAGGGGGCGCGCCCCACGACTTGTGGCCGCCTCGTAAGTCTTCTGGCCTCCTCTCCAAGTCTTGTGTGTTTGTTCTGGTCCAAGACAAATCACCGTAAAGTTTTATTCCGTTTGGACACCGTTTGATATTCCTTTTCTATAAACTCAAAAACAAGGAAAAAACAGAAACTGGCACTGGGCCCTAGGTTAATAAGTTAGTCCCAAAAATAATATAAAATAGCATATTAATGCATATAAAACATCCAAATATAATAGCATGGAACAATAAAAACTTATAGATACGTTGGAGACGTATCAAGCATCCCCAAGCTTAATTCCTGCGCGTCCTCGAGTAGGTAAATGATAAAAACAAAAAAATTGATGTCAAATGCTACCTAACATACTTATCAGTGCAATTTTATTTGTTATGGCATGAATGTTTAGATTCAAAACAAAAGTTTAATATTGACATAAAAACAATGATACTTCAAGCATACTAATAAAGTAATCATGTCTTCTCAAAGTAACATGGTAAAAAAAAGTTATCCCTACAAAATCATATAGTCTGGCTATGCTCCATCTTCATGACACAAAATATTTCATCATGCACAACCCCGATGACAAGCCAAGGAAGTGTTTCATACTTTTAATGTTCTCAAGGTTTTTCAACTTTCACACAATACATGAGCGTGAGCCATGGATATAGCACTATAGATGGAATAGAATATGGTGGAGGTTGTGAGGAGAAAACAAAAAGGAGAAAGTCTCACATCAACTAGGAAAATCAATGGGCTATGGAGATGCCCATCAATTAATATCGATGCAAGTGAATAGGGATTGCCATGCAACGGATGCACTAGAGCTATAAGTGTATGAAAGCTCGAAAAGAAACTAAGTGTGTGTGCATCCAACTTCTTGCTCGTGAAGACCTAGGGCAGTTTGAGGAAGCCCATCATTGGAATATACAAGCCAATTTATATAATGAACAAATCCCACTAGTACATGAAAGTGACAAAATAGGAGACTCTCTATCAAGAAGAACATGGTGCTACTTTGAAGCATAAGTGTGGAAAAAGTATAGTAACATTGTCCCTTCTCTCTTTTCTCTCATATTTTTGGGCTCTTTGGCCTTTTATTTTTATTTTTGGGCTCTTTGGCCTCTTTTATTTTTATGTCCGGAGTCTCATCCCAACTTGTGAGGGAATCACAGCTTCCATCATCCTTTCCTCACACGGGACAATGCTCTAATAATGATCATCACACTTCTATTTACTTACAACTCAAGAATTATGACTCGATACTAGAACAAAATATGACTCTATATGAATGCCTCCGGCGGCGATGATCAAGAGTGACATGTATAAAAGATATGAACGGTGGCCAAGCCACAAATACTATGCCAACTACATGATCATGCAAAGCAATATGACAATGATGATATGTGTCATAATAAACAGAACGGTGGAAGTTGCATGGCAATATATCTCGGAATGGCTATGTAAATGCCATAATAGGTAGGTATGGTGGTTGTTTTGATGAAGCGTATATGGTGGGTTTAATGCATCAGCGAAAGTTGCGCGGTACTAGAGAGGCTAGCAATGGTGGAAGGGTGAGAGTGCGTATAATCCATGAAATCAACATTAGTCATAAAGAACTCACATATTTATTGCAAAAATCTATTAGCCATCAAAGCAACATACTGATACGCATGCTCCTAGGGGGATAGATTGGTAGGAAAATACCATCGCTCGTCCCCGACCGCCACATATAAGGAAGACAAAAATAAATCATGCTCCGACTTCATCACATAACAGTTCACCATACGTGCATGCTACGGAATCACAAACTTTAACACAAGCATTTCTACCAATCCACAGTTACTCATTAGCATGACTGTAATATCACCATCTTTGTATCTCAAAACAAATGCAAGGAATCAAACTTCTCATATATTCTCCCTATATTCAATGCTCTTATATGAAAGTTTTTATTATATCCCTCTTGGATGCCCATCATATTAGGACTAAATTCATAACCTAAGCAAATTACCATGATGTTTAAAGACTCCCAAAATAATATAAGTGAAGCATGAGAGTTCAACAATTTCTATAAAATAAAACCAACACCGTGCTTTAAAAAGATATAAGTGAAGTGCTAGAGCAATTACCTAGCTCAAAATATATAAGTGAAGCACATAGAGTATTCTAATAAATTCATGAGTAATGTGCGTCCCTCTCAAAAGGTGTGTACAGCAAGGATGATTGTGGCAAACTAAAAAGCAACAACTCATATCATACATGACGCTCCAAGCAAACCACATATCATGTGGTGAATAAAAATATAGCCTCAAGTAAATTTACCAATGGATTGAAGACAAAAGAGAGGATGCCATCCGGGGCATCCCCAAGCTTAGATGCTTGGTTGTCCTCGAATATTACCTTGGGGTGCCTTGGGCATCCCCAAGCTTAGGCTCTTGCCACTCCTTATTCCGTTGTCCATCAGAACTTTACCCAAACTTGAAAACTTCACAACACAACACTCAATAGAAAACTCGTAAGCTCCGTTAGTATAATAAAATAAATCACCACTTTAGGTACTGTTGTGAACTCATTCTAAATTTATATTGGTGTTATATCTACTTAATTTCAACTTCTCCATGGTTCATACCCCCCGATACTACCCATAGATTCATCAAAATAAGCTAACAACACATAGAAAACAGAATCTGTCAAAAACAGAATCTGTCAAAAACAGAATAGTCTGTAGTAATATGAAAACTTCGTATACTTCTGTAACTCCAAAAATTCTGAAAACATAGGAAAATATAGGAAATTTGTATATCAATCTTGTGTAAAAACTTCAAGAATTTATCACGTTCCAGCAGCTCAGATCAATTTTGTTACTGGGCGCAAAAGTTTATGTTTTTCAAGAAAATCAAATCATCTATCACTATGGCCATCCCAAAGGTCTTACTTGGCTCAAACACTAATTAAAACACTAAAACACAATTACTAAAAAAGTAATAATGTGTATTCTCATAAAAACAGAAAATAAAAATATTGGGTTGCCTCCCAACAAGCGCTTTTTTAAAGCCTTTTAGCTAGGCGTTGATAATTTTAATGATGCTCACATGAAAGATAGCAATTGAAACAGGAAGAGAGCATCATGTAGCATGTGAAAAACAAGTTTAAGTCTAACATACTTCCTATGCATAGGCATTTTATAGGGAAAAGATTTATCAAGACAAGCAACAACTAGCATATGCAAGGAAGAAGAAAAAAACAATAACAATCTCAACATAATGAGAGGTAATTTAGTAAATGAAAATTTCTACAACCATATTTTCCTTTCTCATAATAATTATATGTAGGATCATAATCAAATTCAACAATATAACTATCTCATAAAATATTCTCTTCGTGATCCACATGCATGCAAAGTTGATACTCTTCCAAAATAGTGGGATTATCATCAAATAAAGTCATGACCTGTCCAAGCCCACTTTTATCAAAAAATTCATAAGATTGGTCATATTCCAAAGTAGTGGGATCAGTATTACCTAGAGTTGACACTCTTCCAAACCCATTTTCAATATTATCGCAAACATATCCATCATGAGGCTTAAATAAAATTTCAAGATCATAAGAAGCATTATCACCCCAATCACAATCATTGCAATAAGTAGTGGACATAGCAAAATTAGCATCCGCAAGCTTGGGATTTTGCATATTTTTAGCACAATTGACATTAATAGGATTTATAATAACATCATTGCAATCATGCTTTTCATTCAGGGAGCTATCATGAATCATTCCATAAATTTCTTCTTTTAACACTTCATCACAATTTCCAGATTCACGAATTTCAAGCAAAACTTCATAAAGATAATCTAGTGCACTCAACTCACTAGCAATTGGTTCATCATAGTTGGAATTTTTAAAAAGATTAGCAAGTGGATGAGGATCCATAAGATTTTTGCTTTCTGATTTGGAATAAATACACAATTATGGCAAGCAAACAAGCAAACAAACCAAGTAAGACATAAAGGCAAACAGAAAGAAGGCAAATAAAAAGGCAGATACTTTTGTGTTTTCTAAGAAGTTTTAGAAGTGGGGGAGAGGAAAACGAGAGGCAAATTGGAAATAATGTAAATTCAAGAGATGCGAGTTTATGATAGGTACTTGGTAGGCTTGATGTAGAACCTCCCCCGCAACTGCGCTAGAAATTCTTCCTGCTACTTCCTGAGCTTGCGTTGATTATTTCCTTGAAGAATAAAGGGTGATGCAGCAAAGTAGAGGTAAGTATTTCCATCAGTTAAGAACCAATGTATCAATCCAGTAGGAGGCAGAACCAAGTCTCCAATATATGCACCTGCACAAACTAACAAACACTTGCACACAAAGCGAAAAAGGGGTTGTCAATCCCTTCATGGTCACGAACAAGAGTGAGATCTAATAGAGATAGGTATACAAGATAAATAAAAGAGCAAAATAAAGTAAATATAAATAAAGTGCAGCATGGTATTTTTGGGTTTTTTGGTTTATAGATCTGAAAATATATGATGGAAAATAGACCCGAGGGCCATAGGTTTCACTAGAGGCTTCTCTTTTGAAGAAAACATACGATGGGTAAACAAATTACTATTGAGAAATTGATAGAAAAGCGCATAATTATGAAGAGATCTAAGGCAATGATCATGAACATAGGTATCACGTCCGTGACAAGTAGACCGACTCATGCCTGCATCTACTACTATTACTCCACACATCGACCAACTCCTGCCTGCATCTATAGTATTAAGTTCATAAGAACAGAGCAACGTTTAAAGTAAGATGACATGATGTAGAGGGATAAACTCAAGCAATATGACATAAACCCCATCTTTTTATCCATGATGGCAACAATACAATGCGTGCCTCGCTACCCCTTCTGCCACTGGGTGAGGACACCGCATGATTGAACCAAAACTAAACACCTCTCCCATTGCAAGAAAAACCAATCTAGTTGGCCAAACCAAACCGATAGTTTGAAGAGAAATACAAAGACATCTTAATCATGCATAACAGAGTTCAAAGAAGACTCAAATAATATTCATAAATCCACAATTCATCGGATCTCAACAAACGCACCACAAAATAAGATTGCATCAAATAGATCTCCAAGAACATCGAGGAGAACATTGTATTGAAGATCAAAGAGAGAGAAGAAGCCATCTAGCTACTAGCAATGGACCCGTAGGTCTTTGGTAAACTACTCACACACCATCGGAAGGGTGACAAGGTTGGTGTAGAGGCCCTCCCTGATCGAATCCCCCTCCGGCGGAGTGCCGGAAAAGGCCCAAGATGGGAACTCACGAGAATAGAAGCTTGCGGCAGTGGAAAATTATTTTTTGTGTGCCCTCTGGTGTAGGGGCGATATTTGAGGATTTATAGTGCAAAGATTCAGGCTGGAAGGGCTACGAGGGTCCCACAAGCCAGGGGGAGCCCACCCCTGGGGCGCGCCCCCACATCTTGTGGCCACCTCGTAGGTCTTCTGGCCTTCTCTCTGATGTCTACTACGCAACTTTATTCTTGTAGACTCGTGTTGGGCCTCCAAGCGCAGAGTTTTGTAGGAAAGTAGCAATTTTCCCTCAAGTGGATGACCTAAGGTTTATCAATCGGTGGGAGGTGTAGGATGAAGATGGTCTCTCTCGATCAACCCTGCAACCAAATACATGAAATCTCTTGTGTCCCCAACACACCCAATACAATGGCAAATTTTATAGGTGCACTAGTTCGGCAAAGAGATGGTGCTAAAAGTGTAATATTGATGGTAGATATATATTTTTATAATATGAATAAATAAAAACAGCAAGGTAGCAAGTAGTAAACAGGCACAAAAACGGTGTTGCAATGCTTAAAAATGAGGCCTAGGGTCCGTACTTTCGCTAGTGCAATCTCCCAACAGTGCTAACATAGTGCGATGAAGAATCATTCCAAAGTTCCTATCTAGCAGAGAACATAAGAACAAATTGTTTGTAGGGTATGAACTCACCTCAAAGCTATTCTTTCTGTTCAATCTATTCAAGAGTCCGTACTAAAATAACACAAAGCTATTCTTTCCGTTCGATCTATCCTAGAGTTCGTACTAAAATAACACCAAAGCAACAAATTCATAATACTCAATCCAACACAAAGAACTTCAAAGAGTGCCCCGAGATTTCTATCAGAGAAACTAAAGACAAGAACGTGCATCAACCCCTATGCATAGATTACCCCAATGTCACCTCGGGAATCCGCGAGTTGAGTGCCAAAACATATATCAAGTGAATCAATACGATACCCCATTGTCACCACGAGTATTAAATTGCAAGACATATATCAAGTGCTCTCAAATCTATAAAAGTATTCAATCTGATAGAATGAAATCTCAAAGGGAAAACTCAATTCATCACAACAAGATAGAGAGGGGGAAATACCATATGATCCGACTATATTAACAAAGTCCGTGATACATCAAGATCGTGACATCTCAAGAACACGAGAGAGAGAGATTAAACACATAGCTATTGGTACAAACCCTCAGCCCCGAGGGTGGACTACTCCCTCCTCATCCTGGTGGCCACCGGTGATGATTCCCCCCTCCGATAGGGTGCCGGAATGGGCCTAGATTGGTTTCTCGTGGCTACAGAGCCTTGCGGCGGTGAAACTTCTGATCTAGGGTAACCCCGAAGGGTTTCGGAATATGTGAGAATTTATAGTGCAAAGAGGGGGTGCGGGAGGCCACCGAGGTGGGCACAACCCACCTGGGCGCGCCAGGGGGGCCTGGCGCGCCCTGGTGGGTTGTGCCCCCCTCGAGGCACCCCCAGGTGCTGCTTTGGCCCATCGGGAGTCTTCTGGCCCATAAAAATCACCGTGGAGTTTCGTTGCATTTGGAATCCGTTTGGTATTGATTTCCTACGATGTAAAAAACAAGGAAAAACAGCAACTGGCACTGGCACTGGGTCAAAAGGTTAGTCCCAAAAAATGATATAATGTCGCTATAAAATGATTGTAAAACATCCAAGAATGATAATATATTGGCATGAATACTTCATAAATTATAGATACATTGGAGACGTATCACTCTCCAAGTCTCGTGGGTTTCTTCTGTTCCAAGAAAAATCACCATAAAGTTTTATTCCGTTTGGACTCCATTTAATATTCCTTTTCTTTAAAAGTCAAAATCAAGGAAAAAACAGAAACTAGCACTGGGTCTAGGTTAATAAGTTAGTCCCAAAAATAATATAAAATAGCATATTAATGCATATAAAACATCCAAAACAGGTAATATAATAGCATGGAACAATCAAAAATTATAGATACGTTGGAGACGTATCATGGAGCACTCTGAATGTCCTCTCTTCTCCACATCCTTTCTAGTTGCTTCTTGCATAGTTGTAACGTGGCTTTGTTTGTTTCCATGGGGATCAGATATGGTCTTCATAAACACTGCTCATTGAGAATAGATACCATCGACAAGGTAGTACCCGATATTGTAATTATGCGTGACGGTGTAGTTGCACGACGGAGCTTCCCCATCACAAAGTATCTTGAAAAAAGGAGATCATTGGAGAACATTGTTGTCATTGTTAGAACCAGGCGTGCCAATGAAAGCATGTCAAATCCACAAATTGTTCGATGTCACTTCTTAAAATATGATGGTGGCTTCTTTGACGTGACCTTTGTATTTCCCACACAAACCTTTTGGGAAATTCTTCAATTGCTAGTGCATGAAATCAACTGAGTCCAACATAACTAGGAGTCCTCTTGATGCTCCAATTGCCAGCAAATTTTTCTGTGTACTCTGTAGTTGGCTCTCCCAGGTACTCTGGTCCCAACATCTTCACCACAATGCGTGCAAATTGCACCATGGTGCTCAGGACCATGGTCTCTTCCATCCGAATTCAGTATCATTTGCATCTGATACCTTACCGTAAGCAAGCATCCTCAAAGCAGTTGTGCAAATCTACATATGAGAGAAATAAAGTTTTCCTCAACAATCCTTCCTCAGCTTGAAGTTGTCATCAGCGTTCTCCACCGCAGCCAGTACGCTCAAGAACAAATCTCTGCTCATCCAGAAGCAATCATCGAAGAAACCTTCATGGTATGTTGGGTCCATTGTGATATAGTGAGTGTACAGAAGTCGTGCACCGGCAATCCTATTCCGGGGAATAACTCTCTGGCCCTTTATGGAACCCTTGAAGTTCAATACGTCCTCCTCTGACTTCTCCATTCCTCTTGGATGTTCATGATTTCAGCATCTTCCTCCCTAGATTTCTGACGAGGGTGGAGGATGAGGAATGGAGATAAGCCCATCTTTTTATCCTTGATGGCAACAATACAATATATGCCTCGCTACCTCTTCTGTCACTGGGTGAGGACACCGCAAGATTGAACCCAAAACTAAGTGAGGGAGTCCTGGACTAAGGGGTCCTCGGACGTCCGGCCTGTTACTCGTGGGCTAGACTGATGGGCTGTGAAGATACGAAGACCGAAGAACTCTACCCGTGTCTGGATGGGACTCTCCTTGGCGTGGAAGGCAAGCTTGGCGATCAAATATGTAGATTCCTTTCTCTATAATTGACCTTGTGTAAACCTAGATCCTCCCGGTGTCTATATAAACCGGAGGACTTAGTCCGGAGGGAGACACTCATTACCATAGTCATACAGGCTAGACTTCTAGGGTTTAGCCATTGCGATCTCGAGGTAGATCAACTCTTGTAATACTCATATTCATCAAGATCAATCAAGCAGGAAGTAGGGTATTACCTCCGTAGAGAGGGCCCGAACCTGGGTAAACATTGTGTCCCCCGTCTCCTGTTACCATCAACCTTAGATGCACAGTTCGGGACCCCCTACCCGAGATCCACCGGTTTTGACACCGACATTGGTGCTTTCATTGAGAGTTCCACTGTGCTGTCCCCAAAAGGTTTGATGGCCCCTTCAACCATCGACAACGATGCTGTCCAAGGGGAAACCTTCCTTCTCGAACAAATCTTCGTGTTTGGCGGCTTCGCACTGCGGGCCAACTCGCTTGGCCAGCTGGAGCAGATCGACAACTACGCCCCTGGCCATCAGGTCAGATTCGGGAGCTTGAACTACATTGCGGACATCCGCGAAGACTTGATCTTTGACGGATTCGGGACCGCGGCAGTCGCTCCCCATCGACATGATGATCATGACTTAAATCTGTCATCGGACCACACTCAGGAAATCGCACCTGTAACCGCTCTGGCCTTAGATCCGGAGCAGATCGCACCATCCAAGGACGGGAAGTTCAACCCCGCCACAGAAGCCGCAGACTCTGCGGCGTTGGAGCCGCACACAAACCTAACCTCGGCTGAGGCCTGTGTCATCAGAACCTCGGACTCGTTTCCAGCTATAAGTTCCGAGCCATGTGCGTCCGCATATTCGATCGCCGAATTCAGCGCCGCGAACATCTTCCAACACTCACCTTTAGGCGACGTGGTAAACTCGTTAAAGAACCTATCTCTAGCGGAGGACTCTCAGCCGAATTATATCTGGTTTGAGCTGGAGGCGGATGATGGAGAATTTCGTTTCCCACCCACCGCCCACTTCATAGCCACTGTCGAAGACCTAACCGACACGCTCGATTACGACTCCGAAGACATCGACGGTATGCACGAAGATGCCGGAGACGAGGAGGCCCAAAACCCGCCGTTCACTGGACGATGGACGACCACTTCCTCATATGACGTATACATGGTAGATGCGCCCAAAAATAATAGCGTCGATGACAAGGAAAACCCAGCGAAGGAGGACCCTGCTAAGACACAACCAAAGCGCCGGCGTCAGCGGCGCCGCTCTAAATCGCGCCGCAGCAGAGACAACAACACCGGCACAGGAGACGACAACACTCCGGATGGTGCCGAAGACACAGAAGAACCCGATGAACAAACTGCCGAACAAGACAATCGGGAAGATGGGCAAGTCAGCCGTGACGAAAAGGCCATAAAGAAGACTCGGAGGACGGTAGTTATCATCCGCTCTCCGAGGAGGAGGTGAGCCTCGGCAACGAAGACTTCATCATGCCTGAGGAACCTCTCGAGCAGGAGTGCTTTAAGCTTCAGCTAATAGCCACTGCGAGGAGCCTGAAAAAGATGATCAAGACTTGCTCAATGACAGATGGACCGATGTCCTGGCAGCCGAGGAATATGGCCTTAAACGTCCAGCCAAAAGTTACTGAAGTGCAAATTGCTAACTCAGTTCGATGACGAGGCGCTAGAGCCCGCACCAGCATCACGCAATGCGGGTGATCCGCCACCGCGCGGTCGGGATAAAACGGCAACTCGAGCCGAAAACCAGACTGTCCCACCTTGCCATAAAGGCAGGGATAAGACAGCTCGGGGCTATACATATGACCTTCGTCAAGACCTGAACAGTAGAGCAGAACATACAAGATCGATCTACGGATCGTGAGGACGTGCCTTGACATGCGAGGACGGCTATCTATTCGGACGTGACAAACCTAGTCACGACCGGGCCGAAAACCGCAGACGGACTCCATCGGAGCTACGTCGCGATGCGGCCCGATATCACTACAAAAAAATACACTTCCGTGATGATACGTGTTTGTCACAGTAGGTAACGTTTTCTGTCATGCATGTACATCCATGACAAATTTATGACAGAATCAAGATAGTCATACCTGTGCTGTCGTAGAAGTGTTCCATGACATTACCAAAATTATCATCACGGAAGTGTCCACTTCCATGACGATAAATTGCGCGTCACAGAAGTGATTTCGTCAAGGGTGACCGACACGTGGCATCCACCATAACGGAACACCGTTAAGTTATCGGGTCCGGTTTTGGATCCGATAACCCATTAACAGCCCCGACCAATGGGGATTTTCCACGTGTAAAATCATCATTGGCTGGAGGAAACACGTGTCGGCTCACCATTGGGACAGATGTCATCCACTCATTGGACCCAAAGCGCCTATGATACGTCGACACGTGTCACGGCCCAACAGAGGCCCATATAGGTTAAAAAGGCCGGCCCAGTCAAAGGCCCGTAGTACTTACTCAGGTACTAGTGGGCCAGCCCAATAACGGCCTGCTTAATAAAGGCCCATTTACGGCCCGAAGCCAGATCTGGCCCGTTAATTGTTCGCCAAATATTTGGGCCCAATTACAGCCTAGTGACTTTCGGCTTGTTAGAGGCCTGATGTAGACATGGGCCCATTTCAGCCCGGTGTGACTTTTGGCCTGGGAATGGCCCGTGCTGCCCATGGGCCATATATGTACCGACGGGACATCGGGCCCACTAACGGCCCGTGATAAAGGTGGCAACAGTTAAGCCCAACGTGACTTTGGGCCTGTTAAAGGCCTGTCGCATAATTCGGTCCGTTGATGTCTGTACTATGCTTTCGGCCTCTTAAAGGCCCATGATATCAGTGGGCCAACTAAGGCCCGAGATATGTTTCGGCCTGGTAACTGCCCGTGATATAACTGGGCCCAAAAAGGCCCGGTTTACATTTCAGCCTGCTGAAGGCCCGTCGACGACTAGTGAAAATTGAGGCCCAATATGCATTTCGGCCTGCTAAAGGCCCATGGTTTCATCTGGACTGTAACAGGCCTGTACAATATTCAGCCTGTTAATGGCCCAACGCTACCTGGGCCAAACTAAGCGCTGGGTCCACAAAAGGCCCAACTAAAATATAGGCCGGTGTAAGTTGTGGGCCTCGCGCAAAGTGTGAAGGCCCCAATCATTCGGGCCCAAGAATGATGCAGGCCGGCCCAATTGTGGCCCGCTAAACACCAGGCCCATTAGAGGCGAATGTTTCAGCCCGGTCGACTACATCTGATTTTTTTTCAGATAGCGAATGATGGCAGGAACTAGTAGGAATTAAGAACAAACCTACTCTATACAATAAAGAAATTACGGCATAGTAACTAAGAATAAACCTACACTATACAATAAAGGATTTATGGTATATTACATCCACTGGGCATCGAAGTTCGCCACCAGTGATCATAAAGCGCAACGAAGAAGCAGATTACAAAACTGGGCACCATTGCAGCGTAACAAAATAATACTGAACCGAGACCACTTCCAAGACAGTTCAAGAAAGGTTAGCCTTGTGCGGGAACTGCTGCGCAAGCTGCTGAGCAAGGCTGTGAGACCGGCCTAGCATGTCGGTCATAGCTTCCAGGTGTAGCTGTTTAGCGATGAGGTTCTCATTGGTGTTCTCCGCAATCTTTCTTAGAGATAGGACTTCAAGTCGAAGTTGAGTTGCAGAATGCCTTTCTGCTAGAACTTGGGACTGAAGAAGTCGAACTGATTCAGACAACGAATTCTGTGAGCTTGTCTGACTGCTAGTCTCAAGTAACTTGAACAGTGCATCAAGACAAGACTTTGGGGTTGTCTCGCTATCTTCAAGATATTTTGCCTTCTTTGCTGCAATATATGTTGGGTTTGTCGCACAGCCTTCAGCAGACTTGTGCATGCCATCAGGCATATCACCCTGAAACAAAGCAGAGAGATGACTGGTTTTGCACGTGCATAAACAAAGATGATAACTGTGCTATCAATTCCATCCAATTTCAAATTAGAAAATAAAGAGTAAGTTCAAAATATCAATAGCATAATTTGGCATTGTTCATAACGCGGGGAGCTTCACCACACTACTGGATTACCATGTCAACATAACAAGCATAGATGAAGTGCAAAGAAAATCATTGTATCTATTTTGGTTAATGTGCATGGCATGTTGTTTATATCATCAGCCACATCAGTAAGATAAAACAGGAGATGACAAGGTGCAAACACTACAAAAAAAAGACACATCCGTGACATTTTGGGCCGAACAATTTTTTTTCTTGTCATACATATGACACTTCTATGACGATAATTGTGACAAAACCCGGTATCATCATAGATGTGGTGGGCTCCTACTTCTATGACAAAAAATCATGACAGAAAATGGGCTTTTCGTCCTTGGCGGGCCGGAGACGCAGCTGCATGACATTCTTTGGGCCGTCCATGACGGAAAAAACCGTGGTATAAGCGAGGGGGAGGAAAATTTCGGGGAGTTCCCGGTTACGGTGGGAGTCGGGGGCCGAGCGATGCGAGTTTCTCTCGTACGCGTACGCGCGTGTGTGCGAGGCGTTGGCTCTAACTGAACCCGAGTGAGGCGTTGGGCTCTAACTGAACCCGAGCGATTGCACTGCAGGCTACGTGTTACTGAACCTGAGCGATCGATCAATGGCTGTTAACTAAACCCGATCGACCGATTCCTTCGCTACTGCTGCTAACTGAAGCCGATCGATGTTGCCTCTGGGATGAACAGTGAGCGTTGCGGGGGGGGGGGGGGTTGGATGAACAGTGAGCGGTGGCGTTGCCTCTGGATGAACAGGACCCCGTGTTGTGGTGGAGGGCTGGATGAACAGTAGACGGTGGAGGGGTGCCCGTGGAGGGGTGGTTGAACAGGACCCCATGGTGTGGAGGGCTGGATGAACAGTGGACAGTGGAGGGGTGCCCGTGGAGGGGTGGTTGAACAGTAGCCGGTGGAGTAGCGCGCAGTGGACGCTGGATGAACAGGAGCCTGTGGAGGCTGGAGGAGGTCGACGGTGGAGATGAACAGTATCCCGTGGAGTCCCGTTTTGCGGTACGCCACACCCCTCCCGATGAACAAGACCCCCGTTTTGACCGTAGGAGGTCCGTTTCGTCCGTTTTGCGGTACGCCACATCCCTCCCGATAAACAGGACCCCCGTTTCGACCGTAGGAGGTCCGTTTCGTCCGTTTTGCGGTACGCCACACCCCTCCCGATCAACAGGACCCCCGTTTCAACCGTAGGAGGTCCGTTTCCTCCGTTTTGCGGTACGCCAGACCCCTCCCGATCAACAGGACCCCGTTCCAAATGTAGGAGGTCCGTTTCCTCCGTTGTGCGGTACGCCAGGCCTTGTTTCCATCGCCTGTTCCGTCCAAGCCCTCCCGATGAACACGACCATGCATTCCGTTCCGACCCAGCCGGTTGGCTCCCACGGGTTCCGTTGCCTCCCGATGAACACGACGCATTCCGTTGCCTCCCCATGAACACGACGCTTCCGTTGCCTCCCGATGAACACGACGCATTCCGTTGCCTCCCCATGAACACGACGCTTCCGTTGCCTCCCCATGAACACGACGACGACGCTGTTTCTCCGTTCCGTCCCAGCCATGTACACGAGCCCTGGCCGTATGTATGCGCGAGTAGGCGTTCGAGACCCCGCCCGTATGTACACATACGTGGCCGTATTTTCTTGCTTGCACCCTGGCCGCTGTACGTACGTGTACATGCTACGTGCGCGCCTCTACTACAACACGTACGCGCCTCTACTACGACACGCGCGCGCCTCTACATCCACCAGTATATATGTACACACACGTTCGCGACCAGAATGACAACGCTACGTATGCTTCGACCAGGTGGGTCCCGACTGTCAGGCACTTCCTTGCCTGAGAAGATGTTAGCTGGTGGGTCCCAACAGTCAGGGGGGCGAATCGTTTTTTTTGCCCGGACGCACTTCCTTGCGTGCGAAGATGTAGCTGGTGGGTCCCAGCAGTCAGGGGCAAACGTTTTTTTCGCGAAATACGGTGGCCCGTCCGGTGGGTCTCCGCTGTCAGATGGAGGAATAATTATTTTGCACGTAATAAGGAGGCACTTCCTTGCTGCGGCCGTGGACCCAGCTGTCAGCCTCTCCACGTACAGTCCACGTCCGATGGA
Organism: Aegilops tauschii subsp. strangulata; assembly: GCF_002575655.3. Taxonomy (NCBI): domain Eukaryota; kingdom Viridiplantae; phylum Streptophyta; class Magnoliopsida; order Poales; family Poaceae; genus Aegilops; species Aegilops tauschii. Next base: position 493,978,062 of record NC_053039.3, read on the forward strand.
AGCCGTTCCTTGACCACGTTGACCACGCCGCGCCGAGAGCACCAGGGCGGTGGACGACGGCGAGGCCTAGGAAGGGGACGGCGCAGAGCCGGGGAAGACGCGGCAGTGGATGCCCACGCGTAGAGGAGTACGAGGGTTCACTGGTTCGCTGCGGTGTGAGGCTGTCGTCGCCGCAGAATAACAGGGGGTGTGGGTGAGTTGAGGGATGGCCTGGCCAGCGGTGGGAGTAGTAGGGGGCGGTGAGGCCTCCGCCGCATCGCAGCTGGCCACGATAGGCAGGAGCACGAGGCACGACCGGCGCTGGTTTGTGCAGCTGGAGCAAGCAGAGCAGAGGTTGAAGAAGCACTACGGCCGTTGGATGGACATCGTACGGTCACTGGAGCTAGAATCATGCATATTGACTAAGTTGACAAAGCCCTCCGTCCCCGTCAACTTAGTAGGCCCACAAGTCAGCCTGGCACAATACTGGGTCCCAGCTAACAGGGGGAGTATTCATTTTTTTGTGCGTAATAAGGAGGCACTTCCTTGCGTGCGAAGATATAACTGGTCGGTCCGAGCTGTCAGCGGCGGTAATGTTTTTTTCGCGAAATACAGAGGCCCTTTCGGTGGGTCCCTGATGTCAAGTGGAGGAATCATTATTTTGCGCGTAATAAGGAGGCATTTCCTTGCGTGCAGCCGTGGACCCAGCTGTCGGCCTCTCCACGTACAGTCCACTTCAGATGCATGTCGGTCGTTGGCCACGTTGACCAGGCCGCGCCGAGAGCACCAGGGCGGTGGACGACGGCGAGGCCTAGGAAGGGAACGACACGGAGGCAGGGAAGACTCGGCAGTTGTTTCCCACGCAGAGGGGAGTACGACTGTACGAGGGTTTACTGGTTCGTCTGCCGTCGCCGGAGAATAACAGCAGGTGTGGGTGAGTACAGGGATGGCTAGGCCAGTGATGGGAGTACGGTGGGGCGATGAGGCCTGCGCGGCAGCAGAGCCGGTCGCGGGGAGGAGGGAGCAGGCAGTCCCACCGGCGCTTGTTTGAGCGGCTGGAGCAGGAAGAGCAGAGATTGAAGAAGCACGACGGCCGTTGGATGGCCATCCAACAGTCACTGCTCGTGCGCCAACCTTTTTTTAGGAAAGCCTCAAATCTGTGGAAAACAGCATACAGCCCATCTGCCATTATTTCTAATAATTTACAACACATTTGCTAATTATTAAGGTTTTTTGGAGCCCATATTCTTTTTGTTAGCATTACAGCCCATATTGTGGCCACGGTTAAAAAATTATACTAAATTTTGCATATTTCGGTGCGGTCCGAACTGTTTTTAATCCCGAAATTTTGACTCACATTCAAACTGATTTTAAAAATAAATGTATATCAATATAAAATCCAACAAATTCTCCACGCATAAAAATTAATGTAATTTAAAATCTCGAAAAAAAGATATTTGAAACTAGTTGCTGGTTTGATGTGTTTTAAAAATGTACAGCCCATTTCTCATTACTGATGGGCCATTTTCTTGGCCAGCCGAATGAAAGCTCTCCTCGTCTTGAAAGATTTGCAGCCCAACAGGCCTGACAAAGCGACTTACTTGGCAAATCACAAAAAAACTGGGCTGTGGCCGTGGACCCAGCTGTTAGCCTCTCCACGTACAGTACTCTTCCGATGGAAGTCGTTCCTTGACCATGTTGACCACGCCGCGCGGAGAGCACCACGGCGGTGGGCGACGGCGATGCCTAGGAAGGGGACGACGCGGAGTCGGGGAAGACGCGGCAGTGGAAGCTCGCGCGGAGAGGAGTACGAGGGTTCACTGGTTCGGCTGTGGTGTGAGGCTGCCGTCGCCGCAGGGCCTGGCCAGCGGTGGGAATAGTAGGGGCCGGTGAGGCCTCCGCGGCAGCACAGCCGGCCACGGGAGGCAGGAGCATGTGGCACGACCGGCGCTGCTTTGGGCGGCTGGAGAAAGAAGACAAGAGGTTGAAGAAGCACTACGGCCGTTGGATGGACATCGTACGGTCACTGGAGCTAGAATCGTTCATATTGACTAAGTTGACAAAGCCCTTCGTCCCCGTCAACTTAGTAGGACCACAAGTCAGCCTCCCACCAAGGTGGGTCCCAGCTAGCCGGGGGAGTATTCATTTTTTTGTGCGTAATAAGGAGGCACTTCCGGTGGGTCCGAGCTGACAGCGGGGGGAACGTTTTTTTCGTGAAATACGGTGGCCCGTCAGGTGGGTCCCAGCAGTCAGGGGGCAAACGTCTTTTAAACAAAATACGGTGGCTCGTCCAGTGGGTCCCTGCTGTCAGTTGGAGGAATCATTATTTTCCGTGTAATAAGGAGGCACTTACTTGCTGCGGCCGTGGACCCAGCTGAGACTCTCCACGTATAGTATACTTCCGATGGAAGTCGTTCCTTGACCACGTTGACCTTGCCGCGTTCCGTTGCATGCATGCGTCCATGGGCGTGGTGCGTCCCCACAGTCAGCCTCTCACGTACAGTCATCTTCCGATGACTCTCGGTTGTTGACCACATTGACCACACCGTGCCGAGCGCACCCAGACTGGAACGACCCAGAGATGGTGAAGACGGGGCAGTGGAGTCGCAGATGGAGAGGAGTGGGAAACTTCACTGGTTCGGGTGCGCGGCAGCACAGCCGCGGTGCCGCCCACGGGAGACAGGAGCAAGAACAAAGGTTGAAGAAGGAGCACGGCTGTTGGATTAACATCCAACGGTCCAAATGCTAGAATCATTTGTTGATTAAGTTGACAAAGCCGTGCGTACACGTCTGCTTAGTAGGCCCACAAGTCAGTCACCAAATCTGACGGGTCCCAGCTGTCAACGGGATGAATATTTTTTTCGCAAAACAAGGAGGCACTTCCTTCCGTGCGAAGATACAGCCGGTGGGTCCCAGCTGTTAGGTGGAGGAAACATTTTTTTTCAGCTTAATAAGGAGGAACTTTCCTTGCGTGTGACCATGGACCTCGTGGGTCCCAGTCGTCAGGCTCTCCACGTACAGTCCTCTTCTGATGACTCTCGTTTGTTGACCACGCCGCACCGAACGCAGCGAGGCGGTGGACGACGGCGAGGCCCCGGACGGGAACGACTCGGAGATGGGAAAACGCGGCAGTGGAGTCGCAGATTGAGAGGAGGAGAAGGGTTATAACTGGTTCTGTTGCGGCGTGGGGCTGTAGTCTGTGGAGAATAACAGGAGGTGTCGAGGAATGGAGGGATAGCCTGGCCGGCGGTGGGGTAGCGCTTCGCAGCGATGCGTGCTAAGCAGAGCCGCTAGCCGCCGGAGGCCGGACCAGGCGGTCCCGGCGACGCTGGAGGAAGAAGACGAGAGATTGAAGGTGCATGCCGGCCGTTGGATATAAATCCAATGGCTATGGATGACACAATCATTTGTTGACCAAGTTGACAACGCCCTGCGTAGGCTTCGACCTATTGGCCCACATGTCAGCCTGCAAAAATGTGGCATATATTTAACCCATGTTTTATAAAATGTACAGTCCATTTGCTGGGCTGGGTGAACAAATAATTTCGCGTCAATGAGGCCCATTTATATTTTCTAAGAAATCCCAGCCCATTTGCATTTCCTTGAAATACACGTATTAGGTGGGCTCGTTATATATAATGTTATGTTAGAAGGAGCAATTAATATCAAAGAATAAACCGGAGAGGCACATTATATATATATATATATATAATTAAGAAATTAGTGAGTTATTGCTCAAAATAAAAATGAGCGCGTTATTATTAAATTGGTCCTTAAAATCTTCGCAAGCTTTTGTACACAATCACCAGGATTTTCCTTGCCTGTGAGTCAAAAACAACCAGGATTTTCCTTGCCTACTTCCGTTAAACATTTACTTTTATAAGTTAATAACACGTGGGATGTTTTTATAATGTATATATAAGTCTCTATAAAATATACGATAATAGTAATAATATAAATATATATAATGTGGTTAGAAGGGAAAACATAAATTGGACACAACATTACTTTTATAAGAGACCTGCGTTTTATACCCCACAGTAGGCATACTAACAAGTTCACACACAAATACAAGAGAAAAGGTAAACATTCATATCAAACTCAGGTTCACAGGACACGTTCATATTCATAGCCAACATTCACTATCAACAACTCAAAAGATTCATATATACACAAGCTCAGCATATCTATGCATCCAAATGATTGATAGATCACACGACAATATTCATACATAATTCACAAAAAGATTCAGATATACACATGCTCAGTATGTTTATGCATCCAAATGATTGAGATCACAGCCAATATGATCCATGGACGAACTTTAATTACCTAGGGTACAGACTGGTAAATGGTGTTCAATCGCAGGTACTTGCTAAAATTAGTTCTTGTACGAGTAAACTTTCGAGTACATAAGAGGCACCACAGACAATCTGAACTTTGCTTGTAGGTTTATCCTCAAATAGTGGCCTCGTGCCGAGGGAGGTTTGAGCAACTTGGCCACTACTTTCATCCAACTAGTTTACTGGCTCATCTTGGTCATGTATCTCGCCAAAATTCTACATTGCAGACGAGAAAGGAGGCGGTTGAGAAAATGAACCACCCAAATTTTTTGTGCAGTTCAAGTGAAATGGAGCATCCTTGGCGTGCAGACTGATTAAGTGCCACATGAATATACGCGTCAACCAACTTGTCTGGAATCTTTAGACTCCATGCCATATAGTTCGCTACCATATGTGCCGATAACCAAAAGGCACAAGTTGGGACCAAAGACTGGACTGCGTTTTTCTGGGCTATGCACCAAGCAATATTTTTGGCGTTCACTCTCCTAATACTTGGAGTTTGACAATTGGTTGACGCCGGTTGATACTCGAATGAATATAAACACTTCTTGTCAACATCGATGCTTGTCTGAGTGAACTTTGGAGTACATAGCAGTAGCATAAGTACCTGTCCATCTGATCATTTTGTGCAGTTCTACTGAAATCACCCGATGTAATGATTTGCCTGCGAGTTCAGGCTCCAAATTACTCCTTTATGAAATCGGCAAACAGTAGCACAATACCAAATTACCAATACATATGACAGGCACAATAATCAGGATAAAGACCAGTACCAACCTGTGTGAGGTAGCATATCAAGTACTATTTCCTTTGACTGGAAGCCGAGATAAGCCAAGCGAGTGACAGCAAAGGAAGAAAGCAAGCGGATATTAGCGACTGACAGGAAAGGACGGAAGTTGTCGAGGCAATGAAGCAGCCAAAGTTTTTGTGCAGTTCCACCAAAATCGAGCATCCCTGTTGGCAAATATATTGAGAGAGTGAGATTACTGTAATAGTGGGACTAGTTGATGAAACATACACTAACAAATAGAAGCACCCTCATTATCTTAATGGGTAAAGTTAGCAACATAGTAGTCTTGCTTAAAGAGAGGTATTAGTTTATTTAATCAGTGCCAATTAGCTCAACTCAACACTCAAAGCATTGCCATTTATCATAGGTTGCAAAACTTTAACGTGCAAAGATAAAGGAGTTTCTCATGACAGTAGCACAATACAAATAGAGATGACAGCAAACTAATATGGATGAAGGCCTTAGGCCCGTACCAACCTGAGAAAAAAAGCTTATTCATATAGTCCCATAAGAGATGATAAAGCACTCACTGGAATCACACAATAGTATATATTTTTGTGCACTTCAAATGTATGGTTGAAATCACTCTTGTTTACCGGTGCTGAGATTATATCGAAAGATTATCAAGAACTTCCAGCAGAGTTAAAGCACTGGCTGGGATACAGTTCATTGTATTGTCTTGTGTAGTTCCACTAAAATGTATGATTGGCACAACATGATCCCTGTTTGCACAAGTAGGAACAAGGTGAAACCTTCATTAGCTTAGTGAGAAAGGATAGGAAGACATTAGCATATTAGTCAAACAGTAGCATCAAATTCATGATGGACAATACGCAAAACATTGTCTCATTGAACCAATGGCAATAAATTGACATGCAAAACAATAACACTATTATGTCATGACACTAATAATATTCCCTCCCTGCTCCAGCACATGATTCACCTCCATAGAAAAACATACACACGTACATGATTCAGCATAGGGTCCTACTAAAGATTTGTTTAACTCCAACAGGAAAATTAGGCAATAATAAATTAGTGGTACTTAAGTACTCCTAATTAATTAAGTGAGACAGCAGAAGTGGAAGGGCTCCCTGGAGGATCGTCTCACATGTAAGGTAGTCGTTGCCGGAGCCCTTGAATGGCCTCGACTGAGGCCTCTAGCTTCAGCAAGATCGCTTTGGCACTGTTTATTCTTCTTCTTCTTCTTCCTCTTCATGCTCTGTTTCTCTTTCTCCTCACCAGTTGGTGAAACCAAGTACATGATTGGCCTTCTAATTCAGAATTGGTTTTGTCAATGAGGGAGTACAAGTGTACTAGTAAAAAACAACATTATTTTCTCATGGCAGTCGGAAAATAGAGATGAACACATGCATTAAATATCATTCTTACCTAAAGGAAGGTTATGGCGCCAATATGGATGATGAGGATTGGAACACAGATCTCCCTTTGTGCAGTTCCACCAAAATGAACCAACTGTTCCATTCTAACATTCCAGTTAAACAGCACAAAAGTCACTTCTTTTAAAAAGAGTTTTGTGCAGTGCACCAAAAGGTCACAACAGCAACCAGGTGAATTGGATATCCCTGTTTGCACAAAAAGGCACAGAGGAAACAGTCACAGTCTCAAACAATTACAGGCAAAAACATTTGGCTAAACTTGTCATGGCTTATAACAGTGGCATGGCTTCATTTTTACCAGGGACATTAGATTAAGAACAGCTAAGGCTGCGTTTGGTTCACAGGTTTGGTGCAGGATTTTCGTAGGAACACAATTCCTATGGTATTCTTTCCCTTCCAACCGTTCGGAACACGGGAAAGGTGAATAGTGTTTCATAGGAAAGCTGGTCTGGTAGTACCGAGTCCATAGGATTAGAAACATCCACGCGCTGCTCATTTTTTGGGCGGAAGGCCGAGGCAGGCGCTCGCTGCCATGCGTTAGACATGTTGCTGTGCCGTGTTGCCGGAATAAAAAAATCAACCTATGTGTGGTACGTGAGGTGAGGACAAGAGTAGTCACTATGCAGCTGAATAACAAATATCATCTCATACTGCCAAGCATGCTACTCTAAAAAAACAAATCTGTACATTTCGTAGTCCATCCGAACACATTCTCTTGAGAGTTTCCTCCGGTTCGCTGTTCCATAGTTTTATACCTACATTCCTTTCCTATTCCTCTATTTTCATCAAGACCTATGTTTTCTGCCCCTTTATTCCGAACGGAGCCTAAATATTTGGTATAAGGGCATGGGACAGTGGGTGCACCAGCAGTCCAGCACCATGTACGTAAACAGGGGCATAAAGTGGTGATTCATAGATTGTTGCCCCGAGAAACAAACATCCAAGAAACATATCTGGGTTGGTCCCATTTTTGTTCACTCTAGCCACCTACTCCTATGTGTGGATAACAAATCTAGTCCTGGTCATACCACTGTGTACAGCGTTACCCCTATATTTCCCTTTTCGACCAAGAGACCGGTTGGATGACCAGTCTGTACTACTTTCACCCCCTTTCCTTCCTGTTGGTACCAAGTCCGATGTACATACTAAATTCCCCCACCCCCACTTTATTTCTTGTTTGAACCAAGTACTCCCTCCGTCTGGAATTACTTGTCATCAAAATGGATGTGTCTAGAACTAAAATACATCTAGATACAGCCATTTCAATGACAAGTATTTTCGGACGGAGGGAGTACAAGATTCGACTCCATGAAGTAGCTTTACCTCTAACAATAGAAAAAAATGTGACGTTGGACCATCCGATCGAGAGGGGCTGAGAGGTAGAAAATGATGCACATGCAGCGACGTAGCAAGCTGGGGAAGTAGAGCTAAGGCGGTTTTGAACGAAGATATACCTGAAGGTCGTCGGGATGTGGATAGGTGGGCGGCGGGAGGCCGGATCCGCCCACAGGCAACGACGAAGGGATCGGAGGACCTCCTGCGCCAGCGCTCGGCCAGAGATAACGGTGCGGCCGGCAGTGGGTCTCCTCCCTCGCTGTCGATGACGGCCTAAACGCTGCCCCTCCTCCCCTTCACCGGCGGAGGGGGATACGTCAGGATCTGTAACCAGCGGTGAGGATAGAAAGCCAGTGTTTTTTGAAGGGAGAAAGACAGTGTTACTACCCCTATCTTGTTTAGATCTGGAGAGGATGAGAGTGTGTGAATAGAGCAACCCTAGCAAGCAAGCGCGGAGGCTCCGGCCTATATATACGTAGTGGGGTAGTTTTCCTTTTTCACTCCATTAAAACAATCGTTTAAAATTGTGTACTACTACATGCCAGGTTGCGGTTTTTTGGTTGTTGATTGTTTTTTGAGATAGCTACCCGCTTGTTCCAAGTGGTGTTATGGTGTGCCAGGTCGCACTTTGTATCGTTCAAGTATGGTACTACAAGTCCCTCCATTAAATGAACAACCACCCCCTCGTAAAAATTGTGAACAAGCCCACGACTAAAATTAGCGGAAACGTGGGTTGCCCCAACATGCATTATTATTTATATTTTCTACTCCCTCCGTTCCTAAATATAAGTCTTTTTTATAAGCCACACCTAAGACAAGAATTTTTTTATTAGCAGTGAACCCCACATGTCATAGACACAAAAATTGTGGCAAGATTCCCTTAGGCAAGCCAAAGTGTGTCTAACAATTTGAGCAACTCAGGTTAGGCAAGTGTGGCAAGTGTGGGAAAAATAATGTGGCAACATAAGACAAACATAGTCACAATCCAAACAGCCCCGTAATTTTTTGTGACATGCATGAAAATTTGGTTAGTTAAATTTATAGTCAAAATTTGGCAAGGTGCATCAAATCAACACATGCAAGTATCAAAAGGAAAGTCACGACATGCATGCATGCGTTGTACTCCCTCCGTTTCCAAATATAAGTCTTTTTAGAGATTGCAACAAGTGACTACATACGAAGCAGAATATGTCTACTCCTACTTACGAAGTAGCCCATTTGAAATGTGTAAAAAGACTTATATCGAGTGCAGTGCTTTGATGTGTCGCGTCAACTCGTACAAGACCGAGAAATTTGATTACTACAACGCCCTCTCCCTCGCGGACTGAGCTCCGGTGCCTTAACTGCACCTGCCTTTGGCTGCATGACAGGAGGGCCAACCACCTATTGGGCCCACCTGTCATAGACGCAAAGGCAGAGCAGTAAGTAGAAGCTTTCGCTACACGCTATCCCTCCCGCACGAGGTGGACGGACATGCAGCAGTGGATTCGATAATGTAGAAGTAGGAGTAACATCATTGTTCGTCTTCTCGAAGAGGCGAAGAGCCAAGCGCAACACGAACATGGCAGTTGCGAACGCTCGCGTGGTGCGGTTCCTTGGAGTACTAGCCAGGCTCTTGCATGAGACAAAATTGCTATTGTTTAACAATTAAACTCCATTATCCATTGGTTGATACTCATTCTGCATAGGTCCACGCGCTTAGCACCGTTTCCTCCTGGGGTCACCAATGTTTATTTGCTAATTAATAGCATTGCATGCAATGAACTAGCCATTGCAAGTCATTAAAAGCATGCACACCTCTCATCTCTTATTGGTTGATATGTCAAGAAACAAGAAACAAGGTAGAAGTTAATGCACCGCGCCTAAGTGTTTTGGGACTATTTGGTTTTCGTAAGATGACTTACACACCTAGACGGAGGGAGTAGTATAGCCCTGTAAACCGGAAAGGAGTATTTGCCTTTCTAGAGATTTCAACAAGTGACTAGACTACACCGTGTGCAGTACTCCCTCCCTTCCGGTTTATAGGGCTCAAATCTCAAATCTCATGAACCAAGGCATTTTGCGATTGGAGGAATGTATCTCGTACTTTACAAAACTACCCTAATTAAACTCATACATTAATTACGTAGTTATCTCGTTTTCCTCTCCGCCTTGGTCACGGTGCACAATATTAAGCACTCCTATATGACTAGCCGCTCTATCTACATGCGGGACATTTCAAAGCATCCGGGCCCGCGTGCCATCCACCAAATCACAGCGAGGTGCTATAGTCGAGACTCACCTGTCACCCCGATGTGGCCGTCATGACCCGTCATATCACAAAACCCACACCTTTACCAGCAAGTTGGACTGGACGAAGCAACCATCATTTCACTGGAACGCTCGTTCAAGCCCTTTCTTCCCTTTCTTGAAGATCCCCCGGTGAGCTGCACAAGGTAAAAAATAATGGCTTATTACCATAGTTGTGGTTTTTGATTATTTGCAATGTGCTTGCTAATATGTTAGGGTTGTGCAGGTGCCGGTGGACGTCCTTGATAATTCCGATGTCGTGGCCCGTCCTGTTGGCATCGCCCTGGAGATCGATTCCGATGCCGCTGTCCATCCTGTGGACATCGCCCCAGAGATCGATTCCGATGTCGCGGTCAGTCCTGTGGACATCGCCCCAGAAATCGATTCCCATGCCGCTGTCCGTGCTGTGGTCATTGCCCGAGAGATCGACGACAAGAAATAGTTGGTCGCGCTAATCCTTCAGGGTAGTTTGCATTGCCCTGTGTTTAATTACCAGAACAATGCGTGTTATCAAACCATCTTAGGGCTAGTGCACTGTCTTGTGTGGGCGGATCTTGCTAATTTTGTTTGATAGTGAATCATGCGATGAATCATGCGAACCCTCTCTGAGTTATGGAAACAGATGTATCCTCACCAGCTTTTGATGTAATATATGGCATGCTTAGATGTAAGTTTGAACTGTTTATCATATCAGCAGGGCTTGTTTGATGATTCTTGGTGTTAGTAAGCTAGCTACTGTGCAAGCTATAGTACTTGCAAAACACTCACCAAAGAGAAACGTTGGGGCTGATGAGCTCGTGGTACGCTTATACTTATCCCTCGTCGATCGACCAATAGACCTAGCTCCTAAAATTGTAGGCTTAGCGATCGATCAGACAATAGTCGACATACATTCAGGCCTCATTTGGTTCATAGGGTAGGAAAATCATAGCAAAAGTACAGAGAACGTGCAACACAAAATCATAGCAGTGCAGAGACGTACTCCCTTCGTTCCAACATAGATGACCTAGGCGGGCTAGTTTGGCCTAGTGGGTTTCAGTGATATGACGTGGTACAGTGCCGTCCAGTCTTCGCGTGTGGTAGCAGTATTGCGGCTACAGTAAGTTTTCTTGAAGAAGCGGAATTCAACGAAGTCATGATGGTTCCTTCGTCCGAACAACTTACAGTGGGAAAGGTTGGGCCTGCGATACGACCGGGGTAGACCAGGATAATTTTGTGCATGGCTGGTGGACCAGGATGGTCGACGTCCCACATGTCGGCGAATGAAAGTATTCTTTCCGATATAGAGGACGAGCAATGAGTATTCATTGTTTATTTTTGATGAAAGCTATTGTCTCCACTGTTACGACGGAGGAGTGTGAAACACGGCAGCCCAGTGAACTTGGCATGTGCACCACTCCCTCCTTCCTCATGTAATGCCCAGGTTACAGCTTTTTCTCACTTTCTCTCTATCTATTTCCTCTCAAATGTTTTTCACCTTTCTTTTTTAAGACACAATTGTTTTTATGCCTTTTTTTAGAATTATTTTTTTATACCTAGGAGCACGTGTAGAGACGGGCTCTTGCAGAGCCCCCTCCTTGACTTTGTCAATGCCTCTCTCTCCTCCACATAAGGAGTACTACTTGCTATGCATGCATGCGGCGGGCAGCTGGCATCTTGAGGGGCCAGGGCGGTGAGAGCGGGCTCCGGAAGCGATCCGGACTCCAGCATGGCCCACCTCACATTATCACCATATATTTCTTGGAGTCCGTGCGCGACGGGCGGGCGATCTCTTATCCCTCCCCCGTTTCTCTCTTCTCAGCCGACGCCCGCCGAGCGATTAGATTTCGGCTATCGACGGTTTATTCAATTACGGTCCCACATGTCAGTGAAATTGCAAGACAACGCGTGTCCCCTCTGGTGAGGGCGTGCGAGCCGGACTGTCGGGGTTGCGATGCGTACGAGTCGTAAGTGTGCCGCCTTTTCCTTTAGAACTTGCGAAGCGTAACATTTTCGTGCGATCGATCGATAGTAATCCAGAACAAAATGACGAGGGCGGTGCTTTCCCGCTCGTTAGGCGGGAGTTCGAGTGATATGACGTGCTACAGTGCCATCCACTTGCTCCATTTTTATGTAAGCAAGAGTTTACACTCTTACGCGGGAGGAGTGCGAAACACCGCGGATCTGATTTTGATCGAGGGATAACTGTTCCCTGCCAAATAATGGAGGATTGTTAGCGATTATAGCATGATAGTTAGGGCATCTCCAGCGCTGGCCCACAAATTTACACCGGCATCTGTCCGAGGACACTGATGGATGCCATCCGATGCTGCCCGCATACCTTTCGACAACTATATGAACTAACCGGACGAAATTCGTGCAAACAAAGCAAATTTCAAATTAACCGGATGAAATTCATTACATTTCGAAAACTTTTCCTACAAACTGGACGAAATTCATTACATATTTCGCACAAACCGTACTAAAACCTACTGTAAACCTAATCTAAACGATCGCCGGCGCCCGACCACCATGTCCGGCCATGAACCCGAGATAGCCGGCCATTGCCTTTGCCTCCTCCTCCTCCGCCCTGATAACCTCCTCCTCCGGAGCACAAGGTTCTGAAGATTTCCGCCTCCACGTCGCCGTCAAGCGGCTAATCGGCCGCCGATGTTTACCCCACCAAGCTTGGCGTCGACTGAGTGGAGTAGCGGTGGCCTTCCCGGGACCAGAGCGGCGGCGACCTACCGTGTACTACTCTTCCTCGCTGCCGGCTTCATGGTCGTGGCGTCGGAGGGCGGCCGGGGGGGGGGGGGGGGGGGTGCCGGCGATCTCCTTCGTTTGCTCCTGCGACAGTACGTCGAAGAGAGCTTTGGAGCGCGCCCGGAGCGGAGCCGCCGATGTCCCTCGTCTGCTCCTGCGATAGTACGTCCAAGAGAGCTTCGGAGCGCCAGGAGGCCATGGTTGAAGTGGTGCCGGCAGAAGGAAGGGACCGGAGGAGAATAAGTGTGGGTCTTTGGCTATGCCTGGGAGCTGGGGCTCAAGTTAATATAGCGGGCGAATGGCAATGAGCCGCGGCAGACGGATGGACAACTGGCGCCGGAGTAGGTTCGTCGGGCGTGAATGCGGACGCTGCTTCAGTGACTTAACTGCAGATGCGTTTGGGTTACTGACATGTGCGCCCAACGGGCATCTGGCCCGCATGCCAGTGACACACCAATTGCACCTGCAGTTAAGTCCGGTGAATGCGGCATTGACATTCTGGAGAGACGGTGACCGTTTCAGGCGGGAAGCGCGCGCTAGCGATGGAAGGGGTTTCGGTGTGCAGTGGCACTAAGATCGGTCGCTCACGATAGTATATACTCCGTACCATACTACCATAGTACCCTCTCTAGCTTAGGCTGTTTTATAGATTGTCGTTGCGATGGACGATATACATGAGCAAGGCGGTCCGAGTATGACCGTTGGTGTTGAGCCAGGTGAATACATGCTCGGCGTTCGCGTAGGCCTCCATCAAACGTCTAAACAGTAATGTCAGGCACCGCCGGGGCGCGCAGGTGATGGGCTCGCTGTTTGCGTTGCGCCATGAGCAGGACTTTGATTTAGAGGGCGACGTGCATGCATTAGCATGCTTTGACAGTGTGAGCGTGAGTGTCTGACGCGAAGTATTTCATTTTCATTTGGCTGACGAGGGTGCGTTGCAGCGACGAGTCCGTGGTTTGATTCCCCACATACGCATAATTTTTGTTTTTACAGTATTTCTTTCTCCATTGACAGGTAGGCCCGCGTAGATAGATAAAGAACATGATCTGATGAGGCGCATGCAGACTGTTTAACTGGTCAACCAGACAAATACGAAGCTATACGCTGAGCCAGTGACCGTATAATCACCATATCTCGTATACAATGATCAAAGTGAGCTATCAAGACAAGTTCGATGACCGCCAATGCATTTTACTCGGTAATAAATGACCAGGATTGAAGGGGAATCCAAATTTGCTTCGTCTTCTGTCCTTGAGCTCTTGACAAACCAATGCACTATACGGTTGTCCGGCCACTCCACCCCAGAGCTCTCACCAAGCGTCGTTCATGCCACCGCGCCGCACACTAACCGGTAAGGCAGCAATGGCATCCCGCCGCGCCGAGTTCCTCGCCGCCCACGACCGCACACAAAATGGTAGGGAAGCGATGGCATCCCGCCGTGCCGAGTTCATCGCCGCTCGCGACCTCACAACTATGTGGGAGGAATTTGAAGATGCCAAGGCCGAATGGGCGGTAGAGCAAGAGGCGGCCAAAGCCGCACAGAGGGAGCAGAAAAGTCAGAAGGCACTCAAGAAAAGAGAGGCCCGCCACCGCAAGAAAAAAGGACGCACGGGCTGCTGCGGAGAGGTCGGCGGAGATCCAAGCACGGTGGGGTGTCGCCGACAAAGCCGGGAAGGAGAACGACGACGTCTGGCCAGCATGTGAGTAGTAGTAGTAGTACTAGTAGTTAGTGTGTGTGTCTGTGTCTGAGTATGAGCATGTACCAATACTACTAGTTACTACTGTAGTTTTTAGAGCAAATTACCAGTACATTAGCCTAGACTAAATGGAAAAATTCCTATCCTAAGCATCAAATGGCATCTCTTTCTCTATAGGAATTGAGATGCATGTCATCTCACTTCCTATGATTTTCATATTCCTATCCTATGAATGAAAGGAGGCCTCTGTTGGAGTAACTACTATAGCTAGCAGTACTGCTGGTACAGTAGTTTTCTTCAAGAAGCAGAATTCAACGAAGTCATGATGGTTCCTTCGTCCGAGCAACTTCAAAGTGGGAAGTGGCCCTGTGATTTGACGGCTCATTAGTCATTGTTACTGCGGCGCGACGACCTGGGTGACTCTCCCTTGGAGTTCTACGTGCATGGCAAGTTGACCAGGATGGTCGACGTCCCACATGTTGGCGAACGGAAGTATTCTTTCCGATATCGAGGAGCAAGGAAACCGCGTGGTATAGTATCACTGCTGATTGGTTCGCAAAAAATAGTATCACTGCCGATTTATAATTATTTTTTATTTCTGATGAATGCTAGCGTTTCAACTCTTACGACGAAGGGTGCCAGACACGGCACGTGCTGGATGTCCCACACGTCAGCGAAAGGAGTGGGACATGAACAGCGTGGTAGAGCCCAGCGTAAAAAAACAGCGTGGTAGAGCGTCTCCACTTCTTCCACTTCTGGGTCGGAGACCACACGTAGTAGTACTTAGTGGTATGAACGATACAAAGTGCGACCTGGAGAGAAAGACACGTCTAGTTGGAAGGTCTCGGGGCATACACGTAAACAAATATAAAAGTTAATATGTGCCTCCAACTAATATAGTAGTAGTAGAGTACTTAGGCACGTACTCCATAACATCACCGTGCATTGCACGTACAACATTTAGTGGTAGTATGTAGTAAGAGACAAATGCCGCCCAAGAGTTCCCTTCTCAACCTACTTTTGGGTGTTTGGTAGAGTGTATGGAGGGTGCATGAGTCCACACTAGTTTAGCACAAATACACTAGAAGCATGCATGAAGAGGGGTATTGAGTTGAGCATGCATGAAGAGGGAACAACTATGCTGAGACGAGAACGCAACCAAACACACCCTATATGCCACGCATGTTCGTACCATTTGTGCCTTTCTACTTCACTTACTGCGCTACATTACTCAGGTTCGTATGTCCACTCCTGGGTACATGTCCGTCTCGTAGTTCCAGTCCCACGTGTTCTTCATATAGATGGAACGATCCTTGCATAACATGTGCACCTTGATGCTAGATGTCTCGCGTGTTGGCAAAAGGATGAACAAAGCTCACGTAAAAAAATAGAGTGGAAGAACATAGATTCCGGACGACCGAGAAGGAGCAAGGACCTCGTGGTGGAGCGTCTCCACTCATAATATTTAATATTTTCAGCGACATAAAATTAACCAATCATCTCCACAGTGGACTGGAAGAGTACGAAACACGGCAGCCCAGTGTAGTTACATCATACTAGTACATGGCTAACCCATGCTATCACCATATTTCTTGGCTTCCGTGCGACACCTATCTCTAGTAATCCAGCAGCCTGTATCGCTTCTCCCTCCTCGTCTCTATCAAAGTGCGGCGGGCTGGCGTTTCTGCCGTCTATTGAGGTCGGTTAACTATCACATGTTAGCGACATGCCAAGAGCATTCTAAAAAAAATTCCTTTCACGTTCCGTTTTCAAAAAGAAAAAAAATCCTTTCACGTACGAATTTGCCTGTATGCTTTGAGCAACTTGCATGTCCTATACTGCTCGTGTTTGATACTCTAACTTAGCTAGAGGTTAGACTAACTCATGACTAACCCTGAACTAACTGTAGCCAAAGAGGTGTTTGGGTGACAGGGTTAGATTGACAATAAATGCACTTCATGGAGAGAGAAAAGTGATTTTTCGGTGGTCCCAATGAGAACTATCTCCAGTTAGCACCTCTTGGGTGGGATAGTTTTTTTTGATGGGTTCGCTGCAACTTGCTCCAATTTAAACCCTCATGCTTGGATACTTTAGGGCTATTTGAGCCCCAACTAGCTCAAAATAACTCTAACCCATGGATCCAAATAGGGCCTATGGCCAGTCTCGACGCGGAGCAGTCGCGTCCACCGGGAAGCGGCGCTCTCTCGGCCGTCGCGCCACTTCAAAGCCGGCGCCAGTGAGAGGTCGCCTCCGCTCTGGCCGGGCATTAATGCTGCACTGACGCTCCAGGGCGACGCTGACCGTTTCACGCGGGAAGCGCGCGCTGGCAAGGGAGTATAGGTTTTGAACCATTTCAGGTGTAGTACTGGTAGTTTGCAAAACTACTCAATTATTGCACTCAGTTTCCTAACAAATTATGGTAAAAAACGTTACTCCATAGCCCGTTTCCCTTCTCCTTCCTCTTCCACCGCCCGCACACGTCCGCGGGAAGCGACCGGTCAACCCTTATATAGGAGTGCTAGCACAAAAAGATGCATGCATGACCACTAAAATTTCCATATTAAAGCGCCGCTCCGGCGGGAGTATGGCGTATGTTGTTACCTTCGGCGGGCCCATGGCTACCGGGCGACGGCGACCAGAGAAGAGGCGGCGGGAGGGGAATGAATGCAGCTACTCTTTGGGTTCGCCTTCTGGCTTAAATAAATGCGCAGCATCACGTGTACCCGCGGGTGCACAAATTGTAACATACGTGTCTGCTTAAGTGGGCGTCACGTAACTGGTGTGTGTGTGAGAGAGATTCTGAGAGACAGAGTGCGTGTGTGCGACTCTACTCTTCGGACATGTACTCAACCTTTTGCATCGGGATATAAGTATAATGGTACTTACTTTAGCTAGTGATTTACGTGCCCATGTTAACGTGGTTGTGTCAAAAAAATGTCACTTCCTGCTCGTGATTTGCATTATATAATTACAAGCAAGATTCTCGTGCATTGCACGGAACATCAATATGCATTTTTTTACAGAACACCTGTTGTGATTGACCCATGCAGGAGTACTCCCATGTGTAAAAACTAATGATATCTCGAGAATTTTATCGGAAAACTGGTATCTCGAGAATGTCATCGAAAAAATGAAAGATGAGAGATAAGGCGAGGAGGAGTGGAGCGTGGTGGTGACTGGTGGTCGGAATGGGCGGAGGCATGGGGATGGACGGCACCGGCAGGCGGCAGCGGCCACCATGCATGCTAGATTGTTCCAGAGACTTATTCCTTTTTTAATTGCTGAGCAATGAGGTTGCGGGAGATAATGATGTGGAGAGAGGTGCGGGTATCTTTTGTAAAATTATCATAGTTTGCTTTCTATCCTCAGATATAGATCATACAGTCTGTATTACAAGATGGCAGTCACACCATCACCGCCAACTCGTTTTTTTATAAGGGTACAGATGATAAGTTTGCTGACTACTAAAGTAAAGTGGAATTGGTCCATGTTATGCAAGTAAATAAAGGTGATTGTTTATCATACGGGTAAGGTTGGATGAAGGGTGGTAGGAACAAATGCTCCGCCTAGAGCATGTGTGTGTGAGATGGAGTCTTAGTGTGTGGGGGTGTGTGTGTGTGTGAGAGAGAGAGAGATGGAGTCTTAGTTTGTGTGTGTGTGAGAGAGAGATGGAGTCTTAGTGTGTGTGGGGGGATGTGCGTGCGTGTGTGTGTGTGTGTGTTTGTGTGTGTGTGTGTGAGAGAGAGAGAGATGGAGTCTTAGTGTGCGTGTGTGTGGGAGGGGGTGCGTGTGTGTGTGTGTGTGCGTGTGTGTGTGTGTCGCGGGGTCCTCTGTGGAGGATGTAATTTAAGTGTGCATGGCTTCATCATAGAGAGGTGATGTGTATGGCAGAGGCCACCAACGATCGGGTGCGAGAGAGAAAATGCCCGTAGAGAGGGAAGAGAAGGTGTGTGCGCGTGAGAGGAGTCGACATCGAGAGAACGTGTTTGTTCGAGAGACACCGAGGAAGACTACTATATATCGATGGTGCATGTAGGCGGGAATTAAACAAAGGGATGGTCTTATTGGTTTCGGGGATATAGGGGAAGAGTGAGAGGCGGGGGGGGGGGGTAGCTAGAAGGAGATTGTTAAGTGTGAGTGTGTGTTTTACCCATCCAGGCGGAAGTTATGTGCACAAAAGAGGAGAACGATTCGATGTGGCATTAGGATTGAGGGTAATTAAACGTATGGAGACATAGAGACCTTGAACGTGCATGTTTGAGAGGTATACATGTATACGTGGGATGTGTGTGTGTGCGCGCGCGCATGATCGAGATAAAAGAAAGAAGACATAAGTCATATGATCAACGACATGGGAGAGACAGATCGGTATGAAAATGTGCATGCATGTGAGAATGCTGGGAAGAAGGCCCGACAATTGAGCATGTGTTTTTGTCTTTAAGAGATAGTGGTGTGGGCTGGAGCATGCATCTATGGCGAGCAGAGGGAGTGAGGCGCAACGATTGTGCAAAAGAGACCAACCTATAAATGCATATGTATGGAGAGACATATATAGTGTGGGTGATAGGAAGCAAGACTCCGTACGAGAAAGAAATGTTGACGGAGAAACTACAGATAGATACAGAGATGGAGATGCTAGCTAGAGGGACATCCGCTAGTTTGGGTGTTGGAGATGACCGTCGGGTGGTTCAAAGGGTGAAGTTATATATGTGTGTGAGAGGGCACTTGACTGCATGTAGAGAGAAACATATGTAGTGTGCGTGATATGAATCAAGAGTGAGGGCGAGAAAGAAGGTTGATGGAGAAACAGATAAATAGAAAGATAAAGATGCTAGCTAGTGTGCGTTAGAGATAGGAGTCGAGTGGATCAGAAGGCTGGGTTATGTGTGTGGGTGTGAGAGAGATAGAGAGAGGGTGCATGTGAGTCACATACAAAACGATATCAGAGAGCAATGAGATCCAGAGAGACGGAGTTTTGTGTCTGCGAGAGAGAAATATATTTCACAACGAGAGTGATAGCTAGAGAGACATACGAGGGAACGCAAGATATCTCTAGGGAGAGAGGGTGTGTGTGAGCGACATACAAGAGAACAACGGAGAAATATGAGACCCTAGGAGACAGAGTTTGTGTTTGTGTGTGAGAAAGAGATATTGAAGAGGAAGAGTCGTAGGTTCTCATATCTAAGGAGCGAAAGACATCTCTGTATGAGGGGTGTGCGAGTGGCACACATGGGAATAGTAGAGAGAAATGAGACCCCGAGAGACAAAGTTTTGTGTTTGTGTGAGAGAAAGAGGTTCCACATGGAGAATCATAGTTAGAGACACATAGCAGGGAGCGAGATATACTTAGAGAGAGATAGAGTGATGAAGGTCGAGGGAGAGAGTACCGTCAGTGTGTTACGAAGATAAAAGATCATTGTCGACATACAGGTAGCACGAGAGATACCTGAGAGACGATGAACGTGTATAGGTCGAGAGAGATAGTCCTATATAAGCATGAGTGATAGCTATATGAGACGAATATGTGGATTAAAGGGGATTCAAATATTTAAACTGGAGATCACGACATCGATAATATCATAACGCAAATTGGTGTATCAAACATGCATATTCATTTGAATTTGGGCACACGTGTAATGTTATATAGTTTATCAATATTGGTGATCCATAGATTCTTCAATTACAAACAATGCATGGTTTATATGCAATTAATGTCTAAACGGGATTACACTATATGTTGCGTGTGTGAAACACATTATACATGTTTGAGAAGTAAAAAAACCCGCATGAAACACACATTAATTGGAGACAGTTAGCGAGGAATGCATACATTGGATTTCAACATAAAGTGGTTTCAAATATTTGAAAATCCAAATTGATGGATACAACCTTATGAATCTGAGAGCATGCCATTTGTAAACCATATTTATGTATAAATGGTGTTGTGCTTTTGAAAGTATATATAAAAAATGATGTATATAGAATGTAATTCCAATTGAAAATGGATCCCGCCCGAAAAAAATAGAATACAAGCGGGATTCGAATTGAGTTGGCACGGTAAACGTGCACTCTGCAAAATTTGAACTAAGCGGGGAAAGTCGCAGTAACCACCCGAAACCAAAATCTGTGAGATGGAAATCACTACTGCCTATCCCTGCCACGCAAAGCCTATCTGCTGGATTTCTATAGGTTTCGATAGGGGTAGGTTTGTAATTTCACCCAAACATGACGTAACCGCCTCTCACCCGGATTCATACATGGTGGGCGCCAAAACACAGTGTGTCCTCGGCCGAAATCGACTCCCTCCCCGATTCATATTCATACACACGGTGGGCGCCAAAAACAAACTCTCGTCGGCAAATATTCGGTGTCTGCGAGATTACCGTCCTATCCCCAACCGACTAATGTTGCTGTGATGTAGTAGAAATTTGAAACGGGGGCTAAGTTTGTAAATTTCCTCGCATTTGAGACAAGCGCGCCCTGAATACATGGTTCCCCCCTTCCTCTCTACCTCCCTCTTCCCCATTCGTACTCCGTGGGCGCCAAAACACCCTCTCCACCCCACCCTCCTCCGTTCGTCGCCGTCCGCCACCCCATCCACCGCCTTCCTCCTCCACCATGCCGGAGCTGATACCCCGACGCTGCCGTCCATTACAAGAGATCGACCTCTCTCATCCACGGCTTCGGACCGGGATCCTTGCATCCCGTCCTCTCGCTTCATCCCCACCGTCGTCCACCTTGCCGGCGCCGCTCCTACGACTGTCTCATCCATCGTGCCCCGCCGCCGCCGCCTACCCTCCTAGATCTGCTTCCATGCCGCCGACAGCCATCGCTACCGCAGCACCGTCAAATTCTCAGCAGATGCATACACGGCGCTGCACCAGAGGCGGTACTCTTTCGTATCTGCTCAACTTATTTATCGCAACAAGAAAATAGACCGCCACTACTTTACTCTGATTTCTTGTCTTGGTTGCGAAGTTGCCTCTGTCCAGTTTGCACCTTCAGATCCTCCATGGCACGCTCAACACTATACTCCCAATGCTTATGGTTTTCCCATTTTATATTCCACACTAGTTAAATCACAGTAGACTAAATTTCAAAATTGGGTCAGTCGATTTTTCAGAGCTCGCCGGAGTTCGCCGGTGCGATCGAAGGGGCTCGTGTGGTTGTGGGGCCTCGCCGAACGAAGAAAGCTCGACGCGGGTGGGGGTTGGGGCGGGGGTGGGGGATGGGGGTGGCGGAGGAACACAGGCGGTGGGGGCCGGTGGTCCGGCCGGCGGCCCGTGCGGTGTTCTGTATGGGAAGAATCAGAGACGAGGAAGAAGAAGGGTTAGGAGACGTAGGATCTTCATCCAACCGCCTGAAATGGTCGAGAGACAGCTGGGAATTGCATACTTAATGCGCTCTGGTTCATCATGTGTGGGCACTGCGCAACCAACATTTTATTATCCAAAATCTGCTTGCTCTTCTTTACCATGTTCCTCTTCCGTTCTTCTATAATATGTACTCTCTCCGTTCCTAAATACAAGTCTTTGTATAGATTCCATCATGGACTACATGTGGAGCAAAATGAGTGAATCTACACTCTAAAATGTATCTGGATACATCTGTATGTGATCCATAGTGGAAATCTCTACCAAGACTTATATTTTGGAACGGAGGGAGTATGATAGTAGTACAGTATGTTCCTTGTACTGAAGATGAGCAGGGACATTTTCAGTGTAGAGGTCTATACGGTTGGTTGTGATGGACACTTTGAGCCTCTTTGATTCGTAGGATCTTGTAAACATAGGAATAGGATTTGTAGTGGCTTGCCCACTTGAATCCTATAAGAATAGCAAGGAAATGCGGGGAGCTGTGTCGCCTTTGAGAGTTACACTGATATTAACAGTACCGCACCTTCACTTGAAGAGAGCTGGTATCCGAAGCCTTTCGAGCCGTACCGGCAATACTAGCACATATATTCCAGCAAGTTCCACTTTGCTGATTTTACTCTGATGCTTAAGGTTTTCCCGTTATATCTACACTATGATCTGTGTAGCTGCTTTGTGTCACACTAGCAGCAGTCCACTCTTGAAGCTAAACACTGCAATGATTTACAAAATTGGCACCAAGGCATTGAGTGCCATTCTGGATGCAATGAAACTCATACGCTCCCCACCTGTTGACTCTTGTTCAGAATATGATCCTAATGACTATTCTAACCTCGTGGAGTCAAAGGCAGATGGCCTGTCCTGTTCACCCATCAAGGTGCCTGTTCTAATTTGGCAATGTTTTATTGATTGCGGGCATCTTGCATATGTTGTCTTGCATTTCTTCTACTTTGTTGCACCGCCATCTGCTTAGTTTACTCATCATATATGTCGAGATGCCATGCCCATCCATTATCAATACATATTCCATCTGTCATCATACCATGTTTTTCCACTCAAATGCTGTTCTTGTGCATCAGACATCAAAAAGGAAGAGGGTGATTGCCGAACCTGAAGGAGCACCAGCAAAGTCCTTGAAAAACGTGGTGGTGCCGGAGAAATCAGACAGCACCCCACTTATATTGGCTGTACAACCAGTGACACAAAACGTAGGACCGACTCCAGTAGACTGTACCCATACTTCACTGGCCACACCACTAGCCCCACCACACAAGACCTGCACTCCAGCAAAAGGTATACCGATTTAATTTGCCATAGCACCAGCTGTACCACAGAAAAATCCCACTCCAGCAAAAAAGTACAGCAAGTCCACCGGCCGAAGACCTATCCCAACTGCAGAGACGGCCAATTCCTGCAGATTGGAACCCCATTCCATTTATTCCCAGTTTAAAAGACAATGCTTTCAATGTTGTTAGGGACTACGTGCATATATTCCCATCATGGGAAGATTATTGTGAGACAAACACCATTTTCACATCTTCCTGTCCAACTTACGTCTAAGTGCTATTATTCATGGTTATTATTTTCCTGTTTTCTGCTGATTGAACACATCAATGATTTACATTACATTGTTGTAACTAGGCGAGGGTCAATCTGGATAGTCATGATGAGCAAAGCTTGCTTGTGCTTTTCAAGGAAGCATTACAGCAGTATCGGTGTTACCTGAGGAAATCACACTTTGATGGCAAGTCTATAAACGAATTTCCGGTGAAGTCTCCTGTGCTAAATTTAGAAGACATTGAATGGAAAAACCTTGTTATGCACTGGTCTCGTTCCCAGGATGAGGTACTATCTATGAAATCACATGACAATTTAAACTTCTACTTTTCCGCATGTGCCTTACGGATCTTTTTTGCAGGAAATCTGCTCGAAGAAGAATTCCGGTTTGACAAGAACGACAGGATATCGCAAATATGCTGCCCGCTACTTTGCTCTTGTTAGTACCTGTTGTCCTGTATCACTGTACTTGCATACATACCAGGTTCATTATGTGATAGCAGTATGCATGATAGCTTGCTTATCAATTGTTCGCTCCAAATTATCTGATATGTATGAATGGTTACATTAGTGTAGAATATATCCAATGCCAATGTTTTTTTAGCTCTGCATTGTTCTTGTAAGTACATGCTGTCCTTTTTCAGTGTACTGATAATGACAGGTAGTTGTTCATGTACCATCACTCTGCAGCTTATTTTCCTTTGCCCTCCATTTTCTACACATCAGATCTATATTTACTCTTACCATAAGGTTGGTACTAAAGAAGTTTAGCTGTGCATTGCTCTTGGCTGTACCTTTTGCCTGTATCGCTGCACTTACATTTATAGCTACTTGGTTATGTAGCATCACTCTTCATCTTATCTTAAATATTCTCCATTTTTTCGCATATTATCACATCTATATTTATTCTTAACAAAATGTAGAATAAAGGCAATGCTTTTGAAGAAGATTCTGTGGTAAACTTCTTGAATTGCCCCCCCCCCCCATCAGCATGGACAAGGCCTTTATAGAGCCTGTCTTCACCAATAATGTAAGTTTGTCCATCTCAAGCCTTCAAACTTTGTTGTATATATTTGGTTAGGCATGACTGCAACAGCTGTTTATTTTTGGTGTTTGCATCAAATTGCTTGTTTAAAGTTTATTATGTAGTTCATAAACAAAAGTTTGTCCTTTCTCAATTTAAGTTTTCAGTTGTACAACCAAGTTCCTTCTTCATACCATGTAAATTAAACTATACAGAGCAAGTGATCTTCTTTTGCACTGCATGTATGCTTCTGTTCTTCATCCGTAATCCAGTGGCGTGGTGAACCTACCCACTACAGCACAATGTCATATTCTGCAATGTCTTAACTATGAACAATGTCATATCATTCTACTATTATTTAAACCGTCTCTTTATTTGCCAATCTGAAATGGTATAAATTGACAGCACACTAACCATTGATACTTATGAGTTCTTGATCTGTAATCCAGTGGTGTCGTGAAGCTGCCAACTCCTTCACAATGTCATTTCCTGCCATGTCTTGACCTGAACAATACCATATTGTGTTAATGCAATTTTAAACTGTGTCACTTTATTCGTCAGTAAGAAATGTGATGAATTGTCAGCACTGATACTTTTATGTGTAAAACCTGTCATCTGTCTGCTTGTTTATCTTTCAGAGTGAGGAAGATATAAGTGTTGAACAAGCGCAGTCTCATCATCTTGCTCAGCTGCTTGCGCTGCAGCTCCCCAGCAGGGCTAACCTTTCTTGAACTCTATTGAAGTGCTGTCGGTTTTGTATATTATTTTGTCGGCGTGTTTATTTGCACTGGTGGCGATCTTTGATGCCCAGTGTATGTAATCTGCTGTCTGCTTGTGCTTTATTATCATAGTGGCGAACTTTGATGCCCAGTGGATGTAATATGCCGTAATTTCTTTATTGTATAGTCTAGGTTTTTTCTTATTCACGATGCTGCAGTTATTTACTGTATATATATCCTGTCTTTGCAGTAAACCGGCCAAACCTTAAAATTACGGTACATAATCGGGCCGCCATGCAATCACGATGTAGGTTGGGCCTGAAACGTGCCGAACAGCTCACGGGCCGGCAGCAGCCCGAAATGAACCCCGGCCCATGAGTGTGCGAATCAAATCACGGGCTTTTAACAGGCCAAAATTGTCTTGGTCCTTGTTTGGCCCAATCAGATATCGGCTGCGAGCAGGCCGGATGCAAACTGGGCCGTAGTTAGGCCCAACTATATGACGGGCTTTTAACAGGCCGAAATTAATATAGGGCCGAAATGTTAAATGGGCCTTTAACAGGCCAAAAATAATATCAGGCCGAATTACTAAGTGGGCCTTTAGCAAGTGGGCCCAAAAGCATAGTGTCCAGTTGACGGGCCGAATCTGATATGGGCCATAATTGAGCCCAAAGCCTCTTAAAGGGTCGGACCTGATCGGGCCGTAATTTGGCCCAGAACGTGGTAGGCTTTTAATGGGCCGGATCTCATATGGGCCACTATTAGGCCCGAAGCGTGGCAGACCATTAATGGACCGGATCAAATATGGGTCGGCATTTGGCCCAAAACATGGCAGCCAGTTAATGGCCGACCTACTAGGGTCCTCAAAATCTTGTGGGCCTACAGCTGGGCCGGCCCATTAATGTCAGCGAAATCTCGTGGGCCTTTAGCTGGGTCGTCCCATTATGATCCGCAAGAATCTTGTGGGCCTTTACCTGGGCCGGCCCATTATGGCACACAAAAATCTTGTGGGCCTTTACCAGGGCCGGCCCATTATGGCCCGCAAAATCTTGTGGGCCTTTAGCTGGGCCAGCCCATTATGGTCCGCAAAATCTCATGGGCCTTTAGCTGGGCAGGCCCATTATGGTCCGCAAAATCTTGTGGGCCTTCAGTTGGGCCGGCCCATTTAAACTTGATGGGCCGGTCCACGTGGATGAGTGACACCTATGCCAACGCGGACCTGACACGTGTCTCCTCCAGCCAATGATGATTTTACACGTGGAAAATCCCCATTGGTCGGAGCTGTTAACGGGTTATTGGATCCAAAACCTGACCCGATAGCTTAACGGCGTTCCGTTACGGTGGATGCCACGTGTCGGTCACCCTTGACGAAAGCACTTCTGTGACGCGCGATTTATCGTCATGGAAGTGGACACTTCCGTGATGATAATTTTGGTAATGTCATGGAACACTTCTAAGACAGCACAGGTATGACTATCTTGATTCTGTCATAAATTTATCATGGATGTACATGCATGACAAAAAACATGACCTACTGTGACAAACACGTATCATCACGGAAGTGTATTTTTTTTGTAGTGAAACATGGGCTGCTTCACCACACACTGGATTATAGATCCACAAAAATAAGCATACATATAGGGAGTATTGAGTAATGTGCATGGTATGAATAAGGAATTTGGTTTTACAAGTAAAACTTAGAACTTACGGTTCTTGCGAACATGCATTTTGGTAGAAACAGCAAACTAAACAGCAGTAAACGATAGGGAGTATGAGCAAATTAAATAGCAATTGAGGATAAAGGCTTTAGAAGGACTGACTTACATTAACAGTTAACACCAGCTTTATAATGCCCTTCTCCATGTCAAGGGAAGGATAACACAAGAATTTCAGCACAAAATCTTCTTCATAAGCATTGCCTGTACTCTACGTTTTGTAGAGAGTAATTATGGATATGATAATACTGGAAGGGATAGAGGATAATGAAGATAAGATGTAGATTGATGCTACATAATCAACTACCCATCCCTAAAAGTACAAGCATTAGAGGACAAAATGTACTGACAAGAGCAATGGGCTACACTTCTGCACTGGCATTGTTTGTGTATTCTACTTTTTGGTAAGATTAAATATAGATCTGATCTTTTTTAGTAAATGGTGGGCGAGGGAGATAAGATGCAGAATGCTACACAATGAACCAATCCCTCTTCCCATAATACAAGAGCGTTTTGAACACTGGTGTACTGTACAAAACATTCTTATATTATGGGACGGAGGGAGTAGCTGTTAATGTAAGTACAGTCATAGACGACGTTCAGTCCTTACAAGAGGACTGCAGAGCTAAACCTCTTCAAAATCATTGGGTTGATTCTAAATTTATGTAAGAGTCCATACGGATCTTATAATGTCCACCAAATGGACGATAACGAGGCTAACATGTGCAGTGATGCTACACAATCAAATAGCTATGAAAGTAAGTATGGTCATACAGGGCAAGAGGTACTCAAAAGAGCAATGCAGTGTGCAGTATAGTTGCGAGATTCTTTGGTCCCTCGAGAACGAATGTTCTCCTGCTAACAGTTTTCGTACAAGTGAGATGTTAAGGCAAATGCAGAAATGTAGTTCAACGAGTAGCGCTTGCCTCAGGTAGGAACTACACCTAATGGGCTATTTGATTTATCAGGTGCCACTACCTTTTCCAAATACTTTGCTTGCGCTCCTCCACGATCAGCAATCGCCCTCTTCCTTTTGAACATCTGATACACAAGAACAACATTTGAATGGACAAATATGGTATGATGACAGATGGAATATGTACTGAAAATGGATAGGCAGGCCGTATTCACATACACGATGTGTAAACTAAGCTAATGGCAGTTCAACAAAGTAGAAGCAATGCAAAGCATCAGTTGCAAGATATGTGCGACAAATATAACCTTGGAAAGTTAGAGCAAGCACCTTGATGGGTGAATAAGATAGGGCATCTTCCTCTGACTCCTCCACTAGGGAGCTACATTGACTTAGGTCTCCCTCTAGCTTAGAATCACTGTTAGGATCATATTCTGAGCATGAATCTGTAGGTGGAGAGCGTTTGCATTGCATTGCATCCAGACTTGATTTCAGTCCCTTAATGCCAAGTTTGACAGCCATGGCATTGTTCTGCTTTATTCTTTTCATGCGCGCAAGCTCATAATCATTATGATGCTGTTCAAAATCTGAGATTCATGAAAACATAAAAAGTAGTCAGATTATCTATGGAATGCATTGCGGATTCAACTCGAAGAGTTTCTCCCTATAAACCCCTGCATATGCAAAGTTCACCCCCCAACCGTGCTGACCAGACCACACACAGAAATACAAACCCCTTATGTCTCTATAACAGGCAGACACACATTTCAAAACTGAAGTAGGAACATTAGAATTATATGAAATCCGTATTTGAACAAATAAACTAAGGAATTATGAGTGGCATAATGTTTAGCTTCAAGGGTGGAGTGTTGGTAGTGCGACAGAAAGCAAGTAGGCAGATTGCATTCCCTGTAAAAGATCGAAGCCTATGTAAAAGCTGGAAATGACACTTTCTTCTATACAATGCAGTGTTCGTTGCCCACACATGATGGAAGAGATCACATAGAGAAATACTATTCACTCATGTCTACGGTTGCAGTATTTAGAAACAGGGTGGTCCACCCTAAAAGAATATTGACAACAAATATGACAACGCAAGCATAGATGTAGTGAATCAATCATTTACTTGTGAGCTCACTAGGACAAGTATGCAGAATTGTAACTGCAGTCAGAGACCGTCCAAAATCTGAATCGAAAAGTTTGTCTAGCACTTATTGTTTGCAACTAATCGACGTGAATAATTGGATATTATATCGAATGAGTAAGAAAGACAAGTAAAATTTTCAACAAACCTGGCTTGCAGTAGTAATCTGGGTCAATGTCACTACGACCAACAATCCAAAATGACTAGTGTCTGTTCCTAGGGCCGGAATTTTGAAAACCCCATGAACTTTACAGGTACTAAAGATTACCGAAATACATCTGAACCATTAAGTGTAGGTAGCACTGAGCACACAACAAACCCTAATGACAGTCCTGCCTAATGAGTAATGAATCAATTAGAAAATGGGTGATGAGGAGTGGCTGCTGAGTGTTGAGGACTTATCTCGGGATAAATCGGGTTGGCTTAGTGGGTGTTGCACGCCTGATCCCTGAACAGAATGGGAAGGTAGGCACGGCGGCGCGCCCCGGCAGTGGTGACGCTGTTGGGCGAGCGGCTCCTAACCTCCTGTTAGTCCGGCGTCTCCTCCTAGAGTCATGCCGTCCGGGGACGGCAAGTCGCCGGCGAGGCAGGCGGCTGGGGGCGAGTAGAGATCGGAAGCGCGCAGCAGAACAGAGGGGAATCGGGGCCTGGGACGACCCAAAATCCCAGGGTGGGCCGGCCCACCGTGGGCACCATGTAGAGATACACACCCGAGCGGCGAACATGCATTTTCAAAACTAATTTAGGAACATTTAGCTGACCAATTAAACGAATCTGTTTTAATAATATCAGATTCGTATTTGAACAACTAAGCTTGTTTAGCTTGATGGGTCGAGCAGCGCTATTATGACACGAAGCACGTATTCTGATCATATAGTGATCATAAAAGGGGGAAACCGAAGAAATGATATTTAGCAGCCGTTGTTTTCTTCGAACTAAGAACTAAATTCTAAGAGCTGAAAAGAAAGTAGAGTAACCAAGTTAAGATCTATTTTCTGGTTGAGATCAAAAAGTTGAGGAGATATGAAGTACCACCTCTCTTGCGGCGCCGTGTAGGCATCGAGGGTGCGATGGCTGTCGGTGGCATTGAAGTAGATCCGCGGCAGTAGACGGGTGCATCGGGGGATAAGTCCTGTTGCGGTGGAAGAGAAGGTCGTCTGAGCGGCCCCGGCAAAGAGGACGACGGCGCCGATGAAGCGAGAGGACGTGATGCAAGGCTCTTGGTCCGTCGCCGTGGATGAGAAACGTCCATCTCTAGCAGTGGACGACGCGGTCTTGGTAGGCGCTCCGGCATGCTGGAGGACGGTGGCGATGGATGTGGTGGAGGACGGCGGCGATGGATGTGGTGGAGGACGGCGGCGATGGATGGGGTGGCGGACGGAGGCTGGTGTGGGGATGGTGTTCTAGCACGGACGGTGTATGAATGGGAAAATGGAGGGAGAGGTACGGGGAACCATGTTTTTGGGACGCGCTTGTCTGAACTATGGGAAAGTTACGAACTTAGCCCCCGTTTGAAATTTGGGCGTTTCGTCGGTTGGGGATACGACGGTAATCTCGCATCTCGCCAATATTTGACCAGAGCGATTTCGGGCGAGGAGAGGGTCGTTGGCGCCCATGGTTGGCGCCCACGGTGTATGAAGGGGGTTGATAGGTAGGGCGGTTGTGTCACGTCTGAGTGAAGTTACAAACCTGCCCCTATTGAAAATATTTGCCTACATCGATTTTGGCCGAGTCGAGTTTGTTTTGCCGCCCACCGTGTATGAATGGGGAAATGGAGGAAGATACAGAGGTCTTTCGGACTGGCTTGAATCAAAAAGTTTTGCCGCCCATGTTTGGCGCCCACCGTGTCGGAATGGGCTCAGAGGCGATCGTGTCACGTCTTATTGAAGTTACTATCCTACCCCTATTTAGAGCAGTGGAAATCAGGCCGATGGATTGTTTGTGTAATGGGTAGACAGTAATTTCTGTAAGTGCATCTAGTGCCCCTTAGTGATTTTGGTGTATTGAAGACTTATAGGTTAAGGGACTAATGTGTTTATGAGTGTACACAGGTCTATAAGTCTATGAGGAGTTTGATATTTACAGAGAAAGTCGACCCCTAAAAATGAAGTTCTTCGATTGAAGACTTTGGATTTCTGAAGACTTTGTGAAGACTTTGAAAGTGAAGAAATTGGTGTGACCTTGAAGACTTGGTATTCATTCGAGGAACATGAAGCGTGAAGACTTTTGTTTTCGTAGTTTCATTTTCTCTTTCTTGAGTCATAGGAAACACCGTACTGTTAAAGGGGGTCGAGGAAATACTAAGGAAAAATTTCCATGTGATGCTCAACTCAAAATCCTACACCTACCAATCCCTTCGAGTGAAGCCACTGGAAATCTCATACAGTTCAGTCATATTCTTCAGTGACAGAGACGAAGTTCTTCTGGTCTCTGAGGAATTTGTTTTGACTGAGGAGTTAGGAATTTGCCAGTGCGGATTGCCTACACAGTGAGGAACATGATAGCCCTGAGGAATTTGATAGTCAAATTTCCGGCCGTTGCTGTGCTACGCGCCAGCTGTCCCAAAATACCTACACACCTAACGGTCATATCATTGAAGGGCATTTATGTCTTATCATGTCGGGCTACTCCCTAGGCTATAAATAGCCGCCCCCTACAACCACTAGCTGGTTGGCTGCTTCGAGAGAAACTGACACTTGTCATTTGAGAGCATCCCATCCTCCGAGGACTTTGAGCGAAAATCATCGAGTGAGGAAAAATCCAAACCCAAACACCTACAAACCCAAAGTGATTGAGCATCACTGAAGAGATTGATCCTGCGTGGATCTGATGCTTGTTACCTTTGAAGACTGTGCTTCTTACAGACGGTTAGGCGTCATGGTCTAGAGCATCCAAGAGGAATTGTGGATCACCGAGTGACCGAGTTTGTGAAGGTTCGGAAGTCACCTGAAGACTTACCACGAGTGATTGGGCGAGGTCTGTGTGACCTTAGCTCAAGGAGATGGGTGAGGACTGTGTGTCCGGGACTGTGTGTCCTCAGGTTTAAATGTAGCCGCTCCAACCAGATGTACAACTAAGACAGCAGTTGGAACTGGTCTACCAAATCATTATCTTCACCAAGCTTATTGGTTCTATTTCCTCAACTCATTCATTTCCTCATAACTGTGTTGAGTGCTTGTTCATGTCTGTGTTTGAAGACTTTGACTGAAGACTTTCCCAGTTTCCTCAGTTCAATTTCTTCAGTCTGTTGGTCTTCATCCTGTGTTATCCTATGATTACGCTTTTTGTACTCTGTGCTTGTCTTCATTTCATCATGATGACCATGCTTGTGTTCTGTTATGTTTACTTTTGAGTACTTATTCTGCTGCTAGTAGTTCTTCACTAAGGAATATCCTCACCGGCAAATTCCTCAGTGAAGAATTCATAAAAAACGCCTATTCACCCCCCTCTAGTCGATATAACGCACTTTCAATTTCCATCTCCCAAACACTTGGCTTCGGGCAGCCGACGTGGGAGTGGACATTTTGCCGCTTCTTTCGAATTTTGGGACAATAAGCATCCACGTTTACCCTGGCAACTAAATTCGAATCCATTTTGTATTCCTATATGAATCTTTATAAATCATTCTATCTGTTTTTATATATCTTCAAAAGGACGACAAAGATGTATTCCACTGTCATATATGAATATGGTTTACAAATGCCGATACTCAAATTCAGAAGCTAGAATCCAGTTTAAGGGGAATTCGAATATTTGGAACACTTCATGTCCAACTCAAATGTCACACGCAGCATAATGTGTACTCCCATTTAGGTATGTACACAAGCGATGTATCAAGATTCAAATACCGATTGAATCAACCAAGAATGTACAGAACTAACAGACATATAAACACTTATAGAGTATATGGATCAATAATATCAACTAACATACATAAGCCAGGCTGCTGTACTTTAATTTCTTTGCTACAACAGCATCCTTTTTTAGCCAAGCTACTACAGCATCTTGGCCCTTTCTGATGCATGCCACTTATGGTCCATCTATACTACTATTATTGCTGAATGCACATTCAGCCCGATTGGCATATTTGTAGGTCTGGCACAGCAATCAAAATGAAATGTCTCCGAGTCTTATCAATTAATACAGACTTGTGCTCAAATAAAATTACAAACCAAAAAATAAAAAATAAAAAACAATTATTACATGATCTGTAAACAAATGGTTTGATTGATTACATGAACAAACAACACAAAGTTTATTCAACGATGGAAAGAACATTTCACCTATGATTTACCAGGTAGGAATTTAATTTCCTTTTTTCCTTCAGGACCTTAACAATGTGGTCAGTCTCAGCTTGCTTCGTTTTGAAATCCACCAAATATTTAATGGTTGTCTTGAGTACTCCTACTGATTGTGTTGTTTGCTTCCTCAACATGTCAACTTCATCTCTAAGTGCAGAAGCAGAATATCTTTCTACCACTAGTTTAGCCTCTAGAGCATCAGCAGTTGGCAATTCATAATGCACGATTGGGCCGGTGCCACTGTTGTGCAATGATACAATGTCCATGGGGACCTCGCTCTTTGATCTTGGGCTAACCTGTTTTGCCATTAAAGTTCCAATTGGATTCAGAAAAGTTGAAGTTAGCAAAACATCTCAACTGGGAGTTATAACAGTAAACCAGTTAAACAAACAAGGAATTAAAGAGTTTCAATTCGATGCTGAAAAGTAGTTATTAACATCATTGTAACCCGTTGTTGCAGCAGCAACGCAGTTAAACAAACAACTAGCTATTTAAGTTCAGGCAAATAGGTAATTCTTAACAGTAAGTATCAAACACATAGATAGGTGCAGTCTATAATAGGATTAACAGGCTGTGGCATTATGTAATCAGTAGCAAACTAAATTAAGCCAAGCAACATAATTGAACAATTTTGCAATAAGTGGCTAACTAAAATTCCGAGAAGCAGGTAACTGAACTTACGCTAGTTCTTTGTACAGGCACACTGCAACTTCTTTTTCGCTTACAAGGTTGTACGAAGGAGTCCATGGCCTCAATTGCTTGGATACGTAGTCCCAATACTTCTTTCTTCCCACACTGCATTGGCAAGTCGAATAGTTAATCTGGTAAGATGGTGCGTCATTGATATGTTATATGAGGACGTGTAGTCAGACTAGTTGTAGCCACACACATCACACTGGCTTTTACTGTATATTTCATGCGATTACTTTTGGCATATCGAGATCTAAGAAATCTACAATAGGATGAAAAGACTGGCATCCTTCACATTATTGGCGAACTCAGTTCATAGAAACAAGCAATTCAACCATTCTGTGGGTAAATCAAAAGCGCCACTGGAATATTTTTCACTACCCCTTTCATACACGCAAAAAGGGGCAACGCCACCATAGGGGCTGGTATCGGCGGCCGCCTCGGGTGGCTCGAAAGTGTGCACCTAGTTTGAGTCGTCCAGGTTGGCCCAGGCTAGTTTTGTTCGTCCCAACGCACGAGCAGGCAATGTAAAAAATGAAGAAAAATGTTTCCATTTCGATAGGCCAATAACATAAGTGCAAGGCAGGCTCTATAGCATGCTCGCGGCCCAAACGAGCGCCTCCCATATCGATCGACAGTAGGAAAAATCCCAATTCATCCGCTCCAGCCTCCAGTCTGGTTCGCTCCTAATCTAGTCGCCGCTAGACAGACCGACACAGCACTTCCTCGCGCCCTCGTTGGAGGGCGGTCGCCGGGCTTCAAGCGAATAGAAGGACAAGAAGATGAAGATCCAACCCTGGGTGTAGCCTGCGTGGGAGGCAGCGGCGGCAGCACGAGCATGGCATCGAGCTTGCGCAAACGGACGGTCGCAGCTTGCAAGAGTAGCATGCGCAACGAGCAGGTACATCACATCCCTGATTATATCTAATTCAACTCTTCAATTTCTGGCCAATAGTTAAACCTGGCGGTGTTGTAAAACTAGGGAATCTATGAGAAAATGAAACCAATTTCTACTTATTTTATAACTCCCCCAATCAATACTGAACTGACTGAATCTGATGTATCTAATCAAGTTTCCGGTGCAAACATCCAAGCTCATGTTGTTCTTGAGCCTGAAGTGTCTACGAACAGACTGCTAATGAAGGATTTGATGCAAACATTTTACATGCTCCTGGTGATGAACATATAGTGTCTAATGAGGCATCTAATGCAAGCATTTGCAAGCTCCGATTGAAGGATTTAGTGTCTAATGATGATCTGCTATGTTGAGAGAGACATAGAGATTTGCAGGCATTGATGACAAGGAAATTATAGTGCATTTTCATGGCTTGAGGAAACGTCGAGGCCATCTACCAGAAAGTCCCCGTATCATGACAACGTAGCATAAATAATTTTCTAATCTGTTGTTTGAAACTATTGGCATACTTGTGCAGGATAGATATATTGATATGCAGTTTGCGCACTGGTTATAGGTGCAATTACACTTCGATATTTTCAGCCAGAGAACGAATAATTCAAGCAGGTACAGACCATGTTTGTAGTCCTTCTAACCATGTTGCATTTTGTGTTTTTGGTGCTTGCATCATTTAGTGTTTATAATCTGAACTACTTTGGATCATTAGCTGGTTTTCAAAGTGCATGTAGCTTCACATTTCTCAAGTTATGTTGATTTTCGAAGAGCAAGTGCCTTCGTATTTTTTAAGTTAAATGTTCGCCCCTGGTAACTTGAATTCTTGGATCCGCCACTGCACACAAATCATACAAGAATGCCAGTACGAATTAAATGAAATGCAGGGACTTACGCTAGGTATAGGCTCACTGCAGCTCTGCTTGCGCTTGGGATGTTCCATGTACAAGTCCATGTTACCACTTGCTTGGATGTGCAGGCCTTGTGCTCCTTGCATCCCCCTCTGCATTTTTGACACGGCGAATGGCTGATCAAATAAGAGGAATCGACCTTGCTGTTGTACCGGAGGACAGATACTTACAAGGTTATACGGGTGTGCAGGATGTGTACCAGATCCCGTAGCACCGTCATGCTTCGCTAAAAAATGGATTTGCTTGTTTCAGATGATATCTCCAGAAGAAATAAGAGTTAAAGTCAGAGTTGGATAGGCGTGTAAGCTAAGAGACCAGTGAAAGGATATCTAAACATCGTCGGAACAGTGAAGGGAGTGATGTGTGGGTACCTAGTTCGGGCCGGTGTTTGGGCATGCTCGCCTAGCTAGAGTGCGGGTCACTTCAGAGCTGTTGAGGGTGATGCGCTGGCGTTGGCTGGCCACGCAGGGATGCAGATCTTGAGTGGCAGTGGAGCGCTACGATGCGGTGGACGAGACCGTTGGTGAAGCCCCAGCGGCCTCGGGGGGCGGAGGCGCGACGATGTGCTCGGTGAAGTAGCCCCGGTGAGCTGGGAGACGGCGTTGGTGAAGCGCACCTGATGTGGTGGAAGTCGGTGTCTGTGAGGCACGTCGGTTGCGGCGGCCGACGTTGTCGGTGGACCACCAGGTGCGGTGGACGAGGGCGTAGATGAGGTAGCTCTCATGCGGTGGTGAAGCGCGACCGTCGTCTTCGTCGTCGTCGTCCGGCATAGAGGAGGGGAAAGAGACGAGACGAGGGGCGATTCAAACTTTGCTTGGGTTGGCGGCGAATTAGGGATTTGAGCAATCTGGGCGCGGAAGGGGACGGTGGAGAAGGGAGATTTTGCAGGGCCGGAATTGGGGCCGCCAGATATTTCAATCCGAAACATGGAAGCGCGAACTTATTTTGTCGTCGTCCTTTTTTTGGGTGGGTTCCTGGGTGCTACGCGTCCGTCCGACACACGCGACCACCACGACACGACCCTGGTGCGCCTACATTTGAGAATGCATACGAATCTTCTTTTATTTGCAAATGAATCTGTATGTATTACCATGCCCATGTTTTTCTTGCAATAATTAGTCATTCGAACGAGATACTATAAATTAATTAATGAGGAGTTATTTGAAAAAAAAACGAAACGGTATCCACGCTAACATGGATTAGAGTGTGTGTCACATAATTAGTTATTTGAATTAGAGTGTATGTCACATAGCGATCTCCAATTCTAACGTGGATTTCGCATTTCACTGTATCCACGCTACTTTTTTAATACAAATTCGTATGTATATGATGAACACCATGGTAGTGAGAAAACTTTTGGATGTATTCAAACATATGACCTACAAAATAGCACAAAGTCAATGTCAACTTTTCGAAACCTAGTATGGCACGAATTCGAAATAATTACCCATATGCATGGTCCTCAGTTCAAATCTTACAATGTACTCCGAATTGAAACATCGATATTAAGTCTTGTACTATCTACATTCAAATGTTGTTTTTAGCCCCCCCCCCCCCCCCCCCCGCACACACGCTACATACTTCCTGTATCGGTCAATCTTCCTCTCCTAACCACCTTAGGAAGCTATCGGTTTCCAACATACATCCATTCTTTCTCTCCATGTTTCGATCTCTAACTCTCTCAACTACACAACCCCCTTTTTCCACTCTGTTACGAAATGTATTTACCTCACACACCTGCCATTGCACCCCATGCCGAGCTCTCTCTCTCTCCCACTCCCTCTCGCGCTAAATACATGCATCGCCTATCTAGCCCCCCAACCTCTCGTGCGCACGCACCCACGTTGTCTATCTAGGTCACTCCCTCGAGACTGTCTCACTCTTTCTTCCGCACGGTAGGCCACACTCGCTCAATCTGGCTCTCTTTATCTGAGTCTCGTTTAACCTCGTTTTCTTTCACACACAAATGATATATCTCCCTGTTTGGGCCTCGATCAACACACTCTATACTCTCTCACACAGATTGCCTATCTAGGTCAGTCCATCGAAGCCGCCCCCACTCTTTCGACCTCATGGCGGGCCACGCTCGCTCTCTCTCTCTCCCCCTCTCTCTCTTTGTATGTCTCGATTGAACTCGCTCTTTCTTGGACAAAAACGATATATCACCATGTTTGAGCCCAATTCGACTTTATTCACATTGTATACTCTCTCACGCACATTGTCTATCTAGGTCACTCTCTCCAACCCGTCTCACTCTTTTGATCGCACGACGACCCTATGTGATCGATCGACCTTGCTTCCTCCCACACACAAAATATATCTACATGTCTGTGACTGGATCATCTCTCAAGCTCTATCTTACAGCCCTCACCCTTGCCAAAAGCTCAATCGGACAATATCTCTCCAGGGCATATATATTTGTTCCATGAATGTCGGACCACACTCACTTTGTCTCTCTATCTATATGTCTCTCGATTGACCTCGCTTTCTCACGCCGTATCTTCCAAACATTGAAGTTACCTCTCCATCCGTCGCAAAGCCGGAGCTATTTACATTGTGAGGGGCACTCCAACCTTGTATTAATTTGTGTAGGCATTTATTCCGGTCGGTTTAGATTATATTTTTGTAGCATTCGGCCCACAACTACTCGAAACACCGTTGCAACCCCCGCAACTCCCCTAGTTGATTTCCCTCTGGCTCGGTCATCGCTTTCTCGGCTTCAACGTCGCACCATGGTATTATTGCAAAAAACTCTGTTGTTCTCTTTAATTATTATAAATAAGCTACAAAACTACACACCGATAGTCCACTTGGAATGGAACAAATTTGGACCCACAAATTAAAGTGCTACAAACTACACACCGAGGGGCCCACATGTCATGAAACAAATTTGGACCCATATACAAATTAAAAAATAAAGGACGAGGATCGAACATGCGACCAGAGCCTTCAAGCCGCACGTCAATAGGCAACATACGTAGAACAGCAATGTTTGTTGTACCTCCCTTTGTTCACGTAATGTTTTTATATTACCGCAGCCTATTTAATTGATAACATGTAATATTATTTTTAGTACTATTCGCCTTCACTTACTGGTGGGTTCCATGTGTGCTCTCTCTCTCTCTCCTCCCCTTCTGCGTTTAGACGCACGGGCATACACGAAGAACTCGCGGGCGATGTTGCCGTTGACCATATCTGGACGCATTCATAAGTTACGACACCAATTTCACGTGCTAGCAGCACTAGTCAGTGTGTACGCGCAATGCACGTTAATTTGGAAGTATATTAAGTGCATGCGGATATTAAGTTGGATATTATTTGCGTGTTATTATGTGATTATCACTATTTTTGGCATGAAATTAACTGCACGCTAAACGTGTTGAGCGCTCGACATTGAAGCAGTCTAGGTCGTTGGATGACAAGGAATACATGTGGCTTGATGATGTTTTATATTTAATTTGATATGGCTCTACAGAAATTCAATCGATCAAACCATAGATTTCGTTCAGTCTGACTCCAACTTTAAATTATACGACGATCGATCTAAAATAAACTGAAATGATAAACGTTCGGATTTTAAGCATGGCAATCCGAACATTTTTCATGGCAAATTTAGATTACGCGGCGGTGGCGTCTTGCGGTGGGAAGCGGCTCCTCTGCCGTGCTCTGTGTGTCGTCGGGCCACTGACCGACGGCGATGGCGGCGTCTTGCGCCGTTGTTGGCGTACTCATGGACGTTGGCCCTAGCTTCAAGGAAGGCCACAATGTTCTGGACTTCGGTCTCCAGGAGCGAGTCAATTGGCGGGAGGAGGCGACTGGCGTTGGTGCAAGGAAGCGGTCGACGGCGGCCATCCATGCCACTGAGGGGGGCACTGGCACCCGCGCGGGGACAGGCGCTGTCAACGGCGCAGCGGAGACATTCGTGTGCACGGGCACCGGCACGGGCACGCACGTCAGTGCACGCGTAGGTGCATGCGCTGGCAGGAGCACGGGCACTGGCATGGGCATGCGCGTTAGTGCACACGCAGGCGCATGCGCTGGCAGGTGCACGGGCGCGTGAAAGTCGGTGGGGACCTCGTGGAACCCCGTGGCATCAAGCTCGGCGACAATGTGCGGCTCCAAGCCCATCAATGCCATGGGGATGGGTGCTGGCGCAGTTGGGGCGATGGGAGCCGGAACGGGAGCGGGGACAGGCGCGGCGCCTTCCCGCAAGGCGAGTTCAAGCTCGTCCCAAAGCGCCTTATGTTCTTGAGACTTGGGTTGGGTGTCTTCCTCAAGAAACTGGAAGACTAAGGGCAGACCATCGTGATGCGGCATGGCATATGTTTCGGTCAGGCTGGTTGGAGGTAGATGACAGGAGTATAAGAGAGGAAGAGAGAAGATTGTAGCGATACCGGGTAGTGCGGGGTTGATTTTAAACTGTGGCGCCGACGACATTAAAAGTGAGAGCAGTTGGGACGAAGGTGGGCGGCGGAGCCTGGTCAAAGGGCTCGCCTCCCGGTGAGCCTGCATAGCGGTCTGCTCGCACGCCTCCGTGTCAGCCGGCGCAGCGGTCTGCTCGCACGCCTCCCGTCGACTCACACGCTTGTTCGGACGGCACCTGCCGATGAGAAGCGAGACTTGTGGCGGCACGTAAACGCCCACGGTTTCAATAGTGAAAGCATTGGCCTTAACGTGACAGGTCTTTGTTCCAAAATACCTTGGCTCTTCATTTGTGCAACTTGTCATAAGCAGCTTGTCTCAAATTGAAGAAAAAAATTACGAAGTAATATTTGTGCCATATCACGTGACCATGTTCAGTTTCAAGAATTTATGGTCACTTTTGATTTTCTGAAATTTAAGATCCAGGATTCGAAACAATATCATAACCTGCATCATGCAATAAATTTTCAAGCCATACATTTGTCATGTTGTATTTCTTAAGAAAGGATTTGGTCAAACATTTTGCTTAGTTAGACTTCAGACAAGTTATATATGCAGAGCAAAAGGATAATCCCTTCGTACCAGTGCATTGCCTGATATATTAACTCAAGTACTAGGCACGAACAAACGGGCTCAATTCTGTGCTCATCTTGGTGTAGTAGTAGTACTACTACTA
Organism: Aegilops tauschii subsp. strangulata; assembly: GCF_002575655.3. Classification (NCBI taxonomy): domain Eukaryota; kingdom Viridiplantae; phylum Streptophyta; class Magnoliopsida; order Poales; family Poaceae; genus Aegilops; species Aegilops tauschii. Next base: position 494,018,989 of record NC_053039.3, read on the forward strand.
GGAAATGCAGTTGACGGGTGACCTTGGCGAGCGGCGACCGAGGGAATTGAACCGTGCTCGGCACGGTAGGTAACGTTGTCTAGTTACTTTTTTTTGAACACAATGTTGTCTAGTTACTAAAGCATCCCTCCGTTGTTCATCGGTAGTCATTATGGACCGGGGACATGAGGGGAATTTCCTAGGGCTGGAATTCTGGCCGCCAGATATTTTGATTAGAAACGCGGAGGCTCGATTGGTTGGGGTTGCCTAATGTGCGTACCACGCACGCCACCAGAAGGACACGAGCCCGGTTTTTTATTTTTTATTTTTTAGGATCAACACGAGCCAAGGTCTGGCTGGTCGCCGTTGGGTCCTACCATTCGAGAATACGAATGAACCTTTTAAGTTGCCAAACAAATCTATTTGTATTACAATGCCCGTATTTTCCTTGCAAATACTAATCTCAACGTGGTAATTGATTTATGACGAGTTGTTGAATTAGAGTGAGTTTGTGATATAGTGATCTCAACGTGGATTTCACATTTCATGGTATCCCTGCTAAGTTTTTCAATGCAAATGACACCCACACACGAACACAACAACAATCCAATAAGTATAGTGCATCTATTTTTCCAAACCATGCATGTATGACACGAATTCAAAAATACTCCTTTTGTTCCTAAATATTAGTCTTTTAGAGATTTCAACAAGAGACTACATACGGAGCAAAATAAGTGAATCTACACTCTAAAATGTGTCTATATACATCCGTATGTGCCAGTCCACTTGAAATCTCTAAAAAAGACTAATATTTAGGAATGAAGGGAGTAAAATGTAAGACATGCATGGTCCTCAATTCAATATTTAAAACGAACATGAAACTGAAACATGAATATTAAGTCTAGTACTACAGTACATGCAAATGTTGTGTTTAATTAGGCGGAGCTATGATTGTCGGGGGTCACCCCCTCGACCTTAGATAAAATTGTGAAGCTCCGTTTAGGGTTGTTTAGATTATATTTGTCCCCACCCTCCCAACCACCGATTGGTTGTGCACCCCCACCCCTCCTCCCCGGGAGAATATCATGTGCCCCCATACCTTAGATGCTATATGCCAATACGAGTTGCTTGGAGCTTGTAGATCTGAGATATAGCAGCTCACATGATGTCTTAATATTTTTACAGGAAACCTTGATGAGTTTGAGAATTGCACACAATTTGTACAAAAACTACTCAGATGCCCTTGGATCCCATATCCAACGACCTCGAAGCTAGTATCACCGTAGCATCTAAGATGAAGGAGGAAATCATATTCCCCTGTATGTAAGAATATCATGTGCTACCACACCTTAGATGCTTTGGCGATACAAGCTCTTCGGAGTCGTTGGATTTGTGACCCAACGCCTCTTCGTGGTTCGAATGGTTTTTTGCAGAAAAGCCCCCAAAGAATTCGGCCACTTCTTACAAGCACAAAGACTGCTCAGATGCCATTGGATCTCAGATCAAACGACCTTGAAGCTCGTATCACCGTAGCATCTAAGATGAAGGAGGACATCATATTCTCCTGTATGTAAGAATCATGTGCTACCACACCTTAGATGCTTTGGTGATACAAGCTCTTCGGAGCCGTTGGATTTGTGACCCAACGCCTCCTCAGTGGTTCGAACGGTTTTTTGCAGAAAAGCCCCCAAAGAGTTCGCCCACTGCTTACAAGCACAAAGACTGCTCAGATGCCATTGGATCGTAGATCAAACGACCTCGAAGCTCGTATCACCGTAGCATCCAAGCTGCGAGAGCACCTTATGTTTTCTTGCACAGGAGAATATGAGGTGCTCCCGCACCATAGATTCTATGGTGATACGAGTTCACGGAGATCTAACGGCCCACAGTAGGAGGTTTGAATATTTTTGCAATATACGGCTGAGAGAGTTTGGGAATTGCGCAGAAAGTACAAGTACGACGCATGTGCCATCTGATCACTGATCATACGACCTAGATGCTCATATCACCGTAGCGGGTAATTAAGCTACGGGGAGCACCTAATATGAGCAACGGGGAGCCGTTGGATCCAAGATGCAGCGGCACACACGAGGCCTGAATGTTTTATTGGCGAAAAAACCTTTGGAGAGTTTGGAAATTGCGCATAATTACAAAGACTACTCCCAAGCCATTGGATCTCACTTCCAACGGTGTAAAAACTCATATCACCATAGCATCTAAGCTGCGGGGTGGATGTGATATTCTATGCCGCTGTCATTTTTGTTCGTAAACTTGCAAAATACGTGTAACTTGTTCCGTTACTTGTCTAACCGTGCAAAGTGTTTGTTAAAAAAACATCCTACACTGAAATATCGGAACAACGCACGGGGGTCCCACTTGTCATTAATAAAATTTGGACCTAAAACTAACAAATCTGAAAGACGAGATTCCAACTGGCAACCTGGACTACAAAGCGTAAGTCGATAGCCTGAAACAACAACGGTTGTTGGCTTTGTCCCATAACTTGATTTTATACAGTATTACATTGAGTAGAGTAGAGGGAGTGCCTCGTCTACACGTGCATGACCGTTGACTCACTTACTGGTGGATCCCAGGTCTGCGATCTCTCTCTTCTCTCATCGTCTAACCTTTGCACGGGCACACCACGAAGAGCAGCGCTACCTTGCCGTGGTGTTATTACAACTAAAAAAAGCTTGGAAAATAGAAGAATCGCCTAGAACAAGAGACGTTGTGGCTGGTCGAGACAGAGCTAACCACACCTATCCTCCGTGCCATGTTAGCATGATGAAGCTGTGTGCCTAGTGGGGTGTTTTCGACCGACTGGCTGGGTCCCGAGGTCAAACCATAGGTACTACGTCTGATACAGTAAATTTTTACACGCATATTTTTCCTCCGTGCCGAGACATGGCACACCCTACCACGTGGTTTCGGGGTCCTCCCGGGTGGTGCACACATATATTCTTCCTGACGTGGGACGCCCTACCGCGCGTTTTCGCTGAAGCAAGTAAATAAATGAGTCGTCAAATCATGAAAGACCACTTTTCCCGCCGAGTGCATCAGTGAAGCACGGTGGCTAGCTAGTTGGGCTAGTTCGACCGATTAGCTAGGCCGCCGCCACATTTGTTTTTTCACCCCTTTTTTATCTACTTGCCGGCAGGTAAATTTAAACATCCACCGCGGCGTTGCTCTGGTGTTTGAGTGCGGCAGGACTTTTAATTTTTTGATTGACGGGAGCAAGCGCGGCAGGATTTTTAATTTTTTGATTGACGGGAGCAGGCGCGGCAGCAATTAGTCACGATGACTCCGCCTGTAAAACCCACTGCTCCCTGATGTGAGAAGTCGTCGACTGGTGTTTTACCATGGTGAAAGCCAAAAGATTCCCCGCTCCTCGGCTGGCTCCCTCCGCCTTCCCATAGATTGCATTGCCTTTCAGCCGTTTCGCCCCCTGCATCACCAACGTCGTGCGCCTCGAGAAGCAGAGGGACTTTAGTGGTGTTTAGGCCCCCTCTGCATGGGCATGTCCATGTCGCGGCGCAACATGACCGTTGGATCAAACTCAGACGGTGCAGATCAGTCACTGTAGCACAAAGCGTGTGGGTGTGTTTGGTTGCATTCTCATCTCAATATAGTGTGTAAGTCACCTTACGAAAACCATATAATCCCAAACCACTTAGGCACGGTACATTAACTCCCTCCCCATTTCTTATTTTGTGACATATCAACCAATAAGAGACGTGGGCCGTGCATGCTTTCAATGACTTGAGACTAATAAACATGACATGCAGTGGTTAGTTCATTGCATGCAATGCTATTAATTAGCAAAAAGACATTATGTTTTCTTGTTTTCCTCTCCGCCTTGGTCGCAGTGCACAAGGTAAGATGACTTACACACCTAGACGGAGTAGTTGTTTCCTCTTCGTGTATTTGTGTCAACCTACTAGTGTGGACTCATGCACCCTTCATGCACTCTGCCAAACACCCAAAAGTGGGTCGAGAAGGGAACTTTTGCTCCCATCCCGTGCACCCTTCATACACCCTGCCTAACACTATTCGTGCTTCATATGGTTCATGTTTCGTGGAGTACTGTAGCACCGTACTCTCCATGCGCTGTAGACCTAGTTCTGTTAACATTGATCTCACCGTTCATTCTCGACCGGACAGTCGAGAAAGCGGTACTATGTTACTACATTACTGTTCATATAGTTGACATGCGCACAACATCATTTGTCGTCGTCATATCTTACTACACTAGCAACAAGATTATGTAGTACTGACGTATGAACCACTGCACATGCCTAGTAGTAGGAGCACTGTGTATGTTCAAGTGGCTGCCATGTTTCGCACTCCTCCGTCGTAAGAGTGGAAACGCTTGCTGTAATCATTTTTTTTCTTTAGAAAAACAGTGGACACGCTCTACCGTGTGGATCCTCCTCCAGCCATGCACTAAATTACTCACTTTCCCCGACGTGTGGGACAGCCAGTATCGGGGTCCACCAGCCGTGCACTAAATTACTCCGTAGTAGAGTGACGGTAGACTACCCCGATCGAAGCGCCGCAGTAATGCCCAATGAGCCATCAAATCACAAAACCCCCTCCTTTCCAGTAGTAAGTTGGACGGACGAAGCAACCATCATTTCACTCTTCTCTCTCAGCTTCCTCTCTACCCAACCCTCGCTTCTCCCTCATCTTGTTCCTCATTTCTTCAAGAAAACCCCGACCTGCTTCTGCCATTGTTCTTCTCTCCCAAAGAAGGAAAGGTGAGCGCATCAATGCTGTTGATTCTGGCCAAGGCCCCGTCTGGCAACCCTGAGACTGATCCTATAACTCCCTCTCTTTTCTTCTTTTGGGTTTGTGATTATGGTTTCTTTTCTTTTATTTCTATTTGACAGTTTCTTGATGGACGCTGCAGCACCGGCCGAAGTGATGTCTATGGCTCTCGCCAAAACCGTCAAGGCTCATGGTACGAAGAAGCGCAAGCACCCCGCCGAGACTACCGCAGACAAGCTCAAGCCATCGCCCTGTCCAAGCCCCCCCCTCCGGGATCCCTCATTAAGCAAGTCCCGGTAATATCTCTTCTTGACGATCTTTTTCTCGATCTTGATCGTGTTTTTTCATCTAACACGCAGTACTAGTACTAGTAGTACAACTTTCTGGGTGATCTTGCATGTGATTTTTGTGTGCCAAATGACGGTTCTAAATTCCTCTTTTGACCAAAACATGCGAGAGGTTGACAGTGATTTCTTATAGATTACTTTCAACTACTCCCTCTGTCCCAAATTTCTTGTCTTAGATTTGTCTAGATACGTATGTATCTAATACTAAAATGTGACTTGATACATCCGTATCTAGACAAATCTAAGACAAGAATTTTGGGATGGAGGGAGTACTTTATGAACATCAATGCTACCTTTGAAGAGGGCATATTTGCCTCAGTAACTTGTGTTATGGATATTGCAAGTAATCCCTCTGCTCTCATGCCTTTAAAGACATGTTCTAGTGTCTTTGTTCACTCATTTCTGTGCGTATATGTAGTCATATATGGAGTATAATATCGAAAATCATCTTATATTTCTGAACGGAGGTAGTAATAAAATATGGTTTCTGTTTGAATTAGAACCAGGTCCGCAGTGGAGATGAAGTTCTCAAAGTCATGCCGTGTGAACTGGAAGACCTGAGGATGAGTTCTACTGCTAAACTATCCAGCTGCTGTGTCCTTGTCGCCATGTGTCCTGAACTAGTGTTTTCCTGCAGCATTGTTGTCAGGCGTATTCTCGAGTCCATACTTGACCACAACAATTTCCTGGCTGTGCCTTCGATTACGAAGGGTCTGGTTCTTGTAAAGCTTCCTAACAAATCTGATGCGGCCTGTCTTCATTATCATGTTTATGAGTGGAAAGACCACTCTGTTAGGTTCTCCAAGGTTGACAAGATGGTGATGGTGCATGTAGACATCTCTCACGAAGTCCATGGCCTAGTCAGTTATGCGGGGTTCATCCCGTAGGTCGGTGGCAAGAATAGTCTGCAGAGTTTAATTAGTGCAACTTTGCTTGTCTGTAGTAAGTACTATTGTTTAGTACTTGATTTGTGTTTGTGAACCCTGTATTGTTTATTAGTATTGCCGCTTTTGGTGTGTGGTCAGTCCTGAGAATGGTTTATGTTAATGTCTGTCCACTCAATTCAGTATGTATATTTTGAAGTATCTAGATCATCTTTTTTGTGAGGACGATTTATCAATTATGGTTACACTCCAATATCTGTATGCATTGCAGGGTTTATCGCACCCACCAGGATTTCCAGTCCCATGGATGTTCGGTCCATACGATTTGCCACTACCTTTGGACTGTCCTGCTTGTGGGAGTAGGCGGGGCCCCTGCATGCCACCCGTAGTTGGATGATCAATCTTCTGTTTAGTACTTCAACATAGTGATTTCCTGGTAAGGATTCACTCGTGTCACATCAAGTAAATCTTATTGATTTACTGTCTAAATCTTATTGATTTGATGTCATGTTTTCTTTCTTTTCTTGCAATTTTATGATGCATGTTTTGCCATGTGACATTCATCACAGAATAAACCGTTTGGTTTGCTCTATGATGGCTATTTTTCCAGGTTTAACTTCTTATGTCGTGTCAGTAACGAAGGCACTGTCCATCACTTATATTACTGGAAAAAAATTGGATCAGTCTGTTGTCTGAGTACAAGCTGAATCCCTATGATGAACTGCAGTTTGCTTTAACAAAAACGCCACAATTAGTCCTTCTCGCGTTTAAAAGAAATGAAGAAAAAAACTGGATCACGGTCACGAAGCCTAGTCAAGTTAGAAAGCTGATCATACCAGACCAGACACGATCGCCGCTGTCTCGCACATCGGTACAATCTTCAGCAACGGATCGAGCACCGACAGTTGCTCTAGCACTGACAGCGGCAGCAGCTCAGTCTGATCCAGCTGAGGATTGGGCACCGACCGCGTCAGCGGATCAGGCTGATCTACCGGAGGATCGGGCATCGACACCGGCACCTGCTCCGACACCGGCCCCAGCTCTAGAAGGAGCACAATCTCCGGCAGCAGCAGCGGCTTCGGCACCTGCACCAACACTTGCACTTGCATCTGCTCCGGCCCGTGCAGTGGCAACCGAACGAGTAGTTGCACCGGCAACAGACTGGGCTGCAAGTCGCACTTCATATACCAAAGTCCTTACAAAAATCGACATGTCCACCTTCTTGGTAAACATTGGCCGCCCAAGTGTTTCGTTCTTTTTTATTTCCATGTTGTTTTGCATGATTCACTGTGTTGATCTAACTGTTTGGGTATGTCTTCTTGTTTGCAAACAGAGAATTCCTAGAGCAACGAGGGAGTCGTTCAACAATCCGGGCGACAGCGGCCTTCTCTTACCATGCACAGCCTTGGTATGAATGAACCTGCTCAATATACCGTAAGTACAAAGGATGGTCGCATGATGATTGATGCTAAAGGATGGTCAAGGTTCAAATCTAAATCATATCTTGCGGTAGGGGATGATGTCAAAATCGAATTTTCTCGGCAAGGAGAGCTGGTCCAAATCAACTTTGAAATTCTTCAGTACTGCCGAACTGATCTATCCGCCGAGATATTTTGATGTAATACTCTGGCATGGTGAAACAAGTGTCCTGTGTGTATAAGTAGTACGACAGTATCATTGATAGAATTGCAACTCTGATTGCTGGTTAGCAACTGTCGTTTGATTTCATTCCAACAGCTGATGTGCTTTATTCAATTTTGTGTATTCGCCTTGCGACAGCATCTAAAACCAGCGTCGTACCGACCGCTTGCAATATGAAAAGCGCTGAGGTAGAACACATGGGCCCCCAAACATGCAGGCCCACCGGCCTATGGCCCAAAGTCCAGAACCGTGAGCCTGTCTGAGTATTTCTCAGCTGAACCCCCATAATGCCCGTGCGTTGCACGTAACATCAAGATGCATTTGTATGAGTATTTTATCTTGTGAGAGAACAGGATGAACGAGGGAAGGCCTTATTTGCAAATGCGGAGAGGTGTGTGGGTACCTTTTTGCAAAATTGCCATAGTTTCCTTCCTATCCGTCAGATATAAATCGGACGGCCTATATTGCAGGATGACAGGCACACCATCATCACCAACTCATATATACCGTGTTAAAAAAACTCTGTTTTTTATAATTATATATGTTATATATATTCCCCTTGATTTTTCTTATGTATAAAGTTGTGATATAAAAGATCTTTATATTTCTTTACAGAGGGAATATCTCTCTGTCAAAAATATATTTATGTGTAATAACTAGTTACTCCTGTCTTTCTTCTTGCACTGATATATGGGGCATCCGGCAACGGGGTCCACATGCCATATGCACCAAATTAGAGTGCACAACTGCACGGTAGACACACCCCGGTCGTAGCGTCGCATTAATGCCCAATGAGCCGTCAAATCACAAAAACCCCACCTTTCCAGCTTTAGCAGAAAGCTGGACGGACGAAGCAGAAATATTTCACTCGGCCTGAATCCCTTCTCCCTTGTCTGCTTGTTCAGAGAAAACCCCCGCTCGGCGATTGCATAGGGTTTTCTCATGGAGAACCTGGTACGAATTCTTCATCCATCCCCGATAAATCCAAGTCCCTTGGTCGCGGGTACTCCTAGGATGGCAGCCGCCGCCGTTGATGCATTTTTCTTCCTACTGAATCTAGTGTGTTTCATTTGCAGTGCCCAAAGTGCGAGGACCCTACAGGTTTCTGCGCCCTCGGCGAGACGCCACACTTGTTCCTTCTCATCCTAACATGGGATTTTAAAACGCGGACAGTATGTTCCTAGAATCCTCTTTTCTATCCGGGGGGTGGGGTTTTTTGAACATGATGTCGACTCATTTGGAAATCTGGATTGCTATATTTGGATAAAAGGTACTAGTACCATGGTCAACACTGACGTGAAGGAGGAAAGTATTTCTAGATTTGGATATAGGGAATACATTGTGTTCTCATATTATTTTTCCTGCAGTGCATTCCTTGCTCTGCCAGAACACATGTACTCAAGATGCTCGGCCTTGCCATAACTGAATACACCAGTTTAATGGTAACAGTGAAGACAAGCCATGGATATAAGTTTCGAGTTGGGTTCATGAACCAAGAAGATCGCTGCTTTTTTATGGCCGAACTTGGATAAACTTTCTCAAGTGTTACGGACTGAAAGTTGGCGCATGAATGTTGATGGAAATAGCAGAACCTGGTCTCATCTTCACTGCGATCTTCCACCCCGACATCGTTCCAATTGTTCATCCATGTTAGTTTTGTATCTGGTTCTTGCTTGTTGCCTCGATTACTTCTTAATCCACCTATTCTGTCTAACTGATCACAATTTAACTTTAGAAGTAGCAACGAATCTCTCACGACGATGCTAGTTCTAACTAATATTTTCTTATAATTGGTGGCACGTGTAGGTTTTTTCAGAGTTAAGCAGGCTGCTCGTTTGTTATTCTGTAACAACTCAGCTGTTACTGATGGTACTGAAGTTGACTGGGACGACATCCACAAGTTCCTACACTTTATTGATCGTCTTGAGGTCCTTGTGGGGCGTTTCAATGGTGGAAGGCCACGTGGGATATGTGTGCCACTGCTGCACTCGTTGAACAGGTCCAACTGTGTCGAGAAACTTATGGTTCAAGCTATTTTCTGTTATATATGTTGTTCATAAACTATTGCTTATACACAGTTTTACAGTTGTGATCTTCTTGAAACAGAAACTTCCCAGTTCTATTGTTCCTATACAGATGCCTGACCATGGTCGGGTCAGACTTGCGCTTGGTCACAACATGATGTTTATGTCGACCTACTCCATTCCCCTTGGAGGTGAAAAGATACTTATTCATGGGTGATCTAAAATAATGAAGACCCGTCCATCTTGGAGAATAGGACAGAAGATTATGTTCCTACTTTTCCATGGATCTAAAGCGAATATCCTGTTTATTGACCACATTGCGAGATGAAGCCACTTTCAGAAGGTTGTGGATGCGCGGGGTGGCGCCTGGGCCTTGTCCTGGGGCTTGGCGGCCTCACCATCGGTTAATTGTAGGCAAAGTAGCACTGTTCGAGGCGTGCTTTGTGCGGTTGAACCTGTATAAGTACTCATACTGCTTTCAGCTATGGTTGTTAAGTACCCCTGCTCATTTCAGTTAAGGTTGTTAAGTACTCCTGCTGCTTTTAGAATCTATCGTGTTTCTTCGGTCCTGTCTTCCTCCAGCCGCCAAAACCAAACCAGCGCCGGCGGGGCAGCCTGCTTCTGCCTCCCATGGCTGGCTGCGCCTCAGCGCACGCATCGCCGCCCCACCGTCTCCTAAATCGTTAATGCTGACGTCCGAGGCCTCGCCGTCGTCCTCCGCGCGCTTTGGTGCGCTCGCCGCGGCGCCGCCCTCTCGCATTGTCAACATGGTCAACAAACAACAGGAATCTGCAGAAGTACGTGGAGAGGATGACATTAGGGCCCACCATGTCAGCGTATGGAAAAATAAAATGCTTCCTCCTAATGTTTTCCTGACATCTGGGACCCACGACATTGTGAGCGTATATAGTCAATAGACACGAGAACAGCACAAGATCGGCTGACACCTGGGACATAGCAGCTCGAGCAGTATTTTTTTTGTTATTGTTGTGACGGAGCAGGGTTTGAACTGGGCTGTGGCCCATCTAGCCCAGGTTTATATTTTATGTTCACCATGTGACCAGCCCAGCTATTTTTTCTTTGTGAAAATGAGCCCAGTTTATTTTTTCTGAAGAATACCCAATCGAGGCCTACTTATGTTTCTACGCCCTGATGGGCTGCAACTCTTTCAAGACGCCTGCAAATCTTCAAAGTAATATGAAATGGGTTGTAAATATAAAAACAGATGACAAATTGGCAATTACTTTATAATTTCTGAATTTTTTCACATTTTCAGATTCCTATTTCACTGGGCATTAACCTAATTTAAATATATCTTCAAAGTGCTTTAAATCTGGCTCGACATTTCGGTATTAAAAATAGTTTGGAACCCACAGAAATATGCGAAATTGGCCCTGGCCAACCAAAAAAAACGGACTGCAATAAATTGCATAAGAAGTCGCAATGAGCTATATATAAATTATTAAAAAAGAGGGAATGGTCTGACTTATGGGCCTATTAAGTTGACGCGTATGCAAGATTTTTTTAGTTATTATATACGTCAACAAACGATTCTAGCAGGCGTAACCGTTGGATGTCAATCCACCGGCCGTTGTGTTTCTTCAATCTCTGATCTTCTTGCTACAGCCGCCAAATTCAGCGCCGGCGGGACCGCCTGCTCTCGCCTCCCGTGCAGGCCTCACCGTCCCCTACTACTCCCACCGCTGGCGAGGGCATCCGTCTACTCACCCACACCCCCTGTTATTCTGCGGCGACGGCAGCCTCACACCGCAGCCGAACCAGTGAACCCTCGTACTCCTCTCCGCGTGGGCATCCACTGCCGCGTCTTCCCCGGCTCCGCGTCGTTCCCTTCCTTGGCCTCGCCGTCATCCACCGCCCTGGTGCTCTCGGCGCGGCGTGGTCAACGTGTTCAAGGAACGACTTCCATCGGAAGAGTACTGTCGTGGAGAGGCTAACAGCTCGGTCCACGGTAGCCGCAAGGAAGTGCCTCCTTATTACGCGGAAAATAATTATTCCTCCACCTGACAGCAGGGACCCACCGGACGGGCAACTGTATTTCGCGAAAAAACGTTTCCCCCTGACTGTTGGGACCCACCAGCTACATCTTCGCACGCAAGGAAGTGCGTCCGGGCAAAAAAACGATTCACCCCCCTGACTGCTGGGACCCACCAGCTACATCTTCGCACGCAAGGAAGTGCCTGACAGTCGGGACCCACCTGGTCGAAGCGTACGTAGTGTTGTCATTCTGGTCACGAACGTGTACGTACATACTGGTCGATGTTGAGGCGCGCACGTGTCGTAGTAGAGGCGCGCACGTAGCATGTACACGTACGTACAGCGGCCAGTGTGCAAGAAAGAAAATACGGCCACGTACATACATACGGGCAGGGTCTCGAACGCCTAGTCGCGCATACGTACGGCCAGGGCTCGTGTGCATGGCTGGGTCGGAACGGAGAAACAACGTCGTCGTCGTGTTCTGGGGAGCCAACCGGCTGGGTCGGAACGGAATGTGTCGTCGTGTTCATCGGGAGGGCTTGTGAAAGATCGTGGATGTCGCCTAGAGGGGGGGGTGAATAGGCGCTTTAAAATAATTACGGTTTAGGCTTGAACAAATGCGGAATAAACCTAGCGGTTAATTTGTCAAGCACAAAACCTACAACAACTAGGCTCACCTATGTGCACCAACAACATATGCTAAGCAAGATAAACAACTAGGTGATAGCAAGATATATGACAAGAAACAATATGGCTATCACAAAGTAAAGTGCATAAGTAAAGGGCTCGGGTAAGAGATAACCGAGGCACGCGGAGACGACGATGTATCCCGAAGTTCACACCCTTGCGGATGCTAATCTCCGTTTGGAGCGGTGTGGAGGCACAATGCTCCCCAAGAAGCCACTAGGGCCACCGTAATCTCCTCACGCCCTCGCACAATGCAAGATGCCGTGATTCCACTAAGGGACCCTTGAGGGCGGTCACCGAACCCGTACAAATGGCAACCCTTGGGGGCGGTCACCGAACCCGTACACTTTGGCAACCCTTGGGGGCGGTCACCGGTACCCGTCAAATTGCTCGGGGCGATCTCCACAACCTAATTGGAGACCCCGACGCTTGCCCGGAGCTTTACACCACAATGATTGAGCTCCGAACACCACCAACCGTCTAGGGCGCCCAAGCACCCAAGAGGAACAAGCTCAAGGGCACCAAGCACCCAAGAGTAATAAGCTTCTCAACTTGTAACTTCCACGTATCACTGTGGAGAACTCAAACCGATGCACCAAATGCAATGGCAAGGGCACACGGAGTGCCCAAGTCCTTCTCTCTCAAATCCCACCGAAGCAACTAATGCTAGGGAGGAAAATGAGAGGAAGAACAAGAAGGAGAACACCAAGAACTCCAAGATCTAGATCCAATGGGTTCCCCTCACATAGAGGAGAAAGTGATTGGTGGAAATGTGGATCTAGATCTCCTCTCTCTTTTCCCTCAAAAACTAGCAAGAATCCATGGAGGGATTGAGAGTTAGCAAGCTCGAAGAAGGTCAACAATGGGGGAAGAACACGAGCTCAAAGGATGAGGTTCATTGGGGAAGAAGACCTCCTTATATAGTGGGGGGAACAATCCAACCGTTACCCCCACTTCAGCCCCGCAGAGAGCGGTACTACCGCATGGCCAGCGGTACTACCGCTTGCCCCTATAAGCGGTACTACCGCTCCCCCTCGCGGTACTGCCGCTGGGCCCAGAGCGGTACTACCGCGGTGGCAGGGCGGTACTACCGCAAACGAGCGGTACTACGGCCCCCACTGCCGCGGCTAGTACCGTAGAACCCGACACGAAAAAGACCCCTCGAATCGAGGCGGTACTAGCACGAGACCGCAGCGGTACTACGGCTGGGGGCTACCAGCGGTACTACCGCTCTGGAGCGGTACTACCGCTCTAGAGCGGTACTACTGCTTGTAGCACCCAAGCGGTACTACCGCTCCGGCCTGCGGTACTACCGCTAGGAAACCAAAACTGCCATAACTTCTGCATATGAGCTCCGAATTGAGCAAACTCAAGCTTGTTGGATAGAGGAAGACGAGTAGCATCAAAACAACGAATAGTAAGAAGAGGCAGGGGAGGTATGCCAACAAATAGAGGAGTGAAACCTCCAACCGAGAAGAACCGGCATAACCTCCAACATCAAAAACATCATAGAAGATGCGAGTGAACTCCGTTTTCGATGAACTCGAGCTTGTCATCAAGATGACCATAAGCTCCAAAACTCACAAAGAGAAGAACCAAACAAGAACCAATAAAGATGATGCAAGGATGCAATGGTTTGAGCTCTCTATGAACGATACGATCAAGCTACTCATCGAGAGCCCCCCTTGATAGTACGGCAATCGATCCTATAAGCCGGTCTCCCACCTACAATCATGAGACCGGTAAAATAGAAAACCTATCAAGAGCAAACCTTTGCCTTGCACATGGTCCACTTGAGCTAGATGATGACGATCTTGCCTCCCTCAAGTTGGACCACCTTTCTTGGTTGCGTTGGCTCGATGAAGACTAGTTGATTGCTCCCCCATGCTCCACTATGGGTGAGCCACTCTTCCGCACATCTTCACAAGTCCATTGTCACCGCAATGGACGGCAAGCTTCAAGCATTTGATCTCTTCATGATGCTTCACTTGAACTTACACACCGCAACATCTTCACAAGTCCATTGTCACCACAATGGACGGCAAGCTTCAAGCATTTGATCTCTTCATGATGCTTCACTAGAACTTGCACACTGCAACCTAACCCCACAAAGAACTCTCACGAAGATCATGGGTTAGTACACAAAGCGTAATTGACAATCCTCGCCACACCATGGGATCGCTTGATCTCTCTCGGTACATCTTCTACGCTTTGTGAGTTGATAAAGTTGATTCACTCTTGACTTAGTCTTGATCAACCATGAATCTTTTCAACTCTCTTCATTTGGATGATGTCTTGAAGATACACATGAATGATCACACAATCTTCTTCTCCAAGACATGCTTGCAATAAGCTCAACTCTCACATGACCAATCTTTGGATAATTCCTTAATAACACCTTGGTCACCACATAAACTCCTTGAAACCAACACATGAACTTCAAGAAATGCCTATGGAAAAATCCTTCAAATATAACTCAAGGCAACCATTAGTCCATAGAGATTGTCATCAATTACCAAAACCAAACATGGGGGCACCGCATGTTCTTTCAGCTTGGACGAAACAGCCGATGGAAACGAGGCTTGGCGTACCGCAGAACAGAGGAAACGGTCTTGTGTTCGACCGGCCACGTTCGAAACGGGATCCTGTTCATCAAGAGGGGTCTGGCGTACTGCAAAACGGAGGAAACGGACCTCCTACGGTCGAAACGGGGGTCCTGTTGATCGGGAGGGGTGTGGCGTACCGCAAAACGGAGGAAATGTACTTGTGTTGGAGCGCTACGGTCGAAACGGGGGTCCTGATCATCGGGAGGGGTGTGGCGTACCGCAAAACGGGACTCCACGGGATACTGTTCATCTCCACCGTCGACCCCCTCCAGCCTCCACAGGCTACTGTTCATCCACCGTCGACCTCCTCCA
Source organism: Aegilops tauschii subsp. strangulata (assembly GCF_002575655.3). Lineage (NCBI taxonomy): Eukaryota > Viridiplantae > Streptophyta > Magnoliopsida > Poales > Poaceae > Aegilops > Aegilops tauschii. Next base: position 494,034,231 of record NC_053039.3, read on the forward strand.
GCCTCCACCTGCGACTGTTCATCCACGGGCTCCTGTTCATCCAGCCTCCACCGCGCGCTACTCCACCGGCTACTGTTCAACCAGCCCTCTCCACGGGCTCCTATTCAACCACCCCTCCACGGGCTACTGTTCATCCTGCCCTCCACCGTCTACTATTCATCCTGCCCTCCACGGGGTCCTGTTCACCCAGCCCCAACCGGCTCGAACGATCGGGGTCCTGTTCATCCACCCCCACCGGGAACTGTTCATCCAAACCCCCCAGCAACGCTCACTTCTCATCCAGAGGCAATGCCACGGGGTCCTGTTCATCCACCCCCACCGGGAACTGTTCATCCAAATCCCCCCAGCAACGCTCACTGTTCATCCAGAGGCAGCATCGATCGGCTTCAGTTAGCAGCAGTAGCGGAGGAATCGCTCGATCGGGTTCAGTTAACAGCCATCGATCGATCGCTCGGGTTCAGTAACGCATAGCCTGCAGTGCAATCGCTCGGGTTCAGTTAGAGCCCAACGCCTCGCTCGAGTTCAGTTAGAGCCCAACGCCTCGCACACACACGCGCGTACGTACAAGAGAAACGCGCATCGCTCGGCCCCCGACCACCCACCGTAACCGGGAACTCCCCGATATTTTCCGCGCCCTCGCTTCTACCATGGTTTTTTCCTTCATGGACAGCCTAAAGAATGTCATGCACTGCGTCTCCGGCCCGCCCAGGACGAAAAGCCCATTTTTTGTCATTATTTTTTGTCATAGAAGTAGGACCCCACCACATCTATGATGATACCGGGTTTCGTCACAATTATCGTCATAGAAGTGTCATAAGTATGACAAAAGGTTTTCGTTCGGCCCAAAATGTCACGGATGTGTCATTTTTGGTAGTGTATAGAGGCGCCGCACACCCTCTTTGCTTCACTGATGAAGTAATGGATCATGAATTCCCAGAAGGGTTCAAACCCGTAAACATCGAATCATACGATGGAACAACCGATCCCGCGGTATGGATCGAGGATTTTATTCTCCACATCCACATGGCCCGCGGGGATGATCTTCACGCCATCAAATACCTCCCACTAAAACTCAAAGGGCCAGCTCGGCACTGGCTAAACAGTCTGCCTGAAAATTCCATTGGCAGCTGGGAGGACTTGGAGGAAGCTTTCCTTGACAACTTCCAAGGTACATATGTCTGGCCACCAGATGCCGATGACTTAAGCCACATAGTCGAACAGCCTCGAGAGTCAGCCAGGAAATTCTGGACTAGGTTCCTAACTAAAAAGAACCAGATCGTCGACTGTCCAGATGCCGAATTTCTAGCGGCCTTTAAACATAGCATCCATGACGAATGGCTCGCCCGCCACGTCGGCTAGGAAAAGCCGAAGTCCATGGCAGCCCTCACGGCACTTATGACCCGCTTCTGTGCGGGTGAGGATAGCTGGCTGGCCCGTAGCAAAAACACAGCAAGCGAAATAGGCACCTTCGAGGGGGAAAATAGCAACGGCAAGCTCCAACGCAACAGACACAAACGCCGAAGCAATGGCGACAACATCGAGGACACGGCAGTCAATGCCGGATTCAGTGGTTCCAAGTCCGGTCAGTGGAAGAAGCCATATAAAAGAAAAAATCAGGGACCATCTAGCTTGGATCGCATACTCGATCGTCCGTGCCAAATCCATGGCACCCTAGATAAACCAGCCAATCATACCAACAGAGATTGTTGGGTTTTCAAACAGGCCGGCAAATTAAATGCCAAGAACAGGAAAAGGGATCGCAAAGCGATGACAATGACGAGGAGCCCCGGCAACCGAACACAGGGGGACAAAGAAGTCCCCCCCAGGTCAAAACGGAGAACATGGTATATGCTACACACATCCCCAAGAGGGAGCGCAAGCGCGTGCTCAGGGACGTCTATGTGATAGAGCCACTCGCCCCAAAATTTAATCCATGGTCGTCATGCCCGATCACTTTTGATCGACAGGACCATCCGACCAGTATCCATCATGCGGTTCAGCCGCATTGGTCCTTGACCCAATAATTGATGGATTCCACCTCACACGAGTCCTTATGGACGGCGGCAGCAGCCTGAACCGGCTCTATCAGGATACAGTGCGCAAAATGGGCATTAACCCATCACGGATCAAGCCCACAAAGACCACCTTGAAAGGAGTCATACCAGGTGTAGAGGCCCGCTGCACGGGCTCAATTACGCTAGAGGTTGTCTTCGGATCTCTGGACAACTTCCGAACCGAAGAGTTAATCTTTGATATCTCGCAGCGGCTATCATGCACTGCTCGAACAAACCGCATTTGCTCGATTCAATGCGGTGCCTCATTATGCTTACCTCAAGCTCAAGACGCCCAGGCCACGCGGCGTCATAACAGTTAATGGAAACACGGAACGCTCCCTCCATACAGAAGAGCACACCGCTGCCTTAGCAGCAGAAGTACAGAGCGGCCTTCTCAAGCAGAACTTTAATTTGGCTGCCAAGCCCCCGGACACCGTTAAGAGGGTCCGGACCATTCTGCAACAGGACAACTCGGCTTGTCAAGAGCTCGACTAGCAATTTGGCCTCCGTCCCAGCCCCAATCAAGTGACGGCATTTGTACCGCGTGTACATAACTACGCACTCAAAATACCATGGGCATAGACGGAGGCATACCTACCTTGTGATCCATAGTACGGCTCGACCGCTCCCGGACACATATACTTTCATTGTTTATCTTTCCCCTTTTCAGGTCCCTTTTCCGCAGGCTTTCCCTGATGGCTTGATCACCGGTCCTGTCAAAGGATAAACACACCAAGCTGGCAAGAAGCACAAGCGTACCGGGGAATTTCTAGGTGTTTTCTTTAATGATCACTCTACATGTTTTCAGGACCCACACACAGCTCTCCCTTGGTCATGGCATGTCAAATAGCCTGTTGCTTATCGCACTATACGTATCAATGCGCTTTGACATATTAATAAAATTGCAATGGAAACAATTTTGTGGCCCAAATTTTAGGGCCCCAGCTAATTAACTTTTGCGCCTTGTTTATTTTCCTTTTTCTATTGACAACCTTATCAGTTAGCACCCGTACACTCCGGTACATTTCATATTCGCCAGGGGCTTTATAGCGCCCCGCAATACGGGAACAAAGTCCGAACACTTTTTACAGTATAGTTCGGCACCCCAAATTTAGCATTATATGCATTGGCTCCGAATCATGTGTTTGGTCAATAGTTGGGTTGCCCGGCTCCTGTGCTTGCTATCTTACGTTCTGCTATATCGGCTAAGGTAGTAAAAGGAGAACTACTACGATTGTGCCCTGGTTTACCCGATAGAGCACCTCAGTAGAGAAAGCTGAAAACTGATTGTCATGATGCGGCGAGAGCCGGTCAGCTCTTCGGAGGTCTCGAATCGTTAGAGATTTTTTCCGCATTATGCGAGGGATTGGTACTAACCCGATCAGGCGCTTATAGCACTCTAGTTCGGATACTAGGGGCTGCACCAACATTTTTATTGTCAAACTCCTATGGCTAAGTGAGGGCGTTAAAGCCGCATAGTCTGATTGCCTGTTTCGTTGCGCTAAACAACTCCTTCAAGGACCATATAATTGGATCAAGAGTGTTTAGATTCCATCCCGAACACCCCCGTACTACCTACGTGGGGGCAGAAGCCAACGACTGGCCAACCCTCAGATTTCATACAACACGACCGCACAGGAGGTAAAAAAATTGATATTACATAAACAACTTTGTTTGATCATACAAGGCCGTGACAACATGAATGTATTCATTCCAAAATAATGTCTTTCGCACATTGCGTCGCCAAAATGCGAGACCCCTCCAGGACGTCTCGACACTATCGCTCGGGTGTGCGGTGCTCCTTGCCCTCAGGCGGCCCCTTGGTCGCTAACTTGACGGCGTCCATCTTCGCCCACCACACCTTGACATAGGCGAAGGCCAGGCGCGCGCCCTTGATGCAGACCGACCGCTTGACGACGTCCAGCCGAGGACAGGCATTCACCAGCCGCTTCATGAGGTCGAAGTGACTGTTGGCTATAGCTTCGGCAGGCCACAGCCGGATTATCAAATCCTTCATGGCCAGTTCGGCCACCCTATGCAGCTCGACCAGCTGTTTCAGCTGATCGGTGAAGGGCACTGGATGTTCTAGCGCAAGGTACTGCGACCGGAACAGCTTCTCCGTCGAGCTCCCTTCTTCTGCCCGGAAGAACTCCGCAGCGTCTGACACGCTACGCGGCAGGTCCGCAAACGCCCCTGGGGAACTCCGAATTCGGGTTAGTAAGAAATACTTCTTCTTCACATACTTGCTTTGCATACTAAACGCCTTACCCGCTGCTATCTTCTTGGCCTCCTGGATCTCCTGGAGGGTGCCCTGGGCTTCAACCCGGGCCTCTTCCGCACTTTGGCGAGCCTTGGCGAGTTCGGCTCTCGAGCCGAAACATCACCCTCCAAGGCATCGCACTTTTTCACCGCGTCCTGGAGCTCTTGCTGAACCTCCTTGGCAGCTTTCTCCTCGGCTTCGGCCAGGGCCTTTTTCAGGGCCTCGACCTCGGACGTCGCTCCTACACAAATCATGACATCACAGTCAATACACATCATTTATTCTTTCTGAATATATAGCAAGTCATTGCATACCTTGCCGCTCTTCCAGCTGCTTCCTCGCTTGGCCAAGCTCTCCTTCGGCCCGCTCCAGCTTCTGCTTCAGTCCAGAGACTTCGGCAGTGCGTGAGGTCGTAGCTAGCAACGACGCCTGCTTATTGATACAAACACACATTTAGTTAGTTCCCTGCAAAAATCAATTGATCCTCTGTCCGGCTTTTCTTTTCGAACACCGGACAGTGTCTCAGGGGCTACTGTCTATATTGGGAATTTTTCTTTTTTTGCGTCGTTTACCTCAAAACCTGTCAGCAGGCAGCTGCAGGCTTCGGTCAGTCCGCTTTTGACGGACTGAACCTTCTCAATTACCATACCCATAAGGATACGGTGCTCATCCACAATAGAAACGCCTCGTAGCGCTTCCAGCAGATTGTCCCGTGCCTCTGGTTGGACGGAGGTCACCGGCGGGATGGGCGCGCCTCCTTCTTTCGAGGAAGGCTGCTTGCCCGATTCCGGAGCCTTGTGGGTCTCCGGAACCATATTCGGTTGGGGGCCGAATTGAACCTGGCCCCCATCATCAGTCCCCATGGGGATCTGTTCCCCCATGTGTCCGGCGGCTGAGGTCTCACCCTCCAGTGCCACCTTGGCAACCTCCGGAACCCCTCCCCGGCTAGGAAGGGTCCTTCGGGACGACACCTCAACGTCGCCCTTGGCCGGGGGAGAGTGAGCGGCCGGCGGTGACTCGCTGGCCATCGCCTTCGAATCCAGCGAACCTCCCAATGAGGTTCGCAGGGAGCTGTCGTGGGCCGGACTGCAATGGCATAACTAACCATGTTAATACAATAAGGAGGAAAGGCCAGATACACAGGCGAGCCCGAGTCTGTCAGGACTTACGACGCAGTCAAGGGCTTGCTCCGCAAGGGTCGTTCCGGACTGCCGTCGATGTCCCACGCGGTTTTATCCGCGAGGGAGCCTTTCCCCTTCTTGGGCGCCTCCGCCTCCCGATTTGTGGAGGCCGCCCTCTTCTTCCTCCCCCCCATCAGGGGAGGGTTGCTTTCCTCCTCCTCCTCATCGTCATCTTCGGCGGCGGAGGAGTGAGTCTTGTCTTCGAACATCACGTCCGGAGTACCTTTGCGGCGGAGGCCACCCCGGCCCCCCTTGGCCTTCTTCTCCGGCGGTTGGTAGGGCGCCAGGACCAGCATCTTCGTCAGGAGTGGGATGACTGGCTCTTCGGGCAGCGGAGCCGAACTGTGAATTGGCTCCGCTTTCTCCGAGCATTCTTGAAATGATAAATTAGCAAAATTCAGTTACCCTCCTTGGACAAACAGGTAGAGGGTACGCCCTGAGATTTAAGGGACTTACCGTGCTGGAGGGGTGGGCAGATCGTGCCCACGATCCGAGTCTATGGCCGGCGGCTTCTCATCGCCTTTGAAGAGAAGCTTCCAGGTATCTTCGTGAGTAGTGCCGAAGAGCCTCACCAAGGTCTGGTGCTTCTCCGGATCGAACTCCCATAGAGGGGAAGTTCGGCTTTGGCACGAGAGGATCTGGCGAACCAGCATAACCTGGATCATGTCGACGAGCTTGATGTTCTTGTTCACCATGCTTTGGATGCGCGTTTGCAGTGCCATCAGCTCATCTGACGAAGACCAATTTGGGCCCTTCTCCATCCAGGAGGTCAGCCGCATTGGAGCCCCGGACTTAAATTCGGGGGCGGCGGCCCAAGTGGCACAGCGTGGCTCTGTGATATAAAACCACAGCTTCTGCCACTCCTTGATAGTCTCCACGAATGTGCCTTGGGGCCATGTGAAGTTGGGCATCTTGCTCACCATGGCTCCCCCGCACTCCGCGTGTTGGCCATCCACCACCTTCGGCTTCACGTTGAAAATTTTGAGCCATAGTCCAAAGTGGGGCTGGATGCGGAGGAAAGCCTCACACACGACAATGAATGCCGAGATGTTGAGGAAGGAGTTCGGGGCTAGATCATGGAAATCTAGCCCGTAATAGAACATTAGCCCGCGGACAAAAGGGTGGAGTGGAAACCCTAGCCCGCGGACGAACTGAGGGAGGAAAACCACCCTCTCGTTGGGTTTTGGTGTGGGGACGACTTCTCCCTTGGCCGGGAGCCGGTGGGTGATCTCTCTCGTTAGATACCCGGCCTCCTGAAGCTCGGCGATGTCCTTCTCCTTGACGGAGGAGGCCATCCACTTGCCCTGACCTCCGGATCCGGACATGGTTGGGTGTTTGCTTGGAATGGAAAATACGAGGACTTGGGCACTGGAGCTCGAGAATGGAAGGGCGGAGGAAGAAAGAAGACGTGGGTGAAGAAGTGGAAATCCTTATCCCCTTATAAAGGCAGTAAATATTGAACGCCTCCCCGCTCGCCTTAAAACTCGCCTATTCCCAAGGGCTGTGTAAACGGCACAGTTGGATTACCCACGCCCGTATTGATGAGAATCCCGCAATAAGGGGACATGGTCTCTGCTTTGACAAGACGTGCCAAGGGAAACCGCATCTCGAAACGCAGAACGGCAGACGAAAATGGTTCGAAATAATGACCGGGCGGATGTGATGTCATCTTGCAAAAAGTTGTTAGCGGATTGGACTCATGAAATATTATACTCTCTGCGGCAGTGTGTGTGGTACTTGTGTTGCAGATCCGGACACGTTCGTTGCGTCCAAAGACTATCTTGGAGTATTCGGAAGGAGTAACCCGCCTTGCAATGCCGAAGACAATCTGCGCGCCGGACACCTCGTCATTGAAGTCTGGTTCAGGGGCTACTGAGGGAGTCCTGGACTAAGGGGTCCTCGGACGTCCGGCCTGTTAGTCGTGGGCCGGACTGATGGGCTGTGAAGATATAAAGACCGAAGAACTCTACCCGTGTCCGGATGGGACTCTCCTTGGCGTGGAAGGCAAGATTGGCGATCAAATATGTAGATTCCTTTCTCTGTAACCGACCTTGTGTAAACCTAGATCCTCCCGGTGTCTATATGAACCGGAGGACTTAGTCCGGAGGAAGACACTCATTACCATAGTCATATAGGCTAGACTTCTAGGGTTTAGCCATTGCGATCTCGAGGTAGATCAAATCTTGTAATACTCATATTCATCAAGATCAATCAAGCAGGAAGTAGGGTTTTACCTCCGTAGAGAGGGCCCGAACCTGGGTAAACATTGTGTCCCCCGTCTCCTATTACCATCATCCTTAGACACACAGTTCGGGACCCCCTACCCGAGATCCGCCGGTTTTGACACCGACACTAAGCACCTCTCCCATTGCAAGAAAAACCAATCTAGTTGGCCAAACCAAACCGATAGTTCGAAGAGAAATACAAAGATATCTTAATCATGCATAAAAAAGTTCAGTGAAGACTCAAATAATATTCATAGATAATCTAATCATAAATCCACAATTCATCAGATCTCAACAAACGGACCGCAAAAGAAGGTTACATCGAATAGATCTCCAAGAACATAAAGGAGAACATTGTATTGAAGATCAAAGAGAGAGAAGAAGCCATCTACCTACTTAGCTATGGCCCCGTAGGTCTGTGGTAAACTACTCACACATCATCGGAAGGGCAGAAAGGTTGGTGTAGAGGCCCTCCGTGATTGAATCCCCCTCTGGCGGAGTGCCGGAAAAGGCCCCAAGATGGGATCTCACGAGAACGGAAGCTTGCGGCGGTGGAAAAGTACTTTTTGTGTGCCCTCTGGTGTAGGGGGGATATTTGCGGATTTATAGTGCAAAGACTAGGGTTGGAAGGGCTACGAGGGGCCCACAAGCCAGGGGGCGCGCCCCCACGGCTTGGGGCCGCCTCGTAGGTCTTCTGTCCTCCTCTCCAAGTTTCGTGGGTTTGTTCTGGTCCAAGAAAAAACACCGTAAAGTTTTATTCCGTTTGGACTCCATTTGATATTCCTTTTCTGTAAAAGTCAAAAACAAGAAAAAAACAAAAACTGGCACTGGGCTCTAGGTTAATAAGTGTGTCCCAAAAATAATATAAAATAGCATATTAATGCATATAAAACATCCAAATATAATAGCATGGAACAATAAAAACTTATATATACGTTGGAGACGTATCAAGCATACCCAAGCTTAATTCCTGCTCGTCCTCGAGTAGGTAAATGATAAAAACAGAATTTTTGATGTGAAATGCTACCTAACATATTTATCAATGCAATTTTACTTATTGTGGTATGAATGTTCAGATCCATAAGATTCAAAACAAAAGTTTAATATTGACATAAAAACAATAATAGTTTAAGCATACTAATAAAGCAATCATGTCTTCTCAAAGTAACATGGCCAAAGAAAGTTATCCCTACAAAATCATATAGTCTGGCTATGCTCCATCTTCATCACACAAGATATTTCATCATGCACAACCCCGATGACAAGCCAAGCAATTGTTTCATACTTCTAATGTTCTCAAGGTTTTTCAACTTTCACGCAATACATGAGCGTGAGCCATGGATATAGCACTATAGGTGGAATAGAATATGGTGGAGGTTGTGAGGAGAAGACAAAAAGGAGAAAGTCTCACATTAACTAGGCAAATCAATGGGCTATGGATATGCCCATCAATTGATATTGATGCAAGTGAGTAGGGATTGCCATGCAACAGACGAACTAGAGCTATAAGTCTATCAAAGCTCGAAAAGAAACTAAGTGGGTGTGCATCCAACTAGATTGCTCATGAAGACCTAGGGCAATTTGAGGAAGCCCATCATTGGAATATACAAGCCAAGTTATATAATGAAAAATTCCCACTGGTGTATGAAAGTGACAAAATAGGAGACTCTCTATCATGAAGAACATGGTGCTACTTTGAAGCACAAGTGTGGAAAAAGGATAGTAACATTGTCCCTTCTCTCTTTTCTCTCATTTTTTTGTTTGGGATCTTTGGCCTCTTTTTTTATTTTTGGGCTCTTTGGCCTATTTTATTTTTAAGTCCAGAGTCTTATCCCAACTTGTGAGGGAATCACAGCTTCCATCATCCGTTCCTCACATGGGACAATGCTCTAGTAATGATTATCAAACTTTTATTTACTTACAACTCAAGAATTACAACTCGATACTAGATCAAGATATGACTCTATATGAATGCCTCCGGCGGTGTATCGAGATGTGCGATGATCAAGAGTGACATGTATAAAATATATTAATGGTGGCCAAGCCAGAAATACTATGCCAACTACATGATCATGCAAAGCAATATGACAATGATGATATGTGTCATAATAAACGAAACGTTGGAAGTTGCATGGCAATATATCTCGGAATGGCTATGGAAATGCCATAATAGGTAGTTATAGTGGCTATTTTGAGGAAGGGTATTTGGTGGGTTTAATGCACCGGCGAAAGTTGCGCAGTACTAGAGAGGCTAGCAATGGTGGAAGGGTGAGAGTGCGTATAATCCATGGACTCAACATTAGTCATAAAGAACTCACATACTTATTGCAAAAATCTATTAGCCATCAAAGCAAAGTACTGATACGCATGCTCCTAGGGGGATAGATTGGTAGGAAAAGACCATCGATCGTCCCCGACCGCCACTCATAAGGAAGACAATAAAAAAATCATGCTCCGACTTCATCACATAACAGTTCACCATACGTGCATGCTACGGAATCACAAACTTTAACACAAGTATTTATACCAATCCACAATTAATCACTAGCCTGACTCTAATATCACCATCTTTATATCTCAAAACAAATGCAAGGAATCAAATTTCTCATATATGCAATGCTCTTATATGAAAGTTTTTATTATATCCCTCTTGGATACCCATCATATTAGGACTAAATTCATAACCTAAGCAAATTACCATGCTGTTTAAAGACTCTAAAAATAATATAAGTGAAGCATGAGAGTTCATCAATTTCTATAAATAAAACCACCGCCGTGCTCTAAAAAAGATATAAGTGAAGTACTAGAGCAACTACCTAGCTCAAAAGATATAAGTGAAGCACATAGAGTATTATAATAAATTCATGATTAATGTGCGTCCCTCTCAAAAGGTGTGTACAGCAAGGATGATTGTGGCAAACTAAAAAGCAACAACTCATATCATACAAGACGCTCCAAGCAAACCACAAAGCATGTGGTGAATAAAAATATAGCCTCAAGTAAATTTACCAATGGATTGAAGCCAAAGGAGAGGATGCCATCCGGGGCATACCCAAGCTTAGATGCTTGGTTGTCCTTGAATATTACCTTGGGGTGCCTTGGGCATCCCCAAGCTTAGGCTCTTGCCACTCCTTCTTCCGTTGTCCACCAGAACTTTACCCAAACTTTGAAACTTCACAATACAAAACTCAACAGGAAACTCGTCAGCTCCGTTAGTATAATAAAATAAATCACCACTTTAGGTACTGTTGTGAACTCATTCTAAATTTATATTGGTGTTATATCTACTTTACTCCAACTTCTCCATGGTTCATAACCCCCGATACTATCCATAGATTCATCAAAACAAGCAAACAACGCATCGAAAACAGAATCTATCAAAAAGAGAACAGTCTGTTGTAATCTGAAACCTTCGTATACTTCTGTAACTCCAAAAATTCTGAAAAATTAGGACAAGATAGGAAATTTGTATATCAATCTTGTGTAGAAACTTCAAGAATTTACCACCTTCCGGCAGCTTAGATCAATTTTGTTACTGGGCGCAAAAGTTTCTGTTTTTCAAGAAAATCAAATCAACTATCACTATGGCCATCCCAAAGGTCTTACTTGGCTCAAACACTAATTAAAAAACTAAAACACAATTACTACAAAAGTAATAATGTGTATTATCATAAAAACAGAAAATAAAAATATTGGGTTGTCTCCCAACAAGCGCTTTTCTTTAAAGCCTTTCAGCTAGGCATTGATAATTTTAATGATGCTCACATGAAAGAAAGCAATTGAAACAGGAAGAGAGCATCATGTAGCATGTGAAAAACAAGTTTAAGTCTAACATACTTCCTATGCATAGGCATTTTATAGGGAAAAGATTTATCAAGAGTTCAAGACAAGCAAGAACTAGCATATGTAAGGAAGAAGAAAAAAATAATAGCAATCTCAACATAACGAGAGGTAATTTAGTAACATGAAAATTTCTACAACCATATTTTCCTCTCTCATAATAATTACCTGTAGGATCATAATCAAATTCAACAATATAACTATCACATAAAATATTCTCTTCATGATCCACATGCATGCAAAGTTGACACTCTTCCAAAATAGTGGGATTATCATCAAATAAAGTCATGACCTCTCCAAGCCCACTTTTATCAAAAAATTCATAAGATTGATCATAATCCAAAGTAGTGGGATCATTATTACCTAGAGTTGACACTCTTACAAACCCACTTTCAATATTATCGCAAACATATCCATCATGCGGATTAAATAAAAATTTCAAGATCATAACAAGCATTATCACCCAATCACAATCATTGCAATAAGTAGTGGACATAGAAAAATCAACATCCCCGAGCTTGGGGTTTTGCATATTATTAGCACAATTGACAGTAATAGGATTTATAATAACATCATTGCAATCATGCTTTTCATTCGAGGAGCTATCGTGAATCACTTCATAAATTTCTTCTTTTAACACTTCATCACAATTTCCAGATTCACGAATTTCAAGCAAAACTTCATAAAGATAATCTAGTGTATTCAACTCACTAGCAATTGGTTCATCATAGTTGGAACTTTTAAATAGATTAGCGAGTGGATGAGGATTTGATGACCCACAAGTATAGTGGATCAATCGTAGTCCTTTCGATAGGTAAGAGTGTCGAACCCAATGAGGAGCAGAAGGAAATGACAATCGGTTTTCAGTAAGGTATTGTCTGCAAGCACTGAAATTGTAAGTAATGAGTAGTTTGGTAGCAAGAGAATTTGTAACAACAAGTAACGGGAATGATAGCAAAAGTGCAGCAAGTTAGCTCAATCCTTTTGAGGCAAAGGATAGGCCAAAACGGTCTCTTATGATAAGCAAAGCATTCTTGAGGGTACACGGGAATTTCATCTAGTCACATTCATCATGTTGGTTTGATTTGTGTTCGCTACTTTGATAATTTGATATGTGGGTGGACCGGTGCTTAGGTGTTGTTCTTACTTGAACAAACTCCTAATTATGATTAACCCCCTCGCAAGTATCCGCAACTACGAGAAAAGTATTAAGATAAAATCTAACCATAGCATTAAACTTTGGGATCCAAATCAGCCCCTTACGAAATAGCGCATAAACTAGGTTTAAGATTTTGTCACTCTAGCAACCCATTATCTAATAACTACTCCACAATGCATTCCCTTAGGCCCAAATATGGCGAAGTGTCATGTAGTCGACGTTCACATGACACCACTAAGGGAATCACAACATACATATTATCGAAATATCGAACACATATCAAGTTCACATGATTACTTACAACATGATTTCTCCCGTCACCTCAAGAACAAAAGTAACTACTCACAAGTGATAAACATGTTCATGATCAGAGCGGTATTAAATAGCATAATGGATCTGAACATATAATCTTCCACCAAATTAACCATTGTTGGGTAACGTAGCAATAATTCAAAATTTTCCTACGTGTCACCAAGATCAATCTAGGAGATGCTAGTAACGAGAGAGAGGGAGTGCATCTTCATACCCTTGAAGATCGCTAAGCGAAAGCGTTACAAGAACGCGGTTGATGGAATCGTACTCGCGGCGATTCAAATCGCGGAAGATCCGATCTAGCGCCGAACTGACGACGCCTCCGCGTTCAACAAACGTACAGCCCGAGGACGTCTCCTCCGTCTTGATCCAGCAAGGGGAGAGGAGAAGTTGAGGGAGAACTCCAGCAGCTTGACGGCGTGGTGGCGATGGAGCTCGTGGTTCTCCAGCAGAGCTTCGCTAAGCACTACGGAGGAGGAGGAGGAGTTGGAGGAGGAGAGGGCTGCGCCAGGCAAGGGGTGCGGCTGCCCTCTCTCTCCCTCACTATATATAGGGGGAAGGGGGGTGGAGGAGGCGCCCTAGGGTTCCCTAGGGGAGGGGCGGCAGCCACAGGGGAAACCCTAGATGGGTTTGGGCGCCCCCACCCTTGGGAAACTTGCCCCCCAAGCCGGGAGGGGTGGCTGCCCTAGGGGAGGCGCCCCCACCTCTCCACGTTACGTGAGAGGGGTTGGGAGGGGCGCACAGCCCCTTAGTGGGCTGGTGTGCCCCCTCCCCTTGGCCCATAAGGCCCCCCAACGCTTGCTGGGGCCTCCGAAACACCTTTCGGTCACGCTGGTCGTCACCCGGTACTCCCAGAACAATTTCGGACTCCAATACCCTTCGTCCAATATATCGATCTTCACCTCCGGACCACTCCGGAGTTCCTCGTCACGTCCGGGATCTCATCTGGGACTCCGAACAACCTTCAGTAACCACATACTATTTCCCATAACAACTCTAGCGTCACCGAACCTTAAGTGTGTAGACCCTACGGGTTCGGGAACCATGCAGACATGACCGAGACACCTCTCCGGCCAATAACCAATAGCAGGATCTGGATACCCATATTGGCTCCCACATGTTCCACGATGATCTCATTGGATGAACCACGATGTCGGGGATTCAATCAATCCCGTATACAATTCCCTTTGTCTATCGGTATGTTACTTGCCCGAGATTCGATCGTCGGTATCCCAATACCTCGTTCAATCTCGTTACCGGCAAGTCTCTTTACTCGTTCCGTAACGCATGATCCCGTGGCTAACTCATTAGTCACATTGAGCTCATTATGATGAAGCATTACCGAGTGGGCCCAGAGATACCTCTCCGTCATACGGAGTGACAAATCCCAGTCTCGATTCGTGCCAACCCAACAGACACTTTCGGAGATACCTGTAGTGCACCTTTATAGCCACCCAGTTACGTTGTGACGTTTGGTACACCCAAAGCATTCCTACGATATCCGGGAGTTGCACAATCTCATGGTATAAGGAAACGATACTTGACATTAGAAAAGCTCTTAGCAAACGAACTACACGATCTTGTGCTATGCTTACGATTGGGTCTTGTCCATCACATCATTCTCCTAATGATGTGATCCCGTTATCAATGACATCCAATGTCCATGGTCAGGAAACTATAACCATCTATTGATCAACGAGCTAGTAAACTAGAGGCTTACTAGGGACATGTTGTGGTCTATGTATTCACACATGTATTACGGTTTCCAGTTAATACAATTATAGCATGAACAATAGACAATTATCATGAACAAGGAAATACAATAATAACCATTTTATTATTGCCTCTAGGCCATATTTCCAACAGTCTCCCAATTGCACTAGAGTCAATAATCTAGTTCACATCACTATGTGATTGTAATGAATCCAACACCCATGGGGTTTGTTCATATCTCGCTTGTGAGAGAGGTTTTTAGTCAACGGGTCTGAACCTTCCAGATCTGTGTCTGCTTTACAAATCTCTATGTCATCTTGTAGATGCAGCTACCACGCGCTACTTGGAGCTATTCCAAATAACTGCTCTACTATACGAATCCGGTTTACTACTCAGAGTCATCTGGATTAGTGTCAAAGTTCGCATCAACGTAACCCTTTACGACGAACTCTTTGTCCACCTCCATAATCGAGAAAAATCCTTAGTCCACTAGATACTAAGGATAAGTTCAACCGCTGTCATGTGATCCATTCCTAGATCACTCTTGTACCCCTTGACTGACTCATGGCAAGGCACACTTCAGGTGCGGTACACAGCATAGCATACTGTAGAGCCTACGTCTAAAGCATAGGGGACAACCTTCGTCCTTTCTCTCTCTTCTGCCGTGGTCATGTTTTGAGTCTTACTCAATACTCACACCTTGTAACACAGCCAAGAACTCCTTCTTTGCTGATCTATTTTGAACTCCTTCAAAATCTTGTCACGGTATGTATTCATTTGAAAGTACTATTAAGCGTTTTTGATCTATCCTTATAGATCTTGATGCTCAATGTTCAAGTAGCTTAATCCAGGTTTTCCATTGAAAAACACTTTTCAAATAACCCTGTATGCTTTCCAGAAATTCTACATCATTTCTGATCAACAATATGTTAACCACATATACTCATCAAAAAATTCTATAGTGCTCCCACTCACTTCTTTGGAAATACAAGTTTCTCATAAACTTTGTAAAAACCCAAAATCTTTGATCATCTCATCAAAGCATACATTCCAACTCCGAGATGCTTACTCCAGTCCTTAGAAGGATTGCTGGACCTTTGCATACTTGTTAGCATCTTTCAGGATTGACAAAACCTTCTGGTTGTATCACATACAACCTTTCCTCAAGAAAATCGTCGAGGAAACAATGTTTTTTGACATCCTATCTGCAAGATTTCATAAATAATGCAGTAACTGCTAATATAATTCCAACAGACTCTTAGCATCGCTACGAGTGAGAAAATCTCATCGTAGTCAACTCCTTGAACTTGTCGGAAAACATCTTAACGACAAGTCGAGCTTTCTTAATGGTGACACTTACCATCATTGTCCATCTTCCTTTTAAAATCCATCTGCACCCAACAACCTTACGACCATCAGGTAGTTCTTCCAAAGTCTATACTTTGTTTTTATACATGGATCCTCTCTCAGATTTTATGGCCTCGAGCCATTCGTCGGAATCTGGGCCCACCATTGCTTCTCCATAGATCGTAGGTTCATTGTTGTCTAGCAACATGACTTCCAAGATAGGATTACATACCACTCTTAATTAGTACACATCCTTGTCGTCCTACGAGGTTTGGTAGTGACTTGATCCGAAGTTTCTTGATCACTATCATAAGCTTCCACTTCAATTGGTGTATGTGCCACATGAACAACTTCTTGTGCCCTGCTACACACTAGTTGAAGTGACGGTTCAATAACCTCATCAAGTCTCCACCATCCTCCCACTCAATTATTTCGAGAGAAACTTTTCCTCGAGAAAGGACCCATTTCTAGAAACAATCACCTTTGCTTCCAGATCTAAAATAGGAGGTATACCCAACTGTTTTGGGTATTCTATGAAGATGCATTTATCCGCTTTGGATTCGAGCTTATCAGCCTGAAACTTTTTCACATAAGCGTCGCAGCCCCAAACTTTTAAGAAACGACAACTTAGGTTTCTCTAAACCATAGTTCATACGGTGTCGTCTCAACAGAATTGCGTGGTGCCCTATTTAAAGTGAATGCGGTTGTCTCTAATGCCTAACCCATAAACGATAGTGGTAATTCGATAAGACACATCATGGTATGCACCATATCCAATAGGGTGCAGTTATGATGTTCGGACACACCATCACACTATGGTGTTCCAGGCGGTATTAGTTGTGAAACAATTTCCACAATGTCTTAATTGTGTGCCAAACTCGTAACTCAGATATTCATCTCTATGATCATATCATAGATATTTTATCCTCTTGTCACGACGATCTTCAACCTCACTTTGAAATTACTTAAACCTTTCAATAATTCAGACTTGTGTTTCATCAAGTAAATATACTCAGCATCTACTCAAATCATCTGTGAAGTATGAACATAACGATATCCACTGCGTGCCTCAGCACTCATTGGACTGCACACATCAAAATGTACTACTTCCAACAAGTTGCTTTCTTGTTCCATCTTACTGAAAACGAGGCCTTTCAGTCATCTTGCCCATGTGGTATGATTTGCATGTCCCAAGTGATTCAAAATCAAGTGAGTCCAAACGATCCATCTGTATGGAGTTTCTTCATGCATATCTACCAATAGACATGGTTCACATGTCTCAATCTTTTCAAAAATGAGTGAGTCCAAAGATCCATCAACATGGAGCTTCTTCATGCGTTTTATACCAATATGACTCAAATGGAAGTGCCACAAGCATGTGGTACTATCATTACTATTTTATATCTTTTGGCATGAACATGTGTATCACTACGATCGAGATTCAATAAACCATTCATTTTAGGTGCAAGACCATTGAAGGTATTATTCAAATAAACAGAGTAACCATTATTCTCCTAAAATGAATAACCGTATTGCGATAAACATAATCCAATCATGTTTATGCTCAACGCAAACACCAAATAAAAATTATTTAGGTTTAATACCAATCCCGATGGTAGAGGGAGTGTACGATGTTTGATTACATCAACCTTGGAAACACTTCCAACACATATCGTCATCTCACCTTTAGCTAGTCTCTGTTTATTCTGTAGCCTTTTATTTCGAGTTACCAACACTTAGTAACCGAACCGGTATCTAATACCCTGGTGCTACTAGGAGTACTAGTAAAGTACACATTAATATAATGTATATCCAATATACTTCTGTCGACCTTGCCTGCCTTCTCATCTACCAAGTATCTAGGGTAGTTCTGCTTCAGTGACAGTTCCCCTCATTACAGAAGCACTTAGTATCGGGTTTGGGTTCAACCTTGGGTTTCTTCACTAGAGCAGCAACTGATTTTCCGTTTCATGAAGTATCCCTTCTTTCCCTTGCCCTTCTTGAAACTAGTGGTTTTACTAACCATCAACAATTGATGCTCCTACTTGATTTCTACTTTCGCGGTGTCAAACATCGCGAGTTGCTCAAGGATCATCATGTCTATCCCTGATATGTTATAGTTCATCACGAAGCTCTAATAGCTTGGTGGCAGTGACTATGGAGAACCATCACTATCTCATCTGGAAGATTAACTCCCACTCGATTCAAGCGATTGTAGTACTCAGACAATCTGAGCACATGCTCAACGATTGAGCTTTTATCCCTTAGTTTGCAGGCTTAAGAAACTTGTCAGAGGTCTCATACCTCTTGACATGGGCACTAGTCTGAAATCCCAATTTCAGTCTTTGGAACATCTCATATGTTCTGCGACGTTTCAAAAACGTCTTTGGCGCCTCAATTCTAAACCGTTAGCATTACGCACGGAACTATCACGTAGTCATCAAACCTGTATGTCAGATGTTCGCAACATCCACAGACGACGCTCGAGGTTCAGCACACCGAGCGGTGCATTAAGGACATAAGCCTTCTACGCAGCAATGAGGATAATCCTCAGTTTACGGACCCAGTCCGCATAATTTCTACTATCAACTTTCAACTAAATTTTCTCTAGGAACATATCTTAAACAGTAGAACCAAAGCGTAAGCTATGACATAATTTGCAAAGACCTTTTGACTATGTTCATGATAATTAAGTTCATTTGATTATTTAATGAACTCCCACTTAGATAGACATCCCTCTAGTCATCTAAGTGATACATGATCCGAATCGACTAGACCGTGTCCAATCATCACGTGAGACGGACTAGTCATCAACGGTGAACATCTCCATGTTGATCATATCTACTATACGACTCATGTTCGACCATTCGGTCTCTTGTGTTCCGAGGCCATGTCTGTACATGCTAGGCTCGTCAAGTCAACCTAAGTGTTTCGCATGTGTAAATCTGGCTTACACCCGTTGTATGCGAACGTTAGAATCTATCACACCCGATAATCACGTGGTGCTTCGAAACAACGAACCTTCGCAACGGTGCACAGTTAGGGGGAACACATCTCTTGAAATTTTAGTGAGGGATCATCTTATTTATGCTACCGTCGTTCTAAGAAAATAAGATGTAAACATGACAAACATCACATGCAAATCATAAAGTGACATGATATGGCCAATATCATCTTGCGCCTTTGATCTCCATCTTCGAGGCGCGGCAT
This sequence comes from Aegilops tauschii subsp. strangulata, assembly GCF_002575655.3. Taxonomy (NCBI): domain Eukaryota; kingdom Viridiplantae; phylum Streptophyta; class Magnoliopsida; order Poales; family Poaceae; genus Aegilops; species Aegilops tauschii. The sequence goes on from NC_053039.3 coordinate 494,053,532, forward strand.
GATCACCTTCGTCACCGGCATGACACCATGATCTCCATCATCATGTCTTCATGAAGTTGTCTCGCCAACTATTACTTCTACTACTATGGCTAACGGTTAGCAATAAAGTAAAGTAATTACATGGCGTTTTTCATTGACACGCAGGTCATACAATAAATTAAGACAACACCTATGGCTCCTGCCGGTTGTCATACTCATCGACATGCAAGTCGTGATTCCTATTACAAGAACATGATCAGTCTCATACATCACATATATATAATTCATCACATCCTTTTGGCCATATCACATCACATAGCATACCCTGCAAAAACAAGTTAGACGTCCTCTAATTGTTGTTGCATGTTTTACGTGGCTGCTATGGGTTTCTAGCAAGAACGTTTCTTACCTACGCAAAAGCCACAACGGTGATATGCCAATTGCTATTTACCCTTCATAAGGACCCTCTTCATCGAATCCGATCCGACTAAAGTGGGAGAGACAGACACCCGCTAGCCACCTTATGCATCAAGTGCATGTCAGTCGGTGGAACCTGTCTCACGTAAGAGTACGTGTAAGGTCGGTCCGGGCCGCTTCATCCCACAATGCCGCCGAATCAAGATAATACTAGTAACAGTAAGCAAATTGAACAAATCATCGCCCACAACTACTTTGTGTTCTACTCGTGCATAGAATCTACGCATAGACCTAGCTCATGATGCCACTGTTGGGTAACGTAGCAATAATTCAAAATCTTCCTACGTGTCACCAAGATCAATCTAGGAGATGCTAGCAACGAGCGAGAGGGAGTGCATCTTCATACCCTTGAAGATCGCTAAGCGGAAGCGTTACAAGAACGCGGTTAATGGAGTCGTACTCGCGGCGATTCAAATCGCGGAAGATCCGATCTAGCGCCGAACGGACGGCGCCTCCGCGTTCAACACACGTACAGCCCGGGGACGTCTCCTCCTTCTTGATCTAGCAAGGGGAGAGGACAAGTTGAGGGAGAACTCCAGTAGCACGACGGCGTGGTGGCGATGGAGCTCGTGGTTCTCCGGCAGAGCTTCGCTAAGCACTACGGAGGAGGAGAGGGCTGCGCCAGGCAAGGGGTGCGGCTGCCCCCTCTCTCCCTCACTATATATAGGGTGAAGGGGGTGGAGGAGGCGCCCTAGGGTTCCCTAGGGGAGGGGCGGCGGCCACAGGGGAAACCCTAGATAGGTTTGGGCGCCCCCACCCTTGGGAAACTTGCCCCCCCCAAGCCGGGAGGGGTGGCTGCCCTAGGGGTGGCGCCCCCACCTCTCCACGTTACGTGAGAGGGGTTGGGAGGGGCGCACAGCCCCTTAGTGGGCTGGTGTGCCCCCTCCCCTTGGCCCATAAGGCCCCCAACGCTTGCTGGGGCCTCCGAAACACCTTTCGGTCACGCTGGTCGTCACCCGGTACTCCCAGAACAATTCCGGACTCCAATACCCTTCGTCCAATATATTGATCTTCACCTCCGGACCACTCCGGAGTTCCTCGTCACGTCCGGGATCTCATCCGGGACTCCGAACAACCTTCGGTAACCACATACTATTTCCCATAACAACTCTAGCGTCACTGCACCTTAAGTGTGTAGACCCTACGGGTTCGGGAACCATGCAGACATGACTGAGACACCTCTCCGGCCAATAAACAATAGCGGGATCTGGATACCCATATTGGCTCCCACATGTTCTACGATGATCTCATCGGATGAACCAGGATGTCGGGGATTCAATCAATCCCGTATACAATTCCCTTTGTCTATCGGTATGTTACTTGCTCGAGATTCGATCGTCGGTATCCCAATACCTCGTTCAATCTCGTTACCGGCAAGTCTCTTTACTCGTTCCGTAACGCACGATCCCGTGGCTAACTCATTAGTCACATTGAGCTCATTATGATGATGCATTACCGAGTGGGCCCGGAGATACCTCTCCGTCATACGGAGTGACAAATCCCAGTCTCGATTCGTGCCAACCCAACAGACACTTTCGGAGATACCTGTAGTGCACCTTTATAGCCACCCAGTTACGTTGTGACGTTTGGTACACCCAAAGCATTCCTACGGTATCCGGGAGTTGCACAATCTCATGGTCTAAGGAAACGATACTTGACATTAGAAAAGCTCTTAGCAAATGAACTACACGATCTTGTGCTATGCTTAGGATTGGGTCTTGTCCATCACATCATTCTCCTAATGATGTGATCCCGTTATCAATGACTTCCAATGTCCATGGTCAGGAAACCATAACCATCTATTGACCAACGAGCTAGTCAACTAGAGGCTTACTAGGGACATGTTGTGGTCTATGTATTCACACATGTATTACGGTTTCCAGTTAATACAATTATAGCATGAACAATAGACAATTATCATGAACAAGGAAATACAATAATAACCATTTTATTATTGCCTCTAGGGCATATTTCCAACAACCATATAGTGATCAACTACAAGATGTAATCAACACTACTAGTCACCCATAGGTACCAATCTGAGGTTTCGGTACAAAGATTGAACACAAGAGATGAACTAGGGTTTGAGAGGAGATGGTGCCGGTGAAGATGTTTATGAAGATTGGCCTCCCCAAGATGAGAGGGTTGTTGACGATGATGACGATGATTTCCCCCTCCGGGAGGGTAGTTCCCCTGGCGGAATCGCTCCGCCAGAGGGCAAAAGTGCTCATGCGCAAGTTCTGCCTCGAGACGGCTGCGCTTAGTCCGAAAAGTCGCCTCCTTATTTTTTGTAGGTCAAAATGACTTATATACCAGAAGATGGGCACCGGATGTGGGCTGGGCTGAGAACAACCCACCAGGGTGCGCCTGGGCTCCCTGGCGCGCCCAGGTGGGTTGTGCCAACCTAGTGGGCCCCCTCTGATACTTATTGGCTCCAATATTTCTTATATATTCCATAAAAATTCGCCGTAAAGTTTCAGCTCATTTGGAGTTGTGCAGAATAGGTAGCCTGACGTAGCTTTTTCAGGTCCAGATTTCCAGCTACCGGAATTCTCCCTCTTTATGTGAACCTTGCATATTATGAGAGAAAAGGCATTAGAATTACTCCAAAGAGCATTATTCTGCATAAAAACATTATAAATAACAGTAGGAAAACATGATGCAAAATGGACGTATCAAGTCCCCCAAGCTTAGACCTCGCTTGTCCTCAAGCGAAAACCGAAATTGAAAAACATGTCCACATGCTTAGAGAGAGAGGTGTCGATAAAAACAAAATACGGACATAGAAGCATCATGTATATTATTATAACAGCAACAAACTTTAACATAAAACTTTTATCATAGAACTTTCATCATAGACTTCTCATGAACAAGTAGCAATTCATCACAATATCGAAGTATAAAGCATAAACTCTATTGGAAACCAACAAACTATGTTCTCAGTCAACTTTGCAACTACAATTCATCATCTTTTCAGAAAGGGTCACGTATCAGAGCCTTTTTGGCAAGTCCACATACTCAACTATCATATAGTCTTCTATAATTGCTAACACTCACCGCATACACATAAGCAAAATGTTTCAACCGGACACATAGAAAGATAGGGGCTTATAGTTTCGCCTCCCAACATACTCACGTCGAGGGTGATGCCAACAATAATAACTCATGCTACCCATATCCAACTGGATATATGTGCCTAGATCTTTCCTCGCCACATGATGCTTGCCAAAAGAGAAAATAAAAAGGAATAGAGAGAAGAACTTTGACTCATGCATAAAATGAAATACATAAAAGTAAAATATAGGCCCTTCGCAGAGGGAAGCAGAGGTTGCCATGTGCTTTTTGTTTGTATGCTCAATCCCTTAGTGCAAAAGAACGTCACATTATATTGCCCCTTATGATAGCAACCTTTATTATGCAGTCTGTCGCTTTTATTCTTTGCCATCACAAGTTCGTACAACGCTCAATTTTCTCTTACACTAAATGATCTAACACTTTTATAAGCAATTTTTATTGCCTTATTGCACCGATGACAACTTACTTGAAGGATCTTACTCAATCCTTAGGTAGGCATGGTGTACTCTTGAAAATAAGATTTGGGTTTAAGGGTTTTGGATGCACAAGTAGTATCTCTACTTAGTGCGGAATTTTTGGCTAGCAAGGATGGGGGGCAAGCACCACATGTTGAAGGATCTATATCAATATAACTTCTATGTGAATATGAACAAACATAAATCATTACGTTGTCTTCCTTGTCCAACGTCAACAATTTTGGCATATAATATTTTGATGGGGGCTCACAATCACAAAAGATGTCCAAGATAGTGTATTTGCATGTGAATCTTCTCTTCCCTTATTAATTCTTTCATGAATTGCATCATTGACCAATGCTATGTTTGTCCATCTCCAATAAAAATTTCTACTTATACTCTTCCTTATGTGATGTCATTACTTACCATAAGATTAGCATATGATCTTTTTCATATATTTCCTTTCTTTTTATTGAACATGATAGAAAAGAAAACAAAACTCAAACTAAACTTTATTATATATCTCGCACACGATTACAAGGATAGATCACTAAGCAAACACTCGAAAAGAAAGGATCAAACTAAGCTTTTATTCATCTAAAGCAAAAGATAACTATGGATCGAACTAAAATAAATAAAAACAAAAGATAGTGGAGGTGATATGATACCGGGGCACCTCCCCCAAGCTTGGCGCAAGCCAAGGGGAGTGCCCATACCCGATACTCAATTTTCTTTTGGTGATGAAGAAGGAGGTGGTGGTGATGAACTGGTAGCGACCTTGTCCTTCATGATCAAGAGATTCTCCAATCTAATGATGACGCTCTGGAGGGCGATGATGTGCTCCTACAACATAATATTTTCACGGGTGAGATATTTATTTTGCATACGAACCGTCTCGATGATCCGAAAGGCTTCAATCTCGGTGGGGCTGAGATGATCATAGTAAGGTTTAAGGATATCTTCTTCTTCTTCCTCGGCAGGCCAGGCCTGCTCAACCACCGGCGCTTGATCTCCGGCAGCCTCCTTGCTCTTGTCCCCTTCGGTAGCTTCTACGGTATCTTCTCTCTTTAGCTCGATCTTCATCAACCAAGCATCCTCTTCCACGTTGTTGGAGGAAGAAGAAGACATGATGTCCGGCTCAACAGATCTGACCAAAAACAGCAAGAAAAGAAAACAGAAGATTTCTCCGCGATACGATGGTCAATAGGTTCGGGGTGGGTATATAAAGATTTTTTATCTTGGGAAACAAGAAAAGAGAAGAAAACTGAGTCCGAAAGGTACCCGAGGTGGGCATAACCCACCTAGGCGCGCCCTGGTGTCTTGTGCCCACCAGGGGTGCCTTCCTGGTTGTTTCTTATTTTCCTAATTTTTGTTATATTCCAAAACGGGCAGAAAATATTTTTGCAGATTTTTCGGAGTCCGTTTACTTAACGTATCACGTACCTCCTCTTTTTCACGATTCTGGAGTGTTCTAGAAGGTGTCTTTTATGTGTTCTTTCGGTGTCATAGTTTGGATAATATTGCTTTCAACATTAATGGGCGTACCTGATATATAATGTTTAATTCGTTGCCCATTGACAACCTTCGGGTTAGTACCTTCGGCATTATTTATTTTGATAGCTCTAGATCGATAAACCTCCTCGATAACATAGGGTCCTTCCCATTTGGAGAGGAGTTTTCCTGCAAAGAATCTGAAAAGAGAGTTGTACAAAAGAACTTATTCTCCAACTTTGAACTCACGCTTTTGGATTCTTTTATCATGCCATCTTTTAACTTTTTCTTTAAATAACTTGGCATTTTCATAAGCTTGGGTTCTCCATTCATCTAATGAGCTAATATCAAATAAGCTCTTCTCACCAACAAGTTTGAAATCATAGTTGAGTTCTTTAATTGCCCAATAAGCTTTATGTTCTAACTCAAGAGGCAAATGACAAGCTTTTCCATAAACCATTTTATAAGGAGATAAACCCATCGGATTTTTATATGTTGTTCTATAAGCCCAAAGTGCATCATCTAATTTATTAGACCAATTCTTCCGGGACCTATTGATAGTCTTTTGCAAAATTAATTTTATTTCTCTATTGCTAAGTTCAACTTGACCACTAGACTGAGGATGATAGGGTGATGACATTCTATGGTTAATATCATACTTAGCAAGCATTTTACGGAAATCACCATGAATAAAGTGTGAACCACCATCAGTCATTAAATATCTAGGGACTCCAAACCTTGGGAAAATAACTTCTTTAAGCATTTTAATAGAGGTGTTGTGATCAGCACTACTAGTTGGAATAGCTTCTACCCACTTAGTAACATAATCAACAACAACCAAAATATGAGTATACCCATTAGAGGAAGGTAAAGGTCCCATGTAATCAAATCCCCAAACATCAAATGGTTCAACAGCAAGTGAATAATTCATAGGCATTTCTTGACGCTTACCGATATTACCTATTCTTTGACATTCATCACAAGATAAGACAAACTTACGAGCATCCTTGAAGAGAGTAGGCAAATAAAACCCAGATTGCAATACCTTGTGAGCAGTTCTGTCTCCCGCATGATGTCCTCTATAAGCTTCGGAGTGACATTTTCGTAGGGTTTGTTCCTGTTCATGCTCAGTTACACAACGTCTAATAATACCATCTACTCCTTCTTTATAAAGATGTGGGTCATCCCAAAACTAATGTCTTAAATCATAGAAGAATTTTTTTTCTTTTGTTGGTATGTAAAGCTAGGGGTATGTATTTAGCAACAATATAATTAGCATAGTCAGCATATGATGACCCACAAGTATAGGGGATCTATCGTAGTCCTTTCGATAAGTAAGAGTGTCGAACCCAACCAGGAGCAGAAGGAAATGATAAGCGGTTTTCAGCAAGGTATTCTCTGCAAGCACTCAAATTAGAGGTAACAGATAGTTTTGTGATAAGATAATTTGTAACGAGCAACAAGTAACAAAAGTAAATAAAGTGCAGCAAGGTGGCCCAATCCTTTTTGTAGAAAAGGACAAGCCTGGACAAACTCTTATATAGAGAAAAGCGCTCCCGAGGACACATGGGAATTATCGTCAAGCTAGTTTTCATCACGTTCATATGATTCACGTTCGGTACTTTGATAATTTGATATGTGGGTGGACCGGTGCTTGCGTGCTGCCCTTACTTGGACAAGCATCCCACTTATGATTAACCCCTATTGCAAGCATCTGCAACAACAAAATAATTATTAAGGTCAACCTAACCATAGCATGAAACATGTGGATCCAAATCTACCCCTTACGAAGCAACGCATAAACTAGGGTTTAAGCTTCTGTCACTCTAGCAACCCATCATCTACTTATTACTTCCCAATGCCTTCCTCTAGGCCCAAATAATGGTGAAGTGTCATGTAGTCGACGTTCACATAACACCACTAGAGGATAGACAACATACATCTCATCAAAATATCGAACGAATACCAAATTCACATGACTACTAATAGCAAGACTTCTCCCATGTCCTCAGGAACAAACGTAACTACTCACAAAGCATATTCATGTTCATAATCAGAGGGGTATTAATATGCATATAGGATCTGAACATATGATCTTCCACCAAATAAACCAACTAGCATCAACTACAAGGAGTAATCAATGTTGGGGAACGTAGTAATTTCAAAAAAATTCCTACGCACACAGGATCATGGTGATGCATAGCAACAAGAGGGGAGAGTGTGTCCACGTACCCTCGTAGACCGAAAGCGGAAGCGTTATCACAACGTGGTTGATGTAGTCGTACGTCTTCACGATCCAACCGATCAAGTACCGAACGTACGGCACCTCCGAGTTCAGCACACGTTCAGCTCGATGACGTCCCTCGAACTCCGATCCAGCCGAGCTTTGAGGGAGAGTTCCGTCAGCACGACGGCGTGGTGACGATGATGATGTTCTACCGACGCAGGGCTTCGCCTAAGCACCGCTACGATATTATCGAGGTGGACTATGGTGGAGGGGGGCACCGCACACGGCTAAGAGATCAAGAGATCAATTGTTGTGTCTCCAAGGGGTGCCCCCCTCCCCGTATATAAAGGAGTGGAGGAGGGGAAGGGCCGGCCCTCTCTATGGCGCGCCCTAGGAGGAGTCCTACTCCCACCGGGAGTAGGATTCCCCTCCTTCCAAGTAGTAGGAGTAGGAGTCAAGGAAGGGGGAGAGAGAAGAGAAGGAAGGAGGGGGCACAGCCCCTCCCCCTAGTCCAATTCGGACTACGCCTAGGGGAGGCGCCCAGCCTCTCCTCTCTCTTTCCCCTAAAACCCAATAAGACCCATATACTCCCCAGCGAATTCCCGTAACTCTCCGGTACTCCGAAAAATACCCGAATCACTCGAAACCTTTTTGATGTCCGAATATAGTCGTCCAATATATCGATCTTTACGTCTCGACCATTTCGAGACTCGTCGTCATGTCCCCGATCTCATCCGGGACTCCGAACTACCTTCGGTACATCAAAACACATAAACTCATAATATAACCGTCATCAAACTTTAAGCGTGCAGACCCTACGGGTTCGAGAACAATGTAGACATGACCGAGACACGTCTCCGGTCAATAACCAATAGCGGAACCTGGATGCTCATATTGGCTCCCACATATTCTACGAAGATCTTTATCGGTCAAACCGCATAACAACATACGTTGTTCCTTTTGTCATCGGTATGTTACTTGCCCAAGATTCGATCGTCGGTATCTCAATACCTAGTTCAATCTCATTACCGGTAAGTCTCTTTACTCGTTCCGTAATACATCATCCCGCAACTAACTCATTAGTTACAATGCTTGCAAGGCTTATAGTGATGTGCATTACTGAGTGGGCCCAGAGATACCTCTCCAACAATCGGAGTGACAAATCCTGATCTCGAAATACGCCAACCCAACAAGTACCTTCGGAGACACCTGTAGAGCACCTTTATAATCACCCAGTTACGTTGTGACGTTTGGTAGCACACAAAGTGTTCCTCTGGTAAACGGGAGTTGCATAATCTCATAGTCATAGGAACATGTATAAGTCATGACGAAAGCAATATCAGAATACTAAACGATCGTGTGCTAAGCTAACAGAATGGGTCAAGTCAATCACATCATTCTCCTAATGATGTGATCCCGTTAATCAAATGACAACTCATGTCTATGGCTAGGAAACATAACCATCTTTGATCAACGAGCTAGTCAAGTAGAGGCATACTAGTGACACTATGTTTGTCTATGTATTCACACATGTATTATGTTTCCGGTTAATACAATTCTAGCATGAATAATAAACATTTATCATGATATAAGGAAACATTCATCAAGTAGATATACCCATATCTGCTCAAATCATCTGTGAAGGTCAGAAAATAACGATACCTGCCGCGAGCCTCAACACTCATCGAACTGCATACATCAGTATGTATTATTTCCAACAAGTCTGTTGCTCGCTCCATTGTTCCGGAGAACGGAGTCTTTAGTCATCTTGCCCATAATGCATGGTTCGCAAGCATCAAGTGATTCCAAAATCCCATCAGCATGGAGTTTCTTCATGTGCTTTACACCAATATGACCTAAACGGCAGTGCCACAAATGAGTTGCACTATCATTATTAACTTTGCATCTTTTGGCTTCAATATTATGAATATGTGTATTACTACGATCGAGATCCAACAAACCATTTTCATTGGGTGTATGACCATAGAAGGTTTTATTCATGTAAATAGAACAACAATTATTCTCTAACTTAAATGAATAACCGCATTGCAATAAACATGATCAAATCATATTCATGCTCAACGCAAACACCAAATAACATTCATTTAGGTTCAACACTAATCCCGAAAGTTATATGGATTGTGCGATGATGATCACATCAATCTTGGAACTACTTCCAACACACATCGTCACTACATCCTTAACTAGTATCGGTTCATTTTGCAACTCCTGTTTTAAGTTACTACTCTTAGCAACTAAACCAGTATCAAATACTGAGGGGTTGCTATAAACACTAGTAAAGTACACATCAATAACATGTATATCAAATATACTTTTGTTCACTTTGCCATCCTTCTTATCCGCCAATTATTTGGGGTAGTTCTGCTTCCAGTGACCAGTACTTTTGCAGTAGAAGCACTCAGTCTCAGGCTTAGGTCCAAATTTGGGCTTCTTCACTTGAGCAGCAACTTGCTTGCCGTTCTACATGAAGTTCCCTTTTTTCCCTTTGCCCTTTTCTTGAAACTAGTGGTCTTGTTAATCATCAACACTTGATGCTCTTTCTTGATTTCTACCTTCGTCGATTTTAGCATCACGAAGAGCTTGGGAATCGTTTCCGTTATCCCTTGCATATTATAGTTCATCATGAAGTTCTACTAACTTGGTGATGGTGACTAGAGAATTCTGTCAATCACTATTTTATCTGGAGGATTAACTCCCACTTGATTCAAGCGACTGTAGTACCCAGACAATCTGAGCACATGCTCACTGCTTGAGCTATTCTCCTCCATCTTTTAGCTATAGAACTTGTTGGAGACTTCATATCTCTCAACTCGGGTATTTGCTTGAAATATTAACTTCAACTCCTGGAACATCTCACATGGTCCATGACGTTCAAAACGTCTTTGAAGTCCCGATTCTAAGCCATTTAAGCATGGTGCACTAAACTATCAAGTAGTCATCATATTGAGCTAGCCAAACGTTCATAACATCTGTATCTACTCCTGCAATAGGTTTGTCACCTAGCGGTGCATCAAGGACATAATTCTTCTGTGCAGCAATGAGGATAAACCTCAGATCATGGATCCAATCCGCATCATTGCTACTAACATCTTTCAACTTAGTTTTCTCTAGGAACATATCAAAAATAAAATAGGGGAGCTAAACGCGAGCAATTGATCTACAACATAGATATGCTAATACTACCAGGACTAAGTTCATGATAAATTTAAGTTCAATTAATCATATTACTTAAGAACTCCCACTTAGATAGACATCCCTCTAATCCTCTAAGTGATCACGTGATCCATATCAACTAAACCATGTCCGATCATCACGTGAGATGGAGTAGTTTCAATGGTGAACATCACTACGTTGATCATATCTACTATATGATTCACGCTCGACCTTTCGGTCCCAGTGTTCCGAGGCCATATCTGTTATATGCTAGGCTCGTCAAGTTTAACCTAAGTATTCCGCGTGTGCAACTGTTTTGCACCCGTTGTATTTGAACGTAGAGCCTATCACACCCAATCATCACGTGGTGTCTCAGCACGAAGAACTTTCGCAACGGTGCATACTCAGGGAGAACACTTGTACCTTGATAATTAGTGAGAGATCATCTTATAAAGCTACCGTCGAACTAAGCAAAATAAGATGTATAAAAGATAAACATCACATGCAATCAAAATATGTGACATGATATGGCCATCATCATCTTGTGCCTTTGATCTCCATCTTCAAAGCATCGTCATGATTTCCATCATCACCGGCATGAAACCATGATCTCCATCATCTTGATGTATATCAATGTGTCGTCACATGGTCGTCTCGCCAACTATTGCTCTTGCAACTATTGCTATCGCATAGCGATAAAGTAAAGCAATTATTTGGCGCTTGCATCTTATGCAATAAAGAGACAACCATAAGGCTTCTGCCAGTTGCCGATAACTTCAACAAAACATGATCATCTTATACAACAACTTATGTCTCATCACGTCTTGACCATATCACATCACAACATGCCCTGCAAAAACAAGTTAGACGCCATCTACTTTGTTGTTGCAAGTTTTACGTGGCTGCTACGGGCTGAGCAAGAACCGTTCTTACCTACGCATCAAAACCACAACGATAGTTTGTCAAGTTGGTGTTGTTTTAACCTTCGCAAGGACCGGGCGTAGCCACACTCGGTTCAACTAAAGTTGGAGAAACTGACACCCGCAAGTCACATGTGTGCATAGCACGGCGGTAAAACCAGTCTCGCGTAAGCGTACGTGCAATGTCGGTCCGGACCGCTTCATCCAACAATACCGCCGAACCAAAGTATGACATGCTGGTAAGTAGTATGACTTATATCGCCCACAACTCACTTGTGTTCTACTCGTGCATATAACATCTACGCATAAAACCAGGCTCGGATGCCACTGTTGGGGAACATAGTAATTTCAAAAAAAATCCTACGCACACACGGGATCATGGTGATGCATAGCAACGAGAGGGGAGAGTGTGTCCACGTACCCTCGTAGACCGAAAGCGGAAGCGTTAGCACAACGCGGTTGATGTAGTCGTACGTCTTCACGATCCGACCGATCAAGTACCGAACGTACGACACCTCCGAGTTCAGCACACGTTCAGCTCGATGACGTCCCTCGAACTCCGATCCAGCAGAGCTTTGAGGGAGAGTTCCGTCAGCATGACGGCATGGTGAAGATGATGATGTTCTACCGACGCAGGGCTTCGCCTAAGCACCGCTACGATATTATCGAGGTGGACTATGGCGGAGGGGGGCACCGCACACGGCTAAGAGATCAAGAGATCAATTGTTGTGTCTCCAAGGGGTGCCCCCCTCCCCGTATATAAAGGAGTGGAGGAGGGGAAGGGCCGACCCTCTCTATGGCGCGCCCTAGGAGGAGTCCTACTCCCACCGGGAGTAGGATTCCCCCCCTTCCAAGTAGTAGGAGTAGGAGTCAAGGAAAGGGGAGAGAGAAGAAAAGGAAGGAGGGGGCGCAGCCCCTCCCCTAGTCCAATCCGGACTAGGCCTTGGGGGCTCCCAGCCTCTCCTCTCTCTTTCCCCTAAAGCCCAATATACTCCCCGGCGAATTCCCCAAACTCTCCGGTACTCCGAAAAATACCCGAATCACTCGGAACCTTTCCGATGTCTGAATATAGTCATCCAATATATCGATCTTCACGTCTCGACCATTTCGAGACTCCTCGTCATGTCCCCGATCTCATCCGGGACTCCGAACTACCTTCGGTACATCAAAACACATAAACTCATAATATAACCGTCATCGAACTTTAAGCGTGCGGACCCTACGGGTTCGAGAACAATGTAGACATGACCGAGACACGTCTCCGGTCAATAACCAATAGCGGAACCTGGATGCTCATATTGGCTTCCACATAGTCTACGAAGATCTTTATCGGTCAAACCGCATAACAACATACGTTGTTCCCTTTGTCATCGGTATGTTACTTGCCCGAGATTCGATCGTCGGTATCTCAATACCTAGTTCAATCTCGTTACCGGCAAGTCTCTTTACTCGTTCCGTAATACATCATCCCGCAACTAACTCATTAGTTACAATGCTTGCAAGGCTTATAGTGATGTGCATTACTGAGTGGGCCCAGAGATACCTCTCCGACAATCGGAGTGACAAATCCTAATCTCGAAATACGCCAACCCAACAAGTACCTTCGGAGACACCTGTAGAGCACCTTTATAATCACCCAGTTACGTTGTGACGTTTGGTAGCACACAAAGTGTTCCTCCGGTAAACGGGAGTTGCATAATCTCATAGTCATAGGAACATGTATAAGTCATGAAGAAAGCAATAGCAGAATACTAAATGATCGTGTGCTAAGCTAACGGAATGGGTCAAGTCAATCACACCATTCTCCTAATGATGTGATCCCATTAATCAAATGACAACTCATGTCTATGGCTAGGAAACATAACCATCTTTGATCAACAAGCTAGTCAAGTAGAGGCATACTAGTGACACTATGTTTGTCTATGTATTCACACATGTATTATGTTTCCGGTTAATACAATTCTAGCATGAATAATAAACATTTATCATGATATAAGGAAATAAATAATAACTTTATTATTGCCTCTAGGGCATATTTCCTTCAATCAACACTACCAGCAACCTACAGGTACCAATCCCAGACTTAGAGACAAGAACTGGATACAAGAGATGAACTAGGCACTACTAGGAAAAGGGCTATAGATGATATGGCCACTAATGGCGCACCAGACATGTGGTGCGCCATTACTATATACTAAGGGCGCACCATGTGTTGGTGCGCCATTAGTGTGAAAATACTAATGGCGCACCACATCCTCGGTGCGCCATTAGTAAAAAAAGAAATTGTTAGTTTTTTCAAAACTACTAATGGCGCACCGTGGGATGGTGCGCCATTAGTAGTTCAACTAGTAATGGCGCACCATCCCACGATGCGCCATTAGTAATTATGTTTCAAATTTTTTTTCAAATTTTTTATTTTTATTTTTTAAACTACTAATGGCGCACCGTGGGACGGTGCGCCATTACTAGTTCAACTACTAATGGCGCACCACTCCCACGGTGCGCCATTACTAGTTGAACTACTAATGGCGCACCACTCACAGGTGCGCCATTAGTAATTTTGTTACAAATTTTATTTCAATTTTTTTTATTTTTTTTTGAAAAAGTACTAATGGCTCACGGTTGGGGTGGTGCGCCATTACTAGTTGAACTACTAATGGCGCACCACCCCCACGGTGCGCCATTAGTAACTTGGCCCATTTCACCGAATGCACCCCCCTGGACCGCCTTTTCAGTTTTAAAAATAAATAAAAGAAAATGATGGAAATGTCAAAAAAATAAAATAAAACAAGTTTCCCATGTGATATGTGGTCTAGTTGTTGGGAAAATTAACAAATATGAATTTCGACTTTATTTGCAAAATCTCTCTGGAATTTCTTAAAATGGGCATAACTTTTGCATACGAACTCGGATGAAAAAGTTTTTTATATGAAAAATCCTCAAAAACCTAACAGAAAAAAAGATACGGGGCTTTTAAGATCTGGAGAGGCAAAAAAATTCAAAAAAAATCAAACTTACTAATGGCGCACCTGCCCGTGGTGCGCCATTACTATCTTCCCGCCTTCAAAATTCAAAATAAATTAAAAAAAATAAAAAAAAGTTACTAATGGCGCACCTGCCCATGGTGCGCCATTAGTATCTTCCCGCCTTCAAAATTCAAAATAAATCAAAAAAATAAAAAAAAGTTAGTAATGGCGCACCCATGGTGCGCCATTAGTATCTTCCCGCCTTCAAAATTCAAAATAAATCAAAAAAATAAAAAAAAAAGTTACTAATGGCGCACCTGCCCATGGTGCGCCATTACTATGCCGTATATATGGCTGGGCGTGTCCTCTCCTCCTTACCTCTTCATTCTTCTCCTCCACTCCACCTCTCCTCCACTTCATCTCCTTCTCCCTCCTCTCCGGTGAGCTCCTCCTCCCTCCTCTCCGGTGAGCCCCTCCTCCCTCCTCTCCGGTGAGCTCCTCCTCCCTCCTCTCCGGTGAGCTCCTCCTCCCTCCTCTCCGGTGAGCTCCTCCTCCCTCCTCTCCGGTGAGCTCCTACTCCCTCCTCTCCGGTGAGCTCCTCCTCCCTCCTCTTCGGTGAGCTCCTCCTCCCTCCTCTTCAGTGAGCTCCCCTCATGGTTTCTCCTTCCTCCTCTCCGATGCTCTGGTGAACTCCTCTCCGGCGACCTCCTCCTCCTCTCCGGCGATGTAGGCGAGCACCTCTCCGGCGACCTCCTCCTCCTCCTCTCCGGCGAACTCCTCTTCGGCAAAAGAACACGGCAAAAGAACGTACAAGATCCAAAAACAGGAACAAAATTTGAATTAATATCGTGCAAAAAAAGGAGCCAAAAAAACGAGCAAAAAATGGGCAAAAAAAACGCGATCCAGATCCAAATTCAAAATTCAAAAATAGCAATGGCGCACGGTGGGGGTTAGACGGTGCGCCACTACTATTTTCCCGCCTTCAAAATTCAAAAATACTAATGGCGCACCGTGGCCTATACTAATGGCGCACCAGTGGCCTATACTAATGGCGCACCATGGCATATACTAATGGCGCACCAGTGGTGCGTACTAATGGCGCACCACTGGTGCGCCATTAGTAAAAAATACTAGTGGCGCACCAGTGGTGCGCCATTAGTAGGCAAAACTGGTGCGCCACTAGTAAGCCTTTTTCTAGTAGTGAGGGTTTGAGAGGAGATGGTGCTGGTGAAGATGTTGATGGAGATTGCCCTCTCCCGATGAGAGGAGCGTTGGTGATGACGATGGCGATGATTTCCCCCTCCTGGAGGGAAGTGTCCCCGGCAGAACAGCTCTGCCGAAGCCCTAGATTGGTTCCGCCAAGGTTCCGCCTCGTGGTGGCGGAGTCTCCTCCCGAAAGCTTGCTTATGGTTTTTCTTCGGACGAAAGACTTCATATAGCAGAAGATGGGCACCGGAGGGCCAACAGGGGGCCCACGAGGTAGGGGGCGCGCCCCCCACCCTCGTGGCCAGGGTGTGGGCCCCCTCTGGTATTTCTTCCGCTCAGTATTTTTTATTATTTCCAAAAATAACTTTCGTGGAGTTTCAGGACTTTTGGAGTTGTGCAAAATAGGTCTCCCATATTTAGTCCTTTTCCAGCCCAGAATTCCAGCTGCCACCATTCTCCCTCCTTATGTAAACCTTGTAAAATAAGAGAGAATAGGCATAAGTATTGTGACATAATGTGTAATAACCGCCCATAATGCAATAAATATCAATATAAAAGCATGATGCAAAATGGACGTATCAACTCCCCCAAGCTTAGACCTCGCTTGTCCTCAAGCGGAAGCCGATAACGATAAATATGTCCACATGTTTAGAGGTAGAGGTGTCGATAAAATAAAATATGGACATGAGGGCATCATGATTATTCTCATAACAGCAACATATATGGATAATGTCATATGATCTCTTATGCCCAAGTAATAATCTATTCACAATGCAAAGTATGAATCAGAAACTTTATTGAGAACTAACAAACTATAATCTCAGTCATTGAAGCAATTGCAATTTATCATAACATCAGAAAGAGTCTATGTCAGAGATTTTTAGCAAGTCCACATACTCAACTATCATTTAATCTTTCACAATTGCTAACACTCACGCAATACTTGTGGTTACGGAGTTTTAACCGGACACAGAGAAAGATAGGGGCTTATAGTTTCGCCTCCCAACCTTTTACCTCAAGGGTAATGTCAACAATAATAGCTCATGCTAACCTACATCCAATTAGATATATGTATCAGGATCTTTCCAACACACTGTGCTTGCCAAAGGATAAAATGTAAAAAGGAAAGGTGAAGATCACCATGACTGTTGCATAAGGTAGAAGATAATAATAAAAGATAGGCCCTTCGCAGAGGGAAGCAGAGGTTGCCATGCGCTTTCAGGGTTGGATGCACAAAATCTTAATGCGAAAGAACATCACTTTATATTGCCACTTGTGATATGAACCTTTATTATGCAGTCCGTCGCTTTTATTTCTTCCACATCACAAGATCGTATAAAGCTTATTTCCTCCACACCAATCAATCATACAAAATTAGAGAGCAATTTTTTTATTGCTTGCACCGATGACAACTTACTTGAAGGATCTTGCTCAATCCATAGGTAGATATGGTGGACTCTCATGGCAAAACTGGGTTTAAGGGTTTTTGGAAGCACAAGTAGTATCTCTACTTGGTGCAAAGAATTTGGCTAGCATGAGGGGGAAAGGCAAGCTCAACATGTTGGATGATCCATGACAATATACTTTATCTCAGATATAAGAAAACATAACCCATTATGTTGTCTTCCTTGTCCAACATCAACTCTTTAGCATGTCATATTTTAATGAGTGCTCACAATCATAAAAGATGTCTAAGATAATATGTTTATATGTGAAACCTCTCTTTCTTTATTACTTCTTATTAATTACAACGATGACCAAAACTATGTTTGTCAATTATCAACAACTTTTAATCATCATGCTCTTTCTATGTGAAGTCATTACTCTCCATAAGATCAATATGATCTCTTTGTTTCTTTTTATTCTTTTTCTTTTCTTTTATTCCCTCAAGATCATGGCAAAATAATCAAGCCCTTGACTCAACACTAATCTTTATTACATAGCTCACAGACTCGATTACATAAGGGATCATAAAGCCAAACTCAAAACTAGATCATACCAAAACTTATTCTACTAGATCAAGATACTACTAATAGGATCGAACTAAGAAAAACGGTAAAGATAGGAGTGTGGTGGTGAGACGATACCGGGGCACCTCCCCCAAGCTTGGCAGTTGCCAAAGGGAGTGCCCATATCCATGTGATTATGTCTCCTTGGCTGGTGAAGGGATTGTTGATGATGTAGGCTTGTCGTCCATCTTCCAAGGCATAGGCTCACCATCATAGAAGGATGATCGAGTCTCCGGGATCCTCAAATCTGCAGCCAAACTCAACCTTTTGAATCTATATTCATACTCACAGTTTTGGTTTTGCAGGTCATAGATTTGGGCTTGGAGGTGCTTGATTTTCTCGTGGAGCTTGAAGATAGCCTCCCCAATGTCCTTGGCATCCAGCTTGTGGTTGTTGGTGAACTCCGTGATCATTATGTGATTGGAGTCAAGTCCACGCTCCACCATCTCCTGGCACTTGAAAACTTGTTGCTCCATTGCCTCGAGCCTTGTCTCCACGCTTCCAGTCTTCCTCGGTCCCTCAACATCGGGGATGTGCAGCACCCCCTCATGCATCTCAATGATTTGAGGGTGTTGCAGCACCTCCGTGAGGTAGGGATTGATGACCTTCTCGAAGAACTTCTCCTTGGGGGCACTTGGAGACGTCATGATGATCTAGATCTGTCAGAAAAATAGCTCGAAACAAGAACAGAGGATATTTGCGTGATACAGGAGTCAAAACCTTCGGGAGATTATATAATGAATTTTTATCGACCAAAATACGTATCGTGCAAGAAAACGGAGTCCGGAGAGCACACGAGGTGCCCACGAGGCAGGGGGCGCGCCCAGGGGGTAGGGCGCGCCCTCCACCCTCGTGGAGGCCTTGTGTCCTTCCCGGACTGCTTCTTATTTTTCTATTTTTTGAAATATTCCAAAACGGAGAAAAATTGCCATTAGAACTGTTTTGGAGTCGGTTTACTTACCGTACCACATACCTATTCCTATTCGGAGTCTGAAACGTTCCGAAAAGTGTCCCTTATGTATTCCTCCGGGGTTACGGTTTCAATAACATTGGTTTCAACATTTATGGGATTACCTGAGATATGATGTTTGATTCTTTGACCGTTCACCACCTTCGGATTTGTGCCCTTGAAGTTGTTGATTTTTATGGCACCGGAATGATAGACCTCCTCGATAACGTAAGGACCTTCCCATTTAGAGAGAAGTTTTCTTGCAAAAAATCTTAAACGAGAGTTGTATAGCAATACATAATCACCTACATTAAACTCATGCTTTTGTATCCTTTTGTCATGCCATCTTTTAACCTTTTCTTTAAACAACTTGGCATTTTCGTAGGCTTGGGTTCTCCATTCATCAAGTGAGCTAATGTCAAATAACCTCTTCTCACCGGCAAATTTGAAATCATAATTGAGTTCTTTAATAGCCCAATAAGCCTTATGTTCTAGTTCGAGAGGTAAGTGACATGCTTTTCCATAAACCATTTTATACGGAGACATACCCATAGGATTTTTTGTATGTAGTTCTATAGGCCCATAATGCGTCATCAAGTTTCTTGGACCAATTCTTCCTGGATCTATTAACATTCTTTTGCAAAATTAGTTTGAGTTCTCTATTACTCAATTCTACTTGACCACTAGACTGTGGGTGATAAGGAGATGCAATTCTATGATTAACATCATACTTAGCAAGCATTTTACGAAAGGCACCATGAATAAAATGTGAACCACCATCAGTCATTAAATATCTAGGGACTCCAAACCTCGGGAAAATAACTTCTTTAAGCATTTTAATAGATGTGTTATGATCAGCACTACTAGTTGGAATAGCTTCTACCCACTTAGTAACGTAATCAACAGCAACTAATATATGTGTGTATCCATTAGAGGCAGGAAAAGGTCCCATATAATCAAAGCCCCAAACATCAAATGGTTCAATAACAAGTGAATAGTTCATAGGCATTTCTTGACGTCTACTGATATTACCAATTCTTTGACATTCATCACAAGATAAGACAAACTTACGGGTGTCCTTGAAGAGAGTAGGCCAATAAAAACCGGATTGCAATACCTTATGTGCAGTTCTATCTCCAGCGTGGTGTCCTCCATAAGCTTCGAAGTGACACTTGCGTAGGATCTGTTCTTGTTCATGCTCAGGTACGCAACGTCTAATAACACCATCTACTCCTTCTTTATAAAGATGTGGGTCATCCCAAAAGTAATGCCTCAAATCATAGAAAAACTTTTTCTTTTGCTGGTATGTGAAACTAGGTGGTATAAATTTGGCAACAATATAATTAGCATAATCAGCATACCATGGAGCAGTATGAGAAGCATTTATGACATTTAATTGTTCATCAGGAAAGCTGTCATCAATAGGTAGTGGGTCATCAAGAACATTTTCTAACCTAGACAAGTTGTCTGCAACGGGGTTCTCAGCTCCCTTTCTATCAATAATATGCTAATCAAATTCTTGTAACAAGAGAACCCATCTAATAAGTCTAGGTTTAGCATCTTTCTTTTCCATAAGATATTTAATAGCAGCATGATCAGTGTGAATAGTTACTTTAGAATCAACAATATAAGGTTTGAACTTATCACAAGCAAATACAACTGCTAAGAATTCTTTTTCAGTAGTAGCATAATTTCTCTAAGCATTGTCTAGAGTTTTACTAGCATATTGAATAACATTTAATTTCTTATCAACTCTTTGCCCTAGAACAGCACCTACAGCATAATCACTAGCATCACACATGATTTCAAATGGTAAATTCCAATCAGGTGGCTGAACAATAGGTGCAGAGATCAATGCTTTCTTGAGTATTTCAAATGCTTCTACACAATCATCATCAAAGACAAATGGTATATCTTTTTGTAACAAATTAGTCAGAGGCCGAGAAATTTTTGAGAAGTCCTTAATGAACCTCCTATAAAAACCGGCATGACCAAGGAAACTTCTTATACCTTTGATGTCCTTGGGACATGGCATCTTTTCAATAGCATCAACCTTGGCTTTATCAACTTCAATACCTCTTTCAGAAATTTTATGCCCCAAGACAATACCTTCATTAACCATAAAGTGGCACTTTCCCAATTCAAGACAAGATTGGTTTCTTCACATCTCTGCAAAACTCGATCTAGGTTGCTCAAGCAATCATCAAAAGAGGATCCATAAATGGAGAAATCATCCATGAAAACCTCACATATCTTTTCACAAAAGTCAGAGAATATAGCCATCATGCATCTTTGGAAGGTAGCAGGTGCATTACATAAACCAAAAGGCATACGTCTATTAGCAAAAGTACCGAAAGGGCAAGTAAAAGTGGTCTTTGATTGATCATCGGCTGACACGGGTATTTGAGAGAAACCAGAATAACCATCTAGAAAGCAAAAATGTGTATGTTTGGATAATCTTTCTAGCATTTGATCAATAAAAGGTAAGGGGTAATGATCTTTTTAGTAGCCTTATTTAATTTGCGGAAATCAATTACCATCCTATAACCTGTAATAATTCTTTGCGGAATCAATTCATCTTTATCATTAGGAACGACGGTAATACCTCCCTTTTTAGGGACACAATGGACAGGACTTACCCATTGACTATCAGCAACGGGATAAATAATACCTGCCTCAAGAAGCTTTAGTATTTCCTTTCTTACCACTTCTTTCATCTTAGGATTCAGCCGTCGTTGGTGATCATGAACTGGTTTGGCATCTTTCTCCAAATTTATTTTGTGTTGGCATAGAGTGGGGCTAATGCCCTTAAGATCATCAAGAGTATATCCAATAGCAGCGCGGTGCTTCATCAGAGATTTCAATAATCTCTCTTCTTCATGCTCTGAAAGGTTAGCACTAATAATAACAGGATATATCTTTTTCTAATCAAGATAAGCATATTTAAGAGTATCAGGTAACGGTTTGAGCTCAAACACGGGATCACCCTTGGGTGGAGGAGGATCCCCTAGGATTTCAACAGGTAAGTTGTGTTTCAGGATGGGTTCCTGTTTGAAGAATACTTCATCTATTTCCCTTCTTTCATTCATAAACATATCATTTTCATGATCTAGCAAATATTGTTCTAAAGGATCACTAGGAGGTACGGCAATTGAAGCAAGACCAATAATTTCATCTTTACTGGGCAATTCCTCTTCACGGTGTTGTCTATGAAATTTAGAAAAGTTAAACTCATGAGACATATCACCTGGACCAATAGTGACAACATCCTTTTCGCAGTCTATCTTAGCATTAACAGTGTTCAAGAAGGGTCTGCCAAATATAATGGGACAAAAGCTATCTTGTGGGGAACCAAGAACAAGAAAATCAGCAGGATATTTAGTTTTCCCACACAAGACTTCAACATCTCTAACAATTCCAATGGGTGATATGGTATCTCTATTGGCAAGCTTAATGGTAACATCAATATCTTCTATCTCAGCAGGTGCAATATCATGCATAATTTCTTTGTATAAGTCATGAGGTATAGCACTAGCACTGGCACCCATATCACATAAGCCATGATAACAATGATCTCCTATTTTAACAGAAATAACAGGCATGCCTACCACAGGTCTATGTTTATCTTTAGCACAGGGTTTAGCAATTCTAGCAGTTTCATCACAGAAATGAATAACATGCCCATCAATATTATCAGACAAGAGATCTTTAACGATAGCAATATTAGGTTCAACTTTAACTTGCACAGGAGGTGTATAGGTTCTAATATTGCTTTTACGAACCACAGTTGAAGCTTTAGCATGATCTTTTATCCTAACAGGAAAATGTGGTTTCTCAACATAAACAGTACGAACAATAGGATCATTATAAGTGATAGTCTTTTCTTCAACTTTAATAGGTGCAGCTACTTTTACTTCTATGGGAGGATGATATTTAAACCACTTCTCCTTAGGGAGATCAACATGAGTAGCAAAGGATTCACAGAAAGAAGCTACTATCTCAGAGTCAAGTCCATATTTAGTACTAAATTTACGGAAAACATCGGTATCCATAAAAGATTTAACACAATCAAACTTTGGTGTCATACCTGACTCCTTACCTTCGTCGAGGTCCCAATCTTCAGAGTTGCGTTTAATTCTTTCCAAAAGAGCCAGCGCAAGAAGTATCGAGCATGGTGCGATTGTTATCAGAAAGCCGAGCATAAAAATTTTGAATAATTATTTCTCTTGGAAGCTCATGATTGGGGCATGAATATAACATGGATTTAAGCCTCCCCCAAGCTTGAGCGATGCTTTCTCCTTCGCGAGGCCAAAAATTATATATATAATTGCGATCGCGATGAACAAGATGCATAGGATAAAACTTCTGATGAAATTCCAAGTTCAATCGTTTGTAGTTCCATGATCCCATATCATCACATAGCCTATACCATGTGAATGCATCTCCCTTCAGAGATAAAGGGAAGACCTTCTTCTTAATAACATCATCGGGCACACCTGCAAGCTTAAATAATCCACAAACTTCATCCACATATATTAGGTACTCATCACGATGCATTGTTCCGTCTCCTGCAAAAGGATTAGCTAGCAGTTTTTCTATCATACCCGAAGGAATCTCAAAATAGAAATTTTCATTTTCAATAGGTTCAGTAGGTTGAGGAGCAACTTTTTGCTCTACTGGTCGGGGTGAAGATACCCCGAACAAGCCCCTATAGGATTACTTTCCATAGTAACAAGTGACAGTAAATTTCAGCACACTATATAAATTTTTCCTTACCAAATTCCACCTACCAAAGGCGCTTCACTCCCCGGCAACGGTGCCAGAAAAGAGTCTTGATGACCCACAAGTATAGGGGATCTATCGTAGTCCTTTCGATAAGTAAGAGTGTTGAACCCAATGAGGAGCAGAAGGAAATGATAAGCGGTTTTCAGCAAGGTATTCTCTGCAAGCACTGAAATTAGAGGTAACATATAGTTTTGTGATAAGATAATTTGTAATGAGCAACAAGTAACAAAAGTAAATAAAGTGCAGCAAGGTGGCCCAATCCTTTTTGTAGCAAAGGACAAGCCTGGACAAACTCCTATATAGAGAAAAGCGCTCCCGAGGACACATGGGAATTATCGTCAAGCTAGTTTTCATCACGTTCATATGATTCGCGTTCGGTACTTTGATAATTTGATATGTGGGTGGACTGGTGCTTGCGTGCTGCCCTTACTTGGACAAGCATCCCACTTATGATTAACCCCTATTGCAAGCATCCACAACTACAAAAGAAGTATTAAGGTAAACCTAACCATAGCATGAAACATGTGGATCCAAATCAGCCCCTTACGAAGCAACGCATAAACTAGGGTTTAAGCTTCTGTCACTCTAGCAACCCATCATCTACTTATTACTTCCCAATGCCTTCCTCTAGGCCCTAATAATGGTGAATTGTCATGTAGTCGACATTCACATAACACCACTAGAGGATAGACAACATACATCTCATCAAAATATCGAACGAATACCAAATTCACATGACTACTAATAGCAAGACTTCTCCCATGTCCTCAGGAACAAATGTAACTACTCACAAAGCATATTCATGTTCATAATCAGAGGGGTTTTAATATGCATATAGGATCTGAACCTATGATCTTCCACCAAATAAACCAACTAGGATCAACTACAAGGAGTAATCAACACTACTAGCAACCTACAGGTACCAATCCCATACTTAGAGACAAGAATTGGATACAAGAGATGAACTAGGGTTTGAGAGGAGATGGTGCTGGTGAAGATGTTGATGGAGATTGCCCTCTCCCTATGAGAGGAGCGTTGGTGATGACGATGGCGATGATTTCCCCCTCCCGGAGGGAAGTGTGCCCGGCAGAACAGCTCTGCCGGAGCCCTAGATTGGTTCCGCCAAGGTTCCACCTCGTGGCGGCGGAGTCTCATCCCGAAAGCTTGCTTATGGTTTTTCTTCGGACGAAAGACTTCATATAGCAGAAGATGGGCACCGGAGGGCCAATAGGGGGCCCACGAGGTAGGGGCGCCCAGGGGGGTAGGGCGCGCCCCCCACCCTCGTGGCCAGGGTGTGGGCCCCCTCTGGTATTTTTTCCGCTCAATATTTTTTATTATTTCCAAAAATAACTTTCGTGGAGTTTTAGGACTTTTGGAGTTGTGAAAAATAGGTCTCCAATATTTACTCCTTTTCCGGCCCAGAATTCCAGCTACCAGCATTCTCCCTCCTTATGTAAACCTTATAAAATAAGAGAGAATAGGCATAAGTATTGTGACATAATGTGTAATAACAGCCCATAATGCAATAAATATCGATATAAAAGCATGATGCAAAATGGACGTATCAGCATACCAAGGTGTACTATTAGAAACATTTATTGCAGCTAATTGCTCATCAGGAAAACTATCATCAATAGGTAGTGGGTCATCAAGAACATTCTCCAACCTAGACATGTTATCAGCTACGGGGTTCTCCGCTCCTTTTCTATCAGTGATATGCAAATCGAATTCTTGTAGCAAGAGAACCCAACGAATAAGCCTAGGTTTGGCATCTTTCTTTTCCATAAGATACATTATTGCAGCATGATCAATGTGAACAATTACTTTTGAATCTACAATATAGGATCTAAATTTATCACAAGCAAACACCACTGCTAGAAATTCTTTTCAGTAGTAGCATAATTTCTTTGTGCACTGTCTAGAGTTCTACTTGCGTAGTGAATAACATTCAGTTTATTATCAACTCTTTGTCCTAGAACAACACTAATAGCACAATCACTAGCATCACACATAATTCAAAAGGAAAGTTCCGATCAGGTGGCTGAACAACAGGTGCAGAAATTAAGGCTTTCTTGAGTGTTTCGAAGGCTTCTGAACAATCATCATCAAAAACAAAAGGAATATGCTTTTGCAAAAGATTTGTAAGAGGCCTAGAAATTTTAGAAAAATCTTTGATAAATCTCCTATAGAACCCACCATGACCAAGGAAATTACAAATACCTTTGATATCTTTAGGACATGGCATTTTCTCAATTGCATCAACCTTAGCTTTGTCCACCTCAATACCTCTTTCAGAAATTTTACGGCCCAAAACAATACCTTCGTTAACCATGAGGTGGCACTTCTCCCAATTCAAGACGAGATTTGTTTGCTCACATCTCTGCAAAACTCGATCAAGATTGCTTAAACAATCATCAAAAGACTTCCCATAAACATAAAATTCATCCATGAAAACCTCAACAATCTTTTCACAAAAGTCAGAGAATATAGCAGTCATGCATCTTTGAAAGGTAGCAGGTGCATTGCATAAACCAAAAGGCATACGTCTATAAGCATAAGTTCCAAAAGGACAAGTAAATGTGGTCTTTTCTTGATCAAGTTGAGAAACAGGAATTTGTGAAAAACCAGAATATCCATCAAGGAAGCAAAAATGTGTGTGCTTAGATAATCTTTCTAGCATTTGATCAATAAAAGGCACAGGGTAATGATCTTTCCTAGTTGCTTTTTTTTAATTTTCTAAAATCAATTACCATTCTATAGCATGTAGCAATTCTTTGTGGAATAAGCTCATTCTTATCATTAGGAACAGCAGTAATACCTCCTTTCTTAGGGACACAATGGACATGACTTACCCATCTACTATCAGCTATAGGATAGATTATACCTGCTTCCAGAAGTTTTAATATTTGCGTTCTTACCACTTCTTTCATCTTCGGATTTAACCGACGTTGGTGATCAACAACGGGTTTAGCATCAGGTTCTATATTACTCTTGTGCTGACATAGAGTGGGATTGATGCCCTTAAGATCATCAAGAGTATATCCAATAGCATCTCGGTGCTTCCTTAGAACTTTCAATAATCTTACTTCTTCATGTTCTGAAAGGTTAGCACTAATAATAACAGGATATATCTTTTTCTCATCAAGATAAGCATATTTCTAAGTGTCAGGTAACTGTTTTAATTCAAACACAGGATCACCTTTAGGTGGAGGAAGACCTCCTAGAGTTTCAATAGGCAAATTGTGTTTAAGCAGAGGACGTTGTTCAAAGAAAAGCTTATCCATTTCATTTCTTTCATGCATATGTATATCATTCTCATGGTCTAGCAAATATTGCTCTAGTGGATCACTAGGAGGTACAGCAATAGAAGCAAGACCAATAATTTCATCCTTACTAGGAAATTCTTTTTTATGAGGTTTTCTACTAAATTTGGAAAAAATGAACTCATGAGACTCATCACCAAAGCTAACACCGACAGTTTGTTTCTCACAATCTATTTTAGCATTAACGGTGTTCAAGAAAGGTCTACCAAAGATAATGGGACAAAATTCATCTTGTGGGGAACCAAGAACAAGAAAATCAGTAGGGTATTTTATTTTCCCACACAAGACTTCAACATCTCTAACAATCCCAAGTGGTGTGATGGTGTCTCTATTAGCAAGTTTAGTACTAACATCTATGTCTTCTATTTCAGCGGGTGCTATATCATTCATAATTTCTTGTTATAAGGTAAAAGGAATAGCACTCACGCTAGCACCTATGTCACATAAACCATGATAACAGTGATCTCCTATTTTAACTGAGACAATAGGAATGCCAACAACAGGTCTATGTTTATCTTTTTTATCGGGTTTGGCAATTCTAGCAGCTTCATCATAGAAGTAAATAACATGCCCATCTATATTTTCAACCAGGAGATCCTTAACCATAGCAACACTAGGTTCTACCTTGATTTGTTCAGCTGGTTTAGGTGTTCTAATATAACTTTTATTGACCACAGTTGAAACTTTAGCATGTTCCTTCATCCTAAGAGGAAAGGTGGTTTGTTAATATAAGCAGTAGGAACAACAGGATCAACATTATAAATAATAGTTTCATCTTTAGCTATTACCGGTTCTTTAATTTCTTATTTAATAGGTGGGTGATATTTAAACCACTTCTCCTTAGGGAGATCGACATGAGTAGCAAAAGATTCCCAAAAGGAAGCTACTATCTGAGAATCAAGTCCATATTTAGTGCTAAACATTTGAAAAGCATCGGTATTCATAAAAGATTTAACACAATCAAACTTAAGCTTAATACCTGACTCTTTACCTTCTCGAGTTCCCAATCTTTAGAATTGCGTTTAATTCTTTCTAAAAGATCCCACCGGAATTCAATAGTCTTCTTCATAAAGGAACCAGTACAAGAAGTATCGAGCATGGATCGATCATTATGAGAAAGCCGAGTATAAAAAATCTGAATAACAATTTCTCTTGAGAGCTCATGGTTGGGGCATGAATACAACATTGACTTAAGCCTCCCCAAACTAGAGCGATACTTTCTCCTTCACGAGGCCAAAAATTATATATATAATTCCGATCACGATGGACTAGATGCATAGGATAAAATTGATGGAATTCCAATTTCAACCGATTCCAATTCCACGATCCAATATCATCGCATAGCCTATACCATGTCAATGCCTTTACCCTTCAAGGATAAAGGGAAAACTTTCTTCTTAGCTTCACCTCCGGTAAACCTGCAAGCTTAAACAATCCACAAATTTCATCCACATATATCAAGTGCATATCAGGATGTTCGGTTCCATCTCCTGCATAAGGATTAGCTAGCCGTTGTTCTATCATACCCGAAGGAATTTCATATTCAGTATTTTCAGTAGGTGTAGTGGGTTGAGGGGCAACTAATTGTGGTTCCGATCAAGGTGAAGATACCCCGAACAAACCCCTCAAAGGATTGTTCTCCATAGTAACAAGTGACAATAAATTTCAGCACGTAGTAATAATTTTTCCTTACCAATTTCCACTTACCAAGAGCGCTTCACTCCCCGGCAACAGCGCCAGAAAAGAGACTTGATGACCCACAAGTAGCAACCCCAACGAGGAGCCGAAGGAAATGACAAGCGGTTTTCTATAGGGTATTGTCTGCAAGCACTGAAATTGCAAGTAACGAGTAGTTTGGTAGCAAGATAATTTGTAACGAGCAAGTAACGGGAATGATAGAAAAAGTGCAGCAAGGTAGCCCAATCCTTTTGAGGCAAAGACATGCCAAAACGGTCTCTTATGATAAGCAAAGCATTCTTGAGGGTACACAGGAATTTCATCTAGTCACTTTCATCATGTTGGTTTGATTTGTGTTCGCTACTTTGATAATTTGATATGTGGGTGCTTAGGTGCTGTTCTTACTTGAACAAACCTCCTACTTATGATTAACCTCCTCGCAAGCATCCGCAACTACGAGAAAAGTTTTAAGATAAAATCTAACCATAGCATTAAACTTTGGGATCCAAATCAGCCCCTTACGGAATAGCGCATAAACTAGGGTTTAAGCTTCTATCACTCTAGCAACCCATCATCTAATAACTACTCCACAATGCATTCCCTCAAGCCCAAATATGGTGAAGTGTCATGTAGTCGATGTTCACATGACACCACTAAGGGAATCACAACATACATATTATCAAAATATCGAACACATATCAAGTTCACATGATCTTGCAACATGATTTCTCCTGTGACCTCAAGAACAAAAGTAACTACTCACAAGTGATAAACATGTTCATGATCAAAGGGGTATTAAATAGCATAATGGATCTGAACATATAATCTTCCACCAAATAAACCATATAGTGATCAACTACAAGATGTAATCAACACTACTAGTCACCCAGAGGTACCAATCTGAGGTTCCGGTACGAAGATTGAACACAAGAGATGAACTAGGTGTCAGGACCCCAATCCTAAGTCACACCGATCTAGCATGTAACACATCATATCACTTTGCGGCCTCATCGAACGTTGTCCCTACCTACTGAGGAATCAAAAGTGTACGTAGAAAAAGAGAGTGTTGGAAATGCATCGAGGAGAACTTACCTTGTGAGTCACTACTCCGGGCGCTCACCCGCAGCCCTAAGCCCTACACTTCCTTCGCTTACCGCCTAATCTTAATCTATTGCCCTGCCTCCAAGAGAAGAAATGGCACCAACCGATACAATGGCAGCTAGTTCCAGGGAAGTGTTCATGGTCTGTTTTATTCCCAATTGTTGCCCGTGTGAAAAGAAAGAAGAGAAATTGGGCCATGTTTCCCGAGAGAGACTGCCTTCTCTCAGGCCAGCAGTCTTATACTTATAGTCGACTGCTCTATGACGATCTGACCTCTTTCCTGGGCTCTGCTTGCTCGTCTACGCTCCGACCAATTCAGTCAAAATCGAAAAAATGATGTTTCCTTGAAAAAGTCTAAGAAATAGTAGTAGTAGTCAAAAAGTGCACTTTTTCCATATATTTCGATTTATAGGGATCCCTATCTTTATCTCTATCCACAGAGATACCTATCTATATAGAGAGAGATTTTTCTCATTGGTCATTCATCTTTCCCGATCTAGTGCCATCGTTCTTCAAGGTGCCGGAGGGTTTGAAGCATACCTACTACCCCTCCCCTGAGCTTAGTTCAGAGTTGCCTCAGCGCGCTCGAGTAATAACTGGGAAAATCAAGGCTGGACAGGTCTTCGAGCCAACTTCAGGAAGAAATGCAAGTGAAAGAGAATGCTCTCGAGGGCGCAGGAGTCTTTTTCTGCCTTTCTTATTTGAAATCCGGGTGAGCTGAGGGGGGACAGCGTAAGTGAGCGACCTAAAATGCGATCTCGAGGACCCCGAAAAACTCGAGACCGCTCTCCGTCCATATTTAGGACGGTTAGGGCGCGCTTTCTTCAAAGGATGGCTGCTTCCAAGCCCACCTCCTGGTTGTCATCGCTAGAACGTAGCAGTAAGGGACAACCCACCCATACAGACAGCCTGCGGGGAGGATGGCACTACTGGCAAAGACCGTCTGGCGAAAACGTATTGGGTCTCCCCCTCCTGCAGGATCAAAAAAGGTTGTATTAAAGTTTCGATCGGTTAATAACATTGTAATTGCCCCCGCCAGTACCGGAAGTGATAATAAAAGTAGGAATGCTGTCACTAGAACGAGAGCTCAAAATTGATCTTTTATAATAAAGAAAGGGCAATAGTTAGGACGCATATGCGCCTAGCTTTTTGTCTCTTTTACCGCAGGAAGTTCTCCAAAAGTATGAAAGGCCGGAGGGCCCTGAACCATCCATTTGATCCCCACGGTCGTGACACCACTTTCTAAACAAAAGTTTCCAAAATCCAATGTGGAACCAAGCAGTAAGAGAAATTCATCATGGTAATTATTAGTCGAAAACCAAAGTGGAACGGAGAGAACGGAGAGTCAGTTACAATGAAAAATTGTTGAGGAATCACCTGCTAGTGGAGGAAGGCCTCCTAGGGATAAGAGACATAGGGCTAAAGAGAGAGCCAAAAAAGGATCTTTCGTGTATAATCCTGCATAATCTCGAATGTTATCAGTTCCGGTACGTAGACCAAATCAAGAGCTATGGGCATACTTAACTAGAACTCCCTCTTACCGAATCTGAGTAGTTCCTTGCTCAAGACCACGAAGCAAGAGCGAAGCAGAACCGGTTTTCAATTCATCGAAACTCTTGAAAAGTTCCTTTGCTTTTACAGCGAAAGCACCTACCAACAAATTGGAACCATAATCCCTGTAACATCCCAAATTTTCAATTTGGTATGTTATACATAGATCATCATTGCATAACATATTTATTGCATTTTGACAAATCCTCGATAAATCCTAAGCAACTCAAGGACCCTCGGAGAGAGTTGGGGATTTTCTCAAATTTTCATATTTGATTTTTCATCAAATAATAAGACGAGGATTTTGGTTTTAATTATTTTTCTCTCCGGAAAAATATTTCTTTAAACAAAATAAATGAGAGGAGAAAATATGACTTCTCCAAAACAATTGAAATACTGGAGGAAAAATGTTAAAATCATTTATTGGATTTTATTCGGTGTTTATTTGCAATTTTAATTGCATTAAAAATATTGCATGTTTTCAAAACTTTATTTTGTGTTAAAAAAATGTTCACCCTATTCTAGATTTTCTAACTAGACGGGGAAAATTTGTTTTATCTTTTTTGGATTTTTATTTATTTTTCTACGAATTATTTTCCGCGGAACGTATTTATTAAAAAATGTGCAGCGCCCGACTGGGCCGAGGCCCAGCCGGCCCGCCCGCGGGATCTCCTCCCCGCGCACGACGCCCG
This sequence comes from Aegilops tauschii subsp. strangulata, assembly GCF_002575655.3. Classification (NCBI taxonomy): domain Eukaryota; kingdom Viridiplantae; phylum Streptophyta; class Magnoliopsida; order Poales; family Poaceae; genus Aegilops; species Aegilops tauschii. The sequence goes on from NC_053039.3 coordinate 494,085,589, forward strand.
CCGCCGCCGGAGTCCGCCATGGACACAGGAGCCCCACCGCCGCCTAGCCCCTCCCCCAAGCCACCTTCCCCCCCCTTCTATCTATACCCCCCCTCCTCCTCCCTCTCACCCCGCCGCCGGAGCCGCACTCGCCGCCGCCGCCGCTCGCCGCCCCTCGCCCCCGAGTCGCCGGAGCCCGTCCCCGAGGTAGCCGCACCTCGCCTCGTTTGCCAGTTTTGTTTAAAAAAATGTTCGTTTTAAAAAAAACCCTAGATCGGTTTTTTTTTCGATTTTGTTATTTTGTGAGCGATCACCGACTCGTTCGTTTTAACGAACGCGTTCGTCGGATTTTCTCTGTTAACGAACGTCCGTTCTTTAACCGTTCGTCCGTTTTTCTTTTTCATCGGATTTTTTCCTGATTTTCTCATATCTCGATTTCTGATCGAATCTTCGTTTCTGTTTAACTTCTCGCTCGTTTATCGGAATCAGGCGATTCAAGCGCCTAGAGTTTCGTCTCGAAATTCTCTTTCCGTTTAACCTAATCAAACAAGTTTTTGCTCCTGTAAAATTTGACCTAGATCCAGATTAGTAAACGAAGCTTGTTTCTTTCACCGTTTGACTTTCCTAGCTTCGTTCGAGTTGATTCTTTTTGCAAACCGGAGTTCTTAAGTTGAACTTTCTGGTTGGATCTTTCATTCGAGTTTTACCTGTGCATTAGATGAGTACTGATTGTCTGCTTGTTTGTTTGCGATAGAGTACCCGGAGTGTGCCGCTTGTTACTTCGAATCGCTAGGTTTTGCGGATCATCAGCAAGGCAAGTAACACTTTGATCATACCTTCCATACCCAGTTTTTATTGCATTAGTTCTATTCCTCAAACATTGCATGATTAGGATCTAATTAAATTGTGGGTACTGGGAAGTAGTTGAGGTAGTACCTATTACCTGTTTTCTTATCAAACCCTTGGGAGTTACTTCTACGTTGTTATTATATTGCCATGCTATGCTCGTAGACGTGGATTTGGGTTTGAGAGATATTCATGACAGATGTGAGATTGTTAATAATGGTTTACCTAAGGTGGCAACTAAAACTCACATCTGGGTGGATTGAGGCACCTGGAGAATCCAGTGTTGTCTGTTTCTATAAGGACCGCCACCCAGGCTCAAAGGGATCATAAGATTATTCATGCTAGAAACTTCCGTGTGCAGCCACAAGCTATTATGGGCTCTAGCATAGTTGAGTAGGTTTGATGATCTCTTGAAGAGGTGGGCTAGCAGATGTAGGGGAAAGTAGGTGTACCGGTCCATCCAGAGTAAAGAGTGATTGTTCCTGAAAGACTGTGTCTCGGTCATCCGTTTCTCAAACATCATGCAGTGCGAGAATCAAGCGGAGGCGATCGAGTCTTGTGGGGAAAAGTGCGCAAACCTCTGCAGAGTGTACAAACTAATCATGGTTAGCCGTGTCCCCGGTTATGGACAACTTGAGTATCTAGTACCTGGATTATCATTTGAATCTCATCACCATGTTACTTTTAATTAATTTTGTGGGTTATGATGACACTTAATTGGGATTGAGTTGGAGGTACCTTCTCAATGTTTAACAACCACCATGATAGTTAAATAAAATTTATTCCTTTGAAGTAGGGAAAAATTGGCTTTTCGCAAAACTGTAACCATAGAGCTTTCCACCAGCCATAAATGCATGTAGTATAGCAATATTATTGTTCATTATTCTCTATATGTTACTTTGCCAACATATTCTATGGGCTGACCCGTTTTCGGGCTGCAACGTTTCATGTTGCAGACTTTTCAGATGACGAGTAAGGTGCCTTAGGTCGTGGTCTTATACTCAGTGATGCCGCTGGAGTTGATGGACTCACTTATCTTCCAAGTCTTCCGCTGTTATCGTATTTAGATGGCCTTAAGCCATATTTATCATACTTAATCTCTTTGGAGATATTCGATGTAATAAGTGTGTGATTGCTACTCTGTTATAAATCCTCCATTTGTACTGTGCGTGTCAGCATTACTGATCCAGGGATGACACTGGTGCACAGCAGCACAGACCATTTGAGGTCTGGTCGCTACAATCCCCGGCTTATCTTTGCAGTTATCCTTATTTAGCAGAATCTAGTGAGTGTTCCATTAAAAGGAAAGAGAGCTATTCGTTGTAGGATTGATCCAGACAACCCAACCTAAGTCACCTATTGCGCCTAACCTAAGTCACGGTATTCCCACGGGTGCCACCTTACCTGGCCCGGGACCGTTTGCGCCTTTTGGCTCACGTATATGATAGTGTCGCTAGCATCCATATGACAAAGAATCCGGGCCGACATGACTAGTCGTAAACCCAAGGTGGCGCTAACTTACAGGGACAGGCATACATGACCCAGCAACGAACGTGTCAATCATTAATGTATGAACCCAAGTCGTAGCAAGCTACAAGGACTTAAAGGAACAACGCGTGACATTTCCCTGAAGGGACAAACACAGGAACGAAGAAGGACACATGCCGGCCAGCCTAAGTGTTCCGGAGCAGTAGCAAGCTACCATGGCTCAGTGGAAGCACTAGGAGACATTTCCCGCTAAGAGAGGCTACCAAGAATAAAGAACTAGGCTGTCGGATCACACACATACCAAGCATTTCAAAATCATACACACAATATGCTCGATATGTGCAAATACAACATGGCATCACAACAAAACTCTATGACTCAAAGTATTTATTCATTAGGCTCCGAGGAGCCAGATATTACAAACATGGGTCTGATGACCGAGCATTCAAGTCATACAAGCAATAAGCACATGCGGAAGCTTAATTTGTCTGAGTACAGACAACTACAAATGAAAAGGCTGAGAAGCCTGACTATCTACAAGACCCTGCCGAGGGCACAAGATCGCAGCTGAGGTAACAAGCTAAACATCGAAGTCCACGCGGAACTACTAGTGAGACTGTAGTCTCTCTGCAAAACATAAATTAAGCAAACGTGAGTACAAATGTACCCAGCAAGACTTACATCAGAACTATCTACATATGCATTAGTATCAACAAAGGAGTGGTGGAGTTTAACTGCAGCAAGCCAGCTTTGACTCAGTGGCTATCCTGAACTACGTCTGCAAGTAACTCTTTTGAGGTGGCACACACGAGTCCACATATTCACCGTATCAATACACCACTATGGATCCGCTCCCGTCTCCCTACGAGAAGGCCATCCATAGCACTCACGCTTATATTGCACATTCTACAGTATCCACTTTCACTTGTCTATGAACTGTATAAGCAACCCAGTAGTCTTTTACCGCGGACGCGGCTATTCGAATAGATCATGTTAACCATGGCTCAAAGGAACCCGTCCCCGTCCCATCAGCAACGTTCCCTCTTGGAACACGTATCTACGTCCAGTCCGGACACTGTGCCATTCCATGTGTCACCCGGACACACGCGCTATGTGCCACCTGCCCGCACACCTGACCGCAAATGTCCATGTAACCGCAAGGTAGGCTCTGATAAGCACGGAACTCAATTCCTGTGAGCCGCATCACAAGACAATCCACCATGTTATCCAACACGGCCTCTCATCACCAACTTGACCAAAACGGGTCAAGACACTTTAGTCTCTTCATTAGGACATTTTCATTCCAGTTCATCACCCAGATGGATCAGACCCGACACAACTCTAAGCATAGCAAGCGAGCATGAAAGAGTGGTCACAACAAAGCTCAAGCAACTCCTAAGCATGCTAGGATGGTTTAGCTATTTGGTGACAATGACAGGTCATGCAAAGGAATGGGTTCAACTACCGAGAAAAGGTAACAGTTGAAACGTTGTTGTCCTAATGTAGTAAAAGAGAGAAAGAGCAGAGAGTAGGATTGTGTCGAAATGAACAAGGGGGGTTTTGCTTGCCTGGCACTACTGAAGATAGTATAGCTCTTCATCGGTGTCATCGAACTCATCGTCGGAACCACGTCTACTAAGAGGGGACAAACACCGACAAACAAGAAAGAACACAATCAATGTAATGCAACAATATGATGCATGAATGTGGCATGGCAATATGCTGTGATTAGAGCTAATGCAGCTAACAATGATTTAAATGAAGTTGGTTTGAACCCTAGGTTCAAATTCAAACTCCATATGTTAATGTTCATATGCCATTTATTTGATTTACCCTAAACAGTAGTCATAAGTTGTTCTAACATGCATGAAAATGGTACAGATGGATAGATTGGATTTTTCTGATCATTTTTCGTATATAAATTATTTCATTTGGAGTTATAGATTAATTTCTATGATTTTTAGAAGTTTTAACTATTTTCTGGAATTTCCTAGATTATTTTAAATCCAGAAAATCATTTACTGCATCAGCATGATGCCTGAGTGACGTCAGCAGGTCAACAGACGTTAGCCGGGTCAAACCTGACCAGTGAGTCCCACTGGTCAGTGTCATAGTGGTGGTTAGGGCCGCTGACATGTGGGCCCGGTCAATGGCCACGTCAGCACGGTCAAAGCTGACGCGTGGGGCCACTATGGTTAGCTAAACCTAAACAGGAAATAAACCATGGTTAATTAGGTGGCGGGGCCCGGATGTCAGTGTCACTAGGGGTTAAGTAGCAGGGTCATTAGCACTAATTACGTCGCCACGTCGGCACGCCGGAGTTTGGCCGACGGCGACCTCAAGTCACGGCGGAGTCTGCTCGGGATTGAGCTACGGGTGATGGTTTTGAGCTAGGTTTGCAGCTCCGGGACGCTGGGACTCGCGCGCATCCGTTGCAACAAGCGGCAGCAGCTGGGGTGGCCGGAGCTCGCCGGAAACGAGCTCGCGGTGGCGGCTGGAGTTCGGGAGCTGTCGGGTTCGGTGCTAGAGAGTGTGGGAGGGGGAGCTGCTGGTGGCTACGAGTTCGCGGAGACGCGCTGAGCACACTGGTGTGATCGGACACGGGCTGCAGTGCCCAACCCACCAGGGCGCGCCTGGGCCTCCACCCTGGTGCGTTGTGCTCCCCTCGGAGCACCCCCCAGGCGCTTCTCCGGCCCACTGCATGTCTTCTGGTCCAAAAAAATCCATAAAAAGTTTTGTTGCGTTTGGACTCTGTTTGGTATTGATTTCCTGCGATGTAAAAAACATGCAGAAAACAGCAACTGGCACTTGGCACTATGTCAATAGGTTAGTACCAAAAATGATATAAAATGATTATAAAACATCCAAGAATGATAATATAACAGCATGGAACAATCAAAAATTATAGATACGTTGGAGGCGTATCATCTACAAAGCTCAACTTGTCACAATAGGTTTTCGACAAGTTCAAGGGGTTGATTACGACGAGATTTTCTCACCCATAGCGATGCTTAAGTCCGTCCGAATCATGTTAGCAATTGCCGCATTTTATGATTATGAAATCTGGCAAATGGACATCAAAACTGCATTCCTTAATGGATTTCTTAAAGAAGAGTTGTATATGATGCAACCAGAAGGTTTTGTCGATCCTAAAGGTGCTAAAATGTGCAAGCTCCAGCGATCCATCTATGGACTGGTGCAAGCATCTCGGAGTTGGAATGTACGCTTTGATGAGGTGATCAAAGCATATGGTTTTATACAGACTTCATCCTCACTGACACGGTGACGTACCACCTCCGCGGGGTCCTCGAGCCTCTGGACTGTCACTGGCCCACGCGACCGCCACCAAAGAAGGTTCGGGTCAATGACGGGCTGACTCCTCACCAAGCTGCGCCCCCCGGTAGGTAGCGCCTCCCAATACCAGCCCGGCGGAGCCCAGTCCCAGACATGGCCCATCTGGTCAAGCAGGTGTCCTCCGCCGAGTCGACGCCGACGAGGATGCGGGATAGGCATCGTTGACGTCGATGCGGGAATAATTGCTTTAACTAAAAAATAACAACAAATCTGACATGTTCAACTAGTTCTATTAATTCAACTAGTTCTTACTAAAAATAAACTTATTATAAATAAAAATAAACTAGTACCTAATTAGTACCTAGTTCTTACTAACTAATTAGTACCTAGGAACTACTACCCTAATTACCATCTAATTTGATGAACCTAGGGGTGGAAAGTGGTAGCAGATATTCCAATTATCCAACTTAAAAGTGAAATAAGTGGTCAAATTTTACTCGTTTTATTATGCATTACAATAGTGTTTATTCATCATCTAAGAAAACATCATCTAAGAAAACATCCGAGCCGCATCCGTATCCGATAACATCCGCATCCGATTCGTTTCCACCCATAGATGAACCCTAACTAATTTGATGCAACTAAAATTTGAAGAACCCTAGGCAGAGGTAGGGGAGGGGAGGAGCAGGCGTGCTCACCTCGGGTGCCTGCGACGAGGGAGGGGCAGGCGGCGTCGAGGTCGGGGTCGGGGCTCGGGCGCGCGGCGGAGGGCGGCGTCGAGGTCGGGGGCGGCGTCGAATACGGGGTCGGGGGCGGCGTCGAGGGTGTGTGGAGAGCGACGGGAGAGCGCGCGGCGGCCGACGGGCGACAGCGGAGGAGTTGGATTTGGGGGAGAAGTGACCGTGGGGAAGAACGAACCGCGTAGTTAAGTCAGAAGTAGCAGTAGCGCGTTCCAGGAAGTGCGCTGCTGCTAAGCTAGCTACAACGTGTTCCTCGATACGCGCTACTGCTATTCCTTTCACTTTTTTCTATTTCTTTCATTTTCATTTACTTTTCTATTTGCTATCCATTTAATTTTATTTCCTTTAGCAGTAGCGCCTTTCAGTGTAAACGCGCTGCTACAAAGCAAGTAGCGGTAGCGCAGTTCGACGTAGATCGCTACTACTATGTGTAGCCTATCGACTAAGCCGTGGGAATTTTAGTAGTATCGCTTTTATCTTCAGGCACACTACTGCTACAACTGTATCTGTAGCGCCATTTACATCAGCGCGCTACTGCTACTTAGCACCAGCGTGCTTTTTTAACACGCGCTACTACTAAAGTTCTGTGTATAAGGTTTTCCCTAGTAGTGTCTACTAGAGTAGCTCGTTGATCAAAGATAGTTAAGGTTTCCTAACCATTGGCATGAGTTGTCATTTGGGATCACATCATTAGGAGAATGATGTGATGGACAAGACCCATCCGTTAGCTTAGCATAATGATCGTTCAGTTTTATTGCTATTGCTTTCTTCATGTCAAATACATATTCCTTCGACTATGAGATTATGCAACTCCCGGATATCGGAGGAATTCCTTATTTGCTATTAAACGTCACAACGTAAGTGGGTGATTATAAAGATGCTCTACAGGTATCTGTGAAGGTGTTTGTTGAGTTGGCATAGATCGAGATTAGGATTTGTCACTCCGAGTATCGGAGAGGTATCTCTGGGCCCTCTCGGTAATACACATCATAAGCTTGCAAGCAAACGACTAAGGAGTTAGTCACAAGGTGATGTATTACGGAATGAGTAAAGAGACTTGCCGGTAAAGAGATTGAACTAGGTATGAAGATGCCGACGACCGAATCTCGGGCAAGTAACATACCGATGGACAAAGGGAATTATGTATGTTGTCATGACAGTTCGACCGATAAAGATCTTCGTAGAATATGTTGGAGCCAATATGGGCATCCAGGTTCTGCTATTCGTTATTGACCGGAGAGGTGTCTCGGTCATGTCAACATAGTTCTCGAACCCGTAGGGTCCGCACGCCTAACGTTTGTTGACGATATAGTATTATATGAGTTATGTGATTTGGTGACTGAATGTTGCTCGGAGTTCCGAATGAGATCATGGACATGGCGAGGAGTCTCGAAATGGTCGAGAGGTAAAAATTGATATATAGGACGATGGTATTCGGACACCGGAAGTGTTTCGGAGGGTACCGGGTACATATCGGATCACCGAAAGGGGTTCCGGGCACCCCCGGCAAAAGATATGGGCGTTATGGGCCAAGAGGGGAAACGCACCAGCCACAAGGGGCTGGTGCGCCCCCATATGGGCCGGCCATGGTGGGGAAGGAAATGGGAAGGAGGAAAGGAAAGAAAGGGGATAAGATTCCCCCTTCCTTCCCCCTTCCCCCTCTTTCCTTCCCCCTCCAACAAACATGGCAGGGGGCGCGGCCAAGGGCAGGAGTCCAAGTAGGATTCAGACCTACTTGGGGCGCCCCTTGGCCTCTCCCCTCTCCCTCCCACCTATATATATGAGGAGGGGGGCGCCTAGCACAATACAGACAATGGTTTAGCCGTGTGCGGCGCCCCCCTCCACCGTTTACACCCCGGTCATATTTTCATAGTGCTTAGGCGAAGTCCTGCGAGGATCACTTCTCCATCACCGTCACCACGCCGTCGTGCTGACGGAACTCATCTACTACCTCGACATCTTGCTGGATCAAGAAGGCGAGGGACGTCACCGAGCTGAACGTGTGCAGAACGCGGAGGTGTCGTGCGTTCGGTACTTGATCGGTTGAAGCGCGAAGAAGTTCGACTACACCAACCACGTTGAGAAACGCTTTCGCTTACGGTCTACGAGGGTACGTAGAAACACTCTCTCCCTCGTTGCTATGCATCTCCATGGATAGATCATTGCGTGTGCGTAGAACCTTTTTTGTTTTCCATGCATTGATTCCCAACAACATCCATATCAGTCACCATAGGCAACGGTGCCACGGCGACTTTCTAGCACTGCAACTGGCTCAGGGGGTGCCCGCTGCGCGTCGCCTACCCCCTGTTGTACAACCACTCCACCAGGAAAAACAGAATGGTGTACGCTGCCCAGCAGGGAGATAGGTGGCTCCTTGAACTGAGCCACGGCGACGTGGAGGGCATTGTGCAGCAGGCCACTATGCTGGCAAGAGAACTTCGGGTAGTGGTGCCGGGGATGGACCAGCAAGCCAGGTACACCATCTTGTGGAACCTCGCCGGCTCGGGCCGCTCTTCCACCAGCTCGGCATACAAGGCCCAGACGGAGGGAAGCAACAACTGCAGTTTCAAGACGACCATCTGGAAGGTGTGGGCGCCGGGCAAGAACAAGATGTTCCTATGGCTGCTTCATGTGAATCGGCTGCGGTGCAACGACAGGTTGCAACGGCGCGGATGGCCAAACAGATATTTCTGCCCGCTCTGCATGCGCAACCTCGAGAGCTCGGTGCACCTCATTTGGGACTGCCCGACGACCATGCAGGTGTGGAGCACAACAGCAACATGGGGAGGCTGCTCTACCTTGCACCCTGACGTATGGATCAAGGGACCAACAACCACTACCAAGGTCAAGATGATCATCGATGTCGCCGCCCCAGCAGCCCGGAAAGGCACCAAATCCAAGATCGCACTTATCAGCTAGCGAATCTGGATGGAAAGGAACGACATCGTATTCAAAGGAAAGACACCAAGCATGGTCAACATCATCAGCTCCTGCCGCTCCGACATGGAGCAATGGAGGATCGCGGGCACCCATTTGGGCACGTGCCGTGAGATCTCAGCACAGTGTTGTTTTACTTTCTTTTTTCTGTATTCTCTCCATATCACCAATCACTTGATCAAACACCTTTGTTGCTCTCTTCTACTAAGCTAATGAAAATCAGCAATTGCTGGCCAGTTAAAAAAACATCTTCCTGGCCCGAATCAATGAATATATGAGCTCGTCGAATATGAATTCATTAAGTCTGTGTTTCCATAGCCATCATTCCATCGACGAAACCATCGGTGACCTAGAAATGACCAAAAGAATTAAAAAAACTGCTCAAACATTTCATCGAACGCATAGAGCGCAAGGTGTATATCCCGGGTAGTCGGACATACCAGGGCGGTGCCTTGACCGGTTGCGGCACGGTTGGCAGCGGTGTGGGTTGGGTCCTCCGATGGCGAAGCCGTGTGTTGGGGACGACGACAGAGCAATGATGACGGCGGAACTACGATGGAGGTTGTGCTGACAAAGGAGAAAAGAGAAGAGGAACATGGGTGGTCACACAAGTAGGGGCGTCTTCAGCCATATTGGCGTGGGTCCTTGCAGCCAGTCCTAATGTTACAACTACTCAATGGTCTTATAAAGTGTGGACTCACGCTGGACATTAATGAATTTTATGTTTAAATTATGCACTATGAATAAATTGTATAGTTTAACTATGTATTTTTACATATGAATATAGATTATTATGCAGTATCCATTGTACGTATACTTCTATCATGAAATGTCGATGAGAATATTTACATGAATTTGAGGTATCAAAGGTGAGAGTTATGGTTGCAAAGGAGGATATTTAAGAGGCCGGATGGCATTGCCCATGTACATGTGTGAACACACCCACCGATATTTAGGGATGCAGTTATGGTGCCGTAACGTCACCTGCCTTTGAGTGTGTGACATATGGGCCAGCCACCTGTTGGGCTCACATGTCATGCAGCCAAAGGCACCTGAACACATTGAAGCTTAGTCTGATGTTTAGAGATCTACAACCGGAGTCCTTAAATCCGCCCCAAACGCAGGGACGGGCTGCCGGGACAAAAGACTTCACCCAACCGGGCGCCCCATTTCCGGCCGAAACGTTCAAACTGACCGGCACTTCTATATTCAGCCCAAACGCCCAGACCGATGGGCGGATATGGGGATGCCCAGACACGCTAGCCACGTCAGACTGGCCGCTAGGGCCTGCGCCAATTTTTCCATATCCACCCCTCCTTCCCGGTCAATGCCACCGCCAGCGGACGCCACCCTGTTGTCGTTACTTGTAGGTCATCGATTGATTCGTCGTGGAATGATGGCTACGGGAACACATATGCAGATGGACAAAATGATTTAACTTAAAAAAGGTAGGGCCATATACACTTTGAGAAGGGTATGAACTGTATGAATCTTCTCTGTTCATAGCGACAGTTCATATCCTTCACAAAGCAAGGATGACCATACTCACAGTGAAAAAGAAGCTTACCGCTTTTGGACGACGCGACTATTTAAACCGATTGGATCGCTCCTCGTGCAGGAGTTGGGACTAAAAAAAAAAACAACCCCACCGGCCCAACACCGGATGTACACCCACAATCAAAATCTTAAGTACAAACAAGTTGTATTTTTGTGCACTGAATTGTGTTTAACCTAAATGATCGGGCGTTCATGGGTGCATGTTTTAAAAAGATTTGTGATTGCAAATGGTCAAAAATAAGGCCCGCTCAATCATTGTCCGTCGACACGTCCGCAAAAACATAGGGGGCCGAATTTGCTCGGTCCGATTCAAGATGCTCCTAGTAGTTAATCTCCGTTACAAACCCACCTGATCTGATACGCAAGCACATGTCAGTAGCAGTGCACGGCTGACAAGCCAGAGCCACATAAAATACCACTGGCAAGTCAAGGAATACGTACGTACTACTACAATGTCCCTACGTACAACAGCTAGCTGATTGACGACGTGTGAGCCGACGTAGCATCAACCCTACACAATAGCCTAGGGGTACACGAGATGACATGATAGGCTGCCAAGCTTTAAGTCCCATCCCCCTCACTGTTCGATAAGATTCTTTGACCATTATCTGCTCAAAAGATATCGCCAGTAAACTATGGGGTATGGGGTAGAACGGCTAGGTTTTCTGGTCTACGAGTTTACATCTACGTACAGCTTTTAGCTGACAAACTTCTTTTCCAAAATATTTTAGCTGATAAACTAGTTCAATGAAAACTCTGCCTTTTTTCTAAACAGCTCGGCACAGTATCAGATAAACCTGCTAGTGGTTTGTGATTTTGACATATTTTTTTGTAGAATGTGACATGTTCTTTCCGCGAATATTGGCTTCTTACCGTGATTTTTATTTATTTGTGTTCACTATAATAGCCTCTGTTTGTGCGGACTCTGGAGTCTCAATCTCTCAAGTCCAAGTATTCTCGTCTTTGCTGAGCCATCATCGCCGATTGGGGTGGATCACGTGCCCGAGCCTGCACAGCATGAACTGAACATTTTTCTGAGTGACATGAACTGAACGTTGCTAACTCTAGTAGCCCATCTTTTGACACCGACTTGACAGGACGAGCAGAAAACACGGGCTCCTCCTCTCTCTCTCACCCTTTCTCTCCCAGAGTCCGAGGGTGCCGTGGAGCTACTCGGCTCGCTCGGTCTCGAATGGTGGTTCACTATGATTACAGAGTTCAAATATTTTCTACTCTACTAGTAACTTTTTTGGATTGTATTAGGCCTTTTTTAATCTTATTAGTAAATCGTTCACTAGCCTGTCAGCCAATGGCTCAAGTTTGCATGTTGGCAACAGAAATCATTTTTGTATATTTTTTATTACCTATATGTACGAGCATATGTTTTAGAAAAAAAGGCGATTACCTGGCCTCTGCATCTGGACGATGCATACAACCATTTTATTAATTATTCATAAAAACCTTATGAAGTAGTACATCAGGTACGGGTAGTCTGAAACCATCATCTTAGCAACAACTGTCGCTACTCCTATCTACTTGATGAAGGGGTGCCGATAGTCCATGCCTAATACCTAATAGACATCGCACCAAAATCTAACATCTAAAGCGGGAGGCCCCAACCGAGCCACATACTGGGTTTGGAGTACAAACCGGTCCGACGCACTCTCGCCGTCGTCTTCCACCCATCCATTTTTAGAGCAGAAAGTAACGCACCGACATTGCCAAAACCTCCCTACCATTGACGCCAACATGACGCCAGATAGCATCCTCCTCCTACGCGAGTCCATCTCCGCGCATTGGACCTCGAATCTCCACTGTGCCACGCAATCGAGATCCACCGCCATCAACGAGAAAGACGAACCACCGCTCCACCAAAGAAGCTGTCCCACTAGTCCTTCGAGCCTGTGTACACCTCCAAGAATGACGCCCTTAAGAGAGAAACGACACTAGAGCTTCGCCGTCATCTGATCTACTGATCTAAGGTTTACCCAGGAGGTAGCGGATAGCGGCCTCGAGTTTTTCCACGGCGATGCCTTCAATAAGGTAACGACACAAAAGAGTGCCATCATTGCCGGTCTTGGCAACAAGCCGAGAACGAGGTTTTCACTCGGATCCGCTCGACGAACCTCCATCTCGCATCGTGCGCACGGACCACCACCGATCTCCGCCGCCGCGGAGTGAGCAAGCCACTCTGGCCAGATCAGATCTGACCTGAGGGCCAACCACGCCCGCAGCCGGTCAGTCCACCAAAGCCCTCCAAGCCGCCACCGGTCCGAGGTGCCGCAGCGCCGCGGCCAGGTGCAGCAGCTCCACCACTCCGCCGCCGATCGCCGCCGGGAGCGAGCCACCGCCGCAGAGGCTTGGATCCAGGGGCGCACTTCCGCTCGCTCGGGTGCCACCGCTCTTAGCTGCCCGGGCTTAGCCCGGCGGCTTCCTCTAGCGGCGGCGGAGTGGAGGGATTACAGCTCAAATGTTAATGCCTTCCAATTTCTTTGCGCTGTACTATACAACTTTAGGGCCTCTTTGATTCGCAGTATTGCAAAAACACAGGAATAGGAAAAACGTAGGATTAAAATGACATGCCCATTGGATTCTTATAGGATTTGAGGTTGCTTGATTGTATCACAGGAAAAACAAAGGATTTCTTCCAAGAGGTTGGAGTGGATGCTAGAATTCCTTTGAAATGTAGTACAAATGAATCCATAGGAAAAAATCATATGGGATTCAATCCTGCGAATCAAACGAGCAATACAGGAAAAATTCCTAAAGATTCTAATCCTTTAGAAATCCTATGAAAATCCTTTGAATCAAAGAGGCCCTTATAGTTGGTCTGTGAGTTGCCCTCATGTGTGAGGTTCAAGTGACGCTAGGCCATCGTTTTGTTGTGTTGTGCTGTTAGAGTTGGTATGTGTGCTTCCCTCTTGTGTGAGGTGATGTTGGGACGAAGGTTTAGGGCCTCTTTGATTCACAGGATTGTAAAAACACTGGAACAGAAAAAACATATGAATATCGTATGAAGACACATGTAAAACAGAGGAATGAAAAGCAGAGGAATAGGGAACAGATGGACGTTTGAAACGCAGGAACGGAAAACGTAGGAATGAATTATTAGGCTAGTCGTAGTGGGAGTAACTTAGATGGTAACATAGCGCATTCCATTTTTTTTGCTTATGTGGCATGTAGTTAATGAGGAGAGAGGTGTTTAGAGTAACATAATATGTTACTGTAACATAGCGTTTTCCGAGAAAGGATGAGTCTACAAGCTAATAAATGAAGCCATCTATGATACTACTACTATGTTACTTTGCACTATGAAGGTAGTAACTTAGGCTAGTGTCATATGCATGACACTAGTATAAGTTACTCCCCACTATGATTGATTCAAAGGAATTCTATAGGATTTCTGGAGGATTGAAACCCTTAAGAATTTTTCCTATGTTGGTCCTTTGATTCATAGGATTGGATTCCATAGGAATTTTTCCTATGGAATCTTTTGTACTACATTTCATAGGAAATCTAACATCCACTCCAACCTCTTTTTACAATTCCTTTGCTTTTCCTGTGCCATCAAACACTCCATGCTAATCCTGTAGGATTCATGTGTGCATGCCACTCCAACCCTATACTCTTCCTATTCCTACGTTTTGAAAATCCTGCGAATCAAAGAGGGCCTTAGCAGTAAAACCATGCACTGCTGGAAACTAGCCTAGACACAAGCCATGCACCAAACTGACACAAGCTTTGCAGTTGCACGTGCCTTTTTCAATGGACTGCGCCTATAGAAAACATGGGTTGGCTCACGAGAGGAATTAACTCTATTGCCTCGGCCATCGTGTAAAAAAGAGGTCCGACTCAATGCTCAAGTTCCTGCAAAATCAGAGGAGACAAACAGTGTTTCTCTGGATTGCAACAGTATTCCTACGAGTTGTTTCCTGTAAATCAAACGGCACTACAGTAGCACTTCCAATGGAATGAGCATTCCTATGTTTTTCCAGTGAAAAATCCTTTAAATCAAAGGAGGCCTTAGTTGTTTTGGGATTGTTACCAAGTGCGCTGCAATAAAAAAACCTAGCAAAGAGCCGCGCCCGGGCTCGATACTGTGTGGTTAAATTGGGGAGAAAAAAGTTCAAATGTCTAGTCTGCATATATTTGCTGAATACTCCCTCCGTTCCAAATATAAGTCTTTCTAGAGATTTCAACAGGTGACTACATACAGAGTAAAATGAATAAATCTACACTCTAAAATATATCTACATGCATCTGTATTTTATAGTCCATTTGAAATGTGTACAAAGACATATATTTAGGAACGGAGGGAGTATCATATAGTAATTGTGTGAAAATGAAGTTGTGCACGCATGCTCTTAATACAAGTTTTTTTCATTATGCGCTATCTAGTGCACATTTACCCATAAGAATGTAGTGAACTGTGTGTAGTTGTCAGGTTATGGTTGATTCTACTACAGTTTTCATCTACATGTGTTTGAACTATATTTCTTTCGCATGCCTGAACTGCACTTTTTTTCATGGTGTTTCAGTTGCAATTTTCAATTGCAGGACATATTGCAACAACATCGCATGTTTGAATCACGCTATGGTTTAACTGCATCTTGCGTCTTTACTGCAATATGTGCTAGTAAAGAAAGTAGTGGCCACTCCTTTATTACAAAATAATCATGTTTTCATATGAATTTTGTCTAGTTCATTAGAGCAAACATGCAAATACGAAAATTACAATAACGATGTAATGTAAATCAAATATCAGTTGATGTCATTTCGAAAAAAATAATATCAGTTGATGTACAATTGAGGAATGACAAAATCAAACATCACTGGCGGTCTAGATTGCATGAAGAATTCCAAACTAGTATATCACAGAGAGGAAGTAGTGAAGGCAATATTTTTTTTAACTTTGGGATTATCTCTGTAGTAGATCTTACGGCTCATTAGTTTTATGGCCAGAAATTCCACTTTGAAGTGCAATTTATCGTAGGTTTTTTCATGTGTTTTTTCTGCATTTAGCTTGGTTTAGGCCTTCAATGCACTGCATGATTTTTCTAAGAACTGTGAAATTTCCGTTCATAGTTATCTTTTGCTAGAAATCATTTGGATCGCATAAATGATGCTAGCACATTTCTACAAAGCTTTCACATGTCCTCAATTTAATAGAAACTTCAATGTTCGTTCCGGTTCTCATTTTCTTCTCCAGGGCCTCTTTGATCCAAGGGTTTCAAACATAATTTTGGAGGATTCTAGTCATTTGGAATATTCATGCGTGTGGGTATTTGGTACGTAGGATTGCAAACCTTCCAATTTTGTATTTAGGATTTATTTGTGATTTGATTTTATAGGAGAATTTTCACCCACTCTAGGCTCTTGGAAAATCTTGTGAACCGAAGAGTAGTCCTAGTTTACGCATGGTCGATGCATATTTTCTCTGAGGCTGATTGATTTGATGCCAAGATTTGACATTGATTCATGTGTTACTTTTTCCATACGACAAGCTTGTTGTGATTCTTTGGTTATTGTGTAACTTTTTCCGAACATATAACCATCTGGCTAAGCCATCATTTGATCTACAGGAATTTTGTAGGAAATCTATCTACCGGAAAATTTTCTTTTGAGCCATTTGATTTGTAGGAATGAATTCCTATTACTATGTAGAATTTGTCCCTCTCCCCAACCCCCTCACATTTCAAAGGAAAAAAACATTAGCTAAGATCAATGGAAAAATTCTCTACTATGAATTAAAGGACATTTCTTACCATATACGAGAAGTTAAGATACATCAATCTAGAAAAAGAAAAGAAATTAAAATACATGCCACCTCATTTTCTATTGATTTTCCTATTCCTATAATATTTATATGTAACAAGCGACGTGCTATTAAACGTAACAAAGCAGACATATGGAGAAATAAACAACAAGATTTAGTACAACGTGCTAGTACAAGAGGAGGAGAGGGACGGGGCAGCCGCAGACGCAGTAGCGGCATGCAGCTTTTCCAAGAATCTTTCCATCCTGGTGAAAAGGAGGACTATTGCCCCACACATGCAAGGACCAATCCGGGCCAGGGACTAGACGTGGATAGGCGACAGGCCGGGCACACACCGCAACTGTAACCTGCTGCAACTTCTCCCCCTGTACAGTCCCATTATGTGAGTGACCCCTGCCACTGCTGGCAGATGAAACAAGTCACCACTCTGACTTCCCCTGCGCTGCATGCCCTCCTTCGATCAGACCAAACGAAACCTCAAAGAATCCATCCACGTGTTCACCGAAAAACAGTTGCCCGGAAAACGTTTTAGTTTCAGTTGATTGATTCTGTCTTGACCGTTAAATTAAGATCCAACGTTTGTCGTTCATTTCCTTCCCATGAATGAACATTGTTCATCTTTCTCCTCCGATGGTTACTGTTCTTCTTCACCGCCCATCAGCCGCCTGCTGCCACCACCCACGGCCGATGCCACCACCTTCTTTGTATCGCCGCCGTTCGGTCCGGCCCTCTATGCCCTATCACAATCTTCATCGTCAATTTCCCCCTCGCCATCCCACACCATGAATCCGCCAAAGCTCTGACTAGCCCTGCTGCTATCATCTGCGTTGTCGTCGGCTTCAACTCGCTCCTAGAGAGCCTTCATCGAGAACGTCGTGGTTCCCGTCTCACCCTTAGATGCTCCGGAAAAAACATCCGACACGACAAAAATAACAAGAACAACTCTAGCAGAGCTGTCATTTGGCCTAAACTGAATAACAAGAACAACTCTAGCATTGAATCGTTATTTGGGACGTGGTTAGCTGGTGTGAAACATACTACTGGGGCTCGTATTCCAATTGGAATATGTGCACCTATGTGGGCTATATGGACTGCAGGAATGATATGATTTTTAACAGACAACATATTTTAAACTTCTTGCAGGTCATCTTCAGAGCTATGGCATGGATCCGTACGTAGCCCTTACTCACACCTACGGACTCCAGGGAGCCATTAGTTACTGGGTGCAACGAATGAGAGATGGTAGCACGGACTATATTCAACCGGTTTGGATGACGGTCGCATAACATGATAGGAGTTTAGGGCCCTAGTCCTTTAATTCATACTAGTTCTGGCTTTGCGTTTTTTATGTTTCTTTGCTCCTTTTGCGAGCTGTAATACTTTAAAAACTTTGTGCTACTTTAAGACTTTTAATAATATGTCTGCATGCATCGTTCAGATGCAGAGGCCGGGGGCAAGCCTCCTTTTCCAAAAGAAAAAAGCAGAGCCGTCATATGGACAACCTCCATGGAGCATAAGGAGAGCGCACCATATAATATGAAGGCTGCACGGCAAAGCGCAAACATAAAGTTATCATAATGCGGCCTTCATAGTTTTATTACATGTTGGTCCTGCTTGTCATTGACTATAACTTTCCTATCCCAGTTCCCTGTCTAGAGCTCAAATCTACTAGTCCCTCACACACGCGCATACCACGACTCACGCACACAGAGCACAAACTCTAGCACAACACACGCATACATTAATCACAGATGCCTAGGAATGCATCACACATGTCACACGCGTGCACGCATCTTGCTTGGCCGTCGAGTCATGATTTTTTTCCTACCTAATGACAAAAATTATTGTAATCATTTTAAGGGACACATCAAAGATCGGAAATCCTTATGTGTCCAACAGAATGGCTAGTGTAAATTTCAACAACGTTTTCACGGCGGTCCTGCTCCTCCTTCGAGAGTATCACCCAATCTATTGGCAGTGATAGTGGACGCCGTGGGTAGCGAGAAGGGAAGTGTAGGTTGTGTGCGACGAGAAGAAACATATTAGATTATGGGCGGCGAGAAGGAAAGTGAAGGCTGCGAGTCTTTCTATAGCTGCGAGAAGCGGACAACAGGAAAAATGATGATAAAACTGCTACGGGCCAGTGCGAGAAGCGAGGAGAGAGCGGCTCTCTCCGTAAATTATGTGACTCGGGGTCGTTTAACGGCTCTATTAGATATAGAGTGGTATTATAGGCAAAAATTAACATATCAACTGTTATTATGATTTGCAAACCAACTTGTGGTTGGATAGTTAGATAGACAATGGTATCCCCGTACACCAGAGTACAAGTTCTACATTTAACATTGATGCTCGCATTTTTTTATAAAGATGCTAGACTTACGGAATCGCGTGTAGAGTTATGATTGGAGAAGATTAGGGAAGAGAGGTCCCATCAGAGGGGTTGGTTGGTGAGAGAAGAGTCTGTAAAACTAATTCGTAGGTATAGCATTTTTGTTTTGTGGATGTATTTCAGTTCTTCTGGCAATGTGCATTCGGAGAAGACGTTTCATCGACTATGAATGCTTCGTCAATCTTAAGATGATTTGCCGGCTCAATTCTTCAGAGGTGCTCATAGGGATATGGTGTGTGTACGTGCATGCGTTTATAGGAATGTTTATACGTGTATATATGTGAGTGTTTGCGCTTATACTATGTTAAGAAAACGGTTATTATGTTTTGCTAAAGTTGCTCTGAGAATAGCGGTAGAAAAAAGACAGAGGGCAGTATTTGCATGTGGCACGTACGGATCCGTCTAAGATTCTTATATCCTTGGCCGCGGCGTGAGATTGCGTCGTGTCGAAACAGCGGCAACGGCAACAGCGACGCAAGAAAGACAGCTTCCTCTTTACTCATGATTTGACATGGGAACAAAGCCAATCCCTTCCCACCAGCCACACACACACTCGCTCATCATTCATTCACCTTCCGGCCTCCTCCTCCTCCTCCTCCTCCTTTCTTCCTCCGTCCGTCCACCCCCCAGTTTCGTTCTCCACCACTTCTCTTCTTTTCAGGAGAGAGTTCATCTCATCTCCTTCCTAGTTAGGGTTTCTTGGCCTTGTCTGTTCTTGATTGGTCGATTCTCCGCGCAAATTATGGAGAGGTTCCCTAATCTTGGGGGAGGAGGAGGGAGCGGCAGCGGCAGCAGCAGTGCATCCATGGCCTCCTTCTTGCAGCTCCCACCGCCCTCCGCGTCGTCGCCCTCGCCGGAGCTGGCCGGCGAGCAGCACGGCTCGCGGCTCGCGTTGCAGCAGCTCCTGGCCGCCCCGCCGCCGTCGGCGCAGCAGCAGCAGCAGCAGCGCAGGGAGATCTCGCCGGCGGACGTCGCGACCATCAAGGCCAAGATCATGGCGCACCCCCTCTACTCGCCGCTCCTCGCCTCCTACCTGGACTGCCAGAAGGCATCGCCCAAACCATGCAGATTTAGTTAGTTAGGTCACACAGGATGTGTGCACCTGCACCATGTGCTGAAGCTGAGCGCGTGATTTGCTTTCTCTTATAGGTCGGCGCCCCGCCGGAGGTGCTGGAGAGGCTCTCGGCCGTGGCGGCGAAGCTGGACGCCGGGCATGGCCGGGGGAAGCACGAGTCCCCGCGCCCCGACCCGGAGCTCGACCAGTTCATGGTATATGTTCCTGGATACATACGATGGATCAAGCTCGTCGCGTGATGCCATGTGATTGATGCTTTGCTGTACCTGTACTGATTCCGAGCTCATCGGCCGGCGTGCAGGAGGCCTACTGCAACATGCTGGCCAAGTACAGGGAGGAGCTGGCGCGGCCGATCCAGGAGGCCACGGAGTTCTTCAAGAGCGTCGAGACGCAGCTCGATTCCATCACATTCACAGGTATACTCAGATTTTAGCAGCAATATTTATGCGCCTGGTGGCAGCTGGTGCTTCCGAGATGAGAAGATTCTTGGGTTGCCGCATTGGGAAATGTCCGGTTTGTGCGACGGAATGGAGCCAACTTTTTTCCTCTTTGGATCCATGCTGTCGTTCCCTGCCACTGCCACGACTACCTTTGCCCCTTTGTTTACTTAGAGGAGGGGATAAGGTCCTGCATTAGACCACAAGTTCACTAATTATAATAACACCGGCATCTTAGCAGGAGTACGTACACATCAGCAGTATGTGAGTATTAAATTAGCACCGTAGTAATATGCATCACGAGCCCACAGGGAACTCGTGGTTCCAATCTCCGCCTCTCGTTTTCGATACCTTCGGCTCTCAGTTTATAATTAAGCACGATTGGAAGTAACACACTGGCTTCGACCTCTAGAGAGTTCATCTTTGGTTCAGCAGAGGCAATTCATAGGCGAACAAGAGGCATGTGGCTTAGTCTCACTCTTAGGGCCACAAAGTCGATTGTGTCGGCATGCAGTTTAATCATCTACGTGGTTTAGCACTGTTTAATCAGTTTTGCTAGAACTCATCTAGACGAGATATAATTTGGTCTCATTCATCTTTTATAGCCATTGGATATGATGCTATAAGATGCGTGTGTACTGACGTAGGTTGTATCTGTTTTTGTTTTCAAGGTGAATGAGACCAAATTATATCTCATCTAAATGAGTTCTAGGCACTTCCCTGATTAATCAGCTAGCACGAAGGAATTACATCAAGGTAACTGGTGTTCAGTCCACATAGGGATTATAAATCGAGTAGTATACTAACAACCGGCCTTGTTATTCGGTGGAACCAGTAGTGATTTAATTGGGATGCAGAAGAACACAGGGTACTAGCTGATTCGACGCGCGTGTACGTATGCGGCGGTGGATGAGCGGTGGGCCTGTAGCAGTTCTGTGCCTCCGCGAGTATTAGGGTGCCAATAAATCGCCGCACTGTACTAGATGGACGCCTACTGTTACTACACTGTGCACCCTGTCCCTTTGTCCAGTCGGAGTGAGTGTGAGAGGGAGGGAGAGGGACGCCTGAATTCTTTGTTGAAAGAAATATCAGCAACAACTTCAAAGTCTGTCCTCTGAACATGCAGCTGTCTGTATCCTATTGGTGAAGAGACATTTTTGTTTGCACAAGCTTTTCACTGCTATTCGCTGAAGAAATGAAAACTGACTACTTGTTTAATAATGCCCTCAATATTGCACAGAACACAAAATCACCTCTTCAGATCAGGTCAAAATGTTAATCGTTATGCAGTACTACTTGTTTGTTTAGGAACTGTACCATTAAGGATAATGTGGGAACTTTTTTTTTTGCATCGATGTGGGAGCATTCATATAGAGACTAAGAGGCCTCATTTCTTCGATTTCATTTTGATCATAGCAATAGAGCATTGTTAATTGGTTTGAGGATTTTATGTCTTTTGTTTATATATAATCACCCTTTTGTGACCCAAGTTATTTGATGTGTGGCTCCTACATTACATTGTTGAAACATATACATGCTTTGGACTTAGCATGATGGGTTCCTTTGCTGGACCTTAAGAAACTTTTGCATCTTTTGAACAAAGGTTTTTTGGGCGGAAAAATTGTAGTGTTAGATGTACATATGGCAATACTTCATTTTTCCTAACACATAATGATATTCAGTACCTCGGTAGGTATGAACCTGTTTTTTTTATATTTAGCAAGAGAAATCATATTTCCAAGTATTCGAAAACTATGAAAAATTTCGTGTTAGTTAACATGGGTAGACACTTGCCATTTTAAATTATTGCTAAAAATATGATTATTCGCGAGCTGTGAAAAAACACAATTTGAGGCATGGAACAATTTGCTATAGTGAAAATTATGTAACCTGTGGTGCAGATATCTATTTTGTGATTTTCACACGGGCTGCAAATGGTCACATTCTTTTATGGAAATTAAAGGAGCAATTTTCTGCTCAATACCAACATGCACGAAGTTTTTCATAATATTTACAGAAACTTAGAAATGAGGTTTTTGGTTGGGTATAAAAATGGGATCGGCTATCATGAGCTTCCGAATATAGTTTCTCAATTTCCTACATATATCATATATGTTTGGATTAATTTAAACATGAGGCCTAGCCTCATTTCCAGAACTAAGTTAAAATTCCAAAAAAAGTGCAGTTATATCTTTCTCTCCATCGTCTTATACATCTGGTCTGAAAAATTCTTTCATTGATCCTAGGAGTTATTGAAACATCTCTTTTGAGCAATGGCAATTATTTTGTTTGATTTAGTACGCTGTGTTTTAAAACGAAGTTAAGTTCATGTACTGTATTTTGAACAGCTTGAGCTCCTAAGACGTTCAAAAGAAAGTGATAGCATAAAATATGGATGTGGATTTATTTACAAACAACTTCACTCGATAACATAAAGAAAACGGGCAGTGATAAGTAATCTTTATTATATACTCATGATAAATTTACATAAAGAAAACGAGTATTTTTAATATAAATTTTAGGTGTTTTTATGCGTGAAAACTGCACTTTATTTGTTCATGTTGCTGAAAAACTATACACCCCTCATTTAATTCCGACTTGTTTCTAGTTTTTCTCACTTGTTCTAACAGATATTCGGATATGTTAACAACCCTTTCGTTTTGGTACTTCGCTATTCATACTTGAGAAAATTAACACAACCTGGCACGTGTATAATTACTTTTGTTCCTAGAATTAGGGTAGTATGCTACTTATTGCCCACTAGGCTGCCCAAAAGTGAAAGGCACTTCATTTCTCTATCTGGTGTTTGGATGAACTTGGGAGGTTGCATGGAGAAGGCTTCTGGCTTTTGCAGCATGAGGTTGCACCTTACTCAATGTTGCAAAATTGCAGCAGCATGGTTGAAATATGCCTCCATTTGTTGTTCTGATCTTCACCCAGTAACCATTTTCAGTTCATACAGTTCTAATTAAGATGACAACTCACTTCTCACCGTTTGTTACAATGTGAGGCATGCATTTGTGTGGCTGATATTGCTATATATGTGAATTTATTCAAAATTTAGTTATTCCCTCTGTACCAAAATATAAGACATCTTATATTTTGGTACAGAGGGAGTACTAATTATATTTGTCAAAACTGGTCCTCCTTTCCGCGTGTTTTTGAATGAGGATACTCTGCACGCACGAACACACCTTTTGAAATTAAACCAGGTGTCATGTATTTCCAATCCATTTAAGAGCACTGCTATTTTCCGGAGTGGTCCAGATCTGGGAACGGGACCAACATTTTGTTTTTGTCAAAACTATTGATGCGCAGACAGTACTAATTGCGAAGGCGCGGGGTCGTCCGAGGATGAGCTGGACACGAGCTGCGTGGAGGAGATCGACCCCAGCGCGGAGGACAAGGAGCTGAAGCACCAGCTGCTGAGGAAATACGGCGGCTACGTGGGGAGCCTCCGCCAGGAGTTCTGCAAGCGGCGGAAGAAGGGGAAGCTCCCCAAGGAGGCCCGCCAGAAGCTGCTGCACTGGTGGGAGCTGCACTCCAAGTGGCCGTACCCCTCTGTACGTACGATCATCCTAGCTACATGCCACCATTGAATTTCTCGGGTAGGTGTCGGCGTCGTTTGGTTTCAGTAGCTGATGATGTTGGTGGTGGTGCATATGTGCAGGAGACGGAGAAGATCGCGCTGGCGGAGTCGACGGGGCTGGACCAGAAGCAGATCAACAACTGGTTCATCAACCAGAGGAAGCGGCACTGGAAGCCGGCGCCGGAGGACATGCCCTTCTCCGTGATGGACGGCGGCGTGGGCGTGGGCGTCAGCTTCCTCCCCGCCCCGCAGGGCCCGGCGCTGTACATGGACAGGGCGCCCTTCATGGTGGACGGCATGTACCGCCTCGGGTCGTGAGGCCTCTCTCCCTTTCTCCATCGGACGGGGACTGCCGGCCGGTGCCGTCGGCGTGGTACGTAAGCTCCATGCATGGCAACGGCATGCGGCCGGTACGTGCTTAACGTACTTAGTCTGACGACGACCGCTCAATATTATGGTCCTTCCGTAAATACTCCATATATATCTGCCGTTCACGTTGAACAAGTCTGCCAAGTAGGAAATATATATATTTGATTTTCCATCAGCCTGCCTGTGCCCAGGTAAATAGGTGGTCGACATCGATGCATGCTAAGACTGCTCGTAATAGTCGTTGTTTCAGCACTAGTGCAACATTATTTTGCTAGCTAATGGCAAGTCAGATCAGGTGTACTGCATGCATCTACATGGCTGGCTCCTTTCATCATCAACAGATAAATTCATGGAGATGAACAAACTGTCTCACTGATGGGCCCCTGAGATCCATCCATGCCGGCCCGATCAACGTGTGCTTGCTACACGGTACACGTACGCGCTGTTGCTGTGCGTGCTGTTGCTTTCCCGGGGAACGGTCGAAGCTGCTGAACAGTGCCGCAAAACAGGCCCCGGATCCGCTTCTCAACGACGCCGACACCCCCGGCAGAGCGGGCCGGATGCGTGTGTTGCCGTCGGCGCCACTGTATGGCATTGCCGCGCGCACAGTGGCGGCGGCAGCGGCGATTAACTAATTGTTCATGCACGATGCATGGCCGGCGCGATGGTTGCGGGTCGTCGGAAGGAGGCTCGTACTGCTTGCTAGTTGCTACTGTAGTACAGTCTACTGTTGTAGCCCACGGAAACCGTGCGCCCTGCGTCCTGTGTCCTCTCTGTGACAGCGAAGTTGGAGCTGCAGCATTTAACTGGCTGGCATGCTAGCTAGTGCCTGCTTGCCTGGGGATCGAAACATAATGGTCGCACAAACTAACTCACAAAGTTCACGAGGAAACGTACTGATGTCCTTGGGACCTGGGAGTAAGTATGTCGCGGGGGCTAGATTTAGGCTGGACCCATGCGCGGCGCGGCTGAATAGTGGCTTAGGCTGCGAAATGTCACTTTGGAACACGGGTGCCAGTGAGCACTTTATTTAAATAGTTTCCAAAATCACATTTTGAATTTAAAAAAATGCTTAAATGAATTTTACATGGTAATATGGATGTATACTGTACGCTTGCAAAGTTTGATGATCAAATAAGTTTAACACGCCAACTATACAAAAAATTCGTCATGCGTGGATTTTTAGCAGTTAACAATGCATGTACTGTTCATCTTCTCAAATCATGAATTTGTCATTTTTATGTAGCTCACATGTTATTTTATTTCATCATAGAACTTTACACATATGTGGTATATGTCCATATTATTATGTAGGATTTGCTCGAGCATTTTTTCAAGCTTCAAAACATCATTTTTAAACTTATTCAAATAAAGTGCTCGCTTTATTTCAAAACCGTCGGCTACTCAGTTTCAAGGCATTGTGGGTGGAATTGCGAGGAAGCTACCAACTTGGCGTGCAACTACTATGGATACATCCGGGAGGCTAGAATTGGTGCAGTCCGTCCTATGCACGATGCCCATTCACACCATGATGGTGCTGAATGTTCTACCGGACGTGTTGGCAGGCATTACCAAGATATGCATAGGGTTTCTGTGGGTTGCACAGGCGGAGGTGCAGGGTGGACACTGCGTTGTCGCATGGAATTCAGTGTGTATGCCCAAGTGGGCTGGAGGGTTGGGCCTCCCAGATCATAGACTACCCACAGTGGGAGTAACATAGGTAATAACATCACACATATTTAGGTCAAATAGATGATGTGGCATGCAATAAATGAAGAAAGAGATGAAAATGGTAACATAGCTAGTTACTACTAGTATGAGTAACATCACACATATCAAGTCAAGATGTGTCTATAGCCTAATAAATGAAGTGTTGCATGTTACCACACATATGTTACTCCCCACTATAGAGGTAGTAACATAGGCTAGTAACATGGGCATGTTACTAGTCTATGTTACTACCCATTGTGGCTAGTCTAAGTGGATGAACATCACCCTGGGGTCTAGGTGGCTTTGGCTGAAGAGGACAGACACATCCAAACCGTGGGCTCAGATCGAAATTTCGGTGCTTAAGGAATCTACACAAATTTTTCCATGTTGCGGTGCATGTGGACATGGGCAACGGGAGCACAGCTTTTTTCTAGGACGACCGTTGGCTCCATGGACTGTGGATAGCAGAAATTGCACCATGGATCTATGGTTGCATTCGACCTCGAATTAGGGCCACGAGATCGGTCAAGGAGGCTTTGGAAGGGCTTTGGCCAAGGGATGTTTGGGCTAGACCTGAGTCACGAGGAGATTGAGGAGTATCTAGACCTCTGGGAGCGCGTCTCTTCAGTAATGTTGGTGGATAACAAACAAGATGTGGTGCGATGGACATGGGAGGCTTCGGGTGACTACTTGGTGTGATCAGCCTATGCATCGCGATTTGTCGGCCGACGGCATGATCTTGTGGCAACGGTGATCTAGGACTCTTGGCACCTTTGAAGTGCAAGTTCTTTGCCTAGCTTACGTTCCGTAATAGATGTTGAACCTCGGATTGGTTCGCCGGGAGGGGCCTTCCACATCAGGCGGCGTGCCCCTTTGCGATCAAATGCCTGACTTGTGTTTTCGCATGCACAATTTGGCACATCATCTTGCAAGCTTGGGGGAATGCAGAGTGGATGCCGACGAGCAACGATTTGTTGTTGTTGTGGTGCACGAAGTCGAGGGGTTTGCCTACATGTCTTCGAATGACTTCCATGCCCTCCTGATCTTAGTTGCTTGGCAGTTGTGGAAGCACCAGAATGACATTGTATTCGCTCACTAGGGTACAAGAGGAAGGAAGGAGTTGGCAGTCAGTAGGTCTGTTCGGTGGAGTGGGAGATAGGCTTGAGAGCTTGTATAGGTGGGGAGTAAGAGCAACTCCAATGGGGCAACCCATTTCGTCCGCGGCCGTCCGTTTGGGCCGGCGCGGACAGAAAAGGTGGCCCAACGCGTCGACCCAAACGGACGCGCGTCCGTTTTTCGTCCGCGGGCGACCCATTCTCGGCCCATTTTTTAGCCTGATTTGCGTCGGCGCGGACACGCGACGGACGCGCGCGCGGTCGCCTACTCCTGTCCCCGGGCCCGCTGGTTTGTGGCACATTGGCCTCCCTCCCCCCGGCCAACAAGCAACCCTCGCCCCCACCTCCTGCGTCACCGACGCCGCCGCCCATTTTTGCGGCGACTCTTCCAGCCGCCGCCGCCTCCACATCCGCCCAGCAACGCCGCCCCTACCCCCAGTCGCCTGCCGCCGCCGTTTTGCCGCCGGGGAGCAAACTGGTTCCCGCCGCCACTTCCCCCACCGCACAGCCGCCCGCGACCAAGAAGACGCCTCGCCGCCCCCGCCACATACGACCGGCACGCTCGTCGGACGCCGGCAGGGCAACTACCTGGTCTGTGCGCGCCGCGTCTTCCCTCGCCGGCCGTCTCCTTCTTCGACGCCCGCAAGCTGTTCGACAGTTTGCCAAGGTACGAAAATGGACTCCGCCGACGAGTTCTTTTTCCACAATTTCATTTGCGACTCCGACGATTCGTCGTCCGACGACGAGGAGGAGATATTGGCTGCCGTGTTGGTCCATCACCACCTCAACAACCAGCGGTCGTTGTTCCGTGGCTCCATTCCGGGCCACCTTCCGGCGTTGAATCGTAACCGAGAGAGTGGGCATTTCCTTCTCTGGAAGGACTACTTTGATATAACAAACCCATTGTTCAAACATCACAAATTCCGCCGCTGGTTCCGTATGAGTAGGCATGTTTTCAACCGTATTAGAGAGGGAGTGGTCGGCTATGATGACTACTTCGAGTGCAAAGAGGATGCCGTCGGCAAGATTGGTTTCTCCTCTTATCAGAAATGCACTGCCGCCATCCGAATGCTTGCATACGGAGAGCCCAGTGATCTCATTGACGAGTACGTCCGTATGAGCGAGTCTACATGCCTAGAGTCCCTGTATAAGTTCTGCAAGGTTGTGATTGCTGTGTTTGGCCCTGAGTACTTGAGAGAGTCGACAGCTGCAGATACAGCCCATTTGTTGGCGATGAATGCTAGCAGGGGCTTCTCGGGGATGCTTGGCAGCATAGACTGCATGCACTGGGAGTGGAAGAACTGCCCTTCTGCTTGGCAAGGGCAGTATAAGGGACATGTCAGGGCTTGCACTGTCATACTAGAGGCCTTGGCGTCTCAAGATCTTTGGATCTGGCACTCTTTCTTTGGCATGGCTGGATCACACAATGATATCAACGTGCTTCAGCGGTCGCCGGTGTTTGCTAGGCTTGCCGAAGGCAACAGCCCACCGGTGAACTTTACTGTCAACGGCCACAACTACGACAAAGGGTACTATTTGGGTGACGGTATATATCCTCAGTGGACCACTATTGTAAAGACAATACCCAACCCTGTTGGAGAGAAAAGGAAAAGATTTGCCCAAGAGCAAGAGAGTGCTAGAAAGGATGTCGAGCGTGCCTTTGGTGTTTTGCAATCTCGATGGGGCATCGTTCGGTATCCTGCTAATACTTGGAGCACGCAGAAACTATGGGAGGTGATGACTGCTTGTGTGATCATGCACAATATGATCGTAGAAGACGAGCGTCCGGAACGTCTGTACGATCAAGGCTTTCAGTTTCAGGGTGAGAATGTTGTGCCTGAGCATGGAGTAGCGGCAACATTTGAGCAGTTCACTCAGTTTCATGAAGACATGCGTGATTGGGAAACTCACGTGCAACTGCAAAATGATTTGGTTGAGTATATGTGGACTCATGTGGGCAACCAATAAATGTATCTTCTTTTATTCGTTTGCAAAACTATGTGAAACATTTTTATTTTTATTTGGCCTGTAAAACTATACTATTTATTTGGGCGGACTATTTTGTTTGTTAAATTTTCATTTCACAATATGTTGAATGCAATGCAAAATTGGGCGGCCAGCCGGCCACGCTTGCACATATGGGTCGGCGCGTTGGGCGTGCTGCCGACCCATATTAAAAACAGGGCGGACGCCGGGCGGGCAGCCGACCCAAACGGACAAAAAACGGACGAAATCGCCGTCCGTTTGGGTCGGCCCGTTGGAGTTGCTCTAAATGAGTATGTTTTACCTTCGGGCTTGAAGCACTTTGTAAAACCGTGGACAGTGGCGGAGCCAAGGGGGGGCGAGCAGGGGCCTGGCCCCCCCTAACGATCAAGGGAACATTTGTACGCAACGGTTAATTAGGGAGCAACTAGTTAACGAGCGCTCCTTCGGAAGCCTCGCAACGATCAGCGCCATTTGGCGCGCTCTCAGCCATTCACCACGTGTCGCGCTCTGGATGCTCCCTCCAGATTTTGTTTTTTTATTTTTCCGCACGCGTTTTCGGCTTTTTAAATGGTTTTTTCCCGGGTTTTTTCGACGTTTTGGTTTTTCCCCGGTCTTCCTTAGCGTTTCGACCAAATTTTTTTTTGAAAAAAAACATTTTTTTCACGAAAAAACGTGTTCACTTTTTTTCTTTCGTGAAAAGTCATGTTTTTTTTTCGCGAGAGTCACGGCCGTGCCTTTCGGAAACGAAAAAAAACGCGTTTTCTGTTTTTTTTTCTTTCGCGAGAGTCACGGTTTTACTTCCGCGAGAGGCACGGTTGTGCTTTCGTGAGAGTCACGGCCGTGCTTCTCGGAAAGGAAAAAAAACGCGTTTTTTGTTTTTTTTTTCTTTCGCGAGAGTCACGGTTTTGCTTTCGCGAGAGGCACGGTTGTGCTTTTGCGAGAGTCACGGCCGTGCCTCTCGGAAAGGGAAAAAATACGCGTTTTCTGTTTTTTTTGCTTTCGCGAGTCACGGTTTTGCTTTTGCCAGAGGCACGGTTGTGCTTTCGCGAGAGTCACGGGCGTGCCTCTTTCGAAAAGGGAAAAAACGCGTTTTCTGTTTTTTTTTCTTTCCCGAGAGTCACGGTTTTTGCTTCCACGAGAGGCACGGTTGTGATTTCGCGAGAGGCACGGGCGTGCCTCTTTCGGAAAGGGAAAAAACCGTGCTCCCGGTTTGGTTTTTTCGTCCGGTTTTTTTCGTGAAAAAAAATTTCGTCAAAACCTATCAACATGGGATCTAGTTTTGAAGATCTCGACGCGAGGAATCCAATGGTGAAAACGGTTTGAGATTTGGACGCACGGTTTAAGAGATAAAACGTTTTGAATAAACGAATCTACGAAAAAAGGACCTGGGAGATGAAGTGTTCTTTGCAACGAGTACTCCCTAATTAGTGATTTCGTGTTAATTAGCGATATGATCTGTAGGTACAACGTGCTCGGCCCCCCTATCTTTGCGTGAATTCTGAAGAAAGGAAAAAAAGGCCCATGTACAAGCCCATTAGTTAGTTGTTTTCTAAGTCCATGGCAAAGCAGATTACACGATTGGCCTCCGTCAAGTCTCCTGGCGCTACGCATTATCTCCGTGATTAGCATGAGCGTGGATTAGCGATGCGCCGCTGCTGTCCTATGCCTTCGCCGCCGGCCGGCATGCCTCTTGTCTTCCCTCTTAATAAGATCTTGCTCATACGACGACGACGACGACGCAGGCTGTTTCACTCGCAATTATTCCGGCTGCGGCCAATGAAATAGACAAGGTAAACACATCACACAATGTACTAATCTCTCTCAGTTCTCCTCTTGTATCATGTTGAATTTCTACATCGGATATTAGTTATTTTGGTTGTGTGATTTATGCGTCGCTGCGCTAGGGTATAGGCACCTGAAGTCGCTCGAAAGCTCGATCCGTCAATGCTTCGGCGAGCATTCGTAAACAGTGATGGTTGTCGCTGCGAACGACAAGCAGCCGATCTACTTCGACCTAGCTGGATTTAATTCTCTAGGTTTGTATTCTGGGTATGTTGATCAATTTTTGCTAACTGAACAATATTTTTTTTTCTAATACAATCAGTGATGATTTGCCGTTCAAACCTATGTAAAGTCAAACTAAAAGCCAATCATTTGATAATACAAAATTATTCTAGCTAGTTCATACATCTCAATTTTTCATATGACAATGTTGAATTGTTGACCAATTTTGTGTATGTAAGCAAAGTTAAATGCGAATGATCCTTCAATATAAAATTATTAGGTAGTATGTGAGGCACAAAATATTTTCTGGCTTCATTGCCATCTGGCCCCCATGCCTAAATCCTGGCTCCGCCCCTGACCGTGGATGGGTCTCTTCACCCGCTCTTCTTTCAATATATGATACGCATGCATGCGCATTTTTAAAAATAAATAAAAATAAAGCGCTCACTCCAAAAATGCATACTCCTTACAATGTGGCTGTCGCATCTGAAATGGAGAGCATGATTGATGATGTGGTTACGGATTTGGCGTCGCCTCATTGGCTACCACAGTTGGGTTTCAGGAGGGGCTCGCCCGAAGTGATGTATAGTACTCGCTGGTGTATGTGCGTTGTGACTTGTGAGCTTGTGGAAGGGGACGATGGCATGTTCACGTTTTTTTCAAGAAAATGCACCTAAATGTCATCTTATATCTGATAGTTATCAAGAAAAATAATAGCCAGTGGTCATTGGTAAAATATATCCAGCATAATCTTGCGGCAACGGTGATCTGGGACTCTCAGCACTCTTGAAGTGCAAGTTCTTTGCCTGGCTTGCATTCCGTAATAGATGTTGGACCTCGGATTGGTTGGCCAAGAGGGGCCTTCCACATCAGGCGGCGTGCCCCCTTTGCGATCAAATGCCCGAGTGCATTGGTCATATCCTACTGACTTGTGTTTTCACACGCTCAGTTTGGCACATCATCTTGCAAGCTTGGGGTTTGTCCATGTAATCACAGGTTTTTTTTAGGGACCATGTAATCACAGGTTAGTTCTCGTATATTTTATAACTAGTCGCGACTAAGAGCATCTCCAACAGCCACCGAACGCGCCGCGCGCTAAAACGGACTTTGCCGCGCGCTGGCTCCAGCAGCCGCGCTAAAATGCAGCGCGCGCGACTCGCACAAACAACATATGCATTTCAAATAGAAGCAAAAATGATCAAACTAAATCAACAATAAATAGTTCAATTTCGTTATTACAACCCAAACAAATAGTTTATCGTTCAGTACAACAAATAGTGCAATAAACACAACAAATAGTTCATGAACAATACAATGTCGAACGCACAAATCATGCTCTTTGTCGTCCATGCCATGCCCACCACTCCTCAATGAGATCCTTCTGAAGATCATTGTGCGCTGCGGGACGCCGAATGGCATGATAGGAGGCAACAAAATGGACCACCCTTTCAGCCCTCCGTCGCACTCGCACGGGATGTCCCAAGAGCTCATACTGTGAGTAGTCTAAATCTTGGCCACGCTCATTCTCGATGATCATGTTGTGCATGACCACACAAGCGTGCATGATGTACCAAAGCATTTTTTGATCCCAAAATCTAGCCGGTCCTCTCACAATAGCAAATTGGGCTTGTAAAATCCCAAAAGCTCTCTCCACATCTTTTCTAGCCGCCGCCTGAGCATTGTGGAAATCAAGATTTTTCTTACCTTCCTGCTTTTTCAACGGCTTCACGAAGGTTTGCCACTTTGGATAGATGCCATCCGCTAGATAATAGCCATAGTTGTATGTACGGCCATTTGCTACAAACTGCACCGGTGGCAACTCACCATTTGCAATCTTACTCATCAGTGGTGACCGGTTGACAACATTGATGTCATTCAAAGATCCAGGCATTCCAAAGAATGCATGCCAAATCCAAGTCTCTTGATCGGCAACCGCTTCAAGGATTATAGTGGAACCCTTTTTTTGCCCGTGGAATTGCCCATGCCATGCCTTTAGACAATTTTTCCAACTCCAATGCATGCAATCTATTGAGCCAAGCATGCCAGGAAAGCCGCGAGCTTTGTTCATCGTCAATAGCCTTGCGGCGTCTTCAGCATTGGGAGATCTCAAATACTCCTCGCCAAACACTTGCACAATTCCGACTGCGAAGCGCTTGACACACATGATGGCTTGGCTCTCACCCATAGCCAAGTGATCATCAACTAGATCAGGCCGGATACCGTATACCAACATACGCAAAGCGGCTGTCACCTTCTGAAAGGTGCTATGCCCGAGCTCTCCGGCGGCATTCCTCCTTTGCTGAAAAAACCGGTCATGACTCGCTAGTTTCTCTGCAATGCGCCTGAACAACTCGGTGCTCATCCTAAACCGGCGACGAAAGTACGACTCCGGGTATGTGGGATTCTCCACGAAACAGTGCCTCATCAATCTGTTATGGGCATCGATCCTATCCCTCCAAATTTTCTGCCGACCCATAACCGAACCACCGTGTTTCGATTTTTTATTGATATGCATAGCTAGGATCATTGCAAGATCCTCCTCCTCTTCCATATCAAATTCTTCTTCGGAAGAATCATACGACGAACTCATCTACAATGTTCAATACTATGCTATAAAAACTAGAATCAACATGCACCAAATTCATGACGTTTGAGCAATACATACCTTGCAGGCGTTTTGTCGAACACCTTGCGGGCGCCGAGCGGCAGCGAGCGCTCGGGCGCTGTTCGTCGGACGACGGACGCGCGTGAGGGGCGGCAGGACTAGAGGGGGGCGGAGAAGCCGCCGCGACGCGGGGATAGGCCGGGGAAGCGCCGGAACGGTCGCCGGGTGGCGCGGGCGGTGGCGGTGGCGCGGTTGGATGGGGGGTGGGAGTTGCGAGCGAGCGCGCGAGAGTCCAGCACGCGGGAGCGGGCGCAGCAAATAAGCGGCGCGTGATCCTATTTCGGCCCGCGCGCTGAACTAGATATGCCGCGCGCGTTGTTTTTGCGTGCCCGCTGAAGCCACTATACCGGTTACACGCGCGCTAAAACGGGCAATTTTACGGTGCGGCGCTAGCTTAGCGCGGCTGTTGGAGATGCTCTAACTACAATGGTAGAAACAAACAGACCAGAGAAGCATTTCCTCTCGCCGCCAATAAAAGAAGTAGCATGCTCGTGGGGCTATCCAGGCGTGCGGTGAGAGCTCCTATTTGCCACCCGCGAGCGGTGGTGGACCTTCACTGAAGACAGAGCAAATGGGCCGGCCCATTAGGAGGTAAACGAGCTCTAGATAAGTAAAAGAAATAACCGAAAAGTCATGCGCGAGCAAGAGCTCGCGACCTCCTTCTCGTGAACGAGTGCTACCAACTGATCAAACTGGTGAGTTCTAGTGATAGATTAGAGGCGCGATAGTTTAAGTTTCGTATTCTTTTGAAAAAATTCAAAAATAACATTTGTAATATCCGTTAAACATTTTCTTAATCTACGTTGAACATTTTAAATAATACACAAAGAACTTTTTGTATTAACGAAGATTTTTTAATATACGTTGAACATTTTTAAAAATGTATGAATATATGTGTTGAACAATTTTCGAATACGCATTGAATATTTACTAAAAAATCATTGAACAGGAACGAGCGCACCAGCGGAGCATGTGGGTCGGCCCATTTTAGTGGTAGGCACAATAGTTCTGCTTCCGGTTTTGGAACCTATAAGGTTAAAGCCGGTTTTTCCTTGGTTTCTTATTTTTAAAGTTTAATTTTACTTTTCCAAAAAAATCAGAAATTTCAAAAAATGTCCGCATTCCAGAATTTGTCCATATTTTTTTATTAATAGTGTTCGATTTTTAGAAAAATGTTCAGACATCTCAGTAGTTGTTCGAATTTTCAGAAGATGTTCCTGTTTACAATAAAATGCCTTTTTAAAATAATGTTCAGAATTTTGATAAATTTTGCATTTTCCAAATAAAATCACAATTTTAAACAACCTGCCCTTTTTATAAAAAAATGTTTGGAAAATTTTCAAAATTTCATGTTTTCAAAATTGCCTATGTTTTTAAACATGTTCAAATTTCAAAAAATCACAAATCTGAAATAATGTTCCATGATTTTCAAAAAATGTTTGATTTTTTTAAAAAATATAGTAATTTCGAAAATGTTCACGGTTTCAAAAAAAGTTTTGTGATTCTCAAAAAGTTCACGTTTTCCAATAATTTTTTGGATAGGTGTACAAAGACGAAAGAAAAGTACGGAACCTGCTTCCACGGCTCTACTGAAGAACAGAGCATCGCATCGAAATACAATACGTGTATAGGAACGGCTCAGGGCAAGTCAAATCGAACTGGCGGCCGCCGGGTGACAGAAGTAGCAACCGACTGTAATAAACAAGGGCCACAGGAAATCAGGATCGGATCTTCCTACTAGCGCAGCGTGTTGGACAGTAAAGGCACTGGAAATCAGAAATCGACCTAAAGCCACGCACACGATAAAAGATCCAAGGTCTCAGCTCGGTACCAAGAATAGGGAGTCTAGGACACTGGCGGTGAATATGCCAAGGCCGAGAGTAGTTATGGAGGGCTTCTGGGCTTGGGGCTGTGAGCGGTCATGAATTTTTACCGTACATTTCAGCGTGTCACACTTCTATGGAAATTGGAAGTACAACCAAAACAAGAGTTCTCAACTAGGACTTCCAGCCATACAACAAAAATCGCAATAAAATCAGCTACACCAGATAACACAAATTTCAAACAAAAAAGGAACACTGCATGGTCTAAACCTTTTTGTCAAATGTAGGAGTGTCCACATGGACCTTACTCCCACAACACAAACCAGATAACTCTGTTTGAGTTCCTGACAGATTCAGATCAAAAGCTACCAAGAAAAAATAGCAAACAGATTCAGATCAGAAAACTCAGTTTGAGTTTCCTGACGGGTTCTGAACGGCTGAAGATTTCTAAATTATGGAAGAAAACCAGTGCCTCAAAACTTATTTCTTCTAAAAAAATGGAGTGCTTCAAAACTAACTTTTCTAATGGAGTGCTTCAAGGTATGTCTACTGTATGTATGCTCCTTCTAATCTCTACCTGCTCAGGCTCACCAAGCGTGCACCCCCATCCCCTCTAGATGACATACCGGACTGCGAGCGAGCCCTTCCATCATGGAACCGTGAGCCGCCACCACCATAGCCTCCACGGGATCCCTGGCCACTCCTGTCGCTTTGGAACCTGTCGTTTTGGTAGCCACCACCACGACCAGAGCCTCCGGTTCGGCCGGCATAGCCTGACCTCCCACCGCCTCGCCGCCCTTGTGATGATACAAAGTTCTCCTGCCACTTGCCCAAACCGTACGAGTCTTGACCATCACCACCCCTGCGCCTTGGCGGTGCACCCTCAAGGGCGCCACCAGTCCTCGCCTCATACGCCCTCTCATTGCTCTCCACAAGGACAGAGAGCCTATCCGCCATCTGGAAGAATAGTCCCTGCAGCCTAGTTTGATCCACGTTCTGGAAAATGATGCAATTCGTTGGTTGGTCCCAGCTTGCATGAAGCTCCTCATGCATCATCATCTTGCTAACAATGCTGTGAGCCTGTTTCTCGCTGAGGTCAAACATCGTAGTGAGCTGGTCAAGGCTCAGGGACTCGTAGCAAGACGAGTAAGAAAACAGATAGGTTCTCAGAGCCTCTTCCTTGATCTTAAGCTTCAGCATTTCAAGAATATGCTCCTTGTTCCTCAAAAGCTTCCAGGTATCGAGTGATCTGATGACACTGAAAGCCTTCTCGTAGTCACCCTTACTGAGGGCTCTTGTGGCAGCCAATACATGGTCCCTCACAGTCTCCGGAGGACCAACAAAAGTCTGTCTCTCACTAATTTCAAGAAGCCTGCGGAATGTTTTGCTCATAGGCCTCCGCTTATCGAAAGCACTGGCAGCCATGTTGGGGACCTCAATTAGCATAGCACAAACCAAGTGTGTGGCTTCCAAAAGTTCAAGATTTATATGCATATGGTAAGGCATCATCCTTCTCCTCTCAAGTCTTTCCTGCAAGAATAAGAGTAACGATAGTGTGAATAGTGATGATCACTTTCCAAAAATATGTGTACATAGTATATCTTCTGAGAACAGCTTTATATATTAAATCCTGTAGCTAAACCCAAGAATTGGAGCAGATATATCAGTTATGGAAATACTTAGAGTAAGAGCTGATAATCTTTTCAATATGGATGAAACATCAGAGTTATTTCATGTAAAATCAGGATTCAAGTATTTGAAAATTCAAAAAGAACGAGTAGCAAGTAATGAAATAACAAATAAATGCACGAATAGAAAGTCTATTGAGGAATTCTGTTAACAGACTTGTTCTAGTACAGAAATAACTCCTTTTCCAAGTATGAATGTTTTATGCAGGACTAGGTGACAACATACTGACCAGTGTGTGGCTACCCAAATAAGGGACAAAGAAAGTGTGTGTTCTGGGGGTAGGAAGTTCACCTGTTCAGGAGTTTTGTCATGGTATCGGCTGTGCTGTACCCCTTGTGCAAGCAACTCTTTCACTCTCCCAAATGAATATAGCTCAGACAGGCAACCATGAGCTTCAGCGATATAACCAGCCCTGAAAGCACATAACCCCAGTTGGGCCATGACCCTGTTGTATAAAATCTGTGATGATATGTCCATAAGTTGAACCCCATCTTGTAAACGACTCATTAAGATCAAGTCACGAGCCACTGAAAATTCATCAGAGATTGCATAGTGATATATCTGACACAGCATTGCTCGGGCTTTGGTCCTTTCATCTCCATGCTTGTAAATCAGAGACATCAGATCATCCATCAAAGCTCTGTTGCTTGGTGGGAAAGTAGG
Source organism: Aegilops tauschii subsp. strangulata (assembly GCF_002575655.3). Taxonomy (NCBI): domain Eukaryota; kingdom Viridiplantae; phylum Streptophyta; class Magnoliopsida; order Poales; family Poaceae; genus Aegilops; species Aegilops tauschii. Next base: position 494,123,723 of record NC_053039.3, read on the forward strand.
CTTCCTAGGCACAACCTCTGGAATCACAACAAATGGTGGCGGTCCCCTATTGTCATCAGCTTCTTGATGCTCCTCACCAGCCTCAGTATCTCCATCATCCATGCTAAGTTCGGTCTGCTCGGCCAGTTTCCTCATTGCATCATACACTTCTTGAGGTTTGTAGTAGACTAGTTCAACACGACGCAATGCAACCTTCGCAGCAGCCTTAAAGTTCTGAACCCTTTCTTGGTAATCTTGGACATTCTGTGCAACCACCAAAAACAAGGGTTCGTCTCTAAGCCTCTGAACATAATCTTTTGTATATGGATCGCTGCACTGTAAACTCTTGAAAAATTCAGAGTCAATTCTCTCCAGAAACGCAACAAGGTCACCTGTAACATGGATCATTCCATCGTAGGCAGCACCCTTCTGAGTTTCCTTCTCATCAGGCTCCACTGAGGTGTCTACAACAATATTAGGATATTGTTGCAGTATATCAAGCACAAGAAGCATATTATCAACACATTTCTTCCACACGTTGATCGGCATATGACCAAGTAAGCTAGGATTGACATCAAACTGAGCAGAAATCACATGAAAAATAATTTCAAGCTTCTGGGCAGGGGTTTTTGCCACACGAGTCAAAAATGTTAGCTGCTCCACACGCTCAATTCTCCCAGTGCCCTTCTTACCCCTCGACGCCACAATCTCCTTAAGCTTTTTATCAACAATATCCCATGTGATCTCACTGGGGTCTTTCAAGAACTGTTTGTCCATAATCTCATCTTTCTTGCTCAACTTCTTTTCCCAGGCTCCACCCAGTTCACTCTTATTGTCATCGCTACTGTCATCTGGATCTGGTTCAGGATCCACAATATCTACGTCACTACCATCATCACCACTATCATCATCCGAAACCTTGTCTGCAATGTGATCTTCAAAACTCTCTGGATTATCTCTGCACTTCTGGATCAGGTCTTCATACTGCTTATTGTTCTTCTTAAGTTTTTGTCTCACTGCATTGTGTGCCTTGGAGTTGCTGCTGCTCATCTTCGTCTTGGCTTCCTTGTTTGCAAGAGCCTCAGCAAGGAAGTCCTCCAGTAGTACCAGAGTTGTGATGTACCTATTTGGAATTTTGGTAGATTCGTTGACACGAACAACCTTCTCAAGCTGCTTATTGAGCTTGTCAAAACTCTCTTGCAAGCTAATCCAGTCATTGATCTTCATTGCATTGCGCATCTGGTCGGCAGTAGCTTTCATCTCGTCATTGCGCTTGTCCTTCAACGAGCGAATCACACGATGGCTCTCAGTATCAGAGTCGTCACTGTCATCTGAATTCAAATAGCGGTTCTTGGACCCATCACGACCCCCATCACCAGCTTCTGATTTTTCACTGTCGCTCCCTTGTTCTGACTCAATCTCGTCCACCTCCTCCTCGGAGTCACTGTCTCCCTGATATTGGGTAGAACAGAACAAAGATAAAAGGTATTAATGCATTTGACGAGGACGAAATTTATACATATTAGTTACTGTATAAGGATGAAACAAAGAATTGGAGTCAGCGACTAAGTACCTGTCCCCAAAAACGAGATGCCATGGCTGTTGTTTGTTTGTTATCCTTCAGCTAGATTCAAAGCTCTGCAAAAGTAATACAGGTAGAGACAGAATTATAATCAGAACAAACTACAGAAGAAAGCACACGGAGTTTAATTGAACCACAGGCTGGCAGAACGAATAACTTATATCCTCAGAACACACAGTTGACTCTAACGGAATAGCAGAACCATGCTTAGGGACTGATTCAGATGGACCAATCAACCTCAAAGACAAACAATAGCTCATCAGAAGCAGTTAAACAAGACAACTAAGTTCGCGTCTATGAGCATATAGACCTATAAACTGATAAACTATACGGTTTAACCTAAACATAAACCAACTGGATTGAGGAATCGCAAGGGGCCGCGACCAAACACGATACGTCGGCTAAGCATAGAGTCTGCGATATCCCACGGAGTCGGGGTGGCGCCCGTCCTGTCGTCGGCTGCTAGGGCTGGGACACGGCGGCGGGCTGGCGCGCGACGAGGCGGCGGCGTCGAGAGCGCTGGCCGCCGGGATGCAATGCTAACTCGGAGAGAAATTCGATCGGGTCGATTTTACCTTGCCTTGAGTCGCGACGGCGGAGCGGAGCAGGCTCGGATCTAGCGGAGATGGGAGGCGTTCGGCGGCGGAAGGCGTGCAGGGGGCGACGGCGTGCTGCGTGCAGGGCGGAGGCGCGGAAGGACTGTAGAGGTGGAGAGGGTTAGGGTTTGGTTTCGGAAGCGTTTTTGTATGAGGGCTATTTTTTTTCTCAAGAGATTTTTTTTTTTGCATATTTTCTCAAGAGATGGTCGCGCTGGACTCTTGGCGGGCTGGGTCGGGCGTTTGGGGTAACATGGCACATGGGCTGGTGAGGCTGGGCCTGTGTCCTCCTTCCGAATTTTCTGAAGAGATGGTCGTGCTGGACCCATATTTTCTTGTTTCGTTTTTTTTATTTTTATTTTTTCCTTCCTTTTTGTTTTTCCTTCTTTAAATAATTTGGGATTTCGAAAAAGTTTCAAAATTCAAACAAAAATGCGAATTTTGAAAAAGTTCGAGGAGCCAAAAAATGTCCTTGAATTCGAATAATATACACGAATTTGAAAGCTGTTTGTAATTTCAAACAATGTTCGTGAACTTGAATATTTATGAACATTTTGGACTCACCAGCAAGCAGACGGAGGCCGAAGTTGCATACATCCCAATGGAGGACACGGCCTATGATGAGCCAACGCCACCCTCCTCGTCGATTCATGCGCATCACCATGGGCTAGGCCCGTGCTCACTGCACCGAAATGATGTTGGCCGGGCGGGAGGCCTTGTTCCGGCAGACGCGGGCCGACAAGGAGTACAACCTCTGCCTCCTCGAGGAGCACCCGCGCGCGGAGGAGCAACTTGCCATCGACATGGCGATCGTGTTTGACATGGACGTGGCCAAGCAGGAGGCGTTAGTCCACTCCTATCGCACCGCCTGCGACCGCTGGCGGTACCGCCAACATCAGGCAGAGCTAGAAGCCGCCTTTAAGGAGACCGACGAGGCGACAGACGAAGTCTACAGTAAGAGCGAGGACGAGGACGACATCGCTAGCTCCCTTACGCCCGCGCCCCGCCGCAGCGACCATGAAACTGACATGTTCAAGGGCATCGCCGGCTGCGAGGAAGAGTAGAGCATGGAGGTTGCCGGCGCTTGGGTCGCAGGAAGACTGCTGCTCTTTCGCTCCCGCTGAAGCCAAGCTCGGCGGGCTCATCATTGTCGCCCGATTAGCCGCTTGCAGGCTGCGGAGGCGGAGACGGAGCTTCAGTTCCCGGGGCTCATGGCCTGCCGGACATGGAAAATGGGCGCCGACGGTCATTTAAGTTAGATTTAGAGTCCGGTCTAATTCAAATATGTCGAAAACCGTGGCGGGGAGGCGACGTGGCGTTATATAGTGCAAAAAGTCACTTTGGAGGATGAGCTCAAGTGAGCCTTATATTTTGAGTAGTGCCAAAATAGTACTTTGGAGTTTTCAAAAAATTGAAAAAAAATTCAACACGTTTGTATGGATGGATATTACAGATGTGCATATTTTGATGCTGAAATAAATAACCACGCGAGTTACACAAAACATGAGAAGGTCGTGATTTTGGAAAGATGACCCGTGCATGTTTTATTCACTATTTAGAAATCACCATTTTATCATTTTTGTATAGCTCACATGTTTACTGATTTCATCACTAAACTTTATAGATGTGTAATATACATCCATAGGATCTTGTAGTTTTTTTTCCAGAATATTTGAAACTTTAAGTGTGATTTTTAAACTATTTAAAATAAAGTCCTCCAATGCACCTGGCTCCCAAAAATCCACTCTCGATATAGTGTTGCTATAGCGTGATATAGCTTCGCTATAACGGATTTTAAGGGCTGCGCTATTTTGTTATAGGAAGCTATCATAGGAGCAAGTAAACCACATGCCATGGTTAGTTCACAATCTTAGCATAACAAAGGAAAATGTCAATTTTAGTTCCTCAAGTGGAGAAAAATTGTCACAAAAAAACTAGTAATATTATTATTATTATTATTTATTGTTGGCCCCTGAATATGTTGTAAAGAAGAAAAATAACTTCGAGAAGGGATCCACAATTACAACAATCTATGAGCAAGCATGCGTGAAGAAGAAGGAAAACCAAGGGTACAAACTCAGAAAAGGCAAGGCTTTTGAGAAGGAGACCAAAACGCCTCCCAATACATCGGCGCCAAGGGAATGAAGCCTCGCGGAATATGTAGACGGTTGAACTAATGAAGATCTAAAACCCTAGGATGAAAAGAAAAGAAAACTATTATTACTACAGAAAAGTTACTAAGGGTGAGAACTATAACGAAAACATGTGGAAAATTCCAAATGAGAATATAAAGAACATAAATGTAATGCAACGAGGGAATTAGAGAATATCGCACGCATAATCAATACACATTTATGAAAATCACTATTTCTTAATCATTCATTATTGTTCTGAAATCACTGGTAGTTCTTTTTTCAATTCTATCATTTTCATTTCTATTTTTTTTCAGTTACGTTGATATCAATATTCTCTTAAATATTTTTATTTATTTGTTTTTGTGGGGGAAATCATTTGTTAAGAAATGTGCTTTACCTTGTTATTCTAAGCTGTGTTGTCCCGACTACCACGTGTGCAACACCACATCATCGGTCATACACCCCCAATTCTAAATATACTAAACCTAGCTAGGATTCCTTTTTACAGTTTTTTTGACTTTTTCTTGCAGTGAAAACTCAGCCAATGGGAAGCCGACACGTTAATTAGCGGGGGAAATTGCAGGGTACGCCTTGGGTGCACTTAGCGATCTGTGTCGATAGCGATTAGCGGATTGGTTTTCTCTTCTCCTCTCGATTACCTCCGCGTGTCGATGCTTCTCTCGAAGGTCCGGGTGGGCTCTCGGCCTCCACCGCCCACCGCTCAACCGTCGATGCACCGCTTCACCGCCATATCTCCCTATAAATGGCTCCCGTCTCTCAAGCTCGCTTCAGCGCCCATACCCATCACGCAGCGCCCACACGCACCAGCAGGGAGCGGCGGTGACGGCCATGGGAGGCCTCAGCCAGCACAGGTCCGGACGAGGTGGTGCTGGCAGCCGGCGAGGTCCCCTCGGTGCGCGGCGTGGTTCGTAGCGGACCGCGCCGCGGCGAGGGCGACAACCAGCGCAGGCCATGCATGGCACCGCGAAAGCAAGCACGAGGCCATGGAGGGGCTCACGCAGCGCGCGGCAGGGCATGTCTAGGCGGAGCTAGCGTTGCGACGGCGGCAGGTGCGTGCGAGCGGTGACCCTGAGAGGGGACTTGCGGCGTGACTGCGGCATGCAGCAGTGGGGATCTCCCCAACGTTCCTACCCCTCTTCTGATATGGGGAACCATGGATTACCGGTTTCTTGCTGAATCTTTAGTCGCGTGGAAATGGCGTCTCGGCATGGACGCGACGGTGCGGCCACCGGCGCCCTGCGTCCTCCACCGGTGTCTCATGCACATGCCCCTGCCCCCTTTCTTTGGTCGTCCACACCGTCTCCGTCTCAGCCGGTGGATGTCCATATGCCGGATAACGAGTGCAGCGGAGATCACGGTCTGTCCTGCCAGTCCTCTGTCACTTTTTCCGGTGGCTTTACTACTACTCATGCAGGTGGAGTTCACATGAAGGAGCTTGCCATGGCCCAAGCATCATTCTGGGCGTAGCTGCCCACCCCCGTGTGACGCTTGCTCCAACGCAGACCAAGTGTTCAGCGTAATGCCAGAAGGATTTGCCTGAGCAGCCGTTGTTCCGCCAATCCTCTGTCGACATTATGCATTTTGCCGGAGCAGCCGTTGTTCAATTTGTGGAATTTAGTCAGACTGGTGGCATTCCTTAATTTCTGATTCCTGTTTATGTTTGGTATTGATTATAATGGCCTGTGTGAAGAGCATTAGGATAGACAAGCAAGCCTTTTGACATTCATGTTGTGTATTTTGTTTCTCTGAGCTATGTTGCCTATGATTTTGAATTTGAATGGGTCTGCGGCTTCTGTTCACTGAACAAATAAATGCATGTATAGATGATAGCCTTTTTTCCCCTTGGATTAAAGAAAGGATTAGTAGTACTTGTGACTGTTTTTCTTATTGGTATTCAAACAAGAACAAATCACTGTTGATGTTTAAACTCTCTAGAATTCCTAAATTCTAATATTTCTCTTAAACTTCTGGTAAAGATTTGGAGCTGTAAATTATTTATTCTGGCAAATCTAACTGCTGCTTCTTTTGCCTAGCATCCTTTCGATGAAATATTTCCAGTCACTAGACTATACTTGCTATTCCAAGCACATACAGGCCTACGGATGTCCAGTAAGAGAAGGTACAACAAATTCACTTGGTTTGTGAATGTCCTTGGGGTTTGTATTAATATAAGCTAGCAACTTTTCATATGTATGCCAGGTTATCTTCAAGTCATAGAAGCATTGTCGAGCCCTGGAGCTGTGACAGCGCCGTCCCAGCCACCGACGTCCTCTTCCATGCCCTGGCCATCCAGGCGGTGTGCCACGGCTATCGTACCCCAATAATGATGACGAAGAGGTCTTCCTGCTTCAAAAACAGGGCTTCCCCACGGCGTCCTCCTGGATGTTGATCGTGTCCTTGCACCGGCGGCAGCCGGAGCATGAGAGGTACGCCCAGAGAGACATGGCCTTGGATTGGAGCATTGCAGGCATCGATCCTCTTCGTGTACGGTGGCGTAGGGCTCAGCCCGATGAGCTGCAGTTCACCAGTTGATTCCTTACCTGTAAGATGAGCAAGAAGGAAAATAGTTTGTGCTATATATACAACTGAACTGGACAATCACATAAAAGGTAGATATTTGCACATCTGATTTCTTTTGTGTAGTCTGGGTACTCTTCCCCATGGTGTTAAAAATATACTGCATATGTTTGTTAAGCTGTATGACTTACGTGAGTTTGTAGCACACTAAGTTAACCCAAGAATTTGTTGGTTATTTGGCCTTGCTTGAGCACGGTTGGTGAAAGCAGCAATTCTTGCTTTGATTTTTGTTGTTCAGTTAAATCATTCACATGACTACCTCAATTGTAGATGCCAATAAAATTTCCTATAAACTTGATCAAAGTATACAAATATTAATTTACGCAAAAACTAACATGCAATGTACATACCCATTTGATTATTTTGGATGCCAATCAAATGGCACAATTTTTGTGGCATATAATCAATATTTTGTTGATCAAATCAAGCGTCGGTGTTGTTCTTAAAATACGTGGAAGTGTTATAAACCTGATGGAAGGAGTACTACTGTTTAATCGAGGTCAGGGACCAAGCTACAACACCCCTGTTGCAATTGCAACATGATCCTTGTTGCAATCCAAACATGAATTCTTTTTCGAGTGTTTTTGGAAGGCTCCAACATGACCATTTTGGAACAAGAGCCTCATTACAAATGCAACATGCCATTTGTTGCAAAAGAAGCATATCCACTCGCGACCGTGTCCGCCGTGTCCATGACCCGCAACCGCACCCCAGCCAACCACACCGCTGCGGCCGCCTACCCTCGCCGCCGTCAATCGTCACTATGGTCGCCTACCTTCACCACCGTCACTCATTGCAACACTAACCTCGCCGTTGCGGGGGATCAAGCTGTTGCCACGGTGTTGGGGAACGTGGTAATTTCAAAAAAAATCCTACGCACACGCAAGATCATGGTGATGCATAGCAACGAGAGGGGAGAGTGTCGTCTACGTACCCTCGTAGACCGTAAGCGGAAGCGTTATGACAACGCGGTTGATGTAGTCGTACGTCTTCACGATCGACCGATCCTCAGTACCGAACGTACGGCACCTCCGCGTTCAGCACACGTTCAGCTCGGTGACGTCCCGCGAACTCACGATCCAGTAGAGCTTCGGGGAAGAGCTTCGTCAGCACGACGGTGTGGTGACAGCGTTGATAAAGTTACCGACGCAGGGCTTCGTCTAAGCACCGCTACGATATGACCGAGGTGGATTATGGTGGAGGGGGGCACCACACACGGCTAAGAGATCAATGATCAATTGTTGTGTCTCCAAGGGGTGCCCCCTCCCCATATATAAAGGAGTGGAGGAGGGGGAGGGGGCTGGCTTCCTATGGCGCGCCCCATGAGGAGTCCTACTCCCACCGGGAGTAGGACTCCCCCTTTCCAAGTAGGAGTAGGAGAGGAGAAGGAAGGGAGAGAAGGAGAGAAGGAAAGGGGGGCGCCGCCCCCCTCCTTGTCCAATTCGGACTAGAGGGGGAGGGGGGCGCGGCTGCCCTGGCCGCCCCTCCTCTTCTCCCACTAGGGCCCATTAGGCCCAATATACTCCCCGGGGGGTTCCGGTAACCCCCCGGTACTCCGGTATATGTCTGAAACCTCCCGAAACATTTCCGGTGTCCGAACATAGTCGTCCAATATATCGATCTTTACGTCTCGACCATTTCGAGACTCCTCGTCATGTCCGTGATCATATCCGGGACTCCGAACTACCATTGGTACATCAAAACACAAAAACTCATAATACCGATCGTCACAGAACTTTAAGCGTGCGGACCCTGCGGGTTCGAGAACTATGTAGACATGACCGAGACACGTCTCCGATCAATAACCAATAGCGGAACCTGGATGCTCATATTGGTTCCTACATATTCTACGAAGATCTTTATCGGTCAAACCGCATAACAGCATACATTGTTCCCTTTGTCATCGGTATGTTACTTGAAGGAAATATGCCCTAGAGGCAATAATAAAGTTATTATTTATTTCCTTATTTCATGATAAATGTTTATTATTCATGCTAGAATTGTATTAACCAGAAACTTAGTACATGTGTGAATACATAAACAAAACAAAGTGTCCCTAGTATGCCTCTACTTAACTAGCTCGTCTATCAAAGATGGTTATGTTTCCTAAACCATAGACATGTGTTGTCATTTGATGAACGGGATCACATCATTAGGAGAATGATGTGATGGACAAGACCCATTCGTTAGCTTAGCATTATGATCGTTACAGTTTCATTGCTACTGCTTTCTTCATGACTTATACATGTTCCTCAGACTATGAGATTATGCAACTCCCGAATACCGAAGGAACACCTTGTGTGCTATCAAACGTCACAAGTAACTGGGTGATTATAAAGATGCTCTACAAGTGTCTCCAATGGTACTTGTTGAGTTGCATAGATCGAGATTAGGATTTGTCACTCCGATTGTCAGAGAGGTATCTCTGGGCCCTCTCGGTAATGCACATCACTATAAGCCTTGCAAGCAATGTGACTAATGAGTTAGTTGTGGTATGATGCATTATGGAACGAGTAAAGAGACTTACCGGTAACGAGATTGAACTAGGTATAGTGATACCGACGATCGAATCTTGGGCAAGTAACATACCGATGACAAAGGGAACAACGTATATTGTTATGCGGTTCGACTGATAAAGATCTTCGAAGAATATGTAGGAGCCAATATGGGCATCCAGGTTCCGCTATTGGTTATTGACCAGAGAGGTGTCTCGGTCATGTCTACATAGTTCTCGAACCCGTAGGGTCCGCACGCTTAATGTTCGTTGACGATATAGTATTATATGAGTTATGTATGTTGGCAACCGACTGTTGTTCGGAGTCCCGGATAAGATCACGGACATGACGAGGAACTCCGGAATGGTCCGGAGATAAAGTTTGATATATGGGATAATAGTGTTTGGTCTCTGGAAGGGTTCCGGAATTCACCGGAAGGGGTTCCGGATGTTTCCCGAAATGTTTGGGTACGAGAAAACTTTATTTGGGCCAAAGGGGAAAGCCCACAAAGTTTTTGGAAAGCGCAAAAGGAAGTTTTGCGGAGTCCAGGGGCCAGACGCCAGGGTCCCTGGCGTCTGGGTCCAGACGCCGGGAACCCTGGCGTCTGGCCCTGGAGTCCAAGAAGGACTCTTGCCTTTCGGGTGAAACCGACTTTGTGGAGGCTTTTACTCCAAGTTTCGACCCCAAGGCTCAACATATAAATAGAGGGGTAGGGCTAGCACCCAAGATACATCAAGAAACACCAAGCCGTGTGCCGGCAACCCCGTCCCCTCTAGTTTATCCTCTGTCATAGTTTTCATAGTGCTTAGGCGAAGCCCTGCGGAGATTGTTCTTCACCAACACCGTCACCACGCCGTCGTGCTGCCGGAACTCATCTACTACTTCGCCCCTCTTGCTGGATCAAGAAGGCGAGGATGTCATCGAGCTGAACGTGTGCTGAACGCGGACGTGCTGTACGTTCGGCTTGATCGGGATGGATCGTGAAGGTGTATGACTACATCAACCGCGTTGATAAACCCTTCCGCTTTCGTTCTACGAGGGTACGTAGACATACTCTCCCCTCTCGTTGCTATGCATCACCATGATCTTGCATGTGCGTAGGATTTTTTTTGAAATTACTACGTTCCCCAACAGTGGCATCCGAGCCAGGTTTATGCGTAGATGTTATATGCACGAGTAGAACACAAGTGAGTTGTGGGCGATAATAGTCATACTGCTTACCAGCATGCCATACTTTGATTCGGTGGTATTGTTGGATGAAGCGGCCCGGACCGACATTACGCGTACGCTTACGCGAGACTGGTTCTACCGACGTGCTTCGCACACAGGTGGCTGGCGGGTGTCAGTTTCTCCCACTTTAGTTGAATCGAGTGTGGCTACGCCCGGTCCTTGTTGAAGGTTAAAACATCACATACTTGACGAAAAATCGTTGTGATTTTGATGCGTAGGTGATACGTCTCCAACGTATCTATAATTTTTGATTGTTCCATGCTATATAATATTCTGTTTTGGACATTATTGGGCTTTATTATACATTTTTATAATATTTTTGGGACTAACCTATTAACCGGAGGCCCAGCCCAGAATTGATGTTTTTTTGCCTATTTCAGAGTTTCGCAGAAAAAGAATATCAAACGGAGTCCAAACGGAATGAAACCTTTGGGAACGTGATTTTTGGAACAAACGTGATCCAGAGGACTTGGACCCTACATCAAGACATCAACCAGGAGGGCACGAGGTAGGGGGCACGCCCTCCACCCTCGTGGGCCCCCTGTTGCTCCAGCGACGTACTCCTTCCTCCTATATATACCTACGTACCCCCAAACTACCAGATACGGAGCCAAAAACCTAATTCCACCGCCGCAACCTTCTATACCAGTGAGATCCCATCTTGGGGCCTGTTCCGGAGCTCCGCCGGAGGGGGCATCGATCAAGGAGGGCTTCTACATCAACACCATAGCCTCTCTGATGATGTGTGAGTAGTTTACCTCAGACCTTCGGGTCCATATTTATTAGCTAGATGGCTTCTTCTCTCTTTTTGGATCTCAATACAATGTTCTCCCCCTCTCTTGTGGAGATCTATTCATGTAATCTTCTTTTACGGTGTGTTTGTTGAGACCAATGAATTGTGGGTTTATGATCAAGTTTATCTATGAACAATATTTGAATCTTCTCTGAATTCTTTTATGTATGATTGGTTATCTTTGCAAGTCTCTTCGAATTATCAGTTTGGTTTGGCCTACTAGATTGATCTTTCTTGCAATGGGAGAAGTGCTTAGCTTTGGGTTCAATCTTGCGGTGTCCTTTCCTAGTGTCAGTAGGGGCAGCAAGGCACGTATTGTATTGTTGCCATCGAGGATAACAAGATGGGGTTTATATCATATTGCATGAGTTTATCCCTCTACATCATGTCATCTTGCTTAAAGCGTTACTCTGTTCTTATGAACTTAATACTCTAGATGCATGCTGGATAGCGGTCGATGTGTGGAGTAATAGTAGTAGATGCAGGCAGGAGTCGGTCTACTTGTCTTGGACGTGATGCCTATATACATGATCATACCTAGATATTCTCATAACTATGCTCAATTCTGTCAATTGCTCAACAGTAATTTGTTCACCCACCGTAAATACTTATGCTCTTGAGAGAAGCCACTAGTGAAACCTATGGCCCCCGGGTCTATTTTCCATCATATTAATCTTCCAACACTTATTTATTTTTATTGCCTTTTATTTTACTTTGCATCTTTATCATAAAAAATACCAAAAATATTATCTTATCATATCTATCAGATCTCACTCTCGTAAGTGGCCGTGTAGGGATTGACAACCCCTTATCGCGTTGGTTGCGAGGATTTATTTGTTTGTGTAGGTGCGAGGGACTCGTGCGTGGCCTCCTACTGGATTGATACCTTGGTTCTCAAAAACTGAGGGAAATACTTATGCTACTTTGCTGCATCACCCTTTCCTCTTCAAGGAAAAACCAACGCAGTGCTCAAGAGGTAGCAAGAAGGATTTCTGGCGCCGTTGCCGGGGAGGTCTACGCAAAAGTCAACATACCAAGTACCCATCACAAACCCTTATCTCCCGCATTACATTATTTGCCATTTGCCTCTTGTTTTCCTCTCCCCCACTTCACCCTTGCCGTTTTATTCGCCTCCCTCTTTCTTTTTGCCCCTCGCACTTTCTGTCGTTATGTTTGAAATTGGGGAAACTATTGTCGATATGGACAATAGTAATAACATGGAAAATTCTGATGCTCCTGCTGAATAACCCCCTACCTTACATACAAAAAAATTTCGAATTGGTAGTGGTAATATTATTGGAAAAGGGGCTATTCAAGATTTCTTTACTTGTGCCAGTGCTTTGCCTTCTATGGGTAGTTCTATTCTTCATAAAACTAGTAGTCTTGCGGACGCTATTGCAATGCTTGTAGTTGAACTTGAAAGGCAATTTATGCACATGCACCCTTGCATACAAAGGATTTTCCTAGAATTTTCTAATATTGAGCATTCTTCTGTTAAGCGTGCCGCTACTATCTTTTTGGCGCATGAATTCAGATTTATAATAAAAGAGGCCAAAGAAATCTTTGCGCATTATAGGGTGGACGCTGGCCGTCCTCCCATAGAAACTATCCTATTTGATCAAGAGGAAATAATGCGTTTTCAATCTCTAGATTATGTTGCTTTTAATGAAAACCTTAGAAAAAAGGTTCCTACCAATGTTCTAGTTGATAGAATTTCTGAACTTAATAAAGATTTTGCTATTCGAAATAATGAGCTAGGATATTCTCTCGAGTATAGGCTCACAAAGTTCTTTCAAAAGAATGCTTATAATGATGAATTGGTTGTGCAATACGAAGGGCCGAAGGAGGAACCTATACCTCCTAAAGTTGATCTTGGGGACTTTTGTCCCATTAAATTTAGCCCTTTTGATTACTTTTGCTTGCCTCAAATAAAACTTGCCACTGAACGTAGAGAATACGAAATGAGTTTTAATGATCTATCCTATTATTATGGCAATACCTAGATCTATCCTTGCTATTATGCCTAGCTAGGGGCGTTAAACGATAGCACTTGTTGGGAGGCAACCCAATTTTATTTTTAGTTTTTTCTTTTTACTTCTGTTTAGGAATAAATATTTTATCTAGCCTCTGGTTAGATGTCTTTTTATGTTTTAATTAGTGTTTGTGCCAAGTTAAACCTATAGGATCTTCTTGGATGATAGTTATTTGATCTTGCTGAAAATTCCAGAAACTTTCTGTTCACGAAAATAATTGTTAAAAATCACCAGAACGTGATAAAATATTGATTTCAATTGCTTCTGATCAATAAACAAAATTTATAGGTCTTCCTATTTTGGCTGAATTTTTGGAGTTCCAGAAGTTTGCGTTAGTTACAGATTACTACAGACTGTTCTGTTTTTGACAGATTCTGTTTTTCGTGTGTTGTTTGCTTATTTTGATGAATCTATGGCTAGTAAAATAGTTTATAAACCATAGAGAAGTTGGAATACAGTAGGTTTAACACCAAAATAAATAAAGAATGAGTTCATTACAGTACCTTGAAGTGGTGTTTTGTTTTCTTTTGCTAACGGAGCTCACGAGATTTTCTGTTAAGTTTTGTGTTGTGAAGTTTTCAAGTTTTGGGTGAAAGATTTGATGGATTATGGAACAAGGAGTGGCAAGAGCCTAAGCTTGGGGATGCCCATGGTACCCCAAGATAATCTAAGGACACCTAAAAGCCAAATCTTGGGGATGCCCCGGAAGGCATCCCCTCTTTCGTCTACCTCCATCGGTAACTTTACTTGGAGCTACATTTTTATTCACCACATGATATGTGTTTTGCTTGGAGCGTCTTGTATGATTTGAGTCTTTGCTTTTTAGTTTACCACAATCATCCTTGCTGTAGACACCTTTTGAGAGAGACACACATGATTCAGAATTATTAGAATACTCTATGTGCTTCACTTATATCTTTTGAGTTATATAGTTTTTGCTCTAGTACTTCACTTATATCTTTCAGAGCACAGTGGTGGTTTTGTTTTATAGAAACTATAATTCTCTCATGCTTCACTTAGATTATTTTGAGAGTCTTAAATAGCATGGTAATTTACTTAAATAATCCTAATGTGCTAGGTATTCAATACTAGTAAAAACTTTCTTATGAGTATGTTGAATACTAAGAGAAGTTTGATGCTTGATGATTGTTTTGAGACATGGAGGTAGTGATATCAAAGTTGTGCTAGTTGAGTAGTTGTGAATTTGAAAAATACTTGTGTTGAAGTTTGCAAGTCCCGTAGCATGCACGTATGGTAAACGTTATGTAACAAATTTGAAACATGAGGTGTTCTTTGATTGTCCTCCTTATGAGTGGCGGTCGGGGACGAGCGATGGTCTTTTCCTACCAATCTATCCCCCTAGGAGCATGCGCGTAGTGCTTGGTTTTTGATGACTTGTAGATTTTTGCAATAAGTATGTGAGTTCTTTATGACTAATGTTGAGTCCATGGATTATACGCACTCTCACCTTTCCATCATTGCTAGCCTCTTCGGTACCGTGCATTGCCCTTTCTCACATTGAGAGTTGGTGCAAACTTCGCCGGTGCATCAAAACCCCGTGATATGATACGCTCTTTCACACATAAACCTCCTTATATCTTCCTCAAAACAGCCACCATACCTACCTATTATGGCATTCCCATAGCCATTTCGAGATATATTGCCATGCAACTTTCCACCGTTCCGTTTATCATGACGCATTCATCATTGTCATATTGCTTTGCATGATCATGTGGTTGACATAGTATTTGTGGCAAAGCCACCATTCATAATCCTTTCATACATGTCACTCTTGGTTCATTGCATATCCCGATACACCGCCGGAGGCATTCATATAGAGTCATACTTTGTTCTAGTATCGAGTTGTAATCATTGAGTTGTAAATAAATAGAAGTGTGATGATCATCATTTTCTAGAGCATTGTCCCAAGTGAGGAAAAAAGAGAAAGGCCATAAAAAAGGAGAAGGCCCAAAAAAATGAGAGAAAAAGAGAGAAGGGACAATGTTATTATCCTTTTACCACACTTGTGCTTCAAAGTAGCACCATAATCTTCATGATAGAGAGTCTTTTGTTTTGTCACTTTCATATACTAGTGGGAACTTTTCATTATATAACTTGGCTTGTATATTCCAACAATGGGCTTCCTCAAATGCCCTAGGTCTTCGTGAGCAAGCAAGTTGGATGCACACCCACTTAGTTTCTTTTGTTGAGCTTTCATATATTTATAGCTCTAGTGCATCCGTTGCATGACAATCCCTACTCCTTGCATTAACATCAATTGATGGGCATCTCCATAGCTCATTGATTAGCCTCATTGATGTGAGACTTTCTCCCTTTTTGTCTTCTCCACATAACCCCCATCATTATATTCTATTCCACCCATAGTGCTATATCCATGGCTCACGCTCATGTATTGCGTGAAGGTTGAAAAGTTTGAGATTACTAAAGTATGAAACAATTGCTTGGCTTGTCATCGGGGTTGTGCATGATGAGAGCATTCTTGTGTGACGAAAATGGAGCATGACTAAACTATATGATTTTGTAGGGATGAACTTTCTTTGGCCATGTTATTTTGAGAGGACATAATTGCTTAGTTAGTATGCTTGAAGCATTATTATTTTTATGTCAATATTGAACTTTTATCTTGAATCTTTTGGATCTGAATATTCATACCACAATGAAGAAGAATTACATTGAAATTATGCCAAGTAGCATTCCACATCAGAAATTCTGTTTTTATCATTTACCTACTCGAGGACGAGCAGGAATTAAGCTTGGGGATGCTTGATACGTCTCCAACGTATCTATAATTTTTATTATTCCATGCTATATTATATTCTGTTTTGGACATTATTGGGCTTTATTATACACTTTCATATTATTTTTGGGACTAACCTATTAACCGGAGGCCCAGCCCAGAATTGCTGTTTTTTTGCCTATTTTAGAGTTTTGCAGAAAAAGAATATCAAACGGAGTCCAAACGGAATGAAACCTTCGGGAACGTGATTTTCGGAACGAACGTGATCCAGAGGACTTGGACCCTACGTCAAGACATCAACCAGGAGGGCACGAGGTAGGGGGCGCGCCTACCCCCCAGGGCGCGCCCTCCACCCTCGTGGGCCCCCTGTTGCTCCACCGACGTACTCCTTCCTCCTATATATACCTACGTACCCCCAAACTACCAAATACAGAGCCAAAAACCTAATTCCACCGCCGCAACCTTCTGTACCCGTGAGATCCCATCTTGGGGCCTTTTCCAGCGTCCTGCCGGAGGGGGCATTGATCACGGAGGGCTTCTACATCAACACCATAGCCTCTCCGATGATGTGTGAGTAGTTTACCTCAGACCTTCGGGTCCATAGTTATTAGCTAGATGGCTTCTTCTCTCTTTTTGGATCTCAATACAATGTTCTCCCCCTCTCTTGTGGAGATCTATTCGATGTAATCTTCTTTTGCGGTGTGTTTGTTGAGACCGATGAATTGTGGGTTTATGATCAAGTTTATCTATGAACAATATTTGAATCTTCTCTGAATTCTTTTATGTATGATTGGTTATCTTTGCAAGTCTCTTCGAATTATCAGTTTGGTTTGGCCTACTAGATTGATCTTTCTTGCAATGGGATAAGTGCTTAGCTTTGGGTTCAATCTTGCGGTGTCCTTTCCTAGTGACAGTAGGGGCAGCAAGGCACGTATTGTATTGTTGCCATCGAGGATAACAAGATGGGGTTTATATCATATTGCATGCGTTTATCCCTCTACATCATGTCATCTTGCTTAAAGCGTTACTCTGTTCTTATGAACTTAATACTCTAGATGCATGCTGGATAGCGGTCGATGTGTGGAGTAATAGTAGTAGATGCAGGCAGGAGTCGGTCTACTTGTCTCGGACGTGATGCCTATATACATGATCATACCTAGATATTCTCATAACTATGCTCAATTATGTCAATTGCTCAACAGTAATTTGTTCACCCACCGTAAATACTTATGCTCTTGAGAGAAGCCACTAGTGAAACCTATGGCCCCCGGGTCTATTTTCCATCATATTAATCTTCCAACACTTAGTTATTTTTATTGCCTTTTATTTTACTTTGCATCTTTATCATAAAAAATACCAAAAATATTATCTTATCATATCTATCAGATCTCACTCTCGTAAGTGACCGTGTAGGGATTGATAACCCCTTATCGCGTTGGTTGCGAGGATTTATTTGTTTGTGTAGGTGCGAGGGACTCGTGCGTGGCCTCCTACTGGATTGATACCTTGGTTCTCAAAAACTAAGGGAAATACTTACGCTACTTTGCTGCATCACCCTTTCCTCTTCAAGGGAAAACCAACGCAGTGCTCAAGAGGTAGCAGTAGGTAAGAACGGTTCTTGCTCAGCCCGTAGCAGCCACGTAAAACTTGCAACAACAAAGTATAGGACGTCTAACTTGTTTTTGCATGGCATGTTGTGATGTGATATGGTCAAGACATGATGCTAAATTTTATTGTATGAGATGATCATGGGTAACAAAGTTATCGGCAACTGGCAGGAGCCATATGGTTGTCTCTTTGTTGTATGAAATGCAATTGCCATGTAATTGCTTTACTTTATCACTAAGCGGTAGCGATAGTCGTAGAAGAAATGGTTGGCGAGACGACAACGATGCTACGATGGAGATCAAGGTGTCACGCCGGTGACGATGGTGATCATGACGGTGCTTTGGAGATGGAGATCAAAGGCACACGATGATGATGGCCATATCATATCACTTATATTGATTGCATGTGATGTTTATCCTTTATGCATCTTATTTTGCTTAGTTCGACGGTAGCACTATAAGATGATCTCTCACTAAATTTCAAGGTATAAGTGTTCTCCCTGAGTATGCACCGTTGTGAAAGTTCGTCGTGCCGAGACACCACGTGATGATCGGGTGTGATAAGCTCTACGTTCACATACAACGGGTGTGTCGGTGTCAAAACCGGCGGATCTCGGGTAGGGGGTCCCGAACTATGCGTCTAGGATCGATGGTAACAGGAGACGGGGGACACAATGTTTACCCAGGTTCGGGCCCTCTCTATGGAGGTAATACCCTACTTCCTTCTTGATTGATCTTGATGAATATGAGTGTTACAAGAGTTGATCTACCACGAGATCGTAATGGCTAAACCCTAGAAGTCTAGCCTATGAGTATAGGGTAATGAATCTGTCCTATCCGGACTATGCCCTCCGGTTTATATAGACACCGGAGAGATCTAGGGTTACATGGAGTCGGTTACATAGGAGGAAATCTTCATAATCGATCGCCTAGCTTGCCTTCCACGCCAAGTAGAGTCCAATCCGGACACGGGTATAGTCTTCGGCCTTCATGTCTTCATAGCCCATCAGTCCGGCCCAACAGATAACAGGCCGGACGCCCGAGGACCCCTTAGTCTAGGACTCCCTCAGTAGCCCCTGAACCTGGCTTCAATGACGAGGAGTCCGACGCGCAGATTGTCTTCGGCATTGCAAGGCGGGTTCCCCCTTTTCCGAACTCCAAGATAGTCTTCGGATGCGATGATTGGACCTGTTACACACCACGCACAACCGCAGAGAGAACTTATATATTTTATACGAGTCCCATCCGCTGACAACTGTTTATGACATTGTATCACGCCTTCCCGGTTATTATTTCCAACCGTTGGCTAGCCCGTCGCCCCACATCTCGGGAAACGGTTTTATTGGCACGTCTTGTCAATGCAGAGATCGTGCACCCTTATTCACGGGATTTTCAATAATGTAGGTATGGGTAACCCAACCGTCCCCCGGGTACAACTCTTTGAGGATAGGTAAGTTTCAAGACCCAGGAGGGGACGCTCGATATTCTGGGCCTTTATATAGGGACCCAGACTTGTCTTTCTCTTCTGCGCTTGCTTCTTCCTCAACCCCAGCCTCCTCGAGTTCCAGCCCTTGAGTTCCAACCACCACCAGCCCTAATCATGTCCGGGTCCAGCCGTTCAAGCCGGTGGGTGGCCTCTTCCGTCATGGAGGAGGATATTACGAAGCTCCACGTAGCGAGGTACCTGACCCCAGAAATCCTTCATCGGCTTCCTGCTGAGGGGTAGATTATTCCCACCCCCAAGTCCGGCGAGAGGGTAGCATTTGTGTCTCACTTCCTCCATGGGTTAGGGTTCGCGCTTAACCCCTTTGTCCGGGGCTCATGTTCTACTATGGGCTAGATTTCCACGATCTGGCCCCGGACTCTTTTCTTCTTATCTTGGCATTCATCGTCACGTGTGAGGCCTTCCTCCGGACTCCTCCACACTTTGGTTTTTGGCTCAAGATTTTCGATGTGAGACTGCGGTTGATGGAGGAGGAGCAGGCGGAGTGCGGCAGCGTTGTAATAAGCAAGCTCGCCAGCGCGGTTTGGTTTGAAGGATCCTTCGCGAGTCTTCCGAATTATGGCAGCAGGGGTGGTTTTATGTCAATGAGCCGCGGGGCTCCAAGTGGGTGGCTACTCCTGCATTCCGACCCGGCCCTCCAACTCAGCTTGCTTCATGGATCAACAAGGGATCAGACTGGGGATCCGTTAATGAGGTGCAGACTCTGCAAGGCCGCATCTGAAGCCTTACCGAGAAGGGCATCGATCTTGTGAACATCGTTCAAGTAATGCTGGTCCGCCGGATTCTGCTGTGTCAGTGGTGGCCTCTCCGTATGTGGGAGTTCAACCTAGAAGGGTGGTGGACTCTTCAGCACTTCTTCGACACTATGCACGAAGGAATGTGGAAGTTATATTTCGGGGAGCGAGAGCAATGGCCGGACACCACCGAAGACATTGGCCTCGACTGCAATCATCCGGACACTCCGGTAAGTATTCAATCGTTTTACACCTTTCATCCAAGCATCTCTTGACAAGACACTGAGCAACTCATCCTTATACAGGACTGGATAAAGAAAGCGGTGTTAATCTGGTGTGCGGCGCCCCTTCCCGAAGACCCTGCGTCCGCCCTACTGATGCAGATGTTGACTCCGACACCGTACCTGGCGTCTGCAGAGGGGGGCGAGAGCAGGGAGCCCAGAGGCGATGCCCATCCTGAGGGCGATTTAAGCTCTGTGTTCGGGGAAAGCGAAACCCTTTTGCCCAGGGGCAAAGGTGTGGAGGGAGCACTTCATGGCAAGAAGAGGGCTGCTTCTGGAGGTCAAGAGGGGAAACCTTCCAAGAAAGGGAAAATGCCATCGTCGGGCGGCTTGGGCCGGGCAAGCGATGCCGTCGTAGAGCTTGATGATGAGGACGAACCTCTGGCCAGACTGTAAGTGAAGCAGGGCACTTCAACCATACCTCATTCTTTTCCTTATTACTGAAATAATCCTCCGACATGCATGCATCCTCGCAGGTTAACACCTGGTGTTTCTCAATCGTCCTCCTCCTCGGGAGACCTTCTTCCGGAGATGATGGAGAGTGACACGCCTTCTCCGGCCTCTTCGCCCGAGAAGGCGGATAATCTCGAGGTGTCATCCCAGAGGGCTCCACCCAACCAGCAGGTAGTGCGGGAAACGAGGAAGGAGGTACCCGAAGGTGGTGCCTCTGTCACTCAGGGTTCGGGGATCAAGAATGACGACCCCGAACTGTCCGGTTTACAGCCGAAGACAATGCTGGAGGCGGGTAAGCAAATTCCCCCAAAGGAATGTCGTGCTCTGGCAGCGGTGTCCGAAGACCCAGGAGTGCCGGAGACGTTGACGGACATGCTGCGACGAGCGTCCGTTTCAGAGGAGCACCGTGCCTTAATGGTGACGGTGGTGGAAAAGGTTTTATCCGTGAAGAGCGGGTTGAACGAGGCCTTTACGAGCCTTCTGAGGGGTTTTGAGGTTTGTGATGTAATGTTGCCAATTGAATAATATTGACAGAATGCACCTGTTGTGTATGCAGTAGCCCCTGAGACTCGGGTCGCCTTCCAAAGGAAGCGATCGGAGGATCGAAAAGATATTTTCAGGTGCTAACCTTGGTTTAATTTGGAATGTAGGTTGTCCCCCCTCCCGCCATTGCCCGAAATTCGGAGGTGACCGAACTGTAGCGAAAGCTGGATATTGCGGAGGATGACATTGCTTTGATCAACAGGCGTCTTGACGACTCGCAACGTATATATTTTGAGTATTCCGTATACCAATGTGTCTGTAATTTAATCCTGACTCTAAAAAGAGTTTGATATGAAATGTGCATGAATGCAGATGGTGCTGTCGCCGTGGAAGCCCTTCGGGCGGAGCTAGCCCAGGCCAAGGAGCAGGCCCGGTTTAGTAATGCGGCTGCTGAAAAGGCATCGGCTGAATTGAAGGCCGAACAAGCCGCGCGGCGTCAAGACCAGGAGACAATGTCCACCATGGCGCGCGAGTTAGAAAATGCTGCTAGCCGCTATAAACTTCTTGAGAAGGAAAATGAAGCCAAAACGGCTGAACTTGACAAGGCCTTACGAGAGGCGAGACAAGCGCAGTCTGAATCCAGAGCAGCCCGTGAGGAGATCCGGCAAGCTGGGGAGATTGTGGCTGGCAAGCCCTTTTTGCTACAGGCTAGGTTCGGCGATCCGAACTATGCTCAGCTTAACCAAGTATGGAGTTCTCCAGACAATTTTTTAGATTTGTCGAAGAGTTCTTCCGACGCGGCGCAGTTTTATCAGGCGCAAGAGGGGTATGCAACGGAGAAGCTTTTTTGGTCACAATTTGGCGCGTCGAAGCGCCCTCTGTTGCTGAATGAACAGATGTCCCAGTGGGCCGAGCTGCATAGGATATCCGGCGCGGCCATGAAGGACGTCATAGTCCGGTTGTGGCCGACTGAACCTGTTCCTAGTAGTTACTTCAGCCTGGTGTAGCGGCTTGCTGACGCGGTGCCGCGTATCGATGCTGTGAAGCGGTCAGCGTGCATTGAAGGTGCACGGATGGCCTTCGCCCATGTCAAGACATTCTGGGGGAAGATGAAGGCCATCGACGTTGCGACGAGGAGTCCACCCAAAGGCAAGGACCGTCCGGAACCGGAGCGTTATTTTGAAGACGTTCTTGAGGCCGCCCGCTTGATAGAGGGTCAGTGCTCGAAAAACATAATATTCGAGTGATGTGTACAAGGGTTGTAACAGACAACTTTATAGTTAATCTATTTTTATGTTTTGCTCGAGAGCTTGTATTCCTCCTGTGCGGCCGTTTTAATATAAATTGAAAGTTTTCCAGTCATCGACTTCAGCCCCCTCGTAGGAAATACGGGGGTGTTCGGAAAAGCATTGAATCACTCTTTATCCAACGTCTTGGTCCATAAAGGAGGTGATAATGCGGCGAACCAGGCAATCGGACTATAGGGCATTAACACTTTCACTTAGCCATAGGAGTTTTATGGTGGGGCTACGACATAGCCCCTGGTATGTATGCGGCGTATCCTAATATTGTGCCTTACATGTTTTGATCTGAAAAAGATCCTTCGTGTAACACGGAGAATTGCTAAAGATTCGAATAAGTCGTCAAGTGGTTGACCAGCTCTCACCGCATCATGACAGTCAGTTTTCGGCTTTCTCTACTGAGGCGCTCATCCGGTCAAAGCCAGGGCACAATCGCAGTAGTTCTCCCTTTACTACCCTAGTCGATAGAGCGGAACGTAGGGTAGCAAGCACAGGAGCCGGGCAACCCAACTATTGACCAAAGACAATGATTCGGAGCTGATGCATATAAGGCCAAACTTGCGACGCCGAAGTATGCTATAGAGCTGTTCGGACTTTTATTGGCGACTCATTTGTTCCCATACCGAGCCCCTGGCAAGTTATGCCAAGGTGCGTCTTGTAACACAGCCGTTACAGCCATACTCATTGTATACAAAGCTTTTAGGATTAGCTCAGATAAAGTTTATTGGGAGTGGAGCAATATGCCAATGATAAATTCGTATAAAAGGAAGAACCACAACCCGGCTATTTGACATGCTCGGGGTCGGGAACAGAGGAAAAGGGCATAGTACATGCTCAAAATAACGAGTGTGGTCTACAAAAAGCTATTTTGGACCTCCTGTCGCATGTCTGCGCCGCCCGTCCTCTGGGAGGGGAGTTCTTACCGGAAGTGGCCCCTTAGGTGAGTGTACGGGTCCGAACTCCGATAGAGTCCGACTAGATGCTGTCCTGATGGTCACCTATTTTTAAGAGATAATAAAGAAAAATATGGAAAATAGATGAAGAACGTTACGGGAATGTTTGCAGGGTTGCCCGTATTGTGCTTCCGCCGGTGCCCATGGTATCTTGAGCGCATAGTGATGTATGCGTGGTGTGAATCTTGCCGGTATAGCGGGTGGGTGGCGGAAGCCGAACTGCTACTTCCGTTCCGGGAGTGGTCGAACTTCGAAGGGAAACTGTTTCTGGCCCCTGGTGTTCGGCTGGTGAGCCGATCCGTCGTATTCATCGCCTGGTGGCCTCCTCCCATTGTGTTCGGCGTTAAGCTTGCCTGCCTGCTTAAAGACCCAACAGTTTCTGTTGGTGTGATTAGCTGGCTTGTGAGGGTGGCCGTGAATTTGACAAGGTCGGTCCAATATCCTGTCGAGGGTGGATGGTCCGTCCTGGTTTGCCTTAAATGGCTTCTTCCGTTGACCGGTTTTCGGATTGTGAAATCTGGCGTTGACCGCTGTGTCGCGTAGTCTTTCACTATTGCTACGACTGTTGTGTTTGTTTAGTCGTGGCTTGCCGTTGCCGTCTCGGATTTCGGAAGTGCCCGGGTCGCTGGCGTTGTTGCTTTTACGAGCGAGCCAGTTGTCTTCTCCCGCACAAAAGCGAGTCATTAGAGCGGTAAGGGCTGTCATGGATTTAGGTCCTTCCTGGCCGAGGTGACGTGCTAGCCATTCGTCCGGGACGCTATATTTGAAGGCCGCAAGGGCTTCTGCGTCTGGACAGTCGACAATTTGGTTCTTTTTGACTAAGAACCTAGTCCAGAGTTCCCTGGCTGACTCGCCGCGCTGTTGGACAATGTGTAAGTCATCGGCATCGGATGGCCAGACGTATGTTCCTTGGAAGTTGTCACGAAAGGCGTCTTCCAAATCTTCCCAGCTGCTAATAGAATTTTCCGGCAAACTTTTTAGCCAGTACCGCGCTGGCCCCTTAAGCTTGAGAGGCAGGTATTTAATGGCATGAAGGTCGTCTCCGCGAGCCAGGTGGATATGGAGGAGGTAATCCTCAATCCATGCTGCGGGATCTGTTGTTCCGTCGTATGATGCAATGTTGATGGGTTTAAACCCGTCTGGAAATTCGTGCTCCATTACCTCATTGGTGAAGCAAAGAGGGTGTGCGGCCCCTCTATGTTTGGCCACACTGTGAAGCACCTCCGTTGGATGCCGTTGGCGGCCTCGGGCGTGGTTGGCTCGGTTAAGTCCGACTGATTGACCATCATCACCGGTCGGGGCATATCCCCTTGATCTGTACGTCGATCTTGTCTCTCCTGTTCTGCCCACTATGTTTTGGCGGATGTCGCGATTGTTTTCCCGAACCGTGTTCTTCTTACGGCCGTATTGGTTAGTATGCTGTTCTGCTTGGGCTGCTGCTTTATCCGGACTGAACTATGGTCGACCTGCTGCATTGTTCAATGGTGGAATGGGCTCCAATGCCTTGTCATCATGTGGAGGGAGCCACCTGTTCTTGGGGTGGCTTTTGTCCGGGCCACTAGGGCCGTATTCTATGGCGGCTAGGACCTCGGTCCATTTATCATTGAGCAGATCTTGGCTTGCTTGAAGCTGCAGCTGTTTTATTCTTAGATTCCTTGCTGTGGCCATTAGCCGGCGTTTAAGCGCTCCTGCTCGAGAGGTTCCTCCGGCACGATGAATTCTTCGTTGTCGAGGCTCTCCTCCTCCTCGGAGAGGGGAAGATAATTACTATCCTCCGAGTCTCCGTACATGACCTGTTCATCGGGGCTATCTTGCCCGCTTTCCTGGTCCTCCTGTTCGGATCCTGCCTCAATAGGGTCTTCATTGTCCGGCGTATTATCACCTCCGGTGCTAGTATTGTTTTCTCTTGAGTGGCGTGACTGAGAGTGGCGCGGGGGCGCAGGTGTTCGGGCTGGATACCAGGAGGCTTATCCTCGACTGGATCCTCCTTCTCATCGTCGAGATTGTCGTTGGGTGTGTCTACCATGCACACGTCATACCAGGAAGTGGTCGTCCCGCGTCTAGCGGATAGTAAGCTCTGGCCCTGCCCCTCGTCGTCGTCCAGACCGTCGATGTCTTCGGAGCAGAGGCCAGGCGTGTTGGTTGGGTCTTCGACGGTGGCTATGAAGTGGGTGGCGGGTGGGAAGCAAAATTCTCCATCATCCGCCGTAAGGTCGAACCGAACATAGTTCGGCGATGAGCCGTCTGCCAGGGATAGGTTTTTTAGTGAGTTTGGTAGGTCGCCCATGGGCGAGTGTTGGAAGATGTCCGCGGCGCTGAACTTGAAGATCGATAACCGATTGAGTTCGGTATCTACGGGCTCGTAGGGTTCGAAACTCGATATCGGAGACGAGTCCGGGGTTTCGTTGGTGCAGGTATCATATGAAGAGGGATCTGCGCGTGGCCCCAACGCCACGGACTCGGTGGCCCCCGTGATGGGGTTGAGCCTCCCACCTTCGGACGTCTTGATCTGCTCCGGATCTAAGGCCAGAGTTGTTGCAGGAGCTATCTCCTGGATGCGGCCCGAGGACAGGTTTAAGCCATGTTCAACAGGGTGAAGGGGAGCGGTTGCCGCGGTCTCAAATCCGTCGAAGATCAAGTCCCCATGGATGTCTGCGACATAGTTCAAACTTCCGAATCTGACCTGATGGCCAGGGGCGTAGCTGTCGATCTGCTCCAGGTGGCCGAGCGAGTTGGCCCGCAGTACGAAGTCGCCGAATACGAAGATCTGTCCGGGGAGGAAGGTTTCTCCCTGGACCACGTCATGACTGACGATCGAAGGAGCCATCGAACCTTTCGTCGACGGCACAGCGAAACTCTCAATGAAAGCACCAATGTCGGTGTCAAAACCGGCGGATCTCGGGTAGGGGGTCCTGAACTGTGCGTCTAGGATCGATGGTTACAGGAGACGGGGGACACAAGGTTTACCCAGGTTCGGGCCCTCTCTATGGAGGTAATACCCTACTTCCTGCTTGATTGATCTTGATGAATATGAGTGTTACAAGAGTTGATCTACCACGAGATCGTAATGGCTAAACCCTAGAAGTCTAGCCTATGAGTATAGGGTAATGAATCTGTCCTATCCGGACTATGCCCTCCGGTTTACATAGACACCGGAGAGATCTAGGGTTACATGGAGTCGGTTACATAGGAGGAAATCTTCATAATCGATCGCCTAGCTTGCCTTCTACGCCAAGTAGAGTCCAATCCGGACACGGGTATAGTCTTTGGCCTTCATGTCTTCATAGCCCATCAGTCCGGCCCAACAGATAATAGGCCGGACGCCCGAGGACCCCTTAGTCCAGGACTCCCTCAGGGTGCAAGCCAGTTTTGCACACGCAGAATACTCGGGTTAAACTTGACGAGCCTAGCATACGCAGATATGGCCTCGGAACACTGAGACCGAAAGGTCGAGCGTGAATCATATAGTAGATATGATCAACATAGTGATATTCACCATTGAAAACTACTCCATCTCACGTGATGATCGGACATGTTTAGTTGATATGGATCACGTGATCACTTAGATGATTAGAGGGATGTCTATCTAAGTGGGAGTTCTTAAGTAATATGATTAATTGAACTTTAATTTATCATGAACTTAGTCCTGGTAATATTAGCATATCTATGTTGTAGATCAATAGCTCGCGATGTCGCTCCCCGTTTATTTTTGATATGTTCCTAGAGAAAAATAAGTTGAAAGATGTTAGTAGCAATGATGCGGATTGGATCCGTGATCTGAGGATTATCCTCATTGCTGCACAGAAGAATTATGTCCTTGATGCACCACTAGGTGACAGACCTATTGCGGGAGCAGATGCAGACGTGATGAACGTTTTGACAAAAGCTCGGTATGATGACTACTTGATAGTTTAGTGCACCATGCTTTACGTCTTAGAACCAGGACTTCAAAAATGTTTTGAATGCCACGGAGCATATGAGATGTTCCAAGAGTTGAAATTAGCATTTCAGACTCATGCCCATGTCGAAAGGTATGAGACCTTTGACGGTACTTTGCCTACAAGATGGAGGAGAATAGCTCAGCTAGTGAGCATGTGCTCGGAATGTCTGAGGACTACAATTGCTTGAATCAAGTGGGAGTTAATCTTCCAGATAAGATAGTAATTGACAAAGTTCTCTAGTCACTATCTCCAAGTTACTAGAACTTCATGATGAACTATAATATGCAAGGGATGATGAAACTAATTCCCGAGCTCTTCGCGATGTTGAAATCGACGAAGGTGGAAATCAGGAAAGAGCATCAAATGTTGATGGTTTACAAGACCACTAGTTTCAAGAAAAGGGCAAAGGAATAGAAAGGGAACTTCAAGAAAGAATGACAAACAAGTTGTCACTCCCGTGAAGAAACCCAAAGCTAGACTCACGCCTGAAACTGAGTGCTTCTACTGCAAAGGAAATGGTCACTGGAAGTGGAACTGCCCCTAGATACTTGGCGGATAAGAAGGATGGCAAAGTGAACAAAGGTATATTTGATATACATGTTTTTGATGTGTACTTTACTAGTGTTTATAGCAACCCCTCGGTATTTGATACTAGTTCAGTTGCTAAGAGTAGTAACTCGAAACGGGAGTTGTGATATGTCTCCAACGTATCTATAATTTCTGAAGTATTCATGCTATTATATTATCCATCTTGGATGTTTAATGGGCTTTACTATGCACTTTTATATTATTTTTGGGACTAACCTATTAACCCAGAGCCCAGTGCCAGTTTCTTTTTTTTTTGCCTATTTCAGTGTTTCGCAGAAAAGGAATATCAAAAAGAGTCCAAACGGAATGAAACCTTCGGGAGAGTTATTTTTTGGAACAGAAGCAATCCAGGAGACTTGGAGTGCACGTCAGGGAATCAACGAGGAGAGCACGAGGCAGGGGGGCGCGCCCTCCACCCTCGTGGGCCCCTCGTGGCTTCCCTGACTGACTTCTTTCGCCTATATATATCCATATACCCTAAAACCATCGGGGAACAGAATAGATCGGGAGTTCCGCCGCCGCAAGCCTCTGTAGCCACCAAAAACCAATCGGGACCCTGTTCCGGCACCCTGCCGGAGGGGGGGAACCCTCACCGGTGGCCATCTTCATCATCTCGACGCTATCCATGACGAGGAGGGAGTAGTTCACCCTCGGGGCTGAGGGTATGTACCAGTAGCTATGTGTTTGATCTCTCTCTCTCTCTCTCGTGTTCTTGAGGTGATACGATCTTGATGTATCGCGAGCTTTGCTATTATAGTTGGATCTTATGATGTTTCTCCCCCTCTACTCTCTTGTAATGGATTGAGTTTTCCCTTTGAAGTTATCTTATCCGATTGAGTCTTTAAGGATTTGAGAACACTTGATGTATGTCTTGTCGTGCTTATCTGTGGTGACAATGGGATATCACGTGATCCACTTGATGTATGTTTTGGTGATCAACTTGCGGGTTCCGCCCATGAACCTATGCATAGGGGTTGGCACACGTTTTCGTCTTGACTCTCCGGTAGAAACTTTGGGGCACTCTTTGAAGTACTTTGTGTTGGTTGAATAGATGAATATGAGATTGTGTGATGCATATCGTATAATCATGCCCACGGATACTTGAGGTGACATTGGAGTATCTAGGTGACATTAGGGTTTTGGTTGATATGTGTCTTAAGGTGTTATTCTAGTACGAACTCTTGAATAGATCGATCCGAAAGAATAACTTTGAGGTGGTTTCGTACCCTACCATAATCTCTTCGTTTGTTCTCCGCTATTAGTGGCTTTGGAGTGACTCTTTGTTGCATGTTGAGGGATAGTTATGTGATCCAATTATGTTATTATTGTTGAGAGAACTTGCACTAGTGAAAGTATGAACCCTAGGCCTTGTTTCCTAGCATTGCAATACCGTTTGTGCTCACTTTTATCATTAGTTACCTTGCTGTTTTTATATTTTTCAGATTACAAAAACCTATGCTACCATCCGTATTGCACTTGTATCACCATCTCTTCGCCGAACTAGTGCACCTATACAATTTACCATTGTATTGGGTGTGTCGGGGACACAAGAGACTCTTTGTTATTTGGTTGCAGGGTTGTTTGAGAGAGACCATCTTCAACCTACGCCTCCCACGGATTGATAAACCTTAGGTCATCTACTTGAGGGAAATTAGCTACTGTCCTACAAACCTCTGCACTTGGAGGCCCAACAACGTCTACAAGAAGAAGGTTATGTAGTAGACATCAAGCTCTTTTCTGGCGCCGTTGCCGGGGAGGTGAGTGCTTGAAGGTATATCTTTAGATCTTGCAATCGAATCTTTTTGTTTCATGTTTTATCACTAGTTTAGTCTATAAAAGAAAATTACAAAAAATGGAATTGAGTTTGTCTCATACGCTTCATCTTTTTAATATCTTTCGTAAGTATGATGGGAAGGAAAATTGTGCTCAAGTACTAGAAGAAGAATTACATAGAATGCTTGGCATAAAATATTTGAATGATGAGCATGATTGCAATGTTGTTAGTATGAATTCTTTGAATACCCATGATGCTAATGATATGCAAAGCCACAAGCTTGGGAATTCTATGTTTGATGAAGATGATATGTTTAGTCCCCCAAGTTTTGATGAGCAAATTTATTATGATGAAAGCATGCCACCTATTTATGATGTTTATTGTGATGACACGTATGCTATAAAGAATAAAGATAACCATGAAACTTGTCATCATGATTTTAATTTTCAATTGGATTATGCTTCACATGATAGTTATTTTGTTGAGTTTGCTCCCACTATTCCGAATGAGAAGAATTTTGCTTATGTGGAGAGTAGTAAAATTTATATGCTTGTGAAACATGAGAATAATGCTTTATGTGATGGTTATATTGTTGAATTCATCCATGATGCTACTGAAAATTATTATGAGGGAGGAACATATGCTTGTAGGAATTGCAATAATATCAAGTTTCCTCTCTATGTGCTCAAAGTTTTAAAGTTATGCTTGTTTTTCCTTCCTATGCTAGTTGATTATTGTTCCAATAAGTTGTTTGCTCACAAAATCCCTATGCATAGGAAGTGGGTTAGACTTAAATGTGCTAGTCATATTCTTCATGATGCTCTCTTTATGTTTCAACTCTTATCTTTTATGTGAGCATCATTGAAATCATCATGCCTAGCTAGAAAGGCATTAAAGAAAAGCGCTTGTTGGGAGACAACCCAATATTTACCCCTACTGTTTTTGTGTGTTAACATGATTAATCTACTGTAGTAAGCATGTTTTATAGCTTTTGTTTCAATAAAGTGCCAAGTAGAACCTTTGGGAAGACTTGGGTGGAAGTTAATGTGATCTTGCTGTAAAAAACAGAAACTTTGCGCTCACGAGTTTAGCTGTTATGTTTTACAGAAGAGTGATTTTAAGTTGATTCATTTTTCAGAAGATTAATACACAAATTCCTCAGGTCCACCAATTTATTTCAGAATTTTTGGAGTTCCAGAAGTATACGTTTGATACAGATTACTACAGACTCTTCTGTTTTTGACAGATTCTGTTTTTCGTGTGTTGTTTGCTTATTTTGATGAATCTATGGCTAGTAAAATAGTTTATAAACCATAGATAAGTTGGAATACATTATATTTAACACCAATAAAATAAAGAATGAGTTCATTACAGTACCTTGAAGTGGTTTTTTGTTTTCTTTCGCTAACGGAGCTCACGAGACCTTCTGTTAAGTTTTGTGTTGTGAAGTTTTCAAGTTTTGGGTAAAGATTCGATGGACTATGGAATAAGGAGTGGCAAGAGCCTAATCTTGGGGATTCCCAAGGCACCCCAAGGTAATATTCAAGGACAACTAAGAGCCTACGCTTGGGGATGCCCCGGATGGCATCCCCTCTTTCGTCTTCGTTCATCGGTAACTTTACTTGGAGCTATATTTTTATTCACCAGATGATATGTGTTTTGTTTGGAGCGTCATTTTATTTTGTTAGTATTTGGTTTCTGTTATTTAGAATAATGTTTTGCATCTCTATTTTCAATAAAAATGTCAAGGATAGCCTTTACCATGCTTATTTTGCAAGTATATATGTTGCTGTTTCAAAACAGAAAGTTTACCGCTGTTGCAAAAATTCCCTAGAAAAGTCAGAATGTGATAAAATGTTGAAACCTTTTGCATAATAAGCTATGATAAATTCACTACAGTGGGAATTTTCTTTCATAATTTTTGGAGCTAGGGAAGTATGGATCTTGCTGCATTCTTTACAGACTGTCCTGTTTAGGCAGATTGCTGTTATGTTTGCATTGTTTGCATATGTTTGCTTGTTTAATGATTCTATTTGAGGATAGGACTATTAAATATGCAGAAGCATTTAGTATGCAATGTTGAATAATAATTTTAGTGATTTGTTACATTAGAAAACGATAAGGTTTTTGCATTGGTTTATACTAACTTATCTCACGAGTTCTTGTTGAGTTTGGTGTGGATGAAGCTTTCGAGATTTAGGAAACCGTGATATGAGAGGAATTAAGGAGACACAAAAGCTCAAGCTTGGGGATGCCCAAGGCACCCCCAAGATAATATTTCAAGAAGTCTCAAGCATCTAAGCTTGGGGATGCCCCGGTAGGCATCCCACCTTTCTTCTTCAACAATTATCGGTTAGTATCGTTTGAGCCTAAGTTTTTGCTTCTTCACATGATGAGTGCTATCCTTGAAATGTCGTTTTATATTGTTTTGTTTGCTGTTTGAATAATATCCCAAGATCTGAAATTCTTAAATGAGAGAGAGTCCTCACATAGCTACATAATTATTTAACTACTCATTGATCTTCACTTATATCTTTTTGGAGTAGTTTGTCATTTACTCATGTGCTTCACTTATATCCTGTGAGTAAATGGTTGAATGATTTGAATGTCATAAATCTGAAATTATATATGTTTCATATGCTTCCCATGGGGAGTAATGACTTCACATATAAGAAGTAGAGGTGGTAAATTTTTTTGAAGGTTAGCAAACATTGTATTGGTCACTTGAACAATTTTCATGAAAGAATATTGAAGGAAGAGAGATTTCACATATAAATATACTATCTTGGACATCTTCTATGATTGTGAGCCCCATTAATTATTTTCAAACCTGAGCAAATTAGTTGAAGTTGGACAAGGAAGACAACATAATGAGTTATGCTTGGGTATATTTGTATAGAAGTTATATTGTTATGGATCCTCTAACATGTGGTGCTTGCTATTTAGAATCCTTTGCTAGCCAAAATATCTGTACTAAGCGGGAATACTGCTTGTGCATCCAAATTCCTTGAACCAAGTTTCTTCCATGAGTGTCCACCATATCTACCTATATGCGGTATTTACCTGCCGTTCCAAGTGAATTTGCATGTGCCAAACTCTAAACCTTCAAATAATAATCTGTTTTGTATGCCCGAATCGCTCATGTAGCGACTAGGGGCTGTCAGTATCTTCCATGCTAGGTGGGTTATTCTCACGATGAGTGGACTCCGCTCATCATTCACGAGAAAATGGCTGGTAACTGGGATGCCCAGTCCTATGATCAAAAGATCAAAAACAAAATCTCAAATAATTTAAACAAAACTCCCCTAGGAATGTTGATAGTTGGACGGCACCCGTTGTTTCGGACAAGCCGTGGAGTGTGAATGTTGGTGGAGGGGGAGTAAAAAACTTTACCTTTCTGCGTGGGAACCGCCTATAATGTATCTAGTATGTAAGATATTGGGAACTCTTGGTCGTTATGTTGACAATGAAAGCATACCTCTCAAAATTATTTTCATCTCTGTTTTTGCTTCGAGCTCTGGCACCTCTGCAAATCCCTGCTTCCCTCTGCGAAGGGCCTATCTTTTACTTTTATGCAAGAGTCAGTAGTATTCCTTCTCATTCCAACCTACTCTTTAGTTGGCAAGCATCATGTGATGGAAAGATCTAAGCATATATGGCCATTCAAATATATTTGAGCATGAATTATTATTGTTGACATTACCCTTGAGGTAAAAGGTTGGGAGGCGAAACATTAAGCCCCTATCTTTCTCTTTGTTCGATGAATACTATTTGTTCTAAAAATATGCTTTGAGTGGTAGCAATCATGGAAGACTAAATGATAGTTGAGTATGTGAAATTTGCTGAATCAAAGCTCTGACATAGACTCTTCCTGAAAATAAGATGAATTGTAATTGTTTGATGACTAATAATACGGTTTGTTAGTTTTCAAGAAAGTTTATGATCTATACTTTAACATGTGAATAGTTTGTTACTTGATCATGCAAAGTTTTATGATATGAGCTACTGTTATGACATATAATGATGCTAGAAAAGGTGATTGAAATTATCATTGATCAAACTTGTGCACCTGCTAGCATTCGCACTTCATAAATTCTTTCTTTTATCATTTACCTACTCGAGGACGAGCAGGAATTAAGCTTGGGGATGCTGATACGTCTCCAACGTATCTATAATTTATGAAGTATTCATGATATTATATTATCCATCTTGGATGTTTACTGGGCTTTACTATGCACTTTTTTATTATTTTTAGGACTAACCTATTAACCCAGAGCCTAGTGCCAGTTTCTGTTTTTTGCCTATTTCAGTGTTCCGCAGAAAAGGAATATCAAACGGAGTCCAAACGGAATGAAACCTTCGGGAGAGTTATTTTTGGAACGGAAGCAATCAAGGAGACTTGGAGTGCACGTCAGGGAATCAACGAGGAGAGCACGAGGTAGGGGGGCGTGCCTACACCCCATGGGCGCGCCCTCCACCCTCGTGGGCCCCTCGTGGCTTCCCCGACCGACTTCTTTCGCCTATATATATCCATATACCCTAAAACCATCGGGGAACAGAATAGATCGGGAGTTCCGCCGCCACAAGCCTCTGTAGCCACCAAAAACCAATCGGGACCCTGTTCCGGCACCCTGCCGGAGGGGGGGGGGAACCCTCATCGGTGGCCATCTTCATCATCCCGGCGCTCTCCATGATGAGGAGGGAGTAGTTCACCCTCGGGGCTGAGGGTATGTACCAGTAGCTATGTGTTTGATCTCTCTCTCTCTCTCTCTCTCTCTCTCTCTCGTGTTCTTGAGGTGATACGATCTTGATGTATCGCGAGCTTTGCTATTATAGTTGGATCTTATGATGTTTCTCCCCCTCTACTCTCTTGTAATGGATTGAGTTTTCCCTTTGAAGTTATCTTATCCGATCGAGTCTTTAAGGATTTGAGAACACTTGATGTATGTCTTGTCGTGCTTATCTGTGGTGACAATGGGATATCACGTGATCCACTTGATGTATGTTTTGGTGATCAACTCGCGGGTTCCGCCCATGAACCTATGCATAGGGGTTGGCACACGTTTTCGTCTTGACTCTCCGATAGAAACTTTGGGGCACTCTTTGAAGTACTTTGTGTTGGTTGAATAGATGAATATGAGATTGTGTGATGCATATCGTATAATCATGCCCACGGATACTTGAGGTGACATTGGAGTATCTAGGTGACATTAGGGTTTTGGTTGATATGTGTCTTAAGGTGTTATTCTAGTACGAACTCTTGAATAGATCGATCCGAAAGAATAACTTTGAGGTGGTTTCGTACCCTACCATAATCTCTTCGTTTGTTCTCCGCTATTGGTGGCTTTGGAGTGACTCTTTGTTGCATGTTGAGGGATAGTTATGTGATCCAATTATGTTATTATTGTTGAGAGAACTTGCACTAGTGAAAGTATGAACCCTAGGCCTTGTTTCCTAGCATTGCAATACCGTTTGTGCTCACTTTTATCATTAGTTACCTTGCTGTTTTTATATTTTTCAGATTACAAAAACACATATCTACCATCCATATTGCACTTGTATCACCATCTCTTCGCCGAACTAGTGCACCTATACAATTTACCATTGTATTGGGTGTGTCGGGGACACAAGAGACTCTTTGTTATTTGGTTGCAGGGTTGTTTGAGAGAGACCATCTTCAACCTACGCCTCCCATGGATTGATAAACCTTAGGCCATCCACTTGAGGAAAATTTGCTACTGTCCTACAAACCTCTGCACTTGGAGGCCCAACAACGTCTACAAGAAGAAGGTTGTGTAGTAGACATCAAGATCTTTTCTGGCACCGTTGCCGGGGAGGTGAGTGCTTGAAGGTATATCTTTAGATCTTGCAATCGAAGCTTTTTCTTTCTTGTTTTATCACTAGTTTAGTCTATAAAAGAAAATTACAAAAAAATGGAATTGAGTTTGTCTCATACGCTTCATATTTTTAATATCTTTCGTTAGTATGATGGGAAGGAAAAGTGTGCTCAAGTACTAGAAGAAGAATTACATAGAATGCTTGGCATAAAATATTTGAATGATGAGTATGATTGCAATGTTGTTAGTATGAATTCTTTGAATACCCATGATGCTAATGATATGCAAAGCCACAAGCTTGGGGATGCTATGGGGTTGTTTGTTTCCAGGGACTTTTTTGTGTAGGGACTAGAAAAAGTCCCTCTTAGAGACTTTTTTACCAAATGGGAGGGACTTTTTAGGGACTAAACTAGGCATTTGGGACTAAATGAAGAAGACTCTCAAGGAGAGTCTTTTTTGGGACTTTTCCAACAATGCCCCTCCATGCATCCATTGGCCCGCCACCCCATGGTGTTGTTTGATTGTTATTTTTCTATATACTAGGGGCAACATGGTCATTTAATAACCTCTAGGAAGGGACTAGGGACTTTTTAGTCTCTGGAAACAAACAGGGAGGGACTTTTTAGGGACTAGGGACTTTTTAGTTGGGACTAGAAAAAGTCCTAGGACTTATGAACCAAACAGGGCCTATGTTTGATGAAGATGATATGTTTAGTCCCCCAAGTTTTGATGAGCAAATTTATTATGATGAAAGCATGCCTCCTATTTATGATGTTTATTGTGATGACACATATTCTATAATGAATAAAGATAACCATGAAACTTGTCCTCATGATTTTAATTTTCAATTGGATTATGCTTCACATGATAGTTATTTTGTTGAGTTTGCTCCCACTATTCCAAATGAGAAGAATTTTGCTTATGTGGAGAGTAGTAAAATTTATATGCTTGTGCATCATGAAAATAATGCTTTATGTGATGGTTATATTGTTGAATTCATCCATGATGCTACTGAAAATTATTATGAGGGAGGAACATATGCTTGTAGGAATTGCAATAATATCAAGTTTCCTCTCTATGTGCTCAAAGTTTTAAAGTTATGCTTGTTTTGCCTTCCTATGCTAGTTGATTATTGTTCCCATAAGTTGTTTGCTCACAAAATCCCTATGCATAGTAAGTGGGTTAGACTTAAATGTGCTAGTCATATTCTTCATGATGCTCTCTTTATGTTTCAACTCTTATCTTTTATGTGAGCATCATTGAAATCATCATCCTAGCTAGAAAGGCATTAAAGGAAAGCGCTTGTTGGGAGACAATACAATATTTACCCCTACTGTTTTTGTGTGTTCACATGATTAATATACTGTAGTAATCATGTTTTATAGCTTTTGTTTCAATAAAGTGCCAAGTAGAACCTTTGGGAAGACTTGGGTGGAAGTTAATGTGATCTTGCTGTAAAAAACAGAAACTTTGCACTCACGAGTTTAGCTGTCATTTTTTACAGAAGAGTGCTTTTAAGTTGATTCTTTTTGCAGAAGATTAATAGACAAATTCCTCAGGTCCACCAATTTATTTCAGAATTTTTGGAGTTACAGAAGTATACGTTTGATACAGATTACTACAGACTCTTCTGTTTTTGACAGATTCTGTTTTTCGTGTGTTGTTTGCTTATTTTGATGAATCTATTGCTAGTAAAATAGTTTATAAACCATAGACAAGTTGGAATACAGTAGATTTAACACCAATACAAATAAAGAATGAGTTCATTACAGTACCTTGAAGTGGTTTTTTGTTTTCTACAAGATGGAGGAGAATAGCTCAGCTAGTGAGCATGTGCTCGGAATGTGTGAGGACTACAATTGCTTGAATCAAGTGGGAGTTAATCTTGCAGATAAGATAGTAATTGACAAAGTTCTCTAGTCACTATCTCCAAGTTACTAGAACTTCATGATGAACTATAATATGCAATGGATGATGAAACTAATTCCCGAGCTCTTCGCGATGTTGAAATCGACGAAGGTAGAAATCAGGAAAGAGCATCAAATGTTGATGGTTTACAAGACCACTAGTTTCAAGAAAAGGGCAAAGGAATAGAAAGAGAACTTCAAGAAAGAATGACAAACAAGTTGTCACTCCCGTGAAGAAACCCAAAGCTAGACTCAAGCCTGAAACTAAGTGCTTCTACTGCAAAGGAAATGGTCACTGGAAGTGGAACTGCCCCTAGATACTTGGCGGATAAGAAGGATGGCAAAGTGAACAAAGGTATATTTGATATACATGTTATTGATGTGTACTTTACTAGTGTTTATAGCAACCGCTCGGTATTTGATACTAGTTCAGTTGCTAAGAGTAGTAACTCGAAACGGGAGTTGCAATATAAACAGAGACTAGTTAAGGGCGAGGTGATGATGTGAATTGGAAATGATTCCAAGGTTGATAAGATCACCATCGCACACTCCCTTTACCTTCGGGATTAGTGTTAAACCTAAAATAAATGTTATTTGGTGTTTGCATTGAGCATAATATGATTGGATCATGTTTATTGCAATACGGTTATTCATTTAAGTCAAAGAATAATTGTTATTCTGTTTACATGAATAAAACCTTTTGAGGTCATACGCCCAAAGTGAATGGTTTATTGAATCTCAATCTTAGTGATACACATATTCATAATAGTGAAGCCAAAAGATGCAAAGTTAATAATGATAGTGCAACTTATATGTGGCACTGCCGTTTAGGTCATATTGGTGTAAAAGCGCATGAAGAAACTCCATGCTGATGGGCTTTTGGAATCACTTGATGCTTGCGAACCATGACTCATGGGCAAGATGACTAAGACTCCATTTTCCGGAACAATGGAGCGAGCAACAGACTTGTTGGAAATAATACATACTGATGTATGCGGTCCGATGAGTGTTGAGGCTCGCGGCGGGTATCATTATTTTCTGACCTTCACAGATGATTTGAGCACATATGGGTATATCTACTTGATGAAACATAAGTCTGAAACATTTAAAAAGTTCAAATAATTTCAGAATGAAGTAGAGAATCATCGTAACAAGAAAATAAAGTTTCTACGATCTGATCGCAGAGGCAAATATTTGAGTTACGAGTTTGGCCTTCAATTAAAACAATGTGGAATAGTTTCACAAACTGATGCCACCTGGAACATCATAGCATAATGGTGTGTCCAAACATCGTGACCGTACTTTATTAGATATGGTGCGATCTATGATGTCTCTTACCGATTTACCACTATCGTTTTGGGGTTATGCATTAGAGACAACTGCATTCACGTTAAATAGGGCACCATCTAAATCCGTTGAGACGACACCGTATAAACTATGGTTTGGCAAGAAACCTAAGCTGTCGTTTCTTAAAGTTTGAGGTTGCAATGCTTATGTGAAAAAGTTTCAACCTGATAAGCTCAAACCCAAATCGGAGAAGTGCGTCTTCATAGGATACCCAAAAGAAAATGTTGGGTACACCTTCTATCACAGATCCAAAAGCAAGATCTTTGTTGCTAAGAATGAATCCTTTCTAGAGAAGGAGTTTCTCTCGAAAGAAGTGAGTGGGAGGAAAGTAGAACTTGATGAGGTAACTGTACCTGATCCCTTATTGGAAAGTAGTTCATCGCAGAAATAAGTTCATGTGACTCCTACATCAATTAGTGAGGAAGCTAATGATGATGATCATATAACTTCAGATCAAGTTACTATTGAACCTCGTAGGTCAACCGGAGTAAGATCCGCATCAGAGTGGTACGGTAATCCTGTTCTGGAGGTCATGTTACTTGACCATGACGAACCTACGAACTATGAGGAAGCGATGATGAGCCCAGATTCCGCGAAATGGCTTGAGGCCATGAAATCTGAGATGGGATCCATGTATGAGAACAAAGTATGGACTTTGGTTGACTTGCCCGATGATCGGCAAGCAATAGAGAATAAATGGATCTTCAAGAGGAAGACGGACGCTGATAGTAGTGTTACTATCTACAAAGCTCAAATTGTCACAAAAATGTTTTCGACAAGTTCAAGGTGTTGACTACGATGAGATTTTCTCACTTGTATCGATGCTTAAAAGTCTGTCCGAATCATGTTAGCAATTGCCGCATTTTATGAAATTTGGCAAATGGATGTCAAACATGCATTCCTTAATGGATTTCTTAAAGAAGAGTTGTATGTGATGCAACCAGAAGGTTTTGTCGATCCTAAAGGTGCTAACAAAATATGCAAGCTCCTGCGATCCATCTATGGACTGGTGCAAGCATCTCGGAGTTGGAATATACGCTTTGATAAGTTGATCAAAGCATATAGTTTTATATAGACTTATGGTGAAGCCTGTATTTACAAGAAAGTGAGTGGGAGCACTACATCATTTCTGATAAGTATATGTGAATGACATATTGTTGATCGGAAATAATGTAGAATTTTCTGGAAAGCATAAAGGAGTGTTTGAAAGAAAGACCTCGGTGAAGCTGCTTACATATTGAGCATCAAGATCTATAGAGATAGATCAAGACGCTTGATAAGTTTTTTTTCAATGAGTACATACCTTGACAAGTTTTTGAAGTAGTTCAAAATGGAAAAGTCAAAGAAGGAGTTCTTGCCTGCGTTGCAATGTGTGAAGTTGAGTAAGACTCAAAGCACGACCACGACAAAAGATAGAGAGAGAATGAAAGTCATTCCCTATGCCTCAGCCATAGGTTCTATAAAGTATGCCATGCTGTGTACCAGACCTATTGTATACCCTGCCCTGAGTTTGGCAAGGGAGTACAATTTTGATCTAGGAGTAGATCTCTGGACAGCAATCAAAATTATCCTTAGAGGACTAAGGAAATATTTCTCGGTTATGGAGGTGATAAAGAATTCGTCGTAAAGAGTTACGTCGATGCATGCTTTGACACCGATCTGGATGACTCTAAGTCACAATCCGGATACATATTAAAAGTGGGAGCAATTAGCTAAAGTAGCTCCGTGCAGAGCATTGTAGACATAGAAATTTGCAAAATACATACGGATCGGAATTTGGCAGACCCGATGACTAAACTTCTCTCACAAGCAAAACATGATCACACCTTAGTACTCTTTGGGTGTTAATCACATGGCGATGTGAACTAGATTACTGACTCTAGTAAATCCTTTGAGTGTTGGTCACATGATGATGTGAACTATGGGTGTTAATCACATGGTGATGTGAACTATTGGTGTTAAATCACATGGCGATGTGAACTAGATTATTGACTCTAGTGCAAGTGGGAGACTGAAGGAAATATGCCCTAGAGGCAATAATAAAGTTATTATTTATTTCCTTATTTCATGATAAATGTTTATTATTCATGCTAGAATTGTATTAACCGGAAACTTAGTACATGTGTGAATACATAGACAAAACAAAGTGTCCCTAGTATGCCTCTACTTGACTAGCTCGTTTATCAAAGATGGTTATGTTTCCTAAACCATAGACATGTGTTGTCATTTGATGAACGGGATCACATCATTAGGAGAATGATGTGATGGACAAGACCCATTCATTAGCTTAGCATTATGATCGTTACAGTTTCATTGCTACTGCTTTCTTCATGACTTATACATGTTCCTAAGACTATGAGATTATGCAAATCCCGAATACCGAAGGAACACCTTGTGTGCTATCAAATGTCACAACGTAACTGGGTGATTATAAAGATGCTCTACAGGTGTCTCCAATGGTACTTGTTGAGTTGGCATAGATCGAGATTAGGATTTGTCACTCCGATTGTCGGAGAGGTATCTCTTGGCCCTCTCGGTAATGCACATCACTATAAGCCTTGCAAGCAATGTGACTAATGAGTTAGTTGTGGGATGATGCATTACGGAACGAGTAAAGAGACTTATCGGTAACGAGATTGAACTAGGTATAGTGATACCGACGATCGAATCTCGGGCAAGTAACATACCGATGACAAAGGGAACAACGTATATTGTTATGCGGTTCGACCGATAAAGATCTTCGTAGAATATGTAGGAGCCAATATGGGCATCCAGGTTCCGCTATTGGTTATTGACCAGAGAGGTGTCTCGGTCATGTCAACACAGTTCTCGAACCCGTAGGGTCCGCACGCTTAACATTCGTTGATGATATAGTATTATATGAGTTATGTATGTTGGCAACCGACTATTGTTCGGAGTCCCGGATAAGATCACGGACATGACGAGGAACTCCGGAATGGTCCGGAGATAAAGTTTGATATATGGGATAATAGTATTTGGTCTCCGGACGGGTTCCGGAATTCACCGGTAGGGGTTCCGGATGTTTCCCGAAATGTTTGGGTACGAGAACACTTTATTTGGGCCAAAGGGGAAAGCCCACAAAGTTTTTGGAAAGCGCAAAAGGAAGTTTTGCGGAGTCCAGGGGCCAGACACCAGGGTCCCTGGCATCTGGGTCCAGACGCCGGGAACCCTGGCGTCTGGCCCTGGAGTCCAAGAAGGACTCTTGCCTTTCGGGTGAAACCGACTTTGTGGAGGCTTTTACTCCAAGTTTCGACCCCAAGGCTCAACATATAAATAGAGGGGTAGGGCTAGCACCCAAGATACATCAAGAAACACCAAGCCGTGTGCCGGCAACCCCGTCCCCTCTAGTTTATCCTCCGTCATAGTTTTCGTAGTGCTTAGGC
Organism: Aegilops tauschii subsp. strangulata; assembly: GCF_002575655.3. NCBI lineage: Eukaryota > Viridiplantae > Streptophyta > Magnoliopsida > Poales > Poaceae > Aegilops > Aegilops tauschii. The sequence continues at coordinate 494,166,036 of NC_053039.3, forward strand.
GAAGCCCTGCGGAGATTGTTCTTCACCAACACCGTCACCACGCCGTCGTGCTGCCGGAACTCATCTACTACTTCGCCCCTCTTGCTGGATCAAGAAGGCGAGGACGTCATCGAGCTGAACGTGTGCTGAACACGGAGGTGTCGTACATTCGGTACTTGATCGGGACGGATCGTGAAGGTGTACGACTACATCAACCGCGTTGATAAATGCTTCCGCTTTCGGTCTACGAGGGTACGTAGACATACTCTCCCCTCTCGTTGCGATGCATCACCATGATCTTGCATGTGCGTAGGATTTTTTTTGAAATTACTACGTTCCCCAACATTACTTGCCCGAGATTCGATCGTTGGCATCTCAATACCTAGCTCAATCTTGTTACCGGCAAGTCTCTTTACTCGTTCTGTAGTGCATCATCCCGTAACTAACTCATTAGTCACATTGCTTGCAAGGCTTATAGTGATGTGCATTACCGAGAGGGCCCAGAGATACCTCTCCGACAATCGGAGTGACAAATCCTATTCTTGATCTATGCCAACTCAACAAACACCATCGGAGACACCTGTAGAGCACCTTTATAATCACCCAGATACGTTGTGATGTTTGGTAGCACACAAAGTGTTCCTCCGGTATTCGGGAGTTGCATAATCTCATAGTCATAGGAACATGTATAAGTCATGGAGAAAGCAATAGCAGTAAACTAAATGATCAAGTGCTAAGCTAACGAAATGGGTCAAGTCAATCACATCATTCTCCTAATGATGTGATCCCGTTAATCAAATGACAACTCATGTCTATGGCTAGGAAACTCAACCATCTTTGATCAACGAGCTAGTCAAGTAGAGGCATACTAGTGACACTATGTTTGTCTATGTATTCACACATGTATTATGTTTCCGGTTAATACAATTTTGGCATGAATAATAAACATTTATCATGATATGAGGAAATGAATAATAACTTTATTATTGCCTCTAGGGCATATTTCCTTCACACGGTACCCTCGCCCCAGGAGATTGCAGCTGCCTCACGCCTGATCGGCCGGCAACAAACCTTTTGTTGTGCTCGAACAATTGCAACAAGGGCCAAGTTGCAAATCTGGGCTATGGTGGAGGTTGCTCGGAAGCCGTCGATAAAAAACAGATCCGACAGCCATGGAGGGTGTGGGCGCGCGCGAAGAGATCAGTCGGGTGCGTCATAGCATTTCCTAAACATCCTTGGCGGATCCCAATTTGAATTCTTCTTTGTCCTTGACGTAGAAAACATCGGAACCACACATATGTTGTTGTTACCGGCCCCACGAAACCTACTTGCCGACCATTAATGACAAATAGAGCAGTCCCGATCTACCGATCGATCAAGTCTGCATTTCTACGCCATTTGTGTGCAAATGTCTGTGTCAGTCAGCGCCTCGCGAATCGCGAGCGAGTGTGTATGCACGAGGCTCGGAAACTTCGGACCCGGACCAACCGGGAAGAAGATAGATAGGAGTAGATGGCATCTCACGAGCGTGATTCGCCGCAGCTGCGCCACGAGCTCTTCTCGGGAAGACGAAGACTCCGGCAGCGAAGTCAAGCGCATAATAGTAGCCGGACACGGACTCCGCAGCTGCAAATCATATACGGCGACTCGGCATTGCGCCGGCTGCACTAGCTGAGCTTGCCACACTCCTCTCTCTCGCTGGCGGCGTAGCTGGCATGGACAATCTGCGCTCCCTTCTCGCGGCTCTCCTCCTCGTGTGCTTTGGCTTCAGCGCCGCCATCCTGGGCGACGGCGATGGCGAGCAGTTCGTCTACTCCGGCTTTGCCGGCGCGAAGGCTTCCCTGGCCTGGACGGTGGTGGATTATGGATGGGCTTAGACCCATATAAGACATTAATCTCTGGTTAATCTTGAGGCCCATGTATGAGATGGCAGGTGGTGGGAAGTTTAGTCCTACCTTACTAGTTGAGGAGAGTTGAGACCCTTTTATAAGGGCTGCTCTACCACATGCCATTGGGAGCTCGGTTAGAGGAGTGGTACACGCGCGTCCCTTCTCCGCCGCGCGCTCCTCACACTGTGCTGCCTCCGGCGACACCATCCCGACGCAATAAGGTTTTTGGGGAGCGTCTCGACGCGACTGCTCCCAACTCCGTCCGCCTCTGCTTCCCCTGCATCGACAACATGGCCGACGACGCCGCCGCCAAGAAGAAGGCCACGGACGACGCCGAGGCTGCTCCTGCCGCCGCCGCGTTGGCCTGGCCAACCGGAGGGTATGATCTGTTCATCCCTCGTTTACTCGTACTTGTACTAGCCGTATATGTGCTGCTCATAGATGGTTCGCCTCTATGTTCTGTATGAGCTAGTATGCTTAGGTATAGCTATGAGATGCGTACATTTCATGCCATGCTTACTGTTTACTCGTGGATTAGTCTAATCGGAAAAATGCTAATATTTCCAACAATCCAAAAACCTTATTTTAGGCTCTTTTCGATTCAAGGCTTTGCTGCTACTCTGAAACCGGAAAAGTTTACCGGGACGCATTTTAAGCGTTGACAGACTAGGACCACCTTGTGGCTCACAACGATGAACGTGTTCTGGGTTGGTGGTGTGTCCCTCACAGAAACGATTGCTCCTGAACAGGTGAAGGCGTTTAGGGAGGCAACCACAATCTTTTTAGGAGCAGTTCTGAGTCTGATTGGAGACAAGTTGGTTGACGCCTATATTCATGGGGGTTGCAAAAAACTTGTGGGATGCGCTCGAAGTCAAATTTGGCGCAACTGATGCCCGCAGTGAGCTGTATGCCATGGAGCAGTTCCATGATTACAGGATGGTTGATAACCGTTCTGTATTGAACCAGGCTCATGAGATACAGTACATTGCTAAGGAGCTGGAGCTCTTGAAGTGTGAGTTACCGGACAAGTTTGTCGCGGGTTGCATTATTGCAAAACTCCCTCCTAGTTGGAGGAACTTTGCTACTTCTCTCAAGCACTTGAGACGTGAATTCTCTGTTGAGGATGTCATCGGTCATCTCAGTGTTGAGCAGAACTCGAGAGCAAAGGACTCACACGTGAAAGGGGCAGAGGGTTCTTCTAGCGCCAATATGGTGCAGAAGAACTTCCACAAGTTCAAGGGAAAGAACTCTGTCAAGCAGAATACTACCTTTAAGAAGAAGGGTAAGAAGAAAGACAAAAAGAGAGATGGCTGCTTTACTTGTGGTTCAAATGAACATTGGGCAAACAAGTGTCCAAACAAGTACAAGAAGCCAGCACAGGACTCCAAGTCTGTGAATGTCACTCAGAGCAACAATGATGCGGCATCTGGGTATGGTAATCTGTTTACCATACTTTCAGTTTGTCAGTCCACCGATTGGTGGGTTGACGCTGGGGCCAATATTCATGTGTGTGCTGATGTGTCTTTGTTTTCTTCTTACCAGGTCGCACGAGATTGTTCCGTCCTGATGGGGAATGGCTCGCATGCTTCTGTTCATGGTGTTGGCACGGTAGATCTGAAGTTTACTTCGGGAAAGATCGTGCAACTGAAGAACGTGCAGCATGTCCCCGCCATCAAGAAGAATCTCGTTAGTGGATCCCTTCTATGTAAAGAAGGGTTTACGTTAGTATTTGAGTCCAACAAAGTAGTCGTATCTCGGTATGGACTGTTTGTTGGAAAAGGATATGACTGTGGTGGTTTGTTCCGCCTTTCCCTAGAGGATTTATGTAATAAAGTCATGAACCAAATTCATTCTAATGTGAACAAATCTGAGGTTTGACATTCACGTCTTTGTCACATAAATTTCGGTTGTATGACGCGGCTAGCTAAGATGGACTTAATACCGAGTTTCACTTTAGCCAAAGGCTCTAAGTGCCATGCGTGTGTGCAAGCTAAGCAACCTCGTAAGCCTCACAAGCTTGCGAAGGAGAGACACCTGGCACCATTAGAGCTCATACATTCAGATCTCTATGAGATGAATGGTGTGTTGACTAAAGGTGGAAAGAAATACTTCATGACTCTGATTGATGATTCCACTAGATTCTGCTATGTGTATTTGTTAAATACCAAGGATGTTCTGTACGAGCTAGTATGCTTAGGTATAGCTATGAGATGTGTACATTTCATGCCATGCTTACTGTTTACTCGTGGATTAGTCTAATCGGAAAAATGCTAATATTTCCAACAATCCAAAAACCTTATTTTAGTCTCTTTTCGATTCAAGGCTTTGCTGCTACTCTGAAACCGGAAAAGTTTACCGGGACACATTTTAAGCGTTGACAGACTAGGACCACCTTGTGGCTCACAGCGATGAACGTGTTCTGGGTTGGTGGTGTGTCCCTCACAGAAACGATTGCTCCTGAACAGGAGAAGGCGTTTAGGGAGGCCACCACAATCTTTTTAGGAGCAGTTCTGAGTCTGATTGGAGACAAGTTGGTTGACGCCTATATTCATGGGGTTGCAAAAAACTTGTGGGATGCGCTCGAAGTCAAATTCGGCGCAACTGATGCTGGCAGTGAGCTGTATGCCATGGAGCAGTTCCATGATTACAGGATGGTTGATAACCGTTCTGTATTGAACCAGGCTCATGAGATACAGTACATTGCTAAGGAGCTGGAGCTCTTGAAGTGTGAGTTACCGGACAAGTTTGTCGCGGGTTGCATTATTGCAAAACTCCCTCCTAGTTGGAGGAACTTTTCTACTTCTCTCAAGCACTTGAGACGTGAATTCTCTGTTGAGGATGTCATCGGTCATCTCAGTGTTGAGCAGAACTCGAGAGCAAAGGACTCACACGTGAAAGGGGCAGAGGGTTCTTCTAGCGCCAATATGGTGCAGAAGAACTTCCACAAGTTCAAGGGAAAGAACTCTGTCAAGCAGAATACTACCTTTAAGAAGAAGGGTAAGAAGAAAGACAAAAAGAGAGATGGCTGCTTTACTTGTGGTTCAGATGAACATTGGGCAAACAAGTGTCCAAACAAGTACAAGAAGCCAGCACAGGACTCCAAGTCTGTGAATGTCACTCAGAGCAACAATGATGCGGCATCTGGGTATGGTAATCTGTTTACCATACTTTCAGTTTGTCAGTCCACCGATTGGTGGGTTGACGCTGGGGCCAATATTCATGTGTGTGCTGATGTGCCTTTGTTTTCTTCTTACCAGGTCGCACGAGATTGTTCCGTCCTGATGGGGAATGGCTCGCATGCTTCTGTTCATGGTGTTGGCACGGTAGATCTGAAGTTTACTTCGGGAAAGATCGTGCAACTGAAGAACGTGCAGCATGTCCCCGCCATCAAGAAGAATCTCGTTAGTGGCTCCCTTCTATGTAAAGAAGGGTTTAAGTTAGTATTTGAGTCCAACAAAGTAGTCGTATCTCGGTATGGACTGTTTGTTGGAAAAGGATATGACTGTGGTGGTTTGTTCCGCCTTTCCCTGGAGGATTTATGTAATAAAGTCATGAACCAAATTCATTCTAATGTGAACGAATCTAAGGTTTGACATTCACGTCTTTGTCACATAAATTTCGGTTGTATGACACGGCTAGCTAAGATGGACTTAATACCAAGTTTCACTTTAGCCAAAGGCTCTAAGTGCCATACGTGTGTGCAAGCTAAGCAACCTCGTAAGCCTCACAAGCTTGCGAAGGAGAGACACCTGGCACCATTAGAGCCCATACATTCAGATCTCTATGAGATGAATGGTGTGTTGACTAAAGGTCGAAAGAAATACTTCATGACTCTGATTGATGATTCCACTAGATTCTGCTATGTGTATTTGTTAAATACCAAGGATGTTCTGTACGAGCTAGTATGCTTAGGTATAGCTATGAGATGCATACATTTCATGCCATGCTTACTGTTTACTCGTGGATTAGTCTAATCGGAAAAATGCTAATATTTCCAACAATCCAAAAACCTTATTTTAGTCTCTTTTCGATTCAAGGCTTTGCTGCTACTCTGAAACCGGAAAAGTTTACCGCGACACATTTTCAGCGTTGACAGACTAGGACCACCTTGTGGCTCATAGCGATGAACGTGTTCTGGGTTGGTGGTGTGTCCCTCACAGAAACGATTGCTCCTGAACAGGAGAAGGCGTTTAGGGAGGCCACCACAATCTTTTTAGGAGCAGTTCTGAGTCTGATTGGAGACAAGTTGGTTGACGCCTATATTCATGGGGTTGCAAAAAACTTGTGGGATGCGCTCGAAGTCAATTCGGCGCAACTGATGCTGGCAGTGAGCTGTATGCCATGGAGCAGTTCCATGATTACAGGATGGTTGATAACCGTTCTGTATTGAACCAGGCTCATGAGATACAGTACATTGCTAAGGAGCTGGAGCTCTTGAAGTGTGAGTTACCGGACAAGTTTGTCGTGGGTTGCATTATTGCAAAACTCCCTCCTAGTTGGAGGAACTTTGCTACTTCTCTCAAGCACTTGAGACGTGAATTCTCTGTTGAGGATGTCATCGGTCATCTCAGTGTTGAGCAGAACTCGAGAGCAAAGGACTCACACGTGAAAGGGGCAGAGGGTTCTTCTAGCGCCAATATGGTGCAGAAGAACTTCCACAAGTTCAAGGGAAAGAACTCTGTCAAGCAGAATACTACCTTTAAGAAGAAGGGTAAGAAGAAAGACAAAAAGAGAGATGGCTGCTTTACTTGTGGTTCAGATGAACATTGGGCAAACAAGTGTCCAAACAAGTACAAGAAGCCAGCACAGGACTCCAAGTCTGTGAATGTCACTCAGAGCAACAATGATGCGGCATCTGGGTATGGTAATCTGTTTACCATACTTTCAGTTTGTCAGTCCACCGATTGGTGGGTTGACGCTGGGGCCAATATTCATGTGTGTGCTGATGTGTCTTTGTTTTCTTCTTACCAGGTCGCACGAGATTGTTCCGTCCTGATGGGGAATGGCTCGCATGCTTCTGTTCATGGTGTTGGCACGGTAGATCTGAAGTTTACTTCGGGAAAGGTCATGCAACTAAAGAACGTGCAGCATGTCCCCGCCATCAAGAAGAATCTCGTTAGTGCCTCCCTTCTATGTAAAGAAGGGTTTAGTTAGTATTTGAGTCCAACAAAGTAGTCGTATCTCGGTATGGACTGTTTGTTGGAAAAGGATATGACTGTGGTGGTTTGTTCCGCCTTTCCCTGGAGGATTTATGTAATAAAGTCATGAACCAAATTCATTCTAATGTGAACGAATCTGAGGTTTGACATTCACGTCTTTGTCACATAAATTTCAGTTGTATGACACGGCTAGCTAAGATGGACTTAATACCGAGTTTCACTTTAGCCAAAGGCTCTAAGTGCCATGCGTGTGTGCAAGCTAAGCAACCTCGTAAGCCTCACAAGCTTGCGAAGGAGAGACACCTGGCACCATTAGAGCTCATACATTCAGATCTCTATGAGATGAATGGTGTGTTGACTAAAGGTGGAAAGAAATACTTCATGACTCTGATTGATGATTCCACTAGATTCTGCTATGTGTATTTGTTAAATACCAAGGATGTTCTGTACGAGCTAGTATGCTTAGGTATAGCTATGAGATGCGTACATTTCATGCCATGCTTACTGTTTACTCGTGGATCAGTCTAATCGAAAAAATGCTAATATTTCCAACAATCCAAAAACCTTATTTTAGTCTCTTTTCGATTCAAGGCTTTGCTGCTACTCTGAAACCGGAAAAGTTTACCGGGACACATTTTAAGCGTTGACAGACTAGGACCACCTTGTGGCTCACAGCGATGAACGTGTTCTGGGTTGGTGGTGTGTCCCTCACAGAAACGATTGCTCCTGAACAGGAGAAGGCGTTTAGGGAGGCCACCACAATCTTTTTAGGAGCAGTTCTGAGTCTGATTGGAGATAAGTTGGTTGACGCCTATATTCATGGGGTTGCAAAAAACTTGTGGGATGCGCTCGAAGTCAAATTCAGCGCAACTGATGCTGGCAGTGAGCTGTATGCCATGGAGCAGTTCCATGATTACAGGATGGTTGATAACCGTTCTGTATTGAACCAGGCTCATGAGATACAGTACATTGCTAAGGAGCTGGAGCTCTTGAAGTGTGAGTTACCGGACAAGTTTGTCGCGGGTTGCATTATTGCAAAACTCCCTCCTAGTTGGAGGAACTTTGCTACTTCTCTCAAGCACTTGAGACGTGAATTCTCTGTTGAGGATGTCATCGGTCATCTCAGTGTTGAGCAGAACTCGAGAGCAAAGGACTCACACGTGAAAGGGGCAGAGGGTTCTTCTAGCGCCAATATGGTGCAGAAGAACTTCCACAAGTTCAAGGGAAAGAACTCTGTCAAGCAGAATACTACCTTTAAGAAGAAGGGTAAGAAGAAAGACAAAAAGAGAGATGGCTGCTTTACTTGTGGTTCAGATGAACATTGGGCAAACAAGTGTCCAAACAAGTACAAGAAGCCAGCACAGGACTCCAAGTCTGTGAATGTCACTCTGAGCAACAATGATGCGGCATCTGGGTATGGTAATCTGTTTACCATACTTTCAGTTTGTCAGTCCACCGATTGGTGGGTTGACGCTGGGGCCAATATTCATGTGTGTGCTGATGTGTCTTTGTTTTCTTCTTACCAGGTCGCACGAGATTGTTCCGTCCTGATGGGGAATGGCTCGCATGCTTCTGTTCATGGTGTTGGCACGGTAGATCTGAAGTTTACTTTGGGAAAGGTCATGCAACTAAAGAACGTGCAGCATGTCCCCGCCATCAAGAAGAATCTCGTTAGTGGCTCCCTTCTATGTAAAGAAGGGTTTAAGTTAGTATTTGAGTCCAACAAAGTAGTCGTATCTCGGTATGGACTGTTTGTTGGAAAAGGATATGACTGTGGTGGTTTGTTCCGCCTTTCCTTGGAGGATTTATGTAATAAAGTCATGAACCAAATTCATTCTAATGTGAACGAATCTGAGGTTTGACATTCACGTCTTTGTCACATAAATTTCGGTTGTATGACGCGGCTAGCTAAGATGGACTTAATAACGAGTTTCACTTTAGCCAAAGGCTCTAAGTGCCATGCGTGTGTGCAAGCTAAGCAACCTCGTAAGCCTCACAAGCTTGCGAAGGAGAGACACCTGGCACCATTAGAGCTCATACATTCAGATCTCTATGAGATGAATGGTGTGTTGACTAAAGGTGGAAAGAAATACTTCATGACTCTGATTGATGATTCCACTAGATTCTGCTATGTGTATTTGTTAAATACCAAGGATGTTCTGTACGAGCTAGTATGCTTAGGTATAGCTATGAGATGCGTACATTCCATGCCATGCTTACTGTTTACTCGTGGATTAGTCTAATCAGAAAAATGCTAATATTTCCAACAATCCAAAAACCTTATTTTAGTCTCTTTTCGATTCAAGGCGTTGCTGCTACTCTGAAACCGGAAAAGTTTACCGCGACACATTTTAAGCGTTGACAGACTAGGATCACCTTGTGGCTCACAGCGATGAACGTGTTCTGGGTTGGTGGTGTGTCCCTCACAGAAACAATTGCTCCTGAACAGGTGAAGGCGTTTAGGGAGGCAACCACAATCTGTTTAGGAGCAGTTCTGAGTCTGATTGGAGACAAGTTGGTTGACGCCTATATTCATGGGGTTGCAAAAAACTTGTGGGATGCGCTCGAAGTCAAATTCGGCGCAACTGATGCTGGCAGTGAGCTGTATGCCATGGAGCAGTTCCATGATTACATGATGGTTGATAACCGTTCTGTATTGAACCAGGCACATGAGATACAGTACATTGCTAAGGAGCTGGAGCTCTTGAAGTGTGAGTTACCGGACAAGTTTGTCGCGGGTTGCATTATTGCAAAACTCCCTCCTAGTTGGAGGAACTTTGCTACTTCTCTCAAGCACTTGAGACGTGAATTCTCTGTTGAGGATGTCATCGGTCATCTCAGTGTTGAGCAGAACTCGAGAGCAAAGGACTCACACGTGAAAGGGGCAGAGGGTTCTTCTAGCGCCAATATGGTGCAGAAGAACTTCCACAAGTTCAAGGGAAAGAACTCTGTCAGCAGAATACTACCTTTAGGAAGAAGGGTAAGAAGAAAGACAAAAAGAGAGATGGCTGCTTTACTTGTGGTTCAGATGAACATTGGGCAAACAAGTGTCCAAACAAGTACAAGAAGCCAGCACAGGACTCCAAGTCTGTGAATGTCACTCTGAGCAACAATGATGCAGCATCTGGGTATGGTAATCTGTTTACCATACTTTCAGTTTGTCAGTCCACCGATTGGTGGGTTGACGCTGGGGCCAATATTCATGTGTGTGCTGATGTGTCTTTGTTTTCTTCTTACCAGGTCGCACGAGATTGTTCTGTCCTGATGGGGAATGGCTCGCATGCCTCTGTTCATGGTGTTGGCACGGTAGATCTGAAGTTTACTTCGGGAAAGGTCATGCAACTAAAGAACGTGCAGCATGTCCCCGCCATCAAGAAGAATCTCGTTAGTGGCTCCCTTCTATGTAAAGAAGGGTTTAAGTTAGTATTTGAGTCCAACAAAGTAGTCGTATCTCGGTATGGACTGTTTGTTGGAAAAGGATATGACTGTGGTGGTTTGTTCCGCCTTTCCCTGGAGGATTTATGTAATAAAGTCATGAACCAAATTCATTCTAATGTGAACGAATCTAAGCTTTGACATTCACGCCTTTGTCACATAAATTTCGGTTGTATGATGCGGCTAGCTAAGATGGACTTAATACTGAGTTTCACTTTAGCCAAAGGCTCTAAGTGCCATGCGTGTGTGCAAGCTAAGCAACCTCGTAAGCCTCACAAGCTTGCGAAGGAGAGACACCTGGCACCATTAGAGCTCATACATTCAGATCTCTATGAGATGAATGGTGTGTTGACTAAAGGTGGAAAGAAATACTTCATGACTCTGATTGATGATTCCACTAGATTCTGCTATGTGTATTTGTTAAATACCAAGGATGTTCTGTACGAGCTAGTATGCTTAGGTATAGCTATGAGATGCATACATTTCATGCCATGCTTACTGTTTACTCGTGGATTAGTCTAATCGGAAAAATGCTAATATTTCCAACAATCCAAAAACCTTATTTTAGTCTCTTTTCGATTCAAGGCTTTGCTGCTACTCTGAAACCGGAAAAGTTTACCGCGACACATTTTCAGCGTTGACAGACTAGGACCACCTTGTGGCTCATAGCGATGAACGTGTTCTGGGTTGGTGGTGTGTCCCTCACAGAAACGATTGCTCCTGAACAGGAGAAGGCGTTTAGGGAGGCCACCACAATCTTTTTAGGAGCAGTTCTGAGTCTGATTGGAGACAAGTTGGTTGACGCCTATATTCATGGGGTTGCAAAAAACTTGTGGGATGCGCTCGAAGTCAATTCGGCGCAACTGATGCTGGCAGTGAGCTGTATGCCATGGAGCAGTTCCATGATTACAGGATGGTTGATAACCGTTCTGTATTGAACCAGGCTCATGAGATACAGTACATTGCTAAGGAGCTGGAGCTCTTGAAGTGTGAGTTACCGGACAAGTTTGTCGTGGGTTGCATTATTGCAAAACTCCCTCCTAGTTGGAGGAACTTTGCTACTTCTCTCAAGCACTTGAGACGTGAATTCTCTGTTGAGGATGTCATCGGTCATCTCAGTGTTGAGCAGAACTCGAGAGCAAAGGACTCACACGTGAAAGGGGCAGAGGGTTCTTCTAGCGCCAATATGGTGCAGAAGAACTTCCACAAGTTCAAGGGAAAGAACTCTGTCAAGCAGAATACTACCTTTAAGAAGAAGGGTAAGAAGAAAGACAAAAAGAGAGATGGCTGCTTTACTTGTGGTTCAGATGAACATTGGGCAAACAAGTGTCCAAACAAGTACAAGAAGCCAGCACAGGACTCCAAGTCTGTGAATGTCACTCTGAGCAACAATGATGCAGCATCTGGGTATGGTAATCTGTTTACCATACTTTCAGTTTGTCAGTCCACCGATTGGTGGGTTGACGCTGGGGCCAATATTCATGTGTGTGCTGATGTGTCTTTGTTTTCTTCTTACCAGGTCGCACGAGATTGTTCCGTCCTGATGGGGAATGGCTCGCATGCTTCTGTTCATGGTGTTGGCACGGTAGATCTGAAGTTTACTTCGGGAAAGGTCATGCAACTGAAGAACGTGCAGCATGTCCCCGCCATCAAGAAGAATCTCGTTAGTGGCTCCCTTCTATGTAAAGAAGGGTTTAAGTTAGTATTTGAGTCCAACAAAGTAGTCGTATCTCGGTATGGACTGTTTGTTGGAAAAGGATATGACTGTGGTGGTTTGTTCCGCCTTTCCCTGGAGGATTTATGTAATAAAGTCATGAACCAAATTCATTCTAATGTGAACGAATCTGAGGTTTGACATTCACGTCTTTGTCACATAAATTTCGGTTGTATGACGCGGCTAGCTAAGATGGACTTAATACCGAGTTTCACTTTAGCCAAAGGCTCTAAGTGCCATGCGTGTGTGCAAGCTAAGCAACCTCGTAAGCCTCAAAAGCTTGCGAAGGAGAGACACCTGGCACCATTAGAGCTCATACATTCAGATCTCTATGAGATGAATGGTGTGTTGACTAAAGGTGGAAAGAAATACTTCATGACTCTGATTGATGATTCCACTAGATTCTGCTATGTGTATTTGTTAAATACCAAGGATGTTCTGTACGAGCTAGTATGCTTAGGTATAGCTATGAGATGCGTACATTCCATGCCATGCTTACTGTTTACTCGTGGATTAGTCTAATCGGAAAAATGCTAATATTTCCAACAATCCAAAAACCTTATTTTAGTCTCTTTTCGATTCAAGGCTTTGCTGCTACTCTGAAACCGGAAAAGTTTACCGCGACACATTTTAAGCGTTGACAGACTAGGACCACCTTGTGGCTCACAGCGATGAACGTGTTCTGGGTTGGTGGTGTGTCCCTCACAGAAACGATTGCTCCTGAAAAGGAGAAGGCGTTTAGGGAGGCAACCACAATCTTTTTAGGAGCAGTTCTGAGTCTGATTGGAGACAAGTTGGTTGACGCCTATATTCATGGGGTTGCAAAAAACTTGTGGGATGCGCTCGAAGTCAAATTCGGCGCAACTGATGCTGGCAGTGAGCTGTATGCCATGGAGCAGTTCCATGATTACAGGATGGTTGATAACCGTTCTGTATTGAACCAGGCTCATGAGATACAGTACATTGCTAAGGAGCTGGAGCTCTTGAAGTGTGAGTTACCGGACAAGTTTGTCGCGGGTTGCATTATTGCAAAACTCCCTCCTAGTTGGAGGAACTTTGCTACTTCTCTCAAGCACTTGAGACGTGAATTCTCTGTTGAGGATGTCATCGGTCATCTCAGTGTTGAGCAGAACTCGAGAGCAAAGGACTCACACGTGAAAGGGGCAGAGGGTTCTTCTAGCGCCAATATGGTGCAGAAGAACTTCCACAAGTTCAAGGGAAAGAACTCTGTCAAGCAGAATACTACCTTTAAGAAGAAGGGTAAGAAGAAAGACAAAAAGAGAGATGGCTGCTTTACTTGTGGTTCAGATGAACATTGGGCAAACAAGTGTCCAAACAAGTACAAGAAGCCAGCACAGGACTCCAAGTCTGTGAATGTCACTCTGAGCAACAATGATGCGGCATCTGGGTATGGTAATCTGTTTACCATACTTTCGGTTTGTCAGTCCACCGATTGGTGGGTTGACGCTGGGGCCAATATTCATGTGTGTGCTGATGTGTCTTTGTTTTCTTCTTACCAGGTCGCACGAGATTGTTCCGTCCTGATGGGGAATGGCTCGCATGCCTCTGTTCATGGTGTTGGCACGGTAGATCTGAAGTTTACTTCGGGAAAGATCGTGCAACTGAAGAACGTGCAGCATGTCCCCGCCATCAAGAAGAATCTCGTTAGTGGCTCCCTTCTATGTAAAGAAGGGTTTAAGTTAGTATTTGAGTCCAACAAAGTAGTCGTATCTCGGTATGGACTGTTTGTTGGAAAAGGATATGACTGTGGTGGTTTGTTCCGCCTTTCCCTGGAGGATTTATGTAATAAAGTCATGAACCAAATTCATTCTAATGTGAACGAATCTAAGGTTTGACATTCACGTCTTTGTCACATAAATTTCGGTTGTATGACACGGCTAGCTAAGATGGACTTAATACCGAGTTTCACTTTAGCCAAAGGCTCTAAGTGCCATACGTGTGTGCAAGCTAAGCAACCTCGTAAGCCTCACAAGCTTGCGAAGGAGAGACACCTGGCACCATTAGAGCCCATACATTCAGATCTCTATGAGATGAATGGTGTGTTGACTAAAGGTGGAAAGAAATACTTCATGACTCTGATTGATGATTCCACTAGATTCTGCTATGTGTATTTTTTAAATACCAAGGATGTTCTGTACGAGCTAGTATGCTTAGGTATAGCTATGAGATGCGTACATTTCATGCCATGCTTACTGTTTACTCGTGGATTAGTCTAATCGGAAAAATGCTAATATTTCCAACAATCCAAAAACCTTATTTTAGGATCTTTTCGATTCAAGGCTTTGCTGCTACTCTGAAACCGGAAAAGTTTACGGGGACACATTTTAAGCGTTGACAGACTAGGACCAACTTGTGGCTCACAGCGATGAACGTGTTCTGGGTTGGTGGTGTGTCCCTCACAGAAACGATTGCTCCTGAACAGGAGAAGGCGTTTAGGGAGGCAACCACAATCTTTTTTGGAGCAGTTCTGAGTCTGATTGGAGACAAGTTGGTTGACGCCTATATTCATGGGGTTGCAAAAAACTTGTGGGATGCGCTCGAAGTCAAATTCGGCGCAACTGATGCTGGCAGTGAGCTGTATGCCATGGAGCAGTTCCATGATTACAGGATGGTTGATAACCGTTCTGTATTGAACCAGGCTCATGAGATACAGTACATTGCTAAGGAGCTGGAGCTCTTGAAGTGTGAGTTACCGGACAAGTTTGTCGCGGGTTGCATTATTGCAAAACTCCCTCCTAGTTGGAGGAACTTTGCTACTTCTCTCAAGCACTTGAGACGTGAATTCTCTGTTGAGGATGTCATCGGTCATCTCAGTGTTGAGCAGAACTCGAGAGCAAAGGACTCACACGTGAAAGGGGCAGAGGGTTCTTCTAGCGCCAATATGGTGCAGAAGAACTTCCACAAGTTCAAGGGAAAGAACTCTGTCAAGCAGAATACTACCTTTAAGAAGAAGGGTAAGAAGAAAGACAAAAAGAGAGATGGCTGCTTTACTTGTGGTTCAGATGAACATTGGGCAAACAAGTGTCCAAACAAGTACAAGAAGCCAGCACAGGACTCCAAGTCTGTGAATGTCACTCTGAGCAACAATGATGCGGCATCTGGGTATGGTAATCTGTTTACCATACTTTCGGTTTGTCAGTCCACCGATTGGTGGGTTGACGCTGGGGCCAATATTCATGTGTGTGCTGATGTGTCTTTGTTTTCTTCTTACCAGGTCGCACGAGATTGTTCCGTCCTGATGGGGAATGGCTCGCATGCCTCTGTTCATGGTGTTGGCACGGTAGATCTGAAGTTTACTTCGGGAAAGATCGTGCAACTGAAGAACGTGCAGCATGTCCCCGCCATCAAGAAGAATCTCGTTAGTGGCTCCCTTCTATGTAAAGAAGGGTTTAAGTTAGTATTTGAGTCCAACAAAGTAGTCGTATCTCGGTATGGACTGTTTGTTGGAAAAGGATATGACTGTGGTGGTTTGTTCCGCCTTTCCCTGGAGGATTTATGTAATAAAGTCATGAACCAAATTCATTCTAATGTGAACGAATCTAAGGTTTGACATTCACGTCTTTGTCACATAAATTTTGGTTGTATGACACGGCTAGCTAAGATGGACTTAATACCGAGTTTCACTTTAGCCAAAGGCTCTAAGTGCCATGCGTGTGTGCAAGCTAAGCAACCTCGTAAGCCTCACAAGCTTGCGAAGGAGAGACACCTGGCACCATTAGAGCCCATACATTTAGATCTCTATGAGATGAATGGTGTGTTGACTAAAGGTGGAAAGAAATACTTCATGACTCTGATTGATGATTCCACTAGATTCTGCTATGTGTATTTGTTAGATACCAAGGATGTTCTGTACGAGCTAGTATGCTTAGGTATAGCTATGAGATGCGTACATTTCATGCCATGCTTACTGTTTACTCGTGGATTAGTCTAATCGGAAAAATGCTAATATTTCCAACAATCCAAAAACCTTATTTTAGGCTCTTTTCGATTCAAGGCTTTGCTGCTACTCTGAAACCGGAAAAGTTTACCGCGACACATTTCAAGCGTTGACAGACTAGGACCACCTTGTGGCTCACAGCGATGAACGTGTTCTGGGTTGGTGGTGTGTCCCTCACAGAAACGATTGCTCCTGAACAGGAGAAGACGTTTAGGGAGGCAACCACAATCTTTTTAGGAGCAGTTCTGAGTCTGATTGGAGACAAGTTGGTTGACGCCTATATTCATGGGGTTGCAAAAAACTTGTGGGATGCGCTCGAAGTCAAATTCGACGCAACTGATGCTGGCAGTGAGCTGTATGCCATGGAGCAGTTCCATGATTACAGGATGGTTGATAACCGTTCTGTATTGAACCAGGCTCATGAGATACAGTACATTGCTACGGAGATGGAGCTCTTGAAGTGTGAGTTACCGGACAAGTTTGTCGCGGGTTGCATTATTGCAAAACTCCCTCCTAGTTGGAGGAACTTTGCTACTTCTCTCAAGCACTTGAGACGTGAATTCTCTGTTGAGGATGTCATCGGTCATCTCAGTGTTGAGCAGAACTCGAGAGCAAAGGACTCACACGTGAAAGGGGCAGAGGGTTCTTCTAGCGCCAATATGGTGCAGAAGAACTTCCACAAGTTCAAGGGAAAGAACTCTGTCAAGCAGAATACTACCTTTAAGAAGAAGGGTAAGAAGAAAGACAAAAAGAGAGATGGCTGCTTTACTTGTGGTTCAGATGAACATTGGGCAAACAAGTGTCCAAACAAGTACAAGAAGCCAGCACAGGACTCCAAGTCTGTGAATGTCACTCAGAGCAACAATGATGCGGCATCTGGGTATGGTAATCTGTTTACCATACTTTCAGTTTGTCAGTCCACCGATTGGTGGGTTGACGCTGGGGCCAATATTCATGTGTGTGCTGATGTGTCTTTGTTTTCTTCTTACCAGGTCGCACGAGATTGTTCCGTCCTGATGGGGAATGGCTCGCATGCCTCTGTTCATGGTGTTGGCACGGTAGATCTGAAGTTTACTTCGGGAAAGATCGTGCAACTGAAGAACGTGCAGCATGTCCCCGCCATCAAGAAGAATCTCGTTAGTGGCTCCCTTCTATGTAAAGAAGGGTTTAGGTTAGTATTTGAGTCCAACAAAGTAGTCGTATCTCGGTATGGACTGTTTGTTGGAAAAGGATATGACTGTGGTGGTTTGTTCCGCCTTTCCCTGGAGGATTTATGTAATAAAGTCATGAACCAAATTCATTCTAATGTGAACGAATCTAAGGTTTGACATTCACGTCTTTGTCACATAAATTTCGGTTGTATGACACGGCTAGCTAAGATGGACTTAATACCGAGTTTCACTTTAGCCAAAGGCTCTAAGTGCCATGCGTGTGTGCAAGCTAAGCAACCTCGTAAGCCTCACAAGCTTGCGAAGGAGAGACACCTGGCACCATTAGAGCCCATACATTTAGATCTCTATGAGATGAATGGTGTGTTGACTAAAGGTGGAAAGAAATACTTCATGACTCTGATTGATGATTCCACTAGATTCTGCTATGTGTATTTGTTAAATACCAAGGATGTTCTGTACGAGCTTGTATGCTTAGGTATAGCTATGAGATGCGTACATTTCATGCCATGCTTACTGTTTACTCGTGGATTAGTCTAATCGGAAAAATGCTAATATTTCCAACAATCCAAAAACCTTATTTTAGGCTCTTTTCGATTCAAGGCTTTGCTGCTACTCTGAAACCGGAAAAGTTTACCGGGACACATTTTAAGCGTTGACAGACTAGGACCACCTTGTGGCTCACAGCGATGAACGTGTTCTGGGTTGGTGGTGTGTCCCTCACAGAAACGATTGCTCCTGAACAGGAGAAGGCGTTTAGGGAGGCACCCACAATCTTTTTAGGAGCAGTTCTGAGTCTGATTGGAGACAAGTTGGTTGACGCCTATATTCATGGGGTTGCAAAAAACTTGTGGAATGCGCTCGAAGTCAAATTCGGCGCAACTGATGCTGGCAGTGAGCTGTATGCCATGGAGCAGTTCCATGATTACAGGATGGTTGATAACCGTTCTGTATTGAACCAGGCTCATGAGATACAGTACATTGCTAAGGAGCTGGAGCTCTTGAAGTGTGAGTTACCGGACAAGTTTGTCGCGGGTTGCATTATTGCAAAACTCCCTCCTAGTTGGAGGAACTTTGCTACTTCTCTCAAGCACTTGAGACGTGAATTCTCTGTTGAGGATGTCATCGGTCATCTCAGTGTTGAGCAGAACTCGAGAGCAAAGGACTCACACGTGAAAGGGGCAGAGGGTTCTTCTAGCGCCAATATGGTGCAGAAGAACTTCCACAAGTTCAAGGGAAAGAACTCTGTCAAGCAGAATACTACCTTTAAGAAGAAGGGTAAGAAGAAAGACAAAAAGAGAGATGGCTGCTTTACTTGTGGTTCAGATGAACATTGGGCAAACAAGTGTCCAAACAAGTACAAGAAGCCAGCACAGGACTCCAAGTCTGTGAATTTCACTCTGAGCAACAATGATGCGGCATCTGGGTATGGTAATCTGTTTACCATACTTTCCGTTTGTCAGTCCACCGATTGGTGGGTTGATGCTGGGGCCAATATTCATGTGTGTGCTGATGTGTCTTTGTTTTCTTCTTACCAGGTCGCACGAGATTGTTCCATCCTGATGGGGAATGGCTCGCATGCTTCTGTTCATGGTGTTGGCACGGTAGATCTGAAGTTTACTTCGGGAAAGATCGTGCAACTGAAGAACGTGCAACATGTCCCCGCCATCAAGAAGAATCTCGTTAGTGGCTCCCTTCTATGTAAAGAAGGGTTTAAGTTAGTATTTGAGTCCAACAAAGTAGTCGTATCTCGGTATGGACTGTTTGTTGGAAAAGGATATGACTGTGGTGGTTTGTTCCGCCTTTCCCTGGAGGATTTATGTAATAAAGTCATGAACCAAATTCATTCTAATGTGAACGAATCTAAGGTTTGACATTGACGTCTTTGTCACATAAATTTCGGTTGTATGACACGGCTAGCTAAGATGGACTTAATACCGAGTTTCACTTTAGCCAAAGGCTCTAAGTGCCATGCGTGTGTGCAAGCTAAGCAACCTCGTAAGCCTCACAAGCTTGCGAAGGAGAGACACCTGGCACCATTAGAGCCCATACATTCAGATCTCTATGAGATGAATGGTGTGTTAACTAAAGGTGGAAAGAAATACTTCATGACTCTGATTGATGATTCCACTAGATTCTGCTATGTGTATTTGTTAAATACCAAGGATGTTCTGTACGAGCTAGTATGCTTAGGTATAGCTATGAGATGCGTACATTTCATGCCATGCTTACTGTTTACTCGTGGATTAGTCTAATCGGAAAAATGCTAATATTTCCAACAATCCAAAAACCTTATTTTAGGCTCTTTTCGATTCAAGGCTTTGCTGCTACTCTGAAACCGGAAAAGTTTACCGCGACACATTTTAAGCGTTGACAGACTAGGACCACCTTGTGGCTCACAGCGATGAACGTGTTCTGGGTTGGTGGTGTGTCCCTCACAGAAACGATTGCTCCTGAACAGGAGAAGGCGTTTAGGGAGGCAACCACAATCTTTTTAGGAGCAGTTCTGAGTCTGATTGGAGACAAGTTGGTTGACGCCTATATTCATGGGGTTGCAAAAAACTTGTGGGATGCGCTCGAAGTCAAATTCGGCGCAACTGATGCTGGCAGTGAGCTGTATGCCATGGAGCAGTTCCATGATTACAAGATGGTTGATAACCGTTCTGTATTGAACCAGGCTCATGAGATACAGTACATTGCTAAGGAGCTGGAGCTCTTGAAGTGTGAGTTACCGGACAAGTTTGTCGCGGGTTGCATTATTGCAAAACTCCCTCCTAGTTGGAGGAACTTTGCTACTTCTCTCAAGCACTTGAGACGTGAATTCTCTGTTGAGGATGTCATCGGTCATCTCAGTGTTGAGCAGAACTCGAGAGCAAAGGACTCACACGTGAAAGGGGCAGAGGGTTCTTCTAGCGCCAATATGGTGCAGAAGAACTTCCACAAGTTCAAGGGAAAGAACTCTGTCAAGCAGAATACTACCTTTAAGAAGAAGGGTAAGAAGAAAGACAAAAAGAGAGATGGCTGCTTTACTTGTGGTTCAGATGAACATTGGGCAAACAAGTGTCCAAACAAGTACAAGAAGCCAGCACAGGACTCCAAGTCTGTGAATGTCACTCTGAGCAACAATGATGCGGCATCTGGGTATGGTAATCTGTTTACCATACTTTCAGTTTGTCAGTCCACCGATTGGTGGGTTGACGCTGGGGCCAATATTCATGTGTGTGCTGATGTGTCTTTGTTTTCTTCTTACCAGGTCGCACGAGATTGTTCCGTCCTGATGGGGAATGGCTCGCATGCTTCTGTTCATGGTGTTGGCACGGTAGATCTGAAGTTTACTTCGGGAAAGATCGTGCAACTGAAGAACGTGCAGCATGTCCCCGCCATCAAGAAGAATCTCGTTAGTGGCTCCCTTCTATGTAATGAAGGGTTTAGGTTAGTATTTGAGTCCAACAAAGTAGTCGTATCTCGGTATGGACTGTTTGTTGGAAAAGGATATGACTGTGGTGGTTTGTTCCGCCTTTCCCTGGAGGATTTATGTAATAAAGTCATGAACCAAATTCATTCTAATGTGAACGAATCTAAGGTTTGACATTCCCGTCTTTGTCACATAAATTTCGGTTGTATGACACGGCTAGCTAAGATGGTCTTAATACCGAGTTTCACTTTAGCCAAAGGCTCTAAGTGCCATACGTGTGTGCAAGCTAAGCAACCTCGTAAGCCTCACAAGCTTGCGAAGGAGAGACACCTGGCACCATTAGAGCCTATACATTCAGATCTCTATGAGATGAATGGTGTGTTGACTAAAGGTCGAAAGAAATACTTCATGACTCTGATTGATGATTCCACTAGATTCTGCTATGTGTATTTGTTAAATACCAAGGATGTTCTGTACGAGCTAGTATGCTTAGGTATAGCTATGAGATGCGTACATTTCATGCCATGCTTACTGTTTACTCGTGGATTAGTCTAATCGGAAAAATGCTAATATTTCCAACAATCCAAAAACCTTATTTTAGGCTCTTTTCGATTCAAGGCTTTGCTGCTACTCTGAAACCGGAAAAGTTTACCGCGACACATTTTAAGCGTTGACAGACTAGGACCACCTTGTTGGGCACAGCGATGAACGTGTTCTGGGTTGGTGGTGTGTCCCTCACAGAAACGATTGCTCCTGAACAGGAGAAGGCGTTTAGGGAGGCAACCACAATCTTTTTAGGAGCAGTTCTGAGTCTGATTGGAGACAAGTTGGTTGACGCCTATATTCATGGGGTTGCAAAAAACTTGTGGGATGCGCTCGAAGTCAAATTCGGCGCAACTGATGCTGGCAGTGAGCTGTATGCCATGGAGCAGTTCCATGATTACAGGATGGTTGATAACCGTTCTGTATTGAACCAGGCTCATGAGATACAGTACATTGCTAAGGAGCTGGAGCTCTTGAAGTGTGAGTTACCGGACAAGTTTGTCGCGGGTTGCATTATTGCAAAACTCCCTCCTAGTTGGAGGAACTTTGCTACTTCTCTCAAGCACTTGAGACGTGAATTCTCTGTTGAGGATGTCATCGGTCATCTCAGTGTTGAGCAGAACTCGAGAGCAAAGGACTCACACGTGAAAGGGGCAGAGGGTTCTTCTAGCGCCAATATGGTGCAGAAGAACTTCCACAAGTTCAAGGGAAAGAACTCTGTCAAGCAGAATACTACCTTTAAGAAGAAGGGTAAGAAGAAAGACAAAAAGAGAGATGGCTGCTTTACTTGTGGTTCAGATGAACATTGGGCAAACAAGTGTCCAAACAAGTACAAGAAGCCAGCACAGGACTCCAAGTCTGTGAATGTCACTCAGAGCAACAATGATGCGGCATCTGGGTATGGTAATCTGTTTACCATACTTTCAGTTTGTCAGTCCACCGATTGGTGGGTTGACGCTGGGGCCAATATTCATGTGTGTGCTGATGTGTCTTTGTTTTCTTCTTACCAGGTCGCACGAGATTGTTCCGTCCTGATGGGGAATGGCTCGCATGCTTCTGTTCATGGTGTTGGCACGGTAGATCTGAAGTTTACTTCGGGAAAGATCGTGCAACTGAAGAACGTGCAGCATGTCCCCGCCATCAAGAAGAATCTCGTTAGTGGCTCCCTTCTATGTAATGAAGGGTTTAGGTTAGTATTTGAGTCCAACAAAGTAGTCGTATCTCGGTAAGGACTGTTTGTTGGAAAAGGATATGACTGTGGTGGTTTGTTCCGCCTTTCCCTGGAGGATTTATGTAATAAAGTCATGAACCAAATTCATTCTAATGTGAACGAATCTAAGGTTTGACATTCCCGTCTTTGTCACATAAATTTCGGTTGTATGACACGGCTAGCTAAGATGGACTTAATACCGAGTTTCACTTTAGCCAAAGGCTCTAAGTGCCATACGTGTGTGCAAGCTAAGCAACCTTGTAAGCCTCACAAGCTTGCGAAGGAGAGACACCTGGCACCATTAGAGCCTATACATTCAGATCTCTATGAGATGAATGGTGTGTTGACTAAAGGTCGAAAGAAATACTTCATGACTCTGATTGATGATTCCACTAGATTCTGCTATGTGTATTTGTTAAATACCAAGGATGTTCTGTACGAGCTAGTATGCTTAGGTATAGCTATGAGATGCGTACATTTCATGCCATGCTTACTGTTTACTCGTGGATTAGTCTAATCGGAAAAATGCTAATATTTCCAACAATCCAAAAACCTTATTTTAGGCTCTATTCGATTCAAGGCTTTGCTGCTACTCTGAAACCGGAAAAGTTTACCGCGACACATTTTAAGCGTTGACAGACTAGGACCACCTTGTTGGTCACAGCGATGAACGTGTTCTGGGTTGGTGGTGTGTCCCTCACAGAAACGATTGCTCCTGAACAGGAGAAGGCGTTTAGGGAGGCAACCACAATCTTTTTAGGAGCAGTTCTGAGTCTGATTGGAGACAAGTTGGTTGACGCCTATATTCATGGGGTTGCAAAAAACTTGTGGGATGCGCTCGAAGTCAAATTCGGCGCAACTGATGCTGGCAGTGAGCTGTATGCCATGGAGCAGTTCCATGATTACAGGATGGTTGATAACCATTCTGTATTGAACCAGGCTCATGAGATACAGTACATTGCTAAGGAGCTGGAGCTCTTGAAGTGTGAGTTACCGGACAAGTTTGTCGCGGGTTGCATTATTGCAAAACTCCCTCCTAGTTGGAGGAACTTTGCTACTTCTCTCAAGCACTTGAGACGTGAATTCTCTGTTGAGGATGTCATCGGTCATCTCAGTGTTGAGCAGGACTCGAGAGCAAAGGACTCACACGTGAAAGGGGCAGAGGGTTCTTCTAGCGCCAATATGGTGCAGAAGAACTTCCACAAGTTCAAGGGAAAGAACTCTGTCAAGCAGAATACTACCTTTAAGAAGAAGGGTAAGAAGAAAGACAAAAAGAGAGATGGCTGTTTTACTTGTGGTTCAGATGAACATTGGGCAAACAAGTGTCCAAACAAGTACAAGAAGCCAGCACAGGACTCCAAGTCTGTGAATGTCACTCAGAGCAACAATGATGCGGCATCTGGGTATGGTAATCTGTTTACCATACTTTCAGTTTGTCAGTCCACCGATTGGTGGGTTGACGCTGGGGCCAATATTCATGTGTGTGCTGATGTGTCTTTGTTTTCTTCTTACCAGGTCGCACGAGATTGTTCCGTCCTGATGGGGAATGGCTCGCATGCTTCTGTTCATGGTGTTGGCACGGTAGATCTGAAGTTTACTTCGGGAAAGATCGTGCAACTGAAGAACGTGCAGCATGTCCCCGCCATCAAGAAGAATCTCGTTAGTGGCTCCCTTCTATGTAATGAAGGGTTTAGGTTAGTATTTGAGTCCAACAAAGTAGTCGTATCTCGGTATGGACTGTTTGTTGGAAAAGGATATGACTGTGGTGGTTTGTTCCGCCTTTCCCTGGAGGATTTATGTAATAAAGTCATGAACCAAATTCATTCTAATGTGAACGAATCTAAGGTTTGACATTCCCGTCTTTGTCACATAAATTTCGGTTGTATGACACGGCTAGCTAAGATGGACTTAATACCGAGTTTCACTTTAGCCAAAGGCTCTAAGTGCCATACGTGTGTGCAAGCTAAGCAACCTCGTAAGCCTCACAAGCTTGCGAAGGAGAGACACCTGGCACCATTAGAGCCTATACATTCAGATCTCTATGAGATGAATGGTGTGTTGACTAAAGGTCGAAAGAAATACTTCATGACTCTGATTGATGATTCCACTAGATTCTGCTATGTGTATTTGTTAAATACCAAGGATGTTCTGTACGAGCTAGTATGCTTAGGTATAGCTATGAGATGCGTACATTTCATGCCATGCTTACTGTTTACTCGTGGATTAGTCTAATCGGAAAAATGCTAATATTTCCAACAATCCAAAAACCTTATTTTAGGCTCTTTTCGATTCAAGGCTTTGCTGCTACTCTGAAACCGGAAAAGTTTACCGCGACACATTTTAAGCGTTGACAGACTAGGACCACCTTGTTGGTCACAGCGATGAACGTGTTCTGGGTTGGTGGTGTGTCCCTCACAGAAACGATTGCTCCTGAACAGGAGAAGGCGTTTAGGGAGGCAACCACAATCTTTTTAGGAGCAGTTCTGAGTCTGATTGGAGACAAGTTGGTTGACGCCTATATTCATGGGGTTGCAAAAAACTTGTGGGATGCGCTCGAAGTCAAATTCGGCGCAACTGATGCTGGCAGTGAGCTGTATGCCATGGAGCAGTTCCATGATTACAGGATGGTTGATAACCGTTCTGTATTGAACCAGGCTCATGAGATACAGTACATTGCTAAGGAGCTGGAGCTCTTGAAGTGTGAGTTACCGGACAAGTTTGTCGCGGGTTGCATTATTGCAAAACTCCCTCCTAGTTGGAGGAACTTTGCTACTTCTCTCAAGCACTTGAGACGTGAATTCTCTGTTGAGGATGTCATCGGTCATCTCAGTGTTGAGCAGAACTCGAGAGCAAAGGACTCACACGTGAAAGGGGCAGAGGGTTCTTCTAGCGCCAATATGGTGCAGAAGAACTTCCACAAGTTCAAGGGAAAGAACTCTGTCAAGCAGAATACTACCTTTAAGAAGAAGGGTAAGAAGAAAGACAAAAAGAGAGATGGCTGCTTTACTTGTGGTTCAGATGAACATTGGGCAAACAAGTGTCCAAACAAGTACAAGAAGCCAGCACAGGACTCCAAGTCTGTGAATGTCACTCAGAGCAACAATGATGCGGCATCTGGGTATGGTAATCTGTTTACCATACTTTCAGTTTGTCAGTCCACCGATTGGTGGGTTGACGCTGGGGCCAATATTCATGTGTGTGCTGATGTGTCTTTGTTTTCTTCTTACCAGGTCGCACGAGATTGTTCCGTCCTGATGGGGAATGGCTCGCATGCTTCTGTTCATGGTGTTGGCACGGTAGATCTGAAGTTTACTTCGGGAAAGATCGTGCAACTGAAGAACGTGCAGCATGTCCCCGCCATCAAGAAGAATCTCGTTAGTGGCTCCCTTCTATGTAATGAAGGGTTTAGGTTAGTATTTGAGTCCAACAAAGTAGTCGTATCTCGGTATGGACTGTTTGTTGGAAAAGGATATGACTGTGGTGGTTTGTTCCGCCTTTCCCTGGAGGATTTATGTAATAAAGTCATGAACCAAATTCATTCTAATGTGAACGAATCTAAGGTTTGACATTCCCGTCTTTGTCACATAAATTTCGGTTGTATGACACGGCTAGCTAAGATGGACTTAATACCGAGTTTCACTTTAGCCAAAGGCTCTAAGTGCCATACGTGTGTGCAAGCTAAGCAACCTTGTAAGCCTCACAAGCTTGCGAAGGAGAGACACCTGGCACCATTAGAGCCTATACATTCAGATCTCTATGAGATGAATGGTGTGTTGACTAAAGGTCGAAAGAAATACTTCATGACTCTGATTGATGATTCCACTAGATTCTGCTATGTGTATTTGTTAAATACCAAGGATGTTCTGTACGAGCTAGTATGCTTAGGTATAGCTATGAGATGCGTACATTTCATGCCATGCTTACTGTTTACTCGTGGATTAGTCTAATCGGAAAAATGCTAATATTTCCAACAATCCAAAAACCTTATTTTAGGCTCTTTTCGATTCAAGGCTTTGCTGCTACTCTGAAACCGGAAAAGTTTACCGCGACACATTTTAAGCGTTGACAGACTAGGACCACCTTGTTGGTCACAGCGATGAACGTGTTCTGGGTTGGTGGTGTGTCCCTCAAAGAAACGATTGCTCCTGAACAGGAGAAGGCGTTTAGGGAGGCAACCACAATCTTTTTAGGAGCAGTTCTGAGTCTGATTGGAGACAAGTTGGTTGACGCCTATATTCATGGGGTTGCAAAAAACTTGTGGGATGCGCTCGAAGTCAAATTCGGCGCAACTGATGCTGGCAGTGAGCTGTATGCCATGGAGCAGTTCCATGATTACAGGATGGTTGATAACCATTCTGTATTGAACCAGGCTCATGAGATACAGTACATTGCTAAGGAGCTGGAGCTCTTGAAGTGTGAGTTACCGGACA
The DNA here is from genome assembly GCF_002575655.3 of Aegilops tauschii subsp. strangulata. Taxonomy (NCBI): domain Eukaryota; kingdom Viridiplantae; phylum Streptophyta; class Magnoliopsida; order Poales; family Poaceae; genus Aegilops; species Aegilops tauschii. Next base: position 494,192,937 of record NC_053039.3, read on the forward strand.
AGTTTGTCGCGGGTTGCATTATTGCAAAACTCCCTCCTAGTTGGAGGAACTTTGCTACTTCTCTCAAGCACTTGAGACGTGAATTCTCTGTTGAGGATGTCATCGGTCATCTCAGTGTTGAGCAGGACTCGAGAGCAAAGGACTCACACGTGAAAGGGGCAGAGGGTTCTTCTAGCGCCAATATGGTGCAGAAGAACTTCCACAAGTTCAAGGGAAAGAACTCTGTCAAGCAGAATACTACCTTTAAGAAGAAGGGTAAGAAGAAAGACAAAAAGAGAGATGGCTGTTTTACTTGTGGTTCAGATGAACATTGGGCAAACAAGTGTCCAAACAAGTACAAGAAGCCAGCACAGGACTCCAAGTCTGTGAATGTCACTCTGAGCAACAATGATGCGGCATCTGGGTATGGTAATCTGTTTACCATACTTTCAGTTTGTCAGTCCACCGATTGGTGGGTTGACGCTGGGGCCAATATTCATGTGTGTGCTGATGTGTCTTTGTTTTCTTCTTACCAGGTCGCACGAGATTGTTCCGTCCTGATGGGGAATGGCTCGCATGCTTCTGTTCATGGTGTTGGCACGGTAGATCTGAAGTTTACTTCGGGAAAGATCGTGCAACTGAAGAACGTGCAGCATGTCCCCGCCATCAAGAAGAATCTCGTTAGTGGCTCCCTTCTATGTAATGAAGGGTTTAGGTTAGTATTTGAGTCCAACAAAGTAGTCGTATCTCGGTATGGACTGTTTGTTGGAAAAGGATATGACTGTGGTGGTTTGTTCCGCCTTTCCCTGGAGGATTTATGTAATAAAGTCATGAACCAAATTCATTCTAATGTGAACGAATCTAAGGTTTGACATTCCCGTCTTTGTCACATAAATTTCGGTTGTATGACACGGCTAGCTAAGATGGACTTAATACCGAGTTTCACTTTAGCCAAAGGCTCTAAGTGCCATACGTGTGTGCAAGCTAAGCAACCTCGTAAGCCTCACAAGCTTGCGAAGGAGAGACACCTGGCACCATTAGAGCCTATACATTCAGATCTCTATGAGATGAATGGTGTGTTGACTAAAGGTCGAAAGAAATACTTCATGACTCTGATTGATGATTCCACTAGATTCTGCTATGTGTATTTGTTAAATACCAAGGATGTTCTGTACGAGCTAGTATGCTTAGGTATAGCTATGAGATGCGTACATTTCATGCCATGCTTACTGTTTACTCGTGGATTAGTCTAATCGGAAAAATGCTAATATTTCCAACAATCCAAAAACCTTATTTTAGGCTCTTTTCGATTCAAGGCTTTGCTGCTACTCTGAAACCGGAAAAGTTTACCGCGACACATTTTAAGCGTTGACAGACTAGGACCACCTTGTTGGTCACAGCGATGAACGTGTTCTGGGTTGGTGGTGTGTCCCTCACAGAAACGATTGCTCCTGAACAGGAGAAGGCGTTTAGGGAGGCAACCACAATCTTTTTAGGAGCAGTTCTGAGTCTGATTGGAGACAAGTTGGTTGACGCCTATATTCATGGGGTTGCAAAAAACTTGTGGGATGCGCTCGAAGTCAAATTCGGCGCAACTGATGCTGGCAGTGAGCTGTATGCCATGGAGCAGTTCCATGATTACAGGATGGTTGATAACCGTTCTGTATTGAACCAGGCTCATGAGATACAGTACATTGCTAAGGAGCTGGAGCTCTTGAAGTGTGAGTTACCGGACAAGTTTGTCGCGGGTTGCATTATTGCAAAACTCCCTCCTAGTTGGAGGAACTTTGCTACTTCTCTCAAGCACTTGAGACGTGAATTCTCTGTTGAGGATGTCATCGGTCATCTCAGTGTTGAGCAGAACTCGAGAGCAAAGGACTCACACGTGAAAGGGGCAGAGGGTTCTTCTAGCGCCAATATGGTGCAGAAGAACTTCCACAAGTTCAAGGGAAAGAACTCTGTCAAGCAGAATACTACCTTTAAGAAGAAGGGTAAGAAGAAAGACAAAAAGAGAGATGGCTGCTTTACTTGTGGTTCAGATGAACATTGGGCAAACAAGTGTCCAAACAAGTACAAGAAGCCAGCACAGGACTCCAAGTCTGTGAATGTCACTCAGAGCAACAATGATGCGGCATCTGGGTATGGTAATCTGTTTACCATACTTTCAGTTTGTCAGTCCACCGATTGGTGGGTTGACGCTGGGGCCAATATTCATGTGTGTGCTGATGTGTCTTTGTTTTCTTCTTACCAGGTCGCACGAGATTGTTCCGTCCTGATGGGGAATGGCTCGCATGCTTCTGTTCATGGTGTTGGCACGGTAGATCTGAAGTTTACTTCGGGAAAGATCGTGCAACTGAAGAACGTGCAGCATGTCCCCGCCATCAAGAAGAATCTCGTTAGTGGCTCCCTTCTATGTAATGAAGGGTTTAGGTTAGTATTTGAGTCCAACAAAGTAGTCGTATCTCGGTATGGACTGTTTGTTGGAAAAGGATATGACTGTGGTGGTTTGTTCCGCCTTTCCCTGGAGGATTTATGTAATAAAGTCATGAACCAAATTCATTCTAATGTGAACGAATCTAAGGTTTGACATTCCCGTCTTTGTCACATAAATTTCGGTTGTATGACACGGCTAGCTAAGATGGACTTAATACCGAGTTTCACTTTAGCCAAAGGCTCTAAGTGCCATACGTGTGTGCAAGCTAAGCAACCTTGTAAGCCTCACAAGCTTGCGAAGGAGAGACACCTGGCACCATTAGAGCCTATACATTCAGATCTCTATGAGATGAATGGTGTGTTGACTAAAGGTCGAAAGAAATACTTCATGACTCTGATTGATGATTCCACTAGATTCTGCTATGTGTATTTGTTAAATACCAAGGATGTTCTGTACGAGCTAGTATGCTTAGGTATAGCTATGAGATGCGTACATTTCATGCCATGCTTACTGTTTACTCGTGGATTAGTCTAATCGGAAAAATGCTAATATTTCCAACAATCCAAAAACCTTATTTTAGGCTCTTTTCGATTCAAGGCTTTGCTGCTACTCTGAAACCGGAAAAGTTTACCGCGACACATTTTAAGCGTTGACAGACTAGGACCACCTTGTTGGTCACAGCGATGAACGTGTTCTGGGTTGGTGGTGTGTCCCTCACAGAAACGATTGCTCCTGAACAGGAGAAGGCGTTTAGGGAGGCAACCACAATCTTTTTAGGAGCAGTTCTGAGTCTGATTGGAGACAAGTTGGTTGACGCCTATATTCATGGGGTTGCAAAAAACTTGTGGGATGCGCTCGAAGTCAAATTCGGCGCAACTGATGCTGGCAGTGAGCTGTATGCCATGGAGCAGTTCCATGATTACAGGATGGTTGATAACCGTTCTGTATTGAACCAGGCTCATGAGATACAGTACATTGCTAAGGAGCTGGAGCTCTTGAAGTGTGAGTTACCGGACAAGTTTGTCGCGGGTTGCATTATTGCAAAACTCCCTCCTAGTTGGAGGAACTTTGCTACTTCTCTCAAGCACTTGAGACGTGAATTCTCTGTTGAGGATGTCATCGGTCATCTCAGTGTTGAGCAGGACTCGAGAGCAAAGGACTCACACGTGAAAGGGGCAGAGGGTTCTTCTAGCGCCAATATGGTGTAGAAGAACTTCCACAAGTTCAAGGGAAAGAACTCTGTCAAGCAGAATACTACCTTTAAGAAGAAGGGTAAGAAGAAAGACAAAAAGAGAGATGGCTGTTTTACTTGTGGTTCAGATGAACATTGGGCAAACAAGTGTCCAAACAAGTACAAGAAGCCAGCACAGGACTCCAAGTCTGTGAATGTCACTCTGAGCAACAATGATGCGGCATCTGGGTATGGTAATCTGTTTACCATACTTTCAGTTTGTCAGTCCACCGATTGGTGGGTTGACGCTGGGGCCAATATTCATGTGTGTGCTGATGTGTCTTTGTTTTCTTCTTACCAGGTCGCACGAGATTGTTCCGTCCTGATGGGGAATGGCTCGCATGCTTCTGTTCATGGTGTTGGCACGGTAGATCTGAAGTTTACTTCGGGAAAGATCGTGCAACTGAAGAACGTGCAGCATGTCCCCGCCATCAAGAAGAATCTCGTTAGTGGCTCCCTTCTATGTAATGAAGGGTTTAGGTTAGTATTTGAGTCCAACAAAGTAGTCGTATCTCGGTATGGACTGTTTGTTGGAAAAGGATATGACTGTGGTGGTTTGTTCCGCCTTTCCCTGGAGGATTTATGTAATAAAGTCATGAACCAAATTCATTCTAATGTGAACGAATCTAAGGTTTGACATTCCCGTCTTTGTCACATAAATTTCGGTTGTATGACACGGCTAGCTAAGATGGACTTAATACCGAGTTTCACTTTAGCCAAAGGCTCTAAGTGCCATACGTGTGTGCAAGCTAAGCAACCTCGTAAGCCTCACAAGCTTGCGAAGGAGAGACACCTGGCACCATTAGAGCCTATACATTCAGATCTCTATGAGATGAATGGTGTGTTGACTAAAGGTCGAAAGAAATACTTCATGACTCTGATTGATGATTCCACTAGATTCTGCTATGTGTATTTGTTAAATACCAAGGATGTTCTGTACGAGCTAGTATGCTTAGGTATAGCTATGAGATGCGTACATTTCATGCCATGCTTACTGTTTACTCGTGGATTAGTCTAATCGGAAAAATGCTAATATTTCCAACAATCCAAAAACCTTATTTTAGGCTCTTTTCGATTCAAGGCTTTGCTGCTACTCTGAAACCGGAAAAGTTTACCGCGACACATTTTAAGCGTTGACAGACTAGGACCACCTTGTTGGTCACAGCGATGAACGTGTTCTGGGTTGGTGGTGTGTCCCTCACAGAAACGATTGCTCCTGAACAGGAGAAGGCATTTAGGGAGGCAACCACAATCTTTTTAGGAGCAGTTCTGAGTCTGATTGGAGACAAGTTGGTTGACGCCTATATTCATGGGGTTGCAAAAAACTTGTGGGATGCGCTCGAAGTCAAATTCGGCGCAACTGATGCTGGCAGTGAGCTGTATGCCATGGAGCAGTTCCATGATTACAGGATGGTTGATAACCATTCTGTATTGAACCAGGCTCATGAGATACAGTACATTGCTAAGGAGCTGGAGCTCTTGAAGTGTGAGTTACCGGACAAGTTTGTCGCGGGTTGCATTATTGCAAAACTCCCTCCTAGTTGGAGGAACTTTGCTACTTCTCTCAAGCACTTGAGACGTGAATTCTCTGTTGAGGATGTCATCGGTCATCTCAGTGTTGAGCAGGACTCGAGAGCAAAGGACTCACACGTGAAAGGGGCAGAGGGTTCTTCTAGCGCCAATATGGTGCAGAAGAACTTCCACAAGTTCAAGGGAAAGAACTCTGTCAAGCAGAATACTACCTTTAAGAAGAAGGGTAAGAAGAAAGACAAAAAGAGAGATGGCTGCTTTACTTGTGGTTCAGATGAACATTGGGCAAACAAGTGTCCAAACAAGTACAAGAAGCCAGCACAGGACTCCAAGTCTGTGAATGTCACTCTGAGCAACAATGATGCGGCATCTGGGTATGGTAATCTGTTTACCATACTTTCAGTTTGTCAGTCCACCGATTGGTGGGTTGACGCTGGGGCCAATATTCATGTGTGTGCTGATGTGTCTTTGTTTTCTTCTTACCAGGTCGCACGAGATTGTTCCGTCCTGATGGGGAATGGCTCGCATGCTTCTGTTCATGGTGTTGGCACGGTAGATCTGAAGTTTACTTCGGGAAAGATCATGCAACTGAAGAACGTGCAGCATGTCCCCGTCATCAAGAAGAATCTCGTTAGTGGCTCTCTTCTATGTAATGAAGGGTTTAGGTTAGTATTTGAGTCCAACAAAGTAGTCGTATCTCGGTATGGACTGTTTGTTGGAAAAGGATATGACTGTGGTGGTTTGTTCCGCCTTTCCCTGGAGGATTTATGTAATAAAGTCATGAACCAAATTCATTCTAATGTGAACGAATCTAAGGTTTGACATTCACGTCTTTGTCACATAAATTTCGGTTGTATGAGACGGCTAGCTAAGATGGACTTAATACCGAGTTTCACTTTAGCCAAAGGCTCTAAGTGCCATACGTGTGTGCAAGCTAAGCAACCTCGTAAGCCTCACAAGCTTGCGAAGGAGAGACACCTGGCACCATTAGAGCCCATACATTCAGATCTCTATGAGATGAATGGTGTGTTGACTAAAGGTCGAAAGAAATACTTCATGACTCTGATTGATCATATTTTTTTCATGAATAAAATTACATGCAAATGTAGGTGATGTTTTGTGAACATCCAGATATCTTATTTGCATTTTTCTGAGTTCGTATCATCTTGTTAAGAATGTTCTAACGACTTTGACCATTATTTGGAAACTTCATAACAAGTTGATATGAACTCAGAAAAATGCAAATAAGATATCAGGATGTTCCGAAAACATCACCTACATTTGCCTGTAATTTTTATTCATGAAAAAAAATTGTTTATACCTTTTTATTTTTAATAATGTTAATAACATTAATTACCTCAGGTAGTTTAAAGTGTTCTTTTGTCCTGAATGCAAATGATATGCACATAAAGGTAATGTTTATCTGAACATTTTGATATCTTATTTGCATTTTTCTGAGTTCATATGAATTAGTTACAAATTTTCAAAGTTTTGGTCAAACGGTCAAAGGGCATTCGAGGGCCCTCGACGGAAAAAGTAAGGGCAAAACTGAGCAAGCTCGAAAAGTAAGGGCAAAACCCGTGGGTAGGAACCAACTAGGGGTAAAAATGCAATTGTCCCAAATTTTATTATATGAGATGATCATGTTTTGTAACCGAGTTATCGGCAACTGGCAGGAGCCATATGGTTGTCGCTTTATTGTATGCAATGCAATCGCCCTGTAATGCTTTACTTTATCACTAAGCGGTAGCGATAGTCGTAGAAGCATAAGATTGGCGAGACGACAACGATGCTACGATGGAGATCAAGGTGTCGCGCCGGTGACGATGGTGATCATGACGGTGCTTCGGAGATGGAGATCACAAGCACAAAATGATGATGGCCATATCATATCACTTATATTGATTGCATGTGATGTTTATCTTTTATGCATCTTATCTTGCTTTGATTGACGGTAGCATTATAAGATGATCTCTCACTAAATTATCAAAGTATAAGTGTTCTCCCTGAGTATGCACCGTTGCGAAAGTTCTTCGTGCTGAGACACCACGTGATGATCGGGTGTGATAGGCTCTACGTTCAAATACAACGGGTGCAAAACAGTTGCACACGCGGAATACTCAGGTTAAACTTGACGAGCCTAGCATATAACAGATATGGCCTCGGAACACGGAGACCGAAAGGTCGAGCGTGAATCATATAGTAGATATGGTCAACATAGTGATGTTCACCATTGAAACTACTCCATCTCACGTGATGATCGGACATGGTTTAGTTGATTTGGATCACGTGATCACTTAGAGGATTAGAGGGATGTCTATCTAAGTGGGAGTTCTTAAGTAATATGATTAATTGAACTTAAATTTATCATGAACTTAGTACCTGATAGTATTTTGCTTGTCTATGTTGATTGTAGATAGATGGCCCGTGCAGTTGTTCCATTGAATTTTAATGCGTTCCTTGAGAAAGCAAAGTTTAAAGACGATGGTAGCAATTACACGGACTGGGTCCGTAACTTGAGGATTATCCTCATTGCTGCACAGAAGCATTATGTCCTGGAAGCACCGCTAGGTGCCAGACCTGCTGCAGGAGCAACACCAGATGTTATGAACGTCTGGCAGAGCAAAGCTGATGACTACTCAATAGTTCAGTGTGCCATGCTTTACGGCTTAGGACCGGGACTTCAACGACATTTTGAACATCATGGAGCATATGAGATGTTCCAGGAGTTAAAGTTAATATTTCAAGCAAATGCCCGGATTGAGAGATATGAAGTCTCCAATAAGTTCTACAGCTGCAAGATGGAGGAGAATAGTTCTGTCAGTGAGTATATACTCAAAATGTCTGGGTATAACAATCACTTGATTCAACTGGGAGTTAACCTTCGGATGATAGTGTCATTGACAAAATTCTTCAATCACTGCCACCAAGCTACAAGAGCTTCGTGATGAACTATAACATGCAAGGGATGGATAAGACGATTCCCGAGCTCTTCTCAATGCTAAAAGCTGCGGAGGTAGAAATCAAAAAGGAGCATCAAGTGTTGATGGTCAACGAGACCACCAGTTTCAAGAAAAAGGGCAAAGGGAAGAAGAAGGGGAACTTCAAGAAGAACAGCAAGCAAGTTGCCGCTCAGGAGAAGAAACCCAAGTCTGGACCTAAGCCTGAGACTGAGTGCTTCTACTGCAAGCAGACTGGTCACTGGAAGCGGAACTGCCCCAAGTATTTGGCGGATAAGAAGGATGGCAAAGTGAACAAAGGTATATTGGATATACATGTTATTGATGTGTACTTTACTAGTGTTTATAGCAACCCCTCGGCATTTGATACTGGTTCAGTTGCTAAGAGTAGTAACTCAAAACGGGAGTTGCAGAATAAACATAAACTAGTAAAAGGCGAGGTGACGATGTGTGTTGGAAGTAGTTCCAAGATTGATATGATCATCATCGCACACTCCCTATACTTTCGGGATTAGTGTTGAAACTAAATAAGTGTTATTTGGTGTTTGCGTTGAGCATGAATATGATTTGATCATGTTTGTTGCAATACGGTTATTCATTTAAATTAGAGAATAATTGTTGTCTGTTTACATGAATAAAACCTTCTATGGTCATACACCCAATAAAATGGTTTGTTAGATCTCGATCGTAGTGATACACATATTCATAATATTGAAGCCAAAAGATGCAAAGTTAATAATGATAGTGCAACTTATTTGTGGCACTGCCGTTTAGGTCATATTGGTGTAAAGCGCATGAAGAAACTCCATGCTGATGGGATTTTGGAATCACTTGATGCTTGCGAACCATGCCTCTTGGGCAAGATGACTAAAACGCCGTTCTCTGGAACAATGGAGCAAGCAACAGATTTGTTGGAAATCATACATACTGATGTATGTGGTCCGATGAATATTGAGGCTTGCAGCGGGTATCATTATTTTCTAACCTTCACAGATGATTTGAGCAGATATGGGTATATCTACTTAATGAAACAGAAGTCTGAAACATTTGAAAAGTTCATATAATTTCAGAGTGAAGTGGAAAATCATCGTAACAAGAAAATAAAGTTTCTACGATCTGATCATGGAGAAGAATATTTGAGTTACGAGTTTGGTCTTCATTTGAAACAATGCGGAATAGTTTCGCAACTCACGCCACCCGGAACACCACAGCGTAATGGTGTGTCCGAACGTTGTAATCATACTTTACTAGATATGGTGCGATCTATGATGTCTCTTACTGATTTACCGCTATCGTTTTGGGGTTATGCTCTAGAGACGGTTGCATTCACGTTAAATAGGACACCATCGAAATCCGTTGAGACGACACCTTATGAACTGTGGTTTGGCAAGAAACCAAAGTTGTCATTTCTTAAAGTTTGGGGTTGCGATGCTTATGTGAAAAAGCTTCAACCTGATAAGCTCGAATCCAAATCAGAAAAATGTGTCTTCATAGGATACCCAAAAGAGACTGTTGGGTACACCTTCTATCACAGATCCGAAGGCAAGACTTTTGTTGCTAAATTTGGAATCTTTCTAGAGAAGGAGTTTCTCTCGAAAGAAGTGAGTGGGAGGAAAGTAGAACTTGATGAGGTAACAGTACCTACTCCCTTATTGGAAAGTAGTTCATCACAGAAACCGGTTCCTGTGACACCTACACTAATTAGTGAGGAAGTTAATGATGATGATCATGAAACTTCAGTCAAGTTGTTACTGAACCTCGTAGGTCAACCAGAGTAAGATCCGCACCAGAGTGGTACGGTAATCCTGTTCTAGAAGTTATGTTACTAGACCATGATGAACCTACGAACTATGAAGAAGCGATGGTGAGCCCAGATTCCGCAAAATGGCTTGAGGCCATGAAATCTGAGATGGGATCCATGTATGAGAACAAAGTGTGGACTTTGGTTGACTTGCCCGATGATCGGCAAGCCATCGAGAATAAATGGATCTTCAAGAAGAAGACTGACGCTGACGGTAATGTTACTGTCTATAAAGCTCGACTTGTTGCAAAAGGTTTTCGACAAGTTCAAGGGGTTGACTACGATGAGACTTCTCACCCGTAGCGATGCTTAAGTCTGTCTGAATCATGTTAGCAATTGCCGCATTTTATGATTATGAAATTTGGCAAATGGAAGAAGAGTTGTATATGATGCAACCGGAAGGTTTTGTCGATCCAAAAGGAGCTAACAAAGTGTGCAAGCTCCAGCGATCCATTTATGGACTGGTGCAAGCCTCTCGGAGTTGGAATAAATGCTTTGATAGTGTGATCAAAGCATTTGGTTTTATACAGACTTTTGGAGAAGCCTGTATTTACAAGAAAGTGAGTGGGAGCTCTGTAGCATTTCTGATATTATATGTGGATGACATATTGCTGATTGGAAATGATATATAATTTCTGGATAGCATAAAGGGATACTTGAATAAGATTTTTTCAATGAAGGACCTCGGTGAAGCTGCTTATATATTGGGCATCAAGATCTATAGAGATAGATCAAGACGCTTAATTGGACTTTCACAAAGCACATACCTTGACAAAGTTTTGAAGAAGTTCAAAATGGATCAAGCAAAGAAAGGGTTCTTGCCTGTGTTACAAGGCGTGCAGTTGAGTAAGACCCAATGCCCGACCACTGCAGAAGATAGAGAGAAGATGAAAGATGTTCCCTATGCTTCAGCCATAGGCTCTATCATGTATGCAATGCTGTGTACCAGACCTGATGTGTGCCTTGCTATAAGTTTAGCAGGGAGGTACCAAAGTAATCCAGGAGTGGATCACTGGACATCGGTCAAGAACATCCTGAAATACCTGAAAAGGACTAAGGATATGTTTCTCGTTTATGGAGGTGAAAAAGAGCTAGTCGTAAATGGTTACGTCGATGCAAGCTTTGACACTGATCCGGACGATTCTAAATCGCAAACCGGATACGTGTTTACATTGAACGGTGGAGCTGTCAGTTGGTGCAGTTCTAAACAAAGCGTTGTGGCGGGATCTACGTGTGAAGCGGAGTACATAGCTGCTTCGGAAGCAGCAAATGAAGGAGTCTGGATGAAGGAGTTCATATCCGATCTAGGTGTCATACCTAGTGCATCGGGTCCAATGAAAATCTTTTGTGACAATACTGGTGCAATTGCCTTGGCGAAGGAATCCAGATTTCACAAGAGAACCAAGCACATCAAGAGACGCTTCAATTCCATCCGGGATCTAGTCCAGGTGGGAGACATAGAAATTTGCAAGATACATACGGATCTGAATGTTGCAAACCCGTTGACTAAGCCTCTTCCACGAGCAAAACATGATCAGCACCAAGACTCCATGGGTGTTAGAATCATTACTGTGTAATCTAGATTATTGACCCTAGTGCAAGTGGGAGACTGAAGAAAATATGCCCTAGAGGCAATAATAAAGTTACTATTTATTTCCTTATATCATGATAAATGTTTATTATTCATGCTAGAATTGTATTAACCGGAAACATAATACTTGTGTGAATACATAGACAAACAGAGTGTCACTAGTATGCCTCTACTTGACTAGCTCGTTGATCAAAGATGGTTATGTTTCCTAGCCATTGACATGAGTTGTCATTTGATTAATGGGATCACATCATTAGGAGAATGATGTGATTGACTTGACCCATTCCGTTAGCTTAGCACTCGATCGTTTAGTATGTTGCTATTGCTTTCTTCATGACTTATACATGTTACTATGACTATGAGATTATGTAACTCCCGTTTACCAGAGGAACACTTTGTGTGCTACCAAACGTCACAACGTAACTGGGTGATTATAAAGGTGCTCTACAGGTGTCTCCGAAGGTACTTGTTGGGTTGGCGTATTTCGAGATTAGGATTTGTCACTCCGATTGTCGGAGAGGTATCTCTAGGCCCACTCGGTAATGCACATCACTTAAGCCTTGCAAGCATTACAACTAATGAGTTAGTTGCGAGATGATGTATTACGGAACGAGTAAAGAGACTTGCCGGTAACGAGATTGAACTAGGTATTGAGATACTGACGATCGAATCTCGGGCAAGTAACATATCGATGACAAAGGGAACAACGTATGTTGTTATGCGGTCTGACCGATAAAGATCTTCGTAGAATATGTGGGAGCCAATATGAGCATCCAGGTTCCGCTATTGGTTATTGACCGGAGACGTGTCTCGGTCATGTCTGCATAGTTATCGAACCCATAGGGTCCGCACGCTTAAAGTTTCAATGATAGTTATATTATGAGTTTATATGTTTTGATGTACCGAAGGTAGTTCGGAGTCCCGGATGTGATCACGGACATGACGAGGAGTCTCAAAATGGTCGAGACATGAAGATAGATATATTGGACGACTATATTCGGACACCGGAATGGTTCCGGGGGTTATAGGATATATACCGGAGTACCGGGAGGTTACCGGAACCCCCCCGGGGGTTTAATGGGCCTACATGGGCCTTAGTGGAGAAGAGGAGAGGCGGCTAGGGCAGGCCGCGCGCCCCCTCCCCCTCTAGTCCGAATTGGACAAGAAGGGGGGCGGCGCCCCCCCTTTCCTTCCTCTCTCTCTCCTCTTTCCCCCTTCTCCTAATCCAACAAGGAAGGGAGAGAGTCCTACTCCCGGTGGGAGTAGGACTCCTCCTGGCGCGCCCCTCTCCTAGCCGGCCGCCTCTCCCCCCTTGCTCCTTTATATACGGGGGCAGGGGGCACCCCAAGGACACAACAAATTATCATTGATCTTTTAGCCGTGTGCGGTGCCCCCCTCCACCATAGTCCACCTCGATAATATCGTAGCGGTGCTTAGGCGAAGCCCTGCATCGGTAGAACATCATCATCGCCACCACGCCGTCGTGCTGACGAAACTCTCCCTCAACACTCGGCTGGATCGGAGTTCGAGGGACGTCATCGGGCTGAACGTGTGCTGAACTCGGAGGTGTCGTGCGTTCGGTACTTGATCGGTCGGATTGTGAAGACGTACGACTACATCAACCGCGTTGTGCTAACGCTTCCGCTTTCGGTCTACGAGGGTACGTGGACACACTCTCCCCTCTCGTTTCTATGCATCACCATGATCTTGCGTGTGCGTAGGAATTTTTTTGAAATTACTATGTTCCCCAACAAGAAAATGCATCGAGGGAGATGGGTATGTGCTACCTCTTGAGCACTGCGTTGGTTTTCCCTTGAAGAGGAAAGGGTGATGCAATAAAATAGCGTAAGTATTTCCCTCAGTTTTTGAGAACCAAGGTATCAATCCAGTAGGAGACCACGCACGAGTCCCTCGCACCTACACAAACAAACAAGAACCTCGCAACCAACACGATAAAGGGGTTGTCAATCCCTCAATGGTCACTTACGAGAGTGAGATCTGATAGATATGATAAGATAGTATTTTTGGTATTTTTATGATAAAGATGCAAAGTAAAATAAAATGGCAATAAAAATAGCTAAGTGGTGGAAGATTAATATGATGGAAAATAGTCCCGGGGGCCATAGGTTTCACTAGTGGCTTCTCTTGAGAGCATAAGTATTACGGTGGGTGAACAAATTACTGTTGAGCAATTGATAGAATTGAGCATAGTTATGAGAATATCTAGGTATGATCATGTATATAGGCATCACATCCGCGAGAAGTAGACCGGCTCCTGCCTGTTGGGGATCGTAGCAGAATTTTAAAATTTTCCTACGCTCACCAAGATCAATCTATGGAGTATACTAGCAACGAGGGGAAAGGAGTGCATCTACATACCCTTGTAGATCGTGAGCGGAAGCGTTCCAATGAACGAGGTTGATGGAGTCATACTCGCCGTGATCCAAATCACCGATGACCGAGTGCCGAACGGACGGCACCTCCGCGTTCAACACACGTACGGAGCAGCGACGTCTCCTCCTTCTTGATCCAGCAAGGGGGAAGGAGAGGTTGATGGAGATCCAGCAGCACGACGGCGTGGTGGTGGATGTAGCGGGGTCTCGGCAAGGCTTCGCCGAGCTTCTACGAGAGGGAGAGGTGTTGCAGGGGAGGAGGGAGGCGCCCAAGGCTGTTGTACTACTGCCCTCCCTCCCCCCCTTTATATAGGCCCCCTGGGAGGGGGGCGCCGGCCAGGAACCCATCTGGATGGGGGGGGCGGCGGCCAGGGGGGAGACTTGCCCCCCAAGGCAAGTGGGGCGCCCCCCACCCTAGGGTTTCCAACCCTAGGCGCAGGGGGGAGGCCCATGGGGGGCGCCCCAGCCCACTAAGGGCTGGTTCCCTTCCCACTTCAGCCCATGGGGCCCTCCGGGATAGGTGGCCCCACCCGGTGGACCCCCGGGACCCTTCCGGTGCTCCCGGTACAATACCGGTGACCCCCGAAACTTTCCCGGTGGCCGAAACTTGACTTCCTATATATAATTCTTCACCTCCGGACCATTCCGGAACTCCTCGTGACGTCCGGGATCTCATCCGGGACTCCGAACAACTTTCGGGTTTCCACATACTCATATCTCTACAACCCTAGCGTCACTGAACCTTAAGTGTGTAGACCCTACGGGTTCGGGAGACATGCAGACATGACCGAGACGCCTCTCCGGTCAATAACCAACATCGGGATCTGGATACCCATGTTGGCTCCCACATGTTCCACGATGATCTCATCGGATGAACCACGATGTCGAGGATTCAATCAATCCCGTATACAATTCCCTTTGTCAATCGGTATGTTACTTGCCCGAGATTCGATCGTCGGTATCCCAATACCTTGTTCAATCTCGTTACCGGCAAGTCTCTTTACTCATACCGCAATGCATGATCCCGTGACTAACTCCTTAGCCACATTGAGCTCATTATGATGATGCATTACCGAGTGGGCCCAGAGATACCTCTCCGTCATACGGAGTGACAAATCCCAGTCTCGATCCGTGCCAACCCAACAGACACTTTCGGAGATACCCGTAGTGTACCTTTATAGTCACCCAGTTATGTTGTGACGTTTGGCACACCCAAAGTACTCCTACGGTATCAGGGAGTTGCACGATCTCATGGTCTAAGGAGAAGATACTTGACATTGGAAAAGCTCTAGCAAACGAACTACACGATCTTTGAGCTATGCTTAGGATTGGGTCTTGTCCATCACATCATTCTCCTAATGATGTGATCCCGTTATCATTGACATCCAATGTCCATAGTCAGGAAACCATGACTATCTGTTGATCAACGAGCTAGTCAATTAGAGGCTTACTAGGGACACGTTGTGGTCTATGTATTCACACATGTATTACGATTTCCGGATAACACAATTATAGCATGAACAATTGACAATTATCATGAACAAAGAAATATAATAATAACCATTTATTATTGCCTCTAGGGCATATTTCCAACAGTCTCCCACTTGCACTAGAGTCAGTAATCTAGTTACATTGTGATGAATCGAACACCCATTGCGTCCTGGTGTTGATCATGTTTTGCTCTAGGGAGAGGTTTAGTCAACGGATCTGCTACATTCAGGTCCGTATGTACTTTACAAATATCTATGTCTCCATTTTGAACACTTTCACGAATGGAGTTGAAGCGACGCTTGATATGCCTGGTCTTCCTGTGAAACCTGGGCTCCTTTGCAAGGGCAATAGCTCCAGTGTTGTCACAGAAGAGAGTCATCGGGCCCGACGCATTGGGAATCACCCCTAGGTCGGTAATGAACTCCTTCATCCAGACTGCTTCCTGTGCTGCCTCCGAGGCTGCCATGTATTCCGCTTCACATGTAGATCCCGCCACGACGCTTTGCTTGCAATTGCACCAGCTTACTGCTCCTCCATTCAAAATATACACGTATCCGGTTTGTGACTTCGAGTCATCCAGATCTGTGTCGAAGCTAGCGTCGACGTAACCCTTTACGACGAGCTCTTTGTCACCTCCATAAACGAGAAACATATCCTTAGTCCTCTTCAGGTACTTCAGGATATTCTTGACCGCTGTCCAGTGTTCCATGCCGGGATTTCTTTGGTACCTTCCTACCAAACTTACGGCAAGGTTTACATCAGGTCTGGTACACAGCATGGCATCCATAATAGACCCTATGGCCGAGGCATAGGGGATGACACTCATCTTTTCTCTATCTTCTGCCGTGGTCGGGCATTGAGCCGTGCTCAATTGCACACCTTGCAATACAGGCAAGAACCCCTTCTTGGACTGATCCATATTGAACTTCTTCAATATCTTGTCAAGGTAAGTACTCTGTGAAAGACCAATGAGGCGTCTTGATCTATCTCTATAGATCTTGATGCCTAATATATAAGCAGCTTCTCCAAGGTCCTTCATTGAAAAACACTTATTCAAATAGGCCTTTATACTTTCCAAGAATTCTATATCATTTCCCATCAATAGTATGTCATCCACATACAATAAGAGAAATGCTACAGAGCTCCCACTCACTTTCTTGTAAACACAGGCTTCTCCATAAGTCTGTGTAAACCCAAACGCTTTGATCATCACATCAAAGCGAATGTTCCAACTCCGAGATGCTTGCACCAGCCCATAGATTGAGCGCTGGAGCTTGCATACTTTGTTAGCATTCTTAGGATCGACAAAACCTTCCGGCTGCATCATATACAATTCTTCCTTAAGGAAGCCGTTAAGGAATGCCGTTTTGACGTCCATCTGCCATATCTCATAATCATAGTATGCGGCAATTGCTAACATGATTTGGACGGACTTCAGCTTCGCTACGGGTGAGAAAGTCTCATCGTAGTCAACCCCTTGAACTTGTCGATAACCCTTAGCGACAAGTCGAGCCTTATAGATGGTTACATTACCATCCACGTCTGTCTTCTTCTTAAAGATCCATTTATTTTCTATGGCTCGCCGATCATCGGGCAAGTCAGTCAAAGTCCATACTTCGTTTTCATACATGGATCCTATCTCGGATTTCATGGCTTCTAGCCATTTGTCGGAATCCGGGCCCGCCATCGCTTCTTCATAGTTCGAAGGTTCACCGTTGTCTAACAACATGATTTCTAGGACAGGGTTGCCGTACCACTCTGGTGCGGAACGTGTCCTTGTGGACCTACGAAGTTCAGCAGTAACTTGATCCGAAGCTTCATGATCATCATCATTAACTTCCTCCCGAGTCGGTGTAGGCACCACAGGAACATCTTCCCGCGCTGCGCTACTTTCCGGTACGGAAGGGGTGACTATCACCTCATCAAGTTCCACTTTCCTCCCACTTACTTCCTTCGAGAGAAACTCTTTCTCCAGAAAGGACCCATTCTTGGCAACAAAGATCTTGCCTTCGGATCTGAGGTAGAAGGTGTACCCAATAGTTTCCTTAGGGTATCCTATGAAGACGCATTTCTCCGACTTGGGTTCGAGCTTTTCAGGTTGAAGTTTCTTGACATAAGCATCGCATCCCCAAACTTTTAGAAACGACAGCTTAGGTTTCTTCCCAAACCATAATTCATACGGTGTCGTCTCAACGGATTTCGACGGAGCCCTATTTAAAGTGAATGCGGCAGTCTCTAAAGCATAGCCCCAAAATGAGAGCGGTAAATCGGTAAGAGACATCATAGATCGCACCATATCCAATAGAGTGCGATTACGACGTTCGGACACACCGTTTCGCTGAGGTGTTCCAGGCGGCGTGAGTTGTGAAACGATTCCACATTTCCTTAAGTGTGCACCAAATTCGTGACTTAAATATTCTCCACCACGATCTGATCGTAAGAATTTTATTTTTCTGTCACGTTGATTCTCAACCTCACTCTGAAATTCCTTGAATTTTTCAAAGGTTTCAGACTTGTGTTTCATTAGGTAGACATACCCATATCTACTTAAGTCATCAGTGAGAGTGAGAACATAACGATATCCTCCGCGAGCCTCAACACTCATTGGACCGCACACATCGGTATGTATGATTTCCAATAAGTTGGTTGCTCGCTCCATTGTTCCGGAGAACGGAGTCTTGGTCATCTTACCCATGAGGCATGGTTCGCACGTGTCAAATGATTCGTAATCAAGAGACTCCAAAAGTCCATCTGCATGGAGCTTCTTCATGCGCTTGACACCAATGTGACCAAGGCGGCAGTGCCACAAGTATGTGGGACTATCGTTATCAACTTTACATCTTTTGGTATTCACATTATGAATATGTGTAACATCACGTTCGAGATTCATCAAGAATAAACCATTGACCAGCGGGGCATGACCATAAAACATATCTCTCAAATAAATAGAACAACCATAATTCTCGAATTTAAATGAGTAGCCATCTCGAATTAAACGAGATCCAGATACAATGTTCATGCTCAAAGCTGGCACTAAATAACAATTATTGAGGTTTAAAACTAATCCCGTAGGTAGATGCAGAGGTAGCGTGCCGACGGGGATCACATCGACCTTGGAACCATTCCCGACGTGCATCGTCACCTCGTACTTTGCCAGTCTCCGTTTATTCCGCAGTTCCTGTTTTGAGTTACAAATATGAGCAACCGCACCGGTATCAAATACCCAGGAGCTACTACGAGTACTGGTAAGGTACACATCAATTACATGTATATCACATATACCTTTGGTGTTTCCGGCCTTCTTGTCCGCTAAGTATTTGGGGCAGTTCCGCTTCCAGTGACCACTTCCCTTGCAATAAAAGCACTCAGTCTCAGGCTTGGGTCCATTCTTTGACTTCTTCCCGGCAACAGGCTTACCGGGCGCGGCAACTCCCTTGCCGTCCTTCTTGAGGTTCTTCTTACCCTTGCCCTTCTTGAACTTAGTGGTTTTATTCACCATCAACACTTGATGTTCTTTTCTGATCTCCACTTCCGCTGATTTCAGCATCGAATATACCTCAGGAATGGTCTTTTCCATCCCCTGCATATTGAAGTTCATCACAAAGCTCTTGTAGCTTGGTGGAAGCGACTGAAGGATTCTGTCAATGACCGCGTCATCCGGGAGATTAACTCCCAGCTGAGACAAGCGGTTGTGCAACCCAGACATTCTGAGTATGTGCTCACTAACAGAACTATTCTCCTCCATTTTACAGCTGAAGAACTTGTCGGAGACTTCATATCTCTCGACCCGGGCATGAGCTTGGAAAACCATTTTCAGCTCTTCGAACATCTCATATGCTCCATGCTTCTCAAAACGCTTTTGGAGCCCTGGTTCTAAACTGTAAAGCATGCCGCACTGAACGAGGGAGTAATCATCAGCACGTGATTGCCAAGCATTCATAACGTCTTGGTTCTCTGGGATTGGTGATTCACCTAGCGGTGCTTCTAGGACATAATCTTTCTTGGCTGCTATGAGGATGATCCTCAGGTTCCGGACCCAGTCCGTATAGTTGCTGCCATCATCTTTCAGCTTGGTTTTCTCTAGGAACGCGTTGAAGTTGAGGACAACGTGGGCCATTTGATCTACAAGACATATTGTAAAGATTTTAGACTAAGTTCATGATAATTAAGTTCATATAATCAAATTATTCAATGAACTCCCACTCAGACAGACATCCCTCTAGTCATCTAAGTGAAACATGATCCGAGTTAACTAGGCCGTGTCCGATCATCACGTGAGACGGACTAGTCAAGATCGGTGAACATCTCCATGTTGATCGTATCTTCTATACGACTCATGCTCGACCTTTCGGTCCTCCGTGTTCCGAGGCCATGTCTGTACATGCTAGGCTCGTCAAGTCAACCTAAGTGTATTGCGTGTGTTCCGAGGCTATGTCTGTACATGCTAGGCTCGTCAACACCCGTTGTATGCGAACATTAGAATCTATCACACCCGATCATCACGTGGTGCTTCGAAACAACGAACCTTCGCAATGGTGCACAGTTAGGGTGAACACTTTCTTGAAATTATTATAAGGGATCATCTTACTTACTACCGTCGTTCTAAGCAAATAAGATGCAAAACATGATAAACATCACATGCAATCAAATAGTGACATGATATGGCCAAAATCATTCTGCTCCTTTGATCTCCATCTTCGGGGCACCATGATCATCTTCGTCACCGGCATGACACCATGATCTCCATCATCATGATCTCCATCATCGTGTCTTCATGAAGTTGTCACGCCAACGATTACTTCTACTTACATGGCTAACGCGTGTAGCAATAAAGTAAAGTAATTTACATGGCGTTATTCAATGACACGCAGGTCATACAAAATAATAAAGACAACTCCTATGGCTCCTGCCGGTTGTCATACTCATCGACATGCAAGTCGTGATTCCTATTACAAGAATATGATCAATCTCATACATCACATATATCATTCATCACATCTTCTGGCCATATCACATCACATAGCACATGCTGCAAAAACAAGTTAGACGTCCTCTAATTGTTGTTGCAAGTTTTTACGTGGCTTGTAGGTATCTAGCAAGAACGTTTCTTACCTACGTATGACCACAACGTGATATGCCAATTTCTATTTACCCTTCATAAGGACCCTTTTCATCGAATCCGTTCTGACTAAAGTGGGAGAGACAGACACCCGCTAGCCACCTTATGCAACTAGTGCATGTCAGTCGGTGGAACCTGTCTCACGTAAGCGTATGTGTAAGGTCAGTCCGGGCCGCTTCATCCCACAATGCCGCCGAAACAAGATAAGACTAGTAGCGGCAAGAAGAATTGGCAACATCTACGCCCACAACTGCTTTGTGTTGTACTCGTGCATAGTAACTACGCATAGGCCTGGCTCATGATGCCACTGTTGGGGATCGTAGCAGAATTTTAAAATTTTCCTACGCTCACCAAGATCCATCTATGGAGTATACTAGCAACGAGGGGAAACGAGTGCATCTACATACCCTTGTAGATCGCGAGCGGAAGCGTTCCAATGAACAAGGTTGATGGAGTCGTACTCGCCGTGATCCAAATCACCGATGACCGAGTGCCGAACGGACGGCACCTCCGCGTTCAACACACGTACGGAGCAGCGACGTCTCCTCCTTCTTGATCCAGCAAGGGGGAAGGAGAGGTTGATGGAGATCCAGCAGCACGACGGCGTGGTGGTGGATGTAGAGGGGTCTCGGCAGGGCTTCGCCGAGCTTCTGCGAGAGGGAGAGGTGTTGCAGGGGAGGAGGGAGGCGCCCAAGGCTGTTGTACTACTGCCCTCCCTCCCCCCTTTATATAGGCCCCCTGGGAGGGGGGGGCCGGCCAGGAACCCATCTGGATGGGGGGGCGGCGGCCAGGGGGGAGACTTGCCCCCCAAGGCAAGTGGGGCGCCCCCCCACCCTAGGGTTTCCAAACCTAGGCGCAGGGAGGAGGCCCATGGGGGGCGCCCCAGCCCACTAAGGGCTGGTTCCCTTCCCACTTCAGCCCATGGGGCCCTCCGGGATAGGTGGCCCCACCCGGTGGACCCCCGGGACCCTTCCGGTGGTCCCGGTACAATACCGGTGACCCCCGAAACTTTCCCGGTGGCCGAAACTTGACTTCCTATATATAATTCTTCACCTCCGGACCATTCCGGAACTCCTCGTGACGTCCGGGATCTCATCCGGAACTCCGAACAACTTTCTGGTTTCCGCATACTCATATCTCTACAACCCTAGCGTCACTGAACCTTAAGTGTGTACACCCTACGGGTTCGGGAGACATGCAGACATGACCGAGACGCCTCTCCGGTCAATAACCAACAGTGGATCTGGATACCCATGTTGGCTCCCACATGTTCCACGATGATCTCATCGGATGAACCACGATGTCGAGGATTCAATCAATCCCGTATACAATTCCCTTTGTCAATCGGTATGTTACTTGCCCGAGATTCGATCGTCGGTATCCCAATACCTTGTTCAATCTCGTTACCGGCAAGTCTCTTTACTCGTACCGCAATGCATGATCCCATGACTAACTCCTTAGCCACATTGAGCTCATTATGATGATGCATTACCGAGTGGGCCCAGAGATACCTCTCCGTCATACGGAGTGACAAATCCCAGTCTCGATCCATGCCAACCCAACAGACACTTTCGGAGATACCCGTAGTGTACCTTTATAATCACCCAGTTACGTTGTGACGTTTGGCACACCCAAAGTACTCCTACGGTATCCGGGAGGTGCACGATCTCATGGTCTAAGGAGAAGATACTTGACATTGGAAAAGCTCTAGCAAACGAACTACACGATCTTTGAGCTATGCTTAGGATTGGGTCTTGTCCATCACATCATTCTCCTAATGATGTGATCCCGTTATCATTGACATCCAATGTCCATAGTCAGGAAACCATGACTATCTGTTGATCAACGAGCTAGTCAACTAGAGGCTTACTAGGGACACGTTGTGGTCTATGTATTCACACATGTATTACGATTTCCGGATAACACAATTATAGCATGAACAATAGACAATTATCATGAACAAAGAAATATAATAATAACCATTTATTATTGCCTCTAGGGCATATTTCCAACACTGCCTGCATCTACTACTATTACTCCACACATCAACCGCTATCCAGCATGCATCTAGAGTATTAAGTTCATAAGAACAGAGTAACGCTTTAAGCAAGATGACATGATGTAGAGGGATAAACTCATGCAATATGATATAAACCCCATCTTATTATCCTCGATGGCAACAATACAATATGTGCCTTCCTGCCCCTACTGTCACTGGGAAAGGACACATCAAGATTGAACCCAAAGCTAAGCACTTCTCCCATTGCAAGAAAGATCAATCTAGTAGGCCAAACCAAACTGATAATTCGAAGATGCTTGCAAAGATAACCAATCATACATAAAAGAATTCAGAGGAGATTCAAATATTGTTCATAGATAAACTTGATCATAAACCCACAATTCATCGGTTTCAACAAACACACCGCAAAAGAAGATTACATCGAATAGATCTCCACGAGAATCGTGGAGAACGTTGTATTGAGATCCAAAGAGAGAGAAGAAGCCATCTAGCTAATAACTATGGACCCGAAGGTCTGAGGTAAACTACTCACACATCATCGGAGAGGCTATGGTGTTGATGTAGAAGCCCTCCGTGATCAATGCCCCCTCCGGCAGGATGCCGGAAAAGGCCCCAAGATGGGATCTCACGGGTACAGAAGGTTGCGGCGGTGGAATTAGGTTTTCGTGGATGCCTCTGTTGGTTTGGCGGTACGTAGGTATATATAGGAGGAAGAAGTACGTCGGTGGAGCAATGTGGTCCCCACGGGGGTGGATGGCGCGCCTGGGGGGGTAGGCGCGCCCCCCTACCTCGTGCCCTCCTGGTAGCTTTCTTGATGTAGGGTCCAAGTCCTCTGGATCACGTTCGTTCCAAAAATCACGTTCCCGAAGGTTTCATTCCGTTTGGACTCCGTTTGATATTCTTTTTCCGCGAAACACTGAAATAGAAAAAAAACAGCAATTCTGGGTTGGGCCTCTGGTTAATAGGTTAGTCCCAAAAATAATATAAAAGTGTATAACAAAGCCCATTAAACATCCAAAACAAAATATAATATAGCATGAAGCAATCAAAAATTATAGATACGTTGGAGACGTATCAAGCATCCCCAAGCTTAATTCCTGCTCGTCCTCGAGTAGGTAAATGATAAAAACAGAATTTTTGATGCGGAATGCTACTTGGCATAATTTCAATGCAATTCTCTTAATTTTGGTATGAATATTCAGATCCGAAAGATTCAAGACAAAAGTTTAATATTGACATAAAAATAATAATACTTCAAGCATACTAACTAAGCAATCATGTCTTCTCAAAATAACATGACCAAAGAAAGTTATCCCTACAAAATCATATAGTCTGGCTATGCTCTATCTTCACCACACAAAGTATTTAAATCATGCACAACCCCGATGACAAGCCAAGCAATTGTTTCATACTTTTGTTGTTCTCAAACTTTTCAATCTTCACGCAATACATGAGCGTGAGCCATGGACATAGCACTATATGTGGAATAGAATGGTGGTTGTCGAGAAGACAAAAAGGGAGAAGATAGTCTCACATCAACTAGGCGTATCAATCGGCTATGGAGATGCCCATCAATAGATATCAATGTGGGTGAGTAGGGATTGCCATGCAACGGATGCACTAGAGCTATAAGTGTATGAAAGCTCAACAAAAGAAACTAAGTGGGTGTGCATCCAACTCGCTTGCTCACGAAGACCTAGGGCATTTTGAGGAAGCCCATCATTGGAATATACAAGCCAAGTTCTATAATAAAAAATTCCCACTAGTATATGAATGTGATATCATAGGAGACTCTCTATCATGAAGATCATGGTGCTACTTTGAAGCACAAGTGTGGTAAAAGGATAGTAACATTTCCCTGCTCTCTTTTTCTCTCATATTTTTTTATTTGGGCCTTTTCCCCCTTTTTATGGCCTCTTTTTTCTTTTTCTTTTTTCGTCCGGAGTCTCATCCCGACTTGTGGGGGAATCATAGTCTCCATCATCCTTTCCTCACTTGGGACAATGCTCTAAAAATGATGATCATCACACTTTTATTTACTTACAACTCAACAATTACAACTCAATACTTGGAACAAAATATGACTCTATGTGAATGCCTCTGGCGGTGTACCGGGATATGTAATGAATCAAGAGTGACATGTATGAAAGAATTATGAACGGCGGCTTTGCCACAAATACGATGTCAACTACATGATCATGCGAGGCAATATGACAATGATGGAGCGTGTCATAGTAAACAGAACGGTGGTAAGTCGCATGTCAATATATCTCGGAATGGCTATGGAAATGCCATGATAGGTAGGTATGGTGGCTGTTTTGAGGAAGGTATATGGTGGGTGTATGATACCGGCGAAAAGTGCGCGGTATTAGAGAGGCTAGCAATGGTGGAAGGAAGAAAAGTGCGTATAATCCATGGACTCAATATTAGTCATAAAGAACTCATATACTTGTTGCAAAAATCTATTAGTTATCGAAGCAAAGTATTACGCGCATGCTCCTAGGGGGATAGATTGGTAGGAAAAGACCATCGCTCGTCCCCGGCCGCCACTCATAAGGAAGACAATTAATAAATAAATCATGCTCCGACTTCATCACATAACGGTTCACCATACGTGCATGCTACGGGAATCACAAACTTTAACACAAGTATTTCTCAAATCCACAACTACTCAACTAGCATGACTCTAATATCACCATCTTTATATCTCAAAACAATTATCAAGCATCAAACTTCTCATAGTATTCAACACACTCATAAGAATTTTTTTACTAATCTTGAATGCCTATTATAATTAAAGCAAATTACCACGCTGTTTTGTAGGAATCTCAAAATAGTATAAGTGAAGCATGAGAGAACAATAGTTTCTATAAAACAAATCCACCACCGTGCTCTAAAAGTTATAAGTGAAGCACTAGAGCAAAAACTATATAGCTCAAAAGATATAAGTGAAGCACATAGAGTATTCTAACAAATTCCGAATCAAGTGTGTCTCTCTCAAAAGGTTTGTACAGCAAAGATGATTGTGGTAAACTAAAAAGCAAAGACTCAAATCATACAAGACGCTCCAAGCAAAACACTTATCATGTGGTGAATAAAAATATAGCTCCAAGTAAAGTTACCGATGGAAGTAGACGAAAGAGGGGATGCCTTCCGGGGCATCCCCAAGCTTTGGCTTTTTGGTGTCCTTAGATTATCTTGGGGTGCCATGAGCATCCCCAAGATTAGGCTCTTGCCACTCCTTATTCCATAATCCATCAAATCTTTACCCAAAACTTGAAAACTTCACAACACAAAACTTAACAGAAAATCTCGTGAGCTCCGTTTGCGAAAGAAAACAAAACACCACTTCAAGGTACTGTAATGAACTCATTCTTTATTTATATTGGTGTTAAACCTACTGTATTCCAACTTCTCTATGGTTTATAAACTATTTTACTAGCCATAGATTCATCAAAATAAGCAAACAACACACGAAAAACAGAGTCTGTCAAAAACAGAACAGTCTGTAGTAATCTGTAACTAACGCAAACTTCTGGAACTCACAAAATTCAGCCAAAATAGGACGACCTAGACAATTTGTTTATTGATCAGCAGAAATTGGAATCAATATTTTATCACGTTCTGGTTATTTTTAACAATTGTTTTCGTGAACAGAAAGTTTCTGGAATTTTCAGCAAGATCAAATAACTATCATCCAAGAAGATCCTATAGGTTTAACTTGGCACAAACACTAATTAAAACATAAAAACAAATCTAACCAGAGGCTAGATCAAATATTTATTCCTAAACAGAAGCAAAAGGCAAAAAACTAAAAATAAAATTGGGTTGCCTCCCAAGAAGTGCTATCGTTTAACGCCCCTAGCTAGGCATACACTTTCACAAAGCAATCTTTCTTAGCACGCATCCTAGCGGTTCTTTCTTTGCACTCATCAATGGAAATTATCATGGATTTGAAAGACTCATTGATATCATGCTTAGGTGGAATAGATCTATGTTTCAAAGAATCAACATCAAGAGAAATTCTATCAACGTTCCTAGCCAATTCATCAACTTTAAGCAATTTTTCTTCAAGCAAACCATTGAAATTCTTTTGCGAATTCATAAATTATTTAACACTAGTCTCAAATTCAGAAGGCATATTATTAAAATTTCCATAAGAATTGTTGTAGGAATTACCATAATTATTAGAGGAATTACTAGGGTACGGCCTAGGATTAAAGTTTCCTCTATACGCGTTGTTACCAAAATTATTAATACCAACAAAATTCACATCCATAGATTCATTATTATTCTCAATAAAAGTAGACATAGGCATATCATTAGGATCAGAAGAAACACTTTTATTAGCAAATAATTTCATAAGTTCATCCATCTTTCCACTCAAAACATTAATTTCTGCTATCGCATGCACTTTCTTATTAGTAGATCTTTCAGTGTGCCATTGAGAATAATTAACCATAATATTATCTAGGAGTTTAGTAGCTTCTCCAAAAGTGATTTCCATAAAAGTGCCTCCCGCGGCCGAATCTAAAAGATTTCTAGAAGCAAAATTCAATCCGGCATAAATTTTTTTGTATAATCATCCACAAATTCAAACCATGTGTAGGGCAATTACGTATCATCAATTTCATCCTCTCCCAAGCTTGTGCAACATGTTCATGATCAAGTTACTTAAAATTCATAATATCGTTTCTAAGAGAGATGATCTTAGCGGGAGGAAAATACTTAGAGATAAAAGCATCTTTGCACTTATTCCAAGAATCAATACTATTTTTAGGCAAAGACGAAAACCAAGCTTTAGCACGATCTCTAAGCAAAAAAGGAAATAGCTTCAATTTAACAATATTATTGTCCACATCTTTCTTCTTTTGCATATCACACAAATCAACGAAGCTATTTAGATGGGTAGCGGCATCTTCACTAGGAAGGTTGGCGAATTGATCTTTCACGACAAGATTCAACAAAGTAGCATTAATTTCACAAGATTCAGTATCGGTAAGAGGAGCAATCGGAGTGCTAAGGAAATCATTGTTGTTGGTATTGGTAAAGTCACACAATTTAGTATTATCTTGAGCCATCGTGACAAACAAGCAATCCAACACACGAGCAAACAAGAGGCAAACGGAAAAGAGAGGGCGAATAAAACGGCAAGGGTGAAGTGGGGGAGAGGAAAACGAGAGGCAAATGGCAAATAATTTAATGCGAGGGAGATGAGTTTGTGATGGGTACTTGGTATGTCTTGACTTGACTTGACTTGGCGTAGATCTCCCCGGCAACGGCGCCAGAAATACTTCTTGCTACCTCTTGAGCACTGCGTTGGTTTTCCCTTGAAGAGGAAAGGGTGATGCAGTAAAGTAGCGTAAGTATTTCCCTCAGTTTTTGAGAACCAAGGTATCAATCCAGTAGGAGACCACGCACGAGTCCCTCGCACCTACACAAACAAACAAGAACCTCGCAACCAACGCGATAAAGGGGTTGTCAATCCTCAACGGTCACTTACGAGAGTGAGATCTGATAGATATGATAAGATAATATTTTTGGTATTTTTATGATAAAGATGCAAAGTAAAATAAAAGGGCAATAAAAATAGCTAAGTGGTGGAAGATTAATATGATGGAAAATAGACCCGGGGGCCATAGGTTTCACTAGTGGCTTCTCTCGAGAGCATAAGTATTACGGTGGGTGAACAAATTACTTTTGAGCAATTGATAGAATTGAGCATAGTTATGAGAATATTTAGGTATGATCATGTATATAGGCATCACGTCCGCGACAAGTAGACCGACTCCTGCCTGCATCTACTACTATTACTCCACACATCGACCGCTATCCAGCATGCATCTAGAGTATTAAGTTCATAAGAACAGAGTAACGCTTTAAGCAAGATGACATGATGTAGAGGGATAAACTCATGCAATATGATATAAACCCCATCTTGTTATCCTCGATGGCAACAATACAATACGTGCCTTGCTGCCCCTACTGTCACTGGGAAAGGACACCGCAAGATTGAACCCAAAGCTAAGCACTTCTCCCATTGCAAGAAAGATCAATCTAGTAGGCCAAACCAAACTGATAATTCGAAGAGACTTGCAAAGATAACCAATCATACATAAAAGAATTCAGAGGAGATTCAAATATTGTTCATAGATAAACTTGATCATAAACCCACAATTCATCGGTTTCAACAAACACACCGCAAAAGAAGATTACATCGAATAGATCTCCACGAGAATCGTGGAGAACTTTGTATTGAGATCCAAAGAGAGAGAAGAAGCCATCTAGCTAATAACTATGGACCCGAAGGTCTGAGGTAAACTACTCACACATCATCGGAGAGGCTATGGTGTTGATGTAGAAGCCCTCCGTGATCAATGCCCCCTCCGGCAGGATGCCGGAAAAGGCCCCAAGATGGGATCTCACGGGTACAGAAGGTTGCGGCGGTGGAATTAGGTTTTCGTGGATGCCTCTGTTGGTTTGGGGGTACGTAGGTATATATAGGAGGAAGAAGTACGTCGGTGGAGCAACGTGGTCCCCACGAGGGTGGATGGCGCGCCTGGGGGGGTAGGCACGCCCCCTACCTCGTGCCCTCCTGGTAGCTTTCTTGATGTAGGGTCCAAGTCCTCTGGATCACGTTCGTTCCAAAAATCACGTTCCCGAAGGTTTCATTCCGTTTGGACTCCGTTTGATATTCTTTTTCCGCGAAACACTGAAATAGGAAAAAAAAACAGCAATTCTGGGCTGGGCCTCTGGTTAATAGGTTAGTCCCAAAAATAATATAAAAGTGTATAACAAAGCCCATTAAACATCCAAAACAAAATATAATATAGCATGAAGCAATCAAAAATTATAGATACGTTGGAGACGTATCAGTATGAGACCCACGTAAATTGCCATGGGGGTAACCCAACCTATGTGATCGGAGATCCCATGAATTAGGACCTGGGAAAACAATCCAGCGGCAACTGTGGAGAGTATCCTTAATTAACCCACTCCGTCGGAGATGCACAATACTCTCAACTCTGTAAGGCAGGCTGACTTTTGTCTTAATGTGTTCCAAAGCTTGTGTAAGCAAGATGCTAACCTACAGAGCATTCTTTGGAGGAACACACCTATGTGAGCCTGACTGCCGGTCACAGTATATGAGATTGGGTAATCTCTAGGAAGCTCATGAGAAGGTACGGAGTATGACTAATAAGCTCCACCCATGGGGTTTAGCCTTCGGCAACCACGTATCAGCTGACAATAGGCGAAACTTCTGCACGCCAAACTGACAATTCAAGGCATAGTCCATTGTTCAGTTGTGAAGAAGTCTAATCCTGTTGCTCTAGGTGGAAGTTCATCTTAACAGTCTCCACTAAAAATTCTGGTATATCAAACATTGTTTGGAACAATTGACAAACTTATGTGCCTCGAGATCTGGTGGGGGATTGTTGGATTATGGATGGGCTTAGGCCCATATAAGACATTAATCCCTGGTTAATCTTGAGGCCCATGTATGAGATGGCAGGTGGTGGGAAGTTTAGTCCCACCTTGCTAGTTGAGGAGAGTTGAGACCCCTTTATAACGGCTGCTCTACCACTTGCCATTGGGAGCTTGGGAAGAGGAGTGGTACACGCGTGCTCCTCCTCCTCCGCAGCCCGCCTCGCCATGCCTCGCCTCATCACGACGGGTGCGCGCCATGGGTTGTGGGAATGAGCTGAGCCGAAGCTTATTTTTGCCGCTCAGGAATGAATTATTAATCGGGGATTAATTAACGAGTCGCTAACAGGTGGGCCACTGTCCGAGACATTGGACTGTTGGCTGACTTGCGTTGCCGGGAGTGTGACCCTTGCCGGGACTTGCGTTGCCGGGATTCGTCGACTCCCTTGCCGGGAGTGCGACCCTTGCCGGAACGACGACTCCCTTGCCGGGAGTGGATCGACTCGGTCGTGGGCCTCTGCAAGGCCCACGACTTTCTTCCTTACGAACTATATAAGAAGGCTCTGGCCAGTGAAGTAACCTAGTTCGGTTCACTCACTCCCTCTCGCGTGACCTAGCCGTCATCTATTGTTCCTCACTCCGTGCTGCCTCCGGTGACCCCATTCCGAGACCGCGTGCACGGCTGGTCGGGAGAGCAGGTGCCTCCGGAACCCTGTCGTTCCAGATCCTGCCTGGGAGAACGGCAATAAGGTTTTTGGGGAGCGTCTCGACGCGACTGCTCCCGATCCGTCCCCAACTCCCTCCGCCTCTGCTTCCACTACTTCCCTTGCATCGACACCATGGCCGACGATGCCGCCACCAAGAAGAAGGCCACGGACGACGCCGAGGCTGTTGCCGTCGCCGCCGCGTTTGCCTGGCCAACCGGAGGGTATGATTTGTTCATCCCTCGTTTACTCGTGCTTGTACTAGCCGTATATGTGCTACTAATAGATGGTTCGCCTATATGTTATGTACGAGCTAGTATGCTTAGGTATAGCTATGAGATGCGTACCTTTTATGCCATGCGTACTGTTTACTCGTGGATTGGTCTAATCGGAAAAGTGCTAATATTTCCAACAGACGGCACGGCCGTCGTCAAGCCGAGCGGACTCCTGGAGCTGACCAACGGCACGGCCCAGCTCTCGAGCCACGTGGTCCACCGGTCGCCGCTGCGCCTGCGGAGGTCCCCGGGCAACGGCGTGCGCTCCTTCTCGGCATCCTTCGTGTTCGGCATCATTCCCCCGTACGCCGACCTCAGCGGCCACAGCATCGTCTTCTTCGTCGGCAAGGACAACTTCTCGACCGCGCTGCCGAGCTAGTACCTGGGCCTCCTTAATAGCGCCAACAACGGCAACGCCACCAACCACATCTTCGGCGTCGAGCTCGACACCATCCAGAGCAAGGAGTTCCAGGACCCTGACGACAACCACGTCGGCATCGACGCCAACAGCCTGCAATCCATCGCCGCGCGCCACGCCGGCTACTACTACGACAAGACCGACGCGTTCCATGACCTGCTTCTCATCAGCGGCAAGGCTATGCAGGTCTAGGTGGACTACGACAGCGGGTCCACGCAGATCATGTTGGACTATGGATGGGCTTAGGCCCATATAAGACATTAATCTCTGGTTAATCTTGAGGCCCATGTACGAGATGGCAGGTGGTGGGAAGTTTAGTCCCACCTTGCTAGTTGAGGAGAGTTGAGACCCCTTTATAAGGGCTGCTCTACCACTTGCCATTGGGAGCTTGGGAAGAGGAGTGGTACACGTGCGCTCCTCCTCATCCGCCGCCCGCCTCGCCATGCCTCGTCACGACGTGCGCGCGCCGCGTGTTGCGGGTATGAGCCGAGCCGAAGCTTATTTTTGCCGCTCAGGAATGAATTAATTAATCGGGGATTAATTAATGAGTCGCAAACAGGTGGCCCACTGTCCGAGACGTTGGACTGTGGGCTAACTTGCGTTGCCGGGATTGGTCGACTCCCTTGCCGGGACTTGCATTGCCGGGATTCATTGACTCCCTTGCCGGGAGTGCGATCCTTGCCGGAACGACGAATCCCTTGCCGGGAGTGGATCGACTCGGTCGTGGGCCTCCGCAAGGCCCACGACTTTCTTCCTTACGGACTATATAAGAAGGCTCTAGCCAGTGAAGTAACCTAGTCCGGTTCCCTCACTCCCTCTCGCGTGACCTAGCCGTCATCTATTGTTCCTCACTCTGTGCTGCCTCTGGCGACCCCATCCCAACGACCGCGTGCATGGCTGGTCGGGAGAGCAGGTGCCTCCGGAACCCTATCGTTCGAAATCCTGCCCGGGAGAACAGCAATAAGGTTTTTGGGGAGCGTCTCGACGCGACTGCTCCCGATTCGTCCCCAACTCCGTCCGCCTCTGCTTCCACTACTTCCCCTGCATCGACACCATGGCCGCCGCCGCCAAGAAGAAGGCCACGGACGACGCCGAGGCTGCTGCTGCCGCCGCCGCGTTGGCCTGGCCAACCGGACGGTGTGATCTGTTCATCCCTCGTTTACTCATACTTGTATTAGTGGTATATGTGCTGCTCATAGATGGTTCGCCTCTATGTTCTGTACGAGCTAGTATGCTTTGGTATAGCTATGAGATGCATACCTTTTATGCCATGCTTACTGTTTACTCGTGGATTAGTATAATCGGAAAAGTGCTAATATTTCCAACAATCCAAAAACCTTATTTTAGGCACTTTTTGATTCAAGGCTTTGCTGCTACTCGGAAACCGGAAAAGTTTACCGGGACGCATTTTAAGCGTTGGCAGACTAGGACCACCTGCTGGCTCACAGCGATGAACATGTTCTGGGTTAGTGGTGTGTCCCTCACAGAAACGATTGCTCCTGAACAAGAGAAGGCGTTTAGGGAGGCAACCACAATATTTTTAGGAGCAGTTCTGAGTGTGATTGGAGACAAGTTGGTTGACGCCTATATTCATATGGGGGTTGCCAAAAACTTGTGGGATGCACTCGAAGTCAAATTCGGCGCAACTGATGCTGGCAGTGAGCTGTATGCCATGGAGCAGTTCCATGATTACAGGATGGTTGATAACCGTTCTGTATTGGACCAGGCTCATGAGATACAGTGCATTGCTAAGGAGCTGGAGCTCTTGAAGTGTGAGTTACCGGACAAGTTTGTCGCGGGTTGCATTATTGCGAAACTCCCTCCTAGTTGGAGGAACTTTGCTACTTCTCCCAAGCACTTGAGACGTGAATTCTCTGTTGAGGATCTCATCGGTCATCTCAGTGTTGAGCAGAACTCGAGAGCAAAGGACTCACTCGTGAAAGGGGTAGAGGGTTCTTCTAGCACCAATGTGGTGCAGAAGAACTTCCACAAGTTCAAGGGAAAGAACTCTGTCCAGCAGAATACTACCTTTAAGAAGAAGGGTAAGAAGAAAGACAAAAAGAGAGATGGCTGCTTTACTTGTGGTTCAGATGAATATTGGGCAAACAAGTTCCCAAACAAGTACAAGAAGCCAACGCAGGACTCCAAGTCTATGAATGTCACTCTGAGCAACAATGATGCGGCATCTGGGTATGGTAATCTGTTTACCATACTTTCAGTTTGTCAGTCCACCGATTGGTGGGTTAACACTGGGGCCAATATTCATGTGTGTGCTGATGTGTCTTTGTTTTCTTCTTACCAGGTCGCACGAGATTGTTCCGTCCTGATGGGGAATGGCTCGCATGCTTCTGTTCATGGTGTTAGCACGGTAGATCTGAAGTTTACTTCGGGAAAGATCATGCAACTGAAGAACGTGCAGCATGTCCCCGCCATCAAGAAGAATCTCGTTAGTGGCTCCCTTCTATGTAAAGAAGGGTTTAAGTTAGTATTTGAGTCCAACAAAGTAGTCGTATCTCGGTATGGACTGTTTGTTGGAAAAGGTTATGACTATGGTGGTTTGTTCCGCCTTTCCCTGGAGGATTTATGTAATAAAGTCATGAACCAAATTCATTCTAATGTGAACGAATCTGAGGTTTGACATTCACGTCTTTGTCACATAAATTTCGGCTGTATGACGCGGCTAGCTAAGATGGACTTAATACCGAGTTTCACTTTAGCCAAAGGCTCTAAGTGCCATGCGTGTGTGCAAGCTAAGCAACCTCGTAAGCCTCACAAGCTTGCGAAGGAGAGACACCTGGCACCATTAGAGCTCATACATTCAGATCTCTATGAAATGAATGGTGTGTTGACTAAAGGTGGAAAGAAATACTTCATGACTCTGATTGATGATTCCACTAGATTCTGCTATGTGTATTTGTTAAATACTAAGGATGAGGCTCTACACTACTTTAAAGTCTATAAGGCTGAAGTTGAGAACCAACTTGACAAGAAAATAAAATGAGTCCGGTCTGATCGTGGTGGAGAGTACTTTTCTAATGAGTTCGGTTTATTCTATGCGGAACATGGTATTATTCATGAGAGGATGCCTCCCTACTCACCCCAGTCAAACGGGGTTGCCGAACGGAAAAACCATACTCTAACTGATTTGGTTAACGCCATGTTAGATACATAGGGTTTATCCAAGGCATGGTGGGTGGAGGCTGTATTGACATCATGTCATGTCCTGAATAAAGTTCTGACAAAGGATAATGAGACTACTCCCTATGAGCAATGGGAAAAGAAAAGAACTACACTCTCTTACTTGCACACTTGGGGCTGTTTGGCGAAAGTCAACGTGCCGATAATAAAAAGAGCAAGTTGGGACCAAAGACCATGGACTGTGTTTTTCTTGGCTATGCCAAGCATAGCGTTGGCTATAGATTTCTAGTGGTGAAATCTGAGGTACCTGAGCAGAAGGTCGATACAATTATAGAGTCTAGGGATGCTACATTCTTTGAGGATATTTTCCCCATGAGAGATATGCAAAGCAATTCTAGACTGGAATCTGATGAGACTCCTGAACCTGCTATTCCGATGGAATATTATGAACATAAAAGTGATAAGAGTTCCACGGAGGATGACGAGGAAGCTCCTATTAGGAGCAAGAGACAGAGGACTGCAAAGTCTTTTGGTGATGATTTCCTCGTGTACCTCGTGGATGATGATACTCCCAGCTCCATTTCAGAAGCTTATGCATCTCCGGATGCTAACTACTGGAAGGATGCGGTCCGTAGTGAGATGGACTCCATCTTGGCTAACGGGACATGGGAGATCACTGATCGTCCTTATGGTTGTCGACCATTAGGATGTAAGTGGGTGTTCAAGAAGAAGCTTAGGCCCGATGGTACTATTGAGAAGTACAAGGCTAGGCCTATGGCCAAAGGTTATACCCAAAAGGAAGAAGGGGATTTCTTCGACACTTACTCACCTGTGGCTAGGCTGACAACCATTCGAGTGTTACTCGCTTTGGCTGC
This sequence comes from Aegilops tauschii subsp. strangulata, assembly GCF_002575655.3. Lineage (NCBI taxonomy): Eukaryota > Viridiplantae > Streptophyta > Magnoliopsida > Poales > Poaceae > Aegilops > Aegilops tauschii. The sequence goes on from NC_053039.3 coordinate 494,228,321, forward strand.
CTCGCATGGTCTTCTCGTTCATCAAATGGATGTTAAGACGGCTTTCCTTAACAGAGAGCTAGACAAGGAAATTTACATGCAACAGCCGGATGGCTTTGTAGTAAATGGTCAGGAAAGAAAGGTGTGCAAGCTAGTGAAATCTTTGTATGGCCTGAAACAAGCGCCTAAGCAATGGCATGAGAAGTTCAACACTACTCTGACATCTGCTAGCTTTGTTGTGAACGAAGCTGACAAATGTGTATACTATCGCTATGGTGGGGGCGAAGGAGTTATACTGTGTATGTATGTCGATGACATACTGATATTTGGGACCCACCTCAAGGTCATTGAGGAGGTTAAGGCTTTTCTATCTCATAACTTTGAGATGAAAGACCTGGGCGTGGCTGATGTTATCTTGAACATCAAGCTACTGAGAAATTCTGAGGGTGGAATTACACTTTTGCAATCCCACTATGTTGAGAAGATTTTGAGCCGTTTTGGATATTCGGACTGCAAACCTTCTGCAACACCATATGATCCTAGCGTGCGGATTCGAAAGTTCGAAGGCACGACTATAGATCAATTGAGACATTCTCAAGTGGTTGGTTCACTGATGTACCTAGCATGTGCTACTCGTCCTGACATCTCATTTGCTGTGTGCAAACTGAGCCGATTTGTTTCCAATCGGGGAGATGTGCATTGGCATGCTGTTGAGCGAGTGATGCGTTATTTGCAAGGTACTGCGAACTATGGAATGCACTATTCTGGGTACCCGACGGTACTTGAGGGGTATAGTGATTCGAATTGGATATCTGATGCTGATGAGATGAAAGCCACAAGTGGACATGTCTTCACACTTGGTGGTGGTGCTGTTTCCTGGAAGTCTTGCAAGCTGACGATCTTAACCAGATCGACTATGGAAGCAGAACTCACAGCATTAGACACATCATGCGTCGAAGCAGAATGGATTCAAGAGCTTTTGATGGATTTGCCGGTGGTTGGTAAACCAGTGCCGGCTGTCCTTATGAACTGTGACAATCAAACGGTGATTGCCAAGGCTAAGAGTTCAAAGGACAACATGAAATCCACAAAGCACATAAGAAGAAGATTGAAATCTGTCAAAAAATCAAGAAACTCCGGAGTAATAGCGTTGGATATATCCATACGGCTAAAAATCTGACAGACCCTTTTACAAAGGGCTATCACGGATTGTGATAGAAAATGCATCGAGGGAGATGGGTATGAGACCCACGTAAGTTGCCATGAGGGAAACCCAACCTATGTGATCGGAGATCCCGTGAATTAGGACCTGGGAAAACAATCCAACGGTCAACTGAGGAGAGTATCCTTAATTAACCCACTCCGTCGGAGATGCACAATACTCTCAATTCTGTAAGGCAGGCTGACTTTTGTCTTAATGTGTTCCAAAACTTGTGTAAGCAAGATGCTAACCTACAGAGCATTCTTTAGAGGAACACACCTATGTGAGCCCGACTGTCGGTCACAGTCTATGAGATTGGGTAATCTCTAGGAAGCTCATGAGAAGGCACGGAGTATGACTAATAAGCTCCACCCGTGGGGTTTAGCCTTCGGCAGCCACGTATCAGCTGACAATAGGCGAAACTTCTGCACGCCAAACTGACAATTCAAGGCATGGTCCATTGTTCAGTTGTGAAGAAGTCTAATCCTGTTGCTCTAGGTGGAAGTTCAACTAACAGTCTCCACTAAAAATTTTGGTATATCAAACATTGTTTGGAACAGTTGACAAACTTATGTGCCTCGAGATCTGGTGGGGGATTGTTGGATTATGGATGGGCTTAGGCCCATATACGACATTAATCCCTGGTTAATCTTGAGGCCCATGTATGAGATGGCAGGTGGTGGGAAGTTTAGTCCCACCTTGCTAGTTGAGGAGAGTTGAGACCCCTTTATAAGGGCTGCTCTACCACTTGCCATTGGGAGCTTGGGAAGAGGAGTGGTACACGCGCGCTCGTCCTCCTCCGCATCCCGCCTCGCCTCGTCACGATGCGCGCGCGCCGTGGGTTGCGGGAATGAGCCGAGCCGAAGCTTATTTTTGCCGCTCAGGAATGAATTAATTAATCGGGGATTAATTAACGAGTCGCTAACAGGTGGGCCACTGTCTGAGACGTTGGACTGTGGGCTGACTTGCGTTGCCGGGATTCGTCGACTCCCTTGCCGGGAGTGTGATACGTCTCCGTCGTATCTACTTTTCCAAACACTTTTGCCCTTGTTTTGGACTCTAACTAGCATGATTTGAATGGAACTAACCCGGACAGACGCTGTTTTTAGCAGACTTTCCATGGTGTTATTTATGTGCAGAAACAAAAGTTCTCGGAATGATCTGAAACTCCACGGAACATATTTTTGGAAAATATTAAAAATACTGGAAGAAAAATCCACATCAGGGGGCCCACACCCTGTCCACGAGGGTGGGGCGCGCCTGCCCCCCTGGGCGCGCCCCCTACCTCGTGGGCCCCTTGACGCTCCACCGACCTCAACTCCAACTCCATATATTCACTTTCGGGGAGAAAAAATCAGAGAGAAGGATTCATCGCGTTTTACGATACGGAGCCGCCGCCAAGCCCTAAAACCTTTCGGGAGGGCTGATCTGGAGTCCGTTCGGGGCTCCGGAGAGGGGAATCCGTCGCCATCGTCATCATCAACCATCCTCCATCACCAATTTCATGATGCTCACCACCGTGCCTGAGTAATTCCATCGTAGGCTTGCTGGACGGTGATGGGCTGGATGAGCTTTATCATGTAATCGAGTTAGATTTGTTAGGGTTTGATCCCTAGTATCCACTATGTTCTGAGATTGATGTTGCTATGACTTTGCTATGCTTAATGCTTGTCACTAGGGCCCGAGTGCCATGATTTCAGATCTGAACCTGTTATGTTTTCATGAATATATGTGAGTTCTTGATCCTATCTTGCAAGTCTATAGTCACCAACTATGTGTTATGATCCGGCAACCCCGAAGTGACAATAATCGGGACCACTCCCGGTGATGACCATAGTTTGAGGAGTTCATGTATTCACTATGTGCTAATGCTTTGTTCCGGTACTCTATTAAAAGGAGGCCTTAATATCCCTTAGTTTCCATTAGGACCCCGCTGCCACGGGAGGGTAGGACAAAAGATGTCATGCAAGTTCTTTTCCATAAGCACGTATGACTATATTCGGAATACATGCCTACATTACATTGATGAATTGGAGCTAGTTCTGTCTCACCCTATGTTATGACTGTTACATGATGAACCGCATCCGGCATAATTCTCCATCACCGATCCAATGCCTACGAGCTTTTCACATACTGTTCTTCGCTTATTTACTTTTCCATTGCTACTGGTACAATCACTACAAAACACCAAAAATATTACTTTTGCTACCGTTACTTTTGTTACCATTACCACTACTATCATATTACTTTGCTACTAAATACTTTGCTGCAGATACTAAGTTATCCAGGTGTGGTTGAATTGACAACTCAACTGCTAATACTTGAGAATATTCTTTGGCTCCCCTTGTGTCGAATCATCAAATTTGGGTTGAATACTCTACCTGTAAGATAACAGTATCGGGCTGCAATTGCACGCCTCGATTGATTTCATTGATCAACATATATACACGTACAGACTTGCAATACAAGTTAGCTTAGCTAGGTCGGTTTGAACTATACATGGAAACCGACAGTCTATCATGATCCTGTCCTTCTATCCTACTCGGACATGTTGTCGTATTATCATCTAACACTCCCCCGCAGGCTGAACCATCTCTGATGTGAAGACTGGACCTGAACTCAGCAAATAAATGTGTCGGCAACCCCTTTGTAAAAATATCTGCAAACTGTGAGTTGGATGGAACATGTAGTACACGAAGAGCACCAAGAGCAACCTTCTCCTGAACAAAGTGGATATCCAGCTCAATGTGTTTAGTACGTCGATGTTGGACAGGGTTAGCTGACATATAAACTGCAGAGATGTTGTCACAATACACAATAGTAGCACTGTCAAGCGGGCAATGTAATTCACCCAGGAGATGATGAAGCCAACATGTCTCTGCAACAGCGGTAGCAACGACACGATATTCAGCCTCGGCGCTGCTACGGGACACAGTCGGCTGTCGACGAGAAGACCAAGAAATCAAATTGTCCCCCAAAAACACACAAAACCCTGATGTCGAGCGGCGAGTATCCGGGCAACCTGCCCAATCGGCATCCGAGTAGGCAACAAGGTTATGAGAGGAAGATTTATAAAGAGTGAGACCATGATCAAGAGTTCCTTTGAGATAACGAAGAATACGTATGATGAGAAGAGAATGTGGTTCACGAGGATCATGCATATGAAGACAAACTTGATGAACAGCATAGGCAATTTCAGGACGAGTGAGAGTAATGTATTGAAGAGCTCCTGCAAGACTACGATAATGAGAAGGGTCGGAAACTCGTGGACCTGCTGTAGCAGAGAGTTTGGACTTAGTATCGATTGGTGTAGGAGAAGGATTCCAATCTCGCATGCCGGCACGAGACAACACATCAAGAATATACTGACGTTGAGACAAGTGAATGGTTGAAGAGGTGCGAGTGACAGAAATACCAAGAAAATGATGAAGGGAGCCAAGATCTTTCATAGAAAATTCGGAACTGAGTTTAGCAATGATGGTGTGAAGAATAACAGAAGAAGATGCGGTGAGAATGATATCATCGACATAAAGGAGTAGGTAAGCAGTGTGGTTGTCATGATGAAGAACAAAGAGAGAAGCATCAGATTTAGATTCAAGAAAACCAATAGTACGAGCGTAGGAAGCAAAGCGATGAAACCAGGCACGCGGAGCTTGTTTAAGACCGTAGAGAGATTTATGAAGACGACATACATGTTTAGGAAAACGTGGATCAACAAACCCGGAGGGCTGATTGCTATAAACCTCTTCATCAAGATTGCCGTGTAAGAATGTGTTTTTAACATCGAGTTGATGGATTGGCCAGGATTTAGAGAGAGCGAGGGAGAGAACTACCCGAATAGTAGAGGGCTTGACGACAGGACTGAATGTTTCATCAAAATCAATGCCGGCCTGCTGTGTGAATCCTCGAACTACCCAACGAGCTTTGTGACGGGAAAGAGATCCATCGGAGTTGAATTTGTGACGGAATATCCATTTGCCACTAACAATGTTGGCACCCGGAGGGGGAGGGACCAGAGTCCAAGTGCCGTTTTCGAGAAGAGCATCGTATTCATCTTGCATGGCTTGACGCCAGGAAGGATCACGGAGAGCTACTAGATAGTTATGTGGAATAGGGGATGAGATAGTAGCAGAAAGGTTGAGACGTGGGCGAGGTCCTGGAAGCCGACCGGTGGTGAGACATGTCCGATGGACCGGTGGAGGTGCTGGTGGTGGAGGAATGGGAGACACAGGTACTGGTGTTGCTGGTGAGGCAGGCGCCGAGGCCCCAGTAGTAGCAGAAACGGGATCGAAGGGTCGGGTGGGGATGCTGCCGCGGCAGGGTCGGGCGTGATAGAAGAAACGGGCGAATCTGCTCCCGCGGCAGAGGAAATAGGCTGAACAGCTGCTGCGATAGGAGAGAAAATTGGTGGCGATACAGGTAGTGGTTCTAGTTCGACAGGATCAAAAACGTCAATCGTGGCATGGAAGGGAGGTTTGTCAGTGGTGGCATAGGGAAAAGTTAACTCATCAAAGGTGACGTGGCGAGAAATAATAATACGACGAGTGGTCAAATCAAGACAGCGGTAACCACGATGCCGTGATGGATAGCCAAGAAAAATGCAACGAGTAGCGTGTGGAGCTAGCTTGTGTGGCGAGGTCGAGGAGGTGTTAGGATAGCATAGGCAGCCAAAAATGCGTAGATCATTGTAACGAGGATGATGACCATGAAGAAGAAAATATGGAGTGTAAATATGTGAGGTGTTGGTAGGATGGATGTTAATCAAATATGTAGCAGTATGGAGTGCTTCAGCCCAAAAGGATAAGGGGAGTGAGGCTTGAAAGAGAAGGGAGCGAATAACATCATTGGTTGTGCGAATAGCGCGTTCGGCCTTGCCATTTTGTTGAGAGGTGTAAGGACAAGAAAATCGAAAAAGAATGCCTTTGGTGCTGCAGAAGATTCGCGTCCGTTATCACATTGGATGGACTGAATAGAAAGGTTAAATTGAGTGGAGGCATAAGCATGAAAAGCAAGAAAGGTAGCATACACATCAGACTTTTTGCGAAGAGGAAAGCTCCAAAAATAATGAGTGAAATCATCCACAATGATTAAGTAGTAACAATAGCCTAATGAGCTAGGTATAGGGGAGGTCCAAAGATCACAATGAACTCTTTCAAACGGACGAACAGTAGAAAACCGTGAAGAATAAAACGGAGACCTAACATGTTTTCCTAATTGACAAGCATGACATAATGTGTGGCCGGCTTTATTGTATGGAATATGATGGAGGTGATGAAGACGCGTCATGGTGTGCGAGCCAGGATGACCGAGACGACGATGCCAAGTGTCAGATGAAGACGATGAAGTGGTGAGGTGTGCTTCATGGCCGGATTGGTAGATGGGGTAGAGTGGGCCGGAGCTATTGCATCGAAGAATCACGGTCCCGGTAAGAAGATCCTTCACAGAAAAACCATACAGATCAAATTCAATGGAGCAAGAATTGTCAGTAGTGAACTGACGAACAGAAACGAGATTTTTGATTATTTGCGGAACAATTAATATATTGCGGAGGTAGAGAGGAATATATGTGCTGGTAAGAGCGAAGGAACCAATATGTGTGATAGGAAGAGTTGCACCATTACCAACGGTGACAGATTGATGGGGAGAAGATGGGGTGAGAGAGTCAAAGTTACCATGATCGGATGCCATATGAGATGAAGCGCCGGAGTCCATGTACCACTCGTGTGAGCCAGGGAGCTACATATTGTTGAGGGCCGCTAGGAGAGCTGGGTCGATCGCCGAGTTTGAGGACGTTGACGGCCGCATGGAGAGGTTCTGGTTGTTGGTGCCATAAGCAGGGTACGCCTGCGGAGCCATTGGTGTTGGTGGGCGGGGACCAAGTAGACCTTGTGTAGGAGCTTGCCATGGGCGAGGCTGCCATGGCGTCTGGGGCTGCTGCCATGGGACGACAGAGTGCTGCTGCTGAAGCAGGTTGGCGCGCGTAGGAGCACCGGTCCAGGGGTTGAACTGCCATGGGTTGTCGCTGCGACCGCGTCCACTACCGCGACCGCCGCCGCGGTTGTTGTAGTTGGTGAAGCTTGTGTTGCTAGAGACCTGGCCACGTCCGCCCCCGTAGCCAGAGGAGGGAGCGTGCTCGCCAGTCGCGCCCCCGGAGCCGGAAGGAGGAGCGCGTTCGTAGAGAACGCTGTTGCCGCTTGCCCAAAGCGCCGTGGACGCGGCGTTTTTGGTGTCGGTCTTCTTCTGATTCTCCTCCAGGATTAGTGCTGAGCGTGTCTGCAGGAACGTGGGGAAGGGAACCTGAAACGGAAGAAAAGAGCGGAGATGTGCAAAGTTGTCATTGAGGCCGCAGAGGAGGGTGAGGACGAGTGTTTCGTCGCTGATCGGTTGGCCAACGTCCACAAGCGCATCCGCGAGAGCCTTGAGTTTGGTGCAGTAGTCGTTGATCATCATGTCGCCTTGCGGGGTATTACGGAACTCCGCCTCGAGCTGGATCACCCAATGTTTCTTGTTGTCGCGGAAGAGGTTCTCGATGGCGTCCCAGATGGTGCGCGCCGAAGATCCAGGGCGCATGACGATGCCGAGAAGATCGGCGGAGATGGAGCCATAGATCCAGGAGAGGACCGTATAATCGCCGCGACCCCAATCAGAGGTGGGCGAGGTGTCGGAGGGTGTAGCACCGTCCTTGCTGACGACATGGGAGGTGAGGCCATAGCGGCCAAGGGCGACAAGGAACAGCTTGCGCCAGTTGGTGTAGTTGGAGGCAGCGAGGTCTAGGGTAATGGGAACATGGATTTTAATGGAGGTGGCGTAGGTGGAAGGGCTAAGTGCTGAGGTTGCGTTTGCTTTGCCGGTGTCGGTGGCTTGTTGATTGAGCTGGGTCTCACGGGCGTCAAGAGCGTTGGCACGCTCGTTCAGCTCTTTTTCTTTGGCGGCAATCTCTTCGGGAGTCATGGTGATGGAGGTTCAAGGCTAGGGTTTGGAGAATACGAGGTTGGAAGAGGAGGGAGGCTAAGGATCGAGGGCCAAGCTGATACCATGTAAGATAACAGTATCGGGCTGCAATTGCACGCCTCGATTGATTTCATTGATCAACATATATACACGTACAGACTTGCAATACAAGTTAGCTTAGCTAGGTGGGTTTGAACTATACATGGAAATCGACAGTCTATCATGATCCTGTCCTTCTATCCTACCCAGACATGTTGCCGTATTCTCATCTAACACTACCCTCGAAAACTGTTGCGATCCCCTATACTTGTGGGTTATCAAGACTATTTTCTGGCGCCGTTGCCGGGGAGCATAGCTCTATTCTTTGAGTCACTTGGGATTTATATCTGCTGGTCACTATGAAGAACTTGTAAGACGAGAAAACAAAAATTTATCCCTCAACTACGAGGGGAGGTAAGGAACTGCCATCTAGCTCTGCACTTGATTCACCTTCTGTTTTGAGTAAGCTTGCGACACCTAAACCTGCTTCTGCTATTCGTTCTGATATGTCGCATGTTATTGATGATGCCACTTCTGCTATGCATGATACTTATGATGAAACTACTACTATGCTTGAAACTACTGTGCCACTTGGTGGATTTCTTGATGAACAACTTGCTAGGGTTAGAGAGAATGAAATTATTGAAACTGATAATATTGATGAAAGTGATGATGAAGACTCTCCCCCTAATAAATATGAATCGCATGTTATTCCTGAGGGTTATGTTTTGGAAAAAGAAGCTGCTTTAGCTATTTTAGCTTGCAAAGATAGATACGAGCTCAAGATGTTATTAGCTAAATGGAAGCAGCAATCTGTTAATGCTAGAATGAAACCTGACCCTGCTTTTGCTACTTCACCTATCTATGTTACTGATAAGGATTATGAATTCTCTGTTGATCCTGATATAATTACTTTGGTTGAATCTGATCCTTTTCATGGCTATGAATCTGAAACTGTTGTGGCACATCTTACTAAATTAAATGATATAGCCACCCCGTTCACTAATGATGAGAAATCTCGCTACCTTTATATCCTTAAGATATTTCCGTTCTCATTAAAGGGTGATGCTAAGATATGGTTTAATTCTCTTGATCCTGGTTGTGTGCGTAGTCCCCAGGATATGATTTATTACTTCTCTGCTAAATATTTCCCTGCTCATAAAAAACAAGCTGCTTTGAGGGATATAAATAATTTTGTGCAAATTGAAGAAGAGAGTCTCCCACAAGCTTGGGGGAGGCTCCTCCAATTACTTAATGCTTTGCCTGATCATCCTCTTAAGAAAAATGAAATACTTGATATCTTTTATAATGGACTAACCGATGCTTCCAGAGATTACCTGGATAGTTGTGCTGGTTCTGTTTTCAGGGAAAGAACACCGGATGAAGATGAAATTCTATTGAATAATATGTTGACAAATGAAAATAATTGGACACTTCCTGAGCCAGCTCCTGAGCCTATTCCTAAACCAACTCCGAAGAAGAGAGGTGTTCTATTTCTCAGTCCTGAAGATATGCAAGAGGCAAAGAAATCTATGAAAGAAAAAGGTATAAAAGCTGAAGATGTTAAGAATTTACCTCCTATTGAAGAAATACATGGTCTTAATTTACCGCCTGTTGAAGAAACATATGGTCTTGATAACCCGACACAGGTAGTAAAGGTAAATTCTCTCTATAGATTTGATGAAGGTGATATTCCTCACTATAAGTCTGCTAGACAATGCTTAGAAGAGTTTGATAATTTTATTGTCAAACAAGAAAACTTCAATGCTTATTTTGGTAGACAACTGAAATAAATTCTGATACACTTGAACACTTGAGTAATTACATGGCCAATGTTAAGGGTGAACTTAAACTCATTAGCAAACATGCTTCTATGGTCACCACTCAAGTAGAACAAGTACTTAAAGCTCAAAATGATTTGCTCAATGAATTGAATAGTAAGAAAAATGATTATGCTGTTAGAGTGGCTACTAGAACTGGTAAGATGACTCAGGAACCTTTGTATCCTAAAGGCCACCCTAAGAGAATTGAACAAGATTCTCAGAGAAATAATATTGAGGCACCTAGTCCTTCTAAAAAGAAGAAAAAGAAAAATGATAGGACTTTGCATGTTTCTAGTGAACCTATTGCTGAACCACCTGAGAATCCAAATGATATTTCTATTTCTGATACTGAAACACAATCTGGAAATGAACATGAAACTAGTGATAATGTTAATGATGATGCTCAACCTAGTAATGACAATGATGTAGAAATTGAACCTGCTGTCGATCTTGATAACCCACAATCAAAGAATCAACGATATGATAAGAGAAACTTTGTTGCTAGGAAACATGGTAAAGAAAGGGAACCTTGGGTTCAGAAACCCATGTCTTTTCCTCCCAAATCATCCAAGAAAAAGGATGATGAGGATTTTGAGCACTTTGCAGAAATGATTAGACCTATCTTTTTGCGTATGCGGTTAACTGATATGCTCAAAATGAATCCTTATGCTAAGTATATGAAAGAAATTGTCACTAATAAAAGAAAGATACCAGAAGCTGAGATCTCCACCATGCTTGCTAATTACACTTTTAAGGGTGGAATACCAAAGAAACTTGGAGATCCAGGAGTACCTACTATACCATGCTCCATTAAAAGAAACTATGTTAAAACTGCTTTATGTGATCTTGGAGCCGGTGTTAGTGTTATGCCTCTCTCTTTATATCGTAGACTTGACTTGAATAAGTTGACACCTACTGAAATATCTTTGCAAATGGCTGATAAATCAACTGCTATACCTGTCGGTATTTGTGAGGATGTGTCTGTTGTGGTTGCAAACGTTACTATTTTAATGGACTTTGTTATTCTTGATATTCCCGAGGACGATAGTATGTCTATTATTCTTGGAAGACCCTTTTTGAATACTGCAGGGGCTGTTATTGATTGCAACAAAGGCAATGCCACTTTTCATGTTAATGGTAATGAGCATACGGTACACTTTCCGAGGAAACAACCTCAAGTTCATAGTATCAATTCTATTGGAAAAATTCCATCGATTATTTTTGGAGGTTTTGAATTTCCTCTTCCTACTGTCAAGAAGAAATATGATATTCTTATTATTGGGGATGTGCATATCCCCATTGAGGTAACATGTGTTATTCGAAATTTCTCCGGTTCCATGTTATTCGGAATGAGTTTATTAACAAGACCTGATCAACCTTGTTAGTGGATTCCTTTTGATGAGCATGAGAGGAATGAAACTAGAAGGCACAACCTTCTGTACCCTCTCTCTACTTTCTGTTATTTAGTTGAAATAAAGTAAAAATAGTATTTTTTCTGTCTGTTTTCTGATTTATCCGTGCCATATAAAAATACCCCGAAAATAAAAGTTCTCCAAATGCCCTGAAAATGGAATATGATTTTTTTTGGAATATTTGAGAATATCTGGCACTTAGAACACAGCAGGAGGGGCAAGCACCTGGCCACGAGGGTGGAGGGCGTGCCCTACCCCCCTGGGCGCGCCCCTGCCTCGTGGGCCCATGGTGGCTCCCCTCCACTTATTCCTGCACCCACACACTCCTTCTTCCTCCCAAAAAATCACTATCCAGCTCAAGCACGAGTTCTAGCTCATTTTGCTGCGATTTTCGATCTCCTTGCTAAAAGCACCTCTCACAAAACTGCTTGGGGGGATTGTTCCTTGGTATGTGACTCCTCCATTGGTCCAATTAGTTTTTGTTCTAGTGCTCTATTCATTGCAAATTTGTGCTGCCTAGGTGACCATGTTCTTGAGCTTGCATGCAAATTTATATGGTTCCAAGTAGTTCTAATGCATGATATAGCCTCTAGGCACTTGTAGGAGTTGTTGCTATCAATTTTGTTGAGCTTGGTTCACTTTTGTTTGAAGTTACTAAAAATTTCAGAAATTTTTCAGAGGAAGAAATATGCTTAGGAAAATGTACCAAGGTGGTTCTTCAAGGAAGCAAGGACCCAGGCTTGCAATGTGTGATGCTGACGATGAGCCACCAAGGGACGCTCCAGTGCGGCCTTGTGAATCAGAAAATTTTATGGATCGAGCGGGAATCAAGGAAGAATTTAACGCATATTTGCGTAACGCTGATCTTGTGAGCTTTGAGGCAGAAAAATGCCACCAGTATCACTATCTCACTAGTTCCTTTCTGAGGAGGTTTGAATTTTCATCTTCACGTAATTCTCCAACTGTCCTGTTTGATCTTTATGAGAAATCTTATACCACTGCTTGCAAACTTCCGCAATGGGGTAGTGCTAGTGAACCCCGCAAATCTGAATTTAGAAATTTTCTTGCTAGTATAACTGTGGGGGAATCGAGAGACATAGCACAAGCTACCATAGGGATCATTCATTTTCCTGCTATACATTATTTTGCTCTCTTCATAGGTAGGTGCATAAATGGTAAAGATGAAGCATGTCATATGTGTGTCCCTGACCTCAGTATTCTTAGGAGTGCTCTGTTAGGAGACAAATCTTATAATTTGGTAGCCATTGTTGCACGTAGGTTGCATAATAATAGCTTTAATGGAGATTTCTTTGGTGGAATTTATGCAACCCGCTTAGCTGATTTTCTTGGTGTAACCATACGTAATGATGATATTGAATTGCCTCCTGCTTACCTAGACTATAATGCTATGGTTCACCACCAGTTTGTTGAGAGGAATAAATCACCTCTCCAGTATCGCTTAATCTTTGACAGACGTCGTGCTGTCCGTATTACTCTCCCTGCTCCTGCCTTCTTTGATTATCAGGCAAAAGGAAGATATGTTATTACCAAAGAGGAGGCAGATGAGTACAAGAGGAGGGCGGAGGCAGCTCACCGCCACGCTACGGCCCAGGAGGCAATAATTGCCGCATCTCAGTACGACCCCGGCTACAACTATAGATATCTGCCAGGTCATCCGTGGCAATGAACCAACTTAGGCCAAAATGTTGGGGAACGTAGCAGAAATTCAAAATTTTATACGCATCACCCAAATCAATCTATGGAGTAATCTAGCAACGAGGGGAAGGGGAGTGCATCTACATACCCTTGTAGATCGCGATGCGGAAGCGTTGCAAGAACGCGGATGAAGGAGTCGTACTCGTAGCGATTCAGATCGCGGTTGATTCCGATCTAAGCGCCGAACCACGGCCCCTCCGCGTTCAACACACGTGCAGCCCGGTGACGTCTCCCACGCCTTGATCCAGCAAGGAGAGAGGGAGAGGTTGGGGAAGACTCCATCCAGCAGCAGCACGACGGCGTGGTGGTGGTGGAGGAGCGTGGCAATCCTGCAGGGCTTCGCCAAGCACCGCGGGAGAGGAGGAGGAGGAGGGAGAGGGGTAGGGTTGCGCCAAGAGAGAGGAAGTCTCATGTGTATGGCAGCCCCAAAACCCCCACTATTTATAGGGGAGGGGAGGGGGCTGCGCCCCCATCTAGGGTTCCCCCCAAAGGGGTGCGGCCAACCCTAGATGGGACTTGGGGGGCGGCCAAGGGGGGGAGAGAGGGGGGCGCACCACTAGGTGGGCCTTAGGCCCATCTGAGCCGAGGGTTTCCCCCTTCCCCCCTTTCCTGCGCCCTGGGCCCCTTGTGGGAGGCGCACCAGCCCACCTAGGGGCTGGTCCCTTACCACACTTGGCCCACGCAGCCCTCTGGGGCCGGTGGCCCCACCTGGTGGACCCCCGGGACCCTCCCGGTGGTCCCGGTACGTTACCGATAGCACCCGAAACTTTTCCGGTGACCAAAACAGGACTTCTCATATATAAATCTTTACCTCCGGACCATTCCGGAACTCCTCGTGACGTCCGGGATCTCATCCGGGACTCCGAACAACATTCGGTAACCACGTATATATATTCCCTATAACCCTAGCGTCATCGAACCTTAAGTGTGTAGACCCTACGGGTTCGGGAACCATGCAGACATGACCGAGACGTTCTCCGGTCAATAACCAACAGCGGGATCTGGATACCCATGTTGGCTCCCACATGTTCCACGATGATCTCATCGGATGAACCACGATGTCGGGGATTCAATCAATCCCGTATACAATTCCCTTTGTCTATCGGTATGTTACTTGCCCGAGATTCGATCGTCGGTATCCCGATACCTTGTTCAATCTCGTTACCGGCAAGTCCCTTTACTCGTTCCGTAACACATCATCCCGTGATCAACTCCTTGGTCACACTGTGCACATTATGATGATGTCCTACCGAGTGGGCCCAGAGATACCTCTCCGTTCACACGGAGTGACAAATCCCAGTCTCGATTCGTGCCAACCCAACAGACACTTTCGGAGATGCCTGTAGTGCACCTTTATAGCCACCCAGTTACGTTTAGACATTTGGTACACCCAAAGCATTCCTGCGGTATCTGGGAGTTGCACAATCTCATGGTCTAAGGAAATGATACTTGACATTAGAGAAGCTCTTAGCAAACGAACTACACGATCTTGTGCTAGGCTTAGGATTGGGTCTTGTCCATCACATCATTCTCCTAATGATGTGATCCCGTTATCAACGACATCCAATGTCCATGGTCAGGAAACCGTAACCATCTATTGATCAACGAGCTAGTCAACTAGAGGCTTACTAGGGACATGGTGTTGTCTATGTATCCCCACACGTATCTGAGTTTCCTATCAATACAATTCTAGCATGGATAATAAACGATTATCATGAACAAGGAAATATAATAATAACCTATTTATTATTGCCTCTAGGGCATATTTCCAACAGTCTCCCACTTGCACTAGAGTCAATAATCTAGTTCACATCACCATGTGATTAACACTCACAGGTCACATCACCATGTGACCAACATCCGAAGAGTTTACTAGTGTCAACAATCTAGTTCACATCACTATGTGATTACCACTCAATGAGTTCTGGTTTGATCATGTTATGCTTGTGAGAGAGGTTATTAGTCAACGGGTCTGAACCTTTCAGATCCGTGTGTGCTTTACGAATATCTATGTCATCTTGTGGATGCTACCGCGCGCTACTTGGAGCCATTTCAAATAACTGCTCTACTATACGAATCCGGTTTACTACTCAGAGTCATCCGGATTAGTGTCAAAGTTCGCATCGACGTAACCCTTTACGACGAACTCCTTTTCACCTCCATAATCGAGAAAATTCCTTAGTCCACTAGATACTAATGATAAGTTCGACCGCTGTCATGTGGTCCATTCCCGGATCACTATTGTACCCCTCGACCAACTCATGGCAAGGCACACTTCATGTGCGGTACACAGCATAGCATACTGTAGAGCCTATGTCTAAAGCATAGGGGACGACCTTCGTCCTTTCTCTCTCTTCTACTGTGGTCAGGTCTTGAGTCTTACTCAATACTCACACCTTGTAACACAGCCAAGAACTCCTTCTTTGCTGATCTATTTTGAACTCCTTCAAAATCTTGTCACGGTATGTATTCTTTGAAAGTATCATCAGGCATCTTGATCTATCTCTATAGATCTTGATGCCCAATATGTAAGCAGCTTTATCCAGGTCTTCCCTTGAAAAACTCCTTTCAAACAACCCTTTATGCTTTCCAGAAATTGTACATCATTTCGGATCAACAATATGTCATTCACATATACTTATCAGAAATGTTGCAGCGCTCCCACTCACTTTATTGTAAATACAAGTTTCTAACAAACTTTGTATAAACCCAAAAACTTTGATCACTCCATCAAAGCGTATATTCTGACTCCGAGATGCTTGCTCTAGTCCATGGAAGGATCGCTGGAGCTAGCATACCTTTTAGCATCCTTAGGATCGACAAAACCTTTCTGATTGTATCACATACAACCTTTCCTTACGAAAACTGGTAAGGAAACTTGTTTTGACATCCATCTGCCAGATTTCATAAATGCAGCTAATGCTAACATGATTCCGACGGACTTCAGCATCGCCATGGATGAGAAAATCTCATCGTTGTCAACTCCTTGAACTTGTGAAAATACTCTTTGCCACAAGTCAAGCTTCATAGACGGTAGCATTACCGTCCATGTCCGTCTTCTTCTTAAAGATCCATTTATCTCAATGGCTTGCCGATCATCGGGCAAGTTCACCAAAGTCCATGCTTTGTTCTGATACATGGATCCTATCTCGGATTTCATGGCTTCTAACCATTTGTCGGAATATGGGCCCACCATCGCTTCTCCATAGCTCGTAGGTTCAGTATTGTCTAACAACATGATATCTAAGACAGGATCACGTACCACTCTGAAGTAGCACGCATCCTCGTCGTCCTACGAGGTTTGGTAGTGACTTGATCCGAAGTTTCATGATCACTATCATAAGCTTCCACTTCAATTGGTGTAGGTGCCACAGGAACAACTTCCTGTGCCCTGCTACACACTAGTTGAAGTGACGGTTCAATAACCTTATCAAGTCTCCACCATCCTCCCACTCAATTGTTTCAAGAGAAACTTTTCCTCGAGAAAGGACTCGTTTCTAGAAGCAATTACTTTTGCTTCCAGATCTGAAATAGGAGGTATACCTAACTGTTTTGGGTATTCTATGAAGATGCATTTATCTGCTTTGGGTTCGAGCTCATCAGCCTGAAACTTTTTCACATAAGCGTCGCAGCCCCAAACTTTTAAGAAACGACAACTTAGGTTTCTCTAAACCATAGTTCATACGGTGTCGTCTCAACGGAATTGCGTGGTGCCCTTTTTAAAGTGAATGCGGTTGTCTCTAATGCCTAACCCATAAACGATAGTGGTAATTCGATAAGAGACATCATGGTATGCACCATATCCAATGATGTTCGGACACACCATCACACTGTGGTGTTCCAGGCGGTATTAATTGTGAAACACTTTCCACAATGTCTTAATTGTGTGCCAAACTCGTAACTCAGATACTCATCTCTATGATCATATCACAGACATTTTATCCTCTTGTCACGACGATCTTCAACTTCACTCTGAAATTACTTGAACCTTTCAATAATTCAAACTTGTGTTTCATCAAGTAAATACACTCAGCATCTACTCAAATCATCTGTGAAGTAAGAACATAACGATATCCACTGCATGCCTCAGCACTCATTGGACTGCATACATCAAAATGTATTACTTCCAACAAGTTGCTCTATTGTTCCATCTTACTGAAAATGAGGCCTTTCAGTCATCTTACCCATGTGGTATGATTTGCATGTCTCAAGTGATTCAAAATCAAGTGAGTCCAAACGATCCATCTGCATGGAGTTTCTTCATACCAATAGACATGGTTCGCATGTCTCAATCTTTTAAAAAACGAGTGAGTCCAAAGATCCATCTACATGGAGCTTCTTCATGCGTTCTATACCAATATGACTCAAATGGCAGTGCCACAAGTATGTGGTACTATCATTACTATTTTATATCTTTTGGCACGAACATGTGTGTCACTGCGATCGAGATTCATTTTAGGTGCAAGACCATTGAAGGTATTATTCAAATAAACAGAGTAACCATTATTCTCCTTAAATGAATAACCGTATTGCGATAAACATAATCCAATCATGTTTATGCTCAACGCAAACACCAAATAACAATTATTTAGGTTTAACACCAATCTCGATGGTAGAGGGAGCATGCGATGCTTGATCAAATCAACCTTGGAAACACTTCCAACACGTATCGTCATCTCACCTTTAGCTAGTCTCCATTTATTCCGCAGCTTTTATTTCGAGTTACTAACACTTAGCAACCGAACCGGTATCTAATACCCTGGTGCTTCTAGGAGTACTAGTAAAGTACACATTCATATAATGTATATCCAATATACTTCTGTCGACCTTGCCTGCCTTCTCATCTACCAAGTATCTGGGGTAGTACTGCTTCAGTGACCGTTCCCCTCATTACAGAAGCACTTAGTCTCGGGTTTGGGTTTAACCTTGGGATTCTTCACTAGAGCAGCAAATGATTTGCTGTTTCATGAAGTATCCCTTTTGCCCTTGCCCTTCTTGAAACTAGTGGTTTTACTAACCATCAACAATTGATGCTCCTACTTGATTTCTACTTTCGCGGTGTCAAACATTGCGAGTTGCTCAAGGATCATCATGTCTATCCCTGATATGTTATAGTTCATCACGAAGCTCTAATAGCTTGGTGGCAGTGACTATGGAGAACCATCACTATCTCATCTGGAAGATTAACTCCCACTCGATTCAAGTGATTGTAGTACTCAGACAATCTGAGCACATGCTCAACGATTGAGCTTTTCTCCCTTAGTTTGCAGGCTTAAGAAACTTGTCAGAGGTCTCATACCTCTTGACGTGGGCACTAGTCTGAAATCCCAATTTCAGTCTTCAGAACATCTCATATGTTCTGCGACGTTTCAAAAACGTCTTTGGTGCCACAATTCTAAACCGTTAGCATTACGCACTGAACTATCACGTAGTCATCAAAACGTGTATGCCAGATGTTCCGCAACATCTACAGACGACGCTGAGGTTCAGCACACCGAGCGGTGCATTAAGGACATAAGCCTTCTGTGCAGCAATGAGGACAATCCTCAGTTTACGGACCCAGTCCGCATAATTGCTACTATCAACTTTCAACTAAATTTTCTCTAGGATCATATCTTAAACAGTAGAACTAAAGCGCAAGCTATGACATAATTTGCAAAGACCTTTTGACTATGTTCATGATAATTAAGTTCATCTGATTATTCAATGAACTCCCACTCAGATAGACATCCCTCTAGTCATCTAAGTGATACATGATCCGAGTCAAACTAGGCCGTGTCCGATCATCACGTGAGACAGACTAGTCATCATCAGTGAACATCTCCATGCTGATCGCATCTACTATACGACTCATGTTCGACCTTTCGATCTCTTGTGTTCCGAGGCCATGTCTGTACATGCTAGGCTCGTCAAGTCAACCTAAGTGTTTCGCATGTGTTCCGAGGCCATGTCTGTACATGCTAGGCTCGTCAACACCCGTTGTATGCGAACGTTAGAATCTATCACACCCGATCATCACGTGGTGCTTCGAAACAACGAACCTTCGCAACGGTGCACAGTTAGGGGGAACACGTCTCTTGAAATTTTAGTGAGGGATCATCTTATTTATGCTACCGTCGTTCTAAGCAAATAAGATGTAAACATGACAAACATCACATGCAAATCATAAAGTGACATGATATGGCCAATATCATCTTGCGCCTTTTGATCTCCATCTTCGAGGCGCGGCATGATCACCTTTGTCACCGGCATGACACCATGATCTCCATCATCATGATCTCCATCATCATGATCTCCATCATCGTGTCTTCATGAAGTTGTCTCGCCAACTATTACTTCTACTACTATGGCTAACGGTTAGCAATAAAGTAAAGTAATTACATGGCGTTTTTCATTGACACGCAGGTCATACAATAAATTAAGACAACTCCTATGGCTCCTGCTGGTTGTCATACTCATCGACATGCAAGTCGTGATTCCTATTACAAGAACATGATCAATCTCATACATCACATATATCATTCATCACATCCTTTTGGCCATATCACATCACATAGCATACCGTGCAAAAACAAGTTAGACGTCCTCTAATTGTTGTTGCATGTTTTACGTGGCTGCTATGGGTTTCTAGCAAGAACGTTTCTTACCTACGCAAAAGCCACAACGTGATATGCCAATTTCTATTTACCCTTCATAAGGACCCTTTTCATCGAATCCGATCCGACTAAAGTGGGAGAGACAGACACCCGCTAGCCACCTTATGCAACTAGTGCATGTCAGTCGGTGGAACCTGTCTCACGTAAGTGTACGTGTAAGGTCGGTCCGGGCCGCTTCATCCCACGATGCCGCCGAATCAAGATAAGACTAGTAACGGCAAGTAAATTGACAAAATCGACGCCCACAACTACTTTGTGTTCTACTCGTGCATAGAAACTACGCATAGACCTAGCTCATGATGCCACTGTTGGGGAACGTAGCAGAAATTCAAAATTTTCTACGCATCACCAAGATCAATCTATGGAGTAATCTAGCAACGAGGGGAAGGGGAGTGCATCTACATACCCTTGTAGATCGCGATGCGGAAGCATTGCAAGAACGCGGATGAAGGAGTCGTACTCGTAGCGATTCAGATCGCGGTTGATTCCGATCTAAGCGCCGAACCACGGCCCCTCCGTGTTCAACACACGTGCAGCCCGGTGACGTCTCCCACGCCTTGATCCAGCAAGGAGAGAGGGAGAGGTTGGGGAAGACTCCGTCCAGCAGCAGCACGACGGCATGGTGGTGGTGGAGGAGCGTGGCAATCCTGCAGGGCTTCGCCAAGCACCGCGGGAGAGGAGGAGGAGGGAGAGGGGTAGGGCTGCGCCAAGAGAGAGGAAGTCTCATGTGTATGGCAGCCCCAAAACCCCCACTATTTATAGGGGAGGGGAGGGGGCTGCACCCCCATCTAGGGTTCCCCCCCAAAGGGGTGCGGCCAGCCCTAGATGGGACTTGGGGGGCGGCCAAGGGGGGAGAGAGGGGGGGCGCACCACTAGGTGGGCCTTAGGCCCATCTGAGCCTAGGGTTTCCCCCTTCCCCCCTTTCCTGTGCCCTGGGCCCCTTGTGGGAGGCGCACCAGCCCACCTAGGGGATGGCCCCTTCCCACACTTGGCCCACGCAGCCCTCTGGGGCCGGTGGCCCCACCTGGTGGACCCCCGGGACCCTCCCGGTGGTCCCGGTACGTTACCGATAGCACCCGAAACTTTTCCGGTGACCAAAACAGGACTTCCCATATATAAATCTTTACCTCCGGACCATTCCAGAACTCCTCGTGACGTCCGGGATCTCATCCGGGAATCCGAACAACATTCGGTAACCACGTATATATATTCCCTATAACCCTAGCGTCATCGAACCTTAAGTGTGTAGACCCTACGGGTTCGGGAACCATGCAGACATGACCGAGACGTTCTCCGGTCAATAATCAACAGCGGGATCTGGATACCCATGTTGGCTCCCACATGTTCCACGATGATCTCATCAGATGAACCACGATGTCGGGGATTCAATCAATCCCGTATACAATTCCCTTTGTCTATCGGTATGTTACTTGCCCGAGATTCGATCGTCGGTATCCTGATACCTTGTTCAATCTCGTTACCGGCAAGTCCCTTTACTCATTCCGTAACACATCAACCCGTGATCAACTCCTTGGTCACACTGTGCACATTATGATGATGTCCTACCGAGTGGGCCCAGAGATACCTCTCCGTTCAAACGGAGTGACAAATCCCAGTCTCGATTCGTGCCAACCCAACAGACACTTTTGGAGATGCCTGTAGTGCACCTTTATAGCCACCCAGTTACGTTGTGACGTTTGGTACACCCAAAGCATTCCTACGGTATCCGGGAGTTGCACAATCTCATGGTCTAAGGAAATGATACTTGACATTAGAAAAGCTCTTAGCAAACGAACTACACGATCTTGTGCTAGGCTTAGGATTGGGTCTTGTCCATCACATCATTCTCCTAATGATGTGATCCCGTTATCAACGACATCCAATGTCCATGGTCAGGAAACCGTAACCATCTATTGATCAACGAGCTAGTCAACTAGAGGCTTACTAGGGGCATGGTGTTGTCTATGTATCCACACATGTATCTGAGTTTCCTATCAATACAATTCTAGCATGGATAATAAAAAATTATCATGAACAAGGAAATATAATAATAACCAATTTATTATTGCCTCTAGGGCATATTTCCAACACAAAAGCCTAAGCTTGGGGGAGTACGTATTTCCCACCGACAGTACATTCATGTTCATACACACTCATTGCTAGATGTCGGTGCTCATACTTTTTCACTGTAATATCCATGCTACTTTATTTTCTTTTTCTTGCTTTCTTCTTGTGTGTTTGATAAACCCTAAGAAAACCAAAAAAAATAGTTGTAGCTTTTAGTTAGTTTACCTTTCTTGCTGTAGTAGTAATAATTAAAAGGAAAACCCAAAAAGATTTCCTGTTCTTCTTTTGCTTGTTGGGAGCTTTCCCGTGTAAATAGTTTTATTTCTTTTCTTTTCTTTGGGGGTCGATAGGAGAAGACCATAATTAAATTGTTGAAGTGGCTCTTATATGCATTATTGTTGATTTAACCAAGAGCCCATATTTCCTTGTCTTCTCCTGTTTATTGAATGCTCGCAGATTCCAGCTTAGTCCAATGCACGTGCACTCTAATTATTATTCACATCGTTCGGTCGTGCAAGTGAAAGGCTTTTATGACGATATATGATGGACTGACTGAGATGAGAAAAGCTGGTATGAACTCGACCTCTCTTGTTTTTGTAAATATGATTAGTTCATCGTTCCTGATTCAGCCTATTATGAATAAACATGTTTGCAATGACAATTAGAGATCATAGTTGCTCGTGCCATGCTTGATTAGCTATGAGTTATAATGGTTTATCTTGCGTGCCAACATGCTATTAAAATGGTTGTGATGTGGTATAGTGGGGTGGTATCCTCCTTTGAATGGTTTAAGTGACTCGACTTGGCACATGTTCACACATGTAGTTGAAACAAATCAACATAGCCTTCACGATATTTATGTTCATGGTGGATTATATCCTACTCATGCTTGCACTCAATGTCTATTAATTTTAACGCATGTTCATGACTATTGTTGCTCTCTAGTTGGTCGCTTCCCAGTCTTTTGCTAGCCTTCACTTGTACTAAGCGGGAATACTGCTTGTGTATCCAATCCCTTAAACCCCAAAGTTATTCCATATGAGTCCACTATACCTTCCTATATGCGGTATCTACCTGCCGTTCCAAGTAAATTTGTATGTGCCAAACTCTAAACCTTCAAATGAAATTCTGTTTTGTATGCTCGAATAGCTCATGTATCAACTAGGACTGCCCGTATCTTCCATGCTAGGCGGGTTATTCTCAAGAGGAGTGGACTCCGCTCCTCATTCACGAGAAAATGGCTGGTCATCGGGATGCCCAGTCCCATGCTTTATGCAAACTAAATCAAAATAATTGCAATCAAAACTCCTCCTGGGACTGTTGCTAGTTGGAGGCACTCGTTGTTTCGAGCAAGCCATGGATTGATGCTTGTTGGTGGAGGGGGAGTATAAACTTTACCATTCTGTTTGGGAACTGTCTATAATGTGTGTAGCATGGAAGACATCGCCATCTCTTGGTTGTTATGTTGACAATGAAAGTATGCCGCTCAAAATATTATTTATCTCTATTTCAAAACCGAGCTCTGGCACCTCTACAAATCCCTGCTTCCCTCTGCGAAGGGCCTATCTATTTACTTTTATGTTGAGTCATCACCCTCTTATTAAAAAGCACCAGCTGGAGAGCACTGCTGTCATTTGCATCCATTACTATTAATTTATATTGGGTATGACTATGATTGGATCTCTTTTACCATGAATTACAATGTCTAGTCAGTCCTTGATCTTTAAAGGTGCTCTGCATTTATGTTTTGCGGTCTCAGAAAGGGCTAGCGAGATACCATCTTGTTATATCATATCATGATTGTTTTGAGAAAGTGTTGTCATCCGAGATTTATTATTATTGCTCGCTAGTTGATTATGCCATTGATATGAGTAAACATGAGACCTAAGAGTTATTGCGAATGTGGTTAGTCATAATCTTTGCTGAAAACTTGAATGTTGGCTTTACATATTTACAACAACAAGAGCAAACAGAGTTTGTAAAAGTTTTTCTTTATCACTTTCAGTTTATCAACTGAATTGCTTGAGGACAAGCAAAGGTTTAAGCTTGGGGGAGTTGATACGTCTCCGTCGTATCTACTTTTCCAAACACTTTTGCCCTTGTTTTGGACTCTAACTTGCATGATTTGAATGGAACTAACCCGGACTGACGCTATTTTCAGCAGACTTTCCATGGTGTTATTTATGTGCAGAAACAAAAGTTCTCGGAATGATCTGAAACTCCACGGAACATATTTTTGGAAAATATTAAAACTACTGGAAGAAAAATCCATGTCAGGGGTCCACACCCTGTCCACGAGGGTGGGGGGCGCGCCGCCCCTACCTCGTGGGCCCCCTGACGCTCCACCGACCTCAACTCCAACTCCATATATTCACTTTCGGGGAGAAAAAAATCAGAGAGAAGGATTCATCGCGTTTTACGATACGGAGCCGCCGCCAAGCCCTAAAACCTCTCGGGAGGGCTGATCTGGAGTCCGTTCGGGGCTCCGGAGAGGGGAATCCGTCGCCATCATCATCATCAACCATCCTCCATGACCAATTTCATGATGCTCACCGCCGTGCCTGAGTAATTCCATCGTAGGCTTGCTGGACGGTGATGGGTTGGATGAGATTTATCATCTAATCGAGTTAGATTTGTTAGGGTTTGATCCCTAGTATCCACTATGTTCTGAGATTGATGTTGCTATGACTTTGCTATGCTTAATGCTTGTCACTAGGCCCGAGTGCCATGATTTCAGATCTGAACCTATTATGTTTTCATGAATATATGTGAGTTCTTGATCCTATATTGCAAGTCTATAGTCACCAACTGTGTGTTATGATCCGGCAACCCCGAAGTGACAATAATCGGGACCACTCCCGGTGATGACCATAGTTTGAGGAGTTCATGTATTCACTATGTACTAATGCTTTGTTTTGGTACTCTATTAAAAGGAGGCCTTAATATCCCTTAGTTTCCATTAGGACCCCGCTGCCACGGGAGGGTAGGACAAAAGATGTCATGCAAGTTCTTTTCCATAAGCACGTATGACTATATTCAGAATACATGCCTACATTACATTATATCCTATCTTGCAAGTCTATAGTCACCAACTGTGTGTTATGATCCGGCAACCCCGAAGTGACAATAATCGGGACCACTCCCGGTGATGACCATAGTTTGAGGAGTTCATGTATTCACTATGTACTAATGCTTTGTTCTGGTACTCTATTAAAAGGAGGCCTTAATATCCCTTAGTTTCCATTAGGACCCCGCTGCCACGGGAGGGTAGGACAAAAGATGTCATGCAAGTTCTTTTCCATAAGCACGTATGACTATATTCGGAATACATGCCTACATTACATTGATGAATTGGAGCTAGTTCTGTGTCACCCTATGTTATGACTGTTACATGATGAACCGCATCCGCATAATTCTCCATCACCGATCTAATGCCTACGAGCTTTTCACATACTGTTCTTCGCTTATTTACTTTTCCGTTGCTACTGGTACAATCACTACAAAACACCAAAAATATTACTTTTGCTACCGTTACTTTTGTTACCATTACCACTACTATCATATTACTTTGCCACTAAATACTTTGCTGCAGATACTAAGTTATCCAGGTGTGGTTGAATTGACAACTCAACTGCTAATACTTGATAATATTCTTTGGCTCCCCTTGTGTCGAATCAATAAATTTGGGTTGAATACTCTACCCTCGAAAACTGTTGCGATCCCCTATACTTGTGGGTTATCAGAATGCGACCCCTGACGGGACTTGCGTTGCCGGGATTCGTCGACTCCCTTGCCCGGAGTGCGACCCTTGCCGGAATGACGACTCCCTTGCTGGGAGTGGATCGACTTGGTCGTGGGCCTCCGCAAGGCCCACGACTTTCTTCCTTACGGACTATATAAGAAGGTTCTGGCCAGTGAAGTAACCTAGTTCGGTTCACTCACTCCCTCTCGCGTGACCTAGCCGTCATCTACTGTTCCTCACTCTGTGCTGCCTCCGGCGACCCCATCCCGACGACCGCGTGCACGGCTGGTCGGGAGAGCAGGTGCCTCCGGAACCCTGTCGTTCGAGATCCTGCCCGGGGGAACGGCAATAAGGTTTTTGGGGAGCGTCTCGACGCGACTGCTCCCGATCCGTCCCCAACTCCCTCTGCCTCTGCTTCCACTACTTCCCCTGCATCGACACCATGGCCGATGACGCCGCCGCCAAGAAGAAGGCCACGGACGACGCCGAGGCTGCTGCTGCCGCCGCCGCGTTGGCCTGGCCAACCGGAGGGTATGATCTGTTCATCCCTCGTTTACTCATACTTGTACTAGCCGTATATGTGCTGCTCATAGATGGTTCGCCTCTATGTCCTGTACGAGCTAGTATGCTTAGGTATAGCTTGAGATGCGTACCTTTTATGCCATGCTTAATGTTTACTTGTGGATTAGTCTAATCAGAAAAGTGCTAATATTTCCAACAGACGGCACGGCCGTCGTCCAGCCGAGCGGGCTCCTGGAGCTGACAAACGGCACGGCCCAGCTCTCGAGCCACGTGGTCCACCGGACGCCGCTGCGCCTCCGGAGGTCCCCGGGCAACGGCGTGCGCTCCTTCTCGGCGTCCTTCGTGTTCGGCATCATTCCCCCGTACTCCGACCTCAGCGGCCACGGCATCGTCTTCTTCGTCGGCAAGGACAACTTCTCGGCCGTGCTGCCGAGCCAGTACCTGGGCCTCCTCAACAGCGCCAACAACGGCAACGCCACCAACCACATCTTTGGCGTCGAGCTCGACGCCATCCAGAGCAAGGAGTTCTAGGACCCTGACGACAACCACGTCGTCATCGACGTCAACAGCCTGCAATCCATCGCCGCGCGCCACGCCGGCTACTACGACGACAAGACCGGTGCGTTCCATGACCTGCTTCTCATCAGCGGCAAGGCTATGCAGGTCTGGGTGGACTACGACAGCGGGTCCACGCAGATCATGTTGGATTATGGATGGGCTTAGGCCCTTATAAGACATTAATCCCAGGTTAATCTTAAGGCCCATGTATGAGATGGCAGGTGGTGGGAAGTTTAGTCCCACCTTGCTAGTTGAGGAGAGTTGAGACCCCTTTGTAAGGGCCGCTCTACCACTTGCCATTGGGAGCTTGGGAAGAGGAGTGGTACACACGCGCGACTGTGGGTTGACTTGCGTTGCCGGGATTGGTCGACTCCCTTGCCGGGAGTGCGACCCTTGCCGGGATTCGTCGACTCCCTTGCCGGGAGTGCGACCCTTGCCGGAACGACGACTCCCATGCCGGGAGTGGATCGACTCGGTCGTGGGCCTCCGCAAGGCCCACAACTTTCTTCCTTACGGACTATATAAGAAGGCTCTGGCCAGTGAAGTAACCTAGTTCGGTTCACTCACTCCCTCTCGCGTGACCTAGCCATCATCTACTGTTCCTCACTCTGTGCTGCCTCCGGTGACACCATCCCGACGACTGTGTGCACGGCTGGTCGGGAGAGCAGGTGCCTCCGGAACCCTGTCGTTCGAGATCCTGCCCGGGAGAACGGCAATAAGGTTTTTGGGGAGCGTCTCGACGCGACTTCTCCCGATCCGTCCCCAACTCCGTCCGCCTCTGCTTCCACTACTTCCCCTGCATCGACACCATGGCCGCCGCCGCTGCCAAGAAGAAGGCCACGGACGACGCCGAGGCTGCTGCCGCCGCCGCCGCGTTGGCCTGGCCCACATGCGTCAACCAGACCCAACCGGAGAGCAACACCGACTTATGAGAGGTCTTGGACCCTCTCCCCCAAAAGACTAGCCTGTTAGGAGGGGACATCCCCGCACTTATAAATCGTGTTATGTCTCCTCCCACAATCGATATGGACTAAACCCAACAATCTCCCCCTCACACATTGGTTACACATGGGCCCGCTAACACCAGCGTTTCCAGCCCACCAACCATGACCGACCACCCGTGAGTTCACCGAGATTTATTCCGGCCACCTGGGCTCTGATACCAATTGTTGGTCCAGACCCGACGGCGAGTACTTTTGGCGGCGGTGATACAATCAGTGACGAACGACGATGACAGACGAAGCTCGCTGACGAGCTCGACGAGTTGCTTTTACGCCGAGACGCACCGTAGCAAAGCTAGCCTTCAGCTAGTAATCAATCCGTTATCTGATCGTCTACTAGTACTAGTACCTATGAGCACTTCTAGCCGGAAGCGTTCCAATCGATCTAGCTATCTCAGGTAACTAGCACAACACAAAGAATCCATCTGATGGCCAGACACACGTATCGTGCATTTCTTTATTGCTTTTAACTCTTCGGTTGGGCCTGGTTGACGCATATGGATCGGAAATGCTGGTGTTAGTAACAGCTCCACCATGCACAGTCCAGTGAACAAGCCGGATTGTGGTGGCCACTACAAGCTGTCTGCAACAGCTCCACCAAGGAGCTCACTACCACGTGGAGTGCTAGTAATGATTGGGCTAAAATATGTGCAACGTCCAGTAAAAGGAGACGTGCCACAAGTTAGCTGCGGTCCATCTAGTGTTGCTGGCTTCACTAGCGGGCTAGAAAACGTACGCAAGTTTGGCAGCCTGTGTGCCCTTGGTGACCAGTACGGTTGTCCAGTAATCGGTGGAAGCAAACCAAGAGGTCTAAAAACGCCAGAAAAAGGAGATTTGGCAACTCCGGAAGATATGTTGTTGCCTCGGACATCAATGGAGGAAAGGACACGTCCACCCACAACTGTACAGCCGGTGTTACACCCATATTCGGAGAAAACTCTTCGGATGATTGTCCCGGTAAAGGTGAAAGGGAGTGGGCGACGGTGTCTAGCAAGCACCGAGGAACCGGTGAAATTTGTGGACGCAAATACGAAGGAGTGTTGGCGTCATGCTATGAAAGAAGAGTTGGCATCGATCCATGACAATAATACATGGGAGCTTGTGGATCTTCCCAACAATGAAAAGGCTATAGAGCTCAAGTGCGAATTTAAGGTTAACAAAGATGTTGAAGGATGCATGAAGCACAAAGCAAGGTTTGTGGCCAAAGAGTATGTGCAAGAGGAAATTATGGACTTCAAAGAAGTGTTCGTTCCCATTGCAAAGATGGAGTCGGTGAGATTACTCATCGCTCTCGCGGCTCAGGAATCATGAAAAGTACATCACATGGATGTAAATTCCACATTTTTGAATGACGAGATAGAAGGAGATGTGTATGTGAATCAACCACCGGGTTTCATCAAAGAGGGAGAAGAGCACAAGGTACTGAAGTTACACAAAATCTTGTATGGGCTATGGCAAGGACCTCGGGAGTGGAACATCAAACTTGATCGGACATTGATTTCTCTTGGATTTGAGAAAGCCCCACTAAAGCATGCAATTGTACAAGAGAGATGAAGGAAGGGATCGTCTACTAGTTGGCATCTACGTCCACGATCTATTAATTACCGGAGCGGATGAAGAAGTGATTGCAAAGTTCAAGCTACAGATGAAAGAGCTTTTCAAGATGGATGATCTAGGTCTTTTGAGCTACTGCCCTGGGATAGAGGTACATCAAAAGCCGGAGGGGGTCACACTATGCCAGGAGGCATATGTAAGGAAGGTACTTGAAAGCTGTGGCATGAAATATTGCAATCCAATTGACGCTCCAATGAAACCTCGTCTTGAGCTAAGCAAGAAGAGCAAAACACTCGCAGTTGATGCAATAGAGTATATTGCGGCTGCAGCTGCGATGTGTCGAGGTATGTGGTCAGGGAGGCTACATGGTGATCTCGTGGATCAAAATCCGAAACAAGTGATGCTCAATGTTGATGGAAAGTCTATAACTTTTCTACACGAAGAACCACCGGTATAGCCGTGAGTTAAAAGCAATAAAGAAACATACGATACGTGCGTCTGGCCATCAGATCGATTCTTTGTGTTGTGCTGGTTACGTGAGATAGCTAGATCGATTGGAACGCTTCCGGATAGAAGTGCTTACGTACTAGTAGACGATCAGACAAAGGATTGATTACTAGCTGAAGGCTAGCTTTGCTCGTTGGTCGTATCACCGCTCGGCGTCGGGTCTGGGCCAACACCTGGCGCCCTGAAGAATGGCGCCAAGCCTTCGACGCCCCTGGTGTCGGCCAAGAACAACCTCTCGGTGGTGCTCGTGGAGCCGGCGTACGCCGGCTTCTCGTCGTCGACGGGCACGGCCCTGCTCGTCCCATCGACATCGGCAGCCTGCCGAAGCTGCCGTTCGTGGGCGCCAAGCCGCGGTCTAAGGTGCTGGACATCGTCCTGCCGATCGCCACCGCGGCGTTCGTCCTCGGCGTGGTCGCCGTGGTGATCCTGCTCGTCCGGCGGCGGTCCAGGTACGCGGAGGTGCGGGAGGACTGGGAGGTGGAGTTCGGGCCGCACAGGTTCACGTACAAGGACCTGTTCCGCGCCACGGAAGGGTTCAAGAACAAGACGCTGCTGGGCTTCGGCGGCTTCGGGAGGGTGTACAAGGGGGTGCTCCCCAAGTCCAAGCTGGAGGTGGCGGTGAAGAAGGTGTCGCACGAGTCGAGGCAGGGCATCAAGGAGTTCGTGGCGGAGGTGGTCACCATCGGCCGGCTCCGGCACCGCAACATGGTGCAGCTGCTCGGCTACTGCCGCCGGAAGGGGGAGCTGCTCCTGGTGTACGACTACATGTCCAACGGCAGCCTGGACAAGTACCTGTACGGCGGCAGCAAGGACAAGGAGAAGACGGCGCTGGACTGGGCGCAGAGGTTCCGGATCATCAAGGGCGTGGCGTCGGGCCTGCCGTACACCCACGAGGACTTCGAGCAGGTGATCATCCACCGGGACATCAAGGCCAGCAATGTGCTCTCGACGCCGACATGAACGGGCGGCTGGGCGACTTCGGCCTGGCGCGGCTGTACGACCACGGCGCCGACCCGCAGACGACGCACGTGGTGGGCACCATGGGGTACCTGGCCCCGGAGCTGGCGCGGACGGGGAAGGTGTCCCCTCTCACCGACGTGTTCGCCTTCGGCTTCTTCATCCTCGAGGTGGCCTGCGGCCGGAGGCCCGTGGAGCAGGCCATGAACGACAGCCGGCTCATGCTGGTGGACTGGGTGCTGGAGCACTGGCAGAAGGAGGCGCTCCTCGAGGTGGTCGACGCGAGGCTCGACGGAAACTATGACGCCGGCGAGGTGGTTCTGGCGCTGAAGCTTGGTCTGATGTGCTCGCACCCCATGCCCGGCGCGTGGCCTAGCATGCGGCAGGTGATGCAGTACCTGGAGGGTGACATGCCGATCCCCGAGCTGACACCCACGCAGATGAGTTTCAGTATGCTGGCCCTGATGCAGAGCCAAGGGTTTGACGCTTTCGTCTTGTCGGCGGCGTCGGATCCGTCGTCGGCCACGAATACGACGATGACCATGGGCACAATAAGTGGACTCTCAGGAGGGAGATGACATAATTAGTTAGTTTTCACGGACTCGTGAGTACTCGCCTTCTTGGAGTACTAGTAGTACACACTTGCTATAGTTTCTCTATAAGATGTTCGTAGCATACATGTATAAGTTTAGCCACACTAGATGGAGCAGGGCATTTTGGAGACCGAGCTCCACGGAGCCCTTTATTTTAAAAAATTCAAAATTCATAAATTTCAGTTTTAAAAAAATTGAAAAAAATTACACATGTATGCAAGGATGTAAAGTGTATGTGTGAAAAATTTCAGGATGAAATACCTTGAACTGTGAGCTGCAAAAAAAAAAAACAAAATTATGGACTTTAAAGATGAACGGTACATATGCTAAAAAGGCTCAGATTGTCTTTTTTGTGTAGCTCACATTTTAATATATTTCGACCTGAAAATTTGCACAGATGTAAATTATATATGTATCTAGGTATATGTCTATTTACTTTCAGAATTTTTTAAAATTGAAAAGTTTGAATTTTGAAGTTTTCAAATAAAGGCCTCCATGGAGCTCGGTCTCCATGTGTATTTTCACACTAGATGGATATATGAACTTAATAACTTAGAGCAACTCCAACGCACGTACCCACTTCATCAGCGGTCGTCCGCTTGGGTCAACGCGGCTGCTATGCTCCACCGTGGAACCGGATCCTCTAACATTAAGAAGGAAAGTTAGAGAAGCTACAATACCCTAACTTTCCTTCTTCTATCCATATGATTATGGCTAAAATGACTTAAATTAATTTGCAAATTGATGATCTGCTGTGTAGATTTATAGTAATTACGTACAAACAAATTAATGGTGAAATAAAATTAATTTTAAATTATTTATATTACAATAAATACCAACAGCAAACAACCTACTAATTATCTATTAACAGTCCTTAACTTTCCTTCTTTATTTTACATTAGGCAAACACTGTAGCACCGTGACTTTCCTTCACAATGTTAGAGGATCCGGTTCCCTCCACCATACGCGTGCTCACCAAGGGCGGCCATCGCGCCCTACGGCGACTACTGGCGCCAGATGCACCGCATCGCCGTCAACGAGCTCCTCACGACGCGTCGCGTCCTCTCCTTCCGCGCCATCCGGGAGGAGGAGGTCGCCGCCATGCTCTGGGCCGTCGCATCCATCGGGGATGGCGGCGCCGTGGTTGACATGCACGCGCGACTGTCGTGCTCGTGGCCGACAGCACGCTGCGCGTGACTATGTGTGTTCGGTTTACATGATTCGATTTATACGGTTTTTTGGTTTATACGGTATTAATACTTCGGTACATACGGTATGAAACTAAAATACGATTTGGTTTTGGTATATACCAAATTGTTTCGGTATGGTTTCGGTATATACCATAATAACCAAAGTTGACACGAACTTGAAAATGACGTAATAACAACTTACAAATTTATGACTCAAAACACATACTCCCTCCGTCCGGTGAAGAGTGTACATCTAGAAATTTTAGGACAAATTATGGAGTTGAGTAAAAAATACATTGAAAAGGTGCAAACCACCATCTCTCTCCTCTTTAATTACCCAACCCCCAATGAGCTAAGTGCATGTAGAAATTAAAAAAGACCATGTGTAGATTGTTATTGGTCTTGATTACCGTGTGCTGAGAGAGAAATATTTTTTCTCACTTTAAAGTGCATTGGGAAGATAGAAGTACACTCTTTTGTGAACAAATTTTAAAACTAGATGTACACTCTTCACCGGACGGAGGGAGTATTATTTTGCACAAATATTATATAACTATATATGCATGAATGGATTCATCCCTTGATTGTTATGGACGTGCTTAGCATTTTTTAAAGAGAAAAATGACTATGTTACAAAAAAATGTATGTGCTTGGTAGTGAATATGACTCATGTACAAGAAAAAGATAACCTGTATGGTTGTTTGCCTCAAGAAATATAAATTTATTTTTACTTCGGTTTATTTGGTTAACCGTTCGGTTTTTCGGTATATATCATAAAAACCAAAGTTCAAAACGGTATGAAAAGTTCATATCATACCAAAACTAGAAACCATAAAAACCGTAAAATTGGTTTGGTTCGGTTTATTTTCGGTATGGTTTTTCGGTTCGGTTTCAAAATGCACAGAGTGAGCTGCGCGTCGTGATTGGCGACGGGTGCAGTGGCCACAAAATAGAGGAGAAGATAGGGAAGACACCAGAAGGGGACGCAGTCACCACCCTAGGTGCCGACCCATCAGCCATCAGAGACGCAGTTGATGATGGTACAGTGGAGAAAATGACAGAAGCGCAGGACTTCAACTTCAGTCGTAATCGTCCGCTTCACTCATTCTACGACTGAGGAGGAATGTTAGAAGTATAATTATGTTAAGTTAGAAATTAGGAGTTAGAGATATGATATGTTTAAACCATGTATGACTTGTCCTCTACTTCAAGTCTCTCTCCCTCATATTATACTCTATAAATACCCCTACAAGGGTCAGATCAATACAACACAATATTACCCATCCTACAATTTCTACAGCCGCGACGTGTTCCTCCGGGAGCTCGAACGCTCCATCGGGCTCGTCGCGGGGTTCAACCCGGCCGATGTGTGCCGGTCGTCGCGGCTCGCCGCCTGGGCTAGCGGTGCCGTCCACTGCACCAAGGAGTGCCGTGACACCGTGTTCGGGATCCTCGACGGCATTATCGCCGAGCACCAGGAGAGGGTAGGCGCCGGTGCCGGCGATGCCGAGGATACAGAAGGACGGTGGCCTCCAGTTTCCACTCGACATGGACTGCATCAAAGCCGTCATATTTGTAAGCAATTTTAATTGTGTTTTTTTTCTTTGCTTATGCCAAAGCGACAGAAATTAATTTCCAAACCTTACTAGTAGGAAAAATAATTTTCAGAAAAAATGCGTTTAGAAAAATACTCCCTCCTTAAAGAAATATGTATCTCACTCGACATGTTCTACAATAATCTCAACTGAGTTGCTATAGATAAAATTAAAATGACACTACTACATGCAGGTAGTCATCTTGTGTGTGTGTGTGTGTGCGCGGGACATATTTGGCGCCGGCAGCGAGACGTCGACAACAACGCTGTAGTGGATAATGGCGGAACTGGTCAAGAACCCAAAGGTGATGCGTCGAGCCACAATGGAGGTGCGGCGAGCCTTCGAGGCCGGCGGCAAGGTGGTCGAGCAGCAGCTCGGCGAACTCGTCCCGTACCTGCACCTCGTCATCCGGGAGACTCTACAGCTGCACACGCCGCCGCTGCTGCTCCCCCGGGAGTGCCGAGAGGAGCCGGCGTGCAGGGTGCTCGGCTACGACGTGCCCAAGGGCACGCAGGTGCTGGTCAACGCCTGGGCGCTGGGCCGCGACGAGCGGTACTGGCCTGATAAGCCTGAGGAGTTCCGTCCGGAGCGCTTCGAGCCCGCCGGCGACGGTAAAGACGGCGCGGCGGTGGAGGTGGACTTCAAGGGCGTGGACTTCGAGTTCCTGCCGTTTGGTGCCGGGAGGAGGATGTGCCCCGGAATGGCGTTCGGGCTCGCCAACGTGGAGCTCGCGCTCGCCAGCTTGCTGCTACACTTCGACTGGGAAGCGCCCGGCCCCAACGGGTCGCTCGACATGACCGAGGCGTTTGGCATCACCGCACGGCGGAAGGCCGGCCTCCTGCTCCGCCCCATCATGCGCTTGCCTGTCCCGGACAACTTAACTAGTTGAGGCGGCCGCCAGTACGATCCAGGAGGAGGCACGGCTGTGGGCTCGTGCCGGCGCAGCAGGGCTGGCTCTTACGGATTGTGCATGCCATCACAGTCGCCGGACTTGGGGAGACATCCTGTTGTCCGCGGATGCCCTTTTTGAGCCGGCCCCCTTCCACACGGGTGCCCTTTTTGAGCCGGCCCACGCTAAGGCGAGCCCTGTAATTTTCATTTAATTGTTTCTATTTTTATTTTCTTATTTAATGTCCGCGGATTCAAAAAAATGTTCGCATAACCAAAAAATGTTTTTCATTTTGCAAAACTGTTCGTGTATTCAAAAAAATATCTTGAATTTGAATATATTTTTGCATATTAATATTTTTAATATTCGTGTATTAAAAAATTGTTCATGAATTCGAAAAATGTTCACAAAATTTAAAAATTGTACGCTAGTTAAAAAAAGTTCATCAACTCAAAAAATGTTAGCTGATTCAAATAATATTTTTTCTAAATTAAAACAGATTCATGAATTTCAATATTTGTTCCCCAATTTAAATAATCGTCCATCAATTCAAAAAAAGTTCATCCATTCAAAAAAGTTTCCGAGTTTCATATTTTTTCACAGTTTTAAAAATATTCGGGAATTTTGTAAAAGTGTTTGTGAATTCAAAAAATGTTCACGAATTTGTAAAAAATGTTCACGGTTTCATTTTTTTAATAATGTAAAAAAATGTTCATAATTTCAAAAAATTAAATAAAAAAGTAAAAAAAAATAAGTAAAATGAAAACTAAAAAGAAAAGAAAAACAGACATGAAAAAAAGAAAAAGGAAAGAAGAAAGAAAAGAACAAAAATGAAAAACAAAACCAAAAAGAGAGAAAACCCGGTTTGGGAGGGTTCTAGATCGGAAAGAGCTAATGGGTCGGCCCAAAGGGCACGCGCTCGGTCGCTATCTAAAACCCTACCTTGCGACGTACGCGCCAAATAGGATTCCCCGCCAACTCTGGTCAAGAACTTGAAAGGGCTCCCGACTAAATATTAAATGGTCAGGGCATCAGTTTTGCCCGGGAAACCTCCTAAGCTCGGCCTCCCGAGGTGCTTGCTGGAGATTTGTTGATGTTTGATTTGCAGCTCCAATAGCCGAGTTCGAAGCAGAGGAAGAAGATGATCGGAGAAGATTTTGAAGCCAAGTTCGTCTTTCCCTGGATCGTCAAATCAAAGACGACACGACCATATCCTTCCACTTCTCTTATACCATCGCTACTATGGCCTAAGGAAGAGGGAAAAAAGACACTTACTCTAGCCAAATCTAGCTCTCCATGGGCCTTATTGATAGGAAGCTCCATGCCTTGCTTTCCCTCTCCGCAAGCCTCTGGCATGGAGGAAAACAGAGATCAAAGAGGGTCTCGACGTTGTCTGATAACGTTGAAGCAAAACTCTAGAAAGACATCACATGACGCCACCATGGCAAGTCCTACTACAACTAAACTACTACTACTATGTACAGGAAGATCCTGAGCATAAGCTTTGTGTAGTTGCTCTATTTCACTCCATATACATCCAATGTGACATGATGAGCTCCCGCTTAACATGCTTGTCATTTCCTTTTATACGAATGGGTAACACTCATGTGTAGGTGTGTGTTTCTTTGGATAATGAGGATTTTGGAGTAACCAGGACATTCAGATGCTTGTCATTTGATTTTTTTTATGAATGGGTAACAATTATGTGTATGTGTGTGCTTTCTGAACAACTAGAATTTTGGGGTTTTGTCAGTTTTGCCATTAGTTGTGTTACTCTACTGAATTCTGTCACTAGAAGTTTCAACTACTCAAAAACACAATCCTTCTAGTAAGCATGTGCTAAAAAAGTCATTGTGCACCATTACTGTTTGGTCAAAGACCATTGACCGGCATGCAATGACCAAAATATCCCTGGACCCCACTTGTCAGCGCCGTCTATAACATGTGGGTCCTTTGAACGGATGGTAATGGCCTTGATTGGACGGTAATGGCATCGAGTGATATTTTTGAGTAGTTGACATTTTTAATGGCAAAATTGAGTAGTGTAGACAAAAGACCTATATTTTTTTACTAACCATGCCATTCAAATAAATGCTTCCTATGATTTCTACTTTCAAGACTTAAACTTATTGCCATTGCCTCGTGAAAGAAAATGTTGCAAAATCTATAGGACCTAAACATAGTTTGATGAGTGCATGCTTTCCCAAAAAATAGGATTTGAAGCATAAAGCGACATGAGAAAAGTAATAGAAGTGCACACTGGATGCTAGATTGTATATATCCAACATAGAGTGAAGTTATGTGACCATGCA
This sequence comes from Aegilops tauschii subsp. strangulata, assembly GCF_002575655.3. NCBI lineage: Eukaryota > Viridiplantae > Streptophyta > Magnoliopsida > Poales > Poaceae > Aegilops > Aegilops tauschii. Next base: position 494,265,585 of record NC_053039.3, read on the forward strand.
TTGAACCAATAGGTGTTTCCTTCAATTTTTAAAATTCGTTCACAAACTCAAATGTCATTGTTCACTTAGCTCCTTTTCAAAAATTTCTAGTTTTTTCTCCCGCTTAGCTCCATTTAAAAAATGCTAAGATGATACCAGATGCTTTAGCACAAGTGAACGAACATAGCACATCTAATCACTAAATTGATGACATAAAACATAACTATACTATGCATCAAACAATGCACTCAATAACCACGATTGCTATTTGGGAGCTGCGTTGGGATTTTTCTCGAAGAGGAGGGAAGATACAGTACATACTTGCACCCAACGCAGGCAAGAGGTTTGCCCATCCCCTTGAACTCATTACTTGCAAGGGTCAAATATTGTAGTGGTAGATAGATAAATTGCAAAATAAAATAAAAGTAAATAATTGTAGCAAATAATTTTGGTTTCTATAATATGATTAAAGTAGACCCGGGGGCCATAGTTTTCACTAGAGGCTTCTCTCTCGAACACATAGCATACGGTGGATGAACAAATTACTGTTGGACAATTGATAGAGAATCATATAGTTATGACGTATTCACGTCAATGATCATGTATATAGGCATCACGCCCGAGACAAGTAGACCGACTCCTGCCTGCATCTACTACTATTACTCCACCAATCAACCACTATCCAGCATGCATCCATGATATTAAGTTCATAAAAACCGGAGCAACGTCTTAAGCAAGATGACATGATGTACACAAAGTAAACCCAATCAATATGAATCATTTTACTCTTAATGGCAACAATACAAATACATGTCTTGTCCCCTTCTGTCACTGGGTTATAGAGCACCGCAAGATGGAACCCATTACAAAGCACATCTCCCACTGAAGATAAATCAATCTAGTTGGCCAAACCAAATGGATAGACTGGAGAGAAATACAAAGCTATAACAATCATGGATAGTAAAGTTCAGAAAAAACTTAATTACTTTAAATGAATATTAAAATCATAAACCCACAATTCATCGGATCCCAACAAACACACCGCAAAAAAAGATTACATCAGATAGAACTCCAACAAGATCGAGGAGAACGTTGTATTGAAAATCAAAGAGAGAAGAAACCACTAGCTACTAGTTATGGACCTGTAGGTCTGTGGTGAACTACGCATGCATCATCGGAAGGCAGCAAGGATGATGTAGAAGCTCTCCGTGATCGATTCCCCCTCCTTCACGATGGGTAATCACTTGTGAAAGAACATGCGGTGCCCCCATGTTTGGTTTTGGTAATTGATGACAATCTCTATGGACTAATGGTTGCCTTGAGTTATATTTGAAGGATTTGTCCATAGGCATTTCTTGAAGTTCATGCGTTGGTTTCAAGGAGTTTATGTGGTGACCAAGGTGTTATTAAGGAATTATCCAAAGATTGGTCATGTGAGAGTTGAGCTTATTGCAAGCATGTCTTGGAGAAGAAGATTGTGTGATCATTCATGTATATCTTCAAGACATCATCCAAATGAAGAGAGTTGAAAAGATTCATGGTTGATCAAGACTAAGTCAAGAGTGAATCAACTTGATCAACTCACAAAGCGTAGAAGATGTACCGAGAGGGATCAAGCGATCCCATGGTGTGGTAAGCATTGTCAATTACGCTTTGTGTACTCACCCATGATCTTCGTGAGAGTTCTTTGTGGGGTTAGGTTGCGGTGTGCAAGTTCAAGTGAAGCATCATGAAGAGATCAAATGCTTGAAGCTTGCCGTCCATTGTGGTGACAATGGACTTGTGAAGATGTTGCGGTGTGCAAGTTCAAGTGAAGCATCATGAAGAGATCAAATGCTTGAAGCTTGCCGTCCATTGTGGTGACAATGGACTTGTGAAGATGTGCGGAAGAGTGGCTCACCCATAGTAGAGTATGGGGGAGCAATCAACTAGTCTTCATCGAGCCAACGCAACCAAGAAAGGTGGTCCAACTTGAGGGAGTCAAGATCGTCATCATCTAGCTCAAGTGGACCATGTGCAAGGCAAAGGTTTGCCCTTGATAGATTTTCTATTTTACCGGTCTCATGATGGTAGTTGGGAGACCGGGTTATAGGATCGATTGTCGTACTATCAAGGGGGGGGCCCTCGATGAGTAGCTTGATCGTATCATTCGTAGAGAGCTCAAACCATTGCATCCTTGCATCATCTTTCTTGGTTCTTGTTTGGTTCTTCTCTTTGTGAGTTTTGGAGCTTATGGTTCATCGAAAACGGAGTTCACTCACATCTTCTATGATGTTTTCGATGTTGGAGGTTATGCCGGTTCTTCTCGGTTGGAGGTTTCACTCCTCTATTTGTTGGCATACCTCCCCTGCCTCTTCTTACTATATGTGCTTCTCGGTTGGAGGTTTCACTCCTCTATTTGTTGGCATACCTCCACTCGCCGCACTTCCAACAAGCTTGAGTTTGCTCAATTCGGAGCTCATATGCAGAAGTTATGGCAGTTTTGGTTTCCCGTGGAGTATTCTTGTTTTCGTGGAAGTGGCTTTAGGATGGTCCCAGCGGTAGTACCGCTTAGGGGTCACAAGCGGCAGTACCGCTCCGCAGCGGTAGTACCGCTGGTGGGTCCTCAGCAGTAGTACCGCTACGGTACCAGGCCCCTACCGCGTCGACTCGAGGGGTCATTTTTCGTGTCGGATAGTGCGGTACTTCGCAGCGGTAGTAGGGCGGCAGTACCGCTCACGAGCGGTAGTACCGCCCAACCACCGCGGCGGTACCACTCGGGTCTGTCACTCTCCTGCCCTTCAGACTCCACGGTAGTACCGCTGGGGTGAGCGGTAGTACCGTTTATAAGCGGTACTACCGCCCCAAGGTTCATGTTTTGTTGATCCGTTTCCCTGCTTCTTCCGCCCGAGCGGTAGTACCGCTCGTGGAGCGGTAGTACCGCTCGTGTGCGGGCTGAGCACATAACGGTTGGATTTTCCCCCTCCTATAAAAGGGGGTCTTCTTCCCCAATGAACCTTATCCTTTGAGCTCGTGTTCTTCCCCCATTGTTGACCTTCTTCGAGCTTGCTAACTCCCAATCCCTCCATGGATTCTTGCTAGTTTTTGAGGGAAAAGAGAGAGGAGATCTAGATCCACATTTCCACCAATCACTTTCTCCTCTATGTGAGGGGAACCCCTTGGATCTAGATCTTGGAGTTCTTGGTGTTCTCCTTCTTGTTCTTCCTCTCATTTTCCTCCCTAGCATTAGTTGCTTCGGTGGGATTTGAGAGAGAAGGACTTGGGCACTCCGTGTGCCCTTGCCATTGCATTTGGTGCATCGGTTTGAGTTCTCCACGGTGATACGTGGAAGTTACAAGTTGAGAAGCTTATTACTCTTGGGTGCTTGGTGCCCTTGAGCTTGTTCCTCTTGGGTGCTTGGGCGCCCTAGACGGTTGGTGGTGTTCGGAGCTCAATCATTGTGGTGTAAAGCTCCGGGCAAGCGTCGGGGTCTCCAATTAGGTTGTGGAGATCGCCCCGAGCAATTTGACGGGTTCCGGTGACCGCCCCCAAGGGTTGCCAAAGTGCACGGGTTCGGTGACAGCCCCCAAGGGTTGCCATTTGTACGGGTTCGGTGACCGCCCTCAAGGGTCCCTTAGTGGAATCACGGCATCTTGCATTGTGCGAGGGCGTGAGGAGATTACGGTGGCCCTAGTGGCTTCTTGGGGAGCATTGTGCCTCCACACCGCTCCAAACGGAGATTAGCATCCGCAAGGGTGTGAACTTCGGGATACATCGTCGTCTTCGCGTGCCTCGGTTATCTCTTACCCGAGGCCTTTACTTATGCACTTTACTTTGTGATAGCCATATTGTTTCTTGTCATATATCTTGCTATCACCTAGTTGTTTATCTTGCTTAGCATAAGTTGTTGGTGCACATAGGTGAGCCTAGTGTTGTAGGTTTTGTGCTTGACAAATTAACCGCTAGGTTTATTCCGCATTTGTTCAAGCCTAAACCGTAATTATTTTAAAGCGCCTATTCACCCCCCCTCTAGGCGAGCTAGGTTTATTCCACATTTGTTCAAGCCTAAATCGTAATTATTTTAAAGCGCCTATTCACCCCCCCCCTCTAGGCGACATCCACGATCTTTCAACTTGGCGGCAGATTCTGCATACCAAGAGTTCAATCCAATCATACTACAAAACCTCAACCGATTCGGGGGCTAATGATTGGGTCACCTACTTAGGGTAGGGTCATAGACCGGGCATCCAGGACCCACCCGGGGTCCTACACCATCATCGGCAGGTCCCATGACCACGGGCGCATTCGGAAGCGCCCCTTGGATATCAACTCGGATACACCAATGGCACTCGGACATCTTCCCTCCAGTCGGCCTCGCCAGCACCAGTCGGGCAGAGGAGGCATAGAGGCGACGTGGGAATTGCAACGGACGAGAGGCTTTATGTTAGGCATCAAATGTAGTTATAGCGACCGTTACCTGTAACCATTGTAGTTATGCTCATTCATCTCCCTTGTAACGGTGCATTAGTGGGTCGAAGCGCACTCTATATAAGCCTCCCCTCGACTCCGTGGCAAGGGTTCAACACCCATTGTAATCATATACCCCAAGAGAAAACACAAGCCTTCGAGCATGAGACATAGGGTTGTTACCTCTTCGAGAGGGGCCTGAACTCGCTAAATCCGAGTGATACAACTGTGACGTAGCTAGCCTCTACCCCTTGTTCGTATCCCTAGTACTCATTGTCAAGTTTGTTGCCTCGACAGCCACCGCTGCCGCCGCGGCCTCTGCCTCGCCGATTGGAAGGTACAACTCGTTTATCCCGTTCCTATTGATTTCTATTTGAGCCATGCTAGCGTTACACGTAGATGTGTCTGTTGTTACCGTAGTATGTGTTTGCATAATCTATTTCTGTCAATGCCATGCTAGTGATTTTTCGTGGATTAAATTGATCGAAGTATTGCTAATATACTCAACAGATTCTCTGAAGCGTAGCATCGTGGACTTTGTAGCATAGCGGTCTGATTGCAATAAAAATAACAAATCAACGAACGACTTCCACCATCGAGTGGCTTTCTAGCATGGTGGTCCGGCTTTGCAACTGCCAAAATAGCGGCAACCAGTTTGTAGCAGCGATCGGCTGGCCTTGCGGTGTCGCGGTCCAACTTGCAGCAACGTTGGTTGGCCTTGCAATGTTGCATGGAACCAAGCGACATGATGGTGTTGTCAAGGCTACCGAAGCATGACGGTACAACCACGTCATGTCCTATGACTTCCTCTTTTGACGAAACTTTCCTGTGACTTCCTCTACGATGACAACGATGACATCTCCTCTCATTGCAAAGAAATGTGACAAAAACATCCCAACATGTTGCCTTGGCCTTACAGCCTCACCATTCGGCTTTGTAGCCTAGGTTACCCTATCTTGCTGTGTCGTGAAACTGACTTAAAGAATCATCGTTCCAGCTTATTTGCCCCGGTCAACCCCACCTTCTAGTGTCACGTGTCCCGACATAGTTCCATCACGGCTCCAGCTTATAGCATCCTTGGTTCAGTCGTCCTGCCTTACATTACCATACATGCAGGCTTGCAGCATCCACCCCCCCCCACCCTTTGTTTTGTCGTGATTCTTGACTTGCAACATACCGGCCCGTACTTACCAATGTTGCAATCGGCTTTGCTGCGGCGAACGCCCCCTCGACTTGCAGCTGAGAAACATGATTGATAATGACCCTTACACATTCTACATAAGTCAAACAATCGAAATAATAACAAATATAACATCAGCATCCAAATGTCCTTGCAAATTCTTTACTACTAGTTGAAGTCAATCCATTGCTTCAATCTCCACGTATATCCTTAGATGGAACATAAATATTGTTATCATCGTGTGCCCATCCCAATCGCCAAGATACCAATCATTCACTCTGTTGCACCGATCTGTTTTCTTCTAGCACTGAGAAAACACCATTATGGTAAAGAATGGCTGGGGTTCCTATCCAACCAAATGTATTAGCCATCCTATTGACCATGTAGCAACAATTTGATTATCAGGCCAGCCAAAAAATAGTTGATTATCCGAGATATCTATCCAGGTTTCTTTGATTCAAAGGGATTTTATAGCATTTCCAGGAGATTCTGTGAATTTTAATGCTCATTTGGTTAGTAAGATTGTGAACTATAGAAACTTGTCCTCTTGTCTATGCTGCGTGTAAGGAAAATTTCCATGGGACAAATCTCATGTGGTGCAACAAAAATTCCTATTCAATGTTTTTGTGTTTTCAGTTCCTCCGGAATTCAACAAGGTATGTGTGATTTGAATCCTATTTATTTTCTGTTCTCACGTTTTTAGCATCCTGCAAACCAAAGAGGCCCATATTTTTAGTTTTGAATAGTTGAGTCATAGGACGTGAGGACTAAACAGTTCCATCTGGTTGTTTGGTTGATGCAATGGTTGAGATCAAAGGGATTAACCGGAAGTGCACTTTATTATAGTCAAATCATGAAAATCGGCTTACCGGGCTCAGCATAAACTAATATAAAATGCATGACAAATTTTAAGAGGCGGGTTTATTTTATTTCATATTGTATCTCAAATGAGTCCATATACATACACAAACTTTTGATGCGCTTTGCACGTATGGACATGGTAGTTGTACTTGTGGATAAAATAGAGATCGACAAAATTACTAAATAACACTCAATGAGTTAATACAAATTATAATATACAATGACATATTTCGACAAAGTACAGTGTAACATATACAGTGAAAAAGTACACTCTCTCAATCTCTGCAGCCAAAGATGCACACATCAATTAGTAAACCAACATACTAAGGCACAAAAACGGTAGCTTCCAACAAGAGGTTAGTCTTCCGACGCGCCGTGATCCCATATGCCTCGGTCATATCAAGCTTCTCCGGGCTCGCGCCATCGGGGAGCCTCCAGTCGAAGTGATAGAGAAGACTCGCGAGAGCAATCTCCATGTTGGACACACCAAACATCATACCAGGGCACATCCTCCGACCGGCGCCACCAGGGAGGAACCTGAAGTTGGTACCACCATAGTCCACCTTCTGGACCTCGAACCTCTCCGGCTTGAACTCGCTCGCGTCGGTCCAGCTCTTCTCGTCCCTGCCGATGGCCCACACGTTTGCGAACACGGTGGTGCCTGGAGGCACGTCGTAACCCATGATTTTTTTCTGTTCCGTGCACAGCCTCGGGAGGAGCAACGGCACCGGAGGGTGCAACCTGAATGTCTCCTTGATGACCATCTGGAGGTAGTGGAGCTGGCCGTCGATGTCCGCCTCGGCCACCTTGGTCTTGCCTTGGAGCACTCGCCGCACTTCAGACTGTGCGATGGCCATTGTCCGTGGGTTCCTGATAAGCTCCGACATGGCCCAGACGGTGGTCGTCGCCGTCGTCTCTGATCCGGCGGAGAAAATATCCTGAAGACAAAAATTGCAACACTTAATACTCTGCAGCGCGGGAAGGAGGACGCATGGTAGAGATGGTGGTGGTCACTGGTGAGTGACTTACGAACAAGACGCCGTTGACATTCTCATTCGTGAGGGTGATGCCGCCCATCCCACCGTCCCTCTGGAACCGCAGTAGGGTGGTGAGGATGTCCTCGTTCTCATGGCCGGCGCCAGCGCCAGCGGCTTCCTCACTCTCCATCGCCCTCTTGTGGTCCTCGACCATGGCGTCCAAGATGGACTGGATCCTCTCGCGCACCTCCCATGCCGCCCTCACGGACCCGCCGCCAAGCACCCGTGCCAGGCGCGACGTCGGGAACAAGTCGGTCAGGTTGAACCCAGACAAGACGTCCAGTCCCTTGTCCAGCTCCTCCAGGTACAGCGCCCGCTGCTGGCACCGGTCGCCGACGGAGACCCTCATGATGACGTCGTTCATCATCACCTTCACCCTCTCGCTGACGTTCACGGTGGCGCCGGCGTCACCGACGGACCTCACGAGCCTCGCCGCCTCCCCCTCCCGGATGGGGCGGAAGGAGCGGACGCGCCTCGGGCTGAGCAGCTCCACGGTGCACAGCTTCCGGGCGGTCTTCCAGTGCCGGCTGTCGAGGCGCGCGAAGGAGATGTTCTGGCCGCCGTAGGTGAGGACGTCCGCGGTGGCGTACACGGGCCGGTTGGCGAAGGCGGCGTCGTGGACCTTCATCACCTCCCTTGCCGCCTCCTCGGAGGAGAGCACTAGCGTCGGGACGTGGCCGAGGCGTAGGAGCATGACGGGGCCATGCCGCCGGGCGAGACTGCGCATGGCCTGGTGCGGCAGGGCGCCCAGCAGGAAGTGCATGTGGCCGATCACCGGCAGCGCCCATGGGCCCGGAGGCAGGTTCAGACGGCCGGCAGAGGCTGGTCTGACTCTGATCTTGAGCTTGAGCTTGAGGACTATGGTGACGACAAGGACGCAGAGTAAAGTGTAGCAGGCGAGCTGAAGGGGAGTGGTTTCTGCCATTGGAGCTAGCTCATCGAGCGTAGGTGTAAAGATTGGAAAATCCAGCTTAGCTATATAGGACTTGAACCAGGTGAGTTGTAAATAAATCGAGAGTTTATGGAATGCTAGACCTACGGATAAGTCTACCAGCAGTGCTACGCAGCCGATGACTCTGCGGCCGATGCATGGACGACACTGTCTAATAATCCTTAGATTAAATCCCTCCATACCTCTGCAACGTCAGATCCCATCATCTTCCAGCTGCCGTGCATAAAAGGTTTGTGCAAGTCTACGAAACCTTACGCACACTAACCCCCTTTTTTTCTTAATCTACTACTGATGATTTTCAGGGTGGGTGGGCTGACCCTCCACCTTAATCCAATCAAACATAGCCAAATCAGTTCAGCGCGTAAACATACGTAAAGTTTTACGTGGATGTAGCATTACTCTGACACAAATGGTCCAGAGTAATGCTACATCTACAAAGGTTTACTTAAAAAATCTACGTACAAACTGATGTGAAGGATTGTGATTGGTAATAGAGAGACGAAGGGGTCAGGGAAAGAGAGAGTTAGTTTGAAAGGTTAAGAAAACCTTTGTAGTTCTAGCATTATTGGTCCATAAATAAGTCGGAGGCACATATGTTTTGGTGTGCTCGGCAAAGAAGGCATACATCGCAACAAAATCAACATATGAAGCGTGGAATAAAAGCAGAGAAACAGGGGAGGCAAAGAATGACGGGAAACTGAGAAACCCGAGCTAGATAGATACACAAAAGAGCAAAATCCAAATGCACGTGAATACTAGTACATGGGTGCGGCTGCGGATTTGCAAGGCAGCAGTCTAGGGCCGATGCATAACAGAAAAGCATTTCTCCAAGATGCACTTAACAAACCGAGAGTCCATGGAGTGTACACAAGCGACAGAAATTGGTACCATGAAAGACACGCACGAACTAACGTACGATCATGTCTGGCATTTGGTACTGACTACCGAGTGCAGGAACGAACCTTTTATATTGCTTCGCCTTGCTGTGTGGAATTGGCAATTAGTGAATCATGGAGCTGGCGCATCTATGAAAGAGATCAATTATGTCGCATCATACTGGGAAATGAAACAGAGATGGACAGGACAAGAAGAAACGGGACGGCATCCAGAAGTTTTGCGTTCCCCGTTGGTGAGCGCTGAACAGCATCTCAGTTAGAGAAGGGGATATCATCAGCCTCTGCATCAAATATGTATCTACTAGTTATTTTTATTGCATTTTTAGCCACATGATTGGTGATGTATCTACTAGTTATTTTTATTGCATTTTTAGCCACATGATTGGTGATGTATCACCATCATCACGCCGTCGTGCTGACGGAACTCTCCTGCGAAGCTCTGCTGGATCGTGAGTTCGTGGGACGTCACCGAGTTGAACGTGTGTAGAACTCGGAGGTGCCGTGTGTTCGGTACTTGGATCGGTCGGATCGTGAAGACGTACGACTACATCAACTGCGTTGTCATAACGCTTCCGCTTACGGTCTACGAGGGTACGTGGACGACACTCTCCCCTCTCGTTGCTATGCATCACCATGATCCTGCGTGTGCATAGGAATTTTTTTGAAATTACTGCGTTCCCCAACACCCCTCTGGTGCTTTCTTCGCCCAATATTTTTTATATATTCCAAAGCTGACTTTCATGGAGTTTCAGGAATTTTGGAGTTGTGCAAAATAGGTCTCTAATATTTGCTCCTTTTCCAGCCCAGAATTCCAGCCGCCGGCATTCTCCCTCTTCGTGTAAACCTTGTAAAATAAGAGAGAATAGGTATAAGTATTGTGACATAATATGTAATAACAACCCATAATGCAATAAATATCGATATAAAATCATGATGCAAAATGGACGTATCAACATGCGGCTGCACGAGAGCGGGGGAGCCACCCCACCAGCCACCGCGGCCACGCCGCCCTTGTCCGGCCTTCCCACTCTCCCTTGTCGTCCAGCCACCGCGGCCACGAAACGCCACATCACCCTCGTCCAACCTCCCTTCTCTCCCTCGCCTCCACCCTCCTGTCTTGTTCCAGTAACGGTGACAACGGCGATGTGGATTTGGTGGAGAAAGAGGTAGTGGCGAATCAGCAGGGGAGGGGGTGATGGGCGTGGGGCTGGAGGAGAGGAAACGAGAGAGGGGAGGAGGTGCGTGTCTGGGTTTCAAGCCTTCGTGGGAAAGGCAATGAAAGAAGGAGTCCATTTGGGGGAGGTCAAAGGTGTATCCGCGCGAGAGGTCGCCCTTTCTTTCTGCCTTAATCGGTGCGTTTTTTCTTCTCCTCCTACTGTTCGTAGACACGTGTCATCGCTCATTGCTCGCCCATCTCGCGACGCTTATTGTGTTGGATTGTTTTGCTAAACAAAACCAAATTTTGGTTTAAAATTTGATATTTTCAAAACATCTCAAGACATTATACTCCCTCTAATCCATATTAATTGCCGCTCCTTTAGTACAACTTTAGTACAAAGTTGTATTAAAGCAGCGGCAATTAATATAGATCGGCGGATTAGTAAATATTAAATGTTTCCAATAGTAATGGAAATTTTTAGCTTATTTGGACTACATAGTTACAAAATATTGATTATTTGCTAAACATGTCCAAAATTTCTTTTTTTTAGCTCAAGATATTTTAATAAACACAACATGTTTCTGGTAGTAGAAATTCTTGAGCTTATTTGTATTAAAGGATTCGGAGGAGGCACGGTATACTATGGACTCAGGGTGAAACTACTTGAAGACGATAGCTCTGGCGTTATTTGACCAATTTGGATGACGGTTTAGCCACATGATAAAAATAACTAGTAGATACATCACCAATCATGCTACCGACGCAGGGCTTCACCTAAGCACCGCTACGATATCACCGAGGTGGATTATGGTGGAGGGGGCACCGCACACGGCTAAAAGATCAACTGATCAACTTGTGTGTCCTAGGGTGCCCCCCTCCCCCCACGTATATAAAGGAGGGAGGGGAGGCCGGCCGGCCTCTCTAGGCGCGCCAAGAGGGTGAGGAATCCTCCTCCTAGTAGGAGTAGGATTCCTCCTTTCCTAGTCCTACTAGGAGGGGGAAGGAAGGAGAGGGGCAGGAGAAGGAAAGAGGGGGCACAGCCCCTCCCCTAGTCCAATTCGGACTAGGCCCATGGGGGGCGCGCAGCCAGCCCTCGTGGCTTCTCCTCTTTTTCCCCTAAAGCCCACTAAGGCCCATATGTACTCCCGTATTCCCGTAAGACCCCCGGTACTCCGAAAAATACCCGGATCACTCGGAACCTTTCCGATGTCCGAATATAGCCTTCTGCTACCTCTTGAGCACTGCGTTGGTTTTTTCCTTGAAGAGGAAAGGGTGATGCAGTAAAGTAGCGTAAGTATTTCCCTTAGTTTTGAGAACCAAGGTATCAATCCAGTAGGAGACCACGCTCAAGTCCCTCGCACCTACACAAACAAATAAGAACCTCGCAACCAACGCGATAAAGGGGTTGTCAATCCCTTCACGGTCACTTACGAGCGTGAGATCTGATAGATATGATAAGATAATATTTTTGGTATTTTTATGATAAAGATAAATAAAGATGCAAAGTAAAATAAAAGGCAATAGAAATAACTAAGTGTTGGAAGATTAATATGATGGAAAATAGACCCGGGGGCCATAGGTTTCACTAGTGGCTTCTCTCAAGAGCATAAGTATTACGGTGGGTGAACAAATTACTGTCGAGCAATTGATAGAATTGAGCATAGTTATGAGAATATCTAGGTATGATCATGTATATAGGCATCACGTCCGTGACAAGTAGACCGACTCCTGCCTGCATCTACTACTATTACTCCACACATCGACCGCTATCCAGCATGCATCTAGCGTATTAAGTTCATAAGAACGGAGTAACGCTTTAAGCAAGATGACATGATGTAGAGGGATAAACTCATGCAATATGATATAAACCCCATCTTATTATCCTCGATGGCAACAATACAATACGTGTTGTTTCCCCTACTGTCACTGGGATCGAGCACCGCAAGATTGAACCCAAAGCTAAGCACTTCTCCCATTGCAAGAAAGATCAATCTAGTAGGCCAAACCAAACTGATAATTCGAAGAGACTTGCAAAGATAACCAATCATACATAAAAGAATTCAGAGAAGATTCAAATATTGTTCATAGATAAACTTGATCATAAACCCACAATTCATCGGTCCCGACAAACACACCGCAAAAGAAGATTACATCGAATAGATCTCCACGAGAATCGTGGAGAACTTTGTATTGAGATCCAAAGAGAGAGAAGAAGCCATCTAGCTAATAACTATGGACCCGAAGGTCTGAGGTAAACTACTCACACATCATCGGAGAGGCTATGATGTTGATGTAGAAGCCCTCCGTGATCAATGCCCCCTCCGGCAGGATGCCGGAAAAGGCCCCAAGATGGGATCTCACGGGTACAGAAGGTTGCGGCGGTGGAATTAGGTTTTCGTGGATGCTTCTGTTGGTTTGGGGGTACGTAGGTATATATAGGAGGAAGATGTACGTCGGTGGAGCAACGTGGGCCCCATGAGGGTGGAGGGCGCGCCTGGGGGGGTAGGCGCGCCCCCCTGCCTCGTGCTCTCCTCGTTGCTTTCTTGACGTGGACTACAAGTCCTCTGGATCACGTTTTTTCCAAAAATCACGTTCCCGAAGGTTTCATTCCGTTTGGACTCCGTTTGATATTCTTTTTCTGCGAAGCACTGAAATAGGCAAAAAAACAGCAATTTGGGCTGGGCCTCCGGTTAATAGGTTAGTCCCAAAAATAATATAAAAGTGCATAATAAAGCCCATTAAACATCCAAAACAGAATATAATATAGCATGGAACAATAAAAAATTATAGATACGTTGGAGACGTATCAAGCATCCCCAAGCTTAATTCCTGCTCGTCCTCGAGTAGGTAAATGATAAAAACAGAATTTTTGATGTGGAATGCTACTTGGCATAATTTTCAATGTAATTCTCTTAATTGTGGTATGAATGTTCAGATCCGAAAGATTCAAGACATAAGTTTAATATTGACATAAAAATAATAATACTTCAAGCATACTAACTAAGCAATTATGTCTTCTCAAAATGACATGGCCAAAGAAAGTTATCCCTACAAAATCATATAGTCTGGCTATGCTCTATCTTCATCACACAAAATATTTAAATCATGCACAACCCCGATGACAAGCCAAGCAATTGTTTCATACTTTTGGTGTTCTCAAACTTTTTCAATCTTCACGCAATACTTGAGCATGAGCCATGGACATAGCACTATATGTGGAAGGGACATTTACATTTGTGCCCCTAACTCGAACCCACTAATCAGATTTGCCCCTAATTTCGAAGCATGCTCAAATTTGCCCCTCTGCCGTCAGTTGCACTTATAGAAATGCCCTTCTATGCCGTTACCGTCCAGTCAAAGGCCTTTGACCGTTTTCTGGGCGTTTGCTTGACATTTTGCCCCTCCTTATAGGTGGGCCCTCTGATTAAAATAACAACTCTCTCACCTCTATGCAGTATCACTTACATGTGGGTCCTAAAAAAGAAATAGAAAAAAAACTCTCTCTAGCTTACATGTATGACCTAATAAATAAAATATAAAAAAGGAAAAAACTCTCCCCTCCCTACCTCACCTGTCTCTCTCTCACCTCCGACGGAGCCCATGCCCCGTACGCGTCGTCGCCAGGGTATGGTGCCGCACGGCTCCGACTCCTTCTGCCCTCCCCGCCGCGGTCCCCTCTCCCCCTCCCCCGCCCCTCTTTTCTCTCAGCCATGCGACAAAATCGTGCTCCATGGGAATCATGGCTGTCCGCCCTGGTGCTGTTCATCGTGCACGCGGCCAGCGGGAACCCCACGACCCGTAACCTTGTCCAGAGAATCCGCGTGTCCATCCTCGTCTACCACATCAAATGAATTGAAGTATAACGCCACCAATCATTATGGTTGATGTCATCTTCTCCCCCTCCGGTAATGCTTCACCGCGCCCCGACCTCCTCTTCTACGCCGTCCCTGTGCTTTCTCTTGGCTGCTTCATCAAGATCTGATGCTTCCAGAACCTGTGGATCCCTCGATGCGGAACCTTTCATTCCCGAGCCACCATGTTCGTGTTGCCTCACTCCGCCGTCCGCCATGGACGACGAGGTCGTCACTCTGGTGAATCCCATGCCTCCTGGATCGCGCCTTAAGTGAGCGTTTTCTCACGTTCTTGAGTCCCCTCCCCCTCTGTAGCTTACCCATGCGTAACATCTTGTGCCGTTTCCACGGGACCTCGTCGCCGGCGAACTTCCCGGTTGTCCTGTGAACTCCCAGTGCCCTTGCCGAGCACCCCACGACCCCGCCTTGCTCCTGGACCATTCGCAGCTCGCCCTTGCGTGCTCCCTCGCAGTCTCGAGCCGACCTTGGAGCGCCGGTGCTCGCCGGAGTTCAAACTCCGTCATGTACATGAAAGGTGGGCCCGAGCTTGTTACTTATAATTAGGGATAAACCATTATTAGTTCTTAACGACCCCTTTTAACCACCCCTTTTAGAGACGCTGACTAGAGGGCCCACCCTTGAAATAATTAAGTGAATACCATTTCAGAAAATAATACAACAATGACATGTGGCCCCCATGAGAAATTGATATTTTTTTCATTTCGGTCCCACGTGTAAGTGAGACAGGCAGAGAGAGGAAGAGAGAGAGCTTATACTTTTTATTTTTCTATGAGTGGGTCCCACATGGCAGTGACATATGGAGGGAGGGGTAGAAATGTCCAGAAAACATCACGTTGACTGTCAAAGGCCTTTGACTAGACGGTAACGGCACAGAAGGGTATTTCTATAAGTGTAACTCACGGCAGAGGGGCAAATTTGAGCATGCTTCGAAATTAGGGGCAAATCTGAGTAGTGGGTTCGAGTTAGGGGTAAAAATGGAAATGTCCCTATGTGGAATAGAATGGTGGTTGTGGAGAAGACAAAAAGGGAGAAGATAGTCTCACATCAACTAGGCGTATCAATGGGCTATGGAGATGCCCATCAATAGATATCAATGTGAGCGAGTAGGGATTGCCATGCAACAAATGCACTAGAGCTATAAGTATATGAAAGCTCAACAAAAGAAACTAAGTGGGTGTGCATCCAACTCGCTTGCTCACGAAGACCTAGGGCATTTTGAGGAAGCCCATCATTGGAATATACAAGCCAAGTTCTATAATGAAGATTTCTCACTAGTATATGAAAGTGACAACATAAGAGACTCTCTATCATGAAGATCATGGTGCTACTTTGAAGCACAGGTGTGGTAAAAAGGATAGTAGCATTGTCCCTTCTCTCTTTTTCTCTCATTTTTTATGGCCTTTCTTTTTTTATGGCCTTTCTCTTTTTTTTTATTTAGTCCAGAGTCTCATCCCGACTTATGGGGGAATCATGGTCTCCATCATACTTTACTCACTTGGGACAATGCTCTAATAATGATGATCATCACACTTTTATTTTTTTACAACTCAATACTTAGAACAACAATATGACTCTATGTGAATGCCTCCGGCGGAATACCGGGATATGCAATGAATCAAGAGTGACATGTATGAAAGAATTATGAACGGTGGCTTTGCCACAAATACGATATCAACTACATGATCATGCAAAGCAATATGACAATGATGGAACGTGTCATAATAAACGGAACGGTGGTAAGTTGCATGGCAATATATCTCGGAATGGCTATGGAAATGCCATGATAGGTAGGTATGGTGGCTGTTTTGAGGAAGGTATATGGTGGGTTTATGATACCGGCGAAAGGTGGGCGGTATTAGAGAGGCTAGCAATGGTGGAAGGATGAGAGTGCGTATAATCCATGGACTCAACATTAGTCATAAAGAACTCATATACTTGTTGCAAAAATCTATTAGTTATCGAAACAAAGTATTACGCACATGCTCCTAGGGGGATAGATTGGTAGGAAAAGACCATCGCTCGTCCCCGACCGCCACTCATAAGGAAGACAATCAATAAATAAATCATGCTCCGACTTCATCATATAACGGTTCACCATACGTGCATGCTACGGGAATCACAAACTTCAACACAAGTATTTCTCAAATTCACAACTACTCAACTAGCATGACTCTAATATTACCATCTTCATATCTCAAAACAATTATCAAGCATCAAACTTCTCATAGTATTCAACACACTCATAAGATTTTTTTTACTAATCTTGAATGCCTATCATAATTAGAGCAAATTACCACGCTGTTTTGTAGGACTCTCAAAATAATCTAAGTGAAGCATGAGAGAACAATAGTTTCTATAAAACAAATCCACCACCGTGCTCTAAAAGATATAAGTGAAGCACTAGAGCAAAAACTATATAGCTCAAAAGATATAAGTGAAGCACATAGAGTATTCTAACAAATTCCAAATCAAGTGTGTCTCTCTAAAAAGGTGTGTACAGCAAGGATGATTGTGGCAAACTAACAAATAAAGATTCAAATAATACAAGACGCTCCAAGCAAAACACATATCATGTGGTGAATAAAAATTATAGCTCCAAGTAAATTTACCGATGGATGAGGACGAAAGAGGGGATGCCTTCCGGGGCATCCCCAAGCTTTGGATTTTAGGTGTCCTTAGATTATCTTGGGGTGCCATGGGCATCCCCAAGCTTAGGCTCTTGCCACTCCTTGTTCCATACTCCATCAAATCTTTACCCAAAACTTGAAAACTTCACAACACAAAACTTAACAGAAAATCTCGTGAGCTCCGTTAGCGAAAGAAAACAAAACACCACTTCAAGGTACTGTAATGAACTCATTCTTTATTTATATTGGTGTTAAACCTACTGTATTCCAACTTATCTATGGTTTATAAACTATTTTACTAGCCATAGATTCATCAAAATAAGCAAACAACACACAAAAAACAGAATCTGTCAAAAACAGAACAGTCTGTAGTAATCTGTAACTAACGCAAACTTCTGGAACTCTAAAAATTCAGCCAAAATAGCGACCTAAATAATTTTTTATTGATCTACTGCAATTGGAATCAATATCATATCACGTTCTGGTAATTTTTAACAATTGTTTTCGTGAACAGAAAGTTTCTGGAATTTTCAGCAAGATCAAATAACTATCATCCAAGAAGATCCTATAGGTTTAACTTGGCACAAACACTAATTAAAACATAAAAACAAATCTAACCAGAGGCTAGATCAAATATTTATTCCTAAACAGAAGCAAAAAGCAAAACACTAAAAATAAAATTGGGTTGCCTCCCAACAAGCGCTATCGTTTAACGCCCCCAGCTAGGCATAAAAGCAAGGGTAGATCTAGGTATTGCCATCTTTGGTAGGCTATCCATAAGTGGCTCTCATAATAGATTCAGAAGGTAATTTAATTTTCTTTCTAGGGAAGTGTTCCATGCCTTTCCTTAATGGAAATTGGAATCTAATATTCCCTTCCGTCATATCAATAATTGCACCAATCGTTCTAAGGAAAGGTCTACCAAGAATAATAGGACATGAAGGATTGCAATCTATATCAAGAATAATAAAATCTACGGGCACATAATTCCGATTTGCAACAATAAGAACATCATTAATTCTTCCCATAGGTTTTTTAATAGTGGAATCCGCAAGGTGTAAATTTAAAGAGCAATCATCAAATTCGCGGAAACCTAACCAATCACACAAAGTTTTTAGAATCGTGGAAACACTAGCACCCAAATCACACAAAGCATAGCATTCATGATCTTTAATTTTAATTTTAATAGTAGGTTCCCACTCATCATAAAGTTTTCTAGGGATAGAAACTTCCAACTCAAGTTTTTCTTCATGAGATGAGCATCAATGATATGTTTGGTAAAAGCTTTATGTTGACTATAAGCATGCGGAGAATTTAGCATGGATTGCAACAAGGAAATACAATCTATCAAAGAGCAATTATCATAATTAAATTCCTTGAAATCCAAAATAGTGGGTTCATTGCTATCTAAAGTTTTGACTTCTTCAATCCCACTTTTACAAATTTTAGCATCAAGATCTAAAAACTCCGAATTTTTGGAACGCCTTCTAGGTAAAGGTGGATCATATGCAGTCCCATCATTATCAAGATTCATATCGCAAAACAAAGATTTAATAGGGGACACATCAATAACTTTTAGATCTTCATCTTTATTCTTAGAAAAAAATTCCGGTTTAGCGGCCATCTTATTAACTAAGGTAGCCTGCTTATCCGAAATTTCAGCAATTAATTTCTCGAGATGAGCAATCTGAGATTTCAACCCATAAAATTCCTTAGACATATTCTCGAGCTCTTTATTCATGTAACCCATAAAGCTTTTTTGTTCTTTAAGCTCGTTGCTAAAGAAATTGTTATGCTCAAATTGTAAAGTCATGAAACTTCTAACGTTGTTTTCAATCTCCTCTAACCTTTTAAGGTGAAGATCACCAAATCTAGGTAGAGCCATTATGGCAAGCAAGCAATCCAACACACGAGCAAACAAGAGGCAAGCGAAAAAAGAGGCGAACGGAAAAGAGAGGGCGAATAAAACGTCAAGGGTGAAGTGGGGGAGAGGAAAACGAGAGACAAATGGCAAATAATGTAATGCGAGGGATAAGAGTTTGTGATGGGTACTTGGTATGTTGACTTTTGCGTAGACTCCCCGGCAACGGCGCTAGAAATCCTTCTTGCTACCTCTTGAGCACTGCGTTGGTTTTTCCCATGAAGAAGAAAGGGTGATGCAGTAAAGTAGCGTAAGTATTTCCCTCAGTTTTGAGAACCAAGGTATCAATCCAGTAGGAGACCACGCTCAAGTCCCTCGCACCTACACAAACAAATAAGAACCTCACAACCAACGCGATAAAGGGGTTGTCAATCCCTTCACGGTCACTTACGAGAGTGAGATCTGATAGATATGATAAGATAATATTTTTGGTATTTTTATGATAAAGAGAAATAAAGATGCAAAGTAAAATAAAAGGCAATAGAAATAACTAAGTGTTGGAAGATTAATATGATGGAAATAGACCCGGGGGCCATAGGTTTCACTAGTGGCTTCTCTCAAGAGCATAAGTATTACGGTGGGTGAACAAATTACTGTCGAGCAATTGATAGAATTGAGCATAGTTATGAGAATATCTAGGTATGATCATGTATATAGGCATCACGTCCGTGACAAGTAGACCGACTCCTGCCTGCATCTACTACTATTACTCCACACATCGACCGCTATCCAGCATGCATCTAGAGTATTAAGTTCATAAGAACGGAGTAACGCTTTAAGCAAGATGACATGATGTAGAGGGATAAACTCATGCAATATGATATAAACCCCATCTTTTTATCCTCGATGGCAACAACACAATACGTGTCGTTTTCCCTACTGTCACTGGGATCGAGCACCGCAAGATTGAACCCAAAGCTAAGCACTTCTCCCATTGCGAGAAAGATCAATCTAGTAGGCCAAACCAAACTGATAATTCGAAGAGACTTGCAAAGATAACCAATCATACATAAAAGAATTCAGAGAAGATTCAAATATTGTTCATAGATAAACTTGATCATAAACCCACAATTCATCGGTCCCGACAAACACACCGCAAAAGAAGATTACATCGAATTGATCTCCACGAGAATCGTGGAGAACTTTGTATTGAGATCCAAAGAGAGAGAAGAAGCCATCTAGCTAATAACTATGGACCTAAAGGTCTGAGGTAAACTACTCACACATCATCAGAGAGGCTATGGTGTTGATGTAGAAGCCCTCCGTGATCAATGGCCCCTCCGGCAGGACGCCGGAAAAGGCCCAAGATGGGATCTCACGGGTACAGAAGGTTGCGGCGGTGGAATTAGGTTTTCGTGGATGCTTCTGTTGGTTTGGGGGTACGTAGGTATATATAGGAGGAAGAAGTACGTTGGTGGAGCAACGTGGGCCCCACGAGGGTGGAGGGCGCGCCTGGGGGGGTAGGCGCGCCCCCCTGTCACGTGCTCTCCTCGTTGCTTCCTTGACGTGGACTCCAAAAATCACGTTCCCGAAGGTTTCATTCCGTTTGGAGTCCATTTGATATTCTTTTTCTGTGAAACACTGAAATAGGCAAAAAAACAGCAATTTGGGCTGGGCCTCCGGTTAATAGGTTAGTCCCAAAAATAATATAAAAGTGTATAATAAAGCCCATTAAACATCCAAAACAGAATATAATATAGCATGGAACAATCATAAATTATAGATACGTTGGAGACGTATCACCTTCCAATATATCGATCTTTACGGCTCGATCATTTTGAGACTCCTCGTCATGTCCCTGATCTCATCCGGGACTCGGAACAACCTTCGGTACATCAAAACACATAAACTCATAATACCGATCGTCACCGAACGTTAATCATGCGGACCCTACGGGTTCAAGAACTATGTAGACATGACCGAGACACGTCTCCGGTCAATAACCAATAGCGGAACCTGGATGCTCATATTGGCTCCCACATATTCTACGAAGATCTTTATCGGGCAAACCGCATAACAACATACGTTGTTCCCTTTGTCATCGGTATGTTACTTGCCCGAGATTCGATCGTCGGTATCTCAATACCTAGTTCAATCTCGTTACTGGCAAGTCTTATTACTCGTTCTGTAATGCATCACCTCGCAACTAACTCATTAGTCACATTGCTTGCAAGGCTTATAGTGATGTGCATTACCGAGAGGGCCCAGAGATACCTCTCCGACAATCGGAGTGACAAATCCTAATCTTGATCTATGCCAACTCAACAAGTACCATCGGAGACACCTGTAGAGCACCTTTATAATCACCCAGTTACGTTGTGACGTTTGGTAGCACACAAAGTGTTCCTCCGGTATTCGGGAGTTGCATAATCTCATAGTCATAGGAACATGTATAAGTCATGATGAAAGCAATAGCCATATACTAACCGATCAAATGCTAAGCTAACGAAATGGGTCAAGTCAATCACATCATTTTCTAATGATGTGATCCCATTAATCAAATGACAACTCATGTCTATGGCTAGGAAACTTAACCATCTTTGATTCAACGAGCTAGTCAAGTAGAGGCATACTAGTGACACTCTGTTTGTCTATGTATTCACACATGTACTAAGTTTCCGGTTAATACAATTCTAGCATGAATAATGCCTCGTGGGCCCCCTGGCAGGCCACCGGTGCCCATATTTGGCTACATGAAGTCTTTCGCCCTGGAAAAATCAGAAGCAAGCTTTCGGGACGAAGCACCGCCGCCACGGGCGGAACCTGGCGAAACCAATCTAGGGCTCCGGCGGAGCTGTTCTACCGGGGAAACATCCCTCCGGGAGGGAGAAATCATCACCATCGATCCTCTCATCGGGAGGGGGTCAATCTCCATCAACATCTTCACTAGCACCATCTCCTCTAAAACCCTAGTTCATCTCTTGTATCCAATCTTTGTCCCGAAACCTCAGATTGGTACATGTGGGTTGCTAGTAGTGTTGATTACTCCTTGTAGTTGATGCAAGTTGGTTTATTTGGTGGAAGATCATATGTTCAGATCCTTTATGCATATTAATACCCCTCTGATTATGAACATGAATATGATTCATGAGTAGTTACGTTTGTTCCTGAGGACATGGGAGAAGTCTTGCTATAAGTAGTCATGTGAATTTGGTATTCGTTCGATATTTGGATGAGATGTATGTTTTCTTTCCTCTAGTGGTGTTATGTGAACGTCGACTACATGACACTTGACCATTGTTTGGGCCTAGAGGAAGGCATTGGGAAGTAATAAGTAGATGATGGGTTGCTAGAGTGACAGAAGCTTAAACCCTAGTTTATGCGTTGCTTTGTAAGGGGCTGATTTGGATCCACATGTTTCATGCTATGGTTAGGTTTACCTTAATACTTCTTTTGTAGTTGCGGATGCTTGCAATAGGGGTTAGTCATAAGTGGGATGCTTGTCCAAGGAAGGGCAGTACCCAAGCACCAGTCCACCCACATATCAAATTATCAAAGTAACGAACGTGAATCATATGAGCGTGATGAAAACTAGCTTGATGATAATTCCCATGTGTCCTCGGGAGCGTTTTCCTTTATATAAGAGTTTGTCCAGGCTAGTCGTTTGCTAAAAAAAGGATTGGGCCATCTTGCTGCGCCTTATCTACTTTTATTACTTGTTACCCGTTACAAGTTACCTTATGACAAAACTATCTGTTACCGATAATTTCAGTGCTTGCAGAGAATACCTTACTGAAAACCGCTTGTCATTTCCTTCTGCTCCTCGTTGGGTTCGACACTCTTACTTATCGAAAGGACTACGATAGATCCCCTATACTTGTGGGTCATCAAGAATCTTTTCTAGCGCCGTTGCCGGGGAGTGAAGCGCCTTTGGTAGGTGGAATTTGGTGAGGAAAAATTTATATAGTGTGCTGAAATTTACTGTCACTTGTTACTATGGAAATAATCCTTTGAGGGGCTTGTTCGGGGTATCTTCACCCCGACCAGTAGAGCAAAGAGTTGCTCCTCAACCTACTGAACCTACTGAAAATGTTTACATTGAAATTCCTTCGGGTATGATAGAGAAACTGCTAGCTAATCCTTTTACAGGAGATGAACATTACATCCCGATTTGCACCTAGTCTATGTGGATGAAGTTTGTGGATTATTTAAGCTTGCAGGTATGCCCGAGGATGTTATCAAGAATAAGGTCTTCCCTTTATCTTTGAAGGGAAAGGCATTGACATGGTTTAGGCTATGTGATGATATTGGATCATGGAACTACAACCGATTGAAATTGGAATTTCATCAGAAGTTTTATCCTATGCATCTGGTTCATCATGATCG
Organism: Aegilops tauschii subsp. strangulata; assembly: GCF_002575655.3. NCBI lineage: Eukaryota > Viridiplantae > Streptophyta > Magnoliopsida > Poales > Poaceae > Aegilops > Aegilops tauschii. Next base: position 494,288,841 of record NC_053039.3, read on the forward strand.
TAATTATACATATAATTTTTGGCCTCGCGAAGGAGAAAGTATCGCTCAAACTTGGGGGAGGCTTAAGTCAATGTTATATTCATGCCCCAATCATGAGCTCTCAAGAGAAATTATTATTCAAAAATTTATGCTCGGCTTTCTCTCAATAATCGCTCCATGCTCGATACTTCTTATACTGGTTCTTTTATGATGAAGACTATTGAATTCAGATGGGATTTATTGGAAAGAATTAAACGCAACTATGAAGATTGGGAACTCGACGAAGGTAAGGAGTTAGGTATAACACCTAAGTTTGATTGTGTTAAATCTTTTATGGATACCGATGCTTTTCGTGAATTTAGCACTAAATATGGACTTGACTCTGAGATAGTAGCTTCTTTCTGTGAATCATTTGCTACTCATGTTGATCTTCCTAAGGAGAAGTGGTTTAAATATCATCCTCCCATGGAAGTAAAAGTAGTTGAACCCATTAAAGTTGAAGAAAAGACTATCACTTATAATGTTGATCCTATTGTTCCTACCGCTTATATTGAGAAACCACCTTTCCCTGTTAGAATAAAGGATCATGCTAAAGCTTCAATTGTGGTTCGTAAGAGTAATACTAGAACACCCAAACCCTCTGAGAAAATTAAAGTTGAACCTAGTATTACTATGGTTAAGGATCTCTTGGTCGATAATATTGATGGGCATGTTATTTACCTCTGTGATGAAGCTGCTAGAATTGCTAGACCCGATACTAAAAATAAACATAAATCTGTTGTAGGCATGCCTGTTATTTCTGTTAAAATAGGAGATCATTGTTATCATGGCTTATGTGATATGGGTGCTAGTGCGAGTGCAATACCTCATTCTTTATAAGAAGAAATTATGCATGATATTGCACCTGCTGAGTTAGAAGGTATTGATGTTGCAATTAAGCTTGCCAATAGAGATACTATTTCACCAGTTGGGATTGTTAGAGATGTTGAAGTCTTGTGTGGGAAAGTTAAATATCCTACTGATTTTCTTGTTCTTGGTTCACCACAAGATGACTTTTGTCCCATTATATTTGTAGACCCTTCTTGAATACTGTTAATGCTAAGATAGATTGCAAAAAGGATGTTGTTACTATTGGATTAGGGGATATGTCTCATGATTTTAATTTTGCTAAATTTCATAGACAACCCCATGATAAAGAATTGCCTAGTAAAGATGAAATTATTGGTCTTGCTTCTATTGTCGTGCCTCCTAACGATCCTTTAGAACAATATTTGCTCGACCATGAAAATGATATGTTTATGAATGAAAGAAGGGAAATAGATGAAGTATTCTTTAAACAGGGACCTATTTTGAAACACAACTTCCCTATTGAAATTCTAGGGGATCATCCTCCACCCAAGGGTGATCCCGTGTTTGAGCTTAAACCATTACCTGATACTCTTAAGTATGCTTATCTTGATGAAAAAAAGATATATCCTGTTATTATTAGGGCTAATCTTTCAGAGCAGGAAGAAGAGAAATTATTGAAAACTCTGAAGAAGCACCGTGCTGCTATTGGATATACTCTAGATGATCTTAAGGGCATTTGTCCCACTCTATGCCAGCACAAAATAAAATTAGAGAAAGACGCTAAACGGTTGTTGACCACCAACGACGGTTAAATCCTAAGATGAAAGAAGTGGTAAGAAAAGAAATACTAAAGCTTCTGGAGGCAGGTATAATTTATCCCGTTGCTGATAGTCAGTGGGTAAGTCCTGTCCATTGTGTCCCTAAGAAGGGAGGTATTACTGTTGTTCCTAATGATAAAGATGAATTGATCCGACAAAGAATTATTACAGGTTATAGAATGGTAATTGATTTCCGCAAACTGAATAAAGCTACTAAAAAGGATAATTACCCTTTACCTTTTATTGATCAAATGCTAGAAAGATTATCCAAACATACACATTTTTGCTTTCTAGATGGTTATTCTGGTTTCTCTCAAATACCTGTGTCAAAAGAGGATCAGGAAAAGACCACTTTTACTTGCCCTTTCGGTACTTTTGCTTATAGACGTATGCCTTTTGGTTTATGTAATACACCTGCTACCTTTCAAAGATTTATGACTGCTATATTCTCTGACTTTTGTGAAAAGATTGTTGAGGTTTTCATGGATGATTTCTCCGTTTATGGAACTTCTTTTGATGATTTCTTAAGCAACCTTGACCGAGTTTTGCAGAGATGTGAAGAAACTAATCTTGTCTTGAATTGGGAGAAGTGCCACTTTATGGTTAATGAAGGTATTGTCTTGGGACATAAAATTTCTGAAAGAGGTATTGAAGTTGATAAAGCTAAAGTTGATGCTATTGAAAAGATGCCGTGTCGTAAGGACATTAAAGGTATAAGAAGTTTCCTTGGTCATGCCGGTTTTTATAGGAGGTTCATTAAAGACTTCTCAAAAATTTCTAGGCCTCTGACTAATCTCTTACAAAAAGATGTTCCTTTTGTCTTTCATGATGATTGTGTAGAAGCATTTGAGATACTTAAGAAAGCCTTGATTTCTGCACCTATTGTTCAGCCACCTGATTGGAATTTACCCTTTGAAATTATGTGTGATGCTAGTGATTATGTTGTAGGTGCTGTTCTAGGACAAAGAGTTGATAAGAAATTAAATGTTAATCAATATGCTAGTAAAACTCTAGACAGTGCCCAGAGAAATTATGCTACTACTGAAAAAGAATTTTTAGCAGTTGTATTTGCTTGTGATAAGTTCAGACCTTATATTGTTGATTCTAAAGTAACTGTTCACACTGATCATGTTGCTATTAAATATCTTATGGAAAAGAAAGATGCTAAACCTAGACTTATTAGATGGGTTCTCCTACTACAAGAATTTGATTTGCATATTATAGACAGAAAGGGAGCTGAGAACTGAAAGTGTGTTATATCGACTAGAGGGGGGTGAATAGGCGATTTTTATGAATTCTTCACTGATGAATTTCAGGGTGAGGAAATTCCTAAGCGAAGAACTACTTGCAGCGGAATAAGTACTCAGATGCAAACATAACTGATCATAAGCATGGTTATCATGATGAAATGAAAACAGGCACAGAGTACGGAAAGCGTAAACACAGGATAAACAGGATGAAGACAAACAGACTGCAGAAATTGAACTAAGGAAATTGAGAAAGTCTTCAGTCAAAGTCTTCAAACAGATATGAACAAGCACACAACACAGTAATGAGGACATGAAAGAGTTGAGGAAATAGAACCAGTAGGCTTGGTGAAGATACTGATTTGGTAGACCAGTTCCAACTGTTGTGACAGTTGTACGCCTGGTTGGAGCGGCTAGGTATTTAAACCTGAGGACACACAGTCCTCACCGTATTCTCCTTGAGCTAAGGTCACACAGACCTCGCCCAATCACTCGTGGTAAGTCTTCAGGTGACTTCCAAACTTTCACAAACTCGGTCACTCGGCGATCCACAATTTCCTCTTGGATGCTCTAGACCATGACGCCTAACCGTCTAGAAGATGCACAGTCTTCAAAGGTAACAAGCGTCAGATCCACGCAGGATCAATCTCTTCAGTGATTCTCAATCACTTTGGGTTTGTAGGTGTTTGGGTTTTTCCTCACTTGATGATTTTCGCTCAAAGTCCTCGGAGGATGGGATGCTCTCAAATGACAAGTGTCAGTTTCTCTCGAAGCAGCTAACCAGCTAGTGGTTGTAGGAGGCGGCTATTTATAGCCTAGGGAGCAGCCAGACATGATAAGACATAAATGCCCTTCAATGATATGACCGTTAGGTGGGTAGATATTTTGGGACAGCTGGCTCGTAACTCAGCAACGGTCAGAAATTCTATCAAATTCCTCAGGGCTATCATGTTCCTCACTTGTAGGCAATTCGCACTGGCGAATTCCTAACTCCTCAGTTAGAAAAAATTCCTCAGAGACCAGAAGAACTTCGTCTCTGTCACTGAAGAAATTGACTGCGCTGTATGAGATTTCCAATGGCTTCACTCGAAGGGATTGGTAGGTGTAGGATTTTGAGTTGAGCATCACATGGAAATTTTTCCTTAGTATTTCCTCGACCCCCTTTAACAATACGGTGTTTCCTATGACTAAAGAAAGAGAAAATGAAACTATGAAAACAAAAGTCTTCACGCTTCATGTTCCTCGTATGAATACCAAGTCTTCATGGTCACACAAATTTCTTCACTTTCAAAGTCTTCAGAAATCCAAAGTCTTCAGTAGAAGAACTTCATTTTTAGGGGTCGACTTTCTCTGTAGTCATCTAACTCCTCATAGACTTATAGACCTGTGTACACTTACAAACGCATCAGTCCCTTATCCTATAAGTCTTCAATACACCAAAAACACTAAGGGGCACTAGATGCACTTACAATATCCCCCTTTTTGGTGATTGATGACAATATAGGTTAAGTTTTCAACGGGGATAAACATATGAAGTGTAAATACTCATATTGAGGAATTTGATTACAAGATATAGAAGAACTCCCCCTGAAGATGTGCATAGTGAGGAATTTGCTTTTGAGGCAATGCACACTTGAAGAGTGGAATCATGGAGATCTCCCCCCATATCTTGTAATTCATACACGCATTTAACATATGATATGAAGAATTTGAAATGCATGATGAAATATGGTGACTGATGTAATTCAGCATGCGTGCATTAACATATATGAGGAAATAGCATGCAGAAGAACATAGCAAAAGTATCAGACCACCATCGGGTTTAAGTTTACAACTCGATCCAACAAAGTCTTCAAAAGAACGAGAGTTGTAACTTAGCGGGAAAAAACGCCCATATATAGACCCACTTGAAGACTAACTCAAATCCCCCCCCTTTGTCATCGAATGACCAAACGGATCGAAAAAATGAGGACTAACGGCCCTGAAGAATATCATGATGATGAAGGAGCGCTAGCGTTGTTGGGGTCGGTTGTTGTAGTAGGGCCTGCCGCAGTGTCGTCCAAATCTTCATGCTCATCCGTGTCGCGTGATGAAGAATATGAGCTAGCCACCAAGGAGGGAACTTTGACCTTCTTGTATTTCTTCGCTGGTGGCTGAGACCAATCGAAGTCCTGCTTGAAACCCATTTGCTTCAGATCTTCTTCAACATACAGATGAGACAGAACAGCCCAGGTGCGACCAAAGACTTCTTGGAGGTAGTAATGGTTTTTCTTCACTGCATTGTGTGTAGCAGTCATGTTGTGAAGAATAGAACCAAACTGATGCTTAACCCATTTGTGGTTGCGATCGACCTTCTGGTGAAGACTGAGGAGAAGCTCACGATCAGTCATCACCCTTGGAGCTGTGCCTTGAGGATTTTGCTTTGAAGCATTGGCGGTAGAGTCATGAGTGGGAGAGTCATCATTGGTGGAATAAGATGCAGCTTTGCGGAACTGACCATCCAATGGACGAATGCCTTCATCAATAACTGCAGTGGCCTTGCCCTTTTCATCAGCTGAGGAAAATGTCCGTTTGAGGACTTCAAAGTAGCTGAGATGATTTTGAAAGTCAGCCTTGTAGTTGAGTGAAGACCTTGTTCTGAGAACCTCATAATCCAAGGAGCGTAAGCCTTCAACTCAAATGGAGATAATGCAACATTGGCTAGAGTCCTCATGAAGAAATCATGGTAGTTGACAGAAATGCCATGCATGATATTGAATAGCATATTCATCATTCGAGTCGTGGCCTTTGATTGGACTCAACGTCTTTGACATAATGCGATAGACAGTTCTAGGCACATACATCAATTCCTTCATGAGGAATTTGGTCCTTGGGGCTTGACCGGGCTTTAGTGGCTTCATCAACACTTGCATGTAGTGGTTTGAAAGCTCAGGTTCAAGGTATAGGCAACGAGCATCTTCAAGGGGAGGACTGACAGGCAGGGCATGAAGCAATTCAGAGGCCGGTGCTTTGTAATGAGTATTCTCTGTCATCCAATCCAACACCCAAGAGTTCACATCTTCAGCATTTCTTGTGATGTGCAGCGTTACATAGAACTGAAGGATAAGCTCTTCATTCCAATCAACAATATCAGTGCAAAAGTTGAGCAGTCCGGTGTCATGAAGAACACTGAGGACTGGCGTGAAGCAAGACAGTGATTCCATGTCCACATGAGGAATATGCTCATGGTCGAAGACTTTGTCTTTGTTGAAAAGCAGTGAAGAATAGAAGTTGGCTTGGCTGGCAGTCCAGAAACGCTTCCTTCTAAGACGAGCAGAGTCATATGGGTTATAATCGGTGAAGAACACATGCTCGCCGAAGAAGTCATCAGCCTTGAATTTTTGCTTCTTCGAGAAGGGATCCTTTGGCTTGGGCTGAGGAGTGTCAGTCAGTTGCATCACAACCTCAGGAATCGCAATCTTAGGATCCACAGGCTGAGGAATTTCAGTTTCTTCTTTAGTGGCAGCCTGGGTCTTCAATTCTTCAGCAGCAATTTCATCTGCACTAGTGGCTGGAATCTCTTCATGAATAGACGGAGTGGTGCGAGGTTCTTCAGAGCCCATTTGAACTTCAGTAAGCACTGGGGACTGAGGAATTTGTTGCAGAGGAGCGAACAAGGGAGAATTGGGGTGCTGAATGTCCCAAAAGTCATCATTCATCACCGGTGTCGTGCTCCCAATGTCCACATCCTCATCTTCTTCACTCATTTCTTCAACGCCTGCCTCTTCAGCTGTGAACTGAGGCACAGGCGATGAGACAACTGGGGTTGAAGGGATTGTATCCACTTCAATTTCTTCATCCAACTGCTCTGAAGAAGCAGTAGAAGGAATATCTTCATCGGATCCACTTGGGATCGCATAGTCTTCACCAAAGGGTACAAGATCCTTTGATGGCATGCATGAGACTGGAATAGCATCAATTGGATTCTCAAAAGAGCTCGTCAATTTCTTCATCTTCTTCAGAACTGAAGATTCTGATGAAGTTGATGCTTTCCTTTTCTTCACAGCTGCACGCTGTGCAGCCTTGGTCTTCTTGGCATCTGATGCAGAATGAAGAATTGGACTTGGTGTAGGTGCAGGAGGAGCAGAGGAAATTGGTTCATTTTCTTCAAGCACAACTGATGCAGTTGCCCTGGCATGGTCAGTTTCTTCAGGCACAGCGGTTGAAGCTTCAGCTGGCCTGACTTGTTCTTCAGTCGGCTGAGCAAATGCCTCAGCCTGAGGAATTTCTTGTTGCGATGGTGCTGCAGCATTGGTAGTGAATTTCTCAATTATCTTCACAAATCTGACCTTGGCTCCAAGCCAGTCAGCATAGTAGCGATCAAATTCATCACTTAGTTTCTTGATCTCTGATTGCAGAGCTACAAGTTCTTCAGGTGAAAGCTTCAAGACGTTTTGCTTCAGAAAGCGCTCTTTCTTGTACTGCGCTTTCTTCACCTTCCTCCCCTGTTCATATTTCCATTTCTCTTCATCAATGAAGGCAGTCAACACATGACTTTGACCAGGAGTGAGGTTCATCTCAGGCAGAGGTGTGTTGGGGTCCTTGTGCCATAAGTCGATGAAGTCGAGGATTAACTTTGGATCCAGCATCAATGGCACATTACTGCCTTTGGCTCTAGCGGCCCTATGTTGCCTGTCTCTGAAGATTTCAGCGAGTTCTTCATCATCAGCTTCGTCGTCATCAGACGGTACTTGGAAGGCGACCTGCTTCTTGTGAGGATTTGGTCGAGAACCTCGTCCAGCAGTGGCCTTAGTCTTCAGCAGAGTGGGGCCTTTTGAGGAATTTGGAGGAGCTAAAGAACTTGCAGAGGCTCCTGAGGCAATTGAGATGCCTATTATCCTTTGGCACGAGGCGAGATGCGCAGGTGCCGAGGATTTGGAAGGAGGAGCTGAGGACTTTGGAGGAACTAGGGCAGCATGAGGAATTGGCCGTGAGGGCTTTGCAGAGCTGGGCCGTGAGGGCTTTGCCGAGGAGCTTGGCCGTGAGGGCATTGAAGGAGAAGCACTGGGCTTGTGTGTGGGCTTCTTGGGCATAGCCTTCTTAGGCTTGCTTGCAGAGGCCTCAGCAGTGGCAGCAGCAGCAGAGTCTTCATTGAATTTCCTCACTGCTTCCTTAGCCACTTTGGCTAGCTTGGCTTGCCATTTAGTCCATTCATCAGGATAGTCCTCACCACGCTTGAGGCTGGTAGGATCAGCTTCTTGGCCTGGTGCCAATGGAGGTCTTGGGCATGGAGGATGATGCGAATTTCTTCATGTACTTAGGAGTGACATATCTGTACTCCCTCCATTCTCTAGCCCATCACCTCTCTATCCTCTGAATGCGCACTTTGCGCTCATTCTTGGTCTCCTCACCATTGTTGGCCTCATCAGGAGTGCAATACCCTGCATAGATTTCATCAGGAATTTCAAACGCTGTGTTGACTTCCAAATTCTTTCCACCCTTCTGAGGTTTCTTGCCGTCAGCCATTTTCTTCAGCTTAGGAATCTGAACAATAGAATTCTCTGAAGAGGTGTGTAACTTTTCTTCGAGGAACGCTGCAAATGAGTTAAGTTGATGAGAACCTAGTGATTCAGCAGTGGACATGTGTACCTGTGAACAGAGTATAGGTGCGAAGAATTTGGAGAGGTCATATGCGTTGTCAGAAGTTTTTGCAAAAAGAACAAGTTTGAGGAATTTGACCAGATGAGTCTTGAGGAATTTCACTTAAGCATTTTTGTCTTAGGTTCCAGAGTTGTACAGATTGAAAATCCACACATTTGAGGAATCTTGAAGAAAAATGTTGCTTAGGGAAACAGATCAAGAACAGATGTTGTGAGAGGTGTTTAGTGTGTGAAGATTTGAAGAATAAACACCTTTTGAAGATTTTGTAGAAAACATCAGAATCAACAAGGGCGGTAAAAGTCAATTTTAATTACCCTTGACGAAGAACACGACGAACTGTGAAGTGTAGATTTAGAAGCTCGTCGGTTCGGATCTTCCACACCCTAACTTGGCAGAGGAAGACAGTACGGCGGCGGCGGAGTGAAGAAATTCGCGGCCGGCGCGAGTACGACGGCGACGACGTCGAGGCAGTGAAGCTCTTTCTCACCGGCGATGATGGAAGTAGCGGCGGCGCTAGGTTTTGAGATCTCGAGCGAGGGAGCGAGGTCGAGCGGAGTAAAACCGAAGTGAGGAAGGGAGGGCGTATTTATAGCCGTGGTGAAAAACTGCTCGCCCGAGGAAATTGGACGAACGTGCCCCTGACCCTTCTCATTCGCGTGACATGTGTCACCCACGTACTGAGAGGTGGCGATCATGTGAGATCGTGGGTGAATAGATAAACATATCATGGAATGCGGAACGATTTGAGCGGCAAAAGCCAAAAATTCAGATTGGAATATTTTAAGGTTTCGTTCGCAAATCCTTCAGCTGACAAGGACACAGTGAAGATTTTGAACGGGTTTCAAATAAAACGCACATGAAGAATTTGTGAATAGTCTGGGTTGACTTTAGCATAGAGGGGGTAGGGTCTGATCACATTCACTTAGCAGAAAAGGCAACATGAAGAATTAGCAATAAGTGAATGTTGTAGAGGACATAAATTCATATATATATATATAGACATTGAAGAACAACAACGAAAAGAGCGAAGACATTGAAAAGTTGAAGAAATTGAACAACTGAGGAATTTCAAAAACTAAAGAAAAACTCAAATTGAAGGTTTTCAACTTTGTCTGTATAAGAATGATGATTTCAGACATCGCATACAATTGTCATAGGGCTCTGAGAATCAAATTCTTCGTTAATTTCTTCACACTTAGAGTCTTAGTCTTCATTGATTGAAGAAAAACGTTTCTTCGTGTGTTGCACATCTAAGTCATCAATTTTGCATAAGTGTTAGGATGTGTGTCCTTTTCAAAGGACATTCGAAGATTCTAGGATATTTAGCTCACACCGCAACTTGCTAAATCTCTTCTCATCCAAGGGCTTTGTGAAGATATCGGCTAGCTGTTCTTCAGTCTTCACATGCTCAATAGAGATGTTGCCCTTCAACACATGATCATGAAGAAAATGATGACGAATCTGAATGTGCTTTGTCTTCGAGTGCTGAACTGGGTTATGAGCAATCTTGATAGCACTCTCATTGTCACAATAGAGAGGCACATTCTTCATGTTGACGCCGTAGTCCTTGAGGGTTTGCTTCATCCATAACAATTGAGCACAGCAAGAACCAGCAGCAATGTACTCAGCTTCAGCAATAGACGGTGATACACAGTTCTGTTTCTTCGAGGACCAACAGACCAAGGATCGTTCGAGGAAATGGCATGTGCCTGATGTTGACTTGCGGTCCACATGATCACCAGCATAGTCAGAGTCTGAATATCCAATGAGATCAAAAACCGAGCCCTTGGGATACCATAATCCAAGTGTTGGTGTGTGAGCTAGATTTCGAAGAATATGCTTCGTAGCCTTATGGTGTGATTCCTTCGGTGTAGATTGAAATCGGGCACACATGCAAACACTAAGCATAATATCTGGCCTAGATGCACATAAATACAATAAAGAACCAATCATGGAGCGGTATACCTTTTGATCGAAGTCAATACCATTTTCATCAGTGCATAGATGGCCATTTGTGGGCATAGGGATTTTGACTCCTTTGCAATCTTGCATGCCAAATTTCCCTAGTACATCCTTGAGGTATTTCTCCTGAGATATGAATATGCCATTGCGCTGTTAACGAATTTGAAGATCTAAGAAGAATTTCAATTCTCCCATCATACACATTTGATATTCTTCACTCATCATATAGGCAAATTCATCACTATAACATTGGTCAGTACAGCCGAAAATGATATCATCAACATATATTTGGCACACAAACAATTCACTATCATAAGATTTAGTGAAAAGGTTTGGGTCAAGTGAACCGGGTTTGAAGCCTTTCTTCATGAGGAATTCCTTCAAAGTATCATACCACACCCGAGGGGCCTGCTTGAGGCCATAGAGGGCCTTATTGAGTCTGAAGACTTTGTTAGGATGCTTTGGATCTTCAAAACCTGGGTGTTGAGCAACATATACTTCTTCCTCAAGCTTACCATTGAGGAATGCACTTTTCACATCCATTTGATATAAAGTGATATCATGATGGTTGGCATAAGCAAGTAATATGCGAATGGCCTCAAGTCTAGCAACAGGTGCAAAAGTTTCATCAAAATCAATTCCTTCAACCTGTGTGTAGCCTTGAGCTACAAGCCGTGCCTTATTCCTCACCACAAGGCCATTTTCATCTTGCTTGTTGCGGTAGATCCACTTTGTGCCAATGATATTGTGCTTGCGAGGGTCTGGACGTTTGACCAGTTCCCAGACGTTGTTGAGCTCGAATTGATGTAATTCCTCTTGCATAGCTTGAATCCATTCAGGCTCCAGAAATGCTTCATCAACCTTAGCGGGCTTTGTGATAGAGACGAAAGCAAAGTGCCCACAAAAGTTAGACAAATGTGAAGCTTTTGAGCGCGTGAGAGGACCTGGTGTGTTGATGTCGCTGATGATTTCTCAATCTGCACTTCATTTGCAACGCGAGGATGAGCGGGTTGTCGTCGAGGAATTGGATCAGCATTTTCCTCAGCACCATTTTCCTCAGGTGCATCAGCATGATGTTCTTCACGTTCTGGAATGACTTCTTCAGCAGATTCTTCGGTAGGAATGACATCCTCGGTGGCCTCGAACTTGATGGTTTCCTCCGGTGACTGTTCATCTAGCACAGGAGGTAGGTGCTCTCTTTGCGAGCCATTAGTTTCATCGAACCGCACATCTATAGTTCCAACAAACTTGTGGTGAACTGTGTTGAAGACTCTATAGGAGTGCGAGTCCTTTCCGTAACCAAGCATAAAACATTGGGTTTCTTGTCAGTGAGGAGTTCATATGCAGTCTTCTTGAAGAATTTGTGAAGATATACCTTGTTGATGATGTGGCACGCAGTATCAATTGCCTCAATCCAGAAGTGATGAGACATCTTGTATTCATCAAGCATAGTGCGAGCCGTCTCAACAAGAGTCCTGTTCTTGCGCTCCACGATGCCATTCTGCTGAGGAGTATAAGGAGCAGATAACTCATGAGTAATACCAAGTTCATCAAGATAGTCATCAAGACCAGTATTCTTGAACTCAGTTCCATTGTCACTTCTGATGTGCTTTATCTTCACACCAAAGTTGGTTGAAGCCCTCGAGGAAAATCCTTTGAAGAATTCCTGCACTTCACATTTGTAAGTGACAATATGCACCCATGTGTAACGAGAGTAATCATCAACAATAACAAAGCCATATAAATATGCTTCATTAGTGAAAGCAGAGTAATGGTTAGGACCGAAGAGATCCATGTGAAGCAATTCAAATGGTCGAGTGGTAGTCATGATAGTCTTCGCTGGATGCTTGGCATTGGTCATCTTTCCAGCTTCACAGGCTCCGCACAAGTGATCCTTGAGGAATTTGACATTCTCAATGCCAATGACATGCTTCTTCTTCGCGAGCGTGTGCAAGTTCCTCATGCCAGCATGACCAAGTCGTCGATGCCATAGCCAGCCTTCTGAAGCTTTTGCAAGTAGACATATAGCTGGTTGTGGTCCTGTAGAGAAATCAACAATATACAGATCTCCTCTCCTAAAGCGTTCGAAGACTTTGGAATTGTCAGCTTCCATGATCACAACACAACGATACTTGCCAAAGATAACAACCATATCAAGATCACAAAGCATTGAGACTGACATGAGGTTGTATCCTAAGGACTCGACAAGCATGACTTTGTCCATGTGTCAATCCTTTGAGATCACAACCTTACCTAGACCCAATACCTTGCTTTTTCCTTTGTCAACGAAGATGATATGCTTCAGATGTGATGGAGATAAGGGAACATCCATCAATAGGTTCTTGTCACCAGTCATGTGATTCGTACATCCATTATCGAGGACCCACTCAGTGCCTTTGGGTAGATCATCCTACAGATGAATTAGTGCAACTTACGAACTCATATACTTCATCAGTGAAGAATATGACATCAATTTCATCAGATCAATTTCATCAAGCAATAGAATCGATAAAGCAGTAAGAGGACGTGAGAAATGAGGATTCATTTCTTCATGATTAGACTGTGTCCTTTCAGGCATACTCAGGTCTCCAGCAAATTCTTCAGATGATTAAGTACGTCTGGATACCTGACCCTGCATAAGAGATTAGTTCTTTTTCTTCACCACCCACATCTGAAGGGGTGGCAAAGAGTTCATCATTCTGCTAGCTCCATAAGAGAAAGGTGGCATAGAAGCCAGTCCACTTCGTTTCACATGAGAGGAGTTAGGGTAAGCATATGAATAAGCAGAGAAATTCTTCGAGGACTTATGAACATAATGGTTAGAAGAATAATGCTCATATTCATAGCCCTTAGATCTTCCCTGCGAAACAGAAGTGTTAGCACGATGATGTTCATACGAGGACTTTGATCCTTTTGAGGAATTTGATCCATGTGAGGAATTTGGTCCATATGAAGAATTTGATCTGGGGTTCCTATTCTTCATAGGTGGTGTCATGATGACATTCACCTGAAGACTTTCAAGGCACCTTTTGGGAAACCAGATTTTCTTCATAGGAGAACCGTTCCTGCAGTTAGTGCCAACATATCTAGCAAATACTTCACCATTTTGATTCTTGAATAGTTTATAGTTGGAGTCAAATGACTCATCAGTAGAATGAGGATATTCACATGTAAAGCCAGATAAAGTAGATGGATCTACTGGAGGTCCCTTTGCAGCAACCCATGAGGTTTTGGGGTACTGCTCAGGCTTCCAGTATGTTCCATCAGCATTGAGTTTCCTCTCAAAGGCAATACCCTCTTTCCTAGGGTTCCTGTTGAGGATTTACTTTTTAAGCACATCACAAAGAGCCTGATGCCCTTTGAGGCTTTTGTACATGCCTGTCATATACAATTCCTTCAGTCCTGCATTGTCAGTGATACTAGCAATATCCTTAGATGAGGAATTAGTGATAGCAGAGATAGGTGAAGAATTTGTAGTAGTAGAAGCATTTGAACATTTAGGTGAAGAATTAGCATATTCACGTTCAATGCACTTCAAACATGGAGGAATAAATTCTTCTTGAGTAGCGCTAATTTGTTGAGCAAGTAATGAATCACGCTCCTTCTGAAGATCTTCATAACTCACCCTTAGCTTTTCAAGATCTTGCTTTCTTTGAAGAAATTCATAAGAAAGCTTCTCATGATCAGCTAAGAGAGTGTTATGATGACTTTGAAGATTGTCAAACTTGGACTGAAGTCTCTGAAGATTTTCAGTCAAAGTTTTAGTGCGATCCATTTCTTCACCCAACATATCATCACTTTTGTCTAGCATGTTTTGAACCTTTTCAAAAGCCTTTTGTTGTTTCACAATTTTTTTAGCAAGTTTAGAGTAGCTAGGATTGAAGTTTTCATCAGATTCATCCTCACTTGATTCAGAGGAGGGATATTTGAGTACCTTGGCACCCTTTGCCATGAAGCAATAGGTGGGAGCGTAGTCATCATCGTCGTCATCAGCCTTGTTGTGGAAGCCATTTTCTTCAGTGTTGAATATGGACTTGCTGACGAACGCAGTAGCGAGGGCTAGGCTTGCCACACCAGATTCTGACTCCTCAGATGCCTCTTCTTCCTCATGTTCCTCAGATTCAGCTTCAGAGTCCATTTCCTTGCCAATGAATGCCCGAGCCTTCTTAGAGCTGCTCTTCTTGTGAGATGAAGACTTCCAGGATTTTGGTGATGAAGACTTTGAAGATTTCTTCTTCTTCTTTGAGTCATCAGAACTGTAATCCTTGTATTTATTCTTCTTTGATTCCTTTTCCCACTGAGGACAATCTTGAATGTAGTGACTTGGTTTCTTGCATTTGTGGCATAACCTCTTCTTGTAGTCACGGGAAGAGTAATCATCACTCCTTGAGGATTTTCTAAAGCGACCACGCCTTGAGAACTTCTGAAATTTCTTCACGAGCAACGCTAGCTCCTAGCTCAGTTCTTCAGGATCACCAAGGCTGCTACCAGAATCTTCACCTTCAGATTCAGAGACTGCCTTGGCCTTCAGGGCGTGTGATCTGCCATAGCTCGAACCATAGAGATCTCTCTTATCAGCAAGCTAAAACTCATGAGTGTTTAGCCTCTCGAGGATATCAGCGGGATCAAGTGACTTGTAATCTCCACGTTCTTGTATCATTAGTGCCAGAGTATCAAATGAGGAATCAAGCAATCTCAGCAATTTCTTCACCACCTCATGGTCGGTGATGTCAGTGGCACCAAGTGCTTGAAGCTCATTTGAGATGTCAGTGAGGCGATCGAAGGTTTGCTGAACATTTTCATTGTCGAGTCTTTTGAAGCGGTTGAAGAGATTGCGAAGAACGTCAACACGAGAGTCACGTTGTGTCGAGACTCCTTCATTTACTTTGGACAGCCTATCCCAGATAAGCTTAGCAGTTTCCAAAAGCACTCACTCTGCCATACTGCCCTTTACTCAGATGGCACATATGATGTTCTTCACTTGGGAATCGAGTTGCTTGAATCTCTTCACATCAGCAGCATTCACAGAAGGTGTGACAGAGGGAACACCATTTTCCACAACATACCAGAGATCGTTGTCAATTGCCTCAAGATGCATTCGCATCTTATTCGTCTAGTAGGGGTAGTCCGTCCCATCGAACGTAGGACACCCAGCAGAGACCTTGATCATACCTGCGGTCGACATAACTAAAACTCCAGGCGGTTAAACAAAAATCAGACAGAACAAGGGAGTACCTTGCTCTGATACCAATTGAAAGTGCGTTATATCGACTAGAGGGGGGTGAATAGGCGATTTTTATGAATTCTTCACTGAGGAATTTCAGGGTGAGGAAATTCCTAAGCAAAGAACTACTTGCAGCGGAATAAGTACTCAGATGCAAACATAACTGATCATAAGCATGGTTATCATGATGAAATGAAAACAAGCACAGAGTACGGAAAGCGTAAACACAGGATAAACAGGATGGAGACAAACAGACTGAAGAAATTGAACTAAGGAAATTGAGAAAGTCTTCAGCCAAAGTCTTCAAACAGATATGAACAAGCACACAACATAGTAATGAGGAAATGAAAGAGCTGAGGAAATAGAACCAGTAGGCTTGGTGAAAACAATGATTTGGTAGACTATTTCCAACTGCTGTGACAATTGTACGTCTGGTTGGAGCGGCTAGGTATTTAAACCTGAGGACACACAGTCCTCACCGTATTGTCCTTGAGCTAAGGTCACACAGACCTCGCCCAATCACTCGTGATAAGTCTTCAGGTGACTTCCAAACCTTCACAAACTCGGTACTCGGCGAGCCACAATTTCTTCTTGGATGCTCTAGACCATGACGCCTAACCGCCTGGAAGATGCATAGTCTTCAAAGGTAACAAGCGTCGGATGCACGCAGGATCAATCTCTTCAGTGATGCTCAATCACTTTGGGTTTGTAGGTGTTTGGGTTTGGGTTTTCCTCACTTGATGATTTTCGCTCAAAGTCCTCGGAGGATGGGATGCTCTCAAATGACAAGTGTCAGTTTCTCTCGGAGCAGCCAACCAGCTAGTGGTTGTAGGGGGCGGCTATTTATAGCCTAGGGAGCATCCCGACATGATAAGACATAAATGCCCTTCAATGATATGACCGTTAGGTGGGTAGATATTTTGGGACAACTAGCTCGTAGCTCAGCAACAGTCGGAAATTTGACTATCAAATTCCTCAGGGCTATCATGTTCCTCACTTGTAGGCAATTCGCATTGGCGAATTCCTAACTCCTCAGTCAGAACAAATTCCTCAGAGACCAGAAGAACTTTGTCTCTGTCACTGAAGAAATTGACTGAGCTGTATGAGATTTCCAATGGCTTCACTCGAAGGGATTGGTAGGTGTAGGATTTTCAGTTGAGCATCACATGGAAATTTTTCCTTAGTATTTCCTCAACCCCCTTTAACAGTACGGTGTTTCCTATGACTCAAGAAAGAGAAAATGAAACTACGAAAAAAAAGTCTTCACGCTTCATGTTCCTCGTATGAATACCAAGTCTTCATGGTCACACCAATTTCTTCACTTTCAAAGTCTTCAGAAAGTCTTCAGAAATCCAAAGTCTTCAGTCGAAGAACTTCATTTTTAGGGGTCGACTTTCTCTGTAATTATCAAACTCCTCATAGACTTATAGACCTGTGTACACTTACAAACGCATCAGTCCCTTATCCTATAAGTCTTCAATACACCAAAATCACTAAGGGGCACTAGATGCACTTACAAGAACCCCGTTGCAGACAACTTATCTAGGTTAGAGAATGTTCTTGATGACCCACTACGTATTGATGATAGCTTTCCTGATGAACAATTAGTTATCATAAATGGTTCTCATACGGCTCCATGGTATGCTGATTATGCCAATTACATTGTTGCTAAATTTATACCACCTAGTTTCACATACCAGCAAAAGACAAAGTTTTTCTATGATTTAAGACATTACTTCTGGGATGACCCACACCTTTATAAAGAAGGAGTAGATGGTGTTATTAGACGTTGTGTACCTGAACATGAACAGGAACAGATCCTATGCAAGTGTCACTCTTGAGGCTTATGGAGGACACCACGCTGGAGATAGAACTGCACATAAGGTATTGCAATCCGGTTTTTATTGGCCTACTCTCTTCAAATATGCCCGTAAGTTTGTCTTGTCTTGCGATGAATGTCAAATAATTGGTAATATTAGTAGACGTCAAGAAATGCCTATGAATAATTCACTTGTTATTGAACCATTTGATGTTTGGGGCTTTGATTATATGGGACCGTTTCCTTCCTCTAATGGGTATACACATATTTTAGTTGTTGTTGATTACGTTACTAAGTGGGTAGAAGCTATTCCAACTAGTAGTGCTGATCATAACACCTCTATTAAGATGCTTAAAGAAGTTATTTTTCTGAGGTTTGGAGTCCCTAGATATTTAATGACTGATGGTGGTTCACATTTTATTCATGGTGCGTTTCGTAAAATGCTTGCTAAGTATGATGTTAATCATAGAATTGCATCTCCATACCATCCACAATCTAGTGGTCAAGTAGAACTAAGTAATAGGGAGATTAAATTAATTTTGCAAAAGACTGTTAATAGATAAATAAAGAATTGGTCCAAAAAACTTGATGATGCATTATGGGCCTATAGAACTGCATATAAAAATCCTATGGGTATGTCTCCGTATAAAATGGTCTATGGAAAAGCATGTCACTTACCTCTCGAACTAGAACATAAGGCATATTGGGCCATTAAAGAGCTCAATTATGATTTCAAACTTGCCAGTGAAAAGAGGCTATTTGACATTAGCTCACTTGATGAATGGAGAACTGTTTAAAGAAGAAGTTAAAGATGGCATGACAAAAGGATACAAAAGCATGAGTTTAATGTAGGTGATTATGTTTTGCTATACAACTCTCGTTTAAGATTTTTTGCAAGAAAACTCCTCTCTAAATGGGAAGGCCCTTACGTTATCGAGGAGGTCTATCGTTCCGGTGCCATAAAAACCAACAACTTCGAAGGCACAAATCCAAAGGTGGTGAACGGTCAAAGAATCAAACATTATATCTCAGGTAATCCCATAAATGTTGAAACCAATGTTATTGAAACTGTAACCCCGGAGGAATATATAAGGGACACTTTCCAGAACGTTTCATATTCCGAAAAGGAATAGGTATGTGGTACGGTAAGTAAACCGACTCCAAAACAGTTCTAATGGCAATTTTTCTCCATTTCGGAATATTTAAGAATATAGGAAAATAAGTAGTCTGAAAGGGACACGAGGCATCCACGAGGGTGGAGGGCGCGCCCCCTGCCTCGTGGGCACCTCGTGTGCCCTCCAGACTCCGTTTTCTTGCACGATACTTCTTTTGGTCGGTAAAAATTCATTATATAATCTCCCGAAAGTTTTGACCACCGTACCACGCAAATATCCTCTATTTTTGTTTCGAGTTGTTTTCTGCCAGAGTTGTCAAGGCCAGGCATCATGTCATCCCCCTCCTCCAACAATGAGGGCGATGATGCTTGGCTAATGAAGATAGAGCTGAAGAGAGAAGAACCCGGGGAGATCAACAAGGATGATAGGATCAAGAAGGCCACGGAGGATCAAGCTCCGGCAGCAGAAGAAGAAGACATCCTTCAACCTCATTACAATCTTCTTACCCCTACTGAAATTGAAGCTTTCAAGATGATTGAAATCGTTCAGGTGCAGAACAAGTATCTAACTCGCGAAAATATTCTGTTGCAAGAGCATATCACCGCACTCAAGGGCATTATTCGTAAGTTGGAGCACCTCCTACGCTCGATGTTGGACGACAAGCCTACGTCATCAACAACCCCATCTTCACCACCTCCGAAGAAAGAGACATAAATACATGGGTATGGGCACTCCCCTTGGCAACTGCCAAGCTTGGGGAAAATGCCCCGGTATTGTATCACCATCACACTCCTATCTTTACCGTTTTTCTTAGTTCAATCCTTTTGGTAATATCTTGATCTAGTAGAATAAAGTTTTAGTATGATCTAGTTTGAGTTTTGCTTTATGATCCTTCTATGTAATCGAGTCCGTGAGCTATATATAATAAAGATTAGTTTTGAGCCAAGGGCTTGATTATCTTGCTATGATCTTGAGGGAATAAAAATAAAAAGAGAAGAGAAAGAATAAAAATTTAAAGAGATCATATTGATCTTATGGAGAGTAATGACTTCACATATAAAAGAGTATGATGAATAAAAGTTGTTGAGAGTTGACAAACATAGTTTTGGTCATTGCTGCAATTAATAGGAAGTAATAAAGAAAGAGAGGTTTTCACATATAAATATACTATCTTGGACATCTTTTATGATTGTGAGCACTCATTAAAATATGACATGCTAAAAAGTTGATGTTGGACAAGGAAGACAACGTAATGGGTTATGTTTTCTTATATCCGAAATAAAGTATATTGTCATGGATCATCCAACATGTTGAGCTTGCCTTTCCCCCTCATGCTAGCCAAATTCTTTGCACCAAGAAGAGATACTACTTGTGCTTCCAAATATCCTTAAAACCGGTTTTGCCATGAGAGTCCACTATATCTACCTATGGATTGAGTAAGATCCTTCAAGTAAGTTGTCATTGTTGCATGTAATAAAAATTGCTCTCTAAATATGTATGATTTATTAGTGTGGAGAAAATAAGCTTTATACGATCTTGTGATATGGAAGCAATGTAAGCGACGGACTACATAATAAAGGTCCATATCACAAGTGGCAATATAAAGTGACGTTCTTTTGCATTAAGATTTCGTGCATCCAACCATAAAAGCACATGACAACCTCTGCTTCCCTCTGCGAAGGGCCTATCTTTTATTCTTATCTTATACCTTATACAAGAGTCATGGTGATCTTCACCTTTCCTTTTTTACATTTTATCCTTTGGGAAGCACATTGTGTTGGAAAGATCCTGATATATATATATCCAATTGGATGTAAGTTATCATAAACTATTATTATTGAGGCAACACTATAAGCCCCTATCTTTCTCTGTGTCCGATTAAAACTCCATACCCATAAGTATTGCTTGAGTGTTAGCAATTGTGAAAGACTAAATGATAGTTGAGTATGTGAACTTGCTGAAAAGCTCTTATATATTGACTCTTTCCGATGTTATGATAAATTGCAAATGCATCAATGACCGAGATCATAGTTTGTTAGTTCTCAATGAAGTTTCTGATTCATACTTGACAATGTGAATAGATTGTTACTTTAGCATAAGAAATCATATGACAATATATAAAAGTTGATGTTATAAGAATGATCATGATGCCCTCATGTCCGTATTTTATTTTATCGACACCTCTATCTCTAAACATGTGGACATATTTTTCATTATCGGCTTCTGCTTGAGGACAAGCGAGGACTAAGCTTGGGGGAGTTGATAAGTCCATTTTGCATCATGCTTTTATATCGATATTTATTGCATTATGGGATGTTATTACACATTATATCACAATACTTATGCATATTCTCTCTTATTTTACAAGGTTTACACGAAGAGGGAGAATGCCAGCAGCTGGAATTCTGGGCTGGAAAAGGAGCAAATATTAGAGACCTATTCTGCACAACTCCAAAAGTCCTGAAACTAAGTCAGTTTTGGAATATATAAAAAATATTGGGCGGAGAAAGCACCAGAGGGGGGCCACCCACCGTCCACGAGGGTGGGGGCGCGCCCTACCCCCTGGGCGCGCCCCCTGCCTCATGGGCCCCCCTGGCAGGCCACCGGTGCCCATCTTTGGCTATATGAAGCCTTCCGCCCTGGAAAATATCAGAAGCAAGCTTTCGGGACGAAGCACCGCCGCCACGAGGCAGAACCTGGCGAAACCAATCTAGGGCTTCGGCGGAACTGTTCTGCCGGGGAAACATCCCTCCGGGAGGGGGAAATCATCACCATCGTCATCATCATTGATCTTCTCATTGGGAGGGGGTCAATCTCCATCAACATCTTCACCAGCACCATCTCCTCTAAAACCCTAGTTCATCTCTTGTATCCAATCTTGGTCCCAAAACCTCAGATTGGTACCTGTGGGTTGCTAGTAGTGTTGATTACTCCTTGTAGTTGATGCTAGTTGGTTTATTTGGTGGAAGATCATATGTTCATATCCTTTATGCATATTAATACCCCTCTGATCATGAACATGAATATGATTTGTGAGTAGTTACGTTTGTTCCTGAGGACATGGGAGAAGTCTTGCTATAAGTAGTCATGTGAATTTGGTATTCGTTCGATATTTTGATGAGATGTATGTTGTCTTTCCTCTAGTGGTGTTATGTGAACATTGACTACATGACACTTGACCATTGTTTGGGCCTAAAGGAAGGCATTGGGAAGTAATAAGTAGATGGTGGGTTGCTAGAGTGACAGAAGCTTAAACCCTAGTTTATGCGTTGCTTTGTAAGGGGCTGATTTGGATCCATATGTTTCATGCTATGGTTAGGTTTACCTTAATACTTCTTTTGTAGTTGAGGATGCTTGCAATAGGGGTTAATCATAAGTGGGATGCTTGTCCAAGGAAGGGCAGTACCCAAGCACCGGTCCACCCACATATCAAATTATCAAAGTAACGAACGCGAATCATATGAGCGTGATGAAAACTAGCTTGACGATAATTCCCATGTGTCCTCGGGAGCGTTTTCCTTTATATAAGAGTTTGTCTAGGCTTGTCCTTTGCTACAGAAAGGATTGGGCCATCTTGCTACACCTTATTTACTTTTATTACTTGTTACCCGTTACAAATTACCTTATCACAAAACTATCTGTTACCGATAATTTCAGTGCTTGCAGAGAATACCTTACTGAAAACCGCTTGTCATTTCCTTCTCCTCCTCGTTGGGTTCGACACTCTTACTTATCGAAAGTACTATGATACATCCCCTATACTTGTGGGTCATCACATGTCCGACGCCATGAGAGGGTCCAAGCTGCTACGCAAGGTTCTTTTCCAGTGACGACGCGACAGAGTTCAGCTATCAACAAGGTCCTCTAATGCCCCTCTTCTTCTTCCCTTGGTTAGGTTTGATTCGATTTGGATGCTGTGTTGCTCTTAGTCACGTGGGTATGATTTGTTTTCTCACACAGGTCGTCGTCTTCGTCAAGGCCTGGAGCTGGCTGCGACCAAGGACGGATCGGCTACCTCTAGATCGTCGTTATTGAGTGCATTGTTTGATGCATAGTATAGTTATGCTTTATGTCATCAATTTAGTGACTAGATGTGCTATGTTTGTTCACTTGTGCTAGCGAGCCATGAGGCGCCTATCGGCAAGGCTTAGAAAAGCCTTAATTTTAGGCTCTCTTCCTTCACTGAAGTGATTCACCCGGTCTAGTATCATGTTAGCATTTTTCAAATGGAGCAAAGCGGGAGAACAAACTAGAATTTTTTGAAATGGAGCTAAGCAAACAATGACATTGGAGTTTTTGAACGAATTTTAAAAATTGAAGGAAACACCTTGGTTCAATGCATGGTCAGATAACTTCACTTTATCTCGTAATATACAATGTAGCATCCACTATGCACTTATATTACTTTTCACAAGTCGCTTTGTGCTTCAAATCCTGTTTTTGGGAAAGCATGTAGGCATCAAAGTATGTTTAGGTCCTATAGCTTTTGCTATATTTGCTTTCACCAGACAATGGAAATGAGTTTAAGTCTATAAATCATAGGAGCATTTATTTGAATGCCATGGTTAGTAAACAAATATAGCTAGGGTTTTTGTCAGTTTTGCAGTTAGTTGTGCTACACTACTCAATTTTGCTATTAGAAATGTCAACTACTCAAAAAATTCAGTCGGCACCATTACCGTCCATTCAAAGGCCATTGACCGAGATAAAATGACCAAAATAACCCTCGACCCCCTTGTCAAAGTCCCCTCTACACCTCTGAAAGTGATACTATCCTTGGGTGGTTTTGGTAATTCCTAACAACATATAGCTCATTGAGCTAATGCTATTTCAAGATCAATATTTCAGGAAATCTCAATGATTGGCATGGCATGGATTAGAAATGTGGACCCCTCAAAATGCTAAGGACAAAAGACTGGCTCAAGCTCTAAAGCTCAAGACTCTACATTTTACCTTTAGTGATCCAAGATCACATTGAGTCCATAGAAAAAGCCAATACTATTAAAAGGGGATGAGGTGTTGCTTAATGGCTTGCTTGCTCAAAATGCTTAGTGATATGCTCCAAAAACCCTCAACTACTTTCTCATATCCACATATGTCCCAAACCAAAAGTTAAACTCGGCCCCACCGAAACATTCTATCCGGCGCCACCGAGTTCTCTTGACATAGCCACTGCAACAAACCCTAATCACTTTGGTCTCACCGATAGGGATCTCGGTCTCACCAAGATGGGATTACAAACTCTCTGTTTCCCTTCATAATGTTTCGGTCCAACCGAGATGAGTGATCGGTCCCACCGAGTTCGCAATGCAAACTCTCTGTGTTCCCTTTCGTAACGTTTTGGTCCCACCGAGTTTGCCTGACCAACTCTCTGTTAGCTTATTACCAAAATTGGTCCCACCGAGTTTGTGTAATCGGTCTCACCGAGATTACGTTATGCCCTAACCCTAATGAAATCGGTTCCACTGAGTTGACATGTCGGTCCCACCGAAAATCCTAACGTTCACATTTTGAACTAAATCGGTTTGACCGAGTTTCATTATTCGGTCCCACCGAGTTTGGTGATTTGTGTGTAACGGTTAGATTTTGTGTGGAGGCTATATATACCCCTCCATCCACTCTTCATTCGAGGAGAGAGCCATCAGAACATGCCTACAACTCCAGCATACATTTTCTGAGAGAGAACCACCTACTAATGTGTTGAGGTCAAGATATTCCATTCCAACCACATAAATCTTGATCTCTAGCCTTCTCCAACTTGCTTTCCACTCAAATCATCTTTCCACCAAATCCAAATCTATGAGAGATAGTTGAGTGTTGGGGAGACTATCATTTAAAGCACAAGAGCAAGGAGATCATCATCAATACACCATTTATTACCTTTTGGAGAGTGGCGTCTCCTAGATTGGTTAGGTGTCACTTGGGAGCCTCCGTCAAGATTGTGGAGTTGAACCAAGGAGTTTGTATGGGCAAGGAGATCGCCTACTTCGTGAAGATCTATGTAACATCCCAAAATTTCTAAATTTTGGAATGTTATATTAAATAAATAGATTTGTTTGATTGTGGTGTGGTTGCTTGTGTGAAATTGAGTGAAATTCGAAACTTTTTGAAAGTTAAATGAGAGGGAATAAAAGGACTTTCCCAAACTTTCATTTTGCATTTATGATCTCCGTGAATTCAAATTCTCTTCAAATACAAAACCCTAGAGAGAAGATGACATGACTTCTTCCATTTAATTAAATGAAAAGGGTTTTTGAAAACATTTGAATTTCATTTGAAAATATTTCAAGTTCAGAACTTTAAGCAACTCAATGATTTTCATGAGAGAAGATAAAATGACTTCTTCAAAACATATGAAATATGAGTTGGAAGTTTAAACGGATCAAATTTAAAATCCTTTTGAAATTATTTTCAATTTGGAGTTATTGGACTTTTATTCAAATTATTTTTCTCCAAAAATAAAATATATGGAAATTAGGGTAAAATGATTCCCTACATCAGAAAATTGGAGAGAAATAAATTTGAATTAATTTGGTATTTTTAAAATGATTTTTATTGGATTTTATTAGAGCAGTAGCACTCTTTGCTTTATTTAACTTTGTGTGGATTTTATTTGACATTAGAAAAATGTTCAAGTTATAGAAAATATTTTTCTGAAAATTTTGATATATTATATGCCTATATAAGTTTTTAATTTTTTGTTTTTATTATTTTAGTTTGTCTGGAAAAATGTTTTTTTTAACTTTTCTCCTCCGCCACCGAACGGGGCCGGCCCAACAGGCCATGGCCTAGCCCAGCCAGCGCGCCGCCACCTTCCTCCTCGTGTGCCCCAGCGGGACTCGCCGGAGTCCGCCGCCCCCACGGCGCCCGTCACCCCCTCTTCCACGCCACCAGCTCCCCTCCCCTCGCCCTTTTAAGGCCGACCCCGACGCCCCTCGCCCCCTCTCTCTCCTCCCCGCTGTCACGCCGCCGCCGTCCGCATCTCGCCGCCGCCGCACTCCGCAGCGCCTCGCCGCCGCGCCGCCGCTCGCTGCTGCCGCACCACCCCGCCGCCCGCGCCGCCGTAGCCGCAGTCGCAGCTGCCCGCGTCACCGCGGCCCGCCTCGCCGGAGTCCGCCGCCTCACCGGAGCTGCTACCGGTTTTCCCAGCCGAACCGCCCGAACGGTAAAAAAAACCGCAAAAGCCCGAACCGGTTTTTCCTTTTTTGATCGGTATTCTGTTTAGTTAGTCCTATTTAGTGAACGTTCGCTGGTTAGGTCTTCACAGCGAACGATTTTCGTTCGTTAACGCTCTGTAACGAACGTTCGTTCTTTAGGTTTTTCTTTTCATTTTTATTTTCGGCCAGGGACCTATCTGTGATGATTTTATTTACAGATTAGTCCCTGATTTTCAAACGATCACTGCTTTTCGCTCGTTTGTCCAAATCCAACGAAACCAACGCCCACTTCTTTGTTATGATCTCCTCTATCTCGTAAAACAACTTAAACATGTTTTTGAAAGTTATAAAAATTTGATTTCAAACATATTTGTATTCAAACTTTTGTTGTTCATAACTCAAGTTTTATAACTCTGATTTAGTTTATTCTTTTTGCAAATCGAAGCTCTTGACCTAAACTTTCTAATAAGGCCAAATACACATAATATTTGTACTGTTAGAAATCGTTTTATGTTGCAAGAGTTATTTGCTTGGTTTTGAATCTTTCCGAATTGTTTTGTTCGTACTTTCCGATCTTTGAGTGATTGCTTATGTGTGGTTACTATTGTTTGCTTACGATAGATTGACCGGAGTGTGATGAGTAGAACTATCAAGAGTTTTGAGTGCGAATCATCTTCATCAACAGTACAGGCAAGTTCACACTTTGATCATATCCCTTACATACCCAGTTTTATGCATTAGTTTCACCCTCAAACATTGCATGAGTAGGATTGATAACATGTGGGTATTGGGAAGTAGTTTATGAGGTAGGAACCAATTGCCCCACACTCAAACCTTGGGAGTTACTTTTACGTTGCTTACATTGCTATGCTATGCTCGTAGACATGGTTTGGGTTTGAGTGTATCCATGACAGATGTGAGATTGTTAATTAATGGTTCAACTTAAGGTGGCAACTTTAATACACATCTGGGTGGATTGAGGCACCTGGGGAATTCCAGTGATTGCCTATATTTTTGGAAATCCCGGGGTACCGTGTGATTCTCCTATGGACTGCCACCCAGGCTCAAAGGGATCATAAGATTATTCATGCTAGAAACTTCCGTGTGCAGCCACATGCCATTATGGGCTCTGGCATAGTTAAGTTGTGGGAAACCTTTCCATGATGGGCTAGCAGATGTAGGGGATTGTAGGTGTACAGGCCTATCTATCGGTTAAGGGGACCTCTTCGGAAAGACTGTGTCTCGGTCATCCGTTTCTCAAACATCATGCAGTGCGAGAAATCAAACGGAGGAGATCGAGTCTTGTGGGGAAAAGTGCACAAACCTCTGCAGAGTGTACAAACTAATCATGATTAGTCGTGTCCCCGGTTATGGACATCTTGAGTATCTGGTTCTTGGATTATCATGTTGATCTCATCACTTCATAATTAATTTGTTGGGTTGTTAATGACTACTTTTAATTGGGATTGAGAGGGGGTTTACCTTCTCAATATTTTTCAACCAACTTTGTAGTTAAATAAATTATATTCCTTTGCAGTAGGGAAAAATTGGCTTTTCGCAAAAACATTATAACCATAGAGCTTTTCCACCAGCCATATATGCATCTAGTGATAGCTATTATTCATCATTATCCTATGGTGTGAATTTGCCAGTACATTCATTGTACTAACCCTTTGTGGCTGCAACGTCTCATGTTGCAGGATTTTCTCACGACGAGTAAGTGATACGTTAGGGTTACGATTTCTACACTCAACTTTGTCGTTGGTGTTGATGGGAATCCACAACCTTGTTACTTCCGCTATTTGGATTGAGGTAATAGTATTTACGTTACTTTATACATGTGATTTACCTCTGTTATAAATCCTCGAGTACTGTGTGTGTCAGCATACCGATCCAGGGATGACACTTAAGCACAGAGACTTGACCGTCTGAGGTCGGGTCGCTACAAGATGGTATCAGAGCACATGTTGACTGAAGGACGTGGCCCTAGAAACTGGCAAGCCCAAAGGAAAGATTTCTCTACAACTTCATTTTCAAAAAGATCTTTTACCTCTCTTCTCTTCTGAGTTTATTCAAATATTCCCTTTTAGTGAGACCATACCCTTTTCCTTTTTGACCACGAAGATTCGACTGAGGAGACCACTCCAAGAAGTACAAGATATCGGACAACTAAGACCACTTTGGAATGAAGAGGATTTTACGGAGCATTATAATAATGGAAACTACAACGGTTGAAGACTCCGAAGACTAGGAGAATTTGAAGGCTCTGAAGAATTTCCAGATTGGTATAGGAAGGCTACCCTTATGGATTTTGTCAGACTATGGAAGCCGTCAATACCCGAGATCAAGGTGTGTCAGAGAAAGACCGGAACATGGAGAGTTAGAAACTCAAAGTTTTGTCAAGAAAACCCTAAGGCATGAGATATCAACTATGGAATGATAGCTCATGGCAATGACAAGGGAAGAAACACGGCTATCCATGATGTTATCGCCCGCTTATGATATTGTCACCGTGCTGAGTTAAGCATGCATATGCATGGAAGGATTGGATGGTAGAAGGCTGATGGAGCATCTGTCAGCAAAAGATGAAGTTTTAACCTTAGCTGGTGTATCGCCAGGATTTGGAGTATTACATCAAGAATTTGATGGACCTTCAGGAAGCCGTATTTGACAAAGAAGTGTTTCGTGAAGAACTCAAGACCCAGAAGCTGAAAGTAGCCAAGCTAGAGGAGCAAAACCTTGAGACATCAAAGATTCGTCAGGAACTGAAGGACAGTAGAATCATGGTTCATGTCGAGGTTGATGAAACCCAGAAGTCTGGAACGCAACTCCAGAAATATTAAAGGACGTCACGATAGACTTTGCGACAACAGAGATGATCCGGCAAAAGAACTTGAGAAGGTCAAGCACGATCAGAAGAAGCCATCAAAGACATGAACAAGACTTGAAGAGTTTGGCGATTTTGAAGATTTATTGACCTTTAGAAGACCAAACCCCTGTTATATACCTACGATAGATGCGACGTTTGTGAGCTGTCATTTGTTTGTTGTTTTTCTGACAGCCACAATAAAAATTTGTCTTTTCAAAACTTTTGTTTGTATGGTGTGTATCCCTCTCTATCTCTCTTATCTTACCCCAAAACCCCTAGACCCAATAGAGGATGAATGGAGATGAGCTTGAATCTTCTGGACCGATGAGTCAATTGGAGATGGACCGATGGATTCAGAACATGGAGGATCATATGAAGAATAACCCTATAGTCGGAAAGGATATGACCCAGCATGCTCTTCAGTGTTTTGAAAGAGGTGCTGCTACTTGGTGGAGGTTGTACCAAACCATCGATGGATGGCAAGGAGTAACCACTTGGAAGAAATTTAACTTGACTTTGCTAAAGTCTCGTCTTGTGTCCCCGAATTTGAAGCCTTATGGAAATGATATGAAGAAACCCTGTGCATGCAAGCTTTGTGGAGAAATAGGACACAACCATAAAGAGCACAAGGGTGAATGCCCTAATTGTGAAGAAAGTCACCCAGCTGAAGAATGCCCAACTAGGAAGATCACTTGTTTCTTGTGTGAAGGGACCACCCACTACCCTGCTCAGTGTCGCATTTACCCCATGGTTCAAAGAACCATCCAGCAGAAGAAGGAAGCAATGAAAGGAGCCCTCATGGAAATTTTAGAGGAATCTGTGATGAAGGAAGAGGTGGAGGACACACCCGAAGAAGACCCAATTAAACCATGCACCAAGTCATGCTATTCATGTGGAGAAGAAGGACACATCTCCCAGAATTGTATGAATGGGGATCTAGTAGAATTCCCGACGGAGGAAGTAGAGTATGACCCACAGGAAATAGAAGCCCTGATTGGAACGGAAGAGTCCAAAAAGAGAAGTAGATTGGATTCCAGGAAGGATCTGAGTCATATCACCTGTTATAGGTGCAAGGAGTCAGGGCACTACCTCAGCAGTTGCCCAAAAAGGAAGCCAAGGACCCAAGGAGGCTATATAATCACAAGGAAACCACGAGACATGTTGGAAGTAATATGTTTTCATTGTAATGAAGCAGGGCACTTTGCTAGAGAATGCCCCAAGGAGAAGGAGACTCGTGATAAATAGTTGAGTCTGTAAGAAATATAGTAGTAGTAGTGGGAACAATTCTTTTGAGGTGCTGAGTTGAGGCATGTAATGGGAAATGCAGGAGATTGTAATAATTTGAGGATCAATAAAGTTAGCATCGTTGGTACTAATTTGGATTTTATGAGTTGTTATTCTATGAAGGAAGATTTTTGACCATTATCGAGGATATGAGAAATATGGTCTATGGAAGAATTGAGCATTTTAAGGGTGGTAGTTCCCTGTGAGGACACTTGACCTTTGGAAAGGATTATGATATTCCACGGAGTGGATTTCGGACAAAATAAGTATGAATTTTATCTCAATATGTGGGATATCCCACGAGGATTAAGAGAAGAAGTACTATTGGATATAAAGGAGGTATGATGTTGGAAATATGGAACAATTGCAACTCGATGATGAGTCTGAGAAATCACGTCTTAGTCTTGTACAATTAGAAGGAAGGGAGACAATACAATTGGATGGATTTTAAGTATGCTAGGAAGCTGGAAGTTGGATGTTGGATTAAAGATCAGTTGCCCGATGATGAGTTCAAGGTTTGCAAGTGATGAGATGGGCCATAACCCACAGGCCCCAGGACCTGCCAAGAAGCAAGCACACTCTTGCTGAAGGAAAAACCCTGGAAGAAGTTACGATTTTAGCAACAGACGATTTATAGGAGTTACGCAAAACCTGAGAGTTGTGAAGAAACGATAGATGTTTGTTTGGCTTGCAGAATAAATGGATTTATCCTAACTTAGTTCATCGACAAGAGAAATTCTGCAATGCTCGTGAGGATGACCGAGTGTTAGAAAGCGAGATTCGCTAAACCGTATACAAGGTAATGATTTGGGTGCGGGATGGATTGATCACCATACCGACTTACTCTTATTATTCTCCTTGCTATGTGGGATGGTAAACCTGAGTGACTTGCCTATAGTAGAGAGACGGCGATATTAAACCTTGTTCGAGCCTTCGAATGGTATAGCGATTTTTCCCCTGTACAAGGCAGCTGTTGCCAACCGTAGGTTATACGGTGAGGATCAGCCCAGACCCATTTCCTGTAGGAGAAACCAAAAATTGTTGACCTCCATGAGATATTGATAGTTGTTTAGTATTGGCGCCAGACCCGTCAGCTAAGAAGACAGCCTCGGAATAACCTTACCAAGACGAAAGGACAGAAGTATTGAGGAAAAGGTTATGCCACTACTGGAAGAGCCCAGAGAAGGAATTTTCCTGAAGATTCTGAGCAGAGCGGCCTGTCAAGAACAAGGATGGAGTATATGAGTTTCGATGGAGCCGTAACAATGTTTCTAAGGGTGGTAGCACCCCAGGCCCCCTGAGATGATCGATGGATTTTGAGAAGACCCCCAAACCCAACCTATTTCTTGCTAGCCTCTCCGAATCTCTAGGACAAGATTCATTTTAAGGGTAGTAGGTTTGTAACATCCCAAAATTCTAAATTTTGGAATGTTATATTAAATAAATAGATTTGTTTGATTGTGGTGTGGTTTCATGTGTGAAATGAGTGAAATTTGAAACTTTTTGAAAGTTAAATGAGAGGGAATAAAAGGACTTTCCCAAACTTTCATTTTGCATTTATGATCTCCGTGAATTCAAATTCTTTTCAAATACAAAACCCTAGAGAGAAGATGACATGACTTCTTCCATTTAATTAAATGAAAAGGGTTTTTGAAAACATTTGAATTTCATTTGAAAATATTTCAAGTTCAGAACTTTAAGCAACTCAATGATTTTCATGAGAGAAGATAAAATGACTTCTTCAAAACATATGAAATATGAGTTGGAAGTTTAAAAGGATCAAATTTAAAATCCTTTTGAAATTATTTTCAATTTGGAGTTATTGGATTTTTATTCAAATTATTTTTCTCCAAAAATAAAATATATGGAAATTAGGGTAAAATGATTCCCTACATCAGAAAATTGGAGAGAAATAAATTTGAATTAATTTGGTATTTTTAAAATGATTTTTATTGGATCTTATTAGAGCAGTAGCACTCTTTGCTTTATTTAAATTTGTGTGGATTTTATTTGACGTTAGAAAAATGTTAGTTATAGAAAATATTTTTCTGAAATTTTTGATATATTATATGCCTACATAAGTTTTTTATTTTTTTTGTTTTTATTATTTTAGTTTGTGTGGAAAATTGTTTTTTTTAACTTTTCTCCTCCGCCGCCGA
Organism: Aegilops tauschii subsp. strangulata; assembly: GCF_002575655.3. Lineage (NCBI taxonomy): Eukaryota > Viridiplantae > Streptophyta > Magnoliopsida > Poales > Poaceae > Aegilops > Aegilops tauschii. Next base: position 494,320,963 of record NC_053039.3, read on the forward strand.
ACTGGGCCGGCCCAACAGGCCACGGCCCAGCCCAGCCAGCGCGCCACCGCCTTCCTCCTCGCGTGCCCCAGCGGGACTCGCCGGAGTCTGCCGCCCCCACGGCGCCCGTCACCCCCTCCTCCACGCCACCACCTCCCCTCCCCTCACCCTTTTAAGGCCGACCCCGACGCCCCTCGCCCCCTCTCTCTCCTCCCCGCTGTCGCACCGCCGCCGTCCGCATCTCGCCGCCGCCGCACTCCGCAGATCCGCCGCCGCTCGCTGCTGCCGCACCAGCCCGCCGCCCGCGCCGCCGTAGCCGCCGCTCGCCGCTGCCCGCGTCGCCGCTGCCCGCCTCGCCGGAGTCCACCGCCTCGCCGGAGCCGCTGCCGGTTTTCCCAGCCGAACCGCCCGAACAGTAAAAAAACCGCAAAAGCTCGAACCGGTTTTTCCTTTTTTGATCGGTTTTCTGTTTAGTTAGTCCTATTTAGTGAACGTTCGCTGGTTAGGTCTTCACAGCGAATGATTTTCGTTCGTTAGCACTCTGTAACGAACGTTCGTTCTTTAGGTTTTTCTTTTTCTTTTTATTTTTGGCCAGGGACCTATCTGTGATGATTTTATTTATAGATTAGTCCCTGATTTTCAAACGATCACTGCTTTTCGCTCGTTTGTCCAAATCCAACGAAACCAATGCCCACTTCTTTGTTATGATCTCCTCTATCCAGTAAAACAATTTAAACATGTTTTTGAAATTTTTAAATTTTGATTTCAAACAGATTTGTATTCAAACTTCCGTTGTTCATAACTCAAGTTTTATAACTCCGATTTAGTTGATTCTTTTTGCAAATCGAAGCTATTGACCTAAACTTTCTGATAAGGCCAAATACACATAATATTGGTACTGTTAGAAATAATTTTATGTTGCAATAGTTATTTGCTTGGTTTTGAAGCTTTCCGAATTGTTTTGTTCGTACTTTCCGATCTTTGAGTGATTGCTTATGTGTGGTTACTATTGTTTGCTTACGATTGATTGACCGGAGTGTCACGAGTAGAACTATCAAGAGTTTTGAGTGCGAATCATCTTCATCAACAGTACAGGCAAGTTCACACTTTGATCATATCCCTTACATACCCAGTTTTATGTATTAGTTTCACCCTCAAACATTGCATGAGTAGGATTGATAACATGTGGGTATTGGGAAGTAGTTAATGAGGTAGGAACCTATTGCCCTGCATTCAAACCTTGGGAGTTACTTTTACGTTGCTTACATTGCTATGCTATGCTCATAGACGTGGTTTGGGTTTGAGTGTATCCATGACAGATGTGAGATTGTTAATTAATGGTTCAACTTAGGGTGGCAACTTTAATACACATCTAGGTGGATTGAGGCACCTGGGGAATTCCAGTGATTGCCTGTATTTTTGGAAATCCCGGGGTACCGTGTGATTCTCCTATGGACTGCCACCCAGGCTCAAAGGGATCATAAGATTATTCATGCTAGAAACTTCCGTGTGCAGCCACATGCCATTATGGGCTCTGGCATAGTTAAGTTGTGGGAAACCTTTCCATGATGGGCTAGCAGATGTAGGGGATTGTAGGTGTACAGGCCTATCTATCGGTTAAGGGGACCTCTTCGGAAAGACTGTGTCTCGGTCATCCGTTTCTCAAACATCATGCAGTGCGAGAAATCAAACGGAGGAGATCGAGTCTTGTGGGGAAAAGTGCACAAACCTCTGCAGAGTGTACAAACTAATCATGATTAGCCGTGTCCCCGGTTATGGACATCTTGAGTATCTGGTTCTTGGATTATCATGTTGATCTCATCACTTCATAATTAATTTGTTGGGTTGTTAATGACTACTTTTAATTGGGATTGAGAGGGGGTTTACCTTCTCAATATTTTTCAACCAACTTTGTAGTTAAATAAATTATATTCCTTTGCAGTAGGGAAAAATTGGCTTTTCGCAAAAACATTATAACCATAGAGCTTTTCCACCAGCCATATATGCATCTAGTGATAGCTATTATTCATCATTATCCTATGGTGTGAATTTGCCAGTACATTCATTGTACTAACCCTTTGTGGCTGCAACGTCTCATGTTGCAGGATTTTCTCACGACGAGTAAGTGATACGTTAGGGTTACGATTTCTACACTCAACTTTGCCGTTGGTGTTGATGGGAATCCACAACCTTGTTACTTCCGCTATTTGGATTGAGGTAATAGTATTTACGTTACTTTATACATGTGATTTACCTCTGTTATAAATCCTCGAGTACTGTGTGTGTCAGCATACCGATCCAGGGATGACACTTAAGCACAGAGACTTGACCGTCTGAGGTCGGGTCGCTACAATCTACCCTAGTGAGGCAATTCCTTCGTGGGCGATGGCCATGGTGGGATAGACAAGGTTGCTTTTTCGTGGACCCTTCGTGGGTGGTGCCCTCCGTAGACTCGCGCAACCGTTGCCCTTCGTGGGTTGAAGTCTCCATCAACGTGGATGTACGATAGCTCCACCTATCGGAACCACGCCAAAAATCTTCGTGTCTACATTGCGTTTGCTCCCTCCAAACTCCTCCCTTTACCTTCATGTGCAATGTTTTACATTCCGCTGCTAAACTCTTAGACTTGCATGTGTAGGTTGATTTCTTGACTAGTGCTAAGTTGCTATAATCTGCCAAGACTTAAAATTGGGAAAAGGCTAGATTTTTATTTGGTCAAGTAGTCTAATCACCCCCCCCCCCTCTAGACATACTTTCGATCATACAAGTGGTATCAGAGCAACATTCTCCATTTGCCTTGATTTCCATAGCTTTTGGTGATCATAGCCTTGGTTTCACAACCTAGGAGAGTATGGCATCTAGCGAGGGAAATTACCACCGTAGAGGTCCTTACTTTGATGGTACTAATTTTGCTAGTTGGAAGCATAAGATGAAAATGCATATTCTTGGACATAACCCCGCCGTTTGGGCTATTGTGTGTATTGGCTTGCAAGGTGAATTATTTTATGGGAGAGAACCGAACCGTGAAGCTACCGCGGAAGAGTTGAAGATGCTGCAATACAATGCTCAAGCTTGTGATATTCTCTTCAACGGATTGTGCCCCAAAGAATTCAACAAAATCAGCCGTCTTGAGAATGCAAAGGAAATTTGGGATACTTTGATTGATATGCACGAGGGTACCGACTCCGTCAAGGAATCCAAATTGGATGTGCTTCAAAGTCAACTTGACAAGTTCAAAATGAAGGATGGTGAAGGTGTCGCTGAAATGTACTCTAGGCTTACTCTCATCACAAATGAGATTGCCGGCTTAGGAAGTGAAGAGATGACCGATAGATTCATCATCAAGAAGATCCTAAGAGCCTTGGATGGAAAATATGATACCGTGTGCACATTGACCCAAATGATGCCCAGTTACAAAGATCTCAAGCCTACAGAAGTCATTGGAAGAACTGTTGCTCATGAGATGTCACTTCAGGATAAGGAATAGCTCCACAACAAGTCAAGTGGTGCTTACAAAGCCTATTGTGATGCTACCACATCATCAAGTGAGAAACAAACCTTCAATGAAGAATTGAGCCTAATGGTGAAGAATTTCAACAAGTTCTACAAGAGTAGAAGCAAGGAAAGAAGTTCCAAGTCAAGGTCCTGCAATGACAAAAGATCTTCAAGTCGTGAATGAAATTGCTACAATTGTGGAAGACCTGGTGTCATGGTTTTGTCACGGCAGACGTCCTAGAGAAAGGGCTTAGTCGTGGAGCCATCGCTACGGGTTAGCTTAAAGGGGTTAAAGCGGACAAGGGACTCAAGAGAGTTTTATACTAGTTTGGCCCCTTACGATGAAGGTAAAAGCCTACGTCTAGTTGTGATGGAATTGATGGGGTTTCGATGACCAGGGAGCGGATACGCTTTGCCTGAGTCTCAAGTTGTTCTCTGTCCTCTCTGAACCGTCGCCGGGTCGTCCCCTTATATACATGGGTTGACGCCCACCGGTTTACAGAATCCCGAGGCCGGCTCATAATCGTGTCCGGCTCGGTCCCTGCTACTTCTATCTTACAACACAAGTTTACATATCAATGCCGGTTTATGTCTACATGCCTTAAACCGGCTTTGGGCCCTGGGCCTTCATGAAGCGTCACCGTCTGTCTTCATGGACTTTAGATACAGATGAACTACTTATGGGGTTAACCCGGCCTCTCCTGGCCGGTTTACGCCCAGTGGTAATATCCCCAACATTAGGCCCCAGATTGATTTGAACTGGTTCATGTCAATCCTCAATACTTAAGAAAATTTCTTCTTCAACATCTTCACACAATCTTGTAAACCGCCGTGACATCATCTTCTAGGATCATGGTAAACCGCTGTGACGTCACCTGTCATTAACGAGCCTCCGACAATCGAGGTGACAGCTCCGCCTCATATCCAAAATTTAGGCTCCTTGATTTTCGCGCCTCACGCTTATCTTTCTGCCCTTATAAACAGGGCCAGGGGTCTTTCCATTCCCCCCCCCCCACCGTATCTCTTCTCCTCGTCCTCTTCCTTGCGCTGCCCGACCATTGGAGCTCCGCCGCCACCGTCGACCTTCGCTTCTGCCTCAACTCCGGCCGCTGCATCACCCTGAACGCACCAGAGAATCGCGGCGCCTCTCCGCTCTTCCATCAGCATCGGTAAGCCTTCTTTCCTTCCGCCATAAATCTGTCATTAGGGTTTCAGTGTTCATCGGTGTTCGTCGGTGTTCGTCGTTGTGCAATAGCTCTTTGATTCAAACCTTGATATTTATCCTGTACGGCGATAGCCGTAGCCCTTCTTTTCCATCCATGCATCTCGTTTAAGTAGAAAATCCCATCTGAACCTTCATCAACTGCTTCGGTACCAATATTTAGGTCTAAATATATTTTCATTTTCTGACATGCGGTAGATCCAAAATTATAATGCCAACTTGTGAAACCTGTTTTTCCCTTCACTTATACATCTTTAATACCAGATTGGGCGGTTTAACTTCATATACAAAATGATGACCCAGTAGATACCATTAGTCCCCTGTTGAACCGCCAATGCTTTCATCATTGTACTGTTTCCATTGTCAGACTCCGGTTTACAAATAACCAATTCCGGTTTATCAATATGCTTGTATCCTTATACTGCTGTGTAATTGTCCACTGTAAATCTTAAACCGGCAATAATCATGTTTCAGATTTCCATTGCCATGGCCAAGCTAGTCTATGAATGCAATTGGGCTCCCTCTCGAGTAACCGAAGAGCAGTTAAACAATCTTGTTAAAACGGGCGCTTTAGCTAAAAAGATGTCATCCACTAGAGGGTCCCTGGCCCGGAAAATCCTCCTACACCCAAGGATGGAGAGGTGGTCGTGTTCGCTGATCATCTCGGACGAGGTTTTAGCCCTCCCGGTTCAAAAAATTTCGGGGATGTACTGGCTAGTTTCCAACTGCGCCCTCAAGACAGCGGTCCCAATTCTGTAACCAACATCTGCCACTTCCAAGTCTTTTGTGAGGTTTATCTGCAAGAGGAACCTTTAGTCGAACTGTTTAGGGATTTCTTTCACTTAAACCGTCGCACAGAGTTCTCGGATGGACCCAATACGGAACTGGGCAGAATGGCGGTTCAGAAAAGGAAGGAAGTCACCTTCCCCCATCCCAAACTCCACAGTCACCCCAAAGAGTGGAACCAGACTTGGTTTTACTGCATGGATACATCTCCATCTGATGAAAACCCCCTGCCGGGTTACCTCCCTGAACGCCTTAGCAACACACATCCTTTTCCTCAGAGGTTGACGGCAAGAGAAAGGGCCAACTATGCTCCCCAATTATCAAAGCTTAGAGCCTTCATGGTGAACGGTTTGACAGGAGTTGATCTTGCTCGTTGCTGGATAAGCTAGAGTATTCTGCCCTTAAGCCGACGCTCCAGTTTGATGTGTGAGTATACGGGGAGTTTGAAGGATGCTCAGCGGCACATTGACATTCAGCTTACAGATGCAGAAGTCACTGAGGCTATAAAAAAGATACTGAACGAACCGGAGGCTGTTTGTGCCCAAACCGGACTACTCCCTTTCTGCACCTTCAACAAACCACCAGCTGTAAGAATCATATAATCTTTTTATCTGAAGTTGCTTCTGTCCAAATATTCTCTGAAAGTGTGATTATTTTCTGACAGGGTGATGATCCGTTCTGGAACAAGAAACCATCCCAAGACAAAACCGGCGAAGCCGCAAGATAAACCGGTCAAGCCAGTTCGTCCAAAGACCAAGGTTGTTAAAAAACCTGCCAAGAGAAGGACCACTGCATCCTCCGATCCACCAGCTGATGAAGATGTGGGTAACCCGGAACCAGAGGTAGAACTTGACTCTCTTGGTTCAGTTTTCGTACATCTCATTGACAATGATTATTATCAGGACGACGCTGAAGGCAGTCATGCTGAGGACGTAGAGGTAACCATTCTTTCCTCTGATTCAGATCCTCTGCCAACATCAAAAATCCGTCAAGCAAACCGGAAAGTAAAATTTTCTCACCCTCTTGCTTACTTGGACCCAAACGTTCTTTTGAAGATGCAGCAACACGAAGCTCGCCGTACAACCCGGCACAGTGGCCAGGTAGTTACCTCCGCCGGTTTACCGAACAGTCCGGTTTGGAAACGCCGATCAGAGGTCTCTTATCCCATTGATACTTCATGCCCAGAAGCAGGTTGTTTCCGCCAGCCTCTTAACCCGTCTGATTCAAATTATCAGGGTACTTCTCACTCATCCTCTGGCGAGTCATCGGCCACGCAACTTCCACCCCTCAAAACAGTTCCTGGGTGAGCTATGCACGTGTCTTTATTCTTGATGTGTTATCTTTACATACTGTACTGATCCTTATGTCTATCTTTTCTCAGCGCCAAGCCAAGACCCAACAAGAAGGCTCGGTTAAGCAAACCGGCTGATGATAATGTAGCTGCTGAACCGGAAACAACTCCAGATCCGGAAGAAACCGACGCTAACGACATGCTTATCGATCCGCCGCCTCAAGACCATGACTTCCTTGCCGAACAAGTGCAAGCTGACACTACAGGCCATGCAGACTGGCCAACCAGCCCTGTCCGAACTGATGACAAACCGGCCAGTCCGGTTAAGGATACTGACAAACCGCCAACTCCAGCGAAGGCTACTGATGATCAAGATGATGACATTATGATTACTGGCACTGGCCACACCACTCCTGGCAACCCTGTCGCTTTGTCAAAGCATACTGCCAAGGACGAGCTCTCTGCTATCGGCAAAGGCAAATGGAATGCCGATTTATCAAGCTACGCCCATCTCAATGCTCAAGACATTCACTCTGGCTTCTTGAACCGTCTGTATACCAGCCGTGACTATGAAGCTAGTTTGGTAAACTTGATGAAGGAGCGATATGAGGTAACTACTATTTTTCTCTTGTGCCCAATTGCAGTTTATCAACTCCTAGTAGCCCCCAAGTGACGGTTTATGATTCCAATCTAAATCGGGACTTTGTCATAACTTAACTTTGCATATTTAGCCTCCAGGGACCAGATTACTTCTTTATGATGAACCGGTTCCTTAAAATTTGCCATACTGCTCTTTCACCGGAATAGCCCCCAAGGGCCGGTTTAACTTTATAAAGATGAACCGGGACTGTATAAGAATTCCCATACCAACAGTTTTTGAGCAAACACACATTAGCCCCCAAGTGCCAAGATTAATACTTGTATTGTGCTTGGGACTTGTAGAAATTTCTGATAAGGAGCAAATATGCATTAGCCCCCAAGTATCAAGGGCATAACTTGTTATGTGCTTGGTACTTCAAATATGTACTGTCAACTCATTATGTATCTGTCTCTTTATAGGCTGAACTGAGCAAGAAGGAAAGCCAAACCGCTGATCTGCAAGAGAACATCAAGTCCCAACAGGCCGAAACTTCCAAAGCAAAAGATGAGCTGACGAGCGCCTTAGCCGCTATGGAAAAGCTAAAGGAGAACTTCGCCAAGGAGCGGGCGGATTGGAACATAGAGAAATCCGCTTTGCGGAAAAGAGCTGAAGACGCTGAAGCAGCTATCAAACCGGTGGTAGACGAGCTGACTGGTGTAAAGCGGTAGATACATGCCATGACTGCTGCTGTGTTCGGTAAGCATCCTTGCTTTATACTTTCAACATATCTTCCCATGCGTTGCCGCTTTGCTGATGTTTGCAATGATGCAGGAACTCGCATTAGTCATCTGGGCTCTGATGTTCAGAAGAAGCTGAAGGCTGCCTACACGCTGATAGAACAATTGTATACCAGCGCACAATGAATTATCTGCACCGCATCTCACAATAAGCCGCCCCCGACGTTAATCAAGGATACCTTAGACAGGCTATCTATGCTGCCTGCCCGGGTAGAAGAGCTAAAGAGGTCTGCTGCAAGGGCTGGCGCTCTGACCGCACTAACCCGGGCAAAAGCATGGGTGCCTGATCTTGATCCGACGGACATGGCTAAAGGCTACCCAAGCTTAAAAGAAGACGGATCAGAAATTTGCACTGAAGATCTCCGCGCCATAAATCGGGAAGTACGTCCACTGGCTTGTCAACTTGCTGAAGAAGCTGATCTTTCATTTTACCAGGCGAGTTATGATACCAATAACAAGCGGGTTGCTGCACCAACTCCTGAGGCTCAAAACCTAATCCCTCCAATCCGTAAGCACACTTATGCCCCTGACATTGAACCGTCCACCCTTATAAGCGACGAAGCTGTGTTCCAAGCTTTAACTGGGATCGACTGGACAACTGTTGACTTCCAGCCGCTGCGTAGGGACGAAGATGAACCGGTGCAAGATGATCCGCAGCCGTCAGGTCAAGCTGATAAGCAATCATAATCCGGGGGCCGGTTTAGTCTTCCACTTGCTGTAATGCTTATTGAGAAACAATTATCCCTTTGGGCACTGAAACGCCTTGTAATAGGCTAGTGAAAACACTTGGTCTGTTATGCCTTCGTGCATATCTATCTGCAACTGATGCGTGTTAATCCGCCATGCTTAAGATATGATGTTCATAATCCATAGCTATTTATTCAAGTTGTTCCTGCAGATAAGAAGCTTAAAGCGCCCTGGCGGTTTACCACCGGGCGGGTCATGATACCCAAATATATATATGACCAAGGTTTATAACCAAGGTAAAATATAACCAAATATGGAAATATATGGTACCTGTGACCTTTAGGCATAGTGTTGGCTGACCAACTTTGTAATGAGGGTAATAACCATAATCCGGAGTAGAAGTAACTCCTGTTATATGATGCCGGTTTATCAGAAAACCGTTCCGGGTTGTGATAAACACCAGTTTATTCCATACTGGTGACTTTGAGTCAAAACCAGACTGGGCTGATAGTCTCCGGATTATAATTTTATTGTATACTGTCAACTTGTAGTTGATAGCCTAACCGGGCTGATAAACACCGGTTTAAAAACGTCACAAATCTTATTAAAACAAAGAAAACTCAGCAAAAGGCAAATAAAAACCGTTGTAGTCGAGGCTTTTCATGGGCTGCCAGGCCCCAAATTTGATCAAGAGGTGTAGCTATGGTTCGGGTTCGACCAAGCCCCCAAGTGATGCTATGGCATTACGTCGATCAAGAGGTGTAGCTATGGTTCGGGTTCGACCAAGCCCCCAAGTGATGCTGTGGCATTGCGCCGATAAAGAGGTGTAGCTATGGTTCATATACGACCAAGCCCCCAAGTGATGTTGTGGCATTGCGCCGATCAAGAGGTGTAGCTATGGTTCGGGTTCGACCAAGCCCCCAAGTGATGCTGTGGCATTGCGCCGATCAAGAGGTGTAGCTATGGTTCGGATACGACCAACCCCTAAGTGATGCTGTGGCATTGCGCCGATCAAGAGGTGTAGCTATGGTTCGGATACGACCAAGTCCCCAAGTGATCTAATATCAAGCTTTGAGAAGCTAAATCAGGGGGTAAACCGGACGCCGCTTTGTAAGATCCATGTAACCACACATGATGTAAGAAAACAACAGATACCCCGCTTTAGCTGAGGTTCCGGTTTATTATATTGATCATAATATATACAATGTCATAATATGTACATAAGCAGAGCCTGTAGCTCAAGTATAGTAGGGCCGAAGATGAGCAATATTCCACGGCCGGTTGGTCTCCTCCTCCAATTTACGTGAGTCTTTGCGCTCTCGAACATCGATTAGGTAGTATGACCCGTTGTGCAGATTCTTGCTGACCACAAAAGGTCCTTCCCAAGGGGGGGATAGCTTGTGCATATCCGTCTGATCCTGGATGAGTCGAAGCACCAAATCTCCTTCCTGAAAGGTTCTGGTTCTAACCCGGCGGCTATGATAACGACGCAGATCTTGCTAATAAATCGCCGAACGGGCTGCCGCCATGTCACGCTCCTCATCTAACAGGTCAAGAGCTTCCTGCCGTGCTTTCTCGTTGTCAGCTTCAACGTATGCCGCTACACGAGGTGAGTCATGACGGATGTCACTAGGAAGAACCGCTTCCGCTCCATAAACCATGAAGAACAGTGTGTATCCTGTCGATCTGTTGGGTGTGGTATTGATGCTCCATAACACTGAAGGTAGCTCCTCAACCCAACAACCCGGCATCCGTTGCAAAGGAACCATAAGCCGGGGTTTGATGCCTCTCAAGATCTCTTGATTGGCCCTCTCCGCTTGACCATTGGACTAGGGGTGAGCCACTGATGACACGTCAAGCCGGGTGTGCTCACGTTCACAGAACTCCTTCATGGCACCTTTTGACAGATTGGTACCATTGTCTGTTATAATGCTGTGTGGAAAGCCAAACCGGAAGATCACCTTTTTGATGAATTGAACCGTCGTGGCTGCGTCACACTTACTAACTGGCTCTGCCTCCACCCACTTCGTGAACTTATCAACCGCCACCAAAAGATGGGTCTTCTTGTCCTTGGACCTCTTGAAACGCCCAACCATATCCAGCCCCCAAGTTGCAAATGGCCAGGTGATTGGAATCATCCTCAATTCTTGAGCCGGTACATGAGCGCGCCTTGAGAATTTCTGACAGCCATCACATCTTTTAACCAAGTCCTCGGCATCAGCATGAGCTGTCAACCAATAGAAACCGTGACGAAACGCCTTGGCCACCAAAGATTTTGAACTGGCGTGGTGACCACAATCTCCTTCGTGGATCTCACGCAAAATTTCACGGCCTTCCTCAGGAGACACACATCGTTGAAACGCCCCTGTCACACTGCAATGATGTAACTCTCCATTGATAATAGTCATGGACTTGGACCGCCGGGTTATCTGCCTGGCCAAGGTTTCATCCTCTGGTAACTCGCCCCGGTTCATATGCGCCAGATATGGAACCGTCCAATCCGGGATAACATGAAGAGCCGCCACCAACTGAGCCTCCGGATCAGGAACAGCCAAATCCTCTTCACCAGGGAGCTTGACGGACAGATTATGCAAAACATCCAGGAAGACATTAGGTGGAACCGGTTTACGTTGGGAACCCAGGTGGCTTAAAGCGTCCGCCGCTTCATTCTTCCGCTGGTCCACATGATCCACCTGATAACCTTTAAATTGACCTGCAACAATATCCACTTCACGACGATATGCTGCCATTAGTGGGTCCTTGGAATCCCAAGTGCGGGACACTTGTTGAGCCACCAGATCCGAGTCACCGAAGCACTTAACTCGGCTGAGGTTCATCTCCTTAGCCATCCGAAGACCATGGAGTAAAGCCTCATATTCAGCTGCATTGTTAGTGCAAGGGAACATTAAACGGAGAACATAACAAAACTTATCACCTCGTGGGGAAGTTAATACGACTCCAGCCCCCGAGCCCTCCAATTGCCTGGACCCATCAAAATGAATAGTCCAATAAGTGTGATCCGGCTTCTCCTCTGGCGCTTGTAATTCTGTCCAATGATTGATGAAATCCACAAGTGCCTGAGATTTGATCGCCGTTCGGGGTATGTATTTCAACCCGTGAGGCCCGAGCTCGATAGCCCACTTAGCAATCCGACCAGTTGCTTCCCCTGTTCTAGATTATATCCCCCAAAGGAGCAGAGATGACCACCGTGATGGGATGACCTTGGAAATACAGCTTAAGCTTCCGGCTTGCCATGAAAACCCCATACACAAATTTTTGCCAATGCGGGTACCTCTGCTTGGACTCAATAAGTACCTCACTGATATAGTAAACCGGCCGCTGAACCGGATAATCCTTTCTTGCCTCCTTGCGCTCCACCACAATAGCCACACGAACAGCCCGAGCATTAGCTGCCACATATAGCAACAATGGTTCTTTGTCCACTGGAGCAGCGAGAATCGGCGGATTAGCCAGCTGCCGCTTTAAGTCCTCAAATGCTTCATTAGCGGCGTCACTCCAGACGAAGTTATCCGTTTTCTTCAGCATCTGATATAAAGGGATGCCCTTCTCGCCAAGGAGGCTGACAAACCGGCTCAACGCGGCAATCCGGCCTGCCAGGCGTTGAACATCATTGATACATTTCGGTTTAGCCAAGGAGGTGATGGCCTTGATCTTTTCCGGATTAGCTTCAATGCCCCTATTAGACACCAAAAACCCAAGAGCTTGGCTGCAGGTACACCAAAGACACACTTGGCCGGATTAAGCATCATTTTATAAACCCTTAGGTTATCAAAAGTTTCCTTCAAGTCATCAATCAATGTCTCCTTCTTCCTTGATTTTACCACAATATCATCCACATAGGCGTGAACATTGCGGCCGATCTGTTTGTGCAGACAATTCTGCACACACCGTTGATAAGTTGCCTGGGCACTCTTGAGACCAAAGGGCATGGACACATAGTAGAAGGCTCCAAAGGGAGTTATGAAGGTTGTCTTCTCCTGGTCCTTAACTGCCATTTTGATCTGATGATAACTAGAGTATGCATCCAAAAAGCTTAAACGCTCGCAACCCGCCGTAGCATCAATAATTTGAAGTTGTCGAAGCTCCACCAAAGTTATCATTCCCAAAGGTGCCTTCTCTACTCAAAACCTTTTATGTTATTAGATTTGGTCGGATTCATATGAAGGGTTGACTGAACTTTTGAAGGACGCCCCATATACTTCAGTGCTTGTATGTTTGTCTTAGATTCTTATGGTCTGATCTCTGCCAATATGAATTTGACTGCTGGCATTTGTTGTTACCAAATAGATCACTTTTCAGACATTTAGAAATGAGAAGTTGACTTCTTGTAAATGTGAATTTGGTGTACAGGATTTGACAACAAAAAATAATCAATACGGGGAAGGGCAAAAGGATCTGCTGGACAAGCTTTGTTGAGATCTGTGTAGTCCACACACATACGCCAAGTGCCATTCTTCTTGAGGACCAGCACCGGATTAGCCAACCACTCAGGATGGAATACTTCAACGATAAATCCAGCCGCCAAGAGCCTGGCTACTTCTTCGCCAATAGCTTTGCGTCTTTCTTCATTGAACCGGCGGAGAAACTGCTTGACCGGTTTATACTGGGGATCAACATTGAGAGTGTGCTCAGCGAGTTCTCTTGGTACACCTGGCATGTCGGAAGGCTTCCATGCAAAGATGTCCCGATTCTCACGGATGAACTCGATGAGCGCGCTTTCCTATTTCGGATCCAAGTTAGCGCTGATGCTAAACTGCTTGGACGAATCGCCAGGCACGAAGTCAACAAGCTTAGTCTCATCAGCCGATTTAAACTTCAGGGCCGGATCATGTTCTGTAGTTGGTTTCTTCAACGAAGTCATATCTGTCGGATCAACATTGTCCTTGTAAAACTTCAACTCTTCTGTTGCACAAACCGACTCAGCATAAGCCGCATCACCTTCTTCACACTCCAGAGCAATCTTGCGGCTCCCATGCACGGTTATAGTTCCCTTGTGACCCAGCATCTTGAGCTGCAGATAGACATAACAAGGCCGTGCCATAAACTTAGCATAAGCTGGCCGTCCAAATAGGGCATGATACGGGCTGCTGATTTTCACCACTTCAAAGGTCAAGGTTTTTTATCTCGAGTCATGCTCATCTCCAAAAGCCACCTCCAGAGCTATCTTACCAACAGGATATGCCGACTTACCAGGCACTACACCATGGAACACCGTATTGGACGGTTTAAGACTTTTATCTGTTAACCCCATGCGACGGAAAGTTTCATAATAAAGGATATTGATACTACTCCCTCCATGAGTACCTTAGTGAACTTATAACCTCCCACCTGAGGTGCCACCACCAGAGACAGATGACCCGTATTGTCAACCCGGGGTGGATGACCTTCTCTACTCCACACAATCGGCTGCTCGGACCAGCGCAAATAATGGGGCACCGCCGGTTCAACGGCATTCACCACCCTTTTATGAAGCTTCTGATCGCGCTTGTCCAAGCTAGTTGTGAAGACATGATACTGTCCGCTATTCAACTACTTCGGGTTGCTCTGGTAACCCGACTGCTGCTGCTGCTGATTGCCCTGATGATTATAGCCACCTTGATTACCCTGATTACTTTGATTATTATGTCCACCCTAATTACCGTGGAAGCCTGGACCGGAATTTCCTCCACCATAACCCGGCCCATGAGACCCGGGGCCCGAACCGCCTCCTGGTCCATGATCATACCGGAAAGAATCAGAATTTTTGAACTCTTGCATGATGTAACAATCTTTCCAGAGGTGCGTGGACGGTTCCTCCTTCATCCCATGCTTTGGACAGGGCTGGTTCAACAGATAAGACAAACGGTCCGGATTAGGATTTGGCCTTCCACCGCGCTGGGGCGGTTTACCCTTACGCCGCTGGCCCTTGTCGTGTGTACGTATTAGTATTAGCCACAAAGTCTAAACCATGGTCCGCCTTACACTTGCTGCCGTTTCCATGACCCGCCGGGTTGTGGTGTTGCCGCTCTTCTTTCCCTTCCCTGTCTTATCATCGTCAGACTCGGGATCCTTGGTACTATCAGAGTCGGCATACTTCACCAGTGCAGCCATGAGGGTTCCCATGTCATTACAATGACGTTTGAGCCGTCCCAACTTCAACTTCAGGGGTTCAAACCGGCAATTGCCTTCCAATGTTAAAACTGCGGTGTCAGTGTTGATGCGATCTGATGAATGCAAAATCTCCGAAACCCGGCGCACCCAATGGGTTGTTGACTCTCCTTCCTCCTGGGCACAGGCAGCTAAGTCCACAATTGACATGGGCTGCTTGCATGTATCCTTGAAATTCTGAATAAACCGGGCTCTCAACTCGGCCCATGACCTGATAGAATTAGCCGGTAAGCTCTTTAACCAAGTGCGAGTTGTCCCTTCTAGCATCATGGTGAAGTATTTCGCACATGCCGCATCATCCACATCCAACATCTCCATGGCCATCTCATAGCTTTCGACCCATGTTTCAGGGGATAAATCGGCGGTGTAATTTGGCACCTTGCGCGGGCCCTTGAAATCCTTGGGCAGGCGCACATTGCGCAATGCTGGGACAAGACATGGCACTCCCAAAGAACTAGAGGTAACTCCTGGTTCCACCGATGTGGTTGGACGAGCCGGAGTAAGCCGACGGGCTTCATGCTGCGCCGCTAACTCGGCTTCTCTGCGTGCCCGAGCCCGGTCCAGCACCTCCTGAGCATCACCAGCACCACCCGCCGGGTTATTGCCGCGGGGCGGATCACGGTTCCGCGCATTGCTTGACACTGCCGGTTCATCCATACGCTTACTGTAACTCCGGCTTGGACGGGGAGTGGAATGAATCCGATCACGACTATATGAATAAGCCTCCTGTTGAACCAAGGCTGTCTGAAGAAGCTCCTTAACCCGACGCGTCTCGACCGCCGCTGGAGAATCGTCTTTGATCGGGATGGCCGCCAGCCGTGAAGCGGCAGCGACAATGTTGTCCATCAGGTTAGAATAATGACCCGGTGGCGTGGGGACATGCGGTGCCACAATGTTGTTCTGACGAGGCGGATCCACCAAACGTGGCTGAACCGACGCCCCTGCCCCCGGTGCCTCCGCCCGGTTTACCACCGGCAGATTACTGGTCCCCGCTCCTGGGGTGTTAAAGAGATTCCTAGCGTCATAAACCGGCGGCAAGCGAGATCGGTGCCTCCTCTTCAGGATTTCGTTCGACGCACTCTGATCCAGCATAATCCGGTAAGCTTGTGCATCCAAAGCGGCCCGCTCCGCGGCTATCCTGGTATCCTCAGCTGCTAAGTCAGCTTTGGCCTGGGTGATCTGATTTTTCACTTTCGCGATTTCCGCATTGTGTGCATCCTGATCCGTCGGGTTAACCTCCGCCATCAGCGTTGCCAACGCATCAAACAAATCAGATAGAACCTAAGCTGGCAGTCGCACAGGGCCTCCTGCCCCGGCCGCTGCTGCCGCTGCCGATCCGGAAATCAACGCCGCTGCGGTCGAAAAGTGGAGCGCCGGTTGCGTGCCGGCCATGAAGATCGCAACCCGGTTTGGCAGATCAAAGGGGTCCGGAATACTGTTGCCATCGGAACAGCCCCCAATCCGGCCATCTTGTAACTGATATAACGACTCGGTCTCTCCGGTCGATGACTCGTCGCCGGAATAAACGACGGTCTCACCACCAGATTCCGATCTATCTTCAGATTCCCCTCCATGGATAACTCCCACGAAGGCATGCTTCATGACAGGCTTGACCCGGGCAGATCTCGCACGCTGAGCCGTTTCGACGAGGTCGGTGCAGACGTCCGGCTCACGGCCCGGTTCGCCGATCTTGCCAATGAAAACGTGTATGCCACCAAAGGGGACCCGGTACCCGTACTCGATTGAGCCGGCCTCGGGGCCCCAGCCTGCATCGTCGATGTAGAGCTTGCCGCAACGACTCTTGGTCATCCGGCCCACAGCGTAACCCTTGAGTCCTTCAAAGTTGCCCTCCAAGAACTTGAAACCATCGTGCGATAGCCCCACGATGGGGGCCAACTGTCGTGGTTTTGTCACGGCAGACGTCCTAGAGAAAGGACTTAGTCATGGAGCCATCGCTACGGGTTAGCTTAAAGGGGTTAAAGCGGACAAGGGACGCAAGAGAGTTTTATACTAGTTCGGCCCCTTACGATGAAGGTAAAAGCCTACGTCTAGTTGTGATGGAGTTGATGGGGTTTCGATGACCAGGGAGCGGATACGCTTTGCCTGAGTCTCGAGTTGTTCTCTGTCCTCTCTGAACCGCCGCCGGGTCGTCCCCTTATATACATGGGTTGACGCCCGCCGGTTTACAGAATCCCGAGGCCGGCTCATAATCGTGTCCGGCTCGGTCTCTACTACTTCTATCTTACAACACAAGTTTACATATCAATGCCGGTTTATGTCTACAGGCCTTAAACCGGCTTGGGCCCTGGGCCTTCATGAAGCATCACCGTCTGCCTTCATGGACTTCAGATACAGATGAACTACTTATGGGGTTAACCCGGCCTCTCCTGGCCGGTTTACGCCCAGTGGTAATATCCCCAACACCCGGACACTACTCCAATGAGTGTACGGCTCCCTACAAAAGAAGAGAAGATTCTCCCAAAAGAAGAAGTAGAAGAGAAGAATCACTGCCAAGAGAGAGAAGGAGTAGAGATGGTCGTTATGAACGAAGAACCTCTTGGAGAAGCAAGGATTTGGAAAGGAAGGACAAATCATCAAAGAGCTACACAAAACGAAGACATCAAGCTCATGTTGGTGAATGGGTATCCGGCTCCGACTCCGACCATCACTCTGAAAGAAGTTATCACTCCGACTCCGAATATACTCAAGATGAAGGTGTTGCCGGTCTTGCACTTGTGTCAATCAACTCCTACGACATATTTGACTCACCAAATGAAGGAATTGGAAGATGCCTCATGGCTAAAGGCCCAAAGGTATCACACTCCAAGTATGTTGATTTCAATAGTGATGAAGATGATTTGCTAGGAGATGATGATTTACTTGTTGACAACTCTAGTTATGAAAACTATGATGAACTTGTATTAATCATGCTAATCAAGATAAAATGAATGACGATGATAAGAAGGAGATTGAGCGTCTAACTAAAGAACTAAACACTCTTAAGTTAGCTCATCAAACTACCTTGGAAGATCATCGAGAACTTTTAAAGACTCATGAGAAGCTACGCTTTGAAAAGCTCAACCTTGAGCAAGAGCATGGGTTCTTAAAAGCAATCAATGATGATCTTCGCAAGAAAAGTTATTCTTACATTGCCAAGCGTTTACTCTTGTCTACTTACATGACACAAGTAAAATCTAGCAACAAGAGTAAGAAAGATTCTTCATCTAGTAGTAACAATAATCATGCTAAATCCAATGTTGTTGCTTCTAGTAGTTCTCTTGATTCCACCAATGATTCTCTTAGCCAAGTTTCACTTGATCAAGAAAATAGCTTATTGAAGGGGATTATAGAGAAAGGTGTTTACAAGAGCCTTGCCAGAAGTAAGCAATTTGAGGAAATTGTACGCAAGCAAGGAAGGCACCGGAAGAATCAAGGTGTTGGTTTTGAACGAAAGTTCAATGCCAATGTAGTTGAGTGGGAAGAAGATCAATACCCCAAGACGAAGTTTGTTCCTCAACAATAGAAGTATGATCCTACTTCTTTCGAAGGAACTCAAGCTCAAGATGATCTTCCACCACAAGACCACAAGCAAAAAGGCAAGGACAAGCTTCAAGAGGAGATTGATGCATTTGAAGAAGCTCCCAAGGCCTTGGTCAAGTGGGTTCCCAAGACTACATCAAGTACGACTACAACTCCAAGGATTCCCATCAAGATGATGTTGATCCCGAAGAAGAAGAACTAGAAAGTTCTTGAGGGTGACTCCACCAACATACTTCACTCATATTCTTTGGCAAGGACATGTGCAAACAACTTCCATATCTTGCACTAGTTCAAGGAGTCACAAACCCTCTTGTTGGTAAGACAAGGGACAAGGTAACCTAATGCTTCCATGGACATCATCAATGTGTACATCGCTCTACGTCTATGGATATCCTTGTTTGTTCTTTGTGGGACTAACCCGTGTAGGTATTGAAAGTGCAACTCACTCTAATGGATTGCTCCGAATGATCTACATCAACATTGAGCATCCACATCTTCAACACCTACATGAAGTCATCATCGACAAAACCCAAGGTTAGTTCATCCCTCTTAGGGGGGATATCACATCTAGGGGGAGCTTTACTCTAACCAATTGAGCTAAGGCAACTCTAATGGTGTGAACACAACAATGCTTTATGTAAAAGTGGTAACCCCACTTGTGCTTAAACGATGAGTATGACCTATGATCAAATGTTCTCATTTGACTCCTAAGTCAATATACTCATATATAGATGACCTAGTCATCGCCAATTGCTTCATAGATGCTAGAGTGTTTGTGCATGCTTTGTCACATATTTCATTTGCCATTTTATTGTGTGAGCATGTTGGTTGCATATTTTACTCATTCGAGGACATCCATTTGTTGTTTTGATTGTTTGGCTTTTTCTCCTTTGCCAAATGGATGGACGAGAATGCCTAAGAACACCCTCTAGCTATCTATGCTCTTCTCATCTCAAACTCTATTCATGCTACATCACAAAGTTTGATCAAGTCAGATTCGAACCACTCTGTGTGAGGAGCACTCGGAGTCCCCGATTCGTCATAGACTTAAACTTCCAAAACCTCTTTGTGCATTTCGGTATGGCCAAGTCATCCACTTCAGTCACACCGAGTTCACTAAGTTGATCTAGGTTTTCCATCTCGGTGCAACCGATTTGAACTGTTCGGTCACACCGAGTTGCAGTAACCGCTTGCGATTCTGCATCTCGGTGCCACCGAGTTGTTCCACTCGGTCACACCGACAGGGTCAGGATATATAAACCCACAGGTGAGATTTTGGAAATTTCTTCAAAATCCTCAGCCCGCGCGTGTCCTGCCTCCTCGGGTCTCCGGATCATCTCCTCGCCGCCAGCGACCTCCCGCCGCTGGTTCCCGTCACCGTCAACGGAATTCTGCTCCGCCGTTGTCGCCATAGCGAACTCCCGCCGAACTAGGGTATGGGTTCGACTCTTTGTGTTATTTCCCTACTCCGATTCGTAGCACATTGCTTTGCCATGATCTTTACCACGTATGAAAACGATCTATCCAGAGAAAACGTCCTTTAGGTTAGATTTGACTCGAAAATTTAGGGTTAGGTCTCTGCCGAACTCATCTCGGACCGACCGAGTTGTAGACATCGGTCTCACCGATTTGGCTTAGGCCATTGCACATGCGATTTCGGTCTGACCGAAAATTGCAAATCGGTGTGACCGAGTTCGACTCTCTGTGAAACCCTAGCAATCTTGGTGCCACCGAACTGTGACTCGGTCTGGCCGAGTTCACTAGTTTAGGTTCCAAAAGTTGCTTCTGTATCACCGAGTTTAACAAATCAGTAGCTCTGAAATGCTTTCTGTGGAGACCTAAAACTAAGTCTTTGACTCATCTGTTTTGCAAAAAAACTCTGCACTTTGTGATGCTCATCCACTCTACCTCATCTACATCTATTCACAGGGTTTGATGTCAGTGTGTTTGCCAAGATGTCTGACCAGAGTGACAGTCAGAACAGATCTGAAGAGCAAGTGCAATTGAGTGAGGGCTCTGATCCCTCAAGCAGTTATGATGAGGGCAGCAGGAGCACACCTAGTAACTTGCCCAAGGCAGCCACCAGATCAAGGAAGAAGAAAACCTCAGATTTTGAGGATGAGGACTATGTGGCTGTTGAGGATGAGGCCACCTCAAGGAAGAAAGTGCTGAAGAAAGAGTATGGCACAGCTGCTGCAACTAATCCAGGCTTGAATAAGACGGCACCAGCAAAGAGAGTCCCAATGTCAAAGCCAAGGAAAGTTCCAACAGGAGAAACTATGAAATTCACCATAGAGTCAGATGATGGTGAGGCAGCTGGAGATGACAAGAAAAAGAAGAGGGCAAGAACCACAACAGCAAAAGTTCTTGGAAAAACAACTATGGTAAGAGATTCAGAAGAAGAGGAAGAGGAAGAAGATGCTACACCACCACCCAAGTCTCAGAAGCTTATGGGAGATGCAGTCAAGTCAGGGGCTGCTACATCAAAGCCCAAGACTGCTCCCAAAGCAACAGCTCAAGCTCAGAAGCCCAATAAGCCAAAGAGAAGCACTAGAAATATTCCTGCTGAAGAGAAGAACAAGGCCCTAGTGCCTGAAGTTGAAGAAAAGGATGGTGAAGCCCTTGTGCTAAGAAAACTGAACCCAAGATTCCAGGCCACAATGATGCTCATCCTGTGGCAGAGGACATGCACATCAGGAAAGATGCAGGACTGAGATTGTGGAGACGGTATGATCCCTATGCTGTGAGGAGGAGGACTGCAGTTGACTACAGGTTTCACACTAAGGAACAACAAGACTTCTATGAGACTATTCTGCTTGACAAGAAGCCAATTGTCTGTGACATGAGATGGGTTGATTGGGAATACATCAAAGAAAATGAAGATCGCTTCCCAGGTGTACAAGACAGCTTCAAAGCTTGTGGAGTTGACAAGTTTGTAGGCCAGAAGCTCACCAAATGGAATGATGAGCTAATCATGCAGTTTTATTCCACTGCTCATTTCTATCCAGATGAGAGGACAGTATGGATGTCTGAAGGTACAAGGTACCAATCAACTGTTGAAGAATGGGCCAAGTTGATCAATGCCCCGGAAGAGCATGAGGATGACTTGGATGTGTATGCCAAGAAGAAGAAAGACCACAACTCTATGGCAAACATGTACAAAGAGATCCCAGATAAAGCTTTGGAAACACACAAGCTTGGATCTGTGCACTATTTGTTGTCTGGTCTACCCACTATCAACACCATCTTAAGGCATACTTTGCTACCCGAGTCTGGATATCACAAGATGATTAGAGGACATTTCATCAAATTGCTACAAATATTTGATGTGCCTAAAAAATTCAAGGTCATGAGTCTGATTGTAGAGACAATCAAGAGGACAGCTGCTGACCAGAAGAGATCATGTGGGTATGCTCCACATATTCAGGTGCTCATCAACTCCAAGATGGGCACAGGCACTTACTTGTTGGACAAGGAGCATCTACCTCTATACCCTGAATTTGAAGACAACACAGTTGTGATGAATGAGGATGGACCTTCATCAGCACAAGCATAGGAGAAGAGAACTAAAGCAAAGGCAGAGAAAGCTACAAGGATGCCAAGTGTCGAGGAAGCATCTCAGGTGTTCCTTAAGAGCAAGCAAGATCAGCTAGCATATCTGATCCAATCTACTTTGAGGATTGAGAAGGGTTGGCCACCCTGACTCAGAATCAGGAGAGCTTGGAAAGGATCATCGAGACAAAATTTTATGATCTTGATCTGAAGGTTACTGAGATACAGACAGCAGTTGAGCAGCTCCAGGAGGAAGCAGAAGAGAGGAAAGGGAAGGCAACTACAGATGCGTTTCAGCGAGTGCCTAGGAGTCAGAGGTCAGCTGCAGTGCCAGTACCAGATACTAGAGCTACATCGTTAGCACCAGCGGCTACAGCTTCAGTACCACCTCCAGCAACCACTCCACCAGCTCCAACTACATCAACTGATGCCTTCGTCCTTGGAGTTCTGTCTACACCACCTCCCGAAGACCAAGCCTGAGAGACGCATAGCACTATGCATTTTCGCACTTTTTGGTAACTTGTTGCCAAAGGGGCAGAAATGTATAGATCATAGGCTTCGAGAGAGAGTGTTTTGCTTCTTTGTCTCTCTTGCTTTTGGTTGAGATTTTTGTGTGCTTGGTTGATACTTTATGTTTGTGTGTGAGATACTTGTTTGATCATGTGTTTGATCATATGCTACTTTAATGCTTGCTTGGATGATACTATCTCTTATATCCCATATATGATCATTCACTTTGCCTGGTGATGAGTGCATGCTTTTAATTTATATCATTTTGAGCGCGTCACCAAGATGTACGTGACATAGAAGAGTAACCCATGATCCTAATTGATTGTGCATTTGCATTCAAAAGCAAATTTTAAATAATGCACAAATTTAGGGGGAGCTCTTCCTTATCACATACTTCTCAAAGCGACGATGTATTTCAATCTTATGATCAATTGTCAAAGCTTTGATCTATATGTTGTCATCAATTACCAAAAAGGGGGATATTGAAAGTGCAACTATCCCTAGGTGGTTTTGGTAATTCCTAACAACATATAGCTCATTGAGCTAATGTTATTTCAATATCAATATTTCAGGAAAGCTCAATGATTGGCATGGCATGGATTAGAAATGTGGACCCCTCAAAATGCTAAGGACAAAAGATTGGCTCAAGCTCTAAAGCTCAAGACTCTACATTTTACTTTTAGTGATCCAAGATCACATTGAGTCCATAGGAAAAGCCAATACTATTAAGAGGGGATGAGGTGTTGCTTAATGGGTTGCTTGCTCAAAATGCTTAGTGAGATGCTCCAAAAACCCTCAACTACTTTCTCATATCCACATATGTCTCAAACCAAAAGTCAAACTCGGCCCACCGAAATATTCTATCCGGCGCCACCGAGTTCTCTTGACATAGCCACTGCCACAAACCCTAGTCACTTCGGTCTCACCAAGATGGGATTGCAAACTCTCTGTTTCCCTTCATAATGTTTCGGTCCAACCGAGATGAGCGATCGGTCCCACCGAATCCAAACTCTCTGTTTCCGTTTCGTAAAGTTTCGGTCTCACCGAGATGAGCGAATCGGTCCCACCAAGTTTGCCTGACCAACTCTCTGTTAGCTTATTACCAAAATCGGTCCCATCGAGTTTGTGTAATCGGTCTCACCGAGATTACGGTATGCCCTAAACCTAATGAAATCGGTCCCACCGAGATGAAATCGGTCCCACCGAGTTGACATGTTGGTCCCATCGAAAAGCCTAACGTTCACATTTTGAACTAAATCGGTCTGACCGAGTTTCATTATTCGGTCCCACCGAGTTTGGTGATTTGTGTGTAACGGTTAGATTTTGTGTGGAGGCTATATATACCCCTCCATCCACTCTTCATTCGAGGAGAGAGCCATCAGAACATTCCTACACTTCCAGCATACATTTTCTGAGGGAGAACCACCTACTTATGTGTTGAGGTCAAGATATTCCATTCCAACCACATAAATCTTGATCTTTAGACTTCTCCAAGTTGCTTTCCACTCAAATCATCTTTCCACCAAATCCAAATCTATGAGAGAGAGTTGAGTGTTGGGGAGACTATCATTTGAAGCACAAGAGCAAGGAGTTCATCATCAACACACCATTTATTACCTTTTGGAGAGTGGTGTCTCCTAGATTGGTTAGGTGTCACTTGGGAGCCTCCGTCAAGATTGTGGAGTTGAACCAAGGAGTTTGTACGGGCAAGGAGATCGCCTACTTCGTGAAGATCTACCCTAGTGAGGCAAGTCCTTCATGGGCGATGGCAATGGTGGGATAGACAAGGTTGCTTCTTCATCGACCCTTCGTGGGTGGATCCCTCTGTGGACTCGCGCAACCATTACCCTTCGTGGGTTGAAGTCTCCATCAACGTGGATGTATGATAGCACCACCTATCGGAACCACGCCAAAAATCTCCGTGTCTACATTGCGTTTGCTCCCTCCAAACTCCTCCCTTTACCTTCATGTGCAATGTTTTACATTCCGCTGCTACACTCTTAGACTTGCATGTGTACGTTGATTGCTTGACTAGTGCTAAGTTGCTAAAATCTGCCAAGAGTTAAAATTGGGAAAAGGCTAGATTTTTATTTGGTCAAGTAGTCTAATCACCCCCCTCTAGACATACTTTCGATCCTACAACCTCACTTAGCATGTGGGTCCTAGTTATTAGTACACAAAGAATGAGATTAGAAGCAAAAATAGCTTCCCACACGGGTGATAATATCCCCATGTGTTGTTACTTTTTATTCTAATTTAATTTTCTTTGTGCCAACAACTAGGACCCACATGTTATAGGAGAGCACCGACAAGTGGAGTCCAGGGATATTTTTGTCACTTCACGCCGGTCAATGGTCTTCGACCAAACAATAATGGTGCTCAGTGACTTTTTTACAACATGTTTAACGGAAGGATGCCATTTTTAAGTAGTTGAAACTTTTAGTGGCAAAATTGAGTAGAGTGACAGAACTAGTAGAAAAACTAATAAAACCCCAAAAGTTCTAGTTGTTCAGAAAACACACACATGCATATGACTGTTACCCATTCGTATAAAATGAAATGACAAGCATTTGAATGTCCTGGTAACTCTAAAATCCGCATTATCCAAAGAAACACACACCTACACATTAGTGTTACCCATTTGTATAAAAGCACATGACAAGCATCTTATTAAACAGTAGCTTATCAAGTTACATTGCATGTATATGGAGTGAAATAGAGCAACTACACGAAGCTTATGCTCAAGATCTTCATGTACATAGTAGTGGTACTTGCCATGGTGGCGTCATGTGATGTCGTTCTGGAGTTTTGCTTCAGTGCTATCACACACCGTTGAGGCCCTCTTCCGGTCTCAGTTTTCCTCCATGGCGGAGGCCCTCAAAGAGGGAAAGCAAGGCATGGAGCTTTCTATCAATAAGGCCCATGGAAAGCCAGATTTGGGTGGAGTAGTTGTCATTCTTCCCTCTTCCTTAAGCCACAGTGATGATGGTACATGAGAAGTGGAAGGATATGATGGTGTCGTCTTTGATTTGACGGTCCAGGGAAAGACAAACAAAATTTTCACCGATCATCTTCTTCCTTTGCTTCAACCTCGGCTATTAGAGTTGCAAATCAAACATCAACAAATCTCTGACAAGCACCTCAGGAGGCCGGGCTTAGGAGGTTTCGCATGCAAAATTAATGCCCCCACATTTGAATCTCCATTGGGGAGGCCCTTTCAAGTTCTTGGCTAGAGTTGGTGGGGAATCCAATTTGTGCATACGTCACTAGCTAGTTAGGGTTTAGGGTTTAGGTAGCGATCGAGCGCGTGCCCTTTGGGTTAACCCATTAGCACTTTCTGATCTAGAACCTTCCAAAACCTGGTTTTCTCTCTTTTTTGTGTTTTTTTCTTTTTTATTCCATTTTGTTCTTTTCTTTCTTCTTTCCCTTTTGTTTTTTTTCATGCTCGTTTTTCTTTAATTTTATTTCTTTTTCAGTTTCCTTTCTTTCTTAAGTTTTTTTTTGAAATCATCATCATTTTTTAAAATTCTTACAACAATGAAATCATGAACATTTTTCAAATTTGTGAACATATTTTTACACTTTTGTAAAACTTTTTTGAATTCATTAACTCTTTTTAAAAATTCCCGAATACTTTTGAAACTGTGAAAATAATATGAAACTCATGAACACTTTTTGAATGGGTGATTTTTTTGAATTAACAAACAATTATTGAAATTCATGAATTTGTTTTATTTTAGAAAAATATTATTTGCATCAGCGAACATTTTTGGTGTTGGTGAACTTACTTAATTAATGAATACGTTTTGAATTTTGTGAATGTTTTTTAAAATTCATGAAGATTTTTTGAATTCACAAACATTTTTTTATATGCGGAAATTTATTTAAAAATCTTGATTTTTTTATAATTTGCAAAAAATTGTTCAGATTCAAGAACATTTTTTGAATAGACAAATATTTTTGTAATACGCGAACATTTTTAGAATCCGTGGACATTTAAGCGCATTAACACTTCTGTTGTCTTCCCTGGTGAAGAACACGCTATCATCAGCGAATAGGAGATGTGAGATAGAAGGGCCTCTCTTCCCATTGCGAATACCTTTCAGCTCCCCTGATTCTTCTTTTTTCTGCAATAGGCAAGATAGACCCTCAGCACACAGCAAGAATAAGTAAGGGCTGATAGAGTCCCCTTGCCGGATACCTCTTGTTGGAATATCATTTGCATCAGTGAACACGTTTGGTGTTGATGAACTTTTCTTAATTAACGATCATGTTTTGAATTTTGTGAACATTTTTCTAAAATCATGAAGATTTTTTAATTCACAAAAAAAATTAAAAATCTTGATTTTTTTTTATAATTTGCAAAAAAATGTTAAAATTCGAGAACATTTTTTGAGCCGACGAACATTTTTGCAAAATCATGAACTTTGTTTGAATACGCGAACATTTTTAGAATTTGTGGACATTTTATGATTTATTAACGGAAACACTAACGCCCACACGTATGGGCGTTTGCATCTCGCCTACACGCGTAGATCCGCTTCCGTTTGTGGGTGCACGAATCTTGGCATGATTGTGGTGCCACATAGGACTGGGCTAGTGTGTCGGCATTCACCCGGTCGCCCACACGTCCGTTTCACCACACGGAGGGGTCGGTGTGTGGGCGTTTAGCAGTTCGCCCACACACCAGCCCAGTTTTCACTCACGCACAAAGGTTGGTGTGTGGGCATTTGCCATCTCGCCCACACGCCCGTCTCCTCTCTCACGCCCAAGCTGCCAGTTGCCATGTGTTTTGCAGTGTACATGGCAACTGCCCTAGTGTAGCAGATGGCAACTCTTTTTTTTTTACCCGAACATGTCAGTTGCCATGTGTTTTGCAGGGTACACGGCAATTGCCCTAGTGTGCTTGTAAGCAGATGGCAACTCACTCTTTTACCCGAACATGTTGTTTTGCCATGTCTCTTTGTAGCGCTACACGACAACTGCCTAGTGTTAGTAGGTGGCAACTCCTAGGTTTTCAAATCATGGCAACTGTAGTAAACTAGATCATACATGGCAACTGCTTAGTGTTAGTAGGTGGCAACCTCTAAAGATTTCAAATCATGACAACTATAGTAAACCAGAGCATACATGGCAACAGCTGCAGGGTTCCAAAATGACATCTGGCACTTGATCTGAGATGTCAACTGCAGTTGAGCAATCATGACAACTGTAGTTGTCCGACATGGCAACTGTAGTTCAGCGACATGGCAACTGCAGTTAAACGGACATTGAAGAGGGTCCGGATCATGGCAACTGCGGGGACGCATGGTGACTGTCACGCGAGACGTGCGGGACCGTGAGGTAGGTGGCTGAGAGAGGTCGTGTGGGCGTTATGCATTTTGCCCACACGTAGGCGTGTGAGAAGGACCGCAAGGAAAAAAGAGGCATGCGTGGCGCTAGTTATTTTGCCCACACATAGACGTGTGGACTGGTCCTCTTAGACATCACACAAAACGTGTGGGCAGACCCCTTAATGCCCACATGTGTGGCAGTTATCGTCGTCCTTTATTAAACATGGAGGTCTCCCCAAGTCCGGCGACTGTGACGACATGCACAAACAATCCGTAAGAGCACACGTGCTGGCCGACGGACCACGTCAACTAGTTAAGTTATCCGGGACAGGCAAGCGCGTGATGGGGCGGAGCAGGAGGCCGGCCTTCCGCCGCGTGGTGATGCCAAACGCCTCGGCCATGTCGAGCGACCCGTTGGGCGCTTCCCAGTCGGCGTTAATTGCATGTTCGTACCACACTTTAGCACCTACACACCAATTGATACCACTACTTAAAAGTTTTGCGGTTAGTACCAACTCAGGGTCTAAGTGTTGTAAAACGGTCTAAACTGCGTATAAACGCGTATTGACGGTGTATCTGACCGCTGGGACTCGCTGTCAGGGGCTGATGTGGCATGCTCTTTTACAAAAAGAACCCTTACTTTTTATTTAATCACACATATATCCTCTATTTGTCAAAAAAAGGTCTTCCGCCGCACGGTGATGCCAAACGCCTCGGCCATGTCGAGCGACCCGTCGGGCGCTTCCCAGTCAGAGTTAATTGCATGTTCGTACCATACTTTAGCACCTACTCACGAATTGATACCACTACTCAAAAGTTTTGCAGTTAGTACCAACTCAGGGTCTAAGTGTTGTAAAACGGTCTAAACTGCGTATAAACGCGTATTGACGGTGTATCTGACCGCTGGGACTCGCTGTCAGGGGCTGATGTGGCATGCTCTTTTACAAAAAGAACCCTTACTTTTTATTTAATCACACATATATCCTCTGTTTGTCAAAAAAAGTCTTCCGCAAAAAAAATATTTTTCAAAAATAACCACAAGCGCGCACTTGCTGCCGAGTTTCGAACCCGCGCCACGCTTTTGGAAGCGTCCGATATGTTTTTATACCTTGCGACGTTCGACTTTAAGAATAAAAACGCCGGCCCGTCCGCCGGAAATCGATCCGCGCCGAGTCGTTCGCAGCGCGCGCTTGCTGCCTCTGCCCCACGGCATCCTATGCGTCAACTCTTTCGTATAGTCTTTAAACTCCGAGCAGTTCCGGTTTTTATATGATATAAAAAACATTATATGACATTAAAAAAATATTCAGGGCGTCGTATAATTAAAAATATGTTTATTGCATCATATATTAAAAGTTCATCGTATAAAAGCGTATCGTATATTAAAATATGTCCACCACATCTTTTAATATATATATTAAACATTTATTAATATACAATGATCTTATTTAAATATATGATTTCGTATTATAGAAAGTTTATCGTTTTGGGGAAAAGTTGAAAAATACTTGTGCATTTGAAAAAAATGTTCAGAACATTTTTGGGAAAAGTTGAACGCGTATTTAAAAGTTGTAAATGTATTTTCTAAAAATGTTCATCATGCATTATAAAATTTATTACGATAACACGATAATTTTTAGTACATGTTATCAATTTTTTGAGTAACTGTGCATTAAAAAATACAACAAATATACGCAGTAACTCTGAGTTGGGCATATAATTTTTTTAACTGTGTATTTGAAAATTACAATGAGGATGGATAATAACTGTGCATGCATGTGGTCCTGAGTGAAGACACATATTCTTACATTTGTTTTTTCAATCCACATAAATTTTAGAAAAAAGTTCATGCTTGGCACTAAATAATACTAACCCACATAAAATCTTGCCGTGCGTGGGTTCTAGTGTGGTGCTTGTCACTAAATAGTACTAACATAAATTGCAAAAAAAGCTGATAAGAATTATCCTTTTTAGGAATATATGCATGTGGTCATGGGCCGCGGTTGGGCCGTCCTCGAGCCCATGCGAAGCTGCATCTTCTAGCTCGATCGGATCTGGGATTCGTGGACGAGCCACACGGGCGGCGGGGTTTGACTCCAGCGGCTGTTCCCGTTCGGCCACCGGCGACCACGCCGCCCTCAGCCCTCGTCGCCCAACCGCCACCATCACCCAACCGTGCGCCCCACCAGCGTCGCCGAGCACCACCGCCCCGGCGAGCCAGCGAACAGGAGAGGAAGTGAAGGAGATGGGAGAGGGGCACCGTGCTCTGGCGAGCCAGCGACTGGGCTCCGGCGACCTGGCGATGGGGCTCCGGCGAGCAAGCCCGGCAAGGTCGAGGCGGCGGGGCACAGGGGGAGGCGGCTGGGAGTGATTAAATTTAAAACAAAGGTGTTTTCTGTAAAAAAAATATGCCAAGTTGGCTCCTGACACACGGGTCCCAGCGGTCAGATACGTCGTCAATACGTCTTTATACGTAGCTTAGATCGCTTTGTAACACTTAGACCCTGAATTGGTACTGATCTGCAAAACTTTTAAGTAGTTGTACCAATCCATGAGTAGATGCTGAAGTGTGCTACCAACATGCAATTAACTCTCCCAGTCGAAGTGTAGCAGCAAGCTGGCGAGCGCGAGCTCCACGTTGGCGAGCCCGAACGCCATTCCGGGGCACATCCTCCTCCCGGCACCAAACGGCAGGAACTCGAAGTCCACGCCCTTGAAGTCCACCTCCACCGCCGCGCCGTCGCCGGCGGCCTCGAAGCGCTCCGGACGGAACTCCTCAGGCTTATCACGCCAGTACCGCTCGTCGCGGCCCAGCGCCCAGGCGTTGACCAGCACCTACGTGCCCTTGGGCACGTCGTAGCCGAGCACCCTGCACGCCGGCTCCTCTCGGCACTCCCGGGGGAGCAGCAGCGGCAGAGGGGTGTGCAGTCGTAGTGTGTCCCGGATGACGAGGTGCAGGTACGGGACGAGCTCGTCGAGCTGCTGCTCGACCACCTTGCCGCCGGCCTCGAAGGCTCGCCGCACCTCCGCTGTCGCTCGATGCATCACCTTTGGGTTCCTGACCAGTTCCGGCATTATCCACTCCAGCGTTGTCGTCGACGTCTCACTGCCGGCACCAAACATGTCCTGCATGCACACACACAAACACGGTGTCACGGCACTCCTCGGCGCGGCGGACGGCGCCGCTAGCCCAGGCGGCGAGCCGCGACGACGGCCACAGGTCGGCCGGGTTGAACCCCGCGACGAGCCCGATGGAGCGTTCGAGCTCCCGGAGAAACACGTCGCGGCCACTGCACCGGTCGCCAATCACGACGCGCAGCGTGCTGTCGGCCACGAGCGCGGACAGCCGCGCGTGCATGTCGACCACGGCGCCGCCGTCCCCGGCGGATGCGACGGCCCGGAGCATGGCGGCGACCTCCTCCTCCCGGATGGCGCGGAAGGAGAGGACGCGGCGCGTGGTGAGGAGCTCGGTGACGGCGATGCGGCGCATCTGGCGCCAGTAATCGCCGTAGGGCGCGAAGACGATGTCCCGGCCCGGCCGCCCTTGGTGAGCACGCGCATGGTGGAGCTCAGCGGCCGCGTCGCGAACGAGGCATCATGGGTCTTCATCACCTCGCGCGCCGCCTCCCGAGACGAGACCACCAGCGTCGGCACCTCGCCGAGCCAGAGCAGCATGACCGGCCACCCGTGCCGCCGCGCCAGGTCGCGCATGGCTCGGTGCGGGAGCGCCCCTACGATGTGGTGCATGCTGCCGATCACCGGTAGCGTCCACGGCCCCGGCGGCAGCCGCAGCTTGTCCTTGCCGTCCGCCGCCGCCCCCCTGCCTCGGCGCCAGGCGAGCAGGACGACGAGCAGCGACCCGATGGCCAGTACGAGGTAGACGACTTCATTATCTTGCCGCGAGTGACCGATCAGTATGTATGTGAGTGGCTTCATATATAGACGCGCGGTGAGAATCATCATATCGTACCCTCCATGGTTTGGGAGCAGCCGGAATCTTTTGGCCCGGCATCGTGTTCCGGTGAGAATCAAAGAACGTGTAAGCTGCGTATGGAGTACTGTGAAAACACGAGGTAGATTGGATCGCACACCCAAAACGATGACGTTGATTGCTATTTATATGTAGGTTACATCACCGATCGTTTGCAACAGAAAGATACAATCAGTTTTAGAGATATGTGCGTATGGTACAAGTTAGCTGACAACCTGCTAGATACTAACTAACTTACAGCTATCAAGCTTATCCGCTAACATTCCCCCTCAATCTCAGCTCCCGAGAGATTGAGATTGTGTTGCAGAAGTCGGAGCTGTGCTGCGCCAATCGGTTTGGTCAGGCCATCAGGACATGAATCGTATGTCCAATGCCTTTCGAGCTACTCGCTCCCGAACAAAGTGGAAATCAACCTCGATATGTTTGGTGCGTGCATGGAATACCGGATTGGCAGACAAGTACGTCGCTCCTATGTTGTCGCACCACAACACTGGCGGTCTCCATTGCCGTATGCCGAGCTCGCCGAGTAGAATTTGAAGCCAAATCAGCTCTGCTGTTGCATTTGCCAGCGCCTTGTATTCGGCCTCTGTACTTGACCGAGATACCGTAGCCTGTTTTCTCGCGCTCCAAGACACCAGATTAGAGCCGAAAAATAATACGAAGCCACTGGTAGAGCGCCTGTCGTCAGTCGATCCAGCCCAGTCAGCGTCTGAAAACACACTGAGTAAAGTGGATGTAGACTTGCTGATTTTCAGTCCTATGCCTGATGTGTGTCTCAGGTATCGCAGGATGCGTTTTGCTGCCGTCCAGTGTGCTTCTGCCAGCGAGTGGAGATATTGGCATACTTTGTTCACGGCGTAACTAATGTCCGGACGTGTCAAAGTCAGATATTGTAGTGCCCCTACAATACTCCGATATCTCGTGGCTGCTTCCGGTGACAGAAGTTGTCCTCCTTCACGAGACAAAGTTCCAGAAGTGGACATTGGTGAAGTAACTGGCTTGCAATCTGTCATACCTGCTTTTCTCAAAAGATCAGCTGTATATTTGGCCTGTTTCAGAAGTATAGACCCCCCCCTGGCGCTGCACCTCAATTCCCAGAAAATAGTGCAGGTCGCCTAGGTCCTTCAGGGCGAAAGCTTCATGCAGACTACGGACAAGTGATGTGATTGCTTTTGGCGATGAACCGGTAATGATGATATCATCGACGTAGATCAGCATGTACATACATACGCCCCCTTGATGATAGATAAACAGGGACGTATCAGCAAGAGAGGGATGGAAACCAAGCTCCTGAAGCTTTGCACTCAGCCGAGAGAACCAGGCCCGGGGGGATTGTTTAAGACCATATAGTGATTTGTCCAATTTGCACACGTGTTGCGGAAGCTGTGGATCAACATATCCTAGTGGTTGTTTCATGTATACATCTTCTTCGAGAATGCCGTGGAGGAACGCATTCTGCACGTCCAATTGGCGAAGCACCCAACCACGTGAAACTGCAAGAGAAATAACCATGCGAATAATGGTGTGCTTAATTACTGGACTGAATGTCTCTGTATAGTCGATGCCGTGGCGTTGCTTGAACCCTTTGGCGACGAGACGAGCCTTATGACGATCAATGGAGCCATCGGCATGATACTTGAGTTTGAAAACCCATTTGCAGTCGATGAGGTTGCAGCGAGGAGGCCGAGGAACAAGGTGCCAGGTCTGGTTCTTGAGCAACGCCTGGTATTCCACGTCCATGGCGGACCGCCAATGAGGGTCCGCAAGAGCATCAAGATGATTGGCGGGTTCAACCATGGCCAACGAAACTTGCCGCCGTCGTCGTTGTGGACCATATGGTATGATGCCGTCGGTGCGCACCTTCTCACGGCGAGTGCCGTCGCAAAGGCGAGTGGCATACCGTCGAGACGCATCGGCTGGAGCGGGTGCGCGCACTTCAAGCTGCGAAACCGGCTGCTGAAGGAGCTCGAAGGAGTCAGAGTCGGACCCCGGTGGTGGAGAGGCAGCCGGCTCAGCAGAGGCCTGCCGAGCGGACGAGACTGGTCCAGGCGTAGTCGTCCGGACGGGGGAAGCCGAACCCGAGTCAGTTGGGCGGGATGACGCCTTGGCTGGTTCCTGCATGACGGGATCACATCGGCTGCATGGCACTGTT
Source organism: Aegilops tauschii subsp. strangulata (assembly GCF_002575655.3). Classification (NCBI taxonomy): domain Eukaryota; kingdom Viridiplantae; phylum Streptophyta; class Magnoliopsida; order Poales; family Poaceae; genus Aegilops; species Aegilops tauschii. Next base: position 494,355,046 of record NC_053039.3, read on the forward strand.
GATGTAGGCGCCTGCACAGGAGAAAGAGAAACCAAACAAGGATCCTCATGCGTTACATTAGATGAAATAGGAACAATATCACCCATGAGAAGGTTCTTCTTCCATCGCAGCGGTTGATATGGCAGGATCAAAAGCTTTAGGTGGAGCAAGTAGACGGAGCTCGTCATATGACGGGGGTAGTGAGTCTGATTGGGACGGATCAGCATAGGGAAAAGACTGCTCATCAAATACAACATCCCGCGAGATATACACCCTGCCACACGAAACATGAAGGCATTTGTAACCCTTGTGTGTGCTACTGTACCCGAGAAAGACGCAACGCTTGGACCTAAACTGGAGTTTATGATTGTTGTAGGGGCGAAGGCACGGCCAACAGGCGCAGCCGAAAGTATGAAGGGAAGTATAGTCTGGAGCGCTGCCGAATAAGCGTTGCAGGGGGTATTCATATTAATAGTACGGGTAGGAAGACGATTGATCAAAAAACATGCGGTATGAAACGCCTCATCCCAAAATCGTAATGGCATGGAAGCTTGGGCGAGCAAGGTGAGGCCAGTTTCGACGACATGACGGTGTTTTCTTTCCGCTGACCCGTTTTGTTGGTGTTGAAGGAAATATGCCCTAGAGGCAATAATAAAGTATTATATATTTCCTTATATCATGATAAATGTTTATTATTCATGCTAGAATTGTATTAACCGGAAACATAATACATGTGTGAATACATAGACAAATAGAGTGTCACTAGTATGCCTCTACTTGACTAGCTCGTTAATCAAAGATGGTTATGTTTCCTAGCCATAGACATAAGTTGTCATTTGATTAACGAGATCACCTCATTAGGAGAATGACGTGATTGACTTGACCCATTCCGTTAGCTTAGCACTCGATCGTTTAGTATGTTGCTATTGCTTTCTTCATGACTTATACATGTTCCTATGACTATGAGATTATGCAACTCCCGTTTACCGGAGGAACACTTTGTGTGCTATCAAACGTCACAACGTAAATGGGTGATTATAAAGGTGCTCTACAGGTGTCTCCAAAGGTACTTGTTGGGTTGGCGATTTCGAGATTAGGATCTGTCACTCCAATTGTCGGAGAGGTATCTCTGGGCCCACTCGGTAATGCACATCACTATAAGCCTTGCAAGCATTGTGACTAATGAGTTAGTTGCGGGATGATGTGTTACGGAACGAGTAAAGAGACTTGCCGGTAACGAGATTGAACTAGGTATCGAGATACCGACGATCAAATCTCGGGCAAGTAACATACCGGTGACAAAGGGAACAACGTATGTTGTTATGCGGTCTGACCGATAAAGATCTTCGTAGAATATGTGGGAGCCAATATGGGCATCCAGGTCCCGCTATTGGTTATTGACCGGAGACGTGTCTCGGTCATGTCTACATAGTTCTCGAACCCGTAGGGTCCGCACGCTTAACGTTACGATGACAGTTTTATTGAGTTTTGATGTACCGAAGGAGTTCGGAGTCCCGGATGAGATTGGGGATATGACGAGGAGTCTCGAAATGGTTGAGACGTAAAAATCGATATATTGGACGACTATATTCAGACTTCGGAAAGGTTCCGAGTGATTCGGGTATTTTTCGGAGTACCGGAGAGTTGCGGGAATTCGTATTGGGCCTTAATGGGCCATACGGGAAAGGAGAGAAAGGCCTCAAAAGGTGGCCGCACCCCTCCCCATGATCTGGTCCGAATTGGACTAGGGAAGGGGGCGCACCCTTCCTTCTTTCTCCTTCCCCCTTCCCTTCTCCTACTCCCACAAGGAAAGGAGGAGTCCTACTCCCGGTGGGAGTAGGACTCCCCCCTATGGCGCGCCTCTCCCCTTGGCCGGCTGCCTCCCCCTTGCTCCTTTATATACGGGGGCAGGGGGCACCCCAGAGACACAACAATTGATCCTTGAGATCTCTTAGCCGTGTGCGGTGCCCCCTCCACCATATTACACCTCGATAATACCGTTGCGGAGCTTAGGCGAAGCCCTGCGTCGGTGGAACATCATCATCGTCACCACGCCGTCGTGCTGACGAAACTCTCCCTCAACACTCGGCTGGATCGGAGTTCGAGGGACGTCATCGAGCTGAACGTGTGTAGAACTCGGAGGTGCCGTACGTTCGGTACTTGATCGGTCGGATCGTGAAGACGTACGACTACATCAACCGCGTTGTGATAACGCTTCCGCTGTCGGTCTACGAGGGTACGTGGACAACACTCTCCCCTCTCGTTGCTATGCATCACCATGATCTTGCGTGTGTGTAGGAATTTTTTTGAAATTACTACGTTCCCCAACAGGTGTGTGTGTGGGCAGGATAAGTGGTGTTCAATGCCGATGTTTTGGAAGAAAGTATTAAGCTTACGGTACTCCCCTCCCCAGTCGGTCTGAATCTGCAAGATTTTCCGATTAAGGAGACGTTCGACATGAGATTGAAAGCGATGAAAGATATTGAAAACATCGGATTTATGCTTAAGACAGAACAACCAAGTGAATTTGCTAAAATCGTCTATGAAACTTACATAGTAGCTAAAATCTCCTGACGAGGTGCACGCAGGCCCCCAAACATCAGAGAAAATAAGCTCAAGAGGAAATGAAGTGACCCTAGAAGAACTAGCATAAGGAAGTTGGTGACTCTTCCCTTGCTGACATGCATCACATACATGTGCTTTATTTGACTCACGACTGAACTGAAGATTAAAATGACCTAAGACATGATCTACTATCCGTGAGGAGGGGTGACCGAGTCGACAGTGCCACCGATCATGACTGGGCTTGGTGACGGCAGAGAACGCCGTTTTATTCCTACTTGGTTGCATGGGACGAACTGGATATAGACCACCTTCGCTAGGTCCGTGAAGAAGAACCCTCTTCGAAGCTCGATCCTTGACAAGAAAATAAAGAGGATGAATTTCAACGCAAACATTGTTATCAGAGGTGAGTCGATCAGTAGATAAAAGATTTTTTGTGGTATGCGGAACATGAAGAACATTGTTAAGGACAAGAGGTGCATGCGGTGTAGGAAGAAGGGCTTTTCCAACATGAGTAATAGCCATACTAGTTCCATTTGCTGTATGCACTTGGTCCTTGCCGGTGTACTGCTCACGCATGTGCAGCTTGTCTAAGTCGCCGGTGATGTGGTCGGTGGCGCCGGAGTCCATGTACCACGCTGGGTCAAGTGCCAGAGAGCCGGTAGAGATGTTGTTGGCGAAACGTGCATCGTCTTGCTGGGAGTTGTGGTTGTAGCGATCATAACAGGTCCTTGCCGAGTGGCCGAGCTTGTTGCAGATTTGGCACGGCACCCGCGGACGATCGGAGTTGGAGTTCCTCCTGTTGTAGCCGCCTTGGTGACCGCCGGCTGGTTGACCATTGGAGCCGTTGCCTGCAGCAGAGTTACCGCCACCGCCGCCGTTGCGACGGTTGCCTCCCTGCTGGTTGCGGCCATCATTGTTGCGATTGCGGCCGCCGCTGCCGCCAGAGGAGCCACCTCCACCGTTGCCGTCGCCTCGAGCTCCGTTGCCTCGTCCTGCAAGATTGGCCGACAACTGATAGCCGGTGTTGGCATTGTCCTGACGCGCCTCGTAATCCAGCATGTGCGAGTACACTTCATCGAGAGAGATGCCGCCGTTGGCCAGCAGCAGATTGATCGATGTGACGAGGGCGTCGTACGAGTTATCAAGGCCTGTGAACATGTAGTCGATCACATCAATCTCGGAGACGAGGCTGCCGGCCGTAGCAAGCTGGTCAGCGAGACCCTTGACATGGCCAAAATAATCAGCCATGTTCATGTCCTTTTTCTGGGCGTGCGTGAGCTGCCTCTTAAGCTGCATGATCCTGGAGCGAGACTGCGAGGCGTACATGCGCTCGAGTGCCGCCCATATCTGTGCCGAGGTCGTGAAGTTCAGCGTGCGCGCGATGATGTCGGGCGAGAGCGTGGAGAGGATCCCGGCAAGGAGCAGCTGGTCTTGGGCGTGCCAGACCGTATGGGCTGGGTTGATCACCATCTCCGCCCCTTCAGCGGTGGAGGTGGGAATGAGGCGCGCCGGGGGGTTGCTCTCGCCGTTGACGAAGTCGAGAAGCTGATGCCCCCGCAGGATGGGGACAATCTGGGCCTTCCAGAGGAGGTGATTTTCCCTTGAGAGTCTCACCGTCACCAGCTGGGCGTGGTTGGGCACGGCGACCTGCCCGGTCATCATCGACCCAACTGGAAGTGAGGAATTGGTGAGAGCACCGGCAGTGCTGGAAAGCTGGGAGCTCATGGTTGCCGATGCGGTGGACGCGGAGGTGTTGGGAGAGGTGGTCATCGCGGCGAGGAGAGTCGCAGCGAGAGATGGGTTATCTGGACGTGCGTCGAAGCTAGGCTCTGATACCATGTGAAAACACGAGGTAGATTGGATCGCACACCCAAAACGATGGCGCTGATTGCTATTTATATGCAGGTTACATCACCGATCGTTTGCAACAGAAAGATACGATCAGTTTTAGAGATATGTGGGTATGGTACAAGTTAGCTAACAACCTGCTAGATACTAACTAACTTACAGCTATCAAGCTTATCCGCTAACAAGTACAGACACAGATGCTGCTGAGGAATGGACAAAAGACTCATTTGTTATCGTCGCCGGCGGCCGCCCCGACACATTTATTTCGACAATCGTAACCTCGTACCTTTTTTTTCTATAAAGCTAAAAAAACATCGTACCTTTTTTCATACGGGGTCACTGTCAACTCAAATCTATTTAAAATCAAATAAGAGGGTGACTACTAAACAATTGTCTAATTTTTTTTCATTTCAATCGCTATCCACCGTCTGATCGATATCCAAAGTCACATCGATCTTCTTCTTCTTCTTCCTCTAGCAGCCTCTACCTCCTCCCCCCACTCCCCGTGCCATGCCTCTGGCGAAATCCTGTGCGAGCCTTGTTGCCGCTCACCACGGCACCCCTGTTTCCGCTCGGTCTCCATCTAACCCGACCGGGGGGTGAGAATGCCCCCCACCCACACCAGTTAAGGCTCAGACTCGCCTTCGCATGCGCACCGCAGCCAGCCGTGTTGTTGTTAGTTCTGGCTCGCTCTCAGGTCGGCCTCGTCGGCATCCCCGTGCCTCGTTGCTGTTCCCACGACATCCCCATCACGACATTGGAGCTCTGCCATTGCGTTCAAGAATTTGACCGACACTTGAAAAAATTTCTTCGAGTGTCTGTCAAATAGCAAACACGATGAAATAATCAATTATTTTTCTATGGTGGAATAATCAAACTTCTAGTGTTCTTTGTACTATCTTGACAATTGATGAATATATCAGAAGTTTTCTCGCAAAAAAACATGTAAAAATTAAAGTGAGCTTGTAAGAATGCCATTACAATCTTGGGTTTTCTTTTCTCCTCCTTCATCCTCCCACGGGTGACTACCACACAAGGGTTTCCCCGCCTTCCACTGACGCTGCCGTTGATCTACCTTGTCTCCTTGGCCTTAGGGCCATGGAGGCGCGGTGGATCCGGACGCTTGCTGGTGGGAGGGTCCTCCGTTATTAGGTAGTTTTTGAGTTTGTTTAGTGTTTGTGTCCTGATCAGAAAGAAGAGTCGGGCTCCCTAAAGATGAAATAAGGTTCTCATCACCTAGCCCCTCCCCCGATAGTGTGTTTAGCATCGTCGGAGGACGTATGGAGGTGTGTCTCCGGCTGATATCGTGGGATTCGGTCAGTGTTTGTCTTCGGTGGATCTGCTTGGATCCGGTCTTCATCCGTTTGCGCTTGTGTGTCTACAAGTTGGATCCTTAATATTTATGCTTCTCTTCATCAATGATGGTTGTTGTTCTGGTTGCAGGTCCTTGGGGACCTTGATATATGTCTCCGTTGTATATAATTTTTGTATGATTCGTCTTACATTGATATCAATTCTATACACTTTGGGACATTTTTTTTGTCAATTTATTGCACTAACATATTAATTGAGTGCTCGGTGCTAGTTCTTGTTTTTTTTGGAGTTTCACGAAATCACCATACAAAAAGTCTGTAAAAAACAAAGAGAAATGGGTGTGGAGTTTTATGTTGGAAGAAGGACAGGACCAGGGCCCAGCTTCTGGCGGGGCTCATAGGGCCTAGGCGCCTCTAAGAGGTTCCCTACTTACATGGGCACCTAGAGAGGGCACCTACGCATGTAGGGCTCCCCCCAGGTGGCTCCGGTGCGTGATGGTCTATATATTCTCCAAAATTTTCACCCTAATTACCGAACATTTTTTTTGCCGCTACCACATCGAGTTTCTGAGGAGATCTTCATTTTTAGTCTTGATCTGATACTTTGTCAGAGGGGAAATTTATCACCAACATCGATCCTCGCGCTCCAGGATACGTTGTAAGTAGTCCATCCATGGTCTACTGGTTCATGGCAGTAGTCAAGCTGTAATCTCTCCTCTTGATGTGATTAGATGTTCAATAAAATAGCCATATGAGGCGCTCTACATGATTATTGTGGTTAATCTCATGTATTTGTAGTTGTGATGTTGATCATGTGATGAGCTATTTCTTTATGTTCAGATTTATTTATGCCATCTTGTTTTATTTATAGATGTATATTTCTCTCTGGCTACTTGTTTACTCTTGATCAAGCCAATCATAGACACAAGCATAGGATTGCATAGTTTTCGATCTCTCATTGATCAAGAGAGCTTATGATTGTGTCCTTTGTTGTAGATATTGTTATTTCATGTTGCCATGATTTACATTCAACAATTAAAACTGTTTATTCCCCACAAAAAGAAGTAAAACTATTTCTTCAACAGTAGTGATGTTGCAAAACTTTCTATAGTAACACCTGTATAAAGGCAAAGACAATTTATTTCTGCAACATTAGCTCTGTTGCGGAAAAAATTCTACAACAATACCTGTGTTGCAAAAGTTCCGCAACATGAACTCTGTTGCAAATCCGAGCGAACATCATCCTTGTTGCAAAGCTGACATCTGAATCACACAGCTAACCCGCATTGAATCCAATGGCTCACGAGGCGGCGCCGACCGACGCGTAGCGTTGCCCTTGTTATTTACTCGTTGCGCTTCATTGAAATCTGTCATAGAAATAGAAGTGACGAGTTGTGGTTATAAGTTTATAATCTTCATTCACTTAGGTTTTGTTGGGACTTCTTGGTTGACACCTCTGATGATATATTTTGATCTTATTATTATCTTGGGTTCCGTCGTCGTGCGCCGCTGCTATGTGCGTCTTGTGCGTGCCTCGCCTCGGCACGGCCGCAACATGGCCAGTGCAGAGGAGTTCGGCCGCCCCGTCCCATCCGCCTAGCCTCCTGGCGTGCGTCGCCCATGCTGGCCGCGCCAAAGCCCAGTAGGTCGCCCCGTTGGTGTCCCAGCATGCTGTGCGTGATAGGTGCTGGATGCCAGTGCATGCGTGTGTGTGTGTTGGGTGTTGGTCAGTTGGTGTAAGAAAATTGTGCGTCGCCGGCGAGCTGCTCCCGTGCGTGCTCTGGTCCACGCCCAAGACCTGTTCGTTGAAATGCCTGCAATGGGGAGGACAAAATCTAGGGGGCGTGGTTGCTTTGTTTGCTCGGGCACTGTCCGGATGCGTCCATGGACGTTTGAGTGGTCAAATTAGCCCATCGTGGTTGTAGATGCCCTCACAACTTTACAAGTTCATCCAACCTAATACATATTGTCACTGTAAAAGCCAAGGAATGCGATGAGGAGTGCAAAGTCTTTTAGACTGACAAGAATCACATTAAGGTGCACCCGCAAAAAAAAATCACATTAAGGTGAGTAAATATTGATTGGCGCTACCGACTGCATATCTTTGATTATGGAATCTAGCCTAGCAATGAAAAAGAAGGTAAGCATTCTCAGAAGATCTGTCTCTCTGCATAAATAACTTTGAGCAGTTCTGAACTTCTGTGTCCATAGTCATTGGCATGCTCAATGTATTGTCTGCATAGTGAAATACCTTTTGCTAGTTCCTCAACCTTGAGTAGTAAATCAGGATAAGCAAGAATATAATCCTGATGTGCTAATAGAATAACATTGTAATCCGTAACAAATATCATGTCCAGAGATGGTAGTACATGAAGTAGAGGCTGATATGTTCATTTGTATCTGGGGAACCTTTAGATGGAAAATAGGTTATGTACCAATAAACTGTTTTCAACTATCCACATCCCAAACCTGTTACTGACCTACTGTTGAGCCCTTATTACCTGATCCCATTCATCCAATGAGTTTATGTCTAGTAGGTTCGAACCTCTAGCAGCCTAGTTGGCTTCAGACAAGCAGTCTGTGTCCAAATATGCTATGCCAGAGTTTCTGAGTCTATCTTAGCTGGAAAGAGTATAGGTAGAAACGGAACAGTCGCAAAAAAAAGATCAGTTAGCAAGAGCACGCATATCTGTATCTCTTCGTCAAGTTGATAGCTTAATGCGAAGATTGCATAGGGTTCATATATACTATCAAACAAACCAGCGGTTATGTATTCCCCTGAATTTCACAACATAAAGAAAAAGCAACCAGGAACATATAATTAGAGTCTAATGGGGTGTGAGTGCCGCAGTTTCTTCGCTCACAATTAGCTAATGAAGGTCATTTCACTAGCAAGACTAGCCCACCATATTGTGGCACTCTTCATCAGGAGATGTCTTCTAAAGACCCAAGCTACCGCTAAATTATGTCAAGTTATACCTCAAATTTTAGACGTTGTCCTGTCCCTCAACTGCATCTCTAGCGCGACAATTTCTTCCTTGAGACAATCAATTATTGTTTCCAACTCAACCTTTTCTGCTTCTCGAGCTTCAGACGCCTCTCTAATCATTTCCGGTGTCCCGACTTCCCGTCCTGGTTGGAGAATCACTTGACCTGCATTGGTGGCTCTTGAATCTCTGACCTGGGCATCTTTCACCCAGTCGAATGGTCTAAGATAGTAGAGTGTTTTAGTAGAAATTACTCTCTTGACCAGTTCATCATTTCCATATACTAGACCACTAGAAGATGCATCATTGTTTCCTACAAAAAAGAGAGGAAAAGTATGCATTAGCAATAGCTTGTTGTGACAGATTCATCAATTCTTAGCTATAGAAGATCTCTCTTCATTAACCTTTATACAGGCTTTAAGCGACTCGACTTCTAGATATGAGGCTGAGAAATTTTCATGAGCTATTTCATTACCTTTGAAAACAGCTGAGTTTTCTCTGTCCACCTTCGCTCTCTGATCTCCCTCTTCCATTACATCGCGTGTCTGCATTCATCAATGCATCCTTCTAAGACATCAACATTAGTTTGAAAATTAATGACATGAGTTACTTTATCTGGTTCTTGTCTGAGGGTGCTATCACTTTGGACAGCAGGAAGCTCATAATTACAATTTTTTTGCACCATGATATCCTTGGACTCACTGCAGTCCTGCTCATCTCTTCTTATTGGCTGGTCTGAGTTGGATGTTGCCATCGATAACTTTGATAATTCCATACAAATTGCAGTTGCCTCGCTTTCCTTTCCGAATATTTCATCCAACTCATTATCACTGATCGCCAGGATATCTGGAAGATTTGAATACACGTCCACTCCAATTGCAGCTCCAATGCCTTTGTTGCTTCTAGCGCTCACTGCACCCTCGACTTCACCATGTTCTGAACTGACATTCTTCTCATCACACGTAAAAACAGAGGCCGATGCTTGCTTTTCAAAATGCTCATTCTTGGTGACCGGCCCACACAATGGTTTATGATCAACTGCACTCACCAAAACTGCCTCTGAATCAGGCAAAGCTTGCTCAGCAACTTTGTGTGAGATTACCCTACGTCTACCTTTTCTTACCCGGCTTGCCACCAAATCAGACAAAACTGCCTCTGAATTTTGCTTTGTCTCGCCATCTTCCAAAATACGAGTCTCTGTATCCTGGCTTTGCGTCTTTAGAATGACACTATTCAGCCTCTCCGCCAGCGGAATCTCGTCCTCTATATCATCTTGCGGAGTCATCCCAGCCTCCAAGTGACGCTTTTTGCCACAATCTACACCACTGAGACTGAGACCATCACCAGCAACATTAGGTTGTTTCATCCTTGCAGCATTAGCAACAGCAGCAGCACATGCCGACGAGTAAGGCTTCCACCATTGTGCGTATTCAACCGTCATGCCCGGATCACGTCGCGGAACGAAGAACGAAACGTCTTCAGGCCGCATCCTGTATGTCGCCCACGCGGTCTTTCGACATGAATTGGCACGGGTGACGGTCCCCGGCACGTCCTGATCGAAGCCCAGCTGCCTTGCGACACGGTGCGGACAGTAGTGCTCGATGCATTGCATGCCGACGAGCTCGCAGGGTAGCAGACACTGTGCAAAGGATTGCAGCTCCTTGCTTGTTGCTACATCATGGCAGTGCACCCAGCAGCCATCTTTGCCTTGTGGCAGAGCAAAGCTACTGCCTCCATAAGGCCTCCATTCGAACTCCTCCGGGGACATGAGCACGGCGTGGATGTACCCAGGATCAAGCGGATTTCTGACATTGTGCCACTTGGCAGCCCTCGGCATGCCGGGATCATCCCCGTGGGAGGCAGTGCTTGGTATCTCAGCCTCAGGACGAAGCTCCGGGAAGCGCTCCCAGACCCATAGCTGGAGGATGTGCAGTGGCGCACTCGCCATGAACGCCTGATCGCTGGTGCCCAAGCTTAAGTGGTGACTGAGTGCGGAGAGGTCATTGTAGATGTTGGCAAGAACGGCGGGTGCGAGGGCCGAGCACCTGCCGCGCGCCATTCCGGCGGCGAGGGGGAACACGTCTGGTCTGACCACGTCGAATGGCGGCGCCGGAAGCACGTATCTGGTCAACCACATGGCCAGAAACGCGCCGTGCTCGAGCAATGCGGCCGCCTCGGTCTCTCCTCTGCCGGCGGCAGCGACCTCCCCCGTCGGCCGCTCGACGAATTGCTTAACCCACGGGGCAAACGAGGGTTTCTTGTTCGTGCATCTGTTCAGCGCGTCCACGTCCCCGCGGAGCGCGTCCGGGAGGCGCGACCACACCGGCCTGCCCAGCAGGGGCAGGCCCCCGAGCACGGCCATGTCCTCCAGCGTCACCGTGGCCTCGCCCCACGGGAAGACGAACGTGTTGGTCTCGCCGGACCAGAAACCCGCGAGCTGGAGCAGCAGGCCCTCGTCCCGCCGCACCCAGCCGGTGGTCGCGAGGACGGCGTCCAAGATCCCAAGCTTCCGCCACAGGCGCTCATGCCGCGGCCGAAGCCTGGCCACCCACCGCCTCCACAGCTTCGAGGAGCCGGGCCAGGCCGTCCAATCCACAGGGAGCTGGTCGCCAAGAACAGGGCCGGCATTGCGGGGCGGGGACGGCAGAGCGCCCCCCGCGCGGGGGAGGAGGGAGTGGGCCGATCGGGCCGTGGGGCGGGAGGGATCGGCGACGGAGACGATCGCGGTGGTGGATTCCTGTACCAGGAGGCCACGGAGCTCGTCGTCGCTGGACATTGCGGTGGGGCTCTGGGTCGGCTGGGGTTTTCTGGGCGGAGCTGAGCAAGGTGAGCGTGAGTAGGGAAAGTGCTCCGTAGAAGTGGGGATGGGTGGGAGGCAGTAATAAAATAAAATGGATGCATATCCATATAATCCCGGGAAGTAAATTGGGCTGCACTCCTACTTTCCTACGCGCCCGAGTAGAGATGTCAGAGATGTTGCCATATGCTGATGTAGAGTAAGCTGCAGTGATGGGTGGCAGACGACGACCTCAGCTTTGACTGGTGCAAAGCTTAGGGAACTCCAACGGGATCGCTAAACATTACGCACATGCTTGGACTGAATTATTTCGACACTTTTAGCCATTCGGTTATCAAAATTGTTCAGACAACTAAAAAATTTCAAGGGTTCAACAATATGGAGAATGTCATGGCGTGATTGGAGGATCTGCAAATGACGACACAGGACCGGGTCCTGGATGTGATGAAAACTTTTCTTCACAGGCAGTTGTTGAGACTTGACCTGCAGGATAAATTCTCGTCCAGACTGGACACGAGTTCCTATGAGCCTAGTGGTACGTAACTTGCAGTAGTAGCCTCCGCAAGTGGGGCGATAGCATTGGAGGATTTCTTTGTTGGTGGTGCTTCTTTGATTACCGAAGCGTGATTTCCAGGGTGAAAACCCAAGGTCCACCCTTTATTGGTTGTGCCTAGCATTGACCTTGTTGAAGGCATTGTTTTTGGAACGCGGCCTTTTTTCAGGGTGAAAATCTAGGATTTTTGATCGGGCAACGACAACGCTTGTGCATTGTTTCCTTCCTAGAGGCGTTGCTTTTGGAGAACCTTCTTTCTGGTCCGGTTGTTGTCTTTGGTGGTGGTTAGAGTGCCACTACTGCGGTTGATTGATCTTCTTCTTCTTCTTCTTCTTTGTTTTTGGTTGTGTACATGCTGGATGTTTTTAGACATCTTGTTGGTGCAGAGGCTATGTGTAATTGGTATCTTCTTGATATTAATATATTCTTTTTTTAGAAAAATGACAACTAAGGATGTCCGAAATTTCGTAAATCCTGATCAAACGGCCGTAGACAGCTTCTAGCGTGCAGGTGGAGTTTGACCGGATTTTCTATTTGACACGTTCTTCGTCAATTTGTTGGGGGCGCCGCACCGGCATTGACCTGATTTAAAAAGTCAGGCGTGTGTTGCTTCGATCTTGGTTTTGGGAACGTTCTAAAAGTTCCAGCTGGGTTTTTCAGTTTTGGGTTCCTGAATTGGTTTTTTTTTTTTCGTTTTTGTTTTTTCCCGTTTCATTTTTCTTTTCCCTCCATTTTCGTTTTTATTTTTTATTTTCCTTTTACTTTTTTCCTTTTTGTTTCACTTTTTCTTTTATTTTATCTACTTCTTCTATTTTATTTTCATTTTCCAAGTTTATTTTTCTTTTTCAGCTAATTTAAAGAATTTAAAAAATGTATGTATTTTTTTGATTTGGTACATTTAAAAGAAATGTTCCTGGTTTGAAATTTTGTTCAGAAATTCCAGAAAATTTAGGATTTCAAATATTTGTTTGCTTCTTATAAAAATTGTTCCCAAATATTTCTATATAGAATTTGAAATTTTAAAATTTTCATGTTTTGAAAAAATCAGAAAATGTTTCCGCTTTCAAAATTGGTTCCCAAATTTAAAAAATGTTCATGTTTTGAATTTTTTTTTGCAAATTTAAAAATATTCACGAATTTAAAAAAAAACCTTTCAAATTTTTCTAAACAATTAAGAAATGTTAATGTTTTGAAAATGTTTGGAATTTCAAAAAATGTTCTCACTTTCAAAATCTGTTCACAAATTTTAAAAATGCTCATATTCCCAAACAATATTTAAAAGTGTGCCCACTTATAAATTTTGTGCACAAGGAAACATGAACTTTTGTCGCAAATTCAAAAAATGTTCCAGCTTTCTAAATTTGTGAAAAATGTTCATGTTTTCAAATAATCACAAATTCAAAAAATGTTCGTGTTTTGGAAAATTTGTTCATTTTCGAAAAATGTTCCTATTTTGTAGAAAATGTTTGCATCTTTTTAAAAATTGTTTATAATTTCGAAAATTGTAATCATTTTTAAATGTGTTCTTTTTTCATCTCTTTTGAGAATCCCAAAAAATGTTCGCATGTTCACAAAATGTTCGAGTTTTTTTAAATTTTGATCGCAATTTTGAAAATTTGTGTTTCAAGATATATTTACCTTAAAAAAAAAGAAAATCATGTTCAAAATTTCAACAAAGTTTAAATCTGTTGCTGCTTATAGTTCATATTGTACGAGCTGCCATTTGAGATGTAGATGCGTTGGAGTTAGCTAGCGACAACGTTCAGTAGCATGAGGTACTTGGTTTGAACCTTCATTGGGAGCTTTAGTTTTTGCGAATGTTGAAGTTTTTGGCGATGTTGTCCGTATCTTTATGTGTTGCGCTGCACATCTAGCACGTGTGTTATCGTCTCGCAGCTGCTAGCACAACACATGTATGACTACCATGGGAGATGGGTATGAGACCCACATGAGTTCCCATGGTGGTAACCTAACCTATGTGATCGGAGATCCCATGAAGTAGGACCTGAAAAACAAATCAATAGTGAACTGAGGAGAGTAACTTCACTAACCCACTCCGCTAGAGATGCAATACTCTCGAAAATTGTATGATAGGTTGACTAATGTCTTAATGAGTTTCCAAAGCTTGTATAAGTAAGATGATGTCCTACAGAGCGGTCTTTGAAGGGACACACCTATATGAGCCCGACTGCCGGTCACAGTCTATGAGATTGGGGTGATCTCTAGTAAGGTCATGAATAGGCCAGGAGTATGACTAATATGCTCCACCCGAGGGGTCAGCCTTCGGCAGTCTAGTACAAGTAAGACATGTGGTGAAACTTCTTTACGCCAAACTGACAATTCAAGGCATACTCCATTGTTCAGTTGTGAAGGAGTGTATAACTACTTGCTCTAGGTGGAGCTCAACCTTAACAGGTCTTCACTGAAATACTGATATATCAAAACAGTGTGTGGAACAAAGGACAATCTGGGCCCTTGAGATCTAGTGGGGATTGTTAAAATATTAGGGTGAGCCTAGGGCCCATCTAACAATTTTAGAAAAAATTCCAAGAGCCCATGTGGGTTAAATGGCAATGGATGTGATGGGAAGTTTAGTCCCACTAGTAAATGCGCACGTGCAATGCACGTTAATATTTAGGCAATATATTAATTGCACGCGGATATTAGGTATGCTATTAATTGTGTATTAATTCTTGATTAGTGCAATATTTGGTACGATATTAATTACACGTTAAACACGTTGAATGCTCGCCATTGAAGCAGTTTAGGTCGTTGGATTGACTCAGTTTGATGGTCGAGATCAGTTGGATCTGCCCTTTTGGGTCTTTTTATATTGAGATATAGATACTCCTAGTTGGAGAGGAGTTGGGCCTCCTTATAAGGGATTGTCTTTCGCATGCTATTGAAGCTGGAGAAGAGAAGTGATTCCTGCATGCTCCTCCTCTGGTTGATATAACCTAGCTGCAGGAATCGTCACACTTCACCAATAATCTGCCCTGCATCCGCTACGTTCTAGTTAGTGAGATTGGTCATTACCCGCATATTCATAATGTTCCTGGGTGCAATCGTGTACGGTAATTTTTTTATTGCGTATCAAGTTCCCCTACACAAATAGTTATAGCTACTGATTAATCAAGTTGTAGATGTGCGCGCGTGATGAACCTGTACGTACGCGAGTGTGACCAGATTTTGGAGCCTCTCTCTCAATACAAAATGTTGATGTTGTGCGGTCGTGCGCAATAGTTGAAGACCCTGTTTGCAAGTGACACCAGTTTTTTTTTAGGGGTAAAGCCAAATTTATTCATGAAAGTCCACATGGTGTGGGATACATCTCTGGTCGTGAGACACGCCAAACCAAACGTGGCGTCCCGGACCTTTAGAGAGCGAAAACTTGGCTAAGCTATGTGCTTCATAATTAACAGCACGACTCTCAAAAGAAAAGTCACAATGAAAAGTAGATGATCTAAGTTTTATCTCTGTGATGATCGCTCCATACGACCCGTGCGAGTTTCTGTTGATATCTGAGATGACTTGCATGCAGTCCGATTCGACAATGAAATTTTGATTGCCCAGATCATCTGCCAGGGACAAGGCTTCCCTGCATGCTACGGCCTCAAGAGTGGCCGGATCTACCACTCCTTCCAGGACTAACGCTGAGCTGCCCAGATAGTTTCCCCATTCATCTCTGCATACTGCTGCTGCTGATCCTCCCCTTCTCGTCATAACTCCGGCGTCAACATGTATCTTGCAGTAGCCCGCAGGTGGCTTCTTTGGCCTCCGCTGGACCGGCGGTGCAGCTCCAATGTTTGCGGCCTGACTACTCTCCTTGCCTTTTATAATGTTCAGATCACCCATGAATCTGGTAATAAAGTTATAAGTTGCATGAGGGCTCTGGAATATGGACTCGTGGATAGCTTTCCGGCGGGCATGCCATATGGACCATAGTGTGACTGCCATCAAGACGAACTGCTCATGTGTTAACAGCTGCATCAGTGTAAACAACCACTGTCTTGCACTTGGCTCTGTATTGTCTATGATTTTATGTGTAGTCTCCTCCTCAATCAAGGCCCATACACTCCTAGATGCTGTGCACTCCAGCAATGAGTGGCACCATGAGTCCCTAGAGCCGCACGGCCCGCACTGCTCCGAGTCTGTCATGTGACGGTGAGCTCTCAGGTCGTTGGTTGGCAGAGAACGTTGGTTGGCAGAGAATGTTTGGAGAGTCGCCAAAGAAACATACGAATTTTCCCGGGCACTTCCGTTTTCCACAATCTTTTCCACGCTCCTTCTTCTGCAATAGCGGTAGAGGAGCCGACCGCCCCTTCCAACCAAGCCTCCCTTCGCTGCTTGGTACCCATGAGCATGTTGTAAGCTGATTTGACAGAAAAAGAGCCATGTTTCTCATAGTGCCATGCCCAGAAGTCGGCTATGTTCCGAGTGCACAAAGGGATTTCCAGAATAACCTGTGCATCTATTGGCATGAAAGTCTGTTGGATCAGCGGTCTGTTCCATGATGCTGTGGTGCTTATAATGAGCTCGGATAGTTTGGTTGGGGGGTTCGGTGCAATGCTACCATATGGCCGGAACATACCTTCCCTGGGCAGCCAGTTTTGTGTACATATATTTGTTGAGACTCCGTTACCAATGCATTTGATCAGGCCTTGCTTAAGTGTATCTCTACCTTCAATTATGGCTCGCCATACTTGGCTTGGGTGACCCCCTAGTTCAGCTTCGAGGATGTCTGCATTTGGGTAATAAATGCTCTTTAACACACGAGCACTCAAGCTATCCGCATTATGTAATAACCTCCATGCTTGTTTCGCAAGCATTGCTAGATTGAAGAGCTCAAAATCATTGAAACCCAGGCCTCCCATGCTCTTGGGTTGTGTCATTGTTTTCCAAGATACCCAATGAGGCTTCCTTTTTCCTTCCTTGCTTCCCCACCAAAACTTTCTGATAAGCATGTTGAGGTGTTCACATAAGCCTCTTGGTAACTTGAAGCAGGACATGGAAAAGACCGGAACACTTTGAGCAATAGACTTGACTAGCACTTCCTTTCCCGCCGAGGAGATGGTACGCTCAATCCAACCCTGGACCTTGCTCCACAGCCGGTCCTTGAGGTACTTAAAAGCACCATTCTTAGAACTTCCTATGTCAGATGGCATACCCAAGTACTTCTCGTTGAGGGTTTCATTAGGTACATGGAGTACATCCGTTATCTCTTGTCTCACCGAGTCGGGGACCCCCTTGCTAAAATAAATTGATGATTTTGCATGGTTGATGCGCTGACCTGTCGCTTGACAATAGGTTTCCAGAACATGGTGCGCCTCACTTGCACCCATACCATTTGCCTTGAAGAACAGCAGGCTGTCATCTGCGAATAAGAGGTGGCTTACCGGTGGCGCCGTTGGGGCAACCTGTAGACCACTTAAGTTGGATGACTCACCTTTTGATCTTAACAGGCACGAAAGGCCCTCTGCTGCTAGCAAGAACAGGCATGGGGATATCGGGTCCCCTTGTCTGATCCCTCTTGAAGGTTTAAACTGTTGTAGTTTCTTCCCATTGAACAACACAGAAAAACTCACTATAGTTACCAGGCTCATAACAATATCCACCCATCTGGTGTTGAAACCCAGTTTTAGCATTATAGCTTTAAGGTATTGCCACTCCACCCTGTCGTAGGCTTTCATCATGTCAAGCTTGAGAGCACAAGACTGGTTTTTCTTAGCTTTATTCCTCTTCATAAAATGCAAACACTCATAAGTTGTGATGATGTTATCTGTAATCAACCTGCCTGGCACAAAGGCTGACTGCTCCTCTGATAGTATGTCAGGTAGCACTACCTTCAATCTGTTAGCGATCACCTTCGAGGCAATCTTATACAGGACATTACAAAGGCTGATTGGACGAAACTGAGACAGGAGCGTGGGTTTTTTACCTTTGGAATAAGAACCAGGACAGTGTCGTTTATGCACTCGGCGGATTCCGTTCCTTCCACAATCCTCAGAACTGCCTTAGTGACGTCCTCCCCACAAGTATCCCAGTGATGCTGGAAAAAGTGTGCAGGGAATACATCCGGCCCCGGTGCCTTTGTGGGGAACATCTGAAAGAGAGCCTTTTACCTCGTCTTGACTGCATGGAGCATTCAACGTTTCATTCATAGCTGCAGTTACTTTGGTCGGAACGGTATCAAGGACGAGTTCCATCCCCTGGACTCCCTCTGATGTGTACATATCCCTATAAAAATTATTGGTCATGTTCTCCATCTCCGACACATTGTTCGTTACTTGACCGTCTGGCTTTTGCAAAGCTTTAATCTGATTATTCCTTCTTCTCTGGCTAGCTCTGAGGTGGAAAAAATATGTATTCTTATCCCCGTGCATTAGCCACTCAAGACGAGCACGCTGGCGCCACAAAATCTCCACTCTGTGGTATAATTCAGTCAGCCTGTCAACTATTTTTGTCTCTATGTGCATGGGCCCGGATCTGTTTGGGAGTTCACGTAGCTCCTGTAGCTGCCTTTTAAGCTGCTGAATTTCGCGCCTCACGTTGCCGAAGTGTGTCCTATCCCAGTTCGTCAGATCTGATGAAAGCGACTGGAGCTTTGCACTGATTTCGATGACAGAATCTGCCGCTGCATTGGACCACGCTGCATGCACCACCGGCTGCAGCCCTGGGTCACGCTCCCACGCCAATTCATATTTAAAGGACTTTGGGGCCCGCCTGCATGCCGCTTCATGCACATGTTGGTGATTGTTGCAGAAATTAAAAAAATTCTACGCATCACCAAGAACAATCTATGGAGTCTTCTAGCAACGAGAGGGAAAAGAGTGCATCTACATACCCTTGTAGATCGCGAGCAGAAGCGTTCAAGTGAACGGGGTTGATGGAGTCGTACTCGCCGTGATCCAAATCACCGATGACCGAGCGCCGAACGGACGGCACCTCCGCGTTCAACACACGTACGGTTGGGGAAGACGTCTCCTCCTTCTTGATCCAGCAAGGGGTAGGGAGAGGTTGATGGAGATCCAGCAGCACGACGGTGTGGTGGTGGAAGCAGCGGGGATCTCGGCAGGGCTTCGCCAAGCTCAGCGAGAAGGAGAGGTGTCACGGGAGGGAGAGGGAGGCGCCAGGGGCTTGGGTGCGGCTGCCCTCCCTCCCCCCTATTTATATAGGGCCCCTGGGGGGCGCCGGCCCTAGGAGATCCAATCTCCAAGGGGGGCGGCGGCCAAGGGGGTGGCTTGCCCCCCAAGCCAAGTGGGGCGCCCCCCACCCCTAGGGTTTCCAACCCTAGACGCAGGGGGAGGCCCAAGGGGGGCGCACCAGCCCACCAGGGGTTGGTTCCCCTCCCACTTCAGCCCATGGGGCCCTCCGGGATAGGTTGGCCCAACCCGATGGACCCCCCGGGACCCTTCCGGTGGTCCCGGTACAATACCGGTGACCCCCGAAACTTTCCCGGTGGCCGAAACTGGACTTCCTATACACAATTCTTTACCTCCGGACCATTCCGAAACTCCTCGTGACGTCCGGGATCTCATCCGGGACTCCGAACGACTTTCGGATTTCCGCATACTAATATCTCTACAACCCTAGGGTCACCGAACCTTAAGTGTGTAGACCCTACGGGTTCGGGAGACATGCAGACATGACCGAGACGACTCTCCGGTCAATAACCAACAGCGGGATCTGGATACCCATGTTGGCTCCCACATGTTCCACGATGATCTCATCGGATGAACCACGATGTCGAGGATTCAATCAATCCTGTATACAATTCCCTTTGTCAATTTGTACGTTACTTGCCCGAGATTCGATCGTCGGTATCCCAATACCTTGTTCAATCTCGTTACCGGCAAGTCACTTTACTCGTACGGTAATGCATGATCCCGTGACCAAACACTTGGTCACATTGAGCTCATTATGATGATGCATTACCGAGTGGGCCCAGAGATACCTCTCCGTCATACGGAGTGACAAATCCCAGTCTCGATTCGTGCCAACCCAACAGACACTTTCAGAGATACCCGTAGTGCACCTTTATAGCCACCCAGTTACGTTGTGACGTTTGGCACACCCAAAGCACTCCTATGGTATCCGGGAGTTGCACAATCTCATGGTCTAAGGAAATGATACTTGACATTTGGAAAAGCTCTAGCAAACGAACTACACGACCTTGTGCTATGCTTAGGATTGTGTCTTGTCCATCACATCATTCTCCTAATGATGTGATCCCGTTATCAATGACATCCAATGTCCATAGTCAGGAAACCATGACTATCTGTTGATCAACGAGCTAGTCAACTAGAGGCTCACTAGGGACATGTTGTGGTGTATGTATTCACACATGTATTACGATTTCCAGATAACACAATTATAGCATGAACAATAGACAATTATCATGAACAAGGAAATATAATAATAACCATTTTATTATTGCCTCTAGGGCATATTTCCAACAGTCTCCCACTTGCACTAGAGTCAATAATCTAGTTACATTGTGATGAATCGAACACCCATAGAGTTCTGGTGTTGATCATGTTTTGCTCTAGGGAGAGGTTTAGTTAACGGATCTGCTACATTCAGGTCCGTATGTACTTTACAAATATCTATGTCTCCATTTTGAACATTTTCACGAATGGAGTTGAAGCGACGCTTGATATGCCTGGTCTTCCTGTGAAACCTGGGCTCCTTGGCAAGGGCAATAGCTCCAGTGTTGTCATAGAAGAGAGTCATCGGGCCCGACGCATTGGGAATAACTCCTAGGTCGGTAATGAACTCCTTCACCCAGATTGCTTCTTGTGCTGCCTCTGAGGCCGCCATGTATTCCGCTTCACATGTAGATCCCGCCACAACGCTTTGCTTGCAACTGCACCAGCTTACTGCCCCACCATTTAAAATATACACGTATCCGGTTTGTGACTTAGAGTCATCCAGATCTGTGTCGAAGCTAGCATCGACGTAACCCTTTACGACGAGCTCTTCGTCACCTCCATAAACGAGAAACATATCCTTAGTCCTCTTCAGGTACTTCAGGATATTCTTGACCGATGTCCAGTGTTCCATGCCGGGATTACTTTGGTACCTTCCTACCAAACTTACCGCAAGGTTTACATCAGGTTTGGTACACAGCATGGCATACATAATAGACCATATGGCCGAGGCATAGGGGACGACACTCATCTTTTCTCTATCTTCTGCCGTGGTCGGGCATTGAGCCGTGCTCAATTGCACACCTTGCAATACAGGCAAGAACCCCTTCTTGGACTGATCCATATTGAACTTCTTCAATATCTTGTCAAGGTACGTACTTTGTGAAAGACCAATGAGGCGTCTTGATCTATCTCTATAGATCTTGATGCCTAATATATAAGCAGCTTCTCCAAGGTCCTTCATTGAAAAACACTTGTTCAAGTAGGCCTTTATGCTTCCCAAGAATTCTATATCATTTCCCATCAACAGTATGTCATCCACATATAATATGAGAAATGCTACAGAGCTCCCACTCACTTTCTTGTAAACACAGGCTTCTCCATAAGTCTGTGTAAACCCAAACGCTTTGATCATCTCATCAAATCAAATGTTCCAACTCCGAGATGCTTGCACCAGCCCATAGATGGAGCGCTGGAGCTTGCATACCTTGTTAGCATTCTTAGGATCGACAAAACCTTCCGGCTGCATCATATACAATTCTTCCTTAAGAAAGCCGTTAAGGAATGCCGTTTTGACGTCCATTTGCCATATCGCATAATCATAGTATGCAGCAATTGCTAACATGATTCGGACGGACTTCAGCTTCGCTACGGGTGAGAAAGTCTCATCGTAGTCAACCCCTTGAACTTGTCGATAACCCTTAGCGACAAGTCGAGCTTTATAGATGGTAACATTATCATCCGCGTCCGTCTTCTTCTTAAAGATCCATTTGTTTTCTATCACTCGCCGATCATCGGGCAAGTCTGTCAAAGTCCACACTTTGTTTTCATACATGGATCCTATCTCGGATTGCATGGCTTCAAGCCATTTGTTGGAATCTGGGCCCGCCATTGCTTCTTCATAGTTCGAAGGTTCACCGTTGTCTAACAACATGATTTCCAGGACAGGGTTGCCATACCACTCTGGTGTGGAACGTGTCCTCGTGGACCTACGAAGTTCAGTAGTAACTTGATCTGAAGTACCTTGATCATCATCATTAGCTTCCTCTCTAGTCAGTGCAGGCACCACAGGAACATCTTCCTGAGCTGCGCTACTTTCCGGTTCAAGAGGTAGTACTTCATCAAGTTCCACTTTCCTCCCACTTACTTCTTTCGAGAGAAACTCTTTCTCCAGAAAGGACCCGTTCTTGGCAACAAAGATCTTGCCTTCGGATCTGAGGTAGAAGGTATACCCAATGGTTTCCTTAGGGTATCCTATGAAGACGCATTTTTCCGACTTGGGTTCGAGCTTTTCAGGTTGAAGTTTCTTGACATAAGCATCGCATCCCCAAACTTTTAGAAACGACAGCTTAGGTTTCTTCCCAAACCATAATTCATACGGTGTCGTCTCAACAGATTTCGACGGAGCCCTATTTAAAGTGAATGCGGCAGTCTCTAAAGCATAGCCCCAAAATGAGAGCGGTAGATCGGTAAGAGACATCATAGATCGCACCATATCCAATAGAGTGCGATTACGACGTTCGGACACACCATTTCGCTGAGGTGTTCCAGGCGGCGTGAGTTGTGAAACTATTCCACATTTCCTTAAGTGTGTGCCAAATTCATGACTCAAATATTCCCCTCCATGATCTGATCGTAAGAACTTTATTTTCCTGTCACGTTGATTCTCAACCTCACTCTGAAATTCCTTGAACTTTTCAAAGGTCTCAGACTTGTGTTTCATTAGGTAGACATACCCATATCTACTCAAGTCATCAGTGAGAGTGAGAACATAACGATAGCCACCGCGAGCCTCAACACTCATTGGACCGCACACATCAGTATGTATGATTTCCAATAAGTTGGTTGCTCGCTCCATTGTTCCGCAGAACGGAGTCTTGGTCATCTTACCCATGAGGCATGGTTCGCACGTGTCAAATGATTCGTAATCAAGAGACTCCAAAAGTCCATCTGCATGGAGCTTCTTCATGCGTTTCACACCAATGTGACCAAGACGGCAGTGCCACAAGTATGTGGGACTATCATTATCAACCTTACATCTTTTGGTATTCATAGTATGAATATGTGTAACACTACGTTCGAGATTCATTAAGAATAAACCATTAACCAGCGGGGCATGACCATAAAACATATCTCTCATATAAATAGAACAACCATTATTCTCGGATTTAAATGAGTAGCCATCTCGAATTAAACGAGATCCTGATACAATGTTCATGCTCAAAGCTGGCACTAAATAACAATTATTGAGGTTTAAAACTAATCCCGTAGGTAAATGTAGAGGTAGCGTGCCGACGGCGATCACATCGACCTTGGAACCATTCCCGACGCGCATCGTCACCTCGTCCTTTGCCAGTCTCCGTTTATTCCGCAGCTCCTGCTTTGAGTTACAAATATGAGCAACCGCACCGGTATCAAATACCCAGGAGCTACTACGAGTGCTGGTAAGGTACACATCAATAACATGTATATCACATATACCTTTGGTGTTGCCGGCCTTCTTGTCCGCCAAGTACTTGGGGCAGTTCTGCTTCCAGTGACCACTTCCCTTGCAATAAAAGCACTCAGTCTCAGGCTTGGGTCCATTCTTTGGCTTCTTCCCGGCAACTGGCTTACCGGGCGCGGCAACTCCCTTGCCGTCCTTCTTGAAGTTCTTCTTACCCTTGCCTTTCTTGAACTTAGTGGTTTTATTCACCATCAACACTTGATGTTCCTTTTTGATCTCCATGTCCGCTGATTTCAGCATTGAATATACCTCAGGAATGGTCTTTTCCATCCCCTGCATATTGAAGTTCATCACAAAGCTCTTGTAGCTCGGTGGAAGCGACTGAAGGATTCTGTCAATGACCGCGTCATCCGGGAGATTAACTCCCAGCTGAGTCAAGCGGTTGTGTAACCCAGACATTTTGAGTATGTGCTCACTGACAGAACTATTTTCCTCCACCTTACAACTGAAGAACTTGTCGGAGACTTCATATCTCTCGACCCGGGCATGAGCTTGGAAAACCATTTTCAGCTCTTCGAACATCTCATATGCTCCGTGTTGCTCAAAACGCTTTTGGAGCCCCAGTTCTAAGCTGTAAAGCATGCCGCACTGAACGAGGGAGTAATCATCAGCACGCTGCTGCCAAGCGTTCATAACGTCTTGGTTCTCTGGGATGGGTGCGTCACCTAGCGGTGCTTCTAGGACATAATCTTTCTTGGCAGCTATGAGGATGATCCTCAGGTTCTGGACCCAGTCCGTATAGTTGCTGCCATCATCTTTCAGCTTGGTTTTCTCTAGGAACGCGGTGAAGTTGAGGGCAACATTAGCGTGGGCCATTTGATCTACAATACATACTGTAAAGATTTTAGACTAAGTTCATGATAATTAAGTTCATCTAATCAAATTATTCAAAGAACTCCCACTCAGATAGACATCCCTCTAGTCATCTAAGTGAAACATGATCCTAGTCAACTAGGCCGTGTCCGATCATCACGTGAGACAGATTAGTCAACATCGGTGAACATCTTCATGTTGATCATATCTTCTATACGACTCATGCTCGACCTTTCGGTCTTCTGTGTTCCGAGGCCATGTCTGTACATGCTAGGCTCGTCAAGTCAAGCTAAGTGTATTGCGTGTGCAAATTTGGCTTACACCCGTTGTATTCGAACATTAGAATCTATCACACCCGATATCACGTGGTGCTTCAAAACAACGAACCTTCGCAACGGTGCACAGTTAGGGGGAACACTTTCTTGAAATTATTGTGAGGGATCATCTTATTTAAGCTACCGTCGTTCTAAGCAAATAAGATGTAAAACATGATAAACATCACATGCAATCAAATAGTGACATGATATGGCCAGTATCATATTGCTCCTTTGATCTCCATCTTCGGGGCGCCATGATCATCTTCGTCACCGGCATGACACCATGATCTCCATCATCATGATCTCCATCATCGTGTCTTCATGAATTTGTCACGCCAACGATTACTTCTACTTCTATGGCTAACGTGTTTAGCAATAAAGTAAAGTAATTTACATGGCGTTATTCAATGACACGCAGGTCATACAAAAATAAAGACAACTCCTATGGCTCCTGCCGGTTGTCATACTCATCGACATGCAAGTCGTGATTCCTATTACAAGAACATGATCAATCTCATACATCACATATATTTCATTCATCACATCCTTTTGGCCATATCACATCACAAGGCATATGCTGCAAAAACAAGTTAGACGTCCTCTAATTGTTGTTGCATGTTTTTACGTGGCTTCTATAGGTTTCTAGCAAGAACGTTTCTTACCTATGTAAAACCACAACGTGATATGCCAACTTCTATTTACCCTTCATAAGGACCCTTTTCATCGAATCCGATTCGACTAAAGTGGGAGAGACAGACACCCGCTAGCCACCTTATGCAACTAGTGCATGTCAGTCGGTGGAACCTGTCTCACGTTAGCGTACGAGTAAGGTCGGTCCGGGCCGCTTCATCCCACGATGCCGCGGAAACAAGATAAGACTAGTAGTGGCAAGAAAATTGACAACATCTACGCCCACAACAAGTTTGTGTTCTACTCGTGCATAGAAACTACGCATAGACCTAGCTCATGATGCCACTGTTGGTGATCGTTGCAGAAATTAAAAATTTTCTACGCATCACCAAGAACAATCTATGGAGTCTTCTAGCAACGAGAGGGAAAAGAGTGCATCTACATACCCTTGTAGATCGCGAGCAGAAGCGTTCAAGTGAACGGGGTTGATGGAGTCATACTCGTCGTGATCCAAATCACGGATGACCGAGCGCCGAACGGACGGCACCTCCGCGTTCAACACACGTACGGTTGGGGAAGACGTCTCCTCCTTCTTGATCCAGCAAGGGGGAGGGAGAGGTTGATGGAGATCCAGCAGCACGACGGCGTGGTGGTGGAAGCAGCGGGGATCTCGGCAGGGCTTCTCCAAGCTCAGCGAGAAGGAGAGGTGTCACGGGAGGGAGAGGGAGGCGCCAGGGGCTTGGGTGCGGCTGCCCACCCTCCCCCCTCTTTATATAGGGCCCCTGGGGGGCGCCGGCCCTAGGAGATCCAATCTCCAAGGGGGGCGGCGGCCAAGGGGGTGGCTTGCCCCCAAAGCCAAGTGGGGCGCCCCCCACCCCTAGGGTTTCCAACCCTAGACGCAGGGGGAGGCCCAAGGGGGGCGCACCAGCCCACCAGGGGCTGGTTCCCCTCCCACTTCAGCCCATGGGGCCCTCCGGGATAGGTTGGCCCCACGCGATGGACCCCCGGGACCCTTCCGGTGGTCCCGGTACAATACCGGTGACCCCCGAAACTTTCCCGGTGGCCGAAACTGGACTTCCTATATACAATTCTTCACCTCCGGACCATTCTGGAACTCCTCGTGACGTCGAGGATCTCATCCGGGGCTCCGAACGACTTTCGGATTTCCGCATACTAATATCTCTACAACCCTAGCGTCACCGAACCTTAAGTGTGTAGACCCTACGGGTTCGGGAGACATGCAGACATGACCGAGACGACTCTCCGGTCAATAACCAACAACGGGATCTGGATACCCATGTTGGCTCCCACATGTTCCACGATGTTCTCATCGGATGAACCACGATGTCGAGGAGTCAATCAATCCCGTATACAATTCCCTTTGTCAATCGGTACGTTACTGCCCGAGATTCGATCGTCGGTATCCCAATACCTTGTTCAATCTCGTTACCGGCAAGTCACTTTACTCGTACCGTAATGCATGATCCCGTGACCAAACACTTGGTCACATTGAGCTCATTATGATGATGCATTACCGAGTGGGCCCAGAGATACCTCTCCGTCATACGGAGTGACAAATCCCAGTCTCGATTCGTGCCAACCCAACAGACACTTTCGGAGATACCCGTAGTGCACCTTTATAGCCACCCAGTTACGTTGTGACGTTTGGCACACCCAAAGCACTCCTATGGTATCCGGGAGTTGCACAATCTCATGGTCTAAGGAAGTGATACTTGACATTTGGAAAAGCTCTAGCAAACGAACTACACGATCTTGTGCTATGCTTAGGATTGTGTCTTGTCCATCACATCATTCTCCTAATGATGTGATCCCGTTATCAATGACATCCAATGTCCATAGTCAGGAAACCATGACTATCTGTTGATCAACGAGCTAGTCAACTAGAGGCTCACTAGGGACATGTTGTGGTCTATGTATTCACACATGTATTACGATTTCCGGATAACACAATTATAGCATGAACAATAGACAATTATCATGAACAAGGAAATATAATAATAACCATTTTATTGTTGCCTCTAGGGCATATTTCCAACAGCACAACCTTTACGTAGAGTGGTACGTGGTCGCTAGAGGCTGCTGTCTTGTGCTCAAGAGTAGTTGATGGGAAAGCTATGGACCAGGCCGGGTTCACCACCCCACGATCAAGTCTGACTCGTGTATAAGTCCCTCCTGCTACTTTTTTTTTCTCAAAAGTCCAATCTGTTCCAGTGTATCCTATATCCATCAGACCACATGTATCAAGTGCATCTCTAAACGCGTCCATCTGTGTTTGGCTTCTGTTACCCACTCCATCGTGTTCATGAGCGTGTAGCACTTCATTAAAATCTCCTAGTACCAACCATGGCACGTCGTTTGCACCCACGATTCCACGAAGCATGTCCCATGTCTTGTATCTTTCACTTACTTGAGCTTCCCCGTACACAAACGTAACCCTTATTTCCACATCAACAAGATCATGAATAAGTGCATCAATATGGTACTGCGAATAACCAACAATCTCAAGCTTTATTTCTTTATTCCAGAAAATTCCTAGACCACCACTTCTCCCCGAGCTACTAACAGCAAAGCTCTTATTAAAACCTAGAGAGCCCACCATATTCTCAACTCCCGTTCCCTCTATTTGAGTCTCAAGAATGCAAAGTACAGAGAGGGCATGTTGCTTCGCTAGGTCACGAAGCTCTTGAACTGCCGCGGGTTTGCCAGCCCCACGTCAGTTCCAACAAAGTAGACTCATTGCGCCTGGCGCGACCCCACTTGGGGGCCCGCCAATCGCGCATCAGTGTTTTTGGGTAGAGTTGTGTTCTTTCCGTTGGTTTTCTCAGCAGTCATCGTGTTGGTCTTGTTCCTCTTCGGCTCCTGCTTTGAAGAAGGGCTGGGTGGAATTTCAAAAGTTGCTGGCGAGGTGGTGCTTGAGTCGACGGTGGGTGCCGGCAGTAGCATTAGAGCCTTTTGGTCTGTGGAAGCAGACCCCCTCTTCCTGTTTCTGTCTACCTCCTCCATAGCCACATTCGTAGGAGCAGCAAAAGCATCTTTCTCCTTGGGTGCAGCCGTGTTAAGATCAGCTCCACGGCCACGCCCTCTCCCTGGACGACCTCCACGCCCTCCTCTGCGCCCTCCTCTTGCTCCATAGCCCTCGGCTAATCCTCGGCCTTCTCCTGGACCACTACCCAGTCCTTTGAACCAAGAAGCTTTCAGATCTTTGAAAACCAGAGCCTTTGGTTGATGGACTCCGTCGCCACACTCTTTGAAGAGATGTCCAATGTAACCGCAAACGGCACACCAATCAGGGAGCCGTTCGTACTTAACTCTGAATATCTCCCTATGCATGGTATCCTTCTTTTTTACCACCAAGGAGACATCGTTTTTGAGGAGCTTGGTGACATCTATCTTCACACGAACACGTGCGAAATTACCTTCAAAGTCTTGAGATCTTGGTTTAGCATAGATGAACTCTCTCACAGTTGAAGACAACGCTTTGATCTTTGGGAAAAAACCATCTGGGAAGTCATGGATCTAAATCCACATATCAACCTTGTTGAGCTCAATAGTCGACAGTTTTGTATATCCATCATACGGCGCAAGAATCACCGCTTTTCCCTTGAAACTCCAGGGCCCTTCCTCCATCACGCGCTCCCAGTCGCCCAAGCATTCAAATTGCAGCGTATAGAGGTTATCTTCAAGCGGCCTGATCTTCACTTCCTTTTCCAAATCCCAAGCGATCCTCATATTCCTGTAGAACCAATACTGGCTATAGGCCTTCTCTGTGTGAACCCTGGCTATGGCCATCCACCGAGTCGCCTCCTCTGGCAGCTCATCATCCTCGATCACCACGTCCTGGAGATCATCCTCCTTTAGACCTAGTTCATCCATCATTGCTTCCAGATCTGTCATGCCGCTCCCCAATCCTGAAGCAGCGTCCTCCATATTCCCCTTGCCCGAGGTGTTGGTCTGCGGGCGGTACAATCCCTACTGGTCCTTCCCCCCACCGATGGCGGACCCGAGATCACGACCGGACGGTGTGGAGTGTAGGAGAGGGGAGGCGAGGTCTCTACGGTGGCGTGATAGATCACCGCCGCTGAGAGGAAACGAAACCCTAGCGAGAGGGGAACGTGACATGTGATGTGATAGTACTTTTTTTAAGTGACACCAGCTGCATGCTGCCTCACAATAGAGGATGGGTTTGGCCCACGGGGTCCATATGGGCTTTGACTTGGATGCTCTGATCCAACCAGTTGTTGGACTAGACTCTCTTGCCAGGTATTTTGAAAAAAAATGAGATAGATGATTAAGCTCATGCCTCTGACAGAGGCCTGGCCCAGATGGTTTTAATGATCTTTTTATGAATAAATGTAGACATATAATCTGTGAGGACTTCAATGAGCTAGCACATGTTTTTCACTCTGCTAATTTGGCAAACATTAATTCATCTTTTACCACCCGGGTTCCTAGAAAACCTATCCCTGAATCTGTAAATGATTTTAGGCCTATATCTCTTACTAGTGGTGGTCTTATTTCTTTACTAAACTTCCTGCAAACATATTTTAGGTTGAGATCTTAAGATGTATCCACAAAAACAAATATGACTTTTCTTAGATCAAGGACTATCCAAGACTGCATTGGCTGGACTTTGGAATATACCCATAAGAGTCATGCTTCTAAGCGGCCAACTGTAATTCTTAAGCTTGATTTTTTAGAAAACTTTTGATTCTATTGAACATGAATTATTTTGGAGATTATGAGATGCAAAGGTTTCAATCAGAAAGTGTATTTGCTAGGTTAAGGAATTATTATCTTTAGGTGCATCTTCTGTGTTACTGAATGGGGTCCTTGTGAGGCAATTTATTTGCAAGGGGACCCTTTGTCTCCTCGATTCTTTGTCTTGGCTACTGACTTGCTCCAAACTGTTGTGAATAATCTATAAAAGGCCAAAATATGCTTCCTGTCCCCTGTCATGACAATATTTTCTGTGCCGTATGTTGATGATACGCTGATAGAGAGAGTTGACGAAAGGACTAGGTAGAAGCCATACTTATACGTATTTAATTCTTATTATGGAAAATTCTCACATACTATTGATGGAAATACAGCAATGGGCGAGGAAAAGTGGAAAGGTGAAATTCAAATTATTTATATTTTATTTGCGGGTACAACTTCTAATCTATTCATCAATAGTCATGCTACTATAAAGAACATCAGAAATAACAAAAAATAATATCCAGGTCCGTAGATCTTCAAATTATTATTGACCATAGTGTCCTTAGTCTTCTGATGTCACATAGCAAGGTCCTTACTACCAACAACTGTGCGGAAAGATTTCTACCAAAATCCACTATCATTTGCTAAAGATGTACATATCAGTTACACACCTCACAATTTTTTTAAATTAATAATATATCAATGATAACACTGAGGAAGATTGAAGGCAGAAAAAATTGTGTGGTCGACACGAAAATAATTGGCTAGGAAACCATTCCAATTAAGTTTTTGTTTGTAAGTTTTTAGCAAAAAAAGTTTTTGATAAATGTTTCCTTCATATTTTCTAAAAAAATTACCAATTTTTTTTTGACATTTTAAAACCATTCTAATATATAAATTATAAAAACGAAAACGTAACAACTGATACCAAATCTAGCGACGCAAGCAAGCAGAATGGTTAGTTGCGTTGAAATAATAATAATGAAAGACAAGTTAAAAGGAGAAGAAGAAAAACATGTCTAAGTTGAAATGAGCATTTTACATCCACAAGGCCAAGCCCAAAACCGGATGCCAGGCCAGGCTGAACTCAAATCCAAAACAATAAGGTGTGCATCAAGGGTGGCTCCTCGCGCGTGCCACGTCGTACGCATAGATTGGGCAGGAAAATAGAAGAGATAAAAGGAACAGCAAAATAACGTAAAAGTGGTCGAGCGAAACCCTCTCGTCCCCACGCCTTCCGTCTCGAGCGCCTCCTCCTGCCGCCACCCCTTTCCCTCTATCGTTGCCGCCGCCTCACCCCTCCCCACGCTCGTGCCTTCTCCTTCTCCCACCCCGGGCTCCACCTTCTTCGGCCCCTGCCTGCGCTCCATCCTTCCTCCTCGTTGTGCCAGGCATCGCCGCTGCTGCGGAGGGCTCCTCAACGCCGCCGCATCCGGGGAGGGCGCCCTACAAGACAGCCCTAGATGTGGCAGGCGACTCCATCCCCAGTCGCGTGCGGCGAAGGCCAGCCCAGATCCGCCTCCTCCAGCCCATCCTCTTCGTCACGCACAATGGGAAAAGTTGGCCATGATGGTGCTGGTTCGAGCTCCACCACATACCGGGCCGTTGTTCGTCGGTAGCAGACCGAGCTCCGCCTCCACACCGACCGTCCTTTTGGGTGTCAGGACCGGACCTCAGCGGCGTTTTCCTGGACAGGACCTCAACGGCGACCTGCAGGTCCCAACTGAGATGCCTGGATACTTATCTTAATATAAGGTGCCTGCCATTGTTGATTTCTTTGGATGATTCATAAGCTGGTTATTAGCAGGTGTACGTGCTGATGATAAAAGGAGCACCACTCAACCAAATGGTTTGATTTTTTTAGTCTAATGAAACACTGTTAGTTCACTTTATTAGACTTGTTTAAAAATGGTCAGTATCTTGAGTTCCAGGTGTTCAAATTATCACACATACCATAAGAGAATTAGCCACTTTTCAGCTGTTTTCCCTAAATCTGAATGTGTCTGTGTACTAATCCCTAGAAAACAATTCATACCATATTAGTAATTTCAGAATTGCTGAGTCTTCTTCATTCTCTGATCTAGAAAGTTTATGTTGTAAATTTTGCATTAGGACTATACAGCTAATGATTTGTGGATGGTAAGGTGCCATTATAACAGTGATTTCACTTTAATTTGTACCGCTTCGACTTCTGTAAATTCGTAGACTACTAATTGTTATAATGAAAGAAAATGATATATTTAGTTCAAATATGAGAGCTAGACGTGGTCTTTGGATTTTTCCATTTAGATGTTAGAGCTCCTATGATACTCAGATATCGATGCATCTGGGGCTAGAGAAGGTCCTTTTATGCGTGATGTCAGTTTAATACCGGTTTCAAATTTGCTTCATCCTGTTTTCCCTCATTCATTAAATTATAGGATTCTATTTGTTTGTCTGACTAAATGTAGATATGAAATTGTTCTTGACAGATGATTGTAACTAAGGTCATGTTCTAGGTATAGAAAATGATTGTAACTAAGGCCATGTTCTAGGTATAAAAAATGATCTGCTGGATCATGCTCTTGCAATAACTGATTTCGCTATCAAGTCTACAATCCAATGTTGATCTAGAAGGTAGACTCTTTAAACTTCATTGATGCTTTCTTGGCCGTTTTGATCTAATATCTCTCTGTTGTGGTTAATATAAACATATGGTGGTATAATTAGTTTTTTCTTTTTTTGTAGGATAATAACGTTGTAGATAGATGAAGACTGAATTAGTTCACAGTTGATCTTGGTTCTGTATGATCTTGAATGTTTAGGTCTCGTAGGTCTGTCTCCCAAGAGCAACAAGAAGAAATCTGTTAACACATTAATGCATTATATATAACATATGTCCATTTTCACGCAATGAAAGGTGAGTGCTAATTACTTCTGCTGAACCATTATGGTGCCCCGAACTCTCTGCCCATTTGAGTTATACTCTTGAGTCTTGATGTTGACTGAATTGAAAATTGGTATCTATCGAGACTCGAGCTTCGTTTTTTCATGGATTAGTAGTTATTGAATTTTTATTCCTCTAGCCCATGCTTGCAGGAACACAATTATTGAGTACAACAATGGGTGTAAAAGAGTATGTGCAGAGTGAATTTGATAACATAGAAGCTCAGATTAGAAGCACAAATGCGGTCCTTTATTCCCTGGTACTATACCATTTGATGATTTGCTATGGGTATTCGGAGTGCTAAGATCAAGGTTTCCCTGAGCTCCATGGATATAAGCTTGCCCTCATACCATTTGTTGATCTGGTAAGGTCTTTGAACACAGAAGATGCCTACATTGTCTGATGTTACTTATCCAAAATGCTCCAAGTCAATTCGCATTGTTCCAATGGGGCATCCGTTTAATATTGGTGATTAGGTTGTCATGCTACCCGTTCATATATTTTTTGTTAGAGATTGCTTTCATGTGCTTTCCCCCTCAATGCATGATACATCTAGAGTAGGCATACATTCAGTTATAATCATTTTGATACTTTGCCAAATCAGGTAAACCACTACGAAGATATAACCTCAAAAGAATCCTACTGGTAGATATAAAAGTAAAGGGATTTTTGGGTAGTGTTATGGTGTTCTCTTTGCAGACGCTAATGGATGTTAGATTTGGAGAACAAGTACATATGAACTTGTATTTCTTTGTTATAAGTAATGCATATTTGCCACGAGCTTTCATAACCAGCAGGCTTAATGATCTCAATTGAGTAAGCTAGATATGTGTGCTACTGACAAAAGAAAGATAGATAAAATTTTCAAGAAAACCATTCAACCCCAGCTCCCTTATTTGGTTTCTGAAATGAAATAGGTATTTCTGGTAGTATAGAATATGGAGTTGGGTTATATACACTAATTATGTGTATGGTAAAAGATTGGGTGATCCTAAATTAAAAGGAGGATGAACTAGAGCAGCAATCGTCCAATAACTAGATCGTTAACAAATATAAATCCTTTTAGTTAAGGCTCAAGCTGATACGAAATGCACATAGTAATTGCTTCTGAGTATGATATAAGGTCCTCAGTACATAGCAGTGCCTGAAAGAATATGTCAACGAGCGACACCATTGATTGAAGGGAACAAATTCTTGAAAGGTCCTTTGCGTCTGTCCCAGTCTCTTTCATTATCTAAGCACACTCAGACCATTTTCTTCAACACAGCGGGAAGATCATAAATTCAATTGTTCGTGCACCAACATCGTCTACATAAATCCCTGAGCACACCAGGTGAGATGCTACAACCAAAACACAAAAATGGAAAAATTGGCGAGAAGAAATTTGATAATCCCCTAATGGAAAATCAAGTTGCCAAATGTAAGTCTGGCGTCTGAACAACAATTGCAGTATTGAGTATGGAAGTCTGGAGTTTCTTGGGTAACAAAACAATCATGAGACTGTAAAAGAATATATAAACGCTCTATGATGAGGAAATATCTAATTCATTTTATGCAACAGACTGATACTTACACTACAGGAGTACAAAAAAATTCTTGATTGACCGATGTATTCTGAAACTCGGTTGAGCAATAGAGTTCATCCAAACAGAGCATTTTGCACTATATGAAATATGTTCATTATGGTGCTCTATCATGGCTTGCAAGAGGAATGACAGAAAAATCCTATTTCACTGATTGTTATAGTTGGCAGTCCAGTGATTCCAGTTTTTTTCTCTGATTTAATGCAGGAAATGGATTGTAGGTTTCTGTCTTCCAGTACCGATGTTCTTTCTTCCCTTCATTAGCTGGAATTGGCATAGTTTCTTCAAACATACGCAGCTTACTGATAAGCAAAAAAATTATTGCCAGACAATGGAGGTGATGGATGTATTGATGATGGATTTAGTGGTAGTAATACAACTTCTGGCTTTTCTGGTAGGGTATGGGAAATCTTTTCAGCCCATGCATGATTGGGCTCGTGCCATTTTCCCCATTTTTGATCAGAATCGGCATCATTCATGCATCTATTCCTGTGTGCACGGGTGGTTTAACAAATGATTGCATTCTGCTTTGGCAATGGCAGCTGTTCAAGATGGAGGACGCGAGCGTGGGCATGTGGGTGGGGCAGTTCAACGACGGCGACACAGGAAAGGCCGCCGTGCAGTACGTATATGGGACGCGGTTCCGCCAGGCCGACTGTGCCGCCGACTACCTCGCCGCCCGCTACAAGTCATCAGGGCAGATGTTGTGCTCCGGGAGAAGCTGGCTGCAATGTCAAATGACATGACACGAAACACAAAAAGTTACTGGATGGAACAAGCAAGCTCTTACTACTGTTGGACGATCCAAGCTCATGTTTCAGGAAGGTTGGGTAAGTTGAGTAGCAGCCTTAATTTAGGGGAACCTGACAAGTTAAGTTACTTGCAAGTTGCATCACCTCTCATGTATGTACATGGCCAAGCAAGTAGTAGTAAACATAGAACCCGTCAGATCAAAAGGTAACATGGACCTGTCACTCATCTGTATTGCCTGCCTTCTTGTTAAAATAAGTTCAGTAACACTGCTATGCACATGCCATACACACAGTGCCAAAAAGCAACAGCAAGTACGGTAGCCTAATTAGTAGCGCTCCTTACCGCCTTAGTGTCATCCTGAATTCCTGATGCTTTACATCCTCTAGCTGTTTTTTTTTTCTGTTTTTTTGCATCCTCTAGATGAACTCTGTTTACTGAATCTTCCAGCATTGTCGGTAGCTCATGTTTTGATGTCCAAGCAGCTGACGTTTTACAGATTGATATATACCCCCTGTACTGAAGAAGTGGGTGTTTCTATGGATGGATCGGGTCAAATGTATGCATATATACCACACTTGAGGTCAATTGTGTTTTCTCAGGTTTATGTAGGAATGACGACTATTTTCAGAACAAAAAAACTTGAATTGGAAATGGAACCTTGATGGTTTGATGTTTGCTGAAGAACCGGAAGCAGGTTTTCTATCTTGACAAGCATTTCCTTTTGTTCCTAACTGTTGACTCTTTCCTATGGAAGCTCTGAAACAAAATGAGTTGGCCTAAAATTAAGGATTAATGCATTTGATATCTGATTTGAGAAAACAGATTCACAGAATATAAGTAGAAGGTAGAATGTAGCATTCATCATCGCTATCTTGTACATAGACAGTTCAACCAACTGCTCCGAGAGGAGACGTTGAAGGTGACGAGGGCGACGAGCAAGTCGGCGCCTGTGAAGCTTTGCAGGAGCCATTCCAGCAGATCTTCCAGAGCCACAAGGAGAACCTAAAAATCAGTGTACGTTCGATCGAGCACACTCACTCCTGCAAGAATTTGTATAATCATTAGAAGTTCAGAACAAGTCAAGAAGAAATGGAACAAATTTTTTGCAGGCAGCCTGGTGTACGAGAAGAAGTGCGCGCAGCTGAGGAGCCAGGACGCCAACGGTGCGGAGCCGTTCGCCATCCAGAGGACCAGGGCTACCACCCTCGCCTCGGTCGACGCTGTGTCCCAGAGGGTCGTTGCCGTCCATGACGTACGAGTCCACTGCTCGCGGAGCTCATCCGAATGAGCGTGTTTCTATTATAGTCTGCTTGATCGATATCCCCAAGAACACAGATGCTGCATGTATTTGATGGATGTTTCTCATTGTTGTCTTGTATGTATAGGCTGACAAGGATGTGACGATTCATTGGCGACGCACACCAGATAATGAAGAAGATGGCGGACGAGGCAAGCGCGCTCCTCTTGTCGCCCTCACGGTTGGCGGAAGGCATCAAGGGCCCGCTGCCGCCAGGGCCGACGTGCGCACAATTTATATTGCTGCATCTTATTTTTCCAAACAGCAAGATGATGTGTCAATACATATAGAGATTTAGATATGTTGCATTTGACAATACAATATCAAAGCTTGTATCCAAAAGTCTAACAAAGAAACAAAAAAGACAGTCGAAGGGGCGCATCCCATCTGGCACCGCCCCAACTTCGTCTTAGGCGGCGCACAAGGGTGCGCCCCAACCACTAGTGGTCAAAATACTCAACTGCAGCAGCGCGCTCCCGCCAGCCACTTGACAGCCGCGTTCCTGCACGCGCGCGCACCTCCACCAATGCGGCGACGACGGCAACCTCCTCGGCCGCGCCTATGCCGCCGCGTCCTTGCCCCTCGCCGGCGCGCTCATCCTCTCCTACGCCGCGATTGCCGACCTACCCTCCTCCGCCTCCTCCTCCTTCACCGCCCCCACCGCCTTCGCTCCGTCTTCCTCTGGAAGACTGGAAGTCACCCTCCCACGCACTCTCCACGGCTTCCCTCCCATCCTAAGAAGCTCCGAGCGTTTACAACCCTATGCTCCGCTCCGCCGTGAGCCAGGACGACCGCACCTTCCCCTTCGTCCTCCACGCCGCCGCGCTCTGAGGCGGCCACCTCACGGACGTGTTCGCGGGTAGTAACACGCTGCGTCTCTTTCTATGCGGCCACCTCATGGACGTGACGGTGACGCACGCGGGGTGTTTGATGAAATGCCCTACTCTCGGCATTCTTGGCCAACAGGATGCTAGATGATGCGAGGCAGGCATTGGTTAGCATGATGGAGAGCGGGCAGCCTTATAGCTGTGTACAGAGTGGCTACAAGCTTTTCTTGTCGGTCATCGGATGGTTAGCTGATGGTGCACTTATATGGTGGTATGTAATCTTCCACTAGGAATGGATGCTACTCCATATAGCAACATAATATTACAAGTTTATCCAACATGACGAAAGTGCCTTTCTGCTCCCGAGCTCATTTGAGCTTGGTGAACAGTAAAATCGAAAAAAAATCGAAAAAAATTCAAAAAATTCCAAATTTTTTTTGAGAGAAACATTGACAAAAGTTCTAAGTGCCTGCAAAAATTCATCATGAAATCACATTCCTGTAAGGCGTGGCAAAAAAAAAAAACAAATTCAGTGCTTCAAAATGCTTTTGAAAGTAGCTTTTTCAGAGTACTGTTTTTTTTTTGCCATGCCTTCTAGAAATGTGATTTCATGACGAATTTTTGCAAGCACTTAGAACTTTTGTCAATATTTCTCCCAAAAAAAATTGGATTTTTTTGAATTTCTTTTGATTTAGTTTTGATTTTACTGTTCACCCGAGCTCATTTGAGCTCGGGTGCAGAAACTCCGCGTCCCCAACATGATAACTATTGTCACTGCAATAGCAAAGGAATACGATGAGGAGTGCAATTGCTTGTGGACGTCTGCACTGTATGACCTGACAAGAAACGCATTAAGATGAGCAAATTTTTATGGGCGCCTACACATCTTTGCTGATGGAGTCTGGCCTTGCAATGAAAGACAAGGTAAGCATTCTCAGACAACTTATCTCTCTACATAAATACGTAGTTTTAGATACATTCATTTCTGCGACAAGTAATTCCGAACGGAGGGAGTAACTTTGAGCAGTTCTCAAGTTCTGTTCAACTGTCTGTGTCCATACAGTCATTGCATACTCAATGTATTCTCTGCATAGAAAAGTTCCTTTTGGTAGCTCCTCAACTTTGAATAGTAAATGTGACAGGGATAAACAAGAAGATAATCCTGATTTACTAATAGAACAATTTTGTAATCTGTAAAAATATCATGTCCAGAGATGATAGTACAGATGAGGTAGAGGCTGAGATGTTAATTTCTATATGG
Organism: Aegilops tauschii subsp. strangulata; assembly: GCF_002575655.3. Taxonomy (NCBI): domain Eukaryota; kingdom Viridiplantae; phylum Streptophyta; class Magnoliopsida; order Poales; family Poaceae; genus Aegilops; species Aegilops tauschii. Next base: position 494,393,869 of record NC_053039.3, read on the forward strand.
GGAACCTTTAGATAGAAGATAAGCTATGTATCAGTAAACTGTTTTCAAATACCCACACCCCAAATCTGTTGAATCCTTATTAGCTGACTCCATTCATCCAATGAGCTCATGTCCTAGTAGGTTGAAACCTCTATGACAGAATTCTCGGTTTGACTACTTGGTACAGAAGCTGGCAATTGGTACATCAACTGTGAACGAGGCGGAAACGAGGCCGCCTGAGGCGATCGCCGATCCTCCGCGGTCGGCGCGCTCCTCGCCCGTAGGCGGCGCAGGGGGCCCGTCCCAGATCGGCTCTCGCTCTCGTTCCCTCAGTCCTCGCGCGGGATCTGGCGGGGACCATGTCGCCTCGCCGCAGCGTGTCTGTGGACGGGAGGAGAGGCGATGGAATCAATGGCGAGCTTCTTTTGCCGACAGGTCGGATCCAGGCGTATGGATCGAAGGGCGCCTTCGACTCACATTGCCTTCGCGCTGGATGGCGCTCCTCGATCTGGAGAACGAAGTGCTCGCCGGCGACTACCTTCCGGACGACGACGTGATTGAGGTGGGGTTTCAATTCAATTTTGATTCTTATAGCGTGGTTGTCGGCGATTGCGTGCAGATCGACGTACGCACAAGGGCAACGGAGATGATTGACTTGACGGGGTCCATGGCGATGGCGATGGTGGAGCCGGGGGCCTCTACATCTGCTCGCGAAATTGCTTCCGGTGATCGCCGGAGGGTGGGTGGGAGATTTTGGGTGCTGGCGGATGATGACAGCGGGGATGACGAGGTAGATGACGGGCGCGTCGGAGGATCGATGACCTGCTCGCCTACTCCTTCGGATATTCTCTGTGAGGCCTGCTCCGGTCAAGATGAGGAAGAGGTGGCACAGATGGTGGAGAAGGTCGTCCCTCCCGAGGACCCGGCGAGGAACGGTCTGCAGTCCGGCGAGCAGATGGAGCTGCTCCGGCGTGTCGTGCGTCGGAGGATGGCGTCGAACGCACCTCGGCCCTGGAGGGGTCCAATACCCAAGGTGAGTCTTCCCAAACTTACTGTATTTGATCTGGTTGCGCCGGAGGCATGGACGGCAATGGTCAAACGGAAGAAGGGCGGTCGTGCGGCGGCTGGCCGGCAGCAGGCGGCGCCGGCGGCTTCGCTGGGGATCGCAGAGGCGAGGGCCTTGCGTTTGAAATCCTTGATTGGCGCGTGTGGGCCTCCGGTGGCTACTGGGCCTCCTTCGGCTGGGTATGTGGCCCAGTGCGAAGGGGCTGCAGTTGGGCCGGGCCTCGTTTTACTGGATAAGGACGTGAGGGAGGCATGCAGTGGTCGACCCAGATCATCTTCTCCCTGCTCGCGTCGTAGGGTTCTGGTGCGGCGCCTCCCTCATCGGCGGGCGGATCCAGGCGGTCGTGCGCGTCGCATTCCCCCGTTAGCGTCCATGGCGGGACGCGGGGTGGCGGGGAAGAGACCGACCGAACTCCCCGGGTCGGGTCGTGCTGGGATTGCGCCGGGCGGCGGTCGTGCTGCGGCGGCTGCTGTGCCAGCGCCGGCCACCGGTCATGGAGCTGGCCGGGGCGCGGTACCCCTTGTGTCGCCTACGGGAGGGCGTGGCGGAATGGTGCCGAGTGCGGTCGTCGGCCGTAGTGCTACGGTGTCTGCCGGAGTTCGCGCACCGGTCAATGCGCCTGGTCGTGGTGGCCAGGCTAGCGGGGCTGCAGGCCGGGGCGGCTCGGCGCCTAAGCCGCCAACGACAGGGGCGACAGGGACGGTGGGGCAACTGCCTAGGCAAGCACCGCCACCTAACTTCGTCACCAAACCTATGGCTGGTGCTCATGCCGCGCCTCGGGGACAATGGGGAGATGACGGTTTTGATGCGTATGGGGCAGGTGTGCACCGTGGCTCGTCGTCGACGGGTGGCGGCCGAGGCTACGCTTGGCAGAGCGACGGGTCGGCCGAACGACCATTTATGGGCCCCCAGGGTGGTTTTGTTGAGGGTGCTTCTGGTCCGGATGCTAGACAGCGTGGTGGTTTCCGTGGGCATCGTGGTGGTCGGGGCGGGCGAGGGGGCCGATACCGTCCACGACCGCCGCCTCCACCGGTCGTTGTCGAGCAGATGACTGATTGCGGGGCTGCAAAGGAGCCTGTGTTGCCCGCCCACGCGATGGAGGTAGTGACGGCTCTTGCTGCTGCTCCGGTTCCTGAGACTGAGGTTTTGACTGATGTGTCCGCGGAGATGATGGACAAGGCTGAGTCGGATAGAGCGTCCAAGTGGGCACGCAGGAAGGAAAAGATGCTTTGCTATCGTTGCGGGGACAAAGGTCACTTCATTGCGGAGTGTGTGGCACGATTGTGTGATACTTGTGGTAAGCTGGCACATGAATCTGGGGAATGTTCGTTATTGCGTGATCAGGCCCCTTCACTCAAGATGTATGGAGTTTACTGTGCTGAGCTCACGTTTTTCGAGTCTCCGACTGAGCACGAGGTGGCTGACGAGTCTCCGAGTAAGACCACGGGGATTGTCAAGGTCACCAGAGGGGAGGTGTCTGAGGCACAGATAGTGCAGAGGCTTCGAGAGCTGGCTCCTGGGGATTTCCAGTGGGACCTTGTCGGTCTTGCTGATAAGATGTTCAGGGTCGAGTGCCCGTCTGTGGAGGACCTGCAGCGGTTGCTGAGTTTTGGGATGTGTAAGGTCCCGGGTACTGATGGCATTCTTGAGTTTCAGGAGTGGAAGCTTGTTGAGCCTCAGGGCATACCGCTTACGCAAGCGTGGCTACGCTTTTCCGGGGCACCTTCCTCCCCACTGCAGGATGCTCGGGTTGTGGCCAGTTTGGGCATTCTTGTGGGGAAGCCTGAGCGTGTGGACATGACGTTCACTAGAGCTCAAGGGATTGCTCGGGTTTTGGTCAGTATTCTGAATGTTGAGTATGTGCCGGAAGTGGTTAAGTGGGCTTATCGAGGCAGGATTTATAATCTGGTTATTGAGTTTGAGGACGAGAGCCTGTTGTATGCACCGGCTCACGGGTCTGATGTGGACATGCATGAGGGTGACGGTGGCGCGGGTGTGCAGGAACCGCCGGCCGAGGACTCCGGACGACAGCTGTCCATGGGGCCGGGGTCCGACACCGTGACGACCGGGGATGGGGCTGCTCAGCCCTCCTCGGTGCCTTCGAAGTCGTTGAGATTTGGGTCCTTCGAACCTTTTTCTGCACCGCCGAGGTTATGGAGCGATCGGGTGGAGTCCGAGGAGGCCTTTGAGCTCGCTTTGCCTGCTTTGGATTTTCTGGATGCTGTGGACTCGGGTTCTGGGGATCTCCGGGTTTCATCACTTGTGGTCAGGGGGGCGGAGGAGGTGAGTCGGCAGGTGGCCACTCCATCATCTGGTCAGCGCGTGCCACCCCCTCAGGAGATGCCGCAGCTTACAGGGCCTCCTATGCAGGGAGGAGACATAGGCCAGGCGGTCTCGGGTTCCTTTTGTGCTGAGGGCAGGGATGCGGGGCAGGTGTCTCCCGTGTCCTCTGTTTTACTGGGAGGAGGTCTGGGTCAGGAGGACTCGGATGCTTCTTCTCCCGTGGTGTCTCCTTCTCGGATGGTGCCGGTTTCACCTTCGGGAGTGGGCTCGGGGCAGGCGGCTTCGGAGCTTTCTCCTATGGTGGTGCCCTCTCCGGTGCAGGTTGGGGAGCCAGGACGGGCGGTCCTGGCTATGTCTCCACCACCATCGGCGATGGCCTCGTCTGGTGGGGCGCGCCAGGCGTCCCTTCCTTTTGGTTTCACTGTGGGGCGGCCCATGCAGGGTGCTCGGACGGCGGGTTGGGGTGAGGCAGGAGGCCGCACCCCATCCGCGATCTCTCGGGAGGAGGTCATTGCGTTCGGCGGGATCCAGGATCCCTTGTCTAAGGGGCGCCGGGTGAGTGACCGTCTCCAGGCACATCCGGATGTGGACGATATCCAGCAACGGTGCGCCATGAGGGCGGCCAAGCTTCGTGAGGTCGAGGTTTCTACTGGTATGTCGGTCAATTTTTCCAATTCATTTTGCATTTTTCAAATGATGAGATTCTTGATAATGCAAATCAACTAGGGGTTTCTCTTGGTAGTAATGAAACTGAAATTTCTAATTCTATTAATGATCTACTAGACCTAGAGGCTGAGCGGGCCTTAGAGATGATTCGCGATATTGCAGCTGTTAAACCCATGTGTGATTCGGAGGTTCATGCGCTTGGGGTCAGGGCGCTTGAAATTTTTTGTGCGGATCTTTTGCCTTCTAGTTCTGAGGCGGGGGTAGAGGAGGTCTCTACTGAGATAGGTTTGGCAAGCCCCTCTGACACTGGGTATGAGGACCAGTTGCAGAATCAAGCTATCCCAAAGCGCAATTGGAAACGGAAGGTATACCCGTTGTCCGCAGTGCGTAGGAGTGCTAGGATGCATTCGGCTAAAAAATTTTACGATGAACTATGAAAGGAATCTTTTGGAATAGCAGAGGTCTGAGAGACTTGGCTAAAATAAGGTTTCTTGTTGAGGCGTCTGTCGAGCATCGCTTAGATTTTATCGCTCTTTTGGAGACGGGGAGAGATAATTTTGCGCCACAGTTTCTAAATTCTTTGTCGGGAGGTATTGAATTTGATTGGCATTGCTTGCCGCCGAGAGGGCGATCGGGTGGAATCCTCCTCGGCGTTAGGTGCGAGACGCTTGAGGTTCGCAGTGTGGTTATGGGAGACTTTGCAGTCAAGTTCAGGGTGCGGTCCAAGGAAGATGGGTTTAATTGGGCTCTGGTTGCGGTTTATGGGGCTGCGCAGCCCGAGCTCAAGCCCGATTTCTTGGCTGATCTAGTTCGGATGTGTGGTTCCGAGCAGCTGTCGTACCTGGTGGGGGGTGATTTCAATATTATTAGAAGGCGTGAGGATAAGAACAATGATAACTTCGACGGCAGATGGTCGTTCATGTTCAATACTATCATTGAGAGTTTGAACCTGAGAGAAATTGAGCTCTCGGGCAGAAAATTCACCTGGGCTAATGCGCTGCCAAATCCGACGTATGAGAAGTTGGACCGTGTGTTGGCTAGTGTCGATTGGGAACAGAAGTTTCCTCTAGTAACGGTCCAGGCCTTATCCCGTGGTATCTCGGATCACACGCCGCTTTTTGTGGACTCTGGTCAGCCCTCCCACTTGGGGAACAAGAATGTGTTCTCCTTTGAGATGGCTTGGTTTGAACGTGAAGGCTTCTTTGATCTTGTAGCTAGAGAGTGGGCTAAGGATTCATGAGGAATCACTGCGCTTCAGCGCTGGCAGAATAAGATCAGGCACTTGAGGAGTGTCCTGCGTGGATGGGCTAAGCATCTTAGCGGGATTTATAAGGTTGAAAAGGAAAGGCTTCTGTCACTTATTCAGTCCCTAGATGTAAAGGCAGAAACCACGCTTCTGCCTGTCGCGGAGCTTCAAACTAAGCTGGACGCGGAATTGAGGCTGAAAGAACTTCTTAGGGAAGAAGAGTTGAAGTGGGCGTTGCGGGCCAAGGTATGGAGAGTCGTCCAGGGGGACGCGAACACTGAATTTTTTCACATGATTGCTAATGGTAAGCATCGAAAGAAGAGGATCTTTCAGCTTGAGCAAGATGAGGGAACAATTGTAGGACAGGAGAACCTAAAATTGTACATTACTGAGTTCTATAAGCAGTTGTTTGGTCCTCCAGCAAATACCTGTGTGTCTCTGGATGAGTCCAGGGTTGAGGATGTTCCTCAGCTCACAGTTGTTGAGAATGAAGTTCTTACGGCTCCTTTTACCGAGAAAGAGGTATTTGAGGCCGTTTCACAGATGGAAACTAACAAAGCGCCGGGCCCAGATGGATTTCCAGCGGAGTTTTATAAGAAATGCTGGTGTATCATTAAAGGTGATTTGTTGCCTTCGTTCAATGATCTGTTTGCTGGGCAGCTTCATCTTTTTCAGCTAAATTTTGGAACGATCACACTTCTTCCGAAGAAAACAGAGGCTGTGAGAATTGAGCAATTCAGGCCAATCTGTCTTCTTAATGTTAGTTTCAAAATTTTCACCAAGGTCGGGACCAATAGGCTCTCACAGATCGCGCATGTTGTTGTGCATCCTACCCAAACTGCTTTCATGCCGGATAGGAACATCCTTGAGGGTGTTGTGGTCCTACATGAAACGCTCCATGAAATCCACACGAAAAAGCTGGATGGGGTTATTTTCAAAGTGGATTTCGAAAAAGCGTATGACAAAGTCAAATGGCCTTTCCTTCAACAGGCTTTACGCATGAAGGGTTTTGATGAGGCCTGGCGACGCCAGGTAGAATCCTTTACGCAAAAAGGTAGTGTTGGAATTAAAGTAAATGATGATATAGGTCATTATTTTCAGACACACAAAGGCCTGAGGCAAGGAGACCCAATGTCCCCTATATTGTTCAACATTGTAGTTGATATGTTGGCCATTCTCATAGGCAGGGCAAAGAACGCCGGTCAGGTAGGTGGCTTGGTGCCTAACCTAGTTGATGGGGGTGTATCCATATTGCAGTACGCTGATGATACAATCATCTTCATGGAGCATGACCTGGCAAAAGCGAGAAACATGAAGCTGGTGTTGTGTTTATTTGAACAATTGTCCGGTTTAAAGATTAACTTTCATAAAAGCGAGTTGTTCTGCTTTGGTAGAGCCAAGGAGGAACAAGAGGCTTATAGACAATTGTTTGGTTGTGAATTAGGGGCTTTACCTTTTACTTACCTGGGTATACCCATTCATCATCGTAAGCTCACGAACAGAGAGTGGAAATGTATCGAAGATCGGTTCGAAAAGAAACTTAGTTGTTGGAAGGGCAAACTTCTGTCTTATGGAGGCCGGTTAATTCTTATTAATTCGGTGCTCACAAGTTTGCCGATGTTCCTACTATCTTTCTTTGAGGTTCCAGTTGGGGTCAGGAAAAGGCTGGACTTCTATCGGTCAAGATTTTTTTGGCAGAGCGATGATCTTAAGAGAAAGTATAGACTCGCCAAGTGGGATATTATTTGTCGTCCCAAGGATCAGGGGGGTTGGGTATCGAGAATCTTGAGATCAAAAACAGATGTCTGCTTAGTAAATGGCTATATAAGTTATCAGTTGGGACTGATGCGAATTGGGCACAGATACTTCGTAACAAGTATCTGCAATCCAAAACCTTGTCACAGGTGACAATGAGACCAACTGATTCGCCATTTTGGAAGGGGCTTATGAGAGTTAAGTCAACCTTCTTTAATAGAACAAAGTTTATAGTCGGAGATGGTAACGATACTCGCTTCTGGGAGGACACTTGGCTTGGTGAGACACCTTTGGCATTACAGTACCCATCTCTGTATCGTATTGTGAATCATCGTGATGCGCTTGTGGCGATGATTATGCAGGCCACCCCTCTTAATATTCAGTTTAGGAGGGTGCTTGTTGGTAATAGATAGGAAGCTTGGCTTCATCTGGTGCGTAGACTGATGGAGGTTCATCTACAACATCAGCCCGATCAGTTGTGTTGGAAACTTACTAGGTCTGGACAATTTACCGTTAAATCGATGTACATCGATGTTATTAACTCGAGTGTCATTCCTAACTCCAAACATGTTTGGAAAGTCAAAGTTCCTTTGAAAATCAAAGTGTTTATGTGGCTTGTCCATAAACAGGTTATTCTAACAAAGGACAACTTGGTTAAGCGCAATTGGACAGGATCTACTAGGTGTAGTTTCTGTGATCGGGATGAAACCATTAAGCATCTATTCTTTGAGTGCCCGTTGGCAAGGATTTTGTGGCGCTCAGTGCAAATTGCTTTTAACATTACTCCTCCGAGTTCGGTCGGGTCGTTATTTGGAACGTGGCTGGATGGGATAGAGTCCGTTACAGCTAGACACATTCGTGTAGGAGTTTGTGCGTTGTTATGGGCAATTTGGAACTGCAGAAATGATTTGGCTTTTAACAGAATAAACACTATTCATTTTTTGCAGGTTGTATTCCGTGCTTCGGCGTTGATCCGTATGTGGTCCCTACTCACTCCGACGGAGGCCAGGGAGCGTTTGGTTACTGGATCTGTCCGGTGGGAGATGGTAGCGCGGGATATATTCAACCGGTTTGGATGGCGGTCATGTAATAGGATAGGCAATTAGTTTTCCTACCTTTATTTCTGCCAGCCGGTTGTGGCTTCATAACTTTTTTGTTTTCATGTCGAGGTCTATGTGAGCTCGACGTTGTTTTCTTTTACGACTCTTAGACTTTGTTGAACCTATTTTATTTATATATGTGGCCGTATGCATCTTCCTGATGCAGAGGCTGGGGAGTCCCCCCTTTCAAAAAAAAACATCAACTGTGAAGCACCGTTTAATTAAATCACAGCTAACTGAGGTAATCAGCTTGTTTTATGTAAGTCAAAAGATCAGTTAACAAGAGCACACACATATATGTATGTCATGGTCAAATCGGTCGTTTAATGTGAAGATTGCATATCGTTTATCTATACCACCAAACAAACTAGCAGTTATGTATTCCCCCGAATTTCACAACATAAAGAAAAAAGCAACCAGGAACATATAATCAGAGTTTAAGGTAGGATGTAAGGGCTTTAGTTTCTGCACTCACAATTAGCTGATGAAGATCATTTCACCGGCAAGACTAGCCCACCATATTGTGGTACTCTTCATCGGGAGATGTCTTCTAAAGACCCAAGCTACCGCTATACTATGTTAAGTTATATCTCAAATTTCCTAGGTTCTCCTGTCCCGCAACTGCACCTCTAACGCCACGACTTGTTTCTTAAGATGATCAATTCTTGTTTCCAACTCAACCTTTTCTGCTTCTCGAGCTTCAGACGCCTCTCTAATCATTTCCGTTGTTCCGACTTCCCGTCCTGGTTGGAAAATTACTTGACCTGCATTGGCGGCTCTTGAATCTCTGACCTGAGCATCTTTCACCCGCTTGAATGGTCTAAGATAGTAGAGTGTTTTAGTAGAAATTACTCTCTTGACCAGTTCATTATTTCCATGTACTAGACCGTTATAAGATGCATCATTGTCTCCTACAAAAAGGAAGAGGAAAAGTATAAATTAACCTTTATACAGTCTTTAAGCGACTCCATTTGTAGATATGAGGATGAGATATTTTCATGTGCTATTTCATTACCTTCGAGAAGAGTTGAGTTTTCTCTGTCCACCTTCGCTCTCTGATCTCCCTCTGCCATTACATTGCGTGTCTGCATTTCATCAATGTATCCTTGTAAGACATCACATTAGTTTGAACATTAATGGCACGAGTTACTTTAACTGGTCCTTGTCTGATGGTGCTATCACTTTGGACAGTAGGAAGCTGATAATCACAATCTTCTTTCACCGTGGTATCCTTCGACTCACTGCAGTCCTGCTCATCTCTTCTTATGGTGACCAGATGTCGTTCTTCATTTGGCCGATCTGAGTTGGATGTTGCCATCGTTAACTTGGACAATTCCATATAAATTGCACTCGCCTCGCTATCCTTTCTGAATATTTCATCCAACTCGTTACCACTGATCGCCAAGATGTCTGGAAGATTTGAATACATGTCCACTCCAATTGCAGCTCTAATGCCTTTGTTGCTTCTAGGTCTCGCTGCACCCTCGACTGATGCTTGCTCTTCAAGATTCTCATTCTTGGTGACCGGCCCACACGATGGTTTATCAACTTCACTCACCAAAACTGCCTCTGCATCAGAGAAAGCTTTCTCAGCAACTTTGCGTGAAATTGCCCTACGTCTGCCTTTTCCTGCCCATCTTGGCACCAAATCCTTCACGGTTTCTGAATTTTTCTTTGTCGTGTCATCTTTCAAAATATGCGTCTCTGTATCCAGCGTTTCCGTCTTTAGAATGACACTATTCAGCCTCTCTTCCAGCGGAATCTCATCCTCTGTATCATCTTGCAGAGTCATCCCAGCCTCCAAGTGACGCTTTTTGCCACAATCTACACCACTGAGACTGAGACCTTCAGCTTTCATCTTTCTTGGGCTAATAACTACAACATTAAGTTGTTTCATCTTTGCAGCATTAGCAACAGCAACAGCACATGCCGACGAGTATTGCTTCCACCATTGTGCGTATTCAACTGTCACGCCCGGATCGCGTTGCGGAACGAAGAACGAAACATGTTCAGGCTGCATCTTGTATGTCGCCCACGCCGTCTTTCGACTCGAGTTGGCACGGGCGACAGTCCCAGGTACGTCCTGATCGAAGCCGAGCTGCCTTGCGACGCGGTGCGGACAGTACTGCTCGAAGCATTGCATGCCAACAAGTTCGCAAGGTCGCAGACATTGCGCAAAGGATTGCAATTCCTTGCTTGTTGCTAATTCATGGCAGTGCACCCAGCAGCCACCTTTGGCTTGTGGCAGAGCAAAGCTACTACCTCCGTAAGGCCTCCATTTGAACTCATCCGGGGACATGAACACTGCATGGATGTGCCCAGGATCAAGCATCCTTCTGATACTGTACCACTTGGCAGCCCTCGGCATGCCGGGATCACCATCGTGGGAGTTGATGGCAGAGCAAAGCTCCGGGAAGCGCTCCCAGACCCATAGCTGGAGGATGTGCAGTGGCGCACTCGCCACGAACGGCTGATGGCTGGCGCCCAAGCTTAAGTGGTGACTGAGTGCGGAGAGGTCATTGTAGATGTTGGCAAGTACGGCAGGTGCGAGGGCCGAGCACCTGCCGCGCGCCAGTCCGGCGGCGAGGGGGAGCACGTCCGCTCTGACCACGTCGAATGACTCCACCGGAAGCACGTATCTGGTCAACCACATGGCCAGAAACGCCCCGTGCTCGAGCAATGTGTCCGCCTCGGCCTCTCCTCTGCCGTCGCCAGCGGCACCAGCACCGGCACCGGTCTCCTCGATGAATTGCTTAACCCACAAGGTATAGTTGACTTTCTTGCTCTTGCTCCAGTTGAGCGCGATCCGGACGGCTTGGAGCGCGTCCACGTCCCCGCGGAGCTCGTCCGGGAGCCGCAACCACACTGGCCTGCCCAGCAGGGGCAGGCCCCCCAGCACGGCCATGTCCTCCAGCGTCACCGTGGCCTCACCCCACGGGAAGACGAACGTGTTGGTCTCGGCGGACCAGAAACCCGCGAGCTGGAGCAGCAGGTCCTCGTCGCGCCGCACCCAGCGGGTGGTCGCGAGGACTCCGTCCAAGATCCCAATTTTCCGCCAGAGGCGCTCGTGCCGGGGGCGAAGCTTGGCCACCCACCGCCTCCACAGCTTGGAGCAGCCGGGCCAGTCCGTCCACTCCACCGGGAGCTCGTCGGCAAGAGGAACAGGGTCGGCATTGCGTGGCGGGGATGGCAGAGCGGGGATGGGAGCAGCCCCCGCGCGGGGGAGGAGGAAGTGAGCCGATCGGGCGGTGGGGCTGGAGGGGTCGGCGCCGGAGACGATCGCGGCGGTGGATTCCTGGACCAGGAGGTCAGGGAGGTCGTCGTCGCTGGACATTGCGGTGGGGTTTCTGGGTTGGGCTGGGGTTTTCACGGCTGGAGAAAGGGAGCAGAGCAGAGCAAAGGCTGTGTGGAGTGGTCACTGGTGCTTCTCCGCAGGCGCAGGGTGGGGGAAAGTGAATGCGCGTCTTGGCCTGGCCAGTCAGTACTTTCCCTACGCGGAGGCGGAGGACGAGCTTGCACAGGACAGGAGTAGCAGCAATGTTGCCATGCCCATGCTATGCTGTGGGCGGGGGACAAGGACAAGGAGGCGGGTACTGATGTGATGGGTGGCAGACGATCTGGGCTGATGCAAAGCTTGATCAGCGCGGCGGGACGTGTCATCGGAGGTGAAATTAGGATCTCGTCTCTGGTGCATCGATGGTCTTGCAGCATTTTTGGGCAGTGAAAATACGTCAGTGCTGTAGCAATCCTACAACAGACCGGAAAGGTGACACATTCTCAGAAATAAAACCCGTGCAGACACATAAACTTTCAGAAGAAATACGAACTGATTCACTATAAATCTCACGTCAGATTTTTGGAGGCTCTTGCTTTGTTTCTCGCAGCTCCTCGTCCATCAGTACAGCTGCAAAACTGAATAATTGGACACTTTCACAGAGCCCACATCTCACTCGCTTGTATTTCCATCCACTATATTTTATGACAAACAGCACACAGTATTTCCACCCATTTTTTATGAGAGCCCACATATCAGTCGCTTGTATTTTCACAGCCGGATGCTCTATGTTCTGAATATTGCCCTTACCTAGGTTACTTTCTTTCCTGATGCTAAGATATACTCCAACATTTTGAAATTGCTCGCAAATACAAAGTGAATGTGATTGGGAAGAAAGAAGCGAAAATCCTTTTTGGAGGCTGAGCTCCAATGGGGCCGTCTTTTGAAAAATTCATATTTTTTTACATTTCATAAAATTCTGAAAAAAATATAGATATACATGGAGGCATGATGCACAAGTGTGTAAATTTTCATGGCGAAATACATTGAAATGAGGGCTGTGCAAAAAAGACAAATATGAGGCTTCTTAACCATGATAATCCTCCTAGGCCATGAATTTGTCTTTTTTATACAGATCGTATTTCAACGTATTTCATCCTAAAATTTTATACACATATGCATAACATCCTTGTTTACTTTTACACAATTTTTTCAGATTTTTTTGAATCTGAAAATTTTGATTTTTGATTTTTTTTTTCAAAAAAGGGCTCCATGGAGGCCGAGAGCCAAAACGCCTAACTCTTGGTTTTGGTAGTTAAATAAGTTATGGGTGGAGTCTGACATTTCTTAGTTTGGTGATCAGTTTGGTGATCATTGTATAGTACCACAGTGCCATAGTCCAGCCAATATCGAGTACTCCCTCCATTCCTTTATGTAAGGTGTATTATTTTCGGAATAGTGACCAAGTCACATAATTATAGGCAATTTAGGATGAAATTACCCTTGTCTAGTTCATTGATTAGCGGAAAGTAAATCATTTAGGCTAGAAAAGAAAGAGATACATGCAATCAGGAGAGATATAGTTTCCAAAAAAATTCTACAAGGAGAGAGATATGCAATCAGGTGAGAGATATTTTTCTTTTTCTAAAGGGCTAAGAACGGAATTACGAGGAGTTAGAACAAATGCACCTTACATATAATTTTATCAAAAAAACCAAATACACCTAATATAAAGGAACATATAAATGAATGAAGAGAGTATTTAACAAAATATTACCACTTTTGGGGTTCCTGTCCCACTGAACTATCAGTTTCTTAACAGTAGCAAAAGACTACCACTTTAGGGGTAAACTACACTCAAAGTACCACTTTCAATTCATAACCGTTTTAGACCATTTAAGCGTGTTTATAACAGTCGGGGCCCACCCGTCAGGGTTGACGTGGCAGGAAAGTCAACTCCATTTTTAGACCGTTATGACATGTGGGGTGCTACCTCTTGAGTTTGCGTTGGTTTTCCCTGAAGAGGAAAGGGTGATGCAGCAAAGTAGCGTAAGTATTTCCCTCAGTTTTGAGAAGCAAGGTATCAATCCAGTAGGAGACAACGCAAAAAGCCACCAAATACCTGCACAAACAAACACCAACTTGCAACCAACACGACAAAGGGGTTGTCAATCCCTTCACGGTTATTCGCAAAGTGAGATCTGATAGAGATGGATAAACGGTAAAGTAATATTTTTGGTTTATGGAACGGAAAGTAAAAGATTGCAAAGTAAAGGAACGGCGATAGAAATTGGCAAGTTGACGGGAAACTAATATGTTGTAAAATAGACCCGCGGGCCATAGGTTTCACTAGAGGCTTCTCTCAAGAAAATAATTTTTACGGTGGGTGAACAAATTACTGCCGAGCAATTGATAGAAAAGCGCAAAGTTATGACGATATCTAAGGCAATGATCATGAATATAGGCATCACGTCCGTGTTAAGTAGACCGAAACGATTCTGCATCTACTACTATTACTCCACACATCGACCTCTATCCAACATGCATCTAGAGTATTAAGTTCATAAAGAACGGAGTAACGCCTTAAGCAAGATGACATGATGTAGAGGAATTAACTCAAGCAATATGATGAAAACCCCATCTTTTTATCCTCGATGGCAACAATACAATACGTGCCGGTTCCCCTTCTGTCACTAGGATCGAGCACCGCAAGATTGAACCCAAAGCTAAGCACTTCTCCCATTGCAAGAAAAACCAATCTAGTTGGCCAAACCAAATCGATAGTTCGAAGAGACTTGCAAAGATATCAAATAATGCATAAAAGAATTCAGAGGAGATTCAAATAATATTCATAGATAAGCTGATCATAAATCCACAATTCATCGGATCTCGACAAACACACCGCAAAAGAGTATTACATCGAATAGATCTCCAAGAACATCGAGGAGAACTTTGTATTGAGAATCAAAGAGAGAGAAGAAGCCATCTAGCTACTAGCTATGGACCCGTAGGCCTGAAGTTAACTACTCACGCTTCATCGAAGAGGCAATGGTGTTGATGTAGAAGCCCTCTGTGATCGAATCCCCCTCCGGCAGGATGCCGGAAAAGGCCCCAAGATGGGATCTCACAGGAACAGAAGGTTGCGGCAGTGGAAAAGTGGTTTCGTGGCTCCCACTACAAAAAAGACACTTCCGTGATGAAACGTGTTTGTCACAGTAGGTCACGTTTTCTGTCATGCATGTACATCCATGACAAACTTATGACAGAATCAAGATAGTCATACCTGTGCTGTCGTAGAAGTGTTCCACGACATTACCAAAATTATCATCACAGAAGTGTCCACTTCCATGATGATAAATCACGCGCCATGGAAGTGCTTTCGTCAAGGGTAACTGACACGTGGCATCCACCGTAACGGGACGCCGTTAAGCTATCGGGTCTGGTTTTGGATCCGATAACCCGCTAACAGCCCGGATCAATGAGGATTTTCCACGTGTAAAATTCTCATTGGCCGGAGGAAACACGTGTTGGCTCACCGTTGGGACAGATGTCATCCATTCATTGGACAGGAGGCGCCTATGATACGTCGGCACGTGGCACGGCCCAACAGAGGCCCATTCCGGTGAAAAGGCCGGCCTGTTTGACTTGGTCAAAAGGTAACGGGCCGGCCCACAGAAAGCCTGTTAACGACCTGTTCGTATATAGCCCATTTATGGCCCGCTAACTCACGACCCGTTACGGCCTATCCGAATTAAGCCCAATAGCTTCATCTGGGCCTTCCAATATGATTCCAGCCCATTGTAACTTCCGGCCCATGTATGGCCCATGATGTCTTTCGGCCCATACGAGACCATTTGTAACTCTTGGCCCATTAATGGCCCGTGGTGAATCTGGCCCGCAATGAACAGTGTACCCCTTTATACCCATTAACGGCCCATTATTCCATTGGGCCGTTTCCAACCCGTGTTATCTTTCGGCCTTCTCAGGGCCCATTTATTCTTGGGCTCATTTCCAGCATTCGGTTACTTACAGCCCGTCATTGGCCTTTTCTGCCTGTGGGCCAAATTCAGCCCGCGGTTACAATCGGCCCGTTTCCGGCCCGTTACTCCGTTGGGCCGTTTTCATAACGTCATCAAATACGACCGATTAACGACGGCATGTTATTGTCGGCCCATGAACGGACGATTCCAAATCTAGCCCCTTTACGGTCCATAATGCGGTCTGTTATTGGCCCATGTTTGACCTATCGATCATACGGTACGTAGAAGGCCCATTGATGCTACGGCCCGTAGAAGTCCCATTGATGCTACGGCCCGTAGAAGGCCCATTCTTTCTACGACCCTAAGAAGGCCCATTGTTTCTACGGCCCGTAGGAGGCCCATGGTAACTACAGTAAATATGTAGCCCATGGTTATTATGGCCTAGTTTTAAAAAATAGGTTATTGCGGCCACTAGCAAACCATGGAACAAGAACTGCACTGACTACAAGCTATCACGACTATTACACATATTACATCCATTGGGCATCAAAGTTCGCCACAAGTGCAAATATAGGGAACAAAGCAGCATATCATATACACTGGTTGTCAAAGTTGGCGACCAGTGCAAATAAACACCGCAACAAAACAAGTCCAGAACTGAAACCACTTCAGAAGAGTTCAAGAAACAATATCCTGGGTACCCATAATGCTGGCAAGATGCTTAGCAAGCTTATTAACTTTCTCTTGTTTGGCTCTTAAATCCTCCAGCACTTGTTGTTGCACCAGAAAGTATGCATCTGGATTTTGCAGGGACTTCCTCGGTCCTTCGGCTTCCTGTGGCATAACATTTGATCGATGTCTTTCAACTTGAAGTTGAGACTCAAGAAGCCGAACTGATTCAGGCAGCGAGTTCGAAGAGCTGGTGCCAGCAGTAGTAGCCAGTAACTCGAACACTACATCAAGACAGGACTTTGGGGTTGTCTTAGTGTCTTCAATATAGTTTTTATCAGCTTTCTTGAAGACCAACATGGATGTCTCACTATCTTGAACCTTATCTGCATTACTTCCTTTACCATTTCATAACGGGGTACTCTTCTCCAATATTTTATCTGCGTTCTAAAAGAGAAACAAACAAACACATCACAGGTTTACAATGTAGCATATGAAACTCATTTTGGTAAACCAGTTCAGTAGTAAGGTGGACAGGATAACAACATGAAACAAACATATATCTATGTAGTATGGTCACTGTAAGGTGGACAGGATAACTCCAATTCTAATTTATGTTGCCAAATCAAGATAGATAAAGTTTGAATCATATCTATTTAAGACAAAGCAGCATAGACATAATATAAGTGTGGGAAACTACACAACAATAACAACACTTGTAATGTGCATGGCATGAGAACATAACTGTTTATTCAATTGAAACTGAAATCAACATAGAGCAAGTTACAACAGCAAACACGTTAAAGAAACAGGTTTAAAACATACCTGTTGCGCCATTGGAGTTTCAGTTGCATCCTTCAATTTGAAATTAGTTGGTATGAGTAAATACAGTGATGCAAGAGCAAAGTAGTATGAACCATAGCTACAGAACCTGACATGAGAACAATTCTTCTTCTGCTTTAAGCATTGACTTGGGGTTCGGAGTGGTGGTCCTCGTGCTTTGGGCACTGCAGTTGCCTTACTAACTGCTCGTGTTTGGGTGCTTTGTGGTGGACACGGTGCTGTGTCAACTGGAACTGGGTTACTATCTGCTGGGGTTGGGGTTAGAAGGGGTGTAGCTAGTTCTCTGTCCAACTGGGTAGGGGTACAATCTGCGTGAGTCTGAGTTATGTGTGGTGGGGCTGGTTCTTGGGCAAGTACAACCGTGGTTCTATCTGCATCGACAGGTAGCACAATCTTTTCTAAAGACCGTGTTTTTACTCCCACAGATACTGCCATCACCCCCTCCAATTAAAATGGCTGATAAACAAGAAAAGTAATTGAATGTACATACATTGTAAGATAGACAGGTGCAATGGATAGTAGGGAAGAAAATAGGGCATGAAATAATTCACATTTATGTTGTCTAACCAAACAGAATAGCAGGACATAATTTCACATATATGATGGCCAATTAAACAGGATAGCATGACACAATTTCAAATGTATGATGGCTAACTAAACAGGATAGAATGACATAATTCAAAATGTGATGACTATGTAAACAAGATGAGATGATATAACTATATTATGTCTTTAGAAAATGGGTTGGCATGCCATAATTCAGATACATGCTGTCTATGTAAACATCTTGGCATGATATAATTCAAATATATGATTTATATACTAAGCAAGTGAGCAGAAGGCAATCACATATATGATGTGTCAACTAAGGAGATGGCATTCAATATTGTGCATATGATGTAAAAACTAAGCATTGCAATACAACATATGCATGATATGAGTAATATAACCCTGCCAAGTTTGAGCATACACCTCAGGGGGATAATAGGACTGGTCATCTACCTCTGAATCCTCCTCTGAAGAGCTATCTGTAACCAGCAAGATATCTGCTTCAACAGGTAGCATTGTCTGCTCTAAAGACCTTATTTTCACTCCAGATTTCTCCATCATCAATTCAAATGGCTGATGCACAGGAAGAGCAGTTGAATATACAAACATTATCGACAACTGCAACGAGAAATACAAAAAAAAGGACGGCATGATATAATTCACATATATGATATAATTCAAACAGCATGGCATTGCATAATTCACATATATAATGCCTTGCAACAAGATAGCATTGCATAATCCACATATATAATGTCTTGCAACAAGATGGCATCGCATAATTCACATATATGGTAATTAGACGCTAAACAAGTGGCATTCACACAAAGCATGTCTAAACTAAGCAAATGACATAGCAATGCAAGATACGATACGCATGATATGAGCAACATAACCCTGCCAAGTTAGAGCATGCACCTCGGGGGGGGGGGGGGAATAGGACTGTTCATCTGTCTCTGAATCCTCCTCTAAGGAGCAATCCGTAACCAGCAAGACATGCGCTTCGTCAGATAGCATTGTCTGCTCTGAAGACCTTGTTTCCACTTCAGATTTTTCCATGACCGTGCCGAATGGCTGATGCACAGGAAGAGTAATTGAATGTACTAAAATTGTTGACAAATTTAACACGTAATAAAAAAATGATGGCATGATATAATTCACATATAAGATGACTGGCTAACCAGGGTGGCATTGAAAAATTCACATATATGATGCCTGGCTAAACAAGATGGCATCGCATGATTCACATATACGATAAAGAAACTAAACAGATGGCATTGACACAAAGCATGTCTACACTAAGCAGATGACATATTTGATGTATCCAGTAAGCAATGCAAGGCACCATATGCATGATATTACCAACATCGGCATGCCAAGTTAGAGCAAAGACCTCAGGGGGTAAATAGGAGTGGTCTTCTCCTTCTGAATCCCCCTCAGAACAGTTATCTTCCTCTTGATTACGATCCAAAATGGGTGGAGGGGGGTTGCCTTTGCGCCCACCATGGAGCGACGTCTGCATGAAATTTTATTGCCACGCAAGGCTCGTCTCTTTTGCTCTACATGTTCAGTTCCATTGTGTACAATAACTGACATGCATAGGAATAAAACATAGTGAGATTATGTAAGGGGTGCATGCACAAATCCAGAGTGATGGTAGCAAACTGTGAATAGACCCAAAACCAATGATAGCAGGTAGATAATAGCTTTAGTTAAAAAATACAGATTGGCTCCTTTAATGTTTGTTTTCACCCAACATGAAACTCATAGTAGACACCCGAGATTAACCAGATAGTAGACAGATAGTACTGATTGCTGCCCCAATATGTACCCCACAACCATTTAAAAACTCAAGTTTCAACATTAGTTTGGACCTGACTCGGAGTCTAATAGGTCAACACGATGATACAGTAGCATGTCATCATATTAAGCGATGCACAACGTAAGCAGACACGGAAGAGTGCGACCTCTCTTGCGGACCCGTGTAGTCCTCAAGGTCATCAGCTCAGTTGATGATGGTAATGCAGTTGTCGTGGCTGCCGGTGGCAGGGAAGAAGATCTGAGGCGGCGAAAGACAGTCTGGAGAGTGGATCCCTGCTGTCGTGAACCCTTCTGCCGTTGGAGCAGCTGAGCTGGGGTGGAACACAACGCAGTAGGAGCAGGACAACCCACACAAGGTTTTCTTTGACACATATCTGTAACAGAAGTAATTGTGTAAGGGCTTGTTTGAATTTGAGGATTCTAACAATCCAGGGATAGCAAATAGACAGGAATACGATAAGAATGCACGTGCAAAACAGAGAATTTAAAAACACAGGATTTATGCCAATCTGGGTGTTTGATTCACAAGAATTGGAAGATCACAGGATGCAAAGAAGCAAGGTGAGATTAAGTCAAACCACAAGAAAATGTACGATTATAATGCTATTATGCTACTATCTCTTAGTCTTGTGCTTCATGAATAGGAATTTGAAAAGGAGGACAAGCGGAAATTAAAATTCCTATGGTTTTTCTTTCAAGGAGACACTAAAGGAACAAATCCTACAGTTTTCCTTTGCTCCATTCCTTTGAACCAAATTCATGAATAGTAGTACCATAGGAAACTTTCCAATTCCTATGTTTTTCCTTCACTTTTCCTTTCAAGCACTGGCGATTCTAGTAGGCAGGCTTGAGCAAGGAAAAGCCTACACTCAAAAAATGTTTTTGTGCTACTTCTATTACTTTGGATCCCAGGCCACTGCCCTACTAGCTCAACTCCCAGGCCCATCGACAAATGCACAACTCAAACACGCAGAGATTAATAATGATGGCGTTCAAGAGAGTCCATCACGGATAGCTAAGTTGCCTGGTACCTCACTGCTTGTCATATAGTAGGAGAAACTAATCGTATTTCACGTTACTGCGTGTGCTCAGTGGACAATATATAACATGTAGAGTAAAAAAGAGATGCAACAAGTGTACAACCTCTTTGACGAAGCCATGTCGATCTCAGCATGACTGGGTTGGTCGGTGAGGATGATCCGGATGACTTGGCTGTCGGAGGAGGGGAAGAAGATCTTAGGCATCTAGAGACGGAGCCCGGGGTACTGCTCCGCTGTGATGGAGGGTTTCGTCGTTGGAGCAGCTCAGGTGAGTTATACGACGCCGAGGCTGAAGCAGGACAAGATAGACAACATTAACCTGAGTGGAATTCTAATAGCACCTCCAATAGATGACGTAAAATACATAACCACAAAGTGCTAGATGTAAAATACATTAGCCGATCATCTCTGAACTTAACTGTCGAAACTGAATTTAACTGTCGAAACTGAACTTAACTGTCGAAACTGAATTTTTCTGTCGAAACTGAACGCACTAGTAGCAGAAAAGCACTAGCAGCAGCAGCGCGTGCGAGAGCCGGGGCAGCTGGTCGTGTAGCAACATCAGGTGAGGCTACCCTGAGCCGCCAGCCACCACTGGTCAAACAGCTGTGACGCCCCCGATTTGACCGTACACTAATCATACACGCAAATGTGTATGATCAAGATCAAGGACTCACGGGAAGGTATCACAACACAAATCTAGACACAAATAAAATAATACAAGCTTTATACTACAAGCCAGGGACCTCGAGGGCTCGAATACATAAGCTTGAATACACAAGAGTCAGCTGAAGCAACAATATCTGTGTACAGACATGAGTTAAACAAGTTTGCCTTAAGAAGGCTAGCACAAGAGCAATATCGATCGAAAAGGCAAGGCCTCCTTCCTGGGAGCCTCCTAGCTACTCCTGGTCGTCGGCGGACTCCACGTAGTAGTAGGCACCCTCAGTGTAGTAGCAGTCGTCGGTGGTGACATCTGGCTCCTGGACTCCGTCATCTGGTTGCGTCATCCGAGAAGAATGGAAAAAGGGGAAAAGAGAGGGAGCAAAGCAACCGTGAGTACTCATCCAAAGTACTCGCAAGCAAGGATCTACACTACATATGCATCGGTGTCAATGAAATGGGTAGTATCTGTTGACTGAACTGCAGAATGCCAGAAGAGAAGGGGAAAGCCTAGCCAATCGAAGACTAGCATCTTCAAGCAGCTTCAAGCATCTTGCAGCATCAGAAGAGATAAGAGTAGCATAAGGTAAAGTAGTAGTAGTGTCATCAACCTCGTCCAGAGATCCTTCCTCGACTCCCTACGAGAAAGCAATTCCAGAGCCATACTATCCATTTCTCATCTCAAGTATCCAGTTCTAGTTGTATCGATCGGGATACAACTCCGAGTGTCCGTTACCGTAGGACAGGCTATCGATAGATGTTTTGTTCCCTGCAGGGGTGCACCAACTTACCCACCACACTCGATTAACTCCGGCCGGACACACTTTCCTGGGTCATGCCCGGCCTCGGCCAAACGATACGCCGCAACCCGACCTAGGCTTAATAGAGAGGTCAGCACACCGGACTAAACCTATTCCCCCAGGGGTCATGGGCCATCGCCCCAGGAACTCCTGCACGTTGCATATGCGGCCGGTGAGCAGACCTAGCTACCTCCTTAAAAAAGGCAGGTGCTTACGCAGTCCAACCTGGCGCGCGCCGCTCGGTCGCTGACGTCTATTAAGCTTCGGCTGATGTATATGACGCAGAACGCCCATACTATGCCCACGTGATGGTTAGTGCTATCAGGCTAGAGGCCCCTCGGATCAAATATCCAAATCGTAGTGGATTAGGAGCACGCGGTAACGAGCAGAGACTCACGATCGATGTGACCCCGTCGCCCTGTCTCGAGGACTAGCGGCAAGGGCTAAGAATGCCCGGCCACACCTCGTAATTATCTCGCGGGCACCTTCCAGGTCAACCCGACTCCACATCACTCGCTATTAAGCTCGCGCGGGTACCCCTCAGGGCCGACCCGTCTTTAGTAACATGGTTCAGTGTAAAGTCATAGTAACCATAGTAACTATGTGTCTAACACCAAGGGGAACCCTGAGGAACCACCCTCGGTGGATTCCACTCGATGTAATCATCAAGGTGAACGTAAGAGGAACCACCCTCGAGGTTCACACTTGAGGGGTAACTCTGCAGAGTCGAGCAACAAAAGGGGCATGATGTGATGTGAGGTGTCGGGCTCTGGTCGTCGATCACGTTGATCGAGTCGTCGAGGATGAAGCAGGGGCAACAAGGATCAGGTGGGGGTCACTGATGGATCACTAACCAACCTATACTAAGCAGTTTAGGATAAGCAGGTAGGTAACAATAAGCAGGTTACAAAAGCAGGCTATGCATCAGAATAGGAGCAATCAATTACAGTAGCAAAATCTAATGCAAGCATGAGAGAATGGAAGAGGCGATATTGGGATGATCAAGGGGGGGGGCTTGCCTGGAAGCTCCGTTGAAAGGGAAGAAGGGTCGTTGTCGACGTAGTCAATCACAGGGGCAACATCGGTCTCGGGGTCTAGCGGAGAGAAGAGGGGGAAGAAACAATAAATATAAAGCAAACAAAGCATCACAAAGCATAAGATGGCAATATGATGTGCCGGGTGTGACCTAACGTATGGCTACACGATATAGGTGAAGGGGGAATTCAACCGGAAATGTTTTCCCGGTTCCGGACCTATGTCAGACAGATGACCGGAGGGGAATGTTCCATGTTCAGCTAGTTAGAGGCATCTAACAGGTAAACAGACCGCGTATTCGGATTTGTCACGTTTTTTTGAGCGTCAAACCCAACGAGGAGTTAAAGGTAGAACAAATATTCCCTCAAGTTCTATCGAACACCGATACAACTCTACGCACGCTTAATGTTCGCTTTACCTAGAACAAGTATGAAACTAGAAGTACTTTGTAGGTGTTTTTGGATAGGTTTGCAAGATAATAAAGAGCATGTAAATAAAAGCTAGGGGCTGTTTTAAGTAAATAAGCAATAAAGTTAGTATAGCGAGTGTGGAAAAGTGGTGGTAGGAGTTGCGAAATTGTCCCTAAGCAATTGACTACTTTACTAGACCGATAGCAAGTTTTATGTGGGAGAGGCCACTGCTAGCATGTCATCCCTGACTTGGAATTCTATGCACTTATGATTGGAACTATTAGCAAGCATCCGCAACTACTAATGTTCATTAAGGTAAAACCCAACCATAGCATTAAGATATATTGGTCCCCCTTCAATCCCGCATGCATCAATTTCTATGCTAGGTTGAAGCTTCTGTCACTCTTTCCCTCCAATACATAGTCCTATCAACATACAACTAACCCTATGGTGTGGTCCACGCGCGCGCTCATATGATGGGCACCAAAGGACAGCAACATAACCACAAGAAAATTAAACCAATCATAGCAATTCATCAATTACCGATAGGACAACGAAAATCTACTTAGACATCATAGGATGGCAACACATCATTGGATAATAATATGAAGCATAAAGCACCATGTTCAAGTAGAGGGCACATGGGCTTGCGGGAGAGTGGACCGGTGTAGATAGATGGGGGAAGATGACGGAGGTGTTGGTGTAGATTGCGGTGACGATGATGGCCGCGGCGGCGTTCCGGCGCCACCGGGAGAGAGGGGGAGAGAGCCCCCCTTCTTCTTCTTCCTTGACCTTCCCCCTAGATGGGAGAAGGGTTTCCCCTCTGGTCTATGGCCTCCATGGCGGCGGAGGGGCGAGAGCCCCTCCGAGATTGGATCTCTCTCTCTGTTTCCTTCTGTTTCTGCGCTCTAGATTCTGCCCTTTCACCGTTTCTTATATTCCCGGAGATCCGCAACTCCGATTGGGCTGAAATTTGGACACCATTTTTATTCGGATATTGGCTTTCTTGCGGCAAAAGAAGGGAACCAACCGCTTTACGGGGTGGCCACGAGGGCCCAGGGCGCGCATGACCCCTTGGGGGGCGCCCCTCACCCTCGTGGGCCCTTCCGGCATCGTCTCGCGTTGATTCCACTTCCCAAAATTCACATATATTCCAGAAAAAATCTCCGTCAGTTTTTATCGCGTTTGGACTCCGTTTGATATGGATTTTCTACGAAACAAAAAACATGCAAGAAACAGGAACTGGCATTGGGCAGTGGATCAATATGTTAGTCCCAAAAAGTGTATAAAGAGTTACCAAAAGTATGTAAAAGTTGTAGAATATTGGCATGGAACAATAAAAAATTATAGATACGACGGAGACGTATCAGCATCCCCAAGCTTAATTCCTGCTCGTCCTCGAGTAGGTAAATGATAAAAAAGATAATTTTTGATGTGGAATGCTACCTAGCATAATCTTGATCATATATCTAATCATGGCATGAATATTAAGACATAAGATATTCAAAGCAATAGTCTATAATTTGACATAAATACATCAATACTCAGGCATCCCAACAAACAATCATGTCTTTCAAAATATCAACAGTAAAGAAAGCTATCCCTACAAAATCATATAATCTTGTCATGCTCTGTCTTCTTAACACAAAGTATTTATCATGCACAACCCAGATGACAAGCCGAGCAATTGGTTCATACTTTTTAACGCGCTTCAGCTTTTTCAACCCTCACACAATACATGAGCGCAAGCCATGGATATAGCACCGCAGGTGGAATAGAGTATGATGATAGGGGTAAATATAAAGAAGACAAAAAGTAATAAAGTCTCACACCGATGCGGCTAACCAACGGGCTATGGAGGTGCCCATCAATCGATATCAATGTGAGGAGTAGGGATTGCCATGCAACGAATGTACTAAGAGCTATAAGTGTATGAAAGCTCAAACTGGAAACTAAGTGGGTGTGCATCCAACTTGCTTGCTCATGAAGACCTCGGTCATTTAAGGAAGCCCGTCATCGGAATATACAAGCCAAGTTCTATAATGAAAATTCCCACTAGTATATGAAAGTGATAACTCAAGAGACTCTCTATATGAGGAACATGGTGCTACTCTGAAGCACAAGTGTGGCAAAAGGATAGTGACATTGCCCCTTCTCTCTTTTTTTTGTTTTTGTTTTTTTGGTGGGCTTCTTTGGCCTCTTTTTTTATTTGGGCTTCTTTGGCCTCTTTCATTTTTTTGTAAAGTCCGGAGACTCATCCCAACTTGCGAGGGAATCATAGCTTCCATCATCCTTTCCTCACATGGGACAATGCTCTAATAATGATGATCATCACACTTTTGTTTACTTACAACTCAATATTACAACTCGATACTAGAACAAAAATATGACTCCATATGAATGCCTCCAGCGGTGTACCGGGATGTGCAATGATCTAGCGTAGCAATGACATCAAAAAACAGACAAGCCATGAAAACATCATGCTAGCTATCTTACGATCATGCAAAGCAATATGACAATGAATGCTCAAGTCATGTATATGATGATGATGGGAGTTGCATGGCAATATATCTCGGAATGGCTATGGAAATGCCATGATAGGTAGGTATGTGGCTGTTTTGAGGAAGATATAAGGAGGCTTATGTGTGATAGAGCGTATCGTATCACGGGGTTTGGATGCACCAGTGAAGTTTGCACCAACTCTCGAGGTGAGAAAGGGCAATGCACGGTACCGTAGAGGCTAGCAAATTGCGAAAAGGTAAGAGTGCGTATAATCCATGGACTCACATTAGTCATAAAGAACTCATATACTTATGGCAAAAGTTTATTAGCCCTTGAAGCAAAGTACTACTACGCATGCCCCTAGGGGGATAGATTGGTAGGAAAAGACCATCGCTCGTCCCCGACCGCCACTCATAAGGAGGACAATCAATAATAAATCATGCTCCAACTTCATAGCATAACAAGAGACTATATGTGCATGCTTCGGGAATCACAAACCTTAACACAAATATTCTTACTAAACACAACCATTTACTAGTACCTCCCACATATTATCATCTCTATATCGCAAAACTATTGCAAGGAATCCAACATATCATATTCAGTGATCTACAAGTTTTATTTAGGATTTTATGACTAACCATGTGAATGACCAATTCCTGTCATCTCTCTAAATAGATATAAGTGAATCAAGAGAGTTTAATTCTTTCTACAAAAGATATGCCCACGCTCTAAGAAATATAAGTGAAGCAAAAGAGCATTCTACAAATGGCGGTTTTCTATGTGAAGAGAAACAGACAATCCAAACTTCAAATGATATAAGTGAAGCACATGAAGCATTCTATAAAGCCATACTCAAAAGATATAAGTGAAGTGCAGTGAGCATTCTATAAATAAACCAAGGACTATCTCATACCAGCATGGTGCATAAAATAAAAGTGAAAACTAAATGCAAAAGACGCTCCAAGATTTGCACATATCGCATGAACGACACGAATCCGAAAACATACCGATACTTGTTGAAGAAAGATGGGATGCCTTCGGGGCATCCCCAAGCTTAGAAGCTTGAGTCTCCTTAAATATTTACTTGGGGTGCCTTGGGCATCCCCAAGCTTGAGCTCTTGCCTCTCCTCCTTCTCCTCACATCGAGACATCCTCGATCTTCGAACACTTCATCCACACAAAACTCAACAGAAAGTTCGGTAAGACCCGTTAGTATAATAAAGCAAATCACTACTCTAAGTACTGTTGCAAACCAATTCATATTTTGTTTTTGCATGGTAGCTACTATAATATAACTTTTCCATGGCTTAATCCACTGATAGGAATCGATAGTTTCATCAAAACAAGCAAACTATGCATTAAAAACAGAATCTGTCTTAAACAGGACAGTCTATAGTAATCTAAACATTCACCATACTTCTGGTACTCCAAAAATTATGAAACAATTAGGAAAGATAAACAATTTGTATATAAAGACAGTGCAAAGAAATTTAGAACCGTTTGATGTTTCAGTAAAAAATGTAAAATCGCGCACTACAGCCAAAGTTTCTGTTTCCGCACCGCACAAACCAACAAGCAATCCAAACATCCTAAAGGCAAACCTTGGCACGTTATTATTGTTTTTAAACTTTACAAAAGCACACAACAGAAATAAATGACTCTCTAAAACTTCCGGGTTGTCTCCCTGGCAGCGCTTTCTTTAAAGCCATTAAGCTAGGCATATAGTGCTCAAGTAATGGATCCACCCGGATCCCAAGGTATATCAAAGCCAATTTTAATTAACAATGATTTGTGATTTAGTAGTGAGCACAAAGAAACATATATCATGCAACAACGAAGTCTAACTCTCTTCCTATGCATCGGCATGTCATAAAAGAACAATTCATGAACATCAAGTAAAGGCCAATGCATAGCATAAGCAGTTTCTTGCAATTCTATCGTGTTGGAAACATAAAGAGGCGGAGATGTAGTTCCTCTCTCATAATAATTGCAAGTAGGAGCAGCAAGCACATGCATATTATATTCATCAAAATCATCATGTGCAACAGTAAAGGGCAACCCATCAATATAATCCTTAATAAGTGCAAACTTCTCCGATATAGTGTAGTTGGGAGAATTCAAAAAGATAATAGGACTATCATGCATGCGTGGGTGCAATAGCAACAATTTCATGGTTAACATAAGGAACAATAGCAAGTTCATATTCATAAGCATAATTCATATTGGCATCTTGGCCACAAGAATAGCAAGCATCAAGTTCATCAAAAAGGGATATTTCAAACGAGTCAACGGGATCATAGCAATTATCATAGCATTCATCCTTCGGTAAGAACGAAGGGACATTAAACAATGTATGAGTTGGAGGGTTACTCTCCTTAGAAGGTGGGGACGGGTAGCTAATCCGTTCTTCCTCCTTTTGTTCTTTGCTCTCCTCATCATCTTTTTCATCCAATGAGCCCACAATTTCATCAATTTCTTCTTCCATAGGCTCCTGCAAAATATTAGTCTCTTCTCGGACAGCGGAGACTTTCTCAATAAAATCATCAATATCGGAATTGAATTCATAATTCTCATAGCAATATTTAAGTATAGCAAAATTTTCAGGTCTGTAAACAGCATCATCAAGATTTTCACACTCTTTAAACAAAGATTCAATTTCATAGGCACCCATAAAAGCAACAAATTCTTCTATTTGTTCCACATCATAGTAATCATATATACCATTAGCATAAGAAGCCAAGGTTTTATCATCATTAAATTTGCATGAAAAGGGAAGGTGTGGAGCCTTCATCCTAGAGCAACAAGTATAATCATATCTCAAGCATAGTTGCCGAGCATACCAATGCAACATATAAATTTGATCCCATAATAGTTTCCCTTTTTGAGTCAAGCGATAATCCCTAAAGTATTCACGTTGATCCAACGTGTCTCCCATTATAAAGTTGATTGGGGTTTTCTCAGGATTATCAAAGTAGTACATAATATCTTTCACATAATGAGCATCGAGGGTTTAGGAGGTTCCCCATCTCCATGAGTAGCAAGTAAACCTAATTTTTTTGGTATTTCGTGTTCCATATCCATAACTAAAGATAGAGAACAACTTAGAACAGCAAATAAAAATTACTTAGTGATAAAGCAAACAAGCACACACACGAGAATATTCACCCCACGCTATAACTCCCCGGCAACGGCGCCAGGAAAAGGTCTTGATAACCCACAAGTATAGGGGATCAATTGTAGCCTCTTTCGATAAGTAAGAGTGTCGAACCCAAAGAGGAGCTAAAGGTAGAACAAATATTCCCTCAAGTTCTATCGACCACCGATACAACTCTACGCACGCTTAACGTTCGCTTTACCTAGAACAAGTATGAAACTAGAAGTACTTTGTAGGTGTTTTTGGATAGGTTTGCAAGATAATGAAGATCATGTAAATAAAAGCTAGGGGCTGTTTTAAGTAAAGAAGCAAGAAAGTTAGTATAGCGAGTGTGGAAGAGTGGTGGTAGGAGTTGCGAAATTGTCCCTAAGCAATTGACTACTTTACTAGACCGATAGCAAGTTTTATGTGGGAGAGGCCACTGCTAGCATGTCATCCCTGACTTGGAATTCTATGCACTTATGATTGGAACTATTAGCAAGCATCTGCAACTACTAACGTTCATTAAGGTAAAACCCAACCATAGCATTAAGATATATTGGTCCCCCTTCAATCCCGCATGCATCAATTTCTATGCTAGGTTGAAGCTTCTGTCACTCTTGCCCTCCAATACATAGTCCTATCAACATACAACTAACCCTATGGTGTGATCCATGCGCGCGCTCATATGATGGGCACCAAAGGACAGCAACATAACCACAAGCAAATTAAACCAATCATAGCAATTCATCAATTACCGATAGGACAACAAAAATCTACTCAGACATCATAGGATGGCAACACATCATTGGATAATAATATGAAGCATAAAGCACCATGTTCAAGTAGAGGGTACATCGGGTTGCGGGAGAGTGGACCGCTATAGATAGATGGGGGAAGGTGATGAAGATGTTGGTGAAGATGACAGAGGTGTTGGTGTAGATTGCGGTGAGGATGATGGCCCCGGTGGCGGAAACAAAAAAAGTAATCGAAATCGTGTGCCAGCGGGACATACGACATTCACACTTTTTGACTTCTTCACACTTCTTCTTCTTCAATCCACAGGTGGAGATACCAGGGGTGGTGAAATTCTTTCTAGGGTTCTTAAAGATATTCTTCCTTGACCTTCCTAGATGGGAGAAGGGTTTCCCCTCTGGTCCATGGCCTCCATGGCGGCGGAGGGGCGAAAGCTCCTCCGAGATTGGATCTCTCTCTTTGTTTCCTTCTGTTTCTGCGCTCCAGATTCTGCCCTTTCACCGTTTCTTATATTCCCGGAGATCCGTAACTCCGATTGGGCTGAAATTTGGACACAGTTTTTATCCGGATATTGGCTTTCTTGCGGTGAAAGAAGGGCACCAACCGCCTTACGGGGTGGCCACGAGGGCCCAGGGCACTCCTGACCCCCTGGGGGGCGCCCCTCACCCTCGTGGGCCCCTCGGGCATCATCTCGCGTTGATTCCACTTCCCAAAATTCACATATATTCCCAAAAAAATCTCCGTCAGTTTTATGCCGTTTGGACTCCGTTTGATATGGATTTTCTACGAAACAAAAAACATGCAACAAACAGGAACTGACACTGTGCACTGGATCAATATGTTAGTCCCAAAAATAGTGTAAAAAGTTGGCGAAAGTATGTAAAAGTTGTAGAATATTGGCATGGAATAATAAAAAATTATAGATACGACGGAGACGTATCAGACGTCGAGGTGTTGCTGTGGACGATATCCCTCGGGGAAGAGGCTCCGGCTGGGTGGCGGACGGAGGAGGGTGTGGGGCTTCGTGGGTTTTCGCGGCCTCGGTGTACGAATGGGTGGGCGGATGGGATGGGAGTGGGGAACCATGGCTTAGGGACGCGCTTGTCCGAAATGTGGGGTAAGTTACGAAACTACTCCCACCGATTTGAGCTAGGCAGTTCTTTCGGTTCAGGGGTATCACGAGCATTTCACGTGTCGAGATTTCACAGGAGGTGGGAGTTTTCACGCGCGTTGTAATTTTGGAATAGCAAGGCGCGGGTTGATATGGGGGGAGTTGTCGGAGCACAACGAGACAAAGATATATCTTAAATATTTTGGGGTAACAAGGCGCGTGTTGAAGAGGCGGGAGTTTCGCAGCACGATAGACAGAGACGCTAGTTTGAAATTTCGGCATAACAAGGCGCGGCTTGAAATTTCGGGAGAACAAGCTTAACGTGTACCCAAAAAAAAGACAATTCGCACCTCATCACTAGAGAGAGCTATGTCCCGTTTTACTTTATTACTAGAAATGCATTCAAATACAACAAGAAAAAAATAAAAAAAATCAGGATAACAAACATAACATGTATAGTACCAAAACAATTTGCACTTCCCTCAACAATAAAAAAAGAATGTGTGTTGTCTAGCATATGGACTAAATTTGAGTACATTTTCCCTGTTTGAATGGGATTGTACTCGGGTTAGGTATACAACCATCTAAATATTATCTTCACAACACATGACATGAATATAGGAGAAGTAAATTCCTATATAAATACGAACTACATGTACATACGATCTCAAATTCAAATATATGTATAGATTTTATGTTGAATTCAAATCATAGTACATGTATGCTCTAGCTAGATGTTCGGAATCTAAACCATGTATGATATACTACGTACAATGTGTTTAACAAGCACAACACACACACAAACACCATTTAGACTAGTAAGGTACACGTGCATTGCACGCATGAGATTTGGCAACCAAATTATGAATAAATACCACATTATAGCATGTAAGCTTTGAGTCATATATGCATGATGTAGACGTTCGTTTAATTCTTATAGTTCATTTCATTCAAAATCATCTAGTTTTTATAAGAAAGCTCATCTATTTTAAGATTCATGAAATTGTGTGTTGTAAGGCATAAAGTAAAAACAAATAATGGCAAATCATGTAGAAAAACATTTGGGCAATTCTGACATGGAAAATTATAGAACAAAGAAGAAGTGCTTGTGTTTTGAGGTTTGTGCATTATGCTTAAGTTCAACCATGGAGTCTTCTAGATTGTACATGTGGCAAAATCTGGTGGAATCTAGATGATATCCAACGGCCAGTTGTGCTCAAATTTGCCATCTCTGCACCATCGGATTGGCCTCATCCAACGACCATCTTTCAAAGTTAAAGTTATCCGCACACTATATAAAAAATATAAAATATAAAATATATATATAGGGGTATAGATATAGATATGTGATGCGAAAGCCACCCATCATCTCCAATTAGAATAGTGTGTCTATGCACGGATGCAATGTGACCAAACGATGTCTGCCATCGATATCTCAAATACAAATCAGTCTGACCTTTCTCAATGTGTATACAGTACAACATGCTCGTTTCCAAACCACACCACGCATATCTCAGTTATATTCATGCATGCATGGGTTTCAAACATCATGATCTCTTATTCAAATATTTGAATTCTACTTTACATTGATTATGATGTCACCTAGTCTTTTACACCCACACAGTCATCTTCTCTTTATAATTGTACCATTAACTTCTCTCGTGCATGCATGCACACACAGTACCAGTCGGCATTATCCGTCGCACACATGCAATCTTTTTCTTCAGGTTGGTCTCCCATGCATGCACACACACACACACCTCCCCCTCCCCATCATATCGGGCATTCTTTATCTCTCACGTGCATGCGCAATGATCGATGTTCCTCTATGTGTGTGTATATATAGCTAGTTCTTTCACAGTTTTCCACACAAACCGATCAATCTATATATCTAGTGAGATCTCACCCTCTTTCCCACGTCCACATCGATCAATCTATACCTCTCTATATAGGATTACATAGCTAATACACCCACATTAATTATATATCCAACGTCCCCCTTTCATCATCCATGCCTTCGCTTCATCTCTCGGACGCGCGCACAGTGGCGAATACAGGGGGCAGCAAGGGCCCTGCCCCCTGACATCACTATATATCGAGGCTAATATGAATGTGATCATTAGACAATTGCTGGTAAAATGGTTTAAGTTGATGAATTGGCCCTCCTCGTAAACGATTAGCAATGCTTGGCCCCCTAGCTCATTTATTTTTCATGGCTCCGCCACTGCGCGCAACAGCGCACGTTCTCGCCCCCTCTCTTCAAATATCAATCCCGCACTTGTGCACTCCTTCATAGTCTCCCTCCACTTGGCCCCTCCCACCATCTTCTAACCCCCCACCGGATTTTTCCACATGTACAATCTAGCAGACTCCATGGTTGAACTTAAGCATAATGCACAAACCTCAAAACACAAGTGCTTCTCCTTTGTTCTAGAATCTTCCGTATCATAACTGCCCAAACTTTTTTTTCTAGTTGAATTGCCATTATTTGTTTTTACTTTATGCTTTACAACGCACAATTCCATGAATCATAAAATAGATTAAGGGCTTCTTTGATTCAAAGGATTCTCAAAGGAATTTTGGAGGATTCTAATCCTTAGGAATTTTTCGTATCTTGGTTGTTTCATTCGTAGGTTTATAAACCATAGAATTTTTTCCATAGGATTCATTTGCACTAGATTTCATAGGAAACATCACATCCACTCAAACCACTTTGAAAGAATCCTGCGTTTTTTCTATGCACAATCAAACACTCGTACAATCCTGTAGGATTCAAGGCGACATTCCACTCTAGTCCCATGTTTTTCCTATTCCCGCGTTTTGGAAATCCTACGAATCAAAGAGGCCCTAGCTTTTTTATAAAAACTAATTTATTTTGAATGAGATGAACTATAAGAATTAAACGCAGGTCTACATCAGGCATATATGACTCAGAGCTTACATGCTATAGTGTGGTATTTATTCATAATTTGGTTGCCAAATCTGATGCGTGCAATGCACATGACTTCGAGTATGTGCAAACACGTAAATTAGAATTCCAATGACACGCTACACAGCGTCTCTCTTACAGTTCATGAAGCTACATGGAACATGTGGAGGCGTTGTCGTGCCCTCCTTGTGTGGATTGATCACAGTGACGTGCTGCTGCTTCTAGAAGAATGTACTCGTCCTCTCTGAGCCACACTGGCAGTACATGCACGATGCGAAGATGTGCACGCACGCCACACACGCACTCATTCCCTCGCACGCACACGCGGGTACACGGGGCGACGCATTTTTGTACGAAGATCCACCCCATGTGATAATTTGACGCGTGTAAAGTCCTTCATTTCATTGATGGTCAATTAATACAGCGCATGCAAATTGAGTGGACGTGAGGGCGGTAGAAAGACATTACTACTCCACTGCGCGCATGTGAGTAGTTAAATCATGGAGTGCCAGTACTTCCATTGGTCTCCTTCGTATTTTGTGCCAATTTTTGACCATATTTGTAAGTAACATAATATTTATGCATGTCATAAAAAGTGGCACAAAAAAGGGGGCCAATAAACCAGGACGCAGGCAGCATGATCAATTTTTGCCAGGGCTACTGTTGGTAGCCTTTGTATTTAAATATGGACGGAGTGGAGTAGTACTATCTTTATGTTAGCCTCGTAGGGCTCTCCCAGCGCCTAGGCTCGCCTCCCCGCCTCGCCCACCGGATCCCGCCATGGATAATCCCTTAGATCCCAGGATCCTGCGGGCTGCCCTCTCGCTGCAGCCCGCAGCACTGCCGCCTTTGAGCGAAACCCACATGTGTTTTAGAGGGGATCCATTGCTCTGGAATCACAGATCGGTGGCGCCGGAGGACATGCCAGGGCTGCGTTTCAGGTGGTGGGCAGCAAGGGCAAATCGGATCGAGGAAGCGTCGCATCGATTGGAGAGAAGTTCCAAGGAGCTGCGCCTGGCGCAGCACAAGGCGGAGGCGCAAGTCAATCTCAGGGGAGAGATGCTGAGGGATGTCAGCATCTGGCAGCGTCGCGTTGATTTCGAGCTAGGGCTAATGGCAGAGATCATATTCACGGAGTCGACTGCAGAGGAAAGAATGCGCATGCCTGCGCAACGGCATGAGCAGCCGGTGCAACTGTTCAAATGGGCGGTAGGAGAAGCCAAATCTCGGGACCAGTTGGGATGGCGCCACTGGGCGTGCATCGTAGGCGAGGTGAGCTGCCCTCCTTCCCCGCCAGCGATGCAGTGACCTAGTCGGTTGCTGCTGCAGTGAACTTGCAACACTATGTTGGTTTGCAACCTTGACAATCACTCCATCTATATGTATTGTTTTCCTATAAAAAATACTTGGTCGTTTGAAAAAAGATGGTAATTGATTTACCACTAGTTTTAGAATGCTTGGTCATGACAATCAACCGAAGCCACAACCAGAAGTCTCCATCACGTAAGTACTTTACGGTCGGTTGGACCCACGTCTCACCAAAGGGACACGCATCGGCTTGGTCTGACATGTACGACCAGTTACATCACTGACTTGTGCGACCGCATTTGAGTAAGTTTACAAGTCTTGCACGTGTACCTAGTTCGTTAATTTGACCAACTTAATAAGAGGCATATATTACGAAAAATATATCATTACAAACTTCAAATATTCTATTTTTTAATGATATATTTTTTATGTTAAACAATTTATGTTCTACTAAACTCATCGGCAGTACTTGAAATTTATGTTCCACTAAACTCATCGGGAGCCGTTTCGGGCCTCGAAACCAAAACCATCAATTAATCTTTACCTTGTTCCCATCACATTCCAAAGTACTAGTGCTACAATTAAGTGCAAGCCTGCTCACACCTACCAGTACGTACCAAACCTGAACGTGTTCCCACTATGCAGGTTTTAGTACTAGTGCTAGTACTTAGGTTATAAAAAGGGGAACTACCTAACCGAAAATTACTCTACCTTCCTCCTCATAAGTCCTCCTTCTTCGTCCGTCCTTGCCATGACCGGTGTGCAGAGCTCTAGGTCGAGAACTATCCGAACTACTCGTAACAAGGGAGTGGCAACCAAGGCTGCGGAAAAGAGGGCTCACTGCCACGCAGAGACCTCGAAAGATCTCTCATGGGCAGGCGATGGCTCCCAAGAGCGCCCTAGCCGCGGAGGCGAACATGCCGAGCTGGTGGCACTGGAGTCGTTATCCCTCGACGGCATGCCCGATCAGCTCAATAAGCACCTCAGTAAGCAGAAGGAGTTCATCCACGGCTTGGTGGAGCTGCTGAAGGAGAGCCTCGACGACATGCCCGCTGAGCTCAATGAGCAGGGGGAGTTGACCGCCAGCTTGGTGATGCTGCTGAAGAAGAGCATTGCCTCGAGAAGCTGGCGACCTGCGAAATCCTGCAACTTCGGGAGGACAAGGCGAAGCTCTGCCACGAGCTCGACCTGCTGAAGGAGGAGAACACCGGCTGGAAGAAGCTGCATGAGAATAGTAGTTCCTCGATGAAGATGTTGCAGCCCCTCTTCATGGAACAGAAGGAGGAGTTGGTGAAGCTCCGCATCGAGCACCCGTCTGCTGTCAAGGTACGTAATGCGGCCGTGGAACAGATGATGAAGGCTCGCGTCGAGAAATCCCGCGTCATGGACACAATGAATAAGATGGTGGAGGAGACGCGCAAGGAGATGGAGGTCGTGGAGGCGATGAAGAAGCAGTTACGACTCCGCGACCAGCAACCCTTGATGTAGTGAGAGCAGCGCCCCAGACTTGTGTGTGCGTCTTCCTTCTTTTTTGGGGGTGATAATCTTCCTTCTTCTTTTGCTCCTGTGTTTCTTCTTTTGCTTCGGGTGTTTCGCCGCACGTGTCACCTTCTCTGCGAGGCATGAATAGAACAATGCTAAAAATGAGATGACTAGCAAATTAGATCATTCTTTATCGCCAATAGAACAATGCCTCTTGCTAGTAATATATAATAAGAGTAGAGAGTAGAGGATATGGCACTGGGTTGCCGTGTTTCATGCTCCTCCGTCGTACTCCAGTGGAAAACTTGAGTATACCGCACGGTTCTTTGCTCCTCCTCAGGTCGTTGGCACATTTATACGAGCAGTCAAATCACAAGGCCCCGCCTTCCGGCAGTAATGAGCCGTCAAATCACAAAGGCCCTCGCCTATCTTGAAACCGACCTAGCTAGACTGCCCCGCCCTCTAGTCTTTTAAAAAATGTATACTTTTGTACAGTAGTAGGATCGATGGATTGCGCCATGGAGCAAAACTAACAAGATGAAATTAAAGAAAAAAGGTGGTACATATAGAGAGCGCTCGTTGCCAAATTATGCATAGAGTACTATTTAAAAAGCTAGTACGTGCTTAAATGGGGTGCTAAATTCTATTAAAGAAATTAGCATACCTATTTAATTCTTGGGTTCTTATTATTTATGCCACTAGTTTGTGTATCACTACTTAGTTTTGCCATTAGAAGTTACAACTACTCAAAAATGCCATCGATCCGTGAGATGCCTGCTAAAAAATGCAATTAGATATCTAAAAAATGCCATCGTTAAGTTAGATGTTTGCTCAAAAATTCCATTAGACATTGTGATTTTCACGTCAAAACCGTTGACCATGTTACATGACAAAAATAAGCCGATTCTCACAATGATAAGTGTGGCCCCGCTTGTCAGGAGTAACCAAGCGAACAATTTTATAGGAAAATAAGAACGCCGTTGGGATAAAGTAGGTCCCACACTTTATTTTGCTGTAGTGAGATAGAGGGAGAGCTGGCATGTTGGTCCATCGGTATTTATGTCATTATAACATGGCAAAAGAGATTTGAGTCAAGATAATAGTGTCCAGCACGACACACCCCTCAAATAAAACTAAGCACCCTGAAATTCTTTTACAAAACTAAGCCCCCTGAAATTCTTTGACAACTAAGCTGCTGGCTATATGATGTTGGCCATATATATTGTACGTATATAATGTGAAGAAACGAGTGGTAGTCGTAGTACTATACCAACTAAAAGATGAACTATAAGAAATACTAGTATGTATGTACTGAGGAGTCAAAGTAACAAGAAGAAACATAACATAGTTCTGGTGGGGGCTCAGCACAACACACCCCTCAAATAAAACTAAGCACACCAAAAAATAAACTAAGCAACTAATCCGGTAGACACTGCATTAGAACCACCATGAGCAACGACACTGCCATCTTACTCGGAGTCCTCGTCCACGTCCTCAACTTCTTCCTTGTCCCTCTTGCTCTTGGCCGATACTTCTTTGCTTGAACCGCACACTTGGCTCTTGCTCTTCATCCAACCCTTGTAGATATTGAAACAAAGGTAGCCATCCATTGCAGCGTAGTGGATGTGGTCTATATCTAGTACATTCCACTGCCATGCACGATGAAACATGTGCAGAGGTTTCTTCAGTTTACCGTACGAAGGATGAACCATGGCTCCTGCCAGGGTCAGCATTGAAGGCTTATCACGGGAGGACACTAGCCCTTTCTTCTAGAGGTCAATGGGGTTGCCTACAACGAGGCCTATCCGACCCAGGATTTCCTTGTCGTTCCTAAAGTCTACAGTAACGAATTTGACTAGGCCGCACTTGAGGAACTTCTTAAATTCCTCGCACTCAATGTCGGCATTGCATATGTGGTAGACCAAACATAAGTCATGCACGCAAACCTGGATCACGGCGGGCTTCTTCTTCTCTGCCTCCTTTAGATTTTTCTCGCTTCCCACGACTGTGGTGTACTCAACATCTAGCCCAGTGACCCACTCATCATTTTAGTTTTCGAACATGCGTCTGAAGTGAGCAAGGCATCCTTTCACCGTTGCGGAAGAACGGGTGTAGATGACGTCGAACTCGTCGCCGGTGATGGTTCTAACCTTGTACTCACCGCCGATCATGTAGATTTGGGACGCCATGGATTTGGGAGGAGGGTTAGGATTAGTGGAACTGCCGTAATGTGAAAGGACGGGACGACTAGGAGCGAACTGCCGTAATGTTAAAGGACGTCCGGGGACGAGTACGAGCGAGAACTGCCAGCGGTTTTTGTAAAATGCTGAGTGGGGCGTGCGAACGGCAGGGTAGTGGCTTGCCTGGTGGATAAATGGATTCATGCACAGTACTATGGGGGCCCAATTAGATATCATGTCTACTTAACGCCCAATTAAATGGCTTTCGATGTCATGTCAAGCGTCGGGAAAATTACAGGTGATACGAAGCTTCCGAGAGCCCTTGGATCTGAGATCAAACGGTTGCATGGCATGATTCTAGACCTATGGGTGAATATCCTATCCTGGAGAGTTATTCTGCAAATTTTCAGCAACTTAGCATGCGACCGTTCGATCTTAGATCCAAGGGCTGCCATCAGCCCGTATCATGGTCGCGCCTACCACGATCGTCGGCTCGCTCGTGCGGTCGCGCCCTTGGAGATTTAACACGGTACGTTAGGCTATCTGATGTTGGCATGTCATACATAGTCATCACTTAGTCACTCATACTACAACAAGGTTAGCTATAAGGTTGGCTATAAGAGTATTTTTTGTTTACTTCTCTCTATCTCTTTCTTCGTAGTATTTATTGCATTTGCCAAGGAGTGACCTCTTCCAATGAAATGGTGCTTAGATGAGGTGCTATGGGCATTAAATGGCTTAGCAACTCAAGTCCCCAATGCATAGGTGCTTAGTTTTTTGTTGGTAAGTTTGCTTCATCTAGGTACACGCGCTTAGCACCGTTTCTTCTTGGGGTCACCAAACTAGTCTCTCTCTTCTTAATTAACTTGCCACATCAGACTTTATGCCTATGTGGCAGGCTTAGCACCTTTAGGATCAAGTACAATAGTGGGCTATAAGCCCGCTTTACATGGCATTTTTGCATATGTGGGGGAAAGAGGCAAGGAAAAAGTGGAGGAGTGGGCTCTCAAGCAAGAGCCAGCCTCTACATGGTGGAGCATCGGGAAAGGCACCTGTATGGAGGTGGTCAGGAATCGGGAGACTCATGCCTGTCATAGCGCCGTAGTTAAAATTATAATGGCAAGTCAAATCACCGGGCCCCACCTGTCTAGCAGTAACTCGCTGTCAAATCACACAGCCCTACGTTTGTAGCAACCTAGTCCCTCATCTTCTCGCATCTCTATCGAACCGACTAGGCGGAACTGCCCCGCCTACCACGCGGGAAAAGCCCCGCCCTCGACTTTTAAACAGTACAGTATACTAATTTTGTATCCATGGATTGTGCCATGGAGCAAAGCCTCAAGAAAACTGCGGTACACATTTACGGAGTATAGTATACAGCACGTCCGTCGCATTCGCGTCGCACCCCAGACGGTCGGTTGGTCTGGCACGCCGCTCTCCGAATGGAACGCGCGTCATATTGCATTTGCACACACATGTGGGACCGCAATTGAGAACCGACCATAGGCACACTCCCCGGCCCCGCAAGTCGGGTGAGTTAATAGAAGAGAGAGACGAGCGATAGTACTAGAGAAGTGTTGTACAGACGTTGGTTCCTGGACGATCCTTGCATGACACGGAAGAATCAGTTCGTCCATGCATGTGAACAGACTCCAACAGACACGCCTGGATTGGCTATCGTCTACATATCGTGCATGCTGTGTTGTACAGGGCTGTAGTTCTGGTGAGAAATCTAAAAAAAGGTTTCTTGTCATCTCGCAAAATTAGGTGTCATGTGCTTCGGATCACTGCGAGGGTTAAACAGCGACAACTGAGTTCCTCCAAGGCGCTAGTCATGGGGGGGACATGCACGAAGACTACTCGGCTGCCATCTATGTCAAGCCGGCTATGTTAATTAGGGCATCTATCGATGGACCCCTTTTCTACAAGTTTATCTTTAATTTGAGCTTTGATCCTCGTTTAGTTTGTCTGTCGGGATTCATGTTGTCTCCTTTGGGCAGTGAGGTTATGGTTTCTTGTCATGTTATAATCCGGTGCTTCAGATCAAAACGAGGACAACTGTGCCTCCGGCGCACGTGCATGAAGACAGTCATTGACGAGGTCAAGCCGGCTCCGGTAGACAAAAGAAAACTAGTAGTACTCCACTATATAGGCAGGAGCCTCCGCGCTTGCTTACTAGTGTTGCTCTCTTCACACTGTCTCGTCCTCTCCAGATCTAAACACGACAATGGTGGCCACACACACTCTCTCTCTGCTCACTGCTGGTGACAGATCCAGCCGGATCCTCTCCGTCGGGGAAGGTGAGAAGGTGCAACGTTCACGCGGTCGTCCTCGGCGACGGCTCTTACCCACTACCGGCGCGTCCCGATCAGCGTGCCTTGTCGTTCTCTCCCAAGCACCCCTTGCTAGGGAGGGCCTCCGACCCCTTCTTCCTCGCTGACGTAGTGTGGGCAGATCCAGCCTCCCACCGCCCACCTAGCGACATCCCGGCGACCCTCAGGTATAACTTCCTTCGAAACCGGCCTTGCTCTACTTCCCGAGCTCCTGACGTCGCTGCATTTGTATCTTTTACTATTTCCCAGCCCCCCTCATAGATAGGATCGATCGGCTGTTCGAAAGCCTCCTAATTTTTTGCTGTTAAGAGGTAAAACTAGTTCATGCACTCGAATCTAGTACTACTTGGTTCAAACAAGGAAGAAAGGGGGTGGGGGTGGGGGCGGGGGAAGATTTGTTACCTAAATCTAGGACTTGGTCGAAAGAGGAAATAATGGGGGCGAAAAGTAGCAGAGACTGGCTATCCAATTGGTCTCTAGGTCTAATAGGGAAATAAAGGGAAACGCAGTACAAACTCAATATAAACCCAATCTATTGGTTGAAAAAGGAAAGAAAGTGGGGACTGGGGACAAGTCAACAGAGTAAGTCCAACACTAGATTTGCTAGCCTCACACAGTATAAGGTGGCTATACCGAACAAAAATGGGACCAATCCAGATATCCTGTTCTGATGTTTGTTGCCCCGAGCCACTCTTATGTAATGCCACTGGTAAAATGTAGCAGTCGCACTGCTAAAAGTACGGAGACGTTAAACCAATGTTGCCGGTAAAATGAAGCAATGTCACCATTAAAGTAATGTCATATTTAACGGTTGTCATAGTTAATCCTAATGCCCACACTAATATCTAGCAATGCTGCTGCTTTAGAAATTGCTACTGTCCTTGTAGGATTGCCATTCAGATAAGGAACATGCTTCTTTTCATTTGATGTATGTTTCATCACTTGTTTGTCACCCTCCTTTCCACCTTTTTTGTGCAAACAGAGACATACATTTCACGCTTGATCTTACTTGAACTGGACAAATGATATCCAAATTATAGTTGAACATTCCAGTTGCTTCACAACCAACCTTGATGTTGCTCAATTTTATTACAACTAATGAAGAAGAAGCTCTGTGGGTTTAGTTTTCTGATGGAAATGGAACCGGGGCTGGAGCCCTTTTCTTAAAAAAAATGAAGAAAAAGCTGCTAGCTCATGCGACATCGCTTCATTTTAGGTGAACTGCACCAAAAGGTCCCATGAATTGAATCATCCATGTTGGTGACTGGTGTTATCCCTTCTACGATGGTGTTGACTGCAGACATGGTTCCCATCACGAGGTATGTTCCTTTTTGGTCTGACCGTTTGCCAAAGATCCTGCATGTTGAGTCTGCTCTTGTGCTACTGTTTTGGCACTGCCATGATAAAGCAGTAATGTTATTATTTTGCACCTTAATCTAGTGGCACTATTAATTTGAGGCAATGTTTTGGCACCGCTAGTGGCACTGTTTTTTTTATATATCGAAAGAGGGGGTTTCCTCCGATTTCATTAAAGAAATCCAACCATAGAGAACCATTATTCGACAACATCTCAGTGTAAACGGGCAGTTATGCAACTACTACTAGAACGGACTGAGTACTAGCAGGATACAAGTTCGCCACATAAGCTAGGAAGGTAGGGGGACGCAACACCAGCTCGACCACGTTTGGATTACAACCCAAATGCTACCACAGAAACATCAGAGGGGAAGATAGGGACTGAAAGAGCCAGCTTCAGCATCCCAGTCTAAGCACCCCCGACCTCCATCCTTGCGACGCACGGTACACCTCGTTTGCCACCTGCTCGACCCTAGTGCCACTGATAAAATGAAGTAATAATACAGTTAAAATAGAGCGAGTGTCCTCTCTATCATTTCATTTCCAATGTAGATAAAGAAAGTGCTTCTCTTTGTTAGTATATGTTTCATCAACTAGTCCCATTGTTAATGTTTAAGCATTTCTGCAAACTGGGGTGCTTAATTTTAGTTGATCTGCACAAACCTAGAGATTGGAATGTCTCAAGGCCCCTCCGTGTACTACTGTTGTACACTGATGTTCATCACTGGCAGAAGGTGTATCGGGGAGACTTGGGTCGATTTCTAGTATGAGGCGTACCGTATGAGGCGTTGCAGGGCCCATCTCGCCCTCGCAGCATGGCATACTATGATACTATCGCAATATTTTCTTCTATTTATTAGTGTATGTTTCATCAACTAGTGCCAC
The DNA here is from genome assembly GCF_002575655.3 of Aegilops tauschii subsp. strangulata. Taxonomy (NCBI): domain Eukaryota; kingdom Viridiplantae; phylum Streptophyta; class Magnoliopsida; order Poales; family Poaceae; genus Aegilops; species Aegilops tauschii. Next base: position 494,437,026 of record NC_053039.3, read on the forward strand.
TATAATGTAATCACGCCTTTTCATTATCTGTGCAAACAGGGTTATTCAGCTGCATTTTGGTGGAACTGCACAAATGTACGGATGGAACCAGCATACATGCAGAGTGCGAGGTGCCAAGTAAAAATTACCGACACCAACCCTGCTCCATCTAAGCATTGGCATCCACCACCATCAGTGGGATGTGTGGCGCTCACTGTGGATGGATCTTTCTCGGCAGCAAATCCTCTAACCAAATACTAGTAGCTTAGACTTCAAAAAATACTAGTAGCTTATATTGGCAGTTTTCTAGGGGTGTACTCTTTTCTGAAAGAAGCACCAATCTATTTTTCTTTATTTGTACACAATGTCACAACTTTGACCCAAAGGTCCAGAGCTATTTTAGGGTGATTGGCGTAGTACTCGGAGACTGATTGTAAGCATGATTTTTATTAGCTGTCACACTGATTGTAAGCATGAGCAGATGGAAGATTAGGTTAGTGCGAAGCTTATCTTAAACCCAACCGGCGCCGTTGAAACGAGGCGAGCATCGAGGGAACCGTGGAGAACGGCGGAGAAGCGCCGTCGCGCCATCCGGCCTCCTCTTGCGGTGGGAGAACGAATACTCCTATGGCTCCGGCTGGCTCTGCACCCTCGCGAACGGCACACCGTACTCGATCGATTCGTTATCCTCTGGGTGGTCGACCTTCGACCTGTACGCCCACCACCTCCGCCTGACTTTTGATGACCCACAAGTATAGGGGATCTATCGTAGTCCTTTCGATAAGTAAGAGTGTCGAACCCAACAAGGAGCCGAAGGAAATGATAAGCGGTTTTCGGCAAGGTATTCTCTGCAAGCACTGAAATTATAGGTAACAGATAGTTTTGTGATAGGATAATTTGTAACGAGCAACAAGTAACAAAAGTAAATAAAGTGCAGCAAGGTGGCCCAATCGTTTTTGTAGCAAAGGACAAGCCTGGAAAAACTCTTATATAGAGAAAAGCGCTCCCGAGGACACATGGGAATTATCGTCAAGCTAGTTTTCATCACGTTCATATGATTCGCCTTCGGTACTTCGATAATTTGATATGTGGGTGGACCGGTGCTTGGGTGCTGCCCTTACTTGGACAAGCATCCCACTTATGATTAACCTCTATTGCAAGCATTTGCAACTACAACAAAAGTATTAAGGTAAACCTAACCATAGCATGAAACATATGGATCCAAATCAGCCCCTTACGAAGCAACGCATAAACTAGGGTTTAAGCTTCTGCCACTCTAGCAACCCATCATCTACTTATTACTTCCCAATGCCTTCCTCTAGGCCCAATTAATGGTGAAGTGTTATGTAGTCGACGTTCACATAACACCACTAGAGGATAGACAACATACATCTCATCAAAATATCGAACAAATACCAAATTCACATGACTACTAATAGCAAGACTTCTCCCATGTCCTCAGGAACAAACGTAACTACTCACAAAACATATTCATGTTCATAATCAGAGGAGTATTAATATGCATATAGGATCTGAACATATGATCTTCCACCAAATAAACCAACTAGCATCAACTACAAGGAGTAATCAACACTACTAGCAACCTACAGGTACCAATCCCAGACTTGGAGACAAGAATTGGATACAAGAGATGAACTAGGGTTTGAGAGGAGATGGTGCTGGTGAAGATGTTGATGGAGATTGCCCTCTCCCGATGAGAGGAGCGTTGGTGATGACGATGGCGATGATTTCCCCTCCTAGAGGGAAGTGTTCCCGGCAGAACAGCTCTGCCGGAGCCCTAGATTGGTTCCGCCAAGGTTCCGCATCATGGCGGCGGAGTCTCTTCCCGAAAGCTTGCTTAGGATTTTTCTTCGGACGAAAGACTTCATATAGTAGAAGATTGGCACCGGAGGGCCAACAGGGGGCCCACGAGGCAGGGGGCGCGCCCAGGGCGGTAGGGCGCGCCCCCACCCTCGTGGACAGGTGGAGGCCCCCTTGACATATTTCTTCCACTCAATATTTTTTATTATTTCCAAAAATAACTTTCGTGGAGTTTCAGGACTTTTGGAGTTGTGCAGAATAGGTCTCTAATATTTGCTCCTTTTCCAGCCCAGAATTCCAGCTGCCGGCATTCTCCCTCCTTATGTAAACCTTGTAAAATAAGAGAGAATAGGCATAAGTATTGTGACATATTGTGTAATAACAGCCCATAATGCAATAAATATCGATATAAAAGCATGATGCAAAATGGAAGTATCAACTCCCCCAAGCTTAGACCTCGCTTGTCCTCAAGCGGAAGCCGATAACGATAAATATGTCCACATGTTTAGAGGTAGAGGTGTCGATAAAAATAAAATACGGACATGAGGGCATCATGATTGTTCTCATAACAGCAGCATATATGGATAATGTCATATGATTTCTTATGCTCAAGTAATAATCTATTGACAATGCAAAGTATGAATCAGAAACTTTATTGAGAACCAACAAACTATAATCTCAGTCATTGAAGCAATTGCAATTTATCATAACATCAGAAAGAGTCTATGTCAGAGCTTTCTAGCAAGTCCACATACTCAACTATCATTTAGTCTTTCATAATTGCTAACACTCACGCAATACTTGTGGTTACAGAGTTTTAATCGGACACAGAGAAAGATAGGGGCTTATAGCTTCGCCTCCCAACCTTTTACCTCAAGGGTAATGTCAACAATAATAGCTCATGCTAACTTACATCCAATTAGATATATCTATCAGGATCTTTCCAACACACTGTGCTTGCCAAAGGATAAAATATAAAAAGGAAAGGTGAAGATCACCATGACTCTTGCATAAGGTAGAAGATAATAATAAAAAATAGGCCCTTCGCAGAGGGAAGCAGAGGTTGCCATGCACTTTCAAGGTTGGATGCACAAAATCTTAATGCGAAAGAACGTCACTTGATATTGCCACTTGTGATATGAACCTTTATTATGCAGTCCGTCGCTTTTATTTCTTCCACATCACAATATCGTATAAAGCTTATTTCCTCCACACCAATCAATCATACATATTTAGAGAGCAATTTTTATTGCTTGCACCGATGACAACTTACTTGAAGGATCTTACTCAATCCATAGGTAGGTATGGTGGACTCTTACGGCAAAACTGGTTTAAGGGTTTTTGGAAGCACAAGTAGTATCTCTACTTGGTGCAAAGAATTTGGCTAGCATGAGGGGGAAAGGCAAGCTCAACATGTTGGATGATCCATGACAATATACTTTATCTCAGATATAAGAAAACATAACCCATTACGTTGTCTTCCTTGTCCAACATCAACTCTTTAGCATGTCATATTTTAATGAGTGCTCCCAATCATAAAAGATGTCCAAGATAGTATATTTATATGTGAAACCTCTCTTTCTTTATTACTTCCTATTAATTGCAACGATGACCAAAGCTATGTTTGTCAACTCTCAACAATTTTTAATCATCATACTCTTTCTATGTGAAGTCATTACTCTTGATAAGATCAATATGATCTCTTTTTATTATTTCTTTTTATTCTTTTCTCTTTTCTTTTATTCACTCAAGATCATGGCAAAATAATCAAGCCCTTGACTCAACACTAATCTTTATTAAATATAGCTCACGGACTCGATTACATAGAGGGATCATAAAGCAGAACTCAAAACTAGATCATACCAAAACATTATTCTACTAGATCAAGATACTAATAAAAGGATTGAACTAAGAAAAACGGTAAAGATAGTTGCCAAGGGGAGTGCCCATACCCATGTGATTATGTCTCCTTCCTCAGAAGTGGTGGTGATGGGGTTGTTGATGAAGTAGGCTTGTCGTCCATCTTCCAAGGCATGGGCTCACCATCATAGAAGGATGGGATCCTCAAATCTGCAGCCAAACTCATTCTCTTGAATCTATATTCATACTCACAGTTTTGGTTTTGCAGGTCATAGATTTGGGCTTGGAGGTGCTCGATTTTCTCGTGGAGCTTGAAGATGGCCTCCCCAATGTCCTTGGCATCCAGCTTGTGGTTGTTGGTGAACTCCGCGATCATCATGTGATTGGAGTCAAGTCCACGCTCCACCATCTCCTGGCACTTGAAAACTTGTTGCTCCATTGCCTCGAGCCTTGTCTCCACGCTTCCGGTCTTCCTCGGTCCCTCAACATCGCGGATGTGCAGCACCCCCTCACGCATCTCAATGGTTTGAGGGTGTTGCAGCACCGCCGCGAGGTAGGGATTGATGACCTTCTCGAAGAACTTGTCCTTGGGGGCACTTGGAGACGTCATGATGATCTAGATCTGTCAGAAAAACAGCTCGAAACAAAAACAGAGGATAATTGCGTGATACAGGAGTCAAACTTTCAGGAGATTATATAATGAACTTTTACCGACCAAAATACGTAACGTGCAAGAAAACGGAGTCCGGAGAGCACACAAGGTGCCCACGAGGTAGGGGGGCGCGCCCAGTAGGGTAGGGCGCGCCCTCCACCCTCGTGGAGGCCTCGTGTCCTTCCCGGACTGCTTCCTATTTTTCTATTTTTCTAAATATTCCAAAAGGGAGAAAAATTGCCATTAGAACTGTTTTGGAGTCGGTTTACTTACCGTACCACATACCTATTCCTTTTCGGGGTCTGAAACGTTCCGGAAAGTGTCCCTTATGTATTCCTCCGGGATTACGGTTTCAATAACATTGGTTTCAACATTTATAGGATTACCTGAGATATAAAGTTTAATTCTTTGACCGTTCACCACCTTCGGATTTGTGCCTTCGAAGTTATTGATTTTTATGGCACCGGAATGATAGACCTCCTCGATAACGTAAGGGCCTTCCCATTTAGAGAGAAGTTTTCCTGCAAAAAATCTTAAACGAGAGTTGTATAGCAATACATAATCACCTACATTAAACTCACGCTTTTGTATCCTTTTGTCATGCCATCTTTTAACTTTTTCTTTACACAACTTGGCATTCTCATAGGCTTGGGTTCTCCATTCATCAAGTGAGCTAATGTCAAATAACCTCTTCTCACCGGCAAGTTTGAATTCATAGTTGAGCTCTTTAATAGCCCAATATGCCTTATGTTCTAGTTCGAGAGGTAAGTGACATGCTTTTCCATAAACCATTTTATACGGAGACATACCCATAGGATTTTTATATGCAGTTCTGTAGGCCCATAATGCATCATCAAGTTTCTTCGACTAGTTCTTTCTAGATCTATTAACAGTCTTTTGCAAAATCAATTTGAGCTCTCTATTACTCAATTCTACTTGACCACTAGACTGTGGGTGATAAGGAGATGTAATTCTATGATTAACATCATATTTAGCAAGCATTTTACGGAAAGCACCATGAATAAAATGTGAACCACCATCAGTCATTAAATATCTAGGGACTCCAAACCTCAGAAAAATAACTTCTTTAAGCATCTTAATAGAAGTGTTATGATCAACACTACTAGTTGGAATAGCTTCTACCCACTTAGTAACGTAATCAATAGCAACTAAAATATGTGTGTAACCATTAGAGGCAGGAAAAGGTCCCATATAATCAAAGCCCCAAACATCAAATGGTTCAATAACAAGTGAATAATTCATAGGCATTTCTTGACGTCTACTAATATTACCAATTCTTTGACATTCATCACGATAAGACAAACTTATGGGCATCCTTGAAGAGAGTAGGCTAATAAAAACCGGATTGCAATACCTTATGTGCAGTTCTATCTCCAGCGTGGTGTCCTCCATAAGCCTCGGAGTGACACTTGCGTAGGATCTGTTCCTGTTCATGCTCAGGTACACAACGTCTAATAACACCATCTACTCCTTCTTTATAAAGATGTGGGTCATCCCAAAAGTAATGTCTCAAATCATAGAAAAACTTTTTCTTTTGCTGGTATGTGAAACTAGGTGGTATAAATTTAACAATATAATTAGCATAATCAGCATACCATGGAGCAGTACGAGAAGTATTTATGACATTTAATTGTTCATCCGGAAAGCTATCATCAATAGGTAGTGGGTCATCAAGAACATTTTCTAACCTAGACAAGTTGTCTGCAACGGGGTTCTCAGCTCCCTTTCTATCAATAATATGCAAATCGAATTCTTGTAGCAAGAGAACCCATCTAATAAGTCTAGGTTTAGCATCTTTCTTTTCCATAAGATATTTAATAGCAGCATGATCAGTGTGAATAGTTACTTTAGAATCAACAATATAAGGTCTGAACTTATCACAAGCAAATACAACTGCTAACAATTCTTTTTCAGTAGTAGCATAATTTCTCTAAGCATTGTCTAGAGTTTTACTAGCATATTGAATAACATTTAATTTCTTATCAACTCTTTACCCTAGAACAGCACCTACAGCATAATCGCTAGCATCACACATAATTTCAAAAGGTAAATTCCAATCAGGTGGCTGAACAATAGGTGCAGAGATCAATGCTTTTTTAAGTATTTCAAATGCTTCTACACAATCATCATCGAAGGCAAATGGTATATCTTTTTGTAATCAATTAGTCAGAGGCCGAGAAAGTTTTGAGAAGTCCTTAATGAACCTCTTATAAAAACCGGCGTGACCAAGGAAACTTCTTATACCTTTGATGTCCTTGGGACATGGCATCTTTTCAATGGCATAAACCTTGGCTTTATCAACCTCAATACCTCTTTCAGAAACTTTATGCCCCAAGACAATACCTTCATTAACCATAAAGTGGCACTTTTCCCAATTCAAGACAATATTAGTTTCTTCACATCTCTGCAAACTCGATCAAGGTTGCTCAAGCAATCATCAAAAGAGGATCCATAAACGGAGAAATCATCCATGAAAACCTCACAAATCTTTTCACAAAAGTCAGAGAATATAGCCATCATGCATCTTTGAAAGGTAGCAGGTGCATTACATAAACCAAAAGGCATACGTCTATAAGAAAAAGTACCGAAAGGGCAAGTAAAAGTGGTCTTTGATTGATCATCGGCTGACACAGGTATTTGAGAGAAACCAGAATAACCAACTAGAAAGCAAAAATGTGTATGTTTGGATAATCTTTCTAGCATTTGATCAATGAAAGGTAAGGGGTAATGATCCTTTTTAGTAGCTTTATTTAATTTGCGGAAATAAATTACCATCCTATAACCTGTAATAATTCTTTGCGGGATCAATTCATCTTTATCATTAGGAACGACAGTAATACCTCCCTTCTTAGGGACACAATGGACAGGACTTACCCACTGACTATCAGCAACGGGATAAATTATACCTGCCTCAAGGAGCTTTAGTATTTCTTTTCTTACCACTTCTTTCATCTTAGGATTCAGCCATCGTTGATGATCACGAACTGGTTTGGCATCTTTCTCCAAATTTATTTTATGTTGACATAGAGTGGGACTAATGCCCTTAAGATTATCAAGAGTATATCCAATAGCAGCGCGGTGCTTCCTCAGAGTTTTCAATAGTCTCTCTTCTTCATGCTCTGAAAGGTTAGCACTAATAATAACAGGATATATCTTTTTCTCATCAAGATAAGCATATTTAAGAGTATTAGGTAACGGTTTAAGCTCAAACACGGGATCACCCTTGGGTGGAGGAGGATCCCCTAGGATTTCAACAGGCAAATTGTGTTTCAGGATAGGTTCCTGTTTAAAGAATACTTCATCTATTTCCCTTCTTTCATTCATAAACATATCATTTTCATGGTCTAGCAAATATTGTTCTAAAGGATCACTAGGAGGTACGGCAATAGAAGCAAGACCAATTATTTCATCCTTACTAGGCAATTCCTCTTCACGGTGTTGTCTACGAAATTTAGAGAAATTAAACTCATGAGACATATCACCTAAACCAATAGTAACAACATCCTTTTCGCAGTCTATCCTAGCATTAACGGTGTTCAAGAAGGGTCTACCAAATATAATGGGACAAAAGCTATCTTGTGGGGAACCAAGAACAAGAAAATAAGCAGGATATTTAGTTTTCCCACACAAGACTTCAACATCTCTAACAATTCCCATTGGTGAAATAGTATCTCTATTGGCAAGTTTAATTGTGACATCAATATCTTCTAACTCAGTAGGTGCAATATCATGCTTAATTTCTTTGTATAAGTCAATAGGTATTGCACTAGCAGTAGCACCCATATCACATAAGCCATGATAACAGTGATCCCCTATTTTAACAGAAATAACAGGCATGCTTACCACAGGTCTATGTTTATCTTTAGCACAAGGTTTGGCAATTCTAGCAGTTTCATCACGGAAATGAATAACATGCCCATCAATATTATCAGACAAGAGATCTTTAACAATAGCAATATTAGGTTCGACTTTAATTTTCTCAGGAGGTGTATAAGTTCTAATATTGCTTTTATGGACCACAGTTGAAGCTTTAGCATGATCCTTTATCCTAAAAGGAAAAGGTGGTTTTTCAACATAAGCAGTAGGAACAATAGGATCATTATAAGTGATGGTCTTTTCTTCAACTTTAATAGGTGCAGCTACTTTTACTTCTATGGGAGGATGATATTTAAACCACTTCTCCTTAGGGAGATCAATATGAGCAGCAAAAGATTCACAGAAAGAAGCCACTATCTCAGAGTCAAGTCCATATTTAGTGCTAAATTTACGGAAAACATCGGTATCCATAAAAGATTTAACACAATAAAACTTAGGTGTCACACCTGACTCCTTACCTTCGTCGAGATCCCAATCTTCAGAGTTGCGTTTAATTCTTTTCAATAAGTTCCATTTGGATTCAATAGTCTTCATCATAAAAGAGCCAGCACAAGAAGTATCGAGCATGGTGCGATTGTTATCAGAAAGCCGAGCATAAAAATTCTGAATAATTATTTCTCTTGGGAGCTCATGATTGGGGCATGAATATAACATTGATTTAAGCCTCCCCCAAGCTTGAGCGATGTTTTCTCCTTCGCGAGGCCAAAAATTATATATATAATTGCGATCACGATGAACAAGATGCATAGGATAAAATTTCTGATGAAATCCCAATTTCAATCGTTTGTAGTTCCATGATCCCGTATCATCACATAGCCTATACCATGTCAATGCATCTCCAATCAAAGATAAAGGGAAGCCTTCTTTTTAATAACATCACCGGGTATACCTGCAAGCTTAAGTAATCCACAAACTTCATCCACATAGATTAGGTGCTCATCAGGATGCTTTGTTCCGTCTCCTGCAAAATGATTAGCTAGCAGTTTTTCTAACATACCCAAAGGAATTTAAAAGTAGACATTTTCATTTTCAGTAGGTTCAGTAGGTTGAGGAGCAACTCTTTGCTCTACTGGTCGGGGTGAAGATACCCCGAACAAGCCCCTCAGAGGATTACTTTCCATAGTAACAAGTGACAATAAATTTCAGCACACTATATAAATTTTTCCTTACCAAATTCCACATACCAAAGGCGCTTCACTCCCCGGCAACGGCGCCAGAAAAGAGTCTTGATGACCCACAAGTATAGGGGATCTATTGTAGTCCTTTCGATAAGTAAGAGTGTCGAACCCAACGAGGAGCAGAAGGAAATGATAAGCGGTTTTCGGCAAGGTATTCTCTGCAAGCAGTGAAATTATAGGTAACAGATAGTTTTGTGATAGGATAATTTGTAACGAGCAACAAGTAACAAAAGTAAATAAAGTGAAGCAAGGTGTCCCAATCCTTTTTGTAGCAAAGGACAAGCCTGGACAAACTCTTATATAGAGAAAAGCGCTCCCGAGGACACATTGGAATTGTCGTCAAGCTAGTTTTCATCACGTTCATATGATTCGCGTTCGGTACTTTGATAATTTGATATGTGGGTGGACCGGTGCTTGGGTGCTGCCCTTACTTGGACAAGCATCCCACTTATGATTAACCTCTATTGAAAGCATCCGCAACTACAACAAAAGTATTAAGGTAAACCTAACCATAGCATGAAACATATGGATCCAAATCAGCCCCTTACGAAGCAACGCATAAACTAGGGTTTAAGCTTCTGTCACTCTAGCAACCCATCATCTACTTATTACTTCCCGATGCCTTCCTCTAGGCCCAATTAATGGTGAAGTGTTATGTAGTCGACGTTCACATAACACCACTAGAGGATAGACAACATACATCTCATCAAAATATCGAACGAATACCAAATTCACATGACTACTAATATCAAGACTTCTCCATGTCCTCAGGAACAAACGTAACTACTCACAAAGAATATTCATGTTCATAATCAGAGGAGTATTAATATGCATATAGGATCTGAACATATGATCTTCCACCAAATAAACCAACTAGCATCAACTACAAGGAGTAATCAACAGTACTAGCAACCTACAGGTACCAATCCCAGACTTGGAGACAAGAATTGGGTACAAGAGATGAACTAGGGTTTGAGAGGAGATGGTGCTGGTGAAGATGTTGATGGAGATTGCCCTCTCCCGATGAGAGGAGCGTTGGTGATGACGATGGCGATGATTTTCCCCTCCCGGAGGGAAGTGTCCCCGGCAGAACAGCTCTGTCGGAGCTCTAGATTGGTTCCGCCAAGGTTCTGCCTCGTGGCGGCGGAGTCTCGTCCCGAAAGCTTGCTTATGATTTTTCTTCGGACGAAAGACTTCATATAGTAGAAGATAGGCACCGGAGGGCCAACAGGGGGCCCACGAGGCAGGGGGGCGCGCCCAGGGCGGTAGGGCGCGCCCCCCACCCTCGTGGACAGGTGGAGGCCCCCTTGACGTATTTCTTCCGCTCAATATTTTTTATTATTTCCAAAAATAACTTTCATGGAGTTTCAGGACTTTTGGAGTTGTGCAGAATATGTCTCTAATATTTGCTCCTTTTCCAGCCCAGAATTCCAGCTGCCGGCATTCTCCCTCCTTATATAAACCTTGTAAAATAAGAGAGAATAGGCATAAGTATTGTGACATATTGTGTAATAACAGCCCATAATGCAATAAATATTGATATAAAAGCATGATGCAAAATGGACGTATCAACTTTCGCCTCGGGCGAATCTGTCTGCTCCATCGCCCAGAGGAGATACTCAATGAACTCGAAGGACTGCGGCATGACTGCCGCCGAGGAGTACATCGCCGCCCTCATCACCGTCCTCGAAATCTCCCACTCATTGTCAAACCAAGTAAGGATCTCCTTCAACCTGGCTAACTTTGCCTGGTCGCCGCCGGCGATCTGCCTGATTCGCTGCTGCATCCTCTCCATAGATGTCCTTCTGAGTGGTCCGGTGCTAGCTTTGGAAGATGGGAGGAGATCGGTGGTCTTGCAATAAAGAAGAGGGAGGCGAGACGGTGGTTTTGGAATGGAGATGATGGAGAGGAGAGGGGGTGGTTTTGTAATGGAGAAGAGGGAGAGGCGAGACGGTGGTTTTGGAATGGAGATGATGGAGAGGAGAGGTTTCCCTGCCTTTCGGTCGCTGACAGGTGGGCCCCGCACTTGGTGGGACCCATGTGTCAGTGTCTCAATGGCAGGATGGGCTACATCAGGGGATACTCGTCCGAGGAGAGAGGTGGTTTTGCAATGGAGAAGAGGGAGATGCGAGACGGTGGTTTTGGAATGGAGATGATGGAGATGAGAGGAGGTGGTTTTGCAATGGAGAAGAGGGAGAGGAGCGTGTGGCAGCGATTAGGATTGGACGAGAGGGCCGGCGCGTTGTGACTGGATCAAAATCAAAATCAATTTACCCTTCAATTAATAAAGCGACCCCACATTAACTAGTCTCCCTTTTATTCTGGGTCATAATTGACCATGATTTTCACAAATAAAATATATGTTATACGTTGCAAAAATAATATAATTTGAAAGTACATTCAGATATTAACCAAACGATACAATTTTTGGTGACATGCATTTACATTTTGCTTGTCAAATACAGTACGTGGTCAAACTTTGACCCAAAATATGCAAAACAAAAAAATACTTCCAAGACCAGCGCCGCTCCTGTGACGCCCTCGATTCAATCGTACACTAATCATACATGCAAATGTGTACGATCAAGATCAAGGACTCGCGGGAAGATATCACAACACAACTCTAGACACAAATTAAAAAAATACAAGCTTTATATTACAAGCCAGGGGCCTCGAGGGCTCGAATACACAAGAGTCAGCGGAAGCAACAATATCTGAGTACAGACATGAGTTAAACAAGTTTGCCTTAAGAAGGCTAGCACAAAAGAAACATCGATCGAAAAGGCAAGGCCTCCTGCCTGGGAGCCTCCTAACTACTCCTGGTCGTCGGCGGCCTCCAATGTAGTAGTAGGCACCCTCAGTGTAGTAGCAGTCGTCGTCGAAGGTGGCGTCTGGATCGTGGGCTCCACCATCTGGTTGCATCAACCGGAAAGAAGAAGAAAGGGGGAAAAGGGGGAGCAAAGCAACCATGAGTACTCATCCAAAGTACTCGCAAGCAAGGATCTACACTACATATGCATCGGTATCAATGAAAGGGGCTGTATCTGTGGACTGGACTGCAGAATGCCAGAAGAGAAGGGGAAAACCTAGCCTATCGAAGACTAGCATCTTCTGGAAACCACCATCTTGCAGCAACAGGAGGGAGTAGAGTAGCATAAAGTGAAGTAGTAGAAGTGTTATCAACCTCGGCCAGAGATCCTTTCTCGACTCCGTGCGAGAAAGCAATCCCAGAGCCATACTATCCATTTCTCATATCCATGTCTCATCTCAAGTATCCAATTCTAGTTGTATCGATCGGGATACAACTCCAAGTGTCCGTTACCGTAGGACAGGCTATCGATAGATGTTTTCTTCCCTGCAGGGGTGCACCAACTTACCCACCACGCTCGATTAACTCCGGCCGGACACACTTTCCTGGGTCATGCCCGGCCTCGGCCAAACAATACGCCGCAACCCGACCTAGGCTTAATAGAGAGGTCAGCACGCCGGACTAAACCTATGCCCCCAGGGGTCATGGGCCATCGCCCCGGGAACTCCTGCACGTTGCGTACGCGGCTGGTGAGCAGACCTAGCTACCTCCTTCAAAAAGGCAGGTGCTTACGCAGTCCAACCCGGCACGCGCCGCTCAGTCGCTGACGTCTAATAAGCTTCAGCTGATGTATACGACGCAGAACGCCCATACTATGCCCACGTGATGGTTAGTGCTATCAGGCCAGAGGCCCCTTGGATCAAATATCCAAATCGTAGTGGATTAGGAGCACGCGGTAACAAGCAGAGACTCACGAAAGATGTGACCCCGTTGCCCCGTCTCGAGGACTTGCGACAAGGGCTAGGAATGCCCGGCCACGCCTCGTAATTATCTCGCGGGCACCCTCCAGGTCAACCCGTCTCCACATCACTCGCGGGTACCCCTCAGGGTTGACCCGCCTTTCCAAGTAACAGTGGTAAAGTCCAAGTATCCGTGTGTCCAAACATCAAGGGGAGAACCCGAGGAATCACCCCCGGTGAATTCCACTCGATGTAATCATCAAGGTGAACGTAAGAGGAACCACCCCGAGGTTCACACTTGAGGGGTTGCACGACAGAGTCGTATCGGAAGAGGTTAAGGCGGAATCACCCTCGATGACCACGACCGAATAGCTACACTCTAGGATTAACATCAAAAGTGTTGTAGAGGTCTCACCCTCGGCACTCGATAGTAACCCAGTAGTATCGAGCAACTAAGGGGAAAGTGATGTGCGGTGCCGGGGCCTGGTCTTCGATCCCGTTGATCGGGTCTTCAATGATGAAGCAGGGGCAACAAGGACAAGGTGGGGGTCACTGATGGATCACTAACCAACCTATACTAAGCAGTTTAGGATAAGCAGGTTACAAAAGCAGGCTATGCATCAGAATAGGAGCAATCAATTACAGTAGCAAAATCTAATGCAAGCATGAGAGAATGGAATGGGCGATATCGGGATGATCAAAGGGGGGATTGCCTGGAAGCTCTGCTGAAAAGGTAGAAGGGTCATTGTCGACATAGTCGATCACGGGGGCATCATCGGTCTCGGGGTCTACCGGAGAGAAGAGGGGGAAGAAACAGTAAATACAGAGCAAATAGAGGTACCACTAAGCATGACAAGACGATAAGCAGAACTAGGGTCGACCTAACGTAGTACTGCACGATATAGGTGAAGGGGGAATTCAACCGGGAATGTATTCTCGGTTCCGGACCTGTGTCAGACAGATGACCAGAGGGGGAATGTTCCATGTTCAGATAGTTAGAGGCATCTGATAGGTATGTGGGTAGCGTATTCGGGTTCGCCTCGTTTTTCTGAGCAACTTTCATGTTGAAAACATTTTCATCCGAGTCACGGTTTAATTTCTATGATTTATTTTTTAAAAGTTTTAAACATATCCTGAAATTATTATTAATTCGAAAATATAACAGTAAAATGCTTTTGTCACCTTGTGTAGTGCCAGCCACAGTCAAAGACATGTGGGGCCAAGTCAAAGTCAACAGAACAGAAACTGTTGACTGGATCAAGCAGTGAATAGTGTAAGGGTCCCACGTGTCATTGCCTCAGGATTAATTTAGGGGCTAAAATAAACTGGTTAATTAAAGGGGAGGTCCCACTTGCCATAGGTTAGTAATTAACCTAACCAATCTAATCTAATCCTAATTAATCTAAACTAACAGGTCAGCCCATCTAGCAGTGGCCGAGCCGGCCACTTGCGTGCACACGCCCACGCACGTAACCATGGCCGAGCCATGGCCATGGCACGGCCGGCCAGCAGCAGCTGCGATGAGCGCATCAGCAGGCAGCAGTAAAGCAGCAGGAGCAGCGGCACTGACGACGCTAGGCAGCAGCAGAGCAAGCAGCGGCAGACAGCATGCAGGCGGTCGAAGCAGTAGCGAGCAGCAGACAGCAGAAGCAACGCGCGCGCAGGCAGTCGAGCACAGAGCGGCCGGCAGGCATGGGCCACGGCGAGCAACGGCGCGGCGTGGCCAGGCGAAGGTGGGCGCGGGCAGGAGCGGCCAGGGGGGTGCGAGCGCGGCCAGGGGCTCGTGGCGAAGCGCAGAGGGCGCGGTGGTGCCGAGCTTACAGAGAGCTCGCGGCCGAATACGGGGACGACGCTAAGGGCACGGCGAGGCGAGCTAGGGGACTCGTCGGCATCTTGGGAGACCCAGGAGCACGGGCGACGGTCAGCACGGGATGGACGGGAGAGCCCGCAACGAGCGCAACGACGGCGACATGGCCATGGCCGACCAACTTCTACGGCGCTAGCTAGCTACGGCACGAGCACGAGGGCAGAGTGAGAGGGGAGTTGAAGCGGAGCTCACGGTGAGCCTGTAGACGTGCAAGATGGGCTCGGGGACGCTCCAGTGAGGCCGAATCGAAGACGGCGAGCGGCGGGGCAGAGCTTGAAGACGATATCGATCCCGGCGATGTGGCGATCTCCTGCTCGAGTTGCTCCTCGGAGTCGATGTAGACGAAGCATACGCAGCTCCTCCAGAGGCCTCAGCCGATGAGGTGGACGATGGACACGAGGACGACGATGGACATGGCGGGTGGAGCTCGGGCGTGTGCGGGAGAGGAAGAAAACGGCGCGGGGAAAGGGGGAGGACAACTAGGGTTCGTCCAGGGCGTCGGGGTGGTCTTTTAGACAGCGGGGAGGTAGTGGATGGCCGGCGTGTGCACCCTGCCTGCTATGGCGCCGGTGGATGGCCGCCACGCCTCTGTTCAATGAACAGAGGAAGGGGATAAGGAGGAGCTGGGCTGGGCCTCAACTGTAGCTCAAATTAGCCTAGTAGCACAGTGGGCTTTAGGTCTTTCCTCTTGCTCTTCTGCTTTCCATTTTAGTTTCTGTTTGCATTTGGTTTGGCTAGTAAACGATTTTGCTCAATATGAAACTTGGGACAAAAATACACGGCAATATTTTGGGCTGGCACCAAAAGTCTCAAAGCATTTGGGAAAGTTCAACTTTTTTTTTTTGAAATTGAAAAGGTCAAGTAATTGGTTGTTGGTCCACTGTTTTATTTAGTCTAGGCCACTTAAACACTTTGCAAAAAATGTTGGTTCACCACCAATATTACCAGCAGAATACTTTCCACATGATGAACATTTTTGTTTTCATGTCTGAGAAGTTTTGAATTTTGACTATAATTTGGATTTGAAGTTGAATTGTGATTTGGATCAAGTGAGGATTAGCAACAGTAATGTGATGACATGGCACCATTAATAGGGGATTACGGTAGCATGACAGTGGGGGTGTTACAGCTCCTCTCCTCTTAAACCACCGCCGCTCCTCTCCTGTTCCAAACTAAATCCAGCGCCGCTCCTCTCCTCTTCCATTTCAAAACCACCGCCCCTCCTCTCCTGTTCCAATCCAAAACCAACGTCGCTCCTCTCCCGTTCTAATCCAAAACCAGTGCTGCTCCTCTCCTCTTCCATTCAAAAACCACCGCCGGCGAGTGAAGGTGCTGTGGAGAAGTAGATCGATGGAGGAGTACAACCGATACGCGAGGATCGCAGACAGCGACCCTGTGAAGCTAGCTAGGATGTTGGAGATACAGTCTTGGTTTGACAACAAGGACCAACTAGCGGCGACGGCGACATCCATGGCCAAATATCTGCAACAGAGCGAAAAGGCGGCGATACTCCCGAAGGGAGTCGCACGGGAGTACATAGGGTTGCTCCTCTGGGCCATGGAGCAAACAGATTCACCGAATCCGGTCGTGAGGGAGCGGTGGTGGGAGTATCAATCCCAGATGGAGCATCCACCAGAGATTGAAGGATTGAGCATCTACAGGGTGTCGTTTGTGAGGGTGTCGTGCCAGAGCGAGCCGGTGGAGTCTTCGTCGATCGAACCCAGCTGCAAGAGGAGAAAAGCAGTTGGCCCGACGACGCTTCCTCGCCATCCTCTCCCTCGCCGTTCACATCGTCTCACGGGGCGGCTGTCTGCCGCCGAGGAATAGGAGGGGACTGCCCCCCGGCCCAATAGTCGGGCAGGTTATGAATTGTCAGGAGGAGCTTAGGGTTGTCACTATTTGCAGGTTGTGAATTGTGTTTTGTGTTGTGTATTTTGAGAGTACTTTCAGATATGAATGTCTTTTGAATTTCAGATTTGCAGTATTGAGCATATGAAGTATTTTATGAATTCTAGAGATCTATTTTTAGCACTTAAAATGTAGTTTCATAAGAGTATAAAAGTGCAGACAATGTGATTCTCAGAGAAGAAACTGCAAGTTTCAGTTTCAGATAAGAAACTGACGTTGGGGCCCACGGGTTTGTCAACATAGTTACATTTTTTAGGTGCTTCACCGTATGAGATAAATTCACAACGAAGCTGTGGAGTTGGCGGGTAGTATCATTTATTATCACTGGGGCAGCAAGTATCCGCTGGGTTTTGGGCTGCCTCGTCTAGGCTTTCTTTTTTAACATGCACAGCCCACGACATGCCGGTTTGTATTTTTTTGAGGGCCGTCATGTATCGACCGGCCTATAGACCTCCCATCCGAGGTTTTATTTTTCCTGAAATATCGGCAGCCCAATTTATGTATTTTTTTTAAGAAAACGCAGAGGTCTGTTCTATTTTTCTATATAAGAATAGGAACGCCTGGTCCAACTTTTGTTTCCCTTCTAACTATATTATATATATTTAAATTATTGTATATGTTATTATATATTATTGTTATTGTCATCATATATTTAACATATACTTATATATGTAAGAAAACAATATCCCACATCTTATTAACTTATAAAAATAATTTCTTAACAATAAAATACTGGATTTTTTGGCAACGAAAATCCTGGTGATTGTGTACAAAAGCTTGGTAAGATTTAAGGACCAATGTAATAATAAATCACTTATTATTTAAATATATTTATACCAAAATGCTCAGCCCCTGTTTATTTTTTGATAACATTGCTGCGCCCAACCCAACATTATAATTAGAATCAGCCCAGCAAAATCATGTAATTCGAGAAAGTGCAAATGACGTGTAATTTTTTAGGAGAAAAATAAATGGGTCGCATGGACGCTACATTATTTGTTCACCCAGTCCAACAAATGGACTGTAATTCTAAAAAAAGAGATCAAATTGACTGTAAATTCTGAAGAAAAAAATGGGTTGAATACGTGCCACATTTTTTGAGGCTGAAATGTGGGCCAATAGGTCGAAGCCAACGCAAGTCGTTGTCAACTTAGTCAACAAATGATTCTGACATCGTTAGCCGTTGGATTTACATCCAACGACCGGCATCCATCTTCAATCTCTCGTCTTCTTCCTCCAGCGCCGCCGGGACCACCTGCTCATGCCTCCTGCTGCTAGCAGCTCTGCTTAGCACACTTCGCTGTGAAGCGCTACCCCACCGTTGGCCAGGCCATCCCTCCACCCCTCCACACCTCATGTTCTTCTCCACCGACTGCCGAACCACACCGCACCAGAACCAGTTAACCCTCGTACACCTCTCCGTCTGTGACTCTACTCCCACGTCTTCCCATCTCCGGCTCGTTGCTGTCCGGGGCCTCGCCGTCGTCCACCACCTTGGATGGGCTCGGCGCGGAGTAGTCAACGAACAACATCCATCGGAAGTAGACTGTGCGTGCAGAGGTTGATAGCTGGGTCCACGACCGCACACAAGGAAATGCCTCCTTATTACGCGCAAAATAATGATTCCTCCACCTGACAGCTGGGACCCACCGGAAGGGCCTCTGCATTTCGCAAAAAAACGTTCCC
This sequence comes from Aegilops tauschii subsp. strangulata, assembly GCF_002575655.3. Classification (NCBI taxonomy): domain Eukaryota; kingdom Viridiplantae; phylum Streptophyta; class Magnoliopsida; order Poales; family Poaceae; genus Aegilops; species Aegilops tauschii. The sequence continues at coordinate 494,455,642 of NC_053039.3, forward strand.
CCCGCTGATAGGTCGGACCCACCAGCTATATCTTGGCACGCAAGGAAGTGCCTCCTTATTACGCACACAAAAATGAATACCCCCCTGCTAGCTAGGACCCACCATTCCCCGCAAAAAAAAAAAGCTAGGACCCACCATAGTGGGAGGCTGACTTGTGGGCCTACTAAGTTGACGGGGACGGAGGGCTTTGTCAACTTAGTCAATATGAACGAGTCTAGCTCTAGTGACTGTACGATGTCCATCCAACGGTGGTAGTGCTTCTTCAACCTCTGGTCTTGTTGCTCCAGCCGCCCAAACCAGTGGCGGTCGTGCCGCGTGCTCTTGCTTCCCGTGGCCGGCTCTGATGCCACGGAGACCTCACCGCCCCCTACTACTCCCACCGCTGGCCAGGCCCTGCGGCGACGGCAGCCTCACACCGCAGGCGAACCAGTGAACCCTCGTACTCCTCTCCGCGTGGGCATCCACTACCGCGTCTTCCCGTCTTCGCGTCGTCCCCTTCCTAGGCCTCACCGTCGTCCACCGCCCTGGTGCTCTCGCCGCGGCGTGGTCAACGTGGTCAAGGAACGACTTCTATCGGAAGAGTACTGTACGTGGAGAGGCTGACAGCTGGGTCCACGGCCACAGCAAGGAAGTGCCTCCTTATTTCACGGAAAATAATGATTCCTCCACCTGACAGCAGGGACCCACCGGACGGGCCATCGTATTTTGAAAAAAAAATGTTCCCCCTGACTGCTGGGACCCACCAGCTACATCTTCGCACGCAAGGAAGTGCTTCCATATTACGAGTAAAAAAATGATTCGCCCCCCTGACTGCTGGGACCCACCACCTACATCTTCGCACGCAAGGAAGTGCCTGACAGTCGGGACCCACCCGGTCGAAGCGTATGTAGCGTTGTCATTCTGGTCACGAACGTGTACATACATACTGGTCGATGTAGAGGCGCGCACGTGTGGTAGTAGATGCGCACACGTGTAGTAGTAGAGGCGCGCACGTAGCATGTACACGTACGTACAGCGGCCAGGGTGCAAGAAAGTAAATACAGCCACGTACGTACATACGGGCGGGGTCTCGAACGCCTACTCGCGCATACGTACGGCCAGGGCTCGTGTACATGGTGTGGCTGGGTCAGAACGGAGAAACTGCGTCGTCATCGTCGAGTCCATGGGAGGCAACGAAATGCATCGTGTTCATCGGGAGGCAACGGAACGCATGCTGTTCATCGGGAGCCAACCGGCTTGGACGGAACAGCCGATGGAAACGAGGCTTGCCATACCGCAGAACGGAGGAAACGGCCTTGTGTTCGACCGGCCACGGTCGAAACGGGATCCTGTTCATCAGGAGGGGTCTGGCGTACCGCAAAACGGAGGAAACAGACTTCTCTTGGACCTCCTACGGTCGAAACGGGGTCCTATTGACCGGGAGGGGTGTGGCGTACCGCAAAATGGAGGAAACGGACTTGTGTTGGAGCGCTACGGTCGAAACAGGGGTCTTGTTCATCGGGAGGGGTTTGGCGTACCGCAAAACGGGACTCCACGGGATACTGTTCATCTCCACCGTAGACCTCCTCCAGCCTCCACGGGCTACTGTTCATCCACCGTTGACCTCCTCCAGCCTCCACCTGCGACTGTTCATCCATGGGCTCCTGTTGATCCAACTCCACCGCTCCTCCACCGGCTACTGTTCAACCAGCCCTCTCCACGGGGTCCTGTTCAACCACCCCTCCAAGGGCTACTGTTCATCCAGCCCTCCACCGGCTACTGTTCAACCAGCCCTCCACCGGCTACTGTTCATCCAGACCTCCACGGGGTCCTGTTCATCCAGCCCTCCACGGGGTCTTGTTCTCCCACCGGCTCGATCGATCGGGGTATTGTTCATCCAGCGGCAAGGGCCTCTACTACCACGGGTTCCTGTTCATCCAACCCCCACCAGGAACTGTTCATCCAAACCCTCCAACAACGCTCACTGTTCATCCAGAGGCAGCATCGATCGGCTTCAGTTAGCAGCAATAGCGAAGGAATCGCTCGATCGGGTTCAGTTAACAGCAAGGGATCGATCGATCGCTCGGGTTCAGTAACGCGTAGCCTGCAGTGCAATCGCTTGGGTTTAGTTAGAGCCCAACGCCTCGCTCGGGTTCAGTTAGAGCGCAACGCCTCGCACACACGCGCATACGTACGAGAGAAATGCGCATCGCTCGGCCCTCGACCACCCATCGTAACCGGGAAATCCCGCGATATTTTCCTCGCCCTCGCTTCTACCACGGTTTTCTCCGTCATGGACGGCCCAAAGAATGTCATGCAGCTGCGTCTCCGGCCCGCCCAGGACGAAAAGCCCATTTTATGTCATGATTTTTTGTCATAGAAGTAGGAGCCCACCACATCTATGATGATACCGGGTTTTGTCACAATTATCGTCATAGAAGTGTCATAAGTATGACAGAAAAAAAATTCGTTCGGCCCAAAATGTCACGGATGTGTCTTTTTTTGTAGTGTCCCCTGGATGTTTTTGGGGTATAAGAGTATATATAGGAGGAAGATCTAGGTCAGGAGGTCAACAAGGGGCCCACAAGGTTGGGGGGCGCGCCCTCCACCCTTGTGGCCGCCTCTTGGCTCTTATGACTTGCACTCCAAGTCTCCTGGTTGTCTTCTGGTCCAAGAAAAATTATTGCGAAAATTTTATTCCGTTTGGACTCCGTTTGGTATTCCTTTTCTGCGAAACACTAAAACAAGGAAAAAACAGAAACTGACACTGGGCTCTAGGTTAATAGGTTAGTCCCAAAAATCATATAAAATAGCATATTAATGCATATAAAACATCCAAAATATATAATATAATAGCATAAAACAATCAAAAGTTATAGATACGTTGGAGACGTATCAAGCATCCCCAAGCTTAATCCCTACTTGTTCTCGAGTAGGTAAATGATAAAAACAGAATTTTTGATGTGGAATGCTACCTAAAATATTTATCCATGTAATTCTATTTATTGTGGCATGAATGTTCAGATATGTAAGATTCAAAACAAAAGTTTAATATTGACATAAAAACAATAATACTTCAAGCATACTAACAAAATAATTATGTCTTCTCAAAATAACATGGCCAAAGAAAGCTTATCCCTACAAAATCATATAGTCTGGCTATGCTCCATCTTCATCACACAAAATATTCAAATCATCCACAACCCCGAGGACAAGGCAAGCAATTGTTTCATACTTTTGATGTTCTCAAACTTTTTCAACTTTCATGCAATACATGAGCGTGAGCCATGGACATAGCACTATGGGTGGAATAGACGGTGGTTGTGGAGAAGAAAAAAGAAGGAGATAGTCTCACATCAACTAGGCGTATCAACGGGCTATGGAGATGCCCATTAATAGATATCAATGTGAGTGAGTAGGGATTGCCATGCAACGGATGCACTAGAGCTATAAATTTATGAAAGCTCAAAAAGAAAACTAAGTGGGTGTGCATCCAACTTGCTTGCTCAAGAAGACCTAGGGCAATTTGAGGAAGCCCATCATTGGAATATACAAGCCAAGTTCTATAATGAAAAATTCTCACTAGTATATGAAAGTGATATCATAGGAGACTCTCTATCATGAAGATCATGGTGCTACTTTGAAGCATAAGTGTGGCAAAAAGGATAGTAACATTGTCCCTTCTCTCTTTTTCTCTTTTTTTATTTGGGCCTTCTCTCATTTTTTTGGCCTCTTTTTTTTCGTCCGGAGTCGCATACCGACTTGTGGGGGAATCATAGTCTCCATCATCCTTTCCTCACTTGGGACAATCCTCTAATAATGAAGATCATCACACTTCTATTTACTTACAACTTGATACTTAGAACAAAATATGACTCTATATGAATGCCTCCGGTGGTGTACCAGGATGTGCGATGAATCAAGAGCGACATGTAAAATAAATGATGAACGGTGGCTTTTCAACAAATACGATGTCAACTACATGATCACACAAAGCAATATGACAATGATGATGTGTGTCATAATAAACGGAACAGTGGAAAGTTGCATGGCAATATATCTCGCAATGGCTATGGAAATGCCATAATAGGTAGGTATGGTGGCTGTTTTGAGGAAGGATATGTGGTGGGTTTATGGTACCGGCGAAAGTTGCGCGGTACTAGAGATGCTAGCAATGGCGGAAAGGTGAGAGTGTGTATAATCCATGGACTCAAAATTAGTCATAAAGAACTCATATACTTATTGCAAAAATCTATTAGTCATTGAAACAAAGTACTATGCGCATGCTCCTAGGGGGATAGATTGGTAGGAAAAGACCATCACTCATCCCCGACCGTCACTCATAAGGAAGACAATCAATAAATAAATCATGCTCCGACTTCATCCATAATGGTTCACCATACGGTGCATGCTACGGGACTCACAAACCTTAACACAAGTATTTCTCAAATTCACAACTACTTACTAGCATGACTCTAATATCACCATCTTCATATCTCAAAACAATCATAAGGAATCAAACTTCTCATAGTACTCAATGCACTTTATATGAAAGTTTTTATTATATCCCTCTTGGATGTCTATCCTATTAGGACTAATTTTTTAACCAAAGGAAATTACCATGCTGTTTAGAGACTCTCAAAATAATATAAGTGAAGTACGAGAGTTCATCAATTTCTATAAAATAAAATCACTGTCGTGCTCTAAAAAGATATAAGTGAAGCACTAGAGCAAAATTGCCTAGCTCAAAAGATATAAGTGAAGCACAAAGAGTATTCTAATAAATCACGATTCATGCGTGTCTCTCCCAAAAGGTGTGTGTACAGCAAGGATGATTGTGGAAAACTAAAAAGGAAAGACTCAAATCATACAAGACGCTCCAAGCAAAACACATATGACGTGGTGAATAAAAATATAGCCTCAAGTAAAGTTACCGATAGATGAAGACGAAAGAGGGGATGCCTTGCCGGGGCATCCCCAAGCTTAGGCTTTTTGGGCTCCTTGAATATTACCTTGGGGTGCCTTGGGCATCCCCAAGCTTAGGCCCTTGCCACTCCTTATTCCATAGTCCATCAAATCCTTACCCAAAACTTGAAAACTTCACAACACAAAACTTCAACAGAAAATCTCGTAAGCTCCGTTAGTATAAGAAAATAAATCACCACTTTTGGTACTGTTGTGAACTCATTCTTTATTTATATTGGTGTAATATCTACTGTATTCAAACTTTTCCATGGTTCATACCCCCGATACTGGCCATAGATGCATCAGAATAAGCAAACTACACGCGAAAAACAGAATCTGTCAAAAACAGAACAGTCTGCGAAGATCCGAATTATTCTAATACTTCTGTAACTCCAAAAATTCTGAAAATTAGGACAACAGAGGAAATTCGTATATCAATCTTGTGTAAAAAATTCAGAGTTTTTCCACGCTCCAGCAGAAAATAAGAATTGTTTTCTTGAGTGCAAAAGTTTCTGATTTCCAGCAGGATCAACACAACTATCATCGTAAGCCATCCCAAAGGTCTTACTTGGCACAAAAACTAATTGAAACAAAAAACCAAATCTAACCAGAGGCTAGATGAAAAATTTATTGCAAAACAAAACGTAAAAAGCAAGAAGAAAAATAAAATTGGGTTGCCTCCCAGCAAGCGCTATTGTTTAACGCCCCTAGCTAGGCATAAAAACACGAATAGATCTAGGTGTAATCATAATAATGATAAGGGAAATCTCGAAAACCCATCTCATAGTCCTTTCATTCAGCGGCAAGTTTTCTTTGAGGTAAGCAAAAGTAATCGAAAGGGCTAAATTTAATGGGATAAGAATTCCCAAGATCGATCTCGGGAGGAATTGGTTCCTCCTTCGGCCCTTCATATTGTATAACCAACTCATCATTATAAGCATTCTCTTGGCAAAAAGCCATGAGCTTGTGTCCAAGAGAGAAACCCAATCTGTTGTTTTAAATAGCAAGATCATCATTAAGCTCAGAAATCTTATTGACTAAAACATCCGTCGGAACCCTCTTTCTTAAATTTTTATTATAAGCAACATGATATAAGGATCGTAAACGCATTATATCCTCTTGATTAAAGAGAATTCCCTCTATGGTAGGGCGACCACCATCTACTTTATAATGAGCGAAAATTTCACTAGATTGTTTCATAATAAATCTAAACTCATGAGGTAGGAATATAGTGGCGGCGTGCTTAACAGAAGAATGCTCAATATTAAAAAAACTCTAGAAAAATCCTTTGTATGGATGGATGCATGTGAAAAAATTGTCTTTAAAGTTCAACGACAAGCAAAGATATAGCATCCGCAAGGCTACTAGTTTTATGGAGGATAGATCCACCCATAGTGGGAAGTGCACCAACACAAGTAAAGAAATCTTGAATAACCCCCTTTCCAATAATGTTTCCACTACCTATGTGGAATTTCTTAGCGTGCAAGATAGTAGTTTCTTCATGTGGATCAGAATTAGCAAAAGTATCAAAATTTCCCCCATCCTTACTACTATCTTTTTCAGCGATAACCTCCCCAGTTTCAGACATGGTGGTGGCAACCGAGCAAACGAAGAAGACGAACGAAAGAGGGGCGAAGAAAAGGCAAATATTTTCAAAAATCGTTTTAGAAGTGGGGGAGAGGAAAATGAGAGGCGAATGGCGAATAATGTAATGCGAGGGATGAGAGTTTATGAGGGTACTTGGTATGTTTTGGCTTAGCGTAGATCTCCCCGGCAACGGCGACAGAAATCCTTCTTGCTACCTCTTGAGCTTGGGTTGGTTTTTCCCTTGAAGAGTAAAGGGTGATGTAGCAAAGTAGCGTAAGTATTTCCCTCAGTTTTGAGAACCAAGGTATCAATCCAGTAGGAGACAATGCAACAAGCCACCGAATACCTGCACAAATAAGCACCAACTTGCAACCAATGTGACAAAGTGGTTGTCAATCCCTTCAAGGTTATTCACACATTGAGATCTGATAGAGGTGGATAAACGGTAAAGTAATATTTTTGGTATTTTTGGTTTATGGAACGGAGAGTAAAAGATTGCAAAGTAAAGGAACGGCGACAGAAATTGGCAAGTTGACGGGAAACTAATATGTTGTAAAATAGACCAGCGGGCCATAGGTTTCACTAGAGGCTTCTCTCAAGAAAATAATTTTTACGGTGGGTGAACAAATTACTGCCGAGCAATTGATAGAAAAGCGCAAAGTTATGACGATATCTAAGGCAATGATCATGAATGTAGGCACCACATCCATGTTAAGTAGACCGAAACGATTCTGCATCTACTACTATTACTCCACACATCGACCACTATCCAGCATGCATCTAGAGTATTAAGTTCATAAAGAACGGAGTAATGCCTTAAGCAAGATGACATGATGTAGAGGAATTTACTCAAGCAATATGATGAAAACCCCGTCTTTTTATCCTCGATGGCAACAATATAATATGTGTCGGTTCCCCTTCTGTCACTAGGATCGAGCACCGCAAGATTGAACCCAAAGCTAAGCACTTCTCCCATTGCAAGAAAAACCAATCTAGTTGGCCAAACCAAATCGATAGTTCGAAGAGACTTGCAAAGATATAAAATCATGCATAAAAGAATTCAGAGGAGATTCAAATAATATTCATAGATAAGCTGATCATAAATCCACAATTCATCGGATCTCGGTAAACACACCGCCAAAGTGTATTACATCGAATAGATCTCCAAGAACATCGAGGAGAACTTTGTATTGAGAATCAAAGAGAGAGAAGAAGCCATCTAGCTAACTAGCTATGGACCCATAGGTCTGAAGTAAACTACTCACGCTTCATCGGAGAGGCAATGTTGTTGATGTAGAAGCCCTCTGTGATTGAATCCCCCTCCGGCAGGATGCCAGAAAAGGCCCCAAGATGGGATCTCACGGGAATAGAAGGTTGCATCGGTGGAAAGGTGGTTTCGTGGCTCCCTTGGATGTTTTTGGGGTATAAGAGTATATATAGGAGGAAGATCTAGGTCAGGAGGTCAACAAGGGGCCCACAAGGTTGGGGGCTCGCCCTACCCCCTGGGTGCGCCCTCCACCCTTGTGGCCGCCTCGTGGCTCTTCTGACTTGCACTCCAAGTCTCCTGGGTGTCTTCTGGTCCAAGAAAAATCATCGTGAAAGTTTTATTCCGTTTGGACTCCGTTTGGCATTCCTTTTCTACGAAACTCTAAAACAAGGAAAAAAACAGAAACTGGCACTGAGCTCTAGGTTAATAGGTTAGTCCCAAAAATCATATAAATAGCATATTAATGCATATAAAACATCCAAAACAGATAATATAATAGCATGGAACAATCAAAAATTATAGATACGTTGGAGACGTATCATGGGGCCGCATCAACCTTCTTCCTCCTCTCTCTTTTTTTGGCATTTCAACAAACACCTTCTGTGCATGGGAGGGAAGCAGGTGAGCTTCACCATTGCACCAGGCGTGGAGGCCGTGGGACCATTCGGCGGCCGATGCCACAGGCCAGGTGTGGTTGCTGCATGTGACGAACCCCGAGCGCCACCATGATGCACCAGTAGAAACACCACCAGCTGGAGCGATACGGAGTGCCGTCATCTACCATGGATCTGATATACAGAGGAAGCGGCCGATTGGGAAGAGGAGTGGACGAAGATAGTGGAGTGGACTGAGCGGACTGTGGTCTTGAAAGGATCGAGAAGAGGTGTCTAGAGGGGGGTGAATAGACTCTTAACAAGTAAAAGTAGCAATTTTTATTTTCTTCAAGTGAAGGTAGAGTTTTAGCACAAGTTTAGACATTCACAATACATTTCAAGCAAGCATGGAAAGAGTATATGAGCAGCAGAAAGTAAAGCATGCAAGTTGCAAGAACGTAAAGGGATGGGATTGGAGTATGCAAACGCAATTGGAGACACGAAGATTTTTCCCGTGGTTCCGATAGGTGGTGCTATCGTACATCCACGTTGATGGAGACTTCAACCCACGAAGGGTAACGGTTGCGCGAGTCCACGGAGGGCTCCACCCACGAAGGGTCCACAAAGAAGCAACCTTGTCTATCCCACCATGGCCATCGCCCACGAAGGACTTGCCTCACTAGCGTAGATCTTCACAAAGTAGGCGATCTGCTTGCCCGTATAAACTCCTTGGTTCAACTCCACAATCTTGACGGAGGCTCCCAAGTGACACCTAACCAATCTAGGAGACACCACTCTCCAAAAGGTAATAGATGGTGTGTTCATGATGAACTCCTTGCTCTTGTGCTTCAAATGATAGTCTCCCCAACACTCAACTCTCTCTCACAGATTTGGGTTTGGTGGAAAGATGTTTTGAGTGGAAAGCAACTTGGGGAAGGCTAGAGATCAAGATTCTTGTGGATGGAATGGAATATCTTGGTCTCAACACATGAGTAGGTGGTTCTCCCTCAAAAAATGTATGCTAGAAGTGTAGGCACATTCTGATGGCTTTCTCCATGAATGAAGAGTGGGTGGAGGGGTATATATAGCCTCCACACAAAATCTAACCGTTACACACAATTCACCAAAATCGGTGGGACCGAATCAGAAAACTCGGTTAGACCGATTCAGTTCATAATGTGACCTTTAGGCATTTCGGTGGGACCGATATGGTCAACTCGGTGGGACCGATGTGCTAGGGTTAGGGTAAAACCTCATCTCGGTTTGACCGATTACACAAACTCAGTGGGACCGATTTCGGTAATAAGCTAACCAGAGAGTTGGCCGAGAAAACTCGGTGAGACCGATTACAAATCTCGGTAAGACCGAAATTATTGCAACAGGAACCAAAGAGTTTGCAATCCCATCTCGGTGAGACCGGGATCCCATCAGTGAGACCGAACTGATTAGGGTTTCTGGTAGTGGCTATGTCAAATGAACTCGGTGGCGCCGGATAGATCAAATCGGTGGGGCCGAGTTTGACCTTTGGTTTGGGACATATGTGGATATGAGAAAGTGGTTGAGGGCTTTGGAGCATATCACTAAGCACTTTGAGCAAGTAAGCCATTAAGCAACACCTCATCCCCTTTTAATAGTATTGGCTTTCCTAAGGACTCAATGTGATCTTGGATCACTGAAATGAAAATGTAGAGTCTTGATCTTTAGAGCTTGAGCCAATCTTCTGTCCTTAGCATCTAGAAGAGGTTCCACATCCTCTTGTCCATGCCACTCCACTGTTGAACTTATCTGAAATATACTGGATAAAAACATTAGTCCAACAAGAGATATGTTGACATTAATTACCAAAACCACCCAGGGAGCACTTGTGCTTTCAATCTCCCCCTTTTTGGTAATTGATGACAACATATATCAAAGCTTTAGATAAAGATATAGAGAATAGCAAGTAAAGCTTTGGAAAGACATGTAACATGCATAGGCTCCCCTACATGTATGCAATCATGTAAATATGGTATGTAAGAGCATGTGAATGCATAAGCATGACAGAGCAAGCAATGAGTTACATGTATCTTGGCTATATGCATCAGAGCAAATGATGTGAATATAGAAATTGTAATTTCATGTTCATGATTCCTTCTTGCAAACAATATGTACATGAATGTGATGCATATTATTTAGGTTTGATGTGATCTCTCTCTTCCCCTTTGACATCAATTTCCAAGAAGGGATCTTCTGGATTGTGAGTAAAAATAGGTTTGGTCCTTGAGTCACAGAGCAAAGCAGCATATAGAATGTGATGCCGGTAGAGGACAAGAATCATTGAGTGGAGCTGGAACAAATATGCAGGATGCAAATGACAAAGTGTCTTCTCAGCACTGAAATCGGTAACACCGAGTTGTTTACTTCGGTAGCACCGAAATGGTTCGGTTTGACCGAAAGTGGCAATCCGTGTGTTCGAGTTCAACACAGAGACAACATTTTGTCACCTCAGCTCTCTAGGCAGATAAGATCTCACAAAGATTTGCAAGGAATTAACTGAAGGATTTGCAATGAAGTAGATGCAGGGAATGCAGAACAAGGAAAAGAAATCTGGATGAAGTTTTTTTTAATAAAGAAGGGAAACAAATATGCCAGAGTCAAATGCAAGAACACAGAGAAACACTAGAGAACTTCATCTAGAATTGGGCGGCGACGAAGTCACCTATGTTAGAGTATATTGACCGAGGACTCAAGTGAGAACACTTGATCGTAAGTCATACTCATCGTTTAAGCTCAAAATGGGGTTACCATTTTCGTTTAAGCATTTTGATGTATTCGCATCTTGTTGAACTGCTTTGACCCATATCTTGGGGTAAAGCTTCTCTAAGGCGGAATATCATACCATGGGTGGTGGTGTTGAACTTGATCATGTAGTTGAACTTGTGTGGAATGCTCAAGGTTGATGTAGCTCATCAAGGATTGGGAGCACCACTTGTAGTTTGAGTTCATCTACCTACATGGGTTAGTCTTGCAAGGAAGAGCACTTATGTATCCAAAATGACAATCATGAAATTTGATACCAAATGAAATTTGGTATAGAGGAATTGTAAAAGGATATGTTGAAAGGTTTCATGCTTCCTTGTCTTCAACCACCATATCGTAGAGACTTGGTGATGTAGGGATTGCTCAAGATGTGAGTGATTTGGAATCTCATAGATTTAGATTCATCCAAGTACCTACAAGGGTTAGATAGCATGCAAGGGTGCAAATATATCCAAGACATATGATCATCATCATAAGAGAAAAATCAAGGATTAGTCATAGGCTCATGCCTTGCATGCATCCAAATGGAGTGCCTACTGCAAGTTTGAAGCATCAATGATGTTCAGTTCACCTCTCAAACGGCAAAAATACTTTCTCATCAAGCGGTTTGGTGAATATATTTGCCAAATGCTTATCGATGCGAACATGCTTAAGATCAATGTCCCCTTTAGCAACATGATCTCGAATGAAATGATGACGAACTTCAATATGCTTAGTTCGAGAATGTTGCACGGGATTATGAGCAATCTTAATAGCACTTTCATTATCACAAAGCAATGGAACATGTTTCACATTGATCACATAATCCTTATGAGTTTGGGTCATCCAAAGTAATTGAGCACAACATGAATCGGCGACAATGTATTCCGCTTCGGCGGTGGATAAGGATACCGAGTTTTGTTTCTTGGAGGACCAAGACACAAGAGATCTACCAAGAAATTGACAAGTGCCTGAAGTGGACTTTCTATCAACCTTGTCACCGGCATAGTCCGAATTGGAGTAGCCAACAAGATCAAAAGAGGACCTCTTAGGATACCAAATGCCAAAATTTTGTGTATGTATTAAGTATCTCACTATCCTTTTCACAGCCTTAAGATGACATTCTTTGGGGGCCGCTTGATATCGTGCACACATGCACACACTTAGCATAATATCGGGATGGGAGGCACATAGATACAACAATGAACCAATCATAGAGCGGTAAACCTTTTGGTCAACCGATTTGCCATCTTTGGTGAAGTCAAGATGTCCACTAGTAGGCATGGGTGTTTTCATACCTTTGCTTTCTTGCATGTTGAACTTCTTGAATAAGTCCTTGGTGTACTTTGTTTGAGAAACAAAGGTGCCTTCCTTAGTTTGCTTGATTTGCAAACCAAGAAAGAACTTGAGTTCACTCATCATAGACATCTCAAACTTCTTCGACATTAGCTTCCCAAACTTTTCACTAAAATGAGGGTTAGTCGAACCAAATATGATATCATCAACATAAATTTGGCACACAAATAATTCACCATTAACCATTTTAGTAAAAAGAGTAGAATCTATTTTTCCAATCTCAAAGCCTTTTTCTATAAGGAACTTTGTCAAGCATTTATACCACGCTCTAGGAGCTTGTTTAAGACCATAAAGAGCTTTGTGAAGTTTGTAAACATGATCGGGTTTCTTAGGATCAACAAAGCCGGGAGGTTGTTTAACATAAACTTCCTCCTCAATTTCACCATTTAGAAACGCACTTTTAATGTCCATTTGGTATAAGGTGATATCATGGTGATTAGCATAGGCAAGTAAGATGCACATGGACTTAAGTCTAGCAACGGGGGCATATGTCTCACCATAGTCCATACCTTCGACTTGAGTGTAGCCTTGGGCGACGAGACGTGTTTTGTTGCAAACAACTTGTCCATCTTCGTCTTCCTTGTTGCAAAACACCCATTTGGTACCAATGATGTTGTGGTTGTTGTCGGGCTTCTCGACCAATGTCCACACTTGGTTTCTCTCAAAGTTGTGTAGCTCTTCATGCATGGCATTTATCCAATCCGGATCTTCCAAAGCTTCTTCAACCTTCATAGGTTCAATGCTAGAGATGAATGAATAATGTTCACAAAAATTAGCCAAACGAGTTTTAGAGCGAGTGATTCCCCCGGTTTGGATACCATTGAAGATTTGTTCGACGGGATCAGTGGCGGAGACAGGCCCCAAGCAGCCCGGGCGGCTGCCTGGGGCGTGAGGCTGATTTCCTTCATACTCTGTAGAGGATACTGTAGCTAAAGTGCTACAGTACTCAAAGGCTGCCTGGGGCGGCCGGGGGCGTTACCGAATCCTGGCGCCTCCACTAGACGGGGTGGTCTCTTGAGACTCTTGCTTGAACTCATGAGAGCTTTTGCTTGGGCCGGGGTGGAACATCTTCTTCATCATCTTGTTCTTCCTCTTGGCCTTCTTCATTGTTGACGTTGTCGTTCTCTTATCGTGGTGGAGAAGGAGGTTGATGAGGTTCATCTTGGTGTACTTCCTCATTTTCTTCATCCTGACGTGTCCCACTTGTGGATGCTTCCATGTCAACTCTTGGTTCACCTTGTCGTGAGGTAGAAGCTTCCACTTGGACGGACGAGGTACTCCCCTTCACCTCCGTTGGACGAAACTTGCCAATAGACAAGTCTTGGATTGCTTTCGAAGGGTCTTTGTCTCCTACATCAATTCGCAATTGCTCTACTTGCGAGCCGTTAGATTCATCAAACTTCACATCTACCGTCTCTTCAACCTTTCGGGTGAAATTGTTGTAGACACGGTAAGTGTGAGAGTTTGAGCCATAACCAAGTAGGAAACCTTCATGAGATTTAGGAGCAAATTTAGAATGACGATGTTTATCAAGAATGTAGCACTTTGAGCTGAATACCCGAAAGTATCCAACTTGGGGTTTGTTACTGGTGAGAAGCTCGTATGCCGTCTTGCCGAGTAGCTTGTGAAGATACAAGCGATTTGTTGCATGACAAGCTGTCTCAACCGCTTCCGCCCAAAAGTGTTTTGGCGTCTTGTACTCATCAAGCATCATTCTCGCCATCTCGATAAGAGTCCGGTTCTTCCTCTCAACAACTCCATTTTGTTGAGGCGTGTATGTAGCCGAGAACTCATGTCAAATCCCTTCTTCGTCAAGAAAGGTATCCACATTTGCGTTCTTGAACTCCATTTCGTTGTCGCTGCGAACTTTCTTGATCTTCACTTCAAATTGATTTTGGGCCTTCCTAGCGAAGTTCTTGAAGATCTTTTGGACCTGCGATTTATCATCAAGGAAGAACACCCACGTAAATCTTGAAAAAATCATCAACTATGACTAGACCAAATGAGTTTCCACCGAGACTTTTGTAGGCATGGGGACCAAAAAGATCCATATGAAGTAGCTCGAGCGGTCTTCTCGTGGTCGTGATGTTCTTCACGGGGTGACTTCCTCCAACTTGTTTTCCTGCTTGACAGGCACTGCACAATCTATCCTTGTCAAAAATAACATCTTTTACTCCAAGGATATGATCACCTTTAATTAGCTTATCAAGATTTCGCATGCCCACATGACCCAATCTTCTATGCCACAACCAACCTTTAGAAGATTTAGCAATTAAGCAAGTTCTAGGTTGAGCCTTTTTTAGTGAAATCAACAATGTAAAGATCACCTCTACGTATACCGGTAAAGACCATATTGTGGTTATCTCTACGAAACACTTGGCAATCTATTTCAGTAAATAGGACATTGAAACCAAAGTCAGAAAGTCTAGATACGAAAAGTAAATTGTAGCCAAGAGATTCAACGAGCATGACATTTTGTATGGAGCTATCATGTGAGATGGCCACCTTACCAAGGCCAACCACCTTACCCTTTGAGTTATCACCAAAAGTGACATACTTCCAAGGGCCGTCGTTTTCAGCAAGCTCACGAAACATATCCTTAGCTCCGGTCATGTGATTGGTACATCCACTATTAAGAACCCATTCCTTTCCTCCAGCCATGTAGCCGCGAAGATTAGCCATAAGACCAAAGTGTCTCATAGACTCATCGAGATCAAAGTCACTATCATCATCCTCATCCGTGTTCAACATCCTCTTGTGATAGATCAATTCCTAGAGAGAGTGATTTATTAGATAAATGATCATCACAATAATCATCTCTATGAATTCTAATGGCTTCGGAGATGATATTACTAATGATTCCTACATCTCCTTTGGCACGCATAAGATTAGTAAGCTCAAATAGACAATCACCAAACTTGGGATCATTGGAATTCATCTTACTCAAGGCAATAGACTTATGAATAATTTCATCTAAGTTTTGCAAGGAATAGTTTGGAAACCGTTCCTCAAGAAATCTCCATATAGTGTAGGCACAATCAAGAGTAGGCAAGCAACCAATCAAGTTCCTAGGCAAACCTCTAGTGATAAGATTAATAGTTCTAAGGTTGCAGATCATGTCAATAGATTCATCAAGGGTAGGATGCAAAGGATCAACAAGAGGTGCACAAGGGCTAGTAATGTACTTGTTCAAATGATATTCATTGAAAATCACAAGCATCTCATTTTTCGACTCATGAAAGTACTCTCCATCAAGAATAGGCACTCTTACGTCTAAGACTCCCCAACGTAGACTCATCCATCTTCCTCCAATGGTGGTTAAACCAAAGCAATGGAGACCAATGCTCTGATACCAATTGAAAGGATCGAGAAGAGGTGTCTACAGGAGGGGGGATGAATAGACTCTTAACAAGTCAAAGTAGCAATTTTTATTTTCTTCATGTTAAGGTAGAGTTTTAGCACAAGTTTAGACATTCACAATACATTTCAAGCAAGCATGGAAAAAGTATATCAGCAGCGGAAAGTAAAGCATGCAAGTTGCAAGAATGTAAAGGGATGGGATTGGAGTATGCAAACGCAATTGGAGACACAAAGATTTTTCCCGAGGTCCCGATAGGTGGTGCTATCGTACATCCATGTTGATGGAGACTTCAACCCACGAAAGGTAACGGTTGCGCGAGTCCACGGAGGGCTCCACCCACGAAGAAGCAACATTGTCTATCCCACCATGGCCATCGCCCACAAAGGTCTTGTCTCACTAGGGTAGATCTTCACGAAGTAGGCGATCTCCTTGCCCGTACAAACTCCTTGGTTCAAATCCACAATCATTACAGAGGCTCCCAAGTGACACCTAACCAATCTAGGAGACACCACTCTCCAAAAGGTAATAGATGGTGTGTTGATGATGAACTCCTTGCTCTTGTGCTTCAAATGATAGTCTCCCCAACACTCAACTCTCTCTCACAGATTTGGATTTGGTGGAAAGATGTTTTGAGTGGAAAGCAACTTGGGGTAGGCTAGAGATCAAGATTCTTGTGGTTGGAATGGAATATCTTGGTCTCAACACATGAGTAGGTGGTTCTCTCTCAGAAAATGTATGCTGGAAGTGTAGGCACGTTCTGATGGCTTTCTCCACGAATGAAGAGTGGGTGGAGGGGTATATATAGCCTCCACACAAAATCTAACCGTTACACACAATTCACCAAACTCGGTGGGACCGAATCAGAAAACTCGGTCAGACCGATTCAGTTCATAATGTGACCGTTAGGCATTTCGGTGGGACCGATATGGTCAACTCGGTGGGACCGATGTGCTAGGGTTAGGGTAAAACCACATCTCGGTTTGACCGACTATGATACGACTCCAACGTATCTATACTTTATGAAGTATTCATGCTGTTATTTTATCATTCTTGGATGTTTTACAATCATTTTAGAGCAACTTTATATCATTTTTTGGGACTAACCTATTGACCCAGTGCCCAGTGGCAGTTGCTGTTTTTTGCTTGTTTTTTACATCGCATAAAATAAATATCATACGGAGTTCAAACACCGCGAAACTATTTTTTGGATTTTTATGGACCAGAAGTAAACCAATGGGCCAGGGCGCGCCAGGCCCACCTGGCACGCCCAAGTGGGTTGTGCCCACCTCGGTGGCCTCCTGTACCCCTTCTTTGCACTATAAATTCCCAAATATTCCAAAACCCATCTGGGTTAACCTAGATCCGAATTTCCGCCGCCGCAAGGCTTTGTAGCCACCGAAAACCAATCTAGACCCGTTCCAGCACCCTGCCGGAGGGGGGAATCATCTCCGGTGGCCATCTTCATCATCCCGGCAGCCACCACGATGAGGAGGGAGTAGTCCACCCTCGGGGCTGAGGGTTTGTACCAGTAGCTATGTGTTTAATCTCTCTCTCTCTCTCTCTCGTGATCTATATCATGGGCTTTGTTAATATAGATGGATCATATGATGTTTCTCCCCTCTATACTCTTGTTGTGATGAATTGAATATTTACCCTTTGAAGTTTTGTCTTGTCAGATTGAATATTCAGATATGAGAACACATGATGTATGTCTTGCGGTATGAATACTTGAGGTGACAATTGGGGTATCTTATTGATTCACTTGATATATGTTATGGCATTCAACTCGCGGATTCCCGCGGTGATATTGGCGTAATCTATGCATAGGGGTTGATGCACGTTTTTATTATCTTTTCTCCGACGGAAACTTTGGGGTCTCTTTATAGTTCTTTTTGTAGATTGAGTATTATGAATATGAACTTGCTTTGGTGTTATCTTAGTGTGTTATTTTAGTACGGACTCTTGAATAGATCGAACGGAAAGAATAGCTTTGAGGTGGTTTAGTACTCTACAAACAATTCCCATCTTTTGTTCTCCGCTAATAGGAACTCGGGAGTGATTTTTCATTACACTTTGAGGGATAATCATATGATCCAACTATGTTAGCACTGTTGAGAGATTGCACTAGTGAAAGTACGGACCCTAGGCCTCATTTTTAAGCATTGCAATACCGTTTTTGTGCCCGTTTACTATTTGCTACCTTGCTATTTTTATTTATTCAGATTAAAAAATATATTTCTACCATCCATATTACACTTTTATCACCATCTCTTCGCCGAACTAGTGACCTATACAATTTGCCATTGTATTGGGTGTGTTGGGGACACAAGAGATTTCTTGTATTTGGTTGCAGGGTCGTTTGAGAGAGACCATCTTCATCCTACACCTCTCACGGATTGATAAAACTTAGGTTATCCACTTGAGGGAAAATTCCTACTGTCCTACAAAACTCTGCGCTTGGAGGCCCAACACGTGTCTACAAGAATAAAGTTGCGTAGTAGACATCAAGCTCTTTTCTGGCGCCGTTGCCGGGGAGGTGAGTGCTTGAAGGTATATCTTTAGATCTTGCAATTGAATCTTTTAGTTTCTTGTTTTATCACTCGTTTGGTTTATAAAAGAAAACTACATAAAAATGTAATTTAGGTTGCAACATATTATTGATCATCTTTATAATATCTTTCTTGAAAATGATGGTTCGGAAAATTGTGCTCAATTGTTAGAAGAAGAATGCTATAGAATGTTTGGCACAAAATATTTGAATGATGAGCATGATTGCAATGTTATTAGTATGAATTCTTTGAATATCCATGATGCTAATGATATGCAAAGCTACAACCTTGGGGATGCTATATTTGATGAAGATGATATTTTTAGTCCCCCAAGTTTTGATGAGAAAATTTATTATGATGATAGCATGCCTCCTATTTATGATGATTACATTGATAAAAGTGGGTTTGGAAGAGTTTCAACTCTAGGTAATAGTGATCCCACTATTTTGGAGGGTGTTGAATCTTATTACAATATTGATGAAAATGGATTTGGAGAGGTCATGACTTTATTTAGTGATACATCCACTATTTTGGAAGAGGTTTCAATTGACTATGGCAATAAAGTTGCTTTCTATGATGATTATTATGATGACATGTATGCCATAGAGAGTAATGAATTTTCTATGCTTGTGGATGATGAAAAGAATGCTTTATGTAATGGTTATATTGATGAATCTATTCATTATGCTACTGAAAATTATTATGAGAGAGGAACTTATGATGCATGATGTTCTCTTTGTGTTTCCATTCTTATCTTTTATGTGATCATCATTGAATCATCATGCCTAGCTTGAAAAGCATTAAAGAAAAGCGCTTGTTGGGAGACAACCCAACACTTTTACTTACTGTTTTTGTGTTTTCACATGATTATGCTACTGTATTGATCATGTTTTATTGCTTTTGTTTCAATAAAGTGCCAAGTAAAGCCTTTGTGATCATGTTGGGTGATAGTTGATTTGACCCTGCTGAAAAACAGAAACTTTTGCGCTCACGAAAATGAGTCTCATTTTTAACAGAAGAGTGATATTGAGTTGATTATTTTTGCAGAAGTTTAATATACAAATTTCTCACGTGGTCCTATTTGTTTCATAATTTTTGGAGTAGCAGAAGTATGGTAGTTCAGATCATTACAGACTATTCTGTTCTTGACAGTTTCTGTTTTCAATGCATAGTTTGCTTGTTTTCTAGTTTCTATGACTTATATTACTCAATATAAATTGTGGAAATGATATGCTACAGTAGGAATTGTGTGGAAACAATTATGAATCTTGTCTTTGACAGTACCAAAGTGAAATGGTTTGCTTTTTATCATACTAACCTATCTCACAAAGTTCCGTTAAGTTTTGTGTGATTGAAGTTTTCAAGTTTTGGGTGAGATATCGATATGAGGAGAATAAGGAGTGACAAGACCCTAAGCTTGGGGATGCCCAAGGTACCCCAAGGTAATATTCAAGGAAGATCCAAGCAACTAAGCTTGGGGATGCCCCGGAAGGCATCCCCTCTTTCGTCTCCAACATTATCGGTAACTTCACTTGGAGCTATGTTTTCATTCGTCACATGATATGTGTTTTGCTTGGAGCGTCATTTTATTTTGTTAGTATTTGTTTTCTGTTATTTAGAATAATGTTTTGATTCTTTTATTTCAATAAAAGTGGCATTGATAGCCTTTGCCATGCTTATCTTGCAAGTATACATGTTGCTGTTTGAAAACAGAAAGTTTATCGATGTTGCAAAAATGCCCGAGGAAATTCAGGATGTGATAAAATGTTGAAACTTTTTGCATAATAAGATCTGATAAATTTTCTACAGTTTGGTAAAATTTCATAATGTTTGGAGCTAGGGAAGTATTGATACTCTTGCATTCTTTACAGACTGTACTGTTTTGGCAGATTGCTGTTATGTTTGCATTGTTTGCATATGTTTGCTTGTTTAATGATTCCATTTGAGGATAAGAGTATTAAATATGCAGAGGCATTTAGTATGCAATGTTGAATAATAATTTTAGTGATTTGCTACAGTAGAGTATGATAAGCTTTTGCATTGGTTTATACTAACTTATCTCACGAGTTCTTGTTGAGTTTTGTGTGGATGAAGCTTTTGAGATTTAGGAAAACCGTGATATGAGAAGAATTAAGGAGACACAAAATCTCAAGCTTGGGGATGCCTTGATCCTATTTCAAGAAGTCTCAAGCACCTAAGCATGGGGATGACCCGGTAGGCATCCCACCTTTCTTCTTCAACAATTATCGGTTAGTATCGGTTGAGCCTAAGTTTTTGCTTCTTCACATGAGTTGTGATATCCTTGAAATGTCATTTTATTTTGTTTTGCTTGCTGTTTGAATAAAATACTTAGATCTGAAAGTTTTAAATAAGAGCGAGCCCTCACATAGCTATCTATTTACTTAACTACTCGATTGATCTTCACTTATATCTTTTTGGAGTAGTTTGTCATTTACTCTTGTGCTTCACTTATATCCTATAAGTAAAATTGTTGAATGAATTGAATATCATGAGGTTGAAATCATATCATGCCTAGTGGTAGCTTCACATTTGGGTTTAGAAAGTGAAACCTTTTGAGGCTTGACAATCACAATTTTGGTCATACAAGCAATTCACAAATAATTAGTATAAGGAAGAGAACTTTCACATATAAATACACTATCATGGAAATATTTTGTAATTTTGAGCCCCCATCAAAATATTATATGCCAAAATTGTTGACCTTGGACAAGGAAGACAACGTAATAGTTTATGTTTGTTCATATTCACATAGAAGTCATATTGTCATAGATCCTTCAACATGTGGTGCTTGCCCCATCTTTGCTAGCCAAAAATTCCGCACCAAGTAGAGATACTACTTGTGCATCCAAAAACCCTTAAACCCAAATCTTCTTTTCAAGAGTCCACCATACCTACCTAAGGATTGAATAAGATTCTTCAAGTAAGTTGTGATCGGTGCAAAAAGGCAATAAAAATTGCTTCTAAAAGTGTGAGATCGTTTAGTGTAAGAGAAAATTGAGCGTTGTACGAACTTATGATGGCAAAGCAATAAAAGCGACGGACTGCATAATAAAGGTTGCTATCATAAGGGGCAATATAACGTGACGTTCTTTTGCACTAAGGGATTGAGCATACAAACAAATAAGCGCATGGCAACCTCTGCTTCCCTCTGCGAAGGGTCTATCTTTTAATTTTCATTATTTACTTTTAGGGATTTATATTTCTGTGCCCCTGGTTCCTTAGCTCTACCCATTCATCCCCACTCTATTAACTTTTGCTCACTTTTCCCCACTCCCTTGCCCGAAACCCTCAGAACAAGTTATAACGAACGTTTCCGTCGGGTCAATGCCTTTGACTGTTAGCTGACGAGTGGGGTCGTGTATACGTGGGCGCATGCAAGACCGCAGTCGTGGGGTAGCATGTGTCCATGGACATGCCCGAAACGTCCCATCATATAAAGAGGGCAACCACCTCCATCGCCCCTACCATTTTCCCCCAAATCCCTCCCTGCCGCCTCGTCTTCCTCTCCCCCACCGGCGTCGTCTCGCTCTCCTCCACTGCCTCCACCGCACCGTCTCGCTCTCCCCCACCGCATCCTCTTCCTCACCTTCATCGCCTCCATCTGTCAGATGGCCGACGCTCGTGGCGACGCCGGCGCAGCGGCCGAAGAAGTGGTGGAGCTGCAGGGTCCAGGCGCGGTGACCGCGGATGTCGGCGGCATCCACGGCGGTGCGGGGAAACTCGAAACCGCTACGGATGTGTCAAGCTCCGCCTCATGCTGCAGAAGGTGAAGGCGTCGAGCGGCGCAGTCCACCTAGATGCCCCCGTTGCGCCGCCTGCTGTGGAGGAGCAGGTATTTGCACTTGCTTAGCTTGTAGAGTTAATTGCTCCCTAGTTGCATTGGTTAGATTGTGATTCATATGGTAGTTCAGATGGTTAGAGTAGTTGGTTTGATGGATGGGCCGGGGTTTTCTGTAGGGTATGGGTTGGGGGGACGGGGGTTTTTGGACTAGGGTTTTTTGGATAAATTCGTTGCAAAAATGCTATGTTGTGAACTTTGATTTTGGGTGCTGCAATGATTGGGGTTTTTAGATTTGTTTTTAGAATTTGGATAAATTCGTTGCAAAAATGCTAGATGTTGTGAACAGATCAGGGTTTTTAATGCTATGATGCTTATTAGATTTGTTTTTAGTGCTCACAGATTAGGGTTTTTAATGCTACTCAGATTCGTTGCCTTAGATTGGGTCCCTATTAGATTTGTTTTTCAATGCTAGTCAGATTGGGGTTTTGAATGTCATATGCCCAAATGGATCCATTGATTAAGAAGTTATAAATTTGATTCAATGTGTGTAAGTTTGTCATATTGGGGTTTTTGATTCATTAGTATATAAATTTGATTCATTAGTATATAAATTGTCCACAATATGTAGTTATATTAGCTCTGTTCTTCAATGTGTGTGCATGACCAATGATCAATGTGTTATTTGAATGTCATAATGGGGTTTTTGATCAATGTGTGTACAAATCTAATACATTGACATACTAGTGATGGATGTGGTTTTTTTAATGCATAGAGCTAAGGGGCACAGAAATAAAAAAAACCCCACTTCTAAAACATTTCTGATATTGGGAGTATATTAGCCCTATGATCAATAATGTGTCATGTGTGCATATCTAAATTTTCAATTGGCTACTAGTGATAGATGTAATTGTATATTCAGGAGGATGATGGTTTGGGGGGAGAAAGAGGAAGCTGGCTGACTACGACCCGTATGAGGGGGCGTTTAGTGACGATTCTGAATATGAGGTAAGCCTATCCCTTGTTCATTTAGTTCCTTTGACATGGTGTATATGAATCTATAATGTATTAATGCAATTCATTCATCTGTGCAGTATGATTCTGGAGATGATGTGCACAAGGGAAACGTCGCGTCCTTCGCAGCCAAGGAGGTGCAGAAGATCAAGGCCAAGGGAGTTGCTTCCTTCTACAATCACAAGTTCAAGAAGTGGCACTGCCCCTACTGCACCATGAAGCCAACGCCCAAGGATGGCCGCTTCGATCACCTTCTGCCTCATGCAGAGGATGTAGCGATCCACGGGGAGGACTACATGATCAGGGGCAGCATGCTGCGCTCGTGAAGGCCCTGACTCCGGCGTGAAGTGATGTGATGACGCTGTGATGGTTTCATGAGGTGAACTGAATCTTAATATTTTGGGTACTTAGGGTCCGGTTACTTATGGTAAACTTAATGTGGCAGTTTATGCTGTGAACTTAATCTAAGGTGATGCTAGTAACGTATTATTCTATCTATATTTGTCTGTCCTTATATTTGCATGTGGTGTATGGTTAGTTCTGTTTAGATGTTGTGAACTAGAGTTTAGGTGCTGCAATGATCAAACATGTTGTTTCAGTGTTGCTTCACTGATCAGACATGTTGTTTTAGTGTTGCTTCACTGATCACTTCAGTGTTGCTTCACTGATCACACATGTTATTGGTCTCATGTTTATTAATCAAATCAAATGCATGCTTTTTCCCACCAGCAAATTATCTAGGGACCCAATTATCTATGTATGTTTGTGTAAATTCAAGAAAATGCAAAAAAAACCTTGGCAAACTATCTATGTTTGTGTAGGAGATCATGTGTGCAAAATTTGAGGTGATTTAGAGGAGGTCACAAAAATTTGAATTTGAGAAATATGCTCCAAATGAGCTCCCAGGCTAGGGTAAACAGCCCATTTGTAATCAAGTTTTTTGGACCTACTCTAAATGAGCCAAATGTTTTGTATTAACACCTATTCAATCTATATAGTGTAGATTCGAAGTCTCACTATTTTTTGAATTAATCTTCATATTTTTTCATTTTCTTTTGAAAAATATGCTTTAATATAAAAACTATTAAAACACGTTTAAAATATGAAAATGTAAAACTAAGTTCAGATCCTTCTTATTCACTTTGAAATAAAGCTTTGGTGATTTTTTTTGATTTTTTTAAATTTTTCAAAAATAGAAGGTAACCCTACGAAATCTTGTAGGTGATAGCTCATATGTGTGTAGGTGATAGCTCATCTCCTTGAACTCTATGAAATCTTGTAGGTGATAGCTCATATGTGTGAAGGTTTTCTCATGAAAATGACCATAGACCAAGTTTATGATTTTTGGTTGGTAACATGTCACATAAGACAACATTGTGCGCATGTTTCATATTTATTTGATTTTTTTTAATTAATGGTGCTCATTTGACCTCGATCGTGCCAGCTAGGGTTTTTTCATGAAAATGACCATAGACCAAGTTTAGTATTTTTCCTCGTTAGTGTCATATAAAACAACGAACGGCGAAGGTTTCATATTTTTTTCGATTTTTTTTAAATTAGTTATGCTCAGTCAAAGCTTTCATAACCCCGTTGACCAGCTCAAAACCCCTCTAAACCCCGCGGGGTTTTGCCTAACCCTAGCTCCGAACGTCAGTCATCCGATCATACCCTGGCGCCAAGCGACAGCCCTCGGATGTGGTCTTCTAGAAGGAATTCGGTGGGCAGGCTGCGTGCAGGCTCCGGGCCGTTGGATCACAAGGACGGCTCCGCATCGTTGGATCGTGGGGCGATCCGCGAGAGGCAATCTTGTTGGTTGTGCTCGGCTGCTCTCCCACCACTGACTCCGCGAAAAAATGGTGGTGTTGGGCCCAAAAGGAAACCAAGCTCTAGTTGGGCCGTCGAATCACGTCATTTTTTTGTGAATGTGTTGGCTCTGTTTTTTGTGAACGTGTTGGCTCTGTTTTTTTTGCATCGTTTGAAATTACACAACAATTGACATTGCGTAGAAAATTTAGTTCTTTTTGTTCTACACAAATGTAAAATGACCAAATTTATAAGGGCTAAATTTATTTTTATCATGCAAAATGGCCACAAACTATTAAAAAATGGGTCATTTTGCATTTGTATAATGGCCACAAGCCCTCTATCTCTTTTGATCATGCAAAATGACCAAATTTTTATGGGACAAATTTATTTTTATCATGAAAAATGGCCACAAGCTCTTCAAAAATTGTCTCTTTCTGTTCATATAATATAGGGTCTGACCACGGATTCCCACGCGTGCAATTAGCTTCTTTTTCTTCTTCTTTTCAAACCACCATTTCCCATGCGTGTACACTCCCGATGCTGCGGTGGGTTTGAAAACGGGCTACTAACTTCACATTTGACCCCGTTATTGCCACGGCCAAATAACACATAGCACTACGGCTATTTAAGCTACCCTCTGCCTCTACCATCCCTCATCCATCTGCCTTTCTTGCTCTTTGACCCCTTCTCCGTCTTCTGCACAGCCCTCAGCCATGCAGTACACCGGACCAACCTACCGCTTCCCACCCACCGTGCCAGAGAGGCTCTACCCTACCGGTGTGTACGTTGATCGCACACTACGTGTGTGGGCGATATCAAGGGTGAGGACCGCAAGGAACTTCACTGAGTTCTTCCTCGTGTCCGGCTACCACCACCTCCCGAGGGGATCTCCAACGATGTTCCGCGTCGAGGAGGTCATCCAAAACCGGGTGGTGGTTGCTCTCCTTGCCCACTTCACCAACACATTCGACGCCTTCTACCTCCTCGGCCGGGTGTTTTGGTGTGGCTCCGAGTTCATCGCTTTCACCCCCCACAATAGGTTCACGGAGTACAACAACATCTTCCCCATCGCGACGCGCATGCACACTCTTCCGTACCCCATCGACAACGCCCCGGAGGAGCAGTGAAAAGGGCACCCGGAGGAGGAGCGAGGTGGAGAAGGCGGCGGCTAGGGTTCTAAACCCTCTATCTTTTTTTATTCTATGTTATGTTAAGTTGTAATTGAACTATGTTGGAGTTTCTATGGGCTTGTTGGCCCTTTTCTTAAATTCTATTATTAAGTTTTCTATCTATTCTATTATTAAGTTCTTCCTAGTTTGAGCTATGTGATCGTGTTATGGGCTTGTTGGCCCTATCTACATATTGGGACTACATATTTGTTGATTATTTTCTTAGAGAGCTCGGCTTGT
Organism: Aegilops tauschii subsp. strangulata; assembly: GCF_002575655.3. Taxonomy (NCBI): domain Eukaryota; kingdom Viridiplantae; phylum Streptophyta; class Magnoliopsida; order Poales; family Poaceae; genus Aegilops; species Aegilops tauschii. Next base: position 494,482,105 of record NC_053039.3, read on the forward strand.
TAGTAGGGTTCCCTTGTTAGTAACCACCTAGTGCATGCAAGCAAGCTTTGTTAGTAGGGATGAATGAGTACAACTAAGCAAGGGAGTGGCTCTTTTTTTACACAAGCCACAAATATGTAGCCACCTAGCTAGAAGAGAGGAACCAGCGGCAGTGACCGTTGCTGCATCCGTGGCGGCTAGTGTGCAAGAAAGCTGATCGGTCAGTGCAGTGTGGCGGACGCATCGGCGCATGCAGGCTCGGTCGGCGCATCGTGGGATCGTGACATCGGCGCATGTCCCAGACGTTTAATGCAAGGGACGGCCCAACGGTCGAACATCGACACCACCCAACGCGGCCCCACTTGTCAGGTCGAACAGACAACACAGTCCAGCGTGGCCCCAGTAGTCAGAGTTAACGTTCAAGCCTTTGACCCGACGGCAACGTCTGTTGTGCCCAGTTATGAGGGTTTCTGGCAAGGGAGTGGGGAAAATTGAGCAAAAGTTAAGAGCGGGGGGATGAATGAGTAGAGCTAAGGAACCAGGGGCACAGATGTAAAAATCCCTTACTTTTATGCAAAGAGTCAAAGTTTTTCTCTCTATTCCTTTTTATTTTTCTCTTTTGGCAAGCATCATGTGGTGAGGAAAGATCTAGGCACATATGTCCAGTTGAATATGGGTAGCATGAGTTATTATTGTTGACATCACCCGTGAGGTGAATACGTTGGGAAGCAAAACAATAAGCCCTTATCTTTCTATGTGTCCGGATGAAACGTTTTGCTCATGAGTATGCGGTGAGTGTTAGCAATCATAGAAGACTATATGATGGTTGAGTATGTGGAGCTCTTACTTAAACTCTGTTGAATAAGTTGAATTGCAATTGCTTGATGACTAAGAACATAGGTTGTTGAGTTTCAAGAGAGTTCATTGTTTGAACCTTAACATGTGAATTGGTTGTCACTATAACATAAGAAGTTTCATAAGAAAGAATTGTTGTTATGATGCTAAGAAAAGTGATTGAAATTGTCATTGATCAAACTTATGCACTTTGCTAGCATTCACACTTCATATATTATTTCTTTTATCATTTATCTACTCGAGGACGAGCAGGAATTAAGCTTGGGGATGCTGATACATCTCCAACGTATCTATAATTTATGAAGTATTCATGCTGTTATTTTATCATTCTTGGATATTTTACAATCATTTTATAGCAAATTTATATCATTTTGGGGGGACTAACCTATTGACCCAGTGCCCAGTGCCAGTTGCTGCTTTTTGCTTGTTTTTACCATCACACAAAATCAATATCAAACGGAGTCCAAACAACGCGAAACTATTTTTTGGATTTTTTTATGGACCAGAAGGAAACCAATGGGCCAGAGCAGCACCTGGGGGGTGCCCCGAGGGGGGCACAACCCACCAGGGCGCGCCAGGCCAACCTGGCACACCCAGGTGGGTTGTGCCCACCTCGGTGGCCTCCCATACCCCTTCTTTGCACTATAAATTCCCAAATATTCCAAAACCCATCGGGGTTAACCTAGATCAGAATTTCCGCCGCTGCAAGGCTCTGTAGCCACCGAAAACCAATCTAGACCCGTTCCGGCACCAATCATCTCCGGTGGCCATCTTCATCATCCCGGCGCCCACCACAATGAGGAGGGAGTAGTCCACCCTCGGGGCTGAGGGTTTGTACCAGTAGCTATGTGTTTACTCTCTCTCTCTCTCTCTCGTGATCTATATCATGGGCTTTGTTAATATAGATGGATCATATGATGTTTCTCCCCTCTATACTCTTGTTGCGATGAATTGAATCTTTACCCTTTGAAGTTTTGTCTTGTCGGATTGAATATTCAGATATGAGAACACATGATGTACGTCTTGCGGTATGAATACTTGAGGTGACAATTGGGGTATCTTATTGATTCACTTGATATATGTTATGGCATTCAACTCACGGATTCCCGCGGTGATATTGGGGTAATCTATGCATAGGGGTTGATGCACGTTTTTATTATCTTTTCTCCGATGGAAACTCTGGGGTCTCTCTATAGTTCTTTGTGTGGATTGAATATTATGAATATGAACTTGCTTTGGTGTTATCTTAGTTTGGACTCTATGATAGATCGAACAAAAAAATAGCTTTGTGTTATTTTAGTACGGACTCTTGAATAGATCGAACGGAAAGAATAGCTTTGAGGTGGTTTAGTACCCTACAAACAATTCCCATCTTTTGTTCTCCGCTAATAGGAACTCGGGAGTGATTCTTCGTTACACTTTGAGGGATAATCATATGATCCGACTATGTTAGCACTGTTGAGAGATTGCACTAGTGAAAGTACGGACCCTAGGCCTCATTTTTAAGCATTGCAATACCGTTTTTGTGCCCGTTTACTATTTGCTACCTTGCTGTTTTTATTTATTCAGATTATAAAAATATATTTCTACCATCCATATTACACTTTATCACCATCTCTTCGCCGAACTAGTGACCTATACAATTTGCCATTGTATTGGGTGTGTTGGGGACACAAGAGATTTCTTATATTTGGTTGCAGGGTCGTTTGAGAGAGACCATCTTCATCCTACACCTCTCACGGATTGATAAACCTTAGGTCATGAACTTGAGGGAAAATTGCTACTGTCCTACAAAACTCTGCGCTTGGAGGCCCAACACGTGTCTACAAGAATAAAGTTGCATAGTAGACATCAAGCTCTTTTCTGGCGCCGTTGCCGGGGAGGTGAGTGCTTGAAGGTATATCTTTAGATCTTGCAATTGAATCTTTTAGTTTCTTGTTTTATCACTAGTTTGTTTTATAAAAGAAAACTACATAAAAATGGAATTGTGGTTGCAACATATTATTGAGGAGGTCGTTCGCACCAAGGCCTCGACACCACCTGCATCGCCGCTTCATCACGGCGATGGATCGACCTCTTCTTCGACGGAAGTTGCCCCAGATCATCACGGGGAGCCTTTCCTTTCTCTTCGGCAGAAAACCTTCTGATGGGCGCCATTGTGTCAGCAGTGGAGCAGGGAGAAAGAAGCAAGCAAGCGAGGAAGAGATGGGTGACGGGGGCTCCGCCCCCTCCCCATTTATAGCAAGAGAAGGCCAACCGGCGTCTCCCACGATCGCAGGTAATGACGGTTTTCCTTGCATGTCGCAGGGACTTGTCAAGTCGTGCAGTTGTCGAGGCAGCGTGGGGAAGCGGAGACGCCCACGTCGAGTCAACCGCCACGCGTCAACCGAGGCCGCATGCTTTTGTGGCCCGCGGTGCTCCGAACTTGATCCTTGGCTTCGCCGCGAAGCCAAACCTGAGCGCACCTTGGGCCCGGGGGCTACTGTCGGCGTTCTGGGAACGGGGATCCCCAGACTTATCTGCCTGTGGCCCATGGCGTGGCTAAGCAAGCAGGCCGTACGGCCCATCTTCATCAACAAGGCATCCAAGACCCTCGCGAGGGTCCAAGCCTCGCGAGGTGGATGACGCGAGACCTCCTCTGGAGTGGCCTAGCCAGGCAGGCTCGCGAGGAGCGGAGATATCAAGGCGGGGCAAACCTCACGAGGCCCTCGTGATGTGAGCCATGACGCACGACACCAGGCAGGCGCTAGGCGGGCACCAGCGCGCGCAGCGTCCTTATTTCCTCTTTGGTGCTAAGGAGGCCATCGCAGGCGAAGAGTACCGAGGCATCAGGCAAAGGTTGCTATATTGGTGCAACGAGACCAAGACCAGGAGGACGGCGAGACAGAGGTCATCGTGGAGCCCAAGACGGCGTCACCACCAGAGCTTTTCGCAGGCGAAGACCGCTTATGTCAGGATAGCTTGTACTAGCTGTCCCCCTTCAAATTTGCCCGCCGTTGTTGGCTCCCTTCCCGCTCGATATTTGGTCTAGCCACCACAGTAGTAGGGGATCGGATCGAGAGACGCGCACAAGCTCGTACACACAAGAACACCTCAACCTCAGGAGGCTGTTCTTCCCTTGTACTGTTCATCATCAGCCCTAGAGGCAATCCACCACCACCACACTGGAGTAGGGTATTACACCACAATGGTGGCCCGAACCAGTATAAACCTCGTGTCTTTCTGTGTTGCGAGTTCGTCGAGTTCGTCCGCGAGACCTTAGCGAGCTAGGGCGTAGATCGGTAGGAGGGAAAGACTTCACGCGCACCCCAGTGTTCGAACTTTAAGGGTTTGCCGGAACCACACATCTGACAATCCCCTCTTTCTTCTAACGACCATCGGTATTTTACTCGAAGCTATATTTTTATTCGTCACATACTATGTGTTTTGCTTGGAGCGTCTTGTATGATATGAGTCTTTGCTTGTTTTATTTTTTGTTTAAGTCTTGATCCCTTGCTGGACACAGCTATTTGAGAGAGCCAAAATTATGTCATGACTTGTTAGAATTGCTCTCACTTAAATTTTTATGAGCTATGGACTTGCTCTAGTGCTTCACTTATATCTTTTTGAGCACGGTGTGCTTTAGTATTTTTGAAGAAATTCTCTCTTGCTTCACTTAGATTTATTTGAGAGTTAGTAAAATGTTCAAGAAATTCTCTCTTGCTTCACTTAAATTAATTTGAGAGAAAGAAAAAAATATTATGCTCATGATCTTCACTTATATTTGTTTGAGCTTGACAAAAGCAACACATGAAAATTAGTCCAAAGTGATAGGTATCCAAGAAGGATATAATAAAAACTTTCATGAAGATCATTGGACAAAATAAACTTGATTCTTAGTAATAGTTTTGAGATATGATGATGTGATATGTGAGTCATGTTGATGAGAAATTATGCTTTAGTAAGAATATTGGTGTTAAGTTTTGTGATTCCCTATGCAAGCATGAAAGTCAATAGTCATGCAGTGAAATTATATCCTACTTGTGGTGCATTATTCGGTGTTAATTATGCTTAATGCTAGCTTATGAGATTATCCGTTTCTTGGTTGGTCGCTTCTCAATCTTTTGCTAGCCTTCATTTTGCACTAAGTATGATCTCTACTTGTGCATCCAAAAACCTTTAAACCAGTTTTGCCACATGAGTCCACTATACCTACCTATATGCGGTATTCTTTTGCCGTTCTAAGCAAATTTGCATGTGCCATCTCTAATTTCAAAATAAACTTCTCTTTTGTGTGTTCGTTTCGCTCGCGGAGCGGTGAGGGGTGGCTAATATTTTCCATGCTAGATGTGTTAGTCTCATGATGAGTGTTTATTCACTTGTCATTGCACGAGAGTAAGGCAAAGGTATTAGGGATGCCCAGTCCCGAAATGAAAAATGAATTTTCTTTATGTTGTCAAATAATAAATTCCTTGGAAAGTGTTGGTATGGAAGGCACTCGTGGATACGGTTAGCCATGGAAAGTGAAAGTATGCTGGAAAAAGGAATAAACTTTATTTTCTGTTTGGGAATCGTCTATGATATATCTAGCATGGAAAGTGTTGGGAACTCTAAGTCATTTTCGTTGGTGGGATGGATACACCTCCCAAAATGTTTTATCTCTAAGTTTTTCGAATTTGAGCTCTGGCCCCTCTACAAATCCCTACTTCCCTCTACGAAGGGCCTTTCTTTTACTTTATGCATTTTTATTTGAGTCTCCATCTTCTCTTATAAAAGCACCAACTAGGAGGCAATATGATCGTACTTGAGTATTGGGTGTAGCTAATATGCGAGTGTGTTTCATGAATGGATCAATGGTTGAGCATGATGGGCTAGGGATAACTTATCTTAGCGTTGATATTTTGAAAGACATGGTTGCTTGTTGATATGCTTGAGTATATAAATTATCATGTCAAAACTAGACTATTGCTTTGAATCATATAAAAGTCCAAGCGTCCATGCTATACAAGAAAAAATATGATATGACTTGTTAGGCAGCATTCCAGATCAAAAATTCTGTTTTTATCACTTCCCTACTCGAGGGCGAGTAGGAGTTAAGCTTGGGGATGCTGATACGTCTCCAACGTATCTATAATTTTTTATTGTTCCATGCCGTTATATTATCAATCTTGGATGTTTTATAATCATTTTATAGTCATTTTATATCATTTTTTGGTACTAACCTATTGACATAGTGCCAAGTGTCAGTTGCTCTCTATGCCATGGAAGCCAAGGACCATAGGGGAAACCCTTCTCCCATCTAGGGAGAAGGTCAAGGAAGAAGAAGAAGAAGGGGGGCTCTCTCCCCCTCTCTCCCGGTGGCGTTGGAACGCCGCCGGGGCCATCATCGTCACCGCAATCTACACCAACACCTCCGTCATCTACACTAACATCTCCATCACCTTCCCCCATCTATCTATAGCGGTCCACTCTCCCGCAACCCGCTGTACCCTCTACTTGAACATGGTGCTTTATGCTTCATATTATTATCCAATAATGTGTTGCCATCCTATGATGTCTGAGTAGATTTTCGTTGTCCTATCGGTAATTGGTAAATTGCTATGATTGGTTTAATTTGCTTGTGGTTATGTTGCTGTCCTTTGGTGCCCATCATATGAGCGCGCACGTGGATCACACCATAGGGTTAGTTGTATGTTGATAGGACTATGTATTGGAGGGCAAGAGTGACAGAAGCTTCAACCTAGCATAGAAATTGATGCATACGGGATTGAAGGGGGACCAATATATCTTAATGCTATGGTTGGGTTTTACCTTAATGAACGTTACTAGTTGCGGATGCTTGCTAATAGTTCCAATCATAAGTGCATAGAATTCCAAGTCAGGGATGACATGCTAGCAGTGGCCTCTCCCACATAAAACTTTCTATCGGTCTAGTAAAGTAGTCAATTGCTTAGGGACAATTTCGCAACTCCTACCACTACTTTTCCACACTCGCTATACTAACTTTCTTGCTTCTTTACCTAAATAGCCCCTAGTTTTTATTTACGTGCTCTTTATATTCTTGCAAACATATCCAACAACACCTACCAAGTACTTCTAGATTCATACTTGTTTTAGGTAAAGCGAACGTTAAGCGTGCGTAGAGTTGTATCGGTGGTCGATAGAACTTGAGGGAATATTTGTTCTACCTTTAGCTCCTCGTTGGGTTCGACACTCTTACTTATCGAAAGAGGCTACAATTGATCCCCTATACTTGTGGGTTATCATCCAGCCATGTCCGGATCTGGAGCGCAGGGCAAGTGGATGGTTTCCTCCGTCAAGGAGAAGGACATCACTAGGCTCCGGGAGGCCGGGTATTTAGCCCAGGAAATCGCCCACCGGCTTCCAGCCCAGGGGCAGATCATCCCCACCCCGGAGCCCCATGAGTGGGTGGTATTCATCCCTCACTTAGTCCGCGGATTGGGATTCCCTCTCCACCCATTCGTCCGCGGACTCATGTTCTACTACGGGGTGGACTTCCATGATCTGGCCCCCAACTCCTTCCTCAACATCTCGGCATTCATTGTCGTGTGCGAGGCCTTCCTCCGCATCCCACCCCACTTCGGATTGTGGCTAAAGATCTTCAATGTGAAGCCAAAGGTGGTGGGTGGCCAACATGCAAAGTGCGGAGGCGCTATGGTGAGCAAGATGTCCAACGTCACATGGCCCAAAGGTACCTTCGTGGAGACCGTCAAAGGGTGGCAACATCAGTGGTTCTATGTCACAGAGCCTCGCGATGCCACCTGGGCCGCGGCTCCCGAATTCCAGTCCGGAGCCCCGATGCGGCTCACCTCCTGGCTAGAGAAGGGCCTGGACTGGTCTTCGTTGGATGAGCTGACAGCGCTTCAGATGCGCATCAGGAGCATGGTCGACAAGAACATCAAGCTCGTCAATGTGATCCAGGTGATGCTAGTTCGCCGGATCCTTCCATGCCAAAGCCGGACTTGCCATTTGTGGAAGTTCGATCCGGCCGAGCACCAGACCTTGCAACAGTTCTTCAGAACTACGCACGAAGACATCTGGAAGGTGCTCTTTAAGGCCAACGAGACGTGGCCGAAGACGACCGAGGACCGTGGGCACGACCTGGCCCATCCTGCCAGTCCGGTAAGTCTTTCGTATTTCAAGGTGTATCCTTTACTTGCATACTCAAGGGAGATGTCTAAGCTTCCCTATTTGTTTTCTCAGGGCTGAACAAAGAAGGCGGAGTGGATTTAGTGTCCGGCTCCGCTGCCCGAGGAACCAGCTATCCCACTCCTGACGAAGATGCTGGTTCCGGCACCCTACCAGGCGCCGGAGAAAAAGGCCAAGGAAACCAGAAGTGGCCTCCGACGTAAGGGCACTTCGGACGTGACGTCCGAAGACGTCGAGACACACTCCTCCCCCACCGAGGATGACAAGGAGGAGGAGGAAAGAAATTCTCCCCCCGAGGGGGGAAGGAAGAAAAGGGCGGCCTCCACGTATCTGGAGGCAGAGGCGTCCAAGAAGGGGAAGGTTTCCCTCGCGGACAACTCCGCGTGGGACATCGACAGTAGCTCCGAGTGGCGCCCCAGGGATAAGCCCCTGGCCGAATCGTAAGTACTCAAAGACGCACACACATATCCAGCTCCTTTACTTCATAGTTTTAACATGTTGAATCATGCGCTGTAGTCCGGCTCGTTCCGACCTCCTGCGATCCTCCTCTTCGGGGAATTTGCTGGACCCGAAGGTGATGGACAGCGGGTCCCTTCCGGCGGCCTCTTCTCCCAAGGCCATGGATGACACCGAGGTGTTGTCCCGAAGGACCCCAGGCTAGGGAGAGATGCAGGAGGCTGTCAAGGTGGCGACAGAGGGTGAAACCTCAGCCGCCGGACACATGGGGGTGCAAATCCCCATGGAGACCGGCGATGGGTGCCATATCCAATTCGGCCCCCTGCCGAATACCATTCCGGAGTCCCATACGGCTCCGGAATTAGGCGAGCAGCCTCCTTCGAAAGGAGGAGATGCGCCTATTCCGCCGGTGGCCTCTGTCCATCCAGAGGCACCGGATAATCTGCTGGAAGCACTACAAGGCGCCTCCATTGTTGAGGAACACCGTATCCTTATGGGTACGGTGGTTGAGAGGGTTCAGTCCTTTAAAAGCGGACTGACCGAAGCCTGCACCAGCCTTCTGACAGGCTTTGAGGTATGTGACGCAATTATGTAATAAGAATGTCATAGTATAGACAGTAGCCCCTGAGACTCTCGGCTTGATGCCATTGATGCCTGCCCTCGGCTTGATGCCATTGATGTCTACTATTCAACCTTCTTCTTGTACACATTGTTGGGCCTCCAAGTGCAGAGGTTTGTAGGACAGTAGCAAATTTCTCTCAAGTGGATGACCTAAGGTTTATCAATCCGTGGGAGGTGTAGGATGAAGATGGTCTCTCTCAAACAACCCTGCAACCAAATAACAAAGAGTCTCTTGTGTCCCAAACACACCCAATACAATGGTAAATTGTATAGGTGCACTAGTTCGGCGAAGTGATGGTGATACAAGTGCAATATGGATGGTAGATAAAGGTTTTTGTAATCTGAAAATATAAAAACAGCAAGGTAGCAAGTGGTAAAAGTGAGCGTAAACGGTATTGCAATGCTAGGAAACAAGGCCTAGGGTTCATACTTTCACTAGTGCAAGTTCTCTCAACAATAATAACATAATTGGATCATATAACTATCCCTCAACATGCAACAAAGAGTCACTCCAAAGTCACTAATAGCGGAGAACAAACGAAGAGATTATGGTAGGGTACGAAACCACCTCAAAGTTATTCTTTCGGATCGATCTGTTCAAGAGTTCGTACTAGAATAACACCTTAAGACACAAATCAACCAAAACCCTAATGTCACCTAGATACTCCAATGTGTCACACCCTGATTTTCATGCCAGAACACTTAAGTCAATAAATCATGCTAAAATGTGGTTTGACAAAAACTTTTGAGTGTTTTTGTCTTTGCTTCGATTGAATGTTTGACTGATGTTTGCTAGCGCTCTAAAAATCAAATAAATCCTACAACTCTTATACTCCTTCTCCTTGCTCCAAACTCTTGAACCAATGATCATGCCATGTGTATAGTACCTTATAGAATTTTCTTACAAAAATAATTTGGCCAAAAAGTATTTTCAAAAATTAGTTTTCCAAAAACCCCTAAATTGAGATTTGCACTGCAAGTACTTAATTAAGGGCAGTAAAAATCTTTCCAAAAATATATTTGACTCCTATTAGATATAGGACACCCAGAAACCACAACAATATAATTTTAAAAGTTATTTTTCTATTTTATTTAAAGGCTTTTTCTTAAGTCCAGAAATGGTCTTTAATAGGTCAAAAAAAATTTAATGCTGTAAAAATATTTGGGAAAAACCTAGGGAAACTCAGTGGACATATATTGTCCATATATATGAGTTTCAACACATGGTCATGTTCAAAATATTGGTCAAATCCCTCAAAAACCCTTTCTGGATATTTCAAGCTTTTGAAATATTTACAAAGGAAATATTCCCCAAACATTCCAAGAAAATTCTAGCATGTCACATATGACATGTTTGATGATCTTGACAATTCTCATGTCATGGAGAATAGTATAACCCCATGAAATCCTCTCAAAACCACTTTTGTCCTTTTTCAAGTTTGAACAACTTTGCACTGTCAAACATGTCCAAATGCTCTCAAACGTGGTGCACATTCTCAAATGGTGTAATAATGCATCTAGACCAAATGGCACAAGTTGGAGAGAATGTTATCTTGATCAAAGTGGCCCAAAACCCTCTCTGTCCAGAACCAAATTTGAACAACTTTACATTGGCAACTTTCTCCCTTTGATCTCAACTTTTGTGGACATGTTCAGAACCTCTAATGATGACACTACACCAAGTGGTGCATCAAGTAGAACAGATTTGCATGTCTAAATCTTGGGAAGTCCATTTTTGTTGATTTCTAGAGTTTACAAAAGTTGCATTGGCAACTTTGCCCAAATGGACTCAATCTTGGTGGAACCACTTGTTTTCTCATGCCATTTGGCCCTGTCAAGACTTATGACAAGAGGAGTTCATCTTCTTGCACAAATCAACAACAAAAACCTTCTGCCATTTTTCTAAAAACACCAACTTGACCACTTCCACTAATCTCCATGAGTTCTCCTCTTTACCACAACCCCCCCTAGTCCCCCTCTACCTCTGGTGTGCTTCCCTGCCGAGAGGCAATGATGAAGGGGGGCAGGGGTCCACTTTTCTTCTCTGGACAGCAGCAATTTTCACTCTCTCTCCACCTCTCCTCTACTCTATTGGCTCCCCACATTGTTTACTCCCCCCTGCAGCTTCCAGACACAAGTGGCCGCGCCCATTCCGCAAAATGGCATGCCATGCCGGCCAAAGACGCGCTCTCGAGCACGTCAGCATGCTCCCGACCGGTGACGCCGCGCTCCCCCACCACCTCGAGCCTCACCCTCGCGCCAGTCGAGGTGCCTCGACGTCCGCATCACGCCACCGTGCTGGCCCCCTCCTCTCTCCCTCTCTCTCACCTCCAGCAGCACGCGCGCCAGAGCCGCCCGAGAGCCCCAATGGTCAAGCCCACACGATGGGCGGAGCATCTCCGGAGACGCCCTGTAGCGCCGGCGGCCCGCGTCGAACGCCTCCTCTATCTCCCTTCGCGCCCGCGCGGGAGGTGGAGGACGAACCTGCACGCGGGCCCCGCTCGTCAGTGGCCCAGCCACCGGGCCACTCTGGCAAGTGGAGGCGGGTTCGCCCTCTCCCGCGTCCCCGCAGCGAAGGCGCACTCGGCCTGGGCGCCTTCGACGTCGCCTGTCATCCGCGTGGCCGAGCCGCTGGGCCGGCCCACGGTCTATCTGTCGCCCCGTGCGCAGGATAAGGTTAAAGCCTTATTTCCTTTTTCTTATTTTCAGTCAACTTCAAAAATCTATAAATAATTCAACAGAGCTCCAAATTTGATTATAAGAATTTGTAGTAGTTCATAAATTCATGATCTATCACATGGTGCTATTTGAACATTTTTCCCGAAACTTTCTCTTCAGAAATATTTATCAAAACCCCATTTTCCATTTCTGTGATGAACTTTAGAAAATCACAGAGAGCTCAAAATTGATCCAAATTCCATGATTCAAATTCCTAGATGTTTCTAAGTTCATAACTTAGTTTATGAACATTTTTCTTAATACTTTCTGTACCACACAAAATAATGAGCCATTTCTTCATATTTGTCAACTTTGCAAATTCATAGGAAAATCATTTGAACTCCAAATCCAGTGAAACCAACTCCTAGATGCTTCTAAAATCATGTTTTGTTAAATGGGTGCCTTTGATCATTTTTCAAAAATATGTTTCTGTACACTTCTTGCAAATCCATGAACCCCTTGATTCCATCATATCAAAATGTTTAGAAATATCCACTGACCCAAGTCCAATGAAACCACTCTGGATAATTTTCATATAACCAGAGATGTCCTAGAAAAGTCAAATTAATATTTGTAGAGCACTTTTATTTTCTGCCTTGTTGTGTTGCTTATTATGGTTGCTTTCGACGATAGTTGACGAAGTAGACGACATGCTCGGAGTTGGACCAGAGATATTTGAAGACCTCGAAGACATTGTTTAAACAGGAAAGCAGCCCTTTGACCATGTCTATGAAACCCCCTTTTATGCAAGTCATATAGCACTTTATTATTGTTGCATCGGAATCATGATGAGATGGTAACCACTTCGGTGGGTTGCCTTTGTTGCTTCCTTGTTGATACTTGCATTGTGCATCACCCTACCTTCCTATGAGGGTTATGCGGGTGGGAGTAGATAGGATGCTAAATTAGATGCTACGCAAATGGGACGGGTATGCATGGTAATGGAGGCAAGTATGCGCCCAAAGACTTTTTGAAAACCCCGCGGGTGCCACTAATGCCCGAGGGAGATGTTGAGCTAGGTAACCACTTGACAAAGAAGTGGTGTACCGGAGAAGGATATGTGAGTGTGGTTTAAAAAACTGATTGGTTTAAGTTGCGGCCGTTATTCCAACCTTACATGCGCACCCACACTACCCTTATATGGGAAAGGGCATTATTGATTACCTAGGCCGATACTAGCTTGGAGCACGCATTACTAGTGACGGGGGAGTTGTTGGTGCGCTCTCTCGGGATGGGGTCGTGCCAGGTAGGGCGGCCAAGAACATTTTTATGGGGCACCGGACACACCGTTGGTACCCCGTGCCAGTGGAATGTGATAAATATGGGAGCGAGGCTCCACAATTGTAAGATGTGAAATGTTTGGCACGGGGGTTACTACCAGTCAAGGGGACTCCATGTTAGTGTCGTCTAGGGAAAGATAGTGATCGGGTGCTTACCCCGGGTACTTGAGGTACCGCGGGTCGTGGGTGACACGGTAGTTCCCTGGATCTTGTGGGTAAAGTGTGCGACCTCTGCAGAGTGTAAAACTATTCGAATAGCCGTGTCCACGGTCAAGGACAGTTGGGTAACCGCTCTTGGGCTACGTCCACATGTTTACGAAACCTGGTGAGTGTGTATGGATGAGTGGAAAGAACTACTTGGGTCAAGTCAAAGGACTTGACATGATTGAGTTGGGTTGGTGCCCACACCATTTATGTTGATATCTGTAACCTGTCCTCAGGGTTACTTGAATTCTCATGATGCATGCTATGCAAGTTGTTGAACATGTCATAGCACTCAAAACTAGCTTTCTGCAAAAATTTACCTGTATCATGCATTATTGTGCCTTGAACCAAAACATGGGTTGCTTGCGAGTACATTCAAAGTACTCATTGGCTTGCCACTGGTTATTTAATTGGCCACGCATGGAAGAACAGAAGTTCGAAGAAGAGTTCTTTGGAGACGAACATGCGAACTAGGACGTTTCCCAGTCAGAATGCCTGTAGGGTTAAGGCAGATGGCATGGGTTCTACTTATCGACGAAGATTTCCGCTGCTTAAGTTTATTTGGTACTCAGCCCTTATGGCTTTATCCATGTAAGACTTGACCACAATGGTCATAATTTGTGTAAGACAGTATGTATGGATGTAAGACTCTTGTTATTCAGCTTCTGTGTGTTCAGTGAGCATTGATCTCTGGGATCACTGTACACGTGCATTCGGTGATCACGACTTATGAGTCGGGGTCCCCACAGAGCTGGTATCAGATCCATCCTGACTGTAGGAAGCCTTAGTTAGCATGGTCGTTAGTTAGGGTAAAACTATTTCCAAAACTATTACTAGTTTTCAAAACTATCTATACTTCTCTTCCCTTCTCAGTTTTTCGAAAACTAAGGTATATTTTCCTTATTGATCTCTTCCCCTTCAAAAATTTTGGTCGCTACTACCCTTATGCCCCTGACCACTGGATTCCTTGTAATCCTCGAAGGAGTACACCTTGCCAAACACTCACCCACCTCTTCTGAACACAAGATTGGCGACACCCGAGCAAACGATGCCAACAGAAGATACGTCTTCGAGGAATGAGGACATGAAGACCTAGAGGATGGTGATACCTTTGAATTTGCCCCAGGATGATGCAACCTTGGCCTACGATGATCAGGGCATAGGATATGCAAGATAATGATATACATCACTAATAGAGCAACCCTGTCCTTACCGTTGTTGTATCGGCAACCACCGGTGGATGAGAACCTCGCCATTTGGTCCGCCTCACTATAGTGAGCAGGGAAACGGTTCTTTTCGTCCCCCGCTCTCGGTGTCGATGTTGTCATCAACGTAACCGACATGATGGACCTCTACTATGCCTTGTTTATGTCATTGCATAAAAGATTGCTTACGTGGAACCCTTGACACCTTAGAAGGCAAAATGGATTATCATGATTAAGAAGACAACCGAAGACCGAGTCAATGCCAACTTCGAGGAGCCACCTTCACCCCATCACTTCAACAGGCTAGAAGTCATTGAAGACTCTTCAGGCTCAACCCGGATCATTTCATCGAACAACTACAAGAGATGTAGCGACACCTGAGGAAAACCCAGAAGACTGCACGAGGCACGGAGCAAAGCACGACTACTGAATCCGAGGACCCATAGGGTAGGATGAGTCGTATACCCCCTATGCGCAGTCGAGTCCATATGATGGTTCGAATAGAACCATGATTGTGTGTTGCTTGTTTTTATTTGTTTGTGTTTTGATATCAGTCGCTCTTTTTGCCCTAGGCAATAAGTACGCGACAATATCACCTTCCTTATCTTGATGCTTGTGCTTGGCTCTTTTGGCACTTGTTTGTTTGCACCTGCACTATAGAACCCCCTTTAGGCATCCCCCATCTATGCTACTTCCCCTCACACCTCTTTCATCAACCAAAGACCAACAAGACAAGATGCACCGAGGATTCCACCTCGGCGACCGACTAGCAATGAAGACTTCTGCTACAACCTCCACGACCAAGTGCAACCCCGTAGAATTATGATTTAACCCTCCAGACTAGAAACCCATTCCTAGACCCTTCGAGACTTCACAAGATACCCCAGCTCGAATCCTTAACCATGAGGTTAACCTGCGAAATCGCAAGAGAACCAGTTAAGCCTCCGTAACCTTGCACAACACTGGGTTCATTATGGAACTAGTGGGCGTAATGAGAGCACATTGTCATCCTAATATAGCACAAGAATTGACGATGCCATAGGAAAGACCAGTTTGAGGATATAGGAATAGAGGACAAATGACTTGATGAGTTTATATCAAGGACTTTGAGGGATCATCTGAGATTATTTGGTGGATTACGAGGCTTCCATGTTGGCAGATGAACTTGGTGGGATCAGTTAATAGAGTAGCGTAACTTTCAATGCCCCTGAGTAAATTGGATTTAAATAGGTGATCCTAGTTGAGTATAGGTGCTGAGAATGTCTACATGGTTCGGAGTAAATTGGATTTAGACCGATGATCTCGATCATGATACCATGTTTCTTGATGGATGATAAACTAGGAGATTGGATTAGTTGTCGGAGTTGATTTAGGGATCTATATACGCCTGACCTTGGAGTTTACTTGACCATGATAATGGGAATCGGTGGACTGACTATAGCAAAGATAGCCCTTTCCAGTATTTGTGGATTATAGGGCATTAGAAGATCGTGTGGAACACCATAAACATTGGATTTGTAGAATTAATGGATTATGTAGTGATTAATGGAAGTTAAAGGGTTGTTGGAGTTGATTCATAGGAAGGAAACAAGATTTTGGAGTGGCATACGACGTGTTTCCTTAGAATAGAGATGCACTAAGATGGACCTTGGAAGAATAGGATGAGCACTTGGATTGTCATGATTAATTGAAGCTTAGCAGCTTGTATGCTCTACCCATGGATTTTTACATAGGATAGCCATACACATGAGTTTGAGGATCATAGACTTATATGATTTTGTTAAACCTCCTCTCGAGAGTCATAAGGATATGAATAACATGAGTGATGATTGGAGTTAACCTACACAAGATGATTCTTTTGGTAATATGATGTGATTTGTTTGAAGGACTAGGTAGAACTATTGGCATCTCAGAAACTGTGCTCAAGGATAAGATGATAAACGTTCACCCGCACACTAGAATCCTTGAGAATCCTTAAACCCTGCCAAGCCACAACATGGTCGGATCATGACCATGGGCCTTGACTCTAGGACGATAAGACTTTGGCCATACTCAACCATGACCACCACCAATACCCCATCCTACTTTAGGTACCTCATGAACAAAGTATTCATGGAGTAGTAGGACAAGTTAGTTGTCATCCTTATTTGATGACATACTTGTCTACCCGAAGATGGAAGAAGAATCGTTCAGCTAGTTAAGGGACATCTGAAGACCGCCATGTCAAGGAGGAAGAACTAAACCAACCGCCATCGTGAAGAAGTAAACTCCTGCGTCAAAGACCATGTGTACCAACGGGTCACTCCTCTCAGAAGAACCAAGCATCTCCGTGTCAAGGGAAAACCCACACCAAGATTTAACAACCCCCTCCGAGATCGCTACGAGACGAAGGGAAGACAGTTACCAGCTGGTGTTGCCACCTGAGTTACCTGATGTGCACAACGTTTTCCATCCATCACAACCCTAGAAGTGTTTCCAACTTCCTGATAAGCCCGATCTCTACAAGGATATCAATCACCGAGCCATCGACCCCTAGCCCAATCTAACATACCGCAAGCTACCCATTAGCAACCTGGATCAAGAAGAACGTTGTACACGAAGCCACACCATCAAGTACTTCAAGTTCAATGGAGGACCACACGGAAGCAGAAGCAACATGAGGACATGAAGACTACCCCAGATCCAAGTTTCCATACTCCTTTCCGCGCCTAGTCTGGGAATCTCGGGGACGAGATTCTTGTAAGTGGGGTAGGTCTGTCACACCCTGATTTTCATGCCACAACACTTAAGTCAATAAATCATGCTAAAATGTGGTTTGACAAAAACTTTTGAGTGTTTTTGTCTTTGCTTTGATTGAATGTTTGACTGTTGTTTGCTAGTGCTCTAAAAATCAAATAAATCCTACAACTCTTATACTCCTTCTCCTTGCTCCAAACTCTTGAACCAATGATCATGCCATGTGTATAGTACCTTACAGAATTTTATTACAAAAATAATTTGGCCAAAAAGTATTTTCAAAAATTAGTTTTCCAAAAACCCCTGAATTGAGATTTGCACTGCAAGTACTTAATTAAGGGCAGTAAAAATCTTTCCAAAAATATATTTTGACTCCTATTAGATATAGGACACCCAGAAACCACAAAAATATAATTTTAAAATTTATTTTTCTATTTTATTTAAAGGCTTTTTCTTAAGTCCAGAAATGGTCTTTAATAGGTCAAAATTATTTTAATGCTTTAAAAATATTTGGGAAAAACCTAGGGAAACTCAGTGGACATATATTGTCCATATATATGAGTTTCAACACATGGTCATGTTCAAAATATTGGTCAAATCCCTCAAAAACCCTTTCTGGATATTTCAAGCTTTTGAAATATTTACAAAGGAAATATTCCCCAAACATTCCAAGAAAATTCTAGCATGTCACATATGACATGTTTGATGATCTTGACAATTCTCATGTCATGGAGAATAGTATAACCCCATGAAATCCTCTCAAAACCACTTTTGTCCTATTTCAAGTTTGAACAACTTTGCACTGTCAAACATGTCCAAATGCTCTCAAACTTGGTGCACATTCTCAAATGGTGTAATAATGCATCTAGACCAAATGGCACAAGTTGGAGAGAATGTTATCTTGATCAAAGTGCCCCAAAACCCTCTCTGTCCAGAACCAAATTTGAACAACTTTACATTGGCAACTTTCTCCTTTTGATCTCAACTTTTGTGGACATGTTCAGAACCTCTAATGATGACACTACACCAAGTGGTGCATCAAGGAGAACAGATTTGCATGACTAAATCTTGGGAAGTCCATTTCTGTTGATTTCTAGAGTTTACAAAAGTTGCATTGGCAACTTTGCCCAAATGGACTCAATCTTGGTGGAACCACTTGTTTTCTCATGCCATTTGGCCCTGTCAAGACTTATGACAAGAGGAGTTCATCTTCTTGCCCAAATCAACAACAAACACCTTCTGCCATTTTTCTGAAAACACCAATTTGACCACTTCCACTAATCTCCATGAGTTCTCCTCTTTACCACAACCCCCCCTAGTCCCCCTCTACCTCTGGTGTGCTTCCCTGCCCGAGAGGCAATGATGAAGGGGGGCAGGGATCCACTTTTCTTCTTTGGACAGCAGCAATTTTCACTCTCTCTCCACCTCTCCTCTACTCTATTGGCTCCCCAGGGCATCCTATGTCATTGCCACATTGTTTACTCCCCACTGCAGCTTCCAGACACAAGTGGCCGCGCCCATTCCGCAAAAAGGCATGCCATGCCGGCCAAAGACGCGCTCTAGAGCACGTCAGCATGCTCCCGACCATTGACGCCGCGCCCCCACCACCTCGAGCCTCACCCTCGCGGCAGTCGAGGTGCCTCGACGTCCGCATCACGCCACCGTGCTGGCCCCCTCCTCTCTCCCTCTCTCTCACCTCCAGCAGCACGCGTGCCAGAGCCGCCCGAGAGCCCCAATGGTCAAGCCCACACGCGCGGCGCTCTGCCACTCCCCCGCTCTCTCTCTCTCCTTCTCCCTCGGCTTGGGCCACGCCCACGAGCGCCGCAGACAGCCCCGAGCCTCCTCCCGTGGCCACTACGGCCATTTCCGTGGGTGTCCGTAGGCCACGTCCACGGTGAGCCACGGCCTCGCTATATAAGGCCGCCCGAGGCCTCTCTCTTGAGCCCTTTCGCCCTCTCTCTCTCATGTACGTCACCCAGACCCGGCCATCCCTCTCCCCATGCCCTCCATCCACCACAATGGCCGGAGCACCGCCGTCGGGCTCCGCCTAAATTCGAGCTAACCCAAGCTCTCGTTCACCCCCTAGCCACTCCAACGCCCTCATAACTCCACCGCAAGGCATTCCATCGCCTCCGTTCGCCCCCGGGAAGGCCAGGCGCTCACGGCCAAAGATGGCCGACGGCCTCCTCCGCCACCATCCAAGCCGTCGCCACTACGGCCATCCTCGGCGTGCGTGAAGCACCTAGACAGATGCGTCGCAGCTCCTTGAGCACGCCGGTGGGCGGAGCATCGCCGGAGACGCCCTGTAGCGCCGGCGGCCGGCGTCGAACGCCTCCTCTATCTCCCTTCGCGCCCGCGCGGCAGGTGGAGGACGAACCTACACGCGGGCCCCGCTCGTCAATGGCCCAGCCACCGGGCCACTCTGGCAAGTGGAGGCGGGTTCGCCCTCTCCCGCGTCCCCGCAGCGAAGGCGCACTCGGCCTGGGCGCCTTCGACGTCGCCTGTCGTCCGCGTGGCCGAGCCGCTGGGCCGGCCCACGGTCTATCTGTTGCCCCGTGCGCAGGATAACGTTAAAGCCTTATTTCCTTTTTCTTATTTTCAGTCAACTTCAAAAATCTATAAATAATTCAACAGAGCTCCAAATTTGATTATACAAATTTGTAGTAGTTCATAAATTCATGATCTATCACATGGTGCTATTTGCACATTTTTCCCGAAACTTTCTCTTCAGAAATATTTATCAAAACCCCATTTTCCATTTCTGTGATGAACTTTAGAAAATCACAGAGAGCTCAAAATTGATCCAAATGCCATGATTCAAATTCCTAGATCTTTCTAAGTTCATAACTTAGTTTATGAACATTTTTCTTAATACTTTTTGTACCACACAAAATAATGAGCCATTTCTTCATATTTGTCAACTTTGCAAATTCATAGGAAAATCATTTGAACTCCAAATCCAGTGAAACCAACTCCTAGATGCTTCTAAAATCATGTTTTGTTAAATGGGTGCCTTTGCTCATTTTTCAAAAATATGTTTCTGTACACTTCTTGCAAATCCATAAACCCCTTGATTCCATCATATCAAAATGTTTAGAAATATCCACTGACCCAAGTCCAATGAAACCACTCTGGATAATTTTCATATAACCTGAGATGTCCTAGAAAAGTCAAATTAATATTTTTAGAGCACTTTTATTTTCTGCCTTGTTGTGTTGCTTATTATGGTTGCTTTCGACGATAGTTGACGAAGTAGACGAAATGCTCGGAGTTGGACCAGAGATATTTGAAGACCTCGAAGACTTTGTTTAAACAGGCAAGCGGCCCTTTGACCATGTCTATGAAACCCCCTTTTATACAAGTCATATAGCACTTTATTATTGTTGCATCGGAATCATGATGAGATGGTAACCACTTCGGTGGGTTGCCTTTGTTGCTTCCTTGTTGATACTTCCATTGTGCATCACCCTACCTTCCTATGAGGGTTATGCGGGTGGGAGTAGATAGGATGCTAAATTAGATGCTACGCAAATGGGACGGGTATGCATGGTAATGGAGGCAAGTATGCTCCCAAAGACTTTTTGAAAACCCCGCGGGTGCCACTAATGCCCGAGGGAGATGTTGAGCTAGGTAACCACTTGACAAAGAAGTGGTGTACCGGAGAAGGATATGTGAGTGTGGTTTAAAAAACTGATTGGTTTAAGTTGCGGCCGTTATTCCAACCTTACATGCGCACCCACACTACCCTTATATGGGAAAGGGCATTATTGATTACCTAGGCCGATACTAGCTTGGAGCACGCATTACTAGTGACGGGGGAGTTGTTGGTGCGCTCTCTCGGGATGGGGTCGTGCCAGGTAGGGCGGCCAAGAACATTTTTATGGGGCACCGGACACACCGTTGGTACCCCGTGCCAGTGGAATGTGATAAATATGGGAGCGAGGCTCCACAATTGTAAGATGTGAAATGTTTGGCACGGGGGTTACTACCAGTCAAGGGGACTCCATGTTAGTGTCGTCTAGGGAAAGATAGTGATCGGGTGCTTACCCCGGGTACTTGAGGTACCGCGGGTCGTGGGTGACACGGTAGTTCCCTGGATCTTGTGGGTAAAGTGTGCGACCTCTGCAGAGTGTAAAACTATTCGAATAGCCGTGTCCACGGTCAAGGACAGTTGGGTAACCGCTCTTGGGCTACGTCCACATGTTTACGAAACCTGGTGAGTGTGTATGGATGAGTGGAAAGAACTACTTGGGTCAAGTCAAAGGACTTGACATGATTGAGTTGGGTTGGTGCCCACACCATTTATGTTGATATCTGTAACCTGTCCTCAGGGTTACTTGAATTCTCATGATGCATGCTATGCAAGTTGTTGAACATGTCATAGCACTCAAAACTAGCTTTCTGCAAAAATTTACCTGTATCATGCATTATTGTGCCTTGAACCAAAACATGGGTTGCTTGCGAGTACATTCAAAGTACTCATTGGCTTGCCACTGGTTATTTAATTGGCCAGGAATGGAAGAACATGAGTTCGAAGAAGAGTTCTTTGGAGACGAACATGCGAACTAGGACGTTTCCCAGTCAGAATGCCTGTAGGGTTAAGGCAGATGGCATGGGTTCTACTTATCGACGAAGATTTCCGCTGCTTAAGTTTATTTGGTACTCAGCCCTTATGGCTTTATCCATGTAAGACTTGACCACAATGGTCATAATTTGTGTAAGACGGTATGTATGGATGTAAGACTCTTGTTATTCAGCTTCTGTGTGTTTAGTGAGCATTGATCTCTGGGATCACTGTACATGTGCATTCGGTGATCACGACTTATGAGTCGGGGTCCCCACACAATGTCACCTCAAGTATCCGTGGGTATGATTATCCGATATGTATCACACAATCTCAGATTCATCTATTCAACCAACACAAAGAACTTCAAAGAGTGCCCCAAAGTTTCTACCGGAGAGTCAAGACGAAAACGTGTGCCAACCCCTATGCATAAGTTCACGGAACTCGTAAGTTGATCACCAAAACATACATCAAGTGGATCACGTGATATCCCATTGTCACCACAGATAAGCACATGCAAGACATACATCAAGTGTTCTCAAATCCTTAAAGACTCCATCCGATAAGATCACTTCAAAGGGAAAAATCAATCCATTACAAGAGAGTAGAGGGGGAGAAACATCATAAGATCCAACTATAATAGCAAAGCTCGCGATACATCAAGATCGTACCACCTGAAGAACATGAGAGAGAGAGAGAGATCAAACACATAGCTACTGGTACGTACCCTCAGCCCCGAGGGTGAACTACTCCCTCCTCGTCATGGAGAGCGCCGGGATGATGAAGATATCCACCGGTGAGGGATCCCCCTCCGGCAGGGTGCCGGAACAGGGTCCTGATTGGTTTTGGGTGGCTACAGAGGCTTGCGGCGGCGGAACTCCTGATCTATTGTGCTCCCCGATGTTTTTAGGGTATATGGATATATATAGGCGAAAGAAGTTGGTCAGGGGAGCCACGAGAGGCCCACGAGGGTGGGGGTGCGCCTCCCTGCCTCGTGGCTTCCTCGAAGCTTCCCTAGCGTCTACTCCAAGTCTCCTGGATTGCTTCCCTTCCAAAAATAACACTCCCGGAGGTTTCATTCCGTTTGGACTCCGTTTGATATTCCTTTTCTTTGAAATACTGAAATAGGCAAGAAAACAGCAAGTTGGGCTGGGCCTCCGGTTAATAGGTTAGTCCCAAAAATGATATAAAAGTGTATAATAAAGCCCATTAAACACCCAAAACAGAATATATAATAACATGAATACTTCATAAATTATAGATACGTTGGAGACGTATCAGCATCCCCAAGCTTAATTCCTGCTCGTCCTCGAGTAGGTAAATGATAAAAGAAATAATTTATGAAGTGTGAATGCTAGCAGGTGCACAAGTTTGATCAATGATAATTTCAATCACCTTTTCTAGCATCATCATATGTCATAACAGTAGCTCATCTCATAAAACTTTTCATGATCAAGTAACAAACTGTTCACATGTTAAAGTATAGATCATAAACTTTCTTGAAAACTAACAAACCGTGTTATTAGTCATCAAACAATTACAATTCATCTTATTTTCAGGAAGAGTGTATGTCAGAGCTTTGATTCAGCAAACTTCACATACTCAACTATCATTTAGTCTTTCACAATTGCTAACACTCGCGCGATATTTATGGGTTCAAAGTTTTAATCAGACACAGAGAAAGATAGGGGCTTATAGATTCGCCTCCCAACCTTTTACCTCAAGGGTAATGTCAACAATAATAGTTCATGATGCCTTACATCCAATTGGATATATATATATATATATATATATATATATATATATATATATATATATATATATATATATATATATATATATATATCAGGATCTTTCCAACACAAGGTGCTTGCCAAAGGATAAAATGTAAAAAGGGAAGGTGAAGATCACCATGACTCTTGCATAAGGTATAAAACAAGAATAAAAGATAGGCCCTTCGCAGAGGGAAGCAGAGGTTGTCATGCGCTTTTATAGTTGGATGCACAAAATCTTAATGCGAAAGAACGTCACTTTATATTGCCACTTGTGATAGGGACCTTTATTATGCAGTCCGTCGCTTTTATTGCTTCCACATCACAAGATCGTATAAAGCTTATTTTCTCCACACTAATATATCATACATATTTAGAGAGCAATTTTTATTGCATGCACCGATGAGAACTTACTTGAAGGATCTTACTCAATCCATAGGTAGGTATGGTGGACTCTCATGGCAATACTGGTTTAAGGGATGTTTGAAAGCACAAGTAGTATCTATACTTGGTGCAAAGAGTTTGGCTAGCATGAGGGGGAAAGGCAGGCTCAGCATGTTGAATGATCCATGACAATATACTTTATTTCGGATATAAGAAAACATAACCCATTACGTTGTCTCCCTTGTCCAACATCAACCTTTTAGCATGTCATATTTTAATGAGTGCTCAGGATCATAAAAGATGTCCAAGATAGTATATTTATATGTGAAATCTCTCTTCCCTCAATATTCTTTCAATTAATTGTTCAAGTGACCAATACAATGTCTGCTAACCTTCAATAAATTTACCACCTCTACTTCTCATATGTGAACTCATTACTCCCCATGGGATAAGCATATGAAACATATATAATTTCAGATTTATGATATTCGCTCATTCAACTATTTACTCATAGGATATAAGTGAAGCACACGAGTAGATGACAAACTACTCGAAAAAGATATAAGTGAAGATCAATGAGTAGTTAAATAATTATTTAGCTATGTGAAGACTCTCCCATTTAATAATTTCAGATCTTGATACTTTATTCAAACAGCAAGAAAAACAAAATAAAATGACATCTAAGAATAGCAAACATCATGTGAAGAAGCAAAAACTTAGGCTCAACCGATACTAACCGATAATTGTTGAAGAAGAAAGGTGGGATGCCTACCGGGGCATCCCCAAGCTTAGATGCTTGAGACTTCTTGAAATATTATCTTGGGGTGCCTTGGGCATCCCCAAGCTTGAGCTTTTGTGTGTTCTTAATTCCTCTCATATCACGGTTTCCTAAATCTCGAAAGCTTCATCCACACAAAACTCAACAAGGACTCGTGAGATAAGTTAGTATACACCAATGCAAAAACCTTATCATACTCTACTGTAGAAAATCACTAAAATTATTATCAACATTGCATACTAAATGCCTCTACATATTTAATAGTCCTATCCTCAAATAGAATCATTAAACAAGCAAACGTATGCAAACAATGCAAACATAACAGCAATCTGCCAAAACAGTACAGTCTGTAAAGAATGCAGCAAGATCCATACTTCCCTAGCTCCAAAAATTATGAAAGAAAATTCCCACTGTAGTAAATTTATCAGAGCTTATTATGAAAAAGGTTTCAACATTTTATCACATTCTGAATTTTCTAGGGAATTTTTGCAACAGCGGTAAACTTTCTGTTTTTCAAACAGCAACATGTAGACTTGTAAAATAAGCATAGTAAAGGCTATCCTTGACATTTTTATTGAAAATAGAGATGCAAAACATTATTATAAATAACAGCGAGCAAATACTAACAAAATAAAATGATGCTCCAAGCAAAATACATATCATGTGGTGAATAAAAATATAGCTCCAAGTAAAGTTACCGATAGACGAAGACGAAAGAGGGGATGCCATCCGGGGCATCCCCAAGCTTAGGCTCTTGGTTGTCCTTGAATTTTACCTTGGGGTGACTAGGGAATCCCCAGTCGTAGGCTCTTGCCACTCCTTATTCCATAGTCCATTGAATCTTTACCCAAAACTTGAAAACTTCACAACACAAAACTTAACAGAAAACTCGTAAGCTCCGTTAGTATAAGAAAATAAATCACCACTTAGTTACTGTTGTGAACTCATTATAAATTTATATTGGTGTATTATCTACTGTATTCCAACTCCTCTATGGTTCATACCCTCCGATACTACTCATAGATTCATCAAAATAAACAAACAACACATAGAAAACAGAATCTGTCAAAAACAGAACAGTCTGTAGTAATCTTCCTCAAACGAAAACTTATGGAACTCAGAAAAATCTTCCAAAATAGGACGGGCTAGATAATTTGATTATTGATCTACTGCAATTGGAATCATTATTTTATCACTTTCTTGTGATTTTTAACAATTGTTTTCGTGAGCAGAAAGTTTCTGTCTTTTTCAGCAAGATCAAATAATTATCATCCAAGAAGATCCTATAGGTCTTACTTGGCACAAACACTAATTAAAACATAAAACCACATCTAAACAGAGGCTAGATGATTTATTTATTACTAAACAGGAACAAAAATCAAGGAACAAAAATAAAATTGGGTTGCCTCCCAACAAGCGCTATCGTTTAACGCCCCTAGCTAGGCATGATGATTTCAATGATGCTCACATAAAAGATAAGAATTGAAACATAAAGAGGGCATCATGAAGAATATGACTAGCACATTTAAGTCTAACCCACTTCCTATGCATAGGGATTTTGTGAGCAAACAACTTATGGGAACAATAATCAACTAGCATAGGAAGGCAAAACAAGCATAACTTCAAAACTTTAAGCACATAGAGAGGAAACTTGATATTATTGGAATTCCTACAAGCAAATATTCCTCCATCATAATAGTTTTCAGTAGCATAATGAATGAATTCAACAATATAACTAGCACCTAAAGCATTCTTTTCATGATCTACAAGCATAGAAATTTTATTACTCTCCACGTAAGCAAAATTCTTCTCATTCGGAATAGTGGGAGTATCATAAGAGACTCGAATACTATAAATTGTTTCCACATTAAAAGAGTAATGTTCAGAAAAAGGTTAATCATAATCATGACAAGTTTTATAAATATAATCATCAGTACTCTTTATAGCATAAGTATCATCACAATAATCATCATAAGTAGGTGGCATGCTATCATCATAATAAATTTTCTCATCAAAACTTGGGAGGCTAAAAATATCATCTTCATTAAACATAGCATCCCCAAGCTTGGGACAAACATTAATTGCAGCAAATATATTCTCAAACATGTCATTCTCATCAAACATAGCATCCTCAAGCTTGGGCCTTTTCATATCATAAGCATAATCACTATCATCATTAATAGTATGGATAGCACCAATAGTATAGCAATTATCATCATCACAATGAGTAATAGGAGCAACATCATTTGGGAGGGATACTGATACGTCTCCAACGTATCTATAATTTTTGATTGCTCCATGCTATATTATCTTCTGTTTTGGACATTATTGGGCTTTATTATACACTTTTATATTATTTTTCGGACTAACCTATTAACCGGAGGCCCAACCCAGAATTGCTGTTTTTTGCCTATTTCAGAGTTTCGCAGAAAAAGAATATCAAACGGAGTCCAAACGGAATGAAACCTTCGGGAACGTGATTTCTGGAACGAACGTGATCCAGAGGACTTGGACCCTACGTCAAGAAAGCTACCAGGAAGCCACGAGGTAGGGGGCGCGCCTACCCCCCTGGGCGCGCCCTCCACCCTCGTGGGCCCCACGTTGCCCCACCGACGTACTCCTTCCTCCTATATATACCTACGTACCCCCAAACTACCAGATACGGAGCCAAAAACCTAATTCCACCGCCGCAACCTTTTGTACCCGTGAGATCCCATCTTGGGGCCTGTTCCGGAGCTCCGCCGGAGGGGGCATCGATCATGGAGGGCTTCTACATCAACACCATAGCCTCTCCGATGAAGTGTGAGTAGTTTACCTTAGACCTTCGGGTCCATAGTTATTAGCTATATGGCTTCCTCTCTCTTTTTGGATCTCAATACAATGTTCTCCCCCTCTCTTGTGGAGATCTATTCGATGTAATCTTCTTTTGCGGTGTGTTTGTTGAGACCGATGAATTGTGGGTTTATGATCAAGTTTATCTATGAACAATATTTGAATCTTCTGAATTCTTTTATGTATGATTGGTTATCTTTGCAAGTCTCTTCGAATTATCAGTTTGGTTTGGCCTACTAGATTGATCTTTCTTGTAATTGGAGAAGTGCTTAGCTTTGGGTTCAATCTTGCGGTGTCCTTTCCCAGTGACAATAGGGGCAGCAAGGCACGTATTGTATTGTTGCCATCGAGGATAACAAGATGGGGATTATATCATATTGCATGAGTTTATCCCTCTACATCATGTCATCTTGCTTAAAGCGTTACTCTGTTCTTATGAACTTAATACTCTAGATGCATGATGGATAGCGGTCGATGTGTGGAGTAATAGTAGTAGATGCAGGCAGGAGTCGGTCTACTTGTCTCGGACGTGATGCCTATATACATGATCATGCCTAGATATTCTCATAACTATGCTCAATTCTGTCAATTGCTCAACGGTAATTTGTTCACCCACCGTAAATACTTATGCTCTCGAGAGAAGCCACTAGTGAAACCTATGGCCCCCGGGTCTATTTTCCATCATATTAATCTTCCAACACTTAGTTATTTCCGTTGCCTTTATTTTACTTTGCATCTTTATCACAAAAATACCAAAAATATTATCTTATCATATCTATCAGATCTCACTCTTGTAAGTGACCGTGTAGGGATTGACAACCCCTTATCGCGTTGGTTGCGAGGATTTATTTGTTTGTGTAGGTGCGAGGGACTCGTGTGTAGCCGCCTACTGGATTGATACCTTGGTTCTCAAAAACTGAGGGAAATACTTACGCTACTTTGCTGCATCACCCTTTCCTCTTCAAGGGAAAACCAACGCAGTGCTCAATAGGTAGCAGATACCTTTCTACCTGTCGGGTGGTTGGTGCGACATATGCCAATGGATGGCTTATCATTGTGGGAGCCAATAAGACATCGCCGGTGCCTGGAAACGGGATGAGGCGAAGACATGCACGCCGGCGGATCTTACCCAGGTTCGGGGCTCTCCGAGGAGATAACACCCCTAGTCCTGCTCTGCGGGGTCTCCGCATGATCACTAGATCGGTAAAGGTAGCTACAATCGCCCCTAGAGCTGTTGGGTTCAAGGGAGAAGAAGAACAAGGCTAGCTCTTGCTTCTCTCTATCTCTATGGTGTGTGTGCTATGCTTAGAAGCTAACCCTTTGCATGGGTGCTCCGGGGGGTTTATATAGGCCTACCCCCCGGAGGTACAATTGTAATCCGGCTGGGCTCTGGACCCAGCCGTCAGCGTCTAGGCTCGCCGGATTCTCCGCCGGCTATTGGGGCCCGCCGACTGGTGGGTCCCGCCGGCTGCCGGCCTCTTGGTCGACAGGCCGGCCCCACCGCCTAGGGTCTTGTCGGCGGCTGCTTACTGTAGCCTCGCCTCCGATGACGAGGGCTTTGTCGAGGTAAGCATGGCTACAGTGGGCCGCCTCGGGGGCTTCTCACTGTAGCCTTACCTCGTCTTGTCTCCTTAATGGGGCTCCTGCTTCGAGGAAGGGAGTAGCCGGCTTCTGGGGGCCGGCTACACCCCTGTCCGACTGGGGGAGGCTGGGCCGCCTTCGCGCCTCTCTCTGGCAGAAGGGGCCCGCCGCCCGCGGGCCGTACAGGAGTCGGTCGTGGATGACGTTGAGGCTGGCATGGCTACAGTGTCGAGCCGCACAGGAGACGGTCATCCCACACGGCCTCCTGTGGCCACACCTGCCTCGGGCCTCGGGGGTAGTGGGCCGCACTGTGGCCACACCCCGTCTTGTCACCGTTATGTGGGTGTAGCTTGGGTGGTTGTGGTCTCGGCCGGCTCCTTGGAGTCGGTGCTTTTCTTGGCCGGCTTCCTGGAGTCGGCCGCCCCATAGTTGTCCTGGGGAGAGGTTGCTGAGGTTGGGTCGCCTTCCGGAAGTCGGCTTCAGAGGCAGCCGGCCAGGGAAGGCGGCCCAATGCTTGGAATGCTCGGAGGCCCAATGGCCTGATAATTTTTTCAGAAGAACCAGGGGCAGTCGGTTAGGCTACCCGTGGCCATTTACTCCGACAGTAGTCCCCGAAGCTGATTGGGCTTCGAGGTGGAGTAGGGGTTGAGAAGCTCGATCAGCTTCCTATCTTGACAAGCTGGCAGCTGGGAGCCGGCTTTGGTTAGGCGCGCCGCCTTGGTCGAAAACTTCCGGAGTCGGAGGGCGGGAGCTCGTCAGTGCGTGCACCGGGCCGCGGGCCGGCCACTGGCCGCCTGCGAACCACGTGGCCCCTCTTGGCCGGAAAGCCTGCCAGCCCACGCGCGCGACGGGACGTCGCCGCAGGGCGGGGGCCTGCCACGTCCGCGCCCGGTCCCAGGCGCGGATCGTCTGCATCCCGAAACAGCCCGCACATCTCATTGCGGCAGTTTCGGCTTGCCTTTATGCGCAATAATCGCGAGGCGTGGGGGGAGTGGGTGCAGTTAATCCCACGACTCCCCCCACGTCCGGCCTCCCCGGCCTCACCTCGCGAGGCTATAAGTAGGGGGAGGTGGAGGGCGGCAGGCCCTCGCACGCTCCTCCTACTTCCACCATCTTCTTCGCTCGCCTTCTCTTGCAACAGCGCCTCGCCGCCGCGCTCTTCCACCACACGTTTCCCCGCCGACGCGCTAGTTTTCGCCATGCCTCCCGCCACGGAGCAGTATGGCGGGGATTGGGACGGATCCAACGTCCACGAAGATCATGTCGAGTTCCTCCGCAATACACGGCGGCTGCCCGGCGCGGACAAGGTGGAGGTCCGTCTCGCGCCGGCGCGGGAAATCACGCCGGAGCCGCGGGAGGGCGAGCGGGTGGTTTTCCGCTCGCATTTCTTGCGCGGCATCGGCCTTCCAGTGAGCGCCTTCTTTCGCTCCTGGCTCGACTTCTACCAGCTCCAGCCGCACCACCTCACCCCAAACGCGGTGGTGCTGCTGTCCGCCTTCGTCACCCTGTGCGAGGGCTACCTCGGCGTCCTCCCCACCCTCGAGCTCTGGGGGGAGTTCTTCCAGTCAAAGCTGGGCACGCGCATGCAGGGCGTGCCGGCTCAGACTGGCGCCTTCATCGCGTCGCGGAGGTCGGTTGCCGACAACCCCTTCCCTGTCATCACGCTGATCCAATCGGTGAAGAAGTGGCAAAAATCGTACTTCTATGTGCGGAACATCGCCCCGCGGGGCGACTACATCAACCTGCCGGCTTACGTAGCCGGCCCACCGGCGGGCAGGCGGCCCCAGTGGTCCTTCCGGGTCGTGACTCTGACGCCGGCCGGGTCCGTCGCCGTCGCCCGAGTGCGGGAGCTGACCCAGTCGAAGAGCTTGACGGGGCCCGACCTGCTGGCCGCATTCGTCACGCGCCGGGTTCTTCCGCTCTAGAGCCGGCCTCATCTGATCTGTCAGATGAGCGGCCAGCTCGATCCGAGTCGAATGTGCACCAAGGAGATGCCGCGCGAGGAGGTCGCCTATATGGTGAACTACCTAGCGAACTGCAAGTTCACCGAAGAGTGGCAGTTCGGCAAGGAGCCATATAGCCGAGCCAATCCGCCGCCTACGGTATGTTCTCCTTGTCTCTTTTTCTTTATCTTTGCTTTGTTGCCGAGTTCCTCTTGGCCGACTCTAACTTAGTCGGTTTGCTTTTTGACAGAGCCCTCTGCTTCGGCCGGCCGGCGGGTCAGACGCGGAGCGTCGATTCGTCCCCGACCGGGCCGAACACGATCTGGAGGACCCCGACCTGGGGGCGGCCGGTATGGACGACAGCGTCGAGCCTGGTGGTGGCCAAGCCGGCGGCGAAGCAGGCGGCTCCGGGCTCGGAGTCACCTTTGACGACTGGCCGAACGACGATGAGGCCGAAGTCGCCCCGCGCCACCAGCCGGCATCTGGACGCGGCGCGGGTTCCTCCGCTGCACCGCCTGCTCGGGGCGGAGGTCAAAAGCATCGCGCCGCCCAGGGTTTGTTCGGCAGCCGGACGAAGAAACCCAGGGGTGGGGCGGCGGCCACCAGGCGGGAGGAGGCGGCCGCGAAGGCGGCTCGCTTCCGCAAGACGGTGAAGCAACCGCAGACCGTGTCGGCGTAAGTTCACTTTCTTTCGTATACTCTCTTTTTTTCTTTCTTTTTTCTGGTGGTTCCTGAACCCTTGTCTTTTTCTCCAACGATCAGAGCTCCGCTGTCGCTTGAGCGGGCGGCTGCCGCCTCCGTCGTCGAGTCGCCGAGGGGCTCTGGGAGCACCACCCGCCGCGTGGATCCCCGTGCCGACCTTCAGGAGGCGACAGAAAGGAACGCGCGGGAGGCGCGGGCGGAGCGAGAGGCGCGGGAGGCGGAGGCGCGGAAGGCGGCCGCCGCCCAGGCGGCACGGGAGGAGGAGGCGGCGAAGGTGCTCGCCGATGCCGCAGCCAGGGCCCAAGCAGAGGCTGCAGCTGCAGAAGCAGCGGGGGAGGTCTTGATGGTCACCCCTCTGCGCGTTGCGGCGCCGGGGTCCATGGAGCCCTCGCCAGAGGGAGCCAGCGGCGACCAGCCAGGGCTGGGGGGAAACGATGACGTCATCATCCTAGAGAGGGCGCCGGTGCCGACCCCGCCAACTGGGGCGGCTCAAGGCGGCCGGCCTGATCCGCCGCCTGCACAGTCGGCGGGGGGCGAGCCGGCCGCGAGGGCCGAGATGGCAGTCCGGATTCCGTCGAGCCGGCGCGCGGGGAAGGCCGCGTCGGAGCCACAAAAGGCCGCGTCGGAGCCGCAGCCGGCCGTGGGCTCCAGATCGTCGGCCCGGGATGCGGAGGCGGCCAGCGCTACCTCGGGGTGGACGCCAGGCGGAGGGACGGCCGTGGTGAACGTGGCTGCACAGGACGTCCGGACCCGGCTCCAGGGCCAAGCTGTGGCGCTGAGGCAGTTCACCGACGAGTTCCTCGCGACGCGGGCAGCCATCCGGGTTAGTATTCCCATCTTGCTTCTTCTTGATCTTGGTTTCTTCTTGATCTTGATTTCTTCTTGATCTTGATTTCTTCTTGATCTTGATTTCTTCCGTGGGGGCGCGTCAGCGCACCCACTGGGTGTAGTCCCCGAGTTCCGAGTCGGCTGCTGAGCAGGCGGCTTGGAACTTCTTGGTGGATTTGCCTTTGCTATTCTTGTTCTTACTTCGATCTTCTGCCCATCTTGCAGGACTACCACAATCTTCGAGCGGCCGCCTTCAACTCCCAGGCTCGGGAGCTGACTCAGAAGACCGCCGACCTTACTGAGAGCCGAGGTACGTGCTTTGTTGTTTATCTTATGTGGGGGCGCGTCAGCGCACCCACTGGGTGTAGTCCCCGAGATTCGGGCCGACTGCTGAGCAGTCGGGTCGGATCTTCCTTGACGACTTCTTCTTACTATTCTTTCTTTTCCTGCCGTCTCTACAGCGGCAAACGCCAGTCTGAGGGCGCAGCTGGGAGAGTCTCAGACTGCCCTTCGTGCCAAGGATGCCGAGCTCGCTGCCTTGGTGCAGGAACGCGACCGCCTGGCCAAGAAGTTGGCCGACCAGGAGGAAGGCCACAAGGTGGCACTGAAGGCGGTGCAGGACCGCGAAGCCGCCCTCCAGGCCGAGTACGAGACGGAGGCGGCTGGCTGGGCTGAGGCCAGGCAGACTTTGATCTCTGGCTATGGCCAGATCGAAGATCTGGTTGACGGTAAGCCGCCTACCTCTTCGTCCTTTCTTGCCATCTGCCACTTTGGCTCTTTTTCTGATTTGGTGCTCTTTTCTCCTTTTCTTCTTCTTTCTTGCGTAGAATATTTCCCTGGCTATTCTACTGCCGCCAACCAGACCATCGAGGCCCGTCGCCAAGCGCGAAGGCAGGCTGGCTTTGAGATCTCGCCAACCGCCGACCGTTCGCTGGAGGAGGAGCTCTTGGCGATCCAGGCGCGCATCCAGCCGGCTCACCGACTGCTCCGCCGTCTTCAGCGTGCCGGGGCGCAAGTCTTGGCCGCCCTCTGGCCCGGCCAAGTGGTTCCTCGCACCCCCAGTCGGACTGCCGACTGGCTGGATGTGGCAGTCGGCTGCTTCGAGGCTTGGAAGGCCTCAGCGGCTCACTCCGGCGCCAGGCGGGCGCTGGAGTTCGTCAAGGCCTGGTATCCCGGCCTGAGCCTGGACCAGCTGACTACCTGGCGGCAGAAAGCCGACACGGAGCTGGAGCCGGCGCGGCCGGCCATCATTCGGCGGGCTTCGGCGATCGCCGACTACACCGACACCAGCGTCTTCGCCCCCGAGGTGGACGACAACGGTGTCGCCCAGCCGGAGGAGTGGTTCGGTCTGAACCCGGCGGACGGTGAAGACTCGGCGGAGGAGATCGACTCCAGCGACGAGGGTGAAGAAGAGGAGAAGGAGGGTGAAGACGCCGAGCCGGCTGGTGGAGCAGCCGGCCAGCCTCAGCCTGACCGCACCTCCAGCACCACGTCGCGCGCGAGTGCGTCGCCTGCCGTAGGTGGTGGTCAAGCAGAGACCCGCTAGGCGGCCACTCCTTCAGCCGGCGAGGCCGCCTTCACCGACCAGCTCGGCCTCCGCACCGCGCCTTAGTCTGCCGTCTTTTGTTTTCCTGTCTAGTTACTTTTGGAACAATGTTTGGTTAAGTCTGCACAATTCCACCCACTGGGTGTATTCGAACTTATGTGTGTTGCCGGCCTGTTGGGGGCTTTATGTATATATAACTGATGCATGCATTTGGCCTTTCCTTGTACTTTGCTTTTTATCCTTCTGCTTTTTCCTTTGCCGCCCTCCCTTGGTTGCCGCCTCCCCAGTCCAACAGTTGCTCTGCAATCCGTAGCTGGAGGAGTGCTTGGCCAATTGGGGGGGGGGAGTACTCTAGCTTCGCTGGACTAAAGCTAAGTGTTTAGGAAGCCGGCCAGCCGGCTGTTTTGACAGCCGGCAGGCATGTTTGGAGGCCGTCTCTTTGCTATATAGGTTCGTTGTTCCTTAGCCATTTTTCGTGTGGGCATCCTTTCTGTCTTCCCTCTTGCTAGTCGGACAGTCAGTTCTTTGAGCTGCGACTTTCAACAAGAGAGGACTTGGGAGCCGGCGCACTACTTTTCTGACTTCAGGAAGAACTTTTAATATAGCTCGAGGCGGCCAGTCCCCGGGCCAACTAGTCGAACCCGGTGCCGGACAAGAAGTCAAATGTAATAATACATTCATGGATATGACATTCGTCATTCATAGATAAATAAAAGGCAGTCCCCGAGTACTGTTCGGGGGGCCTGTTGGTTCGTGCTTAATACAAAAGGGGTAGCATGATACATACTGCTTTCAACTGTAAAATCTTCTCAAGAGGTTTGCGTTCCGTGGTCGCTCCGACTCCTTGCCGGAGTCGTCTCTCTTGCGTGCTCTTGGTTTTTGCGCGTCGATCAAGTAGTAGGAGTCATTGCCGAGTGCCTTGCTGACGACGAAGGGACCTTCCCAAGGGGCCGAGAGCTTGTGCTGGCCGGCTATTCGCTGGATCACCCGGAGCACAAGGTCGCCCTCTTGGAAAGATCTTGGCTTGACCTTGCGGTTGTAGTAGCGGCGCAGCCCTTGCTGGTAGATGGCGGACCGGCTGAGTGCTAACAGCCGGCCTTCTTCCAGTAGGTCGACGCCGTCTTCTCTTGCTTCTTTGGCCTCTTCCTCCGTGTACATGGTGATCCGAGGCGAGTCGAACTCGATGTCTGTTGGGATGACAGCCTCGGCACCGTACACGAGAAAAAAAGGAGTGAAGCCGGTTGACTTGTTGGGTGTAGTGCGCAGACTCCAGAGGACAGCCGGCAGCTCATCGAGCCAGCAGCCGGCCGATCGCTCCAATGGTACAACCAGTCGGGGCTTGATGCCGGAGAGGATGAGTCCATTTGCTCGCTCGACCTGGCCGTTTGACTGCGGGTGGGCAACGGACGCTAGGTCCAGTCGGATGCCCTGCGTCACGCAGAAACGTGCCAGTGCTCCTTTGGCGAAGTTCGTGCCGTTGTCGGTGATGATGCTGTGCGGCACGCCTTACCGAGTAGTGATGTCGGTGATGAATGTCACGGCAGTCGGTCCGTTCAGCTTCTTGATCGGCTTTGCTTCGATCCACTTTGTGAACTTGTCCACGGCGACAAGTAGATGCGTCAAGCCGCCGCGGGCTGTCTTGAAAGGGCCCACCATGTCCAGTCCCCAGACGGCAAAAGGCCAAGTGAGGGGAATGGTCTTGAGTGCAGAAGCCGACAGGTGTTGTTTGGAACTAAAAACTTGGCATCCTTTGCAGCTCTTGACTATTTCTTTAGCATCCTCCAAGGCAGTCGGCCAGAAGAAACCATGGCGGAAAGCCTTGGCCACAAGTGATCTTGAGGCTGCGTGGTGGCCGCATTCGCCTTGGTGGATGTCTTTGAGGATTGCCACTCCTTTTTCTGGCTCAACGCAACGCTGGAAGACTCCAGTGACGCTGCGCTTCACAAGCTCTCTGTTGATTATTGTATATGCTGCGGCTCGTCGTTGCACTAGTCTTGCTGAGATCTCATCAGCCGGCAGCTCTCTGCTGACTAGGAACTTGAGGATGGGCTGGGCCCATGAGGGAGCTATGACTTCTTCTTCTATTAATGTAGCCACCATGACTCGGGTGGGTGGGTTGGGTGGCGTGGAGTTGGAGTCGGCCACCGCTTCTTGTGTCGTTGCAGTCCCCGGGCCGACTGCTGCAGTCCCCGGGCCGGGTTCTGAAGTCCCCGGGTCGGGTGCGACTATGGCAGTCCCCGGGCCAGTTGTCGAAGTCCCCGTGCCGCCTGCGGGGTTCTTCCAGTCAGATCCGGCTGTATCTGGCGCAGGCGGTACGAAGATGGAATCCGACTCTGGAGACGGCTTGATGGACGGCTTGAGGAGGCGCTGGAGGGAGACGCCAGTCGGTATGGCTTGTCGGGTGGAGCCGATCCGTGCTAGGGCATCTGCTTGGTCGTTGTCGGCCCTTGGCACGTGGAGGAACTCGCACCCTTCGAAGTATCCGTTGATCTGTTGGACGAGGAATCGATAGCTCGCCATGTTCGCGTCCTTGGCGTCCCAGTCGCCAGACAATTGCTGGACCACCAAGTCTGAGTCGCCGTAGCATAGGATCCGGCGTATGCCAAGCTCTTTGGCTAGCCGGAGCCCATGTACGAGCGCCTCGTACTCGGCCACGTTGTTGGAGGCGGCGAAGTGGATCTGCAGCGTGTACTTGAGCTTGTCGCCTTTGGGAGAGGTGAGGACGATGCCGGCTCCCAAGCCGGTGCGCATCTTGGACCCGTCAAAGTGCATCCGCCAATGGGTAGAGTCGGGAGCCGGCGGTAGGTACTGGGTCTCGGCCCAGTCGACGAGGAAGTCGGCCAGTGCTTGCGACTTGATGGCGGTGCGGGGTTGGTAGAAGATTGTGTAGGGCGCCAATGCAATGGCCCATTTGGCCACTCGGCCGGATGCATCCCGGCTGCCTATGATCTCGGCGAGCGGGGCAGTGCACATGACCGTGATGGGGTGCTCTTGGAAGTAGGGCTTCAGTTTCTTGGCAGCGAAGTACACCCCATAGCACATCTACTGGTAGTGCGGGTAGTTTTGCTTTGAGCTGGACAGCACTTCGCTGAGATAGTACACCGGCCTCTGGACTAGCTGGGCTCGGCATTCTTCTGGTCGCTGGACCACAACAACAGTGCTGACGACTCGGCTAGTCGCGGCGATGTAGAGGAGCATGGGCTCCTTTTCAGTCGGCGCTGCCAGGACAGGCGGAGTGGTCAGCATTTTCTTCAACTCATGGAAGGCTTGGTCGGCTTGATCATTCCACTCGAAGTGAGTGGACTTCTTCATGAGTCGGTACAGGGGGAGAGCCTTCTCTCCTAGTCGGCTGATAAAACGGTTCAGGGAGGCTAAGCAGCCAGTGAACTTCTGCACATCTCGCAGCTTGGTGGGAATCTCCATCCTCTCGATGGCCTTGATCTTGACGGGGTTGCACTCGATGCCGCGTTCGGAGACCAGGAAGCCTAGCAGCTGGCCGGCTGGCACTCCGAACACGCACTTCTCGGGGTTGAGCTTGATTTGGAATCGGCGTAAGTTGGCGAATGTCTCTTTCAGGTCTTCCAGCAAGGTACCGCGCTTCTCTGTCTTTACCACAATGTCGTCTACATAGACGTGGGCATTTCTGCCGAGTTGTTTCAAGAGGCATTTCTGCATGCAACGCTGAAAAGTGGCACCGGCATTTCTCAAGCCGAATGTCATAGTCAGGTAGCAGAAAGCTCCAAAGGGTGTGATGAAGGCGGTCTTCAGGCGGTCCGCTGGATCCAACTTGATCTGATGGTACCCTGAGTACGCATCCAAAAAACTTAACAGCTCGCATCCGGCTGTGGAGTCTATCACTTGGTCAATTCGTGGCAGAGCAAACGGATCCTTTGGGCAGGCCTTGTTCAGACTGGTGTAGTCTATACACATACGCCACTTGTTGTTTTTCTTCAAAACCAGAACTGGGTTGGCGAGCCATTCTGGAAAGAACACCTCCATGATAAAGCCAGCGGCGAGGAGCCGGGCTATCTCTTCTCCCACAATTCTTCGCTTCTCTTCTGACAGTCGGCGGAGGGGTTGCTTGACCGGCTTCGCATCAGCTCGGACATGTAATTTGTGCTCGGCGAAATCCTTCGGGACACCCGGCATGTCCTTTGGGGACCATGCAAAGATGTCTCGATTCTCACGGAGGAAGTCGACGAGCTCGCCTTCCTATTTACTGTCCAAGTTCGCCCCAATGACGGCGAACCTCTCCGGGTTCTCCGGGTCCAGGGGTATCTTCTTCGTCTCTTTGGCAGGCTGGAAAGAGCCCTGCGCATCACAATCTTTGGGGTTGGGGGACAAGGCCGGCTGCTTGCCGGCCATGGCCACAACCCGTTCCAACATCTTCTTCTCTTCTGCCACCACGAGGGACTCGGCCAGCCGGCTACTGGCCATGGCGCACTCGATGGACTTCTTGTAGTCGCCGGCTACCGTGATGATCCCCTTCGAGCTCGGCATCTTCATCTTCAGGTAGGCGTAGTGGGGCACAACCATGAACTTGGCCAGAGCAGGTCGGCCAAGCAGTGCATGATAGGGGCTCTCCAAATCCACTACCTCGAACCATATTGCTTCTCGGCGGAAATGGTCTTTGTCTCCGAAGAGAACATCCATTTTGATCTTGCCGATTGGGGAGCAAGACAGGCCGGGGACGATGCCATGGAAGACGGTGCGGCTCGGCATGAGCTGCTTTGCTTTGATGTTCAGCTTCTCCATGGTATCGCGGTACAGTATGTTGATACTGCTTCCGCCGTCTATCAGGACGCGGGAAAATCTGGCAGCTCGCCTCTCCGTTGCGAGGGTGACGTCCAAGACCATTGCATAGGAGCCAGGCGAAGGCATCACCTCTGGGTGGTCGGCCTGGCTCCAGCTGATTGGATTCTCTGACCAGTGCAAGAACTCGGGGGCGCTAGTGGCGACTGCATTCACTTCTTGGTGCTGTCGGCGTCGGCTGCGCTTGTCATCGGCTTGACTGGTGAAGACGACGTAGGCGGCGTGCTCTTCGGGGAATTCGTCTTGGATGGCGCCGACTGCCGGCCGAGCCGCCGGCTGCTGAGGGGCTGGAGGCGGCGGGCCGGGAGGCGGAGGCGGCAGCATCCCCTCGCCCTTGGTGATGCGGGTGAGCCAGTGGCATTTCCGAGTTGTGTGGTTGGACGGCTTCGCGCCACTGTGGAACTTGCAGGGGGCGTCGAGAGCTTGCTCGTAGGAGAAAGACGCCTGCCAAGCCGGCCTTCCACCCTTCTTCTTGGGAGCGGGCCGTTCTTCGGGCTGCTCGTCTTCAACTGTGGCCACCTGCCGACTGGAGGAAGTCGGCATGGGGGCCTTGCGCTTGTGATCGTTCTGGTAGGGGCGCCGATTGGGGTCGCCAGCCGGCGTCTTGGGAGCCGGGGCAATAACCTTCCTCGAGGCGTCTACTCGAAGCTCGGTCTTCATCGAGGAGTCGGCCGTGGCGTACTTGTCCGCGATGACCAGCAACTCATCGAGGGTAGCCGGCTCGTCGCAGAGGAGTCAGTGCTTGAGGAGGGTGCCCTCTCGGCACCCGGCGGTGAAGTACTCGATGGCCTGGACCTTGTGCACCCCCTCGCGGGAGTTGCGGAGCTTGGCCCATCGCGTGAGGTAGTCGCGGGTCGACTCGTTGGGCCCTTGGACACAGAGGGAGAGCTGGCGAGGCTTGGGAGGCTGCTTGTAGGTGCTGGTGAAGTTGCGGACGAAGACTTCGGTGAAGTCCAGCCAACTGTTGATGCTGTAGGGCTTGAGGCTGTTGAGCCATGTGCGCGCCGTGCCTTGCAGCATGAGGGGGACGTACTTCACGGCGACGCGCCGATTGCCGTTGGCTATGCTGACGGCCGTGGAGTAGTCGATGAGCCAATCTTCCGGCTTCACCGAGCCGTTGTACTTGGGCGTGTCTCTGGGGAGCGAGAACCCTTTGGGGAAGGGCTCGTCGCGGATGCGGGGGTCAAAGCATGGCGGGCCAACATCGTCTTCTTCTTCTAACGCCAAGGATCGAGCAAGGCGGTCGATCCTGTGGCGGGCGTCGTTCTCGCCGACTCCTTCTCGGCGGCCGAGTCGGTCGCCAAGAGTCGGGTGTGTGATAGGCGGCGGAGTGAGGCGTCTTTCTCTTCGAGGC
Source organism: Aegilops tauschii subsp. strangulata (assembly GCF_002575655.3). Lineage (NCBI taxonomy): Eukaryota > Viridiplantae > Streptophyta > Magnoliopsida > Poales > Poaceae > Aegilops > Aegilops tauschii. The sequence continues at coordinate 494,522,404 of NC_053039.3, forward strand.
GGGGGAGGAGGCGGATTTCCTTGGTGTTCAACCGCTCGAGGGCGGCCTTCCGCGTCGCGCTTGATGGTAATGCGAGTCCGGCTGCGGCTGGCAGCCGGCTCCTTGTCTTTCTTCTGGTGTGCACCGCTCACAGTCGGCGAGCGGGACGTCGCCGCGTGCTCCCGGCGCGGGGGGTGACTATCAGCACGGGCGCCGGCTTCGTGTCGTTCCGCAGCCGCGTCGATCAGCTGCTGGATCCGTCTTGTCATGTAAGGGAGCTCATCGGCTCCCAGCCCATTAAGCTCTTCTGCAGCTGCCTGGGCGGCTCGCAGATTCTCGAGCGGGGTGGCGTAGACGGGGCGATCTGCCCCCAGCATGCTGGCGATGGCCGCGCCGCGCTTCTGGACGAAGCCGGCTCGGCTCGGGCCGCTAGGCGGCGGTGTACCGAAGGCGGCGCGGTCGACTTCGCGCTGGTGGGCCTCGGTGAGGCGTCTCATGGAGGCTATCTTCTGGCCCTCCGCGATGAGGGCGAGGCGGCGTGCCTCCAGGGTCTCGGCGTCGGCATCGGCCGGGATGGGGACGGAGAGGTCCTGCATCGTCGCTTGCAGGGCGTCGTGGCCGTTCTCGCCCGAGTTGGCGACGTGGCTGATGATCAGCACTTCGGTGACAGCGCTGCTGCCGCTGTCAGCTCGAGGGAGGGGGTCGTCGAAGACCACCACGTCGGAGGGGTAGGCGTCAAGCGATGCTGTGTCGGAGTCGACAAGCATCGGGTCGGTGGAGCCGACCGACTCCATATCTGCAGCAGGCTCGCTGGAGATGTGAAGCTGGTCGAGGAGGCTGACGAGGCGGCTCTCGGGGTAGTCTGTGCCTGCGTCGGACGCAGGCTCGTCGGAGATGCGAGTTTCGCCGAGCAGATCGGCGAGGCAGCTCGCAGCGCAGGCGTCGTCGACGCCTTGCAGCGCGTCGAGGCAAACTCCATCGGGCACAGCAGGCTGGCTGCGCTTGCGGGGAGGAAGAGGGTTCCCGTCCAGAACAGGTCTCCGGACGACGGTGCACCTGGCCCCACGGTGGGCGCCAAATGTCGGGTGGTTGGTGCGACATATGCCAATGGATGGCTTATCATTGTGGGAGCCAATAAGACATCGCCGGTGCCTGGAAACGGGATGAGGCGAAGACATGCACGCCAGCGGATCTTACCCAGGTTCGGGGCTCTCCGAGGAGATAACACCCCTAGTCCTGCTCTGCGGGGTCTCCGCATGATCACTAGATCGGTAAAGGTAGCTACAATCGCCCCTAGAGCTGTTGGGTTCAAGGGAGAAGAAGAACAAGGCTAGCTCTTGCTTCTCTCTATCTCTATGGTGTGTGTGCTATGCTTAGAAGCTAACCCTTTGCATGGGTGCTCCGGGGGGTTTATATAGGCCTACCCCCCGGGGGTACAATTGTAATCCGGCTGGGCTCTGGACCCAGCCGTCAGCGTCTACGCTCGCCGGCTTCTCCGCCGGCTATTGGGGCCCGCCGACTGGTGGGTCCCGCCGGCTGCCGGCCTCTTGGTCGACAGGCCGGCCCCACCGCCTAGGGTCTTGTCGGCGGCTGCTTACTGTAGCCTCGCCTCCGATGACGAGGGCTTTGTCGAGGTAAGCATGGCTACAGTGGGCCGCCTCGGGGGCTTCTCACTGTAGCCTTACCTCGTCTTGTCTCCTTAATGGGGCTCCTGCTTCGAGGAAGGGAGTAGCCGGCTTCTGGGGGCCGGCTACACACCTGTCCGACTGGGGGAGGCCGGGCCGCCTTCGCACCTCTCTCTGGCAGAAGGGGCCCGCCGCCCGCGTGCCGTACAGGAGTCGGTCGTGGATGACGTTGAGGCTGGCATGGCTACAGTGCCGAGCCGCACAGGAGACGGTCATCCCACACGGCCTCCTGTGGCCACGCCTGCCTCGGGCCTCGGGGGTAGTGGGCCGCACTGTGGCCACACCCCGTCTTGTCACCGTTATGTGGGTGTAGCTTGGGTGGTTGTGGTCTCGGCCGGCTCCTTGGAGTCGGTGCTTTTCTTGGCCGGCTTCCTGGAGTCGGCCGCCCCATAGTTGTCCTGGGGAGAGGTTGCTGAGGTTGGGTCGCCTTCCGGAAGTCGGCTTCAGAGGCAGCCGGCCAGGGAAGGCGGCCCAATGCTTGGAATGCTCGGAGGCCCAATGGCCTGATAAATTTTTTCAGAAGAACCAGGGGCAGTCGGTTAGGCTACCCGTGGCCATTTACTCCGACACTACCTTTGCTTCTCCGTCTTTTATTTTTCTTCTTCACATCATGTGTGGGTTTAACCCTCCTTTTTGAGCTCCTTATTGATGAGATTGGTTGAATAAAAGGCTCCTCCAACTTACCTGATTCGTCATAAGAAATAATAGGAGGATATTGGGAAGTCTCTTCCCTTTCATTAGTATTCTCTTCATCTTCTATTTGTTTTCTTGTCTTTATGTAATTGGCAATATAAGGATTTTCAATGCAATTCACCGCACAATACATATAAATTTCTTCTAGATCAATATCGAGGAATTTCTCAAGGTTATATTATGGAATATGCTTAGTTTTACGTTTCATTTCTTCATAACCCAAAAGCAAACTAAGTTCATTATGATGTGCAAGGGAAATCAAATCATCACAATTTTTGGACACGATACGATCATGAAACAATTTGCATTGGAGATTTAAATGACCATGTTCATTGCAAAGTTCACAAGTGTGGCAAAGATATTTTAAATTTTCAGCACAAACATCTAGCCTTTCTTGCAACCATTTGGTTTCTAAATACTTATGCCTCTTGCAAAATCTATCTTCCCTATTTGGTGTGTACTTGCAAACTCTATGCACTCCACAAAAATTGATATGCTTATAAGAGACATTTTCATCATGACTAGTGCAATCATCATTAGTACCATGGATATTCAAAGAGTTCATACTAACAACATTGCAATCATGCTCATCATTCAAATATTTAGTGCCAAACATTTTATAGACTTCTTCTTCTAGCACTTGAGCACAATTTTCCTTTCCATCATTCTCACGAAAGATATTAAAAAGATGAAGCGTATGAGGCAAACTCGATTCCATTTTTTTTGTAGTTTTATTTTATAAACTAAACTAGTGATAAAACAAGAAACAAAAAGATTCGATTGCAAGATCTAAAGATATTCCTTCAAGCACTCACCTCCCCGGCAACGGCGCCAGAAAGAGCTTGATGTCTACTACGCAACCTTCTTCTTGTAGACGTTGTTGGGCCTCCAAGTGTAGAGGTTTGTAGGACAGTAGCAAATTTCCCTCAAGTGGATGACCTAAGGTTTATCAATCCGTGGGAGGTGTAGGATGAATATGGTCTCTCTAAACAACCCTACAACCAAATAACAAAGAGTCTCTTGTGTCCCCAACACACCCAATACAATGGTAAATTGTATAGCTGCACTAGTTCGGCGAAGAGATGGTGATACAAGTGCAATATGGATGGTAGATAAAGGTTTTTGTAATCTGAAAATATAAAAACAGCAAGGTAGCAAGTGGTAAAAGTGAGCGTAAATGGTATTGCAATGCTAGGAAACAAGGCCTAGGGTTCATACTTTCACTAGTGCAAGTTCTCTCAACAATAATAACATAATTGGATCATATAACTATCCCTCAGCATGCAACAAAGAGTCACTCCAAAGTCACTAATAGCGGAGAACAAACGAAGAGATTATGGTAGGGTACGAAACCACCTCAAAGTTATTCATTCGGATTGATCTATTCAAGAGTTCGTACTAGAATAACACCTTAAGACACAAATCAACCAAAACCCTAATGTCACCTAGATACTCCAATGTCACCTCAAGTATCCGTGGGTATGATTATATGATACGCATCACACAATCTCAGATTCATCTATTCAACCAACACAAAGAACTTCAAAGAGTGCCCCAAAGTTTCTACCGGAGAGTCAAGACGAAAACGTGTGCCAACCCCTATGCATAAGTTCACGGAACTCGCAATTTGATCACCAAACCATACATCAAGTGGATCACGTGATATCCCATTGTCACCACAGATTAGCACATGCAAGACATACATCAAGTGTTCTCAAATCCTTAAAGACTCAATCCGATAAGATCACTTCAAAGGTAAAACTCAATCCATTACAAGAGAGTAGAGGGGGAGAAACATCATAAGATCCAACTATAATAGCAAAGCTCGCGATACATAAAGACCGTACCACCTCAAGAACACGAGAGAGAGAGAGAGAGATCAAACACATAGCTACTGGTACATACCCTCAGCCCCGAGGGTGAACTACTCCCTCCTCGTCATGGAGAGCGCCGGGATGATGAAGATGGCCACCGGTGACGGATCCCTCTCCGGCAGGGTGCCGGAACAGGGCCCCGATTGGTTTTTGGTGGCTACAGAGGCTTGCGGCGGCGGAACTCCCAATCTATTGTGCTCCCCGATGTTTTTAGGGTATATGGATATATATATAGGCGAAAGAAGTCGGTCAGGGGAGCCACGAGGGGCCCATGAGGGTGGGGGCCCGCCCAAGGGGGTAGGGCGCGCCTCCCTGCCTTGTGGCTTCCTCGACGCTTCCCTGATGTCTACTCCAAGTCTCCTGCATTGCTTCCGTTCCAAAAATAACTCTCCCGGAGGTTTCAATCCGTTTGGACTCCGTTTGATATTCCTTTTCTTCGAAATACTGAAATAGGCAAGAAAACAGCAAGTTGGGCTGGGCCTCCGGTTAATAGGTTAGTCCCAAAAATGATATAAAAGTGTATAATAAAGCCCATTAAACAGCCAAAACAGAATATATAATAGCATGAATACTTCATAAATTATAGATACGTTGGAGACGTATCAGCCATCAAGCGGTCGGTCTGCATCGAAGGTGCGCGGATGGCCTTCGCCCGTGTCAAGGTGCAGTGGGCGAAGATGGACGCCGTCAAGCTCGCGACCGAGGACCGCCCGTGGGCAACGAGCACCGCACGCCCGAGCGGTATTTTGATGATGTCCTGAAGGGATCCCGCATTGTAGAGGGCCAGTGTTCGAAAGACATTATCTTTGGATGAAGTCATTCATGTTATCCCTTCCTGTATTATGAAACAAAGCTGTTATGTAATATAATGCTTGTTGCTTTAAAATTTTACCTCCTGTGCGGCCGTTTTGTTAAATCTGAGAGTTGGCCAGTCGTCGGCTTCAGCCCCCATGTAGGTAGTACGGGGGTGTTCGGGATGGAATCTAAACACTCCTGATCCAATAGTTTGGTCCTTGAAGGAGGTGTTTAGCGCAATGAACCAGGCAATCAGACTATGTGGCTTTATCACCCTCACTTAGCCATAGGAGTTTGACAATAGAGATGTACGCGCAACCCCTAGTTAGTATTTAATCCAGACTAGGGTGCTGTAAACACCAGATCGGGTAGAGGCCGATTCATCGCATAATGCGGAAAAAATCGCAAAAGATTGTTAACCTCCGAATAGCTGACCCGCTCTCGCCGCATCATGACAGTCAGTTTTTGGCTTTCTCTACTGAGGTGTTTGCTCGGATAAACCAGAAACACAATCGCAGTAGTTCTCCCTTTACTACCTTAGCCAATAGGACGGAACGTAAGGTAGCAAGCACAGGAGCCGGGCAACCCAACTATTGACCAAAGGCATGATTCGGAGCCGATGCATATAATGCTAAAATTCGGAGTGCCGAACTGTGCTGTAAAAAGTGTTCGGACTTTGTTGTCGTAGTATACAGCACAATGAAGCCCCTGGTGAATTAAAGCGTACCAAAGTGTACGGGTGCAATCGATAAGAATAATAAAATGAAGTAGTAAGCTAGTGCCACGTAAGTTGGGCCGCAAACTGTTTTCATTATAATTTGATTGATACGTCAAAGCGTATTTGTACAATTAGTGCGATAAGCAACCTGGCTATTTAACATGCCAAGACCAAGGGGGAGCTGCGTGCGGGTCCTGAAAATAGGTAGAATGATCATTAAGAAGAACATCTAGAGATTCCCCCACACCTCTCTACTGCTTGCCGCGTTGGTATATCTATCCTTCGAAAGGACCGATGATCAGGCCGTCGGGAAGGGCCTGTGAAAAAGAGACCAAAAATGGTAAAAAGGAAAAGGAAAATTATATGTGTGAGCCGTATGATGGGCCACAATAAAGTTACGCCTCCGTCTATGCCCATGGTATTTTGAGTGTGTAGTTATGTAAGCGCGGTACGTATGTGATACGTCTCCAACGTATCTACTTTTCCAAACACTTTTGCCCTTGTTTTGGACTCTAACTTGCACGATTTGAATGGAACTAACCCGGACTGACGCTGTTTTCAGCAGAATTGCCATGGTGTTATTTTTGTGCAGAAATAAAAGTTCTTGGAATGACCTGAAACTTCACGGAGAATATTTTTGATATTAATAAAAAATACTGGCGAAAGAATCCAAGCCAGGGGGCCCACATCCTGTCCACGAGGGTGGGGGCGCACCTACCCACCTGGGTGCGCCCCCTGCCTCGTGGGCCCCCTGGTGCTCCACCGACCTCAACTCCAACTCTATATATTCACGTTCGGGGAGAAAAAAATCAAAGAGAAGGATTCATCGCGTTTTACGATACGGAGCCGCCGCTAAGCCCTAATCTCTCTTGGGAGGGCTGATCTGGAGTCCATTCGGGGCTTCGAAGAGGGGAATCCGTCGCCATCGTCATCATCAACCTTCCTCCATCACCAATTTCATGATGCTCACCGCCGTTTGTGAGTAATTCCATCGTAGGCTTGCTGGACGGTGATGGGTTGGATGAGATTTACCATGTAATCAAGTTAGTTTTGTTAGGGTTTGATCCCTAGTATCCACTATGTTCTGAGATTGATGTTGCTATGACTTTGCTATGCTTAATGCTTGTCACTAGGGCCCGAGTGCCATGATTTCAGATCTGGAACTATTATGTTTTCATGAATATATGTGAGTTCTCGATCCTATCTTGCAAGTCTATAGTCACCTACTATGTGTTATGATCCGGCAACCCTGAAGTGACAATAATCGGGACCACTCCCGGTGATGACCGTAGTTTGAGGAGTTCATGTATTCACTATGTGTTAATGCTTTGGTCCGGTACTCTATTAAAAGGAGGCCTTAATATCCCTTAGTTTCCATTAGGACCCCGCTGCCATGGGAGGGTAGGACAAAAGATGTCATGCAAGTTCTTTTCAATAAGCACGTATGACTATATTCGAAACACATGCCTACATTATATTGATGAATTGGAGCTAGTTCTGTGTCACCCTATGTTATAACTATTGCATGAGGAATCGCATCCGGCATAATTCTCCATCACCGATCCAATGCCTACGAGCTTTTCACATATTGCTCTTTGCTTAGTTACTTTTCCGTTGCCACTGTTACAATTACTACAAAACTGCTATTGTTACTTTTGCCACCGTTACCGTTACTTCCATACTACTTTGCTACTAAATACTTTGCTGTAGATACTAAGTTATCCAGGTGTGGTTGAATTGACAACTCAACTGCTAATACTTTAGAATATTCTTTGGCTCCCCTTGTGTCGAATCAATAAATTTGGGTTGAATACTCTACCCTCGAAAAATGTTGCAATCCCCTATACTTGTGGGTTATCAGTACAACACCATTTGGTCGGGACGGAGACGGAGCCAAATTGCTAGTCGAGCTCTTGACGAGCTGGACTGCCCTGCTGTAGAGTAGTCCGGACTCGTTTGACAGTGTCCGGGAGCTTGGCCGCCGAGTTAAGGTTCTGCTTGATAAGGTCGCTTTGTACTTCTGCTGCCAGAGCTGCGGTGTGCTCCTCGGTATGGAGGGAGCCCTCCGTGTTTTCATTGACTGTTATGACACCGCGTGGTTCGGGCATCTTGAGTTTGAGATAAGCATAGTGTGGCACCGCATTGAATCGGGCAAATACAGTTCGTCCGAGCAGTGCATGATAACCGCTGCGGAAGGGGGCGATATCGAAGACCAAATCCTCGCTTCAGAAGTTGTCCGGAGATCCGAAGACGACTTCCAATGTGATTGAACCCGTGCAGCGAGCCTCTACACCTGGTATTACTCCTTTAAAGGTAGTTTTTGTGGGCTTTATCCTTGATGGATTGATGCCCATTTTGCGGACTGTATCTTGATAGAGCAGGTTGAGGCAGCTGCCACCATCCACAAGGACTCGCGTGAGGTGGAATCCATCAATGATTGGGTCAAGGACCAGTGCGGCTGAACCGCCATGATGGATACTGGTCGGATGGTCCCTGCGATCGAAAGTGATCGGGCAGGACGACCATGGGTTGAATTTTGGGGCGACTGGCTCCATCGCATAGACGTCCCTGAGTGCACGTTTGCGCTCCCTCTTGGGGATATGGGTAACGTATATCATGTTCATAGTTTTAACCTGGGGGGACTTCTTCTGTCCCCCAGTGTTCGATGGACGGGGCTCCTCGTCGTCGTCCTCACTTTGCGACCCCTTCTCCTTGTTCTCGGCATTTAACTTGTCGGCCTGTTTAAAGACCCAACAACTTTTGTTGGTATGATTGGCTGGTTTGTCGGGGGTGTCGTGGATCTGACATGGACGATCGAGTATGCGGTCCAAGCTAGATGAGCCCGGATTGTTCCTTTTAAATGGCTTTTTCCGCTGGCCGGACTTGGAGCCACTGAATCCGGCGTTGACCGCCGTGTCATCGATATTATCACCGTTGCTTCGACGCTTGTGCCTGTTGCGTCGGGGCTTGCCGTTGCTATTTCTGGGTTCAGAGGTGCCAGGTTCGCTTGAACTATTGTTGCTATGGGCTAGCCAGCTGTCTCCACCCGCGCAAAAGCGGGTCATGAGTGTCGTGAGGGCTGCCATGGACTTCGGCTTTTCCTGGCCGAGGTGTCGGGCGAGCCATTCATCGCGGATGATGTGCTTAAAGGCCGCTAGGGCTTCGGCATCCGGACAGTCAACGATCTGGTTCATTTTAGTTAGGAACCTAGTCCAGAATTTCCTAGCTGACTCTCCGGGCTGTTGAACTATGTGACTTAAGTCATCGGCATCCGGAGGTCGGACGTATGTACCTTGGAAGTTGTCGCGGAAGGCGTCTTCCAATTCCTCCCAGCTGCCAATGGAGTTTTCAGGCAGGCTGTTCAACCAGTGCCGAGCTGGTCCCTTGAGTTTTAGCGGGAGGTATTTGATGGCATGAAGATCACCACCGCGGGCCATATGAATATGGAGAATAAAATCCTCAATCCATACCGCGGGATCTGTTGTTCCATCATATGATTCGATATTCACGGGTTTAAACCCTTCTGGGAATTCGTGCTCCATTACTTCATCAGTGAAGCAGAGGCGGTGTGCGGTGCCTTTATATCGGGCCAAGTCCCGGTGTAGCTCGGATGGAGTCCGTCTGCGGTTTTCGGCCCGGGCATGATTATGCTTGTCCCGTCCGGCTAGATAGCCGTCGTCGCGCGTCGGGGCACGCCTCCACGATCCATAGATCGATCTGGTGGCTGAGAGCAGGGAATTTTACGTCCCACCCACCACCCACTTCATAGCCACCGTCGAGGACTTAACTGACATGCTCGACTACGGCTCCGAAGACATCGACGGTATGGACGCCGATGCTGGAGAGGAGCAGGCGGAAAACCCGCCGTTTACCGGACGCTGGACGGCCACCTCTTCGTATGACATGTACATGCTGGACGCACCCAAAGAGGGTAACGGCGATGATAAAGAAGATCCAGTCGAGGATAAACCTCCTGAAACATAGCCCAAGCACCGACGTCAGCGGCACCGCTCTAAATCACGCCGTGGAAAAGATAGCAATACCGGCACCAGAGACAACATCACTCCGGATGATGCCGAAGACAAAGAAGACCCCGTCGAGCCAACCTTCGAATAGGACGATCGGGAAGATCGGCAAGTTAGCCCTGATGTATAGGCCGTAAACGAAGACTCGGAGGACAGCAATTATCTTCCACTCTCCGAGGACGAGGTGAGCCTCGGCGACGAGGAATTTATCGTGCCTGAGGAACTCTCGAGCAGGAGCGCTTTAAGCGCCGCCTAATTGCCACTACAAGGAGCCTGAAAAAGAAGCAGCAACAGCTTCAAGCTGATCAAGATCTGCTCAACAACAGATGGACTAATGTCCTGGCAGCCGAGGAATACGGCCTCGAGCGCCCAACCAAAAGTTACCCGAAGCGCAAATTGCTACCTCAATTCGATGACGAGGCACTTGAGCCTATACCATCAGCGCGTAATATGGCTGACCAACCTCATCCGGCTCTCCCGTACTGGGCTTAGCGGCCGCAGATAGTCCGGCAGGCTCGATAATCCCATCTTCGGACCTGGTGATGCGCTCCGGATCTAGGGCAGCGTAGAGGTTGGGGTCATGAACCCTTGGAAGATCAAGTCTCCTCGGATATCAGCGACATAGTCCAGGTTTCCAAAACTAATCTCGTGACCTGGGGCGTAGCTGTCGATCTGCTCTAGATGGGCAAGTGAGTTGGCCCGCAGTGCGAAGCCGCCGAACGCAAAGATCTGAATGGGGAAGAAAACCTCCGCTAGGGCAGCATTGTTGTAGATGATTGATGGAGCCATCGAGCCTTCTGACGACGTCATAGTGGAAATCTCAATGAAAGCACCAATGTCGGTGTCAAAACCGGCGGATCTCGGGTAGGGGGTCCCGAACTGTGCGTCTAGGGTCGATGGTAACAGGAGACGGGGGACACGATGTTTACCCAGGTTCGGGCCCTCTTGATGGAGGTAATACCCTACTTCCTGCTTGATTGATCTTGATGAATATGAGGATTACAAGAGTTGATCTACCACGAGATCATAATGGCTAAACCCTAGAAGTCTAGCCTATATGGTTGTGATTTTGACTGCCTCTACATACTAAACCCTCCGGTTTATATATACACCGGAGGAGCCTAGGGTTGTACAGAGTCGGTTTACAAAGGAAGGAATCTACATATCCAAACGCCAAGCTTGCCATCCAGGCAAAGGAGAGTCCCATCCGGACACGGGAAGAAGTCTTCTGTCTTGTATCTTCATAACCCATTAGTCCGGCCCATGTTACATAGTCCGGACGCCCGAGGACCCCTTAATCCAGGACTCCCTCACCGTACCCAGAAGGGTTGACAACCCCTTTAACACGTGGGGTTGCGAGGATTTGTTATCTGTGTGCAGGGGCTGTTTACGTTGTGTTGCTTGGTTCTCCTACTGGTTCGATAACATTGGTTTCATATCTGAGGGAAATACCTACCGCCATTGTGCTGCATCATCCCTTCCCCATGGGGAAATACCGACGTAGCTTCAAGCGACATCAACAGCCCGGGTGTTTAAGGCCGGTTTGAGGTGCCCGAGTGGGTCGACTTTTTTGACCGATCAGTGACCGGGCGACCTGCCCGGGAGTTTGAGGGACCCGGCTGTAGATGCTCTAAGAGCATCTCCAGCCGCGCTCCCAACAGGCCCCAAGGCGACTTTTTTCGCGCCGGCGCCAAAAAAACCCCAGTCGCGCCCCCAAGACGCTGAAATCTGCCGGCTCGGCCCGTTTTTGGGCCCAGCGATCCCAGGCCGAACCCAGCGCACTAGGGGATTCTCGGGGGCTCCGGCGAAAGGGGAAAACACGCCTGGTCCACACTGTGAGACAAAAAGTCAAGGCAATCGTCCAGATTGGCCCCCCATCCCCGCGCGCTCGGCCACCACCCTGTCGATCCCGGCGCTGCCCTCCGCCCAGCACCGCTAGATAGGCCATTCCCCGCCGGAAAAGAGAGAATGTTTTGCCGCGGCAACCTCTCCACCACCTTCCGGGTGAGTTTTCCGGCGCTCTGGCCGCGCAAGGCGGTATACCAGCAGCTGTGCGCCCACCATGCCTGCCAGGTCTTCGGCGATGGACTTGCACGACAAGGAGGCGCTCCCGGCACTGCTGGAGGAGGAAGCCGATGCCGATCCAGGACGAGGAGCATCTCATGGCCCTCGCCGCCCTCGCCCGCCTGCTCGCGAGCAATGAAAAGCCGCGGCGAGGTGGCTCGGCACCGGGGCGGCTGGAAGCAAAGAACCGGCATCGTCTGGAAGGCTATTGCATGCTCCGGCATCGTCTGGAAGGCTATTGCATGCTCTACTCCGACTACTTCGCTGACGCTCCACTGCACGGCGACAAAGTATTTCGGCGCCGTTATCGGATGAGGCGAAAGCTTTTCCTTAGGATTGTGAATTCCATCCAGGAGTTCGACAGCTACTTCAAGTGCAAGAAGGATTGCACCGGCAAACTTGGATTCACCTCAATCCAGAAGTGCAAGACAGCTATGAGGATGCTTGCATACGGAGCTCCCGGTGATTCACTCGACGACTATGGGCGCATGGCCGAGTCCACGACCATTGAGTGTTTCTACAAGTTCTGCAGGGCAGTGGTGGCAGTGTTTGGACCGCAATACTTGCGATCACCCAATGCTGAACACACTGCTCGGATCCTAGCACAATGCAGCAAGAGGATTTCCTAGGATGCTTGGAAGCATCGACTACATGCATTGGAAAATGGAAGAACTGTCCATTTGATTGGCAGGGGATGTACAAAGGTGCCAAAGGCAGTTGCAGTGTGGTACTTGAGGCAGTGGCCACACAGGACCTCTGGATTTGGCACTCCTTCTTTGGTATGCCAGGAACTCACAGTGACATTAACGTGCTACAGTGCTCCCCTGTCTTTGCCAAGCTTGTTGAAGGTCATTCTCCTCCGGTGAAGTTTGAGGTCAACGGGCAGCACTACAACAAGGGATACTACCTAGCTGATGGCATCTATCCGATATGGTCTACATTTGTGAAGGCTATCTCAAACCCTGTGCCAGGAGGCAAGAACTCCCACTTTGCGAAGGTTCAGGAGGCTTGCAGGAAGGATGTCGAGAGGGCATTTGGTGTGCTCCAATTTTGATTTGCTGTTGTCTGGTACCCCGCTCAGACCTGGTCGAAAGATCAAATGTGGGAGATCATGACTTGTTGTATCATCTTGCACAACATGATCATTGAGAGCGAACAGGAAGATCCAGTGTTTGACACTGAACCATATTACAGGTAGGGTCATGTTGTGCAAGTTGATCACCAGCTACCGGCAACCTGGACTGCCTTCCTCAATATGCGTCAGGAGATCCGAGACCCACAGGTGCATCAACAACAGCAACAGAATCTGGTGGAGCACCTATGGAGGCTCAAGGGCAACGCCTAACTCGACGTGTGATGAAATATGAGTTTTATTTGTTGAATTATATAATTTGTATTGAACTATTTGTTGAACTATTTGATTTCTATTGATTTTCTATGATGCACCATGTGATAAAAAAAATTACTTTTGCTGAATTTGTGCCGAACCACGGTGAATATGGGCCGATTTGCGCCGATATCGGGCCGATTTTTCACCGAAAGTGAGCCGAAAAGCGGGCACATTTGCGCCAAAAATGGGCCGATATCGGCGCCTGGGGGCGACCTGGGGGTGGTGGCTGGGAACCCAATCGCCACCAAAGCCGATTTTAGCGTCGGCTCGCCCCCAGGCGGCGATTTTTAAGCCTCCTGGGGGGACCAACGGCTGGAGATGCTCTAATACATGTTGTTCTAGTGAAAGGGCAACCAATCCCCGGGTGGTTTTGGTGATTAATAACAACATATGAGTCATTGATCTAATGCTCATTAATAAATAGATTTCAGAGAAGATCAATGATTGGCATGGCAAGGACTAGTGATTGTGGACCCCTCAGAATGCTAAGGACAAGAATAGGAAAAGCTCCAAGACTCTACATTTTTGGTTAAGTGATCCAAGATCACATTGAGTCCATAAGAAAGCCAATACTATTAAAAGGGGCTGAGATTTTGATCATGACTCAATTGCTCAAGTGCTTAGTGATATTGCTCCAAAATCCTCAACCACTTCTCCACATCACACCTGTCCAAAACCCTAAATGTCCATCTCGGTCCCACCGAAACCTTTGCATCCAGACCCACCAAGATGACCCCATACATTGCCAGATGCCAAACCCTAACGTTTTGGTACAACCGATATGGACCTCGGTCCCTCCGAGATGGCCTGACCAGGTTTCTATAGTGAAGTTGCTTCATTTCGGAATTACCGAGATGAAACGATCGAAACTACCGAAATGAGGTCTTGCCCTAGCCATTGCACTTCGATCACACCGACTCATTCTGTTCGGTGTCACCGAAAAGCCTAATGGTCAAGTATTTTGCACTAGTCGGTCTCACCGAAAAGCCTAATGGTCAAGTCTTTTGCACTAGTCGGTCTCACCGAGATTTTTTGCTCGGTGTCACCGAGTTGAGTCAAAGACTTGTAACGGTTGGATTTTTTGTGCTGCCTATATATATACCCCTCCACCCCCACCGACTCTTTAAGAGAGCCATCAGAACGAACCACTACTTCCATTACACATTTTCTAAGAGAGAACCACTTACTCATGTGTTGAGATCAAGATATTCCAATCCAACTATTTGAACCTTGATTTCTAGCCTTTCCCAAGTTGCTTTTCATTCAATCCCCTCTTCTACCAAAGCCAAATTTAAGAGAGGGTGATTGAGTGTTGGGAATACAATCATTTGAAGCACAAGAGCAAGTAGTTCATCATCAACAACACCGTCCATTACCTTTTGGAGAGTGGTATCTCCTAAATTGGTTAGGTGTCATTTGGGAGCCTCCAAGAGATTGTGGAGTTGAACCAAGGAGCTTGTAAGGGCAAGGAGGTCGCCTACTTTGTGAAGATCTACCCGAGTGACGCTAGTCCTTCATGGGCGTAAGCCCTGATGGAATAGACAAGGTTGCTTCTTCGTGGACCCTTCGTGGGTGGAGCCCTCCATGGATTCATGCACCCGTTACCCTCCGTGGGTTGAAATCTCCATCAACGTGGATGTTCAATAGCACCACCCATTGGAACCACGACAAATCATCATGTCTTCATTGTGTTTGATTTCCCCGATCCCTTCTTTACATTCATATGCAAAGTCTTTACTTTCCGCTGCTCAACTCTTAGACTTGCATGTGTAGGGTGTACTTGACTTGGTAGTATTGCTAAAACATGCCCGCAACTAAAATTTGGAAAAGGATAAGTTCTTATTGTCAGTAGACTAATCACCCCCCCTCTAGACATACTTTTGATCCTACATCCTACATCTAGCCTTGCGTTTTCTTTCTTTTTGGATGTTGTTAGTGAGCGTACTATGCAACAACTATATTTTGCACCAAGATGGCAAGATGCTTTCATGTTTTCTTCTTTTTTGTTCTGTTATCGTTGATAGTGAAATCCGGTCCTTTTCGGTGACCATATCTCTACTTATACTACTTAAAAAGAATGTAAGGTTCTCGTTTCACCTTTCTTTTCATAACCTCTTCGTCCAACCTTCCTCATATGATAATCAATCACCTTAATAGATTTATCTTCTGAATCAATTTTACTATAATTTACTTATCAATCTTCTCATAAAAATAAGGTAAATCACACACAGGATTTGATGAACATTTATTGAAGAAAAGCTTGTCCAACATCGTCTGAGATGGTTTGGGCATATTCAGCGCAGGCCTCCAGAAGCTCCACTTCATAGCGGATGGCTAAAGCATGCGGAGAATGTCAAGAGAGGTCAGGGTAGACCAAATTTGACATGGGAGGAGTCCGTTAAGAGAGACGTGAAGTATTGGAGTATCACCAAAGAACCAGCTATGGACAGGGGTGCGTGGAAGCTTGCTATCCATGAGTTGGTCGCGAGATCTTATGGGTTTCACCTCTAGCCTACCCCAACTTGTTTGGGACTAAAGGCTTTGTTGTTGTTGTTTGTACAGACATGATTTGATGAACATTTATTTACACAATCACATTAATATGAGCAGGTAAATCACAAGCTAACGTATTGCAATGCCTTAACTGTCTCACCTTTTATTAGCTTACCGAATAAACTTGTGTTCTCTTTGATAAGCCAATAAGTGAATACAAAATAAAATCTTATGATATGGGTAGATAAATCATAGGCAAGACTTGGTCATATTTATCTACACAATCATATTAATATGAACTGGTAAACCACGAGCTAAAATATTAGAATATTTGTATCCTTTGCAACGCAGGGCCAATTGCCTAGTGGAAAAAGAAAAAGAATAGCTCATCTTATGAGCCCATTGGCACTGTTAGGGCATATCCAACGGCGAACCGCAAAATCCCCCCTCTCCTCCCTTCCCCGCATCCGTCCACGGACAAGGCGGGCCCAATCCGCGGATACAGATGCGGGAGACAGCCGTCCAACACTGTTCGCATTTATTTCAACAACTTTTTGAACCAAGTGGGCGAAATTCATGTAAACACAACTGATTTCATATAAACCGAACGACATTCATTACATTTTCAGCATTTTTTAACTAAAACTATACCGGAGTAAGGTAAAGCTAGTCTACAGCGGATATCCATGCGGACAGCACAGATACCCTTGACTAGTCGACGGCTGTCGCCGGTGAATCTCCATTGTCTTCCCCATGTCCGGCAGCCCGCTGCGGGACTGTCGTGAGCCCTAGAGTATATGCTTCAGCGCAACGGGTTGCTCGCTTCCCCATGTTCGTCAGCGCTGCTCATTCGAGTGGAACCCGCGCAATGTGCTTCAGCTAGAGGGGAAGGGGACGATGATGGCCTACTACCGGGCAAGACACCGGTTGTGTATGTCGGTGTCGCCTCGATGGTGGCCTTCATGGGACCCAAGCGGCGGCGGCCTCCGTGTTCTACTTTTCCTCAATGATGACGACAGTCGCGGACGTGCTGGCCATCGTTTCGTCCATCTCTGCAAAGCCGACTTCTTTCTCTGCCGGCAGGGTGCGGTTCTGTGTATGTTGAAAGCATATGGGACAGTCCCGGGCACGAGAGCAGTGGGACAAACGGCGTCGTCCATGGCAGCCACGATGCCCATGCCGCCGTGCTCCCCCGCGTGCCGACCTGGTGCAACTAGCCGCTCCTCAGGGAGCTGGCTTGGAGCGGCGAGTTGTTGAATGTCGCACCGGTTTGGAGATTCTGCATCCATGAGCTGGGCTGCAGCCGCCTATATCCAGGGGCGGGCCCACCTCAATTCAAGGGTATTCAGTTGAATACCATTATTTTTGCCAAAAAAAACTAGGTATATGTATTGTATATCATGTGTATGTAGAAGAAAAAATGAAACCGATGCAATAAACGTGCTAGCTAACCAATTCAGCCCAAAAACAGAGGCTAGCCCAGCTTGCAATCCTCCCTCGCCACCCACGCCTTGGCCCATAGGCCCAAACTGTTTCAGGTTGCACCATGCGCGCACGCCATGTGCTGGTTCAGTTTCCTTCCCTGTTCCCAAATTCTATCGATCTAGGTAGGGCGTGTTTGGTTGTAGTAGTGAACAGTAGCTGCATTGCATACACATCTCAACCCAGCCTGACTCTGGAGAAACAACCTCATATGCGACATCTGCAAGTTGTTTGGTTGCCTGCATACGGACTTCCTGCATTAGGGGATCAACTTTGGCACGTTGTTTGGTTCCCTGCATTGTCTCGACGCATACAACTACATGTTGTTTGGTTGCCCGCATGGGGTATGATTAAGAGCTAGCACTTGCACTTAACACACAGGGTTAAGAGCTAGCAGAGGAAGGGGGGAGAAAAAATGTAGTGTGCGCCGGACCATGGCGATTGCAGTGGATAGTGGTCGTGGTGCCGTGTCCGACATGATGAGCATGGAGTCGTGGACGAGCGGCCCCGTCGACGGCACGGCGAGCGACACCGTCGGCGAACTAGTTGCGGTGCTCACGCAAAGACAATCGACAGAGGAGGAGAATGTGGTGCTCGCGCCATGGTATCATTAGTGCAGTGGACGAGAGAGGAGGCCGAGATGATCGACGTCGGAAACGACTCCAGTGTAGTAGGGCGAGAGAGAGAGGAGGCCAAGATGATCGACCCCGTCAGCGGCGTGGCGAACTGCAGTGTGCACGGAGGCATAGGACACAAGAAAGTAGTGTGCGCGCCATTGCAGCATCAGTGCAGTAGGAGGACGACAGAGAGTAGGCCGAGATGAGCGACGCCGGAAACGACTCTAGTGTAGTAGGACGTGGGTAAGGAGATCAAGGGGAAGGGCTTCGGCTTCGAGAGGGACGAATAGAGGGCTTTGAGCAGAGGACAGAGGAGCTCGACATGGCGGCGTCAGTGCAGTAGACTGCTGTTCAAAGAGAGACGAAGCTACGATCGTCAAAACCAAAAACTTACAACACAAATGTTGTGAGGAACTGCGAGATTAGGCTGCTGGTCAAAGAAAATTTCAAATGATCGATCGTGCGCGACGAATCTGACAAAATTCGTCCAGAATAGCTCCGAACGGGAAGACGAAATTAAGAAGTTACGAGTGACGAAACTACGAACCGATCGCCTGAATGGAACCGTAGCATCGAAGTGCATCTTTTTCGTGTAGAGCTTACCTCGAATCGCAGCAGCTTATGTAGATCAGAGGGAGGAGATTAGATAGGAGCTTACTGGAGGTTGAAGAAGACCTCGTATCCCTCCGGTCTCCACTTGTGCAAGGGCCCGCTCGGTGCGCTCGGCTCGGGCTGGCTCTAGAGAAACTACAGATTCGAGCATTTCCAACGAGTCAGGCTCTAGGCTGCTTTAAAAAACGTGCGATGCAGGCCCAATAATGAAACCAGACAATCAAACAGGCCTCTTCCTTTCAACGCGGGCCTGGTTGGGCTCTATGCAGGCAAAGCACCCCCGTAATGAACCGGCGGCAGGGACGGGCAAGCGGCACATCATCCAGATCCCAGCGGTACGTGTACGTCATCCATCCCCCGCTCCCTCTGGTACTGATCTTTGCACGCATCGGTCTTCAATTTTAAAGCTCTAGGTTCACATAGCAGTACATATGATTTGTTCATCGAAATTAGATGTATTCATCTTTTCTTTTGTTGCTAATTAGATTTTGGTTATTGATTTCTCTCTGTATCTCCTGCTTCTCAGCTTGTGTTTAAAATAGTTCATTGATACCCTCTAACAGACTAGCAAACTAATATTCCTCCAGTGTTGCCAAACATGCAGATTCTTAGTTAAACTGAACTCATTTTCAAAGTATCAAGGATAGGACGGTCATTCTGTAATTTGTCATTTTTTTATCATTTTTTATTTTCCATCTCTATATATCTTAGATGTTGCCACTTCGATACTTGAAGAATTAGTATTTTCAAGGAACGGGTTTAATGGAGGAAGATGGGCAGTCTGTGGCCGTTTGAATGCGGCGAAAAGGTGTATTCAGTCGGGCGGTGCTCTCCGGGCCGACGCACCACTTCAATACCGACAGTGAGAGGTCGCCTTCGTCTGCGCCACCCTCCCATCCGGTCAAATCACAGCATCAATGTCGGCTGTTGCATGCTCTGGGTCGGTATGAATGCGGCGTAGCAAGCGACTCGAGCGTTCGATTGAAATCACATGAGAGGTGGGTGGATTTTTTTTTTATGAGCCAGGGCGATCAGACGCGGATATGACAACTATCCAGACGTCCGCAAAGTCTTCATGTTTGTTTCCGGTGTATGGGAAAAAATGTGTTTAGACTGTCCAACGGACTGATATGCGGGCGGGGTCGGAGTTGAAGATGCCCTTAATTTTCATGGAGTAAAGTCTATTTTAAACCTTAAACTCGTAGAGATAGTCTGAATTGAACCCTCAACTTTGAATCCCTGAAATCTGCACCCTGTATTCGTCCATCCCGATCAATTTCAACCCTAAACCAATCCTACAATATTTGTTGCATCGGGAAAAAGACAATCCCAGCCGGGAACAATTGTTTCTGTCACTGACTCCGCGGGCCTACATGTCATATTCATCTTCCCTACTCTATACATCCGAGCGGTGTGCCGCTTGCCTTCAACGCCCCGATGTCGTCTTCTGTTCCTGGTGTGCACCCCGCCCCGAGAGGATGGCCAGCGCAAGGATGACCATTGAACGTCGGCGAGGGCCCTCCAGAGCACCGCCGCCGGGGCGTCCCTTCTCAACGCCGGAGCAGTGTGTGCCCATTGATGCCGATGCGGAGGACGGCGGAAACAACATGACTAGCAACGCAAAGACCTGCTCAAGGCAATGACCTGACGTGGACGGCGGCGGCGCGCAACAGTACGCACAGTAACCCTCGAGCACCGCCTCGCCCCACGCACAGGAGGCGTGGAAGTTGGCGTCGTGTACGTCGGCCTCTCGGCGTCGCACGCGCCACGGAAGAACACCACGTCGGCGTAGCATTGTACGTCCGCCCACGCGCCGGTGAAGATGAGTCGCAGAAGTGGACGCGTTTCCGGCCAGCGGCATGATCCACAAACTCCGACAAGCAAATACCGCGCTTCAGACCTCAATCCGGAGGATGCACTGGAGGGGTAGCAGTTCTTCTTGGTTCCCTGCCGCACTCGAGGGAGATGACAGCGAGAAGTACCGCCGCGGCTCCCTGCTGAAGATGAGAAGAGAAGGGCGCTAGCAGCATGAGCTTCTCCACCGTCGCACGATGACCGTACGTTCGTGCCTTGCGGCCAGGTGCAGCGCCGTGTCCCCAGCTCTAGGTTTTTTTTTTGCGGGGTCAGCTCTAGGTTGATTTAACTCAATGAGACGCAAGTACAAAGCTATGCAACTACCTGCCTGATTGATTGTTTGCTACATGCGTATGCAAACACAAGGAATTTTGTCAAGAGAATATGAGGAGGGGATCAATCCATTTGGCTGGAAGAGAACAAGGAAGCAGATGAATCTGACATGTCGACCTGCATCGTCAGTGAGAGTAGCCAGTGAACCCGGTCGGGATCGTGCTTTTTCTGATGCGCCAAACAGCCTAAGGTCAAGGTTGACCGGGATTAGAAAGCATAGGGTGTCGATTTCACGGATTAAGAGTTCAAGGTTTGATTCCAACGAGACGTACGAATTCAAGATTTAAAATAGACTTTACTCTTTCCCATGTGAGGCATCTGTTACTCGGTGCGGCTGGAGTCGGGATGGTTGCAATTAGTGTCCACGTGTCGCGGGCTGGATGTATATAGCAGAAAATAAAGAGAAGAGAATTATTGACGGAGCGTGCGTGGTTCGCGCGCAGCCTCTGTCTGCAAATGAGCAGCTAGCGCTTTCTCCTCCGCTCACCGCGCATGCACGCACGCGGAGCAAGAAGAACGACGAATCTCCGACTCGATCGGCCATTGACGCCCTCTTCCTCCTCCTTGACCCCGTCTCCAGTTTATCTGCGCCACCCTCTCGCCCGTCTCCCTCCTTTGCCCGCCTCTCATCCCGGCCGTCTCAAGCCAGAACGCAACGGCCGGCCGCGGGTCGGCAGCAGAGCAAACATGAGCGGGGGAGGAGGGGGCGGCAACTCGAGGGAGCTCGACCAGACGCCGACATGGGCCGTCGCCTCCGTCTGCGGCGTCATCGTCCTCATCTCCATCCTCCTGGAGATGGGCCTCCACAAAGTCGGAGAGGTCCGTCAGTCAGACCATCCATGTCACCCTGCCAAGCAATCTGCTTTTGTTTGCTCTGCTCACATGCATGCAAATGCATGGTGGTGTTGGTTCGTTGTTTCAGTGGTTCGCGCACAGGAAGAAGAAGGCCATGGTGGAAGCCCTTGAGAAGGTCAAGGCAGGTGAGGAAGAAGGCACCGAGGGTTGCCATTGATGGTCTATGAATTTAATGACACGTAACGACATGGATGTTGATGATGTGGTGCAGAGCTGATGGTGCTGGGGTTCATCTCGCTGCTGCTGGTGTTCGGGCAGAGCTACATCATAAAGATCTGCATCTCCGAGGCTGCCGCCGACACCATGCTCCCATGCCGCCTCAAGAAGGCCACCGTCGAGGTCGAGATCGCCAAGGACGGCGGCCACGGCGCCCCCGCGGAGGAGCACGGCGCTAAGCAGCCGGAGGAGCATTTCAGCCTCGGCACCAATCCCTTCACCGCCACCTCCTTCAGCGTCCCCCACAGGATGCTCAGTGAGGCCACCTCCTTCAGCGTCCCCCACAGGATGCTTAGTGAGGCCACCTCCTTCAGCGTCCCCCACAGGATGCTCAGTGAGGCCAACATGAACATCAAATGCCCCCCGGTCAGCACCAATCTCATTCTCATCTACAGTAATCAATTAATTTGCTGATGAAGAGAGGGGAAAAGAAAAATCTTTGCATCCGGCAGTAAGACGAATTCCATCCCTGAAATCAATTGCAGGGGAAGGTGTCCCTCATATCGATAAACGCTCTGCACCAGCTGCACATCTTCATCTTCTTCCTGGCCGTGTTCCATGTCTGCTACAGTGCCACCACCATGGCACTCGGCAGAGCCAAGGTCTATCTAGAAATTTCATAATTAATCACTGTTCTCTTCTTAACCATTAACTCGATCATTGCCTCATTGGTTGCGAGGGATGCGTGATGATTTCACCATTAATTGATTGCAGATACGAGGATGGAAAGAGTGGGAAAAAGAAGCAGTGGGCCAAGATGAAGAAGTCACTAACGGTGCGTCCATTTTTTTTTTCTCTCACTCTTCAGAGCTACTAAAACACAAGCACACACGTCGATCTTTTAATTTCCTCTGAGCTAACGGCGGCGCCATTGCTGCCGCAGATCCGTCGCAATTCAGGTTTACGCACGAGACATCGTTCGTCAGGCAGCACATGAACGTCCTCAACAAGACCCCGGCCTCGTTTTACATCGTAAGCTAGATTGATCAGCGAAATGTTTCCTTCAGAGTTCAGGCAGAGCACAATGTTTGCATCGTTTTGCTGACCCATGGATGCAACTCTGAGCGCAGAGCAACTTCTTCAGGCAGTTCTTCAGATCGGTCCGGAGGGCCGACTACTGTGCGTTGCGCCACAGCTTCGTCAACGTAAGTACCAAGGCACTAATCACCAAGTAATCTGCATGTCGGCTAGAAATCCTTAATTGTGGTCTTGCTGTTGCAGGTTCATTTGGCTCCTGGCAGCAAGTTTGATTTCCAGAAGTACATCAAGCGGTCTCTCGAGGACGATTTCAAGGTCATCGTCGGGATCAGGTGAACAATAACAACTCACTTCACCAATTTCATGAAGAAAAAAATTGATTTCATCCTACTTTATAGATAAAGTAACACGGCCGAACGATACAAGATGTTGAGGAAACCCTTTACAAAGCAGATAAAAAACAGACAAACAAACAAAAAAAGCAACACAGAGGAATGTGCACTACTGGACGTCACCACCTTGTTGTCAGGCAAGAGTTCAAGAGTGACCATAACACGAAGCTAACCATGAGATCGATGAAGAACGAACCGGTGCCTCCTGGAAGGACCACCGGGACTTCACCGCGACACCCTCGCCAAACTCTCATCGCAGAGGCCCATCTGCCTTCTTGCTCTGACCCCCGGAGTGCCGATCATGCCGAGGGCAGTTGAGATGAAGAACACTGGCTATGAGGTCACATGTAAAAGATAGGAGGTGAACAAGACCGCCACACATCCTAGCCAACGATGTGTCAAGCTACGATCCAAGCTCAGACGAAGACACCACCTCGCTGCGACCGGATGGTACTTGGGCTCCTGGATGACACGCCCAAGAGGGTCATGGAATCGTGCCACCGCCGTCGAGTTCAGATGAGCAAACATGACTTTCCACCCATAACCCTTCTGCTGGCAAGAGGACCACAACAACGCCCCCCCCCCCTAAGGGACACGACACCCATAGGCGGTGTCGTTGCTAGTGCCGAAGTGTAGACCTTTCGCTAACTATGTTCCTCGCGTCACGCCAAGGTAGCTAGGTCACCGAGCCCCCCTCGAGTGAACGTCCACAACGACCGGATCTAGGCCTACATATCAAGATCTGGGCACGACCCATAACACCATCCACATCGGCAAAGGAAGAAATCAACACCACCGTTGCGTTGCTCGCTAGAGAGCTAAGAGCTAACCTGCAACCCGCCATCCAGGGGTTGCCACCCCAACTCCGGTATCACAACCTCACGCATCCTCTGCATTCTTCCTCGTCCATGTCCACCGGAGGAAGCCACTAGGACCCTTCTGAAGACCCAGATTGGCCCTAGCTTGCGGCATCGGCCGATATAGCCGAGGCCGAGCTCGTCGGCGGCCCGCACCCATCCACACCTCAATCTGGGTGGGAAGGACCCTGCCGAGGAACCCAACCCACAAGCAAGCCAGAGGTACCACAACCCGTATGTCACGACCAACCCAACCTAGGTCGATGACTGGATCTGGGTATATGCAGGAACTAGATCCGGGCTGCACTCCTCGACCACGTACTAGACAAGATGGTCACATACCCCTCTAGCCTTGACCACCCAGCCCCTCGTCGGCGACCAACCAATGACGGCGGAGGAAAGGAACTGACGGCGACGCATCGGGCTAGGGTTAGGTTGCGGTCCTCACCCCAGAGCAGAGCGAGGTGATCCAGGATGGGAGAAGATGGGTCAGTCGCTACTGAGACGCACGGGGCTTTGCTCAGCATCGTCGACCTACGGTGACAAGCGGAGGGACGGGAAGGGAGGATCTCGAAGAAGGGGGCGCTGCCCGTGTCGCCCCGGAGCGACACGATTTCATTCTCCTCTCTAGTGATTTCATACTGCCATGTTGCTAACTGAATCTCTTCCTGGCAAATCTATACTTGTAACTGCATACTTATACTTACTTAATATAAAAAGAGCAAGTTGTGGAGATCCAACGCATCTCACCCGTTCAATCAATCGTGTCTATCCAACGGCGCTAAACATGTTTAAAACCAGTGTCTGCCTAGGAGTAATATAATCATGCAATGCAATTAATATCTTGCCTAACGGTCCGTGCATTGTATAGTAGTACTCTACATGACTACTACTTCGTAGTAAAAACTGTTTCTCTGAGCGTTGTGGTTTTTTTGGCAGCCCTATTCTGTGGGCGTCTGCACTCATCTTCCTGCTCGTCAACATCAACGGTGAGTGAATCAGCTAATTAACTAGATCCACCAAACAAACCACTCCATGATTCCCACCTAACTGAGCATCCCATGTCACTCTGCTTCGGCACCATGTTTACGCCACCTTTGGTTGTGCCATGTGATGCCCCCCCCATTGTATTCTCATTTCAACCTTTTCTATCAATAAAAGATACGCAAGCTTTGCGTATTCGCGAAAAAATGATTCCCACCTGACGAGGAATGATTTCAGGGATGCACACCATGCTCTGGATATCCATCATGCCGCTGGTGGTAAGTCGATCTCAACCTCAATCTAGTACCATGCATGCATGCATCCCTCCATGATTGATTGATTGGTAGATACTCAATCTCAATCTGGAGTTCTGGACTGGTGGATGGTTTGATGGAATGTGGATGGTGGTGGCGCGCGTGCAGATCATCCTGTCGGTGGGCACGAAGCTGCAGGGGATCATCTGCCGGATGGCGATCGACATCACGGAGCGGCACGCGGTGATCCAGGGGATCCCGCTGGTGCAGGTCAGCGACAGCTACTTCTGGTTCAGCCGCCCCACCTTCGTCCTCTTCCTCATCCACTTCACGCTCTTCCAGAACGGCTTCCAGATCATCTACTTCCTCTGGATCCTGGTAAATTTCACCTCCCTCCTCCGTCGTGCCATCCATCTTGATGACCATGAATCTAGCTCGATTTGATTTGATTTGATTTGATGCGTGCAGTACGAGTACGGGATGGACTCGTGCTTCAACGACTCCAAGAAGCTCGTCGTCGCGCGGCTATGCCTCGGGTAAACCAACCAACCAACCAAACCTCAAATGAACCATGGAGTCCAAGATTGATACGATCTTGTCCGGCGCGCGGTGTATGCATGCAGGGCAGTGGTGCAGGTGCTGTGCAGCTACGTGACGCTGCCGCTCTACGCGCTGGTGTCGCAGATGGGGTCAACCATGAAGCAGTCCATCTTCGACGACCAGACCTCCAAGGCGCTCAAGAGCTGGCGCGCCGGCGTCAAGAAGAAGCCGGCGGCCCAGTCTTCCAAGCACGGCGGGTCGCCCTCGGGGAGCCCGCGCGCCGGCAGCCCCAAGGGCGCCCACGAAGGCAGCACCGGCATCGCGCTCACGCAGAAGCAAGGCGGGGGCGACGACGGCGCGCCATGATATCATATGTACGCGCCCGAGGATCCATGATCCATTCGAGCACGCTGTTTGATTCTTTGTACCAGTACACGTAGCAGCAAGCAAACACGTCTATACATGTGTGTGAGTGTATATGTATATGCATCTGTGCATAGCTTACGTAGGACACGCAGGAAGGGAGGAGTTGCATCTTTTTTCTTGTTATTATCACTTCTACAATTTAATTTAACTAGGGTGTTGTTGTATTCATGTCGACTAATCATTTGCTAACTCGAAAGGTGTAATTGCAGTTCAAACAGATATGAATGACGTTGTGTCAGGACTTGGGTTCTTGTACTCCTTTGGTTTGCTTATGTTTCCATTTTCATTCCCCCTCGAGCTCAAATGCATGCGTTCACAATTTCAAATTGATTGCCGAATTTGGTTTTTTCGTAGCTCCCAACTGAAATTTAATTGACGTGTGTTTAGAGCGTCACTTCTCTATGATACTGTGTTTTTCTAAGAATATATTATTTGAAACCTTTGAAAGATATCTTTCACTTGTTTTTCACCGGTTTCCACTGGGTATATTAGGGCATCTCTAAGGCGGACCCGTAAACCGCCGGCATACATCAGGACGCACTCTCCGGATGGCAAAAGCCATTCAATGCGAACCTATATCGGTCCGCGGCGTGGTCCAGACGCATTTGTTCCCGCAAATTGGAGACAAAGTGAGGGAGCTTTGTGGGAGTCCGGACAGTAAACACGTAGGACTCCGACACCCTCGGCCCACCCATCCCCCCTTCCCGGTCCCATTTTCTTCCACTCCACCCCTTCTTCCCATTGCTTTGCATCTGCACCATCCACCTCCGCCGTCGCTGTTGTATGCCTCCGGCCGCCACAAAGCCATTGCCGGACGTCCGCAACCAGCATCGATGCGCCCGCTCGCCTCTACGACAGCACTGCCCACCCTGGAGCCATTTGTACCCAGGTACACTCCGCCCCCTGTCGATGTCCTCCATGGCGGACATCACGCTCTACGGGTGTTCGGTCATATGCCATTGAGCTTATCACTACTGCAGGAATGCCTAGCCGTGGCGGGCGCAAAAAGCCCAATAGTGGCGGGCGAGGCACCCAGGGCCGCCCGCCACCGACCACCCGCCACTGCTAAGGGGGCATCAGTGGCGGGCGCCCGACCGCCACCGGGATGTTGTTTCCTGTGGTGGGCGACATTTCGTACCCGCCACAGAAACCGTTGCGCAGTGGCGCTTTTCCCGCCCGCCACTGGATAGATAGGTTACAACATACCAATTGTTGGCACTGCAGGTTGACGCACATTACTCCAAAAGGCGTAGTCATATAATTCTCAATATAACTGAACCAGACTGAATCATTTTGAGAACAAACGACCAAACAATTAAGTAACACTTCAAATTTGTTCGACTCAAGAAATAATTAAACATCAATGTACCACATCCATCTTAACATACTAATTAATTAACTAACAGTTCAGTTGCTGATATATTAGTGACTGAGACCATATTTCTAAACATGGTCGACGACAACCATCATCTGAAAGTCGTTGCGGTTGCTCTTCCTTATGGTGATTATCACAAGGGTGTTCAGCCTTAGTTCTCTCTTTCCCGTCAAGAACTCCCGCCAGCCGGACTCATAGAAGGATATGGGTCCATCTGATTATGTCTTGTACTGAACGCTGGTGCCACGGCCTGTTGGTCCATGGCGTACTCCAGCGATGCCGACAACAGGGATGTCCACTCCAGAAAACATCTTCATAGGTAACTTCTGAACTCCCCGTCATTAAAAGCAAATAGAGAGCATGCAATGTTAGACATCTCACCATACTTGGTTATGAACAAAAAAGATGAAATAATACAAAAAACTCACCATTTTTTTACGTTGGTTTTTGTTAAACGGTGCACAAAGGGCTTTCCAACGCAGCACACTCGATGGTAACATCGTGGTAACATTCAGGGTCTCATCCCGAGTAAGCTTCCTCAATATTTGAGAGAAAATTGCTGAACTGAATGGATCATCGTCAACATCTTCCTCGTCGTCATCATCTTGCTCATCCTTGTAATTCTAGATGTCACCATCATCCGATCTGTCCTCATCTTCACGGCTGCCCTGGTCATCTTGGTTGTCTCCATCATCCTGGTGATCCTGGCTATCATCATGATCCTGGTCATCGTCATCGTCATCACTGCAGAAATATAGTGTCCTTAACCTGTTGACCTCTCCATTCACGGAAAAGGATATGTACTCTCCTCCGATTAAATTATTATGTGCAATGTACTTCTTCCATGCATCGCCATATATGATGGTTCTATCCTTCCATTTACGCACATCCAGTTCGAATGTGTGCCCCATATCATCGTCAAAGTACATAACGTTGCAGCACAAATTATTGAAGTCAATCCTTATGTTGCATGGGATACATTATCCAGCATGTCATCATTAACAATAAAGTCAGTACAATAATGATACAAATGGTTTGAATAGAATATTAGTTGAGGTTAAAGAATGTTACCACTGATTTCTGAAATCCCTTCGTCAAGAAAAGTCCAAAACTACTGCAGTATCCACACTGTCCATACATGGACATTTGCAGATATGGCAGATCTTAGGCCTCATGATTCCTAATAATCATTATGAAGCACTTATTAATTGTAATTTTGAGAGGAGGAAGTGACTAAGAAGGGTTCGAGAAAATTTGGCATGATCTTTGCTGACTATTGAACATATTTTGAGTACCAGAAATTTGATGAAACTGATGGAAATATGCCCTAAAGGCAATAATAAAGTGGTTATTATTATATTTCCTTAATCATGATAAAGGTTTATTATTCATGCTAGAATTGTATTGACCGGGAACTTAAATACATGTGTGGATACATAAAAAATTATTGTGTCCGTAGTAAGCCTCTACTAGACTAGCTTGTTGATCAAGAGATGGTTAAGGTTTCCTAACCATAGACATGTGTTGTCACTTGATAACGGGATCACATCATTAGGAGAATGATGTGATGGACAAGACCCATCCGTTAGCATAGCATATGATCTTTTAGTTTATTGCTACCGCGTTCTTAATGTCAAATACATATTCATTCGACCATGAGATCGTGCAACTCCCGGATATCGGAGGAATACCTTGTGTGCTATCAAACTTCACAACATAACTGGGGGATCATAGAGATGCTCTACGGGTATCTCCAAAGATGTCTGTTGAGTTGGCATGGATCGAGATTGGGATTTGTCACTCCGTGTATCGGAGAGGTATCTCTGGGCCCTCTCGGTAATACAACATCACAATAAACTTGCAAGCAAAGTGACTAAGGAGTTAGTTACGAGATGATGTATTACGGAACGAGTAAAGAGACTTGCCAGTAACGAGATTGAACTAGGTATGGAGATACCGACGATCGAATCTCGGGCAAGTAACATACCGACAGACAAAGGGAATTACGTGTGTTGTCATAAAGGTTCGACTGATAAAGATCTTCGTAGAATATGTAGTAACCAATGTGGGCATCCAGGTCTCGCTATTTCATGTCTACATCATTCTCGAACCCGTATGGTCCGCACGCTTAACGTTCGTTGACGATATAGTCTTATATGAGTTATGTGAGTTGGTGACCGAATGTTGTTTGGAGTCCCGGATGAGATCACGGACATGACGAGGAGCTCCGGAATGGTCCGGAGGTAAATATTGATATATAGGACAATGATATTAGGTCACCAGAAAGGTTTCGGAATGTATCGGATAATCATCGGAAGGGGTTACGGAGGCTCAGGAGTTTATAGGGCCAAATGGGCCAATGAGGGAGTGCACACCAGCCCACATGGGGCTGGTGCGCCTCCACCTCATGGCACCGGCCCTAGGGAAGGAAGGGAGAGGGCTGGCCCCTCTTGCCACCCCCTCCTGCCTTCTCCCAAGCGCCAGAAAAGGAAAAGGGGGCGCACCATAGGGCAGGCGCCCAAGGGGGCCGACGACGACCCTTGGAGCGCACCCTGGCTGCCTCCCCTCCCCCCACCTATATATATATATATATATATATATATATATATATATATATATATATATATATATATATATATATATATATATATATATATATATATATATACTCACCGTAAAAAATATTTTATGTTACGTCAAATTACGAACGTAAAAACATAGTGGAAAACATACGTAAAATGCAATATTTCTGGTCTTATAACCTTTTTTTTGTTTTCTCATACCAAATTTTACATAGTGAATCAATATGAATGTAACTATTTGTATTCCAAACGTAATTTATTTATGAAGCGATCGTAAGATTACTTCGGGTGAATAATAACTTATTTGCATCATTAATATATATAACTATATATATATATATATATATATATATATATATATATATATATATATATATATATATATATATATATATATATATGAGAGGGACGGGCGCCACACACCCACGACAATCCCCAAGCTGTGCGCAGCGCCCCTCTCCTCGGTTTCATCCTCCGTTAAGTTTTTCTGCAGTGCACGGTTAAGCCCTACGGGAACAAGTTCACCACCACCGTCATCACGCCATCGTGCTACCGGAACTCATCTACTACTTCCCTCTCTACTGGATCGAGAAGGCGAGGACGTCATCAAGCTGAACGCGTGCTGAATGCGGAGGTGCCGTATGTTCGGTACTTGATCCGTTGGATCATGAAGGTGTACGGCTACATCAACTGCGTTGATAAACGCTTCCGCTTAACGATCTATGAGGGTACGTAGACATACTCTCCCCTCTCGTAGCTATGCATCTTCATGGATAGATCTTGCGTTTGCATAGAAATTTTTTGTTTTCCATGCAACGTTCCCCAATAGTGGCATCATGAGCCAAGTTTATGTGTAGATGATTGATATGTCCATTTTGCATCATGTTTACCTACTGTTATTTATAATGTTTTTATGCATAATAATGCTTTTTGGATTAATTCTAATGTCTTTTCTCTCATAATATGCAAGGTACACACATAGAGGGAGAATTCCGGTAGCTGGAAATCTGGACCTAAAAAAGCTACGTGAGGATACCTATTCTGCACAACTCCAAATGAGCTGAAACTTCACGAGAATTTTTTATGGAATAAATAAGAAATACTTGAGCAAATAACCACCGGAGGGGGGCCACCTGGTGAACACAAGACACCAGGGCGCGTCTGGCCCCCAGGCGCGCCCTGGTGGGTTGTGCTCAGCCCAGCCCACCTCCGGTGTCCATCTTCTGGTATATAAATCATTTTGACCTAGAAAAAATCAGGAGAGGACTTTGGGGATGGAGCGCCGCCGTCTCGAGGCAGAACTTGGGCAGGAGCACTTTTGCCCTCCGGTGGTGCAATTCCGCCGGGGGAACTTCCTTCCGGGAGGGGGAAATCATCGTCATCATCATCACCAACAACTCTCCCATCTTGTGGAGGGAAATCTCCATCAACATCTTCAACAACACCATCTCCTCTCAAACCCTAGTTCATCTCGTGTTCAATCTGTGTACCAGAACTATAGATTGGTGCTTGTGGGTGACTAGTAGTGTTGATTATATCTTGTAGTTGATTACTATATGGTTTATTTGGTGGAAGATTATATGTTCAGATCCAATATGCTATTTAATACCCCTCTGATCTTGAGCATGATTATCATTTGTGAGTAGCTATTTTTGTTCTTGAGGTCATGGGAGAAATCTTGTTGCAAGTAATCATGTGAACTTGATATGTGTTCGATATTTTGATAGTATGTATGTTGTGATTCCCTTAGTGGTGTCATGTGAACGTCGACTACATGACACTTCACCATATTTGGGCCTAAGGGAATGCATTGTGGAGTAGTTATTAGATGATGGGTTGCGAGAGTGACAGAAGCTTAAACCCTTGTTTATGTGCTATTCCGTAAGGGACCGATTGGATCCAAAAGTTTAATGCTATGGTTAGAATTTATTCTTAATACTTTTCTCATAGTTGCGTATGCTTGCGAGGGGGGTTAATCATAAGTAGGAGGTTGTTCAGGTAAGAACAGCACCGGTCCACCCACATATCAAATTATCAAAGTAGGGAACACGAATCGAATCAACATGATGAAAGTGACTAGATGAAATTCCCATGTACCCTCAAGAACGCTTTGCTTATTATAAGAGACCGGTTTGGCCTGTCCTTTGCCTCAAAAGGATTGGGCTACCTTGGTGCACTTTTTTTTGCTAATATCATTACTTGCTCGTTACAAATTATCTTGCTATCAAACTAATCGGTTACTTACAATTTCAGCACTTGCAGACACTACCTTGCTGAAAACCACTTGTCATTTCCTTCTGCTCCTCGTTGGGTTCGACACTCTTACTTATCGAAAAGGCTACAATTGATCCCATATACTTGTGCGTCATCAAGGCTCTTTTCTGGCTCCATTGCCGGGGAGTGAAGCGCTCTTGGTAAGTGGAAATTGGTAAGTGGAAACCTATACCAGTTAAAGAAGAAACTATAATTTATAATGTTGATCCAGTTGTCCCTTCTGCTTATATTGAGAAACTACCTTTTCCTCTTAGGATAAAGGAACATGCTAAAGTTTCAACTGTGGTTAACAAAAGCTACATTAGAACACCTAAACCCGATGAGCAAATTAAAGTAGAACCTAGCATTGCTATGGTTAAAGATCTCTTCACTACAAAAAAATACACTTCCGTGATGATACGTGTTTGTCACAGTAGGTCGTGTTTTTTGTCATGCATGTACATCCATGACAAATTTATGACAGAATCAAGATAGTCATACCTGTGCTGTCGTAGAAGTGTTCCATGACATTACCAAAATTATCATCACGGAAGTGTCCACTTCCATGACGATAAATCGCGCGTCACAGAAGTGCTTTCGTCAAGGGTGACCGACACGTGGCATCCACCGTAACGGAACGCCGTTAAGCTATCGGGTCGGGTTTTGGATCCGATAACCCGTTAAAAGCCCCGACCAATGGGGATTTTCCACGTGTAAAATCATCATTGGCTGGAGGAAACACGTGTCGGCTCATCGCTGGGACAGATGTCATCCACTCATTGGACAGAAGGCGCCTATGATACGTCGACACGTGGCATGTGTTGGGGAACGTAGTAATTTCAAAAAAATTCCTACGCACACGCAAGATTATGGTGATGCATAGCAACGAGAGGGGAGAGTGTTGTCCACGTACCCTCGTAGACCGACAGCGGAAGCGTTATCACAACGCGGTTGATGTAGTCGTACGTCTTCACGATCCGACCGATCAAGTACCGAACGTACGGCACCTCCGAGTTCTACACACGTTCAGCTCGATGACGTCCCTCGAACTCCGATCCAGCCGAGTGTTGAGGGAGAGTTTCGTCAGCGCGACGGCGTGGTGACGATGATGATGTTCCACCGACGCAGGGCTTCGCCTAAGCTCCGCAACGGTATTATCGAGGAGTAATATGGTGGAGGGGGGCACCGCACACGGCTAAGAGATATCAAGGATCAATTGTTGTGTCTCTGGGGTGCCCCCTTGCCCCCGTATATAAAGGAGCAAGGGGGAGGCAGCCGGCCAAGGGGAGAGGCGCGCCATAGGGGGGAGTCCTACTCCCACCGGGAGTAGGACTCCTCCTTTCCTTGTGGGAGTAGGAGAAGGGAAGGGGGAAGGAGAAAGAAGGAAGGGTGCGCCCCCCTTCCCTAGTCCAATTCGGACCAGACCATGGGGAGGGGTGCGGACACCTTTTGAGGCCTTTCTCTCCTTTCCCGTATGGCCCATTAAGGCCCAATACGAATTCCGTAACTCTCCGGTACTCCGAAAAATACCCGAATCACTCGGAACCTTTCCGAAGTCCGAATATAGTCGTCCAATATATCGATCTTTACGTCTCGGCCATTTCGAGACTCCTCGTCATGTCCCCGATCTCATCCGGGACTCCGAACTCCTTCGGTACATCAAAACTCAATAAAACTGTCATCGTAACGTTAAGCGTGCGGACCCTACGGGTTCGAGAACTATGTAGATATGACCGAGACACGTCTCCAGTCAATAACCAATAGCGGGACCTGGATGCCCATATTGGCTCCCACATATTCTACGAAGATCTTTATCGGTCAGACCGCATAACAACATACGTTGTTCCCTTTGTCATCGGTATGTTACTTGCCCGAGATTCGATCGTCGGTATCTCGATACCTAGTTCAATCTCGTTACCGGCAAGTCTCTTTACTCGTTCCGTAATACATCATCCCGCAACAAACTCATTAGTCACAATGCTTGCAAGGCTTATAGTGATGTGCATTACCGAGTGGGCCCAGAGATACCTCTCCGACAATCGAAGTGACAAATCCTAATCTCGAAATACGCCAACCCAACAAGTACCTTTGGAGACACCTGTAGAGCACCTTTATAATCACCCATTTACGTTGTGATGTTTGGTAGCACACAAAGTGTTCCTCCGGTAAACGGGAGTTGCATAATCTCATAGTCATAGGAACATGTATAAGTCATGAAGAAAGCAATAGCAACATACTAAACGATCGAGTGCTAAGCTAACGGAATGGGTCAAGTCAATCACGTCATTCTCCTAATGAGGTGATCTCGTTAATCAAATGACAACTTATGTCTATGGCTAGGAAACATAACCATCTTTGATTAACGAGCTAGTCAAGTAGAGGCATACTAGTGACACTCTGTTTGTCTATGTATTCACACATGTATTATGTTTCCGGTTAATACAATTCTAGCATGAATAATAAACATTTATCATGATATAAGGAAATATATAATACTTTATTATTGCCTCTAGGGCATATTTCCTTCAACATGGCCCAATAGTGGCCCATTCCTGTGAAAAGGACGGCCCGTTTGACTTGGTCAAAAGCTGGCGGGCCGGCCCATGGAAAGCCTATTAACGGATTGTTCGCATATAGCCCATTTACAGCCCGCTAACCCAAGGCCCGTTAAGCACTATTCGAATTAGGCCCAGTAATGTCATCTGGGCCATCCAATATGATTCCAGCCCGTTTTCACTTCTGGCCCATGTATGGCCCATGATGTCTTTCGGCCCATATGAGGCCCTATGTGACTCTTGGCCTATTAACGGCCCGTGCTGAAACTGGCCCGTAATGAACAGTGTATTACTTTACACCCATTAACGGCCCGTGGTGAAACTGGCCCGTAATGAACAGTGTATCACTTTATACCCATTAACGGCCCGTTATTCCGTTGGGCCGTTTCCAGCCCATGTTATCTTTCGGCCTTCTCAGAGCCCATTTATTCTTGGGCTATTTTCCAGCATTCGTTTACTTACGGCCCGTTACTGTCATTTTTTGCTTGTGGGCCAAATTCAGCCCGTCGTTACAGTCGGCCCGTTTGTGGTCCGTTAATACATTGGGTTGTTTTCATAGCGTCATCAAATACGGCCTATTAACGATGGACCGTTATGGTCGGCCCATGAACGGACGATTCCAACTCTAGCCCGTTTACGGCCAGAATGCGGTCTGTTTGGCCCATGTTTGGCCAATCGATCATACGGCCCGTATAAGGCCCATTGATGATATGGCCCGTAGAAGGCCCATTGTTTCTACGGTCCGTAGAAGGCCCACTGTTTCTACGGCCCGTAGAAGGCCCACTATTTCTACGGCCCGTAGGAGGCCCAGTGTCACTATAGTAAATATTAGCCCATGGTTATTGTGGCCTAGTTTTAAAAAATAGGTTATTGCAGCCACTAGCAAACCGCGGAAAAAGAACTGCAATGACTACAAGCAAACAAATAAACAAGACAGCAAGGAAATAAATAAGCAAGCAACTTACGCTAGGCTATCACAGCTATCACACATATTACATCCACTGGGCATCAAAGTTCGCCACCAGTGCAAATAAACACGCCGACAAAAGAATATACAAAACTGAGAGCACTTCAGAAGGCACTAGGCCTGGCCACGTCGGGCCCCCCAAACAGCTGAAGAAGCTGAGTAGACCTCAGTTGTGTCAACGATAGATGCATCAACACTAGATTTAAGGCATGATGGTGCGCACGGCAGTCCTCTGACATCTTCATTGCATCTTTGACTTCAAGTCGGAGCTGAGCTGAAGCAAGCCTTTCCGCTTTAAGTTCAGACTGAAGAAGTCGAACTGATAGAGGCAGCGACTGCACAGAGGTTGTCTCACACCTGCTGGTGAGTAGTTTCAACTCACTGTCTTCATCAAGACAGGACCTTGGGGTCATCTCGCTGTCCTCAAGATGGTTTGGCTCACTATCTTCCCTAAAGTTCTGCCTGGCGTAAGAGATACGAGTCTGAAAGAGAAACAAGGAGACACATAACAGGTTTCAAAATTATATAAGCAAATAAATGGATCTGTTCTGCATAAGGAACATGTTTTTACAACTACAATTTGAAACTGGTAGTTGTTGCGAACATCCAATCAGATGTAAACAGCAAAGCAAACAGCAGTGGAGGAGATGATGCCTATCCAAATCTATACTAGAACAAAGTTTGAAGGCTTGAGAAGGATGAACTTACATTACATGTTAACACGGGCTGGACAAAGCCCTTCTCCATGTTGATGGAAGGATAATTCAATAAATTCCCCAAAGAAAATTCTTTAGAAGCGTTGCCATTATTCTACATTTTGCAAAGTGTAAATATAGATCAAATAATATTGGAAGAAACAGAGGATAATGAAGCTCAGGTGCAGACTGATGATACATAAGCAAATAGCAATTAATTAAGTACAGCGTTACAAGGCAAAAGGGAGAGAGGTACTGACAAGAGCAATGCAGAGCCCATTATTGTTTTGAGATCGTATTATCCTTTGAGCAAGGAGATTCATCTGAAATTAGTTTTCATACAAGAGAGAAGGTAAGGCACAAGCAGAAATTTAGGAGTTCAAATTTTGAATTGATATCATAGACAGTACCTGACGCTGGGCTCCCAGCAGTTCTAATAGGGGTTTGGCCACTGGAGTAGGGGTAAAGTGTGGTACAGTTGGGCCTGTGTTTTCTGTGGCTGCTGATCTATCTGATTTAACAGGTATCACTACCTTTTCCAAATACCTAGTTTGTACTCCTTGAGGATCTGCACTCACCCTCTTCCTTTTGGACATCTATTACGAAAGAACAACATTTGACTGGAAAAACATAGTGTGACGACACACGGAATAGGTACAGAAAATGGATAGGTATGGCATATACTCATATATGATGCTTAAGCTAAGCAGATGGTGTAACAAAGTAGAAGTAATGCAGGAGGTCAGATGCAAAATATGTGCGACCAATACAACTTTGCAAAGTTAGAGCAAGCACCTTGATGGGTGAATAAGATAGGCCGTCCTCCACCATGCCAAGTTTGTTAGCCAGTGGATCATTCCGCAATATTCCTCTCATGCGCCCATTCTCATATTCATTTTGATAATGTTCAATATCTGACATGCATGAAAACATAAAAACAAGTGAGATTTTCTTTGTAATGCAGAAGTGATTCTAATCCAATACTGCCTCCCTGTAAACCCCTTTGTGCTATCTCTGCAATTCTTTTAAAAGATGCCATGCATGCTGTAATTTGTTGTGTGCATTAATATAATGTGGCCTACTACTCAAAATATGAGAGCTCCAGAAGTGATGACACTTCGCAGATGATAGTTTCAACATATAGTAAAGAAGAACAAGTCGACCTGACCTGACAGATTCAAAATATACTAAGGGAGAACAACTCGACCTGACCAGTCGACCGCAAGAGAAGAGTATCATCTTAAAGAAGAGCAGAAGAGCAAGTAGATTGAATATATTACAAGTCTTTCAATACAATGTCGGTTGGCCACCCATGATGAACCAGAGCGCACAGAGAAATACTATTCTTTCCGGTCTCTCCATATGTGGCTCACATGCATTTCGAAACTAAAGTAGGAACATTTAGCTAACCAATTAAACATCTCTCAGTTTTACTAATATCAGCAATAATATCAGATATGAATTTGTACAACTAAGCTTGTTTAGCTCGATGGGTGGAGCAGTGCTATTACGACACGAACCACGTAGGCTGATTGTGGTCATCATAAAATGGGGAAAACATAAGCATGATGAGTACAGTGTTGACCGTGGCAGTGGGATGGCAGATCTGAAGCTGCAAACCGCGCAAAGGGTAGTTAGCAACCGATGTTTGCTTTGAAATAACAACTAAGATTTGGTATGGACAAGAAAGTACGGTCAACAAGTGACAAAGAAATGCAATTATGCTGTCTCTCTATATGTCGCGACATGCATTTGGAAACTCAAGTGGGACCTTTAGCTAACCAATTAAATGTGTCGGTTAACTAATATCAGTATCATATCACAATCATATTTGAACAACTAAGCTTTCGAATTCTGAGTGTTGTGTTGTTTAGCTTGAAGGGTGGAGTAATGCTAGTACGACAGAAAGCACCTACGCAGATCATAGTAGAGTAGATAAAAGGGGAAAACCCTAAGCATCAAGAGAAAAATCAGGAAAGTGGAACTAGCTGGACCAGTGGGTGGCGCACATGCTTTTCGAAACGAATATAGGAACATTAGGTGACCAATTAAACGTTCTCTGTTTTAGTGATATGAGCATCATATCAGATTCGTATTTCAACACGTAAGCTTTGGGTTGAGGTCTTGAGGAGCAGTGCTAGCACGACACGAAGCACCTACGATGATGGTAGTGAATATAAAGGGGGGAAACCATAAGCTTTACGAGTATAGTGCCCGTGCCATGGCGGATCTGAAGGTGCAAACCGGACAAAGCTACTTCGCAACCAATGTTTGCTTTCAACTAGCCACTACGATTTGGTACGGACAAGAAAAGTACAGTAAACAAATTACGATCTATTTTCCGGGTGAGATCAATAACTTAAGCACATATGGAAGAGTACCACCTCTCTTGCGACGCCGTGTAGGCCTATGCTGATACGTTGAGGGTGCTGCGGGTGCGATGGCTGTCGGCGGCGGGGAAGAAGACTTTAGACGGCAGACGGCCGGGTCGGGGGATATATCCTGTTGCCGTGGACGAGGCGGTCGTAGGAGCAGCAATGGCAAGGTGGACGACGGCGCCGATGAAGCGACAGGAGGCGATGAAAGGATCCTGGTCCAGCGCCGTGGATGAGAGACGTCCATCTCTTGAAGTGGACGACGGGGTAGGGGTAGCGGCTCCGGCAAGGTGGAGGATGGGGTGGCGGACGGAGGAGGCTGGCCGCAGTGCGGAGGTTGTCGTGCCGCCGACGGTGTATGAATGGGGAAATGGAGGGGAGGGGGGATCTCAAACTTTGGGACGCGCTTCTCTGAAATGGGGGAAAGTTACGAACTTATCCCCCGTTTAAAATTTCGGACATCGCGTCGGTTGGAGATAGGACGGTAATCTCGCATCTCCCAAATATTTGCCGGTCACTATTTCGGGCGAGGAGAGGGTGTTTTGCCGCCCACGGTTGGCGCCCACGGTGTATGAACGGGGCTGACAGGTAGGGCGGTTGTGTCACGTCTGATGGAAGTTACACATCTGCCCCTATTTAAAATATTAGCCTACATCGATTTCGGACGAGGAGAGTTTGTTTTGCCGCCCACCGTGTATGAATGGGGAAATGGAGGAAGAGACACATGTCTTTCGGACGAGCTTGAATCAAATGTGTTTTGCCGCCCACGTTTGGCGCCCACCGTGTCTGAATGGGCTCAGAGGCCGTCGTGTCACGTCTGATTGAAGTTACTAGTCTACCCCTATCGACAGCAGTGTAAATCCGGTCGATAAGGATGTCAAGTGTCAGGGGTAGACAGTAATTTCCATCTCGCAAACACTTGCTTTGGGCAGCCCACAAATTATAGTGGGTGTTTAGCCGCTTCGTTCAAAACTTGGGAGAATTAGCATTCATGTTTGCCCTGGGACCTGGCAAACTAAATTCAAATCCAATTTGTATTCGATTACGAATATCCACAGATAATTATACGTTTTGTTATTTATTTCTTCAAAACCACAACAAAGATGTATTCCACCTTTATATATGATTATGATTTAGAAATGTCGTGATCTTCGAATTCAGTAGGTTGGATACACTCTGAGTCAAACAGTTATTTCATCCAATACAATATGCTCACACGAAAAACAGTTCACCTTATGTCAATCATACAAGTACTAAGGATTACCTCGCCTAAAAAATTCGGATCATTACAACACATGGACAACATAGGGGGTCTTGCAACATAATCCATTCAGAGACATGACACAACATGCAAGTACAATAATCTAATGACAATTTCAACTGGTATCTAAAGAAGAATCGGGATTACCTTGGGCTTTAGATAGCAGAAATAGCAGGACCTCCTCCGTCTTCAAATGCAACATTCTTACTTCCTCCAATTCTTGGGTTGCTTGCATAATGCATGCCGCTAATTCCGTAATTTCCAGCCTCAAGATAAAGATTACCTCATTCATGGCAGCCACACCATCTCTTTCTGCCTCTATTAGAGCCTCAAGCACTATAATATCTGTGCTCAGACTGCTCTCCGGCGGTGTTGCCTCTGAACTGCTACCATCTGGTAACATGGATGGCGCACTGCTTCCACAAATAGATTCTGGGGTTGTACATTGTGTCCTAGTGTGAACGGCATCCTGAAAGGTTTCCGCTGGACATCAGTAAGAGATAGTTATCGTATGATCCAGGCAGTAAGCTTACATGGTAAACGACGGACGAATTATTGCCGAGCATGGCAAACTATATTTAAATGGTTCGAAGCAGCATCAGCCGAAAAGAAATTAAAATGGTAAGATGAAACTAGGGATGTAAGTGGCAAATAAACGACATCCGCCTGTCCCATCTAGTTAGTTTTTGCTACCTCCCTAGTTCATTTTCCTCAAAAAACAAAAACTCTTTTGAACTATCATACCACTAGGGGACTTTAATCGGGATTAAACGGGACCCAGTTGACATCCCTAGTTGAAAGGGAGTGTACAACCGCTATATTTAAGTTGCCAAGGCATCTAAGCAGTTGAAATAATCTGAGAAAGCACTTAACAGTGTGGCCTCATATAAACTACGAAGACAGTCTTGTGATGAAGTTGAGAGGAAAAGTTAAGGACTCAAATGAAATAGGCATGCATTTCTTTACGATAGTACGGCAGGCACTGCTAACATATTGGCCAACTCGGGTATAGCGTAACAACAAATAAGCATTCGAATCAAGCAATACAGCAAAGTAGACAACTGAACTATTTGTAATTCGGTAGGATTACACGTTGAGGGCACAAGCCAAGAAAGCAGCCCACTCGCATTACATTTCACATGTACTAAAACACACTGGCTTACCATATGTTGCTGTGAAGCCTAGCTGTTGTTGCAATGTTCTTTGAAGATATCGTCAGCATCCCATGGTTGCAAATCTAGTTGTTGTAGTTTATTCTGCACCATCTATTTAGGTAAAATTAATTTTAATCGCATGCACTGGTCCAAATTGATCATCAATGGTTCATCTAAACTAATGAAAGAAGGGTGTGTGCATACACGACAGTATATCTGCTTCCCTCTATTTTTATGCTTGTTCGAGGTGCCAGCCAAAAGAACAAATATTTTGCTTGATGGGGTTGGCAGCTCCATAATTAATAGAAGCATCAAATTAGTCATGCAACTTGGGAAGATCAAGAACACACAAACAAGTAATGAACAGAGGCTCGGAGCAGTGATGTAATAGCTAGCATCAGAAAATGTAGGGTAAAACGAACAAAAAGCAGCGGAACCACATGCTAGTTTGCTGATGTGTAATTAAGCATAGAGAACATTAAGCAGTCTGATGGAACCAACAGGTGGCATCAGAACAAAACTAAAGCATATTAACTATATGTGCACTGGTATGTAATTTAGCACATGTAACATGTTCACTACCAGAAGTATGGCCCTACAGGTGCAAGCAGAATAACGCGTCTCATGAAAAACTGAATGATGCCCTAAAGAAATTCAAAGGTGTGGTGCTTATGCTAGGAAAGTGAACGTAGGCGCCGGCCGTTGGATAATAGTACCTGATTCTCGGCGGCGTATGGGTATCGTTGTCATACTTGATAGCTAAGGATCGTCGATGGTGCTCGTGCTGCGGTTGAGTTTGGGCCGGCTGTCGCCGTCGCTGAAGCGGCTCCGATGCTACGGTTGCGGCGCCTGTCGACATACAAGAAAGCTCATCTGTGGTAAGTGAACAGTTGCACGATAAAGAGAAAAACCGAAGGAGTACAAATCGAAATAACCTGATAAGGCTGCGGCGTCGGTAAAGCAGGGCCGGTGGAGTTGAATATGGCGTCCGTGGAGCGGGTCCGGTGCAGTGGGCGAAGGCTTCGGCGGGCGCGTTGTACAGTGCTTTCGGTGAGGCAGATCTGTTGCGGCGGACGAGGGCTTGTATGAAGGGCCAGCGAAGGGGCGGACGAGGGAGTCAGTGAAGGGCCTACGCTGTGGTGGACGAGGGCGCCGGTTAAGCAGATCCGGTGCGGTGGACCATGATGGCGGTCAAGGAGATCTGGAGCGGTGGACAAGCCAGTCGCTGAAGCGGCTCCGGTGAAGTGGTGAGTTGGCAGTTGGGGGTTCCAAGGTGCGGAAGGTAGATCCGGCGGGGTGTGAGGTCCACCGCTGCGGCGGAGGACTAGATTCGGCGGCTTGCCGTGGTTGGGGGGGTCGGGGAGGGGAAGGGGAGGGGCTTTGGGGAAAATGTTGGGGGCAAAGAGGGGAAAGCAATGGAGTTACCAAAGCAGCCCTTTTCCGTTCATGTGGCAGGGGTAAAACAGGAATATCGCAGGGCTAAACTTTCGGGCGCGTGATATTTCAATGTGAGCGGGAAGTTTGAAAGCTTTTGGCGCCTAAAATTATAAGTATTCTGCTCTCGTACGGCCGACTATGATATCATGGCCGACAATTTTTTGTTTTGCATGCAAAAAAAATGTGCAAGTTTTGAAAATCAATGTCTCCAACTCGAAATTTAGATTGTCCATTCAATTCAAATATGGATCATTGAGCTACTACAAGCAAATACCATCATACGGTCCAATTCAAATGAAATTCCAAATGTGTTTATCCTAAATATGATGACAAAAGCAAAAATGTGTATGTGTATGAATAAAGTGGATGATTATAAAGTTTGAACATGCCCGTATGTGTATATCTCTAGGTTTGATATATGAATTTGAAATCACGAAATCCCGGCTTAAAAAATGTACCTCCGTTTAAATGAATTACAAAAGCTAATGATGGAGTCGAATTCCAAACTTCCAATCTTAGGTTTGTAATTCTGGTACATCAAGGTATATCACGCATGTTCAAAAGTATCGTTATCTCATAGTACAAACTGTGAAACAAATTGATCAACCATGAGTGCACAATATCTCAATTACGCTAAAGTCCCTCAAATATAGACACCTCGCTCTTTATCTGAAGTCAACCCCCCCCCCCACCACCACCACACACACACACACACCTAGAGAAGTCGTTCTCTCCCTCAAACACCAACACACGAGCACATTAACACCCCTCTCTCTTGTAAAGTCCGGACCCCAACATAGGTCTCTATCACTTTGTCTCTCGGAGTCTCGGGCATGCACACATCTCTTCCCTCACTCTCTAGGTCTCCCGCTATCTCTCTTACCCAAGCACACGCACTATGTAGAGTGTATATTTCCCATACACACAAAACGTCGCCCCCAAACGTCTATCTCCCTAGTTATGTGGTTCTCGCGCACTCACCTCACACACCACCCCCACTGCAAACAAGCACACTTTGTCTCCTTGTGCACCACTCTCCTCTTTCTATCTCTCCCACATGCGGACCCGCCCCAGCTCCTTCCCTGTATAAATATATGTCGTGACTCTTTGCATACCTCCCTAATGTATAATCGTTCTCAATTTCGCACATTGTTCTCTACACCATCTATTCTAGATCTCTCATGAAGTCCCTATCACACACACGATGACTCGCTTCCCTTGCGTCTCCGTTCATAGGCCAATATCGGACAACATCAACATTGTCTCCCTATCTATACGCCATTTATGGACACAAACGACCCCTCTCGCCCCCTCTCTTCCTCTCTCTCTCTCTCTCCGTCGCTAGCTCTCTCTTTCTCTCGCTCTCACACCCCTCTCCCACACACACACTCGATGTCTCTTCCAAATAGTCTGCTCCCCCCGCCCGCACCCGTGCTATCTCGCTACTACACATGTCACACCATTCCCCCTTCCCTTATACTAGGTTTACATCATCAGTGGTCTCTCTACTCCACATACACTCTCTCCCTCTCACGCACAAACGCGTGCACAAACACACACAGACACGCACAAACACCCATTTATCTGGATCCTCATCTCTCCTCATGTCCGCATGTGTATCTCACACACTCACTCTCTAATTATGTATATGTGTCTCCACGTTACACAACACAAAGCCCCATGTACATGTCTCTCTCTATCCTCCACACACATAGACACAAAGAATCTGTTATCATTGCCTCAGTCTCTAACATATCACACACGCACACTGTCTCTCTCTCTCTCGCAAACACGCTCAACAAGGGTTTCCCCGTGAATAACTTACTGTCTATTCATCAATAGTCGTGGCAGTACGGCGAACACGAGACGTGAAAAAGAATAAATCTACACGTGCTTAGACCACCTAGTATGACTACTAGGACTAGAG
Source organism: Aegilops tauschii subsp. strangulata (assembly GCF_002575655.3). Taxonomy (NCBI): domain Eukaryota; kingdom Viridiplantae; phylum Streptophyta; class Magnoliopsida; order Poales; family Poaceae; genus Aegilops; species Aegilops tauschii. The sequence continues at coordinate 494,567,101 of NC_053039.3, forward strand.
CAAGCCAAAAAGCGCGCCGCCGTCACCCCCTCCTTGTCGGCGACGGGAAAATCTTTGTTTTACACAGTCGAGAAGTCATTGTGCTAAGGCCCCACATGCCGAGGCATTGAATAGACTGTAGATGCTAGTTTACGGAAGCAAGTATCGATAATACGTTTGTATCTCCATACTTCTATTTCTTCTCTTATAAAAAACCGAGTTGGTGATGATGGTACGTGTGCCATCTTGCAATATAGACCGTCCGATCTATATCTGACGGATGGAAATTAAACTAAAAGATACCCTCACCCCTCTCCACATTTGCAGACAAGGCATTCCCTCATTCATCCTTATCTCCAACAAACCTCATTGTTGAGCAATTAAGAAAGGAAGCCTCTGGAACAAACTGGCCTGGTGGCCGCTGCCGGCGTCTTCAATCCCCATGCCTCCGCTCAGTCCGACCACCAACCACCACCACAACCCACTCCTCTTCACCTTATCTCATATTTCTCGAGATATCATTAGTTTTTACACATGGGATTACTCCCGCAAGGGTCAATCACAATAAGTGTTTTATAAAAAAATGCATCTTGATGTTCCGTGCAATGCACGGATCTTGCTAGTACTCCTACACAAGACTAAGTTGGTGATGCTGGTATGTCTGCCATCCGTCGTTTCTGACCATTAGATCTACATCTAACGATTGTGAGGTAAGTTGTTGCCTTTTCTCACCAACATCCCACTTGTCTACCAATTTGCAGAAAAACCCATAATTAGTATCTTAAAACCAACCACATCCCTCCCTGACCTCACCAAAACAGCCCAAGGAATATATTCTAATTGAAACATAATATATCTCTAGCGACATATGTATATCAAAATTAGAGTGTTTTGTACCAAGTTTGTGAATAAGTATTATTCTAATTATGATTCGTTGCAACGGACATGAACATTGCTAGTATTTCCAACCATGCATTTTTTCCTACTATTCCATAGTTTAGAGTTTTCCATCAAGATATTAGTCACTCATGGTTGATATTTACTTTCAATCATGTACACATATGCACTATGTAACTAGCCTTGCTTATTGGCTTCCAAAGCTTAACTTTCACTCCTACTTACAATATGTAGAGTATTTAACAAAAAACTACCACTTTCAACCAGCCCTAGGAAGAATTTATTGTACAAAAATAGCAAAAACATACCCAAAATTTCTTAATCCACGGCAAAAACTACCTAGTACTCCTACCGATTAGGTTCGTTTAAACCCATTTATGACAGGGCTGGCCCACATGTCCGTGCTGACGAGGCAGCTTAAACCAACACATTTTGTTTGACCGTTGACACGAGGGACCCACATCTGACCTTCTATCCTGTTATTCCCCCTCAAATCATTATTTTTCCTGAACATTACTTCAAACAGTACTGATGCGTGTTCGTCGGTGGCGCCGGTGATGAGTGAGTTGGCCGCCGCTCCGCCAGACGGGCCGGACGCTGCGCTGGCCTCCGCACGGGTTGGCAGGCTGGCCCGAGCATGACTCATGAGCGAGCAAGCCGCCGCGCTGGCCTTCGCTCGAGCCAGATGGCTGGCCTTAGCGCGGCGCGCGCGAGCAAGCCGCCGCGCTGCCATGCCAATCTAGCTAGCAAACCTTGCAGACAAGCAGCTGGACGGAGCTATCTTGGCTAGCTAGCGGCCGCGAGCGCCGGACGGAGCTGGCATCCGGGCTGCCGCAACATGGGCTCTGCACCGCCGGCGGTTTTGACCTCGCCTTCTGCCGGCGGTGGTAGCTGCATCCCATGGCTGAGGATGACTAGGTGGACGGGCCGGAGGTAGGAGGTCACTCGAGGATTTTTGTTGGTAAGAGCATGTACAATGGTTGATAAGGTAGTCTTATCTTAAGTCTGCCACGTATGCAAGTGGTAGTAGTTTCTTGGCATTTTAGTGGTTTCTTGCATTATTAGAGCAAGTACAATAGAGCTGAGTCAGCGGGCTATAAGAAATAAACTAGTATATTTCTGCTTAGTTGGAGGAAAGAGAAGAGGAGAGAGAAGGTAAGCGGGCTCTTCGTGAAGAGCCAGCTCTAGCACGTGCTCCTAGGCACTTTGTGAGAATGAGAAGTGGGCCACATAATAAAAAAGTAGTACACTCTTTTGATCTATTATTGTACATGTTGGCTATAAGATGGGCTGTAGATGACATGGCACTGGCTTATAGCCAGCAGCTGGCTATACTATTAACCATGCTCTTAGGGGTTTCTTGTAAGGAACAATGTATGTACTACTAGCGACAAAAGGCAATTCTAGGTTGCGTTGTACTCCAACGAGTACTACTAGTGGTCGCGGGAGTGTATACCTCGTTTTGTGGGTTCGATCCCGGCCGAACGCACTGCGGCCTTTTTTTAAAAAAAGTACTACTACACTTTGCTGCGAGCCAATATTTTACACGGGTAGTTTGAGTTTTGAAGTCAAACGGACGTGCGGCCCCACAATCTGGGTGCACTGGATAGCCTAGCCACGTGAACGGGTTTTCCTTCCCAGCATCCCGTGGCTCGCGTGCTCGCCCTAGCCGCACCTCGCTTGCAGCTTCTAGCTAGTAGCATATTTAAACTAGCGCCTCCCAATTAAGCCCGAGGAGCCGGAAAAGCCTGGCGGGGCATTGGGAACTGTGCAATATGGCTCTGTACATAAAGTGCTCTACTACTACTCTGTATCTTGTGGCGTTGCACGCATGGACTTCACTCCATTATCGGCTCTACTATAAAAGAAATTCCTCTTGACGTGTTTTTTTAAACGGAGGCAAAAGCTTTGCTTCATCTCATTCATAAAGAAGGAACTACTAACAAAGTTTGACGAGATCCATTACACCTCCACAAATGGAAGCGAAAAGCCTAGTCTCGCTGTATCAAATAACTCAAATGTTCTGCCCCCGCAGTAACCGTCGCTGATAAACAGGCTGCTAGTGTGTGCGTGAGAGGAGCGGCTGAGTAGGCCAGCTACGTGAGAGGAGCGGCTGAATACAGCACCAAGAGTACCCACTAGGCCACTACGCAGGTGTACTTCCCCTGCATTGATAGTACAGCGATGGTTCTAGAGAACAGTAGTACCCTCCACTTCCAACTGTAGCTCCTTGGCCCTGAGATTCAAGAGTTCAAAACTGGTGCACTATACTAGACTAGACTAGAAGTACAGTACATCGCACTACTAGTTGAGAAAAGTAGTACTAGTACTACTACAGTACGAGTACGTACTCCTCCGTCACATAATGTAAGACGTTTTTTGACACTAGTTGGCGTGTACAAAAGAAGGCAAAAACATACCCAAAATTTCTTAATCCACGCCAAAAACTACTACCTAGTGCCAAAAATTTCTTACCAGTGCTATTATTTACAGTATAATGCAATCCCATAACGTTCCATAATGCTAGTACTAGTAGTAAATAATAGCCTCACCCCTTCGCTGAGGAACGATCTACAATTGGAAGGGATGAGGCCCTGCGGTTACTACACTCTTATCTCCTCCTCGCCAGTTCCCCTCCCCCCGAAGAGAAGGCAGTTCGTCGCTGCTCCCATGGATTCGCCAGGCGGTTCTCCTCCTCGTCGGGGCTGGGAGACCTTGGACGACGATCCTCTGGGAGAAATCGCACACCGCTCCGACGTCCTCACCGCCGCACGACTCGGTGCTTCCTGCACCAACTTTTTCAAGACGCTGCTTAAACAGGCTTGGGAAAAGGCCATGCTTGCTGGTCTTCCATGCGTCCTCGAGGAGAAGGTTCTTCTATGGGACAATCCTTCGAACAGTCCACCGCTCCCTGGCCATGGTTGCACGTTGACTCCGCTAGAGTTGCCGATGTTGAGAGGTAGTCGGATTTTGTCCGATGAGCAGGTCAGTAATGGAGTTTGATCATGTAGTACTTAGTTAGTCCATTTCCATCCCGTAATTTCTCCGCTGCCCACCGTCTTATATATAGGTCTGGTCGGTGCCAGCGAAGATTGGCTTGCATACCTCCGGCCGGATACCACCATCATTTTGCACAACATCCACAGCAGTGCCGCCGTTCCGGTAGACCCCTTCTCCACCATTGGGATCGGCCTTCCGGACTGGCTGGGCTTGAATACGTATGATGATGCCTACATGAGATTGAAGAAGATAGCAATTGCGGACCCACCGACAAAGCGACGCGGCTACGACGATTACTATCTCATCGCGGTGTTCGACATAAGGATTGCCATCAATGCAAGAGGCAGTAACGGCAGAGGCTGGCGCATGTTGGCGGCGGCAGATTTGTACCCCTACACGTTCGAAGACGCCGTGCGCCATCTAGGCCGCATCTTCGCGGTGACAAGCCAGGGGACTTGTTTCATCTGGTTGCCATCCTACGGTACGGGAGATTACAAACGGAATGCACAAACCATCATTTGCATCCCTAACGGTACTCCATTATTTTGCAGGGACCAGTCACCCCCCGATCAAAATAAGATCGCCGATCCTGGATGTGCATTTGCATCCGCGATTCGGTCTAACCTGGAACCTTGTAGCTGACTTTGGCATATTGGGATCAACTATCTTAGCAGTCGTTACCCATGGTACCACTGATGTGCAACATGGTCACACAATCTACCACGATCGGACCGTGACCATCTACCCAGGTATTCCATTTTTTAACCCTCTCGCCTTCTCTTTCATTGTTGTACTAGTAGTATACTTTGTAGTACTAGTAGGAGTACTTTTTACCTTGGAGGACGCGTATAGCTAGCTAGGCCCTTGAAGACTTGAACCCACTAGCTGCCACCATTTTTGTTTTTCCATGTCTTACTATCTCATCCATGTAGCCAAGAGTGGCTATATATAATAAGCCGGTTATTTTACTTCCTCTATACCGGAGTAGTACTATTTGCTGCACAGTATTACTGACCGCCATATTTGAGCACAACATTATTATGCATGGACCTTGACTATGTACGTCACCATGTGTCCAGATCTGGGATGCCGCGTGTACCAGATGAACGGCGCCGAGTTCGACCCCCATGATGCTACGTGGGTGCCAAGGAACACTCTTGGAGAGTACTCGCTTTTCATCGGGGACAGCTACCCCATTGTGAAGTGGATGCCACCTTCCATGCACGACATGGAAGGCCTGCCGTTCATGAAGTATGGTTGTGTCTTCAGTGCGCACCGCCGGATGAACGACATGCTGGGACACGCTATCCCTGATTTATGCCGCTTCAGCTTGGATGAGTCTCCATCGTGTGGAACCGGACTAGAAAGCTGCGACAATGATTCCCGTTGCCCACCGCTATGGATCGTGCCATCCATGAAGAACACCTGGGACTGGAACCTGGAGGAGGACATGTAGCCCATCTATAACGTGTAAGTGGAGTACGGTAATTGTGAACGGTAGCGCTGTGAATATATGTAGACTAGTCGTGCACAAATTTATCACATGAATTGGAGATGAACTTGTGTGGCATACTGGCATTTGTCCTTTAGAATTTATTACTAGTAAATGTGTTATGTGTACGTGCAACTTGTGTGGTTGTTGCACGGGCTCCAACACGCTCTTTGAGAAAAAAAGGTGGCACAGCTTTGGATATACGTGACGTGGCGGCATCATACAGTAGCATCGTTCGCTATAGTTGTAGTACACTCCTACTAGGACGACAACTCCTATAAAACCTTGCGCTTGGCTCTTTGCCTCTTCGGGAGGTTCAACAGTTCGTACTCGTGTGAACCTTGCACTTGGCTCTTCGCCTCTTCGGAAGGTCCAACAATGATGATACTACAGTACAATATGCTTCTGGCAATCTGACACCGATTGAACTGTTGCACGTCCATCGCGAGGGCGAGGGCGAGGGAGAGGGAGAGGGCGCTGTAGTCAAAACCCTCTCCTCGTCCTGCGAACCACCGCGTGCGTGGGCGAGGGAGAGGCGTAGTAAGCAAGCTTCTCCTTGTTCGGCGAGTTGACGGGACACATCAAAGCAGTACTAGTACTAGTAGTAATAGTCCATACTGCGTCCTTTCCGATTAATATGGCTTAATTTGAAACGAGAAAAATACACTGGTGGTCAACGTATGTAACAATACGCTGTTTGCGGTCACTATATATAGTTTTGCGGCGATTATACGATCACTAGCTCATCGTAGAGCACCGTATTGCACCCTACTGACCAGCCACATAGTCGACGTGGCACTTTGTTGACTGGTTAAATTGTCACCTGGTTTCTGGGTCCCACCTATCAGTTGGCAGAGCAAAGAAATCAGTTAAAACAAAACTTTACGCAGGCGCGACACGAGTCCAACCCTTGCGCGCGAACCACCCTGGTTGTGTATGTGAGTGCATGCACGTGTCCTCCCTCGGTCTTCCAACAAAGAGTGTACATCGGCTATAAAACAAAGAGTGTAGTACATGATGTACATCTACACTTCCAATGCATTTAGCCTTTAATCTAAGTCGATATTGATTGACTAATGCACCAACTTGTGTTGTAGGTATAGGCTACATGTCTATCCTTAATTATAGCATGCAATGGCCTTCATTTAATCTTCTTATCTCAATGGTCGCATGCACACATAAGTCTGCTACTTTTGGGTGTTAATTATGCCCTGGTCAATGTGTAAATCTCTAAATGTACAGTCTTTCACGGACGTAGGGAGTAGGTTGAGCACTTGAGCGTGAGCGTGTGTGTTGCGTCGTGTGCTGTGTGCCGCATGGGTGCGTGAGTGTTGCGTGCGTCCATGTGTACGTGTGAGTGTTGCATGTTGCATGCATGCATGCATGCATGGGGCTTACTCCCTCCCATTGACATGTTCATATTTCAAGCTTCCTCTGTTCCCTCCATATGGTGATACTCCCTCTGTTCCCAAATAGTACGGAGTAAAAGCCTCCCTCTGTTCCCAAATACAGAGTATTTGTCTTTCTACAGATTTCAACAAGTGACTAGGTACGGAGCAAAATGAGTGAAGTGAGCGTAGAGGCATAGGGATACTGTAGAAAGGAAGTCCTCGCGATCCATTATTCCCCATCTCGGTCAGAGAGAACTATTCAACTAGTCTTCGCAGTGAAGTGACAATACACGCTGCAGCAGATGGGACACGTAATTAATAAGCTGAACCAGCGTGTTGGTGTTACTAAATCAGCCTTACCCAGTACTGCCATCATGTTTGCCAGTAGAGCACGCTTCCGCAAATACGCCTACACACCTCTGTCCTCCATTAACTGACATATGGGCCCTGTTGTGGTAGACCCACATGTCATTAGTGTAACTATTTACACTCCGAAGGACGGTATATCCTGGTAGTAGTACTAGTAGAATTGAGATTGAATGCACTTTCTTCCCTGTCTTCCACTCTTCTTCCTCCTCTCTTCTTCTTCCTCCTCTCTTCTTCTTCCTCCTCTCTTCCCCATCGTCGGCCGCACACCATTTACCCCCGCTCACTGCTCACCCGCCCGCGCCATCTTCCTTGGTAGCTCGCGCGTACCATATCCCCCCGCTCACTGCTCGGCCACACGAGGAGAAGTTTCTTCGCTCTCCCGCCCAAATCCACTTCCCCGCTGGCTCGCAGGCACCGAAAACCCCAATGGCAGAACCGACTGACACGCAGAGCCGCGATTGGAATTCCCTCCCCGATGTTCTCTTGGAGCAGATCTGTAGTCGTATGGACCTACTCAGCACCGTCCGTCTGGCCGCATACTCGGTGTCTTTGTACCGTCTACTCGTCTGCAACCGGCCGGCTCTTTTCAAGACACCCTGCTTGCTGATACCCGATCCTCGCAGGTGGCCCAGACACCGACTTGATTATCCTACGGAGGTTGTCGTGATGCCCCTCGACATGCTACCACTACCCGTCCACCTATCCTTCATGTGCGGCCACTACTGGGCGGGCATGAAGGCCAACTGGATCGTCCTCATCCACCACACCGGTAGTCCGTGGCGTCTCGTGGATATCTACACCCAACGAGAGATCACCCTTCCATCATTGGATACCGCCGCCATCGAGCCTCGCGGCCCGCCGGACACTCCTGCCTACTACGCACGAGACGCGTCAAGCTTTTGGCTCGACCTCTGTTTGCAGAAAGTTGTAATCTGCGAAGTGCCCACACCATCAGAAGACTACATGGATTACAAGCTCATTGCCTTGTTCAACATGGGATTAGTCTATCTGGAATCCGGTCGCCATACATGGTTATGGCTCATCATCAATCCTGTTGAGGCAACATTTCTGTCTGATGCTATAGTGCACGATGGCATCGTTTACGCGGTCGACGCACATATTGGCTGCCTATACTGGTGGAATCTATCGTCGTGTAATTGTTCTATCTCATCTCATCTTTACCTTATGAATACGGCTGCCTGTTCATTTGTTACAAATTTAGAATGCATAGCATGTCTATAACCACATCATTGCTATATGTTCCTCTCATTTCCTAGATTTTTATGACCACACATGTTATTGTTAGAGTTGATATGAGAACAATTGGCATCTAATGATTGTTAGAATACATATTATGAGCATAACATCATGATTGCTATATGTTACTCTCGTTTACAAGATTTTTATAACAACGCATGTTATTGCTTAGAGTTGGTATGAGAACAGTAGTAGTAAGTGCTATGGTAGAATATGAGTAGGCGCTGTCATAGCTGTTTTCCTCTCATTGTTACATGATGTTTGAACCATGACATATTGCTAGAATATGAAAGCCATTGGCTTATTTTTTTAACTTGGGGTATGATTATGACCACGGCATTGCAATTCTCTGTCTATGATATGTGTCACTGTTATAATAATCTTAATTCCACACATACTCTGAACATGATTGTTTATTTTTGTCCTTTTGGTCTCCAATTTGAATTGCTGCAGCAGACGCAAATGCGCTGGCCTTCATGATTCCAGGACCTGGAATCATACCAGCCGATGGGTGGTGGTTTATCGCTCGTTCAGCTGACGGCAGTCATTTGATGCTCATTCGCACGTACCAAATTGACCAAACCATTACATCAAACCACATGCAGTACAATGCGTGGGGCGTTCGTGACATTGATGGCTATGGCTACTTCGTGTTCGAGAAAGATCCCAGCTCCGTTGGGCCAGGCATATTCAACTGGAGGCGGGTTTACAGCCTCGGCAACCACTCCTTGTTCCTCGGGCTCAATTATCCGATCATCCAACCAATCATCGATCATACCACCGGCGATGATTACTGTGCTATGCAACTTCCATTCGTGAGGGGGGGGCTGTGTTTACACATCATACCATGGGTTTCATGAATCACCATATCCAGAGATTCGTCGACACAGCTTGTTGCCAGATAATTTTCAGTGTGTGAAAGGCATCAAGCTTCCATGCGATGGATGGCTTTTGCAAACCCGACATGCAGCGATGTGGTTCATGCCAACAGCAAATATGCACAACTTGATTCGTGCTGATATCTAGACTGAGCCATGTATTCTGCTGCTGTAGCACGACCCTCTTTTGTTGGATATTATGTACTGTTGTTAGTTTGAAGCACTCCTCTGGTTTGAAGGATAGATACCTTCCTAGGATCAAGTGCATCCTAACTCACCTGCGTAGGATGTACTGATAATGATGATGGAGATGATGTGCAGAAGCCATATATATATATATATCAGTTAGGCTTCAAGTGCGTACTTGTTAGTTAAACCTATGTATAAATTGTGACACTAAATACGACTAGTAAGTAGTACAGTAGCAATACTAGTATACGTCGGTCAAATTATTCATCATGTCCACACATTGAATTGACGTGACAACACGCTGCGCGTGAGGTGACAAGAATCCCGGCGGCGTGTTCGGGTATTCTGGACTTCAGATTTGGAGTACCACTTATCTGTCGAAATCTTTCATCATTCACTTAAAACAGTCGATTGATCATACATTGAGTACCATATAGCTGGAATTACCGATGCAAGTCGAAGAAGGATTGGCCGGTGCTGCCGGCTGGCGTCAAGTTCGATCCCACGGATCAGGAGCTGATCGAGCACCTTGAGGCCAAAGTGAGTGCTGACAGCGCGAGATTTCATTCTCTCATCGATTTGTTCATACCAACCATCGACAGCGAGCACGGCATATGCTACACCCAACCTGAGAAACTTCCAGGTAAGACACCGATCGGCCGTCTACTTGCACAAACATATTCCTTTGTTTATAGCTTGATTTTTCTTTTTAGACGCAGACCTGGTGAAGCAATTACAATTTGACAGTTAATAAAAAGTGAAACAAGTGACTGCAACATGCCAAAGATGTTATGAAAATGCCAACTAGGTACACTAAAACCTGTATTCGACAATACTGAAGGTATCACACTGAGTGGCCTAAGCAAGCATTTCTTCCAGTGCAATTCTAGGGCGTTCAAAAGGGGCACGTGGACGCGTCGCAAGATACAGTCGGAGTGCAGCATGCACGCGATGTGGCACAAGACCGGCAATACCTTGCTGGTGATGGTCAACGGCCGGCAGACGGGCAGCAAAAAAGGTTCTGGTGCTGCACACCAACAAGAACTTCGACCAGCAGAGGACCAACTGGGTGATGCACCAGTACCACCTCGGGGACCTGGAGCAAGAGAAGGAGCGGGAGCTGGTCCTCTACAAGATTTTCTACCAGACGAACACTAGGGCCAGGGTAAAAAGATTATAAGTTAGTTTGGTATTGGTAGTTGTACTACCTTGTCGTCCGCAAGTTGGTATTGTTGTTAACGATCTTTTGGTATGAACTTGCATTTGCTTCCAACCATCATGCCGAGGGTCGACGTGGATATAAAGCTGAATCATTTGTTTCGAAACGAATTTTCAGGCACCTGATTTTTATTTGATGGGTAGCATAAGCACCCGCCGTTCGAATTCCCAGTTCTCCAATTTTTTCGAAACAAGTGCATGCACTTATTATCACGATAAAAAAACAATATCCGTGATGCATCCCAATTATCAGTCTATACTTGCAGAATTCTCTCGTTTATTGAGCACGTATATTGTTTTTTCAGGTCAAGCAAGTTTCAACTGGGCTGTAGACTGCCCAGGGTTGGTTTTGTTTTTAACAGGCCCTGCCCATGACGACAACGGGGCACAAAGATCCAGCAGGTATCTACTGGCCTATGGCCCGCCAGCGTTAGTTATATTTTGTCTTACAACATCCGCAGGCAGTTTTTTTACTGAATCAAACACACATCCCAGTTCTATTTTCCTCTTGAAACACATGTCCTACATCCGTTTTCTAATCTCTACCTATAGTTTTACTAGTTCATATACATGTATCATTATATTGAAAACACATAAAATTCCCTTTTCATATTTACATCCTTATTTTTGTTGTTTTTCCCACCCAGCGCTGATTTTTTTACCACTGGTTTTCCCTTAAACCAACTCAATTGTCCCACGTCTTATTTGCTTACAAAAACAAAATGATTTTTTTGGCAAATCAATAAGTTCTTAAAAAAATGTTTATCATTTCGGGATTACAACAGTTCGAACTCCACCGAAATATGCAAAATAAGGTTGAACTTTTTGACCGTGGTCCTGGGCAGAAAATGGGTTGTAATAAATTACTTGAGAATTAGCAAATGGGCTGCAAATTATAAAAAATAGCAAATGGGCTTTATGTTGTCTGCCACAGATTTGGAGGCTGACTTGTGGGCCTACTAAGTTCATGCGTACACAAGGTTTCTCAAAAAAGAAACTTAGTCAACAATCGACTCTACCAGCGTCAGACCGTTAGATGTCAATCTAACGGCAATCGTGCTTCTTCAGTCTCTGATCTTCCTGCCCCAGCCGCCCAAACCAGCGCCGTCGGAACCGCCTGCTCCCGCCTCCCGTAGCCGGTAGTGCTGCCGGGCAGGCCTCACGGCCCCATCATACTCGCATCCCTGGCATGTCTATCCCTCTACTCACCCACACCTCCTGTTAGTTTCCAGCGACGGCAGCCGAACCAGTCAACCCTTGTACTCTCCACCGCGTGGGCAGCCACTGCCATGTCTTCCCCGGCTCTGTGTCGTTCCCTTCGTAGGCCTCGCCGTCGTCCACCGCCCTGGTGCTCTCGGCGCGGCGTGGTTAACGATGTCCATCCAACGGCCGTAGTGCTTCTTCAACATCTGGTCTTCTTGCCCCAGCGCCCAAAGCAGCGCCGGTCGTGCTGCATGCCCCTGCCTCCCGTGGCCGGCTGTGCTGCCGCGGAGGCCTCACCGTCCCCATACTACTCCCACCGCTGGCCAGGCCATCCCTCCACTCACCCACTCCCCCTGTTATTCTGCGGCGATGGCAGCCTCACACCGCAGCCGAACCAGTGAACCCTCGTACTCCTCTCCGCGTGGGCATCCACTGTCGCGTCTTCCCCGGCTCCGCGTCGTCCCCTTCCTAGGCCTCGTCGTCGTCCACCGCCGTGGTGCTCTCGGCGCGGTGTGGTCTATGTGGTCAACGACCGACTTATATCGGAAGAGTACTGTACGTGGAGAGGCTGACAGCTGGGTCCACGGCAGCCGCAAGGAAGTGCCTCCTTATTACGCGCAAAATAATTATTCCTCCACCTGACAGCAGGGACCCACCGGACGGGCCACCAGTATTTCACGGAAAAAATGTTTCCCCCCTGACTGCTGGGACCCATCGGACGGGCCACCGTATTTTGCGAAAAAAACGTTTGCCCCTGACTGCTGGGACCCACCGGACGGACCACCGTATTTCGCAAAAAAAAAACGTTCCCCCCGCTGTCAGCTCGGACCCACCGGAAGTGCCTCCTTATTACACACAGAAAAATGAATACTTCCCCTGCTAGCTGGGACCCACCATGGTGGGAGGATGACTTGTGGGCCTACTAAGTTGACGGGGACGGAGGGCTTTGTCAACTTAGTCAATAGGAACGATTCTAGCCCCAATGACCGTACGATGTCCATCCAACGGCCGTCGTGCTTCTTCAATCTCTGCTCTTCCTGCTCCAGCCGCTCAAACAAGCGCCGGCGGGACTGCCTGCTCCCTCCTTCCCGCGGCCGGCTCTGCTACCGCGCAGGCCTCACTGCCCCACCGTACTCCCATCGCTGGCCTAGCCATCCCTCTACTCACCCACACCTGCTGTTATTCTCCGGCGACGGCAGACGAACCAGTAAACCCTCGTACAGTCGTACTCCCCTCCGTGTGGGAAACAACTACAGAGTCTTCCCTGCCTCCGTGTCGTTCCCTTCCTAGGCCTCGCCATCGTCCACCGCCCTGGTGCTCTCGGTGCGGCCTGGTCAACATGGTCAACGAACAACATGCATCTGAAGTGGACTGTACGTGGAGAGGCCGACAGCTAGGTCCATGGCCGCACGCAAGGAAATGCCTCCTTATTACGCGCAAAATAATGATTCCTCCACCTGACATCAGGGACCCATCGAAAGGGCCTCAGTATTTCACGAAAAAAATGTTACCGCCGCTGACAGCTCGGACCCACCAACTATATCTTCGCACGCAAGGAAGTGCCTCCTTATTACGCACAAAAAAATGAATACTCCCCCTGTTAGCTGGGACCCAGTATAGTGGCAGGCTGACTTGTGGGCCTACTAAGTTGACGGGGACGGAGGGCTTTGTCAACTTAGTCAATATGCACGATTCTAGCTCCAGTGATCGTACGATGTCCATCCAACGGCCGTAGTGCTTCTTCAACCTCTGGTCTTCTTGCTCCAGCCGCCCAAACCAGCGCCGGTCGTGCCTCGTGCTCCTGCCTCCCGTGGCCGGCTGCGATGCGGCGGAGGCCTCACCGCCCCCTACTACTCCCACCGCTGGCCAGGCCATCCCTCTACTCACCCACACCCCCTGTTATTCTACGGCGATGGCAGCCTCACACCGCAGCGAACCAGTGAACCCTCGTACTCCTCTATGCGTGGGCATCCACTGCCGCGTCTTCCCCGGCTCCGCGTCGTCCCCTTCCTAGGCCTCGCCGTCATCCACCTCCCTGGTGCTCTCGGCGCGGCGTGGTCAACGTGGTCAAGGAATGGCTTCCATCGGACGTGGACTGTACGTGAAGAGGCTGATAGCTGGGTCCACGGCCGCAGCAAGGAAGTGCCTCCTTATTACATGCAAAATAATTATTCCTCCACATGACAGCGGGGACCCATCGGACGGGCCACCGTATTTCGCGAAAAAAGCGTTTCCCCCCTGACTGCTCAGACCCACCAGCTACACCTTCGCACGCAAGGAAGTGCGTCCGGGCAAAAAAAATGATTCGCCCCCCTGACTGCTAGGACCCACCAGCTACATCTTCGCACGCAAGGAAGTGCCTGACAGTCGGGACCCACCTGGCCGAAGCGTACGTAGCGTTGTCAGTCTGGTCGCGAACATGTACGTACATATATACTGGTGGATGTAGAGGCGCGCACGTGTTGTAGTAGAGGCGCGCATGTAGCATGTACACGTACGTACAGCGGCCAGGGTGCAAGAAAGAAAATACGGCCACGTGTGTGTACATACGTGCGGCGTCTCGAACGCCTACTCGCGCATACGTACGGCCAGGGCTCGTGTACATGGCTGGGTCGGAACGGAGAAACAGCGTCGTCGTCGTGTTCATGGGGAGGCAACGGAATGCATTGTGTTCATGGGGAGGCAACGGAATGCATCGTGTTCATGGGGAGGCAACGGAATGCGTCGTGTTCATCGGGAGGCAACGGAACGCGTGGGAGCCAACCGGCTGGGTCGGAACGGAATGCGTGGTCGTGTTCATCAGGAGGGCTTGGACGGAACAGGCGATGGAAACGAGGCCTGGCGTACCGCAGAACGGAGGAAACGGACCTCCTACGGTCAAAACGGGGGTCCTGTTGATCGGGAGGGGTGTGGCGTACCGCAAAACGGAGGAAACGGATCTCCTACGGTCGAAACGGGGGTCCTGTTGATCGGGAGGGGTGTGGCGTACCGCAAAACGGATGAAACGGACCTCCTACGGTCAAAACGGGGGTCCTGTTGATCGGGAGGGGTGTGGCGTACCGCAAAACGGATGAAACGGACCTCCTACGGTCAAAACGGGGGTCCTGTTGATCGGGAGGGGTGTGGCGTACCGCAAAACGAACGAAACGGACCTCCTACGGTCGAAACAGGGGTCCTGTTCATCGGGAGGGATGTAGCGTACCGCAAAACAGGACTCCACGGGATACTGTTCATCTCCACCGTCGACCTCCTCCAGCCTCCACGGGCTACCGTCGACCTCCTCCAGCCTCCACGGGCTCCTGTTCATCCAGCCTCCACCGCGCGCTACTCCACCGGCTACTGTTCAACCACCCGTCCACCGTCTACTATTCATCCAGCCCTCCACACCAAGGGGTCCTGTTCAACCACCCCTCCACCGTCTACTGTTCATCCAGCCCTCCACACCACGGGGTCCTGTTCATCCAGAGGCAACGCCACCGCTCACTGTTCATCCAACCCCCCCCCCCCCCCACAACGCTCACTGTTCATCCAATCGATCGGCTTCAGTTAGCAGCAGTAGCGAAGGAATCGCTCGATCGGGTTCAGTTAACAGCCATCAATCGATCGCTCGGGTTCAGTAACGCGTAGCCTGCAGTGCAATCGCTCGGGTTCAGTTAGAGCCCAACGCCTCGCTCGGGTTCAGTTAGAGCCAACGCCTCGCACACACGCGCGTACGTGTATGAGAGAAACGTGCATCGCTCGACCCCCGACCTCCCACCGTAACCGGGAACTCCCCGAAATTTTCCTCGCCCTCGCTTCTACCACGGTTTTTTCCGTCATGGACGGCCCAAAGAATGTCATGCAGCTGCGTCTCCGGCCCGCCCAGGACAAAAAGCCCATTTTCTGTCATGATTTTTTGTCATAGAAGTAGGAGCCCACCACATCTATGATGATACCGGGTTTTTTCACAATTATCGTCATAGAAGTGTCATATGTATGACAGAAAAAAAATTCGTTCGGCCCAAAATGTCACGGATGTGTCATTTTTTTGTAGTGCTTGGAAGAAGATTTGGATGGGCATGTTATTTATTTCTATGAAGAAGCTGCTAGAATTGCTAAACCTGATAAAAGGGATAAACATAGACCTGTTGTTGGCATGCCTGACATCTCAGTTAAAATAGGAGATCACTGTTATCATGGTTTATGTGACATGGGTGCTAGTGTGAGTGCTATACCTTACACTTTATATCAAGAAATTATGAAAGACATAGCACCCACTGAGTTAGAAGAAATAGATGTTACTATTAAACTTGCTAATAGAGACACCATATCACCATTTGGGATTGTTAGAGATGTTGAAGTCTTGTGCGGGAAAATAAAATATCCTACTGATTTTCTTGTTCTTGGTTCCCCACAAGATGACTTATGTCCCATTATTTTTGGTAGACCTTTCTTGAACACAGTTAATGCTAAGATAGATTGTAAGAAACAAACTGTCGGTGTTAGCTTTGGTGATGAGTCTCATGAGTTTAATTTTTCCAAGTTTAGTAGAAGTCTTCATGAAAAGGAATTGCCTAGTAAGGATGAATTAATTGGTCTTGCTTCTATTGTTGTGCCACCTACTGATCCTTTAGAACAATATTTGCTAGACCATGAAAATGATTTTCATATGCATGAAAGAAATGAAATAGATAAGATTTTGTTTGAACAACGTCCTCTACCTAAACACAATTTCCCTATTGAAACTCTAGGAGGTCCTCCTCCACCTAAAGGTGATCCTGTGTTTGAATTAAAACAATTGCCAGACACTTTGAAATATGCTTATCTTGATGAAAAGAAGATATATCCTGTTATTATTAGTGCTAACCTTTCAGAGAAGAAGGAAGAGAAATTATTGAAAACTCTGAAGAAGCACTATGCTGCTATTGGATATACTCTTGATGATCTTAAGGGCATTAGTCCCACTCTATGTCAACACAAAATAAATTTGGAGAAAGACGCCAAACCAGTTATCACCAACGACGGCTAAATCCTAAGATGAAAGAAGTGGTAAGAAAGGAAATTTTAAAGCTCCTTGAGGCAGGTATAATTTATCCCGTAGCTGATAGTCAGTGGGTAAGTCATGTCCATTGTGTCCCTAAGAAGGGAGGTATTACTGTCGTTCCTATTGATAAAGATGAATTGATCAAGCAAAGAATTATTACAGGTTATAGGATGGTAATTGATTTCTGCAAATTAAATAAAGCTACTAAAAAAGATCATTACCCTTTGCCTTTATTGATCAAATGCTAGAAAGATTATCCAAACATACACATTTTTGCTTTCTAGATGGCTATTCTGGTTTCTCTCAAATACCTGTGTCAGCGGAGGATCAAGAAAAGATCACTTTTACTTGCCCCTTCGGTACTTTTGCTTATAGACGCATGCCTTTTGGTTTATGTAATGCACCTTCTACCTTTGAAAGATGCATGATGGCTATATTCTCTGACTTTTGTGAAAAGATTTGTGAGGTTTTCATCGATGATTTCTCCATTTATGGATCCTCTTTTGATGATTGCTTGAGCAATCTTGATCGAGTTTTGCAGAGATGCGAAGAAACTAATCTTGTCTTGAATTGGGAGAAATGTCACTTTATGGTCAATGAAGGCATTGTCTTGGGGCATAAAATTTCTGAAAGAGGTATTGAAGTTGATAAAGCTAAAGTTTATGCTATTGAAAAGATGCCGTGTCCCAAGGACATCAAAGGTATAAGAAGTTTCCTTGGTCATGCCGGTTTTTATAGGAGGTTCGTTAAGGACTTCTCAAAAATTTCTCGGCCTCTGACTAATCTATTACAAAAAGATATACCTTTTGTCTTTGATGATGATTGCGTAGAAGCATTTGAAATACTTAAGAAAGCTTTGATTTCTACACCTACCGTTCAACCACCTGATTGGAATTTACCCTTTGAAATTATGTGTGATGCTAGTGATTATGTTGTAGGTGCTGTTCTAGGGCAAAGAGTTGATAAGAAGTTAAATGTTATTCAATATGCTAGTAAAACTCTAGACAGTGCCCAAAGAAATTATGCTACTACTGAAAAGGAATTTTTAGCAGTTGTATTTGCTTGTGATAAGTTCGGACCTTATATTGTTGATTCTAAAGTAACTGTTCACACTGATCATGCTGCTATTAAATACCTTATGGAAAAGAAAGATGCTAAACCTAGACTAATTAGATGGGTTCTCCTACTACAAGAATTTGATTTGCATATTATTGATAGAAAGGGAGCTGAGAACCCCGTTGCAGACAACTTGTCTAGGTTAGAAAATGTTCTTGATGACCCACTACCTATTGATGATAGCTTTCCTGATGAACAATTGGCTGTCATAAATGCTTCTTGTACTGCTCCATGGTATGCTGATTATGCTAATTACATTGTCGCTAAATTTATACCACCTAGTTTCACATACCAGCAAAAGAAAAAGTTTTTCTATGATTTGAGACATTACTTCTGGGATGACCCACATCTTTATAAAGAAGAAGTAGATGGAGTTATTAGACGTTGTGTACCTGAGCATGAACAGGAACAGATCTTATGCAAGTGTCACTCCGAGGCTTATGGAGGACACCACGCTGGAGACAGAACTACACATAAGGTATTGCAATCCGGTTTTTATTGGCCTACTCTCTTCAAGGATGCCCGTAAGTTTGTCTTGTCTTCTGATGCATGTCAAAGAATTGGTAACATTAGTAGACGTCAAGAAATGCCTATGAATTATTCACTTGTTATTGAACCATTTGATATTTGGGGCTTTGATTATATGGGACCGTTTCCTTCCTCTAATGGGTACACACATATTTTAGTTGCTGTTGATTACGTTACTAAGTGGTTAGAAGCTATTCCAACTAGTAGTGCTGATCATAACACTTCTATTAAAATGCTTAAAGAAGTTATTTTTCCGAGGTTTGGAGTCCCTAGATACTTAATGACTGATGGTGGTTCACATTTTATTCATGGTGCTTTCCGTAAAATGCTTGCTAAGTATGACGTTAATCATATAATTGCATCTCCATACCACTCACAGTCTAGTGGTCAAGTAGAATTGAGTAACAGAGAGCTCAAATTAATTTTGCAAAAGACTGTTAATAGATCTAGAAAGAATTGGCCCGAGAAACTTGATGATGCATTATGGGCTTATAGAACTGCATATAAAAATCCTCTGGGTATGTCTCCATATAAAATGGTTTATGGAAAAGCATGTCACTTACCTCTCGAACTAGAACATAAGGCATATTGGGCTATTAAAGAGCTCAATTATGATTTCAAACTTGCTGGTGAGAAGAGGTTATTTGACATTAGCTCACTTGATGAATGGAGAACCCAGGCTTACGAGAATGCCAAGCTGTTTAAAGAAAAAGTTAAAAGATGGCATGACAAAAGGATACAAAAGCGTGAGTTTAATGTAGGTGATTATGTTTTGCTATTCAACTCTCGTTTAAGATTTTTTGCAGGAAAACTTCTCTCTAAATGGGAAGGTCCTTACGTTATCGAGGAGGTCTATCGTTCCGGTGCCATAAAAATCAACAACTTCCAAGGTACAAATCCAAAGGTGGTGAACGGTCAAAGAATCAAACATTATATCTCAGGTAATCCCATAAATGTTGAAACCAATATTATTGAAACCGTAACCCCGGAGGAATACATAAGGGATAATTTCCAGAACGTTTTAGACTCCGAAAAGGAATAGTATGTGGTACGATAAGTAAATCGACTCCAAAACAGTTCTAATAGCAATTTATCTCCGTTTTGGAATATTTAAGAAAATAGGAAAATAAAAAGCAGTCCGGGAAGGACACGAGGCTTCCACGAGGGTGGAGGGCGCGCCCTACCCCCTTGGGCGCGCCCCCTGCCTCGTGGGCACCCAATGTGCTCTCCGGACTCCGTTTTCTTGCACGATACTTCTTTCGGTCGGTAAAAATTCATTATATAATCTCCCGAAGGTTTTGACCACCGTATCACGCAAATATCCTCTGTTTTTGTTTCGAGCTGTTTCTGTAGCAGGTTTGGAGTAAGATGTCGTCTTAGGATTCCGGCGGAGAGAGCTATGTCTCACACCTCATTGCTGACCCAAAGACCTATGGGGATCTATCTCCTTGTGGTCGAACTATGGATGAGGAGGAGGATGCTCATTTGAGGAGGATCAATGATTCAAGTTCGGAGGAGGAGGATGTCCCTCTACCTCAATCTGGGGATATGCACGTGAAGTTCAAGAAGTCTAGTCTCCCTAAGAGGGCTAAACTATCTAACAACCGATCTATTCCTTCTCGTTTTCGGCAGAAAAGCAAAGGAGATTTATGTGACAAGATCTTGAAGCTGGAATCGGAAGTCGATGATTTAAAGGAGGAAATTGCTCTTCTCAATTACAATATGAAGAAGCTGAAAGCACAATTTACATCATCAACAACTCCATCATCACCACCTCCGAGGAAGGAGAACTGAGTATGCGTATGGGCACTCCCCTTGGCAACTGCCAAGCTTGGGGGAGGTGCCCCGGTATCGTATCACCATCACACTCCTATCTTTACAGTTTTTCCTTAGTTCGATCCTTTTGATAATATCTTGATCTAGTAGAATAAAGTTTTAGTATGATCTAGTTTTAAGTTTTGCTTTATGATCCGTCTATGTAATCGAGTCCGTGAGTTATATATAATAAAGATTAGTGTTGAGTCAAGGGCTTGATTATCTTGCTATGATCTTGAGTGAATAAAAGAAAGAGAAAGAAATAAAAAGAAATAAAGAGATCATATTTATCTTATGGAGAGTAATGACTTCACATATAAAGAGTATGATGATTAAAAGTTGTTGAGAGTTGACAAACACAGTTTTGGTCATCGTTGCAATTAATAGGAAGTGATAAAGAAAGAGAGGTTCCACATATAAATATACTATCTTGGACATCTTTTATGATTGTGAGCACTCATTAAAATATGACATGCTAAAGAGTTGATGTTGGACAGGGAAGACAACGTAATGGGTTGTGTTTTCTTATATCCGAGATAAATTATATTGTCATGGATCATCCAACATGTTGAGCTTGCCTTTCCCCCTCATGCTAGCCAATTCTTTGCACCAAGTAGAGATACTACTTGTGCTTCCAAATACCCTTAAACCCAATTTTGCCATGAGAGTCCACCATATCTACCTATGGATTGAGTAAGATCCTTCAAGTAAGTTGTCATTGTGCAAGCAATAAAAATTGCTCTCTAAATATGTATGATTTATTAGTGTGGGAGAAAATAAGCTTTATACGATCTTGTGATGTAGAAGCAATAAAAGCGACGGAATGCATAATAAAGGTCTATATCACAAGTGGAAATGTAAAGTGACGTTCTCTCGCATTAAGATTTTGTGCATCCAACATAAAAGCACATGACAACCTCTGCTTCCCTCTGCGAAGGGCCTATCTTTTACTTTTATCTTCTAGCTTATGCAAGAGTCATGGTGATCTTCACCTTTCCTTTTTACATTTTATCCTTTGGCAAGCACATTGTGTTGGAAAGATCCTGATATATATATATATATCCAATTAGATGTAAGCTAGCATGAGCTATTATTGTTGACATAACCCTTGAGGTAAAAGGTTGGGAGGCGAAACTATAAGCCCCTATCTTTCTCTGTGTCCGATTAAAACTTCATAACCACAAGTATTGCGTGAGTGTTAGCAATTGTGAAAGACTAAATGATAGTTCAATATGTGGACTTGCTGAAAAGCTTTTACATAGACTCTTTCCGATGTTATGATAAATTGCAATTGCTTCAATGACCGAGATTATAGTTTGTTAGTTTTCAATAAAGTTTCTGATTCATACTTGACATTGTGAATAGATTGTTACTTTAGCATAAGAAATCATATGACAATATTCGTATATGTTGCTGTTATAAGAATGATCATGATGCTCTCATGTCTGTATTTTACTTTATCGACACCTCTATCTCTAAAACATGTGGACATATTTTTCGATATCGGCTTCCGCTTGAGGACAAGCGAGGTCTAAGCTTGGGGGAGTTGATACGTCCATTTTGCATCATGCTTTTATATCGATATTTATTGCATTATGGGCTGTTATTACACATTATGTCACATTACTTATGCCTTTTCTCTCTTATTTTACAAGGTTTACATGAAGAGGGAGAATGCCGACAGCTGGAATTCTGGGCTGGAAAAGGAGCAAATATTAGAGACCTATTCTGCACAACTCCAAAAGTCCTGAAACTCCACGGAAGTCAGTTTTGGAATTAATAAAAAATACTGAGCGAAGAAAATACCAGAGGAGGCCCACACCCTGGCCACGAGGGTGGGGGCGCGCCCTACCCCCCTGGGCGCGCCCCCTGCCTCGTGGGCCCCCTGACAGCCCTCCGGTGTCCATCTTCTGCTATATGAAGTCTTTTACCCTGGAAAAATCATAAGCAAGCTTGCGGGACGAAACACCGTCGCCACGAGGTGGAACCTTGGCGGAACCAATCTAGGGCTCCGGCAGAGCTGTTCTGCCGGGGACACTTCCCTCCGGGAGGGGGAAATCATCACCATCATCATCACCATCGATCCTCTCATCGGGAGGGGGTCAATCTCCATCAACATCTTCACCAGCACCATCTCCTCTCAAACCCTAGTTCATCTCTTGTATCCAATCTTTGTATCAAAACCTCAGATTGGTACCTATGGGTTGCTAGTAGTGTTGATTACTCCTTGTAGTTGATGCTAGTTGGTTTACTCGGTGGAAGATTATATGTTCAGATCCTTAATGCATATTAATACCCCTCTAATTATGAACATGAATATGATTTGTGAGTAGTTACGTTGTTCCTGAGGACATGGGAGAAGTCTTGCTATTAGTAGTCATGTGAATTTGGTATTCGTTCGATATTTTGATGAGATGTATGTTGTCTCTCCTCTAGTGGTGTTATGTGAACGTCGACTACATGACACTTCACCATTGTTTGGGCCTAGAGGAAGGCATTGGGAAGTAATAAGTAGATGATGGGTTGCTAGAGTGACAGAAGCTTAAACCCTAGTTTGTGCGTTGCTTCGTAAGGGGCTGATTTGGATCCATATGTTTCATGCTATGGTTAGGTTTACCTTAATACTTCTTTTCTAGTTGCGGATGCTTGCAATAGGAGTTAATCATAAGTGGTATTCTTGTCCAAGTAAGGACAGCGCCCAAGCACCGGTCCACCCACATATCAAATTATCAAAGTACCGAACGCGAATCATATGAGCGTGATGAAAACTAGCTTGGCGATAATTCCCATGTGTCCTCGGGAGCACTTTCCTTCATATAAGAATTTGTCCAGGCTTGTGCTTTGCTACAAAAAGGATTGGGCCACCTTGCTGCACCTTATTTACTTTCATTGCTTGTTACTCGTTACGAATTATCTTATCACAAAACTATCTGTTACCGATAATTTCAGTGCTTGCAGAGAATACCTTACTGAAAACCGCTTGTCATTTCCTTATGCTCCTCGTTGGGTTCGACACTCTTACTTATCGAAAGGACTACGATAGATCCCCTACACTTGTGGGTCATCAGAGAACCCAAGCTTATGAAAATGTCAAGTTATTTAAAGAAAAAGTTAGAAGATGGCATGATAAAAGAATCCAAAAGCGTGAGTTCAAAGTTGGAGAATATGTTCTTTTGTACAACTCTTATTTCAGATTCTTTGCAGGAAAACTCATCTCCAAATGGGAAGGACCCTATGTTATCGAGGAGGTATATCGGTCTGGAGCTATCAAAATAAATAATGTCGAAGGTACTAACCCAAAGGTTGTTAATGGGCAACGAATAAAACATTATATCTTAGGTACGCCCATTAATGTTGAAAGTAATATTATCCAAACTATGACACCGGAAGAACACATAAAAGAGACCTTCCGGAACACTCCAGAATCGTGAAAAATAGGAGGTACGTGATACGGTAAGTAAACGGACTCCGAAAAATCTACAAAAATATTTTCTATCCGTTTTGGAAAATAACAAAAATTAGGAAAATAAGAAACAACCAGGAAGGTCACCCTGGTGGGCACAAGACACCAGGGCGTGCTTGGCTTGCCAGGCGCGCCCAGGTGGGTTGTGCCCACCTCAGGTACCTTCCTGACTCCATTTTTTCTCCCATTTGCTTGTTTCCCAAGATAAAAAAATCTTTATATACCCCCCCCCAACCTATTGGCCACCGTATCGCGGAGAAATCTCATGTTTTCTTTTCCTTGCTGTTTCCCAGTCAGATCTGAAAATATGTCATCCCAAGACTTGGAGGGCGAGAGCTATGTTGCTGATTTTATCGCAAACCCCAAGGTTTATGGGGATGTGCAGCACTAGAGCTGGACTTCCGAAGAGGATGAAGACGAATCAGTTCCTCCTTGTTTCAAAAACGAAAGCATGGAGGCATTATGCAAGAGGATAATAAATCTCGAGATGAAGAATAATGAGTTGAGGATAGATAACTTTATCCTCCGGCGTAAGTTGGAGGAAAAGAAGGACAAGATCGCTACACCATCACCACCACCTTCTTCATCACCAAAAGAAAACTGAGTATCGGGTATGGGCACTCCCCTTGGCTTCCGCCAAGCTTGGGGGAGATGCCCCGGTATCGTATCACCCCCACTATCTTTTGCCTTTACTTATTTTAGTTCGATCCTTAGTTATCTTTTGCATTAGATGAATAAAAGTTTAGTTCGATCCTTTCTTTTTGAGAGTTTGCTTAGTGATCTATCCTTGTAATCGTGTGCGAGATATATAATAAAGTTTAGTTTGAGTTTTTACTTTCTTTACTTTCATGTTCCAATAAAAAAAAGGAAATAAATGAAAAAGATCGTATGCTAATCTTATGGTAGGTAATGACACCACATAAGGAAAAGTATAAGTAGAAAATTTTATTAGAGATTGACAAACATAGCATTGGTCAAAGATGCAACTCATGAAAGAATTAATAAGTGAAGAGAAGATTCACTTGCAAATACACCATCTTGGAAATCTTTTGTGACTGTGAGCCCCCATCAAAATATTATATGCCAAAATTGTTGACGTTGGACAAGGAAGACAACGTAATGATTTATGTTTGTTCATATTCACATAGAAGTTATATTTTCATAGATCCTTCAACATGTGATGCTTGCCCCCCATCTTTGCTAGCCAAAAAAATTCCGCACTAAGTAGGGATACTACTTGTGCATCCAAAAACCCTTAAACCCAAATCTTATTTTCAAGAGTCCACCATACCTACCTAAGGATTGAGTAAGATCCTTCAAGTAAGTTGTCATCGGTGCAATAAGACAATAAAAATTGCTTCTAAAAGTGTTAGATCATTTAGTGTAAGAGAAAATTGAGCGTTGTACGAATTTGTGATAGCAAAGAATAAAAGTGACAGACTGCATAATAAAGGTTGCTATTATAAGGGGCAATATAACGTGACATTCTTTTGCACTAAGGGGTTGAGCATACAAACAAATAAGCACGTGGCAACCTCTGCTTCCCTCTGCGAAGGGCCTATCTTTTACTTTTATGTATTTACTTTTATGCAAGAGTCAAAGTTTTTCTCTCTATTCCTTTTTATTTTTCTCCTTTGGCAAGCATCATGTGGTGAGGAAAGATCTAGGCACATATGTCCAGTTGAATATGGGTAGCATGAGTTATTATTGTTGACATCACTCTTGAGGTGGATACGTTGGGAGGCGAAATTATAAGCCCCTATCTTTCTATGTGTCCGGTTGAAACATTTTGCTCATGTGTATGCGGTGAGTGTTAGCAATCATAGAAGACTATATGATGGTTGAGTATGTGGACTTGGCTAAAGGCTCCGATACGTGAGCCTTCCTGAAAAGATGATGAATTGTAGTTGCAAAGTTGACTGAGAACATAGTTTGTTGGTTTCCAATAGAGTTTATGCTTTATACTTCGACAGTGTGATGAATTTCTACTTATTCATGAGAAGTCTATGATAAAAGTTCTATGATAAAAGTTTTATGTTAAAGTTTGTTGCTGTTATAATAATTCACATGATGCTTCTATGTCCGTATTTTGTTTTTATCGACACCTCTCTCTCTCTAGGTATGTGGACATGTTTTTCGATTTCGGTTTTCGCTTGAGGACAAGCGAGGTCTAAGCCTGGGGGAGTTGATACATCCATTTTGCATCATGTTTACCTACTGTTATTTATAATGTTTTTATGCATAATAATGCTTTTTGGAGTAATTCTAATGCCTTTTCTCTCATAATATGCAAGGTACACACAAAGAGGGGGAATTCTGGCAGGTGGAAATCTAGATCTGAAAAAGCTATGTCAAGCTACCTATTCTGCACAACTCCAAACAAGTTGAAACTTCACGAGGATTTTTTATGGAATAAATAAGAAATACTGGAGCAAATAACCACCAGAGGGGGGCCACCTGGTGAGCACAAGACACCAGGGCGCGCCTGGCCCCCTAGGCGCGCCCTGGTGGGTTGTGCTCAGCCCAGCCCACCTCCGGTGCCAATCTTCTGGTATATAAGTCATTTTGACCTAGAAAAAATTAGGAGAGGACTTTGGGGACGGAGCGCCACCGTCTCGAGGCGGAACTTGGGCAGGAGCACTTTTGCCCTCCGGTGGAGCGATTCCGCCAGGGGAACTTCCCTCCCGGAGGGGGAAATCATCGTCATCATCATCACCAACAACTCTGCCATCTTGGGGAGGGCAATCTCCATAAGCATCTTCAACATCACCATCTCCTCTCAAACCCTTCATCTCTTGTGTTCAATCTGTGTACCAGAACTATAGTTTATTTGGTGGAAGATTATATGTTCAGATCCAATATGCTATTTAATACCCCTCTGATCTTGAGCATGATTATCATTTGTGAGTAGTTACTTTTGTTCTTGAGGTCACGGGAGAAATCTTGTTGCAAGTAATCATGTGAACTTGATATGTGTTCGATATTTTGATAGTATGTATGTTGTGATTCCCTTAGTGGTGTCATGTGAACGTCGACTACATGACACTTCACCATATTTGGGCCTAAGGGAATGCATTGTGGAGTAGTTATTAGATGATGGGTTGCGAGAGTGACATAATCTTAAACCCTAGTTTATGCGCTATTCCGTAAGGGACCGATTGGATCCAAGAGTTTAATGCTATGGTTAGAATTTATTCTTAATACTTTTCTCGTAGTTGCGGATGCTTGCGAGGGGGTTAATCATAAGTAGGAGGTTGTTCAAGTAAGAACAGCACCTAAGCACCGGTCCACCCACATATCAAATTATCAAAGTAGCGAACACGAATCGAATCAACATGATGAAAGTGACTAGATGAAATTCCCGTGTACCCTTAAGAATGCTTTATGTATTATAAGAAACTGTTTTGGCCTGTCCTTTGCCTCAAAAGGATTGGGCTACCTAGCTGCACTTTTGTTACTACTATCATTACTTGCTCGTTACAAATTATCTTGCTATCAAACTACTCTGTTACTTACAATTTCAGCACTTGCAGACACTACCTTGCTGAAAACCACTTGTCATGTCCTTCTGCTCCGCGTTGGGTTCGACACTCTTACTTATCGAAAAGGCTACAATTGATCCCGTATACTTGTGGGTCATCAATGATATGCACGAGTAGAACACAAATGAGTTGTGGGAGGTGATGTTCATACTGCTTACCACCAACATCTTATTTTGATTCGGCAGTATTGTGGGATGAAGCGGCCCGGACCAACCTTACATGTCCACGCACATGAGACCGGTTCCACCGACTGACATGCAACTTGTTTTGCATAAAGGTGGCTGGCAGGTGTCTGTTTCTCCTACTTTAGTTGAAACAAATTTGACTACGGCCGGTCCTTGAAGAAAGTTAGAACAGCAAACTTGATAATCACCGTTGTGCTTTTTGCGTAGGTAAGAATGGTTCTTGCTAGTTGCCCATAGCAGCCACGTAAAACTTGCAACAATAAAGTATAGGACGTATAACTTGTTTTTGTAGGGCATGTTGTGATGTGATATGGTCAAGATATGATATGATATATGTTGATGTATGAGATGATACTGTTTTGTAATAATTTCACAACTTGCATGTCGATGAGTACGATAAACGGCAGGACCCTTAGGGTTGCCTTTAATTATTGTATGACCTGTGTGTCAATCACTAAGCGCCATGTAATTGCTTTACTTTATCGCTGTCAGGGGTGGAGCCCAATGGGCCAATCCTGTAGCACAGGCTACAGGGTCCGATTTCATTTTACGTACTAAATATCAGGTATTTAGCTCGGTGCAACAGGGTGGGCCGAAAAGTGTGCCACAGGGGCCATCATACCAGGCGCACCAGGCCTCCTTAGGTCCGATTCTAGCAGCCCATCGAGCACAATGAACGATCCATCTGGTGTCCCTGTAGCGAACAAAACAATCGATCTGACTAAAACAACCACGTTGTCTCAAAAAAAACTAAAACAACCACGTCTCCTCATCTCCTAATCTATCCCGACTCCCGATTCATCGACTTGTGCAGCGGCCGGCGGCGATCGATCGATCCGCAGATTGAGAACTTGTGCAGCGGCGGCCGGCGGCGGCCGGCGAACCAAGAGGCAAAATCTAGCTAATACTTCTAGTCTTCTACTGTAATGCTGTAGTCTGTAGGCTGTAGCTAATCTTTCTACAGATTTAAAGATTGGAATTGATATGTTCCCTAGTCATGATGAATTGACGATTTGTGGCAGCCGGCAGGACGGATCCGTTCCTGTCTTCTTGGTTGATCCGATCATCCGAACGTCCGCACAGCTACGGCAGCTGGCACCGGCGGCGTCGTAATTTTCTCTTCTTCTTCTCTTACAATATGAGTAGCAATGTGCTTTTAATTTTTTCAAGATTACGTTCCTATATTATATGAATGAAATTGTTGCAAGTAGATTAAATCTTATGTAAATATATTTAAATGTATGATGTATGTGTTTTGGCAAAACATTGGGCTATAGCAATGAAATTGGTCAAAACTTGCCTGCGCAATCGCCTCAACGATGACAGCTTGAGTGATGATGTTATTTGTTATGTGGAGAAGGAAGAAATGAAAAAGGTCACCAATGATCAAGTGGTTGAGTATTTCATGGCTCGAAGGATCGGAAGAGAATGTACTAAAGGTAATTTATAACATTTTAGCAAGTTTAAGTACTTTGATTTAGGCATTTTATTATATTCTACTCAAAATTTTAATTCTAGTTTTTTTATTGTAGGTTACTAAACCATTGTGTCCAATGATGTGTTTTCGAATTTCAGAATGCAAGACATGATTTTCAAGTAATTTTCTTGTTTGATTTGGCATTATATTAAACAGTTTGAGTGTTGCATTTTGTTTTTAACTTTTCACAATTTGACTTCTATTATGTTAGGTAATGCGTGTTACAAGCTATGAAATACACCTTTATTTAATGCATCGGTTGCTTGCAAAATTTATGCCATGGTTAAGTAGTGCATCAGGGTAAGATTAGCTCCAGATCCGCCCCTGATCGCTGTGCATTAGCAATAGCTGTAGAAGCAATAGTTGGCGAGACGACCCCGACGCTACGATGGAGATCAAGGTGTCAAGCCGGTGACGATGGAGATCATGCCGATGCTTTGGAGATGGAGATCAAAAGCACAAGATGATGATGGCCATATCATGTCACATATTTTGATTGCATGTGATGTGTATCCTTTATGCATCTTATTTTGCTTAGAACGACGGTAGCATTATAAGATGATCCCTTCACTTAATTTCAAGATAAAAGTGTTCTCCCTGAGTATGCACCGTTGCCAAAGTTCGTCGTTTCGAAGCACCTCGTGATGATCGTGTGTAATAGACTCTATGTTCACATACAACGGGTGTAAGACAGTTTTGCACATGCAGAATACTTGGGTTAAACTTGACAAGCCTAGTATGTGCAGACATGGTCTCGGAACACTGGAGACCGAAAGGTCGAACGTGAGTCATATAGTAGATATGGTCAACATAGAGATGTTCACCATTGAAGACTACCCCAGATGATCGGACATGGGTTAGTTGATTTGGATCATGTATGACTTAGACAACTTGAGGGATGTTGATTTCAGTGGGAGTTCATTAGTAATTTGATTATTTGAACTAAAATTTATCATGAACTTAGTCTTAATAGTTTTTGTATATCTATGTTGTAGATCAATGGCCCGTGCTACTGTTCCCTTGAATTTTAATGCGTTCCTAGAGAAAGCTAATTTGAAAGATGATGGTAGCAACTACACGGACTGGGTCCATAACTTGAGGATTATCCTCATTGTTGCACAGAAGAATTATGTCCTTGATGCACCGCTAGGTGACAGACCTGCTGCAGGAGCTACTGCAGATGTTATGAACATCTGGCAGGCTCGATCTGATGACTACTCAATAGTTCCGTGTGTCATGCTTTACGGCTTAGAACCGGGACTTCAAAGACGTTTTGAACACCACAGAGCATATGAGATGTTCCAAGACTTGAAGTTGATATTTCAAGCTAATGCCCGGGTTGAGAGATATGAAGTCTCCAACAAGTTCTATAGATGTAAGATGGAGGAGAACAATTCTGTCAGTGAACACATAATCAAAATGTCCAGGTATCATAACCACTTGACTCAGCTGGGAATTGATCTTCCAGTTGTGAGTGTTATTGACAGAGTTCTTTAGTTACTGCCACCAAGCTACAAAGGCTTTGTGATGAACTATAATATGCAAGGGATGATGAAAATGATTCCCGAGCTCTTCGCGATGCTGAAATCGGTGGAGGTAGAAATCAAGAAGAAGCATCAAGTGTTGATGGTTAACAAGACCACTAATTTCAAGAAAAAGGGCATGGGAAAGAAAGGGAAACTTCAAGAAGAATGGCAACAAGTTGCCGCTCCCGTGAAGAAGCTCAAAGTTGGACCCAAACCTGAAACTGAGTGCTTCTACTTCAAAGGGAATGGTCACTGGAAATGGAACTGCCCCAAATACTTGGCGAATAAGAAGGATGACAAAGTGAACAAAGGTATATTTGATATACATGCTATTGATGTGTACCTTATAATGCTCGTAGTAGCGCCTGGGTATTTGATACTGGTTCGGTTGCTCATATTTGTAACTCGAAACAGGAGCTACGGAATAAACGAAGATTGGCTAAGGACGAGGTGACGATGCGCGTCGGGAATGGTTCCAAGGTCGATGTGATCACCGTCGGCACACTACCTCTACATCTACCTTCGGGATTAGTTTTAGACCTCAACAATTGTTATTTGGTGCCAGGGTTGAGCATAAACATTATATTTGGATCTTGTTTATTGTGAGACGTTTATTCATTTAAATCAGAGAATAATGGTTGTTCTATTTATATGAGTAATATCTTTTATGGTCATGCACCTTTGATGAATGGTATATTTTGTCGAATCTCGATCGTAGTGATACACATATTCATAATATTGACGCAAAAAGATGCAAAGTTGATAATCATAGTACAACATACTTGTGGCACTGCCGTTTAGGTCATATTGGTGTAAAGCACATGAAGAAACTCCATGCGGATGGACTTTTGGAATCACTTGATTATGAATCATTTGATACTTGCGAACCATGCCTCATGGGTAAGATGACTAAAACTCCATTCTTCGAAACAATGGAGCGAGCTAATGACTTATTGGAAATAATACATACCGATGTATGCGGTCCAATGAGTGTTGAGGCATGATAACCCACAAGTATAGGGGATCGCAACAGTTTTCGAGGGTAGAGTATTCAACCCAAATTTATTGATTCGACACAAGGGGAGCCAAAGAATATTCTCAAGTATTAGCAGTTGAGTTGTCAATTCAACCACACCTGAATAACTTAGTATCTGCAGCAAAGTATTTAGTAGCAAAGTAATATGATAGTAGTGGTAACGGTAACAAAGGTAACAGTAGCAAAAGTAATATTTTTGGTGTTTTGTAGTGATTGTAACAGTAGCAACGGAAAAGTAAATAAGCGAAGAACAATATGGGAAAAGCTCGTAGGCATTGGATCGGTGATGGAAAATTATGCCGGATGCGGTTCATCATGTAACAATCATAACATAGGGTGACACAGAACTAGCTCCAATTCATAAATGTAATGTAGGCATGTATTCCGAATATAGTCATACGTGCTTATGGAAAAGAACTTGCATGACATCTTTTGTCCTACCCTCCCGTGGCAGCGGGATCCTAATGGAAACTAAGGGATATTAAGGCCTCCTATTAATAAAGTACCGAAACAAAGCATTAGCACATAGTGAATACATGAACTCCTCAAACTATGGTCATCACCGGGAGTGGTCCCGATTATTGTCACTTCGGAGTTGCCGGATCATAACACATAGTAGGTGACTATAGACTTGCAAGATAGGATCAAGAACTCACATATATTCATGAAAACATAATAGGTTCAGATCTAAAATCATGGCACTCGGGCCCTAGTGACAAGCATTAAGCATAGTAAAGTCATAGCAACATCAATCTCAGAACATAGTGGATACTAGGGATCAAACACTAACAAAACTAACTCGATTACATGATAGATCTCATCCAACCCATCACCGTCCAGCAAGCCTACGATGGAATTACTCACGCACGGCGGTGAGCATCATGAAATTGGTGATGGAGGATGGTTGATGATGACGATGGCGACGAATCCCCCTCTCCGGAGCCCCGAACGGACTCCAGATCAGCCCTCCCGGGAGGTTTAGGGCTTGGCGGCGGCTCCGTATCGTAAAACGTGATGAATTCTTCTCTCTGATTTTTTCTCCCTGAAAGCAAATATATAGAGTTGGAGTTGAGGTCGGAGGAGCTCCAGGGGGCCCACGAGGTAGGGGCGTGCCCTCCACCCTCGTGGATAGGGTGTGGGGCCCCTGGTCTTCATCTTTTGCAAGGATTTTTTATTATTTCCAAATAGACGTTCCGTGGAGTTTGAGGTCATTCCGAGAACTTTTGTTTCTGCACATAAATAACACCATGGAAAGTCTGCTGAAAACAGCGTCAGTCCGGGTTAGTTCCATTCAAATCATGCAAGTTAGAGTCCAAAACAAGGGCAAAAGTGTTTGGAAAAGTAGATACGACGGAGACGTATCAACTCCCCCAAACTTAAACCTTTGCTTGTCCTCAAGCAATTCAGTTGATAAACTGAAAGTGGTAAAGAAAAACTTTTACAAACTCTGTTTGCTCTTGTTGTTGTAAATATGTAAAGCCAGCATTCAAGTTTTCAGTAAAGATTATGACTAACCATATTCACAATAACTCTCAGGTCTCATGTTTACTCATATCAATGGCATAATCAACTAGCGAGCGATAATAATAAATCTCGGATGACAACACTTTCTCAAAAACAATCATGATATGATATAACAAGATGGTATCTCGCTAGCCCTTTCTGAGACCGCAAAACATAAATGCAGAGCACCCTTAAAGATCAAGGACTGACTAGACATTGTAATTCATGGTAAAAGAGATCCTGTCATAGTCATACCCAATATAAATTAATAGTAATGAATGCAAATGACAGCTGCGCTCTCGAGCTAGTGCTTTTTAATAAGAGGGTGATGACTCAACATAAAAGTAAATAGATAGGCCCTTCGCAGAGGGAAGCAGGGATTTGTAGAGGTGCCAGAGCTCGATTTTGAAATAGAGATAAATAATATTTGAGCGGCATACTTTCATTGTCAACATAACAACCAAGAGATGGCGATATCTTCCATGCTACACACATTATAGGCGGTTCCCAAACAGAATGGTAAAGTTTATACTCCCCCTCCACCAACAAGCATCAATCCATGACTTGCTCGAAACAACGAGTGTCTCCAACTAGCAACAGTCCCACGGGAGTTTTGTTTGCAATTCTTTTGATTTAGTTTGCATAAAGCATGGGACTGGGCATCCCGTTGACCAGCCATTTTCTCGTGAGTGAGGAGCGGAGTCCACTCCTCTTGAGAATAACCCACCTAGCAGGGAAGATACGGACAGCCCTAGTTGATACATGAGCTATTCGAGCATACAAAACAGAATGTTTATTTGAAGGTTTAGAGTTTGGCACATACAAATTTACTTGGAACGGCAGGTAGATACCGCATAAAGGAAGGTATGGTGGACTCATATGGAATAACTTTGGGGTTTAAGGGATTGGATGCACAAGCAGTATTCCCGCTTAGTACAAGTGAAGGCTAGCAAAAGACTGGGAAGCGACCAACTAGAGAGCGACAACAGTCATGAACATGCATTAAAATTAATAAACATTGAGTGCAAGCATGAGTACGATATAATCCACCATGAACATAAATATCGTGAAGGCTATGTTGATTTGTTTCAACTACATGTGTGAACATGTGCCAAGTCGAGTCACTTAAATCATTCAAAGGAGGATACAACCCCACTATACCACATCACAACCATTTTAATAGCATGTTGGCACGCAAGGTAAACCATTATAACTCATAGCTAATCAAGCATGGCACGAGCAACTATGATCTCTAATTGTCATTGCAAACATGTTTATTCATAATAAGCTGAATCAGGAACGATGAACTCATCATATTTACAAAAACAAGAGAGGTCGAGTTCATACCAGCTTTTCTCATCTCAGTCAGTCCATCATATATCGTCATAATTGCCTTTCACTTGCACGACCGAATGATGTGAATAATAATAAGAGTGCACGTGCATTGGACTAAGCTGGAATCTGCGAGCATTCAATAAACAGGAGGAGACAGGAAATATGGGCTCTTGGTTAAATCAACAATAATGCATATAAGAGCCACTTCAACAATTTAATCATGGTCTTCTCCTATCGACCCCTAAAGAAAAGAAAAGATATAAAACTATTTACACGGGAAAGCTCCCAACAAGCAAAAGAAGAACGGGAAATCTTTTTGGGTTTTCTTTTTAATTATTACTACTACAGCAAGAAAAGTAAACTAACTAAAAGCTACACTAATTTTTTTGGTTTTTCTTAAGGTTTATTAAACACACAAGAAGAAAGCAGGAAAAAGAAAATAAACTAGCATGGATATTACAGTGAAAGAGTATGAGCACCGACATCTAGCAATGAGTGTGTGAACATGAATGTAATGTCGGTGGGAAATACGTACTTCCCCAAGCTTAGGCTTTTGGCCTAAGTTGGTTTATTGCCAAGGATGGCCTGGCGGATATCCGTAGTTGTAGCTGGGGTCGTACTGAGATGAAGAGGATTCTGACTACCACTGGCTGGTAGTCATCTCCGGATCCCAAAAGTAATCAGACTGTCGTGGAGGCTCAAATTGTGGTTCCGGCTCCGGGGCTGGTGTAGGGTTCCGGTAAGCGTAAATGGCCGCCCACGGAACGAGATACGGACCTTCAGATAAATTAAACAAGGAAGGATCAGGCAAGGTAATAGTCTCAGGGTGATGTTTATCAAAGAACAATTTGTATTTAAGCTCCCCTTCCCTGTTTTTAACAATAAAGTCATGCGCTACCATATTCTTATAATCTAAATAAGCATTGGGCAGCAATTTTTCTTCTTTCTCATAGAGCCTAATAGGTATGTTATAATGTGCAGCAAGGCGTGAATCATAAATACCTCCAAAGATGGGACCCTTAGTACGGTTCAGACTTAACCGTTTAGCAATAATACCGCCCATACTAACTGTGTTATCAGAAAATAAACCATGGAACAAAATGATAATATCAGGAACACTAAGGTTTCCATAGTTTCCGCGACCAATCATGCAACGACTAGCAAATATGGCAAAGTAGCGTAAAACAGGAAAATGTATGCTAGTGATTCTTGCATCGGAAACCTTCCTAGTTTCCCCTACAGTAATAGTGTCAATAAACCCATCCACATCTTTACGATGTGGTTCATCTAAGGTACCCTCGAAGGGTATTTTGCAAACCTTGCAAAATTCATCTAGTAGCATCTTCTTAACAACATCATATAAATGAAACTCTACTGAAGGAGGTGTTTCTTTAGGAAAATAGTAGAAGTTTTGCACAAAAGTATTGATGAGTAAGAGATACTGGTGACGTTGGTCGCGGAGAAAGTCGGTGAGGCCAGCATTCTCAGCCAATGAATAGAAATCATCATAAATCCCGGCTTCTCTCAAGAAATCATCGGAAGGCCATTCACACGGCCGAACCTCCGCGGTGCGAGGAAAATTATATTTGGGCCTCTGTGCTTCTTCATTCTGCTTTTCCTTCAAGCTTTGGCTCGATGAGCCCCTCAAAAATCTCTTCATTATTTTTTGAAATACTCTGAAATTTTTAGTAACTTCAAACAAAAGTAAACCAAGCTCAACAAAATTGATAGCAACTACTCCTACAAGTGCCTAGAGCCTATATCAAGCATTAGAACTACTTGGAACCATATAAATTTGACATGCAAGCTCAAGAACATGGTCACCTAAGCAGCACAAATTTGCAATGAAGAAAGCACTAGAACAAAAACTAATTGGACCAATGGAGGAGTCACATACCAAGGAACAATCCCCCCAAGCAGTTTTGTGAGAGATGCTTTGAGCAAGGAGATCGAAAATCGCAGCAAAATGAGCTAGAACTCGTGCTTGAGATGGATATTGGTGTTTGTGGGAGGAAGGAGTGTGTGGGTGCAGGAATAAGTGGAGGGGGCCACCGTGGGCCCACGAGGCAGGGGGCGCGCCCAAGGGGTAGGGCGCGCCCTCCACCCTCGTGGCCAGGTGCTTGCCCCTCCTGTTGTGTTCTCAGTGCCAGATATTCTCAAAAATTCTAGAAAAAATCATATTCCATTTTCAGGGCATTTGGAGAACTTTTATTTTCGGGGTATTTTTATATTGCACGGATAAGTCAGAAAACAGACAGAGAAATACTATTTTTACTTTATTTCAACTAAATAACAGAAAGTAGAGAGAGGGTACAGAAGGTTGTGCCTTCTAGTTTCATCCATCTCATGCTCATCAAAAGGAATCCACTAACAAGGTTGATCAGGTCTTGTTAGCAAACTCATTCCGATTAACATGGAACCGGAGAAATTTCGAATAACACTATGTTACCTCAACGGGGATATGCACATCCCCAATAATAAGAATATCATATTTCTTCTTGACAGTAGGAAGAGGAAATTCAAAACCTCCAAAAATAATCGATGGAATTTTTCCAATAGAATTTATACTATGTACTTGAGGTTGTTTCCTCGGAAAGTGTATCGTATGCTCATTACCATTAACATGAAAAGTGACATTGCCTTTGTTGCAATCAATAACAGCCCCTGCAGTATTCAAAAATGGTCTTCCAAGAATAATAGACATACTATCGTCCTCGGGAATATCAAGAATAACAAAGTCCGTTAAAATAGTAACGTTTGCAACCACAACAGGCACATCCTCACAAATACCGATAGGTATAGCAGTTGATTTATCAGTCATTTGCAAAGATATTTCAGTAGGTGTCAACTTATTCAAATCAAGTCTACGATATAAAGAAAGAGGCATAACACTAACACCGGCTCCAAGATCACATAAAGCAGTTTTAACATAATTTTTTTAATGGAGCATGGTATAGTGGGTACTCCTGGATCTCCTAGTTTCTTAGGTATTCCACCCTTAAAAGTATAATTAGCAAGCATGGTGGAAATTTCAGCTTCCGGTATCTTTCTCTTATTTGTAACAATATCTTTCATATACTTAGCATAAGGATTTATTTTGAGCATATCAGTCAAACGCATACGCAAAAAGATAGGTCTAATCATTTCAGCAAAGCGCTCAAAATCTGTACTGACGATGAAATTGAAGATACAGTTGCAAGGCAGAACTCTCAGTTTCTTAGTGGACTCAGGGAGTACCCACACATTCCTGGATGGTGCTGTGGCTGAATTGCTGCAAGGAGTTTCTGACAGGCCAGTGTCTATGGTCCGAGTGGCCAATAGCAAATTAATTCCATGCTCTAAACAGTTGATGAATGGTGAGTGGACTTGCGGAAATCACCAATTTGTCAGTGATTTCAGAATTTTTCCGTTGGGCTCTTACGATGGTATTTTAGGGGTTGACTGGCTGGCTGCTCACAGCCCTATGCAAGTCGACTGGGCAGCTCACTGGCTTGCTTTTAAACAAAATGGCAACACTATCACCTTAGTGGGAGAGGATGCTGTCTTTCCCTTGTGTGCTCTGTTGGAAGTGTGTGCTCTGTCAGATCACATGGAAGATATTCCTGTTGAAGTGCCAGTGGAAGTTCAAGCTCTGCTCCAGAAATTTTCCTCATTTTTTGAAGTTCCAAAAGGTTTACCACCTAGAAGACAATATGATCATACAATACCCCTTATTCCTGGAGCTAGCCCAGTTTCTCTTAGACCATATAGAATTGCTCCTGCATTGAAGAATGAAATGGAAAGACAGGTGCAAGAAATGCTGGACAATGGCATTATCAGACACAGTAATAGCCCCTTTTCTTCTCCTATCATCATGGTGCAGAAAAAAGATACCACCTGGAGGCCAGTGATTGATTACAGGCATTTGAACAATATTACACTTAAGGGTAAATATCCTATTCCTGTTATCGACGAGCTGCTGGATGAATTAGCTGGGTCTCATTGGTTTTCAAAGCTTGATCTCAGAGCTGGCTACCACCAAATTCGTATGGCATCAGGAGAAGAATACAAAACTGCCTTCCAAACACACACAGGGCATTATGAATTCCTCGTGATGTCCTTTGGTTTAACCGGAGCACCTAATACCTTTCATTTTGCTATCAACAGTGATTTTGCTCCTGTCCTCAAACGCCATAGGGAAAGAAGTTTGTTATCACTTTCTTTGATGACATCTTAGTGTTTAGTGTCACTTATGAGCAACACTTATAGCATCTGGAGGAAGTGCTGCAAGTGCTCAAGAAACAACAATGGCAAGCCAAACTGTCCAAGTGTGATTTTGCTAAGCAGGAAGTCAGCTATTTGGGGCATATCATAAGTGGACAAGGGGTAGCAACAGACCCTTCCAAGATCGACACGATTGAGAAATGGCCTATACCAGTATCTGCTAAAGAAGTCAGAGAATTTTTAGGTTTGGCTGGGTATTATAGAAAATTCATCAAGCTGTTTGGAGTTATCAGCAGGCCTCTCACTAATCTGCTAAAAAAGGGAGTGATCTTTCGTTGGACAGATATGGATCAACAGTCTTTTGTGGCCCTTAAGCAAGCCTTGGTGTCAGCCCCTGTCTTGGCTCTCCCAGATTTCTCTAAGAAATTTGTGATTGAAATTGACACTTGCAAGATGGGAATTGGAGCAGTCCTCATGCAAGAGGGGCACCCCCTGGCATATGTGAGTAAAGCCTTGGGGCCCAGAAAGCAAACCTTGTCAGTTTAAAAAAAGGAATACCTCGCTATACTGCTTGCTGTTGATCACTGGCGTCAGTACTTGCAGCTCACAGAATTTGTGATTCACAC
Organism: Aegilops tauschii subsp. strangulata; assembly: GCF_002575655.3. NCBI lineage: Eukaryota > Viridiplantae > Streptophyta > Magnoliopsida > Poales > Poaceae > Aegilops > Aegilops tauschii. Next base: position 494,606,352 of record NC_053039.3, read on the forward strand.
TGACCAACGTAGTCTAGCCAGTCTTTCTGAACAACGATTGCATACAGTCTGGCAGAAAAAAGCTCTTACCAAGCTGTTGGGTTTGAGCTACACCATTTGCTACAAAAAAGGATCTGAAAATGGGGCTGCAGACTCTTTGTCACGTCGACCTCACTCTAACGGGGACATGGCACCTGAGATACAAGCAGTTTCATCGATTCAACCACTGTGGCTTGAAGAAATCTTATCCAGTTACTCCAATGATACTTTTTCTCAAGGGCTGCTGCAACGTCTGGCCATTATCCCGAAGCTGACAAGAAATTTTCTCTGAAAGTTGGTTTGATCAGATGCGATAAGTGTATCTGGGTTGGCAGTTCTCCTTCATTGCATCACAAGATTGTCAGCGCTTTCCATGATAGTCCGGTTGGGGGTCATTCAGGGTTTCCAGTGACTTACCGTCGAGTTCGGCAACTGTTTCGCTGGGCTGGCATGAGTGGATTCATCAAGCAGTTTGTGCAGCACTGCCTTACTTGTCAGCAAGCTAAGCTGGATCGTACCCCTTATCCTGGATTGCTACAACCTCTTCCTATACCTAAAGTGCCCTGGGAAATGGTTACAATGGATTTCGTAGAGGGATTGCCCACTTCAGGCAGGTACAATTGCTTAATGGTGATCATTGACAAGCTTTCAAAGTATGGCCATTTTGTCCCTCTACATCATCCTTTCACTGCTGCTACAGTGGATGAAGCGTTCCTAAATTCAATATACAAGTTACATGGTATGCCTCTATCCATTGTCTCTGATCGTGACCGCATCTTCACAAGTCTGTTTTGGAAGGAGCTCTTTCATAAAACAGGAACAATGCTTCACCTCAGTTCTGCTCGCCACCCCCAGTTGGACGGTCAGACTGAACGCGTAAATCAACAAGTCGAGTGTTTCTTACGATGTTTTGTCAGCGCTCACCCCTCACGTTGGGCTCAATGGATACCACTTTGTGAGTTCTGGTACAACACGAACTGGCATTCAGCCACGGGTTCCACTCCATTTGAAATTATCTATGGACACCCACCTCGTCATTTCGGTCTGAATACAGATGATGCTATTCAGTCAGCAGACCTGCAACTATGGCTATCCCAGCGCCAAGTAATTTTGGATTCAGTGCGTCAACATTTGCTGCGAGCTCAATAGCGTATGAAGGCGCAAGCAGATAAGCACAGGACCGAACGTACATTTGTTGTTGGAGATTTAGTTTTTCTGAAGCTGCAGCCTTACCTTCAGTCATCAGTGGCCCCGCGAGCAAATCACAAACTAGCTTTCAAGTTTTATGGGCCATTTCAGGTTGTGGCTCGTGTGGGAGAGGTTGCATATGAATTGGATATGCCTGCGTCCAGCCGTGTTCACCCTGTATTTCACGTTTCTCTGCTCAAGAGAGTCCTGGCACCAGATACTCAGGTTCTACCTCGACTTCCCTCTCCTGATGATCACCTGCAGGTACCGGAGCAGGTACTGCAACAGAGACTGGTGCGCCGTGGCAATGACACTGTGGTTCAAGTTTTGATCAAGTGGAGTGATTCTTCAACTGAGCTAGCCACATGGGAGGGCAAGGAAACGCTCAAGCAGATGTTTCCCCGTGCACCGGCTTGGGGGCAAGCCGTGTCTAAGGGAAGGGGGATTGTCAGCGACCAAGCACCCCTTGAGGACCCAGAAGCGCAGGAAGAGCAAGCAGCCACCTCATCCAGGCCCCGTCGCAAGCCTCAGCGGCCCGCTAGGCTTGCTGGGCCTGAATGGGCTCAAGTCACCGCGTCCACTACTTAAGCCAGAGTGCGTGTGTGTGTGAGGGGGTGGAAAAGGATGGCTGGAAGCCGGGGCACGGCTTGTGTGCTGGCGTGTGTGGTGTGAGAAATTCCCCAATTCATCTTCCTCCTTCGAATTGTAGATCGAGATGTTGGTAAATCTGCCATGAATACAAATTGAGAGTTGTAGTGTTAACAAGAAACTGGCACCAGCTATGGCTAATTATCTACGTATGCAGTGCTCAAATCACACAATCTGATGAAGACTGCGTAACCTTTTTGCTGACATCTACAATCTGATGAGGAACAACTCACCGGTAAGAAGGCCGCCATCGGTACTTGCCGATGTTTAACTAGTGACTGCGAGTCAACGAAGGTAACCTGCAAAAGATCATGTGCATGTGTTTGTCAAGAACCAGCAAGAGCGAAATCGAGGAACGCCTTAAATTCGTCATGTTTCAACATCATATTTTTACCTGTTCTTGGTCTTAACTCTTTAAGGAAGATCTTGGAGAGAGTCTCAGGTCATGACAGGTCTTCTTCAAGTGTCATGGCAGAATACTCCCTCCGTCCGAAAATACTTGTCGGAGAAATGCATAAAAATGGATGTATCCAGAACTAAAATACATCTAGATACATCCATTTCTCCGACAAGTATTTTCGGACAGAGGGAGTAGATAGGAATGTGCCTTGAGTTCCTGCAACAATCAATATTTTCTGTTAAGGCATTGTTCGAATGATCGTAACTACATAGCAGCTCCAGAATATAAGAGAACATTCCAAGTACAAAGTTCAATGCAGAGTGTGCTGTTCAGAGCACGGAATCTTAGACCAAGGTCAAACAAAAAATTCACACATTTATCAGCTGGCTCAAAAAAAATACTTCTTTTCCCTACAAAATACTTACGAAACGTGGTATGTGGTGATTGCAACACCACTAAAATGACAACACGACTTCAGACCAATGCAGAATAATATGCCCACTAACAAAAGGTGACCTGCAGCAAATGCAAACAATTAAGTACAGAAAAACAAGCAGGCAAGGCATAAATCTAATTTTATTTATATTTTCGTCTCTTCTCACCAGGCGAAACCCCGGATCACTGATTAAAGATTCTTCTAGCTGTTATTTTTGTTTAAATCCAGGACACGACAACTCGACAAGTATGTTCAGCAGAGTAGATAGGTGGTGAGATATTGTAATTTATGACGCAGCGCCATTGTCATTAATCATCTGCTCCCTCCGATCCATATTAATTGTCGTTGATTTAGTACAAGTCGCTGATTTAGTACAACTGGATTGGAGGAAGTAGTTTTATTTCTCTGCCGGAAAAAGGCAATTAGCTTCGGTCGATCCATGCGAAAATGAGGGCAATGTTAACAACAAGGGTACGATACAGTGATTGGTCCTTGCAAATGATTGGCACCACTCTCTTACCTACTTTCTTTTTGAAATACATCTTACTACCAAAAATTTAACAGCAAACTTTAGCCAGACAGGCAACAAGCGAATAGTGATATGCATTTCCGAGTTTATTATGGACAGCCAATGAAATTTACATAACTCTTCCTTCAAGAAAAAGTTTACATAACTCAACAAGTACCTTAGCCAGGATAGTTCAGATATCATCATAGCATTAGAGAAATGTGAAAGAGACATCGCCACAGAGCCGTGTGGCGAAGCGAATACAGACATATCATTACACGACTGACATAGAGGAATGGCCAGGCACAATCGCACACAAAACCGCATTTGCTCGGGACGAGTCAATTGCAAGAAACTACCACATTTGCGGCTAGGTTTGCAGAAAACCACCAAGTCACTAATCCGTTGCAAAAAACACCGTAAAATCTCTAATCTTATTGCAAAAAGCACTGATCGGGTGATTTGGTCCCTTTGATTGCTTTCTGACAAGTGAGGCCCGGCTGTCAAGAGCTGACTTGGCAAACTAATGTCATACACACCCCTGGATCTAAAAATAAAAAGCAATCAACCCCCTTGCTCTCAATCCCCCTGCTCTCGATCCCGCCGGCTCCCGTCACCGCCGCCGTGCCTTGCTCCAACCTGACGATGTCGCCGTCGATGTCCTGAGCCGCCGTGCCCAGATGATGGCTTCGTCTGCACGCAACCGCCGCGGCGACATCCTCAGTAGAGAAGGGCAGCAGCGGCACCCTCAGCTCCATGGCGGCGGGAGTGCTCGGCCCCGTGGCTGCTCGACGCCGTGCAAGCAGCGGCAGCAGCTCGACACCGCTCCTCCCCGGCTCGACGCCGTGCCCGAAGCAGCAGCTCAGAGCAATTGGGGACGTCGTGCGGTGCACCACCACCAGGGGCTGGGCGACGGGGCTCCATGACGACATCCTCCTCCTCCTCGTGGCGTCCCCTCCCGTGCCCACCGAGGCGTCCCTGCTCCTTTCCCCCGCTGTGGCCCCCTCCTCCGCGCACTCGCCGGCGCCGTCTCGTCCCTGCACTCCGCCACCGCGCCCGCCCCCGCCCCTGCCGCCGACAAGGAAGGAGACAACGACGATGTTGATTACAGCAGGAAGAAGGGCTAGGCCCTAGCAGGTTAGGGCAGCGCCGACGGGTTAGGTGAGGTGGCCGGAGCCGGAGTCGGCGCCGGAGGAAGGTCAGTCGCGCAGGGGAGATGTGAGATGGGTCACGAGCGCAAGGGAGGGGGGGATGGGTGGGGGGTCTGATTGCTTTTTTATTTTTGATCCAGGGATGTGTATGTTAATTTTTTGCCATGTCAGCACCTTACAATTGGGCCCCAGTTGTCAGAAAGCAATCAAAGGGACCAAATCACCCGATGAGTGCTTTTTGCAATAAGATTAGAGATTTTACGGTGTTTTTTGCAACGGATTAGTGACTTGGTGGTTTTCTGCAAACCTAGCCGCAAATGTGGTAGTTTCTTGCAATTGACTCGCTCGGGATACTATTAGCTCCTGAGCTGTGCAGCCTATAGAAAAGGCTACCACCAACCAAATGGATTGGCTTGCTGTTGTGAGTTGTTTGACGCCGGGTACGTGCCGAAACCAGTATCCAGAAAATGGTTTACCGCAGGGCTGCAGCTGAACTGGTGGATCGGACAAGGCTGAATGAAACCAAATCAGGGCAGAGTCTAACTTAAGTCAGTATACACCACACAGAGGGCAGAGAAATCATAACTAAGCCAAGCAGGAGCCAACCAGCCAGACAAGCCAAGCAAAATCCTGGTTCGTGACGACAAATCATCGCAACATTCCAACCAATCGAACCAGGATCGATGCCACGGGAAAAGAAAACAGAAGTTCAGGAGCACTCACCCCCTCTTCTCCGTCACTCCCTCCCTCCTCCTTGCCCTCGCCCTGCTCCGCTCCAATCACCCTGTCCAGCAATGTTGGACGACCAGATCTCAGAGCTGATGAAGAAAAATCAAGAACTAGTACTACGAACTACTGAATCCTAACCGCTGAGGGGAGGAGAGGGCCGGCGGAGACGAGTCGCTGAGGTCGCTGCAAGGTCACCTCCGGGTCGTCTTCGAGCTCGCTGAGCCGCTCCACTTCACCTCGGAGTCGTCTCCTCCAAGTGGTCAGAGAGAAGCACGCCGCCGCCCGCCGCTGTCGCCTGAGACAGAGGAGAACTGGAGAGAGAGGGGGAGCAGGAGGAACGAGTTTTTTTTTTTTTTGAGAAAAAGGAGGAGGAACGAGTCGTCTTCTCTTTTCGGTGGTGAACGGGCTACGCGGCCCATTCGAAAGCCCGAAACACAGCGGCGGCCCACCAAAAACTAGCGGAATAAAAACAGGACGCGCACGAACCAGGTCAGACACCGAACGCGAGCGAGCCAGCCAGCCAAATCGAGCCCCGTTCCCCGAAACCAGGCGGCACCACCACCACCCACCCATGGCCTCCCTGGCGGCGAGATCCGGCCTCCGCTCCCTGGCGGCGCGCGCCAGGGCCCCCGCCCCGGCCACGGGCGGACGCCGCATGTCCTCCTCCGCCCACGACGACGCCTGTCCGTACACCTCGCGAACCCTACCTCCCTCTCTTTTACCCCGATTCGATCGGCCGTTTGACACGGATTTGGGGATTTTTCTCGTTTGGTTGATGATGATTCCTCGCAGATGAGACGGCCAAGTGGGAGAAGATCACCATCATGGGGGCCGTCACCTGCACCCTCCTGGCGGCGTGGAACCTCTCCAAGGGCCACCCCCACTTCGACGAGCCGCCGGTCAGATCTCGCGCCTATGCTGTATATTTTCGGGCCTCGTGGCGGCCGTGGCCCGAGTCTGATTTGTTTCTCGTGTTGCAGGCCTACCCCTACCTGCACATCCGCAACAAGGAGTTCCCCTGGGGTATGAATTGCCTACCCCTTTCTACCCGTGCCCATTTCAATGCCTACTTCTGTAATTTCCTCCTTGGTTTGACTGTCTGCGATGTGATCTTTATCAAAAGTGACATGGTTTGATTGGATGCGATATGTTTTGGGTTAAAATGGACGGGCAATATGTGTATGCCAGATTGTTCTAATGTATAGCTGCATTTCGTTTGATGGGTTTCACATTTCCTTCTAGGTAGATTGTGTGTTTCATTTGTTAGTTGGATTCAGCTGTACATAACTCACTGAAATACTGAATAATGTTAATGATTGGCATACAGCTATTTTGAAATTAGCTATGAGCAGTTACCCTGTTGTACTAATTTACAGGAGTTGTTTCAGTGTATACTGTAATAAGTGTTTTTCGGGGGTGCGACGGTGTTTAGGTCATTATTGTGCTCTATCCAAGAGATGTCGTTTGTCTATCCTGGAAGCCCTCAAAGAATAGTATAAATTTTACTGACCCGTTGAATCATTACCTTAATTTCTGCTCTATGCCACATCAAGCAATTCGTTTGTGACTTCATGAATGACTTTTGTATGAAAGGACACGCTTAGCTGGGTTCCCTGAATGTTTGCGAGTCTCTTTGTTGCCTTAACCTATTTTATGGATGTTCATGCTTACACATTTTAGCATTTGGGTATGAAGGTAAAGAAAGGCATATTAGTTCCATGTTGGACCATAGAACTTCTTTATAAACAAAGTGCAAAGCTCTTCTTAGCTAAACAAGTTCTTAGAATATTAACTGGAAAACTCTCCTTGCACCTTTTGATGATGCAAATCATTTCAACATGTGCTTTGTACACGTTGCGACTATCTGACCACAAATTTACTGTGCTCTGTGATAGAGCTTTATTAATGCAGATTGTACTTGCATCATGCTTTAGATGTTCATTCAGCTGTACAAAGTTACAAACTTCTGCTACTGCCTCTTGTTTTGTGGGATGTATTTCTTCAGTCTTAAACAATTAACCTAACCCAGTGTGTTGCTTTTTTTGTTGTTGAGCTGAGTCTGTTGCTTATTAGTGCCATTTCTGTGTGCTCAACTACTTACTGCGATTATGTGATCTATTCAGTTGCTACGCCCTGATTCCCTCATGCCTAGCATGGGTGATGATAGAATCTAACCCTCTTGATCTGGTAGTATCGTGTTATTCCTCAAGGATCATTGGATCTTTGCTAGGAACCCCTTGAAACTTTATGTAATAGATTCCATGAAGGAGAGCCATAGTAGAAAACATGACCATAAGTCCACGGTGCAACCTTTGTCATATTTTGAGCATTACAGCATTGACTCCACTACTCAAGTATATTGGTTGAACTTTTTTTCCCATAAAACAAAGACTGTTACTAGATTAATTTAATCAGGTATTTTACAACATAAAGAAGTTAGGCTATAAATAGTTCGCATGATTGTTATACTTTTGTGCCTGCTAAATGTCAAGCAGGAGGTTATCTTATTGGTTGCACACTTGCACTTAGTCCCAGTTTATGCTATGCTATTGATTATGTTTTGCATATTTCTTATTCTCACATGTCTTAAAATTCTACGTTGCAGGACCCAATGGCCTGTTTGAGGTCAAGCACGACCATTGAGTACTGAATAGTGCATCATAAGAAGTCGGTGAATGCTTCAGTAAAATTCTCTGTTTGTTCCAGTGGTTTTTTTATTTTCATTGCGATCTATTTGTGGCAAGAAATAAGAAAGACAAACTCTTGTGTTGACAATCCGGAATTGACTGAATTGTGTCTACCCTTTTTTTCACATCAATGATCTATGTGAGACGATTGTCTTGTCTTGCCCAGTTTGACACACCGGTCATTATAATACTCCAGTGTAATGCTCAGCTATCTGGATGAACTTCTGTCCCAATACATACATATTCACCTCCTAATGCTTATGATTTCCGTCTTGTTCGAGGTGGAATATGGTTGTTTATGTGGCGAGTAAGATGACACGAGATTAGACGGCCATGTAAAGCAGTTTAAGACCACACAAAACTAGCTTTGGTTCTTATAAACTGTTGCTGCAGATCAAAACTGTTGCTGCAGATCAAATACTGTGATGTTTGCACTAGTACTCTCTGTAAAGAAATATAAGATCTTATATTTCTTTACTTAGGGATTACTAGTGAATTATTGAATTTGCAACCAGCTTTTGGTTCTTCTATAATAAAATATTGCTGCTAGCTAACCAAATGCTCAAAGGTAGTTAAGGGAATCTATCGTATCTCGTGAAGTAAACATGGCTCTGGGGCAATACGAACAGCAAATGTTTTCCAGATTATAACAAACAGAAACACAAGCTAATCTAATACAGTACCTTGGGAGAGAAGAAAAAGAAAGCAATGTAGGAGTAGTCTGCAAGAACGCCGTCTCTGCAGCATCTCTCTGGAAAGTGATGCATATCTCTGGCGCTTGTTTGCTGCCCTGGTGCGATGAACAATCATGAAGAAACCTTCATCATCTCATGCTGTGCCTACATAGGATTCATAGGCCAGAAGAGAGAGCAGCAGCAGCAGCATAAGAAACGACCCCTGTTTCCTGGATATGAGGGGAACTGAATTTATGGCGCTATAAATAGTTCATCATCATCATCAATAAAGAATGCGGTCCATTCTCTCAATACCTTTTTATTCTAATAAACACATAATAAACACATTATCAGCACGCTCCCGAGAGCGATTTGGCGAGAAAAAGCGACGGGAGGCAGCGTTTCCCGACGACGGAGAGCTCGTCCATGCCGCGTCGAGTACCCTCGTACGCGAGGCGCGACAAAATCCAACTCGAACCCCAGAACATATTTGTCTTGACTGTCTTTCCAGTCACACCATCGCACGTTTCAGGCTTTCACCTGCATTGAGTTCAGTCATATACAAACGTGGAAATGAAACCAAATGATCTCACATCTTACAACTATAATTTTGTCCACCACATGGTAGAATCAAGACTTGATCCCACATCTTACAGATATGATCATGTCCATACTACATGCTGCATTGTCTTTTCCCTTCCTGAAATATTTACTTACATATACTTGCGGCATCAGCTGCATTAAGCTCAGCCACATACACACAGGTAAACCAAGGCCCGCAGACAATAAATGGCCACTACTTTGATCTTACATTTTACAGATACATACTATTGTCCTCATTACATCACATGCTCTACTTTTTCATTTATATACTCGCTGCATCCCCGCATGGCTGTTTCTGGAAAATGCCATATCCTACAACTCTGCATCCATATCTGCGTCTCCAACTCTCCATGTTCCCATATCAGTGCTTCTTAGATGGCTATGTCTAGAAGCATAAAAGTCAGACAATTAGCAACAGTTATGATGAAGAGACCAATGGAGAACAAAAGGTGACAATGAGACAATTAGAAACATCTCATTTAACTCATTTTTATATATGTGTTATAACTCACTCTTTACAGTACCAGCAATAGATTTTGAAAAGCCACATATGTTGTAAAATGCAAAGAATATTCATAAAAGTAGCATACTTAGCTACCTTCGAATGGAGAATTTAGCTACCAAGAAGAAAAACATGTCCTATAACTTTTTTCATGTAAGATCATCCCTTGTCATGTCAAGCAAACAACACTAGGCCAAAACAATAAAGTCTAGCAGAAAATTGGTGTCAGGTATTCTTTTATTTTCGCGAATACACAAAGCTTGCATATCATTCCACTTATAGAAGTTAGAGTGAGTACAAGAGGTGGTACAATACATGGCACGGACGCAAGAGGCGTGAATATGATGCCCAGAGCAGAGATACAAGGGATGCTCGGCCCAAACAGAGAAAAGCACAGCTAAACTCACCGCCCTGAGAAGCAACCCGAACCAACAACTAGATGACCAATCCAGAACCCAGGACGCCGCGAGCAAACAAGACAACGCCTTCACGAAGGAGAACGACACCGAGATGGCGTCGCCGTCCGATCCACATAACCGGACCTAGGGTTTCCCCTGATGCTAGAAGAGGGCCATAGATAAAGGCCATGGCAGTGCCTCCAAGAAGGGGACGGCACCCGCGGGTCGCCGCTGCCAGCATAGGAAGCAGGGATGCAATCCCAAGCCATCAGAGCACAAATCAGAGAAGAGGAAGTCGGGCATAGGCCGGAACCGCGACCGCAGGAAGGGGATGTGAAGGTGGCCGTAGACCCAGACGAGCCAGGATCTGGAGGGGAGGGCAGATCCAGGCCAACGGGACCGGACAGCAGGGTCGCCAGTGAGCCCAAGGAGCTGGAAGGAGACACAGCTCCAGGAGCGTGTCCGAATCAAAGAAGTGCCGGTATAGACGGCCAACCAAGGGCACCAGCAGATGTCAAGTATTCTGTCTTAAATAAAAAGGATCCCGAGACAAGAAATTCAATTTATCCTATGTGCTACAAATGTAATACGCACCAGCAGAAGGGGTCATGAATGACAAAATCACAGTTATTTCACAAAGTATGGATTCAACAGAAGTTGTTTTTATGGAATTACGATTAATAACAAGATCAGAACAGATATTAAGAGATAAAAGTATAACCAGCTTTGAGGTTTCAAACTTGCCAGCTAACTCACTCATTTGACATCAAATTTGGTGTTAGATAAGTTTTATCAGCGACAATTGCTTACTCGATACAAGTTATAGGTGAAAATTTCAGAATCACAATATCTGTATTCAAGCAATCTTAAACAGAACATAACTAGATTGGGTTACTCTATGATATAAATATACTAAGAATGAGGAATTACCTGGCGGATAGAAACTCGTGAAAGGATGACATTGTTTCATAGAACGGGTTCCATTAAGTTTCCTGGATTGCATTTGCTTAAGTTCAAGCATGTAGGCACTGTCATCCACATAGAGGATGATCACATCGTTATCTTCATCATACCCCAGCACTTTGTCTTGCCACACCTTCCTCCTAGTCTGATGAGGGATCCCAAGAGTGCTATGCATTTCAACAGTCTTCCGCAAAAACCATGTGGCAATACCCTGAGAATTAATCACCCTCTGCCAGATCTGAAGGTTCGGGAAGAGGAATATGGCTATGGCTAGGCCATCGGCGCCGTCCTCAGGCTTGATGATCCTATAGTTGCCAGATTCATTCATACCAGGAGGCCCCATGATGACAGCTAGGCTCTGCATATCCAAATCAAACCAAAATATGGCATTGCACGAAAGCAGCCAATAGAGTGTATTACCAATAAGGGTCGCGGGAACACTATCACCATGGAGCTCGCATGGATACTTTGTTGATATGATATTGCTCCATGTGTCAGTCTCCGAGGAAAAAACACAGGCCTGTGGTTGATGATCTCTTCTGTGGGACACCAGGACAACCTTGAAAGGGCTGCAATGACAGTGGCCGTGCACATGGTCCTGCTCGCCAGCAGCACAGAGCACCGCCCCGTAGAGGATGGACGGCGGCCCGAATTCGGCAGGAACAGCCAGGTAGCGCTGCTCACCGGTGATGGGGGCGAACACAATAAGCTGCCTTAACACCCGGTGCAAGGCAAGCACGCGGCCGCCACGGCACCCCAAAACTTCAAAGCCACGGGAGGCCATGCCGAACGGGATGTGGATGCGCTCAGCAGGGACACGGTCGGGAGGGTGCAGGATGTCCTGGTTGAACACGATCTTCCGTCGGCGCTCGAAGAAGCCGAGCAGGGGCGGCTTCCAGCTCCTGCGGCGGGCTTGGAACTGGCGGATGAAGTTGGGGTCGGTGGCGAGGCCTCGCCAGCGCCTGGAGACCAAGGACGCGAGCAGGCGGGACGACGGCTGCGGTGGCAGAAGGAGAAGGATCTCCCAAAGCATATCCAACGGCAGCGACTCGCACGGGGCGGGGGGACGACGGCCGTTCCGCGGCGTATCGCCGTCGCCCGGCAGAGGGACAGGCGCCTCCGGAGAGGTGCGGCGGCGGCGGCGGCGATCCTCGCTCGCCCCGATTTGGGAGCGGCGGCGGCGGCCGGGGCGGACCAGCCCATCATCCTCCTCGCTCGCCCCGATTTGGGAGCGGCTACGGCGACTGGGGCGGGTCACCGCGATCTGGGAGCGGCGGCGACTGCGGCGAGCGCCGGCCATTTCGGCGGCTTCCTCGCTCGTGCCGATTTGAGAACGGCTGCGGCGGCCGCCTGGGGAAACCCCGTGGTAGGTTTTCATTCTGGTGGTGGTTGTTATTCGGTCATAGACGACTCCGGCGAGCTTTCACGGCGGCCGTTCAATCGGGCGCCGCCAAGGGGGTGGGTAGGGGTTAGGGTTTTCTTTTCCGTTCCAAGGGCGAGCTTTCACTGCTACAAGTTCTTCTCTGGAGGCCCCACCTGAAGACTAGCTGCGCCGTTGTCTTGCTGGGCCAAAGACCCGCATTCCCACAACACCCAGAAAGCAGGTTGAGAACTGGGTTTGGCCTCATTCTGTTTGGAGAATTTTCATAGAAAAACACACACACAAGAATAGATGCATTGGGTTTGTAAGAAATGCTTACAGGAATTTCATAGAAATACTATTCGTTTCCTGTGTTTTTGGAGGAAACTACACATCGCATCCACGTAAAGCTCTTTTTTTTTTTTTACGTAGGAACAAGTCAAGACAATTCCTTGGAATGGCAAATGTCATTCTATCAAATTCTTGTGCACTCCTAATTCCTGCGTTTGGATTTCCTCCACATTGAATAAGCCGGTGTTAAAAGATACTGCTAAATGAAATGTAGCACCAAGCAATGGCATGATGATTTTGCCATACCGACCTTGATAGGATCGGGGCCATCGAAGGGCCCAGCCGCACAGGGGAGTATACACTGCTGACGTAGATCTCCAAAGTTGACCATCACTACGGACACGATATTTGTCTGTAGACTGATCCAGACTAGTCCACGGGCAGTGATGTGGAAGTCAGTCATCCAACCTTATCCCCTAAAATTTCCGCCTCTTTCAAAAAATATTCGCGAGCTCAAAATAGCAGCATATCAAATCATCAAAGATTGAAAATATTCAAATGCAATAGTAGTTCTAATTTAATTATTACAATCCAAATAAGTATTTAAAATAGTTCAAACTTGCATTCAACTAGCACATATGTTCTAGTTGTCCCCTTTGAGTGGGACGATGGTGCCACGGTCCTACATAGCTATGGTTTGGACCCCCGCAGAGTCCCCTAGTTTGTTTTTGATTTGCGGGAAACAAACAAGCAGACTGGTCCATGGACCGATGTCGGACGGCGCTGGATGGCAAATTACGTCCGGACAGCACGGTCTGAACGTTTACGGGTGATTTGAGGGTCTGCTTTGAAGATGCCCTAAGCATCTCAGGAGAATTTTTTTTTGCCAGGGGTGTCTTGTAGAGTCTCAATGATCCGCAAGAGACAAAACGCGGACTCACTCTACAGAGGAATAAGCATTGAATGAACAAGGTATGCTTGTGGGAAAGTATGAAGTGATCACTCCCATGATACGTAGTTTGAAAAAACAAATCCAAATGTTTCAAGTATTTTGTGAACGTTCACAACGTATGTGACTACAATCCCTAAGAAAATCAGCTTGAAATTTGAAATAGACATTGAGAAACAAATGATAAATATGAATAGTGTCATGAAAAGACAAAAGCAAATTTTCAGAATTCACGTTTGGATTTGCTTCTTTGTTTCTGAATGTGCATTTTGAATTTGAACCTGAAATTTTTAGGTTTGTAGACACATTCCTTGTGAACATTAACGATTGTTTTCAGAATTTTTTGAAACTTAAATTAGTTTTTGTTAATCATAGCTTCGGAGCATGTGGGTCTTAGTATCACTGGATATTCTCCCGTATGCTTGCCTGTGTACCTAGAAACCAGTGGCTAGCTCAAGGATAATTCAACTGGTAACCAAACAAAGCAAAAGCAATACAGAACTTGACAAAAGTACGAAACTATCATCCAATCCATACAACATCCAAGTTTGGACGGTTGGTGAGAACAACGGGAGAGTGATGGTTTACTCTCAACCATGCAAAGCACAGACACCGAGTTCAGAGACACGAAAATACCATTTCAAATACTATACTAAAAGGACACTAGCAGAAAGACTGAATGATAGTGGGCAGTAACTAGCTAGGCCTGGGTGTTGCCCACTCAACATGGAGGATGAGGTTATCATAACCATACCCATTGAGCTTGCTGATGGCATTCTCAGCATCTTCCCTGTGGAAACAGTTGACAAAGCCAAAGCCCCTGCTTGATCCCGTCTTCTGGTCCACCGCAACAGACACAAGCTGACCAGGCCAAACGTGCGAAACAACTCGAGAACGTCGGGCTCGTGGGTGTCCTCGGACAGATTGGTAACACAGACGTGAAGGAAATATGCCCTAGAGGCAATAATAAAGTTGTTATTTATATTTCCTTATATCATGAGAAATGTTTATTATTCATGCTAGAATTGTATTAACCGGAAACTTAGTACATGTGTGAATATATAGACAAACAGAGTGTCACTAGTATGCCTCTACTTGACTAGCTCATTGAATCAAAGATGGTTAAGTTTCCTAGCCATAGACATGAGTTGTCATTTGATTAACGAGATCACATCATTAGAGAATGATGTGATTGACTTGACCCATTCCGTTAGCTTAGCACTTGATCGTTTAGTATGTTGCTATTGCTTTCTTCATGACTTATACATGTTCCTATGACTATGAGATTATGCAACTCCCGAATACCGGAGGAACACTTTGTGTGCTACCAAACGTCACAACGTAACTGGGTGATTATAAAGGTGCTCTACAGGTGTCTCCGATGGTACTTGTTGAGTTGGCGTAGATCGAGATTAGGATTTGTCACTCCGATTGTCGGAGAGGTATCTCTGGGCCCTCTCGGTAATGCACATCACTATAAGCCTTGCAAGCAATGTGACTAATGAGTTAGTTGCGGGATGATGCATTACAGAGCGAGTAAAGAGACTTGCCGGTAATGAGATTGAACTAGGTATTGAGATACCGACGATCGAATTTCGGGCAAGTAACATACCGATGACAAAGGGAACAACGTATGTTGTTATGCGGTTTGACCGATAAAGATCTTCGTAGAATATGTGGGAGCCAATATGAGCATCCAGGTTCCGCTATTAGTTATTGACCGGAGACGTGTCTCGGTCATGTCTACATAGTTCTCGAACCCGTGGGGTCCGCACGCTTAACGTTCGGTGACGATCGGTATTATGAGTTTATGTGTTTTAATGTACCGAAGGTAGTTCAGAGTCCCGGATGTGATCACGGACATGACGAGGAGTCTCGAAATGGCCGAGACATAAAGATTGATATATTGGACGGCTATATTCGGACACCGGAAGTGTTCCAAGTGATTTCGGAGAAAACCGAAGTGCCAGGGGGTTACCGAAAACCCCCGGGGGAACTAATGGGCCACATGGGCCTTGGTAGAGAGAGAGAGGGCCGGCCAGGACAGGCCGCGCGCCCCCTCCCCCTCTGGTCCGAATTGGACTAGGCAAGGGGGGGGGGCGCCCCCCTTTCCTTCTCCATCTCCTCCTTCCTTTCCCCCTCCTAGTAGGACTAGGAAAGGGGAGTCCTACTCCTACTAGGAGGAGGACTCCTCTCCTGGCGCGCCCCAAGGGCCGGCAGGCCTCCCCCCTTACTCCTTTATATACGGGGGCAGGGGGCACCCTAGGACACACAAGTTGATCATTGATCTCTTAGCCGTGTGCGGTGCCCCCCTCCACCATAATTCACCTCGGTCATATCGTCGTAGTGCTTAGGCGAAGCCCTGCGCCGGTAGCTTCATCATCACCGTCATCACGCCGTCGTGCTGACGAAGCTCTCCCTCGACACTCTGCTGGATCGTGAGTTCGTGGGACGTCACCGAGCCGAACGTGTGCAGATCGCGGAGGTGCCATACTTTCGGTACTAGGATCGGTCGATTGTGAAGACGTACGACTACATCAACCGCGTTGTCATAAGGCTTCCGCTTTCGGTCTACGAGGGTACGTGGACAACACTCTCCCCTCTCGTTGCTATGCATCACCATGATCTTGCGTGTGCGTAGGAATTTTTTTGAAATCACTACGTTCCCCAACAGTGGCATCCGAGCCATGTTTATGCGTAGATGTTATATGCACGAGTAGAACTGTGACGCCCGGATAATTAAGCTACAGTAATCCCATGTTAACGATGCCACGTCATCTCGGTTACTGTTGCTAATCTCGCGTTAGTTCAGAACCGATCCAAATTCAACTTTGAATTTAAGTCAAATAGTAAAAGTTTTCAAACATAAAACTTTTATGTTCTAAAGGTGCCAGATAATGCGTGGGTAATTGTGGTGGAGAAACCTAAATTTAATAAAATGTTTAAGTGTTCAAAATAATTAAAACAGTGGGTTAAATAATAAAATTAATGCCTTTTGAATTTTATAAAATATTAAACTATTTTAATTGGGATGAGAATTGATGTGGCCGTAGTTTAATTAAAGGTACCAAGTTAGGTGTTAGTGATAATTTCTACTAAAACTAAAATAAAATGTAACTAAAATAAAACAGAAAAGAATAAAAAAAAGGAACAACACACCCCCCCCCCCCCCCGCTAGGCCTCGTGGCCCAGCTGGCCTGTGCCGCCCGAACGGGCCGGCCCGCAACCCCCACCACTTAACCCCGGTCCACCCGACCGAAACCCTAACCCCTCCCACTTCTCCCTCCCTGATTCCCCACTCCCCTCGCTCCCTCCCGACTCCCCGATCCCGTTCTGGATCGGGGCAACCACCTCAGCGCCCGGCGCCCTCTGCCTTCCCCGGCGCTCCGCCGTTGCCAGGCACTCGCGGCCCCCACCAGCGCCGCCCCGTCGCCTCGCCTCATCCCCGCCGGCCTCCCCAGGCCTCGTCGCCCCATCGACGCCGTCGCCATGGGCGCCGTCACCCGCGCGCCCCACGGCCTCGCCATCGCCTAGGAGCATGCCCACGAGCTCCTATGTGCTCTGCTCTGCCTTCCCCGACCCCGGCCTCAAGCTCACCGCCTCTGCATCACCCTCTCCGCCGGCTTCTTCCTCCTCGGACGCCGATGACTTCGTCCTTGAATTCGACTCTGACAACCCGTCCTCGCGCTCACTTTGCTCATCTGCAGGCGCACTGTGAGCATATCTTCCTCTCCCCTCTCTTCTACCTCGTGCTCGCCCCGTAGACGCCATCTACATCGGAGTTGTAGTTCGCCGGTGCCCCGCCTCGACTGCCGCCGCGCACGCCCCGTCCGCCTCTGCTCGCCCGCGCTCCGGCTCCCATCGCCTCCCCTGCCCCGGCCACCTCGGCCATGGCCTCGCCCCTCTCCTGGCGTCGCCGCTGGCCGTTGGCCGCGTGCGCCCCGCGGCCTGCACCGGCCGCCCGTGCGCCTGCTGGCCTCCCCCGGGGCCAGTCGCCCGCGCCCCGCCGCCGGCGCTTGCGTGCATCGTGCGCGGCTCGCGCCCTCTCGGGCACACACCCGTTCGGGCTATGCCCGCACCCAGCGCCCGCTAACCCGCATCGGTCCCCATGGCGAATGACACATGGGGCCCAGCCCCCCCAGAACGTTAAAAAAATAGAAAAAAATAGAAAATAAAAATATCAATTAATTAATTAATTAACTTAGTTAATTACCTGTTTAACTAACTAATTAGTTAGTTAACTTAATTAAACTTATAGTTTAGCCTAATCTATCAATGACATCTCGGACCCACACGTCAGCGACCCAGTCAACACCTCTGTTGACTGCTGATGTCGTGCTGACGTCGTGCTGACGTCATCATGACGTCAGCATGTACTGTTCTGGATAATGTTGAATTAAATTAATTAGATAAATCCTAAAAATGTTTTAAATCTTTTAAAATTAATATAAAATAAACCGTAACTCGGATCGAAATACTTTCTACCTGAAAGTTGCTCAGAACGACGAGACGAATCCGAATACGCAGCCCGTTCGCCCGCCACACATCCCTAGCATAGCAAACACACAACTTTCCCCCTCTGGTTCATCTGTCCGAAAACGCGAAACACCGGGAATACTTTCGCGGATGTTTTCCCCCTTTGCCGGTATCACCTCCTACCGCATTAGGGCACACTTGGCACCGCTACTTGTTATGTCATGCATCGATATGCATCTGTTTGCATTGTATTCATTGTTTCTTCCCCCTCTTCTCTCCGGTAGACTACGAGACTGACGCTGCTGCTGGTACCCCGATCGACTACGGTGTTGATGACCCCTCCTTCTTGCCAGAGCAATCAGGCAAGCCCCCCCTTGATCACCAGATATCGCCTATTCCATCTCTATACTGCTTGCATTAGAGTAGAGTAGCATGTTACTGCTTTCGGTTAAGCCTATTCTGCAGCATAGCCTGTCATTGTTGCTACAATGTTGATACCTTTACCTACTATCCTAATGCTTAGTATAGGATGCTAGAGTTCCATCAGTGGCCCTACACTCTTGTCCGTCTGCCATGCTATACTACTGGGCCGTGATCACTTCGGGAGGTGATCACGGGCATATGCTATATACTTTATACTGTCACATTACTTATGATACTGTTCGGAGATGGGGGCTGAAGGGGCAGGTGGCTCCATCCCGGTAGAGGTGGGCCTGGGTTCCTGACGGCCCCCGACTGTTACTTTGTGGCGGAGCGACAGGGCAGGTTGAGACCACCTAGGAGAGAGGTGGGCCTGGCCCTGGTTGGCGTTCGCGGATACTTAACACGCTTAACGAGATCTTGGTATTTGATCTGAGTCTGGCCATTTGGTCTATACGCACTAACCAACTACGCGGGAACAGTTATGGGCACTCGACGTCGTGGTATCAGCCGAAGCCTTCGTGACGTCAGCGACTGGCGGCGCGCGCCGGATTGGACTGGAACGCCTGCTAGGCTAGGTCTGCTTCCGTCCGCGTTCGCAACGTGTAGGTGTGCAATGGGCGATGGGCCCAGACCCCTGCGCCATAGGATTTAGACCGGCGTGCTGACCGCTCTATTGTGCCTAGGTGGGGCTGCGACGTGTTGATCTTCCGAGGCTGGGCATGACCCAGGAAAGTGTGTCCGGCCAAATGGGATCAAGCGTGTTGGGTTATGTGGTGCACCCCTGCAGGGAAGTTTATCTATTCGAATAGCCGTGTCCCTCGGTAAAAGGACGACCCGGAGTTGTACCTTGACCTTATGACAACTAGAACTGGATACTTAATAAAACACACCCTTCCAAGTGCCAGATACAACCCGGTGATCGCTCTCTAACAGGGCGACGAGGAGGGGATCGCCGGGTAGGATTATGCTATGCGATGCTACTTGGTGAACTTACCATCTACTCTCTTCTACATGCTGCAAGATGGAGGTGGCCAGAAGCGTAGTCTTCGACAGGATTAGCTACCCCCCTTATTCTGGCATTCTGCAGTTCAGTCCACCGATATGGCCCTTTACACATATACCCATGCATATGTAGTGTAGATCCTTGCTTGTGAGTACTTTGGATGAGTACTCACGGTTGCTTTTCTCCCTCTTTTCCCCCTTTCCCTTCTACCTGGTTGTCGCAACCAGATGCTGGAGCCCAGGAGCCAAACGCCATCGTCGATGACGACTCATAGTACACCGGAGGTGCCTACTACTACGTGCAGGCCGCTGACGACGACCAGGAGTAGTTTAGGAGGATCCCAGGCAGGAGGCATGCGCCTCTTTCGATCTATATCCCAGTTTGTGCTAGCCTTCTTAAGGCAAACTTGTTTAACTTATGTCTGTACTCAGATATTGTTGCTTCCGCTGACTCGTCTATGATCGAGCACTTGTATTCGAGCCCTCGAGGACCCTGGCTTGTATTATGATGCTTGTATGACTTATTTATGTTTTAGATTTGTGCTGTGATATCTTCCCGTGAGTCCCTGATCTTGATCGTACACGTTTGCGTGCATGATTAGTGTACAATTGAATCGGGGGCGTCACAAGTTGGTATCAGAGCCAACTGCCTGTAGGAATCCCCCTTTCCAACTCCTTGGCCGAAGTCGAGTCTAGTCATTGGAAAAGTTTTTACTAACATGGCTGTGTGTCTTACGGGCCCACGTCGCCATTGGGTGGTACTAGGATCTTTTACTCCTCGACCTTTACTCTGGGACTCTGATCTCTCACCTATTCGGGTTAAATGAATTTTGCTAAATCTAACATTAGGATCTCGTTATCACTTTCACCCGGAGAGCCCCTTATTACTGATGATCGTCTGCTGCACGTGAAGACCCTGAAGACACTCTCCGCTGTTAACCCAAGAACTTGTGTTCATCGCTTTTGCAATTCCATTCCAGCGATAAACTCCTATGGATAACCACGTATACTCGCCATTCATACAATGTTTCCCAGTTGATCTTGTTATTACAAGATACCCCGAAATTCCCTCTGTTGTTCCGAGAATCCTTTGAGCTTACTGCCTTGCTGTTCTTTGTCACCTGAATACCCCTACAGATAATTCTCGCACTTACCGAGTATCCGCTCATCCCCAGTTGATTCAAGTATTTCACAAAAGTGTTCAAAATACCATTCGATCTTCCGAAAATCCTCAGGAGCCTTTTTGCTCTTGAAATTCTTGCTTACTTGCATTATGATTAATCTTAAGTCTAGTAATCTTGTTGACATCCATTGTCATTATCATTTTGAGTCCGTTAATACAATTTGTTGCGAATGCTCGCAATCCTCAAACAAATCCTAGAATTCATCCTTCCGACTCAGACGTCATTTTAAACATGAGCTGGTTCTCGCCAATCAAATTGTCGTCGATTGTGCCCCTAAGTCTATTGAACTTATCCATCCTTGATCAGAGCGTCTGCTTCTGATCCTTCGCTTTGTAAATCATAATTCCTTTACAATTGAGCTCTAAGTTATTCAATTGTTTCTATAATCCAATGTCTTTGCATTGATTCTTCCTCTGGTTGTGTGCCGATACTCACATCAGATCCTTTTGTGGACCACCAGATCCTTTGTTGGATTTTATCCGACAATGTCCTTCATATTCAATAACCTTGTGAGCCTTTCCTAGGATACATAATGTCTTGCAAAATGGTATCCTCTACTTTCTCAACCATGCTCTGCTTTCGAGCTAGTGATAATTACTCTCGAAGTTTGTGGTATATGTTCCTAAGAGGCCCCGATGGGTTGGACATATGCTTTCTCTAATCTGTGTGAACCCGGAAACTACTACGGGTCATACTCTACTGGTGTTATGTCAGATAAAATTTCAACACACAACTTCGTTGAAGGCGAGAAGTGAATGAAAGGTTATGCATTAAAGAAGTGGGAGTCGACCTTGAACTTTGTGTTCATGCCCATGGACACGATGTAAATCTTATCATGGAAGCTTCTCGTAAAATAGTTACCCCCTTGTTATAAGTTCTTGTATCCGTGGTTTGATCATTTACAAATGTGGTTCTGACCATACTGTTCCCCTTGATTCAATTTCTCAGACAAGTTAAACCACTTGTCCTCTGCAGATCATTGCACCTGTCCAACCTTTACTCTAATCTATCGTCGAGTATTACCCCCTGGTATCTCGAGATAAACACAAAACATCATAACTTCTTATGAGTTCTTCATCAAGTACTACATTCTCACTGATTCCAATTTTTCACGGGCTCTCAGTTATTAAACACTCAAAGACACTGATAACTGAACCGAGTCCGCACTACGGTTCAACAACTTTAGTAATCTTCTTTACTTACGAGTTTGTACCCAAACACGTCATTGCTAGCCTGATTGGCTATATCATTATCGTGCTAAATTTTAAACTGTGCCACCCGGCCCTTCTTCCCGGAGCACAACTTTCGACGGTGAGCAAAGCTTACGTCGATCTTCCCCATAATACCATTTCACCTTGAGCAGCAAGCTTGATTTCGAATTTGTGTCATACCCGTGGTTCCAATATCCTTTCGCTTCATCATTCCTTTGACTTGATGTCATCGCCAATCGATTACATCTTCGTGAAATCTCTCGACAAATGTGTCGTGATCATCATCAGCATTCTGAGCTCTTCCAGGATAGCACTTGAATTCATGATGAGAAATACCACCCTTGCCCCCGATGATTTGTGTTATCATTGACCACTTTATTGCCTTCCGTTCAACACAAACTTGTTCGTGTTTTGTGTTGTACCTTGAGATCCTTGCTATCCAGTCTTAGTTCTTCTTTACGTTGGAGTATTACCATCTTTTATGTCAGGAATGTCTTGAGATTGCTCCACCTCTTAAGAATTCTTGGTATAGTGATGCTTCTCCCCATCATCATTCTTTCTTGGTCCCCGTGTTGGTTCTAACTGGGGTACCAACAAGTGCACGGTGCTGTTTGGATTCTGCTCTTCTAGCAACCCTATTGCTTTGAAATTAATGATCGATAGTTCATTCTTAGCCTATCGGTTATTGAATCACCAGTCTAAACATTGACCGTGCAACCCAGCCCATATTTCGGGCGCACATTTCAACCAATGTTTGATTGTGTATATTTTCCTCGAGCATACATCCTTATATCATTTGATCTGACGAATGTTATCTCCTTGTTCACATAATTGTGGAAATCCATCTTTTGGGAATCTCGATGAATTGTCCTTAGCCCATCAGCCACCCCATCATCCTCTCCTTGGTTTAATGATGAACCCTTGTTTCAGAGCCTTGCTTCTGGATGCCATTTCTCGAGAATCTTGCAACGTCAATTCGTCAATTGGTGTTGCACCTTTTCTTTTCAAGCATCCTGAGTCTGAGGTATCCTGACACCAATCAGATCTGAATCTTGGTCAGATATGATGGTTGGATCATATTCCCAAGAGTTATAACATTTTGTCGTTATATGGCCCATTAAGGTGATGTCATGCCTAGCACACCTGGCCAGAGGACCTATTATTATAGTTTCCTCTTTAGCAAGGTTAACCATTCTTCCATGAGGAAATTGTAAGACTTATTCTATAAGTTGTTCCTAATAAGTCCTTTGTGTATCTAGATTCTGACCTTTGCATGAAGATCATGTCAATGCTATCTCGAAGCATGTATGTGGTACTCCGATTTTCAATAAGAACATCTGAAGCACCATGCTGAATTTTCTTTATCAAATTATCCAAACACCGTTGTATGGGTAATGTCATGAAATTTCTCCCCCCTTTCCTAAATGGTTTTCCACATTATATCATGTCGTGGATATCATGCTCTGTTTGTCCTTGGGAAGGATATACCCCTGAATAATGTGTTTAAACGCATTTTCCTTTCCATTGTTCTATTTAATCTGATGATCACCTTTTCCTTTGCATTGTTTTGTTTAACCTTTCTGGTGATTTATATGATCTAAGTAGTAATAAGTCACTACTTTTGTAAGCACCTCGGTGTACAACTCTGTCAGTAAGAACCTGTTACTATTGTTGATGACATTCCGGTATCCACCGATGGACGAGAACTTTGCCTAATGGTCCGCCTTGTTCAACGAGCAGGAAAAGGGTTCTCTTCGTCCCTCGCCCTTGGTACCGATGCTGTAGCCGACATAACTGACAGGCTACCCTCTGACATGCCTTGTTATCACGACTGTGCAAAATACCACCGCCCTTCCTACCGTTAACTCACATGGTGGGCCCATAACCCACAGTTCCACATGATCGAAACCTGACTCTTCTGTATATCCCTGTCTCCAAAGTTATTCCTCGCGCTTGACTTCGTATGTAATTCACGGGGTCACCTCCCTAGTAATCTATTCTGGTATCAGACACAATACTTATTCTCGTTGCTCTGGAACCCTTTCACCTTCTGATTAGGCATCGAACGATTGCCTATCCATTTGAAACTTCTCATGGTACCTTCTTACTTTGCTCTCGATAACTTCTTAAGTTACAATTCGAGAGATACATATGCTTCTTCCCCTGAGTTAACCGTCTGATGCTCGATCTTGTTAGAATCCGTCCTTATAGAGTTTTCCCTTCTTACCCTTTCGTAAGTACGATGAAGAACCTGAAGAAAGGATGCCTACTTCATCATGATGACCTGAAGCAGAGAAAAGAAGACATCAACGTAATGGATCGACCGCTTCGAAAAGAACAACCAAGATCGAGAAGTTTCGTTAGAATTTCGTAACCAGATCTCTCCCCCTTACACACCCCTTAAATCTCGGGACGAGATTTCTTGTAGTGGAGGAGAATTGTGATGCCCGGATAATTAAGCTACAGTAATCCCACGTTAACGATGCCACGTCATCTTGGTTACTGTTGCTAATCTCGCGTTAGTTTAGAACCGATCCAAATTCAACTTTGAATTTAAGTCAAATAGTAAAAGTTTTCAAACATAAAACCTTTATGTTCTAAAGGTGCCAGATAATGCGTGGGTAATTGTGGTGGAGAAACCTAAATTTAATAAAATGTTTAAGTGTTCAAAATAATTAAAACTATGGGTTAAATAATAAAATAAATGCCTTTTGAATTTTATAAAATATTAAACTATTTTAATTGGGATGAGAATTGATGTGGCAGTAGTTTAATTAAAGGTACCAAATAGGTGTTAGTGATAATTTCTACTAAAACTAAAATAAAATGTAACTAAAATAAAACAGAAAAGAATAAAAAAAGGAACAACAGACCCCCCCGCTGGGCCTCGTGGCCCAGCTGGCCTGTGCCGCCCGAACGGGCCGGCCCGCAAGCCCCACCACTTAACCCCGGTCCACCCGACCGAAACCCTAACCCCTCCCACTTCTCCCTCCCCGATTCCCCACTCCCCTCGCTCCCCGATCCCCTTCTGGATCGGGGCAACCAACTCAGCGCCCGACGCCCTCTGCCTTCCCCGGCGCTCCGCCGTTGCCAGGCACTCGCGGACCCCCACCTGCACCGCCCCATCGCCCCGCCGGCCTCCCCAGGCCTCATCGCCCCATCGAGGCCGTCGCCATGGGCGCCGTCACCCGCGCGCCCCACGGCCTCGCCATCGCCTAGGAGCATGCCCACGAGCTCCTATGTGCTCTGCTCTGCCTTCCCCGACCCTGGCCTCAAGCTCACCGCCTCTGCATCACCCTCTCCGCCGGCTTCTTCCTCCTCGGACGCCGATGACTTCGTCCTTGAATTCGACTCTGACAACCCGTCCTCGCGCTCACTTTGCTCATCTGCAGGCGCACTGTGAGCATATCTTCCTCTCCCCTCTCTTCTACCTCGTGCTCGCCCCGTAGACGCCATCTACATCGGAGTTGTAGTTCGCCGGTGCCCCGCCTCGACTGCCGCCGCGCACGCCCCGTCCGCCTCTGCTCGCCCGCGCTCCGGCTCCCATCGCCTCCCCTGCCCCGGCCACCTCGGCCATGGCCTCGCCCCTCTCCTGGCGTCGCCGCTGGCCGTTGGCCGCGTGCGCCCCGCGGCCTACACCGGCCGCCCGTGCGCCTGCTGGCCTCCCCCGGGGCCAGTCGCCCACGCCCAGCCGCCGGCGCTTGCGTGCATCGTGCGCGGCTCGCACCCTCTCGGGCACACGCCCGTTCGGGCTATGCCCGCACCCAGCGCCCGCTAACCCGCATCGGTCCCCTTGGCGAATGACACGTGGGGCCCAGCCCCCCAGAACGTTAAAAAAATAGAAAAAAAAGAATATGAAATAAAAATATTAATTAATCAATTAATTAACTAATTAATTAACTTAATTAATTACCTATTTAACTAACTAATTAGTTAGTTAACTTAATTAAACTTATGGTTTAGCCTAATCTATCAATGACATCTCGGACCCACACGTCAGCGACCCAGTCAACAGCTCTGTTGACTGCTGATGTTGTGCTGACATCATCATGACGTCAGCATGTACTGTTCTGGATAATGCTGAATTAAATTAATTAGATAAATCCTAAAAATGTTTTAAATCTTTTAAAATTAATATAAAATAAACCGTAACTCGGATCGAAATACTTTCTCCATGAAAGTTGCTTAGAACGACGAGACGAATCCGAATACGCAGCCCGTTCGCCCGCCACACATCCCTAGCATAGCAAACACACAACTTTCCCCCTCTGGTTCATCTGTCCGAAAACGCGAAACACCGGGAATACTTTCGCGGATGTTTTCCCCCTTCGCCGGTATCACCTCCTACCGCATTAGGGCACACTTGGCACCGCTACTTGTTATGTCATGCATCGATATGCATATGTTTGCATTGTATTCATTGTTTCTTCCCCCTCTTCTCTCCGGTAGACTACGAGACTGACGCTGCTGCTGGTACCCCGATCGACTACGGTGTTGACGACCCCTCCTTCTTGCCAGAGCAATCAGGCAAGCCCCCCCTTGATCACCAGATATCGCCTATTCCTTCTCTATACTGCTTGCATTAGAGTAGCGTAGCATGTTACTGCTTTCGGTTAAGCCTATTCTGCTGCATAGCCTGTCATTGTTGCTACAATTGTTGATACCTTTACCTATTATCCTAATGCTTAGTATAGGATGCTAGAGTTCCATCAGTGGCCCTACACTTGTTCGTCTGCCATGCTATACTACTGGGCCGTGATCACTTCGGGAGGTGATCACGGACATATGATATATACTTTATACTGTCACATTACTTATGATACTGTTTGGAGATGGGGGCTGAAGGGGCAGGTGGCTCCATCCCGGTAGAGGTGGGCCTGGGTTCCTGACGGCCCCCGACTGTTACTTTGTGGCGGAGCGACAGGGCAGGTTGAGACCACCTAGGAGAGAGGTGGGCCTGGCCCTGGTCAGCGTCCGCGGATACTTAACACGCTTAACGAGATCTTGGTATTTGATCTGAGTCTGGCCATTTGGTCTATACGCACTAACCAACTACGCGGGAATAGTTATGGGCACTCGACGTCGTGGTATCAGCCGAAGCCTTCATGACGTCAACGACTGAGCGGCGCGCGCCGGATTGGACTCGAACGCCTGCTAGGCTAGGTCTGCTTCCGTCAGCGTTCGCAACATGCAGGTGTGCAATGGGCGAGGGGCCCAGACCCCTGCGCCATAGGATTTAGACCGGCGTGCTGACCGCTCTATTGTGCCTAGGTGGGGCTGCGACGTGTTGATCTTCCGAGGCTGGGCATGACCCAGGAAAGTGTGTCCGGCCAAATGGGATCAAGCGTGTTGGGTTATGTGGTGCACCCCTGCAGGGAAGTTTATCTATTCGAATAGCCGTGTCCCTCGGTAAAAGGACGACCCGGAGTTGTACCTTGACCTTATGACAACTAGAACTGGATACTTAATAAAACACACCCTTCCAAGTGCCAGATACAACCCGGTGATCGCTCTCTAACAGGGCGACGAGGAGGGGATCGCCGGGTAGGATTATGCTATGCGATGCTACTTGGTGAACTTACCATCTACTCTCTTCTACATGCTGCAAGATGGAGGTGGCCAGAAGCATAGTCTTCGACAGGATTAGCTATCCCCCCTTATTCTGGCATTCTGCAGTTCAGTCCACCGATATGGCCCTTTACACATATACCCATGCATATGTAGTGTAGATCCTTGCTTGCGAGTACTTTGGATGAGTACTCACGGTTGCTTTTCTCCCTCTTTTCCCCCTTTCCCTTCTACCTGGTTGTCGCAACCAGATGCTGGAGCCCAGGAGCCAGACGCCACCGTCGACGATGACTCTTACTACACCGAAGGTGCCTACTACTACGTGCAGGCCACTGACGACGACCAGGAGTAGTTTAGGAGGATCCCAGGTAGGAGGCCTGCGCCTCTTTCGATTTGTATCCCAGTTTGTGCTAGCCTTCTTAAGGCAAACTTGTTTAACTTATGTCGGTACTCAGATATTGTTGCTTCCGCTGACTCGTCTATGATCGAGCACTTGTATTCGAGCCCTCGAGGCCCCTGGCTTGTATTATGATGCTTGTATGACTTATTTATGTTTTAGAGTTGTGTTGTGATATCTTCCCGTGAGTCCCTGATCTTGATCGTACACGTTTGCGTGCATGATTTGTGTATGATTGAATCGGGGGCGTCACAAGAACACAAGTGAGTTGTGGGCGATAATAGTCATACTGCTTACCAGCATGTCATACTTTGATTCGGCGGTATTGTTGGATGAAGCGGCCCGGACCGACATTACGTGTACGCTTACGCGAGACTGGTTCTACCGACGTGCTTCGCACACAGGTGGCTGGCGGGTGTCAGTTTCTCCAACTTTAGTTGAATCGAGTGTGGCTAGGCCCGGTCCTTGTTGAAGGTTAAAACAGCACATACTTGACGAAAAATCGTTGTGGTTTTGATGCGTAGGTAAGAACGGTTCTTGCTAAGCCCGTAGCAGCCACATAAAACGTGCAACAACAAAGTAGAGGATGTCTAACTTGTTTTTGCAGGGCATGTCATGATGTGATATGGTCAAGACATGATGCCAAAATTTATTGTATGAGATGATCATGTTTTGTAACGGAGTTATCGGCAACTGGCAGGAGCCATATGGTTGTCGCTTTACTATATGAAGTGCAATCGCAATGTAATTGCTTTACTTTAGCACTAAGCGCTAGCGATAGTCATAGAAGCAATAGTTGGCGAGACGACAACGATGCTACGATGGAGATCAAAGTGTTGCGCCGGTGACGATGGTGATCATGACGGTGCTTTGGAGATGGATATAAAAGGCACAAGATGATGATGGCCATATCATATCACTTATATTGATTGCATGTGATGTTTATCCTTTATGCATCTTATTTTGCTTAGTTCGGCGGTAGCATTATAAGATGATCTCTCACTAAATTTCAAGGTACAAGTGTTCTCCCTAAGTATGCACCGTTGCGAAAGTTCGTCGTGCCGAGACACCACATGATGATCGGGTGTGATAAGCTCTACGTTCACATACAACGGGTGCAAGCCAGTTTTGCACATGCAGAATACTCGGGTTAAACTTGACGAGCCTGGCATATGCAGATATGGCCTCGGAACACTGAGACCGAAAGGTCGAGCGTGAATCATATAGTAGATATGATCAACATAGTGATGTTCACCATTGAAAACTACTCCATCTCACGTGATGATCGAATATGGTTTAGTTGATTTGGATCACGTGATCACTTAGATGATTAGAGGGATGTCTATCTAAGTGGGAGTTATTTAGTAATATGATTAATTGAGCTTTAATTTATCATGAACTTAGTACCTGATAGTATTTTGCATGTCTATGTTGTTGTAGATAGATGGCACGTGGTGTTGTTCCGTTGAATTTTAATGCGTTCCTAGAGAAAGCTAAGTTGAAAGATGATGGTAGCAACTACATGGACTGGGTCCGTAACTTGAGGATTATCCTCATTGTTGCACAGAAGAATTATGTCCTGGAAGCACCGCTAGGTGTACCACCCGCGCCGGCAACTGTAGACATTGTGAATGCCTAGCAGTCACGTGTTGATGACTACTCGATAGTTCAGTGTGCCATGCTTTACGGCTTAGAACCGGGACTTCAACGACGTTTTGAACGTCATGGAGCATATGAGATGTTCCAGGAGTTGAAGTTAATATTTCAAGCAAATGCCCAGATTGAGAGATATGAAGTCTCCAATCAGTTCTACAGCTGCAAAATGGAGGAGAATAGTTTTGTCGGTGAACATATACTCAGAATGTCTGGGTACTACAATCACTTGATTCAACTGGGAGTTAATGTTCCTGATGATAGTGTCATTGACAGAATTCTTCAATCACTGCCACCAAGCTACAAGAGCTTCGTGATGAACTATAACATGCAAGGGATGGATAAGACAATTCCCGAGCTCTTCGCAATGCTAAAGGCTGCGGAGGTAGAAATCAAGAAGGAGCATCAAGTGTTGATGGTCAACAAGAGCACCAGTTTCAAGAAAAAATAGTAAAGGGAAGAAGGGGAACTTCAAGAAGAACGGCAAGCAAGTTACTGCTCAAGTGAAGAAGCCCAAGTTTGGACCTAAGCCTGAGACTGGGTGCTTCTACTGCAAAGGGACTGGTCACAGGAAGCGGAACTGCCCCAAGTATTTGGCGGATAAGAAGGATGGCAAGGTGAACAAAGGTATATGTGATATACATGTTATTGATGTGTGCCTTACTAATGCTCGCAGTAGCACCTGGGTATTTGATACTGGTTCTTTTGCTAATATTTGCAACTCAAAACAGGGACTATGGATTAAGCGAAGATTGGCTAAGGATGAGGTGACGATGCGCGTGGGAAATGGTTCCAAAGTCGATGTGATCGCGGTCGGCATGCTACCTCTACATCTACCTTCGGGATTAGTTTTAGACCTGAATAATTGTTATTTTGTGCCAGCGTTGAGCATGAACATTATATATGGATCTTGTTTGATGCGAGACGGTTATTCATTTAAATCAGAGAATAATGGTTGTTCTATTTATATGAGTAATATCTTTTATGGTCATGCACCCTTAAAGAGTGGTCTATTTTTGTTGAATCTCGATAGTAGTGACACACATATTCATAAATTGAAGCCAAAAGATGCAGAGTTGATAATGATAGTGCAACTTATTTGTGGCACTGCCGTTTAGGTCATATTGGTGTAAAGCGCATGAAGAAACTCCATTCTGATGGGCTTTTGGAATCACTTGATTATGAATCACTTGGTACTTGCGAACCATGCCTCATGAGCAAGATGACTAAAACTCCGTTCTCCGGAATAATGGAGTGAGCAACAGATTTGTTGGAAATCATACATACTGATGTATATAGTCCGATGAATGTTGAGGCTCACGGCAGGTATCGTTATTTTCTCACCTTCACAGATGATTTGAGCAGATATGGGTATATCTACTTGATGAAACATAAGTCTGAAACATTTGAAAAGTTCAAACAATTTCAGAGTGAAGTGGAAAATCATCGTAACAAGAAAATAAAGTTTCTATGATCTGATCGTGGAGGAGAGTATTTGAGTTACGAGTTTGGTCTTCATTTGAAACAATGCGGAATAGTTTCGCAACTGACGCCACCCGAAACACCACAGCGTAATGGTGTGTCCGAACGTCGTAATCATACTTTACTAGATATGGCGTGATCTATGATGTCACTTACAGATTTACCGCTATCATTTTGGGGTTATGCTTTAGAGACGGCTGCATTCACGTTAAATAGGGCACCATCTAAATCCGTTGAGACGACACCTTATGAACTATGGTTTGGCATGAAACCAAAGTTGTCGTTTCTTAAAGTTTGGGGCTGTGATGCTTATGTGAAAAAGCTTCAACATGATAAGCTCAAACCCAAATCGGAGAAATGTGTCTTCATAGGATACCCAAAGGAGACTGTTGGGTACACCTGCTATCACAGATCTGAAGGCAAGACATTCGTTGCTAAGAATGGATCCTTTCTAGAGAAGGAGTTTCTCTCGAAAGAAGTGAGTGGGAGGAAAGTAGAACTTGATGAGGTAACTGTACCTGCTCCCTTATTGTAAAGTTGTTCATCACAGAAATCTGTTCCTGTGACTCCTACACCAATTAGTGAGGAAGCTAATGATGATGATCATGTAACTTCACATCAAGTTACTACCGAACCTCGTAGGTCAACCAGAGTAAGATCCGCACGAGAGTGGTACAGTAATACTGTTCTGGAGGTCATGTTACTTGACCATGACGAACCTACGAACTATGAGGAAGCGATGATGAGCCCAGATTCCGCGAAATGGCTTGAGGCCATGAAATCTGAGATGGGATCCATGTATGAGAACAAAGTGTGGACTTTGTTTGACTTGCCCGATGATCGGCAAGCCATCGAGAATAAATGGATCTTCAAGAAGAAGACTGACGCTGACAGTAATGTTACTGTCCACAAAGCTCGACTTGTTGCGAAAGGTTTTTGACAAGTTCAAGGAGTTGACTACCATGAGACCTTCTCACCCGTAGCGATGCTTAAGTCCGTCCGAATCATGTTAGCAATTGCTGCATTTTATGATTATGAAATTTGGCAAATGGATGTAAAAACTGCATTCCTGAATGGATTTCTGGAAGAAGAGTTGTATATGATGCAACTTGAAGGTTTTATCGATCCAAATGATGCTAACAAAGTGTGCAAGCTCCAGCGATCCATTTATGGACTGGTGCAAGCATCTCGGAGTTGGAATAAACGTTTTGATAGTGTGATCAAAGCATATGGTTTTATACAAACTTTTGGAGAAGCCTGTATTTATAGGAAAGTGAGTGGGAGCTGATTGGAAATGATATAGAATTTCTGGATAGCATAAAAGGATACTTGAACAAGAGTTTTTAATGAAAGACCTCGGTGAAGCTGCTTATATATTGGGCATCAAGATCTATAGAGATAGATCAAGACGCTTAATTGGAATTTCACAAAGCACATACCTTGATAAAGTTTTGAAAAAGTTCAAAATTGATCAAGCAAAGAAAGGGTTCTTGCCTGTGTTACAAGGTGTGAAGTTGAGTCAGACTCAATGCCCGACCACTGCAGAAGATAGAGACAAAATGAAAGGTGTTCCCTATGCTTCAGCCATAGGCTCTATCATGTATGCAATGCTGTGTACCAGACCTGATGTGTGCCTTGCTATCAGTTTAGCAGGGAGGTACCAAAGTAATCCAGGAGTGGATCACTAGAT
Source organism: Aegilops tauschii subsp. strangulata (assembly GCF_002575655.3). Lineage (NCBI taxonomy): Eukaryota > Viridiplantae > Streptophyta > Magnoliopsida > Poales > Poaceae > Aegilops > Aegilops tauschii. The sequence continues at coordinate 494,638,943 of NC_053039.3, forward strand.
GCTACCTCTTGAGCATGCGTTGGTTTTTCCCTTGAGGAGGAAAGGGTGATGCAGCAAAGTAGCGTAAGTATTTCCCTCAGTTTTTGAGAACCAAGGTATCAATCCAGTAGGAGAATACACGCAAGTCGCCTCGTACCTACACAAACAAATAAGAACCTTGCAACCAACGCGATAAAGGCACTACTAGGGAAAACCTTATACACAACATCTTAGCAGTAGCGCTGGACAAAATCATGCGCTACTGCTACTTAGTAGCAGCGCGTATAAATAAACCGCGCTACTGCTATAACTTTAGCAGTAGCGCGTACTAGCAAAAAGCGTTGTTGCTATGTTTCAACTGGGCGCACATGGCTAGCCCAACTTAGCAGTAGCGCGTATCCTCGCCCAACGCTACTGCTATTCTCCTTAGCTGTAGCACTTTTCTCGCACCCGCGCTACTACTAACCCTACCTTATCCTCCCCACGTGGCCGACCCTCTCTCACTCACTCTCCCTCTCAGTCACTCTCGCCCGCGCCGATACCCGTCGTGCGCCACCGCCGCCGCCGTCGTCCGTCCTCCACCGAGGTACTCCCTTCTTCCCTCCCTCCTCCTCCTACTGCGCCCTCCTCCCTCCTCCTCCCACCGCGCCCTCCTCCCACCGCGCCCTCCTCCCTCCGCCTCCGGCCGCCCCCTCCTCCCTCCTCCTCCGGCCGCCCCCTCCTTCCTCCTCCCTCCTCCGCCGGCAGCCGTGCTCCCACCGCCCCTCCCTGCTCCTCCTCCGACCGGCCCCTCCCTCTCCTCCTCCGGCCGCCCCTCCTCCCTTCTCCTCCGGCCGGCCCCTCCCCCTCCTCCTCCTCCTCTGGCCGGATCCCGGAGTGCGGGTACTGCTACGATGATCGGGGTTTGTGCGATAGGTTTCCTCACCTGCAAAATGGTAGGTTTTTCACCGTGAAGCTGGAAGAGACCTTTGATGTTTGTACGGTACGCAATGACAAGTATTTCATCATAATTAATATCATCACTTGTGCTTCTTTTGTTCAACGTGTAATTTATGGATTTTTTTTTAAATTTGATTAGTACATCCCGTGCCATGCTAGACCATATGTATTAGAGAAGCTTGGTTTTGGTTTAGATGACTTTGAGAATGTGGAGACGAGGAGGGCTCACTTCAGAACTAAACATGGTTATGAGTTTTTGGTTAAGCTGTACAATGCGGTCGATCGCTCCCATTTCGGTTGCTCTAATTGGGAAGCTCTCTGCAAGGCATATGGATTTGAGGAGGGAATCCGAATAAGATTTGATATTCGTCCCGAAGATTATGATGATGATGATAATATCGACATATGGGTGGATGTGGATATGCCTCCAGTTTTGCCTAGATGTGAGTTTGTCAAACTAATTTGTTAAGTTCAGTAATTTATGTTGTTAATTTAAAACTATTTGGTGTTCGTCGGTACTAAACTTATTTATTTATAATTGTCGGCTTATTTCTTATCTTCAAGAAATACTCACAAGGTAATAGACAGCACATACTACAACTATGACTCCAAGCTTAATTTTGAGGAGAAAGGTTATCTTGTCTCATTCATAGAAGATGTTGAGGCCTTCAAAACCAGCCACTCTATCAGCCCAAATTATACTAGATACGTGCCACTAATCCATAAATTGCTTGATGGTAACTTCATTGCCAAAAACTTGGTAAGATTGTGTTAATGATGGTAACTTTATTGCATACATTATACTTAAGTAAACTACATTGCTAACTATATATGTTACTATTACGTTTTTGAACAGAGGCTCCCGAAGCAGGTTGTGCCTGACATGCTATTTACCGAAGGTGATATGCATATGGTTAGCTTACGACCAACTCCTTCGAAGGCTTACCATACTGCATACTCGATTTCTTCAAATGATGGAAGGCTCAAAATCAAAGAATGGAGCAAAGTGATGAATGCGCACACGCAAATAATTGGAGAGAAAATCAATGTGCGCAAGCCACAAGTTGGATATAGGTTTATCTCCATTCTCCATTATGGACAAGGACCGGTTTATCTGTTTTATGGTATTTTAGCTAGGAGAGAGGAGTAGGTCCTAAGTATTAAGAACAATTAGTTAGTGTTGATTATATATGACTATGACGATGATGAGAAGCTTTTATTATGTGCTACATTGTCTTAGACTTGATGGTGATGCTAAGTAGGAGTAGTGATTATGAGTACTATGATGATGATGAGGAGGAGTTGTTATTATAACTAGTGACCAAGTTGTTAGATGATGTCATGGACGAAAATGATGATGATGAGGAGTTATATGACAATTATATATTATGATGATAAGTTGTTAATGATATTATGATGATGATGATGATGATAAGTTATTATGTCATTGGGTGAAAGAACCGCAGATTAGTTTCAAATGGATGGATCCAAAGTGACAATTGGTTACTTTGGATCCATGCACTTGAAACTAATCCAAGGTTCTTTCACCTAGTGATTTAATAACTCATTATAATGTAAAAACAATCTCTAAATTGCTACTATATGAAAAATTGTATAAAGGTGTATGAATACGACCTAAAATTTAAAAGAAATAGAATACGAAATAATAGTAGTAGCGGTTGTTTTGGAAAGCGCTACTAGTAATTACCAGTAGCGGTTGTTTCGGAAAGCGCTACTACTAAGTAGATATAGCAGTAGCGAGTGCCAGTAGGCGCTACTGCTAAGCTTTAGCTGTAGCGCCGTATCAGTAGCGCGCTTACCCGCGCTACTGATAGCCCAAAAACCAGCGCTACTGCTAGGCTTTTCCCAAGTAGTGAGGGGTTGTCAATCCCTTCACGGCCACTTGCAAAAGTGAGATCTGATAGAGATAATAAGATCAATATTTTTGGTATTTTTTATGATATAGATTGAAAGTAAAGGTTGCAAAGTAAAATAGATTGGAAACTTGTATGATGGAAAATAGACCCGGGGGCCATAGGTTTCACTAGTGGCTTCTCTCAAGATAGCATAAGTATTACGGTGGGCGAACAAATTACGGTCGAGCAATTGATAGAAAAGTGCATAGTTATGAGAATATCTAGGCATGATCATGTATATAGGCATCACGTCCGTGACAAGTAGACCGAAACGATTCTGCATATACTACTATTACTCCACACATCAACCGCTATCCAGCATGTATCTAGAGTATTAAGTTCATAAGAACAGAGTAACACATTAGGCAAGATGACATGATGTAGAGGGATAAACTCAAGAAATATGATATAAACCCCATATTTTTTTATCCTCGATGGCAACAATACAATACGTGCCTTGCTGCCCCTGCTGTCACTGGGAAAGGACACCGCAAGATTGAACACAAAGCTAAGCACTTCTCCCATTGCAAGAAAGATCAATCTAGTAGGCCAAACCAAACCGATAATTCGAAGAGACTTGCAAAGATATCAAATCATACATATAAGAATTCAAAGAAGAACCAAATATTGTTCATAGATAATCTTGATCATAAACCCACAATCTCGACAAACACACCGCAAAAAAGAGTTACATCGAATAGATCTCCAAGAAGACCGAGGAGAACTTTGTATTGAGATCCAAAGAGAGAGAAGAAGCCATCTAGCTAATAACTATGGACCCGAAGGTCTGTCGTAAACTACTCACACATTATCGGAGAGGCTATGGTGTTGATGTAGAAGCCCTCCGTGATCGATTCCCCCTCTGCCGGAGCGCCGGAAAAGGCCCCAAGATGGGATCTCACGGGTACAGAAGGTTGCGGCGGTGGAATAGGGTTTCGTGGTGCTCCTGAATGTTTTCGGGGTATATGGATATATATAGGAGGAAGAAGTAGGTCGGTGGAGCTGCGAGGGGCCCACGAGGGTGGGGGCGTGCCCAGGGGGGCAGGCGCGCCTCCCTACCTCGTGGCCTCCTCGCTTCTTTCTTGACGTCCACTCCAAGTCCCCTGGATCACGTTTGTTCCAAAAATAACTCTCCCGAAGGTTTCATTCCGTTTGATATTCCTTTTCTGCGAAACAGTGAAATAGGCAAAAAACAGCAATTTGCACTGGGCCTTTGGTTAGTAGGTTAGTCACAAAAATAATATAAAAGTGCTTAGTAAAGCCCATTAAACATCCAAAATAGATAATATAATAACATGGAATAATCAAAAATTATAGATACGTTGGAGACGTATCAAGCATCCCCAAGCTTAATTCCTGCTCGTCCTCGAGTAGGTAAATGATAAAAATAGAATTTTTGATGTGGAATGCTACCTAGCATAATTTTCAATGTAATTTTATTTATTGTGGCATGAATGTTTAGATCCGAAAGATTCAAGAGAAAAGTTTAATATTGACATAAAATAATAATACTTCAAGCATACTAACTAAGCAATTATGTCTTCTCAAAATAACATGGCCAAAGAAAGTTCATCCCTAAAAAATCATATAGTTTGGTCATGCTCCATTTTCGTCACACAAGAATGCTCTCGTCATGCACAACCCCGATGACAAGCCAAGCAATTGTTTCATACTTTAGTAATCTCAAACTTTTTCAACCTTCACGCAATACATGAGCATGAGCCATGGATATAGCACTATGGGTGGAATAGAATATAATGATGGGGGTTATGTGGATAAGACAAAAAAGGAGAAAGTCTCACATTGACGTGGCTAATCAACGGGCTAGGGAGATGCCCATCAATTGATGTCAATGCAAGGAGTAGGGATTGCCATGCAACGGATGCACTAGAGCTATAAATGTATGAAAGCTCAACAAAAGAAACTAAGTGGGTGTGCATCCTACTTGCTTGCTCACGAAGACCTAGGGCATTTGAGGACGCCCATTGTTGGAATATACTAGCCAAGTTCTATAATGAAAAATTCCCACTAGTATATGAAAGTGATAAAACAAGAGACTCTCTATCATAAAGATCATGGTGCTACTTTGAAGCACAAGTGTGGAAAAAAAGGATAGTAGCATTGTCCCTTTTTATTTCTTTTTTTGGGCCTTTCTCTTTTTTTCTTTTTTCTTTCTTTTTTTTGGGACAATGCTCTATTTACGATGATCATCACACTTCTATTTATTTACAACTCAATGATTACAACTCGATACTAGAATAAAATATGACTCTATATGAATGCCTCCGGCAGTGTAACGGGATGGGCAATGAATGAAGAGTGACATGTATGATAAATTATGCATGGTGGCTTTGCCACAAATACGATGTCAACTACATGATCATGCAAGGCAATATGACAATGACGAAGCGTGTCATAATAAATGAAACGGTGGAAAGTTGCATGGCAATATATCTCGGATGGTTATGGAAATGCCATTATAGGTAGGTATGGTGGCTGTTTTGAGGAAGATATAAGGAGGTTTATGTGTGATAGAGCGTATCATATCACGGGCAGTACTAGGAAAACTAACATTAACGACGATGTCCCGTAAACGCTTGGTCGTTAAACATTAGTATAAGTTGAGTCCCCGCAGGTAAAATCAGCCTCTGCCTAATAGCTACCCAGTAGCACACGCATATCCAACCTTTTTCACAAATATTTGGTGCTCGATTAAAAAGTAAATCGGACTTCCATTGGATAACCCTCCGTAACAGCCAGTTTTTTAATCCATTATTATAGGATCCCGTTCATCTCCCTACGCAGCTTTCTTCTCTCCTTCCTTCTTACCTCCAGATCGCATCTCCCTTCTCTTCTCCTATGGCTATCCGCGCTGAAGCCTACACCTCGCCGGTCGCCTTGACCCTGGCGCGTCCGCGTTGCTGCCTGCAAGTAGGCGGCCGCCTTGACCCCGTCGCGTCCTCACTGCCACCTGCACCTCATAGGTCGCGTCGACCCGTCCACGCTGCTGCCTGCAAGTCGCCGGTCGCCTCGACACATGGCGTCCGCGCTGCAGCCTGCACCTTGCTGGTCGCCTCCACCCCTACGCATCCGCGCTACTGCCTGCAAGTCGCCGGTCGCCTCAACCCCGTCGCGTCTGCACTGCCGCCTGCACATGGCCGGTTGCCTCGCCCCAGTGCGCCCGAGCTACCGCCTGCATATCGCCATTCGCCAACGCTACATTGGTTGGTTTCCTCCTTCCCCTGTTTTTTTGTTGTTGTGGGTCCTTCCTGTACGCAGAACAGTGGGGTGGCTATACTTTAAGAAGGGGATCATGATAACACAGTAGTACGATATTATAACATATTGAGAGAGATAGATGAGCTGCAAAATTTAGGTGTAAGGCACTAAGGCGTGTGACATTATTCCGTTGCAAATGGATTGACGTAGTTAACAAAGAGCATGGATGAAGAAAGACAACAAGCATGAAATTGTTAGTCTTAACCTGCAGTGTTTATTTCAAACCGATGAGCTTTCATTCTGGCTAGTCAAGTTTTCGAACAGATAAGGACAATCTTTTTAAGGGATGTCACACAGTTGTGCAAAATCCATCACGTCATGCTTATAATGTACCACACGGACATTCTGATAATGTACAACCAAAGACGACTTGCTTCAAAATTTGGTTCTGTACTTATGCAAATCTTAATCTCTAGTAAGAGAACAACATGATGCCACTAGTTTATGTAAGCCTTAATCTGTAGTTATCCATATGCTTCCTATTTCAGCTTTTACCTTATTCATAAACAGTGACACAAGAAGTCTTGTACTTACCTTTTCTTAGCGTTCAGTACATCAAACATTCACTTATTTAATTTAATTTTACTTCGCACAGACTTTCCACACACTTCAAACTAACACTATAGGTTATCACAATGAGGCTCATATGCGAGAAGAGCAACTATGGAAAAAAATATGAGTTAGCTACAAAAGGTACTACACAAACCTAAAAATATCATTCAAGATATAACGTGGTTGCTTGCTTTCCTAGATACAAATGATGCACCGACAAATACTCTTGTTCAGTGCAAATTGGGATGCAGATGATTCCGAAAGTGAGTTTCTTACTAGTTTGTACTGTATGGAGAATTTGTTTCTACATTTAATTGTTTTCAAGTTACTCATAATATATTGTAGCTATGAAATATGAAGTTGATGCTAACAATGACAGTGACATAGGAAATGATATGGGTGAATTTGATGCTATGTAAAAATGTCATTTTTCCCTAGCAAGTGAAACTTGTACTTGAAGAAAAGTCCAATGGCGTGGTACAAGAAGTGTCAGAAATTAAGTGGCTTATGTTTGGTACATCTCTAAGTGATAGTTCTCATGAAAGCCAGCATGAACAAGTAAGTAGTTCTTATACATATATTTTATATGCCATGCGTTCTGTCAATTTATTTACATGGATTGACTTTCATAAAGTACTCAACGTTTTGTAGGACTGATGGTCCATCGTAAATATTTAGAAGCATTCGAAGGAATTGTTACCGCCAATGAAGAATGATATCCATTAAAGCAACACGATGGTGTCCCTCGATTGAAGATTATTAAATATTATCTTTTCTAGTTTCTTGTTTTCCAGTTAGACATGAGAAAGTACATTGGTCATATAAGCAATGCTTTTGACTCAGATATTGTATATTTTAATTCCAGAATCGCATGTCAGAATTTTGTTAATTTACCTGATTTCTATTAAGAAAAGTAGTTATCTTTCAATTCATATACTTATGTTTCTGTGTTAATGTGGATGTTACTATTCCAATGTCGAAAGATTCATAAAGTGATCACTGAACGAAAAGTTATTACTGAATATAAGTTATTCGAAGGATATCATAATAGTGAAGAGAGTGGCTGTTGATACTATAAAGAGGTTGTTAAGGATACTTTGGTAACCATAGGAATATTATTAGCGATGAAAAAGGTGGTCGTTCATACTGAGTGTGGTCGTTATTTCCACGGGATTGACGACAACACAATACCCCGTCGTTACATTAGTAACGACCACAAGATGTGGTCGTTATACTTTTAATGAGGGAGCCTATTATGACCAGCAAATTGTGGTCGTTAATGACCATTAACAACCACAATCCAAGTTTTAGCGACCACATATACCGTCATTAAAAACCGTTTTCCTAGTAGTGGGGGTTTGGATGCACCGGTGAAGTTTGCACCAACTCTCAAGGTGAGAAAGGGAATTGCACGGTACTAAAGAGGCTAGCAACGATGGAAAGGTGAGAGTGCGTATAAAGAACTCACATACTTATTGCAAAAAATCTACAAGTCATCAAAAACCAAGCATTACGCGCATGCTGATACGTCCATTTTGCATCAGGCTTTCATATCGATATTTATTGCATTATGGGCTGTTATTACACATTATGTCACAATACTTATGCCTATTCTCTCTTATTTTACAAGGTTTACATGAAGAGGGAGAATGCCGGCAGCTGGAATTCTGGGCTGGAAAAGGAGCAAATATTAGAGACCTATTCTGCACAACTCCGAAAGTCCTGAAACTTCACGGAGGCACGTTTTGGAATATATAAAAAATACTAGAGAAAGAATCAACCAGAGGGGGCCCACACCCTGGCCACGAGGGTGGGGGGTGCGCCCTACCCCCTGGGCGTGCTCCCTGCCTCGTGGGCCCCCTGGCAGGCCTCCGGTGCCCATCTTTTGCTATATGAAGTCTTTTACCCTAGAAAAAATCATAAGCAAGCTTTCGGGACGAAACACCGCCGCCACGAGGCGGAACCTTGGCGGTACCAATCTAGGGCTCCAGCGGAGCTGTTCTGCCGGGGAAACATCCCTGCGGGAGGGCGAAATCATCACCATCGTCATCACCAACGATCCTCTCATCGGGAGGGGGTCAATCTCCATCAACATCTTCACCAGCACCATCTCCTCTCAAACCCTAGTTCATCCCTTGTATCCAATCTTTGTCCCAAAACCTCAGATTGGTACATGTGGGTTGCTAGTAGTGTTGATTACTCCTTGTAGTTGATGCTAGTTGGTTTATTCGGTGGAAGATCATGTGTTCAGATCCTTTATGCATATTAATACCCCTCTGATTATGAACATGAATATGATTTGTGAGTAGTTACGTTTGTTCCTGAGGACATGGGAGAAGTCTTGCTATAAGTAGTCATGTGAATTTGGTATTCGTTCGATATTTTGATGAGATGTATGTTGTCTTTCCTCTAGTGGTGTTATGTGAACGTCGACTACATGACACTTCACCATTATTTGGGCCTAGAGGAAGGCATTGGGAAGTAATAAGTAGATGATGGGTTGCTAGAGTGACAGAAGCTTAAACCCTAGTTTATGAGTTGCTTCGTAATGGGCTGATTTGGATCCATATGTTTCATGCTATCGCTACAAAAAAAAATACACTTCCGTGATGATACGTGTTGGTCACAGTAGGTCGCGTTTTTTGTCATGCATGTACATCCATGACAATTTTATGACAGAATCAAGATAGTCATACCTGTGCTGTCGTAGAAGTGTTCCATGACATTACCAAAATTATCATCACGGAAGTGTCCACTTCCATGACGATAAATCGCGCGTCAGAGAAGTGCTTTCGTCAAGGGTGACCGACACATGGCATCCACCGTAACGGAACGCCGTTAAGCTATCGGGTCCGGTTTTGAATCCGATAACCCGCTAACAGCCCTGACCAATGGGGATTTTCCACGTGTAAAATCATCATTGGCCGGAGGAAACACGTGTCGGCTCACCGTTGGGACAGATGTCATCCACTCATTGGACCGAAGGCGCCTATGATACGTCGACACGTGGCACGGCCGAACAGAGGCCCATTCCTGTGAAAAGGCCGGCCTGTTTGACTTGGTCAAAAGGTGGCGGGCCGGCCCACGGAAAGCCTGTTAACGGCCTGTTCGCATATAGCCCATTTACAACCCGCTAACCCAGGGCCCGTTATGACCTATCCGAATTAGGCCCAGTAGCGTCATCTGGGCCGTCCAATATGATTCCAGCCCATTTTAAGTTCCGACCCATGTATGGCCCATGACTTCTTTCGGTCCATATGAGGCCCTTTGTAACTCTTGGCCCATTAACGGCCCGTGGTGAAACTGGCCCGTAATGAACAGTGTATCACTTTATACCCATTAAAGGCCCATTAATCCATTGGGCCGTTTGCAGCCCATGTTATCTTTCGGCCTTCTCAGGGCCCATTTATTCTTGGGCTCATTACCAGCATTCAGTTACTTACGGCCCGTTACTGCCATTTTCTGCTTGAGGGCCAAATTCAGCCCGTGGTTACAGTCGGCCCGTTTGTGGCCCGTTAATACGTTGGGCCGTTTTCATAGCGTCATCAAATACAACCTATTAACAACGGCACGTTATGGTCGGCCCATGAACTAACGACTCCAACTCTAGCCCGTTTACGGCCATAATGCGGTCTGTTTTTGGCCCATGTTTGGCCAATCGATCATACGACCCGTCTAAGGCCCATTGATGATACGGCCCGTAGAAGGCCCATTGTTTCTACGGCCCGTAGGAAGCCCAGTGTCACTACAGTAAATATGTAGCCCATGGCCTGTTAAAGGCGGGAAACTACTATAGGTTTAGACCTGCTAATGGCCCAAGATGATTATAGGCCCACGTTTTGGCCCATATGAGTAACGGGCCGGCCTGAAGACCGACAACACTGAGATCCACTGAACCTTCTGGCCTAAATTACATCATACCGACCAAAGAATAAACCTAGACTATACAACAAAGAAATTACGGCATATTACATCCACTGGGAATCAAAGTTCTCTACCAGTGATAATAAAGCGCAACATGACCGCGGATTACATACACTGGGCATCAAAGGTTGCCACCAGTGCATATGAACGCGCCAACAAAAGAATATACAAAACTGAGAGCACTTCAGAAGGCACTAGACCTGGCAAGCTCGGGCCCCGCAAGCAGACGAACAAGCTGATGAGACCTCAGTTGTGTCAACGATAGATGCTTCATCCCTAGCTGTATGGCACCATAGTGCGCAAGGCAGTCCCCTAACATCTTCATTACATCTTTGACTTCAAGTCGGAGCTAAGCTGAAGCAAGCCTTTCCGCTTTAAGTTGAGACTGAAGAAGTCGAACTGACTGAGGCAGCGACTGCGCAGAGGTTGTCTCACACCTGCTGGTGAGTAGCTTCAACTCACTGTCTTCATCAAGATAGGACCTTGGGGTCATCTCGCTGTCCTCAAGATGGTTTGGCTCACTATCTTTCCTAAAGTTCTGCCTGGCATAAGAGATACTACTCTGAAAGAGAAACAAGGAGACACGTAACAGGTTTCACAATTATATAAGCAAATAAATGGATCTGTTTCGCATAAGGAACATGTTTTTACAACTACAATTTAAAACTGGTAGTTGTTGCAAACATCCAATCAGATGTAAACAGCAGTGGAGGAAATGATGCCTATCCAAATCTATACTAGAACAAAGTTTGAAGGCTTGAGAAGGATGAACTTACATTACATGTTAACACGGGCTGGACAAAGCCCTTCTCCATGTTGATGGAAAGATAATTCAATAAATTCCCCAAAGAAAATTCTTTATAAGCGTTGCCATTATTCTACATTTTGCAAAGAGTAAATATAGATCGAATAATATTGGAAGAAATAGAGGATAAAGAAGCTCAGGTGCAGACTGATGATACATAATCAAATAGCAATTAATTAAGTACAGCGCTACAAGGAAAAAGGTACTGACAAGAGGAATGCAGACATCAACATGTGCAGTGGCATTGGCTTTATTCAACATTTTGGTAAGAGTAAATGTAGATATGATAATTTGGAGAAAGTGGAGGGCAGGGCAGATAAGATGCAGAGTAATGCTAGACAATCAACTATCTCGCGATGCATGTACAGTAATACCACCACCGTCCGTTATTAGTTGTCGCTCAAATGGATGTATCTAGCACTATTAAGTTCTAAATACATCCAATTGATCAACAATTAATTCGATACAGTGGGAGTACATGACAACAGGTACTTACATGAGCAATCCAAAACTTCATAACCATTGTGTTAATTCTACATTTATCTAAGAGTAAATATAGATCTTATAATTTCAAGCAAAGGGAGGATAAAGAAGCAAACATTTACAGTGATGCTACATAATCAAACAACAATGAGTGTAAGTATGCTGACAAAGGGCAAGAGGTACTGACAAGAGCAATGTAGAGCCCAGTATTGTCGTGAGATCCTATGATCCTTTGAGCAAGGAGATTCATCTGAAATTAGTTTTCATACAAGAGAGAAGGTAAGGCACATGCAGAAATTTAGGAGTTCAAATTTTGAATTGATATCATAGACAGTACCTGGCGCTGGGCTGTCATCAGTTCTAATAGGGGTTTGGCCACTGGAGTAGGGGTAAAGTCTGTTACAGTTGGGCCTGTGTTTTCTGTGGCTGCTGATCTATCTGATTTAACAGGTATCACTACCTTTTCCAAATACCTAGTTTGTACTCCTTGAGGATCTGCAATCACCCTCTTCCTTTTGGACATCTATCACGAAAGAACAACATTTGACTGGAAAAACATAGTATGACGACACATGGAATAGGTATAGAAAATTGATAGGTATGGCATATACTCCTATATGATGCTTAAACTAAGCAGATGGTGTAACAAAGTAGAAGTAATGCAAGAGGTTAGATGCAAAATATGTGCGACCAATACAACCTTGCCAAGTTAGAGCATGCACCTTAATGGGTGAATAAGATAGGCCATCCTCCACCATGCCAAGTGAAAGATCGTGGATGTCGCCTAGAGGGGGGTGAATAGGCGCTTTAAAATAATTACGGTTTCGGCTTGAACAAATGCGGAATAAACCTAGCGGTTAATTTGACAAGCACAAAATCTACAACAACTAGGCTCACCTATGTGCACCAACAACTTATGCTAAGCAAGATAAACAACTAAGTGATAGCAAGATATATGACAAGAAACAATATGGCTATCACAAAGTAAAGGGCATAAGTAAAGGGTTCGGGTAAGAGATAACCGAGGCAGCGGAGACGACGATGTATCCCGAAGTTCACACCCTTGCGGATGCTAATCTCCATTTGGAGCGGTGTGGAGGCACAATGCTCCCCAAGAAGCCACTAGGGCCACCGTAATCTCCTCACGCCCTCGCACAATGCAAGATGCCGTGATTCCACTAAGGGACCCTTGAGGGCGGTCACCGAACCCGTACAAATGGCAACCCTTGGGGGCGGTCACCGAACCAGTACACTTTGGCAACCCTTGGGGGCGGTCACCGGTACCCGTCAAATTGCTCGGGGCGATCTCCACAACCTAATTGCAGACCCCGACGCTTGCCCGGAGCTTTACACCACAATGATTGAGCTCCGAACACCACCAACCGTCTAGGGCGCCCAAGCACCCAAGAGGAACAAGCTCAAGGGTACCAAGCACCCAAGAGTAATAAGCTTCTCAACTTGTAACTTCCACGTATCACCGTGGAGAACTCAAACCGATGCACCAAATGCAATGGCAAGGGCACACGAAGTGCCCAAGTCCTTCTCTCTCAAATCCCACCGAAGCAACTAATGCTAGGGAGGAAAAAGAGAGGAAGAACAAGAAGGAGAACAACAAGAACTCCAAGATCTAGATCCAAGGGGTTCCCCTCACAAAGAGGGGAAAGTGATTGGTGGAAATGTGGATCTAGATCTCCTCTCTCTTTTCCCTCAAAAACTAGCAAGAATCCATGGAGGGATTGAGAGTTAGCAAGCTCGAAGAAGGTCAACAATGGGGGAAGAACACGAGCTCAAGAGATAAGGTTCATTGGGGAAGAAGACCTCCTTATATAGTGGGGGGAACAATCCAACCGTTACCCCCACTTCAGCCCCGCAGAGAGCGGTACTACCGCTTGCCCCTATAAGCGGTACTACCGCTCCCCCTCGCGGTACTGCCGCTGAGCCCAGAGCGGTACTACCGCGGTGGCAGGGCGGTACTACCGCATACGAGCGGTACTATGGCCCCCACTGCCGCGGCTAGTACCGTAAAACCCGACACGAAAAAGACCCCTCGAATCGAGGCGGTACTAGTACGAGACCGTAGCCGTACTACGGCTGGGGCCACCAGCGGTACTACCGCTCTGGAGCGGTACTACCGCTCTAGAGCGGTACTACCGCTTGTAGCACCCAAGCGGTACTACCGCTCCAGCCCGCGGTACTACCGCTAGGAAACCAAAACTGCCATAACTTCTGCATATGAGTTCTGAATTGAGCAAACTCAAGCTTGTTGGATTGAGAAAGACGAGTAGCATCAAAGCAACGACAAATAGAGGAGTGAAACCTCCAACCGAGAAGAACCGGCATAACCTCCAACATCGAAAACATCATAGAAGATGCGAGTGAACTCCGTTTTCGATGAACTCGAGCTTGTCATCAAGATGACCATAAGCTCCAAAACTCACACAGAGAAGAACCAAACAAGAACCAACAAAGATGATGCAAGGATGCAATGGTTTGAGCTCTCTATGAACGATACGATCAAGCTACTCATCGAGAGCCCCCCTTGATAGTACGGCATCGATCCTATAACCCGGTCTCCCAACTACCATCATGAGACCGGTAAAATATAAAACCTATCAAGAGCAAACCTTTGCCTTGCACATGGTCCACTTGAGCTAGATGATGACGATCTTGACTCCCTCAAGTTGGACCACCTTTCTTGGTTGTGTTGGCTCGATGAAGACTAGTTGATTGCTCCCCCATACTCCACTATGGGTGAGCCACTCTTCCGCACATCTTCACAAGTCCATTGTCACCACAATGGACGGCAAGCTTCAAGCATTTGATCTCTTCATGATGCTTCACTTGAACTTGCACACCGCAACATCTTCACAAGTCCATTGTCGCCACAATGGACGGCAAGCTTCAAGCATTTGATCTCTTCATGATGCTTCACTTGAACTTGCACACCGCAACCTAACCCCACAAAGAACTCTCACGAAGATCATGGGTTAGTACACAAAGCGTAATTGACAATGCTTACCACACCATGGGATCGCTTGATCCCTCTCGGTACATCTTGTGCGCTTTGTGTGTTGATCAACTTGATTCACTCTTGACTTAGTCTTGATCAACCTTGACTCTTTCCAACTCTCTTCATTTGGATGATGTCTTGAAGATAAACATGAATGATCACACAATCTTCTTCTTCAAGACATGCTTGCAATAAGCTCTACTCTCACATGACCAATCTTTGGATAATTCCTTAATAACACCTTGGTCACCACATAAACTCCTTGAAACCAACACATGGACTTCAAGAAATGCCTATGGACAAATCCTTCAAATATAACTCAAGGCAACCATTAGTCCATAGAGATTGTCATCAATTACCAAAACCAAACATGGGGGCACCGCATGTTCTTTCACCAAGTTTTTTAGCCAGTGGATTGTTCCGCAATATTCCTCTCGTGCGCCCATTCTCATATTCATTTTCATAATGTTCAATACCTGACATGCATGAAAACATAAAAACAAGTGAGATTATCTTTGTAATGCAGAAGTGATTCTAATCCAATACTTCCTCCCTGTAAACCCCTTTGTGCTATCTCTGCAATTCTGCTAAGAGGTGCCATGCATGCTGTAATTTGGTGTGTGCATTAATATAATGTGGCCTACTACTCAAAATATGAGAGCTGTAGAAGTGATGATACTTCGCAGATGACAGCTTCAACATATAGTAAAGAAGAACAAGTTGACCTGACCTGACAGATTCAAAATATACTAAGGGAGAATAACTCGACCTGACCATTCGACCACAAGAGAAGAGGATCATCTTAAAGATGAGCAGAAGAGCAAGCAGATTGAATATATTACAAGTCTTTCTATACAATGTCGGTTGGCCACCCATGATGAACCAAAGCACACAGAGAGATACTATTCCTTCCGGTCTCTCCATATGTGGCTCACATGCATTTCGAAACTAAAGTAGGAGCATTGAGCTGACCAATTAAACATCTCTCAGGTTTACGAATACCAGCATAATATCATATTTGAATTTGTACAACTAAGCTTGTTTAGCTCGATGGGTGGAGCAGTGCTATTACGACACGAACCACGTAGGCAGATCGTGGTCATCATAAAATGGGGAAACCGTATGCATGATGAGTATAGTGTTGACCGTGGCAGTGGGATGGCAGATCTGAAGCTGCAAACCGCACAAAGGGTAGTTAGAAACCGATATTTGCTTTGAAATAACAACTAAGATTTGGTATGGACAAGAAAGTACAGTCAACAAGTGATAAAGAAATGCAATTCTGTTGTCTCTCTATATGTCGCGACATGCATTTGGAAACTCAAGTGGGACCTTTAGCTAACCAATTAAATGTGCCTGTTAACTAATATCAGTATCATATCACAATCATATTTGAACAACTAAGCTTTGGAATTTTGAGTGTTGTGTTGTTTAGCTTGAAGGGTGGAGTAATGCTAGTATGACAGAAAGCACCTATGCAGATCATAGTAGAGTAGATAAAAGGGGAAAACCCTAAGCATCAAGAGTAAAATCAGGAAAGTGGAACTAGCTGGATCAGTGGGTGGCGCACATGCTTTTCAAAACGAATATAGGAACATTAGGTGACCAATTAAACGTTCTCTGTTTTAGTAATATGAGCATCATATCAGATTCGTATTTCAACATGTAAGCTTTGGAATTATGAGTGGCATGTTGTTTCGCTTGATGGGTTGAGGTCTTGAGGAGCAGTGCTAGCACGACACGAAGCAGTGAATCACCTACGATGATGGTAGTGAATATAAAGGGGGGAAACCATAAGCTTTACGAGTATAGCGACCGTGACATGGCGGATCTGAAGGTGCAAACTGGACAAAGCTACTTTGCAACCAATGTTTGCATTCAACTAGCCACTACGATTTGGTACGGATTTGAAGGTGCAAACTGGACAAAGCTACTTTGCAGACAATTTAAGATCTATTTTCCGGGTGAGATCAATAACTTAAGCACATATGGAAGAGTACCACCTCTCTGGCGACGCCGTGTAGGCCCCTGCTGATACGTTGAGGGTGCTACGGGTGCGATGGCTGTCGGCAGCGGGGAAGAAGACTTTAGGTGGCAGACGGCCGGGTTGGGGGATAAATCCTGTTGCCGTGGACGAGGCGGTCGTAGGAGCAGCAACGACAAAGTGGACGACGGCGCCGATGAAGTGAGACGACGTGATTGAAGGATCCTGGTCCGGCGCCGTGGATGAGAGACGTCCATCTCTTGCAGTGGACGACGGGGTAGGGGTAGCAGCTTCGGCAAGGTGGAGGATGGGGTCACGGACGGAGGAGGCTGGCCGTAGTGGGGAGGTTGTCGTGGCGGCGACGGTATATGAATGGGGAAATGGAGGGGGAGGGGGATCTCAAACTTTCGGACGCGCTTGTCTGAAATGTGGCAAAGTTACGAACTTATCCCCCATTTAAAATTTCGGACATCACGTCGGTTGGGGATAGGACAGTAATCTCGCATCTCCCAAATATTTGCCGGTAACGATTTCGGGCGAGGAGAGGGTGTTTTGCCGCCCACGGTTGGCGCCCACGGTGTATGAACGAGGCTGACAGGTAGGGCGGTTGTGTCACGTCTGAGGGAAGTTACACATCTGCCCCTATTTAAAATATTAGCCTACATCGATTTGGGACGAGGAGAGTTTGTTTTGCCGCCCACCGTGGATGAATGTTGAAATGGAGGGAGAGACACATGTCTTTCGGACGAGCTTGAATCAAATGTGTTTTGCCGCCCACGTTTGGCGCCCACCGTGTCTGAATGGGCTCAGAGGCCGTCATGTCACGTCTGATTGAAGTTACTAGTCTACCCCTATCGACAACAGTGTAAATCCGGTCGATAAGGATGTCAAGTGTCAGGGGTAGACAGTAATTTCCATCTCGCAAACACTTGCTTTGGGCAGCCCACAAATGATAGTGGGTGTTTAGCCACTTCGTTCAAAACTTGGGAGAATTAGCATTCACGTTTGCCCTGGGCCCTGGCAACTAAATCCAAATCCAATTTTTTTTGATTACGAATATCCACAGATAATTCTACGTTTTGTTATTTATTTCTTCAAAACCACAACAAAGATTTATTCCACCTTTATATATGATTCTGATTTAGAAATCCCGTGATCTTCGAATTCAGTAGGTTGGATACACTTTGAGTCAAACAGTTATTTCATCCAATACAATATGCTCACATGAAAAACAGTTCACCTTATGTCAATCATACAAGTACTGAGGATTACCTCGCCTAAAAAATTCGGATCATTACAACACATGGACAATATAGGGGGTCTTAAAACATAATCCATTCAGAGACATGACACGACATGCAAGTACAATAATCTAATGACAATTTCAACTGCTATCTAAAGAAGAACTGGGATTACCCTGGGCTTCAGATAGCAGAAGTAGCAGGACCTCCTCCGTCGTCAAATGCAACATTCTTACTTCCTCCAATTCTTGGGTTGCTTGCATAATGCGTGCAACTAATTGCATAATTTCCAGCTTCAAGATCGAGATTGCCTCATTCATGGCAGCCACACCATCTCTTTCTGCCTCTAGTAGAGCCTCAAGAACTATAATATATGTGCTCAGACTGCTCTCCGGCGGTGTTGCCTCTGAACTGCTACCATCTGGTAATATGGATGGTGCACTGCTTCCACAAATAGATTCTGGGGTTGTACATTGTGTCCTAGTGTGAATGGCATCCTGAAAGGTTTCCGCTGGACATAAGTAAGAGATAGTTATCGCATGATCCAGGCAGTAAGCTTACATGGTAAACGACATACGAATTATTGCCGAGCATGGCAAGCTATATTTAAACGGTTCGAAGCAGCATCAGCCGAAAAGAAATTAAAACGGTAAGATGAAACTAGGGATGTAAGTGGCAAATAAACGACATCCGCCAGTCCCATCTAGTTAGTTTTTGCTAGCTCCGTGGTTCATTTTCCTCAAAAAAAAAACTCTTTTGAACTATCATACCACTAGTGGACTTTAAACGGGACCCAGTTGACATCCCTAGTTGAAAGGGAGTGTACCACCGCTATATTTAAGTTGCCAAGGCATCTAAGCAGTTGAAATAATCTGAGAAAGCACTTAACAGTGTGGCCTCGTATAAACTACGAAGACAATCTTGTGATGAAGTTCAGAGGAAAATTTAAGGACTCAAATGAACTAGGCATGCATTTCTTTACGATAGTACAGCAGGCACTGCTGACATATTGGCCAACTCAGGTATAGCGTAACAAGTAACAAACAAGCATTCGAATCAAGCAATACAGCAAAGCAGACAACTGAACTATTTGTTATTCTATAGGATTACAGGTTGAGGGCACAAGCCAAGAAAGCAGCCCACACGCATTACATTTCACATGTACTAAAACACACTGGCTTACCATATGTTGCTGTGAAGCCTCGCTGCTGTTGCAATGTTCCTGGAAGATATCGTCAGCATCCCGTGGTTGCAAATCTACTTGTTGTAGTTTATTCTGCACCCTCTATTTAGGTAAAATTAATTTTAATCGCATGCACTGGTTCGAATTGATCATCAATGGTTCATCTAAACTATTGAAAGAAGGGTGTGTGCATACACGACAATATATCTGCTTCCCTCTATTTTTATGCTTGTTCGAGGTGCCAGCCCCAAAAGAACAAATATTTTGCTTGATGGGGTTGGCAGCTCCATAATTAATAGAAGCGTCAAATTATTCATGCAACTTGGGAAGATCAAGAAAACACAAAAAAGTAATGAACACAGGCTCGTAGCAGTGATGTAATAGCTAGCATCAGAAAATATAGGGTAAAACGAACAAAAACAAGCGGAACCACATGCTAGTTTGCTGATGTGTAATTAAGCATAGAGAACATGAAGCAGTCTGATGGAACCAACAGGTGGCATCAGAACAACACCATTATCATAAATATAGCATGCAAGAAGTAAAATAGTAGGCAGTGATATCTAGGAAGTAGAGTAATACTTAGGACAAAACTAAAGCATATTAACTATATGTGCACTGGTATGTAATTTAGCACATGTAACATGTTCAGTGTCAGAAGTATGGCCCTACAGGTGCAAGTAGAATAACGCGTCTCATGAAAAACTGAATGATGCCCTGAAGAAATTCAAAGGTGCAGTGCTTATGCTAAGAAAGTGAACGTAGGCGTCGGCCGTTAGATAATAGTACCTGATTCTCGGCGGCGTATGGGTATCGTTGGCATACTTGATAGATAAGGATCGTCGATGGTGCTCGTGTTGCGGTTGAGTTTGGGCCGGCTGTCGCGGTCGCTGAAGCGGCTCCGGTGCTACGGTTGCGGCGCCTGTCGACATACAAGAAAGCTCATCTGTGGTAAGTGAACAGTTGCACGATAAAGAGAAAGACCGAAGGAGTACAGTTGCACGAAATAACCTGATGAGGCTGCGGCGTCGGTAAAGCAGGGCCAGTGGAGTTGAATATGGCATTCGTGGAGCTGGTCCGGTGCAGTGGACGAAGGCTTCGGCGGGCACGTTGTACAGTGCTTTCGGTGAGGCGGATCTGTTGCGGCGGACGAGGGCTTGTATGAAGGGCCAGCGAAGGGATGGACGAGGGAGTCAGTGAAGGGCCTACACTGTGGTGGACGAGGGCGCCGGTTAAGCAGCTCCAGTGCGGTGGACCATGATGGCGGTCAAGGAGATCTGGAGCGGTGTACAAGCCAGTCGCTGAAGCGGCTCCGGTGAAGTGGTGAGTTGGCAGTTGGGGGTTCCAAGGTGCGGAAGGTAGATCCGTTGGGGTGTGAGGTCCACCGCTGCGGCGGAGGACTAGATTCGACGGCTTGTCGTGGTTGGCGGGGGGGGGGGGGGGGTCGGGGAGGGGCTCTGGGGAAGAATGTTGGGGGCAAAGAGGGGAAAACAATGGAGTTACCAAAGCAGCCCTTTTCCGTTCATGTGGCAGGGGTAAAACAGGAATATCGCAGGGATAAACTTTCGGGCGCGAGATATTTCGATGTGAGCGGGAAGTTTGAAAGCTTTTGGCGCCTGAAATTATATTCTGCTCTTGTACGGCCGACTATGATATCATGGCCGAGAATTTGTTGTTTTTTCACGCAAAAAAGTGCAAGTTTTGAAAATCAATGTCTCCAACTCGAAACTTAGATTGTCCATTCAATTCAAATATGGATCATTGAGCTACTACAAGCAAATACCATCATATGGTCCAATTCAAATGAAATTCCAAATGTGTTTATCCTAAATATGATGACAAAAGCAAAAATGTGTATGTGTATGAATAAAGTGGATGATTATAAAGTTTGAACATGCCCGTATGTGTATATCTCTAGGTTTGATATATGAATTTGAAATCACGAAATCCCGGCTTAAAAATGTACCTCTGTTTAAATGAATTACAAAAGCTAATGATGGAGTCGAATTCCAAAATTCCAATCTTAGGTTTGTAATTATAGTACATCAAAGTATATCACGCATGTTCAAAAGTATCGTTATCTCATAGTCCAAACTGTGAAACAAATTGATCAACCTTGAGTGCACACACTATTAACCATGTATATCTCAATTACGCTAAAGTCCCTCAAATATAGACACCTCACTCTTTATCTGAAGCCAACCCTCCCCCCTCGTCGCCCCCCACACACAGAGAAGTCGTTCTCTCCCCCAAACACCAACACACGAGCACATTAACACCCCTCTCTCTTCTAAAGTCCGGACCCCAATATAGGTCTCTATCACTTTGTCTCTTGGGAATGCACACATCTCTTCCCCCACTCTCTAGCTAGGTCACCCGGCATCTCTCTTTCCCAAGCACACGCACTATGTAGAGTGTATCTTTCCGATACACACAAAACGTCGCCCCCAAACGTCTATCTCCCTAGTTATGTGGTTCTCGCACACTCACCTCACACACCACCCCCACTGCAAAACAAGCACACTTTGTCTCCTTGTGCACCACTCTCCTCTTTCTATCTCTCCCACTTGCGGACCCGCCCCAGCTCCTCCCTGTATACATATATGTCGTGACTCTTTCCATAGCTCCATAATGTATCATCGTTCTCGATCTCGATAATTGTTCTCTACACCATCTATTCTAGATCTCTCATGAAGTCCCTATCACACACACGATGACTCGCTGCCCTTGCGTCTCCGCACATAGGCCAATTTCAAACAACATCAACATTGTCTCCCTATCTATACGCCATTTATGGACACAAACGCCCCCTCTCTCGCCCCCTCTCTTCCTCTCTCTCTCTCTCTCTCTCTCTCTCTCCGTCGCTAGCTCTCTCTCTCTCTCGCTCTCACACCCCTCTCCCACACACAATCTAAGTCTCTTCCAAATAGTCTGCTCCCCCCGCCCGCACCCATGCTATCCCGCTACTACACATGTCACACCATTCCCCCTTCCCTTATACTAGGTTTACATCATTAGTGGTCTCTCTACTCCACATACACACACTCCCTCTCACACACAAACGTGCGCACAAACACACACAGACCCGCACAAACACCCATTAATCTGGATCCTCATCTCTCCCCATGTCCGCATGTATATCTAGCACACTCACTCTCTAATTATGTATATGTGTCTCCACGTTACACAACACAAAGCTCCATGTACATGTCTCTCTCTATCCTCCACACACATAGACACAAAGAATATGTTATCATTGCCTCAGTCTCTAGACATATCACACACGCACACTGTCTCTCTCTCTCGCAAACACGCTCAACAAGGGTTTCCCCGTGAATAACTTACCGTCTATTCATCAACAGTCGTGGCAGTACGGCGAACACGAGACGTGACAAAGAATAAATCTACACGTGCTTAGACCACCTAGTATGACTACTAGGACTAGAGCAAGCCAAAAAGTGCGCGGCCGTCACCCCCTCCTTATCGGCGACGGGAAAATCTTTGTTTTACACGGTCGAGAAGTCATTGTGCGAAGGCCTCACATGCTGAGATGTTGAATAGAATGTAGATGCTAGTTTACGGAAACAAGTATCGATAATACGTTTGTATCTCCATACTTATTTTTTTTCTCTTATAAAAAACCGAGTTGGTGATGATGGTACGCGTGCCATCTTGCAATATAGACCGTCCGATCTATATCTGACTGATGAAAATTAAACTAAAAGATACCCGCACCCCTCTCCACATTTGCAGACAAGGCCTTCCCTCGTTCATCCTTATCTCCAACAACCTCATTGTTGAGCAATTAAGAAAGGAAGACTCTGGAACAAATTGGCCTGGTGGCCGCTGCCGGCGTCGTCAATCCCCATGCCTCCACTCGGTCCGACCACCAATCACCACCACGCCCCACTCCTCTTCACCTTATCTCCTATTTCTCGAGATATCATTAGTTTTTACACATGGGATTACTCTCGCATCGGTCAATCACAATGAGTGTTTTTATAAAAATGCATCTTGATGTTCCGTGCAATGCACGGATCTTGCTAGTACTCCTACAGAAGACTAAGTTGGTGATGATGGTGTGTCTGCCATCCGTCGTTTGTGACCATTAGATCTACATCTAATGATTGTGAGGTAAGTTGTTGCCTTTTCTCACAAACATCCCACTTGTCTACCAATTTGCAGAAAACCCCATAATTAGTATCTTAAAACTAACCACATCCCTCCCTGACCTCACCAAAACAGCCCAAGGAATATATTCTAATTGAAACATAATATATCTCTAGTGATATATGTATATCAAAATTAGAGTGTTTGGTATCAAGTTTGTGAATAAGTATTATTCTAATTATGATTCGTTGCAACGCACATGAACATTGCTAGTATTTCCAACCATGCAAAAAAAACCTTAGTATTCCATAGTTTCGAGTTTTCCATCAAGATATTAGTCACTCATGGTTGATATTTACTTTCAATCATGTACACATATGCACTATGTAACTAGCCTTGCTTATTGGGTTCCAAAGCTTAACTTTCACTCCTACTTACAATATGTAGAGTATTTAACAAAAAACTACCACTTTCAACCAGCCCTAGGAAGAATCTATTGTACAAAAAATAGCAAAAACATACCCAAAATTTCTTAATCCATGCCAAAAACTACTACCTACCGATTAGGTTAGTTTAAACCCATTTATGACAGGGTTGGCCCACACGTCCGTGCAGACGAGGCAGCTTAAACCAACACATTTTGTTTGACCATTGACACGAGGGACCCACATCTGACCTTCTATCCTGTTATTCCCCCTCAAATCATTATTTTTCCTGAACATTACTTCAAACAATACTGATGTGTGTTCGTCGGTGGCGCCGGTGATGAGCGAGTTGGCCGCCGCTCCGTCGGACGGGCCGGACGCCGCGCTGGCCTCCACACGGGTTGGTAGGCTGGCCCGAGCGTGACTCACGAGCGAGCAAGCCGCCGCACTGGCCTTCGCTCGAGCCAGATGGCTGGCCTTAGCGCGGCGCGTGTGAGCAAGCCGCCGCGCTGCCGTGCCAATCTAGCTAGGAAACCTTGCAGACAAGCAGCTGGACGGAGCTATCTTGGCTAGCTAGCGGCCGCGAGCGCCGGACGGAGCTGGCATCCGTGCTGCCGCAAGATGGGCTCCGCACCGCCGGCAGTTTTGACCTTGCCTTCTGCCAGCGGCGGTAGCTGCGTCCCATGGCCGAGGATGACTAGGTGGACGGGCCGGAGGTAGGAGGTCACTCGGGGATTTTTGTGCAGACTGACATGTAGGTCCCACAAGTCATAACGCGCGGTCCAATAGAAGGCGTTGACTTAATGGTCGACATGGGCCCTATTTGGATACTCTAAGTCAGAGGTTAGATTCTAACCCTGAACTAACTCTAACCAAAGTGGTGCTTGGATGGCAGGGTTAGATTGGCAACAAATGTATCCAAACAGGGCCATGGGTTGAAACGTGCCTATGACGGCACTTTGTAGAGTAGTCGTTTCTTGGTAGGGCTGGTTGGTAAGAGCATGCACAATGGTTGATAAGGTAGTCTTATCTTAAGTCTGCCACGTATGCAAGTGGTAGTAGTTTCTTGGCATTATTAGTGGTTTCTTGCATTATTAGGGGTTTCTTGTAAGGAACAATGTACTACTAGCGACAAAAGGCGATTCTAGGTTGCGTTGTACTCCAACGAGTACTACTGGTGGTCGCGGGAGTGTATACCTCGTTTTGTGGGTTCGATCACGGCGGCCTTTTTTTTAAATAGTAACTTTGCTGTGAGCCAATATTTTACACGGGTAGTTTGAGTTTTGAAGTCAAACGGACGTGCGGCACCACAATCTGGGTGCACTGGATAGCCTAGCCACGTGAACGGGTTTTCCTTCCCAGCATCTCGTGGCTTGCGTGCTCGCCCTAGCCGCACCTCGCTTGCAGCTTCCTCATCAGCTAGTAGCATATTTAAACTAGCGCCTCCCAATTAAGCCCGAGGAGCCGGAAAAGCCTGGCGGGGCATTGGGAACTGTGCAATATGGCTCTGTACGTAAGGTGCTCTACTACTACTCTATAGCTTGTGGCGTTGCACGCATGGACTTCACTCCATTATCGGCTCTACTATAAAAGAAATTCCTCTTGACGTGTTTTTTTGAAACAGAGGCAAAAGCTTTGCTTCATCTCATTCATAAAGAAGGAACTACTAACAAAGTTCG
Organism: Aegilops tauschii subsp. strangulata; assembly: GCF_002575655.3. Taxonomy (NCBI): domain Eukaryota; kingdom Viridiplantae; phylum Streptophyta; class Magnoliopsida; order Poales; family Poaceae; genus Aegilops; species Aegilops tauschii. The sequence continues at coordinate 494,664,452 of NC_053039.3, forward strand.
ACGAGATCCATTACACCTCCACAAATGGAAGAGAAAAGCCTAGTCTCGCTGTATCAAATAACTTAAATGTTTTGCCCCCGCAGTAACCGTCGTTGATAAACAGGCTGCTAGTGTGTGCGTGAGAGGAGCGGCTGAGTAGGCCAGCTACATGAGAGGAGCGGCTGAATAGAGCACCGAGAGTACCCACTAGGCCACTACGCAGGTGTACTTTCCCTACATTGATAGTACATCGATGGTTCTAGAGAACAGTAGTACCCTCCACTTCCAACTGTAGCTCCTTGGCCCGGAGATTCAAGAGTTCAAAACTGGTGCACTATACTAGAAGTACAGTACATAGCACTAGTAGTACCCTTGCATACTAGTTGAGAAAGTAGTACTAGTACTGCTACAATACGAGTACGTACTCCTCTGTCACATAATGTAAGACTTTTTTGACACTAGTTGGCGTGTACAAAAAATAGCAAAAACATACCCAAAATTTCTTAATCCACGCAAAAAACTACTAGCTAGTGCCAAAAATTTCTTACTAGTGCTATTATTTATAGTATAATGCAATCCCATAACGTCCCATAATGCTAGTACTAGTAGTAAATAATAGCCTCACCCCTTCGCTACAGTTGGAAGGAACGATCTACAGTTGGAAGGGACGAGGCCCTGCAATTACTATGCTCTTATCTCCTCCTCGTCGGGGCTGGGAGACCTTGCACGATGATCCTCTGGGAGAAATCGCACACCGCTCCGACGTCCTCACCGCCGCAAGACTCGGTTCTTCCTGCACCAACTTTTTCAATACGGTGCTTAAAATGGCTTGGGAAAAGGCCATGCTTGTTGGTCTTCCATGCGTCCTCGAGGAGAAGGTTCTTCTATGGGACAATCCTTCGAACAGTCCACCGTTCCGTGGCCATGGTTGCACGTTGACTCCGCTAGAGTTGCCGACGTTGAGAGGTAGTCGGATTTTGTCCGATGAGCAGGTCAGTAATGGAGTTTGATCATGTAGTACTTAGTTATTCCATTTCCATCCCGTAATTTCTCCGCTGCCCACCGTCTTATATATAGGTCTGGGTCGGTGCCAACAAAGATTGGCTTGCATACCTCCGGCCAGATACCACCATCATTTTGCACAACATCCACAGCAGTGCGGCCGTTCCGGTAGACCCCTTCTCCACCATTGGGATCGGCCTTCCGTACTAGCTGGGCTTGAATACGTATGATGATAGCTACATGAGATTGAAGAAGATAGCAATTGCGGACCTGCCGACAAAGCGACGCGGCTACGACGATTACTATCTCATCGCGGTGTTCGACATAAGGATTGCCATCAATGCAAGAGGCAGTAACGGCAGAGGCTGGCGCATGTTGGCGGCGGCAGATTTGTACCCCTACACGTTCGAAGCCGCCGTGCGCCATCTAGGCCGCATCTTCGCGGTGACAAGCCAGGGGACTTGTTTCATCTGGTTGCCATCCCTAAGTATGGGAGATTACAAACGGAATGCACAAACCATCATTTACATCCCTAATGGTATTCCATTATTTTGCAGGGACCAGTCATCCCACGATCAAAATAAGATCGCCGATCCTGGATGTGCATTTGCATCCGCGATTCGGTCTAACCTGGAACCTTGTAGCTGACTTTGGCATATTGGGATCAACTATCTTAGCAGTCATTACCCATGGTACCACTGATGTGCAACATGGTCACACAATCTACCACGATCGGACCGTCACCATCTACCCAGGTATTCCATTTTTTAACCCTCTCGCCTTCTCTTTCATTGTTGTACTAGTACTCTACTTACGTACTAGTAGGAGTACTTTTTACCTTGGAGGACACGTATAGCTAGCTAGGCCCTTGAAGACTTGAACCCACTAGCTGCCACCATTTTTGTTTTTCCATGTCTTACTATCTCATCCATGTAGCCAAGAGTGGCTATATATAATAAGCCGGTTATTTTACTTCCTCTATACCGGAGTAGTACTATTTGCTACACAGTATTACTGACCGCCATATTTGAGCACAACATTATTATGCATGGACCTTGACTATGTACGTCACCATGTGTCCAGACCTGAGATGCCGCGTGTACAGATGAACGGCGCCGAGTTCGACCCCCGTGATGCTACGTGGGTGTCGAGGAACACTCTTGGAGAGTACTCGCTTTTCATTGGGGACATCTACCCCATTGTGAAGCGGATGCCACCTTCCGTGCACGACACGGAAGGCCTGCCGTTCATGAAGCATGGTTGTGTCTTCAGTGCGCACCGCCGGATGAACGACATGCTGGGACAGGCTATCCCTGATTTATGCCGCTTCAGCTTGGATGAGTCTCCATCGTGTGGAACCGGACTAGAAAGCTGCGACAATGATTCCCGTTGCCCACCGCTATGGATCGTGCCATCCATGAAGAACACCTGGGACTGGAACCTGGAGGAGGACATGTAGCCCATCTATAACGTGTAAGTGGAGTACGGTAAATTGTGAACGGTAGCGCTATGAATATATGTAGACTAGTCGTGCACAAATTTATCACATGAATTGGAGATGAACTTGTGTGGCATACTGGCATTTGTCCTTTAGAATTTATTACTAGTAAATGTGTTATGTGTGCGTGCAACTTGTGTGGTTGTTACACGGGCTCCAACACGCTCTTTGAGAAAAAAAGGTGGCACAGCCACTAGTGCAAAACCTGGCTTTAGCGCCGGTTCGTAAGGGCCTTTAGTGCCGGTTCCACAACCGGCAGTAAAGAGTGGGGACTAAAGGTCCCCACCTTTAGTACCGGGTCATCACGAACCGGCGCTAAAGTGCCACCACGTGGCACGAGCCAGGCCCGGGTGCGTGCAGGACGTTAGTACCGGTTGGTAACACCAACCGGTACTAAATGTTTGGGGTTGTTTTGGTATTATTTTTTATTTTTCCTTTAATTTTGTGTTTTCAATTTAATTTAGTGATTATTTTAGTTGTTAAATCATCAGGTGAAAGTACCACAGATTAGTTTCGACTGGATGCATGTGGATCCTAGCTAAGTGATCAAGTATATGCCATATGGATATGGCATATACTTGATCACTTAGCTAGGATCTATCCAGCTGAAACTAATCTGCGATTTCTTTCATAAATGATATAATAACTCATCATCATCATCATATTAATATAAAAACTCTTGCATCATATCATCAACAACAGTATACAGCTAGCTAAAAATCATCATAGTCGTCATTACCACTGTTTAATCATCATAGTCATTACCGCTATCTAATCACCACCAACACTAGCTTAAAGAAAAAACATTCACTTGTACCAGAAGTGTCGTGGTTTGTCACAGCAGATGTCCTAGAGAAAGGACTTAGTCATGGAGCCATCGCTACGGGTTAGCTTAAAGGGGTTAAAGCGGACAAGGGACGCAAGAGAGTTTTATACTAGTTCGGCCCCTTACGATGAAGGTAAAAGCCTACGTCTAGTTGTGATGGAATTGATGGGGTTTTGATGACCAGGGAGCGAATACGCTTTGCCTGGGTCTCGAGTTGTTATCTGTTGTCCTTGAACCGCCGCCGGGTCATCCCCTTATATACATGGGTTGATGCCCGCCGGTTTACAGAATCCCGAGGCCGGCTCATAATCGTGTCCGGCTCGGTCTCTGCTACCTCTATCTTACAACACAAGTTTACATATCAATGCCGGTTTGTGTCTACAGGCCTTAAACCGGCTTTGGGCCCTGGGCCTTCATGAGGCGTCACCGTCTGTCTTCATGGGCTTCAGATACAGATGAACTACTTATGGGGTTAACCCGGCCTCTCCTGGCTGGTTTACACCCAGTGGTAATATCCCCAACAAGAAGCAAAGATATCATCAAGTTCAACATGGTCATGATATTATAAGCGTTCATAACACCACAAAAGCAAATCACCCTTTGAGATTAAGTTCAGGACGAAGAACACGGACATGAGAGGTCAAAAGTACTAAGAGCATGAACTAGCTAAATCACTCCTGCTGCTCTCTCTCTCAGGTAAAATAGCATAGAACATGTATAGCTCTCCTGATTCATCATTCTGGAGCATGCAGATGAACCTGTCTCCTAATCGTGGGCTGTGCTTCTCATTATTGCTGCCCCCTAGTACTTCTCTGGGATCGTTAACAATTTTGCTCCAATCTTTTACTATTAAGCATTCATCGCTTTTAGAAATCCTGAATGCACTCATGTGCAATGTAGGATATCTTGGTCGTAAGCTAACCATTGACATGCGACCTTTAGTCTCGATCCACTGAGGCACAACTGTCATCGGGAGTCCCTGTTGAAGAACATCGTATAGTAATTAATATACTTAGCAATGAAAGGTTACCAAAAAAATAATGTATGCAAAAGATGCACTGAGGACAAATAGTAAAAATCTTACCATCTTTCGTAAATAGATGTCACCGTAGTTCAATACGATCACTATTGGTCGCACGTTTTGAGTACTAACATTTCTAAGTGCAGGAAGAAAATTTGTCTTGACAGTATGAAGATCCTCAAGCCATGAAACATAATGACTTATCTCCTCGCAGTTTAGTTCAGCTCCGGGACAGTAGTAGGTCCAGTCTACCAAGCGCCGGAGATGTTTGCTTGAACGGAAATAAGCTGTCAATAGAAATTAGTTGTCAATTATTTTTGAAAAAACAATATCAAAGACATAAATATGGTTGAGAAACTCACATAAAGGTAGAACTGGAGGCGTCTGCACATCGAGCCAGATGTCTCTATTACCTTCAATATCATCTTCCGGACGAATATCAAAGGTGATAACCATATCAGGCTCAAATGCATAAGCCTTGCATAGTGCTTGCCAAGTTTTGCATTCAAAATAGGTGTACGCGTCTGCATCGTATAATTTGACGTTGAAAGTATAACCATGCTCGGTCTTCAGGTAAACTCTCTTTACCTCCATAGTTTCCATAGCACTGAAACCTATCTTATCCAAGACAAAAATTCTTGCATGGCAGGGGATGCGCTAGTAGAATAGTGAAAATTTAAAATTATAAGTTGAAGCAAATGAAGCATATATAAGTCATGCTTAATTACGAAAAAAGACTTGTCGTTGTGACTTACTATATCCACTTTGAAGGTCTCATCCAGCTTGATGCTGAAGCGCCTATCATCAACAAGGAAATTTCTGTCGCACAGGCCGCGCTGGTCTTCACAGTATTCGCACTTAATGAAATCTTTTCGTCGTCAAACGATATTTCCTATGTTCATATAGGTGAAACATTAAACACTTACTAGTTCTATTAATTCAACTAATTCAACTACTTCTATTAATTCAACTAGTTCTATTAATTCAACTAATTCAACTAAGCATTTAATAAAAATAAACTTCTTCTATTAATTTTCTTACTAAAATGAAGTAGCTAGTTCTATATAGTAATATTTTAATTAGATCATCAAATCTCAGATATCTAAATTTTCTTACTAAAAATAACCTAGTTCTATTAATTCAACTAAGAATTTACTAAGAATAAACTAGTTCTATTAATTTTCTTACTAACATATATAAAGTAGCTATATATAGTAATATTTTAATTAGATCATCAAATCTCGTATTCCTAAATTTTCTTACTAAAAATAAACTAGTTCTACTAATTCAACTAGTTCAACTAAGCATTTACTAAAAATAAACTAGTTATATTAATTCAACTAGTTCAAATAATCTCATATACCTAAATTTTCTTACTAAAAATAAACTTGTTCTATTAATTTTCATACTAAAAATAAACTAGTTATATTAATTCAACTAATTCAAATCTCATATATATACCTAATTCATATCTAGCTAATTCATCTAAAATTGACATTTAATATTTAACATCTTTTCCATATAATTCATCTAACATTAACATTCTAACATTCTTATCTACGTAATTTATCTAACATTAATCTAAACAACAAAAAATAGAAAATAAGTAAAAACAATATGTGTGTGTGTCTGTGTGTATGTGTGTGTGTACGAGCGGGGGGGCGGCGGCGTACGGACGGCGGCGCGAGACGGCGATGCGACGGGGACGGCATGACGACGAGCGGCGGGCCGGGGGCGACGGCGCGATCGGTTGGCGATGTAGTACGGGGCGGCGGCGACGGCGGTGACGGCGACGACGGGCGGCGGGGCCTGCGAGGGCGGCGCGCGATGGGCGTCGGCGCGGCGGTGGCGGCGATGTCGCGTGAAGAAGTTGGAGAAGAAGTGGTGGTCGATGAAACTGAATTTTTCGTAAGTGCCATATATATCGGAGGGGCCTTTAGTACCGGTTGGAGCCACCAACCGGTACTAAAGGCCAATTTTCGCCAGGCCAAGGGGCGGGAAACTGCCCCTTTAGTACCGGTTCGTGCCACGAACCGGTACTAAAGGCCCACTCATTAGTACCGGTTGGAGCCACCAACCGGTACTAATGGTTGTGCGCTGCCACCGACGGTGCACAATATTTAGTCCCACCTCGCGGAGCAAAGGGCAGCCGCACAGGTTTATAAACCCAGCCGCGGCTGCTCCTTCAAACTTCTCTATAAAGCAGGCTTCTGGGCCTAACTATGGCGCGCTGCCCTGTGAGCCTGCTGGCCCTTCTGGGCCTGAATTTGCACACCCTAGGTCTGGTAGGCCCACTGGGCAGCGCCCCACCAAATTTTTATATATTTTTCTTTTCTTTTCTGCATTAGTAACTTTCTTCTATTTATTTTTGAGCAATTTTCAGAGTTCATTTTGTAGTGATTTTCAATTTCACGGTCATTTAGCTCTCTAAACAAATCGGTAATGACTGAAAAACAGCAAATGATGTCAGAATGTGTTGGAAATTGATGACGTCGCTTTGAATGCTGCATACTGAACGCAAAAATAGGCAGGAGTTCAAATAAGTTTAAAAAACATTGAAGTGCCCATGTAACAGATGAGTTCTCGTCGAAACCCTGATACTCCGGAAGAGATTGTCCAGTTTGTACACGAGGTGCGTCCAGTTTTCGCCGTGACCCTCTCTACTCTTTTGCACATGCAATGCAGGTGAAATGATGATACCATGCCAAGTTCCAACATTTTCAGAGTTCATTTTGTGGTGATTTTCAATTTCACGGTCATTTAGCTCTCTAAACAAATCGGTAAATGACTAAAAAACAGCAAATAATGTCACAACATGTTGGAAATTGATGGCGTCGCTTTGAATGCTGCGTACTGAACGCAAAAATAGGCTGGAGTTCAAATAAGTTTAAAAAACATTGAAGTGCCCGTGTAACAAATGAGTTCTCATCCGAAACCCTGATACTCCGGAAGAGATTGTCCAGTTTGTACACGAGGTGCGTCCAGTTTTCGCCGTGACCCTCTCTACTCTTTTGCACATGCTATATGCGGGTGAAATGATGATACCATGCCAAGTTCCAACATTTTCAGAGTTCATTTTGTAGTGATTTTCAATTTCACAGTAATTTAGCTCTCTAAACAAATCGATAAATGACTGAAAAACAGCAAATGATGTCAGAATGTGTTGGAAATTGATGACGTTGCTTTGAATGCTACGTACTGAACGCAAAAATAGGCTGGAGTTCAAATAAGTTTAAAAAACATTGAAGTGCCCGTGTGACAGATGAGTTCTGGTCTGAAACCCTGATACTCCGGAAGAGATTGTCCAGTTTGTACACGAGGTGCGTCCATTTTTTGCAGTGACCCTCTCTACTCTTTTGCACATGCTATGCTGGTGAAATGATGATACCATGCCAAGTTCCAACATTTTCAGAGTTCATTTTGTAGTGATTTTCAATTTCACGGTCATTTAGCTCTCTAAACAAATCGGTAAATGACTGAAAAACAGCAAATGATGTCAGAACGTGTTGGAAATTGATGACGTCGCTTTGAATGCTGCATACTGAATGCTAAAATAGGCTGAAGTTCAAATAAGTTTAAAAAACATTGAAGTGCCCGTGTAACAGGTGAGTTCTCGTCCGAAACCCTGATACTCCGGAAGAAATTGTCCAGTTTGTACACGAGGTGCGTCCAGTTTTCGCCGTGACCCTCTCTACTCTTTTGCATATGCTATGCGGGTGAAATGATGATACCATGCCAAGTTCCAACATTTCAGAGTTCATTTTGTAGTGATTTTCAATTTCACGGTCATTTAGCTCTCTAAACAAATCGGTAAATGACTGAAAACCAGCAAATGATGTCAGAACGTGTTGGAAATTGATGACGTCGCTTTGAATGCTGCGTACTGAACGCAAAAATAGGCTGGAGTTCAAATAAGTTTAAAAAACATTGAAGTGCCCGTGTAACAGATGAGTTCTCGTCCGAAACCCTGATATACTCCGGAAGAGATTGTCCAGTTTGTACACGAGGTGCGTCCAGTTTTCGCCGTGACCCTCTCTACTCTTTTGCACATGCTATATGCGGGTGAAATGATGATACCATGCCAAGTTCCAACAATTTCAGAGTTCATTTTGTAGTGATTTTCAATTTTACGGTCATTTAGCTCTCTAAACAAATCGGTAAATGACTGAAAAACAGCAAATGATGTCAGAACGTGTTGGAAATTGATGACGTCGCTTTGAATGCTGCGTACTGAACGCAAAAATAGGCTGGAGTTCAAATAAGTTTAAAAAACATTGAAGTGCCCGTGGAACAGATGAGTTCTCGTCCGAAACCCTAATATACTCCGGAAAAGATTGTCCAGTTTGTACACGAGGTGCGTCCAGTTTTCGCCGTGACCCTCTCTACTCTTTTGCACATGCTATATGCGGGTGAACTGATGATACCATCCCAAGTTCCAACATTTTCAGAGTTCCTTTTGTAATGATTTTCAATTTCACGGTCATTTAGCTCTCTAAACAAATCGGTAAATGACCGAAAAACAGCAAATGATGTCAGAACATGTTGGAAATTGATGACGTCGCTTTGAATTTTTCGTACTGAACACAAAAATAGGCTGGAGTTCAAATAAGTTTAAAAAACATTGAAGTGCCCGTGTAACAGATGAGTTCTCGTCCGAAACCCTGATATACTCCGGAAGAGATTGTCAAGTTTGTACATGAGGTGCGTCCAATTTTCGCCGTGACCCTCTCTACTCTTTTGCACATGCTATATGCGGGTGAAATGATGATACCATGCCAAGTTCCAACATTTTCAAAGTTCATTTTGTAGTGATTTTCAATTTCACGGTCATTTAGCTCTCTAAACAAACCGGTAAATGAGTGAAAAATAGCAAATGATGTTAGAACGTGTTGGAAATTGACGACGTTGCTTTGAATGCTGCGTACTGAACGCAAAAATAGGCTGGAGTTCAAATAAGTTTAAAAAACATTGAAGTGCCTGTGTAACAGATGAGTTCTCGTCCGAAACCCTGATATATACTCCGGAAGAGATTGTCGAGTTTGTACACGAGGTGCGTCCAGTTTTCGTCGTGACCCTCTCTACTCTTTTACACATGCTATGAGGGTGAAATGATGATACCATGCCAAGTTCCAACATTTTCAGAGTTCATTTTGTAGTGATTTTCAATTTCACGGTCATTTAGTTCTCTAAACAAATCGGTAAATGACTGAAAAACAGCAAATGATGTCAAAACGTGTTGGAAATTGATGACGTCGCTTTGAATGCTGTGTACTGAACGCAAAAATAGGCTAGAGTTCAAATAAGTTTAAAAAACATTGATTATCATAAAAAATACATTGATTATCAATGATCTTTTTTAGTACAATCTGAATTGTCAATATGAGTCCTCAACGGTTTAGAAACCGGTGAAGACTCATATTACGACCACAAATTCTACACATAGAGTTCAATGAAGACCAAGTGCTTGTGATAGGTTGAGAATTAACATATTTAAGGTGGTAAAAATCTTGCTAGGGGAGCGAGGTGGGACTAAAAACAGCCTACCACAACCTCTTTACTACCAGTTCATGCCACGAACCGGTACTAAAGGGGCTGGCCGGGCCCCAGCCTCTTTAGTACCGGTTCGTGGCATGAACCGGTACTACAAGTTCGCCCCGAACCGGTACTAAAGATCTCCTCCCGCCTAGCCGTTTGAACCGGCACTAATGGACACATTAGTGCCGGCTCAAATGCAAACCGGCACTAATGTGTCTGACATTTGACCATTTTTCTACTAGTGAGCTTTGGACATACGTGACGTGGCGGCATCATACAGTAGCATCGTTCGCTATAGTTGTAGTACGCTCCTACTAGGATGTCAACTCCTATAAAACCTTGCGCTTGGCTCTTTGCCTCTTCGGGAGGTTCAACAGTTCGTACTCGTGTGAACCTTGCACTTGGCTCTTCGCCTCTTCAGAAGGTCCAACAATGATGATACTACAGTACACATTATGCTTCTGGCAATCTGACACTGATTGAACTGCTGCACGTCCACTACAAGGGCGAGGGCAAGGGAGAGGGAGAGGGCGCTGTAGTCAAAACCCTCTCCCCGTCCTGCGAACCACCGCGCGCGTGGGCGAGGGAGAGGCGTAGTAAGCAAGCTTCTCCTCATTCGGTGAGTTGATGGGACACATCAAAGCAGTACTAGTACTAGTCCATACTGCATCCTTTCCGGTTAATATGGCTTAATTTGAAACGAGAAAAATACACTGGCGGTCAACGTATGTAACAATACGCTCTTTACAGTCACTATATATAGTTTTGCGGTGATTTTACGATCACTAGCTCATCGTAGATCATCGTATTGCACCCTACTGACCAGCCACATAGTCGACGTGGCACTTTGTTTACTGGTTAAATTGTCACCTGGTTTCTGGGTCCCACCCGTCAGTTGGCAAAGCAAAGAAATCAGCTAAAAAACAAAGAGTGTAGTACATCTACACTTCCAATGCATTTAGCCTTTAATCTAAATCGATATTGATTGACTAATGCACCAACTTTTGCTCTAGGTATGGGCTACATGTCTATCCTTAATTACAGCATGCAACGACCTTCATTTAATCTTCTTCTCTCAATGGTCGCATGCACACATAAGTCTGCTACTTTTGGGCGTTAATTATGCCCTGGTCAATGTGTAAATCTCTAAATGTACAGTCTTTCATGGACGTAGGGAGTAGGTTGAGCACTTGAGCGTGAGCGTGTGTGTTGCGTTGTGTGTTGTGTGCCGCATGGGTGCGTGAGTGTTGCGTGCGTCCTTGTGTACGTGTGAGTGTTGCATGTTTCATGCATGCATGCATGCATGGGGCTTACTCCCTCCCATTGACATGTTCATATTTCAAGCTTCCTCTGTTCCCTCCATATGGTGATACTCCCTCTGTTCCCAAATACAGAGTAAAATCCTCCCTCTGTTCCCAAATACGGAGTAAAATCCTCCCTCTGTTCCCAAATATGGAGTATTTGTCTTTCTAGAGATTTCAACAAGTGACTACGTACGGAGCAAAATGAGTGAAATGAGCGTAGAGGCATAGGGATAATGTAGAAAGGAAGTCTTCGCGATCCATTATTCCCCATCTTGGTCAGAGAGAACTATTCAACTAGTCTTCGCAGTGAAGTGACAATGCACGCTGCAGCAGATGGGACACTTAATTAATAAGCTGAACCAGCGTGTTGGTGTTACTAAATCAGCCTTACCCAGTACTGCCATCATGTTTGCCAGTAGAGCACGCTTCTGTCCTCCATTAACTGACATATGGGCCCTCTTGTGGTAGACACATATGTCATCGGTGTAACTATTTACACTCCGAAGGACGGTATATCCTGGTAGTAGTAGTAGAATTGAGATTTAATGCACTTTCTTCCCCGTCTTCCACTCTTCTTCCTCCTCTCTTCCCCATCGTCGGCCGCACACCATTTCCCCCCGCTCTCTGCTCGCCAGCCCGCGCTATCTTCCTTGGTAGCTCGCGCGTACCATATCCCCCCGCTCACTGCTCGGCCACACGAGGAGAAGCTTCTTCGCTCACCCGCCCGAATCCACTTCCCCGCTGGCTCACAGGCACCGAAAACCCCAATGGCAGAACCGACTGACACGCAGAGCCGCGATTGGAATTCCCTCCCCGATGTTCTCTTGGAGCAGATCTGTAATCGTATGGACCTACTCAGCACCGTCCATCTGGACGCATGCTCGGTGTCTTTGTACCGTCTACTCGTCTGCAACTGGCCGGCTCTTTTCAAGACACCCTGCTTGCTGATGCCCGATCCTCGCAGGTGGCCCAGACACTGACTTGACGATCCTACGGAGGTTGCCGTGGTGCCCCTCGACATGCTACCACTACCCGTCCACCTGTCCTTCATGCGCGGCCACTACTGGGTGGGCATGAAGGCCAACTGGATCATCCTCATCCACCAATCCGGTAGTCCGTGGCGTCTCGTGGATATGTACACCCAGCGAGAGATCACCCTTCCATCTTTGGATACCGCCGCCATCGAGCCTCGCGGCCCGCCGGACACTCCTGCCCTGCCTACTACGCACGAGACGCGCCGAGCTTTTGGCTCGACCTCTGTTTGCTGAAGGTTGTAATCTGCGAAGTGCCCACACCATTAGAAGACTACATGGATTACAAGCTCATTGCCGTGTTCAACATGGGATTAGTCTATCTGGAATCCGGTCGCCATACATGGTTATGGCTCATCATCGATCCTCTTTACCCAACACTTCTGTCTGATGCTATAGTGCATGATGGCATCGTTTATGCGGTCGACGCATAGATTGGCTGCCTATACTGGTGGAATCTATCGGCGTGTAATTGTTCTATCTCATCTTTACCTTTAGAATACGACTGCCTGTTCATTGTTACAAATTTAGAATATATAGTATGTCTATAACCACATCATTGCTATATGTTCCTCTCATTTCCTAGATTTTTATGACCACACATGTTATTGTTAGAGTTTATATGAGAACAATTGGTATCTAATGATTGTTAGAATAGATATTATGAGTATAACGTCATGATTGCTATATGTTACTCTCATTTCCAGGATTTTTACAACAACGCATGTTATTGCTTAGAGTTGATATGATAACTGTAGTAAGTGCTATGGTAGAATAAGAGTAGGCCCTGTCATATCTGTTTTCCTCTCATTGTTACATGATATTTGAACCATGATATATTGCTAGAATATAAAGCTATTGGCTTATTTTTTTAACTTGGGGTATGATTATGACCACGGCATTGCAATTCTCTGTCTATGATATGTGTCATTGTTATAATAATCTTAATTCCACACATACTCTGAACATGATTGTTTATTTTTGTCCTTTTGGTCTCCAATTTGAATTGTTGCAGCAGACGCAAATGCGCTGGCCTTCATGATTCCAGGACCTGGAATCATACCAGCCGATGGGTGGTGGTTTATCGCTCGTTCAGCTGACGGTGGTCATTTCATGCTCATTTGCACGTACCAAATTGACCAAACCATTTCATCAAACCACATGCAGTACAATGCCTGGGGCGTTCATGACATTGATGGCTATGGCTGCTTCGTGTTCGAGAAAGATCCCAGCTCCGTTGGGCCAGGCGTATTCAACTGGAGGCGGGTTTACAACCTCGGCAACCACTCCATGTTCCTCGGGCTCAATTATCCGATCATCCAACCAATCATCGATCATATCACCGGCGATGATTACCGTGCTATGCAACTTCCATTCGCCAGGGGGACTGTGTTTACACATCATACCACGGGTTTTATGAATCACCATATCCAGAGATCCGTCGACACAGCTTGTTGCCAGATAATCTTCAGTGTGTGAAAGGGATCAAGCTTCCATGCGATGGATGGCTTTTGCAAACCCGACATGCGGCGATGTGGTTCATGCCAACAGCAAATATGCATAACTTGATTCGTACTGATATGTAGACTGAGCCATGTATTCTGCTACTGTAGACGACCCTCTTTTGTTGGATATTATGTACTATTGTTAGTTTGAAGCACTCCTATGGTTTGAAGGATAGATAGCTTTCTGGCATCAAGTGCATCCTAACTCACACGCGCAGGATGTACTGATAATGATGATGGAGATGCTGTGCAGTATATATATCACTTAGGCTTCAAGTGCGTACTTGTTAGTTAAACCTATGGTTAAAATGTGACACTAAATACGACTAGTAACTAGCACAGTAGCAGTACTAGTATATGTCGGTCAAATTATTCATCATGCCCACACATTGAATTGACGTGACAACACGCTGCACGTGAGGTGACACAAGAATCCCGGCGGCGTGTTCGGGTATTCTGGACTTCAGATTTAGAGTACCACTTATCCGTCGAAATCTTTCATCATTCACTTAAAACAGTCGATTGATCATACATTGAGTACCATATAACTTGAATTAACCCATGCAAGTCGAAGAAGGATTGGCCAGTGCTGCCGGCTGGCGTCAAGTTCGATCCCACGGATCAGGAGCTGATCGAGCACCTTGAGGCCAAAGTGAGTGCTGATAGCGCGAGATCTCACCCTCTCATCGATTTGTTCATACCAACCATCGACAGCGAGCACGGCATATGCTACACCCATCCTGAGAAACTTCCAGGTAAGACACCGATCGGCCATCTACTTACACAAACATATTCCTTTGTTTATAGCTCTATTTTTCTTTTTAGACGCAGACCTGGTGAAGCAATTACAATTTGACAGTTAATAAAAAGTGAAACAAGTGACTGCAACATGCCAAAGATGTTATGAAAATGCCAACTACGTACACTAAAACCTGTATTCGACAATACTGCAGGTATCACACTGAGTGGCCTAAGCAAGCATTTCTTCCAGCCAATTCCAGGGCGTTCGAAAGAGGCACGTGGACGCGTCGCAAGATACAGTTGGAGTGCGGCATGCACGCGATGTGGCACAACACGGGCAATAACTTGCCGGTGATGGTCAACGGCTGGCAGACAGGCAGCAAAAAGGTTCTGGTGCTGCACACGAACAAGAACTTTGACCAGCAGAGGACCAACTGGGTGATGCACCAGTACCACCTCGGGGACCTGGAGCAAGAGAAGGAGCGGGAGCTGGTCCTCTGCAAGATTTTCTACCAGACGAACACTAGGGCCAGGAGTAAAAAGATTATAAGTTAGTTTGGTATTGGTACTTGTACTACCTTGTCGTTTGCAAGTTGGTATTGTTGTTAACGATCTTTTGGTATGAACTTGGCATTTGCTTCCAACCATCATGCCGAGGGTCGATGTGGATACAAAGCTGAATCATTTGTTACGAAACGAATTTCGAAGCACCTGATTTTTATTTGATGGGTAGCATAAGCACCTGCCGTTCGAATTCCCAGTTCTCCAATTTTTTCGAAACAAGTGCATGCTCTTATTATCACGATGAAAAAACAATATCCCTGCTGCATCCCAGTTATCAGTCTGTACTTGTAGAATTCTCTCGTTTATTGAGCACATATATTGTTTTTTCAGGTCGAGCAAGTTTCAACTGGGCTGTAGACTGCCCAGGCTTGGTTTTGTTTTTAACAGGCCCAGCCCATGACAACAACTTGGCACAAAGATCCAGCAGGTATCTACTGGCCTCTGGCCCGCCAGCGTTAGTTATATTTTGTCTTACAACATCCACAGGCACTTTTTTACTAAATCAAACACACAGCCCAGTTCTATTTTCCTCTTGAAAAGCATGTCCTACATCCGTTTTCTAATCTCTACCTATAGTTTTACTAGTTCATATACACGTATCATTATATTGAAAATACATAAAATTCACTTTTCATATTTACATCCTTATTTTTGTTGTTGTTTTCCCTCCCAGCGCTGTTTTTTTACCACTGGTTTTCCCTTAAACCAACTCAATTGTCCCACGTCTTATTTGCTTACAAAAACAAAATGATTTTTTTGGCAAATCAATAAGTTCTTAAAAAATGTTTATCATTTCGGGATTACAAAAGTTTGGACTCCACCGAAATATGCAAAATAAGGTTGAACTTTTTGACCGTGGTCCTGGGCAGAAAATGGGCTGTAATAAATTACTTAAGAATTAGCAAATGGGCTGCAAATTATTAAAAAATAACAAATGGGCTCTATGTTGTCTGCCACAGATTTGGAGGCTGACTTGTGTGCCTACTAAGTTCATGCGTACACAAGGTTTATCAAAAAAGAAACTTAGTCAACAACCGACACTACCAGCGTCAGACCGTTAGATGTCAATCTAACGGCAATCGTGCTTCTTCAGTCTCTGATCTTCCTGCCCCAGCCGCCCAAACCAGCAGCGTCGGAACCACTTGCTCCCGCCTCCCGTGGCCGGTTGTGCTGTGCTACCTCTTGAGCACTGCGTTGGTTTTCCCTTGAAGAGGAAAGGGTGATGCAGCAAAGTAGCGTAAGTATTTCCCTTAATTTTTGAGAACCAAGGTATCAATCCAGTAGGAGGCTACACACGAGTCCCTCGCACCTACACAAACAAATAAATCCTTGCAACCAACGCAATAAGGGGTTGTCAATCCCTACACGTTCACTTACGAGAGTGAGATCTGATAGATATGATAAGATAATATTTTTGGTATTTTTGTGATAAAGATGCAAAGTAAAATAAAAGGCAACGGAAATAGCTAAGTGTTGGAAGATTAATATGATCGAAAATAGACCCGGGGGCCATAGGTTTCACTAGTGGCTTCTCTCGAGAGCATAAGTATTTACGGTGGGTGAACAAATTACTGTTGAGCAATTGACAGAATTGAGCATAGTTATGAGAATATCTATGCATGATCATGTATATAGGCATCACGTCCGAGACAAGTAGACCGACTCCTGCCTCCATCTACTACTATTACTCCACACATCGACCGCTATCCAGCATGCATCTAGAGTATTAAGTTCATAAGAACAGAGTAACGCTTTAAGCAAGATGACATGATTTAGAGGGATAAACTCATGCAATATGATATAAACCCCATCTTGTTATCCTCAATGGCAACAATACAATACGTGCCTTGCTGCCCCTACTGTCACTGGGAAAGGACACCGCAAGATTGAACCCAAAGCTAAGCACTTCTCCCATTGCAAGAAAGATCAATCTAGTAGGCCAAACCAAACTGCTAATTCGAAGAGACTTGCAAAGATAACCAATCATACATAAAAGAATTCAGAGAAGATTCAAATATTGTTCATAGATAAACTTGATCATAAACCCACAATTCATCGGTCTCAACAAACACAAAAGAAGATTACATCGAATAGATCTCCACAAGAGAGGGGGAGAACATTGTATTGAGATCCAAAAAGAGAGAGGAAGCCATCTAGCTAATAACTATGGACCCGAAGGTCTGAGGTAAACTACTCACACTTCATCGGAGAGGCTATGGTGTTGATGTAGAAGCCCTCCGTGATCGATGCCTCCTCCGGCGGAGCTCCGAAACAGGCCCCAAGATGGGATCTCACGGGTACAGAAGGTTGCGGCGGTGGAATTAGGTTTTTGGCTCCGTATCTGGTAGTTTGGGGGTACGTAGGTATATATAGGAGGAAGGAGCACGTCGGTGGAGCAACGTGGGGACCACGAAGGTGGAGGGCGCGCCCAGGGGGTAGGCGCGCCCCCCTACCTCGTGGCTTCCTGGTAGCTTTCTTGACGTAGGGTCCAAGTCCTCTGGATCACGTTCGTTCCGAAAATCACGTTCCCGAAGGTTTCATTCCGTTTGGACTCCGTTTGATATTCTTTTTCTGCGAAACTCTGAAATAGGCAAAAAATAGCAATTCTGGGCTGGGCCTCCGGTTAATAGGTTAGTCCCAAAAATAATATATAAGTGTATAATAAAGCCCAATAATGTCCAAAATAGAAGATAATATAGCATGGAGCAATCAAAAATTATAGATACGTTGGAGACGTATCATGCTGCCGGGCAGGCCTCACGGCCCCATCATATACTCGCATCCCTGGCCTGTCTATCCCTCTACTCACCCACACCTCCTGTTATTTTCTAGTGACGGCAGCCGAACCAGTCAACCCTCGTACTCTCCATCGCGTGGGCAGCCACTGCCGTGTCTTCCCTGGCTCCGTAACGTTCCCTTTGTAGGCCTCACCGTTGTCCACCGCCCTGGTGCTCTCGGCGCGGCGTGGTCAACATGGTCAACGAACGACATCCATCGGAAGTGGACTGTACGTGGAGAGGCTGACAACTGGGTCCACGGCTGCACACAAGGTAATGCCTCCTTATTACGCGCAAAATAATGATTCCTCCACCTGACATCTGGGACCCGCCGGAAGGGCCTCTGTATTTCGCGAAAAAAACGCTCCCTCCGCTGACAGGTCGACCCACCAACTATATCTTCGCACGCAAGGAAGTGCCTCCTTATTGCGCACAAAAAATGAATACCCCCCTGCCAGATGGGACCCACCACAGTGGGAGGCTGACTTGTGGGCCTACTAAGTTGACGGGGACGGAGGTTTGTCAACTTAGTCAATATGAACAATTCTAGCTCCAGTGACCGTACGATGTCCATCCAACGACCTTAGTGCTTCTTCAACCTCTGGTCTTCTTGCTCCAGCCGCCCAAAGCAGCGCCGGCCGTGCGGCCTGCTCCTGCCTCCCGTGGCCGGCTGTGCTGCCGCGGAGGCCTCACTGCCCCCATACTACTCCCACCGCTGGCCAGGCCATCCCTCCACTCACCCACACCCCCTGTTATTCTGCGGCGACGGCAGCCTCACACCGCAGCCGAACCAGTGAACCCTTGTACTCCTCTCTGCGTGGGCATCCACTGCCGCGTCTTCCCCGGCTCCGTGCCGTCCCCTTCCTAGGCCTCGCCGTCGTCCACCGCCTTGGTGCTCTCGGCGCGGCGTGGTCAATGTGGTCAACGACCGACTTCCATCGGAAGAGTACTGTACGTGGAGAGGCTGACAACTGGGTCCACGGCCATAGCCCAGTTTTTTTGTGATTTGCCAAGTAAGTCGCTTTGTCAGGCCTGTTGGGCTGCAAATCTTTCAAGACGAGGAGAGCTTCATTCGGTTGGCCGAGAAAATGGCCTATCAGTAATGAGAAATGGGCTGTACATTTTTAAAACACATCAAACCGACAATTAGTTTCAAATTTCTTTTTTTCATTTCGAGATTTTAAATTGCATTGATTTTTATGCATGGACAATTTGTTGGATTTTATATTGATATACATTTATTTTTTAAATCAGTTTGAATGTGACTCAAAATTTCAGGATTAAAAACAGTTCGGACCGCACCGAATATGCAAAATTTCGTATAATTTTTTAACCGTGGCCACCATATGGGCTGTAATGCTAACAAAAAGAATATGGGCTCCAAAAAAACCTTAAGAATTAGCAAATGGGCTATCAATTATTAGAAATAATGGCAGATGGGCTATATGATGTTTTCCACAGATTTGAGGCTTTCCTAAAGAAAAGGTTGACGCACAAGCAGTGACTGTTGGATGTTCATCCAACGGCCGTCGTGCTTCTTCAATCTCTGCTCTTCCTGCTCCAGCCGCTCAAACAAGCGCCGGACGAACTGCCTGCTCCCTCCTTCCCGCGGCCGGCTGTGCTGCCGCGCAGGCCTCACCGCCCCACCGTACTCCCATCGCTGGCCTAGCCATCCCTCTACTCACCCACACCTGCTTTTATTCTTCGGCGACGGCAGACGAACCAGTAAACCCTCGTACAGTCATACTCCCCTCCATGTGGGAAACAACTGCCGAGTCTTCCCTGCCTCCATGTCGTTCCCTTCCTAGGCCTCGCCGTCGTCCACCGCCCTGGTGCTCTCGGCGCGGCCTAGTCAACGTGGTCAACGACCGACATGCATCTGAAGTGGACTGTACGTGGAGAGGCTGACAGCTGGGTCCATGGCCGCACGCAAGGAAATGCCTCCTTATTATGCGCAAAATAATGATTCCTCCACCAGACATCTGGGACCCACCGAAAGGGCCTCTGTATTTCGCAAAAAAACGTTACCGCCGCTGACAGCTTGGACCCACCAGCTATATCTTCGCACGCAAGGAAGTGCCTCCTTATTACGCACAAAAAAATGGATACTCCCCCTGCTAGCTGGGACCCAGTATAGTGGCAGGCTGACTTGTGGGCTTACTAAGTTGACGGGGTGGAGGGCTTTGTCAACTTAGTCAATATGCACGATTCTAGCTCCAGTGACCGTACGATGTCCATCCAACGGCCGTAGTGCTTCTTCAACCTCTGGTCTTCTTGCTCCAGCCGCCCAAACCAGCGCTGGTCGTGCCTCGTGCTCCTGCCTCCCGTGGCCGGCTGCGATGCGGCGGAGGCCTCACCGCCCCCTACTACTCCCACCGTGGCCAGGCCATCCCTCTACTCACCCACACCCCCTGTTATTCTGCGGCGACGGCAGCCTCACACCACAGCGAACCAGTGAACCCTCATACTCCTCTACCCGTGGGCAGCCACTGCCGCGTCTTCCCCGGCTCCGCGTCGTCCCCTTTCTAGGCCTCGCCGTCATCCACCGCCCTGGTGCTCTCGGCACGGCGTGGTCAACGTGGTCAAGGAACGGCTTCCATCGGACGTGGACTGTACGTGGAGAGGCTGACAGCTGGGTCCACGGCCGCAGGAAGGAAGTGCCTCCTTATTACGCGCAAAATAATTATTCCTCCACCTGACAGCGGGGACCCACCGGACGGGCCACCGTATTTCGCGAGAAAAACGTTTCCCCCTGACTGCTGGGACCCACCAGCTACATCTTCGCACGCAAGGAAGTGCGTCCGGGCAAAAAAACGATTCGCCCCCTGACTGCTGGGACCCACCAACTACATCTTTGCACGCAAGGAAGTGCCTGACAGTCGGGACTCACCTGGTCGAAGCGTACGTAGTGTTGTCATTCTGGTCGCGAACTTGTATGTACATACTGGTCGATGTAGAGGCGCGCACGTGTCGTAGTAGAGGCGCGCACGTAGCATGTACACGTACGTACAGCGGCCAGTGTGCAAGAAATAAAATACGGCCATGTACGTACATACAAGCAGGGTCTCGAACGCCTACTCGCGCATACATACGGCTAGGGCTCGTGTACATAGCTGGGTCGGAACAGAGAAACTGCGTCGTCGTTGTGTTATGGGGAGCCAACCGGCTGGGTCGGAACGAAATGCGTCGTCGTGTTCATCGGGAGGGCTTGGATGGAACAGCCGATGGAAACGAGGCCTGGCGTACCGCAGAACGGAGGAAACAGCCTTGTGTTCGACCGGCCACGGTCGAAACATGATCCTGTTCATCGGGAGGGGTCTGGCGTACCGCAAAACGGAGGAAACAGACCTCCTACGGTCGAAACGGGGGTCCTGTTGATCGGGAGGGGTGTGGCGTACCGCAAAACGGAGGAAACAGACTTGTGTTGGAGCGCTATGGTCGAAATGGAGGTCATGTTCGTCGGGAGGGGTGTGGCGTACCGCAAAACAGGACTACACGGGATACTGTTCATCTCCACCGTCGACCCCCTCCAGCCTCCACGGGCTACTGTTCACCCACCGTCGACCTCCTCCAGCCTCCACCTGCAATTGTTCATCCGTGGGCTCCTGTTCATCCAGCCTCCACCGCGCGCTACTCCACCGGCTATTGTTCAACCAGCCCTCTCCACGGGCTCCTGTTCAACCACCCCTCCACGGGCTACTGTTCATCCAGCCCTCCACTGTCTACTGTTCATCCTGCCTTCCACGGGGTGGTCCTGTTCATCCAGCCCTCCACGGGCTCCTGTTCATCCAGCCCCAACCGGCTCGATCGATCGGGGTCCTGTTCATCCAGAGGCAGCACCACGGGGTCCTGTTCATCCACCCCCACCGGGAACTATTCATCCAACCCCCCCCCCCAGCAACGCTCACTGTTCATCCAGAGGCAGCATCGATCGGCTTCAGTTAGCAGCAGTAGCGAAGGAATCGCTCGATTGGGTTCAGTTAACAGCCATCGATCGATCGCTCGGGTTCAGTAACGCGTAGCCTACAGTGCAATCGCTCGGGTTCAGTTAGAGCCCAACGCCTCGCTCGGGTTCAGTTAGAGCCCAACGCCTCGCACCTACGCGCGTGCGTGTATGAGAGAAACGCGCATTGCTCGGCCCCGACCACCCACCGTAACCGGGAACAACCCGATATTTTCCTCGCCCTCGCTTCTACCATGGTTTTTTCCGTCATGGACGGCCCGAAGAATGTCATGCAGCTGCGTCTTCGGCCCACCCAGGATGAAAAGCCCATTTTCTGTCATGATTTTTTGTCATAGAAGTAGGACCCCACCACATCTATGATGATACCGGGTTTTGTCACAATTATCGTCATAGAAGTGTCATAAGTATGACAGAAAAAAAAATTGTTCGGCCCAAAATGTCACGGATGTGTCTATTTTTTGTAGTGTATGGTTAGGTTTACCTTAATACTTCTTTTGTAGTTGCGGATGCTTGCAATAGGGGTTAATCATAAGTGGGATGCTTGTCCAAGAAAGGGCAGTACCCAAGCACCAGTCCACCCACATACCAAATTATCAAAGTAACGAACGCGAATCATATGAGCGTGATGAAAACTAGCTTGACGATAATTCCCATGTGTCCTCGGGAGCGCTTTTCTCTATATAAGAGTTTGTCCAGGCTTGTCCTTTGCTACAAAAAGGATTGGGCCATCTTGCTGCACCTTATTTACTTTCATTACTTGTTACCCATTACAATTAGTTTATCACAAAACTATCTGTTACCGATAATTTCAGTGCTTGCAGAGAATACCTTACTGAAAACCGCTTGTCATTTCCTTTAGCTCCTCGTTGGGTTCGACACTCTTACTTATCGAAAGGACTACGATAGATCCCCTATACTTGTGGGTCATCAAGACTCTTTCCTGGCGCCGTTGCCGGGGAGTGAAGCGCCT
The DNA here is from genome assembly GCF_002575655.3 of Aegilops tauschii subsp. strangulata. NCBI lineage: Eukaryota > Viridiplantae > Streptophyta > Magnoliopsida > Poales > Poaceae > Aegilops > Aegilops tauschii. Next base: position 494,687,169 of record NC_053039.3, read on the forward strand.
TTGGTAGGTGGAATTTGGTAAGGAAAAAAATTATATAGTGTGCTGAAATTTACTGTCACTTGTTACTATGGAACATAATCCTTTGAGGGGCTTGTTCGGGGTATCTTCACCCCGACCAGTAGAGCAAAGAGTTGCTCCTCAACCTACTGAACCTACTGAAAATGTTTACTTTGAAATTCCTTCGAGTATGATAGAGAAACTGCTAGCTAATCCTTTTACAGGAGATGGAACATTACATCCCGATTTGCACCTAATCTATGTGGCTGAAGTTTGTGGATTATTTAAGCTTGCAGGTATGCCCGAGGATGTTATCAAGAAGAAGGTCTTTCCTTTATATTTGAAGGGAAAGTCATTTACATGGTTTAGACTATGTGATTATATGGGATCATGCAACTACAACCGATTGAAATTGGAATTTCATCAGAAGTTTTATCCTATGCATCTTGTTCATCGTGGTCGTAACTATATATATAATTTTTGGCCTCGCGAAGGAGAAAGCATCGCTCAAGCTTGGGGGAGGCTTAAGTCAATATTATATTCATGCCCCAATCATGAGCTCTCAACAGAAATTATTATTCAAAATTTTTATGCTCGGCTTTCTCTCAATAATCGCTCCATGCTCGATACTTCTTGTACTGGCTCTTTTATGATGAAGACTATTGAATTCAAATGGGCTTTATTGGAAAGAATTAAATGCAACTCTGAAGATTGGGATCTCGACGAAGGTAAGGAGTTAGGTATAACACCTAAATATTATTGTGTTAAATCTTTTATGGATACCCATGTTTTCCGTGAATTTAGCACCAAATATGGACTTGACTCTGAGATAGTAGCTTCTTTCTGTGAATCCTTTGCTACTCATGTTGATCTCCCTAAGGAGAAGTGGTTTAAATATAATCCTCCCATTGAAGTAAAAGTAGTTGCACCTATTAAAGTTGAAGAAAATACTATCACTTATAATGTTGATCCTATTGTTCCTACTGCTTATATTGAGAAACCACCTTTCCCTGTTAGAATAAAGGATCATGCTAAAGCTTCAACTGTGGATCGTAAGAGTAATACTAGAACACCTACACCCCCTGAGAAAATTAAAGTTGAACCTAGAATTGCTATGGTTAAAGATCTCTTGGCTAATAATATTGATGGGCATGTTATTTACTTCTGTGATGAAGCTGCTAGAATTGCTAGACCTGATACTAAAAATAAACATAGACCTGTTGTAGGCATGCGTGTTATTTCTGTTAAAATAGGAGATCATTGCTATCATGTCTTATGTGATATGGGTGCTAGTGCAAGTGCAATACCTCATTCCTTACACAAAGAAATTATGCATGATATTGCACCTGCTGAGATAGAGGAAATTGATGTTACAATTAAGCTTGCCAATAGAGAGACTATTTCACCAGTTGGGATTGTTAAAGATGTTGAAGTCTTGTGTGGGAAAGTTAAATATCATGCTATTTTCTTATTCTTGGTTCCCCACAAGATAACTTTTGTCCCATTATATTTGGTAGACCCTTCTTGAATACTGTTAATGCTAGAATAGACTGCAAAAAAGGATGTTGTTACTATTGGTTTGGGGGATATGTCTCATGAGTTTAATTTTGCTAAATTTCGTAGACAACCCCATGATAAAGAATTGCCTAGTAAAGATGAAATTATTGGTCTTGCTTCTATTGCCGTGCCTCCTAATGATCCTTTAGAACAATATTTGCTCGACCATGAAAATGATATGTTTATGAATGAAAGAAGGGAAATAGATGAAGTATTCTTTAAACAGGGACCTATTTTGAAACACAACTTGCCTGTTGAAATCCTAGTGCTAACCTTTCAGAGCATGAAGAAAAGAAATTATTGAAAACTCTGAAGAAGCACCGTGCTGCTATTGGATATACTCTTGATGATCTTAAGGGCATTAGTCCCACTCTATGTCAGCACAAAATAAAATTGGAGAAAGATGCTAAACCGGTTGTTGATCACCAACGAAGGTTAAATCCTAAGATGAAAGAAGTGGTAAGAAAAGAAATACTAAAGCTTCTGGAGGCAGGTATAATTTATCTCGTTGTTGATAGTCAGTGGGTAAGTCCCGTCCATTGTGTCCCTAAGAAGGGACGTATTACTGTTGTTCCTAATGATAAATATGAATTGATCCCACAAAGAATTGTTATAGGTTATAGAATGGTAATTGATTTCCGCAAATTAAATAAAGCTACTAAAAAGGATCATTACCCTTTACCTTTTATTGATCAAATGCTAGAAAGATTATCAAAACATACACATTTTTGCTTTCTAGATGGTTATTCTGGTTTCTCTCAAATACTTGTGTCAAAAGAGGATCAAGAACAGACCACTTTTACCTGCCCGTTCGATACCTTTGCTTATAGACGTATGCCTTTTGGTTTATGTAATGCACCTGCTACCTTTCAAAGATGCATGATGGCTATATTCTCTGATTTTTGTGAAAAGATTGTTGAGGTTTTCATGGATGATTTCTCTGTATATGGAACTTCTTTTGATGATTGCTTAAGCAACCTTGATCGAGTTTTGCAGAGATGTGAAGAAACTAATCTTGTCTTCAATTGGGAGAAGTGCCACTTTATGGTTAATGAAGGTATTGTCTTGGGGCATAAAATTTCTCAAAGAGGTATTGAAGTTGATAAAGCTAAAGTTGATGCTATTGAGAAGATGACATGTCCCAAGGACATTAAAGGTATAAGAAGTTTCCTTGGTCATGCCGGTTTTTATAGGAGGTTCATTAAGGACTTCTCTAAAATTTATAGGCCTCTGACTAATCTCTTACAAAAAGATGTTCCTTTTATCTTTGATGATGATTGTGTAGAAGCATTTGAAATACTTAAGAAAGCCTTGATTTCTGCACCTATTGTTCAACCACCTGATTGGAATTTACCCTTTGAAATTATGTGTGATGCAAGTGATTATGCTGTAGGTGCTGTTCTAGGACAAAGAGTTGATAAGAAATTAAATGTTATCCAATATGCTAGTAAAACTCTAGACAGTGCCCAGAGAAACTATGCTACTACTGAAAAAGTATTTTTAGTAGTTGTATTTGCTTGGGATAATTTCAGACCTTATATTGTTGATTCTAAAGTAACTGTTCACACTGATCATGCTGCTATTAAATATCTTATGGAAAAGAAAGATGCTAAACCTCGACTTATTTGATGGGTTCTCCTACTACAAGAATTTGATTTGCATATTATTGATAGCAAGGGAGCTGAGAACCCAGTTGCAGACAACTTGTCTAGGTTAGAGAATGTTCTTGATGACCTACTACCTATCGATGATACCTTTCCTGATGAACAATTAGCTGTCATAAATGCTTCTCGTACTGCTCCATGGTATGCTGATTATGCTAATTACATTGTTTCTAAATTTATACCACCTAGTTTCACATACCAGCAAAAGAAAAAGGTTTTCTATGATTTAAGACATTACTTCTGGGATGACCCACACCTTTATAAAGAAGGAGTAGATGGTGTTATTAGACGTTGTATACCCGAGCATGAACAGGAACAGATCCTACGCAAGTGTCACTCCGAGGCTTACGGAGGACATCATGCTGGAGATAGAACTGCACATCGATAACCCACAAGTATAGGGGATCGCAACAGTTTTCGAGGATAGAGTATTCAACCCAAATTTATTGATTCGACACAAGGGGAGCCAAAGAATATTCTCAAGTATTAGCAACTGAGTTGTCAATTCAGCCGCACCTGGATAACTTAATATCTGCGACAAAGTATTTAGTAGCAAAGTAGTATGGAAGTAACAGTAATGGTAGCAAAACTAATATTTTTGGGTTTTGTAGTGATTGTAACAGTATCAGCGGAAAAGTAAATAAGCGGAGAACAATATGTGAAAATCTCGTAGGCATTGGACCGGTGATGGAGAATTATGCCGGATGCGGTTCATCATGTAACAGTCATAACATAGGGTGACACAGAACTAGCTCCAATTCATCAATGTAATATAGGCATGTATTCCGAATATAGTCAACGTGCTTATGGAAAAGAACTTGCATGACATCTTTTGTCCTACCCTCCCGTGGCAGCGGGGTCCTAATGGAAACTAAGGGATATTAAGGCCTCCTTTTAATAGAGTACCGGACCAAAGCATTAACACATAGTGAATACATGAACTCCTCAAACTATGGTCATCACCGGGAGTGGTCCCGATTATTGTCACTTCGGGGTTGCCGGATCATAACACATAGTAGGTGACTATAGACTTGCAAGATAGGACCAAGAACTCACATATATTCATGAAAACATAATAGGTTCAGATCTGAAATCATGGCACTCGGGCCCTAGTGACAAGCATTAAGCATAGCAAAGTCATAGTAACATCAATCTCAGAACATAGTGGATACTAGGGATCAAACCCTAACAAAACTAACTCGATTACATGATAGATCTCATCCAACCCATCACCGTCCAGCAAGCCTTTGATGGAATTACTCACGCACGGAGGTGAGCATCATGAAATTGGTGATGGAGGATGGTTGATGATGACGATGGCGACGGATTCCCCTCTCCGAAGCCCCGAACGGACTCCAGATCAGCCCTCCCGAGAGGTTTTAGGGCTTGGCGGCGGCTCCGTATCGTAAAACGCGATGAATCCTTCTCTATGATTTTTTTCTCCTCGAACACGAATATATGGAGTTGGAGTTGAGGTCGGTGGAGCGTTAGGGGGCCCACGAGGCAGGGGGCGCACCCCCCCCACCCTCGTGGACAGGTGGAGGCCCCCTGACGTGGATTCTTCTTCCAGTATTTTTAATATTTTCCAAAAATATGTTCCATGGAGTTTCATGTCATTCCGAGAACGTTTGTTTCTGCACATAAATAACACCATGGAAAGTCTGCTGAAAACAGCGTCAGTTCGGGTTAGTTCCATCCAAATCATGCAAGTTAGAGTCCAAAACAAGGGCAAAAGTGTTTGGAAAAGTAGATACGACGGAGACGTATCAACTCCCCCAAGCTTAAACCTTTGCTTGTCCTCAAGTAATTCAGTTGATAAACTGAAAGTGATAAAGAAAAAACTTTTACAAACTCTGTTTTCTCTTGTTGTTGCAAATATGTAAAGCCAGCATTCAAGTTTTCAGCAAATATTATAACTAACCATATTCACAATAACACTTAGGTCTCATGTTTACGAATATCAATAACATAATCAACTAGCGAGCAATAATAATAAATCTCGGATGACAACACTTTCTCAAAACAATCATAATATGATATAACAGGATGGTATCTCGCTAGCCCTTTCTGAGACCGCAAAACATAAATGCAGAGCACCTTTAAAGATCAAGGACTGACTAGACATTGTAATTCATGGTATAAGAGATCCAGTCATAGTCATGCCCAATATAAATTAATAGTAATGAATGCAAATGACAGCAGCGCTCTCCAGCTAGTGCTTTTTAATAAGAGGGTGATGACTCAACATGAAAGTAAATAGATAGGCCCTTCGCAGAGGGAAGCAGGGATTTGTGGAGGTGCCAGAGCTCGATTTTGAAATAGAGATAAATAATATTTTGAGCGGCATACTTTCATTGTCAACATAACCACCGAGAGATGGCGATATCTTCCATGCTACACACATTATAGGCGGTTCCCAAACAGAATGGTAAAGTTTATACTCCCCCTCCACAACCAAGCATCAATCCATGGCTTGCTCAAAACAACGAGTGCCTCCAACTAACAACAGTCCCAGGGGGAGTTTTGTTTGCGATTATTTTGATTTGATTTGCATAAAGCATGGGACTGGGCATCCTGGTGACCAGCCATTTTCTCGTGAGTGAGGAGCGGAGTCCACTCCTCTTGAGAATAAGCCGCCTAGCATGGAAGATACAAACAGCCCTAGTTGATACATGAGCTATTTGAGCATACAAAACAGAATTTCATTTGAAGGTTTAGAGTTTGGCACATACAAATTTACTTGGAACGGCAGGTAGATACCGCATATAGGAAGGTATAGTGGACTCATATGGAATAACCTTGGGGTTTAAGGGATTGGATGCACAAGCAGTATTCCCGCTTAGTACAACTGAAAGCTAGCAAAAGACTGGGAAGCGACCAACTAGAGAGCGACAACAGTCATGAACATGCAATAAAATTAATAAACATTAAGTGCAAGCATGAGTAGGATATAATCCACCATGAACATAAATATCGTGAAGGCTATGTTGATTTGTTTCAACTACATGTGTGAACATGTGCCAAGTCGAGTCACTTAAATCATTCAAAGGAGGATACCACCCCACTATACCGCATCACAACCATTTTAATAGCATGTTGGCACGCAAGGTAAACCATTATAACTCATAGCCAATCAAGCATGGCACGAGCAACTATGATCTCTAATTGTCATTGCAAACATGTTTATTCATAATAGGCTGAATCAGGAACAAGTAATCATATTTACAAAAACAAGAGAGGTCGAGTTCATACCAGCTTCTCTCATCTCAATCAGTCCATCATATATCGTCATAATTGCCTTTCACTTGCACGACCGAACGATGTGAAAATAATAAGAGTGCACGTGCATTGGACTAAGCTGGAATCTACGAGCATTCAATAAACAGGAGAAGACAAGGCAATATGGGCTCTTGGTTAAATCAACAATAATGCATATAAGAGCCACTTCAACAATTTAATCATGGTCTTCTCCTATCGACCCCCAAAGAAAAGAAAAGAAATAAAACTATTTACACGGGAAAGCTCCCAACAAGCAAAAGAAGAACGGGAAATCTTTTTGGGTTTTCTTTTTAATTATTACTACTACAGCAAGAAAGTAAACTAGCTAAAAGCTACAACTATTTTTTTGTTTTCTTAAGGTTTATTAAACACAGAAGAAGAAAGCAAGAAAAAGAAAATAAACTAGCATGTAAAGTGCAATGAAAGAGTATGAGCACCGACATCTAGCAATGAGCGTGTAAGCATAAATGTAATGTCGGTGGGAAATACGTACTCCCCCAAGCTTAGGCTTTTGGCCTAAGTTGGTCTATTGCCACGGCTAGCCTGGCGGATATCCATAGTTATAACCGGGGTCGTACTGAGATGAAGAAGACTCTGATTGCCACTGGTTGGCAATCATCTCCGGATCCCACTGGTAATTAGACTGTCGTGGAGGTTCAAATTGCGGTTCCGGCTCCGGCTCTGTGGCTGATGTAGGGTTCCGGTAGGCGTGAATGGCCGCCAGCGGAACGGGATACAGACCTGCAGATAAATCAAACAAGGAAGGAGCAGGCAAGGTAATAGTCTCAGGGTGATGTTTATCAAAGAACAATTTGTATTTAAGCGCCCCTTCCCTATTCTTAACAATAAAGTCATGCGCTACCATACTCTTATAATCTAAATAAGCAGTGGGCAGCAATTTTTCTTCTTTTTCATAGTGCCTAATAGGTATGTTATAGTGTGCAGCAAGGCGTGAAGCATAAATACCTCCAAAGATGGGGCCCTTTGTACGGTTCAGACTTAACCGTTTGGCAACAATACCGCCCATACTAACAATGTTATCACAGAATAAACCATGGAACAAAATAATAATATCAGGAACACTAAGGTTTCCACAGTTTCCGCGACCAATTAAGCAACGACTAGCAAATATAGCAAAGTAGCGTAAAACAGGAAAATGTATGCTAGTGATTCTTGCATCGGAAACCTTCCTAGTTTCCCCTACAGTAATAGTGTCAATAAACCCATCCACATCTTTACGATGTGGTTCCTCTAAGCTACCCTCGAAAGGTACTTTGCAAACCTTGCAAAATTCATCTAGTGACATCTTCTTAACCACATCATATAAATGAAACTCTACTGAAGGAGGTGATTCCTTAGGATAATAGTAGAAGTTTTGCACAAAAGTATTGGTGAGTAAGAGATACTGTTCGTGTTGGTCGCGGAGGAAGTCGGTGAGGCCTGCATTCTTAGCCAATTCATAAAAATCATCTTAAATCCCGGCTGCTCTCAAGAAATCATTGGAAGGCCATTCACGCGGCCAGACCTCCGTGGTGCGAGGCAAATTATATTTGGGCATCTGTGCTTCTTCACTTTGCTTTTCCTTCGAGCTTCGGCTCGATGAGCCCCTCAAAAATCTCTTCATTATTTTCTGAAAATTTCAGAAATTTTTAGTAACTTCAAATAAAAGTGAACTAAGCTCAACAAAATGGATAGCAACTACTCCTACAAGTGCCTAGAGACTATATCAAGCATTAGAACTACTTGGAACCATATAAATTTGACATGCAAGCTCAAGAACATGGTCACCTAGGCAGCACAAATTTGCAATGAATAGAGCACTAGAACAAAAACTAATTGGACCAATGGAGGAGTCACATACCAAGGAACAATCTCCCCAAGCAGTTTTGTGAGAGGTGCTTTGAGCAAGGAGATCGAAAATCGCAGCAAAATGAGCTAGAACTCGTGCTTGAGCTGGATGGTGATTTTTTTTGGGAGGAAGAAGAAGTGTGTGGGTGCAGGAATAAGTGGAGGGGGCCACCATTGGCCCACGAGGCAGGGGGCGCGCCCAGGGGGTGGGCGCGCCCTGGACCCTCGTGGCCAGGTGCTTGCTCCCCCTGCTATGTTCTCAGTGCCAGATATTCTCAAATATTCCAAAAAAATCATATTCCATTTTCAGGGCATTTGGAGAACTTTTATTTTCGGGGTATTTTTATATTGCACAGATAATTCAGAAAACAGACAGAAAAATACTATTTTTACTTTATTTCAACTAAATAACAGAAAGTAGAGAGGAGGGTACAGAAGGTTGTGCCTTCTAGTTTCATCCATCTCATGCCCATCAAAAGGAATCCACTAACAAGGTTGATCAGGTCTTGTTAACAAAATAATTCCGACTAACATGGAACCGGAGAAATTTCGAATGACACTATGTTACCTCAACGGGGATATGCACATCCCCAATAATAAGAATATCATATTTCTTCTTGACAGTAGGAAGAGGAAATTCAAAACCTCCAAAAATAATCGATGGAATTTTTCCAATAGAATTGATACTGTGGACTTGAGGTTGTTTCCTCGGAAAGTGTACCGTATGCTCATTACCATTAACATGAAAAGTGACATTGCCTTTGTTGCAATCAATAACAGCCCCTGCAGTATTCAAAAAAGGTCTTCCAAGAATAATAGACATACTATCGTCCTCGGGAATATCAAGAATAACAAAGTCCGTTAAAATAGTAATGTTTGCAACCACAACAGGCACATCCTCACAAATACCGACACGTATAGCAGTTGATTTATCAGCCATTTGCAAAGATATTTCAGTAGGTGTCAACTTATTCAAATCAAGTCTACGATATAAAGAGAGAGGCATAACACTAACACCGGCTCCAAGATCACATAAAGCAGTTCTAACATAATTTCTTTTAATGGAGCATGGTATAGTGGGTACTCCTGGATCTCCTAGTTTCTTAGGTATTCCATCCTTAAAAGTGTAATTAGCAAGCATGGTGGAAATTTCAGCTTCCGGTATCTTTCTTTTATTAGTAACAATTTCTTTCATATACTTAGCATAAGGATTCATTTTGAGCATATCAGTCAAACGCATACGCAAAAAGATAGGTCTAATCATTTCAGCAAAGCGCTCAAAATCCTCATCGTCCTTTTTCTTGGATGGTTTGGGAGGAAAAGGCATGGGTTTCTGAACCCAAGGTTCTCTTTCTTTACCATGTTTCCTAGCAACAAAGTCTCTCTTATCATAACGTTGATTCTTTGATTGTGGGTTATCAAGATCAACAACAGGTTCAGTTTCTACATCATTATCATTGCTAGGTTGAGCATCATCATGAACATTACCATTAACATTTTCATTAGGTTCATGTTCCTTACCAGATTGTGTTTCAGCATCAGAAATAGAAATATCATTTGGATTCTCAGGTGTTTCAGCAATAGGTTCACTAGAAGCATGCAAAGTCCAATCATTTTTCTTTTTCTTCCTTTTAGAAGGACTAGGTGCATCTATATTATTTCTTTGAGAATCTTGCTCAATTCTCTTAGGGTGGCCTTCAGGATACAAAGGTTCCTGAGTCATTTTACCAGTTCTAGTAGCCACTCTAACAGCATAATCATTATTCTTACTATTTAATTCACTGAGCAAATCATTTTGAGCTTTAAGTACTTGTTCCACTTGAGTGGTAACCATAGAAGCATGTTTACTAATGAGTTTAAGTTCACCTTTAACTCTAGACATATAATCACTCAAGTGTTCAATCATATAAGCATTTTGTTTTAGTGGTCTACCAAAATAAGCATTAAAATCTTCTTGCTTAACCATAAAGTTATCAAATTCATCCAAACATTGGCTGGCAAACTTAGTAGGAGGGATTTCAGCTTTATCATATCTATCGAGAGAACTTACCTTTACTACCTGTGTAGGGTTATCAAGACCATGTGTTTCTTCAATAGGTGATGGATTAAGATCATATGTTTCATCAACAGGCGGTAAATTAAGACCATGTATTTCTTCAATAGGAGGTAAATTCTTAACATCTTCAGCTTTAATACCTTTTTCTTTCATAGATTTCTTTGCCTCTTGCATATTTTCAGGACTGAGAAATAGAACACCTCTCTTCTTCGGAGTTGGTTTAGGAATAGGCTCAGGAGTTGGCTCAGGAAGTGTCCAATTATTTTCATTGGTCAACATATTATTCAATAGAATTTCAGCTTCATCCGGTGTTCTTTCCCTGAAAACAGAACCAGCACAACTATCCAGGTAATCTCTGGAAGCATCGGTTAGTCCATTATAAAGATATCAAGTATTTCATTTTTCTTAAGAGGATGATCAGGCAAAGCATTAAGTAATTGGAGAAGCCTCCCCCAAGCTTGTGGGAGACTCTCTTCTTCAATTTGCACAAAATTATATATATCCCTTAAAGCAGCTTCTTTCTTATGAGCAGGGAAATATTTAGCAGAGAATTAATAAATCATATCCTGGGGACTACGCACACAACCAGGATCAAGAGAATTAAACCATATCTTAGCATCACCCTTTAACGAGAACGGAAATATTTTAAGGATATAAAGGTAGCGGGTTCTCTCATCATTAGTGAACAGGGTGGATATATCATTTAATTTAGTAAGATGTGCCACAACAGTTTCAGATTCATAGCCATAAAAAGGATCAGATTCAACCAAAGTAATTATATCAGGATCAACAGAGAATTCATAATCCTTATCAGTAACACAGATAGGTGAAGTAGCAAAAGCAGGGTCAGGTTTCATTCTAGCATAAAGAGATTGCTGCTTCCATTTAGCTAATAACTTCTTAAGATCACTTCTATCATTGCAAGCTCAAATAGCTCTAGCAGATTCTTCATCCAGAACATAACCCTCAGGCACAACAGGTAATTCATATTTATTAGGGGGAGAGTCTTCATCATCACTATCTTCAATATTATCAGTTTCAATAATTTCATTCTCTCTAGCCCTAGCAAGTTGTTCATCAAGAAATTCACCAAGTGGCACAGTAGTACCAAGCATAGAAGTAGTTTCATCATAAGTATCATGCATAGCAGAAGTGGCATCATCAATAACATGCGACATATCAGAATTAATAGCAGAAGCAGGTTTAGGTGTCGCAAGCTTACTCAAAACAGAAGGTGAATCAAGTGCAGAGCTAGATGGCAGTTCCTTACCTCCCCTCGTAGTTGAGGGATAAATTTTTGTTTTTGCGTCTTTCAAGTTCTTCATAGTGACGAGCAGATATAAATCCCAAGTGACTCAAAGAATAGAGCTATGCTCCCCGGCAACGGCGCCAGAAAATAGTCTTGATAACCCACAAGTATAGGGGATTGCAACAGTTTTTGAGGGTAGAGTATTCAACCCAAATTTATTAATTCGACACAAGGGGAGCCAAAGAATATTCTCAAGTATTAGCAACTGAGTTGTCAATTCAGCCGCACCTGGATAACTTAATATCTGCAGCAAAGTATTTAGTAGCAAAGTAGTATGGAAGTAACAGTAACGGTAGCAAAAGTAATATTTTTGGGTTTTTGTATTGATTGTAACAGTAGCAACAGAAAAGTAAATAAGCGGAGAACAATATGTGAAAATCTCGTAGGCATTGGACCGGTGATGGAGAATTATGCCGGATGCGGTTCATCATGTAACAGTCATAACATAGGGTGACACAGGACTAGCTCAAATTCATCAATGTAATGTAGGCATGTATTCCGAATATAGTCAACGTGCTTATGGAAAAGAACTTGCATGACATCTTTTGTCTTACCCTCCCATGGCAGCGGGGTCCTAATGGAAACTAAGGGATATTAAGGCCTCCTTTTAATAGAGTACCGGACCAAAGCATTAACACGTAGTGAATACATGAACTCCTCAAACTATGGTCATCACCGGGAGTGGTCCCGATTATTGTCACTTCGGGGTTGCCGGATCATAACACATAGTAGGTGACTATAGACTTGCAAGATAGGACCAAGAACTCACATATATTCATGAAAACATAATAGGTTCAGATCTGAAATCATGGCACTCGGGCCCTAGTGACAAGCATTAAGCATAGCAAAGTCATAGTAACATCAATCTCAGAACATAGTGGATACTAGGGATCAAACCCTAACAAAACTAACTCGATTACATGATAGATCTCATCCAACCCATCACCGTCCAGCAAGCCTACAATGGAATTACTCACGCACGGCGGTGAGCATCATGAAATTGGTGTTGGAGGATGTTTGATGATGACGATGGCAACAGATTCGCCTCTACGGAGCCCCGAACGGACTCCAGATCAGCCCTCCCGAGAGGTTTTAGGGCTTGGTGGCGGCTCCGTATCGTAAAACACGATGAATCCTTCTCTATGATTTTTTTCTCCCTGAACACGAATATATGGAGTTGGAGTTGAGGTCGGTGGAGCGTCAGGGGGCCCACAAGGCAGGGGGCGCGCCCCCACCCTCGTGGACAGGTGGAGGCCCCCTGACGTGGATTCTTCTTCCAGTATTTTTAATATTTTCCAAAAATATGTTCCATGGCGTTTCAGGTCAGTCTGAGAACGTTTGTTTCTGCTCATAAATAACACCATGGAAAGTCTGCTGAAAACAGAGTCAGTCCGGGTTAGTTCCATCCAAATCATGCATGTTAGAGTCCAAAACAAGGGCAAAAGTGTTTGGAAAAGTCGATACGACGGAGACGTATCACACATAAGGTATTGCAATCCAGTTTTTATTGGCATACTCTCTTCAAAGATGCCCGTAAGTTTGTCTTGTCTTGTGATGAATGTCAAAGAATTGGTAATATTAGTAGACGTCAAGAAATGCCTATGAATTATTCGCTGGTTATTGGACCATTTGATGTTTGGGGCTTTGATTATATGGGACCGTTTCCTTCCTCTAACGGGTATACACATATTTTAGTTGATGTTGATTACGTTACTAAGTGGGTAGAAGCTATTCCAACTAGTAGTGTTGATCATAACACCTCTATTAAGATGCTTAAAGAAGTTATTTTTTCGAGGTTTGGAGTCCCTAGATATTTAATGACTGATGGTGGTTCACATTTTATTCATGGTGCTTTTCGTAAAATGCTTGCTAAGTATGATGTTAATCATAGAATTGCATCTTCGTATCACCAACAGTCTAGTGGTCAAGTAGAATTGAGTAATAGAGAGCTCAAATTGATTTTGCAAAAGACTGTTAATAGATCTAGAAAGAATTGGTCCAAGAAACTTGATGATGCATTATGGGCCTACAGAACTGTTTATAAAAATCCTATGGGTATGTCTCCGTATAAAATGGTTTATGGAAAAGCATGTCAATGACCTCTCGAACTAGAACATAAGGCATATTGGGCCATTAAAGAGCTCAATTATGATTTCAAACTTGCCGGTGAGAAGAGACTATTTGACATTAGCTCACTTGATGAATGGAGAACCCAGGCCTATGAGAATGCCAAACTGTTTAAAGAAAAAGTTAAAAGATGGCATGACAAAAGGATACAAAAGCGTGAGTTTAATGTAGGTGATTATGTGTTGCTACAACTCTTGTTTAAGATTTTTTGCAGGAAAACTTCTCTCTAAATGGGAAGGGCCTTACGTTATCGTGGAGGTCTATCGTTCCAGTGCCATAAAAATCAACAACTTCGAAGACACAAATTCGAAGGTGGTGAACGACCAAAGAATCAAACATTATATCTCAGGTAATCCAATAAATGTTGAAACTAATGTTATTGAAATCGTAACCCCGGAGGAATACATAAGGGACACTTCCCAGAACGCTTTAGACTCCGAAAATGAATAGGTATGTGGTACGGTAAGTAAACCGACTCCAAAACAGTCCTAATGGCAATTTTTCTCCGTTTTGGAATATTTAAGAAAATAGGAAAATAAGAAGTAGTCCGGGAAGGACACGAGGCATCCACGAGGGTGGAGGGCGCGCCCTACCCCCCCTGGGCGCGCCCCCTGCCTCGTGGGCACCCCGTGTGCTCTCCGGACTTCTTTTGGTCGGTAAAAATTCATTATATAATCTCCCAAAGGTTTTGACCACCGTACCACGCAAATATTCTCTGTTTTTGCTTCGAGCTATTTTTCTGATAGATCTAGATCACCATGATGTCTCCAAGTGCTCCCAAGGACAAGTTCTTCGAGAAGGTCATCAACCCCTACCTCGCGGAAGTGCTGCAACATCCTCAAACCATTGAGATGCATGAGGGGGTGCTGCACATCCGCGATGTTGAGGGACCAAGGAGGACCAGAAGCGTGGAGACAAGACTCGAAGCAATGGAGCAGCAAGTTTTCAAGTGCCAAGGGATGGTGCAACGCGGAGTCGACACCAACCACATGATGATCACGGAGTTCACAAACAACCACAAGCTGGATGCCAAGATCATTGGGGAGGCCATCTTCAAGCTTCACGAGAAAATCGAGCACCTCCAAGCCCAGATCTATGACCTACAAAATCAAAACTATGAGTATGAATATAGATTCAAGAGGATGAGTTTGGCTGCAGATGTGAGGATCCCGAAGACTCGATCATCTTTCTATGATGGTGAGCCTATGCCTTGGAAGAGGGATGACAAGCCTACATCATCGACAACTCCATCATCACCACCTCCGAGGAAGGAAAACTGAGTATCGGGTATGGGCACTCCCCTTGGCAACTGCCAAGCTTGGGGGAGGTGCCCCGGTATCGTATCACCATCACACTCCTATCTTTACCGTTTTTATTAGTTCAATCCTTTTAGTAATATCTTGATCTAGTAGAATAAAAGTTTTAGTATGATTTAGTTTTGAGTTTTTCCTTATGATCCTTCTATGTAATCGAGTCCGCGAGCTATATATAATAAAGATTAGTGTTGAGTCAAGGGCTTGATTATCTTGCTATGATCGTGAGGGAATAAAAGAAAAGAAAGAACAAAAAGAAATAAAAGAGATCATATTGATCTTATGGAGAGTAATGACTTCACATATAAAGAGTATGATGAATAAAAATTGTTGAGAGTTGACAAACATAGTTTTGGTCATCGTTGCAATTAATAGGAAGTAATAAAGAAAGAGAGGTTTTCACATATAAATATACTATCTTGGACATCTTTTATGATTGTGAGCACTCATTAAAATATGACATGCTAAAGGGTTGATATTGGACAAGGAAGACAACATAATGGGTTATGTTTTCTTATATCCGAAATAAAGTATATTGTCATGGATCATCCAACATGTTGAGCTTGCCTTTCTCCCTCATGCTAGCCAAATTCTTTGCACCAAGTAGAGATACTACTTGTGCTTCCGAATATCCTTAAACCCAGTTTTGCCATGAGAGTCCACCATACCTACCTATGGATTGAGTAAGATCCTTCAAGTAAGTTGCCGTGTTGCATGCAATAAAAATTGCTCCTTAAATATGTATGATTTATTAGTGTGGAGAAAATAAGCTTTATACGATCTTGTGATGTGGAAGCAATAAAAGCGACAGACTGCATAATAAAGGTCCATATCACAAGTGGCAATATAAAGTGACGTTCTTTTGCATTAAGATTTCGTGCATCCAACCATAAAAGCACATGACGACCTCTGCTTCCCTCTGCGAAGGGCCTATCTTTTACTTTTGTCTCATACCTTATGCAAGAATCATGGCGATCTTCACCTTCCCTTTTTTCCATTTTATCCTTTGGCAAGCACATTGTGTTGGAAAGATCCTGATATATATATATATATCCAATTGGATGTAAGTTATCATGAACTATTATTGTTGACATTACCCTTGAGGTAAAAGGTTGGGAGGCAACATTATAAGCCCCTATCTTTCTCTGTGTCCGATTAAAACTCCATGCCCATAAGTATTGCGTGAGTGTTAGCAATTGTGAAATACTAAATTATAGTTGAGTTTGTGGACTTGCTGAAAAGCTCTTATATTGACTCTTTCCAATGTTATGATAAATTGCAATTGCTTCAATGACCGAGATTATAGTTTGTTAGTTCTCAATGAAGTTTCTGATTCACACTTTATATTGTGAATAGATTATTACTTGAGCATAAGAAATCATATGACAATATCTATATATGTTGCTGTTATAAGAATGATCATGATGCCCTCATGTCCGTATTTTATTTTATCGACACCTCTATCTCTAAACATGTGGACATATTTTTCGTTATCGGCTTCCGCTTGAGGACAAGCGAGGTCTAAGCTTGGGGGAGTTGATACGTCCATTTTGCATCATGCTTTTATATCGATACTTATTGCATTATGGGCTGCTATTACACATTATGTCACAATACTTATGCCTATTCTCTCTTATTTTACAAGGTTTACATGAAGAGGGAGAATGCCGGCAGCTGGAATTCTAGGCTGGAAACGGAGCAAATATTAGAGACATATTCCGCACAACTCCGAAAGTCCTGAAACTTCACGGAGGCACGTTTTGGAATATATAAAAAATACTGGAGAAAGAATCAACTAGAGGGGGCCCACACCCTGGCCACGAGGGTGGGGGCGCGCCCTACCCCCTGGGTGCGCCCCCCTGCCTTGTGGGCCCCCTGGCAGGCCTCCGGTGCCCATCTTATGCTATATGAAGTTTTTTACCCTGGAAAAAATCATAAGCAAGCTTTCGGGACGAAACACCGCCACCAGGAGGCGGAACCTTGGCGGTACAATTCTAGGGCTCCGGCGGAGCTGTTCTGCCGGGGAAACATCCCTCCGGGAGGGGGAAATCATCACCATCGTCATCACCAACAATCCTCTCATCGGGAGGGGGTCAACCTCCATCAACATCTTCACCAGCACCATCTCCTCTCAAACCCTAGTTCATCCCTTGTATCCAATCTTTGTCCCAAAACCTCAGATTGGTACCTGTGGGTTGCTAGTAGTGTTGATTACTCCTTGTAGTTGATGCTAGTTGGTTTATTCGGTGGAAGATCATATGTTCAGATCCTTTATGCATATTAATACCCCTCTGATTATGAACATGAATATGATTTGTGAGTAGTTACGTTTGTTCCTGAGGACATGGGAGAAGTCTTGCTATAAGTAGTCATGTGAATTTGGTATTCGTTCGATATTTTGATGAGATGTATGTTGTCTTCCCTCTAGTGGTATTATGTGAACGTTGACTACATGACACTTCACCATTATTTGGGCCTAGAGGAAGGCATTGGGAAGTAATAAGTAGATGATGGGTTGCTAGAGTGACAGAAGCTTAAACCCTAGTTTATGAGTTGCTTCGTAAGGGGCTGATTTGGATCCATATGTTTTATGCTATGGTTAGGTTTACCTTAATACTTCTTTTGTAGTTGCGGATGCTTGCAATAAGGGTTAATCATAAGTGGGATGCTTGTCCAATAAAGGGCAGTACCCAAGCACCGGTCCACCCACATACCAAATTATCAAAGTAACGAACGTGAATCATATGAGTGTGATGAAAACTAGCTTGACGATAATTCCCATGTGTCCTCGGGAGCGCTTTTCTCTATATAAGAGTTTGTCCAGGCTTGTCCTTTGCTACAAAAAGGATTGGGCCATCTTGCTGCACCTTATTTACTTTCATTACTTGTTACCCGTTACAAATTACCTTATCACAAAACTATCTGTTACCGATAATTTCAGTGCTTGCAGAGAATACCTTACTGAAAACCGCTTGTCATTTCCTTCTGCTCCTCGTTGGGTTCGACACTCTTACTTATCGAAAGGACTACGATAGATCCCCTATACTTGTGGGTCATCACATGCTCTTAGGGGGATGGATTGGTAGGAAAAGACCATCGCTCGTCCCCGACCGCCACTCATAAGGATGACAATCAAAGAACACCTCATGTTTCAAATTTGTTACACAACGGTTACCATACGTGCATGCTACAGGACTTGCAATCTTCAACACAAGTATTTCTCAAATTCACAATTACTCAACTAGCACAACTCTAATATTACCATCTCCATATCTCAAGTATTCGATGCACTTTTTATGAAAGTTTTTATTATACCCATCTTGGATGCCTATCATATTATGACCAATTTTATAGCCAAAGCAAATTACCATGATGTTCTAAAGGACTCTCAAAATAATATAAGTGAAGCATGAGAGATCAATAATTTCTATAAAATGAAACCACCACCGTGCTCTAAAAGATATAAGTGAAGCACTAGAGCAAAATTATCTAGCTCAAAAGATATAAGTGAAGCACATAGAGTATTCTAATAAATTTTGAACCATGTGTGTCTCTACCAGAAGGTGTGTATAGCAAGGATGATTGTGGTAAACTAAAAATCAAATACTCAAATCATACAAGACGCTCCAACCAAAACACATATCATGTGGTGAATAAAAATATAGCATCAAGTAAAGTTACCGATGGACGAAGACGAAAGAGGGGATGCCTTCCGGGGGATCCCCAAGCTTAGGCTTTTGGTTGTCCTTGAATTTTACCTTGGGGTGCCTTGGGAATCCCCAAGCTTAGGCTCTTGCCACTCCTTATTCCATAATCCATCAAATCTTTACCCAAAAACTTGAAAACTTCACAACACAAAACTCAACGGAAAATCTGATGAGCTCTGTTAGCGAAATAAAAAAACACCACTTTAAGGTACTGTAATGAACTCATTATTTATTTATATTGGTGTTAAACCTACTGTATTACAACTTCTCTATGGTTCATAACCTCCGAAACTAGCCATAGATTCATTAAAATAAGAAAACAACACACGAAAAACAGAATCTGTCAAAAACAGAACAGTCTGTAGAAATCAAATTTGTTCGCATACTTCTGGAACTCCAAAAATCCTGAAAAACTAGGACAACCTGGAAAATTTGTGTACTGATCTAGTGCAAAACGAATTGGTAATTTATCACGTTCTGGTGAATTTTAACAATTATATTCGTGAGTGCAAAGTTTTTGTCTTTTTCAGCAGGATCAAACAACTATCACCCAAGAAGATCCTATTGGTTCTACTTGGCACAAACACTAATTAAAACATGAAAACACATCTAAACAGAGGCTAGATGAATTATTTATTACTAAACAGAACCAAAGAGCAAGAAACAAAAATAAAAATTGGTTGCCTCCCAACAAGCGCTATCGTTTAACGCCCCTAGCTAGGCATAAAGGCAAGAATAGATCTAGGTATTACCATAATAATGATAGGGCAAATCGTGAAAGTTCATCTCATATTCCCTACGTTCAGCAACAAGTTTTCTTTGCAGCAAGCAAAAGTAATCAAAAGGGCTAAATGTAATGGGACAAAAATCCCCAAGATCAAGCTCGGGAGGTATGGGTTCATCCTTTGGCCCCTTATATTGCACAACCAATTCATCATTATAAGCATTCTTTTGGCAAAAAGTCATGAGCCTTTGTTCAAGAGAAAAACCCAACCCATTGTTCTGAATAGCAAAATCATCATTGAGTTCAGAAATTCTATCAACTAGAACATCGGTAGGAACCTTCTTTCTAAGGTTTTCATTGTAAGCAACATGATCTAAAGATCATAAACGCATTAAGTCTTCTTGATTAAAAAGGATAGCTTCTATGGGAGGACGACCAGCGTCTACCCTATAATGCGCAAAAATTTCATTGGCCTCTTTCATTATAAATCTGAACTCATGTGCCAAAAAGATAGTAGCTGCTCGCTTAACAGAAGAATGCTCGATATTCGAAAACTCTAGAAAAATCCTTTGTAAGCAAGGATGCATATGAATAAATTGTCTTTCAAGTTCAACTACGAGCAAAGATATAGGATCCGCAAGACTACTAGTTTATGAAGAATAGATCCACCCATAGTGGGCAGGGTACCGGCACAAGTAAAGAAATCCTGAATAACACCTTTTCCAGTAATATTACCACTACCAATCCGAAACTTTTTAGTGTGTAAAATAGTGGGATCTTCATGAGGATCATTAAAAGCATCAAAGTTTTCCATATTATTATCCTTATCAACGATAACCTCCCCAGTTTTTGACATGATGGCAGCAAATACCACAAGTTGCAAGCGAAAAGAGACGAAGGAAAAAGAGGGAGAATAAAACGGCAAAGGTGAAGTGGAGGAGAGGAAAACGAGAGGCAAATGGAAAATAATGTAATCCGAGGGATAAGAGTTTGTGATGGGTACTTGGTATGTCTTGACTTGACTTGACTTGGCGTAGATCTCCCCGGCAACAGCGCCAGAAATCCTTCTTGCTACCGCTTGAGCATGCGTTGGTTTTTCCCTTGAAGAGGAAAGGGTGATGCAGCAAAGTAGTGTAAGTATTTCCGTCAGTTTTTGAGAACCAAGGTACCAATCCAGTAGGAGACTACACGCAAGTCGCCTCGTACCTACACAAACAAATAAGAACCTTGCAACCAACGCTATAAAGGGGTTGTCAATCCCTTCACGGCCACTTGCAAAAGTGAGATCTGATAGAGATAATAGGATAAATATTTTTGGTATTTTTTATGATATAGATTGAAAGTAAAGATTGCAAAGTAAAATAGATAGGAAACTTGTATGATGGAAAATAGACCCGGGGGCCATAGGTTTCACTAGTGGCTTCTCTCAAGATAGCATAAGTATTACAGTGGGTGAACAAATTATTGTCGAGTAATTGATAGAAAAGTGCATAGTTATGAGAATATCTAGGCATGATCATGTATATAGGCATCACGTCCGTGACAAGTAGACTGAAACGATTCTACATCTACTACTATTACTCCACACATCGACCGCTATCCAGCATGTGTCTAGAGTATTAAGTTCATAAGAACAGAGTAACGCATTAGGCAAGATGACATGATGTAGAGGGATAAACTCAAGCAATATGATATAAACCCCATCTTTTTATCCTCGATGGCAACAATACAATACGTGCCTTGCTGCCCCTGCTGTCACTGGGAAAGGACACCGCAAGATTGAACCCAAAGCTAAGCACTTCTCCCATTGCAAGAAAGATCAATCTAGTAGGCCAAACCAAACTGATAATTCGAAGAGACTTGCAAAGATATCAAATCATACATATAAGAATTCAGAGAAGAACCAAATATTGTTCATAGATAATCTTGATCATAAACCCACAATTCATCGGATCTCGACAAACACACCGCAAAAAAGAGTTACATCGAATAGATTTCCAAGAAGATCGAGGAGAACTTTGTATTGAGATCCAAAGAGAGAGAAGAAGCCATCTAGCTAATAACTATGGACCCGAAGGTCTGTGGTAAACTACTCACACATCATCGGAGAAGCTATGGTGTTGATGTAGAAGCCCTCCGTGATCGATTCCCCCTCCGGCGGAGCGCTGGAAAATGCCCCAAGATGGGATCTCACGGGTACAGAAGGTTGCGGCGGTGGAAATAGGGTTTCGTGGTGCTCCTGGATGTTTTCGGGGTATATGGATATATATAGGAGGAACAAGTAGGTCGGTGGAGCTGCGAGGGGCCCATGAAGGTGGGGGCATGCCCAGGGGGCAGGTGCGCCTCCCTGCCTCGTGGCCTCCTCGCTTCTTTCTTGACGTCCACTCCAAGTCCCCTGGATCACGTTTGTTCCAAAAATAACTCTCCCGAAGGTTTCATTCCGTTTGGATTCCGTTTAATATTCCTTTTCTGTGAAACACTGAAATAGGCAAAAAAACAGCAATTTGCACTGGGCCTTTGGTTAGTAGGTTAGTCCCAAAAATAATATAAAAGTGCTTAGTAAAGCTCATTAAACATCCAAAACAGATAATATAATAGCATGGAACAATCAAAAATTATAGATACGTTGGAGACGTATCACTACACAGCAGCCAAGAACATCCTGAAATACCTGAAAAGGACTAAGGATAAGTTTCTCGTTTATGGAGGTCACAAAGAGCTCGTCGTAAATGGTTACGTCGATGCAAGCTTTGACACTGATCCGGATGACTCTAAGTCACAAACCGGATACATATTTATATTGAACGGTGGAGCTGTCAGTTGGTGCAGTATTAAGCCAAGCGTCTTGGCAGGATCTACATGTGAAGCGGAGTACGTAGCTGCTTCGGAAGCATCGAATGAAAGAGTCTGGATGAAGGAGTTCATATCCGATCTAGGTGTCATACCTAGTGCATCGGGTCCAATGAAAATCTTCTGTCACAATACTGGTGCAATTGCCTTGGGCAAAGGAATCCAGATTTCACAAGAGAACCAAGCACATCGAAAGACGCTTCAATTCCATCCACGATCATGTCAAGGAGGGAGACATAGAGATTTGCAAGATACATACGGATCTGAATGTTGCAGACCCGTCGACTAAGCCTCTCTCACGAGCAAAACATGATCAACACCAAGACTCCATGGGTGTTAGAGTCATTACTGTGTAATCTAGATTATTGACTCTAGTGCAAGTGGGAGACTGAAGGAAATATGCCCTAGAGGCAATAATAAAGTTGTTATTTATATTTCCTTATATCATGATAAACGTTTATTATTCATGCTAGAATTGTATTAACCGGAAACTTAGTACATGTGTGAATACATAGACAAACAAAGTGTCACTAGTATGCCTCTACTTGACTAGCTAGTTGAATCAAAGATGGTTAAGTTTCCTAGCTATAGACATGAGTTGTCATTTGATTAACGGGATCACATTAATAGAGAATGATGTGATTGACTTGACCCATTCCATTAGCTTAGCACTTGATCGTTTAGTATGTTGCTATTGCTTTCTTCATGACTTATACATGTTCCTATGACTATGAGATTATGCAACTCCCGAATACCGGAGGAACACTTTGTGTGCTACCAAACGTCACAACGTAACTGGGTGATTATAAAGGTGTTCTACAGGTGTCTCCGATGGTACTTGTTGAGTTGGCGTAGATCGAGATTAGGATTTGTCACTCTGATTGTCGGAGAGGTATCTCTGGGCCCTCTCGGTAATGCACATCACTATAAGCCTGGCAAGCAATGTGACTAATGAGTTAGTTGCGGGATGATGCATTACGGAATGAGTAAAGAGACTTGCCGGTAACGAGATTGAACTAGTTATTGAGATACCGACGATCGAATCTCGGGCAAGTAACACACCGATGACAAAGGGAACAACGTACGTTGTTATGCGGTTTGACCGATAAAGATCTTCGTAGAATATGTGGGAGCCAATATGAGCATACAGGTTCCGCTATTGGTTATTGACTGGAGACGTGTCTCAGTCATGTCTACATAGTTCTCGAACCCGTAGGGTCCGCACGCTTAACATTCGGTGACGATCAGTATTATGAGTTTATGTGTTTTGATGTACCGAAGGTAGTTCGGAGTCCCGGATGTGATCACGGACATGACGAGGAGTCTCGAAATGGTCGAGACATAAATATTGATATATTGGACGGCTATCTTCGGACACCGGAAGTGTTCCAAGTGATTTCGGAGAAAACCGGAGTGCCAGGGGGTTACCGGAAACCCCCGGGGGAACTAATGGGCCACATGGGCCTTGGTAGAGAGAGAGAGAGGGCCGGCCAGGGCAGGCCGCGCGCCCCTCCCCCTCTGGTCCGAATTGGACTAGGGAAGGGGGGCGGTGCCCCCCTTTCCTTCTCCCTCTCCTCCTTCCTTTCTCCCTCCTAGTAGGACTAGGAAAGGGGAGTCCTACTCCTACTAGGAGGAGGACTCCTCCTCTCCTGGCGCGCCCCAAGGGCCGGCCGGCCTCCCCCTTGCTCCTTTACATACGAGGGCAAGGGGGCAACCTAGGACACACAAGTTGATCATTGATCTCTTCGCCGTGTGCGGTGCCCCCCTCCTCCATAATCCACCTCGGTCATATCGTCGTAGTGCTTAGGCAAAGCCCTGCGCCGGTAGCTTCATCATCACCATAATCATGCCGTCGTGCTGACGAAGCTCTCCCTCGACACTCTGCTGGATCGTGAGTTCGTGGGACGTCACCGAGCCGAACGTGTGCAGATCACGGAGGTGCCGTACTTTCGGTACTAGGATCGGTCGATCGTGAAGACATACGACTACATCAACCGCGTTGTCATAACGCTTCCGCTTTCGGTCTACGAGGGTACGTGGACAACACTCTCCCCTCTCATTGCTATGCATCACCATGATCTTGCGTGTGCGTAGGATTTTTTTAAAATTACTACGTTCCCCAACAAGACGGAGTTCTCGTCGTTCCTGCGCCTCATGTTCAAAGTGCTAGTTATCGACTAGAGGGGGATGAATAAGTGATTCTTATGAAAGTCTTCGAGACATGCAATATCTTCGAAGACAAACAGTCAAATAACACCTAGATAGGATGCAGCAGAAGATAAGCTACACTAGCCATGCCATAGTCAAGGAAACAGTACAGAGAAAACTCGAAGACAACTAGCAGCTAGATAGAACAGATCGGAATAGGAAGATAGTATGAAGCCAAATATGCAATCAGGGATGAATGTCTTCACACAATGAATAGAATTAGAACAGGTAAGCAATGACTTCACGAAGCTAAATAGTAAGTAAGGGTTGAAGTGATGGAACAAGTTGCTTGACGAATACAGGGATTTGGTAGACCAGTTCCAGTTGCTGTGACAATTGTACGTCTGGTCAGTGAGGCAAAGATTGAACTCAGAAGACCACGTCTTCACCTTATCCCCCTTGAGCTAATGTCACTTAGTCCTCGCCCAATCACTGAGGTAAGTCTTCAAGGTAGACTTCCAAACCTTCACAGACTTCATTGACCGGCGATCCACAATGACTCTTGGATTCTCAGAACGCGACGCCTAACCAACTAGAAAAATCACAGTCTTCAAGTGTAATAAGTCTTCAGATCACGCGGACAGAAAGACTTCAGTGATGCCAAACACTCTTTGGGCTCTGGGTGTTTTGGGTTTTGTCCTCGCAAGGATTCTCTCTCAAAGGCTGCGGAGGCGGGTTGCTTTCAAACGACAAAAGCCGTGCACTAACTCTGAGCAGCCACCAATTTATGGTGGAAGGGTGGATATTTATAGCCAGAGGCAACCCGACATGATATGTCCGAGATGACCCTGGGTCATTAAGGAACCGATAAGTGCCCAACGGTCGGATTTCAAACACACGCAACAGCTTGACTTGGGCTACAAGTAAAGTTGACTTATCCAACTCAGGATAAGATTTTCTCTCATAGTCTTTGCTCGAAGACATAGGATTTGGGTTGAGCATCACGTCGGTTTTCTGACTTTGTTCACTTCAATCCCACTTGACAGTTCGATGATTCCTATGACTCAAGAAAGAAGAAAATGAAACTACGAAAGTAAGTCTTCGCACTCTATTGTCTTCAAGCGAATGTATTCACGCGTCATTATCTTCGACGCAAATGTCTTCGCGAGCCACCAATGTCTTCAATGTCTTTATAAATTTTCAGGGGTCATCTTCAATGGGTAAACCGAATCAATAAAGACTTCTACCCGTGTTCTCCTGTGAATCTCACAAACACATTAGTTCGTCAACCATGTTTGTCGTCAATACTCCAAAACCAACTACGGGTGGCACTAGATGCACTTACACATGCCGTGTCCAACATCAGTATGAAGATCGCCAACCCTTAACCTCGGAGCAACGTATGAGGCCTTAGCAGGACCACTCCGTGTCGCAGGCCTGTCCAGAGTACCTCCGTCCTGGTTTATTGGCCCCCTTTGCAATTTGTGCCAAATTTTGACCAAAGATTTAACCAACAAAATGTCAATGCATGTCAACAAAAATTGTACAGTTGGATTCGCATTTGAACATGGTTTTCAATGATATAATTTTTTTGTGACATACAGGAACATTTTGTTAGTTAAATGCATGGTCAAAATTTGGCACACAATACAATGGGACCAATAAACAAGGACGGAGGTGTAACAATATTTGCAGAAGTACGAACAGTTACTTTACACAAGAACTGTGACACCTTGTGTGTGACAGAAGCGCCAACATAAATACTCTCATCTGCTATTCGTTGGGACGATAACTAATTGGGATACTTCCATGAAAGTGCTACATAAATGGCTTGTAGGCACCAGTCGCAGTAATATATTTCAACCCAATCTCCCATAAACCAGAGAAGATAAGAAAACACAAAATTGTATACATTTCATGGACTAATTTGTGATGCTCACATGAATATAGGTATGCATATCTTAGTTTGCATCCTTAACTATCTTGTTAGAAGTCCTAAAGTGTAGGGTCTTCGGAATATCATGATAGGCATTTCTAATTTATGACTAGGCACACATAAATAAAAATTATGAAATGTATAAAACGTTTAAGAGGAGATTGGCCATGAATCATTAGCATGTTGCTTTATCCTTTTTGTTCTCGATCAAATGTAACCAAAAGGACATCTAAGCCCTTAATTAGATTTGGCATTGACAATGAGCGATTAGGGGGATACTGTTTTACAAAGTGTTTACACATGTATTTAGCCCCAAGGAGATGTAAGGAAAATAGGATTCAAGACCCCCCTAACAACAATGGATAAGAAGATGATGTAATTATATTCCCATTCATTTTTATTTTGAGTTGTACGAAAAGTCATACTATTAAGAGTGGTGAAATGAAGCTAAAGAAGTGTGATCGGGGTCACATATAATTCCTTTGATACATACATGCCTTGAGATTTTAAGGAGAAAAGGTCCGACTTAAGATCCTTTTGTTGCATGATTATGAAGCTTCAAAATGGCTCAAAGCCGGTGTTTGGGGTAAGATCAACACCAAAGAGTTTTCTTTATGTATGTCATGATTTCAACCAAAATTTCCTACAAGTTTGAGCTATCAGTTTGCTCTTGATCTCTGGATTGGGCCTCGAGCAATGAGGTTTGCCCTCTAACTAGTACAGAAATGAGCCCGGATGTGCCTTGATATTCTAGCACCCCCAAAGTTTGGACCATGGAAGTATGGAGACTCCGGACTTGTCGCAGAGTGAGGTATCAATTGGATTTTGTGGGCTTATAAAAGCCACCCTCTCTTCTCCGCATCACTTGAAATACAATCTATCAAAGAGCAATTATCAAAATTAAATTCCTTGAAATCCAAAATAGTGGGTTCATTAATATCTAATGTTTTGATCTCTTCAATCCCACTTTTATCAATTTTAGCATCAAGATCTAAAAACTCCGAATTTTTGGAACGCCTTCTAGGTAAAGGTGGATCAGATTCAGTCCCATCATTATCAAGATTCATATTGCAAAACAAAGATTTAATAGGGGACACATCAATAACTTTTAGATCTTCATCTTTATTTTCATAGAAATTTGAAGAACACGCTTTCACAAAGCAATCTTTCTTAGCACGCATCCTAGCGGTTCTTTCTTTGCACTCATTAATGGAAATTCTCATGGCTTTCAGAGACGCATTGATATCATGCTTAGGAGGAATAGATCTAAATTTTAAAGAATCAACATCAAGAGAAATTCTATCAACGTTCCTAGCCAATTCATCAACTTTAAGCAATTTTTCTTCAAGCAAAGCATTGAAATTCTTTTGCAAATTCATAAATTCCTTAACACTAGTCTCAAATTCAGAAGGCATCTTATTAAAGTTTCCATAAGAATTGTTGTAGGAATTACCATAATTATTAGAGGAATTACTAGGATAAGGCCTAGGATTAAAGTTTCCTCTATACGCGTTGTTACCAAACTTATTCCTACCAACAAAATTCACATCCATAGATTCATTATTATTCTCAAGCAAGGTAGACAAAGGCATATCTTTAGGATCAGAAGAAACACTCTTAGTAGCAAATAATTTCATAAGTTCATCCATCTTTCCACTGAAAACATTACTTTCTTCTATCGCATGCACTTTTTTATTAGTAGATCTTTCAGTGTGCCATTGAGAATAATTCACCATAATATTATCTAGGAGTTCAGTAGCTTCTCCTAAAGTGATTTCCATAAAAGTGCCTCCCGCGGCCGAATCTAAAAGATTTCTAGAAGCAAAATTCAATCCGACATAAACATTTTGTATAATCATCCACAAATTCAAACCATGCGTAGGGCAATTACGTATCATTAATTTCATCCTCTCCCAAGCTTGTGCAACATGTTCATGATCAAGTTGCTTAAAATTCATAATATCGTTTGTAAGAGAGATGATCTTAGCGGGAGGAAAATACTTAGAGGTAAAAGCATCTTTGCACTTATTCCATGAATCAATACTATTTTTAGGCAAAGACGAAAACCAAGCTTTAGCCCGATCTCTAAGTGAAAAAGGAAATAGCTTCAATTTAACAATATCATTGTCCACATCTTTCTTCTTTTGCATATCACACAAATCAACGAAGCTATTTATATGGGTAGCGGCATCTTCACTAGGAAGGCCAGCGAATTGATCTTTCATAACAAGATTCAACAAAGCAGCATTGATTTCACAAGATTCAGTATCGGTAAGAGGAGTAATCGGAGTGCTAAGGAAATCATTATTGTTGGTATTGGTAAATTCACATAATTTGGTATTATCTTGAGCCACCGTGACAAGCAAGCAATCCAACACACGAGCAAACAAGATGCAAACAAAAAGAGGCGAACGGAAAAGAGAGGGCAAATAAAACGGCAAGGGTGAAGTGGGGGAGAGGAAAACGAGAGGCAAATGGCAAATAATGTAATGCGGGAGATAAGGTTTTGTGATGGGTACTTGGTATGTTGACTTCTACGTAGACTCCCCGGCAACGGCGCGAGAAATCCTTCTTGCTACCTCTTGAGCACTGCGTTGGTTTTCCCTTGAAGATGAAAGGGTGATGCAGTAAAGCAGCGTAAGTATTTCCCTCAGTTTTTGAGAACCAAGGTATCAATCCAGTAGGAGGCCACGCACGAGTCCCTCGCACCTACACAAACAAATAAATCCTCGCAACCAACGCAATAAAGGGGTTGTCAATCCCTTCACGGTCACTTACGAGAGTGAGATCTGATAGATATGATAAGATAATATTTTTGGTATTTTTTATGATAAAGATGCAAAGTAAAGAAAGTAAAATAAAAAGCAATGGAAATAGCTTGTTGTCGGGAGATTAATATGATGAAAAATAGACCCGGGGGCCATAGGTTTCACTAGTGGCTTCTCTCAAAAGCATAAGTATTTACGGTGGGTGAACAAATTACTGTTGAGCAATTGACAGAATTGAGCATAGTTATGAGAATATCTAGGTATGATCATGTATATAGGCATCACGTCCGAGACAAGTAGACCGACTCCTGCCTGCATCTACTACTATTACTCCACACATCGACCGCTATCCAGCATGCATCTAGAGTATTAAGTTCATAAGAACAGAGTAACGCTTTAAGCAAGATGACATGATGTAGAGGGATAAACTCATGCAATATGATATAAACCCCATCTTGTTATCCTCGTTGGCAACAATACAATACGTGCCTTGCTGCCCCTACTGTCACTGGGAAAGGACACCGCAAGATTGAACCCAAAGCTAAGCACTTCTCCCATTGCAAGAAAGATCAATCTAGTAGGCCAAACCAAACTGATAATTCGAAGAGACTTGCAAAGATAACCAATCATACATAAAAGAATTCAGAGAAGATTCAAATATTGTTCATAGATAATCTTGATCATAAACCCACAATTCATCGGTCTCAACAAACACACCGCAAAAGAAGATTACATCGAATAGATCTCCACGAGAGAGGGGGAGAACATTGTATTGAGATCCAAAAAGAGAGAAGAAGCCATCTAGCTAATAACTATGGACCCGAAGGTCTGAGGTAAACTACTCATACATCATCGGAGAGGCTATGGTGTTGATGTAGAAGCCCTCCATGATTGATGCCCCCTCCGGCGGAGCTTCGGAACAGGCCCCAAGATGGGATCTCATGGGTACAGAAGGTTGCGGCGGTGGAATTAGGTTTTGGCTCCGTATCTGGTAGTTTGGGGGTACGTAGGTATATATAGGAGGAAGGAGTACGTCGGTGGAGCAACATGGGGCCCACGAGGGTGGAGGGTGCCGAGACCGGCATGAATCTCAGCCACGAGCTCCCGCCCCTCCTCCTCGGAGATACATCTTTGAAGGACTCCGGTAGCGCTTTTTTTAGACCTCTCCGTCGTGAACCTTGTAGGCCTTCGAGCACCGGACAATGCGGCGGGCCTCATTCTGATCCTCAGGAAGTTCCTTCCTATTAAGGTAGGCCAGAAAGGGTTCGGTCCATGGGGCAATGACTGCCATAATGAGATGGGCCGACGGTGTTATTTCAGTGGCTGAGCCTCCGATGATATCGATGTGTTCGGAATCTGGGGTTGTGTTTGGATCCGGACTAGTGTTGCCGCTTTCCCCCTACCACACCACGGATGGCTTAAAAAGACTTTCCAGAAAGATGTTAGGTGGGACAGGGTCGCGCTTAGCGCGGATACGAGCAAGAACGTCCGCGCTTGAGTACTTTCTCGGGCCACGTGATGGAACTCGAGCCCCTCGAACCGAGCCGACATCTTTAGGACGGCATTACGATAAGCCGCCATCTTCAGATCTTTGGCAACGAAGTCTCCATTTATTTGAGATATTGCCAGGTTTGAGTCCCCGCGCACTTCCAGGCGTTGTATGCCCATGGAGACAGCCATCCGGAGACCATGGAATAAGGCCTCGTATTCGGCTGCGTTACTGGAGTCTGTGTATAATATTTGGAGTACGTACTGAACGACGTCTCTAGTGGGGGACGTTAGAACGACGCCCGCTCCTAGCCCTGCCAGCATTTTGGAGCCATCAAAATACATAACCCAATTGGAATATGTGTCGTACTCTTTAGGCAGTTCGGCCTCTGTCCATTCGGCGACGAAGTCAGCCAGTACTTGGGATTTAATAGCTCGACGCGGTTTGTATGTAATATCAAATGGTAGGAGTTCAATGGCCCATTTGGCAATCCGGCCTGTAGCATCGCGGTTATTTATTATGTCGTGGAGTGGTACTTCGGAAGCCACCGTGATCGAACACTCCTGGAAGTAGTGTTGTAGCTTTCGGGATGCCAT
Organism: Aegilops tauschii subsp. strangulata; assembly: GCF_002575655.3. NCBI lineage: Eukaryota > Viridiplantae > Streptophyta > Magnoliopsida > Poales > Poaceae > Aegilops > Aegilops tauschii. Next base: position 494,718,537 of record NC_053039.3, read on the forward strand.
GAAGACCGCGTATGCTATCTTTTGATAATGGGGGTACCGGGATTTGCATGGTGTAAGGACAGTGGATACGTAGTATACTAGCTTCTGGAGCGGGAATTTGTGTCCTTCCTGTTCTCGTTCAACGATGAGCATGGCGCTCACCACTTGATGTGTTGCCGATATGTATAGTAACATGGGTTCGCCGACGTTCGGCGCGGCCAGGATTGGGTTGCTCGCTAGGAGGGTTATTATTTCTTCCAGTCCGGCTGTTGCCGTGTCCGTCCACTCGAAGTGATCGGTTCGCCGTAAAAGGCGATAGAGTGGCAGTGCCTTTTCTCCCAATCTGGAGATAAAGCGGCTTAGAGCTGCCACGCAACCCGCGAGTTTTTGGACCTTTTTAAGGTCTGTTGGCGTGGCCAATTGTGACAGAGCTCAGATTTTGGCTGGATTTGCTTCAATTCCTCTATTGGAAATGATGAAGCCCGGCAGCTTTCCCGCGGGGACGCCGAAAACACACTTTTCCGGATTGAGCTTAATGTCATATGCACGGAGGTTGTCAAATGTGAGACATAGGTCGTCTATTAGTGTTTCGACGTGCCTTGTCTTGATCACGACGTCGTCCACATAGGCCTCAACGGTCTTTCCCATCTGTTTCTCCAGGCATGTTTGGATCATGCGTTGGTAGGTGGCGCCGGCGTTCTTGAGCCTGAAGGGCATGGTGTTGAAGCAGAATGGCCCATATGGGGTGATGAATGCTGTTGCAGCTGGATCGGACTCCTTCATTTTGATTTGATGGTATTGATGTCTACTACACAACCTTCTTCTTGTAGACGTTATTGGTCCTCCAAGTGCAGAGGTTTGTAGGACAGTAGCAAATTTCCCTCAAGTGGATGACCTAAGGTTTATCAATCCGTGGGAGGCGTAGGATGAAGATGGTCTCTCTCAAACAACCCTGCAACCAAATAACAAAGAGTCTCTTGTGTCCCCAACACACTCAATACAATGGTAAATTGTATAGGTGCACTAGTTCGGCGAAGAGATGGTGATACAAGTGCAATATGGATGGTAGATATAGGTTTTTGTAATCTGAAAATATAAAAACACCAAGGTAGCAAGCGATAAAAGTGAGCACAAACGGTATTGCAATGCGTTGAAACAAGGCCCAGGGTTCACACTTTCACTAGTGCAAGTTCTCTCAAAAATAATAACATAATTGGATCATATAACTATCCCTCAACATGCAACAAAGAGTCACTCCAAAGTCACTAATAGCGGATAACAAACGAAGAGATTATTGTAGGGTACGAAACCACCTCAAAGTTATCCTTTCTGATTGATCTATTCAAGAGATCCGTAGTAAAATAACACGAAGCTATTCTTTCCGTTCGATCTATCCTAGAGTTTGTACTAGAATAACACCTTAAGACGCAAATCAACCAAAACCCTAATGTCACCTAGATACTCCAATGTCACCTCAAGTATCCGTGGGTATGATTGTACGATATGCATCACACAATCTCAGGTTCATCTATTCAACCAACACAAAGAACTTCAAAGAGTGCCCCAAATTTTCTACCGGGGAGTCAAGATGAAAACGTGTGCCAACCCCTATGCATAAGTTCACGAGGTCACAGAACCCGCAAGTTGATCACCAAAACATACATCAAGTGGATCACGTGAATATCCCATTGTCACCACAGATAAGCACATGCAAGACATACATCAAGTGTTCTCAAATCCTTAAAGACTCAATCCGATAAGATAACTTCAAAGGGAAAACTCAATCCATTACAAGAGAGTAGAGGGGGAGAAACATCATAAGATCCAACTATAATAGCAAAGCTCGCGATACCAGATCGTGCCAAATCAAGAACACGAGAGAGAGAGAGAGAGAGAGAGAGAGAGATCAAACACATAGCTATTGGTACATACCCTTAGCCCCAAGGGTGAACTACTCCCTCCTCGTCATGGAGAGCGCTGGGATGATGAAGATGGCCACCGGTGATGGATCCCCCCTCCGGCAGGGTGCCGAAACGGGTCTAGATTGCTTTTCGGTGGCTACAGAGGCTTGCGGTGGCGGAACTCCCGATCTATTGTGTTCCTTGATGTTTTTAGGGTATATGGACATATATAGGCGAAAGAAGTCGGTCAGGGGAGCCACGAGGGGCCCATGAGGGTGGGGGCGCGCCCAGGGGGTAGGGCGCACCTCCTTGCCTCGTGGCTTCCTCGAAGCTTCCCTGACGTCTACTCCAAGTCTCCTGGATTGCTTCCGTTCCAAAAATAACTCTCCCGAAGGTTTCATTCCGTTTGGACTCCGTTTGATATTCCTTTTCTTTGAAACACTGGAATAGGCAAGAAAACAACAATTTGGGTTGGGCCTCCGGTTAATAGGTTAGTCCCAAAAATAATATAAAAGTGTTTAGTAAAGCCCATAAACATCCAAAACAGATAATATAATAGCATGAATACTTCATAAATTATAGATACGTTGGAGACGTATCAGCATCCCCGAGCTTAATTCCTGCTCGTCCTCGAGTAGTTAAATGATAAAAGAAATAATTTATGAAGTGTGAATGCTAGCAGGTGCACAAGTTTGATCAATGATAATTTCAATCACCTTTTCTAGCATCATTATATGTCATAACAGTAGCTCAACTCATAAAAGTTTTCATGATCAAGTAACAAGCTATTCACATGTTAAAGTATAGATCATAAACTTTCTTGAAAACTAACAAACCGTTCTCAGTCATCAAACAATTGCAATTCATCTTATTTTCAGGAAGGGTCTATGTAAGAGCTTTGATTTAGCAAATTCCACATACTCAACTATCATATAGTCTTCCATGATTGCTACCACTCAAAGCATATTTTTAGAAAAAAATAGCATCCATCGAACACAGAGAAAGATAGGGGCTTAATGTTTCGCCTCCCAACTTATTTATCATATAGATAATTGTCAACAATAATAATTCATGATCAAATATATTTGAATGGCCATATATGCTTAGATCTTTCCATCACATGATGCTTGCCAACTAAAGAGTAGGTTGGAATGAGAAGGAATACTACTGACTCTTGCATAAAAGTAAAAGATAGGCCATTCGCAGAGGGAAGCAGGGATTTGCAGAGGTGCCAGAGCTCGAAGCAAAAATAGAGATGAAAATAATTTTGAGAGGTATGCTTTCATTGTCAACATAATGACCAAGAGTTCCCAATATCTTCCATACTAGATACATTATAGGCGGTTCCCAAACAGAAAGGTAAAGATTTTACTCCCCCTCCACCAACAATCACACTCCACGGCTTGTCTGAAACAACGGGTGCCGTCCAACTATCAACAATCCTCGGGGAGTTTTGTTTAAATTATTTGCGATTTTGTTTTTGATCTTTTGATCATAGGACTGGGCATCCCAGTTACCAGCCATTTTCTCGTGAATGATGAGCGGAGTCCACTCATCGTGAGAAAAACCCACCTAGCATGGAAGATACTGGCAGCCCCTAGTCGCTACATGAGCGATTCGGGCATACAAAACAGATTATTATTTGAAGGTTTAGAGTTTGGCACATGCAAATTTACTTGGAACGGCAGGTAAATACCGCATATAGGTAGATATGGTGGACACTCATGGAAGAAACTTGGTTCAAGGAATTTGGATGCACAAGCAGTATTCCCGCTTAGTACAGATATTTTGGCTAGCAAAGGATTCTAAATAGCAAGCATCACATGTTAGAGGATCCATAACATTATAACTTCTATACAAATATACCCAAGCATAACTCATTATGTTGTCTTCCTTGTCCAACTTCAACTAATTTGCTTAGGTTTGAAAATAATTAATGGGGCTCACAATCATAGAAGATGTCCAAGATAGTATATTTATATGTGAAATCTCTCTTCCTTCAATATTCTAAGAATTATTCAAGTGACCAATACAATGTTTGCTAACCTTCAAAAAAAATTACCACCTCTACTTCTTATATGTGAAGGCATTACTCCCCATGGGATAAGCACATGAAACATATATAATTTCATATTTATGACATTCAAATCATTCAACCATTTACTCATAGGATATAAGTGAAGCACACGAGTAAATGACAAACTACTCCAAAAAGATATAAGTGAAGATCAATGAGTAGTTAAACAATTATGTAGCTATGTGAAGACTCTTTCTCATTTAAGAATTTCAGATCTTGGTATATTATTCAAACAGCAAGCAAAACAAAATAAAATGACATTTCAAGGATAGCACTCATCATGTGAAGAAGCAAAAACCTAGGCTCAACCGATACTAACCGATAATTGTTGAAGAAGAAAGGTGGGATGCCTACCAGGGCATCCCCAAGCTTAGATGCTTGAGACTTCTTGAAATATTATCTTGGGGTGCCTTGGTCATCCCCAAGCTTGAGCTTTTGTGTCTCCTTAATTCCTCTCATATCACGGTTTCCTAAATCTCGAAAGCTTCATCCTCACCAAACTCAACAAGAACTCGTGAGATAAGTTAGTATAAACCAATGCAAAAACCTTATCATTTTATACTGTAACAAATCACTAAAATTATTATTCAACATTGCATACTAAATGCCTCTGCATATTCAATAGTCCTATCCTTAAATAGAATCATTAAACAAGCAAACATATGCAAACAATGCAAACATAACAGCAATCTGCCTAAACAGGACAATCTGTAAAGAATGCAGCAAGATGCATACTTACCTAGATCAAAAAATTATGGAAGAAAATTCCCAATGTAGTAAATTTATGAGATCTTATTATGCAAAAGGTTTCAACATTTTATCACATTCTTACTTTTCTAGGGAATTTTTGCAACAGCGGTAAACTTTCTGTTTTCAAACAGTAACATGTAGACTTGTAAAATAGGCATAGTAAAGGCTATCAATGCCACTTTTATTGAAATAAAAGATGCAAAACATTGTTCTCAATAACAGCAAGCAAATCCTAACAAAATAAATTGACGCTCCAAGCAAAACACATATCATGTGGTGAATAAAAATATAGCTCCAAGTAAAGTTACCGATGAACGAAGACGAAAGAGGGGATGCCTTCCGGGGCATCCCCAAGCTTAGGCTCTTGGTTGTCCTTGAATATTACCATGGGGTGCTTTGGGAATCCCCAAGCTTAGGCTCTTTGCCACTCCTTATTCCATAGTCCATTGAATCTTTACCCAAAACTTGAAAACTTCACAACACAAAACTTGACAGAAAACTCGTAAGCTCCGTTAGTATAGGAAAATAAAACCACCACTTAGGTACTGTCGTGAACTCATTATAAATTCATATTGGTGTAATATCTACTGTATTCCAACTTCTCTATGGTTCATACCCTCCGATACTACTCATAGATTCATCAAAATAAGCAAACAACACACTGAAAACAGAATCTGTCAAAAACAGAACAGTCTGTAGTAATCTGTATCAAACGTATACTTCTGGAACTCCAAAAATTCTTAAATAAATTGGTGGACGTGAGGAATTTATCTATTAATCATCTGAAAAAAGAATCAACCTAAAATCACTCTCCAGTAAAAAAGGCAGCTAATCTCGTGAGCGCTAAAGTTTCTGTTTTTTTACAGCAAGATCATAAAGACTTCACCCAAGTCCTCCCAAAGGTTCTACTTGGCACAAACACTAATTAAAACATAAAAAAACATCTAACCAGAGGCTATATAGATTATTTATTACTAAACAGGAGCAAAAGCACAAAACAAAAAATAAAATTGGGTTGCCTCCCAACAAGCACTAACGTTTAATGCCCCTAGCTAGGCATGATGATTTCAATGATGCTCACATAAAAGATAAGAATTGAAACATAAAGAGAGCATCATGAAGAATATGAATAGCACATTTAAGTCTAACCCACTTCCTATGCATAGGGATTTTGTGAGCAAACAACTTATGGGAACAATAATCAACTAGCATAGGAAGGCAAAACAACCATAACTTCAAAACTTTAAGCACATAGAGAGGAAACTTGATATTATTGCAATTCCTAAGTATATATTCCTCCCTCATAATAATTTTCAATAGCATAATGAATGAATTCAACAATATAACCAGCACCTAAAGCATTCTTTTCATGATCTACAAGCATAGAAAATGTACTACTCTCCACATAAGCAAAATTCTTCTCATTCGGAATAGTGGGAGTATCATAAGAAACCCAAATACTATAAATTGTTTCCACATTAAAAGAGTAATGTTCAGAAAAAGGGTAACCATAATCATGACAAGTTTTATAAATATAATCATCACTACTTTTTATAGCATAAGTATCATCACAATAATCATCATAAGTAGCAACTTTGTTCTCATCATAATCGATTGAAACCTCTTCCAAGATAGTGGAATCATTACTAAATAAAGTCATGACCTCTCCAAATCCACTTTCATAATTGTCACAATAAGATTCAACACCCTCCAAAATAGTGGGATCATTACTTCCTAAAGTTGACACTCTTCCAAACCCACTTTCATCAATATAACCATCATAAATAGGAGGCATGCTATCATCATAATAAATTTTCTAATCAAAACTTGGGAGGCTAAACATATCATGTTCATTAAACATAGCATCCCCAAGCTTGGGACAAACATTAATTGCAGCAAATATATTCTCAAACATGTCATTCTCATCAAACATAGCATCCCCAAGCTTGGGCCTTTTCATATCATAAGCATAATCACTCTCATCATTAATAGTATGGATAGCACCAATAGTATAGCAATTATCATCATCACAATGAGTAATAGGAGCAACATCATTAGGGAGGGATACCTTTTCACCTTTGCCTCTCCATCTTTTCTTTTTCTTCTTCACATTATGTGTGGGTTCAGTCCTCTTTTTGGAGCTCCTTATTAATGAGATTGGTTGAATAAAAGGATCCTCCTCGTTACCTGATTCATCATAAGAAATAATAGGAGGATATTGGGAAGTCTCTTCCCTTTCATTAGTATTCTCTTCATCTTCTATATGTTTTCTTTTCTTTATGTAATTGGCAATATAAGGATTTTCAATGCAATTCACCGCACAATACATAAAAATTTCTTCTAGATCAATATCGAGGAATTTCTCAAGGTTATATTCTGGAATATGCTTAGTTCTACGTTTCATTTCCTCATAACCCAAAAGCAAACTAAGTTCATTATGATGTGCAAGGGAAATCAAGTCATCACAATTTTTGGACATGATTCGATCATGAAACAATTTGCATTGGAGATTTAAATGACTATGTTCATTGCAAAGTTCACAAGTAGGGCAAAGAAATTTTAAATTTTCAGCACAAACATCTAGCCTTTCTTGCAACCATTTAGTTTCCAAATACTTATGCCTCTTGCAAAATCTATCTTCCCTATTTGGTGTGTACTTGCAAACTCTATGCACTCCACAAAAGTTGACATGCTTATAAGAGACATTGTCATCATGACTAGTGCAATCATCATTATTATTATGGATATTCAAAGAATTCATACTAACAACATTGCAATCATGCTCATCATACAAAGGTTTAGTTCCAAACATTTTATAGATTTCTTCTTCTAGTACTTGAGCACAATTTTCCTTTCCATCATACTCACGAAAGATATTAAAAAGATGAAGCGTATGAGGCAAACTAAATTCCATTTTTTTTTAGTTTTCTTTTATAAACTAAACTAGTGATAAAACAAGAAACTAAAAGATTCAATTGCAAGATCTAAAGATATACCTTCAAGCACTCACCTCCCTGGCAACGGCGCCAGAAAAGATCTTGATGTCTACTACACAACCTTCTTCTTGTAGACGTTGTTGGTCCTCCAAGTGCAGAGATTTGTAGGACAGTAGCAAATTTCCCTCAAGTGGATAACCTAAGGTTTATCAATCCATGGGAGGCGTAGGATGAAGATGGTCTCTCTAACAACCCTGCAACCAAATAACAAAGAGTCTCTTGTGTCCCCAACACACCCAATACAATGGTAAATTGTATAGGTGCACTAGTTCGGCGAAGAGATGGTGATACAAGTGCAATATGGATGGTAGATATAGGTTTTTGTAATCTGAAAATATAAAAACACCAAGGTAGCAAGCGATAAAAGTGAGCACAAACGGTATTGCAATGCGTTGAAACAAGGCCCAGGGTTCATACTTTCACTAGTGCAAGTTCTCTCAACAATAATAACATAATTGGATCATATAACTATCCCTCAACATGCAACAAAGAGTCACTCCAAAGTCACTAATAGCGGAGAACAAATGAAGAGATTATTGTAGGGTACGAAACCACCTCAAAGTTATCCTTTCTGATTGATCTATTTGAAGAGTCCGTAGTAAAATAACACGAAGATATTCTTTCCATTCGATCTATCCTAGAGTTCCTACTAGAATAACACCTTAAGACATAAATCAACCAAAACCCTAATGTCACCTAGATACTCCAATATCACCTCAAGTATCCGTGGGTATGATTATACGATATGCATCACACAATCTCAGATTCATCTATTCAACCAACACAAAGAACTTCAAAGAGTGCCCCAAAGTTTCTACCGGAGAGTCAAGACGAAAACGTGTGCCAACCCCTATGCATAAGTTCACGAGGTCACAGAACCCGCAAGTTGATCACCAAAACATACATCAAGTGGATCACGTGAATATCCCATTGTCACCACAGATAAGCACATGCAAGAAATACATCAAGTGTTCTCAAATCCTTAATGACTCAATCCGATAAGATAACTTCAAAGGGAAAACTCAATCCATTACAAGAGAGTAGAGGGGGAGAAACATCATAAGATCCAACTATAATAGTAAAGCTTGCGATACATCAAGATCGTGTCAAATCAAGAACACGAGAGAGAGAGAGAGAGAGGGAGAGATCAAACACATAGCTACTGGTACATACCCTCAGCCCTGAGGGTGAACTACTCCCTCCTCGTCATGGAGAGCGCCGGGATGATGAAGATGGCCACCGGCGATGGATCACCCCTCCGGCAGGGTGCCGAAACGGGTCTAGATTGGTTTTCGATGGCTACATAGGCTTGCGGCGGCGGAACTCCCGATCTATTGTGTTCCTCGATGTTTTTAGGGTATATGGACATATATAGGCGAAAGAAGTCGGTCAGGGGAGCCACGAGGGGCCCATGAGGGTGGGGGCGCGCCCAGGGGGGTAGGGCGCGCCTCCCTGCCTCGTGGCTTCCTCGAAGATTCCCTGACGTCTACTCCAAGTCTCCTGGATTGCTTCCATTCCAAAAATAACTCTCCCGAAGGTTTCATCCCGTTTGGACTCTGTTTGATATTCCTTTTCTTCGAAACACTGAAATAGGCAAGAAAACAGCAATTTGGGCTAGGCCTCCGGTTAATAGGTTAGTCCCAAAAATAATATATGTGTTTAGTAAAGCCCGTAAACATCCAAAACAGATAATATAATAGCATGAATACTTCATAAATTATAGATACGTTGGAGACGTATCAGGTATCCGGAATATGCGTCGAGGAAACATAGTGAGTCGTGTCCTGTGGTAGCATCAATGATTTGATCAATGTGAGGGAGGGGGAAGGGATCCTTAGGGCAGGCCTTATTGAGGTCTTTAAAATCGATGCACAGGCGCCAGGATTTATCCTTCTTTGGTACCATCACCAGGTTTGCGAGCCAGTCCGGATGTTTTATTTCTCTAATGAATCCGGCCTCGATTAGCTTGGCTAGCTCATCTCCCATGGCTTGGCGTTTGGGTTCAGAAAAGCACCGCGGTGTTTGTTTGGCCCGTTTATATCCCTTTAATATGTTGAGGCTGTGTTCGGCCAGCTTGCGTGGGATTCCTGGCATGTCAGAAGGGTGCCAGGCGAATATATCCCAGTTTTCACGAAGAAAATCCCGTTGCGTGGCGTCGACCATTGGGTCTAATTGTGCCCCAATAGATGCTATCTTCTGGGGGTCCGTTGGATGGACCTGGAATTTGACTATTTCTTCCGCTGGCTTGAAGGAGGTGGATTTGGGGCATTTGTCTAAGATCACATTGTTGGGAATCGTAGCATAATTTAAAATTTTCCTACGCTCACCAAGATGCATCTATGGAGTCTACTAGCAACGAGGGGAAAGGAGTGCATCTACATACCCTTGTAGATCGCGAGCGGAAGCGTTCCAATGAACGTGGATGACGGAGTCGTACTCGCCGTGATCCAAATCACCGATGACCGAGTGCCGAACGGACGGCACCTCCGCGTTCAACACACGTACGGTGCAGCGACTTCTCCTCCTTCTTGATCCAGCAAGGGGGAAGGAGAGGTTGATGGAGATCCAGCAGCACGACGGCGTGGTGGTGGATGTAGCGGGTCTCTGGCAGGGCTTCTCCAAGCTTCTGCGAGAGAGAGAGAGGTGTTGCAGGGGAGGAGGGAGGCGCCCAAGGCTGTAGATTGCTGCCCTCCCTCCCCCCCCCCCTTTATATAGGCCCCCTTGGGAGGGGGGGGGCGGCCAAAACCCATCTAGGGTTGGGGGGCGGCGGCCAAGGGGTGGAAAGGGGTTGCCTTGCCCCCCAAGGCAAGGGGGAAGCCCCCCCACCCTAGGGTTCCCAACCCTAGGCGCATGGGGGGAGGCCCATGGGGGGGCGCCCAGCCCACTAGGGGCTGGTTCCCTTCCACTTTCAGCCCATGGGGCCCTCCGGGATAGGTGGCCCCACCCGGTGGACCCCCGGGACCCTTCCGGTGGTCCCGGTACAATACCGGTAACCCCCGAACCTTTCCCGGTGGCCGAAACTTGACTTCCTATATATAATTCTTCACCTCCGGACCATTCCGGAACCTCTCGTGACGTCCGGGATCTCATCCGGGACTCCGAACAACTTTCGGGTTTCCGCATACATATATCTCTACAACCCTAGCGTCACCGAACCTTAAGTGTGTAGACCCTACGGGTTCGGGAGACATGCAGACATGACCGAGACGCCTCTCCGGTCAATAACCAACAGCGGGATCTGGATACCCATGTTGGCTCCCACATGTTCCACGATGATCTCATCGGATGAACCACGATGTCGAGGATTCAGTCAATCCCGTATGCAATTCCCTTTGTCAAACGGTATGTTACTTGCCCGAGATTCGATCGTCGGTATCCTAATACCTTGTTCAATCTCGTTACCGGCAAGTCTCTTTACTCGTACCGCAATGCATGATCCCGTGACTAACGCCTTAGTCACATTGAGCTCATTATGATGATGCATTACCGAGTGGGCCCAGAGATACCTCTCCGTCAGACGGAGTGACAAATCCCAGTCTCGATCCGTGCCAACCCAACAGACACTTTCGGAGATACCCGTAGTGCACCTTTATAGTCACCCAGTTACGTTGTGACGTTTGGCACACCCAAAGCACTCCTACGGTATCCGGGAGTTGCACGGTCTCATGGTCTAAGGAAAAGATACTTGACATTGGAAAAGCTCTAGCAAACGAAACTACACGATCTTTTATGCTATGCTTAGGATTGGGTCTTGTCCATCACATCATTCTCCTAATGATGTGATCCCGTTATCAACGACATCCAATGTCCATGGTCAGGAAACCGTAACCATCTATTGATCAACGAGCTAGTCAACTAGAGGCTTACTAGGGACATGGTGTTGTCTATGTATCCACACATGTATCTGAGTTTCCTATCAATACAATTCTAGCATGGATAATAAACGATTATCATGAATAAGGAAATATAATAATAACCAATTTATTATTGCCTCTAGGGCATATTTCCAACAGTCTCCCACTTGCACTAGAGTCAATAATCTAGTTCACATCACCATGTGATTAACACTCACTGGTCACATCACCATGTGACCAACATCTAAAGAGTTTACTAGAGTCAATAATCTAGTTCACATCATTGTGTGATTATCACTCAATGTGTTCTGGTTTGGTCATGTTATGCTTGTGAGAGAGGTTATTAGTCAACGGGTCTGAACCTTTCAGAACCGTGTGCTTTACGAATATCTATGTCATCTTGTGGATGCTACCACGCACTATTTGGAGCCATCTCAAATAATTGCTCTACTATACGAATCCGGTTTACTACTCAGAGTCATCCGGATTTGTGTCAAAGTTCGCATCGACGTAACCCTTTACGACGAACTCCTTTCCACCTCCATAATCGAGAAAATTCCTTAATCCACTAGGTACTAAGGATAAGTTCGACCGCTGTCATGAGATCCTTTCCTGGATCACCATTGTACCCTCTTGACCAACTCATGGCAAGGCACACTACATGTGCGGTACACAGCATAGCATACTATAGAGACTACGTCTAAAGCATAGGGGTCGACCTTCGTCCTTTCTCTATCTTCTGCTGTGGTCAGGTCTTGAGTCTTACTCAATACTCACACCTTGTAACACAGCCAAGAACTCCTTCTTTGCTGATCTATTTTGAACTCTTTCAAAATCATGTCAAGGTGTGCTGTCTTTTGAAAGTATCATCAGGCGTCTTGATCTATCTCTATGGATCTTGATGCCCAATATGTAAGCAGCTTTATCCAGGTCTTCCTTTGAAAAACTCCTTTCAAATAACCCTTTATGCTTTCCAGAAATTTTACATCATTTCGGATCAACAATATGTCAATCACATATACTTATCAGAAATGTTGTAGCGCTCCCACTCACTTTATTGTAAATACAAGTTTCCAACAAACTTTGTATAAACCCAAAAACTTTGATCACTCCATCAAAGCGTATATTCTGACTCCGAGATGCTTGCTCTAATCCATGGAAGGATCGCTGGAGCTAGCATACCTTTTAGCATCCTTAGGATCGACAAAACCTTTATGATTGTATCACATACAACCTTTCCTTACGAAAACTGGTGAGGAAACTTGTTTTGACATCCATCTGCCAGATTTCATAAATGTAGCTAATGCTAACATGATTCTGACGGACCTAAGCATCGCTACGGATGAGAAAAACTCATCGTAGTCAACTCCTTGAACTTGTGAAAATACTCTTTGCCACAAGTCGAGCTTCATAGACGGTAACATTACCGTCCATGTCCGTCTTCTTCTTAAAGATCCATTTATCTCAATGGCTTGCCGATCATCGGGCAAGTTCACCAAAGTCCATGCTTTGTTCTGATACATGGATTCTATCTCGGATTTCATGGCCTTGAGCCATTCGTCGGAATATGGGCCCACCATCGCTTCTCCATAGCTCGTAGGTTCATTGTTGTCTAGCAACATGACTTCCAAGACAGGATCACGCATTACTCTGAAGTAGTGCGCATCCTCGTCGTCCTACGAGGTTTGGTAGTGACTTGATCCGAAGTTTCATGATCACTATCATAAGCTTCCACTTCAATTGGTGTAGGTGCCACAGGAACAACTTCCTGTGCCCTGCTACACACTAGTTGAAGCGACGGTTCAATAACCTTATCAAGTCTCCACCATCCTCCCACTCAATTCTTTCGAGAGAAACTTTTCCTCGAGAAAGGACCCGTTCGGCTGCTGGCTGTTCGCTTCATCTCCGTCTCTTCGTTTTGCCCTCTCGCCTCCTTCTGTTGCGCCTATAAAAGGGAGGTCGCTCCTCCCAGAGAGACGCACCAGAACTACTCCTTCCCTCGCCATCGGTTCCATCTCTGAGCTGCTGCTGTCTTCCTCATCCTGGCTTGCGGCTTGCACCGCACGTCCGGACAGTAGGCCTCTGAAACCGCACCTTTTGAGTCATGTACGGGACGCGCTCAGTGCGACTACTGGCTGGTTCATCACGGACGGTCCGCTCGCCGATGACTACTTCCCCGACGACGACTTCTTCCCTAACGTCCACGACCTCCTCGACGACATGGCAGGCGAGGACACCGACCCCAAGTCCAGCGCTTCTGCTGCTGCTGTCCCGTACGTGTTCTTCTCCTTTCTTCTGCTGCTGCTGTCCCGTACGTGTTCTCTCCTTTCTATTAGAGGTCCTGCTGCAGTTCCTTGTTCTAGTATTTGCCTTAGATATGTTAGACTCTATTTCATATATGCAACTTGCTATACTGTCTGCTCTAGATATGTTTAGTTACAGTTCATATATGAATATGTTGTTTACCTTCTCTTTGTCAAATCGCATGGCTTGTTTTATCACTACTATTCTGATCATGCTTTATGTAGTATTTCTGTTAATAAAATCATTCGGTAAATTGCTCATATTTCCAACAGCTTTCACCTCACTCTGTTGTTAACATGGCTAGATCTGCAATCCTTTTGGGGGATTTTGAATAGTAGGAATGATCGTATGATCTTTTAATTCTGACCGTTGGATCGTTCTTAAACATTTTTTAAGAAGGATTTTGTGCGACATTCGGGACTAGACACTACTTTGTACCGAGGGAGTCAAATCAAAGCTAGAGGGCTTTGACTCACTCATCGTGCGTGGCATCCTCGGAGCTCCAATGGGGTTGTCAATGGCAATCCAACCAGGTTGATGACAATCGCCATGGTGCCACCCGCTCTTCCTTACTCGGAGAACGCCTAGCACATCACACAACTACACGACGGGGCTTTGGATAGAGTTGTTGCTGTGTACCGAGCATGTAATTGGTTTCTCTTTGGTGTAGTGGTAATAACTTTATCTGCAATTTTTTTAGTTTCATTCACTTTAGGTTTTCGTTGCCGCAAAAAAAAAACTTTAGGTTTTCGTTAGTAGGCTAGACAGTTGAATCAGAAGCTCGAACCGCTTTCTGTTGTTCTGTTTGGTCTCATTTATATATAATAAACATGGAAAGAGAGAAATCATCTGTTTTTCAATAAATACATTATGGATGGGCTCTCTGTGGCCTTAGAGTGAAGGATGATCTGCTGCAAAGATGATGTATGTTTCCGATATCTAATAATTCAAAATTCAATAACAGTGCGAATGCTCATCTACACCCGGAGAATAGACGTTCTCGTGCATATCCGATTGAGTTGTTTCTCAGTGGTGCAAGGTATGAATTGGTGGTGTGGACCTACTCCAGCAAACTTGGTATATTTAATTTGTCTAGTTATTTACAACACTCTTGAACATAACCTAGTATTATGAGCATCTACAGTTAGATACGTGAAAGTTATAGTAACACCATAAGAGTATCTACAGTAGTTGATAAGACAAAAAGTTTAGTTCCCCATCATCTTACAAACACAAAAAGGAAGAACATGTCGTACGATAGGTTATCTCTTAGTGTTATCTCTAACAATTAACATTTACGTGCTTATGAATTACCAACATTGAACTGAAAACGTGTAATTAAGACGAGAAAATCCATAGAATGGTGAAATTTTGCTTATCTTTCTTTATAACATATCCTCACGTATGTAAGAGAATAGAAACCTCTCGTTTATTTTGCTCTCACCTATATCTACATCAACGCTGATTCTAAGACAACACTATTGTACTACGTCTGATCATACATATCCTCTCCTACAACACCACAAAGCGCAAAGGTCCGGAGCTTTCCGCATGGGATGATGCTGTAGCTCGCATCCAAAGCGTAGCGTCCAAATCACACGTACCACTAAAAGTGGCTAGGTCGACCAAAACTAACGTGTTTAGAATGTCCTTAAGCGCATCCGCAAAAAAAAAAGATGCCCTTAGGCATGTGCAATGCATAGCCTCAAGGTAATGCCTCACATGCCATGTAGGATCGGATATGACGTAAAGTAGGTTCGGATAGGGAATCGGGATCCTCTTCAGGAGGCGGGTGCTTGAAGAGAAAATGTGTGGTCCGGTGACAAAAGCTGAAAAGGTTGGAGTGAAAAATAGAGATGCATGTGTAATAGTCTTTATTTTCTATTTCTTAATGAGGCCCACTAGTGGCAGCTTGCATTGGGGAGGAAAAATAGATGTAGATACCTCAAATTACTTTTTGTCATGGGGCATATGAATCCATATGGCACCATTGTACATGCCCTTATGCGAGAGCAGCCAAGCAAAGCCTCGGTGGACGTTGGCCCGTACGCAACACGAGAACCGCGTGAGCGAGCGCCTGCCCGATCATCCCTTGGTCGACGCAAACGACGCACCCGGTCCGTAGTCGGTCGCGCTGTACCACCCCAACCTGGGATGTCCCGCACAGTCGCACACTCGCACGTACGGTGTGCCGCTTGGCTTTGGCAGGAAATCCCGTCTCTGTCACTCCGTGGGCATTTCTGCGAAGGCTGCCGAACGGCATCCTGCGCAGCTTGATTTTTCAGCAGCTAGCACTGCATCAGCAACAAAACATCAAGGGAGCCGGGTTTTTTTTTAAAAAAAAAAAATCTGGTTCCTACGAAAACCCGGGCGTTTCAGACATGCTTAACCACGGTACCACGCCGGACGTGCATATCGCAGACGCCATGCACGTGAACCCGCAGCGCCAGAAGAAACACGCATGGTGGATGTACTGCGTGCGCACAGTATACAGACGTACGTAGCGTAGCGTACGGCCCTCGTCGAGGACCACACGCGCGCGCGCGCGTCGATCGACCGACAGTGGCACAGCGCAGTGCCGCTCCTTTTCGTACGTGCCCCTGGCAAGCTGGCGAAGCTCAGAGCAACAGCCAGACAGGCTCGACAACAACGGCTTATCTCCATCGATCCACTGTAGCACGTTTGCCGCTGCACGCCGGCGAGGCGATCGACGACGCGAGCCTGCCCGTCACCACAATTTAACCACCCGGCTCCGCCAAGGCAGCCGCCGAACTTCATCCGGAGATGAGATGGATCTCCCGGGATGCCGTTCGCTCCTCGCCAGTTCCGGGATTACGTACATTGGGGTGATTTTCTCCGTTGAGTTCGACCATACATTAGCTGTTGCTCGATCCCATCCCAGGGAAGCGTGAGCTGTCGTGACACAGACAGACGTGCACGTAATGTGCGGCGGCGTCAGGATATTGGCAGCCGCAGCTATCATATCAATCAGCATTCCCCTCCCCTCCCCTCCTCCGTCATGTTCAATTTCGGGCTTGGTTTTCTCCGTGATTTGAGTCGTCCATCAAATGCACCAGCTAGCTGGACCGAGACGCTGGAGGAATACATATTTCGGCAACCATATGCTGGAAGGAAACGTACGCCGGCCGGAGCAAGGCAAGGAGTAGGGATGCCCGTGTGCTGGCGGCATGGACTAGTGGCTGGTGTTGGTGTGCACCGCGAGCCGGCCGCGTGTGGCGTGGATGACAGCATTTAGCCGGCCGGCATCCAGTCGGTTAAGGTTGCCCAACCGCGACGTCTTTTTTGGGATAATGGAAAGAGGTTGAAATTTCCACCTCTTCATTCTCACAGCTGCAAAACAGCTCAGAAACCGCGACATGTCACATGGACTTTTTTATTTTCACGTCGACTTTGACACTGATAGCTAGCGCATCTATGTGGGTGGTGGTGCGCGCGTGCTCTTGGTCAAACGGGAATGCTCGTGCTCATGAGCAATTCGACAAGAAAAACAGCTGACATCGAACAAGCATACCCATTGCGATGCGTTGATAAGTTGAACATCATGTTAGTGCTCAATTATAGGCAGGGTACAATCGACTCACTACTTCACTTTGACTATGCATCAACCAGCGGGCATGATGTGTGGGATGGCAACATTTTTCTTAATTAACGACATGAGGCGAATATTTTGCCTTTGTTTCAAAAACGCTATGCATCAACGAGGCCATTCAAATCGCAATGCCTTGACTTGTACTCCCTCCGTCCCAAAATTCTTGTCTTGGATTTGTCTAGTATCCGTATCTAAACAAATCTAAGACAAGAATTTTGAGACGGAGCGAGTACTTCAATAGCTATAATTAGGAAATATGTTCACTCATAGGAAGCCTAATTAATGAGAAAAAACACCGTGCTACTTTTGGTACATGATATGACTCTTGTCGCCAGATCTGAAATAGGGTGTTGATTTTGGCCCACAATGTTGATTATAGTACTCGTTGAACATAAATTTAGCATGTATATATGATTGGGGGACAACATATATTGTACAATTTATTTACGGGCACTATACTAAAGAACTAAACACATAGACGCATAAAGGGCCTCTTTGGTTCAGAAGATTTCTGAAGCATATGGCTACGTCAAACATAACAATCGAATGTCACGGGATGTTGAGTCATACTACTACATGAATTAAAAACACGATAGTGTGTAATAGATTGTTTGGTTGCCCAGCAGAAAAAACACACATACATTTTTCTGAAGGACTGATGTATCACATATGTCGTGTTTATCATAGAAAAACAACGGAAATTTTTCATGAGGTTGAACTAAAAAAATAGTTTGACATTATATACTAAATAGGCCTTATAATACAAGTGCAGTGTTTTGATGCTCTCTTTTTTGAAACATTCAAAAATCGCATTTTAAAGTTTCAAAACTTTTCAAAAAAGAAAACACCTATTTGTCTTGTTTGTGTAGCTCACGTGTTAATGTAGTTCGCCGTGAAAACTTGCACACATGACGTATACATACATCCACATGATACTATGATGTTTTCCCCCAGAATTTTTTAAGCATCGAGGCATGTTTTAGAAAATATCAAAAACAAAAACGAGCTCCATGGAGCTCGAGCATCAAAA
Source organism: Aegilops tauschii subsp. strangulata (assembly GCF_002575655.3). Lineage (NCBI taxonomy): Eukaryota > Viridiplantae > Streptophyta > Magnoliopsida > Poales > Poaceae > Aegilops > Aegilops tauschii. The sequence continues at coordinate 494,737,038 of NC_053039.3, forward strand.
GACATTTCTGTTGTAAGAGCACCGATGGTTCTATTTTGCTCTAAGAAACGTGATCCTACAAGAATTACTATGGAATCTTTATGAACCAAAGAGGCCATAAAAATGAAAACAGTAAATTTTTTGGTCTATTTTTTCAAGTTAATTTGGCACTTGCAAGCCAAGATCGAAACATTTTGTTCTTATCCGATATGCGAGGCCAAAACCTCATCTCATCTGGGAAACTGGGCGTCCGTTTTTCGAAACCCACGTCCGAAAACGAACCGCTTCTCTCTCCTTTTCGAAAGAAAGGTACAGCGGTGGCTGGCATGGGGCGCTCCTCTTTACCCGAAAGGAGCGGACCGGGCCGGCCCCATCCACGCCCGATCGCCAGCAGGCGCGGGAGCAGAGCAGACGACAGCCGAGGAAGGAAGGAAGTCGCTGGGCGCCAATCCCAACACCTCCTCCAACGCTAGGCTCACAGCCTAGCCGGTAGCCAGCCCCACACTCCCATCGCACACCCTACTGGTGCTGGCCTCGCTGCGCGGCCGGTGGGTGACTGGTGGGCGTGCCGGATGGGCAGGGCAGGGAGACCGGCCGTACTCCCCCACCACACCTGCCATTGCCATGCCCCCACCCCTCATGCACCTCATGGCTGTGCCGTGCGTTCCCTGTTCCTCCGCTTCACAAGTCCTTTTCCTTCAAAAAATAAGGGCAACCTTGCTTGCAGGGTTGCCTTGACCAGTTGCTCCTCCAAGGTTCCAAAGGCCAGGCCATGCTTTGGTTCATCTGAAAACCACAGTTGTGGACAGTCGTTTCTGCTACCATTTGCAAAAGCATGTCGCATGGCAATAATGCTTTGGATTTTGGTTTATCCTCTGCTACCATTTGCAAAAGCATGTCTCAATCGCAAATGAGTACTACTAGTTCATCTTTTCACATCTTGTGTTCTACAAAGGTCAAACTTGAAATGGAGTAGTAGGAGGGAGGAGTAGTAGATCACAAAGGCTCTCGGTTTCATTTCATTGATAGAGGGAAACACAGCTAGCAAAGGAGGCTAAAAGTGGAGTAGCCAACTAAAAAATCACAACCACACCACACTGCCGCTCACAAAAAAGAAGGCGATCTGAACCAACTACTACTAACCCATCGCCAAGATCGAACTGCTACGGCCGCAACCAACTAAAGAACCAGCTAAATTCTCGGCTACTTTGTACAGTTTGCTCGTCGGATCGGAATGAGATGTTTGCCGCCCGGCCGCCGGCGGTCACCGGAGGACGTCCGACCGCAGGTGCGAGAGCTCCTTCCTGAGCTTGTGCGAGAAGAGCCTGCACGCGTCCATGCTCAGGTCCACGGCCGCCGCCAGGGCCACGAACGCCGCCGCGTCCTCCGCGCACCCGACGTGCGCCACCCCGACCTCCACCGTGGGCTTGCTGCACCGACCCTCGCCTTCCACCGAGGCTGACATGACAAAGCCGCGGTAGTTCCCCAGAGGCCACTGGCTGAAGTCGCCGCTGCCACGCGGGCTGCAGCCCGGGGTGCTCCCCCGGCTCAGCGGCTGCGCGGCGGTCAGGTCGAGCGCGAACTTGCCGCCCTTGGACGCGGCGATGGTGGAGTCCGCGATGGGGACGGCGTGGTCCACGCCGGGGACGAGGAGGTCGAAGCGGTAGCCGAGGCTGTCGGACGACCCAGCCCCGCCGCGCTCCCGCCAGCACTCGAGGCGGCCCCACGGCTCCCACGCGCCGTCGCCCGCGGGCCGGAGGATGAGCCACGCGCCCGGGTTGGAGCGGCTCACGCGGTCCGTCCCCGGCGAGGCCACGAACGGGGTCACCATGGAGGCGAGCGCGACGGGGGAGCCCGAGAGGTCGTGCACCGTGACGGACCACCCCTTGCGCTCCTTCCCGGCCGCCTCCCGCTCCGTCTGCGCGACGGACCTCCGCAGGTCGCTGTTGGTGCGGCAGCCGAACTTGCAGGTGAACATGGGCTGCTTCATGCTGCCCCGGACCTGCATCACCTGCGGGCTGCACTCCGGCTCGCCGTCGAACTCGAACACGAACCGCGGGTCGGGCTCGGCGCGGACGGTGAGGCTGAGCTCCGCGGCCGCGGACCCGCCGCCCTTGCCGCCAGCCCCGCGCCTCCCGACGGAAATCCAGCCGCTGTGCAGCACCGCGGGCTTGGCCTCGGCGCCCTTGAGATCCAGCGAGATGGTGGCCTTCCCGAGCAGCCGCCCGGAGCTGACGCCACATGTAGTCCCCTTGCGGCCGGCGTAGACGGACACCTTGAGCGTGGCGGCCCCGCGGGAGGGGGAGAAGAGCGAGGGCTTGCGGGCGAACCACTCCAAATCGGCCTTGGAGAGGTGGAAGGCCGCGGCGAGGGCGCCGGACGGGGGCTGCTCGGCGGCGGCGTCGGAGAGCACGAGCGGGGCGGCGGCGGTCTGGCAGGCCATCTTGCCGAGGCGGATCTTGATGTAGCAGGGCGAGGTGGAGGGGTGGACGCCGGCGCCGGCGCCGGCGGCGGGCGGGGCCACCGGCATTCTGAGGGCGAGGTTGCCGACCAGCACCCGCACGAACGGGCACGGGTCCATGGCGCCGATCGGCCAGGCAGGGTTGGATCCGCGGCGAGCGGAGGAGGCGAGGGCGTGGGTTTGGCTCGGCTTGGAGACCCGGGAGATAAGGTGGGAAGGAGGGAGAGAGATTGGCGGGTGTATATGGGGCGGGGGGCGCGCGGCCAGGCTGGATCCCGCTGAGCCATGGCTGTAACCGTACACCACACCAGTCGACCCGGCTGGCGATCGCTCTCTGCTGGGGGCGCGGTGTCAGTGGGGGTGAGGGGCGGGGTGGTGTGTGGGGGGTGAAGGGCGTGGGCGAGCTGGAGCCTGGACGGATGGGTCCGAGAGTGGTTGTGCGGATGCCGCGCTGTGCCAGACGCTTGGTTTGGTTTGGTTTGGTTTCATTCCTTCTTTTTCTCGGCTGGGAGTGGGCCTAAGCACGCAATAGCTGGGCCAGCCGGCAAGTGGCTGGTTTAGCTCGGGTTCCACTGTCAGAGGTAGCATAGGTACTGTATTTTGAGAGGAACAGTGTCTTTCTACAATGTTGTCGATGCATTTTACATTTTTACTCGTATATTCGTAGAAGAAAATAGCAATGTCATGGCTAATGCTCCAAAACATTGGGTACGCCAAATTGATCAAGAAAACATTGGGTATATAATTGAATTTGTATTCGAACCAATTTTAAAGTACATGACTCACGATGGTTAAATAACTCAGAAATTCTCTGGCCATTTCTACAAAATAGCAAAGGATGTGCAAAAATATTGATAGATGTATACATATAGCACTTCCTTGTCGCAAGAGTTCAAACCCTAGCTTTTTTTTTCGGATAATATTTGCATTACTCACAATCAAGAATTACACTGACAATGTCCAGAGGTTCATTTGGATCAAACCCAAGCCACACAACTCTTCGGCATTGTGATCTTCCAAAACTTGCCAGGAAATGACTGGCATATTTTTTTGTGCGTCAAACATGAGTAATACAAGAATTACGCTCGGTCAAACTTTCTTTCATCTCCTTTATCAAAAAGACATATTTTGATCTATTGGTATCTCCACTTTGCACCATCTTGACTGCTTCCATACTGTCAGATTCAATATAAATTGGTAGATTGCTCCGCTGCACGCCAAAGCATTAGCCCCCCGCGCCCGTATAGCAAGAATCTCGGCCTATGGAACATCATCGCAATCAAATAAATACATGCATGAGCTGAAGACAATATTACCTCCAACGTCTCTCTCAAGATCATTCTTGTGCCGACAACCCCATTTAACATAGACCCATCTGTGTTCAGCTTCACACGTTCAGCCGTCGGTGATTCCACGGGCTAAGGACCAACCGCTTTAAGGTGGGTAGAGCTTTTGAACTAGGTGTCGTACTCATCAATTAGCTCATAATTTGTTCATCACTTGTCTAAATTTAACGCTATATTTTGTATCAATGTTGTTGTACGTCAACCTGCCCCGCTTACATCCCTAGTACCCACATGAATCTTCAAGCCTTGTTACCCCTGTGTGAGTGTGAAAATGTGCATCTACACGTTGTGCATGAGTGCATGGTATTGTTCACATCATGACATTTTTTGCTAGCAGCCTAGCAAGACAAATGTCGCTACTTCTATGGCATCACTTTCATGCCACGCTTGCATCATGTCCGGATACTTATCCATTATTTTGCCTTACCACATTATCTAAAAACATTTTTTGCCAAGTTCTATCAACATGAGCTTAATCAAACTTTAAATGCATGCCGCCACCATGGTCCATGGCTACGATAGGTGTACGTAAAACACAAATCTTTGGCGAGATCGAAATTTAGCTTTATATCTTCCAAAATACCTAGTCAACACAACCATAGCAAATATAGCTGTAATGACTAATGACTCGAGGCATTGTCCAGAAATTAAATAATTAAACAAGTTTTCTAATAAATTAACATAGTCAAAGCATGACTATGATCGCATCGGAAAAGCAGTAACCACCACTAGCTCAAGGCCAGCTATGGCACACCCCCCTCCACCTGGGATCATCAGTATACAAATGATCACTATTTTACTAGAGCAACGGGATCGCAACCGTGCCAGCGTCGTGTGGACTGTAGAAGTGCGGCAGTAGAAGTGTATTTTGCGCTGGCGCCGGAAGCATTTCACGTTGGGATCTCAGGTACCCGGCGTCGTCGCTTGCGGATCGCTGTCATGTGCTGCAGGGCGACAGCGTGCGGCCTGCGAGCTTTTGCACGAGCGCCCGCACGCCGAATGTTTTCAAGAGAAGAATCCAATGCTAGCTCCAAGCGGGCCGCACGACCCGTTCATCCAAAGCTGGTGGGTGTGGGTGTCAGTCAGCTCACTCGCCCACTGCCGTGCCCGGCTGGAATCCAGGTACTATCGCCGCACGGAAAACCCTTTTACTAATCCCGATCGATCCGGCGCATGCGCGCGCGCATGTGAGAGCACAGCGCGGCAGAGAGGAGATGAACTGCACGCACGGGCGCCGGAGCAATTGGCATTAGAAAAGCGCCTGTGCGTGCCGACGTGCCGTGCCGCGCTGTCCGCGACGCACGGTGGATGGCCTGCACATATCCGTAAGCCGTCGTTAATCATTCATTTCCCTCCAGCGCCATAAACTAATCCGAACCACTGTACCTTCTCTCGATCGTCCACGGGTGCAGCCCGCCCTCGCCCTCGCCCACGGAAAGCGGTGCAACTTGCGCTGCGCGGGCCCGCATGGCAGCGAGAACATGTGCGATCTTGACGGATGAAGGAGGAAGAGGCGTGGTGGAGCGGGAACGGTGCGCTGGCTGCGGCGTCGTTGGAGTCCAGGCTGGGGACAGCTGGGGGGGATGGGCACAGCGGGAGGGAGGGCCCTAGGTGGCGCTATCCGCCTCCGGAATTCAGATTCCGATCTCGCCTCGCCCCGCCCCGATAAAATTCCGGGCCGCGATTGGCCGATCGCGCCGGGGCGGGACGGGACGGGGCCTAGTGGGTGCTGGACTGCGGGCGCGCGCTGTGTTGTGCGCCAGCGCTTCGACCACCTGTCCCAGCGGGGCGCCCGGGCCGTTCCGATTGATTTTCGTCGAGTGCTCCGGAGCCCGGACCGATGGCGAAGCTTCCCCGCCCTGCGTCCACATCCGCGGCGTCGGCTGCTTCGGGCGGTGACGCCGCGACACCTGTGCTGTGGAATAACGGCGTGTGCATCACATGGATGATCGTGGTAGCCTTTTCTCCACGGGCCTGTCACGTTGCGGGAGGGTTCATCCGGCCGAACAGTTTTTGTCCGGCTGCACTGGCGAGCAGGCATCTCCTTCCTTCTCCCACATCGTGTCGCCGCCAGGTTAGCACAAAGGCTGTGGCCGGGACTGGGCCTCTGATTCTAAGATGATGGACACGTGCAGGTGTGTGGGCAATCGGGCAGCAAGCAAGTTTGCGAGTCCATGACGAAATGGATACGTACGTAGTCACCTCGCTGCACACTGCCATTAGGTGATTCTTCAGGCCTTTGGGCCAACCAGTTTAGAACAAGAGGGCAGCAGAAAGATTATCGCCCTGCGTAATGGAAAACCGCTAATACGGTGGTACGTTTTTCTTTTTCCTATTTATAATTTCGCCAAAACAATGCTCTAGTAGGTTGAAATCCATAGGGGAGGATCTGAACAAAACTGTGACATGGCTCCACAATGGCGCCCTCAGGTTGGTAGGTTGAGTAGCAGGGCAGGATAAGAGGAGAAGAGATCATGACAAGAGAAAGGATAAGAGTAAGGGATGTGGGGTATCTGCTCCCGAACTCAAATGCTCCCTCATAAATAGTAAAATGAAAAAAATTAAAAAAAATTCAATTTGTGGTTAACTTTGACAGAGGTTTTGTATGCTTGCAAAATTTCAGCACAAGATGACATTCGTTGATGTTGTGGCGAAAAAAAACCGATGCTCCAAAGTTGCTAGTTTTGAAAATAGTTTGGACCGCTGATTTTAATTTTTTTCGCCACGACTTCCACAAAAGTCATTTCGCGCCGAATTTTGGTATGCATGCAAAAAAATTGTCAAAGTTTGCCACACAAAAATTTCAGATTTTTTGATTTTGCTTTTACTATTTTTGGATTTTGCTGTTTATGAGGGAGCATCTGAGCTCGGGAGCAGAATATGACTTTCGAAGATTAAGTGAGCTTACCTACGACTCTCGGCTGAACAGTTCAGTACAAATACGTTGTGCGACCTCAACCATTGAGCTGCCATCGAGGATCAAGCTCGACGAGCTGGGGCTGGGGGTGAGGGGAGTTGGTGATGAGGACGATGGTGAGTCGGTGGGGAAGGAGGAGGAGCTCGTCGACAAGCCGCTAGCCTACCACTGCCTGTTGTTGAGCTTGGAAGGAAAGAAGTGGGGAGGGAAAGAATGGGGCGTCGGAGGACTAGGGTTGCGCCATTATTACCTCTTAAGAGCATCTGCAACCAACCACAATTACCTAATCTGTCCGGGCGCATCCGTGGACGATGACCGAGCAGGCATCCAAAGTCCACGTCCATAATCGGATCCATCAAACCAAATCATCAAATCCATACTAGTCTCATGCAACGATAAATTTTACATATGTAGTTCACACATGCCATTGGACTACCAAAAATTGACGTGCTCTATTAACTACGAATGATACGATAATGTAAATAGTTCATCCATGGTTGCCTTTTCCCTTTCGCTTGCCGTCCCCCGTGCGATAGTAGCCGTTGAAGACGCAATTCAAATCGAGGCAAATCTGCTCGCTGCCAGAGCTGTCCGATCCATCATCATGCTTGTCCTTCTCCTCCTTGGGGGCAGTCTGGGCATGGCACAGACAACACTGCTTTGATCTTTAGCCATCGCCTTGACCGCCCTCCTACGCAGCTTCTTGGCTATGCAGGCACGGAGGGCTTCCTCCACCTATGGCTCGTGGGCTGCCGCCGCCGCCACCTCCGCTTGAAGGCGCGCCGCAGCTTCGCGCGGCCGGCACACTGCACCTCCTCCTTGTTTTGGCCGCGGACCATGGAGGCAGATATGGCCGCGAATATGGCTGCAGATCATGTGGACGAAGCGCCACCGAAATGGTTCCGCTGGCACAACGGGGTTGCCCTGCCATGTGGTGGTCTCCGATACCGGCTAGGCCGCGGTCACACGACGTGATCCACCGGCCCCGGCGGATCCTAGTGCCATTTGCGCTATGGATTCCCGCCAGATCGATGAAACCGCATGAGGATGCACTCCTCCCGAGATTGTCAGAGAGCAGCGAGACGCCCATATGCTCCTCGGAACTGCAAGGGATGAGCTCCCAGTCCTCGAATTCAGACATCACGAAGTAAGTTCCGGTGACTGTCATGAAGGACGGAACTTGGGTATTGTGGGAGGGGAGTGGAGTGGAGTGCTGCTAGTGTTTCATCCAGAATGCGGATAGGGTCTAATTTATGTGGGGTCGACCACAGTTGGCCGAATCCGACGTGGCAGGCGCGTCCAGGCGTCCTCATATCCGCTACACATATGGGTTGGATATGGTAAGCATTGGCCAGTTCAGGCGTTTGGGCCGGATTTGCCAGCCACGGTTGGGTTGCAATTTCGTGACCGGTCAATGACAGGGTAGCCCACCCGGATTTTAGGACGGATACGAGGGGTCCTGCTGTATCGTATCCAAAACGCATCGGTCAAGCATACATAAGTTGTTTTAAGAGTTAAATACACTCTGAGTGCCTAAACTTGTCATGTGCGGTCAGTTTAGTGCCTAAACTTGCAAAATACACAAAAGTGATGCCGCAACTTGTCCCGTGGTTCAAATAGAGTGCCTCCAGACGTATTCCGGGTATGCACCGCCCGCGTGGCACGCCAGCGTGTCACCGGCCCACATGTTAGTGGCTCGGGGCGACCGAGGGGCTGGGTGAGGCGCACAGCCTGGTTGTTAAGCAGAAAACCCCCTGGGCTTTAATTAATTCTCTCAAAAAAGCCCTCGATCTGTATAAGACTCGATCCCCAAATCCGCCTGATTTGAAAAACAGAAACCAAATCCCTAAACCTAGGTAGGCGACGGCGGCGGCGGTAGTGGAATTCTTTGGTTGCTCGCCAGCGACGAGCAGTTGAATGAGAGTAGGAGGCCAGGGCGCGGTGGGAGTATGATACGTCTCCAACGTATCTATAATTTTTTATTGTTCCATGCTATATTATATTCTGTTTTGGATGTTTAATGGGCTTTATTATACACTTTTATATTATTTTTGGGACTAACCTATTAACCGGAGCCCCAACCCAAATTGCAGTTTTTTGCCTATTTCAGTGTTTCGTAGAAAAGGAATATCAAACGGAGTCCAAACGGAATGAAACCTTCGGGAACGTGATTTTCGGAACAAACGTGATCCAGAGGACTTGGAGTCTACGTAAAACAATCAACGAGGAGAGCACGAGGCAGGGGGGCGCGCCTACCCCCCCCCCCCCCCCAGGCGCGCCCTCCACCCTCGTGGGGCCCTGATACGTCTCCGTCGTATCTATAATTTTTGATTGTTCCATGCCAATATTCTACAACTTTCATATACTTTTTGGCAAGTTTTTATAGTATTTTTGAGACTAACATATTGATCCAGTGCCCAGTGTCAGTTCCTGTTTGTTGCATGTTTTTGTTTCGCAGAATATCCATATCAAACGGAGTCCAAACAGGATAAAAACGGACGGAGATTATTTTAGGAATATTCGGAGAATATGGGAAGAAAAATCCATGCGAGACGGTGCCCGAGGGAGGCACGAGGCAGGGGGGCACGCCCCACCCCCCTGGGCGCGCCCCTGACCCTCATGGACTCCCCGTAAGGCGGTTGATGCCCTTCTTCGGCCGCAAGAAAGCTAATTTTTAGGAAAAATCACGGCGAAGATTTCAGCCCAATCGGAGTTACGGATCTCCATATATATACAAAACGGTGAAAGGGCAGCAGATCAGAACGCAGAAACTGAGAGAAACAGAGAGACAAATCCAATCTCGGAGGGGCTCTCGCCCCTCCCATGCCATGGAGGCCAAGGACCAGAGGGGAAACCCTTCTCCCATCTAGGGAGGATGTCAAGGAAGAAGAAGACGAAGGGGCCCCCTCTCCCCTTCTCTTCCGGTGGCGCCGGAACGCTGCCGTGGCCATCATCATCACCGCAATCTTCACCAACAACTTCACCGCCATCATCACCAACCCTTCCCCCCTCTATGCAGCGGTGTAACCTCTCTCTTACCCGCTGTAATCTCTACTTAAACATGGTGCTGAACGCTATATATTATTTCCCAATGATGTATGGCTATCCTATGATGTTTGCGTAAATCTGTTTTGTCCTATGGGTTATTTGATGATCAAGATTGGTTTGAGTTGCATGTTTTATTATTGGTGTTGTCCTATGGTGCTCTCCGTGTCGCGCAAGCGTGAGGGATTCCCGCTGTAGGGTTTGCAATATGTTCATGATTTGCTTATGGTGGGTGGCGTGAGTGACAGAAGCACAGACCCGAGTAAGTAGGTTGTTTTCGTATGGGATAAAGGGGACTTGATGCTTTAATGCTATGGTTGGGTTTTACCTTAATGATCTTTAGTAATTGCGGATGCTTGCTAGAGTTCCAATCATAAGTGCATATGATCCAAGTAGAGAAAGTATGTTAGCTTATGCCTCTCCCTCAAATAAAATTGCAATAATGATTACCGGTCTAGTTATCGATTGCCTAGGGACAAATAACTTTCTCGTGACAACAAGCTCTTTACTAAAACTAATTTAGTTGTGTCTTTATCTAAACAGCCCCTACTTTTTATTTACGTGCTCTTTATATTCTTGCAAAACTATCCAAAAACACCTACAAAGTAGTTCTAGTTTCATACTTGTTCTAGGTAAAGCGAACATTAAGTGTGCGTAGAGTTGTATCGGTGGTCGATAGAACTTGAGGGAATATTTGTTCTACCTTTAGCTCCTCGTTGGGTTCGACACTCTTACTTATCGAAAGAGGCTACAATTGATCCCCTATACTTGTGGGTTATCAAGACCTTTTTCTGGCGCCGTTGCCGGGGAGCAATAGAATGGGGTGAATATTCTCGTGTGTGCTTGTTTGCTTTATCACTAAGTAATTTTTATTTGCTGTTCTTAGTTGTTTTCTATCTTTAGTTATGGGTAGGAAACGTAAAATACCAAAAAAATTAGTTGTACCTACTGAACCAATGATTGAAGAACCACTCAAAATCTATCACACTCCTGAAGCTTATTACTTGGATCATCTTCGATCCCTATGTGCTCGTGCTAAAACCCCAACTAGCTTACTTGAGGGCAAATCTTTAGATGAGCATGCTTGTTATGTGCGACACCGTATATCTGAAAAAGGGAAACTTTTACTGGGTCAAATTCATCGTTTGCAATGCTATGCTTGGAATTTATGTGAAATATTTGATTTTCTTGTTGTTCTGAAAACCCTAAGAAACACCTTCCCTACCAATGTGAGTTTATTGATAATGGAATCGTATCTTCGTATGCTAAGGGTGTTTATAATTACTATGATTTTCAACAAATTGAAGAATTTGTTGCTTGTAAGGGTGCTTACGAAATTGCTTCTTTGATTGAAACGTATGATGCTACTCTTTACAAATCTGAAAATTTTGCCATACTTAAATATTGCTATGATAATTATGCTTCTAATGCCTATGTTGAACCATATATTGAGGACTGCTCCGCTGTCCAAGAAGAGACTACTATTTTGCAGTAGTCTATGGAAGAAGAAATTGATGAAACTGTGAGCTTATTGGATGAAAAAGATGATGAGGAGAGCGAAGAACAAAAGGAGGAAGAGCGGATTAGCTACACGTGCCCACCTTCTAATGAGAGTAACTCTTCAACTCATACATTGTTTAATTTCCCTTCGTGCTTACCAAAGGATGATTGCTATGATGATTGTTATGATCCCGTTGATTCTCTTGAAATATCCCTTTTTGATGATGCTTGCTATGCTTGTGGCCAAGATGCCAATATGAATTATGCTTATGGAGATGAACTTGCTATAGTTCCCTATGTTAAACATGAAATTGTTGCTACGCTCCCCCCTCCGGCAGGGTGCCGGAACAGGGTCCCGATTGGTTTTTGATGGCTACAGAGGCTTGCGGCGGCGGAACTCCCGATCTAGGTTATTTTCTGGAGGTTTCTGTATTTATAGGAATTTTTGGCGTAGGTCTCACGTCAGGAGGGGCTCCGAGTCGTCCACGAGATAGGGGGACGCGCCCAGGGGGGTGGGCGCGCCCTCCACCCTCGTGGACGGCTCGGGACTCTTCTAGCCCAACTCTTTTACTCCGAGGGCTTCTTTTGGTCCATAAAAAATTATCAAAAATTGGCACGTCAATTGGACTCCGTTTGGTATTCCTTTTCTGTAAAACTCAAAAACAAGGGAAAAAACAGAAAACTGGCGCTGGGCTCTAGGTTAATAGGTTAGTCCCAAAAATCATATAAAATAGCATATAAATGCATATAAAACATCTAAGATGGATAATATAATAGCATGGAACAATCAAAAATTATAGATACGTTGGAGACGTATCATCCATTCTTATCTTGTTTCTCTTCTGGCTCTTTCTTCCTATTTTTCTTTGGCCTACCCATTACTTTTGTGTATATAGGTGGGAAGACAGGGATGCCATGCAACTTTTCCCACTTCTTCATGTCACTCATAGGCATCAGGTTCCATCCATAGCAATCCTTATAGTTTTCCACTGTATAGCACTCATGAACCATGCTCTCTGGTTCAATCCTCTCGTGCCTGAAACATGCAATAGCATGATGGCAAGGTATGGCAGATAGCTCCCATCTCTTACATTCACAGCTCTCTTCCATCCAGAATATAACTGCGAATCAATACAATTGGATCAATGATTATGTAGGCAGAATAAAAAGAGGAATACATTTAGCAACATAGTAGCATGGATTATGTTGGCAGAAAGAGGAATACATCCACATTTACCAATAAATATGTGGATTATAAAAAATGAATGCATCTACAAAAGAGGATTTTGGATCAAACCTGTTGAAAACTTCACTCATGTTGTTTAGAAGGATGTCACATTTGCTGAAAGGGGAAAAATGCTTTGATCCATGTTTTAGGTGCCAACTTCTCCACCCACTGGTATGCAGCAAGGCTAAGTTCCTTCATCTGCTCCATGTTCTTACTATAAGCAATTTCATGTGTAGATCTTGCTATTGCCCATAAATCATTCTTGAGTTGTTCTCCCTTGTGTATTTTATGAAAGTTCTGGTAGATGTGCCTAACACAGTTTCTGTGTTCAGCATAAGGGAAAACTTTTTGCACTGCTGCTATTAAACCCTAAAAAGAAATGTCATTTGGTGAGTAAGTATTGTAAGCAGATGATTACCATGCAATAAATTAAAGAGGTAGCAAGTGCTAACCTTTTGCTTGTCACTCATTATTGTATATGGTGAAGAGTTGCTTATATTCAAGTCATCCTTCAAAGTGGCTAAGAACCACTCCCAACTATATGTTGACTCAACTTCACATAGCCCAAATGCTATGGGGAAATACAATCATTGGGATCAACACCAACTGCTGTAAGTAAGTTCCCTTTGTATCTAGTTTTTATGTGGCACCCACCGAGAAAGATGACTTGAATATAAGGTACCCTCTCTTACATGCATCATATGACCAGTACAGGGTTGAGAAGTGGTCTTTTGTTTCTTTAGTCCTATCATGAAAAACCTCCTTAGTGCACACGAAGAACTTGCTTCCTGGGTTAGTCCTCCTAAGCTCTTGGCCATAGTCCCACAACATATTGTATTGGTCATCATCTTCACCTCGAATTTGTTTAACTGCTTCTCTTCTTGCTCTTCCCAGCTTACTTCTCTTTGCAACCATGTTGAATTCCTGCTCCACTTTATCTGAAAACTTTCTCAAAGGCATCTTCTCATTGTCTCTGAATTCTTCTCTGAATTGTGCAGTCAGGAATGGTGCAGTCAAAGCTTTCAGATCCCAAGCCTTGGTGCATGTGTGATTGTCAAGGTATTTCTTTATCTGAATGCTAGTACTCCTGTTATCTCTGCCCGCCTTCAAGTACCAAGTACATCCAGGCTTGCATACTACCTCAAATTTGGTGGTCGTATTCCTTATCTTCTCAACCTTTACTCTGTTTCTTACACTGTATGCAACCACAACAAGCCTTAGCTCTTTCATATCACCAAAAAGCATGCCAACTCTAAAAGTTGGTGCTTTAAGGTCACTGGATGGATTGAATGTGCTGAATTTGTATCTAAGCTTGTCTCCTTCTTCTTTTGATAGGTTCAGATGACTGTCATCTAGGGCATCTTCAGGAAGTTCTCCTTCAAAGTCAGGCACAATCTCCTTCTGTCTATGGTCATCAACATCTTTGTCTACATTGCTCTCAAACAGATCATCATCACCTTGTGCTACTTCGTAATCACTCTCATAGAAATCCTCATCAGTTTCAACTTCTGCATCTACATGTTCGTCACTACTGTCACCTGCATCTTCAGCACTACTTTCATCACTGTCACAATTGCCATCTTCTTCCTCAAATTCTCGATATGGAACCCTTGAGCTACAGCCCTCACCAAATGACATGAATCTCTTTGCTTTCTTGTAGTTACATCTCATCTCTGTTGCAATTTCTGGTTTCTCAAAGTTGTCCACATTTTCTTTTCCCTTTGCCGACTTAACTGGAGTAATAACCCTTGGCAGCTCAGGCATCCCCTCTACCAACACATCATCATCAGTTACTGACTCCAGGGTGTCACCATGGTCTACAAGCAAGACCAAGTTCTTGTGATCCACTGTTGCAGCAATCATAAGGGCAATGTGTGCATCACATGCAATTAACTGAAGGCCATCACACAAAGACTTTCCAGGTTTGCTCCAATACACATCTATTTTGGACACAGCACTGTCATAGCCCAATTGGAGAAGAAAAACATCAATCCATAGAACTGACCAAGTATCACTGTCGCAGCTATCAAACCAGTCCACTTCTTGATCCATGTAGGTCATGTTGCTATCACTTCCACACAAAAAACCTTTGTGATCTATCTCAACTGAAAACAGTCCATCAAATTGCCTGCATTATGAAATAGCACATACTTTCAGTTAAATGCATTGCACACATTGAGAAAAATTCAGTTAAATGTACTGCAAACATTCAGACATATTCAGTTAACATACTGCGCATAACTTCAGTTAAATGCACTGCACACATTTAGACAAATTCAGTTAAATGTACTGCACAAATTCAGTTAACAGAGTTGACACATTCAGAGTCCGCGCACATTCAGTGAACACCATTCAAATTTACTACATGAATCACACTACAACTCCAGTACTAATCTGAATCAATTTAACTAGAGGAATCATAGCACTTCTATACCCTGTTTCGATGGCCACATAACCAAGACCATCCCCTTTCAGAGAAAAAGTGCGCTGACTGATAACCCCCAAATAAACCCTAGCCCTATTTTGACGTGAAAAGGGCCCAATGCCGTCCACAGCAATCCGCATCTTGTAAATAACACGGATAAGATGAACATCAACCACGAGAAATCGAAGCCCATTACAGTGGTTAACCCTACCCTGTGATTACGTCGTACAGGCGCGAGAAAATTGAGAAGGAGGAACAGAGCGACGATAGGAACTGCCTCGCCAAGACGTCGACGACACGGGCCATCCATCGCCTCCGTCGCCGGCCGCCGTGCCGCGCCGCACCACCTCCGCCTTGGATTGATCGAGACTGAGGGAGAGGAAAGGAAAGGGATACGAAACGGTGGGGACTCTGAGCGAAGGAGCACGGGATTAAGGGTACCAAATAGAAAAACTAAACACGGTCCCTGTTCCCGCCGTTACAGGGGCTTTTTTGAGAGAATTAATTAAAGCCCAGGGGGTTTTCTGCTTAACAGCCAGGCTGTGCGCCTCACCCAGCCTCTATGTCGCCCCGAGCCACTGACATGTGGGCCGATGACACGCTGGCGTGCCACGCGGGTGGTGCACACCGCGGAATACGTCTGGAGGCACTGTATTTGAACCACGGGACAAGTTGCAGCACCACTTTTGTGTATTTTTGCAAGTTTAGGCACTAAACTAACCGCACAGAACAAGTTTAGGCACTCATAGTGTATTTAACTCTTGTTTTAAATAGTTTATATTCCCTGATGATCAGGGGGTAGATATCCATATCAGATACGTTATATCCAATACAGATACACTGTTTCTGCTCCCTCTGTTCCTAAATATTTGTCTCTCTAAAGATTTCAACAAGTGACTACATACGAAGCAAAATGAGTGAATTTACATTATAAAATATGTCTATATACATCCGTATGTGATAGTCCATTTGAAATCTCCTAAAAGACAAATATTTAGGAACGGAGGGAGTACGAAGCATCCATGCATCCTACTCCTAGATCACACATCAAATTCATATGCAATCGTATCACTAAGCTTTCTACTCTCTTTTTTTGAGGGAAAGCTTTCTACTCTCTTTTTTTTTGAGGGAAAGCTTTCTATTCTCTTTTTTGAGGTACACTAAGAATTCTACTTTATTCAGGAGGTGACGAAGGAATAATTCCACTCATGCTTGTTCACGCACAAATACAAAAGGACAGCAGAAAGCACACCTAACCCCTGGAGACGCTCGATTTTGACGATGTGATACATGCTCAAATTATGAGTGGGATACAGGTATCATTTGGCATCGTTGGCTGTCAGATCTGCCATTGGATGCTCCAGGTTTTTCACGATTAGAACAAGAGGGTGGCAAGAAATTGTTGGCCTCTGACGATTTCTAACCATCTGGGTGGCAAAATATGGGCGGTAGCAGGACAGTCGCGCATCGAATTCATATAGATGACCATTTAACAATTTGGGCGGTTTTTCTGTGACCAACGAATAATTCCACTAGTGCTTGTTTTGACCCGCACCTAATACTCAAGAGAAGCTCAGCATTGACAAGTGTTATAGATGACCATTTAACAATTACAGACATATTTTCTAGCTTAAGCAAAGTCAGGGCAGCTAAGGACAACTGTTCAACAAACGAAGAAGATCATAAACAACCACAGAGGGGATAGTAGAGCACAGCAGAGACTGATTAAGAACAGAAGCCAAGCAAGAAAGGTATGAAAACGAGGAATATAAAATTAGAGCATCAAAACAAAGCATGGCCGGCCTTCACAAAATAATAAAAATATAAGGATGCAGAGCAACCTTCTAACCATAATGGCACGACAGGAACAGAATTATCGGTTTCACATGCTCAAACAGCAGTCACTAACATGGTTTCATGGTTTTGTCACCAGGATTCAAACATTAATAGTAGTTCATTACATAGCTTATAGGATAAAGATCAGACTCGATGAAGCACCACAGTTCGTTGATAATTTCCTAGCCCTTGCTTCCTTTGAGGTTTCCATTCTTAACGGTACTGTTAAATAAGAGGAAAGATTCAGAGATCAGTATAAAGAGATTTTGATATGCAAAATAAAAGGCATACAGGTAATTAGTCGCACACAAACATTCAGGTATTCAGGCACAATAGCATATGAATCTGAAAAATAATTTACCCAAACCCAAAAATTGAAGCATAAAACCTACAGTTAATCAGACAAAAGTGGAAATGGAAACAACATTTTTCAATCATCTCAATTTTCTACTAAATCATAAAGTAGTTGTGTAAATATATACCTACTTAATAGATATTTGCACAATTGCAATACACTCAATGTGTTATGCATTGAAATGGGCCCGTATGCTCAAAAAATACTTGGCAGTTAAGGGTTAGTAAATAGTTGAAACTGGGGACAGATGCAACAGAGCAAGACTTATATTGGTGGGAGCAACAAACGGAGCTAGTATCATGTAGTCATGCACAACTCTGTCAGTTCCAAGATGCCTTATGGTTAATAGAAATTGCACACTGATCAAACAGATACAAAACATTGCAAGGCAAAACATGAGGTGATGATTGCAAAACTTGACCAGGTTTACTCTGGCAAGAGGAGCAACACACACATCTATTTTGAATAGATGAATCTAAGATGTCACACATTACACCACAGTATGTACCAACAAATGCCAAGAGAGGCTAAAACTGCTTGACCATACCAAGAGAGGCCTTGTAGACAGAGCATATATATTATTCAAAGCAAAGCATGGTGACATATACTAGTATTACTCGGCAGCCATCAAATTCAGGCACAGATTCAGGAAATCCACGGACAGTGTGGCGGCGCATACCTTGATGAAGCCGATGTCCTTGGCGTTGCTGCGGAAGCACTGCCTGCAGCACATCAGCCCGTACTTGCGGATCAGGCCATGCGAGTTGCCGCAGACACGGCTGCAAGAAAAGATCCAAACCACCACGCGTCACGACATAAAACCATCAAACAATCCAAGGCGCATGAATCATGCACATCGAACACGAGCATATAAGATTTAGAGCTAAGCTACGAGATTGCGCCACGGATCTACAGGTGCGGACATGGAACCGCCTCTTGCTACCGATCTAGGAGAGGGCGGGGTACAAGTTCCCAATCGATCAAGAGTAGGGAGTAGAGAGAGGATCATTACCAAACCCTGGATCCGGGGCCGTAGTTCTTGGGGTGCGAGTTCCAGACGTTCGAGTGTCCCATGGCGGCGGCGGCGGGGCGGCTTGCAACTGGAAACCCTACCTTTTGCTCTCGCCTGGCTAGAATGAGGAGGTCGGGTCGCGAGGGCGCCGGGTTTTCTATATAGCCTGGCAGGCTTCACTTGCTGGGCTCACTTGTACACTTGCGAAACTTTGCCGATCGATGGCCTTGCGGATACATGGGCTGGCCTCACAGCCCGTATTTAAGTAACCACGGCCCGGTAACTGGGGTGATCCATTTTTTTGGCGTCTTTTGTTTTTCAAACTCCAAATTTCGTAGTGTTCTTTTTATTCGCAAGAAAATTTCGTGGTGTTCTGTTCCCTCTTGGTGAACGACACCCACTGCAGACACGGCGTGTGATTTTAACGCTGTCTTCGGGAATCTCCGGTTTGCAACTGAAAAGATACTACCAACAAATACGGAGTACTAATGATGCTTAAAACTGTCAAAAAAGGGGGGAATTTCTAGAGATTGACAGAGCAGTCAGGAGTCTCTACACCGAGTTTTTAAATCTAAGCCGATACGACCGATATAGACTGATATATCAGTTTTAGGGCTCTAGGGATATAAATATAACATATTGGTTAGTAAATATCGTTTCCAGACATATTATCCAACATGAACCAAAATATCCCATCCGCATGTGTTAGTTTATCCCGCCGCCTGATGGTGCTTCTATCACTTTCATCATCGTGACACAAACAACCGGTATGAAGAACATGCCTGCTCATGTTTTTGTTTTGTTTTTGAATAAAAGCACCCAAAAGATATCTTAGATCTGGTTAATATTAAGAAAAACAAAGGCCAGTACAAAGAATAGACAAGTGAACGTAGAACGACTTGTACAAAATAAAATTACACTATTAAAAAGCATACTAGTCTTTTTCTTTCTTTGATTGTACACCGCCGGCCAGAGATTAAGAATTACACTGAACCAACAGCAAAGAAAAACGAAACCTGTGAATGCCCTCGCCATACCAGATTTTGAAGACCGCAATAGCCGCTCGCCCCTTGAGACGAGATTTAAAAATCGTTGAACCATTGTATACTGGAGCATCACCCCATACGGAACAGGCTTGCAATGCATCACCATCAGCACAGAGTGTTGGAGAAACTGGATCATGCCACAAAACAACACGAAAAAAGATGTCGAAGTCGCCACACCAATAGCCAGCCATAAGGTCTCCTTGTTGGGGAACGTAGTAATTTCAAAAAAAATCCTACACACACGCAAGATCATGGTGATGCATAGCAAGGAGAGGGGAGAGTGTCGTCTACGTACCCTCGTAGACCGTAAGCGGAAGCGTTACAACAACACGGTTGATGTAGTCGTACGTCTTCACGATCGACCGATCCTCAGCACCGAACGTACGGCACCTCCGCGTTCAGCACATGTTCAGCTCGGTGACGTCCCGCGAACTCACAATCCAGTAGAGCTTCCGGGAAGAGCTTCGCCAGCACGAGGCGTGGTGACGGTGATGATGATGCTACCGACGCAGTGTTTCACCTAAGCACCACTACGATATTACCGAGGTGGATTATGGTTGAGGGTGGCACCGCACACGGCTAAGAGATCAATCATCAATTGCTGTGCCTTGGGGTGCCCCCCTGCCCCCGTATATAAAGGAGCTAGGGGGGAGGTGGCCGGCCAAGAGGAGGGCGCACCAAGGGGGGAGTCCTACTCCCACCGGGAGTAGGACTCCTCCTTTCCTAGTAGGAGTAGGAGAAGGGAAGGAAGGGAGAGAGGAAGAGAAAGAAAAAGGAGGGCGCCGCCCCCCTCCTTGTCCAATTCATACTAGAGGGGGAGGGGGCGCGCGGCTGCCATGGCCGCCCCTCCTCTTCTCCCACTAGGGCCCATTAGGCCCAATATACTCCCTCGGGGGTTCTGGTAACCCCTCGGTACTCCGGTACATGCCCGAAACCTCCCGAAACACTTCCGGTGTCCGAACATAGTCATCCAATATATTGATCTTTACGTCTCGACCATTTCGAGACTCCTCGTCATGTCCGTGATCATATCCGGGACTCCGAACTACCTTCGGTACATCAAGACACAAAAACTCATAATACGGATCGTCACAGAACTTTAAGCGTGCGGACCCTACGGGTTCGAGAACTATGTAGACATGACTGAGACACGTCTCTGGTCAATAACCAATAGCGGAACCTAGATGCTCATATTGGTTCCTCCATATTCTACGAAGATCTTTATCGGTCAAACCGCATAACAACATACGTTGTTCCCTTTGTCATCGGTATGTTACTTGCCCGAGATTCGATCGTCGGTATCTCAATACCTAGCTCAATCTCGTTACCGGCAAGTCTCTTTACTCGTTCTATAATGCATCATCCCGCAACTAACTCATTAGTTGCATTGCTTGCAAGGCTTATAGTGATGCATTACCGAGAGGGCCCAGAGATACCTCTCCGACAATGGGAGTGAAAAATCCTAATCTTGATCTATGGCAACTCAACAAGTACCATCAGAGACACCTGTAGAGCACCTTTATAATCACCCAGTTACGTTGTGACGTTTGGTAGCACACAAAGTGTTCCTCCGGTATTCGGGAGTTGCATAATCTCATAGTCATAGGAACATGTATAAGTCATGAAGAAAGCAATAGCAATATACTAAACGATCAAGTGCTAAGCTAACGGAATGGGTCAAGTCAATCACATCATTCTCTAATGATGTGATCCCGTTAATCAAATGACAACTCATGTCTATGGCTAGGAAACTTAACCATCTTTGATTGAACGAGCTAGTCAAGTAGAGGCATACTAGTGACACTCTGTTTGTCTATGTATTCACACATGTACTAAGTTTCCGGTTAATAAAATTCTAGCATGAATAATAAACATTTATCATGATATAAGGAAATATAAATAACAACTTTATTATTGCCTCTAGGGCATATTTCCTTCAGTCTCCCACTTGCACTAGAGTCAATAATCTAGTTCACATCATTAGAGTCAATAATCTAGTTCATATTTCTATGTCTACAATGCTCCGCACGGAGCTACTTTAGCTAAATGCTCCCACTTTCAATATGTATCCAGATTGAGACATAGAGTCATCTGGATCTGTGTCAAAACTTGCATCGACGTAACCCTTTACGACGAACCTTTTGTCACCTCCATAATCGAGAAACATATCCTTATTCCACTAAGGATTATTTTGACCGCTGTTAAGTGATCTACTCCTAGATCACTATTGTACTCCCTTGCCAAACTCAGTGTAGGGTATACAATAGATCTGGTACACAGCATGGCATACTTTGTAGAACTTATGGCTGAGGCATAGGGAATGACTTTCATTCTCTTTCTATCTTCTGCCGTGGTCAGGCTTTGAGTCTTACTCAATTTCACATCTTGTAACACAGGCAAGAACTCTTTCTTTGACTGTTCCATTTTGAACTACTTCAAAATCTTGTCAAGGTATGTACTCATTGAAAAAACTTATCAAACGTCTTTATCTATCTCCATAGATCTTGATGCTCAATATGTAAGCAGCTTCACCGAGGTCTTTCTTTGAAAAACTCCTTTCAAATACTCTTTTATGCTTTCTAGAAAATTTCTACATTATTTCCAATCAACAATATGTCATTCACATTTATTTATCAGAAATGTTGTAGTGCTCCCACTCACTTTCCTGTAAATACAGGCTTCACTGCAAGTCTGTATAAAACTATATGCTTTGATCAACTCATCAAAGCGTATATTCCAACTCCGAGATGCTTGCACCAGTCCATAGATGGATCGCTGGAGCTTGCACATTTTGTTAGCACCTTTAGGATCGACAAAACCTTCTGGTTGTATCATATACAACTCTTCTTCCAGAAATCCATTCCGGAATGCAGTTTTGACATCCATTTGCCAAATTTCATAATCACAAAATGCGGCAATTGCTAACATGATTCGGACAGACTTAAGCATCGCTACGGGTGAGAAAGTCTCATCGTAGTCAACCCCTTGAACTTGTCGAAAACCTTTCGCAACAAGTCGAGCTTTGTAGACAGTAACATTACCGTCAGCGTCAGTCTTCTTCTTGAATATCCATTTATTTTCTATGGCTTGCCGATCATCGGGCAAGTCAACCAAAGTCCACACTTTGTTCTCATACATGGATCCCATCTCAGATTTCATGGCCTCAAGCCATTTTGCGGAATCTGGGCTCATCATCGCTTCCTCCTAGTTCGTAGGTTCATCATGATCAAGTAACTTGACCTCCAGAACAGGATTACCGTACCACTCTGGTACGGATCTCACTCTGGTTGACCTACGAGGTTTGGTAGTAACTTGATATGAAGTTACATGATCATCATCATTAGCTTCCTCACTAATTGGTGTAGAAGTCACAGGAACAGATTTTTGTGATGAACTACTTTCCAATAAGGGAGCAGGTACATGATACGTATCCGTCGTATCTACTTTTCCAAAGACTTTTGCCCTTGTTTTGGACTCTAACTTGCATGATTTGAATGGAACTAACCCAGACTGACGTTGTTTTCAGCAGAATTGCCATGGTGTTATTTATGTGCAGAAACAAAAGTTCTCGGAATGACCTGAAACTCCACGGAACTTATTTTTGAAAAATATTAAAAATATTGGCGAAAGAATCAAGGCCAGGGGGCCCACCACCTGTCCACGAGGGTGGGGGCATGCCTGCCCCCCCTGGGCGCACCCCCTGCCTCGTGGGCCCCCTGTTGCTCCACCGACCTCAACTCCAACTCCATATATTCGTGTTCGGGGAGAAAAAATCAGAGAGAAAGATTCATCGCGTTTTACGATACGGAGCCGCCGCCAGGCCCTAAAACCTCTCGGGAGGGCTGATCTGGAGTCCGTTCGGGGCTCCGGAGAGGGGAATCCGTCGCCATCGTCATCATCAACCATCCTACATCACCAATTTCATGATGCTCACCGCCGTGCGTGAGTAATTCCATCGTAGGCTTGCTGGACGGTGATGGATTGGATGAGATTTATCATGTAATCGAGTTAGTTTTGTTAGGGTTTGATCCCTAGTATCCACTATGTTCTGAGATTGATGTTGCAATGACTTTGCTATGCTTAATGCTTGTCACTAGGGCCCGAGTGCCATGATTTCAGATCTGAACCTATTATGTTTTCATGAATATATGTGAGTTCTTGATCCTATCTTGCAAGTCTATAGTTACCTACTATGTGTTATAATCCGGCAACCCCGCAGTGACAATAATCGGGACTACTCCGGTGATGACCATAGTTTGAGGAGTTCATGTATTCACTATGTGTTAATGCTTTGGTCCGGTACTCTATTAAAAGGAGGCCTTAATATCCCTTAGTTTCCATTGGGACCCCGCTGCCACGGGAGGGTAGGACAAAAGATGTCATGCAAGTTCTTTTCCATAAGCACGTATGACTATATTCGGAATACATGCCTACATTACATTGATGAATTGGAGCTAGTTATGTGTCACCCTATGTTATGACTGTTACATGATGAACCGCATCCGGCATAATTCTCCATCACCGATCCAATGCCTACGAGCTTTTCACATATTGTTCTCCGCTTATTTACTTTTCCGTTGCTACTGTTACAATCACTATAAAACCCAAAAATATTACTTTTGCTACCGTTACCGTTACTTCCATATTATTTTGCTACTAAATACTTTGCTGCAGATATTAAGTTATCCAGGTGTGGTTGAATTGACAACTCAATTGTTAATACTTGAGAATATTCTTTGGCTCCCCTTGTGTCGAATCAATAAATTTGGGTTGAATACTCTACCCTCGAAAACTGTTGCGATCCCCTATACTTGTTTGTTATCAAGACTATTTTCTGGCGCCGTTGCCGGGGAGCATAGCTCTATTCTTTGAGTCACTTGGGATTTATATCTGCTGGTCACTATGAAGAACTTGAAAGACGAGAAAAAAATATCCCTCAACTACGAGGGAAGGTAAGGAACTGCCATCTAGCTCTGCACTTGATTCACCTTCTGTTTTGAGTAAGCTTGCGACACCTAAACCTGCTTGTGCTATTAATTCTGATATGTCACATGTTATTGATGATGCCACTTCTGCTATGCATGATACTTATGATGAAACTACTTCTATGCTTGATACTACTGTGCCACTTGGTGAATTTCTTTATGAACAACTTGCTAGGGCTAGAGAGAATGAAATTATTGAAACTGATAATATTGATGATAGTGATGATGAAGACTCTCCCCCTAATAAATATGAATTGCCTGTTGTGCCTGAGGGCTATGTTATGGATGAAGAAACTAAAAGCGACTTTCTTGCTTGTAATGATAGGAGTGATCTTAAGAAATTATTAGCTAAGCTTAAACAAAAAACTCTGAATGCTAGAATGAAATATGATCCTGCTTATGCTACTTCACCTATCTTTGTTACCGATAAGGATTATGAATTCTCTATTGATCCTGATATAATTACTTTGGTTGAATCTGATCCTTTTTATGGCTATGAATCTGAAACTATTGTGGCACATCTTACTAAATTAAATGATATAGCCACCCTGTTCACTAATGATGAGAGAACTCGCTACTTTTATATCCTTAAAATATTTCCGTTCTCATTAAAGGGTGATGCTAAGATATGGTTCAATTCTCTTGATCCTAGTTGTGTGCGTAGTCCTCAGGATATGATTTATTACTTCTCTGCTAAATATTTCCCTGCTCATAAGAAACAAGCTGCTTTAAGGGATATATATAATTTTGTGCAAATTAAAGAAGAGAGTCTCCCACAAGCTTGGGAGTGGCTTCTCCAATTACTTAATGCTTTGCCTGATCATCCTCTCAAGAAAAATGAAATACTTGATATCTTTTATAATGGACTAACCGATGCTTCCAGAGACTACCTGGATAGTTGTGCTGGTTCTGTTTTCAGGGAAATAACACCGGATGAAGCTGAAATTCTATTGAATAATATGTTGACAAATGAAAATAATTGGACACTTCCTAAGCCAGCTCCTGAGCCTATTCCAAAACCAACTCCGAAGAAAAGAGGTGTTCTATTTCTCAGTCCTGAAGATATGCAAGAGGCAATGAAATCTATGAAAGAAAAAGGTATTAAAGTTGAAGATGTTAAGAATTTACCTCCTATTGATACGTCTCCGTCGTATCTATAATTTTTGATTGTTCCATGCCAATATTATACAACTTTCATATACTTTTTGGCAACTTTTTATACTATTTTTGGGACTAACATATTGATCCAGTGCCCAGTGCCAGTTCCTGTTTGTTGCATGTTTTATGTTTCGTAGAAACCCCATATCAAACGGAATCCAAACGGGATAAAAACGAACGGAGAATATTTTTGGAATATTTGGAGAATTCCGGAAGAAAAATCCACGCGAGACGGTGCCCGAGGGAGGCACGAGGCAGGGGGGCGCGCCTGCCCCCCTGGGCGCGCCCCTGACCCTCGTGGGCCACCCATAAGGCGGTTGATGCCCTTCTTCGGCCGCAAGAAAGCTTCACGGCGAAGGTTTCACCCCCAATCAGAGTTACGGATCTCCGGATATAAAAGAAACAGAGAGACAGATCCAATCTCGGAGGGGCTCTCGCCCCTCCCATGCCATGGAGGCCATGGACCAGATGGGAAACCCATCTCCCATCTAGGGAGAAGGTCAAGGAAGAAGAAGAAGAAGAAGGGGGGCTCTCTCCCCCTCGCTTCCGGTGGCGCCGAAACGCCGCCGAGACCATCATCATCACCGCGATCTACACCAACACCTCCGCCATCTTCACCAACATCTCCATCACCTTCTCCCCTCTATCTACAGCGGTCCACTCTCCCGCAACCCGCTGTACCCTCTACTTGAACATGGTGCTTTATGCTTCATATTATTATCCAATGATGTGTTGCCATCCTATGATGTCTGAGTAGATTTTCGTCGTCCTATCGGTGGTTGATGAATTGCTATGATTGATTTAATTTGCTTGTGGTTATGTTACTGTCCTTTGGTGCCCATAATATGAGCGCGCGCGTGGATCACACCATAGGGTTAGTTGTATGTTGATAGGACTATGTATTGGAGGGCAAGAGTGACAGAAGCTTCAACCTAGCATAGAAGTTGATGCATACGGGATTGAAGGGGGACCAATATATCTTAATGCTATGGTTGGGTTTTACCTTAATGAACGTTAGTAGTTGCGGACGCTTGCTAATAGTTCCAATCATAAGTGCATAGAATTCCAAGTCAGTGATAACATGCTAGTAGTGGCCTCTCCCACATAAAACTTGCTATCGGTCTAGTAAAGTAGTCAATTGCTTAGGGACAATTTCCCAACTCCTACCACCACTTTTCCACACTCGCTAATTTACTTTATTGCTTTTTTACTTACAACAGTCCCTAGTTTTTATTACGTGCTCTTTATTTTCTTGCAAACCTATCCAACAACACCTACAAAGTACTCCTAGTTTTATACTTGTTTTAGGTAAAGCGAACGTTAAGCGTGCGTAGAGTTGTATCGGTGGTCGATAGAACTTGAGGGAATATTTGTTCTACCTTTAGCTCCTCGTTGGGTTCGACACTCTTACTTATCGCAAGAGGCTACAATTGATCCCCTATACTTGTGGGTTATCAAGACCTTTTTCTGGCGCCGTTGCCGGGGAGCAATAGCGTGGGGTGAATATTCTCGTGTGTGCTTGTTTATCACTAAGTAATTTTTATTTGTTGTTCTTAGTTGTTTTCTATCTTTAGTTATGGGTAGGAAACGCAAAATACCAAAAAAAATTAGTTGTACCTGCTGAACCAATGGTTGAAGAACCACTCAAAATCTATCACACTGCTGAAGCTTATTACTTGGATCATCTTCGATCCATATGTGCTCGTGCTGAAACCCCAACTAGCTTAGTTGAGGGCAAATCTTTAGATGAGCATGCTTGTTATGTGCGACACCGTATATTCGAAAAAGGGAAACTTTTACTGGGTCAAATTCATCGTTTGCAATGCTATGCTTGGAATTTATGTGAAATATACGATTTTACTTCTTGTTCTAAAAACCCTAAGAAACACCTTCCCTATCAATGTGAGTTTAGTGATAACGGAATCGTATCTTCGTATGCTAAAGGTGTTTATAGTTACTATGATGTTCAACAAATTGAAGAATTTGTTGCTTTTAAGGGTGCTTACGAAGTTGCTTCTTTGATTGAAAAGTATGGTGCTACTCTTTACAAATCTGAAAATTTTGCCATACTTAAATATTGCTATGATAATTATGCTTCTAATGCCTATGTTGAACCATATATTGAGGACTACTCCGCTGTCCAAGAAGAGACTAATATTTTGCAGGAGTCTATGGAAAAAGAAATTGATGAAACTGTGAGCCCATTGGATGAAAAAGATGATGAGGAGAGCGAAGAACAAAAGGAGGAAGAGCGGATTGATCACCCGTGCCCACCTTCTAATTAGAGTAACTCTTCAACCCATACATTGTTTAATTTCCCTTTGTGCTTACCGAAGGATGATTGCTATGATGATTGTTATGATCCCATTGATTCTCTTGAAATATCCCTTTTTGATGATGCTTGTGGCCAACATGCCAATATGAATTATGCTTATGGAGATGTACTTGCTATAGTTCCTTATGTTAAACATGAATTGTTGCTATTGCACCCACACATGATAGTCCTATTATCTTTTTG
This sequence comes from Aegilops tauschii subsp. strangulata, assembly GCF_002575655.3. NCBI lineage: Eukaryota > Viridiplantae > Streptophyta > Magnoliopsida > Poales > Poaceae > Aegilops > Aegilops tauschii. The sequence continues at coordinate 494,764,849 of NC_053039.3, forward strand.
AATTCTCCCAACTACACTATATCGGAGAAGTTGTTATGATAAGAGAGACTTTGTTGCTAGGAAACACGGTAAAGAAAGAGAACCTTGGGTTTAGAAACCCATGCCTTTTCCTCCCAAACCATCCAAGAAAAAGGACGATGAGGACTTTGAGCGCTTTGCTGAAATGATTAGACCTATCTTTTTGCGTACGCGATTAACTGATATGCTTAAAATAAATCCTTATGCTAAGTATATGAAAGAAATTGTCACTAATAAAAGAAAGATACCGGAAGCTGAAATTTCCACCATGCTTGCTACCTACACTTTCAAGGGTGGAATACCTAAGAAACTTGGAGATCCAGGAGTACCCACTATACCATGCCCCATTAAAAGAAATTATGTTAAAACTGCTTTATGTGATCTTGGAGCCGGTGTTAGTGTTATGCCTCTCTCTTTATATCGTAGACTTGATTTGAATAAGTTGACACCTACTGAAATATCTTTGCAAACGGCTGATAAATCAACTGCTATACATGTCGGTATTTGTGAGGATGTGCCTGTTGTAGTTGCAAACGTTACTATTTTAACGGACTTTGTTATTCTTGATATTCCCGAGGACGATAGTATGTCTATTATTTTTGGAAGGCCCTTTTTGAATACTACAGGGGCTGTTATTGATTGCAACAAAGGCAATGTCACTTTTCATGTTAATGGTAATGAGCATACGGTACACTTTCCGAGGAAACAACCTCAAGTCCACAATATCAATTCTATTGGAAAAATTCCATCAATTATTTTTGGAGGTTTTGAATTTCCTCTTCCTACCGTCAAGAAGAAATATGATATTCTTATTATTGGGGATGTGCATATCCCCGTTGAGGTAACATAGTGTTATTCGAAATTTCTCCGGTTTCATGCGATTCGGAATGAGTTTGTTAACAAGACCTGATCAACCTTGTTAGTGGATTCCTTTTGATGAGCATGAGATGGATGAAGTTAGAAAGCACAACCTTGTGTACCCTCCTTTTACTTTCTGTTATTTAGTTGAAATAAAGTAAAAATAGTATTTTTTTTGTCTGTTTTCTGAATTATCCGTGCAATATAAAAATACCCCAAAAATAAAAGTTCTCCAAATGCCCTGCCAATTTAATATGATTTTTTCTGGAATATTTGAGAATATTTGGCACTGAGAACATAGCAGGGGAGCAAGCACCTGGCCACGAGGGTCCAGGGCACGCCCACCCCTACAAGGCGCGCCCCCTGCCTCGTGGGCCCATGGTGGCTCCCCTCCACTTATTCCTGCACCCACACACTTCTTCTTCCTCCCAAAAAAATCACCATCCAGCTCAAGCACGAGTTCTAGCTCATTTTGCTGCGATTTTCTATCTCCTTGCTCAAAGCACCTCTCACAAAACTGCTTTGGGAGATTGTTCCTTGGTATGTGACTCCTCCATTGGTCCAATTAGTTTTTGTTCTAGTGCTTTATTCATTGCAAATTTGTGCTGCCTAGGTGACCATGTTCTTGAGCTTGCATGTCAATTTTATATGGTTCCAAGTAGTTCTAATGCCTGATATAGTCTCTAGGCACTTGTAGGAGTAGTTGCTATCCATTTTGTTGAGCTTGGTTCATTTTTGTTTGAAGTTACTAAAAATTTCATATTTTTCTGAAAATAATGAAGAGATTTTTGAGGGGCTCATCGAGCCTAAGCTCGAAGGAAAAGCAAAGTGAGGAAGCAGAGAGGCCCAAATATAATCCGCCTCGCACCGCGGAGGTTCGGCCGTGTGAATGGCCTTCCAATGATTTCTTGAGAGCAGCTGGGATTTATGATGATTTTTATGAATTGGCTGAGAATGCAGGCCTCACCGACATCCTCCGCGACCAACGCGAACAGTATCTCTTACTCACCAATACTTTTGTGGAAAACTTCTACTATTATCCTAAGGAATCACCTCCTTCAGTAGAGTTTCATTTATATGATGTGGTTAAGAAGATGTCACTAGATGAATTTTGCAGGGTTTGCAAAATACCTTTCGAGGGTAGTTTAGAGGAACCATATCGTAAAGATGTGGACGGGTTTATTGACACTATTACTGTAGGGGAAACTAGGAAGGTTTCCGATGCAAGAATCACTAGCATACATTTTCCTGTTTTACGCTACTTTGCAATATTTGCTAGTCGTTGCTTAATTGGTCGCGGAAACTGTGGAAACCTTAGTGTTCCTGATATTATTATTTTGTTCCATGGCTTATTCCGTGATGACTCTATTAGTGTGGGCGGTATTATTGCCAAACGGTTAAGTCTAAACCGTACAAAGGGCCCCATCTTTGGAGGTGTTTATGCTTCACGCCTTGCTGCATATTAGAACATACCTATTAGGCACTATGAAAAAGAAGAAAAATTGCTGCCCACTGTTTATTTAGATTATAAGAGCATGGTAGCGCATGATTTTATTGTAAAGAATAGGGAAGGGGAGCTTAAATGCAAATTGTTCTTTGATAAACATCATCCTGAGACTATTACCTTGCCTGCTCCTTCCTTCTTTGATTTATCTGTAGGCCAGTATCTCGTTCCGCCGGCGGCCATTCACGCCTACTGGAACCCTACATCAGCCACAGAGCCAGAGTCGGAACCACAATTTGATCCTCCACAACAGTCTAATTACCAGTGGGATCCGGAGATGATTGCCAACCAGTGACAATCGGAGTCCTCCTCTTCTCAGTATGACCCCAACTACAACTATGGATATCCGCCAAGCCATCCGTGGCAATAGACCAACTTAGTCCAAAAGCCTAAGCTTGGGGGAGTAAGTATTTCTCACCGACATTACATTCATGTCCACACACTCATTGCTAGTTGTCGGTGCTCATACTCTTTTACTGTAATGTCCATGCTAGTTTATTTTCTTTTCCTGCTTTCTTCTTGTGTGTTTGAAAAACCTTAAGAAAACCAAAAAAATTAGTTGTAACTTTTAGCTAGTTTATTTTCTTGCTGTAGCAGTAATAATTAAAATAAAACCCAAAAATATTTCATGTTCTTCTTTTGCTTGTTGGGAGCTTTCCCGTGTAAATAGTTTTTATTTCTTTTCTTTCCTTTGGGGTCGATAGGAGAAGACCATAATTAAATTGTTGAAGTGGCTCTTATATGCATTATTGTTGATTTAACCAAGAGCCCATATTGCCTTGTCTTCTCCTGTTTATTGAATGTTCGCAGATTTCAGCTTAGTCCAATGCATGTGCACTATTATTATTATTCACATCGTTCGGTCGTGCAAGTGAAAGGCAATTATGACGATATATGATGGACTGATTGAGATGAGAGAAGCTGGTATGAACTCGACCTCTCTTGTTTTTGTAAATATGATTAGTTCATCGTTCCTGATTCAGCCTATTATGAATAAACATGTTTGCAATGACAATTAGAGATTATAGTTGCTTATGCCATGCTTAATTAGCTAGGAGCTTATAATGGTTTACCTTGCGTGCCAACATGCTATTAAAATGGTTGTGATGTGGGAAACAAATCAACATAGCCTTCATGATATTTATGTTCATGGTGGATTATATCCTACTCTTGCTTGACCTCAATGCTTATTAATTTTAATGCATGTTCATGACTGTTGTCGCTCTCTAGTTAGTCGCTTCCCAGTCTTTTTCTAGCCTTCACTTGTACTAAGCGGGAATACTGCTTGTGCATCCAATGCCTTAAACCCCAAAGTTAGGCCATATGAGTCCACTATACTTCCTATATGCGGTATCTACCTACCATTCCAAGTAATTTTGTATGTGCCAAACTCCAAACCTTCAAATGAAATTTTGTTTTGTATGCTCGAATAGCTCATGTATCAACTAGGGATGTCTGTATCTTCCATGTTAGGCGGGTTATTCTCAAGAGGAGTGGACTCCGCTCCTCACTCACGAGAAAATGGCTGGTCACCGGGATGCCCAGTCCCATGCTTTATGCAAACCAAATCAAAATAATTGCAAACAAAACTCCCCCGGGACTGTTGTTAGTTGGAGGCACTCGTTGTTTCGAGCAAGCCATGGATTGATGCTAGTTGGTGGAGGGGGTGTATAAACTTTACCATTCTGTTTGGGAACCGCCTATAATGTGTGTAGCATGGAAGATATCGCCATCTCTTGGTTGTTATGTTGACAATGAAAGTATGCCGCTCAAAATATTATTTAACTCTGCTTTAAAATCGAGCTCTGGCACCTCTACAAATCCATGCTTCCCTCTGCGAAGGGCCTATCTATTTACTTTTATGTTGAGTCATCACCCTCTTATTAAAAAACACCAGCTGGAGAGCACCGCTATCATTTGCATCCATTACTATTAATTTATATTGGGTATGACTATGATTGGATCTCTTTTACCATGAATTACAATGTCTAGTCAGTCCTTGATCTTTGAAGGTGCTCTGCATTTATGTTTTTTCGGTCTCAGAAAGGGCTAGCGAGATACCATCTTGTTATGTCATATTATGATTGTTTTGAGAAAGTGTTGTCATCCGAGATTTATTATTATTGCTCGCTAGTTGATTATGCCATTGATATGAGTAAACATGAGACCTAAGTGTTATTGTGAATGTGGTTAGTTCATAATCTTTGCTGAAAACTTGAATGCTGGCTTTACATATTTACAGCAACAAGAGAAAACAGAGTTTGTAAAAGTTTTTCTTTATCACTTTTAGTTTGTCAACTGAATTGCTTGAGGACAAGCAAAGGTGTAAGCTTGGGGGAGTTGATACGTCTCCGTCGTATCTACTTTTCCAAACACTTTTGCCCTTGTTTTGGACTCTAACTTGCATGATTTGAATGGAACTAACCCGGACTAACGCTGTTTTCAGCAGAATTGTCATGGTGTTATTTATGTGCAGAAACAAAAGTTCTCGGAATGACCTGAAACTCCACGGAACTTATTTTTGGAAAATATTAAAAATATTGGCGAAAGAATCAAGGCCAGGGGGCCCACCACCTGTCCACGAGGGTGGGGGGCGCGCCCCCTTCCTCGTGGGCCCCTTGTTGCTCCACCGACCTCAACTCCAACTCCATATATTTGTGTTCGGGGAGAAAAAAAAATCAGAGAGAAGGATTAATCGCGTTTTACGATACGGAGCCGCCGCCAAGCCCTAAAACCTCTCGGGAGGGCTGATCTGGAGTCTGTTCGGGGCTCCGGAGAGGGGAATCCGTCGCCATCGTCATCATCAACCATCCTCCATCACCAATTTCATGATGCTCACCGCCGTGCGTGAGTAATTCCATCGTAGGCTTGCTGGACGGTGATGGGTTGGATGAGATTTATCATGTAATCGAGTTAGTTTTGTTAGGGTTTGATCCCTAGTATCCACTATATTCTGAGATTGATGTTGCTATGACTTTGCTATGCTCAATGCTTGTCACTAGGGCCCGAGTGCCATGATTTCAGATCTGAACCTATTATGTTTTCATGAATATATGTAAGTTCTTGATCCTATCTTGCAAGTCTATAGTCACCTACTATGTGTTATGATCCGGACCCCGCAGTGACAATAATCGGGACCACTCCCGGTGATGACCATAGTTTGAGGAGTTCATGTATTCACTATGTGTTAATGCTTTGGTCCGGTACTCTATTAAAAGGAGGCCTTAATATCCCTTAGTTTCCATTGGGACCCCGCTGCCACGGGAGGGTAGGACAAAAGATGTCATGCAAATTCTTTTCCATAAGCACGTATGACTATATTCGGAATACATGCCTACATTACATTGATGAATTGGAGCTAGTTCTGTGTCACCCTATGTTATGACTGTTACATGATGAACCGCATCCGGCATAATTCTCCATCACCGATCCAATGCCTACGAGCTTTTCACATATTGTTCTCCGCTTATTTACTTTTCCGTTGCTACTGTTACAATCACTATAAAACCCAAAAATATTACTTTTTCTACCGTTACCGTTACTTCCATATTATTTTGCTACTAAATACTTTGCTGCAGATATTAAGTTATCCAGGTGTGGTTGAATTGACAACTCAACTGCTAATACTTGAGAATATTCTTTGGCTCCCCTTGTGTCGAATCAATAAATTTGGGTTGAATACTCTACCCTCGAAAACTGTTGCGATCCCCTATACTTGTGGGTTATCAGTACAGTTACCTCATCAAGTTCTACTTTCCTCCCACTCACTTCTTTCGAGAGAAAACTCCTTCTCTAGAAAGGATCCACTCTTAGCAACGAATATCTTGCCTTCGGATCTGGGATAGAAGGTGTACCCAACAGTTACTTTCGGATATCCTATGAAGACGCACTTCTCTGACTTGGGTTTGAGCTTATCAAGATGAAACCTTTTCACATAAGCATCGCAACCCCAAACTTTAAGAAACGACAGCTTAGGTTTCTTGCTAAACCACAGTTCATACGGTGTCGTCTCAACGGATTTAGATGGTGCCCTATTTAACGTGAATGTAGCTGTCTCTAGTGTATAACCCCAAAACGATAGTGGTAAATCGGTAAGAGACATCATAGATTGCACTATATCCAATAAATTACGGTTATGACGTTCAGACACACCATTATGCTGTGGTGTTCCAGGTGGCATGAGTTTGTGAAACTATTCCACATTTTTTTAATTGAAGACCAAACTCGTAACTCAAATATTCTCCTCCACGATCAGATCGTAGAAACTTTATTTTCTTGTTACGATGATTTTCCACTTCACTCTGAAATTCTTTGAACTTTTCAAATGTTTTCAGACTTATGTTTCATTAAGTAGATATATCCATATCTGCTCAAATCATCTGTGAAGGTGAGAAAATAATGATACCCGCTGCGAGCCTCAATATTCATCGGACCAAATACATCAGTATGTATGATTTCCAATAAATCTGTTGCTCGCTCCATTGTTCCGGAGAACGGTGTTTTAGTCATCTTGCCCATGAGGCATGGTTCGCAAGTACCAAGTGATTCATAGTCAAGTGATTCCAGAAGTCCATCAGTATGGAGTTTCTTCATGCGCTTTACACTAATATGACCCAAACGGCAGTGCCACAAATAAGTTGCACTATCATTATCAACTCTGCATCTTTTGACTTCAACATTATGAATATGTGTATCACTACTATCGAGATTCAATACAAATAGACCACTCTTAAAGGGTGCATGACCATCGAAGGTTTTATATTCATGTAAACAGAACAACAATTATTCTCTGACTTTAAATGAATAGCCATATTGCAATAAACATGATCAAATCATATTTATGCTCAACGCAAACACCAAATAACATTTATTTAGGTTTAACACTAATCCCGAAAGTATAGGGAGTGTGCGATGATGATCATATCAATCTTGGAACCACTTCCAACACACATCGTCACTTCACCCTTAACTAGTCTCTGTTCATTCTGCAACTCCCGTTTCGAGTTACTACTCTTAGCAACTGAACCAGTATTAAATACCGAGGGGTTGCTATAAACACTAGTAAAGTACACATCAATAACATGTATATCAAATATACCTTTGTTCACTTTGCCATCCTTCTTATCCGCCAAGTATCTAGGGTAGTTCCACTTCCAGTGACCATTTCCATTGCAGTTGAAGCACTCAGTCTCCGGATTAGGTCCAGACTTGGGCTTCTTCACTTGAGCAGCAACTTGCTTGCCGTTCTTCTTGAAGTTCCCCTTCTTCCCTTTGCCCATTTTCTTGAAACTAGTGGTCTTGTCAACCATCAACACTTGATGTTTTTTCTTGATTTCTACCTTCGTCGATTTCTGCATCACGAAGAGCTTGGGAATCGTTTCCGTTATCCCTTGCATATTATAGTTCATCACGAAGTTCTAGTAACTTGGTGATAGTGACTAGAGAACTCTGTCAATCACTATCTTATCTGGAAGATTAACTCCCACTTGATTCAAGTGATTGTAGTACTCAGACATTCTTAGCACATGCTCACTAGCTGAGCAATTCTCCTCCATCTTGTAGGCAAAGTGCTTGTCTAAGGTCTCATACCTTTCGACATGGGCATGAGTCTGAAATACTAATTTCAACTCTTGGAACATCTCATATGCTCCGTGGCGTTTCAAAAACGTCTTTGAAGCCCCGATTCAAGCCATAAAGCATGGTGCACTAAACTATTAAGTAGTCATCATATCGAGCTTGCCAAACGTTCATAACGTCTGAATCTGCTCCTGCAATCGGCCTGTCACCTAGCGGTGCATCAAGGACATAATTCTTCTATGCAGCAATGAGGATAATCCTCAGATCACGGATCCAATCCTCATCATTGCTACTAACATCTTTCAACTTAGTTTTCTCTAGGAACATATAAAAATAAACGGGGAGCAACATCGCGAGCAATTGATCTACAACATAGATATGCTAATACTACCAGGACTAAGTTCATGATAAATTAAAGTTCAATTAATCATATTACTTAAGAACTCCCACTTAGATAGACATCCCTCTAATCATCTAAGTGATCACGTGATCCATATCAACTAAACCATGTCCGATCATCACGTGAGATGGAGTAGTTTTCAATGGTGAACATCACTATGTTAATCATATCTTCTATATGATTCACGCTCGACCTTTCGGTCTCCAGTGTTCCGAGGCCATATCTGCATATGCTAGGCTCGTTAAGTTTAACCCGAGTATTCTGCGTGTGCAAAACTGTCTTACACCCGTTGTAGATGAACGTTGAGCTTATCACACCCGATCATCACGTGGTGTCTCGGCACGACGAACTTTGGCAACAGTGCATACTCAGGGAGAACACTTTTACCTTGAAATTTAGTGAGAGATCATCTTATAATGCTACCGTCAAACAAAGCAGAATAAGATGCATAAAGGATAAACATCACATGCAATCAATATAAGTGATATGATATGGCCATCATCATCTTGTGCCTTTGATCTCCATCTCCAAAGCACCGTCATGATCACCATCGTCACCGGCGCGACACCTTGATCTCCATCGTAGCATCGTTGTCGTCTTGCCAACTATTGCTTCTACGACTATCGCTACCGCTTAGAGATAAAGTAAAGCAATTACTGGGCGATTGCATTGCATACAATAAAGCGACAACCATATGGATCCTGCCAGTTGCCGATAACTCCGTTACAAAACATGATCATCTCATACAATAAATATAGCATCATGCCTTGACCATATCACATCACAACATGCCCTGCAAAAACAAGTTAGACCTCATCTACTTTGTTGTTGCAAGTTTTACGTGGCTGCTATGGGCTGAGCAAGAACCGTTCTTACCTACGCATCAAAACCACAACGATATTTCGTCAAGTTATTGATGTTTTAACCTTCACAAGGACCGGGCGTAGCCACACTCGGTTCAACTAAAGTTGGAGAAACTGACACCCGCCAGCCACCTGTGTGCAAAGCACGTCGGTAGAACCAGTCTCGCGTAAGCGTACGCGTAATGTCGGTCCGGGCCGCTTCATCCAACAATACCGCCGAACCAAAGTATGACATGCTGGTAAGCAGTATGACTTGTATCGCCCACAACTCACTTGTGTTCTACTCGTGCATATAACATCTACGCATAAACCTGGCTCGGATGCCACTGTTGGGGAACGTAGTAATTTCAAAAAAATCCTACGCACACGCAAGATCATGGTGATGCATAGCAACGAGAGGGGAGAGTGTCGTCTATGTACCCTCGTAGACCGTAAGCGGAAGCGTTATAACAACACGGTTGATGTAGTCGTACGTCTTCACGATCGACCGATCCTCAGCACCAAACGTATGGCACCTCCGCGTTCAGCGCACGTTCAACTCAGTGACGTCCCGCGAACTCACGATCCAGTAGAGCTTCCGGGAAGAGCTTCGTCAACACGACGGCGTGGTGACGGTGATGATGATGCTACCGACGTAGGGCTTCGCCTAAGCACCGCTACGATATTACCGAGGTGGATTATGGTGGAGGGGGGCACCGCACACGGCTAAGAGATCAATCATCAATTGTTGTGCCTTGGGGTGCCCCCTGCCCCCGTATATAAAGGAGCTAGGGGGGTGGCGGCCGGCCAGGAGGAGGGCGCGCCAAGGGGGGAGTCCTACTCCCACCGGGAGTAGGACTCCTCCTTTCCTAGTAGGAGTAGGAGAAGGGAAGGAAGGGAGAGAGGAAGAGAAGGAAAAAGGGGGGCGCCGCCCCCTCCTTGTCCAATTTGGACTAGAGGGGGAGGGGCGCGCGGCTGCCCTGGCCGCCCCTCCTCTTCTCCCACCAGGGCCCATTAGGCCCAACATACTCCCTTGGGGGTTCCGGTAATCCCCCGATACTCCGGTATATGCCCGAAACCTCCCGAAACACTTCCGGTGTCCGAACATAGTCATCCAATATATCGATCTTTACGTCTCGACCATTTCGAGACTCCTCGTCATGTCCATGATCATATCCGGGACTCCGAACTACCTTCGGTACATCAAAACACAAAAACTCATAATACCGATCGTCACAGAACTTTAAGCGTGTGGACCCTACGGGTTCGAGAACTATGTAGACATGACCGAGACACGTCTCCAGTCAATAACCAATAGCGGAACCTGGATGCTCATATTGGTTCCTACATATTCTACGAAGATCTTTATCGGTCAAACCGCATAACAACATACGTTGTTCCCTTTGTCATCGGTATGTTACTTGCTCGAGATTCGATCGTCGGTATCTCAATACCTAGCTCAATCTCGTTACCGGCAAGTCTCTTTACTCGTTCTATAATGCATCATCCTGCAACTAACTCATTAGTTGCATTGCTTGCAAGGCTTATAGTGATGTGCATTACCGAGAGGGCCCAGAGATACCTCTCCGACAATCGGAGTGACAAATCCTAATCTTGATCTATGCCAACTCAACAAGTACCATCGGAGACACCTGTAGAGCACCTTTATAATCACCCAGTTACGTTGTGACGTTTGGTAGCACACAAAGTGTTCCTCCGGTATTCGGGAGTTGCATAATCTCATAGTCATAGGAACATGTATAAGTCATGAAGAAAGCAATAGCAATATATTAAACGATCAAGTGCTAAGGTAACGGAATGGGTCAAGTCAATCACATCATTCTCTAATGATGTGATCCCGTTAATCAAATGACAACTCATGTCTATGGCTAGGAAACTTAACCATCTTTGATTCAACGAGCTAGTAAAGTAGAGGCATACTAGTGACACTCTGTTTGTCTATGTATTCACACATGTACTAAGTTTCTGGTTAATACAATTCTAGCATGAATAATAAACATTTATCATGATATAAGGAAATATAAATAACAACTTTATTATTGCCTCTAGGGCATATTTCCTTCACTCCTTGGAAGACACACAAACTGCCAAGATCTGAAGGGATCCAACAGATCCGGGGACACAAACTTTCATAGGCTCTTTCTCAGCGGAAGATCAGACATCGTCAAGGTAGGGAAAGGCCAGAGAGACCTTACTCCAACACGGCATCGTTGCCACGACCTCATCGATGTCGCCAGAGAAGTAAAAAAGCCTAACCGAAAAAATTAGACGGACAGGTCCCCACTCCTGTTTCCGTCGACAAGGCCATCGGATGGGGAAGAGGAAGGAGACCAAAGGTGTGCTGGTAGTTGTGATGTCGGACGCATGAGTGTTTCGCCGAGCCAGCAAAGAGCGGAAGCCCGCTTGTGGGTGTGAAGGCATACACTACTCGGATCTGCTTATAGGTGGACCCTTACTTGTGGCGGGTACACATTTGCATCTGCCATTGGTAATCTGGCTGTTTAGCAGGGCTCGGCGCAACAGTTATCTCCGCCGCTGATATTTTTCATCAACCCAGACTAGTTGTGGGTCAAAATTATCAGTGGTGGGCATACTCTGGCGGGAAGAATATGTGTGTGTCCCCTAGAAAGTTGGGGATAGCTTATCGATGGGTGGCAAATACTAATGGCAGACATTTTTTCGTGTCCACTGCTAGTATTTATTTATTTTGTCATTTTTTGTAATGTTAGGAGTTTAGTATTTTTTGTTTAAGGTTAGGGAGCGCCTAGAACTCATCTAGATGATATTTAAATTGGTCTCATTCAGGTGACGTATAGATGACATCACCGTTTGTTGTTCCAGGTCGTTTTTGTTTCAGGCCGAACCAGAGTTTGTTTGTTCAATGGGCCAATGTTGGCGGGCTAATCATCGTGCCTTCGTGTGGGCTATTTTAGTTTGTTTGTCTGAGCGGTTGTCTGTGGTTTGTGACTTGTGAGCCTATTTTAGTTTTTTTCTTGGGCCCGTGTACAACGACAAAAGTTCTTCATTGTTTGACGTTGATGAGGGAGCCTAGAAACATGGAGCAGCTAAGCCCGTACCCTGGTTTTGTGAGCGTTTTCCTGTTGTTGTTTTTAGTTTTTTTGCTCGACAGCAATCGCTAGGAGGAGCCTCTACCATGGGTCCTACCTGGTTTTGTGCCACATATTATTAATTTTTCCAAACAAGTTTTCTAAAAAGGAAATGTTAAACAGCTGGAAAAGGAAAACCATACTGTGAAAAATACGGAAATATGCAAGTACATAAAAAAGTTTATTGCATAATTATATTCATCATGTATTTTTTAGAAAATGTCACGTATCAAGAAAGGCACCAAGTATTTGAAAGAGTTTGACACCATGTATTCACCATGTACTTGGAAAAAGTTGCATTTGCAGGTTGGGGTGACTACAACTACAACAAAAATATATGAAAAGGAGAAAAACTTTGTGGCCGCCGACAACCCCCCGACCCCCGATTGCGGTCATATTATACGTCTTGCAGTTGCGGTCGGGGTGGGGCGGTTGCAACTACTATAACAAAAAATTAAATGAGGAGACTTCGCGAGCGCTGACAAACCTCCTCTTGACCCGCGGTTGCGGCCACATTATACGTTTTGCAGTTGCACTTGGGGTGTGACGACTTGCAGTTGCTCTCAGGTTGAGGCAGTTGCAACTACTAAAAAAATTAATGAAAAGACTTCGCCAATGCTGACAAACATCCCTCCGATCCCCAGTTGCAGTCACATTATACGTCTTGCAGTTGCGCTTGCGTGTGATGAGTTGCAGTTGCACTCGAGTTGGGGCGGTCGCAACTATAAAAAACATAAAATGAAAGATTTCGCCGGCACCGACAACCCTCCCTCGGCCCCTGGTTGCGATCACATTATACGTCTTGTAGTTGCACTTTGGTGTGATGAGTTGCAGTTGCAATCGGGTTTGGGTTGACTGCACCTACTAAAAAAACAAAAAAAATTCGTCGGCACCGACAACCCTCCCCGACCCCCGGTCGCGGTTACATTATACGGCTTGCAGTTGTGCTTGGCTGTGATGAGTTGCAGTTGCACTCGGGTTGGGTGATTGCAACTACAACAAAAAAACTAAAAATAAAAGACTTCGCCGGTGCCAACAACCCTCCCCCGACCCCCGGTTGCGGTCGCATTATACGTCTTGTAGTTGCGCTCGGGGTGGGCCGATATCAACTACTACAACAAAAAATTAAATGAAAAGACAGTTGGGGAACGTAGTAATTTCAAAAAAATTCCTACGCACACGCAAGATCATGGTGATGCATAGCAACGAGAGGGGAGAGTGTGTCCACGTACCCTCGTAGACCGAATGCGGAAGCGTTATGACAACGCGGTTGATGTAGACGTATGTCTTCACGATCGACCGATCCTCAGTACAGAACGTACGGCACCTCCGTGTTCAGCACACGTTCAACTCGGTGACGTCCCGCGAACTCACGATCCAGTAGAGCTCGAGGGAGAGTTTCGTCAGCACGATGGCGTGATGACGATGTTGATGAAGTTACCGACGCAGGGCTTCGCCTAAGCTCCGCTACGATATGACCAAGGTGGATTATGGTGGAGGGGGGCACCGCACACGGCTAAGAGAGATCAATGATCAACTTGTGTCTATGGGGTGCCCCCTCCCCCATATATAAAGGAGTGGAGGAGGGGGAGGGCCGGCCCTCTACTATGGCGCGCCCTGGGGAGTCCTACTCCCACAGGGAGTAGGATTCCTCCCCTTCCATGTAGTAGGAGTAGGAGAGAAGGAAAGGGAAAAGAGAAGAGAAGGAAGGAGGGGGCGCCGCCCCTCCCCCTAGTCAAATTCGGACTAGGCCTTGGGGGGCGCGCAGCCTCCTCTCTCTCTTTCCCCTAAAGCCCAATAAGGCCCATATACTCCCCGGCGAATTCCCGTAACTCTCCGGTACTCCAATAAATACCCGAATCACTCGGAACCTTTCCGATGTCTGAATATAGTCGTACAATATATCGATCTATATGTCTCAACCATTTCGAGACTCCTCGTCATGTCCCGGATCTCATCCGGGACTCTGAACTACCTTCGGTACATCAAAACTCATAAACTCATAATACTGATCGTCACCGAACGTTAAGCGTGCGGACCCTACGGGTTCGAGAACTATGTAGACATGACCGAGACATGTCTCCGGTCAATAACCAATAGCGGAACCTGGATGCTCATATTTGCTCCAACATATTCTACGAAGATCTTTATCGGTCAAACCGCATAACAACATACGTTGTTCCCTTTGTCATCGGTATGTTACTTGCCCGAGATTCGATCGTCGGTATCTCAATACCTAGTTCAATCTCGTTACCGGCAAGTCTCTCTACTCGTTCCGTAATGCATCATCCCGTAACTAACTCATTAGTTACATTGCTTGCAAGGCTTATAGTGATGTGCATTACCGAGAGGGCCCAGAGATACCTCTCCGACAATCGGAGTGACAAATCCTAATCTCGATTTATGCCAACTCAACAAGTACCATCGTAGACACTTGTAGAGCACCTTTATAATCACCCACTTACGTTGTGATGTTTGGTAGCACACAAAGTGTTCCTCCGGTATTCGGGAGTTGCATAATCTCATAGTCATAGGAACATGTATAAGTCATGAAGAAAGCAATAGCAACATACTAAACGATCAAGTGCTAAGCTAACGGAATGGGTCAAGTCAATCACATCATTCTCTAATGATGTGATCCCATTAATCAAATGACAACTCATGTCTATGGCTAGGAAACTTAACCATCTTTGATTCAACGAGCTAGTCAAGTAGATGCATACTAGTGACAATCTGTTTGTCTATATATTCACACATGTACTAATTTTCCGGTTAATACAATTCTAGAATGAATAATAAACATTTAGCATGATACAAGGAAATATAAATAACCACTTTATTATTGCCTCTAGGGCATATTTCCTTCAGTCTCACACTTGCACTAGAGTCAATAATCTAGCTCACATCGTCATGTGATTTAACACCAATAGTTCACATCGCCATGTGACCAACACTCAAAGGGTTTACCAGATTCTATAATCTAGTTCACATCGCCATGTGATTTACACCCAAAGAGTACTAAGGTGTGATCATGTTTTGCTTGTGAGAGAAGTTTAGTCTACGGGTCTTCCACATTCAGATCCGTAAGTATTTCGCAAATTTCTATGTCTACAATGCTCTGCACGGAGCTACTCTAGCTAATTGCTCCCACTTTCAATATGTATCCCGATTGAGACACAGAGTCATCTGGATCGGTGTAAAAACCTTGCATCGACGTAACTCTTTACGACGAACTCTTTATCACCTCCATAACCGAGAAATATATCCTTATTCCACTAAGGATAATTTTGACCGCTGTTCGGTGATCTACTCCTAGATCACTATTGTACCCTCTTGCCAAACTTATGGTGAGGTATACAATAGGTCTGGTACACAGCATAGCATACTTTATAGAACCTATGACTGAGGCATAGGGAATGACTTTTCATTCTCTTTCTATTTTCTGCCGTGGTCGGGTTTTGAGTCTTCACTCAACTTCACACCTTGTAACACAGGCAAGAACTCCTTCTTTGACTGTTCCATTTTGAACTACTTCAAAATCTTGTCAAGGTTTTTACTTGCTGAAAAATCTTATCAAGCGTCTTGATCTATCTCTATAGATCTTGATGCTCAATATGTAAGCAGCTTCACCGAGGTCTTTCTTTGAAAAACTTCTTTCAAATACTCCGTTATGCTTTATAGAAAATTCTACATTATTTCTGATCAACAATATGTCATTCACATGTACTTATCAGAAATGCTGTAGTGCTCCCACTCACTTTCTTGTAAATACAGGCTTCATCGCAAGTCTGTATAAAACTATATGCTTTGATCAACTCATCAAAGCGTATATTCCAACTCTGAGATGCTTTGCACCAGTCCATGGATGGATTGCTGGAGCTTGCACATTTTGTTAGCACCTTTAGGATCAACAAAAAAACTTTTGGTTGCATCATATACAACTCTTCTTTAAGAAATCCATTAAGGAATGTAGTTTTGATATCCATTTGCCAAATTTCGTAAAATGTGGCAATTTTGCTAACATGACTCGGACAGACTTAAGCATCGCTACGAGTGAGAAAGTCTCATCGTAGTCAACACCTTAAACTTTGTCAAAAACCTTTTTCGACAAGTCTACCTTTGTAGATAGTAACACTACTATCAGCGTCCGTCTTCCTCTTAAAGATCCATTTATTTTCTATGGCTTGCCGATCATCGGGCAAGTCAACCAAAGTCCACACTTTGTTCTCATACATGGATCCCATCTCAGATTTCATGGCCTCAAGCCATTTTGCGGAATCTGGGCTCATCATCGCTTCCTCATAGTTCGTAGGTTCGTCATGGTCAAGTAACATGACCTCCAGCACAGGATTATCGTACCACTCTGGTGCGGATCTTATTCTGGTTGACCTACGAGGTTCGGTAGTAACTTGATCTGAAGTTACATGATTATCATCATTAGCTTCCTCACAAATTGGTGTAGGAGTCACAGGAACAGATTTCTGTGATAAACTACTTTCCAATAAGGGAGCAGGTACAGTTACCTCATCAAGTTCTACTTTCCTCCCACTCACTTCTTTCGAGAGAAACTCCTTCTCCAGAAAGGATCCATTCTCAGCAACGAATTTGCCTTCGGATCTGTGATAGAAGGTGTACCCAACAATTTCGTTTGGGTATCCTATGAAGATGCACTTCTCCGATTTGGGTTCGAGCTTATCAGGTTGAAACTTTTTCACATAAGCATCGCCGCCCCAAACTTTAAGAAACGACAGCTTAGGTTTCTTGCTAAACCACAGTTCATACGGTGTCGTCTCAACGGATTTATATGGTGCCCTTTTTAATGTGAATGCAGCTGTCTCTAATGCATGACCCCAAAACGATAGTGGTAAATCGGTAAGAGACATCATAGATTGCACCATATCTAATAAAGTACGGTTACGATGTTCGGACACACCATTACGCTTTGGTGTTCCAGGTGGCATGAGTTTGTGAAACTATTCCACATTGTTTTAATTGAAGGCCAAACTTGTGCTCAAATATTCATCTCCGTGATCAAATCTCAGAAAACTTTATTTTCTTGTTATGATGATTTTCCACTTCACTCTGAAATTCTTTAAACTTTTCAAATGTTTCAGACTTATGTTTAATCAAGTAGATATACCCATATGTGCTAGAATCATCTGTGAAGGTGAGAAAATAACGATACCCACCGCGACCCTCATCAGTCATTAGACCACATACATCAGTATGTATGATTTCCAACAAATCTGTTGCTCGCTCCATTGTTCCGGAGAACGGAGTTTTAGTCATCTTGCCCATGAGGCATGGTTCGCAAGCATCAAGGATTCATAATCAAGTGATTCCAAAAGCCCATCAGCATGGCGTTTCTTCATGCGCTTTACACAATTATGAACTAAACGTCAGTGCCACAAATAAGTTGCACTATCATTATTAACTTTGCATCTTTTGGCTTCAATATTATGAATATGTGTGTCACTACGATCGAGATCCAATAAAGTATTTTCATTGGGTGTGCCATCGAAGGTTTTATTCATGTAAACAGAACAACAATTATTCTTTGACTTTAAATGAATAACCTATTGCAATAAACATGATCAAATCATATTCATGCTCAACGCAAACACCAAATAACACTTATTTAGGTTCAACACTAATTTCGAAAGTATAGGGAGTGTGCGATGATGATCACATCAATCTTGGAACCACTTCTAACACACATCGTCACTTCACCCTTAACTAGTCTCTGTTTATTTTGCAACTGCCGTATCGAGTTACTACTCTTAGCAACTGAACCAGTATCAAATACCGAGGGGTTGCTATAAACACTAGTAAAGTACACATCAATAACATGTATATCAAATATAATTTTATTCACTTTGCCATCCTTCTTATCCGCCAAATACTTGGGGCAGTTCCGCTTCCAGTGACCAGTCCCTTTGCAGTAGAAGCAGTCAGTTTCAGGCTTAGGTCTAGACTTGGGCTTCTTCACTTGAGCAGCAACTTGCTTGCCGTTCTTCTTGAAGTTCCCCTTCTATCCCTTTTCCCTTTTCTTGAAACTAGTGGTCTTGTTAACCATCAACACTTGATGCTCTTTCTTGATTTCTACATCCATCGATTTTAGCACCACGAAGAGCTTGGGAATCGTTTCCGTTATCCCTTGCATATTATAGTTCATCACGAAGTTATAGTAACTTGGTGATAGTGGCTAGAGAACTTTGTCAATCACTATCTCATCTCGAAGATTAACTCCCACTTGATTCAAGCGATTGTAGTACTCAGACATTCTGAACACATGCTCACCAGTTGAGCTATTCTCCTCCATCTTGTAGGCAAAGTACTTGTGAGAGGTCTCATACCTCTCGACACGAGCATGAGTCTGAAATATTAACTTCAACTCTTGGAACATCTCATATGCTCCATGACGTTCAAAACGTCTTTGAAATCCCGGTTCTAAGCCGAAAAGCATGGTGCACTAAACTATCAAGTAGTCATCATATCGAGCTAGCCAAACGTTCATAACGTCTGCATCTGCTCCTGTAATAGGTCTGTCACCTAGCGGTGCATCAAGGACATAATTCTTCTATGCAGCAATGAGGATAAACCTCAGATCACGGATCCAATCCGCATCATTGCTACTAACATCTTTCAACTTAGTTTTCTCTAGGAACATATAAAAAATAAACGGGGAGCAACATCGCGAGCTATTGATCTACAACATAGATATGCTAATACCACCAGGACTAAGTTCATGATAAATTAAATTTCAATTAATCATATTACTTAAGAACTCCCACTTAGATAGACATCCCTCGAGTCATCTAAATGATCACGCGATCCAAATCAACTAAACCATGTCCGATCATCACGTGAGATGGAGTAGTTTTCAATGGTGAACATCACTATGTTGATCATATCTACTATATGATTCACGTTCGATCTTTTGGTCTCCAGTGTTCCGAGGCCATATCTGCATATGCTAGGCTCGTCAAGTTTAACCCGCGTATTTGTGTGTGTGCAAAACTGGCTTACACCCGTTGTATATGAACGTAGAGCTTATCACACCCGATCATCACGTGGTGTCTCGGCACGACGAACTTTGGCAACGGTGCATACTCAGGGAGAACACTTGTACCTTGAAATTTTAGTAAGGGATCATCTTATAAAGCTACCGTTGAACTAAGCAAAATAAGATGTATAAAAGATAAACATCACATGCAATCAAAATATGTGACATGATATTGCCATCATCATCTTGTGCCTTTGATCTCCATCTCCAAAGCATCGTTATGATTTCCATCGTCACCGGCATGACACCATGATCTCCATCATCTTGATCTATATAGCCTTCATGATATTTATGTTCATGGTGGATTATATCCTACTCTTGCTTGACCTCAATGCTTATTAATTTTAATGCATGTTCATGACTGTTGTCGCTCTCTAGTTAGTCGCTTCCCAGTCTTTTTCTAGCCTTCACTTGTACTAAGCGGGAATACTGCTTGTGCATCCAATGCCTTAAACCCCAAAGTTAGGCCATATGAGTCCACTATACTTCCTATATGCGGTATCTACCTACCATTCCAAGTAATTTTGTATGTGCCAAACTCCAAACCTTCAAATGAAATTTTGTTTTGTATGCTCGAATAGCTCATGTATCAACTAGGGATGTCTGTATCTTCCATGTTAGGCGGGTTATTCTCAAGAGGAGTGGACTCCGCTCCTCACTCACGAGAAAATGGCTGGTCACCGGGATGCCCAGTCCCATGCTTTATGCAAACCAAATCAAAATAATTGCAAACAAAACTCCCCCGGGACTGTTGTTAGTTGGAGGCACTCGTTGTTTCGAGCAAGCCATGGATTGATGCTAGTTGGTGGAGGGGGTGTATAAACTTTACCATTCTGTTTGGGAACCGCCTATAATGTGTGTAGCATGGAAGATATCGCCATCTCTTGGTTGTTATGTTGACAATGAAAGTATGCCGCTCAAAATATTATTTAACTCTGCTTTAAAATCGAGCTCTGGCACCTCTACAAATCCATGCTTCCCTCTGCGAAGGGCCTATCTATTTACTTTTATGTTGAGTCATCACCCTCTTATTAAAAAACACCAGCTGGAGAGCACCGCTATCATTTGCATCCATTACTATTAATTTATATTGGGTATGACTATGATTGGATCTCTTTTACCATGAATTACAATGTCTAGTCAGTCCTTGATCTTTGAAGGTGCTCTGCATTTATGTTTTTTCGGTCTCAGAAAGGGCTAGCGAGATACCATCTTGTTATGTCATATTATGATTGTTTTGAGAAAGTGTTGTCATCCGAGATTTATTATTATTGCTCGCTAGTTGATTATGCCATTGATATGAGTAAACATGAGACCTAAGTGTTATTGTGAATGTGGTTAGTTCATAATCTTTGCTGAAAACTTGAATGCTGGCTTTACATATTTACAGCAACAAGAGCAAACAGAGTTTGTAAAAGTTTTTCTTTATCACTTTTAGTTTGTCAACTGAATTGCTTGAGGACAAGCAAAGGTGTAAGCTTGGGGGAGTTGATACGTCTCCGTCGTATCTACTTTTCCAAACACTTTTGCCCTTGTTTTGGACTCTAACTTGCATGATTTGAATGGAACTAACCCGGACTAACGCTGTTTTCAGCAGAATTGTCATGGTGTTATTTATGTGCAGAAACAAAAGTTCTCGGAATGACCTGAAACTCCACGGAACTTATTTTTGGAAAATATTAAAAATATTGGCGAAAGAATCAAGGCCAGGGGGCCCACCACCTGTCCACGAGGGTGGGGGGCGCGCCCCCTTCCTCGTGGGCCCCTTGTTGCTCCACCGACCTCAACTCCAACTCCATATATTTGTGTTCGGGGAGAAAAAAAAATCAGAGAGAAGGATTAATCGCGTTTTACGATACGGAGCCGCCGCCAAGCCCTAAAACCTCTTGGGAGGGCTGATCTGGAGTCTGTTCGGGGCTCCGGAGAGGGGAATCCGTCGCCATCGTCATCATCAACCATCCTCCATCACCAATTTCATGATGCTCACCGCCGTGCGTGAGTAATTCCATCGTAGGCTTGCTGGACGGTGATGGGTTGGATGAGATTTATCATGTAATCGAGTTAGTTTTGTTAGGGTTTGATCCCTAGTATCCACTATATTCTGAGATTGATGTTGCTATGACTTTGCTATGCTCAATGCTTGTCACTAGGGCCCGAGTGCCATGATTTCAGATCTGAACCTATTATGTTTTCATGAATATATGTAAGTTCTTGATCCTATCTTGCAAGTCTATAGTCACCTACTATGTGTTATGATCCGGACCCCGCAGTGACAATAATCGGGACCACTCCCGGTGATGACCATAGTTTGAGGAGTTCATGTATTCACTATGTGTTAATGCTTTGGTCCGGTACTCTATTAAAAGGAGGCCTTAATATCCCTTAGTTTCCATTGGGACCCCGCTGCCACGGGAGGGTAGGACAAAAGATGTCATGCAAATTCTTTTCCATAAGCACGTATGACTATATTCGGAATACATGCCTACATTACATTGATGAATTGGAGCTAGTTCTGTGTCACCCTATGTTATGACTGTTACATGATGAACCGCATCCGGCATAATTCTCCATCACCGATCCAATGCCTACGAGCTTTTCACATATTGTTCTCCGCTTATTTACTTTTCCGTTGCTACTGTTACAATCACTATAAAACCCAAAAATATTACTTTTTCTACCGTTACCGTTACTTCCATATTATTTTGCTACTAAATACTTTGCTGCAGATATTAAGTTATCCAGGTGTGGTTGAATTGACAACTCAACTGCTAATACTTGAGAATATTCTTTGGCTCCCCTTGTGTCGAATCAATAAATTTGGGTTGAATACTCTACCCTCGAAAACTGTTGCGATCCCCTATACTTGTGGGTTATCAGTACAGTTACCTCATCAAGTTCTACTTTCCTCCCACTCACTTCTTTCGAGAGAAAACTCCTTCTCTAGAAAGGATCCACTCTTAGCAACGAATATCTTGCCTTCGGATCTGGGATAGAAGGTGTACCCAACAGTTACTTTCGGATATCCTATGAAGACGCACTTCTCTGACTTGGGTTTGAGCTTATCAAGATGAAACCTTTTCACATAAGCATCGCAACCCCAAACTTTAAGAAACGACAGCTTAGGTTTCTTGCTAAACCACAGTTCATACGGTGTCGTCTCAACGGATTTAGATGGTGCCCTATTTAACGTGAATGTAGCTGTCTCTAGTGTATAACCCCAAAACGATAGTGGTAAATCGGTAAGAGACATCATAGATTGCACTATATCCAATAAATTACGGTTATGACGTTCAGACACACCATTATGCTGTGGTGTTCCAGGTGGCATGAGTTTGTGAAACTATTCCACATTTTTTTAATTGAAGACCAAACTCGTAACTCAAATATTCTCCTCCACGATCAGATCGTAGAAACTTTATTTTCTTGTTACGATGATTTTCCACTTCACTCTGAAATTCTTTGAACTTTTCAAATGTTTTCAGACTTATGTTTCATTAAGTAGATATATCCATATCTGCTCAAATCATCTGTGAAGGTGAGAAAATAATGATACCCGCTGCGAGCCTCAATATTCATCGGACCAAATACATCAGTATGTATGATTTCCAATAAATCTGTTGCTCGCTCCATTGTTCCGGAGAACGGTGTTTTAGTCATCTTGCCCATGAGGCATGGTTCGCAAGTACCAAGTGATTCATAGTCAAGTGATTCCAGAAGTCCATCAGTATGGAGTTTCTTCATGCGCTTTACACTAATATGACCCAAACGGCAGTGCCACAAATAAGTTGCACTATCATTATCAACTCTGCATCTTTTGACTTCAACATTATGAATATGTGTATCACTACTATCGAGATTCAATACAAATAGACCACTCTTAAAGGGTGCATGACCATCGAAGGTTTTATATTCATGTAAACAGAACAACAATTATTCTCTGACTTTAAATGAATAGCCATATTGCAATAAACATGATCAAATCATATTTATGCTCAACGCAAACACCAAATAACATTTATTTAGGTTTAACACTAATCCCGAAAGTATAGGGAGTGTGCGATGATGATCATATCAATCTTGGAACCACTTCCAACACACATCGTCACTTCACCCTTAACTAGTCTCTGTTCATTCTGCAACTCCCGTTTCGAGTTACTACTCTTAGCAACTGAACCAGTATTAAATACCGAGGGGTTGCTATAAACACTAGTAAAGTACACATCAATAACATGTATATCAAATATACCTTTGTTCACTTTGCCATCCTTCTTATCCGCCAAGTATCTAGGGTAGTTCCACTTCCAGTGACCATTTCCATTGCAGTTGAAGCACTCAGTCTCCGGATTAGGTCCAGACTTGGGCTTCTTCACTTGAGCAGCAACTTGCTTGCCGTTCTTCTTGAAGTTCCCCTTCTTCCCTTTGCCCATTTTCTTGAAACTAGTGGTCTTGTCAACCATCAACACTTGATGTTTTTTCTTGATTTCTACCTTCGTCGATTTCTGCATCACGAAGAGCTTGGGAATCGTTTCCGTTATCCCTTGCATATTATAGTTCATCACGAAGTTCTAGTAACTTGGTGATAGTGACTAGAGAACTCTGTCAATCACTATCTTATCTGGAAGATTAACTCCCACTTGATTCAAGTGATTGTAGTACTCAGACATTCTTAGCACATGCTCACTAGCTGAGCAATTCTCCTCCATCTTGTAGGCAAAGTGCTTGTCTAAGGTCTCATACCTTTCGACATGGGCATGAGTCTGAAATACTAATTTCAACTCTTGGAACATCTCATATGCTCCGTGGCGTTTCAAAAACGTCTTTGAAGCCCCGATTCAAGCCATAAAGCATGGTGCACTAAACTATTAAGTAGTCATCATATCGAGCTTGCCAAACGTTCATAACGTCTGAATCTGCTCCTGCAATCGGCCTGTCACCTAGCGGTGCATCAAGGACATAATTCTTCTATGCAGCAATGAGGATAATCCTCAGATCACGGATCCAATCCTCATCATTGCTACTAACATCTTTCAACTTAGTTTTCTCTAGGAACATATAAAAATAAACGGGGAGCAACATCGCGAGCAATTGATCTACAACATAGATATGCTAATACTACCAGGACTAAGTTCATGATAAATTAAAGTTCAATTAATCATATTACTTAAGAACTCCCACTTAGATAGACATCCCTCTAATCATCTAAGTGATCACGTGATCCATATCAACTAAACCATGTCCGATCATCACGTGAGATGGAGTAGTTTTCAATGGTGAACATCACTATGTTAATCATATCTTCTATATGATTCACGCTCGACCTTTCGGTCTCCAGTGTTCCGAGGCCATATCTGCATATGCTAGGCTCGTCAAGTTTAACCCGAGTATTTGTGTGTGTGCAAAACTGGCTTACACCCGTTGTATATGAACGTAGAGCTTATCACACCCGATCATCACGTGGTGTCTCGGCACGACGAACTTTGGCAACGGTGCATACTCAGGGAGAACACTTGTACCTTGAAATTTTAGTAAGGGATCATCTTATAAAGCTACCGTTGAACTAAGCAAAATAAGATGTATAAAAGATAAACATCACATGCAATCAAAATATGTGACATGATATTGCCATCATCATCTTGTGCCTTTGATCTCCATCTCCAAAGCATCGTTATGATTTCCATCGTCACCGGCATGACACCATGATCTCCATCATCTTGATCTATATCAATGTGTCGTCACATGGTCGTCTCGCCAACTATTTCTCTTGCAACTATTGCTATCGCATAGCGATAAAGTAAAGCAATTATTTGGAGCTTGCATAAAATGCAAAAAAGAGACAACCATAAGGCTTCTGCCAGTTGCCGATAACTTCAACAAAACATGATCATCTTATACAACAACTTATATCTCATCACGTCTTGACCATATCACATCACAACATGTCCTGCAAAAACAAGTTAGACGTCCTCTACTTTGTTGTTGCAAGTTTTACGTGGCTGCTACGAGCTAAGCAAAAACTGTTCTTACCTACGTATCAAAACCACAACGATATTTTGTCAAGTTAGTGCTGTTTTAACCTTCAACAAGGACCGGGCGTAGCCACACTCGATTCAACTAAAGTTGGAGAAACTGACACCCACCAGCCACCTGTGTGCGAAGCACGTCGGTAGTACCAGTCTCGCGTAAGCGTACACGTAATGTCGGTCCGGGCCGCTTCATCCAACAATACCGCTGAATCAAAGTATGACATGCTGGTAAGCAGTATGACTTGTATCGTCCACAACTCACTTGTGTTCTACTCGTGCATATAACATCTACGCATAAACCTGGCTCTGATACCACTGTTGGGGAACGTAGTAATTTCAAAAAAAATCCTACGCACACGCAAGATCATGGTGATGCATAGCAACGAGAGGGGAGAGTGTCCACGTGCCCTCGTAGACCGAAA
This sequence comes from Aegilops tauschii subsp. strangulata, assembly GCF_002575655.3. Lineage (NCBI taxonomy): Eukaryota > Viridiplantae > Streptophyta > Magnoliopsida > Poales > Poaceae > Aegilops > Aegilops tauschii. Next base: position 494,790,687 of record NC_053039.3, read on the forward strand.
GCGGAAGTGTTATGACAACGCGGTTGATGTAGTCGTACGTTTTCACGATCGACCGATCCTCAGTACCGAACGTACGGCACCTCCGTGTTCAGCACACGTTCAGCTCGGTGACGTCCCGCGAACTTACGATCCAGAAGAGCTCGAGGAAGAGTTTCGTCAGCACGACGGCGTGATGACGATGTTGATGAAGTTACCGACGCAGGGCTTCGCCTAAGCTCCGCTACGATATGATTGAGGTGGATTATGGTGGAGGGGGCACCGCACACGGCTAAGAGAGATCAATGATCAACTTGTGTCCATGGGGTGCCCCCTCCCATGTATATAAAGGAGTGGAGGAGGGGAGGGCCTGTCCTCTACTATGGCGCACCCTGGGGAGTCCTACTCCCACCGGGAGTAGGATTCCTCCCCTTCCATGTAGTAGGAGTAGGAGAGAAGGAAAGGAAAAGAGAAGAGAAGGAAGGAGGGGGCGCCGCCCCTTTCCCTAGTCAAATTCGGACTAGGCCTTGGGGCCGCGCAACCTCCTCTCTCTCTTTCCCCTAAAGCCCAATAAGGCATATATACTCCCGGGCGAATTCCCGTAACTCTCCGGTACTCCGATAAATACCCGAATCACTCGGAACCTTTCCGATGTCCGAATATAGTCGTCCAATATATCGATCTTTACGTCTCGATGATTTCAAGACTCCTCGTCATGTCCCCGATCTCATCCGACTCTGAACTACATTCAGTACATCAAAACTCATAAACTCATAATACCGATCGTCGCCGAACGTTAAGCGTGCAAACCATACGGGTTCGAGAACTATGTAGACATGACCGAGACACGTCTCCGGTCAATAACCAATAGCGGAACCTAGATGCTCATATTGGCTCCTACATATTCTACGAAGACCTTTATCGGTCAAACCGCATAACAACATACATTGTTCCCTTTGTCATCGGTATGTTACTTGCCCGAGATTAGATCGTCGGTATCTCAATACCTAGTTCAATCTCGTTACCGGCAAGTCTCTTTACTCGTTCCATAATGCATCATCCCGTAACTAACTCATTAGTTACATTGCTTGCAAGGCTTATAGTGATGTGCATTACCGAGAGGGCCCAGAGATACCTCTCCGACAATCGGAGTGACAAATCCTAATCTCGATTTATGCCAACTCAACAAGTACCATCAGAGACACATGTAGAGCACCTTTATAATCACCCAGTTATGTTGTGACGTTTGGTAGCACACAAAGTGTTCCTTCGGTATTCGGGAGTTGCATAATCTCATAGTCATAGCAACATGTATAAGTCATGAAGAAAGCAATAGCAACATACTAAACGATCAAGTGCTAAGCTAACAGAATGGGTCAAGTCAATCACATCATTCTCTAATGACGTGATCCCGTTAATCAAATGACAACTCATGTCTATGGCTAGGAAACTTAACCATCTTTGATTCAACGAGCTAGTCAAGTAGAGGCATACTAGTGACAATTTGTTTGTCTATATATTCACACATGTACTAAGTTTCCGGTTAATACAATTCTAGCATGAATAATAAACATTTATCATGATATAAGGAAATATAAATAACCACTTTATTATTGCCTCTAGGGCATATTTCCTTCAAAGACTTCGTCGGCGTTGACAAACCTCCTTCCGACCCCCGGTTGCGGCCACATTATACGTCTTGCAGTTGCGCTTGGGTGTGACGAGTTGCAGTTGCACAGGTTGAGGCGGTTGCATCTACTAAAAAATTTCATGAAAAGACTTCGCCGACGCTGAGAAACCTCCCTCCGACCCCCTAGTTGCGGTCACATTATACGTCTTGCAGTTGAACTTGCGTGTGATGAGTTGCAGTTGCACTCGAGTTGGGGTGGCCGCAACTATAAAAATCTAAAATGAAAGACTTCGCCGGCACCGACAACCCTCCCCCCGACCCCCGGTTGCGGTCACATTATATGTCTTGCAATTTCGCTTGGGTGTGATGAGTTGCAGTTGCAATCGGGTTTGGGTTGACTGCACCTACTATAATTTTTTTAAAGAGAGAAAAACTTCACCAGCAAGGATGACCCTCCCCGTGACCCCCCCGGTCGCGATCACATTATACATCTTGCAGTTGCGCTTGGGTGTGATGAGTTGCAATTGCACTCGGGTTGGGGCCATTGCAACACAACAAAATAATTAAAATGAAAAGACTTCGCCAGCCGACAATTCTCCTCCCGACCCCCGGTTGCGGTCACATCATGTCTTGCAAATGCGCTTGACTGTGATGAGTTGAAGTTGCAGTCGGGTTACAACGCTTGCAGTTGCATGTCTTGTGGTGGACATGCAACTAGCCCCCGACACCTCTATCGCCGACCCCAATTGCAGCCGCTTGGTGCCCGTGTAGTTGTAGTAGGGTTACAATGCTTGCAGTTCCATGTCTTGTGGTGGACATGCAACTGGCCCCGACACCTCTACCGTCGACCCCAATTGCTGCCGCTTGGTGCCCGTGTAGTTGTAGTAGGGTTACAATGCTTGTAGTTGCATGTATAGTGGTGGAAAAAGCAACTTGCCTTGACAACTTCCCTTCTAACCCCAGTTGCAGTCGCTTTATGCCCGTGTAATTGCAGATGAGATACAACACTTGCAGTTGTGTGTTTAGTGGTGGACATGCAACTGTCCTCGACAACTCTCCTCCTACTTCCATTTAAGTCGGGTTACAAACACTTGCAATTTCATGTGTAGTTTTGGACATGGAACTAGCCCAAGACCCCCCTCCCTACCCTACTTGTAGTCGTATTGTGCTCGTGCAGCTGAAGTTGGGTGACAACACTTGAAGTTGCATGTCTAATGGTGGACATGCAAATGGCCCCGATAACACTCGACTCATCCCAAGTTGTAGTCATTTTGTGCTCGTGCAGTTGCATGTCTAGTGATGGACATGCAACTGGCCTAACAAACCCCACTCGACGTCGGTTGCAGTCTCTTTGTGGAAATGCAGTTATTGTCGGGTTACAACACTTGCTGTTGCATGTCTAGTGATGGACATGTCACTCGCCCCGACAACCTCCCTCTCGACCCCAGTTGCATTGTCTTTGTGCCCATAGAGTTGCAATCGGTGGTTACATGTCTAGTGACAAAAGAAGAATTTCTCATAGTTACACATGTGTGACGATGCTTGCAGTTGCGTGCATGTTGTGATGCTTGCAGTTGTGCTTGAGGCGTGATGCTTGCAACTACATGCATCTTGCCAGGCTTGTTGTTGCATGTGTGGTGTGATGCTTGCAGTTGTATGCATGCTGCTTAGAGATAGTAGGAAACCGAAGAACTTTTCGAATAGATGAAGAAGAAAAATGACAAAATGAGAAAATAAAAAATAAAATAAGAAAGGGAAGCATGAGTAAAAATATGAACTTGCAAAAAATTAGACCAACAACAAAAACCCAAAAATATCAATGGAAAACAGAAAAAGAAAATCTAGAACCACTACTCCTCCCCTTGTAATGCAATCAGAGGAGATAAAGAAAATCGATGGAACCACTACTTCCATTCGCGCTCTCTTCGATTCTAGAATCTAAAATAAGAATATGATAAGCGTAAAAAAGAAAACATAAATGAGAGAAAAAAAACGGGAACACAAAATAAAGGTCTAAAAATTTATCCTCTAGTACATTTAAAAACCCAATCTCATCTGAGTCGAAATTAGTTTAGGAAAATCTTTACATTTTCTCTCCCAACCAAAATATGAAAACAAAAAAAAATAGAAAAAGGAAGGTAAAATAGAAAGTTAAATAGGAATAATGGATAAAAAATAAAACAGCAAAAAAATGAAATGCAGAAAAAACGTCACTTGTTCCCTTATTATCTCCCGTGTACCCAGATAGCGTAGGACAAAAAGAAAAAATAGAACGGGCCCAACGTCACAAGCCCACACATGCCCAGCGGGAGACAAGAAAAATGGTGCGACAAAAAAAAAAGAAACGGGCTGAGAGCCGAACAACACATGGGCTGCGCCTTGTTCGCTACGAAGCTCTCCCCCTCGACAAATATGAAACGCGACATGATTGGATCCTACGGTGGAAAAAGTGAATGAGACCAAAAGAATTCTCAGCTGAATGAGTTTTAGCAAGACCGTTAAGGTTATGGTACCAATTTTTTTCATACATTAAAGGAGCATCTTTGGAAGTTCCATGTAATACTTTGGCACCTTTGGTGTTAATTTGCAGTTAACGAAGGTAAATGCTCTTAACAGCATAAATATAGACAATATACCCAACAAATACTAAATTTTTACATGTCACATATAATGGTATATGTTGAATGTAGAAAAAGTCTCAAGGCCAACCGAGCAAATAACACTCACTTCCACATGCAAACCTGGTCAGTTCATTCTAGACCTAATTTCTTACTCGGAGATGATTTTGCTTGTAAGCAGTTTACATGATTTTTTTGCGAAACACTAACACATTTGTATCACAACCTCTAGGGTTCATATCATGACACCATGCTAGGTTTTATGATTTTCGGGCTTCATTTAAAATTTCCAGAATTAAAATGACAATAAGTATCATGTTGGTGCCCAAGGCCACCGTGTGCCTGGGACTATTTTTCTTTCCTTATATAAGGATTAACTATAAACCAAAGACCACCAATAAGATTTTTCAGCCCCATTTCTAGCGATTATTGCATGTACTTTAGTTCATACTTGAGTTATATCTTTAAAGACCTACAAATGCATTTTATGATTTTAATATAGCAAACGGACCCCAAAAAATGCTAAATTTTGATATAATACAAATGATAGTGTGTGATGATTGTGCAAAAAAGTTTAAAACCAATCGGCAAAGCAGCGGCCGCTTCACATCCAAACTTGGGTTATTCGCACTTGAAGCCTAGTTTCAAGGTGAACCGAGGAAACAACAATTTCTTCGCATGCAAGCATGGTATATTCCTTCTCGGAACCTAATTTCTTACTCGGAGATGGTTTTATTCAAGCAGTATACGTGACAACTTTTGTGAAACAATAACAATTTTTTATTACATCCTCTAGGATTCATATCATGATAACATGCTAAGTTTTATGATTTTCGAGCTTCGTTTGAATTTTCCAGAATTAAAATGCCAATAAGCATAATTTTGGTGCCTACGTCTTGGCCACCTGGCAAATGTTCCGATTTTTTTTCTAAGTATGTGAACATTCTTTTTGGGATGTCAAGATTTTTTTTTTCTAAATGCTATCAACATTTATTTTCAAAGTTGTGCGAACATTCTTTTATGACTGTACGAAGAATTTTATGAATGCATGATGAACGCTTTTAAAATATTAAATATATTATTTCGCATTCCAGAATTGTTAATAATAAAATAAAAAGGAAAAGGAAAAGAAAGGCAGTGTGCTTCCCAGCGTTGGGTCGGCCCAGTAACTAGTCGCTTGAGGCGAATGCACGCTTGCTCTCGCTTCGAGCGAAGTTTAGCCGCACTCCCTAATGCATCCTTAAGCGACAACTACCGGAAACGCATAAAGGAAAAAAACAATGGGCCGCCCCCTAGCACAACCTACTAACATATACTCCCTCCGTTCTTGAAAGAGTGTACTTTCAACTTTGTTGGAAGGTCAAACTATCTCAAAGTTTGACCGAGTTTTTACAAAAATATGTCAATGCTTATGAAACCAAATAGGTATATGATGAAAATATATTTTATCATGAATCTAATGCTACTAATTTAATGGCATAAATGTTGGTCTATTATTGTATAAATATGGTCAAACATAAAAAAGTTTGACTTTCCAACAAAGTTGAAAGTACACTCTTTCAAGGAAGGAGGGAGTACATGTTCCTCCTTTTTCCTTTGTAATAATCTCAAGATTTATATTATTTTGAAATAATCTTGTATATCAGTTTGAAATGTAAAATTGTGTACTGCAAATAAAATGCATATGTACAAAAAAAATGCTCCTATATTTGAAAAGGATGTATTTTTAGATATTCAAAAACATTTTTTATGGCATTGAGTTGTGACAGAAAGTAATTTTATGTATATGAAACAAATTGTTAGCTACTTAGAACAAAATCTATAAAATCATTGAACGAAACACAAAAAAATGTGGGGCGACAAAAAATATATTTTGTATAATAAGGAAAAGAAGCAACAAAAAGAAAACATATAGCCCTATTTGTTTTTTCCCACCAGCGGAACGATGTAAGCTAGGTTTATACAGCCCAACCCCATGGCCTAGATCAAAATCCCAAAACACCTAAAATAGGAGTTGTAATGAAATATAGGATAATTAAAATGATTTTAATGCTCCTAAAAATGATTCTAATAGTACTTATAATTAGGGATATGTTGTATTTTTTTTGTATTTTTTATACCGAACCGATTAATGGGCGGAGCTACGCTAAATTTGCTGTTTGTTGTACTTTATTTATATTTCATGAGAAAAAAACGTTACTTGTGTAATTTATTGTTGGAGCAATTTTTCTTTTGAGGGGATTGGGACAATTACATGTGTATATAATTTTGAATTTGATGATTGTGATGGCAGGCGTTGAGACGGGACCAGACGAGTTCGGCAAAATATGGTGTCCATCCCTCGTCCCGTCCCAGCACACCCAGTTTATTACGTGCCGCATTCTCTCGGTTCCGAAAAGTGGACATCTTGTGTACTACGATAACACGATTCCACGCTTCAATCCATGCTCGTGACACCGAGAGCCTGGAACACACACACTCCGGGCACGTTGCGGTCGCTCACAAGCAAATCCAATCCCATCCCTTGATCACGAGAACGGAAACCCCCTCCCATAAACCCGGGCCCGAGCGAATCATACAGGCGTACCGCCATGGCGTGGCGTGGCCGTTGAGCTCGTCGCCATGCTGCGCCAAACCGCCTGAGACCGATACAATTCACACCCACATGCTCGTGCCAGAGACCCACAGTGTCTTCACTCTTCACACTTGCCTCCTCTGCTCTGCCCTGCATTTACCATTCCAAGCTTCCAACGGCCAGAGACCATTGCAGCACAGAAGGAGAGAGCGAGCTCACGCACGCCAGTGCACACATGGCGTCAGTCCTGGCCAGACCCGGTAACGGACGGGCCAGCGTTCGTGCTACCCGCCGATGGCTTTCGGAGTTTCGCTAGTAAATGCATGGCACACTAATGTAGAGGAGACAACCCGTCCAGGTAGCCTCGTGCAACGGCGCAATTAGTAAGTGAAACGCCAGGCCGCCAGCCATGGCGCAGTAAACGCGTCCCGCCATCTGCAGGCGCTCGCACGACGAGAGGACGCAATGCAAAGTGGTCGTGGAAAGTAGCTTCGCCCAGGGTCACAACTCACAACCCACAAGGCACCAAAGTGACACGCTGGGTCTACAACGGCCGATCTCCGTCCGCAGAAGCCAACTGGAGCGCCCAGCGTCCGTCCACACGTACTCCGGAGTACGTGCTCCAAAACCCTCCCACCATACCAACAGTTGGCATTAATGGACTAGGCCCGTGACGAAACGTACGTTTGATTGATGAACAACGTAGGCGTTGGATTGATTGAACGCACTCCAAAACCCTCCTAGCTACCGACGGCCGTTTGTCGGTCTATAGTAACATAACTCGCGCCCGCCTTGATTAACCACGCGCCGGTTACGACGAGGCTGGGCGTGAGTGACGGTCGACGGGGAGGATGGATGGATAGGTCCGCGCACTTAAGCACTAGGCGCCGGCCGGATGGTTACGGGCCACCACTAGTAATGGCTCGCGCGCGAGTGTGCCGAGCCGCCCCACTATGGAGACGGCACTCAGCGCATGCTCCGCATTGACCCGAGCCACGTACATCGCGCACGCCATCCGTCGCTTCCCGCACAAGCACCTCGCGCACCATCGACCGCCCGGTGCGCGCTGCCCACCGTGCCCGCCGCGTCGACCGGTGCGCGCGTGCATGTATATATATGAGCGTGCGTGCGTGCGCGCCCCGGGCCACTGCACTCACACCGCACCGGGAGTACCGCGGCACAGTGCGGGTCACTCGCGGCCGCGCGCACTGCCCCCTCCCTCCGCGCTCCGTGCTCTAGCCAGCAAGTCATCATGGCCACGCGAGCTCTGTTCGTCTCCCTCCTCCTCGCGCTCTGCTCGGCTCTCGGGGAGGGCGTCTCGGCATTGCGCGGCCGCTCCAACGGCGACGCGGTCAAGTTCGACTTCACGCCCTTCCTCATCCAGTACCAGAGCGGGCGGGTGCAGCGGCTGATGGGCACCAGCGTGGTGCCGCCGTCCGTGGACGCGCGCACCGGCGTCGCCTCCACCGACGTCGTCATCGACCAGGGCACGGGCCTCGCCGTCAGGCTCTACCGGCCGAGCCGCCGCGGCAGGCTCCCGGTGCTCCTCTACTTCCACGGCGGCGCGTTCGTCGTCGAGTCGGCCTTCGGCCCCGTGTACCACAACTACCTCAACGTGCTGGCGGCCAGGGCGGGCGTCATCGCGGTCTCGGTGAACTACCGCCTGGCGCCGGAGCACACGCTGCCGGCCGCCTACGACGACTCCTGGACGGCGCTCCAGTGGGTGCTCTCCAACGCCCGCAACGGCTCCGGCTACGGCGCGTCCTGGCTGTCCAAGCACGGGGACATGTCCCGGCTGTTCGTCGCCGGCGATAGCGCCGGCGGTAACATCGCGCACAACCTCGCAATGCGCGTGGGGCAGCAGGGCCTGGGTCAGGACGACGGCAAAGGGCGGATCAAGGGCGTGGCGCTGCTGGACCCGTACTTCCTGGGCGGGCACGCGGGCCCGTGGGCGGAGCGATCGTGGGGGTTCATCTGCGCGGGGCGGTACGGGACGGAGCACCCGTACGTGGACCCGATGGCGCTGCCGGCGGACGCGTGGCGGCGGCTCGGCGCCGGGCGCGTGCTGGTGACCAAGTCGGGGCAGGACGGGCTGGGGCCGTGGCAGCGCGCGTACGTGGACGCGCTCCGGGGCAGCGGCTGGGGCGGGCAGGCGCGGCTGTACGAGACGCCCGGCGAGGGGCACTGCTACTTCCTCAACAACCTCCAGTCGCCCAAGGCCGCCGCGCACATGGCCACCGTCGCGGAGTTCGTCAGTCACTCCTAGCTAGCTACATATACCTCACTCATTGTCTGGTCTGGCAGCGCGGTGATCAGGCCAGTGGTAGTATGAGATACTAGAGAATAAGTGTAGAGTGAGAATGCGTGTTGCTGTTACCTCTGTTTTCGATTCTTCTTGGAAGCAGATGGGCTTGTTTGTGACAGCAGTGACAGATGGCTTTGTTCACTGGCGGCCGGAGAGTGCACGTGTGCCGTGCACTCCGGCGGCCCCTTGAACTTTGGAACGGATAAGTATGATGAATGGATGAAAGAGGGGCTCGATCGATCTTCGACGTGCTCGAGGTTTATAAAGGCGCAGGTTCTATGGAGCTAGCGTTAGAGCACAACGTCAAACGTGTGGTGACCATGCAACCATACGCCATGTCATCAATCGAAAAGAAAAAGAAAGGGGCTTGCTTCGGTAGACCCCCACACACACAAAACGTAGAAGGGCAGAATGGTCATACGAAAGAAGGGTATGCCCACCTCATATTATACAGTTGTGGGTGGCGTACGTAGACCGTGTGCATGAAAAAAAATACAAACAAACTGCCAGCACGATCTACTCGCCCGCCCACCCGTCTACTCGCCCGCCCCATCCGATCGCCGCCGCCGCGGATCGCCGCCGTCCGAGCCCGTCCGACGTCGCCGTCGCCGTCCCAACGGCGTGCATCGCCGCATCTCACCGTCATCGTCCACCGCCCGGACGTGAAGGCCCGTCTACTCGCCCGCCCCATCCGGTCGCCGCCGCCGCGGATCGCCGCCCTCCGACCCCGTCCGACGCCGCCGTCCGACTCCGTCAGACGCCGCCGTCCGACTCCGTCAGACGCCGCCGTCGCCGTCCCAACGGCGTGCGTCGCCGCATCTCACCGTCATCTTCCACCGCCCGGACGTGAAGGGCCCGACGTGCCACGCCGCCTCCACACCACTCTCCCCACCCCCCGTCGCGGATCCTGCCAAACATCCGGCCGGTGGCTCGTCGTGCACGTCGTCGGCTGCTAGATTCAAGGCGGGGACAGCTGCCGTCGTCGAACGCCGGCGACGCCTACACCGCGGGGCAAGGTTTGTCATCTAAACCTAGCGGGCATGATGGATGGAAGTTAGGGCTAGTTAAGTGGCGAATCTAGGATGTAAGTGGAGGACATGCTTAATTTAAAGAACGCTATATTTTTTTATGACGACATCACACAATATGCACACACCGCTGGGCAACCTCAACTAGTTGTTTCACACAACACTAAAAAGTGTTGTTTGAACCATTGCATTAAGAAAAAATTCATGGTAGCTGCTGGGTTCAGGGATTACACGTCTTTCTCTTTTTTTGCAAACCAACATGAGTTTTTGTCCTTGTTGTAATCAACACTTCAAATGTTTTGCAGTTCTGTGAGTTAGGCGTGTTGACATGGAGAAAGAATCCGCATTCGGGAGGGACGAGAATGATACTGATAAGGTGACTAAGACTGATAACGAAAATTTGAACGAAGATGATGAGAGCAGCGACAATGATTCCATCTCGTCATATGATATCTTACCTCCGGATGATTTTCATAATAATGAACATGGCGCAAATAGTGAAAACGTAAGTGGCGTATATTTTGATTTTATTTTTGAATTTGCAAAATATCTCATGGCTAACTATATATCTTTGTGTACAAATTTGCAGGAAGATGTGGATGTTGACAATGTGCAACATAGTTGGCAGGAATCATTTGCAGATAACTTGAGCCAGGTTAGTTGATAGATGTTGTACATCGATCAATACTATGATTTAAATGATAGTAATTGACATATATATTTTCAAATGAATGTTGTAGGAGGAGTCAGATGGTCCTAGCGTTGATCACGATGAGGGAGAGATCGATATTGAGGAGGCTCAAAGGCAACAGAAGATGCTTGAGACACATTGGAAGGTCATGGCTATGACCTTTCGGTCGCAAGGGGATGCATACATATTCTACAACAATCACGCCAGAGAGCACGGGTTTAGCATCAGGAAACAGAAGGTGAACGAGGTGCTTCGGGAATGATACGGTACCGGCGGTTTCTTTGCTCCAGGGCAGGGAGAAGGCAGAGCAAGTTCATAACCATGGAGGGCCGCAAGTGCAGGCTTAGACCGGAGACTCGTTGCGACTGCGGTGCACATATGGTGGTGAAGCTGGACAGAGAACGTGGCGTTTGGTTCGTCGCATCATTCGTGGATGATCACAACCACGCGATGGCTCGGCCCGACGAGGTTTGTTTTTTGTGGTCACACAGACGGATTGGAGATGGCCAGAGGGCCGAGATATTGGCGATGGAAGCGGCCGGGATAAGAAAGCATATTATAATGGACAACTTCATCAGCAGATACGGTTCGTACGATAAGTGCAGGCTTATCAGGAGGGACATTTACAATCTTTGTTGCAGAGAAAAAATGAAGCTCATTGCAAAGGGTGATGCAGAGACGGCAGTTGGCATTATGAGGAGTAGGAAGGAGAAGGACCCTGAGTTTTTTTTGAGTATGTGCGTGACAAGGAAGGGCGACTGAAGAGTATGTTTTGGTGCGATGCACAGTCGCGGAGGGACTATCAGGACTACGGAGATGTGGTCATGTTTGATAGCACGTATAAGATGAACAGATACGGTATGCCGTTCGTCCCCTTTGTCGGAGTTAACAACCACCGTTGCACCACAGTGTTTGGTTGTGCCATCATTGCTGACGAGACGGAAGGGACATACGTGTGGCTGCTGCAGACATTTATGAAGGCAAACTGTCAGGTGAAGCCAAAGTCAATAATCACAGACGGTGACGCTGCAATGATCCGGGCTATTCGGACTGTCCTTTCAGATGTTTTCCATCGTCTTTGCTCCTGGCATATCGAGAAAAATATGCAGAGGCACCTGCATTACAAGTCACTGGATGAGTTCAGATCGCTCCTGTACTATGCCACCTCTCAAGCGAACTTTGAGCAGAGATGGAAAGCTTTCTATGATAAGTGGAAGACGGATAGAACTGAAGAGTGGCTTGACAGGATGTACAGGAAGAGGAGACTTTGGGCAGCTTCATATCTTTCCGATGGTTTTTTCCTTGGTATGCAAAGTAACCAGAGGAGTGAAAGCCTCAACTCCTGCCTTCACCTTCACCTGGACTACGGTATGACAATTGTTGATTTGGTGGTGCATTATGAGAACTGTATAGTTTGCCTGCGTGAGAACGAGGCGTACGATGACTGCGAGGCATTCCAGAAGGAACCACCGTCAGTTACTGAATATAAGGCCCTTGAGGAGCATGCTGCCAAAGTATTCACACCTGCTAATTTCTACATCCTGCAAGATGATTTGCATAAGATGGGTCAGCTGGAGATATTTGAGACGCTCGTGGGAATTGGGCGTCAGACATTCATGGTGACATGGAAGGATAACCACAAGTTCAGGTACAATGTTGTTTATGAACCAGGTAACTCACAAGAAACTATTACATGCAGTTGTCTTAGGATGGTTCGGAAAGGGCTGCCATGCAAACACATTCTGTTTGTTCTCCATCATCTGAACTTAACTGAAATACCAAAGTGTTGTGTCCTGCATCGGTTGTCCAAACATGCGAGAGATGGGTTGCCTGTGCAGCGGAAGAGTGATATGTTTGGATGGGGTTGGTCAGGGCCATTGGAGAGAGAATGGTATAGTGCAATAACCATTAAAACCGCAGAAGCTGCTCATGTTGCAGCAAATGATCCCTTCTTGTTCGACGAGTTGATGAAGTGTCTGGACAACATAATAGCGCAGAAAAAGATTTCAGAGGAGGAACTTATAGGAAGTAGAAGGTATGCTATGCTTAAGAAGGAGGCATGTCCGGTACAACAAGTTGAGCCTGGTATTGGTGATCCTCAGAAAGTTTCGACGAAGGGTGCACCTAAGAAGGGGCGATCGAAGGGTGGCCCCGACGTTACAAAGAATGGTAGGCCAAAAGATTTTACAGAGAAGAAAAGTGGTCCTTTGTGCAGTCTGTGTAGTCTCCCAGGTCATAACAAGGCTACATGTAGTCCGAACGAGAAGTAAGTTGCTACCTTTTTGTTTTGTTGCCAATTTGATTCCACCGACTATATTTTCTCACCCAAATTTTTTATATTTTGTTCAGGAATCGGGCGTAGAGAAGCAGCTTGGTTGGTTAGAAGAATAAAAGTGGTCGCATGAGTCATGTCTAAATAACCTATGCTATTTTTATTCGCACATGTGTGTCAGAAAACTTGATTTGTACTGTTACGTGATGATTTGTACTGTTTATATATGCAGTTTCGAAATTCTGTTTATTTTTTTATGATGATTTGTACACCTGATTTGTATTTCTTGTACTGTGATAAAATGCGGCCGGGCGCTGCTATTTTGTACTGTGATTCCCTTTGTACTGTTATGAAATGTATGCGGCCGGCCGCTGCTTCTGTCCAAAATAGCAAGTTCGAAAAAAAATGCCCAAATACCTCTGCCGGACCCATAGTAGCTGGCAGAACCTGCCCAAATCTAGCCCGAAGGCGACTAGGGCGGCCGATTCAGCCCACTAATGGGCCCATAACTATTGATGACCTACAAAATAACATAACAACAATACGCCTATTAGATAATTTATGTAAATGACATGTACAACTTAATAAATTATTGCTAATACTTACACCGCCATGCAACCACTTTTTCGAAATGATGGCTTCAAGCATTTCAGGTGTACATGTTTCCCCACCAATTCCCGTCATGTGCACGACAGTTTTGCTGCAAAGCTTCTCCGAGTCTGCCAGTGTCCGGATATAAACCTTCGCGGCCTCTATGTGATCCTCATTAATGTAATCAGTATTAATCATAGTAGCTCTTATACCAAACAGACCTAAAATAGTAAGAAACAATGAGTTAATAAAGTGTGCATGCAAGGACAGAAGTATGTTGCAAGAATACATTACCTAGCACTTACTTTTCTTTGCATGTTTACGTCCACCGTTCTGCTGGTAAGGTGAAAGACAATATTTTGACTGTTTCCTCTTGCGTTTCCCATCATTCTCCTTCCCATCATTCTCCGGAGTGCCATTTTCTTTCGCATTTTTAATACGGGTGTTCAGACTATCCATACTAATCTCCTCAGATTTATCGGCGCTAGACCCGTCTGACACTTCATTCATATTCTTGGGGGTTGAAGTAATAGCCGGAAAGTCATTTGTGTCTACCGTCGCAAGAGATGGGTTGGGTGAATTACCATTGTCCTCAATAACGAAGGGGTCGCCTTCATCTCATGTACCAGGTGTGTTGTGATGCACACCTTTCTCACGTGCCAATTTATTCCCGTTCCCAGTGGTGAAGGATGCGTCCACCCTGTTGTCCATATCTTCTTTTGCAGGAGTTGATTTTACATCTGTCCAATATTTTGATGATTTGTATTTTGATGGACCATACTTCCCCACCCAGTCTTTACTATGCTCCACAAACTCAATGTCATCATCAGACCCCTTGTTTGGCTTGAATACAAGACCTTTCTTCTCCAGCTTCTCCACTACTATCTGCAATGACACATCGAAAGCATTAACTACATGCATAAATTATGAATAATCCAATGTAAACTGAACATCACTCATATTACCTCAGCACATTTTTGAGGGAGAAGTCTAATTTCTTTTTGCATATCTTTGATGCATTTCATCACTTGATCTAATGTACTATCCCTGCTCGATGAAGCCTCATCTCTATTATCTTTCTTTTTTTGGCACGATCTTCTTGCTCTAATTCTTGCTCTAATTCTTCCTCCGCCTTTCTTCCTTGTTGAGCAATTAATGTCTGCCTGTACTTCTCACTTATCACGTCATCAATCTGTGACAGGTAAAATCAATATAAATTTCTCAACATATAAATAGTAACATAAGTGCATGCAGTACGAAATAGTAACATATTAATAGTAACTTACCGTCCCATTACCACGGCCGTATGACGTGTCGTACGCGTCACGCTTCTTAGCCTCATCTTCTGACCAATTAAGCATCAATGGATATTCATGAGCCAATGGATCAAATGCCTCATCATCCAGTGGCTGCACTTTCTCCCAAAACAAGTACTGCATGAACATGAAGTATATTAGCAATTTTTTTTCACAAACTATAGTTCGAAAGAAACAAATATAACATAAGATTTACCTGTAGGAGGGCAAGGTTTCCGATCGGCCAAGTAAATTTTGTAAGATCTGATAAGGTCTTTGTGAAGCCTTCAACACAAACGCGTAAAGTAAACGCGTTCCAATTAAATGCTTTGATGGCCTCCACATCGTGCACTAACTTGTAATAAGCATTAGGAACTTCTTTCGTGGACTGCGGTGCAAGAACCGTGCCTAGAAGAACCAGAACAATTCTACAGAGAAAATCATCATCGTACGTGCCACTGGCAACGATGTTCTCAATCAGCTCGTCTATCATCATTTCCCCCGTATTGGAATCTAGAAAGCGACTAGGCACCTTCACCTTCGCCTTTAACCCCCCTTTTCCTAGCGCTTTCATGGCATCTTTGCCCTTGTTCTGTAGCCCGAAAATGTCAAACACATCTTCGGTGCGCAATGATATCGCACCATTTTTTGATGGCATGATGAACCTTTTTCTGTCCAACGCATATGATTTAATAATGAACTTGAGCAAACATTTTCGCATGAGCACACTAGGAATCATCAGCATTTTTTCCAGACTAGTGCTTGCAAAACGCTTTTTCTGCCTAGAGTTTAGTTTGCTAACCAAGACACACCACTTCTCAACCGAACAAAAAGTATCTCCGTACTCCACCGTTGCTAGGAATAGGAGCAAAAATATTGTTAGCTACTTTATATGGGTACATGATAAACATGATGAATGCATAGTACCTCGTGCCATGGGATCAGGGCCGGCCCTGGGGGACGACGGCACGGTGGCGTTGGTGGCAGATGGCGTCGGTCACAACCTGCAAATAAAATTCATAGATATATAATCTCATTCACATTACATATTCCAAGGTGCAACTTAGTGTGTGTTTGGGAAAACTACACTATAGCCAAACACTTAGGTGGTTTTGACAGAACTAAGAAAAACTATGGTATCTACAGTGCATGTATCAGCCACTCATGCATGCATGTATTTACGCAGTACTTAGTGCACTAACTACACACTCTAATGATCTAGGACAAAAAATTCTAGGATCAAGGTTATCCATGATAAAGCACATGAAACATGCAAGTAGGTCCGAATCTGTGTTGACCAACTTGGGGGCGTCGGCGTTACGTGGCGACGGGGGCGACGGCGTTGGCCGCAGATGGCGTCGGGGCAGATCGTGTCGGGGCAGTCGCTGTCTGGTGCGTCGGCGTGAGCTGGCGTCGGTGGCAGATGGCGTCGGCGTGAGGTGGCGTCGGGGGCGGCGTCGGCCGAAGATGGCGTCGGGGAGGCGATCGTGGAGGCGGCGTGAGGTGGCGTCGGGGGCAGCGTCGGCCGCAGATGGCGTCGGGGGAGGCGATCGTGGAGGCGGCGTGGAGGAGTTGACGCGGCGTGGACTGGCGATCGTGGAGGCGTGGAGGCGGCGTCCACTTGGGCTTTGACCCTCGATGGATATGCATGTATACGCGGGGCCTATCTATTAATTTTTTTCTAAGAACCCATTCATTAGTTTTTTTCCCAATCATTACTTGCGTTCGTTTTTTAAAACAACCATTATCGGAAATACATTGATTGGTAGGTACTTTTTTTTCACTCCGCCAAATGGCACGAGACTTTTTCCACACGTTCGCATCACCTGTCGACAGCACCCACGCCAATTTTCATATTTTTCGGACGCTCGATGCATTTTCTAGGGTTTTCCCGGTCAAAAATCAATAAAACACTGGCCGGACGTGAGGCAACGTTCGTTTTGTATCCGTTTTCGTTCCAACCTTGCGTGGGGGCCTACGTTGGCTGTGCCCACGTGTACACACACTTTGGTGCACTTGCATGCATGCGATCACGTAGCCCGAGTGCAACCAGCTACTTTTCGGTCTGCCGGAGAGGGGGTTCCCAACTACGGTTTTTTTCTATTCCGTCAAACGTCACGAAACTTTTTCCACACGATGGCATCACCATCCACAGCACCCACGCCAATTTGCATATTTTTCCGACGCTCGATGCATTTTCTAGGGTTTTCCCGGTCAAAAATCAATAAAACACTGGCCGGACGTGACGCAACGTTCGTTTTGTATCCGTTTTCGTTCCAACCTTGCGTGGGGGCCTACGTTGGCTGTGCCCACGTGTACGCACACTTTGGTGCACTTGCATGCATGCGATCACGTAGCCCCAGTGCAACCAGCTACTTTTCGGTCTGCCAGAGAGGAGGTTCCCAACTACGGTTTTTTTTCTACTCCGTCAAACGTCACGAAACTATTTCCACACGTTGGCATCACCATCCACAGCGCCCACGCCAATTTGCATATTTTTCCGACGCTCGATGCATTTTCTAGGGTTTTCCTTGTCAAAAATCAATAAAACGCTGGCCGGACGTGAAGCAACGTTCGTTTTGTATCCGTTTTCGTTCCAACCTTGCGTAGGGGCCTACATTGGCCGTGCCCACGTGTACGCACACTTTGGTGCACTTGCATGCATGCGATCACATAGCCCCAGTGCAACCAGCTATTTTTCGGTCTGCCGGAGAGGGGGTTCCCAACTACGGTTTTTTCTACTCCGTCAAACGTCACGAAACTTTTTCCACACGTTGGCATCACCATCCACAACGCCCACGCCAATTTGCATATTTTTCCGACGCTCGATGCATTTTGTAGGGTTTTCCCGGTCAAAAATCAATAAAACACTGGCCGGACGTGACGCAACGTTCGTTTTATATCCGTTTTCGTTCCAACCTTGCGTGGGGGCCTACGTTGGACGTTCCACGTGGACGCACACTTTGGTGCACTTGCATGCATGCGATCACGTAGCCCCAGTGCAACCAGCTACTTTTCGGTCTGCCGGAGAGGGGGTTCCCAACTACGGTTTTTTTTCTACTCCGTCAAACGTCACGAAACTTTTTCCACAAGTTGGCATCACCATTCACAGCGCCCCACGCCAATTTGCATATTTTTCCGACGCTCGATGCATTTTCTAGGGTTTTCCCTGTAAAAAATCAATAAAACACTTGCCGGACATGACGCAACGTTCGTTTTGTATCCGTTTTCGTTCCAACCATGCGTGGGGGCCTACGTTGGCCGTGCCCACGTGTACGCACACTTTGGTGCACTTGCATGCATGCGATCACGTAGCCCCAGTGCAACCAGCTACTTTTCGGTCTGCCGGAGAGGGGGTTCCCAACTACGGTTTTTTTCTACTCTGTCAAACGTCACGAAACTTTTTCCACACGTTGGCATCACCATCCACAGCGCCCACGCCAATTTGCATATTTTTCCGACGCTCGATGCATTTTCTAGGGTTTTCCCTTAAAAAATCAATAAAACACTGGCCGGACGTGACGCATCGTTCGTTTTGTATCCGTTTTCGTTCCAACCTTGCGTGGGGGCCTACGTTGGCCGTGCTCACGTGTACGCACAATTTGGTCCACTTGCATGCATGCGATCACGTAACCCCAATGCAACCAGCTACTTTTTGGTTTGCCGGAGAGGGGGTTCCCAACTACGGTTTTTTTCTACTCCGTCAAACGTCACGTAACTTTTTCCACACGTTGGCTTGACCATCCACAGAACGCACGGCAATTGTCGGTATTTTTTGATGTCCGATGCATTTTCTAGGGTTTTCTAGGCGAAAGTACCCTAAACCGCTGTCCGGACGTGCCGCGACGTGTGTTTCTTGTGTGATTTCGTTCATATCATGCGTGCAGGACTAAATTCGGGATGCACACGCTCGCAAAATTTCGTTTCATTACATGCATTCAATCATGTACCTTTACATTGAGCATCGTTACTAATTTCTTATGTTTTACCATATATTCGTGTACAAATGCATCATCAAATCAATACTCTCAAATGAAATGGACAAAACAAATTTCACTCAAATTTCATTCAACATAGATAAGATATTTTACATACTCGAGCGAACTCGATGATGATAAGTTCATACATAAAGTCTAGTACTTAGGCTTAGAATGACATAACCAAATTAACTAAACAACACACTAAAAAAACTACTCGGTGTCGCTATCAATGAGGTCAATCACGGCCGGGCCGTTGCCGCCGTCATCGCCGCTGCTGGACCGGTTTGCGACGTCGTCCCAGTCCACCGGGACGTCGTCCGAATCCTCTTCCTCCTCCGCTGCCGGCGCCTGCTGCCACTCCGGCGGCGCCAGCGCCGCCTGCTGCGCCGCCAGCACCTGGGCCGCCTGCTGCGCCGCCAGTGCCTCGGCCGCCTGGATTGCGGCCGCAATCTCGGCGGCTTCCTTCACCGCCGCCGCTGCCGCCACAGCCTCCGACGCCCGTACGACCACGTGGTACCCCGGGGTGTCATCCGGATCGCCGTCCTCGCGGAGGATGACCTGCTTCGGCGGCAGCTCTATCTCCGGCGGCGAGGGAGGGGCGGCCGGCGCGGGCGCAGGTGCCGGCTGCGCACCATGGCCGCCGCCACGTCTGCGGTGATCGTGCGGTGGAGGCGGTGCGCGAAGACGGCCGCTGCGGCCCGTCAGGTCGGGGGTCACGCCGGCCGCCGCAAGGCGGAAGGCTGCCATGACCTCCCAATAGTCTTTCCCGTGCCAAAAATTCTTGCGGCCTTCGATGTTGTGTCGGAGCTCCTCCTCCGTCGCGTAGCCATCCGCGTCGATCTTCCAGTTGCGGAGAAGACGACAGCCTGACGGCACGGGGAGGCAGTATCGGTGGAGCTCCACCGTCTCCGGCACTCCGATGCTCGTCGGCCATGCATCGGGTTTGTCGTCGTCGTCGCCGCCGCCACCGGTGCTGCTGGTGCCGCGGAAGAATGCCATCGACGGTGGTCGTCGGTGGGACAGGTGCGGGTGTGGGCGTGGGAGGGACGGGGTGGGCGTCGGAGGGACGGGTGTGCCTTTATAAAGCGGCGGGCTGCGGGCGGGGCGATGCGGGGGAGGGGAGGTGGCAGGTGGGACGCCGGGGCTATTAACGTCGGCGCGGTGACCGCGCGGCAGGCGGGCAGGCGCTTTGACCCTCGACCGCCGCGAACGACGCGTCCGGAGGGGGCATGCCAGGCGGCGGGGCAAACCAGGCGGCGGGCCTGTCGGCTGGCAGGCGAGGAGGCGACAGCGGTGGCGTCCGGCAGGCGCAGCGGCAGGCGGCAGTGGTCGCGCGGCAGGCGAGGAGCCGTCAGCGGTGGCGTCCGGCAGGCGGCACGCGCGTGAAACCGCCTGCGTGCATGCGCGCCTCGGGCGGCGTGATTGGCGGACGGCAGGGGCTGCGATGGGTGCGGGCTGGCGTGGGGCGGGGGACGTGGGGGGTGGGTCCGTGACGGGTGCGACGCGGCGCGGATGACGCGCATGCACGTTGACTGCGGGGCTGCTGCGTTGATCGCGGGCGGGCCGCAAGGGCACGTCTGCATGCCTGCCACATCACCAGGCGCGTGCGGACGGACGGTTTAATTATTTTTCCCTCGCGGGCGGGCGGCCGGCGCCATGCATTTTAGTCCCACCTCGGCCGCGGAAGAACGCCGCGACCGGCTTAAATAGCCGCGTTAGTTAACCCATGCATGATCATATTTAACAATGTGATGTAACGTTACTTACCTGCCCGGGCGGTGCACTGCACTGTCCGGGCAATGCCCGGGCAGTTATGTAACGTTACATCACATTATAAAAAATGTTTTTATTTTTTCTATAATATTGTCAATTCGTGTATTTTTTTACGTCAGACAAAAGACGCGAGGCCACTATGTTTTTTTTTACTCCGCCAAATGGCACGCAACTTTTTTCACACGTTGGCATCACCGTTGACAGCACCCACGCCATTTCGCATATTTTTCTGACGTTCGATGCATTTCCTAGGATTTTCCCGGTGAAAATGCCCTGAAACACGGGCCGGACGTGACGCAACGTTCGTTTTGTGTCCGTTTTCGTTCCAACCTTGTGTGGGTCCCCACGTCAGCTGTGCCCACATGTCTGCCCACTTTGATGCAATTGCATGCATGCGATCACGTAACCCTAGTGCAACGAGGTTAGTTTCTGTCTACCGGAGGGGGGTTCCACACTACGTTTTTTTGACTCCGCCAAATGGCACGAGACTTTTTCCACAACGTTGGAATCACCGTCGACAGCACCCACGGCAGTTTGCATATTTTTCCGGCGCTCGATGCATTTCCTAGGATTTTCCCAGGAAAAATGCCCTAAAACACTAGCCGGACGTGACGCAACGTGCGTTTTGTGTCCGTTTCCGTTCAAACCTTGCGTGGGTCCCCACTTCAGCCGTGCCCACATGTCTGCCCACTTTGGTGCAATTGCATGCATGTGATCACGTACCCCTAGTGCAACGAGCTTCGTTTCGCTCTTCCAGAGGGGGTTCCCAACTACTTTTTTTTACTCCGCCAAATGGCATGATACTTTTTCCACACGTTGGCATCACCCTCAAGAGCACCCATGCCAATTTTCATATTTTTCCGACGCACGATACATTTCCTAGGATTTTCCCGGTGAAAAACCCCTAAAACACTGGCCGGACGTGACGCAACGTTCGTTTTGTATCTGTTTTCATTCCAACCTTGCGTGGGGGCCTACGTTGGCCGTGCCCACGTGTACGCACAATTTGGTCCACTTGCATGCATGCGATCACGTAACCCCAGTGCAACCAGCTACTTTTTGGTCTGCCGGAGAGGGGGTTCCCAACTACGATTTTTTTCTACTCCGTCAAACATCACGTAACTTTTTCCACACGTTGGCTTGACCATCCACAGAACGCACGACAATTGTCGGTATTTTTGGACGTCCGATGCATTTTCTAGGGTTTTCTAGGCGAAAGTACCCTAAACCGCTGCCTGACGTGCCGCGACGTGTGTTTCTTGTGTGATTTCGTTCGTATCATGCGTGCAGGACTAAATTCGGGATGCACACACACTCGCAAAATTTCGTTTCATTACATGCATTCAACCATGTACCTTTACATTGAGCATCGTTACTAATTTTTTATGTTTTACCATATATTCGTGTACAAATGCATCATCAAATCAATACTCTCAAATGAAATGGACAAAACAAATTTCACTCAAATTTCATTCAACATAGATAAGATATTTTACATAGTCGAGCGAACTCGATGATGATAAGTTCGTACATAAAGTCTAGTACTTAGGCTTAGAACTACATAACCAAATTAACTAAACAACACACTAAAAAAACTACTCGGCGTCGCTATCAATGAGGTCAATCACGGCCGGGCCGTTGCCGCCGTCATCGTCGCTGCTGGACCGGTTCGCGACGTCGTCCCAGTCCACCGGGATGTCGTCCGAATCCTCTTCCTCCTTCGCTGCTGGCGCCTGCTGCCACTCCTGCTGCCACTCCGGCGGCGCCATCGCCGCCTGCTGCGCCGCCATCGCCTCGGCCGCCTGGATTGCGGCTGCAATCTCGGGGGCTTCCTTCACCGCCGCCGCCGCAGCCTCCGACGCCCGTACGGCCACGTGGTACCCCGGGGTGTCATCCGGATCGCCGTCCTCACGGAGGATGACCTGCTCCGGCGGCAGCTCTATCTCCGGCGGCGTGGGAGGGGCGGCCGGCGCGGGCGCCGGTGCCGGCTGCGCACCGTGGCCGCTGCCACGTCTGCGGCGATCGTGCGGTGGAGGCGGTGCACGAAGACGGCCGCTGCGGCCCGTCAGGTCGGGGGTCACGCCGGCCGCCGCAAGGCGGAAGGCTGCCATGACCTCCCAATAGTCTTTCCCGTGCCAGAAATTCTTGCGGCCTTCGATGTTGTGTCGGCCGCCGCTGTGGTTGCGGAGCTCCTCCTCCGTCGCGTAGCCATCCGTGTCGATCTTCTAGTTGCGGGGAAGACGACAGCCCGGCGGCACGGGGAGGCAGTATCGGTGGAGCTCCACCATCTCCGGCACTCCGATGCTCGTTGGCCATGCACCGGGTTTGTCGTCGTCGTCGCCGCCGCCACCGGTGCTGCTGCTGCCGCGGAAGAACGCCATCGACGGTGGTCGTCGGTGGGACGGGTGCGGGTGTGGGCGTGGGAGGGACGGGGTGGGCGTCGGAGGGACGGGTGTGCCTTTATAATGCGGCGGGCTGCGGGCGGGGCGATGCGGGGGAGGGGAGGTGGCGGGTGGGACGCCGGGGCTATTAACGTCGGCGCGTTAATGACCCCGCGGCAGGCGGGTAGGCGCTTTGACCCTCGGCCGCCGCGAACGACGCGTCCGGAGGGGGCATGCCAGGCGGCGGGGCAAACCAGGCGGCGGGCCTGTCGGCTGGCAGGCGAGGAGGCGACAGCGGTGGCGTCCGGCAGGCGAGGAGCCGACAGCGGCAGCAGGCGGCAGCGGTGGCGTCCGGCAGGCGCATCGGCAGGCGGCAGTGGTCGCGCGGTAGGCGAGGAGCCGACAGCGGCGGCAGGCGGCAGCGGTGGCGTCCGGCAGGCGGCACGCGCGTGAAACCGCCTACGTGCATGCGCCCCTCGGGCGGCGTGATTGGCGGACGGCAGGGGCCGCGACGGGTGCGGGCTGGAGTGGGGCGGGGGACGTGGGGGGTGGGTCCGCGATGGGTGCGACGCGGGGCGGATGACGCGCATGCACGTTGACTGCGGGGCTGCCGCGTTGATCGCGGGCGGGCCGCGCGGGCACGTCTGCATGCCTGCCATGTCACCAGGCGCGTGCGGACGGACGGTTTAATTTTTTTTCCCTCGCGGGCGGGTGGCCGGCGCCATGCATTTTAGTCCCACCTCGGCCGCGGAAGAACGCCGCGACCGGCTGAATTAACCGCGTCAATTAACCCATGCATGGTCATATTTAACAATGTGATGTAACGTTACTTACCTGCCCGGGCGGTGCACTGCACTGTCCGGGCAGTGCCCAGGCAGTTATGTAACGTTACATCACATTATTAAATATGTTTTTTATTTTTTCTATAATATTGTCAATTCGTGTATTTTTTTACGTCAGACAAAAGACGCGAGGCCACTATGTTTTTTTTGACTCCGCCAAATGGCACGCAACTTTTTTCACACGTTGGCATCACCGTTGACAGCACCCACGCCATTTCGCATATTTTTCCAACGCTCGATGCATTTCCTAGGATTTTCCCGGTGAAAATGCCCTGAAACACGGGCCGGACGTGACGGAACGTTTGTTTTGTGTCCGTTTTCGTTCCAACCTTGTGTGGGTCCCCACGTCAGCTGTGCCCACATGTCTGCCCACTTTGATGCAATTGCATGCATGCGATCACATAACCCTAGTGCAACGAGGTTAGTTTCTGTCTACCGGAGGGGGGTTCCACACTACGTTTTTTTTGACTCCGCCAAATGGCATGAGACTTTTTCCACAACGTTGGCATCACCGTCGACAGCACCCACGGCAGTTTGCATATTTTTCCGGCGCTCGATGCATTTCCGAGGATTTTCCCAGGAAAAATGCCCTAAAACACTGGCCGGACGTGACACAACGTGCGTTTTGTGTCCGTTTCCATTCAAACCTTGCGTGGGTCCCCACTTCAGCCGTGCCCACATGTCTGCCCCCTTTGGTGCAATTGCATGCATGCGATCACGTACCCCTAGTGCAACGAGCTTCGTTTCGCTCTTCCAGAGGGGGTTCCCAACTACTTTTTTTTACTCCGCCAAATGGCATGATACTTTTTCCACACGTTGGCATCACCCTCAACAGCACCCATGCCAATTTTCATATTTTTCCGACGCACGATACATTTCCTAGGATTTTCCTGGTGAAAAACCCCTAAAACACTGGCCGGACGTGACGCAACGTTCGTTTTGTCTCCGTTTTCGTTCCAACCTTGCGTGGGGCCCTACGTCGGCCCTGCTGAGGTTGTGTGCAGTGCAGTGTTCATGTTAGGTGCACCCTGTGGCGTACCCTCGCGTTTGCGTGCATGGCGCATGCACGTGCGCTTGGTGCTGTTAGGTGCACCCCGTGGTGTATGCGTGCGTTTGCGTGCATGGCACATGCATGTGTGTGCGCTGTCATCGGTGGTGCGTGCTTTCGATACACTGAGGTTGTTTGGACTGTGTTTTTATTTCTTTTGATTTTGGTTGTAGCAGTTTTTTGTATTTTCAGATAATTTTGTTCCCAGTGCTGAAATTCTTGTATTTGCAGAAAATTTTGTTCCCAGTGCTGAAGAGGCTACTGCTGCGTCTGGTGCTTCATATTATTGGTTTAGTAAATCTATTGCTATTGATGCAGCTGTTCAGAGGGGCCGTTCGTATTATGGCAGTCCGGATCTTACATGTCAGTGGTGTGGGGCTTTTTATTGGTTCCGTGGGAGCTCAACTTATCACCGGGCGTCTACTATTCGAAGACCTGTTTATTATACAATCATTCCATTACTCATTGAAGCAACATAATTTCGTTCATATTTAGGATATTTTACATTCGAACGAAATTTTACATGAAAAAAGATTAACACTAATACAAATCTAACTACTCCTCCTCGCTACTGAGAAGATCAACCACTACGGTCTGGCCGCCGTCTTCACCGCCGTCTGAGTCATCGGAACTGCCTAAGTATCCGAAAAATTCCTCCGCGGTAGCCGACTCCTGCGCTAGTGTATCGGTCGAGTCCCTGACCGCCTGCCAGTATCCCGGCTCGTCTGCTGGGTCCCTCGGGTCAACAATATCCGCCGGCGGCATCCAACCGGTCTCCGACGTGGAGTTGCGGATCGCGCGGATCAAACCCGGCGACTCCAACGGGTCGCCCTCCTCTTGCATCGCCGCCAGTTCCGGCGGGATCTGAAACTCAGGGGCGCCTGATGGAGCAGCGGGCGCGGCGGCGGGATTAGCCGGGGCGCCTGCGCGAGCGCGCCGACCGGCACGGGCCTGCACGACCGGGACAGCGGGGGGCGCGAGGGGCGCGTTTGGAGCGTCCGCGCGGATGCCCCGAGACTTGTAGAAGGTGACCACGGTGTCGAAGTCGCGGCCTTGCCAAAAGTTCAGGCGACCTTCGGGGTTCCATGGACCGGGTTGTGCCGGCCCAGGCGTGGCATAGCCGGTGCTCGTCACGTGCCAGCCGTGTGCTAGGCGACACGATGGCGACACGGGGATGCCGTGCCGGTAGATATCGACAGTCTGCGGCCCGGAAAGGCTAGAGGGCCACAGACCGCCCGGCGCGGCGCCGCGTCCACCACCGCTGTCGACGCGTCCACCGCCGCTGCCGCCGCCTCCACCGCCGCCTCCCGCCCGGCGACTGCTCCCTGCGCCTACACTGCCGCCTCCCCAGCCGAACCAACGCCGGCCGAAGCATCCGCGTCCACGAGGCATTGCGCCGGAGAGAGGAGAGGCGGGGTCGGGGACGGTTTCTAAGAGGAGAGGCGGGGTCGGGGCGTTTTCTGTGAGACGAGCGCGGGTCGGGGGCGGCTTTATGGGAGCACTCGTCGGGGGCGTTGGACGGGCGCGCCCACCGATAGGCGTCGGGGCACGCAGGGCAGGCGAGGCGGCAGCCGGCAGCGCGGCAGCGGGGGGCAGGAGGCATCGGGGCACGCGGGGCAGGCGAGGCGGCAGCGCCTCAGTGGGGGCGGCCGACGCGAGGCGGAAGCGGGCGCCGCAGGCCGGCACGGCGGAAGCGGGCGGCAGGCGGCAGCGGGGGTGCAGCGCGGCAGGCGGCAGCGGGGCCCGTAACCGCGCCATGCATGCATGCATGCCTATCCGCGCGTACATAGCGGGGTGGGCGCGCTGGCGGGCGCGTAATCAGCGTAGGACGTGGGGGCATGGGGGTGGGCGCGCTGGCGGGGCGACCGGCCGAAAAAAACAAGGCGCGTATACGAATACGTAGACGTTGCGATTGGGACAGCGGGCGGGCGGCCTCTTTTCAAGTTTTGCTCATCGTGCCCTCCGTTATGAAGGGGTATGGGACAATTTTAGCCGTCTTTGTGTTGGAGGAGGTCTACCGAAGCGAAAGTGAAAAAGAAAAAGGATTACGAGCCTACGGTATGTTGCAACGCCGCGAGACCCATGCCCCGGAATTGAAGAGGAACACAGTTCAAGACTTGGCATGCAATGGCAATTTGAGCAATCACGCACACAACGGCTTACTTACGCGAGCGTAGCTAGAGAGGAGGCATGGGGTTTATAGGTTCACTAGTCGAGCAGGAGGAGGCACCCCACGACGCCCGCAACCAGCGCGAGGGAGGGGGCCGCCCCGCCACCGCCTATGCCACTCAGCCTTTGGCCGGCGACGCCACCGACGGCGGCGATGGACGGGACGAGGAGCCGAGCGGCGGTGCGAGGTTTCCTCCGGTTGTCGCCCGCGGGGGCGACTCGGGAAGGGTCTTCCTTGAGATTATTCAGCATTTTAGGCTTTTAGCCATATGTAAGTCACCTGAAATTTGATTTTGTGTCAGTCAATTTTCTTGGCTGTTGATTCTGCTTTAAGATTCGTGTACTTTTGGTTTGTTGTGTGAATATTTTTGTATTTGTGTTTTTCTGAGTGGCCACATATTTGGGTCACTCAATTCCTAAACAGGATAAACCCCATTACATGCGTGCCCCAGCTCTCCCCTATCTCCCTTTATTCTTCTTTTTTGTTTTCCATTCTTTTTTATTTTTCTTTATTAGTTGGGTTTTTGTGTCGGTATTTTTGGGATGTTGGGTGAATGTAAAATATATTGACAAATATTGTTAAAATATATGTGAAAATTGTACTATCATATGATTATTTTCTACATACTATGAAACGTGTTTCAGTGCAAAGTTATGTGCAAGTTTTCCTTTATTTCTTTTCAAAGTGTAATATCAATGCCACTAATTTATTGTTCCATATAAAACTTCATTCTTTCATTTTTGAAGGGTAATACCAATGTAACTAATTCTTTCTCATTTGATATTTTTTGCAAAAAATTCACTATTATATGCTTATTATTTCATATTTTCAAAAAGCGTAATTGATGTGTATATTGTGTGCAAATTTTGTTATTGCTTTTTTATTTTTTATTCCGTCCTTATTAAACGGTAATACCAATTATATTAATTCATTCTTCCTTAGAGAACCTCATTGTTTTGATTTTGCTTTAGTTTTATTTTTATTTTCTTTCTTCTCAAAGGGTAATGCCAAAACAAGTCATTCATTCTTTCGTAAAGGAACTTGATTATTTTGCTTTTGCTTTTATTTTATTTTTCTTTCTTCTTAAGTGGTAATACCAAAACCACTAATTCATTATTTCACAGAAAACTTCATTCTTTTGATTTTATTTTTATTTATATTTCACTAATTCATTCCTTTTAGGAAATTTCCTTTTTTGTGAATTTTCACTATTATATATTTATTGTTGCATATTATAAGGAAGCGCAAACTTTATGTAAACCATGTGCAATTTTTGCCATTATTTGTTCTGTTATTTTTATATCATTTTTCTGTATATATTTTCATTCCTTTTCAAAGGTAATTTCAATGCCACTAATTTATTTTCTTAAAAGAATTTTAACAATTTCACTTTTGTAATGTGGGCTTCCCGTCAGTCATAGAGATCCAGACGTGTCACAGATATGCATGCATGGCATACGTGTACTAGTTCAATATCCCGACTCATTTTTTTTAGTCGGAAGCAAGCTAGGGGCTCGCGGCAACCTTGGTAGTGGTAGCCGCGGTGCTCGTGGGCGGAGCTCACGACTATGGTGTGGACTGGCTGCCATGGTCGTGTAAGCGACTTGGTGGTCTGTATGCGGCGGCTGGTGGCGGTGCTGCATGCGGTGAGTGGTGGATTGGTGTACTCCGTCTGGAAAATGCAGAGGGTGTGCCGGGGTGAAAACTTGTTCTGGCTATGCTAGGTCAACGACGATGGCGCCATGGTGTGGTCTCCTTCTAGAGGTGTCGTCACGGCTCGTCTTCTTCTCCCTTGATGCTCCGGGGGAAACCCTGATCCCTGGATCGGGCGGTGGCGGCATTATACTGTCCTTTTCTTCCTGAAGGCGCCTTCTTAGAGCTCCCGATTCGTCATGCACGGCTTCTTTGCGTAGCTGTTCTTATCACCCTTGTATCATGCCTTGAGTGTGTGTGTGTGTGTTAGCCTGTTAGGCCTCTTCCAATGGATCGATGCTAAGATGAGGTGCTAAGCACATTAAAAAGTTTAGCAACTAAAACTTCCAACGCAAAGATGCTTAATTTGTTGTACCTAAGCATCCTTCCTGTAATGATTTAGGAACTAAAGTTCTTCATGAATCGGTGGGTTTCTTTTACACGCACTTGGCATTGTTTCTTTTTGGGTCACCACACTCATCTCTCTCCTCTTAGTTACCTTGCCACATCATATTTTTCGCCTACATGGCAGCCTTTGTTGAAAATATGCCCTAGAGGCAATAATAAATTGGTTATTATCATATTTCCTTGTTCATGATAAAGGTTTATTATTCATGCTAGAATTGTATTGACCGGAAACTTAAATACATGTGTGAATACATAAACAAATAGTATGTCCCTAGTGAGCCTCTACTGAACTAGTACGTTGATCAAAGATGGTTAAGGTTTCCTAACCATAGACATGAGTTGTCATTTGATAACGGGATCACATCATTAGGAGAATGATGTGATGGACAAGACCCAATCGTAAGCTTAGCATTAGATCGTATTAGTTGAGTTTATTGCTATAACATTCTTCATGTCAGGTATCTATTCCTAAGACCATGAGATCATGCAACTCCTGGATACCGGAGGAATACCTTGTGCGCTATCAAACGTCACTTCGTAACTGGGTGATCATAAACATGCTCTACAGGTATCTCCGAAGGTGTTTGTTGGGTTGGCATGGATCAAGACTGGGTTTTGTCACTCCGTGTGACGGTTAGGTATCTCTGGGCCTTCTCGGTAGTACAACATCGTAAAGAGCTTGCAAGCAATGTGGCTAATGAGTTAGTCACGAGATCTTGTGTTACGAAATAAGTAAAGAGACTTGTCGGTAATGAGATTGAACTAGGTATGGAGACACCGACGATCGAATATCGGGGAAGTAACATATCGCTGGACAAAGGGAATTGCATACGGGATTAACCGAATCCTTGACATCGTGGTTCGACCGATAAATATCTTCATGGAATATGTAGGTACCAATATGACACTACTGGAATTAGCTTATTTGCCGTCTGCCCACTCTTTGCCGTCCGCTTGCTGACGGCAAAGAAGGTCTTTGCCGTCAGCCACAAGAAAACGGACGGCAAAGATGTGGCTGATGGCAAACAAGGTCTTTGCCATCAGCCAGTTCTTTGCCGTCCGCTGGCTGACGGCAAAGAATCTTTGCCGTCTGCTAGCAGACGGCAAATAGGTGGGTGGGTCCAGTTATTGCTTAACCAACTCAAGCCCACCGGCCCCAACTCTTTGCCGTCCGCAAGTGGACGGCAAAGAATCTTTGCCGACCGTTGGCTGACGGCAAAGAGGCGGGTACGTTAACGACCGTCTCGCCCCGTCCTCTGTCTCTTCTCTCCACTCTCTCATTCCTCCCCACCCACACCCGGGCCGCCGCCGCCGACCCCATCTGCCGTAGCCAGCCGCCCCGCCGCCCCGCACCCCTCCCCTGCGCCCCCCGACCTCCACCGCACCCCGCCGCCCCTTCCACGTTGCCCCGCCCCCCGCCCCTCCCCTCCGACGCCATCCCCCACCCACACCGGCCGCCCCGCCGCCCCGCACCCCTCCTTGACCTCCACCGCGGCCCCGCCGCCTCTTCCATGTCGGGCAGCCGCGCCGCGGCCATCCCCGCCCCGTCCCGCGGCCGTCCCCGCCCCGTCGCCGTCCCCGCCCCGTCCCACCGCGGCCGTCCGGCCTCCCCCTCCACCGGGTCGCCGCTTCCTCCAGTGGCTGCCGCAGCCGTCCGGCCTCCCCCTCCACCAGGTGAGCTCCTCCCCTTTTTTGTTTAATTAGTTTCTTTTTGTTTCTTTTAGTATAGTTTATGTTTTAGTTATAGTTTAGTTTATTTTAGATTAGTTTTAGTTTTAGTTTAGTTTAGTTTAGTTTAGCTTATTTTAGATTAGTTTTAGTTTTAGTTTATTTTATTTTAGTTTATTTCAGATTAGTTTTAGTTTTAGTTTAGAAGAAGAAGTAGAAGGAGGAGGGAGGAACAGGAGGAGGGAGAAGAAGAAAGAAGAAAAGAAGAAGAGGAAAAAGGAGAAGAAGAAGAACAAGAGGAGGAGGAGGAGGAGAAGAAAGAAGAAGAAGAAGAAGAAGAAGAAGAAAGAGGAGAGGAGGAGAAGAAGAAGAAGAGAAGAAGAAAAGGAAAAAAGAGTCCCCGACCCGACCCCCAACACCAGATCGACACCCCGACACCTCGGCACGACAACCCGACCCCGACCCCCAACCCCCGACACCCTGACACCACATCCTGACCCCGACCCCTGACCAACCGACACCCTGACACCACATCCCGACCCACACCCTGACCCCGAGCCCGACACCCTGACACCCCGACCCCGACACGACACCCCGACCCCAACACCCCGACACCCTGACACCACACCTCGACCACCGACACCCCGACACCCGACCACCAACACCCTGACACCACACCCACACTTACCTCCGACCCCCGACACCCTGATACCACACCTCGACCCCGACCCTGACACCCTGACACCCCGACCCTGGCACGACACCCCGACCCCGACACCCCGACACCCTGACACCACACCCCGACCCCATATATATTTGTGTTGATCGGGTGTATTTTTATTATGTTCATGATTATGATACACTTAAATTATATACATATTATTATGTTCATGTCAGGTATCCAAATTTTTTATGTTGTACTAATTTTGTTTACTTTTTGTCATTGCAGGTGTTGACAGGATGGTGGGCAAGAGTCCAGAGCGCCCCGATCCTCCTGCGAGCGCTACTGGGAGGGGTGGTTCCATTATTCCAGCCCAGACCCTCCGGAGAGCGCTGCTAGACAGTATGCAGACAACTGCGGCGGGCGCTTCTTCTTCGGCTGGGAGAGGCCGGGGGAGGACGAAGAAGCCTGCTAGAGGTGGACGTGGCAGCGGGAGAGGTAGGAAGGTTGGTACGCCTTCCTCGCCGCCACCCTCAGCTGATTCACCCGACCACAGGAGTGCTCCGTCTGACGTGGACCCGTCTCGGACTCCGGTCCATGAGCCTCCGGTCGCTGATCCTTCCCCCCACCAGACTCGGGTCGCCGATCCTTCGCCCCGCGTGAGTCCGGTCCTAGAGTCTTTGTCCTAGAAGACTCCGGTCACGGGGTCTTCGTCCTAGAAGACTCCGGTCATGAGGTCTTCATCCCAGAAGAGTCCGGTCACGGGGTCTTCGTCCCACGAGACTCCGGAGGCTAGTGGCCCGGAGGATGGTAGCGAGGACACCTTTTCAGATGATAGCTACAGCGACGACGAGCTGGTTGAGAAGGGCAAGAAGGTCTACAAGCGTGGCTGTACAAAGCTCCCGCCCGTGCCGATGATCCCCGACCAGAGGAGGTTGATTGCGCCTAAAGGGTTGAAGTAAGTGCATTTACTATTTTTTAACCTTTTGCCTTCATGTTCCTTCAAATTAATATCTAATGCGTTGGTCTTGTCATACTGCAGGGGCTGGGTACGCCCCCGTGGTGTCCGTAGGCCCAACCAGGTCCTTGGTGTGCTTTGCCGGCAGCACTTCCCTGGGTGGGTCACGTTGCCCGGTGAGGGTCAGGTTCCACAACTAGCACTGACCTGGGAGCTGTACTCGGTTGCCCCGGCCCCGCCAGAGGAGAGGGTCGACGGTGTCTTGTGCGAGACGGTGGCCGACATTGTGTTCCGTCGGTTTTGGGTAATTTCTCCTTTACGAAATTAAAAATCAACACTACCTAGTGATTGTACTAATCAGTGTTGTCTTGTTTGATTGCAGACCTTCTACAGGGTTTCAGAGGGAGAGCAGGAGGCCGCGTGTATGGTTGTCGAAAGCGAGTGTAAGCGCCTACTTCAGAACTTAAGGCACGAGGCTCGGGTGCAGGCCGTTCGAGACTACTATGCCTCGAAGGGTATTAGGAGGGGCAAGAAGAAGTGTCGACAAGTTTCTGAGTAAGGAGAAGTACATGCAGGTAATTACCTATTCTTAAGGCCTTGAACTTAGTTTTCTTGATTTGATTCGTAGGCGTAGTGCTGAAATTTCTCTTGACCCACTTAGGTGCCCCCGAGATGGTGTGTGGATAAGATGGACTGTTGGGAGGCGTTGGTGGATGCGTGGTGCTCTCCCCAATGGAAAGTCGAACACCAAAGGGCCAAGGATAAGCGCGACCAAATGGAAGGTGTGCCACACCATCAAGGGAGCTCCAACCTGTTTGAGTACGGGGATAACTGGGTATGTGGTTTGCTACATGATTCATGCAATTCATTCTTCATGCTAGCATTTATCCCTTCCAAAATGACTTAATTAATATGCTTAGTTAGTTAAAAAATGGCATAACTACCTTGGATAGTTCATTTATGAAATATTTAGCTCTAAAATGACATAATAACCTTTCTTAGCTCCAAAATGACCTATTTACATAGCAATATCATTCTTCATGCTAGCTTGAGCCCTTAACTAATATTTTGTTCCTCTCTCTCAGGCACACCACCACAAGAAGTTTGTGCCAGGTCTGTTCGACCTCTATGGCATGGCCCATATGGCCCTGTACAAGAAGGCCAAGCCATTCACGGAGTCTGGCCAAGATGATCCAGAGAGCTTCACCAACAAGACCTCCCACCACAAGCTTGTGAGGTACAGAGACGAGGGGAAGGCGAGGAAAGGGGAGGACTTTAACCCAAGCCAGGATCCTTTTGATACAGAGCTGGTGATGATATCTGGTGGCGGGAGGTCCCATGGCTCTCAAGCCATTGGTGATGGACTGATACGTTGTCCTAACACTCTCCCGCAGATCAAGAAGCGCCTGAGTAGCTCTGATCCTGAGATAACGCCTCGTGCACGGCCCGCGGAGATCGCCATGGCGGTTAGTTATACAGACTCTCTCACCTTTCCTCCATTACATTGTGTGTGCGTCCATTGATGATTACAATGCTAATGAGGAGTGGTGTGTTGCAGGCTATTGTTGTGAAAGAGAGATTGAAGACGAAGGCGCTTGTGGAGGAGGCAAAAAGGGAGGCACAAAGGGAGGCGGCGGAGAGGGAGAGGGAGATGGAGGAGAGGAGGGCTAAGCTGTTGGAGGAGGAGAGGAACAGGAACGACAACGCTAACCGGGCCCTATACGAGCTCATCGTAGTACGTTTTTCATGCATATTAGCCCAAGCATGCACGTAATGTTCGCATTACTATCTAATATGACTGACTCGTGAGAACCAAATGTGCAGACCATGTGCGAGAAAAACGGTCAGGCCCCTCCGCCGATGCCCCAGATTGCTCCGGCGACCACGGTGAGTTTGATTTGAATGGTCGTTGCTTACTACTATTCACATTTCAGTTTGCGAACTTGCTAACGAGACATTATTGGAAATGATCTTTGGTGCAGCATGGCTCCCAACAAGCATCGACCACTCCTTCTGCCAATGCTGGAACCCCGACCGGTCCTTCACCTCCGTCTGGCACTGGCGCAGCCCCGACCATTCCTACACCTCCGTGATAACGGTATTTTTCTTCTTATTTAGCGTGTTTAGTCCATTTATGACATAATTTAGCCTATTTAGTCCACAAATGACACAATAAGATGAAGAAAGTCAAGGAAGAGGAAGGAAAGAAGGAATAGGAAGAAAAGAAGAAGAAGAAGAAGGAGAAGAAAAGAAGAAGAACTTCTTCTTCTAGTCTTCTTCTTCTTCTTCTTCTTCTTCTAGTTTTCTTCTTCTTCTTCTTCTTCAAAATGAAGTAAGCTCTAAGTTATATCTCATAATATGCTTAGTTAGGTCAAAAAATGGCATAATTAGCTAGGTAAGCTAAAAAATGGCATTTTTCTTCTTATTTAGCCTATTTAGTCCATTTATGACATAATTTAGCCTATTTAGTCCACAAATGACATAATAAGATGAAGAAAATCCAGGAAGAGGAAGAAAAGAAGAAGAAGAAAAAGAAGAAGAAGAAGAAGAAGAAGACAAGAAAAGAAGAAGAAGAAGTTCTTCTTCTAGTCTTCTTCTTCTAGTTTTCTTCTTCTTCTCCAAAATGAAGTTAGCTCTAAGTTATATAAAAAATGGCATAACATGCTTAGTTCACTCAAAAATGGCACAATTAGCTAGGTTAGCTCCATTTTACCTAAGTATGTTTACTTCTTCTTCTTCTTCTTCTTCTTCATTTTCTTCTTCTTCTTCTGATTCTAGTCTTCTTCTTCAAACTTTCTTGTTTCACATTTTGCAGATTTAATTCACTATATGGAAGCTTGCATGGATGGCGTGCTTGTTTCCCTTTTCTTTTTTTCGTTTGTATCGATGAAAAATGTGGAACTTGTTATATGGATGCACGGAACAATGTGTTGGATGAACATTGTGATGTTACTGTAATATGTATGGATGGAACTCTGTTTCTTATTATGTATGTATGTTGTCATGGATGGAGCTATGTGTTGGATACATCATATGTCTGCTGTGCATGTGAAAAAATATATATATGTATATCTGTGTGTGAATTCCTGTGAAATTAAATGGATTCAAATAAAAACAGGGGATATGTAGCCTGTTTGCCATCCGCTAGCAGACGGCAAAGAGCTTCGCCGTCTGCTAGCAGACAGCAAAGAGGACACGTGGCAGCTACCTGTAAAACCTGGGAACACTGGCTGCCTATTTGGTCACTTTGCCGTCTGCTGGCAGACGACAAAGATTCAAATCACGTTGCCGTCCGCTGGCGGACGGCATAGCTGGCCACGTGGCAGCTTCCCAGTTCTGCCTAGCTGAGCTCTTTGCCGTCTATCAGCGGACGGCAAAAGAGCTTTGACTCTTTGCCGTCCGCTGGCAGACGGCAAAGAGCGCTGTTAACCCCCTAACGGCTCTCACGCCACCGCACTGCCGTCCGTTGTCTTTGCCGTCTGCTGGCCTCATAAGGCGGATGGCACAATCCTATGCCGTCTGTTCCCAGGAAGCGGACGACAAAGAAGTTCTTTGCTGGCACGTGTTCAGACGGACAGTTTGCCGTCTGCTGGCGGACGGCAAAGAAGTTTGCCGTCCGTGATCCATGCCTTTACCGTCTACCATGGCGGACAGCAAAGAAGCTGATTCCAGTAGTGTGAGTATATAGGTTCTTCTATTAGTTATTGACCGGAGAGGTGTCTCGGTCATGTCTACATGATTCTCGAACCCCTAGGTCCGAACGCTTAACTTTTCGTGACACTAGAGTAATATTGGGATATGCATGTTGGTGACCGAATGTTGTTCGGAATCCCAGATGAGATCCCAGACATCACGAGGAGCCCTGGAATGGTTCGTAGGTAAAAATTTATATATGGAAAGTTGCTTTCAGGGTTCCAAAAAAAGTTTCAGTTTTTTCAGTATTGTATCGGGAAGCTTCCAGAAGGTTCCGAAAACTTCCAGAGGAGTCCGGAGGTCCACCAAGGGTTCCACCATGTCCCAAGGGTCAGCATGGGCTGAGGGAAGGCGCCTTGGCCTTATTGGGCCAAGCGCACAAGTCCCTCAAGGCCCATGTGGCTGGGAAAGGTGGAAAGTCCACGTGTGTATGGAAAGGAGGGAATTGGACTAGGAGTCCAACAGTCACTCCAACTCCTCCCCTTGGTGCGTGATACGTCTCCAACGTATCTAATTTTCCTCATGATTTTCCTCTTTTTTTGGACTCTAATTTCCATGATTTGAATGAAACTAACCCCGGACTGACGCTGTTTTCAGCAGAACTACCATGGTGTTGTTTTTGTGCAGAAATAAAAGTTCTCGGAATGAAACGGAACTTTGCGAGGAATTTTTGTGGAATAAAAGAGAATTTCTGGAGCCAAGACCTACCGGAGAGGGCCCTTTGGGTGGGAACAACCCACCAGGGCGCCCCCCCTCTCCTGGTGCGCCCAGGTGGGTTGTCCCCACCTGGTGGCCCCGTAGACCCTGATTCTAACGCTCTAAAATCACATATTTCCAGAAACAATCGAGGAGAAAGAATTATCGCGTTCCACGAGACGGAGCCGCCGTCACCTCCTATTCTTCTTTGTTCTTCGTCATCACCAACCCTTCTCCATCGCCAATTCCATGATGCTCCCCACCGGGAGTGAGTAATTCCTTCATAGGCTCGCTGGTTGGGAGGAGTTGGATGAGATTCATCATGTAATCGAGTTAGTTTTGTTAGGGCTTGATCCCTAGTATCCACTATGTTCTTAGATTGATGCTACTATGACTTTGCTATGCTTAATGCTTGTCACTTTGGGCCCGGGTGCCATGAACTCAGATCTGAACCGTTTATGAATTCATCATTATATCCATGTTTTGATCCGATCTTGCAAGTTATAGTCACCTACTACGTGTTATGTGTTGGGAAACATAGCATGCAATTTAAAAAAATTTCCTACGCTCACACAAGATCTATCTAGGAGATGCATAGCAATGAGAGGGGAGAGTGTGTCTATGTACCCTCATAGACCGTTAAGCGGAAGCATTTATCATGTGGTTGATGTAGTCGTACTCTTCGCCATCCGATCACGATCCAACCGATCTAGTGTCGAACGGACGGCACCTCCAAGTTTAGCACACGGGCGGCTCGATGACGTATCCTCCTTCTTGATCCAGCAAGCGGGAGAGGAGAAGTAGATGGGATCACAACCAACATGACGACATGGTGGTGATGGTGGTGGTGGAACACCGACAGCGCTTCGCTAAGTGTCGCCGGGACGAGGCGGTGGAACTACGGAGTAACGGGAGAGAGAGGGGCGCCAAGGGCTTGGTGTGTTCTCTTGGGGCACCCCCTCCCCTCTATATATAGGTGGAGGCGTGTTGTAAACAGCCCCTCCAAGCCCTAGGGTGCATCTAAGGGGGAGAGGACTTGGACTCCAAGTCCAATCCTATTCCTACTAGGACTCCTTCCTTTTTTGCCTTCCCTAGCCACATGGGCATTTGTGGACTTGGTGCACCTAGCCCAATAAGGCCAGGGCGCCTCCCCGCAGCCCATTCTAGCCCTTGGGTTATGGTGGAACCACATGTTGACTTTCGGACACCTCCGGAATCCTCCGGAACCTTCTAGAAGCTTCCCAGTACAATACCGAAAAAACTGCATCTTTTTTCGGAACCCAAAATATGACTCCCCATATATAAACCTTTACCTCTCGACCATTCCGAGACTCCTCGTGACATCTGACATCTCATCCGGGACTCCGAACAACATTTGGTTACCACTCATCAAATATCCATATACTACTCTAGCTTAACGAACATTAAGCGTGCGACCATGCGGGTTCGGGAATTCTGTAGTCATGACCGAGACACCTCTCCGGTCAATAACCAACAACGGAACCTGGATGCTCATATTGGCTCCTACATATTCTACGAAGATCTTTATCGGCCGAACCGTTATGACAACATACGTTATTCCCTTTGTCTATCGGTATGTTACTTGCCCGAGATTCGATCATCGGTATCTTCATACCTAGTTCAATCTCATTACTGGCAAGTCTCTTTACTCGTTCCGTAATACATCACCTCGTGACTAACTCCTTAGTTGTTTGCTTCCAAGCTTATGATGTGTATTACCGAGAGGGCCCAGAGATACCTCTGCGATACTCGGAGTGACAAATCCTAATCTCGATCTATGCCAACCCAACAAACACCTTCGGAGATTCCTGTAGAGCATCTTTATAATCACCCAGTTACGTTGTGATGTTTGATAGCACACAAGGCATTCCTCCGGTATCCGGGAGTTGCATAATCTCATAGTCGAAGGAATATATATTTGACATGAAGAAAGCAATAGCAATAAAACTGAACGATCAATATGCTATGCTAATGGATGGGTCTTGTCCATCACATCATTCTCCTAATGATGTGATCCTGTTCATCAAATGACAACACATGTCTACGGTTAGGAAACTTAATCATCTTTTATTAACGAGCTAGTCTAGTAGAGGCTTACTAGGGACACGATGTTTTGTCTATGTATCCACACATGTATCAAGTTTCCAGTTAATACAATTCTAGCATGAATAATAAACATTTATCATGATATAAGGAAATATAAAATAACAACTTTATCATTGCCTCTAGGGCATATTTCCTTCAGTCTCCCACTTGCACTAGAGTCAATAATCTAGTTCACATCGCCATGTGATTTAACACCAATAGTTCACATCTTTATGTGATTAATGATACGTCTCCAACGTATCTATAATTTTTGATTGTTCCATGCTATATTATATTCTGTTTTGGATGTTTAATGGGCTTTATTATACACTTTTATATTATTTTGGGACTAACCTATTAACCGGAGGCCCAACCCAGAATTGCTGTTTTTGCCTATTTCAGAGTTTCGCAGAACAAGAATATCAAATGGAGTCCAAACAGAATGAAACCTCCGGGAACGTGATTTTTGGAACAAACGTGATCCAGAGGACTTGGACCCTACGTCAAGAAAGCAATCAGGAGGGCATGAGGTAGGGGGAGCGCGCCTACCCCCTGGGCGCGCCCTCCACCCTCATGGGGCCCACGCTGCTCCACCGACGTACTTCTTCCTCCTATATATACCTACGTACCCTCAAACTACCAGATACGGAGCCAAAAACCTAATTCCACCGTCGCAACCTTCTGTACTCGTGAGATCCCATCTTGGTGCCTTCTCCGGAGCTCCGCCGGAGGGGGCATTGATCACAGAGGGCTTCTACATCAACACCATAGCCTCTCCGATGATGTGTGAGTAGTTTACCTCAGACCTTCGGGTCCATAGTTATTAGCTAGATGGCTTCTTCTCTCTCTTTGGATCTCAATACAAAGTTCTCCACGATTCTCGTGGAGATCTATTCGATGTAATCTTCTTTTGCGGTGTGTTTGTTGAGACCGATGAATTGTGGGTTTATGATCAACTTTATCTATGAACAATATTTGAATCTTCTCTGAATTCTTTTATGTATGATTGGTTATCTTTGCAAGTCTGTTTGAATTATCAGTTTGGTTTGGCCTACTAGATTGATCTTTCTTGCAATGGGAGAAGTGCTTAGCTTGGGTTCAATCTTGCGGTGTCCTTTCCCAGTGACAGCAGGGGCAGCAAGGCACGTGTTGTATTGTTGCCATCGAGGATAACAAGATGGGGTTTATATCATATTGCATGAGTTTATCCCTCTACATCATGTCATGTTACTTAAAGCGTTACTCTGTTCTTTTGAACTTAATACTCTAGATGCATGCTGGATAGCGGTCGATGTGTGGAGTAATAGTAGTAGATGCAGACAGGAGTTAGTCTACTTGTCGCGGACGTGATGCCTATATACATGATCATACCTAGATATTCTCATAACTATGCTCAATTCTGTCAATTGCTCAACAGTAATTTGTTCACCCACCGTAATACTTATGCTCTCGAGAGAAGTCACTAGTGAAACCTATGGCCCCCGGGTCTATTTTCCATCATATTAATCTTCCAACACTTAGCTATTTTTATTGCCTTTTATTTTACTTTGCATCTTTATCATAAAAATACCAAAAATATTATCTTATCATATTTATCAGATCTCACTTTCGTAAGTGACCGTGAAGGGATTGACAACCCCTTTATTGCGTTGGTTGCGAGGACTTTATTTGTTTGTGTAGGTGCGAGGGACTCGTGCGTGGCCTCCTACTGGATTGATACCTTGGTTCTCAAAAACTGATGGAAATACTTACGCTACTTTGCTGCATCACCCTTTCCTCTTCAAGGGAAAACCAACGCAGTGCTCAAGAGGTAGCAATTAACACCTATAGTTCGCATCGCCATGTGACCAACACCCAAAGGGTTTACTAGATCCAGCAATCTAGTTCACATTGCTATGTGATTAACGCCCAAAGAGTACTAAGGTGTGATCATATTTTGCTTGTGAGAGAAGTTTAGTCAACGGGTCTGCCACATTCAGATTCATATGTATTTTGCAAATTTCTATGTCTACAATGCTCTGCATGGAGCTACTCTAGCTAATTGCACCCACGTTCAATACGTATCTAGATTAAGACTTGGAGTCATCTAGATCAGTGTCAAAGCCTGCAGCGACGTAACTCTTTATGATGAACTCTTTATCACCTCCATAACCGAGAAACATCTCCTTAGTCCTCTTTAAGGTAACTAAGGATAATTTTGGCCGCTGTCCAATGATCTATTCCTGGATCACTATTGTACCCCCTTGTCAAACTCATGGCAAGGTACACAATAGGTCTGGTACACAACATGGCATACTTTATAGAACCTATGGCTGAGGCATAGGGAATGACTTTCATTCTCTTTCTATCTTCTGCCGTGGTCGAGTTTTGAGTCTTACTCAACTTCA
The DNA here is from genome assembly GCF_002575655.3 of Aegilops tauschii subsp. strangulata. Lineage (NCBI taxonomy): Eukaryota > Viridiplantae > Streptophyta > Magnoliopsida > Poales > Poaceae > Aegilops > Aegilops tauschii. The sequence continues at coordinate 494,832,131 of NC_053039.3, forward strand.
CACCTTGCAACACAGGCAAGAACCCTTTCTTTGACGGATCCATTTTGAACTTCTTCAAAATCTTGTCAAGGTATGTGCTTTGTGAAAGTCCTATTAAGCGTGTCGATCTATCCCTATAGATCTTGATGCTCAATATATAGGTAGCTTCACTGAGGTCTTCCAAAAAATTCTTATTCAAGTATCCTCTTATGCTACCCAGAAATTCTATATCATTTCCAATCAATAATATGTCATCCACATATAATATCAGAGATGCTACAGAGCTCCCACTCACTTTCTTGTAAATACAGGCTTCACCGTAAGTCTGTATAAAACCATATGCTTTGATGACCTCATCAAAGTGTATATTCCAACTCCGAGATGCTTGCACCAGTCCATAGATGGATTGCTAGAGCTTGCACACTTTGTCAGCACTTTTAGGATCGACAAAACCTTCTGGTTGCATCATATACAACTCTTCTTTAAGAAATCCATAAAGGAATGCATTTTTGACGTCCATTTGCCAGATTTCATAATCATAAAATGTGGCAATTGCTAACATGATTCGGACAGACATAAGCATCACTACGGGTGAGAAAGTCTCATCATAGTCAACCCCTTGAACTTGTCGAAAAATCTTTTGTGACAAGTCGAGCTTTGTAGACAGTAACATTACCATCAACGTCAGTCCTCTTCTTGAAGATCCATTTATTTTCTATGGCTTGCCGATCATCGGGCAAGTCAACCAAAGTCCATACTTTGTTCTCATACATGGATCCTATCTCAGATTTCATGGCCTCAAGCCATTTATCGGAATCTGGGCTCATCATAGCTTCTTCATAGTTCGTAGGTTCATCATGGTCTAGTAACATGACTTCTAGAACAGGATTACCGTACCACTCTGGTCCGGATCATGCTCTGGTTGACCTACGAGGTTCCGTAGTAACTTGATCTGAAGTTTCATGATCATCATCATTAACTTCCTCTCTAGTTGGTGTAGGCATCAGGGGAACAGTTTTCTGTGATGAGCTACTTTCCAATTCGAGAGAAGGTACAATTACCTCATCAAGTTCTACTTTCCTCCCACTCACTTCTTTCGAGAGAAACTCCTTCTCTAGAAAGGATCCATTCTTAGCAACAAAGATCTTGCCTTCGGATCTGTTGTAGAAGGTGTACCCAACAGTTTCTTTTGAGTATCCTATGAAGATGCACTTCTCCGATTTGGGTTTGAGCTTATCAGGCTGAAGCTTTTTCACATAAGCATCGTTACCCCAAACTTTAATAAATGACAGCTTAGGTTTCTTGCCAAACCACAGTTCATACGGTGTCGTCTCAACGAATTTAGATGGTGCCCTATTTAACGTGAATGCAGCTGTCCCTAATACATAACCCCAAAACGATAGTGGTAACTCGGTAAGAGACATCATAGATCGCACCATATCTAATAAAGTACGGTTATGACGTTCGGACACACCATTACGCTGTGGTGTTCCGGGTCGCGTGAGTTGTGAAACTAATCCACATTGTTTTAAATGAAGGCCAAACTCGTAACTCAAATATTTGCCTCTGTGATCAGATCGTAGAAACTTTATTTTCTTGTTATGATGATTCTCCACTTCACTCTGAAATTCTTTGAACTTTTCAAATGTTTCAGACTTGTGTTTCATCAAGTAGATATACCCATATCTGCTCAAATCATCTGTGAAGGTCAGAAAATAATGATACCCGCCGCGAGCTTCAACACTCATCGGACCGCATACATTGGTATGTATTATTTCCAACAAGTCATTAGCTCGCTCCATTGTTCCAGAGAACGGAGTTTTAGTCATCTTGCCCATGAGGCATGGTTCGCAAGTATCAAATGGTTCATAATCAAGTGATTCCAAAAGTCCATCTGCATGGAGTTTCTTCATGCGGTTTACACCAATATGACCTAAACGGCAGTGCCACAAATATGTTGCACTATCATTATCAACTTTGCATCTTTTGGCATCAATATTATGAATATGTGTATCACTACGATCGAGATTCAATAAACCATTTATATTGGGTGTATGACCATAGTAGGTTTTATTCATGTAAACAGAACAACAATTATTCTCTGACTTAAATGAATAACTGTATCATAATAAACATGATCCAATCATATTCATGCTCAACGCAAACACCAAATAACATTTATTTAGGTCCAACACTAATCCCGAAGGTAAAGGGAGTGTGCGATGGTGATCTTATCAACCTTGGAATCACTTCCAACACACATCGTCACCTCGCCCTTAACTAGTCTCTATTCATTTTGCAACTCCTGTTTCGAGTTACTAATCTTAGCAACTGAACCGGTATCAAATACCCCGGGGTTACTATGAACACTAGTAAAGTACACACCAATAACATGTATATCAAATATACCGTTGTTCACTTTTCCATCCTTCTTATCCGCCAAGTATTTGGGGTAGTTCCGCTTCCAGTGACCATTTCCTTTGCAGTAGTAGCACTCGGTTTCAGGCTTAGGTCTAGCTTTGGGCTTCTTTCGGGAATGGCAACTTGCTTGCCATTCTTCTTGGAGTTCCCTTTCTTTTCCTTTGCCCTTTTTCTTGAAACTAGTGGTCTTGTTAACCATCAACACTTGATGCTCTTTCTTGATTTCTACCTTCACCGATTTCAGCATCACGAAGAGCTCGGGAATCTTTTTCTTTATCCCTTGCACATTATAGTTCATCACGGAGTTCTAGTAGCTTGGTGATAGTGACTAGAGAACTCTATCAATCACTATCTTATCTGGAAGATTAACTCCCACTTGATTCAAGCGATTGTAGTGCCCAGACATTCTGAGCACATGCTCACTAGCTGAGCTATTCTCCTCCATCTTGTAGGCAAAGTACTTGTCAGAGGTCTCATACCTCTCGACGCGGGCATGAGTCTGAAATACCAATTTCAGCTCTTGGAACATCTCATATGCTCCATGGTGTTCAAAACGTCTTTAAAGCCCCGATCTAAGCCGTAAAGCATGGCACACTAAACTATCAAGTAGTCGTCATATCGAGCTTGCCAAACGTTCATAATGTCTGCATCTGCTCCTGCAATAGGTCTGTCACCTAGCGGTGCATCAAGGACATAATTCTTCTGTGCAGCAATGAGGATAATCCTCAGATCAGGACCCAGTCCGTATCATTGCTACTATCATCTTTCAACTTAGTTTTCTCTAGGAACATATCAAAAACATAGGAGAGCTACAACACGAGCTATTGATCTACAACATAATTTGCAAATACTATCAGGACTAAGTTCATGATAAATTAAGTTCAATTAATCAAATTACTTAAGAACTCCCACTTAGATAGACATCCCTCAAGTCATCTAAAGGATACGTGATCCAAATCAACTAAACCATGTCCGATCATCACATGAGATGGAGTAGTCATCAATGGTGAACATCTCTATGTTGATCATATCTACTATATGATTCACGTTCGACCTTTCGGTCTCCAGTGTTCCGAGGCCATGTCTGTACATGCCAGGCTCGTCAAGTTTAACCCGAGTATTCTGCATGTGCAATACTGTCTTGCACCCGTTGTATGTGAACGTAGAGCTTATCACACCCGATCATCACGTGGTGTCTCGGCACGACGAACTGTCGCAACGGTGCATACTCAGGGAGAACACTTGTACCTTGAAATTTTAGTAAGGGATCATCTTATAATGCTACCGCGGTACTAAGCAAAATAAGATGCATAATAGATAAACATCACATGCAATCAAAATATGTGACATGATATGGCCATCATCATCTTGTGACTTTGATCTCCATCTCCAAAGCACCGTCATGATCTCCATCGTCACCGGCTTGACACCTTGATCTCCATCATAGCGTCGTGGTCATCTCGCCAACTATTGCTTCTACAACTATCGCTAACGCATAGTGATAAAGTAAAGAAATTACATGGTGTTTGCATTTCGTACAATAAAGCGACAACCATAAGGCTCCTGCCAGTTGCCGATAACTTTTACAAAACATGATCATCTCATACAACAACGTATATCACATAATGTCTTGACCATATCACATAACAACATGCCCTGCAAAAACAAGTTAGACGTCCTCTACTTTGTTGTTGCAAGTTTTACGTGGCTGCTACGGGCTTCTAGCAAGAACCGTTCTTACCTACGCATCAAAACCACAATGGTGTTTCGTCAAGTTTGTTGTTTTAACCTTCAACAAGGACCAGCCGTAGTCAAATTCGATTCAACTAAAGTTGAAGAAACAGACACCCGCCAGCCACCTTTATGCAAAACTAGTTGCATGTCTGTTGGTGGATCCGGTCTCATGAACATGGTCATGTAAGGTTGGTCCGGGCCACTTCATCCAACAATACCACCGAATCAAAAAAAGACGTTGGTGGTAAGCAGTATGACTATCACCGCCCACAACTCTTTCTGTTCTACTCGTGCATATCATCTACGCATAGATCTGGCTCGGATGCCACTGTTGGGAAATGTAGGATGCAATTTCAAAAAAATTCCTACGCTCACGCAGGATCTATCTAGGAGATGCATAGCAACGAGAGGGGAGAGTGTGTCTACGTACCCTCATAGATCGTTAAGCGGAAGCGTTTATGCGGTTGATGTAGTCGTACTCTTCACCATCCGATCACGATCCAACCGATCTAGTGCCAAACAGACGACACCTCCAAGTTTAGCACATGTGCGGCTCAATGACGTCTCGTCCTTCCTGATCCAGCAAGCGGGAGAGGAGAAGTAGATGGGATCACAACCAACACGACGACATGGTGGTGATGGTGGTGGTGGAACACCGACAGCGCTTCGCTAAGTGTCATCGGGACGAGGCGGTGGAACTATGGAGTAACGAGAGAGAGAGAGAGAGAGAGAGGGGCGCCAAGGGCTTGGTCTGTTCTCTTGGGGCACCCCCTCTGTCGGTGTCAAAACTGGCAGATCTCGGGTAGGGGGTCCCGAACTGTGCGTCTGAGGATCGAAGGTAACAGGAGACAGGGACACGATGTTTACCCAGGTTCGGGCCCTCTTGATGGAGGTAATACCCTACTTCCTGCTTGATTATCTTGGATGCATATGGGGTTTACAAGAGTTGATCTACCTCGAGATCGTATTGGCTAAACCCTAGATGTCTAGCCTGTCTGATTATCATCACCTTTGTGGACTAAACCCTCTAGTTTATATAGACATCGGAGGGGCCTAGGGTTGTATAGAGTCGGTTTACAGAGGAAGGAATCATCATATCCGAACGCCAAGCTTGCTTTCCACGCCAAGGAGAGTCCCATCGGAACACGGGAGGAAGTCTTCTGTATTGCAGCTTCACGACCCATTAGTCCGGCCCACGTCACCTAGCCCGGACGCCCGAGGACCCCTTAATCCAGGACTCCCTCAGTAGCCCTTGAACCAGGCTTCAATGACGATGTGTCCGGCGCGCAGATTGTCTTCGGCGTTGCAAGGCGGGTTCCTCCTCCGAATACTTCAAAGTAGTCCTCGAACACAGATAACGTGTCCGGCTCTGCAAAACAGGCACCACACACATCCGCGAAGAGTATAATATTTAACAAGTCCCATCTACTGACAACTTTTGTAGCGAGACATTACGTCCCTTCCTTGTTATTATTTCGAACCGTCTTTTAGCCTCTTGCTCCATGTTACGAGACGCGGTCTTTATTGGCACGTCTTGTCAAAGCAGAGATCGTGCCCCCTTATCACGGGGTTCTTATTAATACGGGCGTGGGTAATCCAACCGTGTCGTTTCACGATTCCTTGGGAATAGGCGAGTTTTAAGGCCCGTGAGGAGGCGTTCGATATTTATCGCCTTTATAAAGGGGTACAGACCCGTCTTTCTCCCCCACGCCTACCTCTTCCTCAGCCTTCCCAACCTCGAGCTCCAGCGCCCAGGTCTCGACTTAATTGCTACAAGCCTCCTAGTCATGTCCGGATCCAGCCCCCAAGGCAGGTGGGCAGCCTCCTCGGTCACAGAGGAGGATATCACGAAGCTCTGGGAGGCGAGGTACCTGACCGCGGAAATCCCCGACAGGCTCCCTGCTAAGGGACAGGTTATCCCTACACCAAAATCCGGCAAGAGGGTTGTATTCATCTCTCACTTCCTCCGCGGGCTAGGGTTCGCTCTCCACCCCTTCATTTGTGGCCTCATGTTCTATTACGGGCTAGATTTTCACGATCTAGCTCCGGACTCCTTTATTCACATCTCGGCGTTTATCGTCATGTGCGAGGCTTTTCTCCGCATTCCTTCGCACTTCGGCCTATGGCTCAAGACTTTCAATGTGAAGCCGAAGGTAGTCGACGGGGAGCAAGCGGAGTGCGGCGGTGCTATGGTGAGCAAGCTCGCCAATACTATTTGGCCAAAAGGCACCTTCACGGAGACCTCCAACTTATGGCAGCGGGAGTGGTTTTATATCACCGAACCCCGTGGTACCAAATGGGCAACCACGCCTGCGTTCCGATCTGGCCCTCCATTATGACTCACATCGTGGATTAATAAGGGGCTGGACTAGGGATCAACTAACGAGGTGCAGATCCTGCAAAGTCATATCCAGAGCATCCTTGAAAAGGACACCGGCCTCATCAACGTGATCCAGGTAATGCTAGTCCGCCGGATCCTGCCGTGCCAGCGACGGCCTCTCCGCATGTGGGAGTTCAATCCGGAAGGACCACAGACCCTTCAGCACTTCTTCGGCACAACGCACAGAGGGATGTGGAAACTATTCTTCGGGACCCGAAAGCAGTGGCCGGATGCAACCGAGGACATCAGCCTCGACTGCAACCATCCGGATACCCCGGTAAGTGATACGTCTCCGTCGTATCTATAATTTTTGATTGTTCCATGCCAATATTCTACAACTTTTACATACTTTTGGCAACTTTTATACTATTTTTGGGACTAACATATTGATCCAGTGCCAGTTCCTGTTTGTTGCATGTTTTTTGTTTCGCAGAAAATCCATATCAAACGGAGTCCAAACATGATAAAAACTGACGGAGATTTTTTTGGAATATATGTGAATTTTGGGAAGTGGAATCAACGCGAGACGATGCCCGAGGGCCCACGAGGGTGAGGGGCGCGCCCTGGGCCCTCGTGGCCACCCCGTAAGGAGGTTGGTGCCCTTCTTTCGCCGCAAGAAAGCCAATATCCAGATAAAAATCGTGTCCAAGTTTCAGCCAAATCGGAGTTACGGATCTCCGGGAATATAAGAAACGGTGAAAGGGTAGAATCAGGAAACGCAGAAACAGAGAGAGATAGATAGACAGATCCAATCTCGGAGGGGCTCTCACCCCTCTGCCGCCATGGAGGCCATGGGCCAGAGGGGAAACCCTTCTCCCATCTAGGGAGAAGGTCAAGGAAGAAGAAGAAGAAGAAGGGGGGCCCTCTCCCCCTCTCTTCCGGTAGCGCCGGAACGCCGCCGGGGCCATCATCATCACCGCGATCTACACCAACACCTCCGTCATCTTCACCAACATCTTCATCACCTTCCCCCATCTATCTACAGCGGTCCACTCTCCCGCAACCCGCTGTACCCTCTACTTGAACATGGTGCTTTATTCTTCATATTATTATCCAATGATGTGTTGCCATCCTATGATGTCTGAGTAGATTTTCGTTGTCCTATCGGTAATTGGTGAATTGCTATGATTGGTTTAATTTGCTTGTGGTTACGTTGCTGTCCTTTGGTGCCCATCATATGAGCGCGCGCGTGGGTCACACTATAGGGTTAGTTGTATGTTGATAGGACTATGTATTGGAGGGCAAGAGTGACAGAAGCTTCAACCTAGCATAGAAATTGATGCATACGGGATTGAAGGGGGACCAATATATCTTAATGCTATGGTTGGGTTTTACCTTAATGAACGTTAGTAGTTGCGGATGCTTGCTAATAGTTCCAATCATAAGTGCATAGAATTCCAAATCAGGGATGACATGCTAGCAGTGGCCTCTCCCACATAAAACTTGCTATCGGTCTAGTAAAGTAGTGAATTGCTTAGGGACAATTTTGCAACTCCTACCACCACTTTTCCACACTCGCTATACTAACTTTATTGCTTCTTTATCTAAACAGCCCCTAGTTTTTATTTACGTGCTCTTTATATTCTTGCAAACCTGTCTAACAACACCTACAAAGTACTTTTAGTTTCATACTTGTTTTAGGTAAAGCGAACATTAAGCGTGCGTGGAGTTGTATCGGTGGTCGATAGAACTTGAGGGAATATTTGTTCTACCTTTAGCTCCTCGTTGGGTTCGCCACTCTTACTTATCGAAAGAGGCTACAATTGATCCCCTATACTTGTGGGTTATCAGGACCTTTTCTGGCGCCGTTGCCGGGGAGCAATAGCGTGGGGTGAATATTCTCGTGTGTGCTTGTTTGCTTTATCACTAAGTAGTTTTTATTTTGTGCTCTTGTTTTCTATCTTTAGTTATGGGTAGGAAACGCAAAATACCAAAAAAATTAGTGGTACCTACTGAACCAATGGTTGAAGAACCACTCAAAATCTATCACACTCTTGAAGCTTTTTACTTGGATCATCTTCGACCCCTTTGTGCTCGTGCTGAAACACCAACTAGCTTAGTTGAGGGCAAATCTTTAGATGAGCATGCTTGTTATGTGCGACACCGCTTATCTCAAAAAGGGAAACTTTTCCTGGATTAAATTCATCGTTTGCAATGCTATGCTTGGAATTTATGTGAAATATATGATTTTACTTGTTGTTCTGAAGACCCTAAGAAACACCTTCCCTACCAATGTGAGTTCAGTGATAATGGAATCGTATCTTCGTATGCTAAGGGTGTTTATAATTACTATGATGTTCAACAAATTGAAGAATTTGTTGCTTTTAAGGGTGCTTATGAAAATGCTTCTTTGATTGGAAAGTATGATGCTACTCTTTACAAATCTGAAAAATTTCCCATACTTAAATATTGTTATGATAATTATGCTTCTAATGCCTATGTTAAACCATATATTGAGGACTCCTCCGCTGTCGAAGAAGAGACTAATATTTTGCAGGAGTCTATGGAAGAAGGAATTGATGAAACTATGGGCTCATTGGATGAAAACGATGATGAGGGGAGCGAAGAACAAAAGGAGGAAGAGCGGATTAGCTACCCGTGCCCACCTTCTAATGAGAGTAACTCTTCAACTCATACATTGTTTAACTTCCCTTCGTTCTTACCGAAGGATGAATGCCATGATAATTGCTATGATCTCGTTGATTCATTTGAAATATCCCTTTTTGACGAACTTGATGCTTGCTATGCTTGTGGCCAAGATGCCAATATGAATTATGCTTATGGAGATGAACTTGCTATAGTTCCTTATGTTAAACATGAAATTGTTGCTATTGCACCCACGCATGATAGTCCTATTATCTTTTTGAGTTCTCCCGACTACACTATATCGAAGAAGTTTGCCCTTATTAAGGATTATATTGATGGGTTGCGTTTCACTACTACACATGATGATTTTGATAGATATAATATGCATGTGCTTGCTAATCCTACTTGCAATTATTATGAGAGAGGAACTACATCTCCGCCTCTCCATGTTTCCAATATGATAAAATTGCAAGAAACTGCTTATGCTATGTATTGGCCTTTACTATGAATTGTTCTTTTATGACATGCCGATGCATATGAAGAGAGTTAGACTTCGTCATTGCTTGATATATGTTGCTTTGTGCTCACTACTAAATGCCAAATCATTGCTAATTCAAATTGGCTTTGATATACCTTCGGATCCGGGTGGATTCATTACTTGAGCACCTTATGCCTAGCTTAATGGCTTTAAAGAAAGCGCTGCCATGGAGACAACCCGGAAGTTTTAGAGAGTCATTTATTTCTATTTTGTGATTTTATAAAGTTTAAAAATAAAAATAATGTGCCAAGATTTGCCTTTAGGATGTTTACATTGCTTGTTGGTTTGTGTGGTGCAAAACAGAAACTTTGGCTATAGTGCGCGATTTTATATTTTTTACTGGAACGTCAAACGGTTCTGAAACTTTTTGCAATGTCTTTCTATAAATTTGTTTTATTTTTCCTATTTTTTTCAGTATGTTTGGAGTACCAGAGGTATGGTGAATGTTCAGATTACTACAGACTGTCCTGTTTAAGACAGATTCTGTTTTTGATGCATAGTTTGCTTGTTTTGATGAAACTATCGATTTCTATCAGTGGATTAAGCCATGGAAAAGTTATATTACAGTAGCTACAATGCAAAAACAAAATATGAATTGGTTTGCAACAGTACTTAGAGTACTAATTTTCTTTATTATACTAACGGATCTTACCGAGCTTTCTGTTGAGTTTTGTGTGGATGAAGTGTTCGAAGATCGAGAATGTCTTGATATGAGGATAAGGAGGAGAGGCAAGAGCTCAAGATTGGGGATGCCCAAGGCACCCCAAGTAAATATTTAAGGAGACTCAAGCGTCTAAGCTTGGGGATGCCCCGGAAGGCATCCCATCTTTCTTCAACAAGTACGGTATGTTTTCGGATTCGTTTCGTTTATGTGATATGTGCAAATCTTGGAGCGTCTTTTGCATTTAGTTTTCACTTTTCCTTTATGCACATGCTGGTATGTGGCACCCCGGCTCAGAGCAACCGGTTTACCTTGCATTGCCAGCCCAAAGATCAAGTCTTCTGGCAATACACAACAACATGGTACAAAAACAACCGCTTTATTGAAGCTAGCGGATTACATAAGTCTGATATTACATCGAGATACAAGGCCAAGCGGCACACTCGGTGCGGCTGGACAGTATGTACATTATTTAATGAACATGACGAGGGCCTCGATCACACGAACTATGCGGCATCGGAAGAACGACGAAGTGGGAACTCCATAGCACAGGGACACGGCCTAGACGCCAGATGCGCTCCGATGCGAACCGACTTGCCTGAAAGTTGGCATGACACGCCAGGTCAGTACATTGAATGTACTTGCAAGCTCACAACAAACATAAAAACGATGACAAACAATATCATGACAATTAATCAGGTTAATGCAATACAAGAAATACTAGTAATGTGGTGAAACCAACATGTGCAACGAGTCTCACAGACTCGCTTACCAGACGAGTTACCTTGCAACCAAACGGTGACCATACCTGGGTCACAACTGTAACCAATGACTCGTGATGCAACTCATGAGTTCATGAATCATCCCGAAACTAGGGGCAACAACAATCATTTAGTGTGCAAGATTAGTTATAAGAGTTGATCCATGGTGTGACTTACTTCCGAGCTATGCCCATAACCGAGGACGCGGCTATCGATAGATTAAATACACTCTGTAGAGGTAGCGCACTTTACCCACACCACGGAACCCATGGCCTCGCACTCCCACTCGGGTGGATGATACGTCTCCAACGTATCTATAATTTTTGATTGTTCCATGCTATTATAGTATCTGTTTTGGATGTTTATGGGCTTTATTATGCACTTTTATATTATCTTTTGGGACTAACCTATTAACCCAGAGCACAGTGCCAGTTTCTGTTTTTCCCTTGTTTCAGTGTTTCGCAGAAAAGGAATATCAAACGGAGTCTAAACGGAATGAAACCTTCGGGAAAGTTATTATTCGAACGGAAGCAATCCAGGGGACTTGGAGTGCACGTCCGGGAATCAACGAGGAAGGCACGAGGCAGGGGGGTACGCCCACCCCCTGGGCGCGCCCTCCACCCTCGTGGGCCCCTCGAGGCTCCCCTGACGTATTTCTTCCTCCTATATATACCAATATACCCTAAAACCTTCGGGGAACAGAATAGATCGGGAGTTCCGCCGCCGCAAGCCTATGTAGCCACCAAAAACCAATCGGGACCCTGTTCCGGCACCCTGCCGGAGGGGGGATCCCTCACCGGTGGCCATCTTCATCATCCCGGCGCTCTCCATGACGAGGAGGGAGTAGTTCACCCTCGGGGCTGAGGGTATGTACCAGTAGCTATGTGTTTCATCTCTCTCTCTCTCGTGTTCTTGAGGTGATACGATCTTGATGTATCGCGAGCTTTCCTATTGTAGTTGTATCTTATGATGTTTCTCCCCCTCTACTCTCTTGTAATGGATTGAGTTTTCCCTTTGAAGTTATCTTATCGGATTGAGTCTTTAATGATTTGAGAACACTTGATGTATGTCTTGCGTGGGATAACCGTGGTGACAATGGGTTATTCTATTGATTCACTTGATGTATGTTTTGGTGATCAACTTGCGGGTTCCGCCCATGAACCTATGCATAGGGGTTGGCACACATTTTCGTCTTGACTCTCCGGTAGAAACTTTGGGGCACTCTTTGAGGTTCTATGTGTTGGTTGAATAGATGAATCTGAGATTGTGTGATGCATATCGTATAATCATACCCACGGATACTTGAGGTGACATTGGAGTATCTAGGTGACATTAGGGTTTTGGTTGATGTGTGTCTTAAGGTGTTATTTTACTACGAACTCTAGGGTTGTTTGTGACACTTACAGGAATAGCCCAATGGATTGATCGGAAAGAATAACTTTGAGGTGGTTTCATACCCTACCATAATCTCTTCGTTTGTTCTCTGCTATTAGTGACTTTGGAGTGACTCTTTGTTGCATGTTGAGGGATAGTTATATGATCCAGTTATGTTATTATTGTTGAGAGAACTTGCACTAGTGAAAGTATGAACCCTAGGCCATGTTTCCTAGAATTGCAATACCGTTTACACTCACTTTTATCGCTTGCTACCTAGCTGTTTTTATATTTTCAGATTACAAAAACCTATATCTACCATCCATATTGCACTTGTATCACCATCTCTTCGCCAAACTAGTGCACCTATACAATTTACCATTGTATTGGGTGTGTTGGGGACACAAGAGACTCTTTGTTATTTGGTTGCAGGGTTGCTTGAGAGAGACCATCTTCATCGTACGCCTCCCACGGATTGATAAACCTTAGGTCATCCACTTGAGGGAAATTTGCGACTGTCCTACAAACCTCTGCACTTGGAGGCCCAACAACGTCTACAAGAAGAAGGTTGTGTAGTAGACATCAAGCTCTTTTCTGGCGCCGTTGCCGGGGAGGTGAGTGCTTGAAGGTATATCTTTAGATCTTGCAATCGAATCTTTTTGTTTCTTATTTTATCACTAGTTTAGTTTATAAAAGAAAACTACAAAAAAATGGAATTGAGTTTGTCTCATACGCTTCATCTTTTTAATATCTTTCGTGAGTATGATGGAAAGGAAAATTGTGCCAAAGTGTTAGAACAAGAATGCATTAAAATGTTTGGCACTAAATTTTTGAATGATGAGCATGATTGCAATGTTGTTAGTATGAATTCCTTGAATATCCATGATGCTAATGATATGGAAAGCCACAAGCTTTGGGATGCTATGTTAGATGAAGATGATATTTTTTGTCCCCCAAGTTTTGATGAGCAAATTTATTATGATGAAAGCATGCCTCCTATTTATGATGATTATTGTGATGACACGTATGCTATAAAGAACGTCTACAAGAAGAAGGTTGTGTAGTAGACATCAGTGGACCAACGTCGTTCCGACGAAACCCTCCCCTTGTCGTGACACTCTCCTGGCCACTCCGACCAACTCCCTCTCAGGGCTAGGTCTTGGGTGGCCCCGTGCCTACCAAAGGCACCAATGGCCACCGTCGTGGCAAAAAGGTCCCAACGGGGACAAGGTACCATAAAAACAAAACAAGCACACAAGGTTATGTCTGCTTACCGGGCCAGGGTATGCAAACCCATAACCTTCCCTCACGGGAGGCACCGGTGAGAGGCACAACAAAGGACCGAATCCAGACCCCCCCATAAGGTAAATGTGGTCGCACTGAGTAAAACCTGATTCAGTGGCACCATGACGTGATCAACATCATATTCAAGTTGGACTTAATCAGGTTTTACTTTGAAATAAAAACCTTATATAAAAACCCATACTATGCCATGGTCATGCAACTAATCGACTTGCAAAGGTAGCAACTCATAGATACGGATCAACATAATTATCTTGCACTACTCAGGATCAAAAACTTTACTGGTTCTACCTCATTTTTATTATCATGCAATATTTTGATTAATTCATAATTTATATGAACATATCACTTAATAAAAGAACTATCATAATTTTATCATAGCAATATAACTAAGGCAAAATTTTGTTCTACTTGACTAAACTAGTCCATGCATTCAACCAGTAACTTAAACAAGCATTTCAAGCATGATAAAGTAACTAGCACCTAACAAAATTTATTTAACAAATTTTTAAATGCAAATAAGAACTCATATTCAAGTGGAAAATCATAGATATTGAAATAACACCATCCAAATGCTGGTGTGGCTTGCCTTAGTGCAGAGGAGGATCACACTCCTCCTGGTTGGCTTCAAGACAAGTCTCTCCTTCTGAAAATATTTAAAAACCACAAAAACAAATATCAAAAACCAATCTGAAAACCACCAGAAATTCTAGACAACAAGGAAAAATCCACATTTTGGGGTGCTGCTAGAGCTTTCTGAAATAAAGACAATGCAAAAAGAATCAACTCATTTGGACTTATAGGCTAGAAGTTGTGGCTGGTCAAAGTTTTAGTCAAAATCTGATTAAATTTGAATAAATCAGAAAATCCTGGGGGGGGGGGACGTCGAAGGCGTAAAGAGGGAGTACGCCTCCACTCGTACCGCTTCGGGCGCGAGTGGTGAGGCTGACGCTGGGCCCCACCCGCCAGGAGAGAAGAGGGAGAGAGAGATCAGAGAGCGACGGCGCTTCACCGGAGCTTACGCCAACGAGGAGTGGTTTGGGGCTAAACCAGAGGGACAGAAATGAGGAGGGGTTCACGGCGCACCTGCCCGTACCCGTGGCTTGCCGTGGGATGGCCGGAGCTGCTCGCAGTCAAGCTCGCAAGCGACTGTGGCGGACGGGACTTGCCGGAGAGGAAGAAGGCGACGGCGAGAGGCGGCTCCGAGGTCTCAGCAGCGTCCAGGCGGCACCAGAGGATCCCCAATGCCACGCCCGAGAGGTTGGTCGAGATCGAGGGGCACCGGAGCGAGGTGGCTGGGCTGCGGAGGTCGCCGGAGATCTCTGGTCGGGGTTGACGGCCAGAGGCCTGCCCGACCGGGCTACGGTGCTCCTACGTTGTCATGGCGGTGGTGAGGAGTGGTGTGAGGCTTGGAAGCGAGGAGAGGGGCGCTATTTATAGCCGGAGCGAGAGGGGGTAACGTGGCGCCGCCGGAGTGCTCTGGAAGCCGGCGAACGGCGACGAAAGGCGCCAGTGCGAGGGGGCAAGGTTTCAGTGTCAAGGCGGAGGCTGTCCATGCTCGCGGACGAGCACAGGGAGCAGGGGAGAAGAGGACAAGGGCACGAGTGCACTGTGGCATTTGGCCGCGACGTGCCCGTGCTCACTACAACGTCTCCGGCGTCGGCGAGCGCCAGGGAGGGGTCAAGGATGATGGGTCGAGGCTGGTGGCACGGCGCGGTAGTCGTCGGCGTGCTCTGGCTCGAGCACGCGCCGAACAGAAGCGTTGGCGCTACCCAGAGCGCGTCGAACGCATGCCAGACGCCGTGTCCTCACGCGGTCACCGCCCTGGCATGGTCAAAATGGTGCCCACGCGCGGCCAAACCATGTCTGGGCTAAAGTCCACGCAGTATTTAGTTTAGAGGAGCTGAGGACACATCACCAGGCCGACCAGATTTGCGCAACCAACTTGGCAAGTTTCTAACCAGGAACTTGGTCGTCAAGTTTGGCTAGCTTCTAGATGGCCATGAGGGCTTATCTCCTGGGATTAAGGGTTTCTTAGGAGGGTAATTAGGCTCAAGAAAAATCAGGGCCAAAAGATCAAGGAAAAATGTACTTGCTGTACAAACTGAAATTTTGGGCTAGAAGAGAAATTATTTTCTATAGCAAAAATATTACAATAAGTCATGCAATATTTTTGCTTGGGAAGATGTGCCAAGGTCCAAAGAATATTCAGGAATTATTTTAGGATTATTGGAGCAATAAAAATGAGGGTTGCTTTGGAGCACTAGTTTCTAAAAAGAGTTTTAGAGAGGAAAATGAATATTTTTCTTTTATGAAAAATATTCATTTGATTATTTTGGGGATTTATCAGAGAAATAAGGTTGAATGAGAAGTAGATAGGTTAATTGGGTGAAAGTCAAGGGCATGCCCAAGTGACAAGTCCATTTGAATTGATTCCAAAAATCCAAATCAAGGCAAAGGCAAAAACCAAGTCCGGAAAAAGAGAGAAGGAAAAATCCAGGCTGTCACAAACCTCCCCCACTTAGGATGAATCTCGTCCTCGAGATTCGGTTGCTTGGGAAAACAATTCTGGGTATGCAGTCCTTAAAAATTCCCCTCTTTCCCAGGTTGCTTCCTCCTCGGTGCGATGCTCCCACTGAACATTGTAAAACGTTATTTCTTTGCTGCAAGTGACTCTCTCTATCTTATCCAATATTCTGATTGGCTTTCCCTCATATGTCAAATCCTTAACCAATTCTATCTCTGCCATATCAGTCCTTTTCTCCGGTGGCGAGATGCATCTCCTTAGCTGTGAGATATGAAACACGTTGTGTAATTCTGAAAGTTCGGGTGGCAATTCCAACTGATAGGCAACTGTCCCGACTCTGGCCATGACTGGAAACAGACCGATGTATCTGGGTGCCTATTTTCCGCGGGTCTGAAACCTCTTGACTCCTTTCATATGGGTGACTTAGAGATATACGTGTTCTCCAGGTTCGAAGTTGATCTGGCGGTGTTTGGCGTCATAATAACTCTTCTGCCGCGATTTGGCCAGCTGCAGTCTTTCTCGGATTTCTTTGACTTGCTTCTCGGCTTCGAGCATTAAATCAGTCCCGAAAATACGGCTGTCTCCAGTTCGAGACCAGTTCAGTGGAGTGCGGTATTTACGGCCATACAGAGCTTCATAGGGTGACATCTTTAAGCTGGTCTGGAAACTGTTGTTGTAGGAAAACTCGGCATAGGGCAGGCAGTCTTCCCACTTGGGTCCTTGGGCCAATGCACATGCCCGGAGCATATCTTCGAGTATTTGGTTTACTTGCTCAGTCTGTCCATCTGTCTGGGGATGATAAGCTGTGCTGTACTTCAGAGCAGTCCCCAAGGCTTGATGTAGTCGGGACCAAAATGCTGAAGTGAAGAGAGATCCCCTATCTGAAGTGATAGTCTTGGGTACTCCATGCAGACTGACGATTCGTGACCCATACAATTGTGCAAGCTGATCGGCACAGTAGGTGGTCCAGATGGGAAGGAAATGTGCCACCTTTGTTAAGGTGTCCACTATGACCCATATTGCATCATTTCCTCGGTGAGTCCTTGGTAATCCGGTGATAAAATCCATGCAGATATCGTCCCATTTCCATTGGGATACGGGCAGAGGTTAGAGTAGTCTGGCGGGTTTTTGGTGTTCCACCTTTACCTTGTTGCATATATCGCAACAAGCCACAAAGTAGGCGATGTCTTTCTTCATTCCATCCCACCAGAATACCTGACGAAAGTCTTCATACATTTTGGTACCACCGGGGTGAATTGAGTATGGCGATTCATGTGCTTCTGTCAATATTTTCTTCCTCAGACCTTCGTGGTTGGGTACGCAAATCCTTCCTCGGAACCTTAGCGTACCTTGCTGATCTCTAGAGAAATCCGGTGTATGCCCCTCGTGCATCTTCTTGGCATATAATTGTAATGATTGATCATCTGCCTGAGCGCTGTGAATTTATCCTTCGAGAGTAGGGGCAACTTCCAATATGTTGGCAAGACGGGCATCGGTAATCACCAAGTTGAGCTAAGTGATTTCTTCATAAAGCTCAGGAGGCAAGGAATCCATTAGAGCATTTAGGTTGGCTGGTTTGTGGCTGAGGGCGTCAGCCACCACATTAGCTTTGCCCGGGTGATAATTTATACCGAGGTCGTAGTCCTTAACCAACTCGATCCATCTTCGCCATCGAAGGTTCAAATCGGGATGAGTGAATATATACTTGAGACTCTTGTGGTTGGTAAATATCTGGCACTTCTTTCCAATTAGATAGTGTCTCCAGATCTTCAAAGCGTGCACCACCGCGGCCAATTCCAAATCATGAGTGGGGTAATTTCCTTCATGTGGCCGTAGTTATCGGGATGCATAAGCCACAACATTGTCATCTTGCATAAGTACACATCCAAGACCTTTTCTTGAGGCGTCACAGTAGACATCAAAACTGCGGTAGATGTCTGGAAGAGTCAATACCAGTGCCGACGTCAGCCTGATTTTTAGCTCATTGAAAATCCGTTCGCAGTCCTGAGTCCATTCAAACTTCTTATCCTTCTTTAAGAGCTCGGTCATTGGCTTGGCAATCTTGGAGAATCCTTCAATAAAATGGCGATAATATCCGGCTAGTCCAAGGAAACTCCGGATTTCGGAGACTGTCGTGGGTGCGGACCAATCAAGTACATCTTTCACCTTGCTTGGATCCACGGATATTCCTTCTGCCGAGAGTACATGCCCGAGAAATCCAACTTGCTGGAGCCAAAACTCCCATTTGCTGAACTTGGCATAAAGCTGATGGCCGCGGAGCCTTTGCAAAACTGCTCGGAGGTGGTCCTTGTGTTCGTCTTTGCTTTTTGAGTAAATGAGGATGTCATCAATGAACACCACCACAAATTTGTCCAAGAAATCCATAAACACCTTGTTCATCATATGCATGAAGAAGGTCGGGGCGTTGGTGAGGCCGAAGGACATAACGGTATACTCATAAAGACCGTACCAAGTGGTGAACGCGGTCTTGGGAATATCCTCCTTCTTTATTTTGAGCTGATGATATCCGGTCCTCAAGTCAATTTTGGAGAATAGTTTGGCCCCACTGAGTTGATCAAACAAATCGTCAATCCTTGGCAATGGATACTTGTTTTTTATGGTGACGTCATTCAGCTGTTGGTAGTCTACGCACATTCGTAGACTGCCATCCTTTTTGTCCACGAATATCGCTGGTGATCCCCATGGTGAAGAGCTTGGGCGGATGTATCCTTTCTGCAGCATCTCATCCAGCTGTTTCTTCAATTCCACCAATTCTGATGAAGGCATCCGATAGTATTTCTTGTGTATCGGTGCGGTTCCAGGCACCAAGTCAATTGCAAACTCTAGTTCTCTGTCTGGCGGCATGCCTGGTAATTCTTCAGGAAATACATCTGGATACTCACTGACCACTGGAATTAGTTCCACCTCTTCTGCCATGGCTGTGAAAATCATATCCTTCTTGGGTATGCTTTTGCGGGCATAAAAACTTGTGGTGCGACCTTCCGTATTTGTCAAGGTAACTTCTCTGGTCGCACAGTTGATGCATAATTGTTATTGGGTTAACCAATTCATGCCCAGAATAATATCCAATTTGCTAGAATCGATGATTATCAGAGATGTTGGAAACTTGACGCCCTTGATGTCAATTTCCAAATTGCGGCAGACCAGATTACTTCTGAGTAGGGATCCCGGGGATTGTACTAGCATGTGTTTTCCCCAAATCGAGCAAGAAAATTTGTTTTGGGCAGCAAAACTCCGCGAAATAAAAGAGTGGGAAGCCCTAGAGTCAAATAAAATTATGGCGGGTATGTCATTAACAAGAAACATACCAATGACGACTTCCGGGTCCTCTTGGGCTTCGTCTGCGGAGATATGATGTATTTGCCCTTGGATGGTACTTGGGGCGGAATACGGCTCCATGTAGTTGGCTTGCGGATGGAATGGAGCTGTTTGTTTGTTGTTCTTGGGGCACTGTCTGGCGTAATGTCATGTTTGTCCACAGCTGAAACAGGAATTGTTGCGCTGACAATCTTCACGCACCGGGCTCGTCACGACATTCTTGACTTGGGTGGTGGTCTCGTTAATATTTTGCTGCCAGTTGGGTTTGTACTCAACCTGAGTTTGCTGCCAAGTACGAGCCTTCTGCACCGATTGCATATCCTTCTTAGGCTCGAATTTGCGCTTGTGGTCATTAATAGCTGGCTTGTTGTCGTGTATGAGCTTGTGTTCTCTTTCTGTGATGAGGGCCTTGTTCACCAGAGTTTGGAAGTCCGGAAAATCAAACATGCTGAGAGTGCACCTGAGATGCTGATTCAGTCCTCCAAGAAATCTGTCAACCTTCCGATCTTCTGTGGCCACATCGTAGAGAGAATGGCGGGCCAAATGGTTGAATTTATCCAGGTACTCGCTGACTGTCATGCTGCCTTGAGTGAGGGCGAGGAATTCGCGCTGCTTGATTTTCATAATCCCGGTGGGAATATGATACTTGCGGAAATGATCCTTGAATTTATTCCAAGTAATTTCCTCGTCCGCGGGCCACATGGCCTTAGCATTATCCTACCATATAGCGGGAGCTCCTTCGAGATAATGCATTGCGAAGGGAACTTTGTCTCCCTCTTCTGTGCGAGCAATTTCCAGTTTCTTCTCAATAGCCCTTAACCAATCATCGGCGTCTAATGGATCAATAACTTGGCTGAAGCTGGGAAGCTTGGTTCCCTGAAAATCTGACAGCTTGGAGTGATGACCATTCTGATTTCCATTCTGCCCAACCATAACTTGCACACTTTTCAATATTTCCAGCAGATCGTTGCTCCTTCTTTCTTCAAACATTCACAGGATTTGCTCAGTGGAAGGCGGATGTGGCGGTGGAGACGGAGGTGGCTGGTATGGCTCGGGGGAATGTCCTGCCTGTCTTGTGAAGCGACGGACAGGGACATCCTCACAAGCTTGACTGCTGCTGCCTCCCCGCGTCATCCTATTATTTATTTTCTGAATACATAGCAACCGTGATTAGAAAAATCCAACATGGGAGGAAAGCCATTGACAAATCCCGGAAGAAAACAACGAAAGAAAACCAAAGCGAATAAAAGGTCCCAACATAATTATACATAGACTCAACATGAAAGTAAGCATCACAATGGGTCTACTACCCTCATACATGAAACTAAGCATCATGACACATGCGATTACACCCATACATCATACTCATGATGAAAGCGATACTCTAACGGTCTACTGCTCGGACGATGCTGCCGCGGGCTCCTCTCCTGAGCCGGACCCAGATCCTGAACTGATAGTAGAGACCTCCGGGTTAAGAGAGACGCGACGGCGCTGCCTCGAGGGCTCTCCCTCAGGGGCAAAAGCGGGATGGGGGCTAAGCATAGGAGTTGCAGGAGTAGTGACAAGAGAAGCCCACGCAGCAGGAGCACTGCGAGGGGTCACTGCCAGAGGGTTAACGGTACCCTGCGAAGTCACCGAAGGAACGGAAACTGAAGGAACCGGAGGAGCGAAACCGATAGTAGGGAGAGGGTTCCTATTACGAGCAGCGGCGAGAGCTGTCCGGGCGCGGGTTAGCTCCTGAGCTAACTCGTAGTTTAGGAGATAACTGGCAGTGATATAACGGGAAAGGTGGCTAGTGGGACGATCGCACGCCTGATTAATCAAAGGAAAGTGGATATGCCCATTCTCGTGCAGAGATGGGTAGTAAAAGAGACCTGGGTGGGTGTGCATGCGAATCTCTTTGTAGCACAAGTCTACAAGAGCCTCGATAGCAGTGAACTAGACCGCCTGAGATGGCGTAGAAGCGAGACCACCCTTAGTAGAACGAGTGTAAGCGCCTGAAGGGGAACTGGGGTGTAGAGTGAGCTCAACATAATACTCATACAATGCACCGGCCAGATGCTCCCGATACACCCGATACTCTGGATCAGCACCCTCTGGGTAGAGTCGTCGCCAGACGTTCTAAAGCAGGTGCGGCAATGTGTACGGAGCTGGCTCAGGATGGTACAAGATCGGTACTGGAGCCATCTACACTCACAAACCATACGGTTAGTAATAACAATAGATAAACATGCATGCAATGCAGCAACCAATTTCTATGACTACCGGCACTCAGACGAAGCTATCTACCGTTCCACTAACGCACTAACGGTCTAGCGTGTCCTACAATCAGCGCGCCTCTGATACCAAGCGTTGTGGCACCCCGGCTCAGAGCAACCGGTTTACCTTGCATTGCCAGCCCAGAGATCAAGTCTTCTGGCAATACACAACAACATGGTACAGAAAAAACCACTTTATTGAAGCTAGCGGATTACATAAGTCTGATATTACATCAAGATACGAGGCCAAGCGGCACACTCAGTGCGGCTGGACAGTATGTACATTATTTAATGAACATGACGAGGGCCTCGATCACACGAACTACGCGGCAGCGAAAGAACGACGAAGTGGGAACTCCATAGCACAGGGACACCGACGTGGACACGGCCTAGACGCGAGATGCGCTCCGATGCGAACCGCCTTGCCTGAAAGCTGGCATGACATGCCAGGTCAGTACATTGAATGTACTTGCAAGCTCACAACAAACATAAGCACGATGACAAACAATATCATGACAATTAATCAGGTTAATGCAACACAAGAAATACTAGTAATGCGGTGAAACCAACATGTGCACCGAGTCTCACAGACTCGCTTACCAGACGAGTTACCTTCTAACCAAACAGTGACCATACCTGGGTCACAACCGAAACCAATCACTCGTGATGCAACTCATGAGTTCATGAATCATCACGAAACCAGGGTCAACAACAATCATTTAGTGTGCAAGATTAATTATAAGAGTTGATTTGTGGTGTGACTTACTTCCGAGCTATGCCCATAACCGAGGACGCGGCTATCGATAGATTAAATACACTCTGCAGAGGTAGCACACTTTACCCACACCACGGAACCCATGGCCTCGCACTCCCATTCGGGTGGACCAACGACGTTCCGACGAAACCCTCCCCTTGTCGTGACACTCTCCCGGCCACTCCGACCAACTCCCTCTCAAGGCTAGGTCTTGGGTGGCCCTGTGCCTACCAAAGGCACCAACGGCCACCGTCGTGGCAAAAATGGTCCCAAACGGGGACAAGGTACCATAAAAACCAAACGAGCACACAAGGTTATGTCTGCTTACCGGGCCAGGGTATGCACGCCCATAACCTTCCCTCGCAGGAGGCACCGGTGAGAGGCACAACAAAGGACCGAATCCAGACCCCCCCATAAGGTAAATGTGGTCGCACTGAGTAAAACCCGATTCAGTGGCACCATGACGTGATCAACATCATATCCAAGTTGGACTTAACCAGGTTTAACTTTGAAATAAAAACTTTATATAAAAACCCATACTATGCCATGGTCATGCAACTAATCGACATGCAAAGCTAGCAACTCATAGATACGGATCAACATAATTATCTTGCACTACTCAGGATCAAAAACTTTACTGGTTCTACCTCATTTTTATTATCATGCAATATTTTGATTAACTCATAATTTATATGAACATATCACTTAATAAAAGAACTATCATTATTTTATCATAGCAATATAACTAAGGCAAAATTTTGTTCTACTTGACCAAGCTAGTCCATGCATTCAACCAGTAACTTAAACAAGCATTTCAAGCATGATAAAGTAACTACCACCTAACAAAATTTATTTAACAAATTTTTAAATGCAAATAAGAACTCATATTCAAGTAGAAAATCATAGATATTGAAATAACACCATCCAAATGCTGGTGTGGCTTGCCTTAGTGTAGAGGAGGATCACACTCCTCCTGGTTGGCTTCAAGACAAGTCTCTCCTTCTGAAAATATTTAGAAACCACAAAAACAAATATCAAAAACCAATTTGAAAACCACCAGAAATTCAAGACAACAAGGAAAAATCCACATTTTGGGGTTCTGCTAGAGCTTTCTGAAATAAACACAATGCAAAAAGAATCAACTCATTTGGACTTATAGGCTAGAAGTTGTGGCTGGTCAAAGTTTTAGTCAAAATCTGATTAAATTTGAATAATTCAGAAAATCCTGGGGGGGGTGACGTCGAAGGCGTAAAGAGGGAGTATGCCTCCACTCGTACCGCTTCGAGCGTGAGTTGTGAGGCTGACGCTGGGCCCCACCCGTCAGGAGAGAGAGTGGGAGAGAGAGATCAGAGAGCGACGGCGCTTCGTCGGAGCTTACGCCGGCGAGGAGTGGGTTTGGGGCTAAACCAGAGGGATAGAAACGAAGAGGGGTTCACGGCGCACCTGCCCGTACCCGTGGCTTGCCGTGGGATGGCCGGAGCTGCTCGCAGTCAAGCTCGCAAGCGACGGTGGTGGACAGGGCTTGCCGGAGAGGGAGAAGGCAACGCCGAGAGGCGGCTCCGACGGCTCACCAGCGTCCAGGCGGCACCAGAGGATCCCCAATGCCACGCCCGAGAGGTTGGTCGAGCTCGACTGGCACCGAAGCGAGGTGGCTGGGCTGCGGAGGTCGCTGGAGATCTCTGGTTGGGGTCGACGGCCAGAGGCCTGCCCGACCGAGCTACGGTGCTCCTACGTGGTCGTGGCGGTGGTGAGGAGTGGTGTGAGGCTTGGAAGCGAGGAGAGGGGTGCTATTTATAGCCGGAGCGAGAGGGGGTAATGTGGCGCCGCTGGAGTGCTCTGGAAACCGGCGAACAGCGACGAAAGGCACCAGTGCGAGGGGGCAAGGTATCAGTGTCAAGGCGGAGGCTGTCCAGGCTCGCGGACGAGCACAGGGAGCAGGGGAGAAGAGGACAAGGGCACGAGTGCACTGTGGCGTTTGGCCGCGACGTGCCCGCGCTCGCTGCGGTGTTTCCGGCATCGGCGAGCGCCAGGGAGGGGTCAAGGATGATGGGTCGAGGCTGGTGGCACGGCGCGACAGTCGTCGACGAGCTCTGGCTCGAGCACGCGCCGGACAGAAGCGTTGGCGCTACCCAGAGCGTGTCGAACGCGTGCCAGACGCCGTGTCCTCACGCGGTCACCGCCCTGGCATGGTCAAAACGGCTCCCACGCGCGGCCAAACCATGTCTGGGCTAAAGTCCACGCAGTGTTTAGTCTAGAGGAGCTGAGGACACATCACCAGGCCGACCAGATTTGACACAACCAACTTGGCAAGTTTCTGACCAGGAACTTGGTCACCAAGTTTGGCTAGCTTCTAGATGGCCATCAGGGCTTATCTCCTGGGGTTAAGGGTTTCTTAGGAGGCTAATTAGGCTCAAGAAAAATCAGGGCCAAAAGATCAAGGAAAAATGTACTTGCTGTACAAACTGAAATTTTGGGCCAGAAGAGAAATTATTTTCTATAGCAAAAATATTACAAAAAATCATGCAATATTTTTGCCTGGGAAGGTGTGCCAATGTCCAAAGAATATTCAGGAATTATTTCAGGATTATTGGAGCAATAAAAATGAGGGTTGCTTTGGAGCACTAGTTTCTGAAAAGAGTTTCACAGAGGAAAATGAATATTTTTCTTTTATGAAAAATATTCATTTGATTATTTTGGGGATTTATCAGAGAAATAAGGTTGAATGAGAAGTAGATAGGTCACTTGGGTGAAAGTCAAGGGCATGCCCAAGTGACAAGTCCATTTGAGTTGATTCCAAAAATCCAAGTCAAGGCAAAGGCAAAAACCAAGTCCGGAAAAAGAGAGAAGGAAAAATACAGGCTGTCACATGGTATGAGATAGTCCATGGTTGATTTATAGAATGCTCTTTGCACTGCACTTATATCTTTTGAGTATGGCTTTATAAAATGCTTCATGTGCTTCACTTATATCATTTGAAGTTTGGATTGCCTATTTCTCTTCACATAGAAAACCGCCATTTGTAGAATGCTCTTTTGCTTCACTTATATTTGTTAGAGCGTGGGTATATCTTTTGTAGAAAGAATTAAACTCTCTTGCTTCACTTAAATCTATTTAGAGAGATGACAGGAATTGGTCATTCACATGGTTAGTCATAAAATCCTACATAAAACTTGTAGATCATTGAATTTTATATGTTCGATTCCTTGCAATAGTTTTGCGATATAACGGTGGTGATATTAGAGTCGTGCTAGTTGAGTAATTGTGAAATTGAGAAATACTTGTGTTGAGGTTTGCAAGTCCCTTAGCATGCACGTATGGTAAACGTTGTGTGACAAATTTGAAGCATGAGGTGTTCTTTGATTGCTTTCCTTATGAGTGGCGGTCGGGGACGAGCGATGGTCTTTTCCTACCAATCTATCCCCCTAGGGGCATGAGTAGTAGTACTTTACTTCGAGGGCTAATAAACTTTTGCAATAAGAATATGAGTTCTTTATGACTAATGTGAGTCCATGGATTATACGCATTCTAACATTTTCACAATTTGCTAGCCTCTACGGTACCGTGCATTGCCCTTTCTCACCTCGAGAGTTGGTGCAAACTTTGCCGGTGCATCCAAACCCCGTGATACGATACACTCTATCACACATAAGCCTCCTTATATCTTCCTCAAAACGGACACCATACCTACCTATCATTGCATTTCCATAGCCATTCCGAGATATATTGCCATGCAACTTCCATCATCATCATATACATGACTTGAGCATTTATTGTCATATTACTTTGCATGATCGTAAGTTAGCTAGCATGATGTTTTCATGGCTTGTCCGTTTTTTCATGTCATTGCTACGCTAGATCATTGCACATCCCAGTACACCGCCGGAGGCATTCATATAGAGTCATACTTTGTTCTAGACATCTATTGGTAATATTGAGTTGTAAGTAAATAAAAGTGATCATTATTAGAACATTGTCCCATGTGAGGTTATCAAAATAAAAGAGGCCAAAGAAGCCCAAATAAAAAAAGAGGTCAAGGAAGCAAACAAAAAAAAACAAAAAAAATAAAGAGAAAATAAAAAATGAGAGAAAAAGAGAGAAGGGGCAATGCTACTATCCTTTTACCACACTTGTGCTTCAAATTAGCACCATGTTCTTCATATAGAGAGTCTCCTGAGTTATCACTTTCATATACTAGTGGGAATTTTCATCATAGAACTTGGCTTCTATATTCCGATGATGGGCTTCCTCAAATGCCCGAGGTCTTCATGAGCAAGCAAGTTGGATGCACACCCACTTAGTTTCAGTTTGAGCATTCATACACTTATAGCTCTAGTGCATCCGTTGCATGGCAATCCCTACTCCTCGCATTGACATCAATTGATGGTCATCTCCATAGCCCGTTGATTAGCCGCGTCGATGCGAGACTTTCTCCTTTTTTGTCTTCTCCACACAACCTCCATCATCATATTCTATTCCACCCATAGTGCTATGTCCATGGCTTGCACTCATGTATTGCGTGAGGGTTGAAAAATCTGAAGCGCATTAAAAAGTACGAACCAATTGCTCGGCTTGTCATCGGGGTTGTGCATGATGTGAGCATTTTGTGTGACAAAAATGAAGCATAGCCAAACTATATGATTTTGTAGGGATAACCTTTCTTTGGCTATGTTATTTTGATAAGACATAATTGCTTGGTTAGTATGCTTGAAGTATTATTGTCTTAATGTCAAATGATAGACTATTGCTGTGAATCACTCGTGTCTAAATATTCATGCCATGATTAGATTATGTGATCAAGATTATGCTAGGTAGAATTCCACATCAAAAATTATCTTTTTATCATTTATCTACTCGAGGATGAGCAGGAATTAAGCTTGGGGATGCTGATACGTCTCCGTTGTATCTATAATTTTTGATTGTTCCATGCCAATATTCTACAACTTTTACATATTTTTGGCAAATTTTATACTATTTTTGGGACTAACATATTGGTCCAGTGCCCAGTGCCAGTTCCTGTTTGTTGCATGTTTTTTGTTTTGAAGAAAATCCATATCAAACGGAATCCAAACGGGATAAAAACTGACGGAGATTTTTTTGGGAATATATGTGAATTTTGGGAAGTGGAATCAACGCGAGACGATGCCCGAGGGGCCCACGAGGGTGAGGGACGCGCCCCAGGGGGTCAGGCGCGCCCTGGGCCCTCGTGGCCACCCCATAAGGCGGTTGGTGCCCTTCTTTCGCCGCAAGAAAGCCAATATCCTCCTGTGCGACCATTTTTTATAATCTGAAAGTTTGCCAGTCGTTGGCTTCAGCCCCCTCGCATATAATACGGGGGTGTTCGGAATAGCACCTGACCACACTTGACCCAACGTCTTGGTCCGTGAAGGAGGTGTTAGTGCGACGAACTAGGCAATCGGACTATAAGGCTTTAACACTTTCACTTGGCCATAGGAGCTTGACGGTGGGTCTACGATATAGCCCCTAGTATGTACGCAGTTATCTGAATACGGTTGCGTTACATAGGTGACCGTAAAACGGTCCTTCATGTTATGTGGAAGAAATCACAAAAGATTTTAATAAGTCGCCGAGTGGTTGACCAGCTCTCGCCGCATCATGTCAATTTTCGGCTTTCTCTACTGAGGTGTTTAACCAGGCGAACCGGAAACACAATCGCAGTAGTTCTCCCTTTACTACCCTAGCCGATAAGACGGGACGTAAGGAAGTAAGCACAGGAGCCGGGCAACCCAACTATTGACCAAAGACATGATTCGGAGCTGATGCATATAATGCCAAAACTCGCAACGCCGAAGTATGCTGTAGAGCTGTTCGGACTTCTTGGCAATCAATATGTTGCCGTATCGAGCCCCTGGCGATTGGTGCCGAGGTGTGTGCATGAAACAACCGAAGAAACAAAATACAATTCTATGAGGAAAAGCAAATACTGAAGACGGATTATGTTCACTGGAATCTGATTGATACGTCGAGCGCAATCTTACAGATTATAACACCACTAGCCAGGCCATTTTACATGCCAGGGGTCGAAGGCTGAGGAAAAAAGGCTCTACATAGGTTTTAAATAGAGTGTTTGGTCTACAAAAAATCCTTTGGACCTCCTGTAGCACGTCTGCGCTGCCTTTGCCTCAGCGAAAAGGATTCCTTAAAAGGAGTAATCTTTGGTTATTTGGACGAGACCGGGCTCCTAAAGAGTCCTTGTAGGTCCGTAGGATGAACAGGTTTTAATTCACCTATGGCAAAAGATAAGAAATAGTTAGAAAAAAGAGAAGAAAGCTCTAGGAGGACGAACCGTGTTGTAGGCCTGTCCGTATTGTGCCTCCGCTGATGACCAAGGTATTTTAAGTGCATAATTATGCATGTGTGATACGAACCTCGTGGGCAGATGCGGCGAACGACGGAGGCGGAACTGCTAATCCAGCTCTAAAATTGACCGGTCCTGTGTAGTAGAGGCCGGTGGCTTAATGGCCGATGAGGTATGCGGTTTGATGAGGCCGCTTTGTACTTCGGCTGTGACGGCCGCGGTATGCTCCTCGGTACGGAGGGAGCGTTCCGTGTTTCCATTGATTGTGATGACGCCGCGTGGATCGGCATCTTAAGCTTTAAATAGGCGTAGTGTGGGACCGCATTGAAACAAGCAAAAGCGGTTCGCCTGAGCAATGCATGGTAGCCACTGCGGAACGGGACAATATCGAAGATCAAGTCTTCGCGTCGAAAGTTGTCCGGCGATCCAAAGACGACTTCCAATGTGATTGAGCCCGTGCAGTGAGCTTCTACACCGGGTATTACTCCTTGAAGGTAGTTGTGGTGAGCTTGATCCTTGAAGGATCAATGCCCATCTTGCGAACAGTGTCTTGATAGAGTAAATTAAGGCTACTGCCGCCGTCCATAAGAACTTGCATGAGATGGAATCCATCAATGATTGGGTCAAGGACCAGAGCTGCCAAACCTCGGTGACGGATACCGGTTGGGTGGTCCTTGCGATCAAAAGCGATCGGGCAGGCCGCCCATGGGTGAAATTTTGGGGCGACCGGCTTTATGGCGTAGACGTCTCGTAGTGCACGCTTGCGCTCCCTTGTAGGGATATGCGTCACAGATATCATGTTTACTGTTTTTTACTTCGGGGGGAAATTGCTTCTGTCCCCCAGTGTTCGTTTGGCGAGTCTCTTCGTCTTCCCTGTTGCTAGGCGGCCCCTGTCCTTTGTGTTCGGCATTGAGCTTGCTGGCTTGTTTGAAAACCCAACAATTTCTGCTGGTATGGTTGGCGGGTTTGTCAGGGCTGCCATGAATTTGACAAGGCCGATCCAGTATCCTGTTGAAACTGGATGGACCATCTTTGTTTGCCTTGAATGGCTTCTTCCGTTGACCGGATTTGGAGCCACCAAATCCGGCGTTGACTGTCGTGTCTTGGGTTCCTACATTATTGTTTCGACGCTTGTTTTTATTGCGTCGTGGCTTGCCATTGCCGTCCCTGGTTTCGGAAGTGCCAGGGTCGCTGGTGCTATTGCTTCGTCGAGCTAGCCATCTATCTTCTCAAGCGCAGAAGCGGGTCATTAGTGCGGTAAGAGCTGCCATGGACTTCGGTTTTTCTTGGCCGAGGTGACGGGCCAGCCACTCATCTCGGATGCTGTTTAAAGGCCGCGAGGGCTTCGGCGTCCGGACAGTCGACAATTTGGTTCTTTTTAATTAAGAACCTAGTCCAGAGTTTCCTCGCTGACTCTCCAGGCTGCTGGATGATGTGACTGAGGTCATCGGCGTCCGGAGGCCGGACATATGTACCTTGGAAGTTGTCGCGAAAGGCGTTTTCCAAGTCTTCCCAGATGCCAATGGAGTTTTCTGGAAGGCTGTTTAGCCAGTGCTGGGCTGGTCCCTTTAATTTTAGTGGGAGGTATTTGATGGCATGTAGATCATCGCCACGGGCCATGTGGATATGGAGAAGAAAATCCTCAATCCATACTACGGGGTCGGTTGTTCCATCATATGATTCGATATTCATTGGTTTGAACCCTTCTAGGAATTCGTGCTCCATTACCTCCTCGGTGAAGCATAGGGGGGTGTGCGGCACTTCTATAACGGGCAACATCCCGACGGAGTTCGGCGGACGTCCCTATGCGATTTTCACCCCGAGTGAGGTCGTGTTGATGACGCCGGGCCTGATAGCCGTCCTCTCGTGTTGGGGCACGTCCGCTTGACCCGTTGATTGATCTGGGTAGGCCTGCCCTAGTGTCCAGGTCCTGCCGTAGGTCGTAGGTGTAGCCCCAGGCCATCGTCTCCTTGCCTTTATGGCGGGGTAATGTAGGCTGGTGTTCGGCTTGGGTAGCCATTCTGTCTCGGCCACGCGGTGGCCGGTCTGGTTTATCAGCTGCGTTACGCGCTGATGTTATGGGCTCCCGTGCCTCGACGTCGAATTGGGGTAACAACTTGCGCTTCGGGTAGCTTTTGGTTGGTCGTGCGATGCCGTATTCCTCGGCTGCCAGGACAGTAGTTCATCTGTCGTTGAGCGTATCCTATTCGGCTTGAAGCCATTGTTGCTTCCTTTTCAGGATCCTCGCGGTTGCGATGAGCTGTTGCTTAAAGTGTTCTTGCTCGAGGGGTTCCTCTGGCACGATGAAGTCTTCGTCGCCGAGGCTTATTTCGTCTTCAGAGGGTGGCATATAATTGTTGTCCTCCGAGTCTTCGTTCCTGACTGGCTCATCAGGGTTACCCTGCCCCTCCTCCCTGTCATCCTGTTCGGATGTTGGTTCGATGAGGGCGTCTG
Organism: Aegilops tauschii subsp. strangulata; assembly: GCF_002575655.3. Lineage (NCBI taxonomy): Eukaryota > Viridiplantae > Streptophyta > Magnoliopsida > Poales > Poaceae > Aegilops > Aegilops tauschii. The sequence continues at coordinate 494,863,515 of NC_053039.3, forward strand.
GGTCTTCGGCATTCTCCGGAGTGTTATCATCTCCACTACTGGTATTGTTTTCTTTGTTGCGGCGTGATTTTGAACGGCGCCGCAGATGTCGCCACTTTGGTGGTTTATCAGTGTTGTTGTCCTTGATTGGATCTTTACTGCCTTCATCGCCATCCTCTTTTGGCGTATCCACCATGTATACGTCGTATGTGGAGGTGGCCGCCCAGCGTCCGGTATGCGGTGGGTTTTGGCTTTGTTCGTATCCGACATCGATTTCCATGCCATAGATGTCTTCGGAGATAAGACCAAGCATGTCGGTTATGTCCTCGACAGTGGCTATGAAGTGGGTGGTGGGTGGGATGTAAAATTCCCCGCTCTCAACCCCTAGTCCGGGCTGGGCGTAGTTCCGACGTTGCCCCTCTGTAATGACGAGGGATCGCATCAAGTCCAGAGCCTCGCTTAAAGGCGAGGTTTGGCCAGGGAGAAGAGAGTCCGTGGAGTACGGCAGGAAGGAAACTTCTTGGCCGAGCACACACGGTGCTGACTCTGAGGGTTCGGAGCCAGTGTTCAGAGAAGGGCCCGGTTTCAAGATGATTGCCGGTGACACTACTTCCTCCGAGTCTCCCGGACTAGGCTCAATAGCCGCAGAGAGTCTGGCGGGCACGGGAATCCCGTCTTCGGACCCGGTGATGCGCTCCGGATCTAAGGCCAGAGCGAAGGTTGGGGTCGCGAACCCTTGGAAGACCAAGTCTCCTCGGATATCAGCGATATAATCCAGATTTCCAAAACTAATCTAGTGGCCTGGGGCGTAGCTGTCGATCTGCTCTAGATGGCCAAGTGAGTTGGCCCGCAGTGTGAAGCCGCCGAACACAAAGATCTGGCCGGGGGGAAAGACCTCCCTCGGGGCAGCATTGTTGTAGATGACCGATGGAGCCATCGAACCTTCTGATGACGACACAACGGAACTCTCAATGAAAGCACCAATGTCGGTGTCAAAACCGGCAGATCTCGGGTAGGGGTCCCGAACTGTGCGTCTGAGGATCGAAGGAAATAGGAGACAGGGACAACATGTTTACCCAGGTTCAGGCCCTCTTGATGGAGGTAATACCCTACTTCCTGCTTGATTATCTTGGATGAATATGGGGTTTACAAGAGTTGATCTACCTCGAGATCATATTGGCTAAACCCTAGATGTCTAGGTTGTCTGATTATCATCGCCTCTACGGACTAAACCCTCCGGTTTATATAGACACCGGAGGGGCCTAGGCTTGTAAAGAGTCGGTTTACAGAGGAAGGAATCATCATATCCGAACGCTAAGCTTGCTTTCCACGCCAACGAGAGTCCCATCCGAACACGGGAGGAAGTCTTCTGTCTTGTAGCTTCACGGCCCATTAGTCCGGCCCACGTCACCTAGCCCGCATGCCCGAGGACCCCTTAATCCAGGACTCCCTCACCCTCCCCTCTATATATAGATGGAGGGGCGTTCTAAACAGCCCCTCCAAGCCCTAGGGCGCATCTAAGGGGGAGAGGACTTGGACTCCAAGTCCAATCCTTTCCCTACTAGGACTCCTTCCTTTTTTTCCTTCCCTAGCCACATGGGGTTTTGTGGACTTCGTGCGCCTAGCCCAATAAGGCTAGGGCGCCTCCCCGTAGACCATGCTAGCCCTCGGGTCATGGTGGAACCACATGTGGACTTCCGTACCCCTCCGGAATCCTCCGGAACCTTCTAGAAGCTTCCCAGTACAATACCGAAAAAACTGCATATTTTTCTGGAACCCAAAATATGACTTCCCATATATAAATCTTTACCTCTCGACCATTTCGAGACTCCTCGTGACTTCCGACATCTCATCCTGGACTCCAAACAACATTTGGTTACCACTCGTCAAATATCCCAATACTACTCTAGCGTCAACGAATGTTAAGCGTGTGACCCTACGGGTTCGGGTATTATGTAGTCATGACCGAGACACCTCTCCGGTCAATAACTAACAGTGGAACCTAGATGCTCATATTGGCTCCTACATATTCTATGAAGATCTTTATCGGTCGAACGGTATGACAACATACGTTATTCCCTTTGTCTATCGGTATGTTACTTGCCCGAGGTTCGATCATCGGTATCTTCATACCTAGTTCAATCTCGTTACTGGAAAGTCTCTTTACTCGTTCCCTAATACATCACCTCATCACTAACTCTTAGTCGTTTGCTTGCAAGCTTATGATGTGTATTACCGAGAGGGCCTAGAGATACCGCTCCAATACTCGGAGTGACAAAATCCTAATATCAATCTATGCCAACCTAACAAACACCTTCGGAGATTCCTGTAGAGCATCTTTATAATTACCCAGTTACGTTGTGACATTTGATAGCACACAAGGCATTCCTCCGGTATCCGGGAGTTGCATAATCTCATAGTCGAAGGAATATGTATTTGACATGAAGAAAGCAATAGCAATAAAACTGAACGATCAATATGCTATGCTAATGGATGGGTCTTGTCCATCACATCATTCTCCTAATGATGTGATCCCATTCATCAAATGACAACACGTGTCTACGGTTAGGAAACTTAACCATCTTTGATTAACGATCTAGTCTAGTAGACGCTTACTAGGGACACGATGTTTTGTCTATGTATCCACACATGTATCAATTTTCTGGTTAATACAATTCTAGCATGAATAATAAACATTTATCATGATATATGGAAATATAAAATAACAACTTTATTATTACCACTAGGGCATATTTCCTTCATTATGATCCGGCAACCCCGGAGTGACAATAGCCGGGCCCACTCCCGGTGATGACCGTAGTTTGAGGAGTTCATGTATTCACTATGTGTTAATGCTTTGTTCCAGTTCTCTATTAAAAGGAGGCCTTAATATCCCTTAGTTTCCAATATGGACCCCGCTGCCACGGGAGGGTAGGACAAAAGATGTCATGCAAGTTCTTTCCATAAGCACGTATGACTATTTACGGAATACATGCCTACATTATATCGATGAATTGGAGCTAGTGCCGAATATCATCCAACAAGTCACTGATCCAATGCCTACGAATTTATCTTATATTGTTTCTGCTAAGTTACTACTTCTATCATCACTGTTACACTTGCTACAAAATTACTGCTATCACTGTTACTGTTACAGCTGCTGCCGTCACTACTATTAAAACTATCATACTACTTTGCTACTGATCACTTTGCTGCAGATAATTAATCTCCAGGTGTGGTTGAATTGAAAACTCAGCTGCTAATACCTTCAAATATTGTTTGGCTCCCCTTGTGTCGAATCTATAAATTTGGATTGAATACTCTACCCTCGAAAACTGTTGCGATCCCCTATACTTGTGGGTTATCAAGACATTTTTCTGGCGCCGTTGCCGGGGAGCATAGCTATATTTGTTGAGTCACTTGGGATTATTATCAATTTATCCCTATGAAGAATCTGAAGGATGTTAAGACTAAGATTTATCCCTCAAAGACGAGGGGAGGTAAGGAACTCCCATCCAGTTCTGCTTTAGATTCACCTTCTGTTATAAGTAAACTTGCAACACCACCACATGCTATCAATTCTAATATGTCGCAAGTTGTTGATGATGCTAATTCTACTCTAAATGATGCTTATGATGATGCTAGTACCTTGCTTGATGATAATGATGTGCCACTTGGTGAATTTCTTGATGAACAAATTGCTAGAGTAATACAACATGATGTTGTTGAATCTGATGATGAGCTTGAAACTGAAACTCCTAAAACACCTGCTAGAACTAGCCTTCCTAGATATGAATTTCCTAAGGTACCGGAAGGTTATGGTATGAATGAGGAGACAACTAGAGATATTCTTGCTTGTAAGGATAGAGATGATCTAGAGAAATTACTATGCAAGTATAAAGAAAAATCTCTGAATGCTAGAATGAAATATGATCCTAAGTTTGCTACTTCACCTATCTTTATTGATGATAAGGATTATGAATTCTCTGTCGACCCAGAGTTAATTACTTTGGTTGAATCTGATCCTTTCCATGGTTATGAAACTGAAACTTTTGTGGCACATCTTACTAAGTTGAATGATATAGCTACCCTTTTTACTCATAATGAGAAAACTCGCTATTACTTTATTCTCAAATTATTTCCTTTCTCATTAAAGGGTGATGCTAAATCTTGGTACAATACTCTTACTCCTGGTTGTGTGCGCAGTCCCCAGGATATGATTTATTACTTCTCTGAAAAATATTTTCCTGCTCATAAGAAACAAGCTGCCTTACAGGAAATATTTAACTTTGTTCAAATTAAAGAAGAGAGTCTCCCACAAGCTTGGGGGAGGCTTTGCCAGTTACTTAATGCCCTGCCTGATCATCCTCTTAAGAAAAATGATATACTTGATATCTTCTATAATGGACTAACCGATGCTTCTAGGGACTTCCTAGATAGTTGTGCTGGTTGTGTTTTCAGGGAACGAACTGTTGGACAAGCTGAAGAATTGTTGAATAACATACTGAAAAATTATGATGATTGGACTCTTCCTGAACCACCGGCTAAACCCACTCCAAAGAAGAGGGGTACATTATATCTCAGTCCTGAAGATATGCAAGAGGCAAAGAAATCTATGAAGGAAAAAGGTATTAAAGCTGAGGATGTTAAAATTTTACCTCCTATTGAAGAAATACATGGGCTTAATACACCACCACTGCCTAAGGTGGTAAAGGTAAAATCTCTAATGAAGTTTAATGATAATGACAATCCTCACAATATGCATCCTAGTCAATGCCTTTATGAGTTTGAAAACTACATTAGAAAACAAGATCACTTCAATGCAAATGTTATGAAACAATTGAAATATAATTCTGATATGATTGCTCGCTTGAGTGACTTGTTATTTAGAATCTCAAATGATGTTAGAGGTGTTGGAAAACATGCTTATATGGTTCAAACTCAGTTAGAACAAGTTGCTAAATCACAAAGAGAATTACATGATGAAATGAATAATAATATGCATGCTTTTGCTGTTAGAGTTGCAACTAGAGGAGGTAAACACTACTAGGGAAAACCTTATACACATAAATTTAGCAGTAGCGCGTGTCAAAAATGGGCGCTAGTGCTAAATAGCAGTAGCGCGCGTGCGAAAACCGCGCTATAGATACAATAGTAGCAGTAGCGCGTGCACATGAAAAACCGTTGCCACTAATATTCCCATTGCTAAAACGATAGGCTACGCATAGCAGTAGCGGTCTTGAGAGAAGCGCGCTACCGCTAGGACATAAGTAGCAGCGCGTTTCGCGCGGAGAGTGCTACTGCTAATGGAAATAAAATAAAATGAAAAACAAATGGAAAAGTAAATGAAAAAGAAAGAAATAGAAAAAGGAGAAAGGAAAAAATAAAATTTAGAGCAAAATAAATGAAAAAGCGAAAAAAGGAGAAAGGCGTAGCAGTAGCGTTTGTTCATAAGAGCGCTATAGCTAACGTAGCTGCAGCGCGTTTCCTAGACCCCCGCTGTAGAAACAGAAAAGGAAATAAGAAATATGAAGGAAATTACATAGCTATAGCAGTAGCGCGTTTTGTGAAAATCGCTATAGGTAACTTAGCTATAGCGCGTTTCGCGAAAAGCGCTACCGCTAAGTTTGACTTAACCAAAAAACTGTTTTCCCCCGGCCACCACTTCTCCCCCAAATCCCTCGACCCACCCCGCCGCCGTCTGCCCGATTCGCCGTCGCCCCACTTTGCCGTCGTCTCCTGCCAACGTCGACGCCCCCGGAGCCACCAGAGCCACGCGTCGTCGACGCCACCGGAGCCGCCCCCAACGCCACCGGATCCTCCCTCGCCACAACTGCCTCCCTCGCCGTCACCGGAGACGCTACTGCCTCCCTTGCCACAACTGCCTCCCTCGCCGTTACCGGAGACGCTCCTGCCTCCCTCGCCACCACTGCCTCCCGCGCCACCACCGGAGCCATCCTCTGTAAGCCCCCACCCCTCCTCTCTCTCTCTCTAAATTAGTTAGGTTAATTTAGTTAGGAAAAGAATTTAGTTAGGTTAATTTAGTTAGGAAAAGAATATCGATAGGGCTTTGATAGAGACGCCCCTACCTCCCTCGCCGTAGGAAAAAATTGTATATGCTTAACTAGGGCTTTGATACAGACGCCCCTGCCTCCCTCGCCACATCTGTCTCCATCTATATTTGGTTTTTGAATTGAGTTTCAAAGAGCATGAGATTTGTGTAGATTTTCTTGAAGTGTCAAACACTAGGAGATGCAAATTTGAAGTGGTCATGATATATGAAAAATCCTCAATTTTGTTTGCTCATTGATCATAATCGACATTGAAGTGGTTCGATTGTGCCCAAGTGGCCTTTTGTTGTTTCCAGGGAATGAAGCCGAGTGGCCTATGTTTTGCCGGAATGTTGATTAATTTCCGTTCCGGCAAAATTCAGGTTCTCGATTTGTCCACTTTTTAGCAAAGGTCATGCCAAAATTTTCCGTGAATTTCGGCATGACTTGTGCTACAAACTAGGACATATCGAGTGCCCGGGATTTGCCGCACCGGGAAGGAGTCAACATTCCTGCAAAACAATAGGCCTTTTTGATGTCATTATTCATTTTATTAGGTCTAGAATTAATTGACTAGATTTAATCGTAGGAAACATGGCTAGCAACGATGAAGGACGGGGTTCTGGTGATTGCGACGACGTCTACCGGGCGGCAGATGAATTTTTGAGCCTTGTCGACGAGACTGAGAGCGGCGCTGAGACTGAGACCGGCGCTGAGACTGGCATCGAGACCGGCACTCAGATTGAGACCGGCGCCGAGACTAGCGGAGCCGGTGTAGACCAAAAGCAAAGAGGCAACGGCTTCCTAACAAACTCAGGACTACTAGACTGGTGGTCACGGAGGTGGATGACGGCAATTTTGAGCCAAAAGCGCCCCAGGAAGCGCGCGCGTGCTACGGCAATCAAATAGGCTGCATCGTACGGACAACCGCCACCATCAACTATGAGAAACTACAAAAGATAGATAATATGAGGACCTCCCTCCTAAAGAAGTTTCACCAGATATTCTTGTTCCCGAGCCGGAATGAAAAGGATTATAAAGATCCACATAAGGACCCGGCAATGAAGAAGATAAACAAACACGCAATGACCAAGTTTAGCGACGCGTTGGCCGCCTGGAAAACAAGGGTGAAAGCAAGGATCATCGACAAGAAGGAACCCTACTCTGAGATTGTAAAGGATAATCCGACAATCACGGAAGAGCAGTTTCAAATATTCAAGGCGGCTTGCGAGGCCGAAGCTGCCAAAAAAAAGTCTAAGTACATGAAGGGGCTTCAACAGAGGAACATTGGGAGCCACCACCTCGGAAGCTGTGGTTACGGCGGGAAGAGGTCCAAATGGGCCAAGGAGGACGCGTAAGCCGCGAGTCTGGGCATCCCAGACCCCTTGGCGGAGTTCACCGTCCCGCAGGAGCGTGACGTCCTCAGGGCCCGACACAGTTGGGACCCAGTGAAGAAGGTTTTCGAGACGAACGCGGTCACGACGGAGTTCATCTGACTTCTGGTAATATTAGTTTTTGATCAATTCGACTACACGTTAGTCATATTTGTAAACGATCCTTGTGCCTTTTGCAGAGAGAGCAGCACAGGATTGCGGCCGAAAGCGACTCGCCGTCTGAGGCGTTGGCGAGGCCCAAGTGGGACACTCCATTCAACCGGGCATTGAACATATTGAAATGACTCCCGGTGGATACTCGACCATCATATGGACGCATGCACGGTGTCGAAGACGGCGCCACGTGGAAGAAGTACTACAGTGAGACCAAGGAGGAGAGAAAGGAAAGACGGAGGTTAACGGAAGAAAACATCGACAAGAAGGTTGAGATTGCGGTTGAGAAGAAATCATCTCACACAGTCGCAACAGCGGTAGCTACCGCAAAACAGATGGTTGTAGATATGTTCACTTCCTTGGTTCCGGTTGTTTTCAATTGGCCAGGGAAAATCCAGAAAAAATGCAGCAGACTTTCCCCTTGCTGACTTCTTGGGGAGCAGCTCGACTAGCGTTGCACCAGCACCTGCAGCTGCACCTGCTCCCACACCTACTCCCGCACCGGACATGCTCGGCGGTGCTTCGTCTTTGGCTGAGCTCGACGCCCTCACGGTATCTGTCACACCGGCCCCTTCAATAAATGTATAATCTCCCGTTTTCGTTGCCTTTCGGATGTCTCACGTCGCAGACTTTTCTTTGCAGGCTGACGAAACCCCGTGCACCATATTGTACACCATCGGCGACCAGAAGGTGGACGTGGGGAAGGCGACGGTAATGAAACCATTGTTCCACAGCTGGCCGATCCCCCCAAACGTCTTCAAGGTTTCCGTGGCCAGTGTCAAACCGGGCCATGAGAATTTGCCTCCTCTGGTACTAGGGGGATGACGACGAGACCCCACGGTGGCTTGGTGATTGTTACAATGGGTGGGTCCTGTTGTGGCCAAAGAGTCTGCTTCGTCTGGAGGCGGCCGGGAGCACACTCACGAGCACGCAGCCTCAGCAAGGTATGAACATCAACACCCCACCTACCCAATTAGCATCGGGTGTCGGGTTGGGTGATAGCGGACGGGGTAAGGAAGAGGCTCCATTAGTCGCTGATGATGTCGCCATGGACGAGGATGAGGATGACGATAGCACTCAACAGTATGTCTATACTGGCGCCTACTCAGGGTTTGAGCGTCATGAGTCGGTGCCTGAATTGCTGCCTCCGGAGGCTCAACGTATTATAGACGACCTTCCGGCAAAGAAGCCTAGGAAGAGAGCGAGGAAAGGCAAGAAAGCTGATTCTATGATCCAGCCGCCTCGGCAGCCTCGGGTTCAAGACCGTATAGATATCACCGGTGCAGATAAATTGCATATCCCCGGTCAACCAATCCTACCTGCAGCAGCGCTAAGGGCCAGATTCGGCGATCTAAGGAGTCTTCATGACGATGTGCTGTGGATAGAGAAAGGCCTCATCGCCTCGAAAGATCCAGGATACCCAGTCTACGTGGTTAACGTTCCACGGCAATTGTCGTACGTCGACTTCTTCCCCGCGGATAAGTTCTTCCTTCGATTCGATTACATATTCGACATGTTTCACGTGAAGAAGCTGGATTTTACGTTTGTCCGCCTTTATGCCTTGCACATGAACTACATCATCGGGGTTGAGCAGATACCTCATATCTGTGTCGCTGACCCATACTTCATGCACGAGAGCTTCTTGGGAGTCTGCGCAAAGCACCGTGAATACGCAAGGGAATACATCGTCAATTTCATGATTGCCAATAAGGATAAGGAGGCGATTCTCGTGCCTTATCATCCCCTGTAAGTCATCCGCGCAAATATCCTTCCTTCGATTTCAATCATTCATTTGCACGGTAGAGGCTAATTAATTTGAGGTGTACTTATTTTGCGCAGCGGTGGGCGCGCCGTCCTCATCATCCTCTACCCCCGATACTCCCACGCTCTTTACTTGGACTCGTCGAAGAACATTCACAAAAAGGATTACGCCCACATCAAGGATGTTCTCGACAGTGCTATGTTTTACTACGAAGCTCGGGGTGGAGAGGTCACGGACAAGAAGAGAAGGGGCGGCAGGCTCGCCTTCGGCCATAAGATCGACTTCTGCTGCATCCAGCAACCGAGTGGTTCTCTTAATGATGGATTCTATGTCCTACACCACATGCTGGAGTACAGACGGGATCACCGGAACCTTTGCATGTCACCTGCATCCGGCGATGCCCATATTCTGCAATCGGCAAAGAACGTAGGAGATATCGAGGATCATCGACTTTGAGCCGAGTTCTATCACATCCAGCGCGAACTTGCCCAAATCATCATGAAGGAGGTCGTCGGAAAAACAGGGATGTTCTACGAAGAAGGACAAATGTCGCGGGAAGACGTCCGAACACAGGTAGCCTCTCAGCGTCTCGACTTGAAGCCTTTCACTAGGCTCGGGGACTATCTCCCTGACTTGGATGGATGGCACGACATGTTGGAGTGATTGTCGATATATGACAATGTGTCCGTTTAGTCCATACTTTCTGTATGACGAAACTTTGAGTTATGCACGATGAAACTTTATTTGTGATGTAATTAAACTGTCCTCCTCGACTAGCGACGATCACTCTAGTTAGGGCATTTTGGGTATGATCAACTTTGTTGTTTATGCTTATGATATGTTGCTTCTATTTTTGCGAAGTTTGTCTCTTTTTGTTGCTCAACTATATATGTTGCATATCATCGACTCATGTGACGATGCAGGTGCATAGATCGTCGATGGCGAAGAAGTGCTACGCCAGGAGTATATATACGACGAGTGGCCGGAGTGTCAGGCCCAGGTGTACCGGTTTCCGGTTTCCGAGCGACAGGCAGTAGTTAGTTTAGGTTCACGCTAATGCGAGAGAGGGATACGAACTCATGTACTACATAGTTCCGTTCTCACTCAAAGTGATAGCTCTTCTTGTGTATATCATTGTTTAGATGGATGACGATGTAGTTGCAAGTAATCGAGACTTGTACCGCTATTTTCAAGATGATGACGAGATACCACTTTGTGTTGGATGATGATTATGATGAGACTATTTGTATGTATATGCTATGATTACATTTGTGGCCTCGCAGCCATTTGTATGTGTATCATGATGACATTTGTATCTGCTAAAGATTCTTGTATAAAGCCTGTTCAAATACAAAACAAATATGCAGAAAAAAAACAAAAACTACTAAAATTCGCAGTAGCGAGTGGAGAAAGTTAGCAACAGCGTGACATTAGCAGTAGCGCATCCAGCCGAAGCACGCTAGAGCTATTAGCAGTAGCGAGCTTGCACGAAGCACACTCTGCTACACTTGTATACCAGTAGCGCGGGCGCCCACGCGCTGCTGCTAAGTGTTAGCTGTAGCGCCTTATTAGTAGCGCCGGTCCCCGCGCTACTAATGTACCTAAAACCCGCGCTGCTGCTAGGCTTTTCCCTAGTAGTGAAAATGACTGAGGAACCACTTTATCCTGAAGGATATCCAAAAAGAATTGAACAAGACTCACAAAGAAATAACACTAGTGCACCTAGTCCATCTAAAAACAAAAAGAAGAAGAAAAATGATAGGACTTTGCATGCTTCTAGTGAACTTGAAATGAGAAAACCTCCTGATAATGATAATGAAACTTCTATCCCAGATGCTGAAACCCAGTTTGGTAATGAACATCCACCTAATGATAATGAAAAAGATAATGCTGATGTTCATGAAGATGCTCAACCAAATGAAAAAGAACCAGATAATGATGTTGAGATAGAACCACCTGTTGATCTTGATAACAAACAACCTAAGAATAAAAAGTATGATAAAAGAGACTTCATTGCTAGAAAACACGGTAAAGAAAGAGAACTGTGGGTTCAAAAACCTATGCCTTTAACACCCAAGTCAAGTAAAAAGAATGATGATGAAGAATTTGAACGCTTTGGTGAAATGCTGGGGCCAGTCTTTTTGCGTACTCGCTTGACTGATATCTTGAAAATGCCTCCTTATGCAAAGTATATGAAAGACATCATCACTAATAAGAGAAAAATACCAGAAGCTGAAATCTCCACTATGCTTGCTAATTATACTTTTAAAGGTGGAGTACCTAAAAAACTTGGAGATCCGGGAATACCAACTATACCTTGCTCCATCAAAAAGAATTATGTGAAAACTGCTTTGTGTGATTTAGGAGCTGGTGTTAGTGTTATGCCTTTCTCTTTATATAAAAGACTTGACTTTAATGAACTCACACCTAATGAAATATCTTTGCAAATGGCTGACAAGTCAACTGCCATACCTATCGGTATCTGTGAGGATGTGCCCGTTGTTGTTGCTAATGTTACTATTTTGACTGACTTTTTTATACTTGAGATGCCCGAGGACGACAACATGTCGATTATCCTTGGTAGACCCTTCTTGAATACTGCAGGGGCATTGATTGCAAAAAAAGCAAGGTCACTTTTGATATTAATGGTAATGAGCATACGGTGCACTTTCCGAAGAAATAATTCGAAGTGAATGGTATTAATGTTATTGAAAAATCTCCGACAATCACTATTGGAAGTTTTCAAATACCTCTACATACTGTCAAAAAGAAATATGAAATGCTTATTATTGGGGACATTCATATCCCCATTGAGGTAACTTAGTGATTTACGAAAGTTCTTCGGTTTCATGCTAATCGAAAGTGGTTGTTAATAAGACCTGATCAACCTTATTAATGAATCATTTTTGAGCGGTATGAAGTTGATGAATTTAGTAAGCACTACTGTTGGGGATATTACCGCTGGGTGTGAACCGGCCAGGAGAGGCTGGGTTAACCCCATAAGTAGTTTGTTATATCTGAAGCCCATGAAGACAGATGGTGACGCTTTATGAAGGTCCAGGGCCCAAAGCCGGTTTAAGGCCTGTAGACATAAATCGGTGTTTATATGTAGACTTGTGTTGTAAGGTAGAAAGAGCAGAGACCGAGCTGGACACGTTTATGAGGCAGCCTCGGGATTCTGTAAATCGACGGGCGTCAACCCATGTATATAAGGGGACGACCCGACGGCGGTTCAGGGACAACAGACAACAACTCGAGACTCAGGCAAAGCGTATTCGCTCCCTGGTCATCAAAACCCCAGCAATTCCATCACAACTAGATGTAGGCTTTTACCTTCATCGTAAGGGGCCGAACTAGTATAAAACTCTCTTGCGTCCCTTGTCTGCTTTAACCCCTTTAAGTTAACCCGTAGCGATGGCGCCACGACTAAGTCCTTTCTCTAGGACATCTGCCGTGACAAAACCACGACAGTTGGCGCCCACCGTGGGGCTATCGCACGATGGTTTCAAGTTCTTGGAGGGCAGCTTCGAAGGACTCAAGGGTTACGCTGTGGGCCGGATGACCAAGAGTCATCGCGGCAAGCTCTACATCGACGATCCATGCTGGGGCCCCGAGGCCGGCTCAATTGAGTACGGGTACCGGGTCCCCTTTGGTGGCATACACGTTTTCATTGGCAAGATTGGCGAACCGGGCCCTGAGCCGGACATCTGCACCGACCTCGTCGAAACGGCTCAGCGTGCGAGATCTGCCCGGGTCAAGCCTGTCATGAAGCGTGCCTTCGTGGGAGTCATCCGTGGAGGAGAATCTAAGGATAGATCAGAATCTGGTGGTGAAACCATCGTTTATTCCGGCGACGAGTCATCGACCGGAGAGACCGAGTCGTTATATCAGTTAAAAGATGGCCGGATTGGGGGCTGTTCCGATGGCGACAGTATTCCTGACTCCTTTGATCTGCCAAACCGGGTTGCGATCTTCATGGCCGGTACGCAACCGGCGCTCCACTCTTCGACCGCAGCGGCGATGATTTCCGGATCGGCAGCGACAACAGCAGCCGGGGCAGGAGGCCCTGTGCGACCGCCGGCTCAGGTTCTATCTGATTTGTTTGATGCGTTGGCAACGCTGATGGCGGAGGTTAACCCGGCGGATCAGGATGCACACAATGCGGAAATCACGAAGGTGAAAGAGCAGATCACCCAGGCCAAAGCCCACTTAGCAGCTGAGGATACCAGGATGGCCGCGGAGCGGGCCGCTTTGGATGCACAAGCTTACCGGATTAGCTGGATCAGAGTGCGTCGAACGAAGTCCTGAAGAGGAGGTACCGATCTCGCCTGCCGCCGGTTTATGATGCTAGAAACTGTTGGAAATATGCCCTAGAACAATAATAAAATGGTTATTATTATATTTCCTTGTTCATGATAATTGTCTATTGTTCATGCTATAATTTTGTTATCCGGAAATCGTAATACATGTGTGAATACATAGACCACAACATGTCCCTAGTGAGCCTCTAGTTGACTAGCTCGTTGATCAACAGATAGTCATGGTTTCCTGACTATGGACATTGGATGTCATTGATAACGGGATCACATCATTAGGAGAATGATGTGATGGACAAGACCCAATCCTAAGCATAGCACAAAGATCGTGTAGTTCGTTTGCTAGAGCTTTTCCAATGTCAAGTATCATTTCCTTAGACCATGAGATCGTGTAACTCCCGGATGCCGTAGGAGTGCTTTGGGTGTACCAAACGTCACAACGTAACTGGGTGACTATAAAGGTACACTACAGGTATCTCTGAAAGTGTCTGTTGGGTTGACACGAATCGAGACTGGGATTTGTCACTCCGTATGACGGAGAGGTATTTCTGGGCCCACTCGGTAATGCATCATCATAATGAGCTCAATGTGACCAAGTGTTTGGTCACGGGATCATGCATTACGGTACGAGTAAAGTGACTTGCCGGTAACAAGATTGAACAAGGTATTGGGATACCGGCGATCGATTCTCGGGCAAGTAACGTACCGATTGACAAAGGGAATTGTATACGGGATTGATTGAATCCTCGACATCGTGGTTCATCCGATGAGATAATGGTGGAACATGTGGGAGCCAACATGGGTATCCAGATCCCGCTGTTGGTTATTGACCGGAGAGTCGTCTCGGTCATGTCTGCGTGTCTCCCGAACCCGTAGGGTCTACACACTTAAGGTTCGGTGACGCTAGGGTTGTAGAGATATTAGTATTCGGTAACCCGAAAGTTGTTCGGAGTCCCCGATGAGACCCCGGACGTCACGAGGAGTTCCGAAATGGTCCGGAGGTGAATAATTATATATAGGAAGTCCAGTTTTGGCCAGCCGGAAAGTTTCAGGGGTTACCGGTATTGTACCGGGACCATCGGAAGGGTCCCGGGGGTCCACCGGGTGGGGCCACCTATCACGGAGGGGCCCATGGGCTGAAGTGGGAGGGGAACCAGCCCCTGGTGGGCTGGTGCGCCCCCCGTGGGCCTCATCCTGCGCCTAGGGTTGGAAACCCTAGGGGTGGGGGCGCCCCCCCACTTGGCTTGGGGGGGAAGCCACCCCTTGGCTGCCGCCCCCCTTGGAGATCAGATCTCCCAGGGCCGGCGCCCCCCAGGAGGCCTATATATAGGAGGGGGGAGGGAGGGCAGCCGCACCACAGCCCCTGGCGCCTCCCTCTCCCTCCCGTGACACATCTCCCTCCTCCCGCAGCGCTCGGCGAAGCCCTGTCGGAATCCCGCTACTTCCACCACCACGCCGTCGTGCTGCTGGATCTCCATCAACCTCTCCTTCCCCCTTGCTGGATCAAGAAGGAGGAGACGTTGCTGCTCCGTACGTGTGTTGAACGCGGAGGTGCCGTCCGTTCGGCGCTCGGTCATCGGTGATTTGGGTCACGACGAGTATGACTCCATCAACCTCGTTCAGTTGAACGCTTCCGCTCGCGATCTACAAGGGTATGTAGATGCACTCCTTCCTTCTCTTTGCTAGTAAACTCCATAGATGGATCTTGGTGATGCGTAGAAAATTTTAAATTTCTGCAATGATCACCAACAGTGGCATCATGAGCCAGGCCTATGCGTAGTTTCTATGCACGAGTCGAACACAAACTTGTTGTGGGCGTAGATGTTGACAATTTTCTTGCCACTACTAGTCTTATCTTGTTTCGGCGGCATTGTGGGATGAAGCGGCCCGGACCGACCTGACACGTACGCTTACGTGAGACAGGTTCCACCGACTGACATGCACTAGTTGCATAAGGTGGCTAGCGGGTGTCTGTCTCTCCCACTTTAGTCGGAACGGATTCGATGAAAAGGGTCCTTATGAAGGGTAAATAGAAATTGGCATATCACGTTGTGGTTTTACGTAGGTAAGAAACGTTCTTGCTAGAAACCTATAGAAGCCACGTAAAAACTTGCAACAACAATTAGAGGACGTCTAACTTGTTTTTGCAGCATATGCCTTGTGATGTGATATGGCCAAAAGGATGTGATGAATGAGATATATGTGATGTATGAGATTGATCATGTTCTTGTAATAGGAATCACGACTTGCATGTCGATGAGTATGGCAACCGGCAGGAGCCATAGGAGTTGTCTTTATTTTTTGTATGACCTGCGTGTCATTGAATAACGCCATGTAAATTACTTTACTTTATTGCTAAACACGTTAGCCATAGAAGTAGAAGTAATCGTTGGCGTGACAACTTCATGAAGACACGATGATGGAGATCATGGTGTCATGCCGGTGACGAAGATGATCATGGCGCCCCGAAGATGGAGATCAAAGGAGCAAAATGATATTGGCCATATCATGTCACTATTTGATTGCATGTGATGTTTATCATGGTTTACATCTTATTTGCTTAGAACGACGGTAGCTTAAATAAGATGATCCCTCACTAAAATTTCAAGAAAAGTGTTCTCCCTAACTGTGCACCGTTGCGAAGGTTCGTTGTTTCGAAGCACCACGTGATGATCGGGTGTGATAGATTCTAATGTTCGCATACAACGGGTGTTGACGAGCCTAGCATGTACAGACATGGCCTCAGAACACACGCAATACACTTAGGTTGACTTGACGAGCCTAGCATGTACAGACATGGCCTCGGAACACGGAAGACCGAAAGGTCGAGCATGAGTCGTATAGAAGATACGATCAACATGAAGATGTTCACCGATGTTGACTAGTCCGTCTCACGTGATGATCGGACATGGCCTAGTTGACTCGGATCATGTTTCACTTAGATGACTAGAGGGATGTCTCTCTGAGTGGGAGTTCATTGAATAATTTGATTAGATGAACTTAATTATCATGAACTTAGTCTAAAATCTTTACAATATGTCTTGTAGATCAAATGGCCCACGTTTCCCTCAACTTCAACGCGTTCCTAGAGAAAACCAAGCTGAAAGATGATGGAAGCAACTATACAGACTGGGTCCGGAACCTGAGGATCATCCTCATAGCTGCCAAGAAAGATTATGTCCTAGAAGCACCGCTAGGTGAAGCACCCATCCCAAAGAACCAAGACGTTATGAACGCTTGGCAGTCACGTGCTGATGATTACTCCCTCGTTCAGTGCGGCATGCTTTACAGCTTAGAACCGGGGCTCCAAAAGCGTTTTGAGCAACACGGAGCATATGAGATGTTCGAAGAGCTGAAAATGGTTTTCCAAGCTCATGCCCGGGTCGAGAGATATGAAGTCTCTGACAAGTTCTTCAGTTGTAAGATGGAGGAAAACAGGTCTGTCAGTGAGCACATACTCAAAATGTCTGGGTTGCACAACCGCTTGACTCAGCTGGGAGTTAATCTCCCGGATGACGCGGTCATTGACAGAATCCTTCAGTCGCTTCCACCGAGCTACAAGAGCTTTGTGATGAACTTCAATATGCAGGGGATAGAAAAGACCATTCCTGAGGTATATTCGATGCTGAAATCAGCGGAGGTGGAGATCAGAAAGGAACATCAAGTGTTGATGGTGAATAAAACCACTAAGTTCAAGAAAGGCAAGGGTAAGAAGAACTTCAAGAAGGACGGCAAGGGAGTTGCCGCGCCCGGTAAGTCAGTTGCCGGGAAGAAGCCAAAGAATGGACCCAAGCCTGAGACTGAGTGCTTTTATTGCAAGGGAATTGGTCACTGGAAGCGGAACTGCCCCAAATACTTAGCGGAGAAGAAGGCCGGCAACACCAAAGGTATATGTGATATACATGTAATTGATGTG
Source organism: Aegilops tauschii subsp. strangulata (assembly GCF_002575655.3). Lineage (NCBI taxonomy): Eukaryota > Viridiplantae > Streptophyta > Magnoliopsida > Poales > Poaceae > Aegilops > Aegilops tauschii. The sequence continues at coordinate 494,881,085 of NC_053039.3, forward strand.
TACCTTACCAGTACTCGTAGTAGCTCCTGGGTATTTGATACCGTGCGGTTGCTCATATTTGTAACTCAAAACAGGAGCAGCGGAATAAGCGGAGACTGGCGAAGGACGAGGTGACGATGCGCGTCGGGAATGGTTCCAAGGTCGATGGATCGCCGTCGGCACGCTACCTCTACATTTACCTACGGGATTAGTTTTAAACCTCAATAATTGTTATTTAGTGCCAGCTTTGAGCATGAACATTGTATCTGGATCTCGTTTAATGCGAGATGGCTACTCATTTAAATCCGAGAATAATGGTTGTTCTATTTATATGAGAGATATGTTTTATGGTCATGCCCCGCTGGTCAATGGTTTATTCTTAATGAATCTCGAACATGATGTTACACATATTCATAGTGTGAATACCAAAAGATGTAAAGTTGATAACAATAGTCCCACATACTTGTGGCACTGCCGCCTTGGTCACATTGGTGTCAAACGCATGAAGAAGCTCCATGCAGATGGACTTTTGGAGTCTCTTGATTACGAATCATTTGACACGTGCGAACCATGCCTCATGGGTAAGATGACCAAGACTCCGTTCTCCGGAACAATGGAGCGAGCAACCAACTTATTGGAAATCATACATACTGATGTGTGCGGTCCAATGAGTGTTGAGGCTCGCGGTGGCTATCGTTATGTTCTCACTCTCACTGATGGCTTGAGTAGATATGGGTATGTCTACCTGATGAAACACAAGTCTGAAACCTTTGAAAAGTTCAAGGAATTTCAGAGTGAGGTTCAGAATCAATGTGACAGGAAAATAAAGATCTTACAATCAGATCGTGGAGGAGAATATTTGAGTCACGAATTTGGCACACACTTAAGGACACGTGGAATAGTTTCACAACTCACGCCGCCTGGAACACCTCAGCGAAATGGTGTGTCCGAATGTCGTAATCGCAATCTATTGGATATGGTGCGATCTATGATGTCTCTTACCGACCTACCGCTCTCATTTTGGGGCTATGCTTTAGAGACTGCCGCATTCACTTTAAATAGGGCTCCGTCGAAATCCGTTGAGACGACACCGTATGAATTATGGTTTGGGAATAAACTTAAGCTGTCGTTTCTAAAAGTTTGGGGATGCGATGCTTATGTCAAGAAACTTCAACCTGAAAAGCTCGAACCCAAGTCGGAAAAATGCGTCTTCATAGGATACCCTAAGGAAACCATTGGGTATAGCTTCTACCTCAGATCCGAAGGCAAGATCTTCGTTGCCAAGAACGGGTCCTTTCTGGAGAAAGAGTTTCTCTCGAAAGAAGTATGTGGGAGGAAAGTGGAACTTGATGAGATTACCCCATCCGAACCGGAAAATAGCGCAGCGCGGGAAGATGTTCCTGTGGTGCCTGCACCAACTGGGGAGGAAGTTAATGATGATGATCATGAAGCTTCAGATCAAGTTACTGCTGAACTTCGTAGGTCCACAAGGACACGTTCCGCACCAGAGTGGTACGACAACCCTGTCATGGAAATCATGTTGTTAGACAATGGTGAACCTTCGAACTATGAAGAAGCGATGGCGGGCCCGGATTCCAACAAATGGCTTGAAGCCATGCAATCCGAGATAGGATCCATGTATGAAAACGAAGTATGGACTTTGACTGACTTGCCCAATGATCGGCGAGCCATAGAAAATAAATGGATCTTTAAGAAGAAGACAGACGCGGATGGTAACGTGACCATCTATAAGGCTCGACTTGTCGCTAAGGGTTATCAACAAGTTCAAGGGGTTGACTACGATGAGACTTTCTCACACGTAACGAAGCTGAAGTCCGTCCGAATCATGTTAGCAATTGCCGCACTCTATGATTATGAGATATGGCAAATGGACGTCAAAACGGGATTCCTTAACGGCTTTCTTAAGGAAGAATTGTATATGATGCAGCCGGAAGGTTTTGTCGATCCTAAGAATGCTAACAAGGTATGCAAGCTCCAGCACTCCATCTATGGGCTGGTGCAAGCATCTCGGAGTTGGAACATTCGATTTGATGAGATGATCAAAGCGTTTGGGTTTACACAGACTTATGGAGAAGCCTGTGTTTACAAGAAAGTGAGTGGGAGCTCTGTGGCATTTCTCTTATTATATGTGGATGACATACTATTGATGGGAAATGATATAGAATTCTTGGAAAGTATAAAGGCCTATTTGAATAAGTGTTTTTCAATGAAGGACCTTGGAGAAGCTGCTTATATAGTAGGCATCAAGATCTATAGAGATAGATCAAGATGCCTCATTGGTCTTTCACAAAGTACGTACCTTGACAAGTTTTGAAGAAGTTTAATATGGATTAGTCCAAGAAGGGGTTCTTGCCTGTATTGCAAGGTGTGCAATGGAGCACGGCTAAATGCCCGACCACGGCAGAAGATAGAGAAAAGATGAGTGGCGTCCCCTATGCCTCGGCCATAGGGTCTATTATGTATGCCATGCTGTGTACCAGACCTGATGTAAACCTTGCCGTAAGTTTGGTAGGAAGGTACCAAAGTAATCCCGGCATGGAACACTGGACAGCGGTCAAGAATATCCTGAAGTACCTGAAAAGGACTAAGGATATGTTTCTCGTATATGGAGGTGATGAAGAGCTCGTCGTAAAGGGTTACATCGACGCTAGCTTCGACACAGATCTGGATGACTCGAAGTCACAAACCGGATACGTGTATATTTTGAATGGAGGGGCAGTAAGCTGGTGCAGTTGCAAGCAAAGTGTCGTGGCGGGATCTACATGTTAAGCGGAGTACATGGCGGCCTCAGAGGCAACGCAAGAAGCAATCTGGATGAAGGAGTTCATTACTGACCTAGGGGTGATTCCCAATGCGTCGGGCCCGATGACTCTCTTCTGTGAAAACACTGGAGCTATTGCCCTTGCCAAGGAGCCCAGGTTTCACAGGAAGACTAGGCATATCAAGCGTCGCTTCAACTCCACTCGTGAAAGTGTTCAAAATGGAGACATAGATATTTGTAAAGTACATACGGACCTGAATGTAGCAGATCCGTTGACTAAACCTCTCCCTAGAGCAAAACATGATCAACACCAGAACTCTATGGGTGTTCGATTCATCACAATGTAACTAGATTATTGACTCTAGTGCAAGTGGGAGACTGTTGGAAATATGCCCTAGAGGCAATAATAAAATGGTTATTATTATATTTCCTTGTTCATGATAATTGTCTATTGTTCATGCTATAATTGTGTTATCCGGAAATCGTAATACATGTGTGAATACATAGACCACAACATGTCCCTAGTGAGCCTCTAGTTGACTAGCTCGTTGATCAACAGATAGTCATGGTTTCCTGACTATGGACATTGGTTGTCATTGATAACGGGATCACATCATTAGGAGAATGATGTGATGGACAAGACCCAATCCTAAGCATAGCACAAAGATTGTGTAGTTCGTTTGCTAGAGCTTTTCCAATGTCAAGTATCTTTTCCTTAGAGCATGAGATCGTGTAACTCCTGGATGCCGTAGGAGTGCTTTGGGTGTACCAAACGTCACAACGTAACTGGGTGACTATAAAGGTACACTACAGGTATCTATGAAAGTGTCTGTTGGGTTGACACGGATCGAGACTGGGATTTGTCACTCCGTATGACGGAGAGGTATCTCTGGGCCCACTCGGTAATGCATCATCATAATGAGCTCAATGTGACCAAGTGTTTGGTCACAGGATCATGCATTACGGTACGAGTAAAGTGACTTGCCGGTAACAAGATTGAACAAGGTATCGGGATACCGACGATCGAATCTCGGGCAAGTAACGTACCGATTGACAAAGGGAATTGTATACGGGATTGATTGAATCCTCGACATCATGGTTCATCCGATGAGATCATCGTGGAACATGTGGGAGCCAACATGGGTATCCAGATCCCGCTGTTGGTTATTGACCGGAGAGACGTCTAGGTTATGTCTGCATGTCTCCCGAACCCGTAGGGTCTACACACTTAAGGTTCGGTGACGCTAGGGTTGTAGAGATATTAGTATGCGGTAACCCGAATGTTGTTCGGAGTCCCGGATGAGATCCCGGACGTCACGAGGAGTTCCGGAATGGTCCGGAGGTGAAGAATTATATATAGGAAGTCCAGTTTCGGCCACTGGGAAAGTTTGAGGGGTTACCGGTATTGTACCGGGACCATCGGAAGGGTCCCGGGGGTCCACCGGGTGGGCCCACCTATCCCGGAGGGCCCCATGGGCTGAAGTGGGAGGGGAACCAGCCCCTGGTGGGCTGGTGCGCCCCCCTTGGGCCTCCCCCTGCGCCTAGGGTTTGAAACCCTAGGGGTGGGGGCGCCCCCCCACTTGGCTTGGGGGGAATCCACCCCTTGGCCGCCGCCCCCTTGGAGATCAGATCTCCCAGGGCCGGCGCCCCCAGGAGGCCTATATATAGGAGGGGGGAGGGAGGGCAGCCGCACCACAGCCCCTGGCGCCTCCCTCTCCCTCCCGTGACACATCTCCCTCCTCCCGCAGCGCTCGGCGAAGCCCTGTCGGAATCCCGCTACTTCCACCACCACGCCGTCGTGCTGCCGGATCTCCATCAACCTCTCCTTCCCCCTTGCTGGATCAAGAAGGAGAAGACGTCGCTGCTCCGTACGTGTGTTGAACGCGGAGGTGCCGTCCGTTCGGCACTCGGTCATCGGTGATTTGGATCACGATGAGTACGACTCCATCAACCTCGTTCACTTGAACGCTTCCGCTCGCGATCTACAAGGGTATGTAGATGCACTCCTAACTTCTCGTTGCTAGTAAAATCCATAGATGGATCTTGGTGATGCATAGAAAATTTTAAATTTCTGCAACGATATCCAACAGAAACCTGTTTAACACCCGAGGAGCAGGGACCAGTAATCCGCCGGTGGTAAATCGGGCGGAGGCACCTGGGACAGGGGCGCCGGTTCAGCCACGTTTGGTAGATCCGCCTCGTCAGAACAACATTGTAACACCGCATGTCCCAACACCACCGGGTCATTACTCTAACCCGATGGACAACCTTGTTGCTACCGCTTCACGGCTGGCGGCCATCCCGATCGAAGGCGATTCCCCGGCGGCGGTCGAGACGCGTCGGGTTAAGGAGCTTCTTCAGACAGCCTTGGTTCAACAGGAGGCTTATTCATATAGTCGCGATCGGATTCATTCCACTCCCCGTCCAAGCCGGAGTTACAGTAGGCGTATGGATGAACCGGCAGTGTCAAGCAACGCGCGGAACCATGATCCGCCCCGTGGCAATAACCCGGCGGGTGGTGCTGGTGATGCTCAGGAGGTGGTGGACCGGGCTCGGGCACGCAGAGAGGCCGAGTTAGCGGCACAGCATGAAGCCCGTCAGCTTACTCCGGTTCGTCCAACCACGTCGGTGGAACCAAGAGTTACTTCTAGTTCTTTGGGAGTGCCGTGTCACGTCCCAGCGTTGCGCAATGTGCGCCTGCCCAAGGATTTCAAAGGCCCGCGCAAGGTGCCGAATTACACCGCCGATTTATCCCCTGAGACATGGGTCGAAAGCTATGAGATGGCCATGGAGATGCTGGATGTGGATGACGCAGCATGTGCAAAATACTTCACCATGATGCTAGAAGGGACGGCCCACACTTGGCTAAAGAGCTTACCGGCTAATTCTATCAGGTCATGGGCCGAGTTGAGAGCCCGGTTTATCCAGAATTTCAAGGATACATGCAAGCAGCCCATGTCAATTGTGGACTTAGCTGCCTGTGTCCAGGAGGAAGGAGAATCAACAACCCGTTGGGTGCACCGGGCTTCGGAAATTTTGCATTCATCGGACCGCATCAACGCTGATACCGCAGTTTTAACATTGGAAGGCAATTGCCGGTTTGAACCCCTGAAGTTGAAGTTGGGACGGCTCAAACGTCATTGTAATGACATGGGAACCCTCATGGCTGCTCTGGTGAAGTATGCTGATTCTGACAGTACCATGGATCCCGAGTCTGACGATGATAAGACATGGAAGGGAAAAAGGAGCGGCAACGCCAAGGGGCAGCACCACGACCTGGCGGGTCATGGAAACGGCGGCAAGCGTAAAGCTGACCACGGCTTAGACTTTGTGGCTAATACCAGCACGCAGGACAAGAGCCAACGGCGTAAGGGTAAACCGCCCCAGCGCGGTGGAGGACCGAGTCCTAACCCGGACCGCCTGTCTTATCTGTTGAACCAGCCCTGCCCAAAACACGGGACGAAGGAGAATCCGTCCAGACACCTCTGGAAAGATTGCTACATCAAGCAAGAGTTCAAAAATTCTAATTCTTTCTGGTATGATCATGGACCGGGAGGTGGTTCGGGCCCCGGGTCTCATGGGCCGGATTATGGTGGAAGCAGTTCCGGTTCAGGTTTTCACGGTAACCAGAACGGACATGGCAATCATGTTGGAAATATGCCCTAGAGGCAATAATAAAATGGTTATTATTATATTTCTTTGTTCATGATAATTGTCTATTGTTCATGCTATAATTGTGTTATCCGGAAATCGTAATACATGTGTGAATACATAGACCACAACATGTCCCTAGTAAGCCTCTAGTTGACTAGCTCGTTGATCAACAGATAGTCATGGTTTCCGGACTATGGACATTGGATGTAATTGATAACGGGATCACATCATTAGGAGAATGATGTGATGGACAAGACCCAATCCTAAGCATAGCTCAAAGATCGTGTAGTTCGTTTGCTAGAGCTTTTCCAATGTCAAGTATCTTTTCCTTAGACCATGAGATCGTGTAACTCCCGGATGCCGTAGGAGTGCTTTGGGTGTGCCAAACGTCACAACGTAACTGGGTGACTATAAAGGTACACTACAGGTATCTCTGAAAGTGTCTGTTGGGTTGACACGGATCGAGACTGGGATTTGTCACTCCGTGTGACGGAGAGGTATCTCTGGGCCCACTCGGTAATGCATCATCATAATGAGCTCAATGTGACTAAGGAGTTAGCCACGGGATCATGCATTACGGTAAGAGTAAAGAGACTTGCCGGTAACAAGATTGAACAAGGTATTTGGATACCGACGATCGAATCTCGGGCAAGTAACATACCGATTGACAAAGGGAATTGTATACGGGATTGATTGAATCCTCGACATCATGGTTCATCCGATGAGATCATCGTGGAACGTGTGGGAGCCAACATGGGTATCCAGATCCCGCTGTTGATTATTGACCGGAGAGGCGTCTCGGTCATGTCTGCATGTCTCCCGAACCCGTAGGGTCTACACACTTAAGGTTCGGTGACGCTAGGGTTGTAGAGATATTAGTATGCGGAAACCCGAAAGTTGATCGGAGTCCTGGATGAGATCCTGGACGTCACGAGGAGTTCCGGAATGGTCCGGAGGAGAAGAATTATATATAGGAAGTCCAGTTTCGGCCACCGGGAAAGTTTCGGGGGTTATCGGTATTGTACCGGGACCACCGGAAGGGTCCCGGGGGTCCACCGGGTGGGGCCACCTATCCCGGAGGGCCCTATGGGCTGAAGTGGGAAGGGAACCAGCCCTTAGTGGGCTGGGGCACTCCCTTGGGACTCCCCCTGCGCCTAGGGTTGGAAACCCTGGGGTGGGGGGCGCCCCACTTGGCTTGGGGGGGGAAGCCACCCCCTTCCCCCTTGGCCGCCGCCCCCCTTGGAGATCTGTTCTCCCAGGGCCGGCGCCCCCCCAGGGGTCCTATATATAGTGGGGGGAGGGAGGGCAGCAGCACCACAGCCCCTGGCGCCTCCCTCTCCCCCTGCAACACCTCTCCCTCTCGCAGAAGCTTGGCGAAGCCCTGCCGAGATCCCGCTACTTCCACCACCACGCCGTCGTGCTGCTGGATCTCCATCAACCTCTCCTTCCCCCTTGCTGGATCAAGAAGGAGGAGACGTCGCTGCTCCGTACATGTGTTGAACACGGAGGTGCCGTCCGTTCGGCACTCGGTCATCGGTGATTTGGATCACGGCGAGTACGACTCCATCAACCCCGTTCATTGGAACGCTTCCGCTCGCGATCTACAAGGGTATGTAGATGCACTCCTTTCCCAAGTCGGAGAAATGCGTCTTCATAGGATACCCTAAGGAAACCATTGGGTATACCTTCTACCTTAGATCCGAAGGCAAGATCTTTGTTGCCAAGAACGGGTCCTTTCTGGAGAAAGAGTTTCTCTCGATAGAATTAAGTGGGAGGAAAGTGGAACTTGATGAGGTGATAGTCACCCCTTCCGAACCGGAAAGTAGCGCAGCGCGGGAAGATGTTCCTGTGGTGCCTACACCGACTGGGGAGGAAGTTAATGATGATGATCATGAAGCTTCGGATCAAGTTACTACTGAACTTCGTACGTCCACAAGGACACGTTCCGCACCAGAGTGGTACAGCAACCCTGTCCTGGAAATCATGTTGTTAGACAACGGTGAACCTTCGAACTATGAAGAAGCGATGGCGGGCCCGGATTCCGACAAATGGCTAGAAGCCATGAAATCCGAGATAGGATCCATGTATGAAAACGAAGTATGGACTTTGACTGAGTTGCCCGATGATCGGCGAGCCATAGAAAACAAATGGATCTTTAAGAAGAAGACAGACGCGGATGGTAATGTGACCATCTATAAGGCTCGACTTGTCGCTAAGGGTTATCGACAAGTTCAAGGGGTTGACTACGATCAGACTTTCTCTCCCGTAGCGAAGCTGAAGTCCGTCCGAATCATGTTAGCAATTGCCGCATACTTCGATTATGAGATATGGCAGATGGACGTCAAAACGGCAATCCTTAACGGCTTCCTTAAGGAAGAATTGTATATGATGCAGCCGGAAGGTTTTGTCGATCCTAAGAATGCTGACAAAGTATGCAAGCTCCAGCGCTCAATCTATGGGCTGGTGCAAGCATCTCGGAGTTGGAACATTCGCTTTGATGAGATGATCAAAGCGTTTGGGTTTACACAGACTTGTGGAGAAGCCTGTGTTTACAAGAAAGTGAGTGGGAGGTCTGTAGCATTTCTCATATTATATGTGGATGACATACTATTGATGGGAAATGATATAGAATTCTTGGAAAGTATAAAGGCCTATTTGAATAAGTGTTTTTCAATGAAGGACCTTGGAGAAGCTGCTTATATATTAGGCATCAAGATCTATAGAGATAGATCAAGACGCCTCATTGGTCTTTCACAGAGTACATACCTTGACAAGATATTGAAGAAGTTCAATATGGATCAGTCCAAGAAGGGGTTCTTGCCTGTATTGCAAGGTGTGCAATTGAGCATGGCTAAATGCCCGACCACGGCAGAAGATAGAGAAAAGATGAGTGTCGTCCCCTATGCCTCGGCCATAGGGTCTATTATGTATGCCATGCTGTGTACCAGACCTGATGTAGACCTTGCCGTAAGTTTGGTAGGAAGGTACCAAAGTAATCCCGGCATGGAACACTGGACAGCGGTCAAGAATATCCTGAAGTACCTGAAAAGGACTAAGGATATGTTTCTCGTTTATGGAGGTGATGAAGAGCTCGTCGTAAAGGGTTACGTCGACGCTAGCTTCGACACAGATCTGGATGACTCGAAGTCACAAACCGGATACGTGTATATTTTGAATAGAGGGGCAGTAAGCTGGTGCAGTTGCAAGCAAAGCGTCGTGGCGGGATCTACATGTGAAGCGGAGTACATGGCAGACTCAGAGGCAGCGCAAGAAGCAATCTGGATGAAGGAGTTCATTACCGACCTAGGGGTGATTCCCAATGCGTCGGGCCCGATGACTCTCTTCTGTGACAACACTGGAGCTATTGCCCTTGCGAAGGAGCCCAGGTTTCACAGGAAGACCAGGCATATCAAGCGTCGCTTCAACTCCATTCGTGAAAGTGTTCAAAATGGAGACATAGATATTTGTAAAGTACATACGGACCTGAATGTAGCAGATCCGTTGACTAAACCTCTCCCTAGAGCAAAACATGATCAACACCAGAACTCTATGGGTGTTCGATTCATCACAATGTAACTAGATTATTGACTCTAGTGCAAGTGGGAGACTGTTGGAAATATGCCCTAGAGGCAATAATAAAATGGTTATTATTATATTTCTTTGTTCATGATAATTGTCTATTGTTCATGCTATAATTGTGTTATCCGGAAATCGTAATACATGTGTGAATACATAGACCACAACATGTCCCTAGTGAGCCTCTAGTTGACTAGCTCGTTGATCAACAGATAGTCATGGTTTCCTGACTATGGACATTGGTTGTCATTGATAACGGGATCACATCATTAGGAGAATGATGTGATGGACAAGACCCAATCCTAAGCATAGCTCAAAGATCGTGTAGTTCGTTTGCTAGAGCTTTTCCAATGTCCAGTATCTTTTCCTTAGACCATGAGATCGTGTAACTCCCGGATGCCGTAGGAGTGCTTTGGGTGTGCCAAACGTCACAATGTAACTGGGTGACTATAAAGGTACACTACGGGTATCTCTGAAAGTGTCTGTTGGGTTGACACGGATTGAGACTGGGATTAGAAGCTGTCAGGACCCCGATTCCAAGTCACATCGATCTAGCCGGTAACACCTCATATCACTTTGCGGCCTCACGCATGGTATTCCCACGGGTGTCGCCTTACCATGGCCCGGGACCGTTTGCGCCTTTTGGCTCACGTATATGATAGTGTCGCTAGCATCCATATGACAGAGAACCCGGGCCGACATGACTAGTCGTGAACCCAAAGTGGCACTAACTTACGGGGACAGGCATACATGAATCAACATCGAGCATGTCGGTCAGCAGCGTGTGAATCCGGGCTGTAGCACTGGGCTAACAGGACTCCGGGAACCCGGGCTGTAGCAGGCTAGGCAGGACTCCGGATGTCACCGCGTGACATTTCCCCGAAGGGACAGACACAGGAACGAAGTGAATCACATGCCGGCCAGTCAAGTGTTCCGGAGCAGTAGTGCTGGGCTAGCAGGACTCCGGTGAACCGGGCTGTAGCGGACTACTATGGCTCATGGAAGCACAAGACTACATTTCCCCATAAGAGAGGCTACCAAGGATAAACAACTAGGTTGTCGGATCCCACACATACCAAGCATTTCAATCATACACACATTATGCTCGATATGTGCAAATACAACATGGCATCACAACAAGACTCTACGACTCAGAGTATTTATTCATTAGGCTCCGAAGAGCGAGAGATTACAAACATGGGTCTTATGACCCAACATTCAGAGCATACAAGTCAAACACATGCGGAAGCTTAACATGTCTGAGTACAGACATCTACAAATGGAAAAGGCTGAGAAGCCTGACTATTTACTAGATCCTGCCGAGGGCACAAGATCGTAGCTGAGGTATCAAGCTAAACGTCGAAGTCCACACGGAACTACTAGCGAGACTGACATCTCTCTGCAAAACATAAAATAGGCAAACGTGAGTACAAATGTACCCAACAAGCCTTACATCAGAACTAGGTACATATGCATCGGTATCAACAAAGGGGTAGTGGAGTTTCACTGCAGCAAGCCAGCTTTGACTCAGTGGCTATCCTGAACTACGACTGCAAGTAACTCTTTTGAGGTGGCGCACACGAGTCCACATATTCACCATATCAATACACCACTATGGATCCGCTTCCGTCTCCCTACGAGAAGGCCATCCATAGCACTCACGCTTATCTTGCTCATTTTAGAGTATCCACTTTCACTTGTCTATGAACTGTACAGGCAACCCAGAAGTCCTTTTCCGCGGACACGGCTATTCGAATAGATGATGTTAACCCTGCAGGGGTGTACTTCGTCACACACGCTCTCGCCACTTACCACCATGTACACGTCGTGTACCTCGGCAACCTTCAAGCGGAAGCCTGGCAAGGGAGTCGGCCACGACCTGACTAACCACACAAGTCTCTCGTCCAGGTTTATCGCCTATTCGGGTTCCATCCGCAAGGAGATCCGGCCGGGGTGTCGCTCACGGCCCCAAACGATGTGTGCAGGGTTCCCGAGCCCACCATCCGGGTGCCACTCGGTACACCAGGCCACGTGTGCCTAGTCTGTCCCAAGCCCACCTGTACCGGGTGCCACTTGGTAGACTACTAACACTACCTACAAACACCAGAAACTAGTTGCAACTCCTGGACAGAGATCAAGTTGATTAATAAGTCGAGAAGGGTCGAGTTACCGGAACCCAATGTGTGGTAGTAACTGTTCATGGATCACAAACACAGAACTCAGTTCCTGAGGACGGTTTCAATGAGACAACCCACCATGTATTCCTACATGGCCTCTCACCGCTACCTTTACCAAATCGTGTTCACACACTTAGCTCTCACACAGTAGGACATGTTCACAACTTTCCAATTCATTCCCGATGAATCAGACCTGACACAACTCAAAGCAATAGCAGGCATGACAAACAAGCATGAATGAGTAGGCACATCAGGGCTCAAACAACTCCTACTCATGCTAGTGGGTTTCATCTATTTACTGTGGCAATGACAGGTCATGCAGAGGAAAGGGGTTCAACTACCGCAGCATGTAACAGATGAATCGTTGTTGTCCTAATGCAATAAAAGAGAGCAGGAGCGAGAGAGTGGGATTGTATCGGAATGAACAAGGGGGTTTTGCTTGCCTGACACTTCCGAAGATAGTATAGCTCTTCATCGGTGTCATCGATCGCATCGTCGAAGCAACGTCTACTGAGAGGGGACAATACCGGCAAACAGAGAAGAAACACGATCAATGCAATGCACAATATGATGCATGTTATGACATGGCAATATGAATGTGTTTTGAGCTAATGCAACTAGCAACATATTAAATGGAGTTGGTTTGAACCTTAGGTTCAAATACAAACTTCATATGTGGAAATTCAAATGCCATTTACATGATTTGTCCTAAACAGTAGCTATAAGTTGCTCTAACATGCATGAAAATGGTACAGATGGATAGATTGGATTTTTCTGATCATTTTTCATATATAAATTATTTCATTCTGAGCTATAGATTATTTTCTATGATTTTTTGAAGTTTGGTAGCATTTTCTGGAATTTCCTGTATAAGAATAATTCTAGTAATTAAATTAATGCGTCAGCATTACGTCAGGATGACGTCAGCAAGTCAACAGTGGCTGGTCCGGGTCAAACCTGACCAGTGGGACCCACTGGTCAGTGAGACAGACACTAATCCCGCGTTGACTCCGGCTTTGACCCGCTGCGGGGCCCGCTGTCAGTGACTCTAGGGGGGTTAGTTAGGCGCTAATGACGGTGCCACGTCACCAACCACCGGAGTAGGACGCCGGCGACCAAACCTGACGGCGGAGGATCGCCGGAGTTGCTCGGGACGGCGCTACAGGCGGTGATTTGCGGCGGGGTTTGGAGCTACGGCGGGCTGGCGTTCGCACGCATCTGCTAGGGCAGACGGGAGGGGCTGGGATGGACCGAGCTCGTCGGAAGCGAGCTTGCGGCGGTGGCCCGAGCTCGGGCAGGACCGGCTACTTGCTATGGTGCATGGGAAGGTGAGCTAGCAGGTGCGTTCGTCTCCTGGGAGCAGCACGAGCACGATGACGTGCTCAGGGGCAAGCTACGGCGGGGGCGAGCGAGCTTCGGGCACTTGTGGAACAATGGCTAGAGGACGGGAATGGAGGGGGCGAGCAAAGAGGAGAGATGAGGAGCTCACAGGGAGGCGGCGCAGAAGGTCAGTGGGCTCGGGGTCGCGCCAGACTTCGCGAATCGACGGCGGTGATCGGTGGCGCCCGAGGTGGAAGACGAGCTCGAAGGCGTCACCACGGTGCTCTTGGGGTCGGGATCTTCCGCGTGGAGTAGCTTTACGTCGTCATGGAGCTTTTGGACACGGGAAAGGGGCGAGAGGACCACGGTGGTCACGGTGGCAGCGAACGGCGGCGACGAGCTCCGCTCGGGTCGGGCGAGAGGGCGAGGGAGGCGAGGCGGGGAGAGAGGGGAGCGGTCGAGGGGGTCCAAGGGTCTGCGTGGCAACGCCAGAGGCGTCCAGGCCGTCGAGGAGGCAAGCGAGCAGGGTGGAGGTGGCGCGCGCGTGTGCACGCACGGCGGCCACACGCCCTGCCTACTGGCCTGTGGAGGAAGACGACAGGGGAGGTGGAGGTGGGCTGGGCCAGCGAGCTGGGCCGGCTATAGGGACGGGCCAGGTAGGGCAGGTCAGTCCTTTCCTCTCTCTCTTTTATTTGTTTCTATTTTCTATTTCTTTCCTCTGTTTTGAATTAGTAAAAATGCTAATTCATTTTTTTTTTTGAACTCCTGAGACAAATTGTGGGCACTAGTTGGTTTATTCCAAAGGCCCGCAAATTATGCCAGAATATTTGGAGCATTCTAAAATATATATAGAATTCAAATGCCCCAATTCAAATACATTATGATTTAACTCAAAAATCCAGGAATGACCTATAAATATATTCATCATTTTTGCTAGAGGTTTTCACCTTTATCAGAAATCATGAACATTTCCAAAGGGCATTCTGGGTCATTGAGAAAATTATTTAGTAACCCTAGTTGGCTTAGGTGGTGCTGGGGGTTTTGAATCTTCCAGGTAGGGCAGCCGCACCATAGCCCCTGGCGCCTCCCTCTCCCCCTGCAACACCTCTCCCTCTCGCAGAAGCTTGGCGAAGCCCTGCCGAGATCCTGCTACTTCCACCACCACGCCGTCGTGCTGCTGGATCTCCATCAACCTCTCCTTCCCCCTTGCTGGATCGAGAAGGAGGAGACGTCGCTGCTCCGTACGTGTGTTGAACGCGGAGGTGCCGTCCGTTTGGCACTCGGTCATCGGTGATTTGGATCACGGCGAGTACGACTCCATCAACCCCGTTCATTGGAACGCTTCTACTCGCGATCTACAAGGGTATGTAGATGCACTCCTTTCCCCTCGTTGCTAGTATACTCCATAGATGGATCTTGGTGATGCGTAGGAAATTTTAAAATTCTACTGCGATCCCCAACAAATCAAAGCAATCAGGGCAACCAAGGTGGTTATAACAATCAGGGGAATCAGCAACAGCAGCAGCAGTCGGGGTACCAGAGCAACCCGAAGAAGTTGAATAGCGGACAGTATCATGTTTTCACCACTAGCCTGGACAAGCGTGATCAGAAGCTTCATAAGAGGGCAGTGAATTCCGTTGAACCGGCAGTTCCCCGGTACTTACGTTGGTCTGAACAACCTATTGTGTAGAGTCGAGAGGATCATCCGCCCCGGATTGATACTCCAGTTCATCTGGCGTTGGTGGTGGCACCTTAGGTGGGAGGTTATAAGTTCACCAAGGTAATCATGGATGGAGGGAATAGTATCAATATCCTTTATTATGAAACTTTCCGTCACACGGGGTTAACCGATAAAAATCTTAAACCGCCCAATACGGTGTTCCATGGCGTGGTGCCTGGTAAATCGGCGTATCCTGTTGGTAAAATAACTCTGGAGGTGGCTTTTTGTAGCGACCAGACCTCAAACAGTCTGATCTACTGTGCACCGGTGTCATCCCTGGATCAATAATGCTGACACGCACAGTACTCGAAGGATTTATAACAGAGTAGCAATCACACACTTATTACATCGAGTGTCTCAAAAGAGAACTACGTATGATAAATATGGCTTAAGGCCATCTAAAAAGATAACAGCGGAAGACTTGGAAGATAAGTGAGTCCATCAACTCCAACGGCATCACTGAGTATAAGACCACGACCTAAGGCACCTTACTCGTGGTCTGAAAAGTCTGCAACATGAAACGTTGCAGCCCGAAAACGGGTCAGCACATGGAATATGCTGGCAATATAACACATAGAGAGTAATGAACAGAATAAGGCTATACTACATGCATATTTGGCTGGTGGAAAGCTCTATGGTTATAGTTTTTGCGAAAAGCCAATTTTTCCCTACTGCAAAGGGATAAAATTTTATTTAACTATCATGGTGGTTGTTGAACATTGAGATGGTTGACAGCATCTCAATCCCAATTAAGAACGTGATTAACCCAATCAAATTAACTTAAGTAACATGGTGATGAGATTCACATGATAATCCAAGAACTAGATACTCAAGATGTCCATAACCGGGGACACGGCTAACCATGATTAGTTTGTACACTCTGCAGAGGTTTTTGCACTTTTCCCCACAAGACTCGATCTCCTCCGTTGGGATTCTCGCACTACATGGTGTTTGAGAAACGGATGACCGAGACACAGTCGTTCAGAAGCATTAACTCTAACCCCGGGTAGACAGTACCAACCTACATCCCCTACATCTGCTAGCCTACCACTGGAAGAGGTCATGCAACATACTCAACTATGCTAGAGCCCATAATAGCTTGCAGCTGCACACGGAAGTTTCTAGCATGAATAATCTTATGATCCCTTTGAGCCTGGGTGGCGGTCCATAGGATAATCACACGGAACCCCGGGATTTCCAAAAATACAGGCAACACTGGATTCTCCAGGTGCCTCAATCCACCCAGATGT
The DNA here is from genome assembly GCF_002575655.3 of Aegilops tauschii subsp. strangulata. Classification (NCBI taxonomy): domain Eukaryota; kingdom Viridiplantae; phylum Streptophyta; class Magnoliopsida; order Poales; family Poaceae; genus Aegilops; species Aegilops tauschii. Next base: position 494,897,543 of record NC_053039.3, read on the forward strand.
GAGTTTAAGTTGCCACCTTAAGTTTAACCATTAATTAACAATCTCACAACTGTCATGGAAAGATCTCTCAAACCCAATCCACGTCTACTAGCATAGCATAGCAATATGAGCAAACGTAGAAGTAACTCCCAAAGGTTTGATAACAAAACAGGTAATATGTACTACCTCATCTACTTCCCGATACCCACAATTTAATCAGATCCTAATCATGCAATGTTTGAGGATTGGTCTAATGCAATAAAACTGGGTAGTAAAGAGGTATGATCAAAGTGTTACTTGCCTTGCTGATGATCCGTGAAACTTAGAGATTCGAAGTAGCAAGCGGCGAACTCCGGGTACTCTATCGCAAACAAACAAGCATACAATAAGCACTCATCTAATGCACAGGTAAAACTCAAATAAAAGATCTAACCAGAAAGTTCAACTTAAGAACTCCGGTTTGCAAAAAGAATCAAATCAAACGAAACAACGAAAGTTAAACGGTGAAAGAAACAAGCTTCGTTTACTAATCTAGATCTAAGTCAAATTTTACAGTAGAAAAAACTTGTTTGAGTTGGTTAAACGGAAAGAGAATTTCGAGACGAAACTCTAGGCGCTTGAATTGCCTGATTCTGATAAACGAGCGAAAAGTTATATTAGAACGAAAATCGGATTAGAAATCGCGATCTGGAATAATCGCGGAAAAATCCGAGAAAAAGAAAAACTGACGAACAGTTTATCGAACGAACGTTCGTTAACTGTAACTAAACGATGAACGCGTTCGTTAAAACGAACGAACAAGCGAACGCTCGCTAAAAAGACTAAACCGAAAAAAACCAAACCGATCTATAAAAAAAATAAACCGGGGTTTCTAAAAAAACTGCACGGTTTTCCGGCGAAAACCGGCGCGATGGCTATCTCGGGTCCGGCGGGATCCCGCGGGGTCGGGCGGCTCCGGCGGGGTTCGGGAGGCGGCGTGGGGCGGCGGGGCTGTGGGTCCGGGCGGCGGGTGGCGGCGGGGTTGACGGGAGGCGTCGAGCGGCGGCGTTCGGGCGGCGGGCGGAGACTTCCCGCGGCGGCGGCGGTTGGTGGCGCGGGCGGCGGGGTTTGGGGTGGGGAACGAGGTGGCGGGGCGGGGTAGTTATAGGTTCGGTGGGGCATCCGACTTGGAGAAGGGGGCGACCCCGGGGGCGGCGGCGGCGTCTTCCCGGACTCCGGCGGGAGTCTGGCTCGGCCACGATTCGGGCGAGGCGGCGCGGCAGGTGGGTCGGCTGGGCCTTCGGCCCAGTTCGGTCCGCGGGCGAATCTTTTTTTTTTTAAATTACGCCGAACTAAAATAAATCCTAGAAAAATAAATAAATATCTAAAAATGCCAAAACAAAATTTCACCTCTAATTAAAATAATTAGAACGCGATGAACATTTTCTTGGCCCTAAAATGCAATTTTGAAAACGTGCAAATTTTTCTAATGCAAATAAAATGCAATAAAATCCAAATAAAATCGAATATTTGATTTTAATATTTTTCCTCTAATATTTCAATTATTTTGGAGAAGTCATATTTTCTCCTCTCATATACTTTTATATGAAATATTTTTCGGAGTGAAAAATAATTAAAACCAAAATCCTTGTTTCATAATTTGATGAAAATCAAATATGAAAACCGGGAAATCCCCAACTCTCTCCGAGGGTCCTTGAGGTGCTTAGGATTTCGAGGATTAGCCAAAATGCAATAAAATATGCTATGCAATGATGATCTAATGTATAACATTCCAAATTGAAAATTTGGGATGTTACAAACCTACCCCCTTAAGAGGAATCTCGCCCTCGAGATTCGGGTTGGCTAGAAAATAGGTGAGAGTGGTCCTTCCGTAGATCTTCCTCTCGCTCCCAGGTGGCTTCATCTTCGGTGTGGTGGCTCCACTAAACTTTGCAAAACTTGATAACCTTGCTGCGGGTGACTCGGCTGGCATACTCAAGAATTTTGACTGGTTTCTCCTCATAAGTTAAATCACTATCCAACTGAATCGCCTCTAGTGGAACTGTATCTCTCAGCGGTATATCAGCCATCTCTGCGTGACACTTCTTCAACTGGGAAACGTGGAATACATTATGAACTCATGTCAATCCTTCAGGCAATTCCAACTTGTAAGCAACTTCTCCCATACGCTCCAAAACTTTGTATGGTCCTACAAAACGTGGCGCTAACTTTCCCTTAACTCCAAAATGCTTCACTCCTCGAAGTGGTGATACTCGAAGATAAACTCGGTCTCCGGCTTCATAAACTGTTTCCTTATGTTTTGAATCCGCATAGCTCTTCTACCTGGTCTGGGCTACTTTGAGTCTATCGCGAATCAACTTCACCTTCCGTTCAGATTCTTTAATCAAGTCTGGTCCAAACAACTGGCGGTCTCCAACTTCGTCCCATAACAATGGTGTTCTACACCTCCTTCCGTACAAAGCTTAGAAAGGGGCCATCTTCAAACTGGATTGATAACTGTTTTTGTAAGAAAACTCTGCATACGGCAAATTGTCATCCCAACTGGATCCATAATCTAGCGCACAAGCTCTCAGCATGTCTTCCAAAATCTGATTGACTCTCTCGGTCTGTCCGTCTGTCTGTGGATGAAAGGCTGTACTGAACTCTAGCCTGGTACCCTAAAGTTTCGTGCAACTGATTCCAAAACTTTGAAGTAAACTGGGTTCCTCTATCTGATACAATGCTCCTCGGAACTCCATGCAGACATACGATCCTAGTCATGTATATCTTTGCCAACTTAGCACTAGTGTAAGTGGTCTTCACTGGGATGAAATGAGCTACCTTCGTCAAACGATCGACTACAACCCATATCGAGTCATAGCCTGAACGAGTCCTGGGCAATCCCGTGATAAAATCCATGCCTAGTTTATCCCACTTCCATTCAGGTATCGGCAATGGCTGTAGCAATCCTGCTGGCTTCTGATGCTCTGCCTTCACTCTCTGACATACATCACAAACTGCTACATACTCCACAATATCCTTCTTCATTCCGGTCCACCAGAAAGTATCCTTCAAATCCAAATACATCTTGGTATTTCCGGGGTGAATCGAATACGACAAATCATGGGCCTCTTGTAAGATCAACTTCCTGATCTCCGGATCATTGGGCACATAAACGCGGTCCTCAAACCATAAGGTATCGTGCTCATCCTCACGAAATCCCTTGGCTTTTCCTTTACTCATCTTTTCCTTTATCTCATCAATCTCCTTGTCTGTCTTTTGTGCTTCTCGGATCTTTTCCATCAAGGTAGACTGAATCTCCAATGTTGCTACATAGCATCTCGGAACTATTTCCAAACGTAGTTCGCGAAAATCCTCGGCTAACTCCTTGGGTAACTCTCCGATCATGAGTATGTTGACATGGCTCTTGCGGCTCAACGCATCGGCTACTACGTTAGCTTTTCCGGGGTGATAATGCAATATCATATCATAATCTTTTATGAGTTCCAACCATCTCCTTTGCCTGAGATTCAACTCCTTCTGCGTAAAAATGTACTTCAAACTCTTGTGATCCGTGTAAACCTCACAGTGATTTCCGATGAGAAAATGTCTCCATGTCTTCAACGCATGCACTACAGCTGCTAACTCCAAATCATGCGTAGCGTAATTCTTCTCATGGGGTTTAAGTTGTCGTGAAGCATATGAAACAACCCTTCCTTCCTGCATAAGCACTGCTCCAAGTCCTCGACGTGAAGCATTGCAGTAAACTTCATAATCCTTGCGCTGATCTGGCAGAATCAACACTGGTGATGTAACCAAACGTTTCTTTTACTCCTGAAAACTAGCTTCACATTCCTCAGTCCGATTGAACTTGGTGTCCTTCTTCAACAGCTCCGTCATGGGCTTAGCAATCCTCGAAAAATTCTAAATGAACCTCCAATAGTATCCTGCAAGTCCGAGAAAACTCCGGATCTCTCCAACTGATGTGGGTGATTCCCAGTTTGTCACAGTGACAACCTTGGTGGGGTCTACTGCTATTCCTTCTCCGAATATAACATGTCCGAGGAATCCAACTTCCTTCAACCAAAATTCACATTTTCTGAACTTGGCGTATAACTGATGTTCTGTGAGCTTCCTCAAGTACCAAACGCAAATGCTCCTTATGCTCCTCTTCATTCTTGGAGTAGACCAAAATATCATCAATGAACACCACGACGAACTTATCCAAAAACTCCATAAACACCTTGTTCATTAGGTTCATGAAATAGGCAGGTGCGTTAGTCAGACCAAATGACATAACGGTATACTCGTACAGCCCATACCTAGTGGTAAAAGCCGTCTTAGGTATATCCTCCTCTCGAATCTTCAACTGGTGGTATCCTGATCGCAGATCGATCTTGGAAAATACCTTAGCTCCTTGCAATCGGTCAAACAAATCATTGATCATCGGTAGTGGGTACATAATTTTGATGGTCACTTCATTCAATCCTCTATAATCAATAACCATCCTTAACGATCCATCCTTCTTCTCCACTAGAAGCACTGGTGATCCCCAAGGTGACGAACTTGGGCGAATATAGCCTTTATCCAGTAACTCCTTAATCTGCTTCTTAATTTCTTCCAAATCCTTAGCGGGCATCCTGTATGGTCTCTTAGATATCGGCCCTGTGCCTGGCAAAAGCTCAATCAAAAACTCAATGTCTCTATCCGGTGACATGCCTGGCAACTCTTCTGGAAATACGTCAGGGAAATCCTTCACCGCTGGTACTTCCTCCTGTACAACTCCTGATAAGGAATTCACCTGAGTCCTCTTCGCCACATGCCGGGATACATACTTGATCCTTCTTCCTTCTGGGGTGGTAAGCAAAATCGACTTACTAGCGCATTCAATGTTCCCTCCATACTTCGATAACCAATGCATGCCTAATATCACATCCAATCCTTGTGATTCCAATACTATTAGGTCTGAGGGAAACACGTAGTTACCAATCCTTAATGGTAACCGATCACACCATAGACTAGCCATGTACTCTGCTCCTGGCGAGGTTACTAACATGGGTGACCTAAGGGCTTGGGTTGGCAGTTTATACTTATCCAAAAATCCCCTTGATATGTATGAATGTGATGCACCAGTATCAAAAAGAATGAGTGCAGTAAATGTCTTAACCAAAAACTTACCTATCACTGCATCAGGCTGTGCTTCAACCTCCTCCACGTAAACGTGGTTCACTTGTCCTTTGTTGAAAGGGTTGGGCTTCTTCCCAGAGCTTCCATTGACATTTCCATTCTTAGCTTCCGGGCATTCAGTTGCATAATGTCCAGTCTTTTGGCATTTGTAACAAGTAATGTGGCTCAGATCTCTCTTAGTTGGGGTCGATGGGTTGGTACGGTTCTGTCCGTTGCTTCCTCCATTCCCATTACCATTCTTGGGTCCACTATGGTTGTGCGAACCTCCTCCTCCATGGGTATGCTGAAAATGTCCTCCTGAATTCGGGGTAAAACGTGGCTTCTGATGAGCTCCAGAATTGTACTTCCCTTGTCCATACTTCCTCTTGCGGCTTTCAATCTGCTGCTGCTTCCCTTCAATCATGAGAGCTCTATCTACCAACTCCTGGTAGTTGTTGAAGGTTGCTACCATCAACTGCATGCTTAGCTCATCATTCAGTCCTTCCAGAAACTTCTCCTGCTTGGCTGCATCTGTAGCAACGTCATCTGGGGCATAACGTGCTAACTTACTAAAGTCCTCCACATACTGGCCTACGGTCCGTCCTCCTTGGCGTAGGTTGCGAAACTCACGCTTCTTCATAGCCATAGCTCCTGCTGAAACATGGGCAGTACGGAAAGCTTGCTGAAACTGGTCCCATGTGACAGTGTCGATAGGGTGAGTGGCTGTGTAATTCTCCCACCATGATCCTGCGAGTCAGTCAAGTTGATGTGCGGCAAAACGCACTCTCTCCGCATATGTGCATCCTGCAGTGGTCAGCTCCCTTCCAACCTTGCGGAGCCTATCATCTGCAACAATCGGCTCGGTGCTGCTGGAAAACACCGGCGGATTCAGCCTCAAGAATCGGGCCAAATGATCAACAGGTGGTGGTGGTGGGTTGTTGTTGTTGTTGCCTTGGTTCTGTACTAACACTTGCATTAGGGCATTCTGCTGCTGAATCAACTGAGTGATCTCTGGTGGAAAAACAAATCCGGCGTCGCGTCTCGGAGGCATCTGCTGGGTTTAGAAAGGATGAGAATTTAGAATAGAATGAGGTCTAGAGGGAAAACACTACCCATATGCACATGAGACAAACACAAACAATACCACTCAATCAATTCAAACAAGGCATACAATCGATCTAACTATCGTTACAAAGTGCTCGGACTATACTATATACATGGGGAAATACTACTACTGATTATGGTGGTCTACTAGAAATTTTGATCGGTCGAAGACTCCATGATATCTGCTCCAGCTTCATCAACAAATTCATCTTCACTTGGGTCCGAGTCCGTGTCGTTGATGATGATGTAGTTCTCTAAGCAAGTAGAATCGTCATCTTCTCCTCCTGGTGCTGGGTCTCCCATGAAAACTTCGATCTTCTTTATTAGGTCTTCATTCTTCTCCAGTAATGTTGCGATTTCCTCCTCATATCCATCGCGTGTAGACTTGATTTCTTCCTCCAGTTCCGTGATCTTGGTCAATGCCTTCTTCAGATCTATCATGCCTGCGCACATTTGGTTCTCCTAGCGACGAATGTGCTGGTTTAACTCCTGGATGAAAGCTGCAATTGATCTATCCTTCTTGGTGTTGTTCATCTCCCATTGCTCATCTCGGCGATAACAAATCTGATAAATAGTATCCTTAAGCTCCTTGTGGTAAACTTCTCCAATGCGTCCCATGGTGATGTGGGCTGCCATGCTCTTTCCTAAACTCCAGGTTGGTGCATCAAAGGAAAACTCTATAGGCTCAGTGACTGGTATGAACGTCCTTCCTGGAACTTGAACTTGAATCATCCAGCGCTCCTCTTCTGGTAGTGTGGCGTTGTAGGTTCCGGTGAAGCTTGGAATTCCGATGTTCAGGTATGTAGTGACTTCCTTCAAGTGGCGTCCAAATGGTGTATCTTCATCCGGTTACATGAACTTGTTCCTTGCATCCACCATTCCTAAAAGAGTAGAAAATGGAGAGGAGTCAGAAATGAGAAGAGAGTAGTGTTCTAGGGTTTAAGCTGAGTGGTCGTGTCCTACAGTCAACGTGTGCTCTGATACCATCTTGTAGTGACCAGACCTCAAACAGTCTGATCTACTGTGCACCAGTGTCATCCCTGGATCAGTAATGCTGACACGCACAGTACTCGAAGGATTTATAACAGAGTAGCAATCACACACTTATTACATCGAGTGTCTCAAAAGAGAACTAAGTATGATAAATATGGCTTAAGGCCATCTAAAAATGATAACAGCGGAAGACTTGGAAGATAAGTGAGTCCATCAACTCCAACGGCATCACTGAGTATAAGACCACGACCTAAGGGACCTTACTCGTCGTCTGAAAAGTCTGCAACATGAAATGTTGCAGCCCAAAAACGGGTCAGCACATGGAATATGCTGTCAATATAACACATAGAGAGTAATGAACAGAATAAGGCTATACTACATGCATATTTGGCTGGTGGAAAGCTCTATGGTTACAGTTTTTGTGAAAAGCCAATTTTCCCTACTGCAAAGGAATAAAATTTTATTTCACTATCATGGTGGTTGTTGAACATTGAGATGGTTGACAGCATCTCAATCCCAATTAAGAACATGATTAACCCAATCAAATTAAGTTAAGTAACATGGTGATGAGATTCACATGATAATCCAAGAACTAGATACTCAAGATGTCCATAACCGGGGACACGGCTAACCATGATTAGTTTGTACACTCTGCAGAGGTTTGTGCACTTTTCCCCACAAGACTCGATCTCCTCCGTTGGGATTCTCGCACTACATGGTGTTTGAGAAACGGATGACCGAGACACAGTCGTTCAGAAGCATTAACTCTAACCCCGGGTAGACAGTACCAACCTACATCCCCTACATCTGCTAGCCTACCACTGGAAGAGGTCATGCAACCTACTCAACTATGCTAGAGCCCATAATAGATTGCGGCTGCACACGGAAGTTTCTAGCATGAATAATCTTATGATCCCTTTGAGCCTGGGTGGCGGTCCATAGGATAATCACACGGAACCCTGGGATTTCCAAAAATACAGGCAACACTGGATTCTCCAGGTGCCTCAATCCACCCAGATGTGAGTTTAAGTTGCCACCTTAAGTTTAACCATTAATTAACAATCTCACAATTGTCATGGAAAGATCTCTCAAACCCAATCCACGTCTACTAGCATAGCATAGCAATATGAGCAAACGTAGAAGTAACTCCCAAAGGTTTGATAACAAAACAGGTAATAGGTACTACCTCATCTACTTCCCGATACCCACAATTTAATCAGATCCTAATCATGCAATGTTTGAGGATTGGTCTGATGCAATAAAACTGGGTAGTAAAGAGGTATGATCAAAGTGTTACTTGCCTTGCTGATGATCCGTGAAACCTAGAGATTCGAAGTAGCAAGCGGCGCACTCCGGGTACTCTATCGCAAACAAACAAGCATACAATAAGCACTCATCTAATGCACAGGTAAAACTCAAATCAAAGATCTAACCAGAAAGTTCAACTTAAGAACTCCGGTTTGCAAAAAGAATCAAATCAAACGAAACAACGAAAGTCAAACGGCGAAACAAACAAGCTTTGTTTACTAATCTGGATATAAGTCAAATTTTAAAGTAGCAAAAACTTGTTTGACTTGGTTAAACGGAAAGAGAATTTTGAGACGAAACTCTAGGCGCTTGAATCGCCTGATTTCAATAAACGAGCGAAAAGTTATACTAGAACAAAAATCGGATCAGAAATCACGATCTGGAATAATCGCGGAAAAAGCCGAGAAAAAGAAAAACTGACGAACAGTTTATCGAACGAACGTTCGTTAACTGTAACTAAATGACGAACGCGTTCGTTAAAACGAACAAACGAGCGAACGCTCGCTAAAAAGACTAAACCGAAAAAAACCAAACCGATCTATAAAAAAAATAAACCGGGGTTTCTAAAAAAACTGCACTGTTTTCCGGCGAAAACCGGCGCGATGGCTATCTCGGGTCCGGCGGGATCCCGCGGGGTCGGGCGGCTCCGGCGGGGTTCGGGAGGCGGCGTGGGGCGGCGGGGCTGCGGGTCCGGGCGGCGGGTGGCGGCGGGGTCGACGGGGGGCGTCGGGCGGCGGCGTTCGGGCGTCGGGCGGCGGCTTCCCGCGGCAGCAGCGGTTGGTGGCGCGGGCGGCGGGGTTCGGGGTGGGGAACGAGGTGGCGGGGCGGGGTACTTATAGGTTCGGGGGGCTTCCGACTTGGAGAAGGGGCGACCCCGGGCGGCGGCGGCGGCGGCGTCTTCCCGAACTCCGGCGGGAGTCCGGCTCGCCCACGGTTCGGGCGACGCGGCGCGGCAGGTGGGCCGGCTGGGCCTTCGGCCCAGTTCGGTCCGCGGGCGAATCTTTTTTTTAAATTATGCCGAACTAAAATAAATCCTAGAAAAATAAATAAAAATCTAAAAATACCAAGACAAAATTTCACCGTCTAATTAAAATAATTAGAACGCGATGAACATTTTCTTGGCCCTAAAATGCAATTTTGAAAACGTGCAAATTTTTCTAATGCAAATAAAATGCAATAAAATCCAAATAAAATCGAATATTTGATTTTAATATTTTTCCTCTAATATTTCAATTATTTTGGAGAAGTCATATTTTCTCCTCTCATATACTTTTATATGAAATATTTTTCGGAGTGAAAAATAATTAAAACCAAAATCCTTGTTTCATAATTTGATGAAAATCAAATATGAAAACCGGGAAATCCCCAACTCTCTCCGAGGGTCTTTGAGGTGCTTAGGATTTCGAGGATTAGCCAAAATGCAATAAAATATGCTATGCAATGATGATCTAATGTATAACATTCCAAATTGAAAATTTGGGATGTTACACTTTTGGAGATGAGCATGACTCGAGATCAGAAACATTGACCTTTGAAGTGGTGAAAATCAAAAGCCCGTATCATGCCCTGTTTGGATGGCTAGCCTATGCTAAGTTTATGGCACAGCCTTGTTATGTCTATCTGCAGCTCAAGATGCCGGGTCACAAGGGAACTATAACAGTGCATGGGAGCCGCAAGATCGCTCTGGAATGTGAAGAAGGTGATGCGGCTTATGCTGAGTCGGTTTGTGCAACAGAAGAGTTGAAGTTTTACGAAGACAATGTTGATCCGGCAGATATGACTTCATTAAAGAAACCAACTACAGAGCATGATCCGGCCCTGAAGTTTAAATAGGCTGATGAGACTAAGCTTGTTGACTTCGTGCTCGGCGATTCGTCCAAGCAGTTTAGCATCAGCGCTAACTTGGATCCGAAATAGGAAAGCGCGCTCATCGAGTTCATCCCTGAGAATCAGGACATCTTTGCGTGGAAGCCTTCTGACATGCCAGGTGTACCGAGAGAACTCGCTGAGCACACTCTTAATGTTGATCCAAAGTATAAACCGGTCAAGCAATTTCTCCGCCGGTTCAATGAAGAAAGACGCAAGGCTATTGGAGAAGAAGTAGCCAGGCTCTTGGCGGCTGGATTTATCGTTGAAGTATTCCATCCTGAGTGGTTGGCTAATCCGGTGCTGGTCCTTAAGAAGAACGACACTTGGCGTATGTGTGTGGACTACACAGATCTCAACAAAGCTTGTCTAGCAGATCCTTTTGCCCTCCCCTGTATTGATCAAATTATTGATGCTACGGCGGGTTGCGAGCGTTTAAGCTTTTTGGATGCATATTCTGGTTATCATTCGATCAAAATGGCAGTTAAGGACCAGGAGAAGACAGCCTTCATAACTCCCTTTGGAGCCATCTGCTATGTGTCCATGCCCTTTGGGCTCAAGAGTGCCCAGGCGACTTATCAACGGTGTGTGCAGAATTGTCTTCATAAACAGATCGGCCGCAATGTTCACGCCTATGTGGATGATATTGTGGTGAAATCAAGGAAGAAGGAGACATTGATTGATGACTTGAAGGAAACCTTCGATAACATGCGGGTTTACAAAATGATGCTTAATCCGGCCAAGTGCGTCTTTGGTGTACCTGCAGGCAAGCTCTTGGGCATTTTGGTGTCTAACAGGGGCATTGAAGCTAATCCGGAAAAGATCCAGGCCATCACCTCCTTGGCCAAGCCGAAGTGTATCAATGATGTTCAACGCCTGGCAGGCCGGATTGCCGCGTTGAGCCGGTTTATCAGTCGCCTTGGCGAGAAGGCCATCCCTTTATATCAGATGCTAAAGAAAACGGATAACTTCGTCTGGAGTGACGCCGCTAATGAAGCGTTTGAGGACTTAAAGCGGCAGCTAGCTAATCCGCCGGTTCATGCTGCTCCGGTTGATAAAGAGCCATTGTTGCTATATGTAGCAGCTAGCGCTCGGGCTGTTAGTGTGGCTATTGTGGTGGAGCGCAAAGAGGCAGGAAAGGAATATCCAGTTCAGCGGCCGGTTTATTATATCAGTGAGGTACTTATCGAGTCCAAGCAGAGGTACCCACATTGGCAAAAATTGGTGTATGGGGTTTTTATGGCAAGCCGGAAGCTTAAGCAGTATTTCCAAGGTCATCCCATCACGGTGGTCAGCTCTGCTCCTTTGGGGGATATAATCTAGAACAGGGAAGCAACTGGCCAGATTGCTAAGTGGGCTATCAAGCTCGGGCCTCACGGGTTGAAATACATACCCCGAACGGCGATTAAATCTCAGGCACTTGTGGATTTCATCAATGATTGGACAGAACTAGAAGCGCCAGAAGAGAAGCCGGATCATACTTATTGGACTATTCATTTTGATGGGTCCAGGCAATTGGAGGGCTCGGGGGCTGGAGTCGTATTAACTTCCCCACGAGGTGATAAGTTTTGTTATGTTCTCCGTTTAATGTTCCCTTGCACTAATAATGCAGTTGAATATGAGGCTTTACTCCATGGTCTTCGGATGGCTAAGGAGATGAACCTAAGCCGAGTTAAGTGCTTCAGTGACTCCGATCTGGTGGCTAAACAAGTGTCCGGCACTTGGGATTCCAAGGACCCACTCATGGCAGCATATCGTCGTGAGGTGGATATTGTTGCAGGTCACTTTAAAGGTTATCAGGTGGATCATGTGGACCGGCGGAAGAATGAAGCGGCGGACGCTTTAAGCCGCCTGGGTTCCCAACGTAAACCGGTTCCACCTAATGTCTTCCTGGATGTTCTGCATAATCCGTTCGTCAAGCTCCCTGGTGAAGAGGATTTGGCTGTTCCTGATCCGAAAGCTCAGTTGGTGGCGGCTCTTCATGTTATCCCGAATTGGACGGTTCCATATCTGGCATATATGAACCGGGGCGAGTTACCAGAGGATGAAACTTTAGCCAGGCAGATAATTCGGCGGTCCAAGTCCATGACTATTATCAATGGAGAGTTACATCATTGCAGTGTGACAGGGGCGTTTCAACGCTGTGTGTCTCCTAAGGAAGGCCATGAAATTTTGCGAGAGATCCACGAAGGAGATTGTGGTCACCACGCCGGTTCAAAATCTTTGGTGGCCAAGGCGTTTCGTCACGGTTTCTATTGGTTGACAGCTCATGCTGATGCCGAGGACTTGGTCAAAAGATGTGATGGCTGTCAGAAATTCTCAAGGCGCGCTCATGTACCAGCTCAAGAATTGAGGATGATTCCAATCACCTGGCCGTTTGCAACTTGGGGGCTGGATATGGTTGGGCCTTTCAAGAGGTCCAAGGACAAGAAGACCCACCTTTTGGTGGCGATTGATAAGTTCACGAAGTGGGTGGAGGCAGAGCCAGTTAGTAAGTGTGATGCAGCCATGGCAGTTCAATTCATCAAAAAGGTGATCTTCCGGTTTGGCTTTCCACACAGCATCATAACAGACAATGGTACCAATCTATCAAAGGGTGCCATGAAGGAGTTCTGTCAACGTGAGCACATCCGGCTTGACGTGTCATCAGTGGCTCACCCCCAGTCCAATGGTCAAGCCGAGAGGGCCAATCAAGAGATCCTGAGGGGCATCAAACCCCGGCTTATGGTTCCTTTGCAATGGACGCCGGATTGTTGGGTTGAGGAGCTACCTTCATTGTTATGGAGCATCAATACCACACCCAACAGATCGACAGGATACACACCGTTCTTCATGGTTTATGGAGCGGAAGCGGTTCTTCCTAGTGACATCCGTCATGACTCACCTCGTGTAGCGGCATACGTTGAAGCTGACAATGAGAAGGCACGGCAGGAAGCTCTTGACCTATTAGATGAGGAGCGTGACATGGCAGCAGCCCGTTCGGCGATTTATCAGCAAGATCTGCGTCGTATCATAGCCGCCGGGTTAGAACCAGAACCTTTCAAGAAGGAGATTTGGTGCTTCGACTCATCCAGGATCAGACGGATATGCACAAGCTATCCCCCCCTGGGAAGGACCCTTTGTGGTCAGCAAGAATCTACACAACGGGTCGTACTACCTAATCGATGTTCGACAGCGCAAGGACTCACGTAAATCGGAGGAGGAGACCAACCGGCCGTGGAATATTGCTCATCTTCGGCCTTACTATACTTGAGCTATAGGCTCTGCTTATGTACATATTATGACAATGTATATATTATGATCAATATAATAAACCGGAACCTCAGCTAAAGCGGGGTATCTGTTGTTTTCTTACATCATGTGTGGTTACATGGAGCTTCTGCTTATAAAGCGGCGTCCAGTTTACCCCTTGATTTAGCTTCTCAAAGCTTTATATTACATCACTTGGGGGCTTGGTTGTATCCGAACCATAGCTACACCTCTTGATCGGCGCAATGCCACAGCATCACTTGGGGGCTTGGTCGTATCCGAACCACAGTCACACCTCTTGATCGGCTCAAAGCCAAATCAATCTGGGGCCAAAGAGAGTTGTAAAACAACAGCTCAAACATAGGCGCCCACTGAGCACAGCTCACAATGTTACTTGGGGATTCTTTGCTGTCGAAATGAACTAAGAATCTACGCTTGTAACAGGCTATCAAGCCATGGCTTGGAAGCCTAGTGTATACACCTAAAACCCCGGGTTAACCTGCCTATTTAAGTAATTCACTCCGCCCAGGTAAACCTGGTATGACCCTTCGAACTTTGACAAGTTACTCTAAAATGAAGACCCTGAACTTGTCAAGTTAAAACGATGATTGGTTAAGGATTGAGGACCATCTTAAAAGGCTTTGCAAAAATGGTTTAACTCAGTGGCCTGGCAGCCCATGAAAAGCCTCGAATTTGGGGCCTGGCAGCCCGTAAAAAGCCTCGACTACAACGGTTTTTATTTGCCTTTGTTAAGTTTTCTTTGTTTTCACAAGATTTGTGATGTTTTTTAAACCGGTGTTTATCAACCCGGTCAGGCTGTCAACTACAAGTTGTCAGTACATGATCAAATCATAATCCGGAGACTATCAGCCCGGTCTGGTTTTGACTCAAAGTCACCAGTATGGATTAAACCGGTGTTTATCATAACTCGGAACGGTTATTATTGTAAACCGGCATCATTTAACAGGAGTTACTTATCCTCCAGAGTAGGGTTAGGACCCTCACTACAACGTTGGTCAGCCAACATTATGCCTAAAGGTCACAGGTATTATATATTTCCATATTTGGTTATCTTTTACAACTTGGTTATAAACCTTGGTCATATATATATATATATATATATACATATATATTTGGGTATCATGACCCGCCTGGGGGTAAACCGCCACGGCGCTTTAAGCTTCTTATCTGCAGGAACGGCTTGAATAAATTTCTATGGATTATGAATATCATATCTTAAGCATGTCGGATTAAGCAAGCATCAGTCACAGATAAAAATGCACGAAGGCATACCAGACCAAGTATTTTTTACTAGCCTATTACAAGGTGTTTCAGTGCCCAAAAGGATAATTGTTTTCTCAAATACATGTTGCAGCATGTAGAAGACTAAACCGGCCTCCGGTTCATGATTGGTCACCAGCTTGGCCTGACGGCTGCGGATCATCTCGCGCCGGTTCAACTCCCTCCTCTCTACCCAGTGGCTGGAAGTCAACAGTTGCCCAGTCGATCCCAGTTAGGCCTTGGAATACAGCTTCATCGCTTATAAGCGTGGACGGTTCAATGTCAGGGGCATAAGTGTGCTTACGGATTGGTGGGATAAGATTTTGCGCTTCTGAAATTGGTGCAGCAACCCGTCTGTTCTTATCATCATAACTCGCCTGATAGTATGAGAGATCCGCTTCTTCAACCAGTTGACAAGCCAATGGGCGTACTTCCCGGTTTATGATTCGGAGATCATCATTGCCAAATTCTGTGCCGTCTTCCTTCAAACTGGGATAGCCTTGGGCCGCTTCCACTAGATCAAAGTCAGGTACCCATGCTTTTGCCCGGGTTAGTGCGGCCAAAGCGCCCGTTCTTGCGGCAGACTTTTTTAGCTCGTCTACCCGGGCAGGAAGCATAGATAACCTTTCTAAGGTATCCTTGATCAAAGTAGGAGGAGGATTATTGTGTGAAGCAGTATAGATGATCCCCTGCGCACCGGTATACAGCTGCTCTATCAGAGTATAGGCTGCTTTCAATTTCTTCTGTACATTAGAGCCCAGATGGCTGATACGAGTTCCTGCGCCATGGTACACATCAGTAAACCGACAACACATGGAAAGATATGTTGAAAGTGTTAAGGAAAAGATGTTTACCGAACACAGCAGCAGTCATGGCATGAATCTTCCGCTTTACACCGGTTAGTTCGTCAACCACCGGTTTAAGAGCTGCTTCTGCGTTCTCAGCCCTTTTTATTAAAGCGGATTTTTCAGTCTCCCAATCCACCCGCTCCTTGTTGAAGCCTTCTTTCAGTTTCTCCATAGCGCCTAGAGCGCTGGTCAATTCTTCCTTGGCTTTGGAGGTTTCGGCTTGCTGGGACTTGAGGTTCTCTTGCAGATCAGCGGTTTGGCTTTCCTTCTTGCTCAGTTCAGCCTATAAAGAGACAGATATATAATGAGTTGACAGTACATACTTGAAGTATCAAGCACATAACAAGTTATGCCCTTGGTACTTGGGGGCTAATGCATATTTGCTCTTTATCAGAAATTTCTACAAGTCCCAAGCACAATACAAGTATTGAACTTGGCACTTGGGGGCTAATGTGTGTTTGCTCATAATTGCTGATATGAGAAATCTTCTACAAAGTCCCGGTTCATCTTTATAAAGTTAAACCGGTCCTCAGAGGCTACATCAGTGAAGTTAAGATGCATTGTTGCGAACATGAAATTGTTACTACAGTCCCGGTTTAGATTGGTATCCTAAACCGTCACTTGGGGTCTACTGGAAGTTGATACGCTGCAATTGCATATAAGAGAGGAACACTTATGGAGTTACCTCATATCGCTCCTTCATCAAATTTACCAAACCGGCTTCATAGTCACGGCTGGTGTAGAGACGGTTTAAGAAGCCGGAATGAAGGTCTTGAGCATTCAGATGGGCATAATTTGACATATCGGTGTTCCATTTGCCTTTGCCAATTGCAGAGAGCTCATCTTTGGCAGTATGCTTTGACAAAGCAACAAGATTGCCAGGAGCGGTATGGCCAGTGCCAGTAATCATAATGTCATCATCTTTGTCATCAGCAGTCGTTACTGGAGTTGGCGGTTTGTCAGTATTTTTTACCGGACTTGCCGGATTGTCATCAGTTCGGAAAGGGCTGGTTGGCTGGTCAGCATGGCTTGTGGTGTCAACTTCTACCTGCTCAGCAACGAAGTCATGGTCTTGAGGTGGTGGGTCATAAAGTATGGCGTCAGCATCGGTCGCTTCAGGATCTAGAGTCTTCTCCGGTTCAACATCCGCGTTATCATCAGTCGGTTTATTCAACCGAGCCTTCTTGCTGGGTCTGGGCTTGGCACTGAGGAAAATAAACATAAGGATCAGTACAGTATATATAAAAATAACAGATCAAGGATAAAAACAAGTATATAGCTCACCCAAGAACTGTTTTGAGGGGTGGAAGTTTTGTGGCTGATGACTCGCCAGAAGATGAGTGAGAAGTGCCCTGATAATTTGAATCAGACGGGTTAAGAGGCTGGCGGAAACAACCTGCTTTGGGGCATGAAGTGTCAAGGGGATAAGAGACCTCTGATCGGCGTTTCTGAACCGGGCTGTTCGATAAACCGGCGGAGGTAACTACCTGGCCGATGTGCCGGGTTGTGCGGCGAGCCTCGTGTTGCTGTGTCTTCAAAAGAAAGTTTGGGTCCAAGTAAGCAAGGGTGAGAAAATTTTACTTTTCGGTTTGCTCGACGGATTTTTGATGTTGGCAGAGGATCTGAATCGGAGGAAAGAATGGTTACCTCTACATCATCAGCATGACTGCCTTCAGCGTCGTCCTAATAATAATCATTGTCAATGAGGTGTACGAAAAATGAACCAAGAGAGTCAAGTTCTACCTCTGATTCCGGGTTACCCACATCGTCATCAGCTGGTAGCTCAGAGGATGCAGTGGTCCTTTTCTTGCCAGGTTTCTTAACAACCATGGTCTTTGGGCGAAGTGGCTTGGCCAGTTTGTCTTGCGGCTTTGCCGGGTTTTCTTGTGGTTTCTTGTTCCAGAATGGATCATTACCCTGTAAAAAAATAATCACATTTTCAGAGAATGTTTGGACAGAAGCAACTTAAGATAAAAAGATTATATGATTCTTACAGCTGGCGGTTTGTTCAAAGTGCAGAAAGGGAGTAGTCCGGTTTGAGCACAGACAGCCTCCGGTTCTTCAGCATTTTCTTTACAGCTTCAGTAACTTCCGCATCTGTAAGCTGAATGTCAATATGTTGTTGAGCATCCTTCAAACTCCCCGTGTATTCGCACATCAAACCGGAGCGCCGGCTTAAGGGCAGAATACTCCAGCTTATCCAGCAACAAGAAAGATCAACTCCTGTCAAACCGTTCGCCATGAAGGCTCCAAGTTTTGATAGTTGAGGAGCATAGTTGGCCCTCTCTTTTGCAGTCACCCTCTGAGGAAAAGGATCAGTGTTGCTAAGACGTTTAGGGTGGTAACCCGGCAGGGGGTTTTCATCAGCTGGAGATGTATCCTTGCAATAAAACCAGGTCTGGTTCCACTCTTTGGGGTGACTGTGGATCTTGGGATGAGGAAAAGTGACTTCTTTTCTTTTCTGAACCGCCATTCCACCCAATTCCGTATTGGGTCCATCTGTGAATTCCGTGTGACGGTTCAAGTGAAAGAAGTCCCTAAACAATTCGACGGTAGGTTCCTCCTGTAGATAGGCCTCACAGAAGACTTGAAAGTGGCAGATGATGGTCATAGAATTGGGACCGATGTCTTGAGGGTGCAGCTGAAAATTGGCTAGTACATCTCGGAAATTTTTTGAACCGGGAGGGCTAAAACCTCGACCCAGATGATCAGCAAACACGACTACCTCTCCGTCCTTGGGTATAGGAGGATTTTCTGGGCCAGGAACCCTCCAGTGGATGACATCTTTCTTGGCTAAAGCACCCATTTTTACAAGATTGTTTAACTGTTCTTCGGTTACTCGAGAAGGAGCCCAATTACATTCATAGACTTGCTTGGCCATGGCAATGAAAGATCTGCAACATGATTATTGCCGGTTTAAGATTTACAGTGGACAACTATACGGCGGTATAAGGATGTAAGCATATTGTTAAACCGGAGTTGGTTATTCGTAAACCGGAGTCTTACAGTGGAAACAGTACAATGGTGAATGCATTGGCGGTTTAACAGGGGACTAATGGTATCTAGTGGGTCATTATCTTTTCTATGAAGTTAAACCGCCTAATCTGGTATTGAAGATACAAGTCCAAAGATGTGTAAGTGAAGGAAAAACACGTTTCACAAGTTGGCATTATAATTTTGGATCTACTGCATGTCAGAAAATGAAAATATATTCAGACCTAGATATTGGTGCCTAAGCAGTTGATGAAGGTTCAGATAGGATTTTCTACTTAAATGAGATACATGGATGGAAAAGAAGGGCTACGGCTATCGCTGTACAGGATAAACATCAAGGTTTGAATCAAAGAGCTATTGCACAACGACGAACACCGATGAACACTGAAACCCTAATGACAGATCTATGGCGGAAGGAAAGAAGGCTTACCGATGCTGATGGAAGAGCGGAGAGACGCCGCGATTCTCTGGTGCGTTCAGGGTGATGCAGTGGCCGGAGTTGAGGCAGAAGCGAAGATCGACGGTGGCGGGGGAGCTCCAAAGGTCGGGCAGCGCAAGGAAGAGGATGAGGTGAAGAGATACGGGGGGGAAATGGAAAGACCCCCTGGCCCTATTTATAAAGGCAAAAAGATAAGCGTCAGGTGCGAAAATCGAGGAGCCCAAAATTTGGATATGAGGCGGAGCTGTCGCCTCGATTGTCAGAGGCTCATTAATGAGGATGGGGTATATACAGTTTTAAATAACAGATGATGTCATGGCGGTTTACCATGGTCCTGGAAAGTGACGTCACGGCGGTTTACAAATTATGTGAAGATATTGAAGAAGAAATTTTCTTAAGTATTCAGGACTGACATGAACCAGTTCAAATCAGTCTGGGGCCTAATGTTGGGGATATTACCGCTGGGTGTAAACCGGCCAGGAGAGGCCGGGTTAACCCCATAAGTAGTTCGTTATATCTGAAGCCCATGAAGACAGATGGTGACGCTTTATGAAGGTCCAGGGCCCAAAGCCGGTTTAAGGCCTATAGACATAAATCGGTGTTTATATGTAGACTTGTGTTGTAAGGTAGAAAGAGCAGAGACCGAGCCAGACACGTTTATGAGCCGGCCTCGGGATTCTGTAAACCGACGGGCGTCAACCCATGTATATAAGGGGACGACCCGGCGGCGGTTCAAGGACAACAGACAACAACTCGAGACTCAGGCAAAGCATATTCGCTCCCTGGTCATCGAAACCCCAGCAATTCCATCACAACTAGACATAGGCTTTTACCTTCATCGTAAGGGGCCGAACTAGTATAAAACTCTCTTGCGTCCCTTGTCCGCTTTAACCCCTTTAAGTTAACCCGTAGCGATGGGTCCACGACTAAGTCCTTTTTCTAGGACATCTGCCATGACAAAACCACGACAACTACCTTATGTCCCTACATTTTGTTTTCTGTTTTTATTAGTTAAATAAAATAAAATGCCATGTTTTGTCTATTTTCTGAATTCCCCGTGCAATAAAAAAGATGGAGGCCAGATTGCTAATCGAGCTCCTGACGAGCTGGGTTGTCGCCCTGCGGTGTGGTCCGGACTCGTTTAATAGTGTCTGGGGCTTGGCCGCCAACGTAGTATTTGGTTTGATAAGGCTGCCATGTACTTCCGCTGCCAAGGCCGCGGTGTGCTCCTCAGTATGGAGGGAGTGTTCCATGTTTCCATTGACTGTTATAACGCCACGTGGTCCGGGCATTTTAAGTTTGAGATAAGCATAGTGCGGGACCACATTGAAGCGAGCAAACCCGGTTCGTCTGAGCAGTGTGTGATAGCCACTGCGGAAGGGGACGATGTCGAAGATCAAGTCTTCGCTTTGGAAGTTGTCCGACAAACCGAAGAGGACCTCCAGTGTGATTGAGCCCGTGCAGCGGGCCTCCACACCAGGTATTACTCCTTTAAAGGTAGTTTTTGTGGGCTTGATCCTTGACGGATCAATACCCATCTTGCGGATTGTATCCTAATAGAGCAGGTTAAGGCTGCTGCTGGTCCATGAGGACTCGCGTGAGGTGGAATCCATCGATGATTGGGTCGAGGACTAGTGCGGCCGAACCTCTGTGACGAATACTGGTCGGATGGTCTCTACGATCAAAAGTGATCGGACAGGCTGACCATGGGTTGAATTTAGGGGCGACTGGCTCTATCACGTAGACGTCCCTTCGTGCACGTTTGCACTCCCGCTTGGGAATGTGGGTGACATATATCATATTCACCGTTTTGACTTCGGGGGGAAATTTCTTCTGACCCCCTGTTTTCCATGGACGAGGCTCCTCATCGTCGTCGTCGCTGGGTGACCCTTTCTCTTTGTGTCCGGTATTTAACTTATGGCATGTTTAAAGACCCAACAACTTCGGTTGGTATGATTGGCAGGCTTGTCGGGGGTGTCGTGAATCTGGCAGGGTCGATCGAGTATTCGGTCCAAGCTGGATGAGCCCTCTCTGTTTCTTTTGAATGGCTTCTTCCGCTGACCGGACTTAGAGCCGCTGAATCTGGCGTTGACCGCCTTGTCTTCGGTATTGTCATTATTGCTGCGGCGCTTGTGTTTGTTGCATCGGGGCCTGCCATTGCTATTCCTGGCTTCGGAAGTGCCAGGTTTGCTTGCACTGTTGCTACTACGGGCTAGCCAGCTATCTTAGCCCACACAAAAGTGGGTCATGAGTGATGTAAGGGCTGCCATGGACTTCGGCTTCTCTTGGCCGAGGTGTCGAGCGAGCCATTCGTCACGAATGCTATGTTTAAAGGCCGCTAGGGCTTCGGCATCCGGACAATCGACAATCTGGTTCTTTTTAATTAAGAACCTAGTCCAGAACTTCCTGGCCGATTCTCCGAGCTGTTGTACTATATGACTTAAGTCATCAGCGTCCGGAGGTCGGACGTATGTACCTTGGAAGTTATCACGAAAGGCGTCTTCCAAGTCCTCCCAGCTATTAATGGAGTTTTCTGGCATGCTATTTAGCCAGTGCTGTTGGGGATATAACTACTGAGTATAAACCGCCCAGGAGGGGCCGGGTTATACCCATAATGAGTTATTCATATTGAAGCCCATGAAGACAAGGAGTATGGCGCTTTACGGAGGAGATCTAACACAAAGGCCCAGGGCCCAAAGGCGGATTAGGGACCGTAAACAAAAACCGCCATAGTATGTAACTTGTGTTGTAAGATAGGAAAGGGTAGAAACCGAGCCGGACACGTTTATGAGCCGGCTGGGATTCTGTAAACCGCTGGGCGTCAACCTGTGTATATAAAGGGACGACCCGGCAGCGGTTCAAGAACAAGAAACAACAGATCGAGAGCCAGGCAAAGCGTATTTGCTCCCTGGTCATCGAAACCCTAGCAATTCCACCACAACTGGATTAGGCTTTTACCTTCACCGTAAGGGGCCGAACCAGTATAAATTCCTTGCGTCCTTTGTCCCGCTTTAACCCCTTTAAGATAACTATGTTGCGATGGCTCCACGACTAAGTCCTTACGCTAGGACATCTGCCGTGACAAAACCACGACAGTTGGCGCCCACCGTGGGGCTGTCGCACGATGGTTTCAAGTTCTTAGAGGGCAGCTTTGAAGGGCTCAAGGGATACGCCGTAGGCCAGATGACCAAGAGTCATCGCGGCAAGCTCTACATCGACGATGTAGGCTGGGGCCCCGAGGCCGGCTCAATTGAGTACGGGTACCGGGTCCCCTTCGGCGGTATTCACATCTTCATTAGCAAGATTGGCGAACCAGGCCCTGAGCCGGACATCTGCACCGACATCGTCGAAACGGCTCAGCGTACGAGACCCGCCCGGGTTCAGCCTGCCATAAAGCATGCCTTTGTGGGAGTCGTCCATGGACCGGAATCTGAGGATAGATCGGTATCTGGTGGAGAAACCATCGTTTACTCTGATGGGAGTCATCTACGGGAGAGACCGAGTCAATGTACCAACTGCAAGATGGCCGGTTTGGGGGCTGTTCCGATGGCGACAGTATTCCGGACCCCTTCGATCCGCCGAGCCGAGTTGCGATCTTCATGGCCGGTACACAGTCAGCACAGCACTCTTCGACCGCAGCGGCGATGATCTCCGGTTCAGCGACAGCGACAACAGCTGGGGCAGGAGGCCCTGCGCAACCGCCGGTTCAGGTGTCGTCCAATTTATTCGACACTTTGGCAACACTGCTGGCGGCTGAAGTTAACCCGGCGGATCAGGATCAGCATAACGCAGAAGTTGTGAAGGTGAAGGATCAGATAGCTCAAGCCAAGGCAGACCTGGCAGCTGAGAACACCAGGATGGCTGCAGAGCGGACCGAGTTGGACGCACAGGCTTATCGGCTTATGTTGGATCAGAACACGTCAAATGATGTAATGAGGAGAAGGTACTGGTCTCACCTGCCTCCGGTTTATGAGGCAAGGAATCTCTTTAACACGCCAGGAGCAGGAACCAGCAACCAGCCAGTGGTAAACCGGGTAGAAGCACCTAGAACGGGGGCGCCGGTTCAGCCGCGCACAGTGGATCCGCCTCGTCAGAATGTCCCGTCACATCACGTGTCAACGCCACCAGGTCATTACTCCAACCCCTTGGATAACATAGTCGTCGCTGCTTCACGATTGGCGGCCCTCCCAGTCGAAGGTGAGTCCCCCGTAGCGGTTGAGACGCGACGGGCTAGGGAGCTCCTTCAGACAGCTTTGACTCAGCAGCAGGCTTCTTCGTACAGCCGCGAGAGGATTCATTCCACCCCCCGCCCGAGCCGAAGTTACAGCAGGCATATTGATGAACCGGCTGTGTCAAGCAGTGCACGGAACCGTAACCCGCCTCGAGGACATAACCCGGCGGGCGGTGGTGTTAATGCTCAGGACGTGGTGGATCACGGTAGAGCACGTCGAGAAGCAGAGTTAGCGGCGCAGTATGCGGCCTGTCAGATTACTCCGGATCGTCCAATGACTTCAGTGGAACCAGGTGTCGCTTTCAGTTCTTTGGGGTACCGTGTCTCACCCCGGCTCTACGTAATGTGCGGCTGCCTAAGGATTTCAAAGGTCCTCGTAAAGTACCCAATTACACCGCCGACTTACCTCCCGAGTCATGGATTGAGAGCTATGAGATGGTGATGGAAATGCTAGACGTTAGCGATGCCGCATGTGCTAAATACTTCACCATGATGTTGGAAGGAACAGCTCGCACTTGGCTGAAAAGTTTGCCAGCTAACTCCATTGGATCGTGGGCTGAGTTAAAGGCCCGGTTTATCCAGAATTTCAAGGACACGTGCAAGAAGCCCATGTCAATTATGGACTTAGCCGCCTGTGTCCAAGAAGAAGGTGAATCAACAACCCATTGGGTGCGCCGGGTCTCGGCAATCCTACATTCATCGGATCGCATCAACGCCGATACAGCAGTCTTGACGTTGGAAGGAAATTGCCGGTTCACGCCTCTGAAGCTGAAGCTAGGACGACTCAAGCGTCACTTCAATGACATGGGAACGCTTATGGCAGCTCTGGTTAAGTATGCCGACTCTGATAGTACCAAGGACCCCGAGTCTGATGATGAAAAGCCGGGAAAGGGAAAGAAGAGCGGCAGCACCAAAGGGCAACACCATAACCCGGCGGGCCATGGAAACAATGGTAAGCGTAAAGCGGATAACAGTTTAGATTTTCTGGCTAACACCAACACACAGAATAATGGTCAACGTCGTAAGGGTAAACCGCCCCCGTGGAGTGGAGGATCAGGTGTCAATCTTGAGCGCCTGTTAAACCAGCCTTGCCCAAGGCACGTGACGCGAGAAAGGCCAGCTACGCACCTATGGAAGGATTGATTTATTATGCGGGAGTTCCAAAACTCGGATATTTTCCAATATGATCATGGACCGTCCGGCGGTTCAGGACCTGGTTCTCATGGGCCAGGTTATGGTGGAGGAAGTTCTGGCTCAGGATTTCAAGGTAATCAAGGCGAACATGGCAATCAAGGCAGTCAGGACAACCAGGCGGTTATAATCATCAGGGGAGTCAGCAGCAGCAACAGTCGGGTTACCAGAGCAACCCGAAACAGTTGAATAGTGGGAAATATCATGTCTTCTCCACTAGCATGTGCAAGCATGATCAGAACCTTCATAAAAGGGCAGTGAACTCCGTTGAGTCGGCAGTGCCTCGTTACTTGCGCTAGTCTGAACAGCCCATTGTGTGGAGTCGAGAGGATCATCCGCCCCGGGTTGATAATCCGGGCCATCTGGCATTGGTGGTAGCGCCTCAGGTTGGAGGGTATAAGTTCACTAAGGTGCTCATGGATGGGGGGAGCAGTATCAATATCCTTTATTATGAAACC
This sequence comes from Aegilops tauschii subsp. strangulata, assembly GCF_002575655.3. Lineage (NCBI taxonomy): Eukaryota > Viridiplantae > Streptophyta > Magnoliopsida > Poales > Poaceae > Aegilops > Aegilops tauschii. The sequence goes on from NC_053039.3 coordinate 494,922,629, forward strand.
TTCCGTCGCATGGGGTTGACAGATAAAAATCTTAAACCGTCGAACACTGTTTTCCATGGTGTGGTGCCTGGTAAATCGGCGTATCCAGTTGGTAAGATAGCTCTGGAGGTTGCTTTTGGAGATGATCATGATTCAAGATCAGAGACATTGACCTTTGAAGTAGTGAAAATCAAGAGCCCTTATCATGCCCTGTTTGGACGGCCAGCTTATGCTAAGTTCATGGCAAGGCCCTGTTATGTTTATCTGCAGCTCAAGATGCCAGGTCATAAGGGGACCATCACGGTACATGGGAGACGTAAGATAGCTTTGGAATGTGAAGAAGGTGATGCGGCCTATGCTGAGTCGGTTTGTGCAACAGAGGAGTTGAAGTTCTACAAGGACAATGTTGATCCGGCGGATATGACTTCTTTGAAAAAGGCAACTACAGAGCATGATCCGGCCTTCAAGTTTAAATCGGCTAATGAGACTAAGCTGGTTGATTTTGTTCCTGGCGATTCATCCAAGCAGTTTAGCATCAGCGCTAACCTAGATCCAAAATAGGAAAGCACGATCATCGAGTTCATCCATGAGAACCGGGACATCTTTGCATGGAAACCTTCTAACATGCCTGGTGTACCGAGGGAACTCGCTGAGCACACTCTTAATATCGATCCCAAGTTTAAACCGGCCAAGCGGTTTCTCCGCCGTTTCAATGAAGAAAGGCGCAAGGCCACCTGGTGATGGTAGCCCGGCTCTTGGCAGCAGGGTTTATTGTGGAGGTTTTTCACCCTGAGTGGTTAGCTAACCCGGTGCTGGTACTTAAGAAGAATGGCACTTGGCGTATGTGTGTGGACTACACAGATTTGAACAAGGCTTGTCCAGCTGATCCCTTTGCTCTCCCTCGTATTGATCAAATCATTGATGCTACGGCGGGTTGTGAGCGTCTGAGCTTTCTGGATGCTTATTCTGGTTATCATCAGATCAAAATGGCAGTTAAGGACTAGGAGAAGACAGCTTTTATAACTCCCTTTGGAGCCTTCTACTATTTATCTATGCCTTTTGGGCTCAAGAGTGCCCAGGCGACTTATCAGCGCTGTGTGCAGAATTGTCTTCATAATCAGATTGGGCGCAATGTTCATGCTTATGTGGATGATATTGTGGTGAAGTCCAGAAAAGAGGAGACGTTAATAGATGATTTGAAGGAAACTTTTGATAATCTTTGGGTCTATAAGATGATGCTTAATCCGGCCAAGTGTGTCTTTGGTGTACCGGTAGGCAAGCTTTTGGGTTTTCTAGTGTCTAACAGGGCCATTGAAGCTAATCCGGAAAATATCAAGGCTATTACGTCTCTAGCTAAACCGGCGTGTATCAACGATGTTCAGCGTCTGGCGGGTCGTATTGCAGCGTTGAGCTGGTTTATCAGCTGGTTGGGGGAGAAAGCTATCCCTCTATATCAGATGATGAAAAAGACAGACAATTTTGTCTGGAGTGATGCTGCTAATGCGGCGTTTGAGGACTTGAAGAAGCAGTTAGCTGAGCCACCTGTCCTTGCTGCTCCGGTCGATAAAGAGCCGTTGTTATTGTATGTGGCTGCCAATGCCCAGTCTGTCAGTGTGGCCATTGTGGTTGTCGGAGTAAATGTCCACGGGTAGCCTAACCGACTGCCCCTGGTTCTTCTGAAGAAATTATCAGGCCTTCGGGCCTCCAAGCACTCCAAGCATTGGGCCGCCTTCCCTGGCCGGCTACCTCTGAAGCCGACTCCCGGAAGGCGACCCAGCCTCAGCAACCTCTCCCCGGGACGACTACGGGGTCGCCGACTCTAAGAAGCCGGCCAAGAAGAACGCCGACTCCAAGAAGCCGGCCGGGACAACAACCACCAAAGCCACACCCACATAACGGTGACAAGACGGGGTGTGGCCACAGTGCGGCCCACTACCCCCGAGGCCCGAGGCAGGCATGGCCACAGGAGGCCGTACGGGATGACCGTCTCCTGTTCGGCTTGGCACTGTAGCCATGCCAGCCTCAACGTCATCCACGACCGACTCCTGTACGGCCCGCAGGCGCCGGGCCCCTTTCGCCAGAGAGAGACGCGGAGGCGGCCCGGCCTCCCCCAGTCGACCGAGGGTGTAGCCGGCCCCCAGAAGCCGGCTACCCCCTTCCTCGAAGCAGGAGCCCCATTTAGAAGACAAGACGAGGTGAGGCTACAGTGAGAGCCCCCGAGGCGGCCCACTGTAGCCATGCTTACCTCGACAAAGCCCTCGTCATCAGAGGCGAGGCTACAGTAAGCAGCCGCCGACAAGACCCTAGGCGGTGGGGCCGACCTGTCGACCAAGAAGCCGGCAGCCGGCGGGACCCAACAGCCGGCAGAGAAGCCGGCGAGCGTAGACACTGACGGCTGGGACCAGAGCCCAGCCGGATTACCATTGTACCCCCGGGGGGTAGGCCTATATAAACCCCCCGGAGCACCCATGCAAAGGGTTAGCTTCTGAACATAGCACACGCACCATAGAGATAGAGAGAAGCAAGAGCTAGCCTTGTTCTTCTTCTCCCTTGAACCCAACAGCTCTAGGAGCAATTGTAGCTACCTTTCCTTGATCTAGTGATCATGCGGAGACCCCGTAGAGCAGGACTAGGGGTGTTATCTCCTCGGAGAGCCCCGAACCTGGGTAAGATCCGCCGGCGTGCATGTCTTCGCCTCATCCCGTTTCCAGGCACCGGCGATGTCTTATTGGCACCCACAATGATAAGCCATCCGTTGGCATATGTCGCACCAACCACCCGACATTTGGCGCCCACCGTGGGGCCAGGTGCACCGTCGTTCGGAGACCTGTTCTGGACGGGAACCCTCTTCCTCCCCCGCGAGCGCAGAGCCTGCTGCGCCCGATGACATTTGCCTCGACGCGCTGCAAGGCGTCGACGACGCCTGCGCAGCGAGCTGCCTCGCCGATCTGCTCGGCGAGACTCGCATCTCCGACGAGCCTGCGTCCGACGCAGGCACCGACTACCCCGAGAACCGCCTCGTCAGCCTCCTCGACCAGCTTCACGTCTCCAGCGAGCCTGCTGCAGACATGGAGTCGGTCGGCTCCACCGACCCGATGCTCATCGACTCCGACACAGCATCGCTTCACGCCTACCCCTCCGACGTGGTGGTCTTCGACGACCCCCTCCCTCGAGCTGACAGCGGCAGCAGCGCTGTCACCGAAGTGCTGGTCATCAGCCACGTCGCCAACTCGGGCGAGAATGCCCACGACGCCTTGCAAGCAGCAATGCACGACCTCTCCGTCCCCATCCCGGCCGACGCCGACGCCGAGACCCTGGAGGCACGTCGCCTTGCCCTCATCGCGGAGGGCCAGAAGATAGCCTCCATGAGACGCCTCACCGAGGCCCACCAGCGCGAAGTCGACCGCGCCGCCTTCGGTACGCCGATGCCTAGTGGCCCGAGCCGAGCCGGCTTCGTCCAGAAGCGCGGCGCGGCCGTCGCCAGCATGCTGGGGGCAGATCGCCCCATCTACGCCACCCCGCTCGAGAATCTGCGAGCCGCTCAGGCGGCTGCAGAAGAGCTCAATGGGCTGGGAGCCGATGAGCTCCCCTACATGGCAAGACAGATCCAGCAGCTGATCGACGCGGCTGCAGAACGGCACGAAGCCGGCGCCCGTGTTGATAGTCATCCCCCCCGCCGGGAGCATGCCGCGACGTCCCGCTCGCCGACTGCGAGCGGCGCGCGCCAGAAGAAAGACAAGGAGCCGGCTGCGAGCCGCAGCCGGACTCGCATTACCATCGAGCGCGACGCGGAAGGCCACCCTCGAGCGGTTGAACACCAAGGAAATCTGCCTCCTCCCCCGCCTCGAAGAGAAAGACGCCTCACTCCGCCGCCTATCACACACCCGACTCTTGGCGACCGACTCGGCCGCCGAGAAGGAGTCGGCGAGAACGACGCCCGCCACAGGATCGACCGCCTTGCTCGATCCTTGGCGTTAGAAGAAGAAGACGATGTCGGCCCGCCATGCTTTGGCCCCCGCATCCGCGACGAGCCCTTCCCCAAAGGGTTCTCGCTCCCCAGAGACACGCCCAAGTACAACGGCTCGGTGAAGCCGGAAGATTGGCTCATCGACTACTCCATGGCCGTCAGCATAGCCAACGGCAATCGGCGCGTCGCCGTGAAGTACGTCCCCCTCATGCTGCAAGGCACGGCGCGCACATGGCTCAACAGCCTCAAACCCTACAGCATCAACAGTTGGCTGGACTTCACCGAAGTCTTCGTCCGCAACTTCACCAGCACCTACAAGCGGCCTCCCAAGCCTCGCCAGCTCTCCCTCTGCGTCCAAGGGCCCAACGAGTCGACCCGCGACTACCTCATGCGATGGGCCGAGCTCCGCAACTCCTGCGAGGGAGTGCACGAGGTCCAGGCCATCGAGTACTTCACCGCCGGGTGCCGAGAGGGCACCCTCCTCAAGCACCGACTCCTCTGCGACGAGCCGGCTACCCTCGATGAGTTGCTGGTCATCGCGGACAAGTACGCCACAGCTGACTCCTCAATGAAAACGGAGCTCCGAGTGGACGCCTCGGGGAAAGTGATTGCTCCGGCTCCTAAGACGCCGGCTGGCGACCCTAATCGGCGCCCCTACCAGAACGACCACAAGCGCAAGGCCCCCATGCCGACTTCCTCCAGTCGGCAGGTGGCCACAGTTGAAGACGAGCAGCCCGAAGAACGGCCCGCTCCGAAGAAGAAGGGTGGAAGGCCGGCTTGGCAGCCGTCTTTCTCCTACGAACAAGCTCTCGACGCCCCTGCAAGTTCCACAGCGGCGCGAAGCCGTCCAACCACACAACCCGGAAATGCCTCTGGCTCACCCGCATCACCAAGGGCGAGGGGATGTTGCCGCCTCCGCCTCCCGGCCCGCCGCCTCCAGCCCCCCAGCAGCCGGCGGCTCGGCCGGCAGTCGGCGCCATCCAAGACGAATTTCCCGAAGAGCACGCCGCCTACGTCGTCTTCACCAGTCAAGCCGACGACAAGCGCAGCCGACGCCGACAGCATCAAGAAGTGAATGCAGTCGCCACTAACACTCCCGAGTTCATGCACTGGTCAGAAAAACCAATCAGCTGGAGCCAGGCCGACCACCCAGAGGTGATGCCTTCGCTTGGCTCCTATGCAATGGTCTTGGATGTCACCCTCGCGACGGAGAGGCGAGCTGCCAGATTTTCCCGCGTCCTGATAGTCGGCGGAAGCAGTATCAACATACTGTACCGCGATACCATGGAGAAGCTGAACGTCAAAGCGAAGCAGCTCATGCCGAGCCGCGCCGTTTTCCATGGTATCGTCCCTGGCCTGTCTTGCTCCCCAATCGGCAAGATCAAAATGGATGTTCACTTCGGAGACAAAGATCATTTTCGCCGAGAAGCAATATGGTTCGAGGTAGTGGATTTGGAGAGCCCCTATCATGCACTGCTCGGCCGACCTGCCCTGGCCAAGTTCATGGCTGTGCCCCACTACGCCTACCTGAAGATGAAGATGCCGAGCTCGAAGGGGATCATCACGGTAGCCGGCGACTACAAGAAGTCCATCGAGTGCGCCATGGCCAGTAGCCGGCTGGACGAGTCCCTCGTGGTGGCAGAAGAGAAGAAGATGTTGGAATGGGTTGTGGCCATGGCCGGCAAGCAGCCGGCCTTGTCCCCCAACCCCAAGGATTGTGATGCGCAGGGCTCCTTCCAGCCTGCCAAAGAGACGAAGAAGATACCTCTGGACCCGGAGAACCCGGAGAGGTTCGCTGTCATTGGGGCAAACTTGGACAGTAAATAGGAAGGCGAGCTCGTCGACTTCCTCCGTGAGAATCGAGACATCTTTGCATGGTCCCCAAAGGACATGCCGGGTGTCCCGAAGGATTTCGCCGAGCACAAATTACATGTCCGAGCTGATGCGAAGCCGGTCAAGCAGCCCCTCCGCCGACTGTCAGAAGAGAAGCGAAGAATTGTGGGAGAAGAGATAGCCCGGCTCCTTGCCGCTGGCTTTATCATGGAAGTGTTCTTTCCAGAGTGGCTAGCCAACCCAGTTCTGGTTCTGAAGAAGAATAACAAGTGGCGTATGTGTATAGACTACACCAGTCTGAACAAGGCCTGCCCAAAGGATCCGTTCTCTCTGCCACGGATTGACCAAGTGATAGACTCCACAGCCGGATGCGAGCTGTTAAGTTTTTTGGATGCGTACTCAGGGTACCATCAGATCAAGTTGGACCCAGCTGACCGCCTGAAGACTGCCTTCATCACACCCTTTGGAGCTTTCTGCTACCTGACTATGACATTCGGCTTGAGGAATGCCGGTGCCACTTTTCAGCGTTGCATGCAGAAATGCCTCTTGAAACAACTCGGCAGAAATGCCCACGTCTATGTCGACGACATTGTGGTGAAGACAGAGAAGCGCGGTACCTTGCTGGAAGACCTGAAAGAAACATTCGCCAACTTGCGCCGATTCCAAATCAAGCTCAACCCCGAGAAGTGCGTGTTCGGAGTGCCAGCCGGCCAGCTAGTTGAGAAGGCTCTCCCCCTGTACCAACTCATGAAGAAGTCCACTCACTTTGAGTGGAACGACCAAGCCGACCAAGCCTTCCATGAGTTGAAGAAAATACTGACCACTCCGCCTGTCCTGGCGGCGCCGACTGAGAAGGAGCCCATGCTCCTCTACATCGCCGCGACTAGCCGAGTCGTCAGCACTGTTGTTGTGGTCCAGCGCCCGGAGGAAGGCCGAGCCCAGCTAGTCCAGAGGCCGGTGTACTATCTCAGCGAAGTGCTATCCAGCTCAAAGCAAAACTACCCGCACTACCAGAAGATGTGCTATGGGGTGTACTTCGCTGCCAAGAAACTGAAGCCCTACTTCCAAGAGCACCCCATCACGGTCGTATGCACTGCCCCACTCGCCGAGATCATAGGCAGCCGGGATGCATCCGGCCGGGTGGCAAAATGGGCCATTGCATTGGCGCCCTACACAATCTTCTACCAACCCCGCACCGCCATCAAGTCGCAAGCATTGGCTGACTTCCTCGTCGACTGGGCCGAGACCCAGTACCTACCGCCGGCTCCCGACTCTACCCATTGGCGGATGCACTTTGACGGGTCCAAGATGCACACCGGCTTGGGAGCCGGCATCGTCCTCACCTCTCCCAAAGGCGACAAGCTCAAGTACACGCTGCAGATCCACTTCGCCGCCTCCAACAACGTGGCCGAGTACGAGGCGCTCGTACACGGACTCCGGCTAGCCAAAGAGCTTGGCATACGCCGGATCCTGTGCTACGGCGACTCAGACTTGGTGGTCCAGCAATCGTCTGGCGACTGGGACGCCAAGGACGCGAACATGGCGAGTTATCGATTCCTCGTCGAGCAGATCAGCGGATACTTCGAGGGGTGCGAGTTCCTCCACGTGCCAAGGGCCGACAACGACCAAGCAGATGCCCTAGCACGGATCGGCTCCACCCGACAAGCCATACCGACTGGCGTCTCCCTCCAGCGCCTCCTCAAGCCATCTCCAGAGTCAGATTCCATCTTCGTACCACCTGCGCCAGATACAGCCGGATCCGACTGGAGAAACCCCGCAGGCGGCACGGGGACTTCGACAAATGGCCCGGGGACTGCCGTAGTCGCACCCGGCCCGGGGACTGCAGCAGTCGGCCCGGGGACTACAACGACACAAGAAGCAGTGGCCGACTCACCCAACCCACCCACCCGAGTCATGGTGGCTACATTAACAGAAGAAGAAGTCACAGCTCCCTCATGGGCCCAGCCCATCCTCAAGTTCCTAGTCAGCAGAGAGCTGCCGGCTGATGAGATCTCAGCAAGACTAGTGCAACGACGAGCCGCAGCATATACAATAATCAACAGAGAGCTTGTGAAGCGCAGCGTCACTGGAGTCTTCCAGCGTTGTGTCGAGCCAGAAAAAGGAGTGGCAATCCTCAAAGACATCCACCAAGGCGAATGCGGCCACCACGCAGCCTCAAGATCACTTGTGGCCAAGGCTTTCCGCCATGGTTTCTTCTGGCCGACTGCCTTGGAGAATGCTAAAGAAATAGTCAAGAGCTGCAGAGGATGCCAAGTTTTTAGTTCCAAGCAACACCTGCCGGCTTCTGCACTCAAGACCATTCCCCTTGCTTGGCCTTTTGCCGTCTGGGGACTGGACATGGTGGGCCCTTTCAAGACAGCCCGTGGCGGCTTGACGCATCTACTTGTCGCTGTGGACAAGTTCACAAAGTGGATCGAAGCAAAGCCGATCAAAAAGCTGAACGGGCCGACTGCCGTGACATTCATCACCGACATCACTACTCGGTACGGCGTGCCGCACAGCATCATCACCGACAACGGCACGAACTTCGCCAAAGGAGCACTGGCACGTTTCTGCGCGACGCAGGGCATCCGACTGGACTTAGCATCCGTTGCCCACCCGCAGTCAAACGGCCAGGTCGAGCGAGCAAATGGACTCATCCTCTCCGGCATCAAGCCCCGACTGGTTGTACCACTGGAGCGATCGGCTGGCTGCTGGCTCGAAGAGCTGCCGGCTGTCCTCTGGAGCCTGCGCACTACACCCAACAAGTCAACCGGCTTCACTCCATTTTTCCTCGTGTACGGTGCCGAGGCTGTCATCCCAACAGACATCGAGTTCGACTCGCCTCGGATCACCATGTACACGGAGGAGGAGGCCAAAGAAGCAAGAGAAGACGGCGTGGACCTACTGGAAGAAGGCCGGCTGCTAGCACTCAGCCGGTCCGCCATCTACCAGCAAGGGCTGCGCCGCTACTACAACCGCAAGGTCAAGCCAAGATCCTTCCAAGAGGGCGACCTTGTGCTCCCGCTGATCCAGCGAACAGCCGGCCAGCACAAGCTCTCGGCCCCTTGGGAAGGCCCCTTCGTCGTCAGCAAGGCACTCGGCAACGACTCCTACTATTTGATCGACGCGGAAAAACCAAGAGCACGCAAGAGAGATGACTCCGGCAAGGAGTCGGAGTGACCATGGAACGCAAACCTCCTGAGACGATTTTACAGTTGAAAGCAGTATGTATCATGCTACCCCTTTTTTGTATTAAGTACAAACCAACAGGCCCCCCGAGCAGTACTTGGGGACTGCCCTTGTTTATCTATGAATGACAAGTGTCATATCCATGAATGTATTATTACATTTTGAACTCTTGTCTGGCACCGGGTTCGACTAGTCGGCCCGGGGACTAGCCGCCTTGAGCTATATTGAAAGTTCTACCTGAAGTCAGAAAAGTAGTGTGCCGGCTCCCGAGTCCCCTCTTGTTGAAAGTCGCAGCTCGAAGAACCGACTGTCCGACTAGCAAGAGGCAAGGCAGAAAGGACGCCCACACGAAAAATGGCTAAGGAACAACGAACCTATATAGCAAAGAGACGGCCTCCAAACATGCCTGCCGGCTGCCAGAACAGCCGGCTGGCCGGCTTCCTAAACACTTAGCTTTAGTCCAGCAAAGCTAAAGTACTCCTCCCCACCCCCAATTGGCCAAGCACTCCTCCAGCTACAGATTGCAGAGCAACTGTTGGACTGGGGAGGCGGCAACCAAGGGAGGGCGGCAAAGGAAACAGCAGAAGGACAAAAAGCAAAAGTACAAGGAAAGGCCAAATGCATAAGTTATATATACACATAAAGCCCCCAACAGGCTGGCAACAGACATAAGTTCGAATACACCCAGTGGGTGGAATTGTGCAGACTTAACCAAACATTGTTCCTAAAGTAACAAGACAGGAAAACAAAAGATGCCAGACTAGGGCGCGGCGCGGAGGCCGAGCTGGTCGGTGGAGACGGCCCCGGCGGCTGAAGAAGTGGCCGCCTAGCGGGTCTCGGCTTGACCACCACCAGCGGCAGGCGACGCACTCGCTCGCGACGTAGTGCTGGAGGTACGGTCAGGCTGAGGCTGGCAGGCTGCCCCACCAGCCGGCTCGGCGTCTTCACCCTCCTCCTCCTCCTCTTCGCCCTCGTCGCTGGAGTCGATCTCCTCCGCCGAGTCCTCACCGTCCGCCGGGTTCAGCCCGAACCAATCCTCCGGCTGGGCGATACCGTTGTCATCTACCTCGGGGGCGAAGACACTGGTGTCGGTGTAATCGGCGATCGCCGAAGCCCGCCGGATGATAGCCGGCCGCACCGGCTCCAGCTCTGTGTCGGCTTGCTGCCGCCAGGTAGCCAGCTGATCCAGGCTCAGGCCGGGATACCAGGCCTTGACGAACTCCAGCGCCCGCCTGGCGCCGGAGCGAGCCGCCGAGGCCTTCCAAGCCTCGAAGCGGCCGACTGCCACCTCCAGCCAGTCGACAGTCCAGCTGGGGGTGCGAGGAACCACTTGGCCGGGCCAGAGGGCAGCCAAGACTTGCGCCCCGGCACGCTGAAGCCGACGGAGCAGTCGGTGAGCCGGCTGGATGCGGGCCTGGATCGCCAGGAGCTGCTCCTCCAGCGAGCGGCCGGCGGTTGGCGAGATCTCAAAGCCAGCCTGCCTTCGCGCTTGGCGACGGGCCTCGATGGTCTGGTTGGCGATAGTAGAATAGCCAGGGAAATATTCTGCGCAAGAAAGAAGAAGAAAAGGAGAAAAGAGCACCAAATCAGAAAAAGAGCCAAAGTGGCAGATGGCAAGAAAGGACGAAGAGGTAGGCGGCTTACCGTCAACCATATCTTCGATCTAGCCATAGCCAGAGACCAGAGTCTGCCTGGCCTCAGCCCAGCCAGCCGCCTCCGTCTCGTACTCGGCCTGGAGGGCGGCTTCGCGGTCCTGCACCACCTTCAGGGCCGCCTTGTGGCCTTCCTCCTGGTCGGCCAGCTTCTTGACCAGGCGGTCGCGCTCCTGCACCAAGGCGGCGAGCTCGGCATCCTTGGCGCGAAGGGCAGTCTGAGACTCTCCCAGCTGTGCCCTCAGACTGGCGTTGGCCGCTGCAGGGACGGCAGAAGAAGAAAGAACAGTAAGAAGAAGTCGTCAAGGAAGATCCGACCCGACTGCTCAGTAGTCGGCCCGAATCTCGGGGACTACACCCAGTGGGTGCGCTGACGCGCCCCCACATGAGATAAAGAACAAATCACGTACCTCGGCTCTCAGTAAGGTCGGCGGTCTTCTGAGTCAGCTCCCGAGCCTGGGAGTTGAAGGCGGCCGCTCGAAGGTTGTGGTAGTCCTGCAAGATGGACAGAAGACCGAAGTAAGAACAAAAATAGCAAAGGCAAATCCACCAAGAAGTTCCAAGCCGCCTGCTCAGCAGCCGACTCGGAACTCGGGGACTACACCCAGTGGGTGCGCTGACGCGCCCCCACGGAAGAAATCAAGATCAAGAAGAAATCAAGGTCAAGAAGAAGCAAGATGGGAATACTAACCCGGATGGCCTCCCGCGTCGCGAGGAACTCGTCGGTGAACTGCCTCAGCGCCGCAGCTTGGCCCTGGAGCCGGGTCCGGACGTCCTGTGCAGCCACGTTCACCACGGCCGTCCCTCCACCTGGCGTCCACCCCAAGGTAGCGCTGGTCGCCTCCGCATCCCGGGCCGACGAGCTGGAGCCCACGGCCGGCTGCGGCTCCGACGCGGCCTTCTGTGGCTCCGACGCGGCCTTCCCCGCGCGCCGGCTCGACGGAATCCGGGCCGCCATCTCAGCCCTCGCGGCCGGCTCACCCCCCACCGACTGTGCAGGCGGCGGATCAGGCCGGCCGCCTTGAGCCGCCCCAGTTGGCGGGGTCGGCACCGGCGCCCTCTCCAGGATGATGACGTCGTCGCTTCCCCCCAGCCCTGGCTGGTCACCGCTGGCTCCCTCTGGCGAGGGCTCCATGTCCCCAGGCGCCATGACGCGCAGTGGGGTGACCATCAAAACCTCCCCCGCCGCCGCAGCCTCTGCTTGGGCCCTGGCTGCGGCATCGGCGAGTGCCTTCGCCGCCTCCTCCTCCCGTGCCGCCTGGGCGGCGGCCGCCCTCCGTGCCTTCGCCTCTTGCGCCTCTCGCTCCGCCCGCGCCTCCCGCGCGTTCCTTTCTGTCGCCTCCTGAAGGTCGGCGCGGGGGTCCACGCGGCGGGTGGTGCTCCCAGAGCCCCTCGGCGACTCAACGACGGAGGCGGCAGCAGCCCGCTCAAGCGACAACGGAGCTCTGATCATTGAAGAAAAAGACAAGGGTTCAAGAACCACTAGAGAAAAGAAAGAAAAAAGAGTATACGAAAGAAAGTGAACTTACGCCGACACGGTCTGCGGTTGCTTCACCGTCTTGCGGAAGCGAGCCGCCTTTGCGGCCGCCTCCTCCCGCCTGGTGGCTGCCGCCCCGCCTCTGGGCTTCTTCGTTCGGCTGCCGAACAAACCCTGGGCGGCGCGACGCTTTTGACCTCCACCCCGAGCAGGCAGCGCGGCGGAGGAACCCGCGCCGCGTTCAGATGCCGGCTGGCGGCGCGGGACGACTTCGGCCTCATCGTCGTCCGGCCAGTCGTCAAAGGTAACTCCGAGCCCGGAGCCGCCTGCTTCGCCGCCGGCTTGGCCACCACCCGGCTCGACGTCGTCGTCCATACCGGCCACCCCCAGGTCGGGGTCCTCCAGATCGTGTTCGGTCCGGTCGGGGACAAATCGGCGCTCCGAGTCTGACCCGCCGGCCGGCCGAAGCAGAGGGCTTTGTCGAAAAGCAAACCGACTAAGTTAGAATCGGCTAAGAGGAACTCGGCAACAAAGCGAAGAGAGAGAGAAAGAGACAAGGAGAACATACCGTAGGCGGCGGATTGGCTCGGCTATACGGTTCCTTGCCGAACTGCCACTCTTCGGTGAGTTTGCAGTTCGCAAGGTAGTTCACCATATAGGCGACCTCTTCGCGCGACATCTCCTTGGTACACATTCGGCTCGGATCGAGCTGGCCGCTCATCTGACAGATCAGATGAGGCCAGCTCTGGAGCGGAAGAACCCGGCGCGTGACGAACGCGGCCAGAAGGTCGGGCCCCGTCAAGCCCTCTGCCTGGGTCAGCTCCCGCACTCGGGCGACGGCGGCGGACCCGGCCGGCGTCAGAGTCACGGCCCGGAAGGACCACCGGGGCCGCCTGCCCTCCGGTGGGCCGGCTACGTAAGCCGGCAGGTTGATGTAGTCGCCCCGCGGGGCGATGTTCCGCACATAGAAGTACGATTCTTGCCACTTCTTCATCGATTGGATCAGCGTGATGACGGGGAAGGGGTTGTCGGCGACCGATCTCCGTGACGCGATGAAGGCGCCAGTCTGAGCCGGCACGCCCCGCATGCGCGTGCCCAGCTTCGACTGGAAGAACTCCCCCCAGAGCTCAAGGGTGGGGAGGACGCCGAGGTAGCCCTCGCACAGGGTGACGAAGGCGGACAGCAGCACCACCGCGTTTGGGGTGAGATGGTGCGGTTGGAGCTGATAGAAGTCGAGCCAGGAGCAGAAGAAGGCGCTCGCTGGCAGGCCGATGCCACACAAGAAGTGCGAGCGGAAGACCACCCGCTCGCCCTCCCGCGGCTCCGGCGTAATTTCCCTCGCCGGCGCAAGGGGGACCTCCACCTTGTCCGCGGCCGGCAGCCGCCGAGTATTGCGGAGGAACTCGACATGGTCTTCGTGCACGTTGGAGCCGTCCCAATCCCCGCCATACTGCTCCGTGGCGGGAGGCATGGCAAAAACTAGCGCGGCGGCGGAGGAACGTGCGGTGGAAGAGCGCGGCGGCGAGGCGCTGTTGCAAGAAACGGAGAGCGAAGAAGATGGTGGAAGTAGGAGGAGCGTGCGAGGGCCTGCCGCCCTCCACCTCCCCCTACTTATAGCTTCGCGAGGCGAGGCCGAAGAGGCCGGACGTGGGGGGAGACGTGGGATTAACTGCGCCCATTCCCCCCACGCCCCACGATTATTGCACCCTAAAGGCGAGCCGAAACTGCCGCAAGGAGACGTGCGGGCGGTTTCGGGATACAGAGAATCCGCGCCTGGGCCCGGGCGCGGACGTGGCGGGCCCCCGCCCTGCGGCGACGTCCCGTCATGCGCGTGGGCTGGCAGGCTTTCTGGCCGAGGGAGGCCACGTGGTTCGCAGACAGCAAGTGGCCGGCCCACGGCCCGGAGCACACGCTAGCGAGCTCCCGCCCTCCGACTCCGGAGTTTTCGACCAAGGCGGCACGCCTAACTAAAGCCGGCTCCCAGCTGCCGACTTGTCAAGATAGGAAGCTGATCGAGCTTCTCAACCCCTACTCCACCTCGAAGCCCAATCAGCTTCGGGGACTACTGTCGGAGTAAATGGCCACGGGTAGCCTAACCGACTGCCCCTGGTTCTTCTGAAGAAATTATCAGGCCTTCGGGCCTCCAAGCACTCTAAGCATTGGGCCGCCTTCCCTGGCCGGCTACCTCTAAAGCCGACTCCCGGAAGGCGACCCAGCCTCAGCAACCTCTCCCCGGGACGACTACGGGGTAGCCGACTCTAAGAAGCCGGCCAAGAAGAACGCCGACTCCAAGAAGCCGGTCGGGACCACAACCACCAAAGCCACACCCACATAACGGTGACAAGACAGGGTGTGGCCACAGTGCGGCCCACTACCCCCGAGGCCCGAGGCAGGCATGGCCACAGGAGGCCGTACGGGATGACCGTCTCCTGTTCGGCTCGGCACTGTAGCCATGCCAGCCTCAACGTCATCCACGACCGACTCCTGTACGGCCCGCAGGCGCCGGGCCCCTTCCGCCAGAGAGAGACGCGGAGGCGGCCCGGCCTCCCCCAGTCGACCGAGGGTGTAGCCGGCCCCCAGAAGCCGGCTACCCCCTTCCTCAAAGCAGGAGCCCCATTTAGAAGACAAGACGAGGTGAGGCTACAGTGAGAGCCCCCGAGGCGGCCCACTGTAGCCATGCTTACCTCGACAAAGCCCTCGTCATCAGAGGCGAGGCTACAGTAAGCAGCCGTCGACAAGACCCTAGGCGGTGGGGCCGGCCTGTCGACCAAGAAGCCGGCAGCCGGCGGGACCCACCAGCCGGCGGAGAAGCCGGCGAGCGTAGACACTGACGGCTGGGACCAGAGCCCAGCCGGATTACAATTGTACCCCCGGGGGGTAGGCCTATATAAACCCCCCGGAGCACCCATGCAAAGGGTTAGCTTCTGAACACAGCACACACACCGTAGAGATAGAGAGAAGCAAGAGCTAGCCTTGTTCTTCTTCTCCCTTGAACCCAACAGCTCTAGGAGCAATTGTAGCTACCTTTCCTTGATCTAGTGATCATGCGGAGACCCCGCAGAGCAGGACTAGGGGTGTTATCTCCTCGGAGAGCCCCGAACCTGGGTAAGATCCGCCGGCGTGCATGTCTTCGCCTCATCCCGTTTCCATGCACCGGCGATGTCTTATTGGCACCCACAATGATAAGCCATCCGTTGGCATATGTCGCACCAACCACCCGACAGTGGTAGAGCGCAAGGAGGCTGGCAAGGAGTATCCGGTTCAACGACCAGTTTATTATATCAGTGAAGTGCTTATTGAGTCCAAGCAGAGGTACCCACATTGGTAGAAGTTGGTCTATGGAGTTTTCATGGCAAGCCAGAAGCTTAAGCAGTATTTTCAGGGTCATCCCATCACTGTGGTCAGTTCTGCCCCTTTAGGAGATATAATCCAGAACAGGGAAGCAACTGGCCGGGTTGCCAAGTGGGCCATTGAGCTTGGACCTCACGGGTTAAAGTATATGCCTCGTACGGCAATCAAGTCCCAAGCGCTTGTGGATTTCATCAATGACTGGACGGAGTTACAGCGCCGGAAGAAAAGCCAGATAACACTTACTGGACTATTCATTTTGATGGGTCCAGGCAATTGGAGGGCTCGGGGGCTGGAGTCGTGTTAACTTCCCCACGAGGCCTTACTCCATGGTCTTCGAATGGCTAAGGAGATGAATTTAAGCCGGGTTAAGTGCTTTGGTGACTCTGACCTGGTAGCTCACAAGTGTCTGGTACTTGGGATTCCAAGGATCCACTCATGGCGGCGTATCGACGAGAGGTGGATGTTGTGGCTGGTCACTTCAAGGGGTATCAGGTTGATCATGTGGACCGGCGAAAAAATGAAGCGGCAGATGCTTTAAGTCGTTTGGGTTCCCAACGTAAACCGGTGCCACCCAATGTTTTTCTGGATGTCTTGCATAACCCGTCGGTCAAGCTACCTACGGAGGAGGATTTGGCTATTCCTGACCCGGAGGCTCAGTTGGTGGCAGCTATTCATGTTATTCCAGATTGGACAGTCCCATATTTGGCATATATGAACCGGGGCGAGTTACCGGAGGATGAAACTTTGGCCAGGCAGATCGTCCGGCGATCCAAGTCAATGACCATTGTCAACGGAGTATTGCATCGTTGCAGTGTAAAAGGGGAGTTTCAGCATTGCGTATCTCGTGAAGAAAGCTGTGAGATTTTGCGTGAAATCCACGAAGGAGATTGTGGTCACCACACCGGTTCAAAGTCCCTGGTAGCTAAGCTTTTCGTCACGGCTTCTATTGGCCGACGGCTCATGCTGATGCTGAGGACTTGGTGAAAAAGTGTGATGGTTGTCAGAAGTTTTCACGTCGAGCTCATGTTCCGGCTCAAGAATTGAGGATGATTCCAATCACTTGGCCATTTGCAACTTGGGGGCTGGATATGGTTGGGCCCTTTAAGAGGTCCAAGGATAAGAAGACCCACCTTCTGGTGGCGGTTGATAAGTTCACTAAGTGGGTGGAGGCAGAGCCAGTCAGTAAGTGTGAGCAGCCACGGCGGTTCAATTCATCAAGAAGGTGATTTTCTGGTTTGGTTTTCCACACAGCATTATCACTGATAATGGCACTAATCTGTCCAATGGTGCTATGAAAGAATTTTGTCAACGTGAGCACATCCGGCTTGACGTGTCATCAGTGGCTCACCCCCAATCTAATGGTCAAGCGGAGAGAGCAAATCAAGAGATCCTGAGAGGCATCAAGCCCCGGCTTATGGTTCCTTTACAACGGACGCCGGGTTGTTGGGTGGAGGAGTTACCTTCTGTGTTATGGAGCATCAATACCACGCCCAACAGATCTACGGGTTACACACCTTTTTTCATGGTTTATGGAGCAGAGGCGGTTCTCCCTAGTGACATCCGTCATGACTCACCCCGTGTGGCGGCTTATATTGAAGCTGACAATGAGAAAGCATGTCAGGAAGCACTTGACCTGTTAGATGAGGAGCGTGATATTGCAGCGACTCGTTCGGCGATTTACCAGCAAGATCTGCGTCGTTATCACAGCCGTCGGGTTAAAACCAGAACTTTTCAAGAAGGCGATTTGGTGCTCCGACTCATCCAGGATCAGACTGATATGCACAAGTTATCCCCGCCTTGAGAAGGACCCTTTTTGGTCAGCAAGAATCTGCACAACGGGTCATACTACCTTATCGATGTTCGAGAGCACAAAGACTCACGTAAATCGGAGGAGAAGACCCACCAGCCGTGGAATATCGCTCATCTTCGGCCCTACTACATCTGAGCCATAGGCTCCTCTTATGTATATATTCTTGACAATGTATATATTATGATGATCAATATAATAAACCGGCATCCCTGCTAAAGCGGGGCCTCTGCCGTTCTTCCTTAAAAGGTTTTTGGTTACATGGGGGCTTCTGTTTATAAAGCAGAGTTCTAATTACCCATTGATCCGGCTTATAAGTCAAAAGGGGCCAAAGAGAGTGTTGCAAAAGCACAACTCAAACATAGGCAACCATTGAGCACAGCTCAAAATATTGCTCAGGGGCTCTTTGCTTCTACAAGAACAAAGAGTCTATAACCTTGTAATAGGCTATAAAAGCCAGGCTTGGAAGCCAGGTGTATTCACCTAAAACCCCGGGTTATCCTGCCTTTTTAAGTAAGCCACTCCGCCTAGGTAATCCTGGTAAGACCCGTCGAACGTTTGACAAGTCAATCTTATAAAGACCCTGAACTTGTCGTAGTTAAAATGACGATTGGTTAATGTGAGGTCCATCTTATAAGGCTTTGCAAAATGGTTTAACTCAGTGGCCTGGCAGCCCATGAAAAGCCTCGCCTTTTTGCATGTTTTCTTCTTAAATCTTTCTTTTGGCGGTTTATTTTGATGAGGTTTATGTTAATCCGGTGTTTACTTACCCGGTCTGGTTTTTTGCCAAGTACAAAATTACAAGATGACCGGTGTCAATTGACCCGGCTTGGCTTTCAACTATAAGTTGTCAGTGCACGATCAGTTATAATCCGGTGTTTATTAACCCGGTCTGGCTTCGACTACAAGTCGCCAGTATGATATATGGATAATCCGGTGTTTATTACAGCCCGGTACGGCTTTATTATAAACCGGCAAAACATGGGGGGAGTTATCAGTACTCAAGATTTGGGTTATCACCCTTACTACAAAAGGTTGGTAAACCAACGATGTGATTCAATATCACAGGTATGATATATTTCATATTTGATTATTCTTAAGTACAGCCTTGGTTATAAACCCGGGTTATATGTTGGGCATTATGACCCGTCCGGCGGTAAACCGCCACGACACTTTAAACTTGTTGTATGCACAAACAGGTTGAATAAATCTGCTAAGGATCATAAGCAGACATAGCATAATCATGACGGATTAACAGTGTCATGCAAAGTGAATATGCACGATGGCATAGCAGACCAAGTGTTTAAACTAGCCTATTACAAGGCGCTTTGATGCCCAAAAAGATAATTGTTTATCACAAGCATTGCAGTGTGAAGAAACTAAACCGGCCTCCGGATCATGAATCTTCACCATGCTGACTTGAAGGTTGTGGATCATCCTGCGCCGGTTCATCCTCCTCCTCTCCACCCAGTGGAAGTCAATGGTTGCCCAGTCAATCCCAGTTAAGGCTTGGAAGACAACTTCATCACTTATAAGGGTGGACGGTTCAACATCAGGGGCATAGGTATGCTTACGGATTGGCGGGATAAGATTTTGCACATCATAAGTTGGTGCATTAAACCGTTTGTTGTTGGCGTCGTAAATCGACTGGTAATGAGAAAGATCATACTCTTCAGCCAATTTGTTGGCCAATGGGCGCATTTCCTTTGTCAAAGCTCGGAGATCATCATTGTCAAAATCTGATCCGTCCTCCTTCATGCTCGGATAGCCATTTCCCACGTCAGCCGGGTCAAGATCTGGTATCCATGCTTTAGCCCGGGTTAGCGCCGTCAGAGCACCCGCCCTTGCAGCTGATCTTTTTAACTCCTCAAACCGGGCAGGCAGCATCGACAGCCTCTCTAATGTTTCCTTGATCAAGGTTGGGGGCGGTTTGTTATGAGAGGTAGTACAGATGATTCGTTGCGCGCCGGTATACAATTGCTCTATAAGAGTATAGGCAGCCTTCAATTTCTTCTGCATATCAGAGCCCAGATGGGTAATGTGAGATCCTGCATCATTACGCACATCGATAAACCGGTAGTTTATGGGATAATACATGTTAACACCTTATAATAAGGATACTTACCAAACACAGCAGTGGTCATGGCATTTATTTGCCGCTTC
Organism: Aegilops tauschii subsp. strangulata; assembly: GCF_002575655.3. Lineage (NCBI taxonomy): Eukaryota > Viridiplantae > Streptophyta > Magnoliopsida > Poales > Poaceae > Aegilops > Aegilops tauschii. Next base: position 494,942,050 of record NC_053039.3, read on the forward strand.
AAACCAGTCAGTTCTTCTACCACCGGATTAAGGGCTGCTTCTACATCCTCAGCCCTCTTTTGCAGTGTGGTTTTCTCTATGTCCCAGTCTGCCCGCTCCTTCTTGAAGTTTTCCTTCAGTTTCTCCATGGCTGCTAAGGCACTGGTCAGCTCCTCTTTGGCTTTGGAGGCTTCTGCTTGTTGGGACTTGATATTTTCTTGAAGATCAGCATTTTGAGATTCCTTTTTGCTCAGCTCGGCCTGTAAGGGACATACATGTTATGAGTTGGCAGCATATATTTGAAGTACCAAGCACATAACAAGTTATACACTTGGCACTTGGGGGCTAATGCCTATTGCTTCTTATCAAAAATTTCTTGTAAGTCCCAAGATCAATTCAAGTATTATTCTTGGCACTTGGGGACTAATGTATATTTGCTCAATAATACAGTCCCGGTTCATCTTAAAGAGATAAACTGGCCCTTGGAGGCTACACAGGCAAAAGTTGAAAGATTAACACTCTAAAGTCCCGGTTCATCTTGAAAAGATAAACCGGCCCTTGGGGGCTACGCAGGCAAAAGTTGAGGTATTACAAAGTCCTGATTTACATTGGTATCATAAACCGACCCTTGGGGGCTACTGGAGTTGATATTAGAAATTGGACACAAGGGGGAAACAATTATGAAGAGTTAACAGTACTTACCTCATATCGCTCCTTCATCATGTTCACTAAACCGGCTTCATAGTCGCGGCTTGTGTACAGGCGGTTTAAAAATCCAGAATGGATGTCTTGGGCGTTGAGGTGGGCGTAGCTTGACAAATCTGTATTCCACTTGCCCTTGTCCATAGCAGAAAATTCCTCCTTGGCACTATGCTTTGATAAAGCGACAGGATTGCCAGGGGTGGTGTGGCCGACGCCGATAATCATAATGTCATCCGCTTTGTCATCAGCCACTTTGACTGGGCTTGGCAGTTATCAGCAACTTTAGCTGGGCTTGGCAGGTCAGCAGCATGGCCTGTGGGATCATCTTCCATCTGTTCAGCACAAGTTTCATGGTGTTGCGGTGGCGGATCATCAAGAATAGCGTCGTTCAAACTGATCTGGGATTTTTTCCAGTTCAGTGGCCGGGTTATTGTTAGCCGGTTTATTCAATTTGGCCTTTTTACTGTGTCTGGGCTTGGCACTGAAAGGAATCAATACAAAGGTTTTTTACAGTGAGTAAACATAAAATATTAAGAGTTAATTTGAGTATGCTTACCCAGGAACCGTTTTGAGGGTTGGCAGTTGCGTCTCTGTTGATTCGCCAGAAGAGGAATGGGAAGCTCCCTGATAATTTGAATCAGACGGAGTAAGAGGTTGCTGGAAATAACCCGCCTTAGGATAACGTGGGTCAGAAGTATAAGAGACCTCTGGGTGACATTTACGAACCGGCGTGTTCGGTAAACCGGACAAAGTTACCACATGGCCGCTATGCCGGGTCGTGCGGCGAGCTTCATGTTGTTGTTTCTTCAAAAGAAAGTTTGGATCCATGTGAGCTAGAGGGTGAGAAAATCTTACTTTCCGGTTTGCTTGACGTGTTTTCGGAGTTGGCAGAGCTTCTGAGCCGGAGGAAAGAATAATTACCTCTACGTCACCAGCTTGACTAGCCTCTGCGTCCTCCTGATAATAATCATTAGCATTAAGGTGTATGAAGAAGGAACCAAGTGAATCAAGTTCTACCTCTGACTCGTGATTTTCATCGTCATCGTCAAAGTTTAAATCGGTGGAGTCGGTGGTTTTCTTTTTGGCAGGCTTCTTGGTAACCTTGGTCTTGACACGAGGGGTTTTTGCCGGTTTATCCTGCGGCTTCTTCTTCGAGAACGGATCATCACCCTGTCAAAGATCGGCAAAAGTTATAAGGGAATAGTTAAAAGGGACGGATTAAAAATGAGAGTTACGCAGTTCTTACAGCTGGCGGTTTATTGGAAACACAAAAAGGACTAAGGCCTGTTTTACTGCATTCGGCCACCGGTTCATCCAACATCTTCTTAACAGCCTCAGTAACTTCAGCATCAGATAGCTGGATGTCAATATGGCGTTGAGGCTCTTTTAAGTCCCCTGTGTACTCACACATTAAACCGGGGCGACGGCTTAAAGGCAAGATACTCCAAGAAACCCAGCAACGGACAAAGTCGACGACTGTTAAACCATTGGCCATAAAGGCTCGGAGCTTCGAAAGCTGTGGTGCATATTTGGCTCATTCTTTTGCGCTAAGTCGTTGGGGAAACGAATGAGTACTGGTAAGCCGGTGAGCATGATAATCTTCAGCTGGAGATGTATCTCGGCAATAGAACCAAGTCTGATTTTCTTCAGCTGGAGATGTATCTCGGCAATAGAACCAAGTCTGATTCTAGTCTTTGGGGTGACTATGATGCTTAGCATGAGGGAAACTGACATCTTTTCTCTTCTGAATTGAAACCCCGCCAAGTTCAGTATTGGGCCCATCTGTAAATTCAGTACGGCGGTTCAAATAGAAGAAATCCCTGAACAGTTCAACAGTGGGTTCTTCTTGCAGATAAGCTTCGCAAAACACTTGAAAGTTACAAATATTGGACACAGAGTTAGGCCCAATATCTTGAGGGCGGAGTTGGAAGCTAGCAAGCACATCACAAAAAAAATTTGATCCGGGAGGGCTAAACCCTCGTCCCAGATGATCAACAAACACAATCGCTTCTCCATCCTTGGGCTCAGGAAGATTTTTTTGGACCAGGTGCTCTCCAGTGGATGACTTCCTTTTTTGCTAAAGCGCCAGTTGCGGCCCATCCATTCAGTTGTTCTTCAGTAACTCGGGAAGGAACCCAGTTGCACGCATAAAAAGACTTGGCCATTTGAATAACAACCTGAAGGAAGGTTTGTGCCGGTTTAAGATTCATAATTACGAAGCATAAAGTGTTACAGGTTAAGAGACAGAAGTTATTCAAACATGCGAGATTGTTAAACCAGAAATTGATGTTACCAGAGTTATAATGACAAGCGATTGGCGGTTTAAGAGGGGACTAATGGTACCTGGCGGATTATCATTTTCTAAAAGTTAAACCGCCTACATTGGTATGGAAGGATGGAAAAACAAGTTTCACAAATTGGCATTACAAATCTGGATCTACCGTGTGTCAGAAAATGGAAAATATTCAGGGTGAAATGTTCTGTCACTTGAACAGTTGAAGGATCCAGATGGGATTTTCTACTTAAATGAGATGCATTAATGGAAAGGAAGGATCATGGCTATCTCTATACTGGATAAACATCAAAGTTTAAATCAAGAACTATTGCGCAGAGATGAACAATGACGAACACCGACGAGCACTGATGAACACCGATGGGTACAGAAACCCTAATGACAGATCTAGGGTGGAAGGAAAGAATTCTTACCGATGTCACGGGGGCAGCGGAGAGGCGCCGCGATTTTCTGGTAAGCTCAGGGTGATGCAGCGGCCGGAGTCGAGGTCGAAGACAAAACTTGGCAGCGGCGGCTGAGCTCGAGCATTTGGTCGACGCAAGGAAGGAGACGAAGTGAAGAGGCACGGAGGGTAAAATGAAAAGGGGCCCTCAGCCTTATTTATAAGGCAAAGGGATAAGCGACAGGTGTGAGAATCGAGGAGCCCAAAAAATGGATATATGACAGAGCTGTCGCCTCGATTTCGGAGGCTCATTAATAAAGGTGAGGTATATACGGTTTTTTAATAAACAGATGATGTCATGGCGGTTTACTATAATCTTGGAAGATGACGTCATGGCGGATTACAAGGTTTACGCGAAGGTGCTGAAGGAGGAATTTTCCTAAGTATTGAAGATTGACATGAATAGGTTCAAATCAATCTGGGGCCTAATGTTGGGGATATAACTACTGACTATAAACCGCCCAGGAGGGGCCGGGTTATACCCATAATGAGTTATTCATATTGAAGCCCATGAAGACAAGGAGTATGGCGCTTTACGGAGGAGATCTAACACAAAGGCCCAGGGCCCAAAGGCGGATTAGGGCCCGTAAACATAAACCGCCATATGATGTAACTTGTGTTGTAAGATAGGAAAGGGTAGAAACTGAGTCGGACACGTTTATGAGCCAGCTGGGATTCTGTAAACCGCCGGGCGTTAACCTGTGTATATAAAGGGACGACCCGGCGACGGTTCAAGAACAAGAAACAACAGATCGAGAGCCAGGCAAAGCGTATTTGCTCCCTGGTCATCGAAACCCTAGCAATTCCACCACAACTGGATTAGGCTTTTACCTTCACCGTAAGGGGCCGAACCAGTATAAATTCCTTGTGTCCTTTGTCCCGCTTTAACCCCTTTAAGCTAACTACGTTGCGATGGCTCCACGACTAAGTCCTTACGCTAGGACATCTGCCGTGACAAAACCACGACAAGTGCCGAGCTGGTCCCTTTAATTTTAATGGGAGGTATTTGATGGCATGAAGATCATCACTATGGGCCATGTGAATATGGAGAAGGAAGTCCTCAATCCATACTGCATGATCTGTTGTTCCATCGTATGATTCAATATTCACGGGTTTAAACCCTTCTGGGAATTCGTGCTCCATTACCTCATAGGTGAAGCATAGGGGGTGTGCGGCGCCTCTATATCGGGCCATGTCATGACGCAGTTCAGATGGAGTCCGTCTGCAGTTTTCAGCCTGCACGTGGTTGTTCTTGTCGCGCCAGGCTAGATAACCGTCCTCACGCACTGGGGCACGCCCCCGTGATCCGTAGATCGATCTTGTCTGACCTGCTCTATTTTCCAGGTCTTGTCGTAGGTCATATGTGTATCCCCGAGCTATTGTTTCTCTGCTTTTACGGCGAGGTGGCGCGGGCTGGTGTTCGGCTTGAGTTGTCGTTCTGTCCCGGCAACGTGGTGGTCGGTCAGGTCTGTCAGCCGCGTTACGCGCGGGTGGTATGGGCTCCAGCGCCTCATCGTCAAATTGGGGTAGCAGCTTACGCTTCGGGTAACTCTTTGTTGGTCGTTTGAGGCCGTATTCTTCGGCTGCCAGGACATTAGTCCATCTGTCGTTGAGCAGATCTTGGTCAGCTTGAAGCTGCTGCTGCTTCTTTTTTAGGCTTCTTGTCGTGGCTATTAGCCGGCGCTTAAAGCGCTCTTGTTCGAGGGGTTCCTCTGGCATGATAAAATCTTCGTCGCCAAGGCTCACGTCGTCCTTGGAGAGTGGTAGATAGTTACTATCCTCCGAGTCTTCATTCCCTGCTTGCTCGTCAGGGCCAACTTGCCCGTCCTCCCGATCATCCTGTTCGGATGTTGGTTCGATGGGGTCTTCTTGGTCTTCGGCGTTCTCCGGAGTATCATTATCTCCGGTGCCGGTATTGTTGTCTTTTTTGCGACGCGATTTAGAGCGGCGCCGCTGACGTCGACGCTTCGGTGGTATCTCAGGAGGTTCATCCTCAACTAGGTCCATCTCCTCATTGCCATCGCCTTCTTTAGGTGTGTCCACCATGTACACGTCGTACGAGGAAGTGGCCGTCCAGCGTCCGGTGAACGACGGCTTTTGGGCCTGCTCCTCTCCGGCATCGTCGTCCATACCATCGATGTCTTCGGAGGGGTAGTCGAGCATGTCGGTTAGATCCTCGACAGTGGCTATAAAGTGGGTGGTGGGTGGGAAGTAAAGTTCCCTATGTCCAGCCCCTAGTCCGGGTTGGGCGCAATTCGGAAGCGGTTCCTCTGTGATGGCGAGGGACCGCATTAGGTCCAGAGCCTCGTTTAAGAGCGAGGTTTGGGCAGGGACCGAAGTTCCCTGGCCGAGCCCGCATGACGCGGGCTGCGAGGATCCAGGGCTAGTGTTCGGAAAAGAGTACGGCTTTATGATGAGTGCTGGTGACACTATTCCCTTCGGTTCTCCCGTGTTGAGTTTTGCAGCCGCAGAGAGTCCGGCGGGCTCTAGTCTCCCGTCTTCGGACCTGGTGATGCGCTCCGGATCTAAGGTCGGAGCGGTGGTTGGAGCCGCGAACCCTTGGAAGATCAAGTCTCCTCGAATATCGGCGTCATAGTTCAGATTTCCAAAACCGATCTGGTGACCAGGGGCGTAGTTGTCGATCTGCTCCAGGTGGCCAACCGAGTTGGCTCGCAGTGCGAAGCCGCCGAATACGAAGATCTGACCGAGGAGAAAAATCTCGTTCCCGGCAGCATTGTTGTAGATGATCGATGGAACCATCGAGCCTTTCGATGACGGCACAGTGGAACTCTCAATGAAAGCACCAATGTTGGTGTCAAAACCGGTAGATCTCGGGTAGGGGGTCCCGAACTATGCGTCTAAGGATCGAAGGTAACAGGAGACAGGGGACACGATGTTTACCCAGGTTCGGGCCCTCTTGATGGAGGTAATACCCTACTTCCTGCTTGATTGACTTTGATGAGTATATGGGTTACAAGAGTTGATCTACCTCGAGATCGTAACGGCTAAACCCTATATGTCTAGCATGTATGATTATGATTGCCCCTACGGACTAAAACCCTCCGGTTTATATAGACACCGGAGAGGGCTAGGGTTGTACAGAGTCGGTTTACAGAGAAAGGAATCTTCATATCAGCACGCCAAGCTTGCCTTCCACGCCAAGGAGGGTCCCATCCGGACACGGGAAAGAGCCTTCTATCTTGTATCTTCACGGCCCATGAGTCCGGCCAATGTCGCATAGCCCGGACGCCCGAGGACCCCGTAATCCAGGACTCCCTCAATCGTGACGAGTACGACTACATCAACCACGTGATATACGCTTTCCCTTAACAGTCTATGAGGGTACATAGGCACATTCTCCCCTCTTGTTGCTATGCTTCTCCTAAATAGATCATGGGTGTTCGTAGGAAATTTTTTCATTTTCATGCTCCGTTCTCCATCAACCTTAGCACCTGTACAAGGTGGAGCATTGGGAGGGGCCTTATAGTGCCGAGTGGGGTGTGTTGAGTTGTATGATGATTGGTCGTTGCTTTATATATAAAACGGGGCATGAGTCTTTTTCGGTAGGTTCACTGTTCCTAATGATATTCGCACACGATTAGCTTTATAAGGTGTGTGACAAAAAAACTCTTAGAAGGCTGGTCACAACAAGATAAGACAACACAAAAATAGAACAACCAACAGTGCCATGGCGCATAATTGGACGTCCTCAACTTGCCGTCGAGCAAAAGTGCAAGAGAGAATGAACCGGGAGCGACTAGGATAAAAGCTGAGCCTAGGGTGCAAAAATAGAAAAAACATTCTGGGCCCTCGGGTTGAAAATCGATGGTGCAAGTTATGGTGGACCAATCTGTGCAGAAAGACCCCTCTTTTATGTATAATTTTCCTCGCGACGTCCTCCTCTTTCCAACGAGAGTCCCCGCCCATCTCTCTATCGCTTTGCCTGACGGTGGCGGCGGCAATCCGGATCCGGTGCAGAGCTTGAGGGCTACGCCGACGGGAGGTGCTTGACTACATCTTGCCGGAGACCATCGACGTGCACCACGTCGCCGCCTTCTATGAGGACGTACTCCGCTCCGCGCGCGTCCCTTCTCCCTATGGTTTCCAGGTCGTCTGTCTCCTCCTAACGGGCACCCCCGCCGCCATGGGCTACTGCACCCAGGGGGTGCGGGTGCCCCGCCCGCGTAGCTGCCGAGGATGCACCACACGGCCTTCTTGAAGCCCGCTTCTGTCACATCTGCAACAAGGAGGAGCCCACCCTGCCAGCAGCCAAGCTGCAAGGTTGGTACCTCGCTGCTTTCCTGTAGTGCCGATGAGGTGATACAGTGATTTTCTTTGTTGTGCGTAATTATTTTATCAATATGTTGACAGGGAAGATGCTAATATGAACCTGAAGTCAAACCTGATGCCATTTATTAGCTTGGAGATCTTTAATCTCTCAATGCTTTGGTTACATTGATTAGGAAACGTGTTAATGATAGTGAAGTTACAGAGACTGTGGTGACATTGCATTCCACATTTGGAGGTGCTGTGTAGTAGGCAGCAAAATGGGTTGCACTGGACTGTTCCATGTGATTAGTTCATTTTAGGAGTTCAGAACAGGTGGTTAACAAAGGAATGATGCACTGGAACTGTTACTTTGTTTACTTGTAGTTTTCTGTGTCTATGCTATTGTCCGACTGAGGATTTCGTCTTTGATTGGCATCGTAGTTCAGCGATGTTCAAATTTCTTCATAATACTTTTTGTACATCCCTCGTTTGATGTTGTTTGCTAAAATCCGTTTGTAGCCATGGTGTCGGTCAAATGGTGTTCAAAATATAAATGTCGGAGCTGCTACCTCATTTGCAGCGATTGATTTCCCAGTGCTTCTCATTGATGATTTCAGTACACCGGAAAAGAACCAATCATTCTCTAACGAGGTACCCACACAGCTGAATTTTGATCTAACATAATTTCTTATATCTGTCCATGTTTAAGTCCCTGAATTTATTCATGTTTGATAGGACATTATACACACTTATCACATGTGTCACTTGCCTTTAAATGAAAACTCTGTTGCAGTTTTCTTATTCTATATGAGCATTCATGAATCATGCTTTTCTGATTGCTTGGGAGTCAACTGAACTTTGATACTTAAACAATCAGAAGTTGTAACTTGCAACACCATAAAATTGCACTTTCACTTTTCCAATTATACAAGCGATTCGTCCTTGCTGTGAATATATTTTGCCAGATGGTACTCCTTTTTCTTTTCTCTAGCCTGACATACGTCTTTGTGCTGCAGCATTTTAACAGAGTTTCTATCATTTGTGGTGAGTTGTTCCTTTTCATCATGTACGAGTTTAGAAAAGCAAACGAACTTCAGTTCCATTCTTAATTGTTGAACACCTACACGATTAGGACACGAGCTATTATTCAAGTCTAGAAATTTGTAGTATAAATACGAAGTAAGCACTATGCCACTACTGCAAGCAATTCTTTTGGGTCTGTACACAACCAATGTTGGTATTTCACTTGCAAGGGTGCAGTACTTTGTTCACTGTTTCAGTTCTGGCAATTTTACTTAACTTTCATGCTAGTTACCTAAATATGATATTCCAGTGCTTAAAATACAAAAGCTATGCTTTTACAACATGTTGTATTTTATCACTTACAACTGTTTAGTCCACCAAAGAGCATCATTTCTAATTTCTTGCCATGTGATGTAAACCACAGAAATGTGTTTGCAGATTGATGAGACGAAGAATCAGGAGTACAAATGGAGAGAAGAAGCATTTAGGAAAGGCTTCCCTTGCTTACCAACCACGTGAGCGAAACTAATTTGTCTGATAATTTTAATTTATTTAGTAAGCCTATGCATACAGCCGCACAGACTCGTGCTGCTGAGTCATACTTGTTTGGTGTGATCTCTCCCTTCAGATGAAACAAGATGAGCAAGAAGAACTTGAGCTAGAGGCAAAGGTCAACTGACATGTTCTCTATGTACCATGAAGATAGTAAAACTGATGCAATTTTAGTTGCAATGGTTCTCGGTCATGTACTAAAATGGCCATCTCATGTTATGTAACATTTGATATGCATGCAAGTGGATCAGAAGGACCCAGAAAATGGATACCTTGCTGAAATCCATTTTCACCATTATATTCAGATGTGGGTGTGTATTGCCAGATAAAGTTAATGTTGGCTTTAATTTAATATGCATAATTTTTACAAAGGAAAACATTACTTTTCTTGTTTAATTGCTGGGCTATTCCCTATTTATCCAGATCTATGGTCATCTTATTTTACTTTTCATTATGATAATTCTGTTAAACTTCTAATGCTTGGTTGTGAAGATCAAGCTACAAGACATACAAGTGTCATAAGGTGTTTACTGAGTCTGGACTAATGTAAATCATCTTTTGTGTTCTATTCTGTTTCGGATGGTCCACTTTCTCATGTACACAAAGACATGCAACGCTGTGAAGATTTGGAAACGGATGAAAAGCTTGAGGTTGTTACTGCAAATGTCATGTTTATATCTAACTAGAACTAGGGGGTGTTCCATAAAATGTACAATAAGTGGGAACAGACCCCTTCCTTCAGAATCTGTACCATCGGTCTGTAATCTGACGGCTCAGATTGCATTTTTCTATTTTTGCACCTGTACATCATCTTCTATTGTAGTCGTTCCCGAATGAACCACCACTAGAAGGCACCACGTCGACCGACAAAAAAGTAATGAATGCAGCGTGAGGAAGAAGCTTAAGATCTTTCAATTAGGTTTTCGTGGTCGTCTGGGATTGATGCTGCTGCATTTGATTGATTTATTTATTTATTCTTGCCGACGTTCTCCTTTCCTGGGTCGAGTTACGTTTGCTGCTGTAGCAGTTTGATGTGATTCTACATCGATATGAGCTTGTAACAGAAGCGCGCCCTGTTGCTGGAAATCGGTCACTGATGCACGGGAATAAGAAGGCTTGTGCGGAAATGTCATCAACTTGGTCCCATGGTCTAGTGGTTAGGACATTGGACTCTGAATCCAGTAACCCGAGTTCAAGTCTCGGTGGGACCTTAATTTTTTGTTCCTCTTTCTTTCTTTCTTTCGCATACAATGAACCCACCTTGTTCTTTTTCATTTTTCTCTCTTCTTTTTTGCGTACAGTCAGAGATGCAATTCAAGATGGCCAATTTTTAGCTCAATATCAGCTCCCCGCTAGATATCAACTCTCCTGTAGTTACTACCCATGCTGAACATGTAAAAAATTGTAACACAGAAATCCAGAATGGCAAGTACATCGCAAGGAAAAAAAAAATGGCAAGTAGGTATGCTTACCAAAACTACCGGCCACTTGCAGCGCCGTTTATTCCCAGTTCAGATTACAGGTTTTTATTCTCAGTATAAGTTACAGAAAACTGTCTCACTGAAAGGGGTGGGAGATAAAGAAAGTCTACTCCTTGTATACACAGTTTTTTCACCTACTAGGACAACAAAATATGCACATCAGATGATGGATTATACGCATCTGAGATTAACAACAGCAAAAAGTCTCGGCTCATGTAAGGTATAGCTAATCTATGGTGATCCTACACAACAGCTCTGTCTTCCAGCTCTACTGGATCCGGGAGCATATCCCGTGAAGCCTTCTTGAAGGAGAAGGAATTTTCCTCCTCGTCGCTTCCTTCGGATTTTGCTGACTGCCTACAGGTAAGTACTTTCCCTGATGTTTGCACCTCGGAGTACTGGTACGAGTGCCCATGGAAAGCAGAACGCCAAGAGCTTCGGGATGAGGTACTTGTGAGCCGAGCTGAACTGGGGCTCGAGAAGAGCTCTTCCCGCACCACCCCTAGCGGGTTCTCCAGCGCTTTCAAGATGTACCGAGCGAGAGGCCGCCTGGAGGGCTTTGGATTCAGGCATGTCTTCGCGACAATGGAGACTGCCCATACTTCTTCTAGGTGGTCTTCGTCCACAACAAGTGAAGGGTCTACAATATTTGTGACACTCTCCTTGTCATGGGTTTCAATGTAATCTAAAGTGCTTGCCAACCACTCCTCTGAGTCGGTGTCGTTTGAGCCACTCACACCAAATTTCCCGGTGATTAGCTCAAGTAGCACCTTTCCAAAGCAGTAAACATCATATGTGCGGCTAGCAGGTGGACCTGTTAGGTGAAGAACATGCATAAAATTTTGCTCATCAGAATTATTATCCACATGCTGTACAGTATAAAACTACTGGAAAAGAGAGTTATGAAGAAGCTTTACACACCTGACATGTTCTTGTCGAGAGACCTGCCATAAAAAAGAGAGACAGATACAGATGTCAGCCAAAGAGCCCTGATATTTTATATACTTGGACAAACATCAAGTTTTCAAAAAAAAATGTGGACGATCCATCTTGTGTTTGGGAGATGATGTGGAAGTTTCATTACGGCATTACCTCAGAGACAAGGTGTAAATTACAGTGATATGTTACACTAACTGGAAAAAACAGCCATTTGTCATCATATTTACTCAATAGCGTTGACTTGTACTGGTCACTATCTTGATGCAAACTGTTCGATAGGATATACCGAACAGCTCTTAACAAGTAATTTGTTTTCGATGTAACAGGGATGAGGAACCACCAATATGTACGATAAATAGTCTAGTTGAGTGTGCAGTAACACATTCTTGTAGAAACAAAATACAGTAGTCGTCCCCAGTTCATAAGCTTTATTTTGAGCATTAAACTAAGGATAAACTGTAGTGAGCAACTAAATAGGTCATTACTTTTACTCTCGGTTGAAAGTGATGTTCGTGAAAAAAAAAAATGCTGATGAGATACTCATACTACAACAGTATAACCATTTAGGCCACTAGAGTTTCTTTTAAGAGTAGCATGCTAACTATAGTAGAAGATGACATAGAGGTCTTACTTTGATGATCTCAACATCCTAGAGAAGAAACTCCTGCTGCCATCACTTGGTTGAAGGCAAATTTCACTCAAACTTCCAAGGCACACTTCAAATTTGTCATCAAGAAGAACACTGCTTGCTTGGATATCTCTACAAATATCATGACGTGATCACAAATGAATAAGAACAAGTACTGACTGAAAATATTAAAAAATCATATCAAAAACAAAATCGAAGAAATTGAGCAACCCGCATCAACTCAGATTGGGATGGTCAAATAATGGCAATTATAACACCATGACAGAGGGACGCAACACAAGGCTTAGTCAAGCACAAAACAAATAAATGATTTAATCAACTTTACTGCATGCTGCTTATAATTATTCCTTGTTTTTTCCAATGCATTTGCACATGTAAAGAAACCATATGCGTGTAGGCTGTTGTTCAGCCCAAAGCTAGTGTTGCATTTTGGAGTATTTTCTTTCTTTTGTTGCAGTTTTTTTATTGGACGTAAGCCTTGTAACTTTTTGTTTTCCCGTCTTCTTAATACAAAAGCAGAGCACCTGCTAGTTCCCTTAGTAAAATCCTAAACAAAAATGTCTAGAAAATTCCAAAGCATGTTAGAATTAATACCATTGATATGAAGCCAATGCATCTAGGAAATATATAAGATAATATTTACTATATATTAAGCATGGCATCTGGTGTCCTCACTTCTAAATGTTGGTCGACAAAATGATTATACATATTATTTTCTTCCAGAAATGGTTTTTGGGCATGCATTGAGTGAGATGTGCAACTACAACCATTTTTAGAGGCCTACATGGGCAATATTATTTTCCTTCTGTCACTGTCTCACTTGTGATCTCTAGTAAAACTTCTTCATTAAAATGCCATGATTTATTGAACTGCATAGAATCTGAACTTTCCACATTCTAATCATGATGTTAATGCTGAAAGTAGCTTACCACAGCTATGAGATGTTTTATACAATAATTTTTTTCAAAAACTGCCATACTCCAAAAAGTAGTGCCTGGCATCCATAACCATACCTGTGAACCAATGGTGGACTACATTCATCATGAAGGAAGCACAGGGCCTCAGCTACACCAATTGCAATCTTCAGTCTTGTTATCCAATCCAATGAAGATAACCCCACTTCAGCATCCGCTGGCTTCCTGTGCAGTGCAGTTGTCAAATCTCCCTTTGACATGTACTTGTACACTAGCAATTCCTCGTCATCCTTGACCAAATGCCCCAGCAATGGAACAATCCTGGCATGGGATTTTTTGACAAGAAAGCTTAATTCCACTATGTTCTTCTTACTGCTCTTCATGTCGACCTTTTTTATGACAACATTTAAGCCACTCTCTAAGGCACCACGATAGATGTCCCCGGAGCGCCCATGCTTGACAAGGTTATCATCTCCAAAGCCTCCAGTGACATGGTGCAACTGCTCATAGGTGAGCTCATCCACGACGACAGGCAAACCCTTGGGTGGACTGTTAGCTGCCCGGGATGGTGACATCACCATCGGATTCACACTGCTGCTCTTGCGACCAGAGCGGATGCCGTCGTCGTTCTGCTCCAGCCCTCTTCCTCTAGGCCTCCTTCTCCCCCTCCTCACCAAGCAAAACACCAGTGCTGCAAGTGAAAGGACAACCACGATAGCTGCAGCTCCAAGAACTCCAGCTAGTACATGTTTCCACCTGATGCCTTTCTTGCCCGGTGATGGTGATGCTTGTTGTGGTTCTGGCAATGGCAATCCATTCCTCTTAAAGAAATCCTCGCAATCACCAGGGCTGCGCTGGCCTGGTACGCCTGGCAAGCAATTCATCTCGATGTGGACTGTTCCCTCAGAGCCATTCTGAAATCCAGTGGTGGCCGCTTGGCCAAAGTAATTGCTCGACACATCGACCACCTGAAACCTCTTCTTGAGGGACACCAGGCCATCGCCAATCGCACCGTAAAGTGAATTCCCCGAGGCGTTAAACAGAGCTCCGGCTCCGTCACCGGCGGAGGCAGACACGTCGGGAAGCTCCCCGGTGAGATTGTTGTTGGAAAGGTCAAGGGTCCGGAGAGCCTTACTGGAGAAAACCGACGCCGGAATCCGGCCGGAGAGGCTGTTACCAGCGAGAACGAGGGTGGTCAGGTTCCCGGACATGCCGAGGTAGAGGGGCAGCTCGCCATCGACGCCGGCGGAGCTGATGTCCAGGACGGCGAGCGACGGCGGGAGGCCGCGGCCGAACCAGGCCGGGATCCGGCCGGGGAGCGGGAACCCGGAGGCGTTGAACTCCTCGAGGGCCGCGAGCCCGCGCAGCGCGTCGACGGCGAAGGCGGCGCTGCGTTCCCCCAGGCGGGTGCGGCGGAGCCCGCCGAGCCGGACCACCGCGACGCGGCCGGCGCGGCAGGCGACGCCGGCCCAGGCGGCGCAGGGGTCGGCCTTGGCGGGCCAGTCCCGCGCGCGCAGGCCCAGGGACGCGCGCAGCCCGTGGAGCGCCGCGAGGTCCTGCCGCACGAGCGTCGGCTGCGGCTGGCCCCGGGCGAGCGGCAGCAGCAGCGGCGCGAGCAGCAGCAGCAGCAGGCGGAGGAGGGCGCTGCGCGGAAGCATGGGGGAGGAGGTGGCGGAGCGGAGCGGAGCAGAGTGGGGTGGGGTGGGGGTGTGTGCGGCAGCGGTGGCTACGGGAGGTGGTGTGTCATGGCGCGCCCATGGCGGAGGAAGTGGTGCGCGCAAGGTGTTCGGCGCTTTGGGTGGCCCGGCCTCCGCCTATTTCCTCGCCGGTCAGCGTCTGGGGAAGCAGCGAGTTGACCACGGGGAGCACGGGGAGACGCCAAGGCGAAGTGGGGGAGGGCCGTCGCTCACTTCCATGCGGGCCCCACCAGAGGTTCCTTCCACCAGCGGGTGGTGGTGGCGGCGCGGGAGGGGAGGTGGTGGAGTCTGATTGGACCGAGAGCTCATCATTTGCCGCGAGCGTACGTGCGCGTTCGTGGCGCTGACCTGTGGGGCCCCGTCTCGGCCGCGTGTGAAGGAATGTTCCCACCTGTAGTGGTATCTTTTGAAAAGTAATAAAAAGACGATTTAGGTTGCCGTCATTTTCGAATCTCCGGGAGGCAAAAGAAAACACGATGGAATGGGTTCCTCACCGATTTCATTTTCTATTCCAGATGCGTGCATCCAAGACGATCATGGTGGTGTCATATCGAATAAACGTGCTAGCGCATCGATTGAACTCATGAATCATGCACAATCTTGCTCCTTCAAGTCTTAGAGCAACTCCAACGCAGCGACCTATTTAATCAACTCGTGTCATTTGTGTCCGTGCAAATAAAAAAAACACTGCTCAACGCACAGACCCATTCTCATTTACTATCTGTTTTGTGTCCGTTTGGATCCATTTTCGACACAAATTTGGGTCACATTTGGAGCGGAGGCAGACACAAAGCGGATGCTTTCTGTGTCCCCTTCGTCCATCTATGTCTGCTACATGCGAGGCATAGCCTATCTATCATAGACCCACTTCTCTCTCTTGCTTTTTCTCTCCACTGGCCCACCCACCCACGCACGCACCGCATCTCGCTTCCGTCTCTCTTGCCGCTCGTCCTTGCTGGTGCCCATCCATGTCGACGCCCGTTCCCATTGACACGTGTCGCGTGCAGGCGCTCGTCCCTGCCAACGCGAAGGCAGCAGGCGCCAATCCCCTTCGGCGTCCGTTCCTGCTGCCGGCGCGACGGTTGCATGCATTCGTCCCGCGCAGAAGCTTCTCCCTGCCGGCGCCCGTCAATAGGCTTATTGTTGTTATCGATGGGGTGATCGGGGCCTCAGACTGCCTTACTTTAAGGGAGATGCATATTGGAGGGTGTTTTGGTACTCCATGAGGCAGTTAATGAATTGAATAGGAAAAAACTCTCTAGTGTTCATTTCAAAATTGACTTTGAAAAGGCCTTTAACAAAATCAAACTTTGGAAATGAAACTGTTTTTTCACAAATGAAATCATGACCATTATCTCTCAGGAGGGATGAGGGTCAAAGTGAATGGGGAAATTGGGTTATACTTAAATACCCATCAGGGTTTGAGACAAGAAGACCCACTGCCCTCTTACTTTTTGACCTAGTTGTAGATGTACTTAACATTTTTAGTGGGCAAGGTTGTTAATCAAGGTCTTGTCACTAGGCTGACCAAACATTTAACGAAAGGAGATGTTGCCATATTTCAATATGCACATGACACAATCCTTCCTATGCAAGATGGTTTTGAGCAAGCCACTAACATGAAATTCATGCTATGTCTCTTTGAGGAGATGTCATGCTTGAAAACTAACTACCACAAGAGTAAAGTATTTTGCACAAGGCACGCTAAAGAAAGAACTAGTCTCTTTTGAATAAAGGTTCACCTATGGCAGTGGTAGCTTGCTATGAAGTATTTTGGGATTCCAGTGGGTGAGAAGAGACTTAAAAATAGTGACTAGGTCCATTTGCTGGGAAGATTGAGAAAAGGATAGGATGTTGGCTTGGTAAAAACCTTAACATTGGGGGCTTCAGGGGAAGACTATTTTAAATAAGTCTTCTCTATCTTGTTTGTGTCTCTCTATATGATGTATTTCTATTATCTCTTCAAAGGGATCAAGGAGAAATATGATGGACCGAGATGGAGGTTCCTCGGGAGCGGGGAGAAAAATAAGAGAAAATGCCACTTGGTTGTTGGCTTGTGGTAGACTTAGAGCTAGGTTTCTCTAGAGGGGGGCAAAAACAAGACAAAATACCACTTGGTCTCTTGGCATGTGGTCTGCCTTCCTAAAGATCGGGTGGTTTAGGGAATTAGGGTTGCTTGATCTGGAATTAATAAATGCTGCCATTTTTCATCCAAGTGTTCGTGGAAGTTGTTTAATGAACTTAGCCTTTTTCATGATATGATTAGAGAAAAATATCTTGGGGGGGGGGGGGCTCGGGGAAAGGTACAATATAGAGAGGGAGATTCTCACTTTTGGTAGCGGATGCTGAAAGTAAATGATCTCTTTCTTTCCTGTTGTAGATTATGAGTCGGTAATGGTGAGAAGACAAGGTTTTGAGAAGACACATGGTTATGCAATGATACACTATATCAAGTTTTCCCAAGACTATACCTAATTTCCGACATCATATTACTGTTAGTGCCACTCTTGATAGTAACCTTTCTACCTTGACTTTTTTGAGAACCTTGGTAGGGGAGAAAGCGGGGCTTTGGACCAAGCTGCAACTAATGTGTGTTTATTTTCAACCTTAGTGATATATAACATATAATGTCTTGGTTACTTACTAGTTCTGGGAATTTCAGCATTAAATCCTTTTATGCTGCAATGCAAACTAGTGGTGTGGTGCCTTATAAATTTCTCCCGAGAGTGGAAAATCCACTTAGAGGCAAACTTTCATCTAGTTGGTGATTAAAAAAAGCATCCTGACTAGAGATGTCTTACTCAAGAGGGGAGGTTGTTGTGAACCAGACTATTTATTTTCGCGTGAAGCATGGGTCCATTAATCATCTTTTTTCCGAATGTCCCCTTGCAAGATATATTTGGAATGTGATTAGTTACCCTTTGGGGATTGAATGCCACTTTCCATAAGATGAAACATGCTTTAGGTGGTTAAAAACATTGGCGACAAGAAAAAAAATATATACTATTGGGCTTGTAGTTGTGTTGTGGAGCATCTCGAAAGCTCACAATATGGCCTTGAAAGATCGTGGATGTCGCCTAGAGGGGGGTGAATAGGCGCTTTAAAATAATTACGGTTTAGGCTTGAACAAATGCAGAATAAACCTAGCGGTTAATTTGTCAAGCACAAAACCTACAACAACTAGGCTCACCTATGTGCACCAACAACTTATGCTAAGCAAGATAAACAACTAGGTGATAGCAAGATACATGACAAGAAACAATATGGCTATCACAAAGTAAAGTGCATAAGTAAAGGGCTCGGGTAAGAGATAACCGAGGCACGCGCAGACGACGATGTATCCCGAAGTTCACACCCTTGCGGATGCTAATCTCCGTTTGAAGCGGTGTGGAGGCACAATGCTCCCCAAGAAGCCACTAGGGCCACCGTAATCTCCTCACGCCCTCGCACAATGCAAGATGCCGTGATTCCACTAAGGGACCCTTGAGGGCGGTCACCGAACCCGTACAAACGGCAACCCTTGGGGGCGGTCACCGAACCCGTACACTTTGGCAACCCTTGGGGGCGGTCACCGGAACCCGTCAAATTGCTCGGGGCGATCTCCACAACCTAATTGAAGACCCCGACGCTTGCCCAGAGCTTTACACCACAATGATTGAGCTCCGAACACCACCAACCGTCTAGGGCGCCCAAGCACCCAAGAGGAACAAGTTCAAGGGTACCAAGCACCCAAGAGTAATAAGCTTCTCAACTTGTAACTTCCACGTATCACCGTCGAGAACTCAAACCGATGCACCAAATGCAATGGCAAGGGCACACGGAGTGCCCAAGTCCTTCTCTCTCAAATCCCACCGAAGCAACTAATGATAGGGATGAAAATGAGAGGAAGAACAAGAAGGAGAACACCAAGAACTCCAAGATCTAGATCCAAGGGGTTCCCCTCACATAGAAGAGAAAGTGATTGGTGGAAATGTGGATCTAGATCTCCTCTCTCTTTTCCCTCAAAAACTAGCAAGAATCCATGGAGGGATTGAGAGTTAGCAAGCTCGAAGAAGGTCAACAATGGGGGAAGAACACGAGCTCAAAGGATCAAGTAGAATGGGGAAGAAGACCCCCTTATATAGTGGGGGGAACAATCCAACCGTTACCCCCACTTCTGTTGGAAATATGCCCTAGAGGCAATAATAAATGGTTATTATTATATTTCTGTGTTCATGATAATAGTCTTTTATTCATGCTATAATTGTATTGTATGGAAATCGTAATACATGTGTGAATACATAGACCACAACCTGTCCCTAGTAAGCCTCTAGTTGACTAGCTCGTTGATCAACAGATAGTCATGGTTTCCTGACTATGGACATAGGATGTCACTGATAACGGGATCACATCATTAGGAGAATGATGTGATGGACAAGACCCAACCTAAGCATAGCATAAAAGATCGTGTAGTTTCGTTTGCTAGAGCTTTTCCAATGTCAAGTATCTTTTCCTTAGACCATGAGATCGTGCAACTCCCGGATACCGTAGGAGTGCTTTGGGTGTGCCAAACGTCACAACGTAACTGGGTGACTATAAAGGTGCATTACGGGTATCTCCGAAAGTGTCTGTTGGGTTGGCACGGATCGAGACTGGGATTTGTCACTCCGTGTAAACGGAGAGGTATCTCTGGGCCCACTCGGTAATGCATCATCATAATGAGCTCAATGTGACCAAGGCGTTGGTCACGGGATCATGCATTGCGGTATGAGTAAAGAGACTTGCCGGTAACGAGATTGAACAAGGTATTGGGATACCGACGATCGAATCTCGGGCAAGTAACATACCGATTGACAAAGGGAATTGCATACGGATTGATTGAATCCTCGACACCGTGGTTCACCCGATGATATCATCGTGGAACATGTGGGAGCCAACATGGGTATCCAGATCCCGCTGTTGGTTATTGACCGGAGAGGCGTCTCGGTCATGTCTGCATGTCTCCCGAACCCGTAGGGTCTACACACTTAAGGTCCGGTGACGCTAGGGTTGTAGAGATATATGTATGCGGAAACCCGAAAGTTGTTCGGAGTCCCGGATGAGATCCCGGACGTCACGAGAGGTTCCGGAATGGTCCGGAGGTGAAGATTTATATATAGGAAGTCCAGTTTTGGCCACCGGGAAAGTTTCGGGGGTTATCGGTATTGTACCGGGACCACCGGAAGGGTCCCGGGGGTCCACCGGGTGGGGCCACCTGTCCCGGAGGGCCCCATGGGCTGAAAGTGGAGGGGAACCAGCCCCTAATGGGCTGGGGCGCCACTTTGGGCCTCCCCCCCATGCGCCTAGGGTTGGGAACCCTTGGGGGGGAGTTCCCCCTTGCCTTGGGGGGCAAGGCAACCCCTTCCCCCCTTGGCCGCCGCCGCCCCCCCCCCCCCCTTGGAGATCCCATCTCCAAGGGCTGCGCACCCCCCTTGGGGGCCTATATAAAGGGGGGGGGGGAGGGAGGGCAGCACACTACAGCCTTTGGCGCCTCCCTCCTCCCCTGCAACACCTCTCTCTCTCGCGCAGAAGCTCGGCGAAGCCCTGCCGGAGAGCCGCTACATCCATCACCACGCCGTCGTGCTGTTGGATCTCCATCAACCTCTCCTCCCCCCTTGCTGGATCAAGAAAGGAGGAGACGTCGCTGCACCGTACGTGTGTTGAACGCGGAGGTGCCGTACGTTCGGCACTCGGTCATCGGTGATTTGGATCACGGCGAGTACGACTCCGTCATCCACGTTCATTGGAACGCTTCCGCTCGCGATCTACAACGGTATGTAGATGCACTCCCTTCCCCTCGTTGCTAGTAGACTCCATAGATGCATCTTGGTGAGCGTAGGAAAATTTTAAAATTATGCTACGATTCCCAACAGTGGCATCATGAGCCAGGCCTATGCGTAGTTACTATGCACGAGTAGAACACAAAGAAGTTGTGGGCGTTGATGTTGCCAATTCTTCTTGCCGCTACTAGTCGTTTCTTGTTTCGGCGGCATTGTAGGATGAAGCGGCCCGGACCGACCTTACACGTACGCTTACGTGAGACAGGTTCCACCGACTGACATGCACTAGTTGCATAAGGTGGCTAGCGGGTGTCTGTCTCTCCTACTTTAGTCGGAACGGATTCGATGAAAAGGGTCCTTATGAAGGGTAAATAGAAATTGGCAAATCACGTTGTGGTCATACGTAGGTAAGAAATCGTTCTTGCTAGAAAGCTACAAACCACGTAAAAACTTGCAACAACAATTAGAGGACGTCTAACTTGTTTTTGCAGCAAGTGATATATGTGATATGATATGGCCAGAAGATGTGATGAATGATATATGTGATGTATGAGATTGATCATATTCTTGTAATAGGAATCACGACTTGCATGTCGATGAGTATGACAACCGGCAGGAGCCATAGGAGTTGTCTTTATTATTTTGCATGACCTGCGTGTCATTGAATAACGCCATGTAATTTACTTTACTTTGTTGCTAAACGGTTAGCCATAGAAGTAGAAGTAATCGTTGGCGTGACAACTTCATGAAGACACAATGATGGAGATCATGATGATGGAGATCATGGTGTCATGCCGGTGACGAAGATGATCATGGTGCCCCGAAGATGGAGATCAATGGAGCATGATGATATTGGCCATATCATGTCACTATTTGATTGCATGTGATGTTTATCATGTTTTTGCATCTTATTTGCTTAGAACGACGGTAGCAAGTAGGATGATCCCTTAAAATAATTTCAAGAAAGTGTTCACCCTAACTGTGCACCGTTGCGAAGGTTCGTCGTTTCGAAGCACCACGTGATGATCGGGTGTGATAGATTCTTACGTTCGCATACAACGGGTGTTGACGAGCCTAGCATGTACAGACATGGCCTCGGAACACACGCAATACACTTAGGTTGACTTGACGAGCCTAGCATGTACAGACATGGCCTCGGAACACGGAGGACCGAAAGGTCGAGCATGAGTCGTATAGAAGATACGATCAACATGGAGATGTTCACCGATCTTGACTAGTCCGTCTCACGTGATGATCGGACACGGCCTAGTTGAGCTCGGATCATGTTTCACTTAGATGACTAGAGGGATGTCTGTCTGAGTGGGAGTTCATTAAATAATTTGATTATATGAACTTAATTATCATGAACTTAGTCTAAAATCTTTACATTATGTATTGTAGATCAAATGGCCCACGTTGTCCTCAATTTCAACGCGTTCCTAGAGAAAACCAAGCTGAAAGATGATGGCAGCAACTATACGGACTGGGTCCGGAACCTGAGGCTCATCCTCATAGTTGCCAAGAAAGATTATGTCTTAGAAGCACCGCTAGGTGAAGCACCAATCCCTGAGAACCAAGACGTTATGAACGCTTGGCAGCAGCGTGCTGATGATTACTCCCTCGTTCAGTGCGGCATGCTTTACAGCTTAGAACCGGGTCTCCAAAAGCGTTTTGAGAAACATGGAGCATATGAGATGTTCGAGGAGCTGAAACTGGTTTTTCAAGCTCATGCCCGGGTCGAGAGATATGATGTCTCCGACAAGTTCTTCAGCTGTAAAATGGAGGAGAATAGTTCTGTTAGTGAGCACATACTCAGAATGTCTGGGTTGCACAACCGCTTGTCTCAGCTGGGAGTTAATCTCCCGGATGACGCGGTCATTGACAGAATCCTCCAGTCGCTTCCACCAAGCTACAAGAGCTTTGTGATGAACTACAATATGCAGGGGATGGAAAAGACCATTCCCGAGGTATATTCAATGCTAAAATCAGCGGAAGGGGAGATCAGAAAAGAACATCAAGTGTTGATGGTGAATAAAACCACTAAGTTCAAGAAGGGCAAGGGTAAGAAGAACTTCAAGAAGGACGGCAAGGGAGTTGCCGCGCCCGGTAAACCAGTTACCGGGAAGAAGTCAAAGAATGGACCCAAGCCCGAGACTGAGTGCTTTTATTGCAAGGGAAGTGGTCACTGGAAGCGGAACTGCCCCAAATATTTAGCGGACAAGAAGAAGGCCGGCAACACCCAAGGTATATGTGATATACAAGTAATTGATGTGTACCTTACCAGTACTCGTAGTTGCTCCTGGGTATTTGATACCGGTGCAGTTGCTCATATTTGTAACTCAAATCAGGAACTACGGAATAAACGGAGACTGGCAAAAGACGAGGTAACGATGCGCGTCGGGAATGGTTCCAAGGTCGATGTGATCGCCGTCGGCACGCTACCTCTGCATCTACCCACGGGATTAGTTATAAACCTCAATAATTGTTATTTAGTGCCAGCTTTGAGCATGAACATTGTATCTGGATCTCGTTTAATTCGAGATGGCTACTCATTTAAATCTGAGAATAATGGTTGTTCTATTTATTTGAGAGATATGTTTTATGGTCATGCCCCGCTGGTCAATGGTTTATTCTTGATGAATCTCGAACGTGATGCTACACATGTTCATAGTGTGAATACCAAAAGATGTAAAGTTGATAACGATAGTCCCACATACTTGTGGCACTGTCGCCTTGGTCACATTGGTGTCAAGCGCATGAAGAAGCTCCATGCAGATGGACTTTTGGAGTCTCTTGATTACGAATCATTTGACACGTGCGAACCATGCCTCATGGGTAAGATGACCAAGACTCCGTTCTCCGGAACAATGGAGCGAGCAACCAACTTATTGGAAATCATACATACCGATGTGTGCGGTCCAATGAGTGTTGAGGCTCGCGGAGGATATCGTTATGTTCTCACTCTCACTGATGATTTAAGTAGATATGGGTATGTCTACCTAATGAAACACAAGTCTGAAACCTTTGAAAAGTTCAAGGAATTTCAGAGTGAAGTCGAGAATCAACGTGACAGGAAAATAAAATTCTTACGATCAGATCGTGGTGGAGAATATTTAAGTCACGAATTTGGTACACACTTAAGGAAATGTGGAATAGTTTCACAACTCACGCCGCCTGGAACACCTCAGAGAAATGGTGTGTCCGAACGTCGTAATCGCACTCTATTGGATATGGTGCGATCTATGATGTCTCTTACCGATTTACCGCTCTCATTTTGGGGTTATGCTTTAGAGACTGCCGCATTCACTTTAAATAGGGCACCGTCTAAATCCGTTGAGACGACACCGTATGAATTATGGTTTGGGAAGAAACCTAAGCTGTCGTTTCTAAAAGTTTGGGGATGCGATGCTTATGTCAAGAAACTTCAACCTGAAAAGCTCGAACCCAAATCGGAAAAATGCGTCTTCATAGGATACCCTAAGGAAACTATTGGGTATACCTTCTACCTCAGATCCGAAGGCAAGATCTTCGTTGCCAAGAACGGGTCCTTTCTAGAGAAGGAGTTTCTCTCGAAAGAATTGAGTAGGAGGAAAGTGGAACTTGATGAGGTGATAGTCACCCCTTCCGAACCGGAAAGTAGCGCAGCGCGGGAAAATGTTCCTGTGGTGCCTGCACCGACTGGGGAGGAAGTTAATGATGATGATCATGAAACTTCAGATCAAGTTACTGAACTTCGTAGGTCCACAAGGACACGTTCCGCACCAGAGTGGTACGGCAACCCTGTCTTGGAAATCATGTTGTTAGACAACGGTGAACCTTCGAACTATGAAGAAGCGATGGCGGGCCCGGATTCCGACAAATGGCTAGAAGCCATGAAATCCGAGATAGAATCCATGTATGAAAACAAAGTATGGACTTTGACTGACTTGCCCGATGAGCGGCGAGCCATAGAAAACAAATGGATCTTTAAGAAGAAGACGGACGCAGATGGTAATGTGACCATCTACAAAGCTCGACTTGTCGCTAAGGGTTATCGACAAGTTCAAGGGGTTGACTACGATGAGACTTTCTCACCCGTAGCGAAGCTGAAGTCCGTCCGAATCATGTTAGCAATTGCCGCATACTATGATTATGAGATATGGCAGATGGACGTCAAAACGGCATTCCTTAACGGCTTCCTTAAGGAAGAGTTGTATATGATGCAGCCGGAAGGTTTTGTCGATCCTAAGAATGCTAACAAAGTATGCAAGCTCCAGCGCTCAATCTATGGGCTGGTGCAAGCATCTCGGAGTTGGAACATTCGCTTTGATGAGATGATCAAAGCGTTTGGGTTTACACAGACTTATGGAGAAGCCTGTGTTTACAAGAAAGTGAGTGGGAGCTCTGTAGCATTTCTCATATTATATGTGGATGACATATTATTGATGGGAAATGATATAGAATTCTTGGAAAGTACAAAGGCCTATTTGAATAAGTGTTTTTCAATGAAGGACCTTGGAGAAGCTGCTTACATATTAGGCATCAAGATCTATAGAGATAGATCAAGACGCCTCATTGGTCTTTCACAGAGTACATACCTTGACAAGATATTGAAGAAGTTCAGTATGGATCAGTCCAAGAAGGGGTTCTTGCCTGTATTGCAAGGTGTGCAATTGAGCACAGCTCAATGCCCGACCACGGCAGAAGATATAGAAGAGATGAGTGTCATCCCCTATGCCTCGGCCATAGGGTCTATTATGTATGCCATGCTGTGTACCAGACCTGATGTAAACCTTGCCGTAAGTTTGGTAGGAAGGTACCAAAGTAATCCCGGCAAGGAACACTGGACAGCGGTCAAGAATATCCTGAAGTACCTGAAGAGGACTAAGGATATGTTTCTCGTTTATGGAGGTGACAAAGAGCTCGTCGTAAAGGGTTACGTCGACGCTAGCTTCGACACAGATCCGGATGACTCGAAGTCACAGACCGGATACGTGTATATTTTGAATAGAGGAGCAGTAAGCTGGTGCAGTTGCAAGCAAAGCGTCGTGGCGGGATCTACATGTGAAGCGGAATACATGGCAGCCTCGGAGGCAGCACAGGAAGCAGTCTGGATGAAGGAGTTCATTACCGACCTAGGGGTGATTCCCAATGCGTCGGGCCCAATGACTCTGTTCTGTGACAACACTGGAGCTATTGCCCTTGCGAAGGAGCCCAGGTTTCACAGGAAGACCAGGCATATCAAGCGTCGCTTCAACTCCATTCGTGAAAGTGTTCAAAATGGAGACATAGATATTTGTAAAGTACACACGGACCTGAATGTAGCAGATCCGTTGACTAAACCTCTCCCTAGGGCAAAACATGATCAACACCAGGACGCAATGGGTGTTCGATTCATCACAATGTAACTAGATTATTGACTCTAGTGCAAGTGGGAGACTGTTGGAAATATGCCCTAGAGGCAATAATAAATGGTTATTATTATATTTCTGTGTTCATGATAATAGTCTTTTATTCATGCTATAATTGTATTGTATGGAAATCGTAATACATGTGTGAATACATAGACCACAACCTGTCCCTAGTAAGCCTCTAGTTGACTAGCTCGTTGATCAACAGATAGTCATGGTTTCCTGACTATGGACATAGGATGTCACTGATAACGGGATCACATCATTAGGAGAATGATGTGATGGACAAGACCCAACCTAAGCATAGCATAAAAGATCGTGTAGTTTCGTTTGCTAGAGCTTTTCCAATGTCAAGTATCTTTTCCTTAGACCATGAGATCGTGCAACTCCCGGATACCGTAGGAGTGCTTTGGGTGTGCCAAACGTCACAACGTAACTGGGTGACTATAAAGGTGCATTACGGGTATCTCCGAAAGTGTCTGTTGGGTTGGCACGGATCGAGACTGGGATTTGTCACTCCGTGTAAACGGAGAGGTATCTCTGGGCCCACTCGGTAATGCATCATCATAATGAGCTCAATGTGACCAAGGCGTTGGTCACGGGATCATGCATTGCGGTACGAGTAAAGAGACTTGCCGGTAACGAGATTGAACAAGGTATTGGGATACCGACGATCGAATCTCGGGCAAATAACATACCGATTGACAAAGGGAATTGCATACGGATTGATTGAATCCTCGACACCGTGGTTCACCCGATGATATCATCGTGGAACATGTGGGAGCCAACATGGGTATCCAGATCCCGCTGTTGGTTATTGACCGGAGAGGCGTCTCGGTCATGTCTGCATGTCTCCCGAACCCGTAGGGTCTACACACTTAAGGTCCGGTGACGCTAGGGTTGTAGAGATATATGTATGCGGAAACCCGAAAGTTGTTCGGAGTCCCGGATGAGATCCCGGACGTCACGAGAGGTTCCGGAATGGTCCGGAGGTGAAGATTTATATATAGGAAGTCCAGTTTTGGCCACCGGGAAAGTTTCGGGGGTTATCGGTATTGTACCGGGACCACCGGAAGGGTCCCGGGGGTCCACCGGGTGGGGCCACCTGTCCCGGAGGGCCCCATGGGCTGAAAGTGGAGGGGAACCAGCCCCTAATGGGCTGGGGCGCCACTTTGGGCCTCCCCCCATGCGCCTAGGGTTGGGAACCCTAGGGGGGGGGGAGTTCCCCCTTGCCTTGGGGGGCAAGGCAACCCCTTCCCCCCTTGGCCGCCGCCCCCCCCCTTGGAGATCCCATCTCCAAGGGCTGAGCACCCCCCTTGGGGGCCTATATAAAGGGGGGGGAGGGAGGGCAGCACACTACAGCCTTTGGCGCCTCCCTCCTCCCCTGCAACACCTCTCTCTCTCGCGCAGAAGCTCGGCGAAGCCCTGCCGGAGAGCCGCTACATCCATCACCACGCCGTCGTGCTGTTGGATCTCCATCAACCTCTCCTCCCCCCTTGCTGGATCAAGAAAGGAGGAGACGTCGCTGCACCGTACGTGTGTTGAACGCGGAGGTGCCGTACGTTCGGCACTCGGTCATCGGTGATTTGGATCACGGCGAGTACGACTCCGTCATCCACGTTCATTGGAACGCTTCCGCTCGCGATCTACAACGGTATGTAGATGCACTCCCTTCCCCTCGTTGCTAGTAGACTCCATAGATGCATCTTGGTGAGCGTAGGAAAATTTTAAAATTATGCTACGATTCCCAACAACTTCAGCCCCGCAGAGAGCAGTACTACCGCTTGGCCAGTGGTACTACCGCTTGCCCCTATAAGCGGTACTACCGTTCCCCCTCGCGGTACTGCCGCTGGGCCCAGAGAGGTACTACCGCGGTGGCAGGGCGGTACTACCGCATACGAGCGGTACAATGGCCCCCACTGCGATGGCTAGTACCGTAAAACCCGACACGAAAAAGACCCCTCGAATCGAGGCGGTACTAGCACGAGACCGCAGCGGTACTACGGCTGGGGGCTACCAGCGGTACTACCGCTCTAGAGCGGTACTACCGCTTGTAGCACCCAAGCGGTACTACCGCTCCGGCCCGCGGTACTACCGCTAGGAAACCAAAACTGCCATAACTTCTGCATATGAGCTCCGAATTGAGCAAACTCAAGCTTGTTGGATAGAGGAAGACGAGTAGCATCAAAACAGCCCTGACCGAGAAGAACCGGCATAACCTCCAACATCGAAAACATCATAGAAGATGCGAATGAACTCCGTTTTCGATGAACTCGAGCTTGTCATCAAGATGACCATAAGCTCCAAAACTCACAAAGAGAAGAACCAAACAAGAACCAATAAAGATGATGCAAGGATGCAATGGTTTGAGCTCTCTATGAACGATACGATCAAGCTACTCATCGAGAGCCCCCCTTGATAGTACGGCAATCAATCCTATAACCCGGTCTCCCAACTACCATCATGAGACCGGTAAAATAGAAAACCTATCAAGAGCAAACCTTTGCCTTGCACATGGTCCACTTGAGCTAGATGATGACGATCTTGACTCCCTCAAGTTGGACCACCTTTCTTGGTTGCGTTGGCTCGATGAAGACTAGTTGATTGCTCCCCCATGCTCCACTATGGGTGAGCCACTCTTCCGCACATCTTCACAAGTCCATTGTCACCACAATGGACGGCAAGCTTCAAGCATTTCATCTCTTCATGATGCTTCACTTGAACTTGCACACCGCAACATCTTCACAAGTCCATTGTCACCACAATGGACGGCAAGCTTCAAGCATTTGATCTCTTCATGATGCTTCACTTGAACTTGCACACCGCAACCTAACCCCACAAAGAACTCTCACGAAGATCATGGGTTAGTACACAAAGCGTAATTGACAATGCTCACCACACCATGGGATCGCTTGATCCCTCTCGGTACATCTTCTACGCTTTGTGAGTGATCAAGTTGATTCACTCTTGACTTAGTCTTGATCAACCATGAATCTTTTCAACTCTCTTCATTTGGATGATGTCTTGAAGATATACATGAATGATCACACAATCTTCTTCTCCAAGACATGCTTGCAATAAGCTCAACTCTCACATGACCAATCTTTGGATAATTCCTTAATAACACCTTGGTCACCACATAAACTCTTTGAAACCAACACATGAACTTCAAGAAATGCCTATGGACAAATCCTTCAAATATAACTCAAGGCAACCATTAGTCCATAGAGATTGTCATCAATTACCAAAACCAAACATGGGGGCACCGCATGTTCTTTCAGGCCTGCTTCGAGTAAAAATGGCCAACTGAGCCTATCGATGTTCTTTACAAGGTTTCCTTTTGTATTAACACATTGAGTGACTTGCATGTGGGGGAGGACATAAGACCGGGACTACGGAGCTATGCAAAGCTTATGGATCAAGTCGCAGATGAGCTATTTTGTGCAAGATGTGTTGGGGATCGTAGCAGAATTTTAAAATTTCCTACGCATCACCAAGATCCATCTATGGAGTATACTAGCAATGAGGGGAAAGGAGTGCATCTACATACCCTTGTAGATCGCGAGCGGAAGCGTTCCAATGAACGGGGTTGATGGAGTCGTACTCGCCGTGATCCAAATCACCGATGACCGAGTGCTGAACGGACGGCACCTCCGCGTTCAACACACGTACGGAGCAGCGACGTCTCCTCCTTCTTGATCCAGCAAGGGGGAAGGAGAGGTTGATTGAGATCCAACAGCACGACGGCGTGGTGGTGGAAGTAGCGGGATCCCGGCAGGGCTTCGCCAAGCTTAAGCGGGAGGGAGAGGTGTTGCAGGGGGAGAGGGAGGCGCCAGGGGCTGTGGTATTGCTGCCCTCCCTCCCCCACTATATATAGGCCCCCTGGAGGGGGGCACCGGCCCTGGAACCCATCTACAAGGGGGGGCGGTGGCCAAGGGGGAAGGGGGGTGGCTTCCCCCCCAAGCCAAGTGGGGCGCCCCCCACCCCTAGGGTTTCCAACCCTAGGCGCAGGGGGAGGCCCAAGGGGGGCGCCCCAGCCCACTAAGGGCTGGTTCCCTTCCCACTTCAGCCCATGGGGCCCTCCGGGATAGGTGGCCCACCCGGTGGACCCCCGGGACCCTTCCGGTGGTCCCAGTACAATACCGATAACCCCCGAAACTTTCCCGGTGGCCGAAACTGGACTTCCTATATATAATTCTGCACCTCCAGACCATTCCGGAACTCCTCGTGACGTCCGGGATCTCATCCGGGACTCCGAACAACTTTCGGGTTTCCGCATACTCATATCTCTACAACCCTAGCGTCACCGAACCTTCGGTGTGTAGACCCTACGGGTTCGGGAGACATGCAGACATGACCGAGACGCCTCTCCGGTCAATAACCAACAGCGGGATCTGGATACCCATGTTGGCTCCCACATGTTCCACGATGATCTCATAGGATGAACCACGATGTCGAGGATTCAATCAATCCCGTATACAATTCCCTTTGTCAATCGGTACGTTACTTGCCCGAGATTCGATCGTCGGTATCCCAATACCTTGTCCAATCTCGTTACCGGCAAGTCACTTTACTCGTACCGTAATGCATGATCCCGTGACTAACTCCTTAGTCACATTGAGCTCATTATGATGATGCATTACCGAGTGGGCCCAGAGATACCTCTCCGTCATACGGAGTGACAAATCCCAGTCTCGATCCGTGCCAACTCAACAGACACTTTCGGAGATACCCGTAGTGTACCTTTATAGTCACCCAGTTACGTTGTGACGTTTGGCACACCCAAAGCACTCCTACGGTATCCGGGAGTTGCACGATCTCATGGTCTAAGGAAATGATACTTGACATTGGAAAAGCTCTAGCAAACGAACTACACGATCTTTTGTGCTATGCTTAGGATTGAGTCTTGTCCATCACATCATTCTCCTAATGATGTGATCCCGTTATCAATGACATCCAATATCCATAGTCAGGAAACCATGACTATCTGTTGATCAACGAGCTAGTCAACTAGAGGCTTACTAGGGACACGTTGTGGGCTATGTATTCACACGTGTATTACGATTTCCGGATAACACAATTATAGCATGAACAATAGACAATTATCATGAACAAAGAAATATAATAATAACCATTTATTATTGCCTCTAGGGCATATTTCCAACAAGATGAAGCTAGACATCATGGATCTCTAGACTGACTTGAGAAGATGGGGCCTGAGTAGAACTGGAATCTGCTTAGAAATGGTGACGCCTAGCTTCTATTGTTGTTTCAGTGTAGTTTGTTTTTGCGCAGGCTATCGTATGTGTTTCGGGGACGAGTGTGCTTATGAATGTGGACAATTAGCTTCAAGTTTTCATCGTCTTCTTGCTTAACCTCTTCTGCTTCATCTGTTTTACTATGGTTTAGTTGGCTAGCTAATTGGTTAGCATGCTATGGTTGTAATGAACTTGTGGTTTCTTATATGAAATTGGGAGAGAAAGTCTCTTTTATTAAATAAAACTCTTATATGTATCAACTAAAAATATGGGAAAAACTTTCCCTCAATTGGCTAATATTTCTAACACTCTGGCCGCCTCCCATGGATGATGTGTGTCCTCGGTGTTGGGTAACGTAGCAGAAATTCAAAATTTTCTACGCATCACCAAGATCAATCTATGGAGTAATCTAGCAACGAGGGGAAGGAGAGTGCATCTACATACCATTGTAGATCGCGATGCGGAAGCGTTGCAAGAACGCGGATGAGGGAGTCGTACTCGTAGCGATTCAGATCGCGGTTGATTCCGATCTAAGCACCGAAGAACGGTGCCTCCGCGTTCAACACACGTGCAGCCCGGTGACGTCTCCCACGCCTTGATCCAGCAAGGAGAGAGGGAGAGGTTGGGGAAGACTCCATCCAGCAGCAACACGACGGCGTGGTGGTGATGGAGGAGCGTGGCAATCCCGCAGGGCTTCGCCAAGCACCGCGGGAGAGGAGGAGGAGGGAGAGGGGTAGGGCTGCGCCGAAAGAGAGATGTTCTCATGTCTTGGGCAGCCCCAAACCTCAACTATATATAGGGGAGGGGGAGGGCTGCGCCCCCATCTAGAGTTTCCCCCCCCCCCAAGGGGTGCGGCCAGCCCTAGATGGGGCTTGGGGGGCGGCCAAAGGGGGGAGGAGTGCCTCCCAAGTCAAGTGGAGGCCCTCCCCCTTAGGGTTTCCCCTCTCCCATGCACATGGGCCTTGGGGGGGCTGGTGCCCCTGGCCCATTAAGGCTAGGGCGCCCCCTTACAGCCCATGCTACTGTATTGGACGTGGTGGAACATTTTCCGGACCTCCGGACCCCTCCGGAATCCTCCGGAATCTTCTGGAAGCTTCCCGGTACAATACCGAAAAAACCCGAACTTTTCCCGGAACCCGAACAACAACTTTCCATATATAAATCTTTACCTCCGGACCATTCCGGAACTCCTCGTGACGTCCGGGATCTCATCCGGGACTCCGAACAACATTCGGTAACCACGTACATGCTTTCCCTATAACCCTAGCGTCATCGAACCTTAAGCGTGTAGACCCTACGGGTTCGGGAACCATGCAGACATGACCGAGACGTTCTCCGGTCAATAACCAACAGCGGGATCTGGATACCCATGTTGGCTCCCACATGTTCCACGATGATCTCATCGGATGAACCACGATGTCGGGGATTCAATCAATCCCGTATGCAATTCCCTTTGTCCATCGGTATGTTACTTGCCCGAGATTCGATCGTCGGTATCCTGATACCTTGTTCAATCTCGTTACCGGCAAGTCTCTTTACTCGTTCCGTAACACATCATCCCGTGATCAACTCCTTGGTCACATTGTGCACATTATGATGATGTCCTACCGAGTGGGCCCAGAGATACCTCTCCGTTTACACGGAGTGACAAATCCCAGTCTCGATTCGTGCCAACCCAACAGACACTTTCGGAGATACCTGTAGTGCACCTTTATGGTCACCCAGTTACGTTGTGACGTTTGGTACACCCAAAGCATTCCTACGGTATCCGGGAGTTGCACAATCTCATGGTCTAAGGAAATGATACTTGACATTAGAAAAGCTCTTAGCAAATGAACTACACAATCTTGTGCTAGGCTTAAGATTGGGTCTCGTCCATCACATCATTCTCCTAATGATGTGATCCCGTTATCAACAACATCCAATGTCCATGGTCAGGAAACCGTAACCATCTATTGATCAACGAGCTAGTCTCCTAAAGGCTTACTAGGGACATGGTGTTGTCTATGTATCCACACATGTATCTGAGTTTCCTATCAATACAATTCTAGCATGGATAATAAACGATTATCATGAACAGGGAAATATAATAATAACCTATTTATTATTGCCTCTAGGGCATATTTCCAACAGTCTCCCACTTGCACTAGAGTCAATAATCTCGTCCACATCACCATGTGATTAACATTCATAGGTCACATCACCATGTGACCAACATCCAAAGAGTTTACTAGAGTCAACAATCTAGTTCACATCTCTATGTGATTAACACTCAATGAGTTCTGGTTTGATCATGTTATGCTTGTGAGAGAGGTTATTAGTCAACGGGTCTGAACCTTTCAGATCCGTGTGTGCTTTACGAATATCTATGTCATCTTGTGGATGCTACCACGCGCTATTTGGAGCCATTTCAAATAATTGCTCTACTATACGAATCCGGTTTACTACTCAGAGTCATCCGGATTAGTGTCAAAGTTCACATCGACGTAACCCTTTACGACGAACTCCTTTTCACCTCCATAATCGAGAAAATTCCTTAGTCCACTAGATACTAAGGACAAGCCCGACCGCTGTCATGTGATCCTTTCCCGGATCACTATTGTACCCCTTGACCAACTCATGGCAAGGCACACTTCATGTGCGGTACACAGCATAGCATACTATAGAGCCTACGTCTAAAGCATAGGGGACGACCTTCGTCCTTTCTCTCTCTTCTGCTGTGGTCAGGTCTTGAGTCTTACTCAATACTTACACCTTGTAACACAGCCAAGAACTCCTTCTTTGCTGATCTATTTTGAACTCTTTCAAAATCATGTCAAGGTGTGCGTTCTTTGAAAGTATCATCAGGCGTCTTGATCTATCTCTATAGATCTTGATGCCCAATATGTAAGCAGTTTTATCCAGGTCTTCCTTTGAAAAAACTCCTTTCAAACAACCCTTTACGCTTTCCAGAAATTTTACATCATTTCGGATCAACAATATGTCATTCACATATACTTATCAGAAATGTTGTAGCGCTCCCACTCACTTTATTGTAAATACAAGTTTCTAACAAACTTTGTATAAACCCAAAAACTTTGATCACTCCATCAAAGCATCTATTCTGACTCCGAGATGCTTGCTCTAGTCCATGGAAGGATCGCTGGAGCTAGCATACCTTTTAGCATCCTTAGGATCGACAAAACCTTTCTGATTGTATCACATACAACCTTTCCTTACGAAAACTGGTAAGGAAACTTGTTTTGACATCCATCTGCCAGATTTCATAAATGCAGCTAATGCTAACATGATTCCGACGAACTTAAGCATTGCTACGGATGAGAAAATCTCATTGTAGTCAACTCCTTGAACTTGTGGAAATACTCTTTGCCACAAGTCGAGCTTCATAGACGGTAACATTATCGTCCACGTCCGTCTTCTTCTCAAAGATCCATTTATCTCGGATTTCATGGCTTCTAACCATTTGTCGGAATATGGGCCCACCATCGCTTCTCCATAGCTCGCAGGTTCAGTATTGTCCAACAACATGATATCTCAGACAGGATCACGTACCACTCTGAAGTAGCACGCATCCTCGTCGTCCTACAAGGTTTGGTGGTGACTTGATCCGAAGTTTCATGATCACTATCATAAGCTTCCACTTCAATTGGTATAGGTGCCACAGGAACAACTTCCTGTGCCCTGCTACACACTAGTTGAAGTGACGGTTCAATAACCTTATCAAGTCTCCACCATCCTCCCACTCAATTCTTTCGAGAGAAACTTTTCCTCGAGAAAGGACTCGTTTCTAGAAGCAATTACTTTTGCTTCCAGATCTGAAATAGCAGGTATACCCAACTGTTTTGGGTATTCTTATGAAGATGTATTTATCCGCTTTGGGTTCGAGCTTATCAGCCTGAAACTTTTTCACATAAGCTTCGCAGCCCCAAACTTTTAAGAAACGACAACTTAGGTTTCTCTAAACGGTGTCGTCTCAACGGAATTGTGTGGTGCCCTATTTAAAGTGAATGCGGTTGTCTCTAATGCCTAACCCATAAACGATAGTGGTAATTCGATAAGAAACATCATGGTATGCACCATATCCAATAGGGTGCAGTTATGATGTTCGGACACACCATCACACTATGGTGTTCCAGGCGGTATTAATTGTGAAACACTTTCCACAATGTCTTAATTGTGTGCCAAACTCGTAACTCAGATACTCATCTCTATGATCATATCACAGACATCTTATCCTCTTGTCACGACGATCTTCAACTTCACTCTGAAATTGCTTGAACCTTTCAATAATTCAGACTTGTGTTCCATCAAGTAAATACACTCAGCATCTACTCAAATCATCTGTGAAGTTAGAACTTAACGATATCCACTGCATGCCTCAGCACTCATTGGACTGCATACATCAAAATGTATTACTTCCAATAAGTTGCTCTCTTGTTCTATCTTACTGAAAACGAGGACTTTCAGTCATTTTGCCCATGTGGTATGATTTGCATGTCTCAAGT
Source organism: Aegilops tauschii subsp. strangulata (assembly GCF_002575655.3). Lineage (NCBI taxonomy): Eukaryota > Viridiplantae > Streptophyta > Magnoliopsida > Poales > Poaceae > Aegilops > Aegilops tauschii. The sequence continues at coordinate 494,977,941 of NC_053039.3, forward strand.
GATTCGAAATCAAGTGAGTCCAAACGATCCATCTGCATGGAGTTTCTTCATGCATATATACCAATAGACATGGTTCGCATGTCTCAATCTTTTCAAAAACGACTGAGTCCAAAGATCCATCTACATGGAGCTTCTTCATGCGTTCTATACCAATATGACTCAAACTGCAGTGCCACAAGTATGTGGTACTATCATTACTATTTTATATCTTTTGGCACGAACATGTGTATCACTACAATCGAGATTCATTTTAGGTGCAAGACCATTGAAGGTATTATTCAAATAAACAGAGTAACCATTATTCTCCTTAAATGAATAACCGTATTGCGATAAACATAATCCAATCACGCTCAACGCAAACACCAAATCTCGATGGTAGAGGGAGCATGCGATGCTTGATCACATCAACCTTGGAAACATTTCCAACACATATCGTCATCTCACCTTTAGCTAGTCTCCGTTTATTCCGCAGCTTTTATTTCGAGTTACTAACACTTAGCAACCGAACCGGTATCTAATACCCTGGTGCTGCTAGGAGTACTAGTAAAGTACACATTCATATAACGTATATCCAATATACTTCTGTCGACCTTGCCTGCCTTCTCATCTACCAAGTATCTAGGGTAGTACTGCTTCAGTGACCGTTCCCCTCATTACAGAAGCACTTAGTCTCGGGTTTGGGTTCAACCTTGGGATTCTTCACTAGAGCAGCAAACGACTTGCTGTTTCATGAAGTATCCCTTTTTCCCTTGCCCTTCTTAAACTAGTGGTTTTACTAACCATCAACAATTGATGCTCCTTCTTGATTTCTACTCTCGCGGTGTCAAACATCGCGAATAGCTGAAGGATCATCATAACTATCCCTGATATGTTATAGTTCATCACGAAGCTCTACTAGCTTGGTGGCAGTGACTATGGAGAACTATCACTATCTCATCTGGGAGATTAACTCCCACTCGATTCAAGCGATTGTGGTACTCAGACAATCTGAGCACATGCTCAACGATTGAGTTTTTCTCCCTTAGTTTGCAGGCTTAAGAAACTTGTCAGAGGTCTCATACCTCTTGACGTGGGCACTAGTCTGAAATCCCAATTTCAGTCTTCGGAACATCTCATATGTTCTGCGACGTTTCAAAAACGTCTTTGGTGCCACAATTCTAAACCGTTAGCATTACGCACTGAACTATCACGTAGTCATCAAAACGTGTATGTCAGATGTTTCGCAACATCTACAGACGACGCTGAGGTTCAGCACACCGAGCGGTGCATTAAGGACGTAAGCCTTTTGTGCAGCAATGAGGACAATCCTCAGTTTACGGACCCAGTCCGCGTAATTGCTACTATAAACTTTCAACTAAATTTTCTCTAGGATCATATCTTAAACAGTAGAACTAAAGTGTAAGCTATGACATAATTTGCAAAGACCTTTTGACTATGTTCATGATAATGAAGTTCATCTGATTATGAACTCCCACTCAGATAGACATCCCTCTAGTCATCTAAGTGATACATGATCCGAGTCAAACTAGGCCGTGTCCGATCATCACGCGAGACGGACTAGTCATCATCGGTGAACATCTCCATGTTGATCATATCTGCTATACGACTCATGTTCGACCTTTCGGTCTCTTGTGTTCCGAGGCCATGTCTGTACATGCTAGGCTCGTCAAGTCAACCTAAGTGTTTTGCATGTGTTCCGAGGCCATGTCTGTACATGCTAGGCTCGTCAACAACCGTTGTATTCGAACGTTAGAATCTATCACACCCGATCATCACGTGGTGCTTCGAAATAACGAACCTTCGCAACGGTGCACAGTTAGGGGGAACACTTCTCTTGAAATTTTAGTGAGGGATCATCTTACTTACTACCGTCGTTCTAAGCAAATAAGATGCATAACATGATAAACATCACATGCAATCAAATAGTGACATGATATGGCCAATATCATTTTGCTCCTTTGATCTCCATCTTCGGGGCACCATGATCATCTTTGTCACCCGCATGACACCATGATCTCCATCATCATGATCTCCATCATTGTGTCTTCATGAAGTTGTCACACGAACGATTACTTCTACTTCTATGGCTAACGCGCTTAGCAATAAAGTAAAGTAATTTACATGGCGTTATTCAATGACACGCAGGTCATACAAAAAATAAAGACAACTCCTATGGCTCCTGCCGGTTGTCATACTCATCGACATGCAAGTCGTGATTCCTATTACAAGAATATGATCAATCTCATACATCACATGTATCATTCATCACATCTTCTGGCCATATCACATCACATAGCACATGCTGCAAAAACAAGTTAGACGTCCTCTAATTGTTGTTGCAAGTTTTTACGTGGCTTGTATAGGTGTCTAGCAAGAACGTTTCTTACCTACGTAAAACCACAACGTGATATGCCAATTTCTATTTACCCTTCATAAGGACCCTTTTCATCGAATCCGTTCCGACTAAAGTGGGAGAGACAGACACCCGCTAGCCACCTTATGCAACTAGTGCATGTCAGTCGGTGGAACCTGTCTCACGTAAGCGTACGTGTAAGGTCGGTCCGGGCCGCTTCATCCCACAATGCCGCCGAAACAAGATAAGACTAGTAGCGGCAAGAAGAATTGACAACATCGACGCCCACAACTACTTTGTGTTCTACTCATGCATAGAAACTACGCATAGACCTAGCTCATGATGCCACTGTTGGGTAACGTAGCAGAAATTCAAAATTTTCTACGCATCACCAAGATCAATCTATGGAGTAATCTAGCAACGAGGGGAAGGAGAGTGCATCTACATACCATTGTAGATCGCAATGCGGAAGCGTTGCAAGAACGCGGATGAGGGAGTCGTACTCGTAGCGATTCAGATCACGGTTGATTCCGATCTAAGCACCGAAGAACGGTGCCTCCGCGTTCAACACACGTGCAGCCCGGTGACGTCTCCCACGCCTTGATCCAGCAAGGAGAGAGGGAGAGGTTGGGGAAGACTCCATCCAGCAGCAACACGACGGCGTGGTGGTGATGGAGGAGCGTGGCAATCCCGCAGGGCTTCGCCAAGCACCGCGGGAGAGGAGGAGGAGGGAGAGGGGTAGGGCTGCGCCGAAAGAGAGATGTTCTCATGTCTTGGGCAGCCCCAAACCTCAACTATATATAGGGGAGGGGGAGGGCTGCGCCCCCATCTAGGGTTTCCCCCCCAAGGGGTGCGGCCAGCCCTAGATGGGGCTTGGGGGGCGGCCAAAGGGGGGAGGAGTGCCTCCCAAGTCAAGTGGAGGCCCTCCCCCTTAGGGTTTCCCCTCTCCCATGCGCATGGGCCTTGGGGGGGCTGGTGCCCTTGGCCCATTAAGGCTAGGGCGCCCCCTTACAGCCCATGCTACTGTATTGGACGTGGTGGAACATTTTCCGGACCTCCGGACCCCTCCGGAATCCTCCGGAATCTTCTGGAAGCTTCCCGGTACAATACCGAAAAAACCCGAACTTTTCCCGGAACCCGAACAACAACTTTCCATATATAAATCTTTACCTCCGGACCATTCCGGAACTCCTCGTGACGTCCGGGATCTCATCCGGGACTCCGAACAACATTCGGTAACCACGTACATGCTTTCCCTATAACCCTAGCGTCATCGAACCTTAAGCGTGTAGACCCTACGGGTTCGGGAACCATGCAGACATGACCGAGACGTTCTCCGGTCAATAACCAACAGCGGGATCTGGATACCCATGTTGGGCTCCCACATGTTCCACGATGATCTCATCGGATGAACCACGATGTCGGGGATTCAATCAATCCCGTATGCAATTCCCTTTGTCCATCGGTATGTTACTTGCCCGAGATTCGATCGTCGGTATCCCGATACCTTGTTCAATCTCGTTACCGGCAAGTCTCTTTACTCGTTCCGTAACACATCATCCCGTGATCAACTCCTTGGTCACATTGTGCACATTATGATGATGTCCTACCGAGTGGGCCCAGAGATACCTCTCCGTTTACACGGAGTGACAAATCCCAGTCTCGATTCGTGCCAACCCAACAGACACTTTCGGAGATACCTGTAGTGCACCTTTATAGTCACCCAGTTACGTTGTGACGTTTGGTACACCCAAAGCATTCCTACGGTATCCGGGAGTTGCACAATCTCATGGTCTAAGGAAATGATACTTGACATTAGAAAAGCTCTTAGCAAATGAACTACACGATCTTGTGCTAGGCTTAAGATTGGGTCTCGTCCATCACATCATTCTCCTAATGATGTGATCCCGTTATCAACAACATCCAATGTCCATGGTCAGGAAACCGTAACCATCTATTGATCAACGAGCTAGTCTCCTAGAGGCTTACTAGGGACATGGTGTTGTCTATGTATCCACACATGTATCTGAGTTTCCTATCAATACAATTCTAGCATGGATAATAAACGATTATTATGAACAGGGAAATATAATAATAACCTATTTATTATTGCCTCTAGGGCATATTTCCAACACTCGGTGGGGCCCGTCCACCACTTCTCCCTGCTGCCTTATCTTCTCCCCGATGACTCCCATCCACATCTCTCCCCCTTCATCACTAAGCTCCCCTCATTCCCCAGACGTCCAGCTCCTTCTAGCAGGCCACACCCTAGGATGGAGAGTGCTTGTTCAGGTAACGGCCAAGCAACAACACGTAGCAGCAGGCAAGCATGCTTGCTACAGGAAAAGTCGCGCAGCGTACGAGCAACAGTGGCCAGCTGAAAAGATGGTTGATGGCTCAATATTTTTTCACTTTCACATGGGTATTTGTGAAGGGTTTTTGTTGGTTCTTGCCTTAACGACAATCCTTCGAAAACGAAGAAACCTTGTTTACTTACTTGATGTGTAGGTACAAACACTTCGGGAAAGAAAGCAATCAACACCCTAGTCATTGAAGAAATTTGGAGCGACCCTCCCTTTTTGAGCAAACCTTCGTGGACCAAAGAAGAAGATAGTGTCTGGTATGAGCATGGACGCTCGTACCAGCGGTCATACCTTGCCGCCACCTCTTGATCTATACAAACAACTTTTGTGAAGGGACACATGAGAGGAGGGCTAAGAAGAAAGAAAGGAATCCAAAGAGGAGAAAACTTCACCACACGAAGAAGGGAGAAGGTATCCGAGAGAGAAGAACATCATTCAGCTCAGTTTCGGTCTTCTCTGATCTTTACCCCCTTTCATTCATAGAAACCACCACATTTGAGAGAGTAACTCCAATTTGTAAGACTGGGCTTTGCAGCTCTATTCGCACTTGTTCAGAGATTGAGATCGGAGCAATCATCCATACTATTGTAATTCTTTGCTCTCCATTTAACCTTCGCGTTTATTGGTTGTTCCACTCCCATGCGTGAGTAGTTTTCCATGGGTGTGGGAGATGTAGGTGACTAGTGAGATTCATTTGCGCCCATTCGATATGTGTTTTTTGTGATACTATTTCTATGATTGATTATTAAGTTGTTCATTTGTTGTGAGCGCAATTTGAGCTTTCTAATTTAAGAGCAAGGCAACATGATATGAAGACCTACATAGGTAACACATATTGTTTAGTGGGTCCGTGACCGCAAGGTGACATGTGTTGGTATCTACGAGGAGCGAAGACAATATGAGGATAACAGAAATCCACGACACTTGAAGCGTTGGTCCAGTCTCACGACCTTAATTGTTGAAACGCCCATGCATATCAGCATATGACAACGTTGATGCAAGACAATAGAGGAGAACAATCCTTGCATGGAGAAGTTCAACTACTCAAAGGTGGACTGTCTACTGAACACATAATCGATGAAGTAGAATCACATGAAAAATAATTGGTATTACCGTTGCACTAGCACACATGATATGCTGCAACCAAACCAAAAGTTTATTTACAGTGTTGTACTTGTGTTTATTTTTATGTTCTTTACTTTCTTGTGTTTACAACCCTATTTCAACCCACCTCCTGGTATGTTTTTGTTTTCGGAATAATACCAATCCCGGTAGGTATTCAGATAGCTAATTTGCACAAGATATGTGATAACTTGTGTGTGACAGAAACGATAAGATTAATACTCTCCTGTGTTTCTCGTTGGAAACGATATCTAATTGGATACTTACACGAATTTTGCTAACGGTCATCGGTGTCTTCCGTGCAATCAACGGGCAATGATGGCCAACGCGCAGGTTAGGATGACACCAGCCACCATGCAAGTTAGGGTGACACCGCCACGACGGCGGCTAGGAAGGCTAGCGTCCCGACCCAAGTAATTTTATGCTAGTGGGCCACGGCTCCGCTTGTCGCTGGGCACTCGGCTAATTCGAGAGCCGAGATGTATATTTTTTTACAACAAGGGTCTTCTTGCAATGGCGACCTCGAGCCAGAGATGCTTTTGCAATAAAGGTCCCGTTGCAATTGCAACAAAGGTCTTGTTGCACTGAAGATCTTGACGGACTGAAGATGCTTTTGCAGCAAGGGTCATGTTCTAGTAGTGGAGACAAAGACGGTTTTGCAACAAGAGAACCAGATGACCAGGCCCGGCCCTGATGGGGGGCGGGGGGGGGGGGGCGGCCGCCCCGGGCCCCCCAACTCCAGGGGGCCCCTCCTGTTATGTTGTTGTACGCTGGTGGCTCATAGCTTCTGCCGGAAAGAAATTAGCCCAAATAATAAGGAAAGACGTAGCAGGACAAGCAAGTACAACATACGCAGGCAATCACGTCGTCCAATCAGTACGATCATGATTCGTGAGGCATGAGATCGCGTCCCTAATTCACTACCCTATTTGCCTCTCTATTCCCACGTCCTGAATTCCCGATCACAAGTCGCAGGCCGCCGGCAGATAGTATTCTCCGGTAGATGGATCCAGCCACACAGAACTCACATGCATATCGCCAGGCCATGGCAATTGACAGCGCCGAGCGCCTCCGGCCGGTATCCACTTTCCAGGCCATGGGCGTGCGATGTGGACTGTATGCGGGAACAAGTACATGGACAAGTGCCTCATTGCTGAGCGTCTAATCAAGGACGCCGATGCGATTGGTATGAGCTATATCATCTTACTATTACCTATTCCCCAATCCTTGTATGTAGGTTGCTAATTAATTAATTTACCTCCGTATACATATATGATGCATATCTTGCATGGTTAAATGGTTTGGCGACATTATGCATCTACAAGAAACTGTTGTATAAAATTGATGTCGACCCTATCATAAGTGAATTTGTGTCGAGAATTATTTTAAGAGACTCAAACTTATTTATCTATTTATTTTCTTTTGACTTTGCTCGGTAGTTTTGATGTTTTCTAGGATCAGTGAATGTCTATCGTTTGGAGTTTTCGTTTGTGAACATGTATGTCCTCGATAGCAGTGGCGAAGCATGAACCAAATACTAGGTGGGGCCAAATGAGTTTATAACATAGAAAATGCTAGGGTGATTAGAGACGCCGGAAGATTAGTATAGCGATTAGCATAAAAATAAGCATATTTGACAAAATTTCATCTACCAAGGGGGGCCAGCGCCCGGAATTGTCCCCGCTACGCTCCGCCACTGCTCGATAGAAGAATGAGTCAGCCCGTGTCATGTGTTCCCGGAGGCAAGCGGGTGTTAGATGACACTTTTAAGTTATAATACCTAAAAAATATTAGATGCAAAAATTAAAATTGGGTTATGTTATGACCCTTATATTAGGGCCCCCTGAATTTTAGTTTCGCCCTGGGCCCCCAAAACTTCAGGACTGGCCCTGCAGATGACATATGATGGGCATCACACGATATCAGATCGGACGGCTCGGGACCGACAAAGATCAATCGACCGATGCACAGCACGTCCAAAAAATATCTTTATGTATACCCTACGATTCCCGCAAACAAAACAGAATACGAAGAGAAGACGTATAGCGTGTATATATGGAGATATAGGAAGAGTACTGGTGCACCTTTGCGTCGACTCTTCTTCAGGTAAATCAGCAGAATCGCCGAAGGAAAGCAACGTCACGGCATGAGATGAGACCCGATTTGCATGTGGAAAATCAGCGGAAGAAAAGATGACTAGCACTACTCCGTTGCCGCACGGTTGCCCCCGTTTTAGCATTTTAGTCCGTCGACTTGATTTGCTGATTTCTTCGGAGTCGTTCTCGTTCAGTCACCACGGGGGACAACCTCCTTTGTCGCCTCGCACACCCGTAGCTGTCAGTCAGTCGATGAATGATTTGATGCGCCCATCGCATCGTGGCGTGCGTGGAACGACCGATCCGCACGCTGCACGGTCCAAGTCTCCGGGGTGTCGAGCCAGCGAGTCGAGTCGAGTCATCGGCGGCTAGTCCAAGAATGCCGACAGGCGAGCTGGGATAAACCAATGCCGCGTCGCCGTCGCCAGTTCGGATTACCTTGAGGTGCGCGCCACACATCGCAAGGCGACACTGCTCGAGACATCGGCCAGCGACTCCTATCTTGTACAAGTTGTAGTACTCCGAGGAGTAGTAGCTCTGGTAATGTAGCCGCCTGGAATTTCCAAGGCGACTCGTCAGCCCCGTTCTGATCCTTCGTGTTTTAAAAGTAATGAGATGAGTAAACTTCTCGCGTTCGATGGGGTCGACGATAGTCGATAAGCTAATCCAGCCACGTAGAGGTGTCGCGGACCAGTCCAGTAGATACGTGCGTGCCCACGTGTACGCATCAGCAAGTACTCCTGACTCGTGCGAACCAACCTGTAGTTGGATGGTTAGAGGGACAGTGGTATCCCAACCCACTAGGGTTCAAGTCCTGATGCTCGCATTATTCCTGGATTATTTCAGGATTTTCAGCGATGCGCTTTCAGTGGGAGGAGACGTTCCCGTCGACGACGAGGCGCCTACGGTGACTTCGTAAATTTCAAGATGACATGCCGGCTCAGTTTTTCGGAGGTGCTCATAGGGGTAGAGTGTACGTGTGTGCGTTCATAGGGGTGAGTGTATGCGCGTATGTATAAGCGCTTGCGTCTGTATTGATGTAAAAAAAGGTACTCCTGACTCGTGTCCTCTTGCGATGTGTGCGCACGGATGGAGTGAATTGCAGAAATCATCGACATTAGAGTTTAGGGTTGTAGGAAACATGAGTTTATTATTTTGTGTCAAAAACCACTAATTTTGTGTTCATTTATTTATTGCTGAAAACACTGGTTGACGACTTTGGCCCTTTAATGATGATTATGACCAATTGGTCTCGCAGAAGTTGACATGTGCAATGGTTTGTGGTAGACGACATTAGGCGGGTCTTTTTGCCAAAATGAAGAAAAATAAATCATTCCTTGATAGAAACTACTCAATCCCATAAGGTTATGCAACCATAGCCTTCAATGCCGATGGCTTGTGCAATTCACTCGCACGGTGCACTACCGATCGATCGATCGAAGCATGGAGGTTAGTGATCGATTAATCAATTACGTTCGTCAGTGTCGCTACCACTGATCACGACGGACGAACAGTACGTCTAGCAAGCTACTCTACTCCCATCATTCTGAATGTCGTTGATCCTCCGCCATGGACAGTGATTTCGCGTAATCATATGCATACGGAGCAGATGCTACATCGACGTCTATTTATACGACATGGTCCCTTAGCATCATCACACGTGCGAGCCTGTCCACGGCCTACACCTCGTTCCAGAGCGCATTCTAGAATTGATCAGCGCAGTGGTTGGTCCGCTTCAGTGTTATGTTGTGTTGTGTCGATCAGGCATGCATCCAGAAATAAGTATCTAGGGAGAACATGAGTGTTTTCAGAGCTCAGTGACTCTCGGCCGTCGGATCGATTGTTTAATGCGTTGTGGACCGTTCGATCTCGCTCCTGGTCGATATCAGCCGTTGGATCAAAAAAAGTTACCGCTACAATGAATAGTTACCATCTCGTTCATGCCACCGCCTGCAATTACAGTGCCCGCCGAGGGTATTTGCATCATTTCGCACGTAGGCGTATAAAAGGCAGCAGCTCCCCGTGGAGATAACCTAGCTGCCGCCTCCTCGTGCACTCCCGCACTCGCGCCCGCTCCTCCCGCACGCGCGCCGCACCCTCACCTCTCTCTCCCCCTCCAAACCCTACCCCGCCGGTCGCCGCCACCGCTGTTGCTCGCCCTTGCCTCCCGCGCGGCGCCGTCTCCTGGCGTCCTCGCTCGCGTACTCTGCCGCATCTCCCGCGCCAGCAGATCGACGCAGCCGGGCCCGTCCACCGCCTCTCCCCGCCGCCCAGCTCGTCCCCGGCCTCCGCCCAGGTTAGACCTCGTCCTACAGCTAGCCCTCACCTCTCTCTCCCCCTCCAAACCCTACCCCGCCGGCCGTCGCCGCCACCGCTGCTGCTCGCCCTTGCCTCCCACGCGCCGCCGTCTCCCGGTCGTCCTCGCTCGCGTACTCTGCCGCATCTCCCGCGCCAGCAGATCGACGCAGCTGGGCCCGTCCACCGCGTCTCCCTGCCGCCCAGCTCGTCCCCGGCCTCCGCCCAGGTTAGACCTTGTCCTACAGCTCGCCGCCCGACTACCTTCCGGATAAGCTCAGCTCGGAGGAAGTGACCCATAGATTGGTCCCCTATAGACAGGAGGCCCTGGGCGGGCGCCTGGCTGGGATTTGCCTCGTTTGATTCCCAGTAGTGTGGTAGCGTTTGTGCCGAAGCAATGCTCTGGTTAGCTTGCTGCTAATTGCTCTTTCTGACAAACAAAAGTGTGCAATTTGTGACAACCAATGATTTCTAATTGTAGTTAGGGTATCCGGTTTCAAATTCGAATTGTTGGATGATTAGGGATGTTCGAATTACTCCAAATAGAAGAATGATAGGAAGGGGTGGGGCTAACCCCTATTTTGGTAAAGGAAGGAGTGCCTGGAGCGTTGGAATATTTTAAATTGATAAGCACCTATGCTTCCTATAATGTAGACTCCAGGAATTTTGCGTCTCTCTGAGACTAAACTTCTTGTTTCCGTAAGATTAGAGCATACAGAGAGTTCATTGGCACACAGATTGCTGAATTTGAATACCATCATTGTAATCAACTTTATGTAGAAAATTTAACCGTCCCTGTTATGTTACCCTACAACACCCTCATTGTTGTCATGTTACCTTGCAAAGTCCTCTCATTTTAGTCCCAACGTCTCTTCATAGTGATTTAACTAACAGATATTTGAGCTGGGCTTTTTACTATACTTCTGGTAGCTGATTCTCTTCATCAATTTTCATCAGGTCTGTACTCTGAAGGTTACTTTCATTTGCGTTGAAAGCTATGTGGGTCATTTGTCACGGCCACAGATGCGGCCCCGGAGCTGTCGGGTTCACCATGACACAGGTGGAGGCGTGAGTAGCCGACATCTACTGCGTCCTCTTCGACGCCGCACCCAACGCCAAGTCTGTCATGTAAGGGGCCCTCATGCACGCTCCATATCAGTACTTCTCTTTAGCTACTAGCCTGTTGTTTGCGTGTTTGGGAGTGGCGGGTTCGGGTGTGAGAGATGGGCTTCAGGGTTTGGTGGTTCATGCGGAGATCAGATAGTTTGCTTGGCTCTTGCTCGAAACCCGAAGCTCACTGGTAAATCCACCTATTTAGCAGATGGGGGTAGGAATTGCTTGATTGTGGTACCAAAATGTTTGCTCATAGAAGCTTAGTGCTGTCAATTAGGTGTCGTATATCAGTGTGACTTCTAATTTTCAATGAGTGTGCCTTCTAATTTTCACAAGCACTGGCTTGAGGCTATGATGTTCTCCACCTGCCTATACCGAGCTTTGATCATGTTTTCTCTTCTGCTGCAGGCTAGAGCTGTGGTGCAATCAGCATGTCGAGTATTTGACGAAAGGGCTCGATGCCGAGTATTGCTTCTCCAATGTAAAATTAACTCGAGTGTCGTCCCTGGTTATTATTTTGCTTGACATTTTTCATTCCAGTCGACCTTGGTTATTATGCTATTGGATGGTTCATGGACTCGCGTTGCTGGATGAAACGCTTGGCGATGACCTCGAGAACGATATTGTAGACTTCTTTTCTCGATGCCAGGTTTGTTGATCTGTTACGATATAATTGTATGGATATGTTGTTGCGGTTTTCTGTTAAATTTTGATAACACTTATGCTTAAAGATATATATGTTGAAAACTTTACAAGCAGACTATTTAAGGCTTTGTTTCAAACTTCCGCTCTTCTTTGCTGATACGAGAGAACCACTTTGCCAAACTGCTTAAGGTGGTGGGGCTACATGAATAAATTAGCTCAATCCACGTGTAGTTTTGTATATATACATACTATAGATTATAGAAACTAATAAATAAGTTGCTGAGACAATATGCTCTGGTTGCACGACACAGTAAATCTCAAATCTGATAAATTATATGGCACTCATGCTTTAGTTGAACAACATTGCTTCATACAAGGATGACAAGAAAATAACCCTTATTTTACTTTGTGCTATGGTTAGGTTGTCCCTTAAAAGTTTTGCAGCAATATGATATTTTTTACGGAAAAATACAGGTAGGATTGGTCATACCTAATTAAAGCACTAAAGATACCCATTTGCAGATACAGCAATTTCTGAATATTACCCATTTGTACATGACTATGGGTGTTGTCGTGTTCCCTACTTTGAGTTATTTTCATTATGGTATAAATGTTTATTAGTATATTGTTGCTTATTTATGTTCTTTTAATGTGCTCCTGCATCTTTGATCTGTCTCACTTTACATCTTTAGTTAAGGTCCCATCGAAATTGAAAAGCATGGTAGTTGTCTAAATTGTGCTTCGTTGTATTCTTTACGAGCCAAGCAGGAAACCCAAGGGATACATGTGTAGTTAATATCATCTTATGGTTTTGTGGCTGAATATAATTAGTTGCCATCATACTTAATATTCTCTTTTGCCCAATATGGTATGTAAGGAAGATTCTCTGTAGTATGTGTTTGAATGTGTGAACTATTGATTCAGTGATGTAAGGCTACCCCATATGTACTTATCATGTATTCAGTTATGTAAAGCTATACCGTGTTTTTTCTACAGGATAGGTTCAAGCCAAGTAGCTAACATCCCCTTCTACCCAAGGTCAAGCATTCAGCGGCGACATCAGAGGAGACATCGTCACACGGAAGTTTGGTACCTCGAGCCATACTTATCACTTGTTTCTTTCTTTTCTCTTGCCACTGAGTGCAATCCCTCTTTTCCCATGCAGCCCCTTCTTTGGACAAGCAAAAGCTCTGGCCGCCATGGATGCCAATGAGATTCTCGACCAAGGTTCACCTGGGCCTGCATCCTCCAAAAACAAGATGCATCCACCTATCAAGGTTAGCCGGAAGTTACCAACTTGCTTTGTAAAAGTCTTGGGATTTTTAAAGTTTGTAGGAACCCTTTTTGAATAGACGGACATTTTAGATATTTGCTTGCAAGACCAAAAGAAAATATGTTGACAAATGAACCTGCTTATGCAGAATGCTTTTGAGGATATTCATACAAAATTCTTTGTCAGTGTGCTTGCTTGACTGGGTTAATAAGAAGAATCATGCAACAGTCAAGAAAATGAACTATTGCCCATGTACAGATCAAGTGATTTTAGTCTCCCTTTCGGGAGAAGCCTAAGCCGAAAATAACTGGCCTTGAGTACTTTTCATTCGTATGCATTCCATACTCAGGGAATAAGTCTTGCGTATGTGTGTGTATACTGGAATTGTAACTCACTGTAGTAATTCATAATTAGTTCCATCTTTTACTTTGATACTGCAAAAATAGGGAGGAAATATTGTGTGAGTCAGTATCTCAAAGATAAACAAGGGGAAGATTTTAATATGCGGTGTCTCAGGCTGTTGATTTTTTAGGCTTATTTTGGCCATAGATTTATCCTGTTCATACGCTTAAATAAAATAGTTAAAGTTCATGTCTATGATTTGTATGAAAAATATGGGATGTGCTTACGAATCTGCAATATTTTCATCCTATAGGGTTTACTTCTTTCAGCTCTTGGTTGTATGCCTGAATAGAATAACCGAAGTTCGAATTTATGTGTGGTAACAAACTAAATATGAGAAGCATTTGTCATGTTCTAAGAAATAGTATATTGTAAACGATCGGGTGAATTTTGCACTTCCATTTCTAGGTGTGTTGTTTCAGGATTTTGGAGCTTCCTGTCTATATTTCCGGATGCCTTTTGTGGTTTCAAATAGTGGTGCTTCTCAAGTTGTTTTGTTTGCAGGTCTGGCAATATTCATTTGCGCCTAGCTCCTAACATACATGGATCAATCATTTTATTATTTTGTCATCTCATGTACTTTCACATGATGTTAGAGTTCATTGTCTGAATTGTTATTTAGGTGATAGCTTTGTGAAAATAATAATAGTTAGAAGCTCAGAATCGTGAGAGATCGATGGTATTTCCAAACTGGAATGGCAATGCTAAGTCTAAATTTTACATTCAAGTGGAAATCATGTTGGTATTTGGTGCATGACAAGGTGCAAATTTCCTAACTTTTGCAAGATGGTCTGCTTGGTTTGTGCTGATCTGCTTAAGTCTTTGTTCAACGATTAGATACGAAGTCTACTCGCCAGGAGGAGCATGAATAGTACATCGATAGAGGAAGTAGGAGTTCTCCGAAATGATCATCTACAAGCACAGTACATATTTGTTGATTGCTAGCACTATCTATGTTTCCATAGCATTGTTTCCAACTGCTGTAACACCTATTTTTACAATATAAGGTATGAACTACCTGGCTTTATTTTGAACTTATGTACTGATGTAGAATGATGGCTCCTGTTTTTTACTTGCTGGTATGAACTGTTTCGTTGTATTTTGTAAAGCTCAAGAATTTACTTATGATGCTAACTAACATTGCTACAACATTTGTATAGACTACCTCTAATAATTATCCTTTCCTTGCCGTTTGGCATTTTTTTTGTACAATTGCTCATTATCTTATCAATGTTGAAGCTACATATATTAGAAACACTTATTAATTACATTGCGTTGGATGCAAGCTGTTGTTCTGCTTGCTGTTACCTCTTTTGAAATACCAGGTGTTTGATCAGCACCTAAGGCAGATAGCTAGCGCACTTCCTATTAGCTATAAACTTCTCTATTTTCTTCTTCACTTTATTATTATCATGTATGAACACATATGCTAAATCTGGATTCATGTACCTGTTTGATCAAAACGTTGGGACCGGCACCCTCGCGCCAAGGCGCGGTCCTGATCTAGTACTGATGACTTACTGAGGGAATAACTGAACCTACACGCTGCGCATTTGGAAGGGAGAGCATGATAACCCAAAAGCACATAGCACACTCCCCAAATTAGACGAGCAACCGAGCACCCAGATTAGACGGGCACAAGCCAATAAAACACTCTAATTCGTCCACGTAAATGTGAGTACAATTGCTGCACAACGCAAGCATATCTTTGACTTGAGACGAAGAAAAACCTGGAAACGACTTCCTCAAAGATGTCATTTTGTTCAGAATGAACACCCCAAAGGGTTCTTCTAAACTTCAAACACTGAAAGTTACTCACTCAACAACACCTTATGCATAGTTTCATTCTGTGAAAAAGGTGATAGAGTACAGGGAAAGTTTGATCACAACACCATAAGTCTTCCCAGAACCTGATACTCTTTCCACCATGCACCTCTCTTCTAGTACAAAATATAATAGAACTGAAACTGACATTTTTCTTGGCAACATGGGTCAAGGTTTGCTTCTCAAGGATTTTTTTTTTCTTTTTTTCTTGAGAGGATCTTGCGAAGCCCACTGCTCATTTCCTGATTTCCAAACCCACTTCCCTAAAAGGGCCATATATGTTCATAAATTCAAGATTTAGAACACCCAAATCCCCCATGTTATTAGGGAGACAGCCTGTTTCCCAATTTTTAACAAGGTGGCACTTTTTATGATCAGCGCCCTCCTGCCAAACTAGTCTCTTCCTGAAGGCAAATAATCACACCCTTTCAGCACACCATTAGAAAACCCCCCATGTCCTTAAGCTTCAGTTGATCGATCTGACCCTGTGCGGTTACGTGCCCGGCCCGGCCGCGCGCAGAGGCTACTTGCAATTAAGTGTGGCACCTACGGGCACGTACAACTGGCCTCGTTAGTTCGGTTCGGCCGTGCCGTTACGTACTGTGGTATGATGATTGTCGCTTCAAGGCCACGCCTTGTCGATCGATCAATTCGCACCGACGGCGAGGACACAACCGGCCGGCCGGCCGGCGGCGGCAGTAAACGATGTGCTCGATCATACGTGCTGATCCCGTGCGCTCGTACGCACAGCTGGCCAAACGCGGTGGCCGGTGAGCAATTGCTACCCTACCCCATGGCCGATCGAGGAGTTGGTTAGTGTTGCCTGAGACCGAGAGCGAGCTGTGCTGTGCTGAACCCCAGGGGGGCGGATGGCGGAATCAAATCGTCTCATGCCGGTGCCGGTGGGTGGCCCGACGGGGCGACCTGGGACAAGATCGCCCCCGTCCTCCGACACCGGCGTGGTAGGCTGCCCGGCCGGGGGAATATATGCGCACGTTGTGTTGTGCTCCTTGGCAAATCCAGATGTGATCTTGGCGACGAGGTGGCAGTACGGAGGGATGTACGGACGAAGCATCGCTTGTGTTATTCTGGGCGACGAACTCCGACTCGAAGCCTCCAATTGGCAAGTGCTCCCTTGTTTACGCGCCCAAGAAGATCCTGTCGCTCCGGCCTCCGGTGGTGCTTCGGCGTCGTGCATGTGCGCTTCGGTATCCGCCCGAGCTGCACGATGAGCAGGCCATTTTTTCTTTTTGAGAAATAGCAGGCCATTTCTTCGGTGCATCTCGTGCTGGTACCTCTCTCTCTTCTTGCCTGCTAATAGCCCCGGCCCGGCCCGGCCCGCTCTCAAGTGCCAGTGCATTCTACTCGTCAGTAGTCAGTGGTCACCACAAAAATGTTTACGCACGTGAAAGATCACCAGCTTGCAGCTGCTTATTACAGTCCAGGTCTCCGGGACTCCAGGGTTCATGTGTTGGCAAAGAGATTGGACCACTCAGCACCGGCGAGGCCATGCAAAAGCAAAACTGTATTACTACTACTCCTCGCGTAACGTACCTCTGCCTCGCCCTGAAGCACTTGACGGTACGTACGTTATTGCCACCGCATACAGTAGCAGTACACACATGATCCAGGAAGCATCGCCGTCGCCGACGAGCGGCGGGAAAGCCAATGCACATGCGCCCCACAAGCACGGGACGGCCGGAAGCATCCGTGCGCCAGCACATGAGGAGGAGCTCACTAGATTCCACCGGGGTATAGGCCATGATTCGGCCGGGGGTTCGGTTTGATTAGCGGAGTGATCTCGATGTCCAGTTGCTTCTTCCGGCGAACGATTAGAATAATAACGGCTTCGTGTGGAGTGGCGCCAAACGGGCGTCGTCAACCAACCACCTCACGCCTCCGGTCCGGTCCGGTCCGGTGGTGGCCTCCCCGTGATCATTGTCTGCGCTCAATAGTAGCCCCGCTCGCTGGGCCAGGCTCTCTCTCCCTCTGGCCCCGGCCGGTGGCCGTACGCCCCTGCACACGAGTTGTAAGCGAGATTAAGTGAATAAATCCAAATGCATGACTCTTTGACAGATGCTGCTACTAGTCAGTGGCGGAGACAGGCCTGGGGCAGCTAGGGCTATAGCCCCAGTCGTAGAAACAACTTTCTTTGTAATTTCTTCATGCAAAGATAGCAAATCATAGAAGTTTATCACTCAACATAGCACAGCCCCAGACGTAATCTGCATCTAGCTCCGCCACTGCTACTAGTACTACCACTGGTTATCCCATTACGGTTTCTCAAAGAGAAAAAGGGTAACAAGGGTTAAGGAAACTCCAATCGGCCGACGCATTTCATTCACAGGCGTTCGTTTGGGTCCGCACAGACAAAAACACGGTCCAACATGCCGACGCAAACGGATGGTTGGCCGTTTTCATGTCCGCTTCGACCCATTTTCAGTCCAAATTTGATTTAGGTTTGGGTTCGTGTGGACATGCCACGAACGCCTGCGACGTCTTCCCCTGACCAGCCTGGCTGTGGCACACCATCTCTATTCCCACCTTCCATCTCTGCAAAACCTCCCGCCCTACGGCCATGGCCGACGAACCCGCCCCCGCTACCGCCCTGTCCGCATCTTGGTTGCCGCATCGTGGCCTAGAAAAAGCCGAAGAAGGAGCTCACCCGAAGCTGAGAGCAGTCGAGACGACGAAGCGAGCCAACCGGAGGAGGAAGGAGAAGGCAAAAGAAAACTCCTCCAACGCAACCGTCGCGGCCGCCGCTACGAACACAGAGGCCATCGCTGCCAAAGCAGCGCAACACGCCCTCCTCTTGCTAGGGTACCGCGAGCCAGCCCTTCTCGCCGCCGTCGCTGAGGGAGTCCTGGATTAAGGGGTCCTCGGGCATCCGGACTATGGTACGTGGGCTGGACTGATGGACTGTGAAGATACAATATCGAAGACTCTCTCCCGTGTCCGGATAGGACTCTCCTTGGCGTGGAAGGCAAGCTTGGCGTCCTGATATGAAGATTCCTTTCTCTGTAACCGACTTTGTATAACCCTAGTCCCCTCCGGTGTCTATATAAACCGGAGGGCTTAGTCCGTAGAGGCGGTGATAATCATAGTCATACAGGCTAGACTTTTAGGGTTTTAGCCATTACAATCTCGAGGTAGATCAACTCCTGTAATACTCATATTCATCAAGATCAATCAAGCAGGAAGTAGGGTATTACCTCCATAGAGGGGGCCCGAACCTGGGTAAACATTGTGTCCCCTGTCTCATGTTACCATCAACCTTAGACGCACAGTTCGGGACCCCCTGCCCGAGATCCGCCGGTTTTGACACCGACATTAGTGCTTTCATTGAGAGTTCCATTGCGTCATCTTCAAGATGTTCAATGGCCCCGTCAATCATCTGCAACAATGCTGTCCAAGGGGAAGTCTTCCTCCCCGGACAGATCTTCGTATTCGGCGGCTTCGCACTGCGGGCCAACTCGCTTGGCCATCTAGAGCAGGTCGACAGCTATGCCCCTGGCCATCAGGTCAGATTTGGAAGCTTGAACTACGTCGCTGATATCCGCGGGGACTTGATCTTCGATGGATTCCCGCCCACGGCAGCCGCTCCCTGCCACCGCGATGAACATGACTTAAATCTGTCATCGAACCACACCCAGGAGATAGCGCTTGTGACCGCTCTGGCCCTAGATCCGGAGCAGATCGCGCCATCCGAGGACGGGAAGCTCAACCCCGCCACGGAAGCTGCAGACCCAGCGGCGTTGGAGCCGCACACAGACCCAACCTTGGGTGGAATCTGCGCCACCGGAACCTCGGACTCGTTTCCGGCTACAGGTTCCGAACCACATGTGTCCGCGCACGTCGAGCTTGATCGGTCATCGATCATCGAATTCGGCTCCGCGGACATCTTCCGGCACTCACCTTTAGGCGATGTGCTAAACTCATTAAAACACTCTCCTTAGCGGGGGACTCACAGCCGAATTATATCCGGTTCGAACTGGAGGCTGATGACGGAGAATTTCGCTTCCCACCCACCTCCCACTTTATAGCCACTGTCGAAGACTTAACCGACATGCTCGATTACGGCTCCGAAGACATCGACGGTATGGACGACGATGCCAAAGAGGAGCAGGGCCAAAACCCCCCGTTTACCGGGCGCTGGACGGCCACTTCTTCGTACGACGTGTACATGGTGGATTCACCTAAAGAGAACAATGGCGATGACAAAAAGGATCCAGTCGAGGATAAACCTCCTGAGACACAACCAAAACGCCGACCTCAGCGGCGCCGCTCTAAATCACGCCGTGAAAAAGATAGTGATACCGGCACGAGAGAAAACAATACTCCGGACGATGCCGAAGACAAGGAATACCCCGTTAAGCCAACCTCCGAACAGGACGAATGGGAGGACGGGCGAGTCAGCCCTGATGAACATGCCGCAAACGAAGACTCGGAGGACAGTAATTATCTTCCACTCTCCGAGGACGAGGTGAGCCTCGGCAACGAGGATTTCATCGTGCCTGAGGAACCTCTCGAGCAGGAGCGCTTTAAGCACCGGCTAATAGCCACTGCGAGGAGCCTAATAAAGAAGCAGCATCAGCTTCAAGCTAATCAAGACCTGCTCAACGACAGATGGACTAATGTCCTGGCAGCCAAGGAATACGGCCTCGATCGCCCAACTAAAAGTTACCCGAAGCGCAAATTGTTACCCCAATTCGATGACGAGGCGTTGGAGCCCGTACCATCAGCGCGTAATGCGGCTAACCGACCACCACGTGGTCGGGATAAAGCGGCACCTCAAGTCGAACACCAGCCCGTCCTACCTCACCGTAAAGGAAGAGATAAAACAGCCCGGGGTTATACATATGACCTGCGGCAGGACCTAAAGAACAGAACAGGTCAGACCAGATCGATCTACGGATCGCGGGAGCATGCCCCGACACGTGACAACGGCTATCTAGCCGGACGCAATAATCACGCCCAAGCCGAAAACCGCAGACGAACTCCATCCGAGCTCGTGGCCCGATATAGAGGCGCCGCACACCCTCTCTGCTTCACTGATGAAGTAATGGATCACGAATTTCCAGTAGGGTTTAAACCCGTAAACATCGAATCATACGATGGGACAACAGATCCCGCGGTATGGATTGAGGACTTTCTTCTCCATATTCACATGGCCCATGATGATGACCTCCACGCCATCAAATACCTCCCACTAAAACTCAAAGGGCAAGCTCGGCACTAGTTAAACAGCCTGCCTGAAAACTCCATAGGCAGCTGGGAGGACCTGGAAGACGATTTTCCGTGATAATTTCCAAGGCATGTACGTCCGACCTCCGGATGCCGATGACTTAAGTCACATAGTTCAACAGCCCGGAGAGTCAGCTAGGAAATTCTGGACCAGGTTCCTAACCAAAAAGAACCAGATCGTCGACTGTCCGGATGCCGAAGCCCTGGTGGCCTTTAAACATAGCATCCGCGACGAGTGGCTCACTCGACACCTCGAGCAGGAAAAGCCAAAGTCCATGGCAGCCCTCACGGCACTTATGACCCGTTTCTGTGCGGGCGAAGATAGTTGGCTAGCCCGTAGCAATAATAATGCAAGCAAACCTGGCACTTCCGAAGCCAAGGATAGCAGCGGCAAGCCCCGACGCAACAGGCATAAGCGTTGAAACAATGGCAACAATACCGATGACACGGCGATCAACGCCAGATTCAGTGGCTCCAAGTCCAGCCAGCGGAAGAAGCCATATAAAAGAAACAACCCGGGACCATCTAGTTTGGACCGCATACTCGATCGTCCATGCTAGAGTCATGGCACCCCAGACAAACCAGTTAATCATACCAACAGAGACTGTTGGGTTTTTAAACAGGCTGGCAAATTAAATGCCGAAAACAAGGAGAAGGGGTCGCAAAGCGAGGACGATGACGAGGAGTCCCGTCCGCCGAACACAGGGGGACAGAAGAAGCCCCCCCCCCCCCCAAGTTAAAACAGTTAACATGATATACGCTACCCATATCCCCAAGAGGGAGCGCAAACGCGCACTCAGGGACGTCTATGCGATGGAGCCAGTCGCCCCAAAGTTCAACCCATGGTCTTCCTGTCCGATCACTTTCGATCGCAGGGATCATCCGACCAGTATCCGTCATGGCGGTTCAGCCGCACTGTTCCTCGACCCAATCATCGATGGATTCCATCTCACGCGAGTCCTCATGGATGGTGGTAGCAGCCTGAACCTGCTGTATCAGGATACAGTGTGCAAAATGGGCATTAATCCCTCAAGGATCAGGCACACAAAGACTACCTTTAAAGGAGTCATACCAGGTGTAGAGGCCCGCTGTATGGGCTCAATCACATTAGAGGTTGTCTTCGGATCCCCGGACAACTTCCGAAGCAAAGAGTTGATCTTCGATATCGTCCCCTTCCGCAGTGGCTATCACGCACTGCTGGGACGAACCGCATTTGCTCGATTCAATGCGGTACCACACTATGCTTATCTCAAGCTCAAGATGTCCGGACCACGCGGCGTCATAACAGTCAATGGAAACACGGAACGCTTCCTCCGTACCGAGGAGCACACCGCTGCCTTAGCAGCAGAAGTACAAAGCGGCCTTCTCAAGCAGAACCTTAATTCGGCGGCCGAGCTCCCGGACATTGTCAAACGAGTCCGGACTACTCTGTAGCAGGACAGCCCAGCTCGTCAAGATCTCGACTAGCAATTCGGCCTCCGTCCCAGTCCCGACCAAGTGGCGGCGTTCGTACCGCGCGTACATAACTACGCACTCAAAATACCATGGGCATAGACGGAGGCATAACTAGATTGTGATCCATAATACGGCTCGACCTCCCCTGGATTCACATACTTTCACCTTTTCTTTTTCATCCTTTTCAGGTTTCTTTTTCCCAGACCTTTCTGGTGCCCCGACTGTCAGACCCATCATGGGACGGACACACCAAGACGGCAAGAAGCATCGACATATACGGGAATTTCCAGGCGGTCTCTTTAGACGATCGTTATGCCTGTTTTCAGGACCCGCGGGCAGCTCTCTCTTGGTTGTGGCATGTTAAATAGCCCTGTTGCTTATTGCACTACTTGTACAAATACGCTTTGACGTATTAATCAAACTATAATGGAAATAGTTTGCGGCCCAACTTCCGCGGCACTAGCTTGCTACCTTTTTTATACATTCTTATCAAATCGCACCCGTACATTTTGGTACGCTTTAATCTGCCAGGGGCTTCATTGCGCCCCATAAATACGGCAACAAAGTCCAAACACTTTTTACAGTATAGTTCGGCACCCCGAATTTAGCATTATATGCATTGGCTCTGAATCATGTCTTTGGTCAATACTTGGGTTGCCTGGCTCCTGTGCTTACTATCTTACGTTTCGCTATATCGGCTAGGGTAGTAAAGGGAGAACTACTGCGATTGTGTCCTTGTTTATCCGGATGAGCACCTCAGTAGAGAAAGCCGAAAACTGACTGTCATGATGCGGCGTGAGCCGGTCAGCTCTTCGGAGGTTTCAAATCTTTAGCGATTTTTTCTGCATTACGCGATGAATCGGTTCTTACCCGATCAGGTGTTTACAGCACCCTAGTTCGGATACTAGGAGCTGCGCCTAAATTTTTGTTGTCAAACTCCTATGGCTAAGTGAGGGTGATAAAGCCACATAGTCCGATTGCCTGGTTCGTTGCGCTAAACACCTCCTTCAAGGACCAAACAATTGGATCAAGAGTGTTTAGATTCCATCCCGAACACCCCCGTACTACCTACGTGGGGGCCGAAGCCGACGACTTGCCAACTCTCAGATTTCATAAACACGACCGCACAGGAGGGGAAATTTTAACAAGCATTATATTACATAATCGACTTCGTTTCATACAGGGCGAGATAACATAAATGTATTCATTCAAAGATTACATCTTTCGAACATTGCTCCGCTACAATGCGGGATCCCTCCGGGACATCGCTAAAATATTGCTCGGGCGTGCGGTGCTCCTTGCCCTCGGGCGATCCCTCGGTCGCGAGCTTGACGGTGTTCATCTTCGCCCACTGCACCTTGACGCGGGCGAAGGCCATCCGCGCACCCTCGATGCAGACCGATCGCATGATAACGTCAAGCCGGGGGCAGGCACTGACCAGCCGCTTCACGAGCCCGAAGTAGCTGCTGGGTATAGCTTCGGCAGGCCACAGCCGGATTATTAAATCCTTCATGGCCAGTTCAGCCACCCTATGCAGTTCGACCAGCTGTTTTAGCTGATCGCTAAAGGGCACCGGATGTTCTGGCGCAAGGTATTGCAACCATAACATCTTCTCCGTTGAGCTCCCCTCTTCGGCTCGGAAGAATTCCGCAGCGTCAGAAACACTGTGCGGCAGATCCGCAAACGCCCCTGGGGAACTCCAAATCCGGGTTAGTAAGAGGTATCTCTTCTTCACATACTTGCTTTGCATAATAAAAGCCTTACCCGCCATGATTTTCTTGGCCTCCTGGATTTCCTGGAGGGCGCCCTGGGCTTCAACCAGGGCCTCTTGTGCGCTCTAGCGAGCCTTGGCGAGTTTCATCTCTTGATCCGCAATGTCGCGCTCCAAGGACTCGCATTTCTTGACGGTGTCCTGGAGCTCCTGCTGGACCTCACAAACCCTGGCCTCGTGTTTTCCACGGACGGCTCGCTCCTTTGCCGTTTTCTTTTTGGCCTCAGCCAGCGCTTTCTTGAGGGTTTCCACCTCAGAAGTCGCTCCTACAAATATCATGGCACTATGGTCAGCATAAATCATTCATCCTTTCCGGATATACACAAGGTCATTACGTACCTTGCTTGTCCTCCAGCTGATTTTTTACACGGCCGAGCTCTTCCTCGGCCCGCTCCAGACTCTGCTTTAGTCCGGAGACCTCAGCAGCATGAGAGGTTGCAGCCAACAACGACGCCTGCTTATTCACATAAGACATATTTAGTTAGTTTCCTGCGAATATTACTTGATCCTCTGTCCGGCTTTTCTTTTCGAACACCGGACAGTGTCTCAGGGGCTACTGTCTATACTGTGACATTCTTTTTACATAATTGCGTTGCTTACCTCAAAGCCTATTAGAAGGCTTGTGCAGGCTTCGGTCAATCCACTCTTCGCGGACTGAACCCTCTCAACCACCGTACCCATAAGGGTCCATGGAAGCACTTCGCAGCGCTTCCATTAGAGTGTCCGGCGCCTCTGGCTGGACAGAGGCCACCGGCAGGATAGGCGTACCTCCTTCTTTCGAAGGAGGCTCCTTTCCTAGTTCCGGAGCCGTTGACGGAGTCCTGGACTAAGGGGTCCTCGGGCGTCCGGCCTGTTATCCATGGGCCGGACTGATGGGCTGTGAAGACGTGAAGGCCGAAGACTGTACTCGTGTCCGGATAGGGTTCTCCTTGGCGTGGAAGGCAAGCTTGGTGATCAACTATGAAGATTCCATCCTATGTAACCGACTCTATGTAACCCTAGATTCCCCCGGTGTCTATATAAACCGGAGGGTGTAGTCCGGAAAGTATATACTCATTACTCATAGTCATACAGGCTAGACTTCTAGGGTTTAGCCATTACGATCTCGTGGTAGATCAACTCTTGTAACCCTCATATTCATCAAGATCAATCAAGCAGGAAGTAGGGTATTACCTCCATAGAGAGGGCCCAAACCTGGGTAAACATCGTGTCCCCTGTCTCCTGTAACCATCGATCCTAGACGCACAGTTCGGAACCCCCTACCCGAGATCCGCCGGTTTTGACACCGACATTGGTGCTTTCATTGAGAGTTCCACTGTGTCGTCGACGAAAGGTTCGATGGCCTCTTCGATCGTCTATAATGACGCCGTCCAAGGAGAAACCTTCCTCCCCGGACAGATTTTCGTATTCGGCGGCTTCGTACTGCGGGCCAACTCGCTTGGCCACCTGGAGCAGATCGATAGCTACGCCCCTGGCCACCAGGTCAGATTTGGAAGCTTGAACTACGTCGCGGATATCCGTGGAGACTTGATCCTCAACGGATTTGAGACCACGACGATCGCTCCCCCTCACTCCGATGAACATGACTTAAATCTGTCATCGGACCAGATTCAGGAGATGGTTCCCGTAACAGCTATGGCCTTAGATCCGGAGCAGATTACACCATCCGACGCCACAGAGTCCGCGGCGTTGGAGCCGCACACAGACCCAACACCTGGGGATATCTGCGTCAACGGAATTCCAGACTCGTCTCTAGCTATAAGTTCCGAACCACACACGCCTGCGGGCGCAGATCTGGATCGGTTATCGATCTTCGAGTTCAGCGCCACAGATATCTTCCAACACTCGCCCTTGGGCGACGTTCTAAATTCATTAAAAAACCAGTCCTTGGCAGGGGACTCACAGCCGAACTGTGTCCGGTTCGAGCTAGGGGCTGATAATGGAGAATTTCGCTTCGCACCTGCCACCCACTTCATAGCCACCGTCGAAGACTTAACCGACATGCTTGATTATGGCTCCGAAGACATCAACGGTGTAGACGACGATGCCGATAAGGAGCAAGGCCAAGACCCGGTCAACGCTGGATTCTGCAACCCCAAGCCTGGTCAACGGAAGAAGCCATTCAAGGCAAACCGAGACGAACCATCCAACCTAGACAGGATATTGGATCGACCCTGCCAGATTCATGGCCACCCCGATAAACCAGCTAATCATACTAACAGAAACTGCTGGGTCTTTAAACAGGCCGGCAAGCTCAACACCGAACACAAGGGGAAGAGGCCGCCAGGCGACAGGGACGACGGAGAGGTTCACCAACGAAATACCGGGGGCCAGAAGCAATTTCCACCTGAGGATCAACTACTCCCGGAGCGAAAATAGCAGTCCGGCTTCCGCCGCCCACCTCGTACACTTGCAAAATTTGTGCCGCGCATACATCACTACGCACTCAAGATACCATGGGCATTGGCGGAAGCACACTACGGACAAGCCTGCAAGCACCCCCGTAACATTTTTTATCCATTTTCTTTTTATTTCTTCCTTCACTATCCCTTAAAAACAGGTGACGAACAGGACAAACATCTGAAACTGGCGCTATCAGAGTCCGGATCCGTACACTCACCTAAGGGGCTATTCCCATCTAGGATTCCCCCCGCCGAGGACTGGCGGCGCAGACGTGCGACAGGAGGTCCAAAATAACTTTTTGTAGACCGCACTCTCTATTTTGAGCCTGTACTATGCCTGTTCCTCCGCCTCCGACTCCGAGCATGTCAAATAACCGGGAGGATGGCTTTTATAATATAATAAGTAATCATTGGCATATCCCTCAGCTCCCAGTAAACAGTATCCGAATTAATCATCCATGTGGTTTCGCCACGGAATATGGCTCCCATGGTTGTCTCACAGATATACCTTGGCATAACCTGCCAGGGCTCGGTATGGGAACAAATGAGTTGCCAGCAAAAGCCCGAACAGCTCTACAGCGTACTTCGGCGTCGCAAGTTTGGCCTTATATGCATCAGCTCCGAATCATTGTATTGGGTCAATAGTTGGGTTGCCCGGCTCCTGTGATTGCTACCCTACGTTCCGCTCTATCGGCTAGGGTAGTAAAGGGAGAACTACTGCGATTGTGCTTCCGGTTCATCTGGTCAAGTACCTCAGTAGAGAAAGCCGAAAACTGACTGTCATGATGCGGCGAGAGCTGGTCAACCACTTGACGACCTATTGGAATCTTTAGTGATTCTCCGTGTCACAAGAAGGATCTTTTTCAGATCAAATATGTAAGGCACCATACGCCGCATACATACCAGGGGCTATGTCGTAGTCCCACCATAAAACTCCTATGGCTAAGTGAAAGTGTTAACGCCCTATAGTCCGATTGCCTGGTTCGCCGCCTTATCACCTCCTTTATGGACCAAGACGTTGGATAAAGAGTGATTAAATGCTTTTCCGAACACCCCCGTACTTCCTACGAGGGGGCTGAAGCCGACGGTTGGAAAACTTTTAGATTATATTAAAACGGCCGCACAGGAGGAATTCAAGCTTTCAAGCAAAACATAAAATAGATCAACTATAAAATGGCCTTTTACAATTCTCATACACCTCACTCGAACATTATATTTTTCGAGCACTGACCCTCTATCAAGCGGCCGGCCTCCAGGACGTCTTCAAAATAATGCTCCGGTTCAGGACGGTCCTTGCCCTTGGGTGGACTCTTCGCCGCAACATCGATGGCCTTCATCTTCCCCCAGAATGTCTCGACTCGGGCAAAAGCCATCCGTGCACCCTCAATACACGCCGATCGCTTCACAGCGTCGATACGCGGCACCGCGTCAACAAGCCTTTGCACCAAATCGAAGTAGCTATTCGAAACAGGATCGGTTGGCCACAACCGGATCATGACGTTCTTCATGGCAGCGCCGGATATCCTATGAAGTTTGGGCCATTGGGACATCTGTTCATTGAGCAACAGAGGGCGCTTTGATGCGCCAAACTGCGACCAAAAAAAGCTTCTCCGTTGCATACCCATCTCGCGCTTGGTAATACTGCGCCGCATCGGAAGAACTCTTCGGCAGGTCTAAAAACTCGTCCGGAGAGCTCCACACTTGGTTAAGCTGAGCATAGTTCGGATCACCGAACTTAGCTTGCAGCAGGAACGGCTTACCAGCCGCAATCTCCCTAGCTTGCCGGATCTCCTCACGGGTTGCTCTGGATTCCGACCGCGCTTCTCTCGCCTCTTGTAAGGCCTTGTCCTGTTCAGCTGTTAAGGCTTTATTCTCCTTCTCCAGAAATGCACAGCGGCCAGTAGCATTCTCCAGTTCGAGCATCATCGTGGATATATTCTCCTCGTCTTGGCGCCGTGCAGCTTGTTCGGCTTTTAACTTAGCCAATGCCTTTTCGGCAGCCGCATTGCTACACCGGGCATGCTCGTTGGCCCAGGCTAGCTCCGCTCGAAGAACTTCAACGGCGGCAGCACCATCTGTAGCCACGCATATTCCAGCATACAGATTTTAGCATCGTGCTTATACCACAAAAAATGTATGGGGATTGCCCCAAATACATACCTTGCGACTCGTCAAGACGCATATTGATTAACGCAAGGTCATCCCCTGCTACATCAAGCTTCTGCTGCAGCTCGGCAATATCCATAGTCTGGGAAGTAGCTAAGGGGGAAACAACCTGCGTTCCAGTTCATCAGATCAGTCCTTGAGTAATCCTTTTTGATCCTCCGATTCGCTTCCCAGTGGAAGCCAACCCGAGTCTCAGGGGCTACTACCTATACACAGGTGCATCTTTGCAAATAAAACATAGCTGAAAATATTATATCACAAACCTCGAAGCCTTTTAGCAGGCTCATGAAGGCTTCATTCAATCCACTCTTCGCGGACAAAATCTTCTCAACCACTGTACCCATCAAGGTACATTGTTCTCCCGAGACAGATGCTTTTCGCAACATGTCCCGCAATATATCCGGAGCCTCCGGGTCTCTGGAAGCCGCTGATACGTCTCCGTCGTATCTACTTTTCCAAACACTTTTGCCCTTGTTTTGGACTCTAACTTGCATGATTTGAATGGAACTAACCCGGACTGACGCTGTTTTCAGCAGAATTGCCATGGTGTTATTTATGTGCAGAAACAAAAGTTTTCGGAATGACCTGAAACTCCACGGAACTTATTTTTCGAATATAGTAAAAATATTGGCGAAAGAATCAAGGCCAGGGAGCCCACACCCTGTCCACGAGGGTGGGGGCGCGCCTGCCCCCCTGGGAGCGCCCCCCTGCCTCGTGGGCCCCATGTTGCTCCACCGACCCCAACTCCAACTCCATATATCCGTGTTCGGGGAGAAAAAAATCAGAGAGAAAGATTCATCGCGTTTTATGATACGGAGCCGCCGCCAAGCCCTAAACTCTCTCGGGAGGGCTGATCTGGAGTCCGTTCGGGGCTCCGGAGAGGGGAATCCGTCGCCGTCGTCATCATCAACCATCCTCCATCACCAATTTCATGATGCTCACCGCCGTGCGTGAGTAATTCCATCGTAGGCTTGCTGGACGGTGATGGGTTGGATGAGATTTATCATGTAATCGAGTTAGTTTTGTTAGGGTTTGATCCCTAGTATCCACTATGTTCTGAGATTGATGTTGCTATGACTTTGCTATGCTTAATGCTTGTCACTAGGGCCCGAGTGCCATGATTTCAGATCTGAACCTATTATGTTTTCATGAATATATGTGAGTTCTTGATCCTATCTTGCAAGTCTATAGTCACCTACTATGTGTTATGATCCGGCAACCCCGAAGTGACAATAATCGGGACCACTCCCGGTGATAACCATAGTTTGAGGAGTTCATGTATTCACCATGTGTTAATGCTTTGGTCCGGTACTCTATTAAAAGGAGGCCTTAATATCCCTTAGTTTCCGCTAGGACCCCGCTTCCACGGGAGGGTAGGACAAAAGATGTCATGCAAATTCTTTTCCATAAGCACGTACGACTATATTCGGAATACATGCCTACATTACATTGATGAATTAGAGCTAGTTCTGTGTCACCCTATGTTATGATTGTTACATGATGAACCGCATCCGGCATAATTCTCCATCACCGATCCAATGCCTACGAGCTTTTCACATAATGTTCTCCGCTTATTTACTTTTCCGTTGCTACTGTTACAATCACTACAAAAGCCAAAATATTACTTTCGTTACCGTTACCGTTACTTCCATATTACTTTGCTACTAAATACTTTGCTGCAGATACTAAGTTATCCAGGTGTGGTTGAATTGACAACTCAACTGCTAATACTTGAGAATATTCTTTGGCTCCCCTTGTGTCGAATCAATAAATTTGGGTTGAATACTCTACCCTCGAAAACTGTTGCGATCCCCTATACTTGTGGGTTATCAAGACTATTTTCTGGCGCCGTTGCCGGGGAGCATAGCTCTATTCTTTGAGTCACTTGGGATTTATATCTGCTGGTCACTATGAAGAACTTGAAAGACGAGAAAACAAAAATTTATCCCTCAACTACGAGGGGAGGTAAGGAACTGCCATCTAGCTCTGCACTTGATTCACCTTCTGTTCTGAGTAAGCTTGCGACACCTAAACCTGCTTCTGCTATTAATTCTGATATGTCGCAGGTTATTGATGATGCCACTTCTGCTATGCATGATACTTATGATGAAACTACTTCTATGCTTGATACTACTGTGCCACTTGGTGAATTTCTTGATGAACAACTTGCTTGGGCTAGAGAGAATGAAATTATTGAAACTGATAATATTGATGAAAGTGATGATGAAGGCTCTCCCAATAAATATGAATTGCTTGTTGTGCCTGAGGGCTATGTTATGGATGAAGAAACTAAAAGAGACTTTCTTGCTTGCAATGATAGAAGTGATCTTAAGAAATTATTAGCTAAGCTTAAACAAAAAACTCTGAATGCTAGAATGAAATATGATCCTGCTTATGCTACTTCACCTATCTTTGTTACTGATAAGGATTATGAATTCTCTGTTGATCCTGATATAATTACTTTGGTTGAATCTGATCCTTTCTATGGCTATGAATCTGAAACTGTTGTGGCACATCTTACTAAATTAAATGATATAGCCACCCTGTTCACTAATGATGAGAGAACTCGCTACTTTTATATCCTTAAAATATTTCCGTTCTCATTAAAGGGTGATGCTAAGATATGGTTTAATTCTCTTGATCCTGGTTGTGTGCGTAGTCCCCAGGATATGATTTATTACTTCTCTGCTAAATATTTCCCTGCTCATAATAAACAAGCTGCTTTAAGGAATATATATAATTATGTGCAAATTGAAGAAGAGAGTCTCCCACAAGCTTGGGGGGGCTTCTCCAATTACTTAATGCTTTGCTTGATCATCCTCTTAAGAAAAATGAAATACTTGATATCTTTTATAATGGACTAACCGATGCTTCCAGAGATTACCTGGATAGTTGTGTTGGTTATGTTTTTAGGGAAAGAACACCGGATGAAGCTGAAATTTTATTGAATAATATGTTGACTAATGAAAGTAATTGGACACTTCCTGAGCCAACTCCTGAACCAATTCCTAAACCAACTCCGAAGAAGGGGTGTTCTATTTCTCAGTCCTGAAGATATGCAAGAGGCAAAGAAATCTATGAAAGAGAAAGGTATTAAAGCTGAAGATGTTAAGAATTTACCTCCTATTGAAGAAATACATGGTCTTAATTTACGGCCTGTTGAATAAATACATGATTTCAATCCATTACCTATTGAAGAAGTACATGGTCTTGATAACCCGACACAGGTAGTAAAGGTAAATTCTCTCTATAGATATGATAAAGCTGAAATCCCTCCTACTAAGTTTGCTAGCCAATGTTTGGATGAGTTTGATAATTTTATGGTTAAGCAAGAAGATTTTAATACTTATTTTGGTAGACAATTAAAACAAAATGCTTATATGATTGAACACTTGGGTGATTATATGTCTAGAGTTAAAGGTGAACTTAAACTCATTAGTAAACATGCTTCTATGGTTACCACACAAGTAGAACAAGTACTTAAAGCTCAGAATGATTTGCTCAATGAAATGAACAATAAGAATAATGACTATGTTGTTAGAGTGGCTACTAGAACCGGTAAAATGACTCAGGAACCTTTGTATCCTGAAGGCCACCCTAAGAGAATTGAGCAGGATTCTCAGAGAAATAATTTAGATGCACCTAGTCCTTCTAAAAAGAAGAAAAAGAAAAATGATTGGACTTTGCATGCTCCTAGTGAACCTATTGCTGAAACACCTGAGAATCCAAATGATATTTCTATTTCAGATGCTGAAACACAATGTGGTAATGAACATGAACCTAGTGATAATGTTAATGATGATGTTCATGTTGATGCTCAACCTAGCAATGACAATGAAGTAGAAATTGAACCTGCTGTTGATCTTGATAACCCACAATCGAAGAATCAACGTTATGATAAGAGAGACTTTGTTGCTAGGAAACATGGTAAAGAAAGAGAACCATGGGTTCAGAAACCCATGCCTTTTCCTCCTAAACCATCCAAGAAAAAGGATGATGGGGATTTTGAGCGCTTTGCTGAAATGATTAGACCTATCTTTTTGCGTAGGCGATTAACTGATATGCTCAAAATGAATCATTATGCTAAGTATATGAAAGAAATTGTTACTAATAAAAGGAAGATACCGGAAGCTGAAATTTCCACCATGCTTGCTAATTATACTTTTAAGGGTGGAATACCTAAGAAACTTGGAGATCCAGGAGTACCTACTATACCATGCTCCATTAAAAGAAACTATGTTAAAACTGCTTTATGTGATCTTGGAGCCGGTGTTAGTGTTATGCCTCTCTCTTTATATCGTAGACTTGACTTGAATAAGTTGAAACCTACTGAAATATCTTTGCAAATGGCTGATAAATCAACTGCTATACCTGTCGGTATTTGTGAGGATGTGTCTGTTGTGGTTGCAAACGTTACTATTTTAACAGACTTTGTTATTCTTGATATTCCCGAGGACGATAGTATGTCTATAATTCTTGGAAGACCCTTTTTGAATACTACAGGGGCTGTTATTGATTGCAACAAAGGCAATGTCACTTTTCATGTTAATGGTAATGAGCATACGGTACACTTCCCGAGGAAACAACCTCAAGTCCACAGTATCAATTCTATTGGAAAAATTCCATCAATTATTTTTGGAGGTTTTGAATTTCCTCTACCTACTGTCAAGAAGAAATATGATATTCTTATTATTGGGGATGTGCATATCCCCGTTGAGGTAACATAGTGTTATTCGAAATTTCTCCGGTTCCATGTTATTCGGAATGAGTTTGTTAACAAGACCTGATCAACCTTGTTAGTGGATTCCTTTTGATGAGCATGAGATGGATGAAGTTAGAAAGCACAACCTTCTGTACCCTCTTTTTACTTTCTGTTATTTAGTTGAAATAAAGTAAAAATAGTATTTTTCTGTCTGTTTTCTGATTTATCCATGCAATATAAAAATACCCCGAAAATAAAAGTTCTCCAAATGCCCCGAAATTGAAATATGATTTTTTCTGGAATATTTGAGAATATCTGGCACTGAGATCACAGCGGCGGGAGCAAGCACCTGGCCACGAGGGTCCAGGGCGCGCCCACCCCTACAAGGCGCGCCCCTGCCTCGTGGGCCCACGGTGGCCCCCCACCACTTATTCCTGCACCCACACACTTCTTCTTCCTCCCAAAAAAAATCACCATCCAGGTCAAGCACGCGTTCTAGCTCATTTTGCTGCGATTTTCGATCTCCTTGCTCAAAGCACCTCTCACAAAACTGCTTTAGGAGATTGTTCCTTGGTATGTGACTCCTCCATTGGTCCAATTAGTTTTTGTTCTAGTGCTTTATTCATTGCAAATTTGTGCTGCCTAGGTGACCATGTTCTTGAGCTTGCATGTCAAATTTATATGGTTCCAAGTAGTTCTAATGCATGATATAGTCTCTAGGCACTTGTAGGAGTAGTTGCTATCAATTTTGTTGAGCTTGGTTCACTTTTATTTGAAGTTACTAAAATTTTCAGAAATTTTTCAGAGGAAGAAATATGTTTAGGAAAATGTACCAAGGTGGTTCTTCAAGGAAGCAAGGACCCAGGCTTGCAATGCGTGATGCTGACGATGAACCACCAAGGGACGCTCCAGTGCGGCCTTGTGAATGGCCTTCAGAAGACTTTATGGATCGAGCGGGAATCAAGGAAGAATTTAACGCATATTTGCGTAACGCTGATCTTGAGAGCTTCGAGGCAGAAAAGTGCCGTCAGTACTACTATCTCACTAGTTCCTTTGTGAGGAGGTTTGAATTTTCATCCTCACACAATTCTCAAACTGTCCTATTTGATCTTTATGAAAATTCTTATACCATGGACTTAGAGGATTTTACCACTGCTTGCAAACTTCCACAATGGGGTAGTCCTAGTGAACCTCGCAAATCTGAATTTAGAGGATTTCTTGCTAGTATAACTGTGGGGGAATCTAGAGACACAGCACAAGCCACCATAGGGAGCATTCATTTTCCTGCTATACATTATTTTGCTCTCTTCATAGGTAGGTGCATAAATGGTAAAGATGAAGCATGTCATATGTGTGTCCCTGACCTCAGTGTTCTCAGGAGCGCTGTGTTAGGAGATAAACGTTATAATTTGGGAGCCATTGTTGCACGTAGGTTGCATAATAATAGATTTAATGGAGATTTCTTTGGTGGAATTTATGCAACCCGCTTAGCTGATTTTCTTGGTGTAACCATACATGTTGATGATATTGAATTGCTCCTTATCTAGACTTTAATGCTATGGTTCACCATCAGGTTGTCGAGAGGAATGAACCACCTCTCCAGTACCGACTAATCTTTGACAGGCGTCACGCTGTCAATATTGTTCTCCCTGCCCCTACTCTCTTTGATTTTCAAGCAAAGGGGAGATATTTCATAACCAGGGAGGAGGCAAATGAGTACGAAAGGAGGACGAGGGCAGCTCGCCTCCAAGCTGCAGCCCACGATGCGATAGCCGCTGCATCTCAGTAGGACCCCAACTACAACTTTGGATATCCGCCAGGCCATCCGTGGCAATAGACCAACTTAGGCCAAAAGCCTAAGCTTGGGGGAGTACGTATTTCCCACTGACATTACATTTATGTTTACATACTTATTGCTAGATGTCGGTGCTCATACTCTTTCATTATCCATGCTAGTTTATTTTTTTTATGCTTTCTTCTTGTGTGTTTGAAAAATCTTAAGAAAACCAAAAAACTTAGTGGTAGCTTTTAGTTAGTTTACCTTTCTTGATGTAGTAGTAATAATTAAAAGAAAACCCAAAAATATTTCCCGTTCTTCCTTTGCTTGTTGGGAGCTTTCCCATGTAAATAGTTTTATTTCTTTTCTTTTCTTTGGAGGTCGATAGGAGAAGACCATAATTAAAATGTTGAAGTGGCTCTTATATGCATTATTGTTGATTTAACCAAGAGCCCATATTGCCTTGTCTTCTCCTGTTTATTGAATGCTCGCAGATTCCAGCTTAGTCCAATGCACGTGCACTATTATTATTATTCACATCGTTCGGTCGTGCAAGTGAAAGGCAATTATGATGATATATGATGGACTGATTGAGATGAGAGAAGCTGGTATGAACTCGACCTCTCTTGTTTTTGTAAATATGATTAGTTCATCGTTCCTGATTCAGCCTATTATGAATAAACATGTTTGCAATGATAATTAGAGATTATAGTTGCACGTGCCATGCTTAATTAGCTAGGAGCTTATAATGGTTTACCTTGCATGCCAACATGCTATTAAAATGGTTGTGATGTGGTATGATAGGGTGGTATCCTCCTTTGAATGATTCAAGTGACTTGACATGGCACATGTTCACAGATGTAGTTGAAACAAATCAACATAGCCTTCATGATATTTATGTTCATGGTGGATTATATCCTACTCATGCTTGCACTCAGTGTATATTAATTTTAATGCATGTTCATCACTGTTGTCGCTCTCTAGTTGGTCGCTTCCCAGTCGTTTGCTAGCCTTCACTTGTACTAAGCGGGAATACTGCTTGTGCATCCAATCCCTTAAATCCCAAAGTTATTTCATATGAGTCCACTATACCTTCCTATATGCGGTATCTACCTGCCGTTCCAAGTAAATTTGTATGTGCCAAACTCTAAACCTTCAAATGAAATTCTGTTTTGTATGCTCGAATAGCTCATGTATCAACTAGGGCTGTCTGTATCTTTCCTGCTAGGCGGGTTATTCTCAAGAGGAGTGGACTCCGCTCCTCGCTCACGAGAAAATGGCTGGTCACCGGGATGCCCAGTCCCATGCTTTATGCAAACTAAATCAAAATAATTGCAAACAAAACTCCCCCGGGACTATTGTTAGTTGGAGGCACTCGTTGTTTCGAGCAAGCCATGGATTGATTCTTGTTGGTGGAGGGGGAGTATAAACTTTACCATTCTGTTTGGGAACCGCCTATAATGTGTGTAGCATGGAAGATATCGCCATCCCTTGGTTGTTATGTTGACAATGAAAGTATGCCACTCAAAATATTATTTATCTCTATTTCAAAATCGAGCTCTGGCACCTCTACAAATCCCTGCTTCCCTCTGCGAAGGGCCTGTCTATTTACTTTTATGTTGAGTCATCACCCTCTTATTAAAAGCACTAGCTGGAGAGCACCGCTGTCATTTGCATCCATTACTATTAGTTTATATTGGGTATGACTATGACTGGATCTCTTTTACCATGAATTACAATGTTTAGTCAGTCCTTGATCTTTAAAGGTGCTCTGCATTTATGTTTTGCGGTCTCAGAAAGGGCTAGCGAGATACCATCTTGTTATATCATATCATGATTGTTTTGAGAAAGTGTTGTCATCCGAGATTTATTATTATTGCTCGCTAGTTGATTATGCCATTGACATGAGTAAACATGAGACCTAAGTGTTATTGTGAATATGGTTAGTCATAATCTTTGCTGAAAACTTGAATGCTGGCTATACATATTTACAACAACAAGAGCAAACAGAGTTTGTAAAAGTTTTTCTTTATCACTTTCAGTTTGTCAACTGAATTTCTTGAGGACAAGCAAAGGTTTAAGCTTGGGGGAGTTGATACGTCTCCGTCGTATCTACTTTTCCAAACACTTTTGCCCTTGTTTTGGACTCTAACTTGCATGATTTGAATGGAACTAACCCGGACTGACGCTGTTTTCAGCAGAATTGCCATGGTGTTATTTATGTGCAGAAACAAAAGTTCTCGGAATGACCTGAAACTCCACAGAACTTATTTTTGGAAAATATTAAAAATATTGGCGAAAGAATCAAGGCAGGGGGCCCACACCCTGTCCATGAGGGTGGGGGGCGCGCCTGCCCTCCTGGGCGCGCCCCCTGCCACGTGGGCCCCTTGTTGCTCCACCGACCTCAACTCCAACTCCATATATTCGTGTTCGGGGAGAAAAAAATCAGAGAGAAAATTCATCGCGTTTTACAATACGGAGCCGCCGCCAAGCCCTAAACTCTCTCGGGAGGGCTGATCTGGAGTCCATTCGGGGCTCCGGAGAGGGGAATCCGTCGCCGTCGTCATCATCAACCATCCTCCATCACCAATTTCATGATGCTCACCGCCGTGCGTGAGTAATTCCATCGTAGGCTTGCTGGACGGTGATGGGTTGGATGAGATTTATCATGTAATCGAGTTAGTTTTGTTAGGGTTTGATCCCTAGTATCCACTATGTTCTGAGATTGATGTTGCTATGACTTTGCTATGCTTAATGCTTGTCACTAGGGCCCGAGTGCCATGATTTCATATCTGAACCTATTATGTTTTCATGAATATATGTGAGTTCTTTGATCCTATCTTGCAAGTCTATAGTCACCTACTATGTGTTATGATCCGGCAACCCCGAAGTGACAATAATCGGGACCACTCCCGGTGATAACCATAGTTTGAGGAGTTCATGTATTCACCATGTGTTAATGCTTTGGTCCGGTACTCTATTAAAAGGAGGCCTTAATATCCCTTAGTTTTCGCTAGGACCCCACTGCCACGGGAGGGTAGGACAAAAGATGTCATGCAAGTTCTTTTCCATAAGCACGTATGACTATATTCGGAACACATGCCTACATTACATTGATGAATTAGAGCTAGTTCTGTGTCACCCTATGTTATGATTGTTACATGATGGACCGCATCCGGCATAATTCTCCATCACCGATCCAATGCCTACGAGCTTTTCACATAATGTTCTCCGCTTATTTACTTATCCGTTGCTACTGTTACAATCACTTCAACGGCGGCAGCACCATCTGTAGCCACGCATATTCCAGCATACAGATTTTAGCATCATGCTTATACCACAAAAAATGTATGGGGATTGCCCCAAATACATACCTTGCGACTCGTCAAGACGCATATTGATTAACGCAAGGTCATCCCCTGCTACATCAAGCTTTCGCTGCAGCTCGGCAATATCCATAGTCTCGGAATTAGCTAAGGGGGAAACAGCCTGCGTTCCAGTTCATCAGATCAGTCCTTGAGTAATCCTTTTTGATCCTCCGATTCGCTTCCCAGTGGAAGCCAACCCGAGTCTCAGGGGCTACTACCTATACACAGGTGCATCTTTGCAAATAAAACATAGCTGAAAATATTATATCACAAACCTCGAAGCCTTTTAGCAGGCTCATGAAGGCTTCATTCAATTCACTCTTCGCGGACCAAATCTTCTCAACCACTGTACCCATCAAGGTACGTTGTTCTCCCGAGACAGATGCTTTTCGCAACATGTCCCGCAATATATCCGGAGCCTCCGGGTCTCTGGAATCCACTGATACGTCTCCGTCGTATCTACTTTTCCAAACACTTTTGCCCTTGTTTTGGACTCTAACTTGCATGATTTGAATAGAACTAACCCAGACTGACGTTGTTTTCAGCAGAATTGCCATGGTGTTATTTATGTGCAGAAACAAAAGTTCTCGGAATGACCTGAAACTCCACGGAACTTATTTTTCGAATATAGTAAAAATATTGGCGAAAGAATCAAGGCCAGGGGGCCCAGACCCTGTCCACGAGGGTGGGGGCGCGCCTGCCCCCCTGGGAGCGCCCCCTGCCTTGTGGGCCCCATGTTGCTCCACCAACCTCAACTCCAACTCCATATATTCGTGTTCGGGGAGAAAAAAATCAAAGAGAAAGATTCATCGCGTTTTATGATACGGAGCCGCCGCCAAGCCCTAAACTCTATCGGGAGGGCTGATCTGGAGTCTATTCGGGGCTCCGGAGAGGGGAATCCGTCGCCGTCGTCATCATCAACCATCCTCCTTCACCAATTTCATGATGCTCACCGCCGTGCGTGAGTAATTCCATCATAGGCTTGCTGGACGGTGATGGGTTGGATGATATTTATCATGTAATCGAGTTAGTTTTGTTTGGGTTTGATCCCTAGTATCCACTATGTTCTGAGATTGATGTTGCTATGACTTTGCTATGCTTAATGGTTGTCAGTAGGGCCCGAGTGCCATGATTTCAGATCTGAACCTATTATGTTTTCATGAATATATGTGAGTTCTTGATCCTATCTTGCAAGTCTATAGTCACCTACTATGTGTTATGATCCGGCAACCCCGAAGTGACAATAATCGGGACCACTCCCGGTGATAACCATAGTTTGAGGAGTTCATGTATTCACCATGTGTTAATGCTTTGGTCCGGTACTCTATTAAAAGGAGGCCTTAATATCCCTTAGTTTCCGCTAGGACCCCGCTGCCACGGGAGGGTAGGACAAAAGATGTCATGCAACTTCTTTTCCATAAGCACGTACGACTATATTCGGAATACATGCCTACATTACATTGATGAATTAGAGCTAGTTCTGTGTCACCCTATGTTATGATTGTTACATGATGAACCGCATCCGGCATAATTCTCCATCACCGATCCAATGCCTACGAGCTTTTCACATATTGTTCTCCGCTTATTTACTTTTCCGTTGCTACTGTTACAATCACTACAAAACCCAAAAATATTACTTTTGTTACCGTTACCGTTACTTCCGTATTACTTTGCTACTAAATACTTTGCTGCAGATACTAAGTTATCTAGGTGTGGTTGAATTGACAACTCAACTGCTAATACTTGAGAATATTCTTTGGCTCCCCTTGTGTCGAATCAATAAATTTGGGTTGAATACTCTACCCTTGAAAACTGTTGCGATCCCCTATACTTGTGGGTTATCAGCCGCTCTAGGAGCACCACCATCCTTTGAAGGAATTTGTTCACCCGTCTCCAAAACCACCGTCGGCTGCGAGCCAGACAGTCCGGGGCCTTTATTATCAGCCCCAGAATCTCGGACGGTCGGAGATCCACCTTCGGGTACTGCCTCTTTTATCCCCTGCGTAACTTGTTGATCAAGAAGAACCCTCTGCGACGACACTTCAGAGTCGTCCGCCTTATTGGGTGAGGAGGTTGGGGGAGGCGTCTCGCTCGAGACCTCCCGAAGAAGAGGATTGCCCAGAAACACTCTACGCCGACCTGTAAAAATGCACGGACGCGTTACGTACATCTTCGGTAACGGCAAAGGAGCGGGACACTATCAAAGTATTCTGGATTCACTTACGGTTTGGCCAAGGGCTTGTCCCCTTGTCGGAGCTATTCAACGGCGTCGCTTTCCAAACCCAAGCCGCTCAACGGTGGCATCTTGCCCCTTTTGGGGGATCACCCCTACCAACCTTCGGAGGCGGCCCTTTCCTCCTACTCGGAGAAGGGATGCTGGCTCCTCTTTCGCCTCTATCTTCAGGCGAGGAAAGGTCGATTTCTCCGGACTCAGTATCCAACTTACTTCCGGAAGAAAGGTCATCCCGGGTCTTTTCGCTCTCCTCTTTGCCCTCCCTTGCCGGCGCCTGATATGGTGCCGAGGCCAGCATCATTGTTAGCACAGGATTAGCTAAGTCTTCGGGAAGGGGAGCCGGACACCTAATCCATTCCACCTTATTTATCCAGCCCTGAAAAAGGATGATTCGGTCAGTATCTTGCCACTGGGTATCTGATTATGAGGTATTCGGCAAACGGGTACTTACTGGGGTATCCGGATGATTATAGTCTAGGCCGACATCTTCGGTGGTGTCCGGCCATTGCCTTCGTTTCCCGAAGAATAATCTCCACATTCCATCGTGCGTAGTGCCAAGAAGTGCTGAAGAGTCCGCGGCCCTTCTGGATTGAACTCCCACAAGCGGAGAGGCCGTCGCTGGCACGGCAGGGTCCGAAGAACTACCATTACTTGAACAACGTTGATGATATTGATGTCCCTCTCAATGAGGCTTCGGATGCGACTTTGCAAAGTTCGCACCTCGTCCGTTGATCCCCAGTCCAACCCCTTATTAATCCACGATGCAAGCTGAATTGGGGGGCTGGATCGAAATGCAGGCGCCGCTGCCCACTTGGAGCCGCGGGGCTCGGTGATATAGAACCACCCCTGCTGCCATAAATCAGAAGATTTGGCGAAGGATCCTTTCAGCCAAACAACGCTGGCAAGCTTGCTCACTGTAGCACCACCGCAATCAGCTTGCTCCCCCTCTATCACTTGCGGCTTCACATGAAGGTCTTGAGCCACAAGCCGAAGTGCGGAGGAGTTCGGAGGAAGGCTTCGCACGTGACGATAAACGCCGAGATAAGAAGAATAGAGTCCGGGGCCAGATCGTGAAAATCTAGCCCGTAATAGAACATGAGCCCTCGGACGAAGGGGTTAAGTGCAAACCCTAACCCGCGGAGGAAGTGGGACACGAACACGACCCTCTCGCCGGATCTGGGGGTGGGAATAACCTGCCCCTCGGCAGGAAGCCGATGATGGATTTCTGCGGTCAGATACCTCGCCGCCCAAAGCTTTGCAATATCTCCCTCCATGACAGAAGAAGCTACCCACCGGCCTTGACGGCTGGATCCGGACATGATTGGGGCTTGTGGCAACTAAAACCCGGGTGCTGGAACTCGAGGTAGCAAGGGTTGAGGAAGAAGCAAGCGTGAAAGAAAAAGACGGGTCTGTACCTGTCGGGGATATACCCCACGGTGTAAACCGGCCGGAGGTATAACCCGGCCGGACTTGGCGGTTTACTTGAGACCCGGCTGAGACTTGAAGATTCACTAGCGACCCGTTTTGACCTGGCGGTTTACGATTCATTGGTAATCCGGCAGGCGGCGATCAAGAGGAGCGACAAGACCCGGTGGCCCAACGGGCGGTTCATGAAGGACGGTTCATACTATGGTGGGCCGGTTTAAGAGGAAAGGCATGAGGAATATTTGTCTTACAAGGAGTTAAGACCTGGACTTGTATCCGGTCTGTATTAGAGATAGACTAGTCCTAATCCTAATAGGACTCCACATGTAACCCGCCCCTTCAAGATATATAAGGAGGGGCAGGGCTCCCCAAAGAGGGACGGGCAACAATCAATAATCTCTAGGGCTAGACACAATTAGAGGAGAGCCGGTTTACGACGACTCCCTCATGAGCGTAATGAGATCTAGCCTCAAACAGCATGTAGGGTTATTACCGGATGATGTTTCCCGGGGTCCGAAGCTGTCTAAATCCTCGTCTTGTGTTGCGTCTCTCGATTCCGCTCAACCCCTCTCAAGCTACTACATAGATGCGCTGGCCTCACGACTAAGTCCTCACCCTAGGACATCTGCCGTGACAATTCCACGACAGTTGGCGCCTACCGTGGGGCCAGGCGCATGGTGGTGTTAAGTTCTTGAAAGGATATCTCTCAGGGATCGAGAAGAAGCTCACAGTTGATCAACTATGAGTTCATCAAGGGAGATTGAAAAAGTATTCAGCGGCGATGGATATTGAGTTCAAGGGAATTTAGGGCTTTTGCGTTCTTCTATGTATCGCGGAGGCAACACGATCCGTCTAATCCGAATCGAAGATCAAGATTTTTTGGCTGCAATCGCGTGTCGCCGAGACTGACAAGAGTTGTGCTGCAGCCGCCGTACGCACGGATCATGCAAACCGTCGTATACAT
This sequence comes from Aegilops tauschii subsp. strangulata, assembly GCF_002575655.3. Classification (NCBI taxonomy): domain Eukaryota; kingdom Viridiplantae; phylum Streptophyta; class Magnoliopsida; order Poales; family Poaceae; genus Aegilops; species Aegilops tauschii. The sequence goes on from NC_053039.3 coordinate 495,020,934, forward strand.
CAAGCAGATCCTGAGGCAGGCGCCGCTGGAACTATTGACGCCAGACATCAAATCAGAGTTGTAGTACTACAACAAGCTGCAACGCAACTTATCCAGTCTGGTTGCTTTTTGGGACGATTCACTAGCACTCCATAATGCTATTTGAAGACTACTCCACGTGAAATCCCAGAGTGCCACAAATATTTGCACAAGGATCGAAGTCCGATTGATCTGAAGTTCAACTAGCACTACCACATACACACACGTGAAGCTAGCAAATCAGTGGGCAGGAGGCCGGCCGATCAGCAAACCAAGTCGCCACCAACACAGCTGCTGCTGCTATCTTTACGGCCTCAAGCCGCCACTTTCTGTCTCGCCGGCCGCGCCACAGGCCACCGCCGCGGCCTCTGTCTCGTGCACACGCGCGTGGTTTTTTCTCTGCCGCGCAACGCACCACGTCGCTGCACCTCCATGAGCCGTCCCTAGCTGCCTTGAGTCGACCGGTTACTGTCATGACCTGACCGAGCTGCCCTCGAAATGGATTAACTTTTTCCGCAAAGACCGTCAGATCTCCCAGTCGCGGAGACGGTTTCCACTGTAGTCTCTTTTGCTGATTGGACATACTACAAATCCCAAGCTATTACATCAAGTCAACGTGGTGCTAGATGTTGAACCATTGCCAAAATTGCCGCGGCGCCGCCGCCATTTGTGCGGCCGGCCTCAGCAGCGGTCGCACGCCCCAATGGGCCTTGAAGCCGAGTCAAAACCGCTGAGGTTCGCCTCCGAGTCGGAGGAAGTCAAGTATTACATCTGGGCAAAATAAAGCTTCATGATTATATTCAGTGGATGAGAGAACCAAGGAAATAAAACGCGGCAGCAGGAGCTGTCGGCATCAGTCAAAGGATGAGGCGTTGAAAGGAAAAAGACCAAGACTATGTCCAACATTATTCGGCATCAGTGTCCGCTTTATCCTACGAAAAATACCAGGTGCTATTTATCCTATTTATTTTTAAAAAAGGTGCATATTATTTCATCCGAGCAAAACTACTTTGCCTTGCTGTGTTTTATATACAGGTAAATTATTCATTACAAAAATGGTGTTATGCCGCGGATGCACGTTCGGCTGTGCCGCGTGGCTCCACGGGCACGCGTGTCGCAGTCCAGATTGCATCAAACGCGCCAGCTGACTCGCCCGTCCGCACCTCCTTACAACGCCACGGATGACTCGCATGTCCGCCCTCGCGGCCGGTTCACATGTCCGCGCCAGCTTACAACATGGAAGACAACTCGCTCGTCCGCGACGGTTTACAACACTATGGGCGATTTACCCGTCCGACCCCATGGCCGACTCTCCCCTCCATGCCGGTTTACAATGCCACGGCCGATTCATTTGTTGTCCGGGCGAATCAGGTGATATCCATCTAACATATATTTTATTGGTACATATTATTTTTTGTCAAAGAGCAGTTTATCTTTGTCTTGATCTGCAATATTGTTGATGCAGGACAATTGTTCACTACATCAAAACGATATGGTTAACTCGCCCGTCCGCGCCGGTTTACAACACCGCGGCCGGTTCATCTGTTTGAGCCACCTCTGATGCTGAGGTCATCTTTTCCGTCCTCCTCTCGCGGCCTGGTCTACATCAACATACCGGGCCGCACCTGTCTGCATGAGCTTTTTATTGAGTATGAGCAAGTCACAGCTTGGGTAGCCCGGTTTTCTTTCAATAAAATGAAGGCAAATTATCATCAACCACCGTCTGCACTGGGTGGTTCAATGGGCAGGCGCACAAGTCGTCGCCACTACAGTTTGGTTAACTTCAAATTGCTAGTTGGAAGGAAACATTGGCCGAGTTGCTGACATGGCTCAGATGGGATCATTTATAACCCGCCGCAGTCACCTCAACCTTCTGTAGATTCACATCGTGCTATCAACACCAATGATATACAAGTTATGCCGGTTTACATCACGGTTAAATATGGAGAGTTTCAAGCCAACTCCTCGAGTCACCTTTGAGACTCGGGGGCTACGATGACATGACTCAGCAAATCTTGCCAGTTTCGGCAAATTTAAGAACCCCAGGACGATGGAGGAAAAGATAACCCGGTCCCGGAGGCTACTGTTATATTGATGAAAATTTAAAGGCCGTCAGAAAATTTCCGGTTTAGAAAGTATATGACAGTTACAAAATCCCGGCTCAATAAAGAAGTTCTGGGTCATCAGAAATGACTCCGGTTTAAAATCTGGCTCAAGGGAAGTCAGTCTCACTGAAGCTCTCAATATCCGGTTTACAATCCGGTTCAAGGGAAATCTATTCTCCCACAAAGCTCTGAAGCGCTCAAATCCGGTTTAACAATGTCTGGTTCAAAAAGGAATTAACTTCTCGCAAGTTCGAGTTTAAAGGCCGTCAGAAAATTTCCGGCTGAAAATGAAGATTCCGGTTTAAAATCCGGTTTAAGGGAAAGATGTCTCCCACAAAGCTTTGAAGCTCTCAATATCCGGTTCAAAATCTCGGTTCAAGAAGAATTTATCTCTTGCAAAAAGTTAAAGGTTGCCGAAGAGGACCTGCTGCCATGATGCGTGGTTCAAACATGGGTATCCCGCCTTATTGGCCTATCATATTATTGATCACTTGGGGGCTTTGTCGTATCCGAACCATAGCTACACCTCTTGATCGGCGCAATGCCACAGCATCACTTGGGGGCTTGGTCGTATCCGAACCATAGCCACGCCTCTTGATCGGTGCAATGCCACAACATCACTTGGGGGCTTGGTCGTATCCGAACCATAGCCACGCCTCTTGATCGGCGTAATGCCACAACATCACTTGGGAGCATGGTCGAACCCGAACCATGGCTACGCCTCTTGATCGGCGTAAAGCCACAGCATCACTTGGGGGCTTGGTCGAACCCGAACCATAGCAATGCCTTTTGATCGGCGTAATGCCACAGCATCACTTGGGGGCTTGGTCGAACCCGAACCATAGCAACACCTCTTGATCAAATTTGGGGCCTGGCAGCCCGTGAAAAGCCTCGACTACAACGGTTTTTATTTGCCTTTTGCTGAGTTTTCTTTGTTTTCATAAGATTTGTGACGTTTTTAAACCGGTGTTTATCAACCCGGTTAGGCCGTCAACTACAAGTTGATAGTATACAATCAAATTATAATCCGGAGACTATCAGCCCGGTCTGGTTTTGACTCAAAGTCACCAGTATTATATATGGTTAATCCGGTGTTTATCACAACCCGGCACGGTTTTATCATAAACCGGCATGATATGGAAGGAGTTATCGGTACTCAAGATTGGGGTTATCACCTTTACTACAATAAAGTTGGCCAGCCAATGATGTGATTTAATGTCACAGGTATGATATATTTCATATTTGATTATTCTTAAGTGCAGCCTTGGTTATCAACCCAGGTTATATGTTGGGCATTATGACCCATCCGGCGGTAAACCGCCAGGACACTTTAAACTTGCTAAATGCAGAAACAGGTTGAATAAAGCATAATTATAAATCACAAGTGTTTATTAAACCGGCCTGGCTTTGGACTATAAGTCGCCAGTATATATTTGGATTGCGCCATTGGAATCATGCACTTATAAATCATTGGGTTATGTTATTCAAATAGCCAAACTTGGCTGAATTTTCATTATGATATTGAATGAATAAGGTTTTCATACCGGATTATATTATCTTAATAGCCAACATGGCTGGATTTTTACGGTTATTAATAACCGGTATTATTGAGGTTTTCAAATTCGCTTTAGCGCAATGGCTATTATTTTATCAAAGGATATGATTTATTCTACAATGGAAGGAATAGTCCCGAGTCGCTGCAGGCTTACAACCCGGCACTTGGGGGCTACATTATTCAAATTGAGATTACATGCAAGTTTCATGTCGCTGCAAGCATGCACCATGACACTTGGGGGCTAATGCAAAGTCATTTTTACTAGTCTTATTGAAGACCCGACTCATCATATCATAATGAGCCGGCCCTTGGGGGCTACCAATTGCTCCTGTCAACAATTCAAGGTACACAAGTCTTAATCCATTATATTGAAGGGTCCACTACTCAGTTGGTAAAGCACAAAGCTCTTAACCTTATGGACGTGGGTTCAAGCCCCATGATGGGGGTTACATCATATGATGTTATTTTCAATGAAGTATATATAAAGTCCCAGCTCAATATTATCTTACTGGGCCAGCCCTTGGGGGCTACACGTTGCTGTTCAAATCTACATGATCATATTTATAAAGTCCCTGCTCATTATTGCATAATGACCCGGCCCTTGGGGGCTACACTGGTTGAAGTTTTTTTAGCATCAGGCAATTTCAAGTCCCACGTTGCTGCAAGCAGGACAACCCGGCACTTGGGGGCTACATATGTGGAATACTCAGTTCTGACTAGTGATTGAGATGAACAACATGGATTTCTTCAAAGTGGTAATATTTATATTGAAGCAAGTCTTAAGTCATCACTTTGTTCTGCTCAAGACTTGGGGGCTACATGTATTATATTATTATCGGAGAAATATTTTCAAATTATCTGTTTTGAGCAAACCAGATTGACCCGGCGTCACCAATTATTATGACCCTGTGTCTGCAACCCGGCATCGTCAATAATCATGAACCAGCGTTGGCAACAATCATGACCCGGAATATCAGTTTTTATAACCGGGCAATGCTGGTAATCATAAACCGGCAAGTTCTACATTTTCAAATCGGCGGATATCAGTTGAATATTTGAAGACCAATATTTTTGTCAAGTCAGCGCATTGAAGGCGGAGTCAAATGGATTCTTTGTTTACAATAATTTTTTCTACAAGCAAATTGTTTATGAAGCTGATCGAATGACCCAGATTTTCTAGAAGAAGGAAATAACAAGGACTTAAGGATGATCAGATGCCGGTTTACAAGAATATTTAACCCGGAGTGCAACCTGTCAAATTCGTTCTTGTGTTTATGTTGCAGGATCAGTTTAACATGGATAAATCCAAATTAAACTCGGGGCTAATGTCGGGGATATACCCCGCGGCGTAAACCGGCCGGAGGTATAACCCGGCCGGACTTGGCGGTTTACTTGAGACCCGGCTGAGACTTGATGATTCACTGGCGACCCGTTTTGACCTGGCGGTTTACGATTCATTGGTAATCCGGCAGGCGGATCAGAGGAGCGACAAGACCCGGTGGCCCAACGGGCGGTTCATGAAGGACGGTTCATACTATGGTGGGCCGGTTTAAGAGGAAAGGCATGAGGAATATTTGTCTTACAAGGAGTTAAGACCTGGACTTGTATCCGGTCTGTATTAGAGATAGACTAGTCCTAATCCTAATAGGACTCCACATGTAACCCGCCCCTTCAAGATACATAAGGAGGGGCAGGGCTCCCCAAAGAGGGACGGGCAACAATCAATAATCTCTAGGGCTAGACACAATTAGAGGAGAGCCGGTTTATGGCGACTCCCTCATGAGCATAATGAGATCTAGCCTCAAACAGCATGTAGGGTTATTACCGGATGATGTTTCCCGGGGCCCGAAGCTGTCTAAATCCTCGTCTTGTGTTGCGTCTCTCGATTCCGCTCAACCCCTCTCAAGCTACTACATAGATGCGCTGGCCTCACGACTAAGTCCTCACCCTAGGACATCTGCCGTGACAATTCCACGATAGTACCCCTATATAAAGGCTGCGAATATCAAACATCTCCTCCTGGGCCTCAAGCCTTGCCTATTCCCAAGGAGTTGTACCCAAGTGACGGTTGGGTTACCCACGTCCGGGTTGGCAAGAATCCCCCCAAAAAAAGGGGAGACACGATCTCCGCTTGGATGAGACATGCCAATAAAACCACGTCTCGAGACGTGGGACGACGGGCCAGCTAACGGTTCGAAAATAATGGCCGAGCAGGCGTGATGTCATATTACCAAAAAGTTGTCAGTGGATTGAACTCGTGAAATACTATATCCTCTGTAGTTGTGTATACAGGTCCGGATACAGTCATTGCATCTGAAGACTATCTTGGGGTTCGGAAAGGGGAACCCGCCTTGCAATGCCGAAGACAATCTGCGCGCCGGACTCCTCGTCATTGAAGCCAGGTTCAGGGGCTTGATGTCTACTACACAACCTTCTTCTTGTAGACGTTGTTGGGCCTCCAAGTGCAGAGGGTTTGTAGGACAGTAGCAAATTTCCCTCAAGTGGATGACCTAAGGTTTATCAATCCGTGGGAGGCGTAGGTTGAAGATGGTCTCTCTCAAACAACCCTGCAACCAAATAACAAAGAGTCTCTTGTGTCCCAAACACACCCAATGCAATGGTAAATTGTATAGGTGCACTAGTTCGGCGAAGAGATGGTGATACAAGTGCAATATGGATGGTAGATATAGGTTTTCGTAATCTGAAATTATAAAAACAGCAAGGTAACAAGTGGTAAAAGTGAGCGTAAACAGTATTGCAATGCTAGGAAACAAGGCCTAGGGTTCATACTTTCACCAGTGCAAGTTCTCTCAACAATAATAACATAATTGGATCATATAACTATCCCTCAACATGCAACAAAGAGTCACTCCAAAGTCACTAATAGCAGAGAACAAACGAAGAGATTATGGTAGGGTACGAAACCACCTCAAAGTTATTCTTTCCAATCAATCCGTTGCGCTATTCCTATAAGTGTCACAAACAGCCCTAGAGTTCGTACTAGAATAACACCTTAAGAAACAAATCAACCAAAACCCTAATGTCACCTAGATACTCCAATGTCACCTCAAGTATCCGTGGGTATGATTATACGATATGCATCACACAATCTCAGATTCATCTATTCAACCAACACATAGAACCTCAAAGAGTGCCCCAAAGTTTCTACCGGAGAATCAAGACGAAAACGTGTGCCAACCCCTATGCATAAGTTCATGGGCGGAACCCGCAAGTTGATCACCAAAACATACATCAAGTGAATCACGTGATATCCCATTGTCACCACAGATACGCACGGCAAGACATACATCAAGTGTTCTCAAATCATTAAAGACTCAATCCAATAAGATTACTTCAAAGGGAAAACTCAATCCATTACAAGAGAGTAGAGGGGGAGAAACATCATAAGATCCAACTATAATAGCAAAGCTCGCGATACATCAAGATCGTGCCAAATCAAGAACACGAGAGAGAGAGAGAGGGAGAGAGAGATCAAACACATAGCTACTGGTACATACCCTCAGCCCCGAGGGTGAACTACTCCCTCCTCGTCATGGAGAGCGCCGGGATGATGAAGATGGCCACCGGTGAGGGTTCCCCCCTCCGGCAGGGCGCCGGAACAGGGTCCCGATTGGTTTTTGGTGGCTACAGAGCCTTGCGGCGGCGGAACTCCCGATCTATTCTGTTCCCCGAAGTTTTTAGGGTATATGGAGATATATAGGCGGAAGAAGTACGTCAGGGGAGCCACGAGGGGCCCACGAGGGTGGAGAGCACGCCCAGGGGGGTGGGCGCGCCCCCCTTCCTCGTGCCTTCCTCGTTGCTTCCTTGACGTGGACTCCAAGTCTCCCGGGTTGCTTTCCTTCCAAAATAACTTCTCCAGAAGGTTTCATTCCGTTTCGACTCCGTTTGATATTCCTTTTCTTCGAAACACTGAAACAAGGGAAAAAACAGGAACTGGCACTGGGCTCTGGGTCAATAGGTTAGTCCCAAAAGTAATATAAAAGTGCATAGTAAAGCCCATAAAACATCCAAGATGGATAATATAATAGCATGGAACAATCAAAAATTATAGATACGTTGGAGACGTATCAGGGCTACTGAGGGAGTCCTGGACTAAGGGGTCCTCGGGCGTCCGGCCTGTTATCCATGGGCCGGAATGATGGGCTGTGAAGACGTGTTAGCATCCCCAAGCTTAATTCCTGCTTGTCCTCGAGTAGGTAAATGATAAAAACGGAATTTTTGATGTGGAATGCTACTTGGCATAATTTCAATGTAATTCTTCTTAATTGTGGTATGAATATTCAGGTCCGAAAGATTCAAGATAAAAGTTCATATTGACATAAGAGTAATAATACTTCAAGCATACTAACTAAGCAATTATGTCCTCTCAAAATAACATGGCCAAAGAAAGTTCATCCCTACAAAATCATATAGTTTAGTCATGCTCCATTTTCGTCACACAGGAATGCTCTCATCATGCACAACCCTGATGACAAGCCAAGTAATTGTTTCATACTTTAGTAATCTCAAACTTATAAACCTTCACGCAATACATGAGCGCGAGCCATGGATATAGCACTATGGGTGGAATAGAATATGATGATGGGGGTTATGTGGAGAAGACAAAAAGGAGAAAGTCTCACATCAACGAGGCCAATCAATGAGCTATGGAGATGCCCATCGATTGATGTTAATGCAAGGAGTAGGGATTGCCATGCAACGGATGCACTAGAGCTAAAAATGTATGAAAGCTCAACAAAAGAAACTAAGTGGGTGTGCATCCAACTTGCTTGCTCACGAAGACCTAGGGCACTTGAGGAGGCCCATTGTTGGAATATACAAGCCAAGTTCTATAATGAAAAATTCCCACTAGTATATGAAAGTGACAAAACAAGAGACTCTCTATCATGAAGATTATGGTGCTACTTTGAAGCACAAGTGTGGCAAAGGATAGTAACATTGTCCCTTCTCTCTTTTTCTCTCATTTTTTTTGGGCCTTCTCTTTTTTATGGCCTTTCTCTTCTTTTTAATTCCTCACTTGGGACAATGCTCTAGAAAATGATGATCATCACACTTCTATTTATTTACAACTCAATGATTACAACTCGATACTAGAACAAAGTATGACTCTATATGAATGCCTCCAGCGGTGTACCGGGATATGCAATGAACCAAGAGTGACATGTCCGAAAGAATTATGAATGGTGGCTTTGCCACAAATACTATGTCAACTACATGATCATGCTAAGAAATATGACAATGATGAATGTGTCATGATAAACGGAACGGTGGAAAGTTGCATGGCAATATATCTCGGAATGGCTATGGAAATGCCATAATAGGTAGGTATGGTGGCTATTTTGAGGAAGATACAAGGAGGTTTATGTGTGAAAGAGCGTATCATATCACGGGGTTTGGATGCACCGGCGAAGTTTGCACCAACTCTCAATGTGAGAAAGGGCAATGCACGGTACCGAAGAGGCTAGCAATGATGGAAATGTGAGATTGCGTATAATCCATGGACTCAACATTAGTCATAAAGAACTCACATACTTATTGCGAAAATCTACAAGCCATCAAAAACCAAGCACTACGCGCATGCTCCTAGGGGGATAGATTGGTAGGAAAAGACCATCGCTCGTCCCCGACCGCCACTCATAAGGAGGACAATCAAAGAACACCTCATGTTCCAAATTTGTTACATAACGCTTACCATACGTGCATGCTACGGGACTTGCAAACTTCAACACAAGTATTTCTCAAATTCACAACTACTCAACTAGCACAACTTTAATATCACTACCTCCATATCTCAAAACAATCATCAAGCATCAAACTTCTCTTAGTATTCAACACACTCATAAGAATGTTTTTACTAGTCTTGAATACCTAGCATATTAGGATTAAGCAAATTACCATGCTATTTAGGACTCTCAAAATAATATAAGTGAAGCATGAGAGTTCATCTATTTCTTCAAAATAAAACTACCATCATGCTCTAAAAGATATAAGTGAAGCACTAGAGCAAACAACTAACTACTCCGAAAGATATAAGTGAAGATCAATGAGTAGTCGAATAATTATGTAACTATGTGAAGACTTTCTAACATTTAAGAATTTCCGATCTTGGGATATTATTCAAACAGCAAGCAAAGCTAAAGAAAATAAAATGACGCTCCAAGCAAAACACATATCATGTGGTGAATAAAAATATAGCTCCAAGTAAGGTTACCGATGGAAGTAGACGAAAGAGGGGATGCCTTCCGGGGCATCCCCAAGCTTAGGCTCTTGGTTATCCTTGAATATTACCTTGGGGTGCCTTGGGCATCACCAAGCTTAGGCTCTTGCCACTCCTTATTCCATAGTCCATCGAATCTTTACCCAAAACTTGAAAACTTCACAACACAAAACTTAACAGAAAACTCGTAAGCTCCGTTAGCGAAAGAAAACAAAACACCACTTCAAGGTACTGTAATGAAATCATTCTTTATTTATATTGGTGTTAAACCTACTGTATTCCAACTTCTCTATGGTTTATAAACTATTTTACTAGCCATAGAGTCATCAAAATAAGCAAACAACACACGTAAAACAGAATCTGTCAAAAACATAACAGTCTGTAGTAATCTGTAACTAACGCAAACTTCTGGAACTCCAAAAATTCTAAAATAAATTGGTGGACCTGAGGAATTTGTCTAGTAATAATCTGCAAAAATAATCAACTAAATATCACTCTCCAGTAAAAAGTTGAAGCTAATCTCGTGAGCGCTAAAGTTTCTGTTTTTACAGCATGATCATAAAGACTTCACCCAAGTCTTCCCAAAGGTTCTACTTGGCACAAACACTAACTAAAACATAAAACCACATCTAACCAGAGGCTAGATCAAATATTTATTACTAAACAGAACCAAAAAGCAAGAAACAAAAATAAAATTGGGTTGCCTCCCAACAAGCGTTAACGTTTAACGCCCCTAGCTAGGCATGATGATTTCAATGATGCTCGCATAAAAGATAAGAATTGAAACATAAAGAGAGCATCATGAAGAATATGACTAGCACATTTAAGCCTAACCCACTTCCTATGCATAGGGATTTTGTGAGAAAACAACTTATGGGAACAAGAATCAACTAGCATAGGAAGGTAAAACAAGCATAGCTTCAAGATTTTCAACACATAGAGAGGAAACTTGATATTATTGCAATTCTTACAAGCATATGTTCCTCCCTCATAGTAATTTTCAGTAGCATCATGAATGAATTCAACAATATAACCAGCACCTAAAGCATTCTTTTCATGATCTACTTGCATAGAAATTTTACTACTCTCCACATAAGCAAAATTCTTCTCATTCGAAATAGTGAGAGTATCATAAGAGACTTGAATACTATAAATTGTTTCCACATTAAAAGAGTAATGTTAAGAAAAAGGTTAATCATAATCATGACAAGTTTTATAAAGATAAACATCACTACTTTTTATAGCATAAGTTTCATCACAATAATCATCATAAGTAGCAACTTTGTTCTCATCATAATCGATTGAAACCTCTTCCAAGATAGTGGAATCATTACTAAATAAAGTCATGACCTCTCCAAACCCACTTTCATCAATATAATTATCATAAGTAGGAGGCATGCTATCATCATTATTAATTTGCATATCAAAACTTGGGAGACTAAAAATATCATCTTCATTAAACATAGCATCCCCAAGCTTGGGACAAACATTAATTGCAGCAAATATATTCTCAAAAACATCATCTTCATCAAACGTAGCATCCCCAAGCTTGGGCCTTTTCATATCATAAGCATAATCACTCTCATAATTAATATTATGGATAGCACCAATAGTATAGCAATTATCATATTCTTCCAAGCAAGTGCCAAAAAGATTTTCAAGATCATAAGAAGTATCATTATCTTCCCAATCATAATAATCACAACAAGCAATAGGCATAACGAGATCATCATCAAGTGCATCATCTTCCACAATTATTTTTGATTCATTTTCATGAGGCACAACAATAATAGGAGCAACATTATTTGGGAGAGATATCTTTTTACCTCTCTTCCTTTTTCTTTTCTTCTTCTTCACCACATCATGTGTGGGTTCAATCCTCTTTTTGGAGCTCCTTATTAATGAGATTGGTTGAATAGAAGGCTCCTCCTCGTTACCTGATTCATCATAAGAAATAATAGGAGGATATTGGGAAGTCTCTTCCCTTTCGTTAGTATTCTCTTCATCCTCTATTTGTTTTCTTTTCAATATAAGGATTTTCAATGCAATTCACCGCGCAATACATATAAATTTCCTCTAGATCAAAATGAAGAACTCTATCAAGGGCAAATTCTGGAATATCCTTAGTTATACGTTTCATTTCTTCATAACCCAAGAGCAAACTAAGTTCATTATGATGTGCAAGGGAAATCAAGTCATCACAATTTTTGGACACGATACGATCATGAAACAATTTGCATTGGGTACTGAAATGATCACGTTCATTGCAAAGTTCACATGTATGGCTAAGAAAGTTTAAATTTTCAGCACACGCATCTAGCCTTTCAGTTTCTAAATGCTTATGCCTCTTGCAATATCTATCTTCTATATTTTGTGTGTACTTGCAAACCCAATACACTCCACAAAAATTGACATGCTTATAGGAGATATTTTCATCATGACTAGTGCAATCATCATTAGTACTATGGATATTCAAAGAGTTCATACTAACAACATTGCAATCATGCTCATCATTCAAAGATTTAGTGCCAAACATTCTAATGCATTCTTCCTCTAACATTTTGGCACAATTTTCCTTTCCATCATACTCACGAAAGATATTAAAAAGATGAATCGTATGAGGTAAACTCAATTCCATTTTTTTGGTAGTTTTCTAAACTAAACTAGTGCTAAAACAAGAAACAAAAAGATTCAATTGCAAGATCTAAAGATATACCTTCAAGCACTCACCTCCCCGGCAACGGCGCCAGAAAAGAGCTTAGTTGACGGGGTGTGAGTGCCGCTTACCTAGCCTCCCCGCCAACGGCGCCAGAAACTGCTTGATGTCTACCACACAACCTTCTTCTTGTAGACGTTGTTGGGCCTCCAAGTGCACAGGGTTTGTAGGATAGTAGCAAATTTCCCTCAAGTGGATGACCTAAGGTTTATCAATCCGTGGGAGGCGTAGGTTGAAGATGGTCTCTCTCAAACAACCCTGCAACCAAATAACAAAGAGTCTCTTGTGTCCCCAACACACCCAATGCAATGGTAAATTGTATAGGTGCACTAGTTCGGCGAAGAGATGGTGATACAAGTGCAATATGGATGGTAGATATAGGTTTTCGTAATCTGAAATTATAAAAACAGCAAGGTAACAAGTGGTAAAAGTGAGCGTAAACGGTATTGCAATGCTAGGAAACAAGGCCTAGGGTTCATACTTTCACCAGTGCAAGTTCTCTCAATAATAATAACATAATTGGATCATATAACTATCCCTCAACATGCAACAAAGAGTCACTCCAAAGTCACTAATAGCAGAGAACAAACGAAGAGATTATGGTAGGGTACGAAACCACCTCAAAGTTATTCTTTCCAATCAATCCGTTGCGCTATTCCTATAAGTGTCACAAACAGCCCTAGAGTTCGTACTAGAATAACACCTTAAGACACAAATCAACCAAAACCCTAATGTCACCTAGATACTCCAATGTCACCTCAAGTATCCGTGGGTATGATTATACGATATGCATCACACAATCTCATATTCATCTATTCAACCAACACATAGAACCTCAAAGAGTGCCCCAAAGTTTCTACCGGAGAATCAAGACGAAAACGTGTGCCAACCCCTATGCATAAGTTCATGGGCGGAACCCGCAAGTTGATCACCAAAACATACATCAAGTGAATCACGTGATATCCCATTGTCACCACAGATACGCACGGCAAGACATACATCAAGTGTTCTCAAATCATTAAAGACTCAATCCAATAAGATTACTTCAAAGGGAAAACTCAATCCATTACAAGAGAGTAGAGGGGGAGAAACATCATAAGATCCAACTATAATAGCAAAGCTCGCGATACATCAAGATCGTGCCAAATCAAGAACACGAGAGAGGGAGAGAGAGAGATCAAACACATAGCTACTGGTACATACCCTCAGCCCCGAGGGTGAACTACTCCCTCCTCGTCATGGAGAGCGCCGGGATGATGAAGATGGCCACCGGTGAGGGTTCCCCCCTCCGGCAGGGTGCCGGAACAGGGTCCCGATTGGTTTTTGGTGGCTACAGAGGCTTGCGGCGGCGGAACTCCCGATCTATTCTGTTCCCCGAAGTTTTTAGGGTATATGGAGATATATAGGCGGAAGAAGTACGTCAGGGGAGCCACGAGGGGCCCACGAGGGTGGAGGGCGCGCCCAGGGGGGTGGGCGCGCCCCCCTGCCTCGTGCCTTCCTCGTTGCTTCCTTGAGGTGGACTCCAAGTCTCCCGGGTTGCTTTCCTTCCAAAAATAACTTCTCCAGAAGGTTTCATTCCGTTTCGACTCCGTTTGATATTCCTTTTCTTCGAAACACTGAAACAAGGAAAAAAAACAGGAACTGGCACTGGGCTCTGGGTCAATAGGTTAGTCCCAAAAGTAATATAAAAGTGCATAGTAAAGCCCATAAAACATCCAAGATGGATAATATAATAGCATGGAACAATCAAAAATTATATATACGTTGGAGACGTATTAGGGCTACTGAGGGAGTCCTGGACTAAGGGGTCCTCGGGCGTCCGGCCTGTTATCCATCGGCCGGACTTATGGGCTGTGAAGACGTGAAGGCCGAAGACTGTACCCGTGCCCGGATAGGGTTCTCCTTGGCATGGAAGGCAAGCTTGGCGATCAACTATGAAGATTCCATCCTATGTAACCGACTCTAGGTAACCCTAGATTCCCCCGGTGTCTATATAAACCGGAGGGTGTAGTCCGGAAAGGATATACTTATTACTCATAGTCATACAGGCTAGACTTCTAGGGTTTAGCCATTACGATCTTGTGGTAGATCAACTCTTGTAAACCTCATATTCATCAAGATCAATCAAGCAGGAAGCAGGGTATTACCTCCATAGAGAGGGCCCGAACCTGGGTAAACATCGTGCCCCCTGTCTCCTGTAACCATCGATCCTAGACGCACAGTTCAGGACCCCCTACCCGAGATCCGCCGGTTTTGACACCGAGAGCCGTATAGGCCTTCGGGACCATATTCGGCTGGGGGCCGAACTGAATATGGCCCCTATCGCCAGTCTCCATGGGGATTTGCTCCCCCATGTGTTCGGCGGTCGAGGCTTCACCCTCGGGCGCCTCCCTAGCGGCCTCCTGCGTCTCCCCTGGCCTGGGATCCTTCGGGAGAACACCTCGGTGTCATCCATGGCCTTGGGAGAGGCGGCCGCCGGAAGGGACCCGCTGTCCATGACCTTCGGGTCCAGCGAATTCCCCAAAGATGAGGATCACTCGAGGTCGGAACAGGCCGGACTGCAAGTGCATGATTCAACACGTTAAAACTATGAACTGAAGAGGCTGAATACATAAATGTGTCAGGGTCTTTGAGTATTCACGATTCGACCTGGGGCTTATCTCGGGGGCGCGGCTTTGGGCTGCTATCAATGTCCCACGCGGAGTTATCCGTGCGGGAGAGCTTCCCTTTCTTCGACGCCTCTGCCTCCAGATTTGTGGGGGCCGCCCTCTTCTTCCTCCCCCCCCCCTCAGGGGGGAGTTGCTTTCTTCCTCCTCCTCGTTGTCTTCGGCGGCGGAGGAATGAGTCTCGGTGCCTTCGGACGTCACGTCCGAAGTGCCCTTGCGGCAGAGGCCACTTCTGGCCCCCTTGGCCTTCTTCTTGGCCTTCTTCTCCGGCGCCTGGTAAGGCGCCGGGACCAGCATCTTCGTCAGGAGCGGGATGGTTGGTTCCTCGGGCAGCGGAGCCGGACACTGAATCCGCTCCGCCCTCTTTGTCCAGCCCAGAAAAAATAGATGGTCAGGTTTAGATATCTTCCCTGAACAAGCAAGTAAAGGATACGCCTTGAAATGTGAAAGACTTACCGCACTGGCGGGATGGGACAGGGCATGCCCACGGTCCTCGGTTGTCTCCGGCGGCGTCTCGTTGCCCTTGAAAAGTACCTTCCAGATATCTTTGTGCGTAGTTCCAAAGAATCGTTGCAAGGTCTGGTGCTCGTCCGGATTGGATTCCCATAAATGGCAAGTCCGGCTCTGGCATGGAAGGATCCGGTGAACTAGCATCACATGGATCACGTTGAAGAGCTTGATGTTCTTGTCCACCATGCTCTGGATGCGCGTTTGCAGCGCTGTCAGCTTGTCCGACAAAGACCAATTCAGGCCCTTCTCTAGCCAGGAGGTGAGTCGCATTGGGGCTCCGGACTTGAATTCGGGAGCCGCGGCCCAGGTGGCGTCGCGGGGCTCTGTGACATAGAACCACAGTTGCTGCCACCCTTTGACGGTCTCCACAAAGGTACCTTTGGGCCATGTGACGTTCGGCATCTTGCTCACCATGGCACCTCCGCACTCTGCGTGTTGGCCATCCACCGCCTTCGGCTTCACGTTGAAGATCTTGAGCCAAAGTCCGAAGTGGGGTGGAATGCGGAGGAAGGCCTCGCACACAACAATATATGCCGAGATGTTGAGGAAAGAATTTGGGGCCAGATCGTGGAAATCTAGCCCGTAGTAGAACATGAGTCCGCGGACGAAAGGGTGGAGAGGAAACCCTAACCCGCGGACGAAGTGGGGGATGAACACCTGATACGTCTCCAACGTATCTATAATTTTTGATTGTTCCATGCTATTATATTATCTGTTTTGGATGTTCAATGGTCTTTATTATACACTTTTATATTATTTTTGGGACTAACCTATTAACCGGAGGCCCAGCCCAAATTGCTGTTTTTGCCTATTTTAGTGTTTCGAAGGAAAGGAATATCAAACGGAGTCCAAACGGAATGAAACCTTCGGGAACGTGATTTTCGGAACAAACGTGATCCAGAGGACTTGGAGTGGACGTCAAGCAATCAACAAGGAGGCCACGAGGCAGGGAGGCGCGCCTGCCCCCTGGACGCGCCCCCACCCTCGTGGGCCCCTCGTAGCTCTCGTGACCGACTTCTTTCGCGTATATATACTCATATACCCTGGAAACAACAGAACAGGAGCCGAAACCCTATTTCCGCCGCCGCAACCTTCTGTACCCGTGAGATCCCATCTTGGGGCCTTTTCCGGCACTCCGCCGGAGGGGGCATTGATCACGGAGGGCTTCTACATCAACACCATAGCCTCTCCGATGATGTGTGAATAGTTTACCTCAGACCTTCGGGTCCATTGTTATTAGCTAGATGGCTTCTTCTCTCTCTTTGGATCTCAATACAAAGTTCTCCTCGATTCTCTTGGAGATCTATTTGATGTAATCTTCTTTTGCGGTGTGTTTGTCGAGATCCGGTGAATTGTGGGTTTATGATCAAGATTATCTATGAATAATATTTGAATCTCCTCTGAATTCTTTTATGTATGATTGGTTATCTTTGCAAGTCTCTTCGAATTATCATTTTGGTTTGGCCTACTAGATTGATCTTTCTTGCAATGGGAGAAGTGCTTAGCTTTGGGTTCAATCTTGCGGTGCTCGGTCCCAGTGACAGCAGGGGAAACGACACGTATTGTATTGTTGCCATCGAGGATAAAAAGATGGGGTTTATATCATATTGCTTGAGTTTATCCCTCTACATCATGTCATCTTGCTTAAAGCATTACTCTGTTCTTATGAACTTAATACTCTAGATGCATGCTGGATAGCGGTCGATGTGTGGAGTAATAGTAGTAGATGCAGGCAGGAGTCGGTCTACTTGTCGTGGACGTGATGCCTATATACATGATCATACCTAGATATTCTCATAACTATGCTCAATTCTATCAATTGCTCGACAGTAATTTGTCCACCCACCGTAATACTTATGCTATCTTGAGAGAAGCCACTAGTGAAACCTATGGCCCCCGGGACAATTTTCCATCATATTAATCTCCCAACAATTAGCAATTTCTAGTCCCGTTTATTTTGCTTTCCTTACTTTTAGTCTTTATCATAAAAATACCAAAAATATTATCTTATCATCTCTATCAGATCTCACTTTTGCAAGTGGCCGTGAAGGGATTGACAACCCCTTTATCGCGTTGGTTGCAAGGTTCTTATTTGTTTGTGTAGGTACGAGGGACTTGCGTGTGGCATCCTACTGGATTGATACCTTGGTTCTCAAAAACTGAGGGAAATACTTACGCTACTTTGCTGCATCACCCTTTCCTCTTCAAGGGAAAACCAATGCTGTGCTCAAGAGGTAGCAAGAAGGATTTCTGGCGCCGTTTTCGGGGAGTCTACGCACAAGTCAAGACATACCAAGTACCCATCACAAACTCTTATCCCTCGCATTACATTATTTGCCATTTGCCTCTCGTTTTCCTCTCCCCCACTTCACCCTTGTTGTTTTATTCGCCCTCTTTTCCGTTTGCCTCTTTTTCGCCCGCCTCTTGTGTGCTTGTGTGTTGGATTGCTTGCTTGTCACGATGGCTCAAGACAATACTAAATTGTGTGACTTTTCCAATACCAACAACAATGATTTCCTTAGCACTCCGATTGCTCCTCTTACCGATGTTGAATCTTGTGAAATTAATGCTGCTTTGTTGAATCTTGTCATGAAAGATCAATTCGCCGGCCTTCCTAGCGAAGATGCCGCTACCCATCTAAATAGCTTTGTTGATTTGTGTGATATGCAAAAGAAGAAAGATGTGGACAATGATATTGCTAAATTGAAGTTATTTCCATTTTCGCTTAGAGATCGCGCTAAAACTTGGTTTTCATCTTTCCCTAAAAATAGTATTGATTCTTGGAATAAGTGCAAAGATGCTTTTATCTCTAAGTATTTTCCTCCCGCTAAGATCATCTCTCTTAAAAACGACATTATGAATTTTAAGCAACTTGATCATGAACATGTGGCACAAGCTTGGGAGAGGATGAAATTAATGATACGTAATTGCCCCACTCATGGTTTGAATTTGTGGATGATTATACAAAAAATTTATGCCGGATTGAATTTTGCTTCTAGAAATCTTTTAGATTCGGCCACGGGAGGCACTTTTATGGAAATCACTTTAGGAGAAGCTATTAAACACCTAGATAATATTATGGTTAATTATTCTCAATGGCACACTGAAAGATATACTAGTAAAAAGGTTCATGCGATTGAAGAAATTAATGTTTTAAGTGGAAAGATGGATGAACTTATGAAATTGTTTGCTAATAAGAGTATTTCTTCTGATCCTAATGATATGCCTTTGTCTACTTTGATTGAGAATAATAATGAATCTATGGATGTGAATTTTGTTGGTAGGAACGCGTATAGAGGAAACTTTAATCCTAGGCCGTTCCCTAGTAATTACTCTAATAATTATGGTAATTCCTACAACAATTCTTATGGAAATTTTAATAAGTTTTCCTCTGAATTTGAGACTAGTGTTAAAGAGTTTATGAATTCGCAAAAGAATTTCAATACTTTGCTTGAAGAAAAATTGCTTAAGGTTGATGAATTGGCTAGGAACGTGGATAGAATTTCTCTTGATGTTGATTCTTTGAAGCTTAGATCTATTCCACCTAAGCATGATATCAATGAGTCTCTCAAAGCCATGAGAATTTCCATTGATGAATGCAAAGAAAGAACCGCTAGAATGCGTGCTAAGAAAGACTGCTTTGTAAAGGCGTGTTCTTCTAGTTTTTATGAGAATAAAGATGAAGATCTAAAAGTTATTGATGTGTCCCCTATTAAATCTTTGTTTTGCAATATGAATCTTGATAATGATGGGACTGGAGATGAGTCAACGTTAGTTAAAAGGCGTCCCAATAATTCGGAGATTTAGATCTTGATGCAAAAATTGGTAAAAGTGGGATTGAAGAGGTCAAAACTTTAGATAGCATTGAACCCACTATTTTGAATTTCAAGGAATTTAACTATGATAATTGATCTTTAATAGATTGTATTTCCTTGTTGCAATCCATTCTAAATTCTCCTCATGCTTATAGTCAAAATAAAGCCTTTACTAAACATATCGTTGATGCTTTGGTGCAATCTTATGAAGAAAAACTTGAGTTGGAAGTTTCTATCCCTAGAAAACTTTATGATGAGTGGGAACATACAATTAAAATTAAAATTAAAGATCATGAATGCTATGCTTTGTGTGATTTGGGTTCTAGTGTTTCCACGATTCCAAATTTTTTGTGTGATTTGCTAGGTTTCCATGAATTTGATGATTGCTCTTTAAACTTGCACCTTGCGGATTCCACTATCAAGAAACCTATGGGAAGAATTAATGATGTTCTTATTGTTGCAAATAGGAATTATGTGCCCGTAGATTTTATTGTTCTTGATATAGACTGCAATCCTTCATGTCATATTATTCTTGGTAGACCTTTCCATAGAACGATTGGTGCAATTATTGATATGAAGGAAGGGAATATTACATTCCAATTTCCGTTAAGGAAAGGCAAGGAACACACACTTCCCTAGAAAGAAGATTAAATTACCTTATGAATCTATTATGAGAGCCACTTATGGATTGCCTACCAAAGATGGCAATACTTAGATCTATCCTCGCTTTTATGCCTGGCTAGGGGCGTTAAACGATAGCGCTTGTTGGGAGGCAACCCAATTTTATTTTTGTTTGTTTCTTTTTTGGTTCTGTTTAGTAATAAATAATTCATCTAGCCTCTGGTTATATGTGGTTTTGTGTTTTAATTAGTGTTTGTGCCAAGTTAAACCTATAGGATCTTCTTGGATGATAGTTATTTGATCTTGCTGAAAATTCCAGAAACTTTCTATTCACGAAAACAATTGTTTAAAATCACCAGAACGTGATAAAATACTGATTCCAATTGCAGTAGATCAATAAACAAATTATCTAGGTCTTCCTATTTTGGTATATTTTTCTGAGTTCCAGAAGTTTGCGTTAGATACAGATTACTACAGACTGTTCTGTTTTTGACAGATTCTGTTTTTCGTGTGTTGTTTGCTTATTTTGATGAATCTATGGCTAGTAAAAGAGCTTATGAACCATAGAGAAGTTGGAATACAGTAGGTTTAACACCAAAATAAATAAATAATGAGTTCAATACAGTACCTTATAGTAGTGGTTTGTTTTATTTCGCTAACGGAGCTTATGAGATTTTCTGTTGAGTTTTGTGTTGTGAAGTTTTCAAGTTTTGGTAAAGATTTGATGGATTATGGAACAAAGAGTGGCAATAGCCTAAGCTTGGGGATGCCCAAGGCACCACAAGGTAAAATTCAAGGACAACCAAAAGCCTAAGCTTGGGGATGCCCCGGAAGGCATCCCCTCTTTCGTCTTCGTCTATCGGTAACTTTACTTGGGGCTATATTTTTATTCACCACATGATATGTGTTTTGCTTGGAGCGTCTTGTATGTTTGAGTCTTTGCTTTTTAGTTTACCACAATCATCATTGCTGTACACACCTTTTTAGAGAGACACACTTGATTCAGAATTTATTAGAATACTCTATGTGCTTCACTTATATCTTTTGAGCTATATAGTTTTTGCTCTAGTGCTTCACTTATATCTTTTAGAGCACGGTGGTGGTTTTATTTTATAGAAATTATTGATCTCTCATGCTTCACTTATATTATTTTGAGAGTCTTAACAGCATGGTAATTTGCTTTAAATGTGAAATTAGTCCTAATATGATAGGCATCCAAGATGAGTATAATAAAAACTTCCATATTGAGTTCATTGAATATCGTGAGAAGTTTGATACTTGATAAGTGTTTTGAGATATAAGGTGGTAATGTTAGAGTGTGCTAGTTGAGTAATTGTGAAATTGGGATATACTTGTGCTAAGGTTGGCAAGTCCCGTAGCATGCACGTATGGTAAAAGTTGTGTGACAAATTTGACGCATAAGGTGTTCTTTTATTGCTTTCCTTATGAGTGGCGGTCGGGGACGAGCGATGGTCTTTTCCTACCAATCTATCCCTCTAGGGGCATGCGTAGTAGTACTTTGCTTCGAGGGCTAATAAATTCTTGCAATAAGTATATGAGTTTTTTATGACTAATGTGAGTCCATGGATTATACGCACTCTCACCCTTCCACAATTTTCTAGACTCTACGATACCGTGCATTGCCCTTTCTCACTTTGAGAGTTGGTGCAAACTTCGTCGGTGCATCCAAACCCCGTGATATGATAAGCTCTATCACACATAAACCTCCTCATATCTTCCTCAAAACAGCCACCATACCTACCTATCATGGCATTTCCATAGCCATTCCGAAATATATTGCCATGCAACTTTCCACCGTTTCGTTTATTATGACACACTTCATCATTGTCATATTGCTTTGCATGATCATGTAGTTGACATTGTATTTGTGGCAAAGCCACCATTCCTAATTTTTTATACATGTCACTCTTGATTCATTGCATATCCCGGTACACCACCGGAGGCATTCACATTGAGTCATATTTTGTTCTAAGTATTGAGTTGTAATTCTTGAGTTATAAGTAATTAAAAGTGTGATGATCATCATTATTAGAGCATTGTCCCATGTGTGGAAAGGATGATGGAGACTATGATTCCCCCACAAGTCGGGATGATATTCCTGACTAAATAAAAAAAAGAGGCCAAAAAAAGAGAAGGCCCAAAAAAAAAGAAGAAGAAAAAAATGAGAGAAAAAGAGAGAAGGGACAATGTTACTATCCTTTTTCCACACTTGTGCTTCAAAGTAGCACCGTGATCTTCATGATAGAGAGTCTCCTATGTTGCCGCTTTCATATACTAGTGGAAATTTTTCATTATGGAACTTGGCTTGTATATTCCAATGATGGGCTTCCTCAAAATGCCCTAGGTCTTCGTGAGAAAGCAAGTTGAATGCACACCCACTTAGTTTCTTTTGTTGAGCTTTCATATATTTATAGCTCTAGTGCATCTGTTGCAGGGCAATCCCTACTCCTCACATTGACATCAATTGATGGGCATCTCCATAGCCTATTGATTAGCCGCGTCAATGTGAGACTTTCTACCTTTTGTCTTCTCACATAACCCCCAGCATTATACTTTATTCCACCCATAGTGCCATATCCATGGCTCGCGCTCATGTATTGCGTAAGGGTTGAAAAGGCTGAAGCGCGTTAAAAAGTATGAACCAATTGCTCGGCTTGTCATCGGGGTTATGCATGATGAGAACATTTTGTGTGATGAAGTTGAAGCATGGCCTAACTATATGATTTTGTAGGGATAAGCTTTGTTTGGCTATGTTATTTTGATAAGACATAATTGCTTGGTTAGCACGTTTGAAGTATTATTGTTTTTATGTCAATATTAAACTTTTATCTTCAATCGATCGTATCTAAATATTCACGCCACAATAAAAAGAATTACATTAAAAATTATGCTAAGTAGCATTCCACATCAAATTTTTTGTTTTTATCATTTACCTACTCGAGGACGAGCAGGAATTAAGCTTGGGGATGCTTGATACGTCTCCAACGTATCTATAATTTTTGATTGTTCCATGCTATTATATTATCTGTTTTGGATGTTCAATGGGCTTTATTATACACTTTTATATTATTTTTGGGACTAACCTATTAACCGGAGGCCCAGCCCAAATTGCTGTTTTTGCCTATTTTAGTGTTTCGAAGGAAAGGAATATCAAACGGAGTCCAAACGGAATGAAACCTTCGGGAACGTGATTTTCGGAACAAACGTGATCCAGAAGACTTGGAGTGGACGTCAAGCAATCAACAAGGAGGCCACGAGGCAGGGAGGCGCGCCTGCCCCCTGGACGCGCCCCCACCCTCGTGGGCCCCTCGTAGCTCTCCTGACCGACTTCTTTCGTATATATATACTCATATACCTTGGAAACAACAGAACAGGAGCCGAAACCCTATTTGCACCGCCGCAACCTTCTGTACCCGTGAGATCCCATCTTGGGGCCTTTTCCGGCACTCCGTCGGAGGGGGCATTGATCACGGAGGGCTTCTACATCAACACCATAGCCTCTCCGATGATGTGTGAGTAGTTTACCTCAGACCTTCGGGTCCATTGTTATTAGCTAGATGGCTTCTTCTCTCTCTTTGGATCTCAATACAAAGTTCTCATCGATTCTCTTGGAGATCTATTTGATGTAATCTTCTTTTGCGGTGTGTTTGCCGAGATCCGGTGAATTGTGGGTTTATGATCAAGATTATCTATGAACAATATTTGAATCTCCTCTGAATTCTTTTATGTATGATTGGTTATCTTTGCAAGTCTCTTCGAATTATCAGTTTGGTTTGGCCTACTAGATTGATCTTTCTTGCAATGGGAGAAGTGCTTAGCTTTGGGTTCAATCTTGCGGTGCTCGGTCCCAGTGACGGTAGGAGAAACGACACGTATTGTATTGTTGCCATCGAGGATAAAAAGATGGGGTTTATATCATATTGCTTGAGTTTATCCCTCTACATCATGTCATCTTTCTTAAAGCATTACTCTGTTCTTATGAACTTAATACTCTAGATGCATGCTGGATAGCGGTCGATGTGTGGAGTAATAGTAGTAGATGCAGGCAGGAGTCGGTCTACTTGTCGCGGACGTGATGCCTATATACATGATCATACCTAGATATTCTCACAACTATGCTCAATTCTATCAATTGCTCGACAGTAATTTTTCCACCCACCGTAATACTTATGCTATCTTGAGAGAAGCCACTAGTGAAACCTATGGCCCCCGGGTTTATTTTCCATCATATTAATCTCCCAACAATTAGCATTTCTGGCGCCGTTTATTTTGCTTTGTTTACTTTTAGTCTTTATCATAAAAATACCAAAAATATTATCTTATCATCTCTATCAGATCTCACTTTTGCAAGTGGTCGTGAAGGGATTGACAACCCCTTTATCGCGTTGGTTGCAAGGTTCTTATTTGTTTGTGTAGGTACGAGGGACTTGCGTGTGGCCTCCTACTGGATTGATATCTTGGTTCTCAAAAACTGAGGGAAATACTTACGCTACTTTGCTGCATCACCCTTTCCTCTTCAAGGAAAAACCAACGCTGTGCTCATGAGGTAGCAACACCACCTTCTTATTGGGCTTCGGGGTGGGGACGATCTGCCCCTTGGCCGGAAGCCGGTGGGCGATTTCCTTGGCCAGATACCCGGCCTCCCGAAGCTGGATGATGTCCTTCTCCTTAACGGAGGAGGCCATCCAGTTGCCTTGCACTCCAGATCCGGACATGATTGAGTGCTTTCTTGGGGTGGAAAAGACGAGGACTTGGGCGCTGGAGCTCGAGAATGGATGGGTAGAGAAAGAGAGAAGGCGTGGGTGAAAGAAAGGAATCCTTATCTTCTTATAAAGGCAGTGAATATCAAGCGCCTCCCCACTCGCCTTAAAACTCGCCTGTTCCCAAGGGCTGTGCAGACGGCACGGTTGGATTACCCACGCCCGTATTGATGAGAATCCCGTAATAAGGGGACACGATCTCTGCTGCGACAAGACGTGCAATAGAAACCGCATTTTGAAATGTGAAGCGGCAAGCCGAAAAACGGTTTGAAATAATAACCGGGCAGGGACGTGATGTCACGCTACAAAAAGTTGTCAGCGGATTGGACTCGTGAAATATTATACTCTCTGCGGTTGTGTGTGGTGCTTGTTTTGCAGAGCCGGACACGTTCGTTGTGTTCGAAGACTGTGTTGGAGTATTCGGAGAAGGAACCCGCCTTGCAATGCCGAAGACAATCTGCGCGCCGGACACATCGTCATTGAAGCCTGGTTTAGGGGCTACTGAGGGAGTCCTGGATTAAGGGGTCCTCGGGCATCCGGACTATGGTACGTGGGCCGGACTGATGGGTTGTGAAGATACAAGACCGAAGACTCTCTCCCGTGTCCGGATAGGACTCTCCTTGGCGTGGAAGGCAAGCTTGGCGTCCTGATATGAAGATTCCTTTCTCTGTAACTGACTTTGTATAACCCTAGTCCCCTCCGGTGTCTATATGAACCGAAGGGCTTAGTCCGTAGAGGCGGTGATAATCATAGTCATACAGGCTAGACTTTTAGGGTTTTAGCCATTACGATCTCGAGGTAGATCAACTCCTATAATACTCATATTCATCAAGATCAATCAAGCACGAAGTAGGGTATTACCTCCATAGAGAGGGCCCGAACCTGGGTAAACATTGTGTCCCCTGTCTCCTGTTACCATCAACCTTAGATGCATAGTTCGGGACCCCCTACCCGAGATCCGCCGGTTTTGACATCGACAGTCGCTGCTACGGCCATCACGAGCTCGTTAGTGGCCCGCCCGCCCAGGCTACTGGAGTCGCCACGCATGTCAACATCATCGCCAACATACGGGGACCTTCCCAAACACGACTCGGCAACGTCCCGCTTCTCCATGTCACCTCGGGACGTCTCGCCGGAAATGGGTGACTCCATGTCGGTCGTCCCCATGGCGCCTCCCATTGATCTGAACGCCACACCTGTGGCCGGCTAGTCCATCGGGACGCAAAGGAAGCGCCCACGAGCAATCTTTATGTGCAACTTTCCTGATGCCTGCACCCCTATTTAATTATATGTCAGCCCTGACGTTGGACGACCCGAGGTACTACGAGGATTTCATGGAGGAAATGATCAATGAGGGTGGCCAAGGGTATGATGCCGACGAGACTCAAGCCGAGGCACCCACGGCCAAGAAACTCAAGACCAAGGGACCCAAGGTCAAGAGGGAGTCGACATTGAAGGAGATCCAGTGTTTGATGAAGAGCTAATTGATCGAGCCCGATCACAAAGGAGGCGGCAAAGCGTGAGGATGGGAGCATACATGGATGATGGGGACAAGTTGCTTTGCGATGCTTCGATGACAATTGGACAAGATCCCAAAATCGGCGCCGAGCAAAAAGGGACAACATTTTGGAAGAGTTGCATCATTACTTCCATGAACGTAGGAAGTTTGAGCCCCGCAAATTTGAGAGTGATTGCGGTGACGTGTCACTTCTAATGAGGTGGGGGTTCATCCAATTGGAGTGCAACAATTTTTGTGGCTCCCATGAGAATGTTGCTGACCGGCCCGTGAGTGGCATTGCCATCAAAGACATGGTATGTTTTCCTTCCTTTGTTCATATGAGCACATATTGTCTTCTCATGCATATAAATATATCTTGTTGATTTCATCTCTCTATGTAGGTGTTTCAGGTTTTGGATACCTTTAAGGTCCAGCTTAGGCGAGGGGGGGGGGAGGGGGCAAACCATTCACCTTGAGCCATTGTTGGACGCAAATCAACGGGCACCCAAAGTAAAAAGAAGAAGACGGTCCGAATCTAAAATGCAAAGGTCGTTGCTACTTGCGAGCTGTGTTGGGATTTCCTCGAAAAGGAAAGGATGATGCAGTACAGTAGAGATAAGTATTTTCCTCAGTTAAGAACCAAGGTTATTAATCCAGTAGGAGAACCACGCAACACCTCGTTATCAGTACCTACACATAAAACAACAAATACTTGCACCCGATGCGAACAAGGGGTTGTCAATCCCTCGGCGGTCAATTGCGAGGATCAAATCTCGTAGTGATAGATGGATAATTAAAACAAAAAATAAAATAAATAAAGAAAAAATGCAGCAAGATATTTTTGTTTTTAATATATGATAAAAAGTAGACCTGGGGGCCATAGTTTTCACTAGAGGCTTCTCTATTGAAAATAGCATACGGTGGATAAACAAATTACTATTGGGCAATTGATAGAAAAGCAAATAATGATGATGGTATCCAAGGAAATGATCGTGTATATAGGCATCACGTCCAAGACAAGTAGACCGACTCCTGCCTGCATCTACTACTATTACTCCACACATCGACCATTATCCAGCATGCATATAGAGTATTAAGTTCATAAAGAACGGAATAACGCCTTAAGCAAGATGACATGATGTAGACAAAGTAAACTCACACATGAATAAACGCCATCTTTTTATCCTTAATGACAACGATACAAATACGTGTCATGTCCCTTTCTGTCACTGGGATTCAGCACCGCAAGATCGAACCCATCACAAAGCACCTCTCCCATTGCAAGAACAATCAATCTAGTTGGCCAAACCAAATTAATAGATCAGAGAGAAATACAAAGTTATAACAATCATGCATAAAGGAGTTCAGTGAGAACTCAAATAATATTCATGGATAATCTGATCATAAATCCACAATTCATCGGATCCCAACAAACACACCACAAAAGAAGATTACATCGAATAGATCTCCAAGAACATCGAGGAGAACGTTGTATTGAAGATCAAAGAGAGAGAAGAAGTCATCTAGCTACTAGCTATGGACCCGTAGGTTTGTGGTAAACTACTCACACATCATCGGAAGGGCATCAAGGTTGATGTAGAGCCCCTCCATGATCGATTCCCCCTCTGGTAAAGTACCGCAGAAGGCCTCCAGATGGGATCTCGTTGGACAGAAACTTGCGGCGGTGGAGAAAGTATTCGGGTGACTCTCTGATGTCAGGGGAATATTTAAGAATTTATAGAGGCGGAATTAGGTCAAGAGGGGACACGAGGGGCCCACAAGCCTGGGGGGCGCGTCTCCTAAGCTCGTCGCTCCCTCGTGGCTCATCAAGTCTTCTCCCGAACCTTCTAGGGTCTCTTCTGGTCCAGAAAAAATTGATCCAAAGTTTTTTCTCCATTTGGACTCTGTGATATTGATTTTCTGAAAAGCCAAAAACAAGCAAAAAACAACAACTGGCATTGGACACTAGGTTAATAGGTTAGTCCCAAAAATTGATATATAATTGCATATAACCATCCAAGATTGATACTATAATAACATGGAACAATAAAAAATTGGAGACGTATCAGTCGTCTTATTCAAAACCTCAATCATCCCATCCCCTCTCTCGCACTTCACACCTCAAAATGCACCATTCCCAATGCCTTAAGCCACTCGGTCATACCTCCAAGTTGTTGATGGGAATTGGATGTGTCAGGTGGGTTGCCCGAAGATCTACTGCGTAAGCCATAGCGCGCACACTCTTCTTTACTGAGCGAACTACAATAATAATAATTTTAAGTATAGGAAAGCCCCCCCCCCCATTTTCTAGTGATTATGATGCACCGGGAGCATATAGACAAAATGTATCAGATTAGACAGTCCCTTATGGCAACGATGGAACCTGGATCAACCCGTCATAACCAAAAGTATGGAGCAATATGCGACCCAAACAAAAGTAGGGGGCGGTCGTCGACCCAAGTGAAAGTGAGAAGAAGCGGAGGGGGAAGACCAATTCCAAGGTGGATGCAAGGGGTGATGCTTCGACGCTGGCCTTGCAAGAAACTTTGAAGGGGTTCATGGCCCAAAAGAGGTGTCAATTGAGAAGAGGGAAGAGAGGAAGGGCCAAAGAAAGAGGAGGCAACAAAGACCTTTTTTGACATACAAAAGAAGAAGCTCGAGATCAATGAGGCCAATGCCCGGTCAAGAGCCAAGGAGGTAGAGCTCGCGCTAATCTCGGAGGAAGTGGAGATCAGGGCGGCCGACTTGAGCAAGATGTCTGCAAGAAAAGGAGTTTGGTTCGAGAAGAATCAAAAGTTAATGCTCGAGTGAGATGCGTGATCATCTTATGTTTGTTCATTTTGCATAACTATGGCCGAGATGCATGAACCATGGGCGAGATGCGATTATTTTGGTGCAGTGTTGTATGTCGGCATGACATACGGAACTATGCAGAAAGTTCTAGCTTTATTTTGCTATCTACTTGCTATGTTTGATGATGAAAATGTATTTGTTGGAAAAAAAAGTCGAGGCGGACCAAATGGGGCGCCCGGTTGGACGCACTACCCAGAAAAGCACGGACAAGGGGCCGCCGCCGCCCTACTAGCGACCCAAACGGACATATTGCATGTCCGTTTGGGTAGGCACGTTGGAGTTGCCCTAAAGGAAGGCACAAGTGCATTACGGAGCAAGAAGCTTTAAATGAAGGTAGATGAAACCATAGATTGGAAGGTGTAGCTCACTCACCCGTATTAACAAACCATAGGCATGGAGTTTCTGCTCGTGCGCTCAAATTCTTTCTCATGAATATTACAATAGTCTTTTTAATCTGATTTTTTGGCAACAAACATTGACGAATTGTCGATAAACATACATATTTTGATGAAGAAAAAACATTCCTAAATACTCCGGAGAAAACGAACAAAATCGAAGTATTTTTTTAAAAGCAGTTTGCAGCATTGATATTTTTTCTCATAACATTAGGAAAGATTTGTCTTCACGAAAATTTGCGTGCATGCACACAATTCGCCAACGTTTGTTCTTTTTATTTTGTTTTCAATTTCTTCGGCTGCACGGTTTATCAAGGGTGCATTTGAACTCGTGAGCAAAAATAACACTTTCGATATACATGCATGAAAAGCACTGCACTGTGCATAACTAAATGCCGTATGGCGAGTAGGCAGACCGCTCTTAAGATCCTGACACGCCATGGTCGATCTACAGCATGCGCGGAGGGTGGCCATCTCGTCTTTGTTGGCTCACTGCTCATTTGACCTTTTGAATTTCGTTTTCAGGGTGGGCTGTGCCTCGCTCCATGTCTACAATCCTGCATGTTCTGCGACCGGGGCATGAATGGACACGCACGTACGCTGTTTGTTGTTGGAACCATTAACTATCCACAGATCGATCGGCGTTCAAGTAAGTCCGCGAGTTGATTTCAAACCAAAACGGGGTGGTATTATATATGCTGCAGTTCATCGATCGATGGCGTTGTTGGCTCCACGTGCACTTGACTTTTGAATCCCGTGTCAGGCAATTTGTTTGATGCGTCCAAGATCTGAGGAGTAGTCGACACAAACGTAACGCTGAGTAGTTGTGAATTTAGTAGTGTACTCTACTCCATTTCCACAGACCATTTCAAACTGCTTCGAGTTTGAATCTCAGAGGGCGCGATCACTGGAGGCTGGAGCATCACCTCACTGAACCGCAATCAATCAAAAGTCTACAGTTCTGCTCCAGTATGCATCAGCTTCACCGGAAAATTCCCACCTGCTCGCCTTGGGTGTGACACACACATTTCATTTGAAATCAGCAGCGCAAGGAAAATAAAATCAACAGAAAAATTAAAACGAACAGTATTTCTGATCCGGATCAAAGTCTCAATTATTATAGTTTGTTCCACGCACCTAGACCGGTCTAGAGGGAAAGAAAGAGTCAGCCCGTGCATAAAAGCGCAAGGTACAAGCAAATTAACGTTAGAGAAAATGTTTATTTCCCCTTGTTTTTCTTTTTCTTTGGTAATCATTGTTTCACTCGGTGTCTGAATGGCGACAGGTCCACTAATGTTTCTCTTGACTAATTTAGCGCCTCTGATCCAGGAAATCAACGGGGAAATAAAACTGTACCGTTTTGCTCCGGTCGTACACCGAGACTGTAGCTGCTGGTGGTTTAAGAAAAGAGGTTGACGTGGCAACCGACATGGAAACAATTTTATAATGCAGAGACGGAACGCTGTTTTTCTTTCATTATATAATATATAAAAGATTAGCATGGTCAGTTCCAAAAAAATAATAGTGCTACTATAGACGATTAGCATGGCGATATCAAGGCTGACGGATTTGATGCTTCGATCTGATTAAATAGGCACGCGGTTGTGCATGCACGGATTGTCAACTTAATTTGCTTAATTTGCTCAATTAGTTGTACGTTACTGCTGCTTTTATACACCGTTCAAGGAGGGATGCACGCTACTGCTTAATTGAGTATACGGTCTTCTAATTGTTGCTTCTACAGTTGTATTGGAGAGTTATTACCATCAGTGTTTCATCGGATCATTTTCGCTGATAAGATATTCCTGTGTTTTGAGAGAAAAAACTTGTATACATTATTTTGAAATTTGAATTAACCCATCACTATCGAGGAAAATCTAGTAAGATCAACAAAAAAAACTAACGATGCACATAAACTCTCTGAATTAGTCATAACATAGTGCGACTCCTTTCATGAACAAGAATGATGAAGTTTGTTGAACTCAACTATGCAAAATGCAAGGGTAACACCGTAAATTTGATGATTGCCATGGCTCACACCTATAGCGTGTTGCAAAACCAGAGATATGATAGTACCACATTGACCAAGAAACGACTAAACACTGCAAGAAAATTTAACGCTCACATTCGATGTAGTTGGATGAACTCAAGCACTTGTAGGAGTTTGACCTACACAAAAGCTCCTTAGCGACACCGAATAGGCTCCCGCTAGAAATCAAAGACCTTTATTTCAGGTACCATCGTTGCTTGCATACAATTGGAAAGACTTCTCTTTAAAAGAGTCATCTGGTCTATCAATAATATGTAACACAGTACAAAGTCCCCAAGACATAACAGAAATTACAACTATATTCATGGATCACCTAGCAATGACTAAGCATTGGGGCGAGTTGAAGGCGCGTCGTCGTTATCGCCCCTCTCTCACTGGAGCCAGATAAACTTGTTGTGGTAGCCCCTAAGGGGCAATCACATTAGAACAACAACCGTCACCGGTGATGAAAAGCATAGATCAAAAAAGCCATACCTCCAACACACCAATGACGACCGAGCAATTCTAGACAGATCCAGTGGAGAGAAATGTCGATCGGGTCCAAGAAGATCTATAGGAGGCACATCTCCACACACACCTCTATCAGTGTTAGACACATTGTTGGAGTGGGGATAGAACAAGGAATAGGGACCTGACTCTAACCTTCGGACGCCATCGTCGCCACCTTGTCGTCTCGGCCATGACACTACAACTACTAAAGAAAGGACGAGATCCCTCGCGTTGCCGGAGGCTAGGGGCCGGCTCACCTCCACTCCCATCGAAGGCAGGGCTGACAGGCGGCAACACCGATAAGGGGGGCTGGAAATTTTGATCTCATCAGAGCTGTGTGTGTGGGAAGAGGGCAACGTATAGCACAACATGCAAAGACTGTTTCATATATGAAGAGTGATATATTAATATTAAATCGATGTTGAATACATCATAACTACATATGACATAAAAGTATGCACCGCGCAAGAATCATCGGTCCTTTCCTATTACCGGTCATTGGCTAGGAGAGGAGAGAAGCTTAGCCGCTAGCACTTAGAGTCGGTGGTAGGATGTCACACTCATGTACCTTGAAACAGGCTTTAGCCTCACTTTACATAAACAAATTGAATGGCCAAGCCGATACAAGATGGTGAGGAAAATCCTCTTACATACTAGCAAATCAAAATAAAACGACACCCAAGAGAGTAGCGAGAATTCCACCAACTCAACACCGAGCGAGATAACAGGAGCAGCCACAAGGCAACTAAGGCTACCGAACATGAACGACGTCATGCCTCCTGAGGAAACTATCGGACACCGCTATACCACACACATCAAGTTATTGTCGAAGAGGGATGCCTAACCTCTTGTTTCTGGCCGCGGAGTGCCGGCCCTACAAGTGGACAGAAAAAACCGAGAGCGCTCGCAATGATGACATGTGTCAGAGCTAAATCCGACAGATTCCTCAGTAGGTATCCCGTCTAGGCGATTGGGTTGGATGGTAACAAGAGGCAAGGTTTTGCCCAGGTTGGGCTCTCATGATGGAGATAATCCTGTAATCCTACTTGTGTACATCGCGATTGTAAAGTACAGGTGAATACCAAGGATTGTAATGTGTCTATCGACGAGCCCAACCTCTAGCTTATATAGCATAAGGGGGTGTTAGGGCTATAAATCCTAATCAGCTACGTCGGTGGAGATAGAGTCCTCCGCGGCTTCATTTTCTTTGGCTTGTATATTAAGTCTTTCGGAGTCTTCGTATAGGAACCGACCTAGGGTCCTCAGCCTGGCACCGACATGGTGTAGAAGATATGAGACCAACGAAGGCGCCCCACGTCAGAGTCAAGAGGCTTCTTGTTAGATTAGAGCACGTTAGAAGGCATCGACGCGCTGCAACCAGATGGCGCCTGAGCTCCTCGACGAGGCCCTCAAGAGGGTGGCGACACAATGCGCCATTGGCATCGAGCTCAATATGACATACTAGGGTTTTCATCTGGAGCCTTAACACAAAGAGGAAACCTACAATGGTGCCCACAAGGGAAAACGACACCCACATGCATCACCGTTACCGGTGCGACAGCGCAGAGCTTTCGCTCGGATCGTTGCCCGTGCTACACGAGGTACCATGATCTTCAAACCAGTCAGAAGGGAGGACTGCCTCCAAAATCGCGATCAGGGAGCCGCCACCGCCCCACGACGCACCAGAATCACTGGTCTCGTCGCCTTTCCCCTTGCCACCCACATAGCTAAGACGAGATCGACCACGGCCGTAACGACGCTCGCCGCAGAGCCAACCGCGCAGCCTCGCCTCGCCACCCATGGCCGCCGCCCCGACACCCAAACTAAAAGGCGCACCATCACCCACCGGCCGTGCACCATAGGTGAGCTCCCCCACTCTAGCTAGCATCGCACTGTTCCGCATCGTGCGTCGAGCTGGACCAGAATGCCTTTCGCCATTCGTGCACATCGACCCTTTGTTCATCCCGTTTTGTTGCATCGCGTACGCACGCACGCACACAGTGGCCTCCAGGATTAGGTTTGCACGAGACGAGAGCGCCCCGACGAAGCGAGAGACCTGGCAGGCGGGCAGGGAAAGGATAGGGAGGGGCGCGCTGAGCTGTGCGGCGGTGTGCAGGACTGTACCGCAGGTACGGCGTCGTGTACCGGCCCGGCCCGGACGGAGGCGCAGGCGCAAGCGCAAGCAAAGGCATCGGACCGTTGGGTGGGGCCCAGCTAGGCGAGGGCGAGGCCCACCCCCACCCCCCTCTCCTCTCCCCTTCCGTTCCGTGTCGCCTTCTCCAGCTGCCGCCGATTAATTATTCTCCCCCCATTAAACCACCACCTCCACCTCCGCCTCCGCCTCCTCCTCCTCCCACGCCCCGCTTCATCTAACCCCCTCCCCTGAATCCGCTTCGTACGCCTGCCTGCGGCCTCGTCGTGCCACCCACCAAACCATACACACGCACACGCACACGCGCTCGGGCTGCCATTTTTTCCTGTGGATGGAGTAACCGCTGTTCCTTCCTTCTCCGGGCGCGGCGATTTCGGGAGCGTTGGGCACGGCTCCGCGGGGTCGCATTTTGGCGGAGGGAGCCGGCCTCCGGCGGCATTTCCCCTCGACTCCTCCGGCATTCGGCCGTGTTGGCCGGCGGCGGCAGGGTTGGTTTGGTTGTGGACCGGTGAGCAGGAGGCCACTGCAGCAGCGGTAGCGGGCTCCTTTTCGCGGGGCCCCTTTTCGCCGCCGCCGCGGCAGCTGGTGGTGGTGCTGGTGCGGTGGGGATGCGCCTTGCCTTTTTGCCGCCCCCGTCCCCGTGTGGCGTGATTCCGAAGGGTCGTGGGCGTGGGCGCGGCCGCGTTGGCTTGTGCTAGATTAGCACCGCATCTTCTGGGCGAAGGAACGGAGGGAGGTCGGCTGGGGGCCAAGCCCCAAAAGGAAGGTTCCGCGCAATGCCCACCATCCGGGCTCCGGCTTCCAGGCAGACGGCCACGCTGCAGGTAGTAGCACATCCTCCCCACTAATCCACTGCGATTTAACTGCACTTCTGTTCCATTGCTTAATCACTCTGTTGCTTCGCGCGCGCGCGTGTGTGATCCTGCTGTGTCTATTTGCAGGTGGCCGTCAAGTGCAGGCCACTGACCGACAACGAGCGCCGGCGCTCGCGGCACATCATACAAGTCATTGATGACAAGGTAAACATTCAGAGACCTGGCTTGATTTGGCTGGGCCATGAACTAGTAGCTTTTGTCATGGGTGGTTCAATTTTGCCATTGATGGTAATGGTAATATTGCTATTGGGTAATGGTGTTGTGCTTGTATGTTTCTCCAGAATGTGGCTGTGTTGGACCCTGATATCTCCAAGGGCTACCTGGACCTCATCCAGAACCGGACCAAGGAGAAAAGATACAGCTTCGATCACGTGTACGCGCCTGGATGCTCCAACACGGTACGCAAGCTTATGTAGCTCATTAGCTTGTGCTGCTCTAACCTTGAATTGCTTGGCTTGCTTTCGACAATGGGCTCATATGCTGATTACAGTAAGTGTCTTAAATCTGCACTGAAGCTTGGGAGTTCCTAGATTGGTCATGCCTTGCATTTTAGGAAATGATACTCCAGAAAGCGAAACCACAACCAACCCCTTTGGTTTATTAATTGCCAAAACTAGGAGTTGCTCATGCTTTGGATAGCTGCAGGTTGTAACAATACTATTGGCATGTGCAAAACGCCAATTCAGTCTGGAGCAAACAAATCCTTGGCTGTATTTGTTACTGTTAGGTATGCTACCTAACGCGTATACATCTGGTTTCAGGGAAAAGGACTCTAGTTTAGAGAAATAATTTCCAAAACTCATTTTTGTTTTTTTATCAGAGCCCTGGACATTTGTTGAACTTTATCTTCATCACTTACCCTGTAAAGTGTAAACTGTAATTAAGTGCAACTAGCTGGGCGACCGTTTGTTATCCACGGCCTTCGTAGTTCGTCTACAGTGGCTCTCCCTGATACGGTTGCACTAGTCCGCTCTACAACCGTGTTATTAAGTTCTAACCCAGTACCACTTGTTTCTGCTCCGTCGTCACCCCTTTTTGAGAAAAAAAAACTTGTTTCTGCTGTGTTAACGTTTGAAAAATCTGTAGGTTAGTTGTAGTCACTGCGTTTATTTTGAGATTTTTGTGTGACAATTTGTTGTGTCCTGCAACTGGGAGATCATGCGAGCACCTAGTGGCTGGAAGTTATTGGATACATAACTAGTCCTACTTATGAGCTGGTCTGAGTCCAGGCTATAAACCCCTAGCAGCTTATCATGACAAACATGTGTATGTATTAATAACTCATAAAGCCAAACAGATCTGTCAGCAATGTTTAAATCACTATTAGAACTTGATTTCATGTGAATACTATTTTTGATTTGTTTTAACAAGTCGTGTAACATCATACATCATGTTGAAAAAGTTAATGCTGTATTGCTGGACCTTGTCAGAATCATTCTTGTAAAAAAACGTTACATAAAATGTTTAAGCAATCAAAGTTCTATGATCAGGCCATGTTACACAGGTATACATAGATGCTGGAAACGTGTATATACGTAGTCAAATCTCCTGCCCGGCTAGATACTAAAACAAATGTGCTTTTATTAACAAATAGTCTTATTTGTTCAAACATATAGCTGTATTTTCTGTACAACTATAACAGCTCAACAACTCTAAACATAGCTGACGAAGTTCCACTGTTTTGATGACCTGCAAATACTCTATAGATTTATTTATTTGCCGTTAATGTGGGATTTTTTATCCCTACTGTAACAGTATGTAATAGGTTGGACTAAGAGCATTTCCAACAGCAGACCAAAATTTGGTGACCAAAACTCAGTTTAGGGGTGGAGAGAGAAGGTTTTTGGTCACCAGAAAATCTTGTGCTTTTCAAGCAGACCAAAATTTTGAGAAGCACACGAAACATGACGATCTGACGGCGGGGATGCTGGGGAGGCGGGGAGGAACTCGGCGGGGACGGCAAAAATGATGGCAGGATCCGGCGGTGTGGAAGTTTGGGGACGGCGACGTGGTGCTTGGGATCGGCTGCGGGAGCTCGGGGACAGGGGCGGTGGCGGATCTGACGTTTGGAGCACGGTGGGACGGGCGGAATTGGGCGGGGCGGGCGGGCGCGGCTCAGGATGGCCCTGGGAGTGGTGGCAGGGCTCAGGGTGAGACGGCGCGGCGGCGGTTGGGTCCCCGCTGCAGCAGTTTTGGTTTTTGGTCAAATCACTTGTAGCAATATTTTGGTAAGGACCAAAAAAAAAACGGTCGCCATATAGGTATTGGTCTGCTGTTGGAGCCCTTTTTTTGGCCCCAAAAGACCAAAAAAATTAACAGTTTTTGTGTCATGGCTGTGTTTTTTGGTCTGCTGTTGGAGATGTCCTAACTGATACAGTACATATGTACATACATATAAGTTATTACCCCTTTCCACATGTAATTATTTTATCTATTACATTATTTTGTGAGTACTGTGTTTCAACACAACCCAGCAAGTTCAGTACTCTAAAATGCATTTATCTGCAAACTGATGCTAATATGTTTGTCTTGATACTAGATCTTATGGGTTTCAGCTCTAGCGTGCCCCAACTTGTTAGGGAACTGAAGGCTTAGTTGTTGTTGTCGTAAGGTTATTATCACTAAATATATGGAAACTGCAAGAATGAGAACCATATGGATGTGTATGGATTTAAGACATGGGAACAAATGCTGTGTTCTTGTCGTTCATGTTTTACACTATAACATCTTACGATTTTAATTTGGTATAAATGCATTCATTTCGCAGGACGTTTATAAGAATATTTCTCCCACAGTTTTGGGTGTAGTGCAAGGCCTTAATGTGACAGTCTTTGCCTATGGATCTACTGGAAGGTATGCATTCACTGGAATAGTTTTGCTACTGACAAGAGACTGCTATCTTTAGCCATCATCAAATTTACACTCACGGTTCTGAAGGATCTCATAAGTTGCTGTCATTAAAATATGGTGTAAATTTCATAAGTTTTATATTTTTAAGGAAATGGATGATATACTGTCCAAACACTTCTTCAGATGTGATCATTGAATTAACGCATTATATTTTCCTGAATTTCCTCTATTTCAGAATTTTTGTGTACCATGCCTGGTAAGCTTGAGGGTTAAAAAGTAATTAAATGATTATTGTATTTACTTCACACTTAGTCAGTTGCCGTTCCAATTTAATGATTGTTCAAATGGTTTTGCTTTTTCTAAGTCACCGTCCAGGTCTGTTTGATAAGTCTAAAGAGTTTGTGCATGTGCAAACACGATGAGAGAAACTTGATCTTACGGCTATAAGTAGACTGTTCAAATTGCTAAAATTAAACTGTTCCCAGTTGCTATGGGAGGTTACTTTGTTTCTTTTCTTTCATTCTTTTCAAAACTTCCCTGGCGAAGAACTGATATACTACCTCCGTCTCAAAATATAAGACGTTTTTGTAGGCTCAACTCAAAATATAAGACGATTTTGTAGGCTAGTTTATCCTACAAAAACGTCTTATATTTTGAGACGGAGGTAGTACTATTTCATTTATTCAGTAACGGTGTTTTTGCTATACTTGGATACTGGGCTACAATCTGAAGTTGTTCCATATGTATATTAATATGCCCTGCTGTATGTAATTCTGCAGTGGCAAAACATATACAATGGTTGGAAGCCGGAATGATCCTGGTCTTATGGTTCTTAGCTTCCGCACAATCTTTGATCAAATAAAAAAAGATGATAGTTCAGATACATTTGAAGTCTCATGTTCATATCTGGAAGTATACAATGAGGTAATGTACAAAATATTGTGTTGATAATATCAAAATACCAGTCATAATATATGTGTTACATATAAGCTGTGAAATAATTGTTGGTTTTCTGAATTCCAGGTTATCTATGATTTGCTTGAGAAATCGTCGGGTCACCTGGAGCTTCGTGAGGATCCCGAGCATGGCATAATAGTCGCTGGTTTAAGAAGAATTAAGGTTTACACCTCTTCCTTCCATATTTATTTTCCCTGCTAATAAGATAAATGCCTTGGCTGCTAGTGTCAATTCTGGCCTTCTTTTGTGTTATTTGCTTCTTCTTTTTGTTACTCTAACATTTCTAACTATTATTTTGCGTGTAATGTTATCTGCTTATTCAAGTAGCTGATAAGTTGACAATGAAAGGACATGAGTAGATCTTGTTGTGTTTTTAAGCTGCAATATCTTTTAAGTAATATGTAAGAAAAATTTGCAATAAATAATTAAAATGCTGATTTTATCTGGTTTCGTTTTCCAAAGACATTTGGTCATCTTGTTTATGATAATTGATAAGTTTGTATTAAAGAATTGGTCCTCGGGTTGAATCCTTCTTTCTTGTGTTTTGTCTAATTCTGTTGCAACATTCAGTATCTATTGCATGCCATGCCATATTCTGGAAGCATGCCTGTTGATTCCCATCGGTTTTGGTATAAACTAAATTTGGATGTTCAAACTCTTATTTTCCTAGGTCCATTCAGCAGATAAGATCCTTGAACTCTTGAACATAGGCAACAGCAGACGCAAGACAGAGAGCACGGAAGCAAACGCAACTTCTTCGCGGTAAATATTTTCTGCTTCCCCTTTAAAAGTTCATGCTTCCATTACTTATTTACCTTTTAAATGAATCAGTTACATCTTAGTAAAACTTAAATAACTGCTATTTAAGGTTACTTAATATCTTTAATCTGCTAAATTATTGAGATTGTGAGTCTATCAAGACAGTTACGATCAGGTAATAGTGCCTGCAAGCTACGATCTTTAATCTGCTAAATTATTGAGATTGTGAGTCTATCTTTACATTATTCTCACATAGAAAATATTTTGCTCTCCTTTTCAAGTTCACACGCTGTACTGGAAATTACTGTAAGACGCAAGCAGAAAGGAAAATATGGTAGTCAAGTTCTTCGTGGAAAGCTTGCCTTGGTTGATCTTGCGGGCAGGTAATAACTATTCTTTTTGGGCTGCTGCTTTTCATTTCACTCTGTCAGCAAAAGTAAGCTGAAAACAATTTTCCTTGAGCAGTGAGAGGGCTACTGAAACGAACAATTTTGGCCAAAAGCTTAGAGATGGAGCCAACATTAATCGGTCACTTCTAGCGTTAGCGAATTGTATCAATGCCCTCGGCAAGCAAAATAAGAAAGGTCTAGCATATGTTCCATATCGCAACAGGTATATCAGGTGGACATTCTACTATCAGAACCAATTTTATCCATTCTAGTTATGTGACAGTGGCTATTTACAGCAAATTAACTCGAATTCTGAAGGATGGTCTCTCTGGTAATTCTCGAACTGTTATGATTGCCACAATATCACCAGCTGATGATCAGTATCATCACACTACCAATACACTCAAGTATGCGGATCGTGCTAAGGAGATAAAAACACATGTTCATGTAAGGGGTCGTTTCTTTCGGTTGAGTGCACAACCGCACACGCAACAATATATTATTTCTGTTGATTCATATTATTTGTGAATCATACATGCTAAAGTAGCCAGTTCTATTATTTTGATGTTTGTTCTTTCTCCTGTATAGAAAAATATTGGAACGATCGACAATCATGTTGAAGACTACCAGAGGATGATAGAGAATCTCCAGGTTTGCCTAACAGGGAAACGAGTAAATTTCTACAGTTTTACCTAATTGTTGGCCACAGTAGAATACTAAAGTATGTCGCCTTGTCACTTTCTAGGGTGAGGTATCCCAGTTGAAAAAGGAATTAGCTGACAAGGAGCATCAGTTGAGCGTAAAACCTACTGAAAAGGCTGCAGAT
This sequence comes from Aegilops tauschii subsp. strangulata, assembly GCF_002575655.3. NCBI lineage: Eukaryota > Viridiplantae > Streptophyta > Magnoliopsida > Poales > Poaceae > Aegilops > Aegilops tauschii. Next base: position 495,062,052 of record NC_053039.3, read on the forward strand.
AATGAGCTATCTTGGCTAAATGTCTTGAGCCAGGAAACTGGTGAGAATGTTCAGGAACGTATAAATCTACAGAAAGCACTGTTTGAACTTGAAGAAACTAACAAGCGTAACCGGATGGAGCTCCAACATCTTGACGGTGCAATTGCAAGACCACAGGTGGGTAACTTGACCGATCAATTTTTCGAGAACTCTTTCATCAAACAGACTGTAGCAGCTATTTCCTACATCTATTGTCACAACAGATCTCTTAGAAATTCCACACTATGTACAGTGCAGTGATGGTTTTTTTTGTATTCAGGTGAACGAGAAGGATTATACAGTTTTGCAAGCATTAACATCAAGGAGACAAGTTATTCTTGACAACATCCGTGACAATGATGAAGCTGGTGCTGGCTACAGAAAGGTACATCTTGAGTTTAATTTTGCTCTCTTACCTTGAAGCAAACTTGCATGGCTATTTATCCTTTTCCCTGTAGGATATTGAATTGAATGAGAGCCGTAGGCGTCAGCTCCAAGATATGATCGAGGAGGCTACCAGTAACAATGGGAACAGGACTTACCTGCAGATTCTCAGCCAATACAGGCTTCTTGTGAGTAATCCACAAAGTTTTAGTATGTTTTCCATCCAGAATATGATATCCCACAAGCTGCTTATATGTAAAAAAATGAATCCTTCAGGGAATGAATAATGCTGAGCTTCAAATTGAGATGGCTATGCGGGACCAAGTAATACATAACCAGAGGGAATCTCTAAGGAGCCTATGGAACATTCTCTATGGAACAGGGCTAAACCAGAAGCAGATTCTGAAGTTGGCTGCTAAGCAAGGTTTAACTGTAGAAGGCTGTCCTTTGCCTAGCTCGAGCCCTGATGTTGCTACGCCCCATGGAAGGCTGCCACCATTCATGTCGTTTCCTAGTCCACAGTCACAGTCTTCTTCTTCTCCATCTAGTTGCTTTTTCCAACAAGGTTTCAGCACCATGTCTGTTCTCAAAAATCAACATGAGACGCCTACCATCTGTAGGCAGGAACATCTCAGCTCTTACTACATGATGTCTGGCTGCTCGCCTTATGCTGGTGATGGAAAACAATGGGCAAGTGGAGTCTCAACGCCATACCATTCTACCCCAGAAACGAAAAGCGAGCGATCGCCCTGCAGCGGCGAGCTTCGCACCCCATATTCTGGAATTGAAGGTTTCAGCAGGCAAAGGAAGGTAATTGTAGCTCTCTCTTCTACAAGCAAGTTGCACTCCATATTCTTGAAACTGCATGCTATTTCAACTTGCTCAAGTAACCACATGATGGTAGCATCTTCCATTAAGGAGGACATGTAGTACAGTCTAAGTGGCAACATTTTAATCTTGGCATGAACTATGATTTGCCTTTTTCCAGGATTCGTGCTCTAGAGAAAGGTAGAGGAAGCACATCAAAATTCAACAAGACACACGAGTCATGACTCACACAAGCAGCTGACATGGCTATAATACCAGCCTGATGCCTGCAATCTGATATGATCCTCCTGTGTGCACATCATCTGCCGACACCGGCCGGCCGAGTTCCTGGATCTGATAAGAGATGTTACTGGTAGTTTAGGCCAAGCTGTTGCCATGCTCATGGTCATTTTGGTGCCTCTAGATTTCTGACATGGCGCACTCCACTCCTGTACAGTAGTTGTTAGTCTCCTGTAGTCAGCCCTGCTGCACCCTGTCTCCTGTTAGTCTGTTCCCTTGTATAGTGTATGCATCTGTTGGGGCTGAATCTGCCTTTTGGGCCAAGAATCCTGTAAATTTGCTGCGACTCTTAACCCTTGATCAAGCAAGTGAAGCCCAGCTCCGAACACGGTGGTCTATGAACGGAATCACTAGTAAAGTCCTTGCAAAGATTACCTAGGAAAACTTCAACATATGAAAAGGACATTCCCTACTGTTCCCAATGGGCCCAAGGCTGCGTTTGGCATCGAGATGGATTATGATGATCCCGTTTACTATCCAACGTTTTCGCCTGCATTTTTTTGCGTACTATTTTTACAGCGAAACGCGGACAGAGCCTGAACAAATGAGAGCTTTCGAGACCGTTGCTCAAACAGCGATGAAATGAACAAGAACAGCGAGCAGTTACAATTGACATCACCGTTGCTGGGAGATACGTATGATGTCTGATGATTGAGCTCAAGGACAGGGCACCGTATGTTGGGAGCAGTATAGGATGGATGGGTGGGGGATCATGTGTTGCGCATGGGCCGCGGTACTAGCTAGCACTAACAACTTGTACTGTTGGACCGGGGCCGGTGGGGATCTCATCTCATCTCATCTCATATGCGGATGGGCGCAGATGATTCATTCATTCATTCATTTCGCCCCCCTGGACTGACGCCCGTCACCCACTCTCGAGACCACATTCATTCATTCATGCCGGGGGATGGATGCATGGTCCCTCCACTCCATAAGGCCATCTCCACCACACCAAACGGACGTCCGTTTTATCCGGATTCTGTCCGTTTGGATAAGGATTTGGGGTCGTATCCGGGCATGTCCTGGGATGCGTTGGCCGTGCGCCCAGCGCGCGGCCGCATCCGTTTACCCCATCCTATCCATCAGGGCCAAAAATGCCCATATTCTCATCAAAACTAGTTTGCACGTCCAAATATTTGTCTGAAAATTAAAATAATTTTACAACCCAATTGAAATTGTCTTTAATAAAAAAGTTTTACAACCAAATCGAAATTGTCTTGACTGAACATAAAATGATCCAATACATCTATTGGTTGCCAATGTGATCCCACACGTGCTCAATCAAGTCATTTTGAAGATTCAAATGGCTGTGCCAATCACGCATCTCACGGTGGAATTGCACAAATTGTTCAAATGTGGCCGGGTCTTGGTGCAGGGGCTCAATATTTTCACCTTGATAATCAAATCCTTGGTCGAAGATACTCTCATCACGCTCGTCCTCGACGATCATGTTGTGGATGATCACACAAGCAGTAATCACCTCCCAAAGCTTCCTTTCATCCCATGACAGTGCAGGGTTTCGAACGATACCCCACCGGGATTGAAGCACACCGAAAGCACGTTCCACATCCTTTCTAGCACTCTCTTGCATTTGGGCAAATCTCTTTCTCTTCTCACCTTGGGGTTTCAAGATTGTCTTCACAAAAGTTGACCACTGAGGATATATACCATCAGCTAGATAGTATCCCTTGTTGTACTGGTGGCCGTTGATCTCAAAGTTGACAGGTGGGGAGTGGCCTTCTGCAAGCCTTGCGAAGACTGGAGAACGCTGCAGCACATTGATATCATTGTGAGAACCTGCCATGCCGAAGAAAGAATGCCATATCCAAAGATCCTGCGAAGCCACCGCTTCTAATATGACAGTGCACGCGTTGACATGCCCCTTGTACTGGCCCTGCCAAGCAAATGGACAGTTCTTCCACTCCCAGTGCATACAATCTATGCTGCCTAGCATGCCTGGAAAGCCTCTAGCTGCGTTGGTCGCCAACAATCTCTCTGTATCAGCGGCAGTTGGCTGCCTCAAGTACTCTGGGCCAAACACCTCGATCACAGCCTGTCAAAACTTGTACATTGACATCAGACATGTTGTCTCACTCATACGCACATACTCATCCACCAGATCGCCTGAAATTCCATATGCAAGCATGCGGATGGCCGCGGTGCATTTCTGGTAAGAGGAGAATCCAAGCTTGCCAAGGGCATCCGTCTTGCACTCGAAGTATGGGTCATGAGCAACCACTCCCTCTCGGATACGATTGAACACATGCCTTGCCATACGAAAACGGCGACAAAATTTATCCGGCTTGAAGAGCGGGGTGTTGGCAAAGTAATCGGCATAGAGCAGGGCGTGGCCTCTCTCCCTGTTGCGGTTCAGGTTGGGAGCACGGCCAGGGAGTGACCCCCTGTACCGAGGAAGCTGCGTTGAATATGGTCGTGAACGACCAGTGCAGCCACCACAAGATCTTCATCATCCGACGACGAATCGTCCGATGAACAAAGGAAGTGATGGAAGAAAAACTCGTCTCCACTGTCCATACCTTTGTTGGCAAAATATCGAACACCTTGCGGTCGTGATGGCGAAGAGGCCGCGATGATCACCTCGACGCAGCAGGGGTGGTTGCCGGCCGGCTACTGGTAGCTCTGGAGCTCTCGTCGGGATCTGCCTCGACCGCCGTGGTACGTCGCCGGCAGTCGTGTCCCCTCTGCCACCGGCAAAGACGGCGACGGCCAAACCTCCTCCGATCGACGGCCAAAACTACGGCGAAAGCGCGGGCGTGGTGGCGGCCATGTCGAGACGTGGTTTGGTATGGACGGCCGGGGGCTGCGCGGTGAGGAGGCGGCCGGAGAATAGCGGCGGCGCCGGCGGCAGGGAGAGAGGGTGAAGCGTTGGGAGCGGAGGGACTGCTAGTGTCCCCGACAGGCGGGCCCCGGGGGGGGGGAGACAAGAGCGTGCGTCGAGGCCGTCCGCGCGCGTCCGTTTCACCCCAAACCGAGTGCAAGTTTGGGCCGGGGATGGGTCAAAAAGGATGAAATCCGGACATTTGTCCGTTTGAGGCCGCGCTATTCGTCCGTTTTACCCCAAACGAACGCACCCGGACAAGATAGGGTCCCGCGGTGGAGTTGGGGCTGCAGCAGCGCTCAAGCTGCTACGAGCCCACAACTCCACGTCGATAGCTATTCATTTATGCATGCAAGAGAAACATTTGCGATGTCTGAATGCAACGCTGTACTGTAGTGGCTGAATCTGCACGGCAGCGCGCATCGCATCGCCATTACGCTCGGCACGTCGACACGTCGGGCAGCTAGCTACCCGGCCTGGGGCTGGGGCTGGGGCGGGGCCTCGGCCTCTAGGCTATGGCCAGCCACCAGCCCACCGCCCGTGTGGGCTACTCGGTAGGCCTGTTTGGTCCAACAAACAAAAGCGCCGCTGCTGCTGCTCTGCGTTTGTTTGTCATGGTGATGAAAAGGAAAATGTTTCACGGAATGGTCTCTGCTCCGAGTGCGACCAACGATCGAACAAGCGTGCAAGTCGTGACCCCGGCCGGCAGGCGTACCAGCCAAGCCAACGCTGCAGACGACGGCCCAGGCTGCATGCATATGCATGCCCCTACTGGCGGTGTGCACGGCACGGCGTGGCGCTACTGTTTCGGGCGCGCAAACTCGCGGCGGATCCTACACGTGAAAACACGAAAGCAGCTGCCGAGGCCGCTGCTGGATCAGCAGGTTGTTGTCTTGCCTTTTTCTGTCTTTGGTTTTGTGATGACTTGTCTGGTCTCTCGCCTTCTTCTGATTGCGTGCACGCATTTTCTTTTCATTTTTGATGTGCGTTACCCACAAAGGAAAACACAGTACGTACAAGCAAACAAACAGTAGAGAGTTGCTTTGGAAGCCACTTGCTGTCTTGTCCATAGTCTATAGTCTATAGGTCCTAGTAGCATCGAGCTGCTTGGGGCGGTAAATAAGACGAGCGTGGTTGATTAGGCAAACAAACATGGCTGGCCCCGTCTCCCTGTCTCTGTGTTTGTGCGTGTGAGTAGGTGTTTTCGAAGAGGTAAACTTCGTCTTCGTGAGAAGGAGTAGTGATCCCACTAACCAAATATACTGGCCGCAAGAACACTACGCTACCGCCATTTGTTTACTACTAGGCTCTAGGCTGGATATACTGGCACTATCCCACGCCCTAATCGAGGACATAATTGATCATTACTACGACGTTGAAAAACTCTGGCCAAGCACCAGTAGTGTATAATAGCCTTATATCAAGCCGCAATCTAATTAGTCAGCTGCATCCATTCAACCATGGAGCTTAACTCCAAAACTTTGATGGGAGTACTCCATCAAGTGAGAAGAAACCGCACAGTGCTGCTGCTACAATCAAAGATTTGATGGGAGTACGTGACCGCCGTGGAGCCTCCCTTCCCTTGGAACCATGCATTCACGGTCGCCTATACATGAGCAGGGAGAATCTCCCATCCACCCTTTGTTTCTTTTCACCTGCTCCAAAGCGCCTTGGCTCACATGGGCGTGGGGTAAAGGGCCTAGGCCTTCACTTTCTTTCTTCTTTTACCGGGCCCGGGACCTTGGAAATTATACAGCACTAGTACTTGCATTATTGACTACTAATTGATCACACTAGTGGTGGTAACATTTTGATCTTATCTGTCATGGCTAGTTTAAAGATGAGGCCTGCTACGAATGATTTTGTAGGGCCTTTGTTAAGATCCCACTTTCACCTCGACACATGCAGTTTGGGGAGGGGCAGGGCACTTATCACCATCATCATCATTGGTGTCCGCTCTTAACCTCAGCCAGCGATCGATAAAGCTGCGGTGATTGCTGAGCAAAGAAAGCTAAAACTTTAACTTATCTCCCTTTTGGCAGGGACTTTGTGCAAAAGTGACTGTTGGCGCTTATTAGCAGCTTAATCATTCTTGCCTCTGCGTCCATTCAAACACAAGTAAGCAGGGCAGTCAGTGCTGATGAGGAAAGCCCGTGTCGCCCCCGTCATCAAGCATTCAGATCAGATTCATCCCGTGCTGTCACTGCCGCCCAGTTTGATCCAGTGGCCCTTAACCTCGCAGTAACTACACAATGCCTGCTTAACCTGTAAACACTGGCAGCAGCATGCAGCACGTAGCGCAGTACTGTATACACGGCATGCATTGCGTCATGCAGTCAAAGAAGTGTCACTGTAATCTTTTTTCTCACCGGATGGGTCTGTCCGTCCTCCAGTTGTGTCCTCCGGTCCTCGTCTGCGGCCAGCCAATGGCGGAACTCTGAGGGGAAGGAGTAGAACAGAGCGGGAGCGGGCGAGGGTGGAAATTTTCCTCGGAATCACGCGAGCGAAAGCAGTGGGTGGTGGTGGTACGGGTTCTGATGTGCTGTGGTGTGGTGTGCTGGGGGCCAGTGCAGGGCGAGGGCAAGACAATCGCAAGAATTTGACCGGCCTGGCATCTAGCGCCGAGCGGGGGGTGGTGGGTCCCGCGGCGTCGGACACGGGACCGGAGGCGCGCGGTAGAAAACAATGGCCCTGTTTGGATCCCTAAGTTAAAGTTAGTTTTGGTTAGTTGGGACTCAAATAACCTAAAAGTATCCAAACATGATGGATTAGTTTGGGTTAGTTGGATCTAACCCATCCTAAAAACTAGCCCACACTAGAAGAGCTTATTTGGGTTAGTTCTCTTGGGCCCACTAAAAAATTAGTAAAAAAAAGTTTCCCCTCCCATCCAAACATGGTCTAAAGTAGTTAAAAGATTGAGAAAGAATATTTATTGTTAATCTAACCCTACCATCCAAACAACTCTTTGGTTAGAGTTAGTTTAGAGTTGGTTTAGGATTAAAATCTAACTCTAATCTGTAACTGAGTTAGAGTATCCAAACAGGGCCAATGATACGCCCGCCACCAACAGCGACAACGAGTGAGTGTGAGCGAGCCTGCCTGCTCAAGTACCACCACCACTGCTGACGATGTGAATGGTCCGCAGTAAAAGGAAAACTACTGTAGGAAACTGAGGCTCGAATGATTAGGCTGGTTATAGCGGGGAGTAACTTATACTACTCCCTCTGTCTAGGTGAGTAAGTCATGTTACGAAAACCAAATAATCCCAAAACACTTAGGCACGGTGCATTAACTTCTACCTCGTTTCTTGTTTCTTCACGTATTAACCAATAAGAGACGAGGGGTGTGCATGTTTTTAATGACCTGAGACTATCAAACACGACATGCAGTGGTTAGTTCATTGCATGCAATGCTATTAATTAGCAAATAAACATCAAGGTCTCTCGTTTTCCTCTCCTCCTTGGTCATGGTGCACAACCTAAGATGACTTACTCACCTAGACGGAGAGGGTAGTATCATGCATATGACATTAGTCTAAGTTACTACTTTCATAGTGCAAAGTAACATATTACTAGTGTTATGGATGGCTTCATTTATTAGCTTGTAGACTCATCATTTTTCGGGAAGTGCTATGTTACAGTAACATATTATATTACTCTAAACACATCTCTTCTCATTAACTACATGCCACATAAGTAAAAATTTCTTGAAATGCGCTATGTTACTATCTAAGTTACTCCCACAATAACTAGCCTTATTGTCAAGTACTAGTACGATTAGTAATGACTAAAGTAAACTGACTGTCACCGGAGTACGCGCAGTAACTTCTTGGCGACGGGGGTGATCAATTATTATTAACGCGCAGCGTACCACGACAGATGAATAATCTGCAGCGCAGGCGAATGATTACTGTCGAGCTTAACTGAAGCCGCGGTTGTTTAGGTGGTGTTTGGTTCTCTAGTTCTAGGACTTTTTCTAGTCCCTAGACCTTTTTAAAAAAGACTCTTAAGAAGGTGCTTCTAAGAACTTTTAGCAACAAGTCTTAAAAAGTCCCACTTTGTTTGATTTGTTTGGAACTTTTTCTAGTCCCAGCATAAAAAAGTCACTGAAACCAAACGCCGCTAAGTACGCTACTCCGTGCGGTAAATACCTGTGGATGGATGCGTGATGATCGGCTGGTTTCACTGTGTGTCTGTCTGTGCACGAGCAGCGGCCATCCTCTTACCACTGCTCTCTACCCGGGCTGACGCCGCGGGTTAATTCGCGCAGCCTCCGCCTGCATGATTAGCTGCGGTTTTCTGAGAAGGGAGTTGATGACACGTGGTTCTGTTTACTGTTCTGTTCACCCGTGGCGAGTCGAGTCAGCGTTGTTGGTGAAGTTATAATGCTGCTCTTAATGCAGTGTGAGTATATTACACGTACGGTACACTGTATAGCAGCTGTGCTGGTATACGACCCATGAACCTGTACAAATATACAGAGTGGGACAAGGGAGTACTGTACCGGGGGCATTGATCGGCCGCCCGCCATTGACTCCGACCATTCCCCGGGTCAGAGTTGCCGGTGAGGCTTCCGATCCGATCGATTAAACCCGCCCTGAATGCGCAGCCGAAATCCGAGTCGGCGACGTACGACCGAGGGCATCGACCCCAGGAATCCGAGGATACGGCCGACACGTAGCTGTAATGTGTAAACCTCCAAAATACGTACGTACACGGACCAGGCCAGGGGAGTGAAACCGGCGATTTTCCTCGTGCCAGCGGTGTTGTTCTACGGTCGCTGGGGTCGAGATTATACGGACCGGACGGGTTGTTGCTGCCGCGAACGCAACGGGGGATCTGGCCGGTATGCTCCATTGAAGGCAGGCGAAGTGCATTGCACTGCATGCGGGCGGTCCAGGGGACAAGATTCGCAGCTCCACTCCGGCCGCGAGGGAGGACCAGGAGAGGAGGGAGTTGGGTTGAGTCGTTTTATTTCCAATCCTCTGTTTGGTATGTGATAGGAATTATGTGTGCGAATATGAGAAGAAATTGTACTTCATTGTTTGGTTCGTGGGAATTGACATGGGAATAGACAAGGAAAGTTAGGATGAAAGGTTAAGATTGACTCACTAAAACAATTCCCATCCAACTCCCACCCCTTCCCCGTTAATAAAACGGTGGGACTTGTCAAGTCCCATACCTATTCCCTTGTGAATTCCCAATACCCCCAACCAAACAATAGATTTGAAGTCTCGTACCTCTTCAATTCCGTTCCCCAACTCTAGTTACCCCCAACCAAACACGCTGCGAGGGGTAGAACTTGAGGCCGTGCAACAAAGCGTGCCACCCATCGCGAGGTTTACCGTCACCTGCTTTAGGGCAGCTCTAACATCGTATTCGGTAGGACTTAGCAAATTCGGCCCCTAAACGTCCACCGACACATTCGGACGTGCCACAGATAGCATTGGGCGGCGTCTCAAATGTCATATCGGACATCTATACTTATCATATCAAAGCCCTCAAATCCATGCAAGTCAATCTTGTACATGAATACCACACGTAAATAAAATTTGTTTGTAGCAAGAAAAATACATAGTTCAAATATAAAATTGGTTTCAAACGCACAATTCAAACATTAAACTCCTCGGTTTTTATGTGGGTCAATATATGCTCCACAAGGTCACGGAGTCTTCAGAAATTCAGAATATGATCTTCATCTTGTTTCGGGATGTGAACTTATTCTCTAGCCTTCTCAAAATCATGGTTTCGGGCTGCCCCTTCACAGTTGTCCTCGACAATCATATTATGTAAAATGACACTACATGTTATTAGCTGCCATAAAATCTCCGATCCCTACAAACTCCATGAACCATACTCTGACGAGCTTGGAGCACTCTGAATGCCCTACCCAGATCCTTCCTAGTTGCTTCTTGTACTGTTGCAAATTGGCTTTGTTTGTCGCCATGGGGATCGGATATGATATTCACAAACGCTGTCCACTAAGAATAGATACCATCGATAAGGTAGTATCACATGTTATAGTTATGGCCGTTGACGGTGTACCTGCACAGTGATACATCCTAATTACAAAGTATCTTGAACAACGGAAATCGTTGGAGCACATTCATGCTGTTGTGAGAACAAGACATGCCAAATCCACAAGTCCCTTGATGCCACTACTTCTAGAATGATGGTGATCTTAGTACAACCCGCATAAACGAGTTAATTGCATGGAAGTACCACAATCGGGGCAGAACGTGCAGATTAATACCAAGATTGCTAATTTTCGCATGTCAGTACCAACTTTGGGACGGTCCATTGCAAATAGAGCTAAACTTCATGTTTATACATATACGCCCGAATTGACCGGTCGGGCCCACCTGTCAGGTGCCACGGTGGCCAATCGGCGCGTGCCCGCGCGCTGACAAAGACGAAGCCGGCTCGGTCGCTCTTAGCCCGTTCTGGTCGAACCGGTTCGTCCTCCCCGACCCCATCTCTCCCCTCGAACCCTAGGTCGCCTGAGCAGCTATGGTGCCGGTGACTCCGGCAGGCGGCAGTGAGTACGTAGACGGCGGCGGAGACCTCCCGTGCTTACGTAGAGGCCTGGATGACGGAATCTATGGCGACGGTGGCGGCAGCGGCGACGACTCCAGCTTTGCATACTCCACCGACGACGACGATCTTTCGAAGGCGTTGTTGTCCATGGAGCAGTGGTTGCGGATGGCGCAACTTTGGGTGGCGAACTCTAGCAGTAGCCATCACTGGACGCATGGAATCGGCGGCGTGTTGTAAGTGTCCTAGTCTGCCCTCCTCCTCTGATTTCTTCTGCAATTGGGGATAGGGTTTGTTCATCCTCTGCTTTTTAACAAATTTTAGTCCAATTAAAGTATCCGGGCCTCAAATTTGCTAGGGTAGTTCATCCTCTACCTTATAAGCCTAGCACTCCCCTAGCAGTAAAAGATTATTTTCATCCTCTATTGGTTCATCCTATGTTCATCCTCTGCTTTATAACCCTAGCAGTAGATTTTTTTCCTTGTGTTACTTTAATTTGCTAGTGTACTTTCAAATTTGCTAGGGTAGTGTAGTGCTTCCTCTCAAATAAATTCAGATGTTTATTAATAAGGCAGGTTAATCTTTTGCTAGGGTACTGCAGTGGCTATAAGTTCACCCCAGCTTTCAAATTTGCTAGGGTAGTGCAATGCTTCCTCTTAACAATTTTGTCTTATTGTGTTATGAAATTTCCTAGTGTTACTTTAATTTGGCAGGTCCAAAATTTGCTTGTGTTACTTTAATTGATTTATCTTACTGTTAACTGAAAGAGGAAACTATATTGATTCATGTTTTGCTAATTGTAATAGTAAGCTTATTTGAAATTTCCTTTCTTCTGTAGTATCTATGTTAACGTAAAATTGTAAACTATATTGTTTTGTTAACTAAAATTGTAAACTTACTGCAAGTTTACTTTAAAGTCTTTAATTTTTTGTTAAGAGAAAATTTAGAGTTAGGTTACTGAATATTTGAAATTTCCTTTGTTTTGTAGTTTCAATGAAGACATTTGGGAAGTTAGGATCCATTTTGATGGTCAAGAACCATTGTAGAGGAAGCTGTGCAGTTCAGATGTTACTTATCTGAATATAGTTGCACAGATGGAAACAGAAGGATTTAGTGTATATGATTGTCTGTATCACATTGAGAATCCAGGCTTAGGAGAGCAAGGGCTGGAAATGGTAGATAGCAGTGCTGAATTACAGATGATAAAGAGGCAGAATAAGCATACTTTGGTCCTTCATTTTCTAGTTAGGGCTTGTCCACCCCCTGTTAGTGAATCTGAGAGGCAACAATTGTTGGGGAACATAGTAATTCAAAAAAATTCCTACGATCACGCAAGATCTATCTAGGAGATGCATAGCAACGAGAGGGGAGAGTGTGTCCACGTGCCCTCGTAGACCGAAAGTGGAAGCGTTTATCACGCAGTTGATGTAGTCGTACTCTTCGCGATCCGATCACGATCCTACCGATCTAGTGCCAAACGGACGGCACCTTCGAGTTTAGCACACGTGCGGCTCGATGACGTCTCCTCCTTCTTGATCCAGCAAGCAGGAGAGAGGTAGATGGGATCACAACCAACATGACGGCATGGTGGTGGAACACCGACAGCGCTTCGCTAAGCGTCGCCGGGACGAGGCGGTGGAACTACGGAGTAACTGGAGGGAGAGGGGCGCCAAGGGCTTCGTGTGCTCTCTTGGGGCACCCCTCCCCTCTATATATTGGTGGAGGGGCGTGGAAAACAACCCCTCCAAGCCCTAGGGTGCAGCTAAGGGGGAGAGGACTTGGACTCCAAGTCCAATCCTATTCCTACTAGGACTCCTTCCTTTTTTGCCTTCCCTAGCCACATGGGCTTTTGAGGACTTGGTGCGCCTAGCCCAATAAGGCCAGGGCGCCTCCCCACAGCCCAGGCTAGCCCTTGGGTCGTGGTGGAACCACCTGTGGACTTCTGGACCCCTCCGAAATCCTCCGGAACCTTCTAGAAGCTTCCGGGTACAATACCGAAAAAACAACATCTTTTTCCGGAACCCAAAATATGACTTTCCATATATAAATCTTTACCTCTCGACCATTCCGAGACTCCTCGTGACGGCCGGGATCTCATCCGGGACTCCGAACAACATTTGGTTACCACTCATCAAATATCCCAATACTACTCTAGCGTCAACGAACATTAAGCGTGCGACCCTGCGGGTCGGGAATTATGTAGTCATGACCGAGACACCTCTCGGGTCAATAACGAACAGCGGAACCTGGATGCTCATATTGGCTCCTACATATTCTACAAAGATCTTTATCGGTCGAACCGTTATGACAACATACGTTATTCCCTTTGTCTATCGGTATGTTACTTGCCCGAGATTTGATCGTCGGTATCTTCATACCTAGTTCAATCTCGTTGCCGACAAGTCTCTTTACTTGTTCTGCAATACATCACCTCATGACTAACTCCTTAGTCGTTTGCTTGCAAGCTTATGATGTGTATTAATTACCAAGAGGGCCCAGAGATACCTCTCCGATACTCGGAGTGGCAAATCCTAATCTCGATCTATGCCAACCCAACAAATACCTTCAGAGATACCTGTAGAGCATCTTTATAATCACCCAATTATGTTGTGATGTTTGATATCACACAAGGTATTCCTCCGGTATCCGGGAGTTGCATAATCTCATAGTCAAAGGAATATGTATTTGACATGAAGAAAGCAATAGTAATAAAACTGAACGATCATTATGCTAAGCTAACGGATGGGTCTTGTACATCACATCATTCTCCTAATGATGTGATCCTGTTATCAAATGGCAACTCATGTCTATGGTTAGGAAACCTTAACCATGTTTGATCAACGAGCTAGTCTAGTAGAGGCTTACTAGGGACACGATGTTTGTTTATGCATTCACACATGCATTAAGGTTTTCGATCAATACAATTCTAGCATGAATAATAAACCTTTATCATGAATAAGGAAATATAAAATAACAACTTTATTATTGCCTCTAGGGCATATTTCCTTCAGTCTCCCACTCGCACTAGAGTCAATAATCTAGTTCACATCGCCATGTGATTAACACCAATAGTTCACATCACCATGTGACCAACACCCAAATGGTTACTAGAGTCAATAATCTAGTTCACATCGCTATGCGATTAACACCCAAAGAGTACTAAGGTGTGATCATGTTTTTCTTGTGAGAGAAGTTTAGTCAACGGGTCTGCCACATTCAGATCCGTATGTATTTTGCAAATTTCTATGTCTACAATGCTCTGCATGGAGCTACTCTAGCTAATTACTCCCACTTTCAATATGTATCCAGATTGAGACTCAGAGTCATCCAGATCGGTGTTAAAGTTTGCATCGACGTAACTCTTTACGATGAACTCTTTTATCACCTCCATAACTGAGAAATATTTCCTTAGTTCTCTTAGGATAATTTTGCCCGCTGTCCAGTGATCTACTCCTGGATCACTATTGTACCCCTCTGCCAAACTCATCGCAAGGTACACAATAGGTCTGGTGTACAGCATGGCATACTTTATAGAACCTATGGCTGAGGCACGGGGAATGACTTTCATTCTCTCTCTATCTTCTGTCATGGTCGGGTTTTTAGTCTTACTCAACTTCATACCTTACAACTCAGGCAAGAACTCCTTCTTTTACTGATCCATTTTGAACTCCTTCAAAATCTTATCAAGATATGTACTCATCAGAAGTCTTATCAAGCGTCTTGATCTATTTTTATAGATCTTGATGCCCCATATGTAAGTAGCTTCACCGAGGTCTTTCTTTGAAAAACTCCTTTCAAACACTCCTTTATGCTTTCCAGAAAATTCTACATCATTTCCGATCAACAATATGTCATTCACATATACTTATCAGAAAGGCTGTAGTGCTCCCAGTCACTTTCTTGTAAATACAGGCTTCACCGCAAGTCTGTATAAAACTATATGCTTTGATCAATTCATCAAAGCGTATATTCCAACTCCGAGATGCTTGCACCAGTCCATAGATGGATCGCTGGAGTTTGCACACTTTGTTAGCACCTTTAGGATCGAAAAAACCTTTTGGTTGCATCATATACAACTCTTCTTGAAGAAATAGATTAAGGAATGCAGTTTTGACATCCATTTGCCAGATTTCATAAAATGCGACAATTGCTAACATGATTCGGACAGACTTAAGTATCGCTATGAGTGAGAAAATATCATCATAATCAACACCTTGAACTTGTCGCAAAACTTTTGCGACAAGTCGAGGTTTTTAGATAGTAACACTACGATCAGCGTCTGTCTTCCTCTTGAAGACCATTTATTCTCTATGGCTTGCCGATCATCGGGCAAGTCCACCAAAAGTCCATACTTTGTTCTCATACATGGATCCCATCTCAGATTTCATGGCCTCAAGCCATTTTACGGAATCTGGGCTCATCATCGCTTCCTCATAGTTCGTAGGTTCGTCATGGTCTAGTAACATGACTTCCAGGACAAGATTACCGTACCACTCTGGTGCGGAACGAGCTCTGGTTAACCTACGAGGTTCGGTAGTAACTTGATCTGAAGTTTCATGATCATTATCATTAGCTTCCTCTCTAGTTGGTGTAGGCATGACGGGAACGGTTTTCTGTGATGAGCTACTTTCCAATTCGAGAGAAGGTACAGTTACCTCATCAAGTTCCACTTTCCTCCCACTCACTTCTTTTGAGAGAAACTCCTTCTCTAGAAAGGATCCATTCTTAGCAACAAAGATCTTGCCTTCGGATCTGTGATAGAAGGTGTACCCAAGAGTTTCTTTTGGGTATCCTATGAAGACGTACTTCTCCGATTTGGGTTCGAGCTTATCAGGTTGAAGTTTTTTCACATAAGGATCACAACCCCAAACTTTAAGAAACGACAGTTTAGGTTTCTTGCCAAACCACAGTTCATACGATGTCGTCTCAACGGATTTAGATGGTGCCCTATTTAATGTGAATGCAGCCGTCTCTAAAGCATAACCCCAAAACGATAACGGTAAATCAGCAAGAAACATCATAGATCGCACCATATCTAATAAAATACGATTACGACGTTCGGACACACCATTACACTGTGGTGTTCCAGGTGGCATGAGTTGCGAAAGTATTCCACATTGTTTCAAGTGAAGACCAAACTCATAACTCAAATATTCACCTCCACGACCAAACTTGGTACTTGTCCTCGGCAAGGAACTGGTCCATAGTTTGGACGGAGCTCTCCACCGAGACCGGATCGTTCGTGTACACCATCGAGAGGGCCTTCCCCCTCACGTGTGTGTCCACGATGTGGTGCGTGGTGAACTGTCCGCCGTTGTCATCGTTGGCCACTAGGAGCGCCATTGGAGCCACAAGGAGCGCCATTGGAACCGCTGGATGGCCTCTTTGTATGTGTCATCGTGGGTGTGCTTATTGTGTCGTGTGACGCGAGAGATGACGGTAATTGGCTGAAGGAATAAAAGGGGTCCGGGTGGCCTGGATTCTCGGCACGTCCGCATGGCTGTTTTTGCAGTGGTAACTGCACCGTCGCGCCGTGCTCGGCGCAACCGCATGCACACGAACGTGCGTGATCGTGCGCCGGCCCCAAACACTGGCAACGCACGTAGAGGGATGAGGGTAGAGCACCCGGAGTGACGCGAGAGCAGAGCGTGCGTGGCGGGTCGCGAGCAGAGCGCGCCGCGGCCACCTCAATCGCAAGCGACCACATGCATAGAACAGTTGAACACATAGGAAATGGTCGCCTACAAGCCGATCGACAGTTGCGTCGCTGCGTAGAGAGTGGCCGTGTGCTACTACCTCCGTCTTGGTCTATAGTCCCCTTTATATTTTGTGCCATACTTTGCCCTTGAATTTAACCAACAAAATGTTAATGCATGTTATAGAAACTATATAATTGGAAACTATGTTCAAATACGAATCCAACTATATAATCTTTGGCGACATGCATTCATATTTTATTAGTTAAATCGTACTTATAAACCGGGACGGTGGTATAGTAGGTAATTAAACCACAAACGTTTTTTTGTATTAACCGTATGTGTACTTGTCCTTTCGTCCTCCTCTCGCACGTCTTGTCACCCCGCTGCCGCAGACGGCTTACAGCGCAAGCTTGTGCAGCGCGCGGGGCGTTCTTTTGGCCAAACGGTGGCTCGAAGTGGCGCCAATGGATCTTCGATGAGCCCATTCCCACGCAACCTCGCAGGTTCCCGCGCAAGCTTCCCGCCCGACTCGGTGAAATACCCCAAAATCCCAGTTCTTACCGGCCTGCTATATAAACTCTCATGGCCGGCGAGTCATGCGTCGCATATTCCCCTCCCCCTGTAGCTTATCTCGTCTGCTTCTCCCACAATCGCCAATGGCACCGGTCCGTCGTCGTCGCTCAGCCACTCCACCGTCATTAGAGGACGGCTCCAGTTGGGAGGCTACACCGTGGCGGCGGCGCAGTCCCCGGCATAATGTAGTGCACGTGGCGTCCCTATTGGGTGTGCGCGGAACACCCACCACACGCTCCACCGCCGCTGCCCGTCGGCAGCTGTTGCTGGCCGCCGTTGCCGCCACACCACCGTCGGAAGCCAGGGCCATCGCCCGCTCCGCTGCCGTGGCCCGAAGGCGGGAGGTGGCCGTCATGGCTGCCACCCCATTGCCGGCCATGACCTGCTCCGCCGTCGCAACCCGTAGGCGAGAGGTGGTGGTCGTGGCCGCCACCCCATCGTCGCCCGCTGTGGCCGCCAGCCCACCGTCAACCGTCGAGGTCATCACCCGCTCCGCCAACATCGCCCGAAGGCGGGAGGCGGAGGTGGAGGCCCGCACGTGCGTCAGTGACCTTGCGCGCTACACCGAGTTCCTGCGGGAGGAGGTGGAGCGCCTCATCGAGCACGCAAAGAGCCTAATCGCCGCCGTGGCCACGGCACACGCCGCCTCAGATGCGAGGAATCAGGAGATCTATGAGGAGAACCACCGCTTCAAGAGGGGTCGTCTGGAGCGGCAGAGGGAGTTCGAGGTGAGCGTCGCTGAACCTGCAGTAGTGGCAGGCACCGTATTGCAGTTGTCTAGCTCGTCGGTAGGATCGTCCTCCTCTGCCTCTTACTGAGCGCGCTCGGCAGAGGAGAGGCTGCCGGAAGTAGTACAAAGCTCCTCCTCTGTAGTAGTATTTAGGGGCTATTTTGTTCAGTTCATCTGACTATAGATGTGGTGGAACTGTACGACGTACTTAAAATTAGCTAGTATATATAGTTGAACTAGCTATTTTAGTACGTGGTTGGCAACAATTGGGGAAACGTTTGGTCGGTTCAGCTATTGAGTTGAATTGTTTGTATAAAGAACGACTTCTTAATCTATGAATGAAATCTATGCTTAATTACTGAATTTTAGTTGGAAAGATTAGATAGTGCTAATGATTTTTAGCTGCATATTTTGACAAATCGCAGTGTTACAAGGATTGCCAAATGGCAATGTTACTAGATCAACAAATGTCAATTTTTCCAATTTGACAAATGGCAACATACCCAATATGACAGATGCAAATCTTACCAAATTGTTTGTACGTGGTTGCACACGGGTCATCCTAAACAAATGTTTGCGTTGACGGGACGCACAAATCCTGCACTGCGAATTTTCCCTTGACTTAAGGGGGGAGACCATAGCTCTCACTTTGCATACGGGTGTTCTATCTAAAATGTTTGCGATCAAGAGCTGCAGAAATCCTGCTCGACACATTTTTCCTTGGCTTCCTGGGAAGCTGTCGGTTCGCATACGGGTGTTCTAACTAAAACGCTTCCAGTGAGCCTGCACAGCATACAGCTCACACGCTTCCCGGTGAGCCTGCGCATTGGAGGACAGCTTGCACGCCTCTCGGTCAGCCTGCGCACCGGACTCCGCTCGCACGCCTCCCGTTCAGTCAAGCAGCTGCCCGCCTCCTATAGCCATTAAAACTAAGACACGTGGCGTCACGTGAATGGTTAACAGAACGCACACAATTTGAATTATACAAATGTTTGAGATATTAAAGTGGCAGCTATTTTTTCAAAATGCCTTTGTTGGCTGTTATTCGAGTGCACCTTCTCTCAAAATGGACATGAAAAATACCACAACATGTTGGGTGCCATTCCATGATAGCATACCAAGTTTCATGAATTTCAGACGAGTTTTGAATTTACTAGAATTTAAAAACAAAGTATCTCAACGTTTTGCCGGCAATCAACAGTGCCCTGCTGTTTGAAATTCATTCCCATTTCTTGCATGGGACCTAAGCATGCACCCAAGGACACAGATTTGAGTTTTCAACCAATTTATATGCACTGGAACATGTGCATGTAGTTCAAATTTGAATTATGCACATAAAATGCCTAGAAAACTAGTTAATGTATAAAAATGTCCAAACGAACCCCAAAAAATTCCATTATTTAACACAACGCTCCTGTTGTTCTATGTTGACACTAGATTTTTTTTTGAAAGCAATAAGAGGCAAAGGATATCGTTTCGTCCCTAAAGGTGGCACGTTACCTTTCGAAACCAGCAGGCTTGTTGTGAGAAGCTCTGGTTTGTGAGAAGCTTATGCCCAAACCTGCCCCAAATGGGATAAAAAAATTGCCACGGCATGTTGATGCCGCTCCATGATAGCATGCCAAGTTTAATGAATTTCAGAAGAGTTTTGGATTTACTAGAATGTAAAAACCAGGTATCTCAATGTTTGCGGTCGAGTGACGGTGGCAGGGTGTTTGAAATTCATCCCCGTTTCTTGCTGGGACCTAAGCATGCACCCAGATTTGATTTTTCAACCAATTTATATGCACTGGAGCATGTGCATGTAGTTCAAATTTGAATTATGCACATAAAATGCCTAGAAAACCCAGTTAATGTTTAAAAATGTCCAAACGAACCCCGAAAAATTCCATAATTTAACACAACACTCCTGTTATTCTATGTTGACACTAGAAATTTTTTGAAAGCAATAAGAGGCAACGAAAATCGTTTTGTCCCCAAAGGTGGCACGTTCCCTACTGAAACCATCAAACTTGTTGTGAGAAGCTCTGGTTTGTGAGAAGCTTTTTTCCAAACCTGCCCCAAATGGGACAAAAATTTTACCATGACATGTTGATGTCGCTCCATGATAGCATGCCAAGTTTCATGAATTTCAGACGAGTTTTGGATTTACTAGAATTTAAAAACCAGGCATCTCAATGTTATCGGCGGTGACGGTGGCAGGGTGTTTGAAATTCATTCTCTTTTCTTGCATGGGACCTAAGCATAAGAGCATCTCCAGCGGCGCCCCCAACAGGCCCTCCCCAAGCGTTTTTTCCGCACCGGCGCCCAAAAATCGGCCAGTCGCGCCCCCAGGAGTCCTTTTTTTTGCCGGTTTGGGCCGAAACTGGCGCCGGCGGACCCAGGCCGAACCCGGCGCGCTGGGGGGCACCTGGGGGCGCCAGGGCGAGCAGTTTTTGCGCGAAAGAGCCGCAGGCCCGCCGAGTCAGCGACGCACGCCTCAGCTTCCCCCAGAACGCCTCGGTTTCTACGTCTCCAACGTATCTATAATTTTTGATTGTTCCATGCTATTATATTATCTGTTTTGGATGTTTAATGGGCTTTATTATGCACTTTTATATTATTTTTGGGACTAACCTATTAACCGAAGGCCCAGTGCAAATTGCTGTTTTTTTGCCTATTTCAGTGTTTCGCAGAAAAGGAATATCAAACGGAGTCCAAACGGAATGAAACCTTCGCGAGGATCGTTTTTGGAACAAACGCAACCCAGGGGACTTGGAGTGGATGTCAAGGAAGCAACGAGGCGGCCACGAGGAAGGGAGGCCCAGGGGGTAGGCGCGCCCCCACCCTCGTGGGCCCCTCGTGGCTCCGCCGACCTACTTCTTTCGCCTATATATACTCATATACCCTGAAAACATCAGAGAGCACCACGAAACCCTATTTCCACCGCCGCAACCTTCTGTACCCGTGAGATCCCATCTTGGGGCCTTTTCCGGCACTCCGCCGGAGGGGGAATCGATCACGGAGGGCTTCTACATCAACACCATGGCCTCTCCGATGATGTGTGAGTAGTTTACCACAGACCTTCGGGTCCATAGTTATTAGCTAGATGGCTTCTTCTCTCTCTTTGGATCTCAATACAAAGTTCTCCTCAATTCTCTTGGAGATCTATTCGATGTAATACTTTTTGCGGTGTGTTTGTCGAGATCCGATGAATTGTGGGTTTATGATCATGATTATCTATGGACAATATTTGATTCTTCTCTGAATTCTTATATGCATGATTTGATATCTTTGCAAGTCTCTTCGAATTATCAGTTTGGTTTGGCCTACTAGATTGATCTTTCTTGCAATGGGAGAAGTGCTTAGCTTTGGGTTCAATCTTGCGGTGTCCTTTCCCAGTGACAACAGGGGCAGCAAGGCACGTACTGTATTGTTGCCATCGAGGATAAAAAGATGGGGTTTATATCATATTGCTTGAGTTTATCCCTCTACATCATATCATCTTGTTTAATGCGTTACTCTGTTCTTATGAACTTAATACTCTAGATGCATGCTGGATAGCGGTCGATGTGTGGAGTAATAGTAGTAGATGCAGCATCGTTTCGGTCTACTTGTCATGGACGTGATGCCTATATACATGATCATGCCTAGATATTCTCATAACTATGCGCTTTTCTATCAATTGCTCGACAGTAATTTGTTCACCCACCGTAGAATTTGCTATCTTGAGAGAAGCCACTAGTGAAACCTATGGCCCCCGGGTCTATCTTCCATCATATTAGTCTCTCATTAATTAGCTATTTCTATCGCCGTTTATTTTGCAATCTTTACTTTCCAATTTATACAATAAAAATACCAAAAATATTTATCTTATTATCTTTATCAGATCTCACTTTTGCAAGTGGCCGTGAAGGGATTGACAACCCCTTTATCACGTTGGTTGCCAGGTTCTTATTTGTTTGTGCAGGTACGAGGGATTTGCGTGTAGTCTCCTACTGGATTGATACCTTGGTTCTCAAAAACAGAGGGAAATACTTACGCTACTTTGCTGCATCACCCTTTCCTGTTCAAGGGAAAACCAACGCATGCTCAAGAGGTAGCAAGAAGGATTTCTGGCGCCGTTGCCGGGGAGGCTTACACCAAGTCAAGTCAAGATTTGATCTCCCGACAACGTGCCATTTCTGGCGTCGTTGCCGGGGAGATCTACGCTCAAGTCAAGACATACCAAGTACCCATCACAAAATCTTATCCCTCGCATTACATTATTTGACATTCGCCTCTCGTTTTTCTCTCCCCCACTTCACCTTTGCCGTTTTATTCTCCCTTCTTCCGTTCGATCTTTTGTTTGCTTGTGTTTCCATGTACCTTCTTTTTGCTTGCATCTTCGCTTGCTAAAAGTTTATGGATCCTCATTCACTTGATAATCTCTTTAAGAGATCCAATTATGATGAACCTATTGCTAGTGAGTTGAGTGCACTAGATTATCTTTATGAGGTTTTGCTTGAAATTCGTGAATCTGAAAATTGTGATGAAGTACTTTATGAAGCGATTCGCGATAGATCTTTGAATAACAAGCATGATTGCAATGATTTTATTATAAATTCTATTAATGTCAATCATGCTAATAATATGCAAAACCCTAAACTTGGGGATGCTAATTTTGCTATGTCTACTACTTGTTGCAATGATCATGATTGGGGTGATTGTTCTTACAATCTTGAAAATTTATTTAAGCCCCATGATGAATATGAGATTGATAATAATGTTTGCAATAATACTAAAAGTGGGTTTGGAAGAGTGTCAACTTTAGATCCTACATATTTGGAGAATATTCAATATTATGAAATTTTTGATAAAAGTGGGTTTGGAGAGGTCATGACTTTAGTTAATGTTAATCCCAGTATTTTGGAAGAGTGTCAACTTTGCATGCACGTGGTTCATAAAGAGAATATTTTATGTGATAGCTATGTTGTTGGATTTGCTTATGATTCTACATGTAATTATTATGAGAGAGGAAAATATGGTTGTAGAAATTTTCATGTTACTAAATTACCTCTCTTCTTGTTGAGATTGATCTTGTTTCTTTCTTCTCCTTTGCATATGCTAGGATTTGCTTGCCTTGATAATTTGTTTGCCTATAAGGTGCCTATGCATAGGAAGTATGTTAGACTTAGATGTGTTTTTCACATGCTATATGATGCTCTATTTATGTTTCAATTGCTATCTTTCTTGTGAGCATCATTAAAATTATCAATGCCTAGCTAGGGGCGTTAAACGATAGCGCTTGTTGGGAGGCAACCCAATTTTATTTTTATTCCTTGCTTTTTGTTCCTGTTTAGTAATAAATAATTCATCTAGCCTCTGGTTAGATGTGGTTTTATGTTTTAATTAGTGTTTGTGCCAAGTAAAACCTGTAGGATCTTCTTGGGTGATAATTATTTGATCTTGCTGAAAAAGACAGAAACTTTCTGCTCACGAAAACAATTGTTAAAAATCACCAGAAAGTGATAAAATACTGATTCCAATTACAGTAGATCAATAATCAAATTATCTAGGTCGTCCTATTTTGGTAGAATTGTTGGAGTTCCAGAAGTTTGCGTTTGATACAGATTACTACAGACTGTTCTGTTTTTGACAGATTCTGTTTTTGTGTGTTGTTTGCTTATTTTGATGAATCTATGGGTAGTATCGGGGGGTATGAACCATAGAGAATTACAGTAGGTTTAACACCAATATAAATAAAGAATGATTTCATTACAGTACCTTAAAGTGGTGGTTTGTTTTATTTCGCTAACGGAACTCATGAGATTTTCTGTTGAGTTTTGTGTTGTGAAGTTTTCAAGTTTTTGGGTAAAATTTGATGTATTTTGAAACAAGGAGTGGCAAGAGCCTAAGCTTGGGGATTCCCAAGGCACCCCAAGGTAAGGAAAAGCAAAAGCCTAAGCTTGGGGATGCCCCGGAAGGCATCCCGTCTTTCGTCTTCATCTATCGGTAACTTTACTTGAGGCTATATTTTTATTCACCACATGATATGTGTTTTGCTTGGAGAGTCTTGCATGATTTGAGTCTTTGCTTTTTAGTTTACCACAATTATCCTTGCTGCACACACCTTTTGGAGAGACACACATGAATTGGAATTTATTAGAATACTCTATGTGTTTCACTTATATCTTTTGAGCTAGATAATTTTGCTCTAGTGCTTCGCTTATATCTTTTAGAGCACGGTGGTGGTTTTATTTTATAGGAATTATTGAGCTCTCATGCTTCACTTATATTATTATGAGAGTCTTTTAGAACAGCATGGTAGTTTGCTTTGGCTATAAAATTAGTCCTAATATGATGAGCATCCAATATGGGTATAATAAAAACTATCATATAAAGTGCATTGAATACTATGAGAAGTTTGATTCTTTATGATTGTTTTGAGATATGAAGATGGTGATATTAGAGTCATGCTAGTGAGTATTTGTGAATTTGAGAAATACTTGTGTTAAAGTTTGTGATTCCCGTAGCATGCACGTATGGTGAACGGTTATGTGATGAAGTCATAGCATGATTTATTTATTGATTGCCTTCCTTATGAGTGGCGGTCGGGGACGAGCGATGGTCTTTTCCTACCAATCTATCCCTGTAGGAGCATGCGCGTAGTACTTCGTTTCGATAACTAATAGATTTTTGCAATAAGTATGTGAGTTCTTTATGACTAATGTTGAGTCCATGGATTATACGCACTCTCACCCTTCCACCATTGCTAGCCTCTCTAATACCGCGCACCTTTCGCCGGTATCATACACCCACCATATACCTTCCTCAAAACAGCCACCATACCTACCTATCATGGCATTTCCATAGCCATTCCGAGATATATTGCCATGCAACTTTCCACCGTTCCGTTTATTATGACACGCTCCATCATTGTCATATTGGTTTGCATGATCATGTAGTTGACATCGTATTTGTGGCAAGGCCACCATTATAATTCTTTCATACATGTCACTCTTGATTCATTGCATATCCCGGTACACCGCCGGAGGCATTCACATAGAGTCATATTTTCTTGTAATTCTTGAGTTGTAAGTAAATAAAAGTGTGATGATCATCATTATTAGAGCATTGTCCCAAGTGAGGAAAGGATGATGGAGACTATGATTTCCCCACAAGTCGGGATGAGACTCCGACTAAAAATAAAATAAAAAAATAAAAGAAAAAAAGAGGCCATAAAAAAGAGAAAAATGCCCAAACAAAAAAATGAAAGAAAAAGAGAGAAGGGACAATGTTACTATCCTTTTACCACACTTGTGCTTCAAAGTAGCACCATAATCTTCATGATAGAGAGTCTCCTATGTTGTCACTTTCATATACTAGTGGGAATTTTACATTATAGAACTTGGCTTGTATATTCCAATGATGGGCTTCCTCAAAATGCCCTAGGTCTTCATGAGCAAGCGAGTTGGATGCACACCCACTTAGTTTATTTTGTTGAGCTTTCATACACTTATAGCTCTAGTGCATCCGTTGCATGGCTATCCCTACTCACTCACAATGATATCTATTGATGGGCTTCTCCATAGCCCATTGATACACCTAGTTGATGTGAGACTATCTTCTTCGTTTTGTCTTCTCCACAACCACCATTCTATTCCACATATAGTGCTATGTTCATGGCTCACGCTCATGTATTGCGTGAAGATTGAAAAAGTTTGAGAACATCAAAAGTATGAAACAATTGCTTGGCTTGTCATCGGGGTTGTGCATGATTTAAATATTTTGTGTGATGAAGATAGAGCATAGCCAGACTATATGATTTTGTAGGGATAGCTTTCTTTTGCCATGTTATTTTGAGAAAACATAATTGCTTTGTTAGTATGCTTGAAGTATTATTATTTTTATGTCAATATTAAACTTTTTTTTTGAATCTTTCGGATCTGAACATTCATGCCACAATAAATAAAATTACATTGAGAATTATGCTAGGTAGCATTCCACATCAAAATTCTGTTTTTATCATTTACCTACTCGAGGACGAGCATGAATTAAGCTTGGGGATGCTTGATACGTCTCCAACGTATCTATAATTTTTGATTGTTCCATGCTATTATATTATCTATTTTGGATCTTTAATGGGCTTTATTATGCACTTTTATATTATTTTTGGGACTAACCTATTAACCGAAGGCCCAGTGCAAATTGCTGTTTTTTTGCCTATTTCAGTGTTTCGCAGAAAAGGAATATCAAACGGAGTCCAAACGGAATGAAACCTTCGCGAGGATCGTTTTTGGAACAAACGCAACCCAGGGGACTTGGAGTGGATGTCAAGGAAGCAACAAGGCGGCCACGAGGTAGGGAGGCGTGCCCAGGGGGGTAGGCGCGCCCCCACCCTCGTGGGCCCCTCGTGGATCCACCGACCTACTTCTTTCGCCTATATATACTCATATACCCTGAAAACATCAGAGAGCACCACGAAACCCTATTTCCACCGCCGCAACCTTCTGTACCCGTGAGATCCCATCTTGGGGCCTTTTCTGGCACTCCGCCGGAGGGGGAATCGATCACGGAGGGCTTCTACATCAACACCATGGCCTCTTCGATGATGTGTGAGTAGTTTACCATAGACCTTCGGGTCCATAGTTATTAGCTAGATGGCTTCTTCTCTCTCTTTGGATCCCAATACAAAGTTCTCCTCGATTCTCTTGGAGATCTATTCGATGTAATACTTTTTGCGGTGTGTTTGTCGAGATCCGATGAATTGTGGGTTTATGATCAAGATTATCTATGAACAATATTTGGTTCTTTCTGAATTCTTATATGCATGATTTGATATCTTTGCAAGTCTCTTCGAATTATCAGTTTGGTTTGGCCTACTAGATTGATCTTTCTTACAATGGGAGAAGTGCTTAGCTTTGGGTTCAATCTTGCGGTGTCCTTTCCCAGTGACAGCAGGGGCAGCAAGGCACGTATTGTATTGTTGCCATCGAGGATAAAAAGATGGTGTTTATATCATATTGCTTGAGTTTATCCCTCTACATCATGTCATCTTATTTAATGCATTACCCTGTTCTTATGAACTTAATACTCTAGATGCATGCTGGATAGTGGTCGATGTGTGGAGTAATAGTAGTAGATGCAGAATCGTTTCGGTCTACTTGTCACGGACGTGATTCCTATATACATGATCATGCCTAGATATTCTCATAACTATGCGCTTTTCTATCAATTGCTCGACAGTAATTTATTCACTCACCGTAAAATTTGCTGTCTTGAGAGAAGCCACTAGTGAAACCTATGGCCCCCGGTCTATCTTCCATCATATTAATCTCCTGTTAATTAACTATTTCTATCGCCGTTTATTTTGCAATCTTTACTTTCCAATCTATACAATAAAAATACCAAAAATATTTATCTTATTATCTTTATCAGATCTCACTTTTGCAAGTGGTCGTGAAGGGATTGACAACCCCTTTATCGCGTTGGTTGCAAGGTTCTTATTTGTTTGTGCAGGTACGAGGGATTTGTGTGTAGTCTCCTACTGGATTGATACCTTGGTTCTCAAAAACTGAGGGAAATACTTACGCTACTTTGCTGCATCACCCTTTCCTCTTCAAGGAAAAACCAACGCATGCTCAAGAGGTAGCAGTTTCCCACAGGGAATCGATGGCAAGGCTGCCGCCGGTCAGCCTTGCCACTGATTTCTCACGGACGGCGCGTCACGGACGGCGCGGAGACGCCTCCCCTCCCGCCACGCGTACACACGGTGCGGGGCTATAAAACCAGCGGCTCCCCCTCGCCGCTGGCCACACCAGCCCGAGCCAAACCAGCCGCCGAGCTCTGCCTCTCTCCCATCTACCGCCGAGGTCTGCCTATCTCCCCTTTCCTCCCCTTCCCTTCCCTCTCAGCAATGGCCGAACGCTTCCCCGGCGACGCGGCGACAGCCAAATGCTTCGGCCGTCGCTCGCTCCACGAGTGGTAGGCATACCTCCTCTTCGAGGCCAACATCCCGGCGCCGCCGGACATGCGCACCGGGCCGACGGGGTGGAGGCTCAGCAATGGGGGCGTCCCCATCCCCCAGTGCCCGACGTCGACGCTCGCCCCGGCATCTTCGCCGCCGAGGTCGACCGCGTGCGGGTGAGGGAGTCCTGGACTAAGGGGTCCTCGGGCGTCCGGCCTGTTATCCATGGGCCGGACTGATGGGCTGTGAAGACATGAAGGCCGAAGACTGTACCCGTGTCCGGATTGGACTCTCCTTGGCGGCCAACTATGAAGATTCCTTCTTATGTAACCCTAGATCCCTTCGGTGCCTATATAAACCGGGGGGCGTAGTCCGGATAGCATATTCATTACCATAGTCATATAGGCTAGGCTTCTAGGGTTTAGCCATTACGATATCGTGGTAGATCAACTCTTGTAATACTCATATTCATCAAGATCAATCAAGCAGGAAGTAGGGTATTACCTCCATAGAGAGGGCCCGAACCTGGGTAAAACATCGTGTCCCCCGTCTCCTGTTACCATCGATCCTAGACGCACAGTTCGGGACCCCTACCCGAGATCCGCTAGTTTTGACACCGACATTGTGGCTTTCATTGAGAGTTCCACTGTGTCGTCGACAAAAGGTTCGATGGCCCCTTCAATCGTCCATGGTGACGCTGTCCAAGGAGAAACCTTCCTCCCGGGACAGATTTTCGTATTCGGCGGCTTCGTACTGCGGGCCGACTCGCTTGGCCGTCTGGAGCAGATCGATAGCTACGCCCCTGACCATCAGGTCAGATTTGGAAGCTTGAACTACGTCGCGGATATCCGTGGAGACTTGATCTTCAATGGATTCGAGACCGCGGCGATCGCTCCCGCTCGCTCCGTTGAACATGACTTAAATATGTCATCGGACCAGATTCAGGAGATGGTTCCCGTAACTGCTACGGCCGTAGGTCCGGAGCAGATTGCACTATCCGAAGCCACAGAGCCCGCGGCATCGGAGCCGCACACTGACTCAACACCAGGGAATATTTGCGTCAATGGAACTCCGGACTCATCTCCGGTTATAAGTTCCGGACCATGTACGCCTGCAGACACCGAGCTGGATCGGTTATTGATTTTCGTATTCAGCGCCGCAGACATCTTCCAGCACTCGCCTTTGGGTGATGTGCTAAACTCTTTAAAGAATTTGTCCTTGGAGAAGGATTCACAGCCGAACTATGTTCTGTTCGAGCTAGACGCTAATAATGGAGAATTTCGCTTCCCACCCGCCACCCACTTCATATCCACCGTCGAGGACTTCACCGACACGGCTGATTATGGCTCCGAAGACATTGACGGCATAGACGACGATACCAACAGGAAGCAAGGCCAAGACCCGCCAGTCACTAGACGCGGGTGAGGGAGTCCTGGATTAGGGGGTCCTCGGACAGCCGGACTATATTCTTTGGTCGGACTGTTGGACTATGAAGATACAAGATTGAAGACTTCGTCCCATGTCCGGATGGGACTTTCCTTGGTGTCGGAGTAAATGGCCACGGGTAGCCTAACCGGCTCCCCCTGGCTCTTCAAAAATTATCGGGCCGATCGAGCCTTCAAGCACCCAAAGCACAGGGCCGCCTTCCCCTGGCCGGCTATCACACGGACCGACTACTGGAAGACGACCTGGCCCTAAAAACCCTCCCGAAGAGAGCCACAAGATGGCCGACTCCAAGAAGCCGGCCACAAGAGGACCGACGCCAAGAAGTCGGCCACAAGAGGACCGACTCCAAGAAGCCAGCCGCAAGAAGAGCGGCTCCCGGCAAGCGGCCAAGATGGCACCCTCAAGGGCTGCACCCACATAACGGTGACGAGATGGGGCGTGGCTGTAGTACATCCTGCCACCCCCGAATCCCGGAGCACGCGTGGCCATAGTGCACCGTACGGGTCGGCCATCCCCCATCCTCCGCAGCACTCTTGCCATGTTGACCATGACGCCACCCACGACAGGCTGTCAGTACGGCCCGCGGGCGGCAGGCCCCTTTAGCCAGAGAGACGCTTGAAGGTGGCCAAGCCTCCCCCAGTCGGCCTGGGGTGTAGCCGGCTCCCAATAGCCGGGTACCTCACTCCCTCGAAGTATGTGCATCATTAAGGAGACAAGACGAGGTAAGGCTACAGCGAGAGCCCGCCAGACGGCGGCACTGTAGCCATGCTTACCTCAGCAAAGCCCTCGTCATCAGGGGCGAGGCTATAGTAACCAGCCGCTGGCAAGACCCCCAAGCGGTGGGGCCGGCCTGTCGACCAAGAGGCCGGCAGCCGGCGGGACCCACCAGTCGGCGGGCCCCAGCGGTCGGCGGAGAAGCCGGCGAATACACACACTGACGGCTGGGACCCGCGTCCAGCCGGATTACCATTGTACCCCTGGGAGGTACGCCTATATAAACCCCCTGGGGCACCCATGCAAAGGGTTGATCTCTTAGAGTTTTAGACACCACATAGAGAGAAGAGGAGAGCTAGCCTTGCCCTTCTTCTTCCTCCAGCTAAACAGCTCAAGGAGCCACTTGTTGTTGGGGAACGTAGTAATTTCAAAAATTTCCTATGCACACGCAAGATCATGGTGATGCATAGCAACGAGAGGGGAGAGTGTTGTCCCCGTACCCTCGTAGACCGAAAGCGGAAGCGTTAACACAACACGGTTGATGTAGTCATACGTCTTCACAATCTGACCGATCAAGTACCGAACGCATGGCACCTCCGAGTTCAGGACACGTTCAGCCCGATGACGTCCCTCGAACTCCGATCCAGCCGAGTGTTGAGGGAGAGTTTCGTCAGCACGACGGCGTGGTGACGATGATGATGTTCTACCGATGCAGGGCTTCGCCTAAGCACCGCTACAGTATTATCGAGGTGGACTATGGTGGAGGAGGGCACCACACACGGCTAAAAGATCAAACGATCAATTGTTGTGTCTAGGGTGCCCCCTGCCCCCGTATATAAAGGAGCAAGGGGGGAGGTGCGGCCGGCCAGGAGGGGGCGCGCCAGGAGGAGTCCTACTCCCACCGGGAGTAGGACTCCCTCCCTTTTCCTTGTTGGATTAGGAGTGGAGGGGGAAAGAGGAGGGAGAGAGGAAGGAAAGGGGGGCGCCGCCCCCCTCTCCTTGTCCTATTCGGACTAGGGGGGAGGGGCGCGCGGCCCTGCCCTGGCCGCCTCTCCTCTCTTCCACTAAGGCCCACTATGGCCCATTAAGCCCCCGGGGGGTTCCGGTAACCTCCCGGTACTCCGGTAAAATTCCGATTTCACCCGGAACACTTCCGATATCCAAATATAGGCTCCAATATATCAATCTTCATGTCTCGACCATCTCGAGACTCATCGTCATGTCCGTGATCACATCCGGGACTCCGAACAACCTTCGGTACATCAAAACATATAAACTCATAATATAATCGTCATCGAAACTTTAAGCGTGCGGACCCTACGGGTTCGAGAAGTATGTAGACATGACCGAGACACGTCTCCGGTCAATAACCAATAGCGGAACCTGGATGCTCATATTGGCTCCCACATATTCTACGAAGATCTTTATCGGTCAGACCGCATAACAACATACGTTGTTCCCTTTGTCATCGGTATGTTACTTGCCCGAGATTCGATCGTCGGTATCTCAATACCTAGTTCAATCTCGTTACCGGCAAGTCTCTTTACTCGTTTCGTAATACATCATCCCGCAACAAACTCATTAGTTGCAATGCTTGCAAGGCTTAAGTGATGTGTATTACCGAGAGGGCCCAGAGATACCTCTCCGACAATCGGAGTGACAAATCCTAATCTCGAAATACGCCAACCCAACAAGTACCTTCGGAGACACCTGTAGAGCACCTTTATAATCACCCAGTTACGTTGTGACGTTTGGTTGCACACAAAGCGTTCCTCCGGTAAACGGGAGTTGCATAATCTCATAGTCATAGGAACATGTATAAGTCATGAAGAAAGCAATAGCAACATACTAAACGATCGAGTGCTAAGCTAACGGAATGGGTCAAGTCAATCACATCATTCTCCTAATGATGTGATCCCGTTAATCAAATGACAACTCATGTCAATGGCTAGGAAACATAACCATCTTTGATCAACGAGCCAGTAAAGTAGAGGCATACTAGTGACACTCTGTTTGTCTATGTATTCACACAAGTATTATGTTTCCGGTTAATACAATTCTAGCATGAATAATAAACATTTATCATGATATAAGGAAATAAATAATAACTTTATTATTGCCTCTAGGGCATATTTCCTTCAGTCTCCCACTTGCACTAGAGTCAATAATCTAGATTACACAGTAATGATTCTAACACCCATGGAGCCTTGGTGCTGATCATGTTTTGCTCGTGGAAGGGGCTTAGTCAACGGGTCTGCAACATTCAGATCCGTATGTATCTTGCAAATTTCTATGTCTCCCACCTGGACTAAATCCCGGATGGAATTGAAGCATCTCTTGATGTGCTTGGTTCTCTTGTGAAATCTGGATTCCTTTGCCAAGGCAATTGCACCAGTATTGTCACAAAAGGTTCTCCAAAAGTCTGTACAAAACCAAATGCTTTGATCACACTATCAAAGCGTTTATTCCAACTCCGAGAGGCTTGCACCAGTCCATAAATGGATCGCTGGAGCTTGCACACTTTGTTAGCTCCCTTTGGATCGACAAAACCTTCCGGTTGCATCATATACAACTCTTCTTCCAGAAATCCATTCAGGAATGCAGTTTTGACATCCATTTGCCAAATTTCATAATCATAAAATGCGGCAATTGCTAACATGATTCGGACAGACTTAAGCATCGCTACGGGTGAGAAGGTCTCATTGTAGTCAATCCCTTGAACTTGTCGAAAACCTTTTGCAACAAGTCGAGCTTTATAGACAGTAACATTACCGTCAGCGTCAGTCTTCTTCTTGAGATCCATTTATTTTCAATGGCTTGCCGATCATCGGGCAAGTCAACCAAAGTCCACACTTTGTTCTCATACATGGATCCCATCTCAGATTTCATGGCCTCAAGCCATTTTGCGGAATCTGGGCTCACCATCGCTTCTTCATAGTTCGTAGGTTCGTCATGGTCTAGTAACATAACCTCCAGAACAGGATTACCGTACCACTCTGGTGCGAATCTTACTCTGGTTGACCTACGAGGTTCAGTAACAACTTGATCTGAAGTTCCATGATCATCATCATTAACTTCCTCACTAATTGGTGTAGGCGTCACAGGAACCGGTTTCTGTGATGAACTATTTTCCAATAAGGGAGCAGGTACAGTTACCTCATCAAGTTCTACTTTCCTCCCTCTCACTTCTTTCGAGAGAAACTCCTTCTCTAGAAAGGATCCATTCTTAGCAACGAATGTCTTGCCTTCGGATCTATGATAGAAGGTGTATCCAACAGTGTCCTTTGGGTATCCTATGAAGACACATTTCTTCCATTTGGGTTCGAGCTTATCAGTTTGAAGCTTTTTCACATAAGCATCGCAGCCCCAAACTTTAAGAAACGACAACTTTGGTTTCTTGCCAAACCACAGTTCATAAGGCGTCGTCTCAATGGATTTCGATGGTGCCCTATTTAACGTGAATGCAGCCGTCTCTAAAGCATAACCCCAAAACGATAGCGGTAAATCAGTAAGAGACATCATAGATCGCACCATATCTAGTAAAGTACGATTACGACGTTCGGACACACCATTACGGTGTGGTGTTCCGGGTGGCGTGAGTTGCGAAACTATTCCGCATTCTTTCAAATGTAGGCAAACTCGTAACTCAAATATTCTCCTCCACGATCTGATCGTAGAAACTTTATTTTCTTGTTACGATGATTTTCAACTTCACTCTGAAATTCTTTGAACTTTTCAAATGTTTCAGACTTATGATTCATTAAGTAGATATACCCATATCTGCTCAAATCATCTGTGAAGGTGAGAAAATAACGATATCCGCCACGAGCCTCAATATTCATCGGACCACATACATCTGTATGTATGATTTCCAACAAATCTGTTGCTCTCTCCATAGTTCCGGAGAACAGCGTTTTAGTCATCTTGCCCATGAGCCACGGTTCGCAAGTACCAAGTGATTCATAATCAAGTGGTTCCAAAAGTCCATCAGTATGGAGTTTCTTCATGCGCTTTACACCGACATGACCTAAATGGCAGTGCCACAAATAAGTTGCACTATCATTATCAACTCTGCATCTTTTGGCTTCAACATTATGAATATGTGTATCACTACTATCGAGATTCATCAAAAATAGACCACTCTTCAAGGGTGCATGACCATAAAAGATATTACTCATATAAATAGAACAACCATTATTCTCTGATTTAAATGAATAACCGTCTCGCATCAAACAAGATCCAGATATAATGTTCATGCTCAATGCTGGCACCTAATAACAATTATTTAGGTCTAATACTAATCCCGAAGGTAGATGTAGAGGTAGCGTGCCGACGGCGATCACATCGACTTTGGAACCGTTTCCCACGCGCATCGTCACCTCGTCCTTGGCCAGTGTTCGCTTAATCCGTAGTCCCTGTTTTGAGTTGCAAATATTAGCAACAGAACCAGTATCAAATACCCAGGTGCTACTGCGAGCTCTAGTAAGGTACACATCAATAACATGTATATCACATATACCTTTGTTCACCTTGCCATCCTTCTTATCCGCCAAATACTTGGGGCAGTTCCGCTTCCAGTGACCAGTCTGCTTGCAGTAGAAGCACTCAGTCTCAGGCTTAGGTCCAGACTTGGGTTTCTTCTCCTGAACAGCAACTTGCTTGCTGTTCTTCTTGAAGTTCCCCTTCTTCTTCCCTTTGCCCTTTTTCTTGAAACTAGTGGTCTTATTGACCATCAACACTTGATGCTCCTTTTTGATTTCTACCCCCGCAGCCTTTAGCATTGCAAAGAGCTTGGGAATCGTCTTATCCATCCCTTGCATGTTATAGTTCATCACGAAGCTCTTGTAGCTTGGTGGCAGTGATCGAAGAATTCTGTCAATGACTCTATCATCTGGAAGATTAACTCCCAGTTGAATCAAGTGATTGTTATACCCAGACATTTTGAGTATATGCTCACTCATAGAACTATTCTCTTCCATCTTGCAGCTGTAGAACATATTGGAGACTTTATATCTCTCAATCCGGGCATTTGCTTGAAATATTAACTTCAACTCCTGGAACATCTCATATGCTCCATGACGTTCAAAACGTCGTTGAAGACCCGGTTCTAAGCCGGAAAGCATGGCACACTGAACTATCGAGTAGTCATCAGCTTTGCTCTGCCAGACGTTCATAACATCTGGTGTTGCTCCTGCAGCAGGTCTGGCACCCAGCGGTGCTTCCAGGACGTAATTCTTCTGTGCAGCAATGAGGATAATCCTCAAGTTACGGACCCAGTTTGTGTAATTGCTACCATCATCTTTCAACTTTGCTTTCTCAAGGAACGCATTAAAATTCAACGGAACAACATCACGGGCCATCTATCTACAATCAACATAGACAAGCAAGATACTATCAGGTACTAAGTTCATGATAAATTTAAGTTCAATTAATCATATTACTTAAGAACTCCCACTTAGATAGACATCCCTCTAATCATCTAAGTGATCACGTGATCCAAATCAACTAAACCATAACCGATCATCACGTGAAATGGAGTAGTTTTCAATGGTGAACATCACTATGTTGATCATATCTACTATATGATTCACGCTCGACCGTTCGGTCTCAGTGTTCCGAGGCCATATCTGCATATGCTAGGCTCGTCAAGTTTAACTTGAGTATTCTGTGTGTGCAAAACTGGCTTGCACCCGTTGTAGATGGACGTAGAGCTTATCACACCCGATCATCACGTGGTGTCTGGGCACGACGAACTTTGGCAACGATGCATACCCAGGGAGAACACTTTTATCTTGAAATTTAGTTAGAGATCATCTTATAATGCTACCGTCAATCAAAGCAAGATAAGATGCATAAAAGATAAACATCACATGCAATCAATATAAGTGATATGATAAGGCCATCATCATCTTGTGCTTGTGATCTCCATCTCCGAAGCACCGTCATGATCACCATCGTCACCGGTGCGACACCTTGATCTCCATCGTAGCATCATTGTCGTCTCGCCAATCTTATGCTTCTTCGACTATCGCTACCGCTTAGTGATAAAGTAAAGCATTACAGGGCGATTGCATTGCATACAATAAAGCGACAACCATATGGCTCCTGCCAGTTGCCGATAACTCGGTTACAAAACATGATCATATCATACAATAAAATTTAGCATCATGTCTTGACCATATCACATCACAACATGCCCTGCAAAGACAAGTTAGACGTCCTCTACTTTGTTGTTGCAAGTTTTACGTGGCTGCGACTGGGCTTAGCAAGAACCGTTCTTACCTACACATCAAAACCACAACGATAGTTTGTCAAGTTGGTGCTGTTTTAACCTTCGCAAGGACCGGGTGTAGCCACACTCGGTTCAACTAAAGTTGGAGAAACTGACACCCGCCAGCCACCTGTGTGCAAAGCACGTCGGTAGAACCAGTCTCGCGTAAGCGTACGCGTAATGTCGGTCCGGGACGCTTCATCCAACAATACCGCCGAACGAAAGTATGACATGCTGGTAAGCAGTATGACTTATATCGCCCACAACTCACTTGTGTTCTACTCGTGCATATGACATCTACGCATAAATCCAGGCTCGGATGCCACTGTTGGGGAACGTAGTAATTTCAAAAATTTCCTACACACACGCAAGATCATGGTGATGCATAGCAACGAGAGGGGAGAGTGTTGTCCACGTACCCTCGTAGACCGAAAGCGGAAGCGTTAGCACAACGCGGTTGATGTAGTCGTACGTCTTCACGATCCGACCGATCCAGTACCGAACGCACGGCACCTCTGAGTTCAGCACACGTTCAGCCCGATGACGTCCCTCGAATTCCGATCCAGCCGAGTGTTGAGGGAGAGTTTCGTCAGCACGACGGCGTGGTGACGATGATGATGTTCTACCGATGCAGGGCTTCGCCTAAGCACCGCTACAGTATTATCGAGGTGGACTATGGTGGAGGGGGGCAGCGCACACGGCTAAAAGATCAAACGATCAATTGTTGTGTCTAGGGTGCCCCCTGCCCCCGTATATAAAGGAGCAAGGGGGGAGGTGCGGCCGGCCAGGAGGGGGCGCGCCAGGAGGAGTCCTACTCCCACCGGGAGTAGGACTCCCTCCCTTTTCCTTGTTGGATTAGGAGTGGAGGGGGAAAGAGGAGGGAGAGAGGAAGGAAAGGGGGGGCGCCGCCCCCCTCTCCTTGTCCTATTCGGACTAGGGGGGAGGGGCGCGCGGCCCTGCCCTGGCCGCCTCTCCTCTCTTCCACTAAGGCCCACTATGGCCCATTAAGCCCCCGGGGGGTTCCGGTAACCTCCCGGTACTCCGGTAAAATTCCGATTTCACCCGGAACACTTCCGATATCCAAATATAGGCTTCCAATATATCAATCTTCATGTCTCGACCATCTTGAGACTCCTCGTCATGTCCGTGATCACATCCGGGACTCCAAACAACCTTCGGTACATCAAAACATATAAACTCATAATATAACCGTCATCGAAACTTTAAGCGTGCGGACCCTACAGGTTCGAGAACTATGTAGACATGACCGAGACACGTCTCCGGTCAATAACCAATAGCGGAACCTGGATGCTCATATTGGCTCCCACATATTCTACGAAGATCTTTATCGGTCAGACCGCATAACAACATACGTTGTTCCCTTTGTCATCGGTATGTTACTTGCCCGAGATTCGATCGTCGGTATCTCAATACCTAGTTCAATCTCGTTACCGGCAAGTCTCTTTACTCGTTCCGTAATGCATCATCCCGCAACAAACTCATTAGTTGCAATGCTTGCAAGGCTTAAGTGATGTGCATTACCGAGAGGGCCCAGAGATACCTCTCCGACAATCGGAGGGACAAATCCTAATCTCGAAATACGCCAACCCAACAAGTACCTTCGAAGACACCTGTAGAGCACCTTTATAATCACCCAGTTACGTTGTGACGTTTGGTCGCACACAAAGCGTTCCTCCGGTAAACAGGAGTTGCATAATCTCATAGTCATAGGAACATGTATAAGTCATGAAGAAAGCAATAGCAACATACTAAACGATCGAGTGCTAAGCTAACGGAATGGGTCAAGTCAATCACATCATTCTCCTAATGATGTGATCCCGTTAATCAAATGACAACTCATGTCAATGGCTAGGAAACATAACCATCTTTGATCAACGAGCTAGTCAAGTAGAGGCATACTAGTGACACTCTGTTTGTCTATGTATTCACACAAGTATTATGTTTCTATTAATACAATTCTAGCATGAATAATAAGCATTTATGATGATATAAGGAAATAAATAATAACTTTATTATTGCCTCTAGGGCATATTTCCTTCACTTGTAGCCACTTGTTTTGATCTAGTGATCATGCGGAGACCCCGCAGAGCAGGACTAGGGGTGTTATCTCCACGGAGAGCCCCGGACCTGGGTAAGATCCGCCGGCGTGCATGTCTTCGCCTTTTCCCGTTTCCAGGCACCGGCGATGTCTTACTGGCTCCCACAATGATAAGCCACCCATTGGCATATGTCGCACCTACCACCCGACATTTGGCACCCACCGTGGGGCCAGGTGCACTGTCGTCCGAAGAACTGTTCTGGACGGGAACCCTTTTCCTTCCCAGCGAGCGTAGCCAGCCTGGCACGCCCGAAGGCGCTTGCCCCGACGCGCTGCCCGGCTTCGATGACGCCTGCGCGGCTAGCTGCCTCGCCGATCTTCTTGGCGAGGCTCGCATCTCCGACGAACCTGCGTCCGACGCGGGCACAGACTGCCCTGAGAGCCGCCACGTCAGCCTCCTGGACCAGCTTCACGTCTCCAGCGAGCTTGCTGTGGACTTGGAGTCGGTCGGCTCCACCGACCCGATGCTTGTCGACTTCGACACGGCATCGCTTGACGCCTTCCCCACCAACGTGGTGATCATCGATGACCCTCTTCCTCGAGCCGACAGTGGCAGCAGCGCTGTCATTGAGGTGCGGGTCATCAGCCACGGCGCCGCCTCAGGCGAGAACGCCCACGACGCCCTACAAGCGGTGCTACATGACTTGTCCGTCCCCATCCCGGCCGACGCCGACGCCGAGACACTAGAGGCACGCTGCCTTGCCCTCGTCGCGGAGGGCCAGAAGATAATATCCATGAGACGCCTCACTGAGGCTCACCAGCGCGAAGTCGACCGCGCCGCCTTTGGTACGCCGCCTCCTGGCGGGCTGAGCCGAGCCGGCATCGTCAAGAAGCGCGGCGCGGCCATCGCCAGCCTGCTGGGAGCAGACCGCCCAGTCTATGCCATGCCACACGAGAACCTGCGTGCCGCTCAGGCGGCCGTAGACGAGCTGAACGGACTGGGGGCCGACGAGCTCCCCTACATGACTAGACGCATCCAGCAGCTGATCGACGCGGTCGCAGAGCGGCATGAAGCCAGCGCCCGCGCTGAAAGTCCTCCCCCACGCCGAGAGGACGGCGCGACATCCCGGACGCCCACTGCAGACGGCGCCCGCGCGAGAAAAGACAAGGAGCCGGCTGCTAGCCGCAGTCAGACTCGGCTCACCATCGAGCGCGACGCAGAAGGCCGCCCCCGAGCTGTGGAACGACGAGGCGATCCGCCTCCTCCCCCGCCTCGTGGGGAGAGATACCCCACCCCGCCGCCTGTTACGCATCCGACTCTCGGCGGCCGACTAGGCCACCACGAAGGAGTTGGCAAGAATGACGCACGCCACCGGATTGACCGCCTAGCACGATCCTGGCGCTAGAAGAAGAAGATGATGTCGGCCCGCCTTGCTTTGGCCCCCGCATCCGCGACGAACCCTTCACCAAAGGGTTCTCGCTCCCAAGAGACACGCCAAAACACAACGGCTCCGTGAAGCCGGAAGACTGGTTGATCGATTACTCTACCGCAGTCCGCATAGCGAACGGCAACAGGCGCGTTGCCGTGAAGTACGTCCCGCTCATGCATCAAGGCACGGCACGCACTTGGTTGAACGACCTCAAGCCCTACAGCATCAACAGCTGGCTAGACTTCACGGAAGTCTTCATCCGCAATTTCACTAGCACGTAGAAGCGGCCTCCCAAGCCCCGCCAGCTCTCCTTGTGCGTCCAAGGGCCTAGCGAATCAACTCGCGACTACCTCACGCGTTGGGCCGAGCTCCGCAACTCCTGCGAAGGGGTGCACGAGGTTCAACCCATAGAGTACTTCACCGCCGGGTGCCGAGAGGGCACCCTCCTCAAGCATCGGCTCCTCTGCGATGAGCCGACTACCCTCGACGAGCTGCTGATCATGGCAGACAAGTACGCCACGGCCGACTCTTCAATGAAGACCGAACTTCGAGTGGATGCCTCTGGAAAGGTACTCGCTCCGGCTCCCAAGACGCCGGCTGGTGACTCCAGTCGACGCCCTTACCAGAACGACAACAAGCGCAAGGCCCCTATGCCGCCTTCCACCAGTCGGCAAGTAGCCATAGTCGAAGACGAACAACCTGAAGAGCGGCCCATCCCCAAGAAGCAGAAGGGTGGCAGGCCGGCATGGCAGCTGGCTTTCTCCTACGAGCAAACCCTTGATGCCCCCTGCAAGTTCCACAGCGGCGCGAAGCCGTCCAACCACACGACTCGGAAGTGTCATTGGCTCACGCAGATCTCCAAAGGTGAAGGGCTGGTGCCGCCTCCACCTGCTGGCCCGCCACCTCCAGCCCCTCAGCAGCCGGCTGCTCGACCAGCAGTCGGAGCCATTCAAGACGAGTTCCTGGACGAGCACGCCGCCTATGTCGTCTTTACAAGCCAAACTGAAGACAGGCGCAGTCGGCGCCGACAACACCAAGAAGTCAACGCGGTCGCCTCTAACAACCTAGAGTTTATGCATTGGTCTGAGAAGCCCATCAGACGGAGCCGGGCCGATCACCCAGATGTGATGCCGTCTCCCGGCTCTTATGCGTTGGTGTTAGACGCCACCCTCGCGACAGAAAGGCGAGCTGCCCGTTTCTCCCGTGTACTGATTGACTGCGGGAGCAGCATCAACATACTGTACCGCGACACCATGGAGAAGCTGAACATCAAGACGAAGCAACTCATGCCAAGCCGGACTGTGTTCCATGGCATAGTACCCGGCTTGTCCTGCTCACCAATCGGCAAGATCAAGATGGACGTTCTCTTCGGAGACAAGGATCACTTCCGCCGAGAGGCAATCTGGTTTGAAGTGGTGGATCTAGAGAGCCCTTACCACGCGTTGCTTGGCCGACCTGCCCTGGCCAAGTTCATGGCTGTGCCCCACTACGCCTATCTCAAGATGAAGATGCCGAGTTCAAAGGGGATCATCACCATAGTCAGAGACTACAAGAAATCCTCCGAGTGTGCTGCAGCCAGCAGCCGGCTGGCCGAGTCCCTTGTGATTGCTGAAGAAAAGAAGATGCTGGACCGAGTCATGGCCATGGCCGGCAAGCAGCCGGCCCTGTCCCCTGACCCCAAGGAATATGATGGTCAAGGCTCCTTCCAGCCGGCCAAGGAAACAAAGAAGATACCTCTGGACCCAGAGAACCCGGAGAGGTTTGCCGTCATTGGAGCAAACCTGGACAGCAAATAGGAAGGCGAGCTCGTCGATTTCCTCCGTGAGAATCGGGACATCTTTGCATGGTCCCCAAAGGACATGCCGGGTGTTCCGAAGGATTTCGCCGAGCACAAGCTACACGTCCGAGCAGACGCAAAACCAGTCAAACAACCTCTCCGCCGACTGTCGGAGGAAAAGAGAAGGATTGTGGGAGAAGAGATAGCCCGGCTTCTGGCAGCCGGCTTTATTATGGAGGTGTTTTTTCCAGAATGGCTTGCCAACCCGGTCCTGGTGTTGAAGAAAAACAATAAATGGCGCATGTGTATAGATTATACCAGCCTCAACAAAGCCTGCCCCAAAGATCCGTTTGCCTTACCTCGAATCGATCAAGTGATAGACTCCACGGCCGGATGCGAGCTGTTAAGTTGGATCCAGCCGACCGCCTGAAGACCGCCTTCATCACACCATTCGGAGCTTTCTACTACCTGACTATGACATTCGGCTTGAGAAATGCCGGTGCCACTTTTTAGCGTTGCATGCAGAAATGCCTCCTCAAGCAACTCGGCAGAAATGCACCAGGTCTATGTAGACGATATTGTGATGAAGATGGAGAAGCGCTGCACTCTGCTGGAAGACCTCAGAGAAACATTTGACAACTTGTGCCGGTTTCAGATCAAGCTCAACGCTGAGAAATGTGTGTTCGGAGTACCAACCGGCCAGCTTCTAGGCTTCTTGGTCTCCGAACGCGGCATCGAGTGCAACCCAGTGAGGATTCCTACCTAGCTGCGAGACGTCCAAAAGTTTACCGGGTGCCTGGCCTCCCTGAACCGCTTCATCAGCCGGCTAGGAGAGAAGGCTCTCCCCTTGTACCGACTCATGAAAAAGTCCACCCACTTCGAGTGGAACGACCAAGCAGACCAAGCTTTTCATGAGTTGAAGAAGATGCTGACCACGCCACCTGTCTTGGCGGCGCCGACTAAGAAAAAGAGCCCATGCTCCTTTACATTGCCGCGACTAGCCGAGTGGTCAGCACAGTTATTTTGGTCCAACGCCCGGAAGAAGGCCGGGCTCAGTTAGTCCAGAGGCCAGTGTATTATTTGAGCGAAGTACTGTCCACCTCGAAGCAAAACTACCCGCACTACCAGAAGATGTGCTATGGAGTACACTTTGCCGCCAAGAAGCTGAAGCCCTACTTTCAAGAGCATCCCATCACGGTCGTATGTACTGCCCCGCTTCCCAATACCATAGGCAGCCGGGATGCATCCGGCCGGGTGGCCAAGTGGGCCATTGCGCTAGCTCCTTACACGATCTTCTACCAGCCTCGCACCGCCATCAAGTCCCAAGCATTGGCCGACTTTCTTGTCGACTGGGCCGAGACCCAGTACCTACCGCCGGCTCCCGACTCCACTCATTGGCAGATGCACTTCGATGGATCGAAGATGCGCACCGGCTTGGGAGCCGGCATCGTCCTCACCTCTCCCAAGGCGACAAACTCAGATACACATTGCAAATTCATTTTGCCGCCTCCAACAACGTGGCCGAGTACGAGGCGCTCATACACGGGCTCCGGCTAGCCAAAGAGCTCGGCATCCGCCGGATCCTGTGCTATGTCGACTCGGATTTGGTAGTCCAACAATCATTCGGCGACTGGGACGCCAAGGACGCAAATATGGCGAGCTACCGATTCCTCGTTCAGCAAATCAGCGGATACTTTGAAGGATGCGAGTTCCTCCACGTGCCACGGGCCGACAACGAGCAAGCAGATGCCCTGGCACGAATCGGCTCGACCCGACAAGCTATACCAACCGGCGTATCTCTCCAACGCCTCCTCAAACCGTCTGTCAAGCCGTCTCCAGAATCAGACTCCATCTTCGTACCGCCTGCCCCTGATGCAG
The DNA here is from genome assembly GCF_002575655.3 of Aegilops tauschii subsp. strangulata. NCBI lineage: Eukaryota > Viridiplantae > Streptophyta > Magnoliopsida > Poales > Poaceae > Aegilops > Aegilops tauschii. Next base: position 495,105,438 of record NC_053039.3, read on the forward strand.
TCGGATCCGACTTGGGGAACCCAGCAGGCGGCTCGGGGACTTCGACAGGCGGCCCGGGGACTGCCGTAGTCGCACCCGGCTCGGGGACTTCAGAACCCGGCCCGGGGACTGCCGCAGTCGGCCCGGGGACTGCAACGACACAACAGGCGGTGGCCGACTCCAACTCTTCACCACCCAACCCACCCACCCTAGTCGCAGTAGCCGTATTGGCAATAGAAGAAGTCACAGCTCCATCATGGGCCCAACCCATCCTCAACTTCCTGGTAAACAGAGAGCTGCCGACTGACGAGATCTCGGCAAGACAAGTTCAACGCCGAGCCGGAGCATACACAATAATAAACAGAGCACTCGTTAAGCGCAGCATCACTGGAGTCTTCCAGCGCTGCGTCGAGCCAGAGAAGGGCATAGCAATCCTCAAGGACATCCACCAAGGCGAATGCGGCCACCACGCGGCCTCAAGATCACTTGTCGCCAAAGCTTTCCGCCATGGTTTCTTCTGGCCGACTGCTTTGGACGACGCCAAGGAATTAGTCAAATGCTGCAAAGGGTGCCAAGTCTTCAGCTCCAAGCAACACCTGCCGGCTTCTGCACTCAAGACCATCCCCCTCACCTGGCCCTTTGCCGTCTGGGGATTGGACATGGTGGGCCCATTGAAGACGGCGCGCGGCGGCATGACACATCTGCTTGTCGCCGTGGACAAATTCACCAAGTGGATTGAAGCGAAGCCAATCAAGAAGCTGAACGGGCCGACTGCCGTGACATTCATCGCAGATATCACCACCCGGTATGGCGTACCACACAGCATCATCACCGACAATGGCACGAATTTTGCCAAAGGAGCACTGGCACGTTTCTGCGCGACACAGGGCATCCGACTGGACTTAGCGTACGTTGCCCACCGCAGTCAAACGGCCAAGTCGAGCGAGCAAACGGCCTCATCCTCTCCGGCATCAAGCCCCGACTGGTCGTACCACTGGAGCGTTCGGCCGGTTGCTAGCTCGACGAGCTGCCGGCCGTCCTCTGGAGTCTGCGTACTACCCCGAACAAGTCAACCGGCTTCACCCCTTTCATCCTTGTATATGGTGCCGAGGCTGTCATCCCAACTGACATTGAGTTCGACTCACCTCGGGTCACCATGTACACGGAGGCGGAGGCCAAGGAAGCGCGAGAAGACGATGTTGACCTGTTGGAAGAGGGCCGGTTGTTAGCACTCAGCCAGTCCGCCATCTACCAGCAGGGTTTGCACCGTTAACACAACCGGAAGGTCAAGCCAAGATCCTTCCAAGAAGGCGATCTCGTCCTTCGGCTGATCCAGCAAACAGCCGGCCAGCACAAGCTCTCGGCCCCTTGGGAAGGCCTCTTTGTCATCAGCAAGGCCCTAGGCAACGACTCCTACTACTTGATCGACGCACAGAAGCCGAAGGCACGCAAGAGAGATGATTCCGGCAAGGAGTCGGAACGACCATGGAACGCCAATCTCCTCCGAAGATTTTACAGTTAAAAGCAGTATGTACCACGCTACCTTTTGTATTAAGTACAAGACAACGGGCCCCCCGAGGAGCACTCGGGGACTACCCTCTTTTATCTATGTATGACAAGTGTCATACCTATGAATGTATCACTACATTTGTTTTTCTGTCCGGCACCGGGTTCGATCAGTCGGCCCGGGGACTTGCCGCCTTGAGTTATATTAAAGTTCTACCTGCAGTCAGACAAGTAGTGTGCCGGCACCCAAGCCCTCTCTTGTTGAAGGTCGCAGCTCGAAGAATCGACTGTCCGACTGGCAAGAGTCAAATGCAGGAAAGGATGCCCACACGAAAAACGGCTATGAACTAACGAACTTATATAACACAAGCCGGCCTCCCACCCCGCCAACCGGCTGTCAGAACAGCCGGCTGGCCGGCTTCCCATTCACCTTGCTACAATCCAAGAAAGCTGGAGTACTTGCCCTCCCAAACGGCCAAGCCCTTCCCCAGCCACAGACTGCAGAGCAGCTGTCCGGCTGGGAAGGCGGCGACCAAGGGAGGGTGGCAAAGGAAACAACCAAAAGAATGAAAAGCAAATACAATCGGAAGCCAAGCACATGCATGATTATATTTACACAAAAGGCCTTCGAAAGGCCGGCATTCAGCATAGTTTGAATACACCCCCAGTGGGTGGAACTGCGAAAACTTAACAAATACTATTCAAAGAGTAATAAACAGGAAAGCAAAGGTGGCGGATCAGGCTAAGGGTGCAACAGGCGAGCCAGGCAGGTCAGTGGAGACGGCAGTGCTAGCTGGAGGAGTGGCCGGCTGGCGAGTCTCGGCTTGATCATCACCGGCTGCAGGCGGCGCGCTTGCACGCGCCTCGTTGCTGGAGGCACGATCAAGCTGAGGCTGGCCGGTTGCTCCATCGTCTGGCATGGCGTCTTCACCATCCTCTCCCTCCTCCTCTTCTCCCTCGTCGCTGGAGTCGATCTCCTCCGCCGAGTCCTCACCATCCGCTGGATTCAGCGCAAACCACTCCTCCGGCTGAGCAATGCCGTCATCATCTACCTCAGGGGCAAAGGCACTGCTGTCGGTGTAGTCGGCGATCGCCGAGGCGCGCTAGATGATAGCCGGCCACACCGCCTCCAGCTCCTCGTCGGCCTCCTGCCGCCAGGTGGCCAGCTGGTCCAAGTTCAGCTCAGGATACCAAGCCTTGATGAACTCCAGCGCCCGCCTGGCGCCTGACCGAGCTGCAGAAGCTTTCCAGGCCTCGAAGCGGCCAACCGCTACCTCCAGCCAGTCGGCAGTCCAACTGGGGGTACAGGGAACCACCTCGCCGGGCCAGAGGGCGGCCAGCACTTGCGCCCCAACGCGTTGAACACGTCGGAGCATGCGGTGAGCTGGCTGGAGGCGGGCTTGGATCGCCAGAAGCTGCTCCTCAAGCGACCGGCGAGCATCCGACGTGATCTCAGCACCAGCCTGCCTTTGCGCCTCGCGGCGGGCCTCGACGACTTGGTTGGCGGCAACGGAGTAACTAGGGAAGTACTCTGCACAAGAAAGAAAGGAAGAGAAAAAACACAAAGTCAGAAAATGGACCAAATAGCAGGCGGCAAGCAAAGGAACGAAGAAGAAGGCAGCCTACCGTCAACCAAATCTTCGATCTGGCCGTAGCCATTGATCAGCAATTGCCTTGCCTCAGCTCAGCCAAGCCGCCTCGGTCTCGTACTCGTCTTGGAGGGCGGCCTCGCTGTCCTGCGCCGCCTTCAGGGCCGCCTTATGGCTCTCCTCCTGGTCGGCCAGCTTCTTGACCAAGCGGTCACGCTCCTGAGCCAAGGTGTTGCACTCGGCTTCCTTGGCGCGAAGGGCGGTCTGGGCCCCACCCAACTGCTCCCTCAGGTCGGCATTGGCCTCTGCAGATATGGCAAAGAAGAAAAAAGCAATAAGAAAGAAGTCGCCAGGAAAGATCCGGCTCGACTCCTCAGCAGTTGGCCCGAATCTCGGGGACTACACCCAGTGGGTGCGCTGACGCGCCCCCACGTGAGATAAAAGATGAAGCAATTACTCCGGCTCTCAGTCAAATCAGTGGTCTTCTGGTTCAGCTCCCGGACCTGGGAGTTGAAGGTAGCCGCGCAGAGGTTGTGATAGTCCTGCAAAAAGGACAGAGGAGCGAATAAGAACAAGATAGCAATCGAAGTCTACTAAGAAGTTCCAAGCCGCCTGCTTAGCAGCCGACTCGGAACTCGGGGACTACACCTAGTGGGTGCGCTGACGCGCCCCCACGGAAGAAATCAAGAACAAGAAACAAAAAAGCGGGAAGACTCACCCGAATGGCCATCCGTGTCGCGAGGAACTCTTGATTATACCGCCTCAGCACGGCGGCCTGGGATTGATGCCGGTTCCGGACTTCTTGCGCCGCCACGTTCAGCACGGCCGTCCCACCACCCTGCGTCCACCCCGAGCTGGCGCTAGCCGTCTCCAGATCCTGGGCCGACGAGCTAGAGCCCGCGGCCTTCTGCGGGTCCGGCGCCGATGTCGCCTTCCCCGCGCGCTGGTGCGATGGCGACCAGACCACAAGGTCTGCCCTCACAGCCGGCTTGCCCCCAGCCGGTTGCACGGGCGGCGCGCTAGGCCGGCTGCCTTGGTCCGCCCCAGTCAGCGATGGCGGTGCCGCCTCCCTCTCCCGGACGACGACGTTGTCCTCCTCCCTCTCCATCCGTAGCTGGTCGCCACCGGCTTCCTCCGGCGGGGGCTCCGGGATCTCGGGCGCCACAGCGCGCAGGGGGACGACAAGCAGGGCCTCCGCCGCCCTCTCTGTGGCTGTAGCCTCCGCCTGGGCCTTGGCCACCGCGTCGGCTTGTGCCGCCGCCGACTCCTCTGCCATCTCCTACGCCGCCTTGGCAACGGCCGCCCTCAGCTCCTTCGCCTCCCGCTCCTCCCCGCCTCCTGCGCATTCCGCTCCGTCGCCGCTTGAAGCTCGACACGGGGGTCCACGCGGCGGGCGCTTGCGGATCCTCCCGCCGATCCAACCACAGAGGCGGCAGCGATCCAAGACAAGGATTCAGAAGAATATCAACAAAAAAGAAGAAGGAATACGCGAGAAAATTGACACGCCGAAACCATTTGTGGCTGCTTCACCACCTTGCGGAAGCGGGCAGCCTTCGCGGCTGCCTCGTCCCGCTTGGTCGCCACTGCCGTGCTCTTGGGCTTCTTCGGCCAACTGCCGAATAGGCCCGGCGCGGCCCGGCGCTTCTGCGCGCCGCCTCGGGCAGCCAGCGCGGCAGATGAACCCGCGCCATGATCGGACACCGGCTGGCGGCGCGGGACGACTTCCGCCTCGTCATCATCCGGCCAGTCGTAGAAGCTGGCTGCAAGCCCGGAGCCGCCTGCCTCGCCGCCTCCCCCCCACGGTGTTGTCGTCCATAGCGGCCGCCCCCAAGTCGGGGTCGTCCAAGTCGTGCGTCGTCTGGTCGGGAAGATATTGGCGCTCCACCCCCACTGCCCCGGCCGCCGGTCGAAGGAGGGGGCTCTGCCAAGACAAACCGACTGGTCAGAGTCGGCCAAGAGAAACTTGGTGACAAAAGTAAAGAAGAGAAGATAAAGAAAGCTTACCATAGGCGGGGGATGGGCACGGGAGTACGGCTCCTTGCCAAACTGCCACTCGTCGGTGAGCTTGCTGTTCACGAGGTAGTTCACCGTGAGAGCTACCTCGGCATGAGGCATCTCCTTGGTGCACATCCGACTCGGATCGAGTTGGCCGCTCATTTGACAAATCATATGAGGGCGGCCTTGGAGCGGGAGCACCCGGCGCACCACGAAGGCGGCCAGCAGGTCGGGCCCGGTCAGGCCCTCCGACTGGACCATTACTCGGTGTCGCGCGACGGCGGCGGCTCCAGCAGGTGACAGCGTTCTGGCCCGATAGGACCACTGGGGCCGCCTCCCAGCCGGCGGGCCGGCTACATAAGCCGGCAAGTTGACGAAGTCGCCTTGCGGAGCGACGTTCTTCACATAGAAGTAGGATTTCTGCCAGAGCTTCACCGACTGGATCAACGTGATGGGAGGAAAAGGGTTGTCGGCTACCGGCCTCCGCACCGCGATGAAGGCGCCGCTCTGAGCCGGCACGCCCTGCATGGCAGTGCCGAGCTTGGACTGGAAGAATCCCCCCCAGAGCTCGAGGGTGGGAAGGACGCCAAGGAAGCCCTCGCACAAAGTGACGAAGGCAGACAGCAGCACCACCATGTTTGGAGCTAGGTGGTGCGGCTGGAGCTGGTAGAATTCGAGGAAGGAATGGAAGAAGGCGCTCGCAGGCAGGCCAAGGCCGCGCAGGAAGTGCGAGCGGAAGATTACCCACTCGCCCTCCTCCGGCGCCGGCGAGATCTCCCTCTCCGGTGCAAGACGGACATGCACATGGTCCCTACCGGGCAACCGCCGCGTCTTGCGGAGGAAGTCGATGTGGTCCGCGTGGACGTTGGAGCCGTCCCAATCTCCGCCGTGCAACATGAGGGCAAGAAGCTGATGAGAAAGGGCGCGGCGACGGCGAAACCACAGCCCCGCGTCGGCGAAGCTGCGGGGTAGTGCGAAGACTAGAGGGACGTCGCGGTGACGAGAGGCTGCGGCGGCGGAGAGGAAGAAGATGGCGGAGCGAGGGAGAGCGTGCGAGCGTCTGCGGCTCCCCCTCCTCCCCCTATTTATAGCCTCGTGCGGCGAAGCCGAGGAGGCGAGGCGTGGGGGGGGGGGGGGACGTGGGATTAACTGCACCCACTCCCCCACGTCCCGCGATTATTGCGCCCTAACGGCGTGCGGAAACTGCCGTTGGAAGGCGAATGGCCCGTTTTGGGCCACAGAAGATCCACACCTAGGCCTAGGCGTGGAAGTGGCGGGCCCCGGCCTGCGGCAGCGTCCCGTCACGCGCGTGGGCTGGCAGGCTCTTCCAGCCGGAGGGTGCCATGTGGCGCGCGGGCGGCAAGCGGCCGGCCCGCAACCCGGCGTGTGCGCCAACTGGCTCCCGCCTTCAGACTTCAAAACCTCACCAAGACGGCGCACCTGATCAAAGCCGGCTCCTAGCTGCTGGCTCTTCAAGATAGGAAGCTGATTGAGCTTCTCGTCCTCCTTTCATCCTCGAAGCTCAACCAGCTTCGGGGACTACTGTCGGAGTAAATGGCCACGGGTAGCCTAACCGACTCCCCCTGGCTCTTCAAAAATTATCGGGCCGATCGAGCCTTCAAGCACCCAAAGCACAGGGCCGCCTTCCCCTGGCCGGCTATCTCACGGACCGACTACTGGAAGACGACCCGGCCCTAAAAACCCTCCCGAAGAGAGCCACAAGATGGTTGACTCCAAGAAGCCGGCCACAAGAGGACCGACTCCAAGAAGCCGACCACGAGAGGACCGACTCCAAGAAGCCGGCCGCAAGAAGACCAGCTCCGGCAAGCGGCCAAGATAGCACCCTCAAGGGCTGCACCCACATAACGGTGACGAGACGGGGCGTGGCTGCAGTACAGCCTGCCACCCCCAAATCCCGGAGCACGCTTTGCCACAGTGCGCCGTACGGGTCGGCCATCCCCCGTCCGGCGTAGCACTGTTGCCATGTTGACCATGACGCCACCCACGACAGGCTGTCAGTACGGCCCGCGGGCGGCGGGCCCCTTCAGCCAGAGAGACGCTCGAAGGCGGCCAAGCCTCCCCCAGTCGGCCTGGGGTGTAGCCGGCTCCCAATAGCCGGCTACCTCACTCCCTCGAAGTATGTGCATCATTAAGGAGACAAGACGAGGTAAGGCTACAGTGAGAGCACGCCAGACGGCGGCACTATAGCCATGCTTACCTCAGCAAAGCCCTCGTCATCAAGGGCGAGGCTACAGTAACTAGCCACCGGCAAGACCCCCAAGCGGTGGGGCCGGCCTGTCGACCAAGAGGCCGGCAGCCGATGGGACCCACCAGTCGGCGGGCCCCAGCGGTCGGCGGAGAAGCCGGCGAATACACACACTGACGGCTGGGACCCGCGTCCAGCCGGATTACCATTGTACCCCTGGGGGGTAGGCCTATATAAACCCCCTGGGGCACCCATGCAAAGGGTTGATCTCTTAGAGTTTTAGACACCACATAGAGATAAGAGGAGAGCTAGCCTTGCCCTTCTTCTTCCTCCAGCCAAACAGCTCAAGGAGCCACTTGTAGCCACTTGTGTTGATCTAGTGATCATGCGGAGACCCCGCAAAGTAGGACTAGGGGTGTTATCTCCACGGAGAGCCCCGAACCTGGGTAAGATCCGCCGGCGTGCATGTCTTCGCCTTATCCCGTTTCCAGGCACCGGCGATGTCTTACTGGCTCCCACAATGATAAGCCACCCGTTGGCATATGTCACACCTACCACCCGACACTTGGCGTGGAAGGCAAGCTTGGCAATACGGATATGTAGATCTCCTCCCTTGTAACCGACTCTGTGTAACCCTAGCCCCCTTCGGTGTCTATATAAACCGGAGGGTTTAGTCCGTAGGACAACAACAATCATACCATAGGCTAGCTTCTAGGGTTTAGCCTCTACGATCTCGTGGTAGATCAACTCTTGTAATACTCATATCATCAAGATCAATCAAGCAGGAAGTAGGGTATTACCTCCATCGAGAGGGCCCGAACCTGGGTAAACATTGTGTCCCCCGCCTCCTGTTACCATCCGCCTTAGATGCACAGTTCGGGACCCCCTACCCGAGATCCACCGGTTTTGACACCGACATTGGTGCTTTCATTGAGAGTTCCACTATGCTGTCACCATAAGGCTTGATGGCTCCTTCAATCATCAGCAACGATGCGATCCAGGGTGAGGTTTTCCTCCCCGGGCAGATCTTCATATTCGGCGGCTTCGTATTGCGGGCCAATTCGCTTGGCCATCTGGAGCAGATCGAAAGCTACGCCCCTGGCCATCAGGTCAGATTTGGAAACTTGAACTATACTGCCGACATCCGCGGGGACTTGATCTTCGACGAATTCGAGCCCATGTCAGGTGCGCCGCACAATCACGACGAGCATGATTTAGCTCTGCCGTCGGATAGTGTTCGGGAGATCACACCTGCAACCACTCCGGCCCTCAATCTGGAACAAATTGCGCCATCTGAGGACGGGTGGATGGACCCCGCCTCGGAGGCCACACACTCGGTGGCGATAGGGCCGAATACTAACTTCACCTCGTACGAGACTCGGGTTGCCGAACCGTTGGATTCGTCCCCGGCTGCGGACTCCGAGCCGCCTGCGTCCGTGCCCATCAAATCTGATTGGGCACCGATCATGGAGTTTACCGCCGCGGATATCTTTCAGCACTCGCCTTTTGGCGATGTGCTAAATTAATTAAGGTCTCTCTCCTTGTCAGGAGAACCTTGGCCGAACTATATTCGGCTAGAATGGGATGCGGACGACGAAGAAATTCGCTCCCCACCCACCACCCACTTAGTAGCCACTGTCGACGATTTAACCGACATGCTCGATTTCGGCTCCGAAGACATTGACGGTATGGACGACGATGCAGGAGAGTAACAGGAACCATCGCCCACAGGGCGCTGGACAGCCACTTCATCACATGACATATACATGGTGGATACACCCAAAGAAAACAATGACGAGGAACGGAAGGATGCAGCGAAGGATAGGTCCCTCGAGAAGCAACCAAAGCGACGGCGTAGGCGCCGCTCCAAATCCCGCCTCGGCAAAAATAGCGATAACAGCGCAAGAGAAAATAACACCCCAGTCGACTCCAGAGGAAACGACGACCACACTGACCCAGCGATAGAGCAGGATGAACCAACAAACGGTGAACATAGTACGGATCCGCTGTCCGAACACGGCTACGCCGAGGATAAAGCTCATCAACCGCCCTCCGAAGAGGAAAACAGTCCGGAAGAGGATGCACACATCATCCCGGAAAGGCACTTGGAACAAGAGAACCTCCGCAGAAGGCTTATTGCCACCGCGAGGAGTCTGAAGAAGCAGAAGCAAAGGCTTAAGGCCGCGCAGAATACGCTCAACAGTAGATGGAACAAAGTGCTCGACACTGAAGAAAAGTATGGTGGTAGTTACCACACAAAGAGCTATCCAAAGCGCAAGCTGTTGCCTGAATTTGATGATGAGGCCTTAGAGCCCACACAGCCGAAAAACAAAACGGCCGACCGGTCGGATCAACCACCTCGTGGCCGCGATAGAGTGGCTAACAAGGCCGCACCTAAGTCAGCACACGATTCACGTGAGGACTTGCGTCAGAAGGCCGGTGTGACTAGATCCATCTACGGATCTAGGAAACGCGCTCCAGCGCACAACCAAAACCGAACACTACAACCGTCAGAACGCCATGACACATCCAAATACAGGGGTGCTGCACACCCCCTATGTTTCGCCGATGAGGTGCTGGACCATGAATTTCCAGAAGGATTCAAACCTGTGAACATAGAGGCGTACGACGGAACCACAGACCCTGGGGGTCCGGATTGAGGACTTTATCCTCCATATCCATATGGCTTGCGGAGAGGATCTCCACGCCATCAAGTACTTGCCCCTCAAGCTGAAAGGACCAGCTCGGCACTGGCTGAAGAGCCTCCCCGAAAACTCAATTGGAAGTTGGGAGGAGCTTGAGGATGCTTTTAGGGCTAATTTTCAAGGGACCTATGTCCGACCTCCGGATGCAGACGATTTAAGTCATATAATTCAACAGCCCGGAGAGTCAGCCCGAAAGCTTTGGAACAGATTTCTCACTAAGAAGAACCAAATCGTCGACTGCCCAGACGCCAAAGCCTTAGCAGCTTTAAAACACAGCGTCCGAGACGAATGGCTCGCCAGACACCTCGGCCAAGAAAAACCGAGAACAATGGCAGCTCTGACAAGCCTCATGACCCGCTTTTGCGTGGGCGAAGATAGCTGGCTAGCCCGTAGTAGCTCCAGCGACCCAGGCACATCCGAAGTCAGGGATGGCAATGGAAAACCACGACGCAGTAAAAGCAAGCGCCGAAATAACGAAGACAGCCCAAACAACACGGCGGTAAATGCCAGATTCAGGGGCTCTTGACCGGGTCAGCGGAAAAAGCCTTCCAAAGGCTGCAGAGATGGACCGTCCAGCCTAAACAAGATTCTAGACAAATTATGTCAGATTCATGGCACCCCCGATAAACCTGCAAATCACACCCACAGAGAATGCTGGGTCTTCAAGCAGGCCGGCAAGCTAAACGCCGAACACAAGGGGAGGGAGACACCAAGTGAAGACGAGGACGAGCCTCGCCAGCAAAGCACTGGGGGACAGAAAAAAACTCCCACCAGAGGTCAAAATAGTGAACATGATTCATGTGACGAAGAGGAGAAGCAAACATGCAATCCAAGACACACGCGCCGTAGAGCCCGTCACCCCTAAGTTCAACCACTGGTCGGCCTGCCCAATCACTTTTGATCGCAGGGATCGCCTGACAAGTATCCGGCACGGAGGATTGGCTGCCTTGACGTTAGACCCAATAATAAACGGATACCATCTCACACAAGTCCTTATGGACGGCGGCAGTAGTCTTAATCTGATATGTCAGGACACAGTCCGCAAAATGGGGATAGACCTGACAAGAATTAGACACAGTAATACTACCTTTAAGGGAGTAATACCAGGCCCAGAGGCCCGCTGCACGGGCTCTCTAATACTAGAGGTTGTATTCGGTTCTCCCGACAACTTCCGAAGCGAAAAGTTAACCTTTGACATCGCTCCATTCCGAAGTGGCTATCAAGCCCTACTCGGAAGAGCAGCTTTTGCTCGTTTTAATGTAGTACCGCATTACGCTTCCCTTAAGCTTAAGATGCCCGGTCCACGTGGCATCATCACAATTAGCGGAAATATCGAGCGTTCCTTATGCGCGGAAGAACGTGTGGCGGCTTTAGCAGCCGAACACTAAACGGCCTCCCCAACCAGAATAAATGATCGGTCGTCAAGACTGCGGACACGGCTAGACGAGTCCGGCACATCACTAGCTGTAACAGCTTAGATATACCTAAGACTGGTTTGATGGATTTACCCTCATAGGCGGTATCAGGGGCTTCCCGCATGTAAAAGGACTACAATGGTAATCGTGCTACACCCTTCCAGGATACGGCACAACGGAGACACATGCGCAGACGTGCAGCAGGGCCCCGCTCAAAGGCTTCTTTTTAGATTAAGACCCTGCGTAAACCTTTTTTACTCTCTCATGTTGCTTCACATCCTCCGGATACTCAGCATAACCGAGAGCGATGCTGACGTTATTGGCATTTCGCCACGTCAGAACGATGCACGTACCTGGACACTCAGGGATCATCATCAAGGGCGTTATTCAGCCCGGCATATGTTGTAAAGACCGAATACCTTAGGGAGTGTTCGGCGTCGCGAGTTTGGCCTTATATGCATCAGCTCCGAATCATGTCTTTGGTCAAATGTTGGATTTGCCCGGCTCCCGTGTTTTGCTACCTTACGTTCCACTCTATCGGCTAAGGTGGCGTCGGGAGAACTACTGCGATTGTGCCCTGGTTCATCCGGATGAGCACCTCAGTAGAGAAAGCCGAAAACTGACTGTCATGATAAAGCGCGAGACTGGTCAACCACTCGATGACTTAGCGGAATCTTTGGGATTCCTCTGCATTAACGAAGGGCCGTTTCCCGGTCATGTATGTACGCGCCCCGTATTCGGATGAGCACGGAGGTACCAGGGGCTATATAGTAGTCCCACCGTCAAACTCCTATGGCTAAGTGAAAGTGTTACAGCAATATAGTCCGATTGCCTCGTTCGCTGCGCTATCACCTCCTTAATGGACGAAGACGATGGATCAAGTGTGAATATGAGTTTTTTGCGAACACCCCCGCATTATATGTGTGGGGGCTGAAGCCGACGACTCCAAACTTTCAGGTTATATACATATATACATAAACGGCCGCACAGGAGGCATCATAATACTTTCAGGCAAAAGTATAAACACAGCCTTTATAATTTAATAAGCATTGTTCTTACCATTGAGATACATGTCACTAGAACATGATACGCTTCGAGCACCGAGCCTCTATTACACGAGCGCCTTCTAAGACTTCCTCAAAATAGTGCTCGGCCGATACCCGGCCTACCGCCGAACTCTGGGATGCAATAGTGGTGGCCTCCATCTCTGCCCAGTATGTCTTGACACGAGCAAGAGCCATCCGCGCACCCTCTATGCACGCCGACCTCTTCACAGCGTCGATATGCGGCACAACACCAAGGAATTGTTGCACTAGGCCAAAATAACTATTCGGCCTCGGTCCCTCCAGCCAAAGGTGATCCACGACGGACCTCATAGCAAGTCCGGACAACCTATGGAGCTCGGCCCACTCGGCCATTTGTTCATTTAACAACAGCGGACACGTTGGAGTGCGGAACTATGACCAGAACAACCTTTCCACTACATGATCCTTCTGATCTTTGAAAAACTTGGTCGCATCAGCGTCACTCGCTGCTAAATCCAAGTACGCGTCTGCAAAACTCCATAATTTATCCAGAGCGGCATACTTCGGATCTCCAAACCTCGTCCGCAACAAAAAGGGCTTCCCAGCCGCAATATCTCCAGCTTGACGGAGTTCTTCCTTCACCGCTCTGATTTGCGAGCGGGTTTCCTTGGCCGCTTCCATGGCCTCCTTTAGTTCCGCCGCCTTCGCTTGGCTTTCCTTTTCAAGAAGCTCATACCGGCCGGCGGCATCTTTCAGCTCAATAGCCATCTTGGCTATTTTCTCTTTGCTCTGGCAATGGGCAGCCTGTTCGTCTCTTAGCTCTTCGACCGCCTTTAGGGCGGCCGCATCACTCTTCCTGGCTTGTTCCTTGGCTCGTGAAAATTCTGCCCGAAGGGTCTCCACGGTGACAGCTCCATCTGCAGTCACAGCATATTACAGATACTAGCATCATGCTCCTCTTAATATGTATTGATCCTAGGAGAATACATACCATGTGCCTCGTCAAGCCGCTTGTTTACAAGCACGATGTCGGCATCTGCCGCATCAAGTTGCCGCTTCAGTTCGGCAAACTCACCAGTCCGGCTAGCCACCGGACCCACAGCCACCTGCACATGAAAGCAACACGGTTATTACCTGGGACTATGATCCTCTATTCGTTATCTTTTTCGACAGCAACCAGAGTCTCAGGGGCTACTATCTGCATAGGCCACACCTAGCATGTGCGGTATCATCCAAAAAATATATATTACTTCACGTACGTCAAAGCCTTTCAGCAGACTCATAAAAGCTTCATGCAACCCGCTTTCGGTGGATGAAATCCTCTCAACCACCGTGCTCATTAGCGCACGATGTGTTTCTAAGATAGCCGTTTGCTCCAGAAGATTCATCAGTGCGTCTGATCGCGCACCGGACCGTTCCGGACCCTCTTTGTTGCTCTCCTTAGGAGCCGAATACCCCGGACTTCGGTTGGCCGAAGGTTTACCTTCTGGCCTTGGCGGATCAGGAGAAATCGTCCGTGACGACACCTCGGGGTCGCCCGCTTCACGAGGCGGGGAGTCACGGGGAGGTGTTTCGCTCTCCATCATCTCCGGAAGAAGATCCCCCGAAGACGAACTCTGTCGAGAAGGGCTACGATCCGAACTACAAAATACACGCTTCGGTTATCGTTCTCGGAAATGAAACATGATATATTTACTATAAAGCACTTTCGTTTACTTACAGCTCGGTGGAGGGCTGGTCCCCTTGCGGGTACTGTGCGGTAAGGATGCCCTCCGGGGTAGGACCCTCCGACAAAGGATTCTTCCCTCGCTTGGAGACCTTTACTTCCAAGTCTTTGGAGGCGGTCCTCTTCCTTCCCTGGGGAGACGGAATTTTAGATTCTTCCCCCCGGTTATCCTCCTTCGCGGATGCACTAATTCCCCCGGTTTGGATGAATAGTGAGTGAGGCCCGCTCTCGGCTTCTTTGTTCCTCCCTTTGCCTTCCCCTGATGGCGCTCGATAAGGCGCAAGCTCGAGCATCCTGGCTAGTACAAGATCCGGTGAGCCCTCGGGAAGGGGGGCCGGACACCTGATCATCTTCGCCTTTTTTATCTAGTCCTGGTCAAAAGGCGACTTTTTAGAATGATGTTGTGATAAATTAAAAGACAACGTGTTCGGCCGGGAATTATTTACTGGAGTGTCTGGGCGATTGCAGTCCAGACCCGCATCCACGGAGGTGTCCGGACACTCTATTTGTGATCCGAAGAACGATCTGTACATCTCTTCGAGCGTCACGCCGAAGAAGTGCTGAATAGTTCGCGGTCCTTCCGGGTTGAACTCCCACATACGGAGAGGTCGACGTTTGCAAGGCAGGGCTCGACGAACTAGCATAACTTGCATTACCTTAACAAGGCTGACATCTCTCTCGAGGAGATCACGGATGCGACTCTGCAATGTCGGGACATCATTTGCTGGCCCCCAGTCCAGCCCCTTGTTGACCCATGACGCTAGTTGTGGCGGGGGGCCCGAGCGGAAGGCAGGGGCGGCTACCCACTTAGTACCCCAGGGAGCTGTGATATAAAACCACTCCAGTTGCCATAAACTGGGCACCTCCGGGAAGGAACCCTTTGGCCATGGAACATCGGCGCCTTTGCTTACCGCGGCACCTCCGCACTCTGCGTGTCGCCCCTCAATCATCTTCAGCTTCACATTGAAGGTCTTGAGCCATAAGCCGAAGTGTGGGGTAATGCAGAGGAAGGCTTCACACACGACGATAAACGACGAGATGTGAAGGATGGAATCCGGAGCCAGATCATGGAAATCGAGCCCGTAGTAGAACATGAGCCCTCTGACAAAGGGATCTAGATTGAAACCTAGTCCTCGGAGGAAGTGGGAGACCAATACGACACTCTCGCAGGGTTCGGGAGTGGGAATGACCTGCCCTCGTGCAGGCAGCCTGTGCGAGATTTCGCCGGTCAAATACCTAGCTTCTCTTAGCTTCTTGATCTCCTCCTCTGTGATGGAGGAGGGCATCCACCGACCTTGAAGGTTGGATCCGGACATGATTGAAGGTCCGAAGCGCCTAACCTGAGCCTTGGGTGTTGGAACTCGAGGTGGGGGAAGGATTCGATTGAGCGTGAGAAGAAGGGGGCAGGCCTAGGCCTCTTTATAAAGGGGATGCGTATCAAGCGTCCTCCGCGTGGCCGTTTGGGGCTTGCCTAAAATCGAGGAGTCATACCAACAGGCTCGATGGGGTTACCCATACCCGTATTGATGAGAATCCCGTGAAAAAAGGGACACGATCTCTGCTTCGACAGGACGTGCCAATAAAAACCGCCTCGCAACGCGTGTAATGGCAGGCTCAGAAAAACGGTTCGTCATGACCAGTCCACGGTAGTACGTCACATTATGAAAAGCTGTCGGCAGATTAGATTTGTGGAAATATTATTCTCTCTACGGTGGTATGTGGAATTTGTTTTGCAGAGCCGGACACTATCCTTGTGTTCAAAATCTTCTATGGAGTATTCGGAGGAGGAACCCGCCTTGCAATGCCGAAGACAATCTGCGCGCCGGACTCATCGTCATTGAAGCCTGGTTCAGGGGCTACTGAGGGAGTCCTGGATTAGGGGGTCCTCGGATAGCCGGACTATATCCTTTGGCCGGACTGTTGGACTATGAAGATACAAGATTGAAGACTTCGTCCCGTGTCCGGATGGGACTTTCCTTGGCGTGGAAGGCAAGCTTGGCAATACGGATATGTAGATCTCCTCCCTTGTAACCGACTCTGTGTAACCCTACCCCCTCCGGTGTCTATATAAACCGGAGGGTTTAGTCCGTAGGACAACAACAATCATACCATAGGCTAGCTTCTAGGGTTTAGCCTCTACGATCTCGTGGTAGATCAACTCTTGTAATACTCATATCATCAATATCAATCAAGCAGGAAGTAGGGTATTACCTCCATGGAGAGGGCCTGAATGTGGGTAAACATTGTGTCCCCCGCCTCCTGTTACCATCCTACTTAGACGCATAGTTCGGGACCCCCTACTCGAGATCCGCCGGTTTTGACACCGACATCGGGACGGCCACCCATTCGTACAACGGGTACATGGTCGATACACTTAAAAAAGCTCACGACGATGACAAAGGAGATACAGCTGAGAATAAACGTCCTGAGACACAGTCTAAGTACTGGCTCCCTAAACACCACTCCAAGTCACATCGCAACAACGCTGGCACCGGAGAAAATAGTACTCCGGACGCCGCCGAAAACAATGAAGACCCTGTTGGAGCAAGACCCGAACACGAGGAACAGGAAAGCGGGCAAGCCAGCCCCAATGAACAGGCCCTGCCCAGCTACAATTCGGAGGAGGACAACTACCTTCCGCTCTCCGAAGACGAGGTAAGCCTCGGTGACAAAGACTTCATCGTACCGGAAGAGCCCCTCGAGCAAGAGCTCTTCAAGCGTAGGCTAATAGCTATTGTAAGGAGCCTGAAAAAGAAGCAGCAGCAGCTTCAAGCTGACCAAGACCTACTCAACGATAGATGGACCGAAGTCCTGGTCGTCGAAGAATATGGCCTTAGCGGCTTAGCCAAAAGCTACCCGAAGCATAGATTGCTACATCAATTCGACGACGAGGCGTTGGAGCCCGTACCATCATCACACAATGCGGATGGTCGCCGACAATTCTGTCCGGATAAAGAGGCAACTCAAGCCAAGCACCAGACCGCCCCACCTCGCCGTAAAGGCAAGGATAACACAGCTCACGATCGTCCAGACGACCTGCAGTGGGACTTGGACAGTAGAGCAGGACACGCAAGACCGATCTGCGGATCGCGAAAGCATGCCTCAACACGCGACGATGGCTACCTATTCGGACGTGACAAACCTAGCCACGCCTGAGCCGAAAACCGCAAATGGACTCCTTCGGAGTTACGTCGCAGTGTGGCCCAACATAGAGGCGCCGCACACCCGCTTTGCTTCACCGATAAAGTAATGGATCATGAACTCCCCGAAGGATTCAAACCCGTCAATATTGAATCATACGACAGAACAACCGATCCCGCGGTATGGATAGAAGATTTTATCCTCCACATCCATATGACCCGTGGGGACGACCTCCACGCCATTAAATACCTCCCACTAAAGCTAAAAGGGCCAGCTTGGCACTGGTTAAATAGCCTGCCTGGAAATTCCATAGGCAGCTGGGAGGACTTGGAAGAGGCCTTCCTCGACAACTTTCGAGGAACATATGTTCGGCCACCGGATGCCGATGACCTAAGTCACATTGTCCAGCAGCCCGGAGAGTCAGCCAGGAAGCTCTGGACTCGGTTCTTAGTCAAAAAGAACCAAATCGTCGACTGTCTGGACGCGGAAGCCCTGGCGGCTTTCAGACACAGTGTCCGGGACGAATGGCTTGCGCGCCACCTCGGCCAAGAAGGGCCTAAATCCATGACAGCCCTCACTGCTCTGATGACCTGCTTTTGCGCTGGAGAAAACAGCTGGCTCGCTCGTAGAAGCAACAGCGCCAGCAACCCGGGGACTTCCGAAATCCGAGACGGCAACGGCAAGCCACGACGAAGCAAATACAACAGTCGCAATGATAACGAAAGATCACGCGACACAACGGTCAACGCCGGATTCAGCAATCCCAAGCCCGGCCAACGGAAGAAGCCATTCAAGGCGAAGCGAGACGAACCATCCAACCTAGACAGGATATTGGACTGACCCTGCCAGATTCACGGCCACCCCAATAAACCAGCTAATCATACTAACAGAAACTGCTGGATCTTTAAACAGGCCGGCAAGCTTAACGCTGAACACAAGGGGAGGAGGCCGCCAGGCGACAGGGATGACGGAGAGGTTCACCAACTAAATACCGAGGGTCAGAAGCAATTTCCACCCGAGGATCAACTACTCCCGGAGCGAAAATAGCAGTCCGGCTTCCGCCGCCCACCTCGTACACCTGCAAAATTTGTGCCGCGCATACATCACTACGCACTCCAAATACCATGGGCATTGGCGGAAGCACACTACGGACAAGCCTGCAAACATCCCCGTAACATTTTTTACCCATTTTCTTTTTATTTCTTCCTTCACTGTCTCTTAGAAACAGGTAACGAACAGGTCAAACATCTGAAACTGGCTCTATCGGAGTTCGGATCCGTACACTCACCTACGGGGCTGTCTCCGTCAAGGATTCCCCCCGCCGAGGACTGGCGGCGCAGACGTGCGACAGGAGGTCCAAAATAACTTTTTGTAGACCGCACTCTCTATTTCGAGCCTGTACTATGCCTGTTCCTCCGCCTCCGACCCCGAGCATGTCAAATAGCCGGGAGGATGGCTTTTATATCTATAATAAATAATCATTGTCATATCGCTCAGCTCCCAGTATCCGAATTAATCATCCATGTTGTTTCACCACTAAATACGGCTCCCATGGTTGTTTCATAGACATACCTTGGCATAAACTGGCAGGGGCTCGGTATGGGAATAAATGAGTTGCCAGCAAAAGCCCGAACAGCTCTACAGCGTACTTCGGCGTCGCCAGTTTGGCCTTATATGCATCAGCTCCGAATCATTGTCTTGGGTCAATAGTTGGGTTGCCCGGCTCCTGTGCTTGCTACCCTACGTTCCGCACTATCGGCTAGGGTAGTAAAGGGAGAACTACTGCGATTCTGCTTCCGGTTCATCTGGTCAAGTACCTCAGTAGAGAAAGCCGAAAACTAACTGTCATGATGCGGCGAGAGCTGGTCAACCACTTGGCGACCTATTGGAATCTTTAGCGATTCTCCGTGTCACACGAAGGATCTTTTTCAGATCAAATATGTAAGGCACCATACACCACATACATACCAGGGGCTATGTCATAGTCCCACCATAAAACTCCTATGGCTAAGTGAAAGTGTTAACGCCCTATAGTCCGATTGCCTGGTTCGCCGCATTATCACCGCCTTCATGGACTAAGACGTTGGATAAAGAGTGATTAAATGCTTTTCCGAACACCCCCGTACTTCCTACGAGGGGGCTGAAGCCGACGACTGGAAAACTTTCAGATTATATTAAAACGGCCGCACAGGAGGAATTCAAGCTTTCGAGCAAAACATAAAAATAGATTAACTATACAATTGTTTTTTACAATTTTCATACACCTCACTCGAGCATTATGTCTTTCGAGCACTGACCCTCTATAAAGCGGGCGGCCTCTAGGACATCTTCAAAAGAATGCTCCGGTTCCAGGCGGTCCTTGCCTTTGGGTGGACCCTTCGTCGCAACATCGATGGCCTTCATCTTCCCCCAGAATGTTTTGACTCGGGCAAAAGCCATCCGCGCACCCTCAATGCACGATGATCGCTTCACAGCATCGATATGCGGCACCGCAGCAACAAGCTTCTGCACCAAACCGAAATAGCTATTCAAAACAGGCTCGGTTGGCCACAACCGGATTACAACATCCTTCATGGTAGCACCGGATATCCTATGAAGTTCGGCCCATTGGGACATCTGCTCATTGAGCAGCAGAGGGCGCTTTGATGCGCCAAACTGCGACCAAAAAAGCTTCTCCGTTGCATACCCATCTCACGCTTGGTAATACTGCGCCGCATCGGAAGAACTCTTCGGCAAGTCCAAGAACTCGTCTGGAGAACTCCACACTTGGTTAAGCTGAGCATAGTTCGGGTCACCGAACTTAGTTTGCAGCAGAAATGGCTTTCCAGCCGCAATCTCCCTAGCCTGCCGAACCTCCTCACGGGCTGCTCTGGATTTCGATCGCGCTTCCCTCGCCTCTTGTAAGGCCTTGTACAGTTCAGCCGTTAAGGCTTTATTCTCCTTCTCCAGAAATTCACAGCGGCCAGTGGCATTTTCCAGTTCAAGCGCCACCATGGATATCTTCTCCTCATCCCGGCGCCGTGCAGCTTGTTCGGCTTTTAGCTCAGCCGATGCCTTTTCGGCAGCAGCATTGCTACGTCGGGCCTGTTCCTTGGCCTGGGCCAGCTCCGCTCGAAGAACTTCAACGGTGGCAGCACCATCTGCAGCCATGCATACTCCAGCATACAGATTTTAGCGTCATGCTTATACCACAAAAATGTGTGGGGATTGCACCGAATACATACCTTGCGACTCGTCAAGACGCATATTGATTAATGCAAGATCATCCCCTGTCACATCAATCTTCCACTGCAGCTCGGCAATTTCCATAGTCCGGGAAGTGGCTAAGGGGGAAGCAGCCTGTGTTCAAGTTTATCAGGTTAGTCCTCAAGCGATCCTTTTCGATCCTCTGTTTGCTTCCTCGGGGAAGACAACCCGAGTCTCAGGGGCTACTACCTATACAGAGGCACATCTTCACAAATGAAACATAGCTAAGAACATTATGTCACAAACCTCAAAGCCCTTCAGTAGGCTCATGAAGGCTTCATTTAAACCGCTCTTCGCGGACAAAATCTTCTCAATCACTGTACCCATCAAGGTACGCTGCTCCCCCGAGACAGATGCTTTCCGCAACATGTCCCGCAATATATCCGGAGTCTCCAGGTCTCCGGAAGCCGCTCTAGGAGCAAAACCATCCTTTGAAGGAATCGGTTCACCCGTCTCCAGAATCACTGTCGGCTGTGAGCCAGACTGTCTGGGGCCTTTGTTATCATCAGCCCCACAATCCCGGATGGCCGGAGATCCACCTTCGGGTACTGCCTCTTCTGCCCCCTGTGTAACTTGTTGATTAAGAGGGACCCTCCGCGATGACACTTAAGAGTCATCCGCCTTATTGGGCGAAGAGGTTGGAGGAGGCGTTTCGCTCTCCATCATCTCTGGGAGGAGACTTCCCAAAGAAGAGGATCGCCCAGAAAAACTCTGTGCCGACCTGTAAAAATGCATGAACGCGTTACGTATATCTTCGGTAACAGCAACGGAGCAGGACACTATCAAAGTACTCCGGATTCACTTACGGTTTGGCAGAGGACTTATCCCCTTGTTGGAGTTGTTCAACGGCGTCGCTTTCCAAACTCAAGCCGCTCGATGGTGGCACCTTGCCCTTCTTGGAAGACCGCCCCTCCCAGTCTTCGGAGGCGGCCTTTTTCCTCCTGCTTGGAGAAGGGATACTGGGTCCTCTTCCGCCTCTGTCCTCAGGCGAGGAAAGGTCGATGTCTCTGGACTCAGTGTCCGACTTACCTCCGGAACCATGGTCATACTGGGTCTTCTCAGTCTCCTCTTTACCCTCCCTTACCGGCGCCTGGTATGGTGCCAAGGCTAGCATCCTTGTTAGCACAGGAATAACCGAGTCTTCGGCAAGGGGAGCCGGACACCTAATCCGTTCCACCTTCTTTATCCAGCCCTAAAAAAGGATGATATTGTTGGTATCTTGCCGCTGGGTATCTGACTATAAGGTATTCGGTAAACGGGTACTTACCGGGGTATCCGGATGGTTACAGTCTAGGCCGACATCTTCGGTGGTGTCCGGCCATTGCCTTCATTTCCCGAAGAATAATCCCCACATTCCTTCGTGCGTTGTGCCGAAGAAGTGTTGAAGAGTCCGCGGCCCTTCTGGATTGAACTCCCATAAGCGGAGAGGCCGTCGCTGGCACGGCAGGGTCCGACGAACTAGCATTACTTGAACGACGTTGGCTATGTTGATATCCCTCTCAATGAGGCTTCGGACGCGACTTTGCAGAGTTAGCACATCATTCGTTGATCCCTAATCCAACCCCTTGTTAATCAACGATGCAAGCTGAATTGGGGGGCTGGATCGGAATGCGGGCGCAGTTGCCCACTTGGAGCCGCAGGGCTCGGTGATATAGAACCACCCTTGCTGCCACAGATCGGAAGATTTGGCGAAGGATCCTTTCAGCCAAACGGCACTAGCAAGCACCGCCGCACTCGGCCTGCTCCCCCTCTACCACTTGCGGCTTCACATCGAAGGTCTTGAGACACAAGCCGAAGTGCGGAGGAGTTCGGAGGAAGGCTTCGCACGTGACGATAAACGCCGAGATAAGAAGAATAGACTCCGGGGCCAGATCGTGAAAGTCTAGCCCATAATAGAACATGAGCCCTCGGACGAAGGGGTTAAGTGCAAACCCCAACCCGCGGAGGAAGTGGGACACGAACACGACCCTCTCGCCGGATCTGGGGGTGGGAATAACCTGCCCCTCGGCAGGAAGCCGATGATGGATTTCAGCGGTCAGATACCTCGCCGCCCGAAGCTTTGCAATGTCTTCCTCCGCAATAGAAGAAGCTACCCACTGGCCTTGACGGCTGGATCCGGACATGATTGGGGCTTGAGGCAACCGAAACCCGGGTGTTGGAACTCGGGGTAGCAGGGGTCGAGGAAGAAGCAAGCGTGAAAGAAAAAGACGGGTCTGTACCCCTATATAAAGGCTGCGAATATCAAACGTCTCCTCCTGGGCCTCGAAACCTGCCTATTCCCAAGGAGTTGTACCCAAGCGACGGTTGGGTTACCCACGTCTGGGTTGGCAAGAATCCCCTAAAGAAGGGGAGACACGATCTCCGCTTGGATAAGACATGCCAATAAAACCGCGTCTCGAGACGTGGGACGATGAGCCTGCTAACGGTTCGAAAATAATGGCCGAGCAGGCGTGATGTCATATTACCAAAAATTATCAGCGGATTGAACTCGTGAAATATTATATCCTCTGCAGTTGTGTATACAGGTCCGGATACAATCATTATATCTGAAGACTATCTTGGAGTTCGGAAAGGGGGACCCGCCTTGCAATGCCGAAGACAATCTGCGCGCTGGACTCCTTGTCATTGAAGCCAGGTTCAGGGGCTACTGAGGGAGTCCTGGACTAAGGGGTCCTCGGGCGTCCGGCCTGTTATCCATGGGCCGGACTGATGGGCTGTGAAGACATGAAGGGCAAAGAATGTACCCGTGTCCGGATTGGACTCTCCTTGGCGTGGAAGGCAAGCTTGGCGGCCAACTATGAAGATTCCTTCTTATGTAACTGACTCTATGTAACCCTAGATCCCTCCGGTGCCTATATAAACCGGGGGGCGTAGTCCGGATAGCATATTCATTACCATAGTCATACAGGCTAGGCTTCTAGGGTTTAGCCATTACGATCTCGTGGTAGATCAACTCTTGTAATACTCATATTCATCAAGATCAATCAAGCAGGAAGTAGGGTATTACCTCCATAGAGAGGGCCCGAACCTGGGTAAAACATCGTGTCCCCCGTCTCCTGTTACCATCGATCCTAGACGCACAGTTTGGGACCCCTACCCGAGATCCGCCGGTTTTGACACCGACAGCGGGCGTGCTTGACGGAGGAGCAACGCGCTCTCCCCCAGTACGCCACCGACAACCACGCGTCGTGGGTGGCGTACTTCCAGCACCGGCAGGCGCAGTGGCTGGCGTCCACCAACGGGGCGCCGGTGGTCGGCGGCATCCAGAACAGGGATGGGCACCGCGTGTGGTGGGGCGTCCCCGGCCGCACACTCCACGAGGTGCTGGCATACCTCGAGGGCGGCAATAACCCGCCGCTGGCATACCCTGCCGCGGAGGCCGCCCCCTCCCTTCGTCGGAGCACCGGGCAATGGGCGCCCAGGAGGTTCGGCTCCTCCTCGTCTTCCTCCTCTCAGTCCTCCTCCCACTCCTCCTCCCATTCCTCCGGCTCGCCGGCGCTGTTCGGCGTCAAGGCCGAGCCCGTTGCGGAGACGCCGCTCGGCCGACACACCCGTAGCGCTGGTATCGTCATCAACGAGGGTGGCAGGCACGGCTCCTCCGTGCTACTTCAAGCCAAAGACGGAGCCGGGGCTCACCGCCGTCAAGACGAAGCTGGGGCTCCAAGTCGGGAAGACGGAGCCCGGGCTCGCCGGCGGCGTCAAGGAGGAGGAGCTCGACGACGCGGCGGCCCTCAAATGGGTGCGTGAAGACTGGGCACGCACGGAGCTGGAGCACCAGCGGCTCGCCTACGAGCGGTTCGAAGCTCGGCGTCGTGGCCGAGACGAGGGAGGCGTCGTCGTCCTCGACGATAGCGACGATGATGACAACACGCTGCCGCCACCGGTCCGCCAGGGCGACGCCAGGCAAGGGTCCAGTAGGGGCGGCCACATCAAGAAGGAGAAGGCTGGCAACGACGACGAGGATGGCGGCGACGTCGGCGACTTCGCCGCTCGCAGCGACTTCTTCGCCCCTTAGTTGGTTTTTTTCAAATATCTTATGTAACGTCGAACATGTCGAATATATGTCAAGTTTGCCGAACTTTAGCCGAACATTTTGTCCAATTTGCCGAACTTTTCCGAATTCTGTTTTTCTAAAAAAAACCGCATCTGAGGGCGACCCTCGCCCCCACGCCGATTTTAGCGCCGGCTCGCCTCCAGGAGGTGATTTTAAGCGCCCCCTGGGGGCCCAACGGCTGGAGATGCTCTAAACCCATGGACACATATATGATTGTTCAACCAATTTATATGCACTGGAGCATGTGCACGTAGTTCAAATTTGAATTATGCACATAAATACCTAGAAAACCCAGTTAATGTATAAAAATGTCCAAACGAACCTCGAAAAATTCCAAAAGTTAACACAACACTCCTGTTGTTCTATGTTGACACTAGAATTTTTTTGAAAGTAATAAGAGGCAACGGTATCGTTTAATCCCCAAAGGTGGCAAGTTCCACACCGAAACCATCAAGCTTGTTGTGACAAGCTCTGGTTTGTGAGAAGCTTATACCCAAACCTGCCCCAAATGGGACAAAATTTTTACCACGACGTGTTCATGCCGCTCCATGATAGCATGCCAAGTTTCATGAATTTCAGACGGGTTTTGGATTTACTAGAATTACAAAAGGAGGTACCTCAATGTTTGTCAGAGAGCCACGGCGCCGTGGTGTTCGAAATTCATCCCCATTTCTTGCATGGGACATTAGCATAAACCCATGGACGCATATATGATTTTACAACCCATGTTCGTGCACCGGAGCATGTGCATGTAGTTTAATTTTGAATTGTGCACCTGAAATGGCTAGAAAACCAATTTAATGTATAAGATGTCCAAACAAACCCTGAATAATTCCAATTTTATTACGACACACATATAGTTGCATGTTCACTGCAGATAAAAGTTCTAGCAATTCAAACACCACCCATTGCCGATGTGACCCCATCATGTAATTCAAATCAAGATGAAAAATCAAGTAGATCCCACACAGTTTATAATCACCAACCGTGTGAGATGCAGTACAAAATATCCTGGAGCACCCTCGGTGTATAGTACGCCTATGGCTTACGCGAGCAGGTGCGTCGGCTACAGTCCACAGCCGGCGTGTCAAGCACACTAGCTCGCTCCCCAAATATCATTTCACTGTTTAATCGTCGCCGGTGAAAGATGGGGACGTGGATGTCGGTGTCAAAACCGGCGGATCTCGGGTAGGGGGTCCCGAACTGTGCGTCTAGGATCGATGGTAACAGGAGACGGGGGACACGATGTTTACCCAGGTTCGGGCCCTCTCTATGGAGGTAATACCCTACTTCCTGCTTGATTGATCTTGATGAATATGAGTGTTACAAGAGTTGATCTACCACGAGATCGTAATGGCTAAACCCTAGAACTCTAGCCTACGAGTATATGGTCATGAATCTGTCCTATCCGGACTATGTTCTCCGGTTTATATAGACACCGGAGGGATCTAGGGTTACATGAGGTCGGTTACATAGGAGGAAATCTTCATAATAGGTCGCCTAGATTGCCTTCCACGCCAAGTAGAGTCCAATCCGGACACGGGTGCTGTCTTCGGTCTTCATGTCTTCACAGCCCATCAGTCCGGCCCAGTAGATAACAGGCCGGACGCCCGAGGACCCCTTAGTCCAGGACTCCCTCGGTAGCCCCCGAACCAGGCTTCAACGACGAGGTGTTCGGCGTTGCAAGGCGGGTTCCCTCTCCAAGTAATATATTCGGCCATTGATCCAATGCCGCCTCCTTGGCTTCTGTACGTTAAATAATCTCCACCCTCCACGTGTCGAGCGAATGTGGAAAGTCAGGGTATTTTGCGAATAACACCTCATCCATGCGGGGAAGAGCGCCTATTTAAAGAGATTGGATCCTAGATCCATTCAGCACCGCGCAGAAGAGATCCCCAGAGACTGCTTAGGAGAAACCATTCCAGCATGGCTAGTGTTCCCAGCTCCTCCGCTCATCCCGGCCCAGAGAAAGGCGAGTGGGAGAGGTGTTCTGTGTCTCATAGCCAATTGATAAAGTTGCAAACGCAGGGATTCCTTCCCCCTGCGGATCTAGTCCCTGTTCAAACGGGGCTAGCTTCCTTCAATGAGAGGACTCAGGCAGAGGACTTCCCCAATCCGTCTGGGGGAGAGCGAGTGTGTTTTGTCCCCTTCCTGCTAAGAGGCGTTGGATTTCCAATCCATCCGTTCCTCCGAGGGCTTCTGGAGTATTACGGCCTCCAGCTGCACAACTTCACTCCGGCCTCTATTCTGCACATTGCGGGTTACGTCGCTTTATGCGAATTATTTTTGGGCGTCGAGGCTCATTTCGAGTTGTGGAGGAAGCTGTTCTGTCTCGTCCCGCGCAATCAGGAAGGGTCGATATTTGAAGTGGGCGGAGCCAAAGTATGGCGCGTCGCCAATACCGGATATCTATCCGGCACTCCAAGGAAGGCGCGTGATGAATGGCCCTCCGAATGGTTCTATATTGAGGACGTCGCGCTTCCCGACCCGGTTCAAAAGGGTCTTCCTGAATTTGCATGCGTCCCGCTGAAGAAACGCCATAGTTGGCGTCCCCGGAGCCTTGAAAAGGAGGACGGCGCGGAGGTTTGTCAGCTGATGAGCAAGATAAAAGAGCTCGCTCAGTCCGGGCTCATAGTTATTGAGACTATGGCGATCTCCATAGCGCGAGGGGTGCAACCACTCCAATACAGAGGGCTTCCAATGTGGCACTACAATGGGGAGGATGACGCCTCTCGCTGCGGCCGGAAAGGTCCGGACACCCCTGCCACTTTGGCTAAGATATTAGCCGAACTGTTCAAAGGGGAGGCAAAGGAATTTCTTCGCATCAAACTCAGAGATGGGTACTCTATGTATAATCCTCCCAGTTGGGTAAGGCCCAACCCCTCTGTTTTTGCTCCTTCCATCTGCGAATTGCCTTTGATAAATTTCTAGCTTGTTTGCTTATGACAGCACTGGCGAAAGGTCACCGAGGGATTTCGTAGTCCTGCCCCGCAGCCGGAGGATCACAACCGGGAGCTTGATCCTAGGTTTGAAGAGGATCCGGATATATTTGTGGTGCTCGCGGAGGGGGTGTTTCACCAGACGAGCTATGATGGCACAGAAGTGGCCATCATCGCCGACTATCCTGGTCTTCTTCCTGCTTCACAGGTAAGTAATCAAGAAACACCTTCTCTGAAAGGGTGCTCTTACTCTGCCTCACCCACCGCATTGTCGCGCCTTCTACAGGGGAGGCGTTCGGTGATACTGAGGAAATCGGTTCCTGCGCCGGACAGATCTTCGAAGAGGAGGGTCGTTGAAGGCACCGCCAGGCCTTCATCGACGAGGTACGGATAAATATATTTTTCAGTGGCTGTATCCAACTGTGACCTATGCGCCTGTTTGATTACAGGAAAAAGGTTCGTCGAACTGTGTCCGGGGGTCCGACTAGCCCCGTTCCCAACAACCAAGATTTAGATCCGGTCGGGGAGACGGGGGCCGATGTAGGAACAAAGCCGGACTGAAGTAGAGAGCACCATGAATCATCGGCGCTGCAGGGCTGTTTTACGAGACCCGAAGTTCTCGGACGAGGCATTTAATGCCTTTAGCTCGGGCGACGCATACATCCGAGCTGCTCGAGACGGGCTTAGAAAAGCCACGAGGCAATATCTAACAGATGTGCAGGTAAGCTTACTTTGTCAAAAAAGGATAACCTATTCCAGTAGCCCCCGGGACTGAAAGCAGTTGGTACAACTGATTTAAGGACCGTTGTATGACCAGGTTCTTACAGAGAAGAACAACCTGCTATCCCAAGAGCTGGAACAATGTCGAACGCAGCTAAATGCTGCTACTGCCGAACTGAAAGATTTCAAGAAGGCGTCACCTGGTAATATTCCCCTCCAACGAGAAAATATACTTATATGCCCAGAATACTAACAGTCTTGCTTATACCATGACATAAAGGTCAGGGGGACTCAAAGAGGCATTGGAAGTCGCGCAAGCGAATGAGCAAGAAGCCAAAAGGCTACAAGCTACAGGCGATCATGTGCTGAAGCAGGCCATTATTGAGAAAAACCTGCTCTAGGATTGCAAGACCCAACTAGGCGAAGAGCTGAAAGATGTGCGGGCCCAGCTAGCCGATTCCGTGAAGGAGAACAAGAAGCTGCTGGGCGGCATATTCAGTACGTATCTGAACTATTTTGAAAGTAGTTCAGAAGTGGATGAAACTGATATAGTTGTGATCGCAGGTATATTGACGGGTCGTCCTGAAGAGGAGGTGTCCGGATCATCGAGTGATCTGCTGCAAGGGCTATTGCGAGTGCACGAACAGGCTCGCCTGGCGATGCGGAGTGTTGCCAAGGCTCTATGGCCATCCGCCTCCCCTCCAGGAAGTATGGAGGAGCTTGTAGAGCTGTTTAAAGGAGCGCGGCGACGTATCCGGCTATGGAAGATATCGGTCTGCCGAGAGGGTGCGCGAGAGGCTTGGGCCATGGTGAAAACTCGGTACACCAAGCTTGATCCTAATCACATGGCGCGGGTCGGGACGGTAGGGTTGAATGGGGAAGAAATTCCCGTCAGTTTAGTATATGACCAAGTAGAGGTGGCCGCCAAATATTCCCAACAGGATTGTAAATTAGACTGCCTGTTAGATGGTATAGAGGCAGAAGTGTTTGAGTCCAAGTGACTATGTACTTTCCTCACCATGTGGAATTTCTAGCCGAATTGTATATCATTTGTCATGGCAGACCTTTTCGCTTTGACCTCCGGACCCGAAGGTGCGGAGTGTTTCCGAATACCGTCAAGGCCGAATAGGCCGGGGTATGCGTGGAAAACTAAGCGTAGGGGTCATAGTTGCTTGAACAGGCAAGTTGTATCCGGCTAGTTATGTTATATTACATTGAGATTGTAAGAAACATCTTCCAGGGAGAATAGATCCGTTAAGCGTTCCTTTCCCTGGGTGTGCAGGCATTAGTAGACATGTCCGAATTGTGATGTGAAAATCACAGTGTGTATAACTTCTGGGGGTTCACAATAGAGTGAGTGCAAAAAAATATTTTTCATCCACCGACCGAATTTTCCCTTAAGAACGCTAGCTTTCGGCTTCACCCAGTCTGAGGTACACATCCGGATGACCCGACAGTAACAATCGCAGAGGTGCTCCCTTTACTACCTAGCCGAACAATCGGGAACGTAGGGGTAAGCACAGGAGCCAAGCAACCCAGCTAGGCCAAAACTTAAGTCCTATCGATGTATATAATGGTGAAGAAAAGACATACGGGAGAGACGCGTATGTGTGATGAGCTTAATGCTCGGCAAGTAATATTAACTAGCTTCTGTTAAAAGAAGCCCCCAGGTATAATGGGCGTATGTTTGTAAAAATGTGTACGCCAGCAGTATTCGGTCAAGCCGAATGAGAGCTTTTAAAGCGAAAAAATTGTGTAAAAGGGGGAAAGAGCTATGGAATTGTAGGGGAGAAGGAGACTAACAAGGGTTCGGCGCTAGGCATAGAACTTTCGGAGTCTGGCCGCATTCCAGGGGTTCGACTCTAGGCGATTGTCGGATGCGTCACGAAGACGGTACGCTCCTCCGGTAAGAACTTCATCAATTATGAAGGGACCCTCCCCTTTGGGCTTGAGTTTGTCCTTTTTCTTCTCCGGCAAGCGTAGAACGAGTTCGCCGACGTTGTAAATCTTGGCCCGTACTTCTTTGCTTTGATATCTTCGAGCCTGTTGTTGATAAAATGCTGAATGGGCTTTGGCGACGTCGCGCTCCTCCTCCAGGGCATCTAGGCTGTCCTGCCGATCCAACTCGGCCTCTTTCTCTTCGTACATACGCACTCGAGGTGAGTCGTGTATAATATCGCAGGGCAATACAGCCTCTGCACCGTACACCATGAAGAAGGTGTGTATCCGGTAGTACGGTTGGGCGTGGTCCGCAGCCCCCAGAGTATGGTGTCAAGCTCCTCGACCCAGTGCTTGTCTGATTCTTTCAAAGACCGCACTAGTCTGGGTTTGATGCCGCTCATAATAAGACCATTAGCTCGCTCGACTTGACCGTTTGTTTGCGGGTGGTAGACAGAGGCGTAATCGAGCTTAATGCCCAGATTAGCACACCAGGTTTTCACCTCATCAGCTGTGAAATTTGAACCGTTATTGGTGATGATGTTGTGCGGTACACCGTAGTTGTGTACCACATCGGATATAAATGCAATCACCGGTTCGGACTCGGCCGTTTTAACTGGTCTAGCCTCTATCCACTTGGTGAATTTGTCCACCATCACCAACAGATATTTTTTCTTATGGCTTCCCCCTTTAAGGGGTCCGACCATGTCCAAGCCCTATACCGTAAAGGGCCATGTAATGGGGATTGTTTGTAGAGCGGTTGGGGGCATATGGCTTCGGTTGGCGAAGAGTTGGCATCCGACACAGCGCTGGACAAGGTCCTGTGCGTCTGCCCATGCCGTAGGCCAGTAAAATCCTGTACAGAAGGCCTTGCTGACAAGTGCCCGGGCTGCGGCGTGATGCCCACTGAGACCGGCGTGAATTTCTGCCAAGAGTTGCCGCCCCTCCTCCTCGGAGATACACCTTTGAAGGACTCCAGTAGTGCTTTTCTTGTAGAGCTCTCCTTCATGAACTTTATAGGCCTTCGAACGCCGGACTATGCGGCGAGCCTCGTTCTGATCTTCTGGGAGCTCCTTCCTATTAAAGTAGGCCAAGAATGGTTCGGTCCACGGGGCAATTACTGCCATGATGAGGTGGGCCGATGGTGCTACTTCGGTGGTTGAACCTCCGATGATATCAGCGTGTTCGTTATCTGTGTTTGTGTTCGGAACGGGACTGTCGTTGCTATCTCCCCCTTGCCATACCACGGATGGCTTAAAGAGCCTTTCGAGGAAGATGTTAGGTGGGACGGGGTCGCGCTTAGTGCCGATGCGAGCAAGGACGTCTGCCGCCTGGTTACTTTCGCAGGCGATGTGATGAAATTCGAGTCTCTCGAACCGAGCCGACATCTTCAAAACGGCATTGCGATAAGCTGCCATCTTTGGATCTTTGGCTTCAAAGTCTCCATTAATTTGGGATATTGCGGGGTTTGAGTCCCCGCGCACCTCCAGGCGTTGTATGACCATTGATACGGCCATCCGGAGGCCATGTAGCAAGGCCTCGTATTCGGCTGCATTGTTGGAGTCTGTGTATAATATTTGGAGTACGTACTGGACGATATCTCTTTAGGGAGTTCGGCTTCTGTCCATTCGGCGACGAAGTCAGCCAGTACCTGGGATTTGATGGCTCAACGTGGTTTGTACGTGATGTCGAATGGCAGGAGCTCAATGGCCCATTTGGCAATCCGGCCCGTTGCATCCCGGTTGTTAATTATATAATTGAGGGGTACTTCGGAGGCCACCGTGATAGAGCACTCCAGAAAGTAGTGTCGCAATTTTCGAGATGCCATGAAGACTGCATATGCTATTTTTTGATAATGGGGGTACCGGGATTTGCATGGTGTGAGGACGGTGGATACGTAGTATACCGGCTTCTGGAGCGGAAATTTGTGTTCGTCCTGTTCTCGTTCGGCGATGAGTACGGCGCTCACCACCTGGTGTGTTGCCGATATGTATAAGAGCATTGGTTCGCCGGCGTTTGGTGCGGCCAGGATTGGGTTGCTTGCCAGAAGGGATTTTATTTCCTCCAGTTCGGTCGTCGCCGCGTCTGTCCACTCGAAGTTATCGGTCGCCGTAGAAGGCGATAGAGCGGCAGCGCCTTTTCTCCCAACCGGGAGATAAAGCGGCTTAAAGCTGCCACGCACCCAGCGAGTTTTTGGACCTGCTTGAGTTCGGTTGGCGTAGCCAGTAGAGCTTGGATTTTGGCTGGATTTGCTTCAATTCCTCTATTGGAAATGATGAAGCCCAATAGTTTACCAGCAGGGACGCCGAAGACGCACTTTTCCGGGTTAAGCTTGATGACGTTTGTGCGGAGGTTGTCGAATGTGAGACGCAAGTCGTCTATTAGTGTTTCGACGTGTCTAGTTTTGATGACGACGTCGTCCACGTAGGCCTCCACTGTTTTGCCGATCTGTTTCTCGAGGCATGTTTGGATCATGCGCTGGTAGGTGGCGCCAGCGTTCTTGAGCCCGAAAGGCATGGTGTTGAAGCAAAACGGCCCGTATGGTGTAATGAATGCTGTTGCGGCTTGATCGGACTCCTTCATTTTGATTTGATGGTATCCGGAATATGCATCAAGGAAGCACACCGAGTCGTGACCTGCGGTAGCGTCAATGATTTGATCAATGCGGGGAAGAGGGAAGGGATCCTTAGGGCAAGCCTTGTTAAGGTCTCTGAAATCAACGCATAGGCGCCAGGGTTTATCCTTCTTTGGTACCATTACCAAGTTTGCCAGCCAGTCCGGATGTTTAATGTCTTTGATGAATCCGGCCTCGATGAGTTTGGCTAGCTCCTCCCCCATAGCTTGTCATTTGGGTTCGGAAAAGTGCCGCAGAGTTTGCTTGACTGGCTTATATCCCTTTAGTATGGTGAGGCTATGTTCGGCCAACTCGCGCGGGATTCCTGGCATATCGGAAGGATGCCAGGCGAATATATCCCAGTTTTCGCACAGGAAGTCTCGTAGTGCGGCGTCGACTGCAGGGCTGAGTTGCACTCCGATAGACGCTGTTTTCTTCGGGTCTGTTGGATGGACCTGAAATTTGACTATTACTTCTGCTGGCTTGAAGGAAGTGGATTTGGGTCATTTGTCCAGGATCACATCGTCCTTATCCACGGTGGAGCATAGTGCGGTTAGTTCTTCGGCCGCAAGGACCTCAGACAATGCCTCGAGGGCCAAGGATACGGTTTATTCTCGGCGTGGAGTGCTATGTCCGGATCGCTGACGAGGGTGATTATTCCATTAGGCCCGGGCATTTTTAGCTTCATATACCCATAATGAGGTATGGCTTGAAAGCGCATGAAGGCCTCTCGCCCTAACAGGGCGTGGTACCCATTGTTGAAAGGGGCCACCTGGAAAGTTATTTCTTCGGACCGATAATTCTCCGACGTGCCGAACACCACATCAAGTGTAATTTTCCTGCACACCGAGCTTCCCGGCAGGGAATGATACCTCGAAAGGTTGTGCTGCTTTTCTCGATGCGGCTCCTGTCTGTTTCCCTCTTGTGGAGCGTGTCCTCGTAAATGAGGTTTAGTCCGCTGCCGCCGTCCATGAGGACTTTTGTAAGTCGAAAGCCGTCCACGATGGGACTGAGGACAAGGGCAGCTGGCGCTCGGACTGTTCTGTATTTAGGTTCGTCACTGGCGTTGAAGGTTATGGCCGTGTCGTTCCAGGGGTCAATTGCAGCGGCCTGGCAAACTTCGTTGAGATCGCGCAGAGCCCTTTTACGCTTGTTGTTTGAAGCGAATGTCTCGAAGACTGCCAATACTCTATTGTCGTCTTTTGCTGGAGGGTGTTGTTCTGGGGTGTCCTTGATAAGGATCTCCTCGCCGCTCTTGGCTACCTGCTGAAGTATCCAACATGCTCTAAGGCTGTGGGTTGCCACGGTATCCGGCGTCGTGTGTATTTTGCATGGGCCATTGAGCCATCCCTCCAGAACGGTGCCGTGCAACGTAATGGGTTTATGTTTTTTTACTGTTCGGCTGGGCGTGCCACGGGGGCGCATCCTTTTCGCCTGTAAGGGGAGCCGGGATGGTTCCCAGCAAGCTGCCTGAGTTTTCCAGGCGCTTTCCATCGCGCTGTACTTTTGTACGATAGTTGCTAGGTCAGCGAACTTTGGTATGCGGCGGCGATTGATGGCGTTAAGGATACCTTTGTCCGCGCAGTTGTTCCAGAATGCTGCTATCGCGTCTAAGTCGCGGCAGTCTTTTACCTTGTTTTTAACGAGGAATCTGGCCCAGAAGTGGTGCACCGTTTCCTGAGACTGTTGTTTGATGTTCCTGAGAGCATCTATGTCCAGGTGGGTGGGTGGAATTGAATCCGAACCCTGACCCGGTTTTGGATCCGGAGTTTGGAGGTCTACCGGGCCGGACAGTTCGGGCTCCAGGATATCGACTGATTTTTTAGGCTCGTCATCCGACTCTATGTTCGGAGGAAGAGACATGCTTTTCTACCATAAAATATCCGACTCTTCAAGATCGGCGATCCGAACATAGTTCATCTTCAATATAGTGGAAGAGTTGCTCTGCTCCTTGACTACCGCTATCTGATGGGTGATCCGTGGAGTTTTAATTTCTCTCTGGTCGGGTTTAAGCTCGACCCGATCGTAGTCTATAGCGACCCCCAAGGCGGCCATGCGATCCAGGAGTTTGTTCAACAACGATAACTCCACTGGATCCATGCGGGCGGAGTATTCGGGATCAACGCGGAGGCGATTTTCGATGACTTGAGAGGTCATCCTCGGCTTAAGGGCCAAGCCGGCGGTCATGACGAAGCCGCTGAGTCGGAGGGTCTGGCCTGGGGCCAGGGCTCCTCCGGAGATGATATTATCCTTGACAACAAGGCGAGCCATCAACCCTCTTGGCGACGGCACAGTGGAACTCTCAATGAAAGCACCAATGTCGGTGTCAAAACCGGCGGATCTTGGGTAGGGGGTCCCGAACTGTGCGTCTAGGATCGATGGTAACAGGAGACGGGGGACACGATGTTTACCCAGGTTCGGGCCCTCTCTATGGAGGTAATACCCTACTTCCTACTTGATTGATCTTGATGAATATGAGTGTTACAAGAGTTGATCTACCATGAGATCGTAATGGCTAAACCCTAGAAGTCTAGCCTACGAGTATATGGTCATGAATCTGTCCTATCCGGACTATGTTCTCCGGTTTATATAGACACCGAAGAGATCTAGGGTTACATGAGGTCGGTTACATAGGAGGAAATCTTCATAATAGGTCGCCTAGCTTGCCTTCCACGCCAAGTAGAGTCCAATCCGGACATGGGTGCAGTCTTCGGTCTTCATGTCTTCACAGCCCATCAGTCCGGCCCAGTAGATAACATGTCGGACGCCTGAGGACCCCTTAGTCCAGGACTCCCTTAGTGGACCCGCGTCGTGAGGGCAACTTCTGTGGCCCACTCCGACGAGAGCGTGGACGCAATCTATGACCGGGCGGCCAGGGCAGCCCAAACGGCCGCTGTTGCTTCTGAGGTGGCGGCAGCAACATCTGCCTTGGGGATAGCAACTGGCGAGAGCGGCACAACAGCTGTCCATTCCGCAGCGGTGGCCTTAGCCCTGATGGAACCCACCCACGACCACGTCGAGGCCGCCCACGCCTAGATCGTGGCGGTCACCGCACGAATCGAATGAAGCTTCTCCGACAATGGTCAGCAGCCCACGGCCGAAGAGTTGGCAATTGCCGAAAGCGTTCGAGCAGCCATCCGTTCCTCCGCCGCATACCTTGCCGTGACGGAGCCCGTCCAAGCCCAGATCGTAGTCGCCCATGCCCAGCTCATGGCGGCCTTTTCCAAAGAGATGGCGGATGCGAATGACGAGATGCTTGCCGAGTATGGTGCGATGGATGCCATGGATCCCCTTCCCCAGGAGATTGTCGGGCACGAGCTGGACATGGACGTGGTGGCGGAGATCGACGAGCACCATGAGGGAGTAAAGAAGCTGTCAACAGATCAGATTCGTGCAAATATTATATTCTCTCTGCGGTTGTGTATGGTGTGTGTAACAGGTCTGGATACAATCATCACATCCGAAGACTATCCTGGAGTTCGGAGAAAGGGGAACCCGCCTTGCAATGCCGAAGACAATCTGCGCACCGGACTCCTCGTCATTGAAGCCAGGTTCAGGGGCTACTGAGGGAGTCCTGGACTAAGGGGTCCTCGGGCGTCCGGCCTGCTATTCATTGGGCCGGACTGATGGGCTGTGAAGATACGAAGGCCGAAGACTATATCCGTGTCCGGATTGGACTTTCCTTGGCGTGGAAGGCAAGCTAGGCGACCAGCTGTGAGGATTCCTTCTTATGTAGCCGACTCCATGTAACCCTAGATCTCTCGGGTGTCTATATAAACCAGAGAGCGTAGTCCGGATAGGACACATTCATTACCATATACGCATAGGCTAGACTTCTAGGGTTTAGCCATTACGATCTCGTGGTAGATCAACTCTTGTAACACTCATATTCATCAAGATCAATCAAGCAGGAAGTAGGGTATTACCTCCATAGAGAGGGCCCGAACCTGGGTAAACATCGTGTCCCCCGTCTCCTGTTACCATCGATCCAAGACGCACAGTTCGGGACCCCCTACCCGAGATCCGTCGGTTTTGACACTGACATTGGTGCTTTCATTGAGAGTTCCACTGCGCCGTCGGCAAAGGATTCGATGGCCCCTTCGATGGTCAGTAATGGCGCCGTTCAGGGAGAAACCTTTCTCCCCGGACAAACCATTGTGTTCGGCGATGTCGTACTACGGGCCAACTCGCTTGGCCATCTGGAGCAGGTCGATAGCCACGCCCCTGGCCATCAGGCCAGATTTGGAAGCTTGAACTGCGTCGCAGGTACCCGTGGAGGCTTGATCTTCCATGGGTTCGAGACGTCGGTAGTCGCTCCCCCTCTCTCCGATGAACATGACTTAAATTCGACATCCGATCACACCCAGGAGATGGATCTTGTTGCTACAACGGCCTCAGAACCGAAGCAGATCATGCCCTCTGAGGCCACAAAGTCCACGGCGTTGGAGCTGCACACGGACTCGACATCCTGCAATACTTGCGTCAATGGAACTCCGGACTCGTCTCCGGCCACACGTTCCGAATCTGGTGCGCCTGCGGACACCGAGCTGGATCGGTTATCGATTTTTGTATTTAGCGCAACAGACTTCTTCCAGCACTCACCCTTTGGTGACGCGCTAAATTCTTTAAAGAACTTATTCTTGGAGGAGGACTCACAACCGAACTATGTTTGGTTCGAAATAGAGGCGGATGACGAGGAATTTCGCTTCCCACCCGCCACCCACTTCATAGCCACCGTCGATGACCTAACCGACGTGCTTGACTATGGCTCCGAAGACATCGACGATATGGACGACGATGCCAACAAGGAGCAAGGCCAAGACCAGCCGTTTACTGGACGCTGGACGGCAACCTCCTCGTATGACGTGTACATGGTCGATACACCTAAAGGATCTGACAACGACAAAGAAGAGCCAGACACGAATAAACCCTCTGAGACGCAGTCCAAGCACCAGCGCCCCAAACGCCGCTCTAAGCCCCGTCGCTCAAAGGACGGCAACACTGGCGCCGGAGAAAATAATACTCCGGGCGATGCCGAAAACAATGAAGACCCTATCGGGGCTACATCCGCACAGGAACATGACAGCAGGCAAGACAACCCCGACGAACAGGCCATAGAAGATGACTCGGAGGATGATAGTTACCGTCCACCCTCCGAGGAGGAGACAAGCCTTGGCAACGAAGACTTCATCGTGCCTGAGGATCCTGCCGAGCAGGAGCACTTTAAGCTTCAGCTCATAGCCACTGCAAAGAGCCTGAAAAAGAAATACAACAGCTTCAAGCTGAACAAGACCTGCTCATCGACAGAGGGACTGATGTCCTGACAGTCGAAGAATACAGCCTCAGGCGCTCAGCCAAGAGCTACCCGAAACGCAGACTGCTACCTCAATTCGATGAGGAAGCACCGGAGCACACATCTCCCTCGCGTAATGCGGAACGACCACCACGTGGTCGAGACAGGGCGGCCGACCGGCCACCCCACGGCCGGGATAAAGCGGCAACTCAAGCCGAACAGCAGCCTGCCCCACCGCCTCATAAGAATAAAGACGGAAGAGTTCGGTGTCACACGTACGACCTCCGGCAGATCCTGGACGATAGGGCAGGACACACAAGATCGATCTACGGATCGCGAGGGCGTGCTTCGAGGCACGACGACGGCTACCTATTCGGACGGGACAAAGCTAGCCACGCCCGAGCCGAATGCCGCAGACGGACTCCATCAGAGCTCCGCTGCGATGTGGCCCGCAATAGAAGCACCGCACACCCTCTCTGCTTCACAGACGAGGTGCTGGATCTTGAATTCCCCGAGGGGTTCAAGCCTGTCAACGTTGAAGCATACGACAGCACAACCGATCCAGCAGTATGGATCGAGGATTTTATTCTCCATATCCACATGGCTCGAGGAGATGACCTCCACGCCATCGAATACCTACCATTAAAGCTCAAAGGACCAGCTCGACACTGGTTAAATAGCATGCCTGAGAATTCCATCGGCAGCTGGGAGGACTTGGAAGAGGCTTTCCTTGATAACTTCCAAGGAACTTATATCCGGCCACCGGATGCCGATGACTTAAGCCACATAGTTCAACAACCTGGAGAATCAGCCAGAAAATTCTGGACTAGGTTCCTGACCAAAAAGAACCAAATCATTGACTGTCCGGATGCTGAGGCCCTAACAGCCTTCAAACACAGCATCTGCGATGATGGCTAGCACGCCACCTCGGCCAAGAAAAAACCGAAGTCTATGGCAGCCCTTACGGCACTTATGACCCGCTTTTGCGCAGGAGAGGGTAGTTGGCTGGCTCGCAGCACAAACACAGCCAACGAAACAGACCCCACCGAGGCCAAAAGTAGCACCGGCAAGCTCTGGCGCAACAGACACAAACGCCGAAGCAATGGCGATAACACCGATGACACTACAGTTCATGCCGGATTCAGTGGCTCCAAGTCCGGCCAGCGAAAGAAGCCCTATAAAAGGAGCAGCGGATGACCATCCAGCTTGGACCGCATACTCGATCGTCCTTGCCAGATACACGGCACCCCAGACAAGCCGGCCAACCATACTAACAGAGACTGCCGGGTCTTTAAACAAGCTAGCAAGATAAACAGCAGAAGCAAGGACGGGGAATCACAGAGCAAGGACGATGACGAGGAACCCCGGCAGCCGAACACCGGAGGGCAGATGAAATTTCCCCCTCAAATCAAAACGGTGAACATGATATATGCTACGCACATCCCCAAAAGGGAGCGTAAACGAGCACTTAGGGACGTCTACGTGGTAGAGCCAGTCGCCCCAAAATTCAACCCACGGTCATCATTCCCGATCACCTTCGATCGGGCGAGATCACCCAACCAGTATCCGCCATGGCGGTTCAGCCGCACTAGTCCTCGGCCCAATTATTGACGGGTTTCACCTAACACGAGTCCTGATGGACGGTGGTAGCAGCCTCAACCTGCTTTATCAGGACATAGTGCGGAAAATGGGCATTAACCCCTCGCGGATCAAACCAACAAAGACTACCTTTAAAAGAGTCATACCAGGCGTGGAGGCCCGTTGTACGGGCTCAATAACGCTGGAGGTAGTATTCGGTTCACCGGATAACTTCCGAAGTGAAGAACTAATCTTCGATATCGTCCCATTCCGCAGCGGCTATCACGCCCTGCTCGGACGAACCGCATTCGCTAGATTCGACGCGGTACCACATTATGCTTATCTCAAGCTCAAGATGCCCGGTCCACGTGGCATCATTACAGTAAATGGAAACACGGCCCTCCGTACAGCAGAACACACTGCCGCCCTAGCAGCAGAAGTACAGAGCGGTCTTCTCAAGCAGCATTATAATGCGGCCGCCGAGTCCCTGGACATCGTCAAGAGGGTCCGGACAACACTACAGCAGGACAGCTCGGCCCGTCGCGAGCCGAATTAGCAACTCGGCCTCCGTCCCAGCCCCGATGAGGCAATCCATTACTACCGCGCGTACATAAACGACGCACTCAAAACCCCATGGGTATTGACGAAGGCATAACTCGTTCGCGATCCACAGTACGGCTTGACCGACCCGGGGATTTGCATGCTTTTACTTTTTCCTTTTTACGGGGTTCCTTATCTTTTCGAGGTCTACACGGACAAACCCGCCGGCAGAACACAGCAAGGAGGCAAGGAGCTCTGGCTTACAAGGGAATCCCCAGGTGGTCTCTATTAAATTATTGCCATAATTGCCTTTCATACTCGCATGTAGCTCGCCCTTGGTGGCGGCGTGTTAAATAACCTTACTTGCTTCTCGCATTACTTGTACAAAGTATGCCTCGATGTACTAGTTACACCATAATGGTGAATACACGGTAGCCTCCGCTTATTACTTCATTTTCCCATTTCCTCACCTCGGTATTAATTACTCATTGCACATGTACACCATGGTACGTATTACTACGCCAGGGGCTTCATTACACCCCGCATCACGGCAATAAAAGTCCGAACACTTTACAGTATAGTTCGGCACCCCGAACTTATAGCATTATATGCATCGGCTCCGAATCATGTCTTTGGTCAATAGTTGGGTTGCCCGGCTCCTGTGCTTACTACCTTACGTTCCGCTACATCGGCTAGGGTAGTAAAGGGAGAACTACTGCGATTGTGTCCCGGTTCTTCCGGACGAGCACCTCAGTAGAGAAAGCCAAAAACTGACTGTCATGATGCGGCGAGAGCCGGTCAGCTGTTCGAGAGATACCAAATCGTTGGAGATTTTTTCCGCTTCTCGCGAAGAATCGGTTCTCCCGATTAGGCGTGAATAAACGCCCCTAATTCGGCCTTCCGAACACAAGGGGCTTCGCCAACTTTCTTAATTGTCAAACTCCTATGGCTAAGTGAGGGCGGTAAAGGCCGCATAGTCTGATTGCCTTGTTCGTTGCGCTAAACACCTCCTTTAAGGACCAGAATGTGGAGTAAAGAGTGTTTAGATTCATCCCGAACACCCCTGTACTATCTACGTGGGGGCAGAAGCCGACGACTGGTCAACCCTCAGATTTATGAAATGGCCGCATATGAGGTAAAATTTAAATCATAAGCATTATACTACATAACATACTTGTTCCATTTTATAGGACAAGGTAATATACATGTTCTCATGGGAATAGAACATCCTTCGAACATTGCTCCGCCACAAGGCGGGACCCCTCCAGAACACCATCGAAATAGTGCTCGGGTCGACGATGCTCCTTGCCTTTCGGCGGTCCCTCGGTCATCAGCTTCTTGGCATCCAGCTTCGCCCAATGCGTCTTGACGCGGGCAAAGGCCATACCCGCACCTTCAATGTAGACCGGCCGCTTCACGGCTTTGAGCCGCGGACATGCACTCACAAGCAGCTGCACAAGTCTGAAGTAGCTGCTCGGTATAGGATAGGTAGGCCACAGCCGGACTATCAGGTCCTTCATGGCTAGCTCTGCCAACCTGTGCAGCTCGACCAACTTCTTTAGCTGGTCGCTGAAGGGCACCGGATGCTCGGATCCCAGATGTTGGGACCAGAACAGCTTCTTCGTAGACATCCCTTCTTCGACTCTATAATGCTCGGCAGCATCTGACATACTGTGCGGCAGATCCGTAAACACCCCTGGAAAATCCAAATTCAGGATAAGTACATGGAAAACG
This sequence comes from Aegilops tauschii subsp. strangulata, assembly GCF_002575655.3. NCBI lineage: Eukaryota > Viridiplantae > Streptophyta > Magnoliopsida > Poales > Poaceae > Aegilops > Aegilops tauschii. Next base: position 495,147,381 of record NC_053039.3, read on the forward strand.
TTTCTTCTACATACCTGCTACGCATGGTGACAGACTTACCCGTCGTAATCTTCTTGGCCGCCTGAATTTCCTGGAGGGCGTTTTGGGCTTCGGCTCGTGCATCCTGCACGTTCTGGCAGGTCTTGGCCAATTCGGACTCTTGCGCCTTATAATTAGGCTCCAAGGATTCAAATCTCTCTATCGCACTCTGGAGCTCTTGCTGCGCCTCGCCAACCCGGGCCTCGTGCTTCTCGCGCGAGGCGCGTTCCTTGGCCGCCTTGTCCTCGGCCTCGGCTAGTGCCTTTTTAAGGGCTGCCACCTCGGTCATGGCCCCAAATAAAGTTTATGCCAATTTAGTCCATTCGGACTATTCATTTTCTAGAAATATACCTACAGGTTACTGCATACCTTGGTTATCCTCCAGCTGCTTCTTCACGAGGCCGAGCTCCTCCTCGGTCCGCTCCAGTTTCTGCTTTAGTCCGGAGACCTCCGCAGCATGAGCAGTGGCTGCCTTAAGCGATACCCACTTATTCACATAGACAACTCATGTTAGACTCCTGCGATATTTCTTCTCGATCCTCTGTTCGGCTTTTCTTCATGAACACCAAACAGAGCATCAGGGGCTACTGTCTATACTGTGATATTTTTTACAATCACTTACCTCAAAGCCCGTTAGAAGGCTAGTGCAGGCTTCGGTCAGTCCGCTTTTGACGAACTGAACCTTCTCTATCACCGACTCCATAAGGACACGAGGTTCATCCACAATAGAGGCGCCTCGTAGCGCCTCCAGCAGATTATCCGGCGCCTCTGGTTGGACAGAGGTCACCGGTGGAACAGGCACATTCCCTCCTTGAAGGGAACACCGTTTGCGGGACCCTGGAGCCATGTAGATCTCCGGGATGGTATCCGGCTGAGGTCCAAAGGGAACTCGGGCCCCGTCACCAGTTCCCACGGGGACTTTTTTCCCCACATGTCCGGCGGCCGAAAAATCATCCTGGGACGTCACCCCGATGATCTCCGGAATCTCCCCCGGCCTGGGAAAGTCTTTTTGGACACCACCTCATCATCACCCTTGGGTGAGACGGAATGAGCAGGTGGCGGAGATGTGCTAGCCCTCTCCTTCGAGCCCAGCGAATCCTCAGTCGAGGACTGCGGGGAGTCATCACGTGCCGAACTTCAGTAACAAAGCTTACAATATGTCAATACTATAAAACAGGAAGGCCATACGTTTGCGGATTCTGGTACTTACGAAGCGGCCCGAGGCTTGGTCCGGCGAGGTCGTTCCGGACTGCTATCAATATCCCACATGGAGTTATCCGTTTGGGAGCCTTTAACCTTCTTGGGCGCTTTCGCCTCCGGATCTGGGGGAGCCGCCCTCTTCTTCCTCCCCACCTCAGGTGGGGAATCGTTTTCTTCTTCTTCCTCTTCGTCTCATCATCGGATGAAGAGGAAGTCTCATCCTCGGACGACATATCCGGAGTGCCTTTTTGGCAAGGGCCTTTCTTGGCCCCTTTGGCCGCTTTCTTGGCCGTCTTCTCCCGCATGTCATACGGCGCCGGAAACAACATCTTCGTCAGAAGTGGGAATTCTTCCTCCTCAGGAAGCGGAGCTGGACAGCTAATCTGCTCCGCCACCTCGATCCAGGCCTGGTAAAGTAGATGGAGGAGCTCAGTATCCATCCTCAAAATATGCTGGTGAAGGGTATACCTCGAAAGCATTAAAAGACTTACCGAATTGGCCTAGCGCTTTGAGCTAAGCCCACGATTTTCAGTTGTGGGCGGGGGCGTCTCGCCCGCCTTGAAGAGCGCTTTCTAGATGCCTTCATGCATCGTGCCGAAGTGCCCTCGCAGCGTTTGGTGCTCGGCGGGGTCGTAATCCCACAAATAGCAAGTCCGGCGTTGACACGGAAGGATCCGGCGAATGAGCATGACCTGGATCACATTCACAAGCCTGATCTTCTTGGTTATCATGTTCTGGACGCATGTTTGGAGCCCAGTTATCTCGTCCAGGGATCCCCAGGTCAGGCCCTTCTCTTGCTAGGAAGTGAGCCGCAACGGAACTCCGGGTCGTAATTCGGGGGCTGCTACCCAATTGGCGTCGCGGCTCGGTGATGTAAAACCACCCCGACTGCCATCCCTTCACCGTCTCCGCGAAGGAGCCTTCGGGCCAGGTGACGTTGGGCATTTTTCCCACCATGGCGCCTCCGCACTCTGCTTGTTGACCGCTCACCACCTTCGGTTTCACGTTGAAGGTCTTCAGCCATAGGCCAAAGTGAGGCGGGATGCGGAGAAAGGCCTCGCACACAATGATAAATGCTGAGATATTGAGTATAAAGTTGGGGGCCAGATCGTGGAAGTACAACCCATAGTAAAATATCAATCCACGGACAAATGGATGAAGGGGGAATCCCAGCCCACGGACGAAATGTGTGAGAAACACAACCCTCTCATGGGGCTCGGGGGTAGGGACGATTTGCCCTTTCGCAGGCAGTCGGTGAACAATCTCCTTGGCTAAATAGCCGGCCTCCCGGAGCCCCGTGATGTCCTTCTTCTTGACGGAAGAGGCCATCCACTTGCCTCCAGCTCCGGATCCGGAAATGATTGGAGTGCCTTCTCGAACGAGGAAAAACTAAAGCTTGGGCGCCGGAGCTCGAGGACGGAAGGACTGGAGATGAAGAAGGGTGTGGGAAAAGGGAGAGTGTCCTCATCCCCTTATAAAGGCCGCGAATGTCAAGCGCCTCCCCACTTGTCCTAAAAACTCGCCTATTCCCAAGAGTTGTATAAACGGCACGGTTGAGTTACCCATGACCGCATTGATGAGAATCCCGCAATAAGTGGACACGGTCTCTACCTCGACAGGACATGCCAATAGCAACCGCGTCTCGAAACGTGGGATGGCAGAAGAAAAACAGTTCGACATTATGACCGGACAAGCGCAATGTTGCGTTGTAAAGAAGCTGTCAACAGATCAGATTCGTGCAAATATTATATTCTCTCTGCGGTTGTGTATGGTGTGTGTAACAGGTCTGGATACAATCATCACATCCGAAGACTATCCTGGAGTTCGGAGAAAGGGGAACCCGCCTTGCAATGCCGAAGACAATCTGCGCACCGGACTCCTCGTCATTGAAGCCAGGTTCAGGGGCTACTGAGGGAGTCCTGGACTAAGGGGTCCTCGGGCGTCTGGCCTGCTATTCATTGGGCCGGACTGATGGGCTGTGAAGATACGAAGGCCGAAGACTATATCCGTGTCCGGATTGGACTTTCCTTGGCGTGGAAGGCAAGCTAGGCGACCAGCTGTGAAGATTCCTTCTTATGTAACCGACTCCATGTAACCATAGATCTCTCCGGTGTATATATAAACCAGAGAGCATAGTCCGGATAGGACACATTCATTACCATATACGCATAGGCTAGACTTTTAGGGTTTAGCCATTACGATCTCGTGGTAGATCAACTCTTGTAACACTCATATTCATCAAGATCAATCAAGCAGGAAGTAGGGTATTACCTCCATAGAGAGGGCCCGAACCTGGGTAAACATCGTGTCCCCAGTCTCCTGTTACCAACGATCCTAGACACACAGTTCGGGACCCCCTACCCGAGATCCGCCGGTTTTGACACCGACACACCAGTCGTAGTAGTACTCTTTGTTTTGTTTAATTAAGAGCGTCGGTCTTTAATTTGTTAGAGCAATGTTTAGGTCAGCTAGCTCTGTTTAATTGCTGAACTTGCTCGATTAAGAAGTGTGGGTGTGTTGTAGTCTCCTTATTTACCCAAATTATGCAATGACGTGGATGACCACTGTAACCAGGGAAATTCGAACCAAAATTTTTTACGTTCAAACTCATCACACATGGGTTAAGCTATCTGAATCGTTTGTGATGTTCACATATCGTACGTAGTTCTGAATAAGGGACCGTGTCTGATGACACTTTGCACGCCAGTTTTTTCGCTGGCCATTTGCAAATGCGGCTTTCGCAAACCCCTTGGTTTTTGTTAACCATTCATTGGTCATCTCTTTCTGACTAGTGTGACCGGTGTACATCCACGCACAATCACTCATCTTTCCTACCTACACTCTAATAGGTAAGATAGGTCCATCAGCATGTATATTCATCAGTTAATCTAGTTTGTCAATTTTATTATATCCATGCAACCTACACTCTAATAGGTAAAGATAGGTCCTAATCCCACCCGAGTATGTGTAGATTGAGTACGTTCTCCATGCTCTACCCCATTTCAAGACAAAATTTCGGCAGCACCCCTCCCCGTTGTTCTCCAAATACACGTCTCGGCAAAAATCCGAGAGAATGTGCATCCGGAGAACAACGGGGAGGCGCTGCCGAAATTTTGTCTCGGAATGGGGTAGAGCATGGAGAACGTAACCAATCTACACATACTCAGGTTGTCCGTGGAAATTACTGGACAATCCAAATGAGTTACGGTGATAAATATGCAACTGAATGCATATTTATCGATGCAACCCTTTCGGACGGGAGATGCCTAGGTTACGCGACTTAGCATGAAAATGAAATCTACTCACATGATTAAAAGAGCGTAGGAGGTGAAGGAGGATTCGTAGCTCACCCTCGGCTGTAGAGGAATTAGTCGAACAACAGCGGGATCACGGACCAAAAACTTCTACCACGATGACTCCAAGGAGATGAAATAGCACAAATCTTGCAAATTTTACCGATCGAGTCAAGAAAATTTAGGACATCACATCACATAAAGCATGGACACTTCAAACTATGAAAAAGACTTCGACCCCTCGGCGATCCTCGACCCTCGACCCCTCGGCGACCCTCGACCCCTCGGCGACCCTCGACCCCTCGAAGATCCTCGACCCTCGACCCCTCGGCGACCCTCGACCCTCGACCCCTCAGAGATCCTCGACCCTCGACCCCTCGAACATCCTCGATCCTCGACCCCTCGACCTTCTTTTGTTTCTTTTTCCACTTTTTCTACTTCTTTTTTTCATCATCATCATCATCTTCTTCTTCTTCTTCTTCTTCTTTTCTTATTATTATTATTATTATTATTATTATTATTATTATTATTATTACTTTCTTCTCCTCCTCCTCCTCCTCTTCTTCTTCTTCTTCTTCTTATTTTCTTCTCCACCCCCTTTTCTTCTTCTCCTCCTCCTCCTCCTCCTCTTCTTCTTCTTATTCCTATTCTTTTCTTCTCCTAATAATTTTTTTCTAGAACTAACCCAGAACTAACCTAGAACTAATCTAACTAACCTAACTTACACTAGTAACTAACCTAACTAAGAGTAGAAGAAAAAAGAAAAAAACTGGGGGGAGAGGCTCACCGGAGTGGGGCGGCAGGGGCGGCGGGTTGCCGGGTCGTCGGGTCGGCGGGGGTGGCGAGGCGCCGGGCCGACGGGGCCGAGGGGCGCCGGGCCACAGGGACGGGTGGTGGGGCGGCGCGGCGGGTGGTCAGGGGCGGCGAGGGTGGTAGGGGGCGGGGGCGGCAACGACGGGGTGGTGTGGCGACGGGGTAGTGGGGTGGTGCGGCGGGACGGCGGGGCGGTGGGGTGGTGCGACGACGGGGTAGTGGGGTTGTGCAGCGGGACGGCGGGGTGGTGGGGTGGTGCGGCGATGGGGTGGTGGGGCGGTGGCAGTGCGGGCGGCGTTGCGGGCAGATTGGGGACAGAGAGGGGAGAGACAGAGAGGGAAGAGAGAGGGGTGGGTCCGGGGAGAGAGAGATGCGGTTAGTTTGGATGGGGCACAGTCTTTGCCGTCAGCTAGCAGACGGCAAAGAGTTTGGGGGTGCGCCATTACAGCGTTGCCCTAAAGTGGACCCCACCCAAACTCTTTGTCGTTTGCTAGCGGACGGCAAAGGATTGGCTGACGGCAAATTGAATCTTTTCCATCAGCCAGTTCGTTGCCGTCTGCTTTTTGTAAGCTGACGGCAAAGACCTTCTTTGCCGTCAGCTAGCAGACGGCAAAGAACTGACAAACGGCAAGTTCTCTGATTCCAGTAGTGATTTAAGCTTTGAGCTCTGGCACATCTACAAATCTCTGCTTCCCTCAGCGAATAGCCTATCTATTTACTTTATGCAATTTTTATTTTTAATTGAGTCTCCATCTTCTCTTATAAATCACCAACTAGGGAGCACTATGATCGTACTTGTTCATCAAATGTAGCTAATATTCGAGTGTGTTTCATGAATGGATCAATGATTGAGCATGATGGGCTAGGGATAACTTTCTTTAGTGTTGGTGTTTTGAAAGACATGGTTGCTTGTTGATATGCTTGAGTATTGAAGTCTTCATGTCAAATATAGACTATTGCTTTGAATCAACTAAAAGTCCAAATGTCCATACTACAAAAGAAAAGAATATGTGATGAACATGTTAGGCAGCATTCTAGATCAAAAATTATGTTTTTATCATTTACCTACTCGAGGACGAGCGGGAATTAAGCTTGGGGATGCTGATACGTCTCCAACGTATCTATATATTTTTATTTTTCCATGCTGTTATATTATCATTCTTGGATGTTTTACATTTATTTTATAGCAACCTTTTATCATTTTTTGGACTAACCTATTAACATAGAGCCCAGTGCCAGTTGCTGTTTTTTGCTTGTTTTTTAATTCGCAGAATATCAATACCAAACAAAGTCCAAATGCCATGAAAGTTTTTGGAGATTTTTTGCCCAGAAGATAACTTGGGAGACAAGGAATTGCACGAGGGAAGCCCGTGGGGCCCACTACCCACCTGGGCGCGCCAGAGGCCCCTGGCGCGCCTTGATGGGTAGTGGGGCCCACAGAGGTCCTTTCCATCGCCTCTCAGCTCTACAAATACCCAAATATTCCAGAAACCCTAGGGGAGTCGATGAAAAATAGTTCCAGCCGTCGCAAGTTCCAGAACCACGTGATCCAATCTAGAGTCCTATTCTGACACCTTGACAGAGGGGAACACGACCACGGAGGGGTTTATCATCCTCATTGGTGCTCCTCTGATGATGCGTGAGTAGTTTACCACATACCTACGGGTCCATAGGCAGTAGTTAGATGGCTTCTTATGCCTTTTTGATTCTCAATACAATGTTCTACTCAATGTTCTTGGAGATCTATTTGATGCAATCACTTTTTGCGGGGTGTTTGTTGGGATCTGATGAATTGCGAGTTTATGATCAGTTCTATCTATGAATATTATTTGAGTCTTCTTTGATCTCTTATATGCATGTTATTATAGCCTCGTATTTCTTCTCCAAAACTTTGGTTTGGCTAGGCCAACTAGATTGATTTTTCTTGCAACGGGAAGAGGTGCTTTGTGATGGGTTTGATCTTGTGGTGTCCTCACCAAGTGACAGAAGGGGTAGCGAGGAACGCATGTATTGTTGCTATTAAGGATAAAAAGAGATGGGGTCTATTACTACATGAATAGATCTTGTCTACATCATGTCATCGTTCTTATTGCATTACTTCGTTTCTCCATGAACTTAATACACTAGATGCATGCTGGATAGTGGTCGATGTGTGGAGTAATAGTAGTAGATGCAGGAAGGAGTCGGTCTACTAATCTTGGACATGATGCCTATATACATGATCATTGCCTTGGATATCGTCATAATTATTTGCTCTTCTATCAATTGCCCAACAGTAATTTGTTTACCCACCGCGTACTATTTTCTCGAAAGAAGCCACTAGTGAAATCTATGGCCCCCAGATCTATTTTCTATCATATTATTTTTAGATCTATTATTCCAAACACCCAAAAATACCTCGCTGCATTTTTTCTTTTTTTAATTTTATTTTGTGTTCTCGCTAGATCTATTTATCCAATCTCATACAATTTAATCTATCTCAATACCGAGGAGGGATTGACAACCCCTCTTACGCGTTGGGTTGCAAGTATTTGTTATTTGTGTGCAGGTACCATTTACATAGTGTTGCTTGGTTCTCCTACTGGATGATAACCTTGGTTTCATAACTGAGGGAAATAATTATTGTTGCTGTGCTGCATCATCCTCTCCTCTTCGGGGAAATACCAACGCAGATACAAGCAATCAGGGAACTGCCTATATTGTGTCTAGCATGGAAGATAGTGAGAACTTTTGGTTTCTACGTTGACAATGAAAGCATAGCTCCAAAATTATATTCATGTATGTTTAAAAGCTTCGAGCTCTACCACCTCTGCAAATCTCTGCTTCCCTCTGCGAAGGTCCTATCGATTTGCTTTTATTGTTGAGTCATCATCTTCTTATTAAAGCACCGGCTAGAGAGCACTACTGTCATTTATATGCTTTGTTTTTAGTTGATGTTGAATATGAGTGTGACTGGATCTCTTTTGCCATGAATTACAATGTCTAGTCAGTGCTTGAACTTCAGAGGTGTGCTGCATTTATGTTTTGTGTTCTCAGAAAGGGCTAGCGAGATACCATTATATCATATTATATAATGACTGTTTTGAAAAAAGTGTTGTCATCCGAGATATCTTATTATTGCTCGCTAGTTAGTTATGCCATTGATATGAGTAAATGTGAGACCTAAGTGTTATTGTGAATATGGTTAGTTCATAATCCTTGCTGAAAACATGAACATTGGTTCGACATATTTGCAACAACAAGATCAAATAGAGTTTGTAAAAGTTTTTCTTTGTCGCTTTCAGTTTGTCAACTGAATTGTTTGACAAGCAATGTGTTAAGCTTGGGGGAGTTGATATGTCTCCATCGTATCTACTTTTCCAAACACTTTTTCTCTTGTTTTGGACTCTAGTTTGCATGATTTGAATGGAACTAACGCGGATAGATGTTGTTTTCAGCAGAATTGCCATGGTGTGCTCTTTGTGGAGAAATCAAAGTTCTCGGATTGACCTGAAAATTTATGGAGAATATTTTTGGAATATATAAAAAATACTAGCGGAAAAATATACCAGAGGGGGCCACCCAGGAGCCACAAGCTCAGGGGGCACACCTACCCCTCTAGGGCGCGCCTCCCAGGCTTGTAGCCCCCTTGACCTCCGGCAACCCTAAATCCAACTCGATATATACCTATTCGCCAAGAAAATAAAGAGAGAAGGATTCATCACGTTTTACGATACGAAGCTGCTGCCACCTCCTGTTCTTCATCGCTGATCTGGAGTCGGTTCGAGGCTCCGGAGGGTGGAATCCATCGTTATCGTCATCATCAACGTTCCTTCACCGCCAGTTGCATGATGCTCACCGCCGGTAGTGAGTAATTTCTTCGTAGGCTTGCTGGATGGTGATGGGTTGGATGTGATTTATCATGTAATCGAGTTAGTTGTAAGGGCTTGATCCCTAGTATCCACTATGTTCTGAGATTGATGTTCCTATGACTTTGCTAAGCTTAATGCTTGTCAATAGGGCCCGAGTGCCATGATTTCAGATCCGAACCTATTATGTTTGCATGAATATATTTGTGTTCTTGATCCTATCTTGCAAGTTATACACACCTATTACGAGTTATGATCCGCATACCCCAAGGTGACAATAATTGTGATTCTTTCCAGTGGTTACCGTAGTTTGAGGAGTTCATGTATTAACTAAGTGCCAACCGCTTTGTTCCAGTTTTCTATCAAACGGAGGCCTTAATATCGTTTAGTTTCCTTATGGACCCCGCTGCCACGGGAGGGTAGGACAAAAGATGTAATGCAAGTTCTTTTCCATAAGCATGTAGACTATATACGGAATACATGCCTACATTACATTGATGAATTGGAGCTAGTTCTGTGTCGCCCTAGTTTATAACTGCTACATGATGAATATTATCCAACACAATTATCCATCGCTGATCTAATGCCTACAAGCTTTTCACATATTGATCTTTGCTAAGTTACTTTTGTCGTTGCTACAATTACAATCACTACAAAATTGTTGTTGTTTCTGTTGCTACTGTTACCACTACTATCATACTACTTTGCTACTGATCACCTTGCTGCATATATTAAGTCTTTCAGGTGTGGTTGAATTGCTGCTAATACTTGCGAATATTCTTTTGTTCCCGCTGTGTCCAATCAATAAATTTGGGTTGAGTACTCTACCCTCGAAAACTGCTGCGATCCCCTATACTTATAGCTTATCAATCACCTCAATTTATCTTTCAGAAATATTATGACCGAGTATTATACCTTCAATTACCATGAAGTGTCACTTCTCCCCGTTAAAGATAAGACTAGTTTCCTCACGCCTCTGCAAAAACTTAGTCAAGATTGCTCAATTAGTCAACAAAAGACGTCCATGAAGACTTCAACAATTTTCTCACGGAAATCAGATTATATGGCAGTCATGCATCTTTGAAAGGTAGCAGGTGCATTGCATAAACCAAACAACATTCTTCTATAAGCAAAAGTTCCAAAAGCTACAAAGCAAAAATGTGTGTGCTTAGATAATCCTTCTAGCATTTGATCAATAAAAGGCAAATGATAATGATCTTTTCTAGTAGCCTTATTCAATTTTCTAAAATCAATAACCATCCGATAACCAGTTACAACTCCTTGCGGGGTAAGATCATTTTTATCATTAAGAACGATAGTAATACCACCTTTCTTATGGACACAATGAACATGACCGCTATCAACTATATGATAAATTGTACCTGCCTCTAGGAAGCTTTAGTATTTCATTTCTTACGACTTCATCTTAGGATTTAAGCGACGTTATGATCGACAATGGGTTTAGCACCTGGTAACATATAAATTTTGTGTTGACGCATAGTTGGACTACCGCCCTTGAGATCATCCATAGTTAGCATGATGTTTATTTAGAGTTTTCAATAATCTCTTTTCTTCATGCACTAAAATGTTAACATTGATAATAACATGATATATTTTTTCCATGAAGCTAAGCATATTTAGATGTATTAGGGAGTTTCTTTAATTCAAACACAGGATCACCTTAGGTAGAGGAGGATCTCCAAAATTTCAACAGACAGATTATGCTTAAGAATAGGTTCCAGCCTAAAGAATATTTTGTATATTTCATTCCTTTCATTCATATGTATATCATTCTCATGATCTAACAAATATTTCTCCAAAGCATTGGTAGGAGGCACGTCAATAGAAGCAAGACCAATAATAACATCTTCATTGCACAAATCTTCAACATCATGTTGTTTGGTGAACTTAGAAAATTTTAATTCATGAGATTCATCACCACACTTAACTTTAACTTTCTCTGTAACACAATCAATTTCAGTATTAACAGTATTCAAGAAGGGTCTACCAAATATAATGGGTCACCAAATTATCTTGTTCAGATCCAAGTATTAAGAAATCAGTAGGATATTTGATCGTACCACACAAGACTTCAACATCTCTCACAATCCCAAGTGATGAAATGGTATCCCAATTTGCAAGCTTAATAGTGACATCAACCACCTCTATCTAAACAGGTGAAATTTCATGCATAACTTCTTGATAGAGAGAGAAAGGAATAGCACATATACTAGAACCAATATCACATAAACCATGATAGCAATGATCTCTAATCTTAGCAGAAACAATAGGCATTCCAACAAATGTTTTGTTTTTATCTATCTTGTCATGTTCATTCTTAACAGGCTTAGATATTGTAGCAGCTTCTTCATAGAAATATATATCGTGCTCATCAATATTATCAACCAAGAGATCTTCAACCATTGCTATTGAAGGTTCTACTTTAATTTATTCCGGTGGTTTATGTGCTTTAATATAACTCTTACGAACCATAGTTGTAGCTTTAGAATGCCCCTTAATTCTAACACAAAAAGGATGCTTTTTTAATATAAGGACTAGGTACAATAGGATTAGCAGAAATCCTCTTTACCGGTTTTGTTCTTCTTTATCGTTATTGTGTTCTGGCATCCCCGTGACGAAGTCATGTGTGTCTGGCCAGACGATGATTGATGCCATCACACTGAGAGGGCCCTACGAATATCTGTCCATCGTCGGAGGAGCAAATCCCACTCTCAAGCTATCCGGTCACTTGTCATACTTTTTGATGAACATGTAAGTTGTCATTATGATCACCGTGTTATAGGCGACATTTGAGCAACCCCAAAACCCATCGTATGGTAAGAAGTGACCACAATACTCCTATGGTCTGAGGAGCAATGTCACATGTTAACACTCCATGTTATTACAATTGAATGCAGATGATATTACCTCAATTCATAATAAACAAGATTGGGTTGATTCAATATGATCGTTCTTCCAACGTCATAATCTCAGTGTTGTTTTAGGACTATGTTACACTTAAAGATATCCTAAGATCTAGAAAACGTGTTCACCAGCAACACTTGAACTAGTCTTAGAGCCGAGATTAGTAACCTTTTATTTACTATTTATCATTCCACATGTGCATATGACTTTTCCACTGAATCGCATATTCCAAGATCATAGCAGTTATAGCATAGAATATAAACTCTTAACTATGAATATGGAAATATAATAATACAAATATTAACGCCTCTAGGGCATATTTCCAATAGTCTCCCAGCTGCACTAGAGTCAATAATCTAGTTAACACTTTTAACTTTTACACCAATGGCAATCCGGTGTTAGTCCATGTTTTGCTTGTGGTATAGACTTCGTCCTATCGAATCTGACAACTTTAGATCCGTGAGTATCATTCGCATTTCCATGCATCCGTCATGCTTTCACATAAATTCATAATTTGTGTCAAACAAGCTTAGTATATGTTGAATCACCGGTAAGACCTTTGATTCCTTAGATTGAGCTATATAAACACTATTTGAGAAAAGTGTTCTATTTGCACAATCATCTCGAAACCATTGTCGGTATCAAAACTGGAGGATCTTAGGTAGGGGGTCCCGAGCTGTGGATCTTGGATCAATGGGTAACAGGGAACGTAGAGACAGGTTTACCCATGTTCGGGCCCTCTTTAGGAGGTAAAACACTACATCCTTCTTGGTTGTATTGATGTGTTTGGATAACAATTACAGAGTTGATCTACCACGAGATCAGATGAACTAAACCCTAGGTGGGAATGGCTATGATCGTTCTCTTCCATACGGTCTAGCCCTCTGGTTTATATGGACACGAGGAGTACCTAGGGTTACATATGGTCGGTTACCATCCTGGGAAAAACATGCCGGTTACGCTAACTAGGCTTGGAGGATACGCCAAGTCTATGGAGGTTTCCTTATAGAGCATCGGTCGCCGGTAGTCAGGCCTTCCATTGATGAATCATGAGCAGCCCGCCAGTCTGGCCCATGAAAGATAGGCCGTCATCCCGAGGACCCCTTAGTCCGGGACACCCTCACTATCCCCCGAACTAGTCTTCGGAGCCGAAGTATATGCGAACATTTCAGGCTTTGTAGACCAGCTCCTTCTATGGTGCTTGCATCAGGCCTGCAGCTGCCCAGAATTGAGTATTCGAGGATTGCTCGGCCGTGTCCGGCCATATGCTTCCTGGATTATGTCATAGCTTTCGACATGTGCAAGCTACTTAGCTGCGAAGGCCAGCCGTGCAAGTGTGAATAGTACCCTCATCTGACAACTTTTGTCGAAGGGTCACGACCAGCCATGACCACAGGCCAGTTATGAAAGCTTGATTCGCGGCTCGAGGCGGTTTCTTCACTGGCACATCCCATCAATATGATGATCGTGCCTGGTTTTTAAGGGAATATGATCAATGTTTCGTGCTATCCTATGCGCGCATAACAACACGACTATATCAAGAAGTGGTGAGGTATGCGGTGCAGTAAAAGGAATCTTGGCTCTGCAGCCCATAAAAAGGGAGCGGCCACCATTTCCTTTGCATGCTATCACTGCCTCCTGCGCCACCGCTTTCCCCATCTCCTGAGCTCCAGCGCCCAGATCCATTTTACCTTCCAAGAACCTCTCCAACCCTCTCCTCAATCCGGCCATGGCTGGCTCTGGGTCGAAGGGCAAGTGGGAGGCCTCCATCATTAACGAGAGCGCCATCTAGGAGCTGAAGAGTGCGGGCTATCTTCACACCAATGTCGCCCACCGTGCTTCGAAGGCGAGCCAGGTTGTTCCCAGATCGAGGCCTGGCAAGAGGGTGGTGTTCCTCCCTCACTTCATCCGGGGACTAGGTTTCCCCTCCACCCCTTCATCAGGGGACTGATGTTCTTCTATGGGTTCGATTTCCATGATCTTGCCCCGAATTCTTTTCTACACATCTCAGCCTTCAACATCATCAGTGAGGCCTTTCTTCGGGTCCGGACACACTTCGGCCTGTGGCTAAAAGTGTTCAATGTCAAGTCGAAGATCGTTGGCGGCCAGCAGGCGGACTGCGGGGGGCAATGGTCAGCAAGCTCCCCCGGGCTGAGTGGCCGGAGGGTACTTTTATTCAAACTACCAAGACTTGGCAGAAGGAGTGGTTCTACATCATAGAGCCACGAAACACGGATTGGGCGGCAACCACGCCTTCCAATCTGGGCCTCCACATGGCTAGTTTCATGGACCAAGAAAGGCCTTGACTGGGGTCGGCCAAGGAGGTGGCGTCACTGCAAGGCCGGATATCCAATATGATAGAGTAGGGAATCGAGCTAACCAACGTGATTTAGATCATGCTCCGCCACCGCGTCCTGCCCTTTCAAGATCGGACCACCTCCATGTGGGCTTGCAAGCTCGAGGACCCTGCCACCGTGCTCAGCTTCTACCACATTTCCCACGCCCAACTGTGGAAGGTGTTGTTCAAACCGCAGAAGGATTGGCCGACCGAGGAGGAATACCGTGGCCTCGATGACGCAAACCCCCCTCGCGAGGTATGATAAGTTTTACTTGCTCAGACATTCCTGTTTGACAAAGCATTTAATACCCTTTTCTTGCATCCGCGGAGTTGGCTGAAGAAAGCGGAGCAGATCGACAACCCAGCCCTGCTGCCCGAGGGCCCTAGGACGACCTTGCTGACGGCCATGTTGGCCGAGGAGCCGTACAAGGCACCGAAGAAGAAGGAGAAGAAGAAGCAGAAGAAGAAGAAGAAGGAGAAGAAGCAGGTCAGAGAAGGCCTTCGTCCCAGGGGACCCCCAGACACTAGATCCAGGGACACCTATGCCCCCTCTACCCTTGAGGGGGAGAAGAAGGACCAGGGAGAGGAAGGGGAGGAAAGTGAATCCTCCCGAACAAGGAAGAGGACAGCGTCCGAAGATGCTAAGGAGGATCAGCCTCCTCCCGCCTCGAAAAGACAATGCCGGGCCAAGGTGGTCATGTCCGACGACAGCTCGGCTTTTGCCGACGGCTCCGAGCCTCTAAAGAGGTTCCTCGGAGGACCCCCAGGGTCAAGCCCCAGGCCCAAAGGTATATATCTTAAGATACACTCGTGTCTTCTTAGCCGAACTAGGTCTTGCTATTGATCGCATGCCTCCTTTATATATTGTAGCCCGCCGTGCGATCTCCCTACCGGTCGAGTCTCTGAGGGAGACTCTCCACTAGCCACGCTGGCGGAGAGCGGGACCAGGTAGCGCGGCTCGCTTCTCCCAGTCGTTGAGGAGGCTGAGGAGGTCCTGTCGAGGAGGTCCCCTCCTGGGCCCAGCACAGGAGGAGGAAACGCTGTCATGGCCGAGGTGAATACCTTGGCCGCCAAAGACCAGGAGGGAGAAGCCCCTTTGTTGAACAAAGAGGGGGAGCTCGACCAGCCCGAGCTTTCCCCGAACGTGGTTCCGGAGCCGCTAAGGCACGAGGACCCAACCATTCCTTCCTCCACCAAGGGAGGAGCCAAGGTACCTCTACCACCCCACCCACTACAGAGCGGGTTTCGACTGGGTGGCCGGAAGCGATGGAGGAGGCGTTAACCAACTCCTCTATCGCCGAAGCGCACCATGCCCTCATGGGCGTGGTTTTGCAAAGTCTTTGATCCGTGGACAACAGACTGAAGGAGGCCTTCAGTGGCCTTCTGACAGGCTTCAAGGTAAACCATGTAATGCCCCTTTTCCTTAGAAAATTTCACATAAAATTCCCTTTAGCTGGCCTCAAGTCCTATCTGATCATAGACCGAGGATGGGCCATATGTGATGCTCATCATATGGATCCAATCTAATGTCTTGTTCAACAGCAGGAAGTCAGCCAGATTCGTACTCTGATGTCCTTCGGAGTTAACCTCCAGTATGCCTGCATAGGGGTTGTGTTCGGCCAAGGCTGACCCCTGGTACTCGGACACTGAGATAGGACCCGAGCTCAAAGCTAGATCCAAGATAGAGGCGGATCCGGAGATGGGATCAGAGAGGAGGTCCAAAGTTGAGGCTTCGGGGTTGCTGGGCCCCTCTGGTAAAGTGACAACCCAGTAAAGATCCGATCACCCCGAGCTTCGGCGATGTACTACAGATTGCCAAACCTGGTTTCCTGCTCGGGGGCGAAATTGTCGATCTGGTCAAGGTGACCGGTCGGATTGGCATGTAGAACGATGCTGCCGAACACGAAGAGCTAGCCGGGCACGAAGACGTCCCCTGTGCGGATGCCCTCACTGATGACTAAGCGAGCCATTGATGTTTTGACGATCCTACAGCGGAACTCTCAATGAAAGCACCAATGTCGGTGTCAAAACCAGCGGATCTCGGGTAGGGGGTACCAAGCTGTGGATGGTGGATCATTGGGTAACATGGAACGTAGAGACAGCGTTTACCCAGGTCCGGGCCCTCTCTAGGAGGTAAAACCCTACGTCCTGCTTGGTTGTATTGATGTGTTTGGATGACAATTAGAGAGTTGATCTACCACGAGATCGGATGAACTAAAGCCTAGGTGGGAAAATGACTATGATTGTTCTCTTCTGTATGGTCTAGCCCTCTGGTTTATATAGACACCATGAGTACCTAGGGTTACATATGGTCGGTTACCATCCAGGGAAAAACATGTCAGATACGCTAACTAGGCTTGGAGGATACGCCAAGTCTTCGGAGGTTTCCTTCTAGAGCATAGGGTCGCCTGTAGTCCGGCCTTCCATTGATGAATCACGACCGGCCCGCTAGTCCGGCCCATGAAAGATAGGCCGGCAGCTCGAGGACCCATTAGTCCGGGACACCCTCAACCATACCAAGTTCATAAATGAACCTTTGATTCATCACCCTCTATTGTTTCTTATAAAGCGACAATATACTCAGCTTTCTGTTATGGAATTCACCATGGTAGCTTTCTTGTAACAATTCCAATTTACGGTGCCACCATAAATCATTTAATTTAAATCGAAATTCACTTGGAGCATCGATTAAAGATTTTGTTGATGTACTACTTACAGCAAGCATGTATTGCTGTAACTCTTTACAACAATCTCTTCATTTTTCTCCGTATGCGAGAAACATGTCGTTGGTACTCAATGACATTTTCACTGTTGTCATATGATCAACAATTTGACCATTACAGTAACTTTACTCACAACTTACTTGGAGTACTAGACATATCTGGTAATTTACATACCATGGAATTAACACAAGTGTGATTGAAATCATGTATTTCACTCATCAATATTCAAGATACCGATTCTTGCTAAGAACTCCTTCCATGTGATTTTGAAAAGAAACTCTTCTTGGCATTTTTCATACTAAACCGCTTTAGTACCTTGTCAATATGTATTTTTGCTAAGCCCGATTAGACACTACTATATCCATAGATTATTATGTCTAATACAAGGACTACATTTCCTAAGTACTTTACAGGAAAACTATTTTCAATAAAATCTTAAATTGTGTCAAGAAAATTATATAATTTCCAATCAATGTTGTGTCATGCACACATAGTGTTTAGAAATATTATCATGATCCCACTTATTTTCTTGAAAATACAAGCATCTTTGTTTTTATTGATGAAACCATATTATTTGATCAATTCATCAAAACAAAGATTCCAACTCCACTACGTTTGCTTCAGACATTACTGGATCTCTTAAAGTTTGCACACTTACTAGCATCCTCTCGATCATATCAAATATACATCCTTGGTTCTATTTCCATCTCATGTGAATCAATTTGGCATCCATTTGTTATATCTCATAAATGAAATATTTAGTAATTGCGAGTTCAATTCGAACTGATTTTAAGTATTATGATGAGACAATCTCGTCACAATCAATTCCTTGATATTTTCATAAATTATTTCCAACAAATCAATCATTATAAAACATTTTTTATCTTGTTAGTTATAGATCCATTACTATACTTTGGACTCTAAGTCTTTCAGAGGGTGCATCAAGTTCTAAACTTGATTTATGTGTATGGATACTATCTCGGATTATTCTGGCACATAGCCAATTTCGGAGTCATGGCCCATCAATGCTTCTCTTTGAATTATAGTTTCATTGTTTGTTCAACAATATTTCGTCTGCACACAACACAGGTCTGCATGAATTTTCCCAATCTATACAGTTTAGCTGCATGGTCGACCAAAGTCTGTATATCTCATGTAGAGGCTTCTGCAGTCGTGACAAGAAATTTTAGAACCACTTCTAGTGTTTCTTTCTTTGACCTGATCACGAAGATTATGTAATCTCGTCGAGTTGCACTGTCCTCCCACTCACTCTTTTGTAGAAAACATTTTCTTCAAAATTTCCGCACTCTATGAGAAAACACTTTGCCTTGGCGTAGTGATAGAGGAATACCCAACCATTTGGGATAACCTACAAAGTAGCACTTATTTCAACAAATTTGATGGCGCTCTTTTCAGTGTAAAAGCCATAGTTTCTAACATTAAAAGTATATTGCCGGAACAATCAATGTCATCTCTGACCTCACCATGTCATACATAGCTTGATTACATCTACTCAAGACAGTCTACTCTTAGTAGTGTTTATAGGAGGCGCAAGCTATAAAATTCTTTTACAGTTCATCAGACATTCGCTAAAGTTGTAACTCAAATATTCTTTTCTGCAATCCAATTGTAGAAAGATAATTTTCTTGTTACAATAATTTCTACTTCTTCATTCTGAAGATCTTTTGAAACATTTCAAAAGATCCAGATTTATGTCTCAATTAGTAAATATAAATATCTACTTGAGTCATCCTTGAAGATAGATAAATACACTGCTTACAACAACACTTATTGTACTACATATATCAATATTCCAATTTATTTTGTTGCTCGTTCTTTATGACCTATAAACTGTATTTTAGTTTACTTCACTATTTGGATGAAAGTTGCAAGTGTTAGATGATTCGTAATCATATGACTCCAAAATCCATCACTACGGAATTTCTCCATGCGGATTTCTCCAATGTGACTAAATGCAGCTCCACACATATGTGGTATTTTTAGTCTTGCGACATTTAGCGTCAGTGTTATGAGTGTTCAATTCTATCATCAATATTCATAACTTCAATCCTATTCACAATAGGAGGATGGCCCTTTTGTTCATTACATTGAACAACTATTGTTCTCTTATGAACACCTCCTTGCAACTCCTATGCAATGGGCTAGAGTGCACGAAACTCTAAAATGAATTATGACAATAATTCAGAGGTAATATGTTGATGAAAAAGTATCATAATTATTACAAAATTTCAACAGATATTTTAACCTCATAAATTTGTTGGTCATTAGGCCGAAGTAATTCTTGCAACGATTCACAACAACATGCAATTGAGTTGGTATTCTTATGATCAACTTTTAACCACAATTCTCGAAGAATTTAGTGTTTAACAATTTAACTTACGATTCTGAACATGACCGACTTTCTCTACACCTTATAACTTGTAATACATTCATACCTGAGATGGACATTCCAGTCTTCTTTTCTTTCCGCCTCTAAACTTCTTATAGTTTTACTTACAATATTTCTCCCACTCAACAGAAGAATCATCTAGCCTTTTTAAGAATGGCGCGAGCCCCAAACTTCCCTAGGCATGTAAGTCTCATTACATCCTTTGGTTTTATTCTTTCTCTTTAAATTCTCGCCATCAACTCATGATTGGCGTTCTTCTGGGTCTTACGCATTTCAGTCTCAAACATAGTTGAACACTTCACTAGGTCTTGCAATCAAAACACTTCTTTAGATATCACATATCTTTTGACATTTGTTTGTTTCTGAAAACAATTTTCAGTTGCAAGAATATCACATAACTATGCCAAACATTTTTGAAGTTTGGGTTTCTCGGAAGCAAGTAGACCGCAATGCAATTCTAGCTTTTGGATTGAAGGACGTGAGTCTCGCCATCCATAGTTTTAGCAGGAGAGCATTACAAGCATGCAGTAGGACAAAAAACCTTCTTGGCACTTCTTAGAGGATGATCCTCTCAATCATAAAGATTCAACTAGATAAATAACTGCCAATCAATTTCATCAAAAAGGTGGGACCGTGAGCCATAATTGTACAACTATAATGCAAACTACACATACACAAAATTCATAAATAATTTGCATTGGTGATTAAACTAAATTAATACACAATCATGCTCCCACTCAAATCAATATCTCTCACAATTGATTTTAAGTGATTCAAGAACCAAATCTAGTTCTCGGCCATTGATGTGCACATCATTGATGACGAAAATTTTGACCGGTAGGCAAACTATTGTTGATCATATCTCCATATGACTCTTGCTCATCTGATGCTTTGTGCTCCAAGCTCAGAACGATTCTTCCAGAACTTCAAGACAACCGAGTGCTATCTGAATACATGGTCTGACCATCCCCTCCATACATGTCTCAATCTGTTTGTACTCATGTGGACATGACCCACTCTAAAAAGTTGCATGTTATAGACAGTTGCAACACTAGGAAGAGCACCTTTTTACTTGATATTAACTGTGAGAGATCACTCTAATAATTGATTACTGCACAATCAAAGGGTGCAAACAACAAAGGGATAAACATCTCAGGCAGTTCATGAAAGCATGATATGGTATAGCCATGGGCGTCGGGAAATCTCTATGATCATCTTCAATCTTCTGTTGAAACATCGTGACCTACAATATTTCTTTGTCGTGGCAACCATTTCAAAAACATTGTCGTGGTGGCAATTTCAGAAAATGTTGTTGTCTCGATCGTTTCAGAAAACGTTGTCGTGGCACCAAATTCAGAAATTCTGCTGCAGCACAAAATTATAGCTCCTCGTCCCGTGCCAAGTACACCTTCTCCTCGTCAGGGTCCTCCGTGTATGGTTGCCATCATGACCTATAACCTATATGCTATCTCTACAGAGTTTACATTAACGTGGCAATCTCGTGGCTCCAGCCATCATGTCGTGATGCGCAGGCCACTTAACATTACAACATATAACTGATAACCCACAAGTGTAGGGGATCGTTTGTAGCCTTCTTCGATAAATAATACTTTGCTTGATAAGGTAAGGAGAACCAGAGGATCCGTGCTGGTTTCGCTGATTACCAAGTAAATGTGATTTAGGTCCTGGTTTTGACTGCTGTGGTATTCTCATAGGGCAATAAATTGCCTTCTACGTGATCACGTGTTGAACAGTTAAAGCAAATAAGTCTGGCTTGGCAGGAGATCCATTGATGACCCCATTGAAGGCAGCATGAGTAAAGATTAGCCCAATGTGGCTAAATTAGAGATTTCTTGCTCCGTATAACAGGCCTGGGCTAGATCCACTTTATGTTGGGCCGAAAGCATAGGCAGCCACTCCAAATGCGGTGGAGCATATTTGAATGCAGAGGCCAGAAAGCATTGACGCGGGAGAGGATAATCCTGTCGGGTAGGGCATTTAAAACCTCCTAAAATAAGATAGGAAGGTGTCGTCGAACCCTCTAAATCCGCTTGTCGTTGATAACGAGCCATTAATTGCTTATGGCAATTAGCAGTCGTACTAGTCGCACGCTCATTATTATCCATTTGAATAGTGCCAAAAATAAGGGGTGTTGTCCCATGATCCCGATGAACATGATTATGAACATTCTCCAATGAGGATGAAGATGCTTCAGCATGATGTGAATTAGAGAAAGCCATCTGAGATATAGGAATCAACTCAAATTTACTCAACTCATGTAAAGATGACGAATTCAAGCAAGCCCCTTGATGTAATGATCCCAATTTAGACCTAATCACCACAGGACGTCTGGCAGGAATATCTTTTAATTCCTCATCTGCCAAGATGAGTCCTTATGAGAAAACCAAGCAAAATGGCCATTGAATAGATGAAACTCCAAAGTCAGGCCATATACGATCCTTGAGCCGATAAATGAAATGACCAACTTTCTTATTGCCACTAAGAAACGAAAAGCCCGATGACCGAGTTGAACCACTTTGAAACCCTCACATAAACCCCCAAGACAACATTGTAGGGCAGCACCTACAAAATCAGTTGAGAGAGGGAAGGAGGCAGATGAAAACGTAACCACCAAGAAAATTCCTTGGTATCTCGGGAGGGAGATAAGTGCACCGTCGAACCATATTTTCTTCTCACCTGATCCGCAAGCACTAGGCCTGGGGAAAAATCCCAATGCAGTAATCCCTCCATCTTCAGGAACTAATCTAGAGGTCGCCATGATTGTTGAGAGAGCAGGTGGAAGGGGGAGAGAGAGGAGGAGGGAGAGGAGGGGGAAGACCAATTTTGTGGGTGATGAGGAGAGGAACTGTGAAGTAATTCTCGAGTGGGTAGTTTTTATAGCCCGGTGCTAAGTGTGAACACATATTAGTTTGATAGGTGTGAACAGATAGGCAATTACTTATTGCGTTGTAATCTGCAATGTGACGAGAAACAAAGTCAAAATTTATTGATGGTTCTGGGCCTACAAAGCCCGTTTCTGTTGTTCTGGCTCATCGCAAACAGTTCTTTTGGATCAACCGTATGCCACGCATCGGAAGCCCGAAACATGGGCCCGCATTCTTGGATGTATGTGTACGTGTCTGCCCACTATCACACACGGTCAAGATATCACCATTGTGTCCTATGGATGCGCCGTCGCGTCTCCCACGGGGTGCCAGAAGGCTGACCACATGGTTGCTCGCCATTGAGGCGGCCGCGGCGCGCTCTGCTCGTGTCCGTCCGCGCATTTTGCTCGCCATTGAGGCTGCGGCGGAGCGCTCCGCTCTGCCATCCCTGCGTGCGCTCTGCTCGCCGTTGAGGCAAATTTACAATGGCAACGGTTAATAATTGTCTTACATATTCAGGATAATTTAAAATGCCACATGCGGCAAGGCCCAAAACACTCACGACCTACATATGCATACAATTATAATAAAATATAGGCTAAAGGACTGAGCCACCGGCCTTCCGACGACGATCTTCTCAGACTGCATGATCAGCATGGCACCCTTGCGGCCGTTCATTCCAAGTGTCCCGACCCGCCTCCACCTACGGAGCTACTGGCGCTAAGAGGCTCTTGGGGCTGCTGGGCCTCTTCCAGAAGAGCTTGACAGCGTGCAATCGCGTGCATGATATCTCTGCGGGACCGCTCCGTTTCCATGTCTCTGCCTGGTAGAAAATTCGGTCCATCACCTGCATCCTCAAGATATCACGTTGGCGATGTTCTACTTCGTCGGGGACATCAACTCCGTCAAGGATGCTCTCGAGCCTGGCCACCACATCGTCGGGATCGAGGTTGACACGGCTGCCGCGGGCAATGATGAAGCCGCGGGCTGCCTGTGTCTTGACTGAATCGCAGAGGTCCTCTGCCCATTCCTTGCGGGGCATCAGGCTCTCGATGCGCACTAGCGACGGCGGCTCTTCGGGTGGGTTGTCGATCATGCCACCGAGCAGCTCTGGTTCTTTTGCACGGTGGATGGCAAACTACTCATCACACCTCCTCTGTAATATGTCGATTGTGCGCCCAAGGACTGTCACGCCGATATCGCTGCCGATGGGCCATGGTGCCTGCACCGGCCGATGAAGCTCTTGCTCCCCGACCTGCTCCGGCTCGTTCTCCTTGCCGAAGATGTAATGCATGTAGGGGTCGACGTCGAAGCTTCGGTCATTGCCTGGCATGCTTGGAATAACTAATGGTAGATGGGTGCGGACACAGAGTGTCGCGATGGTGTTTTGCCGCCTGGGTTATATGCAGCAAGCCATTAGCTGGTGGCGGGAAACCGCTGAGGGAAGAGGCATGGATTTTACAATTCACCTATGTGGACCGCGGGAAGCATTCGCTGGAGGGCGGGAAGCCTAGCTGTAGCACACACACAACCCGAATACCGTATGCGGTGCCATGTGTTATTTGTCACACACGTGTTAACATAAGGAAATGTATGTGTAACTTACTAATCATCGCACGCGAGTACTCGCAGACACATCGTGCGATACTCCTAGCCACCGCAAGCAACTAGTTTGCATTTTTTAAAGTTTTTTGTATCAACAGAATCGCACACGAACTAACTATAGTAACCGTCTGTGTTATAATTTCTCATCGTAAACAGTTCATCCGAGTAGGCTGTTTACTGCGTATAACACACATCTTGTTTACATGAATCGTTTGTGTTCTTTTGGCTCATCACAAATGTCGCATATCACACACATGTTGTTAAGTTGAACTATTTATGTTCTCTTACCTAATCAAAAATAGTTCGTCCGAGTAAACTGAATGCCGTATATCACACACACCTTGATCTTGCTGACCGTTTCTATTGCATTCCCTAATAGCACACAGTTTATCGCAGCGAACTGTATGCCGTATATCGCACACACATTGATATGGCTGCCCGTTTCTGTTGTTCTGCCCCATCGCAAACAGTTCATCTGTATCAACTGTATCCCCCGCATCGCACACGTAACTAAAATCTGAACCGTGTTTGATGTCTCCGCCATCGCAAATTTTTGCATCTCTTTTGACGGTTTTTTTACATCCCCGTTTGCGATTAATGCATGGTACACAGTTTCGTCAAAGGGTCTCTGATCGTAGTGTCGCGTTAGCAGCATCCTGCAGTAGTGCATACGTTCTCTACTTGGATCATATGCACTTATGATTGGAACTCTAGCAAGCATCCGCAACTACTAAAGATCATTAAGGTCATAAAACCCAACCATAGCATTAAGTATCAAGTCCTCTTTACTCCCATACGCAATAACCCACCTATCCGTGTTCAGGCTTATGTCACTCCGGCAACAGACAATAAGCAAATTATGAATGTATTGCAACACCCTACAGCGGGGACCGCTCACGTTTGCGCGAGACGAAGGGCACCGTAGGACAGCACCATAATAAAATATACACTCAAACCAACCACAATCATCAATTAGCTCATAGGACAAAACGGATCTACTCAAACATCATAGGAAAACCACATATCATTGGGAAAATATATAGTGTTGAGCACCATGTTGAAGTAGAGATTACAGCGGGGAGAAGGGGTGTTACACCGCTGCATAGAGGGGGAGAATGTTGGTGTTGACGGTAGCAAGATTGTTGATGTAGATTGCCGTCACGATCCTTGCCCCGGCGACGTTTCGACGCCACCGGGAGAGAGGGGGAGAGAGCCCCCCTACTTCTTCTTCTTCTTCCCTGGCCTTCCCCCTAGACGGGAGGAGAGTTCCCCCTCTGGTCCATGGCCTCCATGGCGACGGAGGGGCGGGAGCCCCTCCGAGATTGGATCTTCCCCTCTGTTTTCTTCTGTTTTGCGTTCCTATTTTCTGGCCCTTCACCGTTTCTTAAATTCCCGGAGATCCGTAACTCCGATTGCGCTGAAATTTTTACATGATTTTTTTCATAAATTTTCTTTCTTGCGCCCGAAGAAGGGCCTCAACCGACTTATGGGGAGGGCACAAGACACCTGGGAGCGCCATGGGTTGCCCAGCGTGCCCTGGTGGGTTGTGGAGGTCGTGGGCCTCCGTTAGTGTTGATTCCACCTCCCAAAAATCACATACATTCCAAAATAATGCTCAGTAAATTTTTATCGCGTTTGGACTTCGTTTGATATGGATATTCTGCGAAACAAAAACATGCAACAAACAGGAACTGGCACTTGGCACTAGATCAATAGGTTAGTCCAATAAATCATATAAAATGTTGCCAAAAGTATGTGAAAGTTGTATAATATTGGCATGAAACAATCAAAAATGAGATACGATGGAGACGTATCAATAACCATCTCATACATAAACTCATTATCATGACAAAGGCTATACCACATGTCCAACTTTCGAGCTATCCACTCACTTGTCCAACTTTCCGATGAACCTGTAGGTTGTCGTTATGATCACCGTGTTATAGGTGACATTTGAGCAACCCCAAAGCCCATTGATACGTCTCCAACGTATCTATAATTTTTTATTGTTCCATGCCATTATATTATCATTCTAGGATGTTTTATATTCATTTTATAGCAACTTTATATCATTTTTTGGGACTAACCTATTGAGATAGTGCCAGTTGCTATTTTTTACTTGTTTTTTACGTCGCAGAATATCCATATTAAACGGATTCCAAACGCAGCAAAACTTTTTGGAGATTTTTTTCTGCCCAGAAGACAACTTGGGACCAAGGAAGTGCAGGAGGGGAGGCCTGTGGGGCCCACAAGGCACCAGTGCATGCCCTTGTGGGTAGTGGGGCCCATAGGTGTCTTCTCCACCGCCTCTCAGCTCTATAAATACCCAAATATTCCAAAAACCCTAGGGGAGTCGACGAAAAATAGTTCCAGCCGCCGCAAGTTCCAGAACCACGAGATCCAATCTGGGGCCCTTTTCCGGCACCTTGCCGGAGGGGGAAACGATCACGGAGGGGTTCATCATCCTCATTGGTTCTCCTCCGATGATGCGATAGTAGTTTACCATAGACCTATGGGTCCGTAGGCAGTAGCTAGATGGCTTCTTCTCTCTTTTTGATTCTCAATACAATGTTCTTCTCGATGTTCTTGGAGATCTATTTGATGTAATGACTTTTTTCGGTGTGTTTGTTGGGATCCGATGAATAGTGAGTTTATGATCAGATCTATCTATGAATATTATTTGAGTCTTCTTTGATCTCTTATATGCATGGTTATTATAGCCTCGTATTTCTTCTCTGAAATTTGGTTTGGTTTGGCCAACTAGATTGATTTTTTTCTTGCAATGGGAAGAGGTGCTTTGTGATGGGTTTGATCTTGCGGTGCTCAATCTCAGTAATAGAAGCAGAAGTGGCACGCATGTATCGTTGCCATTAAGGATAAAAAGATGGGGTCTATTCCTACATGAATAGATCTTGTCTACATCATGTAATCGTTCTTATTGCATTACTCCGTTTCTCCATGAACTTAATACACAAGATGCATGCTGGATAGCGGTCGATGTGTGAAGTAATAGTAGTAGATGCAGAATCGTTTTGTTTTACTAATCTTGGACGTGATGCCTACATACATGATCATTGCCTTGGATATCGTCATAATTATTTGCTCTTCTATCAATTGCCCAACAGTAATTTGTTTACCCCGTATGCTATTTTCTCGAGAGAAGCCACTAGTGAAATATATGGTTGGATTGACAACCCCTCTTATGCGTTGGGTTGCAAGTATTTGTTATTTGTGTGCAGGTGTTGTTTACATAGTGTTGCTTGGTTCTCCTACTGGATTGATAACCTTGGTTTCATAACGGAGGGAAATACTTACCGTTGCTTTGCTGCATCATCCTCTCCTCTTCGGGGAAATACCAACGCAGATACAAGAAATCAGGAAGAATTTCTGGCGCCGTTGCCGCGGAGACATCATCAACATCTATCAGGTACCTAATCATAAATCTCATCTCCTTACAATTTACATTATTTGCCATTTTCCTCTCGTTTTCATCTCCCCCACTTCTAAAATGTTTTTGCGAAAAGCACAAAAAAGTATTTGCCTTTTTATTTGCCTTTCTTTTGTTTGCCCTTTTTCGTACGATCTTTTGTTTGCGCGTGATCATGTTTGCATAGTCAAGATGTCTCAAAGAAAGTATTATGATGTTCCCTACCCCAACACTTTTCTTGAGATTGAGAAAAATACTAAGGAATATATGACTATACAATTTGAGCATAGTAAGTTTTTCACCGAAGAGCTTAAAGAACACTCTATTGTGCTAAATGCTATAACAAAACAACTTTATCATGTTAGTAGAGAAGTTTCTAATCTCCAATCCAAGTTTGGTCATACTGAAAATTTACTAGGTAAAATATCCGATGCACAAGCTACACTAGTAAATCAAATGGCAGCTAAGCTAGTGCCTCTAGAAGATAGTAATAATGAAGATCTTAAAATGATTGGTATTTCTTCTATTGATTCCTTTTTTAGTAATATTAAAATTTATGAAAAGAGGACT
Source organism: Aegilops tauschii subsp. strangulata (assembly GCF_002575655.3). Taxonomy (NCBI): domain Eukaryota; kingdom Viridiplantae; phylum Streptophyta; class Magnoliopsida; order Poales; family Poaceae; genus Aegilops; species Aegilops tauschii. The sequence continues at coordinate 495,175,436 of NC_053039.3, forward strand.
GAAGAAGAGTCAACTTTAGCTAGAGGGCGTCCTCATAATTCGGAGGGTGAAATCTTGTTGAAAAAATTGATAACAGTGGGTTTGGAGAGGTCAAAACTTTAACTAGTGATGTGCCCACTCTTTTGGATTACAAAGATTTTAATTATGGTAGTTGCTCTTTGATTGAATGTATTTCTTTGTTGCAATCCATGTTAAATTCACTCAATGCCTATGAACAAAATAAAGCTTTTATTAAACATATTGTAGAAGCGATGATGAAAGCTTTAGAAGAAAAGTTGGATTAGAGATTTCAATTCCAAGAAAATTATATGATGAATGGGAACCCACCATTAAAGTCAAGATAAAAAAATTGTGAGTGTTTTTCTTTATGTGATTTAGGTGCTAGTGTTTCCACAGTTCTGAAATCTCTTTGGGATGTGCTAGGTTTTACGAAGTTGGAAAGATGTTCTCTTAATTTACACTTGGCGGATTCCACTATTGAAAAACCTTCGGAAAAGATTAATGATGTTCTTATTCTTGAAAATAGGAACTATGTGCCCATATGTTGGATAGCGGTCGATGTGTGGAGTAATAGTAGTACATGCAGGCAGGAGTCGGTCTACTTGTCTCGGACGTGATGCCTATATACATGATCATTGCCTTGGATATCGTCATGATTATTTGCTTTTCTATTAATTGCCCAACAGTAATTAGTTTACCCACCCTATGCTATTTTCAAGACAGAAGCCTCTAGTGAAAACTATGGCCCCCAGGTCTACTTCTATCATATATTAAAAATCCTAAAAATACCTTGCTGCACTTTTACCTTATTTATTTTATTTTATATTTTTGTTCAATCTATCTATCAATTACTACACAATTTAATCTTGCACGTAACTGCCGAGGGATTGACAACCCCTTGTTCGTGTTGGGTTGCAAGGATTTGTTGTTTGTGTGCAGGTGCTGCTAACGAGGTGTTGGTTCTCCTACTGGATTGATAACTTGTTTCTTAACTGATGGAAATACTTATCTCTACTATACTGCATCATCCTCTCCTCTTCGGGGAAATCCCAACGCAGTTCACAAGTAGCAGTGACTTCCAGCTGCGCTTGGACCTTTACCGAGGTGTCTGATGGGTTTCCGCACCGTCAGTAGATGTTTCTTTTGCATGCTTTGTATGGTTTTAAGATTTCAACTATGAGAAGTTCATATGGAGAGAAGGATATTTGAGGAGTGTCCGGTCAGTGCCCGCGGACGCGCCCGGTGTCAGTACTAAAACCAGCGAATCATGGGTAGGGGGTCCCAATCTGTTGATCTAGGAACAATGGTAACAGGGAGGGAACAAGAGACGATGTTTACCCAGGTTCGAGCCCTCTCGAATAAGTAAAACCCTATGCCTTGCTTTGATTATATTGATGTGATGGAGTATCAAGTACAATATGATCTACCTCGAGATTGTATGTTTTATTCTAAACCCTAGGCCAGGTAATTGTGTCTCTAAATACCTAACCACATGGCTTATATATGCACCGGGGGTACCTAGGTTACACATATGGTCAGTTGTCAATCATGTCGGCTAGTAGGTAATCCTTGAAGCACACGCCAATTCTTCAGAGGTTTCCATCTCGATCACACCAAGTTTCATAGATTCCAGAGTCCTTCCTTGTGGAGATCGGTGGGCCGTGTGTCTCATAGGTTAGTACCCCCTAATCCATGACACCATCAGCCGGGAGCGTCCGGAGGCGTTTGAGGTGCCAAATTTGGTGACCATGCCCGCCGATGCTCTAAGAGCAACTCTAGCAGACCCGCATTTTGCCGACCCGTAAAATGTGTTTGCAGGTCGCACGGGGGCGGTTATGCAGGCCGAAATTTGCGGCGGCAGACTAGAAACCGCAAACAAACCCCTAAATTTTAAAAAAAGTTGTTTCGCGCGAGAAATTTAAGCAACAGCTCACCGGAGCTCGCTCGCATACATGGTTCTTCTTCGCATAATAAGTTCATACACGCCACATACATACATAGAGGTTAGATATGCTAGACAGGGCCTACGCTACCGCATCACTGCAACAAAATTGAGCTCACCGGAGCTCCTGCGGTAGCTGCCCACCGGCGACAATCAGTCGGAGTCGGAGGAGTCGGAGTCGGAGCCGAGGTCGACGAAGAGCTTCGCCTGCTCCTCCTTCATCACGCGTAGGTCGGCCTCCTTCGATGCCTGCGCCTGCGATGCCGTGAGGCCCGAATCGAGGAAGAGCCGCTCGTACTCGAGCTCGCGCCGGATGCGCTCTTCCATCTCCTGCAGCTCCCTCGCCAACCGCTCGAGGACGACGCGCTCGAGGAGCTCCTCCTGCCCCGGTGGGAGGTAGTCCTCGGGTCCGATGACGCCTCGGCGCGGCGGCGCATCGGGCACGGCCTCCTCCGGCTCCCTCTTCACCGGAACAAGCCGCGAGCTCGATGCGCCCGCGGATGAGCTCCCCGCGGACCAGTGGCCGGATGAGCTCCCCGCGGACCAGTTGCCGGAGGAGGCGCGGCGGCGACGGGCGCGCTCGAGCTCGAACTCGTCGAGCTCGCGTCGGTCGAATGCCGGCGGCGGCCGGGCACCCTGGTTGAGCCACCGACGCGCCCCCCGCTTGCGCGCGGCGTCAGATCTGGCGCGGCGGCGCCGCTCCGCCTCATCCCCCGAGTCGGCCATGGTGGTTCTAGGCTCGTCGGCGGCGAGAAATCAAGCGGCGCGGTGGGGAATTGGAGGGGAACGCGGCGGCGGGAGGATAGGGTTTCGACCCGAATCTGCCCCGCAAACCCGCAGTTATAGTGGCTCGGGGGTTGCGTTTGCGGGCTGCGGCAAAAAAATTTACGGGCCGAACACCGATGCGGGCTCTGGTCTGGCAAAAAAAAGGCCGAGCCCGTATAATCGCCGGAATTATGCGGGTTTGCGCCGGATGCGGGGTGTGCTAGAGTTGCTCTAAGCTATCCAGAGATGGGAGAGAGAAGGTAGCGAAACGGTATGTGCCCCTAGAGCGACTTGGCAGTGGCTATCCTTCGTAAGTTAGGCCAACTCCAGATTTCGCTTTCCTGGGATCAACCAAAACGCCACTCCAGTTTTTACACTTATTAGAACTTCATCAGATCTAGAACCTAGCTTCGGGGAGGCGCACCATTCCGGCCCGATCTACGACGGATTTGGCGGATCTGGAAGCTAGACACTACCAAACAGGCCCGAAGTTTAACAAAGTGAATGATACTCTGGGCAAAAATGACAAAATAGATTTTAGAAAATAATTGTTTAATGAATAGTATGATCTCAATTTTATTTTCTTCATTGATATTTCACGAAACTTCAAATGTGAGTCGAATGGTCAACTAAGTTTGAGGTGTCAATACTGCACGAAACTTCACACGCGAGTCGAATGACCGACTAAGTTAGATACCATTTTTTTCAAAAATTTGTTCCTAATATTTATTTGAATTTACTATTCACATGGATGCACGTGGAACCATGTTCACATTTTTATCTTTGCTCAAACCATGTACTTACATCTAGTATACAATCATGTTGTGTTTGTTAAGTACTCCTCTGTTTTATAATGTAGTGCGTATAATATATCTTTTTTGCAAAAAAATAAAAATAAAAATGTAGTGCGTATATTTTTTAAAAAAATAAAAACTTTACAAAATTTTTTTTTGAAAAACTTTACCAAGTTTGTAGAGAAAAGTATTTATATATAAAATACTAACCACATATCATTAGATACATCACGACATATATTTTCATACTGTACAAGTATATTTTATATTATAAATATTTTTCTATAAATTTGGTTATAGTTTGCAAAAAATTCATATTCATTTGTACTTTATTTACCGAATTGAGGGATAAAAAGTTAAAAACACGTTCGTGGAGCGTTTTTTTTTTTTTGTACTAATGGAGCGAGTTGTTGGTGAGCTCATGAAGCTGCTCTAAATGCAGGGGGGTATATTACGTACAGTACACTGTATAGCAGTTAGTATACAACGATGAAGCTGTATACTGCAAAGAAAAGATAGATAATAGGACAAGGAAGTACTGTACCGGAGGCATTGATCAGCCACCATTGACTCCGACTATTCCTCGGGTCAGAGTTGCCGGTGAGATTTGCCATCCGATTTATTAAATTCGCGCTGAATACGGCTGAAATCCGAATCGACGTACGACATACGGCATTTTAAGAATCCAAGGATATATATGTAGTTGTGGCCGTTAATGCTGTAGTGTTAACCTCCCCCAATCAAAATGTTCACCGCGGGATTTTTCTTATGCACAAATCTACTATATTTGGTAGAGTTGCAAATGATGGAGGCGTTGTTGGTGCAAACGCACAAATCTACTTTAGTCCTATCCGATATATCAAATTCTCCTTGAATACAGCCAGCCAGCAGAATTCCAAATCGATGTACAACATACGGCATTTCAAGAATCCAAGGAGACGTGTACGTGTTGTGGCCATTAACGTTGTAGTGTAAACCTCGTCCCAACCAAAATATTAACCAGATAATTTTCCTTGTGCATAAATCTACTGTATTGGTTAGAGTTTGTAAATGATGAAGATGTTGTTGGGGCGAATACATAAATCTACTTTATTTCCATCTGATTTATTAAGTTTGAAGAAGGCCAGCCAGCTGAAATACGAAGCGCCGTACGACATTCTAGGAATCCAATGATACGTGCACGCAGTTGTCGCCATTAATGTTGTAACGTTAACCTCCTTCCAACCAAAATGTTGGCCAGTTGATTTTTTTCGGGCACAAATCTACTGTACTTACTAGAGTTTGCAAAAAATGGAGGCGTTGTTGGCGTGAATGCACGAATCTACTGTATTTTCATCTAATTTATTAGATTCACCTTGAATATGACAGCCAAGCGAAATCAGATTTGACGTACGACATACGCAGTCCAATAATTCATGGATACGTGCATGTAGGTGTGGCCGTTAATGCTGTAGTGTTAACCTTCCTCCAACCAAAATGTTCACCGGATGATTTCGCGCGTGCACACATTAACTGTATTTTGTAGAATTTGGAAATGATGAAGGCGTTTTTGGTGTGAACGCACATTTCGGCCAAGGCTACAACAAGGATTTGATTAGGACGTGTTCAACTTGTCGCCTTGGCCCCAACGGGATGGGCTGGGGAAGATTTCTAGGGTGCGCATCGTGGTACGCTGGTATGCGTGATATTTTATCATCATTGTTGCTACTTAAAAAAACACAAGTTTCATGCCCTACTGGATGAAGTTTGATTTTAGGAAGGCATATAGTCTCGCTTAAAACTTTCCAATGTTTTTTAATCTACAAACATCCAAAATGACAAATTGTTAGTATTTCAATTACTTAACAACCATTACGGTCTAAATTTTCCACCCAACTGCAATACCAGAGGCTTTTCGTCCATTAAACTGTTGGAAGATGCAGATTTGCCCTTTGCCCTATTGGGAGATGCCTAATAATGATAATGTGCGATGGTTCTCTCGCAGGTGGTGGCTCAATGAGCATGTTTATGAAAAACAGGAAAAATAGGTGAGATCTTTTTAAAAATCAAGTAATAAAAAGAAGAATGAGGGAAATTATATATAAAATTAATGACGTTCGCAAGAATACATAAATTGTGCCTATGAAATCCGAATCGACGTACGACATACGACTTTTCAAGAATCCAAGGATGCAAATGTAGTTGTGGCCATTAATGCTGCACTGTTACCCCCCCCCCCCCCCCCCAAACAAAATGTTCACCGCGGGATTTTTCTTATGCACGAATCTACTATATTTGGTAGAGTTTGCAGATGATAGAGGCGTTGTTGGTGCGAACGCACAGATCTACTTTATTCCTATCCGATTTTGTCAATTTCTCCTTGAATACGGCCGACCAGCAGAAATCCAAATCGACGTATGACATACGGCATTCCCAGAATCCAAGGACACATGTAGCTGTGGCCATTAGTGTTGTATTGTAAACCTCCTCCCAACCAAAATGTTCACCGGATGATTTTCCTCGTGCATAAATCTACTGTATTGGTTAGAGTTTGTAAATGATGGAGACGTTGTTGGGGCGAATACATAAATCTACTCTATTCCCATATGATTTATTAAGTTTGAAGAAGGCCAACCAGCTGAAATACGAAGCGGCCTACGATATCCCAAGAATCCAATGACACATGCACGTAGTTGTGGCCATTAATGCTGTAACGTTAACATCCTCCCAACCAAAATGTTCACCGGATGATTTTCCTCGTGCATAAATCTACTGTATTGGTTAGAGTTTGTAAATGATGGAGACGTTGTTGGGGCGAATACATAAATCTACTATATTCCCATATGATTTATTAAGTTTGAAGAAGGCCAACCAGCTGAAATACGAAGCGACCTACGATATCCCAAGAATCCAATGGCACGTGCACGTAGTTGTGGCCATTAATGCTGTAATGTTAACATCCTCCCAACCAAAATGTTCACCTGTTGATTTTCCTCGTGCACAAATCTACTGTATTTGCTAGAGTTTGCAAATAATAGAGGCGTTGTTGGTGTGAACGCACAATTCTACTATATTGCCATCTGATTGGTTAGATTCACCTTCAATATGGCAGCCAACCGAAATCCAATTTGACGTACGACATACGGCAGTCCAATAATTCATGGATACGTGCACGTAGGTGTGGTCGTTAATTAGTGTTAACCTTCCCCAACCAAAATATTCACCGGGTGATTTTGCTTGTGCACAAATTAACTGTATTTTCTAGAGTTTGCACACGATGAAGGCATTTGTGGTGCGAAAGCACATTTCGGCTAAGGCTACAACAAGGATTTGTTCGGGAGGTGCTCAACTTGTCGCCTTGGCCCCAACGGGATGGGCTGAAGATTTCAGGGGTGCGCATGGTGGTACGCGAGTATGGGCGGTATTTTGTCATCATTGCCGCTACTTCAAAAACACAAGTTTCATGCCTTATTGGATGAAGTTTGATTTTAGAAAAGCGTATAGCCTGGCTCAAAACTTTTCAATGCTTTTTAATCTACAAACATCCAAAATGGCAAATCATTAGTATTTCAATTACGTAACAACCGTTACGTTCAATTACTTAACAATTGTTACAGTCAAAATTTGGTACCCAACTGCAATACAAGAGGTTGTTCGTCCATTAAAATGTTGGCAAGAAGCAGATTTGCCTCTTTTCCCTATTAGGAGTTGCCTAATGATAACGTGCGGCGGTTCTCTCGCAGGTGGTGGCTCAATGAGCATGTATATCAAAAACAGAAAGATAGGTGAAATCTTTTTAGAAATCAAGTAATAAGAAGAGGAATGAGGGAAATTATACATAAAATCAATGACGTTCACAAGAATACATAAATTGTGCCTAAGAAATTAAAATTTTATTTTAAATAGTCTCAAAAAAATCACAAGAATTTTAAGAATAGGACTTCATGGATCGATTAAAACCCCCAAAACTATATAGTAGCTTTTTGTTAAAAGTTACCGGAAACCATTGTAATGTTAAGAACAAAATCAGATGTAGTATTAGTCTTCTCACAGATGCTCGCTGGTACAAGAGGGCTGTAAATCTGATCGACACGTTGTGGACTCAAAATTCTTACTACCGGGCTCGCCGCGTTTCAAATAGGAGTAGTGTTGGCCCATCGGAAATGACATCTCTCGGTCTCGGGCAGCACCACGGGAGCGCGCGCACCGCTAGAGACGAATCCTCCAACCAAATCAACACACGAATGAATGAATATAGATCGTTCTCTCCGAGATAAAATACATACGGCATTATAAAATGGAAAAAGATAGAGCCATTGGGTCAAAGTGGCCGTGTCTGTGGTGCCTGCGCCCGAGGCCCCGACCCGAGCCCGAGACCAGGTTATAAAACCCACCCAACCCAATCCCCCAAAATCAGAAGCAGAGGGAGAGGGAAACCGAGCACACCCCACCCCACACCACACGCCACGCCTCCCCACACCCAGCCAAACCAAAGCCAAAAAAATCACATTTTTAGGCGAGCCCCCTGCACCCTCGTGTCCAAAGCCACCCTCCCGTCTCACACTCCCCCCTGTCTTTGTCTCCACTCTCCGGGCCTCGCCGGGAGCGTGAGCCCCCTCCTCCCCCGTCCCCGAGAGAGCGAAGCAAACCGAAACCCCAATGCATCTCCGCCGCCTCCCCCCGCTCCTCCTCCTCCTCGCCCTCCTCGTCCGCCTCTCCGCCGGCGGCGCGGCGGACGGCGACGCGGACGCGCTGCTGGCGGCCAAGGCGGCGCTGTCGGACCCCACGGGCGCGCTCGCGTCCTGGGCGGCGAGCAACGGGACGGGCGGCGGCGGCGGGTACGCGCACTGCGCGTGGGCGGGCGTGGCGTGCGGCGCGCGCGGGGCCGTCGTGGGGCTGGCCCTCGGCGGGCTCAACCTCTCCGGCGCGCTCCCGCCGGCGCTGTCCAGCCTGCGCGGCCTCCTCCGCCTCGACGTCGGCGCCAACGCGCTCTCGGGCCCCGTCCCGGCCGCGCTCGGCCACCTCCGCTTCCTCACCCACCTCAACCTCTCCAACAACGCCTTCAACGGCTCCCTCCCGCCGGCCCTCGCGCGCCTCCGCGGCCTCCGCGTGCTCGACCTCTACAACAACAACCTCACCAGCCCGCTCCCGCTCGAGGTCGCGCAGATGCCCATGCTCCGCCACCTGCACCTCGGCGGCAACTTCTTCTCCGGCGAGATTCCCCCCGAGTACGGCCGGTGGACGCGGCTGCAGTACCTCGCGCTCTCCGGCAACGAGCTGTCCGGGAGGATACCGCCGGAGCTCGGGAACCTTACCAGCCTCAGGGAGCTCTACATTGGCTACTACAACGCCTACTCCGGTGGGGTCCCGCCGGAGCTCGGCAACCTCACCGACCTCGTGCGCCTCGACGCCGCCAACTGCGGCCTCTCCGGGAAGATCCCGCCCGAGCTCGGCAGGCTGCAGAAACTCGACACCCTGTTCCTGCAGGTGAACGGCCTCACCGGCGCCATACCGTCGGAGCTGGGCAACCTGCAGAGCCTCAGCTCCTTGGACCTGTCCAACAATGCGCTCGCCGGCGAGATACCGCCCAGCTTCTCCCAGCTCAAGAACATGACGCTGCTCAACCTGTTCCGGAACAAGCTGCGCGGCGACATCCCCGACTTCGTCGGCGACCTGCCAAGCCTCGAGGTGCTGCAGCTCTGGGAGAACAACTTCACCGGCAGCGTGCCCCGCCGCCTCGGCGCCAACAAGCGCCTCCAGCTGGTCGACCTCTCCTCCAACAGGCTCACCGGCACGCTGCCGCCGGACCTCTGCGCCGGGGGCAAGCTGCACACGCTCATCGCCCTCGGCAACTCCTTGTTCGGCTCCATCCCTGACTCCCTCGGCCAGTGCAAGTCCTTGAGCCGTATTCGTCTGGGAGAGAACTACTTGAACGGCTCCATTCCCAAGGGGCTCTTCGAGTTGCAGAAGCTCACTCAGGTCGAGCTGCAAGACAACCTCCTCACCGGCGACTTCCCTGCTGTGGTCGGCGCTGCGGCGCCTAATCTGGGGGAGATCAACCTGTCCAACAATCAGCTCACCGGTGCATTGCCGGCATCCATTGGAAACTTCTCTGGTGTTCAGAAGCTGCTGCTTGATCGCAACTCGTTCTCCGGCGCGTTGCCTGCCGAGGTTGGGCGGCTGCAGGAGCTCTCCAAGGCTGACCTTAGCGGCAATGCGATCGAGGGAGGTGTGCCGCCGGAGATTGGGAAATGCCGGCTGCTCACTTACTTGGACTTGAGCCGGAACAACCTCTCTGGGAGGATACCTCCGGCCATCTCTGGAATGAGGATACTGAACTACCTCAACTTGTCCAAGAACCACCTTGATGGAGAGATACCTCCATCCATCTCCACAATGCAGAGCTTGACGGCGGTCGACTTCTCTTACAACAACTTGTCCGGGCTCGTCCCAGGGACCGGCCAGTTCAGCTACTTCAATGCCACATCTTTCGTTGGCAATCCAAACCTGTGTGGACCATACCTTGGTCCATGCCGCCCTGGCATTGCTGATGCTGGTCACACCAACCATGGCCATGGAGGGCTGTCTAGCACCATCAAGCTGCTCATTGTGCTAGGCTTGCTTCTGTGCTCCATTATATTTGCTACCGCGGCAATTCTGAAGGCGCGGTCGTTGAAGAAAGCCAGTGATGCACGGATGTGGAAACTCACTGCATTCCAGCGCCTTGATTTCACCTGTGATGATGTGCTGGACTCCCTGAAAGAGGAGAACATTATTGGCAAAGGCGGGGCTGGAACTGTGTACAAGGGATCAATGCCCAATGGTGATCATGTGGCCGTGAAGAGGCTCTCTGCAATGGTCCGTGGCTCATCACATGATCATGGATTCTCAGCGGAGATACAAACACTTGGGAGGATTCGGCATCGCCATATTGTGCGCCTGCTAGGCTTCTGCTCAAACAATGAGACCAACCTGCTGGTGTATGAGTATATGCCCAATGGTAGTCTCGGGGAGCTTCTCCATGGCAAGAAGGGCGAACACCTGCACTGGGATACTCGGTACAAGATTGCAATTGAAGCTGCCAAGGGGCTGTGCTACCTGCACCATGATTGTTCACCGCTGATACTTCACCGTGATGTCAAGTCGAACAATATACTTCTTGACTCTGACTTTGAAGCTCATGTGGCCGACTTTGGGCTGGCGAAATTCTTGCAGGACACCGGCGCATCAGAATGCATGTCCGCCATTGCTGGTTCATATGGCTACATTGCTCCAGGTATTGAAACATGTATTCCTTCAATTAATTTTGGTCTGACTATTCTCAAGATGCACATATAATACCGATTTTCATAAATAGTTTAATCTTTATTACATAGCAACCGTTCACTGTTATGACTTCACTGCAGAATTATAGTATTGTTGATAAGTTACAAGAGTTTCCTTATGAAGCCCAATCATGTACGTAGATTGTATCACGATGTAGTTATTAAATTGAGACATTGAGTCATTCTTTTGTTAGTTCTGAATGTCATCTGTTTGCTGTTTGCTTATTACATACAACTGTTTGCTGTTACGAATTTATTACAGACCAATAGTAGTGTTGATAACTTATAAGAGTTTCCTTCTAAAGCCCAATCATTCAGATTGTATCAAGATGTAGTTACTAAATTGAAACATTGAGGCATTCTTTTATTAGTCCTGAACGACATCTGTAAACCTACTGTCTTTGTTAGAACCTCCTCACTACAGTTTAGTCCATAAGAGGCTATTGATTCATGAAAACACGCACTCCCTGTGTATATTTAGGTTCAGTTACTTCAATTCTATGTCTTCTACTCTAACCTGATGTTTCTCTAGCTGCCAAGGAACATAAACCTATTACTTTCTAACTAACCAGTCTCACATTGCTCTGTTATCTGTGGCTTTCCAGAATATGCATACACCCTCAAGGTCGACGAGAAGAGCGATGTCTACAGCTTCGGAGTGGTGCTTCTTGAGCTCGTGACCGGGCGGAAACCTGTAGGGGAGTTCGGGGACGGCGTCGACATTGTCCAGTGGGTCAAGATGATGACAGGGCCAAACAAGGAGCAAGTGATGAAGATCCTGGACCCGAGGCTGTCGACCGTGCCGGTGCACGAGGTGATGCACGTCTTCTACGTCGCATTGCTGTGCACGGAGGAGCACAGCGTGCAGCGCCCGACGATGCGGGAGGTCGTGCAGATCCTCAGTGAGCTCCCAAAGCCAGCTGCCAATCAAGGTGATGAAGAAGAGCTTCCCCTCTCCGGCGAAGGTCCTGAGTCCAACCCTCCTGCCCCAACCAGTTCCACCGAAGCTCCGACCGGCAAGCCGAAAGATCAGCAGCCGCAGCAGCAGCACACGAGCTCGGAGTCGTCGCCTCCTCCTGATCTCATCAGCATCTGATCATCCAAGTCCACCAGTCGCGAAAGCATGTGGGCTTCGATCGTGCAAGCAAGCATAGGCCTGAATCTAGGGTTTGTTGAGTGGGAGACTTTGTTGCTGTTGTGCTGTACATATCCAAGCTGCTTTGGTGGTGGGGCGTCCAAGAGCTTCCAGTTTGGTGTGTGTGTGTGTGTGTGTGTGTGTTTGGTACTTTGCTTTGCTGCTTGTAGCCGTAGGGATTATGTGGTAGTGGAGCTTTTCATGATCTTTCCTTGTGCAATGTAGTAGTAGTAGCATCAGTAGCCATCTATCTAAATGTCAAGCTCCTCTGCTGTCCATCCGGTCCGGTCCAGCATGAGAATCTGAAAAATCTTTGTTGTGGAACCATGGTCCTCACTATTTAAAGTGGCTTCTGTTGATCTGCAAATGTTTGCAGTAGGAGTACCGCTTCACCACCGATGCTGCTAAGAAAAGCGCTCTCTGCCTTGTGGAGAAAATGATAATTGCAAAGCGCTTTTGTGCTGCCAAAGCGTTCGATTGATGCTGCTCCCTTTTTGACTTTGTTTGACAATCAAAGAATTCTTGTTGATCCGAGGCCAAGCCGGTTCACGAATGTCAAACGATGCTTTGCCCTCGGCGTAACGCCAAGCAGCAGCATCTGATCAGATCAGATCAGCACTAGTGAGTGCACCAGTAGAGTCTAAACTCTAAACTAATGTCAGGCGATTCGCTGCCTGAGGCCCCATCTAATGATGATCGATCGATGATGATGGTGATGCGCCTCGGCGACCCCCTGACCCTGTGGGGATGGGGGGTTAATCATGCCGCACCGGCGCACGGCCGCTGCGACGTCGTCAGGCCGGATGATGGTTGATGGGGGCACGCACCGGCGCCGCCGTGGAACGGGACGGCGTGCCTTTCCGCGGCCCCTCTCCCTCGTCTCCTCGCTCCCCTGATCTCATCTCATCTCATCTACCCTGCTTTTGCTCCGGTGCACGCCCAACGGGAAATCAATCTAGGGGCGTCTATGGAGTTTATCTACGTACCGTGCCCTCGTCCTCGGCCTCCGTCGCGCCTCAAGGAAGATGATACTGTGCCAGGACCCAGGAGGCAGCAAAAGGAGCGTGAGATTAGGTGGACAGTGCGATGGATGGTGCATTTGTACCGGGTCACTGTTGCCGTTTTGTTCGGCCCCGTCCCGTTGGATGCATGCATGCGTCCAAAGAGAATGGTCACATCCACAACCAGACGCGACGCGAGGACGGCACTCCAATCTGGATCGCACGCTGTGCCTGTTTGTGTTGGCCACTCCTGACTCCCGAGTCCTGCCCATTCATCCGATTATTGGTGTGGCCTCAGCCTCACATAAACTAAGGCCAACTCCAGCACGCGACCCCATCCCGGCCGTCCTAATTCGTTCAGGATAGAACGGACGAATAGCGTGGCGCAGCCACAAACAGGTAAATGTTCGGTTTTCGTCTGTTTTTGATCCATTTCCGGTTCAAATTTACGCCGCGTTTGGGGTGAACGGACATCGCGCGAACGGGATGGACGCACGCCCTTGTCCTCCCCGTGACCCGCCTCGGGGACACTAGCACTCCATTCGCCTCCAATGCCTCCACCTGCTCTCCCCCACCCCACCTCGCCGCCGGCGCCGCCTCCTCACTGCTCACCCCCCGGCCGTCCATACCAAACCATGTCTCGACATGGCCGCCATCACGCCCGCGCTTTCGTAGGAGTTTTGGCCGTCGCCGTCGTAGCCGGTGTCAGAGGGAATACGACAGCTGGCGACGGCTATGGACCATGACAGCTTCCGTCGGGTGCTCCAGAGCGGCCAGTAGCCGGCTGCCAACCACCCCTGCTGCATCGAGGTGCTCAAGAGAGTGCTAGAAAGGATATGGAACGTGCTTTTGGTGTGCTTCAATCCCGATGGGGTATCGTTCAAAACCCTGCACTGACATGGGATGAAGGAAAGCTTTGGGAGGTGATGACTGCTTATGTGATCATGTACAACATGATCGTCGAGGATGAGCGTGATAACAGCATCTTCGACCAAGGATTTGATTTTCAAGGTGAAAATGTTGAGCCCCTGCATCAAGAACCGGCCATGTTTGAACAGTTTGCCCAATTTCATCGTAAAATGCGTAATCGACACACTCATTTGGATCTTCAAAATGACTTGGTTGAGCACATGTGGAATCACATTGGCAACCAATAGATGGATTGGTTCATTATGTTCATTCAAGACAACTTCAATTTGGTTGTAAAACTATTTTATTAGAGATAATTTAGATTGGGTTGTAAAACTATTTTTATTTGAGACAATTAATATTTGGACGTGCAAACTAGTTTTGAACATTGAAATATGAATATATATGGTCATTTTTTGCCATGGCGGACAGGATGGGGCCAACGGATGCGTCCGCGCGTTGGGCGCACGGCCACCGCATCCCAGGAAAGGCCCGGACACGATCCCATTGCCCTACCCAAACGGATAGAATCCAGGCTAAACAGACGTCCGTTTGGGGTCGTGCGCGCCTAAGAGCAACTCTAGCAGACCCGCATCCCGCGGGCCCGCAAAACGCTTTGCAGTTTGCGGAAAACGGCCTTTGCGGGCCGGTGCGGACAACATAGACTAAAACAACATAGGCGGCACACAGGCTCGCAGCGAATGCATCTAACACTAACAAGCAAGCCTACATCAGTCCCAAGAGGTACTGTGGAGGTAGGTGTAGCCTGAAAGCTGGTAGTGTCGCATCGGGAACTCCACGTTAGCAACCCGGGGTCCGCGAATACTCTGGTGCAGAACCTGACGCTCAGGTGGCAGAAGAGGTCCAAGTGCGGGAGAGTGGCCTCCCACATCTGGCCAGCTGACACCCTGGGGCATCACAGTCCTAGCTGGGTAGATCGCAGAACGGGGCAGCTCCCTAGATCGGAAAAGGGGTGTAACAGCGTCAGAGCACGGTAAAGGTGCTGAAGGGTGGTGTACAAATCGTGGCGAAGAGCTCGGTTAGCTCGATCCAGCCCATCAACATGCAGAACCAGGTTCTGATGGTAGAAGGGCTCTCGGGTGACAGTGGAGTAGGCAGCAGTATAGTATCCCTCCGCACCAACATCAGATGCGATAGCAATGTGCCTGAAAGGGGAGGTGTCCAACTCCCGATACTCTCCACGAAGACGTGTCAGAGCAGCATAGGCAGCATCGTGGACAGCCATATCGATGGTCACTCCAACACCATGAGCGGTGTGCAGCACAGTAGTGGAGTCATACTCCCGCGAGTAGAGGTGGACGATGGCACGGTACTGCTCCTGGTTAAAGTCCTGGTACTCCTCGTAGACGGTGTACTCAGGGTGCCAGCGATAACCCAGATAGGTCATCATCTCAGCTAGCACAGCAGGTGATCCCGAGGCACCAATGGCGGTCGTGTGACGCACGACCTGCCTCGTGGGTTCCATCTGAAAGCAAAGACGTTTCAAAGGAGTCAAATGACAGTGTGTGGATTGTTCAAAATACTATTCTAAGAAACAACTATGGCTTATCCAACTTTGGGGTGAATGCGGTCACGGGATCCTAGTGTTAGAGTTAGCAAATTCGTTTAACCCGAGTAGAAGAGAGTTCAGAGTCCCAGAGTAAAGGTCGAGGAGTAAAAGATCCTAGTACCACCCAATGGCGACGTGGGCCCGTAAGACACACAGCCATGTTAGTAAAAGTTTTGTAATGTCTAGACTCGACTTCGGCCAAGGAGTGTGGAAAGGGGGATTCCTACAGGCAGCCGGCTCTGATACCAACTTGTGACGCCCCCGATTTGACCGTACACTAATCATGCACGCAAATGTGTCCGATCAAGATCATGGACTCACGGAAAGATACCACAACACAACTCTAAAACATAAATAAGTCATACAAGCATCATAATACAAGCCAGGGGCCTCGAGGGCTCGAATACAAGTGCTCGATCATAGACGAGTCAGCGGAAGCAACAATATCTGAGTACAGACATAACTTAAACAAGTTTCCCTTAAGAAGGCTAGCACAAACTGGGATACAGATCGAACGAGGTGCAGGCCTCCTGCCTGGGATCCTCCTGTTGGGAATCGTAGCATAATTTAAAATTTTCCTACGCTCACCAAGATGCATCTATGGAGTCTACTAGCAACGAAGGGAAAGGAGTGGATCTACATACCCTTGTAGATCGCGAGCGGAAGCGTTCCAATGAACGTGGATGACGGAGTCGTACTCGCCGTGATCCAAATCACCGATGACCGAGTGCCGAACGGACGGCACCTCCGCGTTCAACACACGTACGGTGCAGCAACGTCTCCTCCTTCTTGATCCAGCAAGGGGGAAGGAGAGGTTGATGGAGATCCAACAGCACGACGGCGTGGTGGTGGATGTAGCGGGTCTCCGGCAGGGCTTCGCCGAGCTTCTGCGAGAGAGAGAGAGGTGTTGCAGGGGAGGAGGGAGGCGCCCAAGGCTTAGATATTGCTGCCCTCCCTTCCCCCCACTATATATAGGGCCAAGGGAGGGGGGGGGGCGCAGCCTTGCCCCTTCCTCCAAGGAAGGGTGCGGCCAGGGGGGAGTCCTTCCCCCCCAAGGCACCTCGGAGGTGCCTTCCCCCTTTAGGACTCTCCCTTTTTTCTTATCTCTTGCGCATGGGCCTCTTGCGGCTGGTGCCCTTGGCCCATATAGGCCAAGGCGCACCCCTTACAGCCCATGTGCCCCCCCGGGGCTGGTGGACCCCCGGACCCCTTTCGGCACTCCCGGTACAATACCGATAAAGCGCGAAACTTTTCCGGCGACCAAAATAAGACTTCCCATATATAAATCTTTACCTCCGGACCATTCCGGAACCTCTCGTGACGTCCGGGATCTCATCCGGGACTCCGAACAACTTTCGGGTTTCCGCATACATATATCTCTACAACCCTAGCGTCACCGGACCTTAAGTGTGTAGACCCTACGGGTTCGGGAGACATGCAGACATGACCGAGACGCCTCTCCGGTCAATAACCAACAGCGGGATCTGGATACCCATGTTGGCTCCCACATGTTCCACGATGATATCATCGGATGAACCACGGTGTCGAGGATTCAATCAATCCGTATGCAATTCCCTTTGTCAATCGGTATGTTACTTGCCCGAGATTCGATCGTCGATATCCCAATACCTTGTTCAATCTCGTTACCGGCAAGTCTCTTTACTCGTACCGCAATGCATGATCCCGTGACTAACGCTTTAGTCACATTGAGCTCATTATGATGATGCATTACCGAGTGGGCCCAGAGATACCTCTCCGTCACACGGAGTGACAAATCCCAGTCTCGATCCGTGCCAACCCAACAGACACTTTCGGAGATACCCGTAATGCACCTTTATAGTCACCCAGTTACGTTGTGACGTTTGGCACACCCAAAGCACTCCTACGGTATCCGGGAGTTGCACGATCTCATGGTCTAAGGAAAAGATACTTGACATTGGAAAAGCTCTAGCAAACGAAACTACACGATCTTTTATGCTATGCTTAGGATTGGGTCTTGTCCATGGTCAGGAAACCGTAACCATCTATTGATCAACGAGCTAGTCAACTAGAGGCTCACTAGGGACATGGTGTTGTCTATGTATTCACACATGTATTACGATTTCCGGACAATACAATTATAGCATGAATAATGGACAATTACCATGAACAAAGAAATATAATAATAACCATTTATTATTGCCTCTAGGGCATATTTCCAATAGTCTCCCACTTGCACTAGAGTCAATAATCTAGTTCACATCACCATGTGATTAACACTCACTGGTCACATCACCATGTGACCAACATCTAAAGAGTTTACTAGAGTTAACAATCTAGTTCACATCACTATGTGATTATCACTCAATGTGTTCTGGTTTGGTCATGTTATGCTTGTGAGAGAGGTTATTAGTCAACGGGTCTGAACCTTTCAGAACCGTGTGCTTTACGAATATCTATGTCATCTTGTGGATGCTACCACGCGCTATTTGGAGCCATTTCAAATAATTGCTCTACTATACGAATCCGGTTTGCTACTCAGAGTCATCCGGATTAGTGTCAAAGTTCGCATCGACGTAACCATTTACGACGAACTCCTTTCCACCTCCATAATCGAGAAAATTCCTTAATCCACTAGGTACTAAGGATAAGTTTGACCGCTGTCATGAGATCCTTTCCCGGATCACCATTGTACCCTCTTGACCAACTCATGGCAAGGCACACTACATGTGCGGTACACAGCATAGCATACTATAGAGCCTATGTCTAAAGCATAGGGGACGACCTTCGTCCTTTCTCTATCTTCCGCTGTGGTCAGGTCTTGAGTCTCACTCAATACTCACACCTTGTAACACAGCCAAGAACTCCTTCTTTGCTGATCTATTTTGAACTCTTTCAAAATCATGTCAAGGTGTGCTGTCTTTTGAAAGTATCATCAGGCGTCTTGATCTATCTCTATGGATCTTGATGCCCAATATGTAAGCAGCTTTATCCAGGTCTTCCTTTGAAAAACTCCTTTCAAACAACCCTTTATGCTTTCCAGAAATTTTTCATCATTTCGGATCAACAATATGTCATTCACATATACTTATCAGAAATGTTGTAGCGCTCCCACTCACTTTATTGTAAATACAAGTTTCCAACAAACTTTGTATAAACCCAAAAACTTTGATCACTCCATCAAAGCGTATATTCTGACTCCGAGATGCTTGCTCTAATCCATGGAAGGATCGCTGGAGCTAGCATACCTTTTAGCATCCTTAGGATCGACAAAACCTTTCTGATTGTATCACATACAACCTTTCCTTACGAAAACTGGTAAGGAAACTCGTTTTGACATCCATCTGCCAGATTTCATAAATGTAGCTAATGCTAACATGATTCCGACGGACCTAAGCATCGCTACGGATGAGAAAAACTCATCGTAGTCAACTCCTTGAACTTGTGAAAATACTCTTTGCCACAAGTCGAGCTTCATAGACGGTAACATTACCGTCCATGTCCGTCTTCTTCTTAAAGATCCATTTATCTCAATGGCTTGCCGATCATCGGGCAAGTTCACCAAAGTCCATGCTTTGTTCTGATACATGGATTCTATCTCGGATTTCACGGCCTCGAGCCATTCATCGGAATATGGGCCCACCATCGCTTCTCCATAGCTCGTAGGTTCATTGTTGTCTAGCAATATGACTTCCAAGACAGGATCACGCATTACTCTGAAGTAGTGCGCATCCTCGTCGTCCTACGAGGTTTGGTAGTGACTTGATCCGAAGTTTCATGATCACTATCATAAGCTTCCACTTCAATTGGTGTAGGTGCCACAGGAACAACTTCCTGTGCCCTGCTACACACTAGTTGAAGCGACGGTTCGATAACCTTATCAAGTCTCCACCATCCTCCCACTCAATTCTTTCGAGAGAAACTTTTCCTCGAGAAAGGACTCGTTTCTAGAAGCAATTACTTTTGCTTCCAGATCTGAAATAGGAGGTATACCCAACTGTTTTTGGGTATTCTATGAAGATGCATTTATCCGCTTTGGGTTCGAGCTTATCAACCTGAAACTTTTTCACATAAGCATCGCAGCCCCAAACTTTTAAGAAACGACAACTTAGGTTTCTATAAATGGTGTCGTCTCAACGGAATTGCGTGGTGCCCCTTTTAAAGTGAATGCGGTTGTCTCTAATGCCTAACCCATAAACGATAGTGGTAATTTGATAAGAAACATCATGGTATGCACCATATCCAATAGGGTGCAGTTATGATGTTCGGACACACCATCACACTATGGTGTTCCAGGCGGTATTAATTGTGAAACACTTTCCACAATGTCTCAATTGTGTGCCAAACTCGTATCTCAGATACTCATCTCTATGATCATATCACAGACATTTTATCCTCTTGTCACGACGATCTTCAACTTCACTCTGAAATTGCTTGAACCTTTCAATAATTCAGACTAGTGTTTCATCAAGTAAATACACTCAGTATCTACTCAAATCATCTGTGAAGTAAGAACATAACGATATCCACTGCATGCCTTAGCATTAATTGGACTGCATACATCAAAATGTATTACTTCCAATAAATTGCTCTCTTGTTCCATCTTACTGAAAACGAGGCCTTTCAGTCATCTTGCCCATGTGGTATGATTTGCATGTCTCAAGTGATTCATAATCAAGTGAGTCCAAACGATCCATCTGTATGGAGTTTCTTCATGCATATATACCAATAGACATGGTTCGCATGTCTCAATCTTTTCAAAAATGAGTGAGTCCAAAGATCCACCTACATGGAGCTTCTTCATGCGTTCTACACCAATATGACTCAAGTGGCAGTGCCACAAGTATGTGGTACTATCATTACTATCTTATATCTTTTGGCATGAACATGTGTATCACTACGATCGAGATTCATTTTAGGTGCAAGACCATTGAAGGTATTATTCAAATAAACAGAGTAACCATTATTCTCCTTAAATGAATAACCGTTTTGCGGTAAACATGATCCAATCATGTTCAACGCAAACACCAAATCTCGATTGTAGAGGAAGCATGCGATGCTTGATCACATCAACCTTGGAAACACTTCCAACACATATCGTCATCTCACCTTTAGCTAGTCTCCATTTATTCTGCAGCTTTTATTTCGAGTTACTAACACTTAGCAACCGAACCAGTATCTAATACCCTGGTGCTGCTAGGAGTACTAGTAAAGTACACATTCATATAACGTATATCCAATATACTTCTGTCGACCTTGCCTGCCTTCTCATCTACCAAGTATCTAGGGTAGTACTGCTTCAGTGACCGTTCCTCTCATTACAGAAGCACTTAGTCTCGGGTTTGGGTTCAACCTTGGGATTCTTCACTAGAGCAGCAAACGACTTGCTGTTTCATGAAGTATCCCTTTTGCCCTTGCCCTTCTTAAACTAGTGGTTTTACTAACCATCAACAATTGATGCTCCTTCTTGATTTCTACTCTCGCGGTGTCAAACATCGCGAATAGCTCAAGGATCATCATGATTATCCTTGATATGTTATAGTTCATCACGAAGCTCTACTAGCTTGGTGGCAGTGACTATGGAGAACTATCACTATCTCATCTGGCAGATTAACTCCCACTCGATTCAAGCGATTGTGGCACTCAGACTATCTGAGCACACGCTCAACGATTGAGCTTTTCTCCCTTAGTTTGCAGGCTTAAGAAACTTGTCAGAGGTCTCATACCTCTTGACGTGGGCACTAGTCTGAAATCCCAATTTCAGTCTTCGGAACATCTCACATGTTCTGCGACGTTTCAAAACGTCTTTGGTGCCACAATTCTAAACCGCACTGAACTATCACGTAGTCATCAAAACGTGTATGTCAGATGTTTCGTAACATCTACAGACGACGCTGAGGTTCAGCACACCGAGCGGTGCATTAAGGACATAAGCCTTCTGTGCAGCAATGAGGACAATCCCCAGTTTACGGAACCAGTCCGCATAATTGCTACTACCAATTTTCAACTAAATTTTCTCTAGGAACATATCTTAACCAGTAGAACTAAAGCGCAAGCTATGACATAATTTGCAAATACCTTTTTGACTATGTTCATGATAATGAAGTTCATCTGATTATGAACTCCCACTTAGATAGACATCCCTCTAGTCATCTAAGTGAAACATGATCCGAGTTTAACTAGGCCGTGTCCGATCATCACGTGAGACGGACTAGTCAAGATCGGTGAACATCTCCATGTTGATCGTATCTTCTATACGACTCATGCTCGACCTTTCGGTCCTCCGTGTTCCGAGGCCATGTCTGTACATGCTAGGCTCGTCAAGTCAACCTAAGTGTATTGCGTGTGTTCCGAGGCCATGTCTGTACATGCTAGGCTCGTCAACACCCGTTGTATTCGAACGTTAGAATCTATCACACCCGATCATCACGTGGTGCTTCGAAACAACGAACCTTCGCAACGGTGCACAGTTAGGGTGAACACTTTCTTGAAATTATTATAAGGGATCATCTTACTTACTACCGTCGTTCTAAGAAAATAAGATGCAAAAACATGATAAACATCACATGCAATCAAATAGTGACATGATATGGCCAATATCATCATGCTCCTTTGATCTCCATCTTCGGGGCACCATGATCATCTTCGTCACCGGCATGACACCATGATCTCCATCATCATGATCTCCATCATTGTGTCTTCATGAAGTCGTCACGCCAACGATTACTTCTACTTCTATGGCTAACTCGTTTAGCAACAAAGTAAAGTAATTTACATGGCGTTATTCAATGACACGCAGGTCATACAAAATAATAAAGACAACTCCTATGGCTCCTGCCGGTTGTCATACTCATCGATATGCAAGTCGTGATTCCTATTACAAGAATATGATCAATCTCATACATCACATATATCATTCATCACATCTTCTGGCCATATCACATCACATAGCACTTGCTGCAAAAACAAGTTAGACGTCCTCTAATTGTTGTTGCAAGTTTTTTACGTGGTTTGTAGGTTTCTAGCAAGAACGTTTCTTACCTACGTATGACCACAACATGATTTGCCAATTTCTATTTACCCTTCATAAGGACCCTTTTCATCGAATCTGTTCCGACTAAAGTAGGAGAGACAGACACCCGCTAGCCACCTTATGCATCTAGTGCATGTCAGTCGGTGGAACCTGTCTCACGTAAGCGTACGTGTAAGGTCGGTCCGGGCCGCTTCATCCTACAATGCCGCCGAAACAAGAAACGACTAGTAGCGGCAAGAAGAATTGGCAAACTCAACGCCCACAACTGCTTTGTGTTCTACTCGTGCATAGTAACTACGCATAGACCTGGCTCATGATGCCACTGTTGGGAATCATAGCATAATTTAAAATTTTCCTACGCTCACCAAGATGCATCTATGGAGTCTACTAGCAACGAAGGGAAAGGAGTGGATCTACATACCCTTGTAGATCGCGAGCGGAAGCGTTCCAATGAACGTGGATGACGGAGTCGTACTCGCCGTGATCCAAATCACCGATGACCGAGTGCCGAACGGACGACACCTCCGCGTTCAACACACGTACGGTGCAGCAACGTCTCCTCCTTCTTGATCCAGCAAGGGGGAAGGAGAGGTTGATGGAGATCCAACAGCACGACGGCGTGGTGGTGGATGTAGCGGGTCTCCGGCAGGGCTTCGCCGAGCTTCTGCGAGAGAGAGAGAGGTGTTGCAGGGGAGGAGGGAGGCGCCCAAGGCTTAGATATTGCTGCCCTCCCTTCCCCCCACTATATATAGGGCCAAGGGAGGGGGGGGGGGCGCAGCCTTGCCCCTTCCTCCAAGGAAGGGTGCGGCCAGGGGGGAGTCCTTCCCCCCCAAGGCACCTCGGAGGTGCCTTCCCCCTTTAGGACTCTCCCTTTTTTCTTATCTCTTGCGCATGGGCCTCTTGCGGCTGGTGCCCTTGGCCCATATAGGCCAAGGCGCACCCCTTACAGCCCATGTGCCCCCCCGGGGCTGGTGGACCCCCGGACCCCTTTCGGCACTCCCGGTACAATACCGATAAAGCGCGAAACTTTTCCGGCGACCAAAATAAGACTTCCCATATATAAATCTTTACCTCCGGACCATTCCGGAACCTCTCGTGACGTCCGGGATCTCATCCGGGACTCCGAACAACTTTCGGGTTTCCGCATACATATATCTCTACAACCCTAGCGTCACCGGACCTTAAGTGTGTAGACCCTACGGGTTCGGGAGACATGCAGACATGACCGAGACGCCTCTCCGGTCAATAACCAACAGCGGGATCTGGATACCCATGTTGGCTCCCACATGTTCCACGATGATATCATCGGATGAACCACGGTGTCGAGGATTCAATCAATCCGTATGCAATTCCCTTTGTCAATCGGTATGTTACTTGCCCGAGATTCGATCGTCGATATCCCAATACCTTGTTCAATCTCGTTACTGGCAAGTCTCTTTACTCGTACCGCAATGCATGATCCCGTGACTAACGCTTTAGTCACATTGAGCTCATTATGATGATGCATTACCGAGTGGGCCCAGAGATACCTCTCCGTCACACGGAGTGACAAATCCCAGTCTCGATCCGTGCCAACCCAACAGACACTTTCGGAGATACCCGTAATGCACCTTTATAGTCACCCAGTTACGTTGTGACGTTTGGCACACCCAAAGCACTCCTACGGTATCCGGGAGTTGCACGATCTCATGGTCTAAGGAAAAGATACTTGACATTGGAAAAGCTCTAGCAAACGAAACTACACGATCTTTTATGCTATGCTTAGGATTGGGTCTTGTCCATGGTCAGGAAACCGTAACCATCTATTGATCAACGAGCTAGTCAACTAGAGGCTCACTAGGGACATGGTGTTGTCTATGTATTCACACATGTATTACGATTTCCGGACAATACAATTATAGCATGAATAATGGACAATTACCATGAACAAAGAAATATAATAATAACCATTTATTATTGCCTCTAGGGCATATTTCCAACACCTCCTAACTACTCCTGGTCGTCGTCAGCGGGCTGCACGTAGTAGTAGGCTCCTCCAGTGCCGTAGGAGTCGTCGTCGACGGTGGCGTTTGGCTCCTGGACTCCAACATCTGGTTGCGACAACCAGGTAGAAAGGAAAGGGGGAAAAGAGGGAGAGAAGCAACCGTGAGTACTCATCCAAAGTACTCGCAAGCAAGGAGCTACACTACATATGCATGGGTATATGTGTAAAGGGGCATATCAGTGGATTGAACTGCAGAATGCCAGAATAAGAGGGGGATAGCTAGTCCTGTCGAAGACTACGCTTCTGGCCATCTCCATCTTGCAGCATGTAGAAGAGAGTAGATTGAAGTCCTCCAAGTAGCATCGCATAGCATAATCCTACCCGGCGATCCCCTCCTCGTCGCCCTGTTAGAGAGCGATCACCGGGTTGTATCTGGCACTTGGAAGGGTGTATTTTATTAAGTATCCGGTTCTAGTTGTCATAAGGTCAAGGTACAACTCCGGGTCGTCCTTTTACCGAGGGACACGGCTATTCGAATAGATAAACTTCCCTGCAGGGGTGCACCACATAACCCAACACGCTCGATCCCATTTGGCCGGACACACTTTTCTGGGTCATGCCCGGCCTCGGAAGATCAACACGTCGCAGCCCCACCTAGGCTCAACAGAGAGGTCAACACGCCGGTCTAAATCCTATGCGCGCAGGGGTCTGGGCCCATCGCCCATTGCACACCTGCACGTTGCGAGGGCGGCCGGAAGCAGACCTAGCCTAGTGGCGTTCCAGTCCAATCCGGCGCGCGCCGCTCCGTCGCTGACGTCAAGAAGAGCTTCGGCTGATACCACGACGTCGAGTGCCCATAACTGTTCCCGCGTAGCTGGTTAGTGCGTATAGACCAAATGGCCAGACTCACATCAAATACCAAGAACACGTTAAGCGTGTTATTTTGAAGTAACCGCGGACGCCGTCCAGGGCCAGGCCCACCTCTCACCTAGGCGGTCTCAACCTGCCCTGTCGCTCCGCCACAAAGATCCAGTTGCGGGTACTCCTACGAGCCGACTCGACTTTAGTCACCACAGGTATCATGTATAGAGTATATAAGTATATACCCGTGATCACCGCCCAAGTGATCCCGGCCTGATAGTATAGCACAGCAGACGGACAAGAATGTAGGGCCACTGATGGAAAACTAGCATCCTATACTAACCATGTAGGATTGCAGGTAAATGTAACAACAGTAGAACCAAGGACGGGCTATGCATCAGGATAGGATAACGGAAAGCAGTAACATGCTACACTACTCTAATGCAAGCAGTATAGAGAAGAATAGGCGATATCTGGTGATCAAGGGGGGGGGCTTGCCTGGTTGCTCTGGCAAGTAGGAGGGGTCGTCAACTCCGTAGTCGAACTGGGCAGCAGCAGCGTCGGTCTCGTAGTCTACCGGAGAGAAGAGGGGGGAAGAAACAGTTAATACAATGCAAACATAAGCATGACGATGCGTGACATGACAATGAGCGGTGCTAGGTGTGTCCTAACGCGGCAGTAGGTGGTACCGGCGAAGGGGGCAACATCCGGGAAAGTATTCCCGATGTTTCGCGTTTTCGGACAGACGGACCGGAGGGGGAATGTTCCATGTTCGCTATGCTAGGAATGTGTGGCTGACAAACGGACTACGTATTCGGATTCGTCTCGTCGTTCTGAGCAACTTTCATGTACAAAATTTTTCCATCCGAGCTACGGTTTATTTTATATTAAATTTTAAAGATTTAAATCATTTTTAGAATTTAATAAATTAATTTAATTCAAAATTTAATTAATGCATCAGCATGACATCAGCAGTCAACGTTGACCGTTGACCTGGTCAACCTGACAGGTGGGTCCCACCTGTCAGGGGCTGTTAGCTAATTAACAGTAGTTAATTAGTTATTAAGTTAATTAATCTTAATTAGTTAATATTAACAGGATTAATTAAGTTAATTAATTATCTTTATTATTTATTTATTTATTTTTATTAATTTAATTTTTTTAAATCATTTTTTTATTACGTTCTGGGCGCGGGGGCCCACCTGTCTGTGGCCCATAGGGGGTTCGGGCCCAGAGGCAGTGGCTCAGGGGCGCGAGGCCCCACCTGGCAGTGGGCCAGGGGCCACAGGCGGGCGCGGGCGCGGCGCGGGCGACGGGCGGTGGTGCGGGCAGACCCGGCGACGAGCGCCGCGGGCGGGGTCAAGCCCGAGCGGCGACCAGCACGCGGGGGCGGCACGGCGTGGCCCCCAGGTCAAAGCGGCGACGAGGCCGAGGGCGGGGCGTGCAAGCCGCGGCGGTGGTGAGGGCGAACGGAGGGGGGCCGTGGGGCGCGGTGGTGGAGGCGGTGAGCGCGGCGGCTATAGGCGTAGGTGTGGGTCGGCGAGAAGGGACCTTGGGGAGCGGCGGTGTTCGTAGGAGACGGCCGTGGCGGCGAGCAGCCTGGCCAGGGGCGAGGCTACGCGGGTCGCAGCGGGGGGGAGCGCGACGGCAGCCGGCCGCGGCGAGGGACGCAGTGGGTGCGCGACGAGCACGCACGGGGTCGAGCAGGGGCGAAGAGAAGGGGAGGAGGCCGGGGGCCTCACCGCGCGTCTCACCGCGCGTTGTAGGGAATGGGGCAATGGGCCGCGGGGAGGAAGTCGGAGACGACGGCGATGTGGAGGAGGCAGTCCGGCGAGGAGGAGGAGGCAGGCCGGCGAGGACGCGCTCCGGTGTCGGCGGCGTTGTGGTGGTGGCGACGGGGTCGTCGGGGCGGCGTCGCCCCGATTGGATCGGGGGAGTGGGGGGGCGGAAGAGAGAGCGAGAGGGGGTGGGGGAGTAGGGGGGTGGATCGGGCTAGGGTTACGGGACCAGGGGTTATGGAGGGAGTGGGGGGCCGAATGGGTCGGCCCATTCGGGCGGCTGGGGGCCCGCGTGGATGGCCAGCTGGGCCAAAGGGCCCAGCGGGGGGGTCCCTTTTTATTTTTTTTGTATTTGCTTGTTTTCTGTTTTTATTTCTTTTTCTTTTACTTCTTTACTTTTCTGTTTTAAATCATTTTATATTATTTAGGCCTTTTATAAAAATATGTTTTCTTTACTATAATTACCCTTGTAATATTCGGCACCCACCGAACATTTTTGTTTCAATTTTGAAAAACTTTTATTGCTGACATTAATTTGAATTTGAATTTTGAAACGGTTTGACCTAACGGCAGATTAGCAACAGTAACTGTGGTGACGTGGCATCATTAGCGTGGGATTACTATAGCTTGATTATCCGGGCGTTACAAAACTCCTCCACTACAAGAAATCTCGTCCCGAGATTTAGGAGGTAGAAGGAAACGGTGCGGGGTATTCTTCGCGCAGACGATCCTCTCGTTCCCAAGTGGCTTCATCTTCAGAATGGTGCGAACACTGGACTTTGAGGAACTTGATCGCCTTCTGACGTGTGCGGCGTTCAGCTCGGTCGAGAATGCGGACCGGATGCTCCTTATAGGAGAGGTCCTGCTGCAATTCGAGCACTTCATGATCCACAACTCGGATTGGGTCCTTGAAGCAACGGCAGAGCTGTGACACATGGAACACATCGTGAACCTGAGAAAGGTTCGGCGGTAGCTCCAGTTGGTATGCCACTTTTCCACGCCTTTCCAGAATAGTGAATGGGCCAATATAGCAAGGAGCTAGTTTGCCCTTGATTCCGAAGCGGTGAGCACCCTTCATTGGTGTGACTCGAAGATAAGCCTTTTCGCCAGGTTGATAGACCATGTCTTTATGATGACGGTCATACTGACTCTTCTGACGTGACTGAGCAGTCTTGAGATTCTCACAAATAATGCGGACTTGTTCTTCGGCATGTTGGATAATATCCGGACCGAAGAGTGGACGTTCCCCAGTTTCTGACTAGTTCAGAGGGGTTCGGCACTTTCGTCCATATAACACTTCGAAGGGGGCCATCTTTAGACTAGCTTGATAGCTATTATTATAAGAGAACTCAGCATACGGGAGAGATTCCTCCCATTTCTTGCCGAAGGAAATAACACAAGCTCGAAGCATGTCTTCGAGAACTTGGTTGACGCGTTCAACTTGCCCTTGCGACTGAGGATGAAATGCAGTACTGAATGACAGATGAGTTCCCATGGCTTCTTGGAAACTTGCCCAGAATCTTGAAGTGAATAAGCTGCCACGGTCTGAGCTGATAACCAATGGAATACCGTGGAGTGAAACAATCCTGGACATATAGAGCGTTGCCAGCTGACTAGTAGTGATCGTTTCTTTGACCGCCAGGAAATGTGCAACTTTGGAAAGCCGGTCAATGACGACAAGAATAGCATCATTACCTTTCTGTGATTTGGGAAATCCAGTGACGAAGTCCATCTCAACATGGTCCCATTTCCATTCAGGAATAGAGATAGGTTGCAGAGTTCCAGCAGGCCTTTGATGTTCTGCTTTGATACGACGGCAAACGTCACACTCAGCAACATAACGAGCAATGTCTTGCTTCATATTAGACCACCAGAATCTCTGACGGATGTCTTGGTACATCTTTGTACTACCAGGATGGATACATAGAGGCGTATCATGAGCTTCTTTCATAACTTCCTGTGTCATATCCAGGTTTTTCTCTGCACATGGCACCACTAGGCGGCCCTTGAAGTACAAAGTGCCATCTTCAGCAATAGTGAAGAATGAGGGCTTTCCTTCTGCGAGGTAGCGCTTAATCTTGTGGGCTTCAGAGTCATATCCCTGTATTCTCTTGATGGAGTCCAAGAGATATGGCTCGACAGCCAGGGTATTGAGGGAACCCTGGGGAACAACACGGAGGTTCATCTTGCGAAACTCCTTAGGAGGGGGAGCGAGTGCACCCGGAGGAACAATATGGAGGTTCAGCTTCCTGAATTCTTCAACAAGGGAGGGCTGAACTTTGTGAACCTGGAGGTGGTTGCAGTAAGACTTGCGGCTCAAGGCATCAGCCATTACATTAGCCTTGCCTGGCGTATAGGAAATACCCAAGTCAAAGTTTGCAACAAGCTCCATCCATCTCTGCTGACGGAGGTTCAGGTCTGGCTAAGTAAACACATACTTCAGACTTTGGTGGTCAGTGAAGATCTCGCAACGATTACCAAGAAGGTAATGTCGCCACTGCTTCAGCGCATGAATGACAGCAGCAAGTTCGAGGTCGTGAACTGGGTAGTTCTCTTCGTGAGGGCGCAATTGCCGAGAGGCATAAGCAATCACTTTGCGGTCTTGCATTAGGACACAGCCTAATCCTTGACGGGAAGCGTCGCAGTAAATGACGAAGTCCTTAGTATCAGGAGGAGCTAGAACTGGGGCAGAAGTCAACTTGTCTTTGAGTGCCTGGAAACTTTCCTGACATTTGTCTGTCCATTGGAACTTGACGCCCTTATGCAACAGGTTAGTCAGAGGCCTGACGATCTTGGAGAAGTTCTCGACGAATCGACGGCAATAGTTGGCGAGACCGAGAAAACTTCTGACTTGCTTAACGTTCTTGGGAGGAGTCCAATCAAGGATAGCCTGGACTCGTTCAGGGTTGACGGCAATACCATCCTTAGAGATGACATGCCCAAGATGGGTTACTTCGGGTAGCCAGAATTCACATTTAGAGAACTTGGCATATAGTTGATGCTCTCGTAGCTTTTCCAGCACAAGCCGAAGATGTTCAACATGTTCTTCTTCGTTCTTCGAAAATACCAGGATATCATCCAGATAAACCACGACGAACTTGTCGAGGTAATCCATGAATATATAGTTCATCAGATGAGAGAAGGTGGCTGGAGCATTGGTTAAACCGAAATACATGATGGTGTACTCGTATGAACCATATCGAGTCACGAAGGCGGTCTTTGGGATATCCTCTTCGCGAACACGGATCTGGTGGTATCCCAACCTCAAGTCGAGCTTAGAGAACACTGATGAACCCGCCAGTTGATCATACAGATCATTGATCCGAGGAAGAGGGTATTTATTCTGAATGGTAGCTTGGTTTATAGGACGGTAGTCTTGAACTAATCGGTTTGTCCCATCCTTCTTCTTGACAAAGAGAGAAGGTGCTGTTGGGGATCGTAGCAGAATTTTAAAATTTTCCTACACTCACCAAGATCCATCTATGGAGTATACTAGCAACGAGGGGAAAGGAGTGCATCTACATACCCTTGTAGATCGCGAGCGGAAGCGTTCCAATGAACGTGGTTGATGGAGTCGTACTCGTCGTGATCCAAATCACCGATGACCGATTGCCGAACGGACGGCACCTCCGCGTTCAACACACGTACGGTGCAGCGACGTCTCCTCCTTCTTGATCCAGCAAGGGGGAAAGAGAGGTTGATGGAGATCCAGCAGCACGACGGCGTGGTGGTGGATGTAGCGGGATCTCGGCAGGGCTTCGCCGAGCTTCTGCGAGAGGGAGAGGTGTTGCAGGGGAGGAGGGAGGCGCCCAAGGCTGTTGTTCTGCTGCCCTCCCTCCCCCCTTTATATAGGCCCCCTGGGAGGCGGGGGGCGCCGGCCAGGAGCCCATCTGGATGGGGGGGCGGCGGCCCGGGGGGAAACTTGCCCCCCAAGGCAAGTGGGGCGCCCCCCCACCCTAGGGTTTCCAACCCTAGGCGCAGGGGGAAGGCCCATGGGGGGCGCCCCAGCCCACTAAGGGCTGGTTGCCTTCCCACTTCAGCCCATGGGGCCCTCCGGGATAGGTGGCCCCACCCGGTGGACCCCCGGGACCCTTCCGGTGGTCCCGGTACAATACCGGTGACCCCCGAAACTTTCCCGGTGGCCGAAACTTGACTTCCTATATATAATTCTTCACCTCCGGACCATTCCGAAACTCCTCGTGACGTCCGGGATCTCATCCGGGACTCCGAACAACTTTCGGGTTTCCGCATACTCATATCTCTACAACCCTAGCGTCACCGAACCTTAAGTGTGTAGACCCTACGGGTTCGGGAGACATGCAGACATGACCGAGACGCCTCTCCGGTCAATAACCAACAGCGGGATCTGGATACCCATGTTGGCTCCCACATGTTCCACGATGATCTCATCGGATGAACCACGATGTCGAGGATTCAATCAATCCCGTATACAATTCCCTTTGTCAATCGGTATGTTACTTGCCCGAGATTCGATCGTCGGTATCCCAATACCTTGTTCAATCTCGTTACCGGCAAGTCTCTTTACTCATACCGTAATGCATGATCCCGTGACTAACTCCTTAGGCACATTGAGCTCATTATGATGATGCATTACCGAGTGGGCCCAGAGATACCTCTCCGTCACACGGAGTGACAAATCCCAGTCTCGATCCGTGCCAACCCAACAGACACTTTCGGAGATACCCGTAGCATACCTTTATAGTCACCCAGTTACGTTGTGACGTTTGGCACACCCAAAGTACTCCTACGGTATCCGGGAGTTGCACGATCTCATGGTCTAAGGAGAAGATACTTGACATTGGAAAAGCTCTAGCAAACGAACTACACGATCTTTGAGCTATGCTTAGGATTGGGTCTTGTCCATCACATCATTCTCCTAATGATGTGATCCCGTTATCAACGACATCCAATGTCCATAGTCAGGAAACCATGACTATCTATTGATCAACGAGCTAGTCAACTAGAGGCTTACTAGGGACACGTTGTGGTCTATGTATTCACACATGTATTACGATTTCCGGATAACACAATTATAGCATGAACAATAGACAATTACCATGAACAAAGAAATATAATAATAACCATTTATTATTGCCTCTAGGGCATATTTCCAACAGTCTCCCACTTGCACTAGAGTCAATAATCTAGTTACATTGTGATGAATCGAACACCCATTGCGTCCTGGTGTTGATCATGTTTTGCCCTAGGGAGAGGTTTAGTCAACGGATCTGCTACATTCAGGTCCGTATGTACTTTACAAATATCTATGTCTCCATTTTGAACACTTTCACGAATGGAGTTGAAGCGACGCTTGATATGCCTGATCTTCCTATGAAACCTGGGCTCCTTCGCAAGGGCAATAGCTCCAGTGTTGTCACAGAAGAGAGTCATCGGGCCCGACGCATTGGGAATCACCCCTAGGTCGGTAATGAACTCCTTTATCCACACTGCTTCCTGTGCTGCCTCCGAGGCTGCCATGTACTCCGCTTCACATGTAGATCTCGCCACGACGCTTTGCTTGCAACTGCACCAGCTTACTGCTCCTCCATTCAAAATATACACGTATCCGGTTTGTGACTTTGAGTCATCCAGATCTGTGTCGAAGCTAGCGTCGACGTAACCCTTTACGACGAGCTCTTCGTCACCTCCATAAACGAGAAACATATCCTTAGTCCTCTTCAGGTACTTCAGGAT
Source organism: Aegilops tauschii subsp. strangulata (assembly GCF_002575655.3). NCBI lineage: Eukaryota > Viridiplantae > Streptophyta > Magnoliopsida > Poales > Poaceae > Aegilops > Aegilops tauschii. The sequence goes on from NC_053039.3 coordinate 495,208,206, forward strand.
ATTCTTGACCGTTGTCCAGTGTTCCATGCCGGGATTACTTTGGTACCTTCCTACCAAACTTACGGCAAGGTTTACATCAGGTCTGGTACACAGCATGGCATACATAATAGACCCTATGGCTGAGGCATAGGGGATGACACTCATCTTTTCTCTATCTTCTGCCGTGGTCGAGCATTGAGCCGTGCTCAATTGCACACCTTGCAATACAGGCAAGAACCCCTTCTTGGACTGATCCATATTGAACTTCTTCAATATCTTGTCAAGGTACATACTCTGTGAAAGACCAATGAGGCGTCTCGATCTATCTCTATAGATCTTGATGCCTAATATATAAGCAGCTTCTCCAAGGTCCTTCATTGAAAAACACTTATTCAAATAGGCCTTTATACTTTCCAAGAATTCTATATCATTTCCCATTAATAGTATGTCATCCACATATAATATGAGAAATGCTACAGAGCTCCCACTCACTTTCTTGTAAACACAGGCTTCTCCATAAGTCTGTGTAAACCCAAACGCTTTGATCATCTCATCAAAGCGAATGTTCCAACTCCGAGATGCTTGCACCAGCCCATAGATTGAGCGCTGGAGCTTGCATACTTTGTTAGCATTCTTAGGATCGACAAAACCTTCTGGCTGCATCATATACAATTCTTCCTTAAGGAAGCCATTAAGGAATGCCGTTTTGACGTCCATCTGCCATATCTCATAATCATAGTATGCGGCAATTGCTAACATGATTCGGACGGACTTCAGCTTCGCTACGGGTGAGAAAGTCTCATCGTAGTCAACCCCTTGAACTTGTCGATAACCCTTAGCGACAAGTCGAGCCTTATAGATGGTCACATTACCATCCGCGTCTGTCTTCTTCTTAAAGATCCATTTGTTTTCTATGGCTCGCCGATCATCGGGCAAGTCAGTCAAAGTCCATACTTCGTTTTCATACATGGATCCTATCTCGGATTTCATGGCTTCCAGCCATTTGTCGGAATCCGGGCCCGCCATCGCTTCTTCATAGTTCGAAGGTTCACCGTTGTCTAACAACATGATTTCCAGGACAGGGTTGCCGTACCACTCTGGTGCGGAACGTGTCCTTGTGGACCTACGAAGATCAGTAGTAGCTTGATCCGAACCTTCATGATCATCATCATTAACTTCCTCCCCAGTCGGTGTAGGCACCACAGGAACATCTTCCCGCGCTGCGCTACTTTCCGGTTCGGAAGGGGTGACTATCACCTCATCAAGTTCCACTTTCCTCCCACTCAATTCTTTCGAGAGAAACTCTTTCTCCAGAAAGGACCCGTTCTTGGCAACGAAGATCTTGCCTTCGGATCTGAGGTAGAAGGTATACCCAATAGTTTCCTTAGGGTATCCTATGAAGACGCATTTCTCCGACTTGGGTTCGAGCTTTTCAGGTTGAAGTTTCTTGACATAAGCATCACATCCCCAAACTTTCAGAAACGACAGCTTAGGTTTCTTCCCAAACCATAATTCATACGGTGTCGTCTCAACGGATTTTGACGGAGCCCTATTTAAAGTGAATGCGGCAGTCTCTAAAGCATAGCCCCAAAATGAGAGCGGTAAATCGGTAAGAGACATCATAGATCGCACCATATCCAATAGAGTGCGATTACGACGTTCGGACACACCATTTCTCTGAGGTGTTCCAGGCGGCGTGAGTTGTGAAACGATTCCACATTTCCTTAAGTGTGTACCAAACTCGTGACTTAAATATTCTCCACCACGATCTGATCGTAAGAATTTTATTTTTCTGTCACGTTGATTCTCAACCTCACTCTGAAATTCCTTGAACTTTTCAAAGGTTTCAGACTTGTGTTTCATTAAGTAGACATACCCATATCTACTTAAGTCATCAGTGAGAGTGAGAACATAACGATATCCTCCGCGAGCCTCAACACTCATTGGACCGCACACATCGGTATGTATGATTTCCAATAAGTTGGTTGCTCGCTCCATTGTTCCGGAGAACGGAATCTTGGTCATCTTACCCATGAGGCATGGTTCGCACGTGTCAAATGATTCATAATCAAGAGACTCCAAAAGTCCACCTGCATGGAGCTTCTTCATGCGCTTGACACCAATGTGACCAAGGCGGCAGTGCCACAAGTATGTGGGACTATCGTTATCAACTTTACATCTTTTGGTATTCACACTATGAATATGTGTAACATCACGTTCGAGATTCATCAAGAATAAACCATTGACCAGCGGGGCATGACCATAAAACATATCTCTCAAATAAATAGAACAACCATTATTCTCGGATTTAAATGAGTAGCCATCTCGAATTAAACGAGATCCAGATACAATGTTCATGCTCAAAGCTGGCACTAAATAACAATTATTGAGGTTTAAAACTAATCCCGTAGGTAGATGCAGAGGTAGCGTGCCGACGGCGATCACATCGACCTTGGAACCATTCCCGACGTGCATCGTCACCTCGTCCTTTGCCAGTCTCCGTTTATTCCGCAGTTCCTGTTTTGAGTTACAAATATGAGCAACCGCACCGGTATCAAATACCCAGGAGCTACTACGAGTACTGGTAAGGTACACATCAATTACATGTATATCACATATACCTTTGGTGTTGCCGGCCTTCTTGTCCGCTAAGTATTTGGGGCAGTTCCGCTTCCAGTGACCACTTCCCTTGCAATAAAAGCACTCAGTCTCAGGCTTGGGTCCATTCTTTGACTTCTTCCCGGTAACTGGCTTACCGGGCGCGGCAACTCCCTTGCCGTCCTTCTTGAAGTTCTTCTTGCCCTTGCCCTTCTTGAACTTAGTGGTTTTATTCACCATCAACACTTGATGTTCCTTTCTAATCTCCACCTCTGCTGATTTCAGCATCGAATATACCTCAGGAATGGTCTTTTCCATCCCTTGCATATTGAAGTTCATCACAAAGCTCTTGTAGCTTGGTGGAAGCGACTGAAGGATTCTGTCAATGACCGCGTCATCTGGGAGATTAACTCCCAGCTGAGACAAGCGGTTGTGCAACCCAGACATTCTGAGTATGTGCTCACTAACAGAACTATTCTCCTCCATTTTACAGCTGAAGAACTTGTCGGAGACTTCATATCTCTCGACCCGGGCATGAGCTTGGAAAACCATTTTCAGCTCCTCGAACATCTCATATGCTCCATGTTTCTCAAAACGCTTTTGGAGACCCGATTCTAAGCTGTAAAGCATGCCGCACTGAACGAGGGAGTAATCATCAGCACGTGATTGCCAAGCGTTCATAACGTCTTGGTTCTCTGGGATTGGTGCTTCACCTAGCGGTGCTTCTAAGACATAATCTTTCTTGGCAGCTATGAGGATGATCCTCAGGTTCCGGACCCAGTCCGTATAGTTACTGCCATCATCTTTCAGCTTGGTTTTCTCTAGGAACGCGTTGAAGTTGAGGACAACGTGGGCCATTTGATCTACAAGACGTAGTGTAAAGATTTTAGACTAAGTTCATGATAATTAAGTTCATCTAATCAAATTACTCAATGAACTCCCACTCAGATAGACATCCCTCTAGTCATCTAAGTGAAACATGATCCGAGTTAACTAGGCCGTGTCCGATCATCACGTGAGATGGACTAGTCAAGATCGGTGAACATCTCCATGTTGATCGTATCTTCTATACGACTCATGCTCAACCTTTCGGTCCTCCGTGTTCTGAGGCCATGTCTGTACATGCTAGGCTCGTCAAGTCAACCTAAGTGTATTGCGTGTGTTCCGAGGCCATGTCTGTACATGCTAGGCTCGTCAACACCCGTTGTATGCGAACGTTAGAATCTATCACACCCGATCATCACGTGGTGCTTCGAAACAACTAACCTTCGCAACGGTGCACAGTTAGGGGGAACACTTTCTTGAAATTATCATAAGGGATCATCTTACTCACTACCGTCGTTCTAAGCAAATAAGATGCAAAACATGATAAACATCACATCCAATCAAATAGTGACATGATATGGCCAATATCATTTTGCTCCTTTGGTCTCCATCTTCGGGGCACCATGATCATCTTCGTCACCGGCATGACACCATGATCTCCATCATTGTGTCTTCATGAAGTTGTCATTCCAACGATTACTTCTACTTCTATGGCTAACGCGTTTAGCAACAAAGTAAAGTAATTTATATGGCGTTATTCAATGACACGCAGGTCATACAAAATAATAAAGACAACTCCTATGGCTCCTGCCGGTTGTCATAATCATCGACATGCAAGTCGTGATTCCTATTACAAGAATATGATCAATCTCATACATCACATATATCATTCATCACATCTTCTGGCCATATCACATCACATAGCACTTGCTGCAAAAACAAGTTAGACGTCCTCTAATTGTTGTTGCAAGTTTTTACGTGGCTTGTAGGTTTCTAGCAAGAACGTTTCTTACCTACGTAAAACCACAACGTGATTTGCCAATTTCTATTTACCCTTCATAAGGACCCTTTTCATCGAATCCGTTCCGACTAAAGTAGGAGAGACAGACACCCGCTAGCCACCTTATGCAACTAGTGCATGTCAGTCGGTGGAACCTGTCTCACGTAAGCGTACGTGTAAGGTCGGTCCGGGCCGCTTCATCCCACAATACCGCCGAAACAAGATAAGACTAGTAGCGGCAAGAAGAATTGGCAACATCAACGCCCACAACTGCTTTGTGTTCTACTCGTGCATAGTAACTACGCATAGGCCTGGCTCATGATGCCACTGTTGGGGATCGTAGCAGAATTTTAAAATTTTCCTACGCTCACCAAGATCCATCTATGGAGTATACTAGCAACGAGGGGAAAGGAGTGCATCTACATACCCTTGTAGATCGCGAGCGGAAGCGTTCCAATGAACGTGGTTGATGGAGTCGTACTCGCCGTGATCCAAATCACCGATGACCGAGTGCCGAACGGACGGCACCTCCGCGTTCAACACACGTACGGTGCAACGACGTCTCCTCCTTCTTGATCCAGCAAGGGGGAAGGAGAGGTTGATGGAGATCCAGCAGCACGACGGCGTGGTGGTGGATGTAGCGGGATCTCGGCAGGGCTTCGCCGAGCTTCTGCGAGAGGGAGAGGTGTTGCAGGGGAGGAGGGAGGCGCCCAAGGCTGTTGTTCTGCTGCCCTCCCCCTTTATATAGGCCCCCTGGGAGGCGGGGGGCGGCGGCCAGGAGCCCATCTGGATGGGGGGGCGGCGGCCAGGGGGAGACTTGCCCCCCAAGGCAAGTGGGGCGCCCCCCACCCTAGGGTTTCCAACCCTAGGCGCAGGGGGAAGGCCCATGGGGGGCGCCCCAGCCCACTAAGGGCTGGTTTCCTTCCCACTTCAGCCCATGGGGCCCTCCGGGATAGGTGGCCCCACCCGGTGGACCCCTGGGACCCTTCCGGTGGTCCCGGTACAATACGGGTGACCCCCAAAACTTTCCCGGTGGCCGAAACTTGACTTCCTATATATAATTCTTCACCTCCAGACCATTCCGGAACTCCTCGTGATGTCCGGGATCTCATCAGGGACTCCGAACAACTTTCGGGTTTCCGCATACTCATATCTCTACAACCCTAGCGTCACCGAACCTTAAGTGTGTAGACCCTACAGGTTCGGGAGACATGCAGACATGACCGAGACGCCTCTCCGGTCAATAACCAACAGCGGGATCTGGATACCCATGTTGGCTCCCACATGTTCCACGATGATCTCATCGGATGAACCACGATGTCGAGGATTCAATCAATCCCGTATACAATTCCCTTTGTCAATCGGTATGTTACTTGCCCGAGATTCGATCGTCGGTATCCCAATACCTTGTTCAATCTCGTTACCGGCAAGTCTCTTTACTCGTACCGTAATGCATGATCCCGTGACTAACTCCTTAGGCACATTGAGCTCATTATGATGATGCATTACCGAGTGGGCCCAGAGATACCTCTCCGTCACACGGAGTGACAAATCCCAGTCTCGATCTGTGCCAACCCAACAGACACTTTCGGAGATACCCGTAGTATACCTTTATAGTCACCCAGTTACGTTGTGACGTTTGGCACACCCAAAGTACTCCTACGGTATCCGGGAGTTGCACGATCTCATGGTCTAAGGAGAAGATACTTGACATTGGAAAAGCTCTAGCAAACGAACTACACGATCTTTGAGCTATGCTTAGGATTGGGTCTTGTCCATCACATCATTCTCCTAATGATGTGATCCCGTTATCAACGACATCCAATGTCCATAGTCAGGAAACCATGACTATCTATTGATCAACGAGCTAGTCACCTAGAGGCTTACTAGGGACACGTTGTGGTCTATGTATTCACACATGTATTACGATTTCCGGATAACACAATTATAGCATGAACAATAGACAATTACCATGAACAAAGAAATATAATAATAACCATTTATTATTGCCTCTAGGGCATATTTCCAACAGGTGCTCCCCAAGGAGAGCAACTTGGGCGAATGAATCCTTTGCGAAGAGAATTGTCGATTTCCTCCTTAAGCTCAAGGAGTTCATGCGACGGCATCTTGTAGGGTCGCTTGGCTATAGGAGTGGTGCCTGGTTTCAAGTCGATGATGAATTCGACAGCTCTAGCTGGGGGAATCCCTGGAAGTTCTTCAGGGAAGACGTCGAGGAATTCACGCACGACGGGAATGTTTTCAATGCCCTCGAGTGGTGCAGCGTTCAATGCATTCAATGCATAGAGCCTTGCCTCGGCATTTTGCACCAGATGAGCTTGGTAAGTAACTATTTCATCTGAAGGGTGTAGCAGATGGACGGTCTTAGTGGTGCAAACGATTGAAGCACTATGCGCTTTTAACCAATTCATTCCCAGAATGAGATCAATGCTACAGGACTTCAGTACGATGGGGGAGACAAGAAATTCCAGTCCTTCGATTTCAACGGGGACGTCGTTGCAGATCATGGAGGTTCGACATTGGCCCGCAGGGGTGTGTAATAATAGTGAAGCATTCATGTCTTCGCTTCTAATGCCATGCATGAATGCAAAATCTTCGGACATGAAAGAATGCGATGCACCTGTATCAAATAAAATGGATGCTGGTACTGAATTTACGATGAGTGTACCCATCACAGTAGCAGGCTGGTCTTGAGCTTCGTTGAGATCAACATGGTTGGCATGAACACAACCATAAGACTTGGCCTTGTTGCTGCGGGGCTGGTTGCTTCCATGGCCAGTTGCTGGAAGGGCCAATTGATTCTAGTTCTGGTTGCATTCTCTAGCTCGGTGTCCTGGTTGACCACACCTGAAGCACAAACCATTATTGGGAGTGGGAACAAGAGCTTGGGGTGGCGGAGCTGGAAGTCTTGACTGCCTAGATGGTGGTGGGGGCAGACGAGGTGCAGCATAGGTCTGCCATGGGGCAGATGCATTTGGACGGTACATGTTGTTTGGGATCCATATCTTACGCTTCTGTGAGGGCGGGCCCGAAGATGAGCCCGTGTCACGGTTGCGCCTGTGAGAGCTCTGGTATTCCTGCAGACCAGTTTTGACATTGATGGCCTTGTTCACCAAGGTGGCGAAATCAGTAAAGTCATGCACTAGAAGTGCGAGCTTGATGTCAGCTTGAAGGCCATCACGGAACTTCTCCTGTCTGCGTGCATCAGTTGCAATGTCCTCTTCAGTATAGCGAGACAAGTCCAGAAACTCCCGCTGATAAGCTTCAACAGTTTTGTTGCCTTGGGTGAGGTTGCGGAACTCACGCTTCTTTCGGTCCATGACTCCCTGAGGAATGAAGCGGGCACGGAAAGCAGCTTGGAAGTCTGGCCAGGTGATGATTGTTCCAGCTGGCAGAGTACGCCTGTGGCTGTCCCACCATTGAGCTGCGGGTCCCTTCAGAAAGAAGGAAGCAAAGGTGACATAGCTGGCAGGAGCTACATCGGCAGACTCCATCTCATAGGTGATGTCACGGAGCCAGTCATCAGCATCCAGAGGCTGAGTTGAGCTGCGGTACACAGTTGGGTTCAGGCGCATGAAATCCTGCAGAGTTACTGGGGTTGGTTGCTGGTCCATATTGGGGCGAGGAAACTGAGCCATCATATTTTCCATGAATTGGCGGTTCAGTTCGAACTGTTGGATCATACCAGCCATGTACTCAGGTGGTGGTGGGGCATTGCCACCACTACCACGACCACCTGGTCTAACCATCCTGCTAATATATAACAGGGGTTCAGCATTGAGAAATTTGCAAAGACAAGGATCATTCATGATGAAACATGCATAATGAAAGGAGCACGATAGCTACTACATAGTAGTCGGCATAACTTACAAAGGGGGTCATGCATAGAGTTCAGTACACAGACTAAAACAACATAGGCGGCACACAGGCTCGCGGCGAATGCATCTAACACTAACAAGCAAGCCTACATCAGTCCCAAGAGGTACTGTGGAGGTAGGTGTAGCCTGAAAGCTGGTAGTGTCGCATCGGGAACTCCACGTTAGCAACCCGGGGTCCGCGAATACTCTGGTGCAGAACCTGACTCTCAGGTGGCAGAAGAGGTCCAAGTGCGGGAGAGTGGCCTCCCACATCTGGCCAGCCGACACCCTGGGGCATCACAGTCCTGGCTGGGTAGATCGCAGAACGGGGCAGCTCCCTAGATCGGAAAAGGGGTGTAACAGCGTCAGAGCACGGTAAAGGTGCTGAAGGGTGGTGTACAAATCGTGGCGAAGAGCTCGGTTAGCTCGATCCAGCCCATCAACATGCAGAACCAGGTTCTGATGGTAGAAGGGCTCTCGGGTGACAGTGGAGTAGGCAGCAGTATAGTATCCCTCCGCACCAACATCAGATGCGATAGCAATGTGCCTGAAAGGGGAGGTGTCCAACTCCCGATACTCTCCACGAAGACGTGTCAGAGCAGCATAGGCAGCATCGTGGACAGCCATATCGATGGTCACTCCAACACCATGAGCGGTGTGCAGCACAGTAGTGGAGTCATACTCCCGCGAGTAGAGGTGGACGATGGCACGGTACTGCTCCTGGTTAAAGTCCTGGTACTCCTCGTAGACGGTGTACTCAGGGTGCCAGCGATAACCCAGATAGGTCATCATCTCAGCTAGCACAGCAGGTGATCCCGAGGCACCAATGGCGGTCGTGTGACGCACGACCTGCCTCGTGGGTTCCATCTGAAAGCAAAGACGTTTCAAAGGAGTCAAATGACAGTGTGTGGATTGTTCAAAATACTATTCTAAGAAACAACTATGGCTTATCCAACTTTGGGGTGAATGCGGTCACGGGATCCTAGTGTTAGAGTTAGCAAATTCGTTTAACCCGAGTAGAAGAGAGTTCAGAGTCCCAGAGTAAAGGTCGAGGAGTAAAAGATCCTAGTACCACCCAATGGCGACGTGGGCCCGTAAGACACACAGCCATGTTAGTAAAAGTTTTGTAATGTTTAGACTCGACTTCGGCCAAGGAGTGTGGAAAGGGGGATTCCTACAGGCAGCCGGCTCTGATACCAACTTGTGACGCCCCCGATTTGACCGTACACTAATCATGCACGCAAATGTGTCCGATCAAGATCAGGGACTCACGGAAAGATATCACAACACAACTCTAAAACATAAATAAGTCATACAAGCATCATAATACAAGCCAGGGGCCTCGAGGGCTCGAATACAAGTGCTCGATCATAGACGAGTCAGCGGAAGCAACAATATCTGAGTACAGACATAAGTTAAACAAGTTTGCCTTAAGAAGGCTAGCACAAACTGGGATACAGATCGAACGAGGTGCAGGCCTCCTGCCTGGGATCCTCCTAACTACTCCTGGTCGTCGTCAGCGGGCTGCACGTAGTAGTAGGCTCCTCCAGTGCCGTAGGAGTCGTTGTCGACGGTGGCGTTTGGCTCCTGGACTCCAACATCTGGTTGCGACAACCAGGTAGAAAGGAAAGGGGGAAAAGAGGGAGAGAAGCAACCGTGAGTACTCATCCAAAGTACTCGCAAGCAAGGAGCTACACTACATATGCATGGGTATATGTGTAAAGGGGCATATCAGTGGATTGAACTGCAGAATGCCAGAATAAGAGGGGGATAGCTAGTCCTGTCGAAGACTACGCTTCTGGCCATCTCCATCTTGCAGCATGTAGAAGAGAGTAGATTGAAGTCCTCCAAGTAGCATCGCATAGCATAATCCTACCCGGTGATCCCCTCCTCGTCGCCCTGTTAGAGAGCGATCACCGGGTTGTATCTGGCACTTGGAAGGGTGTATTTTATTAAGTATCCGGTTCTAGTTGTCATAAGGTCAAGGTACAACTCCGGGTCGTCCTTTTACCGAGGGACACGGCTATTCGAATAGATAAACTTCCCTGCAGGGGTGCACCACATAACCCAACACGCTCGATCCCATTTGGCCGGACACACTTTTCTGGGTCATGCCCGGCCTCGGAAGATCAACACGTCGCAGCCCCACCTAGGCTCAACAGAGAGGTCAACACGCCGGTCTAAATCCTATGCGCGCAGGGGTCTGGGCCCATCGCCCATTGCACACCTGCACGTTGCGAGGGCGGCCGGAAGCAGACCTAGCCTAGTGGCGTTCCAGTCCAATCCGGCGCGCGCCGCTCCGTCGCTGACGTCAAGAAGAGCTTCGGCTGATACCACGACGTCGAGTGCCCATAACTGTTCCCGCGTAGCTGGTTAGTGCGTATAGACCAAATGGCCAGACTCAGATCAAATACCAAGAACTCGTTAAGCGTGTTATTTTGAAGTAACCGCGGATGCCGTCCAGGGCCAGGCCCACCTCTCACCTAGGCGGTCTCAACCTGCCCTGTCGCTCCGCCACAAAGATCCACTTGCGGGTACTCCTACGAGCCGACCCGACTTTAGTCACCACAGGTATCATGTATAGAGTATATAAGTATATACCCGTGATCACCGCCCAAGTGATCACGGCCCGATAGTATAGCACAGCAGACGGACAAGAATGTAGGGCCACTGATGGAAAACTAGCATCCTATACTAACCATGTAGGATTGCAGGTAAAGGTAACAACAGTAGAAGCAAGGACAGGCTATGCATCAGGATAGGATAACGGAAAGCAGTAACATGCTACACTACTCTAATGCAAGCAGTATAGAGAAGAATAGGCAATATCTGGTGATCAAGGGGCGGGGGCTTGCCTGGTTGCTCTGGCAAGTAGGAGGGGTCGTCAACTCCGTAGTCGAACTGGGCAGCAGCAGCGTCGGTCTCGTAGTCTACCGGAGAGAAGAGGGGGGAAGAAACAGTAAATACAATGCAAACATAAGCATGACGATGCGTGACATGACAATGAGTGGTGATAGGTGTGTCCTAACGCGGCAGTAGGTGGTACCGGCGAAGGGGGGAACATCCGGGAAAGTATTCCCGATGTTTCGCGTTTTCGGACAGACGGACCGGAGGGGGAAAGTTCCATGTTCGCTATGCTAGGAACGTGTGGCTGACAAACAGACTACGTATTCGGATTCGTCTCGTCGTTCGGAGCAACTTTCATGTACAAAGTTTTTCCATCCGAGCTACGGTTTATTTTATATTAAATTTTAAAGATTTAAATCATTTTTAGAATTTAATAAATTAATTTTATTCAGAATTTAATTAATGCATCAGCATGACGCCAGCAGTCAACGTTGACCGTTGACCTGGTCAACCTGACAGGTGGGTCCCACCTGTCAGGGGCTGTTAGCTAATTAACAGTAGTTAATTAGGTTAATTAGTTATTAAGTTAATTAATCTTAATTAGTTAATATTAACAGGATTAATTAAGTTAATTAATTATCTTAATTATTTATTTTTATTAATTTAATTTTTTTAAATCATTTTTTATTACGTTCTGGGCGCGGGGGCCCACCTGTCTGTGGCCCATAGGGGGTTCGGGCCCAGGGGCAGTGGCTCAGGGGCGCGAGGCCCCACCTGGCAGTGGCCCAGGGGCCACAGGCAGGCGCGGGCGCGGCGCGCGTGTGCGGCGCGGGCGACGGGCGGTGGTGCGGGCGGACCCGGCGACGAACGCCGCGGGCGGGGTCAAGCCCAAGCGGCGACCAGCACGCGGGGGCGGCACGGCGTGGCCCCCAGGTCGAAGCGGTGACGAGGCCGAGGGCGGGGCGCGCAAGCCGCGGCGGTGGTGAGGGCGAACGGAGGGGGGCCGTGGGGCGCGGTGGTGGAGGCGGTGAGCGCGGTGGCTATAGGCGCAGGTGTGGGTCGACGAGAATGGACCTTGGGAAGCGGCGGTGTTCGTAGGGGACGGCCGCGGCGGCGAGCAGCCTGGCCAGGGGCGAGGCTGCGCGGGTCGCAGCGGGGGAGGGGGGGGAGCGCGACGGCAGCCGGCCGCGGCGAGGGACGCAGTGGGTGCGCGACGAGCACGCACGGGGTCGAGCGGGGGCGAAGAGAAGGGGAGGTGGCCGGGGGCCTTACCGCGCGTTGCAGGGAACGGGGCAATGGGGCGCGGGGAGGAAGTCGGAGACGATGGCGATGTGGAGGAGGCAGTCCGGCGAGGAGGAGGAGGCAGGCCGGCGAGGACGCGCTCCGGTGTCGGCGGCGTTGTGGTGGTGGCGACGGGGTCGTCGGGGCGGCGTCGCCCCGATTATATCGGGGGAGTGGGGGGCGGAAGAGAGAGCGAGAGGGGGTGGGGGAGTGGGGGGTGGATCGGGCTAGGGTTACGGGACCAGGGGTTATGGAGGGAGTGGGGGGGCCGGATGGGTCGGCCCATGCGGGCGGCTGGGGGCCCGCGTGGATGGCCAGCTGGGCCAAAGGCCCAGCGGGGGGGGTTCCCTTATTATTATTATTTTTGTATTTGCTTGTTTTCTGTTTTTATTTCTTTTTCTTTTACTTCTTTACTTTTCTGTTTTAAATCGTTTTATATTATTTAGGCCTTTTATAAAAATATGTTTTCTTTACTGTAATTACCCTTGTAATATTCGGCACCCACCGAACATTTTTGTTTCAATTTTAAAAAACTTTTATTGTTGACATTAATTTGAATTTGAATTTTGAAACGGTTTGACCTAACGGCAGATTAGCAACAGTAACTGTGGTGACGTGGCATCATTAGCGTGGGATTACTGTAGCTTGATTATCCGGGCGTTACAAAACACTAACCGGCGGCGGATGTGGCGGGTGATCCCGGGCGGCGACGAGGGGCGGGCTCGACGGTGGTCGATCCTCGGCGGCGACAGCGACAAGGGACGGCTCTTCTCGCCGTATCGGGGGGGGGGGTCAGTGCAGCGTATCGGCGCTGGACGGTGGGGGGCAGCCCCGCGGCGCGATTCCGCCCGCAGATTTGGCCGGAATCTCCGGCGGCGGACGGGTGGAAGTAAAGGCGGGCGGCGGCGGAAGGAGGTGGGAAAAGGCGCGCGGGCTGAAATCTCCCTCCCGCTAACCGCTTCTCTGGGATGCGGGGCACCGCAGGGGCGAGGGGGAAACCCGCGTATTCGCGGGTTGGGGCCAAGATTTTGTCGTGCCCCTCAAAAATTTTTGCGGACCGGCCGCGTTTGCGAGGTTTGTTCGGGTGGGATTTTTCACGCCGATCCGTATTTCAACAGTTATTTTGCAGGTTGTACCTTTTTGCAGGCTCTGCTAGAGTTGCTCTATGGTCACCTAACTTCGTTTCCGCCCCGTGTCCACTGTAAACCCCGAGAGATCGGGCGGTTCCTTCTTCTAGACCCTGGTTCTTGTAGCAGGAGTAGTAGCCTGTTGATCGCTTGGTGGTTCTGTCTCCTGTTGAGCGAGCGAGCAAGCAAGCAGCGGCACCGCCATTATTGTGACGCAACACTACTCCGACCACAGCTTTTATCTCTCTATCTCTCTTGTTGGTGGCTGGTCGGGGATCAATGAATTCACCCCATGGCTATTTACTCAACTTGCACGGTTTACACTTGCCCCGGGCTGCGGCTGTGTCTAGCTAAAATAGGAAAAACAATAACTCTCACCAGAGTCACGGTTTCTGCCTCTGTCGCTGGCTCTGGTTCATGGCCGGAGACAACGGCCAGTGCGAGCTTATTAATCCGTGTCGTCTCAACTCTGAAGTCTGAAGCCAAGCAAGCTGTGCGCGCACGAGATGAGACCTACAGTGGCTATGAGGAGCTATAGGCAGGCAGATAGTGTAGTCATGACGCATCTACAATAATTTGCATCTCTTGCAGGCAGGCAGACAGACAAAGTACTCCTACACGGGTTAGATTCTGAACTAACAGGTTGAGTCCAAAACAGCATGATGCGGCCAGCGCGCTAAGTGCGGTCTGCGCGCAACACCCACCGGAGTTGGTGAATCAGAAGAAGATAAAGCGACGAATTGATGCGGAAGTCAGCGTGCACCGGCCTGCATGCGTCTGGGCGGTCTGAGGTGCATATGATCCAGCGACCAGCAGAGACGGGGCCGAGGACGTCGTCGGTGTCGTCTTTACCAGCCAATGTTTGCCGGAAAAAATGAGAGTCAGTGGGCTCACGTGGTATAGCTATCATAGGGGCTCCCTTATGGTGGTGGTGCAGGGCTTCTTTCTTCTTTTCTCCCAAGAGGACGTCCGTCCGTCCACTTAGCTGAAGCGAGGGCCTACAGCACACGGCCCACACACCTGCTCTGATCTGGAGTTGGGAGTGTAGCAACAAAACAATGCAACATACTACAGCGGTGTAGCACAGTTCAGTCACAGGAGAAGGGGAACCACTGCGAGTGAACCGTCGCTGTCGATCGCGCAGGCGTGCGCGCGGTAGCAGACTTGTGTGCATGCAGCGACCAGGGCTCGCTCTCCGTGCTCCTGTTCGTGCCCGTGATTGCGTCTCGTGGGCACGGGCCCATCTATCCGACGCCGCTGCCGCTGCCTCGGCGGTCGCAGCCTCGCAGGCTCTGCAGCCGCGCGTGCGTCATCCTGCTCGATCATTAGGCTCGCCGCTTGCACGTAATGTAAAGAAGGTCGCCGGCGCAGCACGCGGCGAGCACCACTGAACTGAACTGAAGCGGAGCATCATTGGTTACCGCCGGAGAGCGGAGGCCGGACGGACATGGAGGCATTGCTATCTCTCTTCTCTGCACGCCGTCGAGGAAACGAAAGCCACGTCCAAGTCCAAGCTATGATCGGGCAAACTAAGCACGGCCAGCCCTAATCATTTTCTGGGTAACTGGATGCAGAAGCGTGAAGTGCAACGCCACGGAACGCGGCTGCAAATGGGGAGGTCCGAAAATTCTTCAGCATTTGCCGGCTACCTACTCTTTGCAATAGAGAGGAGCATGAAAGCCAGCTCGGCTTCTCTTCTTTTCGGGTGCAATCATGCATGCAAGTATCCCAACTATCGTGATCTGAATGCCAGTCCTCATAAAAAATGCAAGCTGGCGGGAAACGGCCAGGGTGGTTAGGGTATGTTTGGATGGTGGCTTTTTGTTCATCGACAAAACTTTGGTTTTTGGTTCAAGGTACAATTACATTTCAGCCTCTAACTCGAACCAATTACTCATATTAATGTTGTGATAGAGACATTGTGGTTTCTGTTAATGAAAATCGGAGAGGGTGCTCTCTTTTTCAAAAATATTTTTTTGCTGATATTAAGATGAAGTAGATGACGGAGCGCTTGTCTCCTTGCGTCTAGGCTCGATCTAGTTGGTGAAGAGGAAGAAGGGGTTGCGGCGGTGATCTGGAACATGGTGGCAACGCGGGGCACAACGATGCGATAACTGTTGCGCTCTGGTAGCTTTGGGAGAAGAGAAGCAGAAAGAGGTGACATTATCCAAAGCTGACCCTAAAACCTCACGCAAACGTCCAGACCGCATTGTTCGGACATAGTTTGCCATCCAACGCCAACCCGCATCGGTCCGCTGATCAGTCTGGACGTTCATTTTCCCGCAAAATGGAACCAAACTCGGAGGAGCTTTGCGGGAGTCCGGACGTCCACATTGCGAACTAAAAGTCACGAGGTGTTTTTCTCTTCTCTATGTTGGCGGCGGATGTGACGGGTGTGCGGGATGGAATGAATCGGAGACGTGTCGGGCGCGGGCGATAGCGTGGGGTCGGTGGATCGGGTGTATAAGTAGTACGTACACTTCGTACATGTCTATTCAGAGGTGTGTACCGAAGCAGTCCTCTCTTTTTTGATGAACCTGCACCCGCTCCACCCCTAAAATTGATACCGTGGTTTTCTGCCACACTAAGATAAATATTGAGGTTGTCTGCCACGCTAAGATAGATCCAGAAGGCTTTCCAGCGAGCTGGCGGCTGCTCCTTCCTTCATGCCAAATGCAACTGACCCAAATTCTAAATCAGGTGACCTACGAGTACAAGACCTAAACTCGTAAAAATCTGCCTTGCTGGAGACCACAAAACCCGAGAGATCGGCCGGGATCAAGGTAAGATCAATGTTTGGCTCATGGCAACGCTTACTAACAGACCCTGGTTCTAGTAGTAGCCTATCGGTTGGTGGTTGTGTCTCCTATGGAGCAAGCGAGCAAGCAGTGACGCCCAGAGCCATTACTGCGACGCAACAGTACTCGGACAACGGGAGAGATGCCAGTTATTGGGGAGGTGCACGTAGCTCCAAGGGAGCGGCGTCCTCGTCTCCCAATAACGCCGGCATACATCCGCGTGGATGTAGTGCCGGTCGCGCTCGCCGACGGCCATGGGGGCAATGGAGAATGCGGGCGGCGCGGGGGCCCGACGCGGTGGTGATGTGGGCTCCTCTTTCACGCCGCGACGGCGGCGTCCCGAGGATGAGCCAGCCTCGCGGTCGTGCTTCCCCTTGCGGCCGGTGTTCCAGAACCCCATGGCTGCGAGGCGGTCGGCCGGCGAGATCGAGGACGGGGAGAGGGAGAGCTAGGGTTTGGGGCGTGTCGGGTTTCAAGGAGGTAGCACGGGCTGGAGTGGGGAGTGTGGACTACGACCGGTCCACGGCTTCCCATTTAAGAAGGACGGCGACCGTTCGCCTGGGCGGATGACAAGTGAGGCCGACCACGCGTGCGCATTAATGTTGGCTGGTGGGAGGTAGGTGGCCACCTACCACACGGCCCACGAGCGACGCTTTCGTTTGTTGTCTGCCGCGACCTAAACCCGGCGCATGTTTGCGCTTGAAATGGGTTGGCCCGCACACAAAACAGACCAGATGGGTCCAGTCCGTCGCGTGCTGGGCCGTGGGGTCTGTCCGTTTTGCCCCAAACGGATGGGGCCGGGCCAACTCCAGCGCGCGACCCCATCCCGTCCGTCCTAATTTGTTTGGGTAGAACGGACGAATAGCGCGGCCCAACACGCGGCCCTAAACAGACGAATGTCCGGTTTTCGTCCATTTTCGACCCATTTCGAGCCCAAACTTGCGCCGCGTTTGGGGTGAAACGGACATCGCGCGGACGGGCTTGACGCACGCCCTTGTCCTCCCCGTGGCCCGCCTTCGTGGACACTAGCACTCCATTCGCTTCCAACGCCTCCACCAGCTCTCCCCCGCCCCACCCCGCCGCCGGCGCCGCCACTATACTCCGGCCGCCTCCTCACTGCTCATCCCCCCGACCGTCCATACCAAACCACGTCTCGACATGGCCGCCACCACGCCCGTGCTTCCGTAGGAGTTTTGGCCGTCGGTTGGAGGAGTTTTGGCCATCACCGTCGTAGCCGGTGCCAGAGGGGATACGACCACCGGCGACGGCTATGGACCACGGCAGCTTCCGTCGGGTGCTCCAGAGCGGCCAGTAGCCGGCCGCCAACCACTCAAGCAGCATTGAGGTGCTCAGTGCTAGAAAGGATGTGGAACGTGCTTTTGGTGTGCTTCAATCCCGATGGGGTATCGTTCGAAACTCTGCACTGACATAGGATGAAGGGAAGCTTTGAAAGGTGATGACTGCTTGTGTGATCATGCACAACATGATCGTCGAGGACGAGCGTGATAACAGCATTTTCGACCAAGGATTTGATTTTCAAGGTGAAAATGTTGAGTCCGTGCACCAAGAACCGGCCACGTTTAAACAGTTTGCCCAATTTCATCGTGAAATGCGTGATCGGCACACTCATTTGGATCTTTCAAATGACTTGGTTGAGCAAATGTGGAATCACATTGGCAACCAATAGATGTATTGGTTCATTATGTTCATTCAAGACAATTTCGATTTGGTTGTAAAACTATTTTATTAGAGATAATTTCGAGTGGGTTGTAAAACTATTTTTATTTGAGACAATTAATATTTGGACGTGCAAACTAGTTTTGAACATTGAAATTTGAATATATGGGCATTTTTGGCCGTGCCGAACAGGACGGGGCCAAAGGATGCGTCAGCGCGTTGGATGCACGGCCACCGCATCCCAGAAAAGACCCGAACACGACCATATTGCCATACCCAAACGGATAAAATTCGGGCTAAACGGATATCCGTTTGGGATCGTGCGCTGGAGTTGGGCTAATGTCACGTAACTTCGTTTCCGCCCCGTGTCCACTGTAAAACCCGAGAGATCGGGCGGTTCCTTCTTCTAGACCCTGGTTCTTGTAGCAGGAGTAGTAGCCTGTTGATCGCTTGGTGGTTCTGTCTTCTGTTGAGCGAGCGAGCAAGCAAGAGTGATGCAACACTACTCCGACCAGGGAAATACATTTTGGTTCCTGGTTGTGTATGCACCTTATATGGAGATTTTTTTTAATATTTTAATAGAAAGTCAAAATAGGTAAGAACTATTTTGACAAAACACTTGACTTACTTTTGCACTGATATATAAATGTCGACGGAAAAAAAACAAAAGTTGACCTCACAGCAAAAAAGACAAAATTTATTTGCTATTATAGGTCACTATTCACACTATTATAGCCAAAAATTTGTCTTTTTTGAAAAGAAGTTAAAAGGATATTTTTTTTGGGGGATTTTATTTCTCACGAGTACAATAGAAGGTCAAGTTTATTTCAAAAATATTTTCAGAAATTTTTGACTTTTTGTTGAATTACTAACTTTTTTCCATATAGGGTGCATATGTCCCCATAGAGCAAAAGTTCCCCTCCCTCCGACCACAACTTTTATCTCTCTATCTCTCTTGTTGGTGTTGGTGGCTGGTCAGGGATCAATGAATTCACCCCATGGCTATTTACTCAACTTGCACGGTTTACACTTGCCTGCGGGCTGCGTCTGTGCCTGGCTAAAATAGGGTAAAATAACTCTCACCAGAGTCACGGTTTCTGCCTCTGTCTCTTGCTCTGGTTCATCGCCGTAGACAACGGGCAGTGCGAGCTTAATCCGTGTCGCCTCAACTCTCAACTGAAGCCAAGCAAGCTGTACGCGCACGCGCACGAGATGAGACACGGACCTGCCACACGTGTGGTGTATCGGGTGATTGTGCCGCACGTCCTGTGTGGCACGGAGACGAAGCGCAGCCACAGACCGCACGTCCGGTGCAGCGCGATCGCCCCACACGAGCACGTACGGGCGAGCGAGCACGCGGCCCGCACGACTCGTCTCGGCCGTCGCCCCTCCCCGCCTGCGAGCCACACGCCCCGTGTGTCAGTAACCACGCGTCCCGTCGCGATTGCCATGGTCCGGACCCTCTTCTGTTGCCATGTTGCTGAACTACAGTTGCCATGTCGGACAACTACAGTTGCCATGGTTGCTCAACTGCAGTTGCCATCTTATGTCAAAGTGCCGGAGGCCATTTTTGGGCAACTGCAGCTGTTGCCATGTATGGTCTGGTCTACTACAGTTACCTTGATTTGAAAAACTTTACGAATTGCCACCTACTAACACTGGACAGTTGCCATGTAGCACTAAGAAAACATGGCAAAAAACATGTTTCGGGTAAAGAGAGAGTTGCCGTCTGCTTACAAGCACGCTAGAGGCAGTTGCCATGTATCCTGCAAAAACACATGGCAACTGATAGCTTTTGGTGTGTGGGAAAGGAGACGGGCATGTGGGCGATGGTGGTATCTTTAGGAGTTGCCACCTACTAACACTAGACAATTGCCATGTAGCGCTACAAACAGACGTGGCAACAATAACATGTTCGGGTGAAAGAGAGTTGCCATCTGTTTACAATCACAAATAGGGCAGTTGCCATGTACCCCTCAAAAGACATGGCAAATGACAGCTTGGGTGTGGGAGAGTGGGAGAATGGGCAGTCGTGGGAGATGGGGAACAGAAGTGGTGCGTGGCGTGCGGGCGCGACATCAGTTTCATCACACGCCCCGACTGGCGAACCGTTGACCGCGGAGAGAAAACGGCGTGCGGGGGAACTCCCTCACACGCCACACATATGAGTTGTCCTACGTGGCACACAAATTCAGTCTTTTCATGCCAAGATTCATGCAGAAAGCGCTGGACGGCGATGGAGGCGTGTGGGCGAGTTGGCTAACGCCGGGCGTTAGTGTTTTCGAAAATTAATACGGGATTTCCTGCCACACTAAAATAGATATCGAGGTCGCCTGCCACGCTAAGATAAATTCAGAAGGCTTTTCCAGCGAGCTGGCGGCTGCTCCTTCCTTCATGCCAAATGCAACTGACCCAAATTCTAAATTCAGGTGACCTACGAGTACAAGACCTAAACTCGTAAATATCTGCCTTGCTGGAGACCACAAAACCCGAGAGATCGGCCGGGGATCAAGGTAAGATGAACGTTTGGCTCATGGCAACGCTTACTAACAGACCCTGGTTCTAGTAGTAGCCTATCGGTTGGTGGTTGTGTCTCCTATGGAGCAAGCGAGCAAGCAGTGACGCCCAGAGCCATTACTGCAACGCAACAGTACTCGGACCACAGCTTTGATCTCTCTCTTGTTGTTGCTGGCGGCCGGTCAGAGATCAGACGGTGTTAACCCAAAGGCTATTTACTTGCACGGTTTACACCCTTACGTTACTTGCGGCTGTGCCTAGCTAAAATAGGAAAAATACTCAACCTTTCACCACGGTCACACAGCTACTAGTGCTCTGGTCATAGGCACTGGCTCGCAGTTTCTGCCTTGTCGCTCATTCTGAAAGGGAGAGGTTGCGTGCGTGCTATGCGGTTCCGGGCAGAGAAACGACAAGTGGATTTTCCGGGGAGAAACGTGTGCAAATATTTGGAGACTATCCATAGCCCCGAACCATTCATATTTTTCTCTGCATTATTTAAGAAGGGAATAAATTTGTCAACCTTTCATCAAATGACAACACATGTCTATGGATGGCACCTTCCTTAACTTCACAATTAGTGGTTGGGGCGCCGCTTAAAAGGAAGTTGTGCGCATATTTTCATTTTAAAAAAACATAGAGTCCTCGCCTCCGTCTAAAAAAGCATTTGTTGTTTTCGACAAGATAGTAAAGATGATGCAAAATATTAAAATTCCAGAAAGAAACAAGTCTTACCCTGAAGCAGAGAAATATTCAGACCCGGACATATACAATGAGGATGAAGAGGAAGCTAATATGGAAACATCGTCTTATGCTATTGTCAAGATGAAGAACCATGTGTCTCTGCAACTCTCAATTGTTTAGGTACTTCAAACCTTGTACCAGTTTAATTTGATGTTGATCGCTTTGTATATCATGCCTTTCTTTCTAAATTTTGTTCAATACTCTGCTTTGCTTTGCACACCCAAATGAAATAGGAATTACAAAAAATAAAATAAAAAATACGACAAGATGTTTGCCTTCATGATTTGTGTTCGACAGGCCAATAATTATATTAAGATCACATTCACGATTCTGTGGCTTCTCTCCAGCGAATCATTAAGTTGTATGAGACACACAGGAGATCCTTCTGTGCTGAGCATATGGGAATAATTTTGGAGATGCTATCGGCCATTACGTCCCATGCAAGTGAAGTGAGTTCTGAATCTGACTTGCACATCAAATTCCACAAAGCATGCTCCCTTTTGGAGATATCTGAGCCAGCAGCCATCCATTTCGAGAATGAATCTTACCAGAGCTAGCTCAAACTTCTGCAAGCTTGCTTCATGACAACCCATCTTTGTCATGAGAAATGAACATTGAGTCACAAATTATGCTTGTTTATGTAAAAATACTACGGAAGTATCTGAACTGTGCAGGCCAGGAACCATATAAGGATGCTTCTTGTCAAGATCCAGTTGTACACTGGGCGCTGCCTTTATGCGCTACTAAGAAAAATGAAATGTCTGCTAGAACCCCATTGGTCCTTCATGTAATGTGGTTGCTTGGTGTCTAGAGAGGGAGTGCTTTAGGAGGAATTTACCCCTCCTTTTCCCCTTATAAGCTAATCTCGTCTGCTGTGAGCAAAACTCAAGCGAGGTTCAAGTTGCATTACATGATATCTTTCAGACATCAGTAGGCCCTATAATCTCAGTATAGCATATATTGATTGTCACCAATTGTACAATTTTGCCACTCCATCATGGTATGGTAAGTTGATTGATAGTCACATAGAAATATGAAATAAGAAAACGATTGCATCTTGACAGTGCCATAAATGATTCAAACATGTTCCTCCAGCATTCTGGTGTTGAAGGTAAATCCTTTTCTTGTTTGTTGGCACGTCAACTTATTTTCAAGCATAGAGCAGGATATTAATATACTCAGATACCTGGAGGGAGGCGGCGACCTTTTGAAAGGCATTTGCCCATCTTTCCTAGCATTAATTTTTATTCATGGGGGTTTCGAACCAGGCACCCCAACCACTAGTTTCTGATGTGTGTAGGCAGAATCAGGCTTGTCATTTTTTTCTTGGCCTCCCACGCCCTCTCTTGATCCCGGCCGACACAGCATCCCCAGCTTGAGCAGACATTGCTGCTGCTGGCTTCTCCTTTCTTGGCCTCCCACGTGGTCTCTTGATTCCCGTCGACGCAGCACCTCCAGTTTCTTCAGCAGGCGTTGCATCTCCAGCTTCAGCAGGCCTTGCATATCTAGCTTTAGCAGGTATTGCATCTCCAGCTTCAGCAGGCCTTGCATCTCGAGCCTTAGCAGGTATTCCTCTCTTCATGACCATGGACACAATATCAGCTGATGATGGCCTGTGCATTCTTGGATTCTCAAGTGCGACATCAACTGATACTGGATTCTCAAGTTCATCTCCAGTTTTGACGGGCATTGGTCTGTACACTCTTGGCCTCCCACGCGATCTCTTGACTCCTGCCGATGCAGCAGGAGCAGGAGGACCGGCCTTTGTTGATCCTCCTTTGTCGGCCTCCTTTCTCGGCCTCCCACGCCCTCTCTTGATACCATCAGTTGACAATGGAGTTGGAGGATGCTCTGCTGCTGCTGCTGCTTTACCAGTTGACGCAGCTGGAGTTGGAGAATGCTTTGCTAGTGATTGCTGCTCGTCCTTTCTCGGCCTCCCACGCCCTCCCGGTATCTTCCTTGGCCTCCCACGGCCACTCTTGGTCGATGGGGAGGCAGCATCTCCATTCGCAGAGAGGGCAACCTTACGAGGCTCTGCTGCTGCTGCTTCTGCTTCTGATTGTTGCATGCCACCGGTTGACGACGCAGTTGCAGTTGGAGTTGGAGGATGTTTTGCTTGTGATTGTGATTGTTGCTCGTCCTTTCTCGGCCTCCCACGCCCTCTCAGTATCTTCCTTGGTCTCCCAGTGCCTCGCTTGTGTGGAGTGTATTCATCATCATCAACGTCATCCTCGCCACTGCTGCTGTTACTCTGGAATCCATCCAAACCGGGATCGGAATAATTCTGCTGGGGCTGGGAGCCGGAGCCGGAGCCGGAGTTGCGTCGTTGCCGGGCCGGCCAAATCATCTCACTGGATTCATGTAAATTGAGATTCTTGGGGAGGGGAGTTGCGGTTGTGTCATCCTCCAAATCGAGATCCGACAAATCCTTATTGTTGGGCTTGGAGGGCCGGCCACGACCGCGCGTGTCGGAGGCGGGGAAGACGTAGCAAGATCTCGATTTTGACCCGTAGCCGCGGACGACGCCTTCGGAGACGAGGCGGCGGAGGTTGGCTTTGAGGAGCTTGTCGTGGGTGGCGGGGAGGCCCGTGAAGCGGCTGAGGATGAAGGCGGCGATGGCGATGCGGCCGGAGGTGCCTCCCAGCTCGGTGAGCGCCTGCGTAATCATCTGCGTTCGAGATCCAGCTCCCCATCAGCAGGAAACGAGAGAGACGAGACTGGAAAGGGAGGTGGGGGGAGAGAAGGAGAGCTTGCCTCGGTGTAGGTCGGGTGGGGGCAGTCGCCGGCGGTGGCGGGCGGCGCCGCCGAAGGGGAGGTGGCCGCCATTTTCCCCTGCCTCCCAGTCAGGGGGGTGATAATTTTTTTTTTTGATTGAGGGTCGTGGGGGATGATTGATTGATTCATCACTCCATCTTAGCTTTCCAATTGCCACCATGTCTTTTTCTTCTAGAAAAAAAAACATGCCACTATGCCTTTTTTTTTTCTAGAGAAAAACATGCCTCAACGCGCCGGCATGTCCCCTGGATGGCGGTTACGAGTTCTGACCGACGGGTTTCTTCCCCACTCGATCAACTTGATGTGATGTGATGTGATCTGGAGTTCTAGATCTTCCTCGTGCTAGTGTTTTGTCTGCATAGTGTAGAATGAAAAGACCATCTTCTACTAAATGAGGGATCACCCCACTAATCTGACTGACTACTTTAACACGTTCAACGAGATTAAGTAGCATTTTGTCATAGTGTGGAACAAAATAGGGGATAGGGGTCCCCTTGGCGAAGACCTTTTTGAGTCTAGAAGTAACTACCAACGTCGTTATTGACCTTGAGGGCTACACTAAGACAAACCTCACACCCACTTGCACCAGTTAACCGAAAACGCATGTGTAAAGAGAATGTGTGAAAGAAAGGACCACTTGACTTTATCTAGGGCGTTTTCGAAGTCGATTTAAAAATGACTCCGTTCAACTCTTTCCGGTGAAGCTCATCATGTACGGTTTCATAGAGCACTAGTGGTTGGGGCGCCACCCTGAGGCGCCGCTTGAGAAGAAGCTATGCACAAATTTCCATCATTCTGAAGCTCGCGAAGGACGGGGACGAGGTGGGCGTGGAGATGGAGGTCGTCTCCGCTTGCGCGCTGGTAAGCCACCATCTCTCCTTCTCTCTCTTTCTCACAGGGGAGTAGCAGGTAGTGTCGATAGGGATACTTGTTTCCTGCATGTTCAAACCTGACATGGCTTCCATTGCACTTCACTCTGCAATGCAAGCATGGTGAACCTGACTTGAACCACACCATATGTGCCTGTCTGTTTGTAGTAATGAAATTGCATTTGTAGCATGCGGACTACATGTAAATTGATTGGTTTTGCGTGTTTATAGGGATGGAAAAAACATTCATCTTGCATTTATTGGTTTCAGAACCTGTGAAGAGGCAGCGGAGGCCCTAAGTATTTCTACAATACATAAATTAACACTTCTAAGATCACATGGGAGGTGCTTTACTTTGTAAATGGGTTTCAGCCTTTTTTTCTCTTTTTTATGTGTATTGAATGCAGTGTTGTAGCTTGTAAGCAATTGAATGATACTCTAGTGGGTTGAGATGAGGTGAATAAACATGTCTCGTAAATAATCTGGTGTGTGACAGGTTGCTCGGAAGATTGGTGATCGTGCTGGTCCTCGCCCTTGGAGCCACCATTCTTTAAAAAAGGCCATAATATAATGCTAGAAGACAAGACTAACAGTGGGGATGTTAATGCACCGCCTGAAGGAAATATGCCCTAGAGGCAATAATAAAGTTGTTATTTATATTTCCTTATATCATGAAAAATGTTTATTATTCATGCTAGAATTATATTAACCGGAAATTTAGTACATGTGTGAATACATAGACAAACAGAGTGTCACTAGTATGCCTCTACTTGACTAGCTCATTGAATCAAAGATGGTTAAGTTTCCTAGCCATAGGCATGAGTTGTCATTTGATTAACGAGATCACATCATTAGAGACTGATGTGATTGACTTGACCCATTCCGTTAGCTTAGCACTTGATCGTTTAGTATGTTGCTATTGCTTTCTTCATGACTTATACATGTTCCTATGACTATGAGATTATGCAACTCCCGAATACCGGAGGAACACCTTGTGTGCTATCAAACGTCACAACGTAACTGGGTGATTATAAAGATGCTCTACAGGTGTCTCCGAAGGTGTTTGTTGGGTTGGCACAGATCGAGATTAGGATTTGTCACTCCGAGTATCGGAGAGGTATCTCTGGGCCCTCTCGGTAATGCACATCACTATAAGCCTTGCAAGCAATGTAACTAATGAGTTAGTTGCGGGATGATGCATTACCTAACGAGTAAAGAGACTTGCCGGTAACAAGATTGAACTAGGTATTGAGATACCGACGATCGAATCCGGGCAAGTAACATACCGATGACAAAGGGAACAACGTATGTTGTTATGCGGTTTGCTATCCTCTGCGCGGCCCCAAAAGGGGGAATCTCTTCGAGAGAGGCGTACGCCCTCGCGCGCTTTGGGGTGGGGGGGGGGGGGGCGGCAGCGTCGGCGGCGGCGTCCTTCATTTGGTCATCCGCGCTCCGTCACGCGTCAAGTTCTTCGGTTGGCTGCTATCGCTAGCGCGCGTGCATAAGCGGGACGTACTCCTCCGCAAAACCATCCTTACGGCGGCGGAGGCAGTGTGTCCTTGTTGCGCGGCCGAGCTGGAGACAGCGAACCACCTCATCTTCGGCTGCCCTTTCGCGATCCAATTCTGGCAGTGCTTTGGTGTGTCGACGGAAGGGGGGCGGTGGAATCCATCCACCGCTTGGACGCGTCCCCTGCAGTCGGTGCGGCATCGCCTGCCGCCTTCATCCTCCTCTGTTGCTGGAGGCTGTGGAAGCGACGGAACGCTGTCGTCTTCAGAAATGATCCGCAGTCCCTTGCGGCCACCTTCAAAGCTTGCTGAGACGACGGCGTGCTCTAGCGCACTAGGCTAGCTTGGGGAGACCATGCCCACATCAATGTCTGGCTGTCTGTTCTTAGGTGTGAGTAGTCAGGCCTCTCTCTCCCTCTCCCTTGTAAATCTGATCACTCTGGGCCTTGGTCCATTTTTTGGGTAATATATTCAGGTGGCGGAGGCCCCCCCTCCCCGCCGTGAAAATTCAAAAAAAAACTCAGCACGGCCAGCCCTAATCATTTTCTAGGTAACTGGATGCAGAAGCGTGAAGTACAACACCACGGAATGCGGCTACAAATGGGGAGGTCCGAAAATTCTTCAGCATTTTGCTGGCCGCCTACTCTTTGCAACTGATAGCATGAAAGCCAGCTTGGCTTCTCTTCTTTTCAGATGCACTCATGCATGTATCCCAACCATCGTGATCTGAATGCCAGTCCTCATCAAACATGCAAGCAGACAGGAAATGACAAGGGGGGTTAGGGTATGTTTGGATGGCGGCTTTTTGTTCATCAACAAAACTCTGGTGTTTGGTTGAAGGTACAATTACATTTCAGCACCTTAACTTGGACCAATTGTTCATACTAATGTCGTAAAGGCCTAAAGGGTGCTCTCTCTCTCAAAAAAGGAAATTACTCATATTAAGAGGAAGGAGATGACGGAGCGCTTGTCTCCTTGCGTCTAGGCTTGATCCAGTTGGTGAAGAGGAAGAAGGGGTTGCGACGGTGATCAGGGACATGGTCGCAAGGCGAGACGCGACCGCTGGCTACGCGGTGCACAACGGTGCGGTAACTGTTGCGCTCTGTTAGCTTTGGGAGGAAGAGAAGCAGAAGGAGGCGACATGATCCAAAGCTGACCCTCAAACCTCATGCAAACGTCTGAACCAAATTTTTTGGAGATAGTTTGCCATCCTACGCCACCCCGCATCGGTCCGGTGATCAGTCCAGATGTACGTTTTCTCACAAACTGGAACCAAACTCGGGGGGGGGGGGGCTTTACGGGAGTCCGGGCGTCCATATGATGAACCAAAAGTCACCACTTGTTTTTCTCTTCTCTCTGTCGGCGGCAGATGTGATGGACGTGTGGGATGGAATGAACCAGAGACACGACGGGCGCGGTCGATAGGAGGGTGGGGTCGGCGGATTGGGTGTATAAGCAGTACATACACTTCGTACATATCTATAGGAAGGTGGATACCAAAGCAGACCTCTTTTTCTTTTGGTGAACCTGCACCCGCCCCACCCTTAAAATTGATACGGGATTTCCTGCCACACTAAAATAGATATCGAGGTCGCCTGCCATGCTAAGAGAGATTAAGAAGGCTTCTCCAGCGAGCTGGCGGCTGCTCCTTCATGCAAAATGCAACTGACCCACATTCTAAATTCATGTGACCTACGAGTACAAGTAGGTTCTAAACTGGTGAAAACCTGCCTTACTCTAGACCACAAAACCGGAGAGATCGGCCGGGGATCAAGGTATTGGCTCATGGCAATGCTCACTCCTAGACCATGGTTCTAGAAGCAGCCTATGGGTTGGTGGTTGTGTCTCCTATGGGGCAAGCGAGCAAGCAGTGGCACCAGGAGACATTATTGCGATGCAACAGTACTCCGACCACAACTTTGATATCTCTGTTGTTGGTGGCAGCTGGTCAAAGATCAGGCGGTGACACGGGCTCTGGCTTTCTCACTGTTCACCCAAAGGCTAGTTACTGAGCTTCCACGGTTTAGGCCAACTCCACCGTGCGACCCCAAACGGACGTCCGCTTTGCCCGGATTCTGTCCGTTTGGGCAGGGCAATGGGTGAAGGAAATATGCCCTAGAAGCAATAATAAAGTTATTATTTATTTCCTTATATCATGATAAATGTTTATTATTCATGCTAGAATTGTATTAACCGGAAACATGATACATGTGTGAATACATAGACAAACAGAGTGTCACTAGTATGCCTCTACTTGACTAGCTCGTTGATCAAAGATGGTCATGTTTCCTAGCCATAGACATGAGTTGTCATTTGATTAACGGGATCACATCATTAGGAGAATGATGTGATTGACTTGACCCATTCCGTTAGCTTAGCACTTGATCGTTTAGTATGTTGCTATTGCTTTCTTCATGACTTATACATGTTCCTATGACTATGAGATTATGCAACTCCCGTTTACCGGAGGAACACTTTGTGTGCTACCAAACGTCACAACGTAACTGGGTGATTATAAAGGTGCTCTACAGGTGTCTCCGAAGGTACTTGTTGAGTTGGCGTATTTCGAGATTAGGATTTGTCACTCCGATTGTCGGAGAGGTATCTCTGGGCCCACTCGGTAATACACATCACTATAAGCCTTGCAAGCATTGTAACTAATGAGTTAGTTGCGGGATGATGTATTACGGAACGAGTAAAGAGACTTGCCGGTAACGAGATTGAACTAGGTATTGAGATACCGACGATCGAATCTCATGCAAGTAACATACCAATGACAAAGGAACAACGTATGTTGTTATGCGGTTTGACCGATAAAGATCTTCGTAGAATATATAGGAGCCAATATGAGCATCCAGGTTCCGCTATTGGTTATTGACCGGAGACGTGTCTCGGTCATGTCTACATAGTTCTCGAACCCGTAGGGTCCGCACGCTTAACGTTCGGTGACGATTTGTATTATGAGTTTATGTGTTTTGATGTACCGAAGGTAGTTCGGAGTCCCGGATGAGATCGGGGACATGACGAGGAGTCTCGAAATGGTCGAGACGTAAAGATCGATATATTGGACGACTATATTCGGACATCGGAAAGGTTCCGAGTGATTCGGGTATTTTTCGGAGTACCGGAGAGTTACGGGAATTCGCCGGGGAGTATATGGGCCTTATTGGGCTTTAGGGGAAAGAGAGAGGAGAGGCTGCGCGCCCCCCAAGGCCTAGTCCGAATTGGACTAGGGGGAGGGGCTGCGCCCCCTCCTTCCTTCTCTTCTCTCTTCCCTTTCCTTGACTCCTACTCCTACTACTTGGAGGGGGGGAATCCTACTCCCGGTGGGAGTAGGACTCCTCCAGGGTGCGCCATAGGGGCCGGCCCTCTCCCCCCCTCCTCCACTCCTTTATATACGTGGCCAGGGGCACCCCATAGACACAACAATTGATCTCTTGATCTCTTAGCCGTGTGCGGTGCCCCACCCCACCATATTCCACCTCGGTCATATCGTAGCGGTGCTTAGGCGAAGCCCTGCGTTAGTAGCAACATCATCACCGTCATCACGCCGTCGTGCTGACGGAACTCTCCCGTGAAGCTCTGCTGGATCGGAGTTCGCGGGACGTCATCGAGCTGAACGTGTGCTGAACTCGGAGGTGTCGTGCGTTCGGTACTTGGATCGGTCGGATCGTGAAGACGTACGACTACATCAACCGCGTTGTGCTAACGCTTCCGCTTTCGGCCTACGAGGGTACGTGGACACACTCTCCCCTCTCGTTGCTATGCATCACCATGATCCTGTGTGTGCGTAGGAATTTTTTTGAAATTACTACGTTCCCCAACAGTGGCATCCGAGCCTGGTTTTATCCGTAGATGTTATATACACGAGTAGAACACAAGTGAGTTGTGGGCGATACAAGCCATACTGGTTACCAACATGTCATACTTTGGTTCGGCGGTATTGTTGGATGAAGCGGCCCGGACCGATATTACGCGTACGCTTACGCGAGACTGGTTCTACCGACGTGCTTTGCACACAGGTGGCTGGCGGGTGTCAGTTTCTCCAGCTTTAGTTGAATCGAGTGTGGCTACGCCCGGTCCTTGAGAAGGTTAAAACAACACTAACTTGACAAACTATCGTTGTGGTTTTGATGCGTAGGTAAGAACGGTTCTTGCTCAGCCCGTAGCAGCCACGTAAAACTTGCAACAACAAAGTAGAGGACGTCTAACTTGTTTTTGCAAGGCATGTTGTGATGTGATATGGTCAAGACGTGATGAGATATAAGTTGTTGTATGAGATGATCATGTTTTGTTGAAGTTATCGGCAACTGGCAGAAGCCTTATGGTTGTCTCTTTTTTGCATAAGATGCAAGCGCCAAATAATTGCTTTACTTTATCGCTATGCGATAGAAATAGTTGCAAGAGCAATAGTTGGCGAGACGACCATGTGACGACACATTGATATAGATCAAGATGATGGAGATCATGGTGTCATGCCGGTGACGATGGAGATCATGACGATGCTTTGGAGATGGAGATCAAAGGCACAAGATGATGATGGCCATATCATGTCACATATTATGATTGCATGTGATGTTTATCTTTTATACATCTTATTTTGCTTAGTTCGGCGGTAGCTTTATACGATGATCTCTCACTAAATTTCAAGGCATAAGTGTTCTCCCTGAGTATGTACCGTTGCGAAAGTTCTTCGTGCTAAGACACCACGTGATGATCGGGTGTGATAAGCTCTATGTTCAAATACAACGGGTGCAAGACAGTTTTGCACACGCGGAATACCCAGGTTAAACTTGACGAGCCTAGCATATGCAGATATGGCCTCGGAACACCGGAGACCGAAAGGTCGAGCGTGAATCATATAGTAGATATGATCAACATAGTGATGTTCACCATTGAAAACTACTCCATCTCACGTGATGATCGAACATAGTTTAGTTGATATGGATCACGTGACCACTTAGATGATTAGAGGGATGTCTATCTAAGTGGGAGTTCTTAAGTAATATTATTAATTGAACTTTAATTTATCATAAAATTAGTCCTGGTAGTATTAGCAGATCTATGTTGTAGATCAATAGCTCGCGTTTAGCTCCCCTGTTTTATTTTTGATATGTTCCTAGAGAAAACTAAGTTGAAAGATGTTAGTAGCAATGATGCGGATTGGATCCGTGATCTGAGGTTTATCCTCATTGCTGCACAGAAGAATTATATTCTAGATGCACCGCTAGGTGACAGACCTATTGCAGGAGCAGATGCACACGTTATGAACGTTTGGCTAGCTCAATATGATGACTACTTGATAGTTTAGTGCACCATGCTTAATGGCTTAGAATCGGGACTTCAAAGACGTTTTGAACGTCATGGACCATATGAGATGTTCCAGGAGTTGAAGTTAATATTTCATGCAAATACCCGAGTTGAGAGATATGAAGTCTCCAACAAGTTCTATAGCTAAAAGATGGAGGAGAAAAGCTCAAGCAGTGAGCATGTGCTCAAATTGTCTGGGTACTACAATCGCTTGAATCAAGTGGGAGTTAATCTTCCAGATAAGATAGTGATTGACAAAATTCTCTAGTCACCATCACCAAGTTAGTAGAACTTCGTGATGAACTATAGTATGCAAGGGATGACGAAAACGATTCCCGAGCTTTTCATGATGATGAAATCGATGAAGGTAAAAATCAAGAAGGAGCATCAAGTGTTGATGATTAACAAGACCACTAGTTTCAAGAAAAGGGCAAAGGGGTAGAAAGGGAACTTCATGTAGAATGGCAAGCAAGTTGTCACTTCCGTGAAGAAGCCCAAAGCTAGACTAAAGCCTAAAACTGAATTCTTCTACTGCAAAGGAAATGGTCACTGGAAGTGGAAATGCCCTGAATATTTGGTGGATAAGAAGGATGGCAAAGTGAACAAGGGTATATTTCATATACAGGTTATTGATGTGTACCTTACAAGTGTTTATAGTAGCCCCTGGGTATTTGATACTTGTTCGGTTGCTAAAAATTAGTAACTCGAAACAGGAGTTACAGAATAAACAGAGACTAGTTGAGGGTGAAGTGACCATGTGTGTTGGAAGTGGTTCCAAGATTGATATGATCATCATCGCACACTCCCTATACTTTCGGGTTTAGTGTTAAACCAAAATAAATTTTATTTGGCGTTTGCGTTGAGCATGAATATGATTTGATCATGTTTATTGCAATACGGTTATTCATTTAAAGTTAGAGAATAATTGTTGTTCTGTTTACATGAATAAAACCTTAGATGGTCATACACCCAATGAAAATAGTTTGTTGGATCTCGATCGTAGTGATACACATATTCATAATATTGATGCCAAAAGATGCAAAGTTGATAATGATAGTGCAACTTATTTGTGGCACTGCCGTTTGGGTCATATCGGTGTAAAGCGCATGAAGAAACTCCATAAAGATGGACTTTTGGAATCACTTGGTTATGAATCATTTGATGCTTGCGAACCGTGCCTTTTGGGCAAGATGACTAAAACTCCGTTCTCCGAAACAATGGAACGAGCTACTGACTTGTTGGAAATAATACATACCGATGTATGCGGTCCAATGAGTGTTGATGCTCATGGCGGGTATCGTTATTTTCTGACCTTCACGGATGATTTGAGCTGATATGAGTATATCTACTTAATGAAGCACAAGTCTGAAACATTTGAAAAGTTCAAAGAATTTCAGAGTGAAGTGGAAAATCATCGTAACAAGAAAATAAAGTTTCTACGATCTGATCGTGGAGGTGAATATTTGAGTTACGAGTTTGGTCTTCATTTGAAATAATGCGGAATAGTTTCGCAACTCACGCCACCCGGAACACCATAGCGTAATGGTGTGTCCGAACATCGTAACTGCACTTTATTAGATATGGTGCGATCTATGATGTCTCTTACCGATCTACCACTATCATTTTGGGGTTATGCATTAGAGACAACTGCATTCACGTTAAATAGGGCACCATCTAAATCCGTTGAGACGACACCATATGAACTGTGGTTTGGCAAGAAACCAAAGTTGTCGTTTCTTAAAGTTTGGGGCTGCAATGCTTATAAGAAAAAGTTTCATCCTGATAAGCTCAAACCCAAATCGGAGAAATGTGTCTTCATAGGATACCCAAAGGAGACAGTTGGGTACACCTTCTATCACAGATCCGAAGGCAAGATATTCGTTGCTAAGAATGGATCCTTTATAGAGAAGGAGTTTCTCTCGAAAGAAGTGAGTGGGAGGAAAGTAGAACTTGATGAGGTAACTGTACATGCTCCCTTATTGGAAAGTAGTTCATCACAGAAATCTGTTCCTGTGACTACTACACCAATTAGTGAGGAAGCTAATGATGATGATCATGTAACTTCAGATCAAGTTACTACCGAACCTCGTAGGTAAACCAGAGTGAGATCCGCACCAGAGTGGTATGGTAATCCTGTTCTGGAGGTCATGTTACTTGACCATGACGAACCTACAAACTATGAGGAAGCGATGACGAGCCCAGATTCCGCGAAATGGCTTGAGGCCATGAAATCTGAGATGAGATCCATGTATGAGAACAAAGTGTGGACTTTGGTTGACTTGGCCGATGATCGGCGAGACATAGAAAATAAATGGATCTTCAAGAGGAAGACGGACGCTGATAGTAGTGTTACTATCTACAAAGCTAGACTTGTTGAAAAAGGTTTTTGACAAAGTTCAAGGTGTTGACTACGATGAGATTTTCTCACTCGTAGCGATGCTTAAGTCTATCCGAATCATGTTAGCAAATTGCCACATTTTATGAAATCTAGCAAATGTATGTCAAAACTACGTTCCTTAATGGATTTCTTAAAGAAGAGTTGTATATGATGCAACCAGAAGGTTTTGTCGATCCTAAAGGTGTTAACAAAATGTGCAAGCTCCAGCGATCCATCTATGGACTGGTGCAAGCATCTCGGAGTTGGAATATACGCTTTGATGAGTTGATCAAAGCATATAGTTTTATACAGACTTGCGGTGAAGCCTGTATTTACATGAAAGTGAGTGGGAGTACTACAACATTTCTGATAAATATATGTGAATGACATATTGTTGATCGGAAATAATGTAGAAATTTCTGGAAAGCATAAAGGAGAATTTGAAAGGAGTTTTTCAAAGAAAGACCTCTGTGAAGCTGCTTACATATTGAGCATCAAGATCTATAGAGATAGATCAAGACGCTTGATAAGTTTTTTCAATGAGTACATACCTTGACAAGATTTTGAAATAGTTCAAAATGGAACAGTCAAAGAAAGAGTTCTTGTCTGTGTTACAAGGTGTGAAATTGAGTAAGACTCAAAGCCTGACCACGGTAGAAGATAGAAAGGGAATGAAAGTCATTCCCTATGCCTCAGCCATAGGTTCTACAAAGTATGCCATGCTGTGTACCAGATCTATTGTATACCCTACCACTGAGTTTGGCAAGGGAGTAACTGGACAACGGTCAAAATTATCCTTAGTGGAATAAGGATATGTTTCTCGATTATGGAGGTGACAAAAGGTTCGTCGTAAAGGGTTACGTCGATGCAAGTTTTTGACACTGATCCAGATGATTCTAAGTCTCAATCTGGATACATATTGAAAGTGGGAGCTATTAGCTAGAGTAGCTCCGTGCAGAGCATTGTAGACATAAAATTTGCAAAATACTCACGGATCTGAATGTGACAGACCCGTTGACTAAAATTATCTCACAAGCAAAACATGATCACACCTTAGTACTCTTTGGGTGTTAATCACATAGCGATGTGAACTAGATTACTGACTCTAGTAAATCCTTTGGGTGTTGGTCACATATCGATGTGAACTATGGGTGTTAACCACATAAAGATGTGAACTATTGATGTTAAATCACATGGCGATGTGAACTAGATTATTGACTCTAGTGCAAGTGGGAGACTGAAGGAAATATGCCCTAGAGGCAATAATAAAGTTATTATTTATTTCCTTATATCATGATAAATGTTTATTATTCATGCTAGAATTGTATTAACCGGAAACATGATACATGTGTGAATACATAGACAAACAGAGTGTCACTAGTATGCCTCTACTTGACTAGCTCGTTGATCAAAGATGGTTATGTTTCCTAGCCATAGACATGAGTTGTCATTTGATTAATGGGATCACATCATTAGGAGAATGATGTGATTGACTTGACCCATTCCGTTAGCTTAGCACTTGATCGTTTAGTATGTTGCTATTGCTTTCTTCATGACTTATACATGTTCCTATGACTATGAGATTATGCAACTCCCGTTTACCGGAGGAACACTTTGTGTGCTACCAAACGTCACAACGTAACTGGGTGATTATAAAGGTGCTCTACAGGTGTCTCCGAAGGTACTTGTTGAGTTGGCGTATTTCGAGATTAGGATTTGTCACTCCGATTGTCGGAGAGGTATCTCTGGGCCCACTCGGTAATACACATCACTATAAGCCTTGCAAGCATTGTAACTAATGAGTTAGTTGCGGGATGATGTATTACGGAACGAGTAAAGAGACTTGCCGGTAACGAGATTGAACTAGGTATTGAGATACCGACGATCGAATCTCATGCAAGTAACATACCAATGACAAAGGAACAACGTATGTTGTTATGCGGTTTGACCGATAAAGATCTTCGTAGAATATATAGGAGCCAATATGAGCATCCAGGTTCCGCTATTGGTTATTGACCGGAGACGTGTCTCGGTCATGTCTACATAGTTCTCGAACCCGTAGGGTCCGCACGCTTAACGTTCGGTGACGATTTGTATTATGAGTTTATGTGTTTTGATGTACCGAAGGTAGTTCGGAGTCCCGGATGAGATCGGGGACATGACGAGGAGTCTCGAAATGGTCGAGACGTAAAGATCGATATATTGGACGACTATATTCGGACATCGGAAAGGTTCCGAGTGATTCGGGTATTTTTCGGAGTACCGGAGAGTTACGGGAATTCGCCGAGGAGTATATGGGCCTTATTGGGCTTTAGGGGAAAGAGAGAGGAGAGGCTGCGCGCCCCCCAAGGCCTAGTCCGAATTGGACTAGGGGGAGGGGCTGCGCCCCCTCCTTCCTTCTCTTCTCTCTTCCCTTTCCTTGACTCCTACTCCTACTACTTGGAAGGGGGGAATCTTACTCCCGGTGGGAGTAGGACTCCTCCAGGGTGCGCCATAGTGGCCGGCCCTCTCCCCCCTCCTCCACTCCTTTATATACGTGGCCAGGGGGCACCCCATAGACACAACAATTGATCTCTTGATCTCTTAGCCGTGTGCGGTGCCCCCCATAGGGTGCTGAACTCGGAGGTGCCGTGCGTTCGGTACTTGGATCGGTCGGATCGTGAAGACGTACGACTACATCAACCGCGTTGTGCTTACGCTTCCGCTTTCGGTCTACGAGGGTACGTGGACACACTCTCCCCTCTCGTTGCTATGCATCACCATGATCCTGTGTGTGCGTAGGAAATTTTTAAAATTACTACGTTCCCCAACAATGGGGTCGTGTCCGGGCGTGTCCTAGGATGCGGTGGCCGTGCGCCCAGCGCGCGGACGCATCCCGGCCGCATCCTGTCTGCGTACTTTTTTCTTTTCAAGCCTTTAAACTTTTTTCATCATTCATTTTTGGTACATGAGAATACATCACCAAATTTTGACTAGAAAAGCAAGACCAAAGAAAACAAGAACCACAAGAATACATTTTAGAAGACATCCAACTTCCATAACTGCTCCTGTAAGTTGGATTAGCGCCTTCTCGATGCACTCATTGTTGATCTGCGGAGGAGCCGCCTCCATCTTGCGTGTTTCTTCCTTCTTCTTCGAGCCTAAAGAAGTAGAGGTTGCTTCCTCGCACCTAGTCTCGTGTCTAGCCTCTAATCTAGCAACAAGTGCACTTGTCTCATCTACAACCTCTATGCTAGCTAAAAGTGCACGAACATCAACTAAATTATGCTGTATCAATATATCGATGTACTCTTCTTCCCAATACCAAAACTTTCATCCATTCTACGTAACAAAATTTGAAGTTAGCACAACTAGTCAAATCTAGAGCACAAACCGAAGCTAAAAAGAGCACATACCCCATCGTTTAAGCACTTGACGAACACCCATCCGGAATGTTCCGGCGTTGTAGACACACGGTGCACGACCTTCTTTGGGCAGTGGTCACACTTAATGAGCGGCAACGGTGCGCCGACGAGCTTTTGGGCTAGCACCGAGCCTGGCCGACCGCCATTCGTGTATCTGCCGGCGGACCACCGACGGTGTAGATCCGAGCGGCTAGAGGAGGAGCCACTGCCTACATGTGGCCTTGCGGCCCTGCCAGGGCCTTCCGGCCCGGTGCCCGGCCAGTCCATGGCGGCGCGCGGCCTCCCACAGCCGGACGAGCTCTAGACCGACCGGATCCGCCCCAAATCCGGCCGGCGGGTGCGCAAGTTGGCCGTGGTTGGGTAGCTCGGGGGCGCCGAGGGGAAGGGGCTGGGCGAGCGCGCGTCCGAGCTGCACAGCTACAATGGCAGCGGCGGCGGCGGCGGCGAGGGAAGAGTGGGGAAGAATGGAGGGCGTGCGGCCGGAGGGAGGGAGGGGGCGGATAGAAAAAGGCGCCCCTGTGCCACCGACGGGCGGGCCAGGGGAGGACACGCGTAGACGGCCCGCGCGTCCGCGTGCTGTCCGTTTCACCCCAAAAGCGACGCAAACTTGGGCCGGGGATGGGTCGAAAGCGGACACAAAACGGACAAAAGGCTGTTTGCACCCGCGCGCTGGGCCGTCTGGTTCGTCCGTTTTACCCCAAACGGACGCGCGCGGACAGGATGGGGTCGCACGGTGGAGTTGGCCCTTACACCCTCACCTGCGGCTGTGCCTCGCTAAAACAGGAAAAAACAACCTTTCACCACGGTCACACAGCTAGTAGTAGTGCATTGGCCATAGGTTTCTGCCTTGTCGCTCACTCTGGTTCATGGCCGGAGTCGACAACGGCCAGCGCAAGCTTTAATCCATGTCGCTTGAACTGAAACCAAGCTGTGCGCGCACGAGATGGAAGAGAACCATGTGCCAATGATCTACTCTACTCTTGCACAGACAAAGCACAGGGGTTAGATTCTGAACTAACAAGCTGAGTCCAAAACAGAATGATGCGGCCAGCCAGCGCACAAAGCCGGAGTTGGTGAATCAGATAGAGAAAAGCGAAACTGAAGCGGAAGTCAGCCGCCAGGGAAACGAAAGCGAGCTCAGCTAAGCGTGCTGGACTGGGACAGGCACGCCGCCCAAGTCCAAGCTATGACTATGATCAGGCAAAGTCAGCACGGCCAGCCCTAATCATTTTCTGGACATCTGGATTCAGGATCGTAGAGTGCAACGCCACGGAGCGCTACAAACGGGGAGACCCGAAAATTCTTCATCATTTTGCCGGCCGCCTACTCTTTGCAATAGAAAGCATGAAAGCCAAACTGTGCAAGAGAGAGCAAGAGATTGCAGCTCATTTTCTCCTCAAGTGCAGGTTCACCACTCGCATTTGGATTTTGGAGCGCGATTAGAGATTCGGTGGACGCCCCGGAGGTGGATACTGCAGTCTGGAGAGGGATCCCCACGGTCAGGGAGTGGTGAACGGCGGTGGTCCTTCGCCGTGGTCACAGGAGGAAGGCGATTGCATCGCTCATCATGCTCGTCTCTTGGGAGGTCTGGAAAGAGAGATCGCGAGAGTTTTCCAGCACATGTGCATGTTGCCAAATATGTTGGTCGAGGCTATTAAGGCAGAGACGAGACTCTAGGTGATCGCGGGAGCAACACATTTGAGTTCTATAATGCCGCGGGAATAGGCCTTTGTATTTTCCATTCGTGTGAGGGCTAATGGCCCTCTGCAGACTTTGTTATCCCTTCTTTTTAGTGAGATGAGGCAAATCTTTTACCTTCATTTCAAAAGAAAAAGATAAGCATGAAAGCCAGCTCGGCTTTCCTTCCTTTCAGATGCAATCATGCATGTGTCCAGAGACGGCGCCATGGACGTCGTCGTCGTGCTTAGCGGTGAGTGGACCAGCTCACATGTAGTAGCTACTGCTTTCTTCGTTTCAAAATAGATGATTCAACTTTATACTAAAGTTAATATAAATTTAAGTCATCTATTTTGAAATGGATGGAGTACCATGGTACGTAGGGCGGGCCCTCCGTTGCTGTCCCTGTTGTTGCGGTGGTGCAGGCCGGCCGCTGCTTCTTTTTTTCTGAACAGGACGTCCGTCCGTCCTCTTAGCCTAAACAAGGGCCTACATGTGCAGTACAGATGCTCTGGAGTGTAGCAACAATGGTGCACCACGCAGGGAGGGATCAGATCACGCTCTCTCTCGCGCGCGCACGCTCGCCACTGTTCGTCTGTCCCTGCTCTCGAGAATTAATAGGGTCCGTGCCCTGGTCGTCTGACTGACGACGCTGTCGCGGCGGTAGCGGGTTCTGCAGCCGCGTGCGTGCGTGTGTCCTGATGCCGGATGATTGGGCACGCCAGTAAAGAACGGCCTGTTCATGTCGCCGGCACGGCGGCGACCGGCGAGGGCCACCG
The DNA here is from genome assembly GCF_002575655.3 of Aegilops tauschii subsp. strangulata. Lineage (NCBI taxonomy): Eukaryota > Viridiplantae > Streptophyta > Magnoliopsida > Poales > Poaceae > Aegilops > Aegilops tauschii. The sequence continues at coordinate 495,248,170 of NC_053039.3, forward strand.
AACTGACGGGGGGAGCGGAGAGCGGAGGCCGGAGATCAAAGGCGAGCCTAGCTAGGATTACTGAACTGGCACGGACGCGTTCAAGTGGAAGCTATGATGAGCAGGCAAGGTGTACGCTACGGCGCAGGCGCACCACCACCAACAAAAGGAACTGCAAGGAAATCCTGAGATGGAAAAAATCATGCCGCATTTTCCAGTTGGAACCATGAAAGCCAGCTCGCGTTCTCTTCTTTCCGGACGCAGTCATGTAGCACCACGGCTTCCAAACGTGCCAAACTTTGTGATCTGAATGCCAATCCTCAGGAAACATGCAAGCTGAGTAGCTGACAGGAAACGGTATCAAGGGATTTGAGCTCCATCCGCCAAACAAAATGAAACGGGCTTCCCTCAAAACACGGAAACCCATTTTGTTTAGAGGGAAGCCCATTTCATTTTGCGCGTCCATTCAGGACATCAAAAAGAAGATGGAAGAATTTGAATCTGTATGCTTCGAACACGAGAAGAGAGACATGAATTGGGAAGCTCATGAACTAGCTAGAGCCTCTATTTCTTTAGATTTTGGCCGCCATGTGTCAACGGAATGTAGCATCGACTGAGACATGACGAAGTCTCAGTCAAGTGACATAGTATATAAGAAGAAGGAAAAAACTGGAAAAAAAATTGTACGAATCTCCAAGCAAGATCAAAGGAATGTAGCATCGACTGAGACATGACGAAGTCTCAGTCGACTGAGACTTAGCAAAACTGTTACATTATTTGAGGGGTGCCCGTCCGCCACGTTTGAGGGGCCGGATTTGCCCAGCCCGGCTGTAGATGCTCTAAGATGATACAATTCAGACACACAGCATGGCAATTTCTGGGAAGCGTCACATTTGTGAACGTTTCTTCTGGCAAGTTCTTCAAACAGCATGGCAATTTCTTCATATACACATGGCGAATTTTGCAATAAGGCTGTCGAAATTTGTCGAGTTCGCTTGAGGAATTGCCATGTTCTCTTCTCGCAACATAAAATGCCGTGAGAAACGTTGGCAAATGCCCACCCCCAGCGCGAAGCTGAAGCGGCGGCGTACACCCGCCAGCGTGCGAGCGTCTGGGTGCAAACGGTCCAGCGACCAGCAGAGAAGAGGCGAGGACGTCGTCGTGTTTAGCGGTCAGTGGGCCGGCTCACGTGGTAGTAGCTATCATGGTACGTACTACGTACCATGAGAGGGGCTCCATTGTTGTGGTGGTGAAGTCTTCTTTGCCTGACGAAGAAGACGTCCGTCCACCTAGCCCAGGCACACGGCCTACAGAAGCGCACGGCCCTGGACCTGGAGTGGAATGTAGCAGCAGCGGTGCAGCACAGTCAGTCGTATACTAGTACTAGGAACCACTGCATGCATGCGAGCGACCGTTGCCCGGATCAGATAAAGCTCTCGATCGCACAGGCGCGCGGCAGCAGGCTCGCCGTGTTCCTGTTGGTGCTCGTGGTGGCCTGCCTGTAAGCACGGGCCATCTATCTGACGCCGCTGTCTCGGCGGTAGCAGGCTCTACAGCCCCGTGCGTGCGTGCGTGCATCCTCATGCTCCATGATTGGGCACGCGCGTAAAGAAGAGGTCCAGTTCATCGCCGGCAACTGAGCTGGAGCGGAGCATGATTGGTTGCCGCCGGAGAGCGGAGGCCGGAGATCGAGGCATTGGCTACACGCCGCTGGGGAAACGAAAGCGACTATGCGAGCCTAGCTAAGAGTACTCTGGATACCACATTTTAGATTTGAGACGGACACGTTCGAGTGGACGCTATGATCAGGCAAAGTTGCACGCGCTGACGCGCGGCCAACCCTGATAATTTGCTAGATTCTGAAGCGTAAAGTGCAACACTACCACCGATACCACGAGAGAAGGGAAGAAATAATAGGAATGCTACAAATGAGTGGTGCTAGAAGACTGGAGCAGAGATTTGCTGGGTCAAGTGGCGTTGCAGAGTGAGATCGTCGTGCCTGGGCGGCAGCGTTACAGTAACACACACAGAGAATTTAATTTTTTGAGCAAAAACACACACAGAGAAAAAGGGAAGCATTTCAGACTCAAGGTTGGGCCGAACTGGGTACAAGCCTCCATCGCGTGATCACTTCTCCCAGTTTTTGCATGTCCCGCAGCGGCCCACTGTCCCTAATCACGAGAACTTTGGTCAAATCTGCAACGTGGAAGACCATTTCCTTCTTCCTTTTTATTTGCAACAGAGGGAACACCTTTTTTTTCGTAACTAGTAAACGGTGTAATCAGAACAGCATGTTAGTAGCCGATTCACGAGTACCCTTGAGAACTGAGATGATGCAATCGGGGCGCGCATGTCGTTGATTGACACGACTTGCAATTCAATCAACTGCACGTAAAAAATACCGCTGAATCAATCTGCTGCACAAACAAAATTGCATTGAAAGAACTGCATCCCCGTCGACTACAAGAAAAAATACGGTTAAATCAACTGCAAGAAAAAAATGCAGTTGAATTAATCAATCCTTCTTTATTCAAAAACTCGCTCTAATGCAACATTCACGTTAATGTTGGGGAACGTTGCATGTAAAACAAAAAAAATTCTACGCACACGCAAGATCTATCAATGGAGATGCATAACTACGAGAGGAGAGAGTGTGTCTACGTACCCTCGTAGACCGTTAAGCGGAAGCATTTATCAACGCGGTTGATGTAGTCGAACACCTTCGCGATCCAACCGATCAAGTATCGAATGTACGGCACCTCCGCGTTCATCATACGTTCATCTCGATGACGTCCTCGCCTTCTTGATCCAGCAAGATGGACGAAATAGTGGATGAGTTCCGGCAGCACGACGGCGTGGTGACGGTGTTGGTGAACTTGTTCCCGCAGGGCTTCATCGTGCACTGCGGAAAAACTGGACGGAGGATGAAACTGTGGAAAAGGGCGCCGCAGACGACTTAGAGATTGTCGTGTGTTATGTGGCGCCCCCTCCCTCATATATATATAGGTGGGGGTGGGGAGGCAGTCAGGAGGCGCCCCAAGGGTGGCCGCCGCCCCCTGGGCTCCTGCCCTATGGCGCCCTGATAACCCACAAGTATAGGGGATCGTAACAATTATCAAGGGTAAAGTATTCTGTTGGGGAACGTAACATGCAATTTGAAAAAAAATCCTACGATCACGTAAGATCTATCTAGGAGATGCATAGCAACGAGAGGGGGAGAGTGTGTCCACGTACCCTCGTAGACCGAAAACGGAAGCGTTAGTTTAACGCGGTTGATGTAGTTAAACGTCTTCTCGATCCAACCGATCAAGCACCGAACGTACGGCACCTCCGAGTTCTGCACACGTTCAGCTCGATGACGTCCCTCGAACTCTTGATCCAGCAAAGTGTCGAGGGAGAGTTTCGTCAGGACGGCGGCGTGGTGACGGTGATGGTGATATGATCCGCGCAGGGCTTCGCCTAAGCACTACGACAATATGACCGGAGGAGTAAACTGTGGAGGGGGGGCACCGCACACGACTAAGAGAACAATTGATGTGCTTTGGGGTGCCCCCTGCCCCCGTATATAAAGGAGGAGAGGGAGGAGGCCGGCCACAGGGGGCGCGCCATGGGGGGGAAACCGACTAGGACTCCTAGTCCAAGTCGGCCCCCCTTCCTTTCTTTCGGAGAGGGAAAGGGGGAGGAGAGGGAGAGGGAGAAGGAAAGGGGGGCCGCGCCCCCTTCCCCTTGTCCAATTCGGACAGCCCATGGGGGGAGCGTGCGCCACCCCTTGTGGGCTCCCTTCTCTCTCCCCTATGGCCCATGTTGGCCCATTACTTTCCCGGGGGGTTCCGGTAACCTCCCGATACTCCGAAAAATACCCGAAACACTCCGGAACCATTTTGGTGTCCGAATATCATCGCCCAATATATTAATCTTTACCTCTCGAACATTTCGAGACTCCTCGTCATGTCCGTGATCTCATTCGGGACTCCGAACAAACATCGGTCACCAAAACACATAACTCTAATACAAATCGTCATCGAACGTTAAGCGTGCGGACCCTACGGGTTCGAGAACTATGTAGACATGATCGAGACACCTCTCCGGTCAATAACCAATAGCGGAACCTGGATGCTCATATTGGCTCCCACATATTCTACGAAGATCTTTATCGGTCGAACCGTTATGACAACATGCGTTATTCCCTTTGTCATCGGTATGTTACTTGCCCGAGATTCGATCGTCGGTATCCTCATACCTAGTTCAATCTCGTTACCGGCAAGTCTCTTTACTCGTTCCGTAATACATCATCCCGCAACTAACTCATTAGTCACATTGCTTGCAAGGCTTATTATGATGTGCATTACCGAGAGGGCCCAGAGATACCTCTCCGATACTCGGAGTGACAAGTCCTAATCTTGATCTATGCCAACCCAACAAACACCTTCAGAGATACCTGTAGAGCATCTTTATAATCACCCAGTTACGTTGTGACATTTGATAGCACACAAGGCATTCCTCCAGTATCCGGGAGTTGCATAATCTCATAGTCGAAGGAATATGTATTTGACATGAAGAAAGCAATAGCAATAAACTGAACGATCATTATGCTAAGCTAACGGATGGGTCTTGTCCATCACATCATTCTCCTAATGATGTGATCCCGTTCATCAAATGACAACACATGTCTATGGTTAGGGAACTTAACCATCTTTGATTAACGAGCTAGTCTAGTAGAGGCTTTACTAGGGACACTGTTTTGTCTATGTATCCACACATGTATCAAGTTTCCTGTTAATACAATTCTAGCATGAATAATAAACATTTATCTTGATATAAGGAAATATAAATAACAACTTTATTATTGCCTCTAGGGCATATTTCCTTCAGTCTCCCACTTGCACTAGAGTCAATAATCTAGTTCACATCGCCATGTGATTAAACATTAATAGTTCACATCATCATGTGATTAACACCCATAGTTCACATCGCCATGTGACCAACACCCAAAGGGTTTACTAGAGTCAATAATCTAGTTCACATCGCCATGTGATTAAACATTAATAGTTCACATCGTCATGTGATTAACACCCATAGTTCACATCGCCATGTGACCAGCACCCAAAGGGTTTACTAGAGTCAATAATCTAGTTCACATCACCATGTGATTAACACCCAAGAGTACTAAGGTGTGATCAAGTTTTGCTTGTGAGAGAAGTTTAGTCAACGGGTCTGCCACATTCATCCGTATGTATTTTGCAAATTTCTATGTCTACAATGCTTTGCACAGAGCTACTCTAGCTAATTGCTCCCACTTTTAATATGTATCCAGATTGAGACTCAGAGTTATCCGGATTAGTGTCAAAGCTTGCATCGACGTAACTCTTTATGACGAACTCTTTATCACCTCCATAACTGAGAAATATTTCCCTAGTTCTCTTAGGTAACTAAGGATAACTTTGCCCGCTGTCCAGTGATCCACTCCTGGATCACTATCATACCCCCTTGCCAAACTCATGGCAAGGTACACAATAGGTCTGGTACACAGCATAGCATACTTTATAGAACCTATGGCTGAGGCATAGGGAATGACTTTCATTCTCTTTCTATTTTCTGGCGTGGTCGGGTTTTGAGTCGTACTCAACTTCACACCTTGCAACACAGACAAGAACCCTTTCTTTGACTGATCTATTTTGAACTTCTTCAAATTTTTGCCAAGGTATATACTTTGTGAAAGTCCTATTAAGCGTCTCGATCTATCCCGATAGATCTTGATGCTCAATATGTAAGTAGCTTCACCGAGGTCTTTCTTTGAAAAACTCCTTTCAAACGCTCCTTTATGCTTTCCAGAAAATTCTACATCATTTCCGATCAACAATATGTCATTCGCATATACTTATCAGAAAGGCTGTAGTGCTCCCACTCACTTTCTTGTAAATACATGCTTCACCGCAAGTCTGTATAAAACTATATGCTTTGATCAACTCATCCAACCGTATATTCCAACTCCGAGATGCTTGCACCAGTCCATAGATGGATCATTGGAGTATGCACACTTTGTTAGCACCTTTAGGATCGACAAAACCTTCTGGTTGCATCATATACAACTCTTCTTTAAGATATCCATTAAGGAATGCAGTTTGGACATCCATTTACCAGATTTCATAATCATAAAATGCGGCAATTGCAAATCATGATTCAGACAGACTTAAGCATCGCTACGGGTGAGAAGGTCTCATCGTAGTCAACTCCTTGAACTTGTCGAAAACCTTTTGCGACAAGTCGAGCTTTGTAGATAATAACATTACCATCAGCGTTAGTCTTCTTCTTGAAGATCCATTTATTCTCTATGGCTTCTCGATCATCGGGCAAGTCCACCAAAGTCCACACTTTGTTCTCATACATGGATCCCATCTCAGATTTCATGGCCTCAAGCCATTTTGCGGAATTTGGGCTCATCATCGCTTCCTCATAGTTCGTAGGTTCATCATGGTCTAGTAACATGACTTCCAGAACAGGATTATCGTACCACTCTGGTGCGGAACGTGCTCTGGTTGGCCTACGAGGTTCGGTAGTAACTTGATCTGAAGTTTCATGATCATTATCATTAGCTTCCTCACTAATTGGTGTAGGCATCACTCGAACTGATTTCTGTGATGAACTACTTTCCAATTCAAGAGAAGGTGCAATTACCTCATCAAGTTCTACTTTCCTCCCACTCACTTCTTTCAAGAGAAACTCCTTCTCTAGAAAGGATCCATTCTTAGCAACAAAGATCTTGCCTTCGGATCTGTGATAGAAGGTGTACCCAACAGTTTCTTTTGGGTATCCTATGAAGACGCATTTCCTCGATTTGGGTTCGAGCTTATCAGGCTGAAGCTTTTTCACATAAGCATCACACCCCCAAACTTTAAGAAACGACAGCTTAGGTTTCTTGCCTAACCACAGTTCATACGGTGTCGTTTCAACGGATTTAGACGGTGCCCTATTTAAAGTGAATGCAACTGTCTCTAATGCATAACCCGTGGTAAATCGGTAAGAGACATCATAGATCGCACCATATCTAATAAAGTACGGTTATGACATTCGGACACAACACTACGCTGTGGTGTTCCAGGTGGCGTGAGTTGTGAAACTATTCAACATTGTTTTAAATGAAGGCCAAACTCGAACTCAAATATTCGCCTCTGCGATCAGATCATAGAAACTTTATTTTCTTGTTACGATGATTCTCCACTTCACTCTGAAATTCTTTGAACTTTTCAAATGTTTCAGACTTGTGTTTCATCAAGTTGATATACCCATATCTTCTCAAATCATCTGTGAAGGTCAGAAAATAACGATACCCATCGCGAGCCTCAACACTCATCGGACCGCATACATCGGTATGTATTATTTCTAATAAGTCATTAGCTCGCTCCATTGTTCCGGAGAACGGAGTCTTAGTCATCTTGCCCATGAGGCATGGTTTGCAAGCATCAAATGATTCATAATCAAGTGATTCCAAAAGTCCATCCGCATGGAGTTTCTTCATGCGCTTTACACCAATATGACCTAAACGGCAGTGCCACAAATATGTTGCACTATAATTATGAACTTTGCATCATTTGGCATCAATATTATGAATATGTGTATCACTACGATTGAGATTCAATAAACCATTTACATTGGGTGTATGACCATAGAAGGTTTTATTCATGTAAACAGAACAACAATTATTCTCTGACTTCAATGAATAACCGTATTGCAATAAAGATGATCAAATCATATTCATGCTCAACGCAAACACCAAATAACATTTATTTAGGTTCAATACTAATCCCGAAAGTATAGGGAGTGTGCGATGATGATCATATCAATCTTGGAACCACTTCCAACACACATCGTCACTTTATCCTTAACTAGTCTCTGTTCATTCTGCAACTGCCGTTTCGAGTTACTAAACTTAGCAACTGAACCGGTATCAAATACCCAGGGGTTGCTATGAACACTAGTAAAGTACACATCAATAATCTATATATCAAATATACCTTTGTTCACTTTGCCATCCTTCTTATCCGCCGAGTATTCGGGGTAGTTCCGCTTCTAGTGACCATTCCCTTTGCAGTAGAAGCACTCAGTTTCAGGCTTAGGTCCAGCTTTGGGCTTCCTCACGGGAGCGGCAACTTGCTTGCCATTCTTATTGAAGTTCCCTTTATTTCCCTTGCCCTTTTTTCTTGAAACTAGTGGTCTTGTTAACCATCGACACTTGATGCTTTTTCTTAATTTCTACCATCGCCAATTTCAGCATCACGAAGAGCTCGGGAATCATTTTTGTCATCCCTTGCATATTATAGTTCATCATGAAGTTCTAGTAGCTTGGTGATAGTGACTAGAGAACTTTGTTAATCACTGTCTATCTGGAAGATTAACTCCCACTTGATTCAAGCGATTGTAGTACCCAGACATTCTGAGCACATGCTCACTAGTTGAGCTATTCTCCTCCATCTTGTAGGCAAAGTATTTGTCAGAGGTCTCATACCTCTCGACATGGGCATGAGTCTGAAATACCAATTTCAACTCTTGGAACATCTCATATGCTCCATGGTGTTCAAATCGTCTTTGAAGCCCCGATTCTAAGCCGTAAAGCATGGGGCACTAAACTATCAAGTAGTCATCATATCGAGCTTGCCAAACGTTCATAACGTCTGCATCTGCTCCTGCAATCGGTCTGTCACCTAGCGGTGCATCAAGGAAATAATTCTTCTCTGCTGCAATGAGGATAATCCTCAGATCACGGACCCAGTCCGCATCATTCCTACTAACATCTTTCAACTTACCTTTCTCTAGGAATGCATTAAAATTCAAGGGAACAGTAGCACGGGCCATTGATCTACAACATAGATATGCAAAAACTATCAGGACTAAGTTCATGATAAATTAAGTTCAATTAATAATATTACTTAAGAACTCCCACTTAGATAGACATCCCTCGGGTCATCTAAATGATCACGTGATCCAAATAAACTAAACCATGTCCGATCATCACGTGAGATGGAGTAGTTTTCATTGGTGAACATCTCTATGTTGATCATATCTTCTATATGATTCACGCTCGACCTTTCGGTCTCCAGTGTTCTGAGGCCATGTCTGTACAGGCTAGGCTCGTCAAGTTTAACCCAAGTATTCCGCACGTGCAAAACTGTCTTGCACCCGTTGTATGTGAACGTAGAGCTTATCACACCCGATCATCACGTGGTATGGTGTCTCGGCACGACGAACTGTCGCAACGATGCATACTCAGGGAGAACACTTATACCTTGAAATTTTAGTAAGGGATCATCTTATAATGCTACCGCTGTACTAAGCAAAATAAGATGCATAAAAGATAAACATCACATGCAATCAAAATATGTGACATGATATGGCCATCATCATCTTGTGCTTTTGATCTCCATCTCCAAAGCACCGTCATGATCTCCATCGTCACCGGCTTGACACCTTGATCTCCATCGTAGCATCGTGGTCGTCTCGCCAACTATTGCTTCTACAACTATCTCTAACGCATAGTGATAAAGTAAAGCAATTACATGGCGTGTGCATCTCATACAATAAAGCGACAACCATAAGGCTCCTGCCAGTTGCCGATAACTTTTACAAAACATTATCATCTCACACAACAACGTATATCACATCATGTCTTGACCATATCACACCACAACAAGCCCTGCAAAAACAAGTTAGACGTCCTCTACTTTGTTGTTGCAAGTTTTACGTGGCTGCTACGGGCTTCTAGTAAGAACAGTTCTTACCTACGCATCAAAACCACAACGATGTTTCGTCAAGTTTGCTGTTTTAACCTTCAACAAGGACCGGGCGTAGTCAATTTCGATTCAACTAAAGTTGGAGAAACGGACACCCGCCAGCCACGTTTATGCAAAACAAGTTGCATGTCTGTCGGTGGAACAGGTCTCATGAACGTGGTCATGTAAGGTTGGTCCGGGCCGCTTCATCCAACAATACCGCCGAATCAAAATAAGACGTTGGTGGTAAGCAGTATGACTATCATCGCCCACAACTCTTTGTGTTCTACTCATGCATATCATCTACGCATAGACCTAGCTCGGATGCCACTGTTGGGGAACATAGCATGCAATTTCAAAAAATTTCCTACGATCACACAAGATCTATCTAGGAGATGCATAACAACGAGAGGGGGAGAGTGTGTCCACGTACCCTCGTAGACCGAAAGCGGAAGTGTTAGTTTAACGCGGTTGATGTAGTCGAACGTCTTCTCCATCCAACCAATCAAGCACCGAACGTACGACGCCTCCGAGTTCTGCACACGTACAGCTCGATGACGTCCCTCGAACTCTTGATCCAGCAAAGTGTCGAGGGAGAGTTTCGTTAGCACGACAGCGTGGTGACGGTGATGGTGATATGATCCGCACAGGGCTTTGCCTAAGCACTACAACAATATGACTGGAGGAGTAAACTATGGAGGGGGGCACCGCACACGGCTAAGAGAACAATTGATGTGCTTTGGGGTGCCCCCTGCCCCCGTATATAAAGGAGGAGAGGGAGGAGGCCGGCCACAGGGGGCGCGCCATGGGGGGGAAACCGACTAGGACTCCTAGTCCAAGTCGGCCCCCATTTCCTTTCTTTCGGAGAGGGAAAGGGGAAGGAGAGGGAGAGGGAGAAGGAAAGGGGGGCCGCGCCCCCTTCCCCTTGTCCAATTCGGACAGCCCATGGGGGGAGCGAGCGCCACCCCTTGTGGGCTCCCTTCTCTCTCCCCTATGGCCCATGTTGGCCCATTACTTTCCCTGGGGGGGGGGGGCTCTGGTAACCTCCGGTACTTCGAAAAATACCCGAAACACTTCGGAACCATTCCGGTGTCCGAATATCATCGTCCAATATATTAATCTTTACCTCTAAAACATTTTGAGACTCCTCGTCATGTCCGTGATCTCATTCGGGACTTCGAACAAACTTCGGTCACCAAAACACATAACTCATAATACAAATCGTCATCGAACGTTAAGCGTGCGGACCCTACGGGTTCGAGAACTATGTAGACATAACCGAGACACCTCTCCGGTCAATAACCATTAGCGGAACCTGGATGCTCATATTGGCTCCCACATATTCTATGAAGATCTTTATCGATCGAACCGTTATGACAACATACATTATTCCCTTTGACATCGATATGTTACTTGCCCGAGATTCGATCGTCGATATCCTTGTACCTAGTTCAATCTCGTTACCACCAAGTCTCTTTACTCATTCCGTAATACATCATCCGCAACTAACTCATTAGTCACATTGCTTTCAAGGCTTATTATGATGTGCATTACCGAGAGGGCCCAGAGATACCTCTTCGATACTCGAAGTGACAAATCCAAATCTTGATCTATGCCAACCCAACCAACACCTTCGGAGATACCTGTATAGCATCTTTATAATCACCCAGTTACGTTGTGACGTTTGATAGCACACAAGGCATTCCTCCGGTATCCGGGAGTTGCATAATCTCATAGTCGAAGGAATATGTATTTGACATGAAGAACCCCGTAGCAATAAACTGAACGATCATTATGCTAAGCTAACGGATGGGTCTTGTCCATCACATCATTCTCCTAATGATGTGATCCCGTTCATCAAATGACAACACATGTCTATGGTTAGGAAACTTAACCATCTTTGATTAACGAGCTAGTCTAGTAGAGGCTCTACTAGGGACACTGTTTTGTCTATGTATCCACACATGTATCAAGTTTCCGGTTAATACAATTCTAGCATGAATAATAAACATTTATCATGACATAAGTAAATATAAACAACAACTTTATTATTGCCTCTAGGGCATATTTCCTTCATATTCAACCCAAATTTATAGATTCGACCCAAGGGGAGTCAAAGAATATTTGTAAGTATTAACAGCTGAGTTGTCAATTCAACCACACCTGGAGATTAATTATCTGCAGCAAAGTGATCAGTAGCAAAGTAGTTTGATAGTTTTGATAATAGTAGTAGCAACAATAGTAACGGTAACCGTGATAGCAGTGATTTTGTAGCAAGTGCAATAGTAAGAATAGCAATAGTAACTTAGCAAGAACAATATAAGAGAAATTCGTAAGCATTGGATCGATGATTTGTTGGATGATATTCATCATGTGACAGTCATAACCTAGGGTGATACGGCACTAGCTCCAGTTCATAAATATAATGTAGGCATGTATCCGTAAATAGTCATACATGCTTATGGAAAGAATTTGCGTGACATCTTTGGTCCTACCCTCCCGTGGCAGCGGGGTCCTATTGGAAACTAAGGGATATTAATGCCTCCTTTTAATAGAGAACCGGAACAAAGCATTAACACATGGTGAATACATTAACTCCTCAAACTACGATCATCACCGGGAGTGCTCCCGACTATTGTCACTCCGGGGTTGCCGGATCATAACATGTAGTAGGTGACTATAACTTGCAAGATCGGATCTAGAACATAGATATAATGGTGATAACATAAACGGTTCAGATCTGAAATCATGGCACCCGGGCCCAAGGTGACAAGCATTAAGCATGGCAAAGTCATAGCAACATCAATCTCAGAACATAGTGGATACTAGGGATCAAGCCCTAACAAAACTAACTAGATTACATGATGAATCTCATCCAATTCCTCACCGACCAGCGAGCCTGCAAAGGAATTACTCACTCCCGGTGGGGAGTATCATGAAATTGGCGATGGAGAAGGGTTGGTGATGACAAAGATCGAAGATCCCCCTCTCCGGAGCCCCAAACGGACTCCGGATCTGGCCTCCCGATGAACAACAGGAGACGGCGGCAGCTCCGTCTCGTGGAACGCGATAATTCTTTCTCCCTGATTATTTATGGAAAAAATATTTTATAGTGTCGGTTTCAGGGTCTGCGGGGCCACCAGGTGGGGACAACCCACCTGGGCGCGCCTGGAGGGGGGCGCGCCCACCAAGGTGCCCCCCTCCGGTGGTTCTTGGCTCCAGTATTTTTCTTTATTCATATAAAATTCCTCGCAAAGTTTCGTTCCAATCTGAGAACTTTTATTTCTGCACAAAAACAACACCATGGTAGTTCTGCTGAAAAAGCGTCAGTCCGGGTTAGTTTCATTCAAATCATGCAAATTAGAGTCCAAAAACAAGAGGAAAAGCGTTAGGAAAAGTAGATACGACGGAGACGTATCAACTCCCCCAAGCTTAAACCTTTGCTTGTCCTCAAGCAACTCAGTTGATAAACTGAAAGTGAAAAAAACTTTTACGAACTCTTTTGCTCTTGTTTGCATAAAGAAGCTTAAACAGCACCCAGGTTTTCAGCCAATATTATAACTAACCATGCCGACAATAACTCTTAAAAATTATATGAACTCATGTCAATGACATAATCAACTAGTGAGCAATAATAAGATATCTCAAATAGCAACATGTTATCAAAACAACCATGATATAATATGACAATAGTGGTATCTCGCTAGCCCTTTCTGAGACCGCAAAACATAAATGCAGAGCACCTCCAAAGTTAAAGCAGCGACTAAACATTGTAATTCATGGTAGAAAAGATCGAGTCATGATGCACCCAACATTAGCTACACACAATGCATAAGCATGACAGTAGTGCTCTCAGGTTCTGGCGCTTATTTTAGAAGGTGGTGACACAACATAAAAGTAAATAGATAGTCCCTTCGCAGAGGGAAGCAATGATTTGCAGCTGTGCCAGAGCTCAAGTTTTTTTAAAACAGAGGTAAATGAATTTTTGAGAAATGCACCATTCTTGTTTACTTTGCGACCATCAATTATCAATATCTTCCATGCTAAACACATTAGTAGTGGTTCCCAAGCGATAAAGTAAAGGTTATGACTCCGTAGGAGTTTTTGTTTGATTATTTGTAAGCTTTTTCTGTTTGCAGTTTGGGACTGGGAATCCCTATTACCGCCCCTTTCTCGTGCAATGGCGAGTGAATAAACACTCAACCTGAGAATAATCTGCTTAGCATGGAAGATACCGACTACCTCCTGTCGTTCCATGAACAATCCAGGCACACAAAAAGGATATTTATTAGAAGTTTTTAGAGATGGCACATGCAAATTTACTTAGGACGGCAGGGTAATACCGCATATAGGTAGGTATGGTGGACTCATCTGGAATAACTTGGGTTCAAGGTTTTTGATGCACAAGCAGAATTCCCTCTTAGTACAAGCGAATTCTAGCAACTAGGTTGAGAAGCGGCCAACTAGAGAGCAACAATGGTCATGAACATGCATTATGCATAAGTAACATTGGACACTAGCATGAGTTGGATATGAACACCATGAACATAAATATCATAGAGGCTATGTTGGTTTTGATTCAACTACATGCATGAACATGTGCCAAGTCAAGCCACTCGAACATTCGGAGGAGGATACCATATCATCATACTACATCACAATCATTTTAATGCAATGTTGACATCCAAGATAAATCATTATCCACTTCTAGCTACTTATGCATGGCATGAGAAACTATAATCTCTAATTGTCATTGCACACATGTTTAATCATAATGAGTTGAATCATGGATACTAGGTTAAACATATTTACAAAAACAGAACAAGTCGAGTTCATACCCGTTTCTCTCTGCCACGGCCAGTTCATCAAATGTCGTCATTATTGCCTTTCACTTGCACGACCGACCGATATGAAAATAATGATAGTGCAAGAGTGCCGTGGACTAAGCTGGAATCTGCAAGCTTTTTATTCAACAAGAGAAGACAAGGTAAAATGGGCTCTTTGTTAGATTAACAAATATGCAAATGAGAGCCACTCAACATTTTCACAGTGGTCTTCTCCTCGGTATGACTCAATAAAAAAAAAAGAAATTCAGAGAAACACATTGAAATATTTTTGGAGTTTTTGGTTTTCTTGAACAAGCAAATAAAAGGGAAAAACAAAAACGAGAAAAACTATTTACACGGGAAAGCTCCCAACAAGCAAAAGAAGAACAAGGAAATCTTTTTGGGTTTTCTTTTCAGTGCTACAGCTAACTACTCTAGAAAGAAAAATAAAAAAGAAGCAGGAAATATTTTTTTATTTTCTCAAAGTTTTTCAAACACACAAGAAGAAAGCGATAAAATAAATTAACATGGATGATACAATGAAAGAGTGTGGACACCGACAACTGAAATGAAATGTGTGAACATGAATGTAATGTCGGTGGAAATACGTACTCCCCCAAGATTAGGCTTTTGGCCTAACTTGGTAATCACCACTCGAAGAAACCATGGGGTCCTATATGTTGAAGTGTTGGGGAACGGGCACCTGAGGGTCCCACTCCTGCGGCTCCTCCTGTGTCGCCGCCAGATTGTTCCGATAGGCGATGATGTCCGCAGGCATAATCCTGTATCCACCCCTGGCAATAGGATTAAACAAAATAGGTGCAGGCAATGTAATAATATCGCGAGTGTTCTCACTAAAAACTAAGTTATAAGGAACAGGAATGTTAGGGTAATCGCCTGCAATAATCTGGTGGTGTTCCATGGCCGCGCGATCTAGGTAAGCTTTGGGCAAAGGATAATCATGCTGGCGTATCTGAATGTTAAAGTGAGTCGCCAAGCTAGTAGCGTAAATACCACCATGTATTTTACCCTTGGATCTATTAAGGTGGAGGCGACGTGCCACAATAGCTCCCAAGCTATAACTGTTGTCGTTGTGAAGTGCACAACATAAAACAAAAAAGTCTGGAGCACTAAGTGCACCTACTTTCTCTCTAGCATGTAAACACTTCACAATAAATAGAGCAAAATAATGCACAGCAGGAAAGTGTATGCTAGTGGCGGTGACACTCGACACCCCTCTCTCATCCCCTACAGACAGAGTACGATAAAAGCCTTCGAACTCTGCAGGCCTAGGCTCTACTAAACTCCCGTCAGAAGGGATCATGCAAATATCACAAAATTCAGTAAGTGGTATCTGACGGGTTTCAGCATATAAATTAAACTGCACCTCAGGGGGATTATTCCTAGAAAGGAATTGAAAACTTTGCACGAAGGAATTTGTGAGGAGATGATACTGTTCACATTCAGCTGCGATGAAGTCAGTGAGGCCGGCATTAGCAGCATATTGTGCAAACTCCTGAAAGATCCCGGACCCTTCCATGAACGGGTTATGGGGCCATTCGCAAGGCCGTACCTCCGCCATTCTCCGGGCATGGAGATCACTATCAGATGACTCCCCAATCACTCCCTTGGATTTCTTCTTGGAAGCAAACTTCCTAAAGATACTCATCTTTTTCCTATGAACAAAATTCTGAAATTTTTAGTCCACAAAATTTTCTCACAAAACTTTACAAGATTGATAGCAACTACTCATAGGGATGCATAGAGGCCATAGAAAGCATTCGAACTACTTAGAACTCTAAGAATTCAATATGCAAGCTCATCTACAGCAGCACCAAGAGTAACTAATTATTCAAAATATAAACCACTAAAGCAAAAGCTAATTGGACATACGGAGGAGTCACATACCAAACAACAATCCCCTGAAGCAGTTTCAGAAATGGAGCTTCGAGCAAAGAGATCGAAATCCGCGGGTTTGAGAGTAAGAACACGAGAGAGAGAGAGAGAGAGAGAGAGAGAGCAATGGTGATTTTTTCTAGAGGTAGGTGGTGATGTGGGATGAAGAGATAAGTGAGGGGGCCCATGTGGGGACCACAACCCACCAGGGCGCGCCTGGGGGTCCTAGCGCGCCCAGGTGGGTTGTGCCCACCTAGTGCACCTCCCTCTGATATTATTTGCACCAAAAATTCTTAAATATTCATAAAATAAAATCATATTAAATTTTCAGAGCATTCTGAGAACTTTTATTTTTGGGTCATTTTTTTATTGCACGGGAAATTCAGAAAACAGACAAAACATGGCATTTTATTTTATTTAACTAATAAAAACAGAAAACAAAAGGTAGGTACAGAAGGTAGTGCTTACTAAATTCATCAACTTCATACCTCTAAAAAATGATCCATTAATAAGGTTGATCAAGTCTTATTAACAACCACTTTCGATTAGCATGAAGCCGAAGAACTTTTGTAAATCACTAAGTTACCTCAACGGGGATATGAATGTCCCCAACAATAAGCATTTCATATTTCTTTTTGACAGTAGGTAGAGGTAGTTGAAAACTTCCAATAGTGATTGTCGGAGATTTTTCAATAACATTAATACCATTCACTTGGAATCTTTTCTTTGGAAAGTGCACCGTATGTTCATTACCATTGATATGAAAAGTGACCTTGCTTTTATTGCAATCAATAACAGCCCCTGCAGTATTCAAGAAGGGTCTACCAAGGATAATCGACATGTTTTCATCCTCGGGCATCTCAAGTATAACAAAGTCAGTCAAAATAGCAACATTAGCAACAACAACGAGCACATCCTCACAAATACCGATGGGTATGGCAGTTGATTTGTCAGCCATTTGCAAAGATATTTTAGTAGGTGTGAGTTTATTCAAGTCAAGTCTTTTATATAAAGAGAAAGGCATAACACTAACACCAGCTCCTAAATCGCATAAAGCGGTTTTCACATAGTTTCTTTTGATGGAGCAGGGTATAGTTGGTATTCCCGGATCTCCAAGTTTTTTAGGTACTCCATCTTTAAAAGTGTAATTAGCAAGCATGGTGGAGATTTCAGCTTCCGATATTTTCCTCTTATTAGTGATGATATCTTTCATGTACTTTGCATAAGGAGGCATTTTTAAGATATCAGTCAAGCGAGTACACAAAAAGACTGGCCTCAGCATTTCAGCAAAGCCTTCAAATTCTTCATCATTTTTCTTTTTAGTTGACTTAGGTGGTAAGGGCATAGGTTTTTGAACCCATGGTTCTCTTTCCTTACCATGTTTCCTAGCAACAAAGTCTCTTTTATCGTATCTTTTATTCTTAGATTGTGGGCTATCAAGATCAGCTGCTGGTTCTATCTCAACATTATTGTCTGGTTCTTTGTTATTTGTTTGAGTGTCTTCATGAACCTCATCATTATCCTTTTCATTATCAGAAGGTGAGTATTCATTACCAGATTGAGCTTCAGCATCAGAGATAAAAACTTCATTATCATTATCAGGAGGTTTTTCTACTTCATGTTCACTAGAGGCATGCAAAGACCTATCATTTTTCTTCTTCTTTTACTTTTTAGACGAACTACATGCATTAGTGTGAACTCTTTGAGAGTCTTGTTCAATTCTTTTTGGGTGTCCCTCAGGATAAAGTGGCTCCTGAGTCATTCGACCTCCTCTAGTCAATACTCTAACAACATGGTCATTGATATTATTATTCATTTCATCAAGCAACTCTCTTTGAGATTTAGCAACTTGTTCTAACTGACTTTGAACCATAGAAGCATGCTTTCCCACACCTATAACATCATTTGAGATTCTAAATAACAAGTCACTCAAGCGAGCAATCATATCGGAATTGTATTTCAATTGTTTCATAACATTTGCATTGAAGTGGTCTTGTTTTCTAATGTAACTCTCAAACTCATAAAGGCATTGGCTAGGGTGCATATTGTGAGGATTGTCATTATCATTGAATTTCATTAGAAAATTTACCTCTACCACCTTAGGCAGTGGTGGTGTATCAAGCCCATGTATTTCTTCAATAGGAGGTAAATTTTTGACATCCTCAGCTTTAATACCTTTTTCCTTCATAGATTTCTTTGCCTCTTGCATATCTTCAGGACTGGGATATAAAATACTCCTCTTCTTCGGAGTGGGTTTAAGCTGTGGTTCAGGAAGAGTCCAATCATCATAAATTTTCAACATGTTATTCAATAATTCTTCAGCTTGCCCAATAGTTCGTTCCCTGAAAACACAACCAGCACAACTATCTAGGATATACCTAGAAGTATCGGTTAGTCCATTATAGAAAATATCAAGTATTTCATTTTTCTTAAGAGGATGATCAGGCAAAGCATTAAGCAATTGGAGAAGCCTCCCCCAATCTTGTGGGAGACTCTCTTCTTCAATTTGTGCAAAGTTAAATATTTCCTGTAGGGCAGCTTGTTTCTTATGTGCAGGAAAATATTTTTCAGAGAAGTAATAAATCATATCATGGGGACTACGCACACAACCAGGAGCAAGAGTATTGTACCAAGCTTTAGCATCACCCTTTAATGAGAACGGAAATAATTTGAGGATATAGTAATAGCGAATTTTCTCATCATGAGAAAAAAGGGTGGCTATGTCATTCAACTTAGTAAGATGTGCCACAACAGTTTCAGTTTCATAACCATGAAAAGGATCAGATTCAACCAAAGTAATTAACTCTGGGTCGACAGAGAATTCATAATCCTTATCATCAACAAAGATAGGTGAAGTACCAAACTTAGGATCACACTTCATTCTAGCATTCAAAGATTTTTCCTTTATACTTGCATAATAATTTCTCTAGATCATCTCTATCCTTACAAGCAAGAATATATCTAGTTGTCTCCTCGTTCATAACATAACCTTCCGGTATTCAACCCAAATTTATAGATTCTACACAAGGGGAGTCAAAGAATATTTGTAAGTATTAGTAGCTAAGTTGTCAATTCAACCACACCTGGAGATTAATTATCTGCAGCAAAGTGATCAGTAGCAAAGTAGTTTGATAACGGTAACCGTGATAGCAATGATTTTGTAGCAAGTGCAACAGTAACAATAGCAGTAGTAACTTAGCAAGAACAATATAAGAGAAACTCGTAGGCATTGGATCGATGATTTGTTGGATGATATTCATCATGTGACAGTCATAACCTAGGGCGATACGGCTCTAGCTCCAGTTCATAAATATAATGTAGGCATGTATTCCGTAAATAGTCATACGTGCTTATGGAAAGAACTTGCATGACATCTTTTGTCCTACCCTCCCGTGGCAGCGGGGTCCTATTGGAAACTAAGGGATATTAAGGCCTCCTTTTAATAGAGAACCGGAACAAAGCATTAACACAAAGTGAATACATTAACTCCTCAAACTACGGTCATCACCGGGAGTGGTCCCGACTATTGTCACTCCGGGATTACCGGATCATAACACGTAGTAGGTGACTATACACTACAAAAAAAGACACATCCGTGACATTTTGGGCCGATTTTTTTCTGTCATACTTATGACACTTCTATGACAATAATTGTGACAAAACCGGGTATCATCATAGATGTGGTGGGCTCCTACTTATATGACAAAAAATCATGACAGAAAATGGGTTTTTCATCCTGGGCGGGCCGGAGACGCAGCTGCATGACATTCTTTGGGCCGTCCATGACGGAAAAAACCGTGGTAGAAGCGAGGGCGAGGAAAATATCGGGGTGTTACCGGTTACGGTGGGTGGTCGGGGCCGAGCGATGCACGGAGGTTTGCTCGTTTCTCTCGTACACGTACGCGCGTGGGTGCGAGGTGTTGGGCTCTAACTGAACCCGAGCGAGGCGTTCGCCTAACTGAACCCGAGCGATTGCACTGCAGGCTACGCGTTACTGAACCCGAGCGATCGATCGATGGCTGTTAACTGAACCCGATCGAGCGATTCCTTCGCTACTGCTGCTAACTGAAGCCGATTGATGCTGCCTCTGGATGAACAGTGAGCGTTGTTCGGGGGGGGGGGGTTTGGATGAACAGTTCCCGGTGGGGGGTTGGATGAACAGGACCCCGTGGTAGTAGAGGCCATTGCCGCTGGATGAACAGGACCCCGATCTAGCCGGTTGGGGGTGGATGAACAGGACCCCGTGGAGGGAAGGTTGAACAGTAGCCGTTGGAGGGTTGGTTGAACAGTAGCCGGTCGAGGGCTGGATGAACAGTAGCCCGTGGAGGGGTGGTTGAACAGGACCCCGTGGAGAGGGTTGGTTGAACAGTAGCCGGTGGAGGAGCGGTGGAGGCTGGATGAACAGGAGCCCGTGGATGAACAGTGACTGGCGGAGGTAGGAGGGGAGACCCCATGGATGAACAGTCGCAGGTGGAGGCTGGAGGTGGTCGACGGTGGATGAACAGTAGCCCGTGGAGGCTGGAGGAGGCCGACAGTGGAGATGAACAGTATCCCGTGGAGTCCTGTTTTGCGGTACGCCACACCCCTCCCTATGAACATGACCCCGTTTCGACCGTAGCGCTCCAATACAAGTCCGTTTCCTCCGTTTTGCGGTACGCCACACCCCTCCCGGTCAACAGGACCCCGTTTCGACCGTAGGAGGTCCAACAGAAGTCTGTTTCCTCCGTTTTGCGGTACGCCTGACCCCTCCCGATGGACAGGATCCTGTTTCGACCGTGGCTGATCGAACACAAGGCCGTTTCCTCCATTCTGCGGTACGCCAGGCCTCATTTCAATCGGCTGTTCCGTCCAAGCTGGTTGGCTCCCGATGAACACAGCGCATTCCGTTCCGACCCAGCCGGTTGGATCCCCATGAACACGATGACGATGCAGTTTCTCCGTTCCGACCCAGCCATGTACGCGAGCCCTGGCCGTACGTATGCGTGAGTAGGCGTTCAAGACCCCGCCCGTATGTACGTACATGGCCGTATTCTCTTTCTTGCACCCTGGCCGCTGTACGTACATGTACATGCTACATGCGCGCCTCTACTACGACACGTGCGCGCCTCTACTATGACACGTGCCCTTCCTTGCACGGCCACGGTTCATCGCTGCAGCTTGCAAACAGACCGATCAACCAGTATGTACGTACACATTCACGACCAGAATGACAACGCTACGTACGCTTCGACTAGGTGGGTCCCGACTGTCAGGCACTTCCTTGCGTGCGAAGATGTAGCTGGTGGGTCCCAGTAGTCAGGGGGTGAATCATTTTTTTGCCCGTAATATGGACGCACTTCCTTGCGTGCGAAGATGTAGCTGGTGGGTCCCAGCAGTCAGGGGGGAAACGTTTTTTTCATGAAATACGGTGGCCCGTCCGGTGGGTCCCTGCTGTCAGGTGGAGGAATAATTATTTTGCGCGTAATAAGGAGGCACTTCCTTGTTGCGGCCGTGGACCCAGCTGTCAGCCTCTCCACGTACAGTACTCTTCCGATGGAAGTCGTTCCTTGACCATGTTGACCACGCCGCGCCGAGAGCACCAAGGCGGTGGACGACGGCGAGGCCTAGGAAGGGGACGACGTGGAGCCGGGGAAGACGCGGCAGTGGAAGCCCACGCGGAGAGGAGTACAAGGGTTCACTGGTTCGGCTGCGGTGTGAGGCTGCCGTCGCCGCAGAATAACAGGGGGTGTGGGTGAGTAGAGGCGGATGGCCTGACCAGCGGTGGGAGTAGTAGGGGGCGGTGAGGCCTCCACGGCATCACAGCCGGCCACGGGAGGCAGGAGCACGCGGCACGACCGGCGCTGCTTTGGGCGGCTGGAGCAAGAAGACCAGAGGTTGAAGAAGCACTACGGCCGTTGGATGGACATCGTACGGTCACTGCAGCTAGAATCGTTTATATTGACTAAGTTGACAAAGCCCTTGGTACGAGTCAACTTATTAGGCCCACAGGTCAGCCTCCGAAATGGTGCGCCCCAGATGTCAGGGGGAGGAATCATTTTTTGGGCGGCTGAAGCAAGAATATCTGAGATTGAAGAAGAAGCACGACATCCGTTGGATGGACATCCAACGGCCATTGCTGCTAGAACCGTGTGTTGACTATAAGTTGACAAAGCCTTGCATACGCGTCAACTTAGTTTTTTCAGGGGACGCGTCAACTTAGAATGCCCACAAGTGTGTGGCAGAAAACATATAGCCCATTTGCGATTTGTAAGAATGTACAGTCCATTTGCGATTTGTAAGAATGTACAACCCATTTTTGAATTCTAATGGAATTTACTACAGCCCATTTACAGTTTGTTAAAAGTACAACCCATTTTCTCGCTAGGACAACGATTAATAATTTCAACCAACCGCTCGAAACAGAATTAAAAAAAAATTCCCACATTTTGATGGGATCCAAAAAAAATTTATCCCGAAATTTCTAGTCAGATTAAATACAATTTCAATATAAATTTGTATTACGCAAAAATCCAACGAAACATTGCGCGCGCAAAAATTAATGAAATTAAAATTTTCAAAATCCAAAAATAATATTTGATAAACTAATTATGTGTTTGGTGCATTTTTTATAGTTACTGCCCACTTTTTATAATTACATCCCATTTATTATTTCTTAAAGCCCATTTTCCTGTTAAGCCTAATGCATCCCTCTTAGGAAAGATTTGCAGCCCAGCGGGGCGGAGAATAACAAGTTGACCTTGCCTGGGTATTCCTCAAAAAAGTATAGCTGGGCTAGCCATTTTCAGCTTGAAAAAATTAATATCTGGGCTGGATATCTGGCCTGGGCTAGACGGGCCACAGCCCGCCCAGTTAATACCCTACTCTCCTCTGAACAACAACGAAGACATCGCTAGAAAAACTCTGCAGTGCTCACACCTCAAAAACACAAATACTGCTCGAGCTGCTTGGTCCCAGCTGTTGGCCGCTCCTTGTGCAATTCTCTCGTTTATTGACTACATAGGTTGACAATGATGTGGGACCGTGATGTCAGGAAACCAGGAGGAAGCAAAAAAAAATATAGTTGTACATGATAAGGAGGCACTTGCGTATGTAAGGCTATGGCCCTAGTGGGTCCCTACTGTCATCCAGTCAAAATAAAGTCATCTCCTGAATCCTCATGTTCGTTGACCATGTTGACAATGCTCGGCGCCACGACGAGCGCAACAACTCGAAGGACGACGGAGAGGGCCTCGCGGGACCTACGGATGGTCTGATACAGCGCCCGCTGCTCATTCGGGAAGCCAGGATCATCGGACACCTATGAGCACCTTTGAGAGACTGAGACGACATGAAATGGTAAGGCCGCGCTTGGGAGCTCTGGTTTATTTCACACCTGTATTAAGATACAAGTGTAATTTACTCGTCATCGAAAACAACGCGTAAAATATAGGCGTAATGAAACCGAGGGCCCGAGGTCTGTAACGAAAACCGGCGAGTTACACGTGTAATTTGAGAGACCAGTGTATATTTTACTAGTCAAAATCGACCAACCAAGCGCTTCACCCGAGACCATCTGCTTTTATTTACAAGCCTCAGTTTACAAGCGGTTTTGGTTGGAAAACGACAATCCAATCACGACCTAAGATGATGAGTTGGTTGGAAGATCATATGGTTTCACCTCTAACCTACCTGAGTTGTCGTATAAGCTATGAATGAAACATAAGACAATGAACTTCTTAAGCACATAAACAACAGAAGAGGATGATCTTCTTAACATGCAAATCACAGGCATTAGCTCAACATGCAAAACAATATGAAGCATTATTCTCAGGAGGCATGGGAACAACTCGTGATGCCGCATGCCACAGCATTCCAAGCTCAACTTTGCAATCAAACTCACAAGGCCTGGCATTACATAGACAACATTCAGAACAAACTCTTAAAATACCTTACATAAGTCAACATTCATGTGACTATGCATCTCAGCAAAGTAAATATTTACTTCTGAACTGAAGACATGAATAGGAAAAAACGATCGACGTTTCTTACAACAAAGGGCGTCCCACTCAAAAATATCAAATGCATGTCTGCTGGCTAACATCAATGAGAATTTTTTTACAAGGTTTTCCAATTCCAATATATTAAACTAATGTCTTCTTGCTAACATCAATGATTAAACTTTGACAAGCTTTTCCCATTCAAAATATGTAATGCCTATGATTGTGGAACGGGCAGGGTTTGTCATCAGTTTGTCATCCGATAGTCCGGTGGCTCAAGGTGACGACGAATGATTAGAGAACCATTCGATGTATTGTGCATTATGAAGTATTATGGAGGAGACGAACCATCTGAACATTTTGTGCAGTTCCACTAAAATCAAGCTGAGCATCCCTGTGGATTTCGTATTTATATGCTGCAAGAAAACAAAGACACATCAGCACACAAATAATATTGGCCCCAGTGTCAACCCACCAATCGGTGGACTAACAAACTGAAAGTACGGTAAACAGATTACCATACCCAGATGCCCCATCATTGTTGCTTAGAATGACATTGACAGACTTGGAGTCCTGTCATGGCTTCTTGTACTTGTTTGGGCACTTTTTGCCCAGTGCACTCCACGTGTTGTAGAGTTGCCTATGCTCTCTGCAGACTAGTCATGTCACCAGCGTCTACTAATACTCTGTAAAGCTTCTCGATCATTCCTTCTGTAATGTAGCGCAAACAGTGACTGCTTCTTTCTGCAAAGTGGTAAAACCAATTGGACCCACTAATGCAGCAGTTTGCCTTAGACACATTGGCTCCTTTTGTGCAGTTCAACTAAAATCAAAGTCGGAATAAAACCGAGCTTTAATTTTGATATCCCTGTAAGCAACAATAGGTATAAGGGAAACAATTACTGAGAAATAACGGTTGATGATTTGTACTCCTAGAAGAAAAACATCTACTGATCTACCTTATCTTAATGGGAAACAAAGCAGGAGAGTAGCAATTCTCCATCAGTGTGATTCATTCATATTAACTGAGACATTATATTAACAATGCCTTGTTTCAACATGTATAAAGAACGACAAAGCAGAAAAGTACCATTCCTAAAACAATGCGACTGATTCATTTTAACAGAGACATTATCTTAACAATACCTTGGTTAAACATGTAGAAAGAACTATAAAGCAGGATAGTACCATTTGTAAAACACTGTAACTGATATATAATAACAGAGACATTATATGAACAATACATTTCTTAAACATGTATTCCGGCCGATCCCTAACAGAAATGGTACTCCCGCCGATCCCTAACAAGTGTTGCAGTTTTGAACTAAGATTCAGTAGTTAATTCTGAGAGTGGCATTGCTTAATTTTACCTGCGGCATTGGATTAACAAAAAACATAAAAAGTTCCAGGGGAGAGTGGGCGCAACAACAACATGTGCTTCCATCTACTTATAAAAGGGGTGATGCAGAGTTTGTTGTAACAAAGCAACAAGCATCATGTCTGGGTTGGTCCCATTTTTGTTCACTACTTAATGGGAAAAGACAGCAATAAAATAGCTTCAATCCAACATTTATTTAAAACAGTACCAATACAAGTAGCACAACATCTCAAAGCACACTGCACGATCATGTGGATGAAGGCAGGTACCAACCTTTCATGACACACACAAGATCACGTACGAATCCGCCAACACGAATAGGAAATCCAATCTCGTTTTGTTCAGTTGCACTGAAATCAAGCAAAGCCGCCGGTGTGACATTTAAGTTTGCTATAGCAACAAGTTGAATAGATATCCCTGTTTTAACAGAGGCAACAATGGAAACAATTACTGGCCAATAAAGGAGGATGAAACAAACGGCGACAAAAAGAAGCATCTAACTTATCTTGATGGAAAACAAAGTAGGATAGTACCATTTCTAAAACGGTTGCATTGATTCATATTAACAGAGACATTCTCTTAAAACAACACTGAACATTCGTTAAAAATGTAATTTACTTTTAACAGTGGCATTGCTTCAATTTTCCAGCGGCATTCTTAGATTAACAACAACAAAATAGTTGCATGGGACATGGGACATGGGACATGCCAGCACCATGCGCGTCCACACGTATAAATGGGTGATGCAGAGTATGTAGCCAAGCAGCATATCTGCGTTGGTCCCATATTTGTTCTCTTTGAACCTTTTTCCTATCTGAGGGAAGCAAATCTAGTCCTGCACAAACTACCCGACCCCCCAGTTTCTTTCCCTTTTCAACAAAGAGATCGGTTCCTTACAGATGTGTGTACTGGGTTACCCCCTTTTTCCCTTTTCGACCAACAAAGCGTCTGGATAGCCAGTCTATACTACTTTCCCTCCCTCCTTTCCTCATTGAACCACGTCCTAGATTCGTGCTCCACCCCACCGCACCCTTCTTTGCTCTTTGAACCAAGACCTAGATTCGACTACAGAATCGAAAAAGATCCGTATGCAGCTAGAGCAATGACGGTTTCAAAGAAACTTATACCTTAGGGTCGTCGGGATGTGGCAAGGGTGCGGTGATAACCCACAAGTATAGGGGATCAATTGTAGCCTCTTTCGATAAGTAAGAGTGTCGAACCCAACGAGGAGCTAAAGGTAGAACAAATATTCCGTCAAGTTCTATCGACCACCGATACAACTCTACACACGCTTGACGTTCGCTTTACCTAGAACAAGTATGAAACTAGAAGTACTTTGTAGGTGTTGTTGGATAGGCTTGCAAGAATATAAAGAGCACGTAAATAAAAAGTAGGGGCTGTTTAGATAAAGACACAACTAAATTAGTTTTAGTAGAGAGCTTTTTGTTATGAGAAAGTTATTTGTCCCTAGGCAATCGATAACTAGACCGGTAATCATTATTGCAATTTTATTTGAGGGAGAGGCATAAGCTAACATACTTTCTCTACTTGGATCATATGCACTTATGATTGGAACTTTAGCAAGCATCCGCAACTACTAAAGATCATTAAGGTAAAACCCAAGCATAGCATTAAAGCATCAAGTCCTCTTTATCCCATACGCAAACAACCTACTTACTCGGGTCTGTGCTTCTGTCACTCACGCCACCCACCATAAGCAAATCATGAACATATTGCAAACCCTACAGCGGGAATCCCTCACGCTTGCGCGACACGGAGAGCACCATAGGACAACACCAATAATAAAACATGCAACTCAAACCAATGTTGATCATCAAATAACCCATAGGACAAAACGGATCTACTCAAACATCATAGGATAGCCATACATCATTGGGAAATAATATATAGCGTTGAGCACCATGTTTAAGTAGAGATTACAGCGGGTAAGAGAGAGGTTACACCGCTGCATAGAGGGGGGAAGAGTTGGTGATGATGGCGGTGAAGTTGTTGGTGAAGATTTTGGTGATGATGATGGCCACGGCGGCGTTCTGGCGCCACCGGAAGAGAAGGGGAGAGGGGGCCCCTTCGTCTTGTTCTTCCTTGACCTCCTCCCTATATGGGAGAAGGGTTTCCCCTCTGGTCCTTGGCCTCCATGGCTTGGGAGGGGCGAGAGCCCCTCCGAGATTGGATCTGTCTCTCTGTCTCTCTCTGTTTCTGCGTTCTCCTCTGCTGCCCTTTCACCGTAACTCCGATTGGGTTGAATCTTTCGCCCAAATTTTTCTCATAAAATTAGCTTTCTTGCGGCAAAAGAAGAGCGTCAACCGCCTTACGGGTGGCCCACGAGGGTCAGGGGCGCGCCCAGGGGGGCAGGCGCGCCCCCTGCCTCGTGGCCACCTCGGGCACCGTCTCACGTTGATTCTTCTTCCCATATTCTCCAAATATTCCAAAAATATTCTCCGTCCATTTTTATCCTGTTTGGATTCCGTTTGATATGGGGTTTCTGCGAAACATAAAACATGCAACAAACAGGAACTGGCACTGGGCACTAGATCAATATGTTAGTCCCAAAAATAGTATAAAAAGTTGCCAAAAAGTATATGAAAGTTGTATAATATTGGCATGGAACAATCAAAAATTATAGATACGACGGAGACGTATCAGCATCCCCAAGCTTAATTCCTGCTCGTCCTCGAGTAGGTAAATGATTAAAAAAGATAATTTTTGATGTGGAATGCTACCTAGCATAATCTTGATCATGTATCTAATCATGGCATGAATATTAAGATATGAGTGGTTCAAAGCAATAGTCTATCATTTGACATAAAAACAATAATACTTCAAGCCTACTAATAAAGCAATCATGTCTTTTCAAAATAACATGGCCAAAGAAAGTTATCCCTACAAAATCATATAGTCTGGCTATGCCCCATCTTCACCACACAAAATATTGACATCATGCACAACCCCGATGACAAGCCAAGCAATTGTTTCAAACTTTTGATGTTCTCAAACCTTTTCAACTTTCACGCAATACATGAGCGTGAGCCATGGACATAGCACTATAGGTGGAATAGAATATTATGGTGGAGGTTGTGTGGAGAAGACAAAAAGGAGAAAGTCTCACATCGACGCGGCTAATCAACAGGCTATGGAGATGCCCATCAATTGATGTCAATGTGAGGAGTAGGGATTGCCATGCAACGGATGCACTAGAGCTATAAGTGTATGAAAGCTCAAACTGGAACTACGTGGGTGTGCATCCAACTTGCTTGCTCATGAAGACCTCGGGCATTTGAGGAAGCCCATCATCGGAATATACAAGCCAAGTTCTATAATGAAAATTCCCACTAGTATATGAAAGTGATAACTCAAGAGACTCTCTATATGAAGAACATGGTGCTACTCTGAAGCACAAGTGTGGTAAAAGGATAGTAACTGCCCCTTCTCTCTTTTTCTCTCATTTTTTTGTTTTCCTTTTTTGGGCCTTCTCTTTTTTGGCCTTTCTCTCTTTTTTTTCGTCCGGAGTCTCATCCCGACTTGTGGGGGAATCATAGTCTCCATCATTCTTTCCTCAATGGGGCAATGCTCTAATAATGATGATCATCACACTTTTATTTACTTACAACTCAATATTACAACTCGATACTAGAACAAGATATGACTCTATATGAATGCCTCCGGCGGTGTACCGGGATGTGCAATGATCTAGCGTAGCAATGACATCAAAAAACGGACAAGCCATGAAAAAAACATGCTAGCTATCTTACGATCATGCAAAGCAATATGACAATGAATGCTTGAGTCATGTATATGATGATGATGGAAGTTGCATGGCAATATATCTCGGAATGGCTATGGAAATGCCATGATAGGTAGGTATGGTGGCTGTTTTGAGGAAGATATAATAAGGCTTATGTGTGACAGAGCGTATCATATCACGGGGTTTGGATGCACCGGTGAAGTTTGCACCAACTCTCGAGGTGAGAAAGGGCAATGCACGGTACCGAAGAGGCTAGCAATGATGGAAGGGTGAGAGTGCGTATAATCCATGGACTCAACATTAGTCATAAAGAACTCACATACTTATTGCAAAAATCTATTAGTTATCGAAACAAAGTACTACGCGCATGCTCCTAGGGGGATAGATTGGTAGCAAAAGACCATCGCTCGTCCCCGACGCCATTCATAAGGAAGACAATCAATAAATAAATCATGCTCCGACTTCATCACATAACGGTTCACCATACGTTCATGCTACGGGAATCACAAACTTCAACACAAGTATTTCTACAATCCACAATTACCCACTAGCATGACTCTAATATCACCATATTTATATCGCAAAACTATTGCAAGGAATCAAACATATCATATTCAGTGATCTACAAGTTTTATGTAGGATTTTATGACTAACCATGTGAATGTCCAATTCCTGTCATCTCTCTAAATAGATATAAGTGAAGCAAGAGAGTTTAATTATTTCGACAAAAGATATGCCCACGCTCTTAACAAATATAAGTGAAGCAAAAGAGCATTCTACAAATGGCGGTTTTCTATGTGAAGAGAAACAAGCAATCCAAACTTCAAATGATATAAGTGAAGCACATGAAGCATTCTATAAAGCCATACTCAAAAGATATAAGTGAAGTGCAAAGAGCATTCTATAAATCAACCAAGGACTATCTCATACCAGCATGGTGCAAAAAATAAAAATGAAAACTAAAACAAAAGACGCTCCAAGTTTTGCACATATCGCATGAACGAAACGAATCCGAAAACATACCGATACTTGTTGAAGAAAGAGGGGATGCCTTCCGGGGCATCCCCAAGCTTAGACGCTTGAGTCTCCTTGAATATTTACTTGGGGTGCCTTGGGCATCCCCAAGCTTGAGCTCTTGCCTCTCTTCCTTCTTCTCACATCGAGACCTTCTCGATCATCGAACACTTAATCCACACAAAACTTCAACAGAAAACTCGGTAAGATCTGTTAGTATAATAAAGCAAATCACTACTCTAAGTACTGTTGCAAACCAATTCATATTTTGTTTTTTCATTGTATCTACTGTAATATAACTTTTCCATGGCTTAATCCACTGATATAAATTGATAGTTTCATTAAAACAAGCAAACTATGCATCAAAAACAGAATCTGTCTAAAACAGAACAGTGTGTAATAATCTGAACATTCACCATACTTCTGATACTTGAAAAATTACGCCAAACTTAGGAAAAAATAACCAATTTGTATAGAAAGACAGTGCAAAAAGAATCAGAACCGTTTGACGTTCCAGTAAAAAATGTAAAATCGCTCACTACAGCCAAAGTTTCTATCCTGCACCGTACAAACCAACAAGCATTGTAAACATCCTAAAGGCAAATCTTGGCACATTATTTTTATAATAAAATGGAATTGTACAAGGGGATAATTATTTTTTGTTGAAAAGTTTCTGTAATCAAGATTCACAAAGTTTCCGTGAGCATGAACAAAGTTCAAGGCTAGCTCCCACTTCAACAATGCTCGTCTTTCTCACTTTCGCTTTTCTTTTTGAAAAGTTCAGCGTTCCCCTCTTTATTTTTTTGTTTTTAAACTATATAAAAGCACTCAACAGAAATAAATGACTCTCTAAAACTTCTGGGTTGTCTCCCTGGCAGCGCTTTCTTTAAAGCCATTAAGCTAGGCATATAGTGCTCAAGTAATGGATCCACCCGGATCCCAAGGTATATCAAGGCCAATTTTAATTAGCAATGATTTGGCATTTAATAGTGAGCACAAAGCAACATATATCATGCAACAACGAAGTCTAACTCTCTTCCTATGCATCGGCATGCCATAAAAGAACAATTCATGCACACAAAGTAAAGGCCAATGCATAGTATAAACATTTTCTTGCAATTTTATCGTGTTGGAAACATAGAGAGGTGGAGATATAGTTACTCTCTCATAATAATTGCAAGTAGGAGCAGCAAGCACATGCATATTATATCTATCAAAATCATCATGTGCAACAGTAAAAGGCAACCCATCAATATAATCCTTAATAAGCACAAACTTCTCCGATATAGTGTAGTTTGGAATTCAAAAAGATAATAGGACTATCATGCATGGGTGCAATAGCAACAATTTAATATTTAACATAAGGAACTATAGCAAGTTCATCTCCATCAGCATAATTCATATTGGCATCTTGGCCACAAGCATAGCAAGCATCATCAAAAAGGGATATTTCAAGAGAATCAACGGGATCATAACAATCATCATAGCAATCATCCTTCAGTAAGCACGAAGGGAAATTAAACAATGTATGAGTTGAAGAGTTACTCTCATTAGAAGGTGGGCACGGGTAGCTAATCCATAGTTTCATCAATTTCTTCTTCCATAGATTCCTGCAAAATATTAGTCTCTTCTTGGACAGCGGAGTAGTCCTCAATATATGGTTCAACATAGGCATTAGAAGCATAATTATCATAGCAATATTTAAGTATGGCAAAATTTTCAGATTTGTAAAGAGTAGCATCATACTTTTCAATCAAAGAAGCAATTTCGTAAGCACCCTTAAAAGCAACAAATTCTTCAATTTGTTGAACATCATAGTAATTATAAACACCCTTAGCATACGAAGATACGATTCCATTATCACTAAACTCACATTGATAGGGAAGGTGTTTCTTAGGGTTTTCAGAACAACAAGTAAAATCATATATTTCACATAAATTCCAAGCATAGCATTGCAAACGATGAATTTGACCCAGTAAAAGTTTCCCTTTTTTAGATATACGGTGTCGCACATAACAAGCATGCTCATCTAAAGATTTGCCCTCAACTAAGCTAGTTGGGGTTTCAGTACGAGCACATAGGGATCGAAGATGATCCAAGTAATAAGCTTCAGGAGTGTGATAGATTTTGAGTGGTTCTTCAACCATTGGTTCAGTAGGTACAACTATTTTTTTTTGGTATTTTGCGTTTCCTACCCATAACTAAAGATAGAAAACAACTAGAACAGCAAATAAAAACTACTTAGTGATAAAGCAAACAAGCACACACGAGAATATTCACCCCACGCTATAACTCCCCGGCAACGGCGCTAGAAAAAGGTCTTGATAACCCACAAGTATAGGGGATCAATTTTAGCCTCTTTTGACAAGTAAGAGTGTCGAACCCAACGAGGATCTAAAGGTAGAACAAATATTCCGTCAAGTTCTATCGACCACCGATACAACTCTACGCACGCTTGACGTTCGCTTTACCTAGAACAAGTATGAAACTAGAAGTACTTTGTAGGTGTTGTTGGATAGGCTTGCAAGAATATAAAGAGCACGTAAATAAAAAGTAGGGGCTGTTTAGATAAAGACACAACTAAATTAGTTTTAGTAGAGAGCTTTTTGTTATGAGAAAGTTATTTGTCCCTAGGCAATCGATAACTAGACCGGTAATCATTATTGCAATTTTATTTGAGGGAGAGGCATAAGCTAACATACTTTCTCTACTTGGATCATATGCACTTATGATTGGAAATTTAGCAAGCATCCGCAACTACTAAAGATCATTAAGGTAAAACCCAACCATAGCATTAAAGCATCAAGTCCTCTTTATCCCATACGCAAACAACCTACTTACTCGGGTCTGTGCTTTTGTCACTCACGCCACCCACCATAAGCAAATCATGAACATATTGCAAACCCTACAGCGGGAATCCCTAACACTTGCGCGACACGGAGAGCACCATAGGACAACACCAATAATAAAACATGCAACTCAAACCAATCTTGATCATCAAATAACCCATAGGACAAAACGGATCTACTCAAACATCATAGGATAGCCATACATCATTGGGAAAAAATATATAGCGTTGAGCACCATGTTTAAGTAGAGATTACAATGGGTAAGAGAGAGGTTACACCGCTGCATAGAGGGGGGAAGAGTTGGTGATGATGGCGGTGAAGTTGTTGGTGAAGATTGCGGTGATGATGATGGCCACGGCGGCGTTCCGGCGCCACCGGAAGAGAAGGGGAGAGGGGGGCCCTTCGTCTTCTTCTTCCTTGACCTCCTCCCTAGATGGGAGAAGGGTTTCCCCTCTGGTCCTTGGCCTCCATGGCGTGGGAGGGGCGAGAGCCCCTCCGAGATTGGATCTGTCTCTCTGTCTCTCTCTATTTCTGCGTTCTCCTCTGCTGCCCTTTCACCGTTTCTTTTATATCCGGAGATCCGTAACTCCGATTGGGTTGAATCTTTCGTCCAGATTTTTCTCATAAAATTAGCTTTCTTGCGGCAAAAGAAGAGCGTCAACCGCCTTACGAGTGGCCCACGAGGGTCAGGGGCGCGCCCCCTGCCTCGTGGCCACCTCGGGCACCGTCTCGCGTTGATTCTTCTTCCCATATTCTCCAAATATTCCAAAAATATTCTCCATCCGTTTTTATCCCGTTTGGATTCCGTTTGATATGGGGTTTCTGCGAAACATAAAACATGCAACAAACAGGAACTGGCACTGGGCACTGGATCAATATGTTAGTCCCAAAAATAGTATAAAAAGTTGCCAAAAAGTATATGAAAGTCGTATAATATTGGCATGGAACAATCAAAAATTATAGATACGGATGGAGATGTATCATGCGGCAGGAGGCCGGATCTGCCCACACTACGTACGACAACGAGGAAGAAGGGGTCGGTGGCCCTCCCGCACATGCGCTGGGTGAAAGAGAACAGCGCAACTGGCAGTGGATTACCTCCCTCGCCGAAGGCGATAGAGTGAACGCTGCACCTCCTCCCCTTCCCGGTGCAACGGGATCCGGACGCCTCCTTCACCAGCTGTGAGGGGGGGAGAGAGACAGAGGCCAACGCAGTCTTGTTTAGATCTGGTGAAGAGGGTGACTGGGTGAGAGACTGTGAATATAGCAAACCCTAGCAAAGGAATGTTGAGCCTCCAGCGTGTATATATATATGTAGTGCGGCGAGAGTGTGGAGAGTGCAAACCCTAGTGAACAAGCGCTGAGGCTCCAGCTTATATAGTACTACATATACACTATAGTACGGACTGAGCTCCGGTGCCTTAACTGCACCTGCTTTTGGCTGTATGACAGGTGGGCCAGCCACATTTTGGGCCCACCTGTCATAAACCCAAAGGCAGGTGCACTAAGTCAATGAAGTTGCGTCCATATAGTACTCGTGTATACTACTAATATATAATGGAGTGGTTTTTTTATTCTCTCCATAACAATCGTTTTAAATTGTACAAGTACAAAACTACTACTTCCGATGAACTAACGATCCACGCGTCCTGGTTGCACTTCCTGTCTGGGGCGTGCGGTACACTACCCTCCGTTAAGTGAACAACCACACATGCGCCAAATTATCGGAAACGTGTGAGAGTGTGTACAAATAAAGAATTTTAATTTCAATTATCGGAAAGGTTTGAGAGTATGTACAATTTGCCCTCTCTCAATAATTATGGTTTGTTGTGTTCGGCCTAAACTTGGTCAAACTTTACAAAGTTTGACTTCAGTCAAATCTAATATGCGGAGTAAATAAAAATGGAGGGTTACTACGTCCATCCGGGTTTTTAGTCCACACCATTTTTTAGTCAAAGTTAATAGCTGGACACATAAAATTACAGGGGAGCTGAAGACAGAGTTGTGAGAAGGCTTAGAAATCAATACAAAACTTATGCTCTTAGTACCAACGTCGATCCTTCTTTGAGGAAACATTTGGTTCATAGCCAATTGTGTGATAAAATTGCACCAACGTGAAAGACGACTGCGTCTCCAACGCAACCGAGGTGAACTGATGAAGGATATCATCTTTGTGGGTAACAAGCAAAGAGAACTGATGGAAGACAGCTTGTTTTTCGTGGAAAATCGATCAGCTTCACCAGCCGACGCAACCATGAGGCGCAACCATGAGCATCGATAGGTCATCGTGGTGATGCATCATCCATTTGGCATCAAGTTTGGGTGAGGAACCTATGAAGTTCGACAAATCCTCACTGTGGTCTGTTTCTTCTCATTAATGAAGCTCGAGGAAGGAAGAACCACGTGGCAGAGGACAGTGAGGTGGAACAACAATGGCCATCCAATTTTGTGCAGTTCCACTAAAATTGAGGAAGACATGCCCGGGTATGGAGATACGCATCGCTGTTCGCAAAAATATAAAAAAGGGATATAATGTTGTTACTTTGTTTTGGCAGTGGTACAAGATTAACAACGACATCTCAATTGTCAATAAGAATTAATGAAAAGTACGCCAACAAACAGAAGCATCATGATTATCTTGATGGGAACTAAACCAGGATACCGGAGAAAAAAAGCATTTCTTCATTTAACCAGTGATAGTATTAGATTAGCAACATCAATAGGAGCATATGGACAATGACCGCACAACCACCATGTACTTTTTGTTGAAACAACATGTATACCTCCACCGAGGCATAAATCAGGACAAATTTTCGAGTGGCATTTCCTCTATAATAGTAGGTGATGTTGGACCAGCCGACGAACCCTAGCTACTATACATGAGGAGCTGGGGAGTAGTCGCATAGAAGAAAACCCGCATGCAGCAACCTGGGGAGCTGGACCAGTACAAGAAGTTATACCTCAGGTGGGCGAGATGTCGCTTAGGTGGGCGGGCGGGATCTTCCCATACGAAGGCAGCGAACAAGGGCGCGGAGGACCTTCGTCCGCGCCAGCATCGGCTCCGAGAGGACGGTGCGCATCGGCTTCCTCCATCGCCGACGGCGACAACGTTAACGCTGCACCTCCTCACCTCTCGCAGCGGACGGGATTCGGCCAGATCTGTGACCACCGGTGAGGAGAGAGATAGAGTGAACACTGTCATCTTGTTTTGATATGGAGAGGGTGAGAGAGCGAGACGCAAGAAACCCTATCAAACAAGAGGCTATATATACAATGGAGTAAAAAAATCTCTCCATAGCAGTGGTTTTAAATAGAATACGCGCGTTCCCAGAAAAAAGAAACGAAAACTGGCGGACAATTTTTTAATGTACCAAGAAAGAAAACTCGATCAAAAACACACCCCCGCTTCCAGGTTGCGAGAGTCGTCACACACACACATATAGACATAGACATGCATCTGAGGATGGCTCGGTAACACTGAATAGGGATGGTTCCTTCTTGCCAGAGAACGGAACTGCTGGTACAGGCATGATACTAAGGGATCATGGGGGTGCTATAATTTTCTCTTCATGTAGAAGCTTGTGTTATTGCGCGAACGCACTGGAAGCAGAATTGTTGGCCATCAAAGAGGGTTTGTCGCTCGCATTGCAGTGGAGTAATATTTTTTTGACCCACACACCGTATAACAATCGTTCTATGGTAAATTATATTAATATAATAAAGTACATGGGGAGTCTAAGCTCCAAATATCAATATCGAGACTGTCGTGGAAGTGTCACGGCAGATGTCCTCATGGAAGGACTTAGTTGTGGAGCCATTGCGACGAGGTTAGCTTAAAGGGGTTAAACATGACAAAAGACACGGGGAGTTTATACTGGTTCAGCCCCTTGCGGTGAAGGTAAAGGCCTACTCCAGTTTGAGGTGGTATTCCTAGGGTTTTGATGACCAGGGAGCGAATACGCTTTTCCTGGCTCTCGAGTTGTTGTTTCTTGTCCCTAAACCGCCGCCGGGTCGTCCCTTTATATACATAGGTTGACACCCGGCAGTCCACAGAATCCCGACAGGCTCATAAACGTGTCCGGCTCGGTATCTACTCGTTCCTATCTTACAACACAAGTCACACGCCTATGGCAGTTTACATCTATGGGCCCTAACCCACCTTTGGGCTTTGGGCCTTCTTCTTAAGTCTCCTTCGTAAATCGCCATCTTCTATGTCTTCATGGGCTTTAACATTGGTAAATCATCATGAGTATGATCCGGCCCCTCCTGGGCGGTTTATACTCAATAGTAATATCCCCAACATTAGGCCCGAGGTTGATTTGAACTTGTTCATGTCAATCTTCAACACTTAGAAAAATCCCTCCTTCATTACCTTCCCAAAGCTTGTAACCCGCCATGGCGTCATCTTCTAGGATCATGATAACCCGCCATGACGTCATCTGTCATTAATTTTATACAGAGCCAAATCTTTAATGTATCTCCTTATTTTTAATGAACCTCCAAAAATCAAGGCGTCTGCACTGTTACAGATCCTTTTTTACCTCCTCGATTCCCGTGCTTGCCACTTATCCATTCACCTTATAAATAGGGCCGGGGTCCCTTTCTCTTTTCCCCCCCGTGCCTCTTCGTCTCGTTGTCTTCCTTGCGACGCCCTAGCGCCCGAGCTCAGCCACCGCCGTCAAGCTTCACCTCTGCTTCAACGTTGGCCGCTGCATCAACCTGTTCGGACCAGATTCCCCTCGCGCGCCTCCGCCATTCAACAGCCTCAGTAAGTTCTTCCTCCTCCCCTCCGTAGATCTGATTAGGGTTCGCACAAGCTCATGGAGGTTCGGTGCTGTTCTTCACCTGTTCTTCACCGTAGCATGAATGGCGGATTCAAACCTGTTGTTCTCCTGTGCGGTAGTAGCTATAGTCCTTATTTTTCTATCAGATCATCTCTTTTGTATAGAAAACCCCATCTGGATCTGATGAACTGCTCAAGCACCCATTTTAGGTCTGAATATATTTTTTATTTCCTAACACGCATTAGATCCAACATTGTCATATCAATCTATGAAACCTGTTTTTCACCACTTAGCCTTTTTCCAACATCAGATCTATACTTTCAACACCTGTGTAGGCGGTTTAATTTCAGAAAATAATAACCCGGCAGGTACCATTAGTCCCCTCTTAAACTGCCAAGCGCTCATCTTTGTAATTTTGATAATGCCAGTCTTCGGTTTAACGCTTATGCATGCTTCAACACTTTCTGTCTTTTAACCTTTGGCGGATTATCCATGAACCTTAAACCAACACAAATCTTCTTTCAGGTTGTCAAATAATGGCCAAGTCTTTTTATGCGTGTAACTGGGTTCAATCCCGGGTTACGGAGGAACAACTGAACGGGTGTGTTGCAACTGGCGCTTTAGCGAAAAAGGAGGACATCCACTAGAGAGCCCCTGGTCCAGAAAATCCTCCTGAGCCCAAGGATGGGGAAGTGATCGTTTTTGTTGATCATCTGAGTCAAGGGTTCAGCCCTCCCGGATCAAAAAATTTCCGTGATGTGCTTCATTGCTTCCAACTTCACCCTCAAGATATTGGACCTAACTCCGTGTCCAATATTTGCAACTTCCAAGTATTTTGCGAAGTTTATCTGCAAGAAGAGCCCACAGTCGAACTGTTCAGAGATTTCTTCTACTTAAACCACCGTACTGAATTTACGGATGGTCCTAACACTGAACTTGGCGGGGTTTCAATTCAGAAAAGAAAAGATGTCAGCTTCCCTCATGCTAAGCATCATAGCCACCCTAAAGATTGGAATCAAACTTGGTTCTATTGCCGGGATACATCTCCATCTGGTGAGAATCCTCTGCGGGGTTACCGTGCTCACCAGCTTACCAACACACATCCATTTCCACAAAGACTCAGTGCAAAGGAACGGGCCAAGTATGCACCACAACTTTCAAAACTTAGAGCCTTTGTGGCGAATGGTTTAACAGGCATTGACTTTGTCCATTGCTGGGTGTCTTGGAGCATTCTGCCTTTAAGCCGTCGCCCCGGTTTAATGTGTGAATATACAGGGGACGTGAAGGACCCTCAACACCACACTGATATTCAGCTGACTGATGCTGAAATTATTGAATCTTTCAAGAAAATGTTGGACGAACCGGTGGCCAATTGCGGCAAAACATGGCTTAGTCCTTTCTACACTTCAAATAAACCGCCTGCTGTAAGAATTGCCCAATTTCTGCTTTAATCCATATTCTTAAACCCCCCTTATGATCTTTTCAATTTTTAACAGGGTGATGATCCATTCTGGAAGAGGAAAACACAAGATAAACCGGCCAAAACACCTCGTGTCAAAACCAAGGTCAACAAGAAGCCCGCCAAGAAGAAAACCGCCGAGTCCACCGAGTTAAATGTTGATGACGATGATGATAATCATGAGTCAGAGGTAGAACTTGATTCACTTGGCTCCTTTTTCATACATCTCATTGACAATGATTATTATCAGGATGACGCAGAAGCTAGCCATGCTGGGGACGCAGAGGTAATTAATCTTTCTTCTGACTCAGAACCCCAGCCAACATAGAAAACCCGTCAAGCAAGCCGGAAAGTAAGATTTTCTCACCCTCTAGCTCACTTGGATCCAAACTTTCTTTTGAAGAAACAGCAACACGAAGCTCGCCGCACAACCCCGCATAGTGGCCATGTTGTAACTTCTTCCGATTTACCTAATACGCCGGTTCGTAAACGTCGCCCAGAGGTATCTTATACTTCTGACACATGTTATCCCAAGGCGGGTTACTTCCGACAACCTCTTAATCCGTCTGATTCAAATTATCAGGGAACTTCTCATTCTTCCTCTGGCGATTCAACAGGAACACAAATTCCAACCCTCAAAACTGTTCCAGGGTGAGCATACTTAATTGACCCTTCATACCTTATGCTTGATCATTACTCTTAACCTGTTATTTGCATCTTATTTTCAGAGCTCAGGCCAGACCCAGCAAGAAGGCCAAACTGAATAAAACGGTTGATGACTCCAATCCACCTAATCTGGAACAAAATCCTGAACAGTCTAATCCAAATACTGAAGCCATTCTTGATGATCCGCCACCACGAGATCATGAAATCTTAGTTGATCAAATGGAAATTGATCCAATGACTCATACTGAGAAACCTCCAAGCCCAGTTAAAGCCGCTGATGACAAAACTGACGATGTGATAGTCACTGGCGTGAGTTATACAACCCCAGGCAACCCCACTGCTCTGTCAAAACATAGCGCCAAAGAAGAATTTTGTGTTGTTGACAAGGGCAAGTGGAAAACGGATTTGGAAAGCTATACCCACCTCAGCGCCCAAGATATCCATTCTGGGTTTTTAAACCGTTTGTACACAAGTCGTGACTATGAAGCCGGTTTAGTGAACATGATGAAGGAGCGATATGAGGTAACTGCTGTGAACTCTGCATAAATATTCTTCCCTTAGCCGCCAAATTTATTGGACATAATAGAATGTTCTGTAAATTCCCAAAAGCCATATAGATCAACTCCATTAGCCTCCAAGGGCCGGTTTATAATATCAATATGAACCGGGACTTGTATAATAACAACTCTGTAATTTTGCCTGTGTAACCCTGAAGGCTGGTTTATACTTTCAACATGAACCGGAACTTGAGAATAATACTTGTATTGAGCTTGGGACTTTGTAAAAATCTTTGATAAGAAGCAAATAGACATTAGCCCCCAAGTGCCAAGTATATTACTTGTTATGTGCTTGGGACTTTGAATATGCCCTGTCATCTTATAAATTACTTCTCTTGCAGGCTTAACTTGTCAAGAAGGAATCCCAAATCACTGACCTTCAAGAAAATGTCAAGTTGCAACAAGCAGAGACTTCCAAGGCCAATGATGAACTGAGCAGTGCCTTAGCAGCAATGGAAAATTTGAAGGAAAGCTTCAAAAATGAACGGGCAGGTTGGGATACAGAAAAGTCAAGTCTACTGAAGAAAGCTGAAGATGCTGAAGCAGCCCTTAATCCGGTTGTGAAGGAGCTGACTGGCTTGAAACAACAAGTAAATGCCATGAATGCTGCCGTTTTTGGTAAGCAACTTCTTCATAAGCTTTTAAACATGTATTATAAACTGCCAGTTTACCGATGTTTTTGATGACACAGGAACTCGCGTTGCTCATGTTGGCTCTGATATGCGGCAAAGACTGAAAGCTGCCTATACACTTATAGAGCAGTTATATACCGGCATACAACGGGTTATCTGCACAGCTTCTCATAATAAACCACCCCCAACTTTGATCAAAGAGACATTGGGAAGGCTGGCAATGATTCCTGCCCGGTTTGAAGAACTAAAGAAATCAGCTGCCAGAGCGGGTGCTCTTACTGCACTGACTCGGGCCAAAGCATGGGTATCTGATGTTGAACCGGCCGATTTGGCAAACGGCTACCCAAGCATAAAGGAGGATGGTTCAGAGATTAATAATGATGACCTCAGAGCCTTGATGAGGGAAATGCGTCCATTGG
The DNA here is from genome assembly GCF_002575655.3 of Aegilops tauschii subsp. strangulata. Classification (NCBI taxonomy): domain Eukaryota; kingdom Viridiplantae; phylum Streptophyta; class Magnoliopsida; order Poales; family Poaceae; genus Aegilops; species Aegilops tauschii. Next base: position 495,290,132 of record NC_053039.3, read on the forward strand.
CTAGCAAATTGGCTGAAGAGACCGATCTTTCACATTATCAGTCGATTTATGATGCCAACAACAAGAAAATTAATGCGCCAACTTATGATGCTCCAAATCTTATTCCTCCAATCCGTAAGCATACTTATGCCCCTGATATTGACCCCTCCATGCTTATAAGTGATGAAGCTGTATTCAAAGCCTTAACTGGGATCGATTGGACAACCATTGACTTCCAGCCACTTGGTAGAGAATAGGGTGATGAACCGGCGCAGGATGATCCGCAACCTTCAAGTCAGCCAGGCCAAGATTCATAAACCGGGGCCGGATTAGCTTCTGCTTTCTGCAAGTCTTGTTGAAAACAATCATTCTTTTGGGCACCAAACACCTTGTAATAGGCTAGTTCAAACTCTTGATCTGCTATGCCATCGCGCATATTTTGCTTTGCATGACACTGATGAGTTGCTATATTAAAATATGCCACGTATGCTTATGATATTAGCAATGTTGAATCTATTCCTGCATATAACAGATAAAAAGTGTCTCGGCGGTTTACCGCTAGAAGGGTTATGATACCCAATATAAAATCATGGGAAACCAGCCTAGTTTATAACCAAAGCTGGATTTAAGAATAATCATATATCATACCTGTGATATGTAATCACACTGCTGGTTTACCAAGCCAGTGTAATAAGGGTGATAACCCAATTTTGAGTACTGGTAATGCATCATATATTTCCGGCTTATGAAGAAAGCCAGGCCGGGTTAATAAACACCGGATATTATGTTATTTCATACTGGCGACTTATAGTCAAAAACCAGGCCGGGTTAATAAACACCGGATCTTATTTTATCATGTACTGACGACTTATAGTCGAAAGCCAAGTCGGGTTAATAAACACCAGCGAAGTGTGATAATAAAACCTTATAAGCTTTATCGAATAAATCTCAAAAGACCTGTCGAAACAAAAACACACGAAAGCGAGGCTTGTCATGGGCTGCCAGGCCAAAAAATTGAGGCTTTTCATGGGCTGCCGGCCACTAAGTTAAACCATTCTACAAACCTTATAAGATGGACCTCACATTAACCAATCGTCATTTTAACTTTGACAAATTCAGGGTCTGCATAAGATTGGCTTGTCAAATGTTCGGCGGGTCATACCAGGAATACCTGGGCGGAGTGGCTTACTTAAAAAGGCAGGATAACCCGGGGTTTTAGGTGAATACACCTGGCTTCCAAGCCTGGCTTTTAAGCCTATCAAAAGGGTTATAGCAACACTTGTTCTTTAGAACAAAAGAGCCCCCAAGCAATATTTCTGAGCTATGCTCAATGGGCACCTATGTTTGAGTTGTACTGTTGCAACACTCTCTTTGGTCCCTTTTAACCTGGGTAGCAAGCCCCCAAGTTTTTTTAATTGGCTTTATAAGCCGGTTCAAAGGGTAATCATAACTTCGTGCATAAATCAGAAGCCCCCAAGGAACTAAAAAACTCATTAAGAGAAAATGATAGAGGCCCTGCTTTAGCAGGGATGCCAGTTTATTATATTGATCATAATATATACATTGTCAAAAATATGTACATCAGAAGAGCCAGTGGCTTAGGTTTAGTAAGGCCGAAGATGAGCTATATTCCATGGTCGACCAGTCTCTTCCTCCGACGTGCGTGAGTCCTTGTCGCCTCGAACATCGATAAGGTAGTATGGCCCGTTGTTCAGATTCTTGCTGATCACAAAAGGTCCTTCCCAAGGTGGGGATAACTTGTGCATATCAATCTGATCCTGGATAAGCCGGAGCACCAGATCGCCTTCTAGGAAAGTTCTGGTTTTAACCCGGCGGCTGTGGTAACGGCGCAGATCCTGCTGATAAATCGCCGAACTAGCCGCTGCAATGTCACGCTCCTCATCCAACAGGTCAAGTGCTTCTTGACGTGCCTTTTCATTATCAGCTTCAACATAAGCCGCCACGCGAGGCGAGTCATGACGGATGTCACTAGGGAGAACCGCCTCTGCTCCGTAAACCATGAGGAAAGGCGTGTAACCTGTAGATCTGTTGGGGGTGGTATTGATGCTCCATAACACGGAAGGTAACTCCTCCACCCAACAACCCGACGTCCTCTGCAAAGGAACCATAAGCTGGGGCTTGATGCCTCTCAGGATCTCTTGATTGGTTCTCTCAGCCTGAACATTAGATTGGGGTGAGCCACTGATGAGACATCAAGCCGGATGTGCTCACGTTGACAAAATTCCTTCATAGCACCCTTGGAGAGATTAGTGCCATTGTCTGTTATAATGCTGTGTGGAAAACCAAAGCGGAAAATCACTTTTTTCATGAATTGAACCGCCGTTGCTGCATCACACTTACTCACTGGTTCTGCCTCTATCCACTTAGTGAACTTATCAACTGTCACTAAGAGGTGGGTCTTCTTATCCTTGGATCTCTTAAAAGGACCAACCATGTCAAGCCCCCAGACTGCAAATGGTCAAGTAATTGGAATCATCCTCAATTCTTGAGCCGGCACATGGGCGCGTCGTGAAAACTTCTGACAACCATCACATTTACTGACCAGATCCTCTACATCAGCATGAGCCGTCAGCCAATAAAATCCATGACAGAAAGCCTTAGCCACAAGAGACTTAGATCCGGCGTGATGACCGCAATCCCCTTCATGAATCTCACGAAGAATCTCATGGCCCTCCTCTGGAGAAACACATCTTTGAAAAGCCCCAGTAACACTGCAATGGTGTAACTCGCCATTGACTATTGTCATCGACTTAGACCACCGGGTTATCTGCCTGGCTAAGGTTTCATCCTCAGGTAACTTGCCCTGGGTCATATAAGCCAAATAAGGGACTGTCCAATCCGGAATCGCATGAAGAGCTGCCACCAACTGAGCTTCCGGGTCAGGAATAGCCAAATCCTCCTCCGTAGGTAACTTGACCGACGGGTTATGCAAAACATCAAGAAAGACATTAGGCGGCACCGGTTTACATTGAGAACCCAGCCGGCTTAAAGCATCAGCCGCTTCATTTTTCCTCCGATCAACATGCTCAACTTGATAACCCTTGAAATGACCAGCAATGACATCCATCTCTCGTCGATAAGCCGCCATGAGGGGATCTTTAGAATCCCAAGTACTAGAGACTTGTTGAGCCACCAAGTCCGAGTCACCAAAGCACCTTACCCGGCTTAAGTTCATCTCCTTAGCCATCCGAAGACCATGGAGTAAGGCCTCATATTCAGCTGCATTGTTAGTGCAAGGGAACATCAAACGGAGAACATAACAAAATTTATCACCTCGAGGGGAAGCTAGCACGACTCCAGCCCCCGAGCCCTCCAATTGCCTGGACCCATCAAAGTGAATAGTCCAATACGTGTTATCTGGCTTTTCCTCTGGTGCCTGCAACTCTGTCTAGTCATTGATGAAATCCAAAAGTGCTTGGGACTTGACAACCGTACGAGGCACATACTTTAAACCGTGAGGCCCAAGCTCAATGGTCCACTTAGCAACCCGGCCAGTTGCCTCCCTGTTTTGGATGATATCTCCCAAAGGAGCAGAGCTAACCACAGTGATGGGATGACCCTGAAAATATTGCTTATACAAGTTTTTGCCAGTGCAGATATCTCTGCTTGGACTCAATAAGCACCTCACTGATGTAGTAAATCAGCCTCTGAACCAGGTACTCTTTGCCTGCCTCCTTCCGTTCCACCACAATGGCTATGCTGGCAGCCCGGGCATTAGCAGCCACATAAAACAAAACGGCTCTTTATCAATAGGAGCAGCAAGAACGGGTGGCTCAGCCAACTATTTCTTCAAGTCTTCAAATGCTGCATTAGCGGCATCACTCCAAACAAAATCATCCGTCTTTTTCATCATCTGATATAGAGGAATAGCCTTCTCTCCCAACCGGCTTATAAACCGGCTTAGCGCTGCAATACAACCCGCCAGATGTTGAACGTCATTGATACACGCCGGTTTAGCCAGAGAAGTGATGGCTTTGATCTTCTCCGGATTAGCTTCAATGCCCCTGTTAGATACCAAAAAACCCAAAAGCTTGCCTGCCGGCACACCAAAAACACACTTGGCCGGATTAAGCATCATCTTGTAGACCCGGAGATTGTCAAACGTCTCCTTGAAATCATCAATCAGGGTCTCCTTCTCTCTTGACTTCACCACAATGTCATCTACATCAGCATGAACATTGCGCCTAATCTGATTGTGAAGGCAATTTTGCACACATCGCTAATAAGTCGCCTGGGCACTCTCGAGCCCAAAAGGCACAGACACATAGCAGAAGGCTCCAAAGGGAGTTATGAAAGCTGTCTTCTCCTAGTCTTTAACTGCCATCTTGATTTGATGATAACCAGAATAAGCATCCAAAAAACTCAAACGCTCACAACCCGCCGTAGCATCAATAATCTGAGCAATACGGGGGAGAGCAAAAGGATCAGCCGGACAAGCCTTGTTTAAATCCGTGTAGTCCACACACATACGCCAAGTGCCGTTCTTCTTAAGTACCAGCACCGGGTTAGCCAACCATTCAGGATGAAAAACTTCAACAATAAACCCAGCCGCCAAGAGCCGGGCTACCTCCTCACCAATGGCCTTGCGCCTTTCTTCATTGAAACGATGAAGAAATTGCTTGACCGGTTTAAATTTGGGATCAATATTGAGAGTGTGCTCAGCAGGTTGCCTCGGTACACCTGGCATATCAGAAGGTTTCCATGCAAAGATGTCCCGGTTCTCACGGATGAACTCGATGAGCGCGCTTTCCTATTTCGGATCCAGATTAGCGCTGATGCTAAACTGCTTGGATTAATCGCCAGGAACGAAATCAACTAGCTTAGTCTCATCAGCCGATTTAAACTTCAAGGCCGGATCATGCTATGTAGTCGGCTTTTTCAAAGAAGTCATATCCGCCGGATCAACATTGTCCTTATAAAATTTTAACTCCTCTGTTGCACAAACCGACTCGGCATAAGCCGCATCACCCTCTTCACACTCCAAGGCTATCTTCCGACTCCCGTGTACTGTGATGGTGCCCTTGTGACCCGGCATCTTGAGCTGCAGATAAACATAACAGGGCCTGGCCATGAACTTGGCATAAGCCGGCCGTCCAAACAGAGCATGATAAGGGCTCTTGATTTTCACCACTTCAAAGGTCAAGGTCTCTGATCTAGAGTCATGAGCATCTCCAAAAGAAACCTCCAGAGCTATCTTACCAACTGGGTACGCCGACTTACCAGGCACCACGCCATGAAAAACAGTGTTCGACGGCTTAAGATTTTTATCTGTCAACCCCATGCAACGGAAAGTCTCATAATAGAGAATGTTGATGCTGCTTCCTCCATCCATGAGTACCTTGGTGAACTTATACCCTCCAACCTGAGGTGCCACCACCAACGCTAGGTGACCCGGATTATCAACCCGGGGCGGGTGATCTTCCCGACTCCACACAATGGGCTGCTCAGACCAGTGCAAGTAACGAGGAACCACCGGTTCAACGGTGTTCACTACCCTTTTATGAAGCTTCTGATCCCGTTTGCATAGACTTGTGGTGAAGACGTGGTACTGCCCACTATTCAACTATTTTGGGTTACTCTGATACCCAGATTGCTGCTCCTGATTCCCCTGACCTGACTGTTGATGGTAGCCACCCTGACTGCCTTGATTGCCCTGATTACCTTGGAATCCAGAACTTGAACCGCCACCACCGTAACCCGGCCCATGGGAACCGGGCCCTGAACCGCCGCCCGGTCCATGATTGTTGTGAAACAGATCAAAATTTTTTGTACTCATTCATAATGAAGCAATCCTTCCAGAGGTGATTGGACGGTTTTTGCCGTGTACCATGCCTTGGGCAGGGCTGGTTTAGCAGATGCTCAAGATTGACGCCTGATCCTCCACTCTGCGGGGGCGGTTTACCCTTGCGACGCTGACCATTATTCTGTGTATTGGTGTTAGCCACAAAGTCCAAACCATTGTCAGCTTTGCGCTTACCGTTGTTTCCATGGCTCGCCGGATTATGCTGTTGTCCTCTGGTACTGCTGCTCTTCTTTCCCTTTCCCGGCTTTTCATCATCAGACTCGGGGTCCTTGGTACCATCAGAGTCAGCATACTTAACCAGAGCCGCCATGAGCGTCCCCCTGTCATTGAAATGACGTTTGAGCCGCCCTAGCTTCTGCTTCAAAGGCATAAACCGGCAATTGCTTTCCAACATTAAAACTGCTGAATTGGCATTAATGCGATCCGACGAGTGCAGGATTGTCGAAACCCGATGCACCCAATGCATTGTCGATTCACCTTCTTCTTGGACATAGGCGGCTAAATCCACAATTGACATGGGCTGGTTGCATGTATCCTTAAAATTCTGGATAAACCGGGCTTTTAACTCGGCCCATGATCCAATGGAGTTCGCTGGCAACCCCTTCAACCAAGTACGAGTTGTCCCTTCCAACATCATGGTGAAGTACTTAGCGCATGCAGCCTCGTCAACATCCAACAGTTCCATCGCCATCTCTTAACTCTCGACCCACGCTTCAGGGGATAAGTCGGCAGTGTAGTTGGGCACCTTATGGGGACCTTTGAAATCCTTGGGCAATCGTATGTTACGTAGAGCCAGAGCTAGACACGGCACACCAAAGTACTGAAAGTCACACCTGGCTCCACCAAAGTTGTCAGACAAACTGAAGTAAGCTGACGGGCTGCGTACTGCACTGCTAACTCGGCTTCCCGACGTGCCCTTCCTTGATCCACCACGTTCTGAGCATCAGCACCGCCGCCCGCCGGGTTATGCCCACGGGCCGGGTTACGATTCCGCTCACTGCTTGACATGGCCGGCTCATCAATATGCCTGTTGTAACTCCGGCTTGGGCGAGGGGTGTAATGAATCCTTTCACAGCTATAAGAATAAGCCTGCTGCTGAACCAATGTTGTCTGAAGGAGCTCTCTAGCCCTCCGCCTTTCAACCGCTATTGGGGGCTCACCTTCAATTGGGAGAGCCGCCAGTCGTGAAGCGGCAGCCACCATGTTATCCAAGGGGTTGGAATAATGACCCCCGGCATTGGCACGTGTTGTGGTGGGATATTGTCCTGACGAGGCGGGTCCATGGTGCGTGGTTGAACCGGCGCTCCCGTCCCAGGCGCTTCGACCCAGTCTACTGCTGGCGAGTTACTGTTTCCTGCTCCTGGCGTGTTAAAGAGATTCCTCGCCTCGTAAACCAGTGGCAGGCGACTCTGATGTCTCCTCCTCATGACTTCGTTTGAAGCGTTCTGATCTAGCATAAGCCGGAAAGACTCTGATTGAATCCGCTGCGCCTGAACATCCAAAGCGGCCCGCTCCGCGGCCATCCTAGTGTTTTTCGCGTTCAGCTCCTCCTTGGCCTATGCTATCTCATCACGTAGCTTGGCAATTGCCGCGTTATGCTGATCCTGATCCGCCGGGTTAACCACTGTTGTTAACAACGATGTCAGCTTATCCAACAAATCGGTTACAACCTGAGCCGGCAGGCGCACAGGGCCTCCTGCCCCGGCAGCCGTTGCCGCGGCTAATCCGGAAATCATCGCTGCTGCAGTTGATGAGTGCTGCACTGGCTATGTTCCGGCCATGAAGATCGCGACCCGGTTCGGCGGCTCGCAGGGGTTCGAAATACTGTCGCCATCGGAATAGCCCCCAAGCCGGTCGTCTTGCAACTGGTATAACGACTCGGTTTCTCCAGTAGATGACTCGTCATCGGAATAGACAACTGTCTCATCACCAGATACCGCTCTATCCTCAGATTCCACTCCATGGATGAATCCCACGAAGGCACGCTTCATGGCGGGCTGAACTTGGGCAGGTCTTGCACGCTGAGCTGTCTCGATGATGTCGGTGCAGATGTCCGGCTCAGGGCCCGGCTCGCCGATCTTGCCGATGAAGATGTGATTTCCACCAAAGGGGACCCGGTACCCGTACTCAATTGAGCTGGCCTCGGGGCCCCAGCCTGCATCGTCGATGTACAGCTTGCCGCGACGACTCTTGGTCATCCGGCTCATCTGGCCCTTGGCGTATCCCTTGATCCCTTCGAAGCCGCCCTTTAAGAACTCAAAACCACCGTGCACTGGCCCCACGGTGGGCGCCAACTGTCGTGGAAGTTTCATGGCAGATGTCCTCATGGAAGGACTTAGATGTGGAGCCATTGCAATGAGGTTAGCTTAAAGGGGTTAAACAGGACAAAGGACACGGGGAGTTTATACTGGTTCAGCCCCTTGCGGTGAAGGTAAAGGCCTAATCTAGTTTGAGGTGGTATTGCTAGGGTTTCGATGACCAGGGAGCGAATATGCTTTGCCTGGCTCTCGAGTTGTTGACTCTTGTCCCTAAACCGCCGCCGGTTCGTCCCTTTATATACACAGGTTGACACCCGACGGTCCACAGAATCCCGGCCGGCTCATAAACGTGTCCGGCTCGGTATCTACTCTTTCATATCTTACAACACAAGTCACACGCCTATGGCGGTTTACATCTATGGGCCCTAACCCACCTTTGGGCTTTGGGCCTTCTTATTAAGTCTCCTTCGTAAATCGCCATCTTCTATGTCTTCATGGGCTTTAACACTGGTAAATCATCATGAGTATGATCCGGCCCCTCCTGGGCGGTTTATACTCAATAGTAATATCCCAACAGAGACCGACTGCCTTGAAGCTACAAATATAGTGAGGAATGAAGATCTTGATAGATCTCGGTTTGGTTTTTTGGTAGGTGAGATTAGATCGCTCATGGCAGTCCGAAATACTTGTATTGCTCATGTTCGACGAAACAACAACATTGTCAGTCATACTTTAGCTCATTATGGTAGGACTACTGGCCGTATCGCTGTTTGGCTAGGTTCAGGCCCTGATGGCATTGTCGAACTTTGTAACTCCGAGTGTAGCCTGGCTACGTGAGTAATACAAGTTTGTTCCCGCAAAAAAAAGACATAGACATGCATATCCGTGTTTACGTAAAATTTCATCTCCATCTCCAATCATATTTGTCCAACTGGCACATTATTTATGTTGTTAATTATATACGCAGCAATATTAACGTACACGATCTCTTGTTTGCGGGCGTCCGGACCGCTGCCACGCCCGCTCCTGACCAACCCGAACCCTCTTCATCACCCGCATGTGCTTCCCGCCCGAAACGGTCAGTGCCGCATTCATGCCCGGCCAGAGCGGGCGCTACCTCTCACTGGCGCCGGCATTGAAGCGGCGCGCCGGCAGAGAGAGCGTCGCCTGTGCCGCTTCCCGGTGCACGCGACTGCTCCGCGTTCAAAGGTCGCAATAGCCGGACACAACATGCATGTAAAAAGTTCTTGGGAGTCCGTGCTACAGCTAGCCGTCCTCCCCCAACTCGTCAATCTCTTCTAGTAGTGCTAGTACTCCATGGTGTGATCCATCGACAAGCAGGAGGGAAAGTTATTGTATACTCGGTTTGCGGCGAGTGGCATGCCGAGCGACCGTGTGGGATCGAGCCATGGAGGAGGGTGAGACACGCACGCGACAGACGTGATTTAAATGTTGGTTTTGCTCGATGGCGCGATCCAATGAAACGAAACGTTGGTTTCTCTCCGTTTCCATTTTTTCTCCGGAAAAACGGAAACTTTCCACTCCATTTTCATTCCTACTCCAAGGTTGCCCCGTTACAACATTCCATCAAATACAAAGGAAAACTAACACGCATGCTGATGCATCTCAATGATTCACAGATCATAGCCAATATTTACTTCACAACTAAAGACAAAAGTTGTGAGAGCGTGTACAAAAGAAAAACTACTGATGGGGTCACTACGACTTAAACCCTAAACCCTAAACAGGATTTAATTTCATGGCTAGGTAGAACCTGTCGAAGGAAAGACGGTTGGCACCCTCAGATCATACGATGCTTTTGTGCAGTTCCACTAAAATCGAGCTGAGCATCCCTGATGGCAAAGATATTGAAGAAGTGTGATTAGAATAATAGTACTGGCACTAGTTCATGAGACATAAACTCATCACAAATAGAAGCTGGTAGAAGTAGAGAAAGATTGACATGGAGATGGAGCTACGTGGGGAGCTGCGGTAGTGGAGCAAGCCGGCTCCAAAAGGAAGATGTACTACCTGGGACGTCAGGCTGTAGCTAGAAGGGCGGTTGGGACGCGGCATCAGCCCATACCGCGGGGGCCCCCAATTGGGACGCACCGACTGTGGGTTTTCTCCCTCGCCGATGTCGACCGCATCTACGCAGAACATTGTTCCCTTCCCCCAGCGGTGGGATCAGGCCAGATATGTGTCCAGCGGTGTGCACACCATCATTCTATGCTTGTGAAGAGAGCAACCCAAGCAAGCAGGCTTGTAGCTTAGGCTCCTGCTAGTGTATATATAGTGGTTTTCTTTTTCTCTCCGTATCAACCATTCTACATTGCGTACGTGTCATTGAAGAGTTAAATGATGGTTGCTTCTTCCTACTAACTTACTGTGTGATTTGACTGCTCCTTAGTGGCCCTACACGTACTCCCCCTACGTGTATGACCGTTCCTGAGTCTCACTTGTATACTTATCTCTATTTTCTTGCATGACACATAGACAGGATGTGCATAGAGGAATTTTGTTACTGCACGTTACGTAGTACTGTACTACTAGTACCTACTCCCTCCTTCCGGTTCACTACTGGTACTCCCTCCATCCTGGCTTATTGGTCCCCTTTGTACTCAATTCATGGGCTCGTTTTCCTCAAGAAATTGTCTTTACCAACGTATTAATATCGGGAATGCATGCATGAACAACGAATGATTAAACCTTGCATGCAACGTTTTGACAAAGCATTGACTTATGAACATGTGAATGTAAGGCTGGTTGTAATGGGAGTATCATAGCTAGTATCATGCATGCCAATTAGGCAATTTTGATGAGGTGGCATAGAATTAAATGAAGAAAGAGATTGTTGAGTATCATATTATGATACCGTATCATAATAAATGCTATGCTACTATGTGTCATGCATGGCAATAAATGAGACTACCTATGATACTAAGTTGTGATACTATGCACTACGGATGTAGTATCATATGCAAGTATCATATGCATGATACTAGCCCATGAGACTCACCATTACGACCAGCCTAAGGGACTACAACCTCGTGCATGCATGCAACAGTCACACGTACACATGGACACAAAAACGCGCGCGACGCCCTAATGCATGCATGTCCGAGCACATGATGGAACACACACGGTCACGCTCAAGTGCTCAACCTACACGTGCATGCACACACATACTTAGCCAGGGTGAGCTAGTGACCGTATAAACACCGAAAAATGTATATATTGAGCGCAATGAGTGTATTATGAAGTCCACTGACCGTATTTTTACAAATATACAGTGACAGACAGTGTATTTATCTCATTTGAAATTAAGCCATATTAACCAGAAAGGAGGCAGTATGGACTAGCATTACCTTGCCGTGTCCCGTCAACTTGCCGAACGAGGAGAAGCTTGCAGGACGGGAGAAGCTTGCGCGCGGTGGCTCGCAGGACAAGGAGAAACTTTTGCCTAATGCAAGCTCTCCCTTGCTCAGGCGGTGGACGTGCAACAGTTAATTCGGTGTCAGATTGCCAGAAGCATACACTATACTAGTACTATTATTGTTCGACTTCCCGAAGAGGCGAACAACCAAGTGCAAAGTTTACTAGTACTAGTACTACTACTATAGAGGTATGTACTATACTATACTAGGAACCAAATGGAGGAGCGTCTGCACTCTTATTATATTTGAAAAATGTGATAAAGCAATCTTCAACACATTTGGTTCTCTTCGAGGGTTCTAGCATGTGATAATGGAAGTTGATTGCATGGAACACTCGCCACAATTCTCACTTAATTCTGGCTCATATCCTGTTACAAATAGGAGCGCTCGGTAATATTTCCTCTTTTTTTTGTTATTCAGCATGTAAACAGGTCAGCAAACCTTGCGGCGCATCTTTGTGCGAACCGTGCTTGCTGCACTTTGAATGTGGCCGAGAGCTGGCTTGATGAAACACCTCGCTTCCTTCTTCTTTTTTTGCGAGGTCCTCGCTTCCTAGTGACCAGTCTCTTGGCTGATCGTCCTAAGAATGCTTATATATGAATAAAGCTCTCTCATTTACCCGCAGAAAAGATTAAGCCATATTAACCGGAAAGGAGGGAGTATGGACTAGCACTACTTTTTGGTGTGTCCCGTCAACTCGTAGAACGAGGAGAAGCTTGCAGGACAAGGTGAAGCTCACTTACGCCTTTTGACTAATGCAACCTACTGATACGTCTCCAACGTATCTATAATTTTTTATTGTTCCATGCTATTATATTATCTGTTTTGGATGTTTAATGGGCTTTACTATACACTTTTATTATATTTTTAAGACTAACCTACTAACCGGAGGCCCAGCCCGAATTGCTGTTTTTTGCCTATTTCAGTGTTTCGCAGAAAAGGAATATCAAACGGAATCCAAACGGAATGAAACCTTCGGGAGAGTTATTTTTGGAACAAACGCAATCCAGGGGACTTGGAGTGGACGTCAAGAAAGAAACAAGGAGGCCACGAGACAGGGAGGCGCGCCTGCCCCCTAGGAGCGCCCCCACCCTCGTGGGCCCCTCGTAGCTCCACCGACCTACTTCTTCCTCCTATATATACCTACGTACCCCGAAACCATCCGAGAGCACCACAAAACCCTATTTCCACCGCCGTAACCTTCTGTACCGGTGAGATCCCATCTTGGGGCCTTTTCCGGCACTCCGCCGGAAGGGGCATTTATCACGGAGGGCTTCTACATCAACACCATAGCCTCTCCGATGATGTGTGAGTGATTTACCTCAGACCTTCGGGTCCATAGTTATTAGCTAGATGGCTTCTTCTCTCTCTTTGATTCTCAATACAAAGTTCTCCTCGATCTTCTTGGAGATCTATTCGATGTAACTCTTTTTGCGGTGTATTTGTCGAGATCTGATGAATTGTGGGTTTATGATCAAGATTATCTATGAACAATATTTGAATCTCCTCTGAATTCTTTTTTGTATGATTTGTTATCTTTGCAAGTCTCTTCGAATTATCAGTTTGGTTTGGCCTACTAGATTGATCTTTCTTGCAATGGGAGAAGTGCTTAGCTTTGGGTTCAATCTTGCGGTGTTCGATCCCAGTGACAGAAGGGGAACCGATACGTATTGTATTGTTTCCATCGAGGATAAAAAGATGGGGTTTATATCATAAGCTTCAGTTTATCCCTCTACATCATGTCATCTTGCCTAATGCATTACTCTGTTCTTATGAACTTAATACTCTAGATGCATGCTGGATAGCGGTCGATGTGTGGAGTAATAGTAGTAGATGCAAAATCGTTTTGGTCTAGTTGTCGCGGACGTGATGCCTATATACATGATCATGCCTAGATATTCTCATGACTATGCACTTTTCTATCAATTGCTCGACAGTAATTTGTTCACCCACCGTAATACTTATGCTATCTTGAGAGAAGCCACTAGTGAAACCTATGGCCCCGGGTCTATTTTCCATCATATTAATCTCCCAAGAACTAGCGATTTCTGGCGCCGTTTATTTTGCATTCTTTACTTTTCAATCTATATCATAAAAATACCAAAAATATTTATCTTATTATCTCTATCAGATCTCACTTTTGCAAGTGGCCGTAAAGGGATTGACAACCCCTATATCGCGTTGGTTGCAAGGTTCTTATTTGTTTGTGTAGGTACGAGGGACTTGCGTGTGGCCTCCTACTAGATTGATACCTTGGTTCTCAAAAACCGAGGGAAATACTTACGCTACTTTGCTGCATCACCCTTTCCTTTTCAAGGGAAAACCAACGTTGTGCTCAAGACGTAGCACCTATCCTCGCCCAGGCGGTGGACATGCAGCAGTTCATTCGGTGTCAGATTGCCATAGGCATACACTGTAGTACCCAACATGCGGAGTACCATCATTATTCGACTTCACGAAGAGGCGGAGAGCCAAGCGCAAGGTTTATTTGTAAGAGTAGTACTACTACTAGAACCGCATGGTGGAGCGTATGTACTCTTATTTTATTTTAATCTCTAATAAAGTACACATTTATTCGGGAGAAGGGCGGAAAATGGCAGCCCAATGGTAGTGTTAAAAACATCGAACATGTAATGATGATATCGATCAACCATGCTCGAATATATCTTGGCCTCCGTGCGAGCCCGTCTGTGTGTTCTCGCTCCTCGTCTCTCTCAAGGAACGGCGGGTTGGCCATTTTGCCGTCAATTGAGATCGGCTTGCTCATACTCCGGTCCCACATGTCAGTGATATGCCAAGAGGAAGTGCATTGACCGACTGGCCATACGCGTACTTGGTTTTGCACCTTCATACTACTCCTCCCTCCGTCACAGTTTACAGGGTGCGCTTCATTCTGATGCATTTCTCTCCATGCATTTCCACCACCAGAGAGACTTAAGAGTGTATTGATGGTTGCTTCTTCCGAGCAACTTACAGTGGGAAAGGTGGGGCTTATGATTTGACTGCTCATTACTACTCACTATTAGTTCGGCGCAACAACCGGGCTGAGTCTCCCATGCGGTTGTGCACTGATACGTCTCCAACGTATCTATAATTTTTTATTGCTCCATTCTATATTATCTTCTGTTTTGGACATTATTGGGTTTATTATACACTTTTATATTATTTTTGGGACTAACCTATTAACCGGAGGCCCAGCCCAGAATTGCTGTTTTTTGCCTATTTCAGAGGTTCGCAGAAAAAGAATATCAAACGGAGTCCAAACGGAATGAAACCTTCGGGGACGTGATTTTCGGAACGAACGTGATCCAGAGGACTTGGACCCTATGTCAAGAAAGCTACCAGGAAGCCACGAGGTAGGGGGGCGCGCCTACCCCCTGGGCGCGCCCTCCACCCTCGTGGGCCCCACGTTGCTCCACCGACGTACTCCTTCCTCCTATATATACCTACGTACCCCCAAACGATCAGAAACGGAGCCAAAAACCTAATTCCACCTCCGCAACCTTCTGTACCCGCGAGATCCCATCTTGGGGCCTGTTCCGGAGCTCCGCCGGAGGGGGCATCGATCGCGGAGGGCTTCTACATCAACACCATAGCCTCTCCGATGAAGTGTGAGTAGTTTACCTCAGACCTTCGGGTCCATAGTTATTAGCTAGATGGCTTCCTCTCCCTTTTTCGATCTCAATACAATGTTCTCCCCCTCTCTTGTGGAGATCTATTCGGTGTAATCTTCTTTTGCGGTGTGTTTGTTGAGACCGATGAATTGTGGGTTTATGATCAAGTTTATCTATGAACAATATTTGAATCTTCTGAATTCTTTTATGTATGATTGGTTATCTTTGCAAGTCTCTTCGAATTATCAGTTTGGTTTGGCCTACTAGATTGATCTTTCTTGCAATGGGAGAAGTGCTTAGCTTTGGGTTCAATCTTGCGGTGTCCTTTCCCAGTGACAGTAGGGGCAGCAAGGCACGTATTGTATTGTTGCCATCGAGGATAACAAGATGGGGTTTATATCATATTGCATGAGTTTATCCCTCTACATCATGTCATCTTGCTTAAAGCGTTACTCTGTTCTTATGAACTTAATACTCTAGATGCATGCTGGATAGCGGTCGATTTGTGGAGTAATAGTAGTAGATGCAGGCAGGAGTCGGTCTACTTGTTTCGGACGTGATGCTTATATACATGATCATGCCTAGATATTCTCATAACTATGCTCAATCCTGTCAATTGCTCAACAGTAATTTGTTCACCCACCGTAAATACTTATGCTCTCGAGAGAAGCCACTAGTGAAACCTATGGCCCCCGGGTCTATTTTCCATCATATTAATCTTCCAACACTTAGCTATTTCCGTTGCCTTTTATTTTACTTTGCATCTTTATCACAAAAATACCAAAAATATTATCTTATCATATCTATCAGATCTCACTATCGTAAGTGACCGTGTAGGGATTGACAACCCCTTATCGCGTTGGTTGCGAGGATTTATTTGTTTGTGTAGGTGCGAGGGACTCGTGTGTAGCCTCCTACTGGATTGATACCTTGGTTCTCAAAAACTGAGGGAAATACTTACGCTACTTTGCTGCATCACCCTTTCCTCTTCAAGGGGAAACCAACTCAGTGCTCAAGAGGTAGCAAGAAGGATTTCTGGCGCCGTTGCCGGGGAGGCTTACGCGAAGTCAAGTCAAGATTTGACTCCCGACAATGAGCCATTTCCGGCGCCGTTGCCGGGGAGGTCTACGCAAAAGTCAACATACCAAGTACCCATCACAAACCCTTATCTCCCGCATTACATTATTCGCCATTTGCCTCTCGTTTTCCTCTCCCCCACTTCACCCTTGCCGTTTTATTCGCCCTCTCTTTTCCGTTTGCTTGTTGTTATGGCTAGTCCTCTATCTTCTCCGTTGTCTCCCGAGAATGAAGTTCTAAATTTTAAGCAAAGGGAGGGAGAAAATCTAAAAGACGCTTGGTATAGAATTTGCAATGCTCAAAATAGATCTACCCGGAAGCAATCTACTTCTGTTCTTCTCCGCAATTTTTATGTAGGCGCTACTCCTTGGTACAGATATATCCTTGATACCATTACCGGAGGGAATTTCTTGGGTAGCCATACTTTTGATTCTTATAATGCTATGATAGATTTGTTTGGCTCACCACCTCTTTTGGTTAATGGAACTACGTTAACTTTGGAGCATGTAATGCAAAGACTTGAAATTATTGAAAATAAAGTTGCTACCGCAGAGTTAATTGAAAATTTGGATAAAAAGATCCACAACCAAATTACCCAATATGGATCTAAAGTTGAGTCACTTTGAAAAATATTAAGGAGAAGGAACCCTTAGTTAATGAAAGAATAAATCAAGATTCCACTAGAATCGATAAACTTGAGGGTATCATTACCAACTTGGGAACCGCTTTTTCTTCCGTAAAGAATACTCCAAGTCCTCCAACTAAAATTGCCAAACTTATGTATGTTCCTAAAAACAAGGGTCAATCCTCTAATAAGGAAACTGCGGATCTCAAATCTACAAGTATTCATCCCAATCTTTTTGCTATCATTAAGGAACCATTTGCTACAAATGAATTTTTCGATTTTATGCCTAGGAGTTTGATAATTAATAAAAAGAAAGAAACTCCCAAGGGTGATAGATGTCTTATTAAAGAGTTGCCTACCAAAGATTGCAATACCTAGATCTATCCTTGCTATTATGCCTAGCTAAGGGCGTTAAACGATAGCTCTTGTTGGGAGGCAACCCAATTTTATTTTTAGTTTTTTTTGCTGTTTGCTTCTGTTTAGGAATAAATATTTTTTCTAGCCTCTGGTTAGATGTGTTTTTATGTTTTAATTAGTGTTTGTGCCAAGTTAAACCTATAGGATCTTCTTGGATGATAGTTATTTGATCTTGCAGAAAATTCCAGAAACTTTCTGTTCACGAAAATAATTGTTAAAAATCACCAGAACGTGATAAAATATTGATTCCAATTGCTGCTGATCAATAAACAAATTTTCTAGGTCGTCCTATTTTGGCTGATATTTTGGAGTCCCAGAAGTTTGCGTTAGTTACAGATTACTACAGACTGTTCTGTTTTTGACAGATTCTGTTTTTCGTGTGTTGTTTGCTTATTTTGATGAATCTATGGCTAGTAAAAGAGTTTATAAACCATAGAGAAGTTGTAATACAGTAGGTTTAACACCAATATAAATAAAGAATGAGTTCATTACACTACCTTGAAGTGGTCTTTTGTTTTCTTTCGCTAACGGAGCTCACGAGATTTTCTGCTGAGTTTTGTGTTGTGAAGTTTTCAAGTTTTGGGTGAAAGATTTGATGGATTATGGAACAAGGAGGGGCAAGAGCCTAAGCTTGGGGATGCCCATGGCACCCCCAAGATAATCTAAGGACACCTAAAAGCCAAAGCTTGGGGATGCCCCGGAAGGCATCCCCTCTTTCGTCTACTTCCATCGGTAACTTTACTTGGAGCTATATTTTTATTCACCACATGATATGTGTTTTGCTTGGAGCGTCTTGTATGATTTGAGTCTTTTCTTTTTTAGTTTACCACAATCATCTTTTCTGTAAACACATTTTGAGAGAGACACACATGATTCGGAAATTATTAGAATACTCTATGTGCTTCACTTATATCTTTTGAGTTATATAGTTTTTGCTCTAGTACTTCACTTATATCTTTTAGAGCACGGTAGTGGATTTGTTTTATAGAAACTATTGATCCCTCATGCTTCACTTAGATTATTTTGAGAGTCTTAAATAGCATGGTAATTTGCTTAAATAATCCTAATATGCTAGGTATTCAAGAATAGTAAAAACTTTCTTATGAGTGTTTTGAATACTAAGAGAAGTTTGATGCTTGATGATTGTTTTGAGACATGGAGGTAGTAATATTAAAGTTGTGCTAGTTGAGTAGTTGTGAATTTGAGAAATACTTGAGTTGAAGTTTGCAAGTCCTGTAGCATGCACGTATGGTAAACGTTATGTAACAAATTTGAAACATGAGGTGTTCTTTGATTGTCCTCCTTATGAGTGGCGGTCGGGGACGAGCGATGGTCTTTTCCTACCAATCTATCCCCCTAGGAGCATGCGCGTAGTGCTTGGTTTTTGATGACTTGTAGATTTTTGCAATAAGTATGTGAGTTCTTTATGACTAATGTTGAGTCCATGGATTATACGCACTCTCACCTTTCCATCATTGCTAGCCTCTTCGGTACAGTGCATTGCCCTTTCGCACATTGAGAGTTGGTGCAAACTTCGCCGGTGCATCCAAACCCCGCGATATCATACGCTCTTTCACACATAAACCTCCTTATATCTTCCTCAAAACAGCCACCATACCTACCTATTATGGCATTTCCATAGCCATTACGAGATATATTGCCATGCAACTTTCCACCATTCCGTTTATCATGACACGTTCACCATTGTCATATTGCTTTGCATGATCATGTAGTTGACATAGTATTTGTGGCAAAGCCACCGTTCATAATTCTTTCATACATGTCACTCTTGGTTCATTGCATATCCCGGTACACCGTCGGAGGCATTCATGTAGAGTCATACTCTGTTCTAGTATCGAGTTGTAATCATTGAGTTGTAAATAAATAGAAGTGTGATGATCATCATTTTTTTTAGAGCATTGTCCCAAGTGAGGAATAAAAAAAGAGAGAGAAAGGCCATAAAAAAAGAGAAGGCCCAAAAAATAAGAGAAAAAAGAGAGAAGGGACAATGTTACTATCCTTTTACCACACTTGTGCTTCAAAGTAGCACCATAATCTTCATGATAGAGAGTCTCTTGTTTTGTCAATTTCATATACTAGTGGGAATTTTTCATTATAGAACTTGGCTTGTATATTCCAACAATGGGCCTCCTCAAGTGCCCTAGGTCTTCGTGAGCAAGCAAGTTGGATGCACACCCACTTAGTTTTTTTTGTTGAGCTTTCATATATTTATAGCTCTAGTGCATTCGTTGCATGGCAATCCCTACTCCTTGCATTAACATCAATCGATGGGCATCTCCATAGCTCATTGATTAGCCTCGTTGATGTGAGACTTTCTCCCTTTTTGTCTTCTCCACATAACCCCCATCATCATATTCTATTCCACCCATAGTGCTATATCCATGGCTCACGCTCATGTATTGCGTGAAGGTTGAAAAAGTTTGAGATTACTAAAGTATGAAACAATTGCTTGGCTTGTCATCGGGGTTGTGCATGATGAGAGCATTCTTGTGTGACGAAAATGGAGCATGACTAAACTATATGATTTTGTAGGGGTGAACTTTCTTTGGCCATGTTATTTTGAGAGGACATAATTTCTTAGTTAGTATGCTTGAAGTATTATTATTTTTATTTCAATATTGAACTTTTATCTTGAATCTTTCATATCTGAATATTCATACCACAATTAAGAAGAATTACATTGAAATTATGCCAAGTAGCATTCCACATCAAAAATCTGTTTTTATCATTTACCTACTCGAGGACGAGCAGGAATTAAGCTTGGGGATGCTTGATACGTCTCCAACGTATCTATAATTTTTGATTGTTGCTCCATGCTATATTATCTTCTGTTTTGGACATTATTGGGCTTTATTATACACTTTTATATTATTTTTGGGACTAACCTATTAACCAGAGGCCCAACCCAGAATTGCTGTTTTTTTCCTATTTCAGAGTTTCGCAGAAAAAGAATATCAAACGGAGTCCAAACGGAATGAAACCTTCAAGGACGTGATTTTCGGAACGAATGTGATCCAGAGGACTTGGACCCTACGTCAAGAAAGCTACCAAGAAGGCACGAGGTAGGGGGGCGCGCCTACCCCCCCTGGGCGCTCCCTCCACCCTCGTGGGCCCCATGTTGCTCCACCGACGTACTCCTTCCTCCTATATATACCTACGTACCCCCAAACGAACAGAAACGGAGCCAAAAACCTAATTCCACCGCTGCAACCTTCTGTACCCGTGAGATCCCATCTTGAGGCCTATTCCGGAGCTCCGCCGGAGGAGGCATCGATCACGGAGGGCTTCTACATCAACACCATAGCCTCTCGATGAAGTGTGAGTAGTTTACCTCAGACCTTCGGGTCCATAGTTATTAGCTAGATGGCTTCCTCTCTCTTTTTGGATCTCAATACAAAGTTCTCCCCCTCTCTTGTGGAGATCTATTCGATGTAATCTTCTTTTGCGGTGTGTTTGTTGAGACCGATGAATTGTGGGTTTATGATCAAGTTTATCTATGAACAATATTTGAATCTTCTGAATTCTTTTATGTATGATTGGTTATCTTTGCAAGTCTCTTCGAATTATCAGTTTGGTTTGGCCTACTAGATTGATCTTTCTTGCAATGGGAGAAGTGCTTAGCTTTGGGTTCAATCTTGCGGTGTCCTTTCCCAGTGATAGTAGGGGCAGCAAGGCACGTATTGTATTGTTGCCATCGAGGATAACAAGATGGGGTTTATATCATATTGCATGAGTTTATCCCTCTACATCATGTCATCTTGCTTAAAGCGTTACTCTGTTCTTATGAACTTAATACTCTAGATGCATGCTGGATAGCGGTCGATGTGTGGAGTAATAGTAGTAGATGCAGGCAGGAGTCGGTCTACTTGTTTCAGACGTGATGCCTATATACATGATCATGCCTAGATATTCTCATAACTATGCTCAATTCTGTCAATTGCTCAACAGTAATTTGTTCACCCACCGTAAATACTTATGCTCTCGAGAGAAGCCACTAGTGAAACCTATGGCCCCCGGGTCTATTTTCCAACATATTAATCTTCCAACACTTAGCTATTTTCGTTGCCTTTTATTTTACTTTGCATCTTTATCACAAAAATACCAAAAATATTATCTTACCATATCTATGAGATCTCACTCTCGTAAGTGACCGTGTAGGGATTGACAACCCCTTATCGCGTTGGTTGCGAGGATTTATTTGTTTGTGTAGGTGCGAGGGAATCGTGTGTAGCCTCCTACTGGATTGATACCTTGGTTCTGAAAAACTGAGGGAAATACTTACGCTACTTTGCTGCATCACCCTTTCCTCTTCAAGGGAAACCAACGCAGTGCTCAAGAGGTAGCATGCACTACTCCCGCCGTTCTTAAATATACTACGGAGTATTTGTCTTTCTTGAGATTTCAACGAGTGACAACATACGAAGCAAAATGAGTGAATCTACACTCTAAAATATGTCCATTTGAAATTTGTAAAAAGACAAATATTTATGAACGGAGGAAGTATTATTTTGTGCATGGCACATGGACCCGGATGCTGAAGAGGATTCTGGCAATGCTATCAAGATTCCAACATTTGTTTACATAATTGACGTACTATACAAATAATTTTCCAGCGACATGAAATTGTACAATGCTCTGAGCTTTCAGCTTTTGTTTCTTGTGTCTTGCCATCGATGCTCTTTCGGAAACAATAAAAAACTAACTTCCTTGTTAATGCATCTCAATGATTAGCAGATCAAAGCTAATATTTACATCACAACTTAAGACAAAGTTGTGAGAAGGTGTTAAATTAAAATTGATCCATGCTTTCATTGGCAGCAACGTCCCCCCAGCTCTGTCTAAATCAACAAGGCATGTTGGGAAAAAAGTAGCTGTCTGGAGCATGCAACATTCCGATCATTTTGTGTAGTTCCACTACAATAGAGCTAAGCGTCCCTGTTCCAAAGATATTAAGTGTGATTACGATAACAGAGGACTGCTGATGAAACAATAAACACACAAATAGAAGCCGGTCACCTTTGCAGTCTCTCTTAAGACTAACTAGTTGGAGAAGATTAAGAAAATAGTTGGAGAAGATTAGGCTCAGAGTTGGATGAGGAGGATAGAGCAAAACCAATCTCCCTTTGTGCAGTCGCAGTGAAATGTAGAGACGTTGCCCGTGTGACATTTTAGTACAACTGCACAAAACACTCTTAAGAAAAGAGTGATTTGTGCAGTTCACCAAAAGGTTGCAATAGCAACGCGGTGAAATGGATAGCCCTGTTTGCAAAAAAGAGGTAGAAAGGAAACAATTACTGGCCAATAACAGTTGATGACACATGCGACGACAAAAAAGAAGCATATTCCTTGTCCTAAGGGAAGATAACAACCTGGTTGTGTTTGTCTAAAACGGTGTGAGGACGAGATTGCAATATGGAAAGTACGCCGGACAAGCTACGTTTTGGGCAAAGAACTATGGAAGATCCACATGCAAGATTTTCCACATGCAACGACGTGGGAAGACAGGCAGTGGAGCAAGGCCGGAGGGGATACCTGGGGGTCATCAGGATGTAACTAGGTGAGCGGAGGCAGGCGGGGTCTGCCCATACTGCGGCAGCGAGCAGGTGACGTAGGCCCTACCGCGCGGGAGCTTGGTCAGAGAGAACGGCGGGTACCGCAGATCGGGACGTGCTGCCTCGGCGCCGTCAAACGGAGAAACGATGCACATCCTCCCTTTCCGTCGGCGGACGGGATGCAGCCGGATCAGTGACCAACGGTGAGAGAGAGAGAGGCCACCGCCGCCTTGTGTGAGATACTCTGAAGAGAGACAAACCCAGGCAGGCATGCTCCATTGTATATAGTGGAGCGGACTACCTTTTTCTCCATAAAAATGTTGGGGAACGAAGCAGAAATTTAAAATTTTCTACGTATCACCAAGATCAATCTATGGAATCATCTAGCAACGAGAGAGAGGGGAGTGCATCTACATACCCTTGTAGATCGCGCGCGGAAGCGTTCAAGAGAACGGGGTTGATGGAGTCGTACTCGTCGTGATCCAAATCACCGATGATCCTAGCGCCGAACGGACGGCACCTCCGCGTTCAACACACGTACGGAGCGGGGACGTCTCCTCCTTCTTGATCCCGCAAGGGGCGAGGAGAAGTTGATGGAGATCCAGCAGCACGACGGCGTGGTGGTGGAAGTAGCGGAATCCCAGCAGGGCTTCGCCAAGCGCAAGCGGGGAGGAAGAGGTGTCACGGGAGGGAGGGAGGCGCCAGGGCTTGGGGTGCTGGTCCCATGCGCCTCCCCACTATATATAGGGGTGGAGGGGGCTGGTTTCTTGCCCTCCAAGTCCATTGGGGCGTTGGCAAAGGTGGGGGAAAGAAATCCCATCATTTCCCTTCCCCACCGATTGTTATCCCCCCTTTTTAGGGATCTTGATCTTATCCCTTCGGGATATGATCTTATTCCTTCTAAGGTGGGATCTTGGTGCGCCTTGACCAGGGGTGTGGGGCCTTGCCCTCACTACCCACGTTCATGTGGGCCCCCCCATGCGGGTGGGCCCCACTCCGGAACCTTCTAGAACCTTCCCGGTACAATACCGAAAAATCCTGAACATTTTCCGGTGGCCAAAATAGGACTTCCCATATATAAATCTTTACCTCCGGACCATTCCGGAACTCCTCGTGACGTCCGGGATCTCATCCGGGACTCCGAACAACTTTCGGTTAACCGCATACTAATATCTCTACAACTCTAGCGTCACCGAACCTTAAGTGTGTAGACCCTACGGGTTCGGGAGACATGTAGACATGACCGAGAAATTTCTCCGGTCAATAACCAACAGCGGGATCTGGATACCCATGTTGGCTCCCACATGTTCCACGATGATCTCATCGGATGAACCACGATGTCGAGGATTCAATCAATCCCGTATACAATTCCCTTTGTCAATCGGTACGTTACTTGCCCGAGATTCGATCGTCGGTATCCCAATACCTTGTTCAATCTCGTTACCGGCAAGTCACTTTACTCGTACCGTAACGCATGATCCCGTGGCTAACTCCTTAGTCACATTGAGCTCATTATGATGATGCATTACCGAGTGGGCCCAGAGATACCTCTCCGTCATAGGAGTGACAAATCCCAGTCTCGATTCGTGCCAACCCAACAGACACTTTCGGAGATACCTGTAGTGCACCTTTATAGCCACCCAGTTACGTTGTGACGTTTGGTACACCCAAAGCATTCCTACGGTATCCGGGAGTTGCACAATCTCATGGTCTAAGGAAATGATACTTGACATTAGAAAAGCTCTAGCAAACGAACTACACGATCTTGTGCTATGCTTAGGATTGGGTCTTGTCCATCACATCATTCTCCTAATGATGTGATCCCGTTATCAATGACATCCAATGTCCATGGTCAGGAAACCATAACCATCTATTGATCAACGAGCTAGTCAACTAGAGGCTTACTAGGGACATGTTGTGGTCTATGTATTCACACATGTATTACGGTTTCCAGTTAATACAATTATAGCATGAACAACAGACAATTATCATGAACAAGGAAATACAATAATAACCATTTTATTATTGCCTCTAGGGCATATTTCCAACAAAAATCATTTTATATTCTGTGTACGTGCCATTGAGCGATATAACTTTATTTAAAAATAACGCGCCAATGCATCAAGTCAAACTTTGTTTCGTGCACGCGTGGTACACGACCTCCGTAGGTAAACAACCGCTACACGCATTCAAATTAGCACGTGGGCTGCCATTTCGTATAGAAATGAGCTCCATCGTGTACCCGCGCGGGTGTGGCTGGGCACGAAGCGTGAGTACGTGCACCTATTCTCTTCGTGTACGTACACCACCTACATGGGGTTGTGTGAGAGAGATACAAACGTAGAGAGATATAGTGTGTGGGTTCGTGAGTGTTTTTTGGGGGGGGGGTGTCAATAAAAAAATGTAACATATGCAATGTGTGTGAAATAGAGTCCCGGATATATCATATATATAGAGGGGGCAATCACGAGAAGAGAGTGGAGGTATCATCGGCTTGAGGTATCCATAGAATCGAAGAGAGGGATGATGTGTGTGTGTGCGCGCGCGCGCGCGATCGATAAAGAGTGCCATCAAATTTGTGTGTGCCCACGTCAAAGATATAGGGTGGCTGGCCTACTGGAACATGAGAGGGGAAAGGTGCAGTTTGTCTCTGTGGCATGGATACCTAACTACAGCGCTCGACTATCGGTGTGTGGTGGGGGGAGGCCTTATTTACTATAGAGGTACAATGGCTGGTATATGTGTGGAGGAGGAGAGAGGCCTACCTTATGTATTAAGGGAGATCGATCGGCATCCATGCATATGTGTAGGAGAGGAATAAGGTTCAGAGAGAGACAGAGCTAGAGTGTTGGAGGGGGTGCACTACAAAAAAATACACATCCGTGACATTTTGGGCCGAACGAAAATCTTTTCTGTCATACTTATGACACTTCTATGATGATAATTGTGACAAAACCCTGTATCATCATAGATGTGGTGGGGTCCTACTTCTATGACAAAAAATAATGACAGAAAATGGGCTTTTCGTCCTGGGCGGGCCGGAGATGCAGCTGCATGACATTCTTGGGGCCGTCCATGACGGAAAAAACCGTGGTAGAACCGAGTGCGCGGAAAATATCGGGGAGTCCCCGGTTACGGTGGGTGGTCGGGGCTGAGCGATGCGCATTTCTCTCGTACATACGCGTGTGTGTGTGAGGCGTTGGGCTCTAACTGAACCCGAGCGATTGCACTGCAGGCTACGTGTTACTGAACCCGAGCGATCGATCGATGGCTGTTAACTGAACCCGATCGAGCGATTCCTTCGCTACTGCTGCTAACTGAAGCCGATCGATGCTGCCTCTGGATGAATAGTGAGCATTGCTGGGGGTTTGGATGAACAGTTCCCGGTGGGGGTGGATGAACAGGACCCCGTGGCGTTGCCTCTGGATGAACAGTGAGCGTTGTTGGGGGGTTTGGATGAACAGTTCCCGGTGGGGGTGGATGAACAGGACCCCGATCGTTCGAGCCGGTTGGGGCTGGATGAACAGGACCCTGTGGAGGGCAGGATGAACAAGACCACCCCGTGGAGGGCAGGATGAACAGTAGACAGTGGAGGGCAGGATGAACAGTAGCCCGTGGAGGGGTGGTTGAACAGGAGCCCGTGGAGAGGGGTGGTTGAACAGTAGCTGGTGGAGTAGCGCGCGGTGGAGGCTGGATGAACAGGAGCCCGTGGATGAACAGTCGCAGGTGGAGGCTGGAGGAGGTCAACGGTGGATGAACAGTAGCCCGTGGAGGCTGGAGGGGGTCGCCGGTGGAGATGAACAGTATCCCGTGGAGTCCCGTTTTGCGGCACGCCACACCCCTCCCGATGAACAGGACCCCTGTTTTGACCGTAGCGCTCCAACACAAGTCTGTTTCCTCCGTTTTGCGGTACGCCACACCCCTCCCGATCAACAGGACCCCCGTTTCGCCATAGGAGGTCCGTTTCCTCCGTTTTGCGGTACGCCAGACCCCTCCCGATGAACAGGATCCCGTTTCGAACGTGGTAGGTCGAACACAAGGCCGTTTCCTCCGTTCTGCGGTACGCCAGGCCTCGTTTTCATCGGCTGTTCCGTCCAAGCCCTCCCAATGAACACGACGACGCATTCTGTTCCGACCCAGCCGGTTGGCTCCCCATGAACACGACGACGACGCTGTTTCTCCGTTCCGACCCAGCCATGTACACGAGCCCTGGCCGTACGTATGCGCGAGTAGGCGTTCGAGACCCTGCCCGTATGTACGTACGTGGCCGTATTTTCTTTCTTGCACATTGGCCGCTTTACGTACGTGTACATGCTACGTGCGCGCCTCTACATCGACCAGTATGTACGTACACATTCGTGACCAGAATGACAATGCTACGTACGCTTCGACCAGGTGGGTCCCGATTGTCAGGCACTTCCTTGTCTACGAAGATGTAGCTGGTGGGTCCCAGCAGTCAGGGGGGCGAATCATTTTTTTGCCCGGACGCACTTCCTTGCGTGCGAAGATGTAGCTGGTGGGTCCCAACAGTCAGGGGGAAACGTTTTTTTCGTGAAATACGGTGGCCCGTCCGGTGGGTCCCTGCTGTCAGGTGGAGGAATAATTATTTTGCGCATAATAAGGAGGCACTTCCTTGCTGCGGCCGTGGACCCAGCTGTCAGCCTCTCATGTACAGTCCACGTCCGATGGAAGCCGTTTCTTGACCACGTTGACCACGCCGCGCCGAGAGCACAAGGGCGGTGGACGACGGCGAGGCCTTGGAAGGGAACGACACGGAGGCAGGGAAGACTCGGCAATTGTTTCCCACGCGGAGGGGAGTACGACTGTACGAGGGTTTACTGGTTCGACTGCCGTCGCCGGAGAATAACAGCAGGTGTGGGTGAGTAGAGGGATGGCTAGGCCAGCGATGGGAGTACGGTGGGGCGGTGAGGTCTGCGCGGCAGCACAACCGGCCGGGGGGAGGAGGGAGCAGGCAGTCCCGCCGGCGCTTGTTTGAGTGGCTGGAGCAGGAAGAGCGGAGATTGAAGAAGCACGACGGCCGTTGGATGGACATCCAACAGTCACTGCTTGTGCGTCATCCTTTTTTT
Source organism: Aegilops tauschii subsp. strangulata (assembly GCF_002575655.3). Lineage (NCBI taxonomy): Eukaryota > Viridiplantae > Streptophyta > Magnoliopsida > Poales > Poaceae > Aegilops > Aegilops tauschii. The sequence goes on from NC_053039.3 coordinate 495,318,023, forward strand.
AGGAAAGCCTCAAATCTGTGGAAAACAGCATACAACCCGTCTGCCATTATTTCTAATAATTTATAGCCCATTTGCTAATTCTTAAGGTTTTTTTGGAGCCCATATTCTTTTTGTTAGCATTACAGCCCATATTGTGTCCACGGTTAAAAAATTATACGAAATTTTGCATATTTCGATGCAGTCCGAACTGTTTTTAATCCCGAAATTTCAAGTCACATTCAAACTGATTTTAAAATAAATGTATATCAATATAAAATCCATCAAAATGTCCACGCATAAAAATTAATGCAATTTAAAATCTCGAAATGAAAAAAAGAAATTTGAAACTAATTGCCGGTTTGATGTGTTTTAAAAATGTACATCCCATTTCTCATTACTGATAGGCCATTTTCTCGGCCAGCCGAATGAAGCTCTCCTCGTCTTGAAAGATTTGCAGCCCAACAAGCCTGAAAAAATGACTTACTTGGCAAATCACAAAAAGACTGGGCTATGGCCGTGGACCCAGCTGCGGTCGTGGACCCAGCTGTCAGCCTCTCCACGTATAGTACTCTTCCGATAGAAGTCGGTCGTTGACCACATTGACCACGCCGCGCCGAGAGCACCAAGGCGGTGGACGACGATGAGGCCTAGGAAGGGGACGACGCGGAGCTGGGGAAGACGCGGCAGTGGATGCCCAGGCGGAGAGGAGTACGAGGGTTCACTGGTTCGGCTGCGGTGTGAGGCTGCCGTCGCTGCAGAATAACAGGGGGTGTGGGTGAGTAGAGGGATGGCCTGGCGAGCGGTGGGAGTAGTAGGGGGCGGTGAGGCCTCTGCGGCATCACAGCCGGCCACGGGAGGCAGGAGCACGCGGCACGACCGACGCTGGTTTGAGCGGCTGGAGCAAGAAGACCAGAGGTTGAAGAAGCACTACTGCCGTTGGATGAACATCGTACGGTAACTGGAGCTAGAATCGTTCATATTGACTAAGTTGACAAAGCCCTCCGTCCCCGTCATCTTGGTAGGCCCACAAGTCAACCTCCCACGATGCTGGGTTCCAGCTGGCAGGGGGAGTATTCATTTTTTTGTGCGTAATAAGGAGGCACTTCCTTGCGTGCGAAGATAGCTGGTGGGTCCGACCTGTCAGCGGGGGGCACGTTTTTTTTTGCGAAATACAGAGACCCTTCCGGTGGGTCCCAGATGTCACGTGGAGGAATCAAAGACTTGAGAAGGCGTACAGAACAAGCTAGTGTACCAGTAAAGAGACGTTGCTGAGTTTTAGAAAAAAGAGAGACGTGCTCCTGTAGCTGGTTCGAATCCAAACCTAGACTATGACTATATATGGTGCTATGCTACACTGCAAGTAATGAAACTGACATATCCAACGTTCGCTTCTCCTCTTCTCTACTTACTCTGCCTATCATCAGAAGCTCTGGCCGCAGCAACCAGGTCCGTTGGCTGCTCGTCCACCTGCTCTTCAGCAGGCAACAACCAAATATGCGCCAAGTCACCACCCGTACCATCGCCTGTGGGTCTCATCACAGCCCCGCCGGCACGCGCACCGCAGCCGGTTTCTCATCGCAACCCGATGCCGTTGGTGTGGTGCCACTGATGCAAATCATGCAGAGTCATCCATCGCGTCTCAACCACAATCCTCAACCCTGGCCGAGTCTTCTACAAATGCCCGAATCATGGGGTAATAATATGTTTAAGTGTTGTTCTGCTGCTTTCAGTTGCTGATTTTTTTAATAGTTTGGTTGATGATCTTCCAATTTGATTCGTGCAGAAAAGAGAAGATTCGTGTGATTTGTATTTCTGGGAAGTTGCTGATATGGGGGAGTGCAACTATGCTGATTATTTGGTTAGCCGAGGAATCCCAATACCAGCAGGTTGGGGTGTTGGACAAGTAACTGAAGGAACGGCAGAAGAGGAAGATGTAGAGCAGAAGGTTAAAGATGCAGTTCCTCTGATCATGGTCAAGCAACAAATGTTGAACGGCCTTGACAGCAATGAGGAGATGAAAGAGCTTGTGAAGATAATGGGCAAAATCGATGTGCTCTGTAGGATGATTGTCTCTTTATTTGCACTGTATGTAGCACTCGTGATGTATTCAGTGACTATGACATGAGCACTTTGCTGAAACTAGTAATGAATGAAACCTGTGTAGCAGGCTGGGCATAGTGTTGTGGAAATCAGGGGGTATCCCCTTTTGCTCATAAATAAATAAATAGCAGAGGCCCTTTTGGTAATAAATAAATAAATTAGCAGAGGACCTGTCGGGTCAGCTTTGTTATCATTCGAAGACGTCAAGCAAATTACAGTCCAACAGCAAACTATGTCATCAAATTCAAGTTTCACAGCCAAATATGAGTACAACTAAACAACAAAGTCATCATGTTTTAGTCGTCATACAATCACCAAACACAAATCAGCATTCATAACAAGTGATGTTCTCACAGGAAAATACTAAACAACATGTTCATCAGGTTTCAGTTGTCATAGCAAACACAATTTCACATAGTAGATAAAAAAGCGTCTTCTGACAGGCAAATACGACAAAAGCAATGTAATCATCATCCGCAGCAGTAGCGTCAACATCTTCGCCATGTGTATCAGTCTGAATCGTAATTCCCCATGGTGTCATCTTCTTCTTCGTCCTCAACGTCCTCGAACGTTGGCTTCTTCTTGATCAACTCTTGTATGTCCACAGCACGACAGGCAATCTTTTCGCCGGCGTCATTGACGTGATGGTTCTCAAAGATATTAGGAACGTCTGTGTTATCTTGTACATCAGGAGCAGTGTAAGCATCATCTTGTTGTGCAACTTCATTAAACGAATTCCTCTGCTCAAACCTTTGCACTACTCTCCAGTCATCGCTACGTGCAAATGTGTCTTCCAAGAAAAATATCTGTGTTGCTTGATTTTCCAAAATAAAAGGCTTGTTGGTCTGGTACGCCGCCTTGACATTGATGGATTTGAAATAATCATCAGCTCCGGGTTTTGCGATCCTGGAAAACAGGTTATACCAACGACAGCACAACAGAACCACACACCGATGATCCTCGAAACTGGAGATATACTGCAACTGAACAATGTCTGTTATGTTAGCATACATTTCAGTTGTCTCTTTGTCATACATATCCGTGCTCATGATGGCACTGTTTTGTGTCTTTCTGCCTTCGTCTCGTGCAAGGGTGTTGTAGCGCACATCTCCAACAACGCAAGATTCATAATGTCTTACCCGAGTATCAGGACCCATTGCTAGTGAGCAAAGGGCATCATCAACTGCCTGCCCATCCTCCTGCATCTTCTTAACCTATGGTTAGAAAATAGACAAGCTGATCATCTTATGTACTCAATATATTAAAAAACTGATAGTGCAATTCAAAAGCTTACATGGCTCTTGAACCATTTCGCAAATCCTGCCATAACCAGTTTGTCAATGTTTCTTGGATTTTGCGGCAGTAACTCCTTTTTGTAGATGCTGCACAACATAGTGATCGCGTCAAACATCTAAATATATAAGAATGTGGTGCAAGTTTAGTAGATTACGATGTATAAGCTGCCGTACTTAGCACTTACTTGATATAAGGTAGTATCTCAGGACAGTTATTCAACACATACCAAACCATTTTGTCCAAATCTTTAGGTTTTTCCTCTTGTCGACTCTTCCCTGTAACTCGAACAGAATAATCAAAAACATTGAGCCCAGGATAGTCTTCATCCACGTCTTTGCTAAGCTGATCAGCTGTTTCAATGTATTTTGAGCAGAATGTCAACGCTTCTGTAGCAATGTAGGCCTCTACAATGGAACCCTCGGGTCTAGCTCTATTCCTAAAATAGCCCTTGAAAGTGCCTAGCCGCCTTTCAATTGGGTACATCCAGCCATACTGTACTGGACCTCTAAGTAGTGCCTCATTAGGTATATGAACAGCCAAATGCACCATCACATCAAAGAAGGCTGGAGGATATATCTTCTCAAGGTCGCATAGTATAGTTGGTATCTTGTCTCTAAGACGCTCCAAAGCATCTATCCTGATATTTCTACTGCAGAGTTCCCTGAAGAATTGTCCCAACTCTGCAACTGCTCTGTATAAGTCAGGGCGGCCCAATCCTCTAAGGATAACAGGTAAAACCCTTTGAAGTAGGACGTGGCAGTCATGAGTTTTCAACCCTTGTACCTTGTCTCCATCTACACCGACTCTCCTTTCAGGGTTGGAAGCAAATCCATGTGGGAATCTCACACGTGACAAGACCTTGCAAAATTGTGACACCCAAAAATTATATCTTTGATGAGAGATGACCTGATCATATGGTGACATGATAGGTAGTAGGATGGTATTGTTGTAGCATGCCAGTCTTACGTCATCCGATAAACTCCGACGTTAACGTGGACTGAGCCACATTATCGTTCTTCCCCTTTCGTGCTACCACATGTTTTCTGCAAAGAATACGGTTTAATAAGTTGCTAACCTCTTTCCTTGTACACACCAAATAGAGGGGCCGGGATGAGGGTTCCATGGCCCTGGATTAAAGCCAGTCATCCGGTCAGGGGGCATGGGTGTTTCCGGTTGGGACCGAGAGGGGGGCACCCCTTAGAGCGCGCGGTATAAATTTGATCCCATGCTACGCGAGGTTGTAGCCTCCCCGTCGCAAGGTTTTTCTTGAACATTGCCGAGGGTGATTCCTGGCATCGGAATGTTGAATGGGTGTGTACTGGTTAGATGTGTTTCCCCTAAAACACCGTAAACGGAACTAGTCCCTTGTGGCTACTGAAATCCGTTGGCTGTGGTTAAGAGTACAAACTCTGCAGAGTCAAATCCTTCCGAGTCATCGCGTCCATGGTCAAGGACCATGGCTAGTATATCCATATCCATGTCAGTCCCTATGTCAGTCTCCGTGGTAAATCCCCGGTGAACAAGCTTGAGTGGTAAACCCGGTTGAACGTTATTCCTGTGGATGGACTAACCTTTTATTTATCTCATACCTGAATATTCCCTTGAAATGATTTAATTTCATGAGCTGCTGAAATATCAAGTTATGAAATATGAGCCCTTTATGTGATGTCGCTTAGACGTCCGACTGTGGCACTCTTGTCATTTACTTTCAATATAAGCCCTTTATGTGATGTCGCTCAGACGTCCAACTGTGGCACGCCCGTTATTTACTTTTGATATAAGCCCTTTACGTGATGTCGCTCAGACGTCCGACTGTGGCACACACTGTCATTTATATTCCATTATAAGCCCTTTATGTGGTGTCGCCTTGACGCCCGACTGCGGCATTGTTATTTTATTTCGTACCCTTTCGAGGAGTCATTTCAGACACTCGATTGGCTTTCAGTACTACTTTGGGATTTCGGGAGGACTACCGCCCGACTTCCCTTTTATTCCCCATGCAGTGCTATCTCATTGTCTGAGTGCGCTCTATTAATCCTTTCATATGCATCATGTTTACATTTGTTATATCTTATGTCCGAACTGTCTTGCGAGTACTTTCATAGTACTCACCTGGCTTGTTGATTTGGCCAGATGTTGACGAAGGCGATCTCATGGATGAAGAGTTTGATAGTGAGTCCGACGCCTAGAGGAGTCCCAGTCAGTCCCGTGCGATCCTGGATATTGGTCACTTGTATTATATACGCTTCCTCCACCCACAATAAGAACCCTCGAGCCTCACTCCGACGCTCGATGAGCTGTTAGATTCAGGAGTCATGTCACCCACTTCACGGTGACATATTCATCACCACTTTTATTGCGAGTCAGTAGTTATGCCACCCTACCCATTGTGTCATATCCGCCTTTATGTATAATATCGGTGTGCTTGTAATAAATTGTTGAGCAGTCTCCGCTCAACCTTGTATTATATTTAGTACTCCTGGATTTTTCTGTAATCAAGAAATTGTCTACCAGTAAGAAGGATTTTCTCTACTGGTCTGTTAAGGAGATCGGTTTCTCAATAAATGTTTTATTCGAAAAACCGGTCATGACAAGCTTAGTATCAGAGCCATGTTGACTGTAGGAAGCCACTAGGTGTGATCGCTAATCGGTTATTAGCATCTTTAGTGCTTTTTCAGCATTTTGCAAATGTAGCTATTTTCTATTGGTCATCATAAATTTATGATTTGACTACTCAGAATTTTTGCCTACTTTTGTAAATGGCTGGCAACGACTGAGCAGTCCTTCTCCGTGCACAATCAACTATTTTCTTGAAAAAAATCTTGAGGTCTTTTAAAAATTTTGCCTTTGCAAAATTTTCCTTGTGCCGCACAGTTCTTCTCAAGAGTTTTGTTTTGCAACATGGTTTTCCGATACTTCCTTTGGAAAAATCTATGATTATCAAGTCCCCCGGGAATAAGCAGATCACTCAGAGTTACTGCCAAGGAGTGATTATTGAATTCGAAGGACTAAAGTTTCAGGCTAATCTCATCGTGTTGGAAAATAAAGGACTAGATGTTATCCTAGGGATGGACTGGTTGACCACCAACAAGGGATTTATTGACTGTTTCAATCGGACTGTGATTCTCACTCATCATCACGGCAAGACAATAAGGGTTACAGCTCAAGAGAGACCACGGTCACGGCAACCAAAGTTGAACAAAGTGGACATTTCAGAATTGAGAAAAGTTCCAGTGGTGTGCGAATTTCCTGACGTATTTCCTGAAGAACTACCAGGCATGCCACCAGACCGAGAGATAGAGTTCAGCATTGAACTAGCACCTGGCACCACTCCCATCTACAAGAAACCTTATAGAATGGCACCATCCGAGTTGGTAGAATTGAAGAAGCAAATAAAGGAATTACTGGACAAAGGATTTATTCGGGCCAGCTCCTCACCTTGGAGTTCGCTAGTATTATTCGCCAAGAAAAAGGATGGGACACTGAGATTGTGTATAGACTATCGAGCTCTCAATATGGTCACCATCAAAAACAAATATCCGATGCCACGGATAAATGATTTGTTTGACCAGCTCGCACAAGCCAAGGTGTTCTCAAAAATTGATTTAAGATCGGGATATCATCAATTGAAAGTACGGACAGAAGATATCCCTAAGACAGCATTCACCTCCAGATACGGATTATATGAGTTCACAGTGATGCCGTTTGGACTGACGAACGCCCCCGCATATTTCGTTCACCTCATGAACAAAGTGTTTATGAAATTTATGGACAAATTTGTTGTGGTGTTCATTGACGATATTCTAGTATATTCAAGGACACCAGAAGAACATGCTGAACATCTCAGAATTGTATTGGGAGAATTAAGGAAACATCAATTGTACGCCAAATTTAGCAAGTGTGAATTTTGGCTAAGACAAGTTGGTTTTCTAGGCCATATATTGACCCAAGAAGGCGTGGCCGTAGACCCAGAAAAAGTCAAAGCCATACTTGACTGGAAACCGCCAGCCAACGTAACAGATGTACGGAGTTTCCTAGGAATGGCTGGATATTACCGAAGGTTTATTGAAGGATTCTCCACCGTGGCAAAACCAATGACAAAGTTACTCAAGAAAGACAAGAAATTTGTATGGACCGAAGCATGCGAGAAAAGCTTCCAAGAACTCAAGAAGAAACTAACAACAACACCGGTTTTGGTTGTGCCGGACATACACAAGAGTTTTGAAGTGTATTGTGACGCGTCCCGGAAGGGCCACGGGTGCGTACTGATGCAGGATGGCAAAGTTGTCGCTTATGCTTCCAGGCAACTACGGAAGCATGAGGAAAATTATCCTACCCATGACTTGGAGCTAGCAGCCATCATCCATGCACTCAAAGAGTGGAGACACTTTCTACTGGGAAATCGTTGTGAAATATATACGGACCATAAGAGCCTTAAATATATTTTCACACAACCAGAGCTAAATTTACGACAACGACGCTGGTTGGAATTGGTCAAGGACTATGATGTCGGCATTCACTACCATCCAGGGAAAGCAAATGTAGTGGCAGATGCTCTTAGTCGGAACCCCAGCCCGGGCAACGACAGTCCACAGAACTTGAGGCCTGAGTTTCAGCAGGAGTTTGCTAGACTCAACATGGTGTTAGTCTCTGAGGGCACCGTATCAAATCTGGAGATACATCCCACCCTAATGGAACAAATTAAGAAGGCTTAGCAGGGACATCCCAGCATCGAAGGTATAAAGAGGAAAATGAGCCTTGGCAAGGCTTCAGAGTTCGTCACAGACAATGAGGGAATCTTATGGTACGGGGACAGACTTTGCGTACCAAACATTGAGGAACTCAAGCAACAAATCCTAACCGAAAGCCACACCGCCCCATATTCGATCCACCCTGGAGGAACCAAAATGTACAAAGACATTCAGGAAAGATTTTGGTGGCACGGTATGAAAAGGGATATAGCCGCATTCATTGCTTGTTGCGATTCATGTCAGCGCATAAAAGCCGAGCATCAAAAGCCAGCAGGGCTACTAGAGACAAACAGAATACCTGAGTGGAAATGGGATGAAATTGGAATGGACTTCATCGTCGGACTACCTCGATCACAACGCGGAAATGATGCCATATGGGTCATCACAGATAGGCTAACCAAGGTAGCACATTTCATTCCCGTGAAGACGACCTACTCCACTCAAAGGCTAGCTAAGCTTTATCTCTCCCGTATAGTTTGTCTGCATGGAGTCCCAAAGACTATAATATCCGACCGAGGCACTCAATTTGTCTCCAAATTTTGGGATCACTTACAACAAGCTCTGGGCACTCAACTAGCATTCAGTACAGCGTACCACCCCCAGACTGATGGACAAACTGAACGCGTGAACCAAATCCTAGAGGACATGCTGCGAGCCTGTGTTCTCACCTATGGATCCAGTTGGGAAGAAAGTTTGCCATATGCCGAGTTCGCTTACAACAACAGTTACCAAGCCAGCTTACAAATGGCACCTTTTGAAGCATTGTATGGACGGAGGTGTCGTACCCCATTAAATTGGTCAGAGACAGGTGCAGTCGTATCTTCGGCCCAGACATGCTCAAGGAGGCCGAGGAGAAAGTTAAACAGATCAGGGACAGACTCAAGACCGCTCAAAGCCGACAAAAGAGCTATTACGATCGAAAACATCGTGAGGTCAGCTTTGAACCCGGTGAATATGTATACCTACGAGTGTCTCCTATGAGAGGCCTGCAACGGTTCAAAATTAAAGGGAAGCTAGCCCCAAGATTTATTGGACCATTCTGTGTGATTGCACGGAGGGGCACAATAGCCTACCAGCTAGACCTACCGAAAGAGCTGTCAGACGTCCACGACGTGTTCCACGTCTCACAGTTGAGGAAATGTGTGAGCAACCCGGAGAAGCATGTATCTCATGAGAGCATTGATGTGCAACCAGACCTCACCTACAGAGAGCGGCCAGTAAAGATTTTGGAAGAGTCTGAAAGGAGGACCCGTCAGAAAACAACTAAATTTTTCAAGGTTCAGTGGAGCAATCACACCGAGGATGAAGCTACATGGGAAAGAGAAGATTTTCTTCAGGCAGAGTACCCACATCTATTTGAGGATCAGCAGAAATCTCGGGGACGAGATTTTTCCTAAGGGGGTAGGTGTTGTGACACCCACAAATTATATCTGGTTTTTTTCAAACTTTTATCTTGATTTGAGGGAGGTTGTTTAAATTTTTCTTCTAAAGAACTCTCCCTCTCAAAAAATTTCTTTTATGACAAATATTTTGTTTGGTTTCATCCAAGACTTGGTCTTTGGTCTTGGAGGTTTTTCATCTCATGTTGACACAAATGTTTTTCATTTGGGGAAATTTTTTGAAAATCTTTTGAAATAATCCTATGGCATTTGGAGTGATTTTTTCCCCTTTCAAAAAATCCCCTCTTGCCATGGCATGAGTGGAAATCCCCTCCCAAAAGCCATCTCCCATCCTTGTGTCAAGATATACTTCAAATCCAGCAAGTTGAACCTCCCCATGATTTTTCTTCCATTTATTTCTTATCAAAAATATTTTCTGCCCTCTACTTTGGCTCTTGGAGATTTACAAAGGAACTACCTTTTCTCCTTTGAGTTTTGCCTCCAAACCTTTTTCCCTGGCTAGTCCTTAGAGCCCTCAACCAAGATCCATGATGATCCACTGGTCACCAGTTCAAAAGATTTCAAATTGTGCTTGCTGCAAGTTTGGACCATATTTGCCAAATTTGATGAAATTCAATTGTTTTCTCCTCCTAAAAATCTGAGAAAATTCAGGCAGCCTCTGGATGCATTGAGAGGTCACCTCACCAAGTCCCAGCTCCAGAAATTTTTTCCTTCATGCCAAATCGTTTCGTCGAACACCTGAAGGGCACTGTTTCTGTTAAGTTCAGAAGTTCAGAGATATAGTTTCAGTGAGCCACTGTCGTTTTCTTCAGAACCCCTTCTCGATCTCGCCAGTAGCCACGGTGGCGCCGTGCGCCCTGTGCTTCCTTCTTATCCCTGCGCCGCACGATCGCCTGGAAGCTTGCGGGCGTCGGCGACGAGCTGGTGGAGGTGCGCCACCCCGTGAGCGACGGCAGCAGCGCCCTTTGCGGCTGCCAGGGAGGCGCAGCGTTGGACGGCGCCGTCCAGCGCGGCCCAAGCCACCAGAGGCCACCGCGTGGCCATCCACTCACCCGTACACGCTGTCGTCCGTCGTCGTGAACTGCTAGGCGCGGAGCGCGCTCCCTGCCGCCGCCGTGCCCGTACGGCCGTTCCGTCGAGGACCGGCGTATTACACCGAGCCCGACCGAGGTTTAGCGGAGGAATGGCACCAGTGACCCTCCCTGATGATGCCTAGCCTCCTAAACCCCCTGCACAACCTCTGCCTCGCCGTAATTGCTCGCCGGAGCTATCCCGTTCACGGCCACCCCCTCGGGTCGCCTATAAAAGGAGGCCCCGAGCTCGAACTCGAACCCACACCACCTCCACACACCACCAGTACCACGCCAAGCCACTGGAAGAGCCCCGAGGGAGTCTTCTTCCCCAACTCCGGCCGCCTCGACCCGCTTCGGGATCCAGCGCGATTCACCCCCGTGCGTGCACCCCTACCTCTCAGCTCATGCCAGTAGTCTCCTAGTGCATCCACTCTTCTGACCCGCGCATCAATTTGAAGCTTGCAGCACCCACCGGAGAGCTCCAACATCGTCCGAACCACCGTTCGCCGGAGATAGGATCGCCGTCGACGTGGTGCTCGCCGACGGACAAGTCCACCACCCACCGACGCGGAAGGACCCCCTGAACCCGTAGGTACCCTCCGATCACCCTACCTCGCCGTGGTTCAACGCCGGCGACCACCGCAGCCTTCGGGCGCCGGCGAGCTCCGTTGGAAATTTTGAACCTGACGGGTGGGACCCCCCCCCCCCCCCGTCAGCCTCTCTTCTTTTCCCCTTCGAACCATTTTCTAAAGGCGCCTTCGGGCAGAATGTGTTTTCTCTCTGGGCTAACGTATTTCTTATGGAAGCGTTTTCTGGTTTTTCAAACAAGTCCCTGGTTCTTTTCTGTTTCATCACAGATTAGTCCTTGGACTAAAACCATTATATCTTTTTAACAGAAGATGCTTTTTGATTGATTCTTTTTCTGTCAGTCTTCTATTTTTGTCTAGTTTTTTATAGTATTTATTTGGAAAAAATTTGGAACAACTTTTATACACGCAACGATTTTCACGTTAGTATACGGTTTCGTTATACCGTAGGTTCCGGAGGAGGTGACGGAGCCGCGAACTTCGCCGAGCTAGACTCCGACTTCTCCGAACCAGGCAAGCATGTTTGAACCTTTGATATGATGAGTGTTTTTCATGTTTGCTTGGATGGTTTGTGCATGGCATGTGAGCATCGGTGAGTATTACGTTGCATGCATGGCAACTAACCATGTGCTTCGAAGTTACTGTGATCTTTGATGAGAGATGACCTGATCATATGGTGACATGATAGGTAGTAGGATGGTATTGTTGTAGCATGCCAGTCTTACGTCATCCGATAAACTCCGACGTTAACGTGGACTGAGCCACGTTATCGTTCTTCCCCTTTCGTGCTACCACATGTTTTCTGCAAAGAATACGGTTTAATAAGTTGCTAACCTCTTTCCTTGTACACACCAAATAGAGGGGCCGGGATGAGGGTTCCATGGCCCTGGATTAAAGCCAGTCATCCGGTCAGGGGGCATGGGTGTTTCCGGTTGGGACCGAGAGGGGGGCACCCCTTAGAGCGCGCGGTATAAATTTGATCCCATGCTACGCGAGGTTGTAGCCTCCCCGTCGCAAGGTTTTTCTTGAACGTTGCCGAGGGTGATTCCTGGCATCGGAATGTTGAGTGGGTGTGTACTGGTTAGATCTGTTTCCCCTAAAACACCATAAACGGAACTAGTCCCTTGTGGCTACTGAAATCCGTTGGCTGTGGTTAAGAGTACAAACTCTGCAGAGTCAAATCCTTCTGGGTCATCGCGCCCATGGTCAAGGACCATGGCCAGTATATCCATATCCATGTCAGTCCCTATGTCAGTCTCCGTGGTAAATCCCCGGTGAACAAGCTTGAGTGGTAAACCCGGTTGAACGTTATTCCTGTGTATGGACTAACCTTTTATTTATCTCATACCTGAATATTCCCTTGAAATGATTTAATTTCATGAGCTGCTGAAATATCAAGTTATGAAATATGAGCCCTTTATGTGATGTCGCTTAGACGTCCGACTGTGGCACTCTTGTCATTTACTTTCAATATAAGCCCTTTATGTGATGTCGCTCAGACGTCCGACAGTGGCACGCCCGTTATTTACTTTTGATATAAGCCCTTTACGTGATGTCGCTCAGACGTCCGACTGTGGCACGCACTGTCATTTATATTCCATTATAAGCCCTTTATGTGGTGTCGCCTTGACGCCCGACTGCGGCATTGTTATTTTATTTCGTACCCTTTCGAGGAGTCATTTCTGACACTCGATTGGCTTTCAGTACTACTTTGGGATTTCGGGAGGACTACCGCCCGACTTCCCTTTTATTCCCCATGCATTGCTATCTCATTGTCTGAGTGCGCTCTATTAATCCGTTCATATGCATCATGTTTACATTTGTTATATCTTATGTCCGAACTGTCTTGCGAGTACTTTCATAGTACTCACCTGGCTTGTTGATTTGGCCAGATGTTGACGAAGGCGATCTCATGGATGAAGAGTTTGATAGTGAGTCCGACGCCTAGAGGAGTCCCAGTCAGTCCCGTGCGATCCTGGATATTGGTCACTTGTATTATATACGCTTCCGCCACCCACAATAAGAATCCTCGAGCCTCACTCCGACGCTCGATGAGCTGTTAGATTTAGGAGTCATGTCACCCACTTCACGGTGACATATTCATCACCACTTTTATTCCGAGTCAGTAGTTATGCCACCCTACCCATTGTGTCATATCCGCCTTTATGTATAATATCGGCGTGCTTGTAATAAATTGTTGAGCAGTCTCCGCTCAACCTTGTATTATATTTAGTACTCCTGGATTTTTCTGTAATCAAGAAATTGTCTACCAGTAAGAAGGATTTTCTCTACTGGTCCGTTAAGGAGATCGGTTTCTCAATAAATGTTTTATTGGAAAAACCGGTCGTGACAAAAATTCTTTTATTTTTACCTTGTCCAAGACGTACATAGCTAGTGCCATATCCCGTGGTTTACCTTCATCTTGCACCTGCAAATCCTTTCTGATACCCAAGTGTGTCAAATCAATCCTAGATTTTAAGGTATCTTTCGTCTTGCCTTCAATATTAAGAAGTGTGCCGATAATGCTGTCACATATATTTTTCTCGATGTGCATCACATCAAGATTATGCCGCAGATCCAAATCTTTCCAATACTCCAAGTCCCACAAAGTGGACCTGCGGGTAAACAATAATCTCTCTTCTGCCCTGCCACGCTTCCTTTTCCCGCTACCATTATCAGGATGGTTTCCTGGTGTAATATGCCTGACCTTCTCTAATTCCACTTGCAACTCATCGGCGGTGAGCCTCTTTGGCGCATCCCGGTTTTCATGCTTTGCATTGAACACATGTCTTCGGTATTTTCTAGGATGCGGCTTGTCCTTGGCAAGGAAACGGCGGTGTCCAATGTAACAGATCTTGCTAAGTATTGCGTATGACAGCGGATTCCTGTCACAGCGAACACATGCATTGTAACCATGTGTCGTTCGCCCTGACATAGTGCCCAAAGCCGGATAATCATGGATGCACCAAATTATAATAGCACGCAGAAAGAAACCAGCTGGTGGGCTGCTATATAGGTCTCGAGTGAGAACACCCCTCCATAGCTGTTGAAGTTCCTCCACAAGAGGCTCCATGAACAAATCAAAATCCTTTCCAGGACTTTTTGGACCTGGGATGAGCAAGGCCATCATGTAGTTTGATTCTTTGGTGCAGACATTTGGAGGCATGTTGTAAGGGATAACAAGCACTGGCCACATGCTATATGTGGCGCTCTGGTGGCCAAATGGGTTAAATCCATCCGAAGCTAAGCCAAGTCTAATGTTTCTCGGGTCAGCAGCAAACGTTTCGTGCTTCTAATTGAAGCTTTTCCACTCACTACCATGATATGGATGGCTCATTACATTCTGATCTCTGAAATCCTGGTTCCTAGAATGCCACAGTACATCCTCTCTTTTTTCAGCATCATGAAACAACCTCTGCAATCTTGGTGTAATTGGAAAATGTCTCAGAACATTATGAGGAATCCTCTTCACAGCATCGCCATCTTTCCATCTTGATGATTTGCATTTCGGGCATTCACTTAAGTTGGCATAATCCTTCCGAAAAAGAACACAATTATTCAACATGGATCATATCATATCCAATTCCAACTGCACGATGGAAATTCTTCATTTTACTGTAGGTGTGTGGCAGCTCAGACGCATCTGGGAAAGCTTTGCGGAAAGCAGCCAACATCGCATCGAATGATTTGTTGGTCATCCGCTCAGATGTCTTAACCTGAAGAAAGGTGACCATAGCTGAGAATAGTGACAGCTTATTTCCTGGGGTGACTGCCACGTTGCATTGTTCCAACATGCGGGCCCACCGTTTTTCTTCTGCAGGTGAAAGTTCACGGAATGCACGAGCATTTCGTACCATTGTTTCAATGTTGGTCAAACTCACTGGCTCCGCCACCACCTCCTCCTCCTCCTCTTCCACCTGAGCATCAGGCAGATCAAGATGGTGATCTGCTGCTTCCACGTAGTCAATAACATTGACGTTCACAGCTTCACCATGATGAACCCACCTAGTATATGTGACCGACATCCCATACAAGTGTAGATGATTTGGCACAGTTGACTGGGGTCTTGTAACTGAATTCATACAACTGCTACACGGGTAGAGCACATCTGATTTCAGACCACCGTACTCAGCTCTGATAAAGTTCATGAAGTTTTCAACCCCCTCGGCATGTGCAGCGGAGAATCTTCGAGCAGAAGTTATCCAAGTCATGTCCATCTGTTAGACATACAAATTAGTTCTTCTACTACATATTACAGGAAAAACATATATGCTTTTTTATGAAGTCCAGAAGAAAATACCTAGGTCGATGTCTAAAGCTATGGCAAGATATTTGGACGAGCAGATCTAAGTAACGAAATATATGTAAAGCTAATTCAGCAAACAGATTTGAGTGCTAAATTATGGCAGGCTATTTCAGCAGCCAATGAGGCCAAGCACACAGCCATCGAACTATCGAAGGCCATCGCAGCAACAAAGATCGAGTATAAAACGGTGTAGAGCTATTTCACCTAACAGATTGGCTACTCCTCATTTAAAGAATGCAGCGTCAGCCTCCCGACATGATTCTCAAGAAACAGCAAGGCTAGATGAAGATAGTGAACGTAGCTCTGTAGTTGATTACCGCATTTCCCCTACACTAGCATCGCAGGTGCTTGCTCTAACTTGGCAGCGTGATATGTGGTTGCATGTTGCATATGGTGTCTAGATTGTAATTCTTCCAATCTGGTTAAACTGCATGTGCTATTCTGCTTAGCTTATACATTATACCTGTTAATGTGACATGCCTTCCTGTATTTAGTACATAGTACATCTGTCTATTAAGCATGTCCTCACATAAAACTATTGTTTTTTGTATCCCGCATAAATCAATATGACGAGACACCTTCAGTATATGCAGTGTGATATTAGTTGCATCTTTGATATGATTTATAGCATGCGCTGCTTCTAATTTGTTTTTTGTTTTTTTTTTGACCTGGGCTGCTTCTAATTTGTTGAAATGCCATTTATGATGGGACACTTTTAACTTGGCAGAGTCATATTGGTTGCATCTTTCATGTGGTGTCTAGCTTGCATTGCTTCTTATTTGGTGAAATGGTTTCTGCTTAGTTTACACAAACAGTTGTGAATATGTCATGCCGTCCTGTTTTCGTATTATTCCATCCTGGAATCATGTGTTTGCCTCACATCAAAGTAGTGATTGTCAGTATAATGCACGAATGAGTTCTGAAGAGTGAATTTTATTGCTTTTTCTTGTCGGTTTTACTAGACAATTCAAAATCAATAAAGCGGAAGGAAGTTAGCAAGGCAGCAGATGAAGGTGCTCCTTCCAAATGGAGGGCCTCTACATATTCTACTCCTCCATCCCCCCAAGATGATTTCCAAGACAACACATGCATAGACACTCAACGTAGCTGTGTTGGTGATGAGCACGTCTCCCCTAGTGCACCATCATAGGTGCTCCCTCTAACTTGGCACTGTTATATGTGGTTGCATGTTATGTATGATGTCTAGCTTGTATTGCTTCTAATTTTGTTGAATTGCATCTGCTTACTTTACACATTATACTTGTGACTAAGACACGTGTTCCTGTTTCTAGAACATACAATATCTGTCTATCACACCATGTTCTTACATCAAAGTACATTTGTTCTGAAGAACTAAATTGTTATTCGTTTTTCTTGTCGGCTTGACTTAACATGGCACAGAGAAAGAGGAAGCAAGACAGAACGACAGGGAAAGGGAAGCGGAACAATCCTGCAGATTCTGCTGGTACTGATGGTGCAATAGAAGGTCAAAGTCCAGCAAAAAATTGTACCGACAGGGTATCCCATGCTACACGAGCTACAGAACAAGCCAAACAGAAACAAATAGCTGCCACCAAACAAGCTGAGACAACTCTAGTTGTTGCAACACCTTCCACAGTACCACCAGCTGCACGATTTACTCGTTCGTCAACTCAGCTAGCAGCACGTTCCCAAGCTCCCTTGCCACCTGACACTACTTCCGAAGCACTCTCAACACAAGATGAGTTGGCAAGATCAGATGAACTTTGTGAGCTTCCACAGCAAGAAGGTAGTTGCTGGAGTCAAGTTACAGTTGCATGCTTCTTTATATGTAGTCTCACAGTTTGATGTACACTAACACTTCCTATGTTTGTTGTTGGACTAGCACCTAGGCGCAAGAGGAAACAAACATCAGGGATAATGCTCGATAGGTTAACTAAATCTAGATGAGGAAGAATCGAGATCCGTTTTGAGGCAGGTTTAAAAAGGCCACGTGATGCTACAGAGTCAGCCAAGTTAGTATCATAGGCAGCGGTTGCTGTTAGGTGTCATGTATGTATCCTCCCAACATGGATTCAGTACAGGAATGACAAAGACACGAAACCCAGTTCAACACCTTCCTCGACCATTTATCTGTAAGTATGGTTATGTATGGAAACTAGTAATATCGTCTTGCTCTGTCCAATACTTTCTAGGTTGCTGATAATGAGACTCCCATAATTTTCAACAGATGAGGTTCAAGTTGGATAGCCAAGATGATGCAACCAGACAAGCTTGCACCCATGTTTTCAAGTCTGCTCTACGACAGTATCGGTATAACTTGAGGAAAACTCACTTTGAAGGCAAGGCTAATAGTGAACTTGCCCTAACATCTCAAGTGGAAAATAATATCTGATGAAGACTGGAGAGGCCTCGATAAACACTGGTCTGATCCGAAGTATCAGGTACATTATATATATATATATATATGTGTGTGTGTGTGTGTGTGTGTGTGTGTGTGTGTGTGTGTGTGTGATCAGATCACATGTAGAAGTCCTATTTACGCATGAGCCACACAAATCTATCTTCTGTAGGTGAACTGTTCAAAGAACAAGGCCAACCATACGAAAGTGAAATTCCAACAGACGACAGGATCTCGTAGCTATATTGCACACTGCGAGGCTCTTGTAATTAGCTGCTGTTTCACTCTTTTCGCTGTACCATATTATCAGATCTATATTGACTTGTTCCAAATGCAGAGGAAAGCCCGCAAGGACCAAAAAGTACCTGAACCAAATGTTGTGGAAATCTTCAAGGACTGTCACACCAGCAAGAAGAAGGGCATGACTACACCAGTCAAAGCCGCTGTTGGAAGTCCTTAATCCTCATGCCTTTTAACTACTACTTACTCTGACTTGTGCCTTGAACTGCATGGTTTGCAGCCAATGTCTATTACTCTTTTCAATTTTATACACAATTGTCTTAGCGTATTGATATCTCTCCAATGTATCTATAATTTTTGATTGCTCCATGCTATATTATCTTCTGTTTTGGACAATATTGGGCTTTATTATACACTTCTATATTATTTTTGGGACTAACCTATTAACCGGAGGCCCAGCCCAGAATTCTTGTTTTTTGCCTATTTCAGAGTTTCGCGGAAAAAGAATATCAAACGGAGTCCAAACGGAATGAAACCTTCGGGAACGTGATTTTCAGAACGAACGTGATCCAGAAGACTTGGACCCTACGTCAAGAAAGCTACCAGGAAGCCAAGAGGTAGGGGGCGCGCCTACCCCCCTGGGCGCGCCCTCCACCCTCGTGGGCTCCACGTTACTCCACCGACGTACTCCTTCCTCCTATATATACCTATGTACCCCCAAACTACCAGATACGGAGCCAAAAACCTAATTCCACCGGCGCAACCTTCTGTACCCGTGAGATCCCATCTTGGGGCCTGTTCCAGAGCTCCGCCGGAGGGGGCATTGATCACGGAGGGCTTCTACATGAACACCATAGCCTCTCCGATGAAGTGTGAGTAGTTTACCTCAGACCTTCGGGTCCATAGTTATTAGCTAGATGGCTTCCTCTCTCTTTTTGGTTCTCAATACAATGTTCTCCCCCTCTCTTGTGGAGATCTATTCGATGTAATCTTCTTTTGCGGTGTGTTTGTTGAGACCGATGAATTGTGGGTTTATGATCAAGTTTATCTATGAACAATATTTGAATCTTCTGAATTCTTTTATGTATGATTGGTTATCTTTGCAAGTCTCTTCGAATTATCAGTTTGGTTTGGCCTACTAGATTGATCTTTCTTGCAATGGGAGAAGTGCTTAGCTTTGGGTTCAATCTTGCGGTGTCCTTTCCCAGTGACAGTAGGGGCAGCAAGGCACGTATTGTATTGTTGCCATCGAGGATAACAAGATGGGGTTTATATCATATTGCATGAGTTTATCCCTCTACATCATGTCATCTTGCTTAAAGCGTTACTCTGTTCTTATGAACTTAATACTCTAGATGCATGCTGGATAGCGGTCAATGTGTGGAGTAATAGTAGTAGATGCAGGCAGGAGTCGGTCTACTTGTCTCGGACATGATGCCTATATACATGATCATGCCTAGATATTCTCATAACTATGATCAATTCTGTCAATTGCTCAACAGTAATTTGTTCACCCACCGTAAATACTTATGCTCTCGAGAGAAGCCACTAGTGAAACCTATGGCCCCCGGGTCTATTTTCCATCATATTAATCTTCCAACACTTAGCTATTTTCGTTGCCTTTTATTTTACTTTGCATCTTTATCACAAAAATACCAAAAATACTATCTTATCATATCTATGAGATCTCACTCTCGTAAGTGATCGTGTAGGGATTGACAGCCCCTTATCGCGTTGGTTGCGAGGATTTATTTGCTTGTGTAGGTGTGAGGGACTCGTGTGTAGCCTCCTACTGGATTGATACCTTGGTTCTCAAAAACTGAGGGAAATACTTACGCTACTTTGCTGCATCACCCTTTCCTCTTCAAGGGAAAACCAACGCAGTGCTCAAGAGGTAGCACGTATCATTGCACCTTACAAGGTTTAAAAGAGAGGAGTGATGTTCCTTTGATCTTGACCTATAATCTAGTTCCGTGCTGGACTTGCCCACACAACGTTACAATTGCCTGTTTGTCTGGTCCCAGTTGTTTTGTGATATGAATGATGTCATACTATGCTTACCGTATTATAAACTTTGTCTCTTTATCCTTAGCCCTCAATACAATGTGAAGAAATAGACAATACATTAGCGATGGTACATGGTCATATGTTTGGAACCTGGTTTTATTATGTACTTTGCAATAAAATACAACTATTATTTTACATGGGTTCACCAGAATAAGTTCTGTATATAGACCAAAGCTATTTTGTTTGGTTTTACTGCCTCCTTAATATCTTCTATTTGGTACTACTAATGTAAAACCACAACTTGAGCGAGCTATGGAAAAAATGGTGGGACTGCCACCTTCTGAAGGTGGCGAGGCAACTATAATCGCAATGTCAGCTCTTGCTGCAGTGGGTCAGTACCTGTCCACTAACAGTGCCAAAAGCACGTTCCTGCGTAATACTTGGTTGGTTGTTAAGGCAATATCGTCCAAACTGCCTCATGATCAAGATATACAAGCTCAAAACAATGTTGTGTCTGCGCTCCAGACACAAGTCCATTCCCTAACAGAGACCCTTTGTGAAACAAGGAGAGACATTGTTCGATGTTGTCAAGATATGCATGGTTTTGAAACCAGACTATCAGACATTTGCTATGTTGTTCAAGAGCCTAGGAGAACTGAAGGCCAAGGTTATGGTGCTCCATCGGACAATACAACATGAAAACATAACAGTCAGGTCAAATGAACTGAGCTTCTGAACTTCTGGTGGTGCATTTATCTGCTAGACTGTTAACTTTTATGCCAACCTTCCTTTTGTTTTATAGTTGTAATTTGTTTTGGTGCGATACAAAATTTGTTCTTAACGTGCAGCCACCGGCTGAAGAAAACAGCAAGCCATTTTTGCATAGTGTAGGGTGTTCCCTATATTTGCACTGGTGGCGAACTTTGATGCCCACCGGGTGTAGTTTACATGGGCCTCCTACGGGCCATAGAAACAATGGGCCTTCTAAGGGTCGTAGAAACAATGGGCCTTCTACATGGCGTAGAAACAATGGGCCTTATACGGGCCATAGACACAATGGGCCTTCTATGGGTCGTATCATCAATGGGCCTTCTACGGGCTTATGATCGGTTGGCCAAACATGGGCCAACAACAGACCAGATTATGGTCGTAAATGGGCTAGAGTTGAAATCGTCCGTTCATCGGCCGACCATAATGGGCCGTCATTAATCGGCCGTATTTTGATGACGCTATCAAAACGGCCCAACGTATTAACGGGCCACAAACGGGCCGACTGTAACCACGGGCTGAATTTGGCCCACAAGCAGAAAATGACAGTAACGGGCCGTAAGTAAACGAATGTGGAAATGAGCCCAAGAATAAATGGGCCCCGAGAAGGCCGAAAGATAACATGGGCTGGAAACGGCCCAACTGAATAATGGGTCGTTAATGGGTATAAAGTGATACACTGTTCATTACGGGCCAGTTTCACCACAGGCCATTAATGGGTATAAAGTGATACACTGTTCATTATGGGCCAGTTTTACCACGGGTCGTTAATGGGCCGAGAGTAATAAGGGCCTCATATGGGCCGAAAGACGTCATGGCCATACATGGGCCGGAAGTTAAAATGGGCTGGAATTATATTGGACGGCCCAGATGACGCTACTAGGCCTAATTCGGTTAGGCCGTAAACGGGCCCTAGGTTAGCGGGCTGTAAATGGGCTATATGCGAACAGGCCGTTAACAGGCTTGCCATGGGCCGGCCCGCAACCTTTTGACCAAGTCAAACGGGCCGGCCTTTTCACAGGAATTGGCCTCTGTTGGGCCATGCCATGTGTCGACGTATCATAGGCGCTTTGTGTCCAATGAGTGGATGACATCTGTCCCAACGGTGAGCTGACACATGTTTCCTCCAGCCAATGATGATTTTACACGTGGAAAATCCCCATTGGTCGGGGTTGTTAATGCGTTATCGGATCCAAAACCGAACCCGATAGCTTAACGGCGTTCCGTTACGGTGGATGCCACGTGTCGGTCACCCTTGACGAAAGCACTTCTGTGACGCGCGATTTATCGTCATGGAAGTGGACACTTCCGTGATGATAATTTTGGTAATGTCATGGAACACTTCTACTACAGCACAGGTATGACTATCTTGATTCTGTCATAAATTTGTCATGGATGTACATGCATGACAGAAAACGTGACCCACTGTGACAAACACGTATCATCACGGAAGTGTCTTTTTTTTGTAGTGGTGGTAGTGGAGTTGCTTCTAACAAATGGTGGGAGAGGCTTGCTAGACAAACAGAGGGCACGCCTGCAATATCAATAAGAGAGGGGATGGATTCCTGTCTGTGCACGTGCGTGTGAGAGACGGGTCAGGAGGCATGCACGAATGATGAGGGGGGACGATATGGCTGTGGTAAGCAGACGTAACTACATGGGAAGATCAATCGTCCTCTGTCAGAGAAAGGAGAGACATAACTTGTGAGGTACATCGATCGATGGGTGGGGGGAATAGTTAAAGTCGACCTAGGTATATGTAGGGAGATCGATCGGTATACATGCATGTATGTGTTAGAAGCAAATAAGGCCCGGGGAGAAGGATAGAGAGAGAGAGGGATGCATCTAAGAGGTGGTGCGAGAGGCATACTATATCGAGGGGAAGGAGTGTGCGAGTATGAGATCGATGAAAAGAGTGGTGGGAGTGAGGCATGGACAGTGAGAAGAGAAGAGGGGAAGCTTGTGTTTGTGGTAGGCACACCTGGCTAGAGAGGCACATCGATCGATGTGTGCCGTAAAGAAGGAGCTGGGGGGCCCACACACACCGTGGGTGAACGACCTAAAGTGAAAAGACGAATTTGTGCGATGGAGCTAGAGAATGCTGAGGGAGGGTGAGAGGGATGCGGGCGTGTGCATGCACGAGAGAAAGTTAGCGCTAGCTACAAAGATAAGAGGATTGTGTGGGTGTAAAAGACAAATAGAGATCATAATTCATTATAAATAGCGAATTCGGATATTTGAAGAATTTATCATAGTGTTTTAAACCGACGCATGCGTGAATATATATAACGGTGATACATGGTGTGGTTATGAACATGTTATACTACATATAATATATTTTATTTCTACTCTTATAAAAAAACAGAGTTGTTGATGATGGTGTGCCTGCCATCCTGCAATATAGGTTGTCCGATTTATATCTGACGGATAGGAAGGAAACTATGGCAATTTTGAAAAAAGGTACCCACACCCCTCTCTATATTTGCAAATAAGGCCTTCCCTTGATCATGTTGATGTTCCGTGGAACGCATGGGCATCTTGCTAGTACTACATATAATATATAGAACATTGATTATAATTTGGGCTAATGTGTGGCTTTTGCAGCTCAGGGCTAAATACTTGTCATAGTGTAGGGGGCAGGGCACTATACTTTGTGTGATAAACACGGTGTACGTATGGAACATGGTTTAGATTATGAATATATAGTTAGTACATCAAATGTACTATTATTTGGAATCAACATCAAGTGTATTGAAAAAATTGAATTCGAGTTCATATAGTACACATAGTTCATATCTATCTCTATTGTAATCATGTGGTGTGTTGTTAAGGTAATACACGAATGATGGTTGAAGTTGGCAACAATCATGATTATAGATTCTTATTGAAATAGAGAAATGAATTCAAATTCAGTTCGAATTGCAGCGGTAGTATAAACATTTGGAATGCACTAAAATGTTGGTATGAGTAGATTACATGCATTATACAGCCAGCACAAAAATTTAATTGGACATAACATGGATTCATACTCCCTCCTTCCATCTATATAGGGCCTAATGCGTTTTTTAAGACCGCCTTTGACTATTGACAAGATTAATAGTACATGACATGCACAATGTGAAAATTATATCATTGAAAGCTCCTTTCACACACGAATTTAACGGTGTGCTTTGTGTAAGTTGTTTTTGACCTGGAAGACTGCAGGGCTTACACCCACAACATTTTATTAAAGCTGGAAAAAAGGTACAAAAGGTTCTTCAAGGAGAGGAACAAAACAGAAAAGAAAAGACTATACAAGGTAGGCTACACTAAGCTAAAAAGAGAAGCACTAGGGGCTAAAGCTATGAAAAGAAAAGAAAAGAAAAGAACATCCGTGGTACACCTCAAGGAGGCAGGAAGTCAATCCATTTGAGCAGAGCATCCCTATGTCTGGTCTTGATCCTGTGGGATAGGAGAGTGATGTCATGTATAAACCCATTCCTCACTGCCTGAAAGTAGGCCTGATATGCCTGAAGGCTCTATCATTCCTGACTTTCCAAATGTTCCACCATGCAAGGAAGACTACTTCTGAGAAGAAGGGTTTATTAAAATCCTTCCTGGCGTGTAAGGCAATTTGCACCATGTCATTGCTATCCAACCAGGTTACTTGGAGATAATTCCAAATTCTCATGCTAAAGTTGCATTGGAAGAAAAGGTGGTTCCTGTCCTCAAGCACTCCAGTTAGGCAAAGAACACACTCAGGCCCATCATTAATTCTCCAATGCCTGCGCTGCATCATATCCTTGGTGTTGACTCTGTCCATAATGATAAGCCAGGCAAACATTTTAATTGTCATGGTACAGCAACTTTTCCAGACCCAACTCAGTATGGGATTGATAAGCACTGGTTGATGAACAAAATCATAGTACTTCTTTGCTGTATAT
Source organism: Aegilops tauschii subsp. strangulata (assembly GCF_002575655.3). Taxonomy (NCBI): domain Eukaryota; kingdom Viridiplantae; phylum Streptophyta; class Magnoliopsida; order Poales; family Poaceae; genus Aegilops; species Aegilops tauschii. The sequence continues at coordinate 495,342,833 of NC_053039.3, forward strand.
TCAGCTTTCTTCCCATGCCTCCAAGCCCAGGTGTCATTGCAATCAATGTCCAGGGAGATCTCAGCCAAAATGCCTGATAGTTGGTTAAACTCCCTAAAAGCCAATTAAGACAGAGGCAAAGAAAACATATGTTGTAAATCACCTGCTTGTAACACTTCGATAACAGAGAGATTCTTCTGCAGACAGAAAGAGAAGAACCTTGGAAATCTGTCTTGAAGAGGAATGCATGAGTTATTAATCTCCCAATGATCAGACCAGAAGAGCACTATATCTCCTCTTCCAACTGTAACAGAAGTAACAGCCCTGAATTTGTCCATTAATTTGCAGATATCTCTCCACCAGAAAGAACCACATAGGATAGTGTCATGAGGAACTCTCTGAAAGTAATAAGAGTCCCAAACCAAGTGAACCCATGGTACATCTGCTCTGTTATAAAATTTGTTGAGGTATTTAATAAGCAGGGCATCATTTTGCAGACCCAGATTGAGTATTCCAAGTCCTCCCTTAAGTTTGGGCCTGCAGACCAGGCCAGGCAGCCAAAGAATGCCCCTTCTCCTGACCATATTTCCTCCATAGACACTGCCTCTGAATTCTTTCCAATTGCCTCAGGATACCATGTGGTATTGACAGACTACAAAGGAAATATATGGGCAGTGAGGAGATAACAGAGTTTACTAGCTGCAACCTGCTACCTTGGGGCAGAAACCATGAGCTAGCAGTTAGCCATCTTTCCATGCAGTCTACTAAAGGTAGTAGATCAATAATTTTGGGCCGAGTTGTACCCACAGGCAATCCCAAATATGTGAAAGGCATTGAACCTAACTGACAACCAAATTGTGTAGCAAGAGCAGAGGCAACAGTGGTTTCCACATTAATTGGGTACATTGAAGATTTGTGGAAGTTAATCTGCAAACCAGTTGCCAAAGAAAATGAATTCAATACTACTTTCAGAACCTCCAATTGAGCTGTATCAGCAGACACAAAAAGCAAGGTATCATGTGCATACTGCACCACTGGGTAGTCAGGATCATGTGTTGCCAAAGGCAAAGAAAGTAAGCCACGACGCAGAAGACCATTAATCATGGTCTGCAAAAGGTCAGCAGCAATCACAAAGAGCAGAGGTGCGATAGGATCACCTTGCTTTACACCACACTTACATTTGAAGTGATTTCCAGGTACACCATTCAACAAAATGGAAGAAGTTGCAGATGACAGCAGCTGCTGAACCTAGGTGATCCATTTGTTGTCAAAACCATTTGCCACCAGGATCTTTATAATTGCCTCATGCTGAATAGAATCAAAAGCCTTTTCAAAGTCAAGCTTGAGCAATATGATTGGCTTTTTTGATTGGTTGCACTGATGGATATACTCAAAGGTCCAAGCAATACAATCCTGAATTGTTCTTGACTTAATAAATCCATACTAATTTTTATGAACACATTTGGTGATTTCTTCCTGAAACCTATTAGCTGCAAGCTTAGTGAGAAACTTCAGCCCCACACTGGTCAAAGAAATTGGCCTAAAGTCTCCAACAACCTCAGGTGTTTGCTTTTCAGGGATCAAAGTAATGAAGGCCTCATTGAGGTTTTCCAAATGAGCAGTGCCAGCATGAAATTCCTTCACCAGCCTAATGAAATCACTTGAAATAATAGGCCAACACCTCTTCATAAAAAGCCCATTAAAGCCATCTGGCCCAGGTGCCTTATCAATGGGTAAATCTTTAATGACATGTTCAATTTCTTTTACCTCAAAAGGTTTTGTGAGCACCTCAAGCCCCTGCACTTTTGGAATAAGAGAGATAATGTCATTGCCCAACAAAATTGGTTTGATAGTTCCCATTCTACTCTTGAAAGTCTCCAAAAATTCCTTGGCCATCTTCCCATGATCTGAAGAAATTGTACCATCAGACAGCTGCAGGCTAGCAATAGAATTCTTCCTATATCTCTCAGTTGCCATGGCTTGGAAGAATTTTGAGTTTTCTTCTCCCACTTTGATGTATCTAATAGTGCATCTTTTCCTCTAGTATAAAAACTGCAAATGCAGAAGGTGCTCATGATGCATCTTCACCACCTTCCTGAAATTGGATTCAGTTCTAAACAAGGGCCTTAGATCCTCCAAATTATCTAACCAGAGGATAACCCAATTGCACTTCTCAATCAGTGTTTTAATATGGGACAGACCCTTCTGCCATTTCTTAAGTGCAAACCTCAATGATAACAATTTGTCCACAATAATTGCTGAGATATGAGTTTTGTCAAAAGTTTTGTTCCAAACCTCCTGTACACATTCCATAAAGCCAGGTTGATGCACCCAATAGTTTTCAAATCTGAAAATATGAGCCTTTGGGATGGTGGTGCAGTTGGAAATTACACAAGGAACATGATCTAAGGCAGTTTTAGCAAGAGGTGTGACTTGTGTATTGGGATACTGGCTGATCCAACTAGCAGAGGTAAAAAACCAATCCAATTGTTCAAGGAGTGGAATATTCTGCATGTTAGACCAGGTGAATCTTCTTCCCTTGAGAGGTAGTTCCAACAGACCCTAATGGCCTATGATCTCATTGAAGATGAAAATATCATAGACATCTCCACCAGGAAGATTTCGATTATCCATAGATCTTATGAAATTGAAATCTCCCAACAGCATCCATTTCTGCTCATGTTCTACTTGGAGATTGTAGAGCCAATTAACAAACTCATCTCTCATTACACCCTGGCAAGGCCCATAAACATTTAGCAAAAACCATTGATCATCATTATGCACAGATTTGAAGCTGATCACAATACCAAAGGGTTTAACTTCTATTAAAGTACCCAAAAAAATATCAGAACGCCACACAGTCAAAATGCCACCAGAAGCTCCTCTTGAGGGAGATTCGATGAACTGATCAAAACCCGCAGGGCAAATGCTCTTTATTAAATTACGAGAGCAATCAGAGAGCTTAGTTTCTTGCAAGCACACAACTGCACTGACTTTCAGTCACTTTCTCTCTAACAGAACGCTGCCGTGTTTCAGAATTCAATCCATGGACATTCCAACAAAGTACCTTCCAGTTACGCATGGGCATTCGATTCATAAAGTAACAAATAAGAGTGCAGAAGAAACAGTATGACATGCAATGCCATACATCCCAAGTCATAGCAGACCAAAAGCACCCAGTCTCGACCATACTGCATAAGTTTTTGAATGACATAAAAGAAAGCAAATTTGACAGGCTCGCTACACCTAGATAAAGTTTTAAACATCAACATTCAAGCACTGGGGGAGGAGGAGTCATCCTTGGGATTAGCCGTAAGCTTATCCCTAGATAGCTGCTTGGGATCGATTTCCAGCTCCGCACCGATGGCTTGCAGCACCTTGAGAGGCGTGTGTGGAGGAACATCTTCAGACTTGTCGTTGCCACCTGCATCTTCAGTAGTGGGCTAGGCCTTCGCTTCTATGGGCTTGGAACGAGGACGCCTTTTAGTGGGCTGAAGGGAGAGTTGCTCAAAGATAACAGGTTTAAAACCATCCAGCTTTGCCGCGCTTCTCGTACACCTTCTCACCGAAGTGTCCACCAAGGGGGCAGAAGTCTTCCTTCTCCCTCTCTGATTCTTTTGCTTGTTCTGCGATTTAGCTGTAAAAACCACAAAAGAGGAAATAGAGATCTCCTCTGAGCCACCAGGCACCACATCTTCAGGCACAGCCTCTCCAGTCATAGCATGTGCAGATACATCATTACTAGTACCTGATAAAACATCCTCAAGTAAACCTCCAAACAAAGATCTGGCAACTGGGCGTTTAGTCACAAAAGATTTTCTATGAGGTAGAATGCTGGGCAATCTTGGCACCAACAGAGACATCCTCTGGGAATCATCAAATGCAATGGACCACGTGCACTTTGAATATGTAACTGTACCCAGGGGCTTAAAGAAGATAGACCTGAGCACATCCTTGATAGAGAAATCAGACATCAAGTTTTCAAATGATCTCTTCCAGATCATCTCAGGAGGGATTGGAGGCCCAGCCACAATCATGGCCATCCCAATGAAGATCTAGTGATGCTGTATGACAGGTGGCTGATATGGAACAATAGCCAAAGGATTTTCCAAAACGGCAGGCTGCTCTTGGACCTGTAAGTGTTGCTCAGGCATAGGGTGGTGTTGGTGCTGCTGTTCAATCTGAATTTGCTGCTCAACTGACCCAGAACCCTCTGGCTGATCAATAACTATTGAAACTTGGTCTTGATCCGGCACAGCAGGCTGTGGGGGATGATCGAGCTCCTGATCATTGTCCCCCCAATGTGCATTTTCCCAACCATCATCTACAATGTTTTTTGGTGGCGGTGGAGGGGCAACAGGTGCATCATTCCACCCCAACATTGGATATGGAGGAAGAACAAAAGGTAGATTATCACGCAGTAAATGTCCAGGCATAGGGTGAGGGTTGCCATCCAAAGGCATTGGATCCTCATCATTTGACATCTGATCAGTGAAATCTGCCCCTAGCATATAACAAGCAGCCGTCCAAGAAACCTGAGCTCCCCCCCCCCCATTCAGCATAATCTCCAAAGAGTACATCTCGTGGCACCAGAGGCGTGTCAGGAAAGCTTGCCTCAACCAAAGTATCAACCAAGTACGGATCTTCACTATCCCAAGAGTGAAATTTCCCAAAAGTGCCTACTGCTTGCGAGATATACTCCGTTGTGCGGTAATCTAGAGGAATACCAACGAACATGAGCCAGCCCTTACGAAAACCATGATTCCCGTTGAAGTTCTCTCCCTCATCATGTTTCATGAATCTAACGAAACGATCATTGCCCAGAGGAAACGGAGCATGCTGAATCAACGTATATCTGACAAAAGGATCCCGAACCTGGAATAAACCAACCCCATGAAACCATGGTTGAGCAGAGCGGACCAGAGTACCTCTGTTCTGAAGAAACTGAACAATCTCTTCCCTTACTGGCCCGAGCAGTCCTTCTGGTGCAGGCATGACCTCAGCAACCATGTAATCTTCACGGCGACGGGGGGACGAGCTGCTGGCGTGAAGAAGGTGAGTGGAGACGCCGATCCCCACCATCGATGATGTGGTGGCCAGCCGGCACAAGGCGATGTGGGTCGAGCTCGAAGTTCGCCATGGCCGGCGGCAGCATAGATGAGTTGGGGTTTTCTTTGGAAGGAAGAGGAGGATATTGGAGCAATGTGGGCGGTGTCGGATTTCGGGTTCCGGCAAAACCCTTGAGGTTCGAACACTGGGGTGCCCACGAAGATCTCTCTCTCCCTCAATGGCTCGCTCGCTCAAGGATCCACGGCCTAGCTCGACGAACTCGAAGAACACGGGGACACAAGATTTATACTGGTTCGGGCCACCGTTGTGGTGTAATACCTTGCTCCAGTGTGGTGTGGTGGATTGCCTCTTGGGCTGAGGATGAACAGTTACAAGGGAAGAACAGCCTCCCGAGGAGAGGTGTTCTTGTGCTTGGTGAGCTGGTGGGTGTGAGGATGGAATGGATCCGATCCAAGATGATTTGCCTCCTACGGTGGTGGCTAGTCCTATTTATAGAGGCATGGGTCCTCTTCCCAAATATTGAGCGGGAAGGGATCCCACAACGGCCAAGTTTGAAGGGGGACAGCTAGTACAAGTTATCCTGACAAAAGTAGTCTTCGCCTGCCAAAGGCTCTGGTGGTGACGCCGTCTTGGGCTCGACGGTGACCTCTGTCCTGCCGTCCTGCTGGTCTTGGTCTCGTTGCACCGATATGGAAAGCTTTGCCTGATGCCTCGGGACTCCTCACCTGCGCTTGCCTCTTTAGCACCAAAGAGGAAACGAGGACACTGCGCGCGCTGGCGCCTGCCTGGTGCCCACCTGGCGCCGGTCGTCATGGCTTGCGTCACAGGAACCTCGCGAGGTGCCCCTTGCCTTGATCTCTCCGCCCCTTGCGAGCCAGCCTGGTGAGGCCGCCCCTGAGGAGGTCTTGTGTCGTCCGCCTCGTGAGGCTTGGCCCCTCGCGAGGGTCTTGGGTGTTTGCCAGTGAACATGGGCCGTACGGGGCCGCTGGTGGAGCCACACCGTGGGCCGCAGGTAGGCAAGTCTGGGGACCCCCGTTCCCAGAATGCCGACAACGTCGGCAGAGCCCGACCCCGCGCATACCTCAGCCACCGCTGACTCGACAGGAACACCAGGACGAGGCCAGGGGTGAGGGGCTACATGGCCATTTAGGCTCCTGAGTCGCGATGCTCAGGAGTCCCCCTTGACGTGCAAACAACTTACAGAAAGGAGATGAAGGAATAGGCCTTAGTGTTCTACATCGGCAGGGCCCGACCCCGCGCATAACTCAGCCACCATTAGGCCATCCGGAACACCAGGACGGGACCAAGGAGTGAGGGGCTACATGGCCAGTTAGGCTCCTGAGACGCGATGCTCAGGAGTCCCCCTTGACGCTCAAACGACCTTTGGGAAGGAAATGCAAGAGCAGGCCTTAGCGTTCTGCGTCGGCAGGGCCCGGCCCCGCACATACCTCAGTCGCCGCTGACTCGATCGGAACACCAGGACGAGGCCAGGGGGTGAGGGGCTACGTGACCAGTTAGGCCCTTGGGTTGCGATGCCCAAGGGTCCCCCTTGACGTACGAACAGACCTCATACCTATCCTCGCCGGGCTTTCGTTCGGGAGGGGCGCGCGACGACCAGGTCCGAGGGACCTAGTGGGGCGTACGTCAGGCGTGACCGGAGCACAGCCCCCGTGCCCAGCCCCCTCGCGCTACCCTCCCGAGGGCAAAGCAGCGCGGTGAGGCTAGGCACTGAGCTCAAGGGCTCCCTGAGGTTGATACGGCCATGGGGCCGCCCTCAGTTGTTTATCACCAGCGCGGAGCATAGCGCTTCCGCACTTGCACGGGCATAGCCGCCCCTCGGCAATGTAGACTGCCAGCACGGAGCATGGTGCTTCCACTAGCACGTGGGAGGGGACTCCCTACTGCGGAGAGCCCCCGGGGTGTGTACAGCCCCGCCCTGACGCGTGACTTGCATGGTAGGGCTAGACGAGGTGTGTCTGTGGCACTCGTGAGCCAGCGCGGGACTCGCGAGGCCCTACCTCAAGGCGGGTTGCGCCTGGTCTTGGTTCTTGTTGACTGCGGTGGTCCTGCGAGATGGTTAGGCAACCTGCGCCGAATGAATCTCCTGAGGTTATCGCATGAGAAGGCCAAGCACCAACGACCCCAGGAGGTGACGTGAACGGGACCGGCTCACCAGACAGAGCTCAGCCGTTGGATTTATCAACGCTGCAGGGATGGGCCCGACCATAGACACCGTGCCTAGCCTTCTTATGTGAAAGATTCTGAAGAAAGACAATCGACGCGCAGCTCCCGCGGTGGGTGATAATCAAGCAGGTGATAATCATAGATAGATCATGCATGGAAAGCGAACTAGCTTAGGTAAATGCAGGAATGATACATGCCACTGGGTCGGACCCGAGCGGCCTGGGGATGATGCAGCCCGAGGGGCGCCGCCAGCAGAGTAAGCTAAAGACGCAAAAGGATACATGCCACAGGGACAGGCCCATGCGGCCTGGGAATGATGCAGCCCGGGGGGCGCTCCCAGCTAAATAAACTTGGAAAATGTCACCTGGTTTCGTTGTCGAGGGGATGTTGGGGTAGCTGAAGTGTTGGAGAACGTAGTAATTTCAAAAAGAAAATCCTACGCACACACAGGATCATGGTGATGCATAGCAACGAGAGGGGGGAGTGTTGTCCACGTACCCTCGTAGACCGAAAGCAGAAGCGTTAGCACAACGCGATTGATGTAGTCGTACGTCTTCACGATCCGACCAATCAAGTACCGAACGCACGGCACCTCTGAGTTCAGCACACGTTCAGCTCGATGACGTCCCACGAACTCCGATCCAGCCGAGTGTTGAGGAAGAGTTTCGTGAGCACGACGGCGTGGTGACGATGATGATGTTCTACCGACGCAGGGCTTCGCCTAAGCACCGCTACACTATTATCGAGGTGGATTATGGTGGAGGGGGCACCGCACACGGCTAAAAGATCAAGAGATCAATTGTTGTGTCTCCAAGGGGTGCCCCCCTCCCCTTATATAAAGGAGTGGAAGAGGGGGAGGGCCGGCCCTCTCTATGGCGCGCCCTAGGAGGAGTCCTACTCCCACCGGGAGTAGGATTCCCCCCCCCCTTCCAAGTAGTAGGAGTAGGAGTCAAGGAAAGGGGAGAGAGAAGAGAAGGAAGGAGGGGCGCAGCCCCTCCCCTAGTCCAATTCGGACTAGGCCTTGGGGGGCGCCCAGCCTCTCCTCTCTCTTTCCCCTAAAGCCCAATAAGGCCCATATACTCCCCGGCGAATTCCCGTAACTCTCCGGTACTCCGAAAAATACCCGAATCACTCGGAACCTTTCCGAAGTCCGAATATAGTCGTCCAATATAACGATCTTTACGTCTCGACCATTTCGAGACTCCTCGTCATGTCCCCGATCTCATCCGGGACTCTGAACTACCTTCGGTACATCAAAACACATAAACTCATAATATAACCGTCATCAAACTTTAAGCGTGCGGACCCTACGGGTTCGAGAACAATGTAGACATGGCCGACACACGTCTCCGGTCAATAACCAATAGAGGAACCTGGATGCTCATATTGGCTCCCACATATTCTACGAAGATCTTTATCGGTCAAACCGCATAACAACATACGTTGTTCCCTTTGTCATCGGTATGTTACTTGCCCGAGATTCGATCGTCGGTATCTCAATACCTAGTTCAATCTCGTTACCGGCAAGTCTCTTTACTCGTTCCGTAATATATCATCCCGCAACTAACTCATTAGTTACAATGCTTGCAAGGCTTATAGTGATGTGCATTACTGAGTGGGCCCAGAGATACCTCTCCGACAATCGGAGTGACAAATCCTAATCTCGAAATACGCCAACCCAACAAGTACCTTCGGAGACACCTGTAGAGCACCTTTATAATCACCCAGTTACATTGTGACGTTTGGTAGCACACAAAGTGTTCCTCCGGTAAACGGGAGTTGCATAATCTCATAGTCATAGGAACATGTATAAGTCATGAAGAAAGCAATAGCAGAATACTAAACGATCAAGTGCTAAGCTAACGGAATGGGTCAAGTCAATCATATCATTCTCCTAATGATGTGATCCCGTTAATCAAATGACAACTCATGTCTATGGCTAGGAAACATAACCATCTTTGATCAATGAGCTAGTCAAGTAGAGGCATACTAGTGACACTCTGTTTGTCTATGTATTCACACAAGTATTATGTTTCCAGTTAATACAATTCTAGCATGAATAATAAACATTTATCATGAAATAAGGAAATAAATAATAACTTTATTATTGCCTCTAGGGCATATTTCCTTCAGTCTCCCACTTGCACTAGAGTCAATAATCTAGATCACATCACCATGTGATTAACACCCATAGTTCACATCGTCATGTGACCAACACCCAAAGGGTTTACTAGAGTCAATAATCTAGTTCACATCGCTATGTGATTAACACCCAAAGAGTACTAAGGTGTGATCATGTTTTGCTTGTGAGAGAAGTTTAGTCAACGGGTCTGCCATATTCAGATCCGTATGTATTTTGCTAATTTCTATGTCTACAATGCTCTACACGGAGCTACTCTAGCTAATTGCTCCCACTTTCAATATGTATCCAGATGAAGACTTAGAGTCATCTGGATCAGTGCCAAAACTTGTATCGACGTAACCCTTTTACGACGAACCTTTTGTCACCTCCATAATCGAGAAACATATCCTTATTCCACTAAGGATAATTTTGACCGCTATCCAGTGATCTACTCCTAGATCACTATTGTACTCCCTTGCCAAAATCAGTGTAGGGTATACAATAGATCTGGTACATAGCATGGCATACTTTATAGAACCTATGGCTGAGGCATAGGGAATGACTTTCATTCTCTTTCTATCTTCTGCCGTGGTCGGGCTTTGAGTCTTACTCAATTTCACACCTTGTAACACAGACAAGAACTGTTTCTTTGACTGTTCCATTTTGAACTACTTCAAAATCTTGTCAAGGTATGTACTCATTGAAAAAACTTATCAAGCGTTTTGATCTATCTCTATAGATCTTGATGCTCAATATGTAAGCAGCTTCACCGAGGTCTTTCTTTGAAAAACTCCTTTCAAACACTCCTTAATGCTTTGCAGAATAATTCTACATTATTTCTGATCAACAATATGTCATTCACATATACTTCTCAGAAATGTTGTAGTGCTCCCACTCACTTTCTTGTAAATACAGGCTTCACCGCAAGTCTGTATAAAACTATATGCTTTGATCAAGTCATCAAAGCGTATATTCCAACTCCGAGATGCTTGCACCAGTCCATAGATGGATCGCTAGAGCTTGCACATTTTGTTAACACCTCTAGGATCGAAAAAACCTTCTGGTTGCATCATATACAACTCTTCTTTAATAAATCCATTAAGGAATGCAGTTTTGTTTATCCATTTGCCAGATTTCATAAAATGCGGCAATTGCTAACATGATTCAGACAGACTTAAGCATAGATACGAGTGAGAAACTCTCATCGTAGGCAACACCTTGAACTTGTCGAAAACCTTTTGCGACAATTCTAGCTTTGTAGATAGTAACACTACTATCAGCGTCCGTCTTCCTCTTGAAGATCCATTTAATCTCAATGGCTCGCCGATCATTTGGGCAAGTCAATCAAAGTCCATACTTTGTTCTCATACATGGATCCCATCTCAGATTTCATGGCCTCAAACCATTTCGCGGAATCTGGGCTCATCATCGCTTCCTCATAGTTCGTAGGTTCGTCATGGTCAAGTAACATGACCTCTAGAATAGGATTACCGCACCACTCTGGTTGACCTACGAGGTTCGGTAGTAACTTGATCTGAAGCTTCATGATCATCATCATTAGCTTCCTCACTAATTGGTGTAGGTGTCACAGGAACCGGTTTCTGTGATGAACTACTTTCCAATAAGGGAGCAGGTACAGTTACCTCATCAAGTTCTACTTTCCTCCCACTCACTTCTTTCGAGAGAAACTCCTTCTCTAGAAAGGATCCATTCTTAGCAACGAATAACTTGCCTTCGGATCTGTGGTAGAAGGTGTACCAAACTATCTCCTTTGGGTATCCTATGAAGACACATTTCTCCGATTTGGGTTTGAGCTTATCAGGATGAAACTTTTTCTTGTAAGCATCACAACCCCAAAATTTAAGAAACGACAACTTTGGTTTCTTGCCAAACCACAGTTCATACGGTGTCGTCTCAACGGATTTAGATGGTGCCCTTTTTAACGTGAATGCAGCTGTCTCTAATGCATAACCCCAAAACTATAGTGGTAAATCGGTAAGAAACATCGTAGATTGCACTATATCCAATAAAGTACGGTTATGACGTTCGGACACACCATTATGCTGTGGTGTTCCAGGTGGCACGAATTTGTGAAACTATTCCACATTGTTTTAATTGAAGACCAAACTCGTAACTCAAATATTTGTCTCCGCGATCAGATCTTAGAAACCTTATTTTCTTGTCACGGTGATTTTCCACTTCACTCTGAAATTCTTTGAACTTTTCAAATGTTTCAGACTTATGTTTCATCAAGTAGATATACCCATATCTGTTCAAATCATCTGTGAAGGTCAGAAAATAATGATACTCGCCGCGAGCCTCAACACTCATCGGATCGCATACATCAGTATGTATTATTTCCAATAAGTCAGTTGCTCGCTCCATTGTTCCAGAGAACGGAGTCTTAGTCATCTTGCCCATAAGGCATGGTTCGCAAGCATCAAGTGATTCATAATCAAGTGATTCCAAAAGCCCATCAGCATGGAGGTTCTTCATGCGCTTTACACCAATATGACCTAAACGGCAGTGCCACAAATAAGTTGCACTATCATAATTAACTTTGCATCTTTTGGTTTCAATATTATGAATATGTGTATCACTACGATCGAGATCCAACGAACCATTTTCATTGGGTGTGTAACCATATAAGATTTTATTCATGTAAACAGAACAACAATTATTCTCTAACTTAAATGAATAACCGTATTGCAATAAAGCTGATCAAATCATATTCATGCTCAACGCAAACACCAAATAACACTTATTTAGGTTCAACACTAATCCCGAAAGTATAGGGAGTGTGCGATGATGATCATATCAATCTTGGAACCACTTCCAACACACATCGTCACTTCATCCTTAACTAGTCTATGTTCATTCTGCAACTCCCGTTTCGAGTTACTAATCTTAGCAACTGAACTAGTATCAAATACTGAGGGGTTCCTATAAACACTAGTAAAGTACACATCAATAACATGTATATCAAATATACCTTTGTTCACTTTGCCATCCTTCTTATCCGCCAAATACTTGGGGCAGTTCCGCTTCCAGTGACCAGTCCCTTTGTAGTAGAAGCACTTAGTCTCAGGCTTAGGTCCAAACTTGGGCTTCTTCACTTGAGCAGCAACTTGCTTGCTGTTCTTCTTGAAGTTCCCCTTATTTCCCTTTGCCCTTTTCTTGAAACTAGTGATCTTGTTAACCATCAACACTTGATGCTCTTTTCTTGATTTCTACCTTCGCTGATCGCAGCATCGCGAAGAGCTTGGGAATTACTTTCGTCATCCCTTGCATATTATAGTTCATCACGAAGTTCTATTAACTTGGTGATAGTGACTAGAGAACTTTGTCAATTATTATCTTATCTGGAAGATTAACTCCCACTTGATTCAAGTAATTGTAGTACTCAGACAATCTGAGCACATGCTCACTGGTTGAGCTATTCTCCTCCATCTTATTGGCAAAGTACTGTCAGAGGTCTCATACCTCTCGACATGGGCACGAGTATGAAATACCAATTTCAACTCTTGGAACATCTTATATGCTCCGTGGCGTTCAAAACATTTTTGAAGTCCCGGTTCTAAGCCGTAAAGCATGGTGCACTAAACTATCAAGTAGTCATCCTACCGAGCTTTTGTCAAAACGTTCATAACGTCTGCATCTGCTCCTGCAATAGTTCTGTCACCTAGCGGTGCATCAAGGACATAATTCTTCTGTGCAGCAATGAGGATAATCCTCAGATCACGGATCCAATCCGCATCATTGCTACTAACATCTTTCAACATAATTTTTCTCTAGGAACATATCAAAATAAACATAGGGAAGCAACAACGCAAGCTATTGATCTACAACATAATTTGCAAAATACTATTAGGACTAAGTTCATGATAAATTTAAGTTCAATTAATCATATTACTTAAGAACTCCCACTTAGATAGACATCCCTCTAATCTTCTAAGTGATCACGTGATCCATATCAACTAAACCATGTCCGATCATCACATGAGATGGAGTAGTTTCAATGGTGAACATCACTATGTTGATCATATCTACTATATGATTCACGCTCGACCTTTCGGTCTCAGTGTTCCGAGGCCATATCTGTTATATGCTAGGCTCGTCAAGTTTAACCTAAGTATTCCGCGTGTGCAACTGTTTTGCACCCGTTGTATTTGAACGTAGAGCCTATCACACCCGATCATCACGTGGTGTCTCAGCACGAAGAACTTTCGCAACGGTGCATACTCAGGGAGAACACTTATACCTTGAAATTTAGTGAGAGATCATCTTATAAAGCTACCGCCGAACTATGCAAAATAAGATGTATAAAAGATAACATCACATGCAATCATAATATGTGACATGATATGGCCATCATCATCTTGTGCCTTTGATCTCCATCTCCAAAGCATCATCATGATCTCCATCGTCACCGGCATGACACCATGATCTCCATCATCTTGATCTATATCAATGTGTCGTCACATGGTCGTCTCGCCAACTATTGCTCTTGCAACTATTGCTATCGCATGGCGATAAAGTAAAGCAATTATTTGGCGCTTTCATCTTATGCAATAAAGAGACAACCATAAGGCTTTTGCTAGTTGCCGATAACTTCAACAAAACATGATCATCTCATACAACAACTTATATCTCATCATGTCTTGACCATATCACATCACAACATGCCCTGCAAAAACAAGTTAGACGTCCTCTACTTTGTTGTTGCAAGTTTTACGTGGCTGCTACGGGCTGAGCAAGAACCGTTCTTACCTACGCATCAAAACCACAACGATAGTTCGTCAAGTTAGTGCTGTTTTAACCTTCTCAAGGACCGGGCGTAGCCACACTCGGTACAACTAAAGTTGGAGAAACTGACACCCGCCAGCCGCCTGTGTGCAAAGCACGTCAGTAGAACCAGTCTCGCGTAAGCGTACGCGTAATGTCGGTCCGGGCCGCTTCATCCAACAATACCGCCGAACCAAAGTATGACATGCTGGTAAGCAGTATGACTTATATCGCCCACAACTCACTTGTGTTCTACTCGTGCATATAACATCTACGCATAAAACCTGGCTCGGATGCCACTGTTGGGGAACGTAGTAATTTCAAAAAAAATCCTACACACACACAGGATCATGGTGATGCACAGCAACGAGAGGGGAGAGTGTTGTCCACGTACCCTCGTAGACCGAAAGCGGAAGCGTTAGCACAACGCGGTTGATGTAGTCGTACGTCTTCACGATCCGACCGATCAAGTACCGAACACACGACACCTTCGAGTTCAGCACACGTTCAGCTCGATGACGTCCCTCGAACTCCGATCCAGCCGAGTGTTGAGGGAGAGTTTCATCAGCACAACGGTGTGGTGACGATGATGATGTTCTACCGACGCAGGGCTTCGCCTAAGCACCGCTACAATATTATAGAGGTGGATTATGGTGGAGGGGGGCACCGCACACGGCTAAAAGATCAAGAGATCAATTGTTGTGTCTCCAAGGGGTGCCCCCTTCCCCGTATATAATGGAGTGGAGGAGGGGGAGGGCCGGCCCTCTCTATGGCGCGCCCTAGGAGGAGTCCTACTCCCACCGGGAGTAGGATTCCCCCCTTCCAAGTAGTAGGAGTAGGAGTCAAGGAAAGGGGAGAGAGAAGAGAAGGAAGGAGGGGGCGCAGCCCCTCCCCCTAGTCCAATTCGGACTAGGCCTTGGTGGGGCGCCCAGCCTCTCCTCTCTCTTTCCCCTAAAGCCCAATAAGGCCCATATACTCCCCGGCGAATTCCCGTAACTCTCCGGTACTCCAAAAAATACCCGAATCACTCGGAACCTTTCCGATGTCCGAATATAGTCGTCCAATATATTGATCTTTACGTCTCGACCATTTCGAGACTCCTCGTCATGTCCCCGATCTCATCCGGGACTCCGAACTACCTTCGGTACATCAAAACACATAAACTCATAATATAACCGTCATCGAACTTTAAGCGTGCGGACCCTACGGGTTCGAGAACAATGTAGACATGACCGAGACACGTCTCCGGTCAATAACCAATAGCGGAACCTGGATGCTCATATTGGCTCCCACATATTCTACGAAGATCTTTATCGGTCAAACCGCATAACAACATACGTTGTTCCCTTTGTCATCGGTATGTTACTTGCCCGAGATTCGGTCGTCGGTATCTCAATACCTAGTTCAATCTCGTTACCGGCAAGTTTCTTTACTCGTTCCGTAATACATCATCCCGCAACTAACTCATTATTTACAATGCTTGCAAGGCTTATAGTGATGTGCATTACTGAGTGGGCCCAGAGATACCTCTCCGACAATCGGAGTGACAAATCCTAATCTCGAAATACGCCAACCCAACAAGTACCTTCGGAGACACCTGTAGAGCACCTTTATAATCACTCAGTTACGTTGTGACGTTTGGTAGCACACAAAGTGTTCCTCCGGTAAACGGGAGTTGCATAATCTCATAGTCATAGGAACATGTATAAGTCATGAAGAAAGCAATAGCAGAATACTAAACGATCAAGTGCTAAGCTAACGGAATGGGTCAAGTCAATCATATCATTCTCCTAATGATGTGATCCCGTTAATCAAATGACAACTCATGTCTATGGCTAGTGTCAGGACCCCGATTCCAAGTCACATCGATCTAGCCGGTAACACCTCATATCACTTTGCTGCCTCACGCACGGTATTCCCACGGGTGTCGCCTTACCATGGCCCAGGACCGTTTGCGCCTTTTGGCTCACGTATATGATAGTGTCGCTAGCATCCATATGACAGAGAACCCGGGCCGACATGACTAGTCGTGAATCCAAAGTGGCACTAACTTACGGGGACAGGCATACATGAATCAACATCGAGCATGTCGATCAGCAGCATGCGAATCCGAGCTGTAGCACTGGGCTAACAGGACTCCGGTGAACCGGGCTGTAGCAGGCTAGGCAGGACTCCGGATGTCACCGCGTGACATTTCCCCGAAGGGACAGACACAGGAACGAAGTAAATCACATACCGGCCAGTCAAGTGTTCCGGAGCAGTAGTGCTGGGCTAGCAGGACTCCGGTGAACCGGGCTGTAGCGGACTACTATGACTCACAAGACTTCATTTCCCCATAAGAGAGGCTACCAAGGATAAACAACTAGGTTGTCGGATCCCACACATACCAAGCATTTCAATCATACACACAATATGCTCGATATGTGTAAATACAACATGGCATCACAACATAACTCTACGACTCAAGTATTTATTCATTAGGCTCCGAGGAGCCAAGTATTACAAACATGGGTCTCATGACCACAACATGCAGAGCATACAAGCAACAAGCACATGCGGAAGCTTAACTTGTCTGGGTACAGACAACTACAAATGAAGAAGGCTGAGAAGCCTGACTATCTACAAGACCCTGCCGAGGGCACAAGATCGTAGCTGAGGTAACAAGCTAAACATCAAAGTCCACGCGGAACTACTAGCGAGACTGACGTCTCTCTGCAAAAACATAAAATAGGCAAACGTGAGTACAAATGTACCAAGCTAGACTTACATCAGAACTAACTACATATGCATCGGTATCAACAAAGGGGGTAGTGGAGTTTAACTGCAGCAAGCCAGCTTTGACTCAGTGGCTATCCTAAACTACGACTACAAGTAACTCTTTTGAGGTGGCGCACACGAGTCCACATATTCACCATATCAATACACCACTATGGATCCGCTCCCGTCTCCCTACGAGAAGGCCATCCATAGCACTCACGCTTATCTTGCGAGTTTTAGAGTAACCACTTTCACTTGTCTACGAACTGTACAGGCAACCCAGAAGTCCTTTACCGCGGACACGGCTATTCGAATAGATCATTTATAACCCTGTAGGGGTGTACTTCTTCACACATGTTTCCACCACTTAGCGTCTGCACACGACATGTGCTCAGCAGACTTCAAGCGAAAGCCGGCGTGGGTGTAGACCACGACCTGACTAACCACACAAGTCTCTAGTCCAGGTTTATCGCCTATTCGGGTTCCATCCACGAGGAGATCCGGCCGGAGTTTCGCTCACAGCCCCAAACGATGTGTGCAGGGTTCCCGAGACACCAAACGGGCGCCCGGTACACCGTGCCACGGTGTATCTACCGCATCATAGCCCACCCCTAGGGTCAGCGCTACGCACGGCCTCCAACACATATCCTACAAACACCAGAAACTAGTTGCAACTCCTGGACAGAGGACGGGGGCGGTTAATAAGTCGAGCGGGGTCATATTTCAGGGCCCAACGTGTGGTAGTAGCTGTTCATGGATCACAAACACAGAACTCAGTTCCTGAGGACGGTTTCAATGAGACAACCCACCATGTACTCCTACATGGCCTCTCACCGCTACCTTTACCAAATCGTGTTCACACACTTAGCTCACACACAGTAGGACATGTTCATCACCATTCCAATTCATTCCCGATGAATTAGACCTGACTCAACTCTAAGCAGTAGCAGGCATGACAAACAAGCATGTATGAGTAGGCACATCAGGGCTCAAACAACTCCTACTCATGCTAGTGGGTTTCATCTATTTACTATGGCAATGACAGGTCATGCAGAGGAAAAGGGGTTCAACTACCGCAGCATGTAACAGTTGAATCGTTGTTGTCCTAATGCAGTAAAAGAGAGCAGGAGCGAGAGAGTGGGATTGTATCGGAATGAACAAGGGGGTTTTGCTTGGCTGGCACTTCTGAACATAGTATAGCTCTTCATCGGTGTCATCGAACTCATCGTCGAAACCATGTCTACTGAGAGGGAACAACACCGGCAAACAGAGAAAGAACACAATCAATGCAATGCACATTCACATGAATGACATGTCATGTTAAGGTACTGAATTCACCTAATGCAATATCTAGCCAAGTTAATTGAATTGGAATTCAAACAAGGTTAAACTCCAACTCCAAATGCTACTTCATAAATTGCCCTAATCACGATTTATCCTATTCAGTGAGGTTAACTTGCACAAACATGCATGAAAGTGCCATAAACAGATCTTCATATTTTTCTGATAATTTTTCATATATAAATTATTTCATTTGGAGTTACAGTTTAATTTCTATGAATTTTTGAAGTTTAGGTTGTTTTCTGAAATTCATAAATCATTTGTGATTTATTTTAAATGCCAGAAAACCTTTATTGCGTCAGAACTAAGTCAGGGTGACGTCAGCATTGACCAAAGTCAAACTGACTGGTGGGCTCTACCTGTCATTGACTCAGGGGTTAACAGGGTTATTTAACTTAAATTGTGTCACTAACAGTGCGGGTCCCACATGTCATCGACTCGGGGTTGATTAATTGGGTGATTAGCACCTAATCTAATCCTGCCACGTCAGCGTCGCCGGATTAAGCGCCGGCGACCACATCTCGTGGCGGAGGCTCGCCGGAGTTGCTCGGGCTCGCGCTACAGGCGGCGGTTTGCGACGCGGTTGGGATCTGTGGCGAGCTAGGGCCCGTGCGCAGCTAGTGGTGCAAACGGCTCCGCCGGGGGTGGCCGGAGTCGACGACAGCGACTACAACGGCGGCCGCTGGGGTTCGGCTAGGTGCGGGCGCGGGGCTGCAGCTCGTTTCCGAGCAAACGGAGCGCACAGGCGGCAGCTACTGGGCAGCAGGAGCTTGACCAGGTGCTCAGCCGCGACGTTGGCCCAACGCAGCGACGACGGCGACAAACGCGGCGGCCGGAGCTCACGGGCACTTGCGGGCGGCGGCTACGGACCAGGATAGAGCACGAGGGAGGAGGGGAAACGGAGTAGAGCTCACGGTGAACTCGTAGCGCTGCTCAGCGGGCTCGAGGAAGAACGGACGGCGAAGGATTCGACGGCGGCGATCCACGGGACCGAGGAGGAAGATGACGAGGCAGCCGGCGATGCAGGGCGTCCGATCTCGTGGAACTCGGTTGGGGCGACGTAGGCGACTACGGCGAAGCTCTGAAACACGACGGCGAGGCGAGGCGATGACTCTAGGCGCGGCAACGGCGAGCGGCGCGACGGCGTGTTCGGGCGGCTGCGCGTGAGAGAGACAGAGGAGGGGAGAGAGAGCAACGAGTGAGGGAGATGAGAGAGAGGGAGCCAGGGGGTGTCGTGGCGTCGTCCGGGCGCGTCGGGGCAGTGGCGGGAAGCAGGAGGTGGCGCGGCGCGTGGTCGTGCGCGCCGAGCACGCGCCTCTCGTCCTTCTGGCGGAAGGAGGGAGATGACTGGCATGGGCCAGATGGGCCGGCTGCGGCTAGACCTCTCAGGTAAGTGGGCTGCCAGGTTAGTTTTCCTCTGCTTTCTTTTATTCTGTTTTCTGTTTTTTATTTAATTCATTTGCCACTGTTTTGAACTTATAAAAAATTCAAATAAGTGTCAAACACCTCTGAGTACAATTTATGTTGCTCATTTGGACATTTCCAAATGCACATAAATTATTTCAGGGTATTTTGAATTTATATTCTAAATATTATCAATATAAATCCAAACTCAAATAGAATATTGATTTAAATTCAAAGCCCAAATAATTCCTCAAAAATGTTCACTATTTTTGGTTGGGATCAAGACCCTTGACAAGATTATCAAACATTTAAAGAAGGAACTTTTGGAATCTTTGAATGAAATTTTTAGGGTTCTTGCCCTTCTTTTATTTCGATTTCCTGAGGCTTCCAAATATTCCTCAATTCCAATTTCTTTGAATTAATATGATGCATGATGATGCTCACTAATGCAACTATTTGCAACCAATAAACCAGGGTTGTGACAGCTAGGAAACATAACCATCTTTGATCAACGAGCTAGTCAAGTAGAGGCATACTAGTGACACTCTGTTTGTCTATGTATTCACACAAGTATTATGTTTCCGGTTAATACAATTCTAGCATGAATAATAAACATTTATCATGAAATAAGGAAATAAATAATAACTTTATTATTGCCTCTAGGGCATATTTCCTTCATGAAGATGCGCGGTGAAGGGGCCGTTCCTCATGAGCCACCGGGGCCCTGAGCCTCGGGAGGCCCTGGGGGTCCAGGCGGTTCCTCGAGGACCGTCTCCATCTCCGCCAGGACCGCATGATGCCTAGCCTCCTGAGCCGCCAGGATGCTCTACAGGCTGCGCTGGAAGGCGGCCGCCATGCTTGGCAGGTCGAACGGCATGCGAACATAGCTGTGAGGTGGGCCCTCACAACGTCCCACGCGCGAAGGCCAGAAGCGCTCCTGAGGCGCGGCCCGGTTTAGCCCTGGGATGTCGATGCAGACGCGCAGCCCGCCATCCTCGCCTGGATGGGGAGCTGCGCCAGGTGATGGGCGGCGATCACCGCGCATGGCTCTGGGCGTTTGAAGCTCTTGGGTGACCTTGGTGATGAACTCCTAAGCACATGGCGCTTCGCGCCTTATGCCCGCTTGAGGGAAGCGTGCGGCGAAGCACGCCTCCACATGGTGCCCGAGCGCCTCCCTCGTGACATTGGCGAGGTCTGAGGCCCTCTAGAAGAGAGCCCCCGAGACTTGCCCGAGGAGGGCGCCGGGCGTGCCTTCCTATGCGCGAGAGGGAGGCGCCCCATCCGTGGGCGCTGGTCTTGAGGTGGTGCTGCCGGTGACGCCACTCTCCTGAGGCCCTTGGTGCAGCAGCTGCTTCTTCTTCTTGGGGGTGGCCTCAGGAGGGTACAGGATTCCTTCGTTGTCGGGGTCTTCGACTGCTGCGGCTTGGTAGGCACGCTCGAGGAAGCACACCGCATCTCTTTCTTCGTAGGGGACTGTGATGATCCCGCCGCTTCCTGGCATCTTGAGGACGTTGTAGCCATGGCGGGTCACCGCCATGAACTTGGCCAAGGCTGGGTACCCGAGGGTGGCATTGTAGGGAAGACGAATATGGGCGACATCGAAGTCGATGAGCTCAGTGTGGTAGTTGTTGCGCTGCCCGAAGGTGACAGGAAGGCGGACCTCCCCTATCGGGGTGGTGGAGCCGTCAGTCACTCCTGAGAAGGGCTTGGTAGGCTGTAGCTGATCGTATGGCACTTGGAGGATGTCGAATGTCTCGACGGACAGGACATTGAGTCCTGCGCGCACCGTCGATGAGGGTCTTGGTGACTTGAACGTTGCTGGTGACGGGTGAACAGAGCATCGGGAGGGCGTCGGCAGTTGCCGCGCACTTGAGCTGGTCTGCTGAACTGAAGGTGATGGCGCGTTTGGACCACCTGAGTGGTCGCGTGGCTTCGAGCCTGGGGAGAGCCGTGTTCACCTCGCGAGCAAACTGCTTGAAGAGGCGCTGAGAGGCTGGGGCATGCGCACCGCCCAAGATGCAGGCGATGGCGCGAGGCTCCTAGAAGCCCCCAGCCCACTCGTCCTGGTCGTCGTTCCTTCTTGGTGGTGGCGGTAGAGGAGGAAGGCCAGCCTTGCCCTGAGGGAGGTCCTCATGAGGCTGATCCCTCCAGGCGCCCTCGCGAGGTTGGTCGTGCCAGCGGTCCTCACGAGGCTGGTCGCGCCACTCCTGGCGCGGGCCGCGGTCGTCCCAGCGTCCTCCTGTTCGGCCTCCTCCTCGGCCGTAGCCCCGGACATTGCGCTCGGGGCATCGGCCGAAGCGCCCGTCTTGAATGGCCATGAGCTCTTGACAGTCGCTGGTGTTGTGGTTGTGCACGTTATGGAAGGCGCAGAACGGGTGGCTGCTCCTGGATGACTCTGGGTGGTCGCGGCCACGCTTCACCTCCGGCTCGGCCGCGAGCACGGCCGCGCCCTGATACGTCTGCAACGTATCTATAATTTTTGATTGTTCCATGCAATATTATATTCTGTTTTGGATGATTAATGGGCTTTATTATACACTTTTATATTATTTTTGGGACTAACCTATTAACTGGAGGCCCAGCCCAAATTGCTGTTTTTTTGCCTATTTTAGTGTTTCGCAGAAAAAGAATATCAAACGGAGTCCAAACGGAATGAAACCTTCGGGAACGTGACTTTCGGAACAAACGTGATCCAGATGACTTGGAATGGACGTCAAGCAACACACGAAGAAGCCACGAGGTAGGGGGCGCACCTACCCCCCTCGGCGCGCCCTCCACCCTCGTGGGCCCCTCATGGCTCCACCGACCTACTTCTTCCTCCTATATATACCTACGTACCCCCAAACCATCAGAAGCGACCACGAAAACCTAATTCCACCGCCGCAACCTTCTGCACCCGTGAGATCCCATCTTGGGGCCTTTTCCGGTGTCCTGCCGGAGGGGGCATTGATCACGGAGGGCTTCTACATCAACACCATAGCCTCTCCGATGATTTGTGAGTAGTTTACCTCAGACCTTCGTGTCCATAGTTATTAGCTAGATGGCTTGTTCTCTCTCTTTGGATCTCAATACAAAGCTCTCCTCGTTTCTCTTGGAGATCTATTTGATGTAACTCTTCTTTTTGTGGTGTGTTTGTCGAGATCCGATGAATTGTGGGTTTATGATCAAGATTATCTATGAACAATATTTGAATCTCCTCTGAATTCTTTTATCTATGATTGGTTATCTTTGCAAGTCTCTTCGAATTATCAGTTTGGTTTGGCCTACTAGATTGATCTTTCTTGCAATAGGAGAAGTGCTTAGCTTTGGGTTCAATCTTGCGGTGCTCGATCCCAGTGACAGTAGGGGAAACGACACGTATTGTATTGTTGGCATCGAGGATAAAAAGATGGGGTTTATATCATATTGCATGAGTTTATCCCTCTACATCATGTCATCTTGCTTAAAGCGTTACTCTATTCTTATGAACTTAATACTCTAGATGCATGCTGGATAGCGGTCGATGTGTGGAGTAATAGTAGTAGATGCAGAATCGTTTCGGTCTACTTGTCACGGACGTGATGCCTATATACATGATAACACCTAGATATTCTCATAACTATGCTCAATTCTATCAATTGCTCGACAGTAATTCGTTTACCCACCGTAATACTTATGCTCTTGAGAGAAGCCACTAGTGAAACCTATGGCCCCCGGGTCTATTTTCCATCATATTAATCTTCCGTCAACAAGCTACTTCTATCTTTATTTACCTTGCAATCTTTACTTTTACTCTTTATCATAAAAATACCAAAAATATTATCTTATCATCTCTATCAGATCTCACTCTCGTAAGTGACCGTGAAGGGATTGACAACCCCTTTATCGCGTTGGTTGCGAGGTTCTTATTTGTTTGTGTAGGTGCGTGGGACTTGAGCGTGGCCTCCTACTGGATTGATACCTTGGTTCTCAAAAACTGAGGGAAATACTTACGCTACTTTACTGCATCACCCTTTCCTCTTCAAGGGAAAACCAACGCAGTGCTCAAGAGGTAGCATGAAGGATTTCTGGCGCCGTTGCCGGGGAGTCTACGCACAAGTCAAGACATACCAAGTACCCATCACAAACTCTTATCCCTCGCATTACATTATTTGCCTTTTGCCTCTCATTTTCCTCTCCCCCACTTCACCCTTGTCGTTTTATTCGCCCTCTCTTTCCGTTCGCCTCTTTTCACTTGCTTCTTGTTTGCTCGTGTGTTGAATTGCTTGTTTGTCGCGATGGCTCTACCTAGATTTGGTGATCTTCACCATAAAAGGTTAGAAGAGATTGAAAGCAACGTCAGAAGTTTCATGACTTTACAATTTGAGCATAACAATTTCTTTAGAAACGAGCTTAAGGAACAAAAAAGCTTTATGGGTTACATGAATAAAGAGCTCGACGATATGTCTAAGGAATTTTATGGTCTGAAATCTCAGATTTCTCATCTCGAAAAATTAACTTCTGAAATTTCGGATAAGCAGGCCACCTTAGTTAATAAGATGGCCGCTAAACCGGAATTTTTTTATGAGAATAAAGATGAAGATCTAAAAGTTATTGATGTGCCCCCTATTAAATCTTTGTTTTGCAATATGAATCTTGATAATGATGGGACTGGAGATGAGTCAGCTTTAGTTAAAAGGCGTCCGAAAAATTCGGAGTTTTTAGATCTTGATGCAAAATTTGGTAAAAGTGGGATTGAAGAGGTCAAAACTTTAGATATCAATGAACCCACTATCTTGGATTTCAAGGAATTTAATTATGGTAATTGCTCTTTGATAGATTGTATTTCCTTGTTGCAATCCGTGTTAAATTCTCCTCATGCTTATAGTCAAAATAAAGCTTTTACTAAACATATCGTTGATGCTTTGATGCAATCTTATGAAGAAAAACTTGAGTTGGAAGTTTCTATCCCTAGAAAACTTTATGATGAATGGGAACCTACAATAAAAATAAAAATTAAAGATCATGAATGCTATGCTTTGTGTGATTTGGGTGCTAGTGTTTCCACGATCCCAAAAACTTTGTGTGATTTGCTAGGTTTCCGTGAATTTGATGATTGTTCTCTAAATTTGCATCTTGCGGATTCCACCATTAAGAAACCTATGGGAAGAACTAATGATGTTCTTATTGTTGCAAATAGGAACTATGTGCCCATAGATTTTATTGTTCTTGATATAGATTGCAATCCTTCATGTCCTATTATTCTTGGTAGACCTTTCCTTAGAACGATTGGTGCAATTATTGATATGAAGGAAGGGAATATTAAATTCCAATTTCTGTTAAGGAAAGGCATGGAACACTTCCCTAGAAAGAAAGTTAAATTACCATATGAATCTATTATGAGAGCCACTTATGGATTGCCTACCAAAGATGGCAATACCTAGATCTATCCTCGCTTTTATGCCTAGCTAGGGGCGTTAAACGATAGCGCTTGTTGGGAGGCAACCCAATTTTATTTTTAGTTTTTTATTATTTTTGCTTCTGTTTAGGAATAAATCTTTGATCTAGCCTCTGGTTATATTTGTTTTTGTGTTTTAATTAGTGTTTGTGCCAAGTTAAACCTATAGGATCTTCTTGGATGATAGTTATTTGATGTTGCTGAAAATTCCAGAAACTTTCTGTTCACGAGAACAATTGTTAAAAATCACCAGAACGTGATAAAACACTGATTCCAATTGCAGTAGATCAATAAACAAATTATCTAGGTCTTCCTATTTTTGTAGATTTTTCTGAGTTCCAGAAGTTTGCGTTAGTTACAGATTACTACAGACTGTTCTGTTTTTGACATATTCTGTTTTTCGTGTGTTGTTTGCTTATTTTGATGAATCTATGGCTAGTAAAATAGTTTATAAACCATAGAGAAGTTGGAATACAGTAGGTTTAACACCAATATAAATAAAGAATGAGTTCAATACAGTACCTTGAAGTGGTGTTTTGTTTTCTTTCGCTAACGGAGCTCACGAGATTTTCTGTTAAGTTTTGTTTTGTGAAGTTTTCATGTTTTGGGTAAAGATTTGATGGATTATGGAACAAGGAGTGGCAAGAGCCTAAGCTTGGGGATTCCCAAGGCACCCCAAGGTAAATCTAAGGACACCAAAAAGCCAAAGCTTGGGGATGCCCCGGGAGGCACCCCCTCTTTCGTCTTCGTCCATCGGTAACTTTACTTGGAGCTATATTTTTATTCACCACATGATATGTGTTTTGCTTGGAGCGTCTTGTATGATTTGAGTCTTTTCTTTTTAGTTTACCACAATCATCCTTGATGTACACACCTTTTGAGAGAGACACACATGATTCGGAATTTATTAGAATACTCTATGTGCTTCACTTATATCTTTTGAGCTATATAGTTTTTGCTCTAGTGCTTCACTTATACATTTTAGAGCACGGTGGTGGTTTTGTTTTATAGAAACTATTGTTCTCTCATGCTTCACTTATATCATTTTGAGAGTCCTACAAAACAGCACGGTAATTTGCTTAAATTTAGAAATTAGTCCTAATATGATAGGCATCCAAGATTAGTAAAAACTTTCTTATAAGTGCGTTGAATACTAAGAAAAGTTTGATGCTTGATGATTGTTTTGAGATATGGAGGTAGTGATATTAAAGTTGTGCTAGTTGAGTAGTTGTGAATTTGAGAAATACTTGCGTTGAAGTTTGCAAGTCCCGTAGCATGCACGTATGGTAAACGTTGTGTAAAAAATTTGAAACATGAGGTGTTCTTCGATTGTCCTCCTTATGAGTGGCGGTCGGGGACGAGCGATGGTCTTTTCCTACCAATCTATCCCCCTAGGAGCATGCGCGTAATGCTTGGTTTTTGATGACTTGTAGATTTTTGCAATAAGTATGTGAGTTCTTTATGACTAATGTAGAGTCCATGGATTATACGCACTCTCACCCTTCCATCATTGCTAGCCTCTTCGGTACCGTGCATTGCCCTTTCTCACCTTGAGAGTTGGTGCAAACTTCGCCGGTGCATCCAAACCCCGTGATGCGATACGCTCTACCACACATAAACCTCCTTATATCTTCCTCAAAACAGCCACCATACCTACCTATTATGGCATTTCCATAGCCATTCCGACATATATTGCCATGCAACTTTCCACCGGTCCGTTTATCATGACACGTTTCATCATTGTCATATTTCCTTGCATGATCATGTAGTTGACATCATATTTGTGGCAAAGCCACTGTTCATAATTTTGCATACATGTCACTCTTGATTCATTGCCCATCCCGGTACACCGCCGGAGGCATTCATATAGAGTCATACTTTGTTCTAGTATCGAGTTGTAATCATTGAGTTGTAAATAAATATAAGTGTGATGATCATCATTCATAGAGCACTGTCCCAGAAAAAGGGAGAAAGGCCAAATAAAAAAAGAAAGGCCCAAAAAAAGAGAATAAAAGGGGCAATGTTACTATCCTTTTTCCATACTTGTGCTTCAAAGTAGCACCATGGTCTTTATGATAGAGAGTCTCTTGTTTTGTCACTTTCATATACTAGTGGGAATTTTTCATTATAGAACTTGGCTTGTATATTCCAACAATGAGCTTCCTCAAATGCCCTAGGTCTTCATGAGCAAGCAAGTTGGATGCACACCCACGTAGTTTCTTTTGTTGAGCTTTCATGCATTTATAGCTCTAGTGCATCTCTTGCATGGCAATCCCTACTCCTTGCATTGACATCAATCGATGGGCATCTCCCTAGCTCGTTGATTAGCCGCGTCAATGTGAGACTTTCTTTTCTTTTTTGTCTTCTCCACATAACCCCCATCATCATATTCTATTCCACCCATAGTGTTATATCCATGGCTCACGCTCATATATTGCGTGAAAGTTGAAAAAAGTTTGAGATTACTAAAGTATGAAACAATTGCTTGGCTTGTCATCGGGGTTGTGCATGATGAGAACATTCTTGTGTGATGAAAATGGAGCATGACCAAACTATATGATTTTGTAGGGATGAACTTTCTTTGGCCATGTTATTTTGAGAAGACATAATTGCTTAGTTCGTATGCTTGAAGTATTATTACTTTTATGTCAATATTAAACTTTTATATTGAATCTTTCGGATCTGAATATTCATACCACAAATAAGAGAATTACATTGAAAATTATGCTAAGTAGCATTCCACATCAAAAATTCTGTTTTTGTCATTTACCTACTTGAGGACGAGGAGGAATTAAGCTTGGGGATGCTTGATACGTCTCCAACGTATCTATAATTTTTTATTGTTCCATGCTATATTATATTATGTTTTGGATGATTAATGGGCTTCATTATACACTTTTATATTATTTTTGGGACTAACCTATTAACCGGAGGCCCAGCCGAAATTGCTGTTTTTTTCCTATTTCAGTGTTTCGCACAAAAAGAATATCAAACGGAGTCCAAACGGAATGAAACCTTCGGGGACGTGATTTTCGGAACAAACATGATCCAGAGGACTTGGAGTGGACGTCAATCAATAGACGAGGAAGCCACGAGGTAGGGGGCGCGCCTACCCCCCTGGGCGCGCCCTCCACCCTCGTGGGCCCCTCGTGGCTCCACCGACCTACTTCTTCCTCCTATATATACCTACGTACCCCCAAACCATCAGAAGCGACCACGAAAACCTAATTCCACCGCCGCAACCTTCTGTACTCGTGAGATCCCATCTTGGGGCCATTTCCGGTGTCCTGCCGGAGGGGGTATTGATCACGGAGGGCTTCTACATCAACACCATAGCTTCTCCGATGATGTGTGAGTAGTTTACCTCAGACCTTCGGGTCCATAGTTATTAGCTAGATGGCTTCTTTTCTCTCTTTGGATCTCAATACAAAGTTCTCCTCGTTTCTCTTGGAGATCTATTTGATGTAACTCTTCTTTTTGCGGTGTGTTTGTTGAGATCCGATGCATTGTGGGTTTATGATCAAGATTATCTATGAACAATATTTGAATCTCCTCTGAATTCTTTTATGTATAATTGGTTATCTTTGCAAGTCTCCTCGAATTATCAGTTTGGTTTGGCCTACTAGATTGGTCTTTCTTGTAATAGGAGAAGTGCTTAGCTTTGGGTTCAATCTTGCGGTGCTCAATCCCAGTGACAGTAGGGGAAACGACACGTATTGTATTGTTGGCATTGAGGATAAAAAGGTGGGGTTTATATCATATTGCATGAGTTTATCCCTCTACATCATGTCATCTTGCTTAAAGCGTTACTCTGTTCTTATGAACTTATTACTCTAGATGCATGCTGGATAGCGGTCGATGTGTGGAGTATAGTAGTAGATGCAGAATCGTTTCAGTATACTTGTCATGGACGTGATGCCTATGTACATGATCATACCTAGATATTCTCATAACTATGCTCAATTCTATCAATTGCTCGACAGTAATTCGTTTACCCACCATAATACTTATGCTCTTGAGAGAAGCCACTAGTGAAACATTTGGCCCCCGGGTCTATTTTCCATCATATTAATCTTCCGTCAACAAGCTATTTCTATCCTTATTTACCTTGCAATCTTTACTTTTACTCTTTATCATAAAAATACCAAAAATATTATCTTATCATCTCTATCAGATCTCACTCTCGTAAGTGACCGTGAAGGGATTGACAACCCCTTTATCGCGTTGGTTGCGAGGTTCTTATTTGTTTGTGTAGGTGCGTGGGACTTGAGCGTGGCCTCCTACTAGATTGATACCTTGGTTCTCAAAAACTGAGGGAAATACTTACGCTACTTTACTGCATCACCCTTTCCTCTTCAAGGGAAAACCAACGCAGTGCTCAAGAGGTAGCACACCCTTGCGTTTCACGTCCTTGACCTTGGCCTTCTTGTCCACTGGGAGCTCAACGAGGGATAGCCGCCCTTCCTCGGCTCTCGCGCACTTGGTTGCTAGGTTGAATAGCTCCAAAGCCATGCACAGGTCTTTGTGGATGGCGAGCTCCTCCTTCATCTTGACGTCGTGGACGCCATCGGAGAACGCGGAGATGATGGCCTCGTCCGTCACCTTGGGGATCTTGAGGCGGGCGCAGTTGAAGCGCTGGATGTACTTTTGCAGGGTTTCTCTGGGTTGTTGCTTGATGCGACGTAGGTCACCCGTGGCCGGAGGGCGGTCGCAAGTGCCCTGGAAGCTGGCGACGAAGCGGTCGCGCATCTCACCCCAGGAGGAGATTGATCCCGCGGGCAGGTTCAGGAGCCACGAGCGGGCGCTGTCCTTGAGAGCCATGGGGAACCAGTTTGCCATGACTTTTTCGTCGCCGTTGGCCGCCTCGATGCTCAGCTCGTAGAGCTGCAAGAACTCCGCAGGGTCAGGGGTGCCGTCGTAACGCGGAGGCAGGTCGGGCTTGAACTTCCCGGGCCAGATGACGCTACGCAGCTCAGGGGTGAAGGCGCGACAGCCTGCTGTAGTCGCTGGAGCTCGCTGTGGAGGTGGAGCCTGGTCTTGATATCCGCACACAGCCGCCACGAGCGGTGCACAGTCTTGACGTGGTGGCGCAGGGAGCGCAGGAGCGTCCTGCTGTGGCCGAGGGACCTCATGGCAGCTTCCTTCATCACGCGCACGCACCCTGCACGGGGGATCCTGCCGTGGGGCCGCGCGTCTTGGCGCGAGGGCGATGTCTTGACGTGGAGGTGGTGGAGGCGCTCCGTGGGCCACGTTGCCCGCGGCCGGAGGCGGACGAGGCAGCTAGAGAGACAGTGCAGGAGAGCCCCCAGCGACACTAACGAGCTCGGCGAGGCGTTCCAGCCACTCCTCGTAGAGGTCGTCGACTGGGCGGCAGCGTAGGAGCTCGCGTGCCGTGAGCAGCACGGCCTGCGTGTCCACGGGCCCGCAACGAGCGTGAGACGTCGCGCCTGCCGGAGTCAGTGACGGGGTTGCGGTGCAGCCGTCCCGCCGCACGGAGGGATGCAGCGATGAAGCTTGCTGCTCGGGTGCTGCCGGGCCGGTGGCGGTGTTGGCAGCAGGTGATGGCGAACAACGGGGAGGCCCTCCGACGGGAGCCGTCTGGGCGACGCAGGCAGCAAGGGCGGCCAGGCGCTCAGCGCGAGCTCGGCGAGCGTCGGCCATGGGACTGGTGGGACGATGGAGCGTGGATCGACGGAGAGAAGGCTTCGGCATACCCCTACCTGGCATGCCAAATGTCGGATCTGGGTTCCAGCAAAACCCTTGAGGCTCGAACACTGGGGTGCGCACGAAGATCTCTTTCCCCCTCAATGGCTCGCTCGCTCAAGGATCCACGGCCTAGCTCGACGAACTCGAAGAACACGGGGACACAAGATTTATACTGATTCGGGCCACCATTGTGTGTAATACCCTGCTCCAGTGTGGTGTGGTGGATTGCCTCTTGGGCTGAGGATGAACAGTTACAAGGGAAGAACAGCCTCCTGAGGAGAGGTGTTCTTGTGCTTGGTGAGCTGGTGGGTGTGAGGATGGAATGGATCCGATCCAAGATGATTTGCCTCCTACGGTGGTGGCTAGTCCTATTTATAGAGGCATGGGTCCTCTTCCCAAATATTGAGCGGGAAGGGATCCCACAACGGCCAAGTTTGAAGGGGGACAGCTAGTACAAGTTATCCTGACAAAAGTAGTCTTCGCCTGCCAAAGGCTCTGGTGGTGACGCCGTCTTGGGCTCGACGGTGACCTCCGTCCCGCCGTCCTGCTGGTCTTGGTCTCGTTGCACCGATATGGAAACCTTTGCCTGATGCCTCAGGACTCCTCACCTGCGCTTGCCTCTTTAGCACCAAAGAAGAAACGAGGACATTGCGCGCGCTGGCGCCCGCCTGGCGCCTGCCTGGTCATGGTCGTCATGGCTTGCGTCACAGGGACCTCGCGAGGTGCCTCTTGCCTTGATCTCTCCGCTCCTCGCGAGCCGGCCTGGTGAGGCCGCCCCTGAGGAGGTCTTGTGTCATCCGCCTCGTGAGGCTTGGCCGCTTGTGAGGGTCTTGAGTGTTTACTCATGAAGATGGGCCGTACGGGGCCGCTGGTGGAGCCACGCCGTGGGCCGCAGGCAGGCAAGTCTGCGGACCCCCGTTCCTAGAACGCCGACAGGCAGCGATGTGACTGGGCAAGCTGTCCCAATAACTCCAGCTCCTTTCCCCTGATCGGCAGAGGATTCCGATATACGCATGTTTTGTTGCAGAGAAATTGGCCTCCAAACCAATCCATTGGAACGCATGAAATCATTACAATCTTTTCTTGAGTGACCCAAACGAGAGCAAGCCGAGCAGACCGCTCGTATTCCACAAGAAACTGCCAGGTGGCCCCTCTGAGAACAAATAGTACAAGTTAAGACGCGGTCCACCATGTCATCGACCATGGCTTCAAATTGCTGGGTTGCCTCTTGCGATGTGGGGATTTCCTGCGAGGAGATCATTGGGCTTGGGTTAAGATGTGTATCCTGCCCATCAAAAAATGGCCCAATAGGAATGGAGTCAACAATTGGCCCATCGGAATTTTGGCAAGCCTGGCTCACTGGACCAGCGCTGTGAGGATCCTCTGATTGTGATGGGCTCGATCGCAAACAGCTATTTTGAACCTGAGAGATTCCCGCCTCCGAAAATCATGCTGAGAGATTTCCAGAAACCACGGGTTGCGGATCCACAGGTACCGGATTACGTGCCGGCGACGTGGCCTGCCGGTGCAATTCCGGCAACGGGATGACCGTACCAAACACGATAGGTGGCCTAGCCACCGTCCAATGCAAGTCTAGGGAGGGTGATTGCCGAATAACAACACGCTCATGAGCAGAAAGATCATATCCTCCATCGATGATAGTATCAATGCAGTTTTGAGATGCCGGATATCTATATCCTTTGCAAGCAGAATAATGTTCAAATGTAGCAAAAGATAACTTCTTCCTAACTGAGCTTGCTGATTTTAGAGAAGATCTAACCAGAGGCTTATGCATGCCAGTAAACCTAATGATGATCTACGCTTGGTTGGACTAATCAAGATCCATTCAGCGTCGCACTCCTTGCGCCAGATCTTAAGTTCCCTAACCCAATTAGGTCCTCCATTACCCCAAAGGTTAAAAAAGCATTTGAACAGATCGCAAGCAAAATAACAAAGATCCATAATAAGAAAACCAACTTGTTTGCATGAGACTTGGAAAGAGAAAACCTTGTCCTTGACATGACTAACCCGAAGATCAATTGCAGATCCACCGATCGCAGCTTCCAGTGCCGCCGCCACAGAATCTTTCAACAACCGGAATGCATGTCGGCTAAAAGACACAATCAAAATGAAGGCCCTCCTTCGTCCCCATGGATGGATCGTGTGTCCAGTAGATCTGAAAACCTCATCAGAAAAAACCCTACCCTTGGAGAAATCCAAGCCAAGGGTAGATCCACTAGATGAACCCATAGGAGATGGGTATTGCCTTGATCCAGAGGAGACGCCGGAGAAGATGGCCGGGAGGGATCCACAAATCAGTGGAGGAGGATGGAAATTGCCGGTGGAGAGGTCAGCACCGTGGTGGGAGGTGGGAGCGCCATACTCACTTGCTTTGTGTAAGTTGCATGTCATATATTATTGCTCTAATATTTGATCAAAGTTAGCCTCGAAATACGCATTAGGCCCTATATAGATGGAAGGAGGGAGTAGTTTTGAATAGCATTTGTATAGTAAAACGGGACAAGACTCTCTCTTTGTGAGGTGTGAATAGTTTTATTTTATTTTTGTTTTTTTCCGTTGAGGGAAGTGCGAATTGATTTGGTACGTACAAGTACAATATTACACGTTAGGCTTGTCCCTAAAATTCAACCCGCGCCTTGTTATATCCCGAAAATTCTGATATCGTGCTCCCAAAATTGGCGCCTTCACAACCCGCGCCTTGCTATCCCGAAATTACAACGCGCACGAAAACCCCCTCCAGCTGCCAAATCCCGACACGCGAAATCCCCCTTCTAATCCTGAGCCGAAAGGGCCGCTAGTTCAAATCGGTGGGGGTACTTTTGTAACACACCCTACATTTTGGACAAGCGCGTCCCTAAGTCATGGTTCCCCCCTCCCGCCTCCTTTTCACCATTCGAAATCCCAGGCCTCCATAACCTCTCCGCTCTAGCTGCGAAACCCCACCCTCCTCCGTCCGCCACCTCACCGATGCCCAGCCGGAGCCTCTTCTCCGACAACGTCGTCCACCGCAACAGCTCGACGTCCCTCATCCACCTCCCCGGATGAGGATCCGTCGTCCATCTCGTCGTCCCACCGGTTCAGCCGTCGCGTCCTCCACCTCCAAGGAGCTGCTCCGACGATCACCTCGTCTATCGCGGCTGCTCCATCCCCACAGCGCCGCCTTAACCTGCTCCACCAGAACCGCAGCATCCTCACCGACTCTTCGGACGAAGCCGAGGCCTACTCGGCGCCACCAAAGAGGTTGTACACTCATCGCATCGCACCTTCCCCTTAACTCGACCTCCCGGCGCCGACGGTGCTCCATCCCGCACCCCCATGGAGCGGCTACCTCGAAGCCGGCGCCGCAGGCGACATCTCCACGGTGGCTCACCCCCAGTGCGAGGCCCCTTCGGCGGCAGCATCCATACCAGCCGGATTTGCTGCTGCTGCTCCGGCTCTCGGTCGCTCGCTCGCCCAGCTGCTGCTGCTCCGGCTCTCGCTCGCTCGCTTGCGCTGCTGCTGCTCCGGCTCTCGCTCGCTCGCGCTACTGCTGCTGCTCCCCCCTTGCTCGTGCTGCTGCTCTGCTCCGATTTAGCTACACTTCAGTCGACTGAATCGACTTCTGGGTCAGTCGATTTTCAGGGGGGGGCTCGCCGGAGTTAAGGAAGAACCACCCGCAGCGGGGAGGGGGGCTCGCCGGAGAGGTACCCTACTATCTATCTTAGGGTTCTGGGCGGGGGAGGTGCTCGCCGGCGGTGGGGGCGTGGTGGTGGGGCGGTGCCGTGGAGATCGCCGGAGAAAAAGCTTGGCGCAGGGGGGCTAGAGGGCTGGCTGGGGTGGCGGCGGACCGTCGGTGGGGAGTTGTTTGGAGGCGGAGAGGCGGCGGCGGACCGGCGGTGGGGAGTTGTTTCGGGGCGGCGAGGCGGCGGCGGACCGGCGGTGGGGAGTTGTTTCGGGGCGGCGAGGCGGCGGCGGACCGGCGGTGGGGACTTGTTTCGAGGTGGCGAGGCGGCGGCGGACCGGCGGTGGGGAGTTGTTTTGGGGCGGCGAGGCGGCACGGGGTTCGGCCGGTGGTGGCTAACGGCTCAGGAGGGTGCAGGTTGAAGATGAACTGCATGCCCTCCCGAAATTATCCCATGTGAAGTGCCTCTCTGCTACCATTGCGTTCAGTTTCGACAGTAACATTCAAATTCCACTATAAATTTCAGCTTCGACAGTTAAGTTCAGAGTCAACAGTTTTTACCTCATCTGTTGTAGCCAGGTGTTTTTTGGTGATGTAAATTTTACATCTATCACTTTTTGGTAATGCATTTTACATCATCTATTAGAGATGCTATTAGAATCTCACTTGAGATTAACGATGACAAACCCTCCCCCCCTCTCCAGATTGTAATCCAGAGGAAGATATCTGTTCTGAGGCGGATTCAGGCGTAGCTGAGCACTCCTATTTACCCCCCAAGGTGTTTTCTCTAACTTGGCATGATGATGTTAGTCATATCATGCATATGTTGCCTTGCAGTGCCTACTTTCGACATCATATATGTCATCTGCTTAGTTTAGACATGTTCTGTAATGCCACCTGTTTAGTTTCAATATCATATATGGGAATTATGCAATCTCATATCTTTTAGCCAGCCATGATATATGTGAAATGTGCAATGCCATCCTGTTTAACTAGGCATCATATATTTGAATGATATATAGCCCATCCTTTTCTTCATTAAATTTCCATTTGTCGACAATGTTTGTACATTAAACTACTCTTCCTGTGAATCAGCCATTTGAGTGGGTGATGGAAAAATCTAGAGTGAAAACAAGGCCTTCAGAGCAGACAGTGCTATCTGTCGAAGCAGATCTCTTGCTGGGTCCCGATAGCTCCTCAGAGATGGATTCAGAGACAGATGACCAGTCCTATTCCCCCACCGAGGTGTATGCTCTAACTTGGCACGGTTCTACTGCTCATATCATGCATATGGTGTCTTGCATTGCATAGTTTGACATCATATACACAATATTCAACACCATGTTCTTAGTTTAGACATCATATATGCGAATGCCCTCTGCTTAGCATATAAATCACATATGTGAATTAAATCATGCGATCCTGGTTACTTAGATAACATGTATGTGAATTATGTCATGCGATCCTGTTTAGTTAGTCATCATATCTTTGAATTATGTTATTCTATGCTATCCAGTTTAGATAGACATCATATATGTGAAATTATGTCATGCTATCCATTTTAGTTAAACAATATGCATGTCAACTATTTAATGCCCTCTTTTTTCCACACTATCTATTGCATCTGTCTCTCATACAATGTGTACATTCAACTATGTTTCATGTTTGTCAGCCATTTGAATTGGAGCGGGTGATGGCAGTATCTAGCGGAGTAAAAACACGGTCTTCAAATAAAACAGTGCTACCTCTTGGTGGAGATAGCACCCCGGTTGTACATGCACGAGAACCAGCCCTACCACACATAACCCAGACTCTCGCAGATTTTACCCCTACTGCGATGGACAGAGAACCAGCTTCACCCAATCTAACCCCAACCCCAGCAGATAGTAACCCAGTTCCTGTTGACACAGCACCATCTCCACCACAGAGCTCCCAAACAAGAGCAGTTAGTAAGGCAGCTCTAGTGCCCAAAGCGCCAGTACTACCACGGCAAACCCCAACTCCACCAGTTAGTACACCTATTCCTGTGGAGGAAGCACAACCAGCCATTCATAGTTTAGCATCTATCGCATTTGATGTTGTTAAATACTATGTGCGTATCTTCCCATCATGGAAATATTATACTGGAGATGAAGGAAAATGTCAGTTGCAGGTGTTTGTCCAGGAGTTATGTGTAAGTAATGTTATTCATGGCAATTAATTTGCTTTGTCCCATACATTCTACCTCCATGATGGTTATAATACAGCAAATTTTCCCATTTTTCTCTATAGAGAAGGACCAATTTGGAAAGTCAGGATGAGGTAACAATGCTTGGTGGCAGTATCGGAATTACCTGAAGAAAACGTACTTCACTGGCAAAGAAACTCATCAAATTCCCTTACGTTCTCCTGAGACACATTTACTGGACGATGACTGGGAACGCCTTGTTCTTTACTGGTCCCGAACCAAGAATGTGGTAAGGTCTATGAGCTCATTTTATTTTAAGTACTATATGCTTGCGTCTTACTATACTCTGTTCATGTAGAACAAGTGCTTAAACCTGAAGAACAATTGTTCTCATTTATGATTCCATTGCTATCGTGCATACTACTTTGCTATTGTATCATTGTATTTACTCATACAAACTTATTTTTAAATTGAACGATCCAATGGAAACTCCAATGGAACAACAGGTATGTTTATGCATGTTTCTTTAACAGGTTTCCTCTTATAAATAGCTCTGTTGATTTCAATTTCAATTGTGTATACAGTTGACTTCTCATATCATGCACATTACTAGCATCATAACAGGGCCAATAGTGTTGTTGTACATGTAGACCCGTGGTACCCATCTGAAATCTTGTTGTGCCGTGTAGTTTCCCACGCTTTGTATTCTTTCAGTGCTGCTTTCTCTTGAACTGATATGATTTGAACCGTGTCTCTATTTTGATTTGGCAAGACAACGCAGTGACCATAGGACATAGATATATGTTTGTTTGATGCTTTTATAATGTACTACTTGGCAATAGAAGACTTGGTAGTTTAATCTTGTCCACCTTACTAATGAACTGGTTCACCGAAATGAGTTTCATATACTAGTACATGCTAAACATGTTATGTGTCTGCTTGTTTCTTCTTTTAGAATGCTGACAGAATATTGGGGAAGAGTGCCTTATTAAGCAATGATAAAGGAAGTAATGCAGATAAGGTTCAGGATCGTGAGACATCCTTGTTGGTCTCCAACAAAGCTGATAAAACAGCTAAGGAAAACTATCTTGAAGACAGTGAGGCAACCCCAAAGTCCTGTCTTGGTTTAGTCTTCGAGTTACTGGCCACTACCGCTTGCACAAGCTATTCAAACTCACTGTCTGAATCAGTTCGGTTTCTTGAGTCTCAACTACAAGCTGAAAGTCGATCAGTTGTGCTGCAACAAGAAGCGGAAGGACTGCGGAAGTCCCTGGAGCATTTAGATGCATACTTTCTGGTGCAACAGCAAGCGTTGGAGGATTTTAGCGCCAAACAGGACAAAGCTAATAAGCTTGCTAAGCTTATTGCCAGCATGGTGGATACCTAGGATAACGTTTCTTGAGCTCTTCTGAAGTTGTTTCAGTTATGGACTTGTTTTGCTGCCACGTTTATTTGCACCGGTGGCCAATTTAGAAGACCAGTGTGTGTAATGCTGCTTTGTTCCCTATATTTGCACTGGTGGCGAACTTTGATGCCCAGTGGATGTAATATGTGTAATAGCTGTAATAGGCTAGCGTTAGTTGCTTGCTTACTTATTTCCTTATTGTCTTGTTTAGTTGTTTGCTTGTAGCCACTGCAGTTCTTTTTCCGCGTTCTTCTAGTGGCCACAATAACCTATTTTTTGTAACTAGGCCACAATAAGCATGGCAACACACGGACTGTTGTAACCATGGGCCTCCTGCGGGTCGTAGGATCCGTGGGCCTTCTATGGGCCGTAGGATCCATGGGCCTTCTACGGGTCGTATGATCCATGGGCCTTCTACGGGCCGTAGGATCCACTGGTCTTCTACGGGCCGTAGGATCCATGGGCCTTCTACGGGGCATATAATCATTTCGCAAAACATGGGTCGTACTATTCGTGGACCATAACGGGCCGTTAATAGGCCGTATTTGATAATGCTATGAAAACAGCCCAACGGGTTGACGGGCCACAAACGGGCCAAATGTAACCACGGGCTGAATTTGGCCCACAAACGGAACATGCCAGTAACGGACCGTAACTAACCGAATTCTAGAAATGAGCCCAAGAATAAATGGGCCCTTAGAAGGCCGAAAGTTAACACGGGCTGGAAACGGCCGATGGAATAATGGGCCGTTACTGGGTATAAAGCGATACACTGTTCATTATGGGCCAGTTTCATCTCGGGCCTTTAATGGGCCGAGAGTTACAAAGGGCCTCATATGGGCCGAAAGACATCATGGGCCATACATGGGCCGGAAGTTACAACGGGCTGGAATCATATTGGTCGACCCAGATGAAACTACTGGGCTTAATTTCGATAGGCCGTAATGGGCCGGGAGTTAGCGGGTCGTAAATGGGCTATATACGAACAGGCCGTTAACAGGCTTTCTGTGGGCCGGCCCATTACCTTTTTACCAAGTCAAACGGGCCGACCTTTTCACCGGAATGGGCCTCTGTTGGGCCGTGCCACATGTCGACGTATCATAGGCGCCTCCTGTCCAATGAGTGGATGACATCTGTCCCAATGGTGAGCCAACACGTGTTTCCTCTGGCCAATGAGAATTTTACACGTGGAAAATCCCCATTGGTCCGGGCTTTTAATGGGTTATCGGATCCAAAACCGAACCCGATAGCTTAACGGCGACATGTTACGGTGGATGCCACGTGTTGGTCACCCTTGACGAAAGCACTTCTATGACGCGCGATTTATCGTCATGGAAGTGGACACTTCCGTGATGATAATGCTGGTAATGTCATGGAACACTTCTACGACAGCACAGGTATGACTATCTTGATTCTGTCATAAAATCGTCATGGATGTACATGCATGCCAGAAAACGTGACCTACTGCGACAAACATGTATCATCACAGAAGTGTATTTTTTTGTAGTGATAACTTGCAAGATCGGATCTAGAACATAGATATAATGGTGATAACATAAATGGTTCAGATCTGAAATCATGGCACCCGGGCTCAAGGTGACAAGCATTAAGCATGGCAAAGTCATAGCAACATCAATCTCATAACATAGTGGATACTAGGGATCAAGCCCTAACAAAACTAACTAGATTACATGATGAATCTCGTCCAACTCCTCACCGACCAGCGAGCCTACGAAGGAATTACTCACTCCCGGTGGGGAGCATCATGAAATTGGTGATGGAGAAGGGTTGGTGATGACGAAGATCGAAGATCCCCCTCTCCGGAGCCCCAAACGGACTCCAGATCTAGCCTC
Source organism: Aegilops tauschii subsp. strangulata (assembly GCF_002575655.3). Lineage (NCBI taxonomy): Eukaryota > Viridiplantae > Streptophyta > Magnoliopsida > Poales > Poaceae > Aegilops > Aegilops tauschii. Next base: position 495,382,704 of record NC_053039.3, read on the forward strand.
CCGATGAAGAACAGGAGACGGCGGCGGCTCTGTCTCGTGGAACGCAATAATTCTTTCTCCCTGATTTTTCTGGAAAAATAGGATTTTATACCGTCGGTTCCAGGGTTTGCGGGGCCACCAGGTGGGGACAACCCACCTAGGCGCGCCTGGAGGGGGGGCACGCCCTGGTGGGTTGTGCCCACCCAGGTGCCCCCCTCCGGTGGTTCTTGGCTCCAGTATTTTTCTTTATTCATATAAAAATTCCTCGCAAAGTTTCGTTCCAATCCGAGAACTTTTATTTCTGCACAAAAACAACACCATGGTAGTTCTGCTGAAAACAGCGTCAGTCCGGGTTAGTTTCATTCAAATCATGCAAATTAGAGTCCAAAACAAGAGGAAAAGCGTTAGGAAAAGTAGATACGACGGAGACGTATCACGCCACCACCTTCCTTAATTGTTTGCTCGCGGGGGAAAGGAAAGGGGAGGAGAGGAAGGCAGGGGGAGGCCGACTCCCCCCTTCCTTTTCTCCCCAAGGGTTGCGGCCTGAGGAGGGGTGCGCCAGCCCCTTGTGGGCGGGTGTGCTCCCCTCTATTGGCCCATATCGCCCATTAACCTCCCGGGGCTTTCCGGAACCCCTTCCGGTGATTCGATGGTTACCCGTTACATCCCGAAACCTTTCCGGTGTCCAAATAACATCATCCTATATATCAATCTTTACCTACAGACCATTCCGGAGCTCCTCGTCATGTGTGTGATCTCATCCGGGACTCTGAACAACATTCGGTCACCAATTCACATAACTCATATAATACAATATCGTCAATGAACGTTAAGCGTGTGGACCCTACGGGTTCGAGAATGATGTAGACATGACCGAGACACCTCTCCGGTCAATAACCAATAGCGGGACTTGGATGCCCATATTGGTTCGTACATATTCTATGAAGATCTTTATCGGTCGAACCGACATACATAATTCCCTTTGTCTGTCGGTATATTACTTGCCCGAGATTCGATCGTCGGTATCTCCATACCTAGTTCAATCTCGTTACCGGCAAGTCTCTTTACTCGTTCCGTAATACATCATCTCGTAATTAACTCCTTAGTCACTTTGCTTGCAAGCTTCTTATGATGTGTATTACCGAGAGGGCCCAGAGATACCTCTCTGATACACGGAGTGACAAATTCCAATCTCGATTCATGCCAACTCAACAGACACCTTCGGAGATACCTGTAGAGCATCTTTATAATCACCCAGTTACGTTGTGACGTTTGATAGCACACAAGGCATTCCTCCGGTATCCGGGAGTTGCATGATCTCATGGTCGAAGGAACATGTATTTGACATTAAGAACACAGTAGCAATAAACTGAACGATCATATGCTAAGCTAACGGATGGGTCTTATCCATCACATCATTCATCTAATGATGTGATCCCATTATCAAATGACAACTCATGTATATGGTTAGGAAACCTTAACCATGCATCTTTTGATCAACGAGCTAGTCTAGTAGAGGCTCACTAGGGACACGGTATTTGTTTATGTATCCACACATGTATTTAAGTTTCCGGTCAATACAATTCTAGCATGAATAATAGACCTTTATCATGAATAAGGAAATATAATAATAACAACTTTATTATTGCCTCTAGGGCATATTTCCATGAGTTAAGCCATGTCAATCTCAAAGAGCAGTCGCATGATTGTATTAAGGATCAATAAGTCCATTAGATCTTGGTGGTTTGGCCTATGAATAGTCATGTCCTTCGTTGAAAAGACAATTCTTTGATGAAAAGACGACTCTTCATGAAAAATTGTTTATCACATCTCTTGGTAGAAAGACATCCGCGTGAGCTGCTCCTCCGCCAGCCGGTGCTCCTCCTTCTCAGCTAGTGCCCGCTCAAAATCCCTCCCTTCCTCCTCCCACAAGACGATGCAAATGTGGTCGACGTTGTTGGCCTCGTCTTCCTCCGCCAACGAATCCTCGTCCTATTCCTCCGTGTCGTCCTCCTCATCCTTTCCTTCGTCATAACAATACCGCTGAGAACTGAGATGATGCAATCGATGCGCGCATGTCGTTGATTGGCACGACTTGCAATTCAATGAACTGCACGTAAAAAATACCGCTGGATCAAATCTACTGCACAAACAAAATCGCATTGAAACAACTGCATCCCTGTCGACTACACGAAAAATAACGGTTAAATCAACTGCAAGATAAAAATGCATTTGAATCAATCAATCCTTCTTTATTTCCAAAACGGGCTCATAATGCAACATTCTCGTTAAGCCATGTCAATCTCAAAGAGCAGTCGCATGATTGTATTAAGAATCAATAAAGTCCATTAGATCTTGGCGGTTTGGCCTATGAATAGTCATGTCCTTCGTTGAAAAGACAATTCTTTGGTGAAAAGATGACTCTTCATGAAAAATTGTGAATCACATCTCTTGGTGAAAAGACATGTCCGTGAGCTCCTCCTTCGCCACCCGCTGCTCCTCCTTCTCAGCTAGTGCCCGCTTATACTCCCTTCCTGCCTCCTCCCACAAGAGGATGAGGGTGTGGCCGACGTTGTTGGCCTCATCTTCCTGCACCAACGACTCATCTTCCTATTCCTCCGCGTCGTCCTCCTCATCCTTCCCTTTGTCATAACAACCTCTTCTTCCGACTTCTCTATGGCCGCCGCGAATTGCGCCTCCTCGCGCTTGTTGTTGTCATCGGAGCTCAGCAAGTCGACAAGCGCGACGTCCGCCGCCGGCACACCCCACCTCAACTACCACGAGAAGGCATACTCATGGGTGGGAAGGCCCCGAACCATGGCGGAATTGAGCAGAGCGACGACCACAACAACGATTTGGGGCGTCAACGGCAGTGATTTTGGCGAAAACAAGTGGCGACGGGCGGGTGGGATGGGGGATCGTACTATGCTACAACGGTTGAGCCCTTATTTTGAGTGAGAAGGAGGAGACGAGAGGTTTACAAAGAAACACACGGACTGCTCAAATTTGCTCTGGAAGTTAAACATTTGAGGAGTAGGGAGAGGGGGTAGCTATGGTATAACTTCCTTAAAGGGAATCTTGTGAGGAGTTAAAGAAATTTGAGGCAATGATTAGAGATGCTACAATCTCGCGTAACCCTCCATCTTGTCTGCAAAAAGGAGGTCTCTCCTTTTCATTTCAGGACAAATATGTAAGACAACCAAAGCAACAATTCCATGAAGTTTCTTACACGATCATACACTAGAAAAACCTTTGTTAAGATATTTGTTGGACAATATGGATCTCTACAAATATATTTAAGGATGTTAAACATGCAAAACACACACACACACACACACACAAAGGGATCGTACACCAATATCTGCACACACACACACACACACACACACAAATTTATACAGGTGGCATAATTTATTATGTGGGGCTTGCAATTATGTTTCTTTTATTTTTCTCATATTTTTCATCTATTTTTAATGCTAATTATCAAAAAGGAAACTAAACTAAACTTCTAATACAAACTACAGTTTAAATATAGCAGAATCATTTTTATGACAAACCTATCTATAACAGAAAAACATCAAATTTTAATGTTTATCAATATCGTGTACAATTATGCTAACTAAGAAAAAAGCAACTAAAATTGTGTGTCAAAAAAATAAAGTAGAATATAAAGTATAAAATTTATTATAAAAGTTTCTTACATGTGCTCAAGCATTAGCCATGTCAAACGGAGAAGCTAAGGTTGGTTTCAAATTAGCTGACATCTGAGGTGCTGATAAAATTGCGCACCAAATTTGTAAATACTATGGTGTGCTGTAGAGGATATGTGGCCATGCCTAAATAGCAATCAAACTGTCTCCGTCGCCATTAACATGTTGCGCTTAATCTTTTGATTTCATTTGGCGCCAATGTAATTAATGAGTTAATTATGCTCGCAATTTCTATATTTTAGTGGATTACTCCGTTGAAAGCAAGGTGGAAATGGTTCTCACCTCAAGAACTATTGTAAAAAATTAAAATAAAAACTCTTTGTGACCTCAATGCCGAGGGTACAATTTTTGTTAAAGAGATTATAAAAATGTATGTATTGAGATTATAAAAATACATGTTAATGAATTATTACAATATATGTTGAAGAAATTTGAGAGATAGTTGTTACTGAAAAATATGTTAATTAAATAATCATTATTTCAAAAAAATGATTTCAGATATGTTCATTATTTCAAATAGTACTATGAGAAAACTTTCATTACTACAAAAATGTGCTTTTCAATTTTACGATTATTTGAAGAAGAAAAAATGATTCCAATTATTTCATTACTTCAAGAAAGTGTTCAACTTTGTATTATATGAAAGAACATAAATCCAACATTCTCATTATTTCAAAAAGCGTTCTAAAAAGGATTGCGTTGTTTCAAAAATAAGTGATATGACCTATATATATATATATATATATATATATATATATATTCCCAAAAAATGGTCTAAAAAGTTTGTGTTATTTAAAATAAATGTTCTCAACTTTAAATATTTCCATATTATTATTTAAAAGATTGATCTTTGGAAGCTTTTCATTATTAAAAAAAAGTGATTTCAAATGGTTCATTATTTGAAAAAATATTTAAACCTTTTCACTATTTCAGAAAAATACCACATTTTTTGGAATTAATTTTGACATATGTTTCAATCACAATACTCAATTTCAGAAAACATTTACCACATTGTTTTATAAAATATTTAACACAAAGTTCTGTTATTCCTCTCAACTTTAAATCCGTTCTCTGGAAGGGCTGGACGAAAAGCTCGAAGCTCGCGAGCATAATGAACGCTCGATAGTTCGGCTCGTTTCGGCTCATGCTCGTTAGTTAATAAACCAAGCCGAACAATGTTTTTTGCTCGTTAAGATTAACAAGCTTAACGAGCGAGCAAATGAGTTTCACGAGCTAACTCGTTTAGCTCGCTAATTTTCAAAAGTTTGACATGAGACCCCTAATTCAAATCAGCCCACTAATAAAAGAGTTGCTAGTTAGCCCAGCACCCCGGCCCACTTCGGCACATCTCCTAGACCTAGGTGCTAGCCGCCAGCAGACACTAGAGTCAACCAGAAGCCAGCTGCGAGGAACCAAATGTTCTTCTTAAATTTATGCCGTTGTGAATTTTTTATGGGACCATGGGATTGTTCTATGTTGTTTATTACCTTTACGTCCTTCTTTAATTTATTCCATTGTGAATCTTTTATGGGATCATGATATTCTTCTATGTTGTTTATTACCTTAATGAGCACTCATGAGCTTAACGAGCCCATAACGAACCAAGTTGAACAGACATTTTCGCTCGTTAATATTAACGAGCTTAATGATAACAAGCTTAACAATAATGAGCATAATGATAACGAGCCGAACTAGTCGAGCAGCTCGTTAATCCAACCCTTACTGGAACGGTTACTCTGTAAGGACCGGGCACATCCAGAGAACAGATTTCTTGCTCCCGAGCTCCATGGAGCTCAGTTTTTAAAATGAAAAACATTTTTTTTCTTATCTTTTTTTTTAAATACACAAGTGTATAGGGATGTATACTACATGATGAAGTACGTTTTGATATGAGCTCCACACAGAAAAAGACTTTTATAGTGAACAATGTATGTGAAAATTTACATAAATGTAGTATACAGCCGTATGTACGTTTCAGATTATTTTTTAAAGAGAAAAGTATGTTTTGGTCCCTCAAGTTCCCACAAAGTATAGACTTGGTCCCTCAAGATTTTTTGGTATACATTTGGTCCCTCAAGTCTCAAAACCGGATAAGTTTGGTCCGAAACCAGATTTTGAGCACGTTGACCGGTTTTGACCGCCACAAAACCGCCTGATGAACAGTAATTTAAAAAGAAACTTCAAAAAAATCTGAAATTTTTTGGGTCGAATATGCTTACATGCGCAAGATGGGGAACAAAATTTCGGGCTCTTTCAGCACTCGAGGAGCTCGTGGCAAAAAAAAAAAATCTGCCTGATGAATAATAAATTTAAAAAATCAAAACAAAATCAAAAATTCTGAAATTTTTTGGGGTCCAATATGCTTACGTGCGCAAGGTGCGACCAAAATTTTGTCATGAAATGACATCGGACGGGCTCTAGTAAAATTTTGTCATTTTTTGAAGTTTTTTTTTAATGTAGTATTCATCGAGCGGTTTTGTGGCGGTCAAACCCGGTCAACGTGCTCAAAATCTGGTTTAGGACCAAATTTATCCGGTTTTGAGAATTGTGGGACCAAATGTATATCAAAAAATCTTGAGGGACCAAGTCTATACTTTGTGGGAACTTGAGGGACCAAAAACATACTTTCTCTTTTTTAAATATGATTTTTTTTTTTTGCATTTTTCAAGAATCTGAGCTTACAGAAAATTGTGTAACTTCGATTTTCATTTGTAGTTTAAAAAAAATCTGAGCTCAATGGAACCCGGTGGCTAAAAGCATGTCCTGAGGCTGTAAACATGTTCGGTCCAGCTATTCACAAAAGTATACGTTCTTGTCTAGTACGAGTACATGATTTATATTCCACGACGGGGGAAAAGGCTCAGTGCAGCTAAAGGAGTACTAGTACTGTCTTGCACATGCAGGGGTGGCTTTACAGGTATTGGAGCACTATATCACTCTTTCTTTAGTCTTTGCATATCTGTATAGGTCGGGGACGGTCCATTCGTACGATCTCACTTGTTCATGAACGACACGCCCTTCTCAATGCTCTCGCTCAGCTCCTTCTTCGCCTTCTCCAGGCCGGCCCTGCAAGCAAACATCAGGCAAAGCGATTACTTTGGGAAAGACTGACGCTTGTGATGATTGTATGGAAGCGACTATAATTGAGTAGAGCTGATGGTATACCTCTCAAAGTCATTCAATGGCCCAAGAGGGAGAATCTCTTCGGCTCCACCACGACCTAACCTCACCTTCGATGCGAAGAACGGCAGCTCTGTCACCTAATGCAAGACAAAATGGGAACGATCATCAGATTCGGTGCTGTGAAGGATGAGTATAGAGATCTGGTGTGACTAAACGATACCTCAGATGCGACGTATGAACACTCCACGATGCCAGCATCTCCGCGCATTCCTCGCAGGCACGCGTCGGCGAATTTTGCAGCAGCAAAAGCCTGAGGGGTTTATTATATGTTAGTGTTGGGTATAACTTGACTCACGTACTAATCATGCAAAGTAGGCAGCACGACCTACCATTGACAAAGTTGCAGAGCCTGCTCCAGCCTTTGCCTGAATCATAAGTGAAAAGAGGATGTTAAACTCAAATGGTAAACAGAAAATAAAACTGAACTGGAACTGTGGAAGTTCCAGATCCAGATACAGAAAACCAAAAGGATATGAAACTATATAACTGTGCGCAGTACTACATCGTTGAGTACTGCAGAAACTTCATTCGTGCTTACCTGATAGGGTTTGTATTACACTTCCTAAAATATCTCTATCCACTCAAAATCTACTATCTGTGCTGGTAATTGGGTCTATTAGCTGTCAAATCCTCCAGAAATTACCAGCACTAATTCACAGAGGGCATGGATAAGGATATGAATCTGGTAGCTCATAGAATATCACTATGCCAAGGATGAAATTACAGCTAAATCCCCACAACACAACATGGCCGTTCGCTGTCACTCATTAAGCGATTCTACTTCAGAAAACATATTGAGATGCGGTCTTGCCTTCTGCACTTTGTTGGCTTACTGCAGGACTAGAAAACTAGAACCTGACATGGCTACATGAGGACATTGCTTTTCAATGTATAATAAGCATGATATAACATTGAGCTGTATGATTGGATGTCCTACTTTTGTTTTTGCTAAGAAGCACTTGTTAACTCTGGACTGTAATCATGAGAACCCCAGCAACTACCTATGTACATACGCACAGTCCTCGGCTTTCAACGAAAGCCAGACACAATGGCTATCACTTAAAAAAATGTGTATGATATCATTAAATGATGGGTTTGCACTGAAATATTACCCACAAAACAATATCGCTTCTGCAGGATTTGTGAATTGTAAATTAGCTGTGCCTTTGATCTGTCTACTATCTAACAATCATTCACAAATGCATAGCCAGTGTTGAACAAAACTGAAATGTGAACAGCATCATACCTCCACAACTTCTGTACCACCGTTCTGTATGCGGTTAGTCAAATAGCTGATTTCATCTGGAGTGAATGAGCATGGGGGGCTGACCTGCGGAGAGGTTGGTTTCAAATTAGAAACTGATGTTCATACAAGCTAGAGATTTTTTTCTTAATAAGAAATATTAGATTCCCAATTTGATGACAACAACATAAGATACCTGTGACAGGAGGGGTAATATAGTGACCCCTGCATGCCCGCCAACAACTGGAACATTGACTTCTCTTGGATCAACTCCAAGCACTTCCGCCTGGAAAAAAGCAACAAAGAGAAGTGAATGAGTAAGAGCCATAAGCAATGCTAGTAGAGTATCTAAGCACATGGTGTTGAACTTGAGCATGCAAGCATGTAAAAGCTGTTTAAGAGAAGGCATTCAAGATAGTTTCCTTAGGCTGCATACCACAAAGGTATTAGCCCTCGCTACATCAAGTGTTGTCACTCCAAGGAGACGCTTGGGACAGTAAGTTCCAGCTCTCTTGAAAACCTCCGCAGCAATGGGGACGGTTGAGTTCACAGGGTTGCTGATCAAATTCACAATAGCATTAGGACAGCTCTTGGCAACGCCTTCACAGATCGAGCGAACGATCCCAGCATTTTTGTTGAACAGATCATCCCTTGTCATTCCTGGTTTTCTTGGGAGGCCGGCAGGGATGATGACAAGATCCATTCCTGTAAGTGCTGCCTCAAGCTGTTGTTGGCCAATGAAGCCGCGCACCTGAAAGTTATATATAACACAGTTATTTATCTTATCAGTATCTATGGTCAAAGACAGAACAAATCTCTAATTGATTTGAACAGTCTAAAAATACTAGACTGCAATTGTTAGCTGTGTCACAAACTTCAGAGACACGAGACAGTTTTTCATTCTCTTTTCTTTTCAATTTGCATCCAATTTAGATTTTTTGTGAAAATGCTTCCCGTCATTTCTTTCAGACTCTCAATGGTCAATAAGACAATAACAAAGCTTGGACTGCACTTATCACTTACCATATATGAACTAAAGGAACAAATAAAAGGAGTTTCTGAATAATAAACAGTTGGTACTTCTTTTCTATATAAGGCATGCTATTGTCAAGGCTTCAGATATTTTGGGAACTCCACTAGGCTAACCGCACAACAAGAAGTCAGTAAAGTACGAGATGTCAAATTGCTGGTGCGCCAGAAACTGCACATGATTAATTGGGAGGTCATTATCTAGCACTTCCAGGCTGCTGAACCTGCAATCATACCCCCAATCTGTCACAGTTTAGGTAGGGAGCGTGCAGGGCGGTTAAGAATAAGAATCCCCCGTCAGATGTCACCCCAAGTGGCTGCAAAAGCATCGGTGCTAGAAAGCTAACAACAACGAGGCAAGCCACCAACCAAATCGATCCGTGCTCACTACGGTGTCATCCTGATCGACATCACAGTATGATTAGCGCATAACGTCCGTCGCTAGCAGCTGAATGAATCATCGCGGAGGAGAACAACAGATAGCAGGTCGGGTTGGTTACCACGGCGCTGGTGTCCATGTGGCTGACGTCGGCGGTGACCCCGGGCGTGTTGACGACGTCGTAGAGGTGGAGCACGGAGACGAGCGGGTTCATCTTCATGAGCAGCGACAGCGACTGGCCGATGCCCCCGGCCGCGCCCACCACCGCCACCTTGAACCCCGGCGCGCCGCCCTTGGCGCGGCACGCCGCGGGCCTCAGCGCCGCGCCCTCCTCCATCTGCGCACGCACAGGAATCGGTCACGTCAGACACGGCTCTCTACCGGCCGGCAGGCAGGCAGCAGCGGTGGGGACTGAGGAGTTGAGGAGCGCACCTGCGGGCGTGTCGGGTTGAGGTGCGCGGCGACGCGGGCGATGCGGTGGGAGGGGGAGGTGGCGTCGGGATGCATGGCGGCGGCGGCGCGGCGACGGGGAGGAGGGAGGAGGAGGAGGATCTGGGCGGCGGGGGTTTATGGGTGGGGGCGAGAGAGCGGTGGGGGGCTTTGGTTTGGAGGGTTGCGGGGAGCGTTATCCGGTGGGCTGTGGCTCGGAGGGGGCGGAGGGATCGGGAGGCGGTGGTGAGGCGAGGGCGAGGTGGCGCCCCGTCCCGAGAAGCTCATCTCTTTTCTCCGCCACTGCTCCTTGCTAAGCTCTGCCCGTGCCCTGTTCCGGGTTCGTTGGGGACTTCGGGTCACCGTCACGCAGTGAACCGGCTTTGCAACCCTTCCGGCCGGATGCGAGTGTGAAGATCGAGTCTGGAAAATGGGTTATTGGGATCATTTTGAACTGCCACTTGTCAAACTGACACGGGATATGACAACGATTTAAATGTACGTGTGAAAAACGCAAAACATAGAAAAATAATAATTGCGGCGTCATGCTCATTTGATTTTCATACGACAATTTTTGTGTCGTTGCACATACAAACAAGGATTAATTTCTCCAAATAGGTGAACCCAATGATATTTTTTCTATGAAGTGTAGTGCAAGATTATTCTCTCTTTTTTTTCAACCAAGGAGGCACACATAGATAAAACCATCAAGGATTGTATAACCTTTTGAGTTCAGAAGCCTTTTTTCTTCAACCAAGGAGGCCACTAGCGACACAACTCGAAATCGTGCGAGACACCAGCTGACATGAACAGAACATGTTTTTTTCCACCCGTGACCCGTCTGTTTCATGAGTTGAGGTCAGGTGAGCTTGTTGCAACTCAATGAGATTACACATGATGTATCCGAATGACAACTTCCATTTGCACGCACATTGTCGTGGGGAGCAATGGCCATAATTTCTCTTCTGATGGTTGTCATGGCCAATGTCATTTCACCAGAAAAAGTATAGATAACCCCAGAACTATCCCATTTGGATCACATATCCCCCACCCCCAAAAAAACTTTAAAACATGGTTCTTAATCCCCTAGACTATCCCAAACCGGATAAATCACCCCCCAACCTCCACTTTAGCAGTATGGGATGGTGGTTTTGCATAGTGGTGCCTGGGTTGGGCCCATAACCGGCCATGTCAGACAAAGGCTGCTGGGTGCGGTCTAAAATGAAGCCCCGAGCCGGTTCGACCCAAACCCAGCCCCTTCGCATCCCTTCCTTTCTCTTCCTCTCCAAAACGATCTCCCTTCTCTCAGAGACGGCGGCCACGAGGTTTAGCGATGAAGATCAGCGGCATGAAGTGAGAATCGGACGGCAGCGCGACAAGCAGGTTAGTCACCGGAGAAGGATGCCCAAGCATGTGTTGCAAGACCTCTGTTTTTCTGTTTTAGGTTGGGGTTTTCGAGGGTTTGGGGATTTCATGATCTCTGGTTCCAAATTATCTTTCCTTTGTCATGTATGGAGTTATTGATTTGGGTTCTTGCGACCATGCTATGTACCATTAATTGATTGTGGTGCACTCGAGACAGTTGATTTAGGGTTGATTCGGTTATAACTAAAATTAAGGGAGTGTTTTTTAATTTAGATTCTTTCAATTATGTGGACAGATTTGAGGAGAAGAGCAGCAAGAGCAGTAGTGACTGGGAGGATGAGTATGCACCAGAGCAACAATACAATTCGGTTGGAGAAGAGCAGCAACAACAACACTCAAAGGTGAAACAACAATATTCAAATGGAGAAGAACATCAACAACATTCAGAGGATCAGCAGTTTCATGCAAATGCAGAGGAGCAACAATATATGTAGTTGCAGAGGAGCACATGGAAGAACCAGAACCTTGGTAATTTCCCAACATGTATTATCAGCCTAGTAGGACTTCTAAATTAACAGTTAGCAGAGGAAAATCAAGTGTAATTGAGGAGGAAGTAAATAGTGGGAGTGATTTATCTAATAGTGACTATGCTATTCCCCCTTCGGAGAGCAACATCTCAGCATCTGATGATGAGGTCCTAGAGATGAGAAAATATGCAAAAGAATTAAAGCAGGAAGTGAGAAAGAACATGTTGAGAGAAGATGAGGCCAAACATGCAATGTGCTTGATGATTTTATTGTGCCTGAAAACTCTTGGCTAGATGATTCAGGTGGAGAAGGTACACCATATTTTGAAAGTGATGACGATATGTCATATGATGAATGCAGTGATGGAGAGGTAAATGAAGTGAGAAAGAGGACGACAACAGGCAGAGTTTATGATGACAGTAATGAGAAACCAGAGTTTGTTGTGGGCATGGCATTTACTGATAACAGGGAATTCAAGCAAGCGTTGGTTAAGTATGGGCTAGCAAAATTCCACCATTTAAGATTTCCAAAAAATGAAAAGAAAAGGGTGAGTGGATTGTGTTCTTGGCCTGGTTGTCCTTGGAGCATATATGGTTCAATTTGTAATAGGTCAGACTGGTTGCTAGTTGTGAGGTATAATAACGAGCATACCTGCATTCCTAGGAGGGACAACAAGCTTGTCACAAGCACAATCATTGTGAAGAAGTATTTTAGAGAGATAAGACACAACCCAACTTGGCATGTAGAGCATATGCAGGAGGCAGTACTTGAGGATCTTCTAGCTGATGTTAGTCTTTCCAAGTGCAAGAGAGCAAAGAAGCTAGTCATGCAAAAGCTCACTGATTTGACAAATGGTGAGTATTCTCGAGTCTTTGACTACCACTTAGAGCTAGTTAGAAGCAATCCTGGCAGCACAATGGCGGTGACTTTAGATCCAGAGATTTTTGATAGGCCAGTTTTCTAGAGAATGTATATTTGTCTTGATGCCTGCAAAAAGGGTTTCCTAGCTGGTTGTAGAAGAGTTGTGGGGCTAGATGGTTGTTTTCTGAAGGGTTCAATGTCAGGTCAAATATTGTGTGCAATTGGTAGAGATGCCAACAATCAAATGTACCCTATAGCATGGGCCACGATTGAGGTTGAATCATATGACTCATGGTATTGGTTCATGTCGTTGCTTCAGAAGGATCTGCAGATAAGAAATCAGGGGGGTGGATGGGTATTCATATCTGATCAACAAAAGGTACTATAAGCAACCATGTATTGTTCATGCTTTTTTATATAATCATATGTTAGGAAAACGCCGAGAACGTCGAGAGGTTTCTTTTAATATCTAGTCATATTATTTTACAGGGACTTACCGGATCAATCAATGAAATTGTGCCTGAAGCAGAGCACGGAATGTGTGCTAGGCATATTTATGCCAACTGGAGAAAGCAACACAGGGAGAAGAAATTGCAAAAGATGTTCTAGGCATGTTCCAAGTCATTTGATAGGACTCAGTTTAACTACAATAGAGCCAAACTAGCCCAGGAAAGTGTTAAAGGTGCTAAAGACATGATACGTCTCCAACGTATCTATAATTTTTTATTGTTCCATGCTGTTATATTATCATTATTGGATGTTTTATAATCATTTTATATCTTTTTTGGTACTAACCTATTGACATAGTGCCCAGTGCTAGTTGTTGTTTTCTGCATGTTATTTACATCGCGGGAAATCAATACCAAACGGAGTCCAAACGCAACGAAACTTTTTGTGGATTTTTTTGGACCAGAAGACATCCAGTGGGCCAAAGAAGTACCGAAGAGGGAGCCCGAGGTGAGCACAAGACACCAGGGCGCGCCTGGAGGCCCAGGGGCGCCCTCGTGGGTTGTGCCCACCTCGGTGGCCTCCTGCACCGCCTCTTTGCTCTATAAATACCCCAATATTCCAGAAACCCTAGGGGAGTTGACGAAAATCAATTCCAGCCGCCGCAAGTTCCAGAAACACTAGATCCAATCTAGACACCATCACGGAGGGGTTCATCATGCCCATTGGTGCCTCTCCAATGATACGTGAGTAGTTCATTGTAGACCTATGGGTCCGTAGTTAGTAGCTAGATGGCTTCCTCTCTCTCTTTTGATTCTCAATACACTGGTCTCTTGGAGATCCATATGATGTAACTCTTTTTGTGGTGTGTTTGTTGGGATCCGAGTTTATGATCAGATCTAAGTTTTTACCCATGAAAGTTATTTGAGTCTTCTTTGATCTCTTATATGCATGATTGCTTATAGCCTCATATTTATTCTCCGATATTTGGGTTTTGTTTGGCCAACTTGATCTATTTATCTTGCAATGGGAAGAGGTGCTTTGTGATGGGTTCGATCTTACGGTGCTTGATCCCAGTGACAGAAGGGGAAACGACGCATATGTATCGTTGCTATTAAGGATAACAAGATGGGGTCTATTTCTACATAAATAGTTCTTATTGCATTACTCCATTTTTTTCATGAACTTAATACACTAGATGCATGCTGGATAGCGGTCGATGTGTGGAGTAATAGTAGTATATGCAGGCAGGAGTCGGTCTACTACTCTTGGATGTGAAGCCTATATAATGATCATTGCCTGGATATCGTCATGATTATTTGAAGTTCTATCAATTACCCAACAGTAATTTGTTTACCCACCGTTTGCTATTTTTCTCGAGAGAAGCCACTAGTGAAATCTACGCCCACGGGTCTCTTCTTTATTATATTTGCCTTTGTGATCTATTTTATTTGCTTTTATTTCAGATCTATTAATCCAAAATACAAAAATACTTTTCTGCACTTTATTTTATTCGCGATCTATTTATTTAATCTATTACAACTTTCTCCCGTCTACTTGCCAATTTCGGGCGCCGTTGCCCGAAAGGGATTGACAACCCCTTTAATACGTCGGGTTGCGAGTATTTGTTATTTGTGTGCAGGTGCTGTTCATGTAGTGTTCCGTGGTTCTCCTACTGGTTCGATAACCTTGGTATCATCACTGAGGGAAATACCTACCGCTGCTGTGCTGCATCATCCCTTCCTCTTTGGGGAAATACCGACGTAGTTCAAGCCGCATCAAAAGGAATTTGTGGCGCTGTTGCCGGGGAGACATCATCAACATCTACCATGTTCCTAATCAAAAAACTCATCTCCTTGCAATTTACATTATTTTCCATTTGCCTCTCGTTTTCCTCTCCCCCACTTCACAAAAATTTGCCGTTTGATTCGCCCTCTTGTTCGTTCACCGTTTTCTCATCAGATCTGTTTTTGAGTGCAACCTTGTTGCGTAGTCACAATGACTCAAGAGAACACCAAGTTGTGTGATTTCTCCAATACCAACAACAATGATTTTATTAGCACTCCGATTGCTCCTCCCGCCACCAGTGCGGAGTCTTGTGATATTAATACCCCTTTGCTGAATCTTGTTATGAAAGATCAATTTTCTGGTACTCCTAATGAGGATGTCGCGTCCCATCTCAACACATTCGTGGAATTATGCGATATGCAAAAGAAAAAAGATGTGGACAATGATGTATGACCCACAAGTATAGGGGATCAATTGTAGCTCTTTTCGATAATTAAGAGTGTCGAAACCAACGAGGAGTAGAAGGAAATGACAAGTAGTTTTCAGTAAGGTAATGTCTGCAAGTGCTGAAATTGTAAGTAGCGTAGTAGTTTGATAGCAAGATAATTTGTAACAAGCAAGTAACGATAGTAGTAACAAAAGTGCATCAAGGTAGCCCAATCCTTTTGAGGCAAAGGACATGCCAAAATGGTCTCTTATGATAAGCAAAGCATTTTTGAAGGTACACGGGAATTTCATCTAGTCACTTTCATCATGTTGGTTTGATTTGTGTTCGCTACTTTGATAATTTGATATGTGGGTGGACCGGTGCTTAGGTGTTGTTCTTACTTGAAAAAACCTCCTACTTATGATTAACCCTCCTGCAAGCATTCGCAACTACGAGAAAAGTATTAAGAATAAACTCTAACCATAGCATTAAACTTTAGGATCCACTCGGTCCCTTACGGAATAGCGCATAAACTGGGGTTTAAGTTTCTGTCACTCTCGCAACCCACCATCTAATTGCTACTTCACAATGCATTCCCTTAGGCCCAAATATGGTGAAGTGTCATGTAGTCGACGTTGAAAGTGCAACTATCCCTGGGTGGTTTTGGTAATTCCTAACAACATATAGCTCATTGAGATAATGCTATTCCAAGATAAATATTTCAGGAAAGCTCAATGATTGGCATGGCACGGATTAGAAAGTGGACCCTTCATAATGCTAAGGACAAAGGATTGGCTCAAGCTCAAAGCACAAGACTCTACATTTTCTATTTTAGTGATCCAAGATCACATTGAGTCTATAGGAAAAGCCAATACTATTAAGAAGGGATGAGGTGTTGCTTAATGAGGATCTTGCTCAAAATGCTTAGTGATATGCTCCAAAACCCTCCACTACTTCCTCATATCCACATATGTCCTAAACCAAAAAGTCCAACTCGGCCCCACCGAAATTTCATATCCGGAGCCATCGAGTTTATTTGTCATAGCCACTGCCAGAAACCCTAATCAATTCAGTCTCACCGATAGGGATCTCGGTCCCACCGAGATGGGGTTGTAATCTCTCTGTTTCCTTTTCGTAACGTTTCGGTCAAACCGAGATGAGCGATCGATCCCACCGAGATTGCAATGCAAACTCCCTGTTTCCCTTTCGTAACGTTTCGGTCCAACCGAGATGAGCGAATCGGTCCCACCGAGTTTGCCTGACCAACTCTCTGTTTGACCATTACCAAAATCGGTCTCACCGAGTTTGTGTAATCGGTCTCACCGAGATTACGTTATGCCCTAACCCTAATGACATCGGTCCCGCCGAGTTGATCCAGTCGGTCCCACCGAGAATCCTAACGTTCACATTTTGAACTAAATCGGTCCGACCGAGTTTCATGATTCGGTCCCACCGAGTTTGGTGATTTGTGTGTAATGGATAGATTTTGTGTGGAGGCTATATAGACCCCTCCACCAACTCTTCATTCGTGGAGAGAGCCATCAGAACATGCCTACACTTCCAACACATATTTTCTGAGAGAGAACCACCTACACTTGTGTTGAGGTCAAGATATTCCATTCCAACCACATGAATCTTGATCTCTAGCCTTCCCCAAGTTGCTTTCCACTCAAATCTTCTTTCCACCAAATCCAAATCCTGTGAGAGAGAGTTGAGTGTTGGGGAGACTATCATTGTAGCGACCCGACCTCAGACGGTCAAGTCTCTGTGCTTAAGTGTCATCCCTGGATCGGTATGCTGACACACACACAGTACTCGAAGGATTTATAACAGAGGTAAATCACATGTATAAAGTAACGTAAAATATTATTACCTCAATCCAAATAGCGGAAGTAACAAGGTTGTGGATTCCCATCAACACCAACGGCAAAGTTGAGTGTAGAAATCGTAACCCTAACGTATCACTTACTCATCGTAAGATATCCTGCAACATGAGACATTGCAGCCACAAAGGGTCAGTACATTGAATGTACTGGCAAATTCACACCATAGGATAATGAAGAATAATGGCTATCACTACGTGCATATATGGCTGGTGGAAAAGCTCTATGGTTATAATGTTTTTGCGAAAAGCCAATTTTTCCCTACTGCAAAGGAATATATTTTATTTAACTACAAAGTTGGTTGATAAATATTGAGAAGGTTCCTCCAACTCAATCCCAAAATAATAGTCACTAACCCAATCAAATTAATTAAATAAAGTGTTGAGATCAACATGATAATCCAAGAACCAGATACTCAAAATGTCCATAACCGGGGACACGGCTAACCATGATTAGATTGTACACTCTGTAGAGGTTTGCGCACTTTTCCCCACAAGACTCGATCTCCTCCGATGGATTTCTCGCACTACATGGTGTTTGAGAAACGGATGACCGAGACACAGTCTTTCAAAAACATTAACTCTTAACTCCGGGCAGACCATACCAAACCTACATCCCTCTACCTGCTGATCCACCTCTTCAAGAGCTCATGCAACTTACTCAACTATGCTAGAGCCCATAATAGCTTGTGGCTGCACACGGAAGTTTCTAACATGAAAATATCTCAGTTCCCTTTGAGCCTGGGTGGCGGACCTTAGGATGATCACACGGGTACTCCGGAATATCCTAGGACAACACTGGATTCTCCAGGTGCCCGACAAGCAATCCACCCAGATGTGTATTAAAGTTGCCACCTTAAGTTGAACCATTAATTAACAATCTCACATCTGTCATGGATTCACTCACCCAAACCACGTCTACGAGCATAGCATAGCAATATAAGTAATACGTAGAAGTAACTCCCAAGGGTTTGATAGTAACAGGGCAATAGGTTCTACCTCATCAACTACTTCCCAACCCACATGTTAATCACATCCTAATCATGCAATGTTTGAGGATTAGAACTAATGCATAAAAACTGGGTATGAAAGGAATATGAACAAAGTGTGAACTTGCCTGTACTGTTGATGAAGATGATTCGCACTCAAAACTCTTGATAGATCTACTCGTCACACTCCGGTCAATCTATCGTAAGCAAGCAATGGTAACCACACATAAGCAATCACTCAAAAGATCGGAAAGAACGAAGAAGACAATTCGGAAAACATCAGAACCAAAGTAAATAACTCTTGCAACATAAAACAATTTCTAACAGTACCAAAATTATGTCAATTTGGCCTTATCAGAAAGTTTAGGTCAAGAGCTTCGATTTGCAAAAAGAATCAACTAAATCGGAGTTATAAAACTCAAGTTATGATCAAACGAAGTTTGAATACAAATCTGTTTGAATTCAAATTTTAAACTTTCCAAAATATGTTCAAGTTGTTTTACTGGATAGAGGGGATTATAATGAAGAAGTGGGCGTTGGTTTTGTTGGATTTGGACAAACGAGCAAAAAGTTGTAGTCGTTTGAAAACCAAGGGCTGATCTGTAAAGAAAATATTCACGGTTGGGTCCCTGGACGAAATTAAAAAGCAAAGGAAAAATCCTATCGAACGAACGTTCGCTACGGAGAACTAAAGAACGAACTCGTTCACTGCAGAAGCTAACATAGCGAACGTTTACTAATTAACTAGGTTAAAAGAAAAAAGGGTTTAAATTAAAAATCGAACCCCTAAAGAGAGAACCGGCGAACCGGGGACGGTTTATTACCGGTCCGGATGAACCGGCAGTTCGACGGCGGCGGCGGCAGCTTGGATCGAGGCGGCGGCTCCGGCGACGAGATGCGGCAGCGGCGGCGGCGCTCGGCGGCGACGGCAGCATCAGCTAGCGGTGGCTACGCGGGGCGGCGGAGGCGGCGGCGAGGCGCGAGGGCAGCGCGGCGGCGAGGAGCAGCGAGCAGCGCGGCGAGGGCGGCAACCGACGGCGAGGAGAGAGAGGGGGCCCGGGGCTGCGGCTTAAATAGGCGGGGAGGGGAGGCGCGAGGCGTGGAGGAGGGGCAACGGAGAGGCGGCGGCGGAGTCCTGGTACAGGACGGCGGCCGCGACGCCGTGCGGGTGCGGGAGTCCGCCCGAGCTCGGGGACGAGCGGGGCGCGGCGCTGGGCTTCGACCCAGTTGGCCCGCGGGGAAAGAAGTCTTTTTTTTAACATTTTCTCAGACAAACAAAAATAAATAAATAAATAAAAATAATATATAGGCATATATTATATCAAAATTTTCAGAAAAATATTTTCTACATCATGAACATTTTTGTAAAGTCAAATAAAATCCAGAAAAATTCAAATAATTCAAAGAGTGCTACTGCTCTAATAAAATCCAGTAAAAATCATTTTAAAATACCAAAAGTAATTCAAATTTATTTCTCTCCAATTTTCTGATGTAGGGAATCATTTTAACCTAATTTCTTTATATTTTATTTTTGGAGAAAAATAATTTGAATAAAACCCAAATAACTCCAAATTTGAAAATAATTTCAAAGGGGCTCTAAATTTGATCTTTGAAACTCCCAACTCATATTTCATATAATTTGAAGAAGTCATTTTATCTTCTCTCGTGAAAATCATTGAGTTGCATAAAGTTTCTAAGTTGGAAAATATTTTCCAAATGAAATTCAGATATTTTCAAACACCCTTTTCATTTATTTAAATGGAAGAAGTCATGTCATCTTCTCTCTAGGGTTTTGTATTTGAAAAGCATTTGAATTCATGGAGATCATAAAAGAAAAATGAAAGTTTGGGAAAATCCTGTTATTCCCTCTCATTTAACTTTCAAAAAGTTTCGAATTTCACTCAACTTCACACAATCAATCAAACAATCAATCAAATCTATCTATTTATTATAACATTCCAAAATTTAGAATTTTGGGATGTTACAAACCTACCACCCTTAAAATGAATCTCGTCCTCGAGATTCGGAGAGGCTAGCAAGAAGTAGGTTAGGTTTGGGGGTCTTCTCAAAATCCATCAATCATCACAAGGGGTCTGGGGTGCTACCACCCTTAGAAGCATGGTTACGGTTCCATCAAAACTCATATACTCCATCCTTATTGTTGACAGTGTCGGTCTTCTCAGATTCTCGGGAAAATTCCTTCTCTGGGCTCTTCCGGTAGTGGCATAACCTTTACTGCAGTTCTTCTGTCCTTTCATCTTGGTAAGGTTATTCTGAGACTGGTCTTCTTAGCTGACGGGTCTGGCGCCAATACTAAACAACTATCGATATCTCATGGTGGTCAACAATTTATGGTTTCTCCTGCAGGAAATGGGTCTGGGTTGAACCTCACCGTATAACCTACGGTTGGCAACAGCTGCCGTGTACAAGCGAAAAAAATACCTATACCATTCTAAGGTTTATACATGGTTTTGATCATCGTCGCTCTACTATAGGTAAGTCACTCAGATTTACCATCCCGTATAGCAAGGCGAATAATAAGAGTAAGTCGGTATGGTGATCAATCCATCCCGCACCCAAATCATTACCCTGTATATGGTTTAGCGAATCTCGCATTCTAACACTCGGTCATCCTCACAAGCATTGCAGAATTTCTCTTGTCGGTGAACCAAGTTCGGATAAATCCATTGATTCTGCAAGCCAAACAAACATCTATCGTTCCTTCACAACTCTCAGGTTTTGCGTAAACTCCTATAAAATCGTCTTTCGACAAAGGTATATCCTCTTCCAGGGTTTTTCCTTCAGCAAGAATGTGCTTGCTTCTTGGCAGGTCCTGGGGCCTATGGGTTATGGGCCCACCTCATCACTTGTAAACCTTGAACTCATCCTCGGGGCAGCTGATCGTTATTCCAACATCCAACTTCCAGCTTCCAAGCATACTTAAAATCCATCCAATTGTATTGTCTCCCTTCCTTCTGTTTGCACCAAACTAAGACGTGATTACTCAGACTCATCATGGAGTTACAATTGCTCCATATTACCAACATCATACCGCATTTATATCCAATAGTACTTCATCTCTTCATATTCTTGGGGTATCCAACATATCGAGATAAAACTCGTACTTATGAAGTCCACTCTGTGGAACATCATTATCCTTTCCAGGGGTCAAGTGTCCTTACAAGGGAATATTGGCCATCTCTGCATGGCACTTCTTCAACTGGGAAACGTGGAACACATCATGAACTCCTGACAGTCCTTCGGGTGACTCCAACTTGTTGGCCACTTCTCCCATACGCTCCAAAACTCGGTATGGTCCTACAAATCTCGGGGCTAACTTTCCCTTAACTCCAAATCGTTTAACTCCTCGCAGAGGGGACACATGAAGACATGCTCTGTCTCCAATTTCATAAACTACCTCCTTGCGTTTTTTAGTCTGCACAACTCTTCTGCCTGGACTGAGCTACCTTCAGTCTATCTCGAATCAACTTAACATTCTCTTCTGACTCCTTGATCACATTTGGTCCAAACAACTGACGGTCTCCAACTTCATCCCACATCAACGGTGTCTGGCTCCTTCTCCCATACAAAACTTCAAAAGGGGCCATCTTCAAACTGGCTTGGTAGCTGTTGTTGTATGAGAACTCCGCGTAAGGTAGATTATCATCCCTACTAGATCCATAATCTAGCGCACACGCTCTCAACATGTCCTCCAGAATCTGATTGACTCTCTCGGTCTATCCATCTGTCTGTGGGTGAAAGGATATACTGAACTCTAGCCTAGTACCCAAAGTCTGGTGCAGCTGATTCCAAAACTTTGAGGTAAACTGTGTTCCTCTATCTGATACGATGGTCCTCAGAACTCCATGCAGACATACGATCCTGGTCATATATATCTTGGTCAACTTCGCACTTGTATAGGTGGTTTTCACTTGGATAAAGTGAGCCACTTTGGTCAAGCGAATCAACTACTACCCAGGTAGAATCATATCCCGATCGGGTTCTGGGAAATCCGGTAATGAAATCCATGCCAAGCTTATCCCACTTCCATTCGGGTATCGGCATAGGTTGTAGTAATCCTGCTGGCTTCTGATGCTCTGCCTTTACTCTCTGGCATACATCACCTACGACTACATACTCCGCAATATCCTTCTTCATACCAGTCCACCAGAAACGCTCCTTCAAATCCAAATACATCTTGGTGTTTCCAGGGCGAATCGGGTATGGTGAGTCATTAGCCTCCTGAAGTATTAACTTCCTGTTCTTTGCATTATTGGGCACATATACACGGTCGTCGAACCATAAGGTGTCGTGCTCATCCTTACGAAAACCTTTGGCCTTTCCTTTTCTCATCCTCTCTTTTACCTCAGCAATCTCTTCGTCATCCTTCTTAGCTTCACGGATCTTTCCCAACAATGTAGACTGAACTTCCATTGCTACAACAAAACCTTTAGGAACAATCTCCAACCGAAGTTCCCTGAGATCCTCGGCTAACTCATTTGGAAATCCTCCGCTTATGAGGGTATTCGTCCTTGTTTTCTTTATGGTTGTGTCCTATTTCTCCACAAAGCTTGTATGCACAAGGTTTCTTCATATCCTTTCCATAAGGCCTCATCTTCTGGGACACAAGCCAAGACTTTAGTAGAGTCAACTTAAATTCTTTCCAAGTGGTTACTCCTTGCCATCCATTGATGGTTTGGTATATCCTGCACCCAGTAGCGGCACCTCTTTCAAAGCACTGAAGAGCATGCTGAGTTATATCCTTTCTGGCTATAGTGTTATTCTCCATGTGATCCTCCATGTTCTGAATCCATCGGTCTGTCTCCAATTGACTCATCGGTCCAGAAAATACAAGTTCATCTCCATTCATCCTCTATTGGGTCCATGGGTTTTGGGGTGGGATAAGAGAGATAGAGAGGGATGCACACAATACAAACAATAGTTTTGAAAAGACAGATTTTTATTGTGGCTGTCGGAAAAACATCAAACAAATGACAGCTCACAATCGTCGCATCTAACGTAGGTATATACAGGGGTTTGGTCTTCTAAAGGTCAATAAATTTTCAAAGTCGTCAAACTCTTCCAGTCTTGTTCATGTCTCCGGTGGCTTCTCCCAATCGTGCTTGTCCTTTTGCCAGATCATCTCTATTGACGTGAAATCTCTCGTGACATCCTTTAATATTCCGGAGTTGCATTTCAAACTTCTAGGTTTCAACATCCTTGGCATGAACCATGGTCTAGTTCCTGACGAATCTCCGGTTTCTCGAGGTTCTGCTCCTCCAGTTTGGCTACTTTCAACTTCTGGGTCCTAAGTTCTTCACGAAATACTTCCTTGTCAAATACGGCTTCCTGCAAGTCCATCTTAACTTCTGCTCAAGATCCTGGTGATACACCAGCTAAGGTTAAAACTTCATCTTTTACTGAATGGTGCTCCATCAGCCTTCTACCATCTAATCCTTCCATGCATATGCATGCTTAACCCAGCACGGTGACCATAGCATAAGCGGGCGATAACACCATGGATAGCCGTGTTTCTTCCCTTGTCATTGCCATGAGCTATCATTCCATAGTTGATATCTCCTGCCTTAGGGTTTACTTGACAAAACTTTGAGTTCTAATGCTCCATGTTCCGGTCTTCCTCCAATACACCTTGATCTCGGGTATTGATAACTTCCATAGTCTGTCAAGTTCCATCACGGGAGTCTTACTAGGTCATACAAATCTGGAAAATTCTACAGGGCCTTCAAATTCTCCTAGTCTTCGAAGTCTTCAACCGTTGTAGTTTCCATTATTCTAATGCTCGGTAAAATCCACCTCATTCCGAAGTGGTCTTAGTTGTCCGATATCTTGTCCTTCTTGGAGTGGTCTCATCAGTCGAATCGTCGTGTGGTCAAAAGGGGAAAGGGGTATGGTCTCACTAAAAGGGAATATTTGAATAAGCTCAGAAGAGAAGAGAGGTAAAAGATCTTTTTGAAAATGAAGTTGTAGAGAAAAGTCTTTTCTATGGGCTTGCCAGTCTCTAGGGGTCACGTCCTACAGTCAACATGTGCTCTGATACCATCTTGCAGCGACCCGACCTCAGACGGTCAAGTCTCTGTGCTTAAGTGTCATCCCTGGATCGGTATGCTGACACACACAGTACTCGAAGGATTTATAACAGAGGTAAATCACATGTATAAAGTAACGTAAAATATTATTACCTCAATCCAAATAGCGGAAGTAACAAGGTTGTGGATTCCCATCAACACCAACGGCAAAGTTGAGTGTAGAAATCGTAACCCTAACGTATCAGTTACTCGTCGTAAGATATCCTACAACATGAGACGTTGCAGCCACAAAGGGTCAGTACATTGAATGTACTGGCAAATTCACACCATAGGATAATGATGAATAATGGCTATCACTACATGCATATATGGCTGGTGGAAAAGCTCTATGATTATAATGTTTTTGCGAAAAGCCAATTTTTCCCTAATGCAAAGGAATATATTTTATTTAACTACAAAGTTGGTTGACAAATATTGAGAAGGTTCCTCCAACTCAATCCCAAAATAATACTCATTAACCCAATCAAATTAATTAAATAAAGTGTTGAGATCAACATGATAATCCAAGAACCAGATACTCAAAATGTCCATAACCGGGGACACGGCTAACCATGATTAGATTGTACACTCTGTAGAGGTTTGCGCACTTTTCCCCACAAGACTCGATCTCCTCCGTTGGATTTCTCGCACT
Source organism: Aegilops tauschii subsp. strangulata (assembly GCF_002575655.3). Classification (NCBI taxonomy): domain Eukaryota; kingdom Viridiplantae; phylum Streptophyta; class Magnoliopsida; order Poales; family Poaceae; genus Aegilops; species Aegilops tauschii. The sequence goes on from NC_053039.3 coordinate 495,407,680, forward strand.
ACATGGTGTTTGAGAAACGGATGACCGAGACACAGTCTTTCAGAAACATTAACTCTTTACTCCGGGCAGACCATACCAAACCTACATCCCTCTACCTGCTGATCCACCTCTTCAAGAGCTCATGCAACTTACTCAACTATGCTAGAGCCCATATTAGCTTGTGGCTGCACACGGAAGTTTCTAGCATGAAAATATCTCAGTTCCCTTTGAGCCTGGGTGGCAGACCTTAGGATGATCACACGGGTACTCCGAGATATCCTAGGACAACACTGGATTCTCCAGGTGCCCGACAAGGAATCCACCCAGATGTGTATTAATGTTGCCACCTTAAGTTGAACCATTAATTAACAATCTCACATCTGTCATGGATTCACTCACCCAAACCACGTCTACGAGCATAGCATAGCAATATAAGTAATACGTAGATGTAACTCCCAAGGGTTTGATAGTAACAGGGCAATAGGTTCTACCTCATCAACTACTTCCCAACCCACATGTTAATCACATCCTAATCATGCAATGTTTGAGGATTAGAACTAATGCATAAAAATTGGGTATGAAAGGAATATGAACAAAGTGTGAACTTGCCTGTACTGTTGATGAAGATGATTCGCACTCAAAACTCTTGATAGATCTACTCGTCACACTCCGGTCAATCTATCGTAAGCAAGCAATGGTAACCACACATAAGCAATCACTCAAAAGATCGGAAAGAACGAAGAAGACAATTCGGAAAACATCAGAACCAAAGTAAATAACTCTTGCAACATAAAACAATTTCTAACAGTACCAAAATTATGTCAACTTGGCCTTATCAGAAGTTTTAGGTCAAGAGCTTCGATTTGCAAAAAGAATCAACTAAATCGGAGTTATAAAACTCAAGTTATGATCAAACGAAGTTTGAATACAAATCTGTTTGAATTCAAATTTTAAACTCTCAAAAACATGTTCAAGTTGTTTTACTGGATAGAGGGGATCATAACGAAGAAGTGGGCGTTGGTTTCGTTGGATTTGGACAGACGAGCAAAAAGTTGTAGTCGTTTGAAAACCAGGGGCTGATCTGTAAAGAAAATATTCACGGTTGGGTCCCTGGACGAAATGAAAAAGAAAAAGAAAAATCCTATCGAACGAACGTTCGCTACGGAGAACTAAAGAACGAACTCGTTCACTGCAGAAGCTAACATAGCGAACGTTTACTAATTAACTAGGTTAAAAGAAAAAACCGGGTTTAAATTAAAAACCGAAACCCTAAAGAGAGAACCGGTGAACCGGGGACGGTTTATTACCGGTCCGGATGAACCAGCGGTTCGACAACGGCGGCGGCAGCTTGGATCGGGGCAGCGGCTCCGGCGACGAGATGCGGCAGCGGCGGCGGCGCTCGGTGGCGACGGCAGCATCAGCTAGCGGCGCGGGCGGTGGCTACGCGGGGCGTCGGAGACGGCGGCGAGGCGCGAGGGCAGCGCGGCGGCGAGGAGCAGCGAGCAGCGCGGCGAGGGCGGCAACCGATGGCGAGGAGAGAGAGGGGGCCCGGGGCTGCGGCTTAAATAGGCGGGGAGGGGAGGCGCGAGGCGTGGAGGAGGGGCAACGGAGAGGCGGCGGCGGAGTCCTGGTACAGGACGACGGAGGCGACGCCGTGCGGGTGCGGGAGTCCGCCCGAGCTCGGGGATGAGCGGGGCGCGTCGCTGGGCTGGGCCGGCTGGCTGGGCTTCGGCCCAGTTGGCCTGCGGGGAAAGAAGTCTTTTTTTAACATTTTCTCAGACAAACAAAAATAATATATAGGCATATATTATATCAAAATTTTCAGAAAAATATTTTCTACATCATGAACATTTTTGTAAAGTCAAATAAAATCCAGAAAATTTCAAATAATTCAAAGAGTGCTACTGCTCTAATAAAATCAAGTAAAAATCATTTTAAAAATACCAAAAGTAATTCAAATTTATTTCTCTCCAATTTTCTGATGTAGGGAATCATTTTACCCTAATTTCTTTATATTTTATTTTTGGAGAAAAATAATTTGAATAAAACCCAAATAACTCCAAATTTGAAAATAATTTCAAAGGGGCTCTAAATTTGATCTTTGAAACTCCCAACTCATATTTCATATAATTTGAAGAAGTCATTTTATCTTCTCTCGTGAAAATCATTGAGTTGCATAAAGTTTCTAAGCTGGAAAATATTTTCGAAATGAAATTCAGATATTTTCAAACACCCTTTTCATTTATTTAAATGCAAGAAGTCATGTCATCTTCTCTCTAGGGTTTTGTATTTGAAAAGCATTTGAATTCATGGAGATCATAAAAGAAAAATGAAAGTTTGGGATTTTTTTATTCCCTCTCATTTAACTTTCAAAAAAATTCGAATTTCACTCAACTTCACACAATCAATCAAACAATCAATCAAATCTATCTATTTATTATAACATTCCAAAATTTAGAATTTTGGGATGTTACAATCATTTGAAGCACAAGAGCAAGGAGTTCATCATCAACACACCATTTGTTACTTCTTGGAGAGTGGTGTCTCCTAGATTGGCTAGGTGTCACTTGGGAGCCTCCGACAAGATTGTGGAGTTGAACCAAGGAGTTTGTAAGGGCAAGGAGATCGCCTACTTCGTGAAGATCTACCCGAGTGAGGCAAGTCCTTCGTGGGCGACGGCCATGGTGGGATAGACAAGGTTGCTTCTTCGTGGACCCTTCATGGGTGGAGCCCTCCGTGGACTCGCGCAACCGTTACCCTTCGTGGGTTGAAGTCTCCATCAACGTGGATGTACGATAGCACCACCTATCGGAACCACGGATAAAAAATCTCCGTGTCAACATTGCGTTTGCTCCCTAAATCTCATCCCTTTACCTTCATATGCAATTGTTTTACATTCCGCTGCTATACTCTTAGAATTGCATATGTAGGTTGATTACTTGACTTGTGCCAAGTTGCTAAAATCTGCCAAGAACTAAAGTTGGGAAAAGGCTAGATTTTTATTTGGTCAAGTAGTCTAATCACCCCCCTCTAGACATACTTCCGATCCTACAAGTGGTATCAGAGCTTTGGTCTCCATTTGCTTTGATTTCCATAGCTTTTGGTGGTCATAGCCTTAGTTTCACAACCTAGGAGAGTATGGCATCTAGCGAGGGAAATTGCCACCGTAGAGGTCCTTACTTTTATGGTACTAATTTTGCTAGTTGGAAGCATAAGATGAAAATGCATATTCTTGGACATAACCCCGCCGTTTGGGCCATTGTGTGTATATGCTTGCAAGGTGAAATCTTTGATGGGAGAGAACCAAACCATGAAGCTATCGCGAAAGAATTGAAGATGCTACAATACAATGCTCAAGCTTGTGATATTCTCTTCAACGGATTGTGCCCCGAAGAATTCAACAAAATCAGCCGTCTTGAGAATGCAAAGGAAATTTGGGATACTTTGATTGATATGCACGAAGGTACTGACTCCGTCAAGGAATCCAAATTGGATGTGCTTCAAAGTCAACTTGACAAGTTCAAAATGAAGGATGGTGAAGGTGTCGCTGAAATGTAGTCTAGGCATGCTCTCATCACAAATGAGATTGCCGGCTTAGGAAGTGAAGAGATGACCGATAGATTCATCATCAAGAAGATCCTAAGAGCCTTGGATGGAAAATATGATAATGTGTGCACATTGATCCAAATGATGCCCAATTACAAAGATCTCAAGCCAACGGAAGTCATTGGAAGAATTGTTGCTCATGAGATGTCACTCAAGGATAAGGAAGAGCTTCACAACAAGTCAAGTGGTGCTTACAAAGCCTCATATGATGCTCCCACATCATCAAGTGAGAAGCAAACCTTCAATGAAGAATTGACCTTAATGGTGAAGAACTTCAACAAGTTCTACAAGAGTAGAAGCAAAGAAAGAAGCTCCAAGTCAAGGTCCTACAATGACAAAAGATCTTCTAGTCGTGAGCGAAATTGTTACAATTGTGGAAGACCCGGACACTACTCCAATGAGTGTATAGCCCCCTACAAAAGAAGAGAAGATTCTCCCAAAAGAAGAAGTAGAAGAGAAGAATCACCACCAAGAGAAAGGAGGAGTAGGGATGATCGTTATGAATGAAGAACCTCTCGGAGAAGCAAGGATTCAGAAAGGAAGGGAAAGTCATCAAGGAGCTACACAAAAAGAAGACATCAAGCTCATGTTGGTGAATGGGTATCCGGCTCCGAGTCCGACAATCACTCCGAAAGAAGTTATCACTCCGACTCCGAATATACTCAAGATGAAGGTGTTGCCGGTCTAGTACTTGTGTCAACCAACTCCTACGACATATTTGACTCACCAAATGAAGGAATTGGAAGATGCTTCATGGCCAAAGGTCCAAAGGTAACACATCCCGAGTATGTTGATTTCAATAGTGATGAACATGATTTGCTAGGTGATGATGATTTACTTGTTGACAACTCTAGTGATGAAAACTATGATGAAATGTCAATTAATCGTGCTAATCAAGATAAAACGAATGATGATGATAAGAAGGAGATTGAGCGTCTAACTCAAGAACTAAACACTCTTAAGTTAGCTCATGAAACTACCTTGGAAAATCATCGAGAACTTTTAAAGACTCATGATAAGCTACGCTTTGAAAAGCTCAACCTTGAGCAAGAGCATGAGTTTTTAAAGGCAATCAATGATGATCTTCGCAAGAAAAGTTCTTCTTACATTGCCAAGCGTTTACTCTTGTCTACTTACATGCCACAAGTTAAATCTAGCAACAAGAACAAGAAAGATTCTTCATCTAGTAGTAACAACAATCATGGTAAATCCAATGTTGATGCTTGTAGTAGTTCTCTTGATTCCACTAATGATTCTCTTAGCCAAGTTACACTTGAGCAAGAAAATAGCTTATTGAAGGGAATCATAGAGAAAGGTGTTACAAGAGTCTTGCCGGGAGTAAGCAATTTGAGGAAATTGTGCGCAAGCAAGGAAGACACCGGAAGAATCAAGGTGTTGGTTTTGAACGAAAGTTCAATGCCAATGGAGTTGAGTGGGAAGAAGATCAATACCCCAAGACGAAGTTTGTTCCTCAACAAGAGAAGTATGATCCTACTTCTTTCAAAGGAACACAAGCTCAAGATGATCTTCCACCACAAGACCACAAGCAAAAAGGGAAGGACAAGCTTCAAGAGGAAATTGATGCATTTGAAGAAGCACCTAAGGCTTTGGTCAAGTGGGTTCCCAAGACTACATCAAGTTCTACTTCATCAAGCACAACTACGATTCCAAGGATTCCCATCAAGATGATGTGGATCCCGAAGAAGAAGAACTAGAGAGTTCTTGAGGGTGACTCCGCCAACATACTTCACTCTTATCATTTTGGCGAGGACAAGTGCAAACAACTTCCATATCTTGCACAAGTTCAAGGAGTCACAAACCCTCTTGTTGGTAAGACAAGGGACAAGGTAACCTAATGCTTTCATGGACATCATCTTGTGCATGCATCACTCTATGTCTATGGATATCCTTGTTTGTTCCTTGTGGGACTAACCCGTGTAGGTATTGAAAGTGCAACTCACTCCAAAGGATTGCTCCGAATGATCTACATCAACTTTGAGCATCTACATCTTCAACACCTACATGAAGTCATCATCGACAAAACCCAAGGTTAGTTCATCCCTCTAAGGGGGGATATCACATCTAGGGGGAGATTTACTCAAATCAATGAGCTAAAGCCACTCTAATGGTGTGATCACAACAATGCTTTATGTAAAAGTGGTAACCCCACTTGTGCTTAAACGATGAGTATGACCTATGATCAAGTGTTCTCAATTGAATCCTAAGTCAATATACTCATATATAGATGACCTAGTCATCGCCAACTGCTTGATAGATGCTAGAATGTTTGTGCATGCTTTGTCACATATTTAATTTGCCATTTTATTGTGTGAGCATGTTGGTTGCATATTTTACACATTCGAGGACATCCATTTGTTGCTTTGATTGTTTGGCTTTTTCTTTTTTTTGGCCAAATGGATGGACAAGAATGCCTAAGAACACCCTCTAGCTATCTATGTTTTTCTCGTCTCAAACTCTATTCATGCTACATCACAAAGTTTGATCAAGTCAGATTCGAACCACTCTGTGTGAGGAGCACTCGGGGTCCTACCGAGTCACCAAGTTGATCTAGGGTTTTCCATCTCGGTGCAACCGATTAGAACTTTTCGGTCACACCGAGTTGCAGTAACTGCTTGCAGTTTTGCATCTCGGTGCCACCGAGTCGTTCCACTCGGTCACACCGAATGGGTCAGGTTATATATACCGCCGGGTCAAATTTTGGAAATTTCTCCGAACCCCTTTGCCCGCGTGTAACCTACTCTGCCTCCTCTGGCCTCCGGATCATCCTCTTGTCGCCAGCGACCTCCCGCCGCTAGTCTCCACCGCCGTCAACGGAAATCTCCACCGCCGTTGCCGTCGTAGCAAGTTCGTCGCCGAACTAGGGTACGAACTTGATCATTGTGCTAATCCTTAACTCTGATTCTTAGCACATTGCTTTGCCATGATTCTTGCCATGATTGAAATCATCCTGTCCAGCGAAAACATCCCGTAGATTTGATTTGATTTGAAAATTTAGGGTTAGGTCTCCGCCGAATTCATCTCAGACCGACCGAGTTGTAGAAATCGGTCTCACCGATTTTGGCTTAGGCCAGAGCACACGCGTTTTCGGTCTGACCGAAAATTGCAAATCGGTGTGACCGAGTTCGATTCTCTGTGAAACCCTAGCAGTCTCGGTACCACCAAACTGTGACTCGGTCTAACCGAGTTCACTAGTTCAGGTTCCAAAAGTTGCTTCGGTATCACCGAGTTTACAAATCGGTAGATCCGAAATGCTTTCTGTGAAGAACTAAAACTAAGTTTTTAAGTCATCAGTGTTGCAATAACTCTTGTACTTTGTGATGCTCATCTACTCTACCTCTTCTATAACCTATTCACATGGTCTGCTGACAGTTTGCCTGCAAGATGTCTGACCAAAGTGATAGCCAGAACAAGTCAGAGGAACAGGTTCAGTTAAGTGAGGGCACTAGTCCCTCTAGCAGCTATGATGAAGGTAGCAGGAGCACTCCAAGCAATCTACCAAAGGCTGCTACCAGGACAAGGAAGAAGAGGACTTCTGACTCTGAAGATGAAGATCATGTGGCTGTTGAAGATGAAGCCACTTCAAAGAAGAAAGTGCTGAAGAAAGAGTATGGCTCAGCTGCTGCAACTAAGCCAGGTCTGAAAACAAAGATGCCTGCAAGAAGACAGCCCATGTCTAAGCCAAGAAAAGTTTCCACGGGAGAAACAATGGAGTTCACTCTTGAACCCAAGGAAACTGGAGATGGCAAGAAGAGGAAAGAAAGGGTCAAGAAGACCATTGCCAGAGTTATTGGCAAACCATCAATGATGAGAGATTCTGAAGAAGAGGAAGAGGAAGAGGATGCTGCACCAGCACCCAAAGCTCAAAAGCTTATGGGAGATGCAATCAAGTAAGGGGCTGCTCCATCAAAGCCCAAAGCTGCTCCCAAGGCTGCTGCTCCAGCTCCAAAGCCAAAACCCAAGAGGAGCACTAGGAACATACCTGCTGAAGAGAAAAATGAGGCCCCAGTGCCTCAAGCTGCTGAAGAAGAAGAAGATGATTCTGTTGTTTTGAGAAAGCTGAAGCCCAAGATCCCTGATCACAATGATGCACACCCAGTTGCAGAGAATATGAAAATCAGGAAGGATTCAGGATTGAGACTATGGAGAGAGTCTGATCCATATGCTACCAGGAGAAGGACTGCTGTGGACTACAGATTCCACACTAAGGAACAGCAGGACTTCTATGAGACAATTCTGCTTGACAAGAAGCCCATAGTGTGTGACATGAGATGGGTTGACTGGGAATTCATTAAGGAGAATGAGGATCACTTCCCTGGCATGCTTGACAGCTTCAAGGCATGTGGAGTTGATAAGTTTGTGGCTCAGAAGTTCACCAAGTGGAATGATGAGCTCATTATGCAGTTTTACTCCACTGCCCACTTCTATCCAGATGGAAGGATTGTGTGGATGTCTAAGGGTACTAGGTACCAGTCTACAGTTGAAGAATGGGCTCAATTGATCAATGCTCCTGAAGAACATGAGGATGACTTGGATATCTATGCAAATAAGAAGAAAGACCACAACTCTATGGCCAACATGTACAAGGAGATCCCAGATGATACTCTGGATACACATAAGTTTGGATCTGTCCATTACCTGTTGTCTGGTTTGCCAACAATCAACTGGATCTTAAGGCACACACTGCTACCCAAGTCAGGTGATCACAAGATGATCAGAGGACATGCTATCAGCTTGCTGCACATATTTGATGTCCCACAGAAGTTCAAGGTTATGAGCCTGATTGTGGAAACAATCAAGAGGACTGCAGCTGATCAGAAGAGAAGTTGTGGATATGCCCCACACATCCAGGAGCTCATCAACTCAAAGATGGGCAAAGACAAGTACATCTTGGACAAGGAGCACCTGCCCCATCTACCCTGAATTTGAGGACAACACAGTTGTCATGACTGAGAATGAACCATCATCTGTGCAAGCAGAAGAGAAGAAAGCCAAAGCTAAAACTGAGAAGGTTGCAAAGATGCCAACTGTGGAAGAGGCATCTCAGGTATTCTTGAAGAGCAAGCGAGACCATCTTGGATATCTGATCCAATCCACTCTGAGGATTGAGCAGGGCTTGGCCACCCTGACCAAGAACCAGGAGAGCTTGGAAAGGATTATTGAGACAAAATTCTATGACCTTGATGTCAAGGTAACTGAAATCCAAACTGCAGTTGAGCAACTTCACGAGGAAGCAGAGGAGAAGAAGGGCAAGTCTACCACAGATGCATTTGCTAGAGTGCCCAGAGGACAGAGGTCTGCTGCAGTGCCAGTGACTGACACCAGAGCTACAGCATCAGCACCAGCAGCTACTCCACCAGCTCCAGCTACTTCATCAGAAGCCTTCGCCCTTGGAGTTCTCTCAACACCACCTCCCGAAGATCAAGCCTGAGAGTCGTTGAGCACTATGCATTTTCAAACTTTTTGGTAACTTGTTGCCAAAGGGGGAGAAAAAATGTATAGATCATAGGCTTCAAGAGAGAGAGAGAGTGTTGCCTTTTATCTCTCTTTGCACTTATTTAGTTTGTTTTGAAACTTTATTGCGTGCTTGTGTGATACTACGTTGTGTCCTTGTGAGATACTTATTTGATCATGTGTTTGATCATATGCTACCCTTAATGCTTGTTGGATGATATTATCTCTTATATTCTAGATGATCATTCACTTGTTTTGGTGATGAGTGCATGTTTTTAATCTCTATCATTTTGAGCGCTCCACCAAGATGCATGTGACATGGAAGAGTAACCCATGATCCTAATCGATTGTGCATTTGCATTCAAAAGCAAATCTTAAATAATGCACAAATTTAGGGGGAGCTCTTGCTTATCACATACTTCTCAAAGCGATGATGTTTTTCAATTCTATTTATCATTTGTCGAAGCTTTGACCTATATGTTGTCATCAATTACCAAAAAGGGGGAGATGAAAGTGCAACTATCCCTGGGTGGTTTTGGTAATTCCTAACAACATATAGCTCATTGAGCTAATGCTATTCCCAGATAAATATTTCAGGAAAACTCAATGATTGGCATGGCACGGATTAGAAAGTGGACCCTTCAAAATGCTAAGGACAAAGGATTGGCTCAAGCTCAAAGCACAAGACTCTACATTTACTATTTTAGTGATCCATGATAACATTGAGTCTATAGGAAAAGCCAATACTATTAAGAAGGGATGAGGTGTTGCTTAATGAGGATCTTGCTCAAAATGCTTAGTGATATGCTCCAAAACCCTCCACTACTTTCTCATATCCACATATGTCCTAAACCAAAAAGTCCAACTCGGCCCCACCGAAATTTCATATCCGGAGCCACCCAGTTTATTTGTCATAGCCACTGCCAGAAACCCTAATCAATTCGGTCTCACCGATAGGGATCTTGGTCCCACCGAGATGGGGTTGTAATCTCTCTGTTTCCTTTTCGTAACGTTTCGGTCAAAACCGAGATGAGTGATCGGTCCCACCAAGATTGCAATGCAAACTCCCTGTTTCCCTTTCGTAACGTTTCGGTCCAACCGGGATGAGCGAATCGGTCCCACCGAGTTTGCCTGACCAACTCTCTGTTTGACCATTACCAAAATCGGTCTCACCGAGTTTGTGTAATCGGTCTCACCGAGATTACGTTATGCCCTAACCCTAATGACATCGGTCCCACCGAGTTGATCCAGTCGGTCCCACCGAGAATCCTAACGTTCACATTTTGAACTAAATCGGTCCGACCGAGTTTCATGATTCGGTCCCATCGAGTTTGGTGATTTGTGTGTAACGGTTAGATTTTGTGTGGAGGCTATATATACCCCTCCACCCACTCTTCATTCGTGGAGAGAGCCAGCAGAACATGCCTGCACTTCCAACACATATTTTCTGAGAGAGAACCACCTACACTTGTGTTGAGGTCAAGATATTCCATTCCAACCACATGAATCTTGATCTCTAGCCTTCCCCAAGTTGCTTTCCACTCAAATCTGTAGGAGATATGCCCTAGAGGCAATAATAAATGTTATTGATTATCTCCCTATTCATAATTATGTTTATGTTCCATGCTATATCTGCTGTGGTTCCCGAGCCCGTATATCCATAAAGGCTCTGGGGAGAACCCATATGCATGTGTCGAATAATAAATGATAAAATGTATTCCTAGTCGTGCCTCTAAGACTAGCTCAAGTGTTGCATGATGACTATGTTTTCCCAACCATGGGCATGTCTATGCCAAGCAACTTTGAGGGCACAATGTCAGGAAGGACATTTGTGTTGAATCGACCCGAATTGATGCTATGCTATGAGATACATTCGTCACAAGTTAATGGTTTATAACAGAGAGATAGTTAATGTTTGCATAATTCCTTAGACCATGAGAGTATTGAGTTTCTTCATGCTTGCTTCATGAACTTTGGGGTTTGTTAAACGTCATCCATAACTGGATGGCTATTACGGCGGCTTACGGGTTCATGGGAAAGTATGTTAAGTAAATTGATAGCTCGAGATTGGGATTTGCTCCTCCGACGATGGAGAGATATACTCGGGCCCTCTCGGTGTTACGGTGTCCATCATCGTCTGGCCAGACACTTTGTGATTTGATCACGGGGATGCCGGAACACGAAACGAGAAAAGAGAACAAAACCGGTAACGAGGTAACTTGCATAGTGGATAAAGTGTTGGCCCACGGGGATGCAATAAATCTCACCTCAGGTGTTTGTGATATATCGTGAAGCAACAGGAATAGCTCACCGCAACTGGAGGTTCACTCGAATATTCATTCGTGTGGGTATAGGGGTCAATATGGGTGTCCACGGCTCCGATGTTGATCATTGATCGGAAGGGGTTCCAGGTCATGTCTATACTTCACCGAACCTATAGGGTCACACGCTTAAGGGTCATCTATCTGCTGAATACTAGACAGGGAGTCTGAGAGAAAATCACCGAAAAAGTTTCGGACAGCGGAAAAGTTCCGCAGAGAGAGGTCACCGGATGAGTTCCGGTGAAACTGAAAAGTTGTTTCAGGGGATACCATAGAGTCAAATTGGTTTCGGCACATGCCTGATAATTCTTGGAGGGTGCCAGAATCATTCTGGAAGCTTTCTGGAATTTTCCGGGATAATAACCGGATATGCCGGAACCACTTCAGATGCTTTTCGCAGATGAAAATCACTAAACCGGAATTGTTTCGGAATGCGTTGAAAATAATTTTGGTGGGTACTGGAAATGTTCTAAGCCCACACAAATATTTTCAGTTCGAACGGACGCTGAAAAATGTCGTCGTGAATAGTGAAAATCAGCTTTATGGTTACTTTATGGAAAGCCACCTTTTGGGGCTTTGCTCCAAAAGATCTTGGGGATGACATGGATGGATAGGAGCCATTTTTGGGCCCCTCATGGGGGTGTGGCCGGCCACATGGGGTATCCCCCCTTGGGGACCCTCTTGTTCATTGGTTTCACTCCTAGGTCCTTGTGGAAGGACTTCATTCATGTGCATTTTGGGTTTTTGTGTGAAACTACCCTACCCCTTGGGATTTCCTATAAATAGAGGTGGAGGGGCAGCCCTCCACACACATCCTTCTCACATACAAGTGCCATGCATGATCTGGCTTCTCTCTCCCTCCCAGCGAAATAGTTTCGTAGAGCCGAAAGGCTGCCTGGGTTCCGGTGGGAACTAGTTCTGGACGGCGAAGCCCTGCCGGATAGATGACACCGTATGTGTGCAACTCTGTAGAGAGATCGTAGTTTCGGTCTTAGTTCATGAGTGCCTCCTGAAGGGCTGTCCGTGTGACCGTCCGAGTTTCGAAGGTCCTCCCGAAGGGCTGTCCGAGTGACCGTTCGAGTTTCGAAGGTCCTCCCGAAGGGCTGTCTGCGACACCGTCCGGGGGGCTGTTCGACCGCCTCCCGGAGGGCTGTCTGAGGAGCAGATGAGGGTATACATCCTCGCGGTTGGGAGGTTGTAAATCCTAGCTGCGGGGATCTGCACCGCCGATCGTCATCGACTCTACTTCCCGCTGCGCTACGAGTCGGTAACGAAAAAGATCAAACCTTGTATGCAGTCTCCATAGTGGTCCTGGGCTGGTGCGTAGGTCAGAAAATTTTTGTTTTCTGCAGCGTTACCCTACAGTGGCATCATGAGCCGTGCTATGCGTAGATGCAGGTTGCGATCTAGAATACATAGAGATGTATGGGTATTGCATAATATAATTAGGTAGTAGATGAGATCTATTGCTGAAAATTATTTATGCGGGTGACAGATGAAATCTGTTACCCGATGTTCTTGTTGCTTCCCTAGAATTTGCGTTTGCTCAATCTCGAGACAGCATGGTGGAAATTGACAAAGTTCTGGCAATCCGTGATCCTGATTGATCATGGAAGTGCTATCAGTTCTTTGGGTTCTGCCGTAGTCAAAAGAAAGATGAAATTCGCAGACGACAGGGCAATGCAGATATGATCTGCACTGGGGTCATGCGTATGATGAAGTTTAGTATGGGGTTCGAGATTTTATTGTCTCGTGCTTCATACACCCTGCAAAGTTAATCTAGCGACATGAACTATCATACTTGATGATGAACGTTGGTCGCTGCGGTTTAAGTCAAAACCTTAGAAGCCACGTAAAATAAATTTTGCATAAACCGATTAGAGGCGTCTAACTTGGTTTTGCAGGATGTGCATGTGATGTGGTATAGCAGTGCTCATACTAATTCGATTATGTATGAGATGACTATATGATGTAAATTAATTAACATGACCTGCGTGTCATGATTCGGCATGATGGCTGGAGCCATATGATTGCACTTTAATGACCTACGTGTCAACCTTGTTGTAATGCATTATTTTGTTAGCTATAGAGATAGCAATATTATCTAGTGCATCGACAAGGTGGTGGCAATCTTCGCGAAGGTGAACACCGACGCGAATGCCGAAGACGAAGAAATGAAAGACTTCTCCGTCAGAAAGGGCTATACCATATCATGCTATTATGAATTGCCTGAGATGTTTATCCCTTATGATGCACCCTTCTTGATTGCACGGTAGTCGCTTTTATTAGGGTGATCTCTCACTTAAAATACCAAGTAGTTAGTGTTCTCCCAAGTGTAGCACCGTCAGGGCACCTATCTTTTTGGGGTGCGCCGTGCCACACAGGTACGAACGATTAGAGAAGTGTGAGGCGGGTGAGTTGAGACCTCGCAGCGAGATCACTTGGTTGTATTGACGTTCAGGCATGACCGTCATGAGCTCGGAACACACGCATCGAAAGATGAACAAGAGTCACATAGAGATGTGATTGGCAAGTTGGCCTACCGGTTGAGATTTTTCGTCATCAGTGGTGTTACACCAACGGCGAACAATTGAAATATGGGTCTTGTATCACTCACAATCAATTTTGAGAGATATTGATTTGAGTGGGAGCGCACTGTTGAATTAACATGTTTAATTCTTAGTGCAATTAATTATGAACATTGTCTAAGTGTTATATGCAAAATAGTTGTAGAATAATGGCTCGCGTTTCCACCTTCCCTATTAAAATTGAATAGCTGTTAAATATCTGGTTAAAACTTTACGATTGGTAACGTAATATGAGGATTGTCCTCAAAAGTGTCGAGAAGGACTTTGTCCTATCGCATGCTTTCCGTATCCTCCCGCTAATGCTATGGATCATGTGACTCTCGTCCTTCGATCCAAAAGCTAGAATTCTGTTACGGTCAAGTGAAATATGTTTGCTTCCATGAAACTCGAACTTCGAAAGTTTGGGATAGTTATGTGATATTCATGGAACTGGAAATTAATTTTCAGATACAAACAAAGGCTGAAAGATATGAAATATCCAAAGCAATGTTTGATTGCAAACTATTAGTAAAGTGTTTACTATGCATTAGACTGGTAAGAGAGGGATCCAGAAGAACGCCTGTCATATAATGAAAGGTGAATAAAACAACAACTTAAAGAGAAAGGAAGTGTCCAAAGGGTGTTAGTATGACTTACACGCCTAGGAAGTCCGGGGCTAACGCCACTCTTAAGTTGGGTGCTTCTTTTGCGAGTAGGAGAAATACTAAAAGTTAAACAGTTAGAAGTATAAAGGCAGAAAGAGAGATGACTGGAATATCCAGCTCATGTATGAATGTCATACAAGTTTTTGATGTATAGTAGGCTGGTCAAAGATATAGTTCTTTGGAATTATGGTTAAACATGTTAATCACTAATTCTTGGGTATTGTGAGTTAATCACAAAGATACCCGCTCGATTGCATTCTGTTGCGAATCAATGTAAGAGCTACTATGGCCTAAAAAGACTAGCCAGAAATGAGGTTAAGGTATACACAGCGAACATAGTAAATGTTACTATACCTTCCATCGGTGTATTGCCGTCTGTATTTATTTTCATAATTCATTTAGAGTTTTACAAACTCTAGCCCATTGCATAAGGTATCTTGCAAGAAGGTTGTTCATAAGAGAACTTTTTATGTTCGATGTTATGAATAACACAAGGGCCATACTTTCATTATGAATGAGATGTATGTTATGAATATTGATAATAATACAATACCTCTGGGTTTACTTTCATAATTCATTTTAGAGTTTCATACACTCTAGCCCATTGCACAATGTTTGTTGCAAAAGAGTTGTTCATAAAAACAACAATTGTTGTTAAGTATTATGAATAACATGAAGGGCCATGCTTCCATCCAAGATGGCATGTATGTTATGAATATTGATGGTAATATGATACATCCATAACACTGATGCTAAATGTCGCAAGACTAAAAGAATACCACACAAGTGTGGCACTACATTTGGTCACATTGGAGAAACCCGCATGGAAAATTCCATTATGATGGATTTTGAAGTCTTTTTGATATTGAATCATCTGACACTTGCAACTTTCCTCCGAAAAGTGAAGTGACTAAAATACCGTTCACAGGCCATAAGGAACGAACAACAAACTTATTAGTGATCATACATTTGATGTGTGTAGTCCGATAAGTGTTGTTAGTGGTGGATTTATTTATCTTCAGAAATGACTCAAAAGTAGATATATGGATATTTACTTGATGAGACGTAAGTCTGGATCTTTTGAAATCATTCGAAAGGTTTTAAAAAATGAAGTAGAAGTTATTGTAACAAGAAAATTATGTTTCTGCAATTTGATTGCACAAAGGAATATTTGAGTTACGTGTTTAGCGAATGTCTGATGAGTTGTGAAAGGGGTTTCATAACTTGCACCTCCCGGAACACCACTGCAAGTGAAAAGTCCGTGGAGATGTAATCTAACCATTTATGACATGATAAGGTCAAAGATGACAGAAATCAATTTGCCATTATCCTTTTTAAAGTGATGCTTTAGAGACTGCGGCTTTTACACTGAAAAGAGCTACATCGGGTCTGTTGGAATGAAGCCATGGTATGGTACGCCCAACCATGTTATATCTTTTCTTAACATTTGGAATATGGGGCTTGTGTAAAAGGTTACAAACCTATTCCAAATCAGACAAGTGCTACTTTGTAGGTTATACCAAAATGTTGGGTATTCTCCCTCACTATACCGAGGCAAATAGTTTTGCCGCGAAACGGTGTGCTTTTAAAGAGAATGGTTCTTTCAAAAAGGTGAGTGGGAGAATAGTGCAACTCGACGAGATAAACAGTATCTTCGTCATCAGATCAAAGGAAAGAGACCTTGGAAGTAATTCCAGAGTTTCGTACTGCGACTGATACGAAAGTCTCTACAATAAAATGTATGGACTTCGGTCGAACTTGCAGCAAAACCACGTAGGCAAAGCTCGTGCAAACCTCTCAGGTGCGCAAACGAGATATTGTTGTTAGACAACAATATACCTACGATATACAAGGAAGCGTTGATGGGCCCTGACTCCGGAATTGGCTAAATGCCAATACAACCCGAGTTAGTTTCCATATAAGTGATTCAAGATTAAAACCTTGATACACCTTTCGGAAGACTTAGAGTCTAACGAATATTTATGGAACTTAAAACTGATATGGATAAAAATGTTTTATCCATAAAGCTCGACTTGTTGAAATAACAAGTTCAAGGAGTTGACTACAATGAGGTGGTTTCACCGTAGCGATGCTTAAAGTCGGTTCGGGTTGAACTAGCATTTAATACATATTTCAATCATGAGATATGAAACATGGATGATAAAAGGATTTCCATCTGATGGAAATGAAAGCTAGGACTTGTATATGATACAGTCCAAAGTAATTTGTCGATCCAGAGGATGTTAGTAGGTATGCAAACTTCAGAGTTCCAGCAATGGACAGAAGAGAGCAAATGGAGTTGGAATCTTCGTGTTTTGATGAAATGGTCAAAGGGGTTTTGACTTCATCAATGGGTAACGAAGATGCTTATAATTCAAGAAAGTAAGTGGGAGCGTAATAATATTTCTAAAAACCTTATGTGCTTGGCACATTGGTAATTTGAAATAAATTTCTTGACACGAATTAGGACTTCATTTGAAAATAGTTTTTCGATGAAGTGCTTAGGCTAAATAGCCTCAATATTAGGCATGATGATCTATGGAGATAGATTTACCTAATGGGGCTAAGCAATGAATACATATTGACAAGATGCTAAAACCTTTTAGCATTTAAAACGCCAAGGAGTGATTCTTGCCGAAGTCACATGGAAAGAGTTTTTGCAAGACTCGATGTCCCAAAACACTGATGAGTAAAATACATGATGGATATTCCACACACTCTTGTGTTTGGATTAATCATGTATTCCATGGTATGTAAAACAACCAGATATGTCCGATACTCCCAAGGTGTTGCGAGTATGGATACCAAAGTGATCAAATTATTGATCATGGGACAACAGTGAAAGATGTCACAGAGTACTAGAGTAAGTACTGATGACATGGTTTTCTCGCAAGCAGAGATCATGAAGAGTTCATTGTAAAATGTTACATCGATACAGTCTTCATCTTTTCTCCATGCGATTTTTGATTTAAATTAAGGGTTTTGTGTAACACACAATGTGGTGGCACAATTAGTTGGAATTTGTTCAAACTAGTTACTGTGGCGAATTCTATAACAAGGGCTAAGTATGTTGACGCTTTAGAAGCGACAAAGAAGATGTTGAATCATATAGTTCATTCATGAACTTAGTATGGTTCCAAGATGGCTTTTGACAATGGGACACTACTGCAGATAGTTGCTCCATAACTCAGTCTGAGGAATCCAGGTTCGACCTGTGATTCACATACATACAAAGCCAAGTCCACACAAAATATGAATTTTGTGAAAACGTGAAAACGCGAGGACATGCAAAGATACACAAGGAGCTGAAGTCGTCAGATCCGTTGGACATCAGGCTATACCACAAGCGAAGCATATTTACACCGGTGTGCCACGGGTGTGAAGTGCATTAGCATAAGCTAGATTATTGTCTCTAGTGCAAGTGGGAATCTGTTGGAGATATTCCCTAGAGGCAATAATAAATGTTATTGATTATCTCCCTGTTCATAATTATGTTTATGTTCCATGCTATAAATGTTGTGGTTCCCGAGCCCGTATATCCATAAAGGCTCTGGGGAGAACCCATATGCACGTGTGGAATAATAAACGGTAAAATGTATTCCTAGTCGTGCCTCTAAGACTAGCTCAAGTGTTGCATGATGATTATGTTTTCCCAATCATGGGCATGTCTATGCCAAGCAACTTTGAGGGCACAATGTCAGGAAGGACATTTGTGTTGAATCGACCCGAATTGATGTTATGCTATGAGATACATTCGTCACAAGTTAATGGTTTATAACACAGAGATAGTTAATGTTTGCATAATTCCTTAGACCATGAGAGTATCGAGTTTCTTCATGCTTGCTTCATGAACTTTGGGGTTTGTTAAACGTCATCCGTAACTGGATGGCTATTACAGCGGCTTACGGGTTCATGGGAAAGTATGTTAAGTAACTTGATAGCTCGAGATTGGGATTTGCTCCTCCGACGATGGAGAGATATACTCAGGCCCTCTCGGTGTTATGGTGTCCATCATCGTCTAGCCAGACACTTTGTGATTTGATCACGGGGATGCCGGAACACGAAACGAGAAAAGAGAACAAAACCGGTAACAAGGTAACTTGCATAGTGGACAAAGTGTTGGCCCACGGGGATGCAATAAATCTCACCTCAGGTGTTTGTGATATATCGTGAAGCAACAGGAATAGCTCACCGCAACTGGAGGTTCACTCGAATATTCATTCGTGTGGGTATAGGGGTCAATATGGGTGTCCACGGCTCCGATGTTGATCATTGATCGGAAGGGGTTCCAGGTCATGTCTATACTTCACCGAACCTATAGGGTCACACGCTTAAGGGTCATCTATCTGCTGAATACTAGACAGGGAGTCTGAGAGAAAATCACCGAAAAAGTTTCGGACAGCGGAAAAGTTCCGCAGAGAGAGGTCACCGGATGAGTTCCGGTGAAACTGAAAAGTTGTTCCAGGGGATACCATAAAGTCAAATTGTTTTCGGTACATGCCTGATAATTCTTGGAGGGTGCCAAAATCATTCTGGAAGCTTTCTGGAATTTTCCGGGATAATAACCGGATATGCTCCGGAGCTGCCGGAACCACTTCAGATGCTTTTCGCAGATGAAAATCACTAAACCGGAATTGTTTCGGAATGCGTCGAAAATAATTTTGGTGGGTACTGGAAATGTTCTAAGCCCACACAAATATTTTCAGTTCGAAGGGACGCTGAAAAATGTCGTCGTGAATAGTGAAAATCAGCTTTATGGTTACTTTATGGAAAGCCACCTTTTGGGGCTTTGCTCCAAAAGATCTTGGGGATGACATGGATGGATAGGAGCCATTTTTTGGGCCCCTCATGGGTGTGTGGCCGGCCACATGGGGTATCCCCCCTTGGGGACCCTCTTGTTCATTGGTTTCACTCCTAGGTCCTTGTGGAAGGACTTCATTCATGTGCATTTTGGGTTTTTGTGTGAAACTACCCTACCCCTTGGGATTTCCTATAAATAGAGGTGGAGGGGCAGCCCTCCACACACATCCCTTCTCACATACAAGTGCCATGCATGATCTGGTTTCCGAAAGGCTGTCTGGGTTCCGGTGGGAACTAGTTCTGGACGGCGAAGCCCTGCCGGATAGATGACACCGTATGTGTGCAACTCTGTAGAGAGATCGTAGTTTCGGTCTTAGTTCGTGAGTGCCTCCCGAAGGGCTGTCCGTGTGACCGTCCGAGTTTCGAAGGTCCTCCCGAAGGGCTGTCCGAGTGACCGTTCGAGTTTCGAAGGTCCTCCCGAAGGGCTGTCCGCGACACCGTCCGGGGGGCTGTTCGACCGCCTCCCGGAGGGCTGTCTGAGGAGCAGATGAGGGTATACATCCTCGCGGTTGGGAGGTTGTAAATCCTAGCTGCGGGGATCTGCACCGCCGATCGTCATCAACTCTACTTCCCGCTACGCTACGAGTCGGTAACGAAAAATATCAAACCTTGTATGCAGTCTCCATAGCGGTCCTGGGCTGGTGCGTAGGTCAGAATTTTTTTGTTTTCTGCTGCGTTACCCTACAAAATCTTCTTTCCACCAAATCCAAATCCTGTGAGAGAGAGTTGAGTGTCGGGGAGACTATCATTTGAAGCACAAGAGCAAGGAGTTCATCATCAACACACCATTTGTTACTTATTGGAGAGTGGTGTCTCCTAGATTGGCTAGGTGTCACTTGGGAGCCTCCGACAAGATTGTGGAGTTGAACCAAGGAGTTTGTAAGGGCAAGGAGATCGCCTACTTCGTGAAGATCTACCCGAGTGAGGCAAGTCCTTCGTGGGCGACGGCCATGGTGGGATAGACAAGGTTGCTTCTTCGTGGATCCTTCGTGGGTGGAGCCCTCCGTGGACTCGCGCAACTGTTACCCTTCGTGGGTTGAAGTCTCCATCAACGTGGATGTACGATAGCACCACCTATCGGAACCACGGATAAAAAATCTCCGTGTCAACGTTGCGTTTGCTCCCTAAATCTCATCCCCTTTACCTTCATATGCAATTGTTTCACATTCCGCTGCTATACTCTTAGAATTGCATGTGTAGGTTGATTACTTGACTTGTGCTAAGTTCCTAAAATCTGCCAAGAACTAAAATTGGGAAAAGGCTAGATTTTTATTTGGTCAAGTACTCTAATCACCCCCCCTCTAGACATACTTCCGATCCTACAGACGTTCACATGACACCACTAAGGGAATCACAACAAACATACTATCAAAATATCAAACACATATCAAATTCACATGATTTCTCTCGTAACCTCAAGAACAAAAGTAACTACTCACAAATGATAAACATGTTCATGATCAGAGGAGTATTAAATAGCATAATGGATATGAACATATAATCTTCCACCAAATAAACCATATAGTAATCAACTACAAGATGTAATCAACACTACTAGTCATCCACAAGCACCAATCTATAGTTTCGGTAACAAGATTGAATACAAGAGATAAACTAGGGTTTGAGATGAGATGGTGTTGTTGAAGATGTTGATGGAGATTGCCCTCCCCAAGATGGGAGAGTCGTTGGTGATGATGAGGACGATGATTTCCCCCTCCGGGAGGGAAGTTCCCCCGGCGGAATCGCTCCATCAGAGGGCAAAAGTGCTCCTGCCCAAGTTCCGCCTCGAGACGGCGACACTCCGTCCCGAAAGTCCTGCCTTTAGTTTTTAGGTCAAAATGACTTATACCAGAAGATGGGCACCGGAGGTGGGCCTAGGTGAGCACAACCCACCAGGGCGTGCCTGGGCTCCCTGGCGCGCCCAGGTGGGTTGTGCCCACCTGGTGGGGCCCCTCTGGTAGTTATTTGCTCCAATATTCCTTAGATATTCCATAAAAAATCTCCGTGAAGTTTCAGCTCATTTGGAGTTGTGCAGAATAGGTAGCCTGACGTAGCTTTTTCAGGTCCAGATTTCCAGCTGCCGGAATTCTCCCTCTTGGTGTGTACCTTGCAAATTATGAGAGAAAAGGCATTATAATTACTCCAAAAAGCATTATTATGGACAAAACATCATAAATAATAGTAAGAAAACATGATGCAAAATGGACGTATCAACTCCCCCAAGCTTAGGCCTCGCTTGTGTTGGGGATCGTTGCAGAAATTAAAAAAATTCTAGGCATCACCAAGATCAATCTATGGAGAGACTAGCAATGAGAGAGAGGGGAGTGCATCTTCATACCCTTGAAGATCGCGATGCGGAAGCGTTATAAGAACGCGGATGAAGGAGTCGTACTCGTAGCGATTCACATCGCGGTTGATTCCGATCTAAGTGCCAAACAACGGCGCCTCCGCGTTCAACACACGTGCAGCCCGGTGACGTCTCCCACGCCTTGATCCAGCAAGGAGAGAGGGAGAGGTTGGGGAAGACAACTCCAGCAGCACCACGACGGCGTGGTGGTGTTGGAGCAGCGTGGTACTCTGGCAAGGCTTCGCCAAGCACCACGGAAGGAGGAGGAGGTGTTGGAGAGGGGGAGGGCTGTGCCTCGGATGTGGTGCGGCTACCCTCCCTCAACCCCTCTATTTATAGGGCAAAGGGGGAAGGGGGCCGGCCCTCTAGATGAGATCTAGAGGGGGGCGGCGGCCAAGGGGAGGGGGCTTGCCCCCAAGCCAAGGGGGCGCCCCCTTTAGGGTTCCCCCAACCCTAGGCGCATGGGCCCTAGGGGGATGGCGCCCAGCCCACTTAGGGGCTGGTTCCCTTCCACAAACAGTCCATAGGGCCCTCTGGGGCAGGTGGACCCTCCCGATGGACCCCCGGAACCCCTTCGGTGGTCCCGGTACAATACCGACAAACCCCCGAATACTTCTGGTGACCGTATGATGACTTCCCATATATAAATCTTCACCTCCGGACCATTCAGGAACTCCTCGTGACGTCCGGGATCTTATCCTGGACTCCTAACAACATTCGGTAACCACGTACAAACCTTCCCTATAACCCTAGCGTCATCGAACCTTAAGTGTGTAGACCCTACGGGTTCGGGAGGCATGTAGACATGACCGAGACATCTCTCCCGCCAATAACCAACAGCGGGATCTGGATACCCATGTTGGATCCCACATGTTCCACGATGATCTCATAGGATGAACCATGATGTCGGGGATTCAATCAATCCCGTACACAATTCCCTTTGTCTACCGGTATGATACTTGCCCGAGATTCGATCGTCGGTATTCCTATACCTTGTTCAATCTCGTTACCGGCAAGTCTCTTTACTCGTCCGTAACACATCATCCCGTGATCAACTCCTTGGTCACATTGAGCTCATTATGATGATCTCCTACCAAGTGGGCCCAGAGATACCTCTCCGTCACACGAAGTGACAAATCCCAGTCTCGATTCGTGCCAACCCAACAGACACTTTTGGAGATACCCGTAGTGTGCCTTTATAGACACCCAGTTACGTTGTGACGTTTGGCACACCCAAAGCATTCCTACGGTATCCGGGAGTTGCACAATCTCATGGTCCAAGGAAATGATACTTGACATTAGAAAAACTTTAGCAGACGAACTACACGATCTTGTGCTATGCTTAGGATTGGGTCTTGTCCATCACATCATTCTCCTAATGATGTGATCCCGTTATCAACGACATCCAATGTCCATGGTCAGGAAACCGTAACCATCTATTGATCAACGAGCTAGTAAACTAGAGGCTCACTAGGGACATGTTGCGGTCTATGTATTCACACATGTATTACGATTTCCGGATAACACAATTATAGCATGAACAATAGACAATTACCATGAACAAGGAAATATAATAATAACCATTTTATTATTTCCTCTAGGGCATATTTCCAACAGTCTCCCACTTGCACTAGAGTCAATAATCTAGTTACATTGTGATGAATCGAACACCCATAGAGTTCTGGTGTTAATCATGTTTTTCTCGTGGAAGAGGTTTAGTCAACGGATCTGCGACATTCAGGTCCGTATGCACTTTACAAATATCTATGTCTCCATCTTGAACATTTTGACGAATGGAGTTGAAGCGACACTTGATATGCCTGGTCTTCTTGTGAAACCTGGGCTCCTTGGCAAGGGCAATAGCTCCAGTGTTGTCACAGAAGAGAGTCATCGGGCCCGACGCATTGGGAATAACTCCTAGGTCGGTAATGAACTCCTTCATCCAGATTGCTTCATGTGCTGCCTCCGAGGCTGCCATGTACTCCGCTTCACATGTAGATCCTGCCACGACGCTTTGTTGCAACTGCACCAGCTGACTGCCCCTCCATTCAAAATATAAACATATCTGGTTTGCGACTTGGAGTCATCCAGATCTATGTCGAAGCTAGCATCGACGTAACCCTTTACGACGAGCTCTTCGTCACCTCCATAAACGAGAAACATATCCGTAGTCCTTTTCAGGTACTTCAGGATATTCTTGACCGCTGTCCAGTGTTCCATGCCGGTATTACTTTGGTACCTTCCTACCAAACTTACGGCAAGGTTCACATCAGGTCTGGTATACAGCATGGCATACATAATAGACCCTATGGCCGAGGCATAGGGGATGACACTCATCTTTTCTCTATCTTCTGTCATGGTCGGGCATTGAGCAATGCTCAATCTCACACCTTGCAACACAGGCAAGAACCCCTTCTTGGACTGATCCATATTGAACTTCTTCAATATCTTGTCAAGGAATGTGCTTTGTGAAAGACCAATGAGGCGTCTCGATCTATCTCTATAGATCTTGATGCCTAATATATAAGCAGCTTCTCCAAGGTCCTTCATTGAAAAACACTTATTCAAGTAGGCCTTTATGCTTTCCAAGAATTCTATATCATTTCCCATCAATAGTATGCCATCCACATATAATATGAGAAATGCTACAGAGCTCCCACTCACTTTCTTGTAAACACAGGCTTCTCCATAAGTCTGTGAAAACCCAAACGCTTTGATCATCTCATCAAAGCGAATGTTCCAACTCCGAGATGCTTGCACCAGCCCATAGATTGAGCGCTGGAGCTTGCATACCTTGTCAGCATTCTTAGGATCGACAAAACCTTCCGGCTGCATCATATACAATTCTTCCTTAAGGAAACCATTAAGGAATGCCATTTTGACGTCCATCTGCCATATCTCATAATCATAGAATGCGGCAATTGCTAACATGATTCAGACGGACTTCAGCTTTGCTACGGGTGAGAAGGTCTCATCGTAGTCAACCCCTTGAACTTTTTGGTAACCCTTAGCGACAAGCCGAGCCTTATAGATGGTCACATTACCATCCGCGTCTGTCTTCTTCTTAAAGATCCATTTATTTTCTATGGCTCGCCAATCATCAGGCAAGTCTGTCAAAGTCCATACTTCGTTTTCATACATGGATCCTATCTCGGATTTCATGGCTTCAAGCCATTTGTTGGAATCCGGGCCCGCCATTGCTTCTTCATAGTTTGAAGGTTCACCATTGTCTAACAACATGATTTCCAGGACAGGGTTGCCGTACCACTCTGGTGCGGAACATGTCCTTGTGGACCTACGAAGTTCAGTACCAACTTGATCTGAAGTTTCATGATCATCATCATTAACTTCCTCTCTAGTCGGTGCAGGCACCACAGAAACATCTTAGTGAGCTGCGCCACTCTCCGGTTCAAGAGGCAGTACCTCATCAAGTTCTACTTTCCTCCCACTTACTTCTTTCGAGAGAAACTCTTTCTCTAGAAAGGATCCATTCTTGGCAACAAAGATCTTGCCTTCGGATCTGAGGTCGAAGGTATACCCAATAGTTTCCTTAGGGTATCCTATGAAGATGCATTTTTCTGACTTGCGTTCGAGCTTTTCAGGTTGAAGTTTCTTGACATAAGCATCGCATCCCCAACCTTTCAGAAACGATAGCTTAGGTTTCTTCCCAAACCATAATTCATACGGTGTCATCTCAACGGATTTCGACGGAGCCCTATTTAAAGTGAATGCGGCAGTCTCTAAAGCATAACCCCAAAATGATAGCGGTAGGTCGGTAAGAGACATCATAGATTGCACCATGTCCAACAGAGTACGATTACGACATTTGGACACACCATTACGCTAAGGTGTTCCAGGCGGCGTGAGTTGTGAAACTATTCCACATTTCCTTAAGTGTGTGCCAAATTCGTGACTCAAATATTCCCCTCCATGATCTGATTGTAAGAACTTTATTTTCCTGTCACGTTTATTCTCAACCTCACTCTGAAATTCCTTGAACTTTTCAAAGGTCTCAGACTTGTGTTTCATTAAGTAGACATACCCATATCTACTTAGGTCATCAGTGAGGGTGAGAACATAACGATAACCACCGCGAGCCTCAACGCTCATTGGACCGCACACATCAGTATGTATGATTTCCAATAAGTTGGTTGCTCGCTCCATTGTTCCGGAGAACGGAGTCTTGGTCATTTTTCCCATGAGGCATGGTTCGCACGTGTCAAATGATTCATAATCAAGAGACTCCAAAAGTCCATCTGCATGGAGTTTCTTCATGCGTTTGACACCAATGTGACCAAGGCGGCAGTGCCACAAGTATGTGGGACTATCATTATCAACCTTACATCTTTGGCATTCACACTATGAATATGTGTAACATCACGTTCGAGATTCAATAAGAATAAACCATTGACCAGCGGGGCATGACCATAAAACATATCTCTCATATAAATAGAAGAACCATTATTCTCAAATTTAAATGAGTTGTCATCTTGCATTAAACGAGATCCAGATACAATGTTCATGCTCAAAACTGGCACTAAATAACAATTATTGAGGTTTAAAACTAATCCCGTAGGTAAATGTAGACGTAGCGTGCCGACGGCGATCACATCGACCTTGTAACCATTCCCGACGTGCATCGTCACCTCGTCCTTCGCCAGTCTCAGCTTATTCCGCAGCTCCTCTTTTGAGTTACAAATATGAGCAACGACACCGGTATCAAATACCCAGGAGCTACTACGAGTGCTGGTAAGGTACACATCAATAACATGTATATCATACATACCTTTGGTATTGTCGGCCTTCTTATCCGCTAAGTACTTGGGGCAGTTCCGCTTCCAGTGATCGTTTCCCTTGCAATAAAAGCACTAAGTCTCAGGCTTGGGTCCATGCTTTGGCTTCTTCCCGACAACTGGCTTACCGGGCGCGGCAACTCCCTTGCCGTCCTTCTTGAAGTTCTTCTTACCTTTACCTTTCTTGAAACTAGTGGTTTTATTGACCATCAACACTTGATGTTCCTTTTTGATCTCCACCTCCGCTGATTTCAGCATTGAATATACCTCAGGAATGGTTTTCTCCATCCCCTGCATATTGAAATTCATCACGAAGCTCTTGTAGCTAGGTGGGAGCAACTGAAGGATTCTATCAACGACCGCGTCATCCGGGAGATTAACTCCCAGCTGAGACAAGCGGTTGTGCAACCCAGACATTTTGAGTATGTGCTCGCTGACGGAACTATTCTCCTCCATCTTACAACTGTAGAACTTGTCGGAGACTTCATATCTCTCGACCCGGGCATGAGCTTGGAAAACCATTTTCAGCTCTTGGAACATCTCATATGCTCTGTGTTGCTCAAAACACTTTTGGAGCCCCGTTTCTAAGCTGTAAAGCATGCCGCACTGAACCAGGGAGTAATCATCACTACGTGACTGCCAGGCGTTCATAACGTCTTGAGTTGCTGGAAAAATGGGTGCGTCACCTAGCGGTGCTTCAAGGACATATGCTTTCTTGACAGCTATGAGGATAATCCTCAAGTTACGGACCCAGTCCGTATAGTTGCTACCATCGTCTTTCAGCTTGGTTTTCTCTAGGAATGCGTTGAAGTTGAGGGCAACATTAGCGTGGGCCATTTGATCTACAAGACATATTGTAAAGATATTTAGACTATGTTCATGATAATTAAGTTCATCTAATCGAATTATTTAATGAACTCCCAATCAGATAGACATCCCTCTAGTCATCTAAGTGATACATGATCCGAATCGACTAGGCCGTGTCCGATCATCACGGAGACGGACTAGTCATCAACGGTGAACATCTCCATGTTGATCGTATCTACTATATGACTCATGTTCGACCTTTCGGTCTCTCGTGTTCCGAGGCCATGTCTATACATGCTAGGCTCGTCAAGTCAACCTAAGTGTTTTGCTTGTGTAAATCTGGCTTACACCCATTGTATTCGAACGTTAGAGTCTATCACACCCGATCATCACGTGGTGCTTCGAAACAACGAACCTTCGCAACGGTGCACAGTTAGGGGGAACACTTTCTTGAAATTATTGTGAGGGATCATCTTATTTAAGCTACCGTCATTCTAAGCAAATAAGATGTAAAAACATGATAAACATCACATGCAATCAAATAGTGACATGATATGGCCAATATCATTTTGCTCCTTTTGATCTCCATCTTCGGGGCGCCATGATCATCATCGTCACCAGCATGACACCATGATCTCCATCATCATGATCTCCATCATCGTGTCTTCATGAAGTTGTCTCGCCAACTGTTACTTCTACTACTATGGCTAACGGTTAGCAATAAAGTAAAGTAATTACATGGCGTTTTCAGTGACACGCAGGTCATACAATAAATTAAGACAACTCCTATGGCTCCTGCCGGTTGTCATACTCATCGACATGCAAGTCGTGATTCCTATTACAAGAACATGATCAATCTCATACATTACATATATCATTCATCACATCCTTTTGGCCATATCACATCACACGGCATATGCTGCAAGAACAAGTTAGACGTCCTATAATTGTTGTTGCAAGTTTTTTACGTGGCTGCTATAGGTTTCTAGCAAGAACGTTTCTTACCTACGCCAAAACCACAACGTGATATGCCAATTTCTAGTTACCCTTCATAAGGACCCTTTTCATCGAATCCGATCCGACTAAAGTGGGAGAGACAGACACCCGTTAGCCACCTTATGCAACTAGTGCATGTCAGTCGGTGGAACCTGTCTCACGTAAGTGTACGTGTAAAGTCGGTCCGGGCCGCTTCATCCCACGATGCCGTCGAATTAAGATAGGACTAGTAACGGCAAGTAAATTGACAAAATCGATGCCCACAACAACTTGTGTTCTACTCGTGCATAGAAACTACGCATAGACCTAGCTCATGATGCCACTGTTGGGGATCGTTGCAGAAATTAAAAAAATTCTACGCATCACCAAGATC
Organism: Aegilops tauschii subsp. strangulata; assembly: GCF_002575655.3. Taxonomy (NCBI): domain Eukaryota; kingdom Viridiplantae; phylum Streptophyta; class Magnoliopsida; order Poales; family Poaceae; genus Aegilops; species Aegilops tauschii. Next base: position 495,436,466 of record NC_053039.3, read on the forward strand.
AATCTATGGAGAGACTAGCAATGAGAGAGAGGGGAGTGCATCTTCATACCCTTGAAGATCGCGATGCGGAAGCGTTATAAGAGCGCGGATGAAGGAGTCGTACTCGTAGCGATTCAGATCGCGGTTGATTCCGATCTAAGCGCCGAACAACGGCGCCTCCGCGTTCAACACACATGCAGCCCGGTGACGTCTCCCGCGCCTTGATCCAGCAAGGAGGAGGGAGAGGTTGGGGAAGACAACTCCAACAGTAGCACGACGGCATGGTGGTGTTGGAGCAGCGTGGTACTCCGGCAGGGCTTCGCCAAGCACCGCGGAAGGAGGAGGAGGTGTTGGAGAGGGGGAGGGCTGCGCCTTGGATGTGGTGCGGCTGCCCTCCCTCCACCCCTCTATTTATAGGGCGAAGGGGGAAGGGGGCCGGCTCCTCTAGATGAGATCTAGAGGGGGTCGGCGGCCAAGGGGAGGGGGCTTGCCCCCCAAGCCAAGGGGGGCGCCCCCTTTAGGGTCCCCCCCAACCCTAGGCGCATGGGCCCTAGGGGGGATGGCGCCCAGCCCACTTAGGGGTTGGTTCCCTTCCACATACAGCCCATAGGACCCTCCGGGGCAGGTGGACCCTCCCGGTGATCCCCCAGAACCCCTTCGGTGGTCCCGGTACAATACCGGCAAACCCCCGAATACTTCCGGTGACCGTATGATGACTTCCCATTTATAAATCTTCACCTCCGGACCATTCTGGAACTCCTCGTGACGTCCGGGATCTTATCCGGGACTCCGAACAACATTCGGTAACCACGTACAAACTTTTCCTATAACCCTAGCGTCATCGAACCTTAAGTGTGTAGACCCTACTGGTTTGGGAGGCATGTAGACATGACCGAGACATCTCTCCGGCCAATAACCAACAGCGGGATCTGGATACCCATGTTGGCTCCCACATGTTCCACGATGATCTCATCGGATGAACCACGATGTCGGGGATTCAATCAATCCCGTACACAATTCCCTTTGTCTACCAGTATGATACTTGCCCGAGATTCGATCGTCGGTATTCCTATACCTTGTTCAATCTCGTTACCGGCAAGTCTCTTTACTCGTCCGTAACACATCATCCCGTGATCAACTCCTTGGTCACATTGAGCTCATTATCATGATTTCCTATCGAGTGGGCCCAGAGATACCTCTCCGTCACACGGAGTGACAAATCCCAGTCTTGATTCGTGCCAACCCAACAGACACTTTCGGAGATACAGGTAGTGTGCCTTTATAGCCACTCAGTTACATTGTGACGTTTGGCACACCCAAAGCATTCCTACGGTATCCGGGAGTTGCACAATCTCATGGTCTAAGGAAATGATACTTGACATTAGAAAAGCTTTAGCAGACGAACTACACGATCTTGTGCTATGCTTAGGATTGGGTCTTGTCCATCACATCATTCTCCTAATGATGTGATCCCGTTATCAACGACATCCAATGTCATGGTCAGGAAACCATAACCATCTATTGATCAACGAGCTAGTCAACTAGAGGCTCACTAGGGACATGTTGTGGTCTATGTATTCACACATGTATTACGATTTTCGGATAACACAATTATAGCATGAACAATAGAGAATTATCATGAACAAGGAAATATAATAATAACCATTTTATTATTGCCTCTAGGGCATATTTCCAACATCTTGTCCTCAAGCAAAAACCGAAATCGAAAAACATGTCCACATGCTTTGAGAGAGAGGTGTCGATAAAAACAAAAATACGGACATAGAAGCATCATGTTGATTATTATACCAGCAACAAAATTCAGAGGACTTTTATCATATAACTTTTATCATATACTTCTCATGAATAAGTAACAGTTCATCACACAATCGAAGTATAAAGCAAAAACTCTATTAGTAACCAACAAACTATGTTCTTAGTCAGCTTTGCAACTACAATTCATCATCTTTTCCGGAAGAGTCACGTGGTTGAGCCTTTAGGCAAGTCCACATACTCAACCATCATATAGTCTTCTATGATTGCTAACACTCACCGCGTACACATGATCAAAATGTTTCAACCGGACACATAGAAAGATAGGGGCTTATGGTTTCGCCTCCCAACATACTCACTGATACGTCTCCAACGTATCTATAATTTTTGATTGTTCCATGTTGTTTTCTTATCAATCTTGGATGTTTTATAATCATTTTGTAGTCATTTTATATCATTTTTTGGTACTAACCTATTGACAAAGTGCCAAGTGCCAGTTGTTGTTTTTTGCATGTTTTTTACATCGCAGGAAATCAATATCAAACGGAGTCCAAATGCCCCGAAACTATTTTTGTGATTTTTGATGGGCCAGAAGGAAGGCAATGGGCCCTGGTTGCACCTGGGAGTGCCCCGAGGGGAGCACAATACACCAGGGCGCGCCAGGAGGCCCAGGCGCGCCCTGGTGGGTTGTGCCCACCTCGGGCACCCCCCGGACCGCCTCTTTGCTCTATAAATACCCCAATATTCCAGAAACCCTAGGGGAGTCGACGAAATATTCATCCAGTCATCGCAGAGTCTAGATCCAATCTAGACACCATCACAGAGGGGTTCACCACTTCCATTGGTGCCTCTCCGATGATGCGTGAGTAGTTCTTTGTAGACCTTCGGTCCGTAGTTAGTAGCTAGATGGCTTCCTCTCTCTCTTTTGATTCTCAATACAATGGTCTCTTGGAGATCCATATGATGTAAGTCCTTTTTGCGGTGTGTTTGTCGGGATATGATGAACTTCGAGTTTATGATCAGTTATATCTTCTTATATCCATGAAAGTTATTTGAGTTTCTTTGATCTCTTATATGCATGATCTCTTATAGCCTCGTATTTCTTCTCCGATATTTGGGTTTTGTTTGGCCAACTTGATCTATTTATCTTGCAATGGGAAGAGGTGCCCGATAGTGGGTTGGATCTTACGGTGCTTGATCCCAGTGACAGAAGGGGAACCGACACGTATGTATCGTTGCTACTAAGGATAAAAAGACGAGATCTATGTATACCGCCATATAGATAAACGGATCTTGACTACATCATGTCATCGTTCTTATTGCATTACTCCATTTTTCCATGAACTTAATACACTAGATGCATGCTGGATAGCGGTCGATGTGTGGAGTAATAGTAGTAGATGCAGGCAGGAGTCGGTCTACTAATCTTGGACGTGATGCCTATGTAATGATCATTGCGTGGATATCGTCATGATTATTTGAAGTTCTATCAATTGCTCAACAGTAATTTGTTTACCCACCGTTTGCCATTTTTCTCGAGAGAAGCCACTAGTGAAACCTACGGCCCCCGGGTCTTCTTTCTCATATATTTGCTTTGCGATGTGCTTTTCCTTTGCATTTTTATTCAGATCTATTAAACTAAAAAATACAAAAATATCTTGCTGCACTTTTATTTATTTGTGATCTATTATTTCAATCTATTACAATTTACCTCACGTCCGTTTGCCTATCTTGAGGCGCCGTACCCCAGAAGGGATTGACAACCCCTTTAACACGTCGGGTTGCGAGGTGTTGTTATTTGTGCGCAGGTGCCGCTTACATTGTGATTGCTTGGTTCTCCTACTGGTTTGATACCTTGGTTTCATAACTGAGGGAAATTCTTACCGTTGTTGTACTACATCATCCTCTCCTCTTGGGGGAAACACCGACGTAGTTCCAGTAATCAACTACCAAAGAATGTCTGGCGCCGTTGCCCGGGAGGATCTTCAACATAACCAGGTTCCTAATCACAAATCTCATCTCCTCGCAATTTACATTATTTGCCTCTCGTTTTCCTCTCCCCCACTTCACAAAAATTTGCCGTTTTATTCGCCTCCCTTTTTCCGCTTGCCATTTTTCCGTTGCCATGGCCGATCCTAAAAAGGCTAGGGGTTTTCTCCCAAGCTTTAATGCTTTGGATAGCCCCTCCGTCCTCTCCAAGCTCATAGAAAATGATGCTATGGAAGGACTTACCGGGGTTGTTAAGGAAAATCTTGACAATTTTGATGAAGACGATCCCGGAATTTTCCGTTATTTACTGGATGAATCTTTGAAAGATGCTTGGGATAGGATGTTAAGAATTCAAGCTAGCTATGTGCCCCAATATCAGATAGAGATATACTTGAAAAGTTTTTATGCTGGTTTGCCTTCTTCCTTTAAGCAAGTTTTGGATTCTATATTTGAAAACGGTTTTCTTGAAGGGGATGCCGTTGATACTTATGAAAAGATGAAAACCATATTTGAAAATCCCAAAGGAGATCATGTTGAGCCAACTACCCTTCTATGCTTTTATCAAAATGAAACAATCAAAGAGATTAAGGCTAGTTTGGATACGAATTTTCGCAACGTGCTTAATATTTCTTCTGCCATCAATGGTCATGTGCTTTCACAAAATAGAAGATTAAATACCATTGATAGAAAATTAGCTATTTGCTTTCAAAACGACAAGGATGACAAAACTTAGATCCTTGCCTTACGCCTAGCTAAGGGCGTAAAACTATAGCGCTTGTTGGGAGGCAACCCAATGAATAAAATTTATTTTTGCTTTTTGCTTTCTGTTCTTGTGTGTCAACACAATTGTGTTACTGTTATTATTGTGTTTTTTGTGCGTTTTAATTAGTGTTTGTGCCAAGTAAAGCCTTTAGGATCTTCTTGTGTGATAGTTGTTTGATCTTGCTAAAAAAGACAGAAACTTTGTGGTCACGAAAATAATTTTCATAAATCATAGAAAAGAGATTTTGCCCCGATTCTTTTTGCAGAAGATTGATATACAAATTACCGTGGTTTTCCTAATTTGGTAGAATTTTTGGAGTTCCAGAAGTTTTCGAAAGTTCCAGATTACTACAGACTGTTCTGTTTTGACAGATTCTGTTTTCTTTGGGTTGTGTGCTTATTTTGATGGCTCTATGGTTTTCTTTGATGAGTTTTTGCCATAGAAAAGTTGGAATAGAGTAGATATAATACAAAAAAAAAAATGAGTTGGTTTGACACAACACTTATAGTAGTGGTTTGCTTTCTTACACTAACGGATCTCACAAAGGTTTTATTGAGTTTTGTGTGATTGAAGTTTTCAAGTTTTGGGTTATCTTACGATGGATGAAGGAAGGATAGAAGAGCCTAAGCTTGGGGATGCCCCGTCATCCCAAGCTATTATCCAAGAATGAGCAACCAACTAAGCTTGGGGATGCCCCCGAGTGGCATCCTCGCTTTCTTCCAACAACCATCGGTATTTTACTCGAGGCTATATTTTTATTCGTCGCATGATATGTGTTTTGCTTGGAGCGTCTTGTATGATATGTGTCTTTGCTTGTTTTATTTTGTGTTTGAAGTCATCAATCCTTTATGGAGACACCTATTTGAGAGAGCCAAAATTATGTCATGACTTGTTAGAATTGCTCTCTATGCTTCACTTAAATCTTTTATGAGCTAGGACTTGCTCTAGTGCTTCACTTATATCTTTTTGAGCATGGTGTGCTTTAATATTTTTGAAGAAATGCTCTCTTGCTTCACTTAGATTTACTTGAGAGTTAGTAAAATTTTGAAGAAATTCTCACTTGCTTCACTTAGATTATTTTGAGAGAAAGAAAATGTGTTATGCTCATGATCTTCACTTATATTTGTTTGAGCTTATGAAAAGCAACACATAAAAGTTAGTCCCAAAGTGATAGATATCCAAGAAGGGTAAAATAAATAAAAATGTCATGAAGATCATTGGACAAAATAAACTTGATTCTTAGTAATAGTTTTGAGATATGATGATGTGATATGTGAGTTATGTTGATGAGTAATTGTGCTCTGTTAAAGTTTGTGATTCCCTATGCATGCACGAAAGTCAATAATCATGCAATGAAAATTATATCCTACTTGTGGTGCATTATTCGGTGTTACTTATGCTTAATGCTTGCTTTACGAAATTATTCATTTCTTGGTTGGTCGCTTCTCAATCTTTTTGCTAGTCTTCATTTTGCACCAAGTATGACCTCTACTTGTGCATCCAAAATCATTTAAACCAGTTTTGCCACATGAGTCCACTATACCTACCTATATGCGGTATTCTTTTGCCATTCTAAGAAAATTTGCATGTGCCATCTCTAATTTTCAAAATAAACTTCCCTTTTGTGTATTTGTTTCGCTCGCGGAACGGTGATGGGTGGCTAATATTTTCCATGCTAGATGTGTTATTCTCAAGATGAGTGTTTATTCACTTGTCATTGCACGAGAGTAAGGCAAAGGTTTTAGGGATGCCCAGTCCCGAAATGCAAAAAAATATTTACTTTATGTTGTCAAATAATAAATTCCTTGGAAAGTGTTGGTATGGAGGGCACCCGTGGATACGGTTAGCCATGGAAAGTGAAAGAAATGGTGGAAAAGGAATAACCTTTATTTTTCTGTTTGGGAACTGCCTATGCCATATCTAGCATGGAAAGTGTTCGGAACTCTGCGTCATTTTCGTTGGTGGGGTGGATACACCTCCCAAAATGTGTTTATCTCTATTTTTCGTTTTGAGCTCTGGCACCTCTACAAATCCCTATTTCCCTTTGCGAAGGGCCTTTCTTTTACTTTATGCAATTTTTTCTTTTGAATTTGAGTCACCATCTTCTCTTACAAAAGCACCAACTAAGAGGCAATATGATCATGAGTAACTATTGGGTGTAGTTAATATTCGAGTGTGTTTCATGAATGGATCAATGTTTGAGCATGATGGGCTAGGGATAACTTGTTTTAGCATTGATATTTTGAAAGACATGGTTGCTTGTTGATATGCTTGAGTATCTAACTTATTATGTCAAAACTAGACTATTGCTTTGAATCACATAAAAGTCCAAATGTCCGTGCTATAAAGAAAATAATGTGATGTGACTTGATGAACAACACTCCACATCACAAATTCTGTTTTTATCACTTACCTACTCGAGGACGAGCAGGAGTTAAGCTTGGGGATGCTGATACGCCTCCAACGTATCTATAATTTTTTATTGTTCCATGCTGTTTTATTATCAATCTTGGATGTTTTATAATCATTTTATATCATTTTTTGGTACTAACCTATTGACATATTGCCAAGTGTCAGTTGCTGTTTTCTGCATGTTTTTTACATCACAGGAAATCAATATCAAACGGAGTCCAAATGCCCCGAAACTATTTTTGTGATTTTTTATGGGCCAGAAGGAAGGCAATGGGCCCTGGTTGCACCTGGGAAGTGCCCCGAGGGGAGCACAATACACCAGGGCGCGCTAGGAGGCCCAGGCGCGCCCTGGTGGGTTGTGCCCACCTCGGGCACCCCCCGGACCACCTCTTTGGTCTATAAATACCCCAATATTCCAGAAACCCTAGGGGAGTCGATGAAATATTCATCCAGCCGCGACAGAGTCCAGAACCACCAGATCCAATCTAGACACCATCACGGAGGGGTTCACCACTTCCATTGGTGCCTATCCGATGATCCATGAGTAGTTCTTTGTAGACCTTCGGGTCCGTAGTTAGTAGCTAGATGGCTTCCTCTCTCTCTTTTGATTCTCAATACAATGGTCTCTTGGAGATCCATACGATGTAAGTCCATTTTGCGATGTGTTTGTTGGGATCTGATGAACTTCGAGTTTATGATCAGTTATATCTTTTTATATCCATGAAAGTTATTTGAGTTTCTTTGATCTCTTATATGCATGATATCTTATAGCCTCATATTTCTTCTCTGATATTTTGGTTTTGTTTGGCCAACTTGATCTATTTATCTTGCAATGGGAAGAGGTGCCCGGTAGTGGGTTCGATCTTACGGTGCTTGATCCCAGTGACCGAAGGGGAACCGACACGTATGTATCGTTGCTACTAAGGATAAAAAGACGAGATCTATATCTACCGCCATATAGATAAACGGATCTTGTCTACATCATGTCATCGTTCTTATTGCATTACTCCGTTTTCCATGAACTTAATACACTAGATTCATGTTGGATAGCGGTCGATGTGTGGAGTAATAGTAGTAGATGCAGGCAGGAGTCGGTCTACTAATCTTGGACGTGATGCCTATGTAATGATCATTGCCTAGATATCATCATGATTATTTGAAGTTCTATCAATTGCTCAACAGTAATTTGTTTACCCACCGTTTGCTATTTTTCTCGAGAGAAGCCACTAGTGAAACCTACGGCCCCCGGGTCTTCTTTCTCATATATTTGCTTTGTGATCTACTTTTCCTTTGCATTTTTATTCAGATCTATTAAGCTAAAAAATACAAAAATATCTTGATGCACTTTTATTTATTTGCGATCTATTATTTCAATCTATTACAATTTACCTCACGTCCATTTGCCTATCTTGAGGCGCCGTACCCCGGAAGGGATTGACAACCCCTTTAACACGTCGGGTTGCGAGGTGTTGTTATTTGTGCGCAGGTGCCGCTTACGTTGTGATTGCTTGGTTCTCCTACTGGTACCTTGGTTTCATAACTGAGGGAAATTCTTACCGTTGTTGTACTACATCATCCTCTCCTCTTGGGGGAAACACCGACGTAGTTCCAGTAATCAACTACCACTCACCTCAAGGGTGATGTCAACAATAATAACTCATGCTATCTATATTCAACTGGACATATGTGCCTAGATCTTTCCTCACCACATGATTCTTGCCAAAGGAGAAAAATAAAAAGGAATAGAAGGAAAACATTGACTCTTTGCATAAAAGTAAATTCATAAAAGTAAAAGATAGGCCCTTCGCAGAGGGAAGCAGAGGTTGCCATGCGCTTATTTGTTTGTATTCACAACCCCTTAGTGCAAGAGATGTCATGTTGCATTGCCCCTTGTGATAGCGACCTTTATTATGCAGTCTGTCGGTTTTATTCTTCACCATCACAAGTTCTTGCACGCTCAATTTTCTCTTACACTAAATGATCTCACACATTTAGAAGCAATTTTTATTGCCTTTTTGCACCGATGACAACTTACTTGAAGGATCTTGCTCAATCCCTAGGTAGGTATGGTGGACACTTGAAAATAAGATTTGGGTTTAAGGGTTTTTGGATGCACAAGTAGTATCTCTACTTGGTGCGGAATTTTTGGCTAGCAAAGATAAGGGCAAGCACCACATGTTGAAGGATCTATGACAATATGACTTCTATGTGAATATAAACAAACATAAATCATTAAGTTGTCTTCCTTGTCCAACGTCAACAATTTTGGCATATAATATTTTGATGAGGGCTCACAATCATAAAAGATTTCTAGGATAGTATATTTATATGTGAATCTTCTCTTCCCTTATTAATTCTTTCATGAGTTGCATCATTGACTAATGCTATGTTTGTCAATCTCTAATAAAATTTTCTACTTATACTTTTCCTTATGTGGTGCCATCACATACCATAGGATTAGTATAGGATCTTCTTAATTTATTTCCTTTCTCTTTTTCTTTCTTATTTCTTTTCTTTATTTGAATCATGAAAGTAAAGAAAGCAAAAACTCAAACTAAACTTTATTATATAACTTGCACACGATTACAACGATAGATCACTAAGCAAACTCTCGAAGAGAAAGGATCGAACTAAACTTTATTTCGTCTAAAGCAAAAAGACCGAACTAGGATAAGTAAAAAAAGATAGTGGGATGATACGATACCGGGACACCTCCCCCAAGCTTGGCGGAAGCCAAGGGGAGTGCCCATACCCGATACTCAATTCTCCTTTGGTGGTGAAGAAGATGGTGGTGGTGATGAAGCGATCCTGTCCTTAAGGATCAAGAGATTCTCCAACCGACGGATGACACTCCGAAGATAGATGATATGCTCTTGATGCAAAATATGTTCGCGGGTAAGATACTTATTTTGTATGCGAACTATTTCAATGACGCGAAAAGCTTCAATCTCAGCAGGAGTAAGATGAGTAAGGTAGGGCTTAAGGATATCTTCTTCCTCCTCCTCGGCCAGCAGTGCTTGTGCTGCCACCGGGGATGGATCTACGGTAGCTCCCTTGCCCTTGTCTCCTTTGACGGCGTTCGTAGACTCCTCCCTCTTCGTCTCGATCTTCATCAACCAAGCATCTTCTTCCATGTTGTTGGAGGAGGAGGAAGACATGATGCCTGGCTTGATAAATCTGACCGAAATTAGCAAGAAAAGAGAACAGAGGATTTCTCGTGATACGGTGTTTAACAGGTTCGGGAAGTATATATGGATTTTTTATCTTGGAGGACAAGTATACGGGAGAAAACGGAGTCCGGAAGGTGTCCCAGGTGGGCACAACCCACCTGGGCGCGCCAGGCTCGCCTGGCGCGCCTTGGTGTCTTGTGCCCACCAGGGACCCTTTATGGTAGTTTCTTTATTTCCAAAATTCTAAAATATTCCAAAACTAAAAAAAATATTTTTGCGGATTTTTTGGAGTCCGTTTACTTACCGTATCACGTACCTCCTTATTTTCACGATTCTGGAGTGTTCCGGAAGGACTCTTTTATGTGTTCTTCCGGTGTCAAAATTTGGATAATATTACTTTCAACACTAATAGGCATACCTGAGATATAATGCTCTATTCGTTGCCCATCGACAACTCTTGGGTTAGTACCTTCGGAATTATTTATTTTGATGGCCCCAGACCGGTAAACCTCCTCGATGACATATGGGCCTTCCCATTTCGAGAGGAGCTTTCCTGCAAAGAATCTAAAACGAGAGTTGTACAAAAGAACATATTCTTCGACTTTAAACTCACGCTTTTGGATTGTTTTGTCATGCCATCTTTTAACTTTCTCTTTGAATAATTTTGCATTTCCATAAGCTTGGGTTCTCCATTCATCTAATGAGCTTATATCAAATAATCTCTTTTCACGAGGAAGCTTGAAATCATAGTTGAGTTCTTTGACTGCCCAATGTGCTTTATGTTCTAATTCAAGAGGCAAATGACAAGCTTTTCCATAGACCATTTTATAAGGAGACATACCCATAAGATTTTTATATGCTGTTCTATAAGCCCAAAGTGCATCATCCAATTTCTTAGACCAATTCTTCCTGGACCTATTGACAGTCTTTTGCAAAATTAATTTTATTTCTCTATTGCTAAGTTCAACTTGACCACTAGACTGAGGATGATAGGGTGATGCAATTCTATGGTTAACATCATAAGCATTTTACGAAAAGCACCATGAATAAAGTGTGAACCACCATCAGTCATTAAATATCTAGGGACTCCAAACCTTGGGAAAATAACTTCCTTAAGCATTTTAATAGAGGTGTTATGATCAACACTACTGGTTGGAATAGCTTCTACCCATTTAGTAACATAATCAACAGCAACCAAAATATGTGTATACCCATTAGAGGAAGGAAAAGGTCCATGTAATAAAATCCCCAAACATCAAATGGTTCAACAGCAAGTGAATAGTTCATATGCATTTCTTGACGCTTACCGATATTACCTATTCTTTGACATTCATCACAAGATGATACGTACTTAAGGGCATCCTTGAAGAGAGTAGGCCAATAAAATCCGGACTGCAATACCTTATGAGCAGTTCTATCTCCAGCATGATGCCCTCCATAAGCTTCGGAGTGACATTTCCGTAGGATTTGTCCCTGTTCATGCTCAGGTACACAACGTCTAATAATACCATCTACTCCTTCTTTATAAAGATGTGGGTCATCCCAAAAGTAATGTCTTAAATCATAGAAGATTTTTTTTCTTTTGTTGGTATGTAAAGCTAGGTGGTAAATATTTAGCAACAATGTAATTAGCATAGTCAGCATACCAAGGAGTACTATTAGCAACATTTATTGCAGCCAATTGCTCATCAAGAAAACTATCATCAATAGGTAGTGGGTCATCAAGCACATTTTCAAGCCTAGACAAGTTATCAGCTACGGGGTTCTCAGCTCCTTTTCTATCAATGATATGTAAATTAAATTCTTGCAACAAGAGAACCCAACGAATAAGTCTAGGTTTAGCATCATTCTTTTCCATAAGATATTTAATAGCAGGAAGGTCTGTGTGAACAGTTGCTTTGGAATCAACAATATAAGATCTAAATTTATCACAAGCAAACACCACTGCTAGAAATTCTTTTTCAGTAGTAGCATAATTTCTTTGAGCATTGTCTAGAGTTTTACTAGCATGATGAATAACATTCAGTTTCTTATCAACTCTTTGTCCTAGAACAGCACCAATAGCATAATCACTAGCATCACACATAATTTCAAAAGACAAGTTCCAATCAGGTGGTTGAACAATAGGTGCAGAAATTAAGGCTTTCTTGAGTGTTTCAAAGGCTTCAAGACAATCATCATCACAAACAAAAGGAATATCCTTTTGCAAAAGATTAGTAAGAGGCCTAGAGATTTTAGAAAAGTCTTTGATAAATCTCCTATAGAAACCAGCATTACCTAGGAAACTACGAATACCTTTGATGTCCTTAGGACATGGCATTTTCTCAATTGCATCAACCTTAGCTTTGTCCACTTCAATACCCTTCTCAGAAATCTTATGACCCAAGACAATGCCTTCATTAACCATAAAGTGGCACTTCTCCCAATTCAAGACAAGATTCGTTTGTTCACATCTCTGCAAAACTCGATCAGGATTGCTTAAACAATCATCAAAAGAATTCCCATAAACAGAGAAGTCATCCATCAAAACCTCAACAATCTTTTAACAAAAGTCACAGAATATAGCAGTCATACATATTTGAAAGGTAGCAGGTGCATTACATAAACCAAAAGGCATACGTCTATAAGCATAGGTTCCAAAAGGACAAGTAAAAGTGGTATTTTCTTGATCATGTTGAGAAACAGGTATTTGTGAAAAGCCAGAATATCCATCAAGGAATCAAAAATGTGTGTGCTTAGATAATCTTTCAAGCATTTGATCAATAAAATCAATTACCATTCTATAGCCTGTAACAATTCTTTCTGGAATAAGCTCATTCTTATCATTAGGAACAACAGTTATACCTCCTTTCTTAGGGACACAATGAACAGGACTTACCCATCTACTATCAGCTATAGGATAAATTATACATGCTTCCAGAAGTTTTAATATTTCCGTTCTTACCACCTCTTTCATCTTTGGAACCGGCGTTGGTGATCAACAACGGGTTTAGCATCAGGTTCCATATTAATTTTGTGCTGACATAGAGTGGGACTAATGCCCTTCAAATCATCAAGAGTATATCCAATAGCAGCTCGGTGCTTCCTTAGAACTTTCAATAATCTTTCTTCTTCATGTTCTGAAAGGTTAGCAGTAATAATAACAGGATATATCTTCTTTTCATCAAGATAAGCATATTTCAAAGTGTCTGGAAATTGTTTTAATTCAAACACAGGATCACCTTTAGGTGGAGGAGGACCTCCTAGAGTTTCAATAGGCAAATTGTGTTGGGGATCGTTACAGAAATCAAAAAAATTCTACGCATCACCAAGATCAATCTATGGAGAGACTAGAAACGAGAGAGAGGGGAGTGTATCTTCATACCCTTCAAGATCGCGATGCGGAAGCGTTACAAGAACGTGGTTGGTGGAGTCGTACACGCAGCGATTCATATCGCGGTCGATTCCTATCTAAGCGCCGAACAACGGCGCCTCCGCGTTCAACACACATGCAGCCCGGTGACGTCTCCCGCGCCTTGATCCAGCAAGGAGGAGGGAGAGGTTGGGGAAGACAACTCCAGCAGCAGCAAGACGGTGTGGTGGTGGTGGAGCAGCGTGGTTTTCAGCAGGGCCTCGCCAAGCACTACAAAGGACGAGGATGTGGAGAGTTAGGACTGCGCCAAGAGAGAGAGATGTTCGTGTATGACAGCCCCAAAACCCCCACTATATATAGGAGGAGGGGAGGGGGTGCGCCCCCTCTAGGGTTCCCACCCTAGGGGGGCGGCAGTCCTAGATGGGATGGAGGGGGCGGCCAAGCGGGGGAGAGAGGGGGGCGCGCCCTAGGGTGGGCCTTAGGCCCATCTGCGCCTAGGGTTTTCCCCCTCTCCCCTTTGCTGCGCCTTGGGCCTTGGTGGGAGGCGCACCGGCCCACTCAGGGGCTGGTCCCTTCCCACTCTTGGCCCATGCATACCTCCGGGGTAGGTGGCCCCTCCCGGTGGACCCCCGAAACCCTTCCGGTGGTCCCGGTACATTACCAGTGATGCCCGGAACACTTCCGGTGTCCAAATCCTCACTTCCTATATATCATTCTTTACCTCCGGACCATTCCGGAACTCCTCGTGACGTCCGGGTTCTCATCCAGGACTCCAAAAACATTTGGTATTCACATACAAACTTTCCCTTTAACTCTAGCGTCATGGAACCGTAAGTGTGGATACCCTACGGGTTCGGGAGGCATGTAGACATGACCGAGACATCTCTCCGGTCAATAACCAACAACGGGATCTGGATACCCATGTTGGCTCCCACATGTTCCACGATGATCTCATCGGATGAACCATGATGTCGGGGATTCAATCAATCCCGTATACAATTCCCTTTGTCTACCGGTATGATACTTGCCCGAGATTTGATCGTCGGTATCCCTATACCTTGTTCAATCTCGTTACTGGCAAGTCTCTTTACTCGTTCGTAACACATCATCCCGTGATCAAATCCTTGGTCACATTGAGCTCATTATGATGATGTCCTACCAAGTGGGCCCAGAGATACCTCTCCGTCACACGGAGTGACAAATCCCAGTCTCCATTCGTGCCAACCCAACAGACACTTTCGGAGATACTCGTAGTGTGCCTTTATAGCCACCCAGTTACGTTGTGACGTTTGGCACACCCAAAGTATTCCTACGGTATCCGGGAGTTGCACAATCTCATGGTATAAGGAAATGATACTTGACATCAGAAAAGCTTTAGCAGACGAACTACATGATCTTGTGATATGCTTCGGATTGGGTCTTGTCCATCACATCATTCTCCTAATGATGTGATCCCGTTATCAATGACATCCAATGTCCATGGTCAGGAAACCGTAACCATCTATTGATCAACGAGCTAGTCAACTAGAGGCTCACTAGGGACATGTTGTGGTCTATGTATTCACACATGTATTACGATTTTCGGATAACACAATTATAGCATGAAAAATAGACAATTATCATGAACAAGGAAATATAATAATAACCACTTTATTATTGCCTCTAGGGCATATTTCCAATAGTCTCCCACTTGCACTACAGTCAATAATATAGTTACATTGTGATGAATCGAACACCCATAGAGTTCTGGTGTTGATCATGTTTTGCTCGTGGAAGAGCTTTAGTCAATGGATCTGCGACATTCAGATCCGTATGCACTTTACATATATCTATGTCTCCATCCTGAATATATTCACGAATGGAGTTGAAGCGACACTTGATATGCCTGGTCTTCTTGTGAAACCTGGGCTCCTTGGCAAGGGCAATAGCTCCAGTGTTGTCACAGAAGAGAGTCATTGGGCCCGATGCATTGGGAATTACTCCTAGGTCGGTGATGAACTCCTTCATCCAGACTGCTTCCTGTGCTGCCTTTGAGGCTGCTATGTACTCCACTTCACATGTAGATCCCGCCACGACGCTTTGCTTGCAACTGCACCAGCTGACTGCCCCACCATTCAAAATATACACGTATTCGGTTTGTGACTTTGAGTCATCCGGATCTGTGTCGAAGCTAGCATCGACGTAACCCTTTACGACGAGCTCTTCGTCACCTCCATAAACGAGAAACATATCCTTAGTCCTTTTCAGGTACTTCAGGATATTCTTGACCGCTGTCCAGTGTTCCATGCCGGGATTACTTTGGTACCTCCCTACCAAACTTACGGCAAGGTTCACATCAGGTCTGGTACACAGCATGGCATACATAATAGACCTTATGGCCGAGGCATAGGGGATGACACTCATCTTTTCTCTATCTTCTGCCGTGTCGGGCATTGAGCCGTGCTCAATCTCACACCTTGCAATACAGGCAAGAACCCCTTCTTGGACTGATCCATATTGAGCTTCTTCAATATCTTGTCAAGGTATGTGCTTTGCGAAAGACCAATGAGGCGTCTCGATCTATCTCTATAGATCTTGATGCCTAATATGTAAGCAACTTCTCCAAGGTCCTTCATTGAAAAACACTTATTCAAGTAGGCCTTTATGCTTTCCAAAAATTCTATATCATTTCCCATCAATAGTATGTCATCCACATATAATATGAGAAATGCTACAGAGCTCCCACTCACTTTCTTGTAAACGCAGGCTTCTCCATTAGTCTGTGTAAACCCAAACGCTTTGATCATCTCATCAAAGCGAATGTTCCAACTCTGAGATGCTTGCACCAGCCCATAGATTGAGCGCTGGAGCTTGCATACCTTGTCAGCATTCTTAGGATCGACAAAACCTTCCGGCCGCATCATATACAATTCTTCCTTAAGGAAACCATTAAGGAATGCCGTTTTGACGTCCATTTGCCATATCTCATAATCATAGAATGCGGCAATTGCTAACATGATTCAGACGGACTTCAGCTTCGCTACGGGTGAGATGGTCTCATCGTAGTCAACCCCTTGAACTTGTAGATAACCCTTAGCGACAAGCCGAGCCTTATAGATGGTCACATTACCATCCGCGTCAGTCTTCTTCTTAAAGATCCATTTATTCTCTATGGCTTTCCGATCATCGGGCAAGTCTGTCGAAGTCCATACTTCATTTTCATACATGGATCCTATCTCAGACTTCATGGCTTCAAGCCATTTGTTGGAATCCGGGCCCGCCATCGCTTCTTCATAGTTCGAAGGTTCACCGTTGTCTAACAACATGATTTCCAGGGCAGGGTTGCCGTACCACTCTGGTGCGGAACGTGTCCTCGTGGACCTACGAAGTTCAGTAGTACCTTGATCCGAAGTTCCATGATCATCATCATTAACTTCCTCTCTAGTTGGTGCAGGCACCACAGAAACATCTTCCTGAGCTGCGCTACCCTCCCACTTACTTCTTTCAAGAGAAACTCTTTCTCTAGAAAGGATCCATTCTTGGCAACAAAGATCTTGCCTTTGGATCTGAGGTAGAAGGTATACCCAATAGTTTCCTTAGGGTATCCTATGAAGACGCATTTTTCCGACTTGGGTTCGAGCTTTTCAGGTTGAAGTTTCTTGACATAAGCATTGCATCCCCAAACTTTCAGAAACGACAGCTTAGGTTTCTTCCCAAACCATAATTCATACGGTGTCATCTCAACGGATTTCGATGGAGCCCTATTTAAAGTGAATGCGGCAGTCTCTAAAGCATAACCCCAAAATGATAGCGGTAGATCGGTAAGAGACATCATAGATCGCACCATATCCAATAGAGTGCGATTACGATGTTCGGAAACACCATTATGCTGAGGTGTTCCAGGCGGCGTGAGTTGTGAAACAATTCCACATTTCCTTAAGTGCATGCCAAATTCGTGACTCAAATATTCCCCTCCATGATCTGATCGTAAGAACTTTATTTTCCTGCCACGTTGATTCTCAACCTCACTCTGAAATTCCTTGAACTTTTCAAAGGTCTCGGACTTGTGTTTCATTAAGTAGACATACCCATATCTACTTAAGTCATCAGTGAGGGTGAGAACATAACGATAACCACCGCAAGCCTCAACGCTCATTGGACCGCACACATCAGTATGTATGATTTCCAATAAGTTGGTTGCTCGCTCCATTCTTCCGGAGAACGGAGTCTTGGTCATTTTGCCCATGAGGCATGGTTCGCGCGTGTCAAATGATTCATAATCAAGAGACTCCAAAAGTCCATCTGCATGGAGTCTCTTCATGCGTTTGACACCAATGTGACCAAGGCGGCAGTGCCACAAGTATGTGGGACTATCATTATCAACCTTACATCTTTTGGCATTCACACTATGAATATGTGTAACATCACCTTCGAGATTCAATAAGAATAAACCATTGACCAGCGGGGCATGACCATAAAACATATCTCTCATATAAATAGAAGAACCATTATTCTCAGATTTAAATGAGTAGCCATCTCGCATTAAACGAGATCCAGATACAATGTTCATGCTCAAAGCTGGCACTAAATAACAATTATTGAGGTTTAAAACTAATCCCGTAGGTAAATGTAGAGGTAGCGTGCCGACAGCGATCACATCGACCTTGGAACCATTCCCGACGCGCATCGTCACCTCGTCCTTCGCCAGTCTCCGCTTATTCCGCAGCTCCTGTTTTGAGTTACAAATATGAGCAACCGCACCGGTATCAAATACCCAGGAGCTACCATCAATAACATGCATATCATATATACCTTTGGTATTGCCGGCCTTCTTATCCGCTAAGTACTTGGGGCAGTTCCGCTTCCAGTGACCATTTCCCTTGCAATAAAAGCACTGAGTCTCGGGCTTGGGTCCATTCTTTGGCTTCTTCCCGGCAACTGATTTATCGGGCGCGGCAACTCCCTTGCTGTCCTTCTTGAACTTCTTCTTACCCTTGCCCTTCTTGAAACTAGTGGTCTTATTCACCATCAACACTTGATGTTCCTTTTTGATCTCCACCTCCGCTGATTTCAGCATTGAATATAACTCAGGAATGGACTTCTCCATCCCTTGCATATTGTAGTTCATCACAAAGCTTTTGTAGCTAGGTGGAAGCGACTGGAGGATCCTGTTAATGACCGAGTCATCCGAGAGATTAACTCCCAGCTGAGACAAGCGGTTGTGCAACCCAGACATTTTGAGTATATGCTCGCTGACAGAACTATTTTCCTCCAACTTACAACTGTAGAACTTGTCGGAGACTTCATATCTCTTGACCCGGGCATGAGCTTGGAAAACCATTTTCAGCTCTTGGAACATCTCATATGCTCTGTGCTGCTCAAAACGCTTTTGGAGCCCCAGTTCTAAGCTGTAAAGCATGCCGCACTGAACCAGGGAGTAATCATCACTACGCGACTGCCAGGCGTTCATAATGTCTTGAGTTGCTGGGAAAATGGGTGCATCACCTAGCGGTGCTTCAAGGACATATTGTGACGCCCCGAGACCGACGCTTCAGAAGACTTCCTTATTTTCGTGATCGCCGTGTGTGTTTTTTTTGTGCTTGCTCTTTCATTTTTGCATTGCATCATGTCATCATGCCATCATGTCATTTAATTTTTAAAACCCACCTAAATAAATTGCATGGATCTTCGGTCCATTTAAATCGAGGGAATTCACATGTTGATTTCTCTTTAAAACATATCCTCCTAATATTTATGGAGCTATCATAAATATTCCATTAGTTTGGAATTAACCGGAACACACTTGCAAAATAATTCCCATGCCTATTTCCACTTCAAGTTTCACCTCCAAGCCTTGCCAACAATTTTTTCCCTCTTATCAAGGCCCTTCTGAAATGTTCAACATTTTGGACACTTTGTAATTCTACTCCTTGTTCAAACCATTTGAATTAAATCCAAATGCTTTTGAATTTAAACCGTGCAATCTTACCCACTCCGTTTTTCTTGGAACGAGCATATTTTTGTGAGTCCGGGAAAATTACCCGCATGTGCAAATTCTTTCCCTAACCCTATCTTTCTTTTTCTTCTCTCTATTACTTTTCTGCTAATAAGAAATAAGGGAGAGAGAAGAGAGAGAACCCCAGCCGGCCACTTGGGCCTCCTGTAGCCGCAGTCCACTTGGCCCAAGGCCCAGCCGCGCCATAACCCTAGCCCGATCGATTCCCCATCTCTCCCTCTGCCGCCGCCTCCTGCTCGATCCCCTTGCTCTTGCTCGTCTCCCTCTCCTCCTCTCGCGCTGTCATCCAGCGCCGCCAGGAGCCCCGATCCCCATCTCCCTCCGCTCGATCTCCTCCTCACCCTCTCTATCTCCTAGCGCGCCCCCCTTCGCCTGCCTGCTCCCTCCTGCTTCTCTTCCTCGCCTCGCCCCGCGGCCCCACCGCCGCTCCGGCCGGCGAGCCCATGCTCCGACGCCGCAGTCCTCGTGCTGCAACGCTGCCGGCAAGCCCTGCCTCTGTCTCCTCCTTCCCCGCGCGTGAGATGCTCTCCTCCGCCAGCCACCTCCCGCTCGCCTCCTTCTTCTCTTCCTCGCGCGACCGCGACCATGGCTGCCTCGTCATCAAGCTCGCCGTCGTCTCCCTGGTGGCCGACTGCGTCGACCTCCTCTGCAAGGACAAGCCACTGCTGCTGCCACCACCACCACCTTGCTCCGCCGCTCGCCTCCCCCACGACCTCGCGTCGCCCGGCTGCCCGAGCCGTCCTCCCCGACCCTCCTTCTCCTGCCCGAGCTCGTGGATGCCCGGCCTCCCTCCGTCTCGTCCCCGACGCCAAGTCCTTCGCTACCTTCTGCACATCACCGCTTGCCCGCCATGGCCTCCTGCCATGGACTAGAGGAGACACGCCACCTCCCCGCCACGGCGCCGCGCCCCTGTTCATCGTCGTTGTCACCATGAGCCCCGTGCCCACTTCCTGTCGCCGCTCGCGCACCGCCCAGCCTTGCTACTGCCACCAGAGGCCTTTTGTCTCGCGTTGTTTTGGATCAGCAAGGATGAGACGCCAAGACCCGTACCCGGACCGTCAAGCATCGCCCCGTGGAATTTGCCAAGTACCACTTCGACCCGTGTACGATTACGTGGATTCGCCAAGTACCCCATCGGCAAGACCGACGCCCGAACAAGCACACCAGCTCTGTGGATTTCGGCAAGTTCCCCGATGACCGATGCATAGTACCACTACGTTTTCCATGTACATCTACACCAAGACCGGACGGACAAGTACCCCGACAGCATGTGTACCACTACCGTCGACCTTCGAAGACTCCGTGGACGTCAAGTTCCTCGCCGTGACCCCGAACATCTACGGAATGTGTACGACTACGAAACATGTACCACTACTTCCACTACCGTCGCGAGAACGACTACTACCCCTATGACACGTGAATAACTACTTCCACTTCAAACGCGTTCCGCCCAGAATGCACGCTTCGAAGGTATAACCCCGAGACGACGTCCGTGAACGAATGCTTGTGTTGTATGAGATGCTCGTGTTTGCACCGTTTCCGAGTTGTCATTGCACGTTTCTCCTAGTTTGCCATGCCGCCGTACCGTGGGAACCCGGAATCCGGGAGCACCCCACCATCTCTTGCGTGTTTCACACATCCGCACAATTCTCTTTTGCGCCAGTATTTCCATTAGCTACCGGAACCGATATGGTGCCGTGGCATCATTTTCGGATTCGTTGCCGTGGCACCCCTTTCTTCCACCACGGTAACAAATGCCTCGTATCATTTTATACCAACACTTTCATAAAATTGCATATACCTTGCATATGTCATCCGCATCATGATAACAACAATTAAAATGTCTAAAATTGATGTTTGCATTAAAAATTGCTAAATGACATGAGGATTTTCCGGAATTGTTGTTTATTATTTCCGGCCTCATTTAAATTGCCTAAAATAGGTAGTTTCCATATGCTTCACCTCTTGACATGGTTAACAACATTTAACATTGTTGGGTACATCAATGAGAGAGAACTAAATAATTGATGTGGTGTTTCGTCAATATGCAACTCGTTGCATATTGAGCTCCACTTAATTTGTAGTGGGGTTTGTTGCATTTTCCCATGCCATACCTCATTTAAACCGGACATGCATCATACTTGATTGTGCATCATGCCATGTGAATGTGGTGGTTGTTCACTATGTTGTTTGTTTCTTTCCGGGTTGCTTCTCTCGTTAGCTTCGGTTTCATTCCGGAGTTGTGAGGATTCGTTCGACTACATCCGTTTGTCTTCTTCATGGACTCGTTCTTCTTCCTTGCGGGATCTCAGGCAAGATGACCATACCCTCGAAATCACTTCTATCTTTGCTTGCTAGTTGTTCGCTCTAATGCTATGCCGCACTACCTACCACTTGCTATATCATGCCTCCCGAATTGCCATGAACCTCTAACCTTTGTCACCCTTCCTAGCAAACCGTTGTTTGGCTATGTTACCGCTTTGGCTCAGCCCCTCTTATAGCGTTGTTAGTTGCAGGTGAAGTTGAAGATTGCTCCTTGTTGGAACATAATTATGTTGGGATATCACAATATCTCTTATTTAATTAATGCATCTATATACTTGGTAAAGGGTGGAAGGCTCGGCCTTATGCCTGGTGTTTTGTTCCACTCTTGCCGCCCTAGTTTCCGTCATACCGGTGTTATGTTCCTTGATTTTGCGTTCCTTACGCGGTTGGGTGATTTATGGGACCCCCTTGACAGTTCGCTTTGAATAAAACTCCTCCAGCAAGGCCCAACCTTGGTTTTACCATTTGCCTACCTAAGCCTTTTTCCCTTGGGTTCTGCAGACTCAAGGGTCATCTTTATTTTAAACCCCCGGGCCAGTGTTCCTCTGAGTGCTGGTCCAAACTAGAGCCACTTGCAGCGCCACCTCGGGGAAACTCGAGGTCTGGTTTTAGTTGTACGTAGTGTTCATCCGGTGTGCCCTGAGAACGAGATATGTGCAGCTCCTATCAGGATTTGTCGGCACATTCGGGCGGCTTTGCTGGTCTTGTTTTACCATTGTCGAAAAGTCTTGTAAACCGGGATTCCGAGACTGATCGGGTCTTCCTGGGAGAAGGTTTATCCTTCGTTGACCGTGAGAGCTTATAATGGGCTAAGTTGGGACACCCCTGCAGGGTTTAAAACTTTCGAGAGCCGTGCCCGCGGTTATGTGGCAGATGGGAATTTGTTAATATCCGGTTGTAGAGAACTTGACACTTGACCTTAATTAAAATGCATCAACCGCGTGTGTAGCCGTGATGGTCTCTTCGCGGCGGAGTCTGGGAAGTGAACACGGTTTGAGTTATGAATGACGTAAGTAGGAGTTCAGGATCACTTCTTGATCATTGCTAGTTCACGACCGTTCCGTTGCTTCTCTTCTCGCTCTCCTTTGCGTATGTTAGCCACCATATAAGCTTAGTGCTTGCTGCAGCTCCACCTCATTACCCCATCCTTTCCTTTAAGCTTAAATAGTCTTGATCTCGCGGGTGTGAGATTGCTGAGTCTTCGTGACTCACAAATACTTCCAAAACAGTTGCAGGTGCTGATGATACCAGTGCAGGTGATGCAACTGAGCTCAAGTGGGAGCTCGATGAAGATCTTGTTCGTAGTATTGTTTCGTTTCCTGTTGATCAGTAGTGGAGCCCAGTTGGGACGATCAGGGATCTAGCAGTTGGGTTGTCTTCTTTTCTTTTGGTTCCGTAGTCGGACCTATGTGTGTACTCTGAATGATGTATGATTTATTTTTGTATTGTGTGAAGTGGCGATTGTAAGCCAACTCTTTATCCCATTCTTGTTCATTACATGGGATTGTGTGAAGATGACCCTTCTTGCGACAAAACCACAATGCGGTTATGCCTCTAAGTCATGCCTCGACACGTGGGAGATATAGCCGCATCGTGGGTGTTACACATATGCTTTCTTGGCAGCTATGAGGATGATCCTCAAGTTACAGACCCAGTCCGTATAGTTGCTACCATCGCCTTTCAGCTTGGTTTTCTCTAGGAACGCGTTGAAGTTAAGGGCAACATTAGCGTGGGCCATTTGATCTACAAGACATATTGTAAAGATTTTTAGACTAAGTTCATGATAATTAAGTTCATCTAATCAAATTATTTAATGAACTCCCACTCAGACAGACATCCCTCTAGTCATCTAAGTGATACATGATCCGAATCGACTAGGCCATGTCCGATCATCACGTGAGACGGACTAGTCATCAACGGTGAACATCTCCATGTTGATCGTATCTACTATACGACTCATGTCCGACCTTTCGATCTCTCGTGTTCCGAGGCCATGTCTGTACATGCTAGGCTCGTCAAGTCAACCTAAGTGTTTTGCATGTGTAAATCTGGCTTACACACGTTGTATTCGAACGTTAGAATCTATCACACCCGATCATCACGTGGTGCTTCGAAACAACGAACCTTCACAATGGTGCACAGTTAGGGGGAACACTTTCTTGAAATTTTAGTGAGGGATCATCTTATTTAAGCTACCGTTGTTCTAAGCAAATAAGATGTAAAAACATGATAAACATCACATGCAATCAAATAGTGACATGATATGGCCAATATCATTTTGCTCCTTTTGATCTCCATCTTCGGGGCGCCATGATCATCATCGTCACCGGCATGACACCATGATCTCCATCATCGTGTCTTCATGAAGTTGTCTCGCCAACTGTTACTTCTACTACTATGGCTAACAGTTAGCAATAAAGTAAAGTAATTACATGGCGTTTTCATTGACACGCGGGTCATACAATAAATTAAGACAACTCCTATGGCTCCTGCCGGTTGTCATACTCATCGTTATGCAAGTCGTGATTCCTATTACAACAACATGATCAATCTCATACATCACATATATCATTCATCACATCCTTTTGGCCATATCACATCACACGGCATATGCTGCAAGAACAAGTTAGACGTCGTCTAATTGTTGTTGCAAGTTTTTACGTGGCTGCTATAGGTTTCCAGCAAGAACGTTTCTTACCTACGCCAAAACCACAACATGATATGCCAATTTCTATTTACCCTTCATAAGGACCCTTTTCATCGAATCCGATCAGACTAAAGTGGGAGAGACAGACACCCGCTAGCCACCTTATGCAACTAGTGCATGTCAGTCGGTGGAACATGTCTCACGTAAGCGTACGTGTAAGGTCGGTCCGGGCCGCTTCATCCCACGATGCCGCCGAATCAAGATAAGACTAGTAACGGCAAGTAAATTGACAAAATCGACGCCCACAACGACTTGTGTTCTACTCGTGCATAGAAACTACGCATAGACCTAGCTCATGATGCCACTGTTGGGGATCGTTGCAGAAATCAAAAAATTTCTACGCATCACCAAGATCAATCTATGGAGAGACTAGCAATGAGAGAGAGGGGGGTGCATCTTCATACCCTTGAAGATCGCGATGCGAAAGCATTATAAGAACGCGGATGAAGGAGTCGTACTCGTAGCGATTCAGATCGCGGTCGATTCCGATCTAAGCGCCGAACAACGGCGCCTCCGCGTTCAACACACATGCAGCCCGGTGACGTCTCCCGCGCCTTGATCCAGCAAGGAGGAGGGAGAGGTTGGGGAAGACAACTCCAGCAGCAGCACGGCGGCATGGTGGTGGTGGAGCAGCGTGGTTTTCAGCAGGGCTTCGCCAAGCACTACAAAGGACAAGGATGTGGAGAGGTAGGGCTGCGCCAAGAGAGAGAGATGTTCGTGTATGGCAGACCCAAAACCCCCACTATATATAGGAGGAGGAGAGGGGGTGCGCCCCCTCTAGGGTTCCCACCCTAGGGGGGCGGCAGCCCTAGATGGGATAGAGGGGGGCGGCCAAGAGAGGGAGAGAGGGGTCGCGCTCTAGGGTGGGCCTTAGGCCCATCTGCGCCTAGGGTTTTCCCCTCTCCCCTTTGCTGCGCCTTGGGCCTTGGTGGGAGGCGCACCAGCCCACTCAGGGGCTGGTCCCTTCCCACTCTTGGACCATGCATGCCTTCGGGGCAGGTGCCCCTCCCGGTGGACCCCCGGAACCCTTTCGGTGGTCCGGGTACATTACCGGTGATGCCCGGAACACTTCCGGTGACCAAATCCTCACTTCTTGTATATCATTCTTTACCTCTGGACCATTCCAGAACTCCTCGTGACGTCCGGGATCTCATTCGGGACTCTGAACAACATTCGGTAACCACGTACAAACTTTCCCTTTAACCCTAGAGTCATCGAACCTTAAGTGTGTAGACCCTACGGGTTCGGGAGGCATGCAGACATGACCGAGACATCTCTCCGATCAATAACCAACAAAGGGATCTAGATACCCATGTTGGCTCTCACATGTTCCACGATGATCTCATCGGATGAACCACGATGTCGGGGATTCAATCAATCCCGTATACAATTCCCTTTGTCTACCGGTATGATACTTGCCCGAGATTCGATCGTCGGTATCCCTATACCTTGTTTAATCTCGTTACCGGCAAGTCTCTTTACTCGTTCGTAACACATCATCCCGTGATCAACTCCTTGGTCACATTGAGCTCATTATGATGATGTCCTACCGAGTGGGCCCAGAGATACCTCTCCATCACACGGAGTGACAAATCCCATTCTCGATTCGTGCCAACCCAACAGACACTTTCGGAGATACCCGTAGTGTGCCTTTATAGCCACCCAGTTACGTTGTGACGTTTGGCACACCCAAAGCATTCCTACGGTATCCGGGAGTTGCACAATCTCATGGTCCAAGGAAATGATACTTGACATTAGAAAAACTTTAGCAGACGAACTACACGATCTTGTGCTATGCTTAGGATTGGGTCTTGTCCATCACATCATTCTCCTAATGATGTGATCCCGTTATCAACGACATCCAATGTCCATGGTCAGGAAACCGTAACCATCTATTGATCAACGAGCTAGTCAACTAGAGGCTCACTAGGGACATGGTGTGGTCTATGTATTCACACATGTATTACGATTTCCGAATAACACAATTATAGCATGAACAATAGACAATTACCATGAACAAGGAAATATAATAATAACCACTTTATTATTGCCTCTAGGGCATATTTCCAACAAATTGTGTTTAAGTAGAGGACGTTGTTCAAAGAAAATCTTATCTATTTCATTTCTTTCATGCATATGTAAATCATTTTCGTGGTCTAGCAAATATTGTTCTAAAGGATTAGTAGGTGGCACAGCAATAGAAGCAAGACCAATTAATTCATCCTTACTAGGCAATTCCTTTTCATGAAGATTTCTACTAAACTTGGAAAAATTAAACTCATGAGACTCATCACCAAAGCTAACACCGACAATTTGTTTCTTACAATCTAACTTAGCATTAATGGTGTTCAAGAAAGGTCTACCAAAGATAATGGGATAGAAGTCATCTTGTGGGGAAGCAAGAACAAGGAAATCAGTAGGGTATTTTATTTTCCCACACAAGACTTCAACATCTCTAACAATCCTAACTAGTGAGATGGTGTCTATATTAGCAAGTTTAATAGTAACATCTATTTCTTCTATCTCTGCGGGTGCTATGTCTTTCATAATTTCTTGATATAAAGTGTAAGGAATAGCACTCACACTAGCATCCATGTCACATAAACCATGATAACAGTGATATCCTATTTTAACTGAAATGACAGGCATGCCCACAACAGGTTTATGTTTATCTCTTTTATCAAGTTTGGCAATTCTAGCAGCTTCTTCAGAGAAATAAATAACATGCCCATCCATATCTTCTTCCAAGAGATCTTTAACCATAGCAATGCTAGGTTCTACTTTAATTTGTTCATCAGGTTTAGGTGTTCTAATATAGCTTTTGTTAACCATAGTTAAGACTTTAGCATGTTCCTTTATCCTAACAGGAAAATGTGGTTTCTCAATATAAGCAGAAGGAACAACTGGATCAACATTATAAATTATAGTTTCTTCTTTAACCGGTACCGGTTCTTTAATTTCTTCTTTAACAGGTGGGTGATATTTAAACCACTTCTCTTTAGGGAGTTCAACATGAGTAGCAAATGATTCACAAAAAGAGGCTACTATCTCAGAGTCAAGTCCATATTTAGTGCTAAACTTTTGAAAAGCATCGGTATTCATAAAAGATTTAACACGGTCATATTTAAGTTTAATACCTGACTCTTTACCTTCGTCGAGTTCCCAATCTTCAGAGTTGCGTTTAATTCTCCAAAAGATCCCACCAGAATTCAATAGTCTTCTTCATAAAAGAACAAGCACAAGAAGTATCAAGCATGGTTTGATCATTACGAGAAAGCCGAGCATAAAAGTTCTGGATAATAATTTCTCTTGAGAGCTCATGATTGGGGCATGAATATAACATTGACTTAAGCCTCCCCCAAGCTAGAGCGATACTTTCTCCTTCACGAGGCCACAAATTATATATATAATTCCGATCACGATGAACTAGATGCATAGGATAATTTTTTTGATGGAACTCCAATTTCAAACGATTCCAATTCCATGATCCAATATCATCGCATAGCCTATACCATGCCAATGCTTTTCCCTTCAAAGATAAAGGGAAAACCTTTTTCATAACTTCATCCCTGGGTAAACCTGCAAGCTTAAACAATCCACAAATTTGTTCTACATATATCAAGTGCATATCAGGATGTTCAGTTCCATCTCCTGCATAAGGATTAGCTAGCAGTTGTTCTATCATACCCGAAGGAATTTCATATTCAATATTTTCAGTAGGTGCGGTAGGTTGAGGGGTGGCTAATTGTGGTTCCGGACGAGGTGAAGATACCCCGAACAAACCCCTCAAAGGATTGTTTTCCATAGTAACAAGTGACAATAAATTTCAGCACACTATATAAATGTTTCCTTACCAAAGGCGCTTCACTCCCCGGCAACGGCACCAAAAAATAGCCTTGATGACCCACAAGTATAGGGGATCAATTGTAGCTCTTTTCGATAAGTAAAGAGTGTCGAACCCAATGAGGAGCAGAAGGAAATGACAAGTAGTTTTCAGTAAGGTAATGCGTGCAAGTGCTGAAATTGTAAGTAGCGTAGTAGTTTGATAGCAAGATAATTTGTAACAAGCAAGTGACGATAGTAGTAACAAAAGTGCAGCAAGGTAGCCCAATCCTTTTGAGGCAAAGGACAGGCCAAAACGGTCTCTTATGATAAGCAAAGCGTTCTTGAGGGTACACAGGAATTTCATCTAGTCACTTTCATCATGTTGGTTTCATTTGTGTTTGCTACTTTGATAATTTGATATGTGGGTGGACCGGTGCTTAGGTGATGTAAGAATAAATTCTAACCATAACATTAAACTTTAGGATCCAATCGGTCCCTTACAGAATAGCGCATAAACTGGGGTTTAAGTTTCTGTCACTCTCGCAACCCACCATCTAATTGCTACTCCACAATGCATTCCCTTAGGCCCAAATATGGTGAAGTGTCATGTAGTTGACTTCACATGACACCACTAAGGGAATCACAACAAACATACTAACAAAATATCGAACGCATATCAAATTCACATGATTACTTGTAACATGATTTCTCTCGTGACCTCAAGAACAAAAGTAACTACTCATAAATGATAAACATGTTCATGATTAGAGGAGTATTAAATAGCATAATGGATCTGAACATATAATCTTCCACCAAATAAACCATATAGTAATCAACTACAAGATGTAATCAACACTACTAGTCACCCACAAGCACCAATCTATAGTTCCGGTAACAAGATTGAATACAAGAGATGAACTAGGGTTTGAGATGATATGGTGTTGTTGAAGATGTTGATGGAGATTGCCCTCCCCAAGATGGGAGAGTTGTTGGTGATGACGAGGACGATGATTTCCCCCTCCGGGAGGGAAGTTCCCCCGGCGGAATCGCTCCGCCGGAGTGCAAAAGTGCTCCTGCCCCAGTTCCGCCATGAGACGGCGGCGCTCTGTCCCGAAAGTCCTCCCTTTATTTTTCTAGGTCAAAATGACTTATATATCAGAAGATGGGCACTGGAGGTGGGCCTGGGTGAGCACAACCCACCAGGGCGCGCCTGGGCTCCCTGCCGCGCCCAGGTGGGTTGTGCCCACCTGGTGGGCCCCCTCTGGTAGTTATTTGCTCCAGTATTCCTTAAATATTCCATAAAAAATCTCCGTGAAGTTTCAGCTCATTTGGAGTTGTGCAGAATAGGTATCCTGACATAGCTTTTTCAGGTCCAGATTTCCAGCTGCCGGAATTCTCCCTCTTGGTGTGTACCTTGCAAATTATGAGAGAAAAGGCATTAGAATTACTCCAAAAAGAATTATTATGGACAAAAACATCATAAATAATAGTAAGAATACACGATGCAAAATGGACGTATCATGATGTTGTGAAGTTGAAATTATTTCCGTTTTCTTTGCGAGATCGTGCAAAAATTTGATTTTCTTCTTTGCCTCGCAATAGTATCGGTTCTTGGGATAAGTGCAAGGATGCTTTTATTAGTAAGTATTTTCCGCCCGCGAAAGTTATTTCCCTCAGAACCCAGATCATGAATTTCAAGCAACTTGAACATGAGCATGTTGCACAATCTTAGGAAAGGATGAAATTGATGCTAAGGAATTGCCCAACTCATGGGTTAAATCTTTGGATGATTATACAAAAAAATATGCGGGGTTGAATTTTGTTTCTCGTAATCTTTTAGATTCCGCCGCGTATGGTACTTTTATGGAAATTGCTTTGGGTGAAGCCACCAAATTGCTTGATAATATTATGGCAAATTATTCTCAATGGCATACCGAAAGAGCTCCTACTAGTAAAAAAGTTAATTCAGTTGAAGAAATTTCTTCTTTGAGTGAAAAGGTTGATGCTCTTATGAAATTGGTTGCTAATAAAAGTGCTCCTATTTATTTTAATGATGTGCCTTTGTCTACTTTGATTGAGCAAAATAGTGATGCCATAGATGTGAATTTTATTTCTCGAAACAATTTCAATAACAATGCTTGTAGAGGTAATTTTAATCCTAGGCCTTTTCCTAGTAATTCCTCTAATAATTATGGTAATTCCTATGGTAATCCTTCTTATAATAATAGGAACACCTCTGATATTGAGAATAATATTAAAGAATTTATCAATACTCAAAAGGTTTTCAATGCTACAATAGAAGAAAAGATGAATAAGATTGATGATTTGTCTAGAAGTATTGATAGAATTTCTCATGATGTAGAAAATCTCAAGATGAAAATTTTTGTGCCTAAGGTTGAGGAATCAATTAAAGCTCTTTATGTTTCTATGGATGAAAGTAAGAAAAGAACCGCTATGCTTAGATCTAGAAGAGAATTTTTGGAAAAAGTGTTTTCTAGTGATTGCTTTCATAAAAGTGATGAAGATCTTAAAATGATTGGTGTTTCTCCTATTGCTTCTTTGTTTAGTAAAATTAAGATTGATGAAAAAGGGACTGGAGAAGAGTCAACTTTAGCTAAAAGGCGTCCCGATAATTCGGAGGGTGAAAATCTTGTTGAGAAAAATGATAAAAGTGGGTTTGAATTGGTAAAAACTTTAACTAGTGATGTGCCCACTCTTTTGGATTACAAAGACTTTAATTATGATAGTTGCTCTTTGATTGATTGTATTTCTTTGTCGCAATCCATGATAAATTCACCCCATGCTTATGAACAAGATAAAGCTTTTACTAAACATATTGTTGATGCTATGATGAAAGTTTAGGAAGAAAAGTTGGAATTAGAAGTTTCAATTCCTAGAAAATTACATGATGAATGGGAACATACTATCAAAGTCAAGATTAAAAATTATGAGTGCTATGCTTTTATGTGACTTGGGTGCTAGTGTTTCTACAATTCCGACATCTTTATGTGATGTGCTTGGTCTTACCGATATTGAAGAATGTTCTTTGAATTTGCATTTGGCGGATTCTACTATTAAAAAGCCTATGGGAAGACTTAATGATGTTCTTATTCTTGCAAATAGGAATTATGTGCTCATAGATTTTATTGTTCTTGATATTGATTGCAACCCGTCTTGTCCAATTATTCTTGGTAGACCGTTTTTACATAGTATTGGTGCCGTGATTGATATGAAAGAAGGAAATATTAAATTTCAATTTCCACTAAGGAAGGGTATGGAACACTTCCCTAGAACAAGAATTAGGCCGCCATATGAATCAATCATGAGGGCATCTTATGGATCTAGAAACAAAGATGACAATATTTAGATCCTTGCATTATGCCTAGCTAGGGGCATAAAACTATATCGCTTGTTGGGAGGCAACCCAATGAATAAAATTTATTTTTGCCTTTTGCTTTCTGTTCTTGAGTGTTTGCACAATTATGATACTGTTATGATTGTGTTTTTTTGTGTTTTAATTAGTGTTTGTGCCAAGCAAAGCCTTTGGGATCATGTTGGGTGATAGTTGATTTGATCTTGTTGAAAAACAGAAACTTTTGCGCTCAGAACAATAATTTTCATAAATCACAGAAACGTGATTTTGCTCTGAATATTTTACACAAGATTGATATACAAATTTCCGACGTTGTCCTAATTTTTCAGAATTTTTGGAGTTACAGAAGTATTCAAAGTTCCCTGATTGCTACAGACTGTTCTGTTTTTGACAGATTCTGTTTTCTTTGCGTTGTGTGCTTGTTTTGATGATTCTATCGTTTTCTTTGAAGAGTTTTTGCCATAGAAAAGTTGGAGTAAAGTAGATATAATGCAAAAATAAAATATGAATGGGTTTGCAACAGAACTTATAGTAGTGATTTGCTTTCTTATACTAACGGATCTCACGAAGGTTTTGTTGAGTTTTGTGTGATTGAAGTTTTCAAGTTTTGGGTGATATTACGATGGACGAATGAATAAGGAGTAAGAAGAGCCTAAGCTTGGGGATGCACATGGCATCCCAAGCTATTATCCAAAGAGAAGCAAGCAACTAAGCTTGGGGATGCCCGAGTGGCCTCCCCTCTTTCTTCTAACGACCATCGGTATTTTACTTGAAGCTATATTTTTATTTGTCGCATATTATGAGTTTTGCTTGGAGTGTCTTGTATGATATGAGTCTTTGCTTGTTTTGCTTCTTATTTTAAGTCTTGAATCCTTGTTGGACACACCTATTTGAGAGAGCCAAACTTATGCTATGACTAGTTAGAATTGCTCTCTATGCTTCACTTAAATCTTTATGGGCTATGGAATTGCTCTAGTGCTTCACTTATATCTTTTTGAGCACGGTGTGCTTTGTTATTTTTTAAGAAATGCTCTCATGCTTCACTTAGATTTATTTGAGAGTTAGTAATTTTTTTGAAGAAATTCTCTCTTGCTTCACTTAGATTTATTTGAGAGAAAGAAATATGATGCTCATGATCTTCACTTATATTTGTTTGAGCTTATTAAAAAAGCAACATATAAAACTAGTCCCAAAGTGATAGATATCCAAGGAGGATATAATAAAAACTTTCATGAAGATCATTGGACAAAATAAACTTGATTCTTTGTAATAGTTTTGAGATATGATGATATGATATGTGAGTCATGTTGATGAGTAATTGTGCTTTAGTAAGAATATTGGTGTTAAGGTTTGTGATTCCCTATGCAAGCACGAAAGTCATAGTTATGCAATGAAATTACATCCTACTTGTGGTGCATTATTCGGTGTTAATTATGTTCAATGCTTGCTTATGAGATTTTTCGTTTCTTGGTTGGTCGCATCTCAATCTTTTGCTAGCCTTCATTTTGCACCAAGTATGATCACTACTTGTGCATCCAAAATCCTTTAAACCAGTTTTGCCATATGAATCCACTATACCTACATATATGCGGTATTTCCGTGCCATTCTAAGCAAATTTGCATGTGCCATCTCTAATTTTCAAAATAAACTTCTCTTTTGTGTGCTCGTACCACTCATGAAACGGTAGGGGGTGGCTAATATATTTCCATGCTAGATGTGTTATTCTCACGATGAGTGTTTATTCACTTGTCATTGCACGAGAGTACGACAAAGGTATTAGGGATGCCCAGTCCCGAAATGAAAAATGAATTTACTTTATGTTGTTAAATAATAAATTCCTTGGAAAGTGTTGGTATGGAAGGCACCCGTGGATACGGTTAGCCATGGAAAGTGAAAGTATGGTGGAATAAGGAATAAACTTTATTTTCTATTTGGGAACCGCCTATGATATATCTAGCATGGAAAGTATTGGGAACTACTCGGTCGTTTTCGTTGACAGGAAAAGCATGCCTCCCAAAATGTTTTATCTCTATCTTTTTCGCTTTGAGCTCTGGCACCTCTACAAATCCCTACTTCCCTCTGCGAAGGGCCTTTCTTTTACTTTATGCAATTTTTATTTTTATTTGAGTCTCCATCTTCTCTTATAAAGCACCAACTAAGGGGCACTATGATCGTACTTGAGCATTGAGTGTAGCTAATATGCGAGTGTGTTTCATGAATGGATCAATGATTGAGCATAATGGGCTAGGGATAACTTGCTTTAGCGTTGATATTTTGAAAGACATGGTTGCTTGTTGATATGCTTGAGTATTAAAATCCTCATGTCAAAATTAGACTATTGCTTTGAACCATATAAAAGTCCAAATGTCCATGCTACAAAGAAAAGAATATGTGATGAACATTTTAGGCAGCATTCCACATCAAAAATTCTGTTTTTATCATTTACGTACCTACTCGAGGACGAGAAGGAATTAAGCTTGGGGATGCTGATACGTCTCCAACGTATCTATAATTTTTGATTGTTCCATGCTGTTATATTATCATTCTTGGATGTTTTACAATCATTTTATATCATTTTTTGGTACTACCCTATTGACATAGTGCCCAGTGTCAGTTGCTATTTTCTGCATGTTTGTTACAACGTAGGAAATCAATACCAAACGGAGTCCAAACGCAGCGAAACTTTTTGTGGATTTTTTAAACCAGAAGACATCCAGTGGGCCAAAGAAGTACCGGAGAGGGAGCCCGAAGTGAGCACAAGACACCAGGGCGCGCCTGGAGGCCTCTCGCACCACCTCTTTGCTCTATAAATACCCCAATATTCCAGAAACCCTAGGGGAGTCGACGAAAATCAATTCCAGCCGCCGCAAGTTCCAGAAACACCAGATCCAATCTAGACACCATCACGGAGGGGTTCATCATGCCCATTGGTGCCTCTCCGATGATGCGTGAGTAGTTCATTGTAGACCTACGGGTCCATTGTTAGTAGCTAGATGGCTTCCTCTCTCTCTTTTGATTCTCAATACAATGGTGTCTTGGAGATCCATATGATGTAACTCTTTTTGCGGTGTGTTTGTTGGGATCCGAGTTTATCATCAGATCTAAGTTTTTATCCATGAAAGTTATTTGAGTCTTCTTTGATCTCTTATATGCATGATTGCTTATAGCCTCGTATTTCTTCTCCGATGTTTGGGTTTTGTTTGGCCAACTTGATATATTTATCTTGCAATGGGAAGAGGTGCTTTGTGATGGGTTCAATCTTACGGTGCTTGATCCCAGCGACAGAAGGGGAAACGACACGTATGTATCGTTGCTATTAAGGATGACCAGATGTGGTCTATTTCTACATAAATAGATCTTGTCTACATCATGTCATTGTTCTTATTGCATTACTTCGTTTTTCCATGAACTTAATACACTAGATGCATGCTGGATAGCGGTCGATGTGTGGAGTAATAGTAGTAGATGCAGGCAGGAGTCGGTCTACTAATCTTGGACGTGAAGCCTATATAATGATCATTGCCTGGATATCGTCATGATTATTTGAAGTTCTATCAATTGCCCAACAGTAATTTGTTTACCCACCGTTTGCTATTTTTCTCGAGAGAAGCCACTAGTGAAATCTACGGCCCCCGGGTCTCTTCTTTATTATATTTGCCTTCGCGATCGATTTTTATTTTCTTTTATTTTTAGATCTATTAATCCAAAAATACAAAAATACTTTGCTGCACTTTATTTTATTCGCGATCTATTTATTCAATCTATTACAACTTTCTCCCGTCTACTTGCCAATTTTTGGCGCTGTTGCCCGAAAGGGATTGACAACCCCTTTAATACGTCGGGTTGCGAGTATTTGTTATTTGTGTGCAGGTGCTGTTCACGTAGTGTTGCGTGGTTCTCCTACTGGTTCGATAACCTTGGTCTCATCACTGAGGGAAATACCTACCCGCTGCTGTGCTACATCATCCCTTCCTCTTTGGAGAAATACCGACGTAGTTCAAGCCGCATCAAGACATCATGAACACTGCACCAGAGCATTGGAGTAGGGCCTACTTCAAGCTAGGGTCTTGGTGTGACTCAATGGAGAACAATCTTTGTAAATCATTCAACAATGCTATTATGAAAGCAAGGTTCTTTCCTATAATCATAGCAAATGAGATCATTAGGAAAAAGGTGGTGACACAGATCCGGGAAAATAGAGATAAATCTAACAAATGGACTAGAACCATTTGCCCAAACATTTTCAAAAAACCGAAACTAAACATTAAGAGGTCAGGGGTATGTCAGGTTCTTTGGAATGGGAAGAAAGGATTTGAAGTTCAAGAAGGTGTGCATAGGAGGTATACAGTAACCTTGACATATGGAAGTGTTCTTGAAGATATTGGGAGCTGTCAGGTTTGCCCTGTAGACATGCTATCGGTGCAATTTGCACCATCTCTGGACAGATACATGATTACATTGCCCCATGCTACAAGATCTCTGGGTACAACAAGATATACGACCATGTCGTGCAACTAGTGGAGGAAAAAGAGAGTTGGCAAGTTGTTGACATGCCAAAACCTCATCCACCTCCTCATAGGGTAATGCCAGGAAGAAAGAAGACAAAAAGAAGAAGAGAAGAAGGAGAGAAACCTCGGGGAACCAAGCTTTCAAAGAAAGGCATTAAAATTGTATGTTCTATGTGTGGGAGCTTTGCTCGTAATAAAGAACCTTTGAGAAAAATCCAAACAAAGGTAAGAAACAAAATGCTAGCTACACAAGAGAAAGGTAAAAGCAGCAAAAAGATTTAGAAAACAACACACGAGTAATTAGTTATATTTGAACCTTAACAATAATATTTGTTCACTACTAAAAATAGTACTAATCATTATGTTTGTCAGGTGCCACACTCAGAAAAGAGGACAAAGAAGCAAGGAGGACATACTCCAGCAAGACCAATGATACATCTCCAACGTATCTATAATTTATGAAGTATTCATGCCATGTTTGCAACAATTTTATATGGTTTTGGTATGATTTGATTAGAACTAACCTGGACTGACATTGTTTTCAGTAGAACTACAATGGTGTTATTTTTTTGTGCAGAAATAAAAGTTCTCGAATGGGCTGAAAATTTACAGTGATTTTTATGGACCAGAAGAGACCCACGGAGCACTGGAGCTGGGTCAGGGAGTGCACGAGGGCACGACAAGCCTGGGGGAGCCCCCCTAGGGCGCGCCCTTCGAGCTTGTCGCTCCCTCGTGGACCTCCTGACGTGAAATCAACTCTAAAAATTTCCTATAAATACCCCAACCTCCGAAAAGAACCCTAGATGAGAAGTTCCACCGCCGCAAGCCTTCTCGAGAACCCATTTGATTGCCTCCTCTTTCTTCTTCAACCCGATCGTCTCCCTCTCAAATTGTAGTTTCTTGCTCGCGCTCTCCCAGTCCCAATCCATGCCCTCCTTTTGTGCAGCCAACATGATCTTGCACCTCTCCTCTTTCTTGTTCTCACTTATGGAAAAAAATGCCCGTCCATGTGGAGGACATTTTTGTCGCGCGCGACGTCACGGGAGGCCCTCGCCTTCTCCCACTTGTTTCCCATCACTTGTCGATTATTCTTTGGCAGGGTGGCTCTTCCATTTTTCCTACAACTTCTTCTTTGTCGTCGTCTAACCCAATTGATTGGTGGGAGCTTGACCCATCACTCTTCCTCTTGCTGGCCTTGAAATCTTCCACAAGTTGTGTCTACTTTGGTTTGCCATTCAATAGCACCCGACAATGGCTAAAACAAAATGACTTCTTCTATGTTTCTTGATACATAGTGGCCTCCACCATCATCTAGCACACAATGTATGTACAACAATGAGAATGCAACAAAAAAACAAGCAATTGAAATGATAACAAAATAAAACAATTAAACTTAGGTGTGTTGCCACTTCCATCCCACTTTGAGGGCGGCCAAGCACTTATGCATAGTAATCGATGTACTTGTTCGCTTCCCCTTGAATGACCCCCCCCCCCCATCGATGTTGGAGAGACGCCACATTGGGGTGGTCATGATAGGATGCGGCTCCACATAGTGTTTGTGTTCATGATGGTGCTTGTGAATCTTCTCCCAATGTTTATTGCCCTTTTGCTTCGTGCCACATATGGGAAGATTGTGACCAAACAAGATTTAACCAACAAGATATCCTCAAAATATGTGAATGCCGGACCTCTTGCCTTCTTTCTTGTTGGGATTGGGGTTTGATGTTGCCCCAACTTCAAACATATGACAATTTGGATCCCCCAACTCATAGTCCATTTGGGTTGGATCTTGATTATCATGGATCATGTCTGATATTATATTCTCCTACAATTATTATGATTTCAAATATACTAAGGTTTACACAACTAATTACAATGAAATATGGAGAGCAGTGATGGGAATTGAGCAAAAAAGCTACTGAGTCCTGTTGTGTCATTTTGTTGAACAATGCCTGGGCAGACTGGGTGCCACCGATGCCCATGCTTGTACGCCCGTTGGAGACGCTGTGAGTCGAAGACATCACCCGCCACCCTCTGTATTGGCGGAAAACACTACGTAATGCCCTCCGAACTGGCCGCCAGATCATCCTCTGACCCGACCAGGTCGAATGGCACAATCCTTGTATGCATGTGGATGGGCGAGGTTAACGAGGCGGGCGCGGCGCGAGGCGGGGGGTGTGCTGCTCTTCGAGGTCCCTCTCCCGCTGCCTCCTTTGTCGGTCCCTGCAATTGATGTTTCTCCGGCTTGCACGTCGGAGCCAAGGATTGGACACCCATATGCAACGTCGAACCAGCCTCCATGGTGGCGGTGTGGGACGGGCTGGTCAACATCTCGGACAACGGATGGGGAACGCGGGTGAGGATGGGGGGGGCAAGGGTGGGCGATGGCGACGGCTCGAACGCGAAAAATGGTGGGCGAACCATGGAGAAGGGTGGTCGGTTTGGTGGACTTTATTCAGGATAGACGCCAAATGAAGCCATGACTATGGACATTTCTATATGGCACTTGTGGGAAGCGTGCAATGATGCAAGGAATGCCAAAGGATCCTGCATCCTGGTCGCATGGCCGAGAAGATTATTGCGTATGTGGAATTGATTGTGCAGGATTGTTTCAAAACCGTTGAATCTAACATGAGTGCCCAACCAAACCCACAAGTGTCTTGACGGGTACCGCTGCCAGCAGACACAATCATGGTTAATGTTGCCGCTGCACTTTTCAAGACTTTGCGGTGAATGTGAGTCGGCGTGGTGATCCGGAAGGCCGGAACCACAACAGTACATGCATATTGACTTTCCATGAGCACATTGAGGAGGTCACATCACCGGAATTAGTCGAGGCACTAGTGATCCGTCGTGTGTTCGCTCTCACTCGTTAAGAAGTGTTCCAGAAGGCCATCTTCACTTCAAATTGTCTCTCCGTCAGTGAGAGGATTTATTCTCGAAAGGCAGATCGCTCGAGCATTGGAACAGTAGTCTCCGATGTCAAGGTTTTGACGGGTGTCTAGTCTCTTTGGTCATGTTAATCGTTTATCGAATGTCGCCGCTCATACTTTACCGTGTTTCTTCTCATGATTCTGTCACGCACAATGTAACTCCGAAGTGTATACGGGAAACTCTTTCTAATGATTTATATTTGTGACGCCCCCGATTCAATCGTACACTAATCATACACGCAAACGTGTACGATCAAGATCAGGGACTCATGGGAAGATATCACAACACAACTCTAGACACAAATTAAAATAATACAAGCTTTATATTACAAGCCAGGGGCCTCGAAGGCTCGAATACATAAGCTCGAATACACAAGAGTCAGCGGAAGCAATAATATCTGAGTACAGACATAAGTTAAACAAGTTTGCCTTAAGAAGGCTAGCACAAGCTGGGATACAGATCGAAAGAGGCGCAGGCCTCCTGCCTGGGATCCTCCTAAATACTCTTGGTCGTCGTCAGCGGGCTGCACGTAGAAGTAGGCACCTCCGGTGTAGTAGGAGTCGTCATCGACGGTGGCATCTGGCTCCTGGTCTCCGGCATCTGGTTGCGACAACCAGGTAGAAGGGAAAGGGGAAAAGAGGGAGAAAAGCAACCGTGAGTACTCATCCAAAGTACTCGCAAGCAAGGATCTACACTACATATGCATGGGTATCTGTGTAAAGGGGCTATATCGGTGGACTGAATTGCAGAATGCCAGAATAAGAGGGGGATAGTTAATCCTGTCGAAGACTACGCTTCTGGCCACCTCCATCTTGCAGCATGTAGGAGAGAGTAGATGGTAAGTTCACCAAGTAGCATCGCATAGCATAATCCTACCCGGCGATCCTCCCCTCGTCGCCCTGTGTGAGAGCGATCACCGGGTTATATCTGGCACTTGGAAGGGTGTGTTTTATTAAGTATCCGGTTCTAGTTGTCATAAGGTCAAGGTACAACTCCAAGTCGTCCTGTTACCGAAGATCGCGGCTATTCGAATAGATTAAACTTCCCTGCAGGGGTGCACCACATAACCCAACACGCTCGATCCCATTCGGCCGGACACACTTTCCTGGGTCATGCCCGGCCTCGGAAGATCAACACGTCGCAGCCCCACCTAGGCACAACAGAAAGGTCAGCACGCCGGTCTAAATCCTATGGCGCAGGGGTCTGGGCCCATCGCCCATTGCACACCTGCATGTTGCGTGGGCGGCCGGAAGCAGACCTAGCCTAGCAGGCGTTCCAGTCCAATTCGGCGCGCGCCGCTCAGTCGCTGACGTCACGAAGGCTTCGGCTGATACCACGACGTCGAGTGCCCATAACTGTTCCCGCGTAGTTGGTTAGTGCGTATAGGCCAGTGGCCAGACTCAGATCAAATACCAAGATCTCGTTAAGCGTGTTATTATGAAGTAACCGCGAACGCCGACCAGGGCCAGGCCCACCTCTCTCCTAGGTGGTCTCAACCTGCCCTGTCGCTCCGCCACAAAGTAACAGTCGGGGGCCGTCGGGAACCCAGGCCCACCTCTACCGGGATGAAGCCACCTGCCCCTTCAGCCCCCATCTCCGAACAGTATCATAAGTAATGTAACGGTATAAAGTATGCATATGCCCGTGATCACCTCCCGAAGTGATTACGGCCCAGTAGTATAGCATGGCAGACGGACAAGAGTGTAGGGCCATTGATGGAACACTAGTATCCTATACTAAGCAGTAGGATAGCAGGTAAGGGTAACAACTGTAGCAACAATGACAGGCTATGCAGCAGAATAGGATTAACCGAAAGCAGTAACATGCTACACTACTCTAATGCAAGCAGTATAGAGAAGAATAGGCGATATCTGGCGATCAAGGGGGGGCTTGCCTGGAAGCTCAGCCGAGAAGGAGGGGTCGTCAACACCGTAGTCGTACTGGGTAGCAGCGGCGTCGGTCTCATTGTCTAACGAGAGAAGAGGGGGAAGAAACAATAAATATAATGCAAACATAAGCACGACGGTGCATGACAAGACAATGCGCGGTGCTAGGTGTGCCCTAACACGGTAGGAGGTGATACCGACGAAGGGGGGAAACATCCAGGAAAGTATCCCCGGTGTTTCGCATTTTCGGACAGACGAACCGGAGGTGAAATGTTGCAGGTTCGCTATGCTAGGGATGTGTGGCGGACGAACGGACTGCGTATTCGGATTCGTCTCATCGTTCTGATCAACTTTCATGTACAAAGTATTTTCATCCGAGTTACTGATTATTTTATATTAATTTTTAAAGTTTTAATCATCTTCTGGAATTATTTTAATTCGAAAATAATTATCAAATTGCTAGGGGTACCCAGCCCTGTGTACACAAAAATGTACCCAGGGGCTGACATGTGGGCCAAGGGGACACAGTTGACCAGTCAAAGTTGGACTGGTCAACAGGGGTGGGCCCCCCTTGTCATTCACTGTTTTTCTAACCTAACAGATTAGTTGTACTAATTAGGTTATTAGACTATTGAGGTTTAATTAGTTTAATTTAATCAAGTTAATTAATTATTTTATTTTACTTACTTATTTTGTTTTTAATTCTTTTTGTTGTCTTTTTATTTAAAAAAACATAGGAGCGGGCCCACGTGTCTGTGGCCAGGGGCCATAGCGGGTGCTGGTCAGCGGTTCCCGGAGCAGGCACCGGGTCGCCTGGACCCGAGCACGCGCGGGCGGGCCGGTAGCCACAGTGCACGGCCAGCCGACCGGAGCGACGAACGAGAGGGCGACGGCTATGCGGGCAAGCGACGCGGGCGCGTGGACGCAGCGAAGCAGAAGCGGCCAGAGGCAGCAGGCGGGCAAGGCCGCGGCGGGGAGTGGGCGGAGCGGGCGGCGTGCAGAGCAGGGCAGCGGCTGGTCGAGACGAGTCCACGCGCGGGGTGCGTGAGCGCTGGACAGTGCGGGCTCGGGCCCGGCCAATGGCAGGCCAAGGCGCGCGCGACAGAGCGAGCAGGCGCGGGGCGTGGCCGGCGGTGCGCGTGCGAGGCAGTGGGCACGACG
Source organism: Aegilops tauschii subsp. strangulata (assembly GCF_002575655.3). Lineage (NCBI taxonomy): Eukaryota > Viridiplantae > Streptophyta > Magnoliopsida > Poales > Poaceae > Aegilops > Aegilops tauschii. The sequence goes on from NC_053039.3 coordinate 495,478,619, forward strand.
CGCGGTGAGAAGGAGCTCACGACGAGCGCGGGTGCGGCTAGAACCAGAAGGGCGCGTGGGCGCGTCACGCGTGCGATGCGGCAACGCAGGGAGGGCGAGGACGGCGCGGTGACGTTCTGTACAGGGAGAGGAAGAGGCGAGGCGGAGGCCGAGGGCCTCACCGGCGTTGCAGGGGTACGGGGCGGCGAGGCTCGGTGAAGCTACGCGGGGAGGAGATGATGACGGGGCGGCGGGGTCGAGCAGTCCGGCATGACGAGGTGGAGACCATTGGGGAGGAGGACGGGGATGGCGACGAGGTGGCGGTGACGACGGACGGCGGCGTCAGATCGACGACGAGGCGAGGCCGCGGCTTCAGGCGGGCGTTGCGCGAGGGACAGGATGGGCGAGGAGGAGTCCGGGAGGGGCGGAGCTGGCGCTGGCTGGCGGCGGCCTTAGCAGTGCGACGACTTGCATCGGGCGCGGGCGTGCGGGAGGAGGGGATCGAACAGGGGCGCCCCTCCCCCGTTCGTCAGCGTGTGCGTGTATCGTGGGTGGCAGCGCGCAGGGGGGAATGAGGGAGAGATGGGGATCAGGACAGGAGGAGCTAGGGCTAGTAGCGCGCGCGGGGGGGGGGGGGGGGTTGGGTTGGGCCGACCGGTTGGCTAGTTGGGCTGGCCGGCTAGGCCGTTTGGCCCAGTTGGCGGGGGGGGGGGGGTTATGTGGTTTTGTTTTGCCCTTTTCCTTTTATTTATTTTTTGTTTTTATTTTACTTTAGTTTTACAAACTATAAACCTAGCCCCTAAATTAGTGCTAATACTAATAACACTGCCACAATTAATTTGGCACCCTAAACAATTATATTATATTTGTTTAGTATTTAAAGGCATTTAAATATTAGTCTTACTGTTGTTTTAATTAATTTAGTGCAGTTAACTATTTTATAAAAAGATATTTTCTCCACCATAATTACCTATGCAATATCTGGTTCACTCTGAACATTTTAGTTTTACTATTTAAAAAGTTTTATTATTTGCTTGATTTTGAATTTGAATTTGAATCGGTTTCGAACTGACGCGAGATTATCAACAGTAACCGAAGTGACGTGGCATCATTAGCAGAGGGTTGTGGTAGCTTAATTACCCGGGCGTCACAATATTGATCAATAAAGAGCGGCAATTTTCTAAAAAAGGAAACCGATCTCGCAATTGTATGGAGCCTAGCCTATAAATTATTCAAGGATGGTGCCGTCATAGGTTTGCTATTCCAGCGAAGAAGTGGGTGTGTTCAAAAAAGAAAGCGAAGAAGTGCGTGCTGTAATAAAAGAGAATCAGAAAAACAAAAAACAAGTGGGTGTCCACCGCTGGATCATTCATGGGCGGCCCGTGCCCCGTCAAACGTCCGTCGGCCGCTGCACCTGCACTCGGGCAGATATTTTCCCAAGGGCAGCACCGTCTTTTCCCCATGACCGGACCGCGGCGCACATTTACGAATTTCAAATTTTGAATCCCGTCGGCGAGACCGGGGCCAACGTTCCCTTGCCGTCCCGCAGCATCCATCCTCCTCCCTGACCCCCACCACGCTCCACACCACCGATCCCCCACACCCGACCCCCAGAGTGACACGCGGGCCACCCCCACGCACCCGACACCGCGGCCCCACATGTCCGCGTGCCGTGGCCGCGCCCCACCCTCGCGCGCGCACCAACCAGAGGCCGGCCAGGCTGGCGGCGTGGGCCACCGCCGCGGCCCGCCCGCCTAACGCCAGCGGAACGGCCGTTAGGTTAACCGGGGGCCGCCTATAAAGGGGGCGAGGGGGCCGAGCGGAGGAGCCACTACACATCCGGCGTCTTCACAAACGCCGGCTCGCTCCCCATCCTTTTCCGTGCTCCGCCTCCCCGCCCCGCGCCCTCCGCCGCCAGATCCCGTCGAGCCCCCCGCGCCCCCGCGTCGAAGATGAGGGAGTGCATCTCGATCCACATCGGGCAGGCCGGCATCCAGGTCGGCAACGCGTGCTGGGAACTTTACTGCCTCGAGCACGGCATCCAGGTTCGTCATACCCCATCTCATCCCATCTCTCGCCCCTCCTCATGTCGAATTCGTATGCGGTTGCTCCTATGCGTTGATTGGGTGGTGATGGTTTCCTGTGGCGTGGCGGGGCCTGTGGATCTGGGTTGCGATTCGGGTTGTGCTGCGAAATGTTTTGCGGTTCAGTTGTCAGATCTTCTCTGGTTTGGAATATTTAGGCTGTAATTGATGCGCGATTTGAACTGTGATGGGATTACTGGATTACCTTCCCGTGTAATTAGTTGTTTTCACGCGAGAATGTGGCAATTAGTGTTCGATCTGTGCGACCCTTCTGAATTCGCCAGGAACATGAACTGTTCGTAGTTCCTAATTTAAGCCCGCGATCTGTGATGTTTAGTCATTTCGTTTTTTAGTTTAGATCTGATAAGCAATTGGAGTCCTAGGATCGTGCTTTTTCAGGAGACATGAATACACCTCTGTACTAGTTTAGTTGCCACTTTTGTGTGAAATCTCAGATCTAGTTAGGCCATCATCATGCTTTACATGGTCAGTTTTGATGTGTTGTGATATTATGATCTGCATCCAACTAAACACCTTGCTGTTCCCTGCTGCAGCCTGACGGCCAGACGAACGGTGACAAGACCATCGGAGGTGGTGATGACGCCTTCAACACCTTCTTCAGCGAGACCGGAGCCGGCAAGTACGTGCCCCGTGCGGTCTTCGTTGATCTCGAGCCCACCGTGATTGACGAGGTCCGCACCAGCGCCTACCGCCAGCTCTTCCACCCCGAGCAGCTCATCAGCGGCAAGGAGGACGCAGCCAACAACTTCGCCCGTGGTCACTACACAAGTAATTAATTCCCCCAAACCCGTCACTGCTGCTTCATTACAATCAGCACTGATCTCTCAACCATGTTTGATTGCTCATGTTCGATTTGCTCTTGTCCCCTGCAGTCGGCAAGGAGATTGTGGATCTCTGCCTCGACCGCATCCGCAAGCTGGCCGACAACTGCACTGGACTGCAGGGCTTCCTGGTCTTCAACGCCGTCGGCGGTGGAACCGGGTCTGGGCTTGGGTCGCTCCTCCTCGAGCGCCTGTCCGTGGACTATGGAAAGAAGTCCAAGCTCGGGTTCACCGTGTACCCATCTCCTCAGGTGTCGACCTCTGTGGTCGAGCCCTACAACAGTGTGCTGTCCACCCACTCCCTGCTGGAGCACACCGATGTCTCCATCCTGCTCGACAACGAGGCCATCTACGACATCTGCAGGCGCTCCCTGGACATCGAGAGGCCCACCTACACCAACCTGAACCGCCTCGTCTCTCAGGTACTGACAACACCCGACATGCCCTGCATCTGGATTGAACTGTTTTGCAACCTGTGATGTGAAGCTGAGACTTTGGAACTTGTGCTGTTTGTCTTTGTGTAGGTGATCTCATCGCTGACCACCTCCCTGAGGTTCGACGGTGCCCTGAACGTGGACGTGACCGAGTTCCAGACCAACCTGGTCCCGTACCCTCGGATCCACTTCATGCTCTCGTCCTACGCGCCGGTCATCTCGGCGGAGAAGGCGTACCACGAGCAGCTGTCGGTGTCGGAGATCACCAACAGCGCGTTCGAGCCGTCGTCCATGATGGCCAAGTGCGACCCGCGCCACGGCAAGTACATGGCGTGCTGCCTCATGTACCGGGGCGACGTGGTGCCCAAGGACGTGAACGCGGCGGTGGCCACCATCAAGACCAAGCGCACCATCCAGTTCGTGGACTGGTGCCCCACGGGGTTCAAGTGCGGCATCAACTACCAGCCGCCCACCGTGGTGCCCGGCGGCGACCTGGCCAAGGTGCAGAGGGCCGTCTGCATGATCTCCAACTCCACCAGCGTCGTCGAGGTCTTCTCCCGCATCGACCACAAGTTCGACCTCATGTACGCCAAGCGCGCCTTCGTGCACTGGTACGTGGGCGAGGGCATGGAGGAGGGCGAGTTCTCCGAGGCCCGTGAGGACTTGGCCGCCCTGGAGAAGGACTACGAGGAGGTCGGCGCAGAGGGCGGCGACGACGATGATGGCGAGGAGGACGACGACTACTGATCTGCTCGTCCGCTCGACGGAGGATCCGTCTCCTCTGCCGCCTATCTTTAACTACATGTTGCTGTGCTGTCCTGTTTTGGAGACTTGTGTCTGGGTGTTGGGTTGTTAAGCCATCGGTGCTTTCTATGTCGCTGTTGAACTGCATCATTAGTACTTCGTGGAACAAGTGTCTCGCTTAATTGATGTTCTGTCCTGCTTCATTCCAGTGTTTCTAGCCAACCTGTCTTGCTCCGTTCCTGTGGTCATTTTTAGGAACATTGGCGACCTGTCTCGATCTATATGCGCAACTTATCTGATTGCGGAGAAATCACTTGCCGGATTGAGCCAATCTTTAAAGCCCGAAAGCCGACCTGTCTCGAGCAACTGAATTTGCTTCGCCAGAAAGCCGGCCTGCTGAAGCCAGTCCATATGAAACTCTGTTGACGGCGGGAAAAAGTGAAGTTTTTGTCCATTTTCGATACTTACTGGCCGGCTACGAGGCTTCATCCAGCGGTTCTGCTTCATTTTGTCCCATGCGCATGGTGAGATCAATAGGTGTGCACAAAACGGCTGAGTAGGATCAATAGGATCGTGCACCAAACCGGCGCTGTTCCCTAAAGACTTGATGAGTAGGGATGGGTTTGTTCACAGTTCGCAGGACGTGCGGAACCAATTCGGAGGAGATGAAGAGGAGTATGCAGATTACCATGGGCCTGAACCTGATTTGGAGGATCAATTTGCAGGGATGAAGCTCCATGGAAGGGAGGAGGAAGAGCTAGATTTCTCAGCGGAAGTTGATGATCTGATTAAGGATGTACGTTGGCTTGCCCTGTTTCGTGTCCATACTACGAAACCCTTTAGCCACGCTGCGCTCTTGTCACAGATGCGTAATGCATGGTCGGCGGCTCAAGGGGTGACGTTCAACATCAAGGGACCCAATTTGTTTCTGGTGCAATGCCATTGTCTAGGTGATTGGAGGAGGATTGTGGATGGAGGGCCATGGCTGTTTAGGAGGGCACCGGTGGTGATCCAGGAGTATGATGGTTTTTCAAATGTCAAAGGTTATAGACTCAATAAAATTCCGGTATGGGCAAGGGTGAAGGGGCTGCCGGATGGTCTCACGAGAAGGAAAGAGTTAGCGGAGAAAGTTGCAGCTAAAGTAGGTGACCCACCTTTCACCGTGATAATGAATGAGGGGAGAATCAACCCAGCTAGTACCCTCCGGGTGAGGGTTTATGTGGATGTCAATAGTCCGCTTGTCCGTTTTGTTCCAATAACCTTGAAGGAGTATAAAAGATACATTGTTTATTATGAGAAGCTACCGGACTTTTGCTTTGCGTGTGGTAAGATGGGTCATGTTGCAGACGAGTGTGGTGATGGGATTCATGACCCAAACTCCTTTGAGTGGGGTGAGTGGCTGTTGTGGGAGCCTGAAGTGCCTACAGCCCAAGGTGTAGGAGGCCGAGGTAGAGGAGATGGAGGTAGTAGGGGAAGAGGTTGGGATGCAGGCAGGGGAGACCGAAGAGGTAGAGTAGGGAGAGGCCCGATGGGCGGAAGGGGGAGAGGGGATCCCGGAGCAGGGGTGCAGCAAGCTGGAACGCATCATATGGATGTGGAGGGCTAGGGAGACGGTGTAGGAGGTTTAGGGGAAAGGGGAGCGAGGAAGAGGCTGGTTGAGGCGGATGGAACCCTAAACGTCCGGGGGCAACAGCTCAATCATTTGGCTGGACGGGTAGCTGGTACTGTCATGATGATCGAAGGGGGATCTCAAGCGGCAAGCACAAGTGCTGTGATCTCCACCCCGGAGAAGGACCCAATTGTGAAGAGAAGGCGTCAGGATGGAGAAGAAGGTGTTTTAGTGGATCAAACAAGAGAGGCGGCCTCCCTCGAGGAGGGCCGCCGAGCCTGATGAAGACATTGTGCTGGAACTGTCGCGGAATTGGCGACCCCGCGACAGTTAGGGAGCTCCGCGTCTCGTGGAGGCGTGTGCGCCGTCGATCCTTTGCATTGTTGAAACTCAACTTGCGAAGGCCCGAGTGGAGGGATTGGCTGTTTCTTTTGGTTTTTCAGGATGTTTTGTAGTTCCAAGTAACGGTCGTAGTGGTGGTTTATGTATTTTTTGGAAAGATCATGTTAATCTCGCAATAAAGAACTTTTCGCAGTACCACATAGACTCATGGATTTCACAACCAGGTGCTGATGATTGGAGTTTATCATGCTTTTATGGTGAAGCCAACAGAAGTTTGAGGCATAACACATGGGAGACGATGAAGAGATTACGAGGGGAAAGTACACTTCCTTGGCTGTGCATTGGAGACTTTAACGAGGTGCTGCGCCCGGAGGAGCACATGGGTACTAGCACTCGAGACAGTGGTCAGATCGCAGGCTTCAGAGAGGCTGTGGATGTGTGTGAGCTTGCTGATTTAGGCTACAAAGGCCTTGATTGGACGTGGGAAAAGAGAGTCAGGGGAGGCGAGTTCTGTAGGGTGCGACTGGATCGTGCGCTGGCTAGTCCTAGTTGGTCGGCGCTGTTCCCTTTTGCATCTCTTGAGCACCTAACAGCAGCCAAGTCAGATCACTGTCTCATTCTGCTTAATACAGAGCTGGAGACAACAAGTATGAGGCACGCTCTAAAAAAACCCTTTCGATATGAGTGTATGTGGGAAACAAAGGAAGATTTTCATCAAGTAGTGGAGGAAGTCTGGAACCGTAATCAACCTTCTCTTTCAGTTTCGGACCTAGCTGCCAAGCTCAGTTCAGTTTCTGTAGCGCTAGCTCAGTGGGGACGCATGTCGTTTGGATCAGTCCGGCAGGAGCTTCGTTCGTTGCGACATCAGCTAGCTACCCTACGGGCAGTCCCGGGCCGGGTAGGCCCAAGTGAGGAGAAGCGAGTCCAAGATCGTATGATCGAAGTTTCTCTGGCGGAGGAGATCATGATGAGGCAGAGATCACGAATAAAATGGCTCGCTGAAGGGGATAAGAATACTGGATTTTTTCAGAAAAAAGCAAGTGCCCACAGGGCAAAAAAACAAGATAACTCAGCTACAAAGAAACGATGGTACAATCAGCACTGATTCGGAGGAGCTGGCACGCATGGCTACTGAGTTTTACTCTAATCTCTATACTTCGGAAGGTACAATTGGTATGGAGGAAGTGCTCTCCCATATACCATCAAGGGTAGATGCTGAGATGAATACACGCCTGAATAAGCCGTATAGCAAAGAGGAGGTCAAAGAAGCGCTATTCCAAATGTTTCCTACAAAAGCTCCGGGACCTGATGGATTCCCGGCGCACTTCTTTCAAAGGCATTGGGATTTATGTGGGGAAGAGATTACGGGTATGATCATAAGAGTGCTCGATGGAGTTGACTCACCGTAGGATATCAATCGTACGTTCATTGTTATGATTCCGAAAGTTGCTAGTCCAAAGATCTTAGGACAATTTCGGCCAATAAGCCTTTGTAATGTAATCTACAAGATTGCATCAAAGGTCTTAGCCAATAGGCTGAAAATGATTCTTCCAGAGGTGATTTCAGAAGAGCAGTCAGCGTTCGTTCCTAGACGTCTCATCACGGATAATTTTATAACTGCCTATGAGAGTTTACACTATATGAAAACGAGAAGAGTAAAGAGTAACCGGTATTGTGCGCTAAAACTGGATATGATGAAAGCATATGATCGACTGGAATGGCCATACTTGAAGGCGGTCATGACGAAGTTGGGTATTAGCCCGAGGTTCATTGATACTATTATGAGGTGCGTGTCGTCGGTGTCTTTTTCGGTGCTTTTTAATGGAGGTGTGTTGGATGATTTCAGGCCTTCTTGTGGAGTTAGGCAAGGGGATCCAATATCCCCCTATCTGTTCGTCATTGCAGCAGAGGGTCTATCTTGTTTGCTGAAAAATGGCATCCGCGGTATCAAGGTGGCACCGACGGCCCCGGAGGTCAATCATCTTCTGTTCCAGATGACAGTTTACTGTTTTTTGAGGCATCAAATGACGAAGCAAGGAGAGTCCGCGACTTGCTGCAGGTTTATTGCAATGCCTGCGGCCAAAGAATCAATGCTGACAAGAGCTCTATTTATTTCAGTAAGGGAGTTCCGGACAGCTTGAGAGGTGAGATCAAGGAGACCCTAGCAGTTCATACTGAATCTCTTTCGGAGAAATACTTGGGTCTTCCAACGGATGTTGGCAAATCCAAGGAGGGATGCTTTCGATATTTGAAGGATAGGATTTCGAAACATGTGCAAGGGTGGATGGAGAAGTGCCTCTCTGCAGGAGGAAAGGAGGTCTTAATTAAATCAGTTGCCCAATCAATACCAACATATTCGATGTCATGTTTCAAGCTGCCTCGCGTGGTCTTTGCAACCATATCAATGGGCTTCTGAGGAATTTTTGGTGGGGGAGTAAGAGGGGTGAAAGGAAGACAGCCTGGGTCTCCTGGAATACTATGACAAAACCAAAATATATGGGTGGAATGGGTTTCCGCGATATTGAGGTTTTTATCTTAGCTTTATTAGCTAGACAAGCTTGGAGGATATTACAAGATCCGAGTTCATTGAGTGCTCGTGTCTTGAAATCAAGGTACTTCCCGGAGGGAGAGTTCTTGGATGCGCCACTTGGACCAAATGTTGGAAATATGCCCTAGAGGCAATAATAAAATGGTTATTATTGTGTTTCCTTGTTCATGATAATTGTCTATTGTTCATGCTATAATTGTATTAACTGGAAACCGTAATACATGTGTGAATACATAGACCACAACATGTCCCTAGTAAGCCTCTAGTTGACTAGCTCGTTGATCAATAGATGGTTATGGTTTCCTGACCATGGACATTTGATGTCATTGATAACGGGATCACATCATTAGGAGAATGATGTGATGGACAAGACCCAATCCTAAGCATAGCACAAGATCGTGTAGTTCGTTTGCTAAGAGCTTTTCTAATGTCAAGTATCATTTCCTTAGACCATGAGATTGTGCAACTCCCAGATACCGTAGGAATGCTTTGGGTGTACCAACCGTCACAACGTAACTGGGTGGCTATAAAGGTGCACTACAGGTATCTCCGAAAGTGTCTATTCGGTTGGCACGAATCGAGACTGGGATTTGTCACTCCGTATGACGGAGAGGTATCTCTGGGCCCACTCGGTAATGCATCATCATAATGAGCTCAATGTGACTAATCAGTTAGCCACGGGATCATGTGTTACGGAACGAGTAAAGAGACTTGCCGGTAACGAGATTGAACGAGGTATTGGGATACCGACGATCGAATCTCGGGCAAGTAACATACCGATAGACAAAGGGAATTGTATACAGGATTGATTGAATCCCCGACATCGTGGTTCATCCGATGAGATCATCGTGGAACATGTGGGAGCCAATACGGGTATCCAGATCCCGCTATTGGTTATTGGCCGGAGAGGTGTCTCGGTCATGTCTGCATGGTTCCCGAACCCGTAGGGTCTACACACTTAAGGTTCGGTGACGCTAGAGTTGTTATGGGAAATAGTATGTGGTTACCGAAGGTTGTTCGGAGTGCCAGATGAGATCCCGGACGTGACGAGGAACTCCGGAGTGGTCCAGAGGTGAAGATCGATATATTGGACGAAGGGTATTGGAGTCCGGAATTGTTCTGGGAGTACCGGGTGACGACCAGCGTGACCGAAAGGTGTTTCGGAGGCCCCGGCAAGCGTTGGGGGGCCTTATGGGCCAAGGGGAGGGGGCACACCAGCCCACTAAGGGGCTGTGCGCCCCTCCAACCCCTCTCACGTAACGTGGAGAGGTGGGGGCGCCTCCCCTAGGGCAGCCACCCCTCCCGGCTTGGGGGGCAAGTTTCCCAGGGGTGGGGGCGCCCAAACCCATCTAGGGTTTCCCCTGTGGCCGCCGCCCCTCCCCTAGGGAACCCTAGGGCGCCTCCTCCACCCCCTTCCCCCTATATATAGTGAGGGAGAGAGAGGGCAGTCGCACCCCTTTGCCTGGCGCAGCCCTCTCCTCCTCCAACTCCTCCTCCTCCTCCATAGTGCTTAGCGAAGCTCTGCCGGAGAACCACGAGCTCCATTGCCACCATGCCGTCGTGCTGCTGGAGTTCTCACTCAACTTCTCCTCTCCCCTTGTTGGATCAAGAGGGAGGAGACGTCCCCGGGCTGTACGTGTGTTGAACGCGGAGGCGCCATCCGTTCGGCGCTAGATCGGATTTTCCATGATTTGAATCGCCGCGAGTACGACTCCATCAACCGCGTTCTTGTAACGCTTCCGCTTAGTGATCTTCAAGGGTATGAAGATGCACTCCCTCTCTCTCGTTGCTAGCATCTCCTAGATTGATCTTGGTGACACGTAGGAAAATTTTGAATTATTACTACGTTCCCCAACAGTGGTATTAGAGCTAGGTCTATGCGTAGATTCTATGCACGAGTAGAACACAAAGTAGTTGTGGGCGATGATTTGTTCAATTTGCTTGCCGTTACTTGTCTTATCTTGATTCGGCGGCATTGTGGGATGAAGCGGCCCGGACCGACCTTACACGTACTCTTACGTGAGACAGGTTCCACCGACTGACATGCACTTGATGCATAAGGTGGCTAGCGGGTGTCTGTCTCTCCCACTTTAGTCGGATGGGATTCGATGAAGAGGGTCCTTATGAAGGGTAAATAGCAATTGGCATATCACCATTGTGGCTTTTGCGTAGGTAAGAAACGTTCTTGCTAGAAACCCATAGCAGCCACGTAAAACATGCAACAACAATTAGAGGACGTCTAACTTGTTTTTGCAGGGTATGCTATGTGATGTGATATGGCCAAAAGGATGTGATGAATTATATATATGTGATGTATGAGATTGATCATGTTCTTGTAATAGGAATCATGACTTGCATGTCGATGAGTATGACAACCGGCAGGAGCCATAGGAGTTGTCTTAATTTATTGTATGACCTGCGTGTCAATGAAAAAATGCCATGTAATTACTTTACTTTATTGCTAACCGTTAGCCATAGTAGTAGAAGTAATAGTTGGCGAGACAACTTCATGAAGACACGATGATGGAGATCATGATGATGGAGATCATGGTGTCATGCTGGTGATGAAGGTGATCATGCCGCGCCTCGAAGATGGAGATCAAAAGGCGCAAGATGATATTGGCCATATCATGTCACTTTATGATTTGCATGTGATGTTTGTCATGTTTACATCTTATTTGCTTAGAACGACGGTAGCATAAATAAGATGATCCCTCACTAAAATTTTAAGAGATGTGTTCCCCCTAACTGTGCATCGTTGCGAAGGTTCGTTGTTTCGAAGCACCACGTGATGATCGGGTGTGATAGATTCTAACGTTCGCATACAACAGGTGTAAGCCAGATTTACACATGCGAAACACTTAGGTTGACTTGATGAGCCTAGCATGTACAGACATGGCCTCGGAACACAAGAGACCGAAAGGTCGAACATGAGTCGTATAGTAGATACGATCAACATGGAGATGTTCACCGTTGATGACTAGTCCGTCTCACGTGATGATCGGACATGGTCTAGTCGATTCGGATCATGTATCACTTAGATGACTAGAGGGATGTCTATCTAAGTGGGAGTTCATTAAATAATCAGATGAACTTAATTGTCATGAACATAGTCAAAAGGTCTTTGCAAATTATGTCATAGCTTACACTTTAGTTCTACTGTTTAAGATATGTTCCTAGAGAAAATTTAGTTGAAAGTTGAAAGTAGCAATTATGCGGACTGGGTTCGTAAACTGAGGATTGTCCTCATTGCTGCACAGAAGGCTTATCTCCTTAATGCACCGCTTGGTGTGCTGAACCTCGAGCGTCGTGTGTAGATGTTGCGAACATCTGACATACACGTTTTGATGACTACGTGATAGTTCAGTGCGTAATGTTAACGGTTTAGAATTGAGGCGCCAAAGACGTTTTTGAAACGTCGCAAAACATATGAGATGTTCCAAAGACTGAAATTGGGATTTCAGACTAGTGCCCACGTCAAGAGGTATGAGACCTCTGACAAGTTTGTTAAGCCTGCAAACTAAGGGAGAAAAGCTCAATCGTTGAGCATGTGCTCGGATTGTCTGAGTACTACAATCGCTTGAATCGAGTGGGAGTTAATCTTCCAGATGAGATAGTGATGGTTCTCCATAGTCACTGCCACCAAGCTATTAGAGCTTCGTGATGAACTATAACATATCAGGGATAGACATGATGATCCTCGCGATGTTTGACACTGCGAAAGTAGAAATCAAGTAGGAGCATCAATTGTCGATGGTTAGTAAAACCACTAGTTTCGAAAAGGGCAAGGGAAAGAAGGGATACTTCATGAATCGGCAAATCAGTTGCTGCTCTAGTGAAGAAACCCAAGGTTGAACCCAAACCCGAGACTAAGTGCTTCTGTAATGAGGGGAACAGTCACTGAAGCAGAACTACCCTAGATACTTGGTAGATGAGAAGGCAGGCAAGGTCGACAGAAGTATATTGGATATACATTATATTAATGTGTACTTTACTAGTACTCCAAGTAGCACTAGGGTATTAGATACCGGTTCAGTTGCTAAGTGTTGGTAACTCGAAATAAAAGGCTACGGAATAAACGGAGACTAGCTAAAGGTGAGATGATGATATGTGTTGGAAGTGTTTCCAAGGTTGATGTGATCAAGCATCGCATGCTCCCTCTACCATCGAGATTGGTGTTAAACCTAAATAATTGTTATTTGGTGTTTGCGTTGAGCATATACATGATTGGATTATGTTTATCGCAATACAGTTATTCATTTAAGGAGAATAATGGTTACTCTGTCTATTTGAATAATACCTTCAATGGTCTTGCACCTAAAATGAATGGTTTATTGAATCTCGATCGTAGTGATACACATGTTCATGCCAAAAGATATAAGATAGTAATGATAGTACCACATACTTGTGGCACTGCCACTTGAGTCATATTGGTATAAAACGCATGAAGAAGCTCCATGTTGATGGATCTTTGGACTCACTCGTTTTTGAAAAGATTGAGACATGCGAACCATGTCTATTAATATATATGCATGAAGAAAGTCCATACAGATGGATCGTTTGGACTCACTTGATTTTGAACCACTTGAGACATGCAAATCATACCACATGGGCAAGATGACTGAAAGGCCTCGTTTTAAGTAAGATGGAACAAGAAAGCAACTTGTTGGAAGTAATACATTTTGATGTGTGCAGTCCAATGAGTGCTGAGGCATGCAGTGGATATCGTTATGTTCTTACTTCACAGATGATTTGAGTAGATGCTGAGTATATTTACTTGATGAAACACAAGTCTGAATTATTGAAAGGTTCAAGTAATTTCAGAGTGAAGTTGAAGATCGTCGTGACAAGAGGATAAAATGTCTGTGATATGATCATAGAGATGAATATCTGAGTTAGGAGTTTGGCACACAATTAAGACATTGTGGAAATTGTTTCACAACTAATACCGCCTGGAACACCATAGTGCGGTGGTGTGTCCGAACATCATAACTGCACCCTATTGGATATGGTGCATACCATGATGTCTCTTATCGAATTACCGCTATCATTTATGGGTTAGGCATTAGAGACAACCACATTCACTTTAAATAGGGCACCACGCAATTCCGTTGAGACGACACCGTATGAACTATGGTTTAGAGAAACCTAAGCTGTCGTTTCTTAAAAGTTTGGGGCTGCGACGCTTATGTGAAAAAGTTTCAGGCTGATAAGCTCGAACCCAAAGCGGATAAATGCATCTTCATAGAATACCCAAAACAGTTGGATATACCTCCTATTTCAGATCCGGAAGCAAAGTGATTGTTTCTAGAAACAGGTCCTTTCTCGAGGAAAAGTTTCTCTCGAAAGAATTGAGTGGGAGGATGGTGGAGACTTGATGAGGTTATTGAACCATCACTTCAACTAGTGTGTAGCAGGGCACAGGAAGTTGTTCCTGTGGCACCTACACCAATTGAAGTGGAAGCTTATGATAGTGATCATGAAACTTCGGATCAAGTCACTTCCAAACCTCATAGGTCAACAAGGATGCGTACTATTCAGAGTGGTACGCAATCCTGTCTTGGAAGTCATGTTGCTAGACAACAATGAACCTACGAGCTATGGAGAAGCGATGGTGGGCCCAGATTCCGACGATTAGCTCGAGGCCATAAAATCCGAGAGAGGATCCATGTATAAAAACAAAGTATTGACTTTGGAAGAACTACTTGATGGTCGTAAGGCTGTTGGGTGCAGATGGATTTTAAAAGGAAGAAGGACAATTATGGTAAGTGTCACCATTAAGAAAGCTCGACTTGTCGTTAAGAAGATTTCCGACAAGTTCAAGGAGTTGACTACGATGAGATTTTCTCACTCGTAGCGATGCTAAGAGTCTGTTGGAATTATATTAGCAGTTACTGCATTATTTATGAAATCTTGCAAATAGGATGTCAAAACATTGTTTCCTCGACGATTTTCTTGAGGAAAGATTGTATGTGATACAACAAGAAGGTTTTGTCAATCCTGAAAGATGCTAACAAGTATGCAAAGCTCCAGCAATCCTTCTAAGGACTGGAGTAAGCATCTCGGAGTTGGAATGTACGCTTTGATGAGATGATCAAAGATTTTGGGTTTATACAAAGTTTATGAGAAACTTGTATTTCCAAAGAAGTGAGTGGGAGCACTATAGAATTTTTGATGAGTATATGTTGTTAACATATTGTTGATCAGAAATGATGTAGAATTTTTGGAAAGCATACATGGTTATTTGAAAAGTGTTTTTCAATGGAAAACCTGGATTAAGCTACTTGAACATTGAGCATCAAGATCTATAAGGATAGATAAAAAACGCTTAATAGTACTTTCAAATGAATACATACCGTGACAAGATTTTGAAGGAGTTCAAAATAGATCAGCAAAGAAGGAGTTCTTGGCTGTGTTACAAGGTGTGAGTATTGAGTAAGACTCAAGACCTGACCACGGCAGAAGAGAGAAAAAGGACGAAGGTCGTCCCCTATGCTTTAGACGTAGGCTCTACAGTATGCTATGCTGTGTACCGCACCTGAAGTGTGCCTTGCCATGAATTAGTCAAGGGGTACAAGAGTGATCCAGGAATGGATCACATGACAGCGGTCGAACTTATCCTTAGTAACTAGTGGACTAAGGAATTTTCTCGATTATGGAGGTGGAAAAAGAGTTCGTCGTAAAGGGTTACGTCGATGCAAACTTTGACACTAATCTAGATGACTCTGAGTAGTAAACCGGATTCGTATAGTAGAGCAGTTATTTGGAATAGCTCCAAGTAGCGCGTGGTAGCTGCATCTACAAGATGACATAGAGATTTGTAAAGCACACACGGATCTGAAAGGTTCAGACCCGTTGACTAATAACCTCTCTCACAAGCGAGATATGAACAAACCCCATGGGTGTTGGATTCATTACAATCACATAGTGATCTGAACTAGATTATTGACTCTAGTGCAAGTGGGAGACTGTTGGAAATATGCCCTAGAGGCAATAATAAAACGGTTATTATTGTATTTCCTTGTTCATGATAATTGTCTATTGTTCATGCTATAATTGTATTAACTGGAAACCGTAATACATGTGTGAATACATAGACCACAACATGTCCCTAGTAAGCCTCTAGTTGACTAGCTCGTTGATCAATAGATGGTTATGGTTTCCTGACCATGGACATTGGATGTCATTGATAACGGGATCACATCATTAGGAGAATGATGTGATGGACAAGACCCAATCCTAAGCATAGCACAAGATCGTGTAGTTCGTTTGCTAAGAGCTTTTCTAATGTCAAGTATCATTTCCTTAGACCATGAGATTGTGCAACTCCCGGATACCGTAGGAATGCTTTGGGTGTACCGAACATCACAACGTAACTGGGTGGCTATAAAGGTGCACTACAGGTATCTCCGAAAGTGTCTGTTGGGTTGGCACGAATCGAGACTGGGATTTGTCACTCCGTATGACGGAGAGGTATCTCTGGGCCCACTCGGTAATGCATCATCATAATGAGCTCAATGTGACTAATCAGTTAGCCACGAGATCATGCGTTACGGAACGAGTAAAGAGACTTGCCGGTAACGAGATTGAACGAGGTATTGGGATACCGACGATCGAATCTCGGGCAAGTAACATACCGATAGACAAAGGTAATTCTATACGGGATTGATTGAATCCCCGTCGTGGTTCATCCGATGAGATCATCGTGGAACATGTGGGAGCCAATATGGGTATCCAGATCCCGCTATTGGTTATTGGCTGGAGAGGTGTCTCGGTCATGTCTGCATGGTTCCCGAACCCGTAGGTTCTACACACTTAAGGTTCGGTGACGCTAGAGTTGTTATGGGAAATAGTATGTGGTTACCAAAGGTCGTTCGGAGTCCCGGATGAGATCCCGGACGTGACGAGGAACTCCGGAGTGGTCCGGAGGTGAAGATCGATATATTGGACGAAGGGTATTGGAGTCCGGAATTGTTCTGGGAGTACCGGGTGACGACCAGCGTGACCGAAAGGTGTTTCGGAGGCCCCGACAAGCGTTGGGGGCCCTTATGGGCCATGGGGAGGGGGCACACCAGCCCACTAAGGGGCTGTGCGCCCCTCCCAACCCCTCTCACGTAACGTGGAGAGGTGGGGGCGCCTCCCCTAGGGCAGCCACCCCTCCCGGCTTGGGGGGCAAGTTCCCCAGGGGTGGGGGCGCCCAAACCCATCTAGGGTTTCCCCTGTGGCCGCCGCCCCTCCCCTAGGGAACCCTAGGGCGCCTCCTCCACCCCCTTCCCCCTATATATAGTGAGGGAGAGAGAGGGCAGCCGCACCCCTTTGCCTGGTGCAGCCCTCTCCTCCTCCAACTCCTCCTCCTCCTCCGTAGTGCTTAGCGAAGCTCTGCCGGAGAACCACGAGCTCCATTGCCACCATGCCGTCGTGTTGCTGGAGTTCTCCCTCAACTTCTCCTCTCCCCTTGCTGGATCAAGAAGGAGGAGACGTCCCCGGGCTGTACGTGTGTTGAACGCGGAGGCGCCGTCCGTTCGGCGCTAGATCGGATTTTCCGCGATTTGAATCGCCGCGAGTACGACTCCATCAACCGCGTTCTTGTAACGCTTCCGCTTAGCGATCTTCAAGGGTATGAAGATGCACTCCCTCTCTCTCATTGCTAGCATCTCCTAGATTGATCTTGGTGACACGTAGGAAAATTTTGAATTATTACTACTTTCCCCAACACCTAACCCATCTCAGGTGTGGCGCTCAATGAGGGAAGGAAGAGAAGTTCTGTCCCTGGCCTTGATTAAGCGTATAGGTACGGGGGAAGACACTCAAATTTGGCAGCACAACTGGCTACCGAGGGATTTCAAGCTGAGACCGATCTGCTCTCGATCAGCTAACCCGCCCCTGTTGGTGTCTGATCTCATTAATCAGTCAACCAGGACATGGAATAGGCAAGTATTAGAGGATCACTTCATTGCACCAGACATAGATGTCATTCTGAATATTCCGGTTAGTACGCGAGTGCATGAAGACTTCTGGGCGTGGCACTATGATCGTAGGGGCTTATTCTCAGTACGTTCTACTTACAGAATGATCTCTGGAATTCAATTTCTGCGAGAAGACTGGTTGGAAAATCGAACAAGCAACTCGAACCAAACGGCGACGAAGAATGACTGGTCAAGACTTTGGAAAACAGAGGTGCCATCAAAGGTCCGGGTTTTTGTGTGGCGTTTGGCCCACACGTCTCTGCCGACGGGATCGACCAGACACGAGAGGAAGATGGCTACATCTCCAGTATGCGCGATATGCTCGGTGACCGAAGATACTTGGCGTCATTCTCTTCTCAACTGCCGGATGGCTCGGTGTGTCTGGTCTTTGGGAGATGAAGGTATTCTTGAGCATGTGATATCAAATCAAGCTGAAGACGCAAGACAGTGGCTCTTTTGTGTTGGAAATATGCCCTAGAGGCAATAATAAAATGGTTATTATTGTATTTCCTTGTTCATGATAATTGTCTATTGTTCATGCTATAATTGTATTAACTGGAAACCGTAATACATGTGTGAATACATAGACCACAACATGTCCCTAGTGAGCCTCTAGTTGACTAGCTCGTTGATCAATAGATGGTTATGGTTTCCTTACCATGGACATTGGATGTCATTGATAACGGGATCACATCATTAGGAGAATGATGTGATGGACAAGACCCAATCCTAAGCATAGCACAAGATCGTGTAGTTCGTTTGCTAGAGCTTTTCTAATGTCAAGTATCGTTTCCTTAGACCATGAGATTGTGCAACTCCCGGATACCGTAGGAATGCTTTGGGTGTACCAAATGTCACAACGTAACTGGGTGGCTATAAAGGTGCACTACAGGTATCTCCGAAAGTGTCTGTTGGGTTGGTACGAATCGAGACTGGGATTTGTCACTCCGTATGACAGAGAGGTATCTCTAGGCCCACTCGGTAATGCATCATCATAATGAGCTCAATGTGACTAATGAGTTAGCCACGGGAACATGCGTTACGGAACGATTAAAGAGACTTGCCGGTAACGAGATTGAACAAGGTATAGGGATACCGACGATCGAATCTCGGGCAAGTAACATACCGATAGACAAAGGGAATTGTATACGTGATTGATTGAATCCCCAACATCGTGGTTCATCCGATGAGATCATCGTGGAACATGTGGGAGCCAATATGGGTATCCAGATCCCGCTATTGGTTATTGGCCGGAGAGGTGTCTCGGTCATGTCTGCATGGTTCCCGAACCCGTAGGGTCTACACACTTAAGGTTCGGTGACGCTAGAGTTGTTATGGGAAATAGTATGTGGTTACCGACGGTTGTTTGGAGTCCCGGATGAGATCCCGGACATGACAAGGAGCTCGGGAATGGTCCGGAGGTGAAGATCGGTATATTGGACGAAGGGTATTGGAGTCCGGAATTGTTTCGGGGGTACAAGGCTATGGCCAGCATGTCCGAAAGGGGTTTCGGAGGCCCGGCAAGCGTTGGGGGGCCTTTTGAGCCAAGGGGAAGGGGAAAACCAGCCCACTAAGGGGCTGTGCGCCCCTCCCAACCCCTCTCACGTAACCAGGAGAGGTGGGGGCGCCACCCCTAGGGCAGCCGCCCCTCCCGGCTTTGGGGGCAAGTTTCCTAGGGGGTGGGGGCGCCCAAACCCATCTAGGGTTTCCCCTGGCCGCCGCCTCCTGCTCCTCTAGATCCATCTAGAGGGGCCGGCCACCCTCTCCCCTTCCCCCTATATATAGTGAGGGGGTGGGAGGGCAGCCACAACCCTTTGCCTGGCGCTGCCCTCTCCTCCTCCAACTCCTCCTCCTCCTCCGTAGTGCTTAGCGAAGCTCTGCCGGAGAACCACGAGCTCCATTGCCACCATGCCGTCGTGCTGCTGGAGTTCTCCCTCAACTTCTCCTCTCCCCTTGCTGGATCAAGAAGGATGAGACGTCCCCGGGCTGTACGTGTGTTGAACGCAGAGGCGCTGTCCGTTCGGCGCTAGATCGGATCTTTCGCGATTTGAATCGCCGCGAGTACGACTCCATCAACCGCGTTCTTGTAACGCTTCCGCTTAGCGATCTTCAAGGGTATGAAGATGCACTCCCTCTCTCTCGTTGCTAGCATCTCCTAGATTGATCTTGGTGACACATAGGAAAATTTTGAATTATTGCTACGTTCCCGAACAGTGGCATCATGAGCTAGGTCTATGCGTAGATTCTATGAATGAGTAGAACACAAAGTAGTCGTGGGCGATGATTTGGTCAATTTGCTTGCCGTTACTAGTCTTATCTTGATTCGGCGGCATTGTGGGATGTAGCGGCCCGGACCGACCTTACACGTACTCTTACGTGAGACAGGTTCCACCGACTGACATGCACTTGATGCATAAGGTGGCTAGCGGGTGTCTGTCTCTCCCACTTTAGTCGGATGGGATTCGATGAAGAGGGTCCTTATGAAGGGTAAATAGCAATTGGCATATCACTGTTGTGGCTTTTGCGTAGGTAAGAAACGTTCTTGCTAGAAACCCATAGTAGCCACGTAAAACATGCAACAATAATTAGAGGACGTCTAACTTGTTTTTGCAGGGTATGCTATGTGATGTGATATGGCCAAAAGGATGTGATGAATTATATATATGTGATGTATGAGATTGATCATGTTCTTGTAATAGGAATCACGACTTGCATGTCGATGAGTATGACAACCGGCAGGAGCCATAGGAGTTGTCTTAATTTATTGTATGACCTGCGTGTCAATGAAAAACGCCATGTAATTACTTTACTTTATTGCTAACCGTTAGCCATAGTAGTAGAAGTAATAGTTGGCGAGACAACTTCATGAAGACACGATGATGGAGATCATGATGATGGAGATCATGGTGTCATGCTGGTGATGAAGGTGATCATGCCGCGCCTCGAAGATGGAGATCAAAAGGCGCAAGATGATATTGGCCATATCATGTCACTTTATGATTTGCATGTGATGTTTGTCATGTTTACATCTTATTTGCTTAGAACGACGGTAGCATAAATAAGATGATCCCTCACTAAAATTTCAAGAGATGTGTTCCCCCTAACTGTGCACCATTGCGAAGGTTCATTGTTTCGAAGCACCACGTGATGATCGGGTGTGATAGATTCTAACATTCGCATACAACGGGTGTAAGCCAGATTTACACATGCGAAACACTTAGGTTGACTTGACGAGCCTAGCATGTACAGACATGGCCTCGGAACACAAGAGACCGAAAGGTCGAACATGAGTCGTATAGTAGATACGATCAACATGGAGATGTTCACCGTTGATGACTAGTCTGTCTCACGTGATGATCGGACACGGTCTAGTCGATTCGGATCATGTATCACTTAGATGACTAGAGGGATGTCTATCTAAGTGGGAGTTCATTAAATAATCAGATGAACTTAATTATCATGAACATAGTCAAAAGGTGTTTGCAAATTATGTCATAGCTTACGCTTTGGTTCTACTGTTTAAGATATGTTCCTAGAGAAAATTTAGTTGAAAGTTGATAGTAGCAATTATGCGGACTGGGTCCGTAAACTGAGGATTGTCCTCAATGCTACACAGAAGGCTTATGTCCTTAATGCACCGCTCGGTGTGCTGAACCTCAAGCGTTGTCTGTGGATGTTGCGAACATCTGACATACACGTTTTGATGACTACGTGATAGTTCAGTGCGTAATGCTAACGGTTTAGAATTGAGGCGCCAAAGACATTTTTGAAACGTCGCAGAACATATGAGATGTTCCAAAGACTGAAATTGGGATTTCAGACTAGTGCCCACGTCAAGAGGTATGAGACCTCTGACAAGTTTCTTAAGCCTGCAAACTAAGGGAGAAAAGCTCATTCGTTGAGCATGTGCTCAGATTGTCTGAGTACTACAATCGCTTGAATCGAGTGGGAGTTAATCTTCCAGATGAGATAGTGATGGTTCTCCAAAGTTACTGCCACCAAGCTACTAGAGCTTCGTGAAGAACTGTAACATATTAGGGATAGATATGATGATCCTTGAGCAACTCGTGATGTTTGACACCGCGAAAGTAGAAATCAAGTAGGAGCATCAATTGTTGATGCTTAGTAAAACCACTAGTTTCAAGAAGGGCAAGGGAAAGAAGGGATACTTCATGAAACGGCAAATCAGTTGCTGCTCTAGTGAAGAAACCCAAGGTTGAACCCAAATCCGAGACTAAGTGCTTCTGTAATGAGGGGAACGGTCACTGAAGCAAACTACCCTAGATACTTGGTAGATGAGAAGGCAGGCAAGGTCGACAGAAGTATATTGGATATACATTATATTAATGTGTACTTTACTAGTACTCCTAGTAGCACCAGAGTATTAGATACCGGTTCGGTTGCTAAGTGTTGGTAACTCGAAATAAAAGGCTACGGAATAAACAGAGACTAGCTAAAGGTGAGATGACGATATGTGTTGGAAGTGTTTCCAAGGTTGATGTAATCAAACATCATACGCTCCCTCTACCATCGGGATTGGTATTAAACCTAAATAATTGTTATTTGGTGTTTGCGTCGAGCATAGACATGATTGGATTATGTTTATCGCAATACAGTTATTCATTTAAGGAGAATAATGGTTACTCTGTTTATTTGAATAATACCTTCAATGGTCTTGCACCTAAAATGAATGGTTTATTGAATCTCGATCATAGTGATACACATGTTCATGCCAAAAGATATAAAATAGTAATGATAGTACCACATACTTGTGGCACTGCAATTTGAGTCATATTGGTATAAAACGCATGAAGAAGCTCCATGTTGATGGATCTTTGGACTCACTCATTTTTGAAAAGATTGAGACATGCAAACCATGTCTATTGGTAGATATGCATGAAGAAACTCCATACAGATGAATTGTTTGGACTCACTTGATTTTGAATCACATGAGACATGCAAATCATAACACATGGGCAAGATGACTGAAAGGCCTCGTTTTCAGTAAGATGGCACAAGAAAGCAACTTGTTGGAAGTAATACATTTTGATGTGCGCAGTCCAATGAGTGCTGAGGCATGCAGTAGATATCGTTATGTTCTTACTTCACAGATGATTTGAGTAGATGCTGAGTATATTTACTTGATGAAACACAAGTCTGAATTATTGAAAGGTTCAAGTAATTTCAGAGTGAAGTTGAAGATCGTCATGACAAGAGGATAAAATGTCTGTGATATGATCATAGAGATGAATATCTGAGTTACGAGTTTGGCACACAATTAAGACATTGTGGAAATTGTTTCACAACTAATACTGCCTGGAACACCTTAGTATGATGGTGTGTCCGAACATCATAACTGCACCCTATTGGATATGGTGCATACCATGATGTCTCTTATCGAATTACCGCTATCGTTTATGGGCTAGGCATTAGAGACAACCGCATTCACTTTAAATAGGGCACCACACAATTCCGTTGAGACGACACCGTATGAACTATGGTTTAGAGAAACCTAAGCTGTCGTTTCTTACAAGTTTGGGGCTGCCACGCTTATGTGAAAAAGTTTCAGGCTGATAAGCTCGAACCCAAAGCGGATAAATGCATCTTCATAGAATACCCAAAACAGTTGGGTATACCTCCTATTTCAGATCTGGAAGCAAAAGTGATTGTTTCTAGAAACGGGTCCTTTCTCGAGGAAAAGTTTCTCTCGAAAGAATTGAGTGGGAGGATGGTGGAGACTTGATGAGGTTATTGAACCGTCACTTCAACTAGTGTGTAGCAGGGCACAGGAAGTTGTTCCTATGGCACCTACACCAATTGAAGTGGAAGCTTATGATAGTGATCATGAAACTTCGGATCAAGTCACTTCCAAACCTCGTAGGTCGACAAGGATGCGTACTACTTCATAGTGGTACGTAATCCTGTCTTGGAAGTCATGTTGCTAGACAACAATGAACCTACGAGCTATGGAGAAGCGATGGTGGGCCCGGATTCCGACGAATGGCACGAGGCAATAAAATCCGAGAGAGGATCCATGTATAAAAACAAAGTATAGACTTTGGAAGAACTACTTGATGGTCGTAAGGCTGTTGGGAGCAGATGGATTTTAAAAGGAAGACAGACAATGATGGTAAGTGTCACCATTAAGAAAGCTCGACTTGTCGTTAAGATGTTTTCCGACAAGTTCAAGGAGTTGACTGCGATGAGACTTTCTCACTCGTAGCGATGCTAAGAGTCTGTTGGAATTATATTAGCAGTTACTGCATTATTTATGAAATCTTGCAGATAGGATGTCAAAACATTGTTTCCTCGACGATTTTCTTGAGGAAAGGTTGTATGTGATACAACCAGAAGGTTTTGTCAATCCTGAAAGATGCTAACAAGTATGCAAAGCTCCAACAATCCTTCTAAGGACTGGAGTAAGCATCTCGGAGTTGGAATGTAGGCTTTGATGAGATGATCAAAGATTTTGGGTTTTTACAAAGTTTATGAGAAACTTGTATTTCCAAAGAAGTGAGTGGGAGCACTATAGAATTTTTGATGAGTATATGTTGTTAACATATTGTTGATCAGAAATGATGTAGAATTTCTGGAAAGCATACAGGGTTATTTGAAAAGTGTTTTTCAATGGAAACCCTGGATTAAGCTACTTGAACATTGAGCATCAAGATCTATAAGGATAGATCAAAAACACTTAATAGTACTTTCAAATGAATACATACCGTGACAGGATTTTGAAGGAGTTCAAAATAGATCAGCAAAGAAGGAGTTCTTGGCTGTGTTACAAGGTGTGAGTCTTGAGTAAGACTCAAGACCTGACCACGGCAGAAGAGAGAGAAAGGACGAAGGTCGTCCCCTATGATTTAGACGTAGGCTCTACAGTATGCTATGCTGTGTACCACACCTGAAGTGTGCCTTGCCATGAGTTAGTCAAGGGGTACAATAGTGATCCAGGAATGGATCACATGACAGCGGTCGAACTTATCCTTAGTAACTAGTGGACTAAGGAATTTTCTCGATTATGGAGGTGGCAAAAGAGGTCGTCGTAAAGGGTTACGTCGATGCAAACTTTGACACTAATCTGGATGACTCGGAGTAGAAAACCAGATTCGTATAGTAGAGCAGTTATTTGGAATAGCTCCAAGTAGTGCGTGGTAGCTGCATCTACAAGATGACATAGAGATTTGCAAAGCACACACGGATCTGAAAGGTTCAGACCCGTTGACTAAAAACCTCTCTCGTAAGCATAACATGATCAAACCCTAGAACTCAATGAGTGTTAATCACATGGTGATGTGAACTAGATTATTGACTCTAGTAAACTCTTGGGTATTGTTCACATGGCGATGTGAACTTTGAGTGTTAATCACATGGTGATGTGAACTAGATTATTGACTCTAGTGCAAGTGGGAGACTGTTGGAAATATTCCCTAGAGGCAATAATAAAATGGTTATTATTGTATTTCCTTGTTCATGATAATTGTCTATTGTTCATGCTATAATTGTTTTAACTGGAAACCGTAATACATGTGTGAATACATAGACCACAACATGTCCCTAGTGAGCCTCTAGTTGACTAGCTCGTTGATCAATAGATGGTTATGGTTTCCTTACCATGGACATTGGATGTCATTGATAACAGGATCACATCATTAGGAGAATGATGTGATGGACAAGACCCAATCCTAAGCATAGCACAAGATCGTGTAGTTCGTTTGCTAGAGCTTTTCTAATGTCAAGTATCGTTTCCTTAGACCATGAGATTGCGCAACTCCCGGATACCGTAGGAATGCTTTGGGTGTACCAAACGTCACAACGTAACTAGGTGGCTATAAAGGTGCACTACAGGTATCTCCGAAAGTGTCTGTTGGGTTGGTACGAATCGAGACTGGGATTTGTCACTCCGTATGACAGAGAGGTATCTCTGGGCCCACTCGGTAATGCATCATCATAATGAGCTCAATGTGACTAATGATTTAGCCACGGGATCATGCGTTACGGAACGAGTAAAGAGACTTGCCGGTAACGAGATTGAACAAGGTATAGGGATACCGACGATCGAATCTCGGGCAAGTAACATACCGATAGACAAAGGGAATTGTATACAGGATTGATTGAATCCCCAACATCGTGGTTCATCCGATGAGATCATCGTGGAACATGTGGGAGCCAATATGGGTATCCAGATCCCGCTATTGGTTATTGGCCGGAGAAGTGTCTCGGTCATGTCTGCATGGTTCCCGAACCCGTAGGGTCTACACACTTTAGGTTCGGTGATGCTAGAGTTGTTATGGGAAATAGTATGTGGTTACCGAAGGTTGTTCGGAGTCCCGGATGAGATCCGGGACATGACGAGGAGCTCCGGAATGGTCCGGAGGTGAAGATCGGTATATTGGACGAAGGGTATTGGAGTCCGAAATTGTTCCACGGGTACCAGGCTATGGCCAGCATGTCCGAAAGGGGTTTCGGAGGCCCGGCAAGCGTTGGGGGGCCTTATGGGCCAAGGGGAAGGGGAAAACCAGCCCACTAAGGGGCTGTACGCCCCTCCCAACCCCTCTCACGTAACCAGGAGAGGTGGGGGCGCCACCCCTAGGGCAGCCGCCCCTCCCGGCTTTGGGGGCAAGTTTCCTAGGGGGTGGGGGCGCCCAAACCCATCTAGGGTTTCCCCTGGCCGCCGCCTCCTCCTCTAGATCCATCTAAAGGGGCCGGCCCCCTCTCCCCTTCCCCCTATATATAGTGAGGGGGTGGGAGGGCAGCCACAACCCTTTGGCTGGCGCTGCCCTCTCCTCCTCCAACTCCTCCTCCTCCTCCGTAGTGCTTAGCGAAGCTCTGCCGGAGAACCACGAGCTCCATTGCCACCATGCCGTCGTGCTGCTGGAGTTCTCCCTCAACTTCTCCTCTCCCCTTGCTGGATCAAGAAGGATGAGACGTCCCCGGGCTGTACGTGTGTTGAACGCGGAGGCGCCGTCCGTTCGGCGCTAGATTGGATCTTCCGCGATTTGAATCGCCGCGAGTACGACTCCATCAACCGCGTTCTTGTAATGCTTCCGCTTAGCGATCTTCAAGGGTATGAAGATGCACTTCCTCTCTCTCGTTGCTAGCATCTCCTAGATTGATCTTGGTGACACGTAGGAAAATTTTGAATTATTGCTACGTTCCCCAACAGTGGCATCATGAGCTAGGTCTATGCATAGATTCTATGCACGAGTAGAACACAAAGTAGTTGTGGGCGATGATTTGTTCAATTTGCTTGCCGTTACTAGTCTTATCTTGATTCGGCGGCATTGTGGGATTTAGCGGCCCGGACCGACCTTACACGTACTCTTACGTGAGACAGGTTCCACCGACTGACATGCACTTGATGCATAAGGTGGCTAGCGGGTGTCTGTCTCTCCCACTTTAGTCGGATCGGATTCGATGAAGAGGGTCCTTATGAAGGGTAAATAGCAATTGGCATATCACCGTTGTGGCTTTTGCGTAGGTAAGAAACGTTCTTGCTAGAAACCCATAGCAGCCACGTAAAACATGCAACAACAATTAGAGGACGTCTAACTTGTTTTTGCAGGGTATGCTATGTGATGTGATATGGCCAAAAGGATGTGATGAATTATATATATGTGATGTATGAGATTGATCATGTTCTTGTAATAGGAATCACGACTTGCATGTCGATGAGTATGACAACCGGCAGGAGCCATAGGAGTTGTCTTAATTTATTGTATGACCTGCGTGTCAATGAAAAACGCCATGTAATTACTTTACTTTATTGCTAACCGTTAGCCATAGTAGTAGAAGTAATAGTTGGCGAGACAACTTCATGAAGACACGATGATGGAGATCATGGTGTCATGCCGGTGACGAAGGTGATCATGCCGCGCCTCGAAGATGGAGATCAAAAGGCGCAAGATGGTATTGGCCATATCATGTCACTTTATGATTTGCATGTGATGTTTGTCATGTTTACATCTTATTTGCATAGAACGACGGTAGCATAAATAAGATGATCCCTCACTAAAATTTCAAGAGATGTGTTCCCCCTAACTGTGCACCGTTGTGAAGGTTCGTTGTTTCGAAGCACCACGTGATGATCGGGTGTGATAGATTCGAACGTTCGCATACAACGGGTGTAAGCCAGATTTACACATGCGAAACACTTAGGTTGACTTGACGAGCCTAGCATGTACAGACATGGCCTCGGAACACAAGAGACCGAAAGGTCGAACATGAGTCGTATAGTAGATACGATCAACATGGAGATGTTCACCGTTGATGACTAGTCTGTCTCACGTGATGATCGGACACGGTCTAGTCGATTCGGATCATGTATCACTTAGATGACTAGAGGGATGTCTATCTAAGTGGGAGTTCATTAAATAATCAGATGAACTTAATTATCATGAACATAGTCAAAAGGTGTTTGCAAATTATCTCATAGCTTACGCTTTGGTTCTACTGTTTAAGATATGTTCCTAGAGAAAATTTAGTTGAAAGTTGATAGTAGCAATTATGCGGACTGGGTCCGTAAACTGAGGATTGTCCTCAATGCTGCGCAGAAGGCTTATGTCCTTAATGCACCGCTCGGTGTGCTGAACCTCGAGCGTCGTCTGTGGATGTTGCGAACATCTAACATACACGTTTTGATGACTACGTGATAGTTCAGTGCGTAATGCGAACGGTTTAGAATTGAGGCGCCAAAGACGTTTTTGAAACGTCGCAGAACATATGAGATGTTCCAAAGATTGAAATTGGGATTTCAGACTAGTGCCCACGTCAAGAGGTATGAGACCTCTGACAAGTTTCTTAAGCCTGCAAACTAAGGGAGAAAAGCTCATTCGTTGAGCATGTGCTCAGATTGTCTGAGTACTACAATCACTTGAATCGAGTGGGAGTTAATCTTCCAGATGAGATAGTGATGGTTCTCCAAAGTTACTGCCACCAAGCTACTAGAGCTTCGTGATGAACTATAACATATCAGGGATAGATATGATGATCCTTGAGCAACTCGCGATGTTTGACACCGCGAAAGTAGAAATCAAGTAGGAGCATCAATTGTTGATGGTTAGTAAAACCACTAGTTTCAAGAAGGGCAAGGGAAAGAAGGGATACTTCATGAAACGGCAAATCAGTTGCTGCTCTAGTGAAGAAACCCAAGGTTGAACCCAAACCCGAGACTAAGTGCTTCTGTAATGAGGGGAACGGTCACTGAAGCAAACTACCCTAGATACTTGGTAGATGAGAAGGCAGGCAAGGTCGACAGAAGTATATTGGATATACATTATATTAATGTGTACTTTACTTGTACTCCTAGTAGCACCAGGGTATTAGATACCGGTTCGGTTGCTAAGTGTTGGTAACTCGAAATAAAAGGCTACGGAATAAACAGAGACTAGCTAAAGGTGAGATGACGATATGTGTTGGAAGTGTTTCCAAGGTTGATGTAATCAAACATCATACGCTCCCTCTACCATCGGGATTGGTATTAAACCTAAATAATTGTTATTTGGTGTTTGCGTCGAGCATAGACATGATTGGATTATGTTTATCACAATACAGTTATTCATTTAAGGAGAATAATGGTTACTCTGTTTATTTGAATAATACCTTCAATGGTCTTGCACCTAAAATGAATGGTTTATTGAATCTCGATCGTAGTGATACACATGTTCATGCCAAAAGATATAAAATAGTAATGATAGTACCACATACTTGTGGCACTGCCATTTGAGTCATAATTGTATAAAACGCATGAAGAAGCGCCATGTTGATGGATCTTTGGACTCACTCATTTTTGAAAAGATCGAGACATGCAAACCATGTCTATTGGTAGATATGCATGAAGAAACTCCATACAGATGGATCGTTTGGACTCACTTGATTTTGAATCACTTGAGACATGCAAATCATAACACATGGGCAAGATGACTGAAAGGCCTCGTTTTCAGTAAGATGGCACAAGAAAGCAACTTGTTGGAAGTAATACATTTTGATGTGCGCAGTCCAATGAGTGCTGAGGCATGCAGTGGATATCGTTATGTTCTTACTTCACAGATGATGTAGCGACCCGACCCAAATGGATCAAGTCTCTATGCTTAAGTGTCATCCCTGGATCGGTATGCTGACACACACATTACTCGAGGATTTATAACAGAGGTAAATCACATGTATAAAATAACGTAAATACTATTACCTCAATCCAAATAGCGGAAGTAACAGGGTTGTGGATTCCCATCAACACCAACGGCAAAGTTGAGTGTAGAAATCGTAACCCTAACGTATCACTTACTCGTCGTAAGAATCCTGCAACATGAAACGTTGCAGCCCGAAAACGGGTCAGCACATGGAATATGCTGGCAAATTCACACGATAGAGAAATGATGAACAAAGGCTATCACTACATGCATATATGGCTGGTGGAAAAGCTCTATGGTTATAATGTTTTTGCGAAAAGCCAATTTTTCCCTACTTCAAAGGAATAAACTTTATTTAACTATCATGGTGGTTGTGAAACATTGAGATGGTTGACAGCATCTCAATCCCAATTAAGTAACATCATTAACCCAACAATATTGATTAAAGTAACATGTTGAGATCAATGGGATAATCCAAGAACTAGATACTCAAGATGTCCATAACCGGGGACACGGCTAACCATGATTAGTTTGTACACTCTGCAGAGGTTTGCGCACTTTTCCCCACAAGACTCGATCGCCTCCGCTTGATTCTCGCACTGCATGATGTTTGAGAAACGGATGACCGAGACACAGTCTTTCCGAAGAGGTCCCCTTAACCGATAGATAGGCCGGTACACCTACAATCCCCTACATCTGCTAGCCCATCATGGAAAGGTTTCCCACAACTTACTCAACTATGCTAGAGCCCATAATAGCTTGTGGCTGCACACGGAAGTTTCTAGCATGAATAATCTTATGATTCCTTTGAGCCTGGGTGGCGGTCCTTATACAAACAGACAACACTGGGTTCTCCAGGTGCCTCAATCCACCCAGATGTGAGTTTTAGTTGCCACCTTAGGTAAACCATTTTCAATCTCACATCTGTCATGAATATCTCTCAAACCCAATCCACATCTACGAGCATAGCATGGCAATATAATAGCAACGTAGAAGTAACTCCCAAGGGTTTGATAATAAACAGGGCAATAGGTACTACCTCATCAACTACTTCCCAATACCCACATGTTATCAATCCTACTCATGCAATGTTCGAGGGTTGAATCTAATGCATAAAAACTAGGTATGAAAGGGATATGATCAAAGTGTGAACTTGCCTGCAATGTTGATGAAGATGATTCGCACTCAAAACTCTTGATAGATCTACTCGTCACACTCCGGTCAATCTATCGTAAGCAAGCAATGGTAACCACACATAAGCAATCACTCAAAAGATCAGAAAGAACGAGGAAAACAATTCGGAAAACTTCAAAACCAAGCAATTAACTCTTGCAACATAAAACAATTTCTAACAGTACCAAAATTATGTGAATTTGGCCTTATCAGAAAGTTTAGGTCAAGAGCTTTGGTTTGCAAAAAGAATCAACTCGAACGGAGTTATAAAACTCAAGTTATGATCAAACGAAGTTTGAATTCAAATCTGATCTAATTCAAATTTTAAAACTTTCAAAAACATGTTTAAGTTGTTTTACTGGATAGAGGGGATCATAACGAAGACGTGGGCGTTGGTTTCGTTGGATTTGGACAAACGAGTGAAAAGTAGTGATCGTTTGAAAATCAGGGACTAATCTGTAAATAAAATAACTACAACTAGGTCCCTGGCGAAAATAACAGGAAAAAGAAAAAGCTAAATAGCGAACGTGCGTTAACTAGTTCTAAACAGTGGACGTTCGTTGTTTAGAAAAACCTAAATAAAACAGATCTAGTCCAGGGTTTTTTTTAACAAAACCAAAACGAATAAAAAAAATAAACCGGGGCGGTTCACGGTTTATACCGGTTCGCGGCGGTCCGGCGGCGGACCGGGTCGGCGGTGGCGGGGTTCGCCGGCGTCAGAGAAGGGCGGCGGCAGCTCGGGCTCGACCGGAGCGGCGGCTCTGGTGGCCCGCGGCGAGGGCGGAGTGGACGGGGAGGGGCGGCGCGTCGCGGCGAGGAGGATGGCGGCGTCGGCGGCGGTCGACGGCGACGAGGGCGGCGGTGAGATCCGGCGGCGGCGGCGCGGGCTCTGGCGGCTCGGGCTCCGAGGAAAACGGGGCTGGGGCGCGCCTTTTAAGAGGGGGGGGGCGAGGAGGAGGCGTGGGGAAGGGGGCAGAGGAGTCCGAGGCGGGGACGTGGCCATGGCGGCGCGGCGGCGTGCGGGAGGCGGAGTCCCGCCCGGGAGGTCGGGGACGCGCGGGCGTCGGGCTGGGCCGTGGCCTGGCTGGGTGCTGGGCCGGCCCAGTTCGGCGGAGGTTTTTTTTTTTATAAACAGAGAAAGAAATAATAAAAACAAAGAAAATGAAAATATTATATAGGGATATAATATATCAAAATTTTCAGAAAAAGATTTCCAACAACATGGACATTTTTACAACGCCAAATAAAATTCACACAAATTTAAATAAATCAAACAGTGCTGCTACCTTAATAAAATCCAATAAAAATCATTTGAAAAATACCAAAATGATTTCAAATTTATTTTTCTCCAATTTTCTGATGTAGGGAATCATTTTACCCTAATTTCTGTATATTTTATTTTTGGAGAAAAATAATTTGAATAAAACTCAAATAACCCCAATATTGAAAAATAATTTCAATGGGACTTTGATTTTAATCCTTTGAGACTCCCAACTCATATTTCATTTGTTTTGAAGAAGTCATTTTATCTTCTCTCGTGAAAATCATTGAGTTGCATAAAGTTTCAGAAATGGGAAATATTTTCAAATGAAATTCAAATATTTTCTACACCCCTTGTCATTTAAATAAATGGAAGAAGTCATGTCATCTTCTCTCCAGGGTGTTGTGGTGAAAAGAATTTGAATTCATGGAGATCATAAAAGCAAAATGAAAGTTTGGGAAAGTCCTTTTATTCCCTCTCATTTAACTTCAAAAGATCTCGAATTCCACTCACTTTCAGTTAATCAATCAAACAATCAACCCAATCTATCTGTTTATTATAACATTCCAAAATTTAGAATTTTGGGATGTTACAGATGATTTGAGTAGATGCTGAGTATATTTACTTGATGAAACACAAGTCTGAATTATTGAAAGGTTCAAGTAATTTCAGAGTGAAGTTGAAGATCGTCGTGACAAGAGGATAAAATGTCTGTGATAAGATCATAGAGATGAATATCTGAGTTACGAGTTTGGCACACAATTAATACATTGTGGAAATTGTTTCACAACTAATACTGCCTGGAACACCATAGTGTGATGGTGTGTCCGAACATCATAACTGCACCCTATTGGATATGGTGCATACCATGATGTCTCTTATCGAATTATCGCTATCGTTTATGGGCTAGGCATTAGAGGCAACCGCATTCACTTTAAATAGGGCACCACGCAATTCCGTTGAGACGACACCGTATGAACTATGGTTTAGAGAAACCTAAGCTGTCGTTTCTTACAAGTTTGGGGCTGCGATGCTTATGTGAAAAAGTTTCAGGCTGATAAGCTCAAACCCAAAGCGGATAAATGCATCTTCGTAGAATACCCAAAACAGTTGGGTATACCTCCTATTTCAGATCTGGAAGCAAAAGTGATTGTTTCTAGAAACGGGTCCTTTCTCGAGGAAAAGTTTCTCTCGAAAGAATTGAGTGGGAGGATGGTGGAGACTTGATGAGGTTATTGAACCGTCACTTCAACTAGTGTGTAGCAGGGCACAAGAAGTTGTTCCATTGGCACCTACACCAATTGAAGTGGAAGCTTATGATAGTGATCATGAAACTTCGGATCAAGTCACTTCCAAACCTCGTAGGTCAACAAGGATGCGTACTACTTCAGAGTGGTACGTAATCCTATCTTGGAAGTCATGTTGCTAGACAACAATGAACCTACGAGCTATGGAGAAGCGATGGTGGGCCCGGATTCCGACGAATGGCACGAGGCCATAAAATCCGAGAGAGGATCCATGTATAAAAACAAAGTATAGACTTTGGAAGAACTACTTGATGGTCGTAAGGCTGTTGGGAGCAGATGGATTTTAAAAGGAAGACAGACAATGATGGTAAGTGTCACCATTAAGAAAGCTCGACTTGTCGTTAAGATGTTTTCCGACAAGTTCAAGGAGTTGACTGCGATGAGACTTTCTCACTCGTAGCGATGCTAAGAGTCTGTTGGAATTATATTAGCAGTTACTGCATTATTTATGAAATCTTGCAGATAGGATGTCAAAACATTGTTTCCTCGACGATGTTCTTGAGGAAAGGTTGTATGTGATACAACCAGAAGGTTTTGTCAATCCTGAAAGATGCTAACAAGTATGCAAAGCTCCAACAATCCTTCTAAGGACTGGAGTAAGCATCTCGGAGTTGGAATGTAGGCTTTGATGAGATGATCAAAGATTTTGGGTTTTTACAAAGTTTATGAGAAACTTGTATTTCCAAAGAAGTGAGTGGGAGCACTATAGAATTTTTGATGAGTATATGTTGTTAACATATTGTTGATCAGAAATGATGTAGAATTTCTGGAAAGCATACAGGGTTATTTGAAAAGTGTTTTTCAATGGAAACCCTGGATTAAGCTACTTGAACATTGAGATCAAGATCTATAAGGATAGATCAAAAATACTTAATAGTACTTTCAAATGAATACATACCGTGACAAGATTTTGAAGGAGTTCAAAATAGATCAGCAAAGAAGGAGTTCTTGGCTGTGTTACAAGGTGTGAGTCTTGAGTAAGACTCAAGACCTGACCACGGCAGAAGGGAGAGAAAGGACGAAGGTCGTCCCCTATGCTTTAGACGTAGGCTCTACAGTATGCTATGCTGTGTACCGCACCTGAAGTGTGCCTTGCCATGAGTTAGTCAAGGGGTACAATAGTGATCCAGGAATGGATCACATGACAGCGGTCGAACTTATCCTTAGTAACTAGTGGACTAAGGAATTTTCTCGATTATGGAGGTGGTAAAAGAGTTCGTCGTAAAGGGTTACGTCGATGCAAACTTTGACACTAATCTGGATGACTCGGAGTAGAAAACCGGATTCGTATAGTAGAGCAGTTATTTGGAATAGCTCCAAGTAGTGCGTGGTAGCTGCATCTACAAGATGACATAGAGATTTGTAAAGCACACACGGATCTGAAAGGTTCAGACCCGTTGACTAAAAACCTCTCTCGTAAGCATAACATGATCAAACCCTAGAACTCACTGAGTGTTAATCACATGGTGATGTGAACTAGAAACTGCAATGGAACCTTCCTTGGAGCATCAGTTGTTGTGTTCGATGGACTCTCTGATCCAGCCAGTTTGGAAGCGTGGGCATGCAATGAGGCTTTGGCCTTGGGCCAGGACTTGCATGTTAAGCGACTTCTAATCGCCTCTGATTGTGCCGAAGTAATCACCAATATGAGTCGAGACACAGCTTTAGTTTATGCGCCAATTCTGCATGAGATAGCTATTCGCAGAAGGAATTTTGAGCATGTTCTCTTTCGTCATGAACCGAGGGAATGTATTAGTGAGGCTCATAGATTAGCTAAGGCCGCGTCGACTCTTGACGTGGGCCGCCATGTGTGGCTAGGGACTGTCCCGGACATTATTTGTATTCCAAACTCTTTGAACTTTGAATAAATCCCTAGTTACACCTCAAAAAAATATATGGAAAATCCAATATCTCTTCTCTTTCCGTTGGCGCCGCTACCTGTCCGTCCCATCTCCGATGGCCTCTAGGCCATGGAGGTGCGGAGGATCCCGCCCCCCCCCCCCCCCCGGCGGGAGGGATCTCGTTCTCGTTCTTGTTAGAGTCAGGTTTTGGTTGGGTCTGTGTGGGGGTAGCGATGTCCCTTAGTAGGAATAATGTCTTCCATGTTCTACCCCCGTCCTGATGGTGCGTCTAGCATCGTCAGAGGGCGTGTGGAGGTTTGTCTCCGTCCGACCTTGCGGGATTCGGTCGGTGCTGGACTTCTATGGATCTATTTGGATCCGGTCTTCGTTCGTCTTCGTTTAGGTGTTTGCAGGTTTGATCCTTCTGATCTACAACTTCCTTCATCGGCGATGGTTGCTACTCTGGTGTGCCGGTCCTATGGGGTCTTAGCACAACGACTTCCCGACTGTCTACTACAACAAGGTTTGCCCGGCTCCGGTGAGGGAGGCGCGATGATGGCGGCGCGTCTTCGGCTTGCTTCAGTGCTTGGAGTCGTCGCCAGGTGGTTCACGGACATGGTTGTAATTTTTATTACCTTTGTTGTTCGTTGTACTGCCATGATTAAAGATGAATAGATTGAAAGTTTCTAAAAGAAAGACAAACAGAGGGCCTAATGTCTTGGAGATCCATATGTCCAATCTAAACATCGCCCATCATGGATTACCACTGCCACCATGGCACCACCGAAGAAAGACGTGAGCAACCTTCACACCCAAATCTGGAAGAACTCCATTGCAGACCACACTGCTTTGTGAACCGATTAAAGGGCCCGCCGGAGACGACAAAACCGAGTCTTTGTGGCACGTCAGTCGGGGATCATCCCCAAGTCTGCCAGATCTTGACGACGTCATCTTCATCCAAAGTGACCGGAGAAGAAAAATGTCGCCACAAGCCGCCATCCGCGCACCACGCTCCAAGACATGCACATACTCTGCACCAGCCGACGCTGTCGCCCGAGAAGACCCTAAGCACCAGCCACCACAAGCTAACATCATCAAAACTAAAGTCCGACGAGACACAGAGGCTACCTGTTTCCGGCGCTGCCGATTGAAGCATCACTAGGGTGGGGAAAAAGCAGAGCCAACTTATTCCGACGCGGTGTTGATTCCACCACCAATGCAACACCTCCGAGAAAAACTAAGCCTATCCTATCTAGTAGCCTTAACGAAGTTGCCGGGGTCCCCAGTCCCTCAGGCCACCGGAGTGGCAGTCGCAGGGGCTGAGGACCTGCAACCACGCCGATGAAGAAAGGCGGCAGAGAAGGTCGCCTCTTGATCGCCTATGCGAGGCGGTTCACGAGCGAAAATTTTAAAAAATCCTTATCTTTGAGAATTAAGTTTACCGTGACCCATAGATCTCAGAATATGTTTTACATCTCACACTAAATATAATCAAGGCATCTTATAAGTTCAACCATAGAATCCCAAAACACCAAAAATGCGGACCTAGTCTTGGCCGAACCTCTCAAGTCGTATGTTCTATCTTCACCCCCATATATTTTGGTGTTTTGGGATTAATGTATTTTGTTTTTTAAACACTCTCATATATTAATTAATTAAAATTGTTACCACAGTCACTCATTACAGCATACGCCACACAGGGCGGAAAAGTATTAATAATGACCCCACCCGTACTATTATCAAAACTAAACTCCGCCAATCCTACGCGCCATTTTATCGGTCCGTCGATTAATTTTATACACTTTAAATCCTTTGAAAAGCTTGGATATGCTCGGTGTCTCCTTTAGATCAACGAATGGGAACCTGATAAGTTTATCATTTGAAAGAGAAGAAGCCGGAATAGAGCAACCAGTCTCCAAAATGATAGGTTTATGAAGAGTACACCAATATAGGGACCGGCAAGGCAGACATGCAATTCCACTTCTACAACACTGGTGCAAAGTACAAAAAAAATCCCACGACGATATGATGCCCTCTCCACATGAGTCTGTGGCAAGATACCCCCTTCCCTTTGTGGTTGGCCATCACATCATCATTTGGTCGACAAGACAAAAATACGACCAATATTTTTTTACAAAAGGTGCAAAGGCCGAGACAGAATCCTTCCTTAGCAAAAATTAAATCATCTCTTAGATTCCAAGGTCTCCAGAAAATGAACATGATTTGCTCACGTTGCGGCGAACTAAACTGATCTAGTAGAACAAGCAACCAGTCCCGTACCGTATCCTCGAAGATCTCTTCCCTAGGGATATTCCAAGTCTTCTCTCATAGCCATACCTAGGGCCCTAGCCTTAGGGCAATTGACTAGAGCAGGAAAGGTGCTCTCATCTTCCACACCACAAATAGAACACATACATAGAAGAGCTTGATGGTGCGTAACTCCGTTAACTTGGACCGCCAAGTTGTTAGTCATGGCTCGCCTGGCCAATATTTTGATCATCTAGGGAACATTGACCTTCCAAATAGTATTCCAAAGCCTCCTTTCCCCATTCTCGACATCACTAGATTGCCCTAAATCTTCGTTGCATCCTTCAAGTTCAGCACTTCTCAACGTGCTAGGCAATAAAACCGCCATCCCCCGACGATTGATTACACATCTTTAGGATCTCCTCCACATCATGCGGATAAAACAGGAGCCGGATCAAATTCTCATTCATTCTCCTTGCAGAAAACTTTAGGCAAGAAATCCTGGAAAGCCGCTTATCTCTCCAAATACTACCCTCCAAATCAAGCTCTCAAGAAAATAAATCGAGCGAAAGCTTCGTGCTTCGGTGCCGGTGGAGGCGACATCCGTGGTTGCCGCTTTCCTCTTGAGGAAGTCGCCGTGGGTCTCTTCCCAAGGCCAGGGCACCGAGTGAAAACCTTGGTCAATGGACTCGAGCATGACCCTTTTGGAGGCGTTGTTGTGGAGCTCAGATGCCGGCGGTCAGACCCTACGGTCGGATTCAGGCCAATGTGTGCTCTCATCGGACAACGTCTTCGTGTCGTTTTTTTGGGGTTCAATTTCGCTTGTCCTATTTTATTTTGATCCACTTTGTTTGA
The DNA here is from genome assembly GCF_002575655.3 of Aegilops tauschii subsp. strangulata. Classification (NCBI taxonomy): domain Eukaryota; kingdom Viridiplantae; phylum Streptophyta; class Magnoliopsida; order Poales; family Poaceae; genus Aegilops; species Aegilops tauschii. The sequence continues at coordinate 495,516,979 of NC_053039.3, forward strand.
GGGTCACCTTACTACCTTGTATCATTTGACCGTGTACCATGTTCGTTGTTTTATAAATAAAACGGGACGAAAGGCTATTTGAAAGAGTAACCACGCAAAATAGTTAGTGTCGTTTCAAATTTACGTTGGAGTAAAGGTGGCTGGACAAGCATACAATTGTTGTGTACAAGAAGAGCTAGCCATGCATGCAGCTGCTGTGTACGAAGAAGAAGAAGAACAGCATGAAGAGGAGGAGAAAATACATCTGAGTACAAGAAAAACCCAACCTCACGTACTCATGTGCTAGCACACGACACACATGAACAATATTTGCAAATTTACAAATGTGCACTTCTCCGTACTACATGCATCTCGATACAACAAGCTGCTTTGTGGTTATAGTCTAAGCTCGTACACGGATAGTGTCGGGGGGATGAACCCCAGGCAGGCAACGGAACCCGGATTCTTTTTTAAAAACAACGGGCCAGCATCGCCCCTCGATCCGGTTCGCGCTTGGCCGGGTCGCTCAACCCGGCCAAGCTCTCCAACCCGGCCGGACTCCTCGACTCGGCCCCAACAACCAAGCTCCAGACTTCCCCAACAAGCCAGCACCGCCCTTGGCGTGTTCTCCAAACCCGGCCAAGGGTCAGCGGCCGTCCAATCCCAGCCGTATGATGGGACGAGTCTCCACCAACTGATGACCGAAGCCACAGTGCCCCGCCCATGCCTCTGGTCAGCCGAACGAGGCAACAGTGCCCCCCACCTACCCGCTGACCAGGGTTGGCGTGGCAACAGTGCGCCCGGCATCACCCATGACGCCAGCAAGCGGCGACCTGACGGAGCGCCACTGTAGCCGACTCGACTCGGCCACGCCCTGACAACCGACAAGACGACACACTGTGCCCCTAGGCGCATGGGGCCTGCGCTCGGGGAACCCGGCGGGCCCCAGCACCGGGTTCCTGGACGCTGACAACCCGCCCCTACGGCCTTGTAACATTACCTTTGTACCCCTGGGGGGTTGACCTATAAAACCCCCCAGGAGCCCTCATGCATACGGGCAAGAAAGCGATACCACACACCCATCCACCCACTGACACGTCTAGCAAGCAACACCCGAGGAGAGGGAGCAGCCTAAGCCTTGGCCCGACCTCCTTCTTCCTCCATACAGCTCTAGGAGCAACTCTGTACTGTTGCATATAAACCACACTCGGCAGGACTAGGGGTGTTATCTTTCCGGAGAGCCCCGAACCTGGATATGTCTTGCGTCCCGCGCTCGCTCATGCCGACCTCGCCTCTCGAGCCACCAGTGCCCTTGAGCCTCCTCCTATATTTAGCCATCCCTTGGCATCTGCCGTGCGCCCACCACGACAGTTGGCGCCCACCATGGGGCAGCTCGAGGTCCTGGCCGGGAGCACGCTTCAGACGGGGATCTTCTCCGACTCCAACGAGCCCGTCACGCTGACGGACGACGTCATCGACGCGCTCGCCGCCTCCTTCGCCACGCGCATCTCCGACGCGCCTACGGACGACGAGTACCCCGCGAGGTACTTAGCTTTTCCGACTCTCCGCTCTCCGTCAACGACGACGCTCCCGCCGGAGCGATGGACCTCTGCGTGGAGGTTTTCGTCACCTACACCAGCGCCTTCTCCTCGTCAAGCGCGGCAAGGAAGGCCGCCGAAGCTAAGGACGAGGCGGATAGGGCCGGCTCGCCCAACCCGCTGCGCGCCACGATGCAGAGCCTCCGCGTTCCCATCGGCACCAACATCGACGCCTCCAACATCGCCGAGGCCCGGACTCGTCTCAACGAGGATCGCCAGCGCCTGCTGGACCTCACCGAGACACTCGCCGCCATGCAGCGTCGCCTCGACTAGGCCCAGCTGGAGCGCGACGCCGCCTACGGCTTCACGCCTACCGCCCCCGAGCCAAGCCGGGTCGCCGATGTGCGAGCCCGGGGTGGCGTGATCGGGCGCGCCTTCGACGCCCTCCCTCCTGTCTACGAGACTCCCGTGAAGAACATGCGTGCTGCCCAGGCGGCCGCGGTCGGCCTGGATCAGCTCGCGGGCGAGGAGCTGCAGGATCGCCTCAAGAGGGTGAACGACCTCCTCGTCACAGCCAACGCGCAAAAGGACCGCCTCAACCAGCTCGCCAAGCCGGCCGGATCCGGCTCCATCCGATTCGCTGGACCCGGCGACAACCAGCACACGGCGTCTTCTCCACCCGGCGAAGCGCACTCCGGCCGCACCCGGACCCGGCGCAACCCCTCCCCGACGGCTGCTGGCGGCTTGGCGGACGAGCCGGCCTCAGAGGCCCGGCGCCGCCTCGACCCCCTGCTCCAACCCGACCGATGTCCGACTGCGATCGACCCGGCCCCCGCGGCGCGGTCACCGACCGGCTGGGCCCGCGCGCCATCGACGACACCGACGCCCGTCACCGCCTCGACCGACTCGCTCTCTCCCAGGAGCTGGAGGAAACCGGCCCGGTCGGGCCGGCTTGCTTCGGGCCACGCATCCGAGGCGAGCCCTTCACCAAAGGGCTCACGCTCCCCCGCGACACCCCCAAGTACAACGGCACCGTGAAGCCGGAGGACTGGCTCACCGACTACACAACCGCCATCGGCATCGCCGGCGGTAACCACCGCCTCGCCATACGCTACGCGCCCCTCATGCTCCAGGGGTCGGCCCGCACCTAGTTGAACAGTCTGTCGGCTGGCAGCATCAACACATGGGTCGACTTCGAGCAAGCCTTCGTGCGCAACTTCACCGGCAGCTACAAGCGACCCGGCCGTGCCAGTCAGCTCACCATGTACGTGCAGGGGCCGGCGAAAACCGGCCGCGAGTACCTCACACGCTGGACCGAGCTCCGGAACAGCTGCGAGGTCGTCCGCGAAGTCCAAGCGATCCAGTACTTCGTCAACGGGTGCCGAGACGGCACCCTCCTCAAGCACAAACTCTTGCGCTCCGAGCCGGCCACCATGGCCACGCTCATGGTAACGGCGGACAAGTACGCCAACGCCGACTCCGCCATGAAGATCCAGGTGGCACTGGATGAAGCCGGCAAGGCAAAGCCGGTGCCGCCTCCGAAGCCGGCCGGCGAGGGAAGCCGACAGCAGCACAACCAGCAGAACAACAAGCGCAAAGCCGATCAACCGGCTCAGCGCTACGACAACCGGCTCGTCGCGGCCGCCGAGCAGGCGCCCGCGGCCGACCCGGCCACCAAACGCCGGAACACCGGTATGACGACATGGCAGCCCGCCATGAGCTTCGAGGAGATGCTTGACGCTCCCTGCAAGCACCACAGCGGCGCGAGGCCGTCCACGCACATGCTCCGACAGTGCGCCGTCACCAAGTGCATCGCGAGGGGCGACATCCTGCCTCCTCCGGCTCCGGCTCCGGGAGCAGGGCAGCCGCCTCCGCCTCCGCCACCGCCACCGGCTGGCGGCGCGATGCGCGATGACCCCTACCCGGCCCAAAACGCGACTTACGTCGTCTTCACCAGCCTCGGCAATGACAAGCGCAGCGAACGCCTCCATCGGCAGGAGGTGAACACCGTCATCCCGGCCAAGACGGAATACATGCATTGGTCGGAACGCCCGGTCACCTGGACCCCGGAGGACCACCCGGCCGTCATGCCGAACCCGGGTGGTTACGCCCTCGTCCTCGACCCTACTATCGTCGCGCCCCGGCACACGTGCAAGTTCTCCCAAGTTCTCGTCGACAGCGGCAGCAACATCAACATCCTCTACCGCGACACCATGACCAAGCTCGGCCTCTAGGCCAAGGACTTGGAGCCGACCCAGACAATCTTCCACGGCATCGTTCCCGGCCTCTCCTGCTCCCCGATAGGCCGGATCCGGCTCGACGTCCTGTTCGGCGACAGCAGCCACTTCCAACGCGAGCCAATCTGGTTCGAGGTGGTGGACCTGTCCAGCGCGTACCACGCGCTGCTGGGCCGGCCCGCGCTCGCCAAGTTCATGGCGGTCCCCAACTACGCCTACCTGAAGATGAAGCTGCTGGGTCCAAAGGGCCTCATCACCGTCACTGGCGACTACCGCAAGTCCCTGGACTGCGCCCGAGACGGCGCCAAGCTAGCCGAGTCGCTGTCATAGCCAAGGAGCGGCGCCAACTCGACCGGATCGTCGCCCTGGCCCAAGAAGCGTTAGTCGCGTAGATCCCGACTGAGGAGCCGGCCGATGAGGCCGCGTTCAAGCCCTCCAAGGAGACCAAGAAGGTGAAGCTAAACCCGGAAGACCCCAGCTGCAGCAAGTACGTTGTCGTGGGCACCCGCCTCGACAGCAAATAGGAAGGCGAGCTCGTCGACTTCCTCCGTGAGAATCGCACTACAAAAAAAAGAAACTGCCGTGATGATACGTGTTTGTCACAGCAGGTCACGTTTTCTGTCATGCATGTACATCCATGACAAATTTATGACAGAATCAAGATAGTCATACCTGTGCTGTCGTAGAAGTGTTCCATGACATTACCAAAATTATCATCACGGAAGTGTCCACTTCCATGACGATAAATTGCGCGTCACAGAAGTGCTTTCATCAAGGGTGACCGACACGTGGCATCCACCGTAACGGAACGCCGTTAAGCTATCGGGTCAGGTTTTGGATCCGATAACCCGTTAACAGCCAGGAGCAATGGGGATTTTCCACGTGTAAAATTCTGATTGGCTGACGGAAACACGTGTCAGCTCCGCGTTGGCACAGGTGTCACTCATCCAATGGGCGAGATGCGCCTATGATATGCTGACACGTGGACCGGCCCAAAAGTGGCCCATAAAGTTTAAATGGGCCAACCCAACTAAAGGCCCACAAGATTTTGCGGTCCATAATGGGCCAGCCCAGCAAAAGGCCCATGAGATTTTTCGTATCATAATGGGCCGGCCCAGCTAAAGGCCCACGAGATTTTGCGGGCCATAATGGGCCGGCCCAGCTAAAGGCCTGCGAGATTTTTTGGACCATAATGGGTCGGCCCAGATAAAGGCCCAACATTCTCAGTTAAGGCCCGTATGGCTAGTGTCAAATCGGCCCATCAACGGCCTGTCCTAAACTTGTCATCATCGTGGCCCACGATCATTTCTGGCCCGTTAACAGTTCGCTAAGTATATGGGCCGAATTACGGCCCGGTGTATTTCCGGCCTGTTAAAGGTCCTACTTCATTTGGGCCCATTTACAGGCCATTGAAACTTTCGGCCCATAAACGACCGTGAAGGATTTGGGTCATATTCGGCCATGTCTGACATTCGGCCTATTAGCGGCCCGCCATAGATTTGGGCCACTTTCGGCCTGTTGTGATTTTCGGCCTGTTAACGTCGGACGAAATCGATGGGCCATATGTGGCCCAACGTCACATCGGGCCCATTAACGACCCATATAAAAATGACAATAATCTAGCTCGACCGAACTTTCGGCATGTTAAAGGCCCGTGTATTAGGTCGGCGCATTTACGACCCGTCCGAATTTCGGCCTGTGAAAGATCCGCATCGTAAATGGGCCCAATCTCACTTTCGGTCTTTTAAAGGCCCATGTTTTTTATGGGCTCGAGATATTTACATCTGTAAACGGCCTATTGTTACTGAGGGCCCAAATTATGTTTAGGCCTGTTAAAGGCCCACTATGGGCAGAGGCCTACCAGAAAAATATGAAATCTTATGCTGATTTAGGCCCAGATATTTTTAGTGGGCTACATGCAAATTTCGGCCCATAGTCATTTTTAGCCCAATTGGAATGGGCCCGACGAATGTTGGCATGTTGGGCTCCTACGAAGCTTTTGGCCGAATACATTACTAAGATAAACCTACACTATACAAAAATAGCGTCGTAATTATTGCAGCCTTTGGCAGCAGCATAAATGCTGTATCACAACGAAAGGCCTGTTGGCATATAGTTTACAGTCCTTGTAGATAAAAGCACCATGAGATGTATAGAAGCACAGATCATTTAACCTGAGTGCTAATGTTTCAGGCTGTAGAATCTGATGGTGCAGCACGATCTTCACCTTTTTTCCGCCATTGCTCTTGAACAACGAAGCGAATGTTTGATAGTCTGGTTTCAAAACCATTCATATCTTGACGACATTTGTCAACCACTATTCTTGTTTCCAAAACGACGTCCATTAGGGATTGGACTTGTGTCTGGAGCACAGATATATCACTCTGTCTAGCAGGAAGATTTCGTTCAGTAAGCGATTTGGACGAGGTTACCTTGACAACCAACCCAGAATTACGCAGGAAGGTGCTTTTTGCACTGTTAGTGGAGAGATTCTGACGCACTGCAGCAAGAGGTGACATTGTGCCTGTGGTAGCCTCGTCACCTTCAGGTGGTTGTGGCTGTTCAATCATTTTTTCCATAGCTTCCTGAAAGTTTGAACTTGTAGATTAGTGTACCAGATAAGTTACTAATGAGACAAAAACAAACAAAGTAGGTTACACGTTTATACATAACTTATTTTGGTGAACTACTGTAATACATTAGCATGTATTGTAGTGCCAACTACATAATAAAATCACTTTCGGAACATATGTCCATGTAGCATGCCTATTGTATTGTCTATTTCCTCACATTCGTTGACATCTAAGGATAAAGAGACATGGTTTAAAGTAGGATGAACATAGTATGACATCATTCATATCATGGGCAAACAGATATAAAACAAACATGCTATTTTATCACTATGTGCGCACGTGAACATAACAACTAGAATACAGATCAATACCAAAAGAATATCCTTCATCTCTTTTAAACCATGTAAGGTGAAATGATACGTTAAGACAACTGTGTGTAAAAGTGAACAGAGTAACTGACATTGGCTGCAAACCAAGTAGTTAAATGAACACATCACAGTACCAATCAGTTCAAAGGCAGGAGGAGTAAGGACTTACAACAACGGCTTGAACTGGTGTGCTCATGCCCTTCATCTTGCTGGTGTGGCAATCCTTGAAGATTTGCACTGCATTCGGTTCAGGTTCTTTTTGGTCCGCACAGACTTTCCTCTGTATTTGGAACAAGTCAATATAGATACGATAATATGGCACAGAAAAAAGAAGGAAGTAGCAGCTATTTACAAGAGCCTCGCAGTGTGCAATATAGCTACGAGATCCTGTTGTCTGTTGGAATTTCACTTTAGAACGGTTGTTCTTGTTCTTCAAACAGTTAGCCTAGAAGAAGATACACTTGTAAGACATATACATAAATACAAGTTCAATATGTGGTCTGATCAATACATATAGCCTACCTGATACTTTGGATCAGACTAGTGTTTAACGAGGGTTGTCCAGTCTTCATCTGTAATATATTCCACTGGAGATGTTTGGGCGATTTCATTGTTAGCCTTGCCTTCAAAGTGAGATTTTCTAAGGTGGTACCGATACTGTCGCAGAGCAGACTGAAAAACATGAGTGCATGCTTATTTAGTTGCATCATCTTTCGGATCCAACTTGAACCTCATCTGTTGAAAAAAGAATGTGAGTCTTATTAGGAGGAAGCTGGAAAGTATGGGACAGAGCAAGACAATATTACTAATTGCGATGAATAACATTACTTACGGATAAATGGTCAAGGAAGGTGTTAAACTGGGTATTGTCTTTCTCATTCCTGTACTGGATCCACGTTGGGAGGATACGTGCATGACACCTAACAGCAACGGCTGCCTCTGATACTAACTTGGCTGACTCTGTAGCATCACATGGCCTTTTTAAACCTGCCTCAAAATGGATCTCCATTCTTCCTCCTTTAGATTTTGTTAATCTGTCAAGCATTATCCCTGATGTCTGTTTCCGCTTGCGTCGTGGTGCTAGTTCAACAACGAATATGGAAAGTGTTAGTGTACATCAAACTGTGAGAGTACATATAAAGGAGCATGCAACTGCAACTTGACTCGGTCAGGTACCGTCTTGGTGTTGATGCTCATGAGGTTCATCTGATCTTGCCAAGTCCTGTTGTGTCAGCAGTGCTTCGGAAGTAGTGTTAGGTGTGAAGGCAGCTTGGGAGCTGGCCAGTTCCGGAGCAAACGAACGAGTAACTCGTTGAGATGCTAGTACAGTTGAAGCGGATGCTGCAGCTGGTGGAGCAGGTGATACTGTGTTTGTAGATTTAGCTGGTGGACTTGGACCTTCTACTGCACTATAAGTACCAGCAGAATCTAGATGGCCGATCCTTTTCCGTTTCACCCGACGAGTAACAACACTCCCTACTATATTATTTTCCTTGCTCTTTTTTGACTTTGCCATGTCAAGCCGTACCCACAACACAAAAGAATAAAATCGCTCTTCAGAACTCATTGATGCATGATACAGACAAGCAATACTTTGATGTAAGACAACCGTATGAGGATGGAATATGTAAGGAAAACAGGACGGCATGACATATTCACAGCTACGATGTGTAAACTAAGCAGAAGGATTTTCAAGAAAATAGAAGTGATGCAAGCTAGACACCATATGAAAGATGCAACCAATATTACTCTGCCAAGTTAAAAGTGTCTTGTCATAAGTGGCAATTCGAAAAATTAGAAGCAGTACAATGTAGAAATCAATGCAAGATGCAACCACTATCAAACTGCCATGTTAAAAGTGTCCAATCATGAGTGACTGATGCGGGATACACAACAACAGTACTTTGATGTAAGAACATGGTATGATAGATAGATGCAGTGTATTCTAGACACAGAACGCCATGTCATATGCACATGTATAACGTATGAACTCAGCAGGTGCAATTTAATCAAAATAGAAGAAATACAGGCTAGACAACATATGCAACATGAAACCAATTATCACACTGTCAACTTAGAGCAAGCACCCGCGATGGAGTACGGGAGATGAACTCATCATGTAGACTTGGGACTTCAACTTCATTAGCAATAGCAGCGGCAAATCTAGATAGTCTCTGTTTGCGTCGGTGCGGAGGACCACCAACATCCCCTAACTTACTCTTTTCCTTCCTATTTTCTGATATTGCCTTATGAAGTCAAAACCACAAGAAGATGAATAAAATTAGCTCTGCATAACTGGTTGATGCATGATACAGACGAACACTACTTTGATGTAAGGCAAGCATAGGATAGGAGGATGGAATATATACAAAAAAGACAGCGTTTCATATTCACACGTACGATAGGAGGATGGAATATGTATGAAAAAATAGTAAGCGGAAGGCATTTCAACAAAATTAGAAGAAATGAAAGCTAGGCACCATATGAACATGCAACCAATATCACTCTATCAGGTAAAAAGTGTCTCATCGTAAGTGCCATTTCAAGAAATTAGAAGCAGTACAAGCTAGAAGACAATGCAAGATGCAACCTACATCACAGTCCCAAGTTAAATGTGTCTTATGGGTAAGTGATCATTGCAGGTATAAGTTGTAAGCTACGCAGATGCAATTCAACATAATCAGAAGCAATACAAACTAGACATCATACGGAAAACGCAACCACATATAACAGTTCCAAGTTAGAGCAAGCACCTGTGATGGTGGAGTAGGGGAGATGTGCTCATCATGTACACGTATGTTCTAGAAACAGGAACATGTGTCATATTCACAGGCATTATGTGTAAAGTGAGCAACAGAGTTAGAAGCAATACAAGCTAGACATCATACGCAACATGCAACCACATATAATAGTGCCAAGTTAGAGCAAGCACCTGTGATGGTGGAGTAGGGGAGATGTGCTCATCATCTACACAGCTACGTTGACTGTCTAGCCTTGCGTTGTCTTGCGAATCTTGTTGGGAGGATGGCGGAGTAGAATCTGTAGAGAACCTCCGTTTCAGTTGCTCGGAAGGACCACCATCATCCAATGCCTTGCCAATTTCCTTCAGCTTTATTGATTTTGCATTGTGAGGTCAAACCGAAAAGAAAAAGGAATATAATTCGCTCTTCAGAACTCATTCATGCATGATACTGACGAACACTACTCTGATGAAAGGCAAAGTCATGATACGAGGATGGAATATGTACGAAAAAATGGACGGCTTGACATATTCACACCTATGATGTGGTAACTAAGCAGAAGGCACTTCAACAAATTAGAAGCACTGCAAACTAGACACCATATGAAAGGTGCAATCAATATCACTCTGCCAAGTTAAAACTGTCTCGTCATAGGTGGCGTTCATCAAACTAGAAGCAATACATGCTAGAAATCATATTCAAGACGCAAACCAATATCACACTGCCAACTTAAAGGTGTTCCATCATAAGTGACTGATGCAGGATACACAAGAAGAGTAGTTTCATGTAAGAACATGGTGTGATAGACAGATATAGTATGTACCAAAAACAGGAAAGCGTGTCATATTCACACGTATCATGTGTAAGCTAAGCAGATGCAATTTACACTAATTAGGAGCAATACAAGCTAGAAACCATATGCAACATGCAACCAGATATCACACTGCCAAGTTAGAGCAAGCACCTTGGATGGTGCAGTAGGGGAGCAGAGACTTGGACCTTGTAATGCACTATCAGTACAAGGAGAATCGGTACAGATGCTCCGTTTACATTGCTGCAGAGGACCACCATCATCGCCTTCCTTACTCTTTTCCTTCCTCTTTCTTGATTTTGCCTTGTCAAGTCAAACCCACAAGAAAAAGGAATAAAATTTGCTCTTCAGAACTCATTGATGCATGATACTGACGAACACTACTTTCATGTAAGGCAGCCGCATGATAGGAGGATGGAATATGTATGAAAAACAGGACGGCATGACATATTGACATGTATGATGTATAAAGTGTAAACTAAGCACAAGGTGCTTGAACTTGTTAGAAGCAATGCAAGCTAGAAACCATATGAAAGATGAAACCAATATCACTCTGCCAAATTAAAAGGGTGCCCTAACAAATGTATTTGACCAAATTAGAAGCAATACATGGCAACAGGCTAGAAATAATATGCAATATGCAACGAATAAAGGTGACTCATCGTAAGTGATTGATGCAGGATACAGAAGAGAGGTAGTTTCATGTAAGAACAAGGTTAACACATAGATGTAGTGTGTACCAAAAATAGGAAGGCATGTCATATTGACAGGTATAATGTGTAAACTAAGCAGATGCAATTTAGCCTAATTAGAAGCATTACAAGCTAGACACCCTATGCAACATGCAACCACATATCACACTGGGAAGTTAGGCACCTGTGATGGTGGTGTGGGGGAATTGCGGTCATCAACTAGAGAGCTACGTTGACTATCTTCATTTAGCCTTGCTGTTTCTTGAGAATCATGTGGGGAGGATGACACTGCACTCTTTAAACGAGTATGGCGTCTCACACTAACCCACCCGGGTGACTGTCTCATCATAAGTGATTGACGAGGGATACAAAAGAGCATTAGTTTGATGTATGAACATGGTTAATAGACATATGTAGTATGTATCAAAAACAGGAAGGCATGTCATTATCAAAGGTATAATGTGTAAAGTAAGCAGATGCAATTTAACCAAATTGGAAGCAATACAAGCTAGACACCATATGCAACATGCAACCACATTTGACAGCGCGAAGTTAAAGCAAGCACCTGGGATGGTTGTGTGTGGCAATTGAGATCATCAACTGCAGAGCTACGTTTACTGTCTCCAACTGCTGACACTGCATCCTTTAGAGCGCTGAAACGCTTAGTGCTTATCTTCGAATTACACTGGAGCGACTTCTGTCTTTTCTTTTCAACATTCATCAACACTGCGTCAGAGTCTGAAATACCCATGCATAAAAAAACAATAGTGTGAGTATGGGTGAAGTGTGTGCACAATTAGTAAAGTGTAAAGGTAGCAGATAGCAGGTCGGTGAGAAATAAATGGCGGGAGACATATGATAGCTCTACAACATGCATGGCACACTAAATTACTACAGGATTCTATGAAAATAACATTCGACTGAAAACAAATAGGTCAGTCCATTTTTTTTGCACCATCCGATGTACAAAGAACGGGCAGATCGCCTTCATCTACCTCCAGCCACTCAGTGTTGACGATCTTCCTCGAAACGGCAGCGACCACCGGCCCAGTCCCCTGCCCGCGCCCTCCCCTCGACCTCACCACACCGCCCCCCGACAATCCATTCAAGCCCTGCCGACCTCCAGATCAGGCGCAAGCAGCTCGTGCGCTCCACACCCCTATGATAGACACCGATGCGCCGCTTCCCCGGCGAACAGGCGGACTAGGTGCTCTGCGTGCCTAAGCGGGTGCTGCTTCTTTTAATTGTGGTTCGACTGACCCTGAATTGAAATCTAGGCGGGCTACTGACCTCTAGCAAAGGTGAAATAGTAAAGGGAGGAAACCTTGTGCATTTAGTATCACGAAGAAGATGCAGTAAGAAGCGCTCAACTAGTTTCCTTCGTGGGATGAATACGGTGTGAGCAGAGACGTAAGGTTTACACGAATAAGGGAAGAGGAGTACCTCTTTCTGCTAGCAGTGCTGTGTCCTCCTTCTGTTTTCCAACGATCTTCTTGTGGTTCGCTGGAAATGAGAAGTTGTGGAGGATGGTGCAGCCTTGGACGAACCCATGGCCAAGTTGTTGAGTGTGGTGCAGTGGCCGTCTGTCAGCGGCGGGGAAGCAGATCCGAGGCGGTGAACGACGGCGTAGCGGGAACAGCTCCGGTACGGTGGACGGTTGCGACAGTGGAGTGGCAGCAGTGAGGCGTAGGACGGCGTGGTCCGAGTAGTTTTGGAACGGCGCACGTCGGCGTCGGCGTTGTGGAGGCAGCTCTACATCGGCTTCAGCTGCTAAGTCCTTGAGGGCGTTGCGGTTGTGGTTGCGTTGGACGATGACGTCGCGGTACCAGCTCCGGCGTGATGGAGGAGGGCGACGGTGGATTGGGCGCTATGGGGTGGAGGACGGAGAAGGCTGGGGTTTCGCGGCTGGTGGAGAGGGCGTTTTGGCGCCCACGGAGTATGGATGGAGAAACGGAGGGAGGCGGGGAACTAAGGGGGAATAATGTTTCGGTTTGGGACGCGCTTGTTTGAAATTTGGGGAAAGTTACAAACTTTGCCCCCATCTAAAATTTCGGACATATTGCGGGTTGGGGGTAGGACAGTAATCTCAGGTGTCCCAAATGTGGGCGGGATAGATTTCGGCCGAGTGCATGGGTGTTTAGGCGCCCACGGCGTATGAATGCTTCTCGGAGGCGGTCGAGACTGGCGTCTTGGTGAAGTTACAAACCTACCCCGGTTTAGACCTTTGGACATCGGGCCGATAGGTTACACGGGAGGACAGTAATTTCCTACCACCAAACATTAGTCTCGCGCGGTTTCGGGTGACCAGAGGCCTATTTGGCACTTCGTTCAATATTGGGAGCAGAAGCATTAACGTTTTCGGTTCTCTTGAATTGAACATTCAGGATTTGTCAAACTTCACAAATCTTTACTCTTGAAAATCCTAAAGCTACGATTATTTTGGAATGGAGGTGGTACATTTGAATATACATTGTACACGAGTATATATTAAAAAATATGCAACTTACCTCAGTTCATGCATGGTTCCAGATATAATCTCCTTGGTTGCAAAAAAAAAGTTAGACATGCGTATGAATATATATAGCATGTTCAAACGCACAACAAAGATTGATGCCCCCTTTTACATCTGATTTACAAATGCCATTATTTCGGGTTCAAATAGATGAATGCACTTCCTATGAATTCGAATCTTCGAAACCCCCTTTATGTTGAATTCGACATGTATTCTATTTCGTAGCTAGCAATTTGGAATGTATCCATGCAAGTGACAAATGTATAAAGTGCTTCACACTAACAACATGGAGTGCTAATTAATGTTTATATATGAATTGCAAAAGCATCCATTGCCTGTATTTCAAACCGCTCTCACTCTATGGATCGATAATATGAAATAAACACATGCACATGCTAGAATTCAATAGAGTATGGGTGTCTGATAGACCGATTGTCGTCCATACGCAATTTGCAAAATTCATGATCTCATCCAAAAATAATAATGCCATTTATATTTTAATTTAATGCGTAGAACCGCCTTTTACACGTAGATGCACTATGCCTCGGCCCGTTCTCACAAACACGCTATATATCTCTCTATCTACCGCATAAGTGCATACACTTTATATGCATCAGCATTTCTCTTTCACACATGCTCACAATCTCTCTCGGGGTGTCGGGGAGTCTCATGCACATGCTCTCTCTGTATCTCTCTCTCTCTTTCTGACTACTATGTACCACTCTTTTCAGTAATCTCAGTTGGAAAACACTATTTCTCTCACGTGCATATATACACACGCACGGTCTCTACTAGCCCTCTATACGCACATATATGTGCCTACGTGTCTCCCGCACGCACATTATCTTTAGGCCTCTCTCGCACACATTGCCCCCCCAGACACACCTCTCTCTTAGTAGTTAGCAGATATGATTCCATCATATCATTCGGTAGGATATCCCTGACTGTTAGGCTGGATGGTAATACGAGACAAAGTTTTACCCTAGTTCGAACCCTTGCAGTTGAGGAAAAAGCCTACTCCTGGTACTGTATATTAGTGATAGGGGTGTGTACAAAGTACATGTGAATACCAGGCATTGTGCGTGTGTGTATACTATCGACGAACTAGCCCCAAGCTTCTATAACATACTGGGGGCCTAGGGTTACAAATCATATATAGTCGGCTTATCACCAGTGGGGATAGAGTCCTCCGCGACTCTGGTAGCTAGCTTCGTGTTGTACGCCGAGTCCTCCACATGGGTCTTCGTATAACGCGTCTCGATCCAACCTATGTGGCGCAGGATGGAACCGACCCATGAGTCCTCATGTTGACCCACCACAACTAGAAATGATGTGCCCACCACACCACACACGCAATCGGCCACTATGAAAATAAGCATATACAATAGTACAATGTTATACATGAAAGTTAATTTCATGGTGCATCCACCACACCATACAATAGTACAATGTTATACATGTTGACCCACCACAATTTGTTCTGCATTGTGAATGTTTATATATTCTCCTAAAATATTAGTCACGGGAAAGAGAAACGAAGGGCATATCTCTCCTTGTCTCCACCGGACATCCCCTCTTTCTACACCACTTTCACGTACGCACACAAACTATCTCTCGGCCCTCTAAAAGTATGCATGCCCACGACACATTCACGCATGACGGTCACTGTATTTCAAGCTAAAGCACTATACGGTCACTGGAGTTCAGAATATGCTCATTATAGTCACCGTATACATTCCCGTGGTGATCATACGGTATCTAGCTCACGATACGTCTCCGTATTTTCCTGATGACACTGACGGACTTTGCATTTGATGCGTGCTTCGTATTTTGTTGACGACACTTACAGTCATTGTATTTGAAGCGAAAGCACGATATGGTCACTGGACTTCAGAATAAGCTCATCACGGTCACCACATACATTTTGTCGTGCTAACCAACATGTGGTTGGATGGCTAGGAGGACAGTGGTTTCTCGAGCCCACCAGGGTTAAAGTCCAGGTGCTCGCATTTATCCTGGGTTAATTTCAGTATTTTCCGGCGATGTGCGTTCAGTGGGAGGAGACGTTCCACTCGACTACGAGGCACCTATGGTGACTTCGTAAAATCTCAAGATCATATGCTGGCCCACTCTCTCGAAGGTGCTCATAGGGGTAGGGTTTGCGTGTGCACGCTTATAGCGGTGAGAGCTTGCGCGTATATATGAGCCCTTGCGTCTGTACCGTGTTAAAAAAATACATGTCATGATTATACGGTCACTGGCTCACCTGTACTACTCCGTATTTTGTTGATAACACAATGAATTGATCAGTCAAACGTTCCACGTGGCGCAACTAGTGTTGCACCATCGGGGCACGTAACCGTGGGGCCCACCTGTCAGCCCGTATATGAAAGAAAGAAATGGTAGTTTGAGTCTGTACTTGTGTTAATAAAATACGGAGTACATTTTAGGGTGATCATACGGTCACTGGCTCACCATACAGCTCCGTAATTTGTTGATGGCATGATCAATTGACCAGTCAAACGGTCCACATTCAACAGCGCACATAGCCATAGGGCCCACCCGTCAACGCGTATATGAAGGACAGGAATGGTAATAAATTAGTGGTTGGTGGGTACTCGAAGTCGTGAGACCTCTGGTTGGCAGTCGCCGGCGGTGGGGGGGCGCGTTGATTGGGCGGTGGGGTGGGGATCGCCGGAGAAAAAGCTCGGCGCGGGGGTGGGGGCCTAGAGGGATGGCCGGTGCGGCGGCGGACCGGCGGTGAGGAGTGGTTTCGGGGCGGGCGGGGCGGCGTGGCGGCGCGGGCCGGCCACGGGGGGCGGGGCCCGGCGGTTCGGCCGGTGGTGGCTGGCGGCTCAGGGGGTGGAGTTTGATGATAAACTGCAGGCCCTTGATTTCGTATCCAACGGCTGGAAAATCTAATGACCAGAGATGAAAAAGTCAGTCGACTGACGTGTAGCCTCACCCCGCACGTACACATGCACGCATGCAAGACACGCACGCATGCAGGCGTGCAACACTGACACGTACACATAACGAACACACGCACGCATGCAGGCGTGCAACACTGACGCGTACACATGCACTCACGAACACGCGCGCGTACGCACACATGCATGCAACACTGAAACGTACCCTTGCACGCACGCAACACTCGCACGCCTGCATGCACACAGCACACGACACAAGACACACGCTCAACCTATACGTGCATCCATCCTTTGTTAAGGACATGGATTGTTACGTGTATTAATCAATCTTATCTGTGATAAGCAGAACATTGATGTTTTGTAGCGGTCTTTATGTCTAGGTTTGTATCTCTATAGTCCCTCTCACACACACCCACGTAGGTGGGGACGTGCACGTAGAGAAGAGGTGCACGCACGGCGCACGTACTCCCGTCTCTTTCCCAACCACACCCACGCGGGTACACGGTGGAGCTCATTTCTGTACGAAAAGGCAGCCCACGTGGTAACTTGACACGTGTACTGGTTGTCCACTAGATGGAGGGAGGATCGTCTACCACGGGTGAACAAACAAATTGCGACTTGACGCGTTATGTTAAATAAAAAAGAGGCAAACCATGTGGGGCCTACCTTAGAGGCAAGGCTCTATACACTAGAGTACTTTTAATGTGTCCCGTCAACTTGCAGAACGAGGAGAAGCTTGCTTAGTACACCGTCTCCCCCGCCCATGGGCGCGGTGGCTCGCAGGATGAGGTGAAGCTTGCTTACTACACCTTATGCCCGCTTCCTCGCCCACGCGCGGTGGCTCGCAGGACGACGAGGAAATTTTACTAGTACTTCCTCCGTTTACTCCTCGTCCCTACTACCTTGGTTAGAGAGATTATCATATTGTTTGGAATATATATGTCCTTTAGTACTCCGTCCATTTACTTATACAAGGCCACTATAAAAAAATACATTTTGCATCTATACAAGGCCACAAATAGTAATCGGGACAAAAGTTACTAGTCCCTCCTTTCCAGTTTATGGCTCAATTTCAAAATCTCTCCAACCAAGGTAGACGGTGAGTGGTCGAATTAATTTCGTACTCCTAGTTTGCACAAGTAATTAGTACGCTCGTTTTTCTCAAGAAGTTATGTTTACCGAGGCATTAATTAGAACGAATGCATGAATGACCACTAAATTTCCATGAACTTCTACATGCATTGGTGAGTTTTCTCTTGATACTGCTTGCATCGGGTGATCTAACGCACCTCGAAATCCAACATGTGATGGTACTACTACTAGTAGTAGAATTGAGACTTATAAAACGGAAAAACGAATGTTTTTTAGATGAGCCCTATAAACCCTAGTGGGTACGTACTCCGTAAAATCAGATTTTCCCAAAACCAAGTCGCTCAACCTTTATTTGCCTGTTTCCCTTCCTGCCTCCTTGCCTCGAACAGACTATTCCAAACTCCCCTGCTTGCCGCGCGGGAAAAGACCCGCCCTCGCCTTTTTTTAGTCCGGGTTTGTATCGATGGATCGCGCGAAGCAGCAAAAACCCAAGCCGTGTCTTGTACTCCTCCGTCGACGCTCGCTTTCATGAATTCTGTACTTCCTGTCGCTGACATGTGGGACATATAGCAATTGGGTCGATGTGTCAAGCACCAAATAACAGTGCAGAACAGCAGGTGGGACGCACCCCAGTCGTACCGCCCAAGTAGTAGTAATAATGAGCAATGAGACATCAAATCACAATGCCGCAGCTTCCCAGACGGATGAAGCAACCATTATTTCACACTTCGGTTCGCCATCATCTCAAACCATGTAGTATTGCTTCTGCCTCAAGAGGGACACGCGCATCGCCTTGGTACATCATGACACGTGGGACCGCATGACAGGCCATGCTCCCCCGCCGATCGCTCGGTAAAATCACCTCATTTTTACTACTATACTTCCTCCGTATCGGTTTACATGGCATGCACGTCGTTCTAGGTTGAGAATTTAACTGGCTATATATGTGATGAACAGTATATGTTTAGAAACTACATCTGCTTAATAATCCAATGATATACTTTTTGTGACATAGTAACTCAGATTTAGTTAGTCAAATGGATGACCTAGAACTACGTGCACGCCCTATAAACCGAGACGTCTAAAAAAGCAAGACGGAGAGGGTAGTTCAGTACGTATCTTTTTAGATCAATATAGTCGGGATTCACCAAGGAGCAAAACCAAGTGGTAGGCTGCACCTGTCGTGTTGGCGTAGCGACTCAAGCAGGGCCAGTCCGCACACGAAATGGCGACACACTTAACAGGACCCCTTTGGCTGACATGTGGCTCATCCACCGTCTTGTTCCACGTGTGATGCACCAAATTATAGTTCGGAGCAGCGGTTGGAATTGGAGGCACCCCGGTGGTAGCGCCGCAGTAGTAGAAAATGAGCGATGAGGGGTCAAATCACAAAGCCCCACCTTTCCCGCATTAAGCTGGACGGACGAAGCAACCGTCATTTCACTCTAGGGCGCAAGAGCATAAAGAAAAGAGAAAACCAATGATGCGTGCGGCAGCTACCTAGGGCATCCTAGGGTAGGGGTCTCCACTACAGATCATTTTTTTGAAAGCACCTCCACTACAAATCGGCTTCTCCCTCGTTCTCTTGAAGAAAACCGATGATGCGTGCGGCGGTAGGGTTTGTAGGAGTACTACTAGGGCGTGCGGGGCCATGTCGTAGTAAACGGGAGAGGGGTTGAGTTCGAGTCAACGCCTTAAATATGTGTGGGTCGCTTGGTTTTAGGGGAACGAGGCAGCATTTTGGGTTCGGGGACCAGTGGAGATATAGTACGTAGAAAAAATTGTGGACGTAGGTTCGACCGAAAGGCAATGATGCATGGGCCCTGCATTTTGATATACCCGGGGCCGCGTGAAATTTGCTACTCTACTCAAAACTAGTAAGGTACACATGCATTGAACGCATGAGATTTCAAAACCAAATTATGAATAAATACACACTATAGCATGTAAAGCTTTGAGTCATATATGCATGATGTAGATGTTCGTTTAGTTCTTATAGTTCATCTCATTCAAAATCAATTAGTTTTATAAAAATGTTAAGATTCATGGGGTTGTGCAATGTAAAGCATAAAGTAAAAAACAAATAATGGCATTTCATTTAGAAAAATAATCAATTATGATACGGAAGATTCTAGAACAAAGGAGAAGTGCATGTGTTTTGAGGTTTGTGCATTATGCTTAAGTTCAACCATGGAGTCTTCTAAATTGTACATGTGGCAGATCTGGTGGAATGTTGATGATATCCAACGGCCAGTAGTGCTCGGATTTGCCATCTCTGCACTGTTGGATTAGCTTCATCCAGCGACCATCTTTCAAGTTATTCGCACACTATATAGTTCTTGTGCCATAGTTGCATGTCTTGGAAAAAAGCTAATAGTGGGTTGTACTAGCTATTTAGGAATATAAGATGTATACATGGAAGTTGTAGGGAAAGAGGTGACATGGAGTATCTCAATTCCTATGAGTAGGGATTGGAAAAGAGATGTCATTTGGTTGACATCGTAGGAACTTTTCTATTGAATCTAGAGATGACATATATCTCAATTCCTATGAGGAGGGATTAGAAAAGAGATGTAATTTGGTTCATATCATAGGAACTTTTCTATTGAATATACGCTAATGTTTATTTTCCTTTGAAATTATGGGAGTATAGGAATCCATTCATATGAACCAAGTGGCTCTAAAGCTATAGAAATGATATCATGTTTATTTCCTATGAAATGTGGAGTATATGAATCTATTCCTATGAACCAATTGGCTCTAAAGGAAAAACTCCTATAAAAATCATATAATATAGAGTTCCTATGATATTCCTCCACACCAAAGGTGTGACGCCCCCAATTCAATCATACACTAATCATGCACGCAAATGTGTACGATCAAGATCAGGGACTCACGGGAAGATATCACAACACAACTCTAAAAACATAAATAAGTCATACAAGCATCATAATACAAGCCAGGGGCCTCGAGGGCTCGAATACAAGTGCTCGATCATAGACGAGTCAGCGGCAGCAACAATACCCAAGTACAGACATAAGTTAAACAAGTTTGCCTTAAGAAGGCTAGCACAAATTGGGATACAGATCGAAAGAGGCGCAGGCCTCCTGCCTGGGATCCTCCTAAACTACTCCTGGTCATCGCCGGCGGCCTGCACGTAGTAGTAGGCACCTCCAGTGTAGTAGGAGTCATCGTCGACAGTGGCGTCTGGCTCCTGGGCTCCGGCATCTGGTTGCGACAACCAGGTAGAAGGGAAAGGGGGAAAAGAGGAAGAAAAGCAACCGTGAGTACTCATCCAAAGTACTCGCAAGCAAGGAGCTACACTACATATGCATGGGTATATGTGTAAAGGGCCATATAGGTGGACTAAACTGCAGAATGCCAGAATAAGAGGGGGATAGCTAATCCTGTCGAAGACTACGCTTCTGCCCACCTCCATCTTGCAGCATGTAGGAGAGAGTAGATGGTAAGTTCATCAAGTAGCATCGCATAGCATAATCCTACCCGGCGATCCCTTCCTCGTTGCCCTGTTAGAGAGCGATCACCGGATTGTATCTGGCACTTGGAAGGGTGTGTTTTATTAAGTATCCGGTTCTAGTTGTCATAAGATCAAGGTACAACTCCAAGTCGTCCTGTTACCGAAGATCACGGCTATTCGAATAGATAAACTTCCCTGCAGGGGTGCACCACATTACGCAACACGCTCGATCCCCTTTAGCCGGACACACTTTCCTGGGTCATGCCCGGCCTCGGAAGATCAACACGTCGCAGACCTACCTAGGCACAACAGAGAGGTCAGCATGCCGGTCTAAATCCTATGCGCGCAGGGGTCTGGGCCCATCGCCCATTGCTCACCTGCATGTTGCGAGGGCGGCCGGAAGCAGACCTAGCCTACCTAATACAAGAGCAGGCGTTCCAGTCGAATCCGGCGCGCGCCGCTCAGTCGCTGACGTCAAGAAGGCTTCGGCTGATACCACGATGTCGAGTGGCCATAACTGTTCCCGCGTAGTTGGTTAGTGCGTATAGGCCAGTGGCCAGACTCAGATCAAATACCAAGATCTCGTTAAGTGTGTTAATTAAAGTATCCGCGAACGCCGACCAGGGCCAGGCCCACCTCTCACCTAGGTAGTCTCAACCTGCCCTGTCGCTCCGCCACAAAGATCCACACAGAGGGCCGTCGGGACAAAGGTCCTTTCAGCCCCCAATCCGCGAATCACTCGCGGGTGCTCCACGAGCCGACCTGACTTTAGTCAGCACATGTATCATGTATAAAGTATATAGTATATACCCGTGATCACCTCCCGAGTGATCATGGCCCGATAGTATAGCATGCCAGACAGACAAGAATGTAGGGCCACTGATGAAATACTAGCATCCTATACTAAGCAGGTAGGATTGCAGGTAAAGGTAACAACAGTTGTAGCAAGGACAGGTTATGCATCAGGATAGGATTAACGGAAAACAGTAACATGCTACACTACTCTAATGCAAACAGTAGAGAGTAGAATAGGCGATATCTGGTGATCGGGGGGCTTGCCTGGTTGCTTTGTTGCACAGGAAGAAGGGTCGTCGGTGACGTAGTCATACTCGGTGGCATCAGCGCCGATCTTGGGGTCTACCGGGGGAAGGAGAGGGGGAAGAAACAGTAAATACGGAGCAAACAAAGCATCACAAAAGATAAGGAGGCAATACGCAGTGCCCCTAACGTGGTAGTAGGTGATACCGACGAAGGGGGAAACATCCGGTAAAGTATTCCCGGTGTTTTGCGTTTTCGGCCAAATGAACCGGAGGGGGAAAGTTGTGAGTTTGCTATGCTAGGGATGTGTGGCGGACGAACGGGCTGTGTATTCGGATTCATCTCGTCGTTCTGAGCAACTTTCATGTATAAAACTTTTTCATCGGAGTTACGGTTTAGTTTATATGATTTATTGAAGTTTTAAATGATTTTCTAAATTTTCTGGAATTAATATTATTTCGAAATAAAAGAATAAAATGCTATGGGTACACAGAGAGTGTACCCAGAGAGGTGCATATGTGGCTGTCAGCGGGCCCAGTTGACTCAGTCAACAGTCCAGTCAATAGTCCAGTCAACTGTTTGACTGTTGACTGGTCAAACTATAGATGGGGCCCAGGTGTCATTGGCACAAACACTTAATCATCATTTTATTTATTTTAATCTCCTGGATTAATCTAACAGTGGGTCCCGCATGTCATAAGAGTAATTTATCTAAAGGGTTGCTATTATTTTTGTAGTGTGGGGCCCTACTGAGAGTGAGGGTTAGGGGGCAGGGGAATTAGATTAATTACCTAATCTAATTCCCCACAGGGGCCCGGCGGCGGCTGTAGTAGCCGGCCAGCCATGGCTAGGCCGCACGCGCGCGGGCGCTGGTCGAAACCAGGGCGCGGCGAGGCCGACCGGCCGGAGCAACGGCGGGGGGCCTGGCAGGCGCGGCACCAGCGGGCGCGGCCACGAGCGAGGCAGGGCGGCATGCGGCCTCGGCGGTGGCTGAAGCCAGCAGCAGGCACGGGCGGTCGCGGGGCACAGCGGCAACAACGGCAACAGGAGGCACGAGCAGCAGCAGAAGGCAGCAACTGCACGGGGCTGTGCGGGCGCGGCTAGGGGCACGCAAGCGCGGCCAGGCGCGGCCTAAGCGAGGAAGGGTGCGCGCAGGAGCGGACGGCACTCGCGGCGGCAAGGCAGACGCAGGCAGCGGTGGGGCGCTGGCGCCGGTGAAGCAAGATGCAGACAGCGCGGGCGCGGGCCAGATGAGGGCCGCGGCCGGCAAGCAGGGCACGCGGGCGCGGCGGCTGCGAGCGTGGGCGGTGAGCAATGGTGGTGGCGGTGAGTGCGAGCAGCCGCGGCAGAAATACAATAGCAGGCCACGTGGGGGAGCGAGAGTGGGCGGTGAGGCGCGCGGCTGCAGGGCGCGTGCGGGCGTTGGGGGAGCGGAGAGTGGGTGGCGAGCAGGCGCACTGGCACGGTGATGCAAGCGTGCCGGCCAGAGGCTCGCGGTGTGGCCAAAGGACGCCTATGACACGACAACGAGCTTCGGTCGTGACGAAAACGGTGGCTACGGGAAAGAGTTCGAATACTAGGGAGAGGGTTTGCGAGCGGGTTCTCACCGGGGAGCACAAGAAAGGCTCGGCGAGGGACGGGAGCAGCAGACGGCGAGCAATTTGTCGGAGAAGCGTCGGTGACAGAAGGAGAGGAAGGAGCTCGATCCGCTCGATGTTGTGGCGTAGGTCTTGGGCTCGTGGTCGGAGTAGAAGCAGAGGGAGCAGGCAGAGCTCCTAGCGCAAACTCAACCGGCGAGGACGACGGTGGCCACGATGGGGAGGTACTCCATGGTGGCAGTTGCGCGCGAAGCGGCGGGTCTGGGGCGAGAGGGGAAGAACTACGAGGGAGAATGGACGAGGCTGAACCCTAGGGCGTCGGGGAGGGTCTTATACTCGCCGGGGAGCTCGGATGGCCGACGCGTGGCGATCCTTGGCCATGGATGCGCCCTCTCTGCCCACGAGGCTTCTGTGAACAGAGGAAGGAGCCGGGGAGGTGGGCTGGGCCGGTGTGGTGGGTTAAGGCCGAGGGTGGGTGTTTTGTTCTTTTGCTTTTTTTCTTTTCTTTATATTTATTCTTTCCTATTTTATTTTAGTGACATTTTATTTTAGTTTTAGTAAAATATACACTTAGCATCGAAACTAGTATTTCAATTTAGTCCATAGTCACAAAAAGTCTAGTCCCCAAATAACTTAGTTTGACATTTTATAAATTATATAAGGCATTTAATTAATGGTTTTTCTACTGTTTAAATCCTTATAGTTCATTTGAGCATTTTATAAAAGCTTGGTTTCTCCACCATAATTACTTACGATTTATTTGACACAACCCGAACATTTTAGTTTTAATTTTTGAAAACTTCTGTTGTTTGCCTTTAACTCAAATTTGAATTTGAATCATTTTGAACTAACGCGAGATTAACAACAGTAACCAGGGTGACGTGGCATCATTAATAGGTAATTACTGTAGCTTAAATACCCGGGCGTCACAATTCTCCTCCACTACAAGAAATATCGTCCCAAGATTTAAGAGGGGGAGTAAGGGGGGAGGGATTGGGTTACGAAAAATCTAACGGATCTTCTCGGTCTTGGTTGCTCTTCTTGAAGCGGTCGATCCATTATGTTGATGTCTTCATTGCTCTGCTTCAGGTCATCATAATGTAGTACGCATCCTTTCTTCGGGATCTTCATCGTACTTACGAAAAGGATAAGGGGTAGCTTCGAAAGGACAGACCTCTACAAGGTTGCTTATCTGGTAGATAATATCGGGGAAGGTGGCGAAAAGTAACTCTCGAATTGAAAATTAAGAAATTATCGAGAGCAAAGTAAGAAGGTGCAAAATAGAAGTTTCAAACGCATAGGCAATTATTCGACGCCTGTAACAGGGCCTGAAAAGGGGTTTTAGAGCAGCGGGAATAAGTATTGTGTCTGATACCAAAATAGATCATCTCTAGGAAGGTGACCCGGTCAAACATGAGTAATAACTATGGCAAACAGGAGTGTACAGGAGAGTCAGCTTTCGATCTTGTGGAACCGTGGGTTATGGGCCCACCATGTGTTTTTTTAAAAGTAGAGAGAGCGGTGACATCTTGCATGGTTAAAATAGCAGGGTATGTCAGAGGATAGCCGGTCAGTTATGTTGGTAACAACGTTGGTACCAAGGGCGAGGGACGAAGAGAACCATTTTCCTGCTCGTTGAACGAGGCGGACCAATAGGCAAAGTTCTCATCCATCGGTGGTTACCGGAATTTCATCAACAATAGAAACAGGGTCTTGCTGACAAAATTGTACACCGAGGTGTTTACATAAGCAGGAGAATAATACTGCTTAGATCATATAGATCACAAGAAAGGTTAAACCAAACAATGGAAAGGAAAATATGATTATCAGATTAAATAGAACAATGGAAAGGAAAATGTGTTTAAACACATATTTCAGGGGTATATCCTTCCCAAGGACAAGCAGAGCATGATATCCATGGCAGGATATAATGTAGAAAACCTTTTAGGTAAGAGAAGAGAAATTTCATGGCATTACCCATACAAAGGTGTTTGGATAATTGATAAGAAAAATTTAGCATTGTGCTTCAAATGTTTTTTATTGAAAATCGAAGTACCACAGACATGCTTCGAGATAGCATTGACATGGTCTTCAAGCAAGGTCGGACCTTGGATACTCAAAGGATTCACCAGGAACAACTTATAAAGCAAGCCATTCCATTTCCTCATGGAAGAATGGTTAACCTTGCTAAAAGGAAACTATAACATTAGGTCCTCCGGCCAGGTGTGTTAGGCATGACATCATCTTACCGGGTCATATAAAGACCAATGCTATGACTCTTGGAAAATGTCCCAACCATCATATCCGACTGAGATTCAGATCTGATTGGTGTTGGGATACCTCAGACATAGGATACCTGAGAAGAAAAGGTGCAACACAAATTGACGAGATGACAATGTAAGATTCTCGGGAAATTAACTATGGAAGCGAGTTCCGATACAAGAGTTCATTAGTAAACCATGGAGAGGATGAGGAGGTGGTTGATGGACTCGGCGACAATTCATCGAGGTTTCCAAAAGCTGGATTTCCACAATTAAGTGAACGAGGTGATAGCATCGGACACTTCTAAGTATATAATGAGGTATGTTCGATGAGAACCTCCACAATTAAATATTGAACGAAAATGCACCTGGAAATATGGACCAAGTAGGACGATCAAAGTTAGAATGGTGATTCGATAACGAAACTATCAGCCATTCACTTCGAAACAATAGGGTTGCTAGAGGTGTTAAATTTTCACAACAGAGTTCACTCAATACGGGGGCCAAGAAAGAATGGTGATGGCGAGAAGCATCACTACAACGAGAATTTCTTAAGAGGTGGTGAAATTCTCACGACATTCCTCACATAAAAGATGGTAATATTCCAAGGTAAGGAAGAACAAATGCTGGGTAGCAAGGAACTCAAGGTATAACACAAAACACGAACAAGTTTGTGTTGAACGGAAGGCAAGAATGTTGTCGATGACAACCCAAATCATCGAGGGCAAAGGGTGGTATTTCTCATCAAGATTTCGATAGATATCTTGGAAGACCTCAGAATGTTGATGATGATCACGACACATTTGTCGAGAGGTTTCAAGAAGATGTAACCGATCGGCGATGACATCAAGTCAACGGAATGATGAATCAAAAAGTTATTGGAACCATGGGTACGACACAAACTCGAAATCAAGCTTGCTGTTCAAGGACAAACAATATGACGAGGAAGATCGATTATAAGATTAGCTCATCATCGAAAATCGTGCTCCGGAAAGAAGGACCAGGTAGCACAGTTACAATTTAGCACGATAAGGATATAGCCAATCAGGATAGGAATGACTTGAAGGATTATTAAACACATAAGCAACGAAAATTACTTAGAGTTATCGTATCGGAGCTCGGAATCGATTCACTTATCGATGTTCTCGGTTGACGACAACCCAGAACCCGTGGAGTCACTATGATAGGGAAGGTACTACTCCATTAGAAATTCATAAGATATATCCTCGAGATACCATGGGGTAAAACAAGAAGGCCGATCAAAATAGAGGTTGGGCAGGCGTATTGATCTATAGAAGGCAAGTACTCTAACTTGTCCGAGAAATGGAATCAAGAAGGAAATATGGTCCGAACCACGGTTGCAAAAGACCAATTCCCATATATAAGATGAACTTATACCAAATAGGGTTTAAGAGAAGCATCCATGATAAGATCAGCATCGTGTCCATGGGCATGAAAGCAAGGTTCAAGGTCGACTTCCACTTCTCCAATACACATCTTCTCATTTATTGCTCCCAGTTAAGAATGTTTAGAGTTCGAAAGTTTAACTGGCGGAATACCAGAAGGTTATGACCCATGAAGACTTTTGGGTTCACAAAAATTAAGGAAGGTATATGTTCAACCCATCGGGGCATCTTAGAAACATATACCACAACTCCAGGAGTAATTCATACAAGCTCGAAAGTAGCACATCATTGAGAAAGCAGAGGATACAATTTACCCAAGGCATTATGTGTCTGAGGACGGCTCAGAAGATTATTGAATATGAAGGACGCTATCAGATAAAATCCAACAAAGCATCTGACAGTCCATAACAGTGTTAATCTGAGTACCGGCACAATCAAAGGAAGAAACAATGCAAAGGCACTAGATTATAGAAACAACTGACTAATTAAAAGTTCAGATGCAAAGGAACTTATGATTTCCAAATCAAGGGATCAGAAGCAAATGCTCTGATTAAGGATGGATAAGTTGCGTAGGCTTAGGGGTACAATAGATGGCAAGCCGATTGGTCGAGAACCAGCTCATGTTTAAAATGATGTCTGAGCCGAAAGGACAAATCCTGAGTATTGCGAGCGACTCAAAATGATAGTGACAAAGGATGCCAATAAGATTACTAGACTTATGGGATTAACCATAATGTAAGCAAGCAAGAATTTCAAGAGCAATAGGCTGCTGAGGATTTTCGGAAGATCGAATGGTATTTTGAAGATTGGTGACATACATGAATCAACTGGGGATGAACGAATTCTCAATAAGTGTGAGGTATTATCCGTAGGGGTATTCATGCGGCAAAGAATTGCAAGCAGTAAGCTCAAAGGATTCTCGAAACAATGGAGAGCGGTTCGTTGCACCTTGTAATAACAAGATCAATGGGATTGAATGTATGAATGGCAAGTGTACGTGGTTACCCATAGGGGTTTATCGATGGAAGGAAACTACAAAAGCAATGGCACAAAGTCTCGAGAGAACATCGGAGAGTATCTTCAAAATCCTTCGGTGCATCAACTAATCATCTGGAGTAAGGGGCTCTCCGGGAGGAAGTAGTTACGAGAACCTAGACTCAGAGTTAGTAAAACTCATTTAACCGAATAGAAAAGAGATCAGAGCCCCAGAGTATAGACGAGGAGTAAAAGATCCTAATACCACTCAATGGCGACGTGGGCTCGTAAGCCACACAACCATGTTAGTAAAAGTTTTGCAATGACTAGACTCGACTTCGGCCAAGGAGTTGGAAGGGGGATTCCTACAGGCAGTCGGCTATGATACCAACTTGTGACACCCCCGATTCAATCGTACACTAATCATGCACGCAAACGTGTACGATCAAGATCAGGGACTCATGGGAAGATATCACAACACAACCCTAAAAACATAAATAAGTCATACAAGCATCATAATACAAGCCAGGGGCCTCGAGGGCTCGAATACAAGTGCTCGATCATAGACGAGTCAGCGGAAGCAACAATATCTGAGTACAGACATAAGTTAAACAAGTTTGCCTTAAGAAGGCTAGCACAAATTGGGATACAGATCGAAAGAGGCGCATGCCTCCTGCCTGGGATCCTCCTAAACTACTCCTGGTCGTCGCCGGTGGCCTGCACGTAGTAGTAGGTACCTCCAGTGTAGTAGGAGTCGTCGTCGACAGTGGCGTCTGGCTCCTGGGCTCCAGCATCTGGTTGCGACAACCAGGTAGAAGGGAAAGGGGGAAAAGAGGAAGAAAAGCAACCGTGAGTACTCATCCAAAGTACTCGCAAGCAAGGAGCTACACTACATATGCATGGGTATATGTGTAAAGGGCCATATAGGTGGACTGAACTGCAGAATGCCAGAATAAGAGGGGGATAGCTAATCCTGTCGAAGACTACGCTTCTGCCCACCTCCATCTTGCAGCATGTAGGAGAGAGTAGATGGTAAGTTCACCAAGTAGCATCGCATAGCATAATCCTACCCGGCGATCCCCTCCTCATTGCCCTGTTAGAGAGCGATCACCGGATTGTATCTGGCACTTGGAAGGGTGTGTTTTATTAAGTATCCGGTTCTAGTTGTCATAAGGTCAAGGTACAACTCCAAGTCGTCCTGTTACCGAAGATCACGGCTATTCGAATAGATAAACTTCCCTGCAGGGGTGCACCACATTACCCAACACGCTCGATCCCCTTTGGCCAGACACACTTTCCTGGGTCATGCCCGGCCTCGGAAGATCAACACGCCGCAGCCCTACCTAGGCACAACAGAGAGGTCAGCACGTCGGTCTAAATCCTATGCGCGCAGGGGTCTGGGCCCATCGCCCATTGCTCACCTGCATGTTCCGAGGGCGGCCGGAAGCAGACCTATCCTCCCTAATACAAGAGCAGGCGTTCCAGTCCAATCCGGCGCGCGCCGCTCAGTCGCTGACGTCAAGAAGGCTTCGGCCGATACCACGACGTCGAGTGCCCATAACTGTTCCCGCGTAGTTGGTTAGTGCATATAGGCCAGTGGCCAGACTCAGATCAAATACCAAGATCTCGTTAAGCGTGTTAATTAAAGTATCCGCGAACGCCGACCAGGGCCAGGCCCACCTCTCACCTAGGTAGTCTCAACCTGCCCTGTCGCTCCGCCACAAAGATCCACATAGAGGGCCGTCGGGACAAAGGTCCTTTCAGCCCCCAATCCATGAATCACTCGCGGGTGCTCCACGAGCCGAGCCGACTTTAGTCAGCTCATGTATCATGTATAAAGTATATAGTATATACCCGTGATCACCTCCCGAGTGATCACGGCCCGATAGTATAGCATGGCAGATGGACAAGAATGTAGGGCCACTGATGGAATACTAGCATCCTATACTAAGTAGGTAGGATTGCAGGTAAAGGTAACAACAGTAGTAGCAAGGACATGCTATGCATCAGGATAGGATTAATGGAAAACAGTAACATGCTACACTACTCTAATTCAAGCAGTAGAGAGTAGAATAGGCGATATCTGGTGATCAAGGGGGGGCTTGCCTGGTTGCTTTGTTGTACAGGAAGAAGGGTCATCGGTGACGTAGTCGTACTCGGTGGCATCAGGGCCGGTCTCGGGGTCTACCGGGGGAAGGAGAGGGGAGGGGGGGGGGGAATAGTAAATACGGAGCAAACAAAGCATCACAAAACATAAGGAGGCAATACGCAGTGCTAGGTGTGCCCTAACGTGGTAGGAGGTGATACCGATGAAGGGGGGAAACATCCGGTAA
The DNA here is from genome assembly GCF_002575655.3 of Aegilops tauschii subsp. strangulata. Lineage (NCBI taxonomy): Eukaryota > Viridiplantae > Streptophyta > Magnoliopsida > Poales > Poaceae > Aegilops > Aegilops tauschii. The sequence continues at coordinate 495,547,541 of NC_053039.3, forward strand.
AGTATTCCCGGTGTTTCGCGTTTTCGGCCAAATGAACCGGAGGGGGAAAGTTGCGAGTTTGCTATGCTAGGGATGTGTGGCGGACGAACGGGCTGTGTTTTCGGATTCGTCTTGTCGTTCTGAGCAACTTTCATGTATAAAACTTTTTCACCGGAGTTACGGTTTAGTTTATATGATTTATTGAAGTTTTAAATGATTTTCTAAATTTTCTGGAATTAATATTATTTCGACATAAAAGAATAAAATGCTATGGGTACACAGAGAGTGTACCCAGAGAGGTGCATATGTGGCTGTCAGCGGGCCCAGTTGACTCAGTCAACAGTCCAGTCAACTGTTTGACTGTTGACTGGTCAAACTATAGATGGGGCCCAGGTGTCATTGGCACAAACACTTAATCATCATTTTATTTATTTTAATCTCCTGGATTAATCTAACAGTGGGTCCCACATGTCATAAGAGCAATTTATCTAAAGGGTTGTTATTATTTTTGTAGTGTGGGGCCCTACTAACAGTGAGGGTTAGGGGGCAGGGGAATTAGACAGGGGTCCGACGACGGATGTAGTAGCCGTCCAGCCATGGCTAGGCCGCACGCGCGCGAGCGCTGGTCGAAACCAGGGCGTGGTGAGGCCGACCGGCCGGAGCAGCGGCAGGGGGAACGGCAGGCACAACCGCGAGCGAGGCAGGGCGGCGCAGGCGGCCTCGACGGTGGCTGAAGCCAGCAGCAGGCACGGGCGGTCGTGGGGCGCAGTGGCAACAACGGCAACAACAGGCACGAGCAGCAGCAGAAGGCAGCAACTGCACGAGGCTGTGCGGGCGCGGCTAGGGGCAAGCAAGCGCGGCTAGGCACGGCCTAAGCGAGGAAGGGTGCGGGCAGGAGCTGACGGCACGCGCGGCGGCAAGGCAGACGCAGACAGCGGTGGGGCGCCGGCGCCGGTGAAGCAAGATGCAGACGGCGCGGGCACGGGCCAGATGAGGGCCGCGGCCGGCAAGCAGGGCAGATGGGCGCGGCAGCTGCGAGCGTGGGCGGTGAGCAGTGGTGGCGGCGGTGAGTGCGAGCAGCCGCGGCAGAAATACAGTAGCAGGCCACGGCGAGGCGCGCGGCTGCAGGGCGTGTGCGGGCGTTGGGGGAGCGGAGAGTGGGTGGCGAGCAGGCGCACTGGCACGGTGATGCAAGCGTGCCGGCCAGAGGCTCGCGGTGTGGCCGAAGGACGCCTACGACACGACGACGAGCTTCGGTCGTGACGAAAATGGTGGCTACGGGAAAGAGTTCGAATACTAGGGAGAGGGTTTGCGAGCGGGTTCTCACCGGGGAGCACAAGAAAGGCTCGGCGAGGGACGGGAGCAGCAGACAGAAGGAGAGGAAGGAGCTCGATCCGCTCGATGTTGTGGTGTAGGTCTTGGGCTCGTGGTCGGAGTAGAAGCAGAGGGAGCAGGCGGAGCTCCTAGCGCAAGCTCAGTCGGCGAGGACGACGGTGGCCACAATGGGGAGGTACTCCATGGTGGCGGTTGCGCGCGGAGCGGCGGATCTGGGGCGAGAGGGGAAGAACCGCGAGGGAGAATGGACGAGGCTGAACCCTAGGGCGTCGGGGAGGGTCTTATACTCGCTGGGGAGCTCGGATGGCCGGCGCGTGGCGATCCCTGGCCATGGACGCGCCCCCTCTGCCCACGAGGCTTCTGTGAACAGAGGAAGGAGCTGGGGAGGTGGGCTGGGCCGGTGCGGTGGGTTAAGGCCGAGGGAAAACAAGTGGGTGGGTGTTTTGTTCTTTTACTTTTTTCTTTTCTTTATATTTATTCTTTCCTATTTTATTTTAGTTACATTTTATTTTAGTTTTAGTAAAATATACACTTAGCATCGAAATTAGTATTTCAACTTAGTCCATAGTCACAAAAAGTCTAGTCCCCAAATAACTTTGTTTGACATTTTATAAATTATATAAGGCATTTAATTAATGGTTTTTCTACTGTTTAAATCCTTATAGTTCATTTGAGCATTTTATAAAAGCTTGGTTTCTCCACCGTAATTACTTACGATTTATTTGACACAACCCGAACATTTTACTTTTAATTTTTGAAAACTTTTGTTGTTTGCCTTTAACTCAAATTTGAATTTGAATCATTTTGAACTAACGCGAGATTAGCAACAGTAACCGGGGTGACGTGGCATCATTAATTGGTAATTACTGTAGCTTAAATACCCGGGCGTCACAAAAGGATGGTTGAAATTGCTGCAGGTGATACGAAGATGAATGAAATGATATATACAGGGTAATCTACATGTGCAATTTGGTACACGAAAACTCGGTAAAAGTTTGCGAGGTTCGAATTTTCAATAAAGCTATATGCACTGCATTTTGGAACGGAGGGAGCATACGGCAGTTGCTAACACTCACGTGGAAGATTTGTGTGTAGGAGGAGTGGCTGTTCTGTTAAATGACATGGCAAAACTGACACTGTCAGATGCCGATCTAACGGTTCTTACGGCGTTCGTCAGGAAAAGGCTTGTGGCGAATGTTTGTCGGATAATGATTTACGGACACATGCATTGCATTGATACGTGCCCCCCTCTCTCTCACGCACACGTACCCTCCCGAGTCCTCTCGCACCCACCGTCTATCTGCAGGTAGACGTCACCCACATATGTGCTCTTCACACCCTACCCTCAAAACTTCTAAAAAACAAAAGACGTCGCACACATTTTATTTTAGCTCACATGTCACACACTTATACTATTACTCTTGTGGCGAACGTTCTCTGGGCATAGTATATTGTACTCTCACGAAGAGAAGCGGTGCACGCACGCACTAGTTCTCTCACACCCACTCGCGGGTACACGTAGGAGCGCATTTTTTTGAAGCTGGTACAACAAAATCACTCCACTACATATATAAGCAGGAGCCTTAGCGCTTGCTTTACTAGGGTTCCTCTCGTTCACTCTCTCATGCTCTCCAGATCTAAGCAAGACATAGGTGGCCACACTCTCTCTTAGCTCACGGCTGGTCACAAATCCGGCCGGACAACCTCGTTCACGTTGTCGTCGGCGGCGAGGGAGGAGACCAACAGCTGCCCGCGCGTCCTGATCGGCGGTCGTGCCGTTCTCTCCGAGAGAGCGCCGGCTCCGGAGGGCCTCCGACCCCTTCTTCCTCCCTGCGGTATTGTGGCCAAGATGCGGCCTCCCGACGCCGTCTTTGCCACATGCCGACGACCCTCAGGTATATATTCCTTCGAAACCTTCCTTGCTCTACTGCCCCAGCTCCCCACTTGGCTTCGTGTGGATCTTTTTCTACTTCCGTCCGCTGTTCCAAAGCCACCTAGACTTTTACTATTATTAGAGGTAAAGCTAGTTCATACAGTCGACTCTAAGAGTTGGTTCAAACAGGGAAGAAAGTGGGGAAGCTGTAGCATGAATCTAGGACTTGGTTCTAAGAGGAAACGGGGGAAAGTAGTAGATACTGGCTACCCAACCGGTCTCTTGGTTGAAAAGACGAAGAAAGCATGGTGGATGGCGAAGGGTGGGGGGAAGTGGACCTATCTCTTGGTTGAAAAAGGAAAGAAAGTGACGGGTGTTGGGGGACAATGCAAATGAGAATGAGCAGGTCTAGATTTCCTGTGCTCACATAGGAAAATGTCGCTGAGGAGACAAAAAATGGGACAAATGCAGACATGCTGCCTGAGTGTTTGCCGCTCTCGGCAACCACATCGGCCTCACCACTTTATGCCTCTGCTGTCCCTACGCCCATATCGCTACCGTTAATGTAAAATCACATGAAGCATTAAGCAATGCCACCTAATGTCACTATAAGTAATGGTCTAGTGCCGTCGATAAATTGAAGCAATGCCACCACCATTTTATGAAGTGCTTCCGTCTTGCTTTATTTCCCATGAATTGTCTTTTTGCAGTTACACTTAAATCTCACACCGCTAACATTGCTTCATCCCAGTGGAACTGCACAAATTTGATTGCACATTTACTGACCATGTGCTACTCTCATGACAGTAATACTAATGCTATTGTTCTGCATGTTAATCTAGTGGCAGTGTTGATGTGATGTGATGCTACTTACTTAAGGACACTTTTATACTGTCAATCTAGTGCCAATTATAACACAATAGATGCTGCTGTTAATCATACGCCACTGCAAATATCTGTCACTGTTTAAATAATCGTATTTCGTATTTGCGCAAACAGGGATGTCTGGCTCCATATCGTTTCGGGATGTCTGTCTCCGTATCGTTTCTATCCGCGCAATCAAAAGCACACACCTCAGTTTTAGTAGAACTGCACAAAATGAGATGGCTATCCCTCGTTGCCGTCGTCTAACCACCCGTCTTCCAGGTATTCCTACATTGGTAGTTACTAGGTAGAATGACCAACACAATCTAAAAGAAGTTGATTCATACGTTTTACTTCCTGATTGCAGTGCAGGGACGAGCGAAAACATCTGCATCCTAGTCCAGAATGCACTTTCCTCCAGTTCATCCATGGACCGAGGACAAGCTGGCACGGCTGCACGGAGGTTTTTGGGACAGGTGCGCGGACAAGAGGCATTGTGGTCTGCTTATTTCTGCAAATAGCGGCGCTTATATTAGTGGAATGCACAAGACTTTCAGCTGGTCAGTACACTGCATGGTTCAGTTCAGCATTCCAGCTGAGAACACAATTATAATTGGTTATTCTGGAATGAGAGAACCTAACCCTGGATGGTGGCAACAAGAAAAAACCAGAGTGAACTCCAGGAAATTTAAGCCTGCCGGGTGGCCCTTTGCTCAAAGAAGCCTTGCTTGTTTTTTCCTGATTTGTAAACCTTCTCACAACTTTGTCTTTTGCTATTAACTAGTATATGTTTGTTATGTTCTATGAGTCATTGAGATATATATAATTGCTTAACTTATGCTTTTCAAGTTTTTTATGAAGCCGAGTTTAATGTGAGTGTTCCACATGAACGCTGGACTAGCGTGTGAACGTTTGGAATTTACATTGTGGCCTCAGTTAACTGCATGAACCACTGTAACAAGATACATAGTTGCTTATATGTCAGACAGCAGATTGTTGATTGTTAGCTGGTCGATAGCCGAGTGTTGAAGCGAGCTGAGCCAATGTGCCGTGTTTTGCACAACTGCTTACAAGTGGGGTAGCACCAACAGTGTTTACAAGTACTTATGTATACGTCGGCGCACAGTTCTCGAAAGAGTACTCTATTTCATCAAAACACACACTGCTCGTATGATAAAACTAGTGAGGACGCATCTGTTTCGGCAACAATTACGATGATTCACGGGCACACAAAAGTAGCAGCAGTTCCCATAGACGGATTCAAACAGAGTACTAGCCCCACAGGGCTCGATAACAGGCAAGGTTCGGATAATTAGACAGAATCCAAACTACTATTAAACACTAGTTGGGGCAAGTATTTCATGCCTATATCTAATTTGGGCTGGACACAAGACGGACCTTGCCATGAACATCATCGAGGACGTCCCGCAGCAGCTCAATCCTGTGAACCTTCATGAAGAAAACCTTGTGGCCTTGCCACTCATAAACTTGTTTGTGGAGGCATGCCACGTCATCTTCCTGCGTAAGCTTGACAAGAACAGTATGCCTCACAAACGAAGGAGTAGCTTTGAACTTCTTGTGCTTCAGTACACCCTGGACAACACGCCTGACAACAGTGAGGCTGGAATACAACTCTTCATTGGTATAAGCGCAAATGGCTTCCAGGATCAAACAGCCTAAAAACTCTGTTTTCCCAGTGCGTATATTCAGGTCATCCGCCTCATAGCGAGTGACATGTACAACCACACAATCCTTTTCTGCATCAAGGCTCTAATTGAAACAGAAACAAATTCTGAATTACTTTCCAGCATAAGAAACACAAGTTATTTAAACCACTATGTATAGCATGGCATCAAAGGTAATAAAATTTTGCATTATTCATCACCACATACTTAGATGAAAAACCACAATCGAGATCGGCAAAGAAGAAAATCACCTTGGGTAGCTCAGCGCGGGGGGGGGGGGGGGACACATCCTCGAAAGGGGAAAACTGCTCCTGCAGTGCCACGGGGGCTGTAACCTCAAACAGGGCATTGACCATCTCAGTAGTGGCCGTGAGCGTATCTGGGGTCGGCTCGGTGGCTGCCTCCATCTTCTTGGAGCTCTCTGTCTCGTGGGGATCAGCCTCCCGCGTCTGCTCCAATATCGGCAGATCTTTGCCTGGTTCTCCTTGGTCCATCATGAAACTGACGAATACTAGGAGACCACTGAAAGGAAAACACAATCGCAATGACAATGAAACAAAAAAGAGAGTGAGGATCGGTTACTGCTTTGCAAAAGTTCTTTTTTTTCTCTGAACGAAAATATACCAACATCACGGATCCGCTTACCTTCCCTTCGTTGGGAGAGAAGAACAGTGGCAGATGCGAGTGTTGCCTTTCTTGAAGACGGTCAGGGAGAAGGGGATTCAGCGAAGAGTGAAATGATGGTTGCTTCGTCCGTCAAACTTAGATTGCGGGGAGGTGGGGTTTTGTGATACGACGGCTCGTTATTGCCGCGCTACGACCGGGGTGACTCTCCGCTTGCATACTGCCTTCTAATTTGGTGGATGGCATTTGGGCCCGCGCGCTGCATGGCCCACATGTCGGTGAACAAAAGTATAACGACATTCAGTAGAGGGAGACGTTTCGATGACCTAGGAGGAGCCAGAAGCGGTATTGTATCCACTGTACTAGTAGTAATTGTTTTTCTGGGTAGCTGTAGAGTGTCTCCACTGTACTAGTAGTAATTGTTTCTCTGGGCCCAAGACAAAACAGCCCATCCACCCTAGTAAATAGTAAAATCAATTCAAAAGTCCATATATTTACTGAATGAGAGGCGCTACCCACACCCAGCACACCGCCCCCGAAAAAACCTGGGTGTTCTTCTTCCTCCTCACTCCCACCCACCTCACGTCAGCTCGCTCCACTCGTACCCCCAAATTCCTCACCTGACTCCTACAGAAAACCCCAGCTTCCCTTCTTCCTCACTACTACAGAAAACCCCCAGCTCCCCTTGTTCTTCACTCACACTACAACTAGGCTCGTCATTCGTTACTCTGCTCAAATCCGTGAGCGCGACGCGACGCCCTCGAGGAATATGGAGTCGGCTGACCCCAGTGCCAAGAAGATGAGGCTCCCGCCAGCGGCGACGCCTGTTGTAGATCCCTCACCGGCAGCGCGGGGAGAAGCGGCGACCCCGCCCCCACCGGATCCCAGGAACCCGTAGAATCTCGGGTGGACCGCATCAGCGATCTCCCGGACGCCGTCCTTGGGGAGATCATCTCGCTTCTCCCCACCAAGGATTGCTGCCGCACCCAAGTCCTCTCAATTCGGTGGCTCCCTCTATGGCGCGCCGTGCCCCTTAATCTCGACTATCGTCAGCTATCTCTCTTCAATGATTTTGAAATCCCCAGAGCCATCATCTCCTCCCACCAGGGCTCCGTTCAAAGCCTCTGCATCCCGTCATACTAACTGAGCAAGCATATCATGCCCTGCATGGTGGACGCCTGGCTGAAATCCCCTGAATTCACAGAACTACAGCTGCTTGAGTTCTACTATTCCCCTGGAAATCACCTACCAGATACCGAACGACATCTACCTGTGCCCTCAGCACCGATGTCCATCTCGCAGTTTTCCTCCTCTCTCCACACCACCACCTTTGCGTTGTGTGACCTACCAGACAATCTGGTACTAAACCTTCGACTCCCATTTCTGAAGAAACTTTCACTTGTGCGGGTTCGTATATCGGAGGCCTCATTGCACAACATCATCCACTCCAGTTGCCCTACCCTGGAGTGCTTGGTGCTTGTTTTCACAGTTAGAATCGGTTGTCTCCAAATAAAGTCGCCTAACCTTGTAAGAATTGGAATTTTTTTTGACGGAAGGCAGCTCATCATCCAAGATGCCCCTTCACTTCAAAGGTTGATCATTGATTCTAGTTATTCACCGTTGCAAATAACCGTCCTCTCTGCGCCTAAACTAGAGACCTTGGGTGTAATACATGAACTCTGTGCTCATTTCAATATGGTGTTTGGCTCCACAGTTCTTCAGGTACTTTACATTATCATCTACACTTGTAACCATAAGCTGCATTTTAAATTTCTACACATAAGTTATATGTCATCTTGGAGTACACATTTTGTACTAATATTATGTTCTATGCTCAGTGAAGAGTTTCTCCGTGGATGGCCTATCAATGGTGCTTGATTCTGTCAAGATCTTATATATCCAAATGAATAGTTTTGATCTGAACAAGATTATTGGCTTGCTGCAATGCTTTCCATGTATGGAGAAGTTGTATATAAAGGTGATTATTTCACGCACATTGGAAGCCCGCATATAGTGTACTAGAATTAACCGTTCAGCTGTTGCTCTTTCGACACTCTTTTTTTAGACCTTAACTGTTTTCAATCTTCATGTCTATTTAGGCAACAGGATGGGGTAAGAAAGTTATAACCAATCGGTGGATTCGTAAGCATCAGGATTTTCTTACTTCTCATGAGATTCGATTGAAGACGATAACGCTAGAACGATATGTAGCCAACCGTGCAAACACTAGATTTGTCACATTCTTCCTGCTGAATGCGAGGTTACTATTGTCCATCAGGCTTAAGTTTATCGGCAGCATGGTTTTGACGGATGGGTATGTGGAAGAGCAAAAAAAGGAGTTTCAGGTGGGCAAAAGAGCTTCTGAATGTGCCTGGCTTCTATTTACAACATATTGTGGTCATAATCCAGTAAATTTTACGACCCAGGATGTTCATTCTATGGACCTGACCGATCCATTTGACTGTAACTGCCAAAAACAGTGTTGGAGTTAGATGTTGTTGCCCTTTTCAACCTGGTTTTTTAAACCTAATGAACAATTAACCCTCGTGCTTTTGTACAATTTGTAAGCTGGAGTTAGATGTTCTTGCCCTTTTCAACTCGGCTGTGACTGTCATATTTTCTTTGAAGCAAGGCAAATGGCTTGCCAGTCGTTTAATTTAGAGTGAAATATTGTAACAACTAACAAATCCCAAATAGTTATTTATACTAGTTTTAAGGACAGATCAGGGTAACAACGGGGCTGTGCGGGGGCTGTGGCCCGTCTAGCTAGGGTTTTATTTATGTTTACCACATCATGAGCCCAGTTGTGTTTTTTTCTTGCTGAAAATGGCTAGCCCAGTTCTATTTTTTTAAAGAAATACCCAAACGAGGCCTACTTGCTTTATCAGCCCTGCTGGACTGCAAATCTTTCAATACGAGGAGAGTTTCATTAGGTTTGCCCAGAAATGGGCTGTACATTTTTAAAACACATCAAACCGGGAATTAGTTTCAATTTTTTTTTCATTACAAGATTTTAAATCCCATTAATTTTTATGCGTCGACAATTATTTGGATTTTATATTTATATAAATTATTTTTCAAAATAGTTTGAATGTGAATCGATATTTCGGGATTAAAAACAGTTGACCGCGCCGAAATATGCAAAAATATCATATAGTTTTTAACCGTGGCCACAATATGGGGTGTAATGCTAACAAAAAGAAGATGGGCTCCAAAAAAATTCTTAAGAATTAGCAAATGGGCTGTACATTATTAGAAATAATGCACACGAGAGCAGGGACTGTTGGATGTCCATCCAACGACTGTCATGCTTCTTCTATCTCTGCTTTTCCTGCTCCAACCGCTCAAACAAGCGCCGGCGGGACTGCCTGCTCCCTCCTCCCGCGGCCGGCTATGCTGCCGCGCAGGCCTCACCCCCACCGTACTCCCATCGCTGGCCTAGCCATCCCTCTACTCACCCACACCTGCTGTTTTTCTCCGGGGACGGCAGACGAGTCTTCCCTGGCTCCGTGTCGTTCCCTTCCTAGGCCTCGCCGTCGTCCACCGCCCTAGTGCTCTCGGCGCGGCCTGGTCAACATGGTCAATGAACGACATCCATCGGAAGTGGACTGTTGAAGGAAATATGCCCTAGAGGCAATAATAAAGTTATTATTTATTTCCTTATATCATGATAAATGTTTATTATTCATGCTAGAATTGTATTAACCAGAAACATAATACTTGTGTGAATACAAAGACAAACAGAGTGTCACTAGTATGCCTCTACCTGACTAGCTCGTTAATCAAAGATGGTATGTTTCCTAACCATTGACATGAGTTTTCATTTGATTAACGGGATCACATCATTAGGAGAATAATGTGATTGACTTGACCCATTCGGTTAGCTTAGCACTCGATCGTTTAGTATTCTGCTATTGCTTTCTTCATGACTTATACATGTTCCTATGACTATGACATTATGCAACTCCCGTTTACCGGAGGAACACTTTGTGTGCTACCAAACATCACAACGTAACTGGGTGATTATAAAGGTGCTCTACAAGTGTCTCTGAAGGTACTTGTTGGGTTGGCGTATTTTGAGATTAGGATTTGTCACTCCGATTGTCGGAGAGGTATCTCTGTGCCCACTCGGTAATGCACATCACTATAAGTCTTGCAAGCATTGCAACTAATGAATTAGTTGCGGAATGATGTATTACAGAACAAGTAAAGAGACTTGCCGGTAACGAGATTGAACTAGGTATTGAGATACCGACGATCGAATCTTGGGCAGGTAACATACCGATGACAAAGGGAACAACGTATGTTGTTATGCGGTTTGACCGATAAAGATCTTCCTAGAATATGTGGGAGCCAATATTAGCATCTAGGTTCCTCTATTGGTTATTGACCGGAGACGTGTCTCGGTCATGTCTACATAGTTCTCGAACCCGTAGGGTCCGCACGCTTAAAGTTTGATAACGGTTATATTATGAGTTTATGTGTTTTGATGTACCGAAAATAGTTCGGAGTCCCAGATATGATCACGGACATGACGAGGAGTCTCGAAATGGTCGAGACATAAATATTGATATATTGGAAGCCTATATTTGGATATCGGAAGTGTTCCAGGTGAAATCAGGATTTTACCGGAGAACCGGGGGTTACCGGAACCCCCCGGGGGTTTAATGGGCCTACATGGGCCTTAGTGGAGAAGAGGAGGGGCGGTCAGGGTAGGCCGCGCCCCCTCCCCCTCTAGTCCGAATTGGACAAGGAGGGGGGCGGCGCCCCCCTTTCCTTCATCTCTCCCTCCTCCTTCCCCCTTCTCCTACTCCAACGAGGAAGGGAGGGAGTCCTACTCCCGGTGGGAGTAGGACTCCTCCTGGCGCGCCTCCTCCTGGCCGGCCACCTCTCCCCCCTTTGCTCCTTTATATACGGCGGCAGGGGGCACCCCATAGACACAACAATTGATCTCTTGATCTCTTAGCCGTGTGCGGTGCCCCCCTCCACCATAATCCACCTCAATAATATCGTAGCGGTGCTTAGGCGAAGCCCTGCGTCGGTAGAACATCATCATCGTCACCACGCCGTCGTGCTGATGGAACTCTCGCTCAAAGCTCGGTTGGATCGGAGTTCGAGGGACGTCATCGAGCTGAACTTGTGCTTAACTCGGAGGTGCCGTACGTTCGGTACTTGATCGGTCGGATCGTGAAGACGTACGACTACATCAACCGCGTTGTGCTAACGCTTCCTCTTTCCGTCTATGAGGGTATGTGGACACACTCTCCCCTCTCGTTGCTATGCATCAGCATGATCTTGCGTGTGTGTAGGATTTTTTTTGAAATTACTACGTTCCCCAACAGTGGCATCCGAGCCTGGTTTTATGCGTTGATGTTATTTGCACGAGTAGAACACAAGTGAGTTGTGAGCGATACAAGTCATACTGCTTCCCAGCATGTCATACTTTGGTTCGGCGGTATTGTTGGATGAAGCGGCCCGGACCGACATTACGCGTACGCTTACACGAGACTGGTTCTACCGACGTGCTTTGCACACAGGTGGCTGGCGGGTGTGAGTTTCTCCAACTTTAGTTGAACCGAGTGTGGCTACGCCCGGTCCTTGAGAAGGTTAAAACAACACTAACTTGACAAACTATCGTTGTGGTTTTGATGCGTAGGTAAGAACGGTTCTTGCTCAGCCCATAGCAGCCCGTAAAACTTGCAACAACAAAGTAGAGGACGTCTAACTTGTTTTTGCAGGGCATGCTGTGATGTGATATGGTCAAGGCATGATGCTATATTTTATTGTATGAGATGATCATGTTTTGTAACCGAGTTATTGGCAACTGGCAGGAGCCATATGGTTGTCGCTTTATTGTATGCAATGCAAACGCCCTGTAATGCTTTACTTTATCACTAAGCGGTAGCGATAGTCGTAGAAGCATAAGTTGGCGAGACGACAATGATGCTACGATGGAGATCAAGGTGTCGCGCCGGTGACGATGGTGATCATGACGGTGCTTCGGAGATGGAGATCACAAGCACAAGATGATGATGGCCATATCATATCACTTTTATTGATTGCATGTGATGTTTATCTTTTATGCATCTTATCTTGCTTTGATTGACGGTAGCATTATAAGATGATCTCTCACTAAATTATCAAGGTATAAGTGTTCTCCCTGAGTATGCACCATTGCGAAAGTTCTTCGTGCTGAGACACCACGTGATGATCGGGTGTGATAGGCTCTACGTTCAAATACAACAGGTGCAGAACAGTTGCACACGCGGAATACTCAGGTTAAACTTGACGAGACTAGCATATGCAGATATGGCCTCGGAACACTGAGACCGAAAGGTCGAGCGTGAATCATAGAGTAGATATGATCAACATAGTGATGTTCACCATTGAAACTACTCCATGTCACGTGATGATCGGACATGGTTTAGTTGATTTGGATCACGTGATCACTTAGAGGATTAGAGGGATGTCTATCTAAGTGGGAGTTCTGAAGTAATATGATTAATTGAACTTAAATTTATCATGAACTTAGTACCTGATAGTATTTTGCTTGTCTATGTTGATTGTAGATAGATGGCCCGTGTTGTTGTTCCGTTGAATTTTAATGCATTCCTTGAGATAGCAAAGTTGAAAGATGATGGTAGCAATTACACGGACTGGGTCCGTAACTTGAGGATTATCCTCATTGCTGCACAGAAGAATTACGTCCTGGAAGCACCGCTAGGTGCCAGACCTGCTGCAGGAGCAACACCAGATGTTATGAATGTCTGGCAGAGCAAAGCTGATGACTGCTCGATAGTTCAGTGTGCCATGCTTTACGGCTTAGAACCGGGACTTCAACGACGTTTTGAACATCATGGAGCATATGAGATGTTCCAGGAGTTGAAGTTAATATTTCAAGCAAATGCCCGGATTGAGAGATATGAAGTCTCCAATAAGTTCTACAGCTGTAAGATGGAGGAGAATAGTTCTGTCAGTGAGCATATACTCAGAATGTCTGGGTATAACAATCACTTGATTCAACTGGGAGTTAATCTTCCGGATGATAGCGTCATTGACAGAATTCTTCAATCACTGCCACCAAGCTACAAGAGCTTCGTGATGAACTATAACATGCAAGGGATGGATAAGACTATTCCCGAGCTCTTCGCGATGCTAAAAGCCGCGGAGGTAGAAATCAAGAAGGAGCATCAAGTGTTGATGGTCAACAAGACCACCAGTTTCAAGAAACAGGGCAAAGGGAAGAAGAAGGGGAACTTCAAGAAGAACAGCAAACAAGTTGCTGCTCAGGAGAAGAAACCCAAGTCTGGACCTCAGCCTGAGACTGAGTGCTTCTACTGCAAACAGACTGGTCACTGGAAGCGGAACTGCCCCAAGTATTTGGCGGATAAGAAGGATGGCAAGGTGAACAAAGGTATATGTGATATACATGTTATTGATGTGTACCTTACTAATGCTCGCAGTAGCACCTGGGTATTTGATACTGGTTCTGTTGCTAATATTTGCAACTCGAAATAGCGACTACGGATTAAGGGAAGATTGGCTAAGGACGAGGTGACGATGCGCGTGGGAAATGGTTCCAAAGTCGATGTGATCGCGGTCGGCACGCTACCTCTACATCTACCTTCGGGATTAGTTTTAGACCTGAATAATTGTTATTTGGTGCCAGCGTTGAGCATGAACATTATATCTGGACCTTGTTTGATGCGAGACGGTTATTCATTTAAATCAGAGAATAATGGTTGTTCTATTTATATGAGTAATATCTTTTATGGTCATGCACCCTTGAAGAGTGGTCTATTTTTGTTGAATCTCGATAGTAGTGATACACATATTCATAATATTGAAGCCAAAAGATGCAGAGTTGATAATGATAGTGCAACTTATTTGTGGCACTGCCGTTTAGGTCATATTGGTGTAAAGCGCATGAAGAAACTCCATACTGATGGACTTTTGGAACCACTTGATACTTGCGAACCGTGCCTCATGGGCAAGATGACTAAAACGCTGTTCTCCGGAACTATGGAGCGAGCAACAGATTTGTTGGAAATCATACATACAGATGTATGTGGTCCGATGAATGTTGAGGCTCGCGGCGGGTATCGTTATTTTCTCACCTTCACAGATGATTTAAGCAGATATGGGTATATCTACTTAATGAAACATAAGTCTGAAACATTTGAAAAGTTCAAAGAATTTCAGAGTAAAGTTGAAAATCATCGTAACAAGAAAATAAAGTTTCTACGATCTGATCGTGGAGGAGAATATTTGAGTTACGATTTTGGTCTTCATTTGAAACAATGCGGAATAGTTTCGCAACTCACGCCACCTGGAACACCACAGCGTAATGGTGTGTCCGAATGTCGTAATCATACTTTACTAGATATGGTACGATCTATGATGTCTGTTACTGATTTACCGCTATCATTTTGGGGTTATGCTTTAGATACGGCTGCATTCACGTTAAATAGGGCACCATCGAAATCCGTTGAGACGACGCCTTATGAACTGTGGTTTGGCAAGAAACCAAAGTTGTCATTTCTTAAAATTCGGGGCTGCGATGCTTATGTGAAAAAGCTTCAACCTGATAAGCTCGAACCCAAATCGGAGAAATGTGTCTTCACAGGATACCCAAAGGAAACTGTTGGGTACACCTTCTATCACAAATCTGAAGGCAAGACTTTTGTTGCTAAATTTGGATCCTTTCTAGAGAAGAAGTTTCTCTCGAAAGAAGTGAGTGGGAGGAAAGTAGAACTTGATGAGGTAACTGTACCTGCTCCCTTATTGGAAAGTAGTTCGTCACAGAAACCGGCTCCTATGACACCTACACCAATTAGTGAGGAAGTTAAGATGATGATCATGAAACTTCAGATCAAGTTGTTACTGAACCTCGTAGGTCAACCAGAGTAAGATCCGCACCAGAGTGGTACGATAATGCTGTTCTGGAGGTTATGTTACTAGACCATGACGAACCTACGAACTATGAAGAAGCGATGGTGAGCCCAGATTCCGCAAAATGGCTTGAGGCCACGAAATCTGAGATGGGATCCATGTATGAGAACAAAGTGTGGACTTTGGTTGACTTGCCCGATGATCGGCAAGCCATTGAGAATAAATGGATCTTCAAGAAAAAGACTGACGCTGACGGTAATGTTACTGTCTATAAAGCTTGACTTGTTGCAAAAGGTTTTCGACAAGTTCAAGGGATTGACTACAATGAGACTTTCTCACCCGTAGCGATGCTTAAGTCTGTCCGAATCATGTTAGCAATTGCCGCATTTTATGATTATGAAATTTGGCAAATGGATGTCAAAACTGCATTCCTGAATGGATTTCTGGAAGAAGTGTTGTATATGATGCAGCCGGAAGGTTTTGTCGATCCAAAGGGAGCTAACAAAGTGTGCAAGCTCCAGCGATCCATTTATGGACTGGTGCAAGCCTCTCGGAGTTGGAATAAACGCTTTGATAGTGTGATCAAAGCATTTGGTTTTATACAGACTTTTGGAGAAGCCTGTATTTACAAAAAAGTGAGTGGGAGCTCTGTAGCATTTCTGATATTATATGTGGATGACATATTGCTGATTGGAAATGATATAGAATTTCTGGATAGCATAAAGGGATACTTGAATAAGAGTTTTTCAATGAAGGACCTCGGTGAAGCTGCTTACATATTGGGCATCAAGATCTATAGAGATAGATCAAGACGCTTAATTGGACTTTCACAAAGCACATACCTTGACAAAGTTTTGAAGAAATTCAAAATGGATCAAGCAAAGAAAGGGTTTTTGCCTGTGTTACAAGGTGTGAAGTTGAGTAAGACTCAATGCACGACCACTGCAGAAGATAGAGAGAAGATGAAAGATGTTCCCTATGCTTCAGCCATAGGCTCTATCATGTATGCAATGCTGTGTACTAGACCTGATGTGTGCCTTGCTATAAGTTTAGCAGGGAGGACCAAAGTAATCCAGGAGTGGATCACTGGACAGCGGTCAAGAACATCCTGAAATACCTGAAATGGACTAAGGATATGTTTCTTGTTTATGGAGGTGACAAAGAGCTAGTCGTAAATGGTTACGTCGATGCGAGCTTTGACACTGATCCGGACGATTCTAAATCGCAAACCGGATACGTGTTTACATTGAATGGTGGAGCTGTCAGTTGGTGCAGTTCTAAACAAACCGTTGTGGCGGGATCTACGTGTGAAGCGGAGTACATAGCTGCTTCGGAAGCAGCAAATGAAGGAGTCTGGATGAAGGAGTTCATATCCGATCTAGGTATCATACCTAGTGCATCGGGTCCAATGAAAATCTTTTGTGACAATACTGGTGCAATTGTCTTGGCAAAGGAATCCAGATTTCATAAGAGAACCAAGCACATCAAAAGACGCTTCAACTCCATCCGAGATCTAGTCCAGGTGGGAGACATAGAAATTTTCAAGATACATATGGATCTGAATGTTGCAAACCCATTGACTAAGCCTCTTCCACGAGCAAAACATGATCAGCACCAAGGCTCCATGGGTGTTAGAATCATTACTGTGTAATCTAGATTATTGACTCTAGTGCAAGTGGGAGACTGAAGGAAATATGCCCTAGAGGCAATAATAAAGTTATTATTTATTTCCTTATATCATGATAAATGTTTATTATTCATGCTAGAATTGTATTAACCGGAAACATAATACTTGTGTGAATACATAGACAAACAGAGTGTCACTAGTATGCCTCTACCTGACTAGCTCGTTAATCAAAGATGGTTATGTTTCCTAACCATTGACATGAGTTGTCATTTGATTAACGGGATCACATCATTAGGAGAATAATGTGATTGACTTGACCCATTCCGTTAGCTTAGCACTCGATCGTTTAGTATTCTGCTATTGCTTTCTTCATGACATATACTTGTTCCTATGACTATGACATTATGCAACTCCCGTTTACTGGAGGAACACTTTGCGTGCTACCAAACGTCACAACGTAACTGGGTGATTATAAAGGTGCTCTACAGGTGTCTCCGAAGGTACTTGTTGGGTTAGCGTATTTCGGGATTAGGATTTGTCACTCCGATTGTCGGAGAGGTATCTTTGGGCCCACTCGGTAATGCACATCACTATAAGCCTTGCAAGCATTGCAACTAATGAGTTAGTTGCGGAATGATGTATTACAGAGCGAGTAAAGAGACTTGCCGGTAACGAGATTGAACTAGGTATTGAGATACCGACGATCGAATCTCGGGCAAGTAACATACCGATGACAAAGGGAACAACGTATGTTGTTATGCGGTTTGACCGACAAAGATCTTCGTAGAATATGTGGGAGCCAATATGAGCATCCAGGTTCCACTATTGGTTATTGACTGGAGACGTGTCTCGGTCATGTCTACATAGTTCTCGAACTCGTAGGGTCCGCCGTTTAAAGTTTGATGACGGTTATATTATGAGTTTATGTGTTTTGATGTACCGAAGATAGTTCGGAGTCCCGGATATGATCACGGACATGACGAGGAGTCTCAAAATGGTCTAGACATAAAGATTGATATATTGGAAGCCTATATTTGGATATCGGAAGTGTTCCAGGTGAAATCGGGATTTTGCCGGAGAACCGGGGGTTACCGGAACCCCCCGGGGGTTTAATGGGCCTACATGGGCCTTAGTGGAGAAGAGGAGGGGCGGCCAGGGCAGGCCGCGCCCCCTCCCCCTCTAGTCCGAATTTGACAAGGAGGGGGGGGGGGGCGGCGGCGCCCCCTTGCCTTCCTCTCTCCCTCCTCCTTCCCCCTTCTCCTACTCCAACTAGGAAGGGAGGGAGTCCTACTCCCGGTGGGAGTAGGACTCCTCCTGGCGCGCCTCCTCCTGGCCGGCCGCCTCCCCCCTT
Organism: Aegilops tauschii subsp. strangulata; assembly: GCF_002575655.3. Lineage (NCBI taxonomy): Eukaryota > Viridiplantae > Streptophyta > Magnoliopsida > Poales > Poaceae > Aegilops > Aegilops tauschii. The sequence goes on from NC_053039.3 coordinate 495,565,771, forward strand.
GCTCCTTTATATACGGGGGCAGGGGGCACCCCATAGACACAACAATTGATCTCTTGATCTCTTAGCGGTGTGCGGTGCCCCCCTCCACCATAATCCACCTCGATAATATCGTAGCGGTGCTTAGGCGAAGCCCTGCGTCGGTAGAACATCATCATCGTCACCACGCCGTCGTGCTGACGGAACTCTCCCTCAAAGCTCGGCTGGATTGGAGTTCGAGGGACGTCATCGAGCTGAACGTGTGCTGAACTCGGAGGTGCCGTACGTTCGGTACTTGATTGGTCGGATCGTGAAGACGCACGACTACATCAACCGCGTTGTGCTAACGCTTCCGCTTTCGGTCTACGAGGGTATGTGGACATACTCTCCCCTCTCGTTGCTATGCATCACCATGATCTTGCGTGTGCGTAGGAATTTTTTTGAAATTACTACGTTCCCCAACAACTGTACGTGGAGAGGCTGACAGCTGGGTCCACGGCAGCACACAAGGAAATGCCTCCTTATTACGCGCAAAATAATGATTCCTCCACCTGACAGCTAGGACCCACGGGAAGAGCTTCTGTATTTCGTGAAAAAAACATTCCCCCCGCTGACAGGTCGGACCCACCAGCTATATCTTCGCACGCAAGGAAGTGCCTCCTTATGACGCACAAAAAAACAAATACCCCCCTGTTAGCTGGGACCCACCATGGTGGGTGGCTGACTTGTGGGCCTACTAAGTTGACGGGGACAGAGGGCTTTGTCAACTTAGTCAATATGTCCATCCAACGGCCATAGTGCTTCTTCAACCTCTGGTCTTCTTGCTCCAGCCGCCCAAAGCTGCGCCAGTCGTGCCTCCTGCTCCTGCCTCCCGTGGCCGGCTGTGCTGCCGGGGAGGCCTCCCCGCCCCCATACTACTCCCACTGCTGGCCAGGCAATCCCTCCACTCACCCACACCCCCTTTGCGGCGACGGCAGCCTCACACCGCAGTCGAACCAGTGAACCCTCGTACTCCTCTCCGCGTGGGCATGCCGCATCTTCCCCGGCTCCGCGTCGTCCCCTTCCTAGGCCTCGCCGTCGTCCACCGCCTTGGTGCTCTTGGCGCGGCGTGGTCAATGTGGTCAACGACTGACTTCCATCGGAAGAGTACTGTACGTGGATAGGCTGACAGCTGGGTCCACGGCCACAGCCCGGTTTTTTTGTGATTTGCCAAGTAAGTCGCTTTGTCAGGCCTGTTGGGCTGCAAATCTTTTAAGACGAGGAGAGCTTCATTCGGGTGGCCTAGAAAATGGCCTATCAGTAATGAGAAATGGGTTGTACATTTTTAAAACACATCAAACCGGCAATTAGTTTCAAATTTCTTTTTTTCATTTTGAGATTTTAAATTGCATTGATTTTTATGCGTGGACAATTTGTTGGATTTTATATTGATATACATTTATTTTTAAAATCAGTTTGAATGTGACTCGAAATTTCGGGATTAAAAACAGTTCGGACCGCACCGAAATATGCAAAATTTCGTATAATTTTTTAACCGTGGCCACAATATGGGCTGTAATGCTAACAAAAAGAATATGGGCTCCAAAAAAACCTTAAGAATTAGCAAATGGGCTGTAAATTATTAGAAATAATGGCAGATGGGCTGTATGATGTTTTCCACAGATTTGAGGCTTTCCTAAAAAAAAGTTGACGCACAAGCAGTGACTGTTGGATGTCCATCCAACGACCGTCGTGCTTCTTCAATCTCTGCTCTTCCTGCTCCAGCCGCTCAAACAAGCGCCGGCGAGACTGCCTGCTCCCTCCTCCCCGCGGCCGATTGTGCTTCCGCGCAGGCCTCACCGCCCCACCGTACTCCCATCGCTGGCCTAGCCATCCCTCTACTCACCCACACCTGCTGTTATTCTCCGGCGACGGCAGACGAATCAGTAAACCCTCGTACAGTCGTACTCCGCTCCGCGTGGGAAACAACTGCCGAGTCTTCCCTGTCCCCATGTCGTTCCCTTCCTAGGCCTTGCCGTCCTCCACCGCCCTGGTGCTCTCTGCGCGGCCTGGTCAACGTGGTCAACGACCGACATGCATCTGAAGTGGACTGTACGTGGAGAGGCTGACAGCTGGGTCCACGGCCGCACGCAAGGAAATGCCTCCTTATTACGCACAAAATAATGATTCCTCCACCTGACATCTGGGACCCACCGAAAGGGTCTCTGTATTTCGTGAAAAAAACCGTTACCGCCGCTGACAGCTTGGACCCACCAGCTATATCTTCGCACGCAAGGAAGTGCCTCCTTATTACGCACAAAAAATGAATACTCCACCTGCTAGCTGGGACCCAGTACAGTGCCAGGCTGACTTGTGGGCCTACTAAGTTGACGGGGACGGAGGGCTTTGTCAACTTAGTCAATATGCACGATTCTAGCTCCAGTGACCGTACGATGTCCATCCAACGGCCGTAGTGCTTCTTCAACCTCTGGTCTTCTTGCTCCAGCCGCCCAAAGCAGCGCCGGTCGTGCCTCGTGCTCCTGCCTCCCGTGGCCGGCTGCGATGCGGCGGAGGCCTCACTGCCCCCTACTACTCCCACCACTGGCCAGGCCATCCCTCTACTCACCCACACCCCCTGTTATTCTGCGGCAACGGCAGCCTCACACCGCAGCGAACCAGTGAACCCTCATACTCCTCTACGCGTGGGCATCCACTACCGCGTCTTCCCCGGCTCCGCGTCATCCCCTTCCTAGGCCTCGCCGTCGTCCACCGCCCTGGTGCTCTCGACGCGGCGTGGTCAACGTGGTCAAGGAACGGCTTCCATCGGACGTGGACTGTACGTGGAGAGGCTGACAGTTGGGTCCACGGCGGCAACAAGGAAGTGCCTCCTTATTACGCGCAAAATAATTATTCCTCGACCTGACAGCGGGGACCCACCGGACGGGCCACCATATTTCGTGAAAAAAAAACATTTCCCCCTGACTGCTGGGACCCACTAGCTACATCTTCGCACACAAGGAAGTGCCTAACAGTCGGGACCCACCTGGTCGAAGCGTACGTAGCGTTCTCATTCTGGTCGCGAACGTGTACGTACATACTGGTCGATGTAGAGGTGCGCACGTGTCGTAGTAGAGGCGCGCACGTAGCATGTACACGTACTTACAGCAGCCAAGGTGCAAGAAAGTAAATACGGCCACGTACGTACATACGGGCGGGGTCTCAAAACGCCTACTCGTGCGTACGTACGGCCAGGGCTCGTGTACATGGCTGGTCGGAACGGAGAAACAGCGTCGTCGTCGTGTTCATGGGGAGCCAACCGGCTGGGTCGAAACGGAATGCGTCATCGTGTTCATCGGGAGGGCTTGGACGGAACAGCCGATGGAAACGAGGCCTGGCGTACCGCAGAATGGAGGAAACGGCCTTGTGTTCGACCGGCCACGTTCGAAACGGGATCCTGTTCATCGGGAGAGGTCTGGCGTACCGCAAAACGGAGGAAACGGACCTCCTACGGTCGAAACGAGGGTCCTGTTGATCGGGAGGGGTGTGGCGTACTGCAAAACGAAGGAAACAGACTTGTGTTGGAGCACTACGGTCGAAACGGGGGTCCTGTTCATCGGGAGGGGTGTGGCGTACCGCAAAACGGGACTCCACGGGATACTGTTCATCTCCACCGTCGACCCCCTCCAGCCTCCACGGGCTACTGTTCATCCACCGTCGACCTCCTCCAGCCTCCACCTACGACTGTTCATCCACGGGCTCATGTTCATCCAGCCTCCACCGTGCGCTACTCCACCGTCTACTGTTCAACCAGCCCTCTCCACGGGCTCCTGTTCAACCACCCCTCCACGGGCTACTGTTCATCCTGCCCCCACCGTCTCCTGTTCATCCTGCCCTCCACGGGGTCCTGTTCATCCAGCCCCAACCGGCTCGAACGATCGGGGTCCTGTTCATCCACCCCCACCAGGAACTGTTCATCCAAACCCCCCAGCAACGCTCACTGTTCATCCAGAGGCAACGCCACGGGGTCCTGTTCATCCACCCCCACCAGGAACTGTTCATCCACCCCCCCCCACAACGCTCACTGTTCATCCATAGGCAGCATCGATCGGCTTCAGTTAGCAACAGTAGCGAAGGAATCGCTCGATCGGGTTCAGTTAACAACCATCGATCGATCGCTCGGGTTCAGTAACACATAGCCTGCAGTGCAATCGCTCGGGTTCAGTTAGAGCCCAATGCCTCACACACACGCGCGTACGTACAAGAGAAACGCGCATCGCTTGGCCCCCGACCACCCACCGTAACCGGGGACTCCCCGATATTTTCCGTGCCCTCGCTTCTACCACAGTTTTTTCCATCATGGACGGCCCAAAGAGTGTCATGCAGCTGCGTCTCCGGCCCACCCAGGACGAAAAGCCCATTTTCTGTCATGATTTTTTTTCATAGAAGTAGGACCCCACCACATCTATGATGATACCGGGTTTTATCACAATTATCGTCATAGAAGTGTCATAAGTATGACAAAAAAGATTTTCGTTCGACCCAAAATGTCACGGATGTGTCTTTTTTTGTAGTGTGGGGATATTTTTGCATGGACCCCCAAGGACATGCCGGGTATCCCGAGGAAGTACGCCGAGCACAAACTCCACGTCCGCTAGGACACCAAGCCTGTCCGTCAACCCCTACGACGTTTTTCCGAAGAGAAGAGAAGGACCATCGGTGAAGAGGTCGCCAAGCTCTTGGAGGCCGGCTTCATCATGGAAGTGTTTCACCCCGAGTGGCTGGCCAACCCAGTCCTCGTCCTAAAGAAGAACAAGACCTGGCGCGTGTGTATCGACTACACCAGCCTGAACGAGGCCTGCCCCAAAGACCCGTTCGCCCTCCCGCGGATTGACCAAGTCATCGACTCCACCGCCGGGTGTGAGCTCCTGTCCTTCCTGGATGCTTAGTCCGGCTATCATCAAATCAAGCAGGACCCAGCCGACGCCCTGAAGACGTCCTTCGTCACACCCTTTGGGGCGTATTGCTACATCACCATGTCGTTCGGCTTGAAGAACGCCGACGCCACTTTCCAGCGCTGCATGCAGAAATGCTTGCTGCCGCAACTCGGCCGCAACATCCACGTCTACGAAGATGACATCATGGTAAAGACCAAGCAGCACCTCACGCTCCTCGACGATTTGAAGGAAACCTTCACCAACCTGCACGAGTACAAGGTCAAGCTCAACCCGGAGAAATACGTTTTCGGCGTCCCGGCCGGAAAGCTACTCGGCTTCCTCGTCTCGGAGCGCGGCATTGAGGCAAATCCGGAGAAGATCAAGGCCATTGAGCACATGCGCAAGCCGGCTCGGCTGCGCGATGTCCAGAAGTTCACCGGCTACTTGGCCTCGGTCAACTAGTTTCTCAGCCGGCTAGGCGAGAGGGCCTTGCCCCTGTATCAGCTGATGAAGAAGACGACGCCGTTCAAGTGGAACGACCAGGCGGACGAAGCTTTTCGGGACCTCAAGGGCATGCTCTCCACCACACTAGTCCTGGCCGCACCGGCCGAGAAGGAGCTGCTGTTGCTCTATATCGCCGCGACCTCGCGGTCGGTCATCACGGTGATGGTGGTCGAGCGACCAGAGAAGGACAAGGTCCAAGCCGTCCAACGTCCCATCTACTACCTGAGCGAGGTGCTCTCCGCCTCGAAGCAGAACTACCCGCACTACCAGAAGATGTTATACGGCGTATACTTCACCGCCAAGAAGCTGAAGCAGTACTTCCAAGAGCAATTATCATAATTAAATTCCTTGAAATCCAAAATAGTGGGTTCGATGCTATCTAAAGTTTTAACTTCGTCAATCCCACTTTTATCAATTTTTGCATCAAGATCTAAAAACTCCAAATTTTTGGAAATCCTCCTAGGTAAATGTGGATCATATTCAGTCCCATCATTATCAAGATTCATATTGCAAAACAAAGATTTAATAGGGGACACATCAATAACTTTTAGATCTTTATCTTTATTCTCATAAAAACTAGAAGAACACGCTTTTACAAAGCAATCTTTCTTAGCACGCATCCTAGCGGTTCTTTCTTTGTACTCATCAATAGAAATTCTCATGTCTTTGAGAGACTCATTGATATCATGCTTAGGTGGAATAGATCTAAGCTTCAAAGAATCAACATCAAGAGAAATTCTATCAACGTTCCTAGCCAATTCATCAACCTTAGGCAACTTTTCTTCAAGCAAAGCATTGAAATTCTTTTGCGAATTCATAAATTCTTTAACACTAGTCTCAAATTCAGAGGGCATCTTATTAAAATTTCCATAAGATTTGTTGTAGGAATTACCATAATTATTAGAGGAATTACTAGGATACGGCCTAGGATTAAAGTTTCCTCTATACGCGTTGTTACCAAAATTATTCCTACCAACAAAATTCACATCCATGGATTCATTATTATTCTCAATCAAAGTAGACAAAGGCATATCATTAGGATCAGAAGAAACACTCTTAGTAGCAAGTAATTTAATAAGTTCATCCATCTTTCCACTCAAAACATTAATTTCTTCTATCGCATGCACCTTTTTATTAGTGGATCTTTTGGTATGCCATTGAGAATAATTAACCATAATATTATCTAGGAGTTCAGTAGCTTCTCCTAAAGTGATTTCCATAAAAGTGCCTCCCGCGGCCGAATCTAAAAGATTTCTAGAAGCAAAATTCAATCCGGCATAAATTTTTTGTATAATCATCCACAAATTCAAACCATGAGTAGGGCAATTACGTATCATTAATTTCATTCTCTCCCAATATTGTGCAACATGTTCATGATCAAGTTTCTTAAAATTCATAATATCGTTTCTAAGAGAGATGATCTTAGCGGGACGAAAATACTTAGAGATAAAAGCATCTTTGCACTTATTCCATGAATCAATACTATTTTTAGGCAAAGACGAATACCAAACTTTAGCATGATCTCTAAGTGAAAAAGGAAATAGCTTCAATTTAACAATATCATTGTCCACATCTTTCTTCTTTTGCATATCACACAAATCAAGGAATCTATTTAGATGGGTAGCGGCATCTTCACTAGGAAGGCCGGCGAATTGATCTTTCATGACAAGATTCAACAAAGCAGCATTAATTTCACAAGATTCAGTATCGGTAAGAGGAGCAATCGGAGTCCTAAGAAAATCATTGTTTTTGGTATTGGTAAAGTCACACAATTTAGTATTGTCTTGAGCCATCGTGACAAGCAAGCAATCCAACACACGAGCAAACAAGAAGCAAGCGAAAAAGAGGCGAACGGAAAAGAGAGGGCGAATAAAACAGCAAGGGTGAAGTGGGGGAGAAGAAAACGAGAGGCGAATGGCAAATAATGTAATGCGAGTGATAAGGGTTTGTGATGGGTACTTGGTACGTCTTGACTTGACTTGACTTGGCGCGAATCTCCCCGGCAACGGCGCCAGAAATCCTTCTTGCTACCTCTTGAGCACTGCGTTGGTTTTTCCCTTGAAGAGGAAAGGGTGAAGCAGTAAAGTAGCGTAAGTATTTCCCTTAGTTTTGGAGAACCAAGGTATCAATCCAGTAGGACACCACGCTCAAGTCCCTCGCACCTACACAAACAAATAAGAACCTCGCAACCAACGCAATAAAGGGGTTGTCAATCCCTTCACGGTCACTTACGAGAGGAGATCTGATAGATATGATAAGATAATATTTTTGGTATTTTTATGATAAAGAGAAATAAAGGTGCAAAGTAAAATAAAAGGCAATAAAAATAGCTAAGTGTTGGAAGATTAATATGATGGAAAATAGACCCGGGGGCCATAGGTTTCACTAGTGGCTTCTCTCAAGAGCATAAGTATTACGGTGGGTGAACAAATTACTGACGAGCAATTGATAGAATTGAGCATAGTTATGAGAATATCTAGGTATGATCATGTATATAGGCATCACGTCCGTGACAAGTAGACCGACTCCTGCCTGCATCTACTACTATTACTCCACACATCGACCGCTATCCAGCATGCATCTAGAGTATTAAGTTCATAAGAACAGAGTAACGCTTTAAGCAAGATGACATGATGTAGAGGGATAAACTCATGCAATATGATATAAACCCCATCTTGTTATCCTCGATGGCAAAAATACAATACGTGCCTTGCTGCCCCTGCTGTCACTGGGAAAGGACACCGCAAGATTGAACCCAAAGCTAAGCACTTCTCCCATTGCAAGAAAGATCAATCTAGTAGGCCAAACCAAACTGATAATTCGAAGAGACTTGCAAAGATAACCAATCATACATAAAATAATTCAGAGAAGATTCAAATATTGTTCATAGATGAACTTGATCATAAACCCACAATTCATCGGTCCCGACAAACACACCGCAAAAGAAGATGACATCAAATAGATCTCCACGAGAATCGTGGAGAACTTTGTATTGAGATCCAAAGAGAGAGAAGAAGCCATCTAGCTAATAACTATGGACCCGAAGGTCTGAGGTAAACTACTCACACATCATCGGAGAGGCTATGGTGTTGATGTAGAAGCCCTCCGTGATCAATGCTGTAGCGACCAGACCTCAAATGGCCTGTGCTGCTGTGCACCAGTGTCATCCCTGGATCAGTAATGCTGACACACACAGTACAAATGGAGGATTTATAACAGAGTAGCAATCACACACTTATTACATCGAATATCTCCGAAGAGCTTAAGTAAAATAAACATGGCTGAAGGCCATCTAACAACGATAACAGCGGAAGACTTGGAAGATAAGTGAGTCCATCAACTCCAGCGGCATCACTGAGTATAAGACCACGACCTAAGGCACCTTACTCGTCGTCTGATAAGTCTGCAACATGAAACGTTGCAGCCCGAAAACGGGTCAGCACATATAATATGCTGGCAATGTAACACATAGAGAGCAATGAACAATAATAATGCTATACTATATGCATATATGGCTGGTGGAAAGCTCTATGGTTACAGTTTTGCGAAAAGCCAATTTTATCCTACTTCAAAAGGAATAAATTTTATTTAACTATCATGGTGGTTGAAACATTGAGAAGGTACCTCCAACTCAATCCCAATTAAGTATCATCATTACCCCAACAAAATTAATTATAAGTATCACGGTGATGAGATTCAAATGATAATCCGGGTACTAGATACTCAAGTTGTCCATAACCGGGGACACGGCTAACCATGATTAGTTTGTACACTCTGCAGAGGTTTGTGCACTTTTCCCCACAAGACTCGATCGCCTCCGCTTGATTCTCGCACTGCATGATGTTTGAGAAACGGATGACCGAGACACAGTCTTTCAGAAACAATCACTCTTTACTCTGGATGGACCGGTACACCTACTTTCCCCTACATCTGCTAGTCCACCTCTTCAAGAGATCCTGTAACCTACTCAGCTATGCTAGAGCCCATAATAGCTTGTGGCTGCACACGGAAGTTTCTAGCATGAATAATCTTATGATCCCTTTGAGCCTGGGTGGCGGACCTTATACATACAGGCAACACTGGGTTCTCCAGGTGCCTCAATCCACCCAGATGTGAGTTTTAGTTGCCACCTTAAATTGAACCATTAATAAACATCTCACATCTGTCATGAATATCTCTCAAACCCAATCCACGTCTACGAGCATAGCATGGCAATAATAAAAGCAACGTAGAAGTAACTCCCAAGGGTTTGATAAAGTAAAACAGGTAATAGGTACTACCTTAACTACTTCCCAATACCCACAGTTTAATTAGATCCTAATCATGCAAGTATTTGAGGAAAACAGATCTAATGCAATAAAAACTGGGTATGAACGGAATATGATCAAAGTGTTACTTGCCTTGCTGATGATCCGCAAAACCTAGCGAGTCGAAGTAACAAGCGGCACACTCCGGGTACTCTATCGCAAACAAACAGGCATACAATCAGTACTCATCTAATGCACAGGTAAAACTCGAATGAAAGATCCAACCAGAAAGTTCAACTTAAGAATTCCGGTTTGCAAAAAGAATCAACTCGAAAGAAGTAACGAAAGTCAAACGGCGAAAGAAAGAAACTTCGTTTCCTAATCTGGATCTAGGTCAAATTTTACTGTAGCAAAAACTTGTTTGAGTAGGTTAAACGGAAAGAGAATTTCGAGACGAAACTCTAGGCGCTTGAATCGCCTGATTCCGATAAACGAGCGAGAAGTTAAACAGAATCGAAGATTCGATCAGAAATCGAATCTGAGAAAATAACGAGAAAATCTGACGAAAAAGAAAAACGGACGAACGGTTAAATAACGGACGTTCGTTAACAGAGAAAAACCGACGAACGCGTTCGTTAAAACGAACGGTTCGGTGAACGCTCGCAAAATAATAAAACCGAAAAAAAACCGATCTAGGGTTTTTTTTAAACGAAAGGTTTTTTTTAAATGAAAACCGGCAAAGAACGGGCGGCGGCAATACCACGGGGACGGGCTCCGGCGAAGCTCCGGCGGGCTCCGGGCTCGGCGACGGGGTGCGGGGCTCGGGGGGGTGCGGCGGCGAGGGGCGGCGGCTCCGGCGGGCGAACGCGGCGACGACGGCGAGACTACGGCGGCGGCGGCGGGGCGTGTTGCGGGCGGCGGCGATGAGGGGCTCCGGCGGCGGCGGTGGTGAGGAAAGAGGGGGGGCTATATATATAGGAGGGGGGGTCCGAGCTTGGGGAAGGGGGCACCGGGCGGCGGCGTAGTCGGCCGGGACTCGGCGGCGATCCCATCTCCGGGACGGAGACGACGGGCGGCGGGGTTGGGCCGTCGGCTGGGCCTTTGGCCCAGTCGGCGCGCGGGCGGATCCTTTTTTTTTTTATCATTCCGCGGAAAATAATACGTAGAAAAATAAATAAAATCAGAAAAATATGAAATAAATTTTCCCCGTCTAGTTAGAAAATCTAGAATAGGGTGAACATTTTTTTAAACCAAAATAAATATTTTGAAAACATGCAATATTTTTAATGCAATAAAAATTGCAAATAAAATCCAAATAAATTCCAAATAATGATTTTAACATTTTTCCTCCAGTATTTCAATTGTTTTGGAGAAGTCATATTTTCTCCTCTCATTTATTTTAAAATGAAATATTTTTCCGGAGAGAAAAATAATTAAAACCAAAATCCTCGTCTTATTATTTGATGAAAATCAAATATGAAAATTCGAGAAAATCCCCAACTCTCTCCGAGGGTCCTTGAGTTGCTTAGGATTTATCGAGGATTTGTCAAAATGCAATAAAACATGATATGCAATGATGATCTATGTATAACATTCCAAATTGAAAATTTGGGATGTTACAAACCTACCCCCCTTAAGATGAATCTCGCCCTCGAGATTCGGGTTGGCTAGAAAACAGGTGGGAGTGGTTTTTCCGTAGATCTTCCTCTCGCTCCCAGGTGGCTTCATCCTCCGTGTGGTGACTCCACTGGACTTTGCAAAACTTGATAACCTTGCTGCGGGTAACTCGGCTGGCATATTCGAGAATCTTAATTGGCTTCTCCTCATAGGTCAAATCACTTTCCAACTGAATCGCTTCCAGTGGCACAGTATCTCTCAGCGGTATCTCAGCCACTTCTGCGTGGCACTTCTTCAACTGAGAAACATGAAATACATCATGTACTCCAGACAATCCTTCGGGCAATTCCAGCTTGTAGGCAACTTCTCCCATACGTTCCAACACTCTGTATGGTCCGATAAAACGGGGCGCTAACTTTCCTTTAACTCCAAAGCGCTTCACTCCTCGAAGTGGTGATACTCGAAGATACACTCTGTCTCCGATTTCGTGAACTGTCTCCTTTCGTTTAGAATCAGCATAACTCTTCTGCCTGGACTGGGCTACCTTGAGCCTATCGCGAATCAACCTCACTTTCTGTTCAGACTCCTTAATCAAATCTGGTCCAAACAACTGACGATCTCCAACTTCGTCCCATAACAATGGTGTTCTACACCTTCTTCCGTACAAAGCTTCGAAAGGGGCCATCTTCAAACTGGTTTGATAACTGTTGTTATAAGAAAACTCTGCATATGGCAAATTGTCGTCCCAACTAGATCCATAATCTAGTGCACATGCTCTCAACATGTCCTCCAAAATCTGGTTGACTCTCTCGGTCTGTCCATCTGTCTGTGGGTGAAATGCTGTACTAAATTCCAGCCTGGTTCCCAACGTTTCATGTAACTGCTTCCAAAACTTCGAGGTAAATTGGGTTCCTTTGTCTGATACAATGGTCCTCGGAACTCCATGCAAACATACTATCCTGGTCATGTAAATCTTTGCCAACTTAGCACTGGTGTAAGTGGTCTTCACTGGAATGAAATGAGCCACTTTCGTCAAACGGTCGACTACAACCCATATCGAGTCATAGCCTGAACGAGTCCTGGGTAATCCTGTGATAAAATCCATGCCTATTTTATCCCACTTCCATTCGGGTATCGGCAATGGCTGCAGCAATCCTGCTGGCTTCTGATGCTCTGCCTTCACTCTCTGACATACATCACAAACTGCTACATACTCCGCAATATCCTTCTTCATTCCGGTCCACCAGAAAGTATTCTTCAAATCCAAATACATCTTGGTATTTCCTGGGTGAATCGAGTACGGTGAATCATGGGCTTCTTGCAAAATCAACTTCCTGATCTCCGGATCATTTGGCACATATACGCGGTCCTCGAACCATAAGGTATCGTGCTCATCCTCACGGAATCCCTTGGCTTTTCCTTTGCTCATCTTCTCCTTTATCTCTTCAATCTCCTTGTCTGTCTTTTGAGCTTATCTGATCCTTTCCATCAAGGTAGACTGAATCTCCAATGTCACTAAATAGCCTCTTGGGACTATCTCCAAACATAGCTCGCGAAGGTCCTCGGCTAACTCCTGAGGTAACTCTCCTGTCATGAGGGTGTTGACATGACTCTTGCGGCTCAACGCGTCTGCTACTACGTTAGCCTTTCCAGGGTGATAATGCAATCTCATATCATAATCTTTAATGAGCTCCAACCATCTCCTCTGTCTGAGGTTTAACTCCTTCTGCGTGAAGATGTACTTCAAACTCTTGTGATCCGTGTATACCTCACAATGGTTTCCGATGAGAAAATGTCTCCATGTATTCAATGCATGCACCACGGCTGCTAATTCCAAATCATGTGTAGCATAATTCTTCTCATGGGGTTTAAGTTGTCGTGAAGCATACGACACAACTCTTCCTTCCTGCATAAGCACTGCTCCAAGTCCTTGACGAGAAGCGTCGCAATAAACTTCATAGTCCTTGCGTTGATCTGGCAGAATCAACACTGGTGATGTAACCAATCGTTTCTTCAACTCTTGGAAACTAGCTTCACATTCCACAGTCCAATTGAATTTGGTGTCCTTCTTCAATAGCTCAGTCATGGGCTTAGCAATCCTTGAGAAATTCTCGATGAATCTCCGGTAGTATCCTGCAAGTCTAAGAAAACTCCGGATTTCTCCAACTGTCGCGGGTGATTCCCAACTTGTCACTGTGTCAACCTTGGCAGGGTCTACTGCTATTCCTTCTCCAGAAATAACATGTCCAAGGAATCCAACTTCCTTCAGCCAAAACTCACATTTGCTGAACTTGGCATATAACTGATGTTCTCTGAGCTTCTCAAGTACCAATCGTAAATGCTCCTCATGCTCTTCTTCATCCTTGGAAAAGATTAAAATATCATCAATGAACACCATGACGAACTTATCCAAAAACTCCATAAACACTTTGTTCATCAGGTTCATGAAATAGGCCGGTGCGTTAGTCAGTCCAAAAGACATAACGGTATACTCATACAATCCATATCTGGTGGTAAATGCCGTCTTGGGTATATCCTGCTCTCGAATCTTTAACTGATGGTATCCTGATCGTAGATCGATCTTGGAAAATACTTTAGCTCCTTGCAAGCGGTCAAACAAATCATTTATCATCGACAGTGGGTACTTGTTTTTGATGGTCACTTCATTCAATCCTCGGTAATCAACAACCATCCTCAGCGATCCATCTTTCTTCTCCACTAGAAGTACTGGTGATCCCCAAGGTGACGAACTTGGGCGAATATAGCCTTTATCCAGTAACTCCTTGATCTGCTTCTTAATTTCCTCCAAATCCTTTGCGGGCATCCTGTACGGTCTCTTAGATATTGGCCCTGTGCCTGGCAAAAGTTCAATCAAGAACTCAATGTCTCTATCTGGTGGCATGCCTGGCAACTCTTCTGGAAATACATCCGGATAATCCCTCACCACTGGTACTTCCTCCTGTACAACTCCTGATAAGGAATTCACTTGAGTCCTCTTCGGCATATGCCGGGATACATACTTGATCCTTTTTCCTTCCGGGGTGGTAAGCAAAATCGTCTTGCTGGCACAATCGATGTTTCCTCCATACAACGATAGCCAATCCATTCCCAAAATCACATCCAAACCTTGCGATTCCAAAACAATGAGGTCTGAGGGGAAAACATGCCTACCAATGGCCAACGGTATCTGAAAACATCCTTGGGTGGCCATATACTCTGCTCCTGGCGAGGTTACTAACATGGGGCTTTTGAGGACTTGGGTGGACATCTTAAACTTGTTTACGAATCCCCTTGATATGTATGAATGCGATGCACCAGTATCGAAAAGAACGGTTGCAGTAAATGACTTAACCAAAAACTTACCTATTACTGCATCAGGCTGAGCTTCAACCTCCTCCATGCTCACGTGGTTCACATGTCCTTTGTTGAACGGGTTCGGCTTCTTCCCAGAGCTTCCATTGCCATTTCCATTTTGGGCTTCGGGACAATCAGTAGCATAATGTCCCGTCTTCTGGCACTTGAAACAAGTAATGTGACTTAGATCTCTCTTGGTTGGGGTAGATGGGTTGGTGCGGTTCTGTCCGTTTCCTCCTCCATTCCCATTACCATTCTTGGAGCCATTATGGTTGTGCGAACTACCTCCTCCATGGGTATGCTGAAACTGTCCTCCCGGCTTCGGGGTAAATCGTGGCTTCTGCTGGGCTCCAGAATTGTACTTCCCTTGTCCATACTTCCTCTTACGGTTTTCAATCTGCTGTTGCTTCCCTTCAATCATGAGAGCTCTATCTACCAGCTCCTGGTAGTTGTTGAAAGTTGCTACCATCAACTGCATACTCAGCTCATCATTCAGCCCTTCCAGAAATTTCTCCTACTTGGCTGCATCTGTAGCAACGTCATCTGGTGCATAACGTGCTAACTTACTCAAATCCTCCACATACTGGCCTACGGTGCGTCCTCCTTGGCGTAGGTTGCGAAACTCACGCTTCTTCATCGCCATAGCTCCTGCTGAAACATGAGCTGTACGGAAAGCTTGCTGAAACTGGTCCCATGTGACAGTGTCAATAGGGTGCGTGGCTGTGTAATTCTCCCACCATGATGCTGCGGGTCCATCAAGCTGATGTGCGGCAAAACGCACTCTTTCCGCATCTGTGCATCCTGCAGTGGTCAACTCCCTTCCAACTTTGCGGAGCCAATCATCTGCAACAATCGGCTCGGTGCTACTGAAAACACCGGCGGGTTTAGCCTTAAGAAATGGGCTAAGTGATCAACAGGTGGTGGTGGCGGTGGGTTGTTGTTGTTGTTGTTGCCTTGGTTCTGAACTAACACTTGCATCAGGGCATTCTGTTGCTGAATCAACTGGGTGATCTCTGGCGGGAAAACAAATCCGGTGTCGCGTCTCGGAGGCATCTGATAGGTTTAGAAAAGATGAGAGTTAAGAATAGAATGAGGTCTAGAGGGAAAACACTACCCATATGCTCATGAGACAAATTCAATCAATATCACTCAATCAATCCAAACAAGGCAAAACAATCGATCTAACTAGTGTTACAAAGTGCTTGAACTATACTATTAAATGGGGGAAAACTACTACTGATATGGTGGTCTACTAGAAATTCTGATCCGTTGAAGACTCCATGATGTCTGCGCCAGCTTCATCAATCCATTCGTCTTCACTTGGTTCCGAGTCGGTGTTGTCGATGATGATGTAGTTATCCGGACAAGTGCATTCGTCGACTTCTGCTTTTGGCACTGGATTTCCCACGAATGCTCCAATCTTATTCTCCAGGTCGTCAATCTTCCCTACTAGTGCGTTGATTTCCTCCAAGTAATCTTCGCGTGTAGCCTTGAGTTCTTCTTGGAGTTCCTTGATCTTCGTGAATGCCTTCTTCAGTTCTTCCTTGTCCGTGCACATCTGATTCTCCTGGCGTCGAATATGTTGGTTCTGCTCCTGGATGAAAGCTGCAATTGATCCATCCTTCTTGGTCTTGATCATCTCCCATTGCGCGTCTCGACGTCCACAAATTTGGTAAATTCTATCCTTAAGCTCCTGGTGATAGACTTCTCCAATGCGTCCCATGGCGATGTGTGCGGCCATGCTCTTCCCTAAACTCCAAGTTGGTGCTTCGAAAACCAATCTCATGGCACTAAACATCCTTCCTGGAATGATAACTTGAATCTTCCAGCTCTCCTCTTCAGGTAATGTGGCGTTGTAGGTTCCGGTGATGCTTGGTATTCCTATGTTCAAGTACTTGGTGACTTCCTTCAAGTGTCGTCCAAACGGCGTGTCTTCATCTGGTTGCATGAACTTGCTCCTTGCATTCGCCATTCCTAAAAGAGTAGAAAGTGGAGAGGGGACAGAAATGAGAAGAGAGAAGCTTTCTAGGGCTTATGCTTAGTGGTCGTGTCCTATAGTCAGCGTGTGCTCTGATACCAACTTTGTAGCGACCAGACCTCAAATGGCCTGTGCTGCTGTGCACCAGTGTCATCCCTGGATCAGTAATGCTGACACGCACAGTACAAATGGAGGATTTATAACAGAGTAGCAATCACACACTTATTACATCGAATATCTCCGAAGAGATTAAGTAAAATAAACATGGCTGAAGGCCATCTAACAACGATAACAGCGGAAGACTTGGAAGATAAGTGAGTCCATCAACTCCAGCGGCATCACTGAGTATAAGACCACGACCTAAGGCACCTTACTCGTCGTTTGATAAGTCTGCAACATGAAACGTTGCAGCCCGAAAACGGGTCAGCACATAGAATATGCCGGCAATGTAACACATAGAGAGCAATGAACAATAATAATGCTATACTATATGCATATATGGCTGGTGGAAAGCTCTATGGTTACAGTTTTGCGAAAAGCCAATTTTATCCTACTTCAAAAGGAATAAATTTTATTTAACTATCATGGTGGTTGAAACATTGAGAAGGTACCTCCAACTCAATCCCAATTAAGTATCATCATTACCCCAACAAAATTAATTATAAGTATCACGGTGATGAGATTCAAATGATAATCCAGGTACTAGATACTCAAGTTGTCCATAACCGGGGACACGGCTAACCATGATTAGTTTGTACACTCTGCAGAGGTTTGTGCACTTTTCCCCACAAGACTCGATCGCCTCCGCTTGATTCTCGCACTGCATGATGTTTGAGAAACGGATGACCGAGACACAGTCTTTCAGAAACAATCACTCTTTACTCTGGATGGACCGGTACACCTACTTTCCCCTACATCTGCTAGTCCACCTCTTCAAGAGATCCTGTAACCTACTCAGCTATGCTAGAGCCCATAATAGCTTGTGGCTGCACACGGAAGTTTCTAGCATGAATAACCTTATGATCCCTTTGAGCCTGGGTGGCGGACCTTATACATACAGGCAACACTGGGTTCTCCAGGTGCCTCAATCCACCCAGATGTGAGTTTTAGTTGCCACCTTAAATTGAACCATTAATAAACATCTCACATCTGTCATGAATATCTCTCAAACCCAATCCACGTCTACGAGCATAGCATGGCAATAATAAAAGCAACGTAGAAGTAACTCCCAAGGGTTTGATAAAGTAAAACAGGTAATAGGTACTACCTTAACTACTTCCCAATACCCACAGTTTAATTAGATCCTAATCATGCAAGTGTTTGAGGAAAACAGATCTAATGCAATAAAAACTGGGTATGAACGGAATATGATCAAAGTGTTACTTGCCTTGCTGATGATCCGCAAAACCTAGCGAGTCGAAGTAACAAGCGGCACACTCTAGGTACTCTATCGCAAACAAACAGGCATACAATCAGTACTCATCTAATGCACAGGTAAAACTCGAATGAAATATCCAACCAGAAAGTTCAACTTAAGAACTCCGGTTTGCAAAAAGAATCAACTCGAAAGAAGCAACGAAAGTCAAACGGCGAAAGAAAGAAACTTCGTTTGCTAATCTGGATCTAGGTCAAATTTTACTGTAGCAAAACTTGTTTGAGTAGGTTAAACTGAAAGAGAATTTCGAGACGAAACTCTAGGCGCTTGAATCGCCTGATTCGGATAAACGAGCGAGAAGTTAAACAGAATCGAAGATTCGATCAGAAATCGAATCTGAGAAAATAACGAGAATATCCGACGAAAAAGAAAAACGGACGAACGGTTAAATAACGGACGTTCGTTAACAGAGAAAAACCGACGAACGCGTTCGTTAAAACGAACGGTTCGGTGAACGCTCGCAAAATAATAAAACCGAAAAAAAAACTGATCTAGGGTTTTTTTTAAACGAAAGGTTTTTTTTAAAACGAAAACCGGCAAAGAACGGGCGGCGGCAATACCACGGGGACGGGCTCCGGCGAAGCTCCGGCGGGCTCCGGGCTCGGCGACGGGGTGCGGGGCTCGGTGGGTGCGGCGGCGAGGGGCGGCGGCTCCGGCGGGCGAACGCGGCGGCGGCGGCGAGACTACGGCGGCGGCGGCGGGGCGTGTTGCGAGCGGCGGCGATGAGGGGCTCCGGCGGCGCCGGTGGTGAGGAAAGAGAGGGGGGCTATATATAGGAGGGGGGTCCGAGCTTGGGGAAGGGGGCACCGCGCGGCGGCGTAGCCGGCCGGGACTCGGCGGCGATCCCGTCTCCGGGACGGAGACGACGGGCGGCGGGGTTGGGCCGTCGGCTGGGCCTTTGGCCCAGTCGGCGCGCGGGCGGATCTTAAAAAAAAAAACATTCCGCGGAAAATAATACGTAGAAAAATAAATAAAAATCAGAAAAATATGAAATAAAATTTCCACGTCTAGTTAGAAAATCTAGAATAGGGTGAACATTTGTTTTAAACCAAAATAAATATTTTGAAAACATGCAATATTTTTAATAAAATAAAAATTGCAAATAAAATCCAAATAAATTCCAAATAATGATTTTAACATTTTTCCTCCAGTATTTCAATTGTTTTGGAGAAGTCATATTTTCTCCTCTCGTTTATTTTAAAATGAAATATTTTTCCGGAGAGAAAAATAATTAAAACCAAAATCCTCGTCTTATTATTTGATGAAAATCAAATATGAAAATTCGAGAAAATCCCCAACTCTCTCCGAGGGTCCTTGAGTTGCTTAGGATTTATCGAGGATTTGTCAAAATGCAATAAAACATGATATGCAATGATGATCTATGTATAACATTCCAAATTGAAAATTTGGGATGTTACAAATGCCCCCTCCGGCAGGACGCCGGAAAAGGCCCTAAGATGGGATATCACGGGTACAGAAGGTTGCGGCGGTGGAATTGTTGGGGAACGTAGCAATAATTCAAAATTTTCTACGTATCACCAAGATCAATCTATGGAGTCATCTAGCAACGAGAGAGAGGGGAGTGCATCTACATACCCTTGTAGATCGCGCGCGGAAGTGTTCAAGAGAACGGGGTTGATGGAGTCGTACTCGTCGTGATCCAAATCACCGATGATCCTAGCGCCGAACGGACGGCACCTCCGCGTTCAACACACGTACGGAGCGGGGACGTCTCCTCCTTCTTGATCCAGCAAGAGGGGAGGAGAAGTTGATGGAGATCCAGCAGCACGACGGCGTGGTGGTGGAAGTAGCGGGATCCCGGCAGGGCTTCGCCAAGCGCAAGCGGGGAGGAAGAGGTGTCACGGGAGGGAGGGAGGCGCCAGGGCTTGGGGTGCTGCTCCCATGCGCCTCCCCACTATATATAGGGGTGGAGGGGGCTGGTTTCTTGCCCTCCAAGTCCATTGGGGCGTTGGCAAAGATGGGGAAAAGAAATCCCATCATTTCCCTTCCCCACCGATTGTTATCCCCCCTTTTTAGGGATCTTGATCTTATCCCTTCAGGATATGATCTTATTCCTTCTAAGGTGGGATCTTGGTGCGCCTTGACCAGGGGTGTGGGGCCTTGCCCCCACTACCCACGTTCATGTGGGTCCCCCCATGCAGGTTGGCCCCACTTCAGAACCTTCTAGAACCTTCCCGGTACAATACCGAAAAATCCCGAACATTTTCCGGTGGCCAAAATAGGACTTCCCATATATAAATCTTTACCTCCGGACTATTCCGGAACTCCTCGTGACGCCCGAGATTCGATCGTTGGTATCCCAATACCTTGTTCAATCTCGTTACCGACAAGTCACTCTACTCGTATCATAACGCATGATCCCGTGGCTAACTCCTTAGTCACATTGAGCTCATTATGATGATGCATTACCGAGTGGGCCCAGAGATACCTCTCCGTCATACGGAGTGACAAATCCCAGTCTCGATTCGTGCCAACCCAACAGACACTTTCGGAGATACCTCTAGTGCACCTTTATAGCCACCCAGTTACGTTGTGACGTTTGGTACACCCAAAGCATTCCTACGGTATCCGGGAGTTGCACAATCTCATGGTCTAAGGAAATGATACTTGACATTAGAAAAGCTCTAGCAAACGAACTACACGATCTTGTGCTATGTTTAGGATTGGGTCTTGTCCATCACATCATTCTCCTAATGATGTGATCCCGTTATCAATGACATCCAATGTCCATGGTCAGGAAACCATAACCATCTATTGATCAACGAGCTAGTCAACTAGAGGCTTACTAGGGACATGTTGTGGTCTATGTATTCACACATGTATTACGGTTTCCAGTTAATACAATTATAGCATGAACAACAGACAATTATCATGAACAAGGAAATACAATAATAACCATTTTATTATTGCCTCTAGGGCATATTTCCAACAGTCTCCCACTTGCACTAGAGTCAATAATCTAGTTCACATCACCATGTGATTAACACTCAAAGTTCACATCGCCATGTGACTAATACCCAAGAGTTTACTAGAGTCAATAATCTAGTTCACATCACCATGCGATTAACACTCAATGAGTTCTAGGGTTTGATCATGTTATGCTTACGAGAGAGGTTTTAGTCAACGGGTCTGCAACATTCAGATCCGTGTGTGCTTTACAAATCTCTATGTCATCTTGTAGATGCAGCTACCACGCGCTACTTGGAGCTATTCCAAATAACTTCTCTACTATACAAATCCGGTTCACTACTCAGAGTCATCCGGATTAGTGTCAAAGTTTGCATCGACGTAACCCTTTACGACGAACCCCCTTTCCACCTCCATAATCGATAAAATTCCTTAGTCCACTAGATACTAAGGATAAGTTCGACCGCTTTCATGTGATCCCTTCCCGGATCACTATTGTACCCCTTGACTAACTCATGGCAAGGCACACTTCAGGTGCGGTACACAGCATAGCATACTGTAGAGCCTACGTCTAAAGCATAGGGGACGACCTTCGTCCTTTCTCTCTCTTCTGCCATGGTCAGGTCTTGAGTCTTACTCAATACTCACACCTTCGTCCTTCTTTGCTGATCTATTTTGAACTCCTTCAAAATCTTGTCACGGTATGTATTCATTTGAAAGTACTGTTAAGCGTTTTTGATCAATCCTTATAGATCTCGATGCTCAATGTTCAAGTAGCTTAATCCAGGTTTTCCATTAAAAAACACTTTTCAAATAACCCTGGATGCTTTCCAGAAATTCTACATCATTTCTGATCAACAATATGTTAACAACATATACTCATCAAAAATTCTATAGTGCTCCCACTCACTTCTTTGGAAATACAAGTTTCTCATGAACCTTGTATAAACCCAAAATCTTTGATCATCTCATCAAAGCGTACATTCCAACTCCGAGATGCTTACTCTAGTCCTTAAAGGATTGCTGGAGCTTTGCATACTTGTTAGCATCTTTCAGGATTGACAAAACCTTCTGGTTGTATCACATACAACCTTTCCTCAATAAAATCGTCGAGGAAACAATGTTTTGACATCCTATCTGCAAGATTTCATAAATAATGCAGTAACTGCTAATATAATTTCAACAGACTCTTAGCATCGCTACGATTGAGAAAATCTCATCGTAGTCAACTCCTTGAACTTGTCGGAAAACATCTTAACGACAAGTCGAGCTTTCTTAATGGTGATACTTACCATCATTGTCTGTCTTCCCTTTTAAAATCCATCTGCACCCAACAGCCTTACGACCATCAAGTAGTTCTTCCAAAGTCTATACTTTGTTTTCATACATGGATCCTCTCGGTTTTATGGCCTCAAGCCATTCTTCGGAATCCGGGCCCACCATCGCTTCTCCATAGCTCATAGGTTCATTGTTGTCTAGCAACATCACTTCCAAGACAGGATTACGTACCACTCTGAAGTAGTACGCATCCTTGTCGTCCTACGAGGTTTGGTAGTGACTTGATCCGAAGTTTCATGATCACTATCATAAGCTTCCACTTCAATTGGTGTAGGTGCCACGGGAACAACTTCCTGTGCCCTACTACACACTAGTTGAAGTCATGGTTCAATAACCTCATCAAGTCTCCACCATGCTCCCACTCAATTCTTTCGAGAGAAACTTTTCCTCGAGAAAGGACCCGTTTCTAGAAACAATCACTTTGCTTCCGGATCTGAAATAGGAGGTATACCCAACTGTTTTGGGTATTCTATGAAGATGCATTTATCCGCTTTGGGTTCGGGCTTATCAGCCTGAAACTTTTCCACATAAGCGTCGCAGCCCCAAACTTTTAAGAAACGACAGCTTAGGTTTCTCTAAACCATAGTTCATATGGTGTCGTCTCAACGGAATTGCGTGGTGCCCTATTTAAAGTGAATGCGGTTGTCTCTAATGCCTAACCCATAAACAACAGTGTAATTCGATAAGAGACATCATGGTATGCACTATATCCAATAGGGTGCAGTTATGATGTTCGGACACACCATTACACTATAGTGTTCCAGGCGGTGTTAGTCGTGAAACAATTTCCACAATTTCTTAATTGTGTGCCAAACTCGTAACTCAGAGATTCATCTCTATGATCATATCATAGACATTTTATCCTCTTGTCACGACGATCTTCAACTTCACTCTGAAATTACTTGAACCTTTCTATAATTCAGACTTGTGTTTCATCAAGTAAATATACTTAGCATCTACTCAAATCATCTGTGAAGTAAGAACATAACGATATCCACTGCGTGCCTCAGCACTCATTGGACTGCACACATCAAAATGTATTACTTCCAACAAGTTGCTTTCTTGTTCCATCTTACTGAAAAACGAGGCCTTTCAGTCATCTTGCCCATGTGGTATGATTTGCATGTCTCAAGTGATTCAAAATCAAGTGAGTCCAAATGATCCATCTGTATGGAGTTTCTTCATGCATATATACCAATAGACATGGTTCGCATATCTCAATCTTTTCGAAAATGAGTGAGTCCAAAGATCCATCAACATGGAGCTTCTTCATGCGTTTTATACCAATATGACTCAAGTGGCAGTGCCACAAGTGTGTGGTACTATCATTACTATCTTATATCTTCTGGCATGAACATGTGTATCACTACGATCGAGATTCAATAAACCATTCATTTTAGGTGCAAGACCATTGAAGGTATTATTCAAATAGACAGAGTAACCATTATTCTCCTTTAATGAATAACCGTATTGCGATAAACATAATCCAATCATGTCTATGCTCAATGCAAACACCAAATAATAATTATTCAGGTTTAACCCCAATCTCGATGGTAGAGGGAGCATGCGATGCTTGATCAAATCAACCTTGGAAACACTTCCAACACATATCGTCATCTCACCTTTAGCTAGTCTCCGTTTATTCCGCAGCTTTTATTTCGAGTTACTAACACTTAGCAACCGAACAGGTATCTAATACCCTGGTGCTACTAGGAGTACTAGTAAAGTAAACATTAATATAATGTATATCCAATATACTTCTGTCGACCTTGCCAGCCTTCTCATCTACGAAGTATCTAGGGTAGTTCTGCTTCAGTGACCGTTCCCCTCATTTCAGAAGCACTTAGTCTCGGGTTTGGGTTCAACCTTGGGTTTCTTCACTAGAGCAGCAACTGATTTGCCGTTTCATGAAGTATCCCTTCTTGCCCTTGCCCTTCTAGAAACTAGTGGTTTTACTAACCATCAACAATTGATGCTCCTTCTTGATTTCTACTTTCGCGGTGTCAAACATCGCGAGTTGCTCAAGGATCATCATGTCTATCCCTGATATGTTATAGTTCATCACGAAGCTCTAGTAGCTTGGTGGCAGTGACTATGGAGAACCATCACTATCTCATCTGGAAGATTAACTCCCACTCGATTCAAGTGATTGTAGTACTCAGACAATCTGAGCACATGCTCAACGATTGAGCTTTTCTCCCTTAGATTGCAGGCTTAAGAAACTTGTCAGAGGTCTCATACCTCTTGACGTGGGCATTAGTCTGAAATCCCAATTTCAGTCTTTGGAACATCTCATATGTTCTGCGATGTTTCAAAACCGTCTTTGGTGCCACAATTTTAAACCGTTAGCATCACACACTGAACTATCACGTAGTCATCAAAACGTGTATGTCAGATGTTTCGTAACATCTACAGACGACGCTCGAGGTTCAGCACACCGAGCGGTGCATTAAGGACATAAGCCTTCTGTGCAGCAATGAGGACAATCCTTAGTTTACGGACCCAGTCCGCATAATTGCTACTATCGACTTTCAACTAAATTTTCTCTAGGAACATATCTTAGTAGAACTAAAGCGTAAGCTACGACATTATTTGCAAAGACCTTTTGACTATGTTCATGACAATTAAGTTCATCTGATTATTTAATGAACTCCCACTAAGATAGACATCCCTCTAGTCATCTAAGTGATACATGATCCGAATCGACTAGGCCGTGTCCGATCATCACGTGAGACGGACTAGTCATCATCGGTGAACATCTCCATGTTGATCGTATCTACTATACGACTCATGTTCGACCTTTCGGTCTCTTGTGTTCCGAGGCCATGTCTGTACATGCTAGGCTCGTCAAGTCAACCTAAGTGTTCTGCTTGTGTTCCGAGGCCATGTCTGTACATGCTAGGCTCGTCAACACCCGTTGTATGCGAACGTTAGAATCTATCACACCCGATCATCACGTGGTGCTTCGAAACAACGAACCTTCGCAACGGTGCACAGTTAGGGGGAACACATCTCTTGAAATTTTAGTGAGGGATCATCTTATTTATGCTACCTTCGTTCTAAGCAAATAAGATGTAAACATGACAAACATCACATGCAAATCATAAAGTGACATGATATGGCCAATATCATCTTGCGCCTTTTGATCTCCATCTTCGAGGTGCGGCATGATCACCTTCGTCACCGGCATGACACCATGATCTCCATCATCGTGTCTTCATGAAGTTGTCTCGCCAACTATTACTTCTACTACTATGGCTAACGGTAAGCAATAAAGTAAAGTAATTACATGGCGTTTTTCATTGGCACGCAGGTCATACAATAAATTAAGACAACTCCTATGGCTCCTGCCGGTTGTCATACTCATCGACATGCAAGTCGTGATTCCTATTACAAGAACATGATCAATCTCATACATCACATATATATAATTCATCACATCCTTTTGGCCATATCACATCACATAGCATACCCTGCAAAAACAAGTTAGACGTCCTCTAATTGTTGTTGCATGTTTTACGTGGCTGCTATGGGTTTCTAGCAAGAACGTTTCTTACCTACGCAAAAGCCACAACGGTGATATGCCAATTACTATTTACCCTTCATAAGGACCCTCTTCATCGAATCCGATCCGACTAAAGTGGGAGAGACAGACACCCGCTAGCCACCTTATGCATCAAGTGCATGTCAGTCGGTGGAACCTGTCTCACGTAAGAGTACGTGTAAGGTCGGGCCGGGCCGCTTCATCCCACAATGCCGCCGAATCAAGATAAGACTAGTAACGGTAAGCAAATTGAACAAATCGTCGCCCACAACTACTTTGTGTTCTACTCGTGCATAGAATCTACGCATAAACCTGGCTCATGATGCCACTGTTGGGGAACGTAGCAATAATTCAAAATTTTCTACGTATCACCAAGATCAATCTATGGAGCCATCTAGCAACGAGAGAGAGGGGAGTGCATCTACATACCCTTGTAGATCGCGCGCGGAAGCGTTCAAGAGAACGGGGTTGATGGAGTCGTACTCGTCGTGATCCAAATCACCGATGATCCTAGCGCCGAACGGACGGCACCTCCGCGTTCAACACACGTACGGAGCGGGGACGTCTCCTCCTTCTTGATCGAGCAAGGGGGGAGGAGAAGTTGATGGAGATCCAGCAGCACGATGGCGTGGTGGTGGAAGTAGCGGGATCCCGGCAGGGCTTCGCCAAGCGCAAGCGGGGAGGAAGAGGTGTCACGGGAGGGAGGGAGGCGCCAGGGCTTGGGGTGCTGCTCTCATGCGCCTCCCCACTATATATAGGGGTGGAGGGGCTGGTTTCTTGCCCTCCAAGTCCATTGGGGCGTTGGCAAAGATGGGGAAAAGAAATCCCATCATTTCCATTCCCCACCGATTGTTATCCCCCCTTTTTAGGGATCTTGATCTTATCCCTTCAGGATATGATCTTATTCCTTCTAAGGTGGGATCTTGGTGCGCCTTGACCAGGGGTGTGGGGCCTTGCCCCCACTACCCACGTTCATGTGGGTCCCCCCATGCAGGTGAGCCCCACTTCGGAACCTTCTAGAACCTTCCCGGTACAATACCGAAAAATCCCGAACATTTTCCAGTGGCCAAAATAGGACTTCCCATATATAAATCTTTACCTCCGGACCATTCCGGAACTCCTCGTGACGTCCGGGATCTCATCCGGGACTCTGGACCACTTTCGGTTAACCGCATACTAATATCTCTACAACTCTAGCGTCACCGAACCTTAAGTGTGTAGACCCTACGGGTTCGGGAGACATGCAGACATGACCGAGACGACTCTCCGGTCAATAACCAACAGCGGGATCTGGAAACCCATGTTGGATCCCACATGTTCCACGATGATCTCATCGGATGAACCACGATGTCGAGGATTCAATCAATCCCGTATACAATTCCCTTTGTCAATTGGTACGTTACTTGCCCGAGATTCGATCGTCGGTATCCCAATACCTTGTTCAATCTCGTTACCGGAAGTCACTTTACTCGTACCGTAACGCATGATACCGTGGTTAACTCCTTAGTCACATTGAGCTCATTATGATGATGCATTACTGAGTGGGCCCAGAGATACCTCTCCGTCATACGGAGTGACAAATCCCAGTCTCGATTCGTGCCAACCCAACAGACACTTTCGGAGATACCTGTAGTGCACCTTTATAGCTACCCAGTTACGTTGTGACGTTTGGTACACCCAAAGCATTCCTACGGTATCCGGGAGTTGCACAATCTCATGGTCTAAGGAAATGATACTTGACATTAGAAAAGCTCTAGCAAACGAACTACACGATCTTGTGCTATGCTTAGGATTGGGTCTTGTCCATCACATCATTCTCCTAATGATGTGATCCCGTTATCAATGACATCCAATGTCCATGGTCAGGAAACCATAACCATCTATTGATCAACGAGCTAGTCAACTAGAGGCTTACTAGGGACATGTTGTGGTCTATGTATTCTCACATGTATTACGGTTTCCAGTTAATACAATTATAGCATGAACAACAGACAATTATCATGAACAAGGAAATACAATAACAACCATTTTATTATTGCCTCTAGGGCATATTTCCAACAAGAATTAGGTTTTCGTGGATGCTTCTGATGGTTTGGGGGTACGTAGGTATATATAGGAGGAAGAAGTACGTCGGTGGGGCAACGTGGGCCCCACGAGGGTGGAGGGCACGCCTGGGGGGTAGGCGCGCCCCCTGCCTCGTGCTCTCCTTGTTGCTTTCTTGACGTGGACTCCAAGTCCTCTGGATCACGTTTGTTCCAAAAATCACGTTCCCGAAGGTTTCATTCCGTTTGGACTCCGTTTGATATTCTTTTCTGTGAAACACTGAAATAGGCAAAAAACAGCAATTTGGGCTGGGCCTCCTGTTAATAGGCTAGTCCCAAAAATAATATAAAAGTGTATAATAAAGCCCATTAAACATCCAAAACAGAATATAATATAGCATGGAACAATCAAAATTATAGATACGTTGGAGACGTATTAGGGACTGCTCCAGCCGACCAGGCCGCGCCTCAACTCGGCCCGTGGACTGCCCCAGCCGACCCGGTCGCGCCTCAACCCGGCCCAGGGACTGCTCCACCCAACCCGGCCACCACCGTCCCCGACCCGGGGGCTGCCGCCTCGGGACCCGTCGTGATGGTTGTCTTCGCTGGGGTGTCGGCACCATCCTGGGCCCTGCCCATCTCGGAGTTCCTGGAGGTCCTCCCCATGGACGAGACCGAAGCCTGGCAGGTGCAGCGCCGACCATCCGCCTACAGCATCATCAACAACGAGCTCGTCAAGCGCAGCTCCACCGGTGTGTTCCAACGCTACGTCGAGCAGGACAAGGGCATTGAGATCCTCCTCGACATACACCAGGGCGAGTGCGGGTACCATGCCGCCTCACGGTCCCTGGTGGGCAAGGCTTTCCGCCATGGTTTCTACTGGCCCACAACCCTCGAAGACGCAGAGTCGCTCATCCTCAAGTGTGAGGGATGCCAACGCTTCAGCAAACGCAGCCACCAGCCGGCGTCAGCACTCCAGACCATCCCGATCGCCTGGCCCTTCGCGGTGTGGGGACTCGACATGGTGGGACCCTTCAAGACCACTTGAGGCGGCATGACGCATTTGCTGGTGGCGGTGGACAAGTTCACCAAGTGGATCGAGGCAAGGCCAATCAAGAAGCTCGACGGTCCAACGGCCGTTTGATTTATCAAGGACATCGTGGTGCGCTACGGCATGCCGAACAACATCATCACGGACAATGGCACCAACTTAGCCAAGGGCGCGCTCGTGCAGTACTGCTCCGTCTCCGGCATCCGCCTCGACCTGGCTTCCGTTGCACATCCGCAGTTCAATGGCCAGGTCGAGCGGGCCAACGGCCTCATCCTATCCGGCATCAAACCGCGACTCGTCGAGCCGCTCATCCGTTCACCCGGCAGTTGGCTTGACGAGTTGCCGACCGTCCTCTGGAGTCTCCGCACCACGCCAAATAGGTCGACCGGGTTTACCCCGTTCTTCCTCGTCTACGGAGAAGAAGCCGTCATCCCGACCGACGTCGAGTTCAACTCGCTGCGCGTCACGATGTACACAGAAGCCGAAGCAAAGGAAGCCCGCGAGGACGGCGTCGACCTACTCGAAGAAGCACATCTCCTAGCGCTCAGTCTCTCAGCCATCTACCAGGAAGGTCTGAGGCATTACCACAGCAAGAAGATCAAGCCCCTCGCTTTCCGAGATGGAGACCTCATCCTCTGACTCATCCAAGAGCAGACTCGCCAACACAAGTTGTCCTCCCCATGGGAGGGCCCCTTCGTCGTCAGCAAGGCCTTATGCGACCGCAACGTGTACTACCTCATCGACGCCCGCAAGACAAACAAGCGCAAGAGGGACACCGCCGGCGAAGAAACAACCCGGCCATAGAATGCAGAGCTCCTCCGCCCGTTTTACAGTTAGCCGAGTGCACGTATGTATCGCTGCCTTTTGTAACCGTCTGAAACTATGGGGTCCCCGAACGACGCTCGGGGGTTGCCCCTTTTGCGACCAAGCTATTGTGTCTCCTACATTTGTGCACTACTTTACTCTTAAGCCAAACTCGGCCACCGGGTCGACTCGCTCGACCCGGGGGCTCGGGGGCTGGCCGGCTTGGCCACCCGTCGTTTTTCCTTAGCGGTTCTCAAACGCGTTGGATCGCCATAGCTTCTCGCTTTTCCCTAAGCCGCAGATCCGGCTTCGGCTGTCGGCTGGCAAGCACGTGAGACCAAAGCACCAGCGCGCCACGAACACTAAGTCAAGAACCGCCGGTTCACCCAACCCGGCCCTGCCACTTTAAGTTGCCGCACGACCGGCTGCTCGCCAACCCGGCCCCGCCGGATTGCCGCCAGCTGGCCCAGTGGGTGTTTCGCTCGCGCTCAACGTTTTGAAAGACTAAGTATTGAACGCTCCTCTCAAAGGCCGAACCCCTTGTCACGGACCAGAGCCTTGGCCGTTAGACTCGCGGGGGGGGGGGGGGTCCCAAAGGGGGGAGTTGCAAGAAAACGGCTCTAAAGACGAAAAGCAAAAGCGCAGGCATCCACGAAGTTTCTGCATACCACCGGATCGCTCGACCTGGCCTCACCACTTTAAGTTCTCGCACGACCGGCTGCTCGCCAACCCGGCCTGCCGGGTTGCCGCCAGCCAGCCCAGTGGGTGTTTCGCTCACGCTCAATGTTTCGAAATCCCAAGTACTGTACGCTCCTCTAAAAAGTCGAACCCCTTGTCACGGACCGGAGCCTCGGCTGTCAGACTCGCAGGGGGGAGGCCCAAAGGGGGAAGGTTGCAAGAAAATGGCTCCAAAAAACGAGAAGCAAAGGTGCATACATTCACGTAGCTCATACATCATAAATTCAAACAGGCCCAAGGCCAGAGTTCATTACAACTAGTCAACCCCTAGTGGGTGGGTGGACCTGCTACCTAACAGAAATTTTTTATAAGTTAAAAAATCAGGCATCGCCTCTGCCAGAGCGCGTAGCCCCCCGGTCCGCGGAGGTGCCGGTATCCTCCTCCCCGGCGTCCGCATCGCGGTAGACGTCCGTCTCCTCGAAGCTGCCCTCCGGGTCGTCCAGAAGCAGGCCGTAGTCGTCGGCAGGAACGACCCCGCCATCCTCCGCCCGCTCTGGCTGGAACTCGACATGGAAGGCGAACCCGGCGATGTAGCTGGCTCGGGCGGCGATCCGTCCGGCTTCCTCCTGCAGCTAGCTCTCCGAGGCGGCTCGCTGGCCCATCAATGCATCCAGCGCCAAGTCCGGATGCCATGACACTGTGAACCGGAGCGCCATCTCGGCGCTGGCACGAGCGGTGGAAACCCGCCACTCGTGAAGGCGGTCCGGGCCCGCCTCCAACCACTGCGCTAGCCGCGTGAAGCTGGTCGGAGCGACGGCACCCGGCCAGAGGGCCGCCGTCATCGCCGCGCCGGCCTCAGAGAGCCTCCCCATCTACTCGCTCAGGACTCGCAGACGGGCCTCAGCGGCGGCCACGATCTCCGGGAAGGTCTAGGCCACCCGCAGGCCTGTCTCGGAGCCGATGATCCCTTGCAGGTCGCGCTGAAAGCGGACCGCCTCCTCCGCCAGCTGGCGCGTCTCCAGGAAGGCCCCTGCCAAGAAGGAAAGCAAGTCAGAAGAAAATTACTAAGGAAGAAGAGCCGGAGTCCCAACCCGGCAACAACAAAACCAAAGGAAAGCACTTACTGGAGAATGACTCTTCCAGGTGCTGCGCTTCGAGCAACGTACCGCGCCGCTCCCGGGCAATGGTGCGGTCATGCTCCTCCAGCGCCTTCTCTAGGTCAGCGACCTTGGCAAGGGCCGCCTTCAGCTCGGCGTCCTTGTCGTTGGCTTCCTTCACGGCCTCCTCGCAGAGCCGGGTTTCCCCCAGCCGGGTCTCCTCCGTCGTGGCCACCAGCGCCTTCACACGCTCCACCTCGGTCTGGAGCTGCCCCTTGTCGTCGGCCAGCTTGCCGCGTTGTTGGTCCGCCTCGGCAAGGGCTTGCTGCGCCTCCACGACCTTGGCGGCCTCCGCCTTGAGGCGCTCCACCTCGGCCTCGAGGCGGCTCTTGTCACCCGCCAGCTGCTCCCACAGCCGGCTGGCTTTGTCGAGCGCCTGCCGGGCTCCCGTCGCCTCCGCCTTCGCCTTCTCCACCTCGGCCCCGAGCCGGCCGACGTCTGCAACGAGCCGGTCATAGTGAAAACCGGCCCAAATCAGCCGGGTCCTCCAAGACAGCATCTCGGCTGCAAAAGAAGAACTCAGCAACAAAGTACTATTTCAAGATTCGACCCAACTGCTACGCAGTTGGCCCGAATCTCGGGGGCTACACCCAGTGGGTGTGCTAGCGCGCCCCCACTAGAAAAGAGCATGAAAGAGAAGTACCTGCCGTGACGCGGAGCTCCTCCTCCTTGGCGGCGAGCCTCTCCTTGAGACACCGTTGCGTCTCAAGGAGCCGGTTGAAGACAGTGACCCGGTAGGAGTCCAGTTGCTGCGAAAGGCAACGATCAGCACAAGACAGCAAGATAAGATTCGACACAACTCTTACGCAGTTGGCCCGTATCTCGGGGGCTACACCCAGTGGGTGCGCTGGCGCGCCCCCACGAAGGAGAAAACAATGAAAAAGAAAAGCTGAACACAAATGAAAACTTACGAAGACGGTGTGCTCCAGCTCCTGCGTCGCCTCGCCCTCGGCCTGAGCAAAGGCCTGGATCTGGTCCACCCTCGCAGGCGACGGGTCACGGCGGCCATCGCCGCCTCCTACTGGGTCGGAGGTCTGAAGGGGACCTCGCTGGCCCCGCTCTGCGACGGCCGCGGCTCGGCGACCCGACGTCCTCCGAGCCTGAGCACCAGGGCGTGCTCTCCGCCGGCCGCCTCCCCTGAAGCCGGCGCTTTCTCCAGCGCCCTCTGCAGCACCGACGCCGGCTCGGTGGGCGGAGCGGTTTGAGGCTCCACCACCGGCGGCGCCTCGCTCATCGGCATCCGGGACGCCCCCTCTGGCGCCGCCCGCGCCGCCTCCTCCAAGACGGCGTCGCTGTTGGAAATATGCCCTAGAGGCATGTAACGCCCACGATGCGGCTATATCTCCCATGTGTCGGGGCACGACTTAGAGGCATAACCGCATAGTGGTTTTGTCGCAAGAAGGGTCATCTTCACACAATCCCATGTAATGAACAAGAATGGGATAAAGAGTTGGCTTACAATCGCCACTTCACACAATACATAAATATCATTCATACATCATCCAAAATACAATCATATAGACCGAGTACGGTCAAAATCCAGATGAAAATAAGACAACCCCAAATGCTAGATCCCCGATCGTCCCAACTGGGCTCCACTACTGATCATCAGGAAAAGACACATAGTAACGACCCCGTTCCTCGTCGAACTCCCACTTGAGATCGACGCCATCATCTGCACTGGCATCGTCGGCACCTGCAACTGGTGTTGGAAATATCTGTGAGTCACGGGGACTCAGCAATCTCACACCCGCGAGATCAAGACTATTTAAGCTTGTAGGAAAAGGTGGTGCAAAGAGGTGGAGCTGCAGCGGCAAAAGCATATATGGTGGCTAACTTGCGCAAATGAGAGCGAGAAGAGAAGCAATGGAGCGGACGTCATCTAGCAATGACCAAGAAGAGGTCCTGAACACCTACTTACGTCAAACATAACACAGACCGTGTTCACTTCCCGGATTCCGCCGAGAAGAGACCATCACGGCTACACACGCACTTGGTGTATTTTAATTGGGTCAAGTGACAAGTTATCTAAAACCGGACATTAACAAATTCCCATCTGCCTCATAACCGCGGGCACGGCTTTCGAAAGATAATACCCTGCAGGGGTGTCCCAACTTAGCCCATCATAAGCTCTCACGGTCAACGAAGGATAAACCTTCTCCCAAAAAGACCCGATCAGTCTCGGGATCCCGGTTTACAAGACATCTCGACAATGGTAAAACAAGACCAGCAAAGCCGCCCGAATGTGCCGACAAATCCCGATAGGAGCTGCACATATCTCGTTCTCAGGGCACACCGGATGAGACATCCTACGAGTAAAACCAGACCTCGAGTTTCCAGGAGGTGGCCCCGCAGTCTGCTCAGTTTGGGCCAACACTCGAAGGAGCACTGGCCCGGGGGGGGGGTTAAAATAAGATGACCCTCGGGCTCGCGAAAACCCGGGGGAAAAGGCTTAGGTAGCAACTGGTAAAACCAAGGTTGGGCCATGCTGGAGGAGTTTTATTCAAGGCGAACTGTCAAGGGGGTCCCATAAAACACCCGACCGTGTAAGGAACGCAAACTCAAGGAACATAATCCCGGTGTAACAGTAATTAGGGCGGCAAGAGTGGAACAAATCACCAGGCATAGGGCCGAGCCTTCCACCCTTTACCAAAATATATAGATGCATTAATTAAATAAGAGAGATTGTGATATCCCAACATATCCATGTTCCGACATGGAACAAACTTCAACTTCACCTGCAACTAGCAACGCTATAAGAGGGGCTGAGCAAAAGCGGTAACATAGCCAAACAACGGTTTGCTAGGAAAGGATGGTTAGGGCTGACATGGCCGAAATAGGAGGCATGATATAGCAAGTGATAGGTAGCGGAGCATGGCAATAGAGCGAAACAACTAGCATAGCAAAGATAGAAGTGATTTCGAGGGGTGGTCATCTTGCCTGCAAGATTCTCAGAGTTGTCGAAAGCTTGATCCTCGTAAGCGTACTCGACAGGTTCCTCATTCACGAACTCGTCTCCCGGCTCTACCCAAGACAAGAACACAAACAAACGGAACCACAATCAACAACGAGAAATGCACAAGCAACAAGATGCAAAACATGTATGATATGCAAGATATGATATGCGATGCATATGCGTGCTCCGGAAGGGAAATGATGAACATGGCAGTAACTTGGCAAACCACGCATGCCACTGGAAAGATGAGATGATTTCGGTCGAAATCGATATAAAGATCACCGGAATCGGATGCACGGTTTGCAAATGGCATGCAAAACAAGAATGACACTAATCTGCGATAAACAGCAAGATATCACTTAAAATACAACAAGTAACAATGCTACAGCATCCCAACATAGCAACAAAGCACATGGCAACAATCTACAGGAGATGCTTGACAAAAGATGAACACTGAGCTACGGCTAGTTCACAACATATCAAGCTAAAACAAGCATGACAAAAGTGCAAAAGATTACAGGTTCACAGACTTAGTGAAAAACTGGACATGGCAGAAATCAGCATCAGGTAGCAATGTTTAGAGCATGCAATAAACCTGCTACAGGAACTTAACATAGCAAAA
The DNA here is from genome assembly GCF_002575655.3 of Aegilops tauschii subsp. strangulata. Classification (NCBI taxonomy): domain Eukaryota; kingdom Viridiplantae; phylum Streptophyta; class Magnoliopsida; order Poales; family Poaceae; genus Aegilops; species Aegilops tauschii. The sequence goes on from NC_053039.3 coordinate 495,600,915, forward strand.
CAAGGCATGGTAGTGTTCTACTAAATGCACATGACAAAAGTCCCTTAATGACCATAAGCCAAAAAGGACCAGAAGATATGATGGCAAGCATGTAAACATAGCAAGTTTCGTTATCAGGTTTCAGACTTAGCAGAAAACAGAGCATGACAGAAATATTAATATGTAGGCCTCTTTGTGAGCTTGATGCACTCACTACAGAGCAATGCATGACAAACCAAGCATACCTACAGCAAGATGGCATGTTTATGAAGCTATCCGTGGCAAGAACAATTGCATAGCATGTATGGATCAATTACAATAAGCTTGGCAAAAATGCATGTCATGTTAAGAATCTGCCAGAAATATTTTATAGCAAAAGTAGAGCAAGATTGAGTCATGCTATGGCACTCCAAAATTGCAAACAATTGCAGTAATGGATCAACTACAACTATAGCTACAAAACATCCTTAATGAACATCTCCCAAATATGCATGGATCTCTCTGTAGAATCAAGTTTACATGGCAACAAAATTACAGCAGACAAAGACTTAGAGAAATCACTAAGTCCCTGAAATCAGAAATATTACGGGGCCTACTTTGCATGCTTGTGCTAGTCATCACAAAGATCACAAAAATACATGGACTATACCACTGGAAAGATGGCATGGCATACTTCAAAACACATGTAAAGCTCATGCTCAAAAGATGCACAGATTAAATGATACAAAAATGACAAATCTCCAAGTTCTGATAAGAACCAGAGATTAACAGTAACTAGCCCTCTTCCAACGAAGATTTGGGCATCAAGGTGACCTCTAATGAAAATGATGCAATTGAACAAAATGAAGAGCATCACGAGACGAACAATTTGACATATTATACGTGCGAATCGGAGCTACATGCACAAAGTTACGGCATCGGGAACACAAGCACTTGCTGATGGAAATCACAGACTTAGGAAAAATAACGAAGCGAGGGAAAAGTCAACGGGCAGTACCCTCGATCGGATCTGGGCCGGCTCCCGAGCTCGAGCCCGAGCCCGACGGCGGCGAGGCAGGGACCGGCGGCGGGCGGCGCTAGGCGGGGGAGGAGACCGGCGGCGGGCGGCGAGCGCGCGGGGCCGGCGGGGAGCTCGTGGCGGCGGCGGACGGTGGCGATGGCGGCGGCCGGCGGGGAGCTCGTGGCGGCGGCGGACAGCGGAGGCGGCGGCCGGCCGGCGCGGAGGCGGCGGCGGAGGCGGCGCCCGGCGGCGGGGCAGGCGCGCGGCGACGGGGCAGGCGCGCGGCGGCGGGCGTGGGCCGCGGGGGCCGGGGTCGGGCCGGCGGGGAACGGCGGCGGCGGCGCTGACGTGGCGCGCTCCGGTTGGCCGGGCGCGCGGCGGACGTTGTCCGGCCGGAGCGGACGCGTCCGGCGCGGCGCGGAGGGAGAGGGTTAGGGTTTTGTCTGAGATTTCGTTTTTCGGGATGCCCACTCATTTATAGGTAGAGGGAGCTAGGAGACTCCAAATGAGGTGCGGTTTTCGCCCACACGATCGTGATCGAACGACCTAGAGCATGGAAGAGAGTTTGGTGGGCTTTGGGCTGGTTTTGGAGGGGGTTTTTGCTGGACACTCAAATGGACTTTGCGGATGCCCGGTTAACCGATGGAGTACCAAACGACCTCCGAATGGAACGAAACTTGACCGGTAGTCTCCGGGTGGTATATTAAGACCACTTGACAAGCCTCGGTCCATTCCGAGAAAGTTTGACACACGCACACGAAAGAAAACTAGAAGGGTGCACCGGGGGAGATAGGAGCGCCGGATTGGAAAACGGACAACGGGGAAAATGCTCGGATGCATGAGACGAACACGTATGCGAATGCAATGCACATGATGACATGATATGAAAAAGCATGACATGACCAAATACAAAACGAAAGACAAAAACCCGACAACGGAGGGAAAACAAAACACATAGCCGGAAATGGCAAGAGTCGGAGTTACAAATATGGCAAGTTACATGCGGGGTGTTACAACACTCCACCACTACGAGAGGATCTCGTCCCGAGATCTAGGACTGAAAGAACTCCGGATATTCGGAACGGAGATGGTCCTCGTGTTCCCAGGTGGCTTCCCGGTCGGAATGGTGCGACCACTTCACTTTCAGGAATTTGATAGACTTGTTGCGAGTCTTGCGCTCAGTTTCTTCAAGAATAGCAACGGGGTGCTCATGATAAGACAAATCTTCTTGAAGGTCAATCTCTTCGAAGTTGATAGTGCGCTCAGGCGTCTTGAAGCACTTGCGGAGCTGTGACACGTGGAACACATCGTGCACGTTCGCAAAGTTGGAAGGAAGCTCAAGTTGATAGGCTAGGTCGCCTCTTTTGCCAAAGATCTTGAAAGGACCCACGTATCTAGGGGCAAGCTTCCCTTTGATACCGAAGCGACGAGTGCCTTTCATTGGAGAGACGCGGAGGTAGGCATGGTCTCCGATCTCGAAAGCCAAATCACGATGCTTACTATCATAGTAGCTCTTCTGGCGCGATTGCGCGGCTTTGAGATTATCACGGATGACTTTACACATTTCTTCAGCTTCAGTGATTAAGTCATTGCCAAGAAGTTGGCGTTCACCAGTCTCTGACCAATTAAGAGGAGTACGGCACTTTCTGCCATATAGAATCTCGAATGGGGCTTTGCCCGAACTCGCTTGGAAGCTGTTGTTGTAGGAGAATTCAGCATATGGAAGACAATCTTCCCATTTCATGCCAAAAGAAATGACACAAGCCCTGAGCATATCTTCAAGAATTTGATTGACTCGCTCGACTTGGCCACTAGTTTGAGGGTGAAAAGCTGTGCTGAAGCGAATATTAGTGCCCATGGCCTTCTGGAAGGAGTCCCAGAACTTAGAGGTGAAGATGCTTCCACGATCCGAAGAAATCAATTGAGGAATGCCGTGCAAGGAGACAATTCTGGAGGTGTAGAGCTCTGCCAGCTGAGCTGCTGTGATGGATTCTTTGATAGGAAGGAAATGAGCCACTTTAGAGAGCTTGTCAATGACAACGAAGATGGCGTCATTTCCGCGCTTGGACTTGGGAAATCCAGTCACGAAGTCCATTTCGATATGATCAAACTTCCATTCCGGAATAGCAAGAGGTTTGAGGAGACCAGCTGGTCGTTGGTGTTCTGCTTTCACTCTTCGGCAGACATCACATTCATTCACGAATTGAGCAATTTCTCGCTTCATTCGAGTCCACCAATACGACTGCTTGAGGTCGTGATACATCTTCGTACTTCCAGGATGAATGGAAAGGAGATAATTGTGCGCTTCGTTCATTATGACTTTCCTTAGATCACCTTTCGGAACCACAATCCGGTCCTCGAATAACAAAGTGTCTCTGTCATCAATGCGATAGCACTTGTATTTGGAAAGACCCTTGTCGATACCACGTTTCACCTTCTTCACCATGGCATCAAGGAGTTGTGCCTCACGAATTTGATCTTCCAAAGTAGGAGATACTATGAGGTTGGCAAGAACGCCTTGAGGAACAACTTGGAGATTCAGCTTGCGGAAAGCTTCACAAAGCTCCGGTTGGAAAGGCTTGAGAATTAAGCTGTTGCAATAAGCTTTCCTGCTTAAAGCATCTGCAATGACATTTTGCCTGGAGTATATTCGATACTCGGATTGTACTCTTGAATCATTTCGACCCATCGAGTCTGCCTGAGGTTGAGATTGGGCTGAGTGAAGATATACTTGAGACTCTTGTGATCAGTGAAAATGTCCACTTGTCTTCCCAACAAGAGATGTCTCCACGTAACCAAAGCATGGACAACTGCCGCCAACTCAAGATCGTGAGTGGGGTAGTTCTTCTCGTTGGGCTTCAACTGCCGAGAGGTATAGGCCACAACTTTCTTCTCTTGCATTAACACAGCACCGAGACCTTGGAGAGAAGCATCACAGAAAACTTCATACGGCTTGGATTCATCAGGAGGAGTCAAGACAGGAGCTGTGACTAGTTTCTGTTTGAGAGTGTTGAAAGCAACTTCACACTCAGGAGACCAGACATACTTCACATGCTTCTGAAGGAGATTGGAAAGAGGCTTTGCAATCTTGGAAAAATTCTCAACGAATCTTCGGCAATAACTTGCAAGACCCAGGAAACTGCGGAGCTGCTTGACATTTTGAGGAGGTTCCCAATCCAGAACTGCGGACACCTTCTCGGGATTAACAGCGATGCCTTTGGCAGAGATGATGTGACCAAGGAAAAGAACTTCATCGAGCCAAAACTCACATTTGGAGAACTTCGCATAGAATTTATACTCTCTGAGCTTGTCGAGCACCAATCGCAAATGTTTGGCATGATCCTGCTTATTCTTGGAGAAGACCAAGATATCATCGAGATACACCAGAACAAATTCATTGGTATAGGGGTTGAAGATGAAATTCATCATCCGAGAGAACACCGGTGGAGCATTGACAAGGCCGAAAGACACGACAGTATATTCATAAGAACCAAAGCTTGTTCTGAATGCTGTCTTGGGAATATCTTCTTCACGAATGCGAATCTGATGATAACCCATACGAAGGTCAAGCTTCGAGAATACTTTAGCACCTTTGAGTTGCTCAAATAGCTCATTGATGTTGGGAAGTGGATACTTGTTCTTGATTGTCTTCTTGTTCAATGGACGGTAGTCGACACAAAGTCGGTCCGTGCCATCCTTCTTCTTGACAAAAAGAACACCACAACCCCATGGAGAAGAACTCGGTCTGATCAAACCCAGACGTTCTTGTTCATCGAGCTGCTTCTTCAATTCCTTCAGCTCGTTTGGTCCAAGCTTGTATGGACGCTTGCAAACGGGTACAGTACCAGGCTCTAGTTCGATAACGAACTCAACTGGCCGGTGCGGAGGCATACCCGGAAGCTCCTCTGGAAAGACATCTTGATACTCGCAAACGACTGGAATTTGAGAGATGGCATCCAATTCTCCCTTCTCATTGAGAGAGAAAAACCGAATGGTTTCATCACGAGCGGCAAAGATAATCACATCCTTAGACGAGTGTGTCAATTGAATTTCTCTGGCAGCACAATCAAGTTGAGCCTTGTGCTTAGAAAGCCAGTCCATCCCGAGAATAAGATCAATATCCGAGTCACCAAGGACAATTGGAGAAGACTGGAATCTATAGTCGCCCATCTTGATGGAAACATCGGGAGCAACCAAACTAGACGACAAAAGCTTACCCGGAGAAACAACTTGCATAACTTTGGATAAAATCTCTGTGTCAACATTGTGCTTCGATGCAAATGGGTATGACAAGAAAGAATGCGATGCACCAGTATCAAAAAGAACTTTTGCAGGAATATCATTAACTGAGAGATTACCCATTATCACATCAGTAGATTCCTCCGCTTGGGCTGCATTCATCATGTTCACCTTTGCAAACTTTGGATTAAGCTTGACCACTGCATTGCTGGAAGATCTGACAGGAGGAGGAGGAGGAAGACGCCTCTGGTTGAAGCACTTGTTAGCATAGTGACCTTTCTGCTGACATTTGTTGCAAGTCACCTCTGATAGTGGACGGTGATAAGGAGCATTGGACTTGGGAGCTTGATTCTGAGACTTGTTCTGATAGCCAGAGTTGGAAGAGTTTGAAGAAACATGGCCACCTTTGTTCTTCTGCTGGTAAGGCTGACGAAACGGAGGAGGAGGCAACCAGAACTTCTGTTGCTTAGCTGACACAAGTGAGGAGGAAGAAGACTGAACTGCGTCTCTGACTCTCTTCTTAGAAGCCTCACACTTGAGCTGGGCCGCCTCTTGCTTCAGTGCCATATTGTAGAATTGATCAAACTGAGTAGGCTCAACAAGAACGAGAGCTAACTGCAGATTCTCTTTAAGGCCACCTCTGAAGTGATAGATCATGCTCTTCTCATCAGGAACGTCTTGTTTAGCGAAGCGAGCAAGTTTCTGAAACTGAATGTTGTATTGATACACATACATGTTTCCTTGCTTGAGATTGCGGAACTCCTCACGCTTGCTATCAACAACACTTTGTGGAATGTGGTGCGCTTTGAAGTCCCGACAGAAGTCAGTCCAAGTGATCACACGACCTCCTCTGGAATCTTTGTATTGCTGAAACCAATCAGCAGCTTGGTCCTTGAGCTGGAAAGAAGCGAACTTGACAAAGTCCTCAGGCCTTACATTGCTACATTCAAAATGCTTGTTGATGTCCACGAGCCAATCATCGGCATCCGTGGCCTCGGCACAGTAGCTGAAAGACTTGGGCTGATTTGCGAGAAACTGGTTGAGAGTGGCAAAGTGGAACTGATTGTTGCCTTGACCTTGATTGCCTTGCCCTTGAGTACGTTCTTGCAAGATTTGCAGAATCATCTGAGCATTGGCGTTGGTGGCTGCCATGATTGATTGCCATGCCTCCGGAGGTGGAGGTGGTGGCGGAGGGATCGCTTGACTCCCTTCATTTCGATCCGGATGCTGACGCGTTGGCGGAGCCATCCTGAAGAGGGTGACATCCGTTAGCCTCTTGATAGACAAAAGATAAGTAGAATCAACGGACAGAAATTGCAACATATAGTCTTCACAATAAACATTCGAACGAAGATGAACGAATGACTTCCGTAGTAAAACATCACACTTCCATAAGTTGAGAAGCCACTTGAAAAAAGATATGGAATGAACATATGAATTCGAAGGGAACTCGAATACCACAAAACAAAATAAAACCAAGTATTGGCTTGCAGAATAAGCCGGAACAAACATATGATAGAAATTTCGTCCGAAGTTTTCGTGGTGGGGCCCACACGGGCTCAATCGTACAGCACCATCATGTACAAGACTGTGCACATGACATACGAAGCGTCCCCGAGTCGGCAAAGCCATGGACTCTTTAAGACACAACGAGACCACTGTAAAATCAACCGTATACAGGCGGACCACTAGACGTCGAACCCCAATCTCATATCATGCGTCTGTCGGAAAGAAATCCTAAGGCTACTAGAATTCCCACTTATAAACTCCCGAAACTTTCTGGTTATGCAATCTGGTGTAGGGGATACAGGGGACACAAATATATATCACCCAAACTAACAATCCCTAGATCCAGCTGTATCCATCCGTCAACACATAACCAAGAAACCTTCGGAAATCGTTTACCTCAACCTTCGAAAAAAACATCCGTTATACAAGTTATGGCAATACTCCCGAACTCCCGCCCCAGTACTGGGTGGCGTCGAGGTGATCTCACCAACAACTGCATAAAAGAGATTTCGATGTCGGCGAAACTCAGGTATTCCAGAACTGCAAAGATAAAATTGTGACGACAACACCTCGGAGCTCAACTCCCCGGGACACTGCCACAACCCCTAAATGACAGGAGGCACCAAGAACAATGTTCTCGTCACAAATCGATCGGAACGATTCCAAGATACCCGCGTGATCCTAAAATTTTTTTTAGTGAAATTTGAGGAGAGAATAGACAAAACTTCTACGTCAGGAGACCTCACCAGAGCGATGAAGGGACTGAGGAGTAAAAAGAATCCTACTCTCCGATATATATAATCCTAAGACTCAAAACATTTTTGTTCTAGAATCAACAACGCCAGCGATTCGATCAAGCAGGGGGCTCCTAAGTCGGGGATGGCTCTGATACCAACTTGTAACGCCCACGATGCGGCTATATCTCCCATGTGTCGGGGCACGACTTAGAGGCATAACCGCATAGTGGTTTTGTCGCAAGAAGGGTCATCTTCACACAATCCCATGTAATGAACAAGAATGGGATAAAGAGTTGGCTTACAATCGCCACTTCACACAATACATAAATATCATTCATACATCATCCAAAATACAATCATATAGACCGAGTACGGTCAAAATCCAGATGAAAATAAGACAACCCCAAATGCTAGATCCCCGATCGTCCCAACTGGGCTCCACTACTGATCATCAGGAAAAGACACATAGTAACGACCCCGTTCCTCGTCGAACTCCCACTTGAGATCGACGCCATCATCTGCACTGGCATCGTCGGCACCTGCAACTGGTGTTGGAAATATCTGTGAGTCACGGGGACTCAGCAATCTCACACCCGCGAGATCAAGACTATTTAAGCTTGTAGGAAAAGGTGGTGCAAAGAGGTGGAGCTGCAGCGGCAAAAGCATATATGGTGGCTAACTTGCGCAAATGAGAGCGAGAAGAGAAGCAATGGAGCGGACGTCATCTAGCAATGACCAAGAAGAGGTCCTGAACACCTACTTACGTCAAACATAACACAGACCGTGTTCACTTCCCGGATTCCGCCGAGAAGAGACCATCACGGCTACACACGCACTTGGTGTATTTTAATTGGGTCAAGTGACAAGTTATCTAAAACCGGACATTAACAAATTCCCATCTGCCTCATAACCGCGGGCACGGCTTTCGAAAGATAATACCCTGCAGGGGTGTCCCAACTTAGCCCATCATAAGCTCTCACGGTCAACGAAGGATAAACCTTCTCCCAAAAAGACCCGATCAGTCTCGGGATCCCGGTTTACAAGACATCTCGACAATGGTAAAACAAGACCAGCAAAGCCGCCCGAATGTGCCGACAAATCCCGATAGGAGCTGCACATATCTCGTTCTCAGGGCACACCGGATGAGACATCCTACGAGTAAAACCAGACCTCGAGTTTCCAGGAGGTGGCCCCGCAGTCTGCTCAGTTTGGGCCAACACTCGAAGGAGCACTGGCCCGGGGGGGGGGGGGGGGTTAAAATAAGATGACCCTCGGGCTCGCGAAAACCCGGGGGAAAAGGCTTAGGTAGCAACCGGTAAAACCAAGGTTGGGCCATGCTGGAGGAGTTTTATTCAAGGCGAACTGTCAAGGGGGTCCCATAAAACACCCGACCGTGTAAGGAACGCAAACTCAAGGAACATAATCCCGGTGTAACAGTAACTAGGGCGGCAAGAGTGGAACAAATCACCAGGCATAGGGCCGAGCCTTCCACCCTTTACCAAAATATATAGATGCATTAATTAAATAAGATAGATTGTGATATCCCAACATATCCATGTTCCGACATGGAACAAACTTCAACTTCACCTGCAACTAGCAACGCTATAAGAGGGGCTGAGCAAAAGCGGTAACATAGCCAAACAACGGTTTGCTAGGAAAGGATGGTTAGGGCTGACATGGCCGAAATAGGAGGCATGATATAGCAAGTGATAGGTAGCGGAGCATGGCAATAGAGCGAAACAACTAGCATAGCAAAGATAGAAGTGATTTCGAGGGGTGGTCATCTTGCCTGCAAGATTCTCAGAGTTGTCGAAAGCTTGATCCTCGTAAGCGTACTCGACAGGTTCCTCGTTCACGAACTCGTCTCCCGGCTCTACCCAAGACAAGAACACAAACAAACGGAACCACAATCAACAACGAGAAATGCACAAGCAACAAGATGCAAAACATGTATGATATGCAAGATATGATATGCGATGCATATGCGTGCTCCGGAAGGGAAATGATGAACATGGCAGTAACTTGGCAAACCACGCATGCCACTGGAAAGATGAGATGATTTCGGTCGAAATCGATATAAAGATCACCGGAATCGGATGCACGGTTTGCAAATGGCATGCAAAACAAGAATGACACTAATCTGCGATAAACAGCAAGATAGCACTTAAAATACAACAAGTAACAATGCTACAGCATCCCAACATAGCAACAAAGCACATGGCAACAATCTACAGGAGATGCTTGACAAAAGATGAACACTGAGCTACGGCTAGTTCACAACATATCAAGCTAAAACAAGCATGGCAAAAGTGCAAAAGATTACAGGTTCACAGACTTGGTGAAAAACTGGACATGGCAGAAATCAGCATCAGGTAGCAATGTTTAGAGCATGCAATCAACCTGCTACAGGAACTTAACATAGCAAAACAAGGCATGGTAGTGTTCTACTAAATGCACATGACAAAAGTCCCTTACTGACCATAAGCCAAAAAGGACCAGAAGATATGATGGCAAGCATGTAAACATAGCAAGTTTCGTTATCAGGTTTCAGACTTTGCAGAAAACAGAGCATGACAGAAATATTAATATGTAGGCCTCTTTGTGAGCTTGATGCACTCACTACAGAGCAATGCATGACAAACCAAGCATACCTACAGCAAGATGGCATGTTTATGAAGCTATCCATGGCAAGAACAATTGCATAGCATGTATGGATCAATTACAATAAGCTTGGCAAAAATGCATGTCATGTTAAGAATCTGCCAGAAATATTTTATAGCAAAAGTAGAGCAAGATTGAGTCATGCTATGGCACTCCAAAATTGCAAACAATTGCAGGAATGGATCCATTACAACTATAGCTACAAAACATCCTTACTGAACATCTCCAAAATATGCATGGATCTCTCTGTAGAATCAAGTTTACATGGCAACAAAATTACAGCAGACAAATACTTAGAGAAATCACTAAGTCCCTGAAATCAGAAATATTACGGGGCCTACTTTGCATGCTTGTGCTAGTCATCACAAAGATCACAAAAATACATGGACTATACCACTGGAAAGATGGCATGGCATACTTCAAAACACATGTAAAGCTCATGCTCAAAAGATGCACAGATTAAATGATACAAAAATGACAAATCTCCAAGTTCTGATAAGAACCAGAGATTAACAGTAACTAGCCCTCTTCCAACGAAGATTTGGGCATCAAGATGACCTCTAATGAAAATGATGCAATTGAACAAAATGAAGAGCATCACGAGACGAACAATTTGACATATTATACGTGCGAATCGGAGCTACATGCACAATGTTACGGCATCGGGAACACAAGCACTTGCTGATGGAAATCACAGACTTAGGAAAAATAACGAAGCGAGGGAAAAGTCAACGGGCAGTACCCTCGATCGGATCTGGGCCGGCTCCCGAGCTCGAGCCCGAGCCCGACGGCGGCGAGGCAGGGACCGGCGGCGGGCGGCGCTAGGCGGGGGAGGAGACCGGCGGCGGGCGGCGAGCGCGCGGGGCCGGCGGGGAGCTCGTGGCGGCGGCGGACGGTGGCGATGGCGGCGGCCGGCGGGGAGCTCGTGGCGGCGGCGGACAGCGGAGGCGGCGGCGGAGGCGGCGCCCGGCGGCGGGGCAGGCGCGCGGCGACGGGGCAGGCGCGCGGCGGCGGGCGTGGGCCGCGGGGGCCGGGGTCGGGCCGGCGGGGAACGGCGGCGGCGGCGCTGACGTGGCGCGCTCCGGTTGGCCGGGCGCGCGGCGGACGTTGTCCGGCCGGAGCGGACGCGTCCGGCGCGGCGCGGAGGGAGAGGGTTAGGGTTTCGTCTGAGATTTCGTTTTTCGGGATGCCCACTCATTTATAGGTAGAGGGAGCTAGGAGACTCCAAATGAGGTGCGGTTTTCGCCCACACGATCGTGATCGAACGACCTAGAGCATGGAAGAGAGTTTGGTGGGCTTTGGGCTGGTTTTGGAGGGGGGGTTTTGCTGGACACTCAAATGGACTTTGCGGATGCCCGGTTAACCGATAGAGTACCAAACGACCTCCGAATGGAACGAAACTTGACCGGTAGTCTCCGGGTGGTATATTAAGACCACTTGACAAGCCTCGGTCCATTCCGAGAAAGTTTGACACACGCACACGAAAGAAAACTAGAAGGGTGCACCGGGGGAGATAGGAGCGCCGGATTGGAAAACGGACAACGGGGAAAATGCTCGGATGCAAGAGACGAACACGTATGCGAATGCAATGCACATGATGACATGATATGAAAAAGCATGACATGACCAAATACAAAACGAAAGACAAAAACCCGACAACGGAGGGAAAACAAAACACATAGCCGGAAATGGCAAGAGTCGGAGTTACAAATATGGCAAGTTACATGCGGGGTGTTACAAGGCAATAAGAAATGGTTATTATTATATTTCTTTGTTCATGGTAATTGTCTATTGTTCATGCTATAATTGTATTGTCCGGAAATCGTAATGCATGTGTGAATACATAGACCGCAACGTGTCCCTAGTAAGCCTCTAGTTGACTAGCTCGTTGATCAACAGATAGTCATGGTTTCCTGACTATGGACATTGGATGTCATTGATAACGGGATCACATCATTAGGAGAATGATGTGATGGACAAGACCCAATCCTAAGCATAGCATAAAAGATCGTGTAGTTTCGTTTGCTACAGCTTTTCCAATGTCAAGTATCTTTTCCTTAGACCATGAGATCGTGCAACTCCCGGATACCGTAGGAGTGCTTTGGGTGTGCCAAACGTCACAACGTAACTGGGTGACTATAAAGGTGCACTACGGGTATCTCCGAAAGTGTCTGTTGGGTTGGCACAGATCGAGACTGGGATTTGACACTCCGTGTGACGGAGAGGTATCTCTGGGCCCACTCGGTAATGCATCATCATAATGAGCTCAATGTGACTAAGGCGTTAGTCACGGGATCATGCATTGCGGTACGAGTAAAGAGACTTGCCGGTAACGAGATCGAACAAGGTATTGGGATACCGACGATCGAATCTCGAGCAAGTAACATACCGATGGACAAAGGGAATTGTATACGGGATTGACTGAATCCTTGACATCGTGGTTCATCCGATGAGATCATCGTGGAACATGTGGGAGCCAACATGGGTATCCAGATCCCGCTGTTGGTTATTGACCGGAGAGGCGTCTCGGTCATGTCTGCATGTCTCCCGAACCCGTAGGGTCTACACACTTAAGGTTCGGTGACGCTAGGGTTGTAGAGATATGTGTGTGCGGAAACCCGAAAGTTGTTCGGAGTCCCGGATGAGATCCCGGACGTCACGAGGAGTTCCGGAATGGTCCGGAGGTGAAGAATTATATATAGGAAGTCAAGTTTCGGCCCCCGGGAAAGTTTCGGGGGTTACCGGTATTGTACCGGGACCACCGGAAGGGTCCCGGGGGTCCACCGGGTGGGGCCACCTATCCCGGAGGGCCCCGTGGGCTGAAGTGGGAAGGGAACCAGCCCCTAGTGGGCTGGGCGCCCCCCCATGGGCCTCCCTCCTGCGTCTAGGGTTGGAAACCCTAGGGCAAGGGGGCGCCCCACTTGCCTTGGGGGGCAAGGCACCCCCCTTGGCCGCCGCCCCCCCACCCTAGATGGGTTTGGCCGGCGGCCCCCCTCCCAGGGGGCCTATATAAAGGGGGGAGGGCAGAAACATTACAGCCTTGGGCGCCTCCCTCCTCCCCTGCTACACCTCTCCCTCTCGCAGAATCTCGGCGAAGCCCTGCCGAGACCCGCTACATCCACCACCACGCCGTCGTGCTGCTGGATCTCCATCAACCTCTCCTTCCCCCTTGCTGGATCAAGAAGGAGTAGACGTTGCTGCACCGTACGTGTGTTGAACATGGAGGTGCCGTCCGTTCGGCACTCGGTCATCGGTGATTTGGATCACGGCGAGTACGACTCCGTCATCCACGTTCATTGGAACGCTTCCGCTCGCGATCTACAAGGGTATGTAGATGCACTCCTTTCCCCTCATTGCTAGTATACTCCATAGATGGTTCTTGGTGAGCGTAGGAAAATTTTAAAATTCTGCTATGATCCCCAACAGTGGCATCATGAGCCAGGCCTATGCGTAGTTACTATGCACGAGTAGAACACAAAGAAGTTGTGGGCGTTGATGTTGCCAATTCTTCTTGCCGCTACTAGTCATTTCTTGTTTCGGCGGCATTGTAGGATGAAGCGGCCCGGACCGACCTTACACGTACGCTTACGTGAGACAGGTTCCACCGACTGACATGCACTAGTTGCATAAGGTGGCTAGCGGGTGTCTGTCTCTCCTACTTTAGTCGGAACGGATTCGATGAAAAGGGTCCTTATGAAGGGTAAATAGAAATTGGCAAATCAAGTTGTGGTCATACGTAGGTAAGAAACGTTCTTGCTAGAAACCTACAAACCACGTAAAAACTTGCAACAACAATTAGAGGACGTCTAACTTGTTTTTGCAGCATGTGTTATGTGATGTGATATGGCCAGAAGATGTGATGAATGATAGATGTGATGTATGAGATTGATCATATTCTTGTAATAGGAATCACGACTTGCATGTCGATGAGTATGACAACCGGCAGGAGCCATAGGAGTTGTCTTTATTATTTTGCATGACCTGCGTGTCATTGAATAACGCCATGTAAATTACTTTACTTTGTTGCTAAACGCGTTAGCCATAGAAGTAGAAGTAATCGTTGGCGTGACGACTTCATGAAGACAAGATGATGGAGATCATGATGATGGAGATCATGGTGTCATGCCGGTGACGAAGATGATCATGGTGCCCCGAAGATGGAGATCAAAGGAGCATGATGATATTGGCCATATCATGTCACTATTTGATTGCATGTGATGTTTATCATGTTTTTGCATCTTATTTGCTTAGAACGACGGTAGTAAGTAAGATGATCCCTTATGATAATTTCAAGAAAAGTGTTCCCCCTAACTGTGCACCGTTGCGAAGGTTCGTTGTTTCGAAGCACCACGTGATGATCAGGAGTGATAGATTCTAACGTTCGAATACAACGGGTGTTGATGAGCCTAGCATGTACAGACATGGCCTCGGAACGCACGCAATACACTTAGGTTGACTTGACGAGCCTAGCATGTACAGACATGGCCTCGGAACACGGAGGACCGAAAGGTCGAGCATGAGTCGTATAGAAGATACGATCAACATGGAGATGTTCACCGATCTTGACTAGTCCGTCTCACGTGATGATCGGACACGGCCTAGTTAACTCGGATCATGTTTCACTTAGATGACTAGAGGGATGTCTATCTGAGTGGGAGTTCATTGAGTAATTTGATTAGATGAACTTAATTATCATGAACTTAGTCTAAAATCTTTACACTATGTCTTGTAGATCTAATGGCCAACGTTGTCCTCAATTTCAACGCGTTCCTAGAGAAAACCAAGCTGAAAGATGATGGCAGCAACTATACGGACTGGGTCCGGAACCTGAGGATCATCCTCATAGTAGCCAAGAAAGATTATGTCCTAGAAGCACCGCTAGGTGAAGCACCAATCCTAGAAAACCAAGACGTTATGAACGCTTGGCAATCACGTGCTGATGATTACTCCCTCGTTCAGTGCGGCATGCTTTACAGCTTAGAACCGGGTCTCCAAAAGCGTTTTGAGAAACATGGAGCATATGAGATGTTCAAGGAGCTGAAATTGGTTTTCCAAGCTCATGCCCGGGTCGAGAGATATGAAGTCTCCGACAAGTTCTTCAGCTGTAAAATGGAGGAGAATAGTTCTGTTAGTGAGCACATACTCAGAATGTCTGGGTTACACAACCGCTTATCCCAGCTGGGAGTTAATCTCCCGGATGACGCGGTCATTGACAGAATCCTCCAGTCGCTTCCACCAAGCTACAAGAGCTTTGTGATGAACTACAATATGCAGGGGATGGAAAAGACGATTCCTGAGGTATATTCAATGCTGAAATCCGCGGAAGGGGAGATCAGAAAAGAACATCAAGTGTTGATGGTGAATAAAACCACTAAGTTCAAGAAGGGCAAGGGTAAGAAGAACTTCAAGAAGGACGGCAAGGGAGTTGCCGCGCCCGGTAAGCCAGTTACTGGGAAGAAGTCAAAGAATGGACCCAAGCCTGAGACTGAGTGCTTTTATTGCAAGGGAAGTGGTCACTGGAAGCGGAACTGCCCCAAATACTTAGCGGACAAGAAGGCCGGCAACGCCAAAGGTATATGTGATATACATGTAATTGATGTGTACCTTACCAGTACTCGTAGTAGCTCCTGGGTATTTGATACCGGTGCGGTTGCTCATATTTGTAACTCAAAACAGGAACTACGGAATAAACGGAGACTGGCGAAGGACGAGGTGACGATGCGCGTCGGGAATGGTTCCAAGGTCGATGTGATCACCGTCGGCACGCTACCTCTGCATCTACCTACGGGATTAGTTTTAAAACTCAATAATTGTTATTTAGTGCCAGCTTTGAGCATGAACATTGTATCTGGATCTCGTTTAATTCGAGATGGCTACTCATTTAAATCCGAGAATAATGGTTGTTCTATTTATATGAGAGATATGTTTTATGGTCATGCCCCGCTGGTTAATGGTTTATTCTTGATGAATCTCGAACGTGATGTTACACATATTCATAGTGTGAATACCAAAAGATGTAAAGTTGATAACGATAGTCCCACATACTTGTGGCACTGCCGCCTTGGTCACATTGGTGTCAAGCACATGAAGAAGCTCCATGTAGATGGACTTTTGGAGTCTCTTGATTACGAATCATTTGACACGTGCGAACCATGCCTCATGGGTAAGATGACCAAGACTCCGTTCTCCGGAACAATGGAGCGAGCAACCAACTTATTGGAAATCATACATACCGATGTGTGCGGTCCAATGAGTGTTGAGGCTCGCGGAGGATATCGTTATGTTCTCACTCTCACTGATGACTTAAGTAGATATGGGTATGTCTACCTAATGAAACACAAGTCTGAAACCTTTGAAAAGTTCAAGGAATTTCAGAGTGAGGTTGAGAATCAACGTGACAGGAAAATAAAATTCTTACGATCAGATCATGCTGGAGAATATTTAAGTCACGAGTTTGGTAAACACTTAAGGAAATGTGGAATAGTTTCACAACTCACGCCGCCTGGAACACCTCAGAGAAACGGTGTGTACGAATGTCGTAATCGCACTCTATTGGATATGGTGCAATCTATGATGTCTCTTACCAATTTACCACTCTCATTTTGGGGTTATGCTTTAGAGACTGCCGCATTCACTTTAAATAGGGCACCGTCGAAATCCGTTGAGACGACACCGTATGAATTATGGTTTGGGAAGAAACCTAAGATGTCGTTTCTAAAAGTTTGGGGATGCGATGCTTATGTCAAGAAACTTCAACCTGAAAAGCTCGAACCCAAGTCGGAAAAATGCGTCTTCATAGGATACCCTAAGGAAACTATTGGGTATACCTTCTACCTCAGATCCGAAGGCAAGATCTTCGTTTCCAAGAACGGGTCCTTTCTGGAGAAAGGAGTTTCTCTCGAAAGAATTGAGTGGGAGGAAAGTGGAACTTGATGAGGTGATAGTCACCCCTTCCGAACCGGAAAGTAGCGTAGCGCGGGAAAATGTTCCTGTGGTGCCTACACCGACTGGGGAGGAAGTTAATGATGATGATCATGAAGCTTCGGATCAAGTTACTGCTGAACTTCGTAGGTCCACAAGGACACGTTCCGCACCAGAGTGGTACGGCAACCCTGTCCTGGAAATCATGTTGTTAGACAACGGTGAACCTTCGAACTATGAAGAAGCGATGGCGGGCCCGGATTCCGACAAATGGCTAGAAGCCATGAAATCCGAGATAGGATCCATGTATGAAAACGAAGTATGGACTTTGACTGACTTGCCCGATGATCGGCGAGCCATAGAAAACAAATGGATGTTTAAGAAGAAGACGGACGCGGATGGTAATGTGACCATCTACAAAGCTCGACTTGTCGCTAAGGGTTATCGACAAGTTCAAGGGGTTGACTACAATGAGACTTTCTCACCCGTAGCGAAGCTGAAGTCCGTCCGAATCATGTTAGCAATTGCCGCATACTATGATTATGAGATATGGCAGATGGACGTCAAAACGGCATTCCTTAACAGCTTCCTAAGGAAGAGTTGTATATGATGCAGCCGGAAGGTTTTGTCGATCCTAAGAATGCTAACAAAGTATGCAAGTTCCAGCGCTCAATCTATGGGCTGGTGCAAGCATCTCGGAGTTGGAACATTCGCTTTGATGAGATGATCAAAGCGTTTGGGTTTACACAGACTTATGGAGAAGCCTGTGTTTACAAGAAAGTGAGTGGGAGCTCTGTAGCATTTATCATATTATATGTGGATGACATACTATTGATGGGAAATGATATAGAATTCTTGGAAAGTATAAAGGCCTATTTGAATAAGTGTTTTTCAATGAAGGACCTTGGAGAAGCTGCTTATATATTAGGCATCAAGATCTATAGAGATAGATCAAGACGCCTCATTGGTCTTTCACAGAGTACATACCTTGACAAGATATTGAAGAAGTTCAATATGGATCAGTCCAAGAAGGGGTTCTTGCCTGTATTGCAAGGTGTGCAATTGAGCACGGCTCAATGCCCGACCACGGCAGAAGATAGAGAAAAGATGAGTGTCATCCCCTATGCCTCGGCCATAGGGTCTATTATGTATGCCATGCTGTGTACCAGACCTGATGTAAACCTTGCCGTAAGTTTGGTAGGAAGGTACCAAAGTAATCCCGGCATGGAACAGTGGATAGCGGTCAAGAATATCCTGAAGTACCTGAAGAGGACTAAGGATATGTTTCTCGTTTATGGAGGTGACGAAGAGCTCGTCGTAAAGGGTTACGTCGACGCTAGCTTCGACACAGATCTAGATGACTCGAAGTCACAAACCGGATACGTGTATATTTTGAATGGAGGAGCAGTAAGCTGGTGCAGTTGCAAGCAAAGCGTCGTGGCGGGATCTACATGTGAAGCGGAGTACATGGCAGCCTCGGAGGCAGCACAGGTAGCAGTCTGGATGAAGGAGTTCATTACCGACCTAGGGGTGATTCCCAATGTGTCGGGCCTGATGACTCTCTTCTGTGATAACACTGGAGCTATTGCACTTGCGAAGGAGCCAAGGTTTCACAGGAAGACCAGGCATATCAAGCGTCGCTTCAACTCCATTCGTGAAAGTGTGCAAAATGGAGACATAGATATTTGTAAAGTACATACGGACCTGAATGTAGCAGATCCGTTGACTAAACCTCTCCCTAGAGCAAAACATGATCAACACCAGGACGCAATGGGTGTTCGATTCATCACAATGTAACTAGATTATTGACTCTAGTGCAAGTGGGAGACTATTGGAAATATGCCCTAGAGGCAATAATAAATGGTTATTATTATATTTCTTTGTTCATGGTAATTGTCTATTGTTCATGCTATAATTGTATTGTCCGGAAATCGTAATACATGTGTGAATACATAGACCGCAACGTGTCCCTAGTAAGCCTCTAGTTGACTAGCTCTATGATCAACATATAGTCATGGTTTCCTGACTATGGACATTGGATGTCATTGATAACGGGATCACATCATTAGGAGAATGATGTGATGGACAAGACCCAATCCTAAGCATAGCATAAAAGATCGTGTAGTTTCGTTTGCTAGAGCTTTTCCAATGTCAAGTATCTTTTCCTTAGACCATGAGATCGTGCAACTCCCGGATACCGTAGGAGTGCTTTGGGTGTGCCAAACGTCACAACGTAACTGGGTGACTATAAAGGTGCACTACGGGTATCTCCGAAAGTGTCTGTTGGGTTGGCACGGATCGAGACTGGGATTTGTCACTCCGTGTGACGGAGAGGTATCTCTGGGCCCACTCGGTAATGCATCATCATAATGAGCTCAATGTGACTAAGGCGTTAGTCACGGGATCATGCATTGCGGTACGAGTAAAGAGACTTGCCGGTAACGAGATTGAACAAGGTATTGGGATACCGACGATCGAATCTCGGGCAAGTAAGATACCGATGGACAAAGGGAATTGTATACGGGATTGACTGAATCCTTGACATCGTGGTTCATCCGATGAGATCATCGTGGAACATGTGGGAGCCAACATGGGTATCCAGATCCCGCTGTTGGTTATTGATCAGAGAGGCGTCTCGGTCATGTCTGCATGTCTCCCGAACCCGTAGGGTCTACACACTTAAGGTTCGGTGACGCTAGGGTTGTAGAGATATGTGTATGCGGAAACCCGAAAGTTGTTTGGAGTCCTGGATGAGATCCCGGACGTCACGAGGAGTTCCGGAATGGCCCGGAGGTGAAGAATTATATATAGGAAATCAAGTTTCGGCCGCCGGGAAAGTTTCGGGGGTTACCGGTATTGTACCGGGACCACCGGAAGGGTCCCGGGGGTCCACCGGGTGGGGCCACCTATCCCGGAGGGCCCCGTGGGCTGAAGTGGGAAGGGAACCAGCCCGTAGTGGGCTGGGCGCCCCCCCATCGGCCTCCCCCCAGCGCCTAGGGTTGGAAACCCTAGGGCAAGGGGGCGCCCCTCTTGCCTTGGGGGCAAGGCACCCCCCTTGGCCGCCGCCCCCCCACCCTAGATGGGTTTGGCCAGCGCCCCCCTCCCAGGGGGCCTATATAAAGTGGGGGAGGGCAGCAACTTTACAGCCTTGGGCGCCTCCCTCCTCCCCTGCTACACCTCTCCCTCTCGCAGAATCTCGGCGAAGCCCTGTCGAGACCCGCTACATCCACCACCACGCCGTCGTGCTGCTGGATCTCCATCAACCTCCCCTTCCCCCTTGCTGGATCAAGAAGGAGGAGACGTCGCTGCACCGTACGTGTGTTGAACGCGGAGGTGCCGTCCGTTCGGCACTCGGTCATCGGTGATTTGGATCACGGCGAGTACGACTCCGTCATCCACGTTCATTGGAACGCTTCCGCTGGCGATCTACAAGGGTATGTAGATGCACTCCTTTCCCCTCGTTGCTAGTATACTCCATAGATGGATCTTGGTGAGCGTAGGAAAATTTTAAAATTCTGCTACGATCCCCAACAGTGGCATCATTACGTGAGACAGGTTCCACCGACTGACATGCACTAGTTGCATAAGGTGGCTAGCGGGTGTCTGTCTCTCCTACTTTAGTCGGAACGGATTCGATGAAAAGGGTCCTTATGAAGGGTAAATAGAAATTGGCAAATCAAGTTGTGGTCATACGTAGGTAAGAAACGTTCTTGCTAGAAACCTACAAACCACGTAAAAACTTGCAACAACAATTAGAGGACGTCTAACTTGTTTTTGCAGCATGTGTTATGTGATGTGATATGGCCAGAAGATGTGATGAATGATATATGTGATGTATGAGATTGATCATATTCTTGTAATAGGAATCACGACTTGCATGTCGATGAGTATGACAACCGGCAGGAGCCATAGGAGTTGTCTTTATTATTTTGCATGACCTGCGTGTCATTGAATAACGCCATGTAAATTACTTTACTTTGTTGCTAAACGCGTTAGCCACAGAAGTAGAAGTAATCGTTGGCGTGACGACTTCATGAAGACACGATGATGGAGATCATGATGATGGAGATCATGGTGTCATGCCGGTGACGAAGATGATCATGGTGCCCCGAAGATGGAGATCAAAGGAGCATGATGATATTGGCCATATCATGTCACTATTTGATTGCATGTGATGTTTATCATGTTTTTGCATCTTATTTGCTTAGAACGACGGTAGTAAGTAAGATGATCCCTTATGATAATTTCAAGAAAAGTGTTCCCCCTAACTGTGCACCGTTGCGAAGGTTCGTTGTTTCGAAGCACCATGTGATGATCGGGTGTGATAGATTCTAACGTTCGAATACAACGGGTGTTGACGAGCCTAGCATGTACATACATGGCCTCGGAACGCACGCAATACACTTAGGTTGACTTGACGAGCCTAGCATGTACAGACATGGCCTCGGAACACGGAGGACCGAAAGGTCGAGCATGAGTCGTATAGAAGATACGATCAACATGGAGATGTTCACCGATCTTGACTAGTCCGTCTCACGTGATGATCGGACACGGCCTAGTTAACTCGGATCATGTTTCACTTAGATGACTAGAGGGATGTCTATCTGAGTGGGAGTTCATTGAGTAATTTGATTAGATGAACTTAATTATCATGAACTTAGTCTAAAATCTTTACACTATGTCTTGTAGATCTAATGGCCAACGTTGTCCTCAATTTCAACGCGTTCCTAGAGAAAACCAAGCTGAAAGATGATGGCAGCAACTATACGGACTGGGTCCGGAACCTGAGGATCATCCTCTAGTAGCCAAGAAAGATTATGTCCTAGAAGCACCGCTAGGTGAAGCACCAATCCCAGAAAACCAAGACGTTATGAACGCTTGGCAATCACGTGCTGATGATTACTCCCTCGTTCAGTGCGGCATGCTTTACAGCTTAGAACCGGGTCTCCAAAAGCGTTTTGAGAAACATGGAACATATGAGATGTTCAAGGAGCTGAAATTGGTTTTCCAAGCTCATGCCCGGGTCGAGAGATATGAAGTCTCCGACAAGTTCTTCAGCTGTAAAATGGAGGAGAATAGTTCTGTTAGTGAGCACATACTCAGAATGTCTGGGTTACACAACCGCTTATCCCAGCTGGGAGTTAATCTCCCGGATGACGCGGTCATTGACAGAATCCTCCAGTCGCTTCCACCAAGCTACAAGAGCTTTGTGATGAACTACAATATGCAGGGGATGGAAAAGACGATTCCTGAGGTATATTCAATGCTGAAATCCGCGGAAGGGGAGATCAGAAAAGAACATCAAGTGTTGATGGTGAATAAAACCACTAAGTTGAAGAAGGGCAAGGGTAAGAAGAACTTCAAGAAGGACGGCAAGGGAGTTGCCGCGCCCGGTAAGCCAGTTACTGGGAAGAAGTCAAAGAATGGACCCAAGCCTGAGACTGAGTGCTTTTATTGCAAGGGAAGTGGTCACTGGAAGCGGAACTGCCCCAAATACTTAGCGGACAAGAAGGCCGGCAACGCCAAAGGTATATGTGATATACATGTAATTGATGTGTACCTTACCAGTACTCGTAGTAGCTCCTGGGTATTTGATACCGGTGCGGTTGCTCATATTTGTAACTCAAAACAGGAACTGCGGAATAAACGGAGACTGGCGAAGGACGAGGTGACGATGCGCGTCGGGAATGGTTCCAAGGTCGATATGATCGCCGTCGGCACGCTACCTCTGCATCTACCTACGGGATTAGTTTTAAACCTCAATAATTGTTATTTAGTGCCAGCTTTGAGCATGAACATTGTATCTGGATCTTGTTTAATTCGAGATGGCTACTCATTTAAATCCGAGAATAATGGTTGTTCTATTTATATGAGAGATATGTTTTATGGTCATGCCCCGCTGGTTAATGGTTTATTCTTGATGAATCTCGAACGTGATGTTACACATATTCATAGTGTGAATACCAAAAGATGTAAAGTTGATAACGATAGTCCCACATACTTGTGGCACTGCCGCCTTGGTCACATTGGTGTCAAGCGCATGAAGAAGCTCCATGTAGATGGACTTTTGGAGTCTCTTGATTACGAATCATTTGACACGTGCGAACCATGCCTCATGGGTAAGATGACCAAGACTCCGTTCTCCGGAACAATGGAGCGAGCAACCAACTTATTGGAAATCATACATACCGATGTGTGCGGTCCAATGAGTGTTGAGGCTCGCGGAGGATATCGTTATGTTCTCACTCTCACTGATGACTTAAGTAGATATGGGTATGTCTACCTAATGAAACACAAGTCTGAAACCTTTGAAAAGTTCAAGGAATTTCAGAGTGAGGTTGAGAATCAACGTGACAGGAAAATAAAATTCTTACGATCAGAGCGTGGTGGAGAATATTTAAGTCACGAGTTTGGTACACACTTAAGGAAATGTGGAATAGTTTCACAACTCACGCCGCCTGGAACACCTCAGAGAAACGGTGTGTCCGAACGTCGTATTGGCACTCTATTGGATATGGTGCAATCTATGATGTCTCTTACCGATTTACCACTCTCATTTTGGGGCTATGCTTTAGAGACTGTCGCATTCACTTTAAATAGGGCACCGTCGAAATCCGTTGAGACGACACCGTATGAATTATGGTTTGGGAAGAAACCTAAGCTGTCGTTTCTAAAAGTTTGGGGATGCGATGCTTATGTCAAGAAACTTCAACCTGAAAAGCTCGAACCCAAGTCGGAAAAATGCGTCTTCATAGGATACCCTAAGGAAACTATTGGGTATACCTTCTACCTCAGATCCGAAGGCAAGATCTTCGTTGCCAACAACGGGTCCTTTCTGGAGAAGGAGTTTCTCTCGAAAGAATTGAGTGGGAGGAAAGTGGAACTTGATGAGGTGATAGTCACCCCTTCCGAACCGGAAAGTAGCATAGCGCGGGAAAATGTTCCTGTGGTGCCTACACCGACTGGGGAGGAAGTTAATGATGATGATCATGAAGCTTCGGATCAAGTTACTGCTGAACTTCGTAGGTCCACAAGGACACGTTCCGCACCAGAGTGGTACGGCAACCCTGTCCTGGAAATCATGTTGTTAGACAACGGTGAACCTTCGAACTATGAAGAAGCGATGGCGGGCCCGGATTCCGACAAATGGCTAGAAGCCATGAAATCCGAGATAGGATCCATGTATGAAAACGAAGTATGGACTTTGACTGACTTGCCCGATGATCGGCGAGCCATAGAAAACAAATGGATCTCTAAGAAGAAGACGGACGCGGATGGTAATGTGACCATCTACAAAGCTCGACTTGTCTCTAAGGGTTATCGACAAGTTCAAGGGGTTGACTACGATGAGACTTTCTCACCCGTAGCGAAGCTGAAGTCCGTTCGAATCATGTTAGCAATTGCCGCATACTATGATTATGAGATATGGCAGATGGACGTCAAAACGGCATTCCTTAACAGCTTCCTTAAGGAAGAGTTGTATATGATGCAGCCGGAAGGTTTTGTCGATCCTAAGAATGCTAACAAAGTATGCAAGCTCCAGCGCTCAATCTATGGGCTGGTGCAAGCATCTCGGAGTTGGAACATTCGCTTTGATGAGATGATCAAAGCGTTTGGGTTTACACAGACTTATGCAGAAGCCTGTGTTTACAAGAAAGTGAGTGGGAGCTCTGTAGCATTTCTCATATTATATGTGGATGACATACTATTGATGGGAAATGATATAGAATTCTTGGAAAGTATAAAGGCCTATTTGAATAAGTGTTTTTCAATGAAGGACCTTGGAGAAGCTGCTTATATATTAGGCATCAAGATCTATAGAGATAGATCAAGGCGCCTCATTGGTCTTTCACAGAGTACATACCTTGACAAGATATTGAAGAAGTTCAATATGGATCAGTCCAAGAAGGGGTTCTTGCCTGTATTGCAAGGTGTGCAATTGAGCACGGCTCAATGCCTGACCACGGCAGAAGATAGAGAAAAGATGAGTGTCATCCCCTATGCCTCGGCCATAGGGTCTATTATGTATGCCATGCTGTGTACGAGACCTGATGTAAACCTTGCCGTAAGTTGTTGGGAATCGTAGCATAATTTAAAATTTTCCTACGTTCACCAAGATGCATCTATGGAGTATACTAGCAACGAGGGGAAAGGAGTGCATCTACATACCCTTGTAGATCGCGAGCGGAAGCGTTCCAATGAACGTGGATGACGTAGTCGTACTCGCCGTGATCCAAAACACCGATGACCGAGTGCCGAACGGACGGCACCTCCGCGTTCAACACACGTACGGTGCAGCGACGTCTCCTCCTTCTTGATCCAGCAAGGGGGAAGGAGAGGTTGATGGAGATCCAGCAGCACGACGGCGTGGTGGTGGATGTAGCGGTTCTCCGGCAGGGCTTCGCCGAGCTTCTGCGCGAGAGAGAGAGGTGTTGCAGGGGAGGAGGGACGCGCCCAAGGCTTTTGTGTGCTGCCCTCCCTCCGCCCCTTTATATAGGCCCCTGGGGGGGTGCGCCAGCCCCAAGAGATGGGATCTCAAGGGGGGCGGCGGCCACAAGGGGGGAAGGGGTTGCCTTGCCCCCCAAGGCAAGGGGGAACTCCCCCCTAGGGTTCCCAACCCTAGGCGCATGGGGGGAGGCCCAAGGGGGGCGCCCCAGCCCACTAGGGGCTGGTTCCCTTCCACTTTCAGCCCACGGGGCCCTCCGGGACAGGTGGCCCCACCCGGTGGACCCCCGGGACCCTTCCGGTGGTCCCGGTACAATACCGGTAACCCCCGAAACTTTCCCGGTGGCCGAAACTGGACTTCCTATATATAATTCTTCACCTCCGGACCATTCCGGAACCTCTCGTGACGTCCGGGATCTCATCCGGGACTCCGAACAACTTTCGGGTATCCGCATACATATATCTCTACAACCCTAGCGTCACCGGACCTTAAGTGTGTAGACCCTACGGGTTCGGGAGACATGCAGACATGACCGAGACGCCTCTCCGGTCAATAACCAACAGCGGGATCTGGATACCCATGTTGGCTCCCACATGTTCCACGATGATCTCATCGGATGAACCACGGTGTCGAGGATTCAATCAATCCGTATGCAATTCCCTTTGTCAATCGGTATGTTACTTGCCCGAGATTCGATCGTCGGTATCCCAATACCTTGTTCAATCTCGTTACCGGCAAGTCTCTTTACTCTTACCGCAATGCATGATCCCGTGACTAACACCTTAGTCACATTGAGCTCATTATGATGATGCATTACCGAGTGGGCCCAGAGATACCTCTCCGTCACACGGAGTGACAAATCCCAGTCTCGATCCGTGCCAACCCAACAGACACTTTCGGAGATACCCGTAGTGCACCTTTATAGTCACCCAGTTACGTTGTGACGTTTGGCACACCCAAAGCACTCCTACGGTATCTGGGAGTTGCACGATCTCATGGTCTAAGGAAAAGATACTTGACATTGGAAAAGCTCTAGCAAACGAAACTACACGATCTTTTATGCTATGCTTAGGATTGGGTCTTGTCCATCACATCATTCTCCTAATGATGTGATCCCGTTATCAATGACATCCAATGTCCATAGTCAGGAAACCATGACTATCTGTTGATCAACGAGCTAGTCAACTAGAGGCTTACTAGGGACACTTTGTGGTCTATGTATTCACACATGTATTACGATTTCCGGACAATACAATTATAGCATGAATAATAGACAATTACCATGAACAAAGAAATATAATAATAACCATTTATTATTGCCTCTAGGGCATATTTCCAACAGTCTCCCACTTGCACTAGAGTCAATAATCTAGTTACATTGTGATGAATCAAACACCCATTGCGTCCTGGTGTTGATCATGTTTTGCCCTAGGGAGAGGTTTAGTCAACGGATCTGCTACATTCAGGTCCATATGTACTTTACAAATATCTATGTCTCCATTTTGAACACTTTCACGAATGGAGTTGAAGCGACGCTTGATATGCCTGGTCTTCTTGTGAAACCTGGGCTCCTTTGCAAGGGCAATAGCTCCAGTGTTGTCACAGAAGAGAGTCATCGGGCCCGACGCATTGGGACTCACCCCTAGGTCGGTAATGAACTCCTTCATCCAGACTGCTTCCTGTGCTGCCTCCGAGGCTGCCATGTACTCCGCTTCACATGTAGATCCCGCCACGACGCTTTGCTTGGAACTGCACCAGCTTACTGCTCCTCCATTCAAAATATACACGTATCCGGTCTGTGACTTCGAGTCATCCAGATCTGTGTCGAAGCTAGCGTCGACGTAACCCTTTACGACGAGCTCTTCGTCACCTCCATAAACGAGAAACATATCCTTAGTCCTCTTCAGGTACTTCAGGATATTCTTGACCGCTGTCCAGTGTTCCTTGCCGGGATTACTTTGGTACCTTCCTACCAAACTTACGGCAAGGTTTACATCAGGTCTGGTACACAGCATGGCATACATAATAGACCCTATGGCCGAGGCATAGGGGATGACACTCATCTCTTCTATATCTTCTGCCGTGGTCGGGCATTGAGCCGTGCTCAATTGCACACCTTGCAATACAGGCAAGAACCCCTTCTTGGACTGATCCATACTGAACTTCTTCAATATCTTGTCAAGGTATGTACTCTGTGAAAGACCATTGAGGCGTCTTGATCTATCTCTATAGATCTTGATGCCTAATATATAAGCAGCTTCTCCAAGGTCCTTCATTGAAAAACACTTATTCAAATAGGCCTTTATACTTTCCAAGAATTCTATATCATTTCCCATCAATAATATGTCATCCACATATAATATGAGAAATGCTACAGAGCTCCCACTCACTTTCTTGTAAACATAGGCTTCTCCATAAGTCTGTGTAAACCCAAACGCTTTCATCATCTCATCAAAGCGAATGTTCCAACTCCGAGATGCTTGCACCAGCCCATAGATTGAGCGCTGGAGCTTGCACACTTTGTTAGCATTCTTAGGATCGACAAAACCTTCCGGCTGCATCATATACAACTCTTCCTTAAGGAAGCCATTAAGGAATGCCGTTTTGACGTCCATCTACCATATCTCATAATCATAGTATGCGGCAATTGCTAACATGATTCGGACGGACTTCAGCTTCGCTACGGGTGAGAAAGTCTCATCGTAGTCAACCCCTTGAACTTGTCGATAACCCTTAGCGACAAGTCGAGCTTTGTAGATGGTCACATTACCATCTGCGTCCGTCTTCTTCTTAAAGATCCATTTGTTTTCTATGGCTCGCCGCTCATCGGTCAAGTCAGTCAAAGTCCATACTTTGTTTTCATACATGGATTCTATCTCGGATTTCATGGCTTCTAGCCATTTGTCGGAATCCGGGCCCGCCATTGCTTCTTCATAGTTCGAAGGTTCACCGTTGTCTAACAACATGATTTCCAGGACAGGGTTGCCGTACCACTCTGGTGCGGAACGTGTCCTTGTGGACCTACGAAGTTCAGCAACTTGATCTGAAGCTTCATGATCATCATCATTAACTTCCTCCCCAGTCGGTGTAGGCACCACAGGAACATTTTCCCGCGCTGCGCTACTTTCCGGTTCGGAAGGGGTGACTATCACCTCATCAAGTTCCACTTTCCTCCCACTCAATTCTTTCGAGAGAAACTCCTTCTCTAGAAAGGACCCGTTCTTGGCAACGAAGATCTTGCCTTCGGATCTGAGGTAGAAGGTATACCCAATAGTTTCCTTAGGGTATCCTATGAAGACGCATTTTTCCGATTTGGGTTCGAGCTTTTCAGGTTGAAGTTTCTTGACATAAGCATCGCATCCCCAAACTTTTAGAAACGACAGCTTAGGTTTCTTCCCAAACCATAATTCATACGGTGTCGTCTCAACGGATTTAGACGGTGCCCTATTTAAAGTGAATGCGGCAGTCTCTAAAGCATAGCCCCAAAATGAGAGCGGTAAATCGGTAAGAGACATCATAGATCGCACCATATCCAATAGAGTGCGATTACGACGTTCGGACACACCATTTCTCTGAGGTGTTCCAGGCGGCGTGAGTTGTGAAACTATTCCACATTTCCTTAAGTGTGCACCAAACTCGTGACTTAAATATTCTCCACCACGATCTGATCGTAAGAATTTTATTTTCCTGTCACGTTGATTCTCGACTTCACTCTGAAAATCCTTGAACTTTTCAAAGGTTTCAGAATTGTGTTTCATTAGGTAGACATATCCATATCTACTTAAATCATCAGTGAGAGTGAGAACATAACGATATCCTCCGCGAGCCTCAACACTCATTGGACCGCACACATCGGTATGTATGATTTCCAATAAGTTGGTTGCTCGCTCCATTGTTCCGGAGAACGGAGTCTTGGTCATCTTACCCATGAGGCATGGTTCGCACATGTCAAATGATTCGTAATCAAGAGACTCCAAAAGTCCATCTGCATGAAGCTTCTTCATGCGCTTGACACCAATGTGACCAAGGCGGCAGTGCCACGGGTATGTGGGACTATCGTTATCAACTTTACATCTTTTGGTATTCACACTATGAACATGTGTAACATCACGTTCGAGATTCATCAAAAATAAACCATTGACCAGTGGGGCATGACCATAAAACATATCTCTCAAATAAATAGAACAACCATTATTCTCATATTTAAATGAGTAGCCATCTCAAATTAAACGAGATCCAGATACAATGTTCATGCTCAAAGCTGGCACTAAATAACAATTATTGAGGTTTAAAACTAATCCCGTGGGTAGATGCAGAGGTAGCGTGCCAACGGCGATCACATCGACCTTGGAACCATTCCCGACGCGCATCGTCACCTCGTCCTTTGCCAGTCTCCGTTTATTCCGTAGTTCCTGCTTTGAGTTACAAATATGAGCAACCGCACCGGTATCAAATACCCAGGAGCTACTACGAGTACTGGTAAGGTACACATCAATTACTTGTATATCACATATACCTTGGGTGTTGCCGGCCTTCTTCTTGTCCGCTAAATATTTGGGGCAGTTCCGCTTCCAGTGACCACTTCCCTTGCAATAAAAGCACTCAGTCTCGAGCTTGGGTCCATTCTTTGACTTCTTCCCGGTAACTGGTTTACCGGGCGCGGCAACTCCCTTGCCGTCCTTCTTGAAGTTCTTCTTACCCTTGCCCTTCTTGAACTTAGTGGTTTTATTCACCATCAACACTTGATGTTCTTTTCTGATCTCCCCTTCCGCTGATTTCAGCATTGAATATACCTCGGGAATGGTCTTTTCCATCCCCTGCATATTGTAGTTCATCACAAAGCTCTTGTAGCTTGGTGGAAGCGACTGGAGGATTCTGTCAATGACCGCGTCATCCGGGAGATTAACTCCCAGCTGAGACAAGCGGTTGTGCAACCCAGACATTCTGAGTATGTGCTCACTAACAGAACTGTTCTCCTCCATTTTACAGCTGAAGAACTTATCGGAGACTTCATATCTCTCGACCCGGGCATGAGCTTGAAAAACCAGTTTCAGCTCCTCGAACATCTCATATGCTCCATGTTTCTCAAAACGCTTTTGGAGACCCGGTTCTAAGCTGTAAAGCATGCCGCACTGAACGAGGGAGTAATCATCAGCACGCTGCTGCCAAGTGTTCATAACGTCTTTGTTCTCAGGGATTGGTGCTTCACCTAGCGGTGCTTCTAAGACATAATCTTTCTTGGCTACTATGAGGATGAGCCTCAGGTTCCGGACCCAGTCCGTATAATTGCTGCCATCATCTTTCAGCTTGGTTTTCTCTAGGAACGCGTTGAAATTGAGGACAACGTTGGCCATTTGATCTACAAGACATAGTGTAAAGATTTTAGACTAAGTTCATGATAATTGAGTTCATCTAATCAAATTATTTAATGAACTCCCACTCAGATAGACATCCCTCTAGTCATCTAAGTGAAACATGATCCGAGTCAACTAGGCCGTGTCCGATCATCACGTGAGACGGACTAGTCAAGATCGGTGAACATCTCCATGTTGATCGTATCTTCTATACGACTCATGCTCGACATTTCGGTCCTCCGTGTTCCGAGGCCATGTCTGTACATGCTAGGCTCGTCAAGTCAACCTAAGTGTATTGCGTGTGTTCCGAGGCCATGTCTGTACATGCTAGGCTCGTCAACACCCGTTGTATGCGAACGTAAGAATCTATCACACCCGATCATCACGTGGTGCTTCGAAACGACGAACCTTTGCAACGGTGCACAGTTAGGGTGAACACT
This sequence comes from Aegilops tauschii subsp. strangulata, assembly GCF_002575655.3. Classification (NCBI taxonomy): domain Eukaryota; kingdom Viridiplantae; phylum Streptophyta; class Magnoliopsida; order Poales; family Poaceae; genus Aegilops; species Aegilops tauschii. The sequence continues at coordinate 495,632,201 of NC_053039.3, forward strand.
TTCTTGAAATTATTATAAGGGATCATCCTACTTGCTACCGTCGTTCTAAGCAAATAAGATGCAAAAACATGATAAACATCACATGCAATCAAATAGTGACATGATATGGCCAATATCATCATGCTCCTTTGATCTCCATCTTCAGGGCACCATGATCATCTTTGTCACCGGCATGACACCATGATCTCCATCATCATGATCTCCATCATTGTGTCTTCATGAAGTCATCACGCCAACGATTACTTCTACTTCTATGGCTAACGCGTTTAGCAATAAAGTAAAGTAATTTACATGGCGTTATTCAATGACACGCAGGTCATACAAAATAATGAAGACAACTCCTATGGCTCCTGCCGGTTGTCATACTCATCGACATGCAAGTCGTGATTCCTATTACAAGAATATGATCAATCTCATACATCACATATATCATTCATCACATGTTCTGGCCATATCACATCACATAGCACTGGCTGCAAGAACAAGTTAGACGTCCTCTAATTGTTGTTGCAAGTTTTTACGTGGTTTGTAGGTTTCTAGCAAGAACGTTTTCTTACCTACGTATGACCACAACGTGATTTGCCAATTTCTATTTACCCTTCATAAGGACCCTTTTCATCGAATCCGTTCCGACTAAAGTAGGAGAGACAGACACCCGCTAGCCACCTTATGCAACTAGTGCATGTCAGTCGGTGGAACCTGTCTCACGTAAGCGTACGTGTAAGGTCGGTCCGGGCCGCTTCATCCTACAATGCCGCTGAAACAAGAAACGACTAGTAGCGGCAAGAAGAATTGGCAAACTCAACGCCCACAACTTCTTTGTGTTCTACTCGTGCATAGTAACTACGCATAGACCTGGCTCATGATGCCACTGGTGGGAATCGTAGCATAATTTAAAATTTTCCTATGTTCACCAAGATGCATCTATGGAGTATACTAGCAACGAGGGGAAAGGAGTGCATGTACATACCCTTGTAGATCGCGAGCGGAAGCGTTCCAATGAACGTGGATGACGTAGTCGTACTCGCCGTGATCCAAAACACCGATGACCGAGTGCCGAACGGACGGCACCTCCGCGTTCAACACACGTACGGTGCAGCGACGTCTCCTCCTTCTTGATCCAGCAAGGGGGGAGGAGAGGTTGATGGAGATCCAGCAGCACGACGGCGTGGTGGTGGATGTAGCGGTTCTCCGGCAGGGCTTCGCCGAGCTTCTGCGCGAGAGAGAGAGGTGTTGCAGGGGAGGAGGGACGCGCCCAAGGCTTTTGTGTGCTGCCCTCCCTCCGCCCCTTTATATAGGCCCCTGGGGGGGTGTGCCAGCCCCAAGAGATGGGATCTCAAGGGGGGCGGCGGCCACAAGGGGGGAAGGGGTTGCCTTGCCCCCCAAGGCAAGGGGGAACTCCCCCCTAGGGTTCCCAACCCTAGGCGCATGGGGGGAGGCCCAAGGGGGGCGCCCCAGCCCACTAGGGGCTGGTTCCCTTCCACTTTCAGCCCACGGGGCCCTCCGGGACAGGTGGCCCCACCCGGTGGACCCCCGGGACCCTTCCGGTGGTCCCGGTACAATACCGGTAACCCCCGAAACTTTCCCGGTGGCCGAAACTGGACTTCCTATATATAATTCTTCACCTCCGGACCATTCCGGAACCTCTCGTGACGTCCGGGATCTCATCCGGGACTCCGAACAACTTTCGGGTTTCCGCATACATATATCTCTACAACCCTAGCGTCACCGGACCTTAAGTGTGTAGACCCTACGGGTTCGGGAGACATGCAGACATGACCGAGACGCCTCTCCGGTCAATAACCAACAGCGGGATCTGGATACCCATGTTGGCTCCCACATGTTCCACGATGATCTCATCGGATGAACCACGGTGTCGAGGATTCAATCAATCCGTATGCAATTCCCTTTGTCAATCGGTATGTTACTTGCCCGAGATTCGATCGTCGGTATCCCAATACCTTGTTCAATCTCGTTACCGGCAAGTCTCTTTACTCGTACCGCAATGCATGATCCCGTGACTAACGCCTTAGTCACATTGAGCTCATTATGATGATGCATTACCGAGTGGGCCCAGAGATACCTCTCCGTCACACGGAGTGACAAATCCCAGTCTCGATCCGTGCCAACCCAACAGACACTTTCGGAGATACCCGTAGTGCACCTTTATAGTCACCCAGTTACGTTGTGACGTTTGGCACACCCAAAGCACTCCTACGGTATCCGGGAGTTGCACGATCTCATGGTCTAAGGAAAAGATACTTGACATTGCAAAAGCTCTAGCAAACGAAACTACACGATCTTTTATGCTATGCTTAGGATTGGGTCTTGTCCATCACATCATTCTCCTAATGATGTGATCCCGTTATCAATGACATCCAATGTCCATAGTCAGGAAACCATGACTATCTGTTGATCAACGAGCTAGTCAACTAGAGGCTTACTAGGGACACTTTGTGGTCTATGTATTCACACATGTATTACGATTTCCGGACAATACAATTATAGCATGAATAATAGACAATTACCATGAACAAAGAAATATAATAATAACCATTTATTATTGCCTCTAGGGCATATTTCCAACATAAGTTTGGTAGGAAGGTACCAAAGTAATCCCGGCATGGAACACTGGACAGCGGTCAAGAATATCCTGAAGTACCTGAAGAGGACTAAGGATATGTTTCTCGTTTATGGAGGTGACGAAGAGCTCGTCGTAAAGGGTTACGTCAACGCTAGCTTCGACACAGATCTGGATGACTCGAAGTCACAAACAGGATACGTGTATATTTTGAATGGAGGAGCAGTCAGCTGGTGCAGTTGCAAGCAAAGCGTCATGGCGGGATCTACATGTGAAGCGGAGTACATGGCAGCCTCGGAGGCAGCACAGGAAGCAGTCTGGATGAAGGAGTTCATTACCGACCTCGGGGTGATTCCCAATGCGTCGGGCCCGATGACTCTCTTCTGTGACAACACTGGAGCTATTGCACTTGCGAAGGAGCCCAGGTTTCACAGGAAGACCAGGCATATCAAGCGTCGCTTCAACTCCATTCGTGAAAGTGTTCAAAATGGAGACATAGATATTTGTAAAGTACATACGGACCTGAATGTAGCAGATCCGTTGACTAAACCTCTCCCTAGAGCAAAACATGATCAACACCAGGACGCAATGGGTGTTCGATTCATCACAATGTAACTAGATTATTGACTCTAGTGCAAGGGGGAGACTATTGGAAATATGCCCTAGAGGCAATAATAAATGGTTATTATTATATTTCTTTGTTCATGGTAATTGTCTATTGTTCATGCTATAATTGTATTGTCCGGAAATCGTAATACATGTGTGAATACATAGACCACAACGTGTCCCTAGTAAGCCTCTAGTTGACTAGCTCGTTGATCAACAGATAGTCATGGTTTCCTGACTATGGACATTGGATGTCATTGATAACGGGATCACATCATTAGGAGAATGATGTGATGGACAAGACCCAATCCTAAGCATAGCATAAAAGATCGTGTAGTTTCGTTTGCTAGAGCTTTTCCAATGTCAAGTATCTTTTCCTTAGACCATGAGATCGTGCAACTCCCGGATACCGTAGGAGTGCTTTGGGTGTGCCAAACATCACAACGTAACTGGGTGACTATAAAGGTGTACTACGGGTATCTCCGAAAGTGTCTGTTGGGTTGGCACGGATCGAGACTGGGATTTGTCACTCCGTGTGACGGAGAGGTATCTCTGGGCCCACTCGGTAATGCATCATCATAATGAGCTCAATGTGACTAAGGCGTTAGTCACGGGATCATGCATTGCGGTACGAGTAAAGAGACTTGCCGGTAACGAGATTGAACAAGGTATTGGGATACCGACGATCGAATCTCGGGCAAGTAACATACCGATGGACAAAGGGAATTGTATACGGGATTGACTGAATCCTTGACATCGTGGTTCATCCGATGAGATCATCGTGGAACATGTGGGAGCCAACATGGGTATCCAGATCCCGCTGTTGGTTATTGACCGGAGAGGCGTCTCGGTCATGTCTGCATGTCTCCCGAACCCGTAGGGTCTACACACTTAAGGTTCGGTGATGCTAGGGTTGTAGAGATATGTGTATGCGGAAACCCGAAAGTTGTTCGGAGTCCCGGATGAGATCCCGGACGTCACGAGATGTTCCGGAATGGTCCGGAGGTGAAGAATTATATATAGGAAGTCATGTTTCGGCCACCGGGAAAGTTTCGGGGGTTACCGGTATTGTACCGGGACCACCGGAAGGGTCCCGGGGGTCCACCGGGTGGGGCCACCTATCCCGGAGGGCCCCGTGGGCTGAAGTGGGAAGGGAACCAGCCCCTAGTGGGCTGGGCGCCCCCCACCCCATGGGCGTCCCCCCTGCGCCTAGGGTTGGAAACCCTAGGGCAAGGGGGCGCCCCTCTTGCCTTGGGGGGCAAGGCACCCCCCTTGGCCGCCGCCGCCCCACCCTAGATGGGTTTGGCCGGCGCCCCCCCCCCCCTCCCAGGGGGCCTATATAAAGGGGGGGAGGGGGGCAGCAACATTACAGCCTTGGGCGCCTCCCTCCTCCCCTGCTACACCTCTCCCTCTCGCAGAGGCTCGGCGAAGCCCTGCCGAGACCCGCTACATCCACCACCACGCCGTCGTGCTGCTGGATCTCCATCAACCTCTCCTTCCCCTTGCTGGATCAAGAAGGAGGAGACGTCGCTGCACCGTACGTGTGTTGAACGCGGAGATGCCGTCCGTTCGGTACTCGGTCATCGGTGATTTGGATTACGGCGAGTACGACTCCGTCATCCACGTTCATTGGAAAGCTTCCGCTCGCGATCTACAAGGGTATGTAGATGCACTCCTTTCCCCTCGTTGCTAGTATACTCCATAGATGGATCTTGGTGAGCGTAGGAAAATTTTAAAATTCTGCTACGATCCCCAACAGTCGTCGCCGCCTCCATCGTCCCCCTCACGCTCGACCACGTCGGTCCGCGGCGGGGTGCCGTCCTCGACGACCACGACCTCCCGGTCGAGGTCTATCACGTCCGCATGGCCGCCTTGGCCGTGCTCCCCCTCCGACGCCGGCACGAAGACCGTCGCCGCCACCGCCGCCCCCGCCGGCATCTCCGGCCATGCCGGCTCCTCGCCGTCGTGGCGCAGACCCAGGCCTGGGTCGACGCCGCCTCCAGCTCCGCCTCGGCCCGGTTCTGGTCCCGCCAGGCTAGGCCTTCGGCGTCGGCCGGGTCCGCCCGCTCCACCTCCTCGTCCCGATCGACGGTGCAGGATCGGCTCCTCCGGAACACGGCGCCCTCAGCAGACGCGGGGTCCGCCGCCGCCAGCGCCAGCGAGATCGGTGACCTGAAGCACAAGACAAAAATGGTTACACCGAGTCGAGCGGAGCCGCTCAGCAACTCGGCTCGAACAAAAAGGGTCACATACCCGGGCACCACCAAAACAGCGGGCCTTTCCGCCCTCTCCTGCGGAGCACCGCGCCTCCTCTTGGCGGGCGGCTTCGCACCTCCAGCCGGGTCCGCCGTGCGCTTCGCGGATGGGGCCCGCGGCGGGACGCTGTCTTTCCCATGCGGGCGCCTCGTCGTCGCTGGCCCCTGAGACGACCCGACTCCGGCTGCGCCGCCGCCTCCTCCACCCGGCGCCGCTACATCAGCGGCTCGCGTCAGCATCCCTAAAGCCGTCCCACAACCGGCGACTCAAGAAACATAAACAAGACTCACCTGCTCGGCGCCCTGTGCCCGTATCGGCGGCCGCCACCTCCCCTCCGCCATGGGCCTCGGGCTCCTCCGAGGCAACCCGCACGACCTGCGCCCATGCCCGGTTGTAAGGATGCCGGACGGCGTACAGAAGCACCTCTCTCGTCGCGTCGGGACGAACAAGAAGATAAGCAGCAGCGAAGTACGGAGACCAGGGACTCACCAACGGTGCCGGGTTCGCGTGGCTGTACGGGGCCTTCCCGAACTCCCATTCAACCCCCAAGTTGGCCTTGGAGATGTCATTGACCCGGCGCGCGACCTGGTCCGCTGCCAGCTGTTGGGGATCGTTGCAGAAATTAAAATTTTCTACGCATCACCAAGAACAATCTATGGAGTCTTCTAGCAACGAGAGGGAAAAGAGTGCATCTACATACCCTTGTAGATTGCAAGCGGAAGCGTTCAAGTGAACGGGGTTGATGGAGTCGTACTCGTCGTGATCCAAATCACCGATGACCGAGCGCCGAACGGACGGCACCTCCGCGTTCAACACACGTACGGTTGGGGAAGACGTCTCCTCCTTCTTGATCCAGCAAGGGGGAGGGAGAGGTTGATGGAGATCCAGCAGCACGACGGCGTGGTGGTGGAAGCAGCGGGGATCTCGGCAGGGCTTCACCAAGCTCAGCGAGAGGTGTCACGGGAGGGAGAGGGAGGCGCCAGGGGCTTGGGTGCGGCTGCCCTCCCTCCCCCTCTTTATATAGGGGTCCAGGGGGGCGCCGGCCCCCAAAGATCCCATCTCAAAGGGGGGGGCCGCGGCCAAGGGGGGGGGACTTGCCCCCCAAGTCATGTGGGGCGCCCCCCCCACCCCTAGGGTTTCCAACCCTAGGTGCAGGGGAGGCCCAAGGGGGCGCACCAGCCCACCAGGGGCTGGTTCCCTTCCCCAATTCAGCCCATGGGGCCCTCCGGGATAGGTGGCCCCACCCGATGGACCCCCGGGACCCTTCCGGTGGTCCCGGTACAATATCGGTGACCCCCGAAACTTTCCCGGTGGCCGAAACTGGACTTCCTATATATAATTCTTCACCTCCGGACCATTCCGGAACTCCTCGTGACGTCCGGGATCTCATCCGGGACTCCGAACAACTTTCGGATTTCCGCATACTAATATCTCTACAACCCTAGCGTCACCGAACCTTAAGTGTGTAGACCCTACGGGTTCAGGAGACATGCAGACATGACCGAGACGACTCTCCGGTCAATAACCAACAGTGGGATCTGGATACCCATGTTGGCTCCCACATGTTCCACGATGATCTCATTGGATGAACCACGATGTCGAGGATTCAATCAATCCCGTATACAATTCCCTTTGTCAATCGGTACGTTACTTGCCCGAGATTCGATCGTCGGTATCCCAATACCTTGTTCAATCTCGTTACCGGCAAGTCACTTTACTCGTACCGTAATGCATGATCCCATGACCAAACACTTGGTCACATTGAGCTCATTATGATGATGCATTACCGAGTGGGCCCAGAGATACCTCTCCGTCATACGGAGTGACAAATCCCAGTCTCGATTTGTGCCAACCCAACAGACACTTTCGGAGATACCCGTAGTGCACCTTTATAGCCACCCAGTTACGTTGTGACGTTTGGCACACCCAAAGCACTCCTATGGTATCCGGGAGTTGCACAATCTCATGGTCTAAGGAAATGATACTTGACATTTGGAAAAGCTCTAGCAAACGAACTACACGATCTTGTGCTATGCTTAGGATTGGGTCTTGTCCATCACATCATTCTCCTAATGATGTGATCCCGTTATCAATGACATCCAATGTCCATAGTCAGGAAACCATGACTATCTGTTGATCAACGAGCTAGTCAACTAGAGGCTCACTAGGGACATGTTGTGGTCTATGTATTCACACATGTATTACGATTTCCGGATAACACAATTATAGCATGAACAATAGACAATTATCATGAACAAGGAAATATAATAATAACCATTTTATTATTGCCTCTAGGGCATATTTCCAACAGTCTCCCACTTGCACTAGAGTCAATAATCTAGTTACATTGTGATGAATCGAACACCCATAGAGTTCTGGTGCTGATCATGTTTTGCTCTACGGAGAGGTTTAGTCAACGGATCTGCTACATTCAGGTCCGTATGTACTTTACAAATATCTATGTCTCCATTTTGAACATTTTCATGAATGGAGCTGTAGCGACGCTTGATATGCCTGGTCTTCTTGTGAAACATGGGCTCCTTCGCAAGGGCAATAGCTCCAGTGTTGTCACAGAAAAGAGTTATCGGGCCCGACGCATTGGGAATAACTCCTAGGTCGGTAATGAACTCCTTCACCCAGATTGCTTCTTGTGCTGCCTCTGAGGCCGCCATGTATTCCGCTTCACATGTAGATCCCGCCACAACGCTTTGCTTGCAACTGCACCAGCTTACTGCCCCACCATTGAAAATATACACGTATCCGGTTTGTGACTTAGAGTCATCCAGATCTGTGTCGAAGCTAGCATCGACGTAACCCTTTACGACGAGCTCTTCGTCACCTCCATAAATGAGAAACATATCCTTAGTCCTCTTCAGGTACTTCAGGATATTCTTGACCGCTGTCCAGTGTTCCATGCCGGGACTACTTTGGTACCTTCCTACCAAACTTACGGCAAGGTTTACATCAGGTCTGGTACACAGCATGGCATACATAATAGACCCTATGGCCGAGGCATAGGGGACGACACTCATCTTTTCTCTATCTTCTGCCGTGGTCGGGCATTGAGCCGTGCTCAATTGCACACCTTGCAATACAGGCAAGAACCCCTTCTTGGACTGATCCATATTGAACTTCTTCAATATCTTGTCAAGGTACGTACTTTGTGAAAGACCAATGAGGCGTCTTGATCTATCTCTATAGATCTTGATGCCTAATATATAAGCAGCTTCTCCAAGGTCCTTCATTGAAAAACACTTGTTCAAGTAGGCCTTTATGCTTCCCAAGAATTCTATATCATTTCCCATCAACAGTATGTCATCCACATATAATATGATAAATTCTACAGAGCTCCCACTCACTTTCTTGTAAACACAGGCTTCTCCATAAGTCTGTGTAAACCCAAACACTTTGATCATCTCATCAAATCGAATGTTCCAACTCCGAGATGCTTGCACCAGCCCATAGATGGAGCGCTGAAGCTTGCATACCTTGTTAGCATTCTTAGGATCGACAAAACCTTCCGGCTGCATCATATACAATTCTTCCTTAAGAAAGCCGTTAAGGAATGCCGTTTTGACGTCCATTTGCCATATCTCATAATCATAGAATGCGGCAATTGCTAACATGATTCGGACGGACTTCAGCTTCGCTACGGGTGAGAAAGTCTCATCGTAGTCAACCCCTTGAACTTGTCGATAACCCTTAGCGACAAGTCGAGCCTTATAGATGGTCACATTACCATCCGCGTCTGTCTTCTTCTTAAAGATCCATTTATTTTCTATGGCTCGCCAATCATCGGGCAAGTCAGTCAAAGTCCATACTTCGTTTTCATGCATGGATCCTATCTCGGATTTCATGGCTTCTAGCCATTTGTCGGAATCTGGGCCCGCCATTGCTTCTTCATAGTTCGAAGGTTCACCATTGTCCAACAACATGATTTCCATGACAGGGTTGCCGTACCACTCTAGTGCGGAACGTGTCCTTGTGGACCTATGAAGTTCAGTGGTAACTTGATCATGATCGTCATCATTAACTTCCTCTCTAGTCGATGCAGGCACCACAGAAACATTTTCTTGTGCTGCGCTACTTTCTGGTTTGAGAGGGGTCACCTCATCAAGTTCCACTTTCCTCCCACTTACTTCTTTCGAGAGAAACTCTTTCTCCAGACAGGACCCGTTCTTGGCAAGGAAGATCTTGCCTTCGGATCTGAGGTAGAAGGTATACCCAATGGTTTCCTTAGGGTATCCTATGAAGACGCATTTTTCCGACTTGGGTTCGAGCTTTTCAGGTTGAAGTTTCTTGACATAAGCATCGCATCCCCAAACTTTTAGAAACGACAGCTTAGGTTTCTTCCCAAACCATAATTCATACGGTGTCGTCTCAACGGATTTTGACGGAGCCCTATTTAAAGTGAATGCGGCAGTCTCTAAAGCATAGCCCCAAAATGAGAGCGGTAGATCGGTAAGAGACATCATAGATCGCACCATATCCAATAGAGTGCGATTACGACGTTCGGACACACCATTTCGCTGAGGTGTTCCAGGCGGCGTGAGTTGTGAAACTATTCCACATTTCCTTAAGTGTGTGCCAAATTCGTAACACAAATATTCCCCTCCACGATCTGATCGTAAGAATTTTATTTTCCTGTCACGTTGATTCTCAACCTCACTCTGAAATTCCTTGAACTTTTCAAAGGTCTCAGACTTGTGTTTCATTAGGTAGACATACCCATATCTACTCATGTCATCAGTGAGAGTGAGAACATAACGATAGCCACCGCGAGCCTCAACACTCATTGGACCGCACACATCAGTATGTATGATTTCCAATAAGTTGGTTGCTCTCTCCATTGTTCCGGAGAACGGAGTCTTGGTCATCTTACCCATGAGGCATGGTTCGCACGTGTCAAATGATTCGTAATCAAGAGACTCTAAAAGTCCATCAGCATGGAGCTTCTTCATGCGCTTGACACCAATGTGACCAAGACGACAGTGCCACAAGTATGTGGGACTATCATTATCAACCTTACATCTTTTGGTACTCACACTATGAATATGTGTAACACTACGTTCGAGATTCATTAAGAATAAACCATTAACCAGCAGGGCATGACCATAAAACATATCTCTCATATAAATAGAACAACCATTATTCTCGGATTTAAATGAGTAGCCATCTCGAATTAAACGAGATCCTGATACAATGTTCATGCTCAAAGTTGGCACTAAATAACAATTATTGAGGTTTAAAACTAATCCCGTAGGTAAATGTAGAGGTACCGTGCCGACGGCGATCACATCGACCTTGGAACCATTCCCGACGTGCATCGTCACCTCGTCCTTTGCCACTCTCCGTTTATTCCACAGCTCCTGCTTTGAGTTACAAATATGAGCAACCGCACCGGTATCAAATACCCAGGAGCTACTACGAGTGCTGGTAAGGTACACATCAATAACATGTATATCACATATACCTTTGGTGTTGCCGGCCTTCTTGTTCGCTAAGTACTTGGGGCAGTTCCACTTCCAGTGACCACTTCCCTTGCAATAAAAGCACTCAGTCTCAGGCTTGGGTCCATTCTTTGGCTTCTTCCCGGCAACTGGCTTACCGAGCGCCGCAACTCCCTTGCCGTCCTTCTTGAAGTTCTTCTTACCCTTGCCTTTCTTGAACTTAGTGGTTTTATTCACCATCAACACTTGATGTTCCTTTTTGATCTCCACCTCCGCTAATTTCAGCATTGAATATACCTCAGGAATGGTCTTTTCCATCCCCTGCATATTGAAGTTCATCACAAAGCTCTTGTAGCTCGGTGGAAGCGACTGAAGGATTCTGTCAATGACCGCGTCATCCGGGAGATTAACTCCCAGCTGAGACAAGCGGTTGTGTAACCCAGACATTTTGAGTATGTGCTCACTGACAGAACTATTTTCCTCCATCTTACAACTGAAGAACTTGTCGGAGACTTCATATCTCTCGACCCGGGCATGAGCTTGGAAAACCATTTTCAACTCTTCGAACATCTCATATGCTCTGTGTTGCTCAAAACGCTTTTGGAGCCCCGGTTCTAAGCTGTAAAGCATGCCGCACTGAACGAGGGAGTAATCATCAGCACACTGCTGCCAAGCGTTCATAACGTCTTGGTTCTCTGGGATGGGTGCGTCACCTAGCGGTGCTTCTAGGACATAATCTTTCTTGGCAGCTATGAGGATGATCCTCAGGTTCCGGACCCAGTCCGTATAGTTGCTGCCATCATCTTTCAGCTTGGTTTTCTCTAGGAACGCGTTGAAGTTGAGGGCAACATTAGCGTGGGCCATTTGATCTACAAGACATATTGTAAAGATTTTAGACTAAGTTCATGATAATTAAGTTCATCTAATCAAATTATTCAATGAACTCCCACTCAGATAGACATCCCTCTAGTCATCTAAGTGAAACATGATCCGAGTCAACTAGGCCGTGTCCGATCATCACGTGAGACGGACTAGTCAACATCGGTGAACATCTTCATGTTGATCGTATCTTCTATACGACTCATGCTCGACCTTTCGGTCTTCCGTGTTCCGAGGCCATGTCTGTACATGCTAGGCTCGTCAAGTCAACCTAAGTGTATTGCGTGTGTAAATCTGGCTTACAGTCGTTGTATTCGAACGTTAGAATCTATCACACCCGATCATCACGTGGTGCTTCGAAACAACGAACCTTCGCAACGGTGCACAGTTAGGGGGAACACTTTCTTGAAATTATTGCGAGGGATCATCTTATTTAAGCTACCGTCGTTCTAAGCAAATAAGATGTAAAACATGATAAACATCACATGCAATCAAATAGTGACATGATATGGCCAATATCATTTTGCTCCTTTTGATCTCCATCTTTGGGGCGCCATGATCATCGTCGTCACCGGCATGACACCATGATCTCCATCATCGTGTCTTCATGAAGTTGTCTCGTCATTTATTACTTCTACTACTATGGCTAACGGTTTAGCAATAAAGTAAAGTAATTTACATGACGTTATATGTTGACACGCAGGTCATAAATAAATTAAGACAACTCCTATGGCTTCTGCCGGTTGTCACGCTCATCGACATGCAAGTCGTGATTCCTATTACAAGAACATGATCAATCTCATACATCACATATATCATTCATCACATTCTTTTGGCCATATCACATCACACGACATATGCTGCAAAAACAAGTTAGACGTCCTCTAATTGTTGTTGCATGTTTTTTACGTGGCTTCTATAGGTTTCTAGCAAGAACGTTTCTTACCTACGTAAAACCACAACGTGATATGCCAATTTCTATTTACCCTTCATAAGGACCCTTTTCATCGAATCCGATCCGACTAAAGTGGGAGAGACAGACACCCGCTAGCCACCTTATGCAACTAGTGCATGTCAGTCGGTGGAACCTGTCTCACGTAAGCGTACGTGTAAGGTCGGTCCGGGCCGCTTCATCCCACGATGCCGCCGAAACAAGATAAGACTAGTAGTGGCAAGAAAATTGACAACATCTACGCCCACAACAAGTTTGTGTTCTACTCGTGCATAGAAACTACGCATAGACCTGGCTCATGATGCCACTGTTGGGGATCGTTGCAGAAATTAAAATTTTCTACCTATCACCAAGAACAATCTATGGAGCCTTCTAGCAACGAGAGGGAAAAGAGTGCATCTCCATACCCTTGTAGATCGCGAGCGGAAGCGTACAAGTGAACGGGGTTGATGGAGTCGTACTCGTCGTGATCCAAATCACCGATGACCGAGCGCCGAACGGACGGCACCTCCGCGTTCAACACACGTACGGTTGGGGAAGACGTCTCCTCCTTCTTGATCCAGCAAGGGGGAGGGAGAGGTTGATGGAGATCCAGCAGCACGACGGCGTGGTGGTGGAAGCAGCGGGGATCTCGGCAGGGCTTCGCCAAGCTCAGCGAGAGGTGTCACGGGAGGGAGAGGGAGGCGCCAGGGGCTTGGGTGCGGCTGCCCTCCCTCCCCCCTCTTTATATAGGGGTCCAGGAGGGCGCCGGCCCCCAGAGATCCCATCTCAAAGGGGGGCGGCCAAGGGGGGGACTTGCCCCCCAAGTCAAGTGGGGCGCCCCCCCACCCCTAGGGTTTCCAACCCTAGGCGCAGGGAAGGCCCAAGGGGGGCGCACCAGCCCACCAGGGGCTGGTTCCCTTCCCCACTTCAGCCCATCGGGCCCTCTGGGATAGGTGGCCCAACCCGGTGGACCCCCGGGACCCTTCCGGTGGTCCCGGTACAATACCGGTAACCCCCGAAACTTTCCCGGTGGCCGAAACTGGACTTCCTATATATAATTCTTCACCTCTGGACCATTCCGGACTCCTCGTGACATCCGGGATCTCATCCGGGACTCCGAACAACTTTCGGATTCCCGCATACTAATATCTCAACAACCCTAGCGTCACCGAACCTTAAGTGTGTAGACCCTACGGGTTCGGGAGACATGCAGACATGACCGAGACGACTCTCCGGTCAATAACCAACAGCGGAATCTGGATACCCATGTTGGCTCCCACATGTTCCACGATGATCTCATCGGATGAACCACGATGTCGAGGATTCAATCAATCCCGTATACAGTTCCCTTTGTCAATAGGTACGTTACTTGCCCGAGATTCGATCGTCGGTATCCCAATACCTTGTTCAATCTCGTTACCGGCAAGTCACTTTACTCATACCGTAATGCATGATCCCGTGACCAAACACTTGGTCACATTGAGCTCATTATGATGATGCATTACCGAGTGGGCCCAGAGATACCTCTCCGTCATACGGAGTGACAAATCCCAGTCTCGATTCGTGCCAACCCAACAGACACTTTTGGAGATACCCGTAGTGCACCTTTATAGCCACCCAGTTACGTTGTGACGTTTGGCACACCCAAAGCACTCCTATGGTATCCGGGAGTTGCACAATCTCATGGTCTAAGGAAATGATACTTGACATTTGGAAAAGCTCTAGCAAACGAACTACACGATCTTGTGCTATGCTTAGGATTGGGTCTTGTCCATCACATCATTCTCCTAATGATGTGATCCCGTTATCAATGACATCCAATGTCCATAGTCAGGAAACCATGACTATCTGTTGATCAACGAGCTAGTCAACTAGAGGCTCACTAGGGACATGTTGTGGTCTATGTATTCACACATGTATTACGATTTCCGGATAACACAATTATAGCATGAACAATAGACAATTATCATGAACAAGTAAATATAATAATAACCATTTTATTATTGCCTCTAGGGCATATTTCCAACACCAGCCGTGTGTTTGCCATGCGGTTGGGGTCCTGGAGGCCGGTCATCTGTCCGATGAGATGGATGCGCTGCTGCAGCGGCAGCACCCGCCGGACGATGAAGGCGGTGATGAGGTCGGTGCCGGTGAGCTTCTCCCGCGCCTTCATCACCGACACCCACTCGCACAGGTTGAGCACCTCCTGCGACGGATGCTTGGGGTAGTACCCCCAGTTCTGCTTCCCCCATGGCGGCGAGTTGATGAACGGTGGAAGATTGATGCGGTCCTCGCCGAGGTTGCGGACGTAGAAGAAGGAGTTCTACCATTTCTTGGCAGAATCCTCCAGCGGCATCCTCGGGCAGTCAGTGCCCGACCGCTTGGTGATGATGGCCGCCCCGCACTCGGACATCTCTCCAGCCTTCGGCCCCTGCTGCTTCAGGGAGAAGAAGCGCACCCAGAGGTCGATCGAAGGCTCGACCCCCAGGTACCCCTCGCAGAGGGTGACGAAGCCGGACAGCTGCACGATAGTACCGGCGCCAAGATGGTGGGGCTGGAGCCCGAAGAACTCCAGAAAGTCGCGGAAGAAGCCACTCGCGGGCAGCCCAAACCCACGCTTGAAGTGCTGCAGGAAGACCACCCGCTCCGAGCCCTCGGGCCGCGGCTCCTGCTCACCTTGCGGGAGGCGCGCCTCGACCTCCTCCGCCCTCGGCAGGTGCCTGGTGTCGCGGAGGTAGGCGATGTCGTCAAGAGTGATGGTCGAACCCATCCATGATCCCGACGGCAGCGCCATTGACCCGAGCGCGGAAGAAGAAGGAGGAGAAAAGGAAGAAGATGGCAAGAGAGCTCTGCTCAACACAGCGGCGGTCGTCAGAAGCAGGGGAGGATGAAGAGGCAGGGGAGCGCGAGCGTGAATGATCTCCGCCGCCCCCTTCGCCCCCAATTTATAGGCCACAATTTGAAACGTGGGGAAGTGGGATCGTTTGCGCTCGCCCCTCCCACTTCCCCGCAATAAATGCGCACGTACGCATGCAGTAACTGCCTCGAGAATGGCAACCGACCCACGGACGCAGCAATAAATCCGCGCGCGTGGGCCGAGGGTGCGCGGCGGCGGGCCCCAGGCCGTCGCCCCGTCCTGTCACGCGCGTGGCCTGTCAGGCCCCTCCGGCTCCCAGGCTTCACGTGGCGGCCGCGCGAAGCCCGAAAGATTGCCCAATATTCGTCGAACTCCTCGGTTTCCCGCTACGAGCGGGACGCCGTGATCCGGCTTCCGGAAGCCGGCACACAGTGGGTGTTGCCGAACCCGGCGGTCACCAAAATCCGCCTCTACAAGGGGGGAAACTGTGAAGGCCCTCCCATCCGAAGATGGCGGACCTTCACAGCTTCGGGGACTACTGTTGGGGGGATGAACCCCAGGCAGGCAACGGAACCCGGATCCTTTTTTAAAAACAACGGGGCCAGCATCGCCCCTCGATCCGGCTCGCGCTTGGCCGGGTCGCTCAACCCGGCCAAGCCCCGCGACCCGGCCAAGCTCTCCAACCCGGCCGGACTCCTCGACTCGGCCCCAACAACCAAGCTCCAGACTTCCCCAACAAGCCAGCACCGCCCTTGGCGTGTTCTCCAAACCCGGCCGAGGGTCAGCGGCAGTCCCATCCCAGCCGTACGATGGGACGAGTCTCCACCAACTGATGACCGAAGCCACAGTGCCCCGCCCATGCCTCTGGTCAACCGGACGAGGCAACAGTGCCCCCCGCCTACCCGCTGACCAGGGTTGGCGTGGCAACAGTGCGCCCGGCGTCACCCATGATGCCAGCAAGCGGCGACCTGACGGAGCGCCACTGTAGCCGACTCGACTCGGCACGCCCTGACGACCGACAATACGGCACACTGTGCCCCCTAGGCGCATGGGGCCCGCGCCCGGGGAACCCCGCGAGCCCTGGTACCCGGCGGGCCCCAGCACCGGGTTCCTGGACGCTGACAACCCGGCCCTACGGCCTTGTAACATTACCTTTGTACCCCTGGGGGTTGACCTATAAAACCCCCAGGAGCCCTCATGCATATGGGCAAGCAAGCGATACCATACACCCATCCACCCACTCACATGTCTAGCAAGCAACACCCGAGGAGAGGGAGCAGCCTAAGCCTTGGCCCGACCTCCTTCTTCCTCCATACAGCTCTAGGAGCAACTCTGTACTGTTGCATATAAACCACACTCGGCAGGACTAGGGGTGTTATCTCTCCGGAGAGCCCCGAACCTGAGTATGTCTTGCATCCCGCGCTCGCTCATGCCGACCTCGCCTCTGGAGCCCACCAGTGCCCTCGAGCCTCCTCCTATCTTTAGCCATCCCTTGGCATCTGCCGTGCGCCCACCACGACAGATAGTCATAGGATGCCGCACACCTGGCAGTCTACCCAACTACCATCTTCCCATCTCTATTTGTACTCTTGGCAGAGAGTGGTATAGGCATATAGCAGGAGGCAGTCAATTAGCGTCTAAACGGCTTCTTGCATCCATTTTATTGTGGTCTCAAGCAGAACCACATGATATAGATCGAACACTGCGGACAGGGGGGCACCACACCCTAGTGGCCACCAGATCCTCATTCAAATCAAAAGGCAACATCGTGTTTTTGAAAACAATGATAGTGAGCACACTATTTTGCCTTTTTGTGTAGCGTGAGTGTTAATGCATTTCATCATGAAAATTTACACATGTGTTATATACATCCATATGAACATGTATATATTTGTCAGATTTTTTTTGATTAAAATACAGCTTCTGTTTATTTTCTAGAAAAAATCTCCCTGGAGCTCAAGCACACAAAGACCGCACTCGTATTAAATACAAATGATACTTTTGAGCAGAAGTGAAAAACAAGAAATCTGCACCTACAGACACAACATGACCACAACAAATTCACATGGTCACAAGATTTTACTTGTTCAACATCAGCCTCTTAAACGGTGATGGCAACATACTACAATGATAGGGAAGAATGAGGAAAGGTGGAGGAAGAGGGGGTGTTTTTTTTTTTTTTTGAGATCAAGGCAGAAAAGGGGAAGTACAGAAGGATGGGTGTCAAGTGGTTCGGGCTGGCAGATCGGGGGCGTCAGATTTTGAACGGACAGTGCGGATGTGGCCGCGTGCGTCTCTTTCTTCCCTGCAAGAAAAGGAATGACAACATTGACTTCTGATGAAAGATGGTGTCGTGCGCCGGATGACTCCTGGGTGCCACGCGTACCGCTGGGACATTTCTTGGTGTCATTACTTGCCATGTACCACCGGCTCATGCTCATAGTTGGTAAGAGCATCTCCAGCCGAGCCCCCAACACGCCCTCTTCAGGTGATTTTTCCGCACTGGCGCACAAAAATCGGCCCAGCCGCGCTCCCAGAAACCCAATTTTCGCGGGCATGGACCGAATTTGGCGCCGGCGGACCCAGGCCGAACCCGGCGCGCTGGGGGCGCTCGGGGGCGCCGGGCGAAACGGTTTTGGCGCGAAAGAGCCGCGGGCCCGCCGAGTCAGCGACACTCGCCTCGTCGTCCTTAGAACGCCTCGGTTTCCCGCGGGGAATCAATGCCAAGGCTGCCGCCGGTCAGCCTTCCAGTGATTCCTCACGGAGCGGCTTTTCACGGGGGGGCGCGGCGACGTCTCACTCCCCGCCCCGCGTACACACGCCTCCCCGGCAGCTATAAAAAGCCCCCCCCCCCCCGCCGCTGGCCACAGACGTTGTGCTCTCTGCCTCTCTCTCTCTCCGCCGCCGACGAACCTCTCCTCTCTCCCAGCCCCAGCCACGAGAATGTGCGAGCGGTTCCCCGACGACGGAGCGGCGGCCAACGGCTTCGGCCGCCGCTCGCTGCAATCGTGGGAGGCGCACCTACTTTTCGAGACCAACATCCCGGCGCCTCCAGACATGCGCGCTGGGCCGACAGGATGGAGGCTCGGCGCCGGAGGCGTCCCCATTCCCCCCTGCCGGACGTCGTCGCGCGCCCCGACTACTTCGCCGGCGAGGTCGACCGCGTTCGGTCGTCGCTGACCGAGGAGCAGCGCGCCTCCCCGCAGTACGCCGCCGACAACCACGAGGCACGGGCGGCGTACTTCCAGCGCCGTCAGGAGCAACGCCTCGCCTCCACCAACGGGGCACCGGTGGTGGGAGGCGGCCGGTGGAACAGCGAGGGGCGACGCCTGTGGTGGTTCGTCCCCGGCCGGACGCTCCGCGAGGTTCTCACGCACCTAGAGGGCGGCAACAACCTGCCGCTTACATACCTGGCCACCGCCCCGGTCCCCCGCCGCAGCGCCGGACAATGAATGCCCAGGAGGTTTGTCTCCGGCTCATTGTCCTCGTCCCGCTCCTCCTCCCACTCCTCTTCCCACTCCTCCGGCTCTCCGGCGGTGTTCGGCGTCAAGGCTGAGCCCGTAGCAGAGACCCCACTCTGCCGGCGCACCCGCTCAGCCGGCATCGTCATCAATGAAGGCGGCGGCCGCGCCTCATCCTCGGGTCCTCCCCGACTCGTCAAGCCGAAGACGGAGCCGGGGCTCCCCGTCGTGAAGACGGAGCCCGGGCTCGCCAGCAGCGTCAAGGAGGAGGCGCTCGACGACGAAGCGGCCCTCAAATGGGTGCGCGACGACTGGGTGCAGACGGAGAGGGAGCGCCAGTGCGCCGCCTTCGCGCGGTTCGAAGCCCGTCGCCGTGGCCGGGACGAGGGAGGCATCGTCGTCCTCGACGACAGCGACGACGACGACGCGCCGCCACCACCGGTCTGCCATGGAGGCGCCGGGGAGGGGTCCAGCAGGGGCGGCCGCGCCATCAAGAAGGAGAAGGCCGACGACGACGACGACGAGGACGGAGGCGACGTCGGCGACTTCGCCGCGCTGATCGACTTCGTCGCCCCATAGATGCCCTTTTTTTAATAATTTATGTAAACGCCGAACATGTTGAGTATGAATGTCTAGTTTGCCGAATTTAGCCGAACTTTGCCGAATTCAGATTTTTTAAAATATAAAAAACGCGTCTGGGGCGAGCGGCTGGGAACCCGCTCGCCCCCAAGCCGATTTTAGCGCCGGCTCGTCCCCAGGAGGCGCGTAAAAGCGCCGGCTCGCCCCCAGGATGCGCGTAAAAGCGCCGGCTCGCCCCCAGGAGGCGTAAAAGCGCCGCCTAGGGGCCAACGGCTGGAGATGCTCTAATTTTGAGGTGAATTTGTTTAAAACACAAAATACAACATATACAAATGCACATACGTGCAGTATCATCACACACACCCACACACCCACACCAATAGGAAACTCCTCTAAAAAACACCAATATAAGCCAGAGTTGCATACCTTTGAAACACCACTAGCGCCTCACTTTTCGGCCAGAACATGGCCCGACATGGAAAAATAATTCGCTTCAATGAGACACGGGCGGTTTTTTTCCCTGAAAAAAATCCAGATATGTTAGAAAAGTTTACTGAAAGTACAAAGCACTAAAAAAAAGGAGTACATCGAGGTCTCCATTTCACCGAACCACCACTATCGCCACCAAAATAAGCCGCTGACGCGCTGCTATCACAGTTCCCCTACCGGAGCGGCTTAATCTCGTCGATGACAGCCGGGAGCTTAATACAGGTGCCCCTAAGGACCAACACTGGAGCCGCAGTCGTTGCCATTGAACCCTTAAATAGATTGACACCAAATATCTAAAGACTAACCTCGTCGTCACAAGGTGACAACGGAAATCTCTGCCGGAGCTCCGTCGACTACGTCTTGATGGATGAACCCGAGGAAGATCGGAGTCACGAAGACAAACTTCAAGAAGAAGTGTTGCCATCCACCAGAGTGCCGCAGTTGCGAGGAGTAAAAAACCCCAACCTAAACTACTAGCCGGAGCGGCAGACAGAAGTAAGGTGAATCCATAGGCTCGCCGACGCAGTCTGGAGGGGAGAGTTTCCCTAGTCGCACAGGGAAAGGGGAGAAAACGCGAACCGAGACACAGGTGGATTAGGGGTGTAATCATCCTCATACAACCACATATTGACTATCGGGGTGATTTTTTTTCTGTTCTTCCTTCTCCACGTTGTATACAAGCTTTAGCAACTGTATATTTCTTGGTCAATGTAAAAAATATTAAGCATTAATTGAGAGCAAATCTACATTGGAGTAAGGTGTAAAAGTATTTACACAAATATAAAATTCAACTATTTATATGTCTGCTTCCGATTGTGTACATTCTGTCACACGTGTTATGCCCTTATGCTTACTACTCCCTCTGTTCCTAAATACAAGTTTTTTTAGACATTTCAAATGAACAACAACATACGGATGCATGTAGACATATTTTAGAGCGTAGATTCACTCATTTTGCTCCATATGTAGTCACTTGTTGAAATCTCTAGAAAGACTTATATTTGGGAACGGAGGGTGTAGTATTTAGGTTTGCATACTTGTATATATCTTTCTTTTTTTGCAACAAGGCCAACACCATATATTAAACTTGTCTAATATTCTTACAAAATCAACCTTGGAAAAACAGAAAATTGGCACAAGGTCTTGGTTAAATTGACGTTGTCTCTCCTCCTACACTTTTTTTTGAACACCAACTTATATTAATTAACCAACCACACCAGTACACTCATTCGATACAATATTCACCACACAGGGCGGTACATCATTTACAAGAATACCATCTACTCTATTGTCAAAGCTATACTTAGCGATTAAATGAGCCACCATATTGGCCGTGCGGCTAATCTTTGACAATTGAAGATTGTTGATCAACTTCGAGATACTCAACGCTTCCATCTTCAGGTCACTCATAGCAGACCTGTCATAGTCCCCCGATGCAAGAGCCGCTACCACAAAAGTGCAGTCAGTCTCTAAAATTATAGGGTTATGAAGAGAAATACCTATGTAGAGACCGGCAATGCAAGCTCTAAGCTCCGCTTCCTCCACGCTTTGATAGGCACCAATGAAATCCCACGACGAAACAATAACTTCCCCTTCCTCGTCCCTGACCACCACCCCCACACTGGCTTCTCTAATGGACTCCACGACGCTAGCATCGACATTAATCTTGAACCAACCTGCAGGAGGCGGGGACCAGCCACTACTCGCATCTAGAGAATTAGGAACTCCGCTAATCCGGACCAACGGCCCTTTTCCTTTATTTTGAACATCCACCGGCCTCGGAGAATGATATGCACCAAAGGACGCCCGATAACTCTCCACAAAGCAAGCAGAAGCTGAAACTGATTCCTTTCCTTTACCAAAGATCAAATCATTTCTTAAATGCCAGGTCCTCCAGAATAAGAATATAATTTGGTCTCGCATTACGGGGTTTAATTGACTCAGGAGAACAATAAACCAATCATACCCCGTATATCTGAAAACCTCCTCATCAGGTAGAGCCCAAATGTTCCTCATGGCCATGCGAAGCGCACGCGCCTTCGGGCACAAGACAAGCGCATGGAAGGTATTTTCATCCTCCATGCCACAAATAGAACACGTACTAACAGAGGCTTGATGATGCGCCACTCTATTAACCTGTACGGCCAAACTATTGGAAGCAACCCTCCATGCAAAAATACGAATCTTCTGAGGAATGTTTGCCTTCCAAATAATATTCCAAATTTTCCTCTCCGTCCCTACCGCCTCACTGGATTGCCCCTCATCCTCTTTTTTATCCTTAAGGGTGAGCGCTAACTTGTACGCACTCCTAACTGAGAACAACCCTGACTTTTCATAATGCCAAGCAACAAAATCTGCCTCCCCATTTGATTGGATCCGCATCCTCAAGATCTCATCCGCGTCATAAGGGTAAAATAAATGCCTAACCAGCTCCTCATCCCATCTCCTTTCTCCACTCATGAACAATTCCTCAACCCATTTAACTCTAGTTCTATTCTTCTTTGCAGAGATTTTAAGTCCAGAAGCTCTAGGAAGCCAATTATCTCTCCAAATATGAATATTAGCCCCATCACACACTCTCCAAATAACTCCGGATTTAAGCAGCTCCAACCCATGCAAAATACCTTGCCATGTGAGAGAGGCCGACTGCGGGAAAGCTGTGTCTAAAATATGCCCCTGTGGATAATATTTTGCCTTGATCACTCTGGCACACAGAGATTCCGGATTCACCACCAGCCTCCATGCCTGCTTCGCTAAAAGAGCCTGGTTAAATAATCTGAGATCCTGAAAACCCATACCACCCTCCGCTTTAGGCTTTGTCATCTTATCCCAAGCCAACCAATGAGTCTTCCTTCTGTTTTCATCATCCCCCCACCAGAAATTCCTTATAATCTGAGATAATTCCTCGCACAGAGACGCCGGGAATTTAAAAATACCCATAGCATACACCGGAAGAGCTTGCAGAACAGATTTAATCAACGTTTCTTTCGCCCCACAAGAAGCATATTTCTCTATCCAGTCCGATAGTATTTTGAGAGCTTTGTCCTTAGTGGATTGAAATTTGCCCGCCTTCATTCGACCTTGAGGCACCGGTAAACCAAGATATTTGTCCTCAAATCCTTCGGCGGTAATGCACAAAATTACCATAACAGCCACTTGAACTTCCATACTACATTTTTTACCAAACATGATAGAGCATTTATCTGGGCTCAACAATTGGCCGGTCCCTTTCTCATAGGTTGAAATAATAGTTTTAATTGTCAACGCTTGATCAATGGCTCCCTTGAAAAATAAAAGACAGTCTCCTCCTACACTGGTTGACTGCATGCTGTAAGGAAAATTTGATGCCGCCTATTAATCTCTAGTTCCAACAGAAGCTGCATAGGCCCTCTGGGGATGCCAACCAGCACCGCCGAAGTGAGGACAAGATAGGAAGATCTTACTCTACGCCGCCACCGTCATCACCTTGCCACTGCCAGTCAGACACACGGACTCCATAGGGAAAGCTAGGCAACCAAAACTACATGGCCAACCCCCACCTCCTTGGCGCCGGAAGGCACACAGAGGCAAGGGGAACCGGCGAACGATAACAGTGTGCAAGCGAGGAACCCTAGCTCTGTCGTGAGAGGGGGGAATTTGCAAGACAAATGTACCATTATTTTCTATTGAAGTCTTGACATTGTAGTTCGACTCAGTTTGCGGTTGCTAAAATACGATGTGCTACTGAAACATGGAATCTAAAATGGTTCGACAATATATTGAAGTTCTGACATTGCATTTGTCGTCCCAAGTTTATTCTTCTTGTGCAATTTAGAAACACATGTTCACCCATCACAATTTGTGTATTTTCCTCGTTACAACCTTTTTATGGGATATAAACCCAATATATCATAGTGAAAGCAAGGGCATGGCAGCGCGCCAGCGCCGCCTTCGGGAGCAAGATGAGTGGGCCCCATTACGCCGGGACATTCCTGTGTCGTTGCCTATTGGTCACCTTTTTTTTTGGTGTGGATGAAAAGTCTGGTCAACATGTAAACTGGTTCGGTTATAACCAAGGTGTGATTTTTTTCTCATTAATTCTGCACGCTTCATACACAAAGCAGCGCGGTTTATTGCACTGTCAAAAAAGGTAAAAGTTCATTAGCAACTGTGAGTTCAATTAAGCCGTCCGGGTGCGGCATAGCAAAATCCCCGGCCGCTCTATATATACCACTAGCCAAGGCCCCGTATCAAAAACCCATCCTATCCCCCGCAGACCGCAGTCCACAGCACTCTCTCTCTCCTCGCCCCTCCTCAGCCCACACGCCTCCGACCGCGCGCCGCACGCACCGCCGCAACAGGAGGAGCGGCGTCGGCGACCTCCCCAGCGCCGCCAGCCCCAGCCCGCCACCCGCCTCCATGGGGTGAGCAGTCTAATCCATGCCGCCTCTCGTGATCTCGTCTGCCTCCCTCGGTAGGCGCGCGGCCAGGGCTTCTCGTCGCCGTCGTCGGTGCGGCTTAGGGTTCGGGCCGGAATGCTTCGATTCGGGAACGGGGCCTCACCTACTATGCGATCACGACGTGCTTTTGATGTGCTTGCGGTTTCGACGGGGTAGCTTAGCTCCTCAGCCTTGAATTCGATGCTCCTCCTTTGGCATTCATGCCCGAATCTGTGATGGGGTCTCGATCCGGTGCAATTACGGTGTGGGTTTGGAGTAGTTGTTTCTCCCTTGATAAGCATGCTCGGATTAGGTAACGGAATGTTCCTCTAGAACTGTGGTTGCGACTGGTAAGCGGATTTGACGGAGGAATCCGCAGCTGGTTTGGTAATTAGGAGGATTCGGAGCAATGCAGTCGAATTGTTGGTTATTTGGACTGCCTGTTGGGTTCAAATCGTCAGTTCTGAATCTACACACAGGATCCTGCATTTTTTTGGCGTGATCCTTTCTATTTCAGGGCACTAGTGGATTCCATGGACGCCTGTGGGTTGTTCCTGAAATGTTGCACCACGTAGATTATTGGTATTCGTGAAATGTTGCAAGTTTTGTGATAATTTAGCACCCCAGGGACTGTAAAAATGGGACAACATTGTAGCATGTGGCCTGTGTCGTTGATCTCGTTGCATTTATGAAATACACTGCTTGTTTTGTGCTCTTTTTTTTGTAACATTAGGGACTGTAAAATGATACAAAGTTGTAGCTATCCATAAATTGTCAGTAATCATGAACCACTGTTTGATTGCTGCTTGCTGAACAATTTAGTTGAAATAAGAGTTTCTCCTATGGCGTGCATGCATGCTCCGATCAGTTAGCAGGATATTCCTATACTGTGATTATGGTGTGGTTAGCGAGTTTGGCGGAGGAATCACCTGATTTGGTAATCGTTGGTATTAGGTAATTAGGAGGATTTGGAGCAATCTTGATTTTTTTGGTTATTTGCGCTGCTTGTTGGCTTGTACTAATTGCCAGTTCTGAATGCACACACAAGATCCTACATTTGCTTGGCATGATCCTTTCCATTTTCAGAGCACTTGTTGACTCCATAGACTGTAAAATGTTAGTACAAGATTATGGCCTGTTGGTTTTGATGTTCCTGACATGCTGATGCCGTGGCCTGTAAATTGTTGGTATTCAAGAAGTGCTGCTTGCTCCTTAGGGACTGTGAAATGCCACGACATTGTTGCCTGTGCCCTGTGGGTTCTGTTGATAATCCTGAAATGTTGTATTCATGAAAAATGCCGCTTGTTTTCTGTTTCTTAAACACCTCAGGGAATGTAAAATGCCACAACACTGTAGCATATAGATAAATTGTCATGAATTACTTCTTGATTGGTGATTGACTGATTGCTGAACACGCTAGGGACCGAATGGTCTGTGACCTGTTATATATGTGAAGTGCTAGGGATTTGAACAGATTGGTCACGACTGTTATACTTAGTTGAATAGCCATTGCTGACATGTTTTGATTTACCTCTCATAGTGAACTTCAATGCACCTTTGACTGTTTACAATATTCAGGGAATGTCTCATATGTAAATGTAATATGACACTGCTATATAATTGCTTATAGGCTTATAGCTTCTGTTGGAGAGTGGTGGCGTTCATTTTTGTGGTTTTATCACTCTTTTCAAGTGGGTCTACTCATCAGTCTATTTTTCACAATCCTTTCTATCACAATAAAATGTTGGACTAAATATTCTAGCTATCTGGAGAGCTGTTTGAGGATCAACTTCATATGGCTGTAGCATCTTATCGCTTTGTTCAGATCAATTAATCTCAGCATCACGGATATCAGCTGGAGCACATTTATGTATATATGCGTATGCTGCCATGATGCATTTGCTTCTGTGTTTCTTTTAGGGGCATTTGCTTGTGTTGGGTTTCAAGTTATAGCTCCGTGTCTCATAGATAATTGAATATTGGCCAGCGTTTGATTCAAGCTAACGATCTCTTTGTTGGTGGCGTTGCAGTAAGTCTAAGAACAGGAAGGAGAAGCGGCCCGGGCTGGCGGAGAAGCAGGCCAGGGTGCGCAACGTGGTGAGCATGGGGTACGACCCCGAGTGGGAGGATGAGGCCATTGGCAAGATGGCCGAATGTGAGCAGCATGCGGCTGAGAAGGCCGCTCTTCGTCGGGCTGCCATGGCCACCTCCCGCCACCAGCACGTCCCCCCGCCGGGAGCGCCTGCCATCCCGCCCGCTGCACCACCTGCCATGGCCCCACTGGAGGCCGATCCCGCCCTTGCGCCCCCTGCACCACCCGCCATGGCCCCGCTGGAGGCCGGTCCCGCCCTTGCCCCTCCTGCAGAGCCTGCCCCTGCCATAGCCCCGCCTGCAGTGCCAGCGGCGGGTGGTGCCCCCGTTGTGTAAACACCACCACTGTGACGGTACTTGCTCAAGCCGTAGTAATTCGTATAGTCTGGTGTTCTGCGGTTATGACTTGTGAAGAGACGGCAATGTAGAGTAGGATGCTACTTGGTGAAACGTGCAGGCACTTCTCGGTTTGTTATCTGATAATCGCTTGGATGCTAAGAAGAAAGCTGTGACAGCAGTTCGCAGTTGGTCACATATCTGCATGACAGGCCAGAAGCCTTGAATCTTGGTCCATTTCTAGGAAAGAAATCGGATGCAGCGCTGCACTACGATATCACATTTTACTGATATTGAATCTTGCATTGGTTTGTAGAGACAAAAGCTAGTAGTGTGATTACTGCAATATATGATATGAATGCATGCTTGGATTTAAACATTCATCAAGTTTTTGCAAAGAGGATTTTCCACATCTACGCTGGGTCCACATGTTTGCATGATGTTTGTGTATGCCAAGTTTGATTACTTTTTATTAGTTGGACGGTTGATGCAGGCTAGCTACTCCCTCCGTCCCATAATATAAGAGCGTTTTTGACCGAGGGAGTAGTTGGGAAGGTGCATAATCGTCTTAAATCTGGTGTTGAATCCTTCATGGTGAGGAAATAGATACCTTTGTACTCCCTCCGTTCCAAAATAGATGACTCAACTTTTACTAAAATTAGTACAAAGTTGGGTCATCTATTTTGGAATGGATGGAGTAGTTTCTAAATCTTGTTTTCTGCAATAATTTTTCCATTGATGTATATTTAGTACACGAACTTTTGAATGCTTCGTTGCAGTTTTTTTCTTTTTTTTGCTGGGACAAATTTTTTATGAACAAAAAAAAGGAGCTGGTGGTATGCACTAGACAGAAAGCCTTCCTACTAGTCTTCTCTGTCTCCCCAATTAGGGAAAACGTCAAAGCAAAGAGAATGCAAATTTTAGAGTCTTTTCACTTACTAAAGAGTGTTTCACTCACTTCACCCGCCTATCATATTGGCTCGGCTTTGTCTGTCAAGCCACCTTTCGCTTCCCCCCTTCGGCGGGGAGGTGATGTTATTTTTATAAACACCTCCTCCCATTTAAGAAAAAAAACTTATTTCGGGAGATTATTTGAACCTAACCAGAAAGATGGATGACAAAAAAGATTCCAATGTGGATCTCTGGCCCATGGAGAGATGTAACTTAATTGATTCCTTCCACGTTGCTGCAAGAATGCTTGGTTGGGTTTTGTTTTCCTGGTTGTGAATGATTTAGTGTATTAGCTTTCAGATTGTAATTTCATTATTGCTAATAGTATGCTTAATATATGTGGAGATTGCATTTTTGGTAATGGACCATGTGAAGAAATTATGCATGAAACATTTCATTGTACTAGATTTGATTGTTGAAAATGAACCACGAAATGGTGAAAAAGATTGCATAGATATTTATGTGAATAATGTAAATGTCACATAAAATTTGCATAAAACGCTCCATTGGCCTTATTTGAATGATCAAAAAGAACAATGTGTTCGTGATGGTGAATGTTTGCTGGTCCATGAAGTGGTACACATGGTTAACATTTTTTCTCAAAAAACTGAATTTCATTAAATCATCATATCGAGTTGATACAACCGTGCTAAGCGAGCACCCGGCCTCTGCATATCATGATGCACACAACCAACCTGTTCAAAACACAACATGGATAAAAAAGGTAAGGGCGAAAAAAGTAAAGCAAAAAAGAAAGGTGCCTAGGTTTCTAGAGGATATGTCCAAGGATTACACCACCATCCATTATGGGAGAAAACCTCTCCAACCGGGTAGATGTGGATGTAAAGAGATCCATGTCCTCCAGCCTCTACAGGATAGACCATATACACAGTCAACACGTACATGCACGAATAACCACCACAAAAGATGAAACAACCTTTTTTTTAACACACATCATTCCTGGATAGACAGGGATCCCAACATAAGACTACCACCCGGCGAGAATATGGGAAGAATTCGTTTTAAATGCATGCAACCAATTGTCAAACATATTACCTATACTACGAGGGAGGCAGGGGGTAAAGGTTTGGAGTTACCTGCATTGTTGACCACACAACCCTGAACAAACTTAAGATGTGCCGATGCTCAAGATGTACTAGATCATCGACTTGAGCTTCTCCCGAAGAAAATTTTGGTCCCGAAGCAAATCGTGAAGAAGCTACTCCTGAAGCAAATCGAGAAGATACCGATCAACAAGGCTAAATGGACCTCGTGATCAAAGGTTCTCTAAGCAAGTCCAAGTTGAAAAAAACCTCAACGACATCAATGCTCCAGGTCCACACACTCGAACCCTTTCTCTCTTACCTAACTTCTGCATGCATTTTTCGTTTGTGTCTATCCTAGAACCAACTAAGATTGAGGAAGCACTCGAAGAACCTTAATGGATGGTAGCAAAAAAACAAGAATTGCAACAAAGTTGGGACATATTGGTCAAAAGACCAGATCCAGCAGTGCACAATATCATCCCCACCAAATGAATATTCTGTGACAAGCAAGATGAAGATGGTCAAGTTGTGAGGAGTAAAGCTCAACCTGTCGAACAAGGCTACACTCAGGTCAAAGTACTACCGATTTTGGTGAGCCATATGCACTAGTGCACATCTTGAAGCAATTTGAATCTTACTTCCTTATGCTAACTATCATAATATTGGTGTATCAGATGGATGTGGAAAGAGCATTCCTTGATGGTACTATTGGGGAAGAAGTATACGTGAAGCAACCCCCATGTCTTGAAAACTCGAAGAATCCAGACAAAGTTTACACACTACATGGTAGAAAAAAGTTTACAAGCTTCACAAAGCACTCTATGGCCTCAAGCAAGATCCTCGAGTTGGGTATGTTCGCTTCAAGAGTGTTCTGAAGGCAAGGGGCTCCAAACCAAGATATGTTGATTACCCTCTATTCACTAACTTATATGATGGTAACTTATTTGCGTGTAAGATATATGTGGGCGGTATTGTCTTCGTTTGTACTAATCAATCTTACAACAAAGAATTTTACAAGATGATGGCCAAAGATTATGCTATGTCCATGATAGGAGAACTTAAGTATTTCCAGTCTTCCAAGTCTGGCAGCTCTTCTATATCCGTGTCCATCTTGGTCCGGCATCATGTGTAGTGTTTGCATGTGTGCGTGATTTTAAGCCACGATGAACGACCATGTTGGATATATAGATAAAATCCAAGTGCATGTATACTGCCGCAAGTTAAGACCTTAAGCCCTGGCTTATTCTGCTAATATTGCTTTCTCTCTTAGCGACGACAACAACTTGCAAGAATCATCTTTCAATTATCAATTCTTCATGTGGGTTCGATACACAGGGTCACCTCTGGAAAAAAGGCAGGTATTGTCTATATCCAAAATCGGTTCAATGGTAATCACCGCAAGGCCGCAAATCACCAACCAATACTTTGGCCAGAAAAGAGAAGCAAAACTTTTCACCTCTCGCACATATTGTTGAACACTTGGTGGCCATGTACCTCGGTCGCGGCAGCAACGGCCGAACGTGCTAGAGGAGGGGGGAGGGGTGGCTAGAGAAGTGCTACGAGCCACTGGACGTGGAGAGGAGGCGACGACATGGATGCCTTCATCACCTTCATCGCCACCTCGGTGAGGGCCTTCCCGGCCTCTGTCGGCTTCCTCATCCACTTGCCGCCGACCATTGCAAGTGTATGGCGAGCATCGTTATCTCGGGCGCCACTAGCCTTTTTTGACAGCACGACAGTCCACACCGCGTTTTTGGTGCCAATCTGCTTACTTCGCGCGGGCGGTGGCATGTGAGTCGATTCTGGTGGCGTAGCGCTGGCGGGAGTGTATAGCCGGGTTGCAGAGGAGTCATGCAGATCCATTCTGCCTGAATCGGGTCCTCCGATGACAGCGGTGGTGACTTCGGGCACTGATGGCGGAAAGAGGAGATGACCACGAGCGGGGATTAGGGAGGAGAGAAATTTTACTGAAAATGGAGACCAACCGCTTATATTTGAGAGAGAAGAGCTACTTGTTTTTTGTCTTAACTCCTCAAAAATTTGAGGAATTAACCAGGATGGTAGGTTTGGTTAATTCTTAAAAACCAAAAAAATTTAGGAGGTAACCGATTATAAGGGATTGGTTAGAGGTGTTCCAACTCCCAGGGATGATATGTTCACCATTTTTTAGGGGCTTGTCAAAACTTTATTGATCAATATGAATATTTAGTGGGATACAAGTTGGTTCACGAGGATTGGAAAGCCATACATGGCGACCCTCATCAAGCGAACTAGAGTATTTGGCTAGGCTATGACCTTTGAAGATAACATCACAACTCGTGATATTTGTCATCCTGGCATTCCTTCCTTGATGTTATCAACAATTGGCTCACAGTCGCATGCAACAATGACTATGTGATGGTAAAGGTCTTGAGCCAAAACTAGTGCTTCACAGCAGGCAATGGCGTCCAAAGTTGTCGGTTCGGTTACGCCCCGAAAAACCATTGACGACCAAGGAATCTTCCATCTTCATCCCTACACACTGCCTCTGCAGCACCAATCTCGGGAAAGCCCACAGTGGACATGTATCTTGGCATGATCAACAGGAGGCGGCTTCCATGAACTAGACCTTACAACAGGTTGAGAACCCCGACGATGAACGTTTCCAAGAATCGCCTTAGACAATCAAGCTCGCCAATGTAGCTATCAACAAATACGAGATGTGCACAACTGGGAGAAGATGCGTGTGCGTTGTATCACGTTGTTGGGCCTCACCCCATTACATGCTCTAGCAAGCGACCCCTTTGCCTTGTTCCGACGGGGAATCTGATTCCCCACGAGCGACGGGGGGTAGAGAGAAAATGTGCACCCATAGGACGTGAGCGCCCTTTGCTATAGGGTCGACCATTCTGGTTTTCCTCCCCACCAGTTTTGGGAAGGTTCTAGATCTTTCCCTGAACTGTTTTTCTTTCTTTCTTTCTTTCTTTTTTGTTTTCATATATTTTTTAAATCCAAAAACTTTTTCCAAACTCCTAAAGTTATTTCACTTCACGAATGGTTTTTCAAATTCATGAACTTCTTTGAGAACCATTGTGAATCATAAACTAAATAGGATGGGAATATGTGATTTTTTTCAAATTCTTGAAATGTTTTCATGAACTTTTTTTAAAAATCATGAATACTTTTTTTAATTCATAAAATGTTTTCATGAATTTTTTTAGAAAACATGATTTTTTTAAAATTCGCGATTTCTCTTAAATTCCTAAAAAAATAGATCATCTTCTAAAATACGAGGACAATTTAAAAATTCATGAACATTTTTCTAAATCCGAGAACAAGTTTCAAATTAGTAATTTTTAAAATTAGTGAACATTTTTTGAATTACGAAACATTTTTACAACTAGTGTTTTTTTCATAAAAATTTCGAACTTTTTTGATATCCCAAACATGTTTTCAGAAATTATAAGTAACATTTTTGAAAATCCCGAATGTTTTTTATGCAGAAAGTAAAAACAAAAATAAAAAAGAAAGGAAACAAACTTGGGCGCCCCGCCCCGCAATTGGCCGGCACAAAGCGTGCGCGTTTTGTTACCCCGCGCCGCAGGCGCGAAATAGGGCCCGCCAACTTGAGGCAGACCGGGCCGGGAAGCTGCTGCACTGCCCATTGCCGAACGCATCCTCACTTCCTTAGCTCGGATTTTCTCCGAACAGGCCCACCCGCCGCCGTCCTGATTTTTCTCTCTTTCTCTCGTCTACTTTTCCATCCATCGGAGAAGGCAGGCGGACGGGTTCCATGGGAGGAACTGGAACTCCAACAAGTTAACTCCCCTTCCATGTGTAGCAGCAGGCACCTCGCCGGTTTTTTCAGGATCGGCCGATGGTTCTGCGATTGGGTCCTCCGTTAGCAGGGAAGGGGAATTTTTCTCTCTCTATTAGTTTCGCTGGTTATACGGAGTTTTATATTATTAGGTTTATATTATAATAATTATATGTACAAATGATAGATTTTTGAACCTCCTAACTGCAAAACAATTCGGTTTTGGTCCGGTTTATGGTCTTATTTCGGAATAGCTGCCAAGCTCTTCTAGTTCGAGTCGGATTAGGGCCCCCTCCGTTTCCGATTAGGAGCTTACCGGAGCAGCAACTGCATATAAATAAGACAGAGCAATCTCGACAGACAAATAATACAAACGCGCATCGGTTTTCTCCCAAGAATCACCAGTGAGATTCGAAGTGCAGAAGACCCATTGGGTTCGTCATGGAGCTACATAATAATGATTCGCCTTGCCAAGTAAGTTCAAATTTACATGTTAGTTGTTATATAACGTGGTATGTCGATAATCATTCATTCTTTGGTTATCTATAAGCTCCTACGTGTAATGCGCGTGTACCTGACTAGTATATACAGTATATGTTTGTAACTCCTCTATGTCCGGCACTTTTGAATTTATTTACTCAGTACTAAATAAAACCTGTTTTATTTATGCAGCAATCAGAGGAGGAAGACAGACTCAGTGCACTGACTGATGATATTTTGCTGTCTATCTTGATGAGATCTGGCCTAATTACAGCTGCAAGGACAAGTGTACTCTCTACACGTTGGAGAAATCTGCCTTGGTTGCTGCCTGAGCTCAACATTGATGTCAAGGATTTCCTATCTATTCCACACCCAGATCCAATTGAGGCAAATGACATGCATGACGCGATGGTGTCCCTTACCAATGCAGCCAGGAGCTTCTTTGGTAAACCTCGAAGAGAGTCTACCGTCGCAAACCTGCGGCTTAAGCTCTGCTCGATCAGTGCGTTCTCAAGCGACATTGGCCCACTAGTGTGCGATGCTATCGACAGTGGCTTGCTGAAAGATTTGGATCTTACGATCTTCAATGAGACGGAACCGCGCGACTGTAATGATCCTCATATGCTACGGCTTGCTGACGACACGGATCGTTTCTTCAATGCCTACCCTAGTGTGTTCCATTGCCTCACAAGGCTTTCTCTCCACAATGTGTGCTTTTACAAGTTGGACATGCACCATCTCCTGTTTGACCGTTGCACACAATTGATGTATCTAAGACTCTTTCATTGTGACGCTGGGCGTGGCTTTCTGTCGAAGATAGATGCACCAAACTCAAAACTCCGTGTTCTGGACCTCGACACGTGTTGCTTTGGGAGGCTTGAGCTGGTCTGCCTTCCGAAACTGGAGAAGCTTCATTGGGATACTTGGGAATCTGAAGATGCACCATTGTCTTTTGGTTCTGTTCCCTCTCTTGGAGAATTACACCTTGCAAATGGGCCCGAACTTGGTCAGAATGTGATCAAGTTAAGTGAACTTCTACGTGGCACCACGGGCATACATACTCTAACACTGGATTTTATGGGAGAAAATGTAAGTACTAGTTGAAGTTTTCTATTCGCCATGTTTTCACAGTTATCCTAGTGACATCGTAGATCTGTTTCTCTGTATAGGTAATGACATGGCTGTGTTTGGTAATTCCCATTCTGCATGTGTGTGTGTGTGTGTTTGAGTTTTCTGTACGAGTAAATTTCGTGGAACTACAAACCTATCGGGTAGAAACTATTATGAAAACAAAACCTTTGGTATAAGCTTTTGGACAACTACGCATAGGTTGGCAAATGCGTAGAAAGCTACATTTTAACGAAACCCTGCTCTCGGACAACTATTGTATTTTATTTTGGTACATTCACAATCGAAGTGTGACTTTTTCAAAAAAGAATGTGTCCCAATTGATTCAATCATTTCTTAGAATGGAGCTCTCTCACCAAGTACATTTTGCCAATATGTCAGTGATTTTGTACTTCTGTGACATATTTTTTAACTATGTAGATTTGCGTTTGCGCATCCTATGAAATTTAATCCAAATTTATTTATCTTTGGCCAGCTTTGGATGCAACCTGAAATGAAGCAACTCAGCTCTGCATTCAGCAAGCTAAGGATGCTGTCCATACTTGGTATCTTTATTGAATTCGACCTTATATGGACGACAGCCCTTCTTGAGGCAGCCCCCTCTGTTGAAATATTACAAATTCAGGTGAGTTGTGTCGTTTCTGACTAAGAACGCTTTGCCAGCTTCAGTAATGAGTATGTTTTTCCCAATTTAAAATACTTTTATGATCTTCATAATCTCATATTCAAACTGTATGTTATGCTGTTTTTTTTTTTCATTCTGTACATTGAACTGCTGCTGAACCTGAAAATTTAAACTACAAGCCTATATCTATATAACTATTCCTAATGCAAATGCAGGTATATGACCATTTATGCGATATTGGTGGCCAGGTCAGACTGCAGCGCTTCCCTGAAAGAAGGAGCCCTCAGTGGGAGATGGACTGCCGCGGCTCCAAGAACCTTCTACTGAGAGAGCTCCAAATTATTTGTTTTAAGCCGCTAAAGCAGCAGCTGGCATTCACAAGGGCTATGCTGGAGCGAGCACCCAATTTGCAGAAAATAATTTTGAGAGATGAGTCATGTGAGGCATGTGATGACCTTGGGCAGCCGCCGCCTTGTTCTTCTGCAGAGCGTCTTTTCCCAGAGAGCAAGGATGAGCAGGAAAGGGTGGTCAGGCGAATTACAGATGGTGTGATGTTCTCAGGCCAAGTAATTTTTGATGATCGTAAGAAGCTGTAGATAGATACCTGCTTTCTGATGGCTTGTTATATTCAGAGGCAAATTGTTTTCCATATTTAAGAAGCTGACGAAAAAAAAAATATGAGTGCTCACTGTAGTTGTAGATGGCTTGTTAATTCGTGTTGAACGAATTATTAATAAATGTATGCACGATGCAAGCCAATCCTCTGCTATTTTTATCTCTCTTGATAATTTGTGCCCTGTAAGGTGTCTCCTTAGAGACAACATCATGCTGGACTTTCTTATAACTCAATGATACTTCTAATAATAGGTTCTGGCAGCGCTTTAACCTTGTTGTATCAACGTGGTGGTTGATTTATTATTTATAAAGCGAGAAGAAAGCTTGTTTCATTATTATAAATGGACTCCGCTATATTTTGGATTCACACATTGCCCTGACATTTGTCCAGAACTACAGATTATCTTCAGAATATGGCTGCAGCAACTGATAAAACGAGCAAGTCAAGTTGATTTCGATGCTTTTATGTATCCAATCACCTCTCGTACTTCATTCTTGCCACATACCAACTTAAGGATTTAGAACTGTGAGATACTACTATGAAAGAGTAAAATGTGGATTGAAGATTATTTTGCCTTACTGAACTGAACCTTGTGAAGTTTCCACTTTCTACTGAAAAGTCGCTTTTAGTTGAACAGCTCACATGCCATGTATTTTACTCGAACACAATCTATTTGTTCCTAGTTTCTTGTATTTTGTCCTGGTCTACTTTGAATACTGTTTGTTTTGAGACTCTTAATAATATGACTGCATGCATCGTTCAGATGCAGAGGCCGGGGGCTCGCCTCCTTTTCCAAAAAAATGTATTTTGTCCTGGTGCTGTTTATACCAACCTTGTATCGCCTTCAGAAAAAAAAGCTAAACATGGTAACTGTACCAGTTGTCATCACAGCTGACATTCGTACGTTTTCCATTCCTTCAAGTTTCTTGTATCTTGTCCTAGACTCACGTAGTGCTGGAGCGCGGCCGCTTAGTCGCCGGCCGTCGTCCTCCTGCACCGCCCGCCGCACCAGCGCGAACGCCTGATCCTCCATGGCCAACCTCGGCCGATCGCTACGACCACGCGGAGTTGCAGTTGGGAGAGCAGGGAGGAGGAACGGACGAGAATGCGACGGCCCCGTATTGTGCGGTGGCTTCAAGCTCGGCTCGTCCCTACATGTCACAGACAGCGAGCGGAACGAAAGGGAGAAAATGGAAGCCGTAATACTGGGCCATGGTATTTTTGTCGGGCCTATTGAAGCCCAACGGGCGATAGCCTGGCCTGACTGGTCGCAACAGCGCAGCAGAGGCTCCCTGTGTTACTCAAAAAAAAAAAGCAGAGGCTCCCTGCTCTTTCGTTTAGTTCCCTTTAGTACCACCTCGCTTGCGGAGGCGGGATGCGCAGCCGAGGTAGCTATAAAACAAGGGGGAGGGCAACTCTGAAACTTATACCTTTCTCGGCCTTTTGGCTAAGATCAAGTGTAGTATCTGTTCTTATCAGTTTAATATCTGATATGTGGGCCATGTGCCCATAACGATATTAAATTTATTTTTTATGGGGGAGGGTTCACCACCATTGGGGCTCTCAGGTGTCGCCTGGGCGTTGCACTACAGCCCATGCAGGCGCACCCAACCAAATCCAAGTTCAAACATTTATGCTCCTTGAAAGTTCAATGAAATTTTCTTGAACAAACTGTAGCATCCTTTTAGTCAAACTTGCTTTGAACAGTCTGTACCGCTTCACATTTCGAACTTGATTGAGCAAGGACAAGAAGTGCCACTCACACTGAAGGTAAGTTCAGGTTACCATGCTGAGGTGTTTGTGTTTGCTTTTATGTCTGTACCGCTTCTATTGACAGGTTGTTGATTTTCTTGCTGTCTGTCAAACTGGCCTACTCTGTTTATTTGGAACTTGTTTCAGCTGATGATGGGGAAAATTAGAACACCGCCATTCTGAACTTGTTGCAGCTTATGATGGAGCAAAGCTAAGATTAAGATCATTGATGTATTAACTCTCATCCTTTTTTACTGGTTAATTGCCACCTACACAAATAAGTAAAAGAATCTCAGCATTTGTTTTTTCAAGCGCTTCCATTATACATGTGATGTGTTGAGCTGAGCCACGACTGAGTAGTGCCTGTACCTGCCCAACTTCACATAAACTTGTTTTCCTTTTTGTAGGTGAATGAGTACAGAACTAATGTGCCAGTAATGTTGAAGAACATAGACCTGTATCATTTGCATTGCACGTAGATCTTGTATTATGCGTAGTTATACGTTTTACACGTGCTTGCTTAGGATCAAAGCCATTAATAAGATCGTACAACGTTGTATGATCAGCGTCAGAGGATGCTATCATCTCCTTGTTTTCCTGACTATGTTTGTTATGTATTCCCCATGTACATCCTTTTCCCTGGCCAGTCTTCTAGAGTTGGAGAATAGAGCAAGTGCTCTGAAGAAAGAACCATCAGTACCCACTGAAGCCATTGGTGGGCCATTCAAGCTTCTGAGCCATAACAGAAACTCACAACCAAAAAGGACATCTCCGTGGACGTTTGAGGGATAGCATGGGATGGCAAAAAACTGTCTGAACAACCGTCTAAACTATCGCAAAGAGCATGTACGGTCGATTTGAGGGTCTGCGTCGGAGATGCCCTGACAACCATATCATCATATATGTTATCTCCACTGTAGTTGCATTTAGCAAAACTTATTTATCCAGCAAATCTAAATTGCAAAATTAATGTACGTGTGCCCGTTTATAACACGCGGGTAATTATGTAGTAAGAGCATCTCCAACACTGTGCATCAAAATGGACACATCAAAAGTCCAACGTTCGGACGTATCCATGGACAGCAGATAGGGGGTGGCCATCCGACCCGGTGCTCCAAATGTTTGTCCATTTTCAAAAAGAAAGAAGAATAACACTAAACCAAATGTCTACCATGCGGCCTCACTTCGAATCATCGATCGATACCAATTCAACTATGCATTTAAATACTAATAAAAATGCCGGATGTTTAACAAGTTTTTAAAATTCATCAATCCCAAATATAAACCATACCTCTCGTAAGCGGCCTTCATCTCATACTTCTCTCCTCGAACTTGAAATTTTTCATCGTCACATGTTGTTCACCCAGATGGGCCCGCCTTTGAGCTTCACCCAACAATGTGTCAACGTGAAGGGCTTGCCCTCCGTCCTTTGATACACCGCGACAGCGCGTGAGGGCTATACAATGATGCGAACATCAAGTTGCAACATTAAGTGAATCAAAAAATCAACCAACATGTAGAGCAACAAGAAGCAAAACTTAAAAGTTGAAACCGCACAACGCCACGAGTGGATCTGTGGCCGCAAAAGAAACCATGATCTGTACATCATTATCCGCCCCCAGCCAACGAAGGAGCAGACGCCGACGAGACGCTGTTACCCGCACAAGTTTCCATCGTCGACATCTGGCTCCGGTGCATTCTCTCTTGCCCTTGTCATTTAGCTTTCCAACTTGAAAGTTTTGCCTGTACATACATGCGCGCGCACACACACGAGACAGCCGTCAGTTCTTGGCTTCTTGCGTGCCGCCGTTGATCGCCATGGCCCGGCGGCGGGTCCGGACCTGGGCTGCAGCCGTCGCCACGGGTGTGCTCGTCGTCGTCGTCGCTGCTGCCGCCTCTGCGGCGGCCGTGGTAGTCGAGGAGAAGCTGATGGTGGAAATGGCTCTCGTCCCGGGCGCCGCGTCGACGGGAGCAGGCAAGTCCACGTCCCCTTGAACATATCCTCTTCTCTCCCGCCGGCGGCATATTGTCTATGATGTGCATTTGCGTTATGGAGTACCAATGGTGGCGTGGCGTCTGTGTTCCACTGCAGTGTGCCTCGACAGGTGCCCGCCGGCGTACCACCTCCACCAGGGCTCCGGCGCCGGCGCTCGCGGCTGGCTGCTCCAGTTCGAGGGCGGCGGTTGGTGCAACGACGCGCGGTCGTGCGCCGGGAGAGCCCGCACGTCCCTAGGTTCCAGCAGCCTCATGAACAAGCTCGAGACGTTCTCCGGATTGCTCAGCAACGATCCCGCCATGAACCCAGGTAGGTACCTCAGCTCAATCCCTGAATTGTCTTTCAGTCAGCAACAAAGAAAACGAACACACACTTCAGAATTCTTCAGTTTCGTGCTTGCACCAAACAGTCACAACAATCCGGTAGGTAGCACTACCAACAACCAAGCTAGCTAGCTAGGTCCATGGTGAATTCAAGCTAATGGTCCTGCAAGGATCAATTGTTAGCCCACATCTGCATCGGGTTTTCAGGCCACTTGCAAAAAAATTGCTCCAAAAAATAAAAGTTTTTAAATCCTCTTCATTATTTGGAAATTCTTGACACGGCATTTGCCAACAATTCGAGCAGATTTTTACAACTGGAATCGAGTGAAAATGCGATACTGCGACGGCGGCTCCTTTGCGGGCGATTCAGAGTTCAAAAATGGTGTAAGTATGCTTCCACTGTTTTCTCGTTGCTGCATGCCAGCATGCATTCAACATAAGTTTGCTGCTCAGTGCTTGGTGTATGCCTCTACCTATGCAGTCTTTAGTCATGTACATGAGAGGCCAGAGGATATGGGATGCAATCATCACCGATTTGTTCCTGAAAGGTCTTGCGAAAGCCGAAAAGGTTCATCAGATCTCATCAGTGACAACCTATATATACCTTCTGCATATTTGTTTTAGCTAGACAACAATTAAGTCGGCCATGGTTTTGAGCATGTTCTGAATCCTTCAGGTGCTGCTCTCAGGCTGCTCAGCAGGAGGTCTAGCTACGTTCTTCCACTGCGACGACTTCGAGAAGCGTCTCCGAGGTGTTGCCACGGTGAAATGCATGAGCGACGCAGGGTTTTTCCTTGATGTGTAAGTTGGAGCAAATAGCAAGAAAAAAAAATACTTCTGTAATGTCAACTCTTTTTGTCAAATGTGTTGAAAGGGCTTGGCGTCATTTTGCAGGGACGATATTTCCGGCCACGGCACCGTCAGGTCTTTCTTTAACGGGGTAGTCGATTTCCAGGTCCTTTTCACTAGCAAAATCCCTCTTCCGGTCTTCCCACAGTAAATTTGGAATATCTCTACGATGCCTTGGACCTTCCTGTTTTGAAATACTTCTTGCAATTTTTCAAATTTCATCTAGGGGTTCAGAAGAATTTGAACAAAAACTGTTCGGATTCAACAGTAAAATCTTATCAGGTGAGGACTCTTTGGATTCCTATACTCTTCCTTGCTAGTAGAACCAAACCGCATTTTTACACCGTGCTTGTGTTAAACCATGCATAACTTCCCACCCTTTGTGTGCAGTGCTTTTTCCCGCAATATGTGCTTCGGAGCATTAGAGCCCCCTATTTCATCTTGAATTCAGCTTACGGCGTATATCAGGTAAAACAAGACATGGTACTACCTTATATATTTTTTTCAGCATCCGATCACTAGTAACTGCACATGCTTAACATTTTTTGGACAGTTTTTTCAAAATTTTGTGCCTCCTTCGTCTGATCCTAGAGGTCAATGGAGTCGCTGTAAGGCGGCGCTCAGTGGATGCAGCTCATCCCAAATTGCAACTCTCCAAGGTTACACTTTTGTGCTTTATACGGATCTGTGAAATGTACATTAAACCAACGGGCGCAAGCTTCTTGATTTAGTTATTTCCTTACATATATACTCTCTTAAAAGAAGATCCTTGATTTAAGTTGCTGCCTTGAGGACATTTCTGAAATCGTCTCCGGGTCTGAGAAGCGCAATGTTAATGGCTCTGAAACCGTTCGAAGGTGAATCGAAGGTGGGAATGTTCATCAATTCTTGCTTTTCACATTGCCAGAGCGAGTCTCAGGACACATGGTTTGCACCAAATTCCCCAAGACTACATGACAAGGTAGTACTAATAATTATTTACTCCTGTAAGAATAAGCTGTACTTGTGTATGTGGGCTTCTACCAATGGGCAGCATTTGCACTAAAATCTTTTTTTTTTCAGACAATTGCGAAGCTTGTTGGTGATTGGTTCTTTGAAAGGGGTGCCGCCCAAGAAGTCGACTGCCCCTATCCTTGTGACTCGACTTGCCACAACATTATACCATTTAGTTAGGTTAGGCCACTGAGTTCTAGGGTTTATGCATTCGTGAGTGGCTAGAAATTCTATACAAAATTCATAGATATGCATCTTGTTAAAACTTGTGCACTTGTAATTCATGAGATAATATGATCAAATGTCTTATGCACAAAGAAGGCATGCTACTACGGAACACGTGAGCGTTGACGCGTCAAAACCCGTCATCGGTGATGGGTGCAGACTGTCTAGCTTCGGCTTCTTGGATTGCTTCTCCGTAGAGCTTGCGCTCCAAGACATGGTTGACGATGGAATTATGCCATGAAAACATGCGTTGTCCCCCCCTAAAAAAAGGAAAAGTTGTTTGATCAGACAAGGTAGAGATCAGAATGCCAGGAAATGTGCAGAAGGCCACCTATATAGGGGCTATCCGCTAATTACAACTCCAATTATTATAGCCTAATTTATTCAACAAAACTTTAACAGTCCAAAACTGTTGGAGACCGCCTGCCTTTGCCTTTGATACATGAGAAGAAAAGGAAAAAAATAAGAATAAAAAGGATGCTTTCATTGAGAGTTGAGCTCAAGACCTCCCGCTTACTAAACGGGTGCTCTAACCAACTGAGCTATGGAAGCTTTTGCTACAAATTTAATTATTTACTTACACGACCTGTAACTTTTCTGATAGATCTAATTATACCAATTTGGTATTGAGAATGTTACAGACTTTAGAAAATTTGATTCAAGTCAAAACTAATATGCGAAATAAAAAAGAAACGGAGGGAGTACATTCTAAGAGCTTGAGGTAGACAGCATCATCGGAAGTTGTAGGTAGGGGTCACCATTGATGTTCCACTCAGGGCCAAGGGACTAAATCTGAAATAAACTCAAACATTACTGCTCCTAATGGATATGTCATAAATCACCAAAAACAAACGGATTCTATAACTCCCGAACGTCAGGATTTTAGCGTTTGGTCCCGAACGCCTCGAGTGCCGTCAGATGATTTGCACACATCTTAGAGCAGGTGACACTGCCAAGTCAGCTGAGAAGTAGTTCGGGATTTTCCTCTCAACTCCCGAACGACCGATTGACCAAACGACATCGTCTCCTTCTCCCCCCTCAGCCTTATCCCTTTCTTTCCCTCATCCACTGTTCCTCTCCACAGCGTCTCTGTGGATCGCCGCTAGCTGCCGCCAGCTCCCCGCGCCGCCGCGTTGGGAGGGGTCGAGGCCGCATACATCTGTGTGATCCTCTCCGGGGTAGAGGTGCAGTCGTGGCGGAGGCCAAGCGCCGCCCGCTCGCCTGTGCCGCCGCGGTAGTTGTCTCCCCTCCTCGAGCTCGTTCAGGCGATGCTGACCGGAGCGCGGCGTGACTCTGGTCCGCTCCCATGGACTAGAGGTGCGGCCGTGGCGGAGGCAGAGCGCCCCCTGCTCGCCCACGCCGCGGCGGCGGGCATCTAGGTCGTCTCCCCTCCTCAAGCTCACCGCCCGGCTCGAGGTGTGGTCGCGCGAAGAGGGCGGGCGCGGGAATCACGCGACGACGGTCGCGGCGGCGGCTGAGGCGTACAGGAGCAGGAGGAGCGGCGGCGGAGCAGCGCAGCGCTGTGCCATCTCTGCTCCCATCTGGTGAATTGGGGGAGGCAGCGATGACTCCAGCGATTCCCGGCGTGCACCGGGCGGAGAGTGGAGTCGGGGTGCCCGGCGATGAGTCCGCGGTGAGGCAACACGATGGGCTCCTCACAGACGGCGTCCATCCTCAGAAGGGAGCCCGACGGGGTGGTGCTCGAGCTTGAGCTACACCACGGGCGAGGGGGATCCGACAGGTCGATGCGCCGCCGCTCTCCTTCTACAGTTTTATGTCTGCATCTGTACAACGTCCCATTTCCCCCATTTTTACCTATGTCTGATGAACTTTGCTAGATGCTGAGTACCATGAGCTTTTTTGAACACATTTTTGCCACTGCTTGTGTATGGAATAGTCCCTAAATTTGCCATGCTACACTAAAATCTGAGTAGAACACAATTTTTTGTTGTGATTTTTGTAGTTACTAACTTTGCCATGTGAGTAGTACACAAATTTAGGTTTTTGGTCCTAATACATGGCAATTTCTAATCACGATTTTTAGCACAACATGGCAATTTCTTAGATTATTACAAATTCTCATACCATGGCAACTTTATAAATTGTTAGTTCATTCACACATGACAATATTTTTTATAGATTTTGTCTTAATATCATGGCCCATCTCAGATTGTTGTTTTCTAATGGTTATATGGCAAATGTAGGCTTTTTTAGTAACTATGTGTCATATAGTCATATGGCAACGAGGTGGTCATTGCATTTTACGGGGGTTTTTTGCCATGGAAAGTTAATTTGTTTTTGCCATGGCATTTTTTGGAGTTCTTTTGGGTTTTGCACGCCAATTTAACAATTGCCATGGCAACTTAATATGTGTTTTGCCATGGCAAGTGTAGATGTTTTCCCACATGTCGACCATTAATAACTTTTTCGCGACAACATTTTAGAAATTATAATTTATGGCAAACTCAAATTATGTTTTTCGCCATTTTGGGAACTCAAAATTATGTTGCCATGGCAACTCAAATTTTATTGTTGTGACAAATTACATTATTTTATTGCCATGGCAAAAATCATAACATGTTGCCTTCAATGGCTTTTGCTTTTCTAAAAAAATGAGTTGTGCCATGGCAAGTGTATTTTGCTAACGTAGCAAAAGCTATAATTTGCCATGGGCCGTAAAGTGAATTTGCCATGGCAAACAAATTCATAACTTTTGGCT
The DNA here is from genome assembly GCF_002575655.3 of Aegilops tauschii subsp. strangulata. NCBI lineage: Eukaryota > Viridiplantae > Streptophyta > Magnoliopsida > Poales > Poaceae > Aegilops > Aegilops tauschii. The sequence continues at coordinate 495,676,637 of NC_053039.3, forward strand.
TTGTAAAAAAAATGTTGTGGCAATGTCAATAGTTTTGTATTGATGATATCGAAATTTTACCTTCTATTGAAGAAAAATTGACAAATTTTTATTTTAATTTTCCATGGAGAAATTAATCTATAACGCCATGGCAATTTCTTTTTGAACCTCTATTTTTTCTATGAGAATTTTATTAATTTATTGCCATGGCAATTTTTACTGTTTTGACATGGCAAGTTTACCTATTTTTGCCATGGCAATATTGGATCTTCAAATGAAAAAAAACATGGATTTTTTTCTTTCAATTAGCCATGGCAATTTTTCCTATGTTGACATGGCAAATTTATCCGTAATGACATGGCAATTTCTTTTTTTAACCTCTATTTCTGTTTTTTTTAATTTTAATTTTTTATTTTTCCATGGCAATTTTTACCTTTTTGAAATGGCAAGTTTACATATATTGCCACGGCAATATAGGACATTCAAATGGAAAAAAAAGATGGCAAATTTTTCTTTCAATTTGCCATGGCAATGTTTCCTATATTGACATGGAAAATATATCTGCAACGCCATGGCAATTTCTTTTTTTAACCTCTATTTCTATGTTTCTGTTAAAATTTACTTTCTTTTTCCATGGCAATTTTTACCTTTTTGACATGGCAAATTTACCTATATTGCCACGGCGGTATAGGACCTTCAAATAAAAAAAAGATGGCAAATTTTTCTTTCAATTTGGCATGCCAATTTTATCTGTAACGCCATGGCAATTTATTTTTTAACCTCTATTTCCTATTTATTTTTTGTTAAAATTTACTTTTTTATTTTTCCATCGCAATTTTTATCTTTTTGACATGGCAAGTTTACCTATATTGTCGACCTTCAATTGGAAAAAAGGGCAAATTTACCTATATTACCTTTACATACATGTCAATGCAATCGCTAATGGTTTTTTTCATGTCAAACCAACTTTATGGCATTTTAACCTAATTTTCTTTGAATATTTTACTTTACATATGATCCATGACAATTTTTTGTCCCGGCAAAAAAAGGGCTTGTGTTTATTTTGTCCCAGCAAAGAAGGGCTTTTTGTGTCGCTTCTGGGCTTTTTTTTTGTTTCTACAGAGAAGAGGCCTGTAAGGCGGTGTTCCTAAAAAAGGGCCTGTAGGGGCAGTGGGAATGGGCGTTCGGGCTGGGGGCCTCTCATCCCGAACGAAATCGTTCGGCCGGGCTAAGATGGCGTACCGAACCTTTCGTTCGGTCTGGTACGCCCCCAGACCAAACGTTCGGTAGTTATCGACGTTCAAAACAAATTAAGGAAATCTAAGAGATGCACTTTCAGTTACTTTGGCAACTTTGGAAGTCGAAACAAGTCCTTGGTTCTGGCCATGCTAGGGAGGGATGGCAAGATAAGAGGAAGAGCATATCTCAACCTAGTGTCATGGCAAGACATGGTCAAGGATGAAGGGTTGAACGATTACAAGAATATCATGTGGCATCTAGTGTATTTCTTCACGGCGCAAGAATATCATATCACATTTGCCCATGACTTGTACGTATGAGGGATTTTGGTGCAGAATTACAAGTTTGCCATTGAGATTCCCTTCTCTCTCCCCTCATATGTAGGAGGTTTTTGGACTTTTGGAGCTATTATTATGGTCTTCATCTATCTACGAGTTTTTCAGGTCTCAAACCCATGATATGATCCTGGAGTTGGATTTCCGATGTGAGCCTGTGATTTTGATTAGGGCATTTGTAGAACACCCTCTGGGACAGAGGTGTAGGATTTTCAAACAAGAGGAACGACGGTCCTTAGCCTGGCATCATGAACACCTCACCAACGGCGACATCCCATCCCACAAGGTGGCTGAGATGATTTGAGATCTTGGAGCGCATTTTGGAGACCGAGCTCCATGGAGCCCTTTATTTTGAATAATTCAAAATTCATAAATTTCAGTTGCAAAAAATTCTGAAAAAAAATACACATGTATGAGGATGTAAAGTGTATGTGTGAAATTTTTTATGATGAAATACCTTGAATTGCGAGCTGTACAAAAAAACCAAAATCATGGACTTTATAGATGAATAGTACATATGCTAAAAGGCCTCAGATTTGTCTTTTTTGTGCAGCTCACATTTTGATGTACTTCGACCTGAAAATTTGCACACATGTACATTATGTATCTAAGTATATGTGTATTTATTTTCAGAATTTTTTGAAACTGAAAAGTTTGGATTTAAAGTTTTCAAATAAAGGGCTCCATGGAGCTCGGTCTCCGTTTGGCAAAGGCCAAAAGAATTCCCGAAACAGTACACTTGGAGAAGAAGAAAAAAATAGAAAAAGAAACTGCTTTCATTGAGAGTTGAACAAGAGGAACGACGGTCCTTAGCCTGGCATCATGAACACCTCACCAACGGCGACATCCCACCCCCACAAGGTGGCTGAGATGATTGGAGTTCTTGGAGTACATCCACCCTTGGTACAATGCATTGATGGAACCACTTGCGTACAAACTGCAAAGGCCAAAAAAATTGCCGAAACAGAACACTCGGGGAAGAAGAAAAAACAAGAAAAAGGAATTGCCTCGGTCTCCGTTTGGCAAAGGCCAAAAGAATTCCCGAAACAGTACACTTGGAGAAGAAGAAAAAAATAGAAAAAGAAACTGCTTTCATTGAGAGTTGAACAAGAGGAACGACGGTCCTTAGCCTGGCATCATGAACACCTCACCAACGGCGACATCCCACCCCCACAAGGTGGCTGAGATGATTGGAGTTCTTGGAGTACATCCACCCTTGGTACAATGCATTGATGGAACCACTTGCGTACAAACTGCAAAGGCCAAAAAAATTGCCGAAACAGAACACTCGGGGAAGAAGAAAAAACAAGAAAAAGGAATTGCCTCGGTCTCCGTTTGGCAAAGGCCAAAAGAATTCCCGAAACAGTACACTTGGAGAAGAAGAAAAAAATAGAAAAAGAAACTGCTTTCATTGAGAGTTGAACAAGAGGAACGACGGTCCTTAGCCTGGCATCATGAACACCTCACCAACGGCGACATCCCACCCCCACAAGGTGGCTGAGATGATTGGAGTTCTTGGAGTACATCCACCCTTGGTACAATGCATTGATGGAACCACTTGCGTACAAACTGCAAAGGCCAAAAAAATTGCCGAAACAGAACACTCGGGGAAGAAGAAAAAACAAGAAAAAGGAATTGCCTCGGTCTCCGTTTGGCAAAGGCCAAAAGAATTCCCGAAACAGTACACTTGGAGAAGAAGAAAAAAATAGAAAAAGAAACTGCTTTCATTGAGAGTTGAACAAGAGGAACGACGGTCCTTAGCCTGGCATCATGAACACCTCACCAACGGCGACATCCCACCCCCACAAGGTGGCTGAGATGATTGGAGTTCTTGGAGTACATCCACCCTTGGTACAATGCATTGATGGAACCACTTGCGTACAAACTGCAAAGGCCAAAAAAATTGCCGAAACAGAACACTCGGGGAAGAAGAAAAAACAAGAAAAAGGAATTGCCTCGGTCTCCGTTTGGCAAAGGCCAAAAGAATTCCCGAAACAGTACACTTGGAGAAGAAGAAAAAAATAGAAAAAGAAACTGCTTTCATTGAGAGTTGAACAAGAGGAACGACGGTCCTTAGCCTGGCATCATAAACACCTCACCAACGGCGACATCCCACCCCCACAAGGTGGCTGAGATGATTGGAGTTCTTGGAGTACATCCACCCTTGGTACAATGCATTGATGGAACCACTTGCGTACAAACTGCAAAGGCCAAAAAAATTGCCGAAACAGAACACTCGGGGAAGAAGAAAAAACAAGAAAAAGGAATTGCCTCGGTCTCCGTTTGGCAAAGGCCAAAAGAATTCCCGAAACAGTACACTTGGAGAAGAAGAAAAAAATAGAAAAAGAAACTGCTTTCATTGAGAGTTGAACAAGAGGAACGACGGTCCTTAGCCTGGCATCATGAACACCTCACCAACGGCGACATCCCACCCCCACAAGGTGGCTGAGATGATTGGAGTTCTTGGAGTACATCCACCCTTGGTACAATGCATTGATGGAACCACTTGCGTACAAACTGCAAAGGCCAAAAAAATTGCCGAAACAGAACACTCGGGGAAGAAGAAAAAACAAGAAAAAGGAATACCTCACCAACGGCGACATCCCACCCCCACAAGGTGGCTGAGATGATTGGAGTTCTTGGAGTACATCCACCCTTGGTACAATGCATTGATGGAACCACTTGTGTACAAACTGCAAAGGCCAAAAAAATTGCCGAAACAGAACACTCGGGGAAGAAGAAAAAACAAGAAAAAGGAATTGCTTTCATTGAGAGTTGAACTCAAGACCTCCCGCTTACTAAACGGGTGCTCTAACCAACTGAGCTATGAAAGCTTTTGCTACGGAATTTATAATTTGGTTACACATCCTGTAAATTATGTTGTCACCGGACGACGGTTTCTTCTTCCCCGACAGTGGACCATACGTAGATCCTCGTACTGTCGCCTTTGCAGAATTTCATTTCATGACTAAAGCCAGATAACTTTATGGGGAACTCTTCTTTAAAAGATAAAACTCTGCTGTGTGCACCACTTCAAGATCTCAAATCATCTTAGCCTTATGACGATTTTATGACTGTGATGCCAAGTTGTGCCAACCTTCCAAAGGAAACGGTGTTACTCCTGCACCGTGTTCAATAGTCCATAACTGATACGTACGTACTACACACGGCTTCACATTTACGAACGTGCAATCCAGTCCAGACCAGTGCATAGCCGTGGTTGATTCATCATTCATAAAATTAACAAATGCAAACACAACGTATTGACAGGAAAATGTAACTCCACAACCAGTATTTTGTTCACGATGCCATCAGAGTCGAAAACATTTTAATAATCGCAAAAACATGCCGTAAACCTTTACCCTGGAGCATGCTAGTACAACAGATGGAGCACAGGCACAAAAACATGGCACCTGGCTTTCAGGTTATGATACAGGTTTGCTTATTTGTCGGCTAGTCGAGCAAAACAGGGGAAATGGCAGATCCAATTTAATGGCAAGAGCAAATCAACGGTAAAGGGCCTCAGACTTCAGGTTCTCAGCAATCTCGGTCTCCCAGCGGTCGCCGTTCTCGAGCAGTTTCTCCTTGTCGTACAGCAGCTCCTGCACCATGCCAGAGAACGTTGTGTGTCATGATTCCCGGGGAATGTGTGGAAATAACATCATATGATGGAATCAGCTAGTTTAGTTTACCTCGTGAGTTTCAGTAGAGAACTCAAAGTTAGGGCCTTCGACAATAGCATCGACAGGGCAAGCTTCCTGGCAGAACCCGCAGTAGATGCACTTGGTCATGTCAATATCGTATCTGCAAAACAAAATAAAATATGAATCTTCAGAATGGAGCTTGATTGCAGATTAAGAGCAGTAGATCAAAGTGGCATACTTAACAGTTAACACAGTTCACAGAAAATAAACAGCCATTCGATTACCTTGTGGTTCGGCGACTGCCATCTTCACGTTCTTCTGCCTCAATAGTAATTGCCTGGGCTGGGCATATCTGACCACATGTGAAGCCATGTGAGAGAAGGCATACTTATGCATCAATAACTACCATTTCAACTAGTATGAGAAACATCCAACATTCAAGCATCTTAAGCCAATCACACGGTTTTGCACTACTATACATGAGAATTTTCAGTAAGTTTTGAAGCTAATCAAAGGCCAAGACTTCAATAACTAAGATTGGTGAGAATGTTACAGACTTACACGGTACAGCAAGCTACTTCCAGAAACTATCAGTGTTCAACAAAGTTTGTGGTAAATCTAGCAAGGTAGTAGTGGACACATGGCGCCATGGGGGGCTCATGAATTTTACCTTTGTGCGTTCAATTGCAAAATATTATTAAATCTAGGTATGATGCTTCTTCAAGAATTTCTCAAACCCCATATGTGCACCAGTTCCATACACCATGCTAGATTGAAGAAGCATGTGGCCTAAGAAATTTGAGCTGCAAATATTTTTTCTAAATAAAAGCACGAATAAGCAGAAAGCTGCAATGCTCTTGCTGCCAGTGATTCAGAGCTCAAAGTTCTAACTGCTAACACCGTACACAATCTTACTGATTCAAGAGGTTTACAGAATCAGTGTTTCAACCCTGGAGTTGTGGACTCTTTTAGGACAGGTTCCCAGTCAGTAACCAGCAATTTTCTTCGTGGTTTTGACTTGTCCGTTACCCTCAAAGAATGACCGACATCTGTCTGATTCACGGCCATAATTATGCCATCAATTGTACTTCAAATTGCAATTCAGATTTTAAATTAAATGTTTCCAGGCCACGATTTGTTCTCCTTGTACCCACGGGAAAAAGCGATCAATCCCAGGAACTGAAACCCTTCATACAATGGCCAGACTATTTTGAATACTCACAGAGCATCAATCTTAATGCTTTACTCCACAAGCACTAACAACTACAAGGTCTACCGCCAACAAGAACAAAACCATCATGTATTGTAAATAACTTCAAGCAAGTAAGATAAAACTTTTCTTAAAAACTTTAATCAATTTCAGTCAGATATACTTGAAAGGAAACCAGTTTTGCAAAGTAAATAATGGGAAGGAGAAGATGGCCCTAAGAACTCATAATTTGATATGGAAAACATGGCATCACTGTTATAACATTGCATGGAGGTATTACTGGTGCGGACATCAAATTTTCATATAAGCATGGCCTGCTATTACTACGGACCATTTAGATCTCAATTTCATTCGGCAGGAGATAAATTCATATGGTTTGCTAACTAATCCACTATTATTGCAAGATTTAACAGAACACAACTTACAGCTTCACATAGTTTACAGGCAATGCATCGCTCTTCCCCAGTATCATAACGTCTGAGAGCATGCTCCCCTCGGAAACGAGGGCTCAAAGGGCCCTTCTCAAATGGATAGTTAATCTACAAGGAGTCAAGATAAAAGAACAGTCAACAGAAGCAAGCACGACAATAAGACTAATAGCATGTGTGAAATTCGCCACTTAACTGTAACTTTCCTCTCGAAGAAGTACTTGAGCGTCAGCATCAAACCACGGACCATTTCAGTCAAAAACAATGTATTGATGCTCCTTTCAAACACTGAAGAAAGAGCATTAAAATGAGAGGTGAAGCAGTATCCTAACAGCAACAAGGAAAATAGCCAACATACAATTGTACGCCCATATAAAAAACATATACTCACCAGCACTCCAATCTTTGGCGAGCTCTTTCGCAAGCTGTTCTTTCTCCTCGTCCTCTGACCATTAAAGGGGGCAGCACTTTCAGAGAACAGTAGCATCGCACAAATTTAAATTCAATATGCAACTATGCACACACAAATCATAGCATGGAATTAGTGTTCGAAAGAATTAGGCCAATTAAAATTCGATACTATGGTCCATCATCATCAGCAAATGGCTTTTAGTTGTAAAGAACAGGTTCTCCTAAAACCAGCCGGAGGGAGCGTGGCACAATTTTTGACCATTTCACATTGGGTGTCAGGCATCAGTGTGCAACTAATTGATATAACCAAAGATCTGTTCCAAAGAGTTTCAAGTACAGCCCTAATTCCTCGCTCACACGCTACCGTATGCACCACAGGACATAGAAAGCCAATCACTTCGAACACACGGAATGCCTTGAAATGATAACACAGAACCGACGCAGCCCGAACCACATTTGATAAGTACGGAGTAATAACAATACCGAACAGCTCAGTAAGAAGAGGGGGAGAGGGCGGAGACCTTTGAACCTCTTGGGCGCCCCCGCGTCCATGTAGGTCCGGAGGTGGCCCTGCATCGCCGTCGCGGACGGGCCTAGACGCGCCTGAAACACCGGCAAACCACGGAATCAGACGCACAACAAGGCAAGCAGGAGAAGCGGAGCGGCATGGCTCGATCTGGAAGCCGGAGGGCGGACAGCGTAGATCTAGGAGGGCGACGGCAGGCAGGGGAGGCGGGGGGAGGGTAGAAGGGTCGCTCACCGTCTGCCTGGCGCGGAGGGCCAGCGCTGCCTGCCGGGCTAGGAGCGCCGCCATGGTGGCGTCGTCGGCGACGAGGATACGGTGGGTTCGGATCGAAAGTGGGGTTGAGGTGGGCTGTGCACTGTGGTCTCTAGTTAGTGGCTGGGGGATGTCCGGGTGTGGAGAAAGAGGAACTTGCAGCTGGGCTGGGCTGGGCTGGGCTGGGAAGTGCAGCACTGCCCAGACAGGGCCTTCTGTGTGTTGAAGGCACTAGGTACAGAGAACGTCTACCGCTCAAAAAATAAAGTACAGAGAACGTCTTTATCTAAAAAAAAGGTACAGAGAACGTCTCCTAAAAGAAGGTATGGAAAATATGAAGAACACTAGAGGTAATAAAAATTACAACCACGTACATAGACTACCTGACGACGACTACAAACACTGGAGCAAACGGAAGGCGTGCCGCCGAAATCGTCCTCCCTCACCGGAGCCGGTCAAACCTTGTTGCTCACAAAAGAGGATTGACATGCTACAGCAAACAGAATTTCCATTCATAATAAAGAAATTTGCTACACATGTCCATTAACTGTCATGCTACAGAAGAAAAAAGTGTCGTGTTACAACAGAGAAAAAAATTGTACTAGAACAGAAGAGAAAATGCCAAGACAAACCCATTGGCATATAGACCCCCCAAAAAGATTAACCCATATGCATATAGGGAATCAAATTCAATGCTGCAACCAGTAGCTCGAGCACGGTGATTTCTCAAGGGAACAACAAAGGAGGAAGGGAGTTTGGGGCGGCCGAAGAAGATGTCCAAATCATGTAGTTGGGATGCGTTTGGTGGGTTGCATCTACCTTAGCCAGCCCTGGGATGCAATTTTGGGCTATTTGGATGCTTGACTTGTATGGAATCTTGACCCGAACATAAGTTAAAACACCTCTGGGCTTGACTCTGAAGGAATGCTCGAATCGGCCGTTCCCAGCGAGCCAGGCCCGAGCGATGCAAGCGAGTGCACATGGGTGAAGGCAGTTACACGCGGGACACGCCGCCTTGGTTCCCGGAGCAGCGGCATAAATCCCCTCATCCTTCTCTCACCACTCACTCTCCCCTCTCTCCACTCTCTCACTAGCGGCGGCGATCACATGATCTGGGTGGCGTCGACCACCAGCTTCACCACCCCTCAACCAAGTATTCATCAATGGTGATAAGTCCTCGGACCCTTGTGAGAGGTCGATCTTGTTGGGGAACGTAGTATTTCAAAAAAAATCCTACGATCACGTAAGATCTATCTAGGAGAAGCATAGCAACGAGCGGGGAGAGTGTGTCCACGTACCCTCGTAGACCGAAAGCGGAAGCGTTAAGTAACGCGGTTGATGTAGTCGAACGTCTTCGCGATCCAACCGATCAAGTACCGAACGCACGGCACCTCCGCGATCTGCACACGTTCAGCTCGGTGACGTCCCTCAAACTCTAGATCCAGCTGAGGCTGAGGGAGAGTTTCTTCAGCACGACGGCGTGGTGACGGTGATGATGAAGTTACCGACGCAGGGCTTCGCCTAAGCACTACGACAATATGACTGAGGTGGAAATCTGTGGAGGGGGGCACCGCACACGGCTAAGAAAATCAACTTGTGTGTCTATGGGGTGCCCCCCTCCCCCGTATATAAAGGAGTGGAGGAGGGGCCCGGCCGGCCTCATGGGGCGCGCCCCAAGGGGGGGAATCCTACTCCTACTAGGAGTAGGGTCCCCCCTTTCCTAGTCCAACTAGGAGGGGGAGGAAGGGGGAGAGGGAGAGAAGGAAAGGGGGGCCGGACCCCTCCCCAATTCGGATTGGGCTTGGGGGGTGCGCACCCTCCACTTGGCCGCCTCCTCCTCTCTTCCACTAAGGCCCATGAAGGCCCATTGACCCCCCGGGGGGTTCCGGTAACCCCCCGGTACTCCGAAAAATGCCCGAACCTATCCGAAACCTTTCCGGTGGCCAAACATAACCTTCCAATATATCAATCTTCATGTCTCGACCATTTCGAGACTCCTCGTCATGTCCGTGATCACATCCGGGACTCCGAACTACCTTCGGTACATCAAAAAACATAAACTCATAATACCGATCGTCATCGAACGTTAAGCGTGCGGACCCTACGGGTTCGAGAACTATGTAGACATGACCAAGACTCATCTCCGGTCAATAACCAATAGGGGAACCTGGATGCTCATATTGGCTCCCACATATTCTACGAAGATCTTTATCGGTCAAACCGCATAACAACATACGTTGTTCCCTTTGTCATCGGTATGTTACTTGCCCGAGATTCGATCGTCGGTATCACTATACCTAGTTCAATCTCGTTACCGGCAAGTCTCTTTACTCGTTCCGTAATGCATCATCCCACAACTAACTCATTAGTCACATTGCTTGCAAGGCTTATAGTGATGTGCATTACCGAGAGGGCCCAGAGATACCTCTCCGACAATCGGAGTGACAAATCCTAATCTCGATCTATGCCAACTCAGCAAACACCATCGGAGACACCTGTAGAGCATCTTTATAATCACCCAGTTACTTTGTGACGTTTGATAGCACACTGAGTGTTCCTCCGGTATTCGGGAGTTCCATAATCTCATAGTCATAGGAACATGTATAAGTTATGAAGAAAGCAATAGCAATAAACTAAACGATCATAGGGCTAAGCTAACGGATGGGTCAAGTCAATCACATCATTCTCTAATGATGTGATCCCGTTCATCAAATGATGTGATCTCGTTCATCAAATGACAACTCATGTCTATGGCTAGGAAACTTAACCATCTTTGATTAACGAGCTAGTCAACTAGAGGCATACTAGTGACACTCTGTTTGTCTATGTATTCACACATGTACTAAGTTTCCGATTAATACAATTCTAGCATGAATAATAAACATTTATCATGATATAAGGAAATATACATAACAACTTTATTATTGCCTCTAGGGCATATTTCCTTCAGTCTCCAACTTGCACTAGTCAATAATCTAGATTACATAGTAATTGTCGGATCATGGATTCCGGCAAAACCCTTGAGGTTCGAACTCTGGGGTGCGCGCGAAGTTCTCTCCCTACCGATCCACGCCCTAGCTTGCTAAGATCTCGCGTACGAACTCAACGAACTCACAGCACGAAAGATACAAGGTTTATACTGGTTCGGGCCACCGTTGTGGTGTAATACCCTACTCCAGTGTGGTGGTGGTGGATTGCCTCTTGGGCTGATGATGAACAATACAAGGGGAAGAACAGCCTCCTGAGGTTGAGGTGTTCTTGTGACTGGTGTGTGGCTAAGGGTCAGCTAAAGATCAGATGAGATGCCTCTGAATGAGTTATCTCCTACGGTGGTGGCTAGTTCTACTTATATAGGCCCTGGTCCTCTCCCCAAATATTGAGTGAGAAGGGAGCCAACAACGGCCAATTTGAAAGGGGACAGCTAGTACAGCTTATCCTGACAAAAGCGGTCTTCGCCTGCAAAAGGCTCTGGTGGTGACGCCGCCTTAGGCTCCATGGTGACCTCTGTCTTGCCGTCCGACTAGTCTTGGTCTCGTTGCACCGATATGGAAACCTTTTCTTGACGCCTCGGTACTCCGCACCTGCGCTTGCTTCCTTAACACCAAAGGGGAAACAAGGACACTGCGCGCGCTGGCGGCCGCCTGGCGCCCGCCTGATCTCGATCGTCATGGCTTACGTCACGAGAACCTCGCGAGGTTTGCCTTGCCTTGGTCTCTCCGCTCCTCGCGAGCCAACCTGGTGAGACCGCTCCTGAGGAGGTCTTGTGTCGTCCGCCTCGCGAGGCTTGGCCCCTCGCGATGGTCTTGAACGCCTTGTTGATGAAGATGGGTCGTACGGGCCCACGCGCAGAGCCACGCCGTGGGCCGCAGGCAGGCAAGTCTGGGGACCCCCGTTCCCAGAACGCCGACAGTAGCCCCCGGGCCCAAGGCGCGCTCGGGCTTGGCTTCGAGGCGAAGCCAAAGGTCAAGTGCGGAGCGCCGCGGACCCCAAAAGCCTGCGGCCTTGGTCGACGCGTGGCGGTTGATTGGACGTGGGCGTCTCTGCTTCCCCAAGCTGCCTCGGCAACTGCCTGACTCGACAAAAGGCTGGCGCAGACAGTGCTTGCCTTCATTGCTTCTCTTCGCCTTGCTCAGATCCCCTTTCTTGCGCCCTGCTTCCGAAATCCTCAGATCTGCTCACATCTTCTCCCGCATCAGCGACTAATGGTGCCGCGCAAGGTCAAGCCATCCGCGTCGCCGGCTTGGTACGAACCTGCTCTCGACGTGCCCAACGTCTCGGAGAAGAGCCTCGCCGCCACGCGCTTGCTGACGGCGGGGGAGAGCAACGAGAGGGGGAAGACGGAGCTCCAGGTTGCCTCCGACGTGCCGGAGCCCGAGGGGAGCACGTTTTCCCCCTTCTTTACGAGCGGCATCGCCGCGGGGTTGGTTCCTCCTTTCTCCGATTTCTTCTATGAAGTCCTCGGCCACTACGGGCTGCAGGCGCTGCATCTCCATCCCAACTCCATCCTTCTCTTGTCCATCTTCGCCTACTATTGTGAGGCGTATTTGGGCGTGATGCCGTCCGTGGCTCTTCTGCGCCACTTCTTCTTCCTCCGCGTCAGCGAGGGCCATATCTCTGGGTGCGCCAATTTCATTGCGGCCGGCAAGGCCAACTCGATCTCGAACACCGGGAAGAAGGCCGACAACCTCAGGGCCAAATGGTTCATGATGGGCGCCAAGTGTATCCATCCGCGCTTGGCGCTGCCGACGGAGATGCCCCAGTCCGACAAGGGGTGGTCTCGTGCAGAGCTCACTGATGAGTGGGCGTCATCGGTGTTGGCGCAGATGAAGACCCGGGCAACGCGAGGGCGGCCAAAGTGACAGGGGCCATGCTCCTGAGGGAATTCTTGACGCTGCGCGTTGCTCCTCTTCAAGCGCGTGCGCGCCCCTTGTGGAGGCTTGGAGATGAAGAAGACAAGATTCGCCTGAGCCCAGAGGCCTTGCCCCACGACGAGCTATCCGCAGTTTTGCGCCTCTTGGTCGGGGACAACCAAGAGTACCCACCGAGCGCCTTCATTCCTTTGTTCCGCCGCACGGACTGGGAGCAGATCGTCGCCGCCCGGCCGACTTTTGACGCGCGCGGGCTGGTGCCGCCGGCGCCTACCGTGGCCTCTGTGGCGCCGAAGCCGGTGGAGCTGTCTTCCGATGAGTCCCATGGGGAGGAAGAGGGGGAGGAGGAAGACTCGGAGGTGACCCCCGAAGGGATGTGGGAGACCTCCCCCTTGAGCAAAGCTGACATCCTCCGCGCCCTTCCTGACGACGCCGAGGTCGACGCCCGCTAGGAGGAGGGAGAGCTGCCCGTTATCCCGACGAGGGGCAGGTCGTCGCTGGTTCCTCGAGGTGCCGCCCCTGCCTTGACGCCGCCTGGAGCTACCTCTGGCCCTTCTGCTGCGCCATCTTCTGCTCCCGGATCTCGTGTGCTCACTCCTCAGGCTCCGAAGCTTTCGGGCTTCAGGCTCCCTAAGCGGGGGGGGGGGGGGGGGGGGGGTGGACTATGCCGTAGTGGATTAGTAAGTGCTTTGAGCTTCGTCTTATTTCTGCTCGTAGTTGCTATTTTTTGACGTTCACCCTTGGTTGATCAGGCCGATGCCTTCGGCGAAGAAAAGGAAGGAGGATAGAGCGGCCGCGCCCCCCTCTGCGGAGAAAGGGGGCGACAACACTTCACCTCCCCAGCCCGGTCGCCCTCGCGAGGCCAAGAGGAGCATCATCGGGAGGAGTCAGCCCCCGTGGCCCTGCTGGCTCCGGAAGTGCCGGTGCCTGGCTCGGCTGATGAGGTCCCAAAAGCTCAGGATCCCTTGATCTCCCAGGCTCTGGTGACGACGCCGCCCCCTCCTCCTGCTGCGCCTCTGGCCCCAGGTTCTTCTGCTTCCTCTGCCATCTTGGAGCGCGTCCTTTCGGAGATGGCCCAGCTGCGGGAAGATCTCCTGGGCGCGGACCCGCGCCTGGTAGCCGGGCGCCTGGAGCTAGCCTCCGACTGGCTTCACTCTGACTCGGCGGTTCGAGCGTCGCTGAGTCAGGCCGCGGCGGCCTCCGAGAAGGAGAAGCAGGCCACCGCCAAAGCTATGTCCGATCGCGAGGCGGCGCTGAAGGACGCCGAGGCCGCCCGCGACCGCTGCCGAGAGCTGGAGGACGAGCTGAAGAGCCTGCGCGACTGATACGTCTCCAACGTATCTATAATTTATGAAGTATTCATGCTATTATATTATCCATCTTGGATGTTTTATGGGCTTTACTATGCACTTTTATATTACTTTTGGGACTAACCTATTGACCCAGAGCCCAGTGCCAGTTTCTATTTTTTCCCTTGTTTCAGTGTTTAGCAGAAAAGGAATATCAAACGGAGTCCAAACGGAATGAAACCTTCGAAAAATTTATTTTTGGAAAGAAAGCAATACGGGAGACTTGGAGTGCACGTCAGGGGATCAACGAGGAGAGCACGAGGCAGGGGGCGCGCCCACCCCCTGGGCACGCCCTCCACCCTCGTGGGCCCCTCGTAGCAGAATTTTAAAATTTTCCTACGCTCACCAAGATCCATCTATGGAGTATACTAGCAACGAGGGGAAAGGAGTGCATCTACATACCCTTGTAGATCACGAGCGGAAGCGTTCCAATGAACGTGGTTGATGGAGTCGTACTCGCCGTGATCCAAATCACCGATGACCGAGTGCCGAACGGACGGCACCTCCGCGTTCAACACACGTACGGTGCAGCGACGTCTCCTCCTTCTTGATCCAGCAAGGGCGAAGGAGAGGTTGATGGAGATCCAGCAGCACGACGGCGTGGTGGTGGATGTAGCGGGATCTCGGCAGGGCTTCGCCGAGCTTCTGCGAGAGGGAGAGGTGTAGCAGGGGAGGAGGGAGGCGCCTAAGGCTGTAATACTACTGCCCTCCCTCCCCCCTTTATATAGGCCCCCTGGGAGGGGGGGCGCCGGCCAAGACCCATCTGCATGGGGGGCGGCGGCCAGGGGGGAGACTTGCCCACCAAGGCAAGTGGGGCGCCCCCCACCCTAGGGTTTCCAACCCTAGGCGCAGGGGGAAGGCCCATGGGGGGCGCCCCAGCCCACTAAGGGCTGGTTCCCTTCCCACTTCAGCCCATGGGGCCCTCCGGGATAGGTGGCCCCACCCGGTGGACCCCCGGGACCCTTCCGGTGGTCCCGGTACAATACCGGTGACCCCCGAAACTTTCCCGGTGGTCGAAACTTGACTTCCTATATATAATTCTTCACCTCTGGACCATTCCGGAACTCCTCGTGACGTCCGGGATCTCATCCGGGACTCCGAACAACTTTCGGGTTTCCGCATACTCATATCTCTACAACCCTAGCGTCACCGAACCTTAAGTGTGTAGACCCTACGGGTTCGGGAGACATGCAGACATGACCGAGACGCCTCTCCGGTCAATAACCAACAGCGGGATCTGGATACCCATGTTGGCTCCCACATGTTCCACGATGATCTCATCGGATGAACCACGATGTCGAGGATTCAATCAATCCCGTATGCAATTCCCTTTGTCAATCGGTATGTTACTTGCCCGAGATTCGATCGTCGGTATCCCAATACCTTGTTCAATCTCGTTACCGGCAAGTCTCTTTACTCGTACCGTAATGCATGATCCCGTGGCTAACTCCTTAGTCACATTGAGCTCATTATGATGATGCATTACCGAGTGGGCCCAGAGATACCTCTCCGTCATACGGAGTGACAAATCCCAGTCTCGATCCGTGTCAACCCAACAGACACTTTCAGAGATACCCGTAGTGTACCTTTATAGTCACCCAGTTACGTTGTGACGTTTGGCACACCCAAAGCACTCCTACGGCATCCGGGAGTTACACGATCTCATGGTCTAAGGAAAAGATACTTGACATTGGAAAAGCTCTAGCAAACGAACTACACGATATTTGAGCTATGCTTAGGATTGGGTCTTGTCCATCACATCATTCTCCTAATGATGTGATCCCGTTATCAATGACATCCAATGTCCATAGTCAGGAAACCATGACTATCTGTTGATCAACGAGCTAGTCAACTAGAGGCTTACTAGGGACACGTTGTGGTCTATGTATTCACACATGTATTACGATTTCCGGATAACACAATTATAGCATGAACAATAGACAATTATCATGAACAAAGAAATATAATAATAACCATTTATTATTGCGTCCTGGTGTTGATCATGTTTTGCTCTAGGGAGAGGTTTAGTCAATGGATCTGCTACATTCAGGTCCGTATGTACTTTACAAATATCTATGTCTCCATTTTGAACACTTTCACGAATGGAGTTGAAGCGACGCTTGATATGCCTGGTCTTCCTGTGAAACCTGGGCTCCTTCGCAAGGGCAATAGCTCCAGTGTTGTCACAGAAGAGAGTCATCGGGCCCGACGCATTGGGAATCACCCCTAGGTCGGTAATGAACTCCTTCATCCAGACTGCTTCCTGTGCTGCCTCCGAGGCTGCCATGTACTCCGCTTCACATGTAGATCCCTCCACGACGCTTTGCTTGCAACTGCACCAGCTTACTGCTCCTCCATTCAAAATATACACGTATCCGGTTTGTGACTTCGAGTCATCTAGATCTGTGTCGAAGCTAGCGTCGACGTAACCCTTTACGACGAGCTCTTCGTCACCTCCATAAACGAGAAACATATCCTTAGTCCTCTTCAGGTACTTCAGGATATTCTTGACCGCTGTCCAGTGTTCCATGCCGGGATTACTTTGGTACCTTCCTACCAAACTTACGGCAAGGTTTACATCAGGTCTGGTACACAGCATGGCATACATAATAGACCCTATGGCCGAGGCATAGGGGATGACACTCATCTTTTCTCTATCTTCTGCCGTGGTCGGGCATTGAGCCGTGCTCAATTGCACACCTTGCAATACAGGCAAGAACCCCTTCTTGGACTGATCCATATTGAACTTCTTCAATATCTTGTCAAGGTACATACTCTGTGAAAGACCAATGAGGCGTCTTGATCTATCTCTATAGATCTTGATGCCTAATATATAAGCAGCTTCTCCAAGGTCCTTCATTGAAAAACACTTATTCAAATAGGCCTTTATACTTTCCAAGAATTCTATATCATTTCCCATCAATAGTATGTCATCCACATATAATATGAGAAATGCTACAGAGCTCCCACTCACTTTCCTGTAAACACAGGCTTCTCCATAAGTCTGTGTAAACCCAAACGCTTTGATCATCTCATCAAAGCGAATGTTCCAACTCCGAGATGCTTGCACCAGCCCATAGATTGAGCGCTGGAGCTTGCATACTTTGTTAGCATTCTTAGGATCGACAAAACCTTCCGGCTGCATCATATACAATTCTTCCTTAAGGAAGCCATTAAGGAATGCCGTTTTGACGTCCATCTGCCATATCTCATAATCATAGTATGCGGCAATTGCTAACATGATTCGGACGGACTTCAGCTTCGCTACGGGTGAGAAAGTCTCATCGTAGTCAACCCCTTGAACTTGTCGATAACCCTTAGCGACAAGTCGAGCCTTATAGATGGTCACATTACCATCCGCGTCTGTCTTCTTCTTAAAGATCCATTTGTTCTCTATGGCTCGTCGATCATCGGGCAAGTCAGTCAAAGTCCATACTTCGTTTTCATACATGGATCCTATCTCGGATTTCATGGCTTCTAGCCATTTGTCGGAATCCGGGCCCGCCATCGCTTCTTCATAGTTCGAAGGTTCACCGTTGTCTAACAACATGATTTCCAGGACAGGGTTGCCGTACCACTCTGGTGCGGAACGTGTCCTTGTGGACCTACGAAGTTCAGCAGTAGCTTGATCCGAAGCTTCATGATCATCATCATTAACTTCCTCCCCAGTCGGTGTAGGCACCACAGGAACATCTTCCCGCGCTGCGCTACTTTCCGGTACGGAAGGGGTGACTATCACCTTATCAAGTTCCACTTTCCTCCCACTTAATTCTTTCGAGAGAAACTCTTTCTCCAGAAAGGACCCGTTCTTGGCAACGAAGATCTTGCCTTCGGATCTGAGGTAGAAGGTATACCCAATAGTTTCCTTAGGGTATCCTATGAAGACGCATTTCTCCGACTTGGGTTCGAGCTTTTCAGGTTGAAGTTTCTTGACATAAGCATCGCATCCCCAAACTTTTAGAAACGACAGCTTAGGTTTCTTCCCAAACCATAATTCATACGGTGTCGTCTCAACGGATTTCGACGGAGCCCTATTTAAAGTGAATGCGGCAGTCTCTAAAGCATAGCCCCAAAATGAGAGCGGTAAATCGGTAAGAGACATCATAGATCGCACCATATCCAATAGAGTGCGATTACGACGTTCGGACACACCGTTTCGCTGAGGTGTTCCAGGCGGCGTGAGTTGTGAAACGATTCCACATTTCCTTAAGTGCGCACCAAATTCGTGACTTAAATATTCTCCACCACGATCTGATCGTAAGAATTTTATTTTTCTGTCACTTTGATTCTCAACTTCACTCTGAAATTCCTTGAACTTTTCAAAGGTTTCAGACTTGTGTTTCGTTAGGTAGACATACCCATATCTACTTAAATCATCAGTGAGAGTGAGAACATAACGATATCCTCCGCGAGCCTCAACACTCATTGGACCGCACACATCGGTATGTATGATTTCCAATAAGTTGGTTGCTCGCTCCATTGTTCCGGAGAACGGAGTCTTGGTCATCTTACCCATGAGGCATGGTTCGCACGTGTCAAATGTTTCGTAATCAAGAGACTCCAAAAGTCCATCTGCATGGAGCTTCTTCATGCGCTTGACACCAATGTGACCAAGGCGGCAGTGCCACAAGTATGTGGGACTATCGTTATCAACTTTACATCTTTTGGTATTCACACTATGAATACGTGTAACATCACGTTCGAGATTCATCAAGAATAAACCATTGACCAGCGGGGCATGACCATAAAACATATCTCTCAAATAAATAGAACAACCATTATTCTCGGATTTAAATGAGTAGCCATCTCGAATTAAACGAGATCCAGATACAATGTTCATGCTCAAAGCTAGCACTAAATAACAATTATTGAGGTTTAAAACTAATCCCGTAGGTAGATGCAGAGGTAGCGTGCCGACGGCGATCACATCGACCTTGGAACCATTCCTGACGTGCATCGTCACCTCGTCCTTTGCCAGTCTCCGTTTATTCCGCAGTTCCTGTTTTGAGTTACAAATATGAGCAACCGCACCGGTATCAAATACCTAGGAGCTACTACGAGTACTGGTAAGGTACACATCAATTACATGTATATCATATATACCTTTGGTGTTGCCGGCCTTCTTGTCCGCTAAGTATTTGGGGCAGTTCCGCTTCCAGTGACCACTTCCCTTGCAATAAAAGCACTCAGTCTCAGGCTTGGGTCCATTCCTTGGCTTCTTCCCGGCAACTGGCTTACCGGGCGTGGCAACTCCCTTGCCGTCCTTCTTGAAGTTCTTCTTACCCTTGCCCTTCTTGAACTTAGTGGTTTTATTCACCATCAACACTTGATGTTCCTTTCTGATCTCCACCTCCGCTGATTTCAGCATCGAATATACCTCAGGAATGGTCTTTTCCATCCCCTGCATATTGAAGTTCATCACAAAGCTCTTGTAGCTTGGTGGAAGCGACTGAAGGATTCTGTCAATGACCGCGTCATCCGGGAGATTAACTCCCAGCTGAGACAAGTGGTTGTGTAACCCAGACATTCTAAGTATGTGCTCACTAACAGAACTATTTTCCTCCATTTTACAGCTGAATAACTTGTCGGAGACTTCATATCTCTCGACCCGAGCATGAGCTTGGAAAACCATTTTCAGCTCTTCGAACATCTCATATGCTCCATGTTTCTCAAAACGCTTTTGGAGACCCCGTTCCAAGCTGTAAAGCATGCCGCACTGAACGAGGGAGTAATCATCAGCACGTGATTGCCAAGCGTTCATAACGTCTTGGTTCTCTGGGATTGGTGCTTCACCTAGAGGTGCTTCTAGGACATAATCTTTCTTGGCAGCTATGAGGATGATCCTCAGGTTCCGGACCCAGTCCGTATAGTTACTGCCATCATCTTTCAGCTTGGTTTTCTCTAGGAACGCGTTGAAGTTGAGGACAACGTGGGCCATTTGATCTACAAGACATATTGTAAAGATTTTAGACTAAGTTCATGATAATTAAGTTCATATAATCAAATTATTCAATGAACTCCCACTCAGATAGACATCCCTCTAGTCATCTAAGTGAAACATGATCCGAGTTAACTAGGCCGTGTCCGATCATCACGTGAGACGGACTAGTCAAGATCGGTGAACATCTCCATGTTGATCGTATCTTCTATACGACTCATGCTCGACCTTTCGGTCCTCCGTGTTCCGAGGCCATGTCTGTACATGCTAGGCTCGTCAAGTCAACCTAAGTGTATTGCGTGTGTTCCAAGGCCATGTCTGTACATGCTAGGCTCGTCAACACCCGTTGTATGTGAATGTTAGAATCTATCACACCCGATCATCACGTGGTGCTTCGAAACAACGAACCTTCGCAACGGTGCACAGTTAGGGTGAACACTTTCTTGAAATTATTATAAGGGATCATCTTACTTACTACCGTCGTTCTAAGCAAATAAGATGCAAAACATGATAAACATCACATGCAATCAAATAGTGACATGATATGGCCAATATCATTTTGCTCCTTTGATCTCCATCTTCGGGGCACCATGATCATCTTCGTCACAGGCATGACACCATGATCTCCATCATCATGATCTCCATTATTGTGTCTTTATGAAGTTGTCACGCCAACGATTACTTCTACTTCTATGGCTAACGCGCTTAGCAATAAAGTAAAGTAATTTACATGGCGTTATTCAATGACACGCAGGTCATACAAAAAATAAAGACAACTCCTATGGCTCCTGTCGGTTGTCATACTCATCGACATGCAAGTCGTGATTCCTATTACAAGAACATGATCAATCTCATACATCACATATATCATTCATCACATCCTTTTGGCCATATCACATCACATAGCACATGCTGCAAAAACAAGTTAGACGTCCTCTAATTGTTGTTGCAAGTTTTTACATGGCTTGTATAGGTTTCTAGCAAGAACGTTTCTTACCTACGTAAAACCACAACGTGATATGCCAATTTCTATTTACCCTTCATAAGGACCCTTTTCATCGAATCCGTTCCGACTAAAGTGGGAGAGACAGACACCCGCTAGCCACCTTATGCAACTAGTGCATGTCAGTCGGTGGAACCTGTCTCACGTAAGCGTACGTGTAAGGTCGGTCCGGGCCGCTTCATCCCACAATACCGCTAAAACAAGATAAGACTAGTAGCGGCAAGAAGAATTGGCAACATCTACGCCCACAACTGCTTTGTGTTCTACTCATGCATAGTAACTACGCATAGGCCTGGCTCATGATGCCACTTTTGGGGATCGTAGCAGAATTTTAAAATTTTCCTACGCTCACCAAGATCCATCTATGGAGTATACTAGCAACGAGGGGAAAGGAGTGCATCTACATACCCTTGTAGATCGCGAGCGGAAGCGTTCCAATGAACGTGGTTGATGGAGTCGTACTCGCCGTGATCCAAATCACCGATGACCGAGTGCCGAACGGACGGCACCTCCGCGTTCAACACACGTACGGTGCAGCGACGTCTCCTCCTTCTTGATCCAGCAAGGGGGAAGGAGAGGTTGATGGAGATCGAGCAGCACGACGGCATGGTGGTGGATGTAGCGGGATCTCGGCAGGGCTTCGCCGAGCTTCTGCGAGAGGGAGAGGTGTAGCAGGGGAGGAGGGAGGCGCCCAAGGCTGTAATACTACTGCCCTCCCTCCCCCCCTTTATATAGGCACCCTGGGGGGGCACCGGCCAAGACCCATCTGCATGGGGGGGCGGCGGCCAGGGGGGAGACTTGCCCCCCAAGGCAAGTGGGGCGCCCCCCCACCCTAGGGTTTCCAACCCTAGGCGCAGGGGGAAGGCCCATGGGGGGCGCCCCAGCCCACTAAGGGCTGGTTCCCTTCCCACTTCAGCCCATGGGGCCCTCCGAGATAGGTGGCCCCACCCGGTGGACCCCCGGGACCCTTCCGGTGGTCCCGGTACAATACCGGTGACCCCCGAAACTTTCCCGGTGGCCGAAACTTGACTTCCTATATATAATTCTTCACCTCCGGACCATTCCGGAACTCCTCGTGACGTCCGGGATCTCATCCGGGACTCCGAACAACTTTCGGGTTTCTGCATACTCATATCTCTACAACCCTAGCATCACCGAACCTTAAGTGTGTAGACCCTACGGGTTCGGGAGACATGAAGACATGACCGAGACGCCTCTCCGGTCAATAACCAACAGCGGGATCTGGATACCCATGTTGGCTCCCACATGTTCCACGATGATCTCATCAGATGAACCACGATGTCGAGGATTCAATCAATCCCGTATGCAATTCCCTTTGTCAATCAGTATGTTACTTGCCCGAGATTCGATCGTCGGTATCCCAATACCTTGTTCAATCTCGTTACCGGCAAGTCTCTTTACTCATACCGTAATGCATGATCCCATGGCTAACTCCTTAGTCACATTGAGCTCATTATGATGATGCATTACCGAGTGGGCCCAGAGATACCTCTCCGTCATACGGAGTGACAAATCCCAGTCTCGATCCGTGTCAACCCAACATACACTTTCAGAGATACCCGTAGTGTACCTTTATAGTCACCCAGTTACGTTGTGACGTTTGGCACACCCAAAGCACTCCTACGGCATCCGGGAGTTACACGATCTCATGGTCTAAGGAAAAGATACTTGGCATTGGAAAAGCTCTAGCAAACGAACTACACGATCTTTGAGCTATGCTTAGGATTGGGTCTTGTCCATCACATCATTCTCCTAATGATGTGATCCCGTTATCAATGACATCCAATGTCCATAGTCAGGAAACCATGACTATCTGTTGATCAACGAGCTAGTAACTAGAGGCTTACTAGGGACACGTTGTGGTCTATGTATTCACACATGTATTACGATTTCCGGATAACACAATTATAGCATGAACAATAGACAATTATCATGAACAAAGAAATATAATAATAACCATTTATTATTGCCTCTAGGGCATATTTCCAACAAAACCATCGGGGAACAGAATAGATCGGGAGTTCCGCCGCCGCAAGCCTCTGTAGCCACCAAAAACCAATCGGGACCCTGTTCCGGCACCCTGCCGGAGGGGGGGTCCCTCTCCGGTGGCCATCTTCATCATCCCGGTGCTCTCCATGACGAGGAGGGAGTAGTTCACCCTCGGGGCTGAGGGTATGTACGACTAGCTATGTGTTTGATCTCTCTCTCTCTCTCTCTCTCGTGTTCTTGATTTGGCACGATCTTGATGTATCGCGAGCTTTGCTATTGTAGTTGGATCTTATGATGTTTCTCCCCCTCTACTCTCTTGTAATGGATTGAGTTTCCCCTTTTGAGTTACCTTATCGGATTGAGTCTTTAAGGATTTGAGAACACTTGATGTATGTCTTGCGTGGGATATCCGTGGTGACAATGGGGTATTCTATTGATCCACTTGATGTATGTTTTGGTGATCAACTTGCGGGTTCCGCCCATGAACCTATGCATAGGGGTTGGCACACGTTTTCGTCTTGACTCTCCGATAGAAACTTTGGGGCACTCTTTGAGGTTCTATGTGTTGGTTGAATAGATGAATTTGAGATTGTGTGATGCATATCGTATAATCATACCCACGGATACTTGAGGTGACATTGGAGTATCTAGGTGACATTAGGGTTTTGGTTGATGTGTGTCTTAAGGTGTTATTTTACTACGAGCTCTAGGGCTGTTTGTGACACTTATAGGAATAGCCCAATGGATTGATCGGAAAGAATAACTTTGAGGTGGTTTCGTACCCTACAATAATCTCTTCGTTTGTTCTCCGCTATTAGTGACTTTGGAGTGACTCTTTGTTGCATGTTGAGGGATAGTTATATGATCCAATTGTGTTATTATTGTTGAGAGAACTTGCACTAGTGAAAGTATGAACCCTAGGCCTTGTTTCCTAGCATTGCAATACCATTTACGCTCACTTTTATTATTAGTTACCTTGCTGTTTTTATAATTTCAGATTACAAAAACCTATATCTACCATCCATATTGCACTTGTATCACCATCTCTTCGCCGAACTAGTGCACCCATACAATTTACCATTGTATTGGGTGTGTTGGGGACACAAGATACTCTTTGTTATTGTTGGGGAACGTAGCAGAAATTCAAAATTTTCCTACGTGTCACCAAGATCAATCTAGGAGATGCTAGCAACGAGAGGGGAGGAGTGCATCTACATACCCTTGTAGATCGCGAGCAGAAGCGTTCAAGAGAACGGGGTTGATGGAGTCGTACTCGTCGTGATTCAAATCACCGATGATCCTAGCGTCGAACGGACGGCACCTCTGCGTTCAACACACGTACGGAGCGGGGACGTCTCCTCCTTCTTGATCCAGCAAGGGGGGAGGATAAGTTGATGGAGATCCAACAGCACGACAGCGTGGTGGTGGAAGTAGCGGGATCCCGGCAGGGCTTCACCAAGCGCAAGCGGGGAGGAAGAGGTGTCACGGGAGGGAGGGAGGCGCCAGGGCTTGGGGTGCTTCTCCCATGCGCCTCCCCACTATATATAGGGGTGGAGGGGGCTGGTTTCTTGCCCTCCAAGTCCATTGGGGCGTTGGCAAAGGTGGGGGAAAGAAATCCCATCATTTCCCTTCCCCAGCGATTGTTATCCCCCCTTTTTAGGGATCTTGATCTTATCCCTTCGGGATATGATCTTATTCCTTCTAAGGTGGGATCTTGGTGCGCCTTGACCAGGGGTGTGGGGCCTTGCCCCCACTACCCACGTTCATGTGGGTCCTCCCATGCAGGTGGGCCCCACTTCGGAACCTTCTAGAACCTTCCCGGTACAATACCGAAAAATCCTGAACATTTTCCGGTGGCCAAAATAGGACTTACCATATATAAATCTTTACCTCCGGACCATTCCGGAACTCCTCGTGACGTCCGGGATCTCATCTGGGACTCCGAACAACTTTCGGTTAACCGCATACTAATATCTCTACAACTCTAGCGTCACCAAACCTTAAGTGTGTAGACCCTACGGGTTCGGGAGACATGCAGACATGACCGAGACGACTCTCCGGTCAATAACCAACAGCGGGATCTGGATACCCATGTTGGCTCCCACATGTTCCACGATGATCTCATCGGATGAACCACGACGTCGAGGATTCAATCAATCCCGTATACAATTCCCTTTGTCAATCGGTACGTTACTTGCCCGAGATTCGATCGTCGGTATCCCAATACCTTGTTCAATCTCGTTACCGGCAAGTCACTTTACTCGTACCGTAACGCATGATCCCGTGGCTAACTCCTTAGTCACATTGAGCTCATTATGATGATGCATTACCGAGTGGGCCCAGAGATACCTCTCCGTCATACGGAGTGACAAATCCCAGTCTCGATTCGTGCCAACCCAACAGACACTTTCGGAGATACCTGTAGTGCACCTTTATAGCCACCCAGTTACGTTGTGACGTTTGGTACACCCAAAGCATTCCTACGGTATCCGGGAGTTGCA
This sequence comes from Aegilops tauschii subsp. strangulata, assembly GCF_002575655.3. Classification (NCBI taxonomy): domain Eukaryota; kingdom Viridiplantae; phylum Streptophyta; class Magnoliopsida; order Poales; family Poaceae; genus Aegilops; species Aegilops tauschii. Next base: position 495,702,330 of record NC_053039.3, read on the forward strand.
CAATCTCATGGTCTAAGGAAATGATACTTGACATTAGAAAAGCTCTAGCAAACGAACTACACGATCTTGTGCTATGCTTAGGATTGGGTCTTGTCCATCACATCATTCTCCTAATGATGTGATCCCGTTATCAATGACATCCAATGTCCATGGTCAGGAAACCATAACCATCTATTGATCAATGAGCTAGTCAACTAGAGGCTTACTAGGGACATGTTGTGGTCTATGTATTCACACATGTATTACGGTTTCCAGTTAATACAATTATAGCGTGAACAACAGACAATTATCATGAACAAGGAAATACAATAATAACCATTTTATTATTGCCTCTAGGGCATATTTCCAACAGTCTCCCACTTGCACTAGAGTCAATAGTCTAGTTCACATCACCATGTGATTAACACTCAAAGTTCACATCGCCATGTGACTAATACCCAAGAGTTTACTAGAGTCAATAATCTAGTTCACATCACCATGTGATTAACACTCAATGAGTTCTAGGGTTTGATCATGTTATGCTTACGAGAGAGGTTTTAGTCAACGGGTCTGCAACATTCAGATCCGTGTGTGCTTTACAAATCTCTACGTCATCTTGTAGATGCAGCTACCACGCGCTACTTGGAGCTATTCCAAATAACTGCTCTACTATACGAATCCGGTTCACTACTCAGAGTCATCCGGATTAGTGTCAAAGTTTGCATCGACGTAACCCTTTACGACGAACCCCCTTTCCACCTCCATAATCGAGAAAATTCCTTAGTCCACTAGATACTGAGGATAAGTTCAACCGCTGTCATGTGATCCCTTCCTGGATCACTATTGTACCCCTTGACTAACTCATGGCAAGGCACACTTCAGGTGCGGTACACAGCATAACATATTGTAGAGCCTACGTCTAAAGCATAGGGGACGACCTTCGTCCTTTCTCTTTCTTCTGCCGTGGTCAGGTCTTGAGTCTTACTCAATACTCACACCTTGTTACACAGCCAAGAACTCCTTCTTTGCTGATCTATTTTGAACTCCTTCAAAATCTTGTCACGGTATGTATTCATTTGAAAGTACTATTAAGCGTTTTTGATCTATCCTTATAGATCTTGATGCTCAATGTTCAAGTAGCTTAATCCAGGTTTTCCATTAAAAACACTTTTCAAATAACCCTGGATGCTTTCCAGAAATTCTACATCATTTCTGATCAACAATATGTTAACAACATATACTCATCAAAAATTCTATAGTGCTCCCACTCACTTCTTTGGAAATACAAGTTTCTCATGAACTTTGTATAAACCCAAAATCTTTGATCATCTCATCAAAGCGTTCATTCCAACTCCGAGATGCTTACTCCAATCCTTAGAAGGATTGCTAGAGCTTTGCATACTTGTTAGCATCTTTCAGGATTGACAAAACCTTCTGGTTGTATCACATACAACCTTTCCTCAAGAAAATCGTCGAGGAAACAATGTTTTGACATCCTATCTGCAAGATTTCATAAATAATGCAGTAACTGCTAATATAATTCTAACAGACTCTTAGCATCTCTACGAGTGAGAAAGTCTCATCGCAGTCAACTCCTTAAACTTGCCGGAAAACATCTTAACGACAAGTCGAGCTTTCTTAATGGTGACACTTACCATCATTGTCTGTCTTCCCTTTAAAATCCATCTGTACCCAACAGCCTTACGACCATCAAGTAGTTCTTTCAAAGTCTATACTTTGTTTTCATACATGGATCCTCTCGGATTTTATGGCCTCGAGCCATTCGTCGGAATCCGGGCCCACCATCGCTTCTCCATAGCTCGTAGGTTCATTGTTGTCTAGCAACATGACTTCCAAGACAGGATTACGTACCACTCTAAAGTAGTACGCATCCTTGTCGTCCTATGAGGTTTGGTAGTGACTTGATCTGAAGTTTCATGATCACTATCATAAGCTTCCACTTCAATTGGTGTAGGTGCCACAGGAACAACTTCCTGTGCCCTGCTACACATTAGTTGAAGTGACGGTTCAATGACCTCATCAAGTCTCCACCATCCTCCCACTCAATTTTTCGAGAGAAACTTTTCCTCGAGAAAGGGCCTGTTTCTAGAAACAATCACTTTTGCTTCCAGATCTGAAATAGGAGGTATACCCAACTGTTTTGGGTATTCTATGAAGATGCAATCCGCTTTGGGTTCGAGCTTATCAGCCTGAAACTTTTTCACATAAGCGTCGCAGCCCCAAACTTTTAAGAAATGACAGCTTAGGTTTCTCTAAACCATAGTTCATATGGTGTCGTCTCAACGGAATTGCGTGGTGCCCTATTTAAAGTGAATGCGGTTGTCTCTAATGCCTAACCCATAAACGATAGTTGTAATTCGATAAGAGACATCATGGTATGCACCATATCCAATAGGGTGCAGTTATGATGTTCGGACACACCATCACAATATGGTGTTCCAGGCGGTATTAGTCGTGAAACAATTTCCACAATTTCTTAATTGTGTGCCAAACTCGTAACTCAGATATTCATCACTATGATCATATCACAGACATTTTATCCTCTTGTCACGACGATCTTCAACTTCACTCTAAAATTACTTGAACCTTTCAATAATGCAGACTTGTGTTTCATCAAGTAAATATTCTCAGCATCTACTCAAATCATCTGTGAAGTAAGAACATAACGATATCCACTGCGTGCGTCAGCACTCATTGGATTGCACACATCAAATGTATTACTTCCAACAAGTTGCTCTCTTGTTCCATCTTACTGAAAACGAGGCCTTTCAGTCATCTTACCCATGTGGTATGATTTGCATGTCTCAAGTGATTCAAAATCAAGTGAGTCCAAATGATCCATCTGTATGGACTTTCTTCATGCATATATACTAATAGACATGGTTCGCATGTCTCAATCTTTTCAAAAACGAGTGAGTCCAAAGATCCATCAACATGGAGCTTCTTCATGCGTTTTATACCAATATGACTCAAGTGGCAGTGCCACAAGTATGTGGTACTATCATTACTATCTTATATCTTTTGGCATGAACATTTGTATCACTACGATCGAGATTCAATAAACCATTCATTTTAGGTGCAAGACCATTGAAGGTATTATTCAAATAGACAGAGTAACCATTATTCTCCTTTAATGAATAACCGTATTGCGATAAACATAATCCAATCATGTCTATGCTCAACGCAAACACCAAATAATAATTATTCAGGTTTAACGCCAATCTCGATGGTAGAGGGAGCATGCGATGCTTGATCACATCAACCTTGGAAACACTTCCAACACATATCGTCATCTCACCTTTAGCTAGTCTCCGTTTATTCCGCAGCTTTTATTTCGAGTTACTAACACTTAGCAACCGAACCGGTATCTAATACCCTGGTGCTACTAGGAGTACTAGTAAAGTACACATTAATATAATGTATATCCAATATACTTCTGTCGACCTTGCCAGCCTTCTCATCTACGAAGTATCTAGGGTAGTTCTGCTTCAGTGACCGTTCCCCTCATTTCAGAAGCACTTAGTCTCGGGTTTGGGTTCAACCTTGGGTTTCTTCACTAGAGCAGCAACTGATTTGCCATTTCATGAAGTATCCCTTCTTGCCCTTGCCCTTCTAGAAACTAGTGGTTTTACTAACCATCAACAATTGATGCTCCTTCTTGATTTCTACTTTCGCGGTGTCAAACCTCGCGAGTTGCTCAAGGATCATCATGTCTATCGCTGATATGTTATAGTTCATCACGAAGCTCTAATAGCTTCGTGGCAGTGACTATGGAGAACCATCACTATCTCATCTGGAAGATTAACTCCCACTCGATTCAAGTGATTGTAGTACTCAGACAATCTGAGCACATGCTCAACGATTGAGCGTTTCTCCCTTAGTTTGCAGGCTTAAGAAACTTGTCAGAGGTCTCATACCTCTTGACGTGGGCATTAGTCTGAAATCCCAATTTCAGTCTTTGGAACATCTCATATGTTCCGCGACGTTTCAAAACCGTCTTTGGTGCCACAATTTTAAACCGTTAGCATCACACACTGAACTATCACGTAGTCATCAAAACGTGTATGTCAGATGTTTCGTAACATCTACAGACGACGCTCGAGGTTCAGCACACCGAGCGGTGCATTAAGGACATAAGCCTTCTGTGCAGCAATGAGGACAATCCTCAGTTTACGGACCCAGTCCGCATAATTGCTACCATCAACTTTCAACTAAATTTTCTCTAGGAACATATCTTAGTAGAACTAAAGCATAAGCTACGACATTATTTGCAAAGACCTTTTGACTATGTTCATGATAAGTAAGTTCATCTGATTATTTAATGAACTCCCACTTAGATAGACATCCCTCTAGTCATCTAAGTGATACATGATCCGAATCGACTAGGCCGTGTCCGATCATCACGTGAGACAGACTAGTCATCATCGGTGAACATCTCCATGTTGATTGTATCTACTATACGACTCATGTTCGACCTTTCGGTCTCTTGTGTTCCGAGGCCATGTCTGTACATGCTAGGCTCGTCAAGTGAACCTAAGTGTTTTGCTTGTGTTTCGAGGCCATGTCTGTACATGCTAGGCTCGTCAAGTCAACCTAAGTGTTTTGCTTGTGTTTCGAGGCCATGTCTATTCATGCTAGGCTCGTCAACACCCGTTGTATGCGAACGTTAGAATCTATCACACCCGATCATCACGTGGTGCTTCGAAACAACGAACCTTCGCAACGGTGCACAGTTAGGGGAAACACATCTCTTGAAATTTTAGTGAGGGATCATCTTATTTATGCTACCGTCGTTCTAAGCAAATAAGATGTAAACATGACAAACATCACATGCAAATCATAAAGTGACATGATATGGCCAATATCATCTTGCGCCTTTGATCTCCATCTTCGAGGCTCGGCATGATCACCTTCGTCACCGGCATGACACCATGATCTCCATCATCATGATCTCCATCATCGTGTCTTCATGAAGTTGTCTCGCGAACTATTACTTCTACTACTATGGCTAACGGTTAGCAATAAAGTAAAGTAATTACATGGCGTTTTTCATTGACACGCAGGTCATACAATAAATTAAGACAACTCCTATGGCTCCTGCCGGTTGTCATACTCATCGACATGCAAGTCGTGATTCCTATTACAAGAACATTATCAATCTCATACATCACATATATCATTCATCACATCCTTTTGGCCATATCACATCACATAGCATACCCTGCAAAAACAAGTTAGACGTCCTCTAATTGTTGTTGCATGTGTTTATGTGGCTGCTATGGGTTTCTAGCAAGAACGTTTCTTACCTACGCAAAAGCCACAAGGGTGATATGCCAATTGATATTTACCCTTCATAAGGACCCTTTTCATCGAATCCGATCCGACTAAAGTGGGAGAGACAGACACCCGCTAGCCACCTTATGCATCAAGTGCATGTCAGTCGGTGGAACCTGTCTCACGTAAGAGTACCTGTAAGGTCGGTCCGGGCCGCTTCATCCCACAATGCCGCCGAATCAAGATAAGACTAGTAACGGTAAGAAAATTGAACAAATCGTCGCCCACAACTACTTTGTGTTCTACTCGTGCATAGAATCTACGCATAAACCTGGCTCATGATGCCACTGTTGGGGAACGTAGCAGAAATTCAAAATTTTCCTACGTGTCACCAAGATCAATCTAGGAGATGCTAGCAACGAGAGGGGAGGAGTGCATCTACATACCCTTGTAGATCGCGAGCGGAAGCGTTCAAGAGAACGGGGTTGATGGAGTCGTACTCGTCGTGATCCAAATCACCGATGATCCTAGCGCCGAACGGACGGCACCTCCGCGTTCAACACACGTACGGAGCGGGGACGTCTCCTCCTTCTTGATCCAGAAAGGGGGGAGGAGAAGTTTATGGAGATCCAGCAGCACAACGGCGTGGTGGTGGAAGTAGCGGGATCCCGGCAGGGCTTCGCCAAGCGCAAGCGGGGAGGAAGAGGTGTCACGGGAGGGAGGGAGGCGCCAGGGCTTGGGGTGCTGCTCCCATGCGCCTCCCCACTATATATAGGGGTGGAGGGGGCTGGTTTCTTGCCCTCCAAGTCCATTGGGGCGTTGGCAAAGATGGGGGAAAGAAATCCCATCATTTCCCTTCCCCAGCGATTGTTATCCCCCCTTTTTAGGATCTTGATCTTATCCCTTCGGGATATGATCTTATTCCTTCTAAGGTGGGATCTTGGTGCGCCTTGACCAGGGGTGTGGGGCCTTGCCCCCACTACCCACGTTCATGTGGGTCCTCCCATGCAGGTGGGCCCCACTTCAGAACCTTCTAGAACCTTCCCGGTACAATACCGAAAAATCCTGAACATTTTCCGGTGGCCAAAATAGGACTTCCCATATATAAATCTTTACCTCCGGACCATTCCGGAACTCCTCGTGACGTCCAGGATCTCATCCGGGACTCCGAACAACTTTCGGTTAACCGCATACTAGTATCTCTACAACTCTAGCGTCACCAAACCTTAAGTGTGTAGACCCTACGGGTTCGGGAGACATGCAGACATGACCGAAACGACTCTCCGGTCAATAACCAACAGCGGGATCTGGATACCCATGTTGGCTCCCACATGTTCCACGATGATCTCATCGGATGAACCACGATGTGGAGGATTCAATCAATCCCGTATACAATTCCCTTTGTCAATCAGTACGTTACTTGCCCGAGATTCGATCGTCGGTATCCCAATACCTTGTTCAATATCGTTACCGGCAAGTCAATTTACTCATACCGTAACGCATGATCCCGTGGCTAACTCCTTAGTCACATTGAGCTCATTATGATGATGCATTACCGAGTGGGCCCAGAGATACCTCTCCGTCATACGGAGTGACAAATCCCAGTCTCGATTCGTGCCAACCCAACAGACACTTTCGGAGATACCTGTAGTGCACCTTTATAGCCACCCAGTTACGTTGTGACGTTTGGTACACCCAAAGCATTCCTATGGTATCCGGGAGTTGCACAATCTCATGGTCTAAGGAAATGATACTTGACATTAGAAAAGCTCTAGCAAACGAACTACACGATCTTGTGCTATGCTTAGGATTGGGTCTTGTCCATCACATCATTCTCCTAATGATGTGATCCCGTTATCAATGACATCCAATGTCCATGGTCAGGAAACCATAACCATCTATTGATCAACGAGCTAGTCAACTAGAGGCTTACTAGGGACATGTTGTGGTCTATGTATTCACACATGTATTACGGTTTCCAGTTAATACAATTATAGCATGAACAACAGACAATTATCATGAACAAGGAAATACAATAATAACCATTTTATTATTGCCTCTAGGGCATATTTCCAACAGTTATTTGGTTGCAGGGTTGTTTGAGAGAGACCATCTTCATCCTACGCCTCCCACGGATTAATAAACCTTAGGTCATCCACTTGAGGGAAATTTGCTACTGTCCTACAAACCTCTGCACTTGGAGGCCCAACAATGTCTACAAGAAGAAGGTTGCGTAGTAGACATCAAGCTCTTTTCTGGCGCCGTTGCCGGGGAGGCTAGGTAAGCGGCAGTCACACCCCGTCAACTAAGCTCTTTTCTGGCGCCATTGCCGGGGAGGTGAGTGCTTGAAGGTATATCTTTAGATCTTGCAATTGAATCTTTTAGTTTCTTGTTTTATCACTAGTTTAGTCTACAAAAGAAAACTACAAAAAAATGGAATTAAGGTTGCCTCATATGCTTCATCTTTTTAATGTCTTTCGTGAAAATGATGGGAAGGAAAATTGTGCTCAAGTACTAGAAGAAGAATTACATAGAATGCTTGGCATAAAATATGTGAATGATGAGCATGATTGCAATGTTGTTAGTATGAATTCTATGAATATCCATGATGCTAATGATATGGAAAGCCACAAGCTTGGGGATGCTATGTTTGATGAAGATGATATTTTTAGCCCCCCAAGTTTTGATGTGCAAATTTATTATGATGAAAGCATGCCTCCTATCTATGATGATTATTGTGATGACATGTATGCCATAAAGAATAAAGATAACCATGAAACTTGTCGTCTTGATTTTAATTTTCATTTGAATTATGCCTCACATGATAGTTATTTTGTTGAGTTTGCTCCCACTACTATTGATGAGAATAAATTTGCTACGTGGAGAGTAGTAAAATTTCTATGCAAGTAGATCATGAAAAGAATGATTTATGTGCTGGTTATATGGTTGAATTCATTCATGATGCTACTGAAAATTATTATGTGAGAGGATCATATGCTTCTACATATTGCAATAATATCAAGTTTCCTCTCTATGTGTTGAAAATCTTGAAGTTATGCTTGTTTTGCCTTCCTATGCTAGTTGATTATTGTTCCCATAAGTTGTTTTCTCACAAAATCCGTATGCATAGGAAGTGGGTTAGACTTAAATGTGCTAGTCATATTCTTCATGATGCTCTCTTTATGTTTCAATTCTTATCTTTTATATGAGCATCATTGAAATCATCATGCCTAGCTAGGGGCGTTAAACAATAGCGCTTGTTGGGAGGCAACCCAATTTTATTTTCGTTCCTTGCTTTTTGTTCCTGTTTAGTAATAAATAATTCATCTAGCCTCTGGTTAGATGTGGTTTTATGTTTTAATTAGTGTTTGTGCCAAGTAAGACCTATAGGATCTTCTTGGATGATAATTATTTGATCTTGCTGAAAAAGACAGAAACTTTCTACCCACGAAAACAATTCTTAAAAATCACCAGAAATGATAAAATACTGATTCCAATTGCAGTAGATCAATAATCAAATTATCTAGGTCTTCCTATTTTGTAAGATTTTTCTGAGTTCTAGAAGTTTGCGTTTGATACAGATTACTACAAACTGTTCTGTTTTTGACAGATTCTGTTTTCATTGTGTTGTTTGCTTATTTTGATGAATCTATGAGTAGTATCGGAGGGTATGAACCATAGAGAAGTTGGAATACATTAGATATTACACCAATATGAATAAAGAATGAGTTCATTACAGTACCTTGAAGTGGTGTTTTGTTTTCTTTCGCTAACGGAGCTCATGAGATTTTCTGTTAAGTTTTGTGTTGTGAAGTTTTCAAGTTTTGGGTAAAGATTCGATGTACTATGGAATAAGGAGTGGATAGAGCCTAAGCTTGGGGATGCCCAAGGCACCCCAAGGTAATATTTAAGGATAACCAAGATAATATCTCAATAAGTCTCAAGCATCTAAGCTTGGGGATGCCCCGGTAGGCATCCCACCTTTCTTCTTCAACAATTATCGGTTAGTATCGGTTGAGCCTAAGTTTTTGCTTCTTCACATGATGAGTGCTATCCTTGAAATGTCGTTTTATTTTGTTTTGCTTGCTATTTGAATAATATACCAAGATCTGAAATTCTTAAATGAGAGAGAGTCTTCTCATAGCTACATAATTATTTAACTACTCATTGATCTTCACTTATATCTTTTTGGAGTAGTTTGTCATTTACTCGTGTGCTTCACTTATATCCTATGAGTAAATGGTTGAATGATTTGAATGTCATAAATCTGAAATTATATAGGTTTCATATGCCTTTCCCATGGGGAGTAATGACTTCAGATATAAGAAGTAGAGGTGGTAAATTTATTGAAGGTTAGCAAACATTGTATTGGTCACTTGAACAATTCATGAAAGAATATTGAAGGAAGAGAGATTTCACATATAAATATACTATCTTGGACATCTTCTATGATTGTGAGCCCCATTAATTATTTTCAAACCTGAGCAAATTAGTTGAAGTTGGACAAGGAAGACAATATAATGATTTATGCTTGGGTATATTTGTATAGAAGTTATATTGTTATGGATCCTCTAACATATGCTGCTTGCTATTTAGAATCCTTTGCTAGCCAAAATATCTGTACTAAGCGGGAATACTGCTTGTGCATCCAAATTCCTTGAACCAAGTTTCTTCCATGAGTGTCCACCACATCTACCTATATGCGGTATTTACCTGTCGTTCCAAGTAAATTTGCATGTGCCCAACTCTAAACCTTCAAATAATAATCTGTTTGTATGCCCGAATCGCTCATGTAGCGACTAGGGGCTAGCAGTATCTTCCATGCTAGGTGGGTTATTCTCACGATGAGTGGACTCCGCTCACCATTCACGAGAAAATGACTGGTAACTGGGATGCCCAGTCCTATGATCAAAAGATCAAAAACAAATTCACAAATAATTTAAACAAAACTCCCCCAGGATTGTTGAAAGTTGGACGACACCCGTTGTTTCGGACAAGCCGTGGAGTGTGATTGTCGGTGGAGGGGGAGTAAAATCTTTACCTTTATGTTTGGGAACCGCCTATAATCACTACAAAAAAAAGACACTTCCGTGATGATACGTGTTTGTCACAGTAGGTCACGTTTTCTGTCATGCATGTACATCCATGACAAATTTATGACAGAATCAAGATAGTCATACCTGTGCTGTCGTAGAAGTGTTCCATGACATAGCCAAAATTATCATCACGGAAGTGTCCACTTCCATGACGATAAATCGCGCGTCACAGAAGTGCTTTCGTCAAGGGTGACCGACACGTGGCATCCACCGTAACGGAACGCCGTTAAGCTATCAGGTCGGGTTTTGGATCCGATAACCCGTTAACAGCCTCGACCAATGGGGATTTTCCATGTGTAAAATCATCATTGGCTGGAGGAAATATGTGTCGGCTCACCGTTGGGACAGATGTCATCCGCTCATTGGACCGAAGGCGCCTATGATACGGCGACATGTGGCACTGCCCAACAGAGGCCCATTCCTGTGAAAAGGCCGGCCCGTTTGACTTGGTCAAAAGGTGGCGGGCCGGCCCACGGAAAGCCTGTTAACGGCCTGTTCGCATATAGCCCATTTACAGCCCGCTAACACTACACCATGGCCAAAGTTTAGGGGCAATTAACTGCCGGGAATGATCCAGTATTGGAGGCAATTAACTGCCGGGAATGCTCTATTTGCCAAGCAAGACTATGTCAGTCAAGTTAACTGCCGGGAACGGTAGTTATAGACAGGCATAATAACTGCCGGCCTCTTCGAGGTCAGCCCAATTGCCGCGAACTCTAGTTGAGGGCAAATGGACTGCTGGTAACCAAGTTGGCGGGGACGGCCCAAGAAAACGCGCGCAGTCGGGGGAGAGCGAAAAATTAGAAGGCACTGGAAGCCCACGCGGCCTTATCTTTTCCCTTATCCACATATCTCCTCCGCCACTCTCCCTCCCTCCTCGTAAGCCGCCGCACTGCATCTCGCCTTCGAGGTCGGCAACCCTAGCGCCGCCGCCGACTCGCCCGCGTCAAGCGTCCTTGCCGCCCGCCCAGCCTATCGCCGCCGGCGGCTCACCCGCATCCTTGCCACCCTGCTTCCATCCCCTTCGTCACCCTGCCGTCGCCCTCCCCATGCACGCCTCTACACAGCGCCGCCGCCCCCAAATCTTGTACTCGTAGAGCCGGACGCCACCAAATCTCGTACTCGCGCTGCCCCACCCACACCTCCGAGACACGCCGCCGCCAATCCCCATCCACACTGCACCGGCATCCATCACCCTGAGCCGCCGCCTCCCATCCCCATCTCCTTCCACGCCGCACCAGCATCCCCAGTCCAGCGCCGCCACCCCATTCCCCAATCCCTATCCCCGCCCCTGCTTCGCCTCACAGTGCAGCCCGGTGTGACAGCTCCTCTGTTCGTTCGTGCTACCACCTGGTGCAATTGCCACTGCTGTTCGTCTGTTGCTGCTGCTCCTCTGTTCTGCCCTCTGCCACGGCTTCAACTTGTGTTCGTCAACTGAAGCAGCAGCAGCAGCAGCAACAGCTAGCCTCAGTCGCACATAGAGGCTGCAACTGAGCTCTTTTCTCTGTTTGTGGTCGGTCTTTACAGGTATGCATTTAAAGCCATGTTTTGTAAGATCATTCTCTATTGCGCTCTATCAAATTATCTAGCAAATTGTCACATTAGCCTTCAGATCTAGCAGCCTGGCATTGATATGCTCCAAATAACAGGTTTCTGACTAACTAGTAAGAGAAGATCTAAACCTTCTGATCTGTTTTTGCAACAACAATATGCAAAGAGAATTTGCAGCAGATCATGCTTGCACATATAGAAAAGAATAAGCAACTGTTGGCAACAGAAATATACAACTCACAAAACCTCTATTGTGATCTCATAAATACTTAGTTATGTAAATTCCACAACAAGGAGTATAGTGCAGATGAAGTAATATACGACCTACATATGCCAGTATGCATGTCAGGATTAAAGGAATAAAACTGAAAATTAAACTTGTTACCAACATGTATGCCATATTCTGGTTAACCAAGTCCTAGGCCTTCCTGAAGGTAGTGTTAAGTAGGATGAGCTGCATGATGAACACACAGATAGAATAGGCTAACAAAAAATAGATGATGGATAGATAATTGCAGGATAATTGTTGATTATTCTTCACCCATGCTAATTATGTTTGGATGGTTTGCAGGTTAACCAGCCTAAACTGATCTTGAAAGACAAGTTTTGAGATCAAAGTTGGCAAGGGAAGAAGTATCAAGCTGCAACCATCAATAACCGAAGAAGTGCCCTTGCAGCCTTTTGTGAGTCTTATCATAACTGAGAATTTGATTTTTATATATCACTGTGTGGTTTCTTTTGACTATATTTTGAATATATCGTGATTTGTTTCTATCGTTACATGGTAATTGTTTGACTATATTTCGAATACTTGGAAGGTTGCTTTGGTTTGTAATTATGATTTCAATGCCTTGGTTCTGTAAAAAAAATACTGATTTGTGTTGGCTTGCGATATTTAGGCAAGGGTCGAAATTTAGTACAAGCAAACCGTAATGGACAAGAGTTTCAAAATGATGAGGTTGAAGATGAGGACATATTTGAGGTACTTGATGAGATACCAGAAATGCTCCAAGATATAGGGCATGAATTCGGTTAAGTTGGGGACGATGGTGGGAATGATGGTGACCTAAGGGAAGATGGAAGTGATCTAAATATAGAGGCTTTTCACCAATTATTAGATGATGCAGATGCCAAACTTTATCCCAGGTGCACAAGCTTCTCAAAGCTACACTTTGTAGTTAGATTAATCCACACCAAATTTCTTGGGGTTGGAGTGATAAGAGTTTTAACATATTGCTAGAGCTGCTTAATAAGGCCTTTCCAGGGGACTCGCCGACCATGGTTCTCAATGGTGATGAAAAATGATGCTATTTTGCAATGCCCTTATGGGAATGTGAGGACCATGGCCAATGCTCTCGGGCGATCTATTGCATGACCTTGTAGATATTTTAAACTTCTTTCTAATCATGTCTATTTCAGCAATTGTAGGTTTCTCAAATTGCTTCCTGTTGATAATCCTATGTTTGCAGATTGGGGTGTTCGTAAAGTTATGCAGAAGCAACCATGGCAGCCCATAGCAGTTCCCACAGCTAGAAGGTATTGTATCTTCTTAGAATTTTGGAATATTATACTAAAGAAAAGATATGTTTCTCCTTTCACATACTGATGACTTATTATTTTTCTGAATGAAGCATGTGCTTGAAAGTAGGAACCTACAAGTTTCTTATTTCCTCCTTAGCAACTAGTACTTTTTTTGGTTTTCCCAGTAGATAAAAAATGTGCCTACTTTCAAACATATGCTTAAGTCCTTCTATTCTGAATCACAACCAGCAACTCTGTTTTTTGTTTCTTAAATAATTCTGCAGCTACTACTTAATCTTTCCACAGACATTTATGTGCCTGCAAACTCTTTTCCTGAAACCAAGTGCAAACTTAATCAGTGGGCTGTTCACTTGGTATACATTCTCATAACTATTGATGACTATCCCAAATTATTAGGGCCCCAATTTTGCACGTAATAGTAATCCTGACTCCTGACTAGTATTACTAGTGACTATCCTAATGGCTACTCAATAAACTTGACAAGTTACTAGCTTGGGGATCACCCTCAAGGCCTCAACCAACCATCTGGTTATTTACCCTAAAACCCATCTGTTTATTTAGTCGCCGTTTTTTCTGTAATATAGTTTCCTTTTCTGCAATTTCTTCTAGCACTAGAATGTATTACTTTTGAGTTACAGTGAAAATCACTTTTTGATAGAATGTAGTTATTCAAACAATTGCACTGCCAACGTGATATATATTATAAAGTTTGCTTTCTAATTTTGAATGACATCGAGGGCCTAAGTTCTGATTTTGCACTTGGCCCCTGTTTTTGAATGTTTTGTTTACTTCACAGCAATCAAGAGAAATTATACTACACCAAAAGATGACAATTGGTATATATTTATAGTGATAGGTTACATTGATTTTCCTGATGATTCATACATAGTGCACAATCTGTTCATATGAGTACATCCACACATTCTTTCTATGCCTTGTGCAATGCAAAGTACAGGGTAACACACATGTGTCTTTTCGTTTGGATGAGTTGATTTTCTTTTTCAACCCATGCAACTTCTATGTTTGGAAGATGTGTTCTTCCGAGCTGATCTATTTGGCCATTACCTTTTTCTTTACAGGTCACCAGCATAATGCCTTTGCATTCACAAGTTTCAAGAGGTGTGTTTGGTGAGGCTAAAAGGATCTTATGCTGGGATATGTTTCTACCTAAAACCTATTTTGCACTTTTGTCTATGATGTAATACTTTGACTTATGAACCTACAACTGTATGCATTTAGACCTGATGGATGGTTGTGCTTTTGGCTGTCCTGGACTTGTGAACCTATATATGTATGGATTATGTATGGATGGAGACTTGTGAATCTATGGATGATGGATTGCTCATAAGTATATGCATGCATGTGTGTTTTATATATACATGGCACAAAATGGACTTTAGATAATAGCTGTTGAAATACATGTATGGGAGACTTGTGTGGCTGCAGCGAACTCAAATCCAGGCAGAAGAGCTGCCGGGAAATCTTCTAACTGCCCTGAATTGTCAGCCTGCCGGGGAAGAGCAGTATGCCGGTAATAATTCTAACTGCCGGCAATGGTATGAATATGAAGGGCAAAGCATCTGCCGGGGTTCACACTAACTGCCGGGAATTACTTTCCCCGACGGGACTTTCAAGGGCGGTTTGTAATTGCCGGCAAAAAACTTTCCCGGCAGTTTGACTGCCTCCAATGGCTACTTTTCCCGGCAGATGTTCTGACCCCTATTCTTTGGTCATGGAATAGTGTAACCTAGGGCCTGTTACGCCCTATCCGAATTAGGCCCAGTAGCGTCATCTGGGCCGTCCAATATGATTCAGCCCGTTTTAACTTCCGGCCCATGTGTGGCCCATGACTTCTTTCGGCCCATATGAGGACCTTTGTAACTCTTGGCCCATTAACGGCCCGTGGTGAAACTGGCCCGTAATGAACAGTGTATCACTTTATACCCATTAACGGCCCGTTATTCCATTGGGCCGTTTCCAGCCCAAGTTATCTTTCGGCCTTCTCAGGGCCCATTGATTCTTGGGCTCATTTGCAGCATTCGGTGACATACGGCCCGTTACTGTCATTTTCTGCTTGTGGGCCAAATTCAGCCCGTCGTTATAGTCGGCCCGTTTGCGGACCGTTAATACGTTGGGCCGTTTTCATGTCAAAAAAACCCGTTGGCTGTTTTCATAGAGTTATCAAATACGGCCTATTAACGGCCCGTTATGGTCCACGAATAGTACGGCCCATGATTGGCGAAATGATGATACGTCCCGTAGAAGGCCCATGGATCCTACGGCCCGTATGAGGCCCATGGATAGTATGGCCCGTAGAAGGCCCATGGATCGTACGGCCCGTAGAAGGCCCATGGACCCTATGGCCCGTAGAAGGCCCATGGACCCTAAGGCCCGTATAGAAGGCCGATGGATCCTACGGCCGGACGAAGGCGCATGGACCATACGGCCTGCAGGAGGCCCATGGTTACAACAGTCCGTGTGTTGCCATGATTATTTTGGCCTAGTTACCAAAAATAGGCTATTGTGGCCACTAGAAAAAAACAGAAAAAGAACTGCAGTGACTACAAGCAAACAACTAAACAAGTCAATAAGGAAATAAATAAGCAGGCAATTAACGCTAGCCTATTACCACTATTACACATATTACATCCACTGGGCATCAAAGTTCGCCACCAGTGCAAATATAGGGAACAAAGCAGCACATTACATACACTGGCCGTCAAAATTGGCCACCAGTGCAAATAAACGCGGCAGCAAAACAAGAGCATAACTGAAACAACTTCAGAAGAGCTCAAGAAACGTTATCCTGGGTATCCACCATGCTGGCAATAAGCTTAGCAAGTTGATTAGCTTTGTCCTGTTTGGCGCTAAAATCCTCCAACGCTTGCTATTGCACCAGAAAGTATGCATCTGAATGCTCTAGGGACTTCCGCAATCCTTCCACTTCTTGTCGCAGCACAGCTGATCGATGTCTTTCAACTTGTAGTTGAGACTCAAGAAACCGAACTGATTCAGACAGTGAGTTTGAATAGCTTGTGCAAGCGGTAGTGGCCAGTAACTCGAACACTAAACCAAGACAGGACTTTGGGGTTGTCTCGCTGTCTTCAAGATAGTCTTCCTTAGCTGTTTTATCAGCTTTGTTGGAGACCAACAAGGATGTGTCACTATCCTGAACCTTATCTGCATTACTTCCTTTACCATTGCTTAATAAGGCACTCTTCCCCAATATTCTATCAGCATTCTAAAAGAAGAAACAAGCAGACACATAACAAGTTTAGCATGTACTAGTATATGAAACTCATTTCGGTGAACCAGTTCATTAGTAAGGTGGACAAGATTAAACTACCAAGTCTTCTATTGCCAAGTACTAGTACATAATAAAAGCATCAAATAAACATATATCTATGTCCTATGGTCACTGCATTGTCTTGCCAAATCAAAATAGAGACACGGTTCAAATCATATCAGTTCAAGACAAAGCAGCAGTGAAAGAATACAAAGCGTGGGAAACTACACGGCACAACAAGATTTCAGATGGGTACCACGGGTCTACATGTACAACAACACTATTGGCTCTGTTGTGATGCTAGTAATGTGCATGATATGAAAGTCAACTGTATACACAATTGAAATTGAAATCAACAGAGCTATTGATAAGAGCAAACCTGTTAAAGAAACATGCGTGAACATACCTGCTGTGCCATTGGAGTTTCGATTGGATTCTTCAATTTAAAAATAAGTTTGTATGAGTAAATACAGTGATACAAGAGCAAAGAAATCGTAGTTAAAAAAGGCGCGCCTAAGCGAGCGCTTAAGCGCGCCTAGGCTCTAGGCGTTGGCAAAACGCATTGCGCATAACTACGCATAATCTGTGCATAACTGCGCATAAGCATGCGCTTTGGTCAGTAAAGCGCAAGGCGGTGGCAAAACGCACAATTAACGCCTAGCGCTTTTTTGAACTATGATAGCAATGGAATCTTAAATTAGAACAATTGTTCTTCAGGTTTAGGCACTTGTTCTACATGAATAGAGTACAGTAAGACGCAAGAATATAATACTTAAAAATAGAAAATGAGCTCATAGACCTTACCACATTCTTGGTTCGGGACAAGTACAGAACAAGGCGTTCCCAGTCATCGTCCAGTAAATTTGTCTCAGGAGAACGTAAGGGAATTTGATGAGTTTCTTTGCCGGTGAAGTACGTTTTCTTCAGGTAATTCCGATACTGCCACCAAGCATTCTTGAAGATAGCAGAGGTATTAGCACAGGTTACCTCATCCTGAGTTTCCAAATCGGTCCTTCTCTATAGAGAAAAATGGGAAAATTTGCTGTATTATAACCATCATGGAGGTAGGATGTATGGGACGAAGCAAAGTAATTGCCATGAATAACATTACTTACACATAACTCCTGGACAAACACCTGCAACTGGCATTTTCCTTCATCTTCAGTATAATATTTCCAAGATGGGAAGATACGCACATATGATTTAACAACATCAAATGCGATAGATGCTAAACTACGACTAGCTGGTTGTGCTTCATCCAAAGGAATAGGCGTACTAACTGGTGGAGTTGGGGTTCACCGTGATAGTACTGGCCCTTTGGGCACTGGAGCTGCCATACTAACTGCTCTTGTTTGGGAGCTCTGTGGTGGAGATGGTGCTGTGTCAACAGGAACTGTCGGCTGGGGTTGGGGTTAGATTGGGTGAAGCTGGTTCTCTGTCCATCGCAGTAGGGGTACAATCTGCGAGAGTTTGGGTTATGTGTGGTAGGGCTGGTTCTTGTGCATGTACAACTGGGGTGCTATCTCCACCAAGAGGTAGCACTGTTTTATTTGAAGACCGTGTTTTTAGTCCGCTAGATACTGGCATCACCCGCTCCAATTCAAATGGCTACAGGAAACATAGTTGAATGTACAGACATTGTATGAGAGACAGATGCAATAGATAGTGTGGAAAAAAGAGGGCATGAAATAGTTGACATGTATATTGTTTAACTAAAACGGATAGCATGACATAAATTCACATATATGATGTCTATCTAAACTGGATAGCATAGCATAACATAATTCAAAGATATGATGAATAACTAAACAGGATCGCATGACATAATTCACCTACATGTTATCTAAGTAATCAGGATCGCATCATTTAATTCACATATGTGATTTATATGCTAAACAGAGGGCATTCGATATGATGTCTGAACTAAGAACATGGTGTTGAATATTGTGTATATGATGTCTAAACTATGCAATGCAAGATACCGTATGCATGATATGAGCAGTATAACCGTGCCAAGTTAGAGCATACACCTCAGTGGGGGAATAGGACTGGTCATCTGTCTCTGAATCCATCTCTGAGGAGCTATCGGGACCCAACAAGAGATCTGCTTCGACAGGTAGCACTGTCTGCTCTGAAGGCCTTGTTTTCACTCCAGATTTTTCCATCTCCCACCCAAATGGCTGATTCACAGGAAGAGTAGTTTAATGTACAAACATTGTCGACAAATGGAAATGTAATGAAGAAAAGGATGGGCAAGATATCATTCAAATATATGATGCCTGGTTAAACAGGATGGCATTGCACATTTCACATATATTATGGCTGGCTAAAAGACATGAGACTGCATAATTCCCATATATGATATAGAAACTAAACAGGTGGCATTACAGAACATGTCTAAACTAAGCAGATGACATATATGATGTCAAAAGTAGGCACTGCAAGGCAACATATGCATGATATGACTAACATCATCATGCCAAGGTAGAGCAAACACCTTGGGGGGTAAATAGGAGTGGTCAGCGGTGTCTGAATCCGCCTCAAAACAGATATCTTCCTCTGGATTACAATCTGGAGAGGGGTGGGGAGGGTTTGCCATTGAACCCACCATGGAGCAATGTCTGCATGACATTGTATTGCCGCGCAAAACTCTTCTCTTTTTCTCTACATGTTCAGCATGACTGTGTACAATATCTGACATGCATACGAAAAAAATATGGTGAGATTATGTAAGGAGAGCATGCAGAAATTTAGAGTGATGGTAACAACCAGTGGATCGACGTTTTTCCGTTGAACCAAAATAGCCCTAATGGATCGACGTGAATGTATAGTAATAAGTGATGCAACAAGTGTACAACCTCTTTGCCGTAGCCGTGTCGACCTCAGCATCATTGGGTTGGTTGCTGAAGCAGTTGAGGCAGAGGTGGCTGTCGGAGGTGTGGAGGAAGATCTGAGGAATCTGTAGACGGCGTCCAGGGCACTGCTCTGTTGTGATGGATCGTTCTATCGTTGGAGCAGCTCCGGTGAGCCGTAAGACGTCAAGGCTGAAGCAGCACAAGACAAACATCGTCAATCTCAAGTGGGATTCTAATGGCATCTCCAATAGATGATGTAAAATGGATGTAAAATTAACATCACCAAAAACCACCTGACTACAACAGATGAGGTAAAAACTGTTGACTCTGGACTTAACTGTCGAAACTGAAATTTACTGTGGAATCTGAATGCTACTGTCGAAACTGAACGCAATGGTAGTAGAGAGGCACTTGACATGTAGTTTAGGGAGGGCCTGCAGTTCATCTTCAACCTGCACCCCCCTGAGCCGCCAGCCACCACCGGCCGAACCGCCGGCCCCAGCGCCGCCTCACCGCCTCGAAACAACTCGCCACCGCCACCACGGCCAGCCCTCTAGGCCCCCCGCCCCCACCCTGAACCCTAAGATAGATAGTGGGGTACCTCTCCGGCGAGCCCCCGTCCCTGCTGCGGGTGGTTCTTCCTTAACTCCGACGAGCCCCCCCAACCCCTGAAAATCGACTGACCCAAAAGTCGATTCAGTCGACTGAAGTGTGGCTTAATCGGAGTAGAGCAGCAACACGAGCGAGGGGGAGAGCAGCAGCAGCAGCTGGGCGAGCGAGCGATCGAGCGAGAGCCGGAGCAGCAGCAGCAGTGTGAGCGAGCGAGCGAGAGCCGGAGCAGCAGCAGATCCGGCTGGTATGGACGCCACCGCCGAAGGGGCCTCGCACTGGGGGAGAGCCGCCATGGAGATGTCGCCCGCGGCGCCGGCTTCAAGGTAGCCGCTCCATGGGGGTGCGGGATGGAGCATCGTCGGCGCCGGGATGTCGAGTTAAGGAGAAGGTGCGATGCGATGAGTGTACAACCTCTTTGGTGGCGCCGAGTAGGCCTCGGCTTCGTCCGAGGAGTCAGTGAGGATGTTGCGGTTCCGATGGAGCAGGTTAAGGCGGCGCTGTGGGGATGGAGCAGCCGCGATAGACGAGGCGATCATCGGAGCAGCTCCTTGGAGGTGGAGGACGGGGCGGCTGAACCGGCGGGACGGCGAGATGGATGACGGATCCTCATCCGGGGAGGTGGACGAGGGACGTCGAGCTGTTGCGGTGGACGACGTCGTCGGGGAAGAGGCTCCGGCTAGGCAGCGGTGATGTGGCGGACGGAGGAGGGTGGGGTTTCGCGGCTGGAGCGGAGAGGTTATGGTGGCCTGGGATTTCGAATGGCGAAAAGGGGGCGATGGGAGGGGGTGAAGCATGACTTAGGGACGCGCTTGTCCAAAATGTAGGGTGTGTTACAAAAGTACCCCCCACCGATTTGAACTAGCGGCCCTTTCGGCTCAGGGTTAGAAGGGGGATTTCGCGTGTCGGGATTTGGCAGCTGGAGGGAGTTTTCGCGCACGTTGTAATTTCGGGATAGCAAGGTGCGGGTTGTGAAGGCGCCAGTTTTGGGAGCACGATATCTGAATTTTCGGGATATAACAAGACGCGGGTTGAATTTTAGGGACAAGCCTAACGTGTAGTAATATTTTACTTGTACGTACCAAATCAATTCGCACTTCCCTCAACCAAAAAGAAAACGAAAAAAATAAAACTATTCACACCACACAAAGAGAGAGTCTTGCCCCGTTTTACTATACAAATGCTATTCAAAGCTACTCCCTCCTTCCATCTATATAGGGCCTAATGCGTTTTTCGATGCTAACTTTGACCAAATATTAGAGCAATGATATATGACATGCAACTTACACAAAGCACACCGTTAAATTCGTCTGTGAAAGGTTCTTTCAATGATATAATTTTCACATTGTGCATGTCATGTACTATTAATCTTGTCAATAGTCAAAGGCGGTCTTAAAAATGACATTACGCCCTATATAGATGGAAGGAGGGAGTATGAATCCATGTTATGTCCGATTAAAAAATTTCCTGTATAATGCATGTAACCTACTCATACCAACATTTTAGTGCATTCCAAATGTCTATACTATCGCTGCAATTCGAACTAAATTTGAATTCGTTTCTCTATTTCAATAAGAATCTACAATCATGATTGTTGCCAACTTCAACCATCACAGTTTCCTTGCTATCCGCCAGATATAAATCGGACGGCCTATAATGCAGGATGGCAGGCACACCATCATCAACAACTCCATTTTTTATAAGAGTAGAGATAAAATATATTAAATGTAGTATAACATGTTCATAACCACACCATGTGTATCACCGTTATATATATTCACACATGCGTCGGTTTGAAACACTATGATAAATTCTTCAAATATCCGAATTCGCTTTTTATAATGAAGTATATATGATCTCTATTCATCTTTTACACCCACACAACCCTCTTATCTTTGTAGCTAGCCCTAACTTTCTCTTGTGCATGCACACGCCCGCATCCCTCTCACCCTCCCTCAGCATTCTCTAGCTCCATCGCGCAAATTCGTCTTTTCACTTTAGGTCGTTCACCCACGGTGTGTGTAGGCCCCCAGCTCCTTCTTTACGGCACACATCGATCGATATGCCTCTCTAGCCAGGTGTGCCTAGCACAAACACAAGCTTCCCCTCTTCTCTTGTCACCGTCCATGCCTCACTCCCACCACTCTTTTCATCGTTCTCGTACTCGCACACTCCTCCCCCCTCGATATAGTATGCCTCTCGTACCACCTCCTACATGCATCCCTCTCTCTCTATCCTTCTCCTCGTGCCTCATTTGCTTCTAACACACACATGCATGTATACCGATCGATCTCCCAACATATACCTAGATCGACTTTAACTACCCCTCCCCCATCGATCGACGTACCTCACAAGTTATGTCTCTCCTTTCTCTAACAAAGGGCGATTGATCTTCCTATGTAGTTACGTCTGCTTACCACAGCCACATCGTCCCCCCTCATCATTCGTGCATGCCTTCTGACCCGTCTCTCACACGCACGTGCATAGACAACAAGCAGCCATCTCCTCTCTTATTGATATTGCGGGCGTGCCCTCCGTTTGTCTAGCAAGCCTATCCCACCATTTGTTAGAAGCAACTCCACTACCACCCCCTCCAACACTCGAGCTCTGTCTCTCTCCCAACCTTATTCCTCTCCTGCACATATGCATGGATGCCGATCGATCTCCCTTAATACATGAGGCAGATCGATCTCCTTAATACATGAGGTAGGCCTCTCTCCTCCTCCACACATATACCAGCCATTGTACCTCTATAGTTAATTGGGCCTCCCTCTTCCCCCACCACACACCGATAGTCGAGCGCTGCAGGTAGGTATCCATGCCACAGAGACAAACTGCACATGTCCCATCTCACGTTCCAATAGGCCAGCCACTCTATATCTTTGACGTGGGCACACACAAATTCGATGGCACCCTTTATCGATCGCGCGCGCACACACACACACACATCATCCCTCTCTTCGATTCTATGGACACCTCAAGCCGATGATACCTCCACTCTCTTCCCGTGGATCGCCCCCTCTATATATATGTTATATCCAGGACTCTATTTCACACACATTGCATATGTTACATTTTTTGATTGACCCCCCCCCCCCAAAAAAACTCTCAAGAACCCACACACTATATCTCTCTAGGTTTGTATCTCTCTCACACAACCCCACGTAGGTGGTGTACGTATACAAGAAGAGAATAGGTGCACCGTGCACGTACTCACGCTTCGTGCCCAGCCACACCCGCGCGGGTACACGGTGGAGCTCATTTCTTTACGAAATGGCAGCCCACGTGCTAATTTGAACGCCTGTAGCGGTTGTTTACCTAGGGAGGTCGTGTACCACGCGTGCACGAAACAAAGTTCGACTTGACGCGTTGCCGCGTTATTTTTTAAAATAAAGTTATAGCGCTCAATGGCACGTACACAGAATATAAAACGATTTTTATGGAGAAAAAGGTAGTCCGCTCACTATATACAATGGAGCCTGCCTGCCTGGTTTGTCGCTCTTCAGAGTATCTCACACAAGGCTGCGGTGACCTCTCTCTCTCTCTCTCTCTCACCGTTGGTCACTAATCCGGCCGCATCCCGTCCGCCGGGGGAAAGGGAGTGCGGTGGCCTCTCTCTCTCTCACCGTTGGTCACTGATCCGGTCGCATCCCGTCTGCCGGGGGAAAGGGAGGAAGTGCATCGTTTCTCCGTTTGACGGTGCCGAGGCAGCACGTCCCGATCTGCGGTACACGCCGTTCTCTCTGACCAAGCTCCGGCGCGGCAGGGCCTACGCCACCTGCTTGCAGATTCCGCCCGCCGCCGCTCACCTAGTTACATCCCGACGACCTCCAGGTATCCCCTCCGGCCTTGCTCCACTGCCCGTCTTCCCACGTCGCTGCATGTGGATCTTCTATAGTTCTTTGCCCAAAACGTAGCTCATCCGGTGTACTTTCCATATTGCATTCTCGTCCTCACACCGTTTTAGACAAACACAACCGTGTTGTTATCTTCCCTTAGGACAAGGAATATGCTTCTTTTTTGTCGTCGCATGTGTCATCAACTGTTATTGGCTAGTAATTGTTTCCTTTCTACTCATTGCTATTGCGACCTTTTGGTGAACTGCACAAATCACTTTTTTCTTAAGAGTGTTTTGTGCAGTTATACTAAAATGTCACACGGGCAACGTCTCTACATTTCAGTGCGACTGCACAAAGGGAGATTGGTTTTTCTCTATCCTCCTCATCCAACTCCGAGCCTAATCTTCTCCAACTAGTTAGTCTTAAGAGAGACTGCAAAGGTGACCGGCTTCTATTTGTGTGTTTATTGTTTCATCAGCAGTCCTCTATTATCGTAATCACACTTAATATCTTTGGAACAGGGATGCTCAGCTCTATTTTAGTGGAACTGCACAAAATGATCGGAATGTTGCATGCTCCAGACAGCTACTTTTTTTTCCTAACATGCCTTGTTGATTTAGACAGAGCTGGGGGACGTTGCTGCCAATGAAAGCATGGATCAATTTTAATTTAACACCTTCTCACAACTCTGTCTTCAGTTGTGATGTAATTATTAGCTCTGATCTGCTAATAATTGACATGCATTAGCAAGGAAGTTAGTTTTTTATTGTTTCCGAAAGAGCATCGATGGCAAGACACGCGAAACAAAAGCTGAAAGCTCACACCATTGTACAATTTCATGTCGCTGGAAAATTATTTGTATAGTACGTCAATTATGTAAACAAATGATGGAAGCTTGATAGCATTGCCAGAAGCCTCTTCATCATCCGGGTCCATGTGCCATGCACAAAATTATACTCCTTCGTTCCTAAATATTTGTCTTTTTACAAATTTCAAACGGGCATATTTTAGAGTGTAGATTCACTCATTTTGCTTCGTATGTGTACTCCCTCCGTTCCTAAATATTCTATTCGTCTTTCTAGAGATTTCAACAAGTGACTACATACGGAGCAAAATGAGTGAATCTACACTCTAAAATATGTCTATATACATCCGTATGTGCCAGTCCATTTGAAATCTCTAAAAAGACAAATATTTGAGTAGTCACTCGTTGAAATCTCTAGAAAGACAAATACTCCGGAGTATATTTAACAACCGAGGGGGTAGTGCACAACCGCATGGGAGACTCAGCCCGGTCGTTGCGCCGCATTAATAGTGAGTAATGAGCAATCAAATCATAAGCCCCACCTTTCCCACTGTAAGTTGCTCTGAAGAAGCAACCATCAATACACTCTTCTTTGAATCCGCTCATACTACTCCATCCGTCACTGTTTATACAGCGCGCTTCAGAAAAAAGAAAAAAAATCTATGGGACCAAGGCGACTAGCGATCGGCCTGAAAAATAACATTGGTAGTTATAGCACGACGTCTATTACTAGAGGGAATAATGCGTACACACATGCATGCAGTGCTTCCACCCCGGGTACACACATGCATGCACTTACTCCACTCCGTAGTAGTACAGTACATGGAGAGAAAATTGTGGACTTGATTGCGGTTACCACGCCCTAATTAATTGAGCGTTAAACCAAATGCGTCTAAAGTCTCTCTGGTGGTGGAAATGCATTGAGAGAAATGCATCATAATGAAGCGCGCCCTGTAAACTGTGACGGAGGGAGGAGTAGTATGAAGGTGCAAAACCAAGTACGCGTATGGCCAGTCGGTCAACGCACCTCCTCTTGGCATATCACTGACATGTGGGACAGGAGTGTGAGCAAACCGATCTCAATTGACGACAAAGAGCCAACCCGCCGTTCCTTGAGAGAGACGAGGAGCGAGAACACACAGATGGGCTCGCACCGAGGCCAAGATATATTCGAGCATGGTTGGTTGATCGATATCATTCATTACATGTTGGGCTGCCGTTTTCTGCCCTTCTCCGGAATAAACGTGTACTTTATCAGAGATAAAAAATAAGAGTACAGACGCTCCACCATGCGGTTCTAGTAGTAGTACTACTCGTACTACTGCGCTTGGCTCTTCGCCTCTTCGTGAAGTCGAACAATGATGGTACTCCGCATGTTGGGTACTACAGTGTATGCCTCTGACAATCTGACACCGAATGGACTGATGCATGTCCACCGAGGGTAGGTTGCATTAGTCAAAAGGCGTAAGCGAGCTTCACCTTGTCCTGCAAGCTTCTCCTCGTTCTGCGAGTTGACGGGACACACCAAAAAGTAGTGCTAGTCCATACTCCCTCCTTTCCGGTTAATATGGCTTAATCTTTTTTGCGGGTAAATGAGAGAGCTTTATTCATATATAAGCATTCTTAGGACGATCAGCCAAGACACTGGTCACTAGGAAGCGAGGTACCCCGCAAAAAAAGAAGTAGGAAGCGAGGTGTTTCATCAAGCCAGCTCTCGGCCACATTCAAAGTGCAGTAAGCACGGTTCGCACGAAGATGCGCCGCAAGGTTTGCTGACCTGTTTACATGCTGAATAACAAAAAAAAGAGGAAATATTACCGAACGCTACTATTTGTAACAGGATATGAGCCAGAATTAAGCAAGAATTGTGGCGAGTGTTCCATGCAATCAACTTCCATTATCACATGCGAGAACCCTCGAAGAGAACCAAATGTGTTGAAGATTGCTTTATCACATTTTAAAATTATAATAAGAGTGCAGACGCTCCTCCATCCGGTTCCTAGTACTAGTATAGTACGTATACCTTTATAGACTATAGTAGTAGTACTAGTAAACTTTGCGCTTGGCTGTTCGCCTATTCGGGAAGTCGAACAATAATAGCACTAGTAGTATAGTGTATGCTTCTGGCAATCTGACACCGAATTAACTGTTGCACGTCCACCGCCTGAGCGAGGGAGAGCTTGCATTAGTCAAAAGTTTCTCCTTGTCCTGCGAGCCACCGCGCGCAAGCTTCTCCCGTCCTGCAACCTTCTCCTCGTTCGGCAAGTTGACGGGACACAGCAAAGTAATGCTAGTCCATACTGCCTCCTCTCCGGTTAATATGGCTTAATTTCAAACGAGATAAATACACTGTCTATCACTGTATATTTGTAAAAATACGGTCAGTGGACTTCATAATACGCTCATTGCGCTCAATATATATATTTTCCGGTGTTTATACGGTCACTAGCTCACCCTGACTGAGTATGTGTGTGCATGCACGTGTAGGTTGAGCACTTGAGCGTGACCGTGTGTGTTCCGTCGTGTGCTCGGACATGCATGCATTAGGGCGTCGCGCGCGTTTTTGCGTCCATGTGTACGTGTGAATGTTGCATACACGTAGGGGGAGTACGTGTAGGGGCCACTAAGGAGCAGTCAAACCACACAGTAAGTTAGTCGGAAGAAGCAACCATCATTTCACTCTTGAATGACACGTACGCAATATAAAATGGTTGATATGGAGAGAAAAAGAAAACCACTATATATACACTAGCAGGAGCCTAAGCTACAAGCCTGCTTGCTTAGGTTGCTCTCTTCACAAGCATAGAACGACGGGCCTGATCCCGCAGCTGGGGGAAGGGAACAATGTTCTGCGTAGACGCAGTCGACATCGGCGAGGGAGAAAACCCACAGTCGGTGCGTCCCAATCGGGGGTCACCGCGGTATGGGCCGATGCCGCGTCCCAACCGCCCTTCTAGCTACAGCCCGACGTCCCAGGTAGTCCGTCTTCCTTTTGGAGCCGGCTTGCTCCACTGCCGTAGCTCCATCTCCATGTCGATCTTTCTCTACTTCTACCGGCTTCTACTTGTGATGAGTTTATGTCTCATGAACTAGTGCCAGTACTATTATTCTAATCACACTTCTTCAATATCTTTGCCATCAGGGATGCTCAGGTCGATTTTAGTGGAACTGCACAAAAGCATCATATGATCCGAGGGTGCCAGCCGTCTTTCCTTCGACAGGTTCTACCTGGCCAAGAAATTAAATCATGTTTAGGGTTTAGGGTTTAAGTCATAGTGACCCCATCAGTAGTTTTTCTTTCGTACACGCTCTCACAACTTTTTTCTTTAGTTGTGAAGTAAATATTGGCTATGATATGTGAATCATTGAGATGCATCAACATGCGTGTTAGTTTTCCTTTGTATTTGATGGA
This sequence comes from Aegilops tauschii subsp. strangulata, assembly GCF_002575655.3. NCBI lineage: Eukaryota > Viridiplantae > Streptophyta > Magnoliopsida > Poales > Poaceae > Aegilops > Aegilops tauschii. Next base: position 495,730,599 of record NC_053039.3, read on the forward strand.
ATGTTGTAACGGGGCAACCTTGGAATAGGAATGAAAATGGAGTGGAAAGTTTCCGTTTTTCAGGAGAAAAATGGAAATGGAGAGAAACCAACATTTCGTTTCGTTGGATCGCGCCATCGAGCAAAACCAATGTTTAAATCACGTCTGTCGTGTTCGTGTCTCACCCTTCTCCACGGCTCGACCCCACACGGTCGCTCGGCATGCCACTCACCGCAAACCGAGTATACGATAACTTTCCCGCCTGCTTGTCGATGGATCGCGCCATGGAGTACTAGCACTACTGGAAGAGATTGACGAGTTGGGGGAGGACAGCTAGCTGTAGCACGGACTCCCAAGAACTTTTTACATGCATGTTGTAGCCGGCTATTGCGACCTTTGAACGCGGAGCAGCCGCGTGCACCCGGAAGCGGCGCGGGCGATGCTCTCTCGGTCGGCGCGCCGCTTCAATGCCGGCGCCAGTGAGAGGTCGCGTTCGCTCTGGCCGGGCATGAATGCGGCACTGACCGTTTCGGGCGGGAAGCACGCGCGGGTGATGAAGAGGGTTCGGGTAGGTCAGGACCGGCCGTGGCAGCGGTCCGGACGTGCGCAAACAAGAGATGTTGTACGTTAATATTGCTGCGTATATAATTAACAACGTAAATAATGTGCCAGTTGGACAAATATGATTGGAGATGGAGATGGAAATGGAATTTTACGTAAACACGAATATGCATGTCTATGTCTATGTGTGTGTGCGCGACGACTCTCGCGACCTGGAAGCGGGGGCGTGTTTTTGATCGAGTTTTCTTTCTTGGTACGTTACAAAATCAGTTTGTCTAATTCACATCTAGTTGTTATTTAAGGATATCACATCTAAGCTCCCACAAGTATATAATGTAGCAACAAGAAACAAAAAAATAGGAAAAAAATAGACCACAAACAGAGTGGACATCAACTTAGATGTGACATAACTATGTCACATCTAGATGTGACATAACTATGTCACATCTAGATGTGTCCTAGACAGACCCTTAAAAAATTGTCCGCCAGTTTTCGTTTCTTTTTTCCGGGAACGCGCGTATTCTATTTAAAACCACTGCTATGGAGAGATTTTTTTACTCCATTATAGCCTCTTGTTTGATAGAGTTTCTCGCGTCTCGCTCTCTCACCCTCTCCATATATGTTACACGCTGGAGGCTCAGCGTTCATTTGCTAGGGTTTGCTATATACACAGTCTCTCACCCTCTCTTCACCAGATCTAAACAAGACTGCGCTGGCCTCTTGTCTCTCTCCCCCCCCTCACAGCTGGTGAAGGAGGCGTCCGTATCCCGTCGCACCGGGAAGGGGAGGAGGTGCAGCGTTCACTCTATCGCCTTCGGCGAGGGAGGGAATCCACTGCCGGCTGCGCTATTCTCTTTCACCCAGCGCCTGTGTAGGAGGGCCACCGACCCCTTCTTCCTCGCTGCCGTACGTAGTGTGGGAAGATCCGGCCTCCCGCCGCACGCCTTGCCACATCCCGACGACCCTAAGGTATAAGTTTCTTTGAAACCGTCGTTGCTCTAGCTGCATGTGGATCCTTTTCGATCTGTAGTTGAATCTAGGTCTTGGTTCAAAGAGGAAAGAAGGGTGCGGTGGGCTGGAGCAAGAATCTAGGACGTGGTTCAATGAGGAAAGGAGGGGCGGAAAGTAGTATAGACTGGCTATCTAGCCGCTTTGTAGGTCGAAAAGGGAAAAAGGGGGTAACCCAGTACACACATCTGTAAGGAACCGATCTCTTTGTTGAAAAGGGAAAGAAACTGGGGGGTCGGGTAGTTTGTGCAGGACTAGATTTGCTGCCCTCACATAGGAAGAAGGTTCAAAGAGAACAAATATGGGACCAGTGCATATATGCTGCTTGGCTACATACTCTGCATCACCCATTTATACGTGTGGACGCACATGGTGCTGGCATGTCCCATACAACTATTTTGCTGTTGTTAATCTAAGAATGCCGCCGAAAAATTAAAGCAATGCCACTGTTAAAAGTAAATTACATTTTTTAACGAATGTTGTTTCAAGAGAATGTCTCTGTTAATATGAATCAATGCAGCCGTTTTAGAAATGCTACTATCCTACTTTGTTTTCCATCCAAGATAAGTTAGATGCTTCTTTCTGTCACCGTTTGTTTCACCCTCCTTTATCGGCAAGTAACTGTTTCCTTTTTTGCCTCTGTTAAAACAGGGCTATCGATTCAACTTGTTGCTATTGCGACATTTTGCTTCGCTACTCGAAACACTTACGTTTTAAGAGTGTTTTGTGCAGTTCAACTTGAATGTCACACCGGTGACTTTGCTTAATTTTGGTGGAACTGCACAAAAGGAGATCGAGATTTGTTTCCAGTCTTCGTGGCGAGTTGTTTCAAATCTTGGTCTCAACCACATGATGTGCAGTGTGCTTTGAGATGTTGTGCTACTTGTTTTGGTACTGTTTTAAATAAATGTTGAATTGAAGCTATTGTATTGCTGTCTTTTCCCATTAAGTAGTGAACAAAAATGGGACCAACCCAGACATGTTGCTTGTTGCTTTGTTACAACAAATTCAGCATCACCCCCTTTATAAGCCAGTAATTGATGCCACTCTCAGAATTAACTACTGAATCTTATTTCAAAACTGCAACACTTGTTAGGGATTGGCGGGATTACCATTTTTGTGGCCGCATGTTTCATCCTCCTTTATTAGCCAGTAATGGATTCCTTTTTTGCCTCTGTTTAAACAGGGATATCTATTCAACTTGTTGCTATGGCGACATTTTGCTTCGCTATGCGAAACACTTTGCTTGATTTCAGTGCAACTGCACAAAACGAGATTGGATTTCCTATTCGTGTTGGCAGATTCGTATTTTATCTTGTCCGTCTCATGAAAGGTCAGTACAGGCCTTCATCCACATGATTGTGCAGTGTGCTTTGAGATGTTGTGCTATTTGTATTGGTACTGTTTTAAATAAATGTTGAATTGAAGCTATTGTATTGCTGTCTTTTCCCATTAAGTAGTGAACAAAAATGGGACCAACCCAGACATGATGCTTGTTGCTTTGTTACAACAAACTCTGCATCACCCCCTTTATAAGTAGATGGAAGCACATACTGTTGTTGCGCCCACTCTCCCTGGAACTGTTTATGCTTTTCGTTAATCTAATGCCGCTGGTAAAATTAAGCAATGCCACTCTCAGAATTAATTAACTACTGAATCTTAGTTCAAAACTGCAACACTTGTTAGGAATGGTACTATCCTTCTTTGTAGTTCTTTCTACATGTTTAACCAAGGTATTGTTAAGATAATGTCTCTGTTAAAATGAATCAGTTGCATTGTTTTAGGAATGGTACTTTTCTGCTTTGTCGTTCTTTATACATGTTGAAACAAGGCATTGTTAAGATAATGTCTTAGTCAATATGAATGAATCACACTGATGGAGAATTGCTACTCTCCTGCTTTGTTTCCCATTAAGATAAAGTAGATCAGTAGATGCTTTTCTTCTGGGAGTACAAGTCATCAACCGTTATTTCTCAGTAATTGTTTCCCTTATACCTATTGTTGCTTACAGGGATATCAAAATTAAAGCTCGGTTTTATTCCGACTTCGATTTTAGTTGAACTGCACAAAAGGAGCCAATGTGTCCAAGGCAAACTGCTGCATTACTGGGTCCAGTTGGTCGTTCCACTTTGCAGAAAGAAGCAGTCACTGTTTGCGCTACATTACAGAAGGAATGACCGAGAAGCTTTACAGAGTATTATTAGACACCGGTGACATGACTAGTCTGCAGAGACCATTGGCAATTTAACAACACGTGGAGTGCCCTGGGCAAAAAGTGCCCAAACAAGTACAAGAAGCTACGACAGGACTCCACGATCATAGGCATTACATATTTTGAATGGGAAAAGCTCGTCAAAGTTTAATCATTGATGTTAGCAAGAAGACGTTAGTTTAATATATTGGATTTGGAAAACCTTGTCAAAATTTGCTCACTGATGTTAGCCAGAAGACATGCATTTGATATTTTTGAGTGGGACTGTTGGAAATATGCCCTAGAGGCAATAATAAATTGGTTATTATTATATTTCCTTGTTCATGATAATCGTTTATTATCCATGCCAGAATTGTATTGATAGGAAACTCAGATACATGTGTGGATACATAGACAACACCATGTCCCTGGTAAGCCTCTAGTTGACTAGCTCATTGATCAATAGATGGTTACGGTTTCCTGACCATGAACATTGGATGTCGTTGATAACGGGATCACATCATTAGGAGAATGATGTGATGGACAAGACCCAATCCTAAGCCTAGCACAAGATCGTGTAGTTCGTTTGCTAAGAGCTTTTCTAATGTCAAGTATCATTTCCTTAGACCATGAGATTGTGCAACTCCCGGATACCGTAGGAATGCTTTGGGTGTACCAAACGTCACAACGTAACTGGGTGGCTATAAAGGTGCACTACAGGTATCTCCGAAAGTGACTGTTGGGTTGGCACCAATCGAGACTGGGATTTGTCACTCCGTGTAAACGGAGAGGTATCTCTAGGCCCACTCGGTAGGACATCATCATAATGTGCACAATGTGACCAAGGAGTTGATCACGGGATGATGTGAGTTACGGAACGAGTAAAGAGACTTGCCGGTAACGAGATTGAACAAGGTATCGAGATACCGATGATCGAATCTCGGGCAAGTAGCATACCGATAGACAAAGGGAATTGAATACTGTTGGAAATATGCCCTAGAGGCAATAATAAATTGGTTATTATTATATTTCCTTATTCATGATAATCGTTTATTATCCATGCTAGAATTGTATTGATAGGAAACTCAGATACATGTGTGGATACATAGACAACACCATGTCCCTGGTAAGCCTCTAGTTGACTAGCTCGTTGATCAATAGATGGTTACGGTTTCCTGACCATGGACATTGGATGTCATTGATAACGGGATCACATCATTAGGAGAATGATGTGATGGACAAGACCCAATCCTAAGCATAGCATAAAAGATCGTGTAGTTTCGTTTGCTAGAGCTTTTCCAATGTCAAGTATCTTTTCCTTAGACCATGAGATCGTGCAACTCCCGGATACCGTAGGAGTGCTTTGGGTGTGCCAAACGTCACAACGTAACTGGGTGACTATAAAGGTGCACTACGGGTATCTCTGAAAGTGTCTGTTGGGTTGGCACGGATCAAGACTGGGATTTGTCACTCCGTGTGACGGAGAGGTATCTCTGGGCCCACTCGGTAATGCATCATCATAATGAGCTCAATGTGACTAAGGCATTAGTCACGGGATCATGCATTGCGGTACGAGTAAAGAGACTTGCCGGTAACGAGATTGAACAAGGTATTGGGATACCGACGATCGAATCTCGGGCAAGTAACATACCGTTTGACAAAGGGAATTGCATACGGGATTGACTGAATCCTCGACATCGTGGTTCATCCAATGAGATAATCGTGGAACATGTGGGAGCCAACATGGGTATCCAGATCCCGCTGTTGATTATTGACCGGAGAGGCGTCTCGGTCATGTCTGCATGTCTCCCGAACCCGTAGGGTCTACACACTAAAGGTTCGGTGACGCTAGGGTTGTAGAGATATATGTATGCGGAAACCCGAAAGTTGTTCGGAGTCCTGGATGAGATCCCTGACGTCACGAGAGGTTCCGGAATGGTCCGGAGGTGAAGAATTATATATAGGAAGTCAAGTTTCGGCCACCGGGAAAGTTTCGGGGGTTACCGGTATTGTACCGGGACCATCGGAAGGGTCCCGGGGGTCCACCGGGTGGGGCCACCTATCCCGGAGGGCCACATGGGCTAAAAGTGGAAGGGAACCAGCCCCTAGTGGGCTGGGTGCCCCCCCATGGGCCTCCCCCCATGCGCCTAGGGTTGGGAACCCTAGGGTGGGGGGACTTCCCCTTTACCTTGGGGGGCAAGGCACCCCTTTCCACCCCTTGGCCGCCGCCCCACAACCCTAGATGGGTTTTGGCCGGCCCCCCTCCCAAGGGGGCCTATATAAAGGGGGGGGGAGGGAGGGCAGAAACCTACAGCCTTGGGCGCCTCCCTCCTCCCCTGCAACACCTCTCTCTCTCTCGCAGAAGCTTGGCGAAGCCCTGCCGGAGACCCGCTACATCCACCACCACGCCGTCGTGCTGCTGGATCTCCATCAACCTCTCCTTCCCCCTTGCTGGATCAAGAAGGAGGAGACGTCGCTGCACCGTACGTGTGTTGAACGTGGAGGTGCCGTCCGTTCGGCACTCGGTCATCGGTGATTTGGATCACGGCGAGTACGACTCCGTCATCCATGTTCATTGGAACGCTTCCGCTCGCGATCTACAAGGGTATGTAGATGCACTCCTTTCCCCTCGTTGCTAGTAGACTCCATAGATGCATCTTGGTGAGCGTAGGAAAATTTTAAAATTATGCTACGATTCCCAACAAATACGGGATTTTGATTGAATCCCCGACATCGTGGTTCATCCGATGAGATCATCGTGGAACATGTGGGAGCCAACATGGGTATCCAGATCCCGCTGTTGGTTATTGGCCGGAGAACGACTCGGTCATGTCTGCATGGTTCCCGAACCCGTAGGGTCTACACACTTAAGGTTCGATGACGCTACGGTTATAGGGAATAGATATAAGTGGTTACCCGAATGTTGTTCGGAGTTCCGGATGAGATCCCGGACGTCACGAGGAGTTCCGGAATGGTCCGGAGGTAAAGATTTATATATATAGGGAGTATGGTTTTCGCCACCGGAAGTGTTCCGGGCATCACCGGTAGTGTACCGGGACCACCGGAGGGGTCCGGGGGTCCACCGGAGGGGCCACGGGCCCCGGAGGCATACATGGGCCAAGTGTGAGAAGGGACCAGCCCCTAGGTGGGCTGGGGCGCCTCCCCACCAAGGCCCATGCGCCTAGAGAGAAGAGGGGGCAAACCCTAGGGCAGATGGGCCCTAAAGGCCCATGCCTGGTGCGCCTCCCTCTCCCCCCACTTGGCCGCCACCCCAGATGGGGATTGGGGCTGCCGCCACCCCTAGGGAGGGAACCCTAGGTGGGGGTGCAGCCCTCCCTCTCCCCCTATATATAGTGGAGGCAAAGGGGCAGCCCTACGCACGAAGTTCTTCTTCTCTTGGCGCAGCCCTTCCACTCTCCCTCCTCGTCTCCCGCGGTGCTTGGCGAAGCCCTGCGGGATTGCCACGCTCCTCCATCACCACCACGCCGTCGTGCTGCTGCTGGATGGAGTCTTCCCCAACCTCTCCCTCTCTCCTTGCTGGATCAAGGCGTGGGAGACGTCGCCGGGCTGCACGTGTGTTGAACGCGGAGGCACCGTTCTTCGGTGCTTAGATCGGAATCAACCGCAATCTGAATCGCTACGAGTACGACTCCTTCATCCGCGTTCTTGCAACGCTTCCGCATCGCGATCTACAATGGTATGTAGATGCACTCCCCTTCCCCTCGTTGCTAGATTACTCCATAGATTGATCTTGGTGATGCGTAGAAAATTTTGAATTTCTGCTACATAACCCAACAGTGGCATCATGAGCTAGGTCTATGCGTAGTTTCTATGCACGAGTAGAACACAAAGTAGTTGTGGGCGTAGATGTTGCCTATTCTTCTTGCCGCTACTAGTCTTATCTTGTTTCGGCGGCATTGTGGGATGAAGCGGCCCGGACCGACCTTACACGTACGCTTACGTGAGACAGGTTCCACCGACTGACATGCACTAGTTGCATAAGGTGGCTAGCGGGTGTCTGTCTCTCCCACTTTAGTCGGAACGGAGTCGATGAAAAGGGTCCTTATGAAGGGTAAATAGAAATTGGCATATCACATTGTGGTTTTACGTAGGTAAGAAACGTTCTTGCTAGAAACCTATACAAGCCACGTAAAAACTTGCAACAACAATTAGAGGACGTCTAACTTGTTTTTGCAGCATGTGCTATGTGATGTGATATGGCCAAAAGGATGATGAATGATATATGTGATGTATGAGATTGATCATGTTCTTGTAATAGGAATCACGACTTGCATGTCGATGAGTATGACAACCGGCAGGAGCCATAGGAGTTGTCTTTATTTTTTGTATGACCCGCGTGTCATTGAATAACGCCATGTAAATTACTTTACTTTATTGCTAAGCGCGTTAGCCATAGAAGTAGAAGTAATCGTTGGCGTGACAACTTCATAAAGACACAATGATGGAGATCATGATGATGGAGATCATGGTGTCATGCCGGTGACGAAGATGATCATGGTGCCCCGAAGATGGAGATCAAAGGAGCAAAATGATATTGGCCATATCATGTCACTATTTGATTGCATGTGATGTTTATCATGTTTTGCATCTTATTTGCTTAGAACGACGGTAGTAAGTAAGATGATCCCTCACTAAAATTTCAAGAGACGTGTTCCCCCTAACTGTGCACCGTTGCGAAGGTTCGTTGTTTCGAAGCACCACGTGATGATCGAGTGTGATAGATTCTAACGTTCGAATACAACGGGTGTTGACGAGCCTAGCATGTACAGACATGGCCTTGGAACACATGCGAAACACTTAGGTTGACTTGACGAGCCTAGCATGTACAGACATGGCCTCGGAACACAAGAGACCGAAAGGTCGAACATGAGTCGTATAGTAGATGCGATCAACATGGAGATGTTCACCGATGATGACTAGTCCGTCTCACGTGATGATCAGACACGGCCTAGTTTGACTCGGATCATGTATCACTTAGATGACTGGAGGGATGTCTATCTGAGTGGGAGTTCAATAATCAGATGAACTTCATTATCATGAACATAGTCAAAAGGTCTTTGCAAATTATGTCATAGCTTGCGCTTTAGTTCTACTGTTTAAGATATGTTCCTAGAGAAAATTTAGTTGAAAGTTGATAGTAGCAATTATGTGGACTGGGTCCGTAAACTGAGGATTGTCCTCATTGCTGCACATAAGGCTTATGTCCTTAATGCACTGCTCGGTGTGTTGAACCTCAGCGTCGTCTGTAGATGTTGCAGAACATCTGTCATACACGTTTTGATAACTACGTGATAGTTCAGTGCGTAATGCTAACGGTTTAAGATTGTGGCACCAAAGACGGTTTTTGAAACGTCGCAGAACATATGAGATGTTCCGAAGACTGAAATTGGGATTTCAGACTAGTGCCCACGTCAAGAGGTATGAGACCTCTGACAAGTTTCTTAAGCCTGGAAACTAAGGGAGAAAAGCTCAATCGTTGAGCATGTGCTCAGATTGTCTGAGTACTACAATCACTTGAATCGAGTGGGAGTTAATCTTCCAGATGAGATAGTGATGGTTCTCCATAGTCACTGCCACCAAGCTATTAGAGCTTCGTGATGAACTATAACATATCAGGGATAGATATGATGATCCTTGAGAAACTCGCGATGTTTGACACCGCGAAAGTAGAAATCAAGAAGGAGCATCAATTGTTGATGGTTAGTGAAACCACTAGTTTCCAGAAGGGCAAGGGCAAAAGGGATACTTCATGAAACAGCAAATCATTTGCAGCTCTAGTGAAGAATCCCAAGGTTGAACCCAAACCCGAGACTAAGTGCTTCTGTAATGAGGGGAACGGTCACTGAAGCAGTACTACCCTAGATACTTGGTAGATGAGAAGGCAAGCAAGGTCGACAGAAGTATATTGGATATACGTTATATGAATGTGTACTTTACTAGTACTCCTAGCAGCACCAGGGTATTAGATACCGGTTCGGTTGCTAAGTGTTAGTAACTCGAAATAAAAGCTGTGGAATAAACGGAGACTAGCTAAAGGTGAGATGACGATATGTGTTGGAAGTGTTTCCAAGGTTGATGTGATCAAGCATCCCATGCTCCCTCTACCATCGAGATTTGGTGTTTGCGTTGAGCATGATTGGATTATGTTTATCGCAATACAGTTATTCATTTAAGGAGAATAATAGTTACTCTGTTTATTTTAATAATACCATCAATGGTCTTGCACCTAAAATGAATCTCGATCGCAGTGATACACATGTTCGTGCCAAAAGATATAAGATAGTAATGATAGTACCACATACTTGTGGCACTGCCACTTGAGTCGTATTGGTATAGAACGCATGAAGAAGCTCCATGTAGATGGATCTTTGGACTCACTCGTTTTTTGAAAAGATTGAGACATGCGAACCATGTCTATTGGTATATATGCATGAAGAAACTCCATGCAGATGGATCGTTTGGACTCACTTGATTTTGAATCACTTCAGACATGCAAATCATACCACATGGACAAGATGACTGAAAGGCCTCGTTTTCAGTAAGATGATCAAGAGAGCAACTTGTTGGAAGTAATACATTTGATGTATGCAGTCCAATGAGTGCTGAGGCATGCAGTGGATATCTTTATGTTCTTACTTCACAGATGATTTGGGTAGATGCTGAGTGTATTTACTTGATGAAACACAAGTCTGAATTATTGAAAGGTTCAAGTAATTTCAGAGTGAAGTTGAAGATCGTCGTGACAAGAGGATAAAATGTCTGTGATATGATCATAGAGATGAGTATCTGAGTTACGAGTTTGGCACACAATTAAGACATTGTGGAAAGTGTTTCACAATTAATACCGCCTGGAACACCACAGTGTGATGGTGTGTCCGAACATCATAACTGCACCCTATTGGATATGGTGCATACCATGATGTCTCTTATCGAATTACAACTATCGTTTATGGGTTAGGCATTAGAGACAACCGCATTCACTTTAAATAGGGCACCACGCAATTCCGTTGAGACGACACCGTTTAGAGAAACCTAAGTTGCCGATTCTTAAAAGTTTGGGGCTGCGATGCTTATGTGAAAAAGTTTCAAGCTGATAAGCTCGAACCCAAAGCGGATAAATGCATCTTCATAAGAATACCCAAAACAGTTGGGTATACCTCCTATTTCAGATCTGGAAGCAAAAGTAATTGCTTCTAGAAACGGTTCCTTTCTCGAGGAAAAGTTTCTCTTGAAAGAATTGAGTGGGAGGATGGTGGAGACTTGATAAGGTTATTGAACCGTCACTTCAACTAGTGTGTAGCAGGGCACAGGAAGTTGTTCCTGTGGCACCTACACCAATTGAAGTGGAAGCTTATGATAGTGATCATGAAACTTTGGATCAAGTCACTACCAAACCTCGTAGGACGACGAGGATGCGTGCTACTTCAGAGTGGTACGTGATCCTGTCCGAGATATCATGTTGTTGGACAATACTGAACCTACGAGCTATGGAGAAGCGATGGTGGGCCCATATTCCGACAAATGGTTAGAAGCCATGAAATCCGAGATAAATGGAACTTTGAGAAGAAGACGGACGTGGACGGTAATGTTACCGTCTATGAAGCTCGACTTGTGGCAAAGAGTATTTCCACAAGTTCAAGGAGTTGACTACGATGAGATTTTCCCATCCGTAGCGATGCTTAAGTCCATCAGAATCATGTTAGCATTAGCTGCATTTATGAAATCTGGCAGATGGATGTCAAAAACAAGTTTCCTTACCAGTTTTCGTAAGGAAAGGTTGTATGTGATACAATCAGAAAGGTTTTGTCGATCCTAAGGATGCTAAAAGGTATGCTAGCTCCAGCGATCCTTCCATGGACTAGAGCAAGCATGTTGGAGTCAGAATATACGCTTTGATGGAGTGATCAAAGTTTTTGGGTTTATACAAAGTTTGTTAGAAACTTGTATTTACAATAAAGTGAGTGGGAGCGCTAAAACATTTCTGATAAGTATATGTGAATGACATATTGTTGATCCGAAATGATGTAAAATTTCTGGAAAGCATAAAGGGTTGTTTGAAAGGAGTTTTTCAAAGGAAGACCTGGATAAAGCTGCTTACATATTGGGCATCAAGATCTATAGAGATAGATCAAGACGCCTGATGATACTTTCAAAGAACGCACACCTTGACATGATTTTGAAAGAGTTCAAAATAGATCAGCAAAGAAGGAGTTCTTGGCTGTGTTACAAGGTGTGAGTATTGAGTAAGACTCAAGACCTAACCAAAGCAGAAGAGAGAGAAAGGATGAAGGTCGTCCCGTATGCTTTAGACGTAGGCTCTACAGTATGCTATGTTGTGTACCACACATGAAGTGTGCCTTGCCATGAGTTGGTCAAGGGGTACAATAGTGATCCGGGAATGGATCACATGACAGCGGTCGAACTTATCCTTAGTATCTAGTGGACTAAGGAATTTTCTCGATTATGGAGGTGAAAAGGAGTTCGTCGTAAAGGGTTACGTCGATGCGAACTTTGACACTAATCCGGATGACTCTGAGTAGTAAACCGGATTCGTATAGTAGAGCAGTTATTTGAAATGGCTCCAAGTAGCGCGTGGTAGCATCCACAAGATGACATGGATATTCGTAAAGCACACACGGATCTAAAAGGTTCAGACCCGTTGACTAATAACCTCTCTCACAAGCATAACATGATCAAACCATAACTCATTGAGTGTTAATCACATAGTGATGTGAACTAGATTGTTGACTCTAGTAAACTCTTTGGATGTTGGTCACATGGTGATGTGACCTGTGAGTGTTAATCGCATGGTGATGTGAACTAGATTATTGACTCTAGTGCAAGTGGGAGACTGTTGGAAATATGCCCTAGAGGCAATAATAAATTGGTTATTATTATATTTCCTTGTTCATGATAATCGTTTATTATCCATGCTAGAATTGTATTGATAGGAAACTCAGATACATGTGTGGATACATAGACAACACCATGTCCCTGGTAAGCCTCTAGTTGACTAGCTCGTTGATCAATAGATGGTTACGGTTTCCTGACCATGGACATTGGATGTCGTTGATAACGGGATCACATCATTAGGAGAATGATGTGATGGACAAGACCCAATCCTAAGCCTAGCACAAGATCGTGTAGTTCGTTTGCTAAGAGCTTTTCTAATGTCAAGTATCATTTCCTTAGACCATGAGATTGTGCAACTCCCAGATACCGTAGGAATGCTTTGGGTGTACCAAACGTCACAACGTAACTGGGTGGCTATAAAGGTGCACTACAGGTATCTTCGAAAGTGTCTGTTGGGTTGGCACGAATCGAGACTGGGATTTGTCACTCCGTGTAAACGGAGAGGTATCTCTGGGCCCACTCGGTAGGACATCATCATAATGTGCACAATGTGACCAAGGAGTTGATCACGGGATGATGTGAGTTATGGAACGAGTAAAGAGACTTGCCGGTAACGAGATTGAACAAGGTATCGGGATACCGACGATCGAATCTCGGGCAAGTAGCATACCGATAGACAAAGGGAATTGAATACGGGATTGATTGAATCCCCGACATCGTGGTTCATCTGATGAGATCATCGTGGAACATGTGGGAGCCAACATGGGTATCCAGATCCCGCTGTTGGTTATTGGCCGGAGAACGTCTCGGTCATGTCTGCATGGTTCCCGAACCCGTAGGGTCTACACACTTAAGGTTCGATGACGCTAGGGTTATAGGGAATAGATATACGTGGTTACCGAATGTTTTTCGTAGTCCCGGATGAGATCCCGGACGTCACGAGGAGTTCCGAAATGGTCCGGAGGTAAAGATTTATATATAGGAAGTATGGTCTTAGCCACCGGAAGTGTTCCGGGCATCACTGGTAGTGTACCGGGACCACTGGAGGGGTCCGGGGGTCCACCGGGAGGGGCCACGGGCCCCGGAGGCATACATGGGCCAAGTGTGAGGAGGGACCAGCCCCTAGGTGGGCTGGGGCGCCTCCCCACCAAGGCCCATGCGCCTAGAGAGAAGAGGGGGCAAACCCTAGGGCAGATGGGCCCTAAAGGCCCATGCCTGGTGCGCCTCCCTCTCCCCCCACTTGGCCGCCACCCCAGATGGGGATTGGGGCTGCCGCCACCCCTAGGGAGGGAACCCTAGGTGGGGGCGCAGCCCTCCCTCTCCCCCTATATATAGTGGAGGCAAAGGGGCAGCCCTACGCACGAAGTTCTTCTTCTCTTGGCGCAGCCCTTCCACTCTCCCTCCTCCTCTCCCGTGGTGCTTGGCGAAGCCCTGCGGGATTGCCACGCTCCTCCATCACCACCACGCCGTCGTGCTGCTGCTGGATGGAGTCTTCCCCAACCTCTCCCTCTCTCCTTGCTGGATCAAGGCGTGGGAGACGTCACCGGGCTGCACGTGTGTTGAACGCGGAGGCACCGTTCTTCGGTGCGTAGATCGGAATCAACCGCGATCTGAATCGCTACGAGTACGACTCCTTCATCCGCGTTCTTGCAATGCTTCCGCATCGCGATCTACAATGGTATGTAGATGCACTCCCCTTCCCCTCGTTGTAGATTACTCCATAGATTGATCTTGGTGATGCGTAGAAAATTTTGAATTTCTGCTACATAACCCAACAGGGATGCCCTTGCTGTGAGCAGCGTCGAGTGTTTTTTCCTATTCCTGTGTTCAGTTTAGAAGTAAATAGTTACTCTGCTGAGATATTCCTGTGTTAAGAGTTTGTTCTGAATATTGTCTATGTAATGCCAGGCCTTGTGTTTGATTGCAAAGTTGAGCTTGGAATGTTGTGGCATGCGGCATCACGAGCTGTTCACCGTGCCTCCTGAGAATAATGCTTCGTATTGTTTTGCATGTCAATCTATTGCCAGTGATTTGCTTGTTAAGAAGATCATCCTCTTCTGTTGTTTCCGTGCTTAAGAAGTTCATCGTCTGATGTTTCATTCATAGCCTATACGACAAGTCGGGTAGGTTAGACGTGAAACCATATGATCTTCCGACCAACTCATGATATTAGGCCGTGATTGGATCGTCGTTTTCCAACCAAAACCGCTTGTTAAAACTGACACTTGTAAATTAAAGCAGATGGTCTCGGGCGAAGGCGCTTGGTTGGTCGATTTCGACTAGTAAAATATCGGAAGTACTTCACACACGATAAAAACGTTGAACGACACTAGGACGATTGCTAATCCAGCCGTTAGCTGCTGTTTCAGCCTTGCCCATGGATGGCATGATACGCACGTCGTGCATGTATCGTCTGGTAATGTCGTCCATATAGCAGTGCTCGTAAAATATACACTGGTCTCTCAAATCACACGCGTAACCCGCCGGTTTTACTTACAGACCTCGGGCCCTCGGTTTCATTACGCCTGTATTTTACGCGTTGTTTCCGATGACGAGTAAATTACACTTGTATGTTAATACAGGTTTGAAATAAACCAGAGCTCCCAAGCGCGGCCTTACCATTTCATGTCGTCTCAGTTTCTCGAAGGTGCTCATAGGTGTCCGATGATCCTGGCTTCCTGAATGAGCAGCGGGCGCTGTATCAGACCATCCGTAGGGCCCGCGAGGCCCTCTCCGTTGTCCTTCGAGTTGTTGCGCTCGCCGTGGCGCCGAGCATTGTTAACATCGTCAACGAACATGAGGATTCAGGAGATGACTTTATTTTGACCGGATGACACTAGGGACCCACTAGGGCCATAGTCGTACGTACGCAAGTGCCTCCTTATTATGTACAACTATTTTTTTTGCTTTCTCCTAGTTTCCTGACATCACGGTCCCACACCATTGTCAACCTATGTAGTCAATATAAACGAGAGAATTGCATAAGGTGCGGCCGACAGCTGGGACCAAGCAGCTCGAGCAGTATTTGTGTTTTTGAGGCGTGAGCACTGCAGAGTTTTTCTTGGCGATGATTTTGTTGTTGTTCAGAGGAGAGCATGGTATTAACTGGGCGGGCTGTGGCCCGTCTAGCCCAGGCCAGATATCCAGCCCAGATACTAATTTTTTCAAGATGAAAATGGCTAGCCCAGCTATACGTCTTTTTGAGGAATACCCAGGCAAGGTCAACTTGTTATTCTTCGCCCCGCTGGGCTGCAAATCTTTCCTAGGAGGGATGCAGTAGGCTTAACAGGAAAATGGGCTTTAAAAATAATAAATGGGATGTAATTATAAAAACTGGGCAGTAACTATAAAAAAATGCACCAAACACGAAATTAGTTTATAAAATATTATTTATGGATTTTGAAAATCTTAAATTTTCATTGTTGCGCGCGCAATGTTTCGTTGGATTTTTACGTAATACAAATTTATATTTAATCTGACTAGAAATTTTGGGATAAAAATATTTCGGATCCCATCAAAATGTGGGAAATTTTATTGAATTCTGTCTTCAACGGTTGGTTGGAATTATTAATCGTTGTCCTAGCTAGAAAATGGGCTGTACTTTTAACAAACTATAATGGGCTGTTGTAAATTCCATTAGAATTCAAAAATGGGATGTACATTCTTACAAAACGCAAATGGGCTATAAGTTCTCTGCCACACACTTGTGGGCCTACTAAGTGATGCGTCCCCTAAAAATAATAATTTGACGCGTATGCAAGGCTTTGTCAACTTATTATAGTCAACACACGGTTCTAGCAGCAGTGGCCGTTGGATGTCTATCCAACGGATGTCGTGCTTCTTCTTCAATCTCGGATATTCTTAGCTTCGGCCGCCCAAAAAATGATTCCTCCCCCTGACATATGGGGCGCACCGTTTCGGAGGCTGACCTGTGGGTCTACTAAGTTGGAGCGTACCAAGGGCTTTGTTAGCTTGGTCAATATAAATGATTCTAGCTTCAGTGACCGTACGATGTCCATCCAACAGCCGTAGTGCTTCTTCAACCTCTGGTCTTCTTGGTCCAGCCGCCCAAAGCAGCGCCGGTCGTGCCGCCTGCTCCTGCCTCCCGTGGCCGGCGGTGCTGCCGCGAAGGCCTCACCGCCCCCATACTACTCCCACCGCTGGCCAGGCCATCCCTCCACTCACCCACACCCCCTGTTATTCTGCGGCGACGGCAGCCTCACACCGCAGCCGAACCAATGAACCCTCGTACTCCTCTCCGCGCGGGCTTCCACTGCTGCGTCTTCCCCGGCTCCGCGTCGTCCCCTTCCTAGGCCTCGCCGTCGTCCACCGCCCTGGTGCTCACGGCGCGGCGTGGTCAACGTGGTCAACGACCGACTTCCATCGAAAGAGTACTGTACGTGGAGAGGCTGACAGCTGGGTCCACGGCGGCCGCAAGGAAGTGCCTCCTTATTACGCGCTCACCTGACAGCGGGGACCCACCGGACGGGCCACCTTATTTCGCGAAAAAAACGTTTCCCCCCTGACTGCTGGGACCCACCGGACGGGCCACCGTATTTTGCAAAAAAAAAACGTTCCGCCCGCTGTCAGCTCGGACCCACCGGAAGTGCCTCCTTATTACGCACAAAAAAATGAATACTCCCCCTGCTAGCTGGAACCCACCTTGGTGGGAGGCTGACTTGTGGGCCTACTAAGTTGACGGGGACGGAGGGCTTTGTCAACTTAGTCAATATGAACGATTCTAGCTCCAGTGACCGTACGATGTCCATCCAACGGCCGTAGTGCTTCTTCAACCTCTGGTCTTCTTCCTCCAGCCGACCAAAGCAACGTCGGTCGTGCCGCCTGCTCCTGCCTCCCGTGGCCGGCTGTGCTGCCACGGAGGCCTCACGTCCCCCTACTATTCCCACCGCTGGCCAGGCCCTGCGGCGACGGCAGCCTCACACCGCAGCCGAACGAGTGAACCCTCATACTCCTCTCCGCGTGGGCATCCACTGCTGCGTCTTCACCGGCTCCGCGTCGTCCCCTTCCTAGGCCTCGCCGTCGTCCACCGCCCTGGTGCTCTCGGCGCGTCGTGGTCAACGTGGTCAAGGAACGACTTCCATCGGACGTGGACTGTACGTGGAGAGGCTGACAGCTGGGTCCATGGCGGCGGCAAGGAAGTGCCTCCTTATTACGCGGAAAATAATGATTCCTCCACCTGACAGCAGGGACCCACCGGACGGGCCACCGTATTTCGTGAAAAAAACGTTTCCCCCCTGACTGCTGGGACCCACCAGCTACACCTTCGCACGCAAGGAAGTGCATCCGGGCAAAAAAACAATTCACCCCCCTGACTGCTGGGACCCACCAGCTACATCTTCGCACGCAAGGAAGTGCGTCCGGGCAAAAAAAAACCCAAAACGATTCGCCCCCCTGACTGCTGGGACCCACCAGCTACATCTTCGCAGGCAAGGAAGTGCCTGACAGTTGGGACCCACCTGGTCGAAGCGTACGTAGTGTTGTCATTCTGGTCGCGAACGTGTACGTACATATATACTAGTCGATGTAGAGGCGCGCACGTGTCGTAGTAGAGGCGCGCACGTAGCATGTACACGTACGTACAATGGCCAGGGTGCAAGAAAGAAAATATGGCCACATACGTACATACGGGCAGGGTCTCGAACGCCTACTCGCGCATACGTACGGCGAGGGCTCATGTACATGGCTGGGTCGGAATGGAGAAGCAGCGTCGTCGTCGTGTTCATGGGGAGGCAACGGAATGCGTCTTGTTCATGGGGAGGCAACGAAATGCGTCGTGTTCATGGGGAGGGGTGTGGCGTACCGCAAAACGGAGGAAACGGACCTCCTACGGTCGAAACGGGGGTCCTGTTGATCGGGAGGAGTGTGGCGTACCACAAAACGGAGGAAACGGACCTCCTACGGTCGAAACGGGGGTCCTGTTGATCGGGAGGGGTGTGGCGTACCGCAAAATGGAGGAAACGGACCTCCTACGGTCGAAACGGGGGTCCTGTTGATCGGGAGGGGTGTGGCGTACCGCAAAACGGACGAAACGGACCTCCTACGGTCGAAACGGGGGTCCTGTTGATCGGGAGGGGTGTGGCGTACCGCAAAACGGACGAACGGACCTCCTACGGTCGAAACGGGGGTCCTGTTCATCGGGAGGGGTGTGGCGTACCGCAAAACAGGACTCCACGGGATACTGTTCATCTCCACCGTCGACCTCCTCTAGCCTCCACGGGCTACCGTCGACCTCCTCCAGCCTCCACGGGCTCCTGTTCATCCAGCCTCCACCGCGCGCTACTCCACCGGCTACTGTTCAACCACCCCTCCACGGGCACCCCTCCATCGTCTACTGTTCATCCAGCCCTCCACACCACGGGGTCCTGTTCAACCACCCCTCCACGGGCACCCCTCCACCGTCTACTGTTCATCTAGCCCTCCACACCACGGGGTCCTGTTCATCCAACCCCCCCCCCCCGCAACGCTCACTGTTCATCCAATCGATCGGCTTCAGTTAGCAGCAGTAGCGAAGGAATCGCTCGATCGGGTTCAGTTAACAGCCATCGATCGATCGCTCGGGTTCAGTAACGCGTAGCCTGCAGTGTAATCGCTCGAGTTCAGTTAGATCCCAATGCCTCGCTCGGGTTCAATTAGAGCCAACGCCTCGCACACACGCGCGTACGTGTACGAGAGAAACGCGCATCGCTCGGCCCCCGACCTCCCACCGTAACCGGGAACTCCCCGAAATTTTCCTCGCCCTCGCTTCTACCACGATTTTTTCTATCATGGACGACCCAAAGAATGTCATGCAGCTGCGTCTCCGGCCCGCCCAGGACGAAAAGCCCATTTTCTGTCATGATTTTTTGTCATAGAAGTAGGAGCCCTCCACATCTATGATGATACCGGGTTTTGTCACAATTATCGTCATAGAAGTGTCATATGTATGACAGGAAAAAATTTCGTTCGGCCCAAAATGTCACGGATGTGTGTTTTTTTACTAGTGAATGTATCTAGTATGGAAGATATTGGGAACTCTTGGTCGTTATGTTGACAATGAAAGCATACCTCTCAAAATTATTTTCATCTCTGTTTTAGCTTCGAGCTCTGGCACCTCTGCAAATCCCTGCTTCCCTCTGCGAAGGGCCTATCTTTTACTTTTATGCAAGAGTCAGTAGTATTCCTTCTTATTCCAACCTACTCTTTAGTTGGCAAGCATCATGTGGTGGAGAAAGATCTAAGCATATATAGCCATTCAAATATATTTGATCATGAATTATTATTGTTGACAATTATCTATATGATAAATAAGTTGGGAGGCGAAACATTAAGCCCCTATCTTTCTCTGTGTTCGATGGATGCTATTTGTTCTAAAAATATGCTTTGACTGGTAGCAATCATGGAAGACTATATGATAGTTGAGTATGTGGGATTTTCTAAATCAAAGCTCTGACATAGACTCTTCCTGAAAATAAGATGGCTTGTAATTGTTTGATGACTAATAACACGGTTTGTTAGTTTTCAAGAAAGTTTATGATCTATACTTTGACATGTGAATAGCTTGTTACTTGATAATGAGAAGCTTTATGAGATGAGCTACTGTTATGATATATAATGATGCTAGAAAAGGTGATTGAAATTATCATTGATCAAACTTGTGCACCTGCTAGCATTCACACTTCATAAATTATTTCTTTTATCATTTACCTACTCGAGGACGAGCAGGAATTAAGCTTGGGGATGCTGATACGTCTCCAACGTATCTATAATTTATGAAGTATTCATGCTATTATATTATCCATCTTGGATGTTTTACGGGCTTTACTATGCACTTTTATATTACTTTTGGGACTAACCACTTGACCCAGAGCCCAGTGCCAGTTTCTGTTTTTCCCTTGTTTCAGTGTTTCGCAGAAAAGGAATATCAAACGGAGTCCAAACGGAATGAAACCTTCGAAAAAGTTATTTTTGGAAAGAAAGCAATACGGGAGACTTGGAGTGCACGTCAGGGGATCAACGAGGAGAGCACAAGGCAGGGGGCGCGCCCACCCCCCTGGGCGCGCCCTCCACCCTCGTGGGCCCCTCGTGGCTCCCCTTGCTGACTTCTTTCGCCTATATATCTCCATATACCCTAAAACCATCGGGGAATAGAATAGATCGGGAGTTCCGCCGCCGCAAGCCTCTGTAGCCACCAAAAACCAATCGGGACCCTGTTCCTACACCCTGTCGGAGGGGGGGTCCCTCTCCGGTGGCCATCTTCATCATCCCGGCGCTCTCCATGACGAGGAGGGAGTAGTTCACCCTCGGGGCTGAGGGTATGTACCACTAGCTATGTGTTTGATCTCTCTCTCTCTCTCTCTCGTGTTCTTGATTTGGCACGATCTTGATGTATCGCGAGCTTTGCTATTGTAGTTGGATCTTATGATGTTTCTCCCCCTCTACTCTCTTGTAAGGGATTGAGTTTCCCCTTTTGAGTTATCTTATCGGATTGAGTCTTTAAGGATTTGAGAACACTTGATGTATGTCTTGCGTGGGATACCCGTGGTGACAATGGGGTATTCTATTGATCCACTTGATGTATGTTTTGGTGATCAACTTGCGGGTTCCGCCCATGAACCTGTGCATAGGGGTTGGCACACATTTTAGTCTTGACTCTCCGGTAGAAATTTTGGGGCACTCTTTGAGGTTCTATGTGTTGGTTGAATAGATGAATTTGAGATTGTGTGATGCATATTGTATAATCATACCCACGGATACTTGAGGTGGCATTGGAGTATCTAGGTGACATTAGGGTTTTGGTTGATGTGTGTCTTAAGGTGTTATTTTACTATGAACTCTAGGGCTGTCTGTGACACTTATAGGAATAGCCCAATGGATTGATCGGAAAGAATAACTTTGAGGTGGTTTCGTACCCTACAATAATCTCTTCGTTTGTTCTCCGCTATTAGTGACTTTGGAGTGACTCTTTGTTGCATGTTGAGGGATAGTTATATGATCCAATTATGTTATTATTGTTGAGAGAACTTGCACTAGTGAAAGTATGAACCCTAGGCCTTGTTTCCTAGCATTGCAATACCGTTTACGCTCACTTTTATCATTAGTTACCTTGCTGTTTTTATAATTTCAGATTACAAAAACCTATATCTACCATCCATATTGCACTTGTATCACCATCTCTTCGCCGAACTAGTGCACCCATACAATTTACCATTGTATTGGGTGTGTTGGGGATACAAGAGACTCTTTGTTATTTGGTTGCAGGGTTGTTTGAGAGAGACCATCTTCATCCTACGCCTCCCACGGATTGATAAACCTTAGGTCATCCACTTGAGGGAAATTTGCTACTGTCCTACAAACCTCTACACTTGGAGGCCCAACAACGTCTACAAGAAGAAGGTTGCGTAGTAGACATCAGCGACCAGCGCACAGAAGAAGCACGTGGCCGCCAGGCGAAGGAGGAGGAGATGAGGTTTCGGGAGGACGCCATCAAGGGCCACAACGCCGAGCTGGGAGAGCTGGCAAAGGTTACGAATGCGATTAACATCCACGAAGAGGCTCTGCATCTGATGCTTCAGCCAGTCATGGTGCTTATCCTGTTTCTGATGCAAGGCCACAAGAAGCTCTCGGTCATTGAGAATAGGAGATCGCTTGTGAGGCCTTTGAGAAATGGTGCTTTCAGTGGCTTCAGTAGTTGCATGATGAGGTGCACGTGTGTTGCCAGCCAGAGGATAAACACGAGTTGCAACAAGAACTCCCTCAATTGGTTGCGAAAAGCTTTGGCGATCGACATTGTTAAGATAAATTGGCTCCTTGGCAGGCTTAGGGTAGATGGCTTCGACAGACATATCAACCTCTGGCAAGAAGATAAGATGGTTGCGCAAGAGGGATGATAGTTGATAGAAGAGTGAAGCTTGATTAAGCGCATCACCCATGGCGCATAAAATTTCAGGCCAAAGAGATCAATTCCAGATGCAGCAAGTTGCCTGATGAAGAAATCTTGAGCATTGAAGCTGATGCCATTGAGAATATAGAACACCAATGTCTTCATCGTGCCTTCAAGCTTGGCTGCAGGAGAATGTCCTTTGATGGACCATAGAGTTCGCCTTACAATGTGATAGATGGTACGGGGCAGATACTCGAGGTCTTCGACAAAGAATTCCTTTGGATATTCAGCATCTTGTGGCAGTGGCTTCATCATGCCGAGCATCTGACTCATGTTGGGCTCAGGCTTCTGAAATATGCTCTCCAATGCATTGCGGTGTAGCTGACAACCAGGTTCATAGAGTTCACCTGGAGTGGGCAGGGAAGAGAGCTCAATGATGTCTTGAGCTTTGGCTTCATGGTGCATATCACCTGACATCCACTCAAGGACCCAAGTCTTCGGATCCTTGTTGTAGCCACGAATGTGAAGAGTGGCATAGAATTGCAGCAGAAGCTCCTCATTCCAATGTTCTTTGTCAGTCACGAACGGCAGAAGACCAGCATCTCTGAAACAGTCTAGAGCTTGTTCTAAGCAGGGCAGACCAGCAATGGCTTCACAATCCAGATACATGTGAGGAAAGATTCTCCCTTGACTATATAAGATACAGGAGTAACAACTGCGCTGCTGATAGCTCCAGAAACGGTCAGACAAGATCCTTGGCTTCGAGTATGGGTTCTTGGCACTGTCAAAGAATTTGTTGTGTGCCCTGAAGCTATTTACATTGAATGAGCCTGGCGATGTTGCAGCATCGGGGAATCTTGGTAGTCTGGGCTTTGGCTTCTGGACCTGAGGCCTGTGCTCCACATGGTAGTCAAATTGTGGTCCGGGAGCAGGAGGAGGAACCAGAATAGGCCATCGGACAGTGACAAGTTCTCCACGATTATAGGCCTGCTCAATTGTGTGAGGCCTTGGTGGTGGAACTGCAGCATCGGTATGGACTGGGGCTTCCAGTTGCATGATAACCCACAAGTATAGGGGATCGAAACAGTTTTCGAGGGTAGAGTATTCAACCCAAATTTATTGATTCGACACAAGGGGAGCCAAAGAATATTCTCAAGTATTAGCAGTTGAGTTGTCAATTCAACCACACCTGGATAACTTAATATCTGCAGCAAAGTATTTAGTAGCAAAGTAGTATGA
This sequence comes from Aegilops tauschii subsp. strangulata, assembly GCF_002575655.3. Lineage (NCBI taxonomy): Eukaryota > Viridiplantae > Streptophyta > Magnoliopsida > Poales > Poaceae > Aegilops > Aegilops tauschii. The sequence continues at coordinate 495,754,331 of NC_053039.3, forward strand.
TAGTAACGGTAACAGTGGCAAAGGTAACATTAGCAATATTGTAGTGATTGTAACAGTGGCAACGACAAAGTAAGTAAGCAAAGATCAGTATGTGAAAAGCTCGTAGGCATTGGATCGGTGATGGAGAATTATGCCGGATGCGATTATTCATGCAACAGTTATAACATAGGGTGACACAGAACTAGCTCCAATTCATCAATGTAATGTAGGCATGTATTCCGAATATAGTCATACGTGCTTATGGAAAAGAACTTGCATAACATCTTTTGTCCTACCCTCCCGTGGCAGCGGGGTCCTAATGGAAACTAAGGGATATTAAGGCCTCCTTTTAATAGAGTACCAGACAAAAGCATTAACACATAGTGAATACATGAACTCCTCAAACTACGGTCACCACCGGGAGTGGTTCCGATTATTGTCACTTCGGGGTTGCCGGATCATAACACATAGTAGGTGACTATAGACTTGCAAGATAGGATCAAGAACTCACATATATTCATGAAAACATAATAGGTTCAGATCTGAAATCATGGCACTCGGGCCCTAGTGACAAGCATTAAGCATAGCAAAGTCATAGCAACATCAATCTCAGAACATAGTGGATACCAGGGATCAAACCCTAACAAAACTAACTCGATTACATGATAAATCTCATCCAACCCATCACCGTCCAGCAAGCCTACGATGGAATTACTCACGCATGGCGGTGAGCATCATGAAATTGGTGATGGAGGATGGTTGATGATGATGACGGCGACGGATTCCCCTCCCCGGAGCCCCGAACGGTCTCCAGATCAGCCCTCCCGAGAGGGTTTTGGGCTTGGCAGCGGCTCCATATCGTTAAACGCGATGAATCCTTCTCTCTGATTTTTTTCTCCGAACACGTATATATGGAGTTGGAGTTGAGGTCGGTGGAGCACCAGGGGGCCCACGAGGCAGGGGGCGCGCCCAGGGGGGCAGACGCGCCTCCCACCCTCGTGGACAGGGTGTGGGCCCCCTGGCCTTGATTCTTTCGCCAGTATTTTTTGTTATTTCCAAAAATAATCTTCGTGAAGTTTCAGGTCATTCCGAGAACTTTTGTTTCTGCACAAAGATAACACCATGGCAATTCTGCTGAAAACAACGTCAGTCCGGGTTAGTTCCATTCAAATCATGCAAGTTCGAGTCCAAAACAAGGGCATAAGTGTTTGGAAAAGTAGATTCGATGGAGACGTATCAACTCCCCCAAGCTTAAACCTTTGCTTGTCCTCAAGCAATTCAGTTGACAAACTGAAAGTGATAAAGAAAAAGTTTTACAAACTCTGTTTGCTCTTGTTGTTGTAAATATGTAAAGCCATCATTCAAGTTTTCAGCAAAGATTATGACTAACCATATTCACAATAACACTTAGGTCTCATGTTTACTCATATCAATGGCATAATCAACTAGCGAGCAATAATAATAAATCTCGGATGACAACACTTTCTCAAAACAATCATGATATGATATAACAAGATGGTATCTCGCTAGCCCTTTCTGAGACCGCAAAACATAAATGCAGAGCACCTTTAAAGATCAAGGACTGACTAGACATTGTAATTCATGGTAAAAGAGATCCAGTCATAGTCATACCCAATATAAATTAATAGTAATGGATGCAAATGACAGCAATGCTCTCCAACTGGTGCTTTGTAATAAGAGGGTGATGACTCAACATAAAAGTAAATAGTTAGGCCCTTCGCAGAGGGAAGCAGGGATTTGTAGAGGTGCCAGAGCTCGATTTTTGAAATAGAGATAAATAATATTTTGAGTGGTATACTTTCATTGTCAACATAAAAACCGAGAGATGGCGATATCTTCCATGCTATACACATTATAGGTGGTTCCCAAGCAGAATGGTAAACTTTATACCCCCCCCCACCACCAACAAGCACACTCCACGGCTGATCCAAAACAACGGGTACCGTCCAACTAACAACAATCCCGGGGGAGTTTTGTTTGCAATTACTTTGATTTGATTTGCTTAAAGCATGGGACTGGGCATCCCGGTGACCAGCCATTTCTTGTGAGTGAGGAGCGGAGTCCACTCCTCTTGAGAATAACCCGCCTAGCATGGAAGATACAGACAGCCCTAGTTGATACATGAGCTATTCGAGCATACAAAACCGAATTTCATTTGAAGGTTTAGAGTTTCGCACATACAAATTTACTTGGAACGGCAGGTAGATACCGCATATATGGAATAACTTTGGGGTTTAAGGGATTGGATGCACAAGCAGTATTCCCGCTTAGTACAAGTGAAGGCTAGAAAAAGACTGGGAAGCGACCAACTAGAGAGCGACATGCATTAAAATTAATAAACATTGAGTGCAAGCATGAGTAGGATATAATCCACCATGAACATAAATATCGTGGAGGCTATGTTGATTTGTTTCAACTACATGCGTGAACATGTGCCAAGTCGAGTCACTCGAATCATTCAAAGGAGGATACCACCCTACTATACCACATCACAATCATTTTAATAGCATGTTGGCACGCAAGATAAACCATTATAAACTCCTAGCTAATTAAGCATGGCATAATCAACTATAATCTCTAATTATCATTGCAAACATGTTTATTCATATAGGCTGAATCAGGAACGATGAACTAATCATATTTACAAAAACAAGAGAGGTCGAGTTCATACCAGCTTCTCTCATCTCAGTCAGTTCATCATATATCGTCATAATTGCCTTTCACTTGCACGACCGAACGATGTGAATAATAATAATAGTGCACGTGCATTGGACTAAGCTGGAATATGCAAGCATTCAATAAACAGGAGAAGACAAGGCAATATGGGCTCTTGTTTAAATCAGCAATAATGCATATAAGAGCCACTTCAACAATTTCATCATGGTCTTCTCCTATCGACCCCCAAAGAAAAGAAAAGAAATAAAACTATTTACACGGGAAAGCTCCCAATAAGCAAAAAGAAGAACATGAAATCTTTTGGGGTTTTCTTTTTAATTACTACTACAGGCATGGAAAGTAAACTAGCTAAAAGCTACAACTAATTTTTTGGTTTTTCTTAAGGTTTTTCAAACACAAAAGAAGAAAGCATAAAAAGGAAAATAAACTAGCATGGACATTACAATCAAAGAGTATGAGCACCGACAACTAGCAATGAGTGTGTGAACATAAATGTAATGTCAGTGAGAAATACGTACTCCCCCAAGCTTAGGCTTTTGGCCTAAGTTGGTCTATTGCCACGGCTGGCCTGGCGGATATCCAAAGTTGTAACTGGGGTCGTACTAAGATGCAGCGGTTATTGCATCGTGGGCTGCAGCTTGGAGGCGAGCTATCTCAGTCCTCCTCTCATACTCGTCCGCCTCCTCCCTGGTTATGACATATCTCCCTTTTGCCTGAAAGTCAAAGAAAGTAGGTGTAGGGAGAGCGACGTGATAGGTGCATCGTCTGTCAAAGATTAGTCGGTACTGGAGGAACTGGTCGTTCCTCTCAACAAACTGATGACGAACCATAGCCTCATAATCTAAATAAACAGGGGGCAACTCAATATCATACTCACGTATAGGTATACCAAGGAAATTAGCTAGACGGGTTGCATAATTTCCACCAAAGAAATCTCCATTAATTCTATTATTATGCAACCTACGTGCAACAATGGCTCCCAAATTGTAATGTTTATCTCCTAATACAGCACTCCTGAGAACACTAAGATCAGGGACACACATGTGACATGCTTCATCTTTACCATTGATGCACCTACCTATGAAGAGAGCTAAATAATGTATAGCAGGAAAATGAATGCTCCCTATGGTAGCTTGTGTTATATCTCTAGATTCCCACACAGTTATACTAGCAAGAACATCTCTAAATTCAGATTTGCGAGGTTCACTAGGACTACCCCATTGAGGAAGTTTACAAGCAGTGCTAAAATCCTCTAAGTCCATAGTGTAAGAATTTTCATAAAGATCAAACAGGACAGTTTGAGAATTGCGTGATGATGAAAATTCAAACCTTCTCACAAAGGAATCAGTGAGATAGTTGTACTGACGGCACTTATCTACCTCGAAGCTCTCAAGATCAGCGTTACACACATATGCGTTAAATTCTTCCTTGATTCTGGCTCGATCCATAAACTCCTCTGACGGCCATTCACAAGCCCGCACTTGAGCTTCCCTCGGTGGTTCATCGTCCGCATCGCGTATTGCGAGCCTGGGCCCTTGCTTCCTTGAAGGACCACCTTGATTCATTTTCCTAAACATATTTCTTCCTCTGAAAAATTTCTGAAAATTTTAGTAACTTCAAATAAAAGTGAACCAAACTCAACAAAATTGATAGCAACTACTCCTACAAGTGCCTAGAGACTATATCATGCATTAGAACTACTTGGGACCACATAAATTTGACATGCAAGCTCAAGAACAGGGTCACCTAGGCAGCAAAAATTTGCAATGAATAAAGCACTAGAACAAAAACTAATTGGACCATTGGAGGAGTCACATACCAAAGAACAATCCCCCAAAGCAGTTTTGTGAGTGGAGCTTTGAGCAAGGAGATTGAAAATGGCAGCAAGATGAGCTAGAACTCGTGCTTGAGCTGGTTGGTGATTTTTTTGGGAGGAAGAAGAAGTGTGTGGGTGCAGGAATAAGTGGAGGGGAGCCACCATGGGCCCACGAGGCAGGGGGCGCGCCCAGGGGGTGGGCGTGCCCTGGACCCTCATGGACAGGCGCCTGCTATCCCTGATGTGTTCTCAGTGCCAGATATTCTCAAATATTCCAAAAAAATCATATTTCAATTTCGGGGCATTTGGAGAACTTTTATTTTCGGGGTATTTTTTATTGCACGGATAAATCAGAAAACAGACCAAAAAAAAATACTATTTTTGCTTTATTTCAACTAAATAACAGAAAGTAAAAGGAGGGTACAGAAGGTTGTGCTTTCTAACTTCATCCATCTCATGCTCATCAAAAGGAATCCACTAACAAGGTTGATCAGGTCTTGTTAACAAACTCATTCCGAATTGCATGAAACCGGAGAATTTTCGAATAGCACTAAGTTACCTCAACGGGGATATGCACGTCCCCAATACTAAGAATATCATATCTCTTTTTGATAGTAGGAAGAGGAAATTCAAAGCCTCCAAAAATAATCGATGGAATTTTTCCAATAGAATTTATACTATGAACTTGAGGTTGTTTCCTCGGAAAGTGTACCATATGCTCATTGCCATTAACATGAAAAGTGACATTGCCTTTGTTGCAATCAATAACAGCCCCTGCAGTATTCAAAAAGGGTCTTCCAAGAATAATAGACATACTATCGCCCTCGGGAATATCAAGAATAACAAAGTCCGTTAAGATAGTAACGTTTGCAACCACAATAGGCACATCCTCACAAATACCGACAGGTATAGCAGATGATTTATCAGCCATTTGCAAAGATATTTCAGTAGGTGTCAGCTTATTCAAATCAAGTCTACGCTATAAAGAGAGATGCATAACACTAACACCGGCTCCAAGATCACATAAGGCAGTTTTAACATAGTTTCTTTTAATGGAGCATGGTATAGTGGGTACTCCTGGATCTCCTAACTTCTTAGGTATTCCACCCTTAAAAGTGTAATTAGCAAGCATGGTGGAAATTTCAGCTTCCGGTATCTTTCTCTTATTTGTAACAATTTCTTTCATGTACTTAGCATAAGGATTCATTTTGAGCATATCAGTCAAACGCATACGCAAGAAGATAGGCCTAATCATTTCAGCAAAGCGCTCAAAATCCTCATCATCCTTTTTCTTGGATGGTTTAGGAGGAAAAGGCATGGGTTTCTGAACCCATGGCTCTCTTTCTTTACCGTGCTTCCTAGCAACAAAGTCTCTCTTATCATAACGTTGATTCTTTGATTGTGGTTTATCAAGATCAATTGCAGGTTCAATCTCTGCATCATTATCATTGCTAGGTTGAGCATCAACATGAACATCATCATTCATATTATCACTAGGTTAATGTTCATCACCAGATTGTGTTTCAACATCAGAAATAGAAATATCATTGGGATTCTCAGGTGTGTCAACAATAGGTTCACTAGCAGCAGGCAAAGTCCTATCATTTTTCTTTTTCTTCTTCTTAGAAGGACTAGGTGCATCTAAATTATTTCTCTGAGAATCCTGCTCAATTCTCTTAGGGTGGCCTCAGGATACAAAGGTTCCCGAGTCACTTTACCCCCTCTAGTTGCAACTCTAATAGCAAAGTCATTATTCTTACTATTCAATTCATTGAGCAAATCATTCTGAGCTTTAAGTACTTGTTCTACTTGAGTGGTAACCATAGAAGGATGTTTACTAATGATTTTAAGTTCACCTTTAACTCCAGACATATAATCACTCAAGTGTTCAATCATATAATCATTGTGTTTCAGTTGTCTACCAAAATAAGCATTAAAATTTTCTTGTTTGACAACAAAATTATCAAACTCATCTAAGCATTGGCTAGCAAACTTAGTAGGAGGGATTTCAGATTTATCATATCTATAGAGAGAATTTACCTTTGCTACCTGTGTCGGGTTATCAAGATCGTGTGTTTCTTCAACAGGCGGTAAATTAAGACCATGTATTTCTTCAACAGGAGGTAAATTCTTAACATCTTCAACTTTTATACCCTTTTCCTTCATATATTTCTTTGCCTCTTGCATATCTTCAGGACTGAGAAATAGAACACCCCTTTTCTTCGGAGTTGGCTTAGGAGTTGGTTCAGGAAGTGTCCAATTATTTTCATTTGTTAACATATTATTCAATAGAATTTCAGCTTCATCAACCATTCTTTCCCTGAAAACACAACCAGCACAACTATCCAGGTGGTCTTTGGAAGCATCGGTTAGTCCATTATAAAAGATATCAAGTATTTCATTTTTCTTGAGAGGATGATCAGGCAAAGCATTAAGTAATTGGAGAAGCCTCCCCCAAGCTTGTGGGAGACTCTCTTCTTCAATTTGCACAAAATTATATATATCCCTTAAAGCAGCTTGTTTCTTATGAGCGGGGAAATATTTAGCACAGAAGTAGTAAATCATATCCTGGGGACTACGCACACAACCAGGATCAAGAGAATTAAACCATGTCTTAGCATCACCCTTTAATGAGAACGGAAATAATTTAAGGATATAATAGTAGCGAGTTTTCTCATCATTAGTGAACAGGGTGGCTATATCATTTAATTTAGTAAGATGTGCCACAACAGTTTCAGATTCATAGCCATAGAAAGGATCAGATTCAACCAAAGTAATTATCTCAGGATCGACAGAGAAATCATAATCCTTATCAGTAACAAAGATTGGTGAAGTAGCATAAGCAGGGTCATATTTCATTCTAGCATTCAGAGATTTTTCTTTCAATTTAGCTAATAATTTCTTAAGATCACTTCTATCATTGCAAGCAAGAAAGTCTCTAGAAGTTTCTTCATCCATAACATAACCCTCAGGCACAACAGGCAATTCATATCTAGGGGGAGAATCTTCATCATCACTTTCATCAATATTATCAGTTTCAATAATTTCATTCTCTCTAGCCCTAGCAAGTTGCTCATCAAGAAATTCACCTAGTGGCACAGTATTATCAAGCATAGAAGTAGTTTCATCATAAGTATCATGCATAGCAGAAGTGGCATCATTAATAACATGCGACATATCAGAATTAATAGCAGAAGCAGGTTTAGGTGTCGCAAGCTTACTCAAAACAGAAGGTGAATCAAGTGCAGAGCTAGATGGCAGTTCCTTACCTCCCCTCGTAGTTGAGGGATAAATTTTAGTTTTCTCGTCTTTCAAGTTCCTCATAGTGACCAGCAGATATAAATCCCAAGTGACTCAAAGAATAGAGCTATGCTCCCCGACAACAGCGCCAGAAAATAGTCTTGATAACCCACAAGTATAGGGGATCGCAACAGTTTTCGAGGGTGGAGTATTCAACCCAAATTTATTGATTCGACACAAGGGGAGCCAAAGAATATTCTCAAGTATTAGCAGTTGAGTTGTCAATTCAACCACACCTAAATAACTTAATATCTGCAGCAAAGTATTTAGTAGCAAAGTAGTATGATAGTAATGGTAACAGTGGCAAAGGTAACAATAGCAATATTGTAGTGATTGTAACGGTGGCAACGGCAAAGTAACTAAGCAAAGATCAGTATGTGAAAAGCTCGTAGGCATTGGATCGGTGATGGAGAATTATGCCGGATGCGATTATTCATGCAACAGTTATAACATAGGGTGACACAGAACTAGCTCCAATTCATCAATGTAATGTAGGCATGTATTCCGAATATAGTCATACGTGCTTATGGAAAAGAACTTGCATGACATCTTTTGTCCTACCCTCCCGTGGCAGCGGGGTCCTAATGGAAACTAAGGGATATTAAGGCCTCCATTTAATAGAGTACCGGACCAAAGCATTAACACATAGTGAATACATGAACTCCTCAAACTACGGTCATCACCGGGAGTGGTTCCGATTATTGTCGCTTCGGGGTTGCCGGATCATAACACATAGTAGGTGACTATAGACTTGCAAGATAGGATCAAGAACTCACATATATTCATGAAAACATAATAGGTTCAGATTTGAAATCATGGCACTTGGGCCCTAGTGACAAGCATTAAGCATAGCAAAGTCATAGCAACATCAATCTCAGAACATAGTGGATACCAGGGATCAAACCCTAACAAAACTAACTCGCTTACATGATAAATCTCATCCAACCCATCACCGTCCAGCAAGCCTACGATGGAATTACTCACGCACGGCGGTGAGCATCATGAAATTGGTGATGGAGGATGGTTGATGATGACGACGGCGATGGATTCCCCTCTCCGGAGCCCTGAACGGACTCCAGATCAGCCCTCTCGAGAGGGTTTTGGGCTTGGCGGCGGCTCCGTATCGTAAAACGCGATGAATCCTTCTCTCAGATTTTTTTCTCCGAACACAAATATATGGAGTTGGAGTTGAGGTCGGTGGAGCACCAGGGGGCCCACGAGGCAGGGGGCGCGCCCAGGGGGCAGGCGCGCCTCCCACCCTCGTGGATAGGGTGTGGGCCCCTGGCCTTGATTCTTTCGCCAGCATTTTTTATTATTTCCAAAAATAATCTCCCTGAAGTTTCAGGTCATTCCGTGAACTTTTGTTTCTGCACAAAGATAACACCATGGCAATTCTGCTGAAAACAGCATTAGTCCGGGTTAGTTCCATTCAAATCATGCAAGTTAGAGTCCAAACCAAGGGCAAAAGTGTTTGGAAAAGTAGATATGACGGAGACGTACCATTGCACACTGGCTTCAGGAGCAACATTAGCTTCATGCGCCACAATGTCTTCAGCCATGACAACGTCATTGGCTTCAGCAGTGTTGTTTGTGGCCGCCTCAATGTTTTCAACCTCCGTTTCAATAACAGGAGGGTCGGGTACTGACTCGTTCTCCTCGAGAACAGCTTCTTGAGTGACAGGGGGTGTGGCAACTCTTTCTTCTTCTCTTGGTTCTTGATTGTCATCGGCTGATGCACCCGGAATGTCTTCAGCAGCTTTTGCTTCAGACTCGGAGACATTCGCAGTTGGAGTGGCTTCAGGAAACACTTGACATGCTACTGAGTTGTGTTGCACTTCTCCTTCTGGAACGCTCGGCATGGCGACCTGTGGCCTAGGGCCTTTGCGAAGCCTGCGGAAAGCGGGCGACGCTTGTGGTGACGGAGTGGTCTGTACCATGTAATTGTCGTCGTCAAGCACCGGAGAGGTGACTTGAGGTGGTGGAGTTCTTGGGGTTTCATCTTGAATGCGGGAGTCTTGAGGGTGATCAGCCCACGAATCATCCTGAGCAATTGGCGTCAAGGGACGACCAATGCTGATGAGTTCGTTGTTCGTAACAACAGGCGATGATACCGGTTGGTGCTTGAAAGAACATGCGGTGCCCCCATGTTTGGTTTTGGTAATTGATGACAATCTCTATGGACTAATGGTTGCCTTGAGTTATATTTGAAGGATTTGTCCATAGGAATTTCTTGAAGTTCATGTGTTGGTTTCAAGGAGTTTATGTGGTGACCAAGGTGTTATTAAGGAATTATCCAAAGATTGGTCATGTGAGAGTTGAGCTTATTGCAAGCATGTGTTGGAGAAGAAGATTGTGTGATCATTCATGTATATCTTCAAGACATCATCCAAATGAAGAGAGTTGAAAAGATTCATGGTTGATCAAGACTAAGTCAAGAGTGAATCAACTTGATCAACTCACAAAGCGTAGAAGATGTACCGAGAGGGCTCAAGCGATCCCATGGTGTGGTAAGCATTGTCCACAACCTAATGATCTTCGTGAGAGTTCTTTGTGGGGTTAGGTTGCGGTGTGCAAGTTCAAGTGAAGCATCATGAAGAGATCAAATGCTTGAAGCTTGCCGTCCATTGTGGTGACAATGGACTTGTGAAGATGTTGCGGTGTGCAAGTTCAAGTGAAGCATCATGAAGAGATCAAATGCTTGAAGCTTGCCGTCCATTGTGGTGACAATGGACTTGTGAAGATGTGCGGAAGAGTGGCTCACCCATAGTGGAGCATGGGGGAGCAATCAACTAGTCTTCATCGAGCCAACGCAACCAAGAAAGGTGGTCCAACTTGAGGGAGTCAAGATCGTCATCATCTAGCTCAAGTGGACCATGTGCAAGGCAAAGGTTTGCTCTTGATAGGTTTTCTATTTTACCGGTCTCATGATGGTAGGTGGGAGACCGGGTTATAGGATCGATTGCCGTACTATCAAGGGGTGCTCTCGATGAGTAGCTTGATCGTATCGTTCATAGAGAGCTCAAACCATTGCATCCTTGCATCATCTTTATTGGTTCTTGTTTGGTTCTTCTCTTTGTGAGTTTTGGAGCTTATGGTCATCTTGATGACAAGCTCGAGTTCATCGAAAACGGAGTTCACTCGCATCTTCTATGATGTTTTCGATGTTGGAGGTTATGCCGGTTCTTCTCAGTCAGGGCTGTTTTGATGCTACTCGTCTTCCTCTATCCAACAAGCTTGAGTTTGCTCAATTCGGAGCTCATATGCAGAAGTTATGGCAGTTTTGCTTTCCTAGCGGTAGTACCGCGGGCCGGAGCGGTAGTACCGCTTGGGTGCTACAAGCGGTAGTACCGCTCTAGAGCGGTAGTACCGCTCCAGAGCGGTAGTACCGCTGGTAGCCCCCAGCTGTAGTACCGCTGCGGTCTCGTGCTAGTACCGCCTCGATTCGAGGGGTCTTTTTTCGTGTCGGGTTTTACGGTACTAGCCGCGGCAGTGGGGGCCGTAGTACCGCTCGTATGCGGTAGTACCGCCCTGACCACCGCGGTAGTACCGCTCTGGGCCCAGCGGCAGTACCGCGAGGGGGAGCGGTAGTACCGCTGGCCAAGCGGTAGTACCGCTCTCTGCGGGGCTGGTGTGGGGGGTAACGGTTGGATTGTTCCCCCCACTATATAAGGAGGTCTTCTTCCCCAATGAACCTTATCTTTTGAGCTCGTGTTCTTCCCCCATTGTTGACCTTCTTCGAGCTTGCTAACTCTCAATCCCTCCATGGATTCTTGCTAGTTTTTGAGGGAAAAGAGAGAGGAGATCTAGATCCACATTTCCACCAATCACTTTCTCCTCTATGTGAGGGGAACCCCTTGGATCTAGATCTTGGAGTTCTTGGTGTTCTCCTTCTTGTTCTTCCTCTCTTTTTCCTCCCTAGCATTAGTTGCTTCGGTGGGATTTGAGAGAGAAGGACTTGGGCACTCCGTGTGCCCTTGCCATTGCATTTGGTGCATCGGTTTGAGTTCTCCACGGTGATACGTGGAAGTTACAAGTTGAGAAGCTTATTACTCTTGGGTGCTTGGTGCCCTTGAGCTTGTTCCTCTTGGGTGCTTGGGCGCCCTAGACGGTTGGTGGTGTTCAGAGCTCAATCATTGTGGTGTAAAGCTCCGGGCAAGCGTCGGGGTCTCCAATTAGGTTGTGGAGATCGCCCCGAGCAATTTGACGGGTACCGGTGACCGCCCCCAAGGGTTGCCAAAGTGTACGGGTTCGGTGACCGCCCCCAAGGGTTGCCATTTGTACGGGTTCGGTGACCGCCCTTAAGGGTCCCTTAGTGGAATCACGGCATCTTGCATTGTGCGAGGGCGTGTGGAGATTACGGTGGCCCTAGTGGCTTCTTGGGGAGCATTGTGCCTCCACACCGCTCCAAACGGAGATTAGCATCCGCAAGGGTGTGAACTTCGGGATACATCGTTGTCTCCGTGTGCCTCGGTTATCTCTTACCCGAACCCTTTACTTATGCACTTTACTTTGTGATAGCCATATTGTTTCTTGTCATATATCTTGCTATCACTTAGTTGTTTATCTTGCTTAGCATAAGTTGCTGGTGCACATAGGTGAGCCTAGTTGTTGTAGGTTTTGTGCTTGTCAAATTAACCGCTAGGTTTATTCCGCATTTGTTCAAGCCTAAACCGTAATTATTTTAAAGCGCCTATTCACCCCCCTCTAGGCGACATCCACGATCTTTCAGTGCTTGATTTGAGGAAGGACTTCATCATCATCTACATTGTCTTCACGACCAATGTCTTCAGCTGTGATGGGGTCAACAGCTGGAACTTCTTTATCTTCATGAGCCTCATTGGAAGCAGGCTCGTGTACAACAAGACGACACTCTTGGTTGGTGGAGGCAGGACGAGCAACTGAGATGGGCTCAACAACGAGTGGCTCTGTGGCAACACGTTCTTTCCATGAAGACTTTGTCTTTGGCTTCTTTGTTGATGGAGCACCATCAGAGGCATTCTTGTGCTTGCGCTTCTTGGCTTCGGCCTTAGCTGCCCTTGTTTTCTTTAGCTCTGAAGCTGCTGAGGGGACTTTAGGCTTCGAGCTTGTCATGCTGGCAGGGAAGACAATGCGAGGTGCTTCCTGCCTTGATGTTTCAGCTTGGGCCACAGCAGGCTTCTTTTTCAGTTTGGCAGCCATCTTGGGGTCGATGCCTGGACGCCCAAGAGCCTTGCGCTTTTCTGCCTCATTGTGAGCTTGAACACATTTCGCTGCGAAGTATTTCATCCGCTCTCTTGAACCTTTTGCTTCCTCACGTTTCTTATGAAACTCTTTCTTGAGGTCATGCAACATCTGCTTGAAGCTTTGCACATCTGCCACGATGAGCTTGGCCATGTGCTTCTTGAATTTAGCCTTCTCATAGTCAATTTTGTTCTTCAGCTCGATGATCTTCTGAGCTAGAGCCAGCTCATTAGCAATGGCTCCATGGAAGGTGATGCTGATATCAACTGGCAGCTGAAGATCATCAATGCTGAGGCTGGGATTGTCAAACCACTCATCGATGAAGTTATTCAAGATATCCACATCAAAGAGGGGCAGATCGTTGAAGATCTCTGCCTCTTGCTTGCTCTTTATCAGTAGCTCAAGAGCATCATCACCAAGATCTTCGTCGCTTGACAGATCAATGGTTTCATCTTCGTTCCTCAGAACGACAGCTGAAGTTAGGTCATGCCCAGAGATCTTCATGGGCTTCTTCTTCTTGGAGACATGAGAAAGATCTTCAGATTGCATACTGGATGCAGGAGGAGCAGTTGCCAACGGCTTCGCACGCGAAGCTTTTGGTGCGGCAGGGGGCTTTGAAGCCTTTGATTTCTTCTGCTTCTGCATCTTAGGTGGAGCTGGCGCTTTATCAGAATCTGCATCATCACCTGATTGCTCCATAGTGGCCCTCTGAGCAGCAATGTAAGAGAGGAGACCATCAAAGTTGTCAAAGGGGCCGATGACATTGGGGTCAGCATCACGTGTGCCATCAGCCCTTGGAGCAGACGGACCAGGGTTGAAGTCGCACCCAAGATTTTTCTTGTTCTTCACAGCGGAATCTTTGGCAAACTTATAGTTGCGCTTGAACAGATTGTCATCGCGACACCATAGCAGAGAGGACGGGTCGGCATTCTTAGGCTGTGGTCCTCGGACCATGCAAGGGTAGAAGCCTTGAGCAATGGCTTCGAACTTGGACTTGGGTTGAAGATTTTTGTAGAGAATATCTCCCCATGGTCGCTTGATGGCATTCTTCTCCGCATACTCAGCAATCACATATCTGTATAGAAACCATTGTTCCGCCCAATATCTTCGAATCCAATGGATTCAAGTCTTGCGCTGGCCATAGCTCTCTTCAGGGTCTGTCTTGTACAATTCATACAGATCATGAGGTAAGTCCTTAGATGTATCTCTTCGGCGCGGTCTGCCGCCCTTTCTAGCTGACTTCTCTGTAGCCATTGTATTCAAGCTGAATGGCTTCAAGACTGTGAATGGCTTCCTTTTGCTGGTCAGACAGGAACTGGCTTCAGGAGAATTGATGTGTCGCTATAAGAATTCTGCAAATGAATGCAGACTATGAGAACCAAGGGATTCTCCCACGGACATGTACCTGTGACAGCATTAGAGGTGCGAGGGAAGGGGAAGAGGTCATATGCATTCTCAGAAGATTTTGAAGATAAATCAGTTTGAAGACATTGACCTCATAGCGCGAAGACATTCAGTTATTTGGTGAGAGTTGGTTCCAGATTTGTACGAATCCAAGAATAAGTACAAGTGAGGAATCTAAGTAGTTGTGAAGCATAAGTGAATATACAAGGCAAGATATGAGATTCAGAACAAGATAGATCCAGATATGGAAGTTAAGAAATCATTTTTGGGTAAAGTGGATGGATCAGATGGATCAAAAAGGCAATAAAAGTAAGATTTAATTACCGCACAAAGAACTGCTAGATGAAGTTGAGAAGGAGGCCGAGCAGTTCAATCTCCCGCGCCCTAACTTGGCGGCGGAAGACACCTACGGTGGCGGCGGAGAGGATGAGGTCCGCGACCGGTGTGAGGACGGCGTCGGAGAAGTCGCGGCAGCTAAGCGCTTCATCTCCGGCGTCGACGCGAGCTAGCGGAGGCGCTAGGGTTTGTGTGAGGTGGCGAGGTGGAAGAATCGATTATGACCGCGGTGAGTTGTGTATATAGAAGGAAAGGGACTGCACAACGTAATTACGCAGGTGCCCCTGGCGGTTCACATCTGAAGGACACGTGGCAAGCATGCAACACATTGGAAGTTGTTCCATGTTCCCACGCACGCCTAGACTGTTGGGTGGTCGTTCCGGCTTCTCCGGGTTTCAGGCAATAAGGATATAGCATTAAAACAGATTCAACTTTTGTCTCTTTATCTTCTGGTGACAAGGACGCAGAGAAGACATTTGACGGTTTCAATAGAATGCATATTATTTGGATAGATAGAATCTGAGATAGAAGCATAGAAGGGGTTAGGGTCCGATCACATTCACTTAGATCAAAAGATTCAAATAAGAAGACATAGCTATAAGTGAATGCTGTGGAGGACAGAACACAAGTATATGTACATATATCAGTATAAGACCAAATCAACATTGCGAAGATAAACATGAAGGTAAATCAATGTTGAAGACAAATCAAATGCAAAGACTTTGCAAATGAGACGCCAAATGAAATACTTCAAACAAAGGTTTGGTGGTGGCGTTACCCACCGTATAGGAAGTATTAGACCCAGACACGGCACACAATTTTCGTGGCGCTCCGAAGTCAAATTCCGCGTTAATGTATTCACACTTAGAGTGTATGTCTTCATTGATTGAAGATATACGTTACTTCGTGTGTTGCACATCTAAGTCATCAACATGCATAAGTGTTAGGATGTGTGTCCAATCACAGGACATTTGAGGATTCTAAGATATTTAGCTCACACCGCAACTTGCAAAACCTTTTCTCATCCAAGGGCTTTGTGAAGATATCTGTCAATTGCTCTTCAGTGTTGACGTGAATGATATCAATATCTTCCTTCATGACGTGATCTCTGAGAAAGTGATGACGAATTTCAATGTGCTTTGTCTTCGAGTGTTGAACTGGGTTGTTCGGAATCTTGATGGCGCTCTCATTGTCGCAGTAGAGTGGCACATGCTTCAGGTGGATACCATAGTCCTTGAGAGTTTGCTTCATCCACAGAAGCTGAGCGCAGCAAGATCCAGCAGCAATGTATTCAGATTCAGCAGTGGAGAGAGATACACAGTTCTGCTTCTTTGATGACCAACAGACAAGTGATCGTCCCAGAAAGTGACATGTGCCTGATGTGGACTTGCGATCAACCTTGTCTCCAGCATAATCAACATTTGAGAATCCAACTAGATCAAAACTATGAGCCCTTTGGATACATAATCCTAGCGTTGGGGTGTAAGCCAAATATCGAAGAATTCGCTTCACAGCTAAGTGATGTGATTCCTTTGGTGCCGCTTGGAATCGGGCACACATGAAAACACTAAGCATTATATCTGGCCTAGATGCACATAAGTAGAGTAAAGAACCAATCATGGAGCGGTATACCTTTTGATCGAACTCTTTACCATTAGCGTCGGGACTCAGATGACTTTTGGTTGGCATTGGCGTCGTGTATCCTTTGCAATCTTGCATTCCAAACTTCTTCAGGCAATCTTTGAGGTATTTCTCTTGAGATATGAAGATGTCATTGCTCTGCTAACGAATTTGAAGACCAAGGAAGAACTTCAGCTCACCCATCATGGACATCTGATATTGCTCTTGCATCATGAGCCCAAACTCATCACTGTATCTCTTGTCGGTGCAGCCGAAGATAATGCCATCCACATAGATTTGGCACACAAACAGTTCTCCATCATATGTCTTCGTGAAGAGTGTAGGATCTAGAGAACCAGGTTTGAAGCCTTTGATCTTCAGGAAGTCTTTGAGTGTGTCATACCAAGCACGAGGGGCTTGTTTGAGGCCATACAGTGCCTTGTTAAGCTTGTATACCATATCAGGATGTTTTGGATCTTCAAAACCAGGTGGTTGTGAAACATACACTTCTTCTTCAATCTTGCCATTGAGGAAGGCACTCTTCACATCCATTTGATACAGAAGAATGTTGTGATGGTTGGCATAGGTGAGCAGTATGCGAATGGCTTCAAGCCTAGCCACGGAAGCAAATGTTTCATCGAAGTCAATCCCTTCAACTTGAGTGTATCCTTGAGTAACAAGACGAGCCTTGTTTCTGACAACTTGACCATGCTCATCTTGTTTGTTGCGATAGATCCATTTGGTGCCTATGATGTTGTGCTTGTGAGGATCGGGACGCTTGACTAATTCCCACACATTGTTCAGCTCGAACTGTTGAAGCTCTTCTTGCATAGCTTGAATCCATTCAGGTTCCATGAAGGCTTCAGCAACTTTCTTGAGTTCAGATATTGAGACAAATGCAAAGTGCCCACATAAATTTGCTAGCTGTGTTGCTCTTGAACGAGTGAGTGGACCAGGTGCATTGATGCTATCAATTATCTTCTCAATCTGTACTTGATTTGCAACACGAGGATGAACTGGATGAAGATTTTGCTCTTGCTGATCATTGTCTTCATTCTGAGCATTGGCTTCAGGCTAAGCAGTGTCTTCGGGTTGATTAGGCGCAGAAATGATAAGTTCCTCTTCAGCCTATGCCTCTGAAGGTATGATTTCTCCAGATCCCATGAGCTTGATGGATTCACTAGGTGGGACTTCATCTAGCACATTTGGCAGGTGCTCTCTTTGCGAGCTGTTAGTCTCATCAAACCGCACATCCACAGTTTCAACCACTTTATAGTGAAAGAGGTTGAAGACCCTGTAGGAGTGCGAATCCTTTCCATAACCAAGCATAAAACCTTCATGTGCTTTCGGTGCAAATTTTGAAGTGTGATGTGGATCCTTGATCCAACACCTAGCACCAAATACTCTGAAGTAGCTTACGTTTGGCTTCTTACCAGTGAGGAGCTCACAGGATGTCTTCTTCAGAAGCTTGTGAAGATAAACACGGTTGATGATGTGGCATGCAGTATCAATAGCTTCAGGCCAGAACTTCCTTGGAGTCTTGTACTCATCAAGCATCGTTCGAGCCATCTCAATGAGTGTTCTGTTCTTGCGCTCCACGATGCCATTCTGCTGAGGTGTCTATGGAGCAGAGAACTCATGAGTGATGCCTAATGTATCAAGGTAAAGGTCGAGGCCGGTGATCTTGAACTCTGTGCCGTTGTCACTTCTGATGTGCTTGATCTTGATGACATAGTTCGTCATGGCACGATTGGCGAAACGTCTGAAGACATCCTGCACTTCATTCTTGTAGAGGATTATATGCACCCATGTATATCTTGAATAATCATCAACAATGACGAAGCCATAGAGGCAAGCAGTGGTAGTAAGAGTAGAGTAGTGAGTAGGACCAAATAAGTCCATATGAAGCAGCTCGAAGGGTTGAGATGTCGTCATGATTGTCTTCGAGGGAAGCTTGGCCCTTGTCATCTTTCCAGCTTCGCAGGCACCACACAGATGATCTTTCTTGAACTTGACGCCCTCGATGCCAATGACATGTTTCTTCTTCGCGAGAGTGTACACGTTCCTCATGCCAGCATGCCCTAGCCTCCGATGCCAGAGCCAGCACTCTGAAGCTTTTGCTAGAAGACATACGGCCAACTGTGGTCCTGCTGAGAAATCTACCATATACATATCATCTTTCCGATATCCTTCAAAGACTAGAGACTTGTCAGATTCCATTAGAACAAGGCAATGATATTTTCCAAATATCACAATCATGTTCAAATCACAAAGCATTGAGACAGACATTAAGTTGAAACCAAGGGATTCAACAAGCATCACTTTATCCATGTGTTGATCATTTGAGATTTCAACTCTACCTAGACCAAATACCTTGCTTTTACCAGTGTCAGCAAATGTGATGTGACTCTTGTCAGATGGACGTAAGGTTGAGTCCATGAGAAAACTTCGATCACCAGTCATGTGATTAGTGCATCCACTGTCCATAATCCATTCTGAAGCATGTTGTGTCATACCCTACAGTACAGTTAGGGGGATAGGCTTCACCAAGGGTATTGTGAAGCATAAACATTTGACGAACAAGCGGATTATCAAAGCTCAGATCCAGGTTAGGGCTGATAGGATGATTGGAAAGCAATTCAGGAACAAAATACATAGTAAGACCATTTGGGCATTTTATCTTGCGCCCCACAAGATGTTTTAGGTCCCCAGCATAAGCATCAGACGCCTTTGATTTCCGGCTGGAGACCTTTCCCTGCAAAAGCGAGTTAAGTTTTCTTAACCACCCACATTTTCAGGGGTGGCTTCGAAGCAATGAGTCTAAGTGCAGCATCTGAGAACTTCGGCTTTGGAGCCCTAGCAAATAGCCATGCAGGAGGTGAATAATACTCATATGAATAAGCAGAAAAGTTCTTAGTTTTATGAACATAGCGGTTTGAGGAAACACGCTCATATTCATAGGTCTGAGTATGATTTCCCTGCAAAACATTGGCGTTAGGGTGACTCTGTTGAGTCCTCTGTCTGTATGAAGCCTTTGGACCATATGAAACCTTTGGTTTGGGGTTTGTCTTCTTCCCAGGTGGTGTCATGATGACATTCACAGGAAGATTCTCAAGACAACTTTTGGGGTACCCAGATCTTCTTCATAGGTGGCCCATTCCTGCAGTTAGTACCAATATACCTGGCAAACACTTCACCATTCTGATTCTTAAACAGTTTATAGTTTGCATCAAAGGATTCATCAATGATAATCGGGTTAGCACAAGTGAAGCCAGATAAGGTGGATGGATCCACTGAAGGTCCCTTTGCAGCAACCCATGTGGTTTTGGGGTACTGCTCGGGCTTCCAGTAAGAACCATCAACATTCATTTTCCTCTCGAACCCAACACCCTATTTCCTAGGGTTTCGGTTCAGAATTTGCTTTTTGAGGACATCACATAGTGTCTGATGCCCTTTGAGACTTTCGTACATTCCTGTCTCAAGCAATGTCTTCAGCCTGGCATTTTCATCAGCAATAGTAGTGGCATCCTCAGCAGAGGGGTTAGTTACCACATCAGCAGTTGAAGATATTGCAACAGTAGCAGTAGTGGAACATTCACAACAGAAGTAGCATTATCACGCTCAAGGCATTTTAGACATGGTGGTTCAAATCCTTCCTGAGCGGGACTAATCTGTTGAGCGCGAAGTGACTCGTTCTCTTTTTGAAGATCTTCATGAGCAGCTCTCAATTTCTCAAGTTCTTGCTTCCTTTGAAGATAATCATAGGAAAGCTTTTCATGAGTTGTTGAGAGCGTTTCATGATGACTTTCAAGTTCCTCGTACTTAACATGAAGATTTTTGATGTCTTCAATTAAGGACTGAGATCGGGTCATTTCCGCGTCCAACAGGTCATCGCTTTTGTCTAACAATTTTTGAATATGTTCCATAGCTTTCTGTTGTTCAGTTGCAATTTTAGCAAGTGTTTTGTAGCTAGGTTTGGATTCACAGTTAGAGTCATCTTCACTTGATGTTTGAAAGTAGGCATCGCATGAGTTTACCTTGGCATCGCGTGCCATGAAGCAGTAGGTGGGGGCAGAGTCGTCCTTGTCATTAGCATCAACGTTGGTGACGGAGCCATTGTCTTCAGTGTTGAAAATGGACTTGGCACCGTAGGCTATGGCTAGAGCCATACTTGCAACGCCAGAGTCGGACTCCTCCTCAGACTCCACCTCAGCCTGCTCAGAAGCTGACTCCTCCTCTGAATCCATCTCCTTGCCAACAAAAGCACGATCCTTGCCAGATGAACTTTTCTTGTGTGATGAAGACTTGGACGAAGACTTGGAAGAAGACTTTGAGGATTTATTCTTCTTCTTGTCATCAGAATCATATTCCTTGCTCTACTTCTTCTTCTTGTTCTCATTGTCCCACTGTGGACACTCAGAGATGTAATGACCAGGTTTCTTGCACTTGTGGCATGTTCTCTTTTTGTGGTCATGAGTAGAAGCTTCATCATTTCTTGAGATGGATCTTGAAGACTTTCTGAAGCCTTTCTTCTTGGTGAATTTCTGGAACTTCTTCACAAGAATAGCAGGCTCCTTTCCAATGTCTTCAGGATCCCCAGAACTGCAGTCAGAATCTTCTTCAGATGAGGAAACAACCTTTGCCTTCAAAGCGCGAGTTCGGCCATAGTTGGGACCATAGATATCTCTTTTCTCAGATAACTGGAACTCATGTGTGTTGAGCCTCTCAAGTATGTTAGATGGATCGAGAGTCTTGTAGTCAGGGCATTCTTGAATCATCAGGGCTAGGGTGTCAAACGAGTTGTCAAGTGATCTCAGGAGTGTCTTGACGATTTCATGCTTGGTAATCTCAGTGGCACCAAGTGCATGAAGCTCATTTGTGATATCAGTGAGGCGATCAAACGTGAGCTGGACATTCTCATTGTCGTTTCTCTTGAAGCGGTTGAAGAGGTTGCGAAGAACACTGATCCTTGAGCCTCTCTGGGTTGAGACGCCTTCGTTGACCTTGGAGAGCCAGTCCCAGACTAGCTTCGAAGTTTCCAGAGCACTCACACGATCATACTGTCCTTTGGTCAGATGACCACAGATGATGTTCTTGGCAGTAGAATCCAGTTGAATGAACTTCTTGACATCAGCAGGGGTGACACCTTCACCGGCCTTGGGAACGCCGTTCTTGACGACATACCAGAGGTCGACATCAATGGCTTCAAGATGCATGCGCATCTTATTCTTCCAGTAGGGGTAATCAGTGCCATCGAAGACAGGGCACGCAACGGAGACTTTGATTATCCCTGCAGTCGACATAGCTAAAACTCCAGGTGGTTAAACCGAATCACACAAAACAAGGGAGCACCTTGCTCTGATACCAATTGAAAGTGCTAGTTATCGACTAGAGAGGGGGGTGAATAGGTGATTTTTATGAAAGTCTTCAAAACACGGGGGCTTTAAAGACAAACGATAGAAATGAACCTATTGATATGCAGCGGAAGGTAGACTACACTAGACAAGCCATAGTCAAGTAAGTAATGAAGTGAAAGCACGAAGACTATTAGCAGCTAGGTAGTATAGATCAGGATGGAAGACAGTATGAAGACAAACAACAATAGTCGTCACATAGTGAAGTCAATAAGATCAAGCAAGTAGGCAATGACTTCACGAAGACTAACTGTAAGTAAAGAGAGGGAGAAGATAGAACCAGTAGCTTGGAGAGGACAGGGATTTGTTAGACCAGTTCCAGTTGCTGTGACAATTGTACGTCTGGTTAGGGAGGCTGAGATTCAACTCAAAAGACCACGTCTTCACCTTATTCCCCTTGAGCTAAGGACACTTAGTCCTCGCCCAATCACTCTGGTAAGTCTTCAAGCTAGACTTCCAAACCTTCACAGACTTCGTTCACCTGCAATCCACAATGACTCTTGGATGCTCAGAACACGACGCCTAACCGGCTGGAGGATACACAGTCCTCAAGTGTAATAAGTCTTCAGATCACGCGGACAGAAAGACTTCAGTGATGCCTAACACTCTTTGGCTCTGGGTGTTTTGGGCTTTGTCCTCGCAAGGATCTCTCTCTCAAATGCTTTGGAGGTGGGTTGTTCTCGAACGACAAAAGCCGTGCACTAACTCTGAGCAGCCACCAATTTATGGTGTAGGGGGTGGGCTATTTATAGCCAGGAGGCAACCCGTCCTGATTTGTCCGAAATGACCCTGGGTCACTAAGGAACTGACACGTGTCTAACAGTCAGATTTCAAACACACGCGGCAGCTTGACTTGGGCTACAAGTAAAGCTGACTCATCCAGGTCTGGATAAGATTTGCTCTCATTGTCTTCGCTCGAAGACATAGGATTTGGTTGAGCATCACATCAGTCACTCTGACTTTGTTCACTTGGACCCCACTTAACAGTACGGTGGTTCCTATGACTCAACAAAGAAGAAAAGGAAACTACGAAACAACTATGTCTTCGCACTCCATAGTCTTCATGTGAATGTCTTCTCAAGTCATAATCTTCGTTGTGAATATCTTCACATGCCACCATTGTCTTCAATGTCTTCACACATTTTTAGGGGTCATCTCCGGTAGGTAAACCGAATCAATGAGGGACTACTACCTGTGTTATCCTGCAATTCTCACGAACACATTAGTCCCTCAACCAAGTTTGTCGTCAATACTCCAAAACCAACTAGGGGTGGCACTAGATGCACTTACAATAGTCACAGGAACATGTATAAGTTATGAAGAAAGCAATAGCAATAAACTAAATGATCATAGTGCTAAGCTAACGGATGGGTCAAGTCAATCACATCATTCTCTAATGATGTGATCCCGTTCATCAAATGACAACTCATGTCTATGGCTAGGAAACTTAACCATCTTTGATTAACGAGCTAGTCAAGTAGAGGCATACTAGTGACACTATGTTTGTCTATGTATTCACACATGTACTAAGTTTCCGGTTAATACAATTCTAGCATGAATAATAAACATTTGTCATGATATAAGGAAATATAATAACAACTTTATTATTGCCTCTAGGGCATATTTCCTTCAGATCTAGGCATCAATTACACTTCTCACACTCAATTTAGGCATGGAATATAATGTTCGCTCAGGGGATTTAGGCATCGATTGAAGTTCTAGGCTTTGATGTGGGACCGAACAAAGTTTGTCTGATTAGGGATTTGAGGAATGTGAATGGGATTACAAAATATTTGCACTAACAGGGGGTTAAATCGACCACAATCCACTTACGTCCATTCAAATCCAATGCAAACGAACAAGGACTATAGTCTAGGCGCGACGATCCTAGAGGCGCTCCGAGCGAAATGTAGGTTGACGCTTGTACTCGTCGACCTCCAGCGGATCATGGAGCAGCTAGGCTCAGAACCCTGGCCACCATCTTGACCTCCACCACCTCCTCACCATCGTCGTCCTGGTAAGTAGGAGCTACAACAAACTTGTATTTGGCCCATCAAACTCTATGACCTCAATCAGCTAACCAGGGCTTCTCCGTCGCTCACAACAGTATGTCCACTGACATAGCACCTTTGTCTGGGTCAGGCTATTGCATCATCTACTCAGTCTTTGTCGCCTTCGAGAGCACAACTCTTGCCTCCTCGACCATCTCGTCCATGATATTGAACCAAGAGAACACCTCCATCATCTTCACAAAATTCTCGTGGTCGCCGAGTGAGCACCCAAGGATGAGTGTCGTCCATCCAGGTCGGCGGGGCAGGGGTCGTTCATGGTGCTGGTGCAGTGGCGAGAGGGAGAGAGAGCTCTGGAACTGAAGAGAGAGATGGGTGAAGTGGATTGCGGGGGTAGATAAAGGGGGCTTTCGAAGTTGAAGCGGTAGGTAGGTGGCATGAATGAATGTTGAGGTTTGGTCAACAACTTTCATAAGTGTGGTCAAACAATGCATCTGCTGCGGGGATGAACAAATGTTGAATATGAAGTGTAGTAGATTTTCTGCATACCTCAACCATTGATCTTTTCATATGTGCATTACATTTGATCTGGGTTTATAGTACCTCTATTGGCCTCTTGTTCATTTTTTCAACACAAAATGATAGGCTCATCCTCGGCAACTCCTTGAAGGTCAAAGAGGTTCCATCGGCTAACTCCAAGAAGGGCAAGGTAGTGGTAGATGTCAGTAGCGCCCCCAACAAGAGTCCATGGAATTACGGGCATTTCCATGAGGACTCGAGGCTGAAGCACGCCTGCAAGGTCATTCTTGCTCCCCGGGGTAGAGTGCATGCCATGCCCACTAGCTTCACTAAGCACATGGCCACCGTCCAACCGGAAGTCGTGATGATGATGAACATCAGCCGCGTCTGGGAAATCACATTCTGATCCATCAACGACAGGCTAATCCTTGATAAAGGGTGCCCCACTTCTTCATAGATCATCACCTGAAGATCAGGTACCTCATGACCTTCAAGGTGGTTACTGTCGGCATCTTCAAGGTGATCGTCTTCGACACCAATGACATAGAGGTGATGGCCAAGTGCAAGCCGCACGAGGAAGCGTTTTCCATGGACCGTTAGGGTTTTATGTTTGATGTTGCGTGCTAGTTTACTTTGCATTCGATTGTTAATGTGCCGTGTTTATGACTGTCATGTATGACTATGGTTTTAACCAGTATGACTATGATGCGCCTATGGTAATGTTCTGCGTATAAGACTCTATGTATGTTGACAACCTCACCACTTTAACAAGAGGTTACGAGACCACATGTCTTGTATGTTACCAAACAATAACACTTTGCGTCTATGTAGAACATGCCTACAACCAAACATCATTTTAGGTGTTTCTACTCAGCCTGCTACTGAGAGATGGAGAGATTGCGAGGACGCAGGTGGCTGGACTATTAGGGGAGAGGCGGAGAAGATCCAGAGGGCATGCAACTCCGGTGGTGCTAGGTCCAGCCGCTAGAGGCAAGCAGGGTGGGGGTGGCAGTGTGGATCGGGAACATGGCGATGGCAGTGTGGATCGGGAACATGGCGATGGTAGTGTGTGAGGGAGCTGCCTTGGTCCTCAGTCCAATCGTGGACGGCTTTTGGCTCACCAAGGTCCTTATGGACGGCGGCAGCGGACTAAACCTCATCTATGAGGATACACTCCACAAAATCAAAATAGACAGGAGCCGCATCGAGCAAAGCAGCACGACCTTTCGAGGAATCATTCCCAGTCGGGAGGCGCGGTGTGCGGGAAAAATTACACTTGACATGGTATTCGGCACGCCGGAGAATTATCGGTCCAAAGAAATAACCTTCCAAGTGGCCCCTTTCAACAGCGGATATCACGCTCTTTTGGGGCGAGATGCGTTTACACGCTTCCAAGCTATACCTCATTATGGGTACATGAAGCTTAAGACGCCCGGGCCCAACGGCATAATTACTCTCGCCAGCGGTCCGGACATAGCACTCCGCGCCGAAAACGAAACCGCATCCCTAGCCCTTGAGGCATTATCTGAGGCCCCCGCGGCCGAAGAATTAACCGCACTGCGCTCCACGGTGGACAGGGACGACGTGATCCTAGACAAACGGCCCAAATCCACCTCCTTCAAACCGGCAGAAGAAATAGTCAAATTCCAAGTCCATCCAACGGACCCCAAGAAGACAGCATCCATTGGTGCACAACTAGACCCAACGGTTGACGCCGCGCTACGAGAGTTCCTGCGCGAGAACTGGGATATATTCGCCTGGCACCCCTCGGATATGCCAGGAATCCCGCGCGAGTTGGCTGAACACAGCCTCAATATATTGAAGGGATACAAGCCGGTCAAGCAGACACTACAGCGTTTTTCCGAACCCAAACGTCAAGCTATGGGAGAAAAGTTAGCCAAGCTAATTGAAGCCGGATTCGTTAGAGAAATAAAACACTCGGACTGGCTGGCAAACCTGGTGATGGTGCCAAAGAAGGAAAAATCTTCGCGCCTGTGCGTCGATTTCAAAGACCTCAATAAGGCCTGCCCTAAGGATCCCTTCCCCTCCCCCGCATTGACCAGATCATTGATGCTACAGCAGGACACGACTCACTGTGCTTCCTCGACGCATATTCCGGATACCATCAAATAAAAATGAAGGAGTCTGACCAAGCCGCAACGGCATTCATTACCCCATATGGGCCATTCTGCTTCAACACCATGCCCTTCGGACTCAAAAACGCTGGCGCCACTTACCAACGCATGATTCAAACATGCTTGGAGAAACAGATCGGCAAAAGAGTTGAAGCATATGTGGATGACGTCGTCATCAAAACCAAGCACGTCGAGTCATTGATAGACGATTTACGTCTTACATTTGACAACCTCCGTACATACGACATTAAGCTCAATCCGGAAAAATGTGTTTTCGGCGTTCCCGCCGGAAAACTGCTGGGCTTTATTGTTTCCAATAGAGGAATCGAGGCAAATCCAGCCAAAATTCGAGCTTTGTCACAATTGGCTATGCCAACAAACCTTAAACAGGTCCAAAAGCTTGCGGGATGCGAGGCAGCTTTAAGCCGCTTTATCTCCAGATTGGGAGAAAAAGCATTGCCACTCTACCGCCTTCTCCGACGCACCGACCACTTCGAGTGGACGGACGCGGCAACGGCCGGACTAGAGGAAATAAAGGCCCTTTTGGCAAGTAACCCAATCCTGGCCGCGCCGAACACCGGCGAACCCATGTTATTATACATATCGGCAACACACCAGGTGGTAAGCACCGTGCTCGTCGTCGAGCGAGAACAGGACGGACACAAATACCCGCTGTAGAAGCCAGTTTACTACGTGTCCACTGTCCTCACACCATGCGAATCCCGGTACCCTCATTACCAAAAGATAGCATACGCGGTCTTCATGGCGTCCCGGAAGCTACGACACTACTTTCAGGAGTGTTCGATCACGGTGGCTTCCGAAGTACCACTCAACGACATAATAAACAACCGCGATGCTACGGGCCGGATTGCCAAATGGGCCATTGAGCTCCTTCCATTTGACATAACATGCAAACCACGTCGAGCCGTTAAATCCCAAGTACTGGCTGACTTCGTCGCCGAATGGACAGAGGCCGAACTCCCGAAAGAGTATGGCACGTATTCCAACTGGGTCATGTATTTCGATGGTTCCAAAATGATGGCAGGGTTAGGAGCGGGTGTCGTGTTAACGTCCCCCACCGGAGACGTAATTCAGTACGTACTCCAAATATTATATACAGACTCCAACAACGCAGCCGAATATGAGGCCTTATTACATGGACTTCGGATGGCCGTCTCCATGGGCATACAACGCCTGGAAGTGCGCGGGGATTCAAACCTCGCAATATCTCAAATAAATGGAGACTTTGATGCCAAAGATCCAAAGATGGCAGCTTATCGCAATGCCGTTCTCAAAATGTCAGCTCGATTCGAGGGGCTCGAGTTCCATCATGTGGCTCGAGAAGGCAATCAAGCGACGGATATCCTCGCTCGCATCGGCGCCAAGCGCGACCCCATCCCACCTAATATCTTTCTGGAAAGGCTTTTTAAGCCTTCCGTGGCGTGGCAAGGGGAGAGTGGCAACGCCAGTCCGGATCCGACCACATCCCTAGATCCCGAACACACTGACATCATCGGAGGCTCATCCACCGAAATAACACCGTCAGCCCATCTTATAATGGCAGTCATTGCCGCATGGACCGAACCCTTCTTGGCCTACCTTAATAGGTGGGAGCTCCCTGATGACCAGAACGAGGCTCGCCGCATTGTCCGGCGCTCTAAAGCCTACAAGGTTCATGAAGGAGAACTCTACAAGAAAAGTGCTACCGGAGTACTTCAAAGATGTATCTCCGAGGAGGAAGGGCGGCAGCTCTTGGCAGAAATTCATGCCAGCCTCGGTGGCCACCACGCCGCGGCTCGGGCCCTTGTAAGCAAGGCTTTTCGTACAGGCTTCTATTGGCCCATGGCCCGAGCAAACGCACAGGACCTCGTCCAACGTTGCATCGGATGCCAACTCTTCGCCAACCAAAGCCATATGCCCCCCACTGCCCTCCAAACAATCCCCATCACCTGGCCTTTTGCGGTCTGGGGATTGGATATGGTTGGACCCCTTAAAGGTGGAAGCCGTAAGAAGAAATATCTGCTCGTAATGGTAGATAAATCCACTAAGTGGATAGAGGCCAAACCAGTCAAAACGGCCGAGGTCGGACCAGTGATAGACTTTATATCTGGCATTGTACACCGTTATGGTGTTCCACACAGCATCATCACCGATAACGACTCCAACTTTACAGCCGACGAAGTGAAAAATTGGTGCGCCAATTTGGGCATTAAGCTCGATTACGCCTCCGTCTACCACCCACAAACAAATTGTCAAGTCGAACGAGCCAATGGTCTATTATGAGCGGCATTAAACCCAGACTAGTGTGGTCTTTGAAAGAGTCAGACAAGCACTGGGTGGAGGAGCTCAACTCCATGCTCTGTGGGCTACGGACCACGCCCAATCGCACTACCGGATACACACCCTTTTTCATGGTGTACGGCGCAGAGGCTGTGCTACCCTGCGACATTATTCATGACTCACCTCGAGTATGCATGTATGAAGAGAGAGAGAGAGGCCGAGCTAGATCGGCAGGACAACTTAGATGCCCTGGAGGAGGAGCGCGACGTTGCAATGGCCCGTTCCGCATTTTATCAACAGCAGGCCCGAAGATATCAAAGGAGAGAAGTACGGGCCAAGACTTATAATATTGGAGGACTAGTTCTACGCTTGCCGGAGAAGAAAAAGGACAAACTCAAGCCCAAGTGGGAGGGTCCCTTCATCATCGACGAAGTTCTCACCGGAGGAGCGTACCGCCTGCGCGATGCCTCAGACAATCGCTTAGAGCCGAACCCATGGAACGCAGCCAGACTCCGAAAATTCTACGCCTAGCACCTAACTCTTTGTTCATCTCCTTCTCCCTCTTGTTTCAATTATTTTCCTCTCTTTTTGCTTTTTTCTTCTATTTTAGCCTTAAAGCTTTCGTGCGGCTCAACCGCACAGTTGTGACGTATACATTCTCAAATGTGTACATCCACCATACCTGGGGGCTTCTCTAACAGAAGCTTATTAATGTTATTTTTTGAGCATCAAGCTCATCACATATGCGCGTTTTTCCCATATGAACCTTTTCTTCACCATTATATGCATCGATATGACTTAAGTTTTGGCCAAGCTGGGTTGCCTGGCTCCTGTGCTTATGCCCTACGTTCCCGTTAGTTCGGCTGGGGCATAAAGGGAGCACCTCTGCGATTGTTACTGCCGGGTCATCCGGATGTGTACCTCAGACTGGGTGAAGCCGAAAGCTAGCGTTCTTAAGGGAATATTCGGTCGGGGGATTAAAGACGTTTTTTACATTCATTCCATTAGGAACCCCCAGATGTTACTTATACTGCGATCGTCCCAATCACAGTTTGGACATGCATTTTTACGCATGCACACCCAGGGAAAGGAACCCTTAACGGAACTATTCTCTCTGGAAGATGTTTCTTACACTTTCAGTGTAATATAACATAACTAGCCGGATACTTGTCTGTTCAAGCAACTATGACCCCTACGCCTGGTTTCCAAGCATACCCCGGTCTACTCGGCCGTGCGGGTATTCAGAAACACTCCGCGCCTTTGGGCCCAGAGGTCGAAGTGAAAAGGTCTGCCATGACAAGCGTTTTACAATTCAGCTAGAGTTACATATGAAAAGGAAAGTACATTGTCATTTAAGACTCAAAAACTTCATGTTCTATGCCGTCCAGCAGGCTATCTAATTTGCAATCCTGTTGGGAATACTTGGCAGCTACTTCTACTTGGTTATATACCAAACTAACGGGAATTTCCTTCCCATCTGACCCTAGAGGCCCGACCCGGGCCATATGATTTGGATCAAGCTTGGTATACCGTGTTTTCACCATGGCCCAGGCTTCTCGCGCACCCTCTCGGCAGGCAGATATCTTCCATAATCGGATACGCCGCCATGCTCCCTTGTATAGCTCCACAAGCTCCTTCATACTTCCTGGAGGGGAGGCGGACGACCATAAAGCCTTGGCAACACTCCGCATTGCCTGTCGCGCTTGCTCGTGCATCTGGGACAGCCCCTGCAGTAGATCGCTCGACGATCCGGATACCTCCTCCTCGGGACGGCCAGTCAGCATACCTACAGACATAACTCTGTTAGTTCCTTCCCTCGCCGAACTAACGGTGGTAAGTTCGAACACATACTAAATATGCCGCCTCGCAGCCTCTTATTCTCCTTCATAGAGTCGGCTAGCTGGGTCCGCACATCCTTCAGCTCTTCGCCCAGCTGGGTCTTGGAATCCTAGAGTTGGTTTTTCTCACCAACAGCCTATTTCAGCACATGTTCGCCCGCAGCACATAGCCTTTTGGCCTCTCTTTCATTCGCTTGCACGACCTCCAGTGCTTCCGTCAGTTCATCTGACGATCATGCCATGATACATGCAACATTGTTAGCATTACTGGCATATACTTCGCTGGAGGGGAACATTACCAGGCGATGCCTTCTTGGACTTCTCCAGTTCGGCGATAACAACATTTAGCTGTGTCCGGCACTTTTCCAGCTCTTGAGACAACAGGTTGTTTTTCTCTGTCAACACCTGGGCACACAGCGATCCATAAATCAGTTGTGCCAACCGCTTCAAGTCTCGGGGGCTACTAGTATACAACTATTGCATTTGGACAAAGCAAATTTACCTGCATATCTTTCAAATATTGGCCTGTGGCTCTGGCCCGTCTTGGGCAGTCCAGATGTATGCATCAGCCGAGTTAAAGGCATTGAATACCTCCGTTGAAAAGCGGGGGTCACGAAGAACGGCCCTCTGGCGCCGATGATTCACGGCGCTCTCCACTTCCGAGTTGGTGAAGTACATATTGTCCAAATCCTTGGCTGGAGGACAATCCGGCGTCACCCCCGTACCAGCCCCCGTCTTTACGGCAGGATTTGGATCCCGGCTGTGGGGAGAATGACTGGCCGAACCCCCGGGTATAGTTTGGCTCACTTTTTTCCTAATACAGGACAAACATATAAAGCACAATTGGATGCAACTGCTGAAGCACATATTTGCAAATCCATACCTCTTGGATGAAGGCCCGGCCGTATCTTGGTCCGCCTTCCTCTTCGAAGGCTCGCCCGGCGTGGGGACCGCTATCTTTGGCGACGCCCTTGGCACGGCACGGCACGCCGTACGCCCCCCTTTAGAGCATAGGATGTGCGGTGGGTGAGGTGGAATGACAAGACTCTTTTGGACGAAGTGTCTCTTGATATCTTACGTGTGAAGCAGGCAGGAGACCGGGGTAATCGGCGATGATGGCCACTTCTGTGCCGTCGTAACTCGCCTGGTAAAACACCCCGCCCTCGAGCACCACGAATATGTCCAGATCCTCTTCGAATCCGGGGTCAAGTTCCCGATTATGGCCCTCGGGCTGCGGGGCGGGGCTGTAAAGCCCCTCAGAGACCTTTCGCCAGTGCTATAATAAACAGGCGGATTAAGAATTCATCAAAGATGGCTTGAGGAGGGGGAGTAAGTAGAGCAGAGGGGTTGAAATTTACCCATCTAGGTGGATTGTACATGGAATATCCATCTCTGCGCTTGATATGAAGGAATTCCTCCTCCTCCCCTTTGTACAGTTCGGCCAATATTTTGGCTAGAGCGGCGGGGGTGTCCGGACCCTTCCTGCCGCAGCGGGAGGCGTCGTCTTCCCCATTATAGTGCCACATGGGGAGCCCTCGATATTGGAGTGGCTGAACTCCCCGCACTATTGAGGTCGCCATTACCTCGGCTATTGATAATCCAGACTGGGCGAGCGTCTTTATCTTGCCCATGAGCTGGCGAACTTCCGCACTATCGTCTTCCTCTAGACTCCGAGGGCGCCAGCTGTGGCGTTTCTTTAACGGAACGCTTGTGAACTCGGGAAGGCCCCTCCGAATTGGGTCTAGAAGTGCAATGTCCTCAATATAGAACCATTCGGACGGCCACTCTTCGGATGCCTTCCTTGGTGTGCCGGATAGGTATCCGGTCTCGGCGATGCGCCATATTTCGGCGACGCCCACTTCAAATATTGATCCCTCGTGGTTGCGCGGGACAAGGCAGAATAACTTTCTCCACAGTTCAAAATGGGCCTCACAACCCAGGAATAGCTCGCATAAAGCGACATAACCCGCAATATGCAGGATGGAGGCCGGCGTAAAGTTATGCAGTTGGAGGCCGTAATACTCTAGAATCCCGCGAAGGAATGGATGAATTGGAAATCCAACACCTCTTAGCAGGTAGGGGATGAAGCACACTCGCTCCCCCCGGATGGGTTGGGGAAATCTTCAGCCTCAGCTCCGCCATTGAAGACGGTCAACCCTGCTCGAACAGGACCAAATCCACGGGAGGAAGAAATCCCTGTGTTTGCAGCTTCTCCAGCTGACCATGAGATACAGAGCACCTCTCCCACTCGCCTTTTCTTGGGCCACAGGGACGGGAGGAGGAGCTGGGAACGTTGGCCATGTTGGAATGGTCTCTCCTGGCAATATCTGAGGATTTTTTCGCGTGGTGCCGGATGGATCTGAGATCCAATCTCTTTAAATAGATTCTCTTTTTCATGGCTGGGGTGTTATGTGCAAAAATGCCCTGACCTCTCGTATTCGCCTGACACGTGGAAGCCAAAGTCTTGGATGCACATAAGACGAGGAGTGCAACATTAAATAGAACGCCGAATACATCTCGTTGAAGTCATCGGAGGAGGAACCCGCCTTGCAATGCCGAAGATAATCTACGCGCCGGACACCTCGTCATTGAAGCCTGGTTCGGGGGCTACTGAGGAAGTCCTGGACTAAGGGGTCCTCGGGCGTCCGGCCTATTAGCCATGGGCCGGACTGATGGGCTGTGAAGATACGAAGACCGAAGACTCCACCCGTGTCCGGACGGGACTCTCCTTGGCGTGGAAGGCAAGCTTGGCAATCAAATATGAAGATTCCCTTCTCTGTAACCGACTTTGTGTAACCCTAGATCCCTCCGGTGTCTATATAAACCGGAGGGTTAGGTCTATAGGACCGAAGACTCATTATCATAGACATACATGCTAGGCTTTTAGGGTTTAGCCATTACGATCTCGTGGTAGATCAACTCTTGTAATATTCATATTCATCCAGATCAATCAAGCAGCAAGTAGGGTATTACCTCCATAGAGAGGGCCCGAACCTGGGTAAACATCGTGTCCCCTGTCTCCTGTTACCATCGACCTTAGACGCACAGTTCGGGACCCCCTATCCGAGATCCGCCGGTTTTGACACCGACAGTGTGGATCGGCTTTTGAACATCGGCTCTACATGGCAGAGGTATGTACTTTCGCAAAGCCCCCTGGTGCGGCGAAACTGATGTGGACGCGTTTGCGCACCAATGCAGGACGACGGTGGATGGCTTGCAGCATCCAAACACGTCGGTCCGGACGTTTGCGGTCGTTTCGATGGTCGGTGTTGAAGATGCCCTTATACTCTAGAAACATATGATCTGGCATGGAAAGAAGCAACATCTCCCTAACCTTTCACCAAAGGGAGTGACTACAGCCCAGTTGACTGAAATTTTTTGGGTCAATCGACTGATCCAAAATCGTTTTAGCCATGCCTGTTGTCGGATGACGTCCTCACGTGACGAGCTACCATCTGCATAATTGTACATAGTAATCTTTACGTAGTCCTACCCCTACGTTGATGGTACTTCTACAGAGTTCTGCTTCTAACTAGTAGTTCCTAGAAGCATATCTGCACATGAGCTAGTTTGGCATGTTGGCTGAAAAGCTACCTGCATGCCCGTCCATATGCGACTACACATAAAACAAACAATAATAGAAAATTGCACACGCTTGGCACATAAATTGCATTGTTTCATAATATGCAAAATAAGCATATAGTAATGCATTTTTTAGACAACGGCATGACCCGCACACACATTACACTAAAAATTGAGTGAGTGTTATCCTTGTTATGAGGTCAATTATTTGATAGGCGCTTAGTGTGTTACAGCCTGCTTGGACCCTAAAAATAAAAATAAAAGAAAAAATATACTAGTGAAATGAGATCAGTATTACCTCTAAAAAAGAAAAGAAAAGAAAAGAAAAACAAAATGAAAACAATAAAGTTTTCTATAGAAGAATGAAACCCTTTAAGAAGAAAGAAAATGAAAAAAAACTAAAACAAAATGAAAATAACAAAGTTTGCACTGAAATTGCACTTTTAGTAATATGCAAACAACGAACATATAATATTGCAATTTTGCACTCTACTATAATTTACACACATGTTGTATAATACTTGTGTGTATACTTATTTAAACAAACAAAAATATAACATTTTCTAAAAAAGAATGAAGTAGTGGCATTGATACCGCCCTTTAGGAAGGAAGGAATGAAAACGTAAATCATGGTAAATTTGCACATAATTTACACATAAATTGCACTTTTTTATAGCGCATGCAAGGACTAACATATACTAGTAGAATTTACATAAAAATAGGTTTCAAAGAAGGAATGAATTAGTGTTATTGGTATTACCCTTAAATAAGAGAGAAAGTGAAATAAAAACTTAAAACTAAAATTTTGTCAAGATTAGTACAAAAATTGCATTTTTTATAATATGTAAGAAGAAACATATAGTAGTGAAATTTCCATACTCTAATATAATGTATACAGGTAGTACTTGTGTGCATATATTTACACACACTCAACATCGAAAAAAACGCGTCAGGAAAAAAATAAAAAAATAAAACACGCAAAAAAACAGTAAATGGAAAGAAAAAAAAAGGAAAAAGAAAAATGCATAGAAACAGAAGTTTGGATAAAAAAAATTAAACAAAAATACCCACAAAAGAAAGAATGAATATGTGGCATTGGTATTACCATGTAAGAACAAAGAAAATGAGAAAAATAATCTAAAACAAACACTGACAAAATTTGCATGAAATATACATAAAAATTGAGCTTTTCTAAAATATGCAAGAATAAGCATATAAAAATGGAACTTTTGCAAAAGCAAAATCTAAGAACAAATTAATAGTGGCAGATAATAGTGCATTTTTCACATAATTACAATTTACACACAAATTATACATTACTTACGTGTATATATTTTATATTCGCCCAACATCCAAAATATACCCATAAAGCCCGACAAAAAACCAGAAGTAAAAACGCACGCAAACGGCCTAATAAGAAAACATGTAACATGCATCAGCCCAACAAGAAATCGACTGACCCAAAATAGGGGTCAATCAAAAAACGTCCAGCCCAATACAAGACACAGCACACAACAGGAAAAAACAACTAGCACACATCTTGGAGCAGTAATCAACGGTCAAAAAATCAACTGACCCAAAACTTAAAACTCAGTCAGCTTAGCTAAAGTGTTCACCAAATCGACGTCTCCTAACATATTCAG
Organism: Aegilops tauschii subsp. strangulata; assembly: GCF_002575655.3. Lineage (NCBI taxonomy): Eukaryota > Viridiplantae > Streptophyta > Magnoliopsida > Poales > Poaceae > Aegilops > Aegilops tauschii. The sequence continues at coordinate 495,790,123 of NC_053039.3, forward strand.
GATGGGTTTGAGGATGGAGCTATGCCCAACATATGAATCTCGGTTGGTGCAATGGTGGACGGAAGCTAGAAAACACATACATAAGCAAACTCGGAAAGGATTTGACACGTTCGTGATGCTCATCTGCTGGACACTATGGAAACAGAGGAACGCGAGAGTGTTCACATCGAGCCAAATCAAGAACGAATGGGAGATTGTGGACATGATCTTCGACGATTTGAGAACTTGGGCAACGGCGGGAGCATTTGGAGGACAACCTATATCTGAGTAGTAGAGTAGCGTGAGGAGTGGAGTGGAGGCTTGGTTGGGGTCGGCTTGTGACTCCCAACTAGCGCAAATGTAAAACTCTTATACATATGTTCTTCCTTCTATAAAGCTAAGGTACGCCTTTGGCGTACCCTTGAAAAAAAAACATATTCAGACATAGAACCAAAATCATGACAACATGGTCCACAACTCTCTCTCTGTGTACTTGCCGAGAAGAAGTTTACCAAAACAAAACCTATTCGGCATGATCAATACATAGCATTCATTCATTCGTTTATTCCACAGCAAATTCACTCCGACACACACACAATGACACAAGGTGATGGAACTAGAACTTGGTGGGCATATTGGCGCAGACCCTCTTGACCGAGGGCCTGGCCATAAGGTCCTCCCACCAGGCCTTCACCCTGGGGTACTCGTCCAAGAGGGCCGCGTACGGGGTGGCCATGAAGTAGAAGGTGAAGGGGAAGTGGTTGAGGTCCGCGAAGCTGAAGGAGTCCCCGGCCAGGTACCTGCTCTTGGACAGCCGCTCCTCGTACGTCCCCAGCACCAAGCGCAGCCTCTCCAGGCTCTCGTCGACGACCTTCTGGTCCGTCTTGGCGCCGCGCATGACGGGGAAGATGATGCACTCGAACACCACGGGCGAGATGGCCGGGTGGTACTGCTGGGCCTCCACCTCCGTCCACACGTCCACCATCGCCGCCTCCTCGGCGCCGCCGTTCTCTCCCAGCAGGTCCGGCGAGCCCGGCGTCCTGTACTTGCGCAGGATGTACCTCGCGATCGCGCGCGACTCTGGTGGTTGGCACACAATCGATCGAGCAGGCGCATCGGCATGGCGGACGGGACGATGGAATTAACGGAATGATGATATGGATGGGTTAACAACGAAGAGACTCACCGAACAGGACGAGGTCGCCGTCTTGGAACGCGGGGATCTTCCCGAATGGCTGCGAGGAACCGGACCACGATCATCATCGGCGGCTATGAGTGGCTACTGACATGAAATAAAGAGATGAACGACCGAGAGAGATGCTGGCCACGTACGTTTCGCTGGACGTGCTCGGGGGTGTTGTGCTCGCCGGCGAGGAAGTCGACGGGCACCAGCTCGTACTCGGCGCCCACCTCCTCCAGGCAGAGCAGCACCCGCGCCACGTTCGTCGACGTCGCGTGCCCGAACACCTTCACCGGCGAAGACATCTTTGCCCGTGATCTAGTAAATCTGTAAATGGCAATTATTGGAACAAGGCTCTGCTTTCCTCTGCTCTGCAGCTAGGAGTAAGCTAGTAGTGAGGCAGGCTATGGAAATTGCCCTGCATTTATGCAGCTGAGAGCAGAGAGCACAACGTCCACCCCTCGAAGACTTTTCAGGCCTTGCTGCCTGCTCTAAATTTAAATCTATATTTTTGGACCGTTGCTCATACAAAACGAAGAGTGGGTAGTGGTTGTGTAGGAAAACTGTATGTATTGACGCTGACTTGACTAGGGCGTCCCAGTCATACTTTGTACTTATGCGATATCAACTTTTTTTTTAGACTAAATGCAATTGCATTAAACAGTAAGCGAAGCCAAATCACTCGCCACTAAAACGGTTACACATGGGCCAGACCCATCAGTTACACTGTTTGGCACCCCGGCTATCAGCGAGCCCTTCGTCGCAAGGGTGTGCGCTACCTGATTACAGGTTCTAGAGCAGTGCACAATCTTGCACTCAATAAAATTACACAAGATGAAAGCTTTCAAGCAGTCAGCTACAACACCCAGGCAAGAGAGATCAACACTATATCATCCAACGCTTCCTTCAACAACAGAGCATCAGTTTTCAAGTAGACCTAGCCCATTCCCAAGTCTGACGCCAAGTGAAGAGCAGCTTCAGCAGCTAGCATCTCGGAATGTAGTGGGTTCAGCAAGTTTGGCAGGAAGCCAGCAGCACACGCCATCGCCTCTCCCACATGATCCCTGAACACAGCCCCCCAGCCTCCATTACAGTCGTTTGGTTTGAAAGAGCCATTGATGTTAATTTTAATCCACTCAGCCGGTGGTGGTTTCCGTCGCTGCTTTGGAGTCGGCCCAGAATTCATTGGTTCCAGCTGGATGTCTTGAAACTCGCTTGTCTGATGCTCTATAATCCAAGCAAGCTCTTCGTTCCGTCTTCCTTTTCCTCCTTCTCTGCGACTGTTGCGCTCACACCACCAATTCCACATGAGAGTGGCAATGAGGGCTTGCTTCTCCCCAGCAAGATTTATCAATTTATCCATCATTATTAAAGTTGTGCTTTGATCCATAAGCAGCAAACTTTCCTCCTCCAGCCCGCACAGCCGCCATATCTCCTTTACTTGTTTGCATTTGAAGAACAGACGGCCCCCGTCCTCCCCATTGGCTTGACAGATGATAACCCACAAGTATAGGGGATCGCAACAGTTTTCGAGGGTAGAGTATTCAACCCAAATTTATAGATTCGACACAAGGGGAGCCAAAGAATATTTGAAGGTATTAGCAGCTGAGTTGTCAATTCAACCACACCTGAAGATTAATTATCTGCAGCAAGTAATCAGTAGCACATTAATATGATAGTTTTGATAGTAGTGACAGCAGCAACGGTAACAGTAACAGTGATAGCAGTAATTTGGTAGCAAGTGTAACAGTGATGATAGCAGTAGTAACTTAGCAGAAACAATATAGGATAATTTCGTAGGCATTGGATCGGTGACTTGTTGGATGATATTCATCATGAGACAGATATAACCTAGGGCGATACGGCACTAGCTCCAGTTCGTCAATATAATGTAGGCATGTATTCCGTAAATAGTCATACGTGCTTATGGACAGAACCTGCATGACATCTTTTTCCTACCCTCCCGTGGCAGCGGGGTCCATATAAGGAATATTAAGGCCTCCTTTTAATAGAGAACCGGAACAAAGCATTAACATATATTGAATACATGAACTCCTCAAACTACGGTCATCATCGGGAGTGGGCCCGACTATTGTCACTCCGGGGTTGCCGGATCATAACACATAGTAGGTGACTATAACTTGCAAGATCGGATCTAAAACATGGATATAATTATGATAACATAAATGGTTCAGATCTGAGTTCATGGCACCCGGGCCCAAAGTGACAAGCATTAAGCATAGCAAAGTCATAGCAACATCAATCTAAGAACATAGTGGATACTAGGGATCAAGCCTAACAAAACTAACTCGATTACAAGATGAATCTCATCCAACTCCTCACCGACCAGCGAGCCTATAAAGGAATTACTCACTCCCGGTGGGGAGCATCATGGAATTGGCGATGGAGAAGGGTTGGTGATGATGAAGAACGAAGATCCCCCTCTCCGGAGCCCCAAACAGACTCCAGATCTGGCCTCCCGATGAAGAACGGGAGGTGACGGCGGCTCCGTCCCGTGGATCGCGATAATTCTTTCTCCCTCATTTTTTCTGAAAAATAGGATTTTATAGCGTCGGTTTCAGGGTCTGCGGGGCCACCAGGTGGGGACAACCCACCTGGGCGCGCCAGGAGAGGGGGGCGCGCCCTGGTGGGTTGTGCCCACCCAGGTGCCCCTCTCCGGTAGGTCTTGGCTCCAGAAATTCTTATATATTATATAAAAATTCCTCGCAAAGTTTCGTTCCATTCCGAGAACTTTTATTTCTGCACAAAAACAACACCATGGTAGTTCTGCTGAAAACAGCGTCAGTCCGGGGTTAGTTTCATTCAAATCATGCAAATTGGAGTCCAAAACAAGAGGAAAAGTGTTAGGAAAAGTACATACGTCGGAGACGTATCAACAGACATGGCACCGCATGGAAATATCAAGTCCTCTTCTTTGAAGTTTCACGCAAACAGCCATCGAGTTGTGAGCCAACCTCCATCGAGTTGTGATATCAACTTCATTTCACTGAAGCCAGCTCGTAACAGTCTACAAGCGTGGCAGGTGACGTAAACTACGCAAAACCACCACGTTTGGAGCCAGGTTAACACATACTACCATCCATGATTAAAACGATGCAAAACTATCACTTTTGGAGCATGTATGTAAAACGTAGCACTGGTTCGGCATTTTGCTCAGTTTAATGGCAATTCTAACTAGTTGGGCCTACCTTGGCTACAACAGCCGGCGCAGGGCGGCGGTCGATAGGGCGTTTGCATGTGTTGTTAATAGGGCATCATCTTTTCTCTTACATTTCCCATTTAGCTTCTCCACACTCTCTCCCGCCATCGCCGCCACCCTGGATTGACCACCGTCGGTGCGCCACCGCATGGGTGTCATTGGGAGATGGGGCTAACTCTTTCAAAGGATTTGACATGTCCTCCTTTGGTTTAGAGGAATCTTATAGGAATTTCATAGGATAGGATTTCTATAGGAAAAATTCCTTTAGATCCCTTTGGTTTATAGGAATGGAATCCTATTCCTATGGAGGAATTCTTCATATCCTCCACATTTCATAGGAAAATAAACATTAGCCTAGATTCAATGGAAAAACCCTATGATGGGAATCAAAGGGAATTTCCTTTCCTATTCCTACTCATAGGATTTGAGATACATGCTGATGTCTACTACGCAACTTTATCCTTGTAGACGTTGTTGGGCCTCCAGGTGCAGAGTTTTGTAGGACAGCAGCAAATTTCCCTCAAGTGGATGACCTAAGGTTTATCAATCCGTGGGAGGCATAGGATGAAAATGGACTCTCTCAAACAACCCTGCAACCAAATAACAAAGAGTCTCTTGTGTCCCCGGCACACCCAATAAAATGGTATATTGTATAGGTACACTAGTTCGGCGAAGAGATGGTGATACAAGTGTAATATGGATGGCAGATATAGGTTTTTGTAATCTGAAAATATAGAAACAACAAGGTAGCAAGTGGTAAAAGTGAGCGGCAATGCTTCTAAACAAGGCCTAGGGTTCATACTTTCACTAGTGCAAGTTCTCTAAAAAATGATAACATAATTAGATCATATAACAATCCCTCAGTGTGCAACAAAGAGTCACTCCAAAGTCACTAATAGCGGAGAACAAATGAAGAGATTATTGTAGGGTACGAAACCACCTCAAAGTTATTCTTTATGATCGATCTATTGGGCTATTCCTATAAGTGTCACAAACAACCCTAGAGTTCGTACTAAAAACACCTTAAGATACACATCAACCAAAACCCTAATGTCACCTAGATACTCCAATGTCACCACAAGTATCCGCGGGTTTCATTATACGATATGCATCACACAATCTCAGATTCATCTATTCAAACCAACACAATGAACTTCAAAGAGTGCCCCAAAATTTCTACCGGAGAGTCAAGACGAAAACGTGTGCCAACCCCTATGCATAAGTTCACAAGGTCACAAAACCCGCAAGTTGATCACCAAAACATGTTGGAAATATGCCCTAGAGGCAATAATAAATGGTTATTATTATATTTCTGTGTTCATGATAATAGTCTATTATTCATGCTATAATTGTATTGTCCGGAAATCGTAATACATGTGTGAATACATAGACCACAACCTGTCCCTAGTAAGCCTCTAGTTGACTAGCTCGTTGATCAACAGATAGTCATGGTTTCCTGACTATGGACATAGGATGTCATTGATAACGGGATCACATCATTAGGAGAATGATGTGATGGACAAGACCCAACTTAAGCATAGCATAAAAGATCGTGTAGTTTCGTTTGCTAGAGCTTTTCCAATGTCAAGTATCTTTTCCTTAGACCATGAGATCGTGCAACTCCCGGATACCGTAGGAGTGCTTTGGGTGTGCCAAACGTCACAACGTAACTGGGTGACTATAAAGGTGCATTACGGGTATCTCCGAAAGTGTCTGTTGGGTTGGCACGGATCGAGACTGGGATTTGTCACTCCGTGTAAACGGAGAGGTATCTCTGGGCCCACTCGGTAATGCATCATCATAATGAGCTCAATGTGACTAAGGCGTTAGTCACGGGATCATGCATTGCGGTACGAGTAAAGAGACTTGCCAGTAACGAGATTGAACTAGGTATTGGGATACCGACGATCGAATCTCGGGCAAGTAACATACCGATTGACAAAGGGAATTGCATACGGATTGATTGAATCCTCGACACCGTGGTTCACCCGATGATATCATCGTGGAACATGTGGGAGCCAACATGGGTATCCAGATCCCGCTGTTGGTTATTGACCGGAGAGGCGTCTCGGTCATGTCTGCATGTCTCCCGAACCCGTAGGGTCTACACACTTAAGGTCCGGTGACGCTAGGGTTGTAGAGATATATGTATGCGGAAACCCGAAAGTTGTTCGGAGTCCCGGATGAGATCCCGGACGTCATGAGAGGTTCCGGAATGGTCCGGAGGTGAAGAATTATATATAGGAAGTCCAGTTTTGGCCACCGGGAAAGTTTCGGGGTTTATCGGTATTGTACCGGGACCACCGGAAGGGTCCCGGGGGTCCACCGGGTGGGGCCACCTGTCCCGGAGGGCCCCGTGGGCTGAAAGTGGAAGGGAACCAGCCCCTAGTGGGCTGGGGCGCCTCCTTGGGCCTCCCCCCCATGCGCCTAGGGTTGGGAACCCTAGGGGGGGAGTTCCCCCTTGCCTTGGGGGGCAAGGCAACCCCTTCCCCCCCTTGGCCGCCGCCCCCCAACCCTAGATGGGTTTTGGCCGGCTCCCCCCTCCCAAGGGGTCCTATAAATAGTGGGGGGGAGGGAGGGCAGCAAACCTACAGCCTTTGGCGCCTCCCTCCTCCCCTACAACACCTCTCTCTCTCGCGCAGAAGCTCGGCGAAGCCCTGCCGAAGAGCCGCTACATCCACCACCACGCCGTCGTGCTGTTGGATCTCCATCAACCTCTCCTTCCCCCTTGATGGATCAAGAAAGGAGGAGACGTCGCTGCACCGTACGTGTGTTGAACGCGGAGGTGCCGTACGTTCGGCACTCGGTCATCGGTGATTTGGATCACGGCGAGTACGACTCCGTCATCCACGTTCATTGGAACGCTTCCGCTCGCGATCTACAACGGTATGTAGATGCACTCCCTTCCCCTCGTTGCTAGTAGACTCCATAGATGCATCTTGGTGAGCGTAGGAAAATTTTAAAATTATGCTACGATTCCCAACAGTGGCATCATGAGCCAGGCCTATGCGTAGTTACTATGCACGAGTAGAACACAAAGAAGTTGTGGGCGTTGATGTTGCCAATTCTTCTTGCCGCTACTAGTCGTTTCTTGTTTCGGCGGCATTGTAGGATGAAGCGGCCCGGACCGACCTTACACGTACGCTTACGTGAGACAGGTTCCACCGACTGACATGCACTAGTTGCATAAGGTGGCTAGCGGGTGTCTGTCTCTCCTACTTTAGTCGGAACGGATTCGATGAAAAGGGTCCTTATGAAGGGTAAATAGAAATTGGCAAATCGCGTTGTGGTCATACGTAGGAAAGAAAACGTTCTTGCTAGAAACCTACAAACCACGTAAAAAAACTTGCAACAACAATTAGAGGACGTCTAACTTGTTTTTGCAGCAAGTGATATATGTGATATGATATGGCCAGAAGATGTGATGAATGATATATGTGATGTATGAGATTGATCATATTCTTGTAATAGGAATCACGACTTGCATGTCGATGAGTATGACAACCGGCAGGAGCCATAGGAGTTGTCTTTATTATTTTGCATGACCTGCGTGTCATTGAATAACGCCATGTAATTTACTTTACTTTGTTGCTAAACGGTTAGCCATAGAAGTAGAAGTAATCGTTGGCGTGACAACTTCATGAAGACACAATGATGGAGATCATGGTGTCATGCCGGTGACGAAGATGATCATGGTGCCCCGAAGATGGAGATCAAAGGAGCATGATGATATTGGCCATATCATGTCACTATTTGATTGCATGTGATGTTTATCATGTTTTTGCATCTTATTTGCTTAGAACGACGGTAGCAAATAGGATGATCCCTTATAATAATTTCAAGAAAGTGTTCACCCTAACTGTGCACCGTTGCGAAGGTTCGTCGTTTCGAAGCACCACGTGATGATCGGGTGTGATAGATTCTTACGTTCGAATACAACGGGTGTTGACGAGCCTAGCATGTACAGACATGGCCTCGGAACACACGCAATACACTTAGGTTGACTTGACGAGCCTAGCATGTACAGACATGGCCTCGGAACACGGAGGACCGAAAGGTCGAGCATGAGTCGTATAGAAGATACGATCAACATGGAGATGTTCACCGATCTTGACTAGTCCGTCTCACGTGATGATCGGACACGGCCTAGTTGAGTTCGGATCATGTTTCACTTAGATGACTAGAGGGATGTCTATCTGAGTGGGAGTTCATTAAATAATTTGATTATATGAACTTAATTATCATGAACTTAGTCTAAATCTTTACACTATGTATTGTAGATCAAATGGCCCACGTTGTCCTCAATTTCAACGCGTTCCTAGAGAAAACCAAGCTGAAAGATGATGGCAGCAAGTATACGGACTGGGTCCGGAACCTGAGGATCATCCTCACAGCAGCCAAGAAAGATTATGTCTTAGAAGCATCGCTAGGTGAAGCACCAATCCCTGAGAACCAAGACGTTATGAACGCTTGACAGCAGCGTGCTGATGATTACTCCCTCGTTCAGTGCGGCATGCTTTACAGCTTAGAACCGGGTCTCCAAAAGCGTTTTGAGAAACATGGAGCATATGAGATGTTCGAGGAGCTGAAACTGGTTTTTCAAGCTCATGCCCGGGTCGAGAGATATGATGTCTCCGACAAGTTCTTCAGCTGTAAAATGGAGGAGAACAGTTCTGTTAGTGAGCACATACTCAGAATGTCTGGGTTGCACAACCGCTTGTCTCAGCTGGGAGTTAATCTCCCGGATGACGCGGTCATTGACAGAATCCTCCAGTCGCTTCCACCAAGCTACAAGAGCTTTGTGATGAACTACAATATGCAGGGGATGGAAAAGACCATTCCCGAGGTGTATTCAATGCTGAAATCAGCTGAGGTAGAGATCAGAAAAGAACATCAAGTGTTGATGGTGAATAAAACCACTAAGTTCAAGAAGGGCAAGGGTAAGAAGAACTTCAAGAAGGACGGCAAGGGAGTTGCCGCGCCCGGTAAGCCAGTTACCGGGAAGAAGTCAAAGAATGGACCCAAGCCCGAGACTGAGTGCTTTTATTGCAAGGGAAGTGGTCACTGGAAGCGGAACTGCCCCAAATATTTAGCGGACAAGAAGAAGGCCGGCAACACCCAAGGTATATGTGATATACAAGTAATTGATGTGTACCTTACCAGTACTCGTAGTAGCTCCTGGGTATTTGATACCGGTGCGGTTGCTCATATTTGTAACTCAAATCAGGAACTACGGAATAAACGGAGACTGGCAAAAGACGAGGTGACGATGCGCGTCGGGAATGGTTCCAAGGTCGATGTGATCGCCGTCGGCACGCTACCTCTGCATCTACCCACGGGATTAGTTATAAACCTCAATAATTGTTATTTAGTGCCAGCTTTGAGCATGAACATTGTATCTGGATCTCGTTTAATTCGAGATGGCTACTCATTTAAATCTGAGAATAATGGTTGTTCTATTTATTTGAGAGATATGTTTTATGGTCATGCCCCACTGGTCAATGGTTTATTCTTGATGAATCTTGAACGTGATGCTACACATGTTCATAGTGTGAATACCAAAAGATGTAAAGTTGATAACGATAGTCCCACATACTTGTGGCACTGCCGCCTTGGTCACATTGGTGTCAAGCGCATGAAGAAGCTCCATGCAGATGGACTTTTGGAGTCTCTTGATTACGAATCATTTGACACGTGCGAACCATGCCTCATGGGTAAGATGACCAAGACTCCGTTCTCCGGAACAATGGAGCGAGCAACCAACTTATTGGAAATCATACATACCGATGTGTGCGGTCCAATGAGTGTTGAGGCTCGCGGAGGATATCGTTATGTTCTCACTCTCACTGATGATTTAAGTAGATATGGGTATGTCTACCTAATGAAACACAAGTCTGAAACCTTTGAAAAGTTCAAGGAATTTCAGAGTGAAGTCGAGAATCAACGTGACAGGAAAATAAAATTCTTACGATCAGATCGTGGTGGAGAATATTTAAGTCACGAATTTGGTACACACTTAAGGAAATGTGGAATAGTTTCACAACTCACGCCGCCTGGAACACCTCAGAGAAATGGTGTGTCCGAACGTCGTAATCGCACTCTATTGGATATGGTGCGATCTATGATGTCTCTTACCGACTTACCGCTCTCATTTTGGGGTTATGCTTTAGAGACTGCCGCATTCACTTTAAATAGGGCACCGTCTAAATCCGTTGAGACGACACCGTATGAATTATGGTTTGGGAAGAAACCTAAGCTGTCGTTTCTAAAAGTTTGGGGATGCGATGCTTATGTCAAGAAACTTCAACCTGAAAAGCTCGAACCCAAATCGGAAAAATGCGTCTTCATAGGATACCCTAAGGAAACTATTGGGTATACCTTCTACCTCAGATCCGAAGGCAAGATCTTCGTTGCCAAGAACGGGTCCTTTCTAGAGAAGGAGTTTCTCTCGAAAGAATTGAGTGGGAGGAAAGTGGAACTTGATGAGGTGATAGTCACCCCTTCCGAACCGGAAAGTAGCGCAGCGCGGGAAAATGTTCCTGTGGTGCCTACACCGACTGGGGAGGAAGTTAATGATGATGATCATGAAGCTTCAGATCAAGTTACTGAACTTCGTAGGTCCACAAGGACACGTTCCGCACCAGAGTGGTACGGCAACCCTGTCCTGGAAATCATGTTGTTAGACAACGGTGAACCTTCGAACTATGAAGAAGCGATGGCGGGCCCGGATTCCGACAAATGGCTAGAAGCCATGAAATCCGAGATAGAATCCATGTATGAAAACAAAGTATGGACTTTGACTGACTTGCCCGATGAGCGGCGAGCCATAGAAAACAAATGGATCTTTAAGAAGAAGACGGACGCAGATGGTAATGTGACCATCTACAAAGCTCGACTTGTCGCTAAGGGTTATCGACAAGTTCAAGGGGTTGACTACGATGAGACTTTCTCACCCGTAGCGAAGCTGAAGTCCGTCCGAATCATGTTAGCAATTGCCGCATACTATGATTATGAGATATGGCAGATGGACGTCAAAACGGCATTCCTTAACGGCTTCCTTAAGGAAGAGTTGTATATGATGCAGCCGGAAGGTTTTGTCGATCCTAAGAATGCTAACAAAGTATGCAAGCTCCAGCGCTCAATCTATGGGCTGGTGCAAGCATCTCGGAGTTGGAACATTCGCTTTGATGAGATGATCAAAGCGTTTGGGTTTACACAGACTTATGGAGAAGCCTGTGTTTACAAGAAAGTGAGTGGGAGCTCTGTAGCATTTCTCATATTATATGTGGATGACATATTATTGATGGGAAATGATATAGAATTCTTGGAAAGTATAAAGGCCTATTTGAATAAGTGTTTTTCAATGAAGGACCTTGGAGAAGCTGCTTACATATTAGGCATCAAGATCTATAGAGATAGATCAAGACGCCTCATTGGTCTTTCACAGAGTACATACCTTGACAAGATATTGAAGAAGTTCAGTATGGATCAGTCCAAGAAGGGGTTCTTGCCTGTATTGCAAGGTGTGCAATTGAGCACGGCTCAATGCCCGACCACGGCAGAAGATATAGAAGAGATGAGTGTCATCCCCTATGCCTCGGCCATAGGGTCTATTATGTATGCCATGCTGTGTACCAGACCTGATGTAAACCTTGCCGTAAGTTTGGTAGGAAGGTACCAAAGTAATCCTGGCAAGGAACACTGGACAGAGGTCAAGAATATCCTGAAGTACCTGAAGAGGACTAAGGATATGTTTCTCGTTTATGGAGGTGACGAAGAGCTCGTCGTAAAGGGTTACGTCGACGCTAGCTTCGACACAGATCCGGATGACTCGAAGTCACAGACCGGATACGTGTATATTTTGAATAGAGGAGCAGTAAGCTGGTGCAGTTGCAAGCAAAGCGTCGTGGCGGGATCTACATGTGAAGCGGAATACATGGCAGCCTCGGAGGCAGCACAGGAAGCAGTCTGGATGAAGGAGTTCATTACCGACCTAGGGGTGATTCCCAATGCGTCGGGCCCAATGACTCTCTTCTGTGACAACACTGGAGCTATTGCCCTTGCGAAGGAGCCCAGGTTTCACAGGAAGACCAGGCATATCAAGCGTCGCTTCAACTCCATTCGTGAAAGTGTTCAAAATGGAGACATAGATATTTGTAAAGTACACACGGACCTGAATGTAGCAGATCCGTTGACTAAACCTCTCCCTAGGGCAAAACATGATCAACACCAGGACGCAATGGGTGTTCGATTCATCACAATGTAACTAGATTATTGACTCTAGTGCAAGTGGGAGACTGTTGGAAATATGCCCTAGAGGCAATAATAAATGGTTATTATTATATTTCTGTGTTCATGATAATAGTCTATTATTCATGCTATAATTGTATTGTCCGGAAATCGTAATACATGTGTGACTACATAGACCACAACCTGTCCCTAGTAAGCCTCTAGTTGACTAGCTCGTTGATCAACAGATAGTCATGGTTTCCTGACTATGGACATAGGATGTCATTGATAACGGGATCACATCATTAGGACAATGATGTGATGGACAAGACCCAACTTAAGCATAGCATAAAAGATCGTGTAGTTTCGTTTGCTAGAGCTTTTCCAATGTCAAGTATCTTTTCCTTAGACCATGAGATCGTGCAACTCCCGGATACCGTAGGAGTGCTTTGGGTGTGCCAAACGTCACAACGTAACTGGGTGACTATAAAGGTACATTACGGGTATCTCCGAAAGTGTCTGTTGGGTTGGCACGGATCGAGACTGGGATTTGTCACTCCGTGTAAACGGAGAGGTATCTCTGGGCCCACTCGGTAATGCATCATCATAATGAGCTCAATGTGACTAAGGCGTTAGTCACGGGATCATGCATTGCGGTACGAGTAAAGAGACTTGCCGGTAACGAGATTGAACTAGGTATTGGGATACCGACGATCGAATCTCGGGCAAGTAACATACCGATTGACAAAGGGAATTGCATACGGATTGATTGAATCCTCGACACCGTGGTTCACCCGATGATATCATCGTGGAACATGTGGGAGCCAACATGGGTATCCAGATCCCGCTGTTGGTTATTGACCGGAGAGGCGTCTCGGTCATGTCTGCATGTCTCCCGAACCCGTAGGGTCTACACACTTAAGGTCCGGTGACGCTAGGGTTGTAGAGATATATGTATGCGGAAACCCGAAAGTTGTTCGGAGTCCCGGATGAGATCCCGGACGTCATGAGAGGTTCCGGAATGGTCCGGAGGCGAAGAATTATATATAGGAAGTCCAGTTTTGGCCACCGGGAAAGTTTCGGGGTTTATCGGTATTGTACCGGGACCACCGGAAGGGTCCCGGGGGTCCACCGGGTGGGGCCACCTGTCCCGGAGGGCCCCGTGGGCTGAAAGTGGAAGGGAACCAGCCCCTAGTGGGCTGGGGCGCCTCCTTGGGCCTCCCCCCCATGCGCCTAGGGTTGGGAACCCTAGGGGGGAGTTCCCCCTTGCCTTGGGGGGCAAGGCAACCCCTTCCCCCCCTTGGCCGCCGCCCCCCAACCCTAGATGGGTTTTGGCCGGCTCCCCCCTCCCAAGGGGTCCTATAAATAGTGGGGGGGAGGGAGGGCAGCAAACCTACAGCCTTTGGCGCCTCCCTCCTCCCCTACAACACCTCTCTCTCTCGCGCAGAAGCTCGGCGAAGCCCTGCCGAAGAGCCGCTACATCCACCACCACGCCGTCGTGCTGTTGGATCTCCATCAACCTCTCCTTCCCCCTTGCTGGATCAAGAAAGGAGGAGACGTCGCTGCACCGTACGTGTGTTGAACGCGGAGGTGCCGTACGTTCGGCACTCGGTCATCGGTGATTTGGATCACGGCGAGTACGACTCCGTCATCCACGTTCATTGGAACGCTTCCGCTCGCGATCTACAACAGTATGTAGATGCACTCCCTTCCCCTCGTTGCTAGTAGACTCCATAGATGCATCTTGGTGAGCGTAGGAAAATTTTAAAATTATGCTACGATTCCCAACAAAACATACATCAAGTGGATCACGTGAATATCCCATTGTCACCACAAATAAGCACATGCAAGACTGTTGGGGAACGTAGTATTTCAAAAAAATTCCTACGATCACGCAAGATCTATCTAGGAGAAGCATAGCAACGAGCGGGGAGAGTGTGTCCACGTACCCTCGTAGACCGAAAGCGGAAGCGTTTAGTAACGCGGTTGATGTAGTCGAACGTCTTCACAATCCAACCGATCCAAGTACCGAACGTACGGCACCTCCGTGTTCAGCACACGTTCAGCACAATGACGTCCCTCGAGCTCTTGATCCAATTGAGGACGAGGGAGAGTTTCATCAGCACGACGGCGTGGTGACGGTGATGATGAAGTTACCGGCGCAGGGCTTCGCCTGAGCACTACGACGATATGACCGAGGTGTTAAACTATGGAGGGGGGCACTGCACACGGCTAAGACAATTGATCTTCTGTTGTGCCTTTGGGTGCCCCCTCCCCACGTATATAAAGGAGGGGGAGGAGGAGGCCGGCCCTAGAGGGTGCGCGCCAAGGGGGGAGTCCTACTTGGACTCCCAGTCCAAGTAGGATTCGCCCCCCCTCCTTCCTTTCTATGGAGGGGAAAAAGGGGGAAGGAGAGGAGGGGAAGAGGGAATGGGGGGCCGCACCCCCTCCCCTTCCTATTCAGACTCCACTTGGGGGGGCGCCTCCTCCTTGTGGGTTGTCCCCTCTTCTCTCCCATGGCCCATAAGGCCCATGATTTCCCCCAGGGGGTTCCGGTAACCCCTCGGTATTCCCAAAAATATCCGAATAACTCGGAACCATTCCGATGTCCGAATATAACCTTCCAATATATGAAACTTTACCTCTAGACCATTTCGAGACTCCTCGTCATGTCCGTGATATCATCCGGGACTCCGAACAAACTTCAGTCATCAAATCACATAACTCATAATACAAATCGTCATCGAACGTTAAGCGTGCGGACCCTACGGGTTCGAAAACTATGTAGACATGACCGAGACACATCTTCGGTCAATAACCAATAGCGGAACCTGGATGCTCATATTGGCTCCTACATATTCTACGAAGATCTTTATCGGTCAAACCGCATAACAACATACGTTGTTCCCTTTGTCATCGATATGTTACTTGCCCGAGATTCGATCGTCGGTATCATCATACCTAGTTCAATCTCGTTACCGGCAAGTCTCTTTACTCATTCCGTAATGCATCATCCTGCAACTAACTCATTAGTCACATTGCTTGCAAGGCTTATAGTGATGTGCATTACTGAGAGGGCCCAGAGATACCTCTCCGATACACAGAGTGACAAATCCTAATCTTGATCTATGCCAACTCAACAAACACCTTCGGAAACACCTATAGAGCATCTTTATAATCACCCAGTTACGTTGTGACGTTTGATAGCACACAAGGTGTTCCTCCGGTATTCGGGAGTTGCATAATCTCATAGTCAGAGGAACATGTATAAGTCATGAAGAAAGCAATAGCAATAAAACTTAAGCGATCATTATGCTAAGCTAACGGATGGTTCTTTTCCATCACATCATTCTCTAATGATGTGATCCCTTTCATCAAATGACAACACATGTCTATGGTCAGGAAACTTAACCATCTTTGATTAACGAGCTAGTCAAGTAGAGGCATACTAGGGACACTCTGTTTTGTCTATGTATTCACACATGTACTAAGTTTCTGGTTAATACAATTCTAGCATGAATAATAAACATTTATCATGATATAAGGAAATATAAATAACAACTTTATTATTACCTCTAGGGCATATTTCCATCAAAGACATACATAAGTGTTCTCAAATCCTTAAAGACTCAATCCGATAAGATAACTTCAAAGGGAAAACTCAATCCATTATAAGAAGGTAGAGGGGGAGAAACATCATAAGATCCAACTATAATAGCAAAGCTCGTGGTACATCAAGATCGTGCCAAATCAAGAACACGAGAGAGAGAGAGAGAGAGATCAAACACATAGCTACTGGTACATACCCTCAGCCCCGAGGGTGAACTACTCCCTCCTCGCCATGGAGACCGCCGGGATGATGAAGATGGCCACCGCTGATGGTTTCCCCCTCCGGTAGGGTGCCGGAATAGGGTACCGATTGGTTTTTGGTTGCTATAGAGGCTTGCGACTGCGGAACTCCCGATCTAGGTTCTGTTCTGGAGGTTTGGGGATATATAAGAGGTGTTGGCGTCGAGAACAAGTCAGGGGAGTCCACGAGAGGCCCACAAGGTCGGGAGGCGTGCCCAGGGGGCGCCCCCACCCTTGTGGTGGCCTCGGGACTCCTCTAGTGCATCTCCGGTACTCCGTGGGCTTCTTTTGGTCCAAAAATAATCTCCGTAAATTTTCAGGTCAATTGGACTCCGTTTGATATTCCTCTTCTGCGAAACTAAAAAACAAGAAATAAACCGAAACTGGCACTGGGCTCTGGGTTAATAGGTTAGTCCCAAAAATCATATAAAATAGCATATAAATGCATATAAAACATCCAAGATAGATAATAATAGCATGGAACAATAAAAAATTATAGATACTTGGAGACGTATCACATGCCATCTCATTTCCTATGACTTTCCTATTCCTACGATTTTCCTACCCTATGAACCAAATTCTTTGTGTAGTGAGGTGTTGCCAGGGTTAGGTAGGGTTCATCTGGGGATATTTTCTATTTCGGCTCCATTCAATCTATTTATTTTTTCATTCATATGTCATTTGTTAGGTCCTCAAAACCATTTATGACTCAGATTATTGCGGCCCTGTGTGAGCCTTGTTCCAGCGTCGCGCGATCACCTTTGTTTTGTAAACCTGCCCAATATTGCATAAATGAGGAAGCATAACATATGAACTCCGAAGGAGATTGAACCAGCTTCTTATCAAAGCATGCTCTGTTGCGTAGTTTAGATAGTCGAACATATAACAACCAAACCCATAATTTGTAATGTTCTACTTCTAGGTAAGAAGATGGGGATCCACCAGAAGTATTACGAGAAGTAGCCGGGTTTGTTCCTAGCACCAATGCTTTGCATATCACACCCCAAACATATTTCGTAGCAAAATAGCAAAAGAAAAGTAGCAGCTTCTCTGAAGTTCTAGGCATGGACAAATTTTACATGATAACACGAACATGTATTATGTGTAGTGCTTTTCTCTATTATATCAGCCAGATGATAAAAAAAATCTTTGCTCAACGCTCTTGATCTCGCCAGACACGAATGAGGCTTAACGATCTAGTTATTGGACCTGGCCAACCATGATTAGTGACAACTGGTACTGTGACCACCGAACTTTTAGTGGGATTCTAGCTTTCCATGGGTGTTTCAAGGATATGTCGGGACAAGCATCAAAGAGATGATTGTACATGGTTTTGACAGTGAATTTGTCATTTTTGTTCCAGATCCACCAAGGAGAATCATCACCACTAGTCGGGTTGACATTTTGTAACATGATCCTCAACCTATGCAATTGGATCATCTACTCACTCTTAGCCATGTTCTGAAAGTAAAACTCCACCCAATATCAGCCATCTGTTTCATAGTTTTCCCATTTTCATTGTTAATCAAGAAGAGCTCAGGAGACTGATCTCAGAGGTGTATTTACCAGGCATAACACCGAAAATCAGTTTGTTAGACACTGCTCAAAGTTACAGCTCTTCCTCTAGCATACAACTACTTAACTTTTAGCATATTGGCCCAACATGGAGAATCTCTAACCATATTTTTAATCCACATTGATGTCATTCTTTTTATTCTTAACTATCTCTTACCACATCCCCTTTTTTGCTCGCTAGATTCCACCACCATTTGTGTAAAGCGCTAAAAGTTAAGCAGTTGTATGCCATACCCCCTTTCTTCTTGGGCCTACATATCATAGACCACCTCAACATGTGGTATGTCCTTTTTTTACTACTCAACTGCCAAAAAACTTCCTTATAGCTTTCTCCATTCTTCCCATATTTCACTACAAGAAATATGTCAACTTGCGACCATCACTATTGGTCACTGAATGGTCATTGTTTTTCATTTGCGACCTTTTTGCGACCAAAAACAGATGGTCAAAAGTTGGCGGTCGTAAACTGAAGTTAGCGACCTTCTTTGTGATATGTAAAAGGTCGTTGGTTCCATGACCAAAATTTTGGTCACTAGCAACCTCCCCATGCCACGTAGGGATCCAACGTGGCAAGCTATGTGGCACAAGAATCAGCCCGGTCCATTTCAGTGCTTCAGATGGGCCGAGCCCATTAATTCAGCCTTTTTAATATATATTTTTTCTGTTAATTTTCGCTAGCTACATGGGCCTGGCCCAGTAATTCGGCCTTTTTAATTTCTTTGCCTATCCCTTTTGACAGATTTTTTTGGTCTTGTATTTTTCTGGGCCATTTCTTTGCTGGGCCTCTCAAGTTTTCCCCTCAGAAATAATTGTGCAATATATCTTGGGCTGGGCCGAAATAATTGATCCAATCCAACTTCTTTTATTATGCCATTGACATTACAACACATCACACTACAAGCTATCTTGGGCCTAGCCCAGTTCCAATACATTTTCAAAGCAACATGGAATATTATAGGAGCCCAAAATATCTTTACATGCATTCATTCTAGCAGTACATATCTTTACATCCAAGGAACCAGTAAGTGCCAAGCAAAACTATTCTACAGCAAAGAAAAAAAAATAGATGACAAGACATCACAGAAGTTCCTATTGTCCTCCTCCTTCAACATTTGAAAACCTTCACCTGGCAGTAGATCAATCATGAGTGAGAAACAATACAGCAGCAAAAAAATGTTCAGACGATGCAAAACATAAGTCGTTACACATGGTATTCGTGTACAGATTGTAAGTCATGGATCCATTACACATAGTTTTTGTGTTGTGGACTATCTTCATGCAATTGCTACTTGGTAAGGCATTACTATGCTCCAGGAAGTGTACCACACTACAATCAACAGTCTACAGTATGCACAGCTAGGAATTGTAAGTCACATTGCATATCCACACCAGAAACTAAGTCAAACATGCATGCTACTCATTGATAACCCACAAGTATAGGGGATCGCAATAGTTTTTGAGGGTAGAGTATTCAACCCAAATTTATTTATTCGACACACGGGGAGCCGAAGAATATTCTCAAGTATTAGCAGTTGAGTTGTCAATTCAACCAAACCTGGATAACTTAGTATCTGCAGCAAAGTATTTAGTAGCAAAGTAATATCAAAGTAACAGTAACGGTAGCAAAAGTAATATTTTTGGGTTTTGTAGTGATTGTAACAGTAGCAACGGAAAAGTAAATAAGCGAAGAACAGTATGTGAAAAGCTCGTAGGCATTGGATCGGTGATGGAGAATTATGCCGGATGCGGTTCATCATGTAACAGTCATAACATAGGGTGACACAGAACTAGCTCCAATTCATCAATGTAATGTAGGCATGTATTACGAATATAGTCATACGTGCTTATGGAAAAGAACTTGCATGACATCTTTTGTCCTACCTTCCCGTGGCAGCGGGGTCCTAGCGGAAAGTAAGGGATATTAAGGCCTCCTTTTAATAGAGTACCGGACCAAAGCATTAACACATAGTGAATACATGAACTCCTCAAACTACGGTCATCACCGGGAGTGGTCCCGATTATTGTCACTTCGGGGTTACCGGATCATAACACATAGTAGGTGACTATAGACTTGCAAGATAGGATCAAGAACTCACATATATTCATGAAAACATAATAGGTTCAGATCTGAAATCATGGCACTCAGGCCTTGGTGACAAGCATTCGCGGTGGCTTCGTATCGTAAAACGCGATGAATCCTTCTCTCTGATTTTTTTCTCCCCGAACACGAATATATGGAGTTGGAGTTGAGGTCAGTGGAGCTCCAGGGGGCCCACGTGGCAGGGGGCGCGCCCCCCACCCTCGTGGAAAGGGTGTGGGCCCCCTGGCCTTGATTCTTTCGCCAGTATTTTTCATTATTTCCAAAAATAATCTCCGTGAAGTTTTAGGTCATTCTGAGAACTTTTGTTTCTGCACAAAGATAACACCATGGCAATTCTGCTGAAAATAGCGTCAGTCAGGGTTAGTTCCATTCAAATCATGCAAGTTAGAGTCCAAAACAAGGGCAAAAGTGTTTGGAAAAGTAGATACGACGGAGACGTATCAACTCCCCCAAGCTTAAACCTTTGCTTGTCCTCAAGCAATTCAGTTGACAAACTGAAAGTGATAAAGAAAAACTTTTACAAACTCTGTTTGCTCTTGTTGTTGTAAATATGTAAAGCCAGCATTCGAGTTTTCAGCAAAGATTATAACTAACCATATTCAAAATAACACTTAGGTCTCATGTTTACTCATGTCAATGGCATAATCAACTAGCGAGCAATAATAATAAATCTCGGATGACAACACTTTCTCAAAACAATCATGATATGATATAACAAGATGGTATCTCGCTAGCCCTTTCTGAGACCGCAAAACATAAATGCAGAGCACCTTTAAAGATCAAGGACTGACTAAACATTGTAATTCATGGTAAAAGAGATCCAGTCATAGTCATACCCAATATAAACTAATAGTGATGGATGCAAATGATAGCGGTGCTCTCCAGCTGGTGCTTTTTAATAAGAGGGTGATGACTCAACATAAAAGTAAATAGATATGCCCTTCGCAGAGGGAAGCAGGGATTTGTAGAGGTGCCAGAGCTCGATTTTTGAAATAGAGATAAATAATATTTTGAGTGGTATACTTTCATTGTCAACATAACAACCGAGAGATGGCGATATCTTCCATGCTACACACATTATAGGCGGTTCCTAAACAGAATGGTAAAGTTTATACTCCCCCTCCACCAACAAGCATCAATCTATGGCTTGCTCAAAACAACGAGTGCCTCCAACTAACAACAGTCCCGGGGGAGTTTTGTTTGCAATTATTTTGATTTGATTTGCATAAAGCACGGGACTGGGCATCCCGGGGACCAGCCATTTTCTCGTGAGTGAGGAGCGGAGTCCACTCCTCTTGAGAATAACCCGTCTAACATGGAAGATACGGATAACCCTAGTTGATACATGAGCTATTCGAGCATACAAAACAGAATTTCATTTGAAGGTTTAGAGTTTGGCACATACAAATTTACTTGGAACGGCAGGTAGATACCGCATATAGGAAGGTATGGTGGACTCATATGGCATAACTTTGGGGTTTAAGGAATTGGATGCACAAACAGTATTGCCGCTTAGTACAAGTGAAGGCTAGTAAAAGAGTGGGAAGCGACCAACTAGAGAGCGACAACAGTCATGAACATGCATTAAAATTAATGAACATTGAGTGCAAGCATGAGTAGGATATAATCCACCATGAACATAAATATCGTGAAGGCTATGTTGATTTTGTTTTAACTACATGCGTGAACATGTGCCAAGTCAAGTCACTTGAATCATTCAAAGGAGGATACCACCCCATCATACCACATCACAACCATTTTAATAGCATGTTGGCACGCAAGGTAAACCATTATAAGCTCCTAGCTAATTAAGCATGGCATAAGTAACTATAATCTCTAGTTGTCATTGCAAACATGTTTATTCGTAATAGGCTGAATCAGGAACGATGAACTAATCATATTTACAAAAACAAGAGAGGTCGAGTTCATACCAGCTTCTCCCATCTCAATCAGTCCATCATATATCGTCATAATTGCCTTTCACTTGCACGACCGAACGATGTGAATAATAATAATAGTGCACGTGCATTGGACTAAGCTGGAATCTGCAAGCATTCAATAAACAGGAGAAGACAAGGCAATATGGGCTCTTGGTTAAATCAACAATAATGCATATAAGAGCCACTTCAACATTTTCATTATGGTCTTCTCCTATCGACCCCCAAAGAAAAGAAAAGAAATAAAACTATTTACACGGGAAAGCTCCCAACAAGCAAAAGAAGAACATGAAATATTTTTGGGTTTTCTTTTAATTATTACTACTACAGCAAGAAAGGTAAACTAGCTAAACGCTACAACTAATTTTTTTGGTTTTCTTAAGATTTTTCAAACACACAAGAAGAAAGCAAGAAAAAGAAAATAAACTAGCATGGATATTACAGTGAAAGAGTATGAGCACCGACAACTAGCAATGAGTGTGTGAACATAAATGTAATGTCGGTGAGAAATACGTACTCCCCCAAGCTTAGGCTTTTGGCCTAAGTTGGTCTATTGCCACGGCTGGCCTGGCGGAAATCCGAAGTTTTAGTTGGGGTCGTACTGAGATGCAGCAGTTATTGCATCGTGGGTTGCAGCTTGGAGGCGAGCTATCTCAGCCCTCCTCTCGTACTCGTTCGCCTCCTCCCTGGTTATGAAATATCTCCCCTTCGCCTGAAAGTCAAAGAAAGTAGGAGCAGGGAGAGCGACGTGATAGGTGCGTCGTCTGTCAAAGATTAGTCGGTACTGGAGGAACTGATCGTTCCTCTCAAACAAACGATGACGAACCATAGCTCATAATCTAAATAAACAGGAGGCAACTCAATATCATACTCACGTATGGGTATATTAAGAAAATTAGCTAAACGAGTTGCATAAATTCCACCAAAGAAATCTCCATTGAATCTATTATTATGCTACCTACGTGCAACAATGGCTCCCAAATTATAATGTTTATCTCCTAATACAGCACTCCTGAGAACACTGAGGTTGGGGACACACATGTGACATGCTTCATCCTTACCATTTATGCACCTACCTATGAAGAGAGCAAAATAATGTATAGCAGGAAAATGAATGCTCCCTATGGTAGCTTGTGCTATGTCTCTAGATTCTCCCACAGTTATACTAGCAAGAAAATCTCTAAATTCAGATTTGTGAGGTTCACTAGGACTACCCCATTGTGGAAATTTGCAAGCAGTATTAAAATCCTCTAAGTCCATAGAACAAGACAGTTTGAGAATTGCGTGACGATGAAAATTCAAACCTCCTCACAAAGGAATCAGTGAGATAGTGGTACTGACGGCACTTATCTGCCTCGAAGCTCACAAGATAAGCGTTACGCACATATGCGTTAAATTCTTCCTTGATTCCTGCTCGATCCATGAAGTCCTCTGAAGGCCATTCACAAGCCCGCACTTGAGCGTCCCTTGGTGGTTCATCGTCGACATCACGCATTGTGAGCCTGGGTCCTTGTTTCCTTGAAGGGCCACCTTGGTACATTTTCCTAAACATGTTTCTTCCTTTGAAAATTTTAGTAACTTCAAATAAAAGTGAACCAAACTCAACAAAATTGATAGTAACTACTCCCACAAGTGCCTAGAGACTATATCATGCATTAGAACTACTTGGGACCATATAAATTTGACATGCAAGCTCAAGAACATGGTCACCTAGGCAGCACAAATTTGCAATGAACAAAGCACTAGAACAAAAACTAATTGGACCATTGGAGGAGTCACATACCAAGGAACAATCCCCCAAAGCAGTTTTGTGAGAGGTGCTTTGAGCAAGGAGATCGAAAATCGCAGCAAAATGAGCTAGAACTCGTGCTTGAGCTGGTTGGTGATTTTTTGGGAGGAAGAAGGAGTGTGTGGGTGCAGGAATAAGTGGAGGGGAGCCACCATGGGCCCACGAGGCAGGGGGCGCGCCCAGGGGGTGGGCGCGCCCTGGACCCTCGTGGCCAGGTGCTTGCTCCCCCTGATGTGTTCTCAGTGCCAGATATTCTCAAATATTCCAGAAAGAATCATATTTCAATTTCGGGGCATTTGGAGAACTTTTATTTTTGGGTATTTTTTATTGCACGGATAATTCAGAAAACTGACAGAAAATACTATTTTTGCTTTATTTCAACTAAATAATAGAAAGTAAAAGGAGGGTACAGAAGGTTGTGCCTTCTAACTTCATCCATCTCATGCTCATCAAAAGGAATCCACTAATAAGGTTGATCAAGTCTTGTTAACAAACTCATTCCAAATAATATGAAACCGGAGAAATTTCGAATAACACTATGTTACCTCAACGGGGATATGCACGTCCCAAATAATAAGAATATCATATTTCTTCTTGACAGTAGGTAGAGGAAATTCAAAACCTCCAAAAATAATCGATGGAATTTTTCCAATAGAGTTGATACTATGAACTTGAGGTTGTTTCCTCGGAAAGTGTACCGTATGCTCATTGCCATTAACATGAAAGTGACATTGCCTTTGTTGCAATCAATAACAGCCCCTGCAGTATTCAAAAAGGGTCTTCCAAGAATAATAGACATACTATCGTCCTCGGGAATATCAAGAATAACAAAGTCTGTTAAAATAGTAACATTTGCAACCACAACAGGCACATCCTCACAAATACCGACAGGTATAGCAGTTGATTTATCAGCCATTTGCAAAGATATTTCAGTAGGTGTCAACTTATTCAAGTCAAGTCTATGATATAAAGAGAGAGGCATAACACTAACACCGGCTCGAAGATCACATAAAGCAGTTTTAACATAGTTTCTTTTAATGGAGCATGGTATAGTGGGTACTCCTGGATCTCCTAATTTCTTAGGTATTCCACCCTTGAAAGTGTAATAGCAAGCATGGTGGAAATTTCAGCTTCCGGTATCTTTCTTTTATTAGTAACAATTTCTTTCATATACTTAGCATAAGGATTCATTTTGAGCATATCAGTCAAACGCATACGCAAGAAGATTGGTCTAATCATTTCAGCAAAGCGCTCAAAATCTTCATCATCCTTTCTCGATGGTTTAGGAGGAAAGGGCATGGGTTTCTGAACCCAAGGTTCTCTTTCCTTACCGTGTTTCCTAGCAACAAAGTCTCTCTTATCATAACATTGATTCTTTTATTGTGGGTTATCAAGATCAACAGCAGGTTCAGCTTCTACATCATTATCATTGCTAGGTTGAGCATCAACATGAACATTATCATTAGCATTATCACTAGGTTCATGTTCATTACCAGATTGTGTTTCAGCATCAAAGATAGAAATATCATTGGGATTCTCAGGTGTGTCTACAACAAGTTCACTAGAAGCATGCAAAGTCCTATCATTTTTCTTTTTCTTCTTTTTAGAAGGACTAGGTGCATCAATATTATTTCTCTGAGAATCCTGCTCAATTCTCTTAGGATGGTCTTCAGGATACAGAGCTTCCTGAGTCATTTTACCAGTTCTAGTAGCCACTCTAACAGCAAAATCATTATTCTTATTATTCAATTCATTGAGCAAATCATTCTGAGCCTTAAGTACTTGTTCTACTTGAGTGGTA
This sequence comes from Aegilops tauschii subsp. strangulata, assembly GCF_002575655.3. Taxonomy (NCBI): domain Eukaryota; kingdom Viridiplantae; phylum Streptophyta; class Magnoliopsida; order Poales; family Poaceae; genus Aegilops; species Aegilops tauschii. The sequence continues at coordinate 495,815,783 of NC_053039.3, forward strand.
ACCATAGAAGCATGTTTACTAATGAGTTTAAGTTCACCTTTAACTCTAGACATATAATCACTCAAGCGTTCAATCATATAAGCATTGCGTTTTAATTCTCTACCAAAATAAGCATTGAGCTTTCTTGTTTGACAATAAAATCATCAAACTCATCCAAGCATTGGCTAGCAAATTTAGTAGGAGGGATTTCAGCTTTGTCATATCTATAGAGAGAATTTACCTTTACTACCTGTGTCGGGCTATCAAGACTGTGTACTTCTTCAATAGGTAATGGATTAAAATCATGTATTTCTTCAACAGGCGGTAAATTAAGACCATGTATTTCTTCAACAGGGGGTAAATTCTTAACATCTTCAGCTTTTATACCTTTTTCTTTCATAGATTTCTTTGCCTCTTGCATATCTTCAGGACTGAGAAATAGAACACCCCTTTTCATCGGAGTTGGCTTAGGAGTTGGTTCATGAGTTGGCTCAGGAAGTGTCCAATTATTTTCATTAGTCAACATATTATTCAATAGAATTTCAGCTTCATCTGGTGTTCTTTCCCTGAGAACAGAACCAGCACAACTATCCAGGTGGTCTCTGGAAGCATCGGTTAGTCCATTATAAAAGATATCAAGTATTTCATTTTTCTTAAGAGGATGATCAAGCAAAGTATTAAGTAATTGGAGAAGCCTCCCCCAAGCTTGTGGGAGACTCTCTTCTTCAATTTGCACAAAATTATATATTTCCCTTAAAGCAGCTTGTTTCTTATGAGCGGGGAAATATTTAGCAGAGAAGTAATAAATCATATCCTGGGGACTACGCACACAACCAGGATCAAGAGAATTAAACCATATCTTAGCATCACCCTTTAATGAGAACGGAAATATTTTAAGGATATAGTAATAGCGAGTTTTCTCATCATTAGTGAATAGGGTGGCTATATCATTTAATTTAGTAAGATGTGCCACAACAGTTTCAGATTCATAGCCATAGAAAGGATCAGACTCAACCAAAGTAATTATATCAGGGTCGACAGAGAATTCATAATCCTTATCAGTAACAAAGATAGGTGAAGTAGCATAAGCAGGATCATATTTCATTCTAGCATTCAGAGTTTTTTGTTTCAGCTTAGCTAATAATTTCTTAAGATCACTTCTATCATTGCAAGCAAGAAAGTCTCTAGCAGTTTCTTCATCCATAACATAGCCCTCAGGCACAACAGGCAATTCATATCTAGGGGGAGAATCTTCATCATCACTTTCATCAATATTATCTGTTTCAATAATTTCATTCTCTCTAGCCCTAGCAAGTTGTTCATCAATAAATTCACCAAGTGGCACAGTAGTATCAAGCATAGAAGTAGTTTCATTGTAAGTATCATGCATAGTAGAAGTGGCATCATCAATAACATGCGACATATCAGAATTAATAGCAGAAGCAGGTTTAGGTGTCGCAAGCTTACTCAAAACAGAAGGTGAATCAAGTGCAGAGCTAGATGGCAGTTCCTTACCCCCCCTCGTGGTTGAGGGATAAATTTTTGTTTTCGCGTCTTTCAAGTTCTTCATAGTGACCAGCAGATATAAATCCCAAGTGACTCAAAGAATAGAGCTATGCTCCCTGGCAACGGGGCCAGAAAATAGTCTTGATAACCCACAAGTATAGGGGATCGCAACAGTTTTCGAGGGTAGAGTATTCAACCCAAATTTATTGATTCGACACAAGGGGGGCCAAAGCATATTCTCAAGTATTAGCAGTTGAGTTGTCAATTCAACCACACTTGGATAACTTAGTATCTGCAGCAAAGTATTTAGTAGCAAAGTAATATGGAAGTAACGGTAATGGTAGCAAAAGTAATATTTTTGGGTTTTGTAGTGATTGTAACAGTAGCAACAAAAAAGTAAATAAGCGAAGAACAGTATGTGAAAAGCTCGTAGGCATTGGATCGGTGATGGAGAATTATGCCGGATGCGGTTCATCATGTAACAGTCATAACATAGGGTGACACAGAACTAGCTCCAATTCATCAATGTAATGTAGGCATGTATTCCGAATATAGTCATACGTGCTTATGGAAAAGAACTTGCATGACATCTTTTGTCCTACCCTCCCGTGGCAGCGGGGTCCTATTGGAAACTAAGGGATATTAAGGCCTCCTTTAATAGAGTACCGGACCAAAGCATTAACACATAGTGAATACATGAACTCCTCAAACTATGGTCATCACCGGGAGTGGTCCCGATTATTGTCACTTCGGGGTTGCCGGATCATAACACATAGTAGGTGACTATAGACTTGCAAGATAGGATCAAGAACTCACATATATTCATGAAAACATAATAGGTTCAGATCTGAAATCATGGCACTCGGGCCCTAGTGACAAGCATTAAGCATAGCAAAGTCATAGCAACATCAATCTCAGAACATAGTGGATACTAGGGATCAAACCCTAACAAAACTAACTCGATTACATGATAAATTTCATCGAACCCATCACCGTCCAGCAAGCCTACGATGGAATTACTCACGCACGGCGGTGAGCATCATGAAATTGGTGATGGAGGATGGTTGATGATGACGACGGCGACGAATTCCCCTCTCCGGAGCGCCGAATGGACTCCAGATCAGCCCTCCCGAGAGAGTTTAGGGCTTGGCAGCGGCTCCGTATCGTAAAACACGATGAATCCTTCTCTCTGATTTTTTTCTCTCCGAATACGAATATATGGAGTTGGAGTTGAGGTCGGTGGAGCTCCAGGGGGCCCACAAGGCAGGGGGGCAGGCGCGCCCCCCACCCTCGTTGAAAGGGTGTGGGCCCCCTGGCCTTGATTCTTTCGCCAGTATTTTTTATTATTTCCAAAAATAATCTCCGTGAAGTTTCAGGTCATTCCGAGAACTTTTGTTTCTGCACAAAGATAACACCATGGCAATTCTGCTGAAAACAGCGTCAGTCCGGGTTAGTTCCATTCAAATCATGCAAGTTAGAGTCCAAAACAAGGGCAAAAGTGTTTGGAAAAGTAGATACGACGGAGACGTATCACTAATCCACTGTCCTGTAGTTGTGTCAAACCCACCAGCATCAGTATTATGTAGTACTCAACCAATGACAGTAGAAAAATGTACTACTTCATCACCCATTTCGCGCAGGTGCTTGATGAAGTTCTGGAACTGGTTCTTGTACCCAGAGATGTAGCTGCAAACATGCATGGAAGATGCACGCAAAATTAGTTCACATATACTAGGAAATTAACAGAATAGTTTATTCGACTAGTGCCATCAAGTTACACCAATTCACGACAAGGAGAAGAAAGGAGCATGACACGACATATTTATGTAAGACGGTTGATTATTCAGAGAAGTTAAACTAAGTGCAGGTCACCCAAAACTGAATTTCTTGCAATCCAAACAACACAAACAGCAGGGAGATGGTTGCATAGATACAAATCCATGTGGTAGTAGCAAAATTGACCAATCTGGACTGCATCTTCTCTATTTGGTACTAACTAAATAAAAAACTGGACTTGTTCATACAAATCCCTCTTGAATTCCTTGACATAACCAAGATTTGCATCTAATATTCCTAATTTAGCGGCATTAGTAAGCAGAGAAAGAGGGGGAGGGAGATGGGGATGCTACCTCCCGTGGTGGGTCGTCATGGCCGTGCTTGATCTCGGGCAGGACCTCTTGGTCGCACTAGGGGCAGAGGAGAAGGCCTCTCATGCCCCTCCTCCTCGAGCAGAGCAGGGCCGACGGCTAGGTGTGCCCCTCATCCTCATTTAGCAGGGCAGCATCTGTTACAATTTGTGTTAAAATCTCCTAGGAGTTCAAAGGCTGGAAACAATCGTCTAGTTAGATTGTCAAAAAAGATCAAGTAATACCAAAAAGAACAGAAACCTGGTCTTAGCAAGCATAGTACGCTTCAGCAAACATAAAAAGCCAGCAAACATAAAAGATACATACTAGACTTGGGTACACAAGATCAGTTACTGGAAAAATTACACTAGGTCAGATTATCGGATAAAGGTGCAACCAGCACCATATTCTTCTATCCAGGACCAAGTCATGTGGTGCAAGAAGACATATCTATACAAATACTTGACTAACACTATGATGTTTTATCTGTGCAAGAAGACATACATGTCCAGCAAGCCTAATTAGTAGTGTCAAACTGTAGCTATAAATAGCACATCAGCAGCAGCATAATATCAGAGATGTGATGCCACCGTTTACTAGTGCTAATGAAAATTTGCTACACCAATTTTGACTAGCAGGTAAAGGTTCTAGCAATAATTTGGAAATCTACAAATAGAAGCATGAGGCAATGGTTGCTTGGTACTTTTCCTGTTTGAAGATCAACCTTTCGCACTGATTACTGTCAAATATAAAAGATGGCAATACATATTAGTGCTTCGGAGAATCAGACAGTTCTCAGAAAGTTCTCAGAATAATAATACAAGAAAAAAGGAACACACACATCATGCAGCATATAAAAGAATTATGAATCGATCATCCATTAGGGGTCCAAGATCATGTTATAAGTTCTCAAAATAATTCAAAATAGTGCCACTTAGAGTCATCAATACAAACACAACAACAGTCAACTAAAACTACGGCTACCTGATTGTCACTATAATTTTAGTCAAACCAAGAAATGATCATACAGTTTACTGACTATAGCCTAATTTTCTACTGGATTATAAATGTTATACCGGAGGGATTAATATTAGGAAAGATTATATCACGAGTTCTTGAGAGGAAATATACAAAATCAAGCAGAGGAGGGAGGCAGAGGTCGTGAAAGAAGTTAAAACTGGAATGCATGACACAAATCGATAGTTCACATTTCCTTTTCAGATTTAGTGCATAGATAGTATTTCCTTTAGGTTAATCACATATGCATGTATGTATGAAGCAGAACATGAAAAGCACAACATCTAATTAACTTGATTGCCTTGCAGGTGACACACAAGATGAAGAGCACTTGGACAGAAGCTACTATACTTGTGGATGTAATTAACCTAATCTAATGTGATGGGAACAACATCACAATTCACAAGCAAGCACCCATACTCTCAAATTTAGTATACAGTTGCTAACTGAAATAAGTTCAGTTCAAAGCAGAGTAGAGAACAAGAAATAGAGCTGCTTCATGGCGCTGCTGCCATTTTGCCGCAGGTGAGTTCGGCTTCCGAACGACACCGGTATTGTGCCCCGCATAAGATTGCTTAGCAAGTCCCTGCAATTAGTTGAGCACACATCATTAGACCGGCTAACAACCTTGCAGATAGTTGGCTCTCACGTAACTGAACATACAAGCAATGAAAGCACCCAACATTTTTGCAGGATGCTAGCAAGAACAAGTGACCGGGATGCAACTGTTGTTCCTCCACAGTCCTAAGAGGCTCGTTTTTGTCCCGTCGTCCATCAAGCCAGACTGCATACATGTGCAGAAAACAAGTGTATGAAAAGATGGATGCAACTGGTGTTCCCTCCCCCCCCCCCCCCCCCTTAACAGGGAGCAAGATGAGCATATCTGAGATCAACCATTAACAGATTGTAGTCCTAAATCTTAGAAATCTAATTTACCAGATGTAGCAGAGACCTGTGGGAGTGCATTTGTACAAAATTGAACTATTTTCAGTCATTCAGTGCAAGCATTCAGCCTATGAACTAATCCATCAGAATGCATCCAGTGAACACTACCAAGATCTCTGCTATCGATGAAATCAGCTCACACATTCAGTATAGTCAATCTAAAACGAACCACTCTCAGTTGGATAGTTCAGTCATAAGCAGAGACAGCTATTGAAGTACCTTCCTTGAAGACGAGGCCCGTGAGCGCGGCGAAGGTGGCCTCTCCCTCTCTGCTCTCTCCCCAACCCCCCCAAATCCAGCAGCAGCGGGAGCATGCCCACGGCGACGACATACACATGCCCCAGCGCACGAGCTACTCCCTTGGAAACCAAACGCGTCAGCGAAGGAATGGAAGAGATGGGGAGAAGATGGGCAAGATAGTGGCTACCTTGACGTGGGAGCAGCTGCGCTGTGGCGTCTCTAGCACTGCCATGGCGTCCGAACAGAAGCAAACGCAGGAAGAAGGACCCCGCCTCGATCTGGACCCTGTGCCAGCGCCGCTCCGCCTCCTCCGTTGGGTGTGTCACAACAACACCTCGCGGGTGGCCGCCTCCGCGGGCCACAGCGCCGGCGGGATGGTCGGGGGCCGCGGACGCAGCACCATCAGCATCATCCCGCGCGGCTGCTTGTCCGGGACCCAGCCGAGGCCAGCGGGTGGCTCAGGCCCACGCCATGGGGTTGGGGGAAGCCATGGCGCCTCCGCCCCCTGTTCGAGTTGCTGATGGAGGGGCCAGGCCGGTGCCGGATCCAGCGCCCACTGGCCTCGACGTTGTCGGATGTGGCAGACCGGCGGCGAGGGGAGAGGTGGGTGGAGAGGGAGGCGGCGACGAGGGGAGAGATGGGTGGCGAAGAGGGAGAGGTGCGGCTGCAAGGGGGATCTGGATCGAGAGCGGAGTGGCGGCGCGGAAGGAAGGCGGCTGTGGAAGGAGTGCGGCGTCGCCATCGATTCGATCTGAATCGGGGGAGTGGGAGTTAGGGTTTGGGAGGAAGGAGCGGAGGGAGGAGGTCACCGTGGTGTGGGATGGATGGATGGATGGATGGATGGATGTGTGCTATGTCATCGATCCGTGGCACACACCTTCCCACCAATGAGAATTTTATTTTATTTTCTGAGTGTAAAAATGGTTTTTTAAGAACATATGAAATCTTTGATGGAAAATTGGATCATATTTTGTGAAAATGATCCAATATTGTGTGCATGTGTGTATATTGGGATGGGGGTTTTATTTCTTTGCACAAAAAATCATTTTTCAATTTTTGGAGTGCCAATAATCGGGTTTTTTGTGAAGGACCTAGCAAATAGTTGTTGCAAAATTGGACCAAATAAATTTTCTAAAATATTAGGCCATATTTAATGTACAATTGACCAAATGGTTGGGTGTCAAAAGGTTTTGATCCACCTCTCGTGAAAAAGACAAATTTCTGCCGATTTAATTGAAAGCAGGTCAAATTTGAACGGTAGCTGCCTCATAGCTTGCTCTTTATTTTTTCAAAAAATCATTTGTAGGTACATAACTATCCATTTCATCAGAGAAACACCAAAAGTTTTTCAAGATTCAACCACTAGCTAGGAACGATCATGCCCGCCGTTTTGACCGCATTTTGAAACGGGCATGAAAATTTCAAAAAAAAATCAAAAAATTAGAAAACCTTCGCATTCTGTCATTATATGTGACCAAGTTACCAGGAAAAATAATAAACTTGTAATACGATAATTATTTTAAAAAAGTGTTCTTAGAAACGAGCTATCATGTGTGGATATCAATGGCTTTCAAGCCAAATGATCAATCTTATGGTCACATTCATGGTATAGTTTGTTCAAATGATCTCATATTGTTCACAAGGGTGAATATAGGAATGGCAAACAATGTTTCCTAAGGAAGTTTTCATTTTTTTTGGACGAAAAAATCATTTTCCATTTTTTGAGTGACCAAAATGAGGTTTTTTGTGAAGGACCTACCATATATTTGCTGCAAAACTAGACCAAATCAATTTTGTAAAATAATAGGACATATTTAATGCACAATTGACCAAATGGTTGGGTGTAAAAAGTTTTGATCCACCCCTTGTGAAAAAGAAAAAATTTCGCCGATTCAGCTCGAAGCGGGTCAAATTTGAACTGTGGCTGCCTCATAGTTTGTTATTTATTTTTTCCAAAAATCATTTCTAGGTACAAAAGTAGCTATTTAATCAGAGAAACACCAAAAAAATCCAAGATTCAACCACTAGCTAGGAACGGTCATTCCCGCCGTTTTGACTGCATTTTGAAACGGGCATAAAAATTCAAAAAATTGGAAAACCTTCGCATTGTGTCATTATATGTGACCAAGTTACCAGGAAAAATAATAAACTTGTAATACGACAATTCTTTTTAAAAATGTTCTCAAAAATGAGCTATCATGTGTGAAGATTCATGGCTTTCAACAAATGATCAATCTTATGGCCACATTCATGGCATAGTTTGTTCAAATGATTTCATATTGTGCACAAGGGTGCATCTTGGAATGGCAAACAATGTTGCCTAAGGGAGTTTTCATTTTCTTTGCACGGAAAATTCATTTCCCATTTTTCGAGTGCCCGAAATGAGGTTTTTTTTGTGAAGGAACTACCAAATAGATGTTGTAAAAATGGACCAAATCATTTTTCTAAAATACTAGGCCATGTATAATGCACAATTGACATAATGGTTGGGTGTCAAAAGCCTTGATCCACCTCTGGTGAAAAAGACAAATTTCCGCCGATTCAGTAGGAAGCGGGTCAAATTTGAACTGTAGCTGCCTCGTAGTTTGCTCTTTATTTTTTCCAAAAATAATTTCTAGGTACATAACTATCTATTTAATCAGAGAAACATCAGAAGGTTTCCAAGATTCAACAACTAGCTAGGAACGGTCAAGCCCGCCGTTTTGACCGCATTTTGAAACGGGCATAAAAAAATCAAAAAAAATCAAAAAATCAGAAAACCTTCGCATTGTGTCATCATATGTGACCAAGTTACCAGGAAAAATAATAAACTTGTAATACGGCAATTCTTTTAAAAAAGTGTTCTCAGAAATGAGCTATCATGCGTGAAGATTCATGGCTTTCAAGCCAAATGATCAATCTTATGGGCACATTCGTGGCATAGTTTGTTCAAATGATCTCATATTATGCACAAGGGTGCATCTTGTAATGGAAAACAATGTTGCCTAACGGAGTTTTCATTTTCTTTGCACGGGAAATTCATTTTCCATTTTTTGAGTGCCCGAAATGAGGGTTTTTTATGAAGGAACTACCAAATAATTGTTGCAAAAACGGATCAAATCAATTTTATAAAATACTAGGCCATGTTTAATGCACAACTGACAAAATGGTTGGGTGTAAAAAAAATTATCCACCTCTGGTAAAAAGACAAATTTCCGCCGATTCAGTTGGAAGCGAGTCAAATTTGAACTGCGGCTGCCTTATAGTTTGCTCTTTATTTTTTCCAAAAATCATTTCTAGGTACATAAGTACCTATTTAAGCATAAATACATGGTTTGGTGGTGATACGTTGAGGTTTGGATGGTGGCCCAGGGCCCGAACTCCAAAGCGCGTATACTTGCATGCCCGCCGCGTGGTCACCGCGTGACCGTGGCGTTGCCATGCGTTCTGGAAAGCCTAGGCATGTCTAGTAGGTTTGGCACTCCCCAGGTAGATGCTTGGAAGAAAATAACAACAGAAGAATCTCACAAGGAGACCGAACAATGCTCAAACATGAATTAGCACCCAAGTGTTTGATTAGTGGTATGGGAAATGCACATGGCCAATGGGCTTGAGTTTTGGCCGAGAATGATCATCTACTAAGGACACTACCTTGGAAATTTTGCAGCTCAAATGGAGGAGCCTAGGTGTCACTTGCTTTGCAACGTACCACACTGGACAGAAATATGAATGTTGAAGCCACACTCACATGTATTGTTAGATGGGGCTCAAATTTTGTGGAGATCAATGATTTGGGAATATAGAAGATGTGGCAAAAATTTAGCTCATTAGGATATGCCTAGCTAGTACTTCCTTCACAACAGTTCGAGTTGAACAAAAACTTTGGAAATTTATCGAGGAAGATTTACCAGGCAAATGGAGTTGAATATTGTCATGAGGCAATGATTTGGATAGTAAAGAATGCCCAATTTTTTGGGAATGACAGAAATATAGGTTGCTTCACAACCTAGGGCAAAAATTGACACATGGACATGACACATAGGCAAAACTGATGAGGTGGCGCCTAGTCATAGCAATAAGTACCAATGCATCCACGTTCACAACCTCATGACCATTTATATTGGTCGTAATCAGGCAGAAATAAGGTCATTGGCCACTCTTGTCTACTTTGTGACCATTCGGTGTAAGCAATTTCAGGGTTTGAGCCCTTCCAAGCGAAATGGCTGTGGATTTACGACCAATTCAGCTGCGATCACTAAGAGAAGGTCACAAGTTGACATATTTCTTGTAGTGTTTGTTTTAGAGAACCTATACATAGAGATAGTATACTGCTAGCATACTAGCCAGGCAAGCATTTATTATTTTTACATAGAAAAATAGTATGCTTCCGAGTCGTCCAATCTTTTGTATATATTTTTCCTCAGCAGACACCCAAAAAACTACATCTAGCCTACTATCACACACAGGGAACCCATATATATTTGATAGGCCAGGATGCAACTTGGCAATTTAAGAGATCAACATACATCTGTCTCTTTCGTCATCACGCAAAACCATCAACACCTCACTTTTTTGAAAATTGGTGTTCAAGCCAAACATTTGTTCCAACAGGTATAGGAGCAGTTTCAGTTTTGTTTTTTCCGTTGTCAACATCATCTTGTATAAACAGAATAGCACCATCCGTATTCTTCAGGATTCCAACTCCTTTCATCAAATGTGGGATCAACCCCACAATCTGTCCACTACTCTGAGCTAGTTGCACCATCCTCTGTAAGCAGTTTGCAGCAATATTGAACATGAAAGGAGAAAGTGGATCTCCCTATCTCAAACCTTTGAAGCTGCCAAAAATTCCCCATGATAGTTAATTGTCACTCCTTTCACAACTGTATGAAAGCAATTCATCCACAAATTATTGAATCATTTTTCTTTCAGGTTCTGAAACAGGAAGTCATAATTAACTATCAAAATCCAGTTTCAGAGCAACCCCTTGTTGTTTCACTCTTATTGATTCATGCAGGCTTTCCATCCATGATGTTCATCCCCTTCATGATAGCATTCCGGCTCACAGAGATTAGCTTCTCCACAAATGGTGTCACCCTTTCATCCATGACTTTTTGGAAAAGGCTTAAAGAGCACATGGAGAAGACAAATAGGTCTAAATTTATGTACCGTGTGAGCATCAGCCCCTTTTTGAACAAGAATAATGACACCAAAATTAATTCTACAAAGCACATCATGACATCGTCTTCATCTTTAATAAAAGGACAACAGGTTTGAAAAAATTCAATGAGAAATCCAGCCACACCTGCAACCCTATTCGTTTTCATCACATCTATCACGTTCTTAATTTCCTCTTCACTAAAGAGTCCACTAAGTTCCCTGGTGTCCTCAAATAATTTTGCATGGACAACCCAAACATCACTCCATGTGCAGGTAAAACCTTCAGCAGATCCAAACAAGTTTTTGCAGAGCTCGCTAGCATGATTTAGCAAATCAGCAGTTCATATATATTCAAGGAGAAAATACAATTTTTCCTTCTTTAGCAATCCTGTGAAAGCAGCTAGTGTTGTTGTCCCCCTTAAGCATCCAGTCTTCACTTAATCTCCTATGCCAGTATTGCTCTTCTTCAAGAGATTCATATAGAGCTTTGAATATGACGACTCCTAGCCATTGTTCATTAGTTAGGGGTTGGATCTCTTCCAATTCTTCAAGATCATTAAGCTCATCTGTTAGATCTACCGTGTCCTTTAGTACTTGGCCTTCCAAATACTTGTTGACTTTCTTTAATCTCTTCTGCATCACATCTAAACTAGATAGGTTCATTTCAGATTCTTTCCACCTTTTCTAAAAAATCCTCTCTTAAAAGCCAGCTATGTTCAAATCTAAAGCATTTGTGCTTAACTTCCTTTGTATCAACTATTAAAGGATTATGATCGATTACAATTCAGGTCATAGCTGAAGTTTCTAACTAGCCCATGCTTCTGCTAGCTTCCCATATATCCACTTACCAATGGAGCATTAACATTTCTAGGTTATCGTTCACCCTCAAAATAGCCAAGAATTAAATTGATCATAAGGTCAGGTCACACATTCACCAATGCTGCTGCATATTGTCAAGCTCTAGCATTTCCAGCTATTTGAACGAACCAGTACACAGCTTCATGAGAAACAAATGGCTCGGCCTTTAAAACAGAGAACCAAATGACCCTCAAAATTAATTAGGAGTTACAGACCTCATCGGGATATTATGAATTGTTATACACCACTTCAAATTCAAATGAGCATAGCCAAGCGGAGTAACCAAATTAAATTATTTACTTAGTTGGAATGATCAACATTCAGCATTGGTTTCATTCGCCCCCTGTTAGAACATGTTATGTACAAAACGGGAAACCTGTAAAATTTCCTATCAGCAACTATAGTATATAAACATGTAAAATGGGTGAAGTTTCACCAGGTAGACCTCATCCGTTTTGTGAGGTGGTAAACATTTGTTATTCTGTATCATGCTAAAATTGTGCCCATATCTTGTTGCAGCCTACACCTCAAAGGAGAACTTCAATTCTGCATGTACACAAACTAGCTCTACAGGCCAAGCACATCGAACTCATGGGGCATGTAATCTTCGCTCGGGCGGTAATACTTGTTGGGAGAATACAACCCAAAGTCTGTAACTTGGCTGCAGTACAAGCACGCAAATCTCTCAACCTGTGGAATGTTGACACAAGCAAAAGTAGAACATTTCAGTCGACTGCTAAAAATTACTGTGCATGTTTTTTTACAGGTACATCACCTGGTGAGCAAACCGAGAATTTTGGTACCCGGTCTTCATAAGCTGTCCCCAAACCTTGTGAAACTGGACGGAAACAAATAATATTGAGAGAAAGAGTACATAGTTATGATCTTTTTGCAGAGGATATATTCTCTACGATTAAGCATATCACCCAATTTTTGTGTGCTATGATACACAATGATGAATGTGTGATCACAAAGTTATGTAACTTGACAAATTACCTTCTGATGATGTTGCATCTGAGCATCTCGGAGAAGGCAACGGATACCCTTCAGCTTTTGCTGCAATCAGAGAAAAAACTACCACGAGTTAAAAAGCAAGCCAGCTAGAAGTAGATACAGCAGGAGTCATATGGAGGGCTACCATATTGTTCACGAATCCTATGCTTTTTTCAGTCCAAATGGCACGGTAGATGCTACCAGTTAGATTGTGAAACATTTACTCCCTCCGATCCATATTAATTGACGCTAGTTTAGTACAAAGTTATACTAAACAAGCATCAATTAATACGGATCGGAGGGAGTACTAATTTCTTCCAAATACCAACCAACCAACAAGACTAAAACAGAACAAGGACTTACCAGTAGATTATCATGCTCAGATAACAACTTTCCCTTCTCATTCTCTGTAAGATCTTCAAATCTAAAAAACACAAAGAGGTTAGACATAAAATAAAAATAACTAAGCAGAACTGTTTTATGCACTATACACAGAAATGGTACTGGGTAGTGGTAAACGTTAAAATTGCACTTCGACCATAATTTTTTTTGCACTAGGCAAGTGAACGTTTAACACTAACTTCACATTAAAGTGTACACAAGGATTAGAAAGTTTGATCTTTCGACATATTAAGTGCATAAAATTTATCCACCTAAGCTCATCACCTCATTAATGTCATTGTTGTAATTTTTGCATACCTTGCATGCAAAGGCACAAATATATGTGCGCCTTGTGAATTACTCTTGTGCCATGTTATCTTCAAAAAATAAATAAAGAGTAAATTGCATTTTGGAACGAGCCCTCCAGGGTGATGACCAGTTAGGGGAGCATCACACATGTAACCAGGTGGAGAAGCCTAACACGAAGCTTGCATAAGTCATTTCAGACACCATCAACGTCGGCATGCTACTGCCGCTTGGAGACAGGAAGGTCAGCGCCAGATCCGCCATGAGAGGCCACCCATTCCTCCTTGTCTACTAGCCCAAATGCTGCCGACCTAGAGCAACACCCTTGCAAGCGACGCCAGCAGCTTGCAACCTTCTTTCCTGTTTTACCTTCGACCTAAATGCTCCTTCCCTCTGGCTTTCTTGCTGAATTTTGTCGGCTCAAATAGTCGAATTTTTCACAAAGCATTTGACAGATCCTTGAAGCGCGTCGTTTTCCATCCTTAAGTGTGTGATGGCGTTAGCATTTGACATAATCATTGAGCATTCCAAATGCCACCACACAGCCAAGAATGTACGTGATCATTGACCGAGGAAGCAGAGATCAATATTGTGGTGGTAAAGAAGCTACAAAGGCAGGATCTGGACAACCCATTGGCCAATTGGAGACAGCACGGACATTGAATTGGAAAATGACCCACGTTGTAGCAACAAAATGAAGCATAAAAAACCCATCTGTTTGAAACAACAAATTGGTCGGTGCATCACATTCAACTTACATTGAATTTCCTAGGCAAGGAATTTTACGATTCATCCTTTTGAAAGGCGATGTGGAATACCAATACTCGGAAAAGATTAAGATTCAGAGTAAGGGCCAAGGTAAATCAACTGTGCAAGAGCGTGAATGATAAATCTCTCACGCTGCAAATCCAACTCAACTTGGAATGCGATGCACCACTTGCTCTTCCACACTAATAAGAGTGGGGTTTAGCACAGTGATGACTAAAATGGGAGGGGCACGACTAAAATGAGGAGGGGCTCTGCTAGAGGAGTAGGCTGTCGAAGAAGAGAAGGTGGTTGCTGCTACTGAATGTGGCCTACTTTGTCTTACAATTGCTTGTCTTGAGATCAACCACGGTGCCGCCCCATGCACGCAGCAGCCTCACCACTGATTTCTTTAATCTCATCGCTGGTGAGAGGTGGTCATTTGTTATGGTAGTGTTTCTGCTTCTGCATTTGCTCTCAGGTATGTCTCCTACAGAGATAAGTGATAAAAAATGAACAAAGATGCCATGGCTATTGGCCCCAAGGGATCTATCGATGGACAAAGATTTCAAACACGCATACACAAATAAAAGCAAACATTGTTTCAACTAAACTTGGCTTGGTTTATTCGTCGGTCATATGTATCTTTCATGAGGGTTCTAAATGCGAGCGATTTAAATATGTGGACAAAAAACAAGCAAATATTAAGCATTATGAAGTGACACACCAATTAACTTCATGCACGCTCTAAGAAAATGTCCAATGCTTTCACACTAAAGCTTCAAGGGTACAATTTTACCATTCATACCAGGGCCAGCTTGAATTATTCTAGGAGCATTTGAATGGTCAATTCAATGCCCCAAGGAAAATTAGTGTGGAAGTATCGGAGAATTTCTTAAGATCGTGCACAGAATTAATAGGTGCATAAATTCCCAATGCTTCATACTATTTGCCAAGTATTTGTTCACATATGTAAATTGATGGCATTCTAAACCCCTATAACAGCTACGTACAACCGATGAAGAAAAGAACACAAGTTGAGTGAAAAAATTCTTGCTTGATCTTATCTTTCATAAAGGTGTGTGTGTCATGTTGTATATGTGTATTTGATATTTTTGTGCAACATTAGATCCATTGATGCTAACAGCCCTAGCATCTCCATTCACTTGTGGCCACTTCTCTTTGCAAGACCCAAACTAGAGAGCATACACAACGGCAGAAGCACTGCCGCAACAACCGACCGATTCTCACCAGAGAACAGATGAACAAATCAGCGGCGAAGCTGTTGCGTGCTTGCAACGACACTGGTTCATCTCAAGACGGCCAACTATGAAATAAAGTAGTTCACATTCAGCAGCAGTATGCACCTGCATACATCTCCTGCAACTTGCACAACCATGAGCTTCGCATCTGAAACATCATTACCATCCATGTTCTGACCTTTCTTCCATGGTCATACAGGTTACATCAAGCACGCCTTTAAAAGGAAGGTTCCAAAGTACTCTCTTTGTATTCAATAAAGAATTATGACCCTACTGAACACTGTTTCACGATCATTAAGTGAAGTCTCAAAAGTCCAAACCTTAAACTAGTTGCCCTATTTGGTGTATGCACGTAATGAGTTATTTCCATTGATGATTTGATCCATATGCATAAAAATTGTAATGATTCACAAAATCATTCCTATAAATTTTGGTTTATTTATAGAAGTATTCAAGTAAACCTTAAATGTTGAATCAAGAATATATTAAATGCGAGTGACTCAAAAGGCAGAAAAGTACCAAAACTGATCTACTTACTGAAGAGACCATTCAAGGCGATGGATCGTGTCTTCAACTGAATCACGCTCCATTCTAAGGTGTCTAAGCTCCTGAGTAGGGTGACGAGCATAAAAAGAGCCATCAAGAAGATTGCCAACACGCAGATTAACAACATGGAAGCTCAACAGAGAAAAAACAGATAAAGGGAAAATAAACTCGAACACATACTTTTGGCAAATGGGATATTTATTTTGCATGTTCACCTTGCCTAAATTTTCCCGTAATGATGTATTAACCAATGGAGAATATATATATATTTAGAAAGAAGTGCATCGCCCTTTTGCTATGATTTCCTAATATGAATACAGAAACAATCTGATCTGCCGCTCAATTTCTTCTCATAGTACTTGTGATGTGCAAGCACCCTCAGAACATTGTGCCTATGTGAGGGGAAACTTCTGAGTTTGCAAAGCTTTCAGGCCAGATATACCAACTAAAATTCATCCCTAGGGTGTAATCATGGGTTTAGTTTTACTTCAACTAATCCTTGTTCTCACACAAACTTTATTAGACTATTCAAATCTCAGACAAAATCTCATAAGACCCTTTCCGGGTCAAGACTATAATCAATTTAACATGCAGGACCAATAGTGCTGGTCGCAAATAACACCTATAGTCCAAAGGTTTCACTTCTAATAATCCTCACAAACTCCTTGTTTTGACACGAACCTTATTAGACTATTGAAATCTGAGATAAAAACACAGAAGGCCCTCTCCTGGTCAAGATTATAATCAATTTAACATGAAAATTTGAACAGTCACATGCAACTTGTGGTCATCAAAGTTTAGTTAAATTTACCACCATTACAAAGATATTGTGCAACCAAGGTTTGCTGCAGTTCTAAAGGCAACAATTCTGGTGTAACACTAAGCTCTCGTGGAACCACAATGAAAATCTTACAGACTGCTATTTGTGAATCATGCAAGTTTAAATCTGTTATAGCTTGTGCCCAGTTATTATATGTTGCTAAAAGTCATTTTCAGGATTACTGAGCAATATATCTATACCTTTCGAGTTGACTTTGATTCTGATTGAAGCTTCACCTCTTGCTCCAGCTCAGGTATTACCAGCATAGTCCGCCAACCTTTTAAATAAACACAGCACATAATCACTGGAGAAATGGAAAGTAAAATGCAGAATCGACCACCAAACACAACTCAGAGGACACCCGTAACACATGCCGACTTTTTAACTAAGCATTGCTATCTAATTCATACTGAATTTGACAATATCAGCAGCATCAATTGATGATGAGTGCAGAGAAAAAGAAAAACACTTAGGACTCATTGGATGGTGCTGTGTAGTTACTTGAATTGATCAAGCATGCACGCTAACTGACATGTGTATTTTTATCTATAAAATACAAGAACATCATTAAATCTTCTGCACAATCAGAAGTACCAAATTGAATCAATTTTACAGCAGGTGGCGATTTCAAGTGTACTAACATTATAGATTGAATAACACATACCTAGAACTTTCTTGCTGCGGAGTATGTCTCCATATATGTGATCACCAACATAGAGGATCTATATGGTAAGACATTGCATTATTTGATTTGATTAATGGAATTCCAAGTAAACAGGAAACTCCTTGCAACCAGCCACAAACAGAGAAATACAGGCTAACATGTACCAAACCTACAACAGATTGTATAATAAGTACAGAAAGTTACCTGCGAACTAGAAGCAACAGAAAGTAGTCTGTGAAGATGACCAACATTGCCTCCCTGGAAATAATTTATTCGCTTATTAGAGCAAAGATACATAGCATAGCCATTACAAGTACATTCACGAAATGTTAATTGACCAGGTTGACATTTGCACTATTAGAAAGTAATAAGAGAGATTTTTGCATTCTGCTTTTAGAGTTTTACACACATCCAGAAAGCCAAGTATGCCCATGATTCCCTCAACACCATATCAGGAAAACAAGTACCTGGTAAACTTTGTGAATTGGTTTTGGCTGATGTTGACTTGAACTTGGGCTTCCAATCTACATAAAGAACACATATATTATAAAACATGGTTCATAGAAATGGGTTATACATTAAAACCACTTTACTTTCCTGAAGATCAGCATTTAGAAGTTTCCCAGAATCAGGCTCAACTTCAAACAATCCTGTTCGATTATCATCATGAAAAAAGCTTGGCTTTGAACTGAAAAGTTCAGAAAGGATGGGCTTGAGTTGAGAAGGCAGATAACTAAGCATAAATTTACAAAAATAAATAAAATAAAATAAACAAGATATACCAACCTGCCTGTTATAACAACATCAAAATACTCAAGCCACTTTTGGTTGTGGCTTGAGCTTACATCTGACATATGTGGCCCACATAGGTAGTTCATGACAACATCAGTGTAGTCCCATAAACTGCATAAACAAGCACATCTCCAGATAGTAATCGACAGAAACTAAAATTTGAAAATGTGAAATGCAGCCAGACAAAAATTGTCAAATTATTTCATTTGTCCATCAAATAAACTGCCTCAGTTTGGGTGGACATCTATCAAACCTAAAATGATATAAGGAAGAGCATACCTGTTTGTCACCAAGAACGTGGAGCGTCCAGATTTTCTAAGCATTTGAAGCATCGGCACAATTGCCAAGTCTTCATTGATATACCTGGCAAGTTTGAATACACAAATCAGCTGTCCCAGTTAAAACCTAATTGTATAAATTCTTACATCATAAACAATGGGGGAAATATATGCAGGTCTATAGGCACGTGAACAAACAAAAAGAGAACCATACCAAATTATTGCAAAAAAGAAAGAAAAATGATGCCCTTTGCAACCATTCGTTTTAAAGTTCCATCTAGAATAACCACACATGGTTGTGTAAGATTATACAGAACTACCTGCTAGGTTCCTTTGCAACCATTCGTTTTAAAGTTCCATCACGATGACACAGATCAACCGCAGACCTCACATCTCTATACATAAGCGCATAGCTGTAACAACAAAATAATCCAAGGTAACAAGTACATTAGCATATCAATACAAGTAAACTGGAGTATGCAGATCAGAATATATTGAATAAAATGTCTGCCAATATTTTACATATAGGCAGAGGAACCGAGGAAAATGAATAGACAAATATAGGTGAAAGCATCATTTTCACCTATGCTTGCCAATATCCATACACATTTGGTACATTGGAATCATTTTCAAATCATTTGTGAAAGAATAATAACCATATATGGATCTAATGATCATACTCAGTGCCTGAAGGTACTTTTGCAGGATTGCTGTCCATGAAATCAACAAGCTGAGCAAACAGATAGGCTTCACCCAGTGAGAAAAGTGTATCTATAAGGGCATAATCAGGTTCATCAAAGGAATCCCTTATCAATGTACTCCCATAAGCAGCAACTTTTTCTTCCTTCGACATCTCCCTAAATCCATGGTATGCAACTTTTACATACTTGTGCCGGTCCATCTGGTATTGCACACCATAGTTAAAATGGCAGTTAAACTGATCACTGATTCAGGAAGTATAAAAGTAAATTAACCACCAGTAGCAAGAAGTGAATAACCAGTGGCAATTTAATTTATGCTAAGGTCTATTTTCTGTTGCTGCTGTTAAGCTTCATGCACTAGCCAATGCAACCAAAGGTCCAAACTGATGGAAAGGGCTAGGCAATCCACATATACACTTCAACAGTTTCCTCCTATCATGCAGAACTTTTGCATCAAGAGATGACTGAATATTTTCAACATGATGGGAAGTGCTTAGTGAACAATTGGTGTTTTCAACTGTCAAGAAGTAATGAATAGGGAACTACAACATGCAATCTTAAAGTGAAAACTAGATATAAATAAAAGTAAAAAAGAAAAGGTAGAAATTAGATCGGCACTAGTATCGTTCAAGCACAAACAAAAGGTTCCAGACATCAATGTAAACGTGGAACTTTGATTTTGTAAATAATATGGATGCATGACCCCTTTGTTGGTAAATACAAAAAATTGCTCCCTGTCTACCCATGGGTTTCCTGCATCTTGTTCTCATTTTTCTTAATTTAGATCCTATGCCCACTGCTTGCAAAAGTTTTTGAAGAGATCAGTCAAACATTCTTAAGTTTAACCAGCACTGAATTTTTTTACCAACATTGGTTACATGAAATTTATATTACTAAATCTGATATGAAATATTTTTTAGTGAATAATCATTTTTATTTGAAGCAATGTACTTTCACAGAAACTGATGGTCAAAGTTCCGCCTTGTACATCATGGCAATATCCAAAACGATGTACATTTCTGATTAGACAGAGTAATGTTGTTCCTATGTGTCACAAGTTCATTTTCAGTCAACAAAGTTTAGTGAGTTCAAGCAAATACAGCGGACCTTCAAGATATTTCCTCTTTTCTTATCAAGCACTAGTCCTCTGACCATATACTTCCAGTCAAATTGCCATGTCAACAGCTGCAGAATGAAACAGAGTAAATCCAATTCAGAACAAAAACTTGTAAGCCAAGAGAGTATTAAGCCTACAAGTCTCAGCATCAAATTGCTAGTCCTAAGAAAAACTAAATGTCCTTCTCAAAGAATTCCGCACTTCCGTAATTAACAGATATTCACTTGATAGTATGAATCTTTTGCTACTACATTAGTGCAGAAATTGGTGATCCTTCCTAAGATAAATAGCAATAACTAGCATAAAATTCTTTGGTTCAGAGCAGCAACAAATTTCATGCATTCATACTAGCGAACAAAATTCATGGTCCAAATCATGGACTATCACAGGTGGGAATATTGCTCAAAAGTCAAAACAGGTAAAGACATGATGTTGGTACTGTGTTAAATGCAACTGTTAAGTTACTTTGAGGCAACCATGAAATCCTAGACACAACAACAGACCCCAAGTATCCATATCAAATCTAAAATCACATAAAATGGGAGAAGTAACTATTGGCATCAACCTCCTCAGGGTAGTTGAGATCCTTCACGAGCTTCTCAATGGTGCCATGGTAAGCAAGGGCCTCAAATGTCTCGGGCTTGTACTGCGCAAGAGTGTAGTCCATATCAAATCCTACTGCGGTGATGTTCCTCATGTTGAGAGACCTGTTGCAGAATATCTGCTTCCCGATGGAAATGCTTCTCGGCTCCACTGACGGTGTTGACCAGATTGCTCCCGTTGAAGCTGGTTCCACAGCGCCGCTATCCATCCTTAGAGCACTGCAGCCTGTACAAGGTGAATAGAACAAAGTACATCAGAGATATGACACTGTAATTCAGTGGTAGAACTCCGTGTTTCAACCAGGAATTAACAAAGGTCCGTGAAAGTCAAGCGATCGACCGATCAAAAAACGTGGCATGACTGAAGCTCTGCCACATTCAGACTACCATAACGATACGATCAGGAAACAGGATTTAAACTGCATAATTCAGCCAAACTGAAACGAATTCCAGAGTATATAAGTTAGCAGCTCAGAAAAAGGGCTGATCAGCCCATACATACGAATCTCAAAATCTCATCGTAAACGGATACGAACCACGAAATTCGTTAAGACGGGCACGAAAGCAGAGCAAAGCATACGCGATTATGCTTCAGCATTCGCCCATGGACCGGAAACCGAATTGGGTTGCCCCTCTACAGCCTAGCAGGACTGGCCTCGGATCAAAACCAACATTCTCGTATTTAATTTAAGAGCACCAAAATTAGAGAGGAACAGCAACGCAGACAGCGCTGGAAAACCGCTAAAATTAAGCATGCCACCGCGAAACCGAGACACACAAAAAACGCCCCGAATCAACGAATGCCCAGGAGCGCGCACCTCTGGGGCCTGAAGCCGAAGCGGCGGGGGAGGAGCAGGAGGCGGGGGACGACGAGGAGGAGGAGGCGAAGAAGAGGAGCAGGGGAGGCGAGAGGGGCGCGAGGCGTAGAGCGGCGGCGAGCGGCCTCCTGGAGAGCATGTCGCTGGGCCTTAAATAGGCGAGCGGGGGTGGTGCGGGTGAGGGGGATGACGGGACGCTGTTGGGGGAGAATAAATGGCGTGGGGGGGATCCGAGGGGGTGGGGGCACCGCCGCGCGGCGGCGCCATCTCACCGGAGGGCGGGCATTGGGCGGCGGGACAAGTGGCGCGGGGGATCGGGTGCGGTGCGGATTCGGATGCCGCGTGCGTTGGAAGCCAGCAGCGACCGCGGGCGACGGAGGGGAGGCGGGGGAGCGAGTTCCGGGCCGGGGCGAGGGGAGGTGGGGGCTGGAGGCGGGGCCGCGGGGCAATAATGAGGTCGGTTCGGTTCGTGGGTGAGGGAATAACGGAACGGGTGGTTCGGCTCCCCCTCCGGGATTTTCCTCCGGCGACACGCACGCTCACCGCTCTTGCGCGCACGAGCCGGATTTCGTCGTGCTTAGCGTGTTGTTAGGGTGACACGTGGATAACTTGGATTTTTCTTTTGCAACTGCAAAACAAAATTCTTTAGGTTTTTTAATAATGTAGAAGTGTACTACCTTCGTCCTGGCTTATTGATCCCCTTCGTATTTTGTGTCAAAGTTTAACCATAAATTTAACTATCAAAATGTTAATGCATGTCGCGAAAAATTACATCGTTAAATTCATATTTGAACATAGTCTCCGATGATATTATTTTGCTATATATAAATTATATTTTATTAGTTTAAATTATGGTCAAAATATGATGCTAAAAACAAGAGAACTAATAAACCAGGACGGAGGTAGTAGATTATTATTCTTTCAGTGTGAGACGGTTGTGATGACTTTCGTAAATCTTCAAGCCCCACATTTTCGATTTTGTTTTTGGTAGGTGTTATGTGAATGTGTGTGTGCGCGCACGCGTGTCTACGTTGTAATTAATGTTTTTAAACGGCGTGAAACAAGATCTACTAAAACATAAGGAGTTTGATAATCGGCGAACTTCTGATTTTTAGGAAATCCTAGCGAATGCCTTTAGAACTGTCAAATCCCCGATCGAACGCATGGCAATTACTCTGCACAGCGTGGCTATTTTTCTGCATTTTTTGTACTACATGGCAATTTTCGCTTTAGAGCATGATGACAAATCTCTTACAAACAGCATGGCAGTTTTATCTGTTTTGGTATGGCAATTTTGGACATTCGTGGGAAAATCTTAAAAATCGGACGTTAGATATTAACATTTCTCAAATGTAATAGCTGAATTTGCGCATATACATCACACCGGCTCAACACTTGTGTGTCGCTACAAAGAACAAATTCCTCTACCATTCATGTCATGTCAGAGTCATATCAACTAGTGATCTCAAATTTGGTTGTCTAAAACCACTCGCTACTCGAGAGCGATTATACTTTTTTATACCCGATACCTCATCATCTCACCCACTTTGCAACAGATTTTACTACTGGTGTAGAAAGAGAAGGTGATACATGACTGCCTACACCGACTAGAAGTTATAGTAAAGATGGTACTAATGAAATCAACAGCATTAGAGATACACATGTGCTTACGAGTAGCTTTATTTACATAGAAGTGAGCTTCCAAAATTAACATGGATGGCATACCGTTAATGGAAGACTTTGTATCATTTGTATACTGATAGGACATTACTTGTCAAGTCAAAATGACCGATAAAACGATATGGATGGTTTTATCGGCAAGACTTTTCTTCTAGCACAACTAGGGAGAACAATCTATTTTTGGTTAGGTCGGTTTTGTGCTCGCATAGTTACCATACATGTAATTGACACGTAAAAGTTATCGCATGAGTCATGACAACGACATGTATGATAGTAGTGAATGAGTGGGACTAGGAATATGTACCCATGAAAAGGAAGATAGGGTTACGATTTGGAATGAGAAGAATTTAGAAGGTGGCGCAGAAACGTCGAATACGAAGAAGAAACCAAGCGGCGACAATGATGCCGCGGTTTTATGGAGCCTATGGGCTCAACTTATACAGAAGCATATGCGCACCTAGAAGCTCGTGGAACTAGAATGTCAGATTTTAGTGGGATTTACTAAAATGCAAGGACTTTGATAACTAGTGAACGTCAGATTTAAAAAAAAAATTCCTAGCAAAGGCCTTTTGGATGGTCAGGTCCCGATCAAACGCATGAAAATTATCTATGCGGTGTGGCAATTTCCTGCCATTTTTGCACTAAATGGCAGATTTACCTTTAGATCATGGCAAATATCTTACAAAAACCATGACAATTTTATGAGGTTTTTTAGCATGCTCCCTCTACCTTCTCTTTTCACATGGAAGGTAAGAAGATAAGAATTAATTAGACAACTACTTAATCAAATCAATGGCTCAAATCTATTATATATGTGCTTTAATCTCTCATGTGAAAAATGGAGGTAGGAGGGACCATGCTAAAATTTGCCCAATTTTATATGCTTTTGGCCGGGGGTTCGCTGGGAAAAGTTAAAATTCTAATGCCAACTTTTTAACATTTCCCAAATGTAATAGCTGAATTTGCAAATATAAATCGCACCGGCTCGACACTTCTGTGTTGCTACAGAGAACAAATTCCTCTACCGGTCATGTCATATCGACTCATCTCAACTAGTGACCTCAAATTTGGTTGTCTAAAACCACTCGCTACTTACAACGATGACACTTCTTATACTTGATAAACTCACCACCCCACCCACTCTGTAACATATTGTACTTTTTTTTGCGGGTAACATATTGTACTACTAGTATAAAAAGCGTAAGTGATACACGACTGCCTCCACCGACCAGAAGTTATAAGAGTAAAGATAGTCCTAACGAATCGTTATCACTAGAGATGCACATGTGCTTACCAGTAGTTTTATTGACATATAAGTGAGCTTCCAAAATTAACATGTCATGGCATACCATTAATGGAACACTTTGTGGCATTGGTATACCAATAGGACATTGCTTGCCAAGTCAAAATGAACGATAAAAA
This sequence comes from Aegilops tauschii subsp. strangulata, assembly GCF_002575655.3. Taxonomy (NCBI): domain Eukaryota; kingdom Viridiplantae; phylum Streptophyta; class Magnoliopsida; order Poales; family Poaceae; genus Aegilops; species Aegilops tauschii. The sequence goes on from NC_053039.3 coordinate 495,840,719, forward strand.
ACAATATGGATGGTTTTATCGGTGAGGCTTTTCTTCTAGCAGAACCACGGAGAACAATCTATATTGGGCTAAATCCGTATTGTGCTCGCATGGTTAGCATACCTATAATCGACACGTAGGAGTTATCGTGAATGATGACAACGACATGTATTTATGATAGCAATGAATAAGTGGGACTAGGAATATCTAGCCATGAAAAGAAAGATCGGGTTACGATTTGGAATAAGAAGAATTTAGTAGGTGACGCAGAAACGTCAAACGCGAATAAGAAACCAAGCGACGACAACGATACCGCGGTTTTGTGGCTCCACTTATACAGAAGCATATGCGCACCTAGAAGCTCATGGAATCGGAAGGTGTTTTTCCCGGTGGTCCTTCATATATATTCTCATGTAGATTTACATGTGAGCAAAGCGAAAACTATATCACATACATGCGGATAAAGGCCGGCAGCATGCCGGGGATGCATCACAGCTGTTGAGCAGATTCCCCCACGCAATCTGCGCCGTGGATTCCACGCTGGCTCTGGATCAAGAACCCCTGGAGGAGAGGCGACCGTCGTCGTCTCGTTGGCGTCGCTCTTGGCCCCCATCGTCCATCGACCGGCTGGATTGGGATGCATGATGATATGTGGACATATCTTGGCGGGAGCTTCACGTCACGTGAACCACGTGATGGGTTTTAGTGCCCTGTTCATCCCCACACATGACCTGTAAAATGGTCGCTTTTGTATGCTGGCAAGATTGCTTATACTGGCAGGGATAATAAGTGATAACGCGTCGTGGCCTTTCCGTTGAGCTTTTTTCAGTTGCGTGCTGTTCTCGTTTGTAGCCCAGTTTGCTTGTGGGAGTGAGAGTGGCGACGGATCTGGAAAGAGGGGTACAGCGCACCGGAGATCTGATCTAGAGGCTAGCCGGGGAAGTGGTACAAGCGGTTTGTCGTTTTTCTCTGTTTAGGATGGGATTAGGACGGTGCGATCAGATTAGATTAGACTGATCGACAGCAAAGCTGGGATCTGATTCATGGCCGGGAGCAAGTGGACGGACCCCAACGCCCAACATCCGGTGTCGATCGCGCTGGCATCCGCATCTTCTAATAAAAGATGCCAAATCCGATGGTATCTCTCTTGGTCTTGGAGAGTTTTCACCGTACGTACACTTGTTGCTGGGAGAGGAGGACGAGTCGGTGGATTCCAAAAATGCTTTCGCGGGCCTGGAGAAAAAAGGAGGCGAGCGGAGCAAAAGTTCGTGACCGGACCCTGCCATTTCGTCTAGTTGGTACTATACCATGGAATCCAGCAATGCGTTGTCGTTCGGTCCGGCTTCCAGTTTTGCTCGCACGTGTTTAGCGTAGGTGTAGTGCAAGCTTTGCACTCATCGCTCGTGCTTTTAACACTTACTCCCTCCGTAAGGAAATATAAAAACGTTCAGATCACGAATCTAGGCGCTCATATATTTCCTTACAGAGAGTACATTTATTTTAATATCCGGCAATGCTGGATTGACTTGGATTACCAGAAACCAAGGGGGGGTGAAAATATGATGGGGTTCCGAAGATCAAAAAAAAAAGAGAGAGAGAAGGTGGTCTAGAAGGTGAAAATATGATGACTGGCGAACTTTTGGTGGTCTAGAAGAATTTTGTAGCTTGATCGATCTTCAGTGAGGTGGTTCGAGGTGTTGCTGGAGCCATAGGTCGCGATACCCTGGGCATGTCGTCGTCGTGGTTCACCGCCAAGAACGCCTCGAACCACGAGACAAAACGGCGGCTGCAACATGTGCTGCGGAGGAGATGAGCGACCTCTGGCTCCACCCATGCCCCATGCATCCCACGACGCGGAGGACGATGAGGCGCTGCTGGAGCAGGCAGCTCTGTAGATGCACGCTTTCTTCGCGTTGCTTCCTCCCGGCGACCTCGAGGCGATACTGCGGCGGTCGTCGACCTTGCCGCCTGCATCCTATGATCCGGCCCCGGCTCCGGCAACGACGACGTCATCATCATCTTGAACGACGACTAGGCTGCCTGGCGGCGGCGGCGGAGGCGTTCCAGCGGCAAGGAATCGGGCGCGCCTGCCATCTAGTTTTAGTGTAATTAGCTATATTTTTTGATTTGAACCCACATGTCAAAGGACGCGTTGTGCAAGTTGTTCTTGTGCTGTAGGCTTCTTGGGATGACCCGGGCCGCGACCGGTTGTTTTGGTCCTTTTTGATGGAGCAGTAGTGGTTGGTATCTTTTTTTTCAAAAAAGAGAGTCGGCCTGGATATATATAAACGTTAAGATGGAAACCAGGCAAATCGACAAATAAGCAATATGTAAAGGATACTTACAGCTGGCTATGGGTTAAGGGTATAATAAGGGGCAAGGCCCGTCTTGCTGCAATTTGCCAATGACTCGCCAAGAAGCGTTTTGACAGCCTTGTTGATTTCCCTTTCAGACAGCTCAGTGGAATTGTAACGCAATGGATCTATGGTATTTCCAGTATATTGGCACATTAAGCCGGAGCGGCGGCTTAAATGCAGAATCCTCCACGAAACCCAGCAGCGAACAAGGTCGATTCCGGTTAAGCCGTTTGCAATGAAGGCCCGGATCTTTGAAAAGGTGGAAGAATAAAGACCACGTTCTATAGCAGTCATCCGGCATGGCAGTGGGCCGCTGGTAGGAAGACGATATGGACGGTAACCCGGAAGGGGGTTTTCTCCTTTTGGAGAGGTGTCTTTGCAGTAGAATCAGGTGAAATTCCAGTCCTTGGGATGACTCGGCAGGGCGGCTGCTGGGAAGGTCACATCTCTTAGCCTTTGAATTGAAACACTTCCAAGTTCATAGCTAAGCCCGTCGGGCATCTCTGTTTGGCGGTTGATGTAATAATGATCTCTGAACAGATCTATAGAGGGTTCTTCGCCAAGGTATACCTCACGGAAAACTTGAAAATTGCATATATTGGAGACATAATTGGGACCAATATCTTGAGGATGAAGGTTATAAAAGCGTAGAACATCTCGAAAGAACTTTGAGCCGGGTGGGGAAAAGCCGCGGAGCAGATGATCTGTGAAAACTATGACTTCACCTTCTTGAGGTTCAGGGGGCATTCAGGACCAGGAACCCGCCAATGAATGACTTCTTTGGCAGGTAAAACACCCATGGACACATACTCATTGAGGGTTTCTTCAGTAACTTGGGAAGGGATCCAATTGCAAGTTACGGGTGTCTTAGTCATGGTGAGCCGGAGTTAACAAAGCTGTGAGTAGGAAATAAATACAGTAAATACAATATTGCAGTGCAGAGCTGTTTCAAGTTTTAAGCCGGCCAGAAGCTGGCGGGTCATGAGAAGTTTATATAAGCCACCGTGTGTGGTACGGCCGGTTAGCAATTTATAAAGATGAAAGTGCTAGAAATTCTGCTAAGTGTTGCCTAAACAGATTTCCCAGATCGCAGCTATATTCATGGATCTATGGCAGTTCAGAAAAGAACAATTATTCTTAAACCTAAAACATGGAGGACGAACTACTATGTTGAAAGATGAATCTTAGAATAAAGGAATGGATCTACGATGAAAGGCGGTTACTAAAAGTTGTTGCCACATGGTTTTTATGTTTTATTGGGATCCAAACAAGCAGTGTATTGGAAGAACTACAGGCGAGCGCGATGTACGCCGACTAACACCGATGAACGGAGAAAACCCTAATGCAGATTGAAAGCAGGGGAAGACGAATACCTGGCGATGCTGATGAACAGTGGAGGGGCGCCGCGTTTTCTGGACAGAATCAGGTTGATGCAGCGGCCAGGTCAGAGTTGTTGTGGAGGTCGACTGCGGTGGCGGAGCTCCGGAGGCTTTGGTTGCGCAAGGAGGAAGAAGAGAAAGGGGCAGGGGTAAAAAGTGGAAAAGATGACCCCCCCGTGATATTTATAAGGGAAAGAGTGAATAGTAAATGGCAGGCGCGGGAATCAAGGAGGCATGATCATTATCTTAACAACAAAGATGCCTCGGTTCTCGGAATGGAGGATTAATGTAAAGATCCATTGTGATGTCATAAGGGTTTTTCTGAAATTTATAATGTGACGTCATCCTTCTGGTATGGCGGGTTATATAAAGTTTCTCAGGTAAAGAGTTGAGGAAATTCAAAGGAGTTGTTGATTGAAAATTGAAGATTGAAGATTGACATGAACAAGTTCAAACTCAATCTGGGGCCTAATGTTGGGAACATAGCTTCGAGGTGTGACCCGCCTAGGAGGGGCCGGGTTACACCGTTGGCGGCTTAACATGAAAAAGGCCCAAGGCCCTGGCATGTGAACCGCCATATGGTGGCTTGCCTGTTAAGACAAGGTAATTTAGAAACCAGACCGGTCTCGTTGTGTGATCCGGTTCCGACTCTTGTAAGCCGCCGGGGGTTTGACTTGTGTATATAAAGGCGAGACCCGACGGCGGGTTAACTCAAAAAACAACCAATCGAGAGCTAGGTCAAGCGTATTCGCTCCCTTGTAATCAAAACTCAATCAATACAACTAGAAGCAGGACGTAGGCTTTTACCTCGTTGAGAGGGGCCGAACCTGGGTAAATCTTGTGTGTCTTTTTGTTCCCGTTCAACCCCTTCAAGCTAACTACGTTGCGATGGCTCCACACCTAAGTCCTTTTACTTCATCATAACGCTCCTGGTTCTCTAGCTGTGCTTCCAATCAATGGTGACAACCTAGTCCGAAAGAAAACTATGGTAGTGAATGTATGCAATGATGAGAGGGTCCGCGGTCACTTCGCTTCGGTTTTGCACTTCAATCGAGACAAGTTCTGCGCAGAAGACCATGGAAGGTGCGCTTCTGCAGCAGGAATGACATTAATTGTTGTCATATTTGCTTCAGATGTTGATTGTGAGGAATGGAAGAAGATTCACCATGCAGCGGCATGCATAAACACAGAAAGCAAGGTCATAGTCGTAAGTAGGAAGGAAAGTTCAGTGAAATATGGTACAGTGAAGCCAATCCGCCTAAGTAGATTAACAGCCGAGGAGTACACCTACCTCTTCAAGACACTAGCATTTGGAAGTGCAGACCCAGAGGACCACCCGAATCTGACACCATTGGCAATAGAGTTGGCGGCAATGTTGGGAGGGTCATTTGTGGCAGCACACTCACTTGCCAGTATGCTGAGTAAGTTCTAGCTTTCTATTTTGAGTTAAATACACCACGGTTGCCTCAACTTGTCCGATGCGTTCACTTTAATGTCTAAACTTGTAAAATACATGAAACTAGTGCCGTAATTTGTTCGAACGTTCAAATACGGTGCCTCCGTCCGTATCCGGGCATATGCACAGCCCACATGGTGTGCCAACATGGCGTCGACCCACATGTCAATTCCTGTGAGAGGAGTGGGCTGGTTGTTTTATAGAAAATTCCTTATACTTTAAATAATTTTCACAAAAGCTCCTGATATTTTATTTAAATATGCCAAACTGCATTGATCTCACCTGTTAGATCTAGGCCCTGCATGTCAGCATGTTGGATAAAATAGAGTATAATAACCAAAAAATAGCGCACCAGCAGGATTTGAATTCATTACCTCACACACAACGTGCACATGTGCTAACCAATAAGCCAAGAACAGTTATCTATGAACTATCCAGATACACTACTATTTGTTAGGGATATCGGACGAAATAATAAAGAGAATAAAAAAGGAAAAGGTTGACTCGCAGAAAATTTTAAAAATTATTAAGACATTCTCACGTTTGAAAAAAGAGAACAACTCAACATATTACCTGCCATCAACTTAAAAAAGTGTTAGTGCATTTTTCTAAAAAGCAAGATATTTTGGGAAAATTCTCACTTGTATTAAAAAATTGTAAACGTGTATTTGAAAAATGCCCGTCACGCATTCAAAAAAATTACAACATCTATTTCATAAAATGCTCGATATGTTTTGAAATAATTATTGTGTAAAATTATTCTTACATTTCTACAAACACGTTTAACATGTTTTAACCCATTTATAGAATTTATTGTTTTTACACAATCATTTTTAATACATATGAACAATTTTCAAAATACAACTTTGTTGTTTTTTAATAATTATGTATTCTAAAAATACAATGAAGATACAAAATAATTCTCCGTATTTGTGGTCCTGAATGAAGATACAAAAAAATTACGCAATATTTCATAATATACGTTGAACTTTTTAAATCCACATAAATTTTACAAACAGTTCATGTTTACCTCTTCGAACTACAAATAATAAAAATAGAATAAATATTTTAATAGACAATAGTCGCATATTTGTATATTGGAAATTTTACATATATTGTAAAAACCAAACAGTAACTTGAAAAAAATATAATGGAAATTGCAGAGTCTTGGCGTCTAGCGTGCGTGCTACTTAACCTGGAGGTCCCAGGGTCGAAACCAATTCAATGACGGAGAGCAAATACGGTGGCATACGGACGGATGCACCGTATATGCATCGTGCGATAAGTTGTAGCATCACTTTTGTGTATTTTATAAATTTAGGCACTAAACTGACCGCAACGGACAAGTTTAGGCACTCATGATGTATTTAACTCTTCTATTTTCAACAGGTACAAGAATGTGACCGAGAATAACTTGCCCATGTTCGGCGAGCATCTGTCGCTCCGTATCAGACGGCGCGCTCCCGTAGACATCACAAGCTTTCTTCCATCTCCTGCTGCCCCATTGTTCCTTGGTCGTCCTCGAACTGAGACCGAGGTTTCGCAAAGGAGACTACCTAAAGTGACGATGGCAGACCTCATAGTGGATCCTACCATCCGTCCCAAGGGTGACTTCGATTTAGTGAAATGGAAATCACGGTTACCCCCTTATACCGAGTTTAGCTACTTCGTTCCATCTTGTGCTGAACAGATGCATAAAACAACCGCAAGGAGGAAGCGTGAAGCAGCTATTTATCCCTAGTGTTTCTTTTCTTTTTGTAAGCGTGAGTAAATTTTTTTTTTGCGTGTATAAGCGTGAGTAAGTTACTATGTAAGTATATTGTTTTTGTGAACCAACCTGTGGTCGGATGGTTAGAAGGACAGTGGTATCTCCTGCCCACCAGAATTCAAGTGCCAGACCCGTCGACTATGTAAGCGTTTGTGGCGACTTCGTCAATGTATTAAAAAAAAGGTATATTGCTCCTGCGCACTCGATGGAGAGCCGTCCAATCTGCAGTACGATTTGTGTTAGTATTTAAGCACGTCCAGGCCAGGCCCAGGGGAAACGCCCGAATCGGCAATAGCTCGCGAGCCTGACTCGGGCGAGGCAGGGGAGGGCGACTGATACGTCTCCGTCGTATCTACTTTTTCAAACACTTTTGCCCTTGTTTTGGACTCTAACTTGCATGATTTGAATGGAACTAACCCGGACTGATGCTGTTTTCAGCAGACTTTCCATGGTGTTATTTATGTGCAGAAACAAAAGTTCTCGGAATGACCTGAAACTCCACGGAACATCTTTTTGGAAAATATTAAAAACTGGAAGAAAAATCCACGTCAGGGGGCCCACACCCTGTCCACGAGGGTGGGGGGCGCGCCTGCCCCCCAGGGGCGCGCCCCTGCCTCGTGGGCCCCCTGACGCTCCACCGACCTCAACTCCAACTCCATATATTCACTTTCGGGGAGAAAAATATCAGAGAGAAAGATTCGTCACGTTTTACGATACAGAGCCGCCGCCAAGCCCTAAACTCTTTCGAGAGGGCTGATCTGGAGTCCGTTCGGGGCTCCGGAGAGGGGAATCCGTCGCCATCGTCATCATCAACCATCCTCCATCACCAATTTCATGATGCTCACCGCCGTGCGTGAGTAATTCCATCGTAGACTTGCTGGACGGTGATGGGTTGGATGAGATCTATCATGTAATCGAGTTAGTTTTGTTAGGGTTTGATCCCTAGTATCCACTATGTTCTGAGATTGATGTTGCTATGACTTTGCTATGCTTAATGCTTGTCACCAAGGCCCGAGTGCCATGATTTCAGATCTGAACCTATTATGTTTTCATGAATATATGTGAGTTCTTGATCCTATCTTGCAAGTCTATAGTCACCTACTATGTGTTATGATCCGGTAACCCCGAAGTGACAATAATCGGGACCACTCCCGGTGATGACCGTAGTTTGAGGAGTTCATGTATTCACTATGTGTTAATGCTTTGGTCCGGTACTCTATTAAAAGGAGGCCTTAATATCCCTTACTTTCCGCTAGGACCCCGCTGCCACGGGAAGGTAGGACAAAAGATGTCATGCAAGTTCTTTTCCATAAGCACGTATGACTATATTCGGAATACATGCCTACATTACATTGATGAATTGGAGCTAGTTCTGTGTCACCCTATGTTATGACTGTTACATGATGAACCGCATCCGGCATAATTCTCCATCACCGATCCAATGCCTACGAGCTTTTCACATATTGTTCCTCGTTTATTTACTTTTCCGTTGCTGCTGTTACAATCACTACAAAACCCAAAAATATTACTTTTGCTACTGTTACCGTTACTTCCATACTACTTTGCTACTAAATACTTTGCTGCAGATACTAAGTTATCCAGGTGTGGTTGAATTGACAACTCAGCTGCTAATACTTGAGAATATTCTTTGGCTCCCCTTGTGTCGAATCAATAAATTTGGGTTGAATACTCTATCCTAAAAAACTGTTGCGATCCCCTATACTTGTGGGTTATCAAGACTATTTTCTGGTGCCGTTGCCGGGGAGCATAGCTCTATTCTTTGAGTCACTTGGGATTTATATCTGCTGGTCACTATGAAGAACTTGAAAGAAGAGAAAACAAAAATCTATCCCTCAACTACGAGGGGAGGTAAGGAACTGTCATCTAGCTCTACACTTGATTCACCTTCTGTTTTGAGTAAGCTTGCGACACCTAAACCTGCTTCTGCTATTCGTTCTGATATGTCGCATGTTATTGATGATGCCACTTCTGATATGCATGATACTTATGATGAAACTACTTCTATGCTTGATACTACTGTGCCACTTGGTGAATTTCTTGATGTACAACTTGCTAGGGTTAGAGAGAATGAAATTATTGAAACTGATAACATTGATGAAAGTGATGATGAAGACTCTCCCCCTAATAAATATGAATCGCCTGTTGTTCCTGAGGGTTATGTTTTGAAAAAAAGAAGCTGTTATAGCAATTTTAGCTTGCAAAGATAGATACGAGCTCAAGAGGTTATTAGCTAAATGGAAGCAGCAATCTCTTAATGCTAGAATGAAACCTGACCCTGCTTTTGCTACTTCACCTATATGTGTTACTGATAAGGATTATGAATTCTCTGTTGATCCTGATGTAATTACTTTAGTTGAATCTGATCCTTTTCATGGCTATGAATCTGAAACTGTTGTGGCACATCTTACTAAATTAAATGATATAGCCACCCTGTTCACTAATAATGAGAAATCTCGCTACCTTTACATCCTTCAAATATTTCCATTCTCATTAAAGGGTGATGCTAAGATTGTTGGGGAACGTAGTAATTTCAAAAATTTCCTACGCACACGCAAGATCATGGTGATGCATAGCAACGAGAGGGGAGAGTGTTGTCCACGTACCCTCGTAGACCGACAGCGGAAGCGTTATCACAACGCGGTTGATGTAGTCGTACGTCTTCACGATCCGACCGATCAAGTACCGAACGCACGGCACCTCCGAGTTCTACACACGTTCAGCTCGATAACGTCCCTCGAACTCCAATCCAGCCGAGTGTTGAGGGAGAGTTTCGTCAGCACGACGGCGTGGTGGCGATGATGATGTTCCACCGGCGCAGGGCTTCGCCTAAGCTCCGCAACGGTATTATCGAGGTGTAATATGGTGGAGGGGGGCACCGCACACGGCTAAGAGATCTCAATGATCAATTGTTGTGTCTCTGGGGTGCCCTCCTGCCCCCATATATAAAGGAGCAAGGGAGGAGGAGGCCGGCCCTAGGAGGGGGCGCACCAAGTGTGGAGTCCTACTAGGACTCCCTAGTCCTAGTAGGATTCCACCTCCCATATGGAATAGGAAAAGAGGAAGGGAAAAAGAGAAGGAAGGAAGGGGGCGCCCCCCTTCCCTAGTCCAATTTGGACCAGACCAAGGGGAGGGGTGCGGCCACCCTTGAGGCCCTTTTTCTTCTTTCCCGTATGGCCCAATAAGGCCCAATACGTATTCCCGTAACTCTCCGGTACTCCGAAAAATACCCGAATCACTCGGAACCTTTCCGAAGTCCGAATATAGTCGTCCAATATATCGATCTTTACGTCTTGACCATTTCGAGACTCCTCGTCATGTCCCCGATCTCATCCGGGACTCTGAACTCCTTCGGTACATCAACATACATAAACTCATAATAAAACTGTCATCGTAACTTTAAGCGTGCGGACCCTACGGGTTCGAGAACTATGTAGACATGACCGAGACACGTCTCCGGTCAATAACCAATAGCGGGACCTGGATGCCCATATTGGCTCCCACATATTCTACGAAGATCTTTATCGGTCAGACCGCATAACAACATATGTTGTTCCCTTTGTCATCAGTATGTTACTTGCCCGAGATTCGATCGTCGGTATCTCGATACCTAGTTCAATCTCGTTACCGGCAAGTCTCTTTACTCGTTCCGTAACACATCATCCCGCAACTAACTTATTAGTCACAATGCTTGCAAGGCTTATAGTGATGTGCATTACCGAGTGGGCCCAGAGATACCTCTCCGACAATTGGAGTGACAAATCCTAATCTCGAAATACGCCAACCCAACAAGTACCTTTGGAGACACCTGTAGAGCACCTTTATAATCACTCATTTACGTTGTGACGTTTGGTAGCACACAAAGTGTTCCTCCGGTAAACGGGAGTTGCATAATCTCATAGTCATAGGAACATGTATAAGTCATGAAGAAAGCAATAGCAACATACTAAACGATCGGGTGCTAAGCTAACGGAATGGGTCAAGTCAATCACGTCATTCTCCTAATGAGGTGATCTCGTTAATCAAATGACAACTCATGTCTATGGCTAGGAAACATAACCATCTTTGATTAACGAGCTAGTCAAGTAGAGGCATACTAGTGACACTCTGTTTGTCTCTGTATTCACACATGTATTATGTTTCCGGTTAATACAATTCTAGCATGAATAATAAACATTTATCATGATATAAGGAAATAAATAATACTTTATTATTGCCTCTAGGGCATATTTCCTTCAGTCTCTCACTTGCACTAGAGTCAATAATCTAGTTTACACAGTAATGATTCTTACACCCATGGAGCCTTGGTGCTGATCATGTTTTGCTCGTGGAAGAGGCTTAGTCAACGGGTCTGCAACATTCAGATCCGTATGTATCTTGCAAATTTCTATGTCTCCCACCTGGACTAAATCCCGGATGGAATTGAAGCATCTTTTGATGTGCTTGGTTCTCTTGTGAAATCTGGATTCCTTTGCCAAGGCAATTGCACCAGTATTGTCACAAAAGATTTTCATAGGACCCGATGCACTAGGTATGACACCTAGATCGGATATGAACTCCCTCATCCAGACTCCTTCATTTGCTGCTTCCGAAGCAGCTATGTACTCCGCTTCACATGTAGATCCCGCCACGACGCTTTGTTTAGAACTGCACCAACTGACAGCTCCACCGTTCAATGTAAATACGTATCCGGTTTGCGATTTAGAATCGTCCGGATCAGTGTCAAAGCTTGCATCAACGTAACCATTTACGATGAGCTCTTTGTCACCTCCATATACGAGAAACATATCCTTAGTCCTTTTCAGGTATTTCAGGATGTTCTTGACCGCTGTCCAGTGATCCACTCCTGGATTACTTTGGTACCTCCCTGCTAAACTTATAGCAAGGGACACATCAGGTCTAGTACACAGCATTGCATACATGATAGAGCCTATGGCTGAAGCATAGGGAACATCTTTCATTTTCTCTCTATCTTCTGCAGTGGTCGGGCATTGAGTCTTACTCAATCTCACACCTTGTAGTACAGGCAAGAACCCTTTCTTTGCTTGATCCATTTTGAACTTCTTCAAAACTTTGTCAAGGTATGTGCTTTGTGAAAGTCCAATTAAGCATCTTGATCTATCTCTATAGATCTTAATGCCTAATATATATGCAGCTTCACCGAGGTCTTTCATTGAAAAACTCTTATTCAAGTATCCCTTTATGCTATCCAGAAATTCTATATCATTTCCAATTAGTAATATGTCATCCACATATAATATCAGAAATGCTATCGAGCTCCCACTCACTTTCTTGTAAATACAGGCTTCTCCAAAAGTCTGTATAAAACCAAATGCTTCGATCACACTATCAAAGCGTTTATTCCAACTCCGAGAGGCTTGCACCAGTCCATAAATGGAAAGCTGGAGCTTGCACACTTTGTTAGCTCCTTTTGGATCGACAAAACCTTCCGGTTGCATCATATACAACTCTTCTTCCAGAAATCCATTCAGGAATGCAGTTTTGACATCCATTTGCCAAATTTCATAATCATAAAATGCGGCAACTGCTAACATGATTCGGACAGACTTAAGCATCGCTACGGGTGAGAAGGTCTCATCGTAGTCAATCCCTTGAACTTGTCGAAAACCTTTTGCAACAAGTCGAGCTTTATAGACAGTAACATTACCATCAGCGTCAGTCTTCTTCTTGAAGATCCATTTGTTTTCAATGGCTTGCCGACCATCGGGCAAGTCAACCAAAGTCCATACTTTGTTCTCATACATGGATCCCATCTCGGATTTCATGGCTTCAAGCCATTTTGCAGAATCTGGGCTCACCATCGCTTTTTCATAGCTCGTAGGTTCGCCATGGTCCAGTAACATGACCTCCAGAACAGGATTACCGTACCACTCTGGTGCGGTTCTTGATCTAGTTGACCTACGAAGTTCAGTAATAACTTGATCTGAAGTTTCATGATCATTATCATTAACTTCCTCACTATTTGGTGTAGGTGTCGCAGAAACTGATTTCTGTGATGATCTACTTTCCAATAATGGAGCAGGTACAGTTACCTCATCAAGTTCTACTTTCCTCCCACTCACATCTTTCGAGAGAAACTCCTTCTCTAGAAAGGATCCATTCCTAGCAACGAATATCTTGCCTTCAGATCTGTGATAGAAGGTATACCCAGCAGTCTCTTTTGGGTATCCTATGAAGACACATTTCTCCGATTTGGGTTCGAGCTTATCAGGTTGAAGTTTCTTCACATAAGCATCGCAACCCCAAACTTTAAGATACGACAACTTTGGTTTCTTGCCAAACCATAGTTCATAAGGCGTCATCTCAACGGATTTTGATGGTGCCCTATTTAACGTGAATGCAGCCGTCTCTAAAGCATAACCCCAAAACGATAGCGGTAAATCAGTAAGAGACATCATAGATCGCACCATATCTAGTAAAGTGCGATTACGACGTTCGGACACACCATTACGCTGTGGTGTTCCGGGTGGCGTGAGTTGCGAAACTATTCCGCATTGTTTCAAATGTAGACCAAACTCGTAACTCAAATATTCTCCTCCACGATCTGATCGTAGAAACTTTATTTTCTTGTTATGATGATTTTCAACTTCACTCTGAAATTCTTTGAACTTTTCAAATGTTTCAGACTTATGTTTCATTAAGTAGATATACCCATATCTGCTTAAATCATCTGTGAAGGTGAGAAAATAACGATATCCACCACGAGCCTCAATATTCATCGGACCACATACATCTGTATGTATAATTTCCAACAAATCTGTTGCTCTCTCCATAGTACCGGAGAACGGTGTTTTGGTCATCTTGCCCATGAGGCACGGTTCGCAAGTACCAAGTGATTCAAAATCAAGTGATTCCGAAATTCCATCAGTATGGAGTTTCTTCATGCGCTTTACACCGATATGACCCAAACGGCAGTGCCACAAATAAGTTGCACTGTCATTATTAACTCTGCATCTTTTGGCTTCAACATTATGAATATGTGTATCACTACTATCGAGATCATTAAAAATAGACCACTCTTCAAGGGTGCATGACCATAAAAGATATTATTCATATAAATAGAACAACCATTATTCTCTGATTTAAATGAATAACCGTCTCGCATTAAACAAGATCTAGATATAATGTTCATGCTCAACGCTGTCACCAAATAACAATTATTTAGGTCTAATATTAATCCCGAAGGTAGATGTAGAGGTAGCGTGCCGACGACGATCACATCGACTTTGGAACCATTTCCCACGCGCATCGTCACCTCGTCCTTAGCCAATCTCCACTCAATCCGTAGCCCCTGTTTCGAGTTGCAAATATTAGCAACAGAACCAGTATCAAATACCCAGGTGCTACTACGAGCATTGGTAAGGTACACATCGATAACATGTATATCACATATACCTTTGTTAACCTTGCCATCCTTCTTTTCCGCCAAAAACTTAGGGCAGTTCCGCTTCCAGTGGCCAGTCTGCTTACAGTAGAAACACTCAGTTTCAGGCTTAGGTCCAGACTTGGATTTCTTCTCCTGAACAGCAACTTGCTTGTTGTTCTTCTTGAAGTTTCCTTTCTTCTTCTCTTTGCCCTTTTTCTTGAAACTAGTGGTTTTACTGACCATCAACACTTGATGCTCCTTTTTGATTTCTACCTCTGCAGCCTTTAGCATTGCGAAGAGCTCGGGAATTGTCTTACTCATCCCTTGCATATTATAGTTCATCACGAAGCTCTTGTAGCTTGGTGGCAGTGATTGAAGAATTCTGTCAATGACGCTATCATCCGGAAGATTAACTCCCAGTTGAATCAAGTGATTGTTATACCCAGACATTTTGAGTATATGCTCACTGACAGAACTATTATCTTCCATCTTGCAGCTATAGAACTTATTGGAGACTTCATATCTCTCAATCCGGGCATTTGCTTGAAATATTAACTTCAACTCCTGGAACATCTCATATGCTCCATGACGTTCAAAACATCGTTGAAGACCCGGTTCTAAGCCGTAAAGCATGGCACACTGAACTATCGAGTAGTCATCAACACGTGACTGCCAGGCATTCACAATGTCTGCAGTTGCTGGTGCAGGTGGTACACCTAGCGGTGCTTCCAGGACGTAATTTTTCTATGCAGCAATGAGGATAATCCTCAAGTTACGGACCCAGTCCGTGTAATTGCTACCATCATCTTTCAACTTTGCTTTCTCAAGGAACGCATTAAAATTCAACGGAACAACGGCACGGGCCATTTATCTACAATTAACATAGACAAGCAAGATACTATCAGGTACTAAGTTCATGCTAAATTTAAGTTCAATTAATCATATTACTTAAGAACTCCCACTTAGATAGACATCTCTCTAATCATCTAAGTGATTACGTGATCCAAAGCAACTAAACCATGTCCGATTAACACGTGAGATGGAGTAGTTTCAATGGTGAACATCACTATGTTGATCATATCTACTATATGATTCACGCTCGACCTTTCGGTCTCTGTGTTCCGAGGCCATATCTGTATATGCTAGGCTCGTCAAGTTTAACCTGAGTATTCCGCGTGTGCAACTGTTTTGCACCCATTGTATTTGAACGTAGAGCCTATCACACCTGATTAACACGTGGTGTCTCAGCACGAAGAACTTTTGCAACGGTGCATACTCAGGGAGAACACTTTTATCTTGAAATTTTAGTGAGAGATCATCTTATAATGCTACCGTCAATCAAAGCAAGATAAGATGCATAAAGGATTAACATCACATGCAATCAATATAAGTGATATGATATGGCCATCATCATCTTGTGCTTGTGATCTCCATCTCCGAAGCACCGTGCTTGTGATCTCCATCTCCGAAGCACCGTCATGATCACCATCGTCACCGGCGCGACACCTTGATCTCCATCATAGCATCGTTGTCGTCTCGCCAACTTATTGCTTTTACGACTATCGCTACCGCTTAGTGATAAAGTAAAACTATTACATGGCGATTGCATCTCATACAATAAAGCGACAACCATATGGCTCCTGCCAGTTGCCGATAACTCGGTTACAAAACATGATCATCTCATACAACACATTATATCACATCATGTCTTGACCATATCACATCACAACATGCCATGCAAAAACAAGTTAGACGTCCTCTACTTTGTTGTTGCAAGTTTTACGTGACTGCTACGGGCTTAGCAAGAACCGTTCTTACCTACGCATCAAAACCACAACGATAGTTTGTCAAGTTGGTGCTGTTTTAACCTTCGCAAGGACCGGGCGTAGCCACACTCAGTTCAACTAAAGTGAGAGAGACAGACACCCGCCAGTCACCTTTAACCAACGAGTGCTCCGAACGGTGAAACCAGTCTCGCGTAAGCGTACGCGTAATGTTGGTCTGGGCCGCTTCATCTCACAATACCGCTGAACCAAAGTATGACATGCTGGTAAGCAGTATGACTTATATCGCCCACAACTCACTTGTGTTCTACTCGTGCATAGCATCAACGCATAAAACCAGGCTTGGATGCCACTGTTGGGGAACGTAGTAATTTCAAAAATTTCCTACGCACACGCAAGATCATGGTGATGCATAGCAACGAGAGGGGAGAGTGTTGTCCACGTACCCTCGTAGACCGACAGCGGAAGCGTTATCACAACACGGTTGATGTAGTCGTACATCTTCACGATCCGACCGATCAAGTACCGAACGCACGGCACCTTCGAGTTCTACACACGTTCAGCTCGATGACGTCCCTCGAACTCCGATCCAGCTGAGTGTTGAGGGAGAGTTTCGTCAGCACGACGGCGTGGTGACGATGATGATGTTCCACCGGCGCAGGGCTTCGCCTAAGCTCCGCAACGGTATTATCGAGGTGTAATATGATGGAGGGGGGCACCGCACACGGCTAAGAGATCTCAAGGATCAATTGTTGTGTCTCTGGGGTGCCCCCTGCCCCCGTATATAAAGGAGCAAGGGAGGAGGAGGCCGGCCCTAGGAGGGGGCGCACCAAGTGTGGAGTCCTACTAGGACTCCCTAGTCCTAGTAGGATTCCACCTCCCATATGGAATAGGAAAAGATGAAGGGAAAAAGAGAAGGAAGGAAGGGGGCGCCCCCCTTCCCTAGTCCAATTCGGACCAGACCAAGGGGAGGGGTGCGGCCACCCTTGAGGCCCTTTTTCTTCTTTCCCGTATGGCCCAATAAGGCCCAATACGTATTCCCGTAACTCTCCGGTACTTCGAAAAATACCCGAATCACTCGGAACCTTTCCGAGGTCCGAATATAGTCGTCCAATATATCGATCTTTACGTCTCGACCATTTCGAGACTCCTCGTCATGTCCCCGATCTCATCCGGGACTCCGAACTCCTTCGGTACATCAACATACATAAACTCATAATAAAACTGTCATCGTAACTTTAAGCGTGCGGACCCTACGGGTTCGAGAACTATGTAGACATGACCGAGACACGTCTCCGGTCAATAACCAATAGCGGGACCTGGATGCCCATATTGGCTCCCACATATTCTACGAAGATCTTTATCGGTCAGACCGCATAACAACATACGTTGTTCCCTTTGTCATCAGTATGTTACTTGCCCGAGATTCGATCGTCGGTATCTCGATACCTAGTTCAATCTCGTTACCGGCAAGTCTCTTTACTCGTTCCGTAACACATCATCCTGCAACTAACTTATTAGTCACAATGCTTGCAAGGCTTATAGTGATGTGCATTACCGAGTGGGCCCAGAGATACCTCTCCGACAATCGGAGTGACAAATCCTAATCTCGAAATACGCCAACCCAACAAGTACCTTTGGAGACACCTGTAGAGCACCTTTATAATCACCCATTTACGTTGTGACATTTGGTAGCACACAAAGTGTTCCTCCGGTAAACGGGAGTTGCATAATCTCATAGTCATAGGAACATGTATAAGTCATGAAGAAAGCAATAGCAACATACTAAACGATCGGGTGCTAAGCTAACAGAATGGGTCAAGTCAATCACGTCATTCTCCTAATGAGGTGATCTCGTTAATCAAATGACAACTCATGTCTATGGCTAGGAAACATAACCATCTTTGATTAACGAGCTAGTCAAGTAGAGGCATACTAGTGACACTCTGTTTGTCTATGTATTCACACATGTATTATGTTTCCGGTTAATACAATTCTAGCATGAATAATAAACATTTATCATGATATAAGGAAATAAATAATACTTTATTATTGCCTCTAGGGCATATTTCCTTCAAAGATATGGTTTAATTCTCTTGATCCTGGTTGTGTGCATAGTCCCCAGGATATGATTTATTACTTCTCTGCTAAATATTTCCCTGCTCATAAGAAACAAGCTGCTTTAAGGGATATATATAATTTTGTGCAAATTGAAGAAGAGAGTCTCCCACAAGCTTGGGGGAGGCTTCTCCAATTACTTAATGCTTTGCCTGATCATCCTCCTAAGAAAAATGAAATACTTGATATCTTTTATAATGGACTAACCGATGCTTCCAGAGATTACCTGGATAGTTGTGCTGGTTTTGTTTTCAGGGAAAGAACACCGGATGAAGCTGAAATTCTATTGAATAATATGTTGACCAATGAAAATAATTGGACACTTCCTGAGCCAGTTCCTGAGCCTATTCCTAGACCAACTCCGAAGAAGAGAGGTGTTCTATTTCTCAGTCCTGAAGATATGCAAGAGGCAAAAAAATCTATGAAAGAAAAAGGTATTAAAGCTGAAGATGTTAAGAATTTACCTCCTATTGAAGAAATACATGGTCTTAATTTACCGCCTGTTGAAGAAACATATGATCTTAATCCATCACCTATTGAAGAAACCCATTGTCTTGATAACCCGACACAGGTAGTAAAGGTAAATTCTCTCTATAGATTTGATGAAGGTGATATTCCTCACTATAAGTCTGCTAGACAATGCTTATAAGAGTTTGATAATTTTATTGTCAAACAAGAAAACTTCAATGCTTATTTCGGTAGACAATTAAAACAAAATGCTTATATGATTGAACACTTGAGTAATTACATGGCCAATGTTAAGGGTGAACTTAAACTCATTAGTAAACATGCTTCTATGGTTACCACTCAAGTAGAACAAGTACTTAAGGCTCAAAATGATTTGCTCAATGAATTAAATAATAAGAATAATGACTATGCTATTAGAGTGGCTACTAGAACTGGTAAAATGACTCAGGAACCTTTGTATCCTGAAGGCCACCCTAAGAGAATTGAACAAGATTCTCAGGGAAATAATATAGATGCACCTAGTCCTTCTAAAAAGAAGAAAAAGAAAAATGATAGGACTTTGCATGCTTCTAGTGAACCTGTTGCTGAAACACCTGAAAATCCAAATGATATTTCTATTTCTGATGCTGAAACACAATCTGGTAATGAACATGAACCTAATGAAAATATTAATGATAATGTTCATGATGATACTCAACCTAGCAATGATAATGATGTAGAAATTGAACCAGCTGTTGATCTTGATAACCCACAATCAAAGAGTCAACGTTATGATAAGAGAGACTTTGTTGCTAGGAAACATGGTAAAGAAAGAGAACCATGGGTTCAGAAACCCATGCCTTTTCCTCCCAAACCATCCAAGAAAAAGGATGATGAGGATTCTGAGCACTTTGCTGAAATGATTAGACCTATCTTTTTGCGTATGCAATTAACTGATATGCTCAAAATGAATCCTTATGCTAAGTACATGAAAGATATTGTTACAAATAAAAGAAAGATACTGGAAGCTGAAATTTCCACCATGCTTGCTAATTATACTTTTAAGGGTGGAATACCAAAGAAACTTGGAGATCCAGGAGTACCTACTATACCATGCTCCATTAAAAGAAACTATGTTTAAACTGCTTTATGTGATCTTGGAGCCGGTGTTAGTGTTATGCCTCTCCCTTTATATCGTAGACTTGATTTGAATAAGTTGACACCTACTGAAATATCTTTGCAAATGGCTGATAAATCAACTGCTATACCTGTCGGTATTTGTGAGGATGTGCCTGTTGTGGTTGCAAACGTTACTATTTTAACGGACTTTGTTATTCTTGATATTCCCGAGGACGATAGTATGTCTATTATTCTTAGAAGACCCTTTTTGAATACTGCAGGGGCTGTTATTGATTGCAACAAAGGCAATGTCACTTTTCATGTTAATGGTAATGAGCATACGGTACACTTTCCGAGGAAACAACCTCAAGTTCATAGTATCAACTCTATTGGAAAAATTCCATCGATTATTTTTGGAGGTTTTGAATTTCCTCTTCCCACTGTCAAGAAGAAATATGATATTCTTATTATTGGGGATGTGCATATCCCCGTTGAGGTAACATAGTGTTATTCGAAATTTCTCCGGTTCCATGTTATTCGGAATGAGTTTGTTAACAAGACCTGATCAACCTTGTTAGTGGATTCCTTTTGATGAGCATGAGATGGATGAAACTAGAAGGCACAACCTTCTGTACCCTCCTTCTACTTTCTGTTATTTAGTTGAAATAAAGTAAAAATAGTATTTTTTCTGTCTGTTTTCTGATTTATCCGTGCAATATAAAAATACCCCAAAAATAGAAGCTCTCCAAATGCCCTGAAAATGGAATATGATTTTTTCTGGAATATTTGAGAATATCTGGCACTGAGAACACAGCAGGGGGAGCAAGCACCTAGCCACGTGGGTCTAGGGCGCGCCCCCTGCCTCGTGGGCCCATGGTGGCTCCCCTCCACTTATTCCTGCACCCACACACTTCTTCCTCCCAAAAAATCACCATCCAGCTCAAGCACGAGTTCTAGCTCGTTTTGCTGCGATTTTCGATCTCCTTGCTCAAAGCACCTCTCACAAAACTGCTTGGGGGGATTGTTCCTTGGTACGTGACTCCTCCATTTGTCCAATTAGTTTTTGTTCTAGTGCTCTATTCATTGCAAATTTGTGCTGCCTAGGTGACCATGTTCTTGAGCTTGCATGTCAAATTTATATGGTTCCAAGTAGTTCTAATGCATGATATAGTCTCTAGGCACTTGTAGGAGTAGTTGCTATCAATTTTATTGAGCTTGGTTCACTTTTGTTTGAAGTTACTAAAAATTTCAGAATTTTTCAGAAAATAATGAAGAGAGTTTTGAGGGGCTCATCGAGCCGAAGCTTGAAGGAAAAGCAAAATGAAGAAGCACAGAGGCCCAAATATAATCTGCCCCGCACCGCGGAGGTTCGGCCGTGTGAATGGCCTTCCGATGATTTCTTGAGAGAAGCCGGGATTTACAATGATTTTTATGAAGTGGCTGAGAATGCAGGCCTCACCGACTTCCTCCGCGACCAACACGAACAATATCTCTTACTCACCAATACTTTTGTGCAAAACTTCTACTATTATCCTAAGGAATCACCTCCTTCAGTAGAGTTTCATTTATATGATGTGGTTAAGAAGATGCCACTAGATGAATTTTGCAAGGTTTGCAAAATACCTTTTGAGGGTAGTTTAGAGGAACCACATCGTAAAGATGTGGACGGGTTTATTGACACTATTACTGTGGGGGAAACCAGGAAGGTTTCCGATGCAAGAATCACTAGCATACATTTTCCTGTTTTACGCTACTTTGCCATATTTGCTAGTCGTTGCTTAATTGGTCGCAGAAACTGTGGAAACCTTAGTGTTCCTGATATTATCATTTTGTTGCATTGTTTATTCTGTGATAACACTGTTAGTATGGGCGGTATTATTGCTAAACGGTTAAGTTTGAACCGTACAAAGGGCCCCATCTTTGGAGGTATTTACGCTTCACGCCTTGCTGCACATTATAACATACCTATTAGGCACTATGAAAAAGAAGAAAAATTGCTGCCCACTACTTATTTAGATTATAAGAGTATGGTAGCGCATGATTTTATTGTTAATAATAGGGAAGGGGCGCTTACATACAAATTGTTCTTTGATAAACATCACCCTGAGACTATTACCCTGCCCGCTCCTTCCTTGTTTGATTTATCTGCAGGCACGTATCTCGTTCCCCTGGCGGCCATTCACGCCTACCGGAACCCTACATCAGCCATAGAGCCAGAGCCGGAACCACAATTTGATCCTCCACGACAGTCTAATTACTATTGGGATCCAGAGATGACTGCCAGCCAGTGGCAGTCAGAGTCTTCTTCATCTCAGTACGACCCCAGCTACAACTATGGATATCCGCCAGGCCACCCGTGGCAATAAACCAACTTAGGCCAAAAGCCTAAGCTTGGGGGAGTACGTATTTCCCACCGACATTACATTCATGTTCACACACTCACTGCTAGATGTCGGTGCTCATACTCTTTCACTGTAATATCCATGCTAGTTTATTTTCTTTTTCTTGCTCTCTTCTTGTGTGTTTGATAAACCTTAAGAAAAACCAAAAAATTAGTTGTAACTTTTAGTTAGTTTACCTTTCTTGCTGTAGTCGTAATAATTAAAAAGAAAACCCAAAAAGATTTCCTGTTCTTCTTTTTGCTTGTTGGGAGCTTTCCCGTGTAAATAGTTTTATTTCTTTTCTTTTCTTTGGGGGTCGATAGGAGAAGACCATAATTAAATTGTTGAAGTGGCTCTTATATGCATTATTGTTGATTTAACCAAGAGCCCATATTGCCTTGTCTTCTCCTGTTTATTGAATGCTCGCAGATTCCAGCTTAGTCCAATGCACGTGCACTCTTATTATTATTCACATCGTTCGGTCGTGCAAGTGAAAGGCAATTATGACGATATATGATGGACTGACTGAGATGAGAGAAGCTGGTATGAACTCGACCTCTCTTGTTTTTGTAAATATGATTAGTTCATCGTTCCTGATTCAGCCTATTATGAATAAACATGTTTGCAATGACAATTAGAGATCATAGTTGCTCGTGCCATGCTTGATTAGCTATGAGTTATAATGGTTTACCTTGCGTGCCAACATGCTATTAAAATGGTTGTGATGTGGTATAGTGGGGTGGTATCCTCCTTTGAATGATTTAAGTGACTCGACTTGGCACATGTTCACGCATGTAGTTGAAACAAATCAACATAGCCTTCACGATATTTATGTTCATGGTGGATTATATCCTACTCATGCTTGCACTCAATGTTTATTAATTTTAATGCATGTTCATGACTGTTGTCGCTCTCTAGTTGGTCGCTTCCCAGTCTTTTGCTAGCCTTCACTTGTACTAAGCGGGAATACTGCTTGTGCATCCAATCCTTTAAACCCTAAAGTTATTCTATATGAGTCCACTATACCTTCCTATATGCGGTATCTACCTGCCGTTCCAAGTAAATTTGTATGTGCCAAACTCTAAACCTTCAAATGAAATTCCGTTTTGTATGCTCGAATAGCTCATGTATCAACTAGGGCTGTCTGTATCTTCCATGCTATGCGGGTTATTCTCAAGAGGAGTGGACTCCGCTCCTCATTCATGAGAAAATGGCTGGTCACCGGGATGCCCAGTCCCATGCTTTATGCAAACTAAATCAAAATAATTGCAAACTAAACTCCCCCTGGGACTATTGCTAGTTGGAGGCACTCGTTGTTTCGAGGAAGCCATGGATTGATGCTTGTTGGTGGAGGGGGAGTATAAGCTTTACCATTCTGTTTGGGAACCGCCTATAATGTGTGTAGCATGGAAGATATCGCCATCTCTTGGTTGTTATGTTGGCAATGAAAGTATGCCGCTCAAAATATTATTTATCTCTATTTCAAAATTGAGCTCTGGCACCTCTACAAATCCCTGCTTCCCTATGCGAAGGGCCTATCTATTTACTTTTATGTTGAGTCATCACCCTCTTATTAAAGAGCACTAGCTGGAGAGTGCATCTGTCATTTGCATCCATTACTATTAATTTATATTGGGTATGACTATGATTGGATCTCTTTTACCATGAATTACAATGTCTAGTCAGTCCTTGATCTTTAAAGGTGCTCTGCATTTATGTTTTGCGGTCTCAGAAAGGGCTAGCGAGATACCATCTTGTTATATCATATCATGATTGTTTTGAGAAAGTGTTGTCATCCGAGATTTATTATTATCGCTCGCTAGTTGATTATGCCATTGACATGAGTAAACATGAGACCTAAGTGTTATTGTGAATATGGTTAGTCATAATCTTTGCTGAAAACTTGAATGCTGGCTTTACATATTTACAACAACAAGAGCAAACAGAGTTTGTAAAAGTTTTTCTTTATCACTTTCAGTTTATCAACTGAATTGCTTGAGGACAAGCAAAGGTTTAAGCTTGGGGGAGTTGATACGTCTCCGTCGTATCTACTTTTCCAAACACTTTTGCCCTTGTTTTGGACTCTAACTTGCATGATTTGAATGGAACTAACCCGGACTGACGCTGTTTTCAACAGACTTTCCATGGTGTTATTTATGTGCAGAAACAAAAGTTCTCGGAATGACCTGAAACTCCACGGAACATCTTTTTGGAAAATATTAAAAATACTGGAAGAAAAATCCACGTCAGGGGGCCCACACCCTGTCCACGAGGGTGGGGGGGGGGGCGCCCCCTGACGCTCCACCGACCTCAACTCCAACTCCATATATTCACTTTCGTGGAGAAAAAAAATCAGAGAGAAAGATTCATCATGTTTTACGATACAGAGCCGCCGCCAAGCCCTAAACTCTCTCGGGAGGGCTGATCTGGAGTCCGTTCGGGGCTCCGGAGAGGGGAATCCGTCGCCATCGTCATCATCAACCATCCTCCATCACCAATTTCATGATGCTCACCGCTGTGCGTGAGTAATTCCATCGTAGGCTTGCTGGACGGTGATGGGTTGGATGAGATCTATCATGTAATCGAGTTAGTTTTGTTAGGGTTTGATCCCTAGTATCCACTATGTTCTGAGATTGATGTTGCTATGACTTTGCTATGCTTAATGCTTGTCACCAAGGCCTGAGTGCCATGATTTCAGATCTGAACCTATTATGTTTTCATGAATATATGTGAGTTCTTGATCCTATCTTGCAAGTCTATAGTCACCTACTATGTGTTATGATCCGGTAACCCCGAAGTGACAATAATCGGGACCACTCCCGGTGATGACCGTAGTTTGAGGAGTTCATGTATTCACTATGTGTTAATGCTTTGGTCCGGTACTCTATTAAAAGGAGGCCTTAATATCCCTTACTTTCCGCTAGGACCCCGCTGCCACGGGAAGGTAGGACAAAAGATGTCATGCAAGTTCTTTTCCATAAGCACGTATGACTATATTCGGAATACATGCCTACATTACATTGATGAATTGGAGCTAGTTCTGTGTCACCCTATGTTATGACTGTTACATGATGAACCGCATCCGGCATAATTCTCCATCACCGATCCAATGCCTACGAGCTTTTCACATATTGTTCCTCGTTTATTTACTTTTCCGTTGCTGCTGTTACAATCACTACAAAACCCAAAAATATTACTTTTGCTACTGGTACCGTTACTTCCATACTACTTTGCTACTAAATACTTTGCTGCAGATACTAAGTTATCCAGGTGTGGTTGAATTGACAACTCAGCTGCTAATACTTGAGAATATTCTTTGGCTCCCCTTGTGTCGAATCATTAAATTTGGGTTGAATACTCTACCCTCGAAAACTGTTGCGATCCCCTATACTTGTGGGTTATCAGCGACGCGCTTCTTCCCTCGTGCGAGCAGGGAGATGGCGTGAGCTCGCCCGTGTCGCCGAAAAATCAGCGGGAGGATTTCGGCTCACCTCTTGCCGAGTCCACCCCTATTTAGCCCCTCCCTCACCGCCCCAACTCCCGCCACCATTCTTCCTTTGTTCGAGCTTTCCCGCCGACGCGCATCGGCACCGACAAGCAGGTAAGCGGCGCATCTTCATCGGCCGACGGTCCACGGCGTCGGCGCTCCTTCACCGGTTGGCGTTGATCTTCCACGACCGTCCCCCCTCGTCCTCGAGCTGCAGCCATGGCCTCTGTGAGTTCAATCCCCCTTCTCTTTGTTCCTTCTAGATAGATCTGAGCTGGTGCTAGGGTTTGATCTAGATGCATGGTTGATTAGTGGTCTGATCTGTGAGCTTATATGGTTGATTGCTATGGTGCGCTTGCAATTTGTGGTAGGGCTAGATGTTCAAGCATGTGGTAGGCTAGATTAGTACTAGAGTTTGAAGTTGAACCTTGTGCTTGTGTTCATTCGTGCTTAGATCTGTGATTTGTAGCTATTGGTGGTCCATTTGTAGCATGCTGTTTGTCGTAGATGTATGTTCCTGCTCATAGATTGTCCGGTATACTTAGTATGATAGCGATGAAGCATGTGCTTGCTATGATAGTGATGAACCATGTACATGTATGCTCCTACTTTCATGGGTTGTCCGGTATGTTGTGTGTTATGCTTACTGTCAATGCATGCTTCGATTGTAGGACATGACCACGCAGACGCAAGATCTTAGTCAGACCCTTGTCCTATCTAACAGCCAGTTTGCTCCATCGTTTGTCGAGGACTCGCAGCCTATGTCCGAGATGGCACCTGATTCAGAGGTGTTCGCGTCTGATTCCCTCTATGTGCCAGTAGTGCTTGTTGAGCCAACTCCTCCTGCTGTTGCTGCTGCCGCTGCACTCAAGGTAGGAGCAGCAAAGGCAAAGAAGGATGGTAGGTCGAACAACATGAAGTGGCAGCCGTTCATGTCCACGTTCATGGTGAACAAGATGTGTGAGCTCATCTCTAGTGGAGTTAGGACTGACAAGGGCTTCAAGGAGGTGCACTTGAACACCGTTGCGAAGCAGGTGTTCGACTTCTGTGGGCAGGAGGTGTCTGCCACCCAGGTGTACAACCACCTGAGGAAGTGAAGAGGTCTATGGATTCAAGTGTCCAAGCTGAGAGACCTTAGCGGCGCCTCATGGGATGAGAACACTTGCTCCATAGTTCCGGAGGCAGAGCACTACGCCGACCATGTCGCGGTTAGCTCACAACCCTCTTCCTTTTCATACTGTCCACCATTGCCTACTCCTAATCGCAACTAACAACACTTGTGTTTCATTCTTAGGACCACCCAAGGGACGCTGAGTTCCTCAACACACCCATACAGAACTACAGCCAGATGCAGCACATCTTCTCCTTCGAGCTGGCAACTGGGAAGCATGCCATGGGCTCGGGGCAGCCTCTTGGTTCTCCCATGCCAGACTTCCCTAGGACCCCGGACGTCGAGGTCCTTGATGGCCCTGACAAGCCCTTCGACAAGCCATTTGACCCCGTCCATGATAGGAAGAGGAAGAGAGGAGGCCTGATGGAGGAGGAGATCAATGTCTTTTGCAGCATGACTGAGGCGGTGAAGGAGGTGGCAACAGCCATCAGGGAGTGCAAGCCCCTCGACGTCGACCCTGACCTGCATGGCGTTGTCATGACCCAGGGTGGCTTCAGCGACGAGGCTCTCATGGCAGCTCTCAGCCACCTGCTTGACAACAAGGCCCAGGGTGTTGGGTTCGTTGCCATGGCCGACGCTCACAAGGTGCTGTGGCTCAGGAGCTGGCTGGGCAAGCACTACTACTAGAGTAGTGCTGCCTGTGAGCGTGCATGATCCCCGACGGCGATGGCGGTGGCGACGACGATGACGATGACGACATTCGTTTTGTGTAGCTAGGGCTCAAAAACTATTTGATGGTCTGTATATTTTGGTGAGGTGGTATATACTAACCCCTCACGCTCATGGTGAACTTGCGGTGGTAGGACAACACCCTCTTTTGGATGCGGTGGTAGGTTAACACCAAGGTAGTGCTAGGTAGAACTTGCTATGCCGTATGATCATGCATGATTTACTTCTTCTCTTCTTCTCCGTTGTTGTTTGTGTGCTACTTTGCTTGCTACTTGTGTGCTTCATTGATTTGCTGCTTCAACTCTTGCTCTTGTGCATTGCTAGGGCAAGTGGTATGCCGTGTTCATCGGTAAGGTTCCAGGGTTTTATAGTTCATGGGAAGAAGCCAGTGCACAAGTGGCATCGTATAGCAACAACAACCATAGAGGGTTCAAGACTAGGCAGGCAGCAGAACAAGCTTACTCCGACTGGCTGCGAAAGCACGGAGGCAGCAGTGTTGACAGTGGCAAGGTTGGAGGTGTCAAGGTGGATCATCAGTTTCGGCTGAAGCTGAAGAAGTTCATCATCTTCGCCCAGTTCATCGCCATTGCTGTGCTGTGGCGTTGGTGTGCTAGGTGTGGGTAAGCTCACCAACTAGGGTACAAGGTAAGCACAACATGTACGTCGTATGCAACCAAACGCCGTGTTCATGTGCCACTTGAGCCAATGCAGGCAACCAAACAAAGTGCACTTGCGTATTACCTAATTAATGCAGGGACACTAGATGCAGACAACCAAACAAGTTGCGGATGGCGTATTAGGGCCTGTTTTTGCTCAACCAGGCTGGGTTGAGAAGTGTATGCGATGCAGGAACTGTAGCAAACGGCAACCAAACACGCCCTTAGTGTAAAATCTATATTTTTTGCCGTCCGATGAAGATGCAACGGTCGAGTGCGCTCACACAAAAAACGCACTAGAATGCGTTTTGGCCTATCCCATTATTTAAGAATTCCACTTTAATTGGAAAAGATAATATTCCTAGCCATTTAACTTCTATGGGACAAAATTATAATGGTTCAGATTAAATTAAAAAACACATAGTGATGTTAATTTTTGGCCTAGTAAATTCCACTTGTGAGGTGGGCTGAAAGAGGAAAAAATCTAAGCATGCTTTAGGGAAAAGGCCAAAAAAAAGAAAACAAAAATGAGAAGAAATGGTGATGGGCTAAGGCCTCTTTTGTTTGGTTGGGGATGGACAGAAAAGACGGGTGAACTGGCTGGACTCGAGGCCCAAGTCATTCAAGAATTGAAATGAATTTTAGAAAATATGGTAAAATTATATACAGTTCAAAAATACCAAATTAACTAATATATATATAAATTGAAGAGTGCATTATTAAGTTTATAATATATAGAAGATACAAGTCTTGGAATTAAGAAGTGTTCCAAAATTTGGCAATACTATGGAAGAAAATATGCTCCTATATATATGAAAAGGTTATAAAATGCAGACTAAGGCATAGCCTAGTGGTGAAAAGGGGGTGATGCCTTCCCACCCACCCAGGTTAAAGACATGGTACTTGTAATTTGGGTTTGTTGCACCAATTATACTATAGGAGCCTCCCTTATAGTCATTCTGTAAAAAAAGGTTATAAAATTTAACAATGCATAAATTAATGTGAAAAATAATTTCAACACATTTAAAACATAAAAAAGGAGGAGGAAAGGGTGATGGGATAAGATGGAGGTGGGGAGAGAAGATGGATATTATCTGAATTTTATTGATCATATATAGGGTATGTCAAATACGGAATCAATTCCCAAAAAGGCAACAAAATTTAGTGGTGCATAATTTTATACATAAGATTAATATTTTCTTCAGCACATCTTAAAATTCTGGAGTTATAATGATGATATAATATAAGGTATGCACAAGCCAAGTAAAGCATGAAACAAAAAATATTACTCCCTCTGTCCCATAATATAAGATGTTATTACAACCGATGGTATTTTGAAAGATGGGAAAAAAGTCATTGGCTTATCAAATTCTCTATTGAGCCGTGAAAAAGATCCAACAAAGACAGAAACAAATCAACTATTGGTTTCACGTCAAGCAATATGTAGAGTAAGTCCCAATATAGGAGTAAAAACAAGGCGTAATAAAAAAGGATCGACGTGGAAAGTCCCTATTGAAATATGATCTAAACAAGGAAGAACACTTGTCATTCGTATACTATAAACTTGCCCATACTAATGCATGAATAGACGACTAGAATAGTTACCATTCAAGTCTAATTACTCTCGTGCCTTTCCCTGCATAGTTGCACTAAAAATGTTGGTTTAGTCACTCTCTTGCAACAAGGATACATGTTAGACAAAACTTCAGCTCAATCTCAAACTTCAGCTCCCTACTATGTACATCCAAAGTAAGGCTCTTATGTATGGCATTTCTCTTGTGTTTAGTTCCAGCCTTTAACCTATTACACCACTCACCATCTGGCATTACCTTTTAATTTTCATGATTCCTCATTTTGTTGTAATGTTCTTCAAATTGTAGACCTGTAAACCAGTTCCAAAAGAGAACATTGAAATTTCTTCACCAAGTGAGTTGGGTTTATGGGGTTTCACCCCTTCATAAGAAAGCACTTATCCATAGTTTTGCATAGGCTTACATCCTTCTGTTGTCTACATTTCATAGCATGTGGTATTCATTTAATTTCCCTCACCCCCATCGACTTTTATTTTATAGATCGCATAAGCCTCCGACAAAAGTGTTTTAGTTGCCATGTTATCTTTGTGATGTGAATTCAGGAAGCTAACATGAAAAAATAAGTTATTGGTTCTAGAATTATTATCCACTACTTAAGCGACACTCTGGTTATGTGATCCTCATTTTGTAGGTATTCTATATTGGATAATAGTTTGAGCATAGCAGTTGTGTCTCCTTTGTTGTGCTATATGTTTGCATAGAGAAGTTCAGTCAGTTGGCTGGTGATATTCACATCGGCCCACCTTCTAATATTGCTTTAAATCTTGCTATATTTGAGTTGTGAATATGATGTAGTATACACCATTTTTTGTGAGTAGTGTTGTTAAGTTTGTGATTTGTGATCATACTCGTTTGAACTACTTTCATGCCACAATGCAGTTCCACAAGGTTAGATGCCTTGTGGCTGATTTGTTGATTTTGTAGCAAGAACCATATATTAAATTGGCAGATGAATTCAAACAAGGTGCCACATACACTGATGAAGCTCTGATGTGGATCAAACCTATACCTTGCAGTTTCATAGCACTGTCATCTGATTTTGGTTTTGTGTTGTTTCTTTCACCCCACAACCATAATTTGTAACTTTGCATATTTTGAAGTGTAACATAATCTATTTTAGAGGAAGTACAATGAAATAATTGTCTTTTTTACTTGGAGTTTTAAGTAGAGGTTTGTAAGAACAACATCATTGTCAATCCATTTGCACCATGTTGCAATAACACCTGGCCCACAATAAACAACCAACAGAGATGTCGTATAAAAGGAATCGGCGCGGCAATGCCTGTCAGGACCCGAAATATGGTGAACTAAGACCTTGTTTGGGACTTCTCTACTCCTTAAAATCCAGCTCCGCTCTAGAAAACACAAGCCAAACGGGGTAGCTCCACGATATGTCGCTCCGCAAAAAAAACTTCCAGGGTACAACTCCCAGGTTTTTGTGAAGCTCTTCAAGGATTGCTCCAAAAAAATCAAGAAGTTGGAGTTGGGGATTCTTGAAGCTATAGCTAGAAAAGCCAAACATTCTCTTTGATAGTGCTACAACATCTGTATGGAACTGTATGGAACTATAATCAAGTATTTTGCCCTAATCGGTCTCAACGAGATTTCATGTCGGTGCCACCGAGTTGGGTCAAAGACTTGTAACAGTTGGATTTTTGGTGCTACCTATTTATACCCTCCACCACCACCTACTATAAAAGAGGGAGCAATTAGAACGAAACACAACTTCCACCATTCATTTTCTGAGAGAGAACCACCTACTCATGTGTTGAGATAAGAGATTCCATTCCTACCATTTGAACATTGATTTCTAACCTCTTCAAGTTGCTTACCACTCCAATCCTTCTCCTACCCAAGCCAAATTTTTTTTTAGATCCAATGAGTAACATGCTACTCAATGGGTAGGATTACACTCAGCTAGAAACAAATCTTTAAGATTCTCCGTGACTGACCCAACTAGAGTTTGGTTGCCTGCGGTTCTCGCTAGGAAAGCTAGCTCATGAGCCAGTTTGTTGAGATTCCTCCCAACCACACTAATCCGGTAATCAGCAAAAAGTTCCAGTGTTTGCCTGATGTCCGTCAGGATGGGGTAGCATTCTGAAATTCCAACTGTGGTGTTTCTCAGATCTCTACCAACCGAAGCGTTGTCAGTCTCCAATATGATTCTTCCATTGTATCTCTTTGCAAGTTCCTTCAGACCACAAAGGACAGCCTCCGCCTCAGCCTCCTCTACTGATCTGAATTTTTTCAGGCGTTGGCAAACTGAGATAAAGACCAGACCCTGGGAGTTGCGGGCCACAGCTTCGCCCCAACAGTCACCTGTGTCTGCTAAAAAGGCTGCATCTGAATTTAGCTTTGCCCAACCAGGGGCCGACGGAGACCAGTGCTTGGGTGAGGCACCAAGGCCGTGTCCAGCCCGGTCTTTCTGTGCTTTTCCCCCTGCTTCAGTTTCAGTGGCTCTCTTGGCCTCCAAAAAATCAGTTTCATATCTGACTAGGAGACGCACCGATCCCGTCACTGTCTCCTTCCCAGAATCGTGAATCACATTGTTACGCAGATTCCATGCCTGCCAACACATCAGTAGGATCATGCGTTTGGTTGCCTCGCTTTGTGTGCCCAGCAACATTTGAAACCAGAGATCTCTAGTGTCCCTAAAAGCTTCTTCTTTTGGTAAATCCCAGACTGACCTTAGTTCATGCCTCAGGGCCCTGCTTCTTGTGCAAGTGATGAGAGCATGATACTCATCCTCTATTCCATCCCCGCAGAGATCACAGGTATTATCGGTGGCAATTGTATGCCTAAAAGCATTATGCTTAGTGGCCAGTGACTGTGTGGCTGCGCGCCATCCGAACACCTTAATTTTTTGAGGGACTTTCGCCTTCCATATGGTGTCCCATATGCATCTGTCTCCTACCTCATTTGCCGAAGAGGAAGCTCCGGCATTGGAGTTTCGGCTGATTCTGTATGCCAGTTTATATGCACTTTTGATCGTGAATCTACCAGTATTCTCATAGTGCCAAGCTATCACATCCTCCACCTCACGAGCTAGGATTCTTATTTTCTCAATCTCTTCCGCATCAAATTTGTTGAATATTTGGTTTATCAGTTCCATGTTCCAGTCCCTGGAGTCCGCCTTCATCAGCTGGTTTACCCACCTGATTCTTGACTGTCTTATAAACCCCACGGTTTTACACCCCTCCTTCCTGGGTATCCAATTATCTCTTTGGATCTGGATGCTCTTCCCGTCTCCCACTCGCTAGATTAAGCCTTCCTTTAGAAGCCCTAGCCCAAACTCAATACCTCTCCAGGATGGCGAGGCATCGGCCGCAAACACTGTATCCAAGAACTTGCCATTGGGAAAGTATTTTGATTTTAGCACTCTTGCGCATAGGTTGTCTGGTTGTTGAATAAGCCTCCAACACTGACGGGTCAGGAGAGCTTGATTAAAGCATTTCATGTCTCGAAAACTAATGCCTCCATCCCTCTTTTGCTTGGTCATTTTTTCCCAAGACATCCAATGAACTTTCCGGCGGTCAAACTTATCTCCCCACCAAAAATCCCTGATCAATTTCTCATATTTATCACAAAAACATTGTATTGAGTTTGAAGACCCCCATAACAAAGGATGTGAGTGATTGCAGCACTGACTTGACATTCGCCTCCTTTGCCGCTTGGGACATGAACCTCTCATTCCAATTATTGCACCGTTTTCCAAATCGGTCCATGATGGGCTGAAACTTCTCGTTTTTCATTCTGCCATCTGGGGTAGGAAGACCTAGGTATTTACTTTCAAAGGTGTCTACTTCCACTCCTAGAATATCCTTTATCCCATTTCTGACTTCCGTCGGGCACATATCACTGACAAGAAGGGAGCATTTGCTTTGGCTCAACAATTGTCCCGTACACTTCTGGGACAAGGTGAGGGTGTCTTTAACTTTCCTAGTCTGATCCGTGGTAGCTTTGAAGAATAACATACTATCATCAGCGAAAAGAAGGTTAGAGATGCCCAGGCTGTTCCGAGCCACTTTTAAGGGGGTTAGATTACCTTCTTCAACTTCTTTCTTGAGCAGACTCGCGAGCCCATCAGCGACGAACAAAAACAGGTATGGACTCAGGGGGTCCCCCTGTCTCAGGCCTTGTGTGGGGGTAATAGGCTCAAGAAGCTCCCCATTGCACCCACTACAAAAAAAGACACATCCGTGACATTTTGGGCCGAACGAATTTTTTTTCTGTCATGCTTATGACACTTCTATGATGATAATTGTGACAAAACCCGATATCATCATAGATGTGGTGGGCTCCTACTTCTATGACAAAAAATCATGACAGAAAATGGGCTTTTCATCCTGGGCGGGCCGGAGACGCAGCTGCATGACATTCTTTGGGCCGTCCATGACGGAGAAAACCGTGGTAGAAGCAAGGGCGAGGAAAATATCGGGGGAGTTCCCGGTTATGGTGGGTGGTCGGGGGCCGAGCGATGCACGTTTCTCTCGTACGTACGCGCGTGTGTGTGAGGCGTTGCACTCGAACTAAACCTGAGCGAGGCGTTGGGCTCTAACTAAACTCTAGCGATTGCACTGCAGGCTACGCGTTACTGAACCTGAGCGATCGATCGATCCCTTGCTGTTAACTGAACCCGAGTGATTCCTTCGCTACTGCTGCTAACTGAAGCCGATCGATGCTGCCTCTGGATGAACAGTGAGCGTTGTTGGGGGGTTTGGATGAACAGTTCCCGGTGGGGGGGTTGGATGAACAGGACCCCGTGGAGGGCTGGATGAACAGGACTCCGTGGAGGGCTGGTTGAACAGTAGCCTGTGGAGGGCTGGTTGAACAGTAGCCGGTAGAGGGCTGTTTGAACAGTAGCCCATGGAGGGGTGGTTGAACAGGACCCCGTGGAGAGGGCTGGTTGAACAGTAGCCGATGGAGGCTGGATGAACAGGAGCCCGTGGATGAACAGTCGCAGGTGGAGGCTGGAGGAGGTCGACGGTGGAGATGAACAGTATCCCGTGGAGTCCTGTTTTGCGGTACGCCACACCCCTCCCAATGAACAGGACTCCCGTTTCGACAGTAGCGCTCCAACACAAGTCCATTTCCTCCGTTTTGCGGTACGCCACACCCCTCCCGATCAACAGGACCCCATTTCGACCGTAGGAGTTCCGTTTCCTCCATTTTGCGGTACGCCAGACCCCTCCCGATGAACAGGACCCCGTTTCCACCGTGGCCGGTCGAACACAAGGCCGTTTCCTCCGTTCTGCGATACACGAGGCCTCGTTTCCATCGCCTGTTCCGTCCAAGCCGGTTGGCTCCCGATGAACAGCATGCGTTCCATTGCCTCCCAATGACGCATTCCGTTGCCTCCCCATGAACACGACGACAACGCAGTTTCTCCGTTCTGACCCAGCCACAGCCATGTACACGAGCCCTGGCCGTACGTATGCGTGAGTAGGCGTTCGAGACCCCGCCCGTATGTATGTACATGGTCGTATTTACTTTCTTGCACCCTGGCCGTTGTACGTACGTGTACATGCTACGTGCGCGCCTCTACTACCACATGTGCGTGCCTCTACTACCACACGTGCCCTTCCTTACACGGCCACGGCTCATCACTGCAGCCTGCAGACAGACCGATCGACCAGTATGTATGTACACGTTCGCGACCAGAATAACAATGCTACGTACGCTTCGACCGGGTGGGTCCCAACTGTCAGGCACTTCCTTGCGTGCGAAGATGTAGCTGGTGGGTCCCAGCAGTCAGGGGGGCAAATCATTTTTTTTGCCCGTAATATGGACGCACTTCCTTGCGTGTGAAGATGTAGCTGGTGGGTCCCAGCAGTCAGGGGGAAACGTTTTTTTCATGAAATACGGTGGCCCGTCCGGTGGGTCCCTGCTGTCAGGTGGAGGAATCATTATTTCCCGCGTAATAAGGAGGCACTTCCTTGCTGCGGTCGTGGACCCAACTTTCAGCCTCTCCACGTATAGTACTCTTCCGATGGAAGTCGTTCCTTGACCACGCCACGCCAAGCCAAAGCGCGTTCCATTTGTGTGAGCCGTGTGCAGGACCGAACGTGTGTGGGGTGCAATGCGACCGCAACAGGGGTGCTGTGAGTGTACCGCCTTTTTTCCTTTTAATAAACTAGGTGCTTCGCCCCCTAAAGAAAAAAAAACTTGGTGCTTCGCGCGATCCATTGATACTACTACTAGTAATCCGGTAGTCCCGACTAAAATGGCGCGGCCGGGTCTTTTCCCGTGCGATATGTTGGGTTGGCTTAGTTGGTTTTTTAGGAAGAGTAATGCTACACCTACGTAATCCCAGTTACATAATTAACGTAATGTGAAACGTGTGAGCTGTTGATTGTAGATTGGGGGGAGGGAGGGGCCCACCACCATGAAAATCAAGGAGGAGAGAGAGAGGCAATTTACATTAACCCGTAGGTTCCCGTAGTTGTAGAAAGAAATGCGTGAATGTGTAGTGGACGTACTATTGTAGTGCCTAAGATAAATTGTGTATGTAGACTATATGTTTATTTTACTTCACATGTTAGCTTTGTCTCGGTTCAATAAAAAGCAGAGTTGATGATGATGGTGTGCCTGCCATCCTGCAACATAGGCCGTCCGATCTATATCTAATGGATAGGAAGGAAACTATGACAATTTACCCGCACTCCTCTCCACATTTGCAGATAAGGCCTTCCCTCGTTCATCCTTTTATCCCACAAGATCTTGATGTTCCGTGCAACGCACGGGCATCTTGCTAGTACTCCTACAACATACTATATTATTGTGAAAGTTCATATACACCGGCCGAGATTAATGCAAACACGACAGATTTTCATTACATTTCGAACTTTTATAGGACAGAAAAATAAAAGAAACCTGACCCTAAACCTATTCTACGGCGGCGACTGACGTCCTCCATCTGCGATCTCCATGTACGGGGGCGGGGTTCAAGACCCGTGAAGTGAAGATGCGGTCTCCGGCGAGGAAGAGTAGAACACGAGAGATGGACCAGCCAGTTGGCACACCATGCCCAGCCGCCTCCCATGCCCTACTCATCCTCAGAGGAGTCACCGACCTCGGCGGTGCCGGACGTTGGACGGCGGCAAGTAGGACGCATGGCTGACTATGCTCCCATCATCGGCCGCCAGCGTGGCCACCGCTTGTGCAGTCGTGTCCGCGTCCGGCTACGCCGCTATTGCGTCACGAGCGGCGACTTGAGCGAGGGCGGCGACCTCGAGCTTCATCCTCGAAGACAGGCTCTCCCGCAGAGCATTCGCGCTCGCGGTCATGGCGGATGTGGTGCCACGTAGCAGGACTATGCGCTATGGTGTGGAGGTTAGCTGGGCGTTGCCGCTTTAAGTGGCGCATTCCGGTGAGGCCATGCGTCCGGGTGCGTCATTAAGTCGTCGGAGTTGGTTCCTCGGGCACCGAGCCTCTTAACGACGGCATACGGATGGACGGCATGAATGCGGGTGATGACCCACAAGTGTAGGGGATCTATCGTAGCCCTTTCAATAAGT
This sequence comes from Aegilops tauschii subsp. strangulata, assembly GCF_002575655.3. Classification (NCBI taxonomy): domain Eukaryota; kingdom Viridiplantae; phylum Streptophyta; class Magnoliopsida; order Poales; family Poaceae; genus Aegilops; species Aegilops tauschii. Next base: position 495,878,004 of record NC_053039.3, read on the forward strand.
AAGAGTGTCGAACCCAACGAGGAGCAGAAGGAAATGACAAGCGGTTTTCAGTAAGGTATTCTCTGCAAGCACTAAAATTATCGGTAACAGATAGTTTTGTGATAAGGTAATTTGTAATGGGTAACAAGTAATGAAAGTAAATAAGATGCAGCAAGGTGTCCCAATCCTTTTTGTAGCAAAGGACAAGCCTGGACAAATTCTTATATGAAGGAAAACGCTCCAGAGGACACATGGGAATTATCGTCAAGCTAGTTTTCATCACGCTCATATGATTCGCGTTCATTACTTTGATAATATGATATGTGGGTGGACTGGTGCTTGGGTGCTGCCCTTTCTTGGACAAGCATCCCACTTATGATTAACCCCTATTGCAAGCATCCGCAACTACAAAAGAAGTATTAAGGTAAACCTAACCATAGCATGAAACATATGGATCCAAATCAGCCCCTTACAAAGCAACGCATAAACAAGGGTTTAAGCTTCTGTCACTCTAGCAACCCATCATCTACTTATTACTTCCCAATGCCTTCCTCTAGGCCCAAACAATGGTGAAGTGTCATGTAGTCGACGTTCACATAACACCACTAGAGGAAAGACAACATACATCTCATCAAAATATCGAACGAATACCAAATTCACATGACTACTTATAGCAAGACTTCTCCCATGTCCTCAGGAACAAACATAACTACTCACAAATCATATTCGTGTTCATAATCAGAGGGGTATTAATATGCATATAGGATCTGAACATGTGATCTTCCACCAAATAAACCAACTAGCATCAACTACAAGGAGTAATCAATACTACTAGCAACCCACAGGTACCAATCTGAGGCTTTGGGACAAAGATTGGATACAAGAGATGAACTACGGTTCTAGAGGAGATGGTGCTGGTGAAGATGTTGATGGAGATTGACCCCCTCCCGATGAGAGGATCGTTGGTGATGACGATGGCGATGATTTCCCCCTCTCGGAGGGAAGTTTCCCCAGCAGAACGGCTCCGCCGGAGCCCTAGATTGGTTCCGCCTCGTGGCGGCGGTGTTTCTTCCCGAAAGCTTGGTTGTGATTTTTCCAGGGTAAAAGACACCATATAGCCAAAGATGGGCACCAGAGGCCTGCCAGGTGGCCCACGAGGCAGGGGGCGCGCCCCCACCCTCGTGGCCAGGGTGTGGGCCCCCTCTGGTACTTTCTTCGCTCAATATTTTTTATTAATTCCAAAAACTGCTTCCGTGAAGTTTCAGGACTTTTGGAGCTGTGCAGAATAGGTCTCTAATATTTGCTCCTTTTCCAGCCCAGCATTCCAGCTGCCGGCATTCTCCCTCTTCATGTAAAACTTGTAAAATAAGAGAGAATAGGCATAAGTATTGTGACATAACGTGTAATAACAGCCCATAATGCCATAAATATCGATATAAAAGCATGATGCAAAATGGACGTATCAACTCCCCCAAGCTTAGACCTCGCTTGTCCTCAAGCGGAAGCCGATAACGATAAATATGTCCACATGTTTAGAGATAGAGGTGTCGATAAAATAAAATACGGACATGAGGGCATCATGATCATTCTTGTAATAGCAACATGTATAAATATTGTCATATGATTTCTTATGCTCAAGTAATAATCTATTCACAATGTCAAGTGTGAATCAGAAACTTCATTGAGAACCAACAAACTATAATCTCAGTCATTGAAGCTAAATAACATCGGAAAGAGTCAATATAAGAGCTTTTCAGCAAGTCCACATACTCAACATCATTTAGTCTTTCACAATTGCTAACACTCACGCAATACTTGTGGGTAGGGAGTTTTAATCGGACACAGAGAAAGATAGGGGCTTATAGTGTTGCCTCCCAACCTTTTACCTCAAGGGTAACGTCAACAATAATAGTTGATGCTAACTTACATCCAATTGGATATATATATCAGGATCTTTCCAACACAAGGTGCTTGCCAAAGGATAAAATGTAAAAAGGAAAGGTGAAGATCACCAAGACTCTTGTATAAAGCATGAGACAAGAATAAAAGATAGGCCCTTCGCAGAGGGAAGCAGAGGTTGTCATGTGCTTTTATGGTTGGATGCACAAAATCTTAATGCAAAAGAACGTCACTTTATATTGCCACTTGTGATACAAACCTTTATTGTGCAGTCCATCGCTTTTATTACTTCCACATCACAAGATCGTGTAAAGCTTATTTTCTCTCACACTAATAAATCATACATATTTAGGGAGCAATTTTTATTGCATGCAACAATGACAACTTACTTGAAGGATCTTACTCAATCCATAGGTAGGTATGGTGGACTCTCATGGCAAAACTGGGTTTAAGGATATTTGGAAGCACAAGTAGTATCTCTACTTGGCTAGCATGAGGGAGAAAGGCAAGCTCAACATGTTGGATGATCCATGACAATATACTTTATTTCGGATATAAGAAAACATAACCCATTACGTTGTCTTCCTTGTCCAACATCAACTCTTTAGCATGTCATATTTTAATGAGTGCTCATAATCATAAAAGATGTCCAAGATAGTATATTTATATGTGAGAACCTCTCTTTCTTTATTACTTCCTATTAATTGCAATGATGACCAAAACTATGTTTGTCAACTCTCAACAACTTTTATTCATCATACTATTTATATGTGAAGTCATTACTCTCCATAAGATCCATATGATCTCTTTATTTCTTTTTATTCTTTCTTTTTCTTTTATTCCCTCAAGATCATAGCAAAATAATCAAGCCCTTGACTCAACACTAATCTTTATTATATATAGCTCACGGACTCGATTACATAGAAGGATCATAAGGCAACACTCAGAACTAAACCATGCTAAAACTTTATTCTACTAGATCAAGATATTACTAAAAGGATTGAACTAAGAAAAATGGTAAAGATAAGAGTGTGATGGTGATATGATACCAGGGCACCTCCCCCAAGCTTGGCAGTTGCCAAGGGGAGTGCCCATACCCATGTGATTATGTCCCTTTTTTCGGAGGTGGTGTTGATGGAGTTGTTGATGATGTAGGCTTGTCATCCATCTTCCAAGGCATAGGCTCACCATCATAGAAGGATGATCGAGTCTCCTGGATCCTCAAATCTGCAGCCAAACTCATCCTCTTGAATCTATATTCATACTCACAGTTTTGGTTTTGCAGGTCATAGATCTGGGCTTGGAGGTGCTCGATTTTCTCGTGAAGCTTGAAGATGGCCTCCCCAATGTTCTTGGCGTCCAGCTTGTGGTCGTTGGTGAACTCTGTGATCATTATGTGATTGGCGTCGAGTCCACGTTCCACCATCTCTTGGCACTTGAAAACTTGTTGCTCCATCGCCTTGAGCCTTGTCTCCACGCTTCCGGTCCTCCTTGGTCCCTCGACATCGCGGATGTGCAGCAACCCCTCACGCATCTCAATGGTTTGAGGATGTTGCAGCACCTCCGCGAGGTAGGGATTGATGACCTTCTCGAAGAACTTGTCCTTGGGGGCGCTTGGAGACATCATGGTGATCTAGATCTGTCGGAAAAACAGCTAGAAACAAAGACCGAGGATATTTGCGTGATACGAGGGTCAAAACCTTCGGGAGATTATATAATGAATTTTTACCAACCAAAAAGAGTATCGTGCAAGAAAACGGAGTTCGGAGAGCACACAAGGTGCCCACGAGGCAGGGGGCGCGCCCAGGGGGGGTAGGGCGCGCCCTCCACCCTCGTGGACGCCTCGTGTCCTTCCCGGACTACTTCTTATTTTCTTAAATATTCCAAAACGGAGAAAAATTGCCATTAGGACTGTTTTGGAGTCGGTTTACTTACCGTACCACATACCTATTCCTTTTCGGAGTCTGAAACATTCTGGAAAGTGTCCCTTATGTATTCTTCCGGGGTTACGGTTTCAATAACATTGGTTTCAACATTTATTGGATTACCTGAGATATAATGTTTGATTCTTTGACCGTTCACCACCTTTGGATTTGTGCCTTCGAAGTTGTTGATTTTTATGGCACCGGAACGATAGACCTCCTCGATAACGTAAGGACCTTCCCATTAGAGAGAAGTTTTCCTGCAAAAAAAATCTTAAACGAGAGTTGAATAGCAACACATAATCACCTACATTAAACTCACGCTTTTGTATCCTTTTGTCATGCCATCTTTTAACTTTTTCTTTAAACAGTTTGGCATTCTCATAGGCCTGGGTTCTCCATTCATCAAGTGAGCTAATGTCAAATAGTCTCTTCTCACTGGCAAGTTTGAAATCATAATTGAGCTCTTTAATGGCCCAATATGCCTTACGTTCTAGTTCGAGAGGTAAGTGACATGCTTTTCCATAAACCATTTTATATGGAGACATACCCATAGGATTTTTATATGCAGTTCTATAGGCCCATAATGCATCATCAAGTTTCTTGGACCAATTCTTTCTGGATCTATTAACAGTCTTTTGCAGAATTAATTTGAGTTCTCTATTACTAAGTTCTACTTGACCACTAGATTGTGGGTGATACGGAGATGCAATCCTATGATTAACGTCATACTTAGCAAGCATTTTACGAAAAGCACCATGAATAAAGTGTGAACCACCATCAGTCATTAAATATCTAGGGACTCCAAACCTCGGAAAAATAACTTCTTTAAGCATCTTAATAGAGGTGTTATGATTAGCACTACTAGTTGGAATAGCTTCTACCCACTTAGTAACGTAATCAACAGCAACTAAAATATGTGTATACCCATTAGAGGAAGCAAAAGGTCCCATATAATCAAAGCCCCAGACATCAAATGGTTCAATAACAAGTGAATAGTTCATAGGCATTTCTTGACGTCTACTAATGTTACCAATTCCTTGACATTCATCACAAGATAAGACAAACTTACGAGCATCCTTGAAGAGAGTAGGCCAATAAAAACCGGATTGCAATACCTTATGTGCAGTTCTATCTCCCGCATGGTGTCCTCCATATGCCTCGGAGTGACACTTGCATAGGATCTGTTCCTGTTCATGCTCAGGTACACAACATCTAATAACACCATCTACTCCTTCTTTATAAAGGTGTGGGTCATCCCAGAAATAATGTCTTAAATCATATAAAACCTTTTTCTTTTACTGGTATGTGAAACTAGGTGGTATAAATTTAGCAACAATGTAATTAGCATAATCAGCATACCATGGAGCAGTACGAGAAGCATTTATGATAGCTAATTGTTCATCAGGAAAGCTATCATCAATAGGTAGTGGGTCATCAAGAACATTCTCTAACCTAGACAAGTTGTCTGCAACAGTGTTCTCAGCTCCCTTTCTATCAATAATATGCAAATCAAATTCTTGTAGCAAGAGAACCCATCTAATAAGTCTAGGTTTAGCTTCTTTCTTTTCCATAAGATATTTAATAGAAGCATGATCAGTGTGAACAATTACTTTAGAATCAACAATATAAGGTCTGAACTTATCACAAGCAAATACAACTGCTAAAAATTACTTTTCAGTAGTAGCATAATTTCTCTGGGCACTATCTAGAGTTTTACTAGCATATTGGATAACATTTAATTTCTTATCAACTCTTTGTCCTAGAATAGCACCTACAGCATAATCGCTAGCATCACACATAATTTCAAAGGGTAAATTCCAATCAGGTGTCTGGACAATAGGTGCAGAAATCAAAGCTTTCTTAAGTATGTCAAATGCTTCTTCACAATCATCATCGAAGACAAAAGGAATATCTTTTTGTAAGAGATTAGTCAGAGGCCTGGAGATTTTCGAGAAGTATTTAATGAACCTTCTATAAAAACCGGCATGACCAAGGAAACTTCTTATACCTTTAATGTCCTTAGGACATGGCATCTTTTCAATAGCATCAACTTTAGCTTCATCAACTTCAATACCTCTTTCAGAAATTTTATGCCCCAAGACAATGCCTTCATTAACCATAAAGTGGCACTTCTCCCAGTTCAAGACAAGATTAGTTTCTTCACATCTCTGCAAAACTCGATCAAGGTTGCTTAAGCAGTCGTCAAAGGAAGTTCCATAAACGGAAAAATCATCCATGAAAACCTCAACAATCTTTTCACAAAAGTCAGAGAATATAGCCATCATGCATCTTTGAAAGGTAGCAGGTGCATTACATAAACCAAAAGGCATACGTCTATAAGCAAAGGTACCGAAAGGGCAAGTAAAAGTGGTATTTTCTTGATCCTCTTTTGACACAGGTATTTGAGAGAAACGAGAATAACCATCTAGAAAGCAAAAATGTGTATGTTTGGACAATCTTTCTAGCATTTGATCAATAAAAGGTAAAGGGTAATGATCCTTTTTAGTAGCTTTATTTAATTTGCGGAAATCAATTACCATCCTATAACCTGTAACAATTATTTGTGGGATCAATTCATCTTTATCATTAGGAACAACAGTAATACCTCCCTTCTTAGGGACACAATGGACAGGACTTACCCACTGACTATCAGCAACGGGATAAATTATACCTGCCTCCAGATGCTTTAGTATTTCTTTCCTTACCACTTCTCTCATCTTAGGATTTAACCATCGTTGGTGATCAACAACCGGTTTAGCGTCTTTCTCCAATTTTATTTTGTGTTGGCATAGAGTGGGACTAATGCCCTTAAGATCATCAAGAGTATATCCAATAGCAGCACAGTGCTTCTTCAGAGTTTTCAATAATTTCTCTTCTTCCTTCTCTGAAAGGTTAGCACTAATAATAACAGGATATATCTTCTTTTCATCAAGATAAGCATATTTAAGAGTATCAGGTAATGGTTTAAGCTCAAACACGGGGTCACCCTTGGGTGGAGGAGGATCCCCTAGGATTTCAACAGGCAAATTGTGTTTCAAAATAGGTCCCTGTTTAAAGAATACTTCATCTATTTCCCTTCTTTCATTCATAAACATATCATTTTCATGGTCTAGCAAATATTGTTCTAAAGGATCATTAGGAGGCACGGCAATAGAAGCAAGACCAATAATTTCATCTTTCCTAGGCAATTCCTTATCACGGGGTTGTCTACGAAATTTAGCAAAATTAAACTCATGAGACATATCCCCCAAGCCAATAGTAACAACATCCTTTTCGCAGTCTATCCTAGCATTAACAATATTCAAAAAGGGTCTACCAAATATAATGGGACAAAAGTTATCTTGTGGGGAACCAAGAACAAGAAAATCAGCAGGATATTTAACTTTCCCACACAAGACTTCAACATCTCTAACAATCCCAACTGGTGAAATAGTATCTCTATTGGCAAGCTTAATTGTAACATCAATTTCTTCTATCTCAGCAGGTGCAATATCATGCATAATTTCTTTGTATAAGGAATGAGGTATTGCACTTGCACTAGCACCCATATCACATAAGCCATGATAACAATGATCTCCTATTTTAACAGAAATAACAGGCATGCCTACAACAGGTCTATGTTTATTTTTAGTATCGGGTCTAGCAATTCTAGCAGCTTCATCACAGAAGTAAATAACATGCCCATCAATATTATCAGCCAGGAGATCTTTAACCATAGCAATACTAGGTTCAAATTTAATTTGCTCACGAGGTTTGGGTGTCTTAATATTACTTTTGTTGACCACAGTTGAAGCTTTAGCATGATCCTTTATTCTAACAGGGAAAGGTGGTTTCTCAATATAAGAAGTAGGAACAATAGGATCATTACAAGTGATAGTCTTTTCTTCAACTTTAATAGGTGCAACTACTTTTACTTCAATTGGAGGATTATATTTAAACCACTTCTCCTTAGGGAGATCAACATGAGTAGCAAATGATTCACAGAAAGAAGCTACTATCTCAGAGTCAAGTCCATATTTAGTGCTAAATTCACGGAAAACATCGGTATCCATAAAAGATTTAACACAATCGAACTTAGGTGTTATACCTGACTCCTTACCTTCGTCGAGGTCCCAATCTTCAGAGTTGCGTTTAATTCTTTCCAATAAATCCCATTTGAATTCAATAGTCTTCATCATAAAAGAACCAGTACAAGAAGTATCGAGCATGGAGCGATTATTGTCAGAAAACCAAGCATAAAAATTTTGAATAATAATTTCTCTTGAGAGCTCATGATTGGGCATGAATATAACATTGACTTAAGCCTCCCCCAAGCTTGAGCAATGCTTTCTCCTTCGCGAGGCCAAAAATTATATATATATATAATTGCGATCACGATGAACAAGATGCATAGGATAAAACTTCTGATGAAATTCCAATTTCAATCGGTTGTAGTTCCATGATCCCATATCATCACATAGCCTAAACCATGTCAATGCCTTTCCCTTCAAAGATAAAGGGAAGACCTTCTTCTTGATAACATCCTTGGGCATACCTGCAAGCTTAAATAATCCACAAACATCATCCACATAGATTAGGTGCAAATCGGGGTGTAATGTTCCATCTCCTGTAAAAGGATTAGCTAGCAGTTTCTCTAACATACCCGAAGGAATTTCAAAGCAAACATTTTCAGTAGGTTGAGGAGAAACTCTTTGCTCTACTGGTCGGGGTGAAGATACCCCGAATAAGCCCCTCAGAGGATTACTTTCCATAGTAACAAGTGACAGTAAATTTCAGCACACTATATAAATTTTTCCTTACCAAATTCCACCTACCAAAGGGCTTCACTCCCCGGCAATGGCGCCAGAAAAGAGTCTTGATGACCCACAAGTGTAGGGGATCTATCGTAGTCCTTTCGATAAGTAAGAGTGTCGAACCCAATGAGGAGCAGAAGGAAATGACAAGCGGTTTTCGGTAAGGTATTCTCTGCAAGCACGGAAATTATCGGTAACAGATAGTTTTGTGATAAGGTAATTTGTAACGGGTAACAAGTAATGAAAGTAAATAAGATGCAGCAAGGTGGCCCAATCCTTTTTGTAGCAAAGGACAAGCCTGGACAAATTCTTATATGAAGGAAAATGCTCCCGAGGACACATGGGAATTATCGTCAAGCTAGTTTTCATCATGCTCATATGATTTGCGTTCGTTACTTTGATAATATGATATGTGGGTGGACCGGTGCTTGGGTGCTGCCCTTTCTTGGACAAGCATCCCACTTATGATTAACCCCTATTGCAAGCATCCACAACTACAAAAAAAGTATGAAGGTAAACCTATCCATAGCATGAAACATATGGATCCAAATCAGCCCCTTACGAAGCAACACATAAACTAGGGTTTAAGCTTCTGTCACTCTAGCAACCCATCATCTACTTATTACTTCCCAATGCCTTCCTCTAGGCCCAAACAATGGTGAAGTGTCATGTAGTCGACGTTCACATAACACCACTAGAGGAAAGACAACATACATCTCATCAAAATATCGAACGAATACCAAATTCACATGACTACTTATAGCAAGACTTCTCCCATGTCCTCAGGAACAAACGTAACTACTCACAAATCATATTCATGTTCATAATCAGAGGGGTATTAATATGCATATAGGATCTGAACATATGATCTTCCACCAAATAAACCAACTAGCATCAAGTACAAGGAGTAATCAACACTACTAGCAACCCACAGGTACCAATCTGAGGCTTTGGGACAAAGATTGGATACAAGAGATGAACTAGGGTTTTAGACGAGATGGTGCTGGTGAAGATGTTGATGGAGATTGACCCCCTCCCGATGAGAGGATCGTTGGTGATGACGATGGCGATGATTTCCCCCTCCCAGAGGGAAGTTTCCCCAGCAGAACGGCTCCGCCGGAGCCCTAGATTGGTTCCGCCTCGTGGCGGCGGTGTTTCTTCCCGAAAGCTTGCTTATGATTTTTTCCAGGGTAAAAGACACCATATAGCCAAAGATGGGCACCGGAGGCCTGCCAGGTGGCCCACAAAGCAGGGGGGCGCGCCCCGCGGGGGGGGGGGGGGGGGGGGTAGGGCGCGCCCCCACCCTCGTGGCCAGGGTGTGGACCCCCTGTGGTACTTTCTTCGCTCAGTATTTTTTATTAGTTCCAAAAACTGCTTCCGTGAAGTTTCAGGACTTTTGGAGCTGTGCAGAATAGGTCTCTAATATTTGCTCCTTTTCCAGCCCAGAATTCCAGCTGCCGGCATTCTCCCTCTTCATGTAAACCTTGTAAAATAAGAGAGAATAGGCATAAGTATTGTGACATAACGTGTAATAACAGCCCATAATGCCATAAATATCGACATAAAAGCATGATGCAAAATGGACGTATCAGCGGGCAGCTGGCGCCGGTTGGGAACGCACCGCGCGACGGCGCGAGGGACGGGGTTTTTTGGTGTGCCAGGGTAGTCAGCTGCGGTCGTGGCAACATTGGAGATTCCCTTTGCTCACATGCGACCCCACATGTCATCGAAAAAGCAAGACGACCCGGCATGGTCTCAGGTCCTGGGGATGCAGTTGGCCGCGCTACACCGCTCCGCGGACGCGTCGCGGTGCGCGTGCACTTCGGCGCCCCGTGCATCCTCGACGAGCTGGGTGTTGATTTGCTGGTCCTGCCACAGCGCTAACGCCACGCTCGGCACACTGAAACCCACCGTGTCAAGCGACGGTGAGCATGTCGCTCCCGCATGCCTCATTTGAACATTCCGCCGAGTATCATTCGCATGTGGGCCTAGACCATGCTTGTATTTCCAATGTTGTAATTTGTCCGACATGCGTACAAACAAACGGTTCATTTAAAGTTTCACTTTGCCTCCACTACGTGTCGCTTCCCGTCTTAGTTTTGACATCCCATTCGGTTCATGTCCCGACACATCTTGATGAGATCGATTGATGTTGAGAGATCAATTTGTGTGTCGTGCAAGGAGATAAAGATTTGGTCTATTTCTATGATAGAAATGACCGGCGGGGGGGGGGGGGGGGGTCTGTGGGGATCAGAGGGAATATATTATACGTTCATAAGCAAAACGAATGTATTGTACCCACCCTAGTCCTCTTTCAATCGATCTCCGGACCCCGAGATGAAATTGAGAGAGAACGAGTGGGTGCATGTGTGATACGTAAGGCAGATTCAAAATTTTGAACCGGTGATCACAACATCCACAAATCATATATAAAGGGTATTCAATGTTCGTTTTGCTCTTGAACATACAATATACTCCCTCCGATCCTTTCTAGTAGTTTACATATAAGTTTTATGTGTAGTCAAAGTATCTCTACTTTGATCAAACTTACAGAAAAAAGTATCAACATTCAACAACGCCCAATCAAATTTGATAGATTCGTACGTACTCCTAGATTTGTATTCAAACAGACATGGTTTCCAATTTGTTTTCAACCACGTGAATGTGCTTGTTCTCGCGCATGCTCTTCCTACTAGGATTTCGCCACGTATAGCCAGTCCAATAGTAACCTTTTTTAAGCACCCTGTCCAATAGTACTAGTGGAGTACTGACAACATCTGTAGTAGAGTATGCAGTGCTCATAGTACTCCCTCCTTCCATTTATATAGGGCCTATGTGGAGGAGAGATATGTGAAAAAGTAAAGGGAGTGAGCTCTCATGCAAGAGCTAAGCTATATACGCATTCCTAATTAAATACAATAAATATGAAGAAAGAGATAGAGAGGAGATGGAAAAAAGTACTAATACAATAGCCAGCCTTATATATATTTTTGCGGGAAATAGCCCACACTACTATATGAGTGCATATAGATGATGGCCATAGATGACATGGTAGTTCCTTATAGCCATCGGCTCGCTATATTATTAACCATGCTCTAATGCGTTTTTCAAAACCGCCTTTGACTATTGACAAGATTAATAGTACATGAGATGTATAATGTGAAAATTATATCATTGGAAGCTCCTTTCACATACGAATTTGACCGTATGCTCTGTGTAAGTTTCATGTCATATATTATTACTCTAACATTTGGTCAAAGTTAGCCTCGAAAAACGCATTAGGCCCTGTAGATGGAAGGAGGGAGTAGTAGTGGAAGTGGATCCTCTGACGTAGGTATCCCTGCCTTACCCTCCCTTTCGTTCACTTACTGGAGGACCCCATGCTTGCTAGGCCCTGCATGTCAGTTACTCAATGGGTTCGGCCACGTCAGGGGATCCTCATCCGTAGTATACTCCCTCTGTTTTTATTTACTCCGCATAAAACGGAGGGAGTGGTAGTATAAATGACGCGGGCGGGGGAGGGGGAGGGACATCGGTTTGCTCTCAACTGTGGTCCCACAAGCGAGCGAAAATGCAAGACGAAGCGCGTTCCATTCGGTGAGCGACGTGGAGGGTCCAGTGTGCCAGGGTGCAACGCGAACGCGACAAGAGCGATGTACAGTTGAAACTGATTGACTGGTCGCACCGGAACCACTATTCACACCAGAACCTTCGCTGCTCGGCCTACGCCAGCCACTGCCCCAAACCACACCTCCTCTTCAGCCCATCCCCCCACCTTTCGATCCCCTAGCTTGCATCAAGCGTCCCCTAGTTCGCCGGAAAGCCATGGTGCGCCGCAAGATCACGTACTACAAGATGCCGACGCCGGAGCGCCGCGCAGAAATCGCGGCAGCGGTCGGCGCCACAAACCTCCGTTCCCAAGCTCACTTTCCAGCGGGCCAATCCCGAGTTCTCTGGAGCCAAGCTACGAGGAGGAGGACGCTGATCCAATCTTCATGGCGGAGGTCGCGGCGCAGAAGGCCCCCGATGGGTATGAGACGATGGACGTCGACTTCGTGCCGGCGTCCGGGTCCCCCATGGTGCAGGCGGACTAACGGTTTAACCTAACGATACTAAAGGAGGACCGGGAGGCAGAGGCTCAACTCGACGCGGAGCGTGCGCATGCTGCTGCCATCGAGGCTCTCCTGCAGGCGGAACCGGATGTCGTGGATGTGAACCGGGCGGCGGAGGCTCAACCTGAGGCAGAGCGCGCGGATGTCGTTGCCATCGAGGCCCTCCTGCAGGCGGAACCAGACGTCCTCGACTTGAACCGGGCGGCGGAGGCTCAACTCGACATGGAGCGCACGGATGCCGCTGCCATCGAGGCCCTCCTGCAGGCGGAACCGGACGTCCTCGACTTGAACCGGGCGGCGGAGGCTCAACTCGACGCGTAGCGCGCGGATGCCGCTGCCATCAAGGTCCTCCTCCAGGCGGAACCGGACGTCCTCGACTTGAACCGGGCGGTGCTCTCATCCGTGCAGAGCGCCCGCACGCTCCGCGTGAACGAGTAGCTGGAGGCCGAGGACAACCACGGTGGGGAGACACATGTCGGCAGCTACGGCTGGTTTGCACCGGCAGCCAAAGACGACGAGGCCGTCTCGTTCCGCGAGCAGTGATACTTTTTCTTTATGTTGTTGTTTTTAGGGATCTTTTGCTGTGTAAAAACATATATTGTTACGCAAGTCGCCTGACTTCCATCATTTGGGTCAGTCTACCATTTCAGGCTGTTGGATGAATATCCTACGCTCCTAACCCTTCTTCCTCACCTCTTCTTCTTCCCCAACAGACCACCGCACGGGCCGTACGGATCCTCCCCAACATGCGGTTGGATAAACATACTGTATGAACGAAAATTATGTGTCAACGGTAGGATGGCTGAGTTTGGTTTGTTCACATGCGGTAGCACGTGTCAGTGAGGGTGCGTTCCCTTGGTTGGGTTTGCGGCATGCAGGAGCGACTGTGTGAGGGTGCGGAGCGACCGTGTGAGGGTGCGGTGTACCTCCTTTTCATTTTGAAAACTTTAGGCAAGCTTGGCAAAAATGTGTGGCGAAGTATGGCAATGCAAGGCCTAGACCCAAACAAGATAAGTACGTACGTACTAGGAGTACTGGTGTTAATAAAGAAAGGTGGGGTTTTCCTTCGCGGGATTAATCAATACAAATCCTCGTTTGACGTGTCAATTAATGCGTATTTTTTCTCCAAAGCCCAAAGAGCTAACCATCTCACTCCTCATCGCTTGATTAATGCAGCGCCATGGAAACCGACCTTCTCACTTCCGCATGCATGCAAGGGTATATTAATATCCTTGGTTGCTAGTACGAGGCAAACCCCATCAATTTTGCCTCGATTAGTGTTAGTGGCCTTTTGCAAATTGTAATTTTGATATATTGGCCTTGTGTACAAAAAAATGGAGGTAGTAACTATTTGACTTCCTTCCCCATTGCGGTGACGTCGACTATATCTCCAACGTTGTGGTTTGGCGAAGTGCATTCGACGGAGAACACTGTTGAGGGAGACCACCGGACGCAAGTGCCGCCTGCAAGCCGAGACAACCGCCTTTTTGCCATCCAGGAAGTCCGTTGAACCAAAGGACGCGTAAATGTACTAGTACTACTAGTACACAATAGCGTCGTCCGTCCAGCTTAGTGCGGTGAGGTGGTTTCTTGAAGAAGATGATGGAGAAGCGGAGTCAGCGAAGAGTGAAATGATGGTTGCTTCATCCGTGCTTTGTGATTTGACGCCTCAATGCTTTGTGATTTGTGATAGAAGGGACAGGGGAGTAGACTCTGTGCTCTATACTGTACATGCGTCCAAGCACGGGAGCAAGAGGAGAGACGTTGCATTTTTCTATTCCTTCAATCAATCAATCAGGGAGCTTCGGTTCCATCTTTTTGGCTTTGGCAGCACCGTCCACAATGGTTCCCATCGATGCCAAAAGCTATTTTCACATTTGGCTACACATTGTGGATGCCCTTAACCGTACCACTTGGTTTTTCTCCTGTGTGCTATCTATACAAATCTCAATTATATTGATCTAAAAAATTATAGAATCAAGATTAGTAAAAAGGAGGTGATTTTGCCGCGCGGATGGCGGGGGAGGTTTCTTATTTTTAGAGGACGTTGGCCTGGCTGTTTGCTAACATGCGGTCCCACGTGTCAGTGCTTTACCAAGCCGATCCGCATCCCACATGAGGCAGAACAACAACAGAAGCAACACGTGGTTAACTTGACAAAGATATTATAAAAAAACTTGAAGAAGATGAGGGAGAAGCGAGTTCAGCAACGAGTGAAATGATGGTTGCTTCGTCCCTCCAACTTATTTTTTTAGCATTATTACTTCGTCCCTCCAACTTAACTGCGGGAAAGGTGTAGCTTTGTGATTTGACGCCTCATTGCTCATTACTACGTCGGCGCCATGACTGGGGTGCTTCACCCCTGCTGCTCTGCATTGTATTTCGGTATGGCACGTGGACCCGGTAGCATGATGTCCCACATGTCGGCGAACGGGACTAGAACATTTATGAAAGCGAGCGCTCCACTCTTACGACGGAGGAGTACATGACACGGCGGCCCCGTGAACTGTCACTTGTACTGTATAGTAATATATTTTTGCTGTTTCGCACGATCCATCGATACAAACCCGATTAAACAGGAAAGGGCGGGATTTTCCCCGCGCGGTAGATGATACTGGCCGTACATTTCAAAGGCAATTTTATTGTATGCAAACTGAATGATTAAGTAACAATACGATATCTAGTAAAACTAAAAACACATATGATTTATTGTGTTAGAGTGTAGTAGTAGTGCTGTATTGCATAGTTGTTAGATGTAACATGCGAGAACGTGTAGAGATGTAGTTTTGGAGGGCCTACAGAGAGAAAAGCGTAATACGGTCACCAAACTTCAGAATACGCTCATTACGGTCACTATATACGTTTTGCGGTGATTATACGGTCACTTGCTCACCGTCCAGCATCGGATTGCACTCTGTTGACCTGCCAAATAGTCTGCGTGGCACCATGTTGACTAGTTAAACTGACCATGTTCCTTGTGGGTCCCACATGTCAGTGCACATAGGAAAAAGGTCAGATAAACACAAATTTACCCAGGCGCGACAAGACTCCAACCCGTGCGTGGGAATCACCTAGTTGTGTATGTGTCTGTCAGGACCTGATGTGTGCGCATGCATGTGTAGGTTGAGCACTTGAGCGTGAGAGTGTGTGTTGGTCGTGTGGTGTGTGCATGCATGTGTGCATGTGTGTGTGTGAGTGTTGCGTGTGTGCGTGGCTGCCTGTGTACGTGTGAGTGTTGCGTGCGTGCGTGGTTGCATGTGTTCGTGTGAGTGTTGCGTGCATGCAGTTCGTGTGCATGCGTGCGTATGTGTATAATCACCACACCAGCTCCTGTGTGTTAAAACAGACGGCTCAACATACCAATACAAGGCCACCTTGTCCGCTGTGCCCGCGGTCATGACTTCGAACCACCGTGCAATATTTTTTTATCGTTTTTTTCATTCTTACTAGCAAGATGCCCGTGCGTTGCACGTAACATCAAGATGCATTTGTATGACTAGTTTCTCTTATGAGAGAAAAGGATGAACGAGGGAAGGCCTTATTTGCAAATTGTCATAGTTTCCTTCCTATCCGTTAGATATAAATCGGACGGCCTATGTTGCAGGATGGCAAGCACACCATCATCACCAACTCTATTTTTTATAAGTGTAGAAGAGTAGATACAAGCCGACAAGTGGGCCCAATGGTAGTGAGATAATGTGATGCAACACTAGAGGTGCAACGTGGAGCGTTTAACTGGTCAACTAGTCGTGTCTTGAGCAAATACAGAGCTATACGGTGAGCCCGTGATTGTATAATAACCACAAAACGTAAATGGTGACCGTAATGAGTGGATTCTGAAGTCCAATGTACGTATCGTGCTTTTGCTCCAATACAATGATCGTCACTGTATATATCGCGAGAGAAAGATGAAACATGCGTGAATGTGCTGGGGGCTTACTTTTAGAGGACCTGGAGATAGTTTGTGTGTGTACGTGAAAGGGGTGTAGAGGGGGTGTATGCGATGGGGAGAGAGATGCTCTTCGTTTCTCTTTATTATGACTAACTTTATATATAGTATAAAAATATAAAAATTCATAGTGCGGAATAAATATCATTGTGGGCACCATGCAATGCAAATTAATGTTCATACTCCTCCATATAACTTTGTAATGTTGTATATATGTAGAAATTCTAAAATAATTTTTTGGCCACACTTTATTCAAAAGGAATGTTGTATGCGAAATAAACGTGAAGATAGGGCTTTTTAGATCAATGGGGTACGTGATGTAACATGTGTGAATGTGTAGTTGATGTATTTGGCAGGGCCTTGAGAGGTATGTGTGTGTATTACGTATTCAAGAGAGGCATGGATAGAGGGGCCAGTGGGGGGAGGGGGGCGTGGGAGAGATAGCACGAGAAATGAGAGAGGTCTACAGAGAGAGAGAGAGAGACTAATATGATGTCACGGCGAGAGATTCCCTTGAGTGTGTATATGCAAGGGGGAGGGTATAGAGGCACGAGGAGATTTTTTGTGTGTGGTGTCTATGTTGGTATGTGTGGGTGTGAGAAGATAACGAGACCTAGGGGCAGAGGTGAGGCCCTTGGTTCGGTTTCGTCCTGCGCCACATTGGTCGGCCCGTGACTCATTTAGGGAGACCCATGGATGACTTGTCGTACAAGACAACGATAGCAGAACTGTGAAGGACTCTGTGTCCACTGACAAAGCCGGCTAGGATTTGTAACCCTGGGTTATCGGACTAAGGTAACCCCTTATCTCTGATATTACTATTCATCCAACCTAACTTTAAGGGGCATCCTACAGAATGCTCTGCTAGAATCATACTCGTTGATTAGGAAGAGAGGTGTGAGACAATGTGTGAGAGACAGGCCTAAAGATAATGTGCGTACAGGAGACACGTTGGCAGGTCTATGTATATAGAAAGGGTCGATGGGGATTGTGCGTGTGTATGCTTGTGAGAGGAAGAGTGCTTGTGATAAAGGTTAGTGAAAATAGCCGTAAATGGTTACAAGAGGGAGGGAGGGTTATATCGAGAGCATGTCTGCGAGAAAGACACCTCGGGAGAGAGTGTGTGAGCATGTGTGAGAGACCACCGATGGAGAGTGAAACTACACGTAAAAGACTGATGTACACATTAATTAAAGATATAAAATGTATCCAAATATTAGGACGGGATCATGATATTTGCAATTCGCGTAAGGAACGATCATTGATCCATCAGACATCTAGATTCTATCGAATTTGAGCATGTCTATGTTATTATCCGACATAATTGATCCACATAGTTAGTATTTCGAACTCCAGACAATGCATCGCTTTAGCAATCGAATATAAACGTGAGTATAGTTCATGTTGTGTGTGTAAAGCACATTATACATACGAAAGTTACACAATGAACATTATAGATAGCTAGCTATGAACTAGCATACATTTGAATTCAACTTAAGGTGGTTTAAAAAAATCAAATTCAACATGAAGTCCATTCAATTATTTGAATTCGATATCATGACATTTGTAAATCATACCGAAGTTATGGGGGCACCAATCTTTGCTCTGATTTTGTACATAATAGCATATATAGTCGTGTACAAAATAGATTCAAATTTAGCTCCTCCATTCCAAAATAATCATAGTTATAGGATTTTCAAGTGCCAAAATTTCAAAAAGAAGCGGATAATTTAATGAGGTTTTCACACATACAAGGTCAAATTTAACATTGTCTATTTAGGTCAATCCTCAAAGTTCAAGAGTACTCTAAACATGAATGCTTCTGTTTCAAAATTTCTAACGAAGCGCCAAAAGAGCATCTACTCGCCCGAAACCGCGTGAGACAAATGTTTGGTAGTAGAAGGAAATTACTTTTCTAACTCCTACCCGTGAAACCTGTCGGCCCGACGTCCAAAGGTCTAAACCGGGGTAGGTTTGTAGCTTCATCTAGACGCCACGCAACCGCCTCCGAAAAACATTCATACACAATGGCCGCCTAAGCACATATGCGCGCGGCCGAAATCACTCCCGCCCACTATTTGGGACACCTGGGATTACCATCATACCCCGACCCGCAGTAGGTCCAAAATTTAAGAGGGGGTAAAGTTTGTACTTTCCCCAAGTTTCAAACAAGCATGTCCCATCTGTTCAAAAAAGCCAAAAACAAGCGCGTCCCAGGCAGAAACATGGTTCTCCCTTAGCTCCCCCTGCCCCCTGCCCCCCGTCCGATTCCCCATTCGTACTCCGTGGGCGCCAAAACTACCTCTCTACCAGCCGCGAAACCCCAGCGTCCTCCGTCCGCCACCCTATCCCACCCATCAACCGCCGCCCTCCTCCATCACGCCGGAGCCGATACCCCGACGTCGTTGTCCACCGCAACCTCAACCGCAACACCCTCCACGGCTAGTAGTTGAAGCCGAGGCCGAGCCGTCCTTCGCCACCGTCCACCGCACCGGAGCTGTTCCTGCTACGCCGTCCCTTCCTTACACAAGAAAGAAAAAAGGAATGACGCGGTCTGGTTTACAAGTAAGAAAGAAATAGGATAAGGGTAAAGGTGACGTTTTAGCTCTTCGTTCCGCTCTTGGTTTACAGGCTTTGTTATAAACAGTGCCCCACTAAATTCAAAGTGACGGTGGGGTTGAAAGACGAGAGTGCCTACCTCCGCACCGAGAGTGCCCGCCCTGTCCTTCGCCGCCTCAGATCTGCTTCCCCTCCGCCGACAGACGGCCACGGCAACATAGTCAACAATTTGGCCATGGGTTCGTCCAAGCCTGCACCCTCCTCCAAAACATCGGTTTCCCCGGCAACAATTTGGCGCGACATGTGGAGGTGACCACACCGGCAACCGAAAATGGTACTCCTCTTCCATTATTCGTGCAAATCTTACGTGTCTCCTTGCACGGTATTCATCCCACAGAAGACACTAGTTCTTGATACTAGATGTTCCTAGTTACTCGTGATGCACAAGGTTTCTCCTCATATACTATTTCACCTTAGCTAGAGGTCCGTCGCCCCCTGGATTTCAATTCCTGGTCAGTTGATTCCCAACTAACGGAAGTATTCCCCAGCGTAACAGGCGCTAGTCCGCCTATTACACCGGGGAAGCAGCACCTCGGTGTTTATCTTAGGGGCGTGTGGGGCCTAGAGCTGCTGGCGCCCGATCTGGAGGTCGGCCAGGATTAAAGGGATGGCCTAGGGGCGCTGCCAAGCACGACGGTGGTGTGAGGTCGAGGGGAGGGCGGGGCGGCGGAGGCAGGGGTCTGGGCCGGTGGTTGCTGGCGATTCAAGAAAGATCGTCAATAATGACTGGCGGGAGGTAGACGAAGGCCATCTGCCCATTCCTTAAAGATCGGACGGTTCATAAAAAAATTGACTGACCTATTTATTTTTAGTCGACTGTTATCTTGATAGGACCACATTTGGTGGTGTGCTGGAGGAGTACCTGCATTTCCTGTGTGTTGGAAATATGCCCTAGAGGCAATAATAAAATGGTTATTATTATATTTCCTTGTTCATGATAATTGTCTATTGTTCATGCTATAATTGTGTTATCCGGAAATCGTAATACATGTGTGAATACATAGACCACAACATGTCCCTAGTGAGCCTCTAGTTGACTAGCTCGTTGATCAACAGATAGTCATGGTTTCCTGACTATGGACATTGGATGTCATTGATAACGGGATCACATCATTAGGAGAATGATGTGATGGACAAGACCCAATCCTAAGCATAGCACAAGATCGTGTAGTTCGTTTGCTAGAGCTTTTCCAAATGTCAAGTATCATTTCCTTAGACCATGAGATTGTGGAACTCCCGGATACCATAGGAGTGCTTTGGGTGCGCCAAACGTCACAACGTAACTGGGTGGCTATAAAGGTGCACTACGGGTATCTCCGAAAGTGTCTGTTGGGTTGGCACGAATCGAGACTGGGATTTGTCACTCCGTATGACGGAGAGGTATCTCTGGGCCCACTCGGTAATGCATCATCATAATGAGCTCAATGTGACCAAGTGTTTGGTCGCGGGATCATGCATTACGGTACGGGTAAAGTGACTTGCCGGTAACGAGATTGAACAAGGTATTGGGATACCGACAATCGAATCTCAGGCAAGTAACGTATCGATTGACAAAGGGAATTGTATACGGGATTGATTGAATCCTTGACATCGTGGTTCATCCGATGAGATCATCGTGGAACATGTGGGAGCCAACATGGGTATCCAGATCCCGCTGTTGGTTATTGACCGGAGAGTCGTCTCGGTCATGTCTGCATGTCTCCCGAACCCGTAGGATCTACACACTTAAGGTTCGGTGACGCTAGGGTTGTAGAGATACTAGTATGCGGTAACCCGAAAGTTGTTCGGAGTCCCGGATGAGATCCCGGACGTCACGAGGAGTTCCGAAATGGTCCGGAGGTGAAGAATTATATATAGGAAGTCCAGTTTCGGCCACCGGGAAAGTTTCGGGGGTCACCGGTATTGTACCGGGACCACCGGAAGGGTCCCGGGGGTCCACCGGGTGGGGCCACCTATCCCGGAGGGCCCCCATGGGCTGAAGTGGGGAAGGGAACCAGCCTCTGGTGGGCTGGTGCGCCCCCCTTGGGCCTCCCCTGCGCCTAGGGTTGGAAACCCTAGGGGTGGGGGGCGCCCCACTTGACTTGGGGGGCAAGTCCCCCCCCTTGGCCGACGCCCCCCTTGGAGATGGGATCTCCTAGGGCCGGCGCCCCCCCAGGGGCCCTATATATAGAGGGGGGGAGGGAGGGCAGCCGCACCCAAGCCTCTGGCGCCTCCCTCTCCATCCCGTGACACCTCTCCCTCTCGCTGAGCTTGGCGAAGCCCTGCCGAGATCCCCGCTGCTTCCACCACCACGCCGTCGTGCTGCTGGATCTCCATCAACCTCTCCCTTCCCCTTGCTGGATCAAGAAGGAGGAGACGTCTTCCCAACCGTACGTGTGTTGAACGCAGAGGTGCCGTCCGTTCGGCGCTCGGTCATCGGTGATTTGGATCACGACGAGTACGACTCCATCAACCCCGTTCACTTGAACGCTTCCGCTCGCGATCTACAAGGGTATGTAGATGCACTCTTTTCCCTCTCGTTGCTAGAAGACTCCATAGATTGTTCTCGGTGATGCGTAGAAAATTTTAATTTCTGCAACGATCCCCAACACTGTGCTCATATATTACAAAATCATACGGAGTAGAATCTAATTTTGTTTGCCATGCAATGTTGTAGAGCTATCATATGTCTCCTGTCATTTATTTTTCAGCCACCTGCTATCTGCTACTTTTATAGTGCACTAGTTCTGCACACACTTCACCCATACTCTCACTATTGTGTTTTTATGGAAGGGTATTTCAGACCCTGCCTTGACAGAAGCAGAAAAGAGAAGAGAGAAGTCGCTCCAGCGTGGTACACGGCTAGGCCAGACACATTTCAAGACTTTAAAGGGTGTAGTGTCAGAAGATGGAGACGGGGAACATAGCTCTGGAGTTGATGATCTCGCTCGCTTTGAACCACCATCCCAGGTGCTTGTTTTAACTTCACCGTGTCATATGTGGTTGCATGTTGCATATGGTGTCTAGCTTGTATTCGAAAGGCCGAAGTCGGTCTTTATCAAGATAAGGAAATATATTTTTTACATGAACTACCATCCCGGGAGCACCAGAAGACAAATAGCTAGTCAGGGCACTGGCCGAGCCAGTGACAAGCCCAACACAGACATGCATCACCTGGAAGCCAACTAAAAATCCACGATGGTGGCGAAGCAGCCCGCCTCCCACCAGGCTCTCAGGTCCTAGATGATCATGCTCACCACTCCAGCCGGATGTCTAGCTTGTATTGCTTCCAATTTGGTTAAATTGCATCTGCTTAGCTTACACACTATACCTTTGAATATGACACGCCTTCCTGTTTTTGGTACATACTAGTACATCTGTCTATTAACCATGTTCTTACATCAAACTAATGTTCTTGTGTATCCCTCATCAATCACTTATGATGAGGCAGTTAGGCCAGTGGACTACTGTGATAAAAGATCCTCATTTAAAGAATGCAGCGTCAGCCTCCCCACATGATTCTCAAGAAACAACAAGGCTAGATGAAGATAGTGAACGTAGCTCTATAGTTGATTACCGCATTTCCCCTACACTAGCATCGCAGGTGCTTGCTCTAACTTGGCAGCGTGATATGTGGTTGCATGTTACATACGGTGTCTAGATTGTAATTCTTCTAATCTGGTTAAATTGCATGTGCTATTCTGCTAAGTTTATACATTATACCTGTTAATGTGACATGCCTTCCTGTTTTTAGTACACAGTACATCTGTCTATTAAGCATGTCCTCACATAAAACTATTGTTTTTTTGTATCCCGCATAAATCAATATGACGAGACACCTTAGTATATGCAGCGTGATATTAGTTGCATCTTTCATATGATTTATAGCATGCGCTGCTTCTAATTTGTTGAAATGCCATTTATGATGGGACGATTTTAACTTGGCAGAGTCATATTGGTTGCATCCTTTATGTGGTGTCTAGCTTGCATTGCTTCTTATTTGTTGAAATGGTTTCTGCTTAGTTTACACAAACAGTTGTGAATATGCCATGCCATCTTGTTTTTCGTATTATTCCATCCTGGAATCATGTGTTTGCCTTACATCAAAGTAGTGGTTGTCAGTATCATGCACGAATGAGTTCTGAAGAGTGAATTTTATTGCCTTTTCTTGTCGGTTTTACTTGACAATTCAAAATCAATAAAGCAGAAGGAAGTTAGCAAGGCAGCGGATGAAGGTGCTCCTGCCAAACGGAGGGCCTCTACAGATTCTACTCCTCCATCCCCCCAAGATGATTTCCAAGACAACACATGCATAGACACTCAACGTAGCTGTGTTGGTGATGAGCACGTCTCCCTTAGTGCACCATCACATGTGCTCCCTCTAACTTGGCACTGTTATATGTGGTTGCATGTTATGTATGATGTCTAGCTTGTATTGCTTCTAATTTTGTTGAATTTCATCTGCTTACTTTACACATTATACTTGTGACTAAGACACGTGTTCCTGTTTCTAGAACATACAATATCTGTCTATCACACCATCTTCTTACATCAAAGTACATTTGTTCTGAAGAACTAAATTGTTATTCGTTTTTCTTGTCGGCTTGACTTAACATGGCACGGAGAAAGAGGAAGCAACACAGAACGACAGGGAAAGGGAAGTAGAACAATCCTGCAGATTCTTCTGGTACTGATGGTGCAATAGAAGGTCAAAGTCCAGCGGAAAATTGTACCGACAGGGTATCCCGTGCTACACGAGCTGCAGAACAAGCCAAACAGAAACAAATAGCTGCCACCAAACAAGCAGAGACAACCCTAGTTGTTGCAACACCTTCCACAGTACCACCAGCTGCACAATTTACTCGTTGGTCAACTCAGCTAGCAGCACGTTCCCAAGCTCCCTTGCCACCTGACACTACTTCCGAAGCACTCTTGACACAAGATGAGTTGGCAAGATTAGATGAACTTTGTGAGCTTCAACAGCAAGGTAGTTGATGGAGTCAAGTTACAGTTGCATGCTTCTTTATATGTAGTCTCGTAGTTTGATGTACACTAACACTTCCTATTTTCGTTGTTGGACTAGCACCTAGGCGCAAGAGGAAACAAACATCAGGGATAATGCTCGATAGGTTAACTAAATCTAGAGGAGGAAGAATGGAGATCCATTTTGAGGCAGGTTTAAAAAGGCCACATGATGCTACAGAGGCAGCCAAGTTAGTATCAGAGGCAGCGGTTGCCGTTAGGTGTCATGTACGTATCCTCCCAACATGGATTCAGTACAGGAATGACAAAGACGAAACCCAGTTCAACACCTTCCTCGACCATTTATCTGTAAGTATGGTTATGTATGGAAACTAGTAATATTGTCTTGCTCTGTCCAATACTTTCTAGGTTGCTGATAATGAGACTCCCATAATTTTCAATAGATGAGGTTCAAGTTGGATAGCCAAGATGATGCAACCAGACAAGCTTGCACCCATGTTTTCAAGTCTGCTCTGCGACAGTATCGGTATAACTTGAGGAAAACTCACTTTGAAGGCAAGGCTAACAGTGAACTTGCCCAAACATCTCTAGTGGAAAATATATCGGATGAAGACTGGAGAGGCCTCGTTAAACACTGGTCCGATCCGAAGTATTAGGTACATTATATATATGTGATCAGATCACATGTTGAAGTCCTATTTACGCATGTGCCACACAAATCTATCTTCTTATAGGTGAACTGTTCAAAGAACAAGGCCAACCGTATGAAAGTGAAATTCCAACAGACGACAGGATCTCGTAGCTATATTGCACACTGGAGGCTCTTGTAATTAGCTGTTGTTTCACTCTTTTCGCTGTACCATATTATCAGATCTATATTGACTTGTTCCAAATGCAGAGGAAAGCCCGCAAGGACCAAAAAGTACCTGAACCAAATGTTGTGGAAATCTTCAAGGACTGTCACACCAGCAAGACGAAGGGCATGACTACACCAGTCAAAGCCGCTGTTGTAAGTCCTTAATCCTCATGCCTTTTAACTACTACTTACTCTGACTCGTGCCTTGAACTGCATGGTTTGCAGCCAATGTCTATTACTCTTTTCAATTTTATACACAATTGTCTTAGCGTATCATTGCACCTTACAAGGTTTAAAAGAGAGGAGTGATGTTCCTTTGATCTTGACCTGTAATCTAGTTCCGTGCTTGTAACATCCCAAATATTCAATTTGGAATGTTATACATAGATCATTCATGCATATCATACTTTATTGCATATTCGTTTCGCGATCCTCGAAATTCTAAGCAACTCAAGGACCCTCGGAGAGAGTTGGGGATTTCACTGTTTTCATATTTGAATTTTATCAAATATCGAAACGAGGATCAATTTGTTTTATTATTTTTCTCTCCAAAAATATTTCATATAAAAAATATATGAGAGGGGATAATATGACTTCCCCAAAAACAATGAAATATTGGAGGAAAATATTAAAAACAAATAAATATTTTATTTGGGATTTTATTGCCATTTTATTTGCATAGGAAAAATACGCGTTTTTCAAAATTGCATTTTAGGCCCAAATAAATTTTCACCTTGTCCGGTAGATTTTTAGAGGACAGGGAAAATTTATTTCGGAATTTTTGGCGTCCGTTTAGTATTTATTTTTGGTGTTTTTTTGCGCGGAATTTTTTTTTAAGTTTTCCGCCGAACCGAACTGGGCAGAGGCCCAGTTGGCCAGCCGCGCCAGCCCACCCCTCGCCCAGACCGACTAGGACCGAGTCCGGTCGGCGCACGCCGCCGCCGCCGAGTCTGGGGAGGACTCCTCCTCCCCCGGCCCCTTGCCCAAGCCGCCGCCTCGCCCGGCCCTTTAAAGGCCGAGCCGATCCCCGCCTCGACCCCCACACCACCACCGCCGCCAGCCCCGCCGCCCCGAGCCGCAGCGCCGCCCCGCCGCCGCTGCAGCTCCGCCCGCACCGTCACCGCGCCAGCCGCCGCCGCCGCCGCCGACTTCGCCAGAGCCGCCGCCGTTTTTTTTCTCTCGTCGGTTTATTTCGGTAAACCCTAGATCTAGATCCGGCTTTTTTTAAAATTCCGGTTTATTCTTTTAGAATGGTTTTTCCCGTCGGTTTATTTATTTAGCGAACGCCTGTGCGTTCGTTCGTTTTACCGAACAGTTTTCACCCGTTACCCGCAGACAGCGAACGTTCGTTCGTTAGCCTGTTCGTCAGTTTTCCTTTTTCTCGAATTTTTCGCGATTATTCTCGATCGTGATTTCTGATCTGATTTTCGTTTTAGTTTAACTTTTCGCTCGTTTATCGGAATCAGGCGATTCAAGCACCTAGATCTTTGTCTCGAAGCCCTCTTTCCGTTTAACCAACTTGAACAAGATTTTGGTACCGTAAAATTTGACTTTAGTCCAGATTAGTAAACGAATCTTGTTTCTTTCACAGTTTGAGTTTCGTTGGTCCGTTTGATTTGATTCTTTTTGCAAACCGGAGTTCTTAAGTTGAACTTTTTGGTTAGATCTTCTTATTTGAATTTTACCCGTGCATCTTTGCTTGATTGCTTATGTATGCTATTGTTTGTTTGCGATAGAATTCCCGGAGTGCGAAGCGTGCTACTACGAGTCTCTAGGTTTTGCGGATCATCAGCAAGGCAAGTAACACCTTGATCATATCCCATTATTACCCAGTTTTTATGCATTAGCTCCAATCCTCAAACACTGCATGAGTAGGATGTGATTAATTTGTGGGTATTGGGAAGTAGTTGATGAGGTAGAACCTATTGCCCTGTTATTATCAAACCCTTGGGAGTTACTTCTACGTATTGCTTATATTGCTATGCAATGCTCGTTGACGTGGTTTGGGTGAGTGAATCCATGACAGATGTGAGATTGTTAATTAATGGTTCAATTAAGGTGGCAACTTTAATACACATCTGGGTGGATTGCTTGTCGGGCACCTGGAGAATACAGTGTTGTCCTAGGATATCCCGGAGTACCCGTGTGATAATCCTAAGGTCCGCCACCCAGGCTCAAAGGGAATTGAGATATTTCATGCTAGAAACTTCCGTGTGCAGCCACAAGCTATTATGGGCTCTAGCATAGTTGAGTAAGTTGCATGACCTCTTCCAGTGGTAGGCTAGCAGATGTAGAGGGATGTAGGTTGGTACTGTCTACCCGGGGTTAGAGTTAATGCTTCTGAAAGACTGTGTCTCGGTCATCCGTTTCTCAAACACCATGTAGTGCGAGAAATCCAACGGAGGCGATCGAGTCTTGTGGGGAAAAGTGCACAAACCTCTGCAGAGTGTACAATCTAATCATGGTTAGCCGTGTCCCCGGTTATGGACATCTTGAGTATCTAGTACTTGGATTATCATATGTATCTCATCACTCTAATTTAATATTGTTGGGTTGATAATTACTTTTTAATTGGGATTGAGTTGGAGGAACCTTCTCAATGATGTTTCAACTACCATGATAGTTAAAATAAAACTTATTCCTTTGTTGTAGGGAAAAATTGGCTTCTCGCAAAACTATAACCATAGAGCCTTTCCACCAGCCAAATATGCATGTAGTGATAGCATTATTCTGTTCTTGCTCTACTGTGTTATATTGCCAGCATATTCCATGTGCTGACCCGTTTTCGGGCTGCAACGTGTTATGTTGCAGACTTTTCAGACGAGGAGTAAGGTTCGTTAGGTCGTTGTCGTGCAGCTCAGCTATGCCGTTGGAGTTGATGGACTCACTTTATCTTCCAAGCCTTCCGCTGTTATCGTATTAGATGGCCTTATGCCATATTTATTGTAATAAGTTCTCTTTTGAGACATTCGATGTAATAAGTGTGTGATTGCTACTCTGTTATAAATCCTTCGAGTACTGTGTGTGTCAGCATTGCCGATCCAGGGATGATACAGAAGCACAGAGACTTGACCGTTTGAGGTCAGGTCGCTACAAGATGGTATCAGAGCACAAGTTGAGTGTAGGACACGACCACTAAGATAAGCCATAGGTCACTCTTCTCTACTCATTTCGGATTCCTCTCCATTTTCTACTCTTAGGATGGCGGATTCGAGGAACAAGTTTGCACAACCGGATGAAGACACACCCTTTGGACGCCACTTGAAGGAAGTCACTAGGTACCTGAACATCGGAATACCAAGCTTCACCGGGACCTACAACGCCACTTTACCAGAAGAGGAGCGCTGGATGGTTCGAGTTCAAGTTCCAGGAAGGACGTTCGCGCCAATCACTGAGCCCATAGAGTTTTCCTTTGATGCACCAACCTGGAGTCTAGGCAAGAGCATGGCAGCCCACATTGCCATGGGACGTATTGGAGAAGTCTACAGCAAGGATCTCAAGGACACTATCTACCAGATATGTGGGCGCCGAGATGAGCAATGGGAGATGATCAGCACCAAGAAGGACAGATCCATTGCAGCTTTCATCCAGGAGTTAAACCAGCACATCCGACGCCAGGAGAATCAGATGTGCGCAGACATGATAGATTTGAAGAAGGAGAAGACAAGGATCACCGAGCTGGAAGAAGAACTCAAGTCTACACGTGATGGATATGAGGAGGAAATTGCAACACTATTGGAGAAGAATGACGACCTGATAAAGAAGATCGGAGTATTCATGGGAGACCCCGCGCCAGGAGGAGAGGACGACGATTCCACTTGCCCAGAGAACTACATCATCATCGACGACACCGAGTCCGACCCCAGTGAAGATGACTTTGAAGACGAAGCTGGAGTAGACATCATGGAGTCGTCCACCGATCAAAATTTCTAGGTGACCACCAAATGATTAGTAGTATTACCCCCATGTATATAGTAGTAGTTTGAGCACTTTTAACGATAGTTCTAGACCGTTTGTATGCCCTTGCTTGATTGATTGAGTGATATGATTGTGTTTGTCTCATGTGCATATGGGTAGTGCTTTCTCACTAGACCCCTTTTCTATTCTAATCTCTCCCCTCTAAACCCATCAGATGCCTCCGAGACGTGACACCGGATTTGTCTTCCCACCGGAGATCACCCAGTTGATCCAGCAGCAGAATGCCTTGATGCAGATATTAGTCCAGAACCAAGGCAACAACAACAACAACCCGCCTCCAATTGACAACTTACATCGCTTTCTGAGGTTGCAGTCGCCGGTGTTTTCCAATAGCACCGAGCCTATAGTTGCTGATGATTGGCTACGCCTTATTGGAAGGGAGTTGACCACCGCATGTTGCACAGATGCTGAGAAGGTGCGTTTTGCCGCACATCAATTGGATGGACCAGCAGCCTCATGGTGGGAGAATTATACGGCCACTTTCCCCATAGCCAACGTCACTTGGGATCAGTTCAGCAAGCTTTCCGCACAGCCCATGTCTCAACTGGAGCTATGAGTATGAAGAAGCGTGAATTTCGCAACTTACGCCAGGGGAACCGTACTGTAGCTCAGTACGTGGATGAGTTTAGCAAGTTATCTCGCTATGCCCCTGATGATGTGGCCACAGATGCCGCGAAGCAGGAGAAGTTTATGGAAGGGCTGAACGATGAGATGAGCATGCAGTTGATGGTGGCAACATTCAACAACTACCAGGAGTTGGTAGATAAGGCTCTTATGATTGAAGGGAAGCAGCAGCAGATTGAGAGCCGTAAGAGGAAGTATGGACTAGGAAGATACAACTCAGGAGCTCAGCAGAAGCCTCGTCTAACCCCGAACTCGGGAGGACTTGTTCATAACCATGGAGGTCATAACCACAACGGAGGAAGTTCGCATAACCACAATGGTTCCAAGAATGGGACTGGGAACGGAACAAGCAACAATCAGAACCGCTCCAATCCAGCCACACCCGCCAAGAGAGACCTAAGTCACATTACTTGCTTCAAGTGCAGGAAGACTGGACACTATGCCACGGAGTGCCCTGAAGCAAAGAATGGAAACGGTAATGGGAGTGCTGGGAAGAAGCCCAATCCATTCAACAAAGGACAAGTGAACCACGTTAACGTGGAGGAGGTTGAAGAGCAGCCAGACGCGGTTATCGGTAAGTTTTTGGTTAAGTCTTTTACCGCCCCTGTTCTTTTTGATACTGGTGCATCACATTCATACATATCAAGGGGATTCGTGGACAAGTTTAAACTACCAACCCAAGCCCTTAGGACCCCTCTGTTAGTAAGTTCACCTGGAGCAGAGTATATGGCTAGCCGATTGTGCGACCGGATACCCTTAACCATTTGTAGCCATGTTTTCCCGTCAGACCTAATAATTTTGGAGTCACAAGGATTGGATGTGATATTAGGCATGGACTGGATGTAAAACTATGGAGGAAGCATTAACTGTGCTAGTAAGTCGATTTATCTCACCACCCCAGAGGGAAAAAGGATCAAGTATGTATCCAGGCATACGACAAGGAGAACCCAAGTAAATTCCCTCTCAGGAGTTGTTCAAGAAGAAGTGCCTGTTGTAAAGGATTACCCAGATGTATTTCCAGAGGAATTACCAGGCATGCCACCAGATCGGGACATCGAGTTTTTGATAGAACTATTGCCAGGCACCGGGCCTATATCGAAGAGACCATACCGGATGCCCGCAAATGATCTGGAGGAGATTAAGAAGCAGATCAAGGAGTTATTGGAGAAAGGTTACATCCGACGAAGTTCATAACCGTGGGGAGCCCCACTGCTCTTGGTTGAGAAGAAGGATGGATCATTGAGGATGGTGGTTGATTATCGGGCATTGAATGAGGTGACGATCAAGAACAAATACCCACTACCGATGATCAATGATTTGTTTGACCAGCTGCAAGGAGCTAAGGTGTTTTCGAAGATCGATCTACGATCAGGATATCACCAGCTGAAGATCCGGGAGAAGGATATACCTAAAACCGCATTTACCACAAGGTACGGGTTATATGAGTACACGGTCATGTCATTTGGACTGACTAACGCCCTTGCCTATTTCATGAGCATGATGAACAAGGTGTTCATGGAATATTTGGATAAGTTTGTTGTGGTGTTCATTGATGATATAATGGTATACTCGAAGAATGAAGAGGAGCACAAGGAGCATTTGCGTTTAGTTCTCGAGAAACTCAGGGAACATCAGTTGTATTCCAAGTTCAGCAAATGTGAGTTTTGGTTGAAGGAAGTTGGATTCCTTGGACATGTTATATCAGGAGAAGGTATAGCAGTAGACCCCACCAAGGTTCAGTCAGTCACTGAATGGTTGGCACCCACTTTAGTTAGCGAGATCCGCGGTTTTCTTGGACTCGCAGGATACTATTGGAGATTCATTGAGAATTTTTCCAAGATTGCGAAGCCAATGACGGAGTTATTGAAGAAGGATACCAAATTTAAATGGACGGAAGAATGTGAGGCGAGTTTTCAGGAGTTAAAGAAATGTATGACTATAGCCCCAGTGCTGATTCTGCCGGATATACGCAAGGAATTCCATGTGTATTGTGACGCCTCTCGCGTAGGACTTGGAAGTGTGCTTATGCAGGACGGAAGAGTTGTTTCGTATGCCTCACGACAACTAAAACCGCACGAATTGAATTATGCCACGCATGATTTGGAGTTAGGAGCTGTAGTGCATGCACTCAAGACTTGGAAACATTACCTTATTGGAAACCATGGTGATGTGTACACTGATCATAAGAGTTTGAAGTACATTTTCACACAGAAAGAGCTGAACCTTAGGCAGAGGAGATGGTTGGAGCTTATAAAGGATTATGACATGAAGCTTCACTATCATCCAGGCAAGGCCAATGTCGTAGCAGGCGCTTTGAGCCGGAAGAGTTATGCTAACACCCTCGTAAGCACAGGATTGCCAAAGGAGTTAGCAGAGGATCTCAGGGAACTTCGATTGGAGATTGTTCCTAGAGGTTTTGTTGCAACAATGGAAGTTCAGTCTACATTGTTAGGAAAGATTCGAGAAGCTCAGAAGGATGACAAAGAGATTGCCGAGATAAAAGAGAGAATGAGCAAAGGAAAGGCGAAAGGTTTTCGTGAGGATGAGCACGACACCTTATGGTTTGAGGACCGTGTTTATGTGCCCAATAACACAGAGATCAGGAAGTTAATACTTCAGGAGGCTCATGACTCACCATACTCGATACACCCTGGAAACACCAAGATGTATTTGGATTTGAAGGAACGTTTCTGGTGGACTGGTATGAAGAAGGATATTGCCGAGTATGTAGCCGTATGTGATGTATGTCAGAGAGCGAAGGCGAAACATCAAAAGCCAGCAGGATTGTTACAGCCAATGCCGATACCCGAATGGAAGTGGGATAAGCTTGGCGTGGATTCCATCACCGGATTGCCCAGGACCAAATCAGGATATGATTCTATATGGGTAGTAGTTGATCGCTTGACCAAAGTGGCTCACTTTATCCCAGTGAAAACCACCTATACAAGTGCAAAGTTGGCCAAGATATACATGACCAGGATTGTATGTCTGCATGGAGTTCCAAGGACCATCATATCAGATAGAGGAACACAGTTTACCTCAAAGTTTTGGCATCAGCTGCACCAGACTTTGGGTACAAGGCTAGAGTTCAGTACAACATTCCATCCGCAGACAGATGGACAGACCAAGAGAGTCAACCAGATTCTGGAGGACATGTTGAGAGCTTGTGCGTTGGATTATGGATCTAGTTGGGATGACAATTTACCCTACGCGGAGTTCTCATACAACAATAGCTACCAGGCCAGTTTGAAGATGGCACCGTTCGAAGCCCTGTATGGTAGGAGATGTCGAACACCGTTGATGTGGGATGAAGTTGGAGACCGACAGTTGTTTGGACCAGATTTGATCAAGGAGTCTGAAGAGAAGGTTAAGTTGATTCGAGATAGACTGAAGGTAGCTCAGTCCAGGCAGAAGAGTTATGCAGATTCGAAACGCAATGAAGTAACCTATGAAATTGGAGACAGAGCATATCTGCGAGTGTCACCTCTGCGAGGAGTGAAACGTTTTGGAGTTAAGGGAAAGTTAGCCCGAGATTTGTAGGACCATACCGAATTTTGGAACGTATGGGAGAGGTTGCCTACAAGTTGGAGTTACCTGAAGGACTGTCGGGAGTTCATGATGTGTTTCATGTTTCATAGTTGAAGAAGTGCCATGCTGAGATGACCGATATACTGCTAAGAGATACAGTGCCCTTGGAAGCGATTCAGTTGGACAGTGATCTGACCTATGAGGAGAAGCCAGTCAGGGTTCTTGAATTTGCCAGCCGAGTCACCCGCAACAAGGTTATCAAGTTTTGCAAAGTTCAGTGGAGCCACCATACCGAGGATGAAGCCACCTGGGAACGAGAGGATGATCTTCACAAGGACCACCCACACCTTTTTTCTAGCCAACCCGAATCTCGAGGGCGAGATTCATCTTAAGGGGGGTAGGTTTGTAACATCCCAAATTTCAATTTGGAATGTTATACATAGATCATTCATGCATATCATATTTCATTGCATATTCGTTTCGCGATCCTCGAAATTCTAAGCAACTCAAGGACCCTCGGAGAGAGTTGGGGATTTCACTGTTTTCATATTTGAATTTTATCACATATCGAAACGAGGATCAATTTGTTTTATTATTTTTCTCTCTGAAAATATTTCATATAAAAAAATATATGAGAGGGGATAATATGACTTCCCCAAAAACAATGAAATATTGGAGGAAAAAAATTAAAAACAAAAATATATTTTATTTGGGATTTTATTGCCATTTTATTTGCATAGGAAAAATACGCGTTTTTCAAAATTGCATTTTCGGCCCAAATAAATGTTCACCTTGTCCGGTAGATTTTTAGAGGACGGGAAAATTTATTTCGGTATTTTTGGCGTCCGTTTAGTATTTATTTTTGGCGTTTTTCTGCGCGGAATTTACTTAATCAAAAGTTTTCCGCCGGACCGAACTGGGCCCTGGCCCAGTTGGCCAGCTGCGCCAGCCACCCCTCGCCCCGACCGACTCCGACCGGAGTCCGGCCGGCGTACGCCGCTGCCACCGAGTCCTGGGAGGACTCCTCCTCCCCCGGCCCTTGCCCAAGCCGCCGCCTCGCCCGGCCCTTTAAAGGCCGAGCCGACCCCCGCCTCGACCCCCACACCACCACCGCCGCCAGCCCCGCCGCCACGAGCCGCCGCGCCGCCCCGCCGCCGCAGCTCCGTCACCGCCGCTGCAGCCCGCCGCCGCCGCAGCTCTGCGCCGCCGCAGCTCCGCCCGCACCGCCGCTGCGCCAGCCGACGCCGCCGCCGCCTACTTCGCCGGAGCCGCCGCCGTTTTTTTTCTCTCGTCGGTTTATTTCGGTAACCCTAGATCTAGATCCGGCTTTTTAAAAAAATTCCGGTTTATTCTTTTAGAACGGTTTTTCTCGTCGGTTTATTTATTTAGCGAACGCCTGTTCATTCGTTCGTTTTACCGAACGGTTTTCACCCGTTACCCGCAGAAAGCGAACGTTCGTTCGTTAGCCTGTTCGTCAGTTTTTCTTTTTCTCGGATTTTTCGCGCTTATTCTCGATCGTGATTTCTGATCCGATTTTCGTTTTAGTTTAACTTTTCGCTCGTTTATCGGAATCAGGCGATTCAAGCGCCTAGATCTTCGTCTCGAAGCCCTCTTTCTGTTTAACCAACTTGAACAAGATTTTGGTACCGTAAAATTTGACTTTAGTCCAGATTAGTAAATGAATCTTGTTTCTTTTGCAGTTTGAGTTTCGTTGCTCCGTTTGATTTGATTCTTTTTGCAAACCGGAGTTCTTAAGTTGAAATTTCTGGTTAGATCTTCTTATTTGAATTTTACCCATGCATCTTTGCTTGATTGCTTATGTATGCTATTGTTTGTTTGCGATAGAATTCCCGGAGTGCGAAGCGTGCTACTATGAGTCTCTAGGTTTTGCGGATCATCAGCAAGGCAAGTAACACTTTGATCATATCCCATTATTACCCAGTTTTTATGCATTAGCTCCAATCCTCAAACACTGCATGAGTAGGATGTGATTAATTTGTGGGTATTGGGAAGTAGTTGATGAGGTAGAACCTATTGCCCTGTTATTATCAAACCCTTGGGAGCTACTTCTACGTATTGCTTATATCGCTATGCTATGCTTGTAGACGTGGTTTGGGTGAGTGAATCCATGACAGATATCAGATTGTTAATTAATGGTTCAACTTAAGGTGGCAACTTTAATACACATCTGGGTGGATTACTTGTCGGGCACCTGGAGAATCCAGTGTTGTCCTAGGATATCCCGGAGTACCCGTGTGATAATCCTAAGGTCCGCCACCCAGGCTCAAAGGGAACTGAGATATTTCATGCTAGAAACTTTCATGTGCAGCCACAAGCTATTATGGGCTCTAGCGTAGTTGAGTAAGTTGCATGACCTCTTCCAGTGGTAGGCTAGCAGATGTAGAGGGATGTAGGTTGGTACTGTCTACCCGGGGTTAGAGTTAATGCTTCTGAAAGACTGTGTCTCGGTCATCCGTTTCTCAAACACCATGTAGTGCGAGAAATCCAACGGAGGCGATCGAGTCTTGTGGGGAAAAGTGCGCAAACCTCTGCAGAGTGTACAATTTCATCATGGTTAGCCGTGTCCCCGGTTATGGACATCTTGAGTATCTAGTACTTGGATTATCATATGTATCTCATCACTCTAATTTAATATTGTTGGGTTGATAATTACTTTTTAATTGGGATTGAGTTGGAGGAACCTTCTCAATGATGTTTTAACTACCATGATAGTTAAAATAAAACTTATTCCTTTGTTGTAGGGAAAAATTGGCTTTTTGCAAAACTATAACCATAGAGCCTTTCCCCCAGCCAAATATGCATGTAGTGATAGCATTATTCTGTTCTTGCTCTACTGTGTTATATTGCCAGCATATTCCATGTGCTGACCCGTTTTCGGGCTACAACGTATTATGTTGCAGACTTTTCAGACGAGGAGTAAGGTTCGTTAGGTCGTTGTCGTGCAGCTCAGCTATGCCGTTGGAGTTGATGGACGCACTTTATCTTCCAAGCCTTCCGATGTTATCGTATTAGATGGCCTTATGCCATATTTATTGTAATAAGTTCTCTTTTGAGATATTCGATGTAATAAGTGTGTGATTGCTACTCTGTTATAAATCCTTCGAGTACTGTGTGTGTCAGCATTACCGATCCAGGGATGACACATAAGCACAGAGACTTGACCGTTTGAGGTCGGGTCGCTACAGTGCTGGACTTGCCCAAACAACGTTACAATTGCCTGTTTGTCTGTTTTCAGTTGTTTTGTGATATGAATGATGTCATACTATGCTTACCGTATTATAAACTTTGTCTCTTTATCCTTAGCTATCAATACAATGTGAAGAAATAGACAATACATTAGCCATGGTACATGGTCATATGTTTGGAACCAGGTTTTATTATGTACTTTGCAGTAAAATACAACTAATATTTTACATGGGTTCGCCAGAATAAGTTTTGTATATAGACCAAAGCTATTTTGTTTGGTTTTGCTGCCTCCTTAATATCTTCTGTTCTGGTACTACTAATGTAAAAACTCAACTTTTCAGGAAGCAATGGAAAAAATGGTGGAACCGCCACCTTCTGAAGGTGGCGAGGCAACTATAACTGCAATGTCAGCTCTTGCTGCAGTGGGTCAGTACCTGTCCACTAATAGTGTCAAAAGCACGTTCCTGCGTAATACTGGGTTGGTTGTTAAGGCAATCTCGTCCAAACTGCCTCATGATCAAGATATGCAAGCTCAAAACAATGTTATATCTGCGCTCCAGACACAAGTCTGTTCCTTAATAGAGACCCTTTGTGAAACAAGGATAGGCATTGTTCGATGTCGTCAAGATATGCATGGTTTTGAAACCAGACTATCAGACATTTGCTATGTTGTTCAGGAGCCTAGGAGAAATGAAGGCGAAGGTTATGGTGCTCCATCGGACAATACAGCATGAAAACGTAACAGTCAGGTCAAATGAACTGAGCTTCTGAACTTCTGGTGATGCATTTATCTGCCAGACTATTAACTTTTATGCCAACCTTCCTTTTGTTTTATAGTTGTATTTTTTTTTTGTTGCGATATAGATTTGTTCTTAACGTCCAGCCACCGGCTGAAGAAAACAGCAAGCCATTTTTGTATAGTGTAGGGTGTTCCCTATATTTGCACTGGTGGCGATCTTTGATGCCCAGTGGATGTAATCTATGCAATCGCCTTAATAGCCTAGCGTTAGTTTCGGGCTTATTTATTTCCTAGTCTTCTTTTTCCCTGGTTTGCTAGTGGCCACAACAACCATGGGCCATATACGGACCGTGGTAGCCTTGACCCTGCTATAGGTCGTAGGATCCATGGGCCTCCTACGCGCCGTCTTTAAATGTGCCTCCAACACGGCCGAAGAATCGGTGAGCCTCGGGCCGTCGGATAAATGGGTCTACATGGGCCGTAAGCGGGCATAATTAGTATCGGCCCAGCACGGTAACGGGCCGTTAACAGGCCGGAGGACAGCAAAGGCTTAATTCTGTCATAGGCATAACGGGTCGTTAATGGGCCAGAATATAGGACGGGCTGGAAACGGCGCAATGGGTTAACAGGCCAGAAACGGGCCGATTCTTGCCACGGGCCGAATTTGGCCCATTATGGGAATAGGCCAGTAACAGGCCGGAAGTAATCGAGGGCCGGAAAGGAGCCCAAGAACGTATGGGCCGTCAGTAGGCCGAAAGCTAACACGAGCTGGAAACGGCCCATGTGAATCATGGGCCGTTAACGGGTACAAAGAAATTTACTGTTCATTACGGGCTAGAGTCAGCGTGGGCCTCTAAACGGCCTAAAGATACGAAGGCCTCATATGGGCCGAAAGACGTCGTGGGCCATACATGGGCCGAAAGTGAAACGGGTTGGTGTTATATTCGACGGCCCACATGACGTTGTTGGGCCGATTTCGTGCAGGCCCTGACGGGCCGTGATTTACCGGGCCGTAAAATGGGCTATTTGCGAAGAGATAGTTAACGGGCTTTTCATGGGCCAGCCCGCTATCTTTTGACCAAGTCAAACGGGTCGGCCTTTGTAAGCTAAATGGGCCAGTGGTGGGCCGTCGCACGTGTTGACATATCATAGGCGCCTATCTGACCCAATGACGAGCTGACACGTGTTTCCTCCGGCCAATCAGAATTTTACACGTGGAAATTTCCCATTGGTCCGGGCTGTTAACGGGTTATCGGATCCAAAATGGAACCCGATAGCTTAACGGCGTCCCGTTACAGTGGATGCCACGTGTCGGTCACCTTTGACGAAAGCACTTCTATGACACGCGATTTATCGTCATGGAAGTGGACACTTCCGTGATGATAATTTTGGTAATGTCATGGAACACTTCTACGACGGCACAGGTATGACTATCTTGATTCTGTCATAAAATTGTCATGGATGTACATGCATGACAGAAAACGTGACCTACTATGACAAACACGTATCATCACGGAAGTGTATTTTTTTGAAGTGACCTAACTGTGTATTTCAATGAATTTAACGCATGTCATGACCCATCCTACCCATCTCTGGTCGAATCCAATCTTGTGAAGGGCTCCTTCCAAAAATCCCCAGTCCACTCGGTCGTAGGCTTTTGCTAGGTCGAGCTTATATGCACAATAGTTATCTCTCTGGTTTTTGCTATGCTGGATCCTGTGGAAGCACTCAAACACGATGAGCGCGTTATCCGTGATCACACGCCTTGGGATGAAAGCACTTTGGGTTTCTGAAATTAGCTCATCTAACATGGGCCGGAGACGTTTACTAAAATCTTCGAGATAACCTTGTAGATTACGTTATAAAGACTGATTGGGCGATAATCTCTGATACTTTCTGGATCCGCTCCCTTTGGAATCAGCACAATTACTGTCTCATTTACCCCTTCTGGCATAATCCCATCTTCAAAGAATTTTATTACTGCATCAGTAACCTCATCCTTCATCACCTCCCAATTCCGTTGGAAAAAGCGTGCTGGAATGCTGTCCGGCCCTGATACGTCTCCAACGTATCTATAATTTTTGATGTATTCATGCCATGTTTATAATATTTCTACATGATTTTCGTATGATTTGATTAGAACTAACCCGGACTGACGCTGTTTTCAGCAGAACAACTGTGGTGTTGTTTTTGTGCAGAAATAAAAGTTCTCGGAATGCGCTGACAATTGACGGAGATTTTTTCTGGAAAATATAAAAAATACTGGAAGGAAGAGTTACCGGAGGGGAGTCCCATGGGCTCCACGAGGGTGGAGGGCGCACCCCTGTGCCTCATGGACTTCCTGTGGGGGCCCCTGACTTGTTCTCGACGCCAACCTCTCCTATAAATCCCCAAACCCCTGGAAATAACCTAGATCAGGAGTTCCGCCGCCGCAAGCCTCTGTAGCCACCAAAAACCAATCGGGACCCTATTCCAGCACCCTGCCAGAGGGGGGATCCATCACCGGTGGCCAGCTTCATCATCCCGGCGCTCTCCATGACGAGGAGGGAGTAGTTCACCCTCGGGGCTGAGGGTATGTACCAGTAGTTATGTGTTTGATCTCTCTCTCTCTCTCTATCTCTCTCTCTCTCTCGTGTTCTTGATATGGCACGATCTGGATGTATCGCAAGCTTTGCTATTATAGTTGGATCTTATGATGCTTCTCCCCCTCTATCTTCTTGTAATGGATTGAGTTTTCCCTTTGAAGTTATCTTATCAGATTGAGTCTTTAAGGATTTGAGAACACTTGATGAATGTCTTGCGTGGGATACCCGTGGTGACAATGGGGTATTCTATTGACTTATTTGATGTATGTTTTGGTGATCAACTTGCGGGTTCCGTGACCTTGGGAACTTATGCATAGGGGTTGGCACACATTTTCGTCTTGACTCTCCGGTAGAAACTTTGGGGCACTCTTTGAAATTCTTTGTGTTGGTTGAATAGATGAATCTGAGATTGTGTGATGCATATCATATAATCATACCCACGGATACTTGAGGTGACATTGGAGTATCTAGGTGACATTAGGGTTTTGGTTGATTTCTGTCTTAAGGTGTTATTTGATACGTCTCCAACGTATCTATAATTTTTGATTGTTCCATGCTATTATATTATCTGTTTTGGATGTTTGTGGGCTTTATTAAACACTTTTATATTATTTTTGGGACTAACTTATTAACCCAGAGCCCAGTGCCAGTTTCTGTTTTTTCCCTTGTTTCAGTGTTTCGCAGAAAAGGAATATCAAACGGAGTCCAAACGGAATGAAACCTTCGGGAAAGTTATTTTTGGAACGGAAGCAATCCAGGGGACTTGGAGTGCACGTTAGGGAATCAACAAGGAGGGCACGAGGCAGGGGGGCGCGCCCACCCCCCTGGGCGCGCCCTCCACCCTCGTGGGCCCCTCGTGGCTCCCCTGACGTATTTCTTCCTCCTATATATATACCAATATACCCTAAAACCATCGGGGAACAGAATAGATCGGGAGTTCCGCCGCCGCAAGCCTCTATAGCCACCAAAAACCAATCGGGACCCTGTTCCGGCACCCTGCCGGAGGGGGGATCCCTCACCGGTGGCCATCTTCATCATCCCGGCGCTCTCCATGACGAGGGGCGAGTAGTTCACCCTCGGGGCTGACGGTATGTACCAGTAGCTATGTGTTTGATCTCTCTCTCTCTCTCTCGTGTTCTTGAGGTGGTACGATCTTGATGTATCGCGAGCTTTGCTATTATAGTTGGATCTTCTCCCCCTCTACTCTCTTGTAATGGATTGAGTTTTCCCTTTGAAGTTATCTTATCGGATTGAGTCTTTAAGGATTTGAGAACACTTGATGTATGTCTTGCGTGGGATACCCGTGGTGACAATGGGGTATTCTATTGATTCACTTGATGTATGTTTTGGTGATCAACTTGCGGGTTCCGTGACCTTGGGAATCTATGCATAGGGGTTGGCACACGTTTTCGTCTTGACTCTCCGGTAGAAACTTTGGGGCACTCTTTGAAGTACTTTGTGTTGGTTGAATAGATGAATCTGAGATTGTGTGATGCATATCATATATAATCATACCCACGGATACCTGAGGTGACATTGGAGTATCTAGGTGACATTAGGGTTTTGCTTGATTTGTGTCTTAAGGTGTTATTTTAGTATGAACTCTATGATAGATCGAACGAAAATCATAGCTTCATGTTATTTTACTACGGACTCTTGAATAGATAGATCAGAAAGGATAACTTTGAGGTGGTTTCGTACCCTACCATAATCTCTTTGTTTGTTCTCCGCTATTAGAGTCTTTGGAGTGACTCTTTGTTGCATGTTGAGGGATAGTTATATGATCCAATTATGTTATTATTGTTGAGAGAACTTGCACTAGTGAAAGTATGAACCCTAGGCCTTGTTTCCTAGCATTGCAATAGTGTTTACGCTCACTTTTATCGCTTGCTACCTTGCTGTTTTTATATTTTCATATTACAAAAACCTATATCTACCATCCATATTGCACTTGTATCACCATCTCTTCGCCGAACTAGTGCACCTATACAAGTTACCATTGTATTGAGTGTGTTGGGGACACAAGAGACTCTTTGTTATTTGGTTGCAGGGTTGCTCGAGAGAGACCATCTTCATCCCACGCCTCCCACGGATTGATAAACCTTAGGTCCTCCACTTGAGGGAAATTTGCTACTTTCCTACAAACCTCTGCACTTGGAGGCCCAACAACGTCTACAAGAAGAAGGTTGGGTAGTAGACATCAAGCTCTTTTCTGGCGCCGTTGCCGGGGAGGCTAGGTAAGCGGCACTCACACCCCGTCAACTAAGCTCTTTTCTGGCGCCGTTGCCGGGGAGGTGAGTGCTTGAAGGTATATCTTTAGATCTTGCAATCGAATCTTTTAGTTTCTTGTTTTATCACTAGTTTAGTTTATAAAAGAAAACTACGAAAAAATGGAATTAAGGGTGCCTCATATGCTTCATCTTTTTAATATCTTTCATGAAAATGATGGGAAGGAAAATTGTGCTCAAGTACTAGAAGAAGAATTACATAGAATGCTTGGCATAAAATATGTGAATAATGAGCATGATTGCAATGTTGTTAGTATGAATTCCTTGAATACCCATGTTGCTAATGATATGCAAAGCCACAAGCTTGGGGATGCTATGTTTGATGAAGATGATATGTTTAGTCCCCCAAGTTTTGATGAGCAAATTTATTATGATGAAAGCATGCCTTCTATTTATGATGATTATTGTGATGACACGTATGCTATAAAGAATAAAGATAACCATGAAACTTGTCATCATGATTTTAATTTTCAATTGGATTATGCTTCACATGATAGTTATTTTGTTGAGTTTGCTCCCACTACTATTGATGAGAATAAATTTGCTTATGTGGAGAGTAATAAAAGTTCTATGCTTGTGCATCATGAAAATAGTGCTTTATGTGATAGTTATATTGTTGAATTCATTCATGATGCTACTGAAAATTATTATGAGGGAGGAACATATGCTTGTAGGAACTGCAATAATATCAAGTTTCCTCTCTATGTGCTTAAAGTTTTGAAGTTATGCTTGTTTTGCCTTCCTATGCTAGATGATTATTGTTCCCATAAGTTGTTTGCTCACAAAATCCCTATAAATAGGAAGTGGGTTAGACTTAAATGTGCTAGTCATATTCTTTATGATGCTCTCTTTATGTTTCAATTCTTATATTTTATGTCAGCATCATTGAAATCATCATGCCTAGCTAGGGGCGTTAAACGATAGCGCTTGTTGGGAGGCAACCCAATTTTATTTTAGTTTTTTTGCTTTTTGGTTCTGTTTAGGAATAAATAATCCATCTAGCTTCTGTTTAGATGTGGTTTTGTGTTTTAATTAGTGTTTGTGCCAAGTAAGACCTATAGGATCTTCTTGGATGATAGTTATTTGATCTTGCTGAAAATTCCAGAAACTTTCTGCTCACGAAAACAATTGTTAAAAATCACCAGAACGTGATAAAATACTGATTCCAATTGCAGCAGATCAATAATCAAATTATCTAGGTCTTCCTATTTTGGTAGAAGTTTTTGAGTTCCAGAAGTTTGCATTAGTTACAGATTACTACAGACTGTTCTCTTTTTGACAGATTCTGTTTTTCGTGTGTTGTTTGCTTATTTTGATGAATCTATGGCTAGTAAAATAGTTTATAAACCATAGAGAAGTTGTAATACAGTAGATTTAACACCAATAAAAATAAATAATGAGTTCATTACAGTACCTTGAAGTGGTGTTTTGTTTTCTTTCGCTAACGGAGCTTACGAGTTTTCT
This sequence comes from Aegilops tauschii subsp. strangulata, assembly GCF_002575655.3. Taxonomy (NCBI): domain Eukaryota; kingdom Viridiplantae; phylum Streptophyta; class Magnoliopsida; order Poales; family Poaceae; genus Aegilops; species Aegilops tauschii. The sequence continues at coordinate 495,921,511 of NC_053039.3, forward strand.
GTTGAGTTTTGTGTTGTGAAGTTTTCAAGTTTTGGGTAAAGATTCGATGGACTATGGAATAAGGAGTGGCAAGAGCCTAAGCTTGGGGATTCCCAAGGCACCCCAAGGTAATATTCAAGGATAACCAAGCGTCTAAGCTTGGGGATGCCCCGGAAGGCATCCCCTCTTTCGTCTTCGTTCATCGGTAACTTTACTTGGAGCTATATTTTTATTCACCACATGATATGTGTTTTGCTTGGAGCGTCATTTTATTTTATTTAGTTTTGCTTGCTGTTTGAATAAAATACCAAGATCTGAAATTCTTAAATGTTAGAGAGTCTTCACATGGTTACATAATTATTCGACTACTCATTGATCTTCACTTATATCTTTCGGAGTAGTTTGTCATTTGCTCTAGTGCATCACTTATATCCTTTTAGAGCACGGCGGTGGCTTTATTTTGAAGAAATATATGAACTCTCGTGCTTCACTTATATCATTTTGAGAGTCCTAAACAGCATGGTAATTTGCTTTGGTTATGAAACTAGTCCTAATATGATAGGCATCCAAGATGGGTATAATAAAAACTATCATATAAAGTGCATTGAATACTATGAGAAGTTTGATTCCTTATGATTGTTTTGAGATATGTGAATGGTAATATTAGAGTCATGCTAGTGAGTAGTTGTGAATTTGAGAAATACTTGTGTTAAAGTTTGTGATTCCCGTAGCATGCACGTATGGTGAACCGTTATGTGATGAAGTCGGAGCATGATTTATTTATTGATTGTCTTCCTTATGAGTGGCGGTCGGGGACGAGCGATGGTCTTTTCCTACCAATCTATACCCCTAGGAGCATGCGTGTAGTACTTTGTTTCGATAACTAATAGGTTTTTGCAATAAGTATGTGAGTTCTTTATGACTAATGTTGAGTCCATGGATTATACGCACTCCCACCTTTCCACCATTCCTAGCCTCTCTAATACCGCGCACCTTTCGCCGGTATCATACACCCACCATATACCTTCCTCAAAACAGCCACCATACCTACCTATCATGGCATTTCCATAGCCATTCCGAGATATATTGCCATGCAACTTACCACCGTTCCGTTTATTATGACACGCTTCATCATTGTCATATTGCTTTGCATGATCATGTAGTTGACATCGTATTCGTGGCAAAGCCACCGTTCATTATTTTCATACATGTCACTCTTAATTCATTGCACATCCTGGTACACCGCTGGAGGCATTCATATAGAGTCATATTTTGTTCAAAGTATCGAGTTGTAATTCTTGAGTTGTAAGTAAATAAAAGTGTGACGATCATCATTATTAGAGCGTTGTCCCAGTGAGGAAAGGATGATGGAGACTATGATTCCCCCACAAGTCGGGATGAGACTCCGTACGAAAAAAAAGAAAAAAAAGAGGCCATAAAAAAGAGAAAAGGCCCAAATAAAAAAATAAAAAAATTAGAGAAAAAGAGAGAAGGGGCAATGCTACTATCCTTTTACCACACTTGTGCTTCAAAGTAGCACCATGATCTTCATGATAGAGAGTCTCCTATGTTGTCACTTTCATATACTAATATGAAATTTTCATTATAGAACTTGGCTTGTATATTCCAATGATGGGCTTCCTCAAAATGCCCTAGGTCTTCGTGAGCAAGCGAGTTGGATGCACACCGACTTAGTTTCTTTTGATGAGCTTTCATACACTTATAGCTCTAGTGCATCCGTTGCATGGCAATCCCTACTCACTCACATTGATATCTATTTATGGGCATCTCCATAGTCCGTTGATACGCCTAGTTGATGTGAGACTATCTTCTCCTTTTTGTCTTCTCCACAACCACCATTCTATTCCACCTATAGTGCTATGTCCATGGCTCACGCTCATGTATTGCGTGAAGATTGAAAAAGTTTGAGAACATCAAAAGTATGAAACAAATGCTTGGCTTGTCATCGGGGTTGTGCATGATTTAAATATTTTGTGTGATGAAGATAGAGCATAGCCAGACTATATGATTTTGTAGGGATAGCTTTCTTTGGCCATGTTATTTTGAGAAGACATGATTACTTTGTTAGTATGCTTGAAGTATTATTGTTTTCATGTCAATATTAAACTTTTGTCTTGAATCTTATGGATCTGAATATTCTTGCCACAATAAAGAAAATTACATTGATAAATATGTTAGGTAGCATTCCACATCAAAAATTTTGTTTTTATCATTTACCTACTCGAGGACGAGCAGGAATTAAGCTTGGGGATGCTTGATACGTGTCCAACGTATCTATAATTTTTGATTGTTCCATGCTATTATATTATCTGTTTTGGATGTTTATGGGCTTTATTAAACACTTTTATATTATTTTTGGGACTAACTTATTAACCCAGAGCCCAGTGCCAGTTTCTGTTTTTTCCCTTGTTTCAGTGTTTCGCAGAAAAGGAATATCAAACGGAGTCCAAACGGAATGAAACCTTCGGGAAAGTTATTTTTGGAACGGAAGCAATTCAGGGGACTTGGAGTGCACGTCAGGAAATCAACAAGGAGGGCACGAGGCAGGGGGCGCGCCCACCCCCCTGGACGTGCCCTCCACCCTCATGGGCCCCTCGTGGCTCCCCTGACGTATTTCTTCCTCCTATATATACCAATATACCCTAAAACCATCGGGGAACAGAATAGATCGGGAGTTCCGCCGCCGCAAGCCTCTGTAGCCACCAAAAACCAATCGAGACCCTGTTTCGGCACCCTGCCGGAGGGGGGATCCCTCACCGGTGGTCATCTTCATCATCCCGGCGCTCTCCATGACGAGGAGGGAGTAGTTCACCCTAGGGGCTGAGGGTATGTACCAGTAGCTATGTGTTTGATCTCTCTCTCTCTCGTGTTCTTGAGGTGGTACGATCTTGATGTATCGCGAGCTTTGCTATTATAGTTGGATCTTCTCCCCCTCTACTCTCTTGTAATGGATTGAGTTTCCCCTTTGAAGTTATCTTATCGGATTGAGTCTTTAAGGATTTGAGAACACTTGATGTATGTCTTTCGTGGGATACCCGTGGTGACAATGGGGTATTCTATTGATTCACTTGATGTATGTTTTGGTGATCAACTTGCGGGTTCCGTGACCTTGGGAATCTATGCATAGGGGTTGGCACACGTTTTCGTCTTGACTCTCCGGTAGAAACTTTGGGGCACTCTTTGAAGTACTTTGTGTTGGTTGAATAGATGAATCTGAGATTGTGTGATGCATATCATATAATCATACCCACGGATACTTGAGGTGACATTGGAGTATCTAGGTGACATTAGGGTTTTGCTTGATTTGTGTCTTAAGGTGTTATTTTAGTACGAACTCTATGATAGATCGGACGGAAAGAATAGCTTCATGTTATTTTACTACGGACTCTTGAATAGATAGATCAGAAACGATAACTTTGAGGTGGTTCCGTACCCTACCATAATCTCTTCGTTTGTTCTCCGCTATTAGTGTCTTTGGAGTGACTCTTTGTTGCATGTTGAGGGATAGTTATATGATCCAATTATGTTATTATTGTTGAGAGAACTTGCACTAGTGAAAGTATGAACCCTAGGCCTTGTTTCCTAGCATTGCAATACCGTTTACGCTCACTTTTATCGCTTGCTACCTTGCTGTTCTTATATTTTTAGATTACAAAAACCTATATCTACCATCCATATTGCACTTGTATCACCATCTCTTCGCCGAACTAGTGCACCTATACAATTTACCATTGTATTGGGTGTGTTGGGGACACAAGAGACTCTTTGTTATTTGGTTGCAGGGTTGCTCGAGAGAGACCATCTTCATCCTACGCCTCCCACGGATTGATAAACCTTAGGTCATCCACTTGAGGGAAATTTGCTACTGTCCTACAAACCTCTGCACTTGGGGGCCCAACAACGTCTACAAGAAGAAGGTTGAGTAGTAGACATCATTATTTTACTACGAACTCTAGGGCTGTTTGTGACACTTATAGGAATAGCCCAATGGATTGATCGGAAAGAATAACTTTGACAAGGTGGTTTTGTACCCTACAATAATCTCTTCGTTTGTTCTCCGCTATTAGTGACTTTGCAGTGACTCTTTGTTGCATGTTGAGGGATTGTTATATGATCCAATTATGTTATTATTGTTGAGAGAGCTTGCACTAGTGAAAGTATGAACCCTAGGCCTTGTTTCGAAGCATTGCAATACCGTTTACGCTCACTTTTTCCACTTGTTACCTTGTTGTTTTTATATTTTTCAGATTACAACAGCCTATATCTAACATCCATATTGCACTTGTATCTCCATCTCTTCGCCGAACTAGTACACCTATACAATTTACCATTGTATTGGGTGTGTTGGGGACACAAGAGACTCTTTGTTATTTGGTTGCAGTGTTGCTTGAGAAAGACCATCTTCATCCTACGCCTCCCACGGATTGATAAACCTTAGGTCATCCACTTGAGGGAAATTTGCTACTGTCCTACAAACCTCTGCACTTGGAGGCCCAACAACGTCTACAAGAAGAAGGTTGCGTAGTAGACAACAAGCTCTTTTCTGGCGCCGTTGCTGGGAGGTGAGTGCTTGAAATTATATCTTTAGATCTTGCAATCGAATCTTTTAGTTTCTTGTTTTGTCACTAGTTTGGTCTATAAAAGAAAACTACAAAAAATGGAATTGAGGTTGCCACATATATATGCTTCATCTTTTTAATGTCTTTCATGAAAATAAGGATTCCACTTATTGTGCCAAAGTGTTAGAAGAAGAATGCAATAAAATGTTTGGCACTAGATCTTTGAAAGATGAGCATGATTGCAATGTTGTTAGTATGAATTCCTTTAATATCCATGATGCTAATGATATGCAAAGCCACAAGCTTGGGGATGCTATGTTTTGATATGCAAATTTATTATGATTATGATGAGAACAAAGTTGCTACTTATGATGATTATTGTGATGATACTTATGTTATAAAAAGTAGTGATGATTATATTTATAAAACTTGTCATGATTACGATTACCCTTTTTCTGAACATTACTCTTCTAATGTGGAAACAATTTATAGTATTCAAGTTTCTTATGATACTCCCACTATTCTAAATGAGAAGAATTTTGCTTATGTGGAGAGTAGTAAATTATCTATGCTTGGGGATCATGAAAATAATGCTTTATGGGATGGTTATATTGTTGAATTCATTCATGATGCTACTGAAAATTATTATGAGGGAGGAACATATGCTTGTAGGAATTGCAATAATATCAAGTTTCCTCTCTATGTGTTGAAAATTTTGAAGCTATGCTTGTTTTGCTTTCCTATGCTAGTTGATTCTTGCCATAAGTTGTTTGCTCACAAAATCCCGATGCATAGGAACTAGGTTAGACTTAAATGTGCTAGTCATATTCTTCATGATGCTCCCGTTATGTTTCAATTCTTATCTTTTATGTGAGCATCATTGAAATCATTATTGCTAGCTAAAAAGGCATTAAAGAAAAGCGCTTGTTGGGAGATAACCCAATATTTACCCTTACTATTTTTGTGTGTCCACATGATTAAGGTACTGTAGTAATCATGTTTTATAGCTTTTGTTTCAATAAAGTGCCAACTAGAACCTTTGGGAAGACTTGGGTGAAAGTTAATGTGATCTTGCTGTAAAAAACAAAAACTTTGCGCTCACGAGATTAGCTGTAATTTTTTACAGAAAAGTGAGTTTGAGTTTATTCTTTTTGCAGAATATTAATAGACAAATTCCTCACGTTTAAAAATTTATTTCAGAATTTTTGGAGTTACAGAAGTATTCGAGAGTTAGAGATTACTACAGACTGTTCTGTTTTTGACAGATTCTGTTTTCTATGTGATGTTTGCTTATTTTGATGAATCTATGAGTAGTATCGGAGGGTATGAACCATAGAGAAGTTGGAATACAGTAGATATTACACCAATATGAATTTAGAATGAATTCACAACAGTATCTAAGTAGTGGTTTTATTTTCTTATACTAACGGAGCTTACGAGTTTTCTGTTGAGCTTTGTGTTGTGAAGTTTTCAAGTTTTGGGTAAAGATTCGATGGACTATGGAATAAGGAGTGGCAAGAGCCTAAGATTGGGATGCCCAAGGCAACCCAAGGTAATATTCAAGGACAACCAAGAGCCTAAGCATGGGGATGCCCCAGAAGGCATCCCCTCTTTCGTCTTCGTTCATCGGTAACTTTACTTGGAGCTATATTTTTATTCACCACATGATATGTATTTTGCTTGGAGCGTCATTTTTTTTGCTTGCTGTTTGAATAATATCCCAAGATACGGAATTCTTAAATGTTAGAGAGTCTTCACATAGTTACATAATTATTCAACTACTCATTGATCTTCACTTATATCTTTTGGAGTAGTTTGTCATTGGCTCTAGTGCTTCACTTATATCTTTTTAGAGCACGACGGTGGTTTTATTTTGAAGAAATTGATGAACTCTCATGCTTCACTTATATTATTTTGAGAGTCTTAAACAGCATGGTAATTTGCTTAGGTTATGAATTTAGTCCTAATATGATAGGCATCCAAGAGGGATATAATAAAAACTTTCATATAAAGTGCATTGAATACTATGAGAAGTTTGATTCTTTATGATTGTTTTGAGATATGAAGATGGTGATATTAGAGTCATGCTAGTAGAGTAATTGTGAATTTGAGAGATACTTGTGTTAAAGTTTGTGATACCCGTAGCGTGCACGTATGGTGAACCGTTATGTGATGAAGTTGGAGCATGATTTATTTATTGATTGTCGTCCTTATGGGTGGAGGTCGGGATTGCGCGATGGTTAACTCCTACCAACCCTTCCCCTAGGAGCATGCGCGTAGTACTTTGTTTCGATGACTAATAGATTTTTGCAATAACTATGTGAGTTCTTTATGACTAATGTTGAGTCCATGGATTATACGCACTCACCCTTCCACCATTGCTAGCCTCTCTAGTATCGCGCAACTTTCGCCGGTACTATACACCCACCATATACCTTCCTAAAAACAGCCACCATACCTACCTATTATGGCATTTCCATAGCCATTCCGAGATATATTGCCATGCAACTTTCCGCCGTTCGGTTTATTATGACACGCATCATTATTTTCATATTGCTTTGCATGATCACGTAGTTGACATCGTATTTGTGGCAAAGCCACCGTTCATAATTATTTCATACATGTAACTATTGATTCATTGCACTTCCTGTTACACCGCCGGAGGCATTCATATACAGTCATATTTTTTTCTAAGTATCGAGTTGTAATTCTTGAGTTGTAAGTAAATAAAAGTGTGATGATCTTCATTATTAGAGCATTGTCCCATGTGAGGAAAGGATGATGGAGACTATGATTCCCCCACAAGTCGGGATGAGACTCTGGAAGAAAAAATAAATAAATAAAAGAGGCCAAAAAAAGAGAAGGCCCAAAAAACAAAAAAAAGAGAGAAAAAGAGATAAGGGGCGATGCTACTATCCTTTTACCACACTTGTGCTTCAAAGTAGCACCATGATCTTCGTGATAGAGAGTCTCCTATGTTGTCACTTTCATATACTAGTGGGAATTTTTCATTATAGAACTTGGCTTGTATATTCCAATGATGGGCTTCCTCAAATTGCCCTAGGTCTTCGTGAGCAAGCGAGTTGGATGCACACTCACTTAGTTTCTTTTTGAGCTTTCATACACTTATAGCTCTAGTGCATTCGTTGCATGGCAATCCCTACTCACTCACATTGATATCTATTGATGGGCATCTCCATAGCCCGTTGATGCGCCTAATTGATGTGAGACTATCTTCTCCTTTTTGTCTTCTCCACCACCACCATATTCTATTCCACCTATAGTGCTATGTCCATGGCTCACGCTCATGTATTGCGTGAAGATTGAACAAGTTTGAAGAACATCAAAAGTATGAAACAATTGCTTGGCTGAAACCGGGGTTGTGCATGATTTAAATATTTTGTGTGATGAAGATAGAGCATAGCCAGACTATATGATTTTGTAGGGATAACTTTCTTTGGCCATGCTATTTTGAGAAGACATGATTGCTTTGTTAGTATGCTTGAAGTATTATTGTTTTTATGTCAATATTAAACTTTTGTCTTGAATCTTTCGGATCTGAATATTCCTGCCACAATAAAGAGAGATTACATTGATAAATATGTTAGGTAGCATTCCATATCAAAAATTCTATTTTTATCATTTACCTACTCGAGGACGAGCAGGAATTAAGCTTGGGATGTTGATACGTCTCCAACGTATCTATAATTTTTGATGTATTCATGCCATGTTTATAATATTTCTACATGATTTTGGTATGATTTGATTAGAACTAACCCGGACTGACGCTGTTTTCAGCGGAACTACCGTGGTGTTGTTTTGGTGCAGAAATAAAAGTTCTCGGAATGCGCTGAAAATCGACAGAGATTTTTTCTGGAAAATATAAAAAATACTGGAAGGAAGAGTTACCGGAGGGGAGTCCCGTGGGCTCCACGAGGGTGGAGGGCGCGCCCCTGTGCCTCGTGGACTTTCTGTGGGGCCCCCTGACTTTTCTCGACGCCAACCTCTCCTATAAATCCCCAAACCTCCCAAAAATAACCTAGATCGGGAGTTCCGCCACCGCAAGCCTCTGTAGCCACCAAAAACCAATCAGGACCCTATTCCGACACCCTGCTGGAGGGGGGGGTCCATCACCGGTGTCCATCTTCATCATCCCGGCGCCCTCCATGACGAGGAGGGAGTAGTTCACCCTCGGGGCTGAGGGTATGTACCAGTAGCAATGTGTTTGATCTCTCTCTCTCGTGTTCTTGATATGGCACGATCTTGATGTATCGCGAGCTTTGCTATTATAGTTGGATCTTATGATGCTTCTCCCCCTCTATCTTCTTGTAATGGATTGAGTTTTCCCTTTTAAGTTATCTTATCGGATTGAGTCTTTAAGGATTTGAGAATACTTGATGTATGTCTTGCGTGGGATACCCGTGGTGACAATGGGGTATTCTATTGATTTACTTGATGTATGTTTTGGTGATCAGCTTGCGGGTTCCGTGACCTTGGGAACTTATGCATAGGGGTTGGCACACGTTTTCGTCTTGACTCTCCGGTAGAAACTTTGGTGCACTCTTTGAAGTTCTTTGTGTTGGTTGAATAGATGAATCTGAGATTGTGTGATGCATATCGTATAATCATACCCACGTATACTTGAGGTGACATTGGAGTATCTAGGTGACATTAGGGTTTTGGTTGATTTGTGTCTTAAGGTGTTATTTTACTACGAACTCTAGGGTTGTTTGTGACACTTATAGGAATAGCCCAATGGATTGATTGGAAAGAATAACTTTGAGGTGGTTTCGTACCCTACAATATTCTCTTTGTTTGTTCTCCGCTATTAGTGTCTTTGGAGTGACTCTTTGTTGCATGTTGAGGGATTGTTATATGATCCAATTATGTTATTATTGTTGAGAGAACTTGCACTAGTGAAAGTATGAACCCTAGGCCTTGTTTCAAAGCATTGCAATACCGTTTACGCTCACTTTTACTACTTGTTACCTTGCTGTTTTTATATTTTCAGATTACAACAACCTATATCCACCATCCATATTGCACTTCTATCACCATCTCTTCGCCGAATTAGTGCACCTATACAATTTACCATTGTATTGGGTGTGTTGGGAACACAAGAGACTCTTTGCTATTTGGTTGCAGGGTTGCTTGAGAGAGACCATCTTCATCCTACGCCTCCCACGGATTGATAAACCTTAGGTTATCCACTTGAGGGAAATTTGCTATTGTCCTACAAACCTTTGCACTTGGAGGCCCAACAACGTCTACAAGAAGAAGGTTGCATAGTAGACATCAGGCCCCGGGGCCTTGAGGGGAACAATTTGAAATAGTGCATCCCCAACCTCCTTTGGTGTCACCGGTTTACTTAACGCCATGTTCATGGAATCATCCACTCTCGGGGGAAAGAGGTTCATCAGCTCCTGTGGTTTGACATCCTCATCCTTGCAGTACAAGTCCCTGAAAAATCCATTTATCTCAGATTGTATGTCTTCGGCCTTCTCAATCCAACACCCATTACTTTTCTTCAGCTTTGAGATTTTATTATTTTTCCTTCTCCATGTTGATTTCCTATGGAAAACATTAGTGTTTGAATCCCCTTCTTTCAGCCACAGGATTCTCGACCTCTGGCGCCACATGATCTCCTCCCTATAGAGCATCTCATCCAGCTCCTTCTCAGTCTCCTTAATTTTCCTTTTCGTGTCCGCCGAGTTCGGGCGCTACCACAGGTTTTTTAGCCGGGCCTGAAGACTGCTGATTCTATTATGAACCGAACAGAAGTCCCTTGCTGCCCATTTCCTCAAGGAAGTTTGCATGTTTCTTAGTTTTTTCACAACTGCAGCCAGCGAGTTCCCTGTTCTGCTTCCGGACCAAGAGCTATTTATTGCTTCCTGTAGTGTCTCAACTCGTTCCCACATTGCCTCATACTTGAAGTTTCTAGATTGGTCTCCATTCCTTTCTACTTCCCACTCTCGAGAGGATCGAGACATGGTCTGACCTAGCTGAAACAACATGTTCTACATGAGCATCCTTGAATAGACTGCTCCACTCCGGCGATGCCACTGCCCTGTCCAGCCGGGCCTTGACACTATTTATGCCGCTTTGCTTGTTATCATACGTCCAGCTAGTCCCTTTGTATCCTAGGTCATGGATGTTATAGTCTGCTAGCACCCGTCAAAAGCTAGCCATGTTACTCTCGGATCTTTTCGCCCTTGAGAAGTGTTCGGTCTGCCACATAGTTTCGTTGAAATCCCCTATGACAAGCCAAGGCTCAGTAGCATTCAGCCTTATACGTCGCAGCAAGTTCCACATATGTATTCTATCTTGAGCTCTAGGTTCACCATACACAAAGGTACCACGCCATGTAGGGCTGTGAGGAGATAAACGGATCAAGACGTCAATATACCTCGGGCCAATGGCAAGCTTCTTTATTTCTACTTGTTCCTCATAAAAGAGATCTATGCCTGCACTTTTTCCGGTGCCGGCATGCAGGATACAATTCTTGAGGCCTAGCCTCCATCTAAGCTTATTGACATAATCATCACTTTGCCGTGTTTCAGAGAGGAAAACTAGTTTCGGCTTGAGAGCATTCACAAGACGCACTAGTTCATGAACTATACGGAGTTGGCCAAATCCCCGACAGTTCTAGCTTAGCACTGTCATGGCTCCTAGTGGGCGCCATCCTTAGCGCCCACCAGTTGATCGGGAGCCCTGATGTCTACTACGCAACTTTATTCTTGTAGACTCGTGTTCGGCCTCCAAGCGCAGAGTTTTGTAGGAGAGTAGCAATTTTCCCTCAAGTGGATGACCTAAGGTTTATCAATCCATGGGAGGTGTAGGATGAAGATGGTCTCTCTCAAACAACCCTGCAACCAAATAATAAAAAGTCTCTTGTGTCCCCAACACACCAAATACAATGGAAAATTGTATAGGTGCACTAGTTCGGTGAAGAGATAGTGATAAAAGTGAAATATGGATGGTAGAAATATATTTTTATAATCTGAATAAATAAAAACAGCAAGGTAGCAAATAGTAAACGGGCACAAAAACGGTATTGCAATGCTTAGAAACAAGGCCTAGGGTCCGTACTTTCACTAGTGTGATCTCCCAACACTACAAAAAAAATACACTTCCGTGATGATACGTGTTTGTCACAGTAGGTAGCGTTTTTGTCATGCATGTACATCCATGACAAATTTATGACAGAATCAAGATAGTCATACCTGTGCTGTCGTAGAAGTGTTCCATGACATTACCAAAATTATCATCACGGAAGTGTCCACTTCCATGAAATCGCGCGTCACAGAAGTGCTTTCGTCAAGGGTGACCGACATGTGGCATCCACCGTAACGGAACGCCGTTAAGCTATCGGGTCGGGTTTTGGATCCGATAACCCGTTAACAGCCCCGACCAATGGGGATTTTCCACGTGTAAAATCATCATTGGCTAGAGGAAACACGTGTCGGCTCATCGTTGGGACAGATGTCATCCACTCACTGGACAGAAGAAGCCTATGATACGTCGACACGTGGCACGGCCCAACAGTGGCCCATTCCTGTGAAAAGGCCGGCCCGTTTGACTTGGTCAAAAGCTGGCGGGCCGGCCCATGGAAAGCCTGTTAACGGCCTGTTCGCATATAGCCCATTTACAGCCCGCTAACCCAAGGCCCGTTACGCCCTATCCGAATTAGGCCCAGTAGCGTCATCTGGGCCATCCAATATGATTCCAGCCCGTTTCCACTTCTGGCCCATGTATAGCCCATGACGTCTTTCGACCCATATGAGGCCCTTTGTAACTCTTGGCCCATTAGCGGCCCGTGCTGAAACTGGCCCGTAATGAACAGTGTATTACTTTACACCCATTAACGGCCCGTGGTGAAACTGGCCCGTAATGAACAGTGTATCACTTTATACCCATTAACGGCCCGTTATTCCATTGGGCCGTTTCCAGCCCAAGTTAACTTTCAGCCTTCTAAGGGCCATTTATTCTTGGGCTCATTTGCAGCATTCGGTTACTTACGGCCCGTTACTGTCATTTTCTGCTTGTGGGCCAAATTCAGCCCGTCGTTACAGTCGGCCCGTTTGTGGACCGTTAGTCTGTTGGGCCATTTTCATAGCATCACCAAATATGGCCTATTAACGGCCCGTTATGGTCAGCCCATAAAACGTACGATTTCCATTAAAGGCCCGTCTACGGCCCATTAAAGGCCCGTACAAGACCCATAAATGAGTCGGCGGCCCATGGATCCTACGAGACGTAGAAGGCCCATGGATCCTACGAGATGTACAAGGTCCATGGATCCTACGAGACGTAGAAGGCCCATGGATCCTACGAGACATAGAAGGCCCATGGATCCTACGAGACGTAGAAGGCCCATGGATCCGACGGCCCGTGAAGGGCCATGGTCGGGCGAGTTGGCCCCCGTTTGAACGATATAGCATATTCAAAGAATTATCCTACTCAATACTATACAACAAAGAGATCAAGGCATAGAAAGGTAGAATAATCCTACACTATACAATAAAGAAATTACAGCCGATTATACCCACTAGGCATTATGATTCGGCACAGGTGATAATAAAGCATACACAAGCAGCAAACTACATACATTGGGCAAATACAGCTCATACATCATGGACGCGCATCAACTTAACTCCATTTGAACTATAATCTCTTCAGAAAATAGGATTGGCCGGATTCAGATAGCACAAATTTCAGTCTGCAAAATCTCCAATTCCTTCATGGTTACCTCAGTGTCTTGTTTCATTTTTTTGACTCCTGCATCTAATACCTGCATGTCCAGTCTCAACTTGTTGATTATACGTTGACAATCATGTACACGTTGTCTTGCCACCTCTAGTTGATGCTCGAGAACATCAGCACATTCCAATTCCAATCCATAATCATTCGGTAACGGCCATGCCGCACTGCTCGCAGATCTTTGTGTTGATGTCACTTCATCCTGAAATGTTTCTGTAAGTACACATGACTAGGGATAAAATATAGTTACAACAGTGAAGCGAACAAGACACTATTTTGTACTACATGGCAAAACAGGACTAACAATAATGTTACACGTCACTTTCAAAAAAAATGTTACACGTCATGAAGCATAAGCAGGTGATATTTTAAAAATTATAAAAAAGATAGTCTGTGCAGCCTGCATACAGAATTCCCTCTTAGCTCACCAGAGGAGCATGATGTTGGGGCCCAATCGAAAACACAGACAAGTTACAAATTTAGACAGCATGTTGTGTATAAGTAAGCAAGCAGTTGGCCATTCTGTGCCTCAATTAAAGTCTTAGGGAGCATAATGAACAGCAGAGGGTTTCATACAAACATACTACAGCAGGCAAAACTATGCAATCATTAGCGTAGTATAAACTAGATTGTGAGCCTCATGCAATAATAGTTGGTTAATAGACTTCAAAGCTTCAGGCACACTTCGGCAAAGTAATTAAATGGTAAGGCCTTTAATTATGTCAAATAATAGTGATACAAGTACCGAACATCAGGCATGATTATTTGGGCATCTCATTAACTGAGGACAAATAAAGCAATTGAAAAGAGAAAATTAACTATGCCTGAAACAAACAAGGAATTGAACTGTTGATTTGCATACAGTGACTTACCTTAGCAGGTTGAAGAGGCTCAGTGCAGCTCCTACTTCTCTTGCAAGGCTCCTTCCTAACATCTTGTACTTGGAAATCCTCAATCTTATCTTCATTGCACCCCCTCTGCAAGGTGACACAAACTAGTTACTCGTCTCCTTGGAAGATAAATATGCATACTTTCCAGTCTGTGAACACAAAAGGATGAGATTATAACAAAACAACACCACATAATGAAACATGCCGCATCTCTTGCACTTGCACACAATGAAATGAGCATTTACTATGTCTGCACTATGTAAAAACTAGGCATACCTTCGAACTGGATCTCCATGTACTCTTGGAGAGCCTACTGTAGTGTACAGCCAAACCTTTATGTCACCTATGAGTTAGACAAGGCCCCACTACAGCAGCCCTTAGTGTTTAAATCGTTGACAAGCTCTGTTAGAGTGTTAGGTCAAGAACAGCAAGTAATCAAAGCAAACAGTCCTAGTATGGCTGGCTGATGCAAACAAGCAATTGAACAGATGTGTGAGCAAATCTTACATATCAAGAAAAGAAGCAAAGAATGAGGCTTAAAGACCATCACTTGACTGACCAGATTTAAGGGGCATTTAAACATCATGTGCAACGTATGAACTAACATAAACATTGCATATTCCAGATTCTACAATGGAATGCACATGTATTAGGTTATGCCATGTATGATGATGCCTAAATGTACAGATAGCAGGCAGGAGTGATTCATCATTGCACGCACAATTGAATTGCAGGTTAAGGGCCAGTTCGATTCCGCCTTTTCAGGGCATATTGTCAAAATAAGCCGTAAAAGATGTAAAGAAGTCATTTTTGAGTTATGGGCTTGGGCTTAACTAATTTCGCTTTGGAGGGGGTGTTTCGGGTAGAACCTCATTAAAAATTGAAGGGAAGGGGAATAGTGAAATGACTCTGTTGTCTGCCTATATTACACTCAAAATGCAACTGCCGACGCCCGTGTCACACCTGACCCTCAAGTAAAAACAAACACGCAAGCATTCATTGCCCTGCCCGCTTGCATCTCCTCTCCCCTTTCCCTCTACCTCGATCCCCTGCCTGGAGCACTAGGGTTCCTCCAGCGAGCCGTCGCCACTGGTCCCATCTGGCCTGGTCCTCGACGATGCTATGTCCAGCTAGGCTACATGGCCGGCGGGTAGAGGCAGATCTCCCTGGCTGCTCCTCCCTCTAGCGCCGCCCCTCATTCTCATGGTCTCCAGCAGCTGCTCCACTGTGGTTCGTCCAACGCACTACTCCGGCGGGCGCTGCACAACTACGGCTGATGCCACACTGCGGCAGAAGGCACCTTATTCCCCCTCCCCTCCTCCCAGGCCATGGCCTTGAGGTGCTGTTGAAGGATGAGCTCATCCAACAAGGTGAGGATCTCCTCTGATTTTTTGCAAAATTTTCATTCTGATCCACTATACGATGAATTGCTATGAGCTGCTTCTGCTGCTGCTATATGATGCATTGCTATGAGCTGCTCCTGCTGCTGCTATATGATGAATTGCTATGAGCTGCTGCTGCTGTATGATGAGTTGCTATGAGCTGCTGCTGCTGCTATATGATGAATTGCTATGAGCTGTTGCTGCTGCTATATGATGAGTTGCTACAAGCTGCTCTTGCTGCTGCTATATGATGAATTGCTATGAGCTGCTCCTGCTGCTGCTATATGATGAATTGCTATGAGCTACTCCTGCTGCTGCTATATGATGAATTGCTATGAGCTGCTGCTGGTATATGATGAATTGCAGACTGCTGCTGCTGTATGATGAGTTGCTATGAGTTGCTGCTGCTGCTATATGATGCTTTCAGGTGGTGCTGCTATACGATAATAACCAGCCACTTGGACCATCAAATTTCAATAAATAATTGTTCTTCATTTAAATGTGGGTCATGCGTTCTTAGTTTAAATTAGGCAATGGGATCTCTATGGAAAACATTGACCAAAGTAGATTGTGCCAAGTAGATGGTATCTTTGTATTTGCATTTTGAGCAAATAGTGATGGTCTGTTTTCCTATCACATTAATTACTGCACTGGGTTCAATTTGTAATGTTTGCAAGTCAAATTAATTTCCATATGGGCAGCAAAATGAAAAAAATATAATGCAATCTAGACTTTCCACTGATCATACCAAAGATAAGCTGAAAACGCAATGAAAAGAACTGGTTGGCTTATTACATGGAGCTTATATTCACAGGTGCTTATTTTCTTAGGATAAGTCGTAATAACTGTCCCTAAGAAACTTGGCTAATAGAACTGGCATACAAATAACATGTCACGATGATTGCAATGGAGGAGTGACGTACCATAGCTCACTGTATAGGCTCACCGCCGCCTCTCCTTTTTTGCGATGTTCCATGAAATTGCCACATACATCTTGTACTTTTTCATTGTGTAACCCTATCTGCAAGTTGACATGGCTAATTTCAGACATCTCTACATGATACTACATTGCATATCCCTTGCGCATATTTAAACCACCAATTAACGATTGTGTGCGTACCATAAACTAGCCATGACTCTGTATGCTGGACTAGCAGGCACTCTAAGGGAGCCTAATGTAGTGCACTAGAATTCCTACATGCCACCTACGATTTTGTGTAATGTACTGCCCCTGTTCCTAAATATATGTCTTTGTAGAGATTCCAGTATGGACCACATACAGATGTATATAGATGCATTTTCGAGTGTAGATTCACTCATTTTGCTCCGTATGTAGCCTATAGTGGAATCTCTAGAAAGACTTATATTTAGGAATGGAGGTATGAGGTAGTATCATGTATGACATCTACATATCTAATTTAGCAGCCAGTAGTAGAAATCATTGTCTGCACAAAGGGATTACTGGTCGAAAATCCTAGCAAAGCACGCTGGCAGGCACAGAACGATACAAGAGAGAGAGACGCGCTTACAAGATCATAGCAATGCCTCAGTCCAGGATCTTGGTTGGCCAAGCTGTTAGATCCAGAAGAAACATCGTCCTTGTAGTTTTTGCCAGCTGCATAACAGGTAACAGCGAACGGTTAGTATATTTGAAGTACATTGGGCAGGTGATGCTGGACGGGTTTAAAGGTGACAAGTACCTAGGCCGTGGCGGGTGCTTGGCATCTCTCCAGACGGTGGGAATCAGGTTAGAAACATCGAGGGTGATGACGCTGCGCTGGCTGTTGGGGTCCGGTAAGGAGATCTAGAACCGTCGAGTAGGCTGTTTGTGGAGCGGCTCCGGTAGGGTGGACTACGGTGTGGGCGAAGCGGATCTATGGCCATGGACGAGGGAGTAGGTGAAGCTGCTCCGGTGGTTGGGTTAAGGATGGTGTCGACGACGCGGATCTGCGGCCGTGGACGGGGCGTCAGAAGCTGCTCCGGTGGTTGGGTTAAGGATGGTGTCGACGATGCGGATCAGCGGTCGTGGACGGGGAGTCAGAAGCTGCTCCGGTGGTTGGGTTAGGGATGGTGTCGACGATGCGGATCTGCGGCCGTGGACGGGGCGTCAGAAGCTGCTCCGGTGGTTGGGTTAAGGGTGGTGTCGACGATGCAGATCTGCGGCCGTGGACGGGGCGTCAGAAGCTGCTCCGGTAGGTTGGATGAGGGTGCGAGGAAGCGGATCTGAGGCCGTGGACTTGTGAGTTGGCAAAGCGGCCCCGGTAGGGTTGAGAATGGTATAGGCGAAGCTACTCCGGTAGGGTTGACGATGGTGTCGGCGAAGCGGCTCCGGTAGGGTTGAGGAAGGTGTCAGCGAAGCGGCTCCGGTAGGGTTGAGGAAGGTGTCGGCAAAGAGGATCAGAGGCCGTCGACGGGGGCGTCGGTGGGGCGGCTCCGGGGGGTGTGGATGAAGCGTCTCCGGTGGGGAGTATGAATGAGCCGCTGCAGATGCGCGGCGGTTGACGAGAGTACAGGCGAAGCAGATCCGGCGCCGTGGACAAGGCCGGCACTGAATGGGCTGTGGTACAGTGGTGGATGAGCAGTCTACTTGTTTCTAGGGGAGGTGGGAGGGGTAGATGCGGCCGCAGAAGCAGATCCAGCGAGGTGGACGCCGCTGGCAGTGAATGGGCTATGGTACGCCGGTGGATGAGCAGTCTAGGGTTTCGAGAGGGGAGGGGAGAAAGCGCGATGAAGTACGGACAGCATGATGTAAGATGCTCTGGTGCTGTGGAGTTAGTCGTTTTTGCGGGAGGGGGAGAGGAAATGGGGGTGCCGTGTAGTGGGGGAACCGGAAGTTACCAAAGCAGCCCTGACCTATCATGTAGATGAGGGCGGTATTGTAACTGTTGGTCTCCGTGCATCAAGGACAAAAGGGGGATTTCGCATGCTAAAGACTAAGGTGGCAGAAATTTTAGAAGGAGGCGAGAGATTTTGCCGCCTGCGGGATCGTTCGTATCCAGTTTCAACTAATTTTGGACCGTGCTAGCGGGAAGGTCATGCTAGACTGTGTACACGGGGCACGCGTCAGCAGTTAATAACTAGTGTGAAGTCCACCCCAGAAAAAAAGACAATAACTCGGGATGATGCGCCGATAACTTGGACGTTCACACAGGCGCGGCCAATCGTACGGGTGTAGTGGCGCGTTCACAAAAAAAGGGATCAAACGCTCAGCCTATGTATTTCTCGTGTAAATAGATAATTTAGTGCCATTGGTTATTTACTTTAAACATAATGCATTGACGTGTTAGTGTAGAGGCGCACAAAAAGAAATGGATATTGTAGTCAGCTACTTAAAAGTGTTACCTCATATGATTACATAGCCTCCATTTCATAAATTGCGTAGCCGTTGAATTCATATATGAATATTACATATATTACTTCAAAATAGAAACATAAATCATCCAAGACTAATGAATTTGAATGCAAGAGTAACAATGGTGCATATACATGATAGCTACATTGGTTGTTTGAAGAAACATCACTGTAACTTTGGCATGCACAACTGAAAAGGTTTATTTAAATAGAAAAAATGTGATATGTGAGTGTCCAATCTTTATAGCGTTGAATCGATATTGTACCTTTGGCCACGATACGAAGTAGATATTGACTTATGTTCAAGCGATGCACGTCCACGATCGCTAGATAGTGATACGTGAATGAATTGTGCAATCTCTCTCACACGCATACATATCTCATTTCCCTGTGGGCATCGGAATCACACACGTGCACTTCGTGTATTTCTCTCCCTCCGTCAGGGTTAAATTCATCTTTCTACCCCGTCCTACAAGTCTCTCACACAGAAACACACACGCTCTCTATGTCTAACACGCCCACCCCTTTAATTCCGCCCACCCACAGCCACTAATGTCTCAAAGTATAATAATGTCTCTCACACATATGCTATCTACCTATCCATTAATATAGCTAGATATGTGTCACACAAACTCCTTCTCCCTACTAGCAAGATGCCCATGCGTTGCATGGAACATCAAGATGCATCTGTATGAGAAGTTTATCTTGTGGGAGAAAAGGATGAACGAGGGAATGCCTTATTTGCAAATGCGGAGAGGGGTGTGGGTATCTTTTTGCAAAATTACCATAGTTTCCTTCCTGTCCGTCGGATATAAATCGGATGGCCTATATCGCAGGATGGCAGGAACACCATCATCACCAACTCTGTTTTTTATAAGAGTAGAGATATGTGAGTGTCACTGCCCCCCCCCCACACACACACCCACACTTCCCAACACAGAAGGAGTAGGGTGACACCTCGATCTTGATACTAATCTATCGACTGGCTTCTCTCTCAAACATACACACACACTACCCGGCACCGAAGGAGTAGGGTGGCACATCGATCTTGATAATAATCTATCTACTCCTCTTTCAAACACACACACACACACTCGCTAGTTGTGCCTCTGTGCCTACCGCGCACACTCTCGATACGTCTTTCTCCCCCCCCCAACAATGACAGCAGAAGGGTGACAACTCGATCTGATCATAATCTGTCAATTGGTTTCTCTCTCAAACATTGTGTCTCGGTGCCTCGCTCGGTAGCCCCCTCGATATGTAGACTTCTCACGCGCGCACAGCTGTAGTGACGATGACGCTGAACCCAGTGTGCCTTGTTTTTACCGGCCTCATGTGATAGTTTTCACCCTGTTTTCTGTTAATTAACAAGGCAACTTTTTCTTTGTTACTACTAGTGAATCCGAAATCATTCGGGGCAGACATAAAATATATCACTTCAACCCAATTATCGCAGCAACTATTTTAAAAGAAATTAGCTAGCTGCCCGTGCGTTGCACGGAACATCAAGATGCATTTGTATGAGTAGTTTATCTTGTGAGAGAAAAGGTTGAACGAGGGAAGGCCTTATTTGCGAACGTGGAGAGACATGTGGGTATATTTTTGCAAAATTGCCATGGTTTCTTTCCTATCAGTTAGATATAAATCCGACAGCCTATATTGTAGGATGGCACGCACACCATCATCACCAACTCTGTTTTCTACTCCCTCCGTCCGAAAATACTTGTCATCAAAATGGATAAAAAGAGATGTATCTAACACTAAAATACGTCTAGATACATTTCCTTTTATCCATTTTGATGACAAGTATTTCCGGACGGAGGGAGTATTTGTCTTTTTAGAGATTTCAACAAGTGACTATGACCGGACCTTACCAACATACTCAAAAAAGTAGTCCATAATTTTGATGTTACCCTCTTTTCTTGGCGGTGCAGTGCCATCTGGATACCTCATAAATAAATCAAGGACAAATCTGACCCCTTCCTGAAAAGACATACGGAGCAAAATGAGTGAATCTACACTCTAAAATATGTCTACATACACATCCGTATGTGGTAGTCCATTTGAAATCTGAAAAAGACAAATATTTAGGAACGAATGGAGTATATATAAGAGTAGACATGGAGATATATCTCCAACATGGTCTACAACAAAAATGTGCTGGGCTGGTTAGCGCCGGATGCTCGCAACGTGATGACATGAGTTCGAATTCTGTCTTTTAACTTTATATTTTTATATTATATATTACTCTACTTATTTAATATATACTTCTTTCGCTACTATACTGACAGTGGAACCCACAGAGTACTTAGAATACAAGATTAAGGATGGACTTGTTTCTTTTTAACTTTCTGTACGAAGCTGTAGCCACCCTGCAAGTCACGTGTACACTGTACATGCAATTAACTTTTTATAAAGGGACAATCATACAGGCAATTAACTCAAATGGATTGGATGTCACTCTATTATTTCCAGCATAAAGAGCATCTCCAACGGCAGCCGGCAAATTTCCTCCCGCTTCCTTAAGCGGAGGACGACATCAAACGCCAGCGGCATACATTTTTACAACTCTAACCAACCAGATGAAATTCGTGCAAACACGGACTGATTTCATATAAGCATGAAGGATTTCGTATAAAAAAGCTAGATCTTCGTATAAACATGATGGATTTCATTACATTTACATGAACTAAGAGGTGCCAATCCGGCTCTCTTGTATAATTAATACTCCCTCCGTCCGAAAATACTTGTCCTAGAAATGGATGTATCTAGACTTATTTTAGTTCTAAATGGCCGCCCGCGGATCCCTTTGTCTTCCTCATGTTCGTCAGACACTTGCGGGGTCGACGAAGGTCCTCGGAAGAGACGAAGCAGCAAAGAAACCACCTGAATCCGCGGTCGTCGCTTCGGCGGTGGCCTTCATGGGTCCCAAGTGGTGGCGGCCTCCCGTGTTCTACTTCTCCTCGATGATGGCGGCGGACACGGAGAAGCTGGCCACCGACTCGTCGCTCTCCACGCACCCGGCTTCTGTCTCTGACTGCATGGCGCTGCCGCGGGCACGGGAGGCGCGCCCACAGACACGGGAGGCGCGGCCACCGCAGACACTGGTGGCGCGGTACGACGCGGCAGCGATGGCGCCCATACCGGCGTGCTAGCCGTTGTACCGGCGCGGAGCAACTCGCCACTCCTCATCGAGCTTAACTGGAGCGGCGAGTTGCTGAACCACGCGCCTGCTTGGGGCGGCAACTGGCTCCGTCGGGCCAAGCGAGGTTGGTGAAGCACCGAGCGGCCTCGCCCGTATCCGGAGGGCTCGGCGGGCCACCCAGCCGGGTAATATGCCGGAGAACGGCTCATCGGAAGCCATCGGAACAGTGGAGAAAATGGTGAAGGAGGAGATGGGGGAGCGGCGGAGGGGTGTGATTCTTGCCCGCTGTCTGTCTGGCCTCGTGTAAATAGAGGGCGGACAGTAGGAGCTTGGCCGGCGTCTGGCCTCGTTTAAACTGAGGGCGGACAGGAGGAGCTCGGCCGGTGTTGCGTTTAATTCCGGCCCGCTCATGAACGGACGTGTGGTAGGAGTAGGATTCTCGGTTTGCATGCGGGTTTAACGGAGGGGTTTAATGGAGGCGCCGGGCGTGCAGCGGGCGGCGCAGTACTATTCGATTTGACAGCAGTAATGAGCCATCAAATCACAAAGGCCCTCGCCTCTCGTGAAACCGACCGAGCTAGACTGCCCTGCCCTCTAGCCTTTTAAAAAATGTATATACTCCACTTTTGTATAGTAGTAGTATCGATGGATTGCGCCATGGAGCAAAACTTGAAATTAAAAAAAAGGTGGTACATATAGAGAGCGCTCGTCGCCAAATTATGCATATAGTACTATTAAAAAGGCTTGTCACAATAATGGTGTCTAGCACAAGTGCACAACCCACCCCTCAAATAAAACTAAGCACCCTGGAATTCTTTGACAAAACTAAGCACCCTGAAATTCTTTGACAACTAAACTGCTGGCTATATGATGTTGGCCATATATATTGTACGTATATAATGTGAAGAAACGAGTGGTAGTACTATACCAACTAAAAGATGAAATGTAAGAAATACTAGTATGTACGTACTGAAGAGTTAAAGTAACAAGAAGAAACATCACATAGTTCTGCTGGGGGCTCAGCACAACACACCCCTCAAATTGAATTAAGCACACCTGAAATTAAACTTTGCAACTATTCCGGTAGACACTGCATTAGAACCACCATGAGCAATGACACTGCCACCTTACTCGGAGTCCTCGTCCACGTCCTCGACTTCGTCCTTGTCCCTCTTCCTCTTGGCCGATACTTCTTTGCTTGAACCGCACACTTGGTTGTTGCTCTTCATCCAACCCTTGTAGATATTGAAGCAAAGGTAGCCATCCATTGCAGCGTAGTGGATGTGGTCTATATCTAGTACATTCCGCTGCCATGCATGACGATGAAACGTGTATGGAGGTTTCTCCAGTTTACCGTACGAAGGATGAACCATGGCTCCTGCCAGGGTCAGCACTGAAGGCTGACGAGAGGACACCAGCCGATTCTTCTGGAGGTCGAAGGTGTTGCCTACAACGAGGCCTATCCGACGCAGGACTTCTTTGTCGTTACCAAAGTCTACAGTAACGAATTTGACTAGGTTGCTCTCGAGGAAGTCCTTAAAATCCTGGCACTCAACGTCGGCATGGCATATGTGGTAGACCAAGCATAAGTCATGCACGCAAACCTGGATCACGGCGGGCTTCTTCCTCTCTTCGTCCTTTAGATCCTTCTCTTGTCCCAGGACTGTGGTGTACTCAACATCTAGCCCAGCGACACACTCATCATCTGAATCTTCGAACATGCGTCTGAAGCGAGAAAGGCATCCTTTCACCGTCGCGGAAGAATGGGTGTAGATGACGTCGAACTCATCGCCGGTGATGGTTCTAACCTTGTACTCACCGCCGATCGGGGAGATTTGGGACGCCATGGATTTGGGAGGAGGGTTAGGATTAGTGGAACTGCCGTAATGTGAATGGACGGGACGACTAGGAGCGAACCGCCGTAGTATTGAAGGACGTGCGGGGACGAGTAGGAGCGAACTGCCAGCGTGCGAACGGCAGGGTAGTGGCTTTCCATTCTCCCATGATACGGGCTTCCGAGAGCCCTTGGATCTGAGATCGAACGGTTGCATGGCGTGATTCTAGACCTACGGGTGAATATCCTATCCTGGAGGGTTATTCTGCAAATTTTCAGCAACTTAGCATGCGACCGTTTGATCTCAGATCCAAGGGCTGCCAGCAGCCCGTATCGTGGTTGCGCCTACCACGACCGTCGCGTCGCTCGTGCGGTCGCGCCCTTGGAGATTTAACACGGTGCGTTAGGCTATCTGATGTTGGCATGTCATACATAGTCATCACTTAGTCACTCATACTAAAACAAGGTTTTGGCTATAAGGTTGGCTATAAGTGTATTTTTTTTACTTCTCTCTATCTCTTTCTTCGTACTCCCTCCGTCCCATAATATAAGAATGTTTTTGACACTAGTGTAGTGCCAAAAATGTTCTTATATTATGGGACACAGGGAGTACTAGTATTTATTGCATTGCCAAGGAGTGACCTCTTCCAATGAAATGGTGTTGCTAAGTTTGCTTCATTTAATTAGCTATAGACTCAAAATTGTCTTTTCACCTAGGTACACGCGCTTAGCACCGTTTCTTCCTTGGGTCACCAAACTAGTCTCTCTCTTCTTGATTAACTTGACACATCAGACTTTATGCCTATGTGGCAAGCTTAAGCACCTGTAGGAGCAAGTAAGTACAATAGTGCGCTTTACATGGCATTTTTGCATATGTGGAGGAAAGAGAGGCAAGGAAAAAGTGGAGAAGTGGGTTCTCATGCAAGAGCCAGCCTCTACTACATGGTGGAGCATTGGGAGAGGCACCTGTATGGAGGTGGTCAGGAATCGGGAGACTCACGCCGGTCATAGCGCCGCAGTTAAAATGATAATGGCAAGTCAAATCACGGGGCCCCACCTGTCCAGCAGTAACTCGTTGTCAAATGACACAGCCCTACGTTTGCAGCAGCCTACTCCCTCGTCTTCTCGCGTCTCTGTCGAACCGACTAGGTGGAACTGCCCCGCCTACCGCGCAGGAAAAGCCCGCGCAGTATACTCCCTCCGTCTAGGTGACCAAGGTGGAGAGGAAAACGAGAGAACTTAATGTTTAGTATTTGCTAAGGATGGTTGTAATGGTACTAGCCTTAGCAATTTTGATGAGGTGTCATAGAATTAAATGAAGAAAGAGAGAGAGTTGAGTACTATGTGTCATACATGGCAATAAATAAAGTACTACATGATACTAATATATGATACATGGCGCAGGAGTACTAAGTATTATTAATACAGTTTTGCTCGAACTCATCTAGATGAGATATAATTTGGTCTCATTCATCTTTTATAGCCATTGGATGTGATGCTATATAAGATGTGTGTGTGCTGACATGGGTTGTATTTGTTCTTGTGCAACGAACTGACCACTGCATGTCATGTTTGATAGTCTCAAGTCATTAAAAGCATACAAGCCCCACATCTCTTCTTGGTTGATTCCTCTATTTATGTCAAAAAATAAGAAACAACGTGAGAGTTAATGCACCACGCCTATGTGTTTACTATTTGGTTTTCGTAAGATGACTTAATACTCACCTAGACGGAGGGAGTATTCGATTTGACAGCGGGCTGCGCAGTTCCCGATACGGCTTTAATGCAGACGAGGGAGGGAGTAGCGGTTCCCGATATGTTGAACGGCCAATGCATCCTCCTTCAATTAATGCATGAGGGAAGTACTGGGAGGAGGTCCGGGAAAAGAGTCTGCACGATGTGAATGCAACGCAGTTTGCCCTCATTGCCCTCATATAAAGGCGCCCCTCCATTCCAATGCATCTACCACATCGTACGCACCTAAGCATTTGCCTAAGCACCTACACTAAGCGCAAAAGAGCTCACTCCAGACCCGTGGCGGCGATGCGCGTGAGCGGCCAGCGGCTGCGCCAGATGGTCCACGAGGCCGGCCTGCGGCATGGCGCCGAGGATCGTCTCCAGACGGTGTTGGAGACCGGCTGGTGGATGGCCGCCGTCGACGCCAACTACAACTCTCAGTTGGACCAGATGATCATTGCCACCAGCAACAAGTTCACCGTCCTCAAGAAGCTCGCGGACGACATCGCCGTACTCCTCCAGCCCGCGCGCCCGGGCTCCTCATTGCCTGCCACCCTAATCAGCCTCCATGGCCAGAACCTCTTTCAAGCACTGGTGGCCCTGCGACTGCCCGCCGACGCCACGAAGAATGTCCACCTGGAGGTCGCGCTCGCCGCGAGGCGCCTTGCCCTGCAAGAATTCGTCGACCTACACATCCACGTGTACGAGCAAATCGTGTACATAGGTATCTACAAGGCCAGTGAGGACGCTACAACGTTGGCCTTCCTCAACCGGCTGGAAGCCTTGGATGCCTTTGCTGAGAAGCACCTCGACCTCGCCACAAAAGCCGCCGCTCCTTAGCCACCGGTCGGTGGCCCAGCGCACTAAGTTGAGGAGGAGGAGGTCGTACGTTCGTGGATCCATCTTTCTTCTTGCCTTCTATAACCATCACTGCGATCGCATCATCGTGGCCTTAATTCTTATTGTGCTGTTGCATTCTCGTTCCAGTCAATACTGACATGTGCGATCCCTTTGCTTAATTATATGCATCACTGTAACTAGTACTCCATCCGTCAATTTATAAGTTGTGCTTACCTTTTCCATCAACTTCGTGCAACGCGCGGGCATCTTGCTAGAAACACTAGAATATGTCTATATAATCCGTATGTGATAGTCCATTTGAAATCTCAAAAAAGACAAATATTTAGGTACGGAGGGAGTAATATATTAGGAGTATATCAAAACAATAGTGATTTCTTTCAAGTTTGTGAACAAATACTACTATTCTACTAATTTGGATCCGTCGCAACGCACGGGCACATTGCTGGTAAAAGGAAAAGGCCTGCCGCGTTCGCGTCACACCCCCACACGCCCGGGAATCGGGAGTACAACACGGCCCGTCCGGCACGACACATAGCTTAGGGAAGGCGTGTTGCCTAGCATTTTCACTTTCATCTGGGACCGCCGTTGAGCAAACCGACACCCCGCCCGCCGCCGGGTTGGAAAACAGAAACGAGGGGAAGATCTAGCTGTAGCACGGAAGCCAAGAAATTTGGTGTCAGACAGGGCTCGTTGATAGAGTAGGAGCATTTCGTACTAGTACTACTCCTACTAGTACCAAGTTTGTACTCCTAATACTATATTACTAGTACTACCACTATACAACTAGTAGGTACGTGCACGGCACAACATCGTAGGAACAAAAAATGGGAAGATCTTGTTTTGGGTGATTTATCTTTTTTTCAATCAACGTAGTATGAATAATATGATGTGGGGGGCACCCATGAAGCTTATGTGGCTTGGTTGCATGGCTACGGAAGGTTAGAGAAAAATAAATAGATAATGTGTTTAGAGTGCACTCCACTAAATAGATATACTTTGGATCCATTGCAACGGACCGGCACATCTATATCTATACCCCCTATATAGTGTGTGAAAAACTTTGAAAGTTGGTCGTTGGATGAAGCCAATCCGACGGTACAAAGATGGCAAATCCGAGCACTACTGGCCGTTGGATATCATCCACCAGATTCTGCCACATGTATAATCTAGAAGACTCCATGGTTGAACTTAATTCATGACTAACTTTGCCACAACTAAGCTTAGGCAAAGTTATTAGTTCTTCAAAATGAGAGCCACAAGTTGGCAAGCCTAAGGGAATCTTGCCACATTTTGTGTGTATCTCATGTGGGGCCTTAGTGTGGCTTGCCTAAGGTGTGGCTTGAACCAAACACTCACCTAAGTTAATCAAACTTGCCTAACCTTACATTCCACCAGATTTTGCCACATGCTAGAATCCAGAAAGCTCCACATGTAGAAGCATAATGCACAAACCACCAGAATCTCATGCGTGCAATGCACGTGTGCCTTACTAGTACTAGTTGGTAGTAGTAATAAACAAATTCCAGTTTTGGCACGAACTCGTACTGCGGGAGCACCACAAGGCCTGCCGCAGGAGTTACATTTCCCTCTCGGGGCCCACGGGACCGAACTTCAGTGGCTTAGTGCCCGGCCTATGAGTCAATGACATGCGGACCTTAAATGCGGCTGGCCCACATGTCATTCTCATGGTGGTGGTGTGGTTCGCGACTCACTCGTTCGAGATGAACCGGCCGGTGGTGGCGTGGCCGTGGCGAGGGTGCCACAGCTGGGCGTCGGGGCGTTACGAGGCGTAGATGGCCACACCGGCGGGTACTACCTGTAGTACATAAGTACTCCAGCTGAGGATTGATGACTGGGACGAAATGTGTCACAGCTGCTGGATGAAAATTCGATGGTGCAGGAGTACGGATCGGAGCACAGCAGCGGAGCAAGCAAACCGCGTCCAATCGGGTGTGTCTGTGGTAGAAAGTTGATGGTCGCCGCAGTTCAGCTGGCCCGCATGTCATGCACACAAAGGCAGAGGAGCGGTGGGGCCGAGAGGGATGAGGGGCACGTCGGGGGGATGAGGATCCCCTGACGCAAACTATCCTACCATTCTGTCACTAACATGTGGGACCCATAAGCGTGGGTCCCACCTGTCAGCGAAGGAAAGGCAGGGCAAGGCAGTGATAGCCACGTCAGAGGATCCATGTCCATGTCGGGGGACGTCGTGTCATGGGTTGGAGCGGCGTCATGGGAATCGCGTGTGGGTGTGGCAGTGGTAGAAACAAGAAACGTGATGGTCGCCGTGGTTCAACTTCCATGGACAAGTTGTCATGTCTGCTGACACATGTATATCAAAACTAGAGTGTTTATATTTCAAGCACGTGAACAAGTATTATTCTACTACTTTGGATCCATTGCAACGCACGGGCCAGCACATTGGTAGTAGTAGTGTCCATCTCTATCTCTAGAGGCCTTCCCTCGTTCATCCTTTTCTCTCACAAGATAAACTACTCATACAAATGCATCTTGATGTTCCGTGGAACACACGAGGATGTTTCCTTGGGGGTCTCTCCAGCGCGGCATGGCCGTAGTTGCAAGTTGACGCCCCTTGAGATGCCGACGTTGAGGGGCACTCGGATTTCCTCCGATGAGCAGGTAATATGAGTTTGATCACGTAGTAAATGCATTCTAAAGACTGCTTCAGTGTCCATTTCCTAATTCTCTCCCTGCCCACTGTTTCACAGGTTAGGATCGGTGCGAGTGGAGATTGGCTTGCATATGTACGGGAGGGTACCAACATCAATTTGCACAACATTTACAACGGTGACACCGTTCCCGTAGAACCTTTGTCCAACATTGGGATTAGCCATGCGACGGGCCACCGCATGAATTGGTATGATGGAACCACGGTGAGATTGAATAAGATAGCACGAACCTTGCACATGGCGGTCAAAGGCGGACCATGCTGTCTGCAGCCGATTTGTTGCCGTACGAGTAGGAAGACGCTGTGCTCCTTTCTAACCGCATCTTCGCGGTGACAAACCAGGGGACTTATTTTGTATGGGACACATCCTACGATATACTCCCTCTCTCCCAGTTTATTTGTTTTGAATCTTTTCGTTTTATAAGTTTCAAATTCAAATTTAGAGCTCCCCATCACATGTTGAGATTACAATGTCCATTAAATCGTTGCGTGCATGTATAGTAAAGAAACAAATCTCGAGTTTGGCATGAGTTCGTGCTGCGGGAGCACCACAAGCCCTGGCGCAGGAGTTACATTTCCCTCTCAGGGCCGTCAGGACTGAGCTTCAGCGCCTTACTACACCTACCTTTGAGTCAATAACATGTGGCCCGATAGGCGACTGGTCCACATGTAATGCTCCCGTAGGCAGAGGGGCGGTGGGGCCAAGAGGGGTGAGCCGCGGGTCGGGGGACGTGTGGTTTCATGGGTTCGAGCGGCGTCGTGGGAATCGCGGGTGGCTGTGGTAGAAACTTGATGCTCGCCGCATTTTAGGTGGCCCACATGTCATGCACACAAAGGCAGAGAGGCGGTGCGGCCGAGAGGGGTGAGGCGCACGTCGGGGGGCGTGGTGCCGTGGGTTGGAGAGGCGTCGTGGGAATCGCGAGATGAAACGTGATGGTCGCCGTAGTTGAACTTCCATGGACAAGTTGTCATGTCTACGGACACATGCACTGCATACCGATCACTGGAAGGAGTAGCAGAGAAAGCTATATATGCGGATAAATAGTTCCTTATAGTCAAGCGGACCCATGCTACTACTCTATTCCAAAGACATGCACACCATCGAAATAGTCCATCTATATCAATATACACCGAGAGGGAATACTTTTTTTTACAAGAGAGGAAATAGTTCATCCATCCATAATGCCCTCCTGCTGGTGCAGCCTTTTCTTCTTCTTCTTCTTCTTCTTCTTCTTCTTCTTCTTCTTCTTCTTGTTCTCATTCTCTGTGGGAGACGGCTTCGCAACAAGCTCTTTGGACCTTGCAGCTATCTCGAAACTCACACGGGCATCGAGGGCAGCATATTTTATCCGCTCGTACGTCAAGGGATAATTCTCCCATCCAGACGACCTTAATGCCACCGTCTCATCACCCTTTGGAAGATTTGTACCGAGCACAAAATTTGCTACGTCGAATAGGGATGGTGTCTGTTTATCACAATCTTCTACAGGAATTTTGATTCTGGTTTGTAGGCCAGCGATGCTTTTCAAATCAAGGTTGTACGGCTCCAGCTTCTGTTTGTCCCCTTCGATGGCTGCCCCACAGAAGTATACGTCCTCCCGAGACAAGAAATCATGAAGCTCACCTGGTATGGAGGGCGAGTGTATGATGTGGTACACCAAAACATCATCTTCGAGGCACAGCTGAAGGACGGCGGCGCGCTGGATCTTCCCAGGGGCACGCTCCATGTACTCTGCGTCGAGACCGATGACCCTCGTCTCTACCTTTTCGAGGGAGTTGGATACATTGTTGATCCACTGCCGAACAACCCTTGGGTGGACGGTGACGGTGGCAACTATGCGCATCGAGCCTTCGACGAGGACATGTTGGACGCTAAAAACCAGCATCTCGATCTCTTTCGCCATTTGGAACCGCTGGAACGGAGGGCTATGGTTCGGAGAATTAGGATTAGATGGCTAGTCCAACTGAAGTAGTAGATGATTATTTAAAGAGGTTAAAACAATGTGAACACAGTGGGGTTTGGATGCAAATGAAGATGAAGGGGAGGTGAAGAAGTCGAGGAGAATCGGTTCCCGATGGAGAAGTAAATGGGAGAAGTGGCGTGCAGGCAGTTGATTAGACGGCTAGGTAGACTAAACGAAAAGGCTATGCGGGTAGACTGATGAGTCGTACCTGTTCGTGTACGTGCCCATCCTTCCTGATAGGTGGGACCTATGCAAACAGATAAAAAATGTGTCGTAGTTTTTTTTTTTGAGCGCGTGAGTAGGAGACACAACATTCTCTGGTTAAGGAATACTCCCTCCGTTTAGGTGAGTATAAGTCACCTTATGAAAATCAGGTTTTCCCAAAACCTTTAGGCGTGGAGCATTAACTTCCTGCTCGATCCCCTCCCAGCCTCGTTAGCCAGCGTTCTCTTCCTCTGCTGCCGCATTCTACCTTTCCATTTTTCCTCTTCTCAAGTGTGGAACGATCTGCATGCCGTCCTTGATGCACCAGAATGACCACTGCATGCATCGCGGCAGGGCGTTGATTGGGCATGCACGAGAATTTGGTTCTGCTCGCAATATGGATGATACCTGAACGATGAAGTGAACAGGCATGCTAGCACGGGAGACCTATTTCCGCTATACAATACTGGAGTACTCATGTTCCTACTACTAGTAGTAGTAGTAGTAGTACAACTGTGGTACACTTGATGGTCAAAATACCATTCATCCGTTCCTCACAGTGAAGTGACAACACCATGCGCCTAACACTAGTCCAGGCGGCGTGTTCGGGTTACCATAGTCAGCCTCACCCTGTGCACTGTGCAGTCTGTCACCGCCGCTGTACATCACATTGGCGCCTTGCCTCGTCTCCCTCTCTGCTCCCATAGCACCACCCCATCTCCATCTCCTTCTCTGTCTCTGTCTCCGTCTCCATCTCACTGTGCCCCCGTGTACCGTCACCTCACTAGCCTCCCCCAGTACCACTATTCCCTCGCTAGCCGCCCAGCACCGACATCCTTCTCCCCCGTAAATCAAGCCCCCTTCCAAACTCCACCATGGCCGAACGCGAACCGCGCAGCATCCATATGAGCCGCGATTGGAGCAATCTCCCCAGTGACATCCTCGACATCTGTTGTTCGTGTATGGATATGTTGAGCGCCCTACGGCTGGCTGCATGCTCGAGGGACATGCACACGGCCATCGTCGAAGCGAGGCCTAAGCTTTTCAAGACACCCTGCTTGCTGCTATCTGGTCTTGCGAGATTGGCTCACCATGATACGGAGGCGTGCATGATGCCCCTCGACTTCAATCCGATCTCCATTAGCCGAAACTTCTTTGCAGGTATGTAGTGGGTCGCCGTACATCATTTCCCTCGACATCGATCCGATCACCATCGCCCGAAACTTCTTGGCAGGTATGTACTGGGTCGGCATGAACTCCCACTGGATGGCTGCCTTCAGAGAAGACGGTAAAAAGTTGGTGCTCGTGAACTTCCAGACCTCCCATGAGATTATCCTTCCTCCGTTGGATTATATAGAGTATTACCATCGCGATCCAAGTCATCTAGATTACTACGTCAGTTGGACGGACCTTGTTTTGCAAAAGATGTAATCTGCCAAGTGCCCACACGACATGCGAATTACGCAGACTTCAAGCTAATTGCCTTGTTCGACCGCGGACTCGCCTATCTTTACGCCGGTGCCTTCTTTAGCTGGAGACAACTCGGCTCGCAGTGGATCATCGTCAAAGCTGATACACACTTCTGTGATGCTATTGAACACAATGGCATCATCTACGCGATCGACAAAGCAGATGGCACCACGTATTGCTGGGACGGCGCGTGTAAGTTGTTTCCGTCTCATGTTAATGATGACGCCATGACACTGTTTGAACTTTTTGTGATGATTGGCATATCCCTGTTTGAGCAGAATTTGAGTAGAACTATGGCAATGTATTAGAGACGCCGTAAATCAGCTATATTTGGAATGAGTTAAGCGATTGTGACCATGTCATTACAGCCAATTTGTACCCTAAATAATCAAACGGTTAGGAATATATGGGTATTATCCTTATTTTACAGTAATCTATATACTACTACTAAATATGAGTGTGTATCAATGGCCATGTTAGTTTCCTCATTTTCATGATGTAGAAACATGCACCACACTGTTGGTTTCATCTAACCATACATTAGGGAAGTAAATGTGCATATGGAGAACTCTATATTTGGAAGTTGTGAAATCCTGCAATGCTTACCATGTGTACATACCTATATTCGCCCTTCAGCAATCAATGGCTAGAATAATATCCTCACAAAAATTTTGCCCACATAACATGAGTATATAACAATGCATGGTCTATTAGTTACCTTGAAGAATTTGTTTGTGAGGACAGAACATGATTACTCCCTCCGTTCCCAAATATTTGTCTTTCTAGAGATTTTAACAAGTGACTACATATGGAGCTAAATGAGTGAATCTACACTCTAAAATATGTCTACATACATCCGTATGTTCTGTCTATTTGAAATGCCTAGAAAGACAAATATTTGGGAACGGAGGGAGTACATAACATGCATGACATGGTAGTTTCCTGTGAAGAATCGATTGCGAGATAACATGAGTATAACCATGCATGGCACTTCTATATTTTCGAACCCAGTATACATTTCTCTGTATTTTCCTCCCAGTTCCAACAGGGACATATCAATGTTGTTTCTTGCATTATCCTACTCATACTCTGAACAATGCTAATCTTACATTAACAATGCATGTCCTTTTTGATATGATGCAGTGTCCCTACAGTTACTGCCCTTTGTAATCACACCACCTTTGCCAAAAACAGGGAAGCACAACTGGTTCCTCGCTCGATCAGACGACGGCAAAAGACTGATGATCATTCGGACACATGAGCCAGAAAAGTTATATTGCAAAAACCCCACTGTATACAAGCACCGTGTAATACGTGAGTATCCGGACAGTGGCTGTTACGTCTATGAGCAGGATACCAGCTTGTTGGGGCCTTTAGGATTTTTTAGTTGGAGGCGGGTAAACAGCCTTGGTTCACACTCTCTGTTTCTCGGACTCAATTATCCGATTAACCAGGAGATCACCGTTTGGCAAGGACCTTGATGGCAGAGAGGCTCTGTTTGCTATGGAAAACTGTGTCTACATGGCGAGCCCTAGGAGTTCGGGAGCAAACTCCCCTGATTGTCAACGATACAGCCTGCAGCCAAAAGAAGGTGAGAATGACAAAGGCATCCGGATTAACTTTGATCCTTGGATGTCTCAATTACGACAGGCAGTGATGTGGTTCAAGCCTTCAGGTTGATAGGTAATTGGGCTGTTGCATCGAAAGGGTGGAGTACTGGTGTCTCCGGATCACTGGTCGCTGAAGCGGGGCTGCATATTATGATGGTGTTGGATCATCTCTTCGAATGACTTTGTTGTCTTTGCTACTGGTTCTGGATGGGTAGTTCTTTCTTTTGTTATGCATATTCCTTGTCATTTGGTCATCCTCGTCTATGTCACTCTTACTATGTAATAGTTGCTTCTGTTTAGAATGTCATTCTCGTCTGGATCACGAGAGTCTGAGCGCTGCAGATGGGTGCGTTTTGGTGGTGTAGCAAGACTTCTTATGAACTATCATGTCTTGCTGTTTATGTCAGTAGTAGTCACTAGTCAGTCTTTGAATGTTGTATATATCGTTGTTTCGAACTGTTTATTGTCTCGAACTACTGGTGGGCTAAATGAGGGCATCACCATTCTCCAGTGTTCAGAGTATATCTCCTTTTTTCAAGTTATATAATTTGAGCTTAGTGTCTTTTCGATGATGTACACTTGTTTGGGCCAGTGAGGTGTCGTTGAATATGGGCCGAGTAGTAACGCAATGCCAAACAGGTCAATTATGACTCTCAGGCCGGGCTCTCAAAAGATCCTGAAAAAAAAGGTCGGACTCTCCAAAAAAGAAAGAATAAGGACTCTTAGGCCGAATGTGGGCGCCACTGGTGTTTTCGTGCGCTTGCGCGCCGAGAGCATATTGGCGCGTGCTCGAAATTCATGCTACCTTTTCATCCCCAGTCTCCCGCCCCTCCCCCACCTCTGAAATCTCGATTCCTACTCCAGTTCCCCCAAATCCCCCTCCTGTACTCCCTGTACTCAAGCGCACTATCATGTCGCCGGTCAACACGGATCTCCGAGCCGGAGATCCTGAGGTCCGTCCTGCCTTCGGTCGCTGCGTGCTGTCGCTCAACAGTGGCATGACGGCGCTTGACGACCAGTTTGCCGGCAAAGTGCTGATGGTAACCATCAACGGCGACCGGCCTCCCGTCTCGCCGGACGACCTTGTCAAAGCTCTTGGCATTGCGCACGGCATCCAAATAAGTGACTTGCTCGTCGAAGTCTGTCCGCCACCGGCTGATTTCTTCGTCAGGTTCCGGACAACTTTCGACTACAGTCGTGTGTTCGAATCTTCCCGGCGTTTGTTCTGCGATGGCGCGCTGGTGAGCTTTGATCGGTGGCACCCAGGATGGGGCTCGGTGCCCTCTGAGCTTGAGTTTTAACAAAGCTTACCTTCCACGGCATGCCTCGACGTGCTTGGAACAGCGAGTCCATGAACGAGCTTATCAACGACCTTGGAGGTGAGCTCGTAAGTATGTTTGTTCCTCCAGACAGCTGGGCTCTGACGGTTATGGCATGGATGAAGAAGCTGTCCACCATACCGAAGGTGATTGGTGTTGAGATACCGGTGCAGGAACCGGGGTTGTACTATTTGTCGCCACCAAGGCCGCCGCGGACCACGTTAGGGATGTACCTGTATCGAGTGTTCGTGCATGTCGAAGAAGTGGTCAATCCATCAATCGAAGTCCTGCCGCCGCCGCTGGTGCCAGGGTCCATCGACGACGTCCATTACAGGAGTCAACGTCAGACTTTCCCCGTGTTGCTCGAAACGATGGATGGCACAGGGCCTACTCCATCGCGCGGCGGAGGCCACTGCTTCTTTGGGAGAAGAGGCAGGGCTGGCTGCCTGGATGTGCTCTAATTTGAGGTAACAACTGAATCTTGTCAGATACTAGTTAAATCCGAGCTATGGGTGTGAAGCACTTATATGCCAGTACATTTGATTGTGACCTGTTCTAATTTTGTACCTGAACTTTTTTTAGAAAGGGCTGTACGTCAACTTAATGTGCTAGCAGAACTTATTGTGTTGTCTGTCTGTTTTCTTTGCACAACATTCAAGATATTTCCCCGTCATTGATAAAGACGATGAACCGTTATGTACGACTTTGTTGGTTTCAACATAGCCCTTCCCGTAGCGATCCACTGCTTCCATCCTGATTGTGCCGCCTGCGTGAAATTTTTGTATGCAAGTTCAGTGTGCTATGATGTTCTATATGATTGTGTCAACTATATAAGTTTTTACTGAGCATCAGCAATGCATATGGCTGAAAGATGTATTTACGAGCATCGACCGATGGGTCTCTCTCTCTATCTCTCTCTCTCTCACACACACACACACGCACACACACGCGCACACGCACAAGTGGGACCCGTTGAATTATTTATTTGCTCGTGACAGCTTTTAATTAGGTTCCACTGTAATCTAACTTTTTTCTTAAGTTATTAATTGAGCTCAGTGACTTCAAAAAGTTGTACAAAAGCCTTGTTTGGCCTTTCTGGCGTCGCTGAATGTGGGCTGAGTAACCATGTTAGGTTGTACTGTACTACACAGGCCTTTTTTTCAACATCAGCAATGCAACTGGGCCGACAGTTGTACACAATATCCGGGTCAACTTGTTATTCTCCGCCCCGCTAGGCTGCAAACTTTCCTAGGAGGTATGCATTAGGCTTAACAAGAAAATGGACTTTAAGAAATAATAAATGGGATGTAATTATAATAACTGGATAGTTACGATGCACCAAACATGTAATTAGTTTGAAAAATATATTATTTTTGGAATTTGAAAATTTTAATTTCATTACTTGTTGCGCGCGCAATATTTCGTTGGATTTTAACGTAATACAACTTTATTTTGAAATTATATTTAACCTGACTAGAATTTTCGGATAAAAATATTTCGGATCCCATCAAAATGTGGGAATTTTTTTTTGAATTCTGTTTTGAGCGGTTGTTTGAAATTATTAATCGTTGTCCTAGCTAGAAGTTGGGTTGTACTTTTAACAAACTGTAAATGGGCTGTAGTAAATTCCATTAGAATTAAAAAATGGGTTGTACATTCTTACAAATCGCAAATGGGCTATATGTTCTCTGCCAAATCCGAGTTGTGGGCCTACTAAGTTGATGCGTACCAAGGGCTTTGTCAACTTAGTCAATATAAACGATTCTAGCTGCAGTGATCGTACGATGTCCATCCAACGGCCGTAGTGCTTCTTCAACCTCTGGTCTTCTTGCTCCAGCCACCCAAAGCAGCGCCGGTCGTGTCGCGTGCTCCTGCCTCCCGTGGCCGGCTGTGATGCCGCGGAGGCCTCACCGCCCCGTACTACTCCCACCGCTGGCCAGGCCATCCCTCTACTCACCCACACCCCCTGTTATTCTGCGGCGACGGCAGCCTCACACCGCAGCCGAACCAGTGAACCCTCGTACTCCTCTCCGCGCGGGCTTCCACTGCTGCGTCTTCGCCGGCTCCGCGTCGTCCCCTTCCTAGGCCTCGCCGTCGTCCAGACCACCGCCCTGGTGCTCTCGGCGCGGCGTGGTCAACGACCGACTTCCATCAGAAGAGTACTGTACGTGGAGAGGCTGACAGCTGGGTCTAGGCGGCCGCAAGGAAGTGCCTCCTTATTACGCGCAAAATAATTATTCCTCCACCTGACAGCAGGGACCCACCAGACGGGCCACCTTATTTCGTGAAAAAACGTTTCCCCCCTGACTGCTGGGACCCACCGGACGGGCCAGCGTATTTCGCGAAAAAAAGTTCCCCCCGCTGTCAGCTCGGACCCACCGGAAGTGCCTCCTTATTACGCACAAAAAAATGAATAATCCCCCTGCTAGCTGGGACCCACCATGGTGGGAGGCTGACTTGTGGGCCTACTAAGTTGACTGGGACGGGGGCCTTTGTCAACTTTAGTCAATATGAACGATTCTAGCTCCAGTGACCGTACGATGTCCATCCAACGGCCGTAGTGCTTCTTCAACCTCTGGTCTTCTTGCTCCAGCCGCCCAAAGCAGCGCCGGTCGTGCCGCATGCTCCTGCCTCCCGTGACCGGCTGTGCTGTCGCGGAGGCCTCACCGCCCCTACTATTCCCACCGCTGTCCAGGCCCTGCGGCGACGGCAGCCTCACACCGCAGCCGAACCAGTGAACCCTCGTATTCCTCTCCGTGCGGGCTTCCACTGCCGCGTCTTCCCCGGCTCCCTATCGTCCCCTTCCTAGGCCTCGCCGTCGTCCACCGCCCTGGTGCTCTCGGCGCGGCGTGGTCAACGTGGTCAAGGAATGACTTCCATCAGACGTGGACTGTACGTGGAGAGGCTGACAGCTTGGTCCACGGCCGCAGCAAGGAAGTGCCTCCTTATTACGCGGAAAATAATGATTCCTCCACCTGACAGCAGGGACCCACCGGACGGGCCACCGTATTTCGTGAAAAAAACATTTCCCCCTGACTGCGGGGACCCACCAGCTACATCTTCGCACGCAAGGAAGTGCGTCCGGGCAAAAAAAACGATTTGCCCCCCTGACTGCTGGGACCCACCAGCTACATCTTCGCAGGCAAGGAAGTGCCTGACAGTCGGGACCCACCTGGTCGAAGCGTACGTAGCATTGTCATTCTGGTCGCGAACGTATACGTACATACTGGTCGATGTAGAGGCGTGCACGTAGCAAGTACACGTATATACAGCGGCCAGTGTGCAAGAAAGAAAATACGGCCACGTACGTACATACGGGCAGGGTCTCGAACGCCTACTCGCGCATACGTATGGCCAAGGCTCGTGTAGATGGCTGGGTCGGAACGGAGAAACAGCGTCGTCGTCGTGTTCGTGGGGAGCCAACCGGCTGGGTCGGAACGGAATGCGTCGTCGTGTTCATCGGGAGGGCTTGGACGGAACAGCCGATGGAAACGAGGCCTAGCGTACCGTAGAACAGAGGAAACGGCCTTGTGTTCGACCGGCCACGTTTGAAATGGGATCCTGTTCATCGGGAGGGGTCTGGCGTACCGCAAAACGGAGGAAACAGACCTCCTACGGTCGAAACGGGGGTCCTGTTAATCTGGAGGGGTGTGGCGTACCGCAAAACGGAGGAAACAGACTTGTGTTGGAGTGCTACGGTCGAAACGGGGGTCCTGTTCATCGGGAGGGGTGTGGCGTACCGCAAAACGGGACTCCACGGGACATTGTTCATCTCCACGGTCGACCCCCTCCAGCCTCCACGGGCTACTGTTCATCCACCGTCGACCTCCTCCAGCCTCCACCTGCGACTGTTCATCCACGGGCTCCTGTTCATCCAGCCTCCACCACCCGCTACTCCACCGGCTACTGTTCAACCAGCCCTCTCCACGGGCTCCTGTTCAACCACCCCTCCACGGGCTACTGTTCATCCAGCCCTCCACTGTCTACTGTTCATTCTACCCTCCACGGGGTGGTCCTGTTCATCCTGCCCTCCACGGGGTCCTGTTCATCCAGCCCCAACCGGCTCGATCGATCGGGGTCCTGTTCATCCAGAGGCAACACCACGGGGTCCTGTTTATCCACCCCCACCGGGAACTGTTCATCCAAACCCCCCAGCAACACTCACTGTTCATCCAGAGGCAGCATCGATCGGCTTCAGTTAACAGCAGTAGCGAAGGAATCGCTCGATCGGGTTCAGTTAACAGCCATCGATCGATCGCTCGGGTTCAGTAACGTGTAGCCTGCAGTGCAATCGCTCGGGTTCAGTTAGAGCCCAACGCCTCGCTCGGGTTCAGTTAGAGCCAACGCCTCGCACACACGCGCGTACGTGTACGAGAGAAACGTGCATCGCTCGGCCCCCGACCTCCCACCGTAACCAGGAACTCCCCGAAATTTTCCTCGCCCTCGCTTCTACCACGGTTTTTCCCGTCATGCACGGCCCAAAGAATGTCATGCAGCTGCGTCTCCGGCCCGCCCAGGACGAAAAGCCCATTTTCTGTCATGATTTTTTGTTATAGAAGTACGAGCCCACCACATCTATGATGATACCGGGTTTTGTCACAATTATCGTCATAGAAGTGTCATATGTATGACAGAAAAAAATTCGTTCGGCCCAAAATGTCACGGATGTGTCTTTTTTTGTAGTGCAACAGTGTTGACATAGTTGAATCATATGTAAATCCCTCAAGTGCGGCGTAGAGTTCACTCCAAAATTACTTGCTATATAGAAATTGTTGTCGGGCATGAAACCACCACAAAGTTATTCTTTAGAATAACACCTTAAGATGCAAATCCACCAAAGCCCTAATGCCACCTAGATAGCCCAATGTCACCGTGAGTATCTGTGGGTTTAATTGTACGATAAGCATCACACAATTTCATATTTATCTATTAGATTCCCAAGGAGTGCCCCAAAGTATCTATCGAAAGTCAAGATGAGAATGTGTGCCAACCCCTATGCATAGGCCCTAAAGTCACGGAACCCGCAAGTTGATCACAATAATACACATCAAGTAACTCAATTGGATAACCCAATGTCACTACAGATATCTGATACGTCTCCAATGTATCTATAATTTTTGATTGTTCCATGCTATTATATTATCTGTTTTGGATGTTTAATGGGCTTTATTATTCACTTTTATATTATTTTTGGGACTAACCTATTAACCGAAGGCCCAGTGCAAATTGCTGTTTTTTTGCCTATTTCAGTGTTTTGCAGAAAAGGAATATCAAACGGAATGAAACCTTCGCAAGGATCGTTTTTGGAACAAACACAATCCAGGAGACTTGGAGTGGAAGCCAAGGAAGCAACGAGGCGGCCACAAGGTAGGAGGGTGCGCCCAGGGGGGTAGGCGCGCCCCCCACCCTCGTGGGCCCCTCGTGGCTCCACCGACCTACTTCTTTCGCCTATATATACTCATATACCATGAAAACATCCAGGAGCACCACGAAACCCTATTTCCACCGTCACAACCTTCTGTACCCGTGAGATCCCATCTTGGGGCCTTTTCCGGCGCTCCGCCGGAGGGGGAACCAATCACGGAGGGCTTCTACATCAACACCATAGCCTCTCCGATGATGTGTGAGTAGTTTACCATAGACCTTCGGGTCCATAGTTATTAGCTAGATGGCTTCTTCTCTCTCTTTGGATCTCAATACAAAGTTCTCCTTGATCTTCTTGGATATCTATTCGATGTAATTATTTTTGCGGTGTGTTTGTCGAGATCTGATGAATTGTGGGTTTATGATCAAGATTATCTATGGACAATATTTGATTCTTCTCTGAATTCTTATATGCATGATTTACTATCTTTGCAAGTCTCTTCGAATTATCTGTTTGGTTTGGCCTACTAGATTGATCTTTCTTGCAATGGGAGAAGTGCTTAGCTTTGGTTCAATCTTGCGGTGTCCTTTCCTAGTGACAGCAGGGGCAGCAAGGCACGTATTGTATTGTTGCCCTCGAGGATAAAAAGATGGGGTTTATATCATATTGCTTGAGTTTATCCCTCTACATCATGTCATCTTGCTTAATGCGTTACTCTGTTCTTATGAACTTAATACTCTAGATGCATGCTGGATAGCGGTCGATGTGTGGAGTAATAGTAGTAGATGCAGAATCGTTTCGGTCTACTTGTCACGGACGTGATGCCTATATACATGATCATGCCTAGATATTCTCATAACTATGCGCTTTTCTATCAATTCCTCGACAGTAATTTGTTCACCCACCGTGGAATTTGCTATCTTGAGAGAAGCCACTAGTGAAACCTATGGCCCCCGGGTCTATCTTCCATCATATTAATCTCACGCCAACGTGCTATTTCTGTCGCCGTTTATTTTTGCAATCTTTACTTTTCAATCTATACAACAAAAATACCAAAAATATTTATCTTATTATCTTTATCAGATCTCACTTTTGCAAGTGTCCGTGAAGGGATTGACAACCCCTTTATCGCGTTGGTTGCAAGGTTCTTGATTGTTTGTCTAGGTACAAGGATTTGTGTGTAGTCTCCTACAGGATTGATACCTTGGTTCTCAAAAACTGAGGGAAATACTTACGCTACTTTGCTGCATCACCCTTTCCTCTTCAAGGGAAAACCAACGCATGTTCAAGAGTTAGCAATATCCTCATGCAAAACACGTATTAAGTGCTCTCGAATCCTTAGAGACTCAATCCAATAAGACAACTTCAAAGGGAAAACTCAATACAAGATAGAGAGGGGAAATACCCCATATGATTCATCTATGTCAACAAAGCCTGTGTTACATCAAGATTGTTCCATCTCAAGAACACGAGAGAGAGAGAGATACATCACATAGCTACTGGTACATACCCTCATCTCCGAGGGAGAACTACTCCCTTCTCATCGTGGTGGCCGCCGGGATGATGAAGATGGCCACCGAAGATGATTCCCCCCTCCGGCAGGGTGCCGGAACGGGCTCCCGATTGGTTTTCGGTGGCTACAGAGGCTTGCGGCGGCGGAACTTCCTATCTAGGTCTACCCCGATGGGTTTCAGAATATTTGGGAATTTATAGTGCAAAGAGGGGGTGCGGGAGGCCACCGAGGTGGGCACAACCCACCTGGACGCGCCAGGGGGCCCTGGCGCCCCCTGGTGGGTTGTGCCCCCCTCGGAGCACCCCCCAGGTGTAGCTCAGGCCCATTGGGTTCCTTCTGGTCCAGAAAAATTCTCCGTAAAGTTTCGTTGCGTTTGGACTCCGTTTGATATTGATTTCCTGCGATGTAAAAAACAAGCAAAAAACAGCAACTGGCACTGGGCACTGGGTCAATAGGTTAGTCCCAAAAAATTGATATAAAGTTACCATAAAATGATTGTAAAAGGGTCTTTTACATCTGTGTCCCTAACTCGAACCCACTACTCACATTTGCCCCTAATTCGAAGGCCTGCTCAAAAATGCCCCTCCGCCGTTAGGTGCCCTTACAGAAATGCCCTTCTGTATCGTTACCGTCCGATCAAAGCCGGTCAAAGGGCTTTGACCGTCCTAAAAAAATAGCAAAAAAATCTAAAAAATCTGAAATTTTGTGGGATCAAAGATACTCATGTTCACAAGATGTGTGCGAATTTTCGTGCTGTTTGGACATTCCAGGAGGTCGTGCCAAATAAAAAACAGTAAATATATATGCTTGTGAACAATAAATTCAAAAAAATTGCAAGAAAATTCAAAAAAATATGAAAAGTTTGGCATCAAAGAGCCTCGGGTCTGCAAGGTGCGTGCAAATTTGTTTGTGTTTGGACACTGTAGGAGCTCGTGGAGAAAAAAAATTGGCTTGGGAAAAAACTTTGGAAAAAATGACTATTTTGTTTTTTTGCTAGAGCTCCTCGCATGTCATTTGATCACAAAAACTCTCAAGCACCTTGTAGCCTCTTTGATGCCAAAAAATTTCATATTTTTTTGAATTTTCTTGCTATTTTATTTCAAATTTACTTTTCACAAGAGTACAGATTAACTATTTTTCCTCGCCACGAGCTCCTGGAATGTCAAAATAGCAAGAAAATTTGCACGCACCTTGCGCACATGAGTAATTTCGATCTCACAAAATTTTAGATTTTTTAGATTTTTTTTTGCTATTTTTTTAGGACGGTCAAAGCTCTTTGACCGGACAGTAACGGCGCAGAAGGGCATTTCTGTAAGGGCACCTAACGGCGGAGGGGCATTTTTGAGCAGGCTTTCGAATTGGGGGTATATCTGATTAGGTGGTT
The DNA here is from genome assembly GCF_002575655.3 of Aegilops tauschii subsp. strangulata. Taxonomy (NCBI): domain Eukaryota; kingdom Viridiplantae; phylum Streptophyta; class Magnoliopsida; order Poales; family Poaceae; genus Aegilops; species Aegilops tauschii. Next base: position 495,965,548 of record NC_053039.3, read on the forward strand.
CGAGTTAGGGACAGAAATGCAAATGGCCCATTGTAAAACACCCAAGAATGATAAAATAACATCATCAATACTTCATAAATTATAGATACGTTGGAGACGTATCAGCATCCCCAAGCTTAATTCCTACTCGTCCTCGAGTAGGTAAATGATAAAAGAAATAATTTATGAATTGTGAATGCTAGCAAAGTGCATAAGTTTGATCAATGATAATTTCAATCACTTTTCCTAGCATCATAACAGCAATTCTTTCTTATAAAACTTATCATGTTATAGTAGCAACCAATTCACATGTTAAGGTTCAAACAATGAACTCTCTTGAAACTCAACAACCTATGTCTCAGTCACCAAGCAATTGCAATTCAATTTATTCAACAGAGTTTAAGTAAGAGCTCCACATACTCAACCATCATATAGTCTTCTATGATTGCTAACACTCACCGCATACACATGAGCAAAACGTTTCAACCGGACACATAGAAAGATAAGGGCTTATCGTTTTGCCTCCCAATGTATTCACCTCAAGGGTGATGTCAACAATAATAACCCATGCTACCCATACTCAACTGGACATATGTGCCTAGATATTTCCTCACCACATGATGCTTGCCAGAAGAGAAAAATAAAAAGGAATAGAGAGAAAAACTTTGACTCTTTGCATAAAAGTAAATACTGAAAAGTAAAAGATAGTCCTTCGTAGAGGGAAGTAGAGGTTGCCATGCGCTTGTTTGTTTGTATGCTCAAACCCTTAGTGCAAAAGAACGTCATGTTATATTGCCCCTTATGATAGCAACCTTTATTATGCAGTCCATCGCTTTTATTGCTTTGCCATCATAAGTTCGTACAACGCTCAATTTTCTCTTACACTAAATGATCTAACACTTTTAGAAGCAATTTTTATTACCTTATTGCACCGATGACAACTTACTTGAAGGATCTTGCTCAATCCTTAGGTAGGTATGGTGGACTCTTGAAAATAAGATTTGGGTTTAAGGGTTTTTGGATGCACAAGTAGTATCTCTACTTGGTGCGGAATTTTTGGCTAGCAAAGATGGGGGGCAAGCACCACATGTTGAAGGATCTATGACAATATAACTTCTATGTGAATATGAACAAACATAAACCATTATGTTGTCTTCCTTGTCCAATGTCAACAATTTTGGCATATAATATTTTGATGGGGGATCACAATCACAAAAGATTTCCAAGATAGTGTATTTGCATGTGAAAGTTCTCTTCCTTATACTAATTATTCGTGAATTGCTTGTATGACCAATATTGTGATTGTCAAGCCTCAAAAGATTTCACTTTCTAAACCCAATGTGAAGCTACCACTAGGCATGATATGAACATATAATTTCAACTTCATCACATTCAATTTATTCAACAATTTACTCATAGGATATAAGTGAAGCACAAGAGTAAATGACAAACTACTCCAAAAAGATAAAAGTGAAGATCATGTGAATAGTTAAGTAAATAGATAGCTATGTAAGGACTCTCTCTTATTTAAAAGTTTCAGATCTAAGTATTTTATTAAAACAGCAAGCTAAAACAAAATAAAATGACACTCCAAGAATAGCACACATCATGTGAAGAAGCAAAAACTTAGGTTCAACCGATACTAACCGATAATTGTTGAAGAAGAAATGTGGGATGCCTACCGGGGCATCCCCAAGCTTAGATGCTTGAGACTTCTTGAATTATTATCTTGGGATGCCTTGGGCATCCCCAAGCTTGAGCTTTTGTGTCTCCTTAATTCCTTTTATATCACGGTGTCCCTAAATCTTAAAAACTTCATCCACACAAAACTCAACGGAACTTCGTGAGATAGGTTAGTATGATAAAGAGCAAACCATTTCACTTTGGTACTGTCAAAGACAAGATTCATAATTGTTTCCACCCAATGCCTACTGTAGCATATCATTTCCACAATTTATATTGAGTAATATAAGCCATAGAAACTAGGAAACAAGCAAACTATGCTTTGAAAACAGAATCTGTCAAAAACAGAACAGTCTAATGAAGGAAATATGCCCTAGAGGCAATAATAAAGTATTATATATTTCCTTATATCATGATAAATGTTTATTATTCATGCTAGAATTGTATTAACCGGAAACATAATACATGTGTGAATATATAGACAAACAGAGTGTCACTAGTATGTCTCTACTTGACTAGCTCGTTAATCAAAGATGGTTATGTTTCCTAGCCATAGACATAAGTTGTCATTTGATTAACGAGATCACCTCATTAGGAGAATGACGTGATTGACTTGACCCATTCCGTTAGCTTAGCACTCGATCGTTTAGTATGTTGCTATTGCTTTCTTCATGACTTATACATGTTCCTATGACTATGAGATTATGCAACTCCCGTTTACCGGAGGAACACTTTGTGTGCTACCAAACGTCACAACGTAAATGGGTGATTATAAAGGTGCTCTACAGGTGTCTCCAAAGGTACTTGTTGGGTTGGCGTATTTCGAGATTAGGATTTGTCACTCCAATTGTCGGAGAGGTATCTCTGGGCCCACTCGGTAATGCACATCACTATAAGCCTTGCAAGCATTGTGACTAATGAGTTAGTTGCAGGATGATGTGTTACGGAACGAGTAAAGAGACTTGCCGGTAACGAGATTGAACTAGGTATCGATATACCGACGATCAAATCTCGGGCAAGTAACATACCGGTGACAAAGGGAACAACGTATGTTGTTATGCGGTCTGACCGATAAAGATCTTCGTAGAATATGTGGGAGCTAATATGGGCATCCAGGTCCCGCTATTGGTTATTGACCGGAGACGTGTCTCGGTCATGTCTACATAGTTCTCGAACCCGTAGGGTCCGCACGCTTAACGTTACGATGACAGTTTTATTGAGTTTTGATGTACCGAAGGAGTTCGGAGTCCCGGATGAGATCGGGGATATGACGAGGAGTCTCAAAATGGTCGAGACGTAAAGATCGATATATTGGACGACTATATTCGGACTTCGGAAAGGTTCCGAGTGATTCGGGTATTTTTCGGAGTACCGGAGAGTTACGGGAATTCGTATTGGGCCTTAATGGGCCATACAGGAAAGGAGAGAAAGGCCTCAAAAGGTGGCCGCACCCCTCCCCATGGTCTGGTCCGAATTGGACTAGGGAAGGGGGGCGCACCCTTCCTTCTTTCTCCTTCCCCCTTCCCTTCTCCTACTCCCACAAGGAAAGGAGGAGTCCTACTCCCGGTGGGAGTAGGACTCCCCCATATGGCGCGCCTCTCCCCTTGGCCGGCTGCCTCCCCCTTGCTCCTTTATATACGGGGGCAGGGGGGCACCCCAGAGACACAACAATTGATCCTTGAAATCTCTTAGCCGTGTGCGGTGCCCCCCTCCACCAAATTACACCTCGATAATACCGTTGCGGAGCTTAAGCGAAGCCCTGCGTCGGTGGAACATCATCATCGTCACCACGCCGTCGTGCTGACAAAACTCTCCCTCAACACTCGGCTGGATCGGAGTTCGAGGGACGTCATCGAGCTGAACGTGTGTAGAACTCGGAGGTGCCGTACGTTCGGTACTTGATCGGTCGGATCGTGAAGACGTACGACTACATCAACCGCGTTGTGATAACGCTTCCGCTGTCGGTCTACGAGGGTACGTGGACAACACTCTCCCCTCTCGTTGCTATGCATCACCATGATCTTGCGTGTGCGTAGGAATTTTTTTTGAAATTACTACGTTCCCCAATAGTGGCATCCGAGCCTGGTTTTATGCGTTGATGCTATGCACGAGTAGAACACAAGTGAGTTGTGGGCGATATAATTCATACTGCTTACCAGCATGTCATACTTTGGTTCAGCGGTATTGTGAGATGAAGCGGCCCGGACCGACATTACGCGTACGCTTACGCGAGACTGGTTTCACCGTTGCGAGCACTCGTTGCTTAAAGGTGACCGGCGGGTGTCTGTCTCTCTCACTTTAGTTGAACCATGTGTGGCTACGCCCGGTCCTTGCGAAGGTTAAAACAGCACCAACTTGACAAACTATCGTTGTGGTTTAGATGCGTAGGTAAGAACGGTTCTTGCTAAGCCCGTAGCAGCCACGTAAAATATGCAACAACAAAGTAGAGGACGTCTAACTTGTTTTTGCAGGGCATGTTGTGATGTGATATGGTCAAGACATGATGTGATGTGTTGTATGAGATGATCATGTTTTGTAACCGAGCTATCGGCAACTGGCAAGAGCCATATGGTTGTCGCTTTATTGTATGAGATGCAATCGCCATGTAATAGTTTTACTTTATCACTAAGCGGTAGCGATAGTCGTAAAAGCAATAAGTTGGCGAGACGACAACGATGCTACGATGGAGATCAAGGTGTCGCGCCGGTGACGATGGTGATCATGACGGTGCTTCGGAGATGGAGATCACAAGCACGGTGCTTCGGAGATGGAGATCACAAGCACAAGATGATGATGGCCATATCATATCACTTATATTGATTGCATGTGATGTTAATCCTTTATGCATCTTATCTTGCTTTGTTTGACGGTAGCATTATAAGATGATCCTTCACTAAATTATCAAAGTATAAGTGTTCTCCCTGAGTATGCACCGTTGCGAAAGTTCTTCGTGCTGAGACACCATGTGATGATCGGGTGTGATAGGCTCTACGTTCAAATACAACGGGTGCAAAACAGTTGCACACGCGGAATACTCAGGTTAAACTTGACGAGCCTAGCATATAACAGATATGGCCTCGGAACACAGAGACCGAAAGGTCGAGCGTGAATCATATAGTAGATATGATCAACATAGTGATGTTCACCATTGAAACTACTCCATCTCACGTGATGATCGGACATGGTTTAGTTGATATGGATCACGTGATCACTTAGAGGATTAGAGGGATGTCTATCTAAGTGGGAGTTCTTAAGTAATATGATTAATTGAACTTAAATTTATCATGAACTTAGTCCTGATAGTATTTTGCAAATTATGTTGTAGATCAATAGCTCGCGTTGTTGCTTCCCTGTGTTTATTTTTGATATGTTCCTAGAGAAAAATTATGTTGAAAGATGTTAGTAGCAAAGATGCGGATTGGATCCGTGATCTGAGGATTATCCTCATTGCTGCACAGAAGAATTATGTCCTTGATGCACCGCTAGGTGACAGACCTATTGCAGGAGCAGATGCAGACGTTATGAACGTTTGGCTAGCTCAATATGATGACTACTTGATAGTTTAGTGCACCATGCTTAACGGCTTAGAATCGGGACTTCAAAGACGTTTTGAACGTCATGGACCATATGAGATGTTCCAGGAGTTGAAGTTAATATTTCAAGCAAATACCCGAGTTGAGAGATATGAAGTCTCCAACAAGTTCTATAGCTAAAAGATGGAGGAGAATCGCTCAACTAGTGAGCATGTGCTCAGATTGTCTGGGTACTACAATCGCTTGAATCAAGTGGGAGTTTATCATCCAGATAAAATAGTGATTGACAGAATTCTCTAGTCACCATCACCAAGTTAGTAGAACTTCGTGATGAACTATAGTATGCAAGGGATGACGAAAGTAATTCCCGAGCTCTTCGTGATGCTGAAATCGACGAAGGTAGAAATCAAGAAAAACATCAAGTGTTGATGGTTGACGAGACCACTAGTTTCAACAAAAAGGCAAAGGGAAGAAGGGGAACTTCAAAAAGAACGGCAAGCAAGTTGCTACTCAAGTGAAGAAGCCCAAGTCTGTACCTAAGCCTGAGACTAAGTGCTTCTACTGCAAAGGGACTGGTCACTGGAGGCGGAACTGCCCCAAGTATTTGGTGGATAAGAAGGATGGCAAAGTAAACAAAGGTATATTGGATATACATGTTATTGATGTGTACTTTACTAGTGTTTATAGCAACCCCTCAGTATTTGATACTGGTTCAGTTGCTAAAGAGTAGTAACTCGAAAACGGGAGTTGCAGAATAAACAGAGACTAGTAAAAGGCGAGGTGACGATGTGTGTTGGAAGTAGTTCCAAGATTGATATGATCATCATCGCACACTCCCTGTACTTTCGGGATTAGTGTTGAAACTAAATAAGTGTTATTTGGTGTTTGCGTTGAGCATGAATATGATTTGATCATGTTTTTTGCAATACGGTTATTCATTTAAGTTAGAGAACAATTGTTGTTCTGTTTACATGAATAAAAACCTTCTATGGTCATACACACCAACGAAAATGGTTTGTTGGATCTCGATCGTAGTGACACACATAATCATAATATTGAAGCCAAAAGATGCAAAGTTAATAATGATAGTGCAACTTATTTGTGGCACTGCCGTTTAGGTCATATTGGTATAAAGCGCATGAAGAAACTTCATACTGATGGGATTTTGGAATCACTTGATTATGAATCACTTGATGCTTGCGATCCGTGCCTCATGGGCAAGATGACTAAGACGCCGTTCTCCGGAACTATGGAGAGAGCAACAGATTTGTTGGAAATCATACATACAGATGTATGTGGTCCGATGAATATTGAGGCTCGTAGCAGGTATCATTATTTTCTGACCTTCACAGATGATTTGAGCAGATATGGGTATATCTGCTTAATGAAACAGAAGTCTGAAACATTTGAAAAGTTCATATAATTTCAGAGTGAAGTGGAAAATCATCGTAACAAGAAAAAAAGTTTCTACGATCTGATCGCGGAGACAAATATTTGAGTTACGAGTTTGGTCTTCAATTAAAACAATGTGGAATAGTTTCACAAATTCGTGCCACCTGGAACACCACAGCATAATGGTGTGTCCGAACGTCATAACCGTACTTTATTGGATATAGTGCAATCTATGATGTCTCTTACCAATTTACCACTATCGTTTTGGGGTTATGCATTAGAGACAGCTACATTCACGTTAAATAGGGGACCATCAAAATCTGTTGAGACGACGCCTTATGAACTGTGGTTTGGCAAGAAACCAAAGTTGTCGTTTCTTAAAGTTTGGGGCTGCGATGCTTATGTGAAGAAACTTCAACCTGATAAGCTCGAACCCAAATCGGAGAAATGTGTCTTCATAGGATACCCAAAGGAGACTGTTGGGTATACCTTCTATCACAGATCCGAAGGCAAAACTTTTGTTGCTAAATTCGGAAATTTTCTAGAGAAGGAGTTTCTCTCGAAAGAAGTGAATGGGAGGAAAGTAGAACTTGATGAGGTAACTATACCTGCTCCCTTATTGGAAAGTAGTTCATCACAGAAACCAGTTTCTGAGACACCTACACCAATTAGTGAGGAAGTTAATGATGATGATCATGAAACTTCAGATCAAGTTATTACTGAACCTCGTAGATCAACCAGAGTAAGATCCGCACCAGAGTGGTACGGTAATCCTGTTCTGGAAGTTATGCTACTAGACCATGACGAACCTACGTACTATGAAGAAGCAATGGTGAACCCAGATTCCGCAAAATGGCCAGAGGCCATGAAATCTGAGATGAGATCCATGTATGAGAACAAAGTATGGACTTTGATTGACTTGCCCAATGATCGGCGAGCCATTGAGATTAAATGGATCTTCAAGAGGAAGACGGACGCTGATAGTAGTGTTACTATCTACAAAGCTAGAATTGTCGGAAAAAGGTTTTTGACAAAGTTCAAGGTGTTGACTACGATGAGAGTTTCTCACTCGTATCTATGCTTAAGTCTGTCTGAATCATGTTAGCAATTGCCGCATTTTATGAAATATGGCAAATGGATAAACAAAACTGCATTCCTTAATGGATTTATTAAAGAAGAGTTGTATATGATGCAACCAGGAGGTTTTGTCAATCCTAAAGGTGCTAACAAAATATGCAAGCTCCAGCGACCCATCTATGGACTGGTGCAAGCATCTCAGAGTTGGAATATAAACTTTGATAAGTTGATCAAAGGATATAGTTTTATACAGACTTGCGGTGAAGCCTGTATTTACAAGAAAGTGAGTGGGAGCACTACAGCATTTTTGATAAGTATATGTGAATGACATATTGTTGATCGGAAATAATGTAGAATTATTCTGTAAAGCATAAAGGAGTGTTTTGAAATGAGTTTTTCAAAGAAAGACCTCGGTGGAGTTGCTTACATATTGAGCATCAAGATCTATAGAGATAGATCAAGACGCTTGATAAGTTTTTTCAATGAGTACATACCTTAACAAGATTTTAAAGTAGTTCAAAATAGAACAGTTAAAGAAAAGAGTTTCTTGCCTGTGTTACATGGTCTGAAATTGAGTAAGACTCAAAGCCCGACCATGGCAGAAGATAGAAAGAGAATGAAAGTCATTCCCTATGCCTCAGCCATAGGTTCTATAAAGTATGCCATGTTGTGTACCAGATCTATTATATACCCTACACTGATTTTGGCAAGGGAGTACAATAGTGATCTAGGAGTAGATCACTGGACAGCGGTCAAAATTATCCTTAGTGGAATAAGGATATGTTTCTCGATTATGGAAGTGACAAAAGGTTCGTCGTAAAAGGTTACGTCGATGCAAGTTTTGACACTAAATCTAGATGACTCTAAGTCTCGGTCTAGATACATATTGAAAGTGGGAGCAATTAGCTAGTGTAGCTCCGTGCAGAGCATTGTAGACATAGAAATTTGCAAAATCCTTACGGATCTGAATGTGACAGACCCGTTGACTAAAATTATCTCACAATCAAAACATGATCACACCTTAGTACTCTTTGGGTGTTAATCACATAGCGATGTGAACTAGATTATTGACTCTAGTAAACCCTTTGAGTGTTGGTCACATAGAGATGTGAACTATGGGTGTTAATCACATGGTGATGTGAATTATTGATGTTAAATCACATGGCGATGTGAACTAGATTATTGACTCTAGTGCAAGTGGGAGACTGAAGGAAATATGCCCTAGAGGCAATAATAAAGTATTATATATTTCCTTATATCATGATAAATGTTTATTATTCATGCTAGAATTGTATTAACCGGAAACATAATACATGTGTGAATATATAGACAAACAGAGTGTCACTAGTATGCCTCTACTTGACTAGCTCGTTAATCAAAGATGGTTATGTTTCCTAGCCATAGACATAAGTTGTCATTTGATTAACGAGATCACCTCATTAGGAGAATGACGTGATTGACTTGACCCATTCCGTTAGCTTAGCACTCGATCGTTTAGTATGTTGCTATTGCTTTCTTCATGACTTATACATGTTCCTATGACTATGAGATTATGCAACTCCCGTTTACCGGAGGAACACTTTGTGTGCTACCAAACGTCACAACGTAAATGGGTGATTATAAAGGTGCTCTACAGGTGTCTCCAAAGGTACTTGTTGGGTTGGCGTATTTCGAGATTAGGATTTGTCACTCCAATTGTCGGAGAGGTATCTCTGGACCCACTCGGTAATGCACATCACTATAAGCCTTGCAAGCATTGTGACTAATGAGTTAGTTGCGGGATGATGTGTTACGGAACGAGTAAAGAGACTTGCCGGTAACGAGATTGAACTAGGTATCGAGATACCGACGATCAAATCTCGGGCAAGTAACATACCGGTGACAAAGGGAACAACGTATGTTGTTATGGGGTCTGACCGATAAAGATCTTCGTAGAATATGTGGGAGCCAATATGGGCATCCAGGTCCCGCTATTGGTTATTGACCGAAGACGTGTCTCGGTCATGTCTACATAGTTCTCGAACCCGTAGGGTCCGCACGCTTAACGTTACGATGACAGTTTTATTGAGTTTTGATGTACCGAAGGAGTTCGGAGTCCCGGATGAGATCGGGGATATGACGAGGAGTCTCGAAATGGTCGAGACGTAAAGATCGATATATTGGACGACTATATTCGGACTTCGGAAAGGTTCCGAGTGATTCGGGTATTTTTCGGAGTACCGGAGAGTTACGGGAATTCGTATTGGGCCTTAATGGGCCATACGGGAAAGGAGAGAAAGGCCTCAAAAGGTGGCCGCACCCCTCCCCATGGTCTGATCCGAATTGGACTAGGGAAGGGGGGCGCACCCTTCCTTCTTTCTCCTTCCCCCTTCCCTTCTCCTACTCCCACAAGGAAAGGAGGAGTCCTACTCCCGGTGGGAGTAGGACTCCCCCCTATGGCGCGCCTCTCCCCTTGGCCGGCTGCCTCCCCCTTGCTCCTTTATATACGGGGGCAGGGGGGCACCCCAGAGACACGACAATTGATCCTTGAAATCTCTTAGCCGTGTGCGGTGCCCCCCTCCACCAAATTACACCTCGATAATACCGTTGCGGAGCTTAGGCGAAGCCCTGCGTCGGTGGAACATCATCATCGTCACCACGCCGTCGTGCTGACGAAACTCTCCCTCAACACTCGGCTGGATCGGAGTTCGAGGGACGTCATCGAGCTGAACGTGTGTAGAACTCGGAGGTGCCGTACGTTCGGTACTTGATCGGTCGGATCGTGAAGACGTACGACTACATCAACCGCGTTGTGATAACGCTTCCGCTGTCGGTCTACGAGGGTACGTGGACAACACTCTCCCCTCTCGTTGCTATGCATCACCATGATCTTGCGTGTGCGTAGGATTTTTTTTTGAAATTACTACGTTCCCCAACATCTGAAGTAATCTGTACTCCAACCATACTTCTGCTACTCCAAAAATTCTGAAATATTAGGACAACATAGAGAATTTGCATATCTATCACCTGTAAAAAATTCAGATGAAAAGCACGTTCCAGTGAATTTTCAAATTTCCTGGACTGAGCGCAAAAGTTTATGCTTTTGCACAGATTCAAGTCAACTATCATCCACACTATCCCAAAGGCTTTACTTGGCACTTTATTGAAACAAAAGCAATAAAACATGATTACTACAGTAGCATAATCATGTGAACACACAAAAACAGTAGGTAAAAGTGTTGGGTTGTCTCCCAACAAGCGCTTTTCTTAATGCCTTTTAAGCTAGGCATGATGATTTCAATGATGCTCGCATAAAAGATATGAACTGAAACATAACAAGAGCATCATGAAGCATATGACTAGCACGTTTAGATCTAACCCACTTCCTATGCATAGGGATTTTGTGAGCAAACAACTTATGGTAACAAGAATCAACTAGCATAGGGAGGCAAAACAAGTGTAACTTCAAAACAATCAACACATAGAGAAGAAACTTGATATTATTGAGATATGTAAGAGCATAAGTTCCTCTCTCATAATAATTTTCAGAGGCATCATGAATAGATTCAACAATGTAACTATCACATACAACACTCTTTTCATGATGCACAAGCATAGAAGATTTATTGCTCTTTATGGCATACATGTCATCATAATAATCATCATAGATAGCAACTTTATTGTCATAGTCAATTGAAACCTCTTCCAAAATAGTGGATGTATCACTCAATAGTCATGACCTCTCCAAATCCACTTTCATTAATATTGTAATAAGATTCAACACCCTCCAAAATAGTGGGATCACTACTACCTAGAGTTGACACTCTTCCAAACCCACTTTCATCACTGTAATCATCATAAACAGGAGGCATGCTATCATCATAATAAATATTCTTATCGAAAGTAGAAGGAATCAAAGGATCATATTCATTAAGCAAATCATCCCCAAGCTTAGGACAAGCATTATTTCCAGCAAATAAATCTTCAAACATTTCATACTCATTAAACATAGCATCCCCAAGCTTGTCGTTTTACATATCATCACGATTATTCTTATCAATAGCATGAATGGAACCAATAGTATAGTAAACATTATTATCATATTCTTCCAAGCAAGTGCCAAAAACATTTCCAAGATTATAAGAAGTATCATTATCTTCCCAATCATAATCATCACAACAAGCAATAGGCATCACAAAATCATACTCAATATCATCATCCTCCATCAACATATTTGATTCACTTTCATGAGGCACGATGGTGATAGGAGCAACATTATTTAGAAGAGATACCTTTTTACCTTTATTCTTTCTTCTTCTTTTCTTCTTCTTCACCATACCATGTGTGGGTTTAATTAATTTTTTCAAGCTTCTTGTTGAAGAGATTGATTGGATAGGAAGCTCCTCCTCGTTACCTGATTCAACATAATAAACACTAGGAGGGTATTGGGAAATATTTTCCCTTTCATTAGTACTCTCTTCATATTCTATTTGTTCTCTTGTCTTTAGATAGTTGGCAATATAAGGATTCTCAATGCAATTTCCCACACAAAACATATAAATTTCCTCTAGATCAAAATCAAGAAATCTCTCAAGATTAAATTTTGGTATACCCTTAGTTATACGTTTCATTTCTTCATATCCCAAAAGAAGACTAAGCTCTTTATGATGCTCAAGGGTAATCAAGTTATCACAATTTTTGGACACTATTTGATCATGAAAGAATCTGCATTGAAGATTTAAATGACCATGTTCATTGCAAAGTTCACAAGGATGGCGAAAAAAATTAAATATTTCAGCACAATCATCTAGCCTCTCTTGCAACTTTTTCGTTTCTAAATATTTATGCTTCTTACAAAATCTATCTTCCCTTTTTGGTGTGCAAAGGCACTCCCAATTCATTCCACAAAAAGTGACATGCTTATAAGAAACATTTTTATCATGACTTGTGCAATCATCATTAGCATTTTGGATATTCAAAGAATTCATACTAACAACATTGCAATCATGCTCATCATTCAAATATTTTGTGCCAAACATTTTGTTGACTTCTTCTTCTAACAATTGAGCACAATTTTCCGATCCATCATTTTCAAGAAAGATATTATAAAGATGATCAATAATAAGATGCAACCTCAATTCCATTTTTTATGTAGTTTTCTTTTATGAACCAAACTAGTGATAAAACAAGAAACTAAAAGATTCAATTGCAAGATCTAAAGATATACCTTCAAGCACTCACCTCCCCGGCAACGGCGTCAGAAAAGAGCTTGATGTCTACTACGCAACTTTATTCTTGTAGACTCGTGTTGGGCCTCCAAGCGCAGAGTTTTGTAGGATAGTAGCAATTTTCCCTCAAGTGGATGACCTAAGGTTTATCAATCCGTGGGAGGTGTAGGATGAAGATGGTCTCTCTCAAACAACCCTGCAACCAATAATAAAAAGTCTCTTGTGTCCCCAACACACCCAATACAATGGCAAATTGTATAGGTGCACTAGTTCGGCGAAGAGATGGTGATAAAAGTGTAAAATGGATGGTAGAAATATATTTTATTAATCTGAATAAATAAAAACAGCAAGGTAGAAAATAGTAAACGGGCACAAAAACGGTATTGCAATGCTTAGAAACAAGGCCTAGGGTCCGTACTTTCACTAGTGTGATCTCCCAACAGTGTTGACATAGTTGAATCATATGTAAATCCCTCAAGTGCGGCGTAGAGTTCACTCCAAAATTACTTGCTATATAGAAATTGTTGTCGGGCACGAAACCACCACAAAGCTATTCTTTAGAATAACACCTTAAGATGCAAATCAACCAAAGCCCTAATGTCACCTAGATATCCCAATGTCAGCGCGAGTATCCGTGGGTTTGATTATACAATAAGCATCACAAAATTTCAGATTTATCTATTTGATTCCCAAGGATTGCCCCAAAGTATCTATCGAAAAGTCAAGATGAGAATGTGTGCCAAACCCTATGCATAGGCCCTAAAGTCACGAAACCCGCAAGTTGATCACAATAATACACATCAAGTAACTCAATTGGATAACCCAATGTCACTACAGATATCCTCATGCAAAACACGTATTAAGTGCTCTCGAATCCTTGGAGACTCAATTCGATAAGACAACTTCAAAGGGAAAACTCAATACAAGATCGAGAGGGGAAATACCCCATATGATTCATCTATGTCAACAAAGCCCGCGTTACATCAAGATTGTTCCATCTCAAGAACACGAGAGAGAGAGAGATACAACACATAGCTACTGGTACATACCCTCAGCCCCGAGGGAGAAATACTCCCTTCTCATCGTGGTGGCCGCCGGGATGATGAGGATGGCCACCGGAGATGATTCCCCCCTCCGGCAGGGTGCCGGAACGGGCTCCCGATTGGTTTTCGGTGGCTACAGGGGCTTGCGGCGGCAGAACTTCCGATCTAGGTCTACCGCGATGGGTTTCGGAATATTTGGGAATTTATAGTGCAAAGAGGGGGTGCGGGAGGCCACCGAGGTGGGCATGATGTCTACTACGCAACTTTATTCTTGTAGACTCGTGTTGGGCCTCCAAGCGCAGAGTTTTGTAGGACAGTAGCAATTTTCCTTCAAGTGGATGACCTAAGGTTTATCAATCCGTGGGAGGTGTAGGATGAAGATGGTCTCTCTCAAGCAACCCTGCAACCAAATAAAAAAAAGTCTCTTGTGTCCCCAACACACCAAATACAATGGAAAATTGTATAGGTGCACTAGTTCGGCGAAGAGATGGTGATACAAGTGTTATATTGATAGTAGATATTGATTTTTGTAGTGCGAACAATAAAAAACAGCAAGGTAGCAAGTAACAAGAGTGAGCACAAATGGTATTGCAATGATGGAAAACAAGGCCTAGGGTCCGTACTTTCGCTAGTGCAATCTCTCAACAGTGCTAATATAATTGGATCACATAACCACCCCTCAAAGTGCGATGAAGAATCACTCCAAAGTTCCTATCTAGCGGAGAACATAAGAAGAAATTGTTGGTGGGGTACGAAACCACCTCAAAGTTATTCTTTCCGATCAATCTTTCCAAGAGTTCGTACTAAAATAACACAAAGTTACCCTTTCAGATCGATCTATCTAAGAGTTCGTACTAGAATAACACAAGGTTATCTTTTCCGATCGATCTTTCAAGAGTTCGTACTAAGATAACACAAAGTTATCCTTCCCGATCGATCTATCAAGAGTTCGTACTAAGACAACACCAAAACATATTCGGATTTGTAATACTCAATCCACCACAAAGAATCTCGAAGAGTGCCCCAAGATTTCTACCGGAGAAACAAAGACAAGAACGTGCATCAACCCCTATGCATAGATTACCCCCAATGTCACTGCGGGAATCCGCGAGTTGAGTGCCAAAACATATATCAAGTGAATCAATACGTTACCCCATTGTCACCACGAGTATTCAATTGCAGGACATATATCAAGTGTTCTCAAATCCATGAAAGTATTCAATCCAAAGAAATCTCAAAGGGAAAACTCAATTCATCACAAGATAGAGAGGGGAAAACACCATATGATCCGACTATATTAACAAAGCCCGCGATACATCAAGATCGTGACATCTCAAGAACACGAGAGAGAGAGAGAGAGATTAAACACATAGCTACTGGTACAAACCCTCAGCCCCGAGGGTGGACTACTCCCTCCTCATCGTGGTGGCCGCCGGGATGATGAAGATGGCCACCGGAGATGATTCCTCCTTCGGCAGGGTGCCGGAACGGGGTCTAGATTGGATCTCGTGGATACAGAGGCCTTGCGGCGGCGGAACTTCTCGTCTAGGGCTACCCCGAAGGGTTTCGGAATATTTGGGAATTTATAGTGCAAAGAGGGGGTGCGAAAGGCCACCGAGGTGGGCACAACCCACCTGGGCGCGCCAGGTCGCGTACTTCGTGAAGATCTACCCGAGTGAGGCTAGTCCTTCGTGGACAGAAGCCATGGTGGAATAGATAAGGTTGTTTCTTCGTGGACCCTTCGTCGGTGGAGCCCCCCGTGGACTCGCGCAGCCGTTACCCTTCGTAGGTTGAAGTCTCCATCAACATGGACATACGATAGCACCACCTATCGAAACCACGCCAAAAATCATCTTGTCTTCATTGCATTTGAAATCTCCAAACCCCACCTTTACTTACATGTGCAATGTTTTACTTTCCGTTGATATACTCTTAGAGTTGCATGTGTATAAGACTTGGTAGAATTGCTAAAATCTGCTCACAACTAAAATTGGGAAAATGATAGATTTTTATTTGGTCAAGTAGTCTAATCACCCCCCTCTAGACATACTTTTGATACACGGACTTCTACCAAAATTCACACTAGCCCAAGATGGTATCCATACTTCAAGGTGAGCACTAATAGTATGTGCTTCATGGCTTGATATGCTTGTATTGTTCAAGGTGAGCACTAACACAATCTTCATTTGCCATTCCAGGATTACATTGGGCCAATAGATGGTAGTCATGTCACTGCCAAAGTGACGAGGTCACAATCTGCAGCATACAGGGGGAGGAAGCACTACACAAGCCAGAACGTGCTTGCTGCTGTTGACTTCGATCTGAAGTTCACCTATGTGATGGCTGGCTGGGAAGGGACAACACATGATGCTAACATTCTCAGTGACAACATGAGTCGTCCTAATGGCATCAACATCCCCGATGGCAAGTTCTACCTAGATGATGTTGGCTATGCATGTCGGCCAGGTATTCTTCCACCTGTACCATTTGGACGAGTTCGCTGGTAGGAATTATCCTAGGACTCCACATGAGTTGTTCAATCTCAGACACTCCAGCCTTAGAGTTACTGTTGAGAGGGCCTTTGGAGCGCCGAAGAACAGGTTTAAGATCCTAGATCAGAAGCCATTCCACACTTTCCCCACTCAGGTTAAGCTTGTTCTTACTTGTTGCATTATGCATAACTAGATCCTGCAATGAGATTGTGATGAACTGGTGCATGAGGAGAAAGATGTGACGCCTGACGATGTTGTCAGCCCCGGCCATGGTGTGGAGGCATTTGACAACGAAGCCTGAAAAAACAAAAGGATGGAGTGGGCACAGGCAATGTGGGATAACAGAGGTCAGACAAGGATCTGAAAAAGAAAAAGAGTAAGAACAACAGCAGAAGAAGAGGAAGAAGCAGCAACAGCAGCAAAAGAGGAAGAGGAAGAGGGAGAGGAAGAATTACCAGCAGCAGAAGAAGAGGAAGATGGACTTGCATCTAGTTAGCATCGACGATGAACTTTCCCCTATTCATCCCTATCGCTCTTCATAATTTGTATGCCATTTGATAGTAGCTAGGATGAAACGTAATTTGTTTTGCAGCTAGGAGTGAAAATTGTTTAGATCGTGTGTGGTAAGGTCATCATTAGTGAGAAGTGGTGCCGGCACCTTATGCAGGTTGCAACCAAACAACGAGTCATATGTGCGCCTAATGCGATGCAGCCAACCAAACGGCAGGTTAAAATTGGTTTCCTCATGCAGCTAATCTATGTGTGGGCAGCTAAACTATGGCAGAAGATGGCTTATAGCTGTTTTTGCTTAGCCAGCCCCATGTGACAATTACGTGCAATGGGGCAACCAAATACTCCCTCCGTTCCTAAATATTTGTCTTTTTAGAGATTTTAAATGGTCACCACATACGGATGTATATAGACATATTTTAGAGTGTAGATTCACTCATTTTGTTCTGTATGTAGTTACCATTTGAAACCTCTAGAAAGACAAATATTTAGGAACGGATGGAGTACATCCATAGACTCTGTCGGGGTATTCTAAAAGCACAAACTGTGAATACGCCTTGTTCTTCATAAAGCGGCTTTAACTGTGGCCGCGCGAGAGTACCTTCGGGGACGGGCGGCGCGTAAGCACGAAATTGCGTTGAGGCCCACACGGAAGCACATCCGGCGACGACCATGAGCGCCCCGACGCCCGCCATCCACTCGCTCAGCGCGCCGCCGCGGCCGCAGGCGCCGGCAGCGCCTACTCTCCGGCGCGCTACCTCCGCGGCGTCCACCCTCCGGGAGTCCCCAGAGCCTCCTCTAGCGCCCCTGAGCATCTCCTCTCGCCGCGCCGCCCTCCTCGCCCTCGTCCTGGCCGCCTCGCCGGCAAGGCCCGCCGCCGCCGCCTTCTCCTTCAGCTTCCGTACGGACACCACCATCATCTCCTTAACCGCCGGTCATGGCTATCGTCCCCCCTCACTCTTCTTGCTTTCCTCTCTGTTGTATGCGCAGCTGGGCCGAAGGAGTTGCTGCGGGAGCAGAAGAGGAAGTCGGCGCGCTTCCTGCTCGCGCCCATCGCCGCCTCCCGCGAGACCCTCGTCAAAGCCCAGGACCTTCTCGGTATTGTCCAATACTCCAATTGCTTACCTTACTCAGTCCTCACCAAATTTGGTGCACTACGCCAGATACGTTTCTCCGCAATTGTGACCTTCGCAATGCAGCTTCGGAGAATGCGTCTGCCGCGGACGCCGAGGAGGTGAGGGGGCGCCTGAGCGCGGCGGGGAGGGACTGCGTGCCGCGGGAGAGGAACTCGGTAGTCGCCTTTCAGTCACGAACCGGCGTCGAGGTTGGGGGGGCTTGCACTAGCCATGGGTGGTTTCTCTTTGCATTTTTGGTGTTCCAAGTGTTTGATGAAATTACCCGCAGGTCTGCACATTCAGCTTGATTCTGAAGAATGCCGCGTCGCTGCTCGACGATAAGGATCCTGTCAAGGTTGAAGCGGATGCCAGCCTTGCAGAGCTAATACAGTAGGTTCATTGCAGACATCACAAGAAGCTTGCCAAATTTCTGTGTATTATTGTGCCGAGTAAACTTATCGGGTCTTTTTTGTGGCAAAATTGATCGTTATTTAACCTTGCAGATCATTCTCTGACCTGGGAACTGTGGTGGAGAACAGTAACTTTGAGCTCAGTGATGATAGGTGAGTGAGTAATGTGGCCTTGCCACTCAACTTGTTTCTTTACTAAGAAATGCTCGTGAGCAACCAATTCTGTGTGTTTTCGATAGGTCTTATTACAGGTGTTCATGCCGGTTTTTAGCCAGGTTAAAACCCAGCAACTACTAGCTTTAGTACTAATGATTGTACTAATGTTACCACTTTTTCAACTTGCTGGTTCAGGTGATGGTTTCAGACAGTTTTAGAAAACCGTGTTTAAGTACCCATAGGTCTTATGTATCGTCAATTTGTCATCACAGGTTATTTTCATATTTATATTCTTTACTGTGAAAAGTCTTTTCATGTTCCAATCAAGTAAAATTTACACTTTTGTTCACTAATACTAGGTAGGATTTAAATACCAATGCTGATGTACCCATTCCTCGACTTCCCTTACAAAAAGAGTTTTATGATGTAGATTATAGTTCTTGATTTTCTATGAAACTGCTTTGGAGTCTTCGTAAGCTAGTAAATTCTCTGGCGCTTACCAACTTCAATGTACTGCAGAAAGAAGATGAAGGATGACCTGCTGAGCACTATCTCCGCCCTTGATAAATACGAACAGGGTGTTAAGGATTGTTTAGGTGTATAGAATACTTTGCTGATTTTCATTAAGTTTACTCTGAAGCAATTCTTGAGGATTGAAATCATTTCAGAATACCAATCGTTTTGTTTTCCTGCCATGTGTGGTAAGGGTTTTGCTTGCCTCTGGTCTTTGCTCACCATTGCCTTTTTTGTTCAATACAGTTTGTATATTTTGTTTGGCAAATGCTATTCATAGTAAATAGAATCGCTCACCCAATAAGTCAAATGAAATAACAAGAGTTATTGGTTCAGATAAGATATATGTCACTTCCTTCAATGTTTTCTATCTGTTGTGTTTCGGTTACCTCGTTTAATGTTTTCCATCTCGTGTGTTCCACATTTTATCAGAATGTTTAATGCTAGTAAAATATTTATCCATGCATCTTCCTGTAGTGTGGTTCCCTTCCTTCGCTTTGTGTACCATGAGATTGTTTTATGCTCACACTTATTGATGATTTTTAATGAACTGTGATTGCTTGGAAGGTACTATAAATGGGTGAAGAACTGGGCAAATCCTTGATAAAGTGCACCTTTCAGTCCGAGATAATCCACAAAATCTTGTCAGTGAAAAATATCGATAAGTGTATTATACAAAGTCACATTTGGGTTTGAGTGCGACCGTACTCTCCAAGTAATCAGAGGAAAATGAAGAATCATATTTCAAACAGCGATCCAGTGCATATAAAGCCTTATAAAGTGGTGTGATCATCTGGAGAAGCAGAGGCTTCTACCAAATACAATCTGCGGCATGGTGTGCCATCCTCTGGATTAGTCTCCACTGATCTTGGCAATCTCCTCAGCTTTTCAAACAGATTTTGTGGATGACTTAGGAGACCAAAATGTGCTTGGGGATCTCCAATTTGTGACAACATTGCCTGAGAGAACCCGATAGAAGGCAGTAGGAGATCAGGGCTGTCGTGGTAGAAATGGTACATCGTCTGCGACAGTGACGCCGCATTCCTGTTCATAAAGTCAGCAAGGAGGACCGTGCAGGCTGAGGTGCGGCATGCCGCAATGGTTTCAAGGACTTGCATCGCATGCACATG
The DNA here is from genome assembly GCF_002575655.3 of Aegilops tauschii subsp. strangulata. Classification (NCBI taxonomy): domain Eukaryota; kingdom Viridiplantae; phylum Streptophyta; class Magnoliopsida; order Poales; family Poaceae; genus Aegilops; species Aegilops tauschii. The sequence continues at coordinate 495,985,788 of NC_053039.3, forward strand.
ATGAAGGTAATAGAGGATTCCTTCAAGAACCCATACAGTATTTCTTTCAGGAACATACCCACAACTCTGTAGCTTGGTCATCCAGTCAACATCTCGTATGTCAGCAGGAACTCTAGTCAATGATTTTGCCATCATGGTGAGTTTTTGATGATTTCCAGAACTCATTGCTTCATGCAGAATATCTGATTTCATATCTAGGAGATCTGCAAAGTCGAGTTCAAATACGGCGCATTCCTTTAGGCAGCCCAGTCGATAGGCTCTTGCGTCCATCCCTATAAAAACAATATTTATCCAAGTCAGTCCTTTATTTCGTCAAAGTAAAAGTGTGTTGTACATGTGAACATATCTCCCAAGTTTCTTCATCAGGTTTGTGCAATGCTTCAAAATGAAGACAAAAAAAAACTGTTAATGAAAAATGCTAGAGTTTAATTGTGCAGCTCTACTTGTTTCATGAGCTGCAAATGCTCAATGTCTTCTTCTAGCAATTTCTTGTGCAATTGCAGCAAAGCATTAGAATGTTCAGGGATGAACCCCAAATGCATTGCTGAATACATAGCGAATTTGGGTAAACTGTCGCGTATCCAAAGGAAAATTTGCTTGTGGGAGTTTGGGTTTCTACTGATGCTCATCTGTAGCTGCTAAAAATGAAATCGATGTTTTTCCTTTTCTTGGAACATTATGTGTGTGTCCTTTACTCCCCTAGGTAGATACCAACAAAATGTCCTGGTACACTGTATCTAGAGGAAAAAAAATATCCTGGTCTACGTGGGCGCCAACCGATCGAGGATATAAATGCCAGGGTCTTGAAGACACGAAGTTTTTCCGCAAAAAAGAAGAGGACATGAAGTTGATGTGTCAAGTGCTCTCTGGGGTCTGGACAAATCACTCACATTTTGCCTGTACTAAAATTTACATCCCTACATTATTGGATAGCTTTGCTCTTGCTGCAGTGTCGCCGGGTGTCTCCATTGCTAGCCACAATTGTGTATTTTGTTTTGTTTCCCTTTCCGTCTACATGCACAGTGATAATGTCTCTCGTGGACCTTGTTTTTTTCTTCGAATCGATCAGGGTTTCTTTCCCCCGCAAAAAAGAAAAAGATCAGAGTTTTTCTTTCACACTGATTGTTTTCCAAAAGTGATCCACATAAGTTTTCTGCCACATATAAAAAAATCTGCAGGGTGGAAAAGGGCTGGCACAGAAGAGGGACCGTTGCCTACCAATGAAACTCCCGTTTAAGATTTTGAGGATGCTTTTCTATATATTTCAAGTCAGTTTGGGTATTATGATGGATTATGACACTACCGTTTAGTTAAATGATATTTTTGCCTGTATTTGTTTTGCCGCTTTGCGTAGCTGATGTACTTGTGAAAGTACTTTTTTTTTCTGTGGAATGTTATACTTGTGAAAATATGATATGAAGCCTGCTGGATAGTATAGTAGAATTTAAACTATTTTAATGGTATTGGCCTTTCAAATTTTTTTTTACTTTGATAGGATCTGGAAAATATGCTGTAAATCATTCACAACTCTTTTGTGCATCTGTTTTTTCTAAAAGGTGAAATGACATTTTGTGAGGTCTCTGGTCATAAATAGATGGGCTCGTACACTAACTTAGTCTGCAGTATGCCTTTTTACTACTGTTTTGCTGGCATATGTTAGTTAAAGGAAACTATTAACTTATATTGTGAAAATATTTTTCACGACATGCTAATTGGTGCCATTTTCAGTTTACCAATCAAAATATATTTTTATACGAACTGAAAATTATCTACTGCGTTGTTTCTATAAACTCATCTATTTGCAAATGGTTAAACTATTTTAAGCTTGCAGATACCATAGTGTTTCACAACCATGATGAAAACTAATTGCCCATTCGACAGAAGTAATTCAAAATCTTTGGAAACACACCCATTTTGTTTGAAGCATGTGTAATTGTGTAAGTGAAAGCTATTATTCTGTTTGATGGAAGCAATTATATTTGATTCAAAGCAACTATTTAGTCATCATAAACAAATTGTGATGATTTTGAAACAAATACGAAGATGCATTTCAAAATTTTGAATTCGCAACACATTTCACGAATGCCATGTGCACGCGTGACGAACCTGCGCCGAGGAGGACGACCTGCGCGGCGCCGCCGAGGCCGGCGACGGCGGCCTCGATGCGGGCGTCGAACCAGAGCGTGCGCACGGCGATCATGACCCCGTGCACCTCGCGCGCGCCGGTGCGCTCGTCGCGGCGCATCTTCTCGTGGAGGCCCCTGAGGTGGCGCTCCCCGGCCAGCACCCCGGCGGCCGGGTCCCGCACCGCGCTCGCCCACAGCGCCCGCACGGCCGCCGTCTGGCACGCGCTCTGCAGCACGGGGTCCCACTCCGCCTCCACCCGCGCGTGCAGCGCCCGCACCCCCTCCGCCGCCAGCTGCTCCATCGCCGCCGCCAGCACGCCCTCGTCCTCTCCCTCCTCCAGCCGCTGCTCGCCATTGGCGCCGGCCGCCTTCTCCTCTTCGGAGGACGACATGATCGACCAGCTGCGTAGCTCTCGGCGCGGCGGCCGGAGTATGCCGCTGGCTCTCCGGGGAGACGGGATTAGGGGGTAGCGCGCAGCGGCCAGCCGGCCACACGATACCATGGCCAAGCCGCATATATAGTGTACGTGGCCGGCCCCGGCCTGTTCCGGCCGGGCGGCGTGGGTGTGACGGCGTTCATTTGATCGACAGGGCCTCCCCCGCTTTACGTCGATCGCTCGTTGTATGGGAGGAGATAAGGAAAGAGGACCACCCGTCGGCATGGGCTTAGCCTGTTCGGCGCTCGTGACCTGCGTACGGTGCGGGTGGTCCGTGTTTTTCCGCCGCTTCTCCTGCTCGCAGTACGTACGGCCAGGCGCCCCGGGGGTCGGCGAAACTGTGGCGCGACGGCGACGGCGCGCGCGCGTCCGGTTGCGAGTTAATAGCTAGGCGAGTGGAGCTGTCGCGCGGCGGAGGCGACAAGCACGTGCGCGCGCGGGGCGGCCGTTGGGCTCCGGCCGCCCGCGACAAGGCCGGCTATGGCTGTGCGTCGCCACCGAGGATCGACTGTCTATGCTGTGGCGCGAGTGTGAGCGTGCGAGCACCGGGTGCGGACGGCGGACGCGTCGATTCTCTGCCATGCGAAATCACTTTTTTGAGCTTTTTATTTTTTATTTTTTCCCTTTATTGAGATAATGAAGTCGAAAGAACAATTTTGTGAATACGAAATGTTTCTAAAGTATTTGAAATTACTTTTTGAAATGATGGGACCTTAAATAGTTGAAACCACTTTTTATATCTTAAATAGTTGAAACCACTTTTCTGGATTAATGAAAATTGAAAACCTTTCTGAAACAAATGAAATCGATTTTTTGGAATAATGGAACCTTTCTGAAACAAATGGAATCACTTTTTTTTTGGAATAATGGAACCTTTCTGAAACAAATGGAATCACTTTTTTTTTGGAATAATGGAACCTTTCTGAAACAAATGGAATCACTTTTTTGGAACAATGAAACCTTTCTGAAATAGGTCACATTGTTTTTTGGGAATAATGTAGTCTATTGAAATAATGTCATCTTTCTAAAAATCACTTTTTTGTAATCTTTGAATTATATTACAGTTTGCCGAGAAATTAAGACACTACTATTTAGTATATTTGCTATATCAATATCAATATCAAAATCCATATACAGAATAAAAAAAAGTGCGGTGAACCAAGGGCATCTTGATATGTACTCCCTCTGTAAACAAATATAAGAGCGTTTAGATCACTAAAATAGTAATCTAAGCACTCTTATATTAGTTTACGGAGGGGTAGAAAATTGACCTATTTTATGTCAGAAGGTTTTGCTAAAACTAATCATGTTATTCTTTGTATACGTTGACAGCTTCGTATTGAGATACGAACCAAGTGGAAAGATCAAGTTTAGATAAGAAAACATGACCCCAACGACTTACACATATCTAAAAGATGTGGCACAGGTTTGGCTAAGTCGAGTAAAAGTTGAGAAATTGCGCTAAAATTTGTCACAAACGTGAAAATTTTGGGTGAAAAAAAAATGAAATCCACTCTATTATGCAATTCTTTTCTTATTGTGGACTTGATAAGTGTCACACGTGTGGCACGAACACGTAGCATTTCTGAATGTTTTTTATGGCAAGTTTAGTGTCGCGAGGACCATAACTTTAGTTGTCAAGCATGACAACTTCTTTTTTGGATGAGTAGTTAATTTTCCCGCAAAAAAAAGAATGAGTAGTTAATTGCGCGTGCGTTCCAACATGACATACATTGTTGTTTCCTGCATTGAGACGTACCCTTTCGCTCCCACAATCCAAGCGATCAGCTCGCTTGCCTCTCGCCGGCGCCGGCACCCGCCCGCCTCATCTCCTATGGTCCTAGGGCTATGCAGGCACGGTGGATCTCGGCCATTGCCGGTGGGAGAGCTTCGCTTTTAGTTTTGTTAGGGTTTGTGCCATACTCAAAAAGACGAGGCGGTGACGGCTTTCTGAAGATGGAATAAGGGTCTTCCCGCCTAGGCTCCGAACTGGTGGTGCTTCTAGCAACGACAGAGCGCGTGTGGAGGTGTGTTTCCGGCGGATCTCGTGGGATCCGGTCGGTGTTTCTCTTCGATGGATCCGTTTGGATTCGGTCTTTGTTCGTCTGCGTCCGTGTGTCTGAAGTTTGGATTCTTCTAATCTACGCTTCTCTTTACCGGCGGCGGTTACTGTTCTGCTGCGCTGGTCCTATTAGACCTTAGCACGACGACTTCCCAGCTATCTACTACAACAAAGTGCCCTCTTTAATTTAGGATGTTGAAGATGCCCTCTCCCTCCATCAAAGCGAAGACTGCCCATCAACCTGCTGGTGGCCTGTCCAACTCACTCATCCGCACACTGCTTCCCTTCCCAATTCAGCAAGAAAAACACCGTCTCATTGCATCGCTAAGCTCACTCGCTCACCATTAATTGACCACTGACTAACCACGCACACGAACAAGTCTTTTCAAGCCAGAAATCTGATGCAAAACACCTTTAAAAAATGCTGAAAACAGCCAAGGAACCGTAGCAACCGACTGGTTCTTCTTCCCGGATTTCCTCTGCCTCCTCCCCACAGTCCACGCCACCGCCACCAACCACTCCGGTCCACCCCCGCTCCCGCACCAGCTCCACTCCACCGACAGCCGCCGGCCGCATGACGGTGTTCCGGGGCCCGCCCGGCCGGCCCTCGGCGCTCGTGAGCTGGTGGAGGAGGCGCCCGCCGCTGGGCTTCGCCGCCAAGGTCTCCATCGCCATCGCGCTCGGCCTCTCCTTCGTCGTCACCTGGACCACGCTCGCCCCGACCTCCTCCTCCCAGCAGATCTCCACCGAGCGCACCTACTTCGCCGCCGACGTCGCCGACCCGCCCCCTGGAGCGCTGGCGCCCCCCCGCAACGCCACCGCCCGCGCCGTCCACAGGAAGCCCCGCCCCGCCAGCCCCCGCGCCCGCAAGAAGCGCCGCGCCCCGCCTAGATCCCGCCGCCCCAATGCCACCCCCTCGCCCGACGCCGCCGCGCTGAGGTCCAACCTCACCGACCCGGACGCGAGGCCCGAGCCGGAACAACCCAACAAGCCAGAGCCGGAGTGGGAGTGGGAGGACGAGCAGGAGCCGGAACTGTCCGTGCCGGAGGATGACGGGGATGCCACGGGGAAGGCGCCCAAGGAGGAGGAGAACGACGACAAGGCGCCGGCCCTGGAATGGGCCGACGAATCCAGCGAGCTGGACGCCGAGGAGGAGGAGGACCCGGAGGCGGCCAAGGGCAAGGCTTCCAAGAAGAAGAAGAAGAAGAAGCTGCCGCCTCTCTTCAGCCCGGCCGCGCATTACCACTGGAAGCTCTGCAGCGCAAAGAGCGGCCACCACTACACCCCTTGCGTGGATTTCGATGGGGATGGGAGCCAGAAGCACCACGAGCGGAGCTGCCCGAGGTCGCCGGTGACGTGCCTGGTGTCGCTGCCAAAGGAGTACAAGCTGCCTGCTCCATGGCCGGAGAGGAAGGAGAAGGTGAGGGGGTCGGATATAATTGGATGAAAAATCATGATGTTTTCCTTCTTCTGCTTTACTAGGTTGTTCTTAGTGTGTCTGAACTCTGAACTGTCGTTATGCACTTATCTCTGCAGATTTGGTATGGGAATGTTGGACATCCTAGGTTGTCGAGCTATGCCAAGGACCACAGCTGGCTGAATCGGACCGGCGAGCACCTGGTGTTCCCGCCGGAGGAATCGGAGTTCAAAGGCGGCGCAAGACATTATATCGACACGATTGATGAGGTAACAATTGGTGGATCTTTTACATTTGCTGTTGATGCAAGGTAGCTGTATCTTGTATGCAGAAAGAGCTCTAGCACTAAGGCTCAGTTACAGTTTACTAGTGGGAAATGATATTAAATCAGTTTCTGCACACTGCTAACTGATTGAACACTAAATAAGTGCAGTAACAAATGTGGGGATCATTTAGCAGAAGTGTGTGATTATAAATGTGAATATGGAACAAATTATTTGGGAAATCTATGCACACAGCTCTGTTCGTTTAAGATTGAACCAGTTTGCGTGGAAGACAATTAGTGTCTTATCTGTGATCTGTTCAGATGATTTTCATCTTTTGTCTCTTGGTTAATGTGTCGATAGTTTTCCTGATTTTTGGAAAGTCATTCCAAGGTGGCTTTCATCAACTGTGAAATCATTTACCACACTGAGTGCCCTGGTATATGGAGTCAAAAATTTAGTTCTTACACAGTAATGCATAATGGAACAAATTAGTTGACTTTGGCTAAAACTTAAAATGGAACACTGTTTACATTTTTTATAATTGAAATACAAATATTTTTATATTTTGTACTACTATTACTTAGTGTGCTTAACGCAATTTACATGATATTTTGTTTGTCACGTAGATGGCACCTGATCTTGATTGGGGTAAAAATATTCGCATAGCATTGGACATTGGATGCAAAAGTGCTGGATTTGGAGTTGCTCTACTCGAGAAGGATGTGATTACACTATCATTAGGCCTTACAAATGACCAGACAGACCTTGCACAAGTTGCCCTTGAACGCGGCATCCCTGCAACAATTGGCAGTCTGGGATCAAGAAGATTACCCTTTCCTAGTGGTTCATTTGATATTATCCACTGTAGTGAATGCAACATACCATGGCATTCTAATGGTATTTACATGCTGCCTCGTTCCTCTCTTTAGACCCAGCATGCCACTATCCTGCGTTACTCACATCTTGAACAACATTTTGTATTGTTTGGATTAGGTGGAAAGCTTCTCATAGAGATGAATAGGATCCTTCGCCCAGGAGGATACTTCATTATCTCGAGCAGACATGGTGACCTCGAGAGTGAAGAAGGTATGGCACATTACTGTGTGTGAAGAAAAGGCTGGAATTGTTGAAATACCGTTGCCATTATAAACGAACAAGCATGTAAAATATCACGACTTTCATGGGGCCATTACTAGCCTTGTTGTGTTATATTTCCCCCAAAATTAATTTAAATTTATTTGTTTCTGTTTTAAATATCTTGATGGACTATACAGGAATATCAGCTTCAATGGCTTCAGTTTGCTGGAACGTAATAGCTTACAACAGTGATGATGTCAGCGAGCTTGGAGTAAAGATATTTCAGCGACCAGCCTCAAATGATGAGTATGACCTGAGAGCAAAAAAAGATCCTCCATTTTGCAAGGAAGAGCAAAACAAAGCTACTGCATGGTAAGTAGGACACTTGGATTAATCACTACGGTGTTTCCTGAATTATCATGTATGTACACTAGAGTTTGTTTGACTTGTGAAACTGAAACGTTGGTTTTCCTCTGTAGGTATACTCCAATCAAGCATTGCCTGCACAAAGCTCCTGCTGGTATCGAAGAAAGAGGCAGTGAGTGGCCTGAGGAGTGGCCCAAGAGGCTCGAGACTTTTCCTGACTGGCTCGGGGACCTGCAGACAAGGGTGTCTGCTGATCATAGCCATTGGAAGGCCGTCGTTGAGAAATCGTATCTGGATGGGTTGGGTATTAACTGGACAAATATCCGAAACGTGCTGGATATGAAGGCTGTATATGGAGGGTATGCTCTCCTTTCTGAATTTCCATTCCCCTGTATATAAGCTGAATTTCTCTTAGTTACATGCTTGTTTCCTTGCAGATTTGCTGCAGCTTTGTCGTCCGAAAAAGTCTGGGTCATGAATGTTGTCCCCGTGCATGCTCCAGACACCTTACCTGTAATCTTTGAGCGTGGGCTGGTTGGTGTTTATCACGACTGGTGCGAACCATTTAGCACATACCCAAGGTCGTACGATCTTCTTCACGCCGACCATTTGTTCTCACGCTTGAAGAACAGGTATGTTCGCTGAATGAACTACCATCACTTGAACTTTGACTCTCTATAGTTTTCGGCGTGCTTACAGTGTTTGATGTGACGTACTTGCATGACTTGCATAATGCAGATGCAAGGAACCTGTTGCGATCTTGGTCGAGATGGACCGGATCCTGAGACCCGGAGGCTGGGCCATCATCCGGGAGAAACTCGAGATTCTCGACCCGTTGGAGGCGATCCTGAAATCGCTGCACTGGGAGATTGTGATGACCTTCAGGAAGGACAAGGAGGGTATAATGTCTGTAAAGAAAACAACATGGCGACCATGAGCTATTCGCGCTGATTTTTTTTTGAAGTGGTACAGTTTTGATTCTCCCTGGTTGGTTGTTGATCTGGGATGAAGGCACATACACGGTTTGTTCATTCATTGGCTTCCACGCCCATCTACCGCGCACACGATTGTCTGCGGGTGTTACACTCGTCAGTTCGTCTTGTACTCTTGTAACAGCACCCATCCAGGTCTAGGTTCAGGCAAGAAATCTTGGATAGATTGTGTAAACAAACAGGGCCAACCGAGGGATGTGCCAGTGTTGCTTCTGAACATTGTAATTGTAACAATGTGTGAAAGGATGTTCTAAAGCTCTGAACATTGTAAATGAATCTGTAAAAGGATGTACTAGAAGAGTTGTTGATCAATCGTTCGGTGTGCTTCTGAAAGATGCGACGACAATGCAAAAGATTGCAGACTTTGGGACTCTTTCTGAAGCTTACTTGCACGGTGTTGCAGTCTCAGATTCAGTTTCAGAAAGAACAGCAGACCCCCTCGCGCGGCGCGCAAGGGCACAGCAAAACCCACCAAAGCCGGAAACAAACCTCCCCCTCCCCACCCCCCCAAACCCCAGCCCGCCGCCGCGATGCCCCCCTCCCCGGCGGCCGCGGCCGCCTCCCACCTCGCGCTCCTCCTCCTGCTCTCCTCCTCCTCCCTCTTCTTCCTCTACAAGTCCATCACCCTCCGCCGCCTCCGCCGCAGCCTCCGCCCCTCCCCCTCCCCATCCTCCTCCTCCCCCGCCGCCGCCGCCGCCCCGACCCTCCTCTACGCCTCGGCCACGGGCACCTCCAAGGCCCTCGCAGCGCGCCTCTCGGCCCGCCTCGCGAACGCCGGGCTGCCCGCCCGCGCCACCGACGCCGCCGCCTTCGACCCGGACGACCTGCCCTCGGTCCCGCTCCTCCTCCTCGTCCTCCCCACGCACGACGCCGGGGCGCCCCCGCCCGGCGCCGCCTTCCTCGCGCGCTGGCTCGCGGAGACCGCCGCCGACTTCCGCGCCGGGGCGCTGCTCCTCTCGGGCCTCCGCTTCGCCGTCTTCGGCGTCGGCTCGCGGGCCTACGGCGACACCTTCAACGCCGCCGCCAGGAGCTTCTCGCGCTGGCTCCGCGCGCTCGGGGCCGTCGAGGTGCTGCCCGTCGGGGAGGGCGACGTGGATGAGGGGGACCTCGACGACGTCTTCGAGGAGTGGTGCGGGAGGGTGCTCAGGGTGGTCAAAGGGGAGGAGGTTGAGGAGGACGGGGTCGATGGAGAGACCAATGGATTTGATGGGTTGGAAGGGGAGGAGTCCGATTATGACGACGATGATGACGAGGAAGAGGAGGAGGAGGTGGCTAGTGCGGAGGTTGACATGGAAGACATTGCCGGCAAGGCGACAGCGAAGAAGCAGAACGGGAAGGTGGAGAGTGCTTTGCCCAATGGAGGGCAGAATGGCGCTAGGGCGATGGTCACGCCCATCATCAGGGCGAGCTTGGAGAAACAAGTGAGCTTCAGCTTGTTGTTCTATTCTTTCTTTTATACATAATGCTCTTGATTGCACATGTATAAGCACATCAACCTGAAATTTTGAAGAGTCCTATGATGCCTAATGAAAATAGAGTATTGCACATTCTGCTAAATTTTTTTTATCTATGCTTACTTGACATACATCACTGGTAAGGAACTAGAGCAAAATTTTAAGATCTCTGTGGGCTGTGGCAGTTTTTAAGCATAGCTAGGCAGCAAATAAATTAGTTTCCCTCTATAAATTTATTGAACTATTATATGTCGTGCTGGTGGAATTAATGGTCGGCGTAGAATTACTTCAGTTTGACAATTTGCTATGATAGAATGAGATTGTTGAAGCAGCTGCCAAGTAATCAACCAAGCATCTTTGTGAAACTTCCGATTAGGATATAAGACAACGTTTTAATGCCAAACTGATGTCTGTTAACACTAGGGTTGTGTATTTTGTACTCAGATCTCTGTGGTCCTTGCCTGTAAGGTAGAACTGTTATCTCTAGTTCTCTATCTGTATAGATAGGGTTAACTATTTAGTATTTATAGTTCTTGTCTGTAATTTATGTTTTTAGTCAGTATATTTTCATTCTACATATGGTGATCTAGTGTCCTATTAACAAATCCCTGTGATTTTTTCAGGGCTACAAAATTGTTGGTTCTCATAGCGGGGTGAAGATTTGTAGATGGACGAAGTCACAGCTTCGAGGTCGTGGAGGGTGTTACAAGCACTCATTTTATGGAATAGAAAGCCACAGGTGATTGTTTTGCTTCCATGACATTGTATATGGGAATGCTTGCTGAATACATGGTTGGACTAGTTCATACATATTCTGTCACAGATCGGTCTCATAACATAGATCCACTCCTCAGAACATAATATTTGTGTGGTTTGCTTCCTTGAGTGTTTGTTTTCTGATTATTAGATGCTCAATTTGTAGATGCATGGAGGCAACTCCAAGTTTGGCTTGTGCAAATAAGTGTGTGTTCTGTTGGAGGCATCACACAAATCCTGTTGGGAAGAGTTGGAAGTGGAAGATGGACGATCCTCTGGATATTGTTAATACTGCAATTGACGAACACAGGAAGATGGTCAAGCAAATGAAAGGCGTGCCAGGTATGCATTATTCTGCCAAATCAAAGTTGCACTGTATATTCTAGTGCCCGGACAAAAAAAATAGATCCATGCAAAACACCTGTAACTTACCTAAATGTATACAGCCTTTAAAAGGTTTTCAATCCTACGCCAGCAGTAATCGTGACGGAAGTGTTCCATTAAGATATGCCAGGCTCCATCAAGTGTGAACTTTTGATCTGTTTATTTTGTGTACTCAGCCTGTGTTCATCAATAGAAACTTTTGATCTGAGAACTTAGGCTCTACATGATTAATAGAACCTCATAATTATCCTGTAAAGCTATTTATTACATAATGCAGTGGTCCTGCCTGGAATATTAGTTATCAGTACCATAATATTTGTATTAATTATGCAGTTTCTTGCTCTCTTTCTTTCAGGAGTAAAACCAGAGCGACTAGCAGAGGGTCTATCCCCTAGACATTGTGCATTATCTCTTGTTGGCGAACCAATTATGTACCCAGAGATAAATACTCTGGTTGATGACCTACATCGCAGACACATATCTACGTTTCTGGTTACAAATGCTCAATTTCCTGAAAAGATCAAGGCTCTGAAACCTATCACCCAGGTAATATTCTCAATTGATTAAAACAAAGATGCAGACCTTGGCATTTAACTGCCAAGACAACACATTCTAGAGATAATTATAATTCCTCTATTGTTGCAGCTGTATGTCAGTGTGGATGCAGCTACAAAAGAAAGCCTGAAGGCTGTTGACAGGCCACTCTTTTCGGACTTCTGGGAGCGTTTTCTGGTATATATGCAGAAATATTTGCAGATGCACATGATGAAATTATGGTTTACAAATATTAACTCTTTTTACTGTGTGCTATTTACTTCGATACCACACTAGGATTCGCTCAAGTCCCTGCATGACAAAGATCAAAGGACGGTGTACCGACTGACATTGGTGAAAGGCTGGAATGTGGAAGAGATTGATGCATATGCAAACTTACTAAAACTTGGGCAACCTGATTTCATTGAAATCAAGGGTGTAACATACTGTGGCTCGTAAGTACATTTTAAAGAAGAAGAAAAATACCACCTGCTGATTCTGGCTTGACTTCTTGGGTTCCTGATCCTCTCAACTGATAATTTCCGGTAATGCATACAGGTCAGCAACTTCAAAATTGACAATGGAAAATGTCCCCTGGCATGCTGATGTGAAAGAATTCTCTGAGGTGTTGGCATCAAAAAGTGGTGGCGTATATGAATTAGCCTGTGAGCATGTGCATTCATGCTGTGTCTTACTCGCAAAGGTGGACAAGTTTAAGATCAATGGCAAATGGCATACATGGATAGATTACGACCGATTCAATGAACTGGTGAGCTTTCCTTCAAGAATAATTAATACTGGGGTCGAGCATTTGTGTCGGTAAATAAGTTAATATTCTACATGCATCATCTGTCGGTAGGCTGCAAAAATGAAATCGTCTTGTACATATGAGCCTGTGTTGACATGCAAGTATTACTATATAATGTGCACTAAAATGCAAGTTGCAGCATTTGATTATCTTAGAATATGTGCAATACAAAATTGTCAAAAGAAAGGAAAGATTGTTAGGTATTGTTGCACACAAAATCCATATGTTCAAGATGAAACTACGTTTTAGAGCCCATATTATTTGCATCATGCATTGATGTATTTTCAGGGAGAAATTGTGATGGTGTGCGTAGATGAGATGTGACTGATAAAAAGGATAGTTTCATCTGAGTTGACATTGGTTCACCAATGCAGGTGACATCTGGCAAGCCTTTCAAGAGCAGTGATTACATGGCTGTGACACCTTCTTGGGCCGTGTATGGCGCAGATGAAGGCGGCTTCGACCCAGATCAAGCTCGCTTCAAGAAGGAAAGGCGCCATGGAGCTGCAGCACTCAAAGGCTAACCTTACCAGACCAATCTTGTCACCAAGCCATGGGTGGGACGGCTGTGCTTCCAGAGACTAACATGTCTACCACCACATACCAGGAGCCACAATTTTGGAAATCAAGAATCGTGGAGTGCGTCTCCTGTCCCGTTAGTGTGTTTTACTAGAGTGTTCACAACATGTACCTCTGTTCTTTTGACCCGACGAACTTTAGTGATGTTTGCAACCGAGATTTTGAGAAACAGGTTAAATGGATACTTCTTTTCTGTCTGGTCGCTGAGACGCTGATGGTTATAGGTCGGCACGGGTGACACTCTTCTTCCTCTCAAGTCCCAGAACGTTGGAAGCAGGCACAGTTTTTGCCTGAATTGCTCGGTCATGAGAGTTTCCCATGCAGCCCACTCTATCGTGAAAGAATGTTGCTACCCTCCATCCCATAATATATTATACGCTCTTATATTAATATTATGGGACGGAAGGAGTAGATAAGTATTTGCGGAGTTACACTTTGATGTTTTTCTAGAAGACACTTTGGCTTTGTTAACATAAAGGGGTCCTGAAGTAAGCAGTAACTTGGCTGGTTTATCGTGCACTGGATTATTATTTTTATTTTTATTTTCTGAAGAAAGAGAGCTTTCTCTCCGATTTCATACGTACATGTGAAACCAAATGTTTTAACACTTGAGCTAAAAGAAAGGGTCTTAACACTTTCGCGGCAAAACAAACCCCACAACCCTGGTCTGGACGCAAAGCACTTGTCACAGACGCGATGAAACTTCAAGGAAAGTGAACAAAACACAAGAGAGGCTGCATTTAAATCTTCCATCCTCGTGATGTCCCACCAGTAGAATGCGTCAACCAGCAGTGATCATCATCCTAACGGGGCGCCAGCCACCTCATTTGCTATTTGCTCGAATAGCTTTACTCCCTGGGGCAGCGCCTCGCGATTTACCTGTTTTATCTGCAAAATAAACCATGATTTAAGCCAATGCCCAACCAGATTCATTTGCTATTTGCTCGAATAGCTTTACTCCCTATTTGCTCGAATAGCTTTACTCCCTGGGGCAGCGCCTCGCGATTTACCTGTTTTATCTGCAAAATTAACCATGATTTAAGCCAATGCCCAACCAGATTCATTTGCTATTTGCTCGAATAGCTTTACTCCCTATTTGCTCGAATAGCTTTACTCCCTGGGGCAGCGCCTCGCGATTTACCTGTTTTATCTGCAAAATTAACCATGATTTAAGCCAATGCCCAACCAGATTAATCGGCACATCAGGGTTCAGGATCATGAATCTTATTCTCAAAGCAAGCACTATCCGGGCACTTCCAAATCGTCCACAAAATGGACGCCACCCCAAGCAACCCCACTCAGTTTCGGTTCCTGCGTCTTAAATCTGGAGAGCCAGAAATCAAAGAGTTCACTCACCAGGAACTCGGCGAAAGCCAAAGGCGCATTCCATTACCCACATGCCATCCTCGGTTCAGCAAATTGTCCTGCTGTTCCACAGAAAGACTTTGATTTTCATCGGCATTTGACTTTCCAGAGGAACTCGTGCGCCCCTAAAGCTCTCTACATACATTTGACAGAAAACATCCCATTAGCAGCGATTGACCACTGAACCGTATCATCACAATCAGCAACGTGTGTTCCTGCACAAGGTTCCTGAAATTTAACATAGTCCCATCCGGTATTCACAACATCTGCAACACCAACATATTTAGTTAGGCAAATGCTATGCAGGTGAGGATAGGATTGCACTAATGGCCTATTACCAATCCACCAATCTATCCCAAAACCGTGTGTTTCTGCCATTACCCACATGGCGTTTACATAAATAAAAAAGAATTTTTTGTTGTTGGCAACTAACCCAGCCCAGAACTGGGAATCACCATTCACCAGGCTTAGATTTAACACTGGACAGGCATTGATTCTTCACATATTTGTTTCTTAACAGAAGCTGTCCAAGCAGGGGAAATCACGTCACCAGCAACCAATTCAGCCTATGAGGAACTTTGTAATAATTTTGAAACTCACCTTGATGAGACAAACGGGGGTCTAAATTTTTGTATGAATTTAGCATCCTTGCATTTTGGGATTAAGGTAACTAAGCCTAGAGATATCTATTTGTCCGTTATGAAAGTCATCAAGCAGAGATCTCAAATCCCACTTGATGAGTTCCCAAGTTTTTAGCCGGGAACCAATATGGGCCAGGCGACTTTGTTGCGATCCATCTGGAATACCGCAGTGTGCTGCTGACATGTATGAACCATAGACCCGCCCCTTCTTCTGGAGCGGTTAGATCTGCAAGAATGAACCAACAACGCATTCATTCCTCCTTCCTTGGGAATCAAAAGGTCTTCTACCAATAATCTTTGCAAGAACATAACCCATCCCTGAAATGGTGGAACCTCGTGGCGTCCCGCAGGATGATCTCCCTGTCCGCGACCTTGGAGATGAACTTGATCGCCGTGTGGCAGTCGTTGCACACCCGCAGGTTCTTCATGACCCGCAGCGTCGTCCCCTCAGGCGTGGCCAGGAGGCCGAACGCGATGGCGAGCTTCTCGCTGTGCCGGCTCAGCATCTCCTCCTTGAGCTCGTCGTCAACGTCGTGCAGGACCGACTGGAGGTCCGGCACGAAGCCAGCCTTCTTGATATCCTGCCACATCTTGGCAGCCATCCTGTAGACAGCCTCCCTCTGTGGGTGCAGGGTGTCATCTGCCCCGAAGACGTGGACCCTGCCGCGCACGTGCGTCCAGCTGAACCCCGTCTCTTTCCTCACACCTCCGTCCTTCCTCCGCTTCCAGGCCTTGGCCGCGTCGCCCCACCTCCCGCAGGCGGCGTAGACGTTGCAGAGCGCCGAGTAGGCGCCGCTGTTGCCGGGGTCGATCGACAGCAGCTTCTCCGCCGCCAGCTCCGCCAGGTCCGCGTCCTTGTGGACCCTGCAGGCCGAGAGCAGCGCCCCCCAGGCAATCGCGTCGGGCTCCACGGGCATTTGCCGGATAAACTCCTGAGCTTCGGGGAGCAGGCCGCTACGGGCGAGCAGGTCGACCATGCACGCGTAGTGGCTCATCTCAGGCACGATGCCATGCTTGTCCTGCATCTGCTGGTAGTACATCCTCCCTTGGTCCACAAAGCCAGCATGGGTGCACGCTGAGAGCACGCCGACATAGGTTATTCGGTCCGGCTTCACGCCGACGCGGAGCATTTCTTCAAACAGGCCAACGGCGTCTCCTCCCAGGCCATGCTGCGCCAAGGCTACGATCATCGACGTCCATGTCACCGTCTCCTTGCGCCAGCGGACCCGATCAAACACCCTCCTCGCCAATGGCAGGCTGCCTGACCTCGCGTACATGGTGACGATGGCGTTGCTGACGGAGCTGGATTGCTCCTGCAGTGATCTGATGGCCTTGCAGTGGATCTGCTTGCCGTAGTTAAGGCACGCCAGGCTCGCACACACGCTAAGAACAGCAGCGAGCGTGTAGCTGTTTGGGTCTGGTCCGCTTCTGATCATTGACCTGAAGAGCTCCATGGCCTCGTCGTTGTAACCATTCTGCTCGTAGCCAACGATCATCGCAGTCCAGGCGACGACATCTCGGTTGCTCATGATATCGAAGATCTCCCTTGCACGCTTCATATCTCCAAGCTTGACATAGCCTTCCAGGAGAGCGGTGAAGGATATCACATTCAGATCGGCCACCACTGCCTGGTCCATCACCCCCCTGGCATTCTCAACGCTGCCGGACTTGGCATACATTGAGATGAGGGCATTGGTGACCTGACCGACGCACGGCATTCCGCTCCTTAAGATGTATGCATGCACCTGCTTTCCAATGCTCACCATGCGAAGGTTGGCGCAAGCTGACAGGACACTGGTGATTGTGAATTCATCCGGCACCATGGAAGAAGAATCCCGCAGCATCCGCGAGAAGAACCACAGTGCCTTGGCGTCAAACCCATTCTGGTTGTACCCCGTGATGACCGCGTTCCATGAGACGATGGTCCGGTCCGGCATGCTCTCGAACAAGGACAAAGCAAGGTCCATCCTCCCCAGACGCGCGTCGAGCGACACCATGGCGTTCCAGCTCGACACGCTCCGCGCCGGCATCTGTTCGAACACGGCCCTTGCCGTCTCGGCGTCCCCGCACTTGCCGTACATGTTGAGCACCGAGTTGGCCACAGGCACGCAGCCGCCCAGGCCGAGCTTGACGACGAAGGAGTGCACCCTCCGCCCGGCCCCGCCGGCCTCCGCGGCCGCGCACGACGAGAGCACGTTGGTGAGCGTGAACTGCGTCGGCGCCAGCCCGTCCCCGACCATGTCCAGGAACGCCTCGACGGCCTCCCCGAAGCGGCGGGCGCGGTTGAGCCCCACGACCATGACGGTCCACGACACGGCGTCGCGCTCGGGCATTTCCGCGAACACGGCGCGCGCGTCGGCCAGGCGGCCCGACTTGGCGTAGGTCGACAGCAGCGAGTTCCAGGTGAACACGTTCCGCTGCGCCGCGGGGACCTCGTCGAACAGGCGCCGCGCCTCCCGGAGGCCGCCGCCGGCGGCGGCGTAGTAGGAGAGGAGGTTGTTGCAGAGGTAGGCGCTGGCGAGGAGGCCGGCCTTGACGGCGCGCGCGTGGACGGCGCGCCCGGCGCCCGGGTTGGCGGCCGCGCCGCACAGCCGCAGGAGGCGCGCGCAGTGGTCGGCGAGCGCCGTCCGCGGCGCCCCGGCGTGGAGCTCCAGTGCGGCGGCATCTCGCATGTCGCGGGAAAGTCAGCGGGCTCCCGCGTGCGTGCCAGCGGGCCGCGGCCCACCGGATTAGCAAAACCGGCTCGCTCGCTCGCCCCACTTTTTCCCCAAACCGAAACTGCTAGCTCGCCAACAGTTTTGTCCTCTTGTCGCGCTCTCTCTCTCTCTCGGCCGACGACCGAAGTCGCACGGCAGAGCACCGCCGCGCCGCGCCGAGGAGGGGGAAGGGGAGGAGATGACGGTGGGGATGATCAACGCGAACCCGGTGGTGCACGAGCGGCCGGAGCGCGCCGCCCACCCCGCGCACGCGGCGCTCGACGCGCTCGACGTCTTCGGTAACGGAAGCGCCCGGATCCCCTACTCGGTTTCCTCTTTCGTTTTCTCCTCCCTCCATTGATTGGATTGGCTTCACCGACCGACGGGGAGCTGACTGATTTGGGTGCGTGCAGATACGGTGCGGGACATCAAGGACCCGGAGCACCCCTACTCGCTGGAGCAGCTCAGCGTGCTCTCCCAGGAGTCCGTCTCCGTCGACGACAAGCTCGGCCACATCCAGTACGTATGCCTGCAAGAATGTGCCGCTCAAGTTTCCTTCTGATTGTCAGGGTACCAAATTGCCAAATTAGCAGGGGCTGGGACTAGGAGGTGGTAGTACTTGGTGTTAATTTCCGATAATTTCCAATGTTCATTGCTACTCCTGCAGTGTCCTGCACCCGTTCCCCCATCAGCCCCTTCCAGTATTAGAAGCCAGAATCATTGTGGTTTTGTAGTGGAAATGTAGAACCCGTGCCCGGTTCACGCAGTCCGGCTAGCCAGATTTGGATTTACGCCCGTGACAAGATGATTATTATCACAGATGATGAGCTACCATATATGATCCTTTCTCGTTTATATCTCAGTGGAGATTCAGAGCGTGATCTTGAAAGCACGCTGCATACACAAGTGCAGCGCTCACTGCTTTTATCAAAAACAAATTAAAATAAAAAAAAGTATGCCTCTGCTTGCTGCTTGGGATTTGGTTTCCCATTAGGTTGCTCATCCTTGTATATTATCTTCACTCTGTATACGGGATCTGCGAGCTTCAGAATGCACTTACTTGTTGCAAACGAAGCATCCTCATTGTACAGTAGAGTACAGTCTGTTCATACAAAATCTGTTTTGGTTTCATGCAAGCAGTCAAGAGCTAGCATCCTGCTTAAACTTTTGGGGGTCCCTGTTCACACCTTGCAATTGCTTGCAGGATAACCTTCACCCCAACTGTGCAACACTGCACTATGGCCACAGTGATTGGCCTGTGCCTCAGGCTTAAGTTGATGCAAAACTTTCCTCCGCATTTCAAGGTGCTTAGCATGTTTCTATATGGATCCCTTTCTATATTCATCGGGTTCTGATTAAGTTAACTAGTTGAGATGCTTTATAAATTACATTATGTTTTATGTAGCTTACGTGCCATCAGCAGCCATTATCCAATGTTTTAGAGTTTACATGCATGTTCAATTTAGCAATACTTTTCTTTTCCTCTGTCTCTGTTCGGTGAAATATGGGATAGATGGAATGTCACGACGTTAACTATTACAAACGTATTGTTTGTTCATCCATCAAGACACTTGCCACACATATACACATGCGCATGTTTGCAAATTCGTAAACATTGTGTGTATCAAGAGAAGCAGACAGGCAGCACAAGCCATACACTGTAAATTGTGTGCATGTAGAAGCTCCTACAATCTATAAGAGTGTTAATAAACCTACTGAACCATTTATGATGGGGTTTTTTATCTGCCTCAGAGGAACCATAAATCATCTCGATTCTTTTAAACTTTTATTTTCTGTGGAATACTATTCATGGATCTACAAGTTATCTACTCAGATGGTTTGTCTTCAGTAGCACTGTTAAGATTTCGAGCTAGCTATAATGCAAACGAACTCCACCAAAAGAAAATGCCCCTCTTTCATGATGATTCTTATGGAATTATTTTATTCAGTAGTACTATGACTCCTTTCTTTCTTGTGTATGAATGTGCAGATTGACATAAAAGTTGCTCCAGGATCTCTTGCTAATGAAGAATCAGGTGCGTAAGATGACAGATATTCTAACTCATGGCTAACTCATCATGGGGCAGTATTATCCGTGAAAATATCCAATGCACCCCTTTTACTTTGTACCTGCTGAACTCGGCAAAACGAGAACGGCAGCTCTATAGCACAATTGCGTTTGAACAGTGGTATGTATGACGTTAACATGCTGAATTGACAGTAAACAAACAGCTGAACGACAAGGAGAGAGTCGCGGCGGCCTTGGAGAACCCCAACCTCCGGCAGTTGGTGGACGATTGCCTCTGCTCAGATCATCCATCCTCATATTAGCTCGTCCCTGATGCCTCACAACCTGTCTGTTGTACAGCAATAATAAGCAGGCATTTTTTGTGTTTTGCCCAATACTGTACCTGAAATTCGAGAAAAGGCACTATAGCTGGTCATGTATGTGCCATTCTTTTGTGTTAGGTGTACGCTGCTACTCCCTGGAATATCAGCAATGCTTTTTCTTCTTTCCCGCCAAAAAAAAAGCAATGTTTTTTCTTCATGCCTGCATATGACCAGTCCTTCAAAGTAGGAGGGGAATTGTTTGTTGCAGCATGATTTGGTCCTATTTTACTGGTTCTATGTTGATTATCACTAAGTATTGTTGTTGGCTATTGCCGTCAGGGTTTACAAGTGGAATGTGATGTGCAGTTAAGTCGTGCCTGCCGCGCTTTAGTTGTGATTACTGATTAGTCTCTCCCTTATCTGCTGTCATGTTTCTCTTCTAGACGCATCATTTGCTGGTTATCAACTCTAAGAAGGGGAGCCGTGTGGTGCTCTCTATGTAATGTACATAGTCTTGGCGATGTCAAAATGAGGCAAAGTTCTGATGTAATAACGTGTGCGGCTTTGCTTGCTGTCCACATGTTGTATATGCAGCTCTGTCCTTCCGATGAATTTTGTCTGCGCCATGTCGATCAAAACATGACTCGGATGTTTTATCACCTGTGAACCGGAAGGAACTTGTCCCCGTTGACCCCCGCGTGCCAGTGCCGCCACGACGAGCCCCTCTGGTTGCCTGATGGTTTGAATTTTTTTGCATCACACGACAGGTTGCGTGCGATTTGGTTGCACCACATGGTGTATTGTGCTCGACAGCGTGTGCACTCCAGAATAGCAGTCGGATGCAATCTGCTCCGTCTTTCATTTTGCTTGCGGACGAGGCAACTCACGAGTTCAAACAAGATAATGGAATGAATGGTCCTATACCTATGCCTTGCTTGTACTTTCTCCGTTTCAAGATGTTTGAAGTTCTATGTTTGTGCTAAGCCAAACTTCTTTAAGTTTGACCGAGTTTGCAGAAAAATATACAAGTAACTGTAAGATATATTTTCATACTATGCATATTTAATGTTGTACCCCTCCGTTCCTAAATATTTGTCCTTTTAGAGATTTCAAATGGACTACCACATACGGATGTATATAGACATATTTTAGAGTGTAGATTCACTCATTTTGCTCCGTATGTAGTCACTTACTGAAATCTCTAGAAAGACAAATATTCAGAAACGGAGGGAGTAGATATTAGCATATTTTCCTGTAAAAAAAAAACTGGCCTATAAACAGTTCAAAACAGAGTGAGTACTAGTTTAAGGCATCTTCAACACTGACCCGCAAATTTTTCCCCGCATCCGTCCGTGAACAGGTGGACCAGTCCACGACACCGATGCGGGAACCGGCCATCCAACGCTAAACGCATGCATTTCAAACCGCTATTAAACTAAACCGGAGGAAATTCATCAAACACGGCGGATTTCATTAAAGTTCGGATAAAAAATAGGACAAATCATCCTTACATAGCATGCAAATAACTCCAGTACAACAATAATTTAAATTCAATGAGATTAACCGGGTGTACAACAAGTTTTTCATAAACGAATCATGTCGTCCCACACATACTGCTCCTTCAGCTTCATCCAACAGTGTATGTAAATGGCCGTCCCTCTATTATGTGGTACATCACGGCAGCGTGTACGGGCTATAGAATGTGTAGAACAACATTGAGTGAATGAATGATTCAATCAACAAGTTGGACAAGAAGAAGCAAAACCTATGATCTCCTCAGCTGCCGCGCGCAATGGCCACCTTGCCTCCAGCCGAGCAACCGGATCATAAAACTTGGTGACGGTGGTATGGATGGTGTACCAGTGATACGATAATTTCACATTTACATTGTTGGATGATGTGCATGTCGTATGACGGTGGTATGATCATGCACGAGCGGCCAGAAAACACCTTTCGTTTCCTGCATACGAAATTCGCGAATACGGCCAACCACGCATCGCACAACAACTCATCCTCCATGGTCGAGTACCCCTCCATCCTTTGTATTATAAAAAACGACAGGATGTTCGAAAATAAAGCTCAATGACATTTGACCGAACACCTAAGGGGCGTGGTGTCCACCATGGACGTCGTCGAAGGGGGTGTGTGCCTATACGGATGGGTCCTGTGTGGAAGGCGCTGTCGTAAACTGTGAGCGGGCGCGTCGGTGCTGGTTGCGGAGGTCCGGCAATGTCAGGATGGTGGGTGGAGAGGTACAGTAACGGCGTTAGAGGAGTAGGGTGCAAATGCAAAGCAAGTGGAACAATGGGTGGATTGAAAGAAAATGAGACCGGGAGGGAGATTTAGTGGGCCGGGGTTGTCGGAGTCCTACGTAACTGTTGCTCGGACTCCTACAAAGTCTCCAAACTTTGCTTCTAATTTGTGAGAAAAAGTGTGACCGGACCGATACACCTCCCTCTTGGATGGCAAAGACATATGCGGACGGTTCGAGGATCGGAAATGATGTGACATAACATAGCCCAAACGCTAAAATAAAATAGAGCCCAAAATACTTCCATGGGCGCACAGTTCAAAAAATAAAATAAAAAGGTAGTAGCACGACCTCATCTCACCAAACCAAGACTACCAGGCTCACGCTCTCGAGATTAGCAGAAACTTCGCCTGCACCGCACACACCTGCTGGCTGCGGCCACAGCCTGACGATTGATTGATTACTGTGCTACGAACAAGAAGACAAGCCCGGATCTTTTATGCTGACAGGTACGTTGGATCTGGTGGCTTGCCGACGTGAGCTGCCGAGAGCCTCGAATCAACTTGGGCGGCCTCGATTAAATTAACCTGGCCGTGGACGGAGAAAGCGACAGAGATATTTTTGCGAGGGGTCGAGATGAATGAACCAACTCGCGCCCGCCCGGCCTTGGACTGATGTGGGAGCCACGTGTGGCCGTCCGTGGTTTGGGGGCAGCTGTGCATACATCTCCCTGTAGCTGATCCGATCGCATGGGCCCGCATACATTGTGAAATGGATAAGGTCAAGTGTTTTTTCTTTCCGAAGATGGTCCAGGGGTTTTTAGGTGAAATGTGATAATCAGTTAATGAGAAGTCGACATAACAAAAAGCTAATGAGAAGTTTCTCACTTCAGCTTCTTTTTTTTTTGGGGGAACTCACTGCCGTTTTATTAACTAATCTAGTGTACAATTTTTCTCTCATGTTCATGTACATACAAAACTCCTTTGTTTGGGATCACTTGATTTTATCATATTGTTTTTTGACATGAAAAAGCAGTATGAATTCACCTTATTTCTGACCCGAAGCGAGGGAATCATGTTAACACCATGAAAATATCGTTGCTATGGGTCATCACTCTTGAGGGACATGAGCACCTCTGAGGTACCAAGCGTGTAAGACTTTAGATTGACGAAGATCAATTCAAGATGGCTTCGGGCGCTGGTACTTAAGGGCTTGTTCAGAAGACTTTCCGGGTGTTATTGACAAGGTAGGAGCGGCTTCGAATGAAGAGCAGCGACATCGGTGCGTCGATGGCTTGTTCTGACTTCGGCAATAGTTGTTCAGTGTCCGAGAACCCTGAGTAATTTTTATTATGTTTTAATGTGTTTTTTATTTATGATAAACCAAAAGGTCTGGATATTTTCCAAAAATGGCCTTGCTAGACATAGTAAGGCAAAAAGAATGGAATTTCACATTTACTTTCAAGCCACAAAATTCTTGTGCATAGCCTAG
Organism: Aegilops tauschii subsp. strangulata; assembly: GCF_002575655.3. NCBI lineage: Eukaryota > Viridiplantae > Streptophyta > Magnoliopsida > Poales > Poaceae > Aegilops > Aegilops tauschii. The sequence continues at coordinate 496,009,821 of NC_053039.3, forward strand.
TTGCAAAAACCGCAATGTGAAAGATGACAATTTAAGGTTTCTCTGCCTCCCGCCGTCGCCGGCGACGGTTCACCTTGTCTCTGGTGGCCTGAGCCATGGGGGCGCGGTGGATCCCGACCCATATCGCCGGGAAGGCTCCATTCTTAGACGTTCTTTGAGTTTTTGTTAGGGTTCGTATTCTACTTAGAAAGGCGAGAGATGGCGATGGCTCCCTGAAGGTGAAATAATGTTCTCCCCGCCCAGCCTCCGTCCCGCTGGTGCATATAGAATTGTCGTTGGGCGTGTGGAGGTATGTCTACGGTGGATTTGCTCGGACTTGCTCATCGTTCATTTATGTTCGTGTGTCTTTAGGTTGAATCCTTCCGATTTACGCTACTCTTCAGCGGCGGTTGGTGTTCTGGTGCGCTGGTCCTATGGGGCCTTAGGACAACGACTTTCCGACAATCTACCATGCTTCGATGAGGGAGGAGCGATGGCGGCAATACGTTCGGCTCGCTTCAGCGCTTGTAGTCGTCGCTAGATGGTCTACGAACCATGCGTGATTTTTATTATGTTTAGTTTCGTTGTACCGCGATGATCGAAGATGAATAAGTCGAAAGTTTCTTCCAAAAGAAAGAGGAGAGATGGCAATTTGGAACGAAGGAAAAAAAAACACGGAAAACCTAGTCAAACGGTCAGAAAGATGTGCAACTAGAACTCGAGAAGAACTATTTTACAAAAAGAAGTCGAGAAGAAATATTTCCACTCCACCCACATCCTTCCGCGCAAAAACGACCTTGAAAACATCGGAAATACACCCCTCGCCCCCCTCCTCCTGAGACCGCCAGTGCTTATCCTCCTTCCTTTTCTTCCCTCTCTCGCGATCTCTCCCCACCAGGCCTCCTTCCGCCGAAGCTCCACGGGATTCTCCTCTCGCGGCCGGCCGGATTCCTCCTCCTCGGCTCCGCTGGCCTGGTGCGCGGCGGAGATCCGCCCGGAGCCCGCGCGCCCAGGGATTGATTCCTTTTGCTGGTGACGAACCCTAACCTGCTCGTCATGTCTTTTTTTCCCCCCTCTGCCGTTAGCAATCGAATTAGAAATTTTCTGCCTGGGGTGGTTCGTCGCGGATTTTGTTTGCCGGGTTGCGCGCTACTCGCGATTGGCGGTTTGATTTCCAAATTTCCTGGTAGCCCCTGGTGCTTGCAGTCAATCGAATTGATGTTCGATGTTCTGTGCAATAAAATTGATCTGGTGTTCATGCTAAAATTAGGGTGTTAGATAGAATTTCTTAAGATCACGTCACTTAAACCCAACTCTTTACTAACCTGAAATTTATCTTGTACAGGTAGTGGAATTGGAACTCCTGCGGTGCTGTAGTTCGTATCGTCGTCGTGGCGGTACAGTAATAAATCAAGATGGGCGACGGGGTGGCTTTTGAGGCTGCCAGGAAGATCATCATGCACCCGCTCTACGCGTCGAGGTCCTCGCCCTGGCTGGACCTCAAGGTGTTCTACGTGAGGGTCAGCAACTGCGTGATGGACGAGTCCGCGCCGGACCATCTCACGCTCAACCACATCCCGCTGTCCCCCGACACGGTCATCGAGGTCAACGGGCGGCGGAGCAGCATGCACACCGAGTTCGTCTCGTCGTCCCTCAGGAGGGACAGGATCGACAAGAAGACCGAGGAAGCCACGTACGTGAGCACGGATAGCATAAGGATGACGGGGAGCGTGAGGTTTCAGGTGTTTGATAAGAACGATCTCTTGCTCACCGGAGACCTGGAGTTATGCAATGCCAACGGAGTGGTCGGGGAACCGAAGAGCAGCAGCAAGAAGTGGAATATCAAGTGCCATTCGTCGGCATCGTCTAGTGGTTTCTTGAAGGGGAAGATGTCCACGGGCCCAGACTCTGCGCATCCTGTTGTCGAGGTTTATGTCGCTGGCACTTTCTCTGGCACGCCAATTATATTAACCAAGACGGTCCAGTTTATATCACGGAGGAAGTCCCAGATGAAACTGAAGCTGGATTCTATCCCTGAGAATGAAGCAACTGAACTACATACAGAAAACTCACACGGGGACTCTTTGAAGGTACTTCACTATGTATCCACATATTTCCATTATTGAGAGTTCCTTTCATGTTATTTTCTTTCTCGTGTCTGTCCCTTTAATATAACATTGTATGATCACCCGCGCTTAAAACATATTGGGAGGGGTGCTGGACTGTTTTAGCTTAATCGGCATTTTTCTAGCACAATGGTGACGTGCCCATGGCATATTCGCTATGACAACCATCAGTTGAAATGTATCCTCTCTGGGCAAATCTCTTGCTTATATAGCCAACAACAACGACAGCAACAACAACAACAACAACAACAACAACAACAAAGCCTTTAGTTCAAAACAAGTTGGGGTAGGCCAGAGCTGTAACTCATAAGATCTCGAAACCAACTCATAGTTCTGGCACATGGATAGCTAACTTCCACGCACCCCTGTCCATGGCTAGTTTTTTGGTGATATTCCAGTCCTTCAAATCTCTCTTCACGGACTCCTCCCATGTCAAGTTTGGTCTACCCCGACCTCTTGCTTATATAGCCCATTTAGCTATATTGAATGTACCATTTTTTATATTCTTGCAAGTGGTGTGCACAATCAAATTTTAACTTCAGCAGGATAAATAGGCTCCTATTTACCTATGTATATATGCGTTCTTATGTTGGTGGTACTAAATTAATACCAACATATTTTGACCCATTTCTGACATTGATGCTATTGCCAAGCAACCCACTATATACATGGCTTGCACATGATACGGATTGCAGCATGTTGTGCAAGTTCAATCTTCTCTTTCTGAATCTTGCTTCTGACCTGCTGCTTAATTATTCTTTTATGAGGATGACTAGGAGAAAATATAGGACCTGGTAACAGTAACTAGTCAATACATATCCCACGATGAAACTTCTTGTTCAGAATGAACTGTAGGTGAAACTGAACATCTGAACTAGGAACTTAGGCACCTGATTGATACTGTAGTACTGTACCTTAAGGCATGTTCACGTTGAGAATTTTCAGTGCTCAAGTCCATCAGTTCAGATCATTACCCATGGAATCTCAATTGCAGTTTTTATAGAGATGCCACTGTTGTCTACTTTTAACTCAAAATCACTATACGTACCTATGGATACTGGATAGAGGGTTTTAAGGTTGCTACCTCATGGCATAAGTTGTAGACTCATGGATATACCATTCATTACAACAGTTTTCAGTTTCCTTGGTTACCCCACAAGCCAAATTATCCATATTGATCCTACATATAGCATGAAGTTTATATTTTGACTCAGGTTATCCTGGCTAGAGTAACTTCACTCTTTACGTTGTAGCTGTTAGATGCCCTACTTTGGCATTCTCAAGTACATGTGCCGACTGCCAAATGCTTGAATTCTAACTAAATGGGTGAATTGTACAGCACGCAGAACCTTAGCGACACAGCATAGTAAGACCATAAGAATGAAAAGCAGACTGGTAATTTTTTTCCAGTACAAATTCCATTGGTTTGGTTGACTGGGACTGCTGCCCAGATTTATGCTTATGTGGCAGTTCTCTTGGTGCCATCACACAAGTATTCATTTGGGCTCATGACCAACTTCTGGCTGTTGATTTATGCCTGCCCTTTATTTTATCTTGCTTGACTAGCATAAAGTCATTTTCACTTGTTATTTTGTATGAACAATACCAAACATGTTTCTCATTCAAGGAAACTGCAATTGAGATTCCAAAGAGGACTATGTTAGAATGTGAATATTCAGTTATCTGCTGCCATCTCTGTTGAACACCAAGTCCAAATTTGATGGGATAATTGACAGTATTATTTCCTTTCCCACCTCCCGTTTCAGGTATCAGAATTCTATGATCCCAAGTCTGAGTCAGACGTGGACATGGACTATAACAGCTTGTACTCGAGGCAGGACTTTCTAGAGGGCGAGGATGGTGAGCTTTCATGGTTTAATGCTGGCGTGCGGGTTGGAGTCGGGATTGGCCTCGGCATATGCGTGGGCGTCGGGTTGGGTGTCGGCCTGCTGGTCCGGACATACCAAGGCACCAGCAGGAACTTCAGGCGGCGACTGCCCTGATGGCCAACGCTTCCCACAAGTATATAGGAAACTGACTGCCCATCTTCCTGCCCATGCTAGTGATAGATGAGCGAGGCCTTGTGTTCTCCCCTCCTGCAGCTTGTGTGCACTGCGAACCATTTTTGTCCCTTTGAGGTATGTAAATGCGAGTATGTATATGTATAGTAAAAAAATAAATAAAGAGTCGAGTCGGGTCGAGTCGCTTGATGTTGCTGTGAGCATTAGATGGTTCTTTCTGAATTAAAATGTATTGATGAAGGAACTTTAGGTGACCGGCAAGTGCAGTGTTTAGTCTTGAGGGTGATGTTGCACCTAAGAACTGTTGCAAGTCATGACTAGTTGTGCAGAGGGAACCTGATTAGGTGGCCTGTTATGTGTGTCATATGGTTTACTTTGAGCCTTTTTCTCGAACTTTTGATGGCTTTTAGGTTTGTGTTGGTCACCACTATCCATCTTGTTTCGAAATGCCATCTAGAGCTGGATCTTCATTTTTGTACAGTTTGTGCTGGTATGATGCATGGCCTGCCCTGTTCCTTTTATACTTGTAGCTAGTGTTTTATAATTGTAAAACCACACAAATTCCAGGACAGGGAAAAAAAGTGTGGAGCTCAGCTCAAACTTGTTGTATTGTGACTAGTGTTTTGTAGTACTATCTCTGATATGATGTTTTAGATATTGATGATGTTGACCCTTTTTGAGTACTCCCTCTGTTCAAAAAAGCTTGTCTCTCAAATGGATGTATCTAGCACCAAAGTTAGTGCTAGATACATCCATTTGAGAGACAAGTTTTTTCGGACAGAGGGAGTACGAATTTGTTAGTAAAGAGATACATAGCCATGCAATATATTTTGTGATTTTTATTTGACCAATCTTGATAAGCTTTGTACATACTCCCTCTGTAAACTTACAGTATACGAGTGTTTAGATCACTAAAGTAGTTTACAGAGGGAGTATATATCATGGCCAAAATTAGAAATGTTTGACCACTACTAGCTAGGTGTACAATCGATGACTATCATAGTATGGGCACGGGCGGAGTATATTCTGATAAACGGTACTGTATTTAAGGTGGTCGCTGTAGGCCCTTAATACCGGAGATGGTGTAGCATAACCGTCTCTTAATCATCATCACCATCCTAACGGCAGGCAAAACCAATGGTGCAGGAGGGAGTTCAGTAGTAGTAGTACAGTACAGCCCCAAGACGTGAGCATCTTTCCAAGCCTTGCGCAGTACTGAGAACGCCATGTTTAGCTCTGCACAACCCGAACCTCAATCAACCATCTTCTTCTCTCCTTAAAACCTTTGGTAGTAGTAGTAAATATCAGCACATTCTTTCTTTAAAAGCACATTAATTAGTAGTACCACCTTATTTAAAATCCCACCGTCTTTTTAATTTTTGTCAATGTCACAACCAGAACCCCTTTTAAGTTTTGCACAGAATCATGGTCAGAAAGGAAGGCATTAACCTAACCACCCCCACTACCACCTACTAATCAAAAGCCAAAGGCAGAGATTATGGGTGATTATTCCCAAATGCGGCAGATAGATGGATGGACACTCCTCTGCTTTTGGGTGGTAGTTTGCTTGGAATGTGGGTGAACTAGAGATGCAAACCAAAACCAAACCGGACAGAAGAGGCCAGAGGCATCATACGCATGTAACTTCCACGGCAATCAATCCTGGGTGTGCTCTCACCACCGCCTGAAAGCGTCCGTCCACCGCGGCCGCACCTCTGCTCCCCGGACGGACGAGACGCCCCACCTCACTCACCTCTCTGACTGACCCATTCCTCAAGAAAGCCGGGGAAAAGAGGTTGGGGAAAACGAGAGGCCTTGCCGCCTGGGCGCTCTCTCACGCTCAAGCACGCGGGGCGACGCACCAACCCGACGAAAAGAAAGAACTCTGCGGGCGGCATTGTGTTTTTCAGGCGCCGCACCTAACCTTCTTTCCCCGGCCGGTGGTTTGTTTCATGGTGCGGCGCGGGGCAGGGCGGGTGGGCGTGCTGTTTGGTGGCGGACAGGTGAGGTGAGGGATGGCCGCCGGCGCCAGGGTGCCTGACCTCGGCTCCGACTTCGCCCAGAAGATGCTGCACGACCTCCGCCGACGCCGCGAGAGGCTCGGCTTCTCGGGCTCGCCGTCGAGTGCCGCCGCCGCGTCTCGGGGTATGTTATGTTTTCCGTCGGTGTGTTTGCTTCGCACTCTGGTCTTGCATTTCCTTTGCACCCAGTTCTTGTTCAGGTAGTGACCACGATGAACTGATGATACTGGTACTCATTGAAAAGACCCTGTAGAAATCATGTTTGGGTGCAGTAAGTTTTAATCCTGATGGTGCTGAATTTGATGTCTGTTGCAGATGCTTGCTCAAATTCTCAGAAACCGTCTCCAAGCCAGAGGCCGCAGCAGGCAGCAGCTGCCCCTCGATCGACTAGACCAGAAGCAACGACGGCACCGAGATCATCAGTAAGCAGAGCACAAGCTCCAACCCAAAATCTTGATGCATCTGCGCTCCAAGTCTTCTATACTGTCGTAACCAATTGACCTCCACTGCGCTCGCAGCACCAGCAACAGCCCAGCACCAGCAATGCCGTCGCCAGCGCCGCCAGGCCACGGCGAGGGCGCCCTGTCGCCGCCGACGCCGACGCGCGCGCCATCGTTCCGTTCCAAGGAGGCAGCGCAGGGGACCGCAAGACGGAGCATGCCGTCGTCGCGAGCAGCGTCGACGTGCAGATGGCCGCGCTGGCCCTCGCGCTCAGCGACGGCGGGAAGCTCCGGAACATGGAGGTCGTGGCGCGCAACGGCTCCGTCTTCTTCCGGCAGCCGGACACGGCCCGTCCGGGCGGCGGCGGCGGCTACCTCCTGCCGCCGCCGCCTTCCGGAGGAGGTACAGGCACGCACGCCGGCGAGGTGGCGGTCGGGGTGCAGGACCTGAACGACATGCTCATGGCGGCCTACTCCTCGGGCGGGAGGAGGAGGCCCGACGACGAGGCCCGGAAGAAGCTCTTCAGAGGGTCCATGGACATGGAGGAGGCGCTGAGCATGCTGGTCATGCTCCAGGACGCCTCCAGGTACATGGAAGGGTCGGGGAGCGGGCTCAAGGGCAAGGAGAACCGCAAGAGCTCGCCGGCGACGCGCTCCGCGAGGATCGAGGAGATCGTTGACGAGGATTCAGATGCCGAGCAGGCCAAACATGCTTCCATGCAGATGGTTGTCCACGACAAATTTCAGAGCCATCAGAGTACAGACAGCAGCTCACTCATTCAGTCTGGTTCAAGCGGTTCCAAGATCAACAGTGCTTCTGAAGGTGAAAAGGATGGCTCGAAGGTGAGGATGCCGAGTGTGATCGCCAAGCTGATGGGGCTGGAGAATCTGCCTTCGTCGACGTCGACGACAACGAAGACCGTCGCAGAGCGCAAGGGGACGGAGAGGTTTGTGAAACCTGGAGCTGTGCCAAGAATGGAGATCAAAGCAGATGCGATGAACCGCAAATTGCCGATACGGATCATAGCTTCAGAGAAGGGTCAGCACAAGATTGTGTTGGCAGGGGAGTGGAAGAACAGCCTGACAAACTTTGGAGAGTCTGAAATGGGTGCTGCTGCACTGTCAAACAGTTCATCACACCCTGCACCTGGTAATAATAGCAGGCAAGGAAGGCTAACCATGAGAGAAGTGCTGAGAAAGATGGTGGCAGCAGAGAGAGGAGCCGATGAAAAACAGGTAGCTGATGAGAGGATCATCCATGAGGACAAGACGGCTGCCGAAGAAATCAAACTGCAGAACTCTGTCGACGTCGGGTGCCGCGCCGACTCGGGCAAGAGGATGGATTTTCTGAAAAGATTCAGGAAGAATTCAGACAACAGGCCTGTCAAGGAGGAGAAGCACACTGCTCAGGTCAAGAGTGCAGAAGTTGAAAAGAAGCAGGCCACGGGCATGAGACGGTTGCTGGGGAGAGACGGCGAGGCAAAATCGAGGAAGGCGAGGGAGAAGGTTAACAAGGAGAACCTTGCCAGTGCAGAAGCCAAGGCTGCAGGGAAGAATGGGAAGACAGATCAGGTCAAATATCAAGGACAAAGTAAACATGTAGACAGACAAAGCAAGCCGAGGAAACCGCAGAATCGTCGGGAAATGCAGAGCGAAACGCCTAGTCGGAAGTTGGAAAACAAGAAGAAGTCACCGATGCCAGAAGCAGGGCATATGAAAAAGAAGCCTGAGTATACTGTAGTGACACACACACAACAGGAGAGTGAAGAACATGCAAAAAAGAATGATACTATCAGTTCTACCAAACCAGCAGATAGTGTACGCGGCGAAGACGGTATGTCGGAACCATTGGCAATGGTAGTGAGAAGTGGCACCGCAGCTGGAGCAGCTTCCTTGGACCAACCTGCACAGAATAAAACTGAAGGATCTGGCAAACCAGCAGATAGCACACATGGTGAAGACGGTTTGTCAGAGCCATTGGCAATAGTAGTGAGAGATAGCAGCACAGCTGGAGAAGCTTCCTTGGACCAACCTTTGCAGGAAGTAACTGAAGGAAGTTGTGATCCTACTCCTACAATTCCTGTACAGACTGTTGTTATGCAGGCAAGCGAGGATTTGAAGTTCTTGGATCAGAGTGCAATTGCTGAGATAAATGTAAGTTTTCCAAACTAGGTACCCTGCTTAAACACGCTCCGTGCGCACATTTTATTATCGTTCTAATGAAGAATGGAATTCTGTGTAAAATGCAGGATGAAAGGATCAACCCCACACCTAGTGAGAGTACACAGATACCTGAAACATTCACCGAGGAAGAACAACATCAACAGCAGCAGCAACAAATGATAGTGAAAGAGCAACTAACCGAGGATTTGAAGTTATTGGATCAGAGTGCGATTCCTGAGACAAACGTAAGTTTGTCCAAACTAGGCACCCTGCTCAAACAGTCTGCGTGTGTGCAAAATTTTGTTATCATTCTAATGAAGCGTGCAAATTGGTGTAAAATGCAGGATGAATCGATCAACAACACACCTAGTGAGGCTACACAAATGCCTGAAACATTTTCCGAGGAAGAACAACAGCAGCAACAACAAGAACAAGAACAACAAACGATAGTGACACCGGAAGCATTTACCGAGGAGGAAGAACAGCAGCAACAAATGATAGTGAGAGAGCAACTAACTGAAGGTACGCATGTTCTTGATGTCCTGTCCTGTAGTAGTAAACTGAAGAAATTTTCACTCTGTTCAGAAAGCCATTGAACGGAGCACCATATGCTTTTATTGCAGGCTCCGACGATCATACCACAGCGTCCATCAGTTCTGAAAAATTGCAGGACCAGAAGACGCATGTCATTACATGCGATTCTTTGACAGAGAACCAGCTCCTGCTCATGAGACTGCTGGTGAAGGATCGGTACTTGCTTGAAACCGCAAAGGCGATCGTCAGAGTCGATGCTCCCGTCAGTTTCATGGACGACGACGGCGCGCCGAACTGGTCGGACAAGGGCAGCGATCTCCTCTCCGACGTTGCCCGGGAGGTGACCAGAAGGAAAGGCAAACGGAGCGAGGCCATGGAGGAGGTCAGCGTGGCGCGCACCGCCAACCTGAGGCTGCGTTACCTTGACGATCTCGTCAGAGAGCTGGACGGTGACGTTGAGAGCCTGGACATGTCCAAGCGCAAGAGAACTCAGCAGCACGGCGACAATCGCGCGGCCGAAAATCTGCGCAGGATACTTGAGAGTGACATTCAGAATGACCACCCCGACGCCAACTCGACGTGGGATTTCGGGTGGAACCGCGTGTGGGAGCTGCCGTTGGAGAAGGGCGACGTCGTGAGGGATCTGGAGAAGAACATACTGGGCGGCATCATCACCGACGTGGCAAGGGATCTCATCGGAGTATCGGTGCGACATGGCTGTTGTCCCTGCGTGGCTTGAGTGGAGCTGAGGAGTGGGGCTGTGGAGAGAAAACTTTTTACAGTGATTGAGGTCACTAGGTTAGGCTAATTTTTTGATCTGTACCACGTTTATTCGCTGTAAATAACTTCTGTGAGGTTTCTCTATGTTAAGGAAATATGTGTGTTACCCCGCAAAAAAGAAAGAGGAAATATGTGTGTTACCCCGCAAAAAAGAAAAAGGAAATATGTGTGTTCCGTTCTGTTCCTTTTCTCGACAAGGTTGTGGTTTTTTCCTAGTAGTAAGGAAATGCGCCATTGTTTCAATTCGAGCTTTCCATGCCCTATTAACATCCTATATTTGCATATCAGGGGGGCATCCCTCATTTCCGAATCTGGTGAACCGCCCTTAGATCAGGCTATTCCATCTGGGATTTCGGTTGGAGCAACGTGTCAGAGCTGTCAGTCGAGAAGGATGAAGTTGTCGTAGGTTTGGAAGACCATATTGGGTGGCAATATCACGGAGGTGCCACATATCTATATATATAGTGGCTGGAACACAAGCATGCATATTTGTATTAAAACATGGCATAATAAACACATGTGCTGAATTGTACAAATGTAACTAGCAGCTAGACAAACGGGAGATATAGATTCCATCTAAAGCATAGCGAATTGTGAGTAGAATGCATAACGAGTTGACAAATTGTATTTGTCATGCTCCAAGTTGCACCCATAAGGAGCGCGAAGAAGATGACCAACGCCAAGTTGGTTCACTGAATACTGGTTGGTGCTTCAATTTTCCAGCTGACATCCTTCTCAAGGCCGGCGGCCCGTCCTTGCAAATGAAGCTAGGATTTCTGATGGTCCAAACGAAGCTATGCGACATGATCGCCGGTTGACACAATTTCTCTAGGACTCTGGAGAAAGGATTCGAAGATGTTTCTTCTGATGCCACCCATTTCCGTATTTCAAAGAAGTGTGTGCATATGGCACACACATGTTGCATCTCGTGTCTACATGTAGTACTTGGCTAATTGTTTATGCTTTTGGGAGAGTTTGACAGTCTCAGCAACAAGTAACAGAGGTGGAACAAATTAGGTCAGATCGGTCCTGGTGTGGGTTGTGGTAGGCTCTGCTGCTCCGTCAAATTAATAAACTAAGGTGAGAACAATCAAGAAGATGGAAAAATCATGCAGCTGAGTGACCTCAGATAAAGTGTCTTGGATATTGACATGTATATATAGAAGACATAGCAAAAATCCAAGTTGGTAGATGAAATAGTTTTAATTCATGATCGGTGGTTGAGAAACGTAGCCACATTGATTTATATATACACATGCCACTTTCATTCCTCTCACATAGCATAGCTTTAACGACACTCCGTCTTGGGCATCATATCGCAGTTGCATGGCAAGCAACAAAATTCGTTCTTCTACCTTCTTCTGTGCGGACAAGTTCATATTTCTGTCACACGAAGCACTACATAAATAGCGCTCAGAATATGCTTATAGCGAATCATTCATTGAGAAAGCCTAGAGTGCATGATGCTTGTAACTGTTGTTCTGCATTTGAAAACTAAAACTGCATGCTAACAATGGATACACCGTGTCAAGTTGCATGTTGGTTTAGAAAATAATCTTGGACTGTCCACGAGGTGACCAGTAACTAATCTTGGACTCTCCAAAGTAACCTTGTAAATGGTCATAAGGAAATTAAGGAGAACGGACCGAGGAGATGGAGGACGTCAACTTGGAATGCACTGCTAAACTGAAACTGCGATACCTTGATGACCTTGTCAGAGCATTATATGGTGGCGTCAGCACAATGGTAAACTAAAAATGACACGGCTGAAACTTTGCATATGACAATTTCAGAGTGACATTCATAACAACCGCCCGGATGCCGGAGGCCAACTTGCCATCTGACGCATGTAACACGTTAGATTGACCCAGAAGTATGGTGCCGATCGAGAAGGACGAAGTCATCATGGATATGGATTTGGAGAAGACCACATTGGGTGACATTATCACGGCGATGCCAAGGGATCTGTAGGGTGGCTGGAACATAAGCACACGTTTATTTTACTGATTGAAACACACATGCACATGCGCTCACGTACGCACGCGAACCATGCGAACACTTTCCATTTATATACGTACAGAAACCTCGTACGAATTATATACAGCGAGCACTTACAAAAACTAGTGCAAAATGAATCACTTTAAACTATTTTATCGCGGTCAAACCACACAAAGACAACAACCATGGTGAACTGATACCACAATAAGAAATCTGTTGTTGTTGGAAATTTTTTTTGTTAAACCATACTGCAATGTACTCCCTTCGTTTTCATTTACTCTGCTTATTATGTTTGACTAAAGTTTGATCAAGTGTATAAAAAAATATATAAACATTTACCATAACAAATCTATATGATGTGAAAGTACATCCAATCATGAATCTAATGAATATTGATTTGTTAATGTATATATGTTACTCCCTCCTTCCCGAAATATGAGGCGTGGTTGACTTTGCATAGTCTTTGATGCATGACTTTGACCACCGATATATATCAAAGTACATAGATTGAAAATGCCTAAATGACATCGTCGTATTTGACTTACAAAATAATTTTATGCGACACCCGCAAGAAAAGATATTTCTTTTATGCCATGTGTCTATATGCTAATTTTACAGACATACAGTATGTGAAAATTACAGGCAAAGTAATGCAACAAAGACCAGAAAAGTCAATCCGCGTCTTAGATTTTGGAAAAGAGGGAGCAATATTTTTGTTTATAAACTTTTGTCAAAATTTACAAAGCTTGACTTTGATCAAAACTAATACGCAGACTAAATAAAAACGGAGGGAGTAGCTAGCGGCTCGATCAACAAAAGACGTAGATTCCTTGCGCTGGGTTGTGAGTACAAGGCAATACAAATTGTATCTGGCATGCTCCAAGTACGACTAAGGCACGCGCAAGTAAATGGTCTTCGTCAAAAAGACTCACTAAATATTGCTTGGTGCTTTGGCTCTCCAGCAGCTACTCGTCTCAAGGCCGACAGTCCGTCCTTGCAAATAAAGTTAGGAGTTCAGCTGGCCCGAACGAAGCTGTGCGTCGTGATTGCCGGTGGGCACAATCTCTCTAGAACTGTAAGGACATAAGCCAAAGATGTTTTTCTGATGCCACCCATTTCCGTATTTTCGATGAAGTGTGTGCATGTTAGCACCGACACACATGTCGCATATCGTGTGTAAATAGAGTACTTGGGTGGTTGTACTATGCTTTAGGGAGAGTTTCACAGTTTCAGCAATAGGTGAAACCGCACCAGGTTAGATCGATCCTGGTGTGGTTGTGGTAGGCTCTACTGCTCTGTCAAATTAATAAACTAAGAGCCTATTTGAAACCCCTTCGCTCCGCAACTCCGCTCCGGAGCGAAGCAGCATGTAGTTGTAATTTGGGGAGCTGCTAACCCGGCGCTCCGCTCCGTCGGAGGAGTGGAGTGTTGCCGAACAGGGCCTAAGTTGAGAACAACCAAGCAAATAGAAAAATCATGTAGTTGAGCAACCTCACATGAAGTGGCTTGGATATTGACATGTATATATGGACAAAGTAAAATCCAAGTTGGCAGATGAAATGATTTTGATTTATGATGGGTGGTTGAGCGAAGTAGCCACAATGATTTATATACACATGCCACTTTGATTCCTCTCACGTAGCATAGCTTTAACTTCACGCTCTCTTGGTCGTCATCTCACAATTTCATGACAAGCAACACGATTTGTTTTTCTACATTGTTTAATGTGCACAAGTTCATATTTTTTACAGAACATTGCATAAATAGTGCTCAGAATATATTTAGAGCAAACAATTCATTCGGAAAGCATAGAGTGCATGATGCCTATAATTAACTGTTGATCTGCATTTGAAAGCTGGAACTACTAACGATGGATAGTTGTTGGCCTGAAACCAAACTGCAGGCACATACATTTGCACGATTCTAAACTTCTACCATAGTTGCAATAAAGCATTAGTAACGTTAGTGAGCCATAAATAATACAAGAGAGATAGTGTAGGGGAACTAATTTCGTTTGCTTCGTAAGGGCATCTTCAACGTTGATCCAACCACCCACATACGTCCGGACCGCAGCGTGTAAACCGGAGACAAACTAGGGGGGGGGGGGGGGGATACTGTAAGCAATCAACTGCACCTTCAGAACAAAACTAATAGGGACATTATGGTTAATGTTGAGTTGAATTTCAGTATTCTAGTCAATGGTAGAAAAAAACAAATGAAAATGTTTTGATCAGTGCATCTTGCTGAGTTGCTGGGACAGAGATGGTTTTGTGGCGGGTTCATTGGTGTAAAGATACCGTTAATTATATACTACTCGTATAATATACTCCCTCCGTCCCATAATATAAGAGCGTTTTTGGCACAGTGCCAAAAAAGCTCTTATATTATGGGACGGAGGGAGTACCAATATATTTGTGTGGGTCTTGTCCACAAGTTTAGTTGTATACCCTGTCATCATTTGCTTAATGCCCACTGGTGGCGTCTTCAGACTGTTATGTTTACTCTCTGTTTTCCTGTACTAGGTGATTGCATGCCTGTTCACTGCTTTTTTTGGTTCTGTTGCATTTTCAAAATGTTCATTCCTTTACAGGCATTTGCGGTGCTTGCGAATTCACCTCTTCGGATTGATCTTTAATGTGTCCTGGACCGTGTCGTTTCTGACCTTGCAACTTTCCTTCGAAAGGTAGATATATAATATATACGCATTGTTTGTTTTGATTTTGTAAGTTGAAACATCCTATATGTTAAACAGGGCATCAAAACTGAAGACTAAGTTTTTTATTTTATTTCCCCCCTTCAACAGGATAACAGAGCCCTTAGGCAGGCAACAACGGGAACCCTAAATTCTCTGGTTGTTACATATGGGGATCAAATTGGCCTGTCCTCTTATGAGACTATAATAGCTGAACTATCTATTCTTATAAGGTTTTTTTTTTCTTCCTTAGCTTTCTTCAACAACTCTCCGATTTCTGCCTACCATGATGACTGATGTTGGATTATCTATTGTGGCAGTGACATCGACTTGCATATGTCTGTTCTTGTGTTGGAACTCTGTCGCACAATAATGGTCGACAGAAGTTCCTTCCAAAATGTTGGTTTAGCTGTGAGACATAAAGTTTTGCCTCAGGCCCTTATTTTGATCAGGAGTGCTTTGTTGCAAGGACGAGCACTAGAGGTATAATATTCTCATATTAACTATAAATACTTGATTTCTTCTTATTCCTCAATTGGCGGAGGACATTGTTTCTGTTACAGGCGCTGCAGAAGTTTTTTACTGCACTGGTCCAGTCTGCAAATACAACCTTTGAAACTTTGTTGGACTCCCTTATTTCCACTGCCAAACAATCACAGCACAGGCACTATCCTCTATTGCACAGTGTGTTGCTGTGCTATGCTTAGCAGCTGGTGATCAGAAGTGTGCATTGACTATTGAAATGCTCGAAGGCATTCTAAATGATGACAGTTCTACTGATACTGTAAGGCTTTTCCTGATCATGCATGCGTTTTGTTCACCAGATTTGCACATTTATATCTGTATGTCATACTTGCGATCGTTGACATAACATGCCTTGCTTCATGCAAGTTAGCTTTATTGGGATGCTGTCTATTTGTTTCCTATGCGTTCCGCTGTTCTTATATTATTATGTGTCTGCTGCTATTGGTGCTCTATAGTCTAATGATTTTTGAAATATTAAACTGTAATTAGTCAAATATTAATTACTTAATGGTAGGATTAGTGCTTGGTTATGATGGGCGTCTGCAGATCTTTATTATTTGCCATCGGTTAACTGCATACCTATGTTTGACTCGAAGGTAAATTATGCCCTTCCCTTTGTCATTTGGTAATTACGTATAATTTGTTTTCCAGGCTAAACAACACATTGCCTTGTTATGTTTGGGAGAAATTGGAAGAAGGAAGGACCTCAGCAACCATGTTCAAATTGAGAACACTGTAATTGAATCATTCCAGTCACCTTTTGAGGAGATAAAATCTGCAGCATCGTACGCTCTCGGAAACATTGCTGTTGGCAATCTATCCAAGTATTTGCCATTTATCTTGGATCAGATTGACAATCAACAGAAGAATCCGTATCTCTTGCTTCATTCACTGAAAGAGGCAGGTTTCTAATGAATTCATTTTTCTAAAAGGCACCTCCCATAAGACTGCTGTTTAATTTTGTGCTCTTATGCAAAACCTGTTAGGTAATTGCATGGCAGTCTGTTGATCATACTGGCCAGGATGAGCTCCAGGACTCAAACATTGTGAAGATATTGGCGTTGCTCTTTAATCACTGCAAAAGTGAGGACGAAGGAGTTCAGGATGTGGTTGCTGAGTGTTTAGGCAAAATTGCACTTATTGAACCTAACAAACTAATCCCTGTTCTGAAGGTGTGAAGTGTCGACAATTAACAAAGTTACACCCCATGTTTCATTTACTCCATGATATGAGATCTAATGCGGCATTTCATATAATTTTGTAGGAATGCACATCTAGCCCAGCAGCAAACACAAGGGTTACGGTTGCCATTGCTATAAAATATTCAATTGTTGAACGGCCTGGAAAGATAGATGCAATCATGTACTCTGAGATTTCTACTTTCCTTATGTTAATCAAAGATAGTGACATGGTAATTTTACTTGAAATAGTATTTACATCCTTACTAACCAATGTTCCTAAAGAAAGATTTGAAGATGACAAATTACATTTATTGTTTACACTTGCAGCATGTGAGACGTGCAGCTATCCTAGCGCTGAGTACAGCTGCCCACAACAAGCCAAATTTGATCAAAGGTCTTGTTCCTGAACTGCTGCCTCTTTTGTATGACCAGACTGTTGTGAAGGTATTGTTTTCTGGTTTGGTTGCTTATTTCCTTTCATTAGTTATGATCTGGCGGTGTTACATGTAATTCACAGCTAGGAAGTACAGTAATGATTTCCTTCTTTGCAGCAAGAATTGGTCAGGACAGTTGATCTAGGGCCTTTCGAGCACGTCGTTGATGATGGGCTTGAACTTAGGAAAGCTGCCTTTGAATGTGTGGACACATTGCTGGATACTCCCACCGTCCGGAAAAAGTTGTCACCGTGGTCATTTTGCGAAAAAAACCTTTAGCTTTCTCCGACCAAACCCGCGGTCCATCGTCTCCGACACAGCGCAGCTCCACTTCGCGCATCACCACCATGCCGTTCCGCCGCGCCGCTCCACCGTTTCTCCGCGACGCCGGCGACACCTTGCAGCTCCACCACGCCGCGCCACGAAGCTTCACCGTTCCCCGCGCAGCTCCCCTCTCCCCCACGCACCTCCCCCGTTCCCCTTTCCCCATCCCTAAATTTCCCACCTTTTCCCCATCCCCTTCCTCGACTGCCTCGTCGCCGTGCTACGGACGACACGGGGTCGCTCATGGATTCACCAACGAGCTGCGCTATCATCCTCTCCCCTCTCCTTTTGGGATGCGGGTGCGGATCCCCATTGACCTGTGGTCCTCCGGTCTTCCCTTCCTGCAACAGCCCATGGAAGATGTCTGTGGCGAGCGAGCTGAGCAGGTTGGATCACCAGAACGGCGCCGCCGTCGCGCCGTCCTTCCAGCCGACCTGCCCGTGGTTATGGTAGTCTGATCCCAATGACACTGAATACTCCTATAGGCCATGAACATTGAACCTTTATTTCAGTGAAACCACAATGACAATGTCAGTACAGTGCATAAAAACTGAATCTTTAATCCCAGTTCACTAGTGTGAGCATTGTATCAACTGTTAGAATTTTGAGATGACTCCTTACTGTACTTTCCTTTTGAGTTAACTTGCCCATGCCCATGCCTTCCTTTTTGTTAACTTAATTTTAGTTAATTAACAAATGTTTCTTTTAAGTTACTGCTATGGAAGTGAGTTAATTCCCATGCTGATGCCCATGCGCATATCATTTCAGTCAATCATGCGCATAACCCTGACGACGACGGCTCCTCCTCAACATCCCAGGCTCCTCCTCCATGTCCAAGTGCCCAAGTGCTCTGCAAGTCTGTAGGTCCTTCTCCTCGTGCCCAAAGTCTGGAATTTTGATCTTTTTGGAACCATTTGTCTCTGAAGCAAAATAATGTGCAGTAAGATTCTGCCATTTAGTGCAGTAAGATTCTGCCATTATGTTAACATTATGTGCAGTAAGATTCTGCCATTTTGTGTTTCTGCATTTCAATTGTCAACGCATATTCATCTGTGTATTGAACAAAACATATAGGCTGTTCTTCGAAAGTTTGAGTATTGATTTCAGAAAGAAAAAAAGTGTTGCCGTTAATGTATTGACAGTACTGATGCTGATGTTAATTTGGACGCCTTGAAGGATTTATTTATCCTTTTTTTTGTTAAAATGGTGGAAGGCTCAAGCAGCCCAAGTTAAGACATAAAAATTCAGATTAGAAACTAGTCCTAGTAAAAAATTAGAAAATGCCAAAATTAAGAAGCAAGTACTCCTAGTGTGGCCACTCTGTAGATGAATTAAGAAATTCCAAATTGTTTGAATTGGGACAGTTGTGGTGAATGGGTCAAGTTGTGCTAGTTAGGTCTGAAACCATGACAAAATTCAGAAAGGTCATGTAATGAAATTTGATTAATGTTGTCCTACAGTGTACTCATGTAATGAATTTTTTGCAGTAGGGCTAGTCTTTTCAAATAATTCCAAGTAATTCAAATAAATCCAAATAATTCCAAGTAATTCAAATAAATTACCTAAACATGCTCAGTTAACAGAACCTGATTGTTAACAGAACCTAAACATTTTCTTCTTTCTAATGGTTGTTCCTGGAGCAATTATGGAAATGGAGTCTGTACAAATGGAGTGTGGAAATGCATAAAGTCTGAACTGACCAAATGGTACAATGCTCAGTGTGTAAGTGTTAGGAGCTAGGGTTCTGCCGGTTCTAGGGCGGAGATTGTAGGGAAAGATGGAGGAAGACGAGGACGAGGGCGCAGCGGCCGGCGGCTTGGGCGCCGTCCTTGCGTGGTGGAGAAGAGGCGGCGGCGGCGCAAAAGGCGGCTAGGGTTAGGTCTCCCGGCTCCCTAAGGGAAGCCGAGCAAATAATGATTGCTTCTTGCTTGATTAGATTGATACATCTCCTCCCCTTATATAGAGAAGTTTACTTGACTCCTAAGCAAACGACCCTAATAACGATAAGATAATTGGACTAAACCCCTAATAACAATAAGATAACTTGGGCCACCGCCCACTGGGCTAAGCCCCTAATATGCCGGTCATAACAGTAAGATTGATCAATTGATCAAGATTACAAAAGAATGCACACAGGGAGCATTAAAAGGCATAAAAGGAGATTTAATTTCAGGTTGATTGCTTAGTCCATCACCATAGCACTTTTTTCCTAACACTTTCGACAACCATAGCACTTTACTGAACCTGTACATGCACTCCTACTGGAGTACTCCTTCAGTACATGTCCAATTGTCCAATGTAATGTAGGAGGAGGGTCAACAACAATTCAATTGTCCAGTGTCATGTAGGAGGAGGGTCAACATCAAACTACTACAGCTTAATCCAAGAAGTTGCATGGCATTTATAATCTAATCCAATAATTTAGCAAGAAGCTTTTAATCCAACAAAAGTCTGAACCTTCAGGAGCTGCGAGCTAACAAAAGTTTAAAACATTGACGTAAAGCAAGCAGTAGAGATATCATCCTCACAGACTTGTTCCTTTTTGTTTTCTTATTAATATAGACATCGTGACTGAAATTTGATCTACCACTAGATCTAGTGACAAGTGATGATAATAGGACTAAACGGGTGCAGCAACAACTTGGTAAATTCCGTTTTGTCTGAAAAACAGTTAACTGAAACTGTTAACTGTTTCTGGGATTTCTGAAACTTGGGAATGCATCACTGGGACAATTTACAGTCACTATACAGATTAGGATATTACTCACAATTCAAACTTGTGTACTGTCAAAAAGGTTCAGGCTCAATGCTGCATTGCTGAAATTACACAGTAAATTTTTGGAGTACAGATTAATTGAACCCTGAAATTTTAACTGAATTTTACATCCTTCTTCCTGAGGAACACAAGCTCTAGCGGCAGCACAAGGAGCAGGGCAGAGGAGTAGCAGCACTGCCACGTGCACGGGCAGAGGGGTGGCAGCAGAGGCGTCCACCACCACCACCACCAGCAGCCGACGGTCCTGCAGAGGAGCTCTGGCCGGAGGAGCAACAGCAGCAAGAGCAGGACCTTCTTCTTCCCCTGCTCGCCGGCGTAGCCGCTGCTGCTGGGACTGGGCGGGCCGGCGTCACTGTAGCCGTCCTACTCCTCGAGCCCCTGGAACTCCTCCCTCCTCCGGGACGCGGCCGTGCTGCTCCCGCCCCTGGACGCGGCCGTCACGTACCCCTCATCCTCGTCTTTCCCGGTGATCTCGTGGCCGGCGGCGGCGAAGTCCGCGGGCAGTCCAGAGGCACGGAGGAAGAGCACGGCCAGGGCCTCGCTGCCGGGGGGCGGATTGGGGTCCGGATCGGGGGCCAGGGCCTGGCTGGTGGGGGCTCCAGTTCTTCTCGATGAACACGGAGCAGCAGGAGCTTGAGCAGTCTCTGTGTGGCCGGCGCAGGTTGGCCGTCGTCGAGCTCTGGGCCCGACAGCTGGTGCCGGTGGTGGCTGGGGCGACCACGGTGCGGGCGGGCGACGGAGGAAGGAGGAAGAAGCAGTGGGGGGCTGATTAGCAACAGTTTAAAAGGTGGAAGGGTTTTTTTCACAAAATTACAAATGAACTAAGGTGCGGACAACTTTTTCCGGACGGAGGGAGTAGTTGTCTTGATCAAGTGAATCCGTCGTCCTTCATCGTTCCTTTCCTCTTATCTGGTTTAGGTGGTAAGTATATTTAAGACATTATATATTTCGTCATGGCATTTTGAGTGTGTTTGGTTGGTGCCTGGATTAGCCCTACCATGAAATGGGCAGACCATTGTATTTTTCCTCTGGCTTAGTTCGGTGCCAGTTTCTTTGGCTATGACTGCCCCCAGCCATTCCTCGCATGGGTTCTTGCCAAATAATTGGCCAAGTGAAGGCACATGATTCCTTGGCCTGGACCGCATAGAACCGGTGATGTTAAACTTAACTTTATTGTTATGACAAGATAATTTTACACTTATAGCTTAGTTTTTTTTGGGTTTTCTCAAGATATATGGTTCCACATTATTAATTATAATGTATTTCTCTTGTGTTTCTTTCTGAACCCTAAGATGGTATATCACCTATATTATAATAATCTTGTGGAATGTTTATTTTCAACAGAACATGGTAATCAGTTGTGCATCGTACTGCTTATTGCAGATCATTATGATGTAAAAGTGCCCTGCCATCTGATTCTCTCAAAGCTAGCAGACAAGTGCCCCTACGCTGTTCTAGCAGGTTTGTTATAATGAAGGACCTTCAAAAGGGATGTTTCATATGTGGCGAACGCCTTTCCTAATATTAGTATTATTACCCTGTTCCAGTTTTGGACTCGTTAGTTGAACCCCTTGAGGAAACTATTGGTGACAAACCCACGGGTGATGCAGTGAAGCGGGAGATTGATCGCAACGAAGACATGATTCACAGTGCTCTTCAAGCAATTGCTGCTCTAAGCCGCATAAGGTAAAGCTTGCCCGGCTAGTTGACGACTTGGTCTGGTTTAGCTAAGATTTGAACTGTCTTTCATCCTTTTTGTTGCTTGTTTATAGCCTTTATGCTTGTCCAAATAACGTACACATGCAGTGGCAGCGGCTAAAACATGAAGTTGAAGAATCTGATGAACAAGATAAAGGCCTCCCACTCCTTCACTTTCTGAGAACAAGAGCTCAAGTTTTTTGCATATGTTAGGAAATACGTACACATGCCTGCGAATTCTGAGGCCTCACATTCACCTTTTATTGGCTGAAAGGTTGCACGGCAACACGCGAGCAAAAGGATGCTTAAGTGCTCGGCCATCTGTCTTCCTGGTTTGTAGCTTACCACTTATACCAAGTGCTAGCACCGCACTTGTCTCTGGTTCGTTCGCATCGAGCCTACTGAAAGCCCCCCCACGAACTAGCGCACAACTTGTGTGCGATTCCTTCGCAAAGGTCTTGTACCATTTCGGCTATCTTCCCTTTTCTTCTTCTTTTCTGTATTCTATCTCACAGATTAACAAAAAAGAAGAAGCAACCATGCATTTAGTGCTGAGCAAGTTTATAAACATAGGTGTCAAATTGGTTAGTATTTGCAACTAACGAAAAATAACAGTTTTTATAAAAAAAAACCCTGAAAAATAACAGTTGCTGCAAAACAAAATAAAAAACAGAAACGAAAGGCAAGCTGATTCAACATAGTTAGTGCTAGTAAGCAACATGGCGGAGTGGGGTGGCAAGCATCTATTTTGGGGAATGCAGCCGCCGCCTTCTATCCAAGAAAACAAAAGCTTATGGTTCCTTTGCCTCCCGCTGCCGGTCCGCCTTGTCTCTGATGGCCCTAGGGCCATGAAGGTGCGGTGCAGTGGACCCTGACCCTTGTAGGTAACATGGATCTTGCTCTATTTCTAAGTGCTTTTGTGAGTTCATGTATTTTTGTGTCCTCAAGATGATGTGGCGGCAACTCTTTGAAGATGGAATTTCCTCGCCTAGCCCTAGTTTCGATGATGCGTCTTATCTTTATCGGAGGGTGTGTGTGGAGGCGTGTCTTCGGCGGATCTCGTGGAATTCGGTCGGTGCTTGACTTCGGTGGATCTGTTTGGATCTAGTCTTTGTTTGTTTTTGTTCGTGTATCTACATGTTGTATCCTTCTGATCTATACTTCTCTTCATCCATGATGGTTGCTGTTCTGGCGTGTTGGTCTTGTGGGGCCTTAGCAGATGACTTACCGACTGTCTACTACAACAAGTTTGTCCTGGATACGGTGAGGGAGAGGCGATGATGGCGGCGCGCCTTCGGCTCGTCCCATTTTTCTCGTGAAAAAAAACTTTATAAATTATCAAGAAATTCTTAGAATATTGTTAAATTCAAGAAAAAAACATGACGGGGCGGGGGAGGGTGGGGTGCAAGAACCTTCGCCTGTACGCATAGGAGTGACAAAGAGGGAAAAAGAAACAAGGGACATTTATATTTATGCCCCTAACTCGAACCCACTACTCAGATTTTTCTCTAATTTTGAAGCATGCTCAAATTTGCCCCTCCGTCGTTAGGTGCACTTATAGAAATGCCCTTCCGTGCCGTTACCGTCCAATCAAAGAGCTTATCGTTTTCGGGGTGTTTTCTGGACATTTTTGCCCCTCGCCGGATGAGCCACTTACATGGGGGACCCACTCTAACAAATAAAAGAAAAACCTCTCTCTCATCCCTCTATCTCACTTGCACGTGGACCCCAACGAAAATAATTAAAATAAAAAACTCTCTCTGTCTCTCCTCAACTCCCCTCTCTCTCCCTAAGATGGACATGGCCAGCGCGGCTCAGCCGGTGGCCGTCGCCGGCGAGGGGGCTCGCCTGCAGATGGCAGAAGATGGCGACGTCGTGGACGCGGCCTTCACTGGTGAGGGGGAAGCGCCTGCAGATGGCAGTGGATGGCGAAGCCGTGGGCGTGGAGGCGACGACTACGGCGGTGCTCAAGGAGCAGCGTATCAAGGACGAGAGAGACCAGGGAGAGGGAGAATTAGGGGATGATCATCTGGTGATCTGGAACACGTTCGCGTGGTCGAGTCCGTCGTGAAGACACTGCAGCGACGTCTCCATCGTCCGAGGCGGCCGACAAAGCAAGGATTTGAGGTAGGAACACTCGGGGTCGCGGAGATCGAGGAGGACAACGCCAGCGTTTTCGGTAGGCATCGGCTAAGCCTAGTTATGCGGGGAGGATGGACGGGGTGCTACGTTGGAGGAGATCGGGTCATAGCGGAGCTCCATGACGACCCACAAGTATAGGGGATCTATCGTAGTCCTTTCGATAAGTAAGAGTGCCGAACCCAACGAGGAGCAGAAGGAAATGACAAGTGGTTTTCAGCAAGGTATTCTCTGCAAGCACTAAAATTATCGGTAACAGATAGTTTTGTGGTAAGATAAATCGTAATGAGTAACAAGTAAATAAAGTAACTAAGGTGCAGCAAGGTGGCCCAATCCTTTTCGTAACAAAGGACAAGCCTGGACAAACTCTTATATAAAGCAAAGCGCTCCCGAGGACACATGGGAATTGTTGTCAAGTTAGTTTTAATCATGCTCATATGATTCGCGTTCGTTACTTTAATACTTTGATATGTGGGTGGATTGGTGCTTGGGTGCTGCCCTTCCTTGGACAAGCCTCCCACTTATGATTAACCCCTTTCGCAAGCATCCGCAACTACGAAAGAAGAAGTAAGGTAAACCTAACCATAGCATGAAACATATGGATCCAAATCAGCCCCTGATGAAGCAACGCATAAACTAGGGTTTAAGCTTCTGTCACTCTAGCAACCCATCATTTACTTATTACTTCCCAATGCCTTCCCCTAGGCCTAAATAATGGTGAAGTGTCATGTAGTCGACGTTCACATAACACCACTAGAGGAAAGACAACATACATTTCATCAAAATATGAACGAATACCAAATTCACATGATTACTTATAAGAAGACTTCTCCCATGTCCTCAAGAACAAATGTAATGAAGGAAATATGCCCTAGAGGCAATAATAAAGTTATTATTTATATTTTCTTATATCATGATAAATGTTTATTATTCATGCTAGAATGGTATTAACCGGAAACTTAGTACATGTGTGAATACATAGACAAAACAGAATGTCCCTAGTATGCCTCTACTTGACTAGCTCGTTAATCAAAGATGGTTAAGTTTCCTGACCATAGACATGTGTTGTCATTTGATGAACGGGATCACATCATTAGGAAAATGATGTGATGGACAAGACCCATCCGTTAGCTTAGCATTATGATCGTTGAGTTTTATTGCTATTGCCTTCTTCACGACTTATACATGTTCCTCTGACTATGAGATTATGCAACTCTCGAATACCGGAGGAACACCTTGTGTGCTATCAAACGTCACAACGTAACTGGGTGATTATAAAGATACTCTACAGATGTCTCCGAAGGTGTTTGTTGGGTTGGCATAGATCGAGATTAGGATTTGTCACTCCGTGTATCGGAGAGGTATCTCTGGGCCCTCTCGGTAATGCACATCACTATAAGCCTTGCAAGCAATGTGACTAATGAGTTAGTCACGGGATGATGCATTACAGAACGAGTAAAGAGACTTGCCGGTAACGAGATTGAACTATGTATGATGATACCGACGATTGAATCTCGGGCAAGTAACATACCGATGACAAAGGGAACAACGTATGTTGTTATGTGGTTTGACCGATAAAGATCTTCGTAGAATATGTAGGAGCCAATATGAGTATCCAGGTTCCCCTATTGGTTATTGACCGGAGATATGTCTTGGTCATGTCTACATAGTTCTCGAACCCGTAGCGTCCGCACGCTTAATGTTCGATGACGATTTGTATTATGAGTCCCGGATGAGATCACGGACATGACGAGCATAAAGATTGATATATTGGACGATGTTATTCGGACACCGGATGAGTTTCGAGAGGTACCGAATAATTATCGGAGTGCCGGAGGGTTATCGGAACCCCCCGGGGGAACTAATGGGCCTTCACGGGCCTTAGTGGGAAGAGAGGAAGGGCCACAAGGGGCTGGCCGCGCCCCTAGGTCCGAATTGGACTAGGGGAAGGGGGCAGCGCCCCCTTTCCTTCCCTTCCTTCTTCCCCCTCTTCCTTAGGTGGAATCCTACTAGGACTTGGAGTCCTAGTAGGACTCCCCTCTCCTGGTGTGCCCTAAGAGGGCCGGCCGGCCTCCCCTCCCCTCCTTTATATACGGGGCAGGGGGGCACCCTAGAACACACAAGT
Organism: Aegilops tauschii subsp. strangulata; assembly: GCF_002575655.3. Taxonomy (NCBI): domain Eukaryota; kingdom Viridiplantae; phylum Streptophyta; class Magnoliopsida; order Poales; family Poaceae; genus Aegilops; species Aegilops tauschii. The sequence goes on from NC_053039.3 coordinate 496,035,777, forward strand.
TTCTCTTAACCGTGTGCGGTGCCCCCCTCCATAGTTACACACCTCAGTCATATCGTCGTAGTGCTTAGGCGAAGCCCTGCGCCGGTAACTTCATCATCACCGTTGCCACGCCGTCGTGCTGACGGAACTCTTCCTCGGCCTCAACTGGATCAAGAGTTCGAGGGACGTCATCGAGCTGAACGTGTGCTGATCGCGGAGGTGCCGTACGTTCGGTGCTTGGATCAGTTGGATCGCAAAGACGTTCGACTACAACAACCGCGTTACTAAACACTTCCGCTTTCGGTCTACGAGGGTACGTAGACACACTCTCCCCGCGCGTTGCTATGCATCTCCTAGATAAATCTTGCGTGATCGTAGGTAAATTTTTTGAAATACTGCGTTCCCCAACAGTGGCATCCGAGCCAGGTCTATGCGTAGATGTTATATGCACGAGTAGAATACAAAGAGTTGTGGGCGATAATAGTCATACTGCTTACCAACAACGTCTTACTTTGATTCGGCTGTATTGTTGGATGAAGCGGCCCGGACCAACATTACATGACCACGTTCATGAGACTGGTTCTACCGACGTGCTTCGCACACAGGTGGCTAGCGGGTGTGTAGCGACCCAACCTCAGACGGTCAAGTCTCTGTGCTTCAGTGTCATCCCTGGATCGGTAATGCTGACACACACAGTACTCGAAGGATTTATAACAGAGTAGCAATCACACACTTATTACATCGATAGTCTCCAAAGAGAACTTATTACAATAAATATGGCTTAAGGCCATCTAAGTAAGATAACAGCGGAAGGCTGGGAAGATAAGTGAGTCCATCAACTCCAACGGCATAGCTGAGTGCACGACAACGGCCTAGCGAACCTTACTCCTCGTCTGAAAAGTCTGCAACATGATACGTTGCAGCCCGAAAACGGGTCAACACATGAAATATGCTGGCAATGTAACACAGTAGAGTAATGAACAGATAAATGCTATCTCTATATGCGTATATGGCTGGTGGAGGCTCTATGGTTAATATGTTTTTGCGAAAAGCCAATTTTTCCCTACAACAAAGGAATAGATTTTATCTAACTATCATGGTGGTTGAAACATCATTGAGAAGGTTCCTCCAACTCAATCCCAATTAAAGTAGTCATTATCAACCCAACAAATTAAATTAGAGTGATGAGATCAAACCAAAAATTCAAGTACCAGATACTCAAGATGTCCATAACCGGGGACATGGCTAACCATGATTAGTTTGTACACTCTGCAGAGGTTTGCGCACTTTTTCCCACAAGACTCGATCTCCTCCGTTGGATTTCTCGCACTACATGGTGTTTGAGAAACGGATGACCGATACACAGTCTTTCAGAAACACTAACTCTTTACTCTGGGTGGACAATTACACCTACTTTCCCTCTACATCTGCTAGCCCACCACTGAAAGAGGTCATGCAACATACTCAACTATGCTAGAGCCCATAATAGCTTGTGGCTGCACACGGAAGTTTCTAGCATGAATAATCTTATGATCCCTTTGAGCCTGGGTGGCGGACCGTAGGATGATCACACGGGTACTCCGGGATATCCTAGGACAACACTGGATTCTCTAGGTGCCCACAAGCAATCCACCCAGATGTGTATTAAAGTTGCCACCTTAAGTTGAACCATTAATTAATAATCTCACATCTGTCATTGATTCACTCAGCCAAACCACGTGTACGAGCATAGCATAGCAATATAAGCATAACGTAGAAGTAACTCCCAGGTTTGATAATAAACAGGGCAATAGGTTCTACCTCATCATCTACTTCCCAAATACCCACAAGTTAAACACATCCTAATCATGCAATGTTTGAGGATTAGAACTAATGCATAAAAACTGGGTATGAAAAGAGTATGATCAATGTGTTACTTGCCTTGCTGACGATCCGCAAAACCTAGTGACTCGTAGTAGCACGCTTCGCACTCCGGGAATTCTATCGCAAACAAACAATAGCATACATAAGCACTCAAGCAATGATGCACGGGTAAAACTCAAATACGAAAATCTAACCAGAAAGTTCAGCTGAAGAACTCCGGTTTGCAGAAAGAATCAAATCAAACGGAGCAACGAAACTCAAACTACAAAAGAAACAAGATCCAATTACTAATCTGGACTAAAGTCAAATTTTATTGTATCAATATCTTGTTCAAGTTAGTTAAACAGAAAGAGAACTTCGAGACGAAGATCTAGGCGCTTGTTTCACCTGATTTGGGTAAACGAGCGAAAAGATAAACTAATTCGAAGATCAGGGCAGGAATCGCGATCGAAAATAATCGCGAAAAAAACCCTGGAAAAAGAAAAACTGACGAATAGGACGTTCGCTGTCTGTGATTAACTGGCGATCAACGTTCGTTAAAACGAACGTACGGACGAACGTCCGCTGACTAACGAAACCGAAAAAAAACCGAACCGATCTATTTAAAAAATAGATCTAGGGTTTCGAAAAAAAACCGAACGGTTAACCGAAAAAAACGACGAACGGCGGTGGTGGCGTCGGCTACCTCCGGCGAGGCTCCGACGGGGCGGTGGCAAAAGGCGGCGGCGACGGCGGAGTGGCGCGGGCGGTGCGAAGCGGCGCGGCGGCTCGGGTGCGGGGCGGGGCTGGCGACTGGCGGGGTGACGAGGCGAGGGGGGACTTAAAAAGGGGCCCTGGGGGCCTCGGCTTGCGTGAGGGGGCGGCGAGGCCGACCAGGACTCCTCCTCGCCGGAGTCCGGCGTCCTCACGGGAGGGCGAGGCGGCGCGAGCGGGATGGGCCGGCTCGGCGCGGTCCGAAAGTTTTTTTTAAAACAAATTTCACCGAAAAAATCCTAAGAAAATCAAAATAAAAATCTAAAAATGCCAAAACAAATTTTCATCGTCTAAATAAAATATTTAGAACAAGATGAACATTTTCTTGGCCCTAAAATGCAATTTTGAAAAAATGCATATTTTTCTAATTCAAATAAAATAACGATAAAATCCAAAATAAAATATTTATTTGATTTTAATATTTTTCCTCCAAATTTCATTTATGTTGGAGAAGTCATATTATCTCCTCTCAGAAATTATTTAATATGAAATATTTCGGAGAGAAAAATTAATTAAAACCAAAGTGATCCTTGTTTCTATATTTGAGAAAATTCAAATATGAGAACTACGAATCCCCAACTCTCTCCGAGGGTCCTTGAGTTGCTTAGAATTTTGAGGATCGCAAAACGAAATGCAGTAAAATATGATATGCATGGATGACCTATGTATAACATTTCAAATTAAAAATTTGGGATGTTACAAACCTACCCCCTTAAGATGAATCTCGCCCTCGAGATTCGGGTTGGCTAGAAAACAGGTGTGGGTGGTCTTTCCGTAAATCATCCTCTCGTTCCCAGGTGGCTTCATCCTCGGTATGGTGGCTCCACTGAACTTTGCAAAACTTGATAACCTTAGGCTGGCCGCGCTAGTAGGCCACGGAGCGCATTTGTTTTCTTTACGGGATCTTGTAATTTTATTTCTCCATCGAGATTAATGAAATACTCGTTTCTCACATCTTTTTCTTTGTGTACTACGGTACACTGGCACGCCCGCATATTTACATTTCCCTTTCCTGGCGCAAGAGAGAAATACGCTCCCCTTTCCTTCTCGCGGAGTCCTTAGATATTTTTCTCGTGTCAAACACAACTCATCGTTTTTTGGAATGTTTTTTCGCGTGTTACAAACATAGGTCGTCTTGGAGCCTACCAGTGTGCTGGCCCATACACAAACTAATGTGCATCCCACGCGCTATTTTACGCAGCTAGCGTCATATAGTAGCCCCCATGCAGTTGGCCCAAGAAAATTTGTTGCTCTGTTGCACAGGCAGTATTGGGCCTCATCCGCACTCCCATATTGGGTTGTCCGAGGGAGCAATTTTTTTCTTGGGCCAATAAAAGAGATAGTTTGGCTCGAATAAAAAAAAATTGTGGTCATGTGAGCGCTAAAATAATAAAAGAGAATAAACTTTAATAATGAATGGACATTGATGTCTGTTTATGCACTAAATATGCTAATGAAACGGGATTTATGCTCTACGATTAGTAATCCATCCGGTTACGCCGTCGTAAGAGAGAGTGGTCGAAGCAACCGTGCCCCGAAGGTCCCCGCATAGCTACCAAATGAGGAGGCGGGCACAACCCCGAGACAGAGGCGGACCCGGAGGAAAAAAAAGCACGAGTTGGATGGTTGCCGCCACGCCGACTAACCCCACCACTATCAACATCTCGAGGACAAACATGACCCGCGAGAAGATCACAACTCCTCTCTCTATCGCACCGCTATGGAAATCGTTTTTGATGGACACATCAATTATCTCTTCCATTGCTTCTCGCAAAGAAATATCTCTCCCGTTGCAACGCACGGGCATATGTGCTAGTACACAATAAACAAACAATGACAAGCGAAGTGGAAGATAGAGCGCTTGCATGAAAATTGCGGGAACTAAATCAAACGGTGATTTTAAAATACTTATAAAATTTTAAAAATCATGAATTGTAAAAAGTTCAAAAAAAAGAGAAAACAAAAAAATATAAGTTTAAAAACCAAAAAAATAAAATAAAAAAAACAAGGATTTTTTATAGAGCCTTGGTCCAAAAGACCAAATGAGAACTACAAGTTGGCACCCTAGCGCCCTATAACTCACGGAGTACCTATACCTTGCATTGCCTCTCCCTGCTCTTTTTTCTTTTTCTTTTGAGAATGCCTCTCCCCGATCTCAATTACATTGTTTAAAAAAAAATTGCAGCCGTCAAACACACGAACAGCTCAACCCACAAAAAATGCATGAAAGAAACTGGTTATTTTCACCAGTGGGGTTTAGGGTTTAGGAAGACAACATGAGACAACTGAGCAACAAACACGGCTGCGTGGGACGTACGAGTGCGAGGGACAGTTGCACGAATCTTATAGCAAAGTTTTATCCTATGGTGGTGGATTTAGATGCACATCTAGGTGTGAAATAACAAGCCTGTTGCTAGAATCTATTAGGAAGGCGTCCATTATGGATAGGTCGAGGAGCATGCTTAATTAGATTGCCTAACAATTTGATGCCACGGCACACAAAATGTACAAAAGGTTGACTTTGATGGATGGATAAGTAGAGATGTAGAGATCAGCTGCTTCATGTGAAAGTGAAACAAAACAACAAGAGGACTAAAGCAAACTACGTACAAACGGCTAGATGAAAGGCTTCATGGCTCGCAGCATAGAGTCCAAATTGATCTCGTGCAGGCACACCTGAGAGATGCGGTTCTTCTTTGGGCCGCTCGTGTGAAGCAACACGAGGGCCTCCATTGTTGCAAGGTTGAACTGGACGAGCCCGACATTGCTCATGTCAAAGAGCACGGTGCCACTCCTCTCCCCGAATCCCTCGAAGCTAACGGACTTGTGCACGTCCCAGTCCGGGCCGTCAATCAGCACCCGACGGCTCCACCCCGACTCCCACAAGGACCACATCGACATCACCCGGGCCTCCGACACGAGCAGGCTCAGCCTAGTCCCACCCGCCGAAACGGCCAGCCTGATCTCGTTGTTGTTCTTGGTGCCCGGCATTCTGCTAACGCAGCCCTGCGGCAGGGGGATCACGGTCGCCTGCGCCGTGTCGACGTCCAGAGCCACGATCTGGAGCTCGTCGGCTTTTGCTAGGTTGTGGCACCAGCCCGGGACGCATAACCAGTGGACGGTGCGTCCGATGATCACCGGGTGCTTGTTGTTGCCAAGCAGCGACCGGGGTGGTGGATGCACGGCGTGGTGGGCGGCGCGGGCCGCGCTCCATTTGCCGTCCTCTGACGAGTAGATCTGGCTTGTCAGGTCCTCGTCGGCGACGAGCAGCTCGAAACAGTTGCCGTCGACGGTGAGCAGCGCGGGAGGGTAGTGGTCCCTTACGGCCATGGGAGGAAGAGGGAAGGCCTGGCCGGTGATGATATTGCTGCAGACCGTAAGCTGCTCATCAGCCTCATATTGGCCGGGGCTTATGTTTTTGATGAGACGATATTGGTCGCGGCTGTAGGACCTTCGGCGGAAGACGACGAGGCCGTCGCGCCAGGCCGCGGGCTCCAAGCTGAGGCTTGCTAGTCTCGAGCGGACCGGGACGGGCTCGGAATCGGAATCGGATGATGTCTGGACTACGCGCGCGATGCGATTCACGTCCCTCTCCTCCAGCGTGTACGAGACGTGGCGGAGGAGCGTGGGGTCAAAGCCACGGAGGGCCAGGCGGCGGCGGAAGGCCGGGTCGAGGATGGCGCCGCGGAGGGGCTTGGAGGCGGCGGCGCACCGGACGATGGCCACGGCGTCGGAGCGGGCGGCGATCTCCAGCAGGAGGTCCACCGGTAGGGTTGCCGCCGTCGTCGTCTCGTCGCATGCACGCACGCACGCACGTTTGGTCGACATGGCCGTATTATGGTTGTGCGTGTGTGCGGGACGACGTACCGCGGGGGCTTTCCCGCGGCCGGTCTGTATTTATTTGTCGGTCGTGACCGTCATACGTACCGACCGACCTCGGGTATAACTTGTCCACTACTAGGAGTCGGAGTTTCATACAGTAGTTTCCACTGGGCAGATACATGCGCGCGCCCGCGAATTAATCGTTTTCTCTATCGAGACGAGCGACTGGAAACCCTAGCCGCCGCCAAGCGAGCCTAGTCTTCCCGCGCTGTCCTCCGGCGGCTAGCTCCCATCCGCCGATGACCTCTCCGACATCGGTGGTGAGGGTTCGCCGAATCCCGCGCATGTAGATCGTCTAGCTTTAGGTTTTAGAGGTCTGGTAGCTTAGGTTTTGGGTCATTCGATGTGTTGATCTTGGTGGCGGCTGAATAAAGAAGCTCCAGAACCTTTCTTGGCGACGCAATCGTCTCTATGGTTGGTGATGGACTTGGTAGCTAGTCTGCTCAAGCGAGGATGTCGTGGCGGTGGCGGCATCCTTGTGGTGGACTTGTGTCCTTGAGCTCCACCGTTGCGACATGTCTCCTCTAGCGCCGGTGCGGACCTTGGAAGGTAGTTAGGAGCGGATGCAGATTGTGGTCTGAATTGACGACATCTAGAGGATGGACCGTGTGATGAGTTCGTGGTTGATGACTGACAGTTATGGTTTTCTCCAACATCCAGCCATTTGGAAGATCTGGCACCCCCGCACGACTAAGATCTGAAGCTTGATGGCGTGTCCGGGGTGCTGCCCCGGCCAGATTCGTTCAACGGCAATGACTTTGTCTTTGGGAAGCTACTTTGGAAGTCCGCAAAGTTGCATATCAGCGATGGAGCCAGATCGATCTCGGGTGAATAGGTGATTCGTCACATTTTTCTTTGGTGTCTATTGCGATGGTGCCGAAGGCAGATACTAGCCGTTGATGTCATGTACAATGGTTAAATCTTGTGATGTTTACTCATTGATACTAGCTAGTGGATAAGGCAGCAATATGCATGCATGTAACGATGGGTGACAATGTAATATTGCAATGTTTTACAATTTCTTATAGGGTATCAATCTAATATGCATGTATTATATGCAAAACGCTGCCATGGCAGCAAAATGCTACCGCAACAACCTTATTTATTAATTTACCCATGGATTATCAGTGGTGGATTAGTGTTGATGCCCCCCCCCCCCCCCCATAACACTACTATCAGTAGCGGGCACGAGGCCCGCCATTGATAACATGTTAGCAGTGACGAGAGATCAGTGGCAGGCGCCCTTCACTTCCTCGCTCGTCACTGGTAGTGTGAAATTTCACTGGTAGTGACGAGAGATGCGAGACATGATCATGATGCTCATTTGGAGAACTTGGAGTGTGAAATGACTTGGTTCACGGGAAGAGTAATCCTCCTATAGAAGTATCAAATAATTTCTTGTGTAGCTACTTCAACTCCCTATGTAATAGGTTGTTGAGTATATAGCAGATTATCAGGCAAGGCTAATGTAGATAATACCTACAGTAGGAGAGACTCATCAAGCCATCAACTAGATCAGTTGTGGTCTCTGCCACTGACAAACCGGCGCTCTCAGTTGATCGAATTTTTTCTCATCATTGACTTCCATAAGGCCTACGACACCGTCCACGGGTCCTTCCTTAGGGAAGTGTCGCTCCGCAAGGGATTTGATGATCGTTGGGTGAGAAGGGTTGTGCAACTTGTCTCTAGTGGTCGCACGACCGTCAATATTAAAGGCGAGGTTGGCTCGTTCTACCCCAGTTTCTATGGGGTGAGATAGGGAGACCCCTTCTCCTTGTTCCTATTTAATATGGTCATGGACGCTCTTTCCGCGATCCTTAACAAGGCCAAGGCATCCAGTCACATTCAAGGAGTGGTTCCTCACCTCGTGGCTGGAGGGGACTCTATGCTGGAATACGCGGACGACACCATCATAATGGTCGAAGGATCTGACGCGGATATTTTGAGCCTCAAATTTCCCCTATTTTGCTTCCAACAGATGTTGGGATTAACCATCAACTTTCATAAAAGTGAGGTCATGGTCATGGAGTACGATGAGACCACGCGTCAAAGCATTGCCGACAGATTGAACTTATCTAGGGACCCCATTAGTGATTCTAGACTCTCGGTGTCGGATCTTTGTTTGTCCGTCTCCAAGATTCAATATCGAGTTGAGCCTGGCAATGTAGGTGCCTCTCTAGGTGGCATGGAAGATGCCCCTAAACTCGTCCCTGACTAGCCTTCTCATGTTCATTATGGGCTTCTACAGCCTCCATGAAACTCTCCATCATGAGATAGCCATTGTCCAATCAAAATTCTTCTAGGCATGCAAGGGTGATAAAAAAAATACCATATGGTTAAATGGTCTCATTTGCAAATCTAATGACCGGGGAGGTCTAGGGATTGTGTCCTCCAAGTGGATGAACATTGATCTCCTGCCCAAGTGCCTTTGGCGCATAGCAAACAATGAGGGTGTGGCTGGAGATTATCCGATCCAAGTACTTGCGGGGCCAAGCCTCTGGCGTTTTGTCAATGCTCCGGGGCCTCCCAATTCTGACAATCTATAATTCAACCCCTTTCGGTTCTCCGGATTGGTACTTCGATTTCTGTAGGGTCTGGCTCATCCACTCTATTTTGGATTGACCGTTCGATGGGCGATAGGCCGTTTACTGTCCGCTTCCAGGAGATTTTCTCCATTTGCTCCTTACCCTATATCTCGATTGAGGCTGCCATTATTGATCTTAGGAGCCACGCTTTTCGTCATGCATTTGGCCTTGCTGAACAAGATGCTTGGAAGGGCCTCTTGGAGTGTGTGGCCCTTCACACCCCGAGCTTCGATTGGGACCGGGTCTCCTGGCACCTTCAATCCGGTCACCGGTTCTCCACTAGATCCCTCTACCGCGCCATTGTTCCCTTGACTAGCCAAGAACCCCTGATTTTACTTTGGAAAATTAAACTCCCCATGAAGATCCGACTTTTCCTTTGGCGGTGGATTCATGGTCCAGTACCTTCAGGGGTGGAGGTACTCAAACGTCATGGACTGGATGATGGTTTGTGTCCTCTTTGCGATACGGCACCAGAGGACTGAAATCTATCTCATTCTCATGCTTTTTAGCATAATTCTTGTGGAGTTGCTTCAGGGAAGTGGTAGGTGCTGCCACACCTGCTTACCTGACCTCTTTGAGGAATTGATGGCCTGCCGGTAGGGACGTGCCACATTATGTGGATTGGGATCGAGGTCCTTGCTTGGACCCTTTGGACAATTCATATAATAAGCTAGTTATCAAACGCTTTCCGTTGCGACGCCCGATCGATGTGATATATAAATTTTGTGGCTTTATACAGATTTGGAGGCCGCTTAGCCGCACCGCGGATCACGCGGCCATTGATGCTCTATTGGTTGGCTTCAGGACCTTGGCTCTTCGCATGTCTTCGCCCCTTCCGTCGCCATCTCCAGAGCCAGATTAGCCATGATTCACGCTACCCCCTGTGCGTCATTTTGTGGTTTTTTGCTTGTTGAGCTGGGGCCCTCAACATGGACCTGTTCCTATGTTTCGTTTGTACTCTGTGAGCTGTTTTCATTCTTTTTTCTGTTGGTACCCGTCATGGTTCCGTTTGTTAACTTTGGATGCTTATGCCCTGTGGTGCTTTATTTATAAAGCGAGGCGTAAAGCCTTTTTTGGTTGGTGCTGGTATGGTACTCACAAATGGTGCAGGAGAGGTCATCATTGCCTCCTGTCAACTGTTGTTCTACAACAACTAATACACTTGATTTTTGTTTGAGAAAGAAAATACAAATGCAGACGCTCATACACACGAACGCTCACCCTATGAACATACACACGCATACCCTACCCTTAGGAGCATCTCTGAAAGACTGAGGCGGCAAACCTTGAGATTGACACACCCGAGGCACTTTCCAAGCGATGCGAACATCATCTCCCACTGAACACACATCTCCGGAATGCCTAAAATAAAATTCAGAAAAATGTGAACACCCATGTCAAGTCTGAGAGACTTGAACTTTGATGGGCTAGTTCTACCCCCAAAAAAAAAAAACCTAACCATCTGAGTTTACACTCAATATGCTATTCATATACCTATCTTACAAACTCACACTCCCTACACATCCATCCCCACAGTGTTCTCACTGACCACAAGGACGTCGTCCATCTCCTTTTCCGTGGTATCGTTGTCCTCCCCAGCGGGAGCCACAACCACTGAGGTGCTGGGCTTGTACTCGTGCCGCCTCGCAATCACCACGAACACAAGGAAGTTCACCACCCCAAGCACAGCCAGCATCCAGTAGAACAAGTCAAGCCTCCCCCTATCCAGGTTATTCCGTATCCATGCCCCCCTTGTCACGGTGTGGACGAGGAAGACGAGGAAGCTGCTCAGGAAGAACCCCATGGACAGCGTAACCAGGAAGAGCCCCGTGCTCATGGACTTCATCCGCTCCGGCGCCTCGCGGATGAAGAATTCGAGCTGCCCCACGTACGCGAACGCCTCGCCGGCGCCCACGAGGAAGAACTGCGGCACCAGCCAGAACGCGCTGATGGCGACGTGGGGCTCCCCGTTCGCGGCGTCGCGGCGCATCTTCTCGACCAGCGCGGCCACGACCATGGCCACGGTCGCGAAGACGAGGCCCGTGCCTACGCGCTGGAGCGAGGTGAGCCCCTGCGGGCGGCCGGTGAGGCGGGCGGCGAGCGGCACGAGGAGGCGCTCGTTGAGGGAGGTGAAGAGGAGGATGGAGAGGAAGAGGAAGACGGAGAGGGAGCCGGCGGGGATGAGGAAGCCGGCGTTGAGGTGACGGTCCATGCGGGTGGCTTGCTCCACGGAGAATGTGGTCATCTGAGAGTATATTGTCCAGAAGAGGATGCAGGTGGACCAGATAGGCAACAGGTTCAACACCATCTTCACCTCCTCCACTTCCGTCATTGTTGAGGTTGATGCCTGCTCCTGCTTTTCCGGAGTTGCAGCCAGGTCGACTTGATCCATAACTGCGGCTTTGTCGAGGCACCTGCATTGGGATCACAAAAGTTAATCATCCACATTTTAAACAAAACTTGGACAAATATCGTACGCTCTTACATTAGTTTACATAGGGATGTGCTAAAACGATGGAATAAAGTTGGTATGGTTTAGGCATGTACTCCTACATTGCTTGATATGAAACAGTCTATCTTAAACCCATCTAACATGTTTTTTCTTTCTATTTTTGGATCTGAATACATTTGAGTTCGGAGCGGAAGATCCATGTCGCCGAGTTATCCTTTTTGTTAGTTTCCCTGGCACCTCCATGTCAGCGTCAGACACGGACATAACACGGGGACAAGTGGCGTGCTCGTACTAGCGGAAGAGAACACATCATAATTATGAAGTCCTAGCTGTCCCGGACGAACACGGTGCTGATCCACAGTCCATGTTAACCATGGGAAATTGTGTGGCTGATATCCAAAACACCATTTTGTTTATTTCGAACGAAATAACATAAAATGATGATGGAAACAACAAACGATCCAGCAGTAGTGATATTATAATACCAACAGCTAGCCACATGCATATGATCCTACTCCGACAGCAAGTAGCACAGGTGGTATGGGCATCTTGGTCAGCATCTTTGGGACGGAAATGGCCCATCCACCATAATTATTTTTGTGTGGTAGCGTTTACAATTTCGGTAACAGAAAATTTTGTATCTCATGCATGTATGCAAAATTTAGGCAATTTAAAAAAAATGGATTTCAATCTATCAAAATAGACTTAACTTTAGTAAAAATTGGTCAAATTCAAACATGGTTTGAACGAACTTCATTAACATGCATGAACTTAGCACGTAGTTACTCGCCGGCATCTAGTTAATGCAAATGGCCTCCAAAAAAAGTGATATAAACATGGATTTCACTCTCAATGAGATTTTGATGAAATTCACTGAATTTCATTAATTTCAGCAGGCATTGAAATATCTACGTTTCGGCCAAAATATTTCAGCAATTTAGTTAGTACACATGAATTCAAATATTTTATAAATCATTTTTCAAAAATTTCAAATATGTAATTGAATTCAGGATAATATTTCAGCGTTTTGGCCGAAATGCAAACTGAAATTCGGTGATTTCGGTTGGTGCTGAATTTTTCTTGAAATATAAATACTAATAATTACCTGAGCCTGTCGGTATGGGCCACCTTGGCCGTGTGGAATCCATTGAGCTCGTCGGCATTGGCAGGGGTCGGCAGCTTGCGCTTCTTCCACGCCGTCCACATCACCGTACCGATGACCGTGAGCGGGCTCCCCGCCGGCCGCCGGTACCGGTACTTGGACGTCCCCGCCACGAGCACGACGACGCCGAGGGCCATGGCGGCGGCCGACACGCCGTAGCCCCAGCCCCGTCCGACGTTGTCCTGCACGTACACCAGCACGGTGACCGCGAACAGGGACCCGAGGCTGATGCAGAAGTAGAAGCGGTTGAAGAAGAAGACCATGGCGCGCTCCTCCCGCGGGTTCCGGCCGTCGAACTGGTCCGACCCGAACCCCGACACGTTGGCCTTGAGGCCCCCCGCGCCGGCCGCGATGACGTACAGCGCCACGTACAGCAGCGCCAGCTGCCCGCCGCTCGCCGGCACGCACTCGTGCCCCTGCGCGCCCCGCGCGTCCACGCACGGCGGCGGCCTCATGCTCGGCACCACCGTGTCCACCGTCAGCAAGCTCACGCCCTGTGTCAGTCCATCGGTTAGCGAGGCAATGCATGCAGACGCACGGTACAAGTGGTAAGTGGATGCGTGCGGTAGGTTAATTACTGCGGCGGCGATGGTGGCCGAGACGGCGATGGTGAGGTAGCGGCCGAGCTTGGCGTCGGCGAGGAAGCCGCCGACGAGGGCTAGGAGGTTGAGCGTGCCCATGAAGTTGGTGACGACGTTGGCGGATTTGGCGTTGGAGAGGTGCAGCTCGCCGACGAGGTACGTCACCAGGTTCATCGAGATGCCAATCACGCACACGCGCTCCGCAAGCTCCGTCCCTGCACTAGCAAGTCCAGATTAACGCCATTGATGGTTTTACACGCGCCGGCTGCGGCGCACATGACGTACATACGTATACATACCTAGGATGAGTCCGGCTCCGAGCCATCCCCCGGTCTTGGATTTGTCCACCGGGTTGCCGCGGAAGTCGACGGCATCGTCGGCGTCGCTGTGGCCGCCATGGCCACCGGCAGAAACCTGCATGTGTTTGCACAGAACGGTGAGCAACTTGCCATGCAATCGCATGCAGTTAATTAATCATCCTCATGCAAGCATGTCCATGCCCACCCAGTTAGTGTCTGGGCACTCACCATTGCCGGTGGTAGCTTCTGTACGTGGACAAGGAAGGAGGAGAGGAACGTTTGTGTTGTGAGGCAGGCTGAGAGGATGAGCAAGAGGTGATTTAAGCTAGCTAGCTCGTGGTTGTGGTGGATGTTGAGTTTCGCTGGTTGCTTTTCTGGATTAACTTCCGATTCTGGCCAGGTAGCGTGAGAAAAGGAAAAGGTGGAAATGATCAAGCGGCAGCGAGCGGGCAGAGACTGGAGGATCTATGTTGGCCACGCCTTTGGCGTCCAACGGACAAGTAGACGATGACCTGGCCGGTTGCGTGGTTTGTGACTTTGTGGCGGGTGGCTCTGGCTTGGCCAGCATTTTGGGTGAAGGGGGAATGATTGGCCCAAGGCCGCAATTCCGTAAGCTTTCTCCGTGTGGATTATGGACTCCGTACTACTATAAGCATATCCCGTACCGGTCCACCCGTAGGTGTAACATAACATCAGTGTTTTTTGAATGATACCAAGGTTGCTTACCACGCCTGCCTGCCGCGCGGTAGGTGCAGCATCAATATAATCCTAAACGTACGGACCTATTACTTGAGTTTTACTCTCTGGCTCTCTGCCCTGTAAGAACATCTCCAGCGGACCCCTTATAACACGCCGATCCTTCAAATTTCCGCGAGCAAAAAACGCCTCGACCAGACTCCTTACGAGTAGGGGCTCGACGCCGCGCGCGAGTTCGACGCCAAACAGGCGGGATGGCGCCACGAAGCCGACGAGCAAGCCAAGATCTACATCGATCTTGTCTCCAACGACGACAAGGAGTGAGCGCCGCCGCCGCAGCATCGCCGCCACACCCGGAGAGCTCCGGTTTTTGGCTAGTTTTAGGGTACGGCGGCACCGCAATGTAAAATATCTTTGCAATGTATCAATGTTCAAACTATCTATGTAGCACCGTGTTCTTCATTTCGGCCCGGAAAGCATTTTTTCAAATTTTACGGTTTCAATTGAGGGCTCTGTTCGGCCGTAGCCGATTCCGCCCCTCAAATCGCGGTTTTCTCGGCCCTTATCCGCGGTTTTAAAGGTTCTGCTAGAGATGCTCTAAGACTAGTCATAGTGGGGAGTAACTTATACTAGTGACATCCGCAAAAAAGAAAAACTTATACTAGTGTCATGCATATGGCACTATTCTATGTTACTACCTTCATAGTGGGAGTATCATAGAGATATGTGTCATAGGTGGTTGTTTTTATTAGCTTGTACACTCGTTATGTCTTGGAAAGTGTTATGTGATGGTAACATATTACGTTACCACATACTCCCTCGGTCCTTAAAAGAGTGTATTTCCAACTTTGTTGGAGGGTCAAACTATCTCAAAGTTTGACCGAGTTTGTGCAAAAATATATCAATGCTTGTGAAACCAAATAGGTATATGATGAAAATATATTTTATCATGAATCTAATGCTACTAATTTGATGGCATAAATGTTGGTCTATTATTGTATAAATACGGTCTAACATAAAAAAAAATTGACTTTCCAACAAAGTTGAAAGTACACTCTTTCAAGGACGGGGGAGTACACATCTCTCTTCGTTAACTACTTGCCACATAAGCAAACGTGCCTTGAGATGCGTTATGTTACTCCCCCCGGTCCTTTTTAGTTCGCATATAAGATTTGTCTGAATTCAAACATTGTAAACTTTGACCAAGTTTATAAAAAAAAATACCAACATTCAGAATGTAAAATCAACAACATTAGATGCGTCATGACTTTAGTTTTCATATTATGTATAAATTTAGCATTGTAGATGTTAATATGTTTTCCATATAAATATGGTCAAACTTTACAAAGTTTGACTTCAGACAATTGTTATATGCAGAGTAAAAAGAACCGGAGGGACTACTAACTAAGTTACTCCCACTATAACCAGCCTAATTTCAGCCGGTGTGGGCCCCAATCACCAATCCTACTGACCCATGTTAATAGGTCTGCTAAATACATAACAAAGCCTCCATAGCTCTAGCATTACTCGTGTATGATTATCGACTCCGTGCGCATAGTACTTTTCTTCTGTATTTTGTTTCTCGGAAAACTTGTAGCCAAACCTGGGTGTATTGCACATTTGCATCCTTGATGAACAGTAACATAAAAAAAATTAGCAAGAACATCAACAATTCTGAAATTTTGTGGCTTCGAATATGCACCAATCTTTTAGAAACGCATGTGTTTAAAGCCAATGAGCGGCTCACATCATGTAACACACGGGGTAACTTGCATGAACGATAGGGCATTAGAGTTCTCATTTTTATGCTAAAATCCTGTAATCCCCCTTTTCATAGTTTTGCAGCCATATCTCCCAATACCTGAGTGGGTGCATCTTCGACAGGCAGCACCCCTCCATCTCGCGCCTGGTGCAACAAATCCAAGACGACGCACGCCGATGGGTCAAGGCAGGGGCCTCCTGGTTAGATAGTTTGTTGCCCGAGAGATTGGCTTTTGTTATGGTGGGTTGAGCATCCCATGTCTCTGCTCCGGTCAGTCACCTTTGTGCCATTGTCAATGAGCACGTGTAAGCGATGACGTACCATGTACTTTTCACTCTTACTCTCCTATGAATGCAATGATACACAATCTTTGCGTATTCGAGAAAAAATGATGGAGCTTGTCGAGGAAACCATGGCGGAGACACCTAGTGTACTTTCATTGTGTTCACATTGAGCTGATGCCCATCAGCCAAAGATGTGGTCAGAATTCTTTTTTTGAGCCAAAGTTGTGCCGTATTGGCTTAGAAATACAAGAGTGTGCAAGTAGACATTAATACGCCAAAAAGTTAATCATTTAAACAAAAACCAAATTTTATGTCATGAAAAAAAAACTCATTAAGAGTAAGACATATTTTTGTGACAATTTAAACATATATGACTTCTTATTTTCTGTCGAATGGTCTGATCTGGAGTAAAATCAAAGAAGGGATACTTAGTATATGGTTTGCATTTATTCATTGGAATGGAACAAGAGGAATATGCACTCCAGCAATTTAATATAAAGGGGAAAAACTAATAGTTCTAAACGCACGGGCTCTCTACAGAGGTTTTACGGACCTGCTTCTAACTAATCTTCTCTTCCCAGAATTTCAGCCGGGATGGCTCCTCACCCTGATTTTTACTCAATCAAAAAATCCCAGCTAGGTTCCAAAAAATAAAAGTTCCCAGCTAAGCCTGTCTGTTAACTCCGTAATATGCTTTTTTTTTGCGAGAACTCCGTAATATGCTTGTTGGGGAAAAAACTAATGAGAAAGTACATGACACTCGGCTTAAAGTAATACTTATATATATAAAGAAATATAAGACTTTTTAGATCACTATTTATAATGATTTAAGGGCATCTCCAACGCTAACACGCAAATTGGCTCCTGCATCCATCCGTGGACCGGGGGATCAGTCTGCGAACACTGATGCAGGATCGGACCATCCAACCGTGCCCGCCTACATTTCACACCGTACCGGATTTCAACAGACCGACGATTTGAACGGAATTAGCAATATACTCCCTCCGTCCGGAAATACTTGTCCAAAGAATGGATGTATCTAGATGTATTTTAGTTATAGATACATCCATTTATATTCATTTCTACGACAAGTATTTCCGGACGAAAGGAGTAGTAGTTAGCTTCCGCCAAATAAATTCATATTTAGCATTGCTTCCGTCACTATTAGCCTTCCGCCATCCGGACGAAGAGGGGGGGATACATGGTACCTTTTGATTGGCCCGACGGATGTTCAAACTCCCATAAAGTCCTTGTTTGTTTATCTCTACTTTACCGGAAAATGAATATCCGGATGCGTTGGCGAACCGATGTGGGACTGCTTTGCATGGCGAAAGGAAGTACGTATATCTCTTGAAATGGTTCACTTTCGTGCTTACCGCATGCACGTCGCGTGTTGGCAGTGCGTCAAACAGGCAGTTTGGCGTGGAAGACCCGATGGATCTGTGGGACAAGATCGACTGATCGAGGGGGGCCGTCAACGTGTCCCCCGGACCGCGTGGACGCACAGCGCCGCCGGGCCACACGTACAAGTTGGCTACGGCACCGCCACCAGGACCAGGTGGCTGGCTCCGAGACGGAGGTTGCCGTCAACGCTGACTTGTCAAGATCTCAATGGCTGGAGCTAGCGGTTCGACGTGGACGGACGGCTCCTTCCTGCACGACTGCAAATCTGCCAAGCAACGAGCTCCACCAGACCAGCCGAACGGAGTTTGAGTTGTTGGACTGACCGGATGGGGATACGCATCCATGTAGGCCAGGCAATTCCGGCGCTGACGTGGCGCCAGCTAGCGATTATCGGCAAGGCCAAGACAAAAATCAATATCAACCCGCCTCGGATGATTTGCGTGGCGGGACGTCTCAGCTCATGCTTCTCATCGGTTAGATGCTATTTTCGGCGGAACAGTGCAGTATTTTCTCTCAGTTTTGTCCACTAGCAAGAAAACACGCACTCAGACGATGCCATGCATACACGCACGCGTGTGTAATCAGCACGATGGTTTTGGGAAAACGGAACTACTTTGTGCACGACGTACGACTGGTGGCCGATTTATGCATGGTCCACAATCGGACGCTGTTGCATGCATATGCTGCTTCCTCACACCAACGGTGTGATTAGCAACGTCGTCGTGCATAAATTGGCTAGACCATGCATGCATGTCGCGTGTATAGCAGGTCTCTTGGGAAAAAGGCTCGTGCTACGTACGTGTTGGCTGGCTCATCTTTGGTAAAGATTGATCGGGGTCGTGAGCTAGCTGTTCGCCTGTCTTCTCCGTCTATCTCTCATGACAACGCAACCCACGTTGTAAACCTTGTTGCAACACCACCCATGTCGTCTCTGGCGTCCTCCACAACATCGGCTCCAGCACCGGCGACCGGCGTTTGCAACATGGCGGTGTCTCCCACAACTTTGGCTCGTCACCCTGCCCTACTCGATCGTTGTTGCAGCGTCGACCCGGCTCACCCGTACGTGCCCGTCGCCGTTGGATCCGACACACAGATTCAAACGGTAGACAAAGCCATGTGTAGGTGCATGCGTAGCTGCTGGTTGCTACAGGGTTGCATATATATTGCACTCTGGCAGTCGGAACATTAAGAGTTATCGTCCCATGGAACTACCACATTCAAAAAAGTGATTGATAACTACCAAACAAAAATTAATTTTATGACAAAAAACTACCACTTTCGGAAAATGACCAGTTTAGACGATTTAAACGCGTTTATGACATGTGGGGCCCGTCTGTCAGGGCTGACGTGGCGGGAAAGTCAACTCCGTTATTTTGAACCGTTAAGTTGACCGTTATGACAAGTGGACCCCACACGTCAGCATCACCTTCTTCTTCCTACTCCCCCCTCTCCCTCCCTTTGGCATTTCAACAAACACCTTACCAGCAGTAGAGCACCACACCGGCAGCCAGCTCGATGGACCGCAGCACACCGGCGAGCTGCTGCCACCTGGCGCGCGACCTGGCCGGCGCCGTTACTTAGGTGCTCGCGTTAGTGGTCGTAGTCTAGAGGCCGGCCGTCGCGAGGTGGTGGTCGGTGATGGCCTCGGGAGAGCCATGGGGCGGCGCAGGCAGGAGGACGCTGTGAGGCGGCGGAGCTGGATGGAGCACAGGGCAAGGAGGAAGCCACCGACGACGCACTCAGCAATGAGGGCCGGCAGCACAGCAGCGGCAGGAGGGAGGCGATAGTGGTGGACGGCAAGGGAGGCAAGCAGCTCGGTCCTGGCGTCAGGCAGGTGTCGCGGAGGAGATGCAGGAGGGCTGCGAGCGAGGCAGGGAGGGAGCGCTTGGGGCCGGCCATGGCTGGCGGTGGAGGCGGGGAACGAGGGAGCAGAGGAGTGAGAGGGATGGGGTTCACGGAGGCCGGCGGCGTTGGAGTGGAGTGGTGTGAGGGTGTGGCTGCGGGTGTCGCTCGGTTGTTGAAGAATCGACGACCGAAGGAAGGGAAGGTGGGCTGGCATGGAGCTCCAACGACGGACGAAGCAGAGGCCGAGGCGCCATGGCAGGGCGAGCTCACGCGCATGAGAAGCGAAGGCAGGGAGGAAGGGAAAGGAGAGGTGGCAGGGGGCGAAGGGGCCGAGGAGCTCGCCGGCGGAGAGAGGGAGGTCCGGCAAGTCTTCCACCGCGGCAGAGGTGCTTGCTACAATTCCAAAGAGAGAGAGAGAGAGAGAGAGAGAGAGAAAGAGATTAGGAGGAAGAAGAAGGTGATGCTGACGTGTGGGGTCCACTTGTCATAACGGTTCGAAATAACGGTTCTAAACTGGTCATTTTCTGAAAGCGGTAGTTTTTAGTCACAAAATTAACTTTTTTTGGGTAGTTATCAATCAATTTTTTGAATGTGGTAGTTTAGTGGGACGGGCAACCTCTAATATGGTAGTTTTTTTGTCAAACACTCTGGCAGTCGTTATAAAATTAACGTTCATGCACAGAGAGGCTCGGGATGTTGGTCTTGGTCGTCGGCGCCAAAGATGGCCACTGCCGCGGGCGGGAGGGTGAAAGAGAAAACTGAAAAGGGATTGGGGGAAGAACAGCTACAGCAGAAGCCAGAAGGGACCAAGGATAATCTCTGGTGGTTAAGAGGAAGGGGAAGGCCACTGCCGGCGACATCCGCGGCGAGGCGGCACGATGGCCCCTAACCCTAGCACGTCCGGGCAGCGGCGGCTCAGACTAACCTATCGATTTTCGGCCTCATACCATATATACTTTGCACCCGTTCTTGGGCACAACCCAAACCCAAACCGAACCGGACTGGTTTTCCATCTCTCAATCCAATCCAATAGAGACCAAACCTTCATACAGAGACCAAATCAAAAACCAAATAAGAGACCAAAAACCAGGTTTCGGAAAAAATCACTACTCCCAGATTTACATGAAATAATCGACCCCGGCAGCCGCAAACCTCTGGCAATCTGTGTATCCCGAGTTCCCGACGTCCACCTGGATCGACGTCGATGGGGCGGAAAGGCAGGAAGCGTCAAGGGCGTCCCTCTCCTCCTCCCAAGTCGGAGATCGCCCGTATCAGTGAGCCTCTGACCTAATCTGATCGACTTCACGCTCGACGTAGTATATCTGAACTGGCGACTGTTAGTTTTTCCCTGGTAACCCTCACCCTCCCCCATTGCGTGAGTTTGCTTATTGTTTCACTTGCGTGCAGTTGACAAGTTGGGCCACAATAATGGGGCCATCTTACTGCTGTTTGAGACGCCCTCTGGCTTCGCAGTCTTCGTCTATGATGGTGTCCAACTCTACCGGCCAAAAGCCCAGGAGGTAATACGTTCTTCCTTCCTTCTACTCATCAACTCATGTACGTACGTACTTGCCTTCCAGTTGATCCTGCCATGCCATTCTCCTAACTTTCTGGATTTTCCTGCAGAAAATCTGGGCCAACTTTGCCAAGTACTATATGCCGCACAAAGTCCGTACACCTTTCTATCCATGCATCAAAATGATTATCATCTTTTTTTGTACTCCGTATTCTCATGATTTAGAGTTTGAATAATTGTTTGCTTTCCTTTTCATATCTTGAGCAGGTCATTTGGCTACAAGAATTCAGGAGATCCAAGAACAAGGCCAATGTATTTAATTAATCATACTGGTGTCAACAAAGAACTTGCAGAGATGATCCAAAGATGGCACGCCCCTGCTCAGCTGCTAGCTGTCGGAAAGCCTGAGCACAAAGAAATCATTGAAGCAAAATTGGTCGGTATTAATTAGCTCCATTCTTTGCTTATATATGTACGTCCAGGAGCAATTTTCAGCAACAATTTTACTGTGGCAGAAAATACGCTGCCTGTATAATGAAGCTGTGTTGGAGGTCATGTGGGGCATAAAATATCTCATGAAGAGTTTAGTGCCTCTTGAAGACGCTGAACTGAGCAAGGAAGACCGGCTTCCCATGAGTTATGGGATGAAAACTGTCCTCAAACGTCATGGATTCGATGTCACCCCAGAAATGGTGAGAATACCTTTCGCTTAAATGCCCCCCCAAGTCTAACATGAAATGCTCTGCTTTATACTCCTACCTGTCATCCACTTCCCAATAGTTTGCTGCAGTGACCGAAGTTTTCGATGCAATATTATTTGTGTAGATGTTTTCTTTTCTGCAATCACTGAAGCAAAATTGGTCAGCATTAATAGTCATGCAATGTCCCTTGCTTCCTTGTATATATCCTGCCAGGGTAATGACAAGATTATCGAGTATGCATGTGTCTTGTATGACTACGAGTTGGTATGCGGGACCAAGCATTCTGAATGCTTGCAAAGATGCGGTAAGATCCTCCAAGAGGTATCCGGCATTCAGTGCGAAGGATGGAGCGCGATGAAACTTGCGACAGCTTTGAAGATTTTAATCTTCCCTGATGACGACGACGAAGCATATCCCGAACTGGTAAATCATAGACCAAGTAATACTTTTTTAAAATTGCCCTTACCATGTTCCTGCTGTACATTACACTTGATGGGAACTTTGCATTAGGTAGTTGTCAAAAAAAAGGAACGTCGCATCATGTAAATACGCCCATGGTTGCTTATTTCAGGAATTCTCAGGAGATGAGCTCTATAAGTTGAGGAAAACTTCTGAAGCGGAGCTGTATGTGCGTGTACAACGAGATGGTGCGGGCCCGTAAACTTATGGCTACCACGGAGATACGACTGGAGTTGTTGATCCTGGGGTCAGAGGAAGCGCATGAAGAGCCTGAAGCTAAGCAAGAAGTGGCTGAGAGTTGTGAAGCTACTGTGAAGAGGAGAAGCTGTTAGTGATCTCCAACAGCAGCAGGCGCTCATGCTATGGCGTCGGATGACATGGCCGGCGGCCTGCGCGAGGGAGAAGCCTTCTAAAACGACCATGGCCACCACGCAATACAAGATTGTATTAGAGTTGAGAGTTGCATTTCAACTCTACCAAAAGGCTGAGCAAGGTAAAATATGGACTTGTCTCCGCAGTAAGAGAGTTCAATATTCACTGATGGCATTTTACATCTCCACAGTAACATGGGCAGGTACATACAGCTATAAGTAAACACAGGAACAGAATAATGACCTGTTGACCTATAGGATAAGGACATAGTTCATCCTTGCACTTGTGTTTGCCAGATTAACATTTATGCCGATGTTCTTCTTGGCGCCAGATGATTCCTCCTGCTGACTTTAATTACGACGTGGTTTCTGTTTCTCTAAAGTGACTATGTAGTCGCGGTAAGGTGGGATCCGAGATCTCCATGCCAACACATCAAACTTGTCTTCATCATCAGGAATTTCAGCACCGGTTAGCAGTTGTTGCCATGTCAGTTTTGGCAGCTCACTTTGCTCCGGGCCAGTCTCCCTCAAATCGTAAGCCCAACATCCTTGAACCTTAGCCCCCACATAGGACGACTTGGTGAAGTTGACAGGGATATTTCTCTCGAAAAGGTCCTCGGGGTGTATGCCGAAGGAGCCGTGCGTCCGAACTAGTTCTCTTATCCTCAGTAACATGTTGCACCAAAATTTAGTATCAGGATTAGCTCTTAATACCCCACCAATTATATTTGCACCAAGAAAAGATCCATTTAGGTGAGTAGCCAACTGCATTCCCAGAGATGCCAGTCTTGGGTTCTCATCAGGATCCATGCTTCCAAAGGCAAGTGCCTTGAAGAAGTACCAGTATTCTTCTTGCGGCAAACTCTTCATCCTGATGGGTTGGGCAGTTCCCATTTTAGCAACTTGATCTGTTCTGCCTATCACTACAATTTTACTCCAAGCACCTGGCATCTTCTGCAGGCATGATCGGAAGTTCTCCCATGCCGCCGCATCCACATCCCAGCTGAAATCAACAACAAATAAGTACTTCCCCGAGCCTGCCTTGCAGTTCGCCGCAAATTCTCCAATATGCGGGTCATCGCCTTTATAGAAAAACATGTGGGAGAAACGACCCCGCACCCTCTCATCCCTGCAAGCATGTTGCACCAGAGTTTTCTTTCCGACTCTGCACGGGCCGATGATCGGAAGGATGCTGAAATTTGTTCCATCATGACTATCATCACTGCATAGTAAGAAGTTGAGGAGTTGCTCTTTCTCGATGTGGCGACCAAACATGCACTTATCCATGTGTAGATATGTATCGTATGGCTGGCGAGACAGGCGAGGGCAGCTGACAAGGAGCATCACAAACTCTCTCATATCTGCGGTATGAGCCTCCAAACTTTCAAGAACACTTTTCAACTTTGTTGTGCTCCCGGCCCCAAATGCTACTGGTGTGTTCTTCGTTATAGAAGCAGCAACAGCCAAACGAAGGCGCTTGGCGGTATTAAAAGTAGAAACGGCAAAAGATTGGCTCCGATAACTCACCTCGTCATCCTCGACGCTCTCTTCTCCAAGGGACTGGACCCTGAGCCTGTCCAGCATGTAGTACCCAAGGTACATACCCTCGATGAGCGCCTTCAGCTGCCGGAGCATCCCTCGATTTGTGATGTGCCGCCCCTCTGCTTCTTCAACAACGGTGTGCATCCTCAGCAAGATGCGTTCCAACCTTCTACGATCCTCCTCCTCACATGTGTGGGTGCCATAATTTTGAGCCAGGAAAGAGATGAACCTGCCGACAAGATCGCCCGCAACTGCTGAAATCAGAACCTCCATGCTGAGCTGAGATGAGACCTCCCTGGGAGCAATGACGAATGGAAGATAATTTGCAAAGAGCAGCAACACGATTCCGGAGGTGACATGAAGGGGTCGGTCAATAAAGGCTGCAGTCTTCCAGAAGCATGACCTTTTCAATAAAGCATAATCGGTGACTGAATGAAGTTCGCACAGTTGAATATTCCTACACCACAAAAAGT
The DNA here is from genome assembly GCF_002575655.3 of Aegilops tauschii subsp. strangulata. Classification (NCBI taxonomy): domain Eukaryota; kingdom Viridiplantae; phylum Streptophyta; class Magnoliopsida; order Poales; family Poaceae; genus Aegilops; species Aegilops tauschii. Next base: position 496,060,386 of record NC_053039.3, read on the forward strand.
ATTTATTTCAGTCTTCTGTTTATACATTGTAAAGAATGCAGCTGGAAGAACCATGTGGACCAAATACAAGAGTGTCACTTTCAGACTATTTTGATGTTTCTCTATTTTGTGCAGATGAGCAAAAAGTTAACAAAATAAAGACAGCTACTGATGGGATAGAAAAATAATAAGATGGCTCACCAACCAAATAAGATTTCCACAAAACTTGTCACTGCATACTCTTACTGCAAAGATTAAGAACATCGTAGCACAGGTCATCATGGGCATTTTCCTGAACAATATTTACTCGGATGCTAAGCTCTCCAAAACATTAACAAATTTAGCACCCATGGCCACTCACGATTTTGTTTTACGTAATATTCCTCTGTAAATAGTTTATAGTGATCTAAAACGTCTTATATCTGTTTACGGAGGGAGTAACTATTAAGCACCCGGTAAGAATAAAGGAAAATAACCACGTGAAGTCCAAAACTGCAAAGCCTACATAGTATTGGTCGAAGGTGCATTGTATAGCATACTACACTGTAACAGCTACGTACAATATATAGTATTTGTTTCAAAGAGGCAGTAAGGACGTGCAGGCATCATTATTTCAGATGAACTCATGACGACAGGTTGCTTGTTTTTCAGACACGGAGATTATTCAGTTATGGTTGTAACGAGAAAGAATCACAAATTCAGAATGCAATGCCTAAGATAGTAAGATGGCCTTTATGGACTGAAGTGCTCTCGGACCAGGGACGAAACAGAGCACGCATGCAGATGCAGCTAGCGGAAACAGAGGAGCTGCTTCATGCATGCTCTGTTTCCAGCAACCAATGCAAGCCTTTATTTCTTCTTCTTTTTTGACAGCCATCTTATTACATGGTCTAGAAGATAATTTGGCTGTTTTAAAATTTAGACCATAATGGGAAGGAAGAAGAAATTTAGGCCATCTTATTACAGATGGGTATATGCTCCTCGCAGCTCCCTTTGCTGTCATAGTTAGTAACACACTGATCATCTCAGCAATTCTTACTCTTGTATAATCAGTCACTGTAATCGTGCGGTGTTCAGTTAAACTGTATCACACATACCAGAAATGAGAAGCGCAGAGGATTGTTGGTAATTCTTCCAAAGACCCTTCTTTTTCAAATACAAATACACTCCTAGCTTGAAGAAGTATCAGAGAAGATGAGCTTTGAGAGCTTTCCATATTGCACAGATTTGGATGTGAGCTGGATCTCCCTCCAGAGTGGCATTATACTAGTACGTCACAGGTTCATCACATATTTCCTAGACTTTTCTCCTGAATCAGTACGCTATAACATTCAGTACTGTAGTATTATTTCAGGGCAGCAAGCAGCAGAAGAGGTCGTAATAAACCATCACGTCATCATCACACAAATCCACGAGAGTGAGGACACATGCAACAGCCGCCTCTTGTGCCTGCATACCCTTTAATCGTCTCTAAACATCCTCTAATTAGTAGTACAGTATATTACAAGCATGTCAATCCTAGAACAACGGGAGCAAACCACAACACACCAAATTCCTAGCTATGAACATATTTATTTATTTAATCACTATGCCTTCTTCTAAGTCACGGCTGTCGCGGTATCATCACAGCAACTCCTGGTGCAGACAAGCAGCAAAGCCCTTATATAAGCTCAGGTTCCATCTGAAACTGGAGAAAGGACAAATCAATCAAGCTCAGGTTCCAGTGAATTAGATGGCCAGTGAGCAGACAGAAAACTGAACCGACCTGATAAGCTCAGGTTCCATCTGAAATTGGGTAAAGGACAAGTCAGGCTATAGAAATATCGTGGATCGACGTAACACGAATCACTCAAGAATTAAGTTTCAACAATAAAAACAGTGTACATACATGACATGAGCTTCTCCTCAAGACATGTCAGCACCACGCAGAAGACACGACCAACACTCTGCCCTTCCAACCAAGGTAAAGGACTCCGTCCCTCTCCTCAAGCCTGTAGCAACTGTGGTAGCTATCCAGCAGCGTTTTGATGGTGTTGTTCACCACCGAACTCAGCGGGTACGGCCTGAATCCAGCCATTGCAAACCTCGCCTTCCATTTCCCAAACACCTCGTGCCTCTCAACCCTTTCAGCACCCTCGCACGCGATTAAATTGACGATATCCCTTGCCACACAGTGTTGCTCCGTGCTAATCCGCCTCTTATCATCCCTTGGTAGAGCAACATCTATTGACTCAAACATTGCCGTATAGTAGTCGAGGGTCTCCAAGTACCTTGGCAAGAATGCACTTGTGTTTGTGTTCGACTCCTGCTCAACAAGAGTCACCACCCTAGGGGACAGGCTCTTGATCATTCTTATGATCCTGTCCCGGTGATTTTCCACGCTCACGCTTTCATCAGGAGTATGGTGCAGCTGATAGGCAAAATTCACTACAATAGCCTCCCCAGGTCTTGTGTCAAGATGCTGAATATAAACCTCATGGCTAGCAGCATGGACAGCATTGAACTCAAAGGGAAGGCCACACGAAGCAGAGATGCTATGCAATCTTGTCCCAACCATATCCAGTCCACCACCTCGGGCATAAGCAGAGTTTGAGTCATCTATACCAGTGATTCTTAGGAATGGTGGACCCCCGGGCCTCGCTGCAAGAGCCTGAATGATAGTTATCCACTGGCTCCCCTGTGCGATTTGGAAATCAATGATGTGAACGAAGTTCTCGCCTTTGATAGCCTCTGCTATGGCACCATTGGCCGACATGTAACCAAACTTGTAGAACGGGCAGATCTCACAGAGGAGATGCATGTAAGACATGAGCTCAGAGCTTGTAGGTTCTTTGCACTTCAAGGATTTATACAGCTTACTTCCAGAGAAAGAGAGCCTGGCCACAAGGCCTTCCAACATATATGCCCCTAGGCGTTGCATTGGATCTCCAGAGACAGACACCAGCTGACCTAGCTCAGATATCAATAGTTCTGTTGCATACATATCATTCGCAGCAACAGCCTTACCGCATGCTATGATCACCTGCTTCAAGTCTCCTGTGTTAATTCCCAGAAGCTGTCTCCAGTTATCTTGTTTCAAAGGATGGTTGGCTTGCAATAAGCTCTCGGGGCTGTCAGAGGCTATGTCCAATTCAGGTCCAAGAATTGCATTTTCTAGCTCCTTCAGTTTACTCTGGAAATCCGGTATCTCGGTAACACATGAAGCAGTTGGGGGTGAATCATATGTGTGGTATGAGTGGCTATCATTCTGAGACAGGGGGCTCCCACTTATAGGGGAGATGCTATGAGAAGATGTGGAGCTCTGTGTAGGATAAACACCATTTGCCGATGATGATTCGAGTGTGCAGTACTGTGCTTCAAATACTTGAGGATTGGAACTAATTTTCTGTGACCCATCACCTGAAGATGTGTAGTGAACATCCAGATGATTTTGCATCATATAGAACCGTCCATTTTCTGCTAAAGGCACCGAGTTGTTGTAGTACGCCATTTGTGAATCATCTGAGCATCTATATGTACGTTCTGAAGCCTTAGCTGACATACTGGTGATTGCAACCTTGTGGGACAAGCTCAAAATGAAGTTGATCCTGCCATCTTTAAAGTAAGTACAATTAGTATGTTACTATCACCATCAAAATCACAGAATCCAAGGAAGGAATGCATAAGCGCATCCTGAGTCAATTTTGAACTTAACACCTGAACTCACATCAATTTTACATGGGCATATGGTTTTGAACCAAATTATATTTCAGAAAGTATAGAGCAAATGCAATGAAGACCATATGTTCAAGTAGACAAACATCATTTCAACAAACTCATATCAATTTAATTGGTGACCAAACAGTGTCAAGCCACATAAATTTGAAGTTGATGTTTCTAATCGTTTCACGGTAAGAACTAAGAAGAAGCAAGTTCACCATATGCTTTCTTGACACTCCTTGTTTGGCTACCAATATTTTGATAAAACAATTGCGAATCAAACAGACGTAACGCCGGTTTTTAGATAAAGGAAAGCTTTTATTGAACCTCAGAAAATCACATCAAGATGATTCAATTACTGAGATTCTATTTTGAAATACATCAATAACAGGCTCACATATAAGGCCATAGTTCCACCATGTATACGCCTCGTCGCCCCCTACCGCACATGGGTGGCTTGTGCATAAGCCTGCTTCTGGCTGGCTGAGTGGCTGTGCAGAAGCCAAGTAGCAAAATGAACGGCTGACACGAATGCATTATTCTGTGGTCAATTTAGGCTCAACTTTATTCCCAGTTTGCTTTTAGACTTTTTGTTTTTTCTTCCTTTCCTTTTAGATTAGGTTTAATCGCCTTGTTGTAATTCGTTTTTGTTTTGTTTTGTTTGGTCGTTGTATCACTGGTGCTACCTTAGCTATCTGTTGCAGACGTGTTCTAGAAAGAAAGAAAATCATCCCCAATTTAATTGTCTTTTCATCTAGACAGCATAGCCAATAGCAACCAGGGACAATTCAATCGATGAAAAACTCAACAAATTGGAAGGAAATGCATTTCTTTTAAGAAACTAGGCATTGTTTCATTCCCAATTCGTCGAGAACAAGCCAATCAAATTGGGAGAAAATTCGAATTATGGACCTGAGGGTGAGCAGGCCATGGGGCTTGAAGCAAGCGGATGAGCGGACAAGCAATGGTATATCAAGAACAGGGCATAAACTAAATTACAGATCTTTCTCTTAAAAATAAGAAAACGCATTATTATCACTGGGAATTTAGTTGTATTGAGCCGCAGACAAAATAGACTTTTATACTACAAAGAAAATAACACACGACTGTGACTAGAGATAGCAGAGGCAAACAGCTAAACCTAGTTTATTCTTCCTAGGTGCGGCGTGGGGACATTTTTGGAGGGGCAAACCGAGGACAAATTCATGAAATTAACCGGCAGCAACAGCACAGAACACCATGAAGTAACAAAAATCAAGACCAGCCAACAAGCAGCAGCAGGGCTGAGCAACATGAATCACAATCACAAGCAAAACAAGAAGAAGAAGCGCAAGAAAGACAGGGCAGGGCCGCCATACCTATGCGGCCATCAAGAAACAAGCGGCGGCGCCGGACAGGATCTCAGATTCTTGGCCCGGACAGCGGAAGAAGCAAGAAGCGGATGGATGGGTGGTCGGAGTCGGGGTCAGGGGTGGAGGTGCTCCGAGTAGTACAAGAGCTGGTGCGGGGAGGAGATAGAGGGGGATTGACGGACGGAGAAGAGGGAGGAGGAGAATGGGTGATGGAGACGGGTGGATGGTGGGGAAGAAGAAAATGATACGAGGCCTCTGGAATCTGGTTGATTAATTAAAATAAGTAAAGTGGCAGCAGCATTACCAGCCGGCAGAACCGGCGGTGGGCCAGTGCTGCAGGCCGCCGATATTTTCCCCCGGGGATAGTAGCGGCGGCGATTTGGGGGCAGGGCGGTGGCTCTGACAGGTCGAGAGTTGTGAATTGGATGTTTCAGAAGAAGAAAAAAGGAGTTTGTGAATTGGAGGTTTTCAGAAGAAAAAAATGGGAGTAGAGTTTTAGTCGTGGGACTAAAACTTGCTACCTCACCCATGATTGGATCCAAATACTACCTCTTTCTCAGTTTACAGGGCGTGCGCGTACCCCTAGGTCGTCAATTTGACCAACCTAATGTTGGAAATATTAACACTTTTCCGACTAATCTAATCCACGAGTAAACAGTAATCATGGCAAATACGGTATGCATCTCATACCGATATCTAAGCATGTGAGCACGTACAGTACATAGAACAGAAACATCTATGAACAGCATATATACGGCTAGCACATGAACGAGCAAATAGGGGATGAACGAGTCATACCCTCCGGTTGGCCAGGCCAACGCGGCGGCAGCCTCGGCATCGGCCGATGTCTTCTTCTTTGCGGCGGCGTCGTCAGCCATGGGGTCGATGCAGGGGAAGTAGTGGAAGCAGAGGCGGACGGAGACGGGGACGGATCGGGAACAGTAGATGACGGCTAGGGTTGTACGAGAGGGAGTGGCAAAAATAAGCTTTGGCTCGGCTCATTCCCGCAACCCGCGGCGCGCGCGCGTCGTGACGAGGCGAGGCGAGGCGAGGCGTGGCGAGGCGAGGCGGGCGGCGGAGGAGGAGGAGCGCGCGTGTACAGCTCCTATTCCCAAGCTCCCAATAGCAAGTGGTAGAGCAGCCCTTATAAAGAGGTCTCACTCTTCTTACTGTAGCAGTATGGGACTAAACTTCCCATACTTCCCACCACTTGCCGTACACATGCATGGGCCTTAGAGATTAACTAGGGATTATTGTCTTATATGGGCCTAAGCCCATCCATAATCCATCAATCCCCAACCAGATCTCGAGGCACATAAGTTTGTCAACTGTTTCAAACAATGTTTGATATACCAGAATTTTCAGTGGAGATGTTAAGTTGAACTTCCACCTAGAGCAATAGGATTAGACTTCTTCACAACTGAACAATGGACTATGCCTTGAATTGTCAGTCTGGCGTGCAGAAGTTTCGCCTATTGTCAGCTGATACGTGGCTGCCGAAGGCTAAACCCCACGGGTGGAGCTTATTAGTCATACTCCGTACCTTCTCATAAGCTTCCTAGAGATCACCTAATCTCATAGACTGTGACCAGCAGTCGGGCTCACATAGGTGTGTTCCTCCAAAGAATGCTCTGTAGGTTAGCATCTTGCTTACATAAGCTTTGGAACACATTAAGACAAAAGTCAGCCTGCCTTACAGAATTGAGAGTATTATTGCATCTCCAACGGAGTGGGATAATTAAGGATACTCTCCTCAGTTGACCGCTGGATTGTTTTCCCAGGTCCTAATTCACGGGATCTCCGATCACATAGGTTGGGTTACCCCCATGGAACTTACGTGGGTCTCATACCCATCTCCCTCGATGCATTTTCTATCATAATCCGTGATAGCCCTTTCGTAAAAGGGTCTGCCAGATTCTTAGCCGTCTAGATATAATCCAGCGCTATTACTCCGGAGTTTCTTGATTTTCTGACAGATTTTAATCTTCTTCTTATGTGCTTTGTGGATTTCAAGTTGTCTTTTGAAATCTTAGCCTTGACAATCACTGTTTGATTGTCACAGTTCATAAGGACAGCCGGGACTGGTTTATCAACCACCGGCAAATCCATCAAAAGCTCTCGAAGCCATTCTGCTTCGACGCATGATGTGTCTAATGCTGTGAGTTCTGCTTCCATAGTCGATCTGGTTAAGATCGTCTGCTTGCAAGACTTCCAGGAAACAGCACCACCGCCAAGTGTGAAGACATATCCACTTGTGGCTTTCATCTCATCAGCATCAGATATCCAGTTAGAATCACTATACCCCTCAAGTACCGTCGGGTACCCAGAATAGTGAATCCCGTAGTTCACAGTACCTTGCAAATAGCGCATCACTCGCTCAACAGCATGCCAGTGCACATCTCCCGGATTGGAAACAAACCGGCTCAGTTTGCACACAGCAAATGAGATGTCAGGGCGAGTAGCACAAGCTAGGTACATGAGTGAACCAACCACTTGAGAATATCTCAATTGATCTACAGCCGTGCCTTCGAATTTTCAAATACGCACGCTAGGATCATATGGTGTTGCAGAAGGTTTGCAGTCCGAATATCCAAAACGGCTCAAAATCTTCTCAACATAGTGGGATTGCAAAAGTGTAATTCCACCCTCAGTATTTCTCAGCAGCTTGATGTTCAAGATAACATCAGCCACACCCAGGTCTTTCATCTCAAAATTATGAGATAGAAAAGCCTTGACCTCCTCAATGACCTTGAGGTGGGTCCCAAATATCAGTATGTCATCGACATACAGACACAGTATAACTCCTTCGCCCCCACCATAGCGATAGTATACACATTTGTCAGCTTAATTAACAACAAAGCCAGCAGATGTCAAAGTTGTATTGAACTTCTCATGCCATTGCTTAGGCGCTTGTTTCAGGCCATACAAAGATTTCACTAGCTTACACACCTTTCTTTCCTGACCATTTACAACAAAGCCATCTGGCTATTGTATGTAAATTTCCTCGTCTAGCTCTCCATTAAGGAAAGCCGTCTTAACGTCCATCTGATGAACGAGAAGACCATGCGAGGCAGCCAAAGCGAGTAACACTTGAATGGTTGTCAGCCTAGCCACAGGTGAGTAAGTGTTGAAGAAATCCTCTTCTTCCTTTTGGGTATAACCCTTGGCCACAAGCCTAGCCTTGTACTTCTCAACAGTACCATCGGGCCTTAGCTTCCTCTTGAACACCCACTTACATCCCAATGGTTGGCAACCATAAGGACGATCAGTGATCTCCCATGTCCCGTTAGCCATGATGGAATCCATCTCGCTACGGACAACATCCTTCCAGTAGTCAGCATCCGGAGATGCATAAGCTTCTGAAATGGAACTGGGAGTGTCATCATCCATGAGGTACACGAGGAAATCATCACCAAAAGACTTTGCAGTCCTTTGTCTCTTGCTCCTAACAGGAGCTTCCTCGTCATCCTCTGATGAACTTTCATCATTTTTGTGTTCATAATATTCCATCGGAATGGAAGGTTCAGGAGTCTCATCAAATTCCAGTCTAGAAGTGCTTTGCATGTTTCTCATGGGGAACATATCCTCAAAGAATGTAGCATCCTTAGACTGTATAATTGTATCGACCTTCTGGTCGGGTACCTCAGATTTCACCACTAGAAATCTATAGCCAACGCTATTCTTAGCGTAGCCCAAATTAACGTAGTCCACGGTCTTTGGTCCAAGCTTACGCTTTTTGGGGATCGACACATTGACTTTCGCCAAACAGCCCCAAGTGCGCAAGTAAGAGAGTGTAGTTCTTTTCTTTTCCCATTGCTCATAGGGAGTAGTCTCATTATCCTTCGCGGGAACTTTATTCAGGACATGACATGATGTCAATACAGCCTCCCCCCACCATGCCTTGGATAAACCCGATGTATCTAACATGGCGTTAGCCAAATCTGTTAGAGTACGGTTTTTCCGTTCGGCAACCCCGTTTGACTGGGGTGAATAGGGAGGCGTCCTCTCATGAATAATACCATGTTCCGCACAGAATAGATCAAACTCACTAGAAAAGTACTCTCCACCACGATCAGACCGGACTCGTTTTATTTTCTTCTCAAGTTGGTTCTCAACTTCAGCCTTATAGATTTTAAAGTAGTGTAGAGCCTCATCCTTTGTATTTAACAAATACACATAATAGAATCTAGTGGAATCATCAATCAAAGTCATGAAGTATTTCTTTCCACCTTTAGTCAACACACCATTCATCTCACAGAGATCTGAATGTATGAGCTCTAGTGGTGCCAGGTGTCTCTCCTTCGCAGGCTTGTGAGGCTTACGAGGTTGCTTTGCTTGCACACACGCATGGCACTTAGAGCCTTTGGCTAAAGTGAAACTTGGGATTAGATTCATCTTAGCTAGCCGCGTCATACAACCGAAATTTATGTGACAAAGACGTGAATGCCAAACCTCACATTCGTTCACATTAGAATGAATTTGGTTCACAACTTTATTACAGAAATCCTCCAGGGAAAGGCGGAACAAACCACCACAATCATATCCTTTTCCAACAAATAGTCCATATCGAGATACGACTACTTTTTTAGACTCAAATACTAACTTAAACCCTTCTTTACATAGAAGGGAGTCACTAACGAGATTCTTCTTGATAGCGGGGACATGCTGCACGTTCTTCAGTTGCACGATCTTTCCCGAAGTAAACTTCAGATCTACCGTGCCAACACCATGAACAGAAGCATGCGAGCCGTTCCCCATCAGGACGGAACAATCTCGTGTGACCTGGTAAGAAGAAAACAAAGACACATCAGCACACACATGAATATTGGCCCCAGTGTCAACCCACCAATCGGTGGACTGACAAACTGAGAGTATGGTAAACAGATTACCATACCCTGATGCCGCATCATTGTTGCTCAGAGTCACATTGACAGACTTTGCGTCCTGTCCTGGCTTCTTATAATTGTTTGGGCACTTGTTTGCCCAATGTTCATCTGAACCACAAGTGAAGCAGCCATCTCTCTTCTTATCTTTCTTCTTACCCTTCTTCTTGAAGGTAGTATTCTGCTGGACAGATTTCTTTCCCTTGAACTTGTGGGAGTTCTTCTGCACCACATTGGTGCTAGAAGAACCCTCTGCCCCTTTCACGTGTGAGTCCTTTGCTCTCGAGTTCTGCTCAACACTTAGATGACCGATGACATCCTCAACAGAGAATTCACGTCTCAAGTGCTTGAGAGAAGTAGCAAAGTTCCTCCATCCAGGAGGGAGTTTTGCAATAATGCAACCCGCGACAAACTTGTCCGGTAACTCACACTTCAGGAGCTCCAGCTCCTTGGCAATGCATTGTATTTCATGAGCCTGGTCCAATACAGGACGGTTATCAACCATCCTGTAATCATGGAACTGCTCCATGGCATACAACTCACTGCCAGCATCGGTTGCGCCGAACTTAGCTTCGAGCGCATCCCACAAATTCTTGGCAACGCGCATATGGAGATATGCGTCGACTAGCTTGTCTCCGATCACAGTAAGAACGGCTCCAACAAAGATGGTGGTTGCCTCCCTAAACGCATTCTCCTGTTCAGGAGCAATCGTTACCGTGGGAGACACACCACCAACCCAGAACACGTTCATTGCTGTGAGCCACAAGGTAGTCCTCGTCTGCCAACGCTTAAAATGCGTTCCAGTAAACTTTTCCGGTTTCAGAGTAGCGGCGAAGCCATGAGTCGAAAAGTGCCTAAAATAAGGTTTTTGGATTGTTGGAAATATTAGCACTTTTCCGACTAATCTAATCCACGAGTAAACAGTAATCATGGAAAATACGGTATGCATCTCATACCGATATCTAAGCATGTGAGCACGTACAGTACATAGAACCGAAACATCTATGAACAGCATATATACGGCTAGCGCATGAACGAGCAAATAGGGGATGAACGAGTCATACCCTCCGGTTGGCCAGGCCAACGCGGCGGCGGCAGCGGCAGCCTCGTCAGCCATGGGGTCAATGCAGGGGAAGTAGTGGAAGCAGAGGCGGACGGAGACGGGGACGGATCCGGAGCAGTCGCGTCGAGACGCTCCCCAAAAACCTTATTGCCGTTCTCCCGGGCAGGATCTTGAACGACAGGGTTCCGGAGGCACCTGCTCTCCCGACCAACCATGCACGCGGTCGTCGGGATGGGATCGCCGGAAGCAGCACAAGGAGAGGAACAGTAGATGACGGCTAGGGTTGTACGAGAGGGAGTGAGTGAACTGAGTTAGGGTTCACTCCACTGGCCAGTGCCTTTTTATATAGGCCGTCAGGTAGATGGGCCTGGGCCAGGCCCACGACCGAGTTCGCGAACAGCCCACAGTCCAACGTCTCGGACAGTGGCGCTTCCGTACACGACTCGTTAATTAATTAACAATTAATTAACCATTCCTGAGCGGCAAAAATAAGCTTCGGCTCGGCTCATTCCCGCAACCCGCGGCGCGCACGCGCATCGTGACGAGGCGAGACGGGCGGCGGAGGAGGAGGAGCGCGCGTGTACAACTCCTATTCCCAAGCTTCCAATAGCAAGTGGTAGAGCAGCCCTTATAAAGAGGTCTCACTCTTCTTACTGTAGCAGTATGAGACTAAACTTCCCACACTTCCCACCACTTGCCGTACACATGCATGGGCCTTAGAGATTAACTAGGGATTATTGTCTTATATGGGCCTAAGCCCATCCATAATCCATCACCTAATACAAGTCATATATTACAAAAAATATACCAACATAAACTATGAAGTTTCTACTTTCAAAAAGTATAATTTTTGTGTTATATAGTTTATATTAGGGTGATAAAATTGGCAACCTAGGTATACGCGCAAGATTTGTAAACTGAAACGGAGGTAGTACTAAAGAGACTAAAATCAAGTTAATGAGCATTTATTATCCTCCAAACCCTCCAATCCAGAACTCGCCTGTGTTAAAGGAGAGGAGTTAAATAAGGAGAGAGAGGACTAATCCACATTTTAGTAGGGTACCCCTAACTAAAAAAATTTAGTCTCAAGACTAGTTTTAGCCCCTCTTTAGTCAGGGGTGCTTGGTACTTTAATCTCTTAAAGAGACTATTTTTAGTCAGACTAAAATAAGTCCCTTGGATCCAAACACCCTCTATATCAGGTAGGATGAGATGTCTTGATCCTCCGAATCTATGGGCCAAGTAAAAGAAATAATAAATAAATAAATAGCATCTTAGATGTGATTAATACTGAGAGAAACAAATGGATAGACGTAGAACAATCAATACAAAACAAAATTGGATTAAAAAGCATACTAGTATTCTTCTTCTTCCTTCAATTATACACCATCCGCACTGAACCAACAGCAAAGAAAAATAACCTACACACGACTTTGCCATACCAGACTTTCAAGATCGCAATAGACACTCGCAAAAATCTATATTTACACCAGTTGACATAGATCCATGGCGGGACCTGGCAAACATAAAATTGAGCTCCAGACGCCTGCGGACCATTCGGTCACCCCATATTTTTCACACATTGTGACCGCATTTTTAATTTTCAACTCTCCACATGCAACATTCATTTGATATATCGTATATACATAAAGATATAAAATAGCAAACTAGCTAAACTACTCATGATCGGATATCTCGATGACCTCCTTGCCAGAGCAGCCGACCTTGTGGTCATTGGCAGCCGAGCGAAACGTTGGCGCCTCCTCGCTGTCCTCCTCGGCCACGAAGAGCTACTCGATCTTCATGTTCGTCTCGTGGATGAAGCAGCCATTCGCCGCCACCTCCGCCACTGGATGGACTTGATGATGGCCTACTTCTCTGGTACCTCCTACGCATGGGCTAGCTCATACTTATGTTGGCGGGCTTTTCGCAATATGATTCTGTGCTATCTACCTCCCAACCCATAATTATGTGGAGAAATTTTTCACGTTGGTGTCTACATGCACTATGACGCTTTTTCGGTGAAAAGAGAGGGTGCGCGGAATTGATATGTTTTTATAGGCCAATTGGTCTTGGTTGGTTTGAAATTTTTTTGACCCGATCAAAATCATGAACCAAATCCAAAGTTGAATACCCCAGTCGAAATGGAAAAGCTCCAAAATTAAGGAGCATAGTGGATTAAAATAATTGAATGGGAATGCTCCTTGAGAAATTGTTGACTCAGCCAAAATCACATGACCCAATTCAACAGGAAACACCACCCACCGATAGTTGCAACCTCAACTAGGATGTCTCGAAGTGCCATGTAGTAGTATTTCCCACTTCGAGTCTGACCATTTTTCTTCTTCGAGTGCTAGTGAAACTGCGATACTAAAAAGTTGCACAAAAAAGTTTCCGCAAACAACTTGCTGCTATTGCTCTTCCTCTTCCTCTTCTTCGCCCTCTTCCTCTTCCTCGCCCTCCTCTTCACCTGCCGCCCACCAGGCAAGAAGGCCAAGACCATCTCCTTTGATACTTCCCTGTAAAACGATTTATTTACTCCAATCAATTACTCACGAAATCCGTCGGCAGATGCATCCAGGTTTGGTGTGCCGCCTGAGCGGCGCACGCCGTGCCGTCACCGTATGTCTATATGATAATACACGCACAAGGAAGAAGACATACATTGATCTGCATCGGAGCAAATGGCTTGTCGTCCTCCTTTTGCTCAACTGGTATAGGTGGGTACTTTATGCTAGACACCAGGAATCGTATCTGCACAGAGATTGCAACGATCATAAGCCTTTTTTGTGGTTAGTGATTATATGAAATAGTAGTAATTGCTTTCGGTTAAACAAATAAATAGCTTTAGAAACCTCATCATCAGTGTCAAGATGAAGTTCGTCACCATCTTCAGTCTTCAACGCCCACCTACCGTCCTCCCCCCTGGAAATATATGAACAAGAAATAAGACATACAGAAAATAGAAAACAGAATGTCAGACACAAAATATGTTCCTAGTCAATCATGATTTAAGAAAAAGAAAATAAATCACTTTGTATCTTACTCTAGCTAACAACTACTCCCTCCGTCCCATAATATAAGAACGTTTTTAACACTAGTGTAGTGCCAAAAACGTTCTTATATTTTGGGACAGAGGGAGTATGTCTCTGTAACTAAACAGAAGTGTATATGCTTCCAACTTCCTGCAAACACCATTCCTTTTTTTCCTACACCTCTGTTTTGTTTAGTTCCTGATGCAATCAGAGTACAGAGAGGGCACTTCTTCATAACAACCTAGCTCTGAGTACATACTAAACTGATGTAGAAGAAGTAAAATAACTGAAATGTTGACCTAAGAACATTGTTTTTAAGGCGTCCCTAAGGCGTCGCAGTACATACTAAACTGATGTAGAAGAAGTAAAATAACTGAAATATTGACCTAAGAACATTGTTTTTAAGGCGTCCCTAAGGCGTCGCTTAGGCGACGCCTAGGCGTTAGGGCGCCCTCAGGTCACAAGGCATCGGCCTTGCCTTACATACATGCCTAAGGCGTCCGCCTTAGTCCATAGGGCGTTCAAGGCGTCCGCCTAGGCGCCATTCTTTCCGCCTTAGGCAAATGAAGATGCCTTCGACAGGGCTGGGAGTTCAGGCAGGAAACAGAGCTCTGGGCGGGAAACAGAGTCTGGGCACCAACAGTTACTAGCAGTGGGGAGAGAGAGCTCTAACCAGTTTCAGTTTTACCCCTCCCCCACTTCTGGCGGCTGGATCTGAGCTTCTCCCCCTCCTCTCCAGCAGCTTCTCCCCCTCCTCTCCGGCAGCTTCCCCGCCTCCTCTCTGGCAGATCCCCCTCCCCCTCCTCTCCTGCAGCTTCTCGTCTCCAGGACAGCAAGCAGCAGCTAGCAACTAGCACCTCTCCTGCAGTTGCCTACCAAATTCTGCTCAATTCTACTTCTTAGAACTCTCTAAGGCGTCGCCTTGCCTTGTGCCTTGGCGCTTAGGCAGTGAGCCCCCCCCCCCCCCCCCACCGCCCCCCCAGCACCTTGCCTCACCTTACCGCCTTAAAAACATTGCCTAAGAATAAACATCTAGTGCTTAATATAGTATGGAGCAGAACACACTTCAATTTCCAAATAATACTAGTGACTGATGCTTCCTATTAGACTATGTCCCTTTGGGCTATGCAATAGAGATATGTTGCATCCATAACAACTGATATGCTGCAAATAAAATTATAATCAGAGCAATGTGTTACCTCACTGTGCCAAATTGCATCAAGTGTCCCGGAATGCATATATCGCTGAAAAAATCAAGTGAAACTGAAGAAGGGAAACAGTGTACCAGTTAAAACTCATCATTTTGCATGTAAAGCTTGTCAAATGTAACGAATTACAAAGTGATAACATTATGATTGTCACTAGATCCCAGAAAAGGATGGGAGCATGGATCGTTTAAATCTTGTTGGCATACAAAGTACTAATACTCCAACATAGTTGGAAAGAGGAAGAAACAGGTCAGCAGTAACCAGTTAAATGCACCCCCAAAAAACGGAGTTAAAGGGGGAAGGATCTCTCCCTTAACTGTCCGCTGTTAGTTAGAAGTGAGACCTCTCTGCGAATAAACGCAGATAACACCCCAGCAGAGTCCCCGTGAGGATTCGAACACGGGTGGGCAGGTTGAACAACCTGAACTCCTGCCAAGGAGCTAACCCAATTTTTCATCTTTTGCTTAGACATTAGAATGGATAAATCATGATGAAATTATGAAAAGTTTCCTGCAGTGCAAGATGTTACGAAAATTAAAGACACAATTACTAGATATAGGCAGATTCAAGCAAGGGGTTACAACTTGCAAACCGATTAGCAAACAATAAGTCAAAAAGAAAATAACTAGGTTACCTTGTAAACCCTTCTCATCATATCCACTGATCTTCCCAACAAGAACCTCCCCAATAAAGGGCCTGAACATCAATAACCGAAAGGAAACCTGTCCAAGATGGGGAAAATGTAGGAAATCTAAGCATGATTTGTAAAATGTATAAAACCTCAATGAGGACACACATTTTGTACTAACAGCAATATCAGAAGAAAGGGCGTCCATGGTACAAGTTTGACATACTATTCATAGTGAGTCAT
The DNA here is from genome assembly GCF_002575655.3 of Aegilops tauschii subsp. strangulata. NCBI lineage: Eukaryota > Viridiplantae > Streptophyta > Magnoliopsida > Poales > Poaceae > Aegilops > Aegilops tauschii. The sequence goes on from NC_053039.3 coordinate 496,076,476, forward strand.
TCACAACAAGTAGCACACCGGCTAGAAAAAAACTAGATACCCACTTGAGGTATTGGATATTGACACCAAAACAGTAAATTAAATAAGTACAAGTTGAGGGGAACTACTGCTATTCAAAACTTTAGCTGTTTAAAACTGCTATTAAACAGTTTATAGTGTCTAAAGAGACAAACTACCTAAGTGGCAAACTTATCGTATCAATCCGAAAAGTTCCAGTTCTATGTAAGCACAGCAATCAAATGTAAGGCACTGCTAAGAAAGGCTCCAGGGTAATTACATGAACACCAGTGAGAAACTGCACAGGAAATAACTAACATACTGGAAATTCAGGTAGCCAACTCAACTGCACAAACTGAAGGGCATTGAAAAGAAATGTAGTGACCCTTTTACGCATTTACTTGTTCAGAGCTTACAGAGCATATACTAAAGAACATACAGGATTAATAAGTATTAACATCTCACACTCTTTAGGAAACATAAATGGATGGCAAAAATGATAGCACAAATTACTTTATACGTCGAGCAGCCCTCTCCTGGAAAGATGAATCCACCTTCGACGGAAAGGATGTCATAGACGGACACACAGAGCCCGAGATTTGCAACCACCTGCAGTGCTCCAAACACAGATTGAGAAATACATGTAAGAATCATTGGGTGTACAAGAATTCTGGTACTGTGAACAAAATCTTGGCATGTACTGATGATTATGTGACCAAGTTCACACTACCTTATCCAGCAAGAGCCTCTCAAGCTCGGCCTTGATGGCGTCGACAAGAGGGCGATTCAGCAAGTGCGGAGGCATCGGCAGGTTGTGCTCAATCTGGCTCAAAACGAACATCTTTCACGTCCAGCAGTGGAGCGAGGAAAATATTAAACCCTGGACAAGCTGCAAGCAGAAATGTCTAACCATATGATGTACCTAACAAGCCATAAATGCATAATTTAAAATTGAGAGGCACAAGCCTTGGATATTTGAAATAGATACAATCTCCAAAGCTGACAGCCACATATCCACAATACTTTCCAAGTAGAACAGGTAAATAACCAAGTAAATTTTCATACAGATAAACCAAACTGACTGAATAGATGAGTACATCGACTAATTGCCTATTTTGACTGAATTTTCAGCATCTGAACTGATTAAGAGACTACTGGGAGAATTGAAGCTTTCCCCAAAAGGAGATGCATATTCCCTTATGTTCTACGCATTTGCTCTCTTTTCTAAAAATGTTTGTCCACTCTTCTCTGATGGTTTCCTGAAGTTAGTTTTAATGAAATGAAATCACTTAAAACTATTTCTGTGATATCTGGTCAGAAAGAAACAATCTGGGGCAGGCTAGATAGTACTTCGTACTTGTGTAATATTTTGAATCATAAACTCTACAAACACACACAGCTATAACTAGTCCTCTACTGTACAGTATACACTCTCTACTCTCTAGTGACTCTACTTGGTGACAGCCCTGGCTGAGCCGAAGTTCATAAACCAGTCATTTCCCTGGTCAGTTAGCAGTATGGGACTGAAAATTTTCAGTGCAGTTCATCTTATCCGAGTCGTGATCGCCTCCCCCCGCTCTGCCGCTCGTCGCCGGCACTGTAGGAACGGCCTGTGGCGGAGTCAGGATTGAAGCAAACCCCGGGCCAAATTTATTTTTTGTCAACATTGAAAAACCTTGGCACTTATGGCACCCCAAAAATACCCCATGCAAAAAACATACGAAATAAAGCCCAGCTGCTCAATAAATCTAGAATGTAACCTCAATGCTTAACAATTCTAACAAAAGAGATAAAACATGACAGAGCTACAAATCATCTATAGTGACAATCAGACAATGCATACACCAATTTCTATTTTTGCAAAATGAATCAATTCGAGTTCCATCAACACATTACACATACTCACATGAACACTCCATTCCATTCCAATTTCAGTCCAACATTTAAATCATCTATTCATCGTGACAATCAGAGAGTTCATACACAGCACCAAATTACCAGCGAGAGTAAGGGCGCCGCGGCTGCAGTTGTCAGCGGCAGGCCACACACAGCCGGCGACTGCAGAAGCACGGGCCCGGGGCGCAGCGGAAGAGTCCTTCGTCGCCTCGTCGGCTGCTCTGCTCGTCGCCGCCGCGGGGGAAGGCCGGCTGGCTGGCCGGGGCCACCAGGGGCGCACGGCGCAAACGCAGAAGCAATGAAGCACGACCAGGTTGCACGGGGCACGGCCACCGGGCTGGGGAAGGCCAGAAACGGGGGGGACAGCGCCGGCGGCGGACAGCAGAGCACTGGGCGGCGGCGTGCGCGCAGCCTGCGAGCGTTAGGTTTTTTTCTTTTTGGGGGGAAGCGTGCGTTAGGGAGGCCCCAACTCCGCGCATGTGTCGCGCAAACACGCACCCTGCAGCCTCGCGACGCTCCCGTGGGCCGGCCCATTATATCACGGAGTACAATGTGATACATTTTTTGTTCGTTTTTTGATCGGGTTCTTCAGCCGTGTTTTTTATGTTCATCAGTCCATCCTCCTCAAATAATTGAATGTTTTAAAACTGTCTGAGAATTAGAAAACTATTCATGAAATTAAAAATGATCGTCAATTTCAAAGAATTTATTTGAATTTCATAAAATGTTCGTGGATTCAAAAATATTCGCGAATTAAAAAACATAAAATCAACAATATTATGAATTTGAAAACATTCGTGTATTAAAAAATTCATGGATATGAAAAAAGGTAGAAAATTTCCAAAAATGTTCTCCATTTTAGAAACTGTTCACGGATTCAAAACATTGTCCAAAAATTTAAAAATATTCATTAATTGAAAATGTTATTCATTTTAAAAAATGTTCCTCGTTTCTAATAAATGTCAGAAATTTCAAAAGTATTTCTAGATTTCAAATAATATTCACCAAATTAATAAGAAAAATTAAAGAATGGAAGAAAACTAACGAGACACACCGAGAAAAAGCAAAATCCGATTATGAGAAGGTTCTAAGACCGAAATCACTAATTGAGGAGTACTCCTTCCAAAGATCACTCCCCCCTCCCCAACTTGTGACAAGTGGCATGCTACATGTGCGCCACTTGTCGCAACCTGGGAGTTCCCTTTTTTTCGTTGATCAGTTTATTCAAAACGTTTTATCTCTTAAACTGTGCGTCCAAATCTTGAACCATTTTTATCATTGGATTCCTCGCGTCAAGATCTTCAAAAACTAGATCCCATGTTGATAGGTTTTGACAAACTGTTTTTCACAAAAAAAGCGAACAAAAAAAGCGAACTGGGAGCACATTTCCTTTCCGGGAGCCGTTTCTGAGAGGCACGGTCGTGCCTCTCGCGGAAGCAAAATATTTCCTTTATTAGTAGGTACAGATATATATTTTATTTTCGGTGCAGGCCAAGTTGCCAAACCTGGAGTATCTCTTGAACACGGTCGAGTGTGCTCCGCGCACCTTCTTAAGAAACCGGGTAGGAAGATCATTTTGACATACGATCGTATTCAAGTCAATCCTGTTTATGGGCAACAAAGAAACAATAAACCGTTCGTCTAGTTCCTCAATTGCATTTGATTTTTGCACCAACGGCACAACGGTTCGTCGTATTTTGCGTATGGTTCGGTAAAAAAATAATCTTTTGATAGTTCACCTAACTTCTTAGATGCAATTGGTCTTTGTGCCAAGGGTGCAACAGTGAGGGTCGTCTAGTTCTTGGAAGAACACTCGTACATAACCCCCAGCGATTGAACGTCACAGTGTATGCAACTTGGGTGTTCCTTAGTAAGGTGAGACCAGTGAGTACAACGTATATGCTTCACCCGCGGGGTAGGCTACTGGCAGCCAAGTACTGGTTATGATATTGAGTGAAATATGTTCGCACAAATCTTGCAATTCAAGGCATAGTTCATTGTAAAGTCGTGAATGTTGTAGCTTAAGGCTCTAGGCAGAAATTCAACTTAACAGTCTCTGTGGACACAATAGTACATTAAATAAGTAGTAAAATTAGGCAAATCTCTAAATGAACATTCGAGATCCTGTGATGGCTGTTAGGATTAATGGGCTTGGCCATGTACATTTTTCTAAAATTCCTAAAGCTAATCTTAAAGGCTTATGAATAAATGGTAAGTGGATGTGTTATCTTTAGTCTCACCTCGAAAATGGAGGAAGTGTGAGACCAACTTAAATAGTGGAATGAGTCTTTCAACTCCACTAATTCATAGGTGTGAGAAGAGAAAGAGAATACCACACGCGCACATTCGCCTTGCGTCACCTGGGCGGCCTCGGGCAAGGGCACGACACGGACTACTGTTGCATGTGTTCAATTGTTGTACATGTTTTCTTTTCATCTAAGATGGAATTGTCCAATATAAAATGGGTTCCGCGGGAATACAAAATCATCAGATTTGGCTTGCTGGCCACCGTAAGAATCGATCCAGTAGGTAGCTAGGATTTCCGGTGATGTGCGTTTAGTGGGAGAAGACGTTCCCGTCGACTAGGAGGCGCCTATGGTGACTTCATAAAATTTCCAAATGATATGCCGGCCCAGTCTCTCGGGGGTGCTCATAGGGGTAGGGTGTCTGTGTGTGCGTTTATAGGTATGATTGTATGCGCGTATGTATGAACGCTTGTGTCTGTAGTGATGTTAAAAAAAAGACCATTACAAATTAGTCATGAAAAAATTGCCGTGAATTGCTTATAGCTAACATGAAAACTACTTTGAATTGCCATGGCATAAAAATAGCTAAAAATCTGTACTAATTGAACACAACATAAGTTCAAGTCAAAAAATAAATGATGGCAAGTTTGTGTATAAAACATAAAAAATGTTATGATGCATAGACCACAACTTTGACATGTTGTTTGAAAAAAAACACAGCATGGTGACACACTAGTTTGTGTAGATTTTCCTTTAAATGTAGATCAAAAAGTTTCCTGTCCTAAATAATACTTATACAATTTGGTGTTTGCAGAAATAGCGAGTTATCAATTTGCCATGTGACCATTTATGAATTTTCCATGGTCAATACAATAAATTTGCCATGGAAAATGCAATAAACATGTCATGTGAATAGTACAAGAACTTAGAAAAAGCAAACGTGGCAACAACATATTTTTGCTATGTATAGTTTATAGCTGAAGGAAAAGCAACTTAGAATTGACATGGTATAAAACATAGTTGAAAAGGCAAAAACACAAAGATAGGAAGTCAAAAGCAAAAGCAAAAATAAAATTACGGCAATTTTTTGTACAAAAAATTGCATGATGCATAGACACTACTTGCCATAGGCGGAGCGCGAGCGCCATCGGGCGCTGGACCTCTAAGACATCTGATGTAGTTTTTTTTTAGCTTTTTCCATATTAAATCGATATACGTACCTAAAATATTAGTGATGCATTGCAAAACAAGATCGGCAAGAGTGAAGCAAGCCCTGGCTCAATGGTAGACAACGCTATGTTTGATGTCTCCGGCCAGGGTTCGACGTCCTGCTCCGGAGTTTTCTCCGGCCAGGGTTCGATGTCTCCGGCTTCTAATTCCCCTTCCGTTCTCGTTTTTTCTTTTTTTTGTTTCTCGTCGAACTAACGTTATAAAAAGGGTTCAACCAGTGCGCCGACTTGTTTGACCCTACGGACTAGCTAGGGCACCATGGAGAAGGAGGCGACGCACCCAAGCATGAAGGCTCGCGGTACGTCCACCGACTCCGGCGGCCCGACGGCGCTCGCGCTCCGCCTGTCCAACAAGTTTTCCGACTGCGAGGAGCACGAGGGCCAGAACATCATGTTCTCGCCGCTGTCAATCTACACCGCGTTGGGCCTTCTTGCGGCCGGTGCCCGGGGCGACGCCCTGGACGAGATCCTCGCCGTGCTCGGCGCGACGATGTCGCGGGGATCGTACGAGCCGTGGCTGAGCACGCCCTCGCCGCCGCCGACCCGTCTGGCCCGCTGGTCGTGACGTCAGCGTGCAGCGTGTGGTGCCAGAAAGATCTGCCGCTGAAGCCGGCAGGCCGCCGTCGAGTCGTACAAGGCGGACGCACGCGCCGTGGACTTCGTGAGAAAGGTCAGTACTGTAGTTCGTCGGCGATGCCATCGATCTGCAGGATATATTTGTGCCTCTCAATTTCAGCCCTGATCAATCTCTCCTTTGCATGCAGGCGGAGGATGCAAGGAAGGAGATCAACCGGCCGGTGGGTCGCGAAGGCCACGAAGAAGCTCATCACCTCCGTCCTACCGCCGGGATCAGTGCACGGCGGCACCAAGCTCGTGCTTACCAATGCCGTCTACTTCAAGGGTATGTGGGAGAACGCCTTCAGCAAGAGCTACACCAATGACCACATGTTCCACCGCCTCGACGGCAGCACCGTCCATGTGCCCTTCATGGAGGGAAGAAGCCATGACGAGTACCTAGTGGCCACCTATGACGGTTTCAAGGTGCTCAAGCTCCCTTACAAGAAGGCGGCCAACAATGGCGCCAGGTACTCGATGTGCGTCTTCCTCCCGACGGCGCGAGACGGGCTGCGCAGCCTTGCCGACGAGATGGCGTCCGGCGGGCCAGGCTTCCTGTTCGACCACCTGCCCACTAGGCCACGTGAGGTAACCAAGCTCCGGCTACCCAAGTTCAAGCTGTCCTTCTTCTGCAGCATGAAGAAAGTTCTCGAGAGCTTGGGGTTGCGGGCGGCGTTCAGCGAGGAGGCCGATCTGTCTGACATGGTGGAGGAGGACTCGAGCCGAAACAACGTTCGGCTGTGCGTAGAGGATGTGTTCCACAGGGCGGTTGTGGAAGTGAACGAGGAAGGCACCGAGGCGGCTGCGTCCACCGCCATCGATGTATTTTTCTGCTGTGACTTTGAGCCCGTGCCTGTTGATTTCGTCGCCAACCATCCGTTTGCGTTTTTCATAGTGGAGGAGGCGGCCACGTCGTTGACCCTTCTCAAACTGAATAAAATCTATCAGTGTAAGAAAGATATATGGAAAACTCTTAGAATCAACCGACTGATTTTTTATCTACGTAAGCCTCCTCCCGAGCCGTCGGATTTGACGGACGCGTCGCAGCGCTGGGCCGTCAGATCGTCTACTCTAATCACGATTTTGACGTGGGTGCACTCTGGTCCCCTGGGTTCCCTTCGTCTGTGTTCATTTTGAACTACATATGCTGGTCCCTGACCTTTTTACACGAGTGTGCCCCTTTGCTGCCATAGCTAGATTCCTTTTGCATGCATGTGTTCTTTTGATCTCCACCGCCGCTCCACATGCTAATATAATATGCTGCCACATAGCCAGTTGGAGTAACCACAAGACACCACTAGCATTTAGAGAATTAACACCATGGTTATTGTTATTGTACAAAGATTGAGCAGTTGTATATTTGTATTAGTTGCCAAATTATGTACACCCGGTTGATCATAAACAACATCGAGAGGTGCCCCTAATTTACGAACTAGACGTGTGGTGTTGCAAAGTTGGATGACTACTTGTACTGATGAAGGCATACAAAATGTTCCATTCGTCCACCGTTTTTTTTCCCTGTAAAACCGAACGGTCATGTTGCAAAGCCCGCCTCATGGCGCTGCATGCTGAAGGTGGACACATTGACGGTCCAAGACCAATCGACATCAAACTAGGATTGCTGTGTTGCAAAGTCGATCACGCGACGTTGAATGCTGCAAGCCGGATGCTTGACGTTGCAAGGCAATCAACGGAAAACCCAGACTGTCGTGTTGCAAAGTCGGCCGCACGGAATAGCGCAAGGAAACACTTGACGTTTCAAAGCGATCGAAAACCACTCAATTGGTTGTTGACATTAGTTATTTAGCTGCGATCACCGTTTGCAACACAAGTCATGTTGCACTCACCGTTTGCAACTGATGGTGCGCTCGGGGAGGTTTGGAACTGGGCGGGCGTTGCAAACACTCACCACCGCAAAAAAATCGCCAACTTTGCGGCCGTCGCAACATCTCCCAAGTTACAGTCGACGTCACACAACATCGCCCATGTTGCAGTGAATATCGCCAACATTGCGGCCGTCGCAACATCTCCCAAGTTACAGTCGTTGTCGCACAACATCGCCCATGTTGCAGTGAATATCACCAACATTGCGGCCGTTGCAACATCTCCCAAGTTACGATCGTCCTCGCACAACATCGCTCATGTTGCAGTGAACATCGCCGACATTGCGGCCGTCGCAACATCTCCCAAGTTGTAGTCGCAACATCTTTGTAACAAAATCCTCGAGCGCAACATGAGTCATGTTGCAACCCCTGAGTGTAAGATGACTCATGTTGCAAAGCACTTGTAGTGCTGCTTTGGGGGCTAAAAATGGGGGGGGGGGGGGGGGATGGCTCCCCCTCTTTCTCAACAGCCAGTGCTCGCTGGGGAGATTGTTGTAGTAGCTTTTGCGTCTTCTTTTTTCTTTCTGTAAGACTTGGTGATTTCTCTTAATGGAAATCGGAGAGAGAGCTACTCCCTCCGTCCCTAATGTAAGACATTTTTTGATATTACACTAGTGTCAAGAAACGTTTTATATTATGAAACGGAGGAAGTATCTTTTATCAAAAAATAAAAATAAATTAGACGGCTATGTGACGGCTGGCTGTTCAAAAGACCAACCGGTTGGCGCATAGCATTTTCTTTTATTTTTTACCAAGCTACTGCACCCATACACCGTAAGTCTGAGAGAAAATGATTCATGCAAAGCAAACTAGCTAGGTTAAGTTGTTCTAAAATTGCGCACAACAGCGTGTTAGCCTTTTTTTAAGAGCTAGCTAGGTTCTGAGGCTAGGTCCCATGGGCCCGATTGCTAAAGCAGAAAAAAGGCTGCTGCTTCAGCGGCAAACCAGCCACGGCTCGAGCCATGCAAAGGAAAGCTAACTCCATGGATCCCACGGCTGGTGACGATTTCAGAGGAACCGATCGAGTGGCTGGAGAGGCGGCTGATCCGGCGCGGGGATCAGCCGGATGATGCGTAGCATCGGCCTGTATATAGATGAACTCTTGAATTAGTTCCGTAGTACTATATAGAGTACTTTTTATCCTGATAATTGTCACATGTGTGGCAGGAACAGATGGCAACCCTGAAGAACTTTTTTCTGGATGGTAAGTTTTTTTTTTTGTTTTTTTTTCCAGATGACAACTTTAGTTGTAAAAAACATCAGAGTCAGAGTATTTCTCAACTTCTGTTTGGATAATACCCGCCGCACCTCCTACGTCTTCCTTTTATATGTAACGCAGACGCACGGCGGCCAAAAGCGTACAACTACGCCATACCGCCGCCATACTCCTCTCAACACGAGCGCGCCGCCGCGGCCTAAGCTCCCCATCTCTACGCTGTCTGAGATCTGCAGCCACGCTGCCGACAGCTCTCCTCCATCTCCCATTGCCCGCCACCGCAGCCGCCACAGTCATGGGCTCCGCCAACTCAACATGTCAGTCGTGGCCACCAACCCCGACCCAAGTGAACACCGTCCGACCTCCCACATCCCACCGAGATGAGTTCAATCAAGCTCTACTGGTTCTTTTCTTTCCTTTTTCTATATTTTTGATGAATAATATGCATGGATTCAAATAGCTAGCTATGTTCGTAATTATTACATATGGATAATATGGATCTATATACTAAGTTTAATTTTAGAGTTTGGATCGATGATAATATATAGATTATGATTATTTTTTCTATATGAATGGATGCAAAATTGGATTGATGATCGATATAAATTGTGATATATATATTTTTATATGGATATGATATACGCATGTGGATGCAATTAGATCGATGATCGATATAAATTTTAATATATGTTTCATGATCATATGCATGTGGATGCAATCAGATCCATGATCTATATAGTATAGATGGAAATATGATATGCATATATGATGGATTATATGAACTATATGGAGCATAGTGCACCGAGGTCGTCTCTTTATCAATTTCACTAGTAGAAAAAGGGGCAGGGTGGTCCCGGTTCCAGCCACGAACCGGGACAAATGATTTGCCTATATATAGCCCATCGCCAGCGAGCAGAGCACTCCACCCTGCTCTGTTTTTTCTGGCCGGCGAGGGGAGGGCATTTGGGTGCTCTATGCACATGAGGTGTTCGATGAAATGTCCGAGCCACACTAGTTAATATTTATTCTCTCGAAACTCGACCTCCGAGCTCCATTTTCCCCGAGATTTTTCTAGGTTTAGCGGTCCGTCACGTCCCGTCTCCGTCTTCAACGCTGTTGGGGATATTATCACTGGGCGTAAACCGGCCAGGAGAGGCCGGGTTAACCCCATAAGTAGTTCATCTGTATCTGAAGTCCATGAAGACAGACGGTGAAGCTTCATGAAGGCCCAGGGCCCAAAGCCGGTTTAAGGCCTGTAGACATAAACCGGCATTGACATGTAAACTTGTGTTGTAAGACAGAAGTAGCAGAGACCGAGCCGGACACGATTATGAGTCAGCCTCGGGATTCTGTAAACCGGTGGGCGTCAACCCATGTATATAAGGGGACGACCCGACGGCGGTTCAGGGACAACAGACAACAACTCGAGACTCAGGCAAAGCGTATTCGCTCCCTGGTCATCGAAACCCCATCAATTCCATCACAACTAGACGTAGGCTTTTACCTTCATCGTAAGGGGCCGAACTAGTATAAAACTCTCTTGCGTCCCTTGTCCGCTTTAACCCCTTTAAGCTAACCCGTAGCGATGGCTCCACGACTAAGTCCTTTTTCTAGGACATCTGCCGTGACAAAACCACGACAACCGCCGTCGATCGCCCGCGCTGATCTCGTCGCCGGCACCACCGTGGTGAGCCTCTTGTTCTTATCTTCTTTCTGAAAGAAAAAATTCTTACTTGAGATAGATACTTGTCTAATTTTCTTACTTTTATTATTCCTTATTATTATATAGTGCGATGGTTATGGTATCCGCCCCCGTCGGCCCTCGTCCTATCTATAATTCGGATGTGGTATATATTATCTTTTTATAACTATTTGGTTCATTTATTGTTTATGACAATTATGCCGACCAACGTGACATAGATTTTATTTATGTAGGAGGTGGTTGAACCGGAACTTCCAACCGACCCTATTGTCGAGAGGTTAAATTTAGTCGAAGAAGAAAACAATTACTTGAAGGAAAAAATAAAAAAAATTGAGGAGGAGAAGATGATATTGGAGTTGCATGTTGCGGATGTCGTCGATGATCACAAGATCAAGATGGATGCAATGCGGTTGAAGATTAGAAATATTAGAAAATATGCCATTCATACAAAGGCTTGGTATCATTATGCCATTGGATCAATTGTTACCTTAGTTGTGATTATGATCGCATTTGTTGTTGCATTGAAAGGTTTTACATAGTTTCAATGTATGGTTTAACTAGATGCTCTGGAGAGCTATATGTTGTTCAATTTGAACTATGTATGTACTTTGGTTTTAATGTGATGATGAACTACTATTAATTTGGTCACTTATCTATCCATGTTCATTTGAAGTGCTTTTCAATTTCAGGGTCTTATAGCTGAAAAAAAATCAGTAAATGCATGAAAAATAACAAATGAAGTCAGAAAGGGTTGAAAATTGATGATGTGGCTTTGAATGGTGCATTTTGAACATAGAAAAACTATGGAGTTCAAATAAGTTCAAAAAAATGAAATCCTTTTGTAACAGACGAGTTTCCGTATGAAACCCTGATACTTCGAAAGAGATTGTCCGTTTTGTACACGAAGTGCATCCAGTTTTTGTCGTAAGCCTCTCTACTTTCTTGCACATGCTATGTGGGTGAAATGATGATACCATGCCAACTTTTAACCTTTTCAGAGTTCATTTGAAATGCTTTTCAATTTCAGGGTCTTATAGCTGAAAAAATCAGTAAATGCATGAAAAATAACAAATGAAGTCAGAAAGGGTTGAAAATTGATGATGTGGCTTTGAATGGTGCATTTTGAACATAGAAAAACTATGGGGTTCAAATAAGTTCAAAAAAATGAAATCCTTTTGTAACAGACGATTTTCCGTATGAAACCCTGATTCTTCGAAAGAGATTGTCCGTTTTGTACACGAAGTGCATCCAGTTTTTGCCGTAAGCCTCTCTACTTTCTTGCACATGCTATGTGGGTGAAATGATGATACGATGCCAACTTTTAACCTTTTCAGAGTTCATTTGAAATGCTTTTCAACTTCAGGGACTTATAGCTGAAAAAAACCAGTAAATGCATGAAAAATAACAAATGAAGTCAGAATGGGTTGAAAATTGATGATGTGGCTTTGAATGGTGCATTTTGAACATAGAAAAACTATGAAGTTCAAATAAGTTCAAAAAAATGAAATCCTTTTGTAACAGACGAGTTTCCGTATGAAACCCTGATACTTTGAAAGAGAAACAAAATAAAATAATCAGTAAATGCATGAAAATTTAATAGCATAAAGAATTATCATAAAATAAAATAAATAAGTAATTTGAAACAAAATAATATAAACTTTAATAAAATATATAAGTAGAAACAAAATAGAATAAAATAAAATAAACTTTAATAACATAAATAAAATTTATGAAACTAAAATTATCAAAGTATTTTCTCTTCAAAACATTATAAGCAACCTCTAAAATTTATGAAACTAAAATCATATAAAATTGATGCAACTAAAATTATCAAAGTATTTTCTGTTCAAAATCATTAAAAGCAAAAAGAATTTTTCATAAAGAACTTTGTTTGTTAGAAACTTTAATAGCAAATATATAAGTAGAAACAAAATAAAATAAAATAAATAAGTATTTTGTTGTAAGTAGAAACAAAACAAAAAAAGCAAAAAATAAAACAAAAAAACTAGGAAAAAATAAAAAAATTTGCCACCTACTGGGCCACTACGGCCTGAATACGACTACAAACCCATCAATGGGCCAGGATTCAGGCCCGCAGAAGGCCCAGTAGGCCCATCTGGCATAGCAGTGACAATTAGGCCCGTAAGCCTGCAATAGAGAGGAGCTCGAGAGGGGTGCGGCAGTGGGGCTTATAAACCACTGCGCGCCCCTCTCAACTAGCGAGGTTGGACTAAACTCCCACCACCATGCCACTGTGCGCGGCCTTTGGTCCCGGTTGGTGGCACCAACCGGGACTAAAGGTGGGCATTGGTACCGGTTCGTCCCACCAACCGGAACCAATTCCCCCTTTTAGTACCGGTTGGTTCCACCAACCGGGACCAAAGGCCGCCGCTTCCCGCCCTTTGGACTGCTGAAAAGAGACCTTTGGTCCCGGTTGGTGGCACCAACCGGTACTAAAAGGGGGCATTGGTACCAGTTGGTGGCACGAACCGGGACCAATGCTCTGTGTATATAAGCTGGACTTGTGAAATTTTTTATTCAGTTCTTCGATCTGCCTCTCTGCCGCCGAACGCCTCGACACCGACGAACACCTCGACGCCGCCAGGCTGCCGGACCTCGACGCCGACGCCATCGCCGCGCCCTGCCCGCCCCGACGCCGCCGCGCCCCTGCCGTGCCCCGACGCCGTCGCCGCGCCCTGCCTGCCCCGACGCCGCCACGCCCCTGCCGTGCCCCGACGCCGACGTCGTGCGCCCCTGCCCTGCCCCGACGCCGATGCTGTGCGCCCCTGCCCCGCCCTGATGCCGTCGCGCCCCTACCCTGCTCCGACGCCGCCGCCGTGCGCCAATGCCGCCGCGCCCCTGCCCTGCCCCGACGCTGCGCCACGCCCCTGCCCTGCCGTCAACGCCGCCGCACCACTGCCCGCCGGACAGGCCGGTACTCCCTCCTCCCTCCCACCCCTCTCCTCTGTCCTTCCTTCATGTATGTGATGATGGTGAAGTTGGTTCAGTGCAAAGTTTCAGAGAATTGCATGTTTTCAGCCATGTCCACAAGGTGTTTGATGAAATGCTAGGGCTAGCTAGGGAACTTTGTTTTATGTGAAACTTGGCAGGATGATGTCTCCTTGGATGTTGGTGAAGATGGTCAAGTTGGTTTGTTAAAAGGAAAAACTTGTTAGTGCAAGTTTTATTAAAATTTAGTGCTCGACAGAAACTACATGAATTTTTTTGGTGGACTTGCTAGATGAAATTGGGGCTGCCCTTCTGGACTTAAGGGTTTAGTAGGAAGGACTACAAGATGTAAAAATTTCAGAATTTTTTTAGCAAGGAAAAATAGGGTTGTAGTTCAATGCCAAGATTGGACCAAAATTGAAAAATGGAAGTTGTGCTCAAAATTTTCAAATGACCAAAGTTGGTTTTTGAATAAAAATGATCTATAGGCATCAGAGGACTCCTCAAAATTTTTGTGGCATTTGAAAGGAATTATTTGAAATAGTTCTAGTGCAAAAAGTTACATTTAAGAAAAAATAAGAAAATTCTACTAATGTTTTTTTTCATAGCATTTTTTTGTCCATGTATGTATGTATGAATGGATGGATGGATATGGATGTATATACAAAATATTCATATATGATGTTTTTTTGTTCATAGCAATTTTTTTCCATGTATGTATAATTTATGTATGTATGTTCATATATGCAAAAGTTACATTGAAGAAAAAATAAGAAATTCTATTTTTCTTCTTCTCTTCTATCCCGATAACTTCAACACGAGGGGGGGGGGGTCGATATACCCCCTCCCCCATAACATTATTTTCCCATGTATGTATGTCGTCGTTGTCGATATAACCCCCTCCCGGATAACTTCGACATGAGGGGCGGTCGATATATATACCCCCTCTCGACCGTGATAACTTATACCACGGGAGCACCCCCCGGCCCTCTCGCTCGACCAAAACTCTCGAGGACACCCAAACGCTAGAAAAAAACGATGTCGGTCTCCTACCCCCTCCCGCCGCGCCCCTACCCGATCGACAAACTCTCTTGAGGCCACTCAAATTTACCAAGTTAAAAGAGCGTTGTCGTCGAGGCCACCCCGAACCCTTGAAGCGTTGTTGAGGCCACCCCAAACCCTTGAAGCGTTGCCGAGGCCACCCCAAACCCTAGAGAAGCGTTGAGGCCATGCCACTAATATGATTCCTTATTGTGCATAGCTAGCTAGTTCAACGTTTGCCACTAATATATCCATCTGTCATGTTTGAATAATAATTTCCATGTTGTAAATATTTGCAGAAACTATGGATCCGCACCCCCGAGACGAAGCAAAAGAAGCGGTGTTGGGGGAGATAATCACACACGGAAGTGATGCCGTCTTGTCGTTTCTCAACGACACATGCACCGATGGTCTGGAAAGACAGGATGAAGAAGCAGGCTACGACGATGATCAAACAATGGAGGAGGAAGGACACCGTGATGACGGCTCTGTTGGAAATATGCCCTAGAGGCAATAATAAATTAGTTATTATTATATTTCCTTGTTCATGATAATCGTTTATTATCCATGCTACAATTGTATTGATAGGAAACTCAGATACATGTGTGGATACATAGACAACACCAAGTCCCTAGTAAGCCTCTAGTTGACTAGCTCGTTGATCAATAGATGGTTACGGTTTCCTGACCATGGACATTGGATGTCGTTGATAACGGGATCACATCATTAGGAGAATGATGTGATAGACAAGACCCAATCCTAAGCCTAGCACAAGATCGTGTAGTTCGTTTGCTCAGAGCTTTTCTAATGTCAAGTATCATTTCCTTAGACCATGAGATTGTGCAACTCCCGGATACCGTAGGAATGCTTTGGGTGTACCAAACGTCACAACGTAACTAGGTGGCTATAAAGGTGCACTACTGGTCACATTTGTCACTCCGTGTAAACGGAGAGGTATCTCTGGGCCCACTCGGTAGGACATCATCATAATGTGCACAATGTGACCAAGTGTTGGAAATATGCCCTAGAGGCAATAATAAATGGTTATTATTATATTTCTGTGTTCATGATAATAGTCTATTATTCATGCTATAATTGTATTGTCCGGAAATCGTAATACATGTGTGAATACATAGACCACAACCTGTCCCTAGTAAGCCTCTAGTAGACTAGCTCGTTGATCAACAGATAGTCATGGTTTCCTGACTATGGACATAGGATGTCATTGATAACGGGATCACATCATTAGGAGAATGATGTGATGGACAAGACCCAACTTAAGCATAGCATAAAAGATCGTGTAGTTTCGTTTGCTAGAGCTTTTCCAATGTCAAGTATCTTTTCCTTAGACCATGAGATCGTGCAACTCCCGGATACCGTAGGAGTGCTTTGGGTGTGCCAAACGTCACAACGTAACTGGGTGACTATAAAGGTGCATTACGGGTATCTCCGAAAGTGTCTGTTGGGTTGGCACGGATCGAGACTGGGATTTGTCACTCCGTGTAAACGGAGAGGTATCTCTGGGCCCACTCGGTAATGCATCATCATAATGAGCTCAATGTGACTAAGGCGTTAGTCACGGGATCATGCATTGCGGTACGAGTAAAGAGACTTGCCGGTAACGAGATTGAACTAGGTATTGGGATACCGACGATCGAATCTCGGGCAAGTAACATACCGATTGACAAAGGGAATTGCATACGGATTGATTGAATCCTCGACACCGTGGTTCACCCGATGATATCATCATGGAACATGTGGGAGCCAACATGGGTATCCAGATCCCGCTGTTGGTTATTGACCGGAGAGGCGTCTCGGTCATGTCTGCATGTCTCCCGAACCCGTAGGGTCTACACACTTAAGGTCCGGTGACGCTAGGGTTGTAGAGATATATGTATGCGGAAACCCGAAAGTTGTTCGGAGTCCCGGATGAGATCCCGGACGTCACGAGAGGTTCCGGAATGGTCCGGAGGTGAAGAATTATATATAGGAAGTCCAGTTTTGGCCACCGGGAAGGTTTCGGGGTTTATCGGTATTGTACCGGGACCACCGGAAGGGTCCCGGGGGTCCACCGGGTGGGGCCACCTGTCCCGGAGGGCCCCGTGGGCTGAAAGTGGAAGGGAACCATCCCCTAGTGGGCTGGGGCTCCTCCTTGGGCCTCCCCCCCATGCGCCTAGGGTTGGGAACCCTAGGGGGGGAGTTCCCCCTTGCCTTGGGGGGCAAGGCAAACCCTTTCCCCCCTTGGCCGCCGCCCCCCCAACCCTAGATGGGTTTTGGACGGCTCCCCCCTCCCAAGGGGTCCTATAAATAGTGGGGGGGAGGGAGGGCAGCAAACCTACAGCCTTTGGCGCCTCCCTCCTCCCCTACAACACCTCTCTCTCTCGCGCAGAAGCTCGGCGAAGCCCTGCCGAAGAGCCGCTACATCCACCACCACGCCGTCGTGCTGTTGGATCTCCATCAACCTCTCCTTCCCCCTTGCTGGATCAAGAAAGGAGGAGACGTCGCTGCACCGTACGTGTGTTGAACGCGGAGGTGCCGTACGTTCGGCACTCGGTCATCGGTGATTTGGATCACGGCGAGTACGACTCCGTCATCCACGTTCATTGGAACGCTTCCGCTCGCGATCTACAACGGTATGTAGATGCACTCCCTTCCCCTCGTTGCTAGTAGACTCCATAGATGCATCTTGGTGAGCGTAGGAAAATTTTAAAATTATGCTACGATTCCCAACAGTGGTATCAGAGCCAGGCCTGTGCGTAGTTACTATGCACGAGTAGAACACAAAGAAGTTGTGGGCGTTGATGTTGCCAATTCTTCTTGCCGCTACTAGTCGTTTCTTGTTTCGGCGGCATTGTAGGATGAAGCGGCCCGGACCGACCTTACACGTACGCTTACGTGAGACAGGTTCCACCGACTGACATGCACTAGTTGCATAAGGTGGCTAGCGGGTGTCTGTCTCTCCTACTTTAGTCGGAACGGATTCGATGAAAAGGGTCCTTATGAAGGGTAAATAGAAATTGGCAAATCGCGTTGTGGTCATACGTAGGTAAGAAATCGTTCTTGCTAGAAACCTACAAACCACGTAAAAAACTTGCAACAACAATTAGAGGACGTCTAACTTGTTTTTGCAGCAAGTGATATATGTGATATGATATGGCCAGAAGATGTGATGAATGATATATGTGATGTATGAGATTGATCATATTCTTGTAATAGGAATCACGACTTGCATGTCGATGAGTATGACAACCGGCAGGAGCCATAGGAGTTGTCTTTATTATTTTGCATGACCTGCGTGTCATTGAATAACGCCATGTAATTTACTTTACTTTGTTGCTAAACGGTTAGCCATAGAAGTAGAAGTAATCGTTGGCGTGACAACTTCATGAAGACACAATGATGGAGATCATGATGATGGAGATCATGGTGTCATGCCGGTGACAAAGATGATCATGGTGCCCCGAAGATGGAGATCAAAGGAGCATGATGATATTGGCCATATCATGTCACTATTTGATTGCATGTGATGTTTATCATGTTTTTGCATCTTATTTGCTTAGTACGACGGTAGCAATTAGGATGATCCCTTATAATAATTTCAAGAAAGTGTTCACCCTAACTGTGCACCGTTGCGAAGGTTCGTCGTTTCGAAGCACCACGTGATGATCGGGTGTGATAGATTCTTACGTTCGCATACAACGGGTGTTGACGAGCCTAGCATGTACAGACATGGCCTCGGAACACACGCAATACACTTAGGTTGACTTGACGAGCCTAGCATGTACAGACATGGCCTCGGAACACGGAGGACCGAAAGGTCGAGCATGAGTCGTATAGAAGATACGATCAACATGGAGATGTTCACCGATCTTGACTAGTCCGTCTCACGTGATGATCGGACACGGCCTAGTTGAGTTCGGATCATGTTTCACTTAGATAACTAGAGGGATGTCTATCTGAGTGGGAGTTCATTAAATAATTTGATTATATGAACTTAATTATCATGAACTTAGTCTAAAAAAAACTTTACACTATGTATTGTAGATCAAATGGCCCACGTTGTCCTCAATTTCAACGCGTTCCTAGAGAAAACCAAGCTGAAAGATGATGGCAGCAACTATACGGACTGGGTCCGGAACCTGAGGATCATCCTCATAGCAGCCAAGAAAGATTATGTCTTAGAAGCACCGCTAGGTGAAGCACCAATCCCTGAGAACCAAGACGTTATGAACGCTTGGCAGCAGCGTGCTGATGATTACTCCCTCGTTCAGTGCGGCATGCTTTATAGCTTAGAACCGGGTCTCCAAAAGCGTTTTGAGAAACATGGAGCATATGAGATGTTCGAGGAGCTGAAACTGGTTTTTCAAGCTCATGCCCGGGTCGAGAGATATGATGTCTCCGACAAGTTCTTCAGCTGTAAAATGGAGGAGAACAGTTCTGTTAGTGAGCACATACTCAGAATGTCTGGGTTGCACAACCGCTTGTCTCAGCTGGGAGTTAATCTCCCGGATGACGCGGTCATTGACAGAATCCTCCAGTCGCTTCCACCAAGCTACAAGAGCTTTGTGATGAACTACAATATGCAGGGGATGGAAAAGACCATTCCCGAGGTGTATTCAATGCTGAAATCAGCTGAGGTAGAGATCAGAAAAGAACATCAAGTGTTGATGGTGAATAAAACCACTAAGTTCAAGAAGGGCAAGGGTAAGAAGAACTTCAAGAAGGACGGCAAGGGAGTTGCCGCGCCCGGTAAGCCAGTTGCCGGGAAGAAGTCAAAGAATGGACCCAAGCCCGAGACTGAGTGCTTTTATTGCAAGGGAAGTGGTCACTGGAAGCGGAACTGCCCCAAATATTTAGCGGACAAGAAGAAGGCCGGCAACACCCAAGGTATATGTGATATACAAGTAATTGATGTGTACCTTACCAGTACTCGTAGTAGCTCCTGGGTATTTGATACCGGTGCGGTTGCTCATATTTGTAACTCAAATCAGGAACTACGGAATAAACGGAGACTGGCAAAAGACGAGGTGACGATGCGCGTCGGGAATGGTTCCAAGGTCGATGTGATCGCCGTCGGCACGCTACCTCTGCATCTACCCACGGGATTAGTTATAAACCTCAATAATTGTTATTTAGTGCCAGCTTTGAGCATGAACATTGTATCTGGATCTCGTTTAATTCGAGATGGCTACTCATTTAAATCTGAGAATAATGGTTGTTCTATTTATTTGAGAGATATGTTTTATGGTCATGCCCCGCTGGTCAATGGTTTATTCTTGATGAATCTCGAACGTGATGCTACACATGTTCATAGTGTGAATACCAAAAGATGTAAAGTTGATAACGATAGTCCCACATACTTGTGGCACTGCCGCCTTGGTCACATTGGTGTCAAGCGCATGAAGAAGCTCCATGCAGATGGACTTTTGGAGTCTCTTGATTACGAATCATTTGACACGTGCGAACCATGCCTCATGGGTAAGATGACCAAGACTCCGTTCTCCGGAACAATGGAGCGAGCAACCAACTTATTGGAAATCATACATACCGATGTGTGCGGTCCAATGAGTGTTGAGGCTCGCGGAGGATATCGTTATGTTCTCACTCTCACTGATGATTTAAGTAGATATGGGTATGTCTACCTAATGAAACACAAGTCTGAAACCTTTGAAAAGTTCAAGGAATTTCAGAGTGAAGTCGAGAATCAACGTGACAGGAAAATAAAATTCTTACGATCAGATCGTGGTGGAGAATATTTAAGTCACGAATTTGGTACACACTTAAGGAAATGTGGAATAGTTTCACAACTCACGCCGCCTGGAACACCTCAGAGAAATGGTGTGTCCGAACGTCGTAATCGCACTCTATTGGATATGGTGCGATCTATGATGTCTCTTACCGATTTACCGCTCTCATTTTGGGGTTATGCTTTAGAGACTGCCGCATTCACTTTAAATAGGGCACCGTCTAAATCCGTTGAGACGACACCGTATGAATTATGGTTTGGGAAGAAACCTAAGCTGTCGTTTCTAAAAGTTTGGGGATGCGATGCTTATGTCAAGAAACTTCAACCTGAAAAGCTCGAACCCAAATCGGAAAAATGCGTCTTCATAGGATACCCTAAGGAAACTATTGGGTATACCTTCTACCTCAGATCCGAAGGCAAGATCTTCGTTGCCAAGAACGGGTCCTTTCTAGAGAAGGAGTTTCTCTCGAAAGAATTGAGTGGGAGGAAAGTGGAACTTGATGAGGTGATAGTCACCCCTTCCGAACCGGAAAGTAGCGCAGCGCGGGAAAATGTTCCTGTGGTGCCTACACCGACTGGGGAGGAAGTTAATGATGATGATCATGAAGCTTCAGATCAAGTTACTGAACTTCGTAGGTCCACAAGGACACGTTCCGCACCAGAGTGGTACGGCAACCCTGTCCTGGAAATCATGTTGTTAGACAACGGTGAACCTTCGAACTATGAAGAAGCGATGGCGGGCCCGGATTCCGACAAATGGCTAGAAGCCATGAAATCCGAGATAGAATCCATGTATGAAAACAAAGTATGGACTTTGACTGACTTGCCCGATGAGCGGCGAGCCATAGAAAACAAATGGATCTTTAAGAAGACGGACGCAGATGGTAATGTGACCATCTACAAAGCTCGACTTGTCGCTAAGGGTTATCGACAAGTTCAAGGGGTTGACTACGATGAGACTTTCTCACCCGTAGCGAAGCTGAAGTCCGTCCGAATCATGTTAGCAATTGCCGCATACTATGATTATGAGATATGGCAGATGGACGTCAAAACGGCATTCCTTAACGGCTTCCTTAAGGAAGAGTTGTATATGATGCAGCCGGAAGGTTTTGTCGATCCTAAGAATGCTAACAAAGTATGCAAGCTCCAGCGCTCAATCTATGGGCTGGTGCAAGCATCTCGGAGTTGGAACATTCGCTTTGATGAGATGATCAAAGCGTTTGGGTTTACACAGACTTATGGAGAAGCCTGTGTTTACAAGAAAGTGAGTGGGAGCTCTGTAGCATTTCTCATATTATATGTGGATGACATATTATTGATGGGAAATGATATAGAATTCTTGGAGAGTATAAAGGCCTATTTGAATAAGTGTTTTTCAATGAAGGACCTTGGAGAAGCTGCTTACATATTAGGCATCAAGATCTATAGAGATAGATCAAGACGCCTCATTGGTCTTTCACAGAGTACATACCTTGACAAGATATTGAAGAAGTTCAGTATGGATCAGTCCAAGAAGGGGTTCTTGCCTGTATTGCAAGGTGTGCAATTGAGCACGGCTCAATGCCCGACCACGGCAGAAGATATAGAAGAGATGAGTGTCATCCCCTATGCCTCGGCCATAGGGTCTATTATGTATGCCATGCTGTGTACCAGACCTGATGTAAACCTTGCCGTAAGTTTGGTAGGAAGGTACCAAAGTAATCCCGGCAAGGAACACTGGACAGCGGTCAAGAATATCCTGAAGTACCTGAAGAGGACTAAGGATATGTTTCTCGTTTATGGAGGTGACGAAGAGCTCGTCGTAAAGGGTTACGTCGACGCTAGCTTCGACACAGATCCGGATGACTCGAAGTCACAGACCGGATACGTGTATATTTTGAATAGAGGAGCAGTAAGCTGGTGCAGTTGCAAGCAAAGCGTCGTGGCGGGATCTACATGTGAAGCGGAATACATGGCAGCCTCGGAGGCAGCACAGGAAGCAGTCTGGATGAAGGAGTTCATTACCGACCTAGGGGTGATTCCCAATGCGTCGGGCCCAATGACTCTCTTCTGTGACAACACTGGAGCTATTGCCCTTGCGAAGGAGCCCAGGTTTCACAGGAAGACCAGGCATATCAAGCGTCGCTTCAACTCCATTCGTGAAAGTGTTCAAAATGGAGACATAGATATTTGTAAAGTACACACGGACCTGAATGTAGCAGATCCGTTGACTAAACCTCTCCCTAGGGCAAAATATGATCAACACCAGGACGCAATGGGTGTTCGATTCATCACAATGTAACTAGATTATTGACTCTAGTGCAAGTGGGAGACTGTTGGAAATATGCCCTAGAGGCAATAATAAATGGTTATTATTATATTTCTGTGTTCATGATAATAGTCTATTATTCATGCTATAATTGTATTGTCCGGAAATCGTAATACATGTGTGAATACATAGACCACAACCTGTCCCTAGTAAGCCTCTAGTAGACTAGCTCGTTGATCAACAGATAGTCATGGTTTCCTGACTATGGACATAGGATGTCATTGATAACGGGATCACATCATTAGGAGAATGATGTGATGGACAAGACCCAACTTAAGCATAGCATAAAAGATCGTGTAGTTTCGTTTGCTAGAGCTTTTCCAATGTCAAGTATCTTTTCCTTAGACCATGAGATCGTGCAACTCCTGGATACCGTAGGAGTGCTTTGGGTGTGCCAAACGTCACAACGTAACTGGGTGACTATAAAGGTGCATTACGGGTATCTCCGAAAGTGTCTGTTGGGTTGGCACGGATCGAGACTGGGATTTGTCACTCCGTGTAAACGGAGAGGTATCTCTGGGCCCACTCGGTAATGCATCATCATAATGTGCTCAATGTGACTAAGGCGTTAGTCACGGGATCATGCATTGCGGTACGAGTAAAGAGACTTGCCGGTAACGAGATTGAACTAGGTATTGGGATACCGACGATCGAATCTCGGGCAAGTAACATACCGATTGACAAAGGGAATTGCATACGGATTGATTGAATCCTCGACACCGTGGTTCACCCGATGATATCATCGTGGAACATGTGGGAGCCAACATGGGTATCCAGATCCCGCTGTTGGTTATTGACCGGAGAGGCGTCTCGGTCATGTCTGCATGTCTCCCGAACCCGTAGGGTCTACACACTTAAGGTCCGGTGACGCTAGGGTTGTAGAGATATATGTATGCGGAAACCCGAAAGTTGTTCGGAGTCCCGGATGAGATCCTGGACGTCACGAGAGGTTCCGGAATGGTCCGGAGGTGAAGAATTATATATAGGAAGTCCAGTTTTGGCCACCGGGAAGGTTTCGGGGTTTATCGGTATTGTACTGGGACCACCGGAAGGGTCCCGGGGGTCCACCGGGTGGGGCCACCTGTCCCGGAGGGCCCCGTGGGCTGAAAGTGGAAGGGAACCAGCCCCTAGTGGGCTGGGGCGCCTCCTTGGGCCTCCCCCCCATGCGCCTAGGGTTGGGAACCCTAGGGGGGGGGGGAGTTCCCCCTTGCCTTGGGGGGCAAGGCAAACCCTTTCCCCCCTTGGCCGCCGCCCCCCCCAACCCTAGATGGGTTTTGGCCGGCTCCCCCCTCCCAAGGGGTCCTATAAATAGTGGGGGGGAGGGAGGGCAGCAAACCTACAGCCTTTGGCGCCTCCCTCCTCCCCTACAACACCTCTCTCTCTCGCGCAGAAGCTCGGCGAAGCCCTGCCGAAGAGCCGCTACATCCACCACCACGCCGTCGTGCTGTTGGATCTCCGTCAACCTCTCCTTCCCCCTTGCTGGATCAAGAAAGGAGGAGACGTCGCTGCACCGTACGTGTGTTGAACGCGGAGGTGCCGTACGTTCGGCACTCGGTCATCGGTGATTTGGATCACGGCGAGTACGACTCCGTCATCCACGTTCATTGGAACGCTTCCGCTCGCGATCTACAACGGTATGTAGATGCACTCCCTTCCCCTCGTTGCTAGTAGACTCCATAGATGCATCTTGGTGAGCGTAGGAAAATTTTAAAATTATGCTACGATTCCCAACACCAAGGAGTTGATCACGAGATGATGTGAGTTACGGAACGAGTAAAGAGACTTGCCGGTAACGAGATTGAACAAGGTATCGGGATACCGATGATCGAATCTCGGGCAAGTAACATAACGATAGACAAAGGGAATTGTATACGGGATTGATTGAATCCCCGACATCGTGGTTCATCCGATGAGATCATCGTGGAACATGTGGGAGCCAACATGGGTATCCAGATCCCGCTGTTGGTTATTGACCGGAGAACGTCTCGGTCATGTCTGCATGGTTCCCGAACCCGTAGGATCTACACACTTAAGGTTCGATGACGCTAGGGTTATAGGGAATAGAGATACGTGGTTACCGAATGTTGTTCGGAGTCCCGGATGAGATCCCGGACGTCACGAGGAGTTCCGGAATGGTCCGGAGGTAAAGATTTATATATGGGAAGTCCTGTTTTGGTCACCGGAAAAGTTTCGGGTGCTATCGGTAACGTACCGGGACCACCGGGGGGTCCCGGGGGTCCACCAGGTGGGGCCACCAGCCCCAGAAGGCTGCGTGGGCCAAGTGTGGGAGGGGACCAGCTCCAGGTGGGCTGGTGCGCCCCCCACCAAGGCCCAAGGCGCATGGGACAGTGGGAGGGGGCAAACCCTAGGTCCAGATGGGCCTTAAGGCCCACCCTAGTGGCGCCCCCCTCTCCTCCCCTTGGCCGCACCCTAGATGGGTTTTGGGGGCTGCCGACACCCCTAGGGAGGGAACCCTAGATGGGGGCGCAGCCCCTCCCCTTCCCCTATACATACTTGAGGTATTTGGGGCTGCCATACATACGAGAACCTCTCTCTCTTGGCGCAGCCCTACCTCCCTTCCTCCTCCTCTCCCGCGGTGCTTGGCGAAGCCCTGCAGGATTGCCACGCTCCTCCATCACCACCACGCCGTCGTGCTGCTACTGGATGGAGTCTTCCCCAACCTCTCCCTCTCTCCTTGCTGGATCAAGGCGTGGGAGACGTCACCGGGCTGCACGTGTGTTGAACGCGGAGGCGCTGTGATTCGGCGCTTAGATCGGAACCAACCGCGATCTGAATCGCTACGAGTACGACTCCATCATCCGCGTTCTTGCAACGCTTCCGCATCGCGATCTACAATGGTATGTAGATGCGATCCCCTTCCCCTCGTTGCTAGATTACTCCATAGATTGATCTTGGTGATGCGTAAATTTTTTTGAATTTCTGCTACGTTCCCCAACAGTGGCATCATGAGCTAGGTCTATGCGTAGTTTCTATGCACGAGTAGAACACAAAGCAGTTGTGGGCGTAGATGTTGCCAATTCTTCTTGCCGCTACTAGTCTTATCTTGTTTCGGCGGTATTGTGGGATGAAGCGGCCCGGACCGACCTTACACGTACGCTTACGTGAGACAGGTTCCACCGACTGACATGCACTAGTTGCATAAGGTGGCTAGCGGGTGTCTGTCTCTCCCACTTTAGTCGGAACGGATTCGATGAAAAGGGTCCTTATGAAGGGTAAATAGAAATTGGCATATCACGTTGTGGTCTTACGTAGGTAAGAAACGTTCTTGCTAGAAACCTATACAAGCAACGTAAAAACTTGCAACAACAATTATAGGACGTCTAACTTGTTTTTGCAGCATGTGCCTTGTGATGTGATATGGCCAGAAGATGTGATGAATGATATATGTGATCTATGAGATTGATCATATTCTTGTAATAGGAATCATCGACTTGCATGTCGATGAGTATGACAACTGGCAGGAGCCATAGGAGTTGTCTTAATTTATTGTATGACCTGCGTGTCAATGAAAACGCCATGTAATTACTTTACTTTATTGCTAACCGTTAGCCATAGTAGTAGAAGTAATAGTTGGCGAGACAACTTCATGAAGACACGATGATGGAGATCATGATGATGGAGATCATGGTGTCATGCCGGTGACGAAGGTGATCATGCCGCGCCTCGAAGATGGAGATCAAAGGCGCAGGATGATATTGGCCATATCACGTCACTTTATGATTTGCATGTGATGTTTGTCATGTTTACATCTTATTTGCTTAGAACGACGGTAGCATAAATAAGATGACCCCTCACTAAAATTTCAAGAGACGTGTTCCCCCTAACTGTGCACCGTTGCGAAGGTTCGTTGTTTCGAAGCACCACGTGATGATCGGGTGTGATAGATTCTAACGTTCGAATACAACGGGTGTTGACGAGCCTAGCATGTACAGACATGGCCTCGGAACACATGCGAAACACTTAGGTTGACTTGACGAGCCTAGCATGTACAGACATGGCCTCGGAACACAAGAGACCGAAAGGTCGAACATGAGTCGTATAGTAGATACGATCAACATGGAGATGTTCACCGATGATGACTAGTCCGTCTCACATGATGATCGGACACGGCCTAGTTTGACTCGGATCATGTGTCACTTAGATGACTAGAGGGATGTCTATCTGAGTGGGAGTTCATTGAATAATCAGATGAACTTCATTATCATGAACATAGTCAAAAGGTCTTTGCAAATTATGTCATAGCTTACGCTTTAGTTCTACTATTTAAGATACGTTCCTAGAGAAAATATAATTGAAAGTTGATAGTAGCAATTATGCGGACTGGGTCCGTGAACTGAGGATTGTCCTCATTGCTGCACAGAAGGCTTATGTCCTTAATGCACCGCTCGGTGTGCTGAACCTCAGCGTCGTCTGTAGATGTTGCGAAACATCTGACATACACGTTTTGATGACTACATGATAGTTCAGTGCGTAATGTTGAACGGTTTAGAATTGAGGCACCGAAGACGTTTTTGAAACGTCGCAGAACATGTGAGATGTTCCGAAAGACTGAAATTGGGATTTCAGGCTAATGCCCACGTCAAGAGGTATGAGACTAAGTACTACAATCACTTGAATCAAGTGGGAGTTAATCTTCCATATGAGATAGTGATGGTTCTCCATAGTCACTGCCACCAAGCTATTAGAGCTTCGTGATGAACTATAACATATCAGGGATAGATATGATGATCCTTGAGCAACTCGCGATGTTTGACACCGCGAAAGTAGAAATCAAGAAGGAGCATCAATTGTTGATGGTTAGTAATACCACTAGTTTCTAGAAGGGCAAGGGCAAAAGGGATACTTCATGAAACAACAAAACATTTGCTGCTCTAGTGAAGAATCCCAAGGTTGAACCCAAACCCGAGACTAACTGCTCATGTAATGAGGGAAACGGTCACTGAAGCAGAACTGCCCTAGATACTTGGTAGATGAGAAGGCAGGCAAGGTCGACAGAAGTATATTGGATATACATTATATGAATGTGTACTTTACTAGTACTCCTAGCAGCACCAGGGTATTAGATACCAGTTCGGTTGCTAAGTGTTAGTAGCTCGAAATAAAAGCTGCGGAATAAACGGAGACTAGCTAAAGGTGAGATGACGATATGTGTTGGAAGTGTTTCCAAGGTTGATGTGATCAAGCATCGCATGCTCCCTCTACCATCGAGATTGGTGTTAAACCTAAATAATTGTTATTTGGTGTTTGGTGTTGAGCATAAACATGATTGGATTATGTTTATCGCAATACGGTTATTCATTTAAGAAGAATAATGGTTACTCTTTTTTTATTTGAATAATACCTTCAATGGTCTTGCACCTAAAATAAATGGTTTATTGAGTCTCGATCATAGTGATACACATGTTCATGCCAAAAGTAATGATAGTACCACATACTTGTGGCACTGCTATTTGAGTCATATTGGGATAAAACGCATGAAGAAGCTCCATGTAGATGGATCTTTGGACTCACTCGTTTTTGAAAGGATTGAGACATGGGAACCATGTCTATTGGTATATATGTGCGTGAAGAAACTCCATGCAGATGGATCGTTTGGACTCACTTGATTTTGAATCACTTGAGACATGCAAATCATACCAGATGGGCAAGATGACTGAAAAGCCTCGTTTTTCAGTAAGATGGAACAAGAGAGCAACTTGTTGGAAGTAATACATTTGATGTGTGCAGTCCAATGAGTGCTGAGGCATGCAGTGGATATCGATATGTTCTTACTTCACAGATGATTTGAGTAGATGCTGAGAATATTTACTTGATGAAACACAAGTCTGAATTATTGAAAGGTTCAAGTAATTTCAGAGTGAAGTTGAAGATCGTCGTGACAAGAGGATAAAATGTCTATGATATGATCATAGAGATGAATGTCTGAGTTACGAGTTTGGCACACAATTAAGACATTGTGGAAAGTGTTTCACAATTGATACCGCCTGGAACACCACAGTGTGATGGTGTGTCCGAACATCATAACTGCACCCTATTGGATATGGTGCATACCATGATGTCTCTTATCGAATTACCACTATCGTTCATGGGTTAGGCATTAGAGACAACCGCATTCACTTTGAAAGGGGCACCACGCAATTCCGTTGAGACGACACCGTTTAGAGAAACCTAAGTTGTCGTTTCTTAAAAGTTTGGGGCTGCGACGCTTATGTGAAAAGTTTCAGGCTGATAAGCTCGAACCCAAAGTGGATAAATGCATCTTCATAGCATACCCAAAGCAGTTGGGTATACCTCCTATTTCAGATCCAGAAGCAAAGTGATTGTTTCTAGAAACGTTCCTTTCTCGAGGAAAAGTTTCTTTCGAAAGAATTGAGTGGGAGGATGGTGGAGACTTGATAAGGTTATTGAACCGTCACTTCAACTAGTGTGTAGCAGGGCACAGGAAGTTGTTCCTGTGGCACCTACACCAATTGAAGTGGAAGCTCATGATAGTGATCATGAAACTTTGGATCAAGTCACTACCAAACCTCGTAGGTCGATAAGGATGCGTACTACTTCAGAGTGGTACGTGATCCTGTCTTGGAAGTCATGTTGCTAGACAACAATGAACCTACGAGCTATGGAGAAGCGATGGTGGGCCCATATTCCGACGAATGGCTCGAGGCCATAAAATCCGAGAGAGGATCCATGTACTTGATGGTCGTAAGGCTGTTGGGTGCAGATGGATTTTAAAAGGAAGACAGACAATAATGGTAAGTGTCACCATTAAGAAAGCTCGGCTTGTCGTTAAGATGTTTTCCGACAAGTTCAAGGAGTTGACTACGATGAGACTTTCTCACTCGTAGCGATGCTAAGAGTCTGTTGGAATTGTATTAGCAGTCTTGCAGATAGGATGTCAAAACATTGTTTCCTCGAAGATTTTCTTGAGGAAAGGTTGTATGTGATACAACCAGAAGGTTTTTGTCAATCCTGAAAGATGCTAACAAGTGTGCAAAGCTCCAGCAATCCTTCTAAGGACTGGAGTAAGCATCTCGGAGTTGGAATGTACGCTTTGATGAGATGATCAAAGATTTTGGGTTTACACAAAGTTTATGAGAAACTTGTATTTCCAAAGAAGTGAGTGGGAGAACTACAACATTTCTGATAAGTATATGTGAATGACATATTGTTGATCCGAAATGATGTAAAAAATTTCTGGAAAGCATAAAGGGTTGTTTGAAAGGAGTTTTTCAAAGGAAGACCTGGATAAAGCTGCTTACATATTGGGCATCAAGATCCATAGAGATAGATCAAGACGCCCGATGATACTTTCAAAGAACGCACACCTTGACATGATTTTGAAAGAGTTCAAAATAGATCAGCAAAGAAGGAGTTCTTGGCTGTGTTACAAGGTGTGAGTATTGAGTAAGACTCAAGACCTGACCACAGCAGAAGAGAGAAAGGATGAAGGTCGTCCCCTATGCTTTAGACGTAGGCTCTACAATATGCTATGCTGTGTACCGCACATGAAGTGTGCCTTGCCATGAGTTGGTCAAGGGGTACAATAGTGATCCGGGAATGGATCACATGACAGCGGTCGAACTTATCCTTAGTATCTAGTGGACTAAGGAATTTTCTCGATTATGGAGGTGAAAAGGAGTTCGTCGTAAAGGGTTACGTTGATGCGAACTTTGACACTAATCCGGATGACTCTGAGTAGTAAACCGGATTCGTATAGTAGAGCAGTTATTTGAAATGGCTCCAAATAGCGCGTGGTAGCATCCACAAGATGACATAGATATTCGTAAAGCACACGGTTCTGAAAGGTTTAGACCCGTTGACTAATAACCTCTCTCACAAGCATAACATGATCAAACCAGAACTCATTGAGTGTTAATCACATAGTGATGTGAACTAGATTGTTGACTCTAGTAAACTCTTTGGATGTTGGTCACATGGTGATGTGACCAGTGAGTGTTAATCACATGGTGATGTGAACTAGATTACTGACTCTAGTGCAAGTGGGAGACTGTTGGAAATATGCCCTAGAGGCAATAATAAATTAGTTATTATTATATTTCCTTGTTCATGATAATCGTTTATTATCCATGCTACAATTGTATTGATAGGAAACTCAGATACATGTGTGGATACATAGACAACACCAAGTCCCTAGTAAGCCTCTAGTTGACTAGCTCGTTGATCAATAGATGGTTACGGTTTCCTGACCATGGACATTGGATGTCGTTGATAACGGGATCACATCATTAGGAGAATGATGTGATGGACAAGACCCAATCCTAAGCCTAGCACAAGATCGTGTAGTTCGTTTGCTCAGAGCTTTTCTAATGTCAAGTATCATTTCCTTAGACCATGAGATTGTGCAACTCCAGGATACCGTAGGAATGCTTTGGGTGTACCAAACGTCACAACATAACTGGGTGGCTATAAAGGTGCACTACAGGTATCTCCGAAAGTGTCTGTTGGGTTGGCACGAATCGAGACTGGGATTTGTCACTCCGTGTAAACGGAGAGGTATCTCTGGGCCCACTCGGTAGGACATCATCATAATGTGCACAATCTGACCAAGGAGTTGATCACGGGATGATGTGAGTTATGGAACGAGTAAAGAGACTTGCCGGTAACGAGATTGAACAAGGTATCGGGATACCGACGATCGAATCTCGGGCAAGTAACATACCGATAGACAAAGGGAATTGTATACGGGATTGATTGAATCCCCGACATCGTGGTTCATCCGATGAGATCATCGTGGAACATGTGGGAGCCAACATGGGTATCCAGATCCCGCTGTTGGTTATTGACCGGAGAACGTCTCGGTCATGTCTGCATGGTTCCCGAACCCGTAGGGTCTACACACTTAAGGTTCGATGACGCTAGGGTTATAGGGAATAGAGACGTGGTTACCGAATGTTGTTCGGAGTCCCGGATGAGATCCTGGACGTCACGAGGAGTTCCAGAATGGTCCGGAGGTAAAGATTTATATATGGGAAGTCCTGTTTTGGTCACCGGAAAAGTTTCGGGAGCTATCGGTAACGTACCGGGACCACCGGGAGGGTCCCAGGGGTCCACCAGGTGGGGCCACCAGCCCCAGAAGGTTGCGTGGGCCAAGTGTGGGAGGGGACCAGCTCCAGGTGGGCTAGTGCGCCCCCCCACCAAGGCCCAAGGCGCATGGGAGAGTGGGAGGGGGCAAACCCTAGGTCCAGATGGGCCTTAAGGCCCACCCTAGTGGCGCCCCCCCTCTCCTCCCCTTGGCCGCACCCTAGATGGGTTTTGGGGGCTGCCGCCACCCCTAGGGAGGGAACCCTAGATGGGGGCGCGGCCCCTCCCCTTCCCCTATATATACTTGAGGTATTTGGGGCTGCCATACATACGAGAACCTCTCTCTCTTGGCGCAGCCCTACCTCCCTTCCTCCTCCTCTCCCGCGGTGCTTGGCGAAGCCCTGCAGGATTGCCACGCTCCTCCATCACCACCACGCCGTCGTGCTGCTGCTAGATGGAGTCTTCCCCAACCTCTCCCTCTCTCCTTGCTGGATCAAGGCGTGGGAGACGTCACCGGGCTGCACGTGTGTTGAACGCGGAGGCGCCGTGGTTCGGCGCTTAGATCGGAACCAACCGCGATCTGAATCGCTACGAGTACGACTCCATCATCCGCGTTCTTGCAACGCTTCCGCATCGCGATCTACAATGGTATGTAGATGCCCTCCCCTTCCCCTTGTTGCTAGATTACTCCATAGATTGATCTTGGTGATGCGTAAAAAAATTTGAATTTCTGCTACGTTCCCCAACAGGCTCCGGTGACCGAATGGAGGGGGAAGGACACCGTGATGACGGCTCCGGTGAGCGAATGGAGGGGGAAGGACACCGTGATGACGGCTCCGGTGACCGAACGGAGTCCGGCCAGGTATATATATTAATTAATTAAGCATGTGCTGAATATAGCTAATTGATG
This sequence comes from Aegilops tauschii subsp. strangulata, assembly GCF_002575655.3. Taxonomy (NCBI): domain Eukaryota; kingdom Viridiplantae; phylum Streptophyta; class Magnoliopsida; order Poales; family Poaceae; genus Aegilops; species Aegilops tauschii. The sequence continues at coordinate 496,109,277 of NC_053039.3, forward strand.
CATTAACTGTTTTTGGTATGTACACATATTAACTCTCTTCTTTTTCTTCTTTTCTAGCCCTCCGGATCGAGCAACACTTCGGTAACGAGACGAGGCCCAAAGAGAAAGTTGCGCACGGATGAAAGGTACACGATCATCGAAATTGATCGCGCTGGCCAACCGATTGAACCCCTCCGGACCAAGCAAAAATTTAATGCTCAGTGCGGGGTTCTAGTGAGGGACATGATCCCGATCAGCATCGAGCAATGGTTGAAGCCTAAGGACAAAGACTCTCAGGTGTCTTATGTCAGCGATAGGCAGAAAGCTGATCTTTGGACCGCGCTGCAGGAAAATTTCACCTTCCCGCCAGAGGAGGATCCGGAGAATCCATTTAAAAAGCCAATGATCAAGGCTTATGCTCTTAAGAAGATGGCTGAGCTATTCAGGAGGTGGAAGAATGAGCTGAAATCATCGTTTGTCCACCAAGACAAGACTCCAGAATTCATCGGCTGATTTGAGAAGATCAAAGATCAGTGACCCAAATTTGTCACCAAAAAGAAATCTAAGAGAGCAGCGAAGATGTTACCGACAAACAAGAAAAATGCTGCAAAGAAGAAGCATCACCATCGCACGGGGTCAGGTGGCTACCTGAAAGCCCGGCCGTTGTGGGACAAGGCTGAGAATGACCTCATTGATAAAGGGATCAAACCAGAGATGCGACGCTGGCCAGACCGTTGCAGGACTTGGTTCTTCGGGGTTGGGGGAAAATTGGACCCTGTAACAGGGAAGTGCGTTTGGACCGACGAGCAGCTGAACACACCCATCGAGAAGCTTCAGGAGTATATCGAAAAGGCGCAGCAAGGGACGTTCGTTCCGGACAGAGAGAACGACGAGCTCACAGAGGCCCTCGGGAATCTTGAGCACCCCGGACGGACACGAGGCACGCCAGGCTCCCTTTCGTGGAAGGCTGGATTTCCCAACGCAGGCGGTTACAAACGCCGGGAGAGGAAGAAGAAAAAGGAGTTGACCCAACTACAGGCGCTGCACGCAAGGGTACAAGCGCTAGAGGAACGAGAGGCAGTTTGCAGCACGCGACCTGCCGAACCGACACCCGATGCTACCCCGCCATCTCAGCGGAGAAGCAGCGTGGCTTCCACGGAGCTGCTTCAGGAGCCTGTCTTCATGGCTCCTGCTAGCTATCCCGTAGATGCTATCACGGAGTCTCAGCATTGCCACCTTATGACGCAGTGGATGGAATTGAAAGTCAAGGCGGCTGTTGGCTCTGTTGCACCTCCTGAACCTGGTGCAACTTTTCACTGCCGGCCGATTCCAGAAGGATATGCTAGGGTGATGGTGGATGAAATCACAGAAGGATTTGAGGACCTCCAGCTTGACCACCCTACGGGTGAAGGGGAGACTCGGCTGGGTTCTTGTCTGAAGACTCCATGCCTATGGCGGAAGGAGCTCATCAACCTTCCGAACTGGATGCCTCCTCCTCCTCCTCCGGCGAGTCAGGGCACTCCGCCTCCTCCACCGCCCCCTCCTCCGGCGAGTGACGATCAGGGCACTCATCCTCCTTCTCCGGCGCGTGGAGGCACTCCGCCTCCTTCTTCGCCTGCGTCGGCGCGTCCGAGCAGCCACCAGCTGTTGGGGAACGTAGCGGAAATACAAAATTTTCTACGCATCACCAAGATCAATCTATGGAGTAATCTAGCAACAAGGGGAAGGGGAGTGCATCTACATACCATTGTAGATCGCGATGCGGAAGCGTTGCAAGAACGCGGATGAGGTAGTCGTACTCGTTGCGATTCAGATCGCGGCCGAATCCGATCTAAGCGCCGAACCACGGCGCCTCCGCGTTCAACACACGTGCAGCCCGGTGACGTCTCCCACGCCTTGATCCAGCAAGGAGAGAGGGAGAGGTTGGGAAGACTCCATCCAGCAGCAGCACGACGGCGTGGTGGTGGTGGAGGAGCGTGGCAATCCTGCAGGGCTTCGCCAAGCACCGCGGGAGAGGAGGAGGGAGAGAGGTAGGGCTGCGCCAAGAGAGTGACCATCTCGTGTGTATGGCAGCCCCAAATACCTCAAGTATATATTGGGGAAGGGGAGGGGCTGCGCCCCCATCTAGGGTTCCCTCCGCAGGGGTGGCGGCAACCCCCAAACCCATCTAGGGTGCGGCCAAGGGGAGGAGAGGGGGGGCGCCACTAGGGTGGGCCTTAAGGCCCATCTGGACCTAGGGTTTGCCCCCTCCCACTCTCCCATGCACCTTGGGCCTTGGTGGGGGGGCGCACCAGCCCACCTGGGGCTGGTCCCCTCCCACACTTGGCCCACGCAGCCTTCTGGGGCTGGTGGCCCCACTTGGTGGACCCCCGGGACCCTCCCGGTGGTCCCGGTACATTACCGATATCACCCGAAACTTTTCTGGTGACCAAAACAGGACTTCCCATATATAAATCTTTACCTCCGGACCATTCCGGAACTCCTCGTGACGTCCGGGATCTCATCCGGGACTCCGAACAACATTCGGTAACCACGTATATCTATTCCCTATAACCCTAGCGTCATCGAACCTTAAGTGTGTAGACCCTACGGGTTCGGGAACCATGCAGACATGACCGAGACGTTCTCCGGTCAATAACCAACAGCGGGATCTGGATACCCATGTTGGCTCCCACATGTTCCACGATGATCTCATCGGATGAACCACGATGTCGGGGATTCAATCAATCCCGTATACAATTCCCTTTGTCTATCGGTATGTTACTTGCCCGAGATTCGATCGTCGGTATCCCGATACCTTGTTCAATCTCGTTACCGGCAAGTCTCTTTACTCGTTCCGTAACTCACATCATCCCGTGATCAACTCCTTGGTCACATTGTGCACATTATGATGATGTCCTACCGAGTGGGCCCAGAGATACCTCTCCGTTTACACGGAGTGACAAATCCCAGTCTCGATTCGTGCCAACCCAACAGACACTTTCGGAGATACCTGTAGTGCACCATTATAGTCACCCAGTTACGTTGTGACGTTTGGTACACCCAAAGCATTCCTACGGTATCTGGGAGTTGCACAATCTCATGGTCTAAGGAAATGATACTTGACATTAGAAAAGCTCTTAGCAAACAAACTACACGATCTTGTGCTAGGCTTAGTATTATTGGGTCTTGTCCATCACATCATTCTCCTAATGATGTGATCCCGTTATCAACGACATCCAATGTCCATGGTCAGGAAACCGTAACCATCTATTGATCAACGAGCTAGTCAACTAGAGGCTTACTAGGGACATGGTGTTATGTATCCACACATGTATCTGAGTTTCCTATCAATACAATTCTAGCATGGATAATAAACGATTATCATGAACAAGGAAATATTATAATAACCAATTTATTATTGCCTCTAGGGCACATTTCCAACAGTCTCCCACTTGCACTAGAGTCAATAATCTAGTCCACATCACCATGTGATTAACACTCATAGGTCACATCACCATGTGACCAACATCCAAAGAGTTTACTAGAGTCAACAATCTAGTTCACATCACTATGTGATTAACACTCAATGAGTTCTGGTTTGATCATGTTATGCTTGTGACAGAGGTTATTAGTCAACGGTTCTAAACCTTTCAGAACCGTGTGCTTTACGAATATCTATGTCATCTTGTGGATGCTACCACGCGCTATTTGGAGCCATTTCAAATAACTGCTCTACTATACGAATCCGGTTTACTACACAGAGTCATCCGGATTAGTGTCAAAGTTCGCATCGATGTAACCCTTTACGACGAACTCCTTTTCACCTCCATAATCGAGAAAATTCCTTAGTCCACTAGATACTAAGGATAAGTTCGACCGCTGTCATGTGATCCATTCCCGGATCACTATTGTACCCCTTGACCAACTCATGGCAAGGCACACTTCATGTGCGGTACGCAGCATAGCATACTGTAGAGCCTACGTCTAAAGCATAGTGGACGACCTTCGTCCTTTCTCTCTCTTCTGCTGTGGTCAGGTCTTGAGTCTTGCTCAATACTCACACCTTGTAACACAGCCAAGAACTCCTTCTTTGCTGATCTATTTTGAACTCTTTCAAAATCATGTCAAGGTGTGCGTTCTTTGAAAGTATCATCAGGCGTCTTGATCTATCTCTATAGATCTTGATGCCCAATATGTAAGCAGCTTTATCTAGGTCTTCCTTTGAAAAACTCCTTTCAAACAACCCTTTATGCTTTCCAGAAATTTTTACATCATTTGGGATCAACAATATGTCATTCACATATACTTATCAGAAATGTTGTAGTGCTCCCACTCACTTCTTTTGAAATACAAGTTTCTCATAAACTTTGTATAAACCCAAAATCTTTGATCATCTCATCAAAGCGTACATTCCAACTCCGAGATGCTAACTCCAGTCCTTAGAAGGATTGCTGGAGCTTTGCACACTTGTTAGCATCTTTCAGGATTGACAAAAACCTTCTGGTTGTATCACATACAACCTTTCCTCAAGAAAATCTTCGAGGAAACAATGTTTTGACATCCTATCTGCAAGACTGCTAATACAATTCCAACAGACTCTTAGCATCGCTACAAGTGAGAAAGTCTCATCATAGTCAACTTCTTGAACTTGTCGGAAAACATCTTAACGACAAGCCGAGCTTTCTTAATGGTGACACTTACCATTATTGTCTGTCTTCCTTTTAAAATCCATCTGCACCCAACAGCCTTACGACCATCAAGTACATGGATCCTCTCTCGGATTTTATGGCCTCGAGCCATTCGTCGGAATATGGGCCCACCATCGCTTCTCCATAGCTCGTAGGTTCATTGTTGTCTAGCAACATGACTTCCAAGACAGGATCACGTACCACTCTGAAGTAGTACGCATCCTCGTCGTCCTACGAGGTTTGGTAGTGACTTGATCCGAAGTTTCATGATCACTATCATGAGCTTCCACTTCAATTGGTGTAGGTGCCACAGGAACAACTTCCTGTGCCCTGCTACACACTAGTTGAAGTGTCGGTTCAATAACCTTATCAAGTCTCCACCATCCTCCCACTCAATTCTTTCGAGAGAAACTTTTCCTCGAGAAAGGAACTGTTTCTAGAAGCAATTACTTTTGCTTCCAGATCTGAAATAGGAGGTATACCCAACTGTTTTGGGTATTCTATGAAGACGCATTTATCCGCTTTGGGATCGAGCTTATCAGCCTGAAACTTTTTCACATAAGCATCGCAGCCCCAAATTTTTAAGAAACGACAACTTAGGTTTCTCTAAACGGTGTCGTCTCAACGGAATTGTGTGGTGCCCCTTTTAAAGTGAATGCGGTTGTCTCTAATGCCTAACCCATAAACGATAGTGGTAATTCGATAAGAGACATCATGGTATGCACCATATCCAATAGGGTGCAGTTATGATGTTCGGACACACCATCACACTATGGTGTTCCAGGCGGTATTACTTGTGAAACACTTTCCACAATGTCTTAATTGTGTGCCAAACTCGTAACTCAGATACTCATCTCTATGATCATATCACAGTCATTTTATCCTCTTGTCACGACGATCTTCAACTTCACTCTGAAATTACTTGAACCTTTCAATAATTCAGACTTGTGTTTCATCAAGTAAATACACTCAGCATCTACTCAAATCATCTGTGAAGTAAGAACATAACGATATCCACTGCATGCCTCAGCACTCATTGGACTGCATACATCAAAATGTATTACTTCCAACAAGTTGCTCTCTTGTTCCATCTTATTGAAAACGAGGCCTTTCAGTCATCTTGCCCATGTGGTATGCTTTGCATGTCTCAAGTGATTCAATAATCAAGTGAGTCCAAACGATCCATCTGCATGGAGTTTCTTCATGCATATATACCAATAGACATGGTTCGCATGTCTCAATCTTTTCAAAAACGAGTGATTCGAAAGATCCATCTACATGGAGCTTCTTCATGCGTTCTATACCAATATGACTCAAATGGCAGTGCCACAAGTATGTGGTACTATCATTACTATTTTATATCTTTTGGCACGAACATGTGTATCACTGCGATCGAGATTCATTTTAGGTGCAAGACCATTGAAGGTATTATTCAAATAAACAGAGTAACCATTATTCTCCTTAAATGAATAACCGTATTGCGATAAACATAATCCTATCATGCTCAACGCAAACACCAAATCTCGATGGTAGAGGGAGCATGCGATGCTTGATCACATCAACCTTGGAAACACTTCCAACACATATCGTCATCTCACCTTTAGCTAGTCTCCGTTTATTCCGCAGCTTTTATTTCGAGTTACTAACACTTAGCAACCGAACCGGTATCTAATACCCTGGTGCTGCTAGGAGTACTAGTAAAGTACACATTCATATAACATATATCCAATATACTTCTGTCGACCTTGCCTGCCTTCTCATCTACCAAGTATCTAGGGTAGTACTGCTTCAGTGACCGTTCCCCTCATTACAGAAGCACTTAGTCTTGGGTTTGGGTTCAACCTTGGGATTCTTCACTAGAGCAGCAAACGATTTGCTGTTTCATGAAGTATCCCTTTTGCCCTTGCCCTTCTAGAAACTAGTGGTTTTACTAACCATGAACAATTGATGCTCCTTCTTGATTTCTACTTTCGCGGTGTCAAACATCGCGAGTTGCTCAAGGATCATCATATCTATCCCTGATATGTTATAGTTCATCACGAAGCTCTAATAGCTTGGTGGCAGTGACTATGGAGAACCATCACTATCTCATCTGGAAGTCTGACTCCCACTCGATTCAAGCGATTGTTGTACTCAGACAATCTGAGCACATGCTCAACGATTGAGCTTTTTTCCCTTAGTTTGCAGGCTTAAGAAACTTGTCAGAGGTCTCATACCTCTTGACGTGGGCACTAGTCTGAAATCCCAATTTCAGTCTTCGGAACATCTCATATGTTCTGCGACGTTTCAAAACCGTCTTTGGTGCCACAATTCTAAACCGTTAGCATTACGCACTGAACTATCACGTAGTCATCAAAACGTGTATGTCAGATGTTTCGCAACATCTACAGACGACGCTGAGGTTCAGCACACCGAGCGGTGCATTAAGGACATAAGCCTTCTGTGCAGCAATGAGGACACTCCTCAGTTTACGGACCCAGTCCGCATAATTGCTACTACCAACTTTCAACTAAATTTTCCCTAGGAACATATCTTAAATAGTAGAACTAAAGCGTATGACATAATTTGCAAAGACCTTTTGACTATGTTCATGGTAATTAAGTTCATCTGATTAATGAACTCCCACTCAGATAGACATCCCTCTAGTCATCTAAGTGATACATGATCCGAGTCAAACTAGGCCGTGTCCGATCATCACGTGAGACGGACTAGTCATCATCGGTGAACATCTCCATGTTGATCGTATCTACTATACGACTCATGTTCGACCTTTCGGTCTCTTGTGTTCGGAGGCCATGTCTGTACATGCTAGGCTCGTCAAGTCAACCTAACTGTTTCGCATGTGTTCCGAGGCCATGTCTGTACATGCTAGGCTCGTCAACACCCGTTGTATTCGAACGTTAGAATCTATCACACCCGATCATCACGTGGTGCTTCGAAACAACGAACCTTCGCAGCGGTGCACAGTTAGGGGGAACACGTCTCTTGAAATTTTAGTGAGGGATCATCTTACTTACTACCGTCGTTCTAAGCAAATAAGATGCAAAACATGATAAACATCACATGCAATCAAATAGTGACATGATATGGCCAATATCATTTTGCTCCTTTGATCTCCATCTTCGGGGCACCATGATCATCTTCGTCACCGGCATGACACCATGATCTCCATCATCAAGATCTCCATCATTGTGTCTTCATGAAGTTGTCACGCCAACGATTACTTCTACTTCTATGGCTAACGCGTTTAGCAATAAAGTAAAGTAATTTACATGGCGTTATTCAATGACACGCAGGTCATACAAAAATAAAGACAACTCCTATGGCTCCTGCCGGTTGTCATACTCATCGACATGCAAGTCGTGATTCCTATTACAAGAATATGATCAATCTCATACATCACATATATCATTCATCACATCTTCTGGCCATATCACATCACATAGCACATGCTGCAAAAACAAGTTAGACGTCCTCTAATTGTTGTTGCAAGTTTTTACGTGGCTTGTATAGGTTTCTAGCAAGAACGTTTCTTACCTACGTAAAACCACAACGTGATATGCCAATTTCTATTTACCCTTCATAAGGACCCTTTTCATCGAATCCGTTCCGACTAAAGTGGGAGAGACAGGCACCCGCTAGCCACCTTATGCAACTAGTGCATGTCAGTCGGTGGAACCTGTCTCACGTAAGCGTACGTGTAAGGTCGGTCCGGGCCGCTTCATCCCACAATGCCGCCGAAACAAGATAAGACTAGTAGCGGCAAGAAGAATTGGCAACATCAACGCCCACAACTGCTTTGTGTTCTACTCGTGCATAGAAACTACGCATAGACCTAGCTCATGATGCCACTGTTGGGGAACGTAGCGGAAATACAAAATTTTCTACGCATCACCAAGATCAATCTATGGAGTAATCTAGCAACGAGGGGAAGGGGAGTGCATCTACATACCATTGTAGATCGCGATGCGGAAGCGTTGCAAGAACGCGGATGAGGTAGTCGTACTCATTGCGATTCAGATCACGGCCGAATCTGATCTAAGCGCCGAACCACGGCGCCTCCGCGTTCAACACACGTGCAGCCCGGTGACGTCTCCCACGCCTTGATCCAGCAAGGAGAGAGGGAGAGGTTGGGGAAGACTCCGTCCAGCAGCAGCACGACGGCGTGGTGGTGGTGGAGGAGCATGGCAATCCTGCAGGGCTTCGCCAAGCACCGCGGGAGAGGAGGAGGGAGAGAGGTAGGGCTGCGGCAAGAGAGAGACCATCTCGTGTGTATGGCAGCCCCAAATACCTCAAGTATATATAGGGGAAGGGGAGGGGCTGCGCCCCCATCTAGGGTTCCCTCCCCAGGGGTGGCGACAGCCCCCAAACCCATCTAGGGTGCGGCCAAGGGGAGGAGAGGGGGGGGGGCGCCACTAGGGTGGGCCTTAAGGCCCATCTGGACCTAGGGTTTGCCCCCTCCCACTCTCCCATGCACCTTGGGCCTTGGTGGGGGGGGGGGGGGCGTACCAGCCCACCTGGGGCTGGTCCCCTCCCACACTTGGCCCACGCAGCCTTCTGGGGCTGGTGGCCCCACTTGGTGGACCCTCGGGACCCTCCCGGTGGTCCCAGTACATTACCGATATCACCCGAAACTTTTCCGGTGACCAAAACAGGACTTCCCATATATAAATCTTTACCTCCGGACCATTCCGGAACTCCTCGTGATGTCCGGGATCTCATCCGGGACTCCGAACAACATTCGGTAACCACGTATATCTATTCCCTATAACCCTAGCGTCATCGAACCTTAAGTGTGTAGATCCTACGGGTTCGGGAACCATGCAGACATGACCGAGACGTTCTCCGGTCAATAACCAACAGCGGGATCTGGATACCCATGTTGGCTCCCACATGTTCCACGATGATCTCATCGGATGAACCACGATGTCGGGGATTCAATCAATCCCGTATACAATTCCCTTTGTCTATCGGTATGTTACTTGCCCGAGATTCGATCGTCGGTATCCCGATACCTTGTTCAATCTCGTTATCGGCAAGTCTCTTTACTCGTTCCGTAACTCACATCATCCCGTGATCAACTCCTTGGTCACATTGTGCACATTATGATGATGTCCTACCGAGTGGGCCCAGAGATACCTCTCCGTTTACACGGAGTGACAAATCCCAGTCTCGATTCGTGCCAACCCAACAGACACTTTCGGAGATACCTGTAGTGCACCTTTATAGTCACCCAGTTACGTTGTGACGTTTTGTACACCCAAAGCATTCCTACGGTATCCGGGAGTTGCACAATCTCATGGTCTAAGGAAATGATACTTGACATTAGAAAAGCTCTTAGCAAACGAACTACACGATCTTGTGCTAGGCTTAGGATTGGGTCTTGTCCATCACATCATTCTCCTAATGATGTGATCCCGTTATCAACGACATCCAATGTCCATGGTCAGGAAACCATAACCATCTATTGATCAACGAGCTAGTCAACTAGAGGCTTACTAGGGACATGGTATTATGTATCCACACATGTATCTGAGTTTCCTATCAATACAATTCTAGCATGGATAATAAACGATTATCATGAACAAGGAAATATAATAATAACCAATTTATTATTGCCTCTAAGGCATATTTCCAACACCAGCCTCCTCCTTCTCCGCCTCGCCAGCAAGGGCGGAAGAGACCCGCCGCCGCCCCGCCTGCTCCGGCGCGTCGTAGTCCTTCTCCTCCGCCTCGTAAGCAAGCACGAAAGAAGACAGCCGCAGCCGCTCCGTCTGCTCCGGTGTCTAGCACTACAGCCAGAGGCGGAAGGCAATACAGATACGGTCCACCTCTCAAGCCTCTAGAGAAGTTACCGTACGAGATGACCGTGGAAGAAAACAAGAAGATCGTGCAAAAAGAAGTGAAGGACTTCTTTGAAGGGGCGAAAGCAGAGAGACATCCACCTCCGGAGGAGAAGGTAGATCCGGTGAAAGCAAAGCGCACTATCGATGCCCTGAGGAAACCACCAAAGTCTCCGCCGAAAACCAACTATGAGCGCATTACTGAAAAGGCATATCTCGAAGCGGAGCGGTCGGGAAGTACTGTAAGTGAACAAAGGTTAAAAGAACGACGAGCAGCTGGGAAAAAAATTGCCCAACTCGACGAACAAGCGAACCAATCGTGCCCCCCGCTCAATGTGTCTAGCGACATCGTCGCTAATGCTTCGGGGATGGTGCCCGGTTATAGCAATCTTGGAGATTACCTACCCGACAATGTACATTATGATTTCTTGGAGGTGGACGAACACAGATACGAGTACGGGAAGCCTCTCATCAAAGATGAAAAATCTCTAACAACGATGATGCAAAGATTCCATAATTGGTACATGAAAACCTGCAGAGAGTCTGGGGGGATGAATACTTTGTATCTGAGAGTTAAAGAGGAGCACGACCTCGTTGGAATTGATCTGTTGCATGTTCCATTTGAGGAGTTCTTCCAGTTCTTCAATCAAAAGGCCCTCGATAAACTAACGGTCACTTGCTACTGTCTGTAACTACTACTTCTGTCATTAAGTCTCTATTTATAGCTCAGCTCTTTCATTGCATGTATTTATAATTATCCTCACTATATTATGCAGACTGAAGATCGTCGAGTGCAGAAAAGCAGAAATGTATGATATTGGGTTCATTAACACAAATCTCATAGATGAATTTCAGGTTAAAAAGAGCGCCGAAGAGGCCGAGGCCAACTTGCTCAAATCATTGTTAATAAATCAAAACAAAGATTTAATACTCTTTCCTTACAACTTCAAGTGAGTGTTACTGTCGTGTGCATATTCGGTTTCCCTTATTACTCGAGCGAGGTTATAGTAATGTAATTGATGAGTTATGCATGCGTGCGCAGCTTCCACTATATTCTCCTGGAGATTAAGCTTGAGCGGGGACTAGTAACCGTCTTAGACTCGAGACGAAAAGATCCCGAGACCTATACGGACATGACTAAAATTCTCAACAAGTAAGTTCAATCGATCATTATCGCACCATATCGGCAACTTTTTGTTCATTTCCTGATATCTCAAGTAATAATTATTTTCTTTGTCTTGCAGGGTTTGGAAACAGTTCACCGCAGAAGCTCCGGGACTGGCGAAGGAGCTGCGATATACATACCCGAAAGTAAGTACTACTAGCTAGCTAGTTGCGCGCATCTCCCGTTGATTCTAGCTACTTTCATCAATGCCATTTATAATGCTTTATTATCAGTTTGATTGACCTCTATTTCTCGTAAAGTGCTTGTGGCAGGAACAAGGGAATGATTACTATGGATACTACGTGTGCGAGTTCATCTACAACGCGACTTTGAAAAATAAGCGGGGCTACTCTAAAAGACAATATGAAGTGCGTAAGCAATAATATTCACAATTTCATTTTATTACACCATCATTTCTGTTGAGTTTCATTCATATATATGTATTAACCCCCCTTCTTCAAATTAGACGTGGCAGATGCGGAATGAACTCCTACCACAAGATCGCATGAAAGCAATTCAAGAGGAATTGGCGGGATTCTTTCTTGACCACGTCATCAATAAAGCCGGAGAATACCATGTGGAAGTTGAGTTCAAATGCTAGGGGATTGTAAGAGATCTTACATATTGTATATGTATGTAGCCAGTAGCGTCGGATAGATAATACGAAAACTTGTTGTTCGACCAATCTCTCGGAGAAGGAGAGGTCGATCACTTCTCTCAATATGCATGACAAACTTCTGTACTTAATGGTTTCCTTCATTTTCTTACTAGCTAGCGTGTCGAGGGCCTCTCTATGTATAGTACGTAGAATCGACCAAGCACGGAGATAAGAGAGGACACTTCTCTCTATTAATTAATTAGCTACCTAACACAATATATGAAACACCTTAATTAACCATACAAAACCCCCAAATCCAACCCCCCTTTCAGAAAAAAAACAAAAACCCTAGCTCCTGAATAGCTGACGCGTGGATGCCTATTGGTCCCGGTTGGTGCCACCAACCGGGACTAAAAGGCCTCCTGCCTGAGCTCGTAGCACCGGCCACGTGGAGGCCCATCTGTCCCGGTTAGTATAAGAACCGGGACTAAAGGCCTAGGCATTAGTAACGATCCTTTAGTCCTGGTTCCTCAGCCGGGATAGATGGGCCTTATGAACCGGGACAAATGGCCCTTTTTCTATTAGTGTTTGTTCTTCAATCACCTTATCTCATGCGTCGTCACGCAGGTTGTATGGCAAGTTCAGCACCCTAGCCCACAACTGTAGCCTGTAAATTTCACCTTGTCTGGCCGCACGTGGTTCTCAAATTAGGCTAAGATCACCGCGTGCTTACTCACGTGCCATGGGGATCATATACAGATCCGATCATAGTCACTTCGATTCAAATTCAGCCATGAACATGTTTTCCCACTTGCATCGGAATTGAAGCCCTCTGGGATTCCCCATGCCTGCCGTAGAGCGTTGGCGATGGTCTGAATGTGAAACAACTTGCGGTACAGTACAATACCTTTCCTACCAACAGCCACTTCGCCGGCACGCCTTCCTGTCAAATGACCAACGGCGTAGCCTCCTAATCCGTTATGCCGAGCTTCCCAAGGGCCTCCTCCAGATGAGCCCTAGCGTTTTCGAGCGAGTCAGGATCCGCCATTGTTTTTCCTTGGTCGAACAAAGCCATCTTTCCCTCGAATGGAAGTGTCCCGCCGATCCGATTGACGAGCTCTGCCAGCTTCCACTCGCCCCACCGACGCCTGTGGGTGTTTTAGGTTTCGGGGAAAAAAGACAAAACCATGTACCATTGGAGGTTCGTTCCACTATAGAGTAGTACTACTAATTTAGCAGTGTTCTCTTGTCACCCTAACTCGGTACCATCTCTATTTCGTAAAGCGCTACATGCACAACCTCCCTTTCTCATTCCTCCCGTTTCGATGACTCAGATGAATTCAATGGGATGGAAACATGTAGTTGCAACTAGTATTTGTTTATGGTTCATGATGCAACCAGCTATACATGTTTTTTTAGAGAAACCAGCTATACATGTGTTTTTTAACATAGTACACACACAAGCGCTCATACAAACGCGCATACACTCACCCCTATGAACGCACACACGCACAACGTACCCCTATGAGCACCTTCGAGAGACTGAGCTGGCATATCATCTTGAGATTTACGAAGCCACCGTAGGCGCCTCGTCGTTGATGGGAACGTCTCCTCCCATCGAAAGCACATCACCGGAAATCCTGAAATAAATCCAGGAATAATGCGAGCACCAGGACTTGAACACTGATGGGCTGGGGATACCACTGTCCCTCTAGCCATCCAATCACATGTTGGTTCATAATCTCCAATACCTCTTTTCTTTTGCTAAAGGTTGTCTGCTGAGATTTGATTTGAGGTGCACGAATCACACCGCGAACAAACGGCGCGCTTGAGGATTCTATTGCAAATGGTCCTACCGCATAAAAGAAAGAACCAACCATAGGTGCAATTCCGATAGGGCCACAAGACATTTCCGAAACCATATTTTTCTAATCTACAACTTATCATGTTGCTAACGTCGGGCGTAAATTTGCGTGGCAAGGGTGGACATGCAACTGGGATGGACGGGTTATGTGTGCAGGGTGGACATGAAAGTAGGCCGGGTAACAAAAAGTTATGTGTCACGAGTGGACATACCACTGGGTTGAGAGGTGAGTTGTGGGTTGAGGATGGACACGTAACTGGGTTGGGGCGAGTTCTCGAAGGTAAACATGCAAGTGGGTCGTTTAAGTTTAGGTTAAGGGCGGACATGCAACTAGGTCGGGGCGAGTCGCGTCTCGGTGGTGGACATGCAACTGGGTCGGTTGAGTTTCGGGTCAATGGTGAACATGCAACTGGGTTGGGGCAAGTTGAGTATCGAGGGTGGACATGCGACTAGGTCATTTGAGTTTTGGAGCCGAGAGTGGACATGCAACTGGGTCGGGCGCGAGTTGTGTTTTGAGGGTGGAGATGCAACAGGATCGATTAAGTGTCAGGTCAAGGATGGACATCCAACCAGGCCAGGGTGAGTTGTGTGTTGACGATGGACATGCAACCGTGTCATTTGAGTTATTGAGTCAAGAGTGGCCACGTGGTTGGGTCCAGGTGACTTGCGTATCGACGGTGGATATGTAACTGGGTCGTTTGAATTTTTGAATCGAGAGTGAGCATGCAATTGGTTCAGGACGAGTCACATTTCGAAGGTGGAGATGCAACTGGGTCGGCCTAGTGGGTAGGAAGTCGGGCAAGTTTCGTGACGAGAGTGAACATACAACTAGGTCGGGTCTGGAATAATTTGTGTGTCGACGATGGACATGCAACTGCGTCGGGTCAGGATAAGTTGCATTTCGAGGGTTGAATTAAAACTAGATCGGACCGGGGATAAGTTGCGTGTCAAGGATGGTCATGGTCAAAGATAAGTTGTGTATCAAAGATGGGCATGCAACTGGATCAAGTGGGACAAGTTGTGTGTCGTGGATGAACATGCTATTGTGTTACAACGAAATAAAAGTATCCATGTTGGTAGTGAAATTACAATGTTACTAGTTGATTAATGAGTTTGCACGAAAAAATCAGTCTTTTGATTATGTAGTGCTTTAGATGTGCACAAAAGACTGGATTTTTGACTCGTGTTGTGCTTTAGCAATAACTAAAATGATCTATGTGAGATTTACCAAAACTGCAAAAAAAGAGAAACTCAAACTACTATATATAGAAAGATATACTATGCGATTATTGGAGCTTTGCTACACACACGGAAATATTTCACCGACGTTTACATGGCATGTTACATGTGGAAATGTGATTGGAAAGGAGAGGTGAAGCCATGAAAATCCGGGGGGGGGGGGGGGGGGGGGGAATTTAATAATAAGATGGAAGGGGTCCGTTGCAACCCCGTAAAGATCCGTGCGTGTAGAATTTTCACGATTATTAGTCCATTATTTCCCGTCTCTCGAATAAAAATGTCCAATCTTAATACGATAGAAGATACGTACCTAAAATAAAATGTTAGTAATGGAGTATTTGCATGCACATGCCACGCATACATAAGCACCGCCTTTATTTATGTTTCCTGGCGAATTAAAACTAACAAACTCTCTATAAAAAGAGGTGAACACCTTGCGCCGCCTCTTTTGACTAGGCAAGCTTAGGGGTGGGCATATAACCCGAAAACCGATTTACCGAACCGATTTAACTTGGACCGAAGCCGAACTGACCGAAACCGAAACCTTCGGTACAAAGCTCGGTTAGCAATTCTAGAAAACCGAATTAAGTTTGGTGAATTCTGTCTGTACCCTCGGTCCACCGAACAGACCAAAGCACCGACGCCCTACACCTAATTCCTATCCTGAGTCCTACGGTCTACTCTTAGTCTCTTACCTCCTAATTTCCTCAAGTAGGCAAGTCTGCTCAATCTATCCCGTTGCCGCCGCCGTGAGCTTTGCTGTTTGATTCTCCGCCTCCTCGCTTCCCAATCCCCATCCCAATTCCCATCGCATCGCATCCCCAAATTTCCGGCCCTTCCCATCGTTCCCGTCGTGGTATATAAAGGATGTGGCGGCCGCCCCGTTAGCGATTTACTCACCGGAGAAGAGGATCTCCGAACCCTAGTAGGTTCGCCGGAGAGGGATCCATAGGAACACCGCCGGCAGCAGAGTTTGCTGCGCGGCCGTCCTCCTGATTCACCGCACCTGAACAACAATGACCCTATTACCCACTGTAATATCTGTTTCCTGATTTAATTGATTCAAGCTTCATCAATCTGATTGCGTAGTTCTCTTAGAAAACAATACATAGCTGATACCATTCACGTCAGGTCATTTTGTTGCATATTTGGCTGAACTTTTCTGTATCTGATCTTCGGAATTTTGTACGAGTGTGAAAGCCTTGCAGCCAAAACTAAAACTACAGGGATCTTATGTACGTAGTTCACATTCCTAGTTGTCTTTGATACTAACAGCAAGAACTAGTTGTCGTTTATCAAGTTGGTTGTGTTGCCTTTGTCCCTTCCAATCACTAACTTGCCGATGGTGACACACACACACACACATGAACTGGTTGGTCAAGGGAGAAAAACAGAGCAACGGTTCAGAAAAAGCAGAGGAGTGCACACAGTCTGGTTTCACTCATCTGTTAAGATCTTCAACGGTTATTATTTCCATCTTGGTAAACTGATGAGAGATTTCTTAGTTAGATATCAACTACAGAACTAGCATGCCATGTATTTGTATTCACTGTATTAATAGGACCTTGCTGTTGTGATTCATGTAATAATTATTTCCATCTTGGTAAACTGATGAGAGATTTCTTAGTTATATATCAACTACAGAACTAGCATGCCATGAATTTGTATTCACTGTATTAATAGGACCTTGCTGTTGTGATTCATGTAATAAATACGGAGTACAAATCACATGTAGATTTTATTTTATTAATTAAATAACACAAAATTCTTGTGACCATTACTGCTTACTGCCACCCGCTTCAATATTTTCATGAGGGAATCGTTGTTGATTGATGCTACTTTGTTTGATTGTAGATGTCCTCCGAGCCTCATGAGATCATTATGGCAGACGCTTCTGCGCCCACTTTCACTATGACAGTTGGTTGTACAGTATCTCTGGACAAGGCGAAGGCTAGTGGCAGTGGTATCGATGGTGAGGTGCAAGCAGCACAAACAGAGAAGAGGGATGATGGGAAAGCTGAAGTTGTTGATGTTGAAAAGAAAGATCGGAGAAGGCAGATGGCTTCGAGATCAGAGATGTGGAACCACTTTGAAAAGGTCATTATGAATGGTGTATTGCAGAAGGGAAAATGCAACTACTGCAAGATTGACATCAACGCTCATCCCGTCATCAATGGTACATCAACTTTGCGCAAACATTTTAATATTTGCAAGCGTAATCCCCATAGGAATATTGGTGATGATAAGCAAGATGTGCTGCAAGTTAATCAGGGTGATAGTGTACATTCTTGGAAATTTGATCCTGATGCTATTAGGGCCGCTTTTGCTGAAATGATAATAGAAGATGAGCTCCCATTTGCATTTGGTGAAAAATCTGGGTTTAAAAAGTTCATGTCTAAAGCTTGCCCACGTTTCTCAGTTCCATCTAGGAGAACATGCACTAGGGATGTTGTTCGCGCATATTTTGAACAAAAGGCTAAACTGAAAATTTTCTTTAAAGAACAATGTGAAAGAGTGTGTCTCACAACTGATGGTTGGACTTCTCAACAAAAAGATAGCTACATGACTGTTACTGCCCACTTCATTTGTAAGGAATGGAAACTCCACAAGAAAGTCATTAGCTTTTTCAAGGTTAAGGGTCATAAAGGAGATGATATTGGGAAACACTTGCAGAAAACTTTGATCGATTGGGGGATAGAGAAGGTCATGACCATTACTATTGATAATGCTAGTAACAATGATGGTGGTATTGGTTAGAAAAAGGAACTGAATAAAGCTAAGACTTGCATAGCTGGAGGCAAGTTTCTCCACATGAGGTGTGCTGCCCACATTGTCAACTTAATAGTTACAAATGGTCTAAAAGAAGTTGATACTTCAATCAAGCGTGTGCGTGCAGCTGTTAGATATGTCAGAAATAGCCCAAGTAGGTTGACTAAGTTCAAAGAATGTGCAGACCTTGAGAAGGTTAACACCAAGGCCTTCTTGATTCTTGATGTGAGCACTAGGTGGAACTCGACGTACTATATGTTGAAGGCTGCTGTTAGCTATGAGAAAGTTTTTGCAAGGTATGCAGATGAAGATCCTTACTTTGCAATTGATCTACTTACTGATAAAGGTAAGGAGAAGGGTGTTGGAGTTCCAGATGAGCAGGACTGGGAGAATGTCAAGAAGATGGCAGAATTTCTTGCTCATTTTGCGGATCTAACAACTCGTGTTTCTGCCTCATTGTATGTGACTGCTAATAGCTTTTTCCATGAGATTGGTGAGGTGAATATGTTAGTGAAAAGTTGGATGGAAAGTGGGAATGGTTTGCAAATTGCAATGGCAGAGAGGATGATGGATAAGTCTGATAAATATTGGGGAAATTGGCATGAGCTCGATACCAGCAAAAAGGGGAAGGAAAAGGAGAACTTCAACTTGCTGATTTTCATTGCAACGGCACTTAATCCAAGGTAAAAAAATTACAAGTATTATAATCTACCATTCTTCATTAGGCAGTGCTTTCTTATGTCGCCACAACACAAATTAAAGTTTAACTTTCTTGTTGTATCGCAGGTACAAGCTTACAGAATACACACAATTTGCCATTTTAGAAGTGTATGGAGAGGAGAAAGGGCCTAAGGTGTGGGCTGCAGTCAGTACGTGTCTTCGAGATTTGTTCGAGGAATATAGGATGATGTATGCTCCAAATGTTGCATCACCTCTAAGTAGTGCTTCTCAGGAAGTTGAATCAACTGGAGGGCGTGCAAGCATGATGAGATCCGTGATTGCCAAAAAAATGAGGCTGAACAGTGGTGGTAGCAGCAGCAGCAAGTCTGGGCTGGACAAGTTTCTTGCTGAGGAGTCTAAAGATGATGGCCCAAAATTTGACATATTAGATTGGTGGAAGGTTAACTCATCTAGGTTTCCTATATTGGCATGCTTGGCACGGGATGTTTTGGCAGTCCCCATCTCGACTGTTGCATCCGAGTCTGCGTTCTCTACTGGTGGGCGTATTCTCGATGAATTCAGATCTTCTCTGACTCCATTCATGGTTGAAGCCCTTGTGTGCACTCAGGATTGGCTTCGATATGGTACTCATGTCAGCATAGTAGAGAACACTGAAGAATTGACCAAGCTTGAACAAGGTAACCTGATTTAATTAATCTTGCATTATGTAATATGTGTTCATTTGCTGTTATATAATGCTTGCTTCCACCATTGTTGTTTTCAGAGTTAATTGCCGAATATAAGGAGAAAGTGAAGCTCCAAAGCAATGCCAAGCCTCCCACCACCGCAAAGCCTACTTAAGGATTGGTGAGCTTCCACTTCTGAGCTATAAGAATTCGTGTTGCTGCTTCAATTCAGATCGATATCGTAATATATTTATGTTTCTATCTATGGACTACTCAACTGAATTATTGTTCATATTCCCGATATTCTTTTTGGTTGGTTGCGGTTCTGAATAAACTACTGCTAGCCGCTGGAGCAGACGAAATAAAGCTTGAAGTTTAGAAGTTCGAAAATTGTAGCTATACTGCTACTGTACGCTGCCTGTTGCGTTTAATTTAGGTTCTAAATTTAAGTCTTGAGAACTAAGTGTGTGTGCCAGTCAAAATTTACCAGTTGTGTCCTGTTTTGAGACTCAATTCGTGTGTCTGCTAAACTACTATTGGATGGTAATTATATGATCATGTCATATCTGTGCTACGTCTGCAGCGTGCTGTTATATTTGGTCACTTGTTTGCTCTTCCTGATTGTTAAGCAAAGATGGGAAATGGATTTAGTTTTGGCAAGAAGGAACTGGAGAATCGTGTAGCGTTTCCTGCACTTATTAAATAATCAAGGTTGTTCGGTGTGCAGCGATTCCTGCCATTATTAAATGTTCAGGGCAGATCGATGTGCAAGTGCAAGTGTGCAACGATTCCTGCCATTATTAAATGTTCAGTCAGAACCGATGACCGGACTGAAATCTTAGTGCGGTCATTCATCGGTTTGTGCTCTTTCCATTGACCGATCGGTCAGCGATTTTGGACAACCGAAATTTTTGAAAGACCGAAGCACCGACCCGAACGGTTCGGGGGAACCGAACGCCCAGCCCTAGGCAAGCTATCGCTAGGGCACCATGGAGAAGGCGGCGGGGCGCCCAAGCAAGAAGGCTCGCAGGACATCTGCCGACTCCGGCGGCCTAGCGGCGCTCGCCCTCCGCCTCTCCAACAAGTTCTCGGACAGCAAGGAGCACGAGGACCAGAACATCATGTTCTCGCCGCTGTCCATCTACACCGCCTTGGGCCTCCTGGCGGCCGGCGCTCGGGGCGACACCCTGGACGAGATCCTCGCCGTGCTCGGCGCGACGTCGCGGGACGAGGTCGCGGGGGTCATGCGACTAGTGTCCAAGCACGCCCTCGCCGCCGATGATCCGTCCGGTCCGCTGGTCATTACATCCGCGTGCAGCGTGTGGTGCCACAAAGATCTGCCGCTGAAGCCGGCCTACCGGAAGGCCGCCGTCAAGTACTACAAGGCGGACGCACGCGCCGTCGACTTTGTGAGGAAGGTCAGGACAATACTTCTTCGGCGATGCCATCGATCTGTATCATATGTTTGTGGCTTCCAAATTTCATGTTTCAACTTTCAACCCTGGTCGATCTGTCTCCTGATGCATGCAGCCGGAGGATGCGAGGAAGGAGATCAACAGGTGGGTCGCCAAGGCCACGAAGAAGCTCATTATAATTACCTCCGTCCTACCACGGGGCTCAGTGCACCGCGACACCAGGCTCGTGCTCACCAATGCCATCTACTTCAAGGGCAAGTGGGACAACGCCTTCAGCAAGAGCCGCACCAGAGACCACACGTTCCACCGCCTCGACGGCAGCACCGTCCAGGTGCCATTCATGGAGGGAAGCAGCCGCGACAAGTACTTCGTGGCCGACCGTGACGGGTTCAAGGTGCTCAAGCTCCCGTACAAGAAGGCGGCCAAGAGCGGCGGCGGTGCGCGGTACTCGATGTGCATCTTCCTCCCGACGGCACGAGACGGGCTGCGTAGCCTTGCAGACAAGATGGCGTCTGGCACGCCAGGGTTCCTGTTCGACAACCTGCCCAATTGGTCAAGTGAGGTGAAGCTCCGGCTACCCAAGTTCAAGCTGTCCTTCTTCTGCAGCATGAAGAAAGTTCTCAAGGGCTTGGGGCTCCGGGCGGCGTTCAGCGAGGGGGCCGATCTGTCTGACATGGTGGAGGAGGACTCAAGTGGAAACACTGTGCGGCTGCGGGTAGACGATGTGTTCCACAGGGCGGTTGTGGAAGTGAACGAGGAAGGCACCGAGGCGGCTGCATCCACCGCCATGACCTTGGTATTTTTATGCGCCTCCGAGCCCGTTGATTTCGTCGCCGACCATCCATTTGCCTTCTATATAGTGGAGGAGGTTTCCCGTTCGGTGGTCTTCGCCGGCCACGTCCTCGACCCTTCTGAAACCGAGTAAAAGCTATCATGTGTTGAAGATAGATACATGAGCACTTTTGAATTGGCACCATAGATCTACTACGCAGTTTTTTTCCGTTCATTTTAGACAAGACAACTTTTTTCAACAAGATTTTCAACATAAATATTCAGATATATGATCATACTATTTTGATCATAATATTTGCAAAATAAATGTTCTTACGAAAAACAGAGATATCTTCTAGCATTCTTTATCGAATACTAGTATGTGTTTGCTGATATGGAATTTTCTGATGGAAAAAGGTCATTGTAGTTAGTTGTCTGGTTTCATGCTTATGTTAGAATAAACCTTAGGCATACCGTTGGTCATCCGAGGACCAAGCAATCACATGAGCACGACACCGAGATTTGTTAACAAGGTTCACTGATATGGCTACATCCCCGGGGCCTGACTATGGGCGCTCCTCCCCGTGACACTGTTACAATACCGCACCCGGTCGCCCTGGACGCCGGTACATGCCGCCGGCTTCCCCTGCATTCCGGTGCTATTATGTTGGCATAGGTTACATCGTGTGTCTACCCCGCTATATATGAGAGGTCTAGGATACAAGTGTCCTACTTGGACACGTCTCCGTATCATATCTAAACACAATACAACTACAAGTCCAACTATAACCTACCTTGTACACAATATTCGACACAACTCTAACAAACTCCACCTTGGCGAATATTCTCCACCACCTTGAATTCGTCAATGCATCAAACTTCCATGTACATTGGACTTGAGCTTATCCCGTGAGTACCGCTGCTACTCCAAAGACTTCATGTGACTCCACCTGCAACTTGTAGTCCCTTCTTTTCTTGACCACAGTCAACACTCAAGCAAAATTAAGTTCCTTGTTACTCTAGTTTGTGCTCCCAACTTTCAGAGTATCAGTCCAACGCCATCACATACTGATCACTGACCTGCGTGAAAATAAACAACTCACATATTGGGCGTCACACGTAAGAGTTACCTGAACTTAACATTACCGCTCCTTTCTTGACCGTCTGTCTGAAACTTGAAGGAATTTCACCATTGCTTGTAGTCATCCCGAGTCAAATTCGCAGTTGCCTCACCACATGTATGACCACCAGAGCCCTGGCCCGTCTCCATGTCCCGTGCTAACCGCACGCCTCGCCGCTATGACCGCGTCGAGCCTCCGCTGTCCCGGTCGAGTCTCAAGGGTCGCGAACCCACACCACTCAACCCCCACTGCAGAGTACCACCGATCATCACCGACCGATGACGAGTTTCATGCTTCCATCAGACCACTGGGCTCCAGTCCGAATTACGTGTCACTCGCTTTCCCCCCTTGCTGAATAGGCTTTGATTCCCTGGATCCTTACACCGTAGCCCCTCAATCCAGCTCCACCTTCAACATGACTTCATGGTAGATGACCAGTCCACCCCCACGCCTCGTCGACTTCAAGCTCCGTGTGTACATCACCTTGAATCAACCTCGCACCATAGTCTTGTCGAAGCCACACAAGCCCTCAGGCCTACGCCACGTGTTTCCACGCCCAGAAGTCGTCACCATCAGCATCACACTCATATGTCGCTGTCGCCGATCCCACCACCGTCTTCTGTTCCAGCCGACTTGCGTCGATCCATCAGACTGTCTAGTCCGACCCAGCTCCCAGATCATCTTCCGCGAATTTCCATCCATCACATGATAATTCCTCTATGCCGATTGATCTGCTGCCTTTTGTGATTACTGTTTTTCCAATCTCGTCGAGAACCATGCCGCAACTGGCTGCATCTCAAACTTGATACTTCCTCTAGATCAACAATCAGCAACCTCCTTCGAACCTTGCTCTGATACCACTTGTTAGAATAAACCTGAGGCATACCGTTGATCATCCGAGGACCAAGCAATCACATGAGCACGACACCGAGATTTGTTAATTCCGTTGGTCATCCGAGGACCAAGCAATCACATGAGCACGACACCGAGATTTGTTAACGAGGTTCACTAATATGGCTACATCCCCGGGGCCTGACTATGGGCGCTCCTCCCCATGACACCGTTACAATACCGCATCCGGTCGCCCTGGACGCCAGCACATGCCACCGGCTTCCCCTGCATTCCGGTGCTATTATGTTGGCATAGGTTACATCGTGTGTCTACCCCCGCTATATATAAGAGGCCTAGGAAACAAGTGTCCTACTTGGACACGTCTCTGTATCCTATCTAAACACAGTATAACTACAAGTCCAACTGTAACCTACCTTGTACACAATATTCGACACAACTCTAACAGCTTAGACATAAATCTCACATGACATAGGCCCTATTTGTTTCAGCACTCTTTACTCGCAAAAAAAAGCACTCTCAAATTGGCACCATGGATCTAGCTACTACGAAGTTTTTTTTTCGTTCACTTTAGACAATCCAGATATTAGTCCAACTTATTCTGTTATAATCATACCTTTTTCATCATAAATGTTCATATAAAAACAGAACCCGTTGTCAAGGTTGATAAGGGAGAACAAACACTGTGAAAATGTTGAAGAACTGCGCACGCGGGGGTGCGTTGGGGGGGGGGGGCATCTCCCACGCGCTAAGTTTTCTACTCCCTCCGTTCCCAAATATATGACATTTTGGTAGTTTAATTTGAACTACCAAAACGTCATATATTTACGAGGGGGGGGGGGGGGGGAGTACTTCTGAACCATAAGAGTTGTGTTTCTATTGTAGTCTCCCCCGTTGCCATTAGGCTTGATAATTTTTCCAACTCAAGTAACTAAGAGTTACAATTAGCTAAATTCTAAGCCTTACTTTTTTCTAGAGAACATCAGCACTTTATTTATGAAGCAGCAACATTACAAAGAATCCCACGGAAACACTCCAAAGTTGAATGAAAAACAGAAAGACGACTAAAGTTCATAAATGACTTGGTTAGAACATGAGCCAAAACATTAAATTGCCGATGCACATGCTCAAAAATCACAGAAGAAAAGCCCGAAGCAACATTGCTTGATGTGCACCACCACAGATCCCAAGGACGAGCTATCACGAACAAAAGAGTTTAGTCGTTGCACCTAAGACAGATAGTCTGAGGCAAAGATCACCGTATTGAAACATTCATCACGTGTTAGTTGGTACGAAGAGCAAATGTCTCATCATAGTCACAACCATGCTCCTACTGAAAGCAACGGCCAATGAGACAAGCTTTGTAGCACTCAAAAGAACCAAATAAGCGAGTGTTAACCTCATAGACCCACTTACAAGTGATGAGACGAACACGGAAAGGAATAGAAACGAGACCCGCATGTCGGTACGCTCAAGAGCAGCAATCTCCTCTATCACCGCATGCTGCCATTTGGAATCAACAATCTGCGGGCGATCACGTAAACCATAAATAGGCATAGCTGGAGGCGGTGCGTCGCCGGCAGAAAGAGACATGGTCATTGAGAATTTACCAAAAACACACACGCGCGCGCACACACATGGATGCATGTTCGATATATGTTTTGCCAAATTATTGCATATCTTCCAAATGATCTAAAATATGTAATATGTAAGTTTTGTATATGGAAAAGCTAATTAATAACACTAATTCCACGCACTTAAGTGTAGGGGAACATATTCTTTGGTGCCTCTGATGAGCTGAGCGTACAAAATGTGCGCTTGGGATTGTATCCCTCCATGCATTGCAGTTGGCCTAAGAAGCAGCTAGTCAGCTTAACAATGGCTTCATAGCCTGGAGCATGGAGTCCAGATTAATGTCGTGCACGCACACATGCGGGGATGTATGTCTCCCGTGGCGCAGGACGCGGGCCTGTCCAGTCACCACGTTGAGCTGGACGAGCCCAACTGCGCTCACGGACAAGACCAGCGTGCCGCTCCTCTCCCCGAATCCATGGGAGCGAATCGGGCTGTGCCCAACACCCCAGTCAACCATGTCCACCAGCACCCGCCGGCGCCACGTCCCCTCCGACGACAACGCCCACATCGATATCGCCTGCGCCTCCGACACGACCACGCCCAGCTCCCCGGCGCCCGAGGCGGCCAGCATAGGCGTCATTCTAGTGGCAGGTGGCTCCACCTCGTCGATCAAGTCCCACGGCAGCTCGATCATCCTCACCGCCTGTCGTGGAATTGTCACGGCAGATGTCCTAGTGTGAGGACTTAGCCGTGAGGCCAACGCATCTATGCGGTAGCTTGAAGGGGTTAGTTGGGATGAGAGACGCAAGGCGGATCAACACACAAGACAAGAGTTTAGACAGCTTCGGGCCCCGGGAAACATCATCCGGTAACAACCCTACGTGCTGTTTGAGGCTAGGTCTCATTATGATCACGGAAGAGTCGCCGGCTCCGGCTCTCGGTGTTAGCCCTAGAGATTATTTCTTGTTTCTTGTCCCTCTTTGGGGTGCCCTGCCCCTCCTTATATAAGTTTAAAGGGGTGGGTTACATGTGGAGTCCTAGTAGGACTAGGACTAGTCTATCTTTTCTTACAAGTTGAATACAAGTCCGGGTCTTGCTTCCGCGTAAAGGAAATATTCGTCATCCCTTTCCTTTTAAGCCGGCCCACCATCACATGAGCCGGCCTTCTGGGCCTTGGGCCTAGTCTTCTATCTGACCCGCCGTCGGGGTCATCCGTGAGTCGTCAGGCTCGTGAGTCGTCTGATAGTGAGCCGCCAGACCCGTGAGTCGCCAGTCCTCCGGCGGGTCACGGTGAAGCGCCAAGTCCGGCCGGGTCATCCCGCGGGGTATATCCCCGACATTAGCCCCCAGTTTAATTTGGATTTATCCATGTTAAACTAATCTGCAATATAAACACAAGAACAATTTTGACAGGTTGTGTTCCGGGTTAAATATTCTTTGTAAGCCGACACTTGATCATCCTTAAGTCCTTGTCATCTTCCTTCTTGATATGTATCCATAATCTCATAGCAAATATCTTTAGCAGATATGTTCAAATTTTGCCAATGCAAAAAATCCAGATACTTCCTTTGAAAAATCTGGGTCAACAGGCCAGCTTCAGAGTCAATTTGCTGACTTTGGTCTCTTGTTGAGAAATATTGTAAGAGATAATCCACTTGAGTCGGCTTTCAATGCTCTGACTTGACAAAAATATTGGTCTTCAAATATTCAACTTATATTCAGCCGGCTTAAAGATATAAAACTTGCCGGTTTATTAGTACCAAAATTGCCGGGTTATAAATAGATGATGCCAAGTCATAATTGTCGCCGACGCCGGTTTATAATTTTTGCAGACACCAGGTCAATCTGATTTACTCAAAACTGAGAATTTGAAGATATTTCTCCCTTATATCCATATTACCTGTAGCCCCCAAGGGCCGGGTTAACCAGCATGAATAAGCCGGGACTTATCATCATGGCCTTAAATAAAATCCAGTTGTGTAGCCCCCATGAGTCGGCTATAGTCATAGTAGTGTAGCCGGGTCATCCTAGAATTGTCTTGAACTTTTGACAGGACCAATTGGTAGCCCCCAAGGGCCGGCTCATTTAGAATGTGATGAGTTGGGTCTTCAATAAGTTGAGCAAAAAATGACTTTGCATTAGCCCCCAAGTGCCATGGTACATGCTGGCAGTGACATGGGACTTGCATATTCGATGTAATATCAAATTGAATAATGTAGCCCCCAAGTGCTGGGTCGTAAGCCTGCAGCGACTCGGGACTATTCCTTCCATTGTAGAATAAATCATATCCATTGATGAAATAATAGCCATTGCGCCAAAGCGACTTTGAATACCTCATCTGTTGATAAGTCAATCCGGAGTTCAAATACCCGGCGGCTCTTGGCCGATGGCGATTTAATACGCCTCCATTGTAAGCCGGAATTTGTACAACCCGGCGGCTTATAGCCTTTGAGAAAATCAAGAATTGATAACCCTTTTGAGACACCAATTTCAATCTATGATGATGGGCTTGAATTTAATCATTTATGTAAGTCATAGCTCTGTAAATTCTGCAGAGTTTAAACAACATATGCCCTGGCGACTTAACGTCAAGAGCCAGGGCGGGTAACCACTCAAATGTAGTCTTACCCTGCACACAAGTAGATCACAAGAACCCTTGGCGGTTTACCGCAGGGTGGGTCATAATATCTCACATATAACCACTGTGATATTGAATTTGTACTGCCGGTTTACATGACCTGTGCAGTAAGGGTGATAACCCAATCTTTAGAAGCCAACGCTTCCAAATAGATGATGATTGTCATAAGCCGGCGACTTATCATCGAAAATCAAGTCGGGTTTAAATAGAAACCACTCATATACACTTCAGATATGAGCAAAAAGCTTCAAATAAAATCCAAAAATTGTTTGCAAAAAGAGACTTCAAAAATTTTGAGGCTTCTGATTCGAATACGATCAGAAAACCGTCCCACGGGGGTTAAGCTAAGATTCGAATACGATCATATAGCCCCCAGTAGCTTTGGCGTTGCCGATCAAGAGGGTACCGACAGCTATGTTCTCTTTGGTTCGAATACGACCTATGTTTGAACAGGAAGCCCCCAAATGACCTTGAGAGTTGTTTAACGACGCTGATTCGAATACGATCCACGTCGGTTCCCAAAGGGGGTTGAGCTATGGTTCAAATATGACCAAGAAACTCCCCAATGAGCTCGGCAGTGTGCCGATCAAAAGGGTATCGACAGCTATGTTCTCTTTGGTTCGAATACGACCTATGTTTGAACTGGAAGCCCCCAAGTGACCATATAAGTTTTGGCATTGCGCCGATCAAAAGGGTACTGATAGCTATACTCGATGAGCAGGAAGCCCCCAAGTGATCATAATAAGATAAGCCGTAAAGCAGGATACCCAAGTTTGAACCGCGCATCATGGCAGCAAGTTCTTTGGCAACCTTTAATTTTTTCGAGAACTCGATCTTGCGAGAGATTAATTCTTTTTGAACCGGAAGTTTACACCGGATGTGAAAGCTTCAAAACTTTGTGAGAAATAAATTTACCTTGAGCCGGATTTGAACCGGATTTGAGAGCTTCAAAGCCTTGTGGTAAACAAATTTCCCTTGAACCGGTTTTTAAACCGGATATTAAGAGCTTCAGTGTTTTGTTGGAGAGAGATGTCTCTTGAACCGGATTTTAAACCGGAATCCTTCTTTTTAAACCGGAAATTTTCTGCCGGCCTTTTAAATTTTTTACCAATATAGCGGTAGCCTCCGGAACCGGGTTACCTTCCCTTCAATGACCCGGAGTTCTTGAATTTACTAACACCGGCCAATTTCGCCGCGTCATGTCATTGTAGCCCCCGAGTCTCAAGACGATTCGAGGAGTTGGCTTGAGATTCTCCATATTTTACCAGAGCAGAAGGTGTATATCATCAGCGCATTGATAGCGCGATGTGAACCCACAGAAGGTTGAAGTGACTGCGGCGGGTTATAAATGATCCCATATGAGCCGTGTCAACAACTCGGCCAATGGCTCCTTCCAACTGGTTGTTCGAAGTTAACCAAACTGTAGTGGCGGCGACTCGTGCGCCTACCCATTGAACCATCCAGTGCAGACGACGGCTGATAATATATGATAATTTGCCGCTAGTTTGTTGGAAGAAAACCGGGCTTCCCAAGTAGTGACTTGCTCATAATCAATAAACAACTCATCCAGACAAGTGCGTCCTGGTATGTTTATATAGACCAACCCACGAGGGACGGATGGTAAAGATGACCGTTGCATCAGAGGCGGCACAAACAGATGAGCCGGCCGTGGTGTTGTAAGCCGGTCCGGACGGGCGAATTGATCGCCGGCGCGGTAAGCCGTGCGGATGGGCGAGTCAACCACGTTGTGTTGATGTAGTGAACAATTGTCCTGTATCAAAACCCTCACAAGCCAGAGTAATTGCTCTTTTTAAAGAAAACAATACATAATATATAAAAATTTACGGAATTGATTTCACCTGATATGTCAGGCCAGAAATTATCCACCGCGGAGTTGATGATCATCACGGTGAAGCTGAAACCAATCACGGCCGAGCCGGCCGCGGGAGCAGACTGATGAGCCGGCCGCGGCGTTGTAAGCCGGTGCGAAAGAGCAAGTTGTCCTCCGCGTTTGTAAACTGGCGCGGACGCATGAACCGGCGGCGAGGGCGGATGGGCGAGTCGTCCGTGGCGTTGTAAGGTGGTGCGAACGGGCAAGTCGGCCGGCGCGTTGATGTAAGCCGGACCGCGATACGCGTGTCCGTGAAGCTGCGCAGCACAACCGAACATGCCTCCGTG
The DNA here is from genome assembly GCF_002575655.3 of Aegilops tauschii subsp. strangulata. Taxonomy (NCBI): domain Eukaryota; kingdom Viridiplantae; phylum Streptophyta; class Magnoliopsida; order Poales; family Poaceae; genus Aegilops; species Aegilops tauschii. The sequence goes on from NC_053039.3 coordinate 496,139,297, forward strand.
GTGTAATGCCACCCCTTTTTAAAGGAAATATGCCCTAGAGGCAATAATAAAGTTATTATTTATTTCCTTATATCATGATAAATGTTTATTATTCATGCTAGAATTGTATTAACCGGAAACATAATACATGTGTGAATACATAGACAAACAGAGTGTCACTAGTATGCCTCTACTTGACTAGCTCGTTAATCAAAGATGGTTATGTTTCCTAGCCATAGACATAAGTTGTCATTTGATTAACGAGATCACCCCATTAGGAGAATGACGTGATTGACTTGACCCATTCCGTTAGCTTAGCACCTGATCGTTTAGTATGTTGCTATTGCTTTCTTCATGACTTATACATGTTCCTCTGACTATGAGATTATGCAACTCCCGTTTACCGGAGGAACACTTTATGTGCTACCAAACGTCACAACGTAAATGGGTGATTATAAAGGTGCTCTACAGGTGTCTCCAAAGGTACTTGTTGGGTTGGCGTATTTCGAGATTAGGATTTGTCACTCCGATTGTCGGAGAGGTATCTCTGGGCCCACTCGGTAATGCACATCACTATAAGCCTTGCAAGCATTGTGACTAATAAGTTAGTTGCGGGATGATGTGTTACGGAACGAGTAAAGAGACTTGCCGGTAACGAGATTGAACTAGGTATCGAGATACCGACGATCGAATCTCGGGCAAGTAACATACTGATGACAAAGGGAACAACGTATGTTGTTATGCGGTCTGACCGATAAAGATCTTCGTAGAATATGTGGGAGCCAATATGGGCATCCAGGTCCCGCTATTGGTTATTGACCGGAGACGTGTCTCGGTCATGTCTACATAGTTCTCGAACCCGTAGGGTCCGCACGCTTAAAGCTACGATGACAGTTTTATTATGAGTTTATGTATGTTGATGTACCGAAGGAGTTCGGAGTCCCGGATGAGATCGGGGACATGACGAGGAGTCTCGAAATGGTCGAGACGTAAAGATCGATATATTGGACGACTATATTCGGACTTCGGAAAGGTTCCGAGTGATTCGGGTATTTTTCGGAGTACCGGAGAGTTACGGGAATACGTATTGGGCCTTATTGGGCCATACGGGAAAGAAGAAAAATGGCCTCAAGGGTGGCCGCACCCCTCCCCTTGGTCTGGTCCGAATTGGACTAGGGAAGGGGGGGCGCCCCCTTCCTTCCTTCTCTTTTTCCCTTCCTCTTTTCCTATTCCATATGGGAGGTGGAATCCTACTAGGACTAGGGAGTCCTAGTAGGACTCCACACTTGGTGCGCCCCCTCCTAGGGCCGGCCTCCTCCTCCCTTGCTCCTTTATATACGGGGGCAGGGGGGCACCCCAGAGACACAACAATTGATCCTTGAGATCTTTTAGCCGTGTGCGGTGCCCCCCTCCATCAAATTACACCTCGATAATATCATTGCGGAGCTTAGGCGAAGCCCTGCGTCGGTAGAACATCATCATCGTCACCACGCCGTCGTGCTAACGAAACTCTCCCTCAACACTCGGCTGGATCGGAGTTCGAGGGACGTCATCGAGCTGAACGTGTGTAGAACTCGGAGGTGCCGTGCGTTCGGTACTTGATCGGTCGGATCGTGAAGACGTACGACTACATCAACCGCGTTGTGATAACGCTTCTGCTGTCGGTCTACGAGGGTACGTGGACAACACTCTCCCCTCTCGTTGCTATGCATCACCATGATCTTGCGTGTGCGTAGGAATTTTTTTGAAATTACTACGTTCCCCAACAGTGGTATCAGAGCCTGGTTTTATGCGTTGATGCTATGCACGAGTAGAACACAAGTGAGTTGTGGGGGATATAAGTCATACTGCTTACCAGCATGTCATACTTTGGTTCAGCGGTATTATGAGATGAAGCGGCCCAGACCGACATTACGCGTACGCTTACGCGAGACTGGTTTCACCGTTCGGAGCACTCGTTGCTTAAAGGTGACTGGCGGGTGTCTGTCTCTCTCACTTTAGTTGAACCGAGTGTGGCTACGCCCGGTCCTTGCGAAGGTTAAAACAGCACCAACTTGACAAACTATTGTTGTGGTTTTGATGCGTAGGTAAGAACGGTTCTTGCTAAGCCCGTAGCAGCCACGTAAAACTTGCAACAACAAAGTAGAGGACGTCTAACTTGTTTTGCAGGGTATGTTGTGATGTGATATGGTCAAGACATGATGTGATATAATGTGTTGTATGAGATGATCATGTTTTGTAACCGAGTTATCGGCAACTGGCAGGAGCCATATGGTTGTCGCTTTATTGTATGAGATGCAATCGCCATGTAATAGTTTTACTTTATCACTAAGCGGTAGCGATAGTCGTAAAAGCAATAAGTTGGCGAGACGACAACGATGCTACGATGGAGATCAAGGTGTCGCGCCGGTGACGATGGTGATCATGACGGTGCTTCGGAGATGGAGATCACAAGCACGCTGCTTCGGAGATGGAGATCACAAGCACAAGATGATGATGGCCATATCATATCACTTATATTGATTGCATGTGATGTTAATCCTTTATGCATCTTATCTTGCTTTGATTGACGGTAGCATTATAAGATGATCTCTCGCTAAAATTTCAAGATAAAAGTGTTCTCCCTGAGTATGCACCGTTGCAAAAGTTCTTTGTGCTGAGACACCACGTGTTAATCGGGTGTGATAGGCTCTACGTTCAAATACAACGGGTGCAAAACAGTTGCACACGCGGAATACTCAGGTTAAACTTGACGAGCCTAGCATATACAAATATGGCCTCGGAACACAGAGACCGAAAGGTCGAGCGTGAATCATATAGTAGATATGATCAACATAGTGATGTTCACCATTGAAACTACTCCATCTCACGTGTTAATCGGACATGGTTTAGTTGCTTTGGATCACGTACACTTAGATGATTAGAGAGATGTCTATCTAAGTGGGAGTTCTTAAGTAATATGATTAATTGAACTTAAATTTATCATGAACTTAGTCCTGATAGTATTTTGCAAATTATGTTGTAGATCAATAGCTCGCGTTGTTGCTTTCCTGTGTTTATTTTTTGTTCCTAGAGAAAAATTATGTTGAAAGATGTTAGTAGCAAAGATGCAGATTGGATCCGTGATCTGAGGATTATCCTCATTGCTGCACAGAAAAATTATGTCCTTGATGCACCGCTAGGTGACAGACCTATTGCAGGAGCAGATGCAGACGTTATGAACGTTTGGCTAGCTCAATATGATGACTACTTGATAGTTTAGTGCACCATGCTTAACGTCTTAGAATCGGGACTTCAAAGACGTTTTAAACGTCATGGACCATATGAGATGTTCCAGGAGTTGAAGTTAATATTTCAAGCAAATACCCGAGTTGAGAGATATGAAATCTCCAACAAGTTCTATAGCAAAAAGATGGAGGAGAATCGCTCAACTAGTGAGCATGTGCTCAGATTGTCTGGGTACTACAATCGCTTGAATCAAGTGGGAGTTTATCTTCCAGATAAAATAGTGATTGACAGAATTCTCTAGTCACCATCACCAAGTTAGTAGAACTTCGTGATGAACTATGGTATGCAAGGGATGACCAAAGTAATTCCCGAGCTCTTCTGATGCTGAAATCGACGAAGGTAGAAATCGAGAAAAACATCAAGTGTTGATGGTTGACGAGACCACTTCAAGTGTTGATGGTTGACGAGCCCGCTAGTTTCAAGAAAAGGGCAAAGGGAAAAAGGGGAACTTCAAAAAGAACGGCAAGCAAGTTGCTGCTCAAGTGAAGAAGCCTAAGTCTGGTCCTAAGCCTGAGACTAAGTGCTTCTACTGCAAAGGGACTGGTCACTGGAAGCGGAACTACCCCAACTATTTGGTGGATAAGAAGGATGGCAAAGTGAACAAAGGTATATTTGATATACAGATTATTGATGTGTACTTTACTAGTGTTTATAGCAATCCCTCGGTAATTGATACTGGTTCAGTTGCTAAGAGTAGTAACTCGAAACGGGAGTTGCAGAATAAACAGAGACTAGTAAAAGTGAACAAAGGTATATTTGATATACAGATTATTGATGTGTACTTTACTAGTGTTTATAGCAACCCCTCGGTAATTGATACTGGTTCAGTTGCTAAAGAGTAGTAACTCGAAAACGGGAGTTGCAGAATAAACAGAGACTAGTAAAAGGCGAGGTGACGATGTGTGTTGGAAGTATTTCCAAGATTGATATGATCATCATCGCACACTCCCTGTACTTTCGGGATTAGTGTTGAAACTAAATAAGTGTTATTTGGTGTTTGCGTTGAGCATGAATATGATCTGATCATGTTTATTGCAATACGGTTATTCATTTAAGTTAGAGAACAATTGTTGTTCTGTTTACATGAATAAAACCTTTATGGTCATACACACCAACGAAAATGGTTTGTTGGATCTCGATCGTAGTGATACACATATTCATAATATTGAAGCCAAAAGATGCAAAGTTAATAATGATAGTGCAACTTATTTGTGGTACTGCCGTTTAGGTCATATTGGTGTAAAGCGCATGAAGAAACTCCATACTGATGGGATTTTGGAATCACTTGATTTTGAATCACTTGATGCTTGCAAACCGTGCCTCATGGGCAAGATGACTAAAACGCTGTTCTCCGGAACTATGGAGAGAGCAACAGATTTGTTGGAAATCATACATACAGATGTATGTGGTCCGATGAATATTGAGGCTCGTAACAGGTATCATTATTTTCTGACCTTCACAGATGATTTGAGCAGATATGGGTATATCTACTTGATGAAACACAAAGTCTGAAACATTTGAAAAGTTCAAAGAATTTCAGAGTGAAGTGGAGAATCATCGTAACAAGAAAATAAAAGTTTCTACAATATGATCGCAGAGGTAAAATATTTGAGTTACGAGTTTGGCCTTCAGTTAAAACAATGTGAAATAGTTTCACTACTCACGCCACCTGGAACACCACAGTGTAATGGTGTGTCCGAACGTCATAACCGTACTTTATTGGATATAGTGCAATCTATGATGTCTCTTACCAATTTACCACTATCGTTTTGGGTTATGCATTAGAGACAGCTACATTCACGTTAAATAGGGCACCATCAAAATCCGTTGAGACGACGCCTTATGAACTGTGGTTTGGCAAGAAACCAAAGTTGTCGTTTCTTAAAATTTTGGGGTTGCGATGCTTATGTGAAAAAAATTCATCCTGATAAGCTCAAACCCAAATCGGAGAAATGTGTCTTCATAGGATACCCAAAGGAGACAGTTGGGTACACCTTCTATCACAGATCCGAAGGCAAGACATTCGTTGCTAAGTATGGATCCTTTCTAGAGAAGGAGTTTCTCTCGAAAGATGTGAGTGGGAGGAAAGTAGAACTTGATGAGGTAACTGTACCTGCTCCCTTATTGGATCACAGAAATCTGTTCCTGTGACTTCTACACCAATTAGTGAGGAAGTTAATGATGATGATCATGTAACTTCAGATCAAGTTACTACCAAACCTCGTAGGTAAACCAGAGTAAGATCCGCACCAAAGTGGTACGGTAATCCTGTTCTGGAGGTTATGTTACTAGACCATGACGAACCTACAAACTATGAGGAAGCGATGGTGAGCCCAGATTCCGCAAAATGGCTTAAGGCCATGAAATCTGAGATGAGATCCATGTATGAGAACAAAGTGTGGACTTTGGTTGACTTGCCCGATGATCGGCAAGCAATTGAGAATAAATGGATTGTCAAGAGGAAGACGGACGCTGATAGTAGTATCACTATCTACAAAGCTAGAATTGTCGCAAAAAGGTTTTCGACAAGTTCAAGATGTTGACTACGATGAGAGTTTCTCACTCGTATCTATGCTTAAGTCTGTCTGAATCATGTTAGCAATTGCCGCATTTTATGAAATCTAGCAAAGGGATAAACAAAACTGCATTCCTTGATGGATTTATTAAAGAAGAGTTGTATATGATACAACCAGAAGGTTTTGTCAATCCTAAAGGTGCTAACAAAATATGCAAGCTCCAGCGATCCATCAATGGACTGGTGCAAGCATCTCGGAGTTGGAATATACGCTTTGATAAGTTGATCAAAGCATATAGTTGTATACAGACTTGCGGTGAAGCCTGTATTTACAAGAAAGTGAGTGGGAGCACTACAGCATTTCTGATAAGTATATGTGAATGACATATTGTTGATCGGAAATAATGTAGAATTATTCTGTAAAGCATAAAGGAGTGTTTTGAAATGAGTTTTTCAAAGAAAGACCTCGGTGAAGCTGCTTACATATTGAGCATCAAGATCTATAGAGATAGATGAAGACGCTTGATGAGTTTTTCAATGAGTACATACCTTAACAAGATTTTGAAGTAGTTCAAAATAGAACAATCAAAGAAAAGAGTTCTTGCCTGTGTTACAAGGTGTGAAATTGAGTAAAGACTCAAAGCCCGACCACGGCAAAAGAAAGAAAGAGAATGAAAGTCATTCCCTATGCCTTGGCCATAGGTTCTATAAAGTATGCCATGCTGTGTACCAGATCTATTGTATACCCTACACTGATTTTGGCAAGGGAGTACAATAGTGATCTAAGAGTAGATCACTGGACAGCGGTCAAAATTATCCTTACTGGAATAAGGATATGTTTCTCGATTATGGAAGTGACAAAAGGCTCGTCGTAAAAGGTTACGTCGATGCAAGTTTTGACACTAATCTAGATGACTCTAAGTCTCGGTCTAGATACATATTGAAAGTGGGAGCAATTAGCTAGAGTAGCTCCATGCAGAGCATTGTAGACATAGAAATTTGCAAAATACTTACGGATCTGAATGTGACAGACCCGTTGACTAAAATTATCTCACAAGCAAAACATGATCACATCTTAGTACTCTTTGGGTGTTAATTACATAGCGATGTGAACTAGATTACTGACTCTAGTAAACCCTTTGGGTGATGGTCACATGACGATGTGAACCATGGGTGTTAATCACATGGTGATGTGAACTATTCATGTTAAATCACATGGCGATGTGAACTAGATTATTGACTCTAGTGCAAGTGGGAGACTGAAGGAAATATGCCCTAGAGGCAATAATAAAGTTATTATTTATTTCCTTATATCATGATAAATGTTTATTATTCATGCTAGAATTGTATTAACCGGAAACATAATACATGTGTGAATACATAGACAAACAGAGTGTCACTAGTATGCCTCTACTTGACTAGCTCGTTAATCAAAGACGGTTATGTTTCCTAGCCATAGACATAAGTTGTCATTTGATTAACGAGATCACCTCATTAGGAGAATGACGTGATTGACTTGACCCATTCCGTTAGCTTAGCACCCGATCGTTTAGTATGTTGCTATTGCTTTCTTCATGATTTATACATGTTCCTCTGACTATGAGATTATGCAACTCCCGTTTACCAGAGGAACACTTTGTGTGCTACCAAACGTCACAACATAAATGGGTGATTATAAAGGTGCTCTACAGGTGTCTCCAAAGGTACTTGTTGGGTTGGCGTATTTCGAGATTAGGATTTGTCACTCCGATTGTCGGAGAGGTATCTCTGGGCCCACTCGGTAATGCACATCACTATAAGCCTTGCAAGCATTGTGACTAATAAGTTAGTTGCAGGATGATGTGTTACGGAACGAGTAAAGAGACTTGCCGGTAAGGATATTGAACTAGGTATCGAGATACCGACGATCGAATCTCGGGCAAGTAACATACTGATGACAAAGGGAACAACGTATGTTGTTATGCGGTCTGACCGATAAAGATCTTCGTAGAATATGTGGGAGCCAATATGGGCATCCAGGTCCCGCTATTGGTTATTGACCGGAGACGTGTCTCGGTCATGTCTACATAGTTCTCGAACCCGTAGGGTCCGCACGCTTAAAGCTACGATGACAGTTTTATTATGAGTTTATGTATGTTGATGTACCGAAGGAGTTCGGAGTCCCGGATGAGATCGAGGACATGACGAGGAGTCTCGAAATGGTCGAGACGTAAAGATCGATATATTGGACGACTATATTCGGACTTCGGAAAGGTTCCGAGTGATTCGGGTATTTTTCGGAGTACCGGAGAGTTACGGGAATACGTATTGGGCCTTATTGGGCCATACGGGAAAGAAGAAAAATGGCCTCAAGGGTGGCCGCACCCCTCCCCTTGGTCTGGTCCGAATTGGACTAGGGAAGGGGGGCACCCCCTTCCTTCCTTCTCTTTTTCCCTTCCTCTTTTCCTATTCCATATGGGAGGTGGAATCCTACTAGGACTAGGGAGTCCTAGTAGGACTCCACACTTGGTGCGCCCCCTCCTAGGGCCGGCCTCCTCCTCCCTTGCTCCTTTATATACGGGGGCAGGGGGGGCACCCCAGAGACACAACAATTGATCCTTGAGATCTTTTAGCCGTGTGCGGTGCCCCCCTCCACCAAATTACACCTCGATAATATCATTGCGGAGCTTAGGCGAAGCCCTGCGTCGGTAGAACATCATCATCGTCACCACGCCGTCGTGCTAACGAAACTCTCCCTCAACACTCGGCTGGATCGGAGTTCGAGGGACGTCATCGAGCTGAACGTGTGTAGAACTCGGAGGTGCCGTGCGTTCGGTACTTGATCGGTCGGATCGTGAAGACGTACGACTACATCAACCGCGTTGTGATAACGCTTCCGCTGTGGGTCTACGAGGGTACGTGGACAACACTCTCCCCTCTCGTTGCTATGCATCACATGATCTTGTGTGTGCCTAGGAAATTTTTTGAAATTACTACGTTCCCCAACACTTTTTCCTTTAATAGCCGTCCTGCATAAAAATATTACAGGCCAGAGTAATTGTTCTTTGGAAAAAAACATTATTTGTGCTAGTAAAAAATATATAGGAAGGGTAGCACCTTGTAGTATCGTGCGATGACGATGGGCCGGCTTGCAACGGACACGCGGCGACTCAGAACAATGCCGGTCGTGAAACAACGCTGCGGCGGCTTGTGGAGGCAAGGCCGTGGGCCGAGGCCAAAAAACACACCGGCGGCTTAGAACGGTGCAGCGGCTCCGCGGATAGGTGAAGCGGCGGGTCGACGGCCAAAGCCAACTGGGCGGGTCGAGGCGTAGCTGCAGCTACAACAGAGACCGAGACCGCGGAGGCGTCCCGATGGGTGAGTCGCAGCGACAGATGCGAGTTATCGTGGAGACTGGTGATTTGGTGGTAGAACCCGAGGCAGATTTGGGTCAGCGCGGCAGTTGGCAAAGCGTGCTGACGCAACCTACAGGCGAGGCACTAGCAGAGGCCGGCTTGAGGACGGAGCAGCCGCTCGCCAACGGAGACCGGCTCAGGCGGAAAGCAGGCCAGCGATGTGCAGTCGCGGTAGCAGAGTCCGGGTCGTAGTCGACTTGGCTTTCCAACTCTCATCCGATCAAGTGTCCAAAACGGTACAGTAGCTATCCTTTTCTTTTTGATTTCCACGTTGAGTGGACGTACTTGGCTTGTTCTTTTCCCTTCCTTAACTCCTCCTCGTAGCTTCCTTGTAGTAGTAATCAGAGCTGACAAAGAGAAAGCTAACTTGGCTAATGACATACTAATCAAAAACGTACTCTCCTTGCCTCCTAGTGGCCTACTGCGACATCCCGGTCGGCAAGCCCAAACCAACCAATCGAGCTGATGTGCTTGTCTGCACTTTTTGATTTGATCAGAGGCAACAACTCGGCAACTCGGACAGAAAACGTCTGCAACTTTGATGGTTTCGGCGGACAAACATCTGTAGCCGCATTTGGAAAATCTTGCCGTTCTCGGATGGCTTACAAATGCGTGACTTAACAATGGCACGCCAAAAAATCCATCTGCCTTTCGAGTTTATGTGCGGCAGCACGCACGAAACCCTAACTTTTCCAACTTTAATATTTCATCGATGACTTTTCTTCACTTGACGATCGCGAGCTCCTCGATCCCTGGAGATCTCCCTCCAAGAACAACACCACTGTGTGCAGGCCCCACGGTGGGCGCCAACTGTCGTGGAATTGTCACGGCAGATGTCCTAGTGTGAGGACTTAGTCGTGAGGCCAACGCATCTATGCGGTAGCTTGAAGGGGTTAGTTGGGATGAGAGACGCAAGGCGGATCAACACACAAGACAAGGGTTTAGACAGCTTCGGGCCCCGGGAAACATCATCAGGTAACAACCCTACGTGTTGTTTGAGGCTAGGTCTCATTATGATCACGGGAGAGTCGCCGGCTCCGGCTCACGGTGTTTAGCCCTAGAGATTATTTCTTGTTTCTTGTCCCTCTTTGGGGTGCCCTGCCCCTCCTTATATAAGTTTAAAGGGGTGGGTTACATGTGGAGTCCTACTAGGACTAGGACTAGTCTATCTTTTCTTACAAGTTGAATACAAGTCCGGATCTTGCTTCCGCGTAAAGGAAATATTCGTCATCCCTTTCCTTTTAAGCCGGCCCACCATCACATGAGCCGGCCTTCTGGGCCTTGGGCCTAGTCTTCTATCTGACCCGCCGTCGGGGTCATCCGTGAGTCGTCAGGCTCGTGAGTCGTCTGACAGTGAGCCGCCAGACCCGTGAGTCGCCAGTCCTCCGGCGGGTCACGGTGAAGCGCCAAGTCCGGCCGGGTCATACTTCCGGCCGGGTCATCCCGCGGGGTATATCCCCGACACCGCACCGTGTCTACGTCCAGAGCGATGATTCGTAGGTCGTGGTCGTCGAGCTCCGGGTGGATGCGTACGTACCAGTGCACGGTGCGCCGGGTGACCACGGGGTGGGAGTCGTCGCATGATTTGAATGATGGGTGGTGCGGGGAGAGGCGGGGTGGGCGGAGGGCGCTCCATCGTCCGTCCCGCGACGAGTAGAGCTGCGTCCAGAGGATCTCGTCCGCGGCCAGCAGCTGAAAGCAGCGGCAGTGGTCGTCGACGGCGACCAAGGCGAACTTGTTGCAGCCGTAGACCTCCGTGGGAGGTGTTGGAATATTAGGCAAGTTCATGATTAATTACAGTAAATAATTCATGACTAGAAGAGGTACTAGCATGCAATAATCTAGCAAACTAGAAGAACAGCAAGACATGCATAACAGCAGCAAACACGTAACAATAGCTGTAGAAACAGACATGAACAGAGGATGTTGGACGTACTGATCGTTAGCTATTATGGGTGCGACAGTGTTGATGACGATGTTGGCGACGATCTGCTGCTGACGGCGATGAATACGACGATGAGTAGCGCCGCCCGACTTGGACGGAAGACGACCCGTGATGACGAATTTGAGCAGTCGCGCACAGCGCTTCCCAAAAATCTAATTCGTCCTCTCCCGGTGCAGGATCGCAAAGACGAACGGTTCCGGAGACCTGCTCTCCCACACGCTGATGCACGCCGGCGTTTGGGATGGAGTAGACTACGATGGCGGCGCAAGTTGTGAGATGAGGCAAAACCCTAGGTGTTTTTCGGTGTGTCTCTGGCCGCAGCCGGTAGCTGTATATATATTAGGACCAGAGGCGGTATTGTGTCGCGACCACAATCCCAAACCGACTCGGTTTCTAATTCGTATACTTACCGGACAAGTAATCAAAAACTTGTCTGCCAAGACATAAAAATAAAACGGCAAAAGGAAGCTGCGCTCCTGCAAGGAGACGGACCGGATTTCGGCGGACCATTCACGCGCATGTCGCATGTACGCGCCGCCTCGCCTCGCCACGGCCCGGCCCGGCCAGGCGAGGCGAGGCGAGCGAGCGCGCGCGTGTGGTTTTCCCTTTCTCTTCTCACACACCACTTAGAGTGGTGGAGAGAACCCACTATATAAAGAGGTCCAACTCTTCTTCAACTTCCGGGGTGGGACTAAACTTAGCACCACCACTTGCCATTTTACACATGGGCTTTGAGATTTCAGAAATTGCTATGGGCCTAGCCCATTAATTCTAACAATCCCCCACCAGATCTCAAATACCCATTTAGAGATTTGCCTTCTCTCACCACTTGTTTAATATTCCAGTGTTTCAGCAGAGACTGTTAAGTTGAACTTCTGCCTAGAACTTTAAGCTACATCCATTCACAACTTGACAATGGACTATGCCTTGAATTGCTAGTTTTGTGTGAACAGGTTTCGCTCAAAGTCTTAACCAGTACCTGACCGCCAGTAGGCTACCCCGCGGTTTGGAGCTTATACGTCATACTCCCTGGTCTCTTCGTGAGCTTACTAGAGATCACCGAAATCTCATAGACTGCGGCGTTTACAGTCAGAACTCATATAGGTGTGTTCTTTCAAGACTGCTCTGTAGGACAACATCTTTGCTAATTATAGCCAATAGAACCACATTAAGGCATGTTGCCAACCTGCCTTACAGATCCGAGCCTTACAGCTCTGAGAGTTTTGCATCTTCACTTGGAGACGATCATAAGTTATTACTCTCCTCAGTTAACCAATAGCTTGTTCTTCCCAGATCCTAATTCACAGGATCTCCGATCACAAAGGTTGGGTTACTACTATGGTGTAACATCTATGGGTCTCAAACCCATCTCCCTCGATGCAATATCTATCACATTTCGTGATAGTCCCTTTGTAAAGGGATCTGCCAGGTTTTTGTCTGTTTGTATATACGTAACAGTTATTACTCCGGAGTTTCTCAACTTCTTGACAGACTTCAAACGTCTTTTCACGTGTCTTGATGACTTTGCATTATCTTTAGAATTGTTCACTTTAGCGATAACCGTTTGGTCATCACAATTCATAAGAATAGCCGGTACAGGTTTTTCAACAACCGGCAAGTCCATCAAGAGCTCACGCAGCCATTCTGCCTCAACAGTAGCTGTGTCCAAAGCAGTTAATTCTGCTTCCATAGTTGACCTCGTCAATATGGTTTGCTTGCAAGACCTCCATGACACTGCGCCACCACCATGAGTAAATACATACCCACTTGTTGCGTAAAGTACATCAACATCGGAGATCCAATTTGAATCACTATATCCTTCTAGCACAGCAGGATGCCCTGAATAAGTAATTCCGTAACTCATAGTACCTCTCAGATAGCGCAAGACCCTTTCTAGTGCATGCCAATGATCATCACCCGGGTTGGACATGAACCTACTCAGTTTGCTCACAGCAAAAGAGATATCTGGTCTTGTAGCGCTAGCTAAGTACATGAGTGAACCGACAATTTGAGAGTATCTTAATTGATCTCTCGTTTCTTTCTTGTTCTTTCTGAGTGTCACGCTGGGATCATAAGGTGTTGGAGAAGGCTTGCTATCCATAAAACCGAATCGGTTCAAGACCTTCTCAACATAGTGAGATTGCGTTAATGTAATCCCACTCTCATCCTTAATAAGTTTGATGTTTAGAATTACATCGGCTTCTCCCAGATCTTTCATGTCAAAACTTTTTGATAGAAAAGACTTGACCTCATTAATTGCATTAATGTTTGTACCAAAGATCAGTATGTCGTCCACATACAAACATAATATGACACTATTGCCCCCACCATGGCGATAGTAAACACACCTATCAGCCTCGTTAATGACAAACCTGCAGAAGTCAGAGTTCTTTTAAACTTCTCATGCCATTGCTTAGGTGCCTGTTTCAGACCATACAACGATTTTAACAACTTGCACACCTTTCTCTCTTCACCCTTAACCACAAACCCGTCAGGCTGATCCATATAGATCTCCTCTTCCAACTCTCCATTGAGAAAAGCTGTCTTTACATCCATTTGATGAATGATAAGACCATAAGAGGCAGCCAAGGAAAGTAACACTCGAATGGTGGTCATTCTAGCAACGGGTGAATAGATGTCAAAGAAATCTTCGCCTTCTTTCTGAGTGTAGCCCTTGGCCACTAGCCGTGCCTTGTACTTATCAATAGTACCATCAGGCTTTAGCTTCTTTTTGAACACCCACTTACAGCCCACAGGTTTACAACCATATGGTCTATCAGTTAGTTCCCAAGTTCCATTAGAAAGAATTGAGTCCATCTCATTATGAACAGCTTCTTTCCAATCATCTACATCCGGAGATGCATATGCTTCTGCAATCGTCTTGGGTGTGTCGTCCACAAGGTATACAATGAAATCATCACCAAAGGATTTTGCAATCCTTTGTCTCTTGTTCCTTCTAGGAACTTCATTGTTATCCTTCTCAAGGACTTCCTCATGTGATTGTTCGAAATATTCATCAGTTGTACTAGATTCAGGAATTATCTCAGAAGAAAATCTAGCAATGCTATGCATATCTTTCATAGGAAATATGTTCTCAAAAAATGTTGCATCACGAGATTCCATTATAGTATCAACATGCATATCAGGTACTTCAGATTTTACCACTAAAAACCTATAAGCAATGCTCCGTTGAGCATACCCTAGAAAGACACAATCCACTGTCTTTGGTCCAAGTTTGCGTTTCTTAGGAATAGGAATATTGACCTTTGCCAAACATCGCCAAGTGCGCAAATAAGAAAGTGATGGTTTTCTCCCAACCCACTCCTCATAAGGGGTTTTCTCCTTATTATTGTTGGGAACTCTATTCAGGACATGACATGAAGTCAATAGAGCCTCCCCCACCATGCCTTAGATAAACCAGCAGTGTCTAACATGGCATTCACCAAGTCAGTCAATGTGCGGTTTTTCCTCTCGGCCACTCCATTTGATTGAGGTGAATAGCGAGGCGTCCTCTCATGAATAATACCATGTTCCTCACAAAATTCATCAAAAACTTTTGGAAAATACTCTCCACCACGATCGGACCTAAGACGCTTGATCTTTCTCTCTAGTTGATTTTCAACTTCAGCTTTATAGATTTTAAAGCAGTCTAATGCTTCATCTTTAGTTTGCAACAAATAAACATAGCAAAATCTAGTCGCATCATCAATCAAAGTCATGAAATATCTCTTTCCACCTTTTGTCAACACACCATTCATCTCACAAAGATCAGAATGTATGAGTTCTAGAGGTGCCAAGTTTCTCTCCTCGGCAGCCTTATGAGGCTTTCGAGGTTGCTTAGATTGCACACAACTATGGCACTTAGAACCTTTGGCAACTGTGAAGTTCGGAATTAAACTCATGCTGGATAGCCGAGACATTAAACCAAAATTAATATGACATAAACGAGAGTGCCAAATACTTGCATCATCATTAACACTAGCACAAATTTGGTTTATTGACTTATTGCAAAAATCTGAAAGAGAAAAGCGGAACAAGCCTCCGCACTCATAGCCTTTTCCTATAAATTGTCCAAATCTTGACATGATTACTTTATTGGACTCTAAAACTACATTAAATCCATCTCGACATAGAAGGGAGCCGCTAACTAGATTCTTGTTCATAGTAGGGACATGCTGCACGTTCCTTAGTTGCACGATCTTTCCCGAAGTAAACTTCAGATCCACCGTGCCAATGCCACGAACAGAAGCATGTGACCCATTCCCCATTAGGACGGAAGAATCCCTTGCGACCTGATAAGAAGTAAACAGGGAGATGTCAGCACACACATGAACGTTAGCACCCGAATCAATCCACCACGAAGATGATTGAAATACTGAAAACACAATAGGTAAATTACCATACCCATCAGTATTGCTAGCGATCACTGTTGAGGATATAGACCTTAGAGTCACCCGCCAGGAGGGGCCAGGTTACTCTAATGGTCATTGCCAGAAGCCCGACGCCAAGCTTAAAGACGGTGGGCCGAAGATGGGCTTAAGACCCGGATATGGCTTAAGGCCCGTAGTTACAATCATTATTGTGGTAGGACTTGTAGTGTAAGGCAAGAATAGTTAAGAGTCCGAGCCGGACACTCTTATGAGCCGGCCGGGACTCTGAGAGCTGCAGGGCGTCAGCCTCCCTATATAAAGGGATGACCCGGCAGCGGCTTAGGGACAACAACAATCTCGTCGAGAGCCAGGTATAGCAGTTAAGCTCCCTGGTCATCGAAACCCTAACCAATACCACCGCAAACTGGACGTAGGCTTTTACCTTCACCGTAAGGGGCCGAACCAGTATAAACCCTCGTGTTCCTTGTCCCTCTTAACCCCTTCAAGCTTCCTAGTAGCGATGGCTCCACGACTAAGTCCTAGATCGAGGACATCTGTCGTGACAATTCCACGACAGTTGGCGCCCACCGTGGGGCCAGCGCACGGTGGATTTGAGTTCTTGAAGGGCAGCTTCGAAGGGCTCAAGGGATACGCTGTGGGCCGGATGACCAAGAGTCGTCGCGGCAAGCTCTACATCGACGATGCAAACTGGGGTCCAATGAGGTCATGAGAAGGAGGCATCAAAAGACCCAATCTCGGCTCCCGCCGGTTTACGATCCACGCAACCTCTTCAGCACGCCAGGTGCAGGGTCTAGTAACCCGCCAGGGGTCATAGCGCCCGGGTCTGGGCCCCCTATTCAGCCACGAGTGATGGGGCCTCCCCAGCTGCCCCCTGCCCCGCCTCAGTATGTGCCAACACCCCCGGGTCATTATAATAACCCGCTGGAGAACATGGTCGCTGCGGCAGCACGGCTGGCGGCTCTCCCAGTTGACGGCGACTCTCCGACGGCTATTGAAACCCGCCGGGTCAAGGAACTCCTTCAGACGGCACTGGCGCAGCAAGAGGCGTACTCCTACAGCCGGGATAGGATCCACTCGACCCCTCGTCCGGGCCGGAGCCCGAGTTACAGCAGGCACATGGTCTTAGCGACCGGCTCAAGTAACGTCCGACGCCATAACCCGCCCCCTGGCCATGGCCTGGCTTATAACGGAGCCTGTCACGCAGCAGACCAAGATAGAGCGCGGCAAGAGGCGGAGCAGGTGCCTCAATTGACGGCTTACCAGACCCCCCCGGCTTATCCGACGACTTCCGTCGACGTAGGTATCCCTACCAGGACGGGAGGTGTCCCCTGTTTAGTGCCGGCTATCCGCAATGAACGTTTACCCAAGGACTTCAAAGGCCCTAGGAAGGTGCCCAACTACACGGCTGACTTACAACCCGCAGCCTGGATCGAGAGTTATGAGATGGCCATGTAACTACTGGAGGTCAGTGAGGCGGCAATGGCCAAGTACTTCACCATGATGTTGGATGGGACTGCCCGCACTTGGTTAAAAGGGCTACCACCGAATTCCATCGGGTCTTGGGATGAGCTGAAAGCCCGGTTCATCCAAAACTTCAAAGATACCTGTAGGCAGTCTATGTCAATTGTGGATTTGACTAACTGTAAGCAGCAGGAGGGTGAGTCTACGACACATTGGGTTCGCCGGGTTAAGGAGATCATACACTCGTCAGACAAGATGGATGCCGGCTCAGCAGTTTTAATGCTGGAGCAGAATTGTTGTTTTGTGCCCCTGAAGATGAAACTCGGGCGGCTTAAGCGCGACTGCAGTGATATGGGTACACTAATGGCGGCTCTTGTCAAGTACGCCGATTATGATGGTACCAAGGATCCCCCTTCAGATGATGAAAGGACAGGGAAGGGAAAGAAGAATGGCAATGGCAAGGGTCCTCAGCATAACCCGGGGAACCAAGGAGGAGGCAAGCGTAAGGCAGATGGCAGCCTAGGGTTTGTAGCCAATGCCAGCGCACAAGGCAATAACCAGCGATGCAAGGGGAGGCCCCCTCCCCGAGGCGGCGGGTCAGGACCGACACTGGAGCAGCTGTTGAATGAGCCTTGTCCAAGGCATGGCTCTAGAGAGAAGCCGGCGACTCATCTATGGAAGGATTGTGCAATCATGAAGGCCTTTAAGAACTACAATGGCCCGGGCGGCGGCTCAGGCGCCGGCGGTTTTCATGGCCCGGGCGGCGGCTCAAATTCTAATCCTCAGAACGGTCAAGGGGGCTTTAATCAGCAGTCTGGCCAGGGTCATCAGCAGTAGCAGGGGGGTTATCAGACCAATCCAAAGCAGCTTAGCGGTGGACAGTATCATGTGTTTACCACCAGTCTGTGTAAACGAGATCAGAAGCTTCATAAGAGGGCAGTAAATGCCGTTGAGCCGGCAGTTCCACGCTACTTGCGGTGGTCTGAACAGCCTATAGTGTGGAGTAGGGAGGATCACCCTCCCCGGGTGGATAATCCGGGTCACTTGGCCTTAGTAGTGGCTCCTCAGGTGGGAGGATATAAGTTCACTAAGGTGCTCATGGATGGAGGCAGCAGCATCAACATCCTCTATTATGAGACTTTCCGTCGTATGGGTTGATTGATAAAAACCTCAGCCAGTCCAACACTATTTTCCATGGTGTGGTACCTGGTAAGTCGGCTTATCCAGTCGGCAAGATTGAATTGGAAGTGGCCTTTGGAGATGAGAACAACTACAGGGTGGAGAAATTGACCTTTGAGGTGGTCAAGATAAGAAGCCCGTACCATGCTATATTTGGACGGCCGGCTTACGCCAAGTTCATGGCACGGCCGTGTTATGTGTACTTACAGCTCAAGATGCCAGGTCACAATGGGACCATTACGGTTCACGGCAGCCGGAAGGTGGCCTTGGAATGTGAGGAAGGCGATGCAGCTTATGCAGAATCTGTTTGTGCAACAGAGGAGTTGAAGTTTTACAAAGATAATGTTGACCTAACAGATATGACCTCTCTGAAAAAGCCGACTACGGAAAATGAGCCGGCGATGAAATTTAAGTCGGCTGATGAAACTAAGCTCGTTGATTTTGTCCCAGGAGATTCATCTCAGCAGTTTAGCATCAGTGCAAATTTGGATCCGAAATAGGAAGGCGCGCTCATCGAGTTCATCTGTGAGAATAGGGACATCTTCGCATGGAAACCTTCTGACATGCCAGGTGTACCTAGGGAACTCGCTGAGCACACTCTCAATGTTGATCCGAAATTTAAGCCGGTCAGACAGTTCCTTCGGTGGTTTAATGAAGAGAGGCGGAAAGCTATTGGTGAAGAGGTGGCCCGGCTCTTGGCGGCCGGGTTTATTGTTGAAGTCTTTCACCCAGAGTGGTTAGCTAACCCGGTGCTCGTACTCAAGAAGAACGGCACTTGGCGGATGTGTGTAGACTACACGGACTTGAACAAGGCGTGTCCGGCTGATCCTTTCGCCCTTCCCCGTATTGATCAAATTATTGATGCTACGGTCGGTTGTGCGCGTTTAAGTTTCCTGGACGCTTATTCCGGATATCATCAGATTAAAATGGCGGTTAAGGACCAGGAGAAGACGGCGTTCATCACTCCCTTTGGAGCCTTCTGCTATGTGTCCATGCCCTTTGGACTCAAGTGTGCACAGGCGACTTATCAGCGTTGCGTGCAGAACTGTCTTCATAAACAGATTGGGCGCAATGTTCATGCTTATGTGGACGATATTGTGGTTAAGTCCATAAAGGAGGAAACCCTGATAGATGATTTGAGAGAAACCTTTGATAATCTCCGGGTCTACAAGATGATGCTTAACCCGGCCAAGTGTGTCTTTGGTGTTCCTGCAGGCAAACTCTTGGGTTTTTTGGTTTCTGACAGAGGCATTGAAGCTAACCCAGAGAAGATCAAGGCCATCACCTCCCTGGCTAAGCCGGCGTGTATAAATGACGTTCAGCGCTTGGCGGGTCGCATCGCTGCGTTAAGCCGGTTTATAAGCCGTCTGGGTGAGAAGGCCATGCCATTATATCAGTTGATGAAGAAGACTGATAACTTTGTCTGGAATGATGCAGCTAATACTGCCTTTGAGGATTTGAAGAAGCAGCTGGCAGAGCCTCCAGTCCTTGCTGCTCCGGTTGATAAGGAGCCCTTATTATTATATGTAGCGGCGAACACACGAGCCTTCAGTGTGGCTATTGTGGTGGAGCGCAAGGAGGAGGGTAAGGAGCATCCGGTTCAGCGGCCGGTTTATTATGTCAGTGAAGTGCTCATTGAGTCCAAGCAGCGGTATCCGCATTGGCAGAAGCTTGTGTATGGTGTGTTCATGGCGAGCCAGAAACTTAAGCATTATTTTCAGGGTCATCCCATCACCGTAGTCAGTTCTGCCCCTCTTGGTGATATCATTCAAAACCGAGAGGCCACAGGGAGAGTAGCTAAGTGGGCTATAGAGCTTGGACCTCATGGTCTCAAATACGTGCCACGCACTGCTGTTAAATCTCAGGCCTTGGTGGATTTCATCAATGACTGGACAGAGTCACAGGTGCCCGAGCAGAAGCCGGATAACACATATTGGACTATTCACTTTGATGGGTCCAGGCAGTTGGAGGGCTCGGGGGCCGGAGTCGTGTTGGCTTCCCCTAAAGGTGACAAGTTCCATTATGTGCTACAGTTGCTGTTTCCTTGCACTAACAACGCGGCTGAGTACGAGGCCTTGCTCCATGGTCTTCGGATGGCTAAAGAGATGAGCTTAAGCCGGGTAAGGTGCTTCGGTGACTCAGACTTGGTGGCTCAACAAGTATCAGGAAAGTGGGATTCCAAGGACCCTCTCATGGCGGCTTATCGCCGCGAGGTTGATGCCATTGCTGGGCACTTTCAGGGTTACCAAGTGGAACACATCGATCGTAGGAAGAACGAGGCGGCGGATGCTTTAAGCCGGCTGGGCTCTCAGCGAAAACCGGTGCCGCCTAACACTTTCCTGGACGTCCTGTATAGCCCTTCTGTTAAGTTGCCTACAAAGGAAGACTTGGCTGTCCCTGACCCGGAGGCACAACTGGTGGCGGCTCTCCATATCATACCAGACTGGACAATGCCATATCTGGCTTACATGACCCGGGGCGAGTTGCCTGAGGATGAAACTTTGGCCAGGCAAATAACCCGGCGGGCTAAGTCAATGATTGTTATCAATGGGGAGTTGCATCACCGCAGTGTTACGGGAGCGTTTCAGCGTTGTGTTTCCCCTGAGGAAGGTCAAGAAATCTTGCGTGAGATCCATGAAGGGGATTGTGGCCATCACGCCGGCTCAAAGTCTCTTGTGGCCAAGGCTTTTCGTCGTGGTTTTTATTGGTTGACGGCTCATGCTGATGCAGAGGACTTGGTCAGTAAGTGTGATGGTTGCCAAAGGTTCTCGCGACGGGCTCATGTACCGGCTCAAGAGCTGAGGATGATCCCAATTACTTGGCCCTTTGCGGTCTGGGGGCTTGATATGGTTGGGCCTTTCAAAAGTTCCAAGGATAAGAAGACCCACCTTTTGGTGGCAGTTGACAAGTTTACCAAGTGGGTTGAAGCGGAGCCCGTTAGCAAGTGTGATGCAGCCACGGCGGTTCAGTTTATGAAAAAGGTGATCTTTCGCTTTGGTTTTCCGCACAGCATTATCACTGACAATGGCACCAATCTCTCCAAAGGCGCCATGGAAGAGTTTTGTCAACGAGAGCATATCCGACTTGATGTTTCCTCAGTGGCTCATCCTCAATCCAATGGTCAAGCTGAGAGAGCTAATCAGGAGATTCTGAAGGGCATCAAGCCCCGGCTTTTGGTCCCTTTGCAACGGACGCCGGGTTGTTGGGTGGAGGAGTTGCCCTCCGTGTTATGGAGCATCAACACTACTCCTAACAGGTCTACAGGTTTTACACCTTTCTTCATGGTTTATGGGGCAGAAGCAGTCCTCCCCAGTGACATCCGTCATGACTCACCTCGAGTGGCGGCTTACGTTGAGGCGGATAATGAACAGGCGCGCCAAGATGCTCTTGACTTGCTGGACGAACAGCGTGATGTGGCAGCAGCCCGTTCAGCGATTTACCAACAAGACCTGCGCCGTTATCATAGCCGCCGGGTTAAATCCCGGGTCTTCCAGGAAGGGGATCTCGTGCTCCGGCTCATCCAAGATCAAACTGATGTGCACAAGCTATCCCCGCCTTGGGAAGGGCCCTTTGTGGTCAGCAAGAACTTGCACAACGGGTCGTATTACCTCATTGACGTTCGGGAGCACAAAGATTCACGTAAGCCGGAGGAAGAGACCCGTCGGCCGTGGAACATAGCTCAGCTTCGGCCTTACTACACTTGAGCCACCGGCTCTCATAATGTACATATTTCTCTCAGCCATGTATATATTATGATAAAGCAATAAAGCAGGACCTCTGTCCTTTTTCTCCTCCAAATGTGCACGTGCTTTCTTTGCAAGATTAACATGGTAACTTGAAGGAGGATCCGGCTTATGATCGTATTCGAATCTAGCCGCAGGTAATAAGGTCACTTGGGGGCTTCCTGTTCAAACATGGGTCGTATTCGAACCAAAGAGAACATAGCTGTCGATACCCATTTGATTGGCAAAGTGCCGAGCTCATTGGGAGGTTTTCTCTGATCATATTTGAATCATAGTTTAACCCCTTTGAGAACCGACGTGGATCGTATTCGAATCAGCGTCGTTAAACAATTCTTAAAATCACTTGGGGGCTTCCTGTTCAAACATGGGTCGTATTCGAACCAAAGAGAACATAGCTGTCGGTACCCTCTTGATTGGCATCGCCACACCCACTGGGGGCTATATGACCGTATCCGAATCTTAGCTTAACCCCTTTGGGCCGGGTCTCTGGTCGTATTCGAACCGGAAGCCCCCAAGTTCTTCCGTTTTATCACAAGTTTTCTCTGATTATGTCAAAGTGTGTACAGCCGGGTCTCGCTTGGCCGGTTTAAATTTTGATTTCCAGTGTTGGTTGAACACAATAGGTGTCATTAAGACAGGTACACCAGAGTTAAGGTACCAACCTTATCACCCGGATTATCTAAACCGGAAATATACTTGCACGCCGCTAAGTGTGTTATCACGGCTACACTAAGGACATAATTAAGGTTCAGTCCTTTTTTATTCATATTCGGGTTATATATCTAAAACGATGATTCTCAGCGCGGTAAGCCGCCTAGAGACTTGCGATTTGTCCTTTATGCAGGATAGTTCAAGGCAATTATTTGAGACTAAGGAGAATGAATGACCCGGAGAAATATCAAGAGACAACTTCAATAGACTTCAGCATTCAATACGTGCACGATGGCACGGCAAAGATAAAGTGTTGCACCTACTCTATTACAAGACTCATCGAGTCCAAAAAGGTGGAGCATTGTTTGGTAAGCCGGCTGCATAAGTTAAGATGCTTGCTGGGTGGAAGTCTCCGGCTCATCTCTTTCTTCTCCCCGGCTGTTCCCAAGGTCTGGAAGGTCGACGACTTCCAGTCGATGCCGCTCAGCGCTTCGAATTGGGCTTCCTCGTCAATTAACCCGGCTGGGTCAATCTCCGGGGCGAAGGTGTGCTGACGAGCCGGCGGGATTAAACTCAGGGCTTCATAGCGAGGGGTCGGGATCCTCTGATTTTCCGCATTATAACCCGGCTGGTACTTGGTCAGATCTGTGTCGTTGCCAATAAGAGTTGCCACCGGGCGCATGATCTTCACGCAGGCGGCGAAGTCTTTTTGGTCAAAAGCCGTGCCGTCTTCCTTCAGACTTGGATAGCCCAGGGCGATGTCTGCCGGGTCTAACTCTGGCAAGAAAGCCTTGGCCCGGCTCAGCGCGGCGATCGCTTCGGATCTTGCAAAGGCCCGTCGCAGTTCTTGGATACGCTGAGGCAGAACGGCGAGTCGGCGAAGAACCTCCGCCAGGTGAGTCGGCACCTCGTTGGATAAGGCCACCACGGCTAAGGCACGCTGTGACCCGGTGTAGAGTTGCTCCACCAGGGTGTACACGGCCTTTAGTTTGGTTACCACACTCTGGTTGAGGTTGGCACTTCTGGAACCTGTTTCATAGAACAGGATAAGCCGCCGACAAGGGTGAGTTATGAGGCATCAAAATTTTAAACTGGATGAAAACCGGCGGGTGACTTACCGAAGATTGCAGCAACCATTTGAGAAACTTGGCGCTTTAGGCCGGAGAGCTCGGCGGTCTTCTCGGAGAGAGCCTTCTCCGCCTGTTCAACCCGGTTCACCAATGCGGCTTTTTCTTCGGCCCACGCCTTCCGCTCAGCGTCAAACTCTGTCTTCAGCTTCTCTTGCGCGGCGATGCGGGACACGAACTTGGCATTTGCCTTCCGGGTCTCCATCTCTTGCATCTTCAGCCGGTTCTTGAGATCAGCGAGGTCGGCCTCAAGCTTCTTGCCAGCAGCCTGTATAAATGTCCGGGTTATGACATAAACAGTTACTATACAAATTTAAAGTCCCAAGTGTTTTCCAAGCAAAGACACTTGACACTTGGGGGCTAATGTATGTTCAACGTTTCTATTTACCAATTTCCGGTTCATGGAAGCAAGCCGGAAGATAAGTGTTTTCCAAGCAAAGACACTTGGCACTTGGGGGCTAATGTGTATCGACTGTTCCTATCTACAAATTACCGGTTTATGGAAGCAAGTCGGAATCTAAGTCTACAACACATTCAATCATAAGTCGTCGACTTGGGGGCTAGCATGGTAAAGGTAACTATGCAGTAAGTAAGAGGACAGAAAGATAATACCTTAGATTTCTGCTGGATCTGGGTCACCATGGCAACCTCTGCGTCCCGGCTCTTGTGCACTTGGCTGACGTAGCCGGAGACGAGCTCTCCGATGCTCAGGTTGGCATAGTCAGTTAGATCCAGACTGACCCGGCGGGGCTGCAGTAATTCCCCCTTGGCAGAGCACTTGGCCAGTGCCGTAGGCCTCCCCGGCTCAACAAATTTCGTCCGGGTGATTTCCACGTCTGGGTCATTTGTTGGCTGAGCCGAGCCGGAGGCCTCCGGGTCAGCAGAAGCTTCTATGGGTGCCTTGTCGATTGGAGCGGTGGCTTCGGGGGCGGAGGCAGCTGGCGGTTCTTGAACCGTCACCTCCGGTTCAGGCAAATCCGGCTCTCCGGCCGACTTGGTTTTCTTCGCCCTCTTGGTGAGCTTTGCCTGGGCACTGAAAGAACAACAAAGGTTAGTACAAAAAGTATGAGTAAAGATCAGAACAACATGAGATGGTTATCATTACCCGGGCACGGTCTTGAAAGCCGGCAGATTCGACTGCATAGAATCACCGGAAGAAGGGGAAGTCTCCTGATAATTTGAGTCAGAAGAATTAAGCGGTTGGCGTATAACACCCGCAAAAGGATGAAAAGGGTACAAGTTTGCGGTCACCTCGGTCCGGCGTTTCCTTGATGCCTCAGGTAACCCGGAGGAGAGGTCAGTGTCCTTGTTGGTCCGGGTATGCCGCCGGCTCTCATGAACCTGTCGCTTCAAAATAAATTGAGGATCTTGGTAAGCTAAAGGATGGGAAAAGCTTACTTTCCGGGTTACTCTTCGGGTTTTCAGCCGTGGCAAGGGCTCCGAGTCGGAGGAAAGTATTGTTACCTCTTCAACCACCGGGTTACTGGCTCCGGTGTCCTCCTGTTGATAAACATCATTGATAAGGCGGACAGAACTAAAACAACAAGTATAACAAGAGCTTACAGGTTTAGGAATTACCTCAGACTCGGAGCTGTCACTTAGCTGCAACAGCTCCGAAGCAGTGGGCCTACTTCCCTTCTTACGGGGAGCGGCTTTCTTGGCGGCTTTCTTCGCCTTTCTGGCCTTCTTGGCCGCGTCATGGTCATACTTGACCCGCCAAAACTTGTCGTCAGCCTGAAAAATACAATGATGATTTCTTAAAGATCCAGATGAAGGTTATCTGTGGACAAAGGTAAAATGTTTAAAGCAGTGGCTTACCGCTGGGGCTGGGTTGGTCTTGCAGAAGGGGGCTAACCCGGTCCTCCCGCAGTCTGCCAGGCTCTCGTTCAAGAGAGCCTTGGTCATCTCCTCTGCAACATCTTCCGGAAGATCATTGCGGCTGTGTCTCTGGGGTCATCCTTTCGTCCTGTGTACTCGCACATTAAGCCGGGGCGGCGGCTTAATGGGATCACCCGCCAGGAGATCCAGACCCAGACCAGATCGATTCCGTTGAGACCATTGCCCAAAAGAGCCTTGATCTTGTTTATGGTGGGGAGTAGAGGCTGGCGCTCTGCTTGCGTCAGCTTGTCAGACAGTGGGTGTGTTGACTCCAGACGAGAGGGGCAAAAGCCGGGCAACGGACTTTCATCAGCCGGCGACGTGTCTTGGCAGTAGAACCACGTCAGATTCCAATCTTTGGGGTGGCTTGGCGGCTCTGCGTATGGGAAAAGGCAGTCCCTTCGCCGCTGGATGGAGATGCCACCTAACTCCAGACTTGGCCCATTGGCGCACTCATTCTGACGGTTCAAGTAAAAAAGCTCTCTGAAGAGCAGCAGACTAGGTTCTTCTCCAAGGTAAACCTCGCAGAATACTTGGAAGTTGCAGATATTGGACACTGAGTTGGGTCCTATGTCCTGAGGCCGCAGGTTGAAGAAGTTTAGAACGTCTCTGAAAAACTTTGAGCCGGGCGGTGCGAAGCCCCGGCTCATATGATCTGCAAAAATCACTACCTCCCCGTCCTTTGGCTGTGGTCTCTCTTCTGACGGGTCAGGGGCACGGTAGGACATGACGTCCTTCTTGGGCAGATATCCAGACTTGACAAAATCTGCTAGGGTCTCACTGGTGACATTGGACCTCATCCAGTTGCAAGTGATGGAGGCTTTGGGAGCTTTGGGAGGCATGGTGAAAGTCGGCAGTCTATGACAAAAGGAAAACGTCCGGATTAATTATAAGCCGGAGGAAATCTACAGTTCAAAGTCAAGGTGGCGGCTTGTGAAGGGGACTAATGGTATATACCTAAGAACAGCGGGTTACTTAAGCCGCAGAGGTATTAAGAGTAATTTGATTGTCTACGGCCTTATCACAGCTGAGCCGGAAAATTTTATGGCGCATAATTTTCTTTAAGCCGGAGGGTTCTACGGAGCATGGTTTTCTTTAAGCCGGAAGGTTCTACGGCGTGTGGTTTCTTTAAACCGGAAATCTAAACCGCCGTGATTCAATGATTGCAGTTTTTTACTAAGTGTGGTAAAACAGGTTTCACACATTGCAGTAACTATTTTGGATCAAAATGGTCGAGCAAAAGAAAAGTTTCTAGACCTAGAAACAGACGCGAGGAAGTTCTTAAGCTCGAACAAGGCTCTTATGCAGTAAAACGAGGCTTACTTGGATTTGAGATGAATGCTAAACAGCCTCCGCACTAGTTCTACCCTATACTAAGATCAAAAGGAGGCAGTAAAATTCAAATCTACTGCGGGCCGCGAGGAACTACGAAGAACAGAGGAAGAACTATGAAGCCCTAGTGCGGATCTGCCCTATGGAGTAGCGAGGACTCACTGATGCTGAAGAGGAGCGGAGGTTGCCGCCGTTTGTCTGGACCAAGTCAGGGTGATGCAGCGGCCGAGGTTGACGAAGACCGGGGGCGAGGCGGCGGCGGCAGAGTTCGAGCTCGAGTAGAGGAGGAGCAGTGGCGCGAGGAGGAAGAAGGGTGGCGGAGAAGCCCATCGGGCCGGCCTATTTATAAGGGCGAGCTCATAAGTGGGCACGAGAATCAAGGAGTCCACGGCGTGGTTATCTTCCCACGAAACGCCTCGATTTTCGGGATGACAGTAAAGGTAAAGATCCGTTGCGGATCTGGCGGAGTAAAAAACGGGCTTAATGGAAGATGACGTCACGGCGGATTATCCGGAGTCCAGAGGATGACGTCACGCCGGGTTATGGCCTTCACACAATTGTAAGCCGGCGATTTTCTGTCGAAAGGATTGAAGATTGACATGAGCCGGCTCAAATCAATCTGGGGCCTAATGTTGAGGATATAGACCTTAGAGTCACCCGCCAGGAGGGGCCGGGTTACTCTAATGGTCATTGCCAAAAGCCCGACGCCAAGCTTAAAGACGGTGGGCCGAAGATGGGCTTAAGACCCGGATATGGCTTAAGGCCCGTAGTTACAATTATTATTATGGTAGAACTTGTAGTGTAAGGCAAGAATAGTTAAGAGTCCGAGCCGGACACTCTTATGAGCCGGCCGGGACTCTGAGAGCTGCAGGGCGTCAGCCTCCCTATATAAAGGGACGACCCGGCAGCGGCTTAGGGACAACAACAATCTCGTCGAGAGCCAGGTATAGCAGTTAAGCTCCCTGGTCATCGAAACCCTAATCAATACCACCGCAAACTAGACGTAGGCTTTTACCTTCACCGTAAGGGGCCGAACCAGTATAAACCCTCGTGTTCCTTGTCCCTCTTAACACCTTCAAGCTTCCTAGTAGCGATGGCTCCACGACTAAGTTCTAGCTCGAGGACATCTGTCGTGACAATTCCACGACAGTCACCATGTTGACAGTCTTGGAGCTTGTTTTCCCTCTGCAGTCTGCACATTCAGGGCATTCCTTGGAAAAGTGTCCAGGCTTCCCACAGGCGTAGCACTCTAGCTCAGCCTTGTTGAACTTCTTCTTCTTGAAGGTAGTAGTCTTGGTAGGCTTGTTGAAAACAGGTTTGTTCTTCCCTTTGTTCTTGTTCTGTGGGTACCTCTGCACCATGTTAGCAGTAGGTTGAATCTCACCTCCTTTTTCAGTAGTATCTTTAGCCCGAGCTTTTTCTTCAACATCAAGAGATGCAATCAGATTTTCAACTGATATCTCCTGTCTCTTATGCTTCAGAGTTGTGGCGAAATTCCTCCATGAAGGAGGCAACTTTGCAATCATGCACCCAGCCACGAATTTGTCGGGTAGAACACATTTAAGGAGTTCAAGTTCCTTCACAATGCACTGTATCTCATGAGTTTGTTCAACCACAGAACGGTTATTCACCATCTTGTAGTCATGAAAACTCTCCATGATATACAGTTCACCGCCTGCATCTGTTGCACCGAATTTTGCATTCAGTGCATCTCACAGAATCTTTCCGTCATTTATGTGCATGTACACATCACACAGACGGTCAGCAAGAACACTCAGAATGCATCCCACAAACATAGTATTGGCTTCCTGGAATTTTCTCCGATCTTCGTCGGTCATTCCCTCTGGAGCACCAACACTAGCGTGGAAAACTTTCAGAGCAGTAAGCCAGAGCGTGGTCTTCACCTGCCACCTCTTAAAGTGCACACCGGTAAACTTATCCGGCCTCAGTGCATCAGCGAATCCAGCCATAGTTAACTCAGGAAATTGCCTATAATTAGGTTTTTGGATTGTTGGAATATTAGGCAAGTTCATGATTAATTACAGTAAATAATTCATGACTAGAAGAGGTACTAGCATGCAATAATCTAGCAAACTAGAAGAACAGCAAGACATGCATAACAGCAGCAAACACGTAACAATAGTTGTAGAAACAGACATGAACAGAGGATGTTCGACGTACTGATCGTTATGGGTGTGACAGTGTTGATGACGATGTTGGCGACGATCTGCTGCTGACGGCGATGAATACGACGATGAGTAGCACCGCCCGACTTGGACGGAAGACGACCCGTGATGACGAATTTGAGCAGTCTCTCCCACGCGCCGATGCACGCCGGCGTTTGGGATGGAGTAGACTACGATGGCGGCGCAAGTTGTGAGATGAGGCAAAACCCTAGGTGTTTTTCGGTATGTCTCTGGCCGCAGCCGGTAGCTGTATATATATTAGGACCAGAGGCAGTATTGTGTCGCGACCACAATCCCAAACCGACTCAGTTTCTAATTCGTATACTCGCCTTGCCACGACCAGGGGCGAGCGAGCGCGCGCGTGTGGTTTTCCCTTTATCTTCTCACACACCACTTATAGTGATGGAGAGAACCCACTATATAAAGAGGTCCAACTCTTCTTCAACTTCCGGGGTGGGACTAAACTTAGCACCACCACTTGCCATTTTACACATGGGCTTTGAGATTTCAGAAATTGCTATGGGTCTAGCCCATTAATTCTAATAGGAGGGACGTCGGAGGCGTCGCCGGTGAAGCTGTTGCACACCCTGAACTTGGGTAAAGGATGACGGTCGTGACGGAGGACGACGAGGCCGTCCCGCCAGGCCACGGGCTCGAGCTCGAGGCTGGCATTGAAGCGGGCGGGGAAGGATTGTGGCGGTAAGGTCTTCCGGGCCACCTGCTTGGGGGGACTGCCGTCCCAGCTCTGGCTCCAGTAGGAGACGCCGCGGAGGAGGTCTGGGTTGAAGCCGCCGTTGGCTGCGGCGCGGAGGGCCAGCCTGCGGCGGAAGTCCTGGTCGATGATGGCGCCGCGGAGCCGTTTGGAGGCGGCGGCGCAGCGGACGATGGCCGCGGGGTCGGATGGAGGCGCCGGTCCGGCTGCCCTGGGCTCCTTGTCGTCGGGGCGGCGAATGGCGAGGCGAGGGGCGTGGACGGAAGCTCGAGTCCACAGCAGGCGGCGGCGTGAGCACGGGTCGGGGCAGGAGATCTGATCGAGAAGTCCTCTGAACTAAAAACTGTTGGGAGATGTACCTGTATCGGATCGGACGGCTGAGATGTCCTAAAATCCACCGCGTGTACCGGGGTATGTTTTACTTGAAGAAGGGAATGTCCAGCCTCTGAACTGCAGCCCTGCTGGACGCTTTGCAATGTTTCCTAGTACGTTGGTTGTTTGTTTTACAGGATTGAAATTGTTAGGAATTTTTTCCTACGAAATTCATATGCACCCGAGGATTTTTTTTAAATGAGGCAAAAGACTTGCCGTTTTCATTGATTAAGAAAAAAAGAATTGCCCGGTTAATTGGCGAAAAACCGGGCAAAAATCGATACAGCCCAACCCATATGACATGGGCACCACCAGCCAACCTGGCCACTGACATGGAACCCGAAGCTGTAAAGAAGAAAGACATCCGCCGACGAGCTCAAACTTGTTGCTATGTGATATCAAACGCTCTTTGACCCAAATTCATGTAATTTTATATTCACGTAGGAGATATGCCATTCTAAACCTATGGTTTTGCTATTTCTATCTTTTGAGAATTGTACGAAACAAGGAAGACTTAACCTTTTTCTCATGTAAATATGAGGTGTTACTTCTATAAAGCATGAGAGAGTGCCCTCCGCACCGTCCGTTTTTTGGGCGGAGTGCTGCGGTGGCTCTTCACGTCGTCTGATCTGGCCGAGCTTGCTACCCCAGATGACCTGCTTTTGCGGTCCATTACGTGTGAGTCATTGGCTAGATTGGGGCCACTATCATGCGGCGGGTTCGGTAGTGCCCGTGCTCGCCCGCGCGCGAGAGAAGGCCGGACCCGCCTGTCGGCATCTTTGCCTCCGATGAGCTGGTCCGGTCGCGCCAGCCGACCGGGGCCAAAGCTTGCCTCGGCGGGGAGGCCCTCTGCGTCGTCCGTTGCTGGCTTCCCGCAGCTACCTACGTGGGGCTTTTTCTCTAGGTCTGTGTTTTCTATTTTGGTCGATTTTACTATTAAGATACTTCTTATTTGTTTTAGAAAATAGTATGACTGTGAGCCAAATGCGTAGGCCCGTGGTAGCACTACGGGTCTATTGCGTGTCACACACAAAACGCCGGTTGGTTTTCCAACCAATTTTTTTAATTTCATTTGTTTTTTATTAAAACACCTTTAGTTTTTGTAATAGTATTCAAGAATCATTTTTGTGTGTTTTGAAAAATGTTCACAAATTTAAAGAAAGGTTCATGAATTTAAACGATGTTCCAAAACCAGAAGGATCACTCTACATGACCGGCCCAACAATGCCCTTGGGGGTCGTGATTTTGTTGACCGCCTCCATTTGCATGCACAAAATATGGATTGCTATGATAACCATTGAGAGAAAAGGAAATCTAAAACTAACGAGCGGCGTGGCAACGCGTGCGCTTACCTTTACATTGAAATCTTTAGAATCAGTCTGTGAATCATCAAGCCGACCTAGCTCAGTGGTAGAGCGCGTGGCTTTTAACCACGTGGCCGTGGGTTCGATCCCCACGGTCGGCGTTCCTGTTCAGACCTTTTCCTTTTTGGCAAAGCAAAAGAAACACTAAACAAAATACACCAAAAGGAAAAACAAAGGAAACCAGCTCATCTCACAATTGCTCTAGAAAAAATACATTTTTCGCATGCCATGTGCCGATGAGTTTCGTCATCTTGGAAACCAGCTGCTCCAACAATCCTGATTTTGTACCAATCTTTTGCAAGTAATTCTCATAAATCGCTTGGCGAAATCCATGTCAATTTGATGTCTTCACCCCATAGGTGAGGGAGGGGCGATGACAGCGGCGTGTCTTCATCTCGTTTCAGTTATTGCAGTTGTCGCTAGGAGGTCTATGGAGCTGAATGTATTTTTTGTTAATTATGATGTTCTTTGTACTGCCTTGACAACTGATGAATAGATTGAAAGTTTTCTCGCAAAAAGAAAAAAAATCTTTATGTGTTAGCAACAAAAAAGAAATTTGTGCTCATATAGACTTTCAAAAATAGTTTGAGCGCTTTCACCAATATTCGATAACACTTTCTGCAAACGTAACTTTAAATGAATTGTATCATGTATATTATAATGGATGTTGACAAATATAAGCTCAAGTTATAGGTTACATGTCATAAATTAAGGTTATATTTTATGGATAATTAACAAAACGTGTTTCATATAATTTGTCTAACTTTTAGTTTTGTGTTTGGTCTTGGCGGCACGGACGCAACGACTCAGTATCCAACTGATAACATTAATTCCATGGAGGACAGAGTACATAGGGAACATATTCTTGCGAGACTGTAGTTTGTGCACTCGGGTGCATATGCACCCGCATGAACAGTAAATTCAGAAAAAATAGAGGGGAGGGGGGGGGGGGGGGGGGGGGGGGAGGGTATAGTGCCCTCAACATTTCAGCAGTATCTAAGCCTTCTCCAACTACTCACATTTGTTATTTTTGACCGGCCATTCTGTTAGCTGATTACATTACCCCTCTACTCGGAGCATAATCTCCTTCTTACCTTTGCAGTGCGAGTTATCAGCTGTGTCTTCCAGCATTTGGGGCTCAAGACCTGCACAGAATAGTGCAAAAAGCATTGTCTATCTGAATAGTAACTACTAAGGCCTGGCCGTGCTATTTTTATTGCACAATGCGGCAGCCACAGGATGGGCCACCTTCGAAATATTTCATGCAACAACTACTTGATATGTGCCTTCGGGGATGCTATTGGCAATGACTGCAGCAATTTCTGAGCGACCAGTTTATGCTTAGGGTGGAATTTGATTGGTGCACTGCATCCAATGAAAAATAGAATGAGGGCAGGCTTCAGATTCAGAGACACCGATCCCAGTATACCATGCAGTTTGACACCATTCCCGGTTTGCCCGACTCAATCTGTTGCTCCCAAGGAGATTGACCTGCAAAACGAAGCAACATCATAAACCGAGATTAGACACCAACAGCGCATGTCTGACTGAAATAGATAAAAGGTCATGAAAAGAAGCTTAAATTTGCAGAGTCAAAAAGAGAGCTACTTTGGTTAGAGTATGATAAAAGAGAGCTGAGTTCTCTGCCCAAGTAGAGGAGACACTTACACTGCTGGATATACGTGAGACACTTCAGAGGGAGAATCCATTTGCAGACCAATTAGGGACCAATTCGTAGTTGCAGTGGCCCGTGCTGTATCACGTCAAATGCACAAATGATTCCCCAGACTGCACTGCAGTTTTCACCGAGATAACAGATTGATAATATCTGCAAAGCATAACATTGGCTTGGATTACTTATGAATAGCAAGCTTGATTACTTTTACTAAAAAACTATATTTCATTACTTATGAACAGAGAGCAATGAACTGCCAGACACAGACCAGGCTTAGTTTGCAAAAGTGTTTTTCTAGGACAACATAACAGGAATAAGGTCCTGATAAACTGGGCTGGGACATGCGCTGAATGATTGCCCCCGCTGAAGCCCAGGTTGGTAGCCTATTTTTGGTGCCATGAAATGAAATGTATTTTATCAGCAGTACTGCATATTTTTACAGTGAGCTGTACTAAACGTTGAAAACACACAATGGTGATGGTGAGCAATTTAGTGAAGGATTTCGAGACATAACTCCTGCCCTCTTATAATAGTTAGTTAGAGCTGAAAAACAGAGTGTTCATGTAGGAAAAGATAAGTGTGTACCATTGCACTGTACATTCTAATAAACACAGTGCTACAAGCTTTAGTCTCAGACAGTTCAAAACTGCAAACCCAAAGAGTAGACAGAGACAACGATTGTATGATGCCATAGTATTACAAATTCTGATCAACTCATAAACTTACTGTGCAGCTCTGCCAGTCTGTGGTGACATGTAGTCCTTGGAAAGAAAGGATCTTCTGAAATCTTAAAAGACACTGTCCTGGGGTATCAGTAGAATGTAGACTGGATACAAAAATACAAACCTTATCAGTGGCAAAACACTGAGAACTGAGTGCTTTCCATAATTATGCCATGATGACCTTTTGAACATCAAACTGAACTTTCCAGATACACCATCAAGTCTTCATGAGCTTTGGAGAACTATAGACACAAGTGGTACTAATAGCAAAGTAGCAGAAAGCCATCAGAAGCACAAGATGACCTGAACAGCAAGCCATCACAAATCAGAATGCATCAACACCTGGTATTGACAATAACGTAGAGTGGATGAAAATATTTTATACCCTTAATATGAGTTTCTTCAGTTCTTAACTCATTCTCATTTATTCCATAATTCTGATTGTGAAACCCAAATTATGCAAGTAGACTACCGCGTCTTGATGAATAAGAATAACCCAAATTTAAAATGCAAATATGAAGAAGCCTACAAGATCGAACGAACACCCGCACACATAGAACCAAAACAAATAAAGAAAAGAGAAGAGACTTGCAGAAAGTATTAGCTGCTAGTGACGTTGGTTTTCTCGCCTTGTGGAAAGATAAGGGGCGTTGACAAATAAATCTGAGATATTTTCACTATCATTGAGAAGAAAATGAAAATCTGATACGGCGGGAGTATATAAGTGTTCATTTTAACTTTTTGCGGCGAGTATAACGGAAGTGGATATAAATAATATGGTACAGCAGGAGTGAAGTTCCATACTCACCGGATAATTTGTACAGGAAGGAAGACAGCATCCACAAGACCCTCAGGCCACCCATGTGGCAAGTGTGTATGTATGGAAAGAGCAGAGCACTGCAGGGCTAGAAGAATGTACAAGGGAACTCCAAGGCATTGTCCTGAACATTGGATGGGAATAAATGCAGTGTTATTAAGTAGGGTCGCAGGAAAAGGGCAACATGGAAGAACACAAGAAAGTATGTTTGTGTTACCTTGGATCATCCTCTTATGATTTTGGGGATGGTTCCCAACATCCACCTGCACTGCCGTTTTAGCACCTCGCTGCAGTCGTAGACATCTAGCTTTTCCAGTGATTTGGGGAGGCTGGGCAATGACGAGACGGCAGGACAGTGGTTGATTGATAATACCTTGAGGCTGGTAAGGTTGCATAGCCCTGCAGGGATTTGCTGAAGATGGCGGAAATGCCTAAACTCAAGTTTCTGGAGGGAGGAGAGGAGCTGAAGGGCATCCTCTTGCTCCTTGCTGAAGCGCTCCATCCCTTCATGCCCATACCCATGAAGTTTCAGCTTGGTGAGAGAGGAAGAAAGGAAGCTGCAGATTGGTGCAGCAAGGAGCCCTGCTGTGTCATCTGTGCAAAGCTTCCGCAGTGTGGATGAAACAAGCTGTGTTGGCTGCTCTTCTCCTCCTTCAACATCCTCCAAAGCCCGTCTGGGATTTGGATCCCAATTAGCAAAGAATATATGGCTGCCCCTGACTTCCAATTCGTTTAGCTGGCCCCCGGTGGTAAGGAGAGACTGCAATCCCTGACATTTGAGATCCTTTCCACAAAATTCCAATACTAATCTGGTAAGAGAAGAAAGGTTTGAGAGAGGCTCTAGTGTCCCCATCCCTTCTAATTTCGTAAGCTCCAGGAATTGCAGGGAGGAAGGGAAGATTTGACTGGAAAACGAGAAGGCGGATAGAAACTTTGGGCAATACTTTATGCTTAATCTCTGGAGGGATCGCAAGGCTTGGAGCCATCCTCCTCCAGGAACAAGCGTTGGCGGGTTCACCAGGACCAGCTCTGGGCAGAAAAGGAACTTCAATTTCTGTAGTGAGTCACAGAGATGAGCTGGGAAGAGCAGCACTCCATCGTCCTCTTCCTCTGTTGCTGCTGTTATTTCACCTCCCCCCATCTCTGATGCTGTTTGTCGCAGATCCACCCCCACTACCAGCTGTTTTATGTTTTTACAATCCCGTATCTCCAATTTGGAGAGCTTTGGGAGGTGTGGGAAGAGCTCTGTCAATTCATTCCAACTATTACCATTTAAGTGGCAGATCTCGATGTGCTCAACAGGGAGCTGCCATTCCACATCACCCAGACCTCCTAGTGGTCCAGCCAGACCAGCCAGACCATCTGAATGCCTTACAATCAGTGTCTTCAGCGAGGTTAGCATCAGAAGGTGCTTCAACTCCAAAGGTGGGCATCTCTCGAGTGTCAGCTTCTCAAGACCTGTTTCTTTATCAAAAACTAACACTTGGTCTAAGCTTTGCAGATCACCCCATCCAATGATTTCCAAGTGTGCTCCATTTGATGATTTTGAGTATGCAAACCTCTTTAGTAGCTTGACACATTCAATCGTGACGCGGCGCAAACTCTCAATCCAGGAGGTGGGAATCACGGACAAGAATTCTGGACAGTCCTGTATCTCAAGCTCACAAAGATCCCCCATGTTCTGTAAAGAAGGGAAAACCTTCCAAGAAACACCAACAAGACAAAGAGATTGTAGAGCTTCAACAGCAAGCTCATCACCCAGCCATGTTGGACAAGTGGGGCCTCTGTGCCCTCTAATGCACAACACTTCAAGATTTTCATGTGGTCAAAGGCACTCAAGAACCATTGTTTCCACACCAGGCTCATCACTAGATCGCTTACTATCCCAATCCAATGTTAACCTCCTCAAGTATTTTTTCTCAAACAGTTTTGCTTGAGCTGCTTCTTTTTTTGTATGTATTTTCTCAAGGTTGTAGATGCCAAGCTCCCATAGCTTGGTCAATGGCTCTAGTTGCTTTGGTTCAAATCCTTTATTTTTTTATTGACCCGAAATACCTTCAACTTTTCCAAGAGCTGAAGTTTTCCCACATTACATATATCATAATGAAGCTTATCATCTCTTGGGGTATAATAATGGCACAATTTTGCAAGGTTGCTCGTGTCTTCAGGAAAATCACCACTGCCAGACCATGACTTAAGATCTAGAACCCTTAGATGATAAAATTTAGAGATGTTAATTGGCAAACACCCTAGACATAGGAATCGTAGGTGGACAAGTCCTGAAAAATTATGTAACATGGACTCCACGGGATACTTCAGGAGGGGCAAATAAAGAACATGAAGAGCATTTGCTTCCCCGAGAAAATCACTAAATATCTTAGCAAAACCTTCATCCATTTCTCCAAATAACATCAGTGTTTGCAAATGTTCAACCTTCAATGTTGTCTTCAGCTTTTCCAATTCCCTCTTTAACTTTTTACCATTATATTCACCCAAGTTCTCTATACTTATAGACAAGTGTCGGGTGGATGGCTTAATTTCTACCGATCCAACATCAGGGAGACGAAAACGAACACAATCATGTGATGCAACCTTCAATGCCAACTCATGCAGTAAATCATGCATAACATATCGGAGACCACCATCAGTTTTATATTCTCTGAAAAATCCATGGATGACTAAATCATTCAAAATGCTCAGACCTATGCCTTCAAAGGTTGGGTTTCGATCGGAAGGTGTCAAAATATCTAGTCCAATCCATAGGCTGATGAGCTCACAGCTTCTGAAACGGTAATCTTCAGGAAATAATGCAGAATAGGAAAAACACCGTTGCAAATGGAAAGGAAGAAAGCCATAGCTAAGCTCCAAGGCAAGCATAATTCCATTGGTCTGGTTCGCCCATTGTTTACTGTTTAGGACCCTTCTCCAATGAGCCAAACTAGGGTCTGTCCTCAGTAATCTACCAACGGTCTTTGCTGCAAGAGGGGAACCCTTTAGTTTTCCCATTATCTTATCTCCAGTGTCAAGCAAAAAACGTTTATCCCCTGGACATTTCTCAACATCAAAGACATATACAAGGAATAACTTCTTAAACTCTCCAGGTTCTAAACCGTTCAGTTCTTTTGGATCTGCACTTTTCTTAACCTGGTCTGCTATTTCTTTTTGCCGAGTTGTGACTAGAACCATGGAACCCTTTCTTGTGACTTGCCGAGTATCAATAATAGTTTTTTCCAGTCATCCACATCATTAAACTGCCATATATCATCCAATACAAGTAAGAATCTTTTGTGTTTCAATCTGTGTTCAATCAGCTCTTGTGTTGTACTACACCCATTTTCACCTTCAACCGTAAGGGTATCTTCTTTAATCTGTTCTAGCACCTTACCCAGGTTGAAATTGAACGACACACATATCCAAATCCTGACTGGAAAATGATTCTGCACTTGTTGGTTGTTATATATGTGTTGTATCATAATTGTCTTCCCCATTCCCCCCGGACCAATAACCGGAAGCACAGTTAGACCCTTGTCACAGTATTGACCCTCGGTGATATCATGTATCATATTATTCATGACATGGTCCCTCCCATACAGTTTTGGCTCTGCACTCTGAGGTGTGGTGGTGGCACGACGCTGAGCAATGTCTAGGACAGTTCTAGGGCCACAAGTCTGCAGGATATCCTTAACATCATTACGCATAACCTTTAGTTGCTCTACAGTGTCCTTCATCCTTTGGGAGAAATCAGCCCTATTAAACTCAGGCATTGGTGCTTCTTGCGCATTGCCATGATCTTCATCACCACGAACATGTGGATGTGGAGAACATGAGGAAAGGAGCAGTTTACCGAGGCTGGACATGCATCCGCTGACCTCCTGGTTGGCATCTGATGCTGAGAACGAATCGCCACGTGACCTCTGCTGGAGCTCAGCACGCTGCCATGGGAAATAGTTGATCAGTTTGCCAAGATCTTTGATTGTGTGGCGAGCATCACAGGCGAGGTCACGGAGGACACCGTCGCCGGGCTGGTCGGCAGCATCGTACGTGCCGTGAAGCTCGTCGTGGATGCGGAAGTAGTCCAGCTCGTCCAGCAAGTCCTCGGCATTGTGCGCCGAGTCCCACAGCTTCTGCAGCATCTTCTCCGTGGCCAGCCCGGGGAGCTCCTTGGTGGCAGCTATTTCGAGCGTGGCCTGCACCTTCTCCAGTTCCGTTCTGAGGGCCTGGATGTTGAGACCAAATGTCCTGCTGGCCGCCCAAGCCTCCAGCACGCCATCGGCAATGGGGGCTAGCGCCTTGCACACCACCCATTGTGCGGCGCCGAGGGCGGTCTCGGCCATCCCCTGGCCGGATGCAGGGATGGACAACGGCGCCTGCATCAAGGAATCAAAAGGAAACCGACGGTAAACAGGCTGTTGGTAGCTGCAAATTAAAGGAGAGGAGTGTGCACTAGTACATACCTTGATGGTCCGCCGGTGATGGATGCCGCTGCCGCCTGCCTGATCCTAGCTAGCTGCAAAAGGGGGGTTGGGTTGGGCCGAGTCGGTGAGAGAGCCCTGAAGTTAAGTTGGTTTGAGAAGTCTGGCCAATTTTTTTGTGAAAACCCGATGATGCAGCCAGAGTGTACGTAGTATGGGCGCAAGCAAGCTGACGTACAGGGAGAGAAGCATTGGGTGATTGTGATGGTGGCGTGTTGGTACAATGGCATGGAATGGGCAGTCTGGCCCAGACCT
This sequence comes from Aegilops tauschii subsp. strangulata, assembly GCF_002575655.3. NCBI lineage: Eukaryota > Viridiplantae > Streptophyta > Magnoliopsida > Poales > Poaceae > Aegilops > Aegilops tauschii. The sequence continues at coordinate 496,178,756 of NC_053039.3, forward strand.
TTTCTTGCGCTGGGCCGAGAGCAAAGCTAGAGGCGGTGCCGGCATCGCACATGAGCTCTCTCTGCTCCGTCCCAACATACTCCCTCCGTCCCAAAATAAGTGTCTTGAACTTAGTATAAATTTATACTAGAGTTAGTACAAAGTTGAGACACTTATTTTAGGATGGAGGAAGTATTTGTTAGCAAGACTAGTCAAGATGATAAGTTGGATGGCATCCGTCCGTAGCTGCTGCCAATCTAGTCTTGTCCTGGCCAAAGCAGCGGGAGCCACTGCGGCAAGCGAGCGTGGACATGACATAGCGGGCTCTCTCCCTCTCGTCGAGCTAGGTAGGTCGCGGCGGAACGAACGTTGTGGGCATAAGCACAAGCACATGGCGGGCATGCGGGTGGGAAGGGATGGAACCTGACCGACCTGACCCGGTGGCGCTTGCTTCCAGTTCCAGCGACGGAGGAGACGCCGGGCGACCATGCCGGCCGTGGAGCACAGCAGCCCGAAGACGACGCGCCTTCACCCTTGCCCGCCATCCGGTGTCTCCGCGCCGTCGCCGCCGTCGTCGGGAGCGGAGCAGAGCAGAGAAGAGAGAGCAGAGGAGGAAGGAAACGGTTGGGCGATGGTGGGCCACTCAGGTGCCATGACTAATTGCGTACATGGGCCGGCCTATCACTACATGGTGTGTCATGCATGCAACTACCCATTACACACACTAGATCGGAATCGCGCCTTGGCGCGAGGGTGCCGGTCTCAGCATTTTACCGAAGCATATAACACTATATTAGTAGAAACCAGGTATAACATTTGCACTTATAGAGGATAATAAAGTAAAGAAACATTTAATTGTGATAGAGCTTAAGATCAACATAAGTTTATAAGGCAGGATCAAGCTCAGTGCATTCATACGACCGCAAAAGATAACCATTCGACACGAAGTTCGATACCAAAAATAAGAACACATAAGAGGAGGTAATAAGAACGGGACATAATAAAGAAGAGCCAACTACGGAGCCATAATCAGGAAGCATACTAATAAGTGCCGCAATTCATCTGTCTTGTCGATGTACTTCATAGGGACTGCCTCACACGAACCTGATACTATCGAGCATCGACCACATTACTTACAATTCCTCTATGCTTTTGTATGGCCAAACGATTGCACTCCAATCATTTGGATTAGAAAGTTTCTTACAGAAGGACATGATACATGAATTTTTCAATCTGAACATAAGTACACAAGGCCTAAACAGTATCTATAGTTCTATGCTAATTTTCCATATCTATTCCATGGTTTAATAAATCTTAAGCACATGTAATGTTCAACACAAGCACATAAGTTGCAGGGTACCACAGGAATATGATCAGGCACGTGATAGTTATACCACATGAATACCTGATGGACAAAATTATTATAAAAAGTCAGTAACCAACTAAATGTAACAGTACACCTATCAAATTGAGTATACACATGCGCCCTGCATGGGTCGGTGGCCCAAATCCTAACTCTGTGTGCAAATAAAAGTGTTCATACACAATTAGTTCATGCAACAGATTGCCCACCACATTCTTCTCAAATAATGATGCAGGCATGATTCCAAAATAAAATAAATACAGTTAACAATCCCTCCCCACGAAACACAACACTATGAATTAATTGTAACCATGTTTATTTGATCCATAATCACATTCTTTTCATCAGGAACAACTAACTGCTTACGGACACTAGTACAAAACAGGGCTTTCGTCATACGGCAATATTCACATTAGTCCTGGTTCAGTCACGAACCGGGACTAATGTGAGCATTGGTCCCGGTTCGTGCGGCTAAGGCATTAGTCCCAGTTCACCTGGGCCCTTTAGTCCCGGTTGGTGCCACGAACCGGGACTAAAGGGTGCGATGCCCATTAGTACCGGTTGGTGGTACCAACCGGGACTAAAGGTTAGACCTTTAGTCCCGGTTGGTGCCACCAACCGGTACTAATGGGCTTTGAGGCATTAGTACCGGTTCATGGCACGAACCGGTACTAAAGGTCCCATTTTCAAACTCTACCCCCCTGACCGCCTTTTCAGTTTTAGAAAAAACAAAAGAAAATGATGGAAATGTCAAAAAAATAAAATAAAATAAGTTTCCCATGTGATATGTGGTCTAGTTGTTGGGAAAATTTACAAATATGAATTTCGACTTTATTTGCAAAATCTCTCTGGAATTTGTAAAATGGGCATAACTTTTGCATACGAACTCGGATTAAAAAGTTTTTTATATGAAAAATCATCTACTCGGAAAGTTACATCCGATTTTAACCGGGGGAACCCCGTTAAACATTTTCAAAATCCTCAAAAACCTAATAGAAAAAAGTTACGGGGCTTTTAAGATCTGGAGAGGAAAAAAATTCAAAAAAATTCAAACTTACTAGTAACAGAAAAAATATAGTTTCAAATTTTATATTTGGAAAAAATGTGGTCAAATCTGGTCAAACTGTGGTCAAACAATGGTCAAACTAATTATTCTAGAATATTAGTGTTACTAAATAATTATTTCAGTTTTTTTGAATTTTGGTCAAATCTGGTCAAACCGTGGTCAAACTATGGTCAAACAGTGGTCAAACAATGGTCAAACTAATTATTCCAGAAATATTAGTGTTACTAAATAATTATTGTTTTTTAAAACAATAGTTTCAAACTCAAACAGTGAAATGTGTCACTTCATGCTCAAGCTAAATTCCTGAGGGTTAATAGGATTGACATCTTACTATTGTCAGGAAAACAACAAGTGCAGATTTGGAAACGAGGGAGAATAGAATCCAGAAGTTAAGCGTGCTCAGGCTGGAGTAGTGAGAGGATGGGTGACCGTCCGGGAAGTTAGATGATTTGGAATGATGAGGGGTGATTAGAGATTAGAGGATAAATTGAGCAGTGATGAGGGGTGGTGATTAGAGATTAGAGGTTAAAATAATTCAGAAATTTGAAAATCAAAAAAAAAATCAAAAAAAAAATCATAAAATTTCCTTTAGTCCCGGTTGGTAACTCCACGTGGCCGCGGCCTTTAGTTCCGGTTCGTGTAAGAACCGGGACTAAAGGGGGGAGGCATTAGTAACGACCCTTTAGTCCCGGTTCAAAAACCGGGACTAAAGGCCCTTACCAATCGGGCCAAAAGCCCCTTTTTCTACTAGTGGGATTAAAATATAGATTGGCTGAAGCGCCACACAGGCATCATCCAACAATTTTAATTATTTGCTAAAATCCCCGCTACCCATGGCAACAAACACCAACCTTGTTATTTTAATATTTTCTATTAACTACATTTCTGCCGAAAAGTGGTGGCACTTTCTACTCAAATCTGCAAGATGTAATTCAGCCAAACACTATATGATCGGGAATCTGACATACCTTCTAGTCTATCCAGGCAATTTGGGATCGATCTGTTCTATGGATTAATCAGATGAGTGAGCGGAATCCCCAATCGCTGCCTCTGCCCCCACTTCTGCCGCACAGATTTGGCCGTCGACACTGCTTTCCTCATGGTGCGTCTACATAACCCCATTTACCAAAATTCAGGTTAGATGCAGAAATGCGGAAACAAATCCTTGCGGAACTGCGCACATCACTAACACAAATCTGCACCTGTTAATCGGCTGCAGCAGGAACCCCATCTTCACGGGTATCCGCAGGTCCCTTCTCACTGACGGTGGCTCGCCGAGGCTGTCGCTCTCGATAAAAGATGGATCCAGGCTCGAGAGGTAGGAGACAGCTGCTCCCAGCGACCCATGCTTGCGTTTACTCGGCTACTGTCGGAGTTACCGGAAAGCATCAATCCTGACCCATCGATCAGGACAGCGAAAACGACTCGAGCCACGGCTCTGTTCAGATCGCTCGATGGCGTTTAACACTCATATAGCATGCAACTTTCTCTCGCACTAAAACCGGAATAAGGTTTTCTAAGCAAATATTATTTAGTAGCAAAAGAAAACACAAAATCCAATCATGTTAATACAACAGATGTAATATCATTTGGATACTAAGGAATAATAATGAATGGGATACAAAATCAGTGTTTTAACTTTACATGTTTCACAAAGAAAATGCTACAGTGGGCCATGAGAAGCAAAGGTCACCTGACTTGTTCATGAAGAGTAAAAAGATCATGCAGATCTTCTGTCGAAAGAGAATTCCACTGTAAAAGTGAAAACAGAGCCATGAGAAATCAATTTACTTGGCTGTTTGAAGGATAAAAAAGCAAAAGATAACTTTATGTACTTGATCCTGCAATTTGTCATTCGCTTGTGCCTGATGAACAAACTTTCTGGAGGCATTCTTTTGTCATTTGACGTTGATATACCTATAGATGAATGTGGCAGATCATAGTCAGTGGAAGAAAGTAACCAGCAACTCGGTATTTCTTCGCTAGATAGTGTAAAAAGTGAAGTCATGAACTACAAGATCTGCCTGACGGCTGCAAGCCATGTGAGCGCAAATACCACAAGACAAGAGCAGCAACACGTCCTACTATTTGGGCATTATGCATTCTAGGCGCAAATCTTGCAATCAAATACAAAACAACTGCATTATGCAATGTTGAACCATGCTCAAATAGATGCTCCAGGGCTAAATTTCCAAGTAAAACATATATGGTAGAAGTTGCCAAAAGATACTTATATGGTGCTCAATATCACATAGAAAAGTTTCAACGAAAATAAAAGAGCTGCTACAGACATCAAACTATCATGGCATTAGCATTTCTCAAGACATGTCATATCTCAGTTTTTAGTCCACTTCCGATCTGCAAAATAAGAGAAAATCGAGATTGAGAGAGATATGGACCTGAAGGTCATCGACAGTCACTTTGATGATTTTTTCCATGGAAGCCATCGTCACATGCCCGAGAAAGCTAAAGTTCTGGTGTAATATCGGAACCTACAAGCAAGCACAAACAGTCCATGTTCTTAAGTTGAATCTGAACTTCGCAAGCAAAATAATATAGGAAATGAATAATTCAATAAGTAAATAGGGTACCATTGATTCCTATATTGCAAGGAGCCGAGGTATTTGCAGTTCACAATACATATAAATCAAACCGTGAGAAACGACAACATGTAAGCAATTGACAGTTGATGGGTTAAATTGTCAAGAAAATGTCCCTTTCCAATTTTCAAGCAAGTAGACAAAATCCCTGAAAATATTACATTTAGAGAGAACCTTTGTTGTGTTATTTTTAAGCTTCCGAAAGACCCCATGGAGAAAATAAGCACCTCCAAGTTGTTGCTGATATGATTCAAACATTCAAATCTTTATTGTGCCTGACAAACTTGCATAGGCGAAAGCTAAATTAACATCACATTGACTATCCAAAGGCGATAATGAAAAAAACAGGATCATGATGACAAATGAATTTGTAACATTCAGAGACCTCAGTCCAAGCAGGCAACCAAAATTGCGATATCCATCAATCCATCCCCTGATCCACATTAGCAGGAGTGGTTGAGGTGCAAAGCGAAATCCCATGAGCGTGATCCTTGTCACCATCGACTCTAATCGGCTCGACGATGTCAGAAGGCACATGAAAGAGGCATGGGGAGGGGGGCACCTCAACCAAAGGATGCCGCGTAGTGTCATGATGGGAGCGGCGGCTGGAGAGGAAGAGGAGCACATTGATGGCTCAATTCAGCCATTAGAATTATGGCTTAGTTCAGATAAAAAAGAAAGAATCACTGAATGTTTCCATACAGCAGAATTTTGGCTGAAAATTGTAATTGGAGTTACGTCTCTTGAACAAAGCTAAGTCCCATGAAACACACACTTTGAAACCAAGAGTGCTACTAATTTATCTATGCAAACCTACAACAAAATTATGGCTGAAATGACATGCCATGAAACTGGAGGTGCTAAGCAAACATCAGTATACTTCAATCTAGCAGGTTGTAATGCTGCAATAGTCTAGCAAGTCTTGCCACTGAGCAAATATCCAATAGTAGAAATGGATAAACCTAATGACCTCTGAACAACAATTAACCTTACACATTCCAACCCTTTCGAAGAACTCGGTACTCAAATCATTTTCATGAATTGCACAAAAGCATCATTTATTTACAGCTATTTCTACTCCTGAATTGCACATTCCAAAAGCATTGTCATGAATATTTGCATATTATAGGCCACATGCCACAAGCAAGAGAATAGCAACAACACAATGGAAATAAATACAGAGTTCGAGCAGGACTTAGGATATGATGCTATTAGCCAAGCAAGTAATATATACTGTATATGTAAAAAAGAGAAGCCTAGTAGCAGTTATGAATTAGGAGAGGCGGCATCTAATAACGCACCCTTTTTTCTAGATGTCCTTTCAAGCAGCTGCTTGTGTCCAATAACTTCAGAATCGTCAACCTGCATATATAAAAAACAAAGCAACAAAAAAAATACTCTTATGATATGCAAATCGGATATCCAAAAGAAGAAACAATATAATTTCTAACAAATCATTAGCCTGTTTGGTTCAAAAATAACGGTTATTGTTGGGATTCCTGGGATCCAATCCCAATGAGTCCATTTGATTAAAATGACTGGATTACTGGAATGAGAATACCAAAAGAACAATATATAGTCTACAAAAAAAGAATACAACCAATCCCAATCACCGTTTTCCCCTCTGGTTCAACCCTCTCACAATTTAAAGCAAAAATCAATATGGACCATCCATTCCTAGTTTACGTAAGTATCTAGTTTTAAATTACCTTCACAAGAGCACCAACAACACCCAAGCTGGTAAGCCTCAAGTACTCAAAAGGTCTGGTCTTGCTGGTAGTATTTAGGAACAGGTACAGGTACAGTGGGATGTGAGCTGCAAAGGAAAAGGAAGAAGACTCAATTATTAACCACGGCTAGTTAAGATTTACTTATTCTGTAAAGTCATCAAAATGAGGAAAGCTTTTTAATCATTATAAACGATGGAAATATTTAAGACTTGGCATAGAAACAGTAGCGCTTAGTACCATTCAAGAACGAGATCCTGGTCTCAGGGTGTGAAGCAACACACTGCAATTAAAAAAAGAAGTAAAATGAAATTGAGGGGCAGATGACAAGCAAGCATGATATGAAAGCAGTAGTCTTCTCAATCCACCAGAAGGCCCACCAGGAGTGAGGGTTTCCTTTCTTTCTCATGTAAAAGCATACCTGAAGAAGTGCAAGTGCATTGCAGACACGGTTTGATGCAACTGGCAACAAAGTAGGAGATGAAAGTGAAGGGTAGATTGACACAATCTCCTGCATATGTTTTCAAAACAGCAAGACAGGCTGGATAAGGAGAATGCACAGAACCATCAATAAATTTTATATTGAAAGAATCAATACACATGCACAACCACCCTAACTCAAATAACCAGAACTGCACAAGTACATACTTACTCTTGCCATTGCAACTGAATTTAGAACTTTGCAATAATTGTAACCTACCTGGAGCAGTGCAGCAACGATGCCAAAGGAGTGCCACAGCAGTGGAGCAAGGTCTTGAAAAATCTCTTGCTTCTGAAAGAGGAAAACTGAGAAACTGAGAAACTGAGTAGACAATGAATTTTGACCTCCTGCATCCCAGATTTGCAGCCATACTTTAAATGTTAAAGTAAAATGGTTCCATGTATCAACTGTCCAGTTTGGGATATTGTCTTTGGAAAGTTGATGTTTCCCTCAAAACATAATGATAATGCTTGCAACAGTGGCTCATACCATGGTTGCTAGATAAAGAAGTGACAGGGAAAAAAATACTAACTAAACTTCATCACTTATCTAGATAATCTGCATAAGTAGAACTGACTATTTCTAACCTATAAATGTCTTCCTATATAGTTCATAAACTGTTTAGATTTCTTAACACCGCCTCCTGATAAGTTTGCAAAGTCATCAACAGGAAAGGATTTCACAAAGTTTACACACCCTCCCTCTCCTTGAACAGGGCATCTCCACCAGATACTAAAATTAAATATGCACAGCCGAATACATACCTTGTAGCCTGCTCCAGCACAAAAATATTCATTGGAAGTTCGCTTTTACCAAGAAACAAATACATCAGGAAGCAGGAGATATTAACAAAAATGCGCTTGTGGTATTCACTCCCGAGAGATTGTATATGATAACTGCAGTATTTACCATTTTATTCAAGGGTACAATAGCGGAAATGGGCACGTGTCTTGTTGTATTCAATCCTAACAGAACAATGTATAAGATAACGATGGTATTTTCTATTTTAATCAGAGCAAGTAGAATTAAAATAAATACAAATATCTGATGCAAATATTGAAATCTCCATCCGGGTGTGTCCAACAGAGATCAGCAACCGTTCTTGCTACTGTTGCTAATAATAAGTACAACAAAGCACATGTTTAAAAGATGTATCATAATAAAAGCTACAAAAATCACATGCCCTACTTGCTTTCTCTACATATATCTACAAGTCTACAGCAAGCTAAAGTACTGCACAAAATCACCAAATTCTTATCATACTCCAGATATGAGCAGGCAGAGTTGCAGTAAATTACCCACCACCACAAGCTAGTCATGGAATCGCGCTCGGGAGATCGATGACACATCCAAGCTACTGCAAAGACCTTGTCCTGCCCTATGATAGTGGTGACCTGCAATCCAAGAGAATTAGATGACCGGCCGTCAGAGAGAGAGAGAGGGAGATAGGTGAACCTGTAGCAGCGGCCTGGGTGGAGTTGTAGTCCACGGAGGTGCAGATGTGTGCGAGGGTGCAGGCCCGACCTTGAGGAACCAAAACCTTCTAACAAACGCTGACTCAGGAACTTGTGTGACCAGTTCATTATACCAGAGTTTACTGGCCTGAAGAATTGAAAAATGAAAGAAGCTAACAGTTGGTGCATGCCTAATTTTACTCTGTAGTACCAGGTACACCAGAAACATGCTTACCTGTTAGCGCTTTCGAAGATCGTCCTAATCCCATTTTAACCGTTCTTCCTTGAAAGGAGCCTAAAATGCCCCCAAAGAAATATATGATCAGTGGAACCTAAAATGGAATAGTACAAAAAATAACGCTTCAGATAGCTTCTCTTAAATGGCTCTCATGCTCAACACTGGCTTCTATGTTACATGCATGTAGACATGTTTTTCTATCTTCCAATGTATTATTTGGTCATACAGGAATTAACCAGTCCAACAATTGGGCAAATCTTACTAAAAGTAAACAAAGGAACATAACATGGAGGAGCTTACAACCTGATAGACTTAACTGGGCAGTGCCAACGGTAGTCAACAACCTTTGAGCCACAGAACAACAAGATCGAATTGAGCTTTTGGCCAAAATTATTCATTTGAGAGGCTTGCTCACTGCTCAAAGAAAATTGTTTTGCAGTTTACTTTTGTTGACAGGGTGAAAAGAAAATAGCAGCCCAAAAAGAATAGCTATTACCTGCCCGTAAGATCAACCAAGGCAAGGTTTCCACGAAGAACTTGACTACCACATCATCCTCTCTGCTTGTGTCTTACAGTAATCTCCAGTACAACGCGTGAACTTGAAAAAAAAGAGGAACAAACAATATTTTGTGTGTGAGAATAATGTACAAAAATCAGGGGAGCGATTAATTGACCATAACTACTGTAACTCTCTATAGATTATAGACTCAGAATCTTAACAATTTATACTATGATATACTATCAAATCAAACCATATTTGTACTTCAAGATACAAAAAAGAAGAGGACTCAGTTCGGTCATCCACGTGAATGCCCCTCCAAGAAAGGGCTCTTGTTCTTTCTCCAGGCAGTAAAATAAACTCAAAGTATACTACGAACTCCATTGATCCTGTCTCACTAATTAATAATCCAAGAAGCGGCAGGTTAATTAGGATACTGACCACGGCTTGGGCTCGAAGGGGTGCTCCGCTTAGAGGTGCGGGAAGAGGGATTCTCTTTCGAACGGGAAATAAATATGAAGAATTCCCTAAGACTAAACCTTCCAAGTATTTTGCTATGGGAATAGCCGATAGAGATTACAGAAACCATAACAAATCTTTTCCATCGATCAAGTCAGAGATTACAGAGCAGATATGGTAGTTAAGGAGCATTGCCAATTTGGCATTTTAAAATTCAAAGCATGGGTGTTATGTTACCATCCAAGTGTATGTAAAGCTTCAAATATCATGTGTGCTTTCAGAACAGGGTATTCGGCATACTTGACTGACTAATACAGTAAGCACTAAATACTAAGCTGCCATACTATTTTTTGACAAGAGCTGCCATACTAAGTAATCATTGACCCGCCAAGCTTAACTTAAGCCACATGGTTTATGATAAAAGTAAACTGCATATAGTTCAATGCAATGTGGAGTGGGCTGACGTGGTCAACTATTTCTTAGAAGATCAAAAGATATTCATGATTTTGTAATATAACAGATGTATGAGCAGGTATAAATTGGAATATCCAGGAGAACTGTTTCTTAGAAGATCAAAAGATATTCATGATCTAGTTATAGAAGTAAGGTCTCCCAATAAACATATTAAATCTGAATATTGATGTCAATACAAATGTGACCATCATACACTAAACAAAAAAGACTGTCAGAACCTCCTTGACCCTCCTAATAGCAATGATGGCCTGCTTTTGAATACTCCCAAGATTAATTAACCATGGAAACAAAAGGAAATTCTCCTGACAGAACCTCCTTGATTCTCCTAATAGCAAAACCACACACACACACGTACATAGAACATCTTTGTAGTACTAATTCAAGTAGATCAAGAAAATGGGTAGCCAAATAGCATGGCATATATATAATTGTAGATTAGTATCTAGTATAACCAGAAAAGTTGAAGAGCGCCGCTACTGCCGCTGCTCGATCCCTCACATCGCTGGGTCCGTCCCTAACCCCTAAGGTCTCCCAGGGCTCAATGGACCAACTGTTCGGAGGAACCAGCGACCGACCAAACCGAGCGCTGCACAAACACACACACACTCTCATGGCGAGGGGGTGGGTGAGAGGGGGGAGATGGAGAGGAGTGGAGGTACCAGATCGAAGCACGGAGGAAACGAAGTGGAGGGGGCGGAGACGAGCACGCCGAGGGCGGCGCAGGCGAGGGCGGCGAGCGGGACCCGGTAGGACGCCGGGGCCGAGGGCGACCGGGGGTCCTCGAGCTCGAGGGCGCAGACGGGGACGGGGAAGGCTCTGGTGGAGCCGAGGGGGCGGGCGCAGCGCGCCGTCCTTGCCGCCGTCGCCCCATGGGAGGAGAGGAAGGAAGAGGACGCGGAGGCGAGATGACGGCGGTGTGGGGCTGGCCCTGGACGGGAGCGGGGCAGGGAGGCGCAGGCGGGAGGAAGAGGAGAGGAGGCGACGGCGGCGGGGCTTGGAGGCGGGCGCGGGTTAGGGTTTTGAGGGAGAGAGAGAGGCGAGGCGGGAGGAGCTTGGCGCGGGGGGCGCGGGTGCGGGAGGGAGGTGGCGGCTTAGGTCATCCCACGGCAGCGGCCCACTTTTTATACCCCTGTACGCGAAATGACAGAAATGCCCTCGGCGGGGCAGCGAAATTACAGGCGGTGGCACATTGGAGGGCATACAACGGTCTATTATTCATTGTAGCAGTAACTTTTTTGATCCAATGGCTGATATCGACCAGGAGCGAGATCGAACGGTCCACAACGCATCAAAAAATCGATCCGACGGCCGAGAGTCGCTAAGCTCTAAGAAGCATCATGTTCTCCCTAGATACTTATATCAGGATTCTTCTAAAAAAAACATTACACACAAAAAATGTCTTCTTTGTCTTAGAAAAATGTCTTCTGCATAAACAAAAAAAATATAATCCTAAAAAAAACTATGCCTTGCATGCTCTAAAGTACAGGCCAATACTAGGCTCCAATGTAGAACCAAATGGAAATTTTAAACTAGCGGCAAAATCTAAAAAATACCCCAAAATTTAAAAGTAAGATTTTGTCGGTTTCACTATGTTAAAAAGTATTTGTCCCATGGTGTGTGTTCCGATCAGTGGCGTTTACACAGTGGTTTCCTAGTGATTTTATGAACTAACTTCTTCCCTTTCTCGTTTCCTGGCTCTTTTGTTATATATACAATGGGAATGGGTCATGCCCGGTTCAAAAAAATGTTTAATTTTTTTTTACTTCGCTGATACGCAAAATATTCATGTGTTGATGTGAAGTATGGTTTAACTATTGAGAGGTCAATTATTGTTATTTATTATTTGTTTTTTCTTTTTTTAATAGGTTATCCCAAATATTCCAAAACTTTATCTAACTTCCCCGTGTTCCTTGGTACCAGAGATTTCGGAATTTATAGATAAACAGTGGAGTAATCAATATTGTCAACTACTCCCATGTTTATCACACCCAGAAAAAGCTACTCCCACCCAAAACAGATGGTCTTTCTGAAAAGATACTTATAAGATATAATGTGTATTTTAATTCATCAGATCAAGATGTAGTAATATATATCTACACCTGTAGTATAAACACAAGTTATTTTTCACTCTCTCCTTTCCAAATATATAAGGTGTATTAGTTTTTACAAAAGTCAAACATGTGCATGTTTGACCAAGTATCTAGAAAAATGTCTATGAGCATCTCCACCCGTCCCCAGGAAGGCCCCCAGGAGCACTTTTTCACCGCCGGCGGACGAAAAACGTCCCACTCGCGCCCCCACGACCTCAATTAGGGCCGGATTTGGCCAAAAGTCTGACCGGCGAACCCGCCCCAAACCCAAGATCCGGGGGGGCAGCTGGGGGAGGAGAGAGACTGTTTTGCATGCCATTGGGCCCACCGTCAGCCTCCCACTCCCCCTCTCCTCACTTTTCCTCCGGGGCCCACCCACGTGCTTCTCTCATCTCTTCTCCTTCTCTCCACACACGGGCGCAGCAGGGCGGGCAGCCACGGCGGGGTGCGGGCCTGGGCGGGGCACAGTCGAGCTCAGCGGGGTGCGGGCAGTGCGAGCTCGGCAGCGCGTGGCGCGGGCGGTGGGCGCCGGCGTGGCGCCGACACGGGCGAGCTCGCGATGCGCGGGCGCGGGCGCGGTGCAGGCACGGGCGAGCTCGGCAGCAAGCGGCGAGGCGGCCGATGAGGAGGCGATACTTCACCAGGGACTTCCCGGAGCCGAGCTCCACCAGCAGCAGCGCGGTGAGGCCCACCATGGTCAGCAGGCCGTTGAGCCGCTCGCTGTAGGCGGTGAAGCCGAACTCCACGGGCAGGCCGAGGGGCGACCAGGGCTCCCGCAGCGGCACCGGCAGCAGCGTGACGGCGTTGGACTCGGCGGCGGCCTTCCTCTTGCGCGCCTCGGCGTGATACGTCTCCAACGTATCTATAATTTATGAAGTATTCATGCTGTTATATTATCATTCTTGGATGTTTTACAATCATTTTATAGCAACTTTATATCATTTTTTGGGACTAACCTATTGACCCAGTGCCCAGTGTCAGTTGCTGTTTTTTGCTTGTTTTTTACATTGCAGGAAATCAATATCAAACGGAGTCCAAACACCGCGAAACTTTTTGTGGATTTTGTATGGACCAGAAGACATCCAGTGGGCCAGAGAAGCAGCTCGGGGGTGCCCCGAGGGGGGGGGCACAACCCACCAGGGTGCGCCTGGGGGCCCAGGCGTGCCCAGGTGGGTTGTGCCCACCTAAATTGTCAAATATTCCAAAAACCCTCGGGGTAACCCTAGATGAGAAGTTCCGCCGCCGCAAGCCTCTGTAGCCACCGAAAACCAATCTCGACCCCGTTCCGGCACCCTGCCGGAGGGGGGAATCATCACCGGTGGCCATCTTCATCATCCCAGCGGCCACCACGATGAGGAGGGAGTAGTCCACCCTCGGGGCCGAGGGTTTGTACCAATAGCTATGTGTTTAATCTCTCTCTCTCTCATGTTCTTGAGATGTCACGACCTTGATGTATCCCGGGCTTTGTTAATATAGTCGGATCATATGGTGTTTTCCCTCTCTATCTTGTGATGAATTGAGTTTTCCCTTTGAGATTTCGTTTTATCGGATTGAATACTTTTATGGATTTGAGAGCACTTGATATATGTCTTGCAAATGAATACTCGTGGTGACAATGGGGTATCATATTGATTCACTTGATGTATGTTTTGGCACTCAACTCGCGGATTCCCGAGGTGACATTGGGGTAATCTACGCATAGGGGTTGATGCATGTTCTTGTCTTTGTTTCTCTGGTAGAAATCTTGGGGGCACTCTTTGAGGTTCTTTGTGTTGGATTGAGTATTATGAATCTGAAATTATTTGGTGTTATTTTAGTACGAACTCTTGGATAGATCGATCGGAAAGAATAGCTTCGAGGTGGTTTCGTATCCTCCAAATGATTTCTTCTTTTGTTCTCCGCTAGATAGGAACTTTGGAGTGATTCTTCATCGCACGTTGAGGGATGGTTATATGATCCAATTATATTAGCATTGTTGAGAGATTGCACTAGCGAAAGTACGGACCCTAGGCCTCATTTTCAAGCTTTGAAATACCGTTTGTGCTCCGTTTTATCACTTGCTACCTTGCTGTTTTTATTTATTCAGATTATAAAAATATATTTCTACCATCCATATTACACTTTTATCACCATCTATTCGCCGAACTAGTGCACCTATACAATTTTCCATTGTATTGGGTGTGTTGGGGACACAAGAGATTTCTCGTATTTGGTTGCAGGGTTGTTTGAGAGAGACCATCTCATCCTACATCTCCCACGGATTGATAAACCTTAGGTCATCCACTTGAGGGAAAATTGCTACTGTCCTACAAAACTCTGCGCTTGGAGGCCCAACACGAGTCTACAAGAATAAAGTTGCGTAGTAGACATCAAGCTCTTTTCTGGCGCCGTTGCCGGGGAGATGAGTGGATGAAGGTATATCTTTAGATCGTGCAATTGAATCTTTTAGTTTCTTGTTTTATCAGTAGTTTGGTTTATAAAAGAAAACAACAAAAAATGGAATTGAAGGTGGCATCATATTATTCGTCTTTACCATGTCTTTCTCAAAAATGATGGAAAGGAAAATTGTGCTCAATTGTTAGAAGAAGAATGTTGTAAAATGTTTGGCATAGAATCCATGAATGATGAGCATGATTGCAATGTTGCTAGTATGAATTCTTTGAATATCCATGATGCTAGTGATATGCAAATCCATAAGCTTGGGGATGCTATGTTTGATGAAGATGAAATTTTTATTCCCCCAAGTTTTGATGTGCAAATTTGTTATACTAGTAGCATGCCTCCTATTTATGAAGATTACAATGATGAATGTGGGGTTGGAAGAGTGTTAACTCTAGGTAATGATCCCACTATTTTAGAGGGTGTTGAATCTCATTACAATATTGATCAAAGTGGATTTGGAGAGGTCATGGCTTTATTTAATGATGATTCCACTATTTCAGAAGAGATTTCAATTGATTATGACAAGTTGTTGTCTATGATGATTATGGTGATGACATGTATGCTATATTTAATAATGATAACCATGAAACTTGTCATCATGATTTTAATTTCCAATTACATGATAGTTATTTTGTTGAGTTTGCTCCCACCACTATTCATGAGAATAAATTTGCTTATGTGGAGAGTAACAAAATTTCCTTGCTTATGTGTCATGAAAAGAATGCTTTATGTGATAGTTATATTGTTGAATTCATTCATGATGCTACTGAAAATTATTATGAGAGAGCAACATATGCTTGTAGGTATTGCAATAATATCAAGTTTCCTCTCTATGTGTTGAAAATCTTGAAGTTGCACTTGTTTTGCCTTCCTATGCTAGTTGATTCTTGTTCCCATAAATTGTTTTCTCACAAAATCCCTATGCATATGAAGTGGGTTAGACTTAAATGTGCTTGCCATGTGTTTCATGATGCACTTGTTATGTTTCAATTATTATCGTCTATATGCGAGCATCATTGAATCATCATGCCTAGCTAAAAGGCATTAAAGAAAAGCGCTTGTTGGGAGACAACCCAACACTTTTACATACTGTTTTTGTGTGTTAACATGATTATGCTACTGTAGTAATCATGTTTTATTTCTTTTGTTTCAATAAAGTGCCAAGTAAAGCCTTTGGGATAGTGTGGATGATAGTTGACTTGATTCTGTCCAAAAACAGAAACTTTTGTGCTCAGTCCAGGAATTTTGAAAATTCACTAGAAAGTGCTTTTGATCTCAATTTCTTACAGGTGATAGATATACAAATTACCCAGGTTTTCCTATTTTTCAGAATTTTTGGAGTAGCAGAAGTATGGTAGTTATCCAGATCATTACAGACTGTTCTGTTTTTGACAGATTCTGTTTTCAATGCATAGGTTGCTTGTTTTCTAGTTTCCATGGCTTATATTGCTCAATATAAATTGTGGAAATGATATGCTACAGTATGCATTGTGTGGAAACAATTATGAATCTTGTCTTTGACAGTACCAAAGTGAAATGGTTTGCTCTTTATCATACTAACCTATCTCACGAAGTTCTGTTAAGTTTTGTGTGATTGAAGTTTTCAAATTTTGGGTGAGATGTCGATTTGAGGAGAATAAGGAGTGGCAAGACCCTAAGCTTGGGGATGCCCAAGGCACCCCAAGGTGATATTCAAGGAAGATCCAAGCAACTAAGCTTGGGGATGCCCCGGAAGGCATCCCCTCTTTCGTCTGCAACATTATCAGTAACCTCACTTGGAGCTATGTTTTCATTCGTCACATGATATGTGTTTTGCTTGGAGCGTCAATTTATTCTGTTAGAATTTGCTTGCTGTTATTTAGAATAGTGTTTTGCATCTTTTATTTCAATAAAATTGGCAATGATAGCGTTTACTATGCTTATTTTGCAAGTCTACATGTTGCTGTTTCAAAATAGAAAGTTTATCGTTGTTGCAAAAATTCCCTAGAAAAGTCAGAATGTGATAAAATGTTGAAACTTTTTGCACAATAAGCTCCGATAAATTTTCTAGAGTGTGGTAAATTTTCATAATTTTTGGAGTTAGGGAAGTATTGATACTCTTGCATCCTTTACAGACTGTACTGTTTTGGCAGATTGTTGTTATGTTTGCATTGTTTGCATATGTTTGCTTGTTTAATGATTCTATTTGAGGATAGGAGTTTTAAATATGCAGAGGCATTTAGTATGCAATGTTGAATAATGATTTTTGTGATTTGCTACAGTAGAGAATGATAAGGTTTTGCATTGATTTATACTAACTTATCTCACGAGTTCCTGTTGAGTTTTGTGTGGATGAAGTTTTTAAGATTTAGGGAAACCGTGATATAAAAGGAATTAAGGAGACACAAAATCTCAAGCTTGGGGATGCCCAAGTTATCCCAAGATAATATTCCAAGAAGTCTCAAGCATCTAAGCTTGGGGATGCCCCGGTAGGCATCCCACCTTTCTTCTTCAACAATTATCGGTTAGTATCGGTTGATCCTAAGTTTTTGCTTCTTCACATGATGTGTGCTATTGTTGGAATGCCATTTTTTTCTTGCTGTTTTAATGAAATACTTAGATCTGAAAGTTTTAAATAAGAGAGAGTCCTCACATAGCTATCTTTTTACTTAACTACTCGCATGATCTTCACTTATATCTTTTTGGAGTAGTTTGTCATTTACTCTTGTGCTTCACTTTTATCCTATGAGTAAATTGTTGAATAAATTGAATGTAATGGAGTTGAAATTATATGGTCATATCATGCCTAGTGGTAGCTTCACATTGGGTTTAGAAAGTGAAATCTTTTGAGGCTTGACAATCACAATATTTGTCATACAAGCAATTCATGAATGATTAGTAGAAGGAAGAGAGCTTTCACATGAAAATACACTATCTTGGAAATCTTTTGTGATTGTGAGCCCCCATCAAAATATTATATGCCAAAATTGTTGACGTTGGACAAGGAAGACAACGTAATGATTTATGTTTGTTCATATTCACATAGAAGTTATATTGTCATGGATCCTTCAACATGTAGTGCTTTCCCCCCATCTTTGCTAACCAAAAATTCCGCACCAAGTAGAGATACTACTTGTGCATCCAAAAACCCTTAAACCCAAATCTTATTTTCAATATTCCACCATACCTACCTAAGGATTGAGTAAGATCCTTCAAGTAAGTTGTCATCGGTGCAATAAGGCAATAAAAAATTGCTTCTAAAAGTGTGAGATCATTTAGTGTAACAGAAAATTGAGCGTTGTACGAACTTGTGATGGCAAAGAATAAAAGCGACAGACTGCATAATAAAGGTTGCCATCACAAGGGGCAATATAATGTGACGTTCTTTTGCACTAAGGGGTTGAGCATACAAACAAATAAGCGCATGGCAACCTCTGCTTCCCTCTGCGAAGGGCCTATCTTTTACTTTATGTATTTACTTTTATGCAAGAGTCAAAAAATTTCTCTCTATTCCTTTTTATTTTTCTCCTTTGGCAAGCATCATGTGGTGAGGAAAGATCTAGGCACATATGTCCAGTTGAATATGGGTAGCATGAGTTATTATTGTTGACATCACCCTTGAGGTGAATACGTTGGGAGGCGAAACTATGAGCCCCTATCTTTCTATGTGTCCGGTTGAAACGTTTTGCTCATGTGTATGCGGTGAGTGTCAGTAATCATAGACTATATGATGGTTGAGTATGTGGAGCTCTTACTTAGACTCGGTTGAATAAGTTGAATTGCAATTGTTTGGTGACTAAGAATATAGGTTGTTGAGTTTCAAGAGCATACATTGTTTGAACCTTAACATGTGAATTAGTTGCTACTTTAACATGATGAGTTCTATGAAAAAGAATTGCTATTATGATGCTAGGAAAAGTGATTGAAATTATCATTGATCAAACGTATGCACTTTTCTAGCATACCCAGTTCATAAATTATTTCTTTTATCATTTACCTACTCGAGGACGAGTAGGAATTAAGCTTGGGGATGCTGATACGTCTCCAACATATCTATAATTTATGAAGTATTAATGTTGTTATATTATCATTCTTGGATGTTTTACAATCATTTTATAGCAACTTTATATCATTTTTTGGGACTAACCTATTGACCCAGTGCCAGTTGCTATTTTTTGCTTGTTTTTTACATCGCAGGAAATCAATATAAAATGGAGTCCAAACACCGCAAAACTTTTTATGGATTTTTTATGGACTAGAAGACATCCAGTGGGCCAGAGAAGCACCTGGGGGGTGCCCCGAGGGGGGAACAACCCACCAGGGCGTGCCTGGGGGGCCAGGCACGCCCAGGTGAGTTGTGCCCACCTCGGTGGCCTCCCGCACCCCCTCTTTGCCCTATAAATCGTCAAATGTTCCAAAAACCCTCGGGGTAACCCTAGATGAGAAGTTCCGCCATCGCAAGCCTCTGTAGCCACCGAAACCAATCTAGACCCTGTTCCGGCACCCTGCCGGAGGGGGGCATCATCACCGGTGGCCATCTTCATCATCCCGGCGGCCACTGATACGTCTCCAACGTATCTATAATTTTTTATTGTTCCATGCTGCTATATTATCATTCTTGGATGTTTTATAATCATTTTAGAGTCATTTCATATCATTTTTTGGGACTAACCTATTGACATAGTGCCAAGTGCCAGTTGCTATTTTTTGCATGTTTTTTACATCACAAGAAATCAATATCAAACGGAGTCCAAACACCGCGAAAATTTTTGTGGATTTTTTATGGACCAGAAGACCACCAATGGGCCAGAGCAGCACCTGGGTGGTGCCCCGAGGAGGGCACAACCCACCAGGGCGCGCCTGGGGGCCCAGGCGCGCCCAGGTGGGTTGTGCCCACCTCGCTGGCCCCCGCACCCCCACTTTACCCTATAAATTCACAAATATTCCGAAAACCCTGGTGTCGGTGTCAAAATCGGCGGATCTCGGGTAGGGGGTCCCGAACTGTGCGTCTAGGATCGATGGTAACAGGAGACGGGGGACATGATGTATACCCAGGTTTGGGCCCTCTCTATGGAGGTAATACCCTACTTCCTGCTTGATTGATCTTGATGAATATGAGTATTACAAGAGTTGATCTACCACGAGATCGTATTGGCAAAACCCTAGAAGTCTAGCCTGTATGACTATGGTAATGAATATGTCCTATCCGGACTATGCCCTCCAGTTTATATAGACACCGGAGGGATCTAGGGTTACATAGAGTCGGTTACATAGGAAGGAATCTTCATAGTTGGTCGCCAAGCTTGCCTTCCACGCCAAGGAGAATCCAATCCGGACACGGGTACAGTCTTCGGCCTTCATGTCTTCACAGCCCATCAGTCCGGCCCATGGATAATAGGCCGGACGCCCGAGGACCCCTTAGTCCAGGACTCCCTCAGTAGCCCCTGAACCTGGCTTCAATGACGAGGAGTCCGGCGCGCAGATTGTCTTCGGCATTGCAAGGCGGGTTCCCCTTTCCGAACTCCAAGATAGTCTTCAGATGTAATGATTGTATCCGGACCTGTATACACAACTGCAGAGGATAAAATATTTCACGAGTTCAATCCGCTGATAATTTTTGGTAATACGACATCACGCCTGCTCGGCCATTATTTTCGAACCGTTAGCTGGCCCACCGTCCCACGTCTCGAGACGCGGTTTTATTGGCATGTCTTATCCAAGCGGAGATCGTGTCTCCCCTTCTTTAGGGGGTCCTTGCCAACCCAGACGTGGGTAACCCAACCATCGCTTGGGTACAACTCCTTGGGAATAGGAAAGTTTCGAGGCCTCGGAGGAGACGTTTGATATTCACAGCCTTTATATAGGGGTACAGACCCGTCTTTTTCTTTCACGCTTGCTTCTTCCTCGACCCCTGCTACCCCGAGTTCCAACACCCGGGTTTCGGTCGCCTCAAGCCCCAATCATGACCGGATTCAGCCGTCAAGGCCGGTGGGTAGCTTCTTCTATCACGGAGGGAGATATTGCCAAGCTTCGGGCGGCGAGGTACCTGACCGCAGAAATCCATCATCGGCTTCCTACCGAGGGGCAGGTTATTCCCACCCCCCAGATCCGGCGAGAGGGTCGTGTTCGTAGCCCACTTCCTCCGTGGGTTAGGGTTTGCACTTAACCCCTTCGTCCGAGGGCTCATGTTCTATTACGGGCTAGATTTTCACGATCTGGCCCCGGACTCTATTCTTCTTATCTTGGCGTTTATCGTCACGTGCGAAGCCTTCCTCCGAACTCCTCCGCACTTTGGTTTGTGGGTCTAGACTTTTGATATGAAGCCGCAAGCGATAGAAGGGGAGCAAGCTGAGTGCGGTGGCGCTGCAGTGAGCAAACTTGCTAGCGCTGTTTGGCTGAAAGGATCCTTCGCCAAATCTTGCGATTTATGGCAGTAGGGGTGGTTCTATATGTTGGGGATCGTAGCAGAAATTAAAATTTTCTACGCATCACCAAGATCAATCTATGGAGTTTACTAGCAACGAGAGGGGAGGAGTGCATCTACATACCCTTGTAGATCGCGAGCGGAAGCGTTCAAGAGAACGGGGTTGATGGAGTCGTACTCGTCGTGATCCAAATCACCGATGATCCAAGCGCCGAACGGACGGCACCTCCGCGTTCAACACACGTACGGAGCGGTGACGTCTCCCACGCCTTGATCCAGCAAGGAGGAGGGAGAGGTTGAGGAAGAAGGCTCCAACAGCAGCACGACGGCGTGGTGGTGGTGGAGTGACAGTTCTCTGGTAGGGCTTCGCCAAGCACACGCGGAGGAGGAGAGGTGTTGGGGAGGGGAGGGGCTGCGCCTTGGATGTGGTGCTGCAGCCCTCCCCTCACCCCTCTATTTATAGGGAGAAGGGGGGAGGGGGCCGGCCCCTCTAGATGGGATCTAGAGGGGGGGCGGCGGCCAAGGGGGAGGTGGCTTGCCCCCAAGCAAGGGGGGCGCCCCCCTTTAGGGTTTCCCCAAACCCTAGGCGCATGGGCCCTAGGGGGGTTGGCTCCCAGCCCACTAAGGGCTGGTTCCCTTCCACCTACAGCCCATAAGGCCCTCCGGGGCAGGTGGACCCTCCCGGTGGACCCCCGGAACCCCTTCGGTGGTCCCGGTACAATACCGGTATACCCCCGAATATTTCCGGTGACCGTATGGTGACTTCCCATATATAAATCTTTACCTCCGGACCATTCCGGAACTCCTCGTGACATCCGGGATCTCATCCGGGACTCCGAACAACATTCGGTAATCACATACAAACCTTCCTTATAACCCTAGCGTCATCGAACCTTAAGTGTGTAGACCCTACAGGTTCGGGAATCATGCAGACATGACCGAGACACCTCTCTAGCCAATAACCAACAGCGGGATCTGGATACCCATGTTGGCTCCCACATGTTCCACGATGATCTCATCGGATGAACCACGATGTCGAGGATTCAAGCAATCACGTATACAATTCCCTTTGTCAATCGGTACGTTACTTGCCCGAGATTCGATCGTCGGTATCCCAATACCTCGCTCAATCTCGTTACCGGCAAGTCACTTTACTCGTTCCGTAATGCACGATCCCGTGACTAACTACTTAGTCACATTGAGCTCATTATGATGATGCAATACCGAGTGGGCCCAGAGATACCTCTCCGTCATACGGAGTGACAAATCCCAGTCTCGATCCGAGCCAACCCAACAGACACTTTCGGAGATACCTGTAGTGCACCTTTATAGCCACCCAGTTACGTTGTGACGTTTGGTACACCCAAAGCATTCCTACGATATCCGGGAGTTGCACGATCTCATGGTCTAAGGAAATGATACTTGACATTAGAAAAGCTTCAGTAAACGAACTACACGATCTAGTGCTATGCTTAGGATTGGGTCTTGTCCATCACATCATTCTCCTAATGATGTGATCCCGTTATCAATGACATCCAATGTCCATGGTGAGGAAACCGTAACCATCTATTGATCAACGAGCTAGTCAACTAGAGGCTCACTAGGGACATGTTATGGTCTATGTGTTCACACATGTATTACGATTTCCGGATAACACAATTATAGCATGAACAATAGACAATTATCATGAACAAGGAAATATAATAATAACCATTTTATTATTGCCTCTAGGGCATATTTCCAACAGTCTCCCACTTGCACTAGAGTCAATAATCTAGTTACATTGTGATGAATCATACACCCATAGAGTTCTGGTGTTGATCATGTTTTGCCCGTGGAAGAGGTTTAGTCAACGGATCTGCGACATTCAAATCCGTATGTACTTTACAAATATCTATGTCTCCATTTTGAACATTTTCACGAATGGAGTTGAAGCGACGCTTGATGTGCCTGGTCTTCTTGTGAAACCTGGGTTCCTTGGCAAGGGCAACAGCTCCAGTGTTGTCACAGAAGAGAGTCATCGGCCCCGATGCATTGGGAATAACTCCTAGGTCGGCAATGAACTCCTTCATCCAGATTGCTTCATGTGCTGCCTCCGAGGCTGCCATGTACTCCGCTTCACATGTAGATCCCGCCACGACGCTTTGCTTGCAACTGCACCAGCTGACTGCCCCACCATTCAAAATATACACGTATCCGGTTTGTGAGTTAGAGTCATCCAGATCTGTGTCGAAGCTAGCATCGACGTAACCCTTTTTGACGAGCTCTTCGTCACCTCCATAAACGAGAAACATATCCTTAGTCCTTTACAAGTACTTCAGGATGTTCTTGACCGCTGTCCAGTGTTCCATGCCGGGATTACTTTGGTACCTTCCTACCAAACTTATGGCAAGGTTTACATCAGGTCTGGTACACAGCATGGCATACATAATAGACCCTATGGCCGAGGCATAGGGGACGACACTCATCTTTTCTCTATCTTCTGCCGTGGTCGGGCATTGAGCCGTGCTCAATCTCACACCTTGCAATACAGGCAAGAACCCCTTCTTGGACTGATCCATATTGAACTTCTTCAATATCTTGTCAAGGTATGTGCTTTGTGAAAGACCTATGAGGCGTCTCGATCTATCTCTATAGATCTTGATGCCTAATATGTAAGCAGCTTCTCCAAGGTCCTTCATTGAAAAACACTTATTCAAGTAGGCCTTTATACTTTCCAAGAATTCTATATCATTTCCCATCAATAGTATGTCATCCACATATAATATGAGAAATGCTACAGAGCTCCCACTCACTTTCTTGTAAACACAGGCTTCTCCATAAGTCTGTGTAAACCCAAACGCTTTGATCATCTCATCAAAGCGAATGTTCCAACTCCGAGATGCCTGCACCAGCCCATAGATTGAGCGCTGGAGCTTGCATACTTTTTCAGCATTCTTAGGATCGACAAAACCTTCCGGCTGCATCATATACAATTCTTCCTTAAGGAAGCCGTTAAGGAATGCCATTTTCACGTCCATTTGCCATATTTCATAATCGTAGAATGCGGCAATTGCTAACATGATTCGGACGGACTTCAGCTTCGCTACGGGTGAGAAGGTCTCATCGTAGTCAACTCCTTGAACTTGTCGATAACCCTTAGCGACAAGTCGAGCTTTATAGATGGTAACATTTCCATCCACGTCCGTCTTCTTCTTAAAGATCCATTTATTTTCTATCGCTCGCTGATCATCGGGCAAGTCTGTCAAAGTCCACACTTTGTTTTCATACATGGATCCTATCTCGGATTGCATGGCTTCAAGCCATTTGTTGGAATCTGGACCCGCCATTGCTTCTTCATAGTTCGAAGGTTCACCGTTGTCCAACAACATGATTTCCAGGACAGGGTTGCCGTACCACTCTGGTGCGGAACGTGTCCTTGTGGACCTACGAAGTTCAATGGTAACTTTATCATGATCGTCATCATTAACTTCCTCTCTAGTCGGTGCAGGCACCACAGAAACATTTTCTTGTGCTTCGCTACTTTCCGGTTCGAGAGGGGTCATCTCATCAAGTTCCACTTTCCTCCCACTTACTTCTTTCGAGAGAAACTCTTTCTTCAGAAAGGACCCGTTCTTGGCAACGAAGATCTTGCCTTCGGATCTGAGGTAGAAGGTATACCCAATGGTTTCCTTAGGGTATCCTATGAAGACGCATTTTTCCGACTTGGGTTCGAGCTTTTCAGGTTGAAGTTTCTTGACATAAGCATCGCATCCCCAAACTTTAAGAAACGACAGCTTAGGTTTCTTTCCAAACCATAATTCATACGGTGTCGTCTCAACGGATTTCGACGGAGCCCTATTTAAAGTGAATGCGGCAGTCTCTAAAGCATAACCCCAGAATGATAGCGGTAGATCGGTAAGAGACATCATAGATCGCACCATATCCAATAGAGTGCGATTACGACGTTCGGACACACCATTACGCTGAGGTGTTCCAGGCGGCGTGAGTTGTGAAACAATTCCACATTTCCTTAAGTGTGTGCCAAATTCGTGACTCAAATATTCCCCTCCATGATCTGATCGTAAGAACTTTATTTTCCTGTCACGTTGATTCTCAACCTCACTCTGAAATTCCTTGAACTTTTCAAAGGTCTCAGACTTGTGTTTCATTAAGTAGACATACTCATATCTACTCAAGTCATCAGTGAGGGTGAGAACATAACGATAGCCACCGCGAGCCTCAACGCTCATTGGACCGCACACATCAGTATGTATGATTTCCAATAAGTTGGTTGCTCGCTCCACTGTTCCGGAGAATGGAGTCTTGGTCATTTTTCCCATGAGGCATGGTTCACACGTGTCAAATGATTCATAATCAAGAGACTCCAAAAGTCCATCTGCATGGAGTTTCTTCATGCGTTTGACACCAATGTGACCAAGGCGGCAGTGCCACAAGTATGTGGGACTATCATTATCAACCTTACATTTCTTGGCATTCACACTATGAATATGTGTAACATCACGTTCGAGATTCATTAAGAATAAACCATTGACCAGCGGGGCATGACCATAAAACATATCTCTCATATAAATAGAACAACCATTATTCTCGGATTTAAATGAGTGGCCATCTCGCATTAAACGAGATCCAGATACAATGTTCATGCTCAAAGCTGGCACTAAATAACAATTATTGAGGTTTAAAACTAGTCCCGTAGGTAAATGTAGAGGTAGCGTGCCGACGGCGATCACATCGACCTTGGAACCATTCCCGACGCGCATCGTCACCTCGTCCTTCGCCAGTCTCCGCTTATTCCGCAGCTCCTGCTTTGAGTTACAAATATGAGCAACCGCACCGGTATCAAATACCCAGGAGATACTACGAGCGTTGGTTAGGTACACATCTATAACATGTATATCACATATACCTTTGGTATTGCCGGCCTTCTTATCCGCTAAGTACTCGGGGAAGTTCCGCTTCCAGTGACCGTTTCCCTTGCAATAAAAGCACTCAGGCTTGGGTCCATTCTTTGTCTTCTTCCCGGCAGCTTGCTTACCGGGCGCGGCAACTCCCTTGCCGTCTTTCTTGAAGTTCTTCTTACCCTTGCCTTTCTTGAACTTAGTGGTTTTATTCACCATCAACACTTGATGTTCCTTTTTGATCTCCACCTCCGCTGATTTCAGCATTGAATATACCTCAGGAATGGTCTTTTCCATCCCCTGCATATTGAAGTTCATCACAAAGCTCTTGTAGCTAGGTGGGAGCGACTGAAGGATTCTGTCAACGACCGCGTCATCCGGGAGATTAACTCCCAGCTGAGACAAGCGGTTGTGCAACCCAGACATTTTGAGTATGTGTTCGCTGATGGAACTATTCTCCTCCATCTTACAACTGTAGAACTTCTCGGAGACTTCATATCTCTCGACCCGGGCATGAGCTTGGAAAACCATTTTCAGCTCTTGGAACATCTCATATGCTCTGTGCTGCTCAAAACGCTTTTGGAGCCCCGGTTCTAAGCTGTAAAGCATGCCGCACTGAACCAGGGAGTAATCATCACTACGTGACTGCCAGGCTTTCAGAATGTCTTGAGTTGCTGGGAAAACAGGTGCATCACCTAGCGGTGCTTCAAGGACATATGCTTTCTTGGCAGCTATGAGGATAATCCTCAGGTTACGGACCCAGTCCGTGTAGTTGCTACCATCGTCTTTCAGCTTGGTTTTCTCTAGGAACGCGTTGAAGTTGAGGGCAACATTAGTGTGGGCCATTTGATCTACAAGACATATTGTAAAGGTTTTTAGACTAAGTTAATGATAATTAAGTTCATCTAATCAAATTATTAACGAACTCTCACTCAGACAGACATCCCTCTAGTCATCTAAGTGATACATGATCCGAGTCAACTAGGCCGTGTCCGATCATCACGAGAGACGGACTAGTCATCATCGGTGAACATCTTCATGTTGATCGTATCTGCTATACGACTCATGTTCGACCTTTCGGTGTCTTGTGTTCCGAGGCCATGTCTGTACATGCTAGGCTCGTCGAGTCAACCTAAGTGTATTGCGTGTGTAAATCCGGCTTACACCCGTTGTATGCAAACGTTAGAACCTATCACACCCGATCATCACGTGGTGCTTCGGAACAACGAACCTTCGCAACGGTGCACAGTTAGGGGGAACACTTTCTTGAAATTTTAGCGAGGGATCATCTTATTTATGCTACCGTCGTTCTAAGCAAATAAGATGTAAAACATGATAAACATCACATGCAATCAAATAGTGACATGATATGGCCAATATCATTTTGCTCCTTTTGATCTCCATCTTCGGGGTGCCATGTTCATCATCGTCACCGGCATGACACCATGATCTCCATCATCGTGTCTTCATGAAGTTGTCTCACCAATTATTACTTCTACTACTATGGCTAACGGTTAGCAATAAAGTAAAGTAATTACATGACGTTTCAGTTGACATGCAGGTCATAAATAAATTAAGACAACTCCTAGGCTCCTGCCGGTTGTCATACTCATCGACATGCAAGTCGTGATTCCTATTACAAGAACATGATCAATCTCATACATCACATATATCATTCATCACATCCTTCTGGCCATATCACATCACATGACACTTGCTGCAAAAGCAGGTTAGACGTCCTCTAATTGTTGTTGCAAACTTTTACGTGGCTGCTATAGGTTTCTAGCAAGAACGATTCTTACCTATGCCAAAACCACAACGTGATATGCCAATTTCTATTTACCCTTCATAAGGACCCTTTTCATCGAATCCGATCCGACTAAAGTGGGAGAGATAGACACCCGCTAGCCACCTTGTGCAACTAGTGCATGTCAGTCGGTGGAACCCGTCTCACGTAAGCGTACGTGTAAGGCCGGTCCGGGCCGCTTCATCCCACGATGCCGCCGAATCAAGATAAGACTAGTAACGGCAAGTAAATTGACAAAATCAGCGCCCACAACAACTTGTGTTCTACTCGTGCATAGAAAATACACATAGACCTACCTCATGATGCCACTGTTGGGGATCGTAGCAGAAATTAAAATTTTCTACGCATCACCCAGATCAATCTATGGAGTTTGCTAGCAACGAGAGGGGAGGAGTGCATCTACATACCCTTGTAGATCACGAGCGGAAGCGTTCAAGAGAACGGGGTTGATGGAGTCGTACTCGTCGTGATCCAAATCACCGATGATCCATGCGCCGAACGGACGGCACCTCCGCGTTCAACACACGTACGGAGCGGTGATGTCTCCCACGCCTTGATCCAGCAAGGAGGAGGGAGAGGTTGAGGAAGAAGGCTCCAACAGCAGCACGACGGCGTGGTGGTGGTGGAGTGACAGTTCTCCGGCAGGGCTTCGCCAAGCACACGCGGAGGAGGAGAGGTGTTGGGGAGGGGAGGGGCTGCGCCTTGGATGTGGTGCTGCAGCCCTCCCCTCACCCCTCTATTTATAGGGAGAAGGGGGAAGGGGGCCGGCCCCTCTAGATGGGATCTAGAGGGGGGGCGGCGGCCAAGGGGGAGGTGGCTTGCCCCCCAAGCAAGGGGGGGGCGCCCCCCTTTAGGGTTTCCCCAAACCCTAGGCGCATGGGCCCTAGGGGGGTTGGCTCCCAGCCCACTAAGGGCTGGTTCCCTTCCACCTACAGCCCATAAGGCCCTCCGGGGCAGGTGGACCCTCCCGGTGGACCCCCGGAACCCCTCCGGTGGTCCCGGTACAATACCGGTATACCCCCGAATATTTCCGGTGACCGTATGGTGCCTTCCCATATATAAATCTTTACCTACGGACCATTGTGGAACTCCTCGTGACGTCCGGGATCTCATCCGGGACTCCGAACAACATTCGGTAATCACATACAAACCTTCCTTATAACCCTAGCATCATCGAACCTTAAGTGTGTAGGCCCTACGGGTTCAGGAATCATGCAGACATGACCGAGACACCTCTCTAGCCAATAACCAACAGCGGGATCTGGATACCCATGTTGGCTCCCACATGTTCCACGATGATCTCATCGGATGAACCACGATGTCGAGGATTCAAGCAATCCCGTATACAATTCCCTTTGTCAATCGGTACGTTACTTGCCCAAGATTCGATCGTCGGTATCCCAATACCTCGTTCAATCTCATTACCGGCAAGTCACTTTACTCTTTCCGTAATGCATGATCCCGTGACTAACTACTTAGTCACATTGAGCTCATTATGATGATGCAATACCGAGTGGGCCCAGAGATACCTCTCCGTCATACGGAGTGACAAATCCCAGTCTCGATCCGAGCCAACCCAACAGACACTTTCGGAGATACCTGTAGTGCACCTTTATAGCCACCCAGTTACGTTGTCACGTTTCATACACCCAAAGCATTCCTACGGTATCCGGGAGTTGCACGATCTCATGGTCTAAGGAAATGATACTTGACATTAGAAAAGCTTCAGCAAACGAACTACACGATCTAGTGCTATGCTTAGGATTGGGTCTTGTCCATCACATCATTCTCCTAATGATGTGATCCCGTTATCAATGACATCCAATGTCCATGGTCAGGAAACCGTAACCATCTATTGATCAACGAGCTAGTCAACTAGAGGCTCACTAGGTACATGTTATGGTCTATGTGTTCACACATATATTACGATTTCCGGATAACACAATTATAGCATGAACAATAGACAATTATCATGAACAAGGAAATATAATAATAACCATTTTATTATTGCCTCTAGGGCATATTTCCAACACTATATTACCGAGCCCCGTGGCTCCAAGTGGGTAGCTGCGCCTGCCTTTCGATCCAGCCCCCCAATTCATCTTGCATCGTGGATTAACAAGGGGCTAGATTGGGGATCAACGAATGATGTGCGAACTCTGCAAAGTCGCATCCGAAGCCTCATTGAGAGGTACATCGACATAGCCAACGTCGTTCAAAGTAATGCTAGTTCGTCGGACCCTGCCGTGCCAGCGACGGCCTCTCCGCCTATGGGAGTTCAATCCAGAAGGGCCGCGGACTCTTCAGCACTTCTTTGGCACAACGCACGAAGGAATGTGGAGATTATTCTTCGGGAAACGAAGGCAATGGCCGGACACCACCGAAGATGTCGGCCTAGACTGTAACCATCCGGATACCCCGGTAAGTACCTATTTACCGAATACCTTATAGTCAGATACCCAGTGGCAAGATACCAACAGTATCATCCTTTTTCAGGGCTGGATAAAGAAGGTGGAACGAATTAGGTGTCCGGCTCCCCTTCCCGAAGACTCAGCTACTCCTGTGTTAACAAGGATGCTGGCCTTGGCGCCATACCAGGCACCAGCAGGGGAGGGCGAGAAGACCCAAGATGACCTTGGTTCCGGAGGTAAGTCGGACACTGATTCTGGAGAAATCAACCTTTCCTCGCCCGAAGACGAAGGCGGAAAAGGACCCAGTATCCCTTCTGTTGGGTAACGTAGCAATAATTCAAAATTTTCCTACGTGTCACCAAGATCAATCTAGGAGATGCTAGCAATGAGAGAGAGGGAGTGCATCTTCATACCCTTGAAGATCGCTAAGCGGAAGCGTTACAAGAACGCGGTTGATGGAGTCGTACTCGCTGCGATTCAAATCGCGGAAGATCCGATCTAGCGCCGAACGGACGGCGCCTCCGCGTTCAACACACATACAGCCCGGGGACGTCTCCTCCTTCTTGATCCAGCAAGGGGAGAGGAGAAGTTGAGGGAGAACTCCAGCAACACGATGGTGTGGTGGCGATGGAGCTCGTGGTTCTCCGGCAGAGCTTCGCTAAGCACTACGGAGGAGGAGGAGTTGGAGGAGGAGAGGGCTGCGCCAGGCAAAGGTTGCGGCTGCCCTCCCACCCCCTCAATATATATAGGGGAAGGGGAGAGGGGCCGGCCCCTCTAGATGGATCTAGAGGAGGAGGAGGCGGCCAGGGGAAACCCTAGATGGGTTTGGACGCCCCCACCCCCTAGGAAACTTGCCCCCCAAGCCGGCAGAGGCGGCTGCCCTAGGGGTGGCGCCCCCACCTCTCCTGGTTACGTGAGAGGGGTTGGGAGGGGCGCACAGCCCCTTAGTGGGCTGGTTTGCCCCTTCCCCTTGGCCCATAAGGCCCCCCAACGCTTGTCGGGGCCTCCGAAACCCCTTTCGGACATGATGCCATAGCCTGGTACCCCCGGAACAATTCCGGACTCCAATACCCTTCGTCCAATATACCAATCTTCACCTCGGGACCATTCTGGAGCTCCTCGTCATGTCCGGGATCTCATCCGGGACTCCGAACAACCTTCGGTAACCACATACTATTTCCCATAACAACTCTAGCGTCACCGAACCTTAAGTGTGTAGCGAGACACCTCTCCGGCCAATAACCAATAGCGGGATCTGGATACCCATATTGGCTCCCACATGTTCCACGATGATCTCATTGAATGAACCACGATGTCGGGGATTCAATCAATCCCGTATACAATTCCCTTTGTCCATCGGTATGTTACTTGCCCGAGATTCGATCGTCGGTATCCCAATACCTCGTTCAATCTCGTTACCGGCAAGTCTCTTTACTCGTTCCGTAACGCATGATCCCGTGGCTAACTCCTTAGTCACATTGAGCTCATTATGATGATGCATTACCGAGTGGGCCCAGAGATACCTCTCCGTCATACGGAGTGACAAATCCCAGTCTCGATTCGTGCCAACCCAACAGACACTTTCAGAGATACCTGTAATGCACCTTTATAGCCACCCAGTTACGTTGTGACGTTTGGTACACCCAAAGCATTCCTACGGTATCCGGGAGTTGCACAATCTCATGGTCTAAGGAAATGATACTTGACATTAGAAAAGCTCTTAGCAAACGAACTACACGATCTTGTGCTATGCTTAGGATTGGGTCTTGTCCATCACATCATTCTCCTAATGATGTGATCCCGTTATCAATGACATCCAATGTCCATGGTCAGGAAACCATAACCATCTATTGATCAATGAGCTAGTCAACTAGAGGCTTACTAGGGACATGTTGTGGTCTATGTATTCACACATGTATTACGGTTTCCATTTAATACAATTATAGCATGAACAATAGACAATTATCATGAACAAGGAAATACAATAATAACCATTTTATTATTGCCTCTAGGGCATATTTCCAACAGTCTCCCACTTGGACTAGAGTCAATAATCTAGTTCACATCACTATGTGATTGTAATGAATCCAACACCCATGGGGTTTGTTCATATCTCGCTTGTGAGAGAGGTTTTTAGTCAACGGGTCTGAACCTTCCAGAT
Source organism: Aegilops tauschii subsp. strangulata (assembly GCF_002575655.3). Lineage (NCBI taxonomy): Eukaryota > Viridiplantae > Streptophyta > Magnoliopsida > Poales > Poaceae > Aegilops > Aegilops tauschii. The sequence goes on from NC_053039.3 coordinate 496,211,311, forward strand.
CCGTGTGTGCTTTACAAATCTCTATGTCATCTTGTAGTTGTAGCTACCACGCGCTACTTGGAGCTATTCCAAATAACTTCTCTACTATACGAATCCGGTTTACTACTCAGAGTCATCTGGATTAGTGTCAAAGTTTGCATCGACGTAACCCTTTACGACGAACTCTTTTTCCACCTCCATAATCGAGAAAATTCCTTAGTCCACTAGATACTAAGGATAAGTTCGACCGCTGTCATGTGATCCATTCCTGGATCACTCTTGTACCCCTTGACTGACTCATGGCAAGGCACACTTCAGGTGCAGTACACAGCATAGCATACTGTAGAGCCTACGTCTAAAGCATAGGGGACAACCTTCGTCCTTTCTCTCTCTTCTGCCGTGGTCATGTTTTGAGTCTTACTCAATACTCACACCTTGTAACACATCCAAGAACTCCTTCTTTGCTGATCTATTTTGAACTCCTTTGAAATCTTGTCACGGTATGTATTCATTTGAAAGTACTATTAAGCGTTTTTGATCTATCCTTATAGATCTTGATGCTCAATGTTCAAGTAGCTTAATCCAGGTTTTCCATTGAAAAACACTTTTCAAATAACCATGTATGCTTTCCAGAAATTCTACATCATTTCTGATCAACAATATGTTAACAACATATACTCATCAAAAAATTCTATAGTGCTCCCACTCACTTCTTTGGAAATACAAGTTTCTCATAAACTTTGTAAAAACCCAAAATCTTTGATCATCTCATCAAAGCGTACATTCCAACTCCGAGATGCTTACTCCAGTCCTTAGAAGGATTGCTGGAGCTTTGCATACTTGTTAGCATCTTTCAGGATTGACAAAACCTTCTGGTTGTATCACATACAACCTTTCCTCAAGAAAATCGTCGAGGAAACAATGTTTTTGACATCCTATATGCAAGATTTCATAAATAATGCAGTAACTGCTAATATAATTCCAACGGACTCTTAGCATTGCTACGAGTGAGAAAATCTCATCGTAGTCAACTCCTTGAACTTGTCGGAAAACATCTTAACGACAAGTCGAGCTTTCTTAATGGTGACACTTACCATCATTGTCCGTCTTCCTTTTAAAATCCATCTGCACCCAACAGCCTTACGACCATCAAGTAGTTCTTCCAAAGTCTATACTTTGTTTTTATACATGGATCCTCTCTCGGATTTTATGGCCTCGAGCCATTAGTCGGAATCTGGGCCCACCATCGCTTCTCCATAGCTCGTAGGTTCATTGTTGTCTAGCAACATGACTTCCAAGACAGGATTACGTACCACTCTGAAGTAGTACGCATCCTTGTCGTCCTACGAGGTTTGGTAGTGACCTGATCCGAAGTTTCATGATCACTATCATAAGCTTCCACTTCAATTGGTGTAGGTGCCACAGGAACAACTTCTTGTGCCCTGCTACACACTAGTTGAAGTGACGGTTCAATAACCTCATCAAGTCTCCACCATCCTCCCACTCAATTCATTCGAGAGAAACTTTTCCTCGAGAAAGGACCCGTTTCTAGAAACAATCACTTTTGCTTCCAGATCTGAAATAGGAGGTATACCCAACTGTTTTGGGTATTCTATGACGATGCATTTATCCGCTTTGGGTTCAAGCTTATCAGCCTGAAACTTTTTCACATAAGCGTCGCAGCCCCAAACTTTTAAGAAACGACAGCTTAGGTTTCTCTAAACCATAGTTCATACGGTGTCGTCTCAACGGAATTGCGTGGTGCCCTATTTAAAGTGAATGTGGTTGTCTCTAATGCCTAACCCATAAACGATAGTGGTAATTTGATAAGACACATCATGGTATGCACCATATCCAATAGGGTGCAGTTATGATGTTTGGACACACCATCACACTATGGTGTTCCAGGCGGTATTAGTTGTGAAACAATTTCCACAATGTCTTAATTGTGTGCCAAACTCGTAACTCAGATATTCATCTCTATGATCATATCATAGACATTTTATCCTCTTGTCACGACGATCTTCAACTTCACTTTGAAATTACTTAAACCTTTCAATAATTCAGACTTGTGTTTCATCAAGTAAATATACTCAGCATCTACTCAAATCATCTGTGAAGTAAGAACATAACGATATCCACTGCGTGCCTCAGCACTCATTGGACTGCACACATCAAAATGTATTACTTCCAACAAGTTGCTTTCTTGGTCCATCTTACTGAAAACGAGGCCTTTTAGTCATCTTGCCCATGTGGTATGATTTGCATGTCCCAAGTGATTCAAAATCAAGTGAGTCCAAACGATCCCTGTATGGAGTTTCTTCATGCATATCTACCAATAGACATGGTTCGCATGTGTCAATCTTTTCAAAAACGAGTGAGTCCAAAGATCCATCAACATGGAGCTTCTTCATGCGTTTTATACCAATATGACTCAAATGGAAGTGCCACAAGTATGTGGTACTATCATTACTATTTTATATCTTTTGGCATGAACATGTGTATCACTACGATCGAGATTCAATAAACCATTCATTTTAGGTGCAAGACCATTGAAGGTATTATTCAAATAAACAGAGTAACCATTATTCTCCTTAAATGAATAACCGTATTGCGATAAACATAATCCAATCATGTCTATGCTCAACGCAAACACCAAATAACAATTATTTAGGTTTAATACCAATCCCGATGGTAGAGGGAGCGTACGATGTTTGATTACATCAACCTTGGAAACACTTCCAACACATATCGTCATCTCACCTTTAGCTAGTCTCCGTTTATTCCGTAGCCTTTTATTTCGAGTTACCAACACTTAGCAACCGAACCGGTATCTAATACCCTGGTGCTACTAGGAGTACTAGTAAAGTACACGTTAATATAATGTATATCCAATATACTTCTGCCGACCTTGCCTGCCTTCTCATCTACCAAGTATCTAGGGTAGTTATGCTTCAGTGACCGTTCCCCTCATTACAGAAGCACTTAGTCTCGGGTTTGGGTTCAACCTTGGGTTTCTTCACTAGAGCAGCAACTGATTTGCTGTTTCATGAAGTATCCCTTCTTTCCCTTGCCCTTCTTGAAACTAGTGGTTTTACTAACCATCAACAATTGATGCTCCTACTTGATTTCTACTTTCGCGGTGTCAAACATCGCGAGTTGCTCAAGGATCATCATGTCTATCCCTGATATGTTATAGTTCATCACGAAGCTCTAATAGCTTGGTGGCAGTGACTATGGAGAACCATCACTATCTCATCTGGAAGATTAACTCCCACTCGATTCAAGTGATTGTAGTACTCAGACAATCTGAGCACATGCTCAACGATTGAGCTTTTCTCCCTTAGTTTGCAGGCTTAAGAAACTTGTCAGAGGTCTCATACCTCTTGATGTGGGCACTAGTCTGAAATCCCAATTTCAGTCTTTGGAACATCTCATATGTTCTGCGACGTTTCAAAAACGTCTTTGGCGCCTCAATTCTAAACCGTTAGCATTACGCACTGAACTATCACGTAGTCATCAAAACGTGTATGTCAGATGTTCGCAACATCCACAGACGACGCTCGAGGTTCAGCACACCGAGCGGTGCATTAAGGACATAAGCCTTCTGCGCAGCAATGAGGATAATCCTCAGTTTACGGACCCAGTCCGCATAATTTCTACTATCAACTTTCAACTAAATTTTCTCTAGGAACATATCTTAAACAGTAGAACCAAAGCGTAAGCTATGACATAATTTGCAAAGACCTTTTGACTATGTTCATGATAATTAAGTTCATCTGATTATTTAATGAACTCCCACTTAGATAGACATCCCTCTAGTCATCTAAGTGATACATGATCCGAATCGACTAGACCGTGTCCGATCATCACGTGAGACGGACTAGTCATCAACGGTGAACATCTCCATGTTGATCATATCTACTATACGACTCATGTTCGACCTTTCGGTCTCTTGTGTTCCGAGGCCATGTCTGTACATGCTAGGCTCGTCAAGTCAACCTAAGTGTTTCGCATGTGTAAATCTGGCTTACACCCGTTGTATGCAAACATTAGAATCTATCACACCCGATCATCACGTGGTGCTTCGAAACAACGGACCTTCGCAACGGTGCACAGTTAGGGGGAACACATCTCTTGAAATTTTAGTGAGGGAACATCTTATTTATGCTACCGTCGTTCTAAGAAAATAAGATGTAAACATGACAAACATCACATGCAAATCATAAAGTGACATGATATGGCCAATATCATCTTGCACCTTTGATCTCCATCTTCGAGGCGCGGCATGATCACCTTCGTCACCGGCATGACACCATGATCTCCATCATCGTGTCTTCATGAAGTTGTCTCGCCAACTATTACTTCTACTACTATGGCTAACGGTTAGCAATAAAGTAAAGTAATTACATGGCGTTTTTCATTGACACGCAGGTCATACAATAAATTAAGACAACTCCTATGGCTCCTGCCGGTTGTCATATTCATCGACATGCAAGTCGTGATTCCTATTACAAGAACATGATCAGTCTCATACATCACATATATATAATTCATCACATCCTTTTGGCCATATCACATCACATAGCATACCCTGCAAAAACAAGTTAGACGTCCTCTAATTGTTGTTGCATGTTTTACGTGGCTGCTATGGGTTTCTAGCAAGAACGTTTCTTACCTACGCAAAAGCCACAACGGTGATATGCCAATTGCTATTTACCCTTCATAAGGACCCTCTTCATCGAATCCGATCCGACTAAAGTGGGAGAGACTGGCACCCGCTAGCCACCTTATGCAACAAGTGCATGTCAGTCGGTGGAACCTGTCTCACGTAAGTGTAGGTGTAAGGTCGGTCCGGGCCGCTTCATCCCACGATGCCGCCAAATCAAGATAATACTAGTAACAGTAAGCATATTGAACAAACCAACGCCCACAACTACTTGTGTTCTACTCGTGCATAGAATCTACGCATAGACCTAGCTCATGATGCCACTGTTGGGTAACGTAGCAATAATTCAAAATTTTCCTACGTGTCACCAAGATCAATCTAGGAGATGCTAGCAATGAGAGAGAGGGAGTGCATCTTCATATCCTTGAAGATCGCTAAGTGGAAGCGTTACAAGAACGCGGTTGATGGAGTCATACTCGCTGTGATTCAAATCGCGGAAGATCCGATCTAGCGCCGAACGGACGGCGCCTCCGCGTTCAACACACGTACAGCCCGGGGACGTCTCCTCCTTCTTGATCCAGCAAGGGGAGAGGAGAAGTTGAGGGAGAACTCCAGCAGCACGACGGCATGGTGGCGATGGAGCTCGTGCTTCTCCGGCAGAGCTTCGCTAAGCACTACAGAGGAGGGGGAGTTGGAGGAGGAGAGGGATGCGCCAGGCAAAGGGTGCGGCTGCCCTCCCACCCCCTCACTATATATAGGGGGAAGGGGAGAGGGGGCGGGCCCCTCTAGATGGATCTAGAGGAGGAGGCGGCGGCCAGGGGAAACGCTAGATGGGTTTGGACGCCCCCACCCCCTAGGAAACTTGCCCCCCAAGCCGGGAGGGGCGGCTGCCCTAGGGGTGGCGCCCCCACCTCTCCTGGTTACGTGAGAGGGGTTGGGAGGGGCGCACAGCCCCTTAGTGGGCTGGTTTGCCCCTTCCCCTTGGCCCATAAGGCCCCCCAACGCTTGCCGGGGCCTCCGAAACCCCTTTCGGACATGCTGGCCATAGCCTGGTACCCCCGGAACAATTCCGGACTCCAATACCCTTCGTCTAATATACCGATCTTCACCTCTGGACTAGTTCGGAGCTCCTCGTCATGTCCGGGATCTCATCCGGGACTCCGAACAACCTTCGGTAACCACATACTATTTCCCATAACAACTCTAGCGTCACCGAACCTTAAGTGTGTAGACCCTACGGGTTCGGGAACCATGCAGACATGACTGAGACACCTCTCCGGCCAATAACCAATAGCGGGATCTGGATACCCATATTGGCTCCCACATGTTCCACGATGATCTCATCGGATGAACCACGATGTCGGGGATTCAATCAATCCCGTATACAATTCCCTTTGTCCATCGGTATGTTACTTGCCCGAGATTCGATCGTCGGTATCCCAATACCTCATTCAATCTCGTTACCGGCAAGTCTCTTTACTCGTTCCGTAACGCATGATCCCATGGCTAACTCCTTAGTCACATTGAGCTCATTATGATGATGCATTACCGAGTGGGCCCAGAGATACCTCTCTGTCATACGGAGTGACAAATCCCAGTCTCGATTCGTGCCAACCCAACAGACACTTTCGGAGATACCTGTAATGCACCTTTATAGCCACCCAGTTACGTTGTGACGTTTGGTACACCCAAAGCATTCCTACGGTATCCGGGAGTTGCACAATCTCATGGTCTAAGGAAATGATACTTGACATTAGAAAAGCTCTTAGCAAACGAACTACACGATCTTGTGCTATGCTTAGGATTGGGTCTTGTCCATCACATCATTCTCCTAATGATGTGATCCCGTTATCAATGACATCCAATGTCCATGGTCAGGAAACCATAACCATCTATTGATCAACGAGCTAGTCAACTAGAGGCTTACTAGGGACATGTTGTGGTCTATGTATTCACACATGTATTACGGTTTCCAGTTAATACAATTATAGCATGAACAATAGACAATTATCATGAACAAGGAAATACAATAATAACCATTTTATTATTGCCTCTAGGGCATATTTCCAACACCTTCTCCAAGCAGGAGAAAAAGGGCCGCCTCCGAAGATTGGGAGGGGCGGTCTTCCAAGAAGGGCAAGACGCCACCGTCGATCGGCTTGGGTTTGGAAAGCGACGCCGTCGAGCAGCTCCAACAGGGGGACAAGCCCTGGGCCAAGCCGTAAGAGAATCTAGAGTGCTTTGATAGCGTCCCGCTCCATTATTGTTACCAAAGACATGCGTAACGTATTTAAGCATTTTTACAGGTCGGCACAGAAATTTTCTAGGCGATCCTCTTCTTCGGGGAGTCTCCTCCCAGAGATGATGGAGAGCGAGACGCCTCCTCCGACCTCCTCGCCCAACAAGGCGGATGACTCTGAAGTGTCATCGCGGAGGGTCCCTTTAGACCAGGGGACAAAAGAGGCAGTACCCGAAGGTGGATCTCCGGCCGGCCGGGATTATGGGGCTGATGATAACAAAGGCCCCGGACAGTCTGGCTCGCAGCTGATAGTGATTCTGGAGACGGGTGAACCGATTCCTTCAAAGGATGGTTTTGCTCCTAGAGCGGCTTCCGGAGACCTGGAGACTCCGGATATATGGCGGGACATGTTGCGGAAAGCATCTGTCTCGGGGGAGCAGTGTACCTTGATGGGTACAATGATCGAGAAGGTTCAGTCCATGAAAAGCGGATTAAATGAAGCCTTCATGAGCCTACTGAAGGGCTTCGAGGTTTGTGACATAATGTTTTTAGCTATGTTTCATTTGTGAAGATGCGCCTGTGTATAGGTAGTAGCCCCTAAGACTCGGGTTGTCTTCCCCGAGGAAGCAAACGGAGGATCGAAAAGGATCGCTGGAGGACTAACCTGATAAACTTGAACACAGGCTGCTTCCCCCTTGGCCACTTTCCGGACTATGGAAATTGCCGAGCTGCAACAGAAGATTGATGTGGCAGGGGATGATCTTGCATTAATCAATATGCGTCTTGACGAGTCGCAAGGTATGTATTCGGTGCAATCCCCATACATTTTTGTGGTATAAGCATGACACTAAAATCTATATGCTGGAGTATGCGTGGCTGCAGATGGTGCTGCCGCCGTTGAATTTCTTCGAGCGGAGCTGGCCCAGGCCAAGGAGCAGGCCCGGCGTAGCAATGCTGCTGCCAAAAAGGCAGCGGCCGAGCTGAAAGCGGAACAAGCTGCACGGTGCCAGGACAAGGAGAAGATATCCATGGTGGCGCTTGAACTGGAAAATGCCACTGGCCGCTGTGAATTTCTGGAGAAGGAGAATAAAGCCTTAACGGCTGAACTGGACAAGGCCTTGCAAGAGGCGAGGGAAGCGCGATCGGAATCCAGAGCAGTCCATGAGGAGGTTCGGCAGGCTAGGGAGATTGCGGCTGGAAAGCCATTTCTAGTGCAAACTAAGTTCGGTGACCCGAACTATGCTCAGCTTAACCAAGTGTGGAGTTCTCCGGACGATTTCTTGGACTTGCCGAAGAGTTCTTCTGATGCGGCACAGTATTACCAAGCGCGAGATGGGTATGCAACGGAGAAGCTTTTTTGGTCGCAGTTTGGCGCATCGAAGCGCCCTCTATTGCTCAATGAACAGTTGTCCCAATGGGCTGAACTTCATAGGATATCCGGCGCTGCCATGAAGGATGTCATAATCCGGTTGTGGCCAACCGAGCCTGTTCCGAATAGCTATTTCGGTTTGGTGCAGAGGCTTGTTGACGCGGTGCCGCATATCGACGCTGTGAAGCGGTCAACGTGCATTGAGGGTGCACGGATGGCTTTTGCCCGAGTCAAGACGTTCTTGGGGAAGATGAAGGCTATCGATGTTGCGACGAAGAGTCCACCCAAAGGCAAGGACCGTCCGGAACCGGAGCATTATTTTGAAGACGTTCTAGAGGCCGCCCGCTTGATAGAGGGTCAGTGCTCGAAGGACATAATGTTTGAGTGATATGTATGGGAATTGTAAAAGACAATTTTATAGTTAATCTATTTTTATGTTTTGCTCGAAAGCTTGAATTCCTCCTGTGCGGCCGTTTTAATATAATCTGAAATTTTTCCAGTCGTCGGCTTCAGCCCCCTCGTAGGAAGTACGGGGGTGTTCGGAAAAGCATTTAATCACTCTTTATCCAACGTCTTGGTCCATGAAGGAGGTGATAATGCGGCGAACCAGGCAATCGGACTATAGGGCGTTAACACTTTCACTTAGCCATATGAGTTTTATGGTGGGACTACGACATAGCCCCTGGTATGTATGCGGCGTATGGTGCCTTACATATTTGATCTGAAAAAGATCCTTCGTGTGACACGGAGAATCACTAAAGATTCCAAGAAGTCGTCAAGTGGTTGACCAGCTCACGCCGCATCATGACAGTCAGTTTTCGGCTTTCTCTACTGAGGTGCTCGTCCGGTTTAGACCAGGGCACAATTGCAGTAGTTCTCTCTTTACTACCCTAGCCGATAGAGCGGAACGTAGGGTAGCAAGCACAGGAGCTGGGCAACGCAACTATTGACCCAAGACAATGATTCAGAGCTGATGCATATAAGGCCAAACTTGCGACGCCGAAGTATGCTATACAGCTGTTCGGACTTTTACTGGCAACTCATTTGTTCCCACACCAAGCCCCTGGCAGGTTATGCCAAGGTATTTCTGTGAAATAACCGTAGGAGCCATATTTTGTTGGGGAAATAATCTGGATGATTAGTTCAGGTATTGTTTACTGGGAACTGAGCGATATGCCAATGATTACTTTTGATATATATATATATATATATATATATATATATATATATATATATATATATATATATATATAAGCCATCCTCCCGGCTATTTGACATGCTCGGGGTTGGAGGCGGAGGAACAGGCATAGTATAGGCTCGAGAAATAGAGAGTGCGGTCTACAAAAAGTTATTTTAGACCTCCCGTCGCACGTCTGCGCCGCCAGTCCTCGGTGGGGGGAATCCTTGATGGAAATAGCTGTTGGAAATATGCCCTAGAGGCAATAATAAATGGTTATTATTATATTTCTGTGTTCATGATAATAGTCTTTTATTCATGCTATAATTGTATTGTCCGGAAATCGTAATACATGTGTGAATACATAGACCACAACCTGTCCCTAGTAAGCCTCTAGTTGACTAGCTCGTTGATCAACAGATAGTCATGGTTTCCTGACTATGGACATAGGATGTCATTGATAACGGGATCACATCATTAGGAGAATGATGTGATGGACAAGACCCAACTTAAGCATAGCATAAAAGATCGTGTAGTTTCGTTTGCTAGAGCTTTTCCAATGTCAAGTATCTTTTCCTTAGACCATGAGATCGTGCAACTCCCGGATACCGTAGGAGTACTTTGGGTGTGCCAAACGTCACAACGTAACTGGGTGACTATAAAGGTGCATTACGGGTATCTCCGAAAGTGTCTGTTGGGTTGGCACGGATCGAGACTGGGATTTGTCACTCCGTGTAAACGGAGAGGTATCTCTGGGCCCACTCGGTAATGCATCATCATAATGAGCTCAATGTGACTAAGGCGTTAGTCACGGGATCATGCATTGCGGTACGAGTAAAGAGACTTGCCAGTAACGAGATTGAACAAGGTATTGGGATACCGACGATCGAATCTCGGGCAAGTAACATACCGATTGACAAAGGGAATTGCATACGGATTGATTGAATCCTCGACACCGTGGTTCACCCGATGATATCATCGTGGAACATGTGGGAGCCAACATGGGTATCCAGATCCCGCTGTTGGTTATTGACCGGAGAGGCGTCTCGGTCATGTCTGCATGTCTCCCGAACCCGTAGGGTCTACACACTTAAGGTCCGGTGACGCTAGGGTTGTAGAGATATATGTATGCGGAAACCCGAAAGTTGTTCGGAGTCCCGGATGAGATCCCGGACGTCACGAGAGGTTCCGGAATGGTCCGGAGGTGAAGAATTATATATAGGAAGTCCAGTTTTGGCCACCGGGAAAGTTTCGGGGGTTATCGGTATTGTACCGGGACCACCGGAAGGGTAACGGGGGTCCACCGGGTGGGGCCACCTGTCCCGGAGGGCCCCGTGGGCTGAAAGTGGAGGGGAACCAGCCCCTAATGGGCTGGGGCGCCACTTTGGGCCTCCCCCCATGCGCCTAGGGTTGGGAACCCTAAGGGGGGGAGTTTCCCCTTGCCTTGGGGGGCAAGGCAACCCCTTCCCCCTTGGCCGCCGCCCCCCCCTTGGAGATCCCATCTCCAAGGGCTGCGCACCCCCCCTTGGGGGCCTATATAAAGGGGGGGGAGGGAGGGCAGCACACTACAGCCTTTGGCGCCTCCCTCCTCCCCTGCAACACCTCTCTCTCGCGCGCAGAAGCTCGGCGAAGCCCTGCCGGAGAGCCGCTACATCCACCACCACGCCGTCGTGCTGTTGGATCTCCATCAACCTCTCCTCCCCCCTTGCTGGATCAAGAAAGGAGGAGACGTCGCTGCACCGTACGTGTGTTGAACGCGGAGGTGCCGTCCGTTCGGCACTCGGTCATCGGTGATTTGGATCACGGCGAGTACGACTCCGTCATCCACGTTCATTGGAACGCTTCCGCTCGCGATCTACAAGGGTATGTAGATCCACTCCTTTCCCCTCGTTGCTAGTAGACTCCATAGATGCATCTTGGTGAGCGTAGGAAAATTTTAAATTATGCTACGATTCCCAACAGTGGCATCATGAGCCAGGCCTATGCGTAGTTACTATGCACGAGTAGAACACAAAGAAGTTGTGGGCGTTGATGTTGCCAATTCTTCTTGCCGCTACTAGTCGTTTCTTGTTTCGGCGGCATTGTAGGATGAAGCGGCCCGGACCGACCTTACACGTACGCTTACGTGAGACAGGTTCCACCGACTGACATGCACTAGTTGCATAAGGTGGCTAGCGGGTGTCTGTCTCTCCTACTTTAGTCGGAACGGATTCGATGAAAAGGGTCCTTATGAAGGGTAAATAGAAATTGGCAAATCACGTTGTGGTCATACGTAGGTAAGAAATCGTTCTTGCTAGAAACCTACAAACCACGTAAAAACTTGCAACAACAATTAGAGGACGTCTAACTTGTTTTTGCAGCAAGTGATATATGTGATATGATATGGCCAGAAGATGTGATGAATGATATATGTGATGTATGAGATTGATCATATTCTTGTAATAGGAATCACGACTTGCATGTCGATGAGTATGACAACCGGCAGGAGCCATAGGAGTTGTCTTTATTATTTTGCATGACCTGCGTGTCATTGAATAACGCCATGTAATTTACTTTACTTTGTTGCTAAACGGTTAGCCATAGAAGTAGAAGTAATCGTTGGCGTGACAACTTCATGAAGACACAATGATGGAGATCATGATGATGGAGATCATGGTGTCATGCCGGTGACGAAGATGATCATGGTGCCCCGAAGATGGAGATCAAAGGAGCATGATGATGTTGGCCATATCATGTCACTATTTGATTGCATGTGATGTTTATCATGTTTTTGCATCTTATTTGCTTAGAACGACGGTAGCAAGTAGGATGATCCCTTATAATAATTTCAAGAAAGTGTTCACCCTAACTGTGCACCGTTGCGAAGGTTCGTCGTTTCGAAGCACCACGTGATGATCGGGTGTGATAGATTCTTACGTTCGCATACAACGGGTGTTGACGAGCCTAGCATGTACAGACATGGCCTCGGAACACACGCAATACACTTAGGTTGACTTGACGAGCCTAGCATGTACAGACATGGCCTCGGAACACGGAGGACCGAAAGGTCGAGCATGAGTCGTATAGAAGATACGATCAACATAGAGATGTTCACCGATCTTGACTAGTCCGTCTCACGTGATGATCGGACACGGCCTAGTTGAGTTCGGATCATGTTTCACTTAGATAACTAGAGGGATGTCTATCTGAGTGGGAGTTCATTAGATCATTTGATTATATGAACTTAATTATCATGAACTTAGTCTAAAAATCTTTACACTATGTATTGTAGATCAAATGGCCCACGTTGTCCTCAATTTCAACGCGTTCCTAGAGAAAACCAAGCTGAAAGATGATGGCAGCAACTATACGGACTGGGTCCGGAACCTGAGGCTCATCCTCATAGTTGCCAAGAAAGATTATGTCTTAGAAGCACCGCTAGGTGAAGCACCAATCCCTGAGAACCAAGACGTTATGAACGCTTGGCAGCAGCGTGCTGATGATTACTCCCTCGTTCAGTGCGGCATGCTTTACAGCTTAGAACCGGGTCTCCAAAAGCGTTTTGAGAAACATGGAGCATATGAGATGTTCGAGGAGCTGAAACTGGTTTTTCAAGCTCATGCCCGGGTCGAGAGATATGATGTCTCCGACAAGTTCTTCAGCTGTAAAATGGAGGAGAACAGTTCTGTTAGTGAGCACATACTCAGAATGTCTGGGTTGCACAACCGCTTGTCTCAGCTGGGAGTTAATCTCCCGGATGACGCGGTCATTGACAGAATCCTCCAGTCGCTTCCACCAAGCTACAAGAGCTTTGTGATGAACTACAATATGCAGGGGATGGAAAAGACCATTCCCGAGGTATATTCAATGCTAAAATCAGCGGAAGGGGAGATCAAAAAGGAACATCAAGTGTTGATGGTGAATAAAACCACTAAGTTCAAGAAGGGCAAGGGTAAGAAGAACTTCAAGAAGGACGGCAAGGGAATTGCCGCGCCCGGTAAGCCAGTTACCGGGAAGAAGTCAAAGAATGGACCCAAGCCCGAGACTGAGTGCTTTTATTGCAAGGGAAGTGGTCACTGGAAGCGGAACTGCCCCAAATATTTAGCGGACAAGAAGAAGGCCGGCAACACCCAAGGTATATGTGATATACAAGTAATTGATGTGTACCTTACCAGTACTCGTAGTAGCTCCTGGGTATTTGATACCGGTGCGGTTGCTCATATTTGTAACTCAAATCAGGAACTACGGAATAAACGGAGACTGGCAAAAGACGAGGTGACGATGCGCGTCGGGAATGGTTCCAAGGTCGATGTGATCGCCGTCGGCACGCTACCTCTGCATCTACCCACGGGATTAGTTATAAACCTCAATAATTGTTATTTAGTGCCAGCTTTGAGCATGAACATTGTGTCTGGATCTCGTTTAATTCGAGATGGCTACTAATTTAAATCTGAGAATAATGGTTGTTCTATTTATTTGAGAGATATGTTTTATGGTCATGCCCCGCTGGTCAATGGTTTATTCTTGATGAATCTCGAACGTGATGCTACACATGTTCATAGTGTGAATACCAAAAGATGTAAAGTTGATAATGATAGTCCCACATACTTGTGGCACTGCCGCCTTGGTCACATTGGTGTCAAGCGCATGAAGAAGCTCCATGCAGATGGACTTTTGGAGTCTCTTGATTACGAATCATTTGACACGTGCGAACCATGCCTCATGGGTAAGATGACCAAGACTCCGTTCTCCGAAACAATGGAGCGAGCGACCAACTTATTGGAAATCATACATACCGATGTGTGCGGTCCAATGAGCGTTGAGGCTCGCGGAGGATATCGTTATGTTCTCACTCTCACTGATGATTTAAGTAGATATGGGTATGTCTACCTAATGAAACACAAGTCTGAAACCTTTGAAAAGTTCAAGGAATTTCAGAGTGAAGTCGAGAATCAACGTGACAGGAAAATAAAATTCTTACGATCAGATCGTGGTGGAGAATATTTAAGTCACGAATTTGGTACACACTTAAGGAAATGTGGAATAGTTTCACAACTCACGCCGCCTGGAACACCTCAGAGAAATGGTGTGTCCGAACGTCGTAATCGCACTCTATTGGATATGGTGCGATCTATGATGTCTCTTACCGATTTACCGCTCTCATTTTGGGGTTATGCTTTAGAGACTGCCGCATTCACTTTAAATAGGGCACCGTCTAAATCCGTTGAGACGACACCGTATGAATTATGGTTTGGGAAGAAACCTAAGCTGTCGTTTCTAAAAGTTTGGGGATGTGATGCTTATGTCAAGAAACTTCAACCTGAAAAGCTCGAACCCAAATCGGAAAAATGCGTCTTCATAGGATACCCTAAGGAAACTATTGGGTATACCTTCTACCTCAGATCCGAAGGCAAGATCTTCGTTGCCAAGAACGGGTCCTTTCTAGAGAAGGAGTTTCTCTCGAAAGAATTGAGTGGGAGGAAAGTGGAACTTGATGAGGTGATAGTCACCCCTTCCGAACCGGAAAGTAGCGCAGCGCGGGAAAATGTTCCTGTGGTGCCTACACCGACTGGGGAGGAAGATAATGATGATGATCATGAAGCTTCAGATCAATTTACTGAACTTCGTAGGTCCACAAGGACACGTTCCGCACCAAAGTGGTACGGCAACCCTGTCCTGGAAATCATGTTGTTAGACAACGGTGAACCTTCGAACTATGAAGAAGCGATGGCGGGCCCGGATTCCGACAAATGGCTAGAAGCCATGAAATCCGAGATAGAATCCATGTATGAAAACAAAGTATGGACTTTGACTGACTTGCCCGATGAGCGGCGAGCCATAGAAAACAAATGGATCTTTAAGAAGAAGACGGACGCAGATGGTAATGTGACCATCTACAAAGCTCGACTTGTCGCTAAGGGTTATCGACAAGTTCAAGGGGTTGACTACGATGAGACTTTCTCACCCGTAGCGAAGCTAAAGTCCGTCCGAATCATGTTAGCAATTGCCGCATACTATGATTATGAGATATGGCAGATGGACGTCAAAACGGCATTCCTTAACGGCTTCCTTAAGGAAGAGTTGTATATGATGCAGCCGGAAGGTTTTGTCGATCCTAAGAATGCTAACAAAGTATGCAAGCTCCAGCGCTCAATCTATGGGCTGGTGCAAGCATCTCGGAGTTGGAACATTCGCTTTGATGAGATGATCAAAGCGTTTGGGTTTACACAGACTTATGGAGAAGCCTGTGTTTACAAGAAAGTGAGTGGGAGCTCTGTAGCATTTCTCATATTATATGTGGATGACATATTATTGATGGGAAATGATATAGAATTCTTGGAAAGTATAAAGGCCTATTTGAATAAATGTTTTTCAATGAAGGACCTTGGAGAAGCTGCTTATATATTAGGCATCAAGATCTATAGAGATAGATCAAGACGCCTCATTGGTCTTTCACAGAGTACATACCTTGACAAGATATTGAAGAAGTTCAGTATGGATCTGTCCAAGAAGGGGTTCTTGCCTGTATTGCAAGGTGTGCAATTGAGCACGGCTCAATGCCCGACCACGGCAGAAGATATGGAAGAGATGAGTGTCATCCCCTATGCCTCGGCCATAGGGTCTATTATGTATGCCATGCTGTGTACCAGACCTGATGTAAACCTTGCCGTAAGTTTGGTAGGAAGGTACCAAAGTAATCCCGGCAAGGAACACTGGACAGCGGTCAAGAATATCCTGAAGTACCTGAAGAGGACTAAGGATATGTTTCTCGTCTATGGAGGTGACGAAGAGCTCGTCGTAAAGGGTTACGTCGACGCTAGCTTCGACACAGATCCGGATGACTCGAAGTCACAGACCGGATACGTGTATATTTTGAATAGAGGAGCAGTAAGCTGGTGCAGTTGCAAGCAAAGCGTCGTGGCGGGATCTACATGTGAAGCGGAATACATGGCAGCCTCGGAGGCAGCACAGGAAGCAGTCTGGATGAAGGAGTTCATTACCGACCTAGGGGTGATTCCCAATGCATCGGGCCCAATGACTCTCTTATGTGACAACACTGGAGCTATTGCCCTTGCGAAGGAGCCCAGGTTTCACAGGAAGACCAGGCATATCAAGCGTCGCTTCAACTCCATTCGTGAAAGTGTTCAAAATGGAGACATAGATATTTGTAAAGTACACACGGACCTGAATGTAGCAGATCCGTTGACTAAACCTCTCCCTAGGGCAAAACATGATCAACACCAGGACGCAATGGGTGTTCGATTCATCACAATGTAACTAGATTATTGACTCTAGTGCAAGTGGGAGACTGTTGGAAATATGCCCTAGAGGCAATAATAAATGGTTATTATTATATTTCTGTGTTCATGATAATAGTCTTTTATTCATGCTATAATTGTATTGTCCGGAAATCGTAATACATGTGTGAATACATAGACCACAACCTGTCCCTAGTAAGCCTCTAGTTGACTAGCTCGTTGATCAACAGATAGTCATGGTTTCCTGACTATGGACATAGGATGTCATTGATAACGGGATCACATCATTAGGAGAATGATGTGATGGACAAGACCCAACTTAAGCATAGCATAAAAGATCGTGTAGTTTCGTTTGCTAGAGCTTTTCCAATGTCAAGTATCTTTTCCTTAGACCATGAGATCGTGCAACTCCCGGATACCGTAGGAGTACTTTGGGTGTGCCAAACGTCACAACGTAACTGGGTGACTATAAAGGTGCATTACGGGTATCTCCGAAAGTGTCTGTTGGGTTGGCACGGATCGAGACTGGGATTTGTCACTCCGTGTAAACGGAGAGGTATCTCTGGGCCCACTCGGTAATGCATCATCATAATGAGCTCAATGTGACTAAGGCGTTAGTCACGGGATCATGCATTGCGGTACGAGTAAAGAGACTTGCCGGTAACGAGATTGAACAAGGTATTGGGATACCGACGATCGAATCTCGGGCAAGTAACATACCGATTGACAAAGGGAATTGCATACGGATTGATTGAATCCTCGACACCGTGGTTCACCCGATGATATCATCGTGGAACATGTGGGAGCCAACATGGGTATCCAGATCCCGCTGTTGGTTATTGACCGGAGAGGCGTCTCGGTCATGTCTGCATGTCTCCCGAACCCGTAGGGTCTACACACTTAAGGTCCGGTGACGCTAGGGTTGTAGAGATATATGTATGCGGAAACCCGAAAGTTGTTCGGAGTCCCGGATGAGATCCAGGACGTCACGAGAGGTTCCGGAATGGTCCGGAGGTGAAGAATTATATATAAGAAGTCCAGTTTTGGCCACCGGGAAAGTTTCGGGGGTTATCGGTATTGTACCGGGACCACCGGAAGGGTCCCGGGGGTCCACCGGGTGGGGCCACCTGTCCCGGAGGGCCCCGTGGGCTGAAAGTGGAGGGGAACCAGCCCCTAATGGGCTGGGGCGCCACTTTGGGCCTCCCCCCCATGCGCCTGGGGTTGGGAACCCTAAGGGGGGGGGAGTTTCCCCTTGCCTTGGGGGGCAAGGCAACCCCTTCCCCCTTGGCCGCCGCCCCCCCCTTGGAGATCCCATCTCCAAGGGCTGCGCACCCCCCCTTGGGGGCCTATATAAAGGGGGGGAGGGAGGGCAGCACACTACAGCCTTTGGTGCCTCCCTCCTCCCCTGCAACACCTCTCTCTCGCGCGCAGAAGCTCGGCGAAGCCCTGCCGGAGAGCCGCTACATCCACCACCACGCCGTCGTGCTGTTGGATCTCCATCAACCTCTCCTCCCCCCTTGCTGGATCAAGAAAGGAGGAGACGTCGCTGCACCGTACGTGTGTTGAACGCGGAGGTGCCGTCCGTTCGGCACTCGGTCATCGGTGATTTGGATCACGGCGAGTACGACTCCGTCATCCACGTTCATTGGAACGCTTCCGCTCGCGATCTACAAGGGTATGTAGATCCACTCCTTTCCCCTCGTTGCTAGTAGACTCCATAGATGCATCTTGGTGAGCGTAGGAAAATTTTAAATTATGCTACGATTCCCAACAATAGCCCCTTAGGTGGGTGTACGTATCCGGACTCCGATAGAGCCAGTTTTCAGATGTTTATCCTGTTCGTCACCTATTTTTAAAGGATAGCGAAGGAGGAAATAAAGAGAAAATAGATAATAATAAAAAAGTTACTGGGGTGCTTGCAGGCTTGTCCGTATTGTGCTTCCGCCAATGCCCATGGTATCTTGAGTGTGTAATGATGTATGCGCGGTACAAACTTCGTAGGTGTACGGAGTGGGCGGCGGAAGCCGGGTTGCTATTTCCGTTCTAGGAGTTGTTGATCCTCGGGTGGAAATTGCTTCTGACCCCCGGTATTTCGTTGGTGAACCTCTCCGTCATCCCTGTCGCCTGGCGGCCTCCTCCCCTTGTGTTCGGCGTTGAGCTTGCTAGCATGTTTAAAGACCCAGCAGTTTCTGTTAGTATGATTAGCTGGTTTATTGGGGTGGCCGTGAATCTGGCAGGGTCGGTCCAATATCTTGTCTAGGTTGGATGGTTCGTCTCGTTTCGCCTTGAAGGGCTTCTTCCGTTGGCCGGGCTTGGGATTGCTGAATCTGGCATTGACCGCTGTGTCGCGTGATCTTTCGTTGTCATTGCGACTATTGTATTTGCTTCGTCGTGGCTTGCCGTTGCCGTCTCGGATTTCAGAAGTGCCCGGGTCGCTGGCGTTGTTGCTTCTACGAGCGAGCCAGCTGTCTTCTCCCACACAAAAGCGGGTCATCAGAGCAGTGAGGGCTGTCATGGATTTAGGTCCTTCTTGGCCGAGGTGGCGCGCAAGCCATTCGTCCCGGACACTGTGTCTGAAAGCCGCCAGGGCTTCCGCGTCCGGACAGTCGATGATTTGGTTCTTTTTGACTAAGAACCGAGTCCAAAGCTTCCTGGCTGACTCTCCGGGCTGCTGGACAATGTGACTTAGGTCATCGGCATCCGGTGGCCGGACATATGTTCCTCGGAAGTTATCGAGGAAGGCCTCTTCCAAGTCCTCCCAGCTGCCTATGGAATTTTCAGGCAAGCTGTTTAACCAGTGCCGAGCTGGCCCTTTTAGCTTTAGTGGGTGATGAGGACATAGACCTGGGATAGGGTAATAGGCCTGACCTATACCTCCTACCTAAGGTCCTTGTCCTAGAAGCAAAGAGGTTCATGAGTAAATAGAGGGGACCCAACGAAGGTGTCGAATGCAATCCACTCGACCTACCATTCACTCGACGACCCCCCATGTTTATGTCACTCGACCACTAAACCACTCGACGTGCAAAAGACCTAAAGCCACTCCGCGCAGCAACGGTCGGGCATTTACTCTTAGACTTAATAGTCATTTATTATATTACTTTACTACAGATGTTACCTGTAACGCTCCTTCTTTATGAACATTGAACTCCTTGTAACGCAGGTTGGCTAGGGTCCTGGCGCACTCTATATAAGCCACCCCCCTCCACTGGCACAAGGGTTCGCACCCCCTGTAACACACACGCATATAATCCAGTCGACCGCCTCCGGGCTCCGAGACGTAGGGCTGTTACCTCCTCCGAGAAGGGCCTGAACTCGTAAAACTCGTGCGTACAGCTTCTCCATAGCTAGGACCTTGCCTTTACATCCCTACCCCCCATTCTACTATTTGACTTAGAACCACGACAGTTGGCGCCCACCGTGGGGCAGGTGTTTTAGCGACTTGTTGGAGAAGTTGCAATTTTTCCGATCCCCATCAGCATGGTTTCAGGCGGAGGATTGACCGAGTGCCGCGAGATCCGTCTCGGCGCGCTCGTGTTCGTCGCCGACGACTCCGCTTGGCTCCAAGAGGCTCCACTCGACGTCGAGGCGCTCCCCGTCCGCGGGGCAATGCACTTTCGCGCGTGCGTTCGCGACGTCCTCCTGCGGCAGCCGTCGACCCAGTATCGGTCGGCTCCTGTGGCGTCTTCACTCCCTGCAGCCCGCCGGCACAAGCGTTCCGGTCGGTCGAGGCTCCAGCGGTGGGTGAGGCACGCGGTGGCTCGCCAGTCGGCCGCCCCTCAAGTCGCGGCAATCGAGCCTGACGAAACTCTCTACGGCCTGTTTGACCTGTCGACTGGCTCCGTTGAGACCGCATCCGAGTGTGACAGCAGTGACCCTGCGGCGGAAGTCCTGATGGTCAACGGACCGCGCAGTCCTCCTGGCTTCCCCCGCGTCGACGGTGGTGATGGCGGAGGCGATCCTTCGCGTGCCCACGAGGAGTACCGCCCCGAGCCCCTCTCTTCGCAGCAGAGGGAAGAGCTTCGCCGCCGTAACATGGATGCACTTCACACTCCTATCGTTGGAGAAACCCCCGAGGCCCGGGCCTTGGAGGAGGTGCGCCTGGCCAACTTGGCTGAGCGCACTCGACTGGAGAATCTCCAGCACGCACTCGACGAGCGTGCTCGGCAGCGAGTTCCTGAATCCAGTCGACGTCAACTCTTTCCGCCTCCAACCCAGGTATATCGAACTCTGATCCAGAATCTCATGGCTGCTGCCCGAATAGCATAATCGATTCAGCCTTCCCAGTCGGAGGCTGGTAGGGGTTTGATGTAGATCCGGGCTTTGCTCCGGGCGGCGGGGGAGCAGAACACAGCAGTGTCACAGTCTTGGAATAGGATTCATAGTAGATCTGTGATGGCAGACACAGTTCAGTCAGCTCACGGCCCAAGATCGCCTCCAAGGCGTGAGGGACGTGGAGATCGACAGGATCAGTACAGGAACCGTGAGCAGTATGATCGTCGTCGAGTACCCACGCCTCCCCCAAGGAGTGGGTCATACGTGCCTCAGCAACACGATGACAGACGCCCTCACAGTGGTGGGCGAAGGATTCCAGTCGACCCCCGGGAGCCGGGCTTTGACGCGAGATCCATTCTCGTTCAAGGTCTGGTTGACAGGAACAGAGCACACAGAGATGGCCACGATAGAGATTACCCGACCGGCAGCAGGGTGCAAGTTTCAGGTCCCGAGTGTGTCAGCAGAGCCATCAGAGCAGCAGTGATTCCTCCCAACTTCAGGTTGGCGACTGGAGTCAGCAAGTTCACTGGTGAGTCCACGCTTGACACTTGGCTTGAGGACTACCGAGTGGCTGTGCAGATTGGTGGTGGCAATGATGAAGTGGCCATGAAGCACCTTCCTCTGATGTTAGAGGGCTCGGCCAGAGCGTGGTTGAATCAGCTAGCACCTGGCAGTATTTATAGCTGGGAAGAGCTCGCTCGGGTGTTTGTCAGAACATTTGAAGGTACATGCAAACGACCAGAAGGGCTGACAGAGCTACAGTCTTGTGTACAGAAGTCGAATGAAACTTTGAGAGATTATATATAGAGATGGATCACGTTGCACCACACGGTGGAGAATGTGTCTGATCACCAAGCAGTTCGTGCCTTCAAGGAAGGCGTCAAGTATCGGGAATTGAATCTGAAGTTCGGTCGGACCGGAGATATGTCTCTGAGTCGAATGATGGAAATTGCCACCAAGTATGCTAATGGTGAGGAGGAGGATCGGCTCCGGAGTGGCAAGCACAAAACAGTTGCCCACGAAACCGGGGGAGGGAACTCCAGTCGGAAGCAGAAGCACAAAGCCGAGCCAGCTGCTCCTGGAGAAGCCTTAGCCGTGACTCAAGGAAAGTTCAAGGGGAAGCCCAAAGGGCCATGGAACCCCAAGAAGGTAAAAGATCAAGATGGAAATGATGTGTTGGATTTACCGTGCCACATTCACACCAAAAAAGACGAGGAGGGTAATCTCATTTACCCGAAGCATACCACTCGACAATGTCGGCTCTTGATCCAGCAATTCCGAGAGAAACAGCCCAAAGAGAAAGAGAAAGAATCAGGCAAGGTTGAGGATAAGGAAGAG
Organism: Aegilops tauschii subsp. strangulata; assembly: GCF_002575655.3. Lineage (NCBI taxonomy): Eukaryota > Viridiplantae > Streptophyta > Magnoliopsida > Poales > Poaceae > Aegilops > Aegilops tauschii. The sequence continues at coordinate 496,233,595 of NC_053039.3, forward strand.
GACAATGATGGTTACCCCCACGTCAATTCAAATCTGATGATTTTTGCGGATGTTGAGAGCAAAAGTCAACTGAAAGTCATCAACAGAGAAGTGAACATGGTCGCCCCAGTGACGCCCAGTTATTTGAAGTGGTCTCAGACTGCCATTACATTCGACCAGTCTGATCACCCAACACACATAGCCACCCATGGGAGGCAAGCGTTGGCGGTCGACCCAATCGTCGAATGCACTCGGTTGACTAAGGTTCTGATGGACGGTGGCAGTGGCCTGAATATACTGTATGCGGAGACCTTGAAAGGAATGGGCATTCCGATGTCCAGACTCAGTGAAAGCAATATGAGTTTCCATGGGGTTATTCCTGGCAAGAAGGCTCAGTCACTCGGCCAGATCGCCCTTGATGTGGTTTTCGGTGATTCCAAGAATTACCGCAAAGAAAAGTTGACGTTTGAAGTCGTCGATTTCCAGAGTGCTTATCATGCTATTCTGGGCAGGCCGGCTTATGCACGTTTTATGGCTCGACCATGCTACGTGTACCTCAAATTGAAGATGCCTGGTCCCAAAGGAGTGATCACTATCACTGGCAATCGGAAGAAGGCAGAAGAGTGCTTCCAGAAGGGCTCAAAGATCGTCGATGCACAAATGGCACTAGTGGAATTGCAGGAGTATCAAAATAATGCAGATCCGAGTGATTTGTTGCGAGCTAAGAAGCCTGCCACCGATTCAGCTTTTCAGTCGTCTGGTGAAACGAAGCCGATTCATATTCACCCGACCGATCCCAATGCTGCTCCGACTCACATTTCGACAACGCTCGACTCCAAATAGGAAGAAGCGCTCATCCAGTTCGTCCGTGAGAACTTGGACATCTTTGCATGGAAACCTTCTGACATGCCAGGTGTTCCCAGGGGGCTGGCTGAGCACCGTTTGCGAGTCGACCCAAAAGTGAAACCAGTCAAAGAACATCTTCGACGATCCGTCGTACAGAAGAGAAAAGCGATCGGTGAAGAAGTAGCTCGGCTCCTAGCAGCTGAGTTTATCCGAGAGATTTACCACTCCGAGTGGCTAGACAATGTTGTCATGGTCCCCAAGAAGGACGACTCACTTCGCATGTGCATTGACTTCAAGCATATCAATCGGGCCTACCCAAAAGATCACTTTCCTCTCCCCCGCATCGATCAAATAGTCGACTCGACTGCAGGGTGTGAGCGCTTGTCCTTTTTGGACGCTTATTCCGGGTATCATCAGATCCGACTGTATGGACCCGATGAGATAAAAACAGCTTTCATCACTCCATTTGGGTGCTTCTGTTATGTCACCATGCCATTCGGCCTGAAGAATGCTGGAGCCACATTTATGAGGATGATTCAGAAGTGTTTACTCACTCAAATCAGTCGGAATGTGGAAGCATACATGGATGACATTGTGGTCAAGTCACGTAAAGGTTCCGACCTGCTGGCTGCCTTGCTGAAACTTTTGCCAACCTCAGAAGGTATGATATCAAGCTTAATCCATCAAAGTGCACATTCGGAGTTCCGGGCGAAAAATTACTCGGTTTTCTCATTTCCGAACGAGGGATCGACGCTAACCCAGAGAAAGTTGGTGCCATTCTCCAAATGAAACGCCCTGTGCGTGTGCATGATGTTCAGAAGCTTACAGGTTGTTTGGCCGCCTTAAGTCGATTCATTTCTCACCTCGGTGAAAAGGCATTGCCTCTTTACCGACTGATGAAGAAGTCTAATAAGTTCGAGTGGACTCCTGAAGCTGATGCAGCATTTGCAGAGCTCAAAGCCCTGCTTTCCACCCAGCCGGTGCTTGCTGCCCCAATCAGCAAAGAACCTTTACTGCTTTACATTGCAGCCACTGGACAAGTCGTCAGTACAGTACTTACGGTCGAGCGGGAAGAAGGAAAAGCCTATAAAGTTCAGCGCCCAGTATATTATGTTTCTGAAGTTTTGACTCCATCAAAGCAAAGATATCCACATTATCAGAAGCTTGTTTATGGGATTTATATGACCACGAAGAAGGTTGCACATTATTTCTCTGACCACTCCATTACAGTCATCAGCGACGCTCCATTATCAGAGATTCTGAACAACAGAGATGCAACTGGTCGAGTGGCAAAGTGGGCGATTGAACTTCTTCCCTTGGATATCAATTTTGAGGCAAAGAAAGCTATCAAGTCCCAAGCAATAGCAGATTTCCTCGCCGAGTGGATCGAACAGCAACTGCCGACTCAATTCCACTCGGAGCACTGGACCATGTTCTTTGATGGTTCCAAGATGCTGAATGGTTCTGGTGCTGGGGTGGTACTGGTATCTCCCCGAGGAGACAAGCTCAGATATGTTCTCCAGATTCACTTTGATTCCTCCAATAACAAAGCAGAATATGAAGCACTCTTATATGGGTTACGTATGGCCATCTCACTCGGCGCCTGTCGCCTCATGGTCTACGGGGACTCAGATTTGGTAGTCAATCAAGTGATGAAGGAGTGGGACGTCAGAAGCCCAGCTATGACTGGTTACTGCAATGCGGTGAGGAAGTTGGAAAAGAAATTTGAGGGGTTAGAGCTCCATCATATACCTCGACTGAAAAATCAAGCAGCCGATGATTTAGCAAAGATAGGTTCCAAGAGGGAAGCCATTCCCAGCAACGTGTTTTTGGAACACATTCATACACCTTCAGTTCAAGAAGATCCTTTCACTGAAGAGCCCCCGCAGCCTAAGAGCGCCACAGATCCGACTGAAGTCGAAGTCCCAGCCGTGGTCGACCTGATCATGGAGGTTTTGGTCATCACTCCCGACTGGACAGTGCCATACATTGCGTATATCCTTAGGAAAGAACTCCCAGAGGATGAAGAAGAGGCTCGACAGATCGTCCGTCGATCCAAAGCCTTTACTGTGATAAAAGGACAACTGTTTAGGGAAAGTGTAACCGGAGTCAGCCAGAAATGCATCACACCAGAAGAAGGTCGAGTGATCCTCAACGACATCCACTCGGGGAGCTGTGGTCACCATGCGTCCTCTCGGACCATTGTGGCCAAAGCATACCGAGCCGGATTTTATTGGCCACGAGCAAATGAAATGGCGAAAGATATAGTCGACAAATGTGAAGGCTGCCAGTTTTACTCCAATATTTCCCACAAGCCTGCGTCAGCCCTGAAGACTATTCCACTCGTCTGGCCCTTTGCTGTTTGGGGATTGGATATGGTTGGACCCCTGAGGACTGGTAGGAGCGGCTTCACTCATGTGCTTGTAGCAGTCGACAAGTTTACCAAATGGATTGAAGCCAAGCCTATCAAGAATATTGCAGCCAGTATTGCCGTCAGCTTCATCAGAGAATTGACATTCAGATATGGAGTTCCGCACAGCATCATCACTGACAACGGGTCGAACTTCGATTCTGATGAGTTCAGAGCCTTCTGTGCTTCCCAAGGCACACGAGTCGACTATGCTTCAGTCGCCCACCCCCAATCGAATGGACAAGCAGAAAGAGCAAATGGCTTGATTCTCACAGGACTAAAACCCTGACTGATGCGTGATCTCAAGCACGCAGCAGGCGCCTGGGTTGATGAACTTCCATCAGTTCTTTGAGGATTGAGGACAACTCCCAATCGGTCGACTGGCCGAACTCCATTCTTCTTGGTTTATGGAGCTGAAGCTGTCCTACCGAGTGACTTGCTTCACAATGCACCCCGAGTCGAGCTTTTCTTTGAAGATGAAGCAGAACAGGCCCGGCAGGACGCAGTCGATCTCCTAGAGGAGGAAAGAGAGATGGCCTTAATCCGGTCGACCATTTATCAGCAAGACTTGCGTCGACTCCACGCCAGAAACGTGAGGGGCCGAGCCTTTCAAGAGGAAGACTTGGTTCTTCGAGTGGATCAGCAGAAACCACACAAGCTCGCCCCTGCTTGGGAAGGTCCCTTCATTGTCATCAGAGTTCTCCACAATGGAGAATATCATCTTTACAATGTCGAGCATCAGAAAGACGAGCCACGGGCTTGGAACACGGAGCTGCTCCGCCCCTTCTATACTTAAGTACTCATTCGGATGAGATGTAATAAGAAATACCTTTGTAGTTTGTTTATCAAAGACAAGAGCTTTACAGTCTTCCTAAATGGTTGTTACTTTGTCTGCGTCAGAAATCCCCCAGTGGGTGACTTTGCCGCGAATCCGTTTCGCCTAAGTTTGAAAAATCCTACTGAGTGGTGAGCAAGCCTCTCACTCGGGGGCTTAGCCGCGAATTCGTTTCGCCTAAGTTTGAAAAATCCTACCGAGTGGTGAGCAAGCCTCTCACTCGGGGGCTTAGTTGCAGTCCAGTACTCGCCTAAGTTTGTAAAATCCTACCGAGTGATGAGCAAGCCTCTCACTCGGGGGCTTAGCCGCGAATCCGTTTCGCCCAAGTTTGAAAAATCCTACCGAGTGGTGAGCAAGCCTCTCACTCGGGGGCTTAGCTGCAGTCCAGTACTCGCCTAAGTTTGTAAAATCCTACCGAGTGATGAGCAAGCCTCTCACTCGGAAGCTTAGCTGCAGTCCAGTACTCGCCTAAGTTTGTAAAATCCTATCGAGTGGTGAGCAACCCTCCCACTCGGGGGCTTAGCTGCAGTCCAGTACTCACCTAAGTTTGTAAAATCCTACCGAGTGGTGAGCAACCCTCCCACTCGGGGGCTTAGCTGCATTCCAGTACTCGCCTAAGTTTGTAAAATCCTACCGAGTGGTGAGCAACCCTCCCACTCGGGGGCTTAGCTGCAGTCCAGTACTCGCCTAAGTTTGTAAAATCCTACCGAGTGGTGAGCAACCCTCCCACTCGGGGGCTTAGCTGCAGTCCAGTACTCGCCTAAGTTTGAAAAATCCTATCGAGTGGTGAGCAACCCTCCCACTCGGGGGCTTAGCTGCAGTCCAGTACTCGCCTAAGTTTGTAAAATCCTACCGAGTGGTGAGCAACCCTGCCACTTGGGGGCTTAGTTGCAGTCCAGTACTCGCCTAAGTTTGTAAAATCCTACCGAGTGGTGAGCAAGCCTCTCACTCGGGGGCTTAGCTGCAGTCCAGTACTCGCCTAAGTTTGTAAAATCCTACCGAGTGGTGAGCAACCCTCCCACTCGGGGGCTTAGCTGCAGTCCAGTACTCGCCTAAGTTTGAAAAATCCTACCGAGTGGTGAGCAAGCCTCTCACTCGGGGGCTTAGCTGCAGTCCAGTACTTGCCTAAGTTTGTAAAATCCTACCGACTGGTGAGCAAGCCTCTCACTCGGGGGCTTAGCTGCAGTCCGGTACTCGCCTAAGTTTGTAAAATCCTACCGAGTGGTGAGCAACCCTCCCACTCGGGGGCTTAGCTGCAGTCCAGTACTCGCCTAAGTTTGTAAAATCCTACCGAGTGGTGAATAACCCTCCCACTCGGGGGCTTAGCTGTAGTCTAGTACTCGCCTAAGTTCGAAGTCCATCCCCATCCGCAAGGACGACGAGGTGCAGGTCGACTGCAACCTTCTCCTTCGGAGCTGTGCCACAAGTACAATGTGCACTCCATCCCTATCCGCAAGGACGACGAGGTGCAGGTCGACTGCAACCTTCTCCTTCGGAGCTGCGCCACAAGTACAATGTGCACTCCATCCCTATCCGCAAGGACGACGAGCTACAGGTCGACTGTAACCTTCTCCTTCGGAGCTGCGCCACAAGTACAACGTGTGCTCCTGCCCTATCCGCAAGGACGATGAGGTACAGGTCGACTGTAACCTTCTCCTTCGGAGCTGCGCCACAAGTACAACGTGTGCTCCTGCCCTATCCGCAAGGACGACGAGGTACAGGTCGACTGTAACCTTCTCCTTCGGAGCTGCGCCACAAGTACAACGTGTGCTCCCTCCCTATCCGCAAGGACGACGAGGTGCAGGTCGACTGCGACCTTCTCCTTCGGAGTTGCGCCTTAAGTACAATAGCTGCATCTCAAGTACAAAGATTATTCCAATTGAAGAAGCAAAATCCACTCGAAGGCAAACACAAGCATATTCAGAGATAAACCAGGTTCAGATAAATCCTAAAGTTCCGGACGACGGATCAAAAGTATTTGAGCATCAAGCCCGAAGAAGTTTAACGATTACACAATCACTCGGCATTCCGAGGCAAATAAAGGTGGAGCATAATGTTTTTCGGTCACGCGTCAGGTGAAGGACTGGCTGGGTCGCAGAAACTGTCAAGGTCTATGATGTCTGTAATACGAGTGGCAGCGTCAAGGATAGTGTCCATGAAGGATTGGAAGGTGTGCCTCTTTGTGTTAGCAACCTTGAGCTCCGCCAGCTTGTCTTCTTTGACGTCTTTGCAGTGCACTCGGACCAAGGACAACGCAACATCAGCGCCACAGCGAGCAGATGACTTCTTCCACTCTTGCACTCGGTCAGGTATTTGATTCAGTCGAGCCATCAGAGACTCGAGGTCTTGAGATAGTTCCGCCTGAGGCCAGAGTTCAGCATCAACCCGAGTCATTGCTGCCTTCAGGCGAGCAAGATAAGCAACCGCGCTGTCCATGCGAGATTCCAACCGCAGCACATTCATCGCAACATCATCCTTGACTGGAAAATTTATGGGATCGAGACTCGTCTCGACCCGCCCAGTTTCCGCTTCAAAGTCTTGGCAAAGCTCTACACAGTCGAGTAAATGATGAGTCGACGATATAATCAAGCTGGATAGTCGACCGTAATAAGTCAGTCAATCATCAGTACCTTCAAGTTTTAGGACCAGCTTTGCAGCAAGCTGGCCCAGATAAGACTCCAACTCGCCCTTCTTGGCCTTGAGGCTCCCAAGCTCGTCAGTCAGCCTGTCCTTGTCTTTCTTCAGTCGCTCGACCTCCCGATTGGCGTCAGAGACAGCAGTCTTTAGTTTGGAGTTCTCCTCTTCTAACTTGCCGAATGAAGCAAGCTTCTTGTCAGCAAGCGCCGTTTTCTCTCGCGCTTCCTTCTGTGCATAGCAAGACCCAGATCCTTCTTCTCCAAAGCCTGCTTCATTTTCTCTAAAGAAATAACATTCTTCAGACGGGCTTGGAGTTGACGGTTTTCACTACATACATCTGCTCGAGTGGAGTCACTCGGTTCAAAAAATGGAAAGGAAAAGGGCCGGCAGTGAGAAAGACAGTTGACGATTGGTTACCTCCCATGGCAGCTACTTCATCACGAGCAGTCTTGAGATTCTTCTGGGCCAATTCCAGATCAAGGTTGAGGCTGATTTGCTGCTTGTTCATTGCGGAAAGCTGAGCCCCAAGATCACAAGATTTCTATAGTTTAAGCCATATCAGTTGACCGAGATAAAAAGACATCACAGTGATAGATACTCTAAGACTATCGGCAAATCAAACATTCAACAGCAGTCTCGGGGACTACACCCAGTGGGTGCAGTTGGCGTGCCCCCACTAGTTTGAATAAACACTCGACATGGTCTGGCCAGTGCGAGAGTAAAAAAGCAGTTCTCAGACCATAGTCGACTGCCCGCAGTCAACCACGGTCTCGGGGACTACACCCAGTGGGTGCACTTAGCGTGCCCCCACTGGCTCTGGTGTCATTCGACCTGGCCAGTCCAGACCGAGTGACAAAATTCGGATTCTCAGACCACAGTCGACTGCCCGCAGTCAACTATGGTCTCGGGGACTACACCCAGTGGGTGCACTAAGAGTGCCCCCACTAGTTCAAAGATTCAATCCAAGACGACTCAAATTGACTCGTGCAACTTCAAAACAGTCACACCCCAGTAGGTGATCGGACGAGAAATATGATCAATCGGAAATCAACTAACCTGGACATTGGTCTGCAGAGCAGCTCCGGCGTTGAAGGCCACCTGACTGGCCTCATGCACCACTTTCATTTGCCCCATCACAAGGTTCAACTGAAGAAGAGCTTCCTTGGCGGCAGGCGGTGGGTCGTCCGGGGTTTGATACGCAGTGAAAAGCGATGATGGCAGAGCAGTCTGAGCAGCCGCTGGGTCTGATGCGTGGGGTTCTATTGGTACAGCAGAAGTCTGAGCAGCTGATCCTGATGGGCAGTCAGTCGACAGCGGGATAGCGAAAGTGATGTTGGTACGTGCCGGATCTGACGATCGTTCGACTGCCGTCCCAGGCATCTCAGTCGACTGAGGAACCTGGGCCTCAGGAGCTTTCCCGCCCAGTTCCTTGTCCCTCCTCCTCCTTCCCCTCAGCGGTACTTCTTCTTCATCGTCCGGGAGCACAACAACGTCCCGTGGCGCTGCAACAAACAAAGAAAGTCAAGGAGATAGCTGACAAACAATCCAGTCGTCCAAATAAACTCGAGTCGGGCAGACTTACTGGCTTTGGAGGTAGCTGCGTCGTCGGTTTCCTTGTTGTCTGGGGTCTTGTCGATATCCATATCAGTCGCAGCCGAGGCCGGGCTGTAAAGGTTCATCATCCACTCGGTCAGTACAAGAGAATCGGTTAGAACAAGAAAATACGGGGAGAAGATTTACCCAGAAGCAACAGGAACGTCCATCTTGATTCTAGGCAAGGTCTTCCGAGCCTTCGAAGGATTTATCTTGGGCTGCTTGGTGACCTTCTCAGCCAATTTTGGAGTCGAAGACCGAGCGCGCTTTTGAGATGGAGCGCTCGAGGCCACAGCCTTGCCGCGGCTGCCCGCGGGATCATGGTGCTGCTTGGATCGACGTTCAGAACGAGGTGGTGAGTCGGCTACCTCCTCGTCGTCCGGATCATCACTCTCATCTTCATCATCGTCGGCTGGTGACTCCCACTCGTCGCTCTCCTCCGCGCTGTCCTCGCCTTCATGGTACTGCTCCAGAGCTTGTTCGCCATTGGGCATTGAGTACATCTCTGTATAAATCTACAAAACAAGGAGCCGAGTGGAAATTAGTCGGATCAACAAACAGTCAGAAAACACATCCAAATTCAATCAGTTGTAATGGCCAAACCTTGTCTGGCTGGTTGCTGTCGCTGAAAGGTTTGACTCTCCTGGCGCCCCTGGGGTTGTCCTTGTTCCCGATGATGCCCCTCAGCCACTCGGCCACTGTTTTGGCCGTCACCTCCTCCGGATGAACCCGAGCGGTATCACTAGCTCCGGAGTACATCCACATGGAGTGGTCACGAGCTTGGAGTGGTTGAATGCGCCGACTGAGGAACACCTCCAGCAGATCCATGCCGGTGACACCTTGGTTGATCAGTTGAACTACCCTCTCGACCAACATGCCTGTCTCCGCCTTCTCCGTGGTGGTCACTTTCAACGAAGATGGAGTCTGAACACGATCAAAAGAGAAAGGGGGAAGTCCAGTCGAGTGGCCTGGGGTCACGATATCCTGGCAATAGAACCAGGTCAACTGCCAGCCCCTGGCCGACTTAGGAAGAGTCATCGAAGGGAAGGAACTCCTCTTCCTCTTCTGAATACCCAGACCCCCACACATCTGGATAACATGGGTTTTTCTCATCGTTCGAGCTCGCTTTCTTCACTGTTTGGGAGCGGATAGTGAAAATGTGCTTAAAAAGACCCCAGTGCGGTCAACACCCCAGGAAATTCTCGCACATGGACACAAATGCGGCAAGATATGTGATGGTGTTGGGAGTGAAATGATGGAGTTGAGCCCCGAAAAAATTCAAGAAACCTCGAAAGAAGGGGTGTGGAGGAAGCGAGAAGCCGCGGTCGACATGAGTGGCGAGCAGAACACACTCACCCGGTCGCGGCTGTGGCTCCGTTTCCCCCTCCGGCAGCCGCACAGACTGATGGACGATCAGCCCTAGCTCGGCCATATCGTCCAAGTCTTCCTGCTGAAGTGAGGATCGGATCCAATCTCCCTGGATCCAACCCGACGGCAGCCCCTAGCGCGATGAAGATCCCCGATTCGCCTTCTTGCTTTTCGCCGCCCCCGTCGCCTTCTTCGCGCGTTCCAGCGCCGCCGTTTTCTCCTTCCCCATGGCGGCGGAGCGGCGGCGTCGAGAGTGGACAAGCCGGACGAGGTAAAGGAGCAAGAGGAAGAAGAAGGAGAATGGGCACACACAGTGCGGACGCCTCGGCCTCGCCGCTTTTAAGGGCCTACTTCCGAGTGGCTGACGCGTGGGTCCGGGCAATCCTGTCAAATCCCTTAACAGTCGCACACGGGATACGTGGCGAAAAAGGTGGCACGGAAATCAAAACGCCCTACTTATCTACTCCGCTTACCACGGCGCGCTCCGCCTGGCGCGCTTCCACCAAAATTTCGAATCCCGCGAAATCCGGGATCCTCTACAACCGATCACGCCAAAGGTTCCATGTCAAAGATAACACTCGACGGATGACGTTATAAAACCAGTCGGTCATTTCTGAATCGATCAAGGCGACTGAAACGAAGACGAAGTTCCAACAACTGGCATCCATTTGGAGATGAAAGCAAGAGCCAGAGCAAGGTCAACTTCAACCTTCTTTTCACTCGGACCTCAATCCATTCGGGGGCTAATGATGAGGACATAGACCTGGGATAGGGTAATAGGCCTGACCTATACCTCCTACCTAAGGTCCTTGTCCTAGAAGCAAAGAGGTTCAGGAGTAAATAGAGGGTACCCAATGAAGGTGTCGAATGCAATCCACTCGACCTACCATTCACTCGACGACCCCCCATGTTTATGTCACTCGACCACTAAACCACTCAACGCGCAGGAGACCTAAAGCCACTCCGCGCAGCAACGATCGGGCATTTACTCTTAGACTTAATAGTCATTTATATTACTTTACTACAGACGTTACCTGTAACGCTCCATCTTTATGAACATTGAACTCCTTGTAACGCGGGCTGGCTGGGGTCCTGGCGCACTCTATATAAGCCACCCCCCTCCACTGGCACAAGGGTTCGCACCCCTGTAACACACACGCATATAATCCAGTCGACCGCCTCCGGGCTCCGAGACGTAGGGCTGTTACTTCCTCCGAGAAGGGCCTAAACTCGTAAAACTCGTGCGTACAGCTTCTCCATAGCTAGGACCTTGCCTTTACATCCCTACCGCCCATTCTACTGTCAGACTTAGAACCACGATAGTGGGAGGTATTTAATGGCGTGGAGGTCGTCCCCACGGGCCATATGGATGTGGAGGATGAAATCTTCTATCCATACCGCGGGATCGGTTGTCCCGTCGTACGATTCAATATTGACGGGTTTGAATCCTTCGGGGAATTCATGATCCATTACTTCATCAGTGAAGCAAAGCGGGTGTGCAGCGCCTCTATGTTGGGCCACACTGCCACCTAACTCCAAAGGAGTCCCTTTGCGGTTTTCGGCTCGGGCGTGGCGAGGTTTGATACGTCCGAATAGGTAGCCATCGTCGCGTGTTGAAGCATGCTTTCGCGATCCGTAGATCGGTCTTGCGTAGCCTGCTCTATTGTCCAAGTCCCTCTGCAGGTCGTCTGGGTAATCGTGACCTGCGTTGTTCCTGCCTTTATGGCGAGGTGGGCGGTCTGGTGTTCGGCTTGAGTTGCCTCTTTATCCGGACAGAGTTGTCGGCGACCTGCCGCATTGTGTGGCGATGGTATGGGCTCCAACGCCCCGTCATCGGACTGGTATAGCAATATGTGCTTTGGGTGGCTTTTGGCTAGGCCACTAAGGCCGTATTCTTCGGCGACCAGGACTTCGGTCCATCTATCGTTGAGTAGGTCTTGGTCAGCTTGAAGCTGCTGCTGCTTCTTTTTCAGGCTCCTTGCCGCAGCTATCAGCCTGCGCTTGAAGCGCTCCTATTCGAGGGGCTCTTCGGGTACGATGAAGTCTTCGTCGCCGAGGCTTACCTCATCTTCGGAGAGCGGAAGGTAGTTGTCGTCTTCCGAACTGTCGCTGGGCGGGGCCTGTTCATCGGGGCTGGCTTGGCCGTTTTCCTGTTCCTCCTGTTCGGATCTTGCTCCAACAGGGTCTTCATTGTTTTCGGCATCGTCCAGAGTACTATTTTCTCCGGTGCCAGCCTTGTTGCGATGTGGCTTGGAGCGGTGTTTAGGGCGCCGGTACTTAGACTGTGTCTCAGGAGGTTTATTCTCAACTGTATCTCCTTTGTTATTGCCGCGAGGCTTTTTAAGTGTATCGACCATGTACACGTCATATGAAGGGGTGACCGTCCCACGCCTTATGACTGGCGGGTCTTGGCCTTGCTCCTTATCGGCATCGTCGTCTATACCGTCAATGTCTTCGGAGCCCGAAGCGGGCATGTCGGTTAAGTCCTCGACAGCGGCTATGAAGTGGGTGGCGGGTGGGAAGCGAAATTCTCCATTATCAGCCTCTAGCTCGAACCAAACATAGTTCGGATGTGAATCCTTCTCCAAGGACAAATTCTTTAAAGAGTTTAGCACATCACCCAAAGGCGAGTGCTGAAAGATATCTGCGGCGCTGAATTCGAAAATCGATAACCGATCCAGCTCGGTGTCCGCAGGCGTACATGGTCCGGAACTTGTAGCCGGAGACGAGTCTGGAGTTCCGTTGACGCAAATATTCCCTTGTGTTGAGTCTGTGTGCGGCTCCGGCGCCACGGACTCTATGGCTTCGGATGGTGCAATCTGCTCCGGACCTACGGCCGTAGCAGTTACAGGGACCATCTCCTGAATCTGGTCCGATGACAGATTTAAGTCATGTTCAACGGAGCGAAGGGGAGCGATCGCCGCGGTCTCGAATCCATTGAAGATCAAGTCTCCACGGATATCTGCGACGTAGTTCAAGCTTCCAAATCTGACCTGATGGCCAGGGGCGTAGCTATCGATCTTCTCCAGATGGCCAAGCGAGTTGGCCCGCAGTACGAAGCCGCCGAATACGAAAATCTGTCCCGGGAGGAAGGTTTCTCCTTGGATAGTGTCGCTATGGACGATTGAAGGGTCCATCGAACCTTTTGTCGACGGCACAGTGGAACTCTCAATGAAAGCACCAATGTTGGTGTCAAAACCGGCGCATCTCGGGTAGGGGGTCCCGAACTGTGCGTCTAGGATCGATGGTAACAGGAGACGGGGGACGCGATGTTTACCCAGGTCCGGGCCCTCTCTATGGAGGTAATACCCTACTTCCTGCTTGATTGATCTTGATGAATATGAGTATTACAAGAGTTGATCTAGCACGAGATCGTAATGGCAAAACCCTAAAAGTCTAGCCTGTATGACTATGGTAATGAATATGTCCTATCCGGACTACGCCCTCCAGTTTATATAGACACCGGAGGGATCTAGGGTTACATAGAGTCGGTTACATAGGAAGGAATATTCATAGTTGGTCACCAAGCTTGCCTTCCACGCCAAGGAGAGTCCAATCCGGACACGGGTACAGTCTTCGGCCTTCATGTCTTCACCATCAGTCCGGCCCATGGATAACAGGTCGGACACCCGAGGACCCCTTAGTCCAGGACTCCCTCACCTGGGGTTAACCTAGATCAGAAGTTCCGCCACCGCAGGCCTCTGTAGCCACCAAAAACCAATCTAGGCCCCGTTCCGGCACCCTGCCGAAGGGGGGAATCATCTCCGGTTGCCATCTTCATCATCCCGGCGGCCACCAAGATGAGGAGGGAGTAGTCCACCCTCGGGGCTGAGGGTTTGTACAAGTAGCTATGTGTTTACTCTCTCGTGTTCTTGATATGTCACGATCTTGATGTATCGCGGGCTTTGTTAATATAGTAGGATCATATGGTGTTTTCCCCTCTCTATCTTGTTGTGATGAATTGAGTTTTTCCCTTTGAGATTTCGTTGTTATCGGATTGAATACTTTTATGGATTTGAGAACACTTGATATATGTCTTGCAATTGAATACTTGTGGTGACAATGGGGTATCGTATTGATTCACTTAATATATGTTTTGGCACTCAAATCGCGGATTCCCGAGGTGACATTGGGGTAATCTATGCATAGGGGTTGATGCACGTTCTTGTCTTTGTTTCTCCGGTAGAAATCTTGGGGCACTCTTTGAAGTTCTTTGTGTTGGATTGAGTATTATGAAATGAATTTGCTTTGGTGTTATTTTAGTACGAACTCTAGGATAGACCGAACGGAAAGAATAGCTTTGTGTTATTTTAGTATGAACTCTTGAATAGATCGAATGAAAATAATAGCTTTGAGGTGGTTTCGTACCCTACAAACAATTTCTTCGTATGTTCTCTGCTAGATAGGATCTTTGGAGTGATTCTTCATCGCACTTTGAGGGATGGTTATATGATCCAATTATATTAGCATTGTTGAGAGATTGCACTAGCGAAAGTATGGACCCTAGGCCTCATTTTCAAGCATTGCAATATCATTTGTGCTCCGTTTTATCAATTGCTACCTTACTATTTTTTATTGTTCCTATTACAAAAATCAATATCTACTATCATTACTACGCTTGTATCACCATCTCTTCGCCGAACTAGTGCACCTATACAAATTACCATTGTATTTGGTGTGTTGGGGACACAAGATACTCTTTGTTATTTGGTTGCAGGGTTGTTTGAGAGAGACCATCTTCATCCTACGGCTCCCACGGATTGATAAACCTTAGGTCATCCACTTGAGGGAAAATTGCTACTGTCCTACAAAACTCTGCGCTTGGAGGCCCAACATGAGTCTACAAGAATAAAGTTGTGTAGTAGATATCAAGCTCTTTTCTGGCGCCGTTGCCGGGGAGGTGAGTGCTTGAAGGTATATCTTTAGATCTTGCAATTGAATCTTTTAGTTTCTTGTTTTATCACTAGTTTAGTTTATAAAAGAAAACTACATAAAAAGATGGAATTGAGGTTGCATCATATTATTGATCATCTTTATAATATCTTTCTTGAAAATGAAGGATCGGAAAATTGTGCTCAATTGTTAGAAGAAGAAGTCAATAAAATGTTTGGCACAAAATATTTAAATGATGAGCATGATTGCAATGTTGTTAGTATGAATTCTTTGAATATCCATGATGCTAATGATATGCAAAGCCATAAGCTTGGGGATGCTATGTTTTATGAAGATGATATTTTTATTCCCCCAAGATTTGATGTGCGAATTTGTTATAATTATTTCATGCCTCCTGTTTATGATGATTATAATGATGGAAGTGGATTTGGAGAGGTCATGACTTTATTTAGTGATGAATCCACCATTTTGGATGAGGCTTCAATTGACTATGATAACAAAGTTGCTATCTATGATGATTATGGTGATGACATGCATGATATAAATAATAATTATAACCATGAAACTTGTCATCATGATTTTAATTTTCAATCCCATGATAGTTATTTTGCTGAGTTTGCTCCCACCACTATTGATGAGAAGAAACTTGCTTATGTGGGGAGTAATAAAATTTATATGCTCATGGATCATGAAAAGAATGCTTTATGTGATAGTTATATTGTTGAATTCATTCATGATGCCACTGAAAATTATTATGAGGGAGGAACATATGCTTGTAGCAATTTCAATAATATCAAGTTTCCTCTCTATGTGTTGAAAATCTTGAAATTATGTTTGTTTTGCCTTCCTATACTAGTTGATTCTTGTTCACATAAGTTGTTTTCTCACAAAATCCCTATGCATAGGAATTGGGTTAGACTTAAATGTGCTAGTCATATGCTCCATGATGCTCTCTTTATGTTTCAATTCTTACCTTTTATGTGAGCATCACTGAAATCATCATGCCTAGCTAAAAAGGCATTAAAGAAAAGCGCTTGTTGGGACACAAACCAACACTTTTACCTACTGTTTTTGTGTGTTCACATGATTATGCTACTGTAGTAATCATGTTTTATTGCTTTTGTTTCAATAAAGTTCCAAGTGAAGCCTTTGGGATAGTGTGGATGATAGTTGACTTGATTCTGTCCAAAAATAGAAACTTTTGTGCTCAGTCCAGGAATTTTGAAAATTCACGGGAAAGTGCTTTTGATCTCAATTTCTTACAGGTGATAGATATACAAATTACCCAGGTTTTCCTATTTTCAGAATTTTTGGAGTAGCAGAAGTATGGTAGTTATCCAGATCATTACAGGTTGTTCTGTTTTTGACAGATTCTGTTTTCAATGCATAGTTTGCTTGTTTTCTAGTTTCCATGGCTTATATTGCTCAATATAAATTGTGTAAATGATATGCTACAGTAGGCATTGTGTGGAAACAATTATGAATCTTGTCTTTGACGGTGCCAAAGTGAAATGGTTTGCTCTTTATCATACTAACCTATCTCACGAAGTTCCGTTAAGTTTTGTGTGATTGAAGTTTTCAAATTTTGGGTGAGATGTCGATATGAGGAGAATAAGGAGTGACAAGACCCTAAGCTTGGGGATGCAAGGCACCCCAAGGTGATATTCAAGGAAGATCCAAGCAACTAAGCTTGGGGATGCCCCGGAAGGCATCCCCTCTTTCGTCTGCAACATTATGGGTAACCTCACTTGGAGCTATGTTTTCATTCGTCACATGATATGTGTTTTTCTTGGAGTGTCAATTTATTTTGTTATAATTTGCTTGCTGTTATTTAGAATAGTGTTTTGCATCTTTTATTTCAATAAAAGTGGCAATGATAGCCTTTACTATGCTTATTTTGCAAGTCTACATGTTGCTGTTTCAAAATAGAAAGTTTATCGTTGTTGCAAAAATTCCCTAGAAAAGTCAGAATGTGATAAAATGTTGAAACGTTTTGCACAATAAGCTCTGATAAATTTTCTACAGTGTGGTAAATTTTCATAATTTTTGGAGTTAGGGAAGTATTGATACTCTTGCATCCTTTACAGACTGTACTGTTTTGGCAGATTGTTGTTATGTTTGCATATGTTTGCTTGTTTAATGATTCTATTTGAGGATAGGAGTTTTAAATATGCAGAGGCATTTAGTATGCAATGTTGAATAATAATTTTTTTTGATTTGCTACAGTAGAGAATGATAAGGTTTTGCATCGATTTATACTAACTTATTTCACGAGTTCTTGTTGAGATTTGTGTGGATGAAGTTTTTAAGATTTAGGGAAACCGTAATATAAAAGGAATTAAGGAGACACAAAAGCTCAAGCTCGGGGATGCCCAAGTCATCCCAAGATAATATTTCAAGAAATCTCAAGCATCTAAGCTTGGGGATGCCCCGGTAGGCATCCCACCTTTCTTCTTCAACAATTATCGGTTAGTATCGGTTGAGCCTAAGTTTTTTTCTTCTTCACATGATGTGTGCTATTCTTGGAATTGCATTTTGTTTTGTTTTTGCTTGCTGTTTTAATAAAATACTTAGATCTGAAAGTTTTTAAATAAAATAGAGTCCTCAAATAGTTGCCAGGGAGTCTAAGTAAGCGGCACTCACATCCCGTCAACGAAGCTCTTTTCTATGGAATTGCTCTAGTGCTTCACTTATATCTTTTTGAGCATGGTGTGCTTTAGTATTTTTGAAGAAATTCTCTCTTGCTTCACTTAAATTGATTTGAGAGAAAGAAATATTATTCTCATGATCTTCACTTATATTTGTTTGGGCTTATCAAAAGCAATACATGAAAATTAGTCCCAAAGTGATAGATATCCAAGAAGGATATAATAAAAACTTTCATGAAGATCATTGAACATAATAAACTTGATTCCTTGTAATAGTTTTGAGATATGATGATGATATATGTGAGTCATGTTGATGAGTAATTATGCTTTAGTAAGAATATTTGTGTTAAGGTTTGACATTCACTATGCAAGCACGAAAGTCAATAGTCATGCAATGAAATTACATCCTACTTGTGGTGCATTATTCAGTGTTAATTATGCTTAATGCTCGCTTATGAGATTATTCGTTTCTTGGATTGTGTCGCTTCTCAATCTTTTGCTAGCCTTCATTTTGCACTAAGTATGATCACTACTTGTGCATCCAAAATCCTTTAAACCAGTTTTGCCACATGATTCCACCATACCTACTATATGCGGTATTCTTTTGCCATTCTAAGCAAATTTTCATGTGCCATCTCTAATTTTCAAAATAAATTTCTCTTTTGTGTGCTCGTACCGCTCGCGAGGCGGTGAGGGGTGGCCAATATTTTCCATGCTAGATGTGTTATTCTCACAATGAGTGTTTATTCACTTGTCATTGCACGAGAGTAAGGCAAAGGTATTAGGGATGCCTAGTCCCGAAATCAAAAATGAATTTACTTTATGTTGTCAAATAATAAATTCCTTGGAAAGTGTTGGTATGTAGGGCACCCGTGGATACGGTTAGCCATGGAAAGTGAAAGAATGGTGTCAAAAGGAATAGATTTTATTTTCTGTTTGGGAACCGCCTATGATATATCTAGCATCGAAAGTGTTGGGAGCTCTAAGTCGTTTTCGTTGGTGGGAAAAGTATCC
Source organism: Aegilops tauschii subsp. strangulata (assembly GCF_002575655.3). Classification (NCBI taxonomy): domain Eukaryota; kingdom Viridiplantae; phylum Streptophyta; class Magnoliopsida; order Poales; family Poaceae; genus Aegilops; species Aegilops tauschii. The sequence goes on from NC_053039.3 coordinate 496,251,818, forward strand.
CTCTCAAAATGTTTTTATCTCTCAATTTTCGCTTTGAGCTCTGGCACCTCTACAAATCCCTATTTCCCATTGCGAAGGGCCTTTCTTTTACTTTATGCAATTTTTATTTTTAATTTGAGTCTCCATCTTCTCTTATGAAGCACCAACTAGGGGGCACTATGATCGTACTTGAGCATTGGGTATAGCTAATATGCGAGTGTGTGTCATGAATGGATCAATGATTGAGCATGATGGGCTAGGGATAACTTATTTTAGCGTTGATATTTTGAAAGACATAGTTGCTTGTTGATATGCTTGAGTATTGAAGTCATCATGTCAAAACTAGACTATTGCTTTGAATCACATAAAAGTCCAAATGTCCATGCTATAAAGAAAAGAATATGAGATGACATGTTAGGCAGCATTCCACATCAAAAATTCTGTTTTTATCATTTACCTACTCGAGGACGAGCAGGAATTAAGCTTGGGGATGCTGATACATCTCCAACGTATCTATAATTTTTTATTGTTCCATGCTGCTATATTATCATTCTTGGATGTTTAATAATCATTTTATAGTAATTTTATATCATTTTTTGGGACTAACCTATTGACATAGCAGCATTTTTGGGGACTAACCTATCATAATTGAAGCTATTTCCGTTTAAACTTGGTTCTCTTCTTTGCCTAAAAATAGTATTGATTCATGGAATAAGTGCAAAGATGCTTTTATCTATAAGTATTTTCCTCCCGCTAAGATCATCTCTCTGAGAAACGATATTATGAATTTTAAGCAACTTGATCATGAGCATGTTGCACAAGCTTGGGAGAGAATGAAATTAATGATACATAATTGCCCTACACATGGTTTGAATTGTGGATGATTATACAAAAAAATATGCCAGACTGAATTTTGCTTCTAGAAATCTTTTAGATTCGGCCGCGGGAGGCACTTTTATGGAAATCACTTTAGGAGAAGCTACTAAACTCCTAGACAATATTATGGTTAATTATTCTCAATGGCACACCGAGAGGTCCACTAGTAAAAAAGTTCATGCGATTGAAGAGATTAATGTTTTGAGTGGAAAGATGGATGAACTTATGAAATTGTTTGCTAATAAAAGTGTTTCTTATGATCTTAATGATATGCCTTTGTCCACTTTGATTGACAATAATAATTAATCTATCGATGTGAATTTTGTTGGTAGGAACAACTTTGGTAACAACGCGTATAGAGGAAACTTTAATTCTAGGCCGTTCCCTAGTAATTCCTCTAATAATTATGGTAATTCCTACAACAACTCTTATGGAAATTTTAATAAGATGCCCTCTGATTTTGAGACTAGTGTTAAATAATTTATGATTTCGCAAAAGAATTTCAATGCTTTGCTTGAAGAAAAATTGCCTAAGATTGATGAGTTGGCTAGGAACGTGGATAGAATTTCTCTTGATGTTGATTCTTTGAAACTTAGATCTATTCCACCTAAGCATGACATCAATGAGTCTCTCAAAGCCATGAGAATTTCCATTGATGAGTGCAAAGAAAGAACCGCTAGGATGCCTGCTAAAAAAGATTGCTTTGTGAAAGCGTGGTCTTCTAGTTTTCATGATAATAATGATGAAGATCTAAAAGTGATTGGTGTGTCTCCTATTAAATCTTTGTTTTTCAATATGAATCTTGATAAAGATGGGACTGGAGATGAGTCAACTTTAGTTAAAAGGCGTCCCAATGATTCGGAGTTTTTAGATGTTGATGCAAAAATTGATTAAAGTGGGATTGAAGAGGTCAAAACTTTACATAGCAATGAACCCACTATTTTGGATTTCAAGGAATTTAATTATGATAATTGCTCTTTGATAGATTGTATTTCCTTGTTGCAATCCGTGTTAAATTCTCCTCGTGCTTATAATCAAAATAAAGCTTTTACTAAACATATCGTTGATGCTTTAATGCAATTCCATGAAGAAAAGCTTGAACTAGAAGTTTCTATCCCAAGAAAACTTTATGATGCGTGGGAACCTACTATTAAAATTAAGATTAAAGATTATGAATGCTATGCTTTATGTGATTTGGGTGCTAGTATTTCCACGATTCCAAAAACTTTGTGTGATGTGCTAGGTTTCCGTGAATTTGATGATTGTTCTTTAAATTTTCATCTTGCGGATTCCACAATTAAGAAACCTAAGGGAAGGATTAATGATGTTCTTATTGTTGCGAATAGTAATTATGTGCCCGTAGATTTCATTGTTCTTGATATAGATTGCTCCTATTATTCTTGGTAGACCTTTCCTTAGACGATTGGTGCAATTATTGACATGAAAGAAAGAAATTTTAGATTCCAATTTCCCTTAAGGAAAGGCATGGAACACTTTCCTAGGAAGAAAATTAAATTGCCTTATGAATCTATTATGAGAGCCACTTATGGATTGCATGCCAAAGATGACAATACCTAGATCTATTCTTGCTTTTATGCCTAGCTAGGGGCGTTAAACGATAGCGCTTGTTGGGAGGCAGCCCAATTTTATTTTTGTTCTTTACTTTTTGTTCCTGTTTAGTAATAAATAATTCATATAGCCTCTGTGTCAGGACCGGTTTTTCGGGATATTAATTTCCCAGAAAACGGCCTTTGTGCTCACCAGCCCCAGGATTACTGTTAGCTGACGACGCACCAACTTGATACAAGAATTCCAAGCAAAGTACAAAATATGTAGTACAAGACCATTGTGGCCTAGGAGTACAACACTTGGTTTCTAGTGGTTGATGGCGGAAGCGGTTTGTGGTACATCTGCGTCTATGGGACTCCATTTCCCACAAGAACAGCTGACCAGGATAACTCCTATCTTCGCGAGGCTGCTATCACCATTGCGTGGGTTCCGGGGCTGTCGTCGCAAAGCTCTCTCCATGCAAGAAATCTGGCCAAGACAATAGCCAGGGACAAGCCAGTGAGTACGTTTGAATGTACTCGCAAACATCGAGAACACGGGTATAATATAACAAGGGGTAATCATGCTCTGAAATATTCTATGCCCACAACATCTATCACAAAATAAACGAAATCCATGATGCTCGCAAGCAGGTAAAATATGAATATGCAATATGGAAGTAAAAAGTAGAATGCACTGATCGAGTGTCTGAAGCAACGCCTCAAAAAGGATAATAAGATAAGTCATGCCTCAGTCGGGCGTGTGAGCGACACCACATAAAGGGCTTATGAATGATAAATAAATGACAAACATGCCGCAGTCGGGCGTCTGAGCGATGCCACATAAAGGGCTTATGAATAATAAAGAAAAGACAAACATGCCGCAGTCGGGCGTCTGAGCGACGCCACATAAAGGGCTTATAAATAATAAAGAAAAGACAAACACGCCGCAGTCCGGCGTCTGAGCGACGCCACATAAAGGGCTTATAAAGGATAAATAAATAACAAGCATGCCGCAGTCGGGCGTCTGAGCGACGCCGCATAAAGGGCTTATATAAGAATAATCACAGTGAATATCCAGGAGGTAGAACCGTCCCAGGGATACTCAATAATTCAAGTAATGTAAATGGTTAGTCCATAATAATAATAAACAAAATACTCAGATGTCATAGGTCATAATCAAAGTTCTGGTCTAGCCGTTTCTCCATCCGAAGACCGTCACTAGACCCATCTCGGACTGAAGTCCTTACCCATGAACATGGCTATCTGAATAGATATAACCTCTGCAGAGGGTGTACTCTTTACCCACGAGTAACGGATTTATTTAGTCCATCGGGACTAATTCCGCCTACGGCCTTTTAATTGAAAACACGCCTGACCTGCACACACCAGCTTAACTTACCGGTGTCTGGAATCACCCACGACACCTGTCAAGCAAAACTCTAAGTGGGAAGGCTACAACCTCGACGTAGCATGGGATCAAATTTATATCGCGCGCTCTAAGGGGTGCCCCCCTCTCGGTCCCAACCGGAAACACCCATGCCCCCGGACCAGGTGGCATGCCTACCGGATGCATCCGGTATCTTCCACCATGGCCTCTCTGTACGGTGTGTGCCTTGGTAAGGGGTTGACAACTTACTGAACCGTACCCCACCTGCGGCAGGGACAAGTGGTAGTACAAAACAAGTAGGGGAAGTTACTGAACAAGACTCGACCTACGGCCGACTCAGGAGGTCCAAGTATTCTCTGAATGATTAGCATAACCAAAAATATTCCCATTGACAGACAGAATCACCGCTCATCAAACCTCGTCATGCCATACCGGACACACTCGTCCCGACGAAGAACTAGGGACAAGCTCGTGTCTACCCAAGACCACGGCTTTCCCGGCTTCCTGCCGGTATGCATGAAGAGCTCGCGAGGATGATCACTATCACCAGCATATCTAATCTAACAGTAGAGCATCTCCAAAATGCACTCATGCGTGTGACTTTATCGTTACATAAAAATAACTTATGCTCCAAGTCAAAGTGGTGTTGTAACCGTATCAAAACACCTCACGAAAATATTATGCCAGAGTTTAGAATGCTTGCCTTCAAGAGTATGCAAGGGGGTGCACTTTTGAAAGTTTTCTTCTCTCTCCATTTCCTATTTTGAAAAATATTCAAATAACAAATATTTCAAAAACAGTACAAAAAGTTGTCCCAAATATTTTTGAAATAAATCTTAAAATAAACTAGATGAAATTTGAGAGAGGTAGGAAAAAGAATCAACTCATTTGGAATTTTATTTTTAAAGATATAGCCAGTCAAAGTTCTGTTTTTAATAAAACCAGAAAAAGAAAACGTTTCGATACAGAATACGCTTTCAAAGCAGAGGAAACATACTCAGGCGTTTACGTGACCACTTAAGCCAGCGTGGGTGGCGCGGGGGTCACTGACAGTGGGTCCAGAGGGCCCACTGGTCAGGTTTGACTATTCCCCCCTCTCCCTCCTCTTCCTCTGCCCGAACGGGGCGGGACTCCGGCGATCGCCGTCGACGAACGGCGGCTCCTCGAGGGCACCTGAGGGCAGGGATGGACCCGCCAGACCAGGGCGGTCCTCCCGGTGGTCGCTGGGTCGTCGGGGGTGGATGGAGTCGCCGGCGGCGAGCTCCGCGGCGGAGGAGGTTTCGGGCATGATTGGGGGTTTGGGCTGTGGTGGCTCTCGATCGAAGCTAAGAGGATGGGCGACTCCGTGAGGTCGAGGGGAGTCGAGTGGTGGTGCTAGCTGAGCTGGGGAGGCCCGGTTGGCGACTCGCGGGACCGGAGGGCGGCGGCGGCCGAACCTGCCGGAGATGGGGGAGAGGGCCTCTTCTGATCAATCTGTGGCTAGGGGAGCACTAGGGGGGAGGCCTGAGGTCGCCTGAGCGCTCGGAGAGGCTCGGGGCCTCCTTTTATAGGCGTTCGAGGCTGGTCCCGCGGCGGCCGTGGATAAGAACGCCGGCGACCGTCGCTCTGTAGCCGCAGGGCGACGTGGCGGCGACGAGCGCGTGCCGACGGGTTCCAGGATAAGCTCGAGCTGCTCCAGGGGGCAGCTGGCGCGCTGGTGTGGCTTGGGCGGCGCCGTCCGTGGCAGGAGCTCACTGCCGACGCCGGTGTGCCGCCAAAGGCTCTGACGGCGGCGCTGTAGGGCGCCAGGGGTGGCTTGGAGGGTACTGGCGAGTGGGCGAGGGTAGCGCGTGGCTCTGCAGGCGAGCAAGGGCCAGGGGCGGGACGCGGCGAGGGCGGCAGTGCGACGCGGCGACTCGGTGCGCGCGCGTGCAAAACGTGCGCTCTGGGCGCGCCCAGAGCACGCACGGGACGTGCTCGACGAAATGCCAGGGCAGCCTAGAGTGCGAGAGGGAGGCTGGCAATTAACAGGACAGGGTTATGGATAGCTAGGGGCTTAGTGGACAAGGTTGCTGGGTCAGTGGATCAAGTCCACAGTGCAAACTAAAACTCATGTCCAAACTGACTATGCACACCAAGTGCTCGACAGAAAGCTAAGTGTATCTAGGCAACTCTTGGAGTGGCCAAAAACTCCAGATCAGGGCCTCCTTGGATGTAGGTGATGATGGCAAGATCATTTGGGCAAAACCAGAAACTTGCTAGTGCAAGTTTTGCAAAACTACAGTTTTGGACAGAAAGAAAAAGGTCTCATTGCATGCACTTAAAATCCTCCAATGGGACCACTCTCCTGGACTTAAGGGTTTTGTAGGGAGGGCTACAAGCAGGAAAAAGCTCATGGGCACTAGAGCAAAATAAAATAGGGTTGCAGTACAAATCACCAAACTGGACCAGAATGAAAAAGAGGTTGATTCACTCAAAAGTTTCAAAGAACATCACTGGGTTTTGGTATAAAGTTGAATTATATGCATCTACTGACATCTCCAAACACTTGGAAGAATTTTTAAGAAATATTTAAATAGGTTGTAGTGCAAAGATACCTACTGGACAAGATTTGAAAAGTTGATGTAGAGCTCAAAATCTCCAATAACCAAAAGATATTTTTGCATAAAAGTGATGTGGAAACATCACATGACATCCCCAAATTTTGGTGGAAATTTTAAAAGCATTTGTCAAATGGTTGCAGTGCAAAACAGGCTCCAAATCTATGAAAGATCATTTTAAAAGAGTAAAGCTCAAGAAAAAGCAAACCCTGCAATTAAATCCACTGATAAAGAATTGTTTCATAGAGAGAGCATACAAGTCCAATAATACTTTTGGAAAGTTTCCACTTGAGGTAAAAACCCACAATATCAAAAGGTAAATCTAGACAAATGGAAAAGTTTAATTTCCTGGCAAAATTTTAATTTATAAAACAAGGTCAAAATTTTGGGGTGTCACACTCTGTTTAGATGTGTTTTCTGTTTTAATTAGTGTTTGTGCCAAGTAGAACCTTTGGGAAGACTTGGGTGAAGTCTTTGCGGTCTTGCTGTAAAAGACAGAAACTTTTGCGCTCACGAGATTAGCTGCCATTTTTTACTGGAGAGTGCTTTTAGGTTGATTCTTTTTGCAGATGATTAATAGACAAATTCCTCACGTCCACCAATTTATTTCATAATTGTTGGAGTTACATCAGTATTCTATTTAGTCAGATTGCTACAGACTGTTCTGTTTTGACAGATTCTGTTTTTCGTGTGTTGTTTGCTTATTTTGATGAATCTATGAGTAGTCTCAGGGAGTATGAACCATACAGAAGTTGGAATACAGTAGGTTTAACACCAATATAGATAAAGAATGAGTTCATTACAGTACATTAAAGTGGTGGTTTATTTTCTTATACTAATGGAGCTCATGAGATTTTCTGTTGAGTTTTGTGTTGTGAAGTTTTCAAGTTTTTGGGTAAAGATTTGATGGATTTTGGAACAAGGAGTGGCAAGAGCCTAAGCTTGGGGATTCCCAAGGCACCCCAAGGTAAAATTAAAGGACAACCAAAAGCCTAAGCTTGGGTATGCCCCGGAAGGCATCCCCTCTTTCGTCTTCATCTATCGGTAACTTTACTTGATGCTATATTTTTATTCACCACATGATATGTGTTTTGCTTGGAGCGTCTTGTATGATTTGAGTATTTGCTTTTTAGTTTACCACAATCATCCTTTTTGTACACACCTTTGGTAGAGACACGCATGAAGCGGAATTATTAGAATACTCTATGTGCTTCACTTATATCTTTTGAGCTAGATAATTTTGCTCTAGTGCTTCACTTATATCTTTTTAGAGCATGGTGGTGGTTTTATTTTATAGAAATTATTGATCTCTCGTGCTTCACTTATATTATTTTGAGAGTCTTTTAAAACAGCATGGTAATTTGCTTTGGCTATAAAATTAGTCCTAATATGATGGGCATCCAAGATGGGTATAATAAAAACTTTCATAAAAAGTGCGTTGAATGCTATGAGAAGTTTGATGCTTGATGATTGTTTTGAGACATGAGGATGGTGATATTAGAGTCATGCTAGTAGATTAATTGTGAATTTGAGAAATACTTGTGTTGAGGTTTGCAAGTCCCGTAGCATGCACATATGGTAACCGTTTTGTAACAAATTTGAAGCATGAGGTGTTTCTTTGATTGTCTTCCTTATGAGTGGCGGTCGGGGACGAGCGATGGTCTTTTCCTACCAATCTATCCCCCTAGGAGCATGCGCGTAGTGCTTGGTTTTTGATGACTTGTAGATTTTTGCAATAAGTATGTGAGTTCTTTATGACTAATGTTGAGTCCATGGATTATACGCACTCTCACCCTTCCACCATTGCTAACCTCTCTAGTACCACGCAACTTTCGCCGGTACCATAAACCCACCATTTGCCTTCCTCAAAACAGCCACCATACCTACCTATTATGGCATTTCCATAGCCATTCCGAGATATATTGCCATGCAACTTTCCACCGTTCCGTTTATTACACGCTCCATCATTGTCATATTGCCTTGCATGATCATGTAGTTGACATCGTATTTGTGGCAAAGCCACCATTCTTAATTTTTTCATACATGTCACTCTTGATTCATTGCACATCCCGGTACACCGCCGGAGGCACACATATAGAGTCATATTTTGTTCTAGTATCGAGTTGTAATTTTTGAGTTGTAAGTAAATAGAAGTGTGATGATCTTCATTATTAGAGCATTCTCCCATGTGAGGAAATAAATAAATAAATAAATAAAAGAGAGAAAGGCCAAATAAAAAAAGAGAGAAGGCCCAAAAAAATGAGAGAAAAAGAGAGAAGGGACAATGGAGAAATCCTTTTCTGAGCCCGGGCTCATCTACACCCGTGTTGAATAAAAAATCAAAACAAATACTAGAAAAATTCAAAAAATTCCGATTTTTTCCAATAGTAGACAATTTGATGCGTGAGGTCCGCCCTAATTTCCAAATCATTTGGACAACTGAGCAACTCTCGGCAAAAAAGAAAAAATCAGGGTTTGTAAAACAGTTTACTGTTCATGTACTGTTTTGACCCAATTTGTCTTTTTTGCTGAGATCTAGTCAGATGTCCAAATGAGCTAAAATTTGGAGAGAACCTCACGCAATAAATTGTCTACCATGGGAAAAAATTGGTATTTTTTGAATTTTTATACTATTTTTCTGAATTTTTTTCTGACCAGGTGCAGATGAGCCAGGGCACCGAATCGCTGCACTTGAATGCTACTATCCTTTTCTCACACTTGTGCTTCAAAGTAGCACCATGATCTTCATGATAGAGAGTCTCTTATTTTGTCACTTTCATTTACTAGTGGGAATTTTTCATTATAGAACTTGGCTTGTATATTCCAATAATGGGCTTCCTGAAAATGCCCTAGGTCTTCGTGAGCAAGCAAGTTGGATGCACACCCACTTAGTTTCTTTTGTTGAGCTTTCATATATTTATAGCTCTAGCGCATCCGTTGCATGGCAATCCCTACTCACTCACATTGATATCTATTGATGGGCATCTCCATAGCCCATTGATACGCCTAGTTGATGTGAGACCATCTTCCTCCTTTTTGTCTTCTCCACAACCACCATTCTGTTCCACCTATAGTGCTATGTCCATGGCTCGCGCTCATGTATTGCGTGAAAGTTGAAAAAGTTTGAGAATACTAAAGTATGAGACAATTGCTTGGCTTGTCATCGGGGTTGTGCATGATTTGAGCATTTTGTGTGACGAATATGGAGCATAGCCAAACTATATGATTTTGTAGGGATGAACTTTCTTTGGCCATGTTTTTTTTAGAAGACATGATTACTTTGTTAGTATGCTCGAAGTATTATTATTTTTATGTCAATATTAAACTTTTATCTTGAATCTTTCGGATCTGAACATTCATGCCACAATAAAGAAAATTACATTGATAGTTATGTTAGGTAGCATTCCACATCAAAAATTCTGTTTTTATCATTTACCTACTCGAGGACGAGCAGGAATTAAGCTTGGGGATGCTTGATACGTCTCCAACTTATCTATAATTTTTTGTTGTTCCATGCTATTATATTATCTGTTTTGGATGTTTTATATGCATTATTATGCTATTTTATATTATTTTTGCGACTAACTTATTAACCTAGAGCCCAGTGCTAGTTTCTTTTTTTTTTTGCCTATTTTAGTGTTTCGCGGAAAAGGAAAATCAAACGGAATCCAAACGGAATGAAACCTTTGCGATGATTTTTCTTGGACCGAAAGCAAACCAGAAGACTTGGAGTTGAAGTCTGGAACGCCACGAGGCGGCCACGAGGCAGGAGGGCGCGCCCAGGGGGTAGGCGTGCCCCCCACCCTCGTGGGCCCCTCGTAGCTCCACCGACGTACTTCTTCCGCCTATATATACTCTTATACCCTAAAAACATCAGGGGGAGCCACGAAACCACTTTTCCACCGCTGCAACCTTCTGTACCCGTGAGATCCCATCTTGGGGCCTTTTCCGGTGATCTGCCGGAGGGGGAATCGATCATGGAGGGCTTCTACATCAACACCATGGCCTCTCCGATGAAGCGTGAGTAGTTTACCACAGCCCTTCGGGTCCATAGTTATTAGCTAGATGGCTTCTTCTCTCTCTTTGATTCTCAATACAAAGTTCTCCTCGATGTTCTTGGAGATCTATTCGATGTAATACTCTTTTGCGGCGTGTTTGCCGAGATCCGATGAATTATGGATTTATGAACAAGATTATCTATGAATATTATTTGGTTCTTCTCTGAATTCTTATATGCATGATTTGATATCTTTGCAAGTCTCTTTGAATTATCGGTTTAGTTTGGCCTACTAGATTGATCTTTCTTGCTATGGGAGAAGTAGTTAGCTTTGGGTTCAATCTTGCGGTTTCCTTTCCCGGTGACAGTAGGGCCAGCAAGACACGTATTGTATTGTTGCCATCGAGGATAAAAAGATGGGGTTTATATCATATTGCTTGGGTTCATCCCTCTACATCATGTCATCTTGCCTAATGCGTTACTCCGTTCTTATGAACTTAGTACTCTAGATGCATGCCGGATAGCGGTCGATGTGTGGAGTAATAGTAGTAGATCCAGAATCGTTTCGGTCTACTTGACACGGACGTGATGCCTATATTCATGATCATTGCCTTATATAACTTCATAACTATGCGCTCTTCTATCAATTGCTCGGCAGTAATTTGTTCACCCACCGTAATACATGCTATCTTGAGAGAAGCCACTAGTGAAACCTATGGCCCCCGGGTCTCTTTCTTATTATATTGCATCTCTTTTATTTACATCGCATCTCATTTACTATTTTGCAATCTTTACTTTCCAATCTATACAACAAAAATACCAAAAATATTTACTGTACTATCTTTATTAGATCTCACTTTTGCGAGTGGCCGTGAAGGGATTGACAACCCCTTTATCGCGTTGGTTGCAAGATTCTTGATTGTTTGTGCAGGTACTAGGTGACTTTTGCGTTGTCTCCTACTGGATTGATACCTTGGTTCTCAAAAACTGAGGGAAATACTTACGCTACTTTGCTGCATCACCCTTTCCTCTTCAAGGGAAAACCAACGCATGCTCAAGAGGTAGCACTACTTTGAAGCACAAGTGTGGAAAAAGGATAGTAGCATTGCCCCTTCTCTCTTTTCTCTCATTTTTATTTTTTCTCTTTTTTCTTTTTGGTGGGCTTCTTTTGCCTCTTTTTTTTGTGCTTCTTTGGCCTCTTTATTTTTCATAAAGTCCGAAGACTCATCCCAGCTTGTGAGGGAATCATAGCTTCCATCATCCTTTCCTCACATGGGACAATGCTCTAATAATGATGATCACCACACTTTTATTTATTTACAACTCAAGAATTACAACTCGAAACTTAGAACAAAATGGAACGATGGAAGTTGCATGGCAATATATCCCGGAATGGCTATGGAAATTCCATAATAGGTAGGTAAGGTGGCTGTTTTGAGGAAGGGTATATGGTGGGTTTAATGCACCGGCAAGAATTGCGCGGTACTAAAGAGGCTGGCAAAGGTGGAAGGGTGAGAGTGTGTATAATCCGTGGACTCAGCATTAGTCATAAAGAACTCACATACATATTGCAAAAGTCTATTAGCTATTGAAACAAAGTACTTCACGCATTCTCCTAGGGGAAGGGTTGGTAGGAGTTAACTGTCGCGCGATCCCGACCTCCACACAAAGGATAACAATCAATCAATAAATCATGCTCCAACTTCATCACGTAACGGTTCACCATACGTGCATGCTATGGGAATCACAAACTTTAACACAAGTATTTCTACCAATCCACAATTACTCACTAGCATGACTCTAATATCACCATCTTTATATCTCAAAACAATCATAAGGAATCAAACTTCTCATAGTATTCAATGCACTTTATATGAAAGTTTTTATTATATCCCTCTTGGATGCCCATCCTATTAGGACTAAATTCACAACCTAAGAAAATTACCATGCTGTTTAGAGATACTCTCAAAATAATATAAGTGAAGCAAGAGAGTTCAAAAATTTCTATAAAATAAAGGCCCCGCCGTGCTCTAAAAAGGTATAAGTGAAGCACTAGAGCAAAATTGCCTAGCTCAAAAGATATAAGTGAAGCACATAGAGTATTCTAATAAATCACGATTCATGTGTGTCCCTCTCAAAAGGTGTTTAAAGCAAGGATTTTGTGACAAAATAAAAGCAAAGACTCATATCATACAAGACGCTCCAAGCAAAACACATATCATGTGGTGAATAAAAATATAGCCTCAAGTAAATTTACCGATAGACGAAAACGAAAGAGGGGATGCCTTTCGGGGCATCCCCAAGCTTAGGCTCTTGGTTGTCCTTGAATATTACCTTGGGGTGCCTTAGTAATCCCCAAGCTTAGGCTCTTGCCACTCCTTATTCCATAGTCCATCAAATCTTTACCCAAAACTTGAAAACTTCACAACACAAAACTCAACAGAAAAACTCATGAGATCCGTTAGTATAAGAAAATAAATCACGGATGTTGGTACTGTTGTAAACTCATTCTTTATTTATATTGGTGTAATATCTACTGTATTCCAACTTCTCCATGGCTCATACCCCCCGATACTACCCATAGATTCATCAAAATAAGCAAACAACACATAGAAAACAGAATCTGTCAAAAACAGAACAGTTTGTAGTAATCAGGAAACTTCGTATACTTGTTTAACTCCAAAAATTCTGAAAAATTAGGACAACCTGGGCAATTCGTATATCAATCTTGTGTAAACAATTCAGATCAAAATCACGCTTTTGTGAATTATGAAAATTATTTTACTGGGCACAAAAGTTTCTATTTTTCAACAAGATCAAATCAACTATCACCGTAAGCCATCCCAAAGGTCTTACTTGGCACAAACACTAACTAAAACACCAAAACACAATTACTACAGAGGTAATAATGTTTACTTTATTCAAGAACAGCAGCAAAATAAAAAACACAAAAATAAAATTGGGTTGCCTCCCAACAAGCGCTATTGTTTAACGCCCTTAGCTAGGCATAAAAACATAGATCTAGGTGTTGTCATCTTTGGTATGCAATACATAAGTAGCTCTCATAATAGATTCATATGGCAACTTAATTTTATTTCTAGTAAAGTGTTCCATGCCCTTCCTTAACAGAAATTGAAATCTAATGTTTCCTTCCTTCATATCAATAATTGCACCAATCGTTCTAAGGAAAGGTCTACCAAGAATAATAGGACATGTAGGATTGCAATCTATATCAAGAACAATGAAATCTACGGGCCCATAATTCCTATTTGCAACAATAAGAACATCATTAATCCTTCCCATAGGTTTCTTAATAGTGGAATCCGCAAGATGCAAATTTAAAGAACAATCATCAAATTCACGGAAACCTAACACATCACATAAAGTTTTTGGAATCGTGAAAACGCTAGCACCCAAATCACACAAAGCATGGCACTCATAATCTTTAATCTTAATCTTAATAGTAGGTTCCCACTCATCATGAAGTTTTCTATGAATAAAAGCTTCCAATTCAAGCTTTTCTTCAAAAGATTTCATCATAGCATCAACGATATGTTTAGTAAAAGTCTTATTTTGATTATAAGAATGAGGAGAATTCAACATGGATTGCAACAAGGAAATACAATCTATCAAAGAAAAATCCTTGAAATCCAAAAGAGTGGGTTCACTGCTACTTAAAGTTTTGACCTCTCCAATCCCACTTTTATCAATTTTTGCATCAAGATCTATAAACTCCAAATTATTGGGACGCCTTTTAACTAAAGTTGACTCATCTCCAGTCCCATATTTATCAAGATTTATATTAGAAAACAAAGATTCAACAGGAGTCACATCAATCACTTTAAGATCTTCATCTTTATTTTCACAAAAACTAGAAGAACACGCTTTTACAAACCAAAGCATTAGCACGCATCTTAGCGGTTCTTTCTTTGCACTCATCAATGGAAATTCTCATAGCTTTCAGGGATTCATTAATATCATGCTTGGGTGGAATAGATCTAATTTCAAAGAATCAATCTCAAGAGAAATTCTATCCACGTTCCTAGCCAAATCATCAATCTTAAGCATTTTTTCTTCAACCAAAGCATTGAAATTCTTTTTGCGAACTAATAAATTCTTTAAAATTGTTCTCAAGATCAGAGGGCATATTATTATAATTTCCATAAGAGTTGTTGTAGGAATTACCATAATTATTAGAGGAATTACAAGGAAACGGCCTGGGATTAAAATTACCTCTATACGCGTTATTACCAAAATTGTTCCTACCAACTTTCACATCCATAGATTAATTATTATTCTCAATCAAAGTAGACAAAGGCATATCATTACGATCAACAGGAGCACTCTTACTAGCAAACAATTTCATAAGTACATCCATCTTTCCACTCAAAACATTAATCTCTTCAATCGCATGCACTTTTTTACTAGTAGAAGATCTTTCGGTATGCCATTGAGAATAATTAACCATAATATTATCTAGGAGTTTAGTAGCTTCTCCTAAAGTAATTTCCATAAAAGTACCTCCCGCGGCCGAATCTAAAAGTTTTCTAGAAGCAAAATTCAATCCGGCATAAAAAATTGTATGATCATCCACATATTTAAACCATGACTAGGGCAATTTCGTATCATCAATTTCATCCTCTCACAAGATTGTGCAACAAGTTCATGATCAAGTTGCTTAAAATTCATAATATCATTCCTAAGGGAGATGATCTTAGCGGGAGGAAAATACTTGGAAATAAAAACATCTTTGCACCGATTCCATGAATCAATACTATTTTTAGGCAAAGATGAAAACCAAGTTTTAGCACGATCTCGTAGTGAGAACGGAAATAGCTTCAATTTAACAATATCATTATCCACGTCTTTCTTCTTTTGCATATCGCACAACTCAACAAAATTATTTAGATGGGATGCGGCATCTTCACTAGGAAGGCCGGAAAATTGATTTTTCATAACAAGATTCAGCAAAGTGGCATTAATTTCATAAGATGCAACACTAGTGGCGGGAGCAATCGGAGTACTAATAAAATCATTATTAATAGTATTGGAAAAATCGCACAACTTGGTAGTCTCTTGAGACATCGTGACAAAGCAAGCAATCTAACACACGAGCAAATAAAAAGCAAGCGAAAAGACGAACGGGAGAAGGGCGAATCAAAAGGCAAATCTTTTTGTATTTTTCTGAAAACATTTTAGAAGAGTGGGAGAGAAAAACGAGAGGCAAATGGCAAATAATGTAATGCAAGAGATGAGAGTTTATGGTGGGTACTTGGTAGGCTTCACGTAGATCTCCCCGGCAACGGCGCCAGAAATTCTTCCTGCTACTTCTTGAGCTTGTGTTGGTTTTTCTCTTGAAGAGGAAAGGGTGATGAAGCACAGTAGAGATAAGTATTTCCCTTAATTAAGAACCAAGGTATCAATCCAGTAGGAGAAACGCGCAAGTCCCCAATAGATGCACCTACACAAACAATCAAACACTTGCACCCAACGCAATAAAGGGGTTATCAATGCCTTCACGGACACTTTCAAAGGTGAGATCTGATAGAGATAGATAAAACTAAATAAAAGATAACTAAATATTTTTTGGTTTTTTGGTTTATAGATCTGAAAATAGAAGATTGCAAAATAGTAGATCGGAAACAAATATGATGAAAAATAGACCCGGGTGAAGGAAATATGCCCTAGAGGCAATAAAGTTATTATTTATTTCCTTATTTCATGATAAATTTTTATTATTCATGCTAGAATTGTATTAACTGGAAACTTAGTACATGTGTGAATACATAGACAAACAGAGTGTCACTAGTATGCATCTACTTGACTAGCTCGTTAATCAAAGATGGTTAAGTTTCCTAGCCATAGACATGAGTTGTCATTTGATCAACAGGCTAGACTTCTAGGGTTTAGCCATTACGGTCTCGTGGTAGATCAACTCTTGTAACACTCATATTCATCAAGATCAATCAAGCAGGAAGTAGGGTATTACCTCCATAGAGAGGGCCCGAACCTGGGTAAACATCGTGTCCCCCGTCTCCTGTTACCATCAATCCTAGACGCACAGTTCGGGACCCCCTACCCGAGATCCGCCGGTTTTGACACCGACATTGGTCCTTTCATTAAGAGTTCCACTGTGCCGTCGACGAAAGGATTCGATGGCCCCTTCGATCGTCAGTAATGACGCCGTCCAGGGAGAAACCTTCCTCCCCGGACAAATCTTTGTGTTCGGCGGCTTCGTACTGCGGGCCAACTCTCTTGGCCGTCTGGAGCAGGTCGATAGCTACACCCCTGGCCATCAGGTCAGATTTGAAAGCTTGAACTACGTCGTGGATATCCGCGGAGACTCGATCTTCGATGGATTTGAGACCGCGGCGATCGCTCCCCTTCTCTCCGATGAACATGACTTAAATCTGTCATCAGGGCACACCCAAGAGATGGATCCTGTTACTGCAACGGCCTCAATACCGAAGCAGATCATCCCCTCCGAGGCCATAAAGTACGCAGTGTCGGAGCCGCACACGGACTCGACATCCTGCAATGCCTGCGTCGACGGAACTCCGGACTTGCCTCCGGCTTCACGTTCCAGCTGGATCGGTTATCGATTTTCGAATTTAGCGCCGCAGACATCTTCCAGCATTTGCCTTTGGGTGACGTGCTAAATTCTTTGAAGAACTTGTCCTTGGAGGAAGACTCGCAGCCAAACTATGTTCGGTTCGAGCTAGAGGCGGACGATGAGGAATTTTGCTTCCCACCCGCCACCCACTTCATAGCCACCGTCGATGACTTAACCGACGTGCTCGACTATGGCTCCGAAGACATCGACGGCATGGACGACGATGCCGACAGGGAGCAAGGCCAAGACCCGCCATTCACTGGACGTTGGACGGCCACCTCTTCGTACAATGTGTACATGGTCGATACACCTGAAGGATCTTGCGACGACAAAGAAGAGACGGATAAGAACAACCCTCTAAGACGCAGTCCAAGCGCCGGCGTCCCAAATGTCGTTCTAAGCCTCGTCGCTCAAAGGATGGCAACACTGGCACCAGAGAAAATAGTACTCCGGGCGATGCCGAAAACAATCAAGACCCTGTCGGCGCTGCATCCGAACAGGAGGAACATGACAACATGCAAGACAACCCTGATGAACAGGCCATAGAAGATAACTCGGAGGACGATAGTTACCATCCGCCCTCCGAAGAGGAGACAAGCCTCGGCAACGAAGATTTCATCGTGCCCGAGGACCCTCTAGAGCAGGAACGCTTTAAGCTTCAACTCATAGCCACTGCAAGGAGCCTGAAAAAGAAGCAGCAGCAGCTTCAAGCTGAACAAGACCTGCTCGTCGACAGATGGACTGACGTCCTGACAGCGGAAGAATACGGCCTCAAGCGCCCAGCCAAGAGCTACCCGAAACGCAGACTGCTACCTCAATTTGATGAGGAAGCACCGGAACACATATCTCCCTCGCATAATGAGGAGAGACCACCGCGTGGTCGAGACAGGGCGGCCGACCGGCCACCCCGCGGCCGGGACAAAGCGGCAACTCAGGCCGAACAGCAGCCTGCCCCACCGCCTCATAAAAATAGAGACGGAAGAGTTTGGGGTCACACATACGACCTCCAGCAAATCCTGGACGATAGAACAGGACACACAAGATTGATTTACGGATCGCGAGGGCGTGCCTCGAGGCACGAGGAAGGCCACCTATTCGGACGTGATAAATCTAACCACGCCCGGGCCGAACATCGCAGACGGACTCCATCAGAACTACGCCACGATGCGGCCCGATATAGAGGCGCCGCACACCCTCTCTGCTTCAAGGATGAAGTACTGGATCACGAATTCCCCGAGGGGTTCAAGCCCGTCAATATGGAATCATACGACGGCACAACGGATCCAGCAGTATGGATCGAGGACTTTATCCTCCATATCCACATGGCTCGAGGAGATGATCTCCACGCCATTAAATACCTCCCACTAAAGCTCAAAGGGCCAGCTCGGCACTGGCTTAACAGTCTGCCTGAAAATTTCATCGGCAGCTGGGAGGACTTGGAAGAGGCTTTCCTCGACAACTTCCAAGGAACCTATGTCCGGCCACCAGACGCCGATGACTTAAGCCACATAGTTCAACAACCTGGAGAATCAGCCAGAAAATTCTGGACTAGATTCCTAACCAAAAAGAACCAGATCGTTGACTGTCCGGACGCGGAGGCCTTAGCAGCCTTCAAGCACAGCATCCGCGACGAATGGCTAGCACGCCACCTCGGCCAAGAAAAGCCGAAGTCTATGGCAACCCTCACGGCACTCATGACCCGCTTTTGCGCGGGAGAGGACAGTTGGCTGGCCCGTAGTAACAACACAGCCAGCGAGACAGGCCCCTCTGGGGCCAAGAATAGCACTGGCAAGCTCCGGCGCAATAGGCACAAATGCCGAAGCAATGATAACAACACTGATGACACCACAGTCAACGCCGGATTCAGAGGCTCCAAGTCCGGCCAACGGAAGAAGCCCTACAAAAGAAACAATGAAGGACCTTCCAGCCTAGACCGCATACTCGACCATCCGTGCCAAATACACGGCACCCCGGATAAGCAATCCAACCATACCAACAGGGATTGTTGGGTTTTCAAGCAGGCTGGCAAGTTAAATGCCGAAAACAAAGAAAAGGGATCACAAAGTGAGGACAAGGACGAAGAGCCCCGGCAGCCGAACACTGGAGGGCAGAAGAAATTTCCCCCTCAAGTCAAAATGGTGAACATGATATATGCCACACACATCCCCAAAAGGGAGCGTAAGCGTGCACTCAGGGACGTCTATGCGGTAGAGCCAGTCGCCCCAAAATTCAATCCATGGTCGTCATTCCCGATCACCTTCGATCGACGAGACCACCCAACTAGCATCCGCCACGGCGGTTCAGCCGCACTAGTCCTGGACCCAATTATTGACGGGTTTCACCTAACACGAGTCCTGATGGACGGTGGTAGCAGCCTTAACCTGCTCTATCAAGACATGGTGCGGAAGATGGGCATTGACCCCTCATGAATCAAACCAACAAAGACTACCTTCAAAGGAGTCATACCAGGCGTTGAGGCCCGCTGTACGGGCTCAATCACGCTGGAAGTGGTCTTCGGCTCTTCGGACAATTTCCGAAGTGAGGAGTTAATCTTCGACATCGCCCCATTCCGCAGCGGCTACCACGCACTGCTCGGACGAACAACGTTTGCTAGATTCAACGCAGTGCCACACTACGCTTATCTCAAGCTCAAGATGCCCAGCCGACGCGGCGTCATAACAGACAATGGCAACACGGAACGCTCCCTCCGAACAGAGGAGCACACCGCCGCCCTAGCAGCAGAGGTACAGAGCGGCCTTCTCAAGCAGCACCGTAGTGCGGCTGCCGAGCCCCTGGACACCATCAAGAAGTCCCGAACTACACTGCAACAGGACAGCAAGGCTCGTCAAGAGCTCGACTAGCAATTTGGCCTCCGTCCCAGTCCCGAGGAGGTAGTGGCATTCATACCACGTGTACATAATTACGCACTCGAAATTCCATGGACGTCGGCGGAGGCACAAGCTAACCCGGGATCTACAGTTCGGCTAGACCAACCCCGAACACACTTTTTCCTTTCCGTTTCAGGTTCCATTTCTCGCGAGCCTGGTCATCAACCCCTTCGATGGATCGGCATACAAAGGGGGCATGCAGCATAGGTGCGTAGGGAAACCTCCATACGTTCTTCTTGACGGTATTTTTTACTTATTTCTCAGGACCCGCACACTGCCTCTTCTTGATCCCGGCATGTTAAATAGCCCGGGTGCTTATCGCACTATTTGTATAAGATATGCCTTGACGTATCCATTCAGTTATAATAAAAATGATTTGCGGCCCAGTTTCTGTGGTTTTCGCTTCTTACTTCATTTTATTTTGATCTGCTTATCAGCTACATCGGTACTCTTTTGTACGTTTCATATTCGCCAGGGGCTGCTTATCGCCCCATAACACGGCAACAAAGTCCGAACACTTCTTGTATAAAAGTTCGGCACCCCGAAATTTAGCATTATATGCATTGGCTCCGAATCATGTCTTTGGTCAATAGTTGGGTTGCCCGGCTCCTGTGCTTGCTACCCTACGTTCCACTCTATCGGCTAGGGTAGTAAAGGGAGAACTACTGCGATTGTGCCCTGGCCTTGACCGGATGAGCACCTCAGTAGAGAATGCCGAAAACTGACTGTCACGATACGGCGAGAGCCGGTCAGCTATTCGAGGGTTACAAAATCGTTGGAGATTTTTTTTTCGCGTCAGGCGAAGGATCGGCACTTCCCGATCAGATGCTGGCAGCACCCTGGCTTGGACCAGGGGCTGCGCACTTGCTTAATTATAAAAATCCTATGGCTAAGTGAGGGCGTTTAAGCCGTATAGTCGGATTGCCTTGTTCGTTGCGCTAAACAACTCCTTCAAGGACCATATAATTGGATCAAGATTGTTTAGATCCCATCCCGAACACCTCCGTACTAATTACGTGAGGGCAGAAGCCGACGACTGGCCAACCCTCAGATTGCATATAACATGGCCGCACAGGAGGAAACAATTTAAAGCATAACGAAATTACATTACAAAACAAGCTTTGTCTTCATAATACAAGGCAAAGGATAACATGAATGTATTCATTCGAGAATAATGTCCTTCGAACATTGAGCTGCCACAAGTCGAGACCCTTCTAGGACATCCGCAAAATACTTTTCGGGTGTGCGGTGCTCCTGCCCTCTGGCGGCCCGCTGGCCACTTCAACAGCGGTCATCTTCGCCCACCACATCTTGCAGCGAGCGAAGGCCATACGGGCACCTTCAATACATACAGAGCGCTTGATAACGTCCAGCCGCGGACAGGCTTCCACTAGCCGCCTCACAAGTCCGAAGTAGCTGTCGGGCATAGCTTCGGCTGGCCATAGCCGGATTGTTAAATCCTTCATGGCTAGTTCGGCCACCCTGTGCACCTCCACCACCAGCTGCTTCAGCTGATCGGTGAAGGACACGGGATGCTCTGGCGTCGCATACTGCGTCCAGAATAACTTCCCCGTCGAACCTCCTCCTTCGGCTTGGTAGAACTCTACAGCGTTTGATACGCTACGTGGCAAATCCGCAAAAGCCCCTGGGGAACTCCGAACCCGGGTTAGTAAAAGGTATTGCTTCTCCGCATACTTGCTTTGCATCTTAAAAGCCTTACCCGCCGTGATCTTCCTAGCCTCCTGGATCTGCTGGAGGGCGGCCCGGGCCTCATTCCGTGCGGTCTCCGCGCTCTGACGAGCCTTGGAGTTCGGCCTTTTGAGCCGATGCATCATTCTCCAAGATCTCACATTTTTTCACCGCGTCTTGGAGCTCCTGGTGGACCTCCTTGACTCGGGCCTCGAGCTTTTTTCGAGCGGCTTGCTGCTCGACGGCTTCCCCTCGGCTTCGGCCAAAGCCTTTTTTAGGGCCTCCACCTCGGTTGCGGCTCCTGCACACATTTTGACATTACGGTCAGTATGCAACGCTTGTTCTTTCCGAACACACAACAAGACGATACCGACCTTGCTTCTCTTGAAGCCGCATTGTAACCTCGCCGAGCTCGTTCTCGGTCCGCTCCAGCCTCTGCTTCAGTTCAAAAATTTCGGCAGCATGTGAGGTTGCGGCCAACAGCGACGCCTGCTCATGCACACATATCACGTTAGTCTCCTACACTAGAGGATTGATCCTCTGTCCGGTCCCTCTTGCCGAGCACCGGACAGTGTCTCAGGGGCTACGGACTACAGGGTTTTTTTTCTCTTTCTATGTCACTTACATCGAAACCTGTCAACAGGTTGCTGCAGGCTTCGTTCAGTCCACTCTTGGCAGACTGAACCTTCTCGATCACCGTGCCCATAAGGACACAATGCTCTTCCATAACGGAGGCGCCTCGTAGCGCCTCCATCAGATAATCTGGCGCCCCTGGATGGGCAGGGACCACCGGCGAAAGCGGTGCACCCCCCTCCTTCAAAGGGGGCTGCCCGCCCGACTCCAGGGCCATATGGGCCTCCGGAATCATATTCGGCTGAGGGCCAAGATGGATGCGGCCCTCTTCGCCAGTCTCCATGGGGATCGTCCCCTCCATATGTCCGACAGTGGAGGCTTCGCCTCGTGGCGCCTCCCGGACAGCGTCCTGGGTTCCTCCCTGGTTCGGATCGGCCCTCCGGGACAGCACTTCGTTGTCGTCCCCGGCCCCGGGGGAATAAGCGGGCGGTGGCGACTGGCTCGCCATCTCCGACGGAGCCAACGAACTTCCAGACAAGGATCGCTGGATCAGGTCGCGGGCCGGACTGCAATGGTACGGTTAACCACATCAAGATAATGGAGAGAAAGGGCTAGATGTGTGCATAAGTAAGCCATGTCACTTACGACGCGGCCTGGGGCTTAGTGCGGGGGCGTCGTTCCGGACTGCTGTCAACGTCCCACGCGGTGTTAACCGCGGGAACGCCCTTCCCCTTTTTGGGCGCCTCCGCCTCCAGATGCGCCGGAGCCGCCCTCTTCTTCTTCCTCTCCTCGGGGGGAGGATTGTTTTCTTCCTCCTCCTCCTCTTCCCTGTCATTCTCCTCAGGGACATAAGAATGAGTCTCGTCGTCCTCGGACGCCACGTCCGAAGTACCCTTACGATGGAGGCCGCTCTAGACGCGGGATGACTGGTTCTTCAGGCAGCGGAGCCGGACACTGGATCCGCTTTGCCCTCTCCATCCAGTCCTGAAAGAGCAATAACAAAGGCTCAGACATCATCCTCGAAATGATTAGGTTGAGGACTCGTTTGAAACAACATACCTTGCTGGCGGGGTGTGTACAATCGTGACCACGGTCCGAATCCGTGGCCGGAGGTTTCTCATTGCCCTTGAAGAGCAATTTCCATGCGCCCTCGTGCATAGTCTCGAAGAGCCTCACCAGGGTCCAGTGCTTCTTTGGATTGAACTCCCACAGCGGGCGGCTTCGGTGCTGGCATGGAAGGATCCGGCGAACTAACATCACCTGGATCACATCAACGAGCTTGACGCTCTTGGTTACCATGCTCTGAACACGCGTCTGCAACGCTATCAGCTCATTAGGAGAACACTAGTCCGGACTCTTCTCGACCCAAGAGGTGAGTCGCACAGGAGCGCCGGAGCGGAATTCGGCAGCCGCGGCCCAGGTGGTGCCGCGCGGTTCTGTGACGTAGAACCACTGCTTCTTCCACTCCTTCACTGTATCTACAAAGGTGCCTTTGGGCCAAGAGACGTTGGACAATTTACTCACCATTGCCCCTCCGCACTCCGCGTGCTGACCATCTACCACCTTCGGCTTCACATTGAAGACTTTGAGCCACAGTCCGAAGTGGGGGTGGATGCGGAGGAAGGCCTCGCATACGATGATAAACGCCAAAATGTTGAGGAAGGAATTCGGGGACAGATCATGGAAATCTACCCCGTAATAATACATTAGCCCGCGGACGAAGGGGTGAAGTGGAAACCCTAGCCCGCGGAAGAAATGGGGGATGAATACCACCCTCTCACAGGGCTCCGGCGTGGGGACGATCTGTCCCTCGGCCGGCAGACGGTGGGCGATCTCCTTCGCCAAATATCCGGCAGCCCGGAGCTCAGCAATGTCCTCCTCTGTGACGGAGGAGACCATCCACTTGCCCTGATCACCGGATCCGGACATGGTTGCTGGGGTGGAAAGGAAATTGGAAATTGGGCGCTGGAGCTCGAGATCGGGAAGGCGGAGACAAAGAGAAAGCGTGAGAAGAGGAAGAGGGGATCCTTATCCTCTTATAAAGGCAGCAAACATTAAACGTCTCCTCACTCGCCTTAAGATTCGCCTATTCCCAATGGTTGTGCAAGTGGCGCAGTTGGGTTACACATGCCCGCATTAATGAGAATCCCGCAATAAGGGGACATGATCTCTGCTTCGACAAGACGTGCCAATAGCAACCGCATCTCGCAACGTGGGGTGGCAGATGAAAAACGGTTCAAGATTATAACCGGACAGGCGTAGCGTCATAAAAACTGTCAGCAGATTAGACTCGTGCAAATATTATATTCTCTCTCGGTTGTGTGTGGAATGTGTTGCAGGTTCGGATACAATCATCGCATCCGAAGACTATCTTGGAGTTCGGAAGGAGGGGAACCCGCCTTGCAATGCCGAAGACAATCTGCACGCCAGACTCCTCGTCATTGAAGCCAGGTTCAGGGGCTACTGAGGGAGTCCTGGACTAAGGGGTCCTCAGGCGTCCGGCCTGTTACTCATTGGGCCGGACTGATGGGCTGTGAAGACACGAAGACCAAAGACTATACCCGTGTCCGGATTGGACTCTCCTGGGCGTGGAGGGCAAGCTTGGCGACCAATTATGAAGATTCTTTCCTATGTAACCGACTCCATGTAACCCTAGATCCCTCCGGTGTCTATATAAACCGGGGGGCATAGTCCGGATAGGACAGCTTCATTACCATATACTCATAGGCTAGACTTCTAGGGTTTAGCCATTATGATCTCGTGGTAGATCAACTCTTGTAACACTCATATTCATCAAGATCAATCAAGCAGGAAGTAGGGTATTACCTCCATAGAGAGGGCCCGAACCTGGGTAAACATCGTGTCCCCCGTCTCTGTTACCATCAATCCTAGATGCACAGTTCGGGACCCCTACCCGAGATCCACCGGTTTTGACACCGACACCCCCCCATGGCAAGTCCGAATTGGACTAGGGAGGGGGCGGCGCCCCCCTCTCTTTCCTTCTCCCTCTCCTACTCCTTCTCTCTCTCCCCTCTTGGAAAAGGAAGGGGACTCCAACTAGGATTGGGAATCCTAGTTGGACTCCCCCTATAGGCGCGCCCATCCTAGGCCGGCCTCCTCTTCCTCCCTCCTTTATATACGTGGCCAGGGGCACCCCAATAGCACAACAGACAATCTCTTAGCCGTGTGCGGTGCCCCCCTCCACAGTTACACACCTCGGTCATATCGTCGTAGTGCTTAGGCAAAGCCCTGCGCCGGTAACTTCATCATCGCCGTCACCACGCCGTCGTGCTGACGGAACTCTCCCTCGGCCTCAACTGGATCAACAGTTCGAGGGACGTCACCGAGCTGAACGTGTGCTGAACGCGGAGGTGCCGTACGTTCAGTGCTTGGATCGGTTGGATCATGAAGACGTTCGACTACATCAACCGCGTTACTAAACGCTTCCGCTTTCGGTCTACGAGGGTACATGGACAAACTCTCCCCGCTCGTTGCTATGCTTCTCCTAGATAGATCTTGCGTGGTCGTAGGTAAAATTTTTGAAATACTACGCTCCCCAACATCGGGGGCCATAGGTTTCACTAGAGGCTTCTCTCTTGAAGGCAAATAATACGGTGGGTGAACAAATTACTGTCGAACAATTGATAGAAAATCGCAAAGTTATGACGATATCCAAGGAAATGATTATGCATATAGGCATCACGTCTGTGTCAAGTATACCGACTCATGCCTGCATCTACTACTATTACTCCACACATCGATCGCTATCCAGCATGCATCTAGTCTAGAGTATTAAGTTCATAAAGAACAGAGTAACGCCTTAAGTAAGATGACATGATGTAGAGGAATAAACTCAAGCAATATGATGAAAACCCCATCTTTTTATCCTCGATGGCAACAATTCAATACATGTCTCGCTACCCCTACTTTGTCACTGGGTGAAATCACGCAAGATTGAACCAAAGGCTAAGCACCTCTCCATTGCAAGAAAAACCAATCTAGTTGGCCACAAGGGACGTGAATATATAGATTGAACCAAAGATTGAACCCAAGTATTTTTGTGGCTCGATCTAGGTGTTTTCATCTTTGGTATCACACAAGATTGAACCAAAGATTGAACTCAGGTATTTTTGTGGCTCGCTCTGAGGGTTTTGGAATATATGTGAATATATAGGACGAAGAGGTAGGTCAGGGGACTCCCGAGGGGGCCACAAGGCAGGGGGCGCCCCCCTAGAGCGGGCCCTTCACCCTTTCCGCCACCTCGTGGGTCTTATGGCTTGGACTCTAAGTCCTTTGGGTGTCTTCTGGTCCAAGAAAAATCATCGTAAAGTTTTATTCCGTTTGGACTCCGTTTGATATTCATTTTCTGTGAAACTCAAAAACAAGGAAGAAATAGAAACTGGCACTGGGCTCTAGGTTAATAAGTTAGTCCCAAAAATAATATAAAATAGCATAATAATGCAATAAAACATCCAAAACAGATAATATAATAGCATGGAACAATCCAAAATTATAGATACGCTCGAGACGTATCAGGCGACCAGGCGGGTGAGTGTCGCGCCTGGGGGTTCCAACTACTGGGAAACTCCCCCCCCCCAGAGCAAAATTAGCGCCGGCAAACCTTCATCCGGTGCAAAAATCGTCCCTGGGGAGGCACAACGGCTGGAGATGCTCTAACAAATTTATATCATTTGATCCATCATGAAAGAACATATTTTATCTATTAGGTATTGCAAATATTGATATTTTATTCCATATAATCTTGGTCAAACATGATGACAAAGCTTGGTTTTCATCCTCAATGGATCAACTTGATTATGAACTGTGGGAGCTCTGTCAGATACACTGTTAGATATAATTCTATGGAGTGAAAGATCTATTCCTACTAGAGGTATGCGTTAAGGTGATCCACTGTCCCCTTATTTGATTTTGCTTTGTGCTAAAGGTTTATCAAGCTTGTTGTTGCATGAAGAAGAAGTTGGTTGCATTGATGGGATTAAGGTGTGAAGAAATGCACCGTCGGTTTCACACCTTTAAGGGAAAGACTCAATTCATCACAACAAAGATAGAGAGGGAAGAAACACCATATGATCCAACTATATTAGCAAAGCTCATGGTACATCAAGATCGTGACCAATCAAGATCACAAGAGAGAGAAGAGATCAAACACATAGCTACTGCTACATACCCTCAACCCCGAGGGTGAACTACTTCCTCCTCGTCATGCAGACCACCGGGATGATGAAGAAGGCCTCCAGATGAGATCGCTTTGGTACAGAGGCTTGGGGCGGCGACGTGAAAGTTTTAGATTTCTTTCTGGAGTTTCTATATTTATAGGATTTTTCAGCATTGGATTCACGTCAGGGGGAGCCCAGAGGGACCCTAGACTTCGTCTGGTCCTCCTCTGAAGCTTCGTGGGTCTCTTCTTATCCATAAAAAATCACCGTAAAATTTCGTGCCATTTCTACCCTCCTCCGAAGCTTCGTGGGTCTCTTCTTATCCACAAAAAATTGCCGAAAACAGGAATTGGCACTGTGCACTAGGTTAATAAGTTAGTCCACAAAAATCATATGAAAGTGCACCAAAACCATATAAAATTATATAAACATGGCATGAATACTTCATAAATTATAGATACGTTGTAGATGTATCACGGATCCACTGGTCGGCACCGAGAACCAGCCGCTGCGGTACTTGCTCATCACGGTGTGCGGAGGAGGGTGAGGAGATGGGGATGGCCATCGCGCCCGACCTACTTAAATAGCTGAGGCAGGCAGATCAATATTGCATGAATGCGGTGCAATGACTGGAGTAGGTTTCTTGGTCGTCGGGTTGGTGTGAAAGCCAGCGCAGTCAGCCCTCCGGTCACACATGTCTGCCCGACATCAATGCGGGTAGGCGGCCGTCCGGTCACATCCACTCCGACCGGCATAAACACGCGACGAGGTTTATAGAGCGGAAGATGCGGGAAGGGTTTTTGGTGCGCCGTGTAGTCGGGCGCAAACGTTGGCACGAGTCCAGACACCCACAAACCTCCCTGGGTTTGGTATTGGTTTGTGAGATTTTAGACGTCCGGACACGTCCTAGGAGGTTTGAGGGACGACATTGAATGGCAAAAAAAATGACCAGACAAGGTTGTCCGGACGTTTAGGGGAGGTTTGGTGATTCGCGTTGGAGTTGCCCTAATATACTCAACATGGTTTTATATTTTTACCACTCCAAGTTATATACAGTCAACGCTAAAATAACATGTACAATAAAATATCTCAAGCAACTATACATGAAAGAGCATGGAATGTTTTTCGGCAGGAGCTTTACTTTTCGGTAAAAAGAAGAGAATTGACGAGTTTATAAGGAAAATTGGCCGAAACCTGATACATCCGTGACACGTGTACGTGCCAAGAAGAGGTTTTATTGAGTTTCATTACAAGTGTTTTTCCTTCCCTCTCAAAGGCGACTAGGACCCCTAGATCTCCACCAGCGAGTTCATGGATTTGGTTCCCCTCTACTTGCCACTCTGGCAACCAATGGCGGGGAGGGGAATATGGTGCCCCGGCTCCGGTTAATACATAAGTTAGGGTTTTAGTTCTTGTTGTGATGGCGCTCAAACGGATGGCGTCGCTTCTTCTTCGATGCAGTCTTCCTGGTTTTGATCCTCCTCAATTTCGTCCGTCGGGACGAATTAGATCGGAGTGTTGGCGTAGATTCTTGCCAGTTTCTCAAGGCGATGAGGTTAGAGTTTCTCGTTGTGCGTATGTGACCACGAGATTTGGTGTCAGATTCTTCTGATCGATTCAAAGGTTCAACCACGACGATCCCGGCTCCAGGGCGCTAGTCCGTAGGGGCGCGTGCACGAAGACTTCCCGGATGTCATCAAGAAGGACATACCAACTCTGGTATGGGAGTGACGAACGATGACTTGTCAGCGGCTCGTTTTGACAACGGCAATTGTCGTTCAATGGTACATAGCTCTCAATGTAATATTTATTATGTTTGGGATGCTTTATATTTCCGGTGAACCTTTTGTAAATATTTGAAAAAAATAGTAAAATGCACATTATCGGACAATAATAATGTTTTATTTGTTTCTTTTCAGTTTTATAAATTACTTATTATATTATTAGGAAAATGTAAAAAGGTGATAAAGCCTGTGCCGCTTAAAAAACAAATTGTTCTACACGAAACAGTTGTAAGAAACTTGGTAAATATTCCTCAAAAAAAAACTTGGTAAATAAATAAAGGAAAAAAAGGAAAAGGAAAAGACAAGAATTTTTCCTTGCTGCAGAATACTTACTACTCCCCGTACTCCACGCCGCTCCGGCCCTGACCCCGCCGCCGCCGTCGCCGTCGCCTCCTCACTCTTGACGGCGAGCAGTCGCGTCTCAGCGGCGTGTGCGGGGAGGGCGAGCTCCGGGCATGGCGTGGGCGGCGCTCAGGCCGGTCGCGAAGGCCTGCATCGGCGGCTACCTCATCGGCCTCACCATCTCCGACCGCTACTTCTCGTTCGCCCCCGTCCACGGCGGCTCCATGCGCCCCACCTTCGAGGGCACCACAGGTAATCCCCCCCGTCCACACACACAAGACACAGCCCACCACCGGACCGGACTCCTCGCCGATTTCTGACCGCCGCACGCCGGAGTGACCAGATGGACGCGAGTACGCGCTGGTGAAGCGGAGCCCCCTCTACGACTACTCCCGCGGCGAGGTCGTCATCTTGGCGTAAGAAACCCGTCGATTCCCGTCCGGGTTGCCTGGGCGCTTCCTGAATCCAGATGCTTTCGATACTGAATCTTGATGGTTGCTGCTGTATTTGTGTGTGTGTGCAGGTCGCCGGTGGACCACCAGAGGAAGACGATCAAGAGGCTGATTGGGCTGCCCGGCGACTGGGTCAGCCTCCCGGAGAAGGAGGAGGTCCGGAAGATACCGGAGGGCCACTGCTGGGTCGAAGGGGACAACGGCAGCGTCAGCCGGGACTCGAGAGCCTACGGCCCTGTAAGAAACAAATTCTACCGCTCCCTTGGAAATTTTCACCTAATTCTTTCGCGTCATCTTGATAGACAAAACTGCAATCAAGTATCACCCACAATACGCGGTGTTCATGATTTTCAAGTCCATGCAAAAGCGATTCCTTGCAATGTGTGGTGCTACCAGACCAGTGCTGCTGCTGCTAGCTTAATCGCGGTTTGTGTTTGTGACTGATGCTGGTCAGAAAAACGTGTAACCCAACTCCTCACCCGGGTTTGTTAGAAGATGGAAACTGCCCCATCTACTTGTAGCTTAATTACTTAGCAGTTGACACCAACAGGTCGAATCCCTCTCGGTTTTGGATGAAAGGGGCTTAAGCGTCGACCCAGTTTATTTCTGTGAAACCCAAATAACATAACATCCATTACACTTCAGGTCTTAAACATGAAAGCAACCTAAAGATGAAACTCGAGTGTTCCTATCTTGCACTGCCACCTTACCTGTTATATATGCATCATTGTATTACTCTGTTTATATCTTCTGGTTTGATCTAGCTGCAGTTTGTATTGTACTAAATTAAACCCATATTTCTTAGCTCCATTAAATAAGCGCCTAATCGAGCTAAGCAGTGGGAGGGGGCTTGCACTTTTCTTGGTGCTATTTTTGATACTGCTATGGCATCATGTTCATTTGGTTAATGTCACTGTTGATGAACTACAGTCCACCCGCAGTTTGAAATTCATTCAAATCCAGAATGCTGGTTTGCATGCTAGGGCAAATTGCTTTTGTCGCTGATCTTCAAAAATCAGGAAAACGATTGATAGTTTCAGTTGCCGAAAACATATCTGTGCCTATTGATATCAGTAGATGGAGAGTTTATTGCTTGCACGGATCATGTTATTGAAGCCCCTCGTTTGTGCACAGGAGTTGTAATTCTTGACTAACATGATCTATCGTTCCATAATCCACCTTAAGGAATTTTTTGCTGATTCCGCTATATGAGACCCACCTAACTAGGACGCGGAGACGCCTATAATCAGCATATACCAGTGCCCTCCTGACCGTTCCCTATCTGAGATTTTTTCTCCATGCAATCAACCTTGCATAGTCCTGGCAACGATGAAGATGTTGATTCTTGTGTTGTTTGCAGGTGCCGCTCGGTCTGGTGCAGGGGAGGGTGACGCACGTGGTGTGGCCGCCTAGCAAGATGGGCCGTGTCGACAAGAGGGTGCCGTCGGAAGGAAGGGTCATGCCACAGCGCAATCTCTAGCCTCCCTCGGCGGCCCCTTTGTCCCGCAGTTTTGTTGGTTCTCGCAGGAGATTGATTCATCATGTAATAACAAATGCAACATGAACAGACATTGCGCGTTCCAGATGTAGCAGAGCAATAGAGAGTTTCTTCTTGTGTAACATTGCCTATCGGCTGTACAAGGGAAGGGGAAGCAGGCTTTGGTAGGAGGAGCCTGCTAGGCTAGGTAGTAGCTGCAGGCAAAATTTGGGTGGATGGTGATGATGCATTGACGTGTAGCCGCAATATTTTTTACTGAATGAATAATAATGTATAGTTGATACGAAAAGAAAAGATGTCATATATATTGTTTGAATTTTTAGCTGCGCTCGTTTGAGGAGAGCGGCACCGTATATATATGTCGCCAAAATCCTCTAGAATTTGAAACTTTGGCTGGATTTGGTACGTCCATATGTGCAGGTGGCGTAACACCCTCTGCTTTCTCTGAAACCCACACACCCTCTTTCTCCCTCTGTTCAAATTTTCTGGGTGCTCCTCCGCTCCCCTCCTCGCCGTCGATCGCCGCCGATGTATCTGCCTCTGCACACAGGAAGAAGAAGAGGCAATGAACGTCGGGATCAGAAAGACGGGCCTGTTCACGCGGTTGAAGACGCACCAGCAAAGCGGGCTCGCCGGCGCAACCCCAAGTACGACGTGACCCAGTTGATCACCTGCTGAGGCGGCCCGAGAAGCCACGTCGGCGCCGGGCACACTGACAGAACAAAGGTTGTTCTACATTGGCAAAAATCGATGCACATAGTATCACTTGACCCATGATCCCCACAACTCAACACATGTACATCATATAGATCGCCAGAGAAGTACAGTCCTTCTTTTCCAACCATTTCAACTTTTGCTTACACGTGGTCCACATGAATGAAGGAACAAACTGAAGAATTGCAAATGAGGTACAACTACACTTGCCCAACATGGTAGCCAGTGGATTTATTCTGTATGCGTTATATAGCTCCAAGTTAGCCCACTGGCGCTCGCTGCATAGCCTCAGCCTCCTTCCTCAGACCCTCAAACAGCGCCGACGATAAGAGTATCGCTCTCCCGCACTCGGATGAAACAGTCTGAAACAACAGGTGAGTCAGTTTCTGAAACTTCTCCATCTTTAACATATTTTCGTATGAATTTCATAGATATGGGTACGTAATGTCGTACCACGACGAGCTTCCCATTGTTTTCGGGCCTCTTTGCAAGTTCAATCACTGCCACCGTGTTGGCAATTGATGATATCCCCACATGCGAAAATTCCACAAGTTCAGCAACACTTCAATGTAATCTGTGGAGTTTAACATTAGCCAATAATCGCATCAGGAGCCTGTTCTTCATCTTAATTCTTCCTAACCATACATTTTCTTTTGCAAGGGAGCAGTAAATTTGTTTTTGTAGCTTACCAGCAGGCAGGCCCTCTTGCAGCGCCATCTTGACGGCATCCTCACCTTTCACCTGTCAATTACATGCGTGGATTCAGTAAGGACTACAGAATCTATTCTATGAAAAGAAGATAACTCCAGTTTGATTTGATTCCTTGCCTCAAGAACCTTCTCCATTATGTCCATGTCCAAAATGTCTGGCTTGAATCCCACTCCATTTCCAGTTATTTGGTGAAGCCCTGCAGATAGGTTCAGTTAGCAGCATGAGCATAGAAACTAAAAGAAGAAGACTGCATCATTTACAGAAAGCCCGATAGGCTACCTGGCTTGCCACCATTCAGAATATTTGCTTTGCCAGGTTCAACTCCATAGATCTTCGCATTGGGGTTCTTCTCCTTGGGGTACTTGCCGACGCCGGTGACAGTACCACCACTGCCGATCCCCATGACGAAGATGTCAACCTGCCCAAGCCCATATCTCCGGGGCCGGTGGTCTCATATTCAAGGGAAATACGAGGGATTGGCCACTTGACTTTATTGATCAGATGAGGTACTTGGCTCCTCATCATCTGCATATTGCTCTTGACTTGCCAAGGAGGAGCCAAGTACCTCACCTGGAGGTACTTGGCTCCTCATCTGCGTATTGCTCTCGACTTTATTAATTAAAGGATAATCATCTGCGTAATACAATCAGGGATTACATAATAAATACTCCCTCCGCCCCAAAATTCTTGTCTTAGATTTGTCTAGATACGGATGTATCTAATACTAAAATGTGACTTGATACATCCGTATTTAGACAAATCTAAGACAAGAATTTTGGGACGGAAGGAGTAGTCACTAAGAAGCAGCTAGTTAACGGAAATGGCTTCATAGCCCGGAGCAGCGAGTCCAAATTAATGTGGTGCACACACATCGGAGAAGGTATTTCTCCGGTTGGAGCACCACGCGGGCCTCCTTCGTCGCACGCTTGGACGCACAGGCCATCCGAGACCGGGCATGCACGCTTGGCTGGCATGGCTGCAGTGCGAGGAGCACGTCGTCGGGCACGCCGGTGGCCTGGGGAGATGGAAGCTCGAATCCAGCAGGTGGCGGCGTGACAGAAGCTGAACCTCCCAAACCTCTAAGGCTGGTCGTAATGGCGAGTATCATATACTAGTATCATGCATATGATACTACATCCGTAGTGCATAATATCTTATGTTAGTATCATCAAAATTGCCTAGTTGGCATGCATGATACTCCCATTACAAGATATTCGCAGGTAGAGCAAATAAGACTTGTTCTGTAGAAAAATGATTTGTTCAGAAAGGCATAATTTGCCAGATATAGATGGTTATGAAGATTGGTATCACTTGCTGGTGGTTAATCAGAGGAGCAAGCTGTTTACCTCCACAAAATGTGTCTGCCCCTATGCCCAACTGCTCAAGAGAAACACCAGACATCAGCCAAATGGCAATAGGTGCCAGATAGCAGTTGTTTCTTATGTCAATGTTCGCCTAGCAGCAACAAATGTTCTGCAATTCTCAAAATCACATTTGCAACAAATTGGACAAATGCTAGTTTGCTACAAACACTAAAGTTTGCACAAAACAATACTGGATGGAAAATTAGCACTGAAAGCTTTAGTGTGCACCATGCCAACATATTTATCTACAGGTAATTGCAAGTGGCAACATGCTCCTCATGGTTCCTGAGTTAACTGCCTGCTGCACACTTTCCGAACTGTACAAGGACTAGACAGTCCGTAATTTAGCAAACACGTGTCTGTAACTTCAACCATTTCTAGTGCATGATAACATGAACATTCAAGACTGATGAGCCAGTGCACTTGAAGAGCTCATATCATGTAAGTTTCTCCGAAAATATTATACATTGCATTATGTATTTAACATTTCAACTGTTTGTAGAATTAATTCAGCTATACTAGTACAAAATAAAAAGAAGTGCACACCACCATCTGTTTTATTTCCTTGCAACTAGAAGTAAATGGTTCTCAAGAAATAGTGCCACTAACTGGAACTGGAACTCAAAACATAGTGATGTAATTCTGTATTTTTAAAAGTATAGATAAATTTGATATATGCAGAAACTATAATGTCACAGAAATATCACAACTGGAATTTAATCGTTCCCCCTAGTTTCTGCATGCAGCAGGTAAATGGCAATTTCAACAATAACTTCAACTGAATGGAACAGGAATTCTTTTGTGCAAAACTCTAATGATCAGTACACTAACAAAAATGATAAAAAATGTACCATGAAAAACACGATTTGTCAGACCATGTGAGTTCAGCAGTGAGAATACAATCAGATTGAAAGAACATATTGAGCTCAGTAGCTAACCTCTTGCTTCTACGATGAACCGGACATCTTTGTGGGTCATACTGGAAATTTCAGCATTGATAATTTCGATGGGAGCACCATCAGCTTCAGTAGCACATATACTTTCCCGCGCAAATTCTAGCAGCCAAGGCTGTAGTGGCGGAGTGGGCATCGAATCAATAAGGCAAACAGATTTTATTTCACCTTTGAGAACTGGCTAAAGTACATAATGAACCATACAATCCGTTATTTTACAGGATGAACGACAGATTGCCGGCAAACACTAACAGCATAACGAGAGAAATGACAAGACTTAACAAACTTAGGAGTGACTCGATTCCTTTTACAACTAGTATTGGCCAAGGAGCACGACTGCTTAGAGCTAAAACAGCTGCTCTAAGCAAACAAAGCAGTAGAACAAGAAGTGGACTGAAGAACATTCCCAAAACTGATCCATAACAAGCAGCTAGCTCAGAGGCTTCATGGTCTGCAGCAGAGAGGACAAATCCATCTCGTGCAGGCAAACCTGCGAGATGTAGGCCGTATCGCTGCGGTGGTAGACGATGACCGCCTCTTTTGTGGCAAGGTTGAGCCGAATGAGCCCAACTCTGCCGACATATAGGATGACAGTGCCACTCCTGAGCCCGAACCCCTCGAACTGAACTGAGCTGTGCACGCCCCAGTCCTGCTTGTCTATCAGCACCTGCCGGATCCATCTCGGCGGCGAGCTCGGCTCGCCCTCGACGGGTGGTAACATGGTCCACATTGATATAACCTGGGTCTCCGAGACCACAACCTTGAGCCTCCCGTCCACGGAAGCGGCCAGGAGGAGGCCCCGGTGGCTCATAGAGGCCGTCATTCTGCTGGTGCAGCCCCGCGGCAGATCGATCACGGTGGCCTCCATGGTGTCGACGTCCACGGCGACGATGTACGGCTCCGGGCCGGACAGGTGGCGGCCGGGCGGCAGCGGCTCCGGGTTGCAGAGCCAGTGGACGGTGCGGCCGATGACGAGGGGGTAGGAGTCATGGAACGGCCTGGACTGGCGGCGGGGGAGCGCGGCGCGGACGGGGCCCCAGCGGCCCTCGCGCGAGGAGTAAATCTGGATGCGCAGGCGCTCGTCGGCGACGAGCAGCTCGTAGGCGCGGCCGTTGTCGTCGACGGAGAGCAGCGCGTGCTTGCGGTAATCGCGGATGGAGACGGAGGGGAGGACGGAGACGGCGCCGGTGAAGCTGTGGCAGACGCGGAGGACGCTGCCGGGGGGCCCCTCCTCGATGGACTGGCCGAAGAGGGGCCGGGGGCGGAGGCGGCGGAGCACGACGAGGCCGTCGCGGGAGGCGACGGGCTCGAAGGCGAGGCTCTCGTTGAAGCGGAGCACGGAGGGCTCGTCGGGGGGCACGGCCTGCAGGACGCGTGCCGGGCGGTCGGCGTCGCTGTCCTCGATCTTGTAGGAGACGCCGCGGAGCAGGGACGGGTCGTAGCCGGAGGTGGCGGTGGCGCGCTGCGCGAGGAGGCGGCGGAAGCCCCGGTCGAGGATGGCGCGGCGCAGCGGCTTGGCGGCCGCCGCGCAGCGCACGACGGAGACGGCGTCGGAGCGCGCCGCGATCTCGAGGAGGAGGTCGACCGGGAGGGTGGCGTCGCAGTCGGCGTCGGCGGAGGCGGATCCGGGGGGGAAGGGGGGAGGGGGAGCGGCGTCGGGGTCCATGGGGGGTGGATCGGGGAGGAGGAGGAGGAGGAGCGGGGTTAGCGCAGTGAGTGAATGAATTGACCTTTTTTTTTCTGAGGGTGTGGTGGAGAGGAGAGGAGGGGAGGGGGGTTACTTTGGAGTGAGTGAGCGGCGGCGCGGGCCCAAGTTTAGGGCCGTCCGTCCGTGCCGGGCTAGGTCAGGTACGTCACGTCACCCACTCCTGCCACGTGCAAGGCCTGCGAGCCGGTTTGTTAGAGTGACGACTTTTTTTTTCTCTCTCTTTCTTTCTGTGTGCGTATGTGTGGCGGATCACCAAAGCGAACTGACCTTTTTTTCCTATTTTAAAAAAGGACAAAGAATGGCGTGCAGATCACCGGAGTTGACGTCCCGGCGCTTCCCTGCTGCATCACGGACCCCTCCTCCTGCTGCATCACGGAACTTGGGCCAGAAAGTAACCAAAACCTAGGAAAATTCGTAGAGGTGCTAGTACTTTTTGTAAAAAATAGAAAAAAAATGGAACATTTGAAGCATATTGTTCCCAGCTGCTCTTTTGAAACTAAATACTGTTGAGCATCAAGCACTTGTACGGCTTGAATTCAGAATGGTCACGGCCCTTTCATGGCTGGATGAAAATTCCTTATCCGTAAGGCCGAGTACTTTGCAGATGTGCATTTGGCTTCTTACTACAGACTGGATTTCATGGTTGAAGGTTGCAACAGATGAATTTATTTTTATTGCTAGTTTTGAGAAGCAAGATATTTATTACTCGTTCAGCTACACAAAGTTCCCCAGTTCCAAGTTTAGATGCTTGTCGGCTGGACATAGTGACAACTTTTTTTCTTTTTTGTTATCCTAGTGCAAAATATAAGAGCATCCCCCCTCGAGGCCTTTTTTTGTCGTCGGCGTCGAAAATTTGGCTCAGTCGTGTCCCTAGAAACGCAATTTTCGCCGGCTCTGGCCGATTTTGGCTCCGGCGGACCCAGGCCGAACCCGGCGCGCTGGGGGGAAACAGATTTTGGAGCGAACGGGAATGGGCCCGCCGAGTCAGCAACTCGCCGCCTTCGTCGTCCTCATCGCCTCGGTTCCCGCAGGAATCAATGCCAAGGCTGCCGCGCCGGTCGGCCTTTCATTGATGCCTCACGGGTGGCGCGGTGAAGGCGACGCGACGCGCGTTTCGCCCGCTCCCGCCACGCGGCACCCGGCGGGCGGCTTCTCACCGCCCAACTTCGGCTATAAAAGCCGACCTCCCTGCCGGTGAACGCCACAGTCGCCACTCTCGCCACAACTCGCCACCTCTCGCGCCCATCTTGCCACTGAAGCCCCTCTCTCCCACTCTTCCCCCGCCGACGAGCAATGATCGAGCGTTACCCAGGCGACGCCGCGGGCGGCGAACCGCTTCGGCCGACACCATCTGCGCGAGGACGAGGCGCAGCGGAACGAGCATGCCGCCGACAGCCACATGCTGTGAACGAGGGCGGCCGCCCCTCCCCTCGTTCCTTCCGCCTCGTCCGGCCGAAGACCGAGCCGGGGTTGCTCCCCGTGAAGAAGGAGCACGAGGACATGGCCGCCGCCGACGAGACCGCCCTCAAGTGGGCGAAGGCGGATTACGTCCGCGAGCAGGTGGAGCGCCAGCGCCGGGCCTACGAGGAGATTAAAGCTCGGCGTCGCGGACGCGACAAGGGCGGCATCATCGTCCAACCCCCCCGCGCGTTGGTGACCCTGGTCAGGGGTGCAGCAAGGACGGCGGCGGCGACTACACCCGGTTCTACCGGCTCCTCAGCATGTAGAAGGCAGGCAACAGCAGCGGCGTAGTAGGGCTAGGCGTAGTTGTTTTTAAATCATATTTTTTGTTTTTTTTACAAATTTGCATGATTCGCCGAGTTTGTGCCGATTTGAGAGCGGCAACTGGGAACACGTTCGCCCCCACGCCAAAATTAACGCCGGTTCAGCCCCAAGCGGCGCTTTTTCGGCCAAACGGCTGGAGATGCTCTAAGAGGTAGCTTCCCGTGGAGAAGTCGAACTGTTGCAACCAATTGCTTTTACACCTAATATTCTCATTCCACAATGCAATGTGTGCCGCTCGCATAAAGTTGAACGAATCTGCAGCAATGCACCAACAATCAGAAGTTGGAAGAGATAGATCCAGCTCCAAATCACGTTACCAGAAACTGTAATAACTGGATTTACATGAAGCCCTGATACAAACACCTACAAATGTGACGAGTGCGAATTACAAAAGGTAACAGGAAAAACACATGGCCGTGCATTTGGTGCGTCTAGGACAAAAAAAGAAAGCAGCAGTTTAAAGCTTAATAGAAGCCACAATAGACAAAAGAACCATTGTGTTCACAGCTCACGCCAAAGGTTATTTACAGATTCAAACACCTTCAAAACTTGGTATGCGTCTTTATTCCTACCAACCAAAGGGGTGATACAGGACCAAAATAGAATCATCAGAAGCTTTCAACAAGTTTACACTGGTCAGGGAAAGTATATTGGCGATTCCCGATTATATTACAGTTCTGAAGCTTTGGGAGAATGGAGGGCCCCTGCAAATTTATTTCTACTCGGAAGACACCGAGCTGTGAGCTATACCCTTATCAAACAACCGAAACGTCGACAGCCTTGTCCGGATTAGTAAACACGTGCCTTCGGCGGGAAAGTCTCGACTTCATCATCCAAGGTGTTCATGTGAACTGGCCTGTATTCTAGTCTAACCTTTTCATCCTCCCAGTACCTACATAAAGATACTGTCAGATTCTTGATATATGAAATGGTGCATTCATTCGACAACAGAACTACTAAAGAGAAGACACTAACCCTAGCGAGTGCTTCATCCACTTGTCGTCATCTCTTGTCTGTGATGAAAAAGAGGAATGCAATGTTACGAAAAGGAAACATGTGGTGCACACACAAGAGAGCTTTAGTAATGAGACGAGCAGCAAACCTTGAAATCTTCACGAGCATGAGCTCCTCTGCTCTCTTGGCGAGCCTCAGCTGAATGCATGGTTATGCATGCATTTATTAGCAGGTTTTCTAATTCTATGGTCTCTATCAAATCCGAATTCCTGCAGAAACCAATGACAATTATTATGCCCAATTAGTAGAAACACAGAAAATAAGCTGAACATAACACCATTTAATGAGAGACTTACCATATGAGACTTCTGTCACTGAGCTTGACATCATGGAAACTTTTCTGTGCTTCACTAATCAGCTCGCAACCTGACAAGTTCAAAGACCAGTGAAAAGTCATCATTATACAACCTTTCATATACTTTGCTACTGGAGTTTATACTGTATTAATCTAACATGTTCACCCCCTGCTGCCAGATGGCCTCAAGATAATTTACAGTGAACAACAATACAAATAATATGCATGCATACCTTCTGTTAGAGTTTCCTGTGTGCGGAAAACTGCAGCATTATTTTGCATAATACGTTGCATGTTGAGGCGGATCTTCGAAGTTGGCAGTGATCCATTAGCATTTCTCAGCTTGTCCAACCAAGCGATGGTCTTCTCCCCTGCGTCTTTTTCAAGAGGTTTCTGTGTCCCTCCTATAATAAATATGGTGTACCATGGAACGAGAATAAGCTAAGAGTAGTAAAACAACAAACAAAATACCAGTCAACAAGACATGAACTTGCCTGGCTTGGAAATCTCAGCAACCCTATTTGCACAAGCCCTCCCAAATACAACAATGTCAAGAAGTGAATTTGCACCAAGACGGTTTGCACCATGAACAGATGCACAAGCTGCCTCCCCAGCAGCCATCAGACCAGGAATAATTGTGTCTGGGTTATCACCCTTGATATCCACCACCTAATGTGCGAACCAGCAGGACATTGGTTACAACATAGGCATATAATTATAAGAGAGTTCCATAATAGCAGCCATACTGCATACTCAAAGCATACCTGCCCATGATAATTTGTAGGGATACCGCCCATATTATAATGCACAGTCGGCAAAACAGGAATAGGCTCTTTGGTGACATCAACACCAGCAAAAATAGCAGCAGTCTCAGATATACCAGGAAGCCTTTCCTTCAGAACTTCTGGAGGAAGATGATTAAGGTGCAGGTAGAGATGGTCCTTCATTGGTCCTGAGGTTAAAGGATAGAAACAGTAAGTGATGTGAGAACAACCAACAACACCAGACCACCGCCTAAAGCATAATCGCATAAAACAAGAGAACTGAAACATACCTACACCACGTCCTTCTCTAATTTCCATAGTCATAGATCTTGAAACAACATCACGAGATGCAAGATCTTTAGCGGTAGGGGCATATCGTTCCATGAACCTCTCACCTTCGCTGTTCCTAAGAATACCACCTTCGCCCCGGGAACCTGAAAATGAATGATGGCATAGTAATGTAAGAAATTTGGTTGATTGCCTGATATTTCAATGCTGACTGGAGAAATGTGCCATGCAAAAGCTAGAGTTAATACACATGTGATTACAGTAGGATAAAAAAGTTTTAGTTATGTAAAACCTTCAGTTATAAGGCATCCAGCACCGTAAATGCCTGTAGGATGGAACTGCACAAACTCAAGATCCTGCAAATTCAACAGATACATATAACCATATCATCTTGAGAAGTAGCTAAATCAGTTAGATTTAGTTCAGAAGACTGACCTGAAGGGGTAACCCAGCACGTGCAACCATAGCATTGCCATCACCAGTACATGTGTGAGCTGAAGTAGCAGAGAAGTAAGCTCTGCCATAACCCTGTTAAGAAAAAAAAAACAAGACAGGGATAAGACAGGCAGTAAACTGAAAATGACCAGTTAGTAGTTAAGACAGAGAGATTCTTACTCCTGTTGCTAAAATAGTATTTGTTGAACGGAAACGATGAAGGGTACCATCCTCCATGTTTAGTGCAATTACCCCCTGGCAGGTGCCTGGAAAATAAGTATGCATTAATCAGCAGAGTCCTAAACATGCGGTGCAGAGTCCTAAAGGCAACAATCAAAGACTATT
The DNA here is from genome assembly GCF_002575655.3 of Aegilops tauschii subsp. strangulata. Lineage (NCBI taxonomy): Eukaryota > Viridiplantae > Streptophyta > Magnoliopsida > Poales > Poaceae > Aegilops > Aegilops tauschii. The sequence continues at coordinate 496,293,578 of NC_053039.3, forward strand.
TTTCTTCAGTATGTCTACATTAAATTACTACCACATGAAAGTAGGCAAATCTAGTAGAGGGATACATATCCTGGGTCTTGGATGGTACCAGAACACGACAAACAAATATGTACCTTCTTTGTCCATGATAAGGTCCAGCGCAAAATATTCAACAAAAAACTGAGTATTGTGCTTCATCGCCTGCCCATAAAGTGTGTGTAGCATAGCATGCCCTGTTCTGTCAGCAGCGCATGCACATCGATAGGCCTGACCACCTGAAGATTAAATAGACACATTAAGCACAGATATAAGAAAATATGTGACAGCTGCCTGTTTGCAACCTCAGATTGATGATGGAAGGCAGATTACCTTTTCCAAAATCTAAGCTTTGGCCTCCAAAAGCGCGTTGATAAATTTTTCCATCTTCAGTTCTGGAAAATGGTAATCCATAGTTCTCAAGCTCTATAACAGCCTTTGGTGCTTCTCTACACATATACTGGATAGCATCTTGGTCACCTGGAGATGAATAAGAATATCATGTCAGAGCTTCAAAGTCAAGGGGTCAAAGAAAAAAAAAAGTTATGTTGTTCAAACATTGTCATGCATTTCTTAAACTGCTTCTCCGTGTAAACTTACCGAGCCAATCACTTCCCTTGACTGTATCATACATATGCCACCTCCAGTCATCTTCACTCATGTTTCCAAGAGCAGCGTTTATACCTCCCTGCACTCATAGGTGTTAATAGCAAAGAACAAAAACACGTAGAGCATTCTCCAGAAGGCAACAGTGCAGAACTGTAAATCATCATCTAGAGACATACAGCAAAGCCCTTAATCTTTTAGCACTCCTACAAGACTAATACAAATTTGCCCACATGCTTCAGTGAGTTCATATATCGATCCCTTGGTAGTGAGAATGATAGAAAAATCAAAAGTACAGACTACAGATAATTTTAATTAGCTCCCTCAAAAAAAAGATAATTTTAATTAGCAATATAATGAAAAATGGATAGACAAAATAAACTAAATTGCTGGACAGAAAATATAAGAATGCACAAAGTTTACAGATGATCATCCAATTAACAAACTTCATGTGGCAATGTGGCATCGGTCTTAAGTTATACTAGAAGGGTAATAATCAGGCAAATACCACAGTTGTCCCAAGTCCAATGTCTCAACTTCTGAATATACTTTAATACTAGTAAATTGCGGACAGACTCATGACTTCATTCTAGCAGGAAAGGTCAGTAAGAGAAAACATGGAATTCCCAAACTGGATATATTTCCAAAACAGAGAATAACATAGTAAAAAAAACATGGTATTCCCAAACTGATTCCAAAACAGAGAATAACAACCTCAAAGTGGTACAAATACTATTGTGCACAATTCAAGTCTTCAACCAAATCCAGATTTTAATTGGTCAAACTTTGTGTCAAATGATCGTATCGAGGTTTAACTACTAGGCATGCAAGTGTTGTTTCCAATTGATTCCAATTCCGTAACACACTTGCTTGTGTGAGAAATTCTGAATGTACAAGTGATGCCTCCATGGAAGTAGCATATAGATTGATGCAATTTATAGTTCAAGGTCGAGCTAATCTTTCTTCTAAGCATGCTGCTACAGCTACACCACCTAAAAATATGTGCAATGCAAATACAGTATTTCATAGACAAAGAGAACTTCTAGTGGGACAATGGATACTTCATTATCCATCACAACTAACCCGTGTACTGGTCTTGGAAGTACAATGACCTTTCCAGCAAAATAAAGACCCACAAAAGAAAGATAGGTGTTCCTCTCGATTTATTTCTCCTCTCAGGTCTACTATCTAACTCAATGCTAATAAACACTGAGTGTACCCTAAAAAAGCATGGTACGTACAAAAACCATAACATTCACTCAAAACAGAGTACTAGCGTATACCCCCAAAGTGACCGACCGACCAATAAGCCCATGCACAACACGCAATTGCTATTTTCTGTTTTGCAAATGTATTCGCATGAATAAATCTAGTGGCAGCATCAGCAAATCTAACTGAAGCTCCATGGAAGCTAAACAGGTAATCTGATAAAGAAAATATTCTAGTAGTTTGCAGCTTGCATGACACACAGAATACAGCAGCAGTCTGATAAAAATAACACAGGTGATAGAAAAGCAGGCTGTCAATTACCTGCGCTGCCACGGTATGTGACCGCGTGGGGAAGAGCTTGGTGATGCAGGCGGTGTTGAACCCATGCTCCGAGAGCCCAATCGCGGCCCTGAGCCCCGCGCCTCCAGCGCCAACCACGACCGCATCGTAGGTGTGATCCACCACCGTGTAGGACTGCAATTACAGGCACCATACGCTCCAATCAGAACGAGACGCGTTAAATTTCCATCGCAATCTCACCACACACAAATTGCAGAATCGAAAAAAAGCAAAATCAAGCAGCGTCTGATCTGGGAGCGTGTGCTGCGATTCGACCCACAGGCACGACGCTAAATCCTGCTCCAGTCGTCGAACTAGACGATACCGTCACCAAACTATCCCCAGATACTATCTATCCATTTTTTAATAAATAAAACAATACTTCAAACACGACGAGGGGGGGCATCGCCATCACCGCGACCTCGGATCAAGGCATTACGTCACCAGAAGAGCGAAGGAAGAAAAAAAAAAGCGGGCGAGGCCTTAGATGCGACGAATCGGGGCGGGGGGAGGAGGCGAGGGGATACCGAGGTGGTGGAGAAGCGCCTGGACGCGGCGGCGGCGGCGGCCTTGGCCTCCCGGAGGCCCCGCGACACGCGGCTGCGCCACATCTCGCAGATCGGGGCGGCCCCTCGCGCGCGCGGGTGTAGGGTTCGGCTGTGGCGCGGGGGCGGGGTGGAGAGAAGCACGGGAGGGGAGGGGGGGAGAAGGAAGGAAGGCGGCTCCGGTGCGCGGCGCGGCGTGGGGTGGGGTGGTGGGGGTGGCCACTTGGCCCTTTCCTTCCGTGCGTTTTTAGGGGTAGGCGGGCGGCTGCGGGATGGACGGGTTTGCCCTCGCGGTCGCCCCGCTTTTAACCATCCTGCCACTGCTGGCGATGGGGTTTTTCTTTCTCTCCCCCAGCTGTCGTGACTTTTCCTCTGCTTCATTTATTCGTTCCTAGTTCGTTCACGCGTTATGAAACTAAGCCGCATAATCGGGATTGGATCCTCAATTTGCCACGCTAAACCGTGGCACACCACAGACGAATCAGCCACCACGCTTCATATTAGCACTAGAAAAGTTTGATGCGATATCTTATGATGGTTGGGCGTGCGGGTGCGTGACGGCATGCAAATGGTTTCCTAGCTTATTTGGCACGCCAGATGTGTGGCTCGACGGCCGAACACGATATACGATTCCCACATGTTTGTTCCTTGTCCATCTTTCTTTCTTTGTTCGCGGGGATATTCCTAGTTCATCTATCTATCTATGCTTTAAGAAACGAATCCATAAATATGAGTGTGGCGCTAGGAGCGTGTGGCGACATTTAACACGTCTCCGCCTCTCTTTTCTTCGTAACATTTTTGTTGAAGGACTCATCTCGGTGACATGACCATAGAGGTATCAATTCATACCAAGTTTTTTGTTTGCGAGGACATTGATAATTTATTGTGTGCTGCAAAGATATGCAGGGAAAATGCTCGGGAGTACCCACGGGCGCAGCTCCCTGAAATCCCGCCCCCGGAACATGCATGGTGATTTGTACCCACTATATTAGTAGTGTTTGTATGGGAGCGGCGGAATGGCTCCCGAGCGCAGATGGTTTGGAAATCTGAGTTGTACAGTTTGTGTTGGGATCTATGCCGATTAACATTTTTGGCACATATACGATATAGAATACAGTGGTGAATACGTTTGAGGTGGGACATGCCTTACTTTAATTCCCCAGATAAAAATATATCTCCGCCCCGCACCCTCTCTCTTTTCTTCCAGGACATGTTTGGTTGTCTTCTCTAATATTTCCTGCATTGCATACAACTCACTGCTGGGCTTTAGGCGCCCATCACTGTTAGGCATTCCTACAGTAGTGGAACCATCGTGACAGTGAAGAATCATGCCTGCAGCCGCCTCACCATCATCCAAAGAAAATAAACCATCAACAGATAACGCGATCTGATCGATCGAAGATGGCGGCCAGCGACGAACAGGGGTTGGAATCCTCACCGGTTGTACCCTGCTTCCATAACTAGCATCTTTCCTTTAATTATCTCCTCAATTGTGTACCTCCTAGCAAGAACGATGGATTTTACATAGCTATCAAGGAACTCCACCGTAATATTAATGGGGGGTACCTCCTTACCGTGAACCAGGTCATTGTGCAGTTGCCAAATTCACCATATTAGCATAATAACGCGGTCACGAACGTCCTTCGAACATCCATGCAAAATGTGTAGGATCGAAAGTATGTCTAGACGGGGGTGATTAGACTACTTGGCCCAAAAAAACTTATCTTTTTCCTAATTTTAGTTGTAGGCAAGTTTTAGCAATTCTACCAAGTCAAGTAACACCCTACACATGCAAGTCTAAGAGTTGAGCAGAGGAAAGTAAAGACTTTGCATATGAATGTAAAGGAGGGATCGAAGAAATTAAACGCAATGAAGACACGGTGATTTTTGGCATGGTTCCGATGATGGTGCTGTCGTATATCCACGTTGATGGAGACTTCAACCATGGCGGGTCACGGCTGCGCGAGTCCACGGAGGACTCCACCCACAAAGGGTCCACGAAGAAGCAACCTTGTCTATTCCACCATGGCTTATGTCCACTAAGGACTAGCCTCACTCGGGGTAGATCTTCACGAAGTAGGCGATCTCCTCATCCTTACAAACTCCTTGGTTCAACTCCACAAGATCTTGGAGGCTCCCAAGTGATGCATAACCAATCTAGGAGACACCACTCTCCGGAAGGTAATATATGGTGTTGTTGATGATGAAATCCTTGCTCTTGTGCTTCAAATAATAGTCTCTTCAACACTCAGTCACTCTCTCATAGATTTGGCTTTGGTAGGAGAAGGATTGGAGTGGAAAGCAACTTGAGGAGGCTAGAAATCAAGGTTCAAATGGTGGGTTTGGAATGGCTTGATCTCAACACATGAGTATGTGATTCTCTCACAGAAAATGAATGGTGGGAGTGTAGTTTCGTTCTAATGGCTCTCTTAGAGAGTAGGTGGGGGTGGAGGGGTATAAATAGTCTTCACCCAGAATCCAACCGTTACAAGCCTTTTGATTCAACTCGGTGAGACCGACCTGTGTAAAAGATTTGAACGTTTGGGCTTTCCGATGGGACCGAAGTGAGAATCTCGGTGAGACCGATATGTGATGACCTAAGCGAGACTGCCTTCCGGTAATTCCGACCGCTTCAACTCGCTAATTCCGAAGTGAAGCGACAAGGTTACAGAAACTTGGCCAGTGCAAATCAGTGGGACCGATCGTCATCTCGGTGGGACCGAAACTCTAGGGTTTGGCTGTGGCAATGTATAGGATCAACTTGGTGAGTCCGGATGGGAAGTTTTCGATGGGACCCGGTTGGCTTTTTAGGGTTTGGACAGATATGACTAGGAGAAAGTGGTTGAGGGTATTCGAAGCAATAGCATCAAGCACTTGAGCAATTGAGTTATGATCAAAACCTCATCCCTTTTTAATAGTATTGGCTTTCCTATACACTCAATGTGATCTTGGATCACTTAACCAAAAAATGTGGAGTCTTGAAGCTTTGCCAATCCATGTCCTTAGCATTTTGAGGGGTCCACATTCTCATGTCCATGTCATGCCAATCATTGAACTTTTCTGAAATCTATCTTGAATAAGCAGTAGTTCAATGACATATATGTTGTTATGAATTACCGAAATCACCCGGGGATTAGTTGCGCTTTCAAAATGTTAAGTAGGAAGTTCTTGCTCATCTCAACTAGTTGGTCGTCAGCAGGTAGTTGCCATCTAGTCATCATCCTCTCCCAAATACTCCCGGTGTGGTCACAAGAAATCAATGCATGGAAGCTTTCTCGTCCTCTACACCACATGAGGTGCAGGTCGAACATGCGGACAAGTGCCTAGAAGCATTGCAGGCCATGGTAGCAAGGGCACCTGACACTACACTCCAAGCCATGATCTTCAGCTTCTGGGGAACCTTCGACCGCCAGATTAAGTGTTGGAAATATGCCCTAGAGGCAATAATAAAATGGTTGTTATTATATTTCCTGGTTCATGATAATTGTCTATTGTTCATGCTATAATTGTGTTATCCCGAAATCGTAATACATGTGTGAATACATAGACCACAACATGTCCCTAGTGAGCCTCTGGTTGACTAGCTCGTTGATCAACAGATAGTCATGGTTTCCTGACTATGGACATTGGATGTCATTGATAACGGGATCACATCATTAGGAGAATGATGTGATGGACAAGACCCAATCCTAAGCATAGCACAAAGATCATGTAGTTCGTTTGCTAGAGCTTTTCCAAATGTCAAGTATAATTTCCTTAGACCATGAGATTGTGCAACTCCCGGATACCGTAGGAGTGCTTTGGGTGTGCCAAACGTCACAACGTAACTGGGTGGCTATAAAGGTACACTACGGGTATCTCCGAAAGTGTCTGTTGGGTTGGCACGAATCGAGACTGGGATTTGTCACTCCGTATGACGGAGAGGTATCTCTGGGCCCACTCGGTAATGCATCATCATAATGAGCTCAATGTGACCAAGTGTCTGGTCACGGGATCATGCATTACGGTACGAGTAAAGTGACTTGCCGGTAATGAGATTGAACAAGGTATTGGGATACCGACGATCGAATCTCGGGCAAGTAACGTACCGATTGACAAAGGGAATTGTATACGGGATTGATTGAATCCTCGACATCGTGGTTCATCCGATGAGATCATCGTGGAACATGTGGGAGCCGACATGGGTATCCAGATCCCGCTGTTGGTTATTGACCGGAGAGTCGTCTCGGTCATGTCTGCATGTCTCCCGAACCCGTAGGGTCTACACACTTAAGGTTCGGTGACGCTAGGGTTGTAGAGATACTAGTATGCGGTAACCCGAAAGTTGTTCGGAGTCCCGGATGAGATCTCGGACGTCACGAGGAGTTCCAAAATGGTCCGGAGGTGAAGAATTGTATATAGGAAGTCCAGTTTCGGCCATCGGGAAAGTTTCGGGGGTCACCGGTATTGTACCGGGACCACCGGAAGGGTCCCGGGGGTCCACCGGGTGGGGCCACCTATCCCGGAGGGCCCCATGGGCTGAAGTGGGGAAGGGAGCCAGCCCCTGGTGGGCTGGTGCGCCCCCCTTGGGCCTCCCCTGCGCCTAGGGTTGGAAACCCTAGGGGTGGGGGGGCGCCCCACCTGACTTGGGGGGCAAGTTTCCCCCCTTGGCCGCCGCCCCCCTGTAGATGGGATCTCCAGGGCCGGCGCCCCCCCAGGGGGCCTATATAAAGGGTGAGGAGGGAGGGCAGCCGTACCACAGCCCCTGGCGCCTCCCTCTCCCTCCCGTGACACCTCTCCCTCTCGCTGAGCTTGGCAAAGCCCTGCCGAGATCCCCGCTACTTCCACCACCACACCGTCGTGCTGCTGGATCTCCATCAACCTCTCATTCCCCCTTGCTGGATCAAGAAGGAGGATACGTCGCTGCTCCGTACGTGTGTTGAACGCGGAGGTGCCGTCCGTTCGGCGCTCGGTCATCGGTGATTTGGATCACGACGAGTACGACTCCATCAACCCCGTTCACTTGAACGCTTCCGCTCGTGATCTACAAGGGTATGTAGATGCACTCATCTCTCTCGTTGCTAGATGACTCCATAGATTGATCTTGGTGATGCGTAGAAAATTTTAAGTTTCTGCTACGATCCCCAACAGTGGCATCATGAGCTAGGTCTATGCGTAGTTTCTATGCACGAGTAGAACACAAACTTGTTGTGGGCGTAGATGTTGTCAATTTTCTTGCCACTACTAGTCTTATCTTGTTTCGGCGACATTGTGGGATGAAGCGGCCCGGACCGACCTTACACGTACGCTTACGTGAGACAGGTTCCACCGACTGACATGCACTAGTTGCATAAGGTGGCTAGCGGGTGTCTGTCTCTCCCACTTTAGTCGGAATGGATTCGATAAAAAGGGTCCTTATGAAGGGTAAATAGAAATTGGCATATCACGTTGTGGTTTTGGCGTAGGTAAGGATGTGATGAATGATATATGTGATGTATGAGATTGATCATGTTCTTGTAATAGGAATCACAACTTGCATGTCGATGAGTATGACAACCGGCAGGAGCCATAGGAGTTGTCTTTATTTTTTGTATGACCTACATGTCATTGAATAACGCCATGTAAATTACTTTACTTTATTGCTAAACACGTTAGCCATAGAAGTAGAAGTAATCGTTGGCGTGACAACTTCATGAAGACACGATGATGGAGATCATGGTGTCATGCCGGTGACGTAGATGATCATGGCGCCCCGAAGATGGAGATCAAAGGAGCAAAATGATATTGGCCATATCATGTCACTATTTGATTGCATGTGATGTTTATCATGTTTTACATCTTATTTGCTTAGAACGACGGTAGCTTAAATAAGATGACCCCTCACTAAAATTTCAAGAAAAGTGTTCTCCCTAACTGTGCACCGTTGCGAAGGTTCATTGTTTCGAAGCACCACGTGATGATAGGGTGTGATAGATTCTAACGTTCGAATACAACGGGTGTTGACGAGCCTAGCATGTACAGACATGGCCTCGGAACACATGCGAAACACTTAGGTTGACTTGACGAGCCTAGCATGTATAGACATGGCCTCGGAACACGGAAGACCGAAAGGTCGAGCATGAGTCGTATAGAAGATACGATCAACATGAAGATGTTCACCGATGTTGACTAGTCCGTCTCACGTGATGATCGGACACGGCCTAGTTGACTCGGATCATGTTTCACTTAGATGACTAGAGGGATGTCTATCTGGGTGGAAGTTCATTGAATAATTTGATTAGATGAACTTAATTATCATGAACTTAGTCTAAAATCTTTACAATATGTCTTGTAGATCAAATGGCCCACGCTAATGTTGCCCTCAACTTCAACGCGTTCCTAGAGAAAACCAAGCTGAAAGACGATGGCAGCAACTATACGGACTGGGTCCGGAACCTGAGGATCATCCTCATAGCTGCCAAGAAAGATTATGTCCTAGAAGCACCACTAGGTGATGCACCAATCCCAGAGAACCAAGGCGTTATGAACGCTTGGCAATCACGTGCTGATGATTACTCCCTCGTTCAGTGCGGCATGCTTTACAGCTTAGAACCGGGGCTCCAAAAGCGTTTTGAGCAACACGGAGCATATGAGATGTTCGAAGAGCTGAAAATGGTTTTCCAAGCTCATGCCCGGGTCGAGAGATATGAAGTCTCCGACAAGTTCTTCAGTTGTAAGATGGAGGAAAATAGTTCTGTCAGTGAGCACATACTCAGAATGTTTGGGTTACACAACCGCTTGACTCAGCTGGGAGTTAATCTCCCGGATGACGCGATCATTGACAGAATCCTTCAGTCGCTTCCACCGAGCTACAAGAGCTTTGTGATGAACTTCAATATGCAGGGGATGGAATAGACCATTCCTGAGGTATATTCAATGCTGAAATCAGCGGAGGTGGAAATCAAAAAGGAACATCAAGTGTTGATGGTGAATAAAACCACTAAGTTCAAGAAAGGCAAGGGTAAGAAGAACTTCAAGAAGGACGACAAGGGAGTTGCCGCGCCCGGTAAGCCAGTTGCCAGGAAGAAGCCAAAGAATGGACCCAAGCCTGAGACTGAGTGCTTTTATTGCAAGGGAAGTGGTCACTGGAAGCGGAACTGCCCCAAATACTTAGCGGACAAGAAGGCCGGCAACACCAAAGGTATATGTGATATACATGTAATTGATGTGTACCTTACCAGTGTTGGGAATCGTAGCATAATTTAAAATTTTCCTACGCTCACCAAGATGCATCTATGGAGTCTACTAGCAACGAGGGGAAAGGAGTGCATCTACATACCCTTGTAGATCGCGAGCGGAAGCGTTCCAATGAACGTGGATGACGGAGTCGTACTCGCCGTGATCCAAATCACCGATGACCGAGTGCCGAACGTACGGCACCTCCGCGTTCAACACACGTACGGTGCAGCGACGTCTCCTCCTTCTTGATCCAGCAAGGGGGGAGGAGAGGTTGATGGAGATCCAACAGCACGACGGCGTGGTGGTGGATGTAGCGGGTCTCCGGCAGGGCTTCGCCAAGCTTCTGCGAGAGAGAGAGAGAGGTGTTGCAGGGGAGGAGGATGGCGCCCAAGGCTTAGATCTGCTGCCCTCCCTTCCCCCCACTATATATAGGGCCAAGGGAGAGGGGGGCGCAGCCTTGCCCCTTCCTCCAAGGAAGGGTGCGGCCAGGGGGGAGTCCTTCCCCCCCCCCCCCCCAAGGCACCTCGGAGGTGCCTTCCCCCTTTAGGACTCTCCCTTTTTTCTTATCTCTTGCGCATGGGCCTCTTGGGGCTGGTGCCCTTGGCCCATATAGGCCAAGGCGCACCCCTTACAGCCCATGTGGCCCCCCCGGGGCTGGTGGACCCCCTTGGTGGACCCCCGGACCCCTTTCGGCACTCCCGGTACAATACCGATAAAGCGCGAAACCTTTCCGGCGACCAAAATAAGACTTCCCATATATAAATCTTTGCCTCCGGACCATTCCGGAACCTCTCGTGACGTCCGAGATCTCATCCGGGACTCCGAACAACTTTCGGGTTTCCGCATACATATATCTCTACAACCCTAGCGTCACCGGACCTTAAGTGTGTAGACCCTACGGGTTCGGGAGACATGCAGACATGACCGAGACGCCTCTCCGGTCAATAACCAACAGCGGGATCTGGATACCCATGTTGGCTCCCACATGTTCCACGATGATATCATCGGATGAACCACGGTGTCGAGGATTCAATCAATCAGTATGCAATTCCCTTTGTCAATCGGTATGTTACTTGCCCGAGATTCGATCGTCGGTATCCCAATACCTTGTTCAATCTCGTTACCGGCAAGTCTGTTTACTCGTACCGCAATGCATGATCCCATGACTAACGCCTTAGTCACATTGAGCTCATTTATGATGATGCATTACCGAGTGGGCCCAGAGATACCTCTCCGTCACACGGAGTGACAAATCCCAGTCTCGATCCGTGCCAACCCAACAGACACTTTCGGAGATACCCGTAATGCACCTTTATAGTCACCCGGTTACGTTGTGACGTTTGGCACACCCAAAGCACTCCTACGGTATCCGGGAGTTGCACGATCTCATGGTCTAAGGAAAAGATACTTGACATTGGAAAAGCTCTAGCAAACGGAACTACACGATCTTTTATGCTATGCTTAAGTTGGGTCTTGTCCATCACATCATTCTCCTAATGATGTGATCCCGTTATCAATGACATCCAATGTCCATAGTCAGGAAACCATGACTATCTGTTGATCAACGAGCTAGTCAACTAGAGGCTTACTAGGGACAGGTTGTGGTCTATGTATTCACACATGTATTACGATTTCCGGACAATACAATTATAGCATGAATAATAGACAATTACCATGAACAAAGAAATATAATAATAACCATTTATTATTTCCTCTAGGGCATATTTCCAACAGTCTCCCACTTGCACTAGAGTCAATAATCTAGTTACATTGTGATGAATCGAACACCCATTGCGTCCTGGTGTTGATCATGTTTTGCCCTAGGGAGAGGTTTAGTCAACGGATCTGCTACATTCAGGTCCGTATGTACTTTAAAAATATCTATGTCTCCATTTTGAACACTTTCACGAATGGAGTTGAAGCGACGCTTGATATGCCTGGTCTTCCTGTGAAACCTGGGCTCCTTCGCAAGGGCAATAGCTCCAGTGTTGTCACAGAAGAGAGTCATTGGGCCCGACGCATTGGGAATCACCCCTAGGTCAGTAATGAACTCCTTCATCCAGACTGCTTCCTGTGCTGCCTCCGAGGCTGCCATGTATTCCGCTTCACATGTAGATCCCGCCACGACGCTTTGCTTGCAACTGCACCAGCTTACTGCTCCTCCATTCAAAATATACACGTATCCGGTCTGTGACTTCGAGTCATCCAGATCTGTGTCGAAGCTAGCGTCGACGTAACCCTTTACGACGAGCTCTTCGTCACCTCCATAAACGAGAAACATATCCTTAGTCCTCTTCAGGTACTTCAGGATATTCTTGACCGCTGTCCAGTGTTGCTTGCCGGGATTACTTTGGTACCTTCCTACCAAACTTACGGCAAGGTTTACATCAGGTCTGGTACACAGCATGGCATACATAATAGACCCTATGGCCGAGGCATAGGGGATGACACTCATCTCTTCTATATCTTCTGCCGTGGTCGGGCATTGAGCCGTGCTCAATTGCACACCTTGCAATACAGGCAAGAACCCCTTCTTGGACTGATCCATACTGAACTTCTTCAATATTTTGTCAAGGTATGTACTCTGTGAAAGACCAATGAGGCGTCTTGATCTATCTCTATAGATCTTGATGCCTAATATATAAGCAGCTTCTCCAAGGTCCTTCATTGAAAAACACTTCTTCAAATAGGCCTTTATACTTTCCAAGAATTCTATATCATTTCCCATCAATAGTATGTCATCCACATATAATATGAGAAATGCTACAGAGCTCCCACTCACTTTCTTGTAAACACAGGCTTCTCCATAAGTCTGTGTAAACCCAAACGCTTTGATCATCTCATCAAAGCGAATGTTCCAACTCCGAGATGCTTGCACCAGCCCATAGATTGAGCGCTGGAGCTTGCATACTTTGTTAGCATTCTTAGGATTGACAAAACCTTCCGGCTGCATCATATACAACTCTTCCTTAAGGAATGCCGTTTTGACGTCCATCTGCCATATCTCATAATCATAGTATGCGGCGATTGCTAACATGATTCGGACAGACTTCAGCTTCGCTACGGGTGAGAAAGTCTCATCGTAGTCAACCCCTTGAACTTGTCGATAACCCTTAGCGACAAGTCGAGCTTTGTAGATGGTCACATTACCATCCGCGTCCGTCTTCTTCTTAAAGATCCATTTGTTTTCTATGGCTCGCCGCTCATCGGGCAAGTCAGTCAAAGTCCATACTTTGTTTTCATACATGGATTCTATCTCGGATTTCATGGCTTCTAGCCATTTGTCGGAATCCGGGCCCGCCATCGCTTCTTCATAGTTCGAAGGTTCACCGTTGTCTAACAACATGATTTCCAGGACAGGGTTGCCGTACCACTCTGGTGCGGAACGTGTCCTTGTGGACCTACGAAGTTCAGTAACTTGATCCGAAGCTTCATGATCATCATCATTAACTTCCTCCCCAGTCGGTGTAGGCACCACAGGAACATTTTCCCGCACTGCGCTACTTTCCGGTTCGGAAGGGGTGACTATCACCTCATCAAGTTCCACTTTCCTCCCACTCAATTCTTTCGAGAGAAACTCCTTCTCTAGAAAGGACCCGTTCTTGGCAACGAAGATCTTGCCTTCGGATCTGAGGTAGATGGTATACCCAACAGTTTCCTTAGGGTATCCTATGAAGACGCATTTTTCCGATTTGGGTTCGAGCTTTTCAGGTTGAAGTTTCTTGACATAAGCATCGCATCCCCAAACTTTTAGAAACGACAGCTTAGGTTTCTTCCCAAACCATAATTCATACGGTGTCGTCTCAACGGATTTCGACGGAGCCCTATTTAAAGTGAATGCGGCAATCTCTAAAGCATAACCCCAAAATGAGAGCGGTAAATCGGTAAGAGACATCATAGATCGCACCATATCCAATAGAGTGCGATTACGACGTTCGGACACACCATTTCTCTGAGGTGTTCCAGGCGGCGTGAGTTGTGAAACTATTCCACATTTCCTTAAGTGTGCACCAAACTCGTGACTTAAATATTCTCCACCACGATCTGATCGTAGGAATTTTATTCTCCTGTCACGTTGATTCTCAACCTCACTCTGAAATTCCTTGAACTTTTCAAAGGTTTCAGACTTGTGTTTCAATAGGTAGACATATCCATATCTACTTAAATCATCAGTGAGAGTGAGAACATAACGATATCCTCCGCGAGCCTCAACACTCATTGGACCACACACATCGGTATGTATGATTTCCAATAAGTTGGTTGCTCGCTCCATTGTTCCGGAGAACGGAGTCTTGGTCATCTTACCCATGAGGCATGGTTCACACGTGTCAAATGATTCGTAATCAAGAGACTCCAAAAGTCCATCTGCATGGAGCTTCTTCATGCGCTTGACACCAATGTGACCAAGGCGGCAGTGCCATAAGTATGTGGGACTATCGTTATCAACTTTACATCTTTTGGTATTCACACTATGAACATGTGTAACATCACGTTTGAGATTCATCAAAAATAAACCATTGACCAGCGGGGCATGACCATAAAACATCTCTCTCAAATAAATAGAACAACCATTATTCTCGGATTTAAATGAGTAGCCATCTCGAATTAAACGAGATCCAGACACAATGTTCATGCTCAAAGCTGGCACTAAATAACAATTATTGAGGTTTAAAACTAATCCCGTGGGTAGATGCAGAGGTAGCGTGCCGACGGCGATCACATCGACCTTGGAACCATTCCCGATGCGCATCGTCACCTCGTCCTTTGCCAGTCTCCGTTTATTCCGTAGTTCCTGTTTTGAGTTACAAATATGAGCAACCGCACCGGTATCAAATACCCAGGAGCTACTACGAGTACTGGTAAGGTACACATCAATTACTTGTATATCACATATACCTTGGGTGTTGCCGGCCTTCTTCTTGTCCGCTAAATATTTGGGGCAGTTCCGCTTCCAGTGACCACTTCCCTTGCAGTAAAAGCACTCAGTCCCGGGCTTGGGTCCATTCTTTGACTTCTTCCCAGTAACTGGTTTACCGGGCGCGGCAACTCCCTTGCCGTCCTTCTTGAAGTTCTTCTTACCCTTGCCCTTCTTGAACTTGGTGGTTTTATTCACCATCAACACTTGATGTTCTTTTCTGATCTCCCCTTCCGCTGATTTCAGCATTGAATATACCTCGGGAATGGTCTTTTCCATCCCCTGCATATTGTAGTTCATCACAAAGCTCTTGTAGCTTGGTGGAAGCGACTGGAGGATTCTGTCAATGACCGCGTCATCCGGGAGATTAACTCCCAGCTGAGACAAGCGGTTGTGCAACCCAGACATTCTGAGTATGTGTTCACTAACAGAACTGTTCTCCTCCATTTTACAGCTTAAGAACTTGTCGGAGACATCATATCTCTCGACCCGGGCATGAGCTTGGAAAACTAGTTTCAGCTCCTCGAACATCTCATATGCTTCATGTTTCTCAAAACGCTTTTGGAGACCCGGTTCTAAGCTGTAAAGCATGCCGCGCTGAACGAGGGAGTAATCATCAGCACGTGATTGCCAAGCGTTCATAACGTCTTGGTTCTGTGGGATTGGTGCATCACCTAGCGGTGCTTCTAAGACATAATCTATCTTGGCTACTATGAGGATGAGCCTCAGGTTCCGGACCCAGTCCGTATAGTTGCTGCCATCATCTTTCAGCTTGGTTTTCTCTAGGAACGCGTTGAAATTGAGGACAACGTTGGCCATTTGATCTACAAGACATAGTGTAAAGATTTTAGACTAAGTTCATGATAATTGAGTTCATCTAATCAAATTATTTAATGAACTCCCACTCAGATAGACATCCCTCTAGTCATCCAAGTGAAACATGATCCGAGTTCAACTAGGCCGTGTCCGATCATCACGTGAGACGGACTAGTCAAGATCGGTGAACATCTCCATGTTGATCGTATCTTCTATACGACTCATGCTCGACCTTTCGGTCCTCCGTGTTCCGAGGCCATGTCTGTACATGCTAGGCTCGTCAAGTCAACCTAAGTGTATTGCGTGTGTTCCGAGGCCATGTCTGTACATGCTAGGCTCGTCAACACCCGTTGTATTCGAACGTAAGAATCTATCACACCCGATCATCACGTGGTGCTTCGAAACGACGAACCTTCGCAACGGTGCACAGTTAGGGTGAACATTTTCTTGAAATTATTATAAGGGATCATCCTACTTGCTACCGTCGTTCTAAGCAAATAAGATGCAAAAACATGATAAACATCACATGCAATCAAATAGTGACATGATATGGCCAATATCATCATGCTCCTTTGATCTCCATCTTCGGGGCACCATGATCATCTTTGTCACCGGCATGACACCATGATCTCCATCATCATGATCTCCATCATTGTGTCTTCATGAAGTCGTCACGCCAACGATTACTTCTACTTCTATGGCTAACGCGTTTAGCAACAAAGTAAAGTAATTTTCATGGCGTTATTCAATGACACGCAGGTCATGCAAAATAATAAAGACAACTCCTATGGCTCCTGCCGGTTGTCAAACTCATCGACATGCAAGTCGTGATTCCTATTACAAGAATATGATCAATCTCATACATCACATATACCATTCATCACATCTTCTGGCCATATCACATCACATAGCACTTGCTGCAAAAACAAGTTAGACGTCCTCTAATTGTTGTTGCAAGTTTTTACGTGGTTTGTAGGTTTCTAGCAAGAACGTTTCTTACCTACGTATGACCACAACATGATTTGCCAATTTCTATTTACCCTTCATAAGGACCCTTTTCATCGAATCTGTTCCGACTAAAGTAGGAGAGACAGACACCCGCTAGCCACCTTATGCATCTAGTGCATGTTAGTCGGTGGAACCTGTCTCGCGTAAGAGTACGTGTAAGGTCAGTCCGGGCCGCTTCATCCTACAATGCCGCCGAAACAAGAAAAGACTAGTAGCGGCAAGAAGAATTGGCAAACTCAACGCCCACAACTTCTTTGTGTTCTACTCGTACATAGTAACTACGCATAGACCTGGCTCATGATGCCACTGTTGGGAATCGTAGCATAATTTAAAATTTTCCTACGCTCACCAAGATGCATCTATGGAGTCTACTAGCAACGAGGGGAAAGGAGTGCATCTACATACCCTTGTAGATCGCGAGCGGAAGCGTTCCAATGAACGTGGATGACGGAGTCGTACTCGCCGTGATCCAAATCACCGATGACCGAGTGCCGAACGTACGGCACCTCCGCGTTCAACACACGTACGGTGCAGCGACGTCTCCTCCTTCTTGATCCAGCAAGGGGGGAGGAGAGGTTGATGGAGATCCAACAGCACGACGGCGTGGTGGTGGATGTAGCGGGTCTCCGGCAGGGCTTCGCCAAGCTTCTGCGAGAGAGAGAGAGGTGTTGCAGGGGAGGAGGGAGGCGCCCAAGGCTTAGATCTGCTGCCCTCCCTTCCCCCCACTATATATAGGGATAAGGGAGAGGGGGGGCGCAGCCTTGCCCCTTCCTCCAAGGAAGGGTGCGGCCAGGGGGGAGTCCTTCCCCCCCCCCCCAAGGCACCTCGGAGGTGCCTTCCCCCTTTAGGACTCTCCCTTTTTTCTTATCTCTTGCGCATGGGCCTCTTGGGGCTGGTGCCCTTGGCCCATATAGGCCAAGGCGCACCCCTTACAGCCCATGTGCCCCCCCGGGGCTGGTGGACCCCCTTGGTGGACCCCCGGACCCCTTTCGGCACTCCCGGTACAATACCGATAAAGCGCGAAACCTTTCCGGCGACCAAAATAAGACTTCCCATATATAAATCTTTGCCTCCGGACCATTCCGGAACCTCTCGTGACGTCCGGGATCTCATCCGGGACTCCGAACAACTTTCGGGTTTCCACATACATATATCTCTACAACCCTAGCGTCACCGGACCTTAAGTGTGTAGACCCTACGGGTTCGGGAGACATGCAGACATGACCGAGACGCCTCTCCGGTCAATAACCAACAGCGGGATCTGGATACCCATGTTGGCTCCCACATGTTCCACGATGATATCATCGGATGAACCACGGTGTCGAGGATTCAATCAATCCGTATGCAATTCCCTTTGTCAATCGGTATGTTACTTGCCCGAGATTCGATCGTCGGTATCCCAATACCTTGTTCAATCTCGTTACCGGCAAGTCTCTTTACTCGTACCGCAATGCATGATCCCGTGACTAACGCCTTAGTCACATTGAGCTCATTTATGATGATGCATTACCGAGTGGGCCCAGAGATACCTCTCCGTCACACGGAGTGACAAATCCCAGTCTCGATCCGTGCCAACCCAACAGACACTTTCGGAGATACCCGTAATGCACCTTTATAGTCACCCGATTACGTTGTGACGTTTGGCACACCCAAAGCACTCCTACGGTATCCGGGAGTTGCACGATCTCATGGTCTAAGGAAAAGATACTTGACATTGGAAAAGCTCTAGCAAACGAAACTACACGATCTTTTATGCTATGCTTAAGTTGGGTCTTGTCCATCACATCATTCTCCTAATGATGTGATCCCGTTATCAATGACATCCAATGTCCATAGTCAGGAAACCATGACTATCTGTTGATCAACGAGCTAGTCAACTAGAGGCTTACTAGGGACAGGTTGTGGTCTATGTATTCACACATGTATTACGATTTCCGGACAATACAATTATAGCATGAATAATAGACAATTACCATGAACAAAGAAATATAATAATAACCATTTATTATTGCCTCTAGGGCATATTTCCAACAACCAGTACTCGTAGTAGCTCCTGGGTATTTGATACCGGTGCGGTTGCTCATATTTGTAACTCAAAACAGGAGCTGCGGAATAAGCGGAGACTGGCGAAGGACGAGGTGACGATGCGCGTCGGGAATGGTTCCAAGGTCGATGTGATCGCCGTCGGCACGCTACCTCTGCATTTACCTACGGGATTAGTTTTAAACCTCAATGATTGTTATTTAGTGCCAGCTTTGAGCATGAACATTGTATCTGGATCTCGTTTAATGCGAGATGGCTACTCATTTAAATCCGAGAATAATGGTTGTTCTATTTATATGAGAGATATGTTTTATGGTCATGCCCCGCTCGTCAATGGTTTATTCTTAATGAATCTCGAACATGATGTTACACATATTCATAGTGTGAATACCAAAAGATGTAAAATTAATAACGATAGTCCCAAATACTTGTGGCACTGCCGCCTTGGTCACATTGGTGTCAAGCGCATGAAGAAGCTCCATGCTGATGGACTTTTGGAGTCTCTTTATTACGAATCATTTGACACGTGCGAACCATGCCTCATGGGTAAGATGACCAAGACTCCGTTCTCCGGAACAATGGAGCGAGCAACCAACTTATTGGAAATCATACATACTGATGTGTGCGGTCCAATGAGTGTTGAGGCTCGCGGTGGCTATCGTTATGTTCTCACTCTCACTGATGACTTGAGTAGATATGGGTATGTCTACCTAATGAAACACAAGTCTGAGACCTTTGAAAAGTTCAAGGAATTTCAGAGTGAGGTTGAGAATCAACGTGACAGAAAAATAAAGTTCTTACGATCAGATCGTGGAGGGGAATATTTGAGTCACGAATTTGGCACACACTTAAGGAAATGTGGAATAGTTTCACAACTCACGCCGCATGGAACACCTCAGCGAAATGGTGTGTCCGAACGTCGTAATCGTACTCTATTGGATATGGTGCGATCTATGATGTCTCTTACCGATCTACCGCTCTCATTTTGGGGCTATGCTTTAGAGACTACCGCATTCACTTTAAATAGGGCTCCGTCGAAATCCGTTGAGACGACACCGTATGAATTATGGTTTGGCAAGAAACCTAAGCTGTCGTTTCTAAAAGTTTGGGGATGCGATGCTTATGTCAAGAAACTTCAACCTGAAAAGCTCGAACCGCATGGAAATGTGGAATAGTTTCACAACTCACGCCGCATGGAACACCTCAGCGAAATGGTGTGTCCGAACGTCGTAATCGTACTCTATTGGATATGGTGCGATCTATGATGTCTCTTACCGATCTACCGCTCTCATTTTGGGGCTATGCTTTAGAGACTACCGCATTCACTTTAAATAGGGCTCCGTCGAAATCCGTTGAGACGACACCGTATGAATTATGGTTTGGCAAGAAACCTAAGCTGTCGTTTCTAAAAGTTTGGGGATGCGATGCTTATGTCAAGAAACTTCAACCTGAAAAGCTCGAACCCAAGTCGGAAAAATGCGTCTTCATAGGATACCCTAAGGAAACCATTGGGTATACCTTCTACCTCAGATCCGAAGGCAAGATCTTTATTGCCAAGAACGGGTCCTTTCTGGAGAAAGAGTTTCTCTCGAAAGAAGTAAGTGGGAGGAAACTGGAACTTGATGAAGTACTACCTCTTGAACCGGTAAGTAGCGCAGCTCAGGAAGATGTTCCTGTGGTGCCTGCACTGACTAGAGAGGAAGCTAATGATGATGATCAAAGTACTTCGGATCAAGTTACTACTGAACTTTGTAGGTCCACAAGGACACGTTCCGCGCCAGAGTGGTACGACAACCCTGTCTTGGAAATCATGTTGTTAGACAACGGTAAACCTTCGAACTATGAAGAAGCAATGGCGGGCCCAGATTCCGACAAATGGCTAGAAGCCATGAAATCCGAGATAGGATCCATGTATGAAAACAAAGTGTGGACTTTGACTGACTTGCCCGATGATCGGCGAGCCATAGAAAACAAATGGATCTTTAAGAAGAAGACGGACGCGGATGGTAATGTTACCATCTATAAAGCTCAACTTGTCGCTAAGGGTTATCGACAAGTTCAAGGGGTTGACTACGATGAGACTTTCTCACCCGTAGCGAAGCTGAAGTCCGTCCGAATCATGTTAGCAATTGCCGCATTCTATGATTATTTGATATGGCAAATGGACGTCAAAACGGCATTCCTTAACGGCTTTCTTAAGGAAGAATTGTATATGATGCTGCGGGAAGGTTTTGTCGATCCTAAGAATGCTAACAAGGTGTGCAAGCTCCAGCGCTCCATCTATGGGCTGGTGCAAGCATCTCGGAGTTGGAACATTCGATTTGATGAGATGATCAAAGCGTTTGGGTTTACGCAGACTTATGGAGAAGCCTGTGTTTACAAGAAAGTGAGTGGGAGCTCTGTAGCATTTCTCATATTATATGTGGATGACATACTATTGATGGGAAATGATATAGAATTCTTGAAAGTATAAAGGCCTACTTGAACAAGTGTTTTTCAATGAAGGACCTTGGAGAAGCTGCTTATATATTAGGCATCAAGATCTATAGAGATAGATCAAGACGCCTCATTGGTCTTTCACAAAGTACGTACCTTGACAAGATATTGAAGAAGTTCAATATGGATCAGTCCAAGAAGGGGTTCTTGCCTGTATTGCAAGGTGTGCAATTGAGCACGGCTCAATGCCCGACCACGGCAGAAGATAGAGAAAAGATGAGTGTCATCCCCTATGCCTCGGCCATAGGGTCTATTATGTATGCCATGCTGTGTACCAGACCTGATGTAAACCTTGCCGTAGGTTTGGTAGGAAGGTACCAAAGTAATCCCGGCATGGAACACTGGACAGCGGTCAAGAATATCTTGAAGTACCTGAAGAGGACTAAGGATATGTTTCTCGTTTATGGAGGTGATGAAGAGCTCGTCGTAAGGGGTTACGTCGACGCTAGCTTCGACACAGATCTGGATGACTCTAAGTCACAAACCGGATACGTGTATATTTTGAATGGTGGGGCAGTAAGCTGGTGCAGTTGCAAGCAAAGCGTTGTGGTGGGATCTACATGTGAAGAGGAATACATGGCGGCCTCAGAGGCAGCACAAGAAGCAATCTGGGTGAAGGAGTTCATTACCGACCTAGGGGTGATTCCCAATGCGTCAGGCCCGATGACTCTCTTCTGTGACAACACTAGAGCTATTGCCCTTGCCAAGGAGCCCAGGTTTCACAGGAAGACCAGGCATATCAAGCGTCGCTTCAACTCCATTCGTGAAAGTGTTCAAAATGGAGACATAGATATTTGCAAAGTACATACGGACCTGAATGTAGCAGATCCGTTGACTAAACCTCTCCCTAGAGCAAAACATGATCAACACCAGAACTCTATGGGTGTTCAATTCATCACAATGTAACTAGATTATTGACTCTAGTGCAAGTGGGAGACTGTTGGAAATATGCCCTAGAGGCAATAATAAAATGGTTGTTATTATATTTCCTGGTTCATGATAATTGTCTATTGTTCATGCTATAATTGTGTTATCCCGAAATCATAATACATGTGTGAATACATAGACCACAACATGTCCCTAGTGAGCCTCTAGTTGACTAGCTCGTTGATCAACAGATAGTCATGGTTTCCTGACTATGGACATTGGATGTCATTGATAACGGGATCACATCATTAGGAGAATGATGTGATGGACAAGACCCAATCCTAAGCATAGCACAAAGATCGTGTAGTTCGTTTGCTAGAGCTTTTCCAAATGTCAAATATCATTTCCTTAGACCATGAGATTGTGAAACTCCCGGATACCGTAGGAGTGCTTTGGGTGTGCCAAACGTCACAACGTAACTGGGTGGCTATAAAGGTACACTACGGGTATCTCTGAAAGTGTCTGTTGGGTTGGCACGAATCGAGACTGGGATTTGTCACTCCGTATGACGGAGAGGTATCTCTGGGCCCACTCGGTAATGCATCATCATAATGAGCTCAATGTGACCAAGTGTCTGGTCACGGGATCATGCATTACGGTACGAGTAAAGTGACTTGCCGGTAACAAGATTGAACAAGGTATTGGGATACCGACGATCCAATCTCGGGCAAGTAACGTACCGATTGACAAAGGGAATTGTATACGGGATTGATTGAATCCTCGACATTGTGGTTCATCCGATGAGATCATCGTGGAACATGTGGGAGCCGACATGGGTATCCAGATCCCGCTGTTGGTTATTGACCGGAGAGTCGTCTCGGTCATGTCTGCATGTCTCCCGAACCCGTAGGGTCTACACACTTAAGGTTCGGTGACGCTAGGGTTGTAGAGATGCTAGTATGCGGTAACCCGAAAGTTGTTCGGAGTCCCGGACGAGATCCCGGATGTCACGAGGAGTTCCGGAATGGTCCGGAGGTGAAGAATTGTATATAGGAAGTCCAGTTTCGGCCATCGGGAAAGTTTCGGGGGTCACCGGTATTGTACCGGGACCACCGGAAGGTACCCGGGGGTCCACCGGGTGGGGCCACCTATCCCGGAGGGCCCCATGGGATGAAGTGGGGAAGGGAGCCAGCCCCTGGTGGGCTGGTGCGCCCCCCTTGGGCCTCCCCTGCGCCTAGGGTTGGAAACCCTAGGGGTGGGGGTGTTGGAAATATGCCCTAGAGGCAATAATAAATAGATTATTATTATATTTCCTTGTTCATGATAATCTTTTATTATCCATGCTAGAATTGTATTGATAGGAAACTCAGATACATGTGTGGATACATAGACAACACCATGTCCCTAGTAAGCCTCTAGTTGACTAGCTCGTTGATCAATAGATGGTTACGGTTTCCTGACCATGGACATTGGATGTCGTTGATAACGGGATCATATCATTAGGAGAATGATGTGATGGACAAGACCCAATCCTAAGCCTAGCACAAGATCGTGTAGTTCGTTTGCTCAGAGCTTTTCTAATGTCAAGTATCATTTCCTTAGACCATGAGATTGTGCAACTCCCGGATACCGTAGGAATGCTTTGGGTGTACCAAACGTCACAACGTAACTGGGTGGCTATAAAGGTGCACTAAAGGTATCTCCGAAAGTGTCTGTTGGGTTGGCACGAATCGAGACTGGGATTTGTCACTCCGTGTAAATGGAGAGGTATCTCTGGGCCCACTCGGTAGGACATCATCATAATGTGCACAATGTGACCAAGGAGTTGATCACGGGATGATGTGTTACGGAACGAGTAAAGAGACTTGCCGGTAACGAGATTGAACAAGGTATCGGGATACCGACGATCGAATCTCGGGCAAGTAACATAGCGATAGACAAAGGGAATTGAATACGGGATTGATTGAATCCCCGACATCGTGGTTCATCCGATGAGATCATCGTGGAACATGTGGGAGCCAACATGGGTATCCAGATCCCGCTGTTGGTTATTGACCGGAGAACGTCTCGGTCATGTCTGCATGGTTCCCGAACCCGTAGGGTCTACACAGTTAAGGTTCGATGACGCTAGGGTTATAGGGAATAGATATACGTGGTTACCGAATGTTGTTCGAAGTCCCGGATGAGATCCCGGACGTCACGAGGAGTTCCGGAATGGTCCGGAGGTAAAGATTTATATATGGGAAGTCCTGTTTTGGTCACCGGAAAAGTTTCGGGTGATATCGGTAATGTACCGGGACCACCGGGAGGGTCCCGGGGGTCCACCAAGTGGGGCCACCAGCCCCAGAAGGCTGCGTGGGCCAAGTGTGGGAGGGGACCAGCCCCAGGTGGGCTGGTGCGCCCCCCCACCAAGGCCCAAGGCGCATGGGAGAGTGGGAGGGGGCAAACCCTAGGTCCAGATGGGCCTTAAGGCCCACCCTAGTGGCGCCCCCCCTCTCCTCCCCTTGGCCGCCCCCCTAGATGGGATCTAGGGCTGGCCACCACCCCTTGGGGTGGGAACCCTAGAGGGGGCGCAGCCCCCTCCCCCCTATATATAGTTGAGGTCTAGGGCTGCCCAACACATGAGTTTTCCGGTCTCTCTTGGCGCAGCCCTACCTCTCTCCCTCCTCCTCTCCCGCGGTGCTTGGCGAAGCCCTGCGGGATTGCCACGCTCCTCCATCACCACCACGCCGTCGTGCTGCTGCTGGATGGAGTCTTCCCCAACCTCTCCCTCTCTCCTTGCTGGATCAAGGCGTGGGAGACGTCACCGGGCTGCACGTGTGTTGAACGCGGAGGCGCCGTGCTTCGGTGCTTAGATCGGAATCAACCGCGATCTGAATCGCTACGAGTACGACTCCTTCATCCGCGTTCTTGCAACGCTTCTGCATCGCGATCTACAAGGGTATGTAGATGCACTCCCCTTCCCCTCGTTGCTAGATTACTCCATAGATTGATCTTGGTGATGCGTAGAAAATTTTGAATTTCTGCTACGTCCCCCAACAGGGGGGGGGGGGGGCGCCCCACCTGACTTGGGGGGCAAGTTTCCCCCCCTTGGCCGCCGGCCCCCCTGTAGATGGGATCTCCAGGGCCGCCCCCCAGGGGGCCTATATAAAGGGGGGAGGGAGGGCAGCCGTACCACAGCCCCTGACGCCTCCCTCTCCCTCCCGTGACACCTCTCCCTCTCGCTGAGCTTGGCGAAGCCCTGCCGAGATCCCCGCTACTTCCACCACCACACCATCGTGCTGCTGGATCTCCATCAACCTCTCCTTCCCCCTTGCTGGATCAAGAAGGAGGAGACGTCGCTGCTCCGTACGTGTGTTGAACGCGGAGGTGCCGTCCGTTCGGCGCTCGGTCATCGGTGATTTGGATCACGACGAGTACGACTCCATCAACCCTGTTCACTTGAACGCTTCCGCTCGCGATCTACAAGGGTATGTAGATGCACTCATCTCTCTCGTTGCTAGATGACTCCATAGATTGATCTTGGTGATGCGTAGAAAATTTTAAATTTCTGCTACGATCCCCAACATTAAGTTCCAAATGGCCCGATCCCCTCCTGGGGTCGAGCTTGAGGCCCCAGCCGCGAACAAATCATTTTGAGGACCTGCCACGAGTCGATATGCACTCTTGACAGAAAAGTGCACACGCTTCTTCGGGAAACCGCGCAAAGAAATCCTCCCGCTGTCTCGGTGAAGTGCGACTTTTACAATTTCGCGCGCATCCATGGGCCAGAGGTGGTCCTGAAGACGATGAACATCTCAAGCACCATTTTGACCCAAAAAATATGAGACCCAATTAAACCCGCGGTTCCGTGTAGGTGTCACCGGCTTGAAGGGCGGGACCCTAGGAATCCATGGATGTCTCCATGTTGTAATGGAAGAGCAACCCCACACTCTCCAAATTATACTTTTCTTAATTAACAAGTTCAAGTCCGTACTCAATACCTTTCCATACTGCTGATGAGTTACCAGAAAACACCGTGCCTAGAAGATTGCAATTGGGGAAATATTTTGCCTTCAACAAGCGTGCACACAAACTGTTCGCTGACTCGAGTATTCTCCAAGCTTGCTTAGCTAGAAGAGCTTGGTTAAAGGCACACATATCTCGGAACCCCATACCCCCTTTGGACTCTGGTAGTCTCATCTTATCCCAGCTCAACCAGGCCATCTTTCTTTTCCCATTCTCCACTTCCCACCAATATTGGCGTATGAGCCGAGTAAGATCATCACAAACTGAGGCTAGTAGCCAGAATATACTCATCACATATGTGAGAATGGCTTGAGCTACTGCTTTAATCAGGAGTTGCTTACTTTGACTTGACATGTAACATTCACACCAATCCACTAGTCTCTTAGTTAAAAGCTGAAGTTACTTAAAACCTACCTAATAATAAAGGGGCTATTGCTTCTGCTTTAATCAGGAGTTGCTTACTTTGACTTGACATGTAACATTCACACCAATCCACTAGTCTCTTAGTTAAAAGCTGAAGTTACTTAAAACCTACCTAATAATAAAGGGGCTATTGCTTCTGGCGGCACGTCATCGAAATTGCCCCTAAAGTTACAAAATATTACCAACATATGCCACCTATAAGTGAAAAAAATGTTTCACACAGGAGAATCCCCGCATGGGCCGGCCCAGTAGAAACCTTCTACACTGCGCTCTACGCGCTAGGAGAAGACACAGGGAACCTGTTTGGGCCGGCCCATGTCCGGGCAGCCTGTTTTAAGATTTCATTTTTATTTTTTGTTTTGCTTTTTCGTCTTCATTTTTCTACTTTAAGTAACTTGGGACTTAAAAAAGTTCTGAAAATAAAAAATGATAATTTTTAAATAAAACATTTAATAATTCATAAATGTTTGTGGATTCAGAAAATGTTCATGATTTTAAAAAAATGTTCGCATATTCAAAAAAGTTCGCAATTTTTTAAAATAAATGTTTGGTAAATCAGAAAATGTTCATGATTATTTTAAAAAGTTCATGTATTAATTTTTTAATGAAATGAACAAAACTTCGCCAATTCAAAAAATGTTCATGAATTGAAAAATATCCTGAAAATTCAAAAACTGTTTTGACTTATAAAATATTTTATTTACTCATAAAATGTTTGCTGATTCGAAAAATGATCATGCATTTCTAAAAATGTTGGCTAAATAAAAAATGTTCCTGAATTTCAAAAATTGTTCCACCAATTTCCAAAAATTGTTCGTCGATTCTAGAAATGTTCGCCTATTCAAAAACTATGTTTAGAAACATGTTCACAATTTTCAAAAATGTTTGCAAATATTATAAAATGTTCATGAATTCAAACAATGCTCATGATTTTAGATAATGTTTAAAAATCTGTAAAAATGTTCATGATTTCATATATGTTCACGAGTTTCACAAAATGTTCATGATTAAAAAGTTTTTAACGGTTTCACGAAAATGAGAGTGATAGTGTATCTGAATGATGCAACGAAATATGGTCATGGTCATTGGAGATTATGATTTATTTCTCCTGTTGCAACACGTGAGCCGTTTTGCTAGTAAAACTAATATGATGTGCAGTAAATAAAAACAAAGGCAGTATGAAAACATGACAATGCAAAAGTTTATATTACTCGAATTTGCTAATAATCCACGGAAGCTTAAATTGGATGTACATATACCCCCAGCGTCGAGGTTGTGTAAAAGTTCTTAATATTAATTAATAAGTACATACATTTTTAAGTTTCACAAAGTAGAACAAAAATATGATAAAGTACATGAAATTTGGGCCACGCCAGGCGTCGGCCCGCAGATAAATAGAAAACATCCGCCGCCTCGTAGGGTGTTGGATGGACGCGGGCGCCATCCGATCTACCCATCCACGAGGGCCATCTCCCTTTTGCAAGAGTGGTGTTGCAGAACAAGCCCTGTATCAAGATGCTTGTTGCAAAACGTCGGAACCGCTATTTACCTTTCTAAAACACGGTCTGTGTTGCAGAACTTTTTTTTTAAATAAGGTTTTGTTGCATTTTTTTTTACAATAGAGGTATGTCAAAAAAAAATTGTCTTCACTTTTTTTGCAACATAGCTTATGTTTCGGGAGAAACTTCTGCAACATCTG
Organism: Aegilops tauschii subsp. strangulata; assembly: GCF_002575655.3. NCBI lineage: Eukaryota > Viridiplantae > Streptophyta > Magnoliopsida > Poales > Poaceae > Aegilops > Aegilops tauschii. The sequence goes on from NC_053039.3 coordinate 496,321,764, forward strand.
CAACATAGATGAGGAGTCAGGAGCACATGTCACGTGGGACACATGTAGTACGAGCGAACAGGGGTGGTGTTGCAGATTTTTTTCGTCTTCATCTTTTTGTAACACAGATGATTTTGCGGAAGGACTTTTGCAACATGGGTGGTGTTGCAGAATTTTTTACAACATAGGTCTAGTTACAAATTTTCATTTTTTGCAACAAAGGTCTTGTTACAGTTTTTTTCCTTGCAACAGAGGTCCTGTTGCAGAAATTTTTGTGACAAGTCTCGTTGCAGAAGTCATGAAATTTACAGGATTTTTTCTCAACGAAGCCCTTGTTGCTGCAACAGAGGTCTTGTTGCAAAAATTTATAGTCTTTTTACAACCGATGCCCATGTGAGCCGAGGCCTTGCAACTGTTCCCGAGTGAGATGGGAGCAATAGGATTGTGAATTTGTGATGTTTCTGGGAAGGAAAGGTGGACAACGAGCGGGGCCACATGGACACGTGGTAGACGATTGAGGCGGTTGACGCTTTGGAGCAATCCGCCGGTAGATGCTAATCATTTCCCATGAAATTTGCAGGAGACTTCGTGCTTGCCTCTTTTTTAACACTTGTGCTTGCCTCATACTAGAATACATATTTACTCCGTGTTCATGTTAGTATCCGAATCGTATTCTAGAAAAAAGTTGTTAGTATTCGTATCCGTATCCATATCCATATCCATGTAACCGTCGATATGAAATACGGAGTAGTATATGGGGTTGAGTACTTGAGTAGAAGTAGGATTCGTGTTAGTACGGCAGGTTCAGCGTGTCCTATTCCTAGTCCAACACAAGATCCCTGCATCGATCGCCTATAAACATACGGCGTACGTCTGTTCTCGAGGAAGCACAGCAACAGTACACGAGTTCATTCGATTTCGATCAGCCAAGACGACAAAGGCGAAGGCGAACAGCCGGGAGTTGACGGCGGCCATGGAGGACTGGGTCTTTCTCGGCGAGGGCGGCAGCGACGCCGAGAGCGTGGGCTTCATGGACGTCGGCGACGACGACAAGGACAGCGAGTCGAGCTTCGCCATGGTGCAGCTCGGCCGAAGCCATGCCAAGGCTGACGGCGGCAAGAAGCAAGACGAGGAGGAGGACGACGATTACTTCGACCTCAACCTGCCGGCCCTCGCAGGCAGCAAGGCCGTCTTCGGCGCCAACGGGGATTGCTTCGATCTCGATCTGGCGGCTAGCATCCTATGCATGGGCAGCGTTGGGTATGACGCCGGGAGCTACGGTGCCGAGACCGAGGACCACGTTGACACGGCAGAGTTGATCAAGTACGACGACATTGACACCGGCAGCTCTAACTTGTGGGAGAGCGAGTACGACGAGGACGATGAGCACCCTGACACGGCGGGGACCGACGAACCGCGCAAACCCTACATTGATCCCTTATGGCTGGCCGTATTGGACGATTTTATGAAAGATTCAGCAGAGCAGCGCCGCTTGGCAGCCATGGCACCACCACCATGGCGCCAAGTGCGGCCACCTGGTGCACCCCACCTCTTCTTCCCCCAATCGAGCCGCTCGACTTTCTCCTCCGACACGGAGGAGAGCGACCGTGATAGTATTATCTCATAGTTGGTCAAGCATGACGACGAGGACGATAAGCACTCTGACGTGGTGGGGACCGACGAACCGCGCAAACCCTACATTGATCCCTTGTGGCAGGCCGCCTTGGACGATTTTATGAAAGATTCAGCACAACAACGCCGTTTGGCAGCCATGGCACCGCCACCATGGCGCCAGGTGCGCCCCCCTGGTGCACCCCACCTCTTCTTCCCTCAGCCGAGCCACTCAACTTACTCCTCCGACGAGGAGGAGAGCGACCGCGATAGTGCTATCTCAGAGTTGGTCAAGTACGACGACGAGGAGGATAAGCGCTCTGACGCGGCAGGGACCGACGAACCACGCAAACCCTACATTGATCCCTTATGGCAGGCCGCCTTGGACGATTTTATGGAAGATTCAGCACAACAGCGCCGCTTGGCAGCCACGGCACCGCCACCATGGCGCCAGGTGCAACCCCATGGTGCGCCCCACCTCTTCTTCTCCCAGCCGAGCCACTCGACTTACTCTTCTGACGCGGAGGAGAGCGGCCGCGATAGTGCTATCTCAGAGTTCGTCAACATAGCGATGACAAGAGCAAATGCGCTAACCCTGTTCGACGCAATGGAATCGTTGTTGGAGCTTCCGTTCTACGATCTGAGCAGATCCGACTGGAAGGCCGCCCTTGACAAGGCCAGGGAGGAAATTGCTGCGCGGCAGCGCCGCCGCGGCCCCCTGTTGCGCCCCGTCTCTTCTTCATCCAGCAGAGCCAGTCGACCTAGCTCATACACAATGCCACACAACTTCTAGATTTTGATTAAAATTGAAATGTATACTCCATTGTCAATGCCGTATGTTGCCATCTTATCCAGCTGTGCATCTGCTAGGGCTTTATTACAGTCTTCTATGATTGTTGGCATTGTATTGGTGATTGACTAGTGTTTATCTTCTGAAATATATATGTTACAATAAGGACATATTGCAACACCTATTGCGTTCGTTGCAATAGGCCATTTTCCTAGTGGTCTTAAATGCAACACATAATCACGTCCCCCCTATTCCATTCCATCCACGAACATTTGAGTTATCCACAAGCAAGCACGCCATCGTATTTATCCCGAGCCACACGAAACATCACATATCGCTTGATGTGTAAGTACGTCTTGTGTGGATACATGCAGACGGATCGCGCAATGGATCTGGTCAAGTGCTCTTTGATATACTGTAATAAGCATGCACGTGTCCTGCTAGTGGTGCACGAACCTGCTCAAAACAGATGTATGCCACGGATGCATCTTCCGTTCTCTCTTTTATCTACTACTTCTCTACTCTATATCTATATATACTACTTAAAAAGAACGTAACGTTTCCGTTTCACCTTTCTTCCCATCATCCGTTCGTCCAACATTTCCTGTATAATAATTAATCTTTACATCTTTACCTACTAATAAAGCGGCTATCGCTTCTGGTCGTCCGTCATTAAAATTACCCTTCGAGTTGGTAAAAATTACCCACCAATGCCCCCGGTAAGTGGAAAAACGATTCAACTTTTCGGACAAAAATCACCGCCTCCTTCGTTGCTTTATAGGGACGCGACGTACAATAGTCACAGAACGGCGAGCAGCCTATCCCTCCTCTAGCGCCGAGACCTGGGTTTGATCCCCAGTGTCCAAAATTTTTAGCTTTCTTTTCTCAAGCATGTCGTACCCATGTATGTGTTCATCGGCCGGCCCATGTGCGGGGCTTCACTCCCCTGTTTTTTTTCATTTTACTTTTTTGTCTTTTCTTTTCTCATTCTTTTTTCTTTCTTCTTTCTTATTTATTCTTTAAATTACTTGGGGATTTTAATATTCTAAAAGTTGCGAGTTTAAAAAAATGTTTGAGAAATCTAAAAATACGTGAATACAAAATTGTTAGAAAATCGTAAATTTTTTGCAGATTTAAAAATGTTGGTGGTTTTGTAAAACTGTTCGCAAAATTATAAAAAAAATCACGATGTGGAAAAAATGGTCAGGAAATAAAATCATGTTCATGATTTTGAAAAAGTGATCGTGTATTCAAAACATATTCGGGAATCTGAAAAAAAATGTCCATGACATTTTCGAATATGTTCACAAAAATAAAAATAAAAATTTGTTTTCAAAATTTGTTCCCCAATTTTTTAAAAAAGTTCATCGATTCAAAAAATGTTTGTTGAGACAAAAAAATTAATGAATTCGAAACTGGTTCATACATTTAAAAAGATTGTAAACAAAACTAATGTTCATGATTTTTTTTGAGAAAATCAATTTTTTTTTAAAAAAAGTTTGTCGATTTGAAAAACTGTTCACTGGTTTATGTCTAGGATTTGATTAGTTTTTTGAAAGTCTTTATATGTCTTGGCGTTGGGAGTAGTTCGTGCTCAATTAGATTTGCTTTTAAAGTTTTAAACGTTCCCTTGTGCAACATAATTAAAAGTGTGACATGCACTAGCCAACTCATAGCCTTGGGATTTACCGCGTCGAATGCATTATGATCACGTGGACATCACGACCATCATCGGCTAGGGTGAGAAAGAAAATAAATGACAACATGGTGAGCCACTGTGTTAAAATAGAGTACGCTCATATATCAGGATATTTAGTCATACTTATTTGGTTAGCTATAATTTTTTGTCTCCCGTTGCAACGCACGGGCATATTTGCTAGTAATAATAAAGCAAATTGGGTTTCTTTCGTCCGTCATGGCATTTTTCAGAAAAGTCTATTTCGGAGAATTCAACCCGCAGTCCTGTTTTAAGTTAAAACGAATCATTATTTTCGTATTTTACACAAAAGTCCCTGTCTTTTCTTGAAATCAACCCGCCGTCCGTATTTAAGTCACACCCGAACCGTTATTTTACATTTTTTGAAACCCCCCCTGATGTTTTAGGTAATTCATCCGCGTATCATATTTAAGTCAAACAAATGCTTTTTAAAACCATCCATATCTTTTAAACCGTAACTCCGATTTGAACCTGTTATATATGAAATTTTATTAGAAAAATATGTAGAATATGAATATGAGATTATTTTTACCTGTTAAGTATTTCTAAATATTATTTTGGAATATATTTGAGTCAAACCAAATGATTTTCTAAATTATCTGTATCTTTTAAACCGTAACTTCGATTTTAACATATTATATATGAAATTTTATTAGAAAAATGTGTGGAATCTAAATATGATGTTAATTTTACCTGTTAAATATTTTTAAAATATTGTTATGGAAGCAAACTTATAATTTATAGCGCAAGATTCGTTTTTCTCATACCGGCGGCGATCCGGATTGCAAATAAACACCCCGGAAAAGAAAACATCGATAACTACACATGCATACCTCTGAAAAATGTCGCAGGGAAAACAACAGATTTCTCATCGCGAAAGTGAGAGAAAGCGAGCGAGCGCGAGAGAGAGAGAGAGAAGAGAGAGAGAGAGAGGGAGAGAGAGAGAGGAGAGGGAGGAGAGAGGGAGAGAAAGAGGCCTTAGAATTAACCATATTCAACACACGTTTTTTGTTGTTTTGTGTGAACACCGAGGCCATCGCCGGCATTGGGAACAAGGTTTCAACCTGCACAACGGTTGAGCCTAGGCATGTGCAACTCATGGCTTCAAGCAGTGGACGAAAACCATATAGTTGTCCATATGAAAGAGCGGGTTCCCTATCACTTACATGAACGTAAATGGAAGAAGTTAGTCAGGCATCGCCCAACATGTACACTAGCAAAATAGTGACTCACTATCCAAGAGATGCATCGATGGGTTATAATTAAATTATTATAGTAGTATCATGGATTCGTCAATGTCGTTTTTGCATTTTCAGTGTTATTTGCCCGGTTGTGCGACTTAGCGCAGATGGCTTTGGGATATCTTGACTTCAATTGAGAATAATGGTGACTCAAGTTGTGTGACTATTAGGTTGGGGGTAGGATATTGTCATACATTTTCAGATAGCTTACCTCTTGTGCCAAGGGCGGTACAATATTATTTGGTTGAATTGAGTACATTAATTCTTTTGTATATAAATACATGTCTAGTAAGGGCATCTCCAACGTTGTGCTTCAAAACGCTCGCAATCATCCGAATTTTTCGTCCAACATGGTGCCGCATACGTCTGCGGACACGTCTGCATATCCGAATTCCCACAAACCGGATGCAAAGTTGGGGGGGGGGGGGTGCGGGTGTTTGGACCTCCGCCACGTAGAACTCGGACAAACCCGGCTCACCCAAAAACCAACACAGAGCCCATGTCTTCCTCACCCCTTGCTATGTATCCGCTCCCTCCTAGGCCGTCGCCGTCGGTTGCCTGTCCAGGCCTTGCTGGACCTCCACCACTCCACCCGGGCATGAGGCTTGCTTTGCCTACACCAATGTTCCTCCCTCCCCCTCGTCCGTCCACCGCTAAGATACCCTCCACCCTTGAAGTTGCCGACCAGGATGGACACCATGCCTGGCAAGTGTTTGTCCAAATGCGATAGCCAAATTGTTGACATTTTTTCTTTGAAGCAAGCACGATGAATTCAGACGACATGTGCTTCTACAACAACTTCATGGAGCCGTCCTTGTTAGATGAGGATGATGAATATGAGTATGAAACGATGATCATGTAGGCGGTGCTAGCAGAGATGGAGCATGTGGAGGAGCATGGCCTGAATTTCTAGGGATCGATCAAGAGACATCAACTGTTGAATTGCAAGGGAACACGGGGGCATTTGACACTAATGCAGGACTACTTTGCCCCCAATGCCTTATTTGCGGACAATTTACACTGGCGCGTTGAGAAATGTTTTTAATCGCCTCAACAATGGTGCCTGAGTCTATGATGACTATTTCATCTTGAAGAAGCATCTCGTTGGAAAATTTGAATTCTTTGGTTACCAGAAGTGCACGACTGTATCAAGGATTCTTGCCTATGGCACGACCATAGATGGGACGAGTACGTTCGAATGTGCGAAGCGCATGCGGAGTTGCCATGGTTAGGTTTGCTACTACAGTGGACAAGATATTTGTACCTTAGTACTTGAGAGAACCAGCTGCCGCAGTCACCAAAAGGCTCATGGCACTCTTAGGAATAAGAGGATGGCTAGGTATGTTCGAATTTCTTGACGGTATGCACTCGAGACGGAAGAATTGCCATATGCTCAACAGGGTCAATATCAGGGCTATCTTCAAAAGTCCACCATCATTCTTCAAGCAGTTGCATCACAATATCTCTTTATTTGGCACGCTTTCTTTGGCTTGCCCAGATTTCACAATGACATTGACATCCTGCAGCAGTCTCCATTATTTGCTAGGTTGATTGAATGACAAGCTCCTCCGCGCAACTATACCATCAATGGTCTGGCTATAACACGGGCTACTATCTGGTTGATAGTATTTATCCTTCGTTAATTCAATTTGAACTATTTTATTTAGAAATTAGTGTTTGGATTGTAATATTTAGATTTGAACTAGTGTTTCATTTGAATATTTTAACTACTCGAAAAATTATGCCATTTACCTATAGTTATTTTGAGTGCGGCGGACTTCAGAAAAAAAAACCAGGGGTGTGCGTTTGATGAATAGGGTTGGATGATCGGCTTTCGTACCCGTGTTCAAGGACGATAGCGAGTCTGTTTTGCGGCACCGCATTGAAGATGCCCCAAGGGAATTTGTTGTTGTCTCCTGACCAAAGAAACATTTTCATGAGCCCTTTCTTTGTCCAAACATGACATGTATGGTGGTACATCAACACTATCAAATACTACCTCTGTCCTGATTTATTAGTCCTCTCTCGTATTTTGAACCATATTTTCGCCATGGTTTTAACTAAACAATATAAGTTATATTTAGCTAAAATAATACCGTTGTAAACTACATTCAAATATGACACTAATTTTTATGTGCATTAATATTTAGTTAGTTATAATGATTTAGACGTTTTTATATTAGTTTACGGACGGAGTATATGTCAAAGAACAACAAAAATACAATGGGAAAATAGATGTACACTCTTTTGTGAACAAATTTTAAAGCCAGTCACGGAGCATGAGGCAAGATGTTAGAAATAGCACATAAACAAACTACCCAGACGTACGGCAAGAAGATCAGAAAATTGGTCAGAGGTGCGGCGGCTGTCTCTCCACCGGACTCGTCTCCTCGGAGTTAGGCCTGTCGCTGCTGACCGGCGAGGGCCGTCCGAACCTGCCGCTGTACTCGGGGCTCGCCACGGCCACCTCTTTGGTCCGGTTCATGTCGGAGCTGTACGACCCCGCCTCCTCCCCGAACAGCCTGCTCTGCCCCGGCCGCACCCCGTCGTTCAGGTCCTCCAGCGACATGTCGCCCTCCAGCGCCCTCACGATCTGCACCCGAGGTAAAACATAAAGTCACCATCGCCACACGCCATGAAAATCCATGGGAGACAGAGTGCGTGTCAAGTGTGCGGCGCCGGCGAGTGCTATGGCATCGGCACCTGGCTCATCTTCGGGCGCTTCTTGGCCGAGTGGCGGACGCAGGCGGCGGCGCTGGCGACCACGCGCGCCATCTCCACCGGGTCGTAGCTGCCCTGCAGCCTCGGGTCGGCCACGGCGCCGTAGTCGCCGTCGGCGAGCGCGCGCGACAGGGCCGGCCTCGCCCATTCGACGAGGCCGTCCTCCAGGACCAGGTGCGCGGTGGCGTCGATGGGCCGCCGCCCCGTCAGGAGCTCGACCAGCATCACGCCGTAGGAGTAGACGTCCGACTTCTCCGTCAGCTTCCCGCTCGACGCGTACTCCGGCGCCAGGTACCCGAACGTGCCCATGACCCGCGTCGAGACGTGCGTGATGCCGTCGTACGTCAGCTTGGCCAGCCCGAAGTCCGCCACCATGGCTTCGAAGTTGTTGTCCAGGAGGATGTTGGCCGACTTGATGTCGCGGTGGATGATCCGTGGATGGCCTTCATTGTTGGCACACGATCGAGCATGACAAATGTGATTCCGGCAAGGCAACAATGGAGATGTGGAGACAAGTTAGGGACATGCTCACAGTCTTCGTGCAGGTAGGCGAGCCCCTTCGCCGCCCCGAGCGCGATGCGCAGCCTCGTCGGCCATGCCATCGCCGGCAACCCTTCCCCTGAAACCATCAGTCTGTGTCAGCTAACTCCTGGAAGCTGTGCACGGCGACGGAGACAGAGGCACTGACCATGGAGGTGGAACTCGAGCGTCTTGTTGGGGACGAACTCGTAGACGAGCATGCGGCTGGCGCCGGCGATGCAGTGGCCAACGAGGGACACGAGGTGGCGGTGGTGCACCCGGCCGATGATGTCCACCTCGGCCTGGAACTCGCGCTCCCCCTGACCGCTCCCGGACTTGAGCTGCTTCACGGCCACCGCCCTGCCGCTGGGGAGCACCCCCTTGTGCACGTACCCGAACCCGCCCTGCCCGAGCAGGTTCGCCTGCGAGAAGCCTCCCGTCGCCGCCGCGAGCTCCTCGTAGGTGAACGTGCCCCTGCCGAGCCCCAGCGTCTCGTGCGGTGCAGGCGGTGACGTCGGCTGGTCGCGCGGGCTGGAGTAGACGCCCGAGTTCATGTCGGGCGGCAAGGGCCAGGCTGCCCCGGGTGGGCCGGACGTGCTCGTCGACGGCCCAGCGCCGGTGCCGCTCTGCCACTGCGGCTGCGGCCCGCCGGTGTAGTACGTGCTGCTGGCTGTGGTTGCCACGCCATGACAATGGTGGTTAACTACACGTACGCAAATCAAGAGCAAGAGGAACAGCACCACGCGCAGACAATGGCGATCGATGGCAATTTTGTGAGCATTGCGTTTTACCTTTGTTGCCGGAGGTATCGGCGTAGAAATGCATGGGATTGTGAGGCTTCCGCCTCCGCCTCGGCGCCGTCCTCCTCGAGCAGCAGACGCAGGCCGCGATGAGGAGCGCGAGGAGCATCGCCGCCCCGGCGGCGGCGAAAATGATCTCGGCCGTGGTGTTGGGGCTGACACGGTGCGCAGAAGCCTGTGACGACCTGCTCGAGTCACCGGACCCTCTGGAGGATTGGGCTGGTGGAGACGGAACCCTTGCCGGCGACGTCGGAGCGGCATGGGACTTGGGCGGCGCAGGCGGAGGCGAGGGGTCGTTGGAGCTGGATGGCGCCGGCGAGGATGAATTGGAGGTGGACGGCGACGGCGGCGGGGCGGCCGATGGAGGAGGGCTGCTGTTGGAGGGCGGCGGCGGAGCAGCCGAGGAGGAGTTGGACGACATGCCGGCTACACAAGAAGGATTCGGTTGAACCCAACCACCGGGGCACGCGATCGGAGCTACGTCTTCTTGCAAGGAAATCCAGGCCGTGTCGTGTGCTCAGTGCTCGTAGCACCACCGCCGCCATGACGATCCCCGGCCGGCGCGTCGTGTCGGTTTCATTTGTGCCGCCATGTCACCGGTGGCGGCAGGATCTGTTCTCCTCCCCTGTTGCCGTTGCGCGGCCGTGTCTCGCTCTCCCCTGTTTTTTCTGTTGCGGCGCCGGCGCGCGGGGCCTCAGCTTCGGGGGTTGGTTGCCGCTGCCTGCGTGCGCGCGGTCGTCGGCGCCCGATCTTTGCGGGTGGTTGGTGTTCGCCTCATCCGCAGCCAGGCCGTGACGTGTGGTGTGGGGCTGCTTGGTCGCCGCCGTGGGCTCTCCGCTCCGGACGAGACTTGCCTGCTCCCTTCCCTTCTCATGCTCCCATCCGTGCTCCCGCATACGTGGCTTGATTTGATTGGAAGAAAATAAGGCCCGACCCCATCCCAAGAGGGAGATGATTAAATTAGAAAAGAAAAAGAAAAAAAAATAGCCGTAGGATGAAGTGGGAGCACGGATGGGAGCATGGAGAGGGAGCAGGCAAGCCGGATCCCTCCGCTCCAGGCTGCCGTGGATGTGGATGGACGCCAGGTCGTGACGTGTGGGGCTGGTTGGTCGCCGCCGAGTGAGGACGGACCACTTGCCAGTCATGTACGTGGACCCACACTGGTTGATTCCTACATTTCGTACGTGGAGTGACACTGGTCTCCTCTGAGATCTTTTATTTCTACCCCGCACACACACTCACACCATGCACGCACAACCCACCTCTGAGAGCATCTGCAACATATGCATAAAAATTTCACGCCCTAAAATAGTTTTAGCGCGCCACTGTAGCACTTTTAGTGCGCAGGACCAAATATTGTTTTAGCAGATGCACAAAAACGCGCACCCAAAAGAACACGCAGTGTAAATTGTGAAGCGGCCGCAATCCGGTGCCTCAAATTTGCAGCTTTTGATAGTGTTTTTCAACGCGCGCCCAACCCTTTTTTGCGCGTGCACTGTTCTACAGCTTCTGCTGGAGCTGTCCGGCGCCTAAAAAACCCGGATTTTAAGGCGCGGACCAGTTTTTGAGCGCCTGTTGGAGATGCTCACACACCGTTAAAATTGACACGAAGTCATCATAGAGATCTTTCATCAAAAGGTCTGAAAGAAATTGACGAAGGACCCTCTCATAAGTAGTGCTAAAATTTCGCCCTAATGTTTTTTGATAGCAAGTTTAGTTATCTAAGGATGGCAACTTTAGTTATGAAGCATGTCAACTTTCTGTTTAGATGGCAAGTTCCAAAAAAAATTTGTGTTTCTTTTTTTGGATGACAATTTTAGTTGTAAAAAGGTGAGGGCGGTGTTATTTGTGTGGCATTTATCATTTGGGTTGATGAAACTGTGAGCACACCTGACAAGTCTGACTTGTATTGGGATGGACTGATTCCACAACAAAGAACGTACTATGTGTGTGGTGTGAGTGTGTGGACTACGACGAATAATATCTCGGGTGGGGATCAAGCTCAGTCGACCTAGGAGGGTGGCAGTGCTTTGCCTTTCTTTATGTAGTAGAGCGTATGGCTGTTGTCATGCATGTCGCTCGTTGTGTTATTGCTGCAGTGCCAGTCCTTAATTAGGGTTTTTGAACTTAGCCCTTTTGGCAATCAGTGTTGGATTGTGTGAACCTTTATCACTGCTCGATGGCTTTATTTATAAAGTTGGACGCATGATTTTTATCTAAAAGAACAAAGAACCTACTCACCAAAGGTAGGCTTAGTTAACTATCCATGTCCAAGAATCTATCTGATTAACCAGTTAACTCGCAGATTAATTTGTATTTCTAGGGTCACTGAGTAGCCGATAAACTGATACATTAGATGATTAATTGACTATTAACTTGTCGATCAACCTATTAATCCTCTACTTGCGCACCAACCAAGCATCTACCATTTAACGATTTCGTCAACATTGTTAACTATTACATTATTTCTTTCGATTCAGAGCATAGTTTTGTTATTGTCAACAAAACATTCGGGTCGAGAACATGATTTGAGTTTAGGCACTTTTCTTGCGCGCGCGCGCGGGGGGGGGGGGGGGGGGGGGAGGGGGTGATTTTAGCTTAGTTTAACATTTCATTATTAGAATGTATACATATGTGGTTACAATTATACTTTAGTTAGGAGAGTGTTAACTGCTTTGAGTCCAACATATCTAACATAGGAATGGTATATAAAGGCACCAGGGGAAAATCAAACAATTTTTCGGTAACACGAAAAATTCCGACATCACAAAAAGTTGAGAATTTTGGATTTCACCCTATAAAAATTGTGGTTACAAATATTTGACTAACGATCGGAATTTTTGAAATTTCATTGAAATTATATACCCTGGCTGATTGGCTAGACATGGACATGGGCCTGATATATATGGCAATGCAAGGCTGGGTTTTTGGTAGCTAAACTGAGACTATTGGAGGCCTACGTTACTTTCGTCATCGGTTGTGTTATGATGATTGATCACACTGGGAGGAGCGTTCATAGTCATTGTCTTCGCTATGTTGGCTGTTCCTTGACAACACAGTTTTGTAGATTCTTCGTTGATAATTTGGTGCAAAGAGGCCTTTAACATCATTAACACATTAACTAACGCATCCACCATGGAACAAAATATGCATCGATGCATTCCTATGATATGAAAATTTCAACATAGCAAGGAACCTTTAAAACATGTTTTCAAACAAGGCAACTTTATGAGAACTAGAAACATCCCGGTCAGGGTTTCTATTTCCCTTTCCCCACCAAAGTTCATAGGCGAGCCCGTGGATCCACCTCCCCATTGTCTGCCACTTAGGGTGCGTTGGAGGTGGGGGGATCCTAGTGCCTTTGCTCCGACTAGTAGTTTAGGTTATGTTTTTTTTCTGGCAGGGGCAACTCCTCTTCGTAGTTTTTGTGAGACATCTAAGACTTCTCTACCCCCCATCTCCTACATGGAACTGCAATATTGATTGTACTCGTTTCTACATGCCCCATGGATAATGCATGGCCATAAATCATGGACCTACGGCCTTCTGAATTGCACATAGTCCTCTTGTTGATGATTGCCTATCTCTTCTTGGAAGAATGCTTCGACAGTGGTTGACAAGATCTAATGCTTGGTGGAGCGACCGACACTGGTGATGTTGCTGGGAAGCGATTCCGGTATGCGGTTTCCTTTTAGTTGAGGTACTACAAGTTATTTTTACCGCAAGAATAACTTCCATGTCTTTGGTGTCTTTACTCTTTACGGAACCAGTTTGGTGTTATCCCGTTACAAAGTCTTCTTGTGCATAAATTTTTTCATTGAGGAGCACAATCTCTAGGGTTTCTCCTGGTTTAGTGAGATCTACTCTGGGTTTGCCTGCTTGACATCGTAAATTGGAAATTAACCGTGATATTCAGCATAAAGACAAAGATGGATTGAGAGTGAGAAAGAACGCACACTTCAGTACCAAGTAGGTTCCCAAGTCCAGAAGGGTAGTGTCAGAATCAAGATTAATGATGATATCGGTCATTACTTTCAGACACACAAGGGGTTGAGACAAGGGGATTCCATGTCTCCTCTCCTGTTTAATATAGTGGTTGATATGTTGGCCATTCTTATTGGCAGGGCCAAGCAACATGGTCATGTGGAGGGGTTAGTTCCTCACCTGGTCGATGGAGGAGTACCATCTTACAATATGCTGACGACACTATCTTATTCATGGAACATGATATTGCTAAGGCACGCAATATGAAACTTATTTTATGTCTCTTCGAACAATTGTCTGGTTTAAAGATAAACTTCCACAAGAGCGAGTTGTTTTGTTTTGGGAAGGCCAAAGACGAGCAAAACACATATAGACAATTGTTCGGGTGTGAATTAGGTTCTTTACCATTCAGTTATTTGGGCGTACCGATTCATCATCGTAAGTTATCCAATAAAGAATGGAAGTGTATCGAAGATCGAATTGAAAAAAACTTAGCTGCTGGAAGGGTAAGCTTATGTGATGACCCACAAGTATAGGGGATCAATTGTAGCTCTTTTCTATAAGTAAGTGTGTCGAACCCAACGAGGAGCAGAAGGAAATGACAAGTAGTTTTCAGTAAGGTAATGTCTGCAAGTGCTGAAACTGTAAGTAGCGAGCAGTTTGATAGCAAGATAATTTGTAACGAGCAAGTAAAGATAGTAACAATAAGTATGCAGCAAGGTAGCCCAATCCTTTTGAGGCAAAGGACAAGCCAAAATGGTCTCTTAAATTAAGCAAAGCGTTCTTGAGGGTACACGGGAATTTCATCTAGTCACTTTCATTATGTTGGTTTGATTTGTGTTCGCTACTTTGATAATTTGATATGTGGGTGGACCGGTGCTTAGGTGTTGTTCTTACTTGAACAAACCTCCTACTTATGATTAACCCCCCCGCAAGCATCCGCAACTACGATAAAAGTATTAAGAATAAATTCTAACCATAGCATTAAACTCTAGGATCCAATCGGTCCCTTACGGAATAGTGCATAAACTGGGGTTTAAGTTTCTGTGACTCTCCCAACTCACCATATATTTACTACTCCACAATGCATTCCCTTAGGCCCAAATATGGTGAAGTGTCATGTAGTTGGCGTTCACATGACACCACTAAGGGAATCACAACATACATATCATCAAAATATTGAACACATATCAAATTCACATGATTACTTGCAACATGATTTATCCCGTGACCTCAAGAACAAAAGTAACTACTCACAAATAATAAACATACTCATGATCAGAGGGGTATTAATATGCATAATGGATCTGAACATATAATCTTCCACCAAATAAACCGTATAGTAATTAAGTACAACATGTAATCAACACTACTAGTCACCCCCTAGCAACAATCTATAGTTCCGGGAACAAGATTGAATACAAGAGATGAACTAGGGTTTGAGATGAGATGGTGCTGGTGAAGATGTTGATGGAGATTTCCCTCCCCAAGATGGAAGTGTTGTTGGTGATGATGACGACGATGATTTCCCCCTTCGGGAGGGAAGTTCCCCCGGCAGAATCGCTCCGCCGGAGGGCAAAAGTGTTCCTGCCCAAGTTCCGCCTCGAGGCGGCGGCGCTCCGTCCCGAAAGTCTTCCCTTTATTTTTGTTGGGGATCGTAGCAGAATTTTAAAATTTCCTATGCATCACCAAGATCCATCTATGGAGTATACTAGCAACGAGGGGAAAGGAGTGCATCTACATACCCTTGTAGATCGCGAGCGGAAGCGTTCCAATGAACGGGGTTGATGGAGTCGTACTCGCCGTGATCCAAATCACCGATGACCGAGTGCCGAACGGACGGCACCTCCGCGTTCAACACACGTACGGAGCAGCGACGTCTCCTCCTTCTTGATCCAGCAAGGGGAAAGGAGAGGTTGATGGAGATCCAGCAGCACGACGGCGTGGTGGTGGAAGTAGCGGGATCCCGGCAGGGCTTCGCCAAGCACAAACAGGACGGAGAGGTGTTGCGAGGGGAGAGGGAGGCGCCAGGGGCTGTGGTGCTGCTGCCCTCCCCCCACTATATATAGGGACCCATGGGGGGGCGCCGGCCCTGGGAGATCAGATCTCCAAGGGGGGGCGGCGGCCAAGGGGGAAGGGGGGGTGGCTTCCCCCCCCCAAGCCAAGTGGGGCGCCCCCCACCCCTAGGGTTTCCAACCCTAGGCGCAGGGGGAGGCCCAAGGGGGGGCGCCCCAGCCCACTAAGGGCTGGTTCCCTTCCCACTTCAGCCCATGGGGCCCTCCGGGATAGGTGGCCCCACCCGGTGGACCCCCGGGACCCTTCCGGTGGTCCCGGTACAATACCGATAACCCCCGAAACTTTCCCGGTGGCCGAAACTGGACTTCCCATATATAATTCTTCACCTCCGGACCATTCCGGAACTCCTCGTGACGTCCGGGATCTCATCCGGGACTCCGAACAACTTTTGGGTTTCCGCATACTAATATCTCTACAACCCTAGCGTCACCGAACCTTAAGTGTGTAGACCCTACGGGTTCGGGAGACATGCAGACATGACCGAGACGCCTCTCCGGTCAATAACCAACAGCGGGATCTGGATACCCATGTTGGCTCCCACATATTCCACGATGATCTCATCGGATGAACCACGATGTCGAGGATTCAATCAATCCCGTATACAATTCCCTTTGTCAATCGGTATGTTACTTGCCCGAGATTCGATCGTCGGTATCCCAATACCTTGTTCAATCTCGTTACCGGCAAGTCTCTTTACTCGTACCGTAATGCATGATCCCGTGGCTAACTCCTTAGTCACATTGAGCTCATTATGATGATGCATTACCGAGTGGGCCCAGAGATACATCTCCGTCATACGGAGTGACAAATCCCAGTCTCGATCCGTGCCAACCCAACAGACACTTTCGGAGATACCCGTAGTGTACCTTTATAGTCACCCAGTTACGTTGTGACGTTTGGCACACCCAAAGCACTCCTACGGTATCCGGGAGTTGCACGATCTCATGGTCAAAGGAAAAGATACTTGACATTGGAAAAGCTCTAGCAAACGAACTACACGATCTTTGAGCTATGCTTAGGATTGGGTCTTGTCCATCACATCATTCTCCTAATGATGTGATCCCGTTATCAATGACATCCAATGTCCATAGTCAGGAAACCATGACTATCTGTTGATCAACGAGCTAGTCAACTAGAGGCTTACTAGGGACACGTTGTGGTCTATGTATTCACACATGTATTACGATTTCCGGATAACACATAGCATGAACAATAGACAATTATCATGAACAAAGAAATATAATAATAACCATTTATTATTGCCTCTAGGGCATATTTCCAACAGTCTCCCACTTGCACTAGAGTCAATAATCTAGTTACATTGTGATGAATCGAACACCCATAACGTCCTAGTGTTGATCATGTTTTGCTCTAGGGAGAGGTTTAGTCAACGGATCTGCTACATTCAGGTCCGTATGTACTTTACAAATATCTATGTCTCCATTTTGAACACTTTCACAAATGGAGTTGAAGCGACGCTTGATATGCCTGGTCTTCCTGTGAAATCTGGGCTCCTTCGCATGGGCAATAGCTCCAGTGTTGTCACAGAAGAGAGTCATCGGGCCCGACGCATTGGGAATCACCCCTAGGTCGGTAATGAACTCCTTTATCCAGACTGCTTCCTGTGCTGCCTCTGAGGCCGCCATGTACTCTGCTTCACATGTAGATCCCGCCACGACGCTTTGCTTGCAACTACACCAGCTTACTGCCCCTCCATTCAAAATATACACGTATCCGGTTTGTGACTTCGAGTCATCCAGATCTGTGTCGAAGCTAGCGTCGACGTAACCCTTTACGACGAGCTCTTCGTCACCTCCATAAACGAGAAACATATCCTTAGTCCTCTTCAGGTACTTCAGGATATTCTTGACCGCTGTCCAGTGTTCCATGCCGGGATTACTTTGGTACCTTCCTACCAACTTACGACAAGGTTTACATCAGGTCTGGTACACAACATGGCATACATAATAGACCCTATGGCCGAGGCATAGGGGATGACACTCATCTTTTCTCTATCTTCTGCCGTGGTCGGGCTTTGAGCCGTGCTCAATTGCACACCTTGCAATACAGGCAAGAACCCCTTCTTGGACTGATCCATATTGAACTTCTTCAATATCTTGTCGAGGTACGTACTCTGTGAAAGACCAATGAGGCGTCTTGATCTATCTCTATAGATCTTGATGCCGAATATATAAGCAGCTTCTCCAAGGTCCTTCATTGAAAAACACTTATTCAAGTAGGCCTTTATACTTTCCAAGAATTCTATATCATTTCCCATCAATATTATGTCATCCACATATAATAAGAGAAATGCTACAGAGCTCCCACTCACTTTCTTGTAAACACAGGCTTCTCCATAAGTCTGTGTAAACCCAAACGCTTTGATCATCTCATCAAAACGAATGTTCCAACTCCGAGATGCTTGCACGAGTCCATAGATGGAGCGCTGGAGCTTGCATACCTTGTTAGCATTCTTAGGATCGACAAAACCTTCCGGCTGCATCATATACAATTCTTCCTTAAGAAAGCCGTTAAGGAATGCCGTTTTGACGTCCATCTGCCATATCTCATAATCATAGTATGCGGCAATTGCTAACATGATTCAGACGGACTTCAGCTTTGCTACGGGTGAGAAAGTCTCATCGTAGTCAACCCCTTGAACTTGTCGATAACCCTTAGCGACAGGTCGAGCCTTATAGATGGTCACATTACCATCCGCGTCCGTCTTCTTCTTAAAGATCCATTTATTTTCTATGGCTCGCCGATCATCGGGCAAGTCAGTCAAAGTCCATACTTCATTTTCATACATGGATCCTATCTCGGATTTCATGGCTTCTAGCCATTTGTCGGAATCCGGGCCCGCCATCGCTTCTTCATAGTTCGAAGGTTCACCGTTTTCCAACAACATGATTTCCAGGACAGGGTTGCCGTACCACTCTGGTGCGGAACGTGTCCTTGTGGACCTACGAAGTTCAGCAGTAACTTGATCTGAAGCTTCATGATCATCATCATTAACTTCTTCCCCAGTCGGTGTAGGCACCACAGGAACATCTTCCCGCGCTGTGCTACTTCCCGGTTCGGAACGGGTGACTATCACCTCATCAAGTTCCACTTTCCTCCCACTCAATTCTTTCGAGAGAAACTCTTTCTCCAGAAAGGACCCATTCTTGGCAACAAAGATCTTGCCTTCGGATCTGAGGTAGAAGGTATACCCAATGGTTTCCTTAGGGTATCCTATGAAGACGCATTTTTCCGACTTGGGTTCGAGCTTTTCAGGTTGAAGTTTCTTGACATAAGCATCGCATCCCCAAACTTTTAGAAACGACAGCTTAGGTTTCTTCCCAAACCATAATTCATACGGTGTCATCTCAACGGATTTCGACGGAGCCCTATTTAAAGTGAATGCGGCAGTCTCTAAAGCATAGCCCCAAAATGAGAGCGGTAGATCGGTAAGAGACATCATAGATCGCACCATATCCAATAGAGTGCGATTACGACGTTCGGACACACCATTTCGCTGAGGTGTTCCAGGCGGCGTGAGTTGTGAAACTATTCCACATTTCCTTAAGTGTGTACCAAATTCGTGACTTAAATATTCTCCACCACGATCTGATCGTAAGAACTTTATTTTCCTGTCACGTTGATTCTCAACCTCACTCTGAAATTCCTTGAACTTTTCAAAGGTTTCAGACTTGTGTTTCATTAGGTAGACATACCCATATCTACTTAAGTCATCAGTGAGAGTGAGAACATAACGATATCCTCCGCGAGCCTCAACACTCATTGGACCGCACACATCGGTATGTATGATTTCCAATAAGTTGGTTGCTCGCTCCATTATTCCGGAGAACGGAGTCTTGGTCATCTTACCCATGAGGCATGGTTCGCATGTGTCAAATGATTCGTAATCAAGAGACTCCAAAAGTCCATCTGCATGGAGCTTCTTCATGCGCTTGACACCAATGTGACCAAGGCGGCAGTGCCACAAGTATGTGGGACTATCGTTATCAACTTTACATCTTTTGGTATTCACACTATGAATATGTGTAACATCACGTTCGAGATTCATCAAGAATAAACCATTGATCAGCGGGGCATGACCATAAAACATATCTCTCATATAAATAGAACAACCATTATTCTCGGATTTAAATGAGTAGCCATCTCGAATTAAACGAGATCCAGATACAATGTTCATGCTCAAAGCTGGCACTAAATAACAATTATTGAGGTTTAAAACTAATCCCGTAGGTAGATGCAGAGGTAGCGTGCCGACGGCGATCACATCGACCTTGGAACCATTCCCGACGCGCATCGTCACCTCGTCCTTCGCCCTTCTCCGCTTATTCCGCAGTTCCTGTTTTGAGTTACAAATATGAGCAGCCGCACCGGTATCAAATACCCAGGAGCTACTACGAGTACTGGTAAGGTACACATCAATTACATGTATATCACATATACCTTTGGTGTTGCCGGCCTTCTTGTCCGCTAAGTACTTGGGGCAGTTCCGCTTCCAGTGACCACTTCCCTTGCAATAAAAGCACTCAGTCTCAGGCTTGGGTCCATTCTTTGGCTTCTTCTCGGTAACTGGCTTACCGGGCGCGGCAACTCCCTTGCCGTCCTTCTTGAAGTTCTTCTTACCCTTGCCTTTCTTGAACTTAGTGGTTTTATTCACCATCAACACTTGATGTTCCTTTTTGATCTCCACCTCCGCTGATTTCAGCATTGAATCTACCTCAGGAATGGTCTTTTCCATCCCTTGCATATTGAAGTTCATCACAAAGCTCTTGTAGCTCGGTGGAAGCGACTGAAGGATTCTGTCAATGACCGCGTCATCCGGGAGATTAACTCCCAGCTGAGACAGGCGGTTGTGTAACCCAGACATTCTGAGTATGTGCTCACTAACAGAACTATTTTCCTCCATTTTACAGCTGAAGAACTTGTCAGAGACTTCATATCTCTCGACCCGGGCATGAGCTTGGAAAACCATTTTCAGCTCTTCGAACATCTCATATGCTCCATGTTTCTCAAAACGCTTTTGGAGACCCGGTTCTAAGCTGTAAAGCATGCCGCACTGAACGAGGGAGTAATCATCAGCATGTGATTGCCAAGCGTTCATAACGTCTTGGTTTTCTGGGATGGGTGCTTCACCTAGCGGTGCTTCTAGGACATAATCTTTCTTGGCAGCTATGAGGATGATCCTCAGGTTCCGGACCCAGTCCGTGTAGTTGCTGCCATCATCTTTCAGCTTGGTTTCTCTAGGAACGCGTTGAAGTTGAGGACAACGTGGGCCATTTGATCTACAAGACATATTGTAAAGATTTTAGACTAAGTTCATGATAATTAAGTTCATATAATCAAATTATTCAATGAACTCCCACTCAGATAGACATCCCTCTAGTCATCTAAGTGAAACATGATCCGAGTTAACTAGGCCGTGTCCGATCATCACGTGAGACGGACTAGTCAAGATCGGTGAACATCTCCATGTTGATCGTATCTTCTATACGACTCATGCTCGACCTTTCGGTCTTCCGTGTTCCGAGGCCATGTTTGTACATGCTAGGCTCGTCAAGTCAACCTAAGTGTATTGCGTGTGTTCCGAGGCCATGTCTGTACATGCTAGGCTCATCAACACCCGTTGTATGCGAACGTTAGAATCTATCACACCCGATCATCACGTGGTGCTTCGAAACAATGAACCTTCGCAACGGTGCACAGTTAGGGGGAACACTTTTTTGAAATTATTATAAGGGATCATCTTACTTACTACCGTCGTTCTAAGCAAATAAGATGCAAAACATGATAAACATCACATGCAATCAAATAGTGACATGATATGGCCAATATCATTTTGCTCCTTTGATCTCCATCTTCGGGGCACCATGATCATATTCGTCACCGGCATGACACCATGATCTCCATCATTGTGTCTTCATGAAGTTGTCACGCCAACAATTACTTCTACTTCTATGGCTAACCCGTTTAGCAACAAAGTAAAGTAATTTACATGGCGTTATTCAATGACACGCAGGTCATACAAAAATAAAGACAACTCCTATGGCTCCTACCGGTTGTCATACTCATCGACATGCAAGTCGTGATTCCTATTACAAGAATATGATCAATCACATACATCACATATATCATTCATCACATCTTCTGGCCATATAACATCACATAGCACATGCTGCAAAAACAAGTTAGACGTCCTCTAATTGTTGTTGCAAGTTTTTACGTGGCTTGTATAGGTTTCTAGCAAGAACGTTTCTTACCTACGTAAAACCACAACGTGATATGCCAATTTCTATTTACCCTTCATAAGGACCCTTTTCATCGAATCCGTTCCGACTAAAGTGGGAGAGACAGACACCCGCTAGCCACCTTATGCAACTAGTGCATGTCAGTCGGTGGAACCTGTCTCACGTAAGCGTACGTGTAAGGTCGGTCCGGGCCGCTTCATCCCACAATACCGCCGAAACAAGATAAGAGTAGTAGCGGCAAGAAGAATTGGCAACATCTACGCCCACAACTGCTTTGTGTTCTACTCGTGCATAGTAACTACGCATAGGCCTGGCTCATGATGCCACTGTTGGGGATCGTAGCAGAATTTCAAAATTTCCTACGCATCACCAAGATCCATCTATGGAGTATACTAGCAACGAGGGGAAAGGAGTGCATCTACATACCCTTGTAGATCGCAAGCGGAAGCGTTCCAATGAACGGGGTTGATGGAGTCGTACTCGTCGTGATCCAAATCACCGATGACCGAGTGCCGAACGGACGGCACCTCCGTGTTCAACACACGTACGGAGCAGCGACGTCTCCTCCTTCTTGATCCAGCAAGGGGAAAGGAGAGGTTGATGGAGATTCAGCAGCACGACGGCGTGGTGGTGGAAGTAGCGGGATCCCGGCAGGGCTTCGCCAAGCACAAACGGGACGGAGAGGTGTTGCAGGGGGAGAGGGAGGCGCCAGGGGCTGTGGTGCTGCTGCCCTCCCTCCCCCCACTATATATAGGGACCCCTGGGGGGGGGGGGCGCCGGCCCTGGGAGATCAGATCTCCAAGGGGGGCGGCGGCCAAGGGGGAAGGGGGGTGGCTTCCCCCCCAAGCCAAGTGGGGCGCCCCCACCCCTAGGGTTTCAAACCCTAGGCGCAGGGGGAGGCCCAAGGGGGGGCGCCCCAGCCCACTAAGGGCTGGTTCCCTTCCCACTTCAGCCCATGGGGCCCTCCGGGATAGGTGGCCCCACCCGGTGGACCCCCGGGACCCTTCCGGTGGTCCCGGTACAATATCGATAACCCCCGAAACTTTCCCGGTGGCCGAAACTGGACTTCCCATATATAATTCTTCACCTCCGGACCATTCTGGAACTCCTCGTGATGTCTGGGATCTCATCCGGGACTCCGAACAACTTTCGGGTTTCCGCATACTAATATCTCTACAACCCTAGCGTCACCGAACCTTAAGTGTGTAGACCCTACGGGTTCGGGAGACATGCAGACATGACCGAGACGCCTCTCCGGTCAATAACCAACAGCGGGATCTGGATACCCATGTTGGCTCCCACATGTTCCACGATGATCTCATCGGATGAACCACGATGTCGAGGATTCAATCAATCCCGTATACAATTCCCTTTGTCAATCGGTATGTTACTTGCCCGAGATTCGATCGTCGGTATCCCAATACCTTGTTCAATCTCGTTACCGGCAAGTCTCTTTACTCGTACCATAATGCATGATCCCGTGGCTAACTCCTTAGTCACATTGAGCTCATTATGATGATGCATTACCGAGTGGGCCCAGAGATACCTCTCCGTCATACGGAGTGACAAATCCCAGTCTCGATCCGTGCCAACCCAACAGACACTTTCAGAGATACCCGTAGTGTACCTTTATAGTCACCCAGTTACGTTGTGACGTTTGGCACACCCAAAGCACTCCTACGGTATCCGGGAGTTGCACGATCTCATGGTCAAAGGAAAAGATACTTGACATTGGAAAAGCTCTAGCAAACGAACTACACGATCTTTGAGCTATGCTTAGGATTGGGTCTTGTCCATCACATCATTCTCCTAATGATGTGATCCCGTTATCAATGACATCCAATGTCCATAGTCAGGAAACCATGACTATCTGTTGATCAACGAGCTAGTCAACTAGAGGCTTACTAGGGACACGTTGTGGTCTATGTATTCACACATGTATTACGATTTCCGGATAACACAATTATAGCATGAACAATAGACAATTATCATGAACAAAGAAATATAATAATAACCATTTATTATTGCCTCTAGGGCATATTTCCAACAATTTTTTCTAGATCAAAATCACCTATATACCAGAAGATGGGCACCGGAGGTGGGCCGAGGAGGCCACAACCCACCAGGGCGCGCCAGGGGGCCTGGCGCGCCCAGGTGTGTTGTGCCCACCTGGTGGCCCCCCTCTGGTGTTTATTGGCTCCAGTAATTCTTAAATATTCCATAAAAAATCCTCGTGGAGTTTCAGCTCATTTAGAGTTGTGCAGAATAGGTGTCCTAACGTAGCTTTTTCAGGTCCAGATTTCCAGCTGCCAGAATTCTCTCTCTTGGTGTGTACCTTGCAAATTATGAGAGAAAAGGCATTAGAATTACTCCAAAAAGCATTATTATGGATAAAAACATTGTAAATAACAGTAAGAAAACATGATGCAAAATGGACGTATCATTATGTCATATGGAGGTCGGCCAGTGCTAATTAACTCGGTACTGACTAGTATGCCGATGTTCCTGCTTTCATTCTTCAAAAATTCGAAAGGGGTTTGGAATCGACTTGATTTCTTTAGATCTCGGTTCTTCTGGCAGTCTGATGAGGCCAAGAGGAAATACCGTCTCGCGCGATGGGATATCCTTTGCCGACCAAAAGAACAGGGGGGTCTCGGTATTGAGAACTTAGAAATTAAGAATAAATGCCTATTGAGGAAATGGCTCTACAGGTTAGAGACAGAGCCGGAGGGTATGTGGACACAAATTCTGAATATTACAGTCGAAAACGCTCACCCAGGTTACCATGAGACCAACTGACTCGCCAATCTGGAAGGCACTTATGAGAACGATGGACTTGTTCTTTCGTAGAGTCAAATTCTTGGTTGGCGATGGGATGTCAACAAGATTTTGGGAGGATACATGGCTAGGAGAGACGCCCCTGGCCGTACAATATCCCACCCTTTATAACATTGTGCAATGTAAGGAGGATTACGTAGGCATAATTTTCCAAACGACTCCCTTGAATATTCAGTTCAGACGTGCGTTAGTTGGTGAGAGATGGACTGCCTGGATGCACTTGGTTCAGAGATTGATAGATGTTCAACTCTCTGACTAGTCGGATTCGACGCAATGAAAATTAGCCAAAAATGGGGTATTTACGGTGAAATCTTTCTATATAGATTTGATTAATTCTGGCCCAATCTCAAGATCGTTGCATATTTGGCGGGTTAAGGTTCCCTTGCGTATTAAAATCTTCATGTGGTTCGTCCACAAGCAAGTAATACTCACCAAGGACAACTTAATCAAGAGGCGATGGGTAGGTAGTTCGCGATGTTGTTTTTGTGATCATGATGAAACAATATAACATTTATTCCTTGAATGCCCACTCGCCAAATTGCTTTGGAGAACTATTCATATAGCCTTCAATATCAATCCTCCAGTTTGTTGGGGAACGTAGTAATTTCAAAAAATTTCCTACGCACACGCAAGATCATGGTGATGCATAGCAACGAGAGGGGAGAGTGTTGTCCACGTATCCTCGTAGACCGACAGCGGAAGCGTTATCACAACGCGGTTGATGTAGTCGTACGTCTTCACGATCCGACCGATCAAGTACCGAACGTACGGCACCTCCGAGTTCTACACACGTTCAGCTCGATGACGTCCCTCGAACTCCGATCCAGCCGAGTGTTGAGGGAGAGTTTCGTCAACACGACGGCGTGGTGACGATGATGATGTTCCACCGACGCAGGGCTTCGCCTAAGCTCCGCAACGGTATTATCGAGGTGTAATATGGTGGAGGGGGGCACCGCACACGGCTAAGAGATCTCAAGGATCAATTGTTGTGTCTCTGGGGTGCCCCCTGCCCCCGTATATAAAGGAGCAAGGGGGAGGCAGCCGGCCAAGGGGAGAGGCGCGCCATAGGGGGGAGTCCTACTCCCACCGGGAGTAGGACTCCTCCTTTCCTTGTGGGAGTAGGAGAAGGGAAGGGGGAAGGAGAAAGAAGGAAGGGTGCGCCCCCTTCCCTAGTCCAATTCGGACCAGACCATGGGGAGGGGTGCGGCCACCTTTTGAGGCCTTTCTCTCCTTTCCCGTATGGCCCATTAAGGCCCAATACGAATTCCCGTAACTCTCCGGTACTCCGAAAAATACCCGAATCACTCGGAACCTTTCCGAAGTCCGAATATAGTCGTCCAATATATCGATCTTTACGTCTCAACCATTTCGAGACTCCTCGTCATGTCCCCGATCTCATCCGGGACTCCGAACTCCTTCGGTACATCAAAACTCAATAAAACTGTCATCGTAACGTTAAGCGTGCGGACCCTTCGGGTTCGAGAACTATGTAGACATGACCGAGACACCTCTCCAGTCAATAACCAATAGCGGGACCTGGATGCCCATATTGGCTCCCACATATTCTACGAAGATCTTTATCGGTCAGACCGCATAACAACATAGGTTGTTCCCTTTGTCACCGGTATGTTACTTGCCCGAGATTTGATCGTCGGTATCTCGATACCTAGTTCAATCTCGTTACCGGCAAGTCTCTTTACTCGTTCCGTAACACATCATCCCGCAACTAACTAATTAGTCACAATGCTTGCAAGGCTTATAGTGATGTGCATTATCGAGTGGGCCCAGAGATACCTCTCCGACAATTGGAGTGACAAATCCTAATCTCGAAATACGCCAACCCAACAAGTACCTTTGGAGACACCTGTAGAGCACCTTTATAATCACCCATTTACGTTGTGACGTTTGGTAGCACACAAAGTGTTCTCTGGTAAACGGGAGTTGCATAATCTCATAGTCATAGGAACATGTATAAGTCATGAAGAAAGCAATAGCAACATACTAAACGATCGAGTGCTAAGCTAACAGAATGGGTCAAGTCAATCACGTCATTCTCCTAATGAGGTGATCTCGTTAATCAAATGACAACTTATGTCTATGGCTAGGAAACATAACCATCTTTGATTAACGAGCTAGTCAAGTAGAGGCATACTAGTGACCCTCTATTTGTCTATGTATTCACACATGTATTATGTTTCCGGTTAATACAATTCTAGCATGAATAATAAACATTTATCATGATATAAGGAAATAAATAATACTTTATTATTGCCTCTAGGGCATATTTCCTTCAGTCTCCCACTTGGACTAGAGTCAATAATCTAGTTCACATCGCCATGTGATTTAACATCAATAATTCACATCACCATGTGATTAACACCCATAGTTCACATCTCTATGTGACCAACACTCAAAGGGTTTACTAGAGTCAATAATCTAGTTCACATCGCTATGTGATTAACACCCAAAGAGTACTAAGGTGTGATCATGTTTTGATTGTGAGATAATTTTAGTCAACGGGTCTGTCACATTCAGATCCGTAAGTATTTTGCAAATTTCTATGTCTACAATGCTCTGCACGGAGCTACTCTAGCTAATTGCTCCCACTTTCAATATTTATCTAGACCGAGACTTAGAGTCATCTAGATTTAGTGTCAAAACTTGCATCGACGTAACCCTTTACGACGAACCTTTTGTCACTTCTATAATCGAGAAACATATCCTTATTCCACTAAGGATAATTTTGACCGCTGTCCAGTGATCTACTCCCAGATCACTATTGTACTCCCTTGCCAAAATCAGTGTAGGGTATACAATAGATCTGGTACACAGCATGGCATACTTTATAGAACCTATGGCCAAGGCATAGGGAATGACTTTCATTCTCTTTCTATCTTTTGCCGTGGTCGGGCTTTGAGTCTTTACTCAATTTCACACCTTGTAACACAGGCAAGAACTCTTTCTTTGACTATTCTATTTTGAACTACTTCAAAATCTTGTTAAGGTATGTACTCATTGAAAAACTTATCAAGCGTCTTCATCTATCTCTATAGATCTTGATGCTCAATATGTAAGCAGCTTCACCGAGGTCTTTCTTTGAAAAACTCCTTTCAAACACTCCTTTATGCTTTGCAGAATAATTCTACATTATTTCTGATCAACAATATGTCATTCACATATACTTATCAGAAATGCTGTAGTGCTCCCACTCACTTTCTTGTAAATACAGGCTTCACCGCAAGTCTGTATAAAACTATATCTTTTGATCAACTTATCAAAGTGTATATTCCAACTCCGAGATGCTTGCACCAGTCCATAGATGGATCGCTGGAGCTTGCATATTTTGTTAGCACCTTTAGGATTGACAAAACCTTCTGGTTGCATCATATACAACTCTTCTTTAATAAATACATTAAGGAATGCAGTTTTGTTTATCCATTTGCCTTATTTCATAAATGCGGCAATTGCTAACATGATTCGGACAGACTTGAGCATAGATACGAGTGAGAAACTCTCATCGTAGTCAACACTTTGAACTTGTCGAAAACCTTTTTGCGACAATTCTAGCTTTGTAGATAGTAACACTACTATCAGCGTCCGTCTTCCTCTTGAAGATCCATTTATTCTCAATTGCTTGCCGATCATCGGGCAAGTCAACCAAAGTCCACACTTTGTTCTCATACATGGATCTCATCTCAGATTTCATGGCCTCAAGCCATTTTGCGGAATCTGGGCTCACCATCGCTTCTTCATAGTTCGTAGGTTCGTCATGGTCTAGTAACATAACCTCCAGAACAGGATTACCGTACCACTCTGGTGCGGATCTTACTCTGGTTTACCTACGAGGTTTGGTAGTAACTTGATCTGAAGTTACATGATCATCATCATTAACGTCCTCACTAATTGGTGTAGAAGTCACAGGAACAGATTTCTGTGATGAACTACTTTCCAATAAGGGAGCAGGTACAGTTACCTCATCAAGTTCTACTTTACTCTCACTCACTTCTTTCGAGAGAAACTCCTTCTCTAGAAAGGATCCATACTAAGCAATGAATGTCTTGCCTTCGGATCTGTGATAGAAGGTGTACCCAACTGTCTCCTTTGGGTATCCTATGAAGACACATTTCTCCGATTTGGGTTTGAGCTTATCAGGATGAAACTTTTTCACATAAGCATCGCAACCCCAAACTTTAAGAAACGACAACTTTGGTTTCTTGCCAAACCACAGTTCATAAGGCGTCGTCTCAGCGGATTTTGATGGTGCCCTATTTAACGTGAATGTAGCTATCTCTAATGCATAACCCGAAAACGATAGTGGTAGATCGGTAAGAGACATCATATATTGCACCATATCTAATAAAGTACGGTTACGATGTTCGGACACACCATTACACTGTGGTGTTCCAGGTGGCGTGAGTAGTGAAACAATTCCACATTGTTTTAATTGAAGACCAAACTCGTAACTCAAATATTTGTCTCCGCGATCAGATCGTAGAAACCTTATTTTCTTGTCATGATGATTTTCCACTTCACTCTGAAATTCTTTGAACTTTTCAAATGCTTCAGACTTATGTTTCATTAAGTAGATATACCCATATCTGCTCAAATCATCTGTGAAGGTGAGAAAATAACGATATCCGCCACGAGCCTCAATATTCATTGGACCACATACATCTGTATGTATGACTTCCAACAAATCTGTTGCTCTCTCCATAGTTCCGGAGAACGGCGTTTTAGTCATCTTGCCCATGAGGCACGGTTCGCAAGTATCAAGTGATTCATAATCAAGTGATTCCAAAATTCCATTAGTATGGAGTTTCTTCATGCGCTTTACACCAATATGACCTAAACGGCAGTGCCACAAATAAGTTGCACTATCATTATTAACTTTGCATCTTTTGGCTTCAACATTATGAATATGTGTATCACTACTATCGAGATCCAACAAACCATTTTCGTTGGTGTGTATGACCATAGAAGGTTTTTATTCATGTAAACAAAACAACAATTGTTCTCTAACTTAAATGAATAACCATATTGCAATAAACATGATCAAATCATATTCATGCTCAACGCAAACACCAAATAACACTTATTTAGTTTCAACACTAATCCCGAAAGTATGGGGAGTGTGCGATGATGATCATATCAATCTTGGAACTACTTCCAACACACATCGTCACCTCGCCTTTTTACTAGTCTCTATTTATTCTGCAACTCCCGTTTCGAGTTACTACTCTTTAGCAACTGAACCAGTATCAAATACCGAGGGGTTGCTATAAACACTAGTAAAGTACACATCAATAACATGTATATCCAATATACCTTTGTTCACTTTGCCATCCTTCTTATCCACCAAATAGTTGGGGTAGTTCCGTTTCCAGTGACCAGTCCCTTTGCAGTAGAAGCACTTAGTCTCAGGCTTAGGTACAGACTTGGGCTTCTTCACTTGAGTAGCAACTTGCTTGCCGTTCTTTTTGAAGTTCCCCTTCTTCCCTTTGCCCTTTTCTTGAAACTAGTGGTCTCGTCAACCATCAACACTTGATGTTTTTCTTGATTTCTACCTTCGTCGATTTCAGCATCACGAAGAGCTCGGGAATTACTTTCGTCATCCCTTGCATACTATAGTTCATCACGAAGTTCTACTAACTTGGTGATGGTGACTAGAGAATTCTGTCAATCACTATTTTATCTGGAAGATTAACTCCCACTTGATTCAAGCGATTGTAGTACCCAGACAATCTGAGCACATGCTCACTAGTTGAGCGATTCTCCTCCATCTTTTAGCTATAGAACTTGTTGGAGACTTCATATCTCTCAACTCGGGTATTTGCTTGAAATATTAACTTCAACTCCTGGAACATCTCATATGGTCCATGACGTTCAAAACGTCTTTGAAGTCCCGATTCTAAGACGTTAAGCATGGTGCACTAAACTATCAAGTAGTCATCATATTGAGCTAGCCAAACGTTCATAACGTCTGCATCACTCTTGCAATAGGTCTGTCACCTAGCGGTGCATCAAGGACATAATTTTTCTGTGCAGCAATGAGGATAATCCTCAGATCACGGATCCAATCCGCATCTTTGCTACTAACATTTTTCAACATAATTTTCTCTAGGAACATATCAAAAATAAACACAGGGAAGCAACAACGCGAGCTATTGATCTACAACATAATTTGCAAAATACTATTAGGACTAAGTTCATGATAAATTTAAGTTCAATTAATCATATTACTTTAAGAACTCCCACTTAGATAGACATCCCTCTAATCCTCTAAGTGATCACGTGATCCATATCAACTAAACCATGTCCGATCATCACGTGAGATGGAGTAGTTTCAATGGTGAACATCACTATGTTGATCATAGCTACTATATGATTCACGCTCGACCTTTCAGTCTCCGTGTTCCGAGGCCATATCTGTTATATGCTAGGCTTGTCAAGTTTAACCTGAGTATTCCGCGTGCGCAACTGTTTTGCACCCGTTGTATTTGAACGTAGAGCCTATCACACCCGATCATCACGTGGTGTCTCAGCACGAAGAACTTTCGCAACGGTGCATACTCAGGGAGAACACTTATACTTTGATAATTTAGTGAAGGATCATCTTATAATGCTACCGTCAAACAAAGCAAGATAAGATGCATAAAGGATTAACATCACATGCAATCAATATAAGTGATATGATATGGCCATCATCATCTTGTGCTTGTGATCTCCATCTCCGAAGCACCGTCATGATCACCATCGTCACCGGCGCGACACCTTGATCTCCATCGTAGCATCGTTGTCGTCTCGCCAACTTATTGCTTTTACGACTATCGCTACCGCTTAGTGATAAAGTAAAACTATTACATGGCGATTGCATCTCATACAATAAAGCGACAACCATATGGCTCCTGCCAGTTGCCGATAACTCGGTTACAAAACATGATCATCTCATACAACACATTATATCACATCATGTCTTGACCATATCACATCACAACATGCCCTGCAAAAACAAGTTAGACGTCCTCTACTTTGTTGTTGCATATTTTACGTGGCTGCTACGGGCTTAGCAAGAACCGTTCTTACCTACGCATCAAAACCACAACGATAGTTTGTCAAGTTGGTGCTGTTTTAACCTTTGCAAGGACCGGGCGTAGCCACACTCGGTTCAACTAAAGTGAGAGAGACAGACACCCGCCGGTCACCTTTAAGCAACGAGTGCTCGCAACGGTGAAACCAGTCTCGCGTAAGCGTACGCGTAATGTCGGCCCGGGCCGCTTCATCTCACAATACCGCTGAACCAAAGTATGACATGCTGGTAAGCAGTATGACTTATATCGCCCACAACTCACTTGTGTTCTACTCGTGCATAGCATCAACGCATAAAACCAGGCTCGGATGCCACTGTTGGGGAACGTAGTAATTTCAAAAAATTTCCTACGCACACGCAAGATCATGGTGATGCATAGCAACGAGAGGGGAGAGTGTTGTCCACGTACCCTCGTAGACCGACAACGGAAGCGTTATCACAACGCGGTTGATGTAGTCGTACGTCTTCACGATCCGACCGATCAAGTACCGAACGTACGGCACCTCCGAGTTCTACACACGTTCAGCTCGATGACGTCCCTCGAACTCCGATCCAGCCGAGTGTTGAGGGAGAGTTTTGTCAGCACGACGGCGTGGTGACGATGATGATGTTCCACTGACGCAGGGCTTCGCCTAAGCTCCGCAACGGTATTATCGAGGTGTAATATGGTGGAGGGGGGCACCGCACACGGCTAAGAGATCTCAAGGATCAATTGTTGTGTCTCTGGGGTGCCCCCTGCCCCCGTAAATAAAGGAGCAAGGGGGAGGCAGCCGGCCAAGGGGAGAGGCGCGCCATAGGGGGGAGTCCTACTCCCACCGGGAGTAGGACTCCTCCTTTCCTTGTGGGAGTAGGAGAAGGGAAGGGGGAAGGAGAAAGAAGGAAGGGTGCGCCCCCCTTCCCTAGTCCAATTCAGACCAGACCATGGGGAGGGGTGCAGCCATCTTTTGAGGCCTTTCTCTCCTTTCCCGTATGGCCTATTAAGGCCCAATACGAATTCCCGTAACTCTCCGATACTCCGAAAAATACCCGAATCACTCGGAACCTTTCCGAAGTCCGAATATAGTCGTCCAATATATCGATCTTTATGTCTCGACCATTTCGAGACTCCTCGTCATGTCCCCGATCTCATCCGGGACTCCGAACTCCTTCGGTACATCAAAACTCAATAAAACTGTCATCGTAACGTTAAGCGTGCGGACCCTTCGGGTTCGAGAACTATGTAGACATGACCGAGACACCTCTCCGGTCAATAACCAATAGCGGGACCTGGATGCCCATATTGGCTCCCACATATTCTACGAAGATCTTTATCGGTCAGACCGCATAACAACATAGGTTGTTCCCTTTGTCACCGGTATGTTACTTGCCCGAGATTTGATCGTCGGTATCTCGATACCTAGTTCAATCTCGTTACCGGTAAGTCTCTTTACTCGTTCCATAACACATCATCCCGCAACTAACTCATTAGTCACAATGCTTGCAAGGCTTATAGTGATGTGCATTACCGAGTGGGCCCAGAGATACCTCTCCGACAATTGGAGTGACAAATCCTAATCTCGAAATACGCCAACCCAACAAGTACCTTTGGAGACACCTGTAGAGCACCTTTATAATCACCCATTTACGTTGTGACGTTTGGTAGCACACAAAGTGTTCCTCCGGTAAACGGGAGTTGCATAATCTCATAGTCATAGGAACATGTATAAGTCATGAAGAAAGCAATAGCAACATACTAAACGATCGAGTGCTAAGCTAACGGAATGGGTCAAGTCAATCACGTCATTCTCCTAATGAGGTGATCTCGTTAATCAAATGACAACTTATGTCTATGGCTAGGAAACATAACCATCTTTGATTAACGAGCTAGTCAAGTAGAGACATACTAGTGACACTCTGTTTGTCTATGTATTCACACATGTATTATGTTTCCGGTTAATACAATTCTAGCATGAATAATAAACATTTATCATGATATAAGGAAATAAATAATACTTTATTATTGCCTCTAGGGCATATTTCCTTCACAGTTGACATTGAGTCGTTCTTTGGAACATGGTTAGCTGTGGTTGATCATACTACCGCGGCTCGTATTCGGATTGGAATATGTGCGCTTTTGTGGGCTATATGGAATTGTAGGAATGATATGATTTTTAACAGACAACACACTTTAACTTTCTTGCAGGTCATCTTCAGAGCTACCGCATGGATCCGTACGTGGTCCTTACTCACTCCTATGGACTCCAGGTAGCCTTTGGTTACTGGGTGCAACCAGTGGGAGATGGTAGCACGGGCTATATTCGACCGGTTCGGATGGTGGTCGCATAACATGATAGGAGTCTAGGGAGCTTATCCTTCATATTGCCGTATTGGTTGTGATTTTCAGCATGTACTTTTCTTTTTTCTTTTGTTTCACTCCGCTTGTGAGCTGTAATACTTTTATGACTTTCTGCTACTTCGTGGATTTTTAATAAGATGGCTGCATGCATCATTATGATGCAGAGGCCGAAGGGCATGCCTCCATTTTCAACAAAAAAGCACTATTTCTTGTCATCGTCAGTCACACTTGTGCAATGATGAATTACTAAAAGATATGGAGCATGTTTCTACAAAATATGTGTACATTCTAAAATCCGAGAACATGTTTTAACATTCATGAAAACTTTGTAAAATCCATGAGTTTTTCAAATTTTGTAAACTTTTTCTTCACATTTATGTAAATTCGCTATGCAATAAAATTTACCTACAGAATAACGCATTATAAAGTCATTAATGGGCTAGCCCCCAATCTATCAAATAGACGTTAAAATAACACCAAAGATTAAATAGGCCACGACCCACACGGCGGGGTGCGTGCTGCCTCTCTATTCCACATTCTAAGGGGGTGTTTGGTTACAGGGACTTATTGGTGTAGGGACTTAAATAAGTCCCTTTAAGTCCCATCTAAATCAAACAAGAGGGACTTATTGAAGGAAATATGCCCTAGAGGCAATAATAAAGTATTATTTATTTCCTTGTATCATGATAAATGTTTATTATTCATGCTAGAATTGTATTAACCGGAAACATAATACATGTGTGAATATATAGACAAACAGAGTGTCACTAGTATGCCTCTACTTGACTAGCTCGTTAATCAAAGATGGTTATGTTTCCTAGCCATAGACATAAGTTGTCATTTGATTAACGAGATCACCTCATTAGGAGAATGACGTGATAGACTTGACCCATTCCGTTAGCTTAGCACTCGATCGTTTAGTATGTTGCTATTGCTTTCTTCATGACTTATACATGTTCCTATGACTATGAGATTATGCAACTCCCGTTTACCGGAGGAACACTTTGTGTGCTACCAAACGTCACAACGTAAATGGGTGATTATAAAGGTGCTCTACAGGTGTCTCCAAAGGTACTTGTTGGGTTGGCGTATTTCGAGATTAGGATTTGTCACTCCGATTGTCGGAGAGGTATCTCTGGGCCCACTCGGTAATGCACATCACTATAAGCCTTGCAAGCATTGTGACTAATGAGTTAGTTGCGGGATGATGTGTTACAGAACGAGTAAAGAGACTTGCCGGTAACGAGATTGAACTAGGTATCGAGATACCGACGGCAAATCTCGGGCAAGTAACATACCGGTGACAAAGGGAACAACGTATGTTGTTATGCGGTCTGACCGATAAAGATCTTCGTAGAATATGTGGGAGCCAATATGGGCATCCAGGTCCCGCTATTGGTTATTGACCGGAGACGTGTCTCGGTCATGTCTACATAGTTCTCGAACCCGTAGGGTCCGCACGCTTAACGTTACGATGACAGTTTTATTGAGTTTTGATGTACCGAAGGAGTTCGGAGTCCCGGATGAGATCGGGGATATGACGAGGAGTCTCGAAATGGTCGAGACGTAAAGATCGATATATTGGACGACTATATTCGGACTTCGGAAAGGTTCCGAGTGATTCGGGTATTTTTGGAGTCTCGGAGAGTTACGGGAATTCGTATTGGGCCTTAATGGGCCATACGGGAAAGGAGAGAAAGGCCTCAAAAGGTGGCCGCACCCCTCCCCATGGTCTGGTCCGAATTGGACTAGGGAAGGGGGGCGCACCCTTCCTTCTTTCTCCTTCCCCCTTCCCTTCTCCTACTCCCACAAGGAAAGGAGGAGTCCTACTCCCGGTGGGAGTAGGACTCCCCCCTATGGCGCGCCTCTCCCCTTGGCCGGCTGCCTCCCCCTTGCTCCTTTACATACGGGGGCAGGGGGGCACCCCAAAGACACAACAATTGATCCTTGAGATCTCTTAGCCATGTGCGGTGCCCCCCTCCATCATATTACACCTCGATAATACCGTTGGGGAGCTTAGGCGAAGCCCTGCGTCGGTG
Organism: Aegilops tauschii subsp. strangulata; assembly: GCF_002575655.3. Lineage (NCBI taxonomy): Eukaryota > Viridiplantae > Streptophyta > Magnoliopsida > Poales > Poaceae > Aegilops > Aegilops tauschii. Next base: position 496,357,764 of record NC_053039.3, read on the forward strand.
GAACATCATCATCGTCACCACGCCGTCGTGCTGACGAAACTCTCCCTCAACACTCGGCTGGATCGGAGTTCGAGGGACGTCATCGAGCTGAACGTGTGTAGAACTCGGAGGTGCCGTACGTTCGGTACTTGATCGGTCGGATCGTGAAGATGTACGACTACATCAACCGCGTTGTGATAACGCTTCCGCTGTCGGTCTACGAGGGTACGTGGACAACACTCTCCCCTCTCGTTGCTATGCATCACCATGATCTTGCGTGTGCGTAGGAATTTTTTTGAAATTACTACGTTCCCCAACAGTGGCATCCGAGCCAGATTTTATGCGTTGATGCTATGCACGAGTAGAACACAAGTGAGTTGTGGGCGATATAAGTCATACTGCTTACCAGCATGTCATACTTTGGTTCAGCGGTATTGTGAGATGAAGCGGCCCGGACCGACATTACGCGTACGCTTACGCGAGACTGGTTTCACCGTTGCGAGCACTCGTTGCTTAAAGGTGACCGGCGGGTGTCTATCTCTCTCACTTTAGTTGAACCGAGTGTGGCTACGCCCGGTCCTTGCGAAGGTTAAAACAGCACCAACTTGACAAACTATCGTTGTGGTTTTGATGCGTAGGTAAGAACGGTTCTTGCTAAGCCCGTAGCAGCCACGTAAAATATGCAACAACAAAGTAGAGGACGTCTAACTTGTTTTTGCAGGGCATGTTGTGTTGTGATATGGTCAAGACATGATGTGATATAATTTGTTGTATGAGATGATCATGTTTTGTAACCGAGTTATCGGCAACTGGCAGGAGCCATATGGTTGTCGCTTTATTGTATGAGACGCAATCACCATGTAATAGTTTAACTTTATCACTAAGTGGTAGCGATACTCGTAAAAGCAATAAGTTGGCGAGACGACAACGATACTACGATGGAGATCAAGGTGTCGTGCCGGTGACGATGGTGATCATGACGGTGCTTCGGAGATGGAGATCACAAGCACGGTGCTTCGAAGATGGGGATCACAAGCACCAGATGATGATGGCCATATCATATCACTTATATTGATTGCATGTGATGTTAATCCTTTATGCATCTTATCTTGCTTTGTTTGACGGTAGCATTATAAGATGATCCTTCATTAAATTATCAAAGTATAAGTGTTCTCCCTGAGTATGCACCGTTGCGAAAGTTCTTCGTGCTGAGACACCACGTGATGATCGGGTGTGATAGGCTCTACGTTCAAATACAACAGGTGCAAAACAGTTGCACACGCGGAATACTCAGGTTAAACTTGACGAGCCTAGCATATAACATATATGGCCTCGGAACACGGAGACCGAAAGGTCGAGCGTGAATCATATAGTAGATATGATCAACATAGTGATGTTCACCATTGAAACTACTCCATCTCACGTGATGATCGGACATGGTTTAGTTGATTTGGATCACGTAATCACTTAGATGATGAGAGGGATGTCTATCTAAGTGGGAGTTCTTAAGTAATATGATTAATTGAACTTAAACTTATCATGAACTTAGTCCTGATAGTATTTTGCAAATTATGTTGTAGATCAATAGCTCGCGTTGTTGCTTCCCTGTTTATTTTTTGATATGTTCCTAGAGAAAAATTATGTTGAAAGATGTTAGTAGCAAAGATGCGGATTGGATCCGTGATCTGAGGATTATCCTCATTGCTGCACAGAAAAATTATGTCCTTGATGCACCGCTAGGTGACAGACCTATTGCAGGAGCAGATGCAGACGTTATGAACGTTTGGCTAGCTCAATTTGATGACTACTTGATAGTTTAGTGCACCATGCTTAATAGCTTAGAATCGGGACTTCAAAAGACGTTTTGAACGTCATGGAACATATAAGATGTTCCAGGAGTTGAAGTTAATATTTCAAGCAAATACCCGAGTTGAGAGATATGAAGTCTCCAACAAGTTCTATAGCTAAAAGATGAAGGAGAATCGCTCAACTAGTGAGCATGTGCTCAGATTGTCTGGGTACTACAATCACTTGAATCAAGTGGGAGTTAATCTTCCAGATAAAATAGTGATTGACAGAATTCTCTAGTCACCATCACCAAGTTAGTAGAACTTCGTGATGAACTATAGTATGCAAGGGATGACGAAAGTAATTCCCGAGCTCTTCGTGATGCTGAAATCGACGAAGGTAGAAATCAAGAAAAACATCAAGTGTTGATGGTTGACGAGACCACTAGTTTCAAGAAAAGGGCAAAGGGAAGAAGGGGAACTTCAAAAAGAACGGCAAGCAAGTTGCTACTCAAGTGAAGAAGCCCAAGTCTGTACCTAAGCCTGAGACTAAGTGCTTCTACTGCAAAGGGACTGGTCACTGGAAACGGAACTACCCCAACTATTTGGTGGATAAGAAGGATGGCAAAGTGAACAAAGGTATATTGGATATACATGTTATTGATGTGTACTTTACTAGTGTTTATAGCAACCCCTCGGTATTTGATACTGGTTCAGTTGCTAAAGAGTAGTAACTCGAAACGGGAGTTGCAGAATAAATAGAGACTAGTAAAAAGGCGAGGTGACGATGTGTGTTGGAAGTAGTTCCAAGATTGATATGATCATCATCGCACACTCCCCATACTTTCGGGATTAGTGTTGAAACTAAATAAGTGTTATTTGGTGTTTGCGTTGAGCATGAATATGATTTGATCATGTTTATTGCAATATGGTTATTCATTTAAGTTAGAGAACAATTGTTGTTTTGTTTACATGAATAAAAACCTTCTATGGTCATACACACCAACGAAAATGGTTTGTTGGATCTCGATAGTAGTGATACACATATTCATAATGTTGAAGCCAAAAGATGCAAAGTTAATAATGATAGTGCAACTTATTTGTGGCACTGCCGTTTAGGTCATATTGGTGTAAAGCGCATGAAGAAACTCCATACTAATGGAATTTTGGAATCACTTGATTATGAATCACTTGATACTTGCGAACCGTGCCTCATGGGCAAGATGACTAAAACGCCGTTCTCCGGAACTATGGAGAGAGCAACAGATTTGTTGGAAGTCATACATACAGATGTATGTGGTCCAATGAATATTGAGGCTCGTGGCGGATATCGTTATTTTCTCACCTTCACAGATGATTTGAGCAGATATGGGTATATCTACTTAATGAAACATAAGTCTGAAGCATTTGAAAAGTTCAAAGAATTTCAGAGTGAAGTGGAAAATCATCATGACAAGAAAATAAGGTTTCTACGATCTGATCGCGGAGACAAATATTTGAGTTACGAGTTTGGTCTTCAATTAAAACAATGTGGAATTGTTTCACTACTCACGCCACCTGGAACACCACAGTGTAATGGTGTGTCCGAACATCGTAACCGTACTTTATTAGATATGGTGCAATATATGATGTCTCTTACCGATCTACCACTATCGTTTTCGGGTTATGCATTAGAGATAGCTACATTCACGTTAAATAGGGCACCATCAAAATCCGCTGAGACGACGCCTTATGAACTGTGGTTTGGCAAGAAACCAAAGTTGTCGTTTCTTAAAGTTTGGGGTTGCGATGCTTATGTGAAAAAGTTTCATCCTGATAAGCTCAAACCCAAATCGGAGAAATGTGTCTTCATAGGATACCCAAAGGAGACAGTTGGGTACACCTTCTATCACAGATCCGAAGGCAAGACATTCATTGCTTAGTATGGATCCTTTCTAGAGAAGGAGTTTCTCTCGAAAGAAGTGAGTGAGAGTAAAGTAGAACTTGATGAGGTAACTGTACCTGCTCCCTTATTGGAAAGTAGTTCATCACAGAAATCTGTTCCTGTGACTTCTACACCAATTAGTGAGGACGTTAATGATGATGATCATGTAACTTCAGATCAAGTTACTACCAAACCTCGTAGGTAAACCAGAGTAAGATCCGCACCAGAGTGGTACGGTAATCCTGTTCTGGAGGTTATGTTACTAGACCATGACGAACCTACGAACTATGAAGAAGCGATGTTGAGCCCAGATTCCGCAAAATGGCTTGAGGCCATGAAATCTGAGATGAGATCCATGTATGAGAACAAAGTGTGGACTTTGGTTGACTTGCCCGATGATCGGCAAGCAATTGAGAATAAATGGATCTTCAAGAGGAAGACGGACGCTGATAGTAGTGTTACTATCTACAAAGCTAGAATTGTCGCAAAAAGGTTTTCGACAAGTTCAAAGTGTTGACTACGATGAGAGTTTCTCACTCGTATCTATGCTCAAGTCTGTTCAGTTGCTAAGAGTAGTAACTCGAAACGAGAGTTGCAGAATAAACAGAGACTAGTAAAAGGCGAGGTGACGATGTGTGTTGGAAGTAGTTCCAAGATTGATATGATCATCATCGCACACTCCCTATACTTTCGGGATTAGTGTTGAAACTAAATAAGTGTTATTTGGAGTTTGCGTTGAGCATGAATATGATTTGATCATGTTTGTTGCAATACGGTTATTCATTTAAATTAGAGAATAATTGTTATTCTTTTTACATGAATAAAACCTTCTATGGTCATACACCCAATAAAATAGTTTGTTGGATCTCGATCGTAGTAATACACATATTTATAATATTGAAGCCAAAAGACGCAAAGTTAATAATGATAGTGCAACTTATTTGTGGCACTGCCGTTTAGGTCATATTGGTGTAAAGAGCATGAAGAAACTCCATACTGATGGGATTTTGGAATCACTTGATTATGAATCACTTGATGCTTGCGAACCGTGCCTCATGGGCAAGATGACTAAAAACGCCGTTCTCCGGAACTATGGAGAGAGCAACAGATTTGTTGGAAATCATACATACAGATGTATGTGGTCCGATGAATATTGAGGCTCGTAGCAGGTATCATTATTTTCTGACCTTCACAGATGATTTGAGCAGATATGGGTATATCTACTTGATGAAACATAAGTCTGAAGCATTTGAATAGTTCAAAGAATTTCAGAGTGAAGTAGAAAATCATCGTGACGAGAAAATAAGGTTTCTATGATTTGATCGCGGAGACAAATATTTGAGTTACGAGTTTGGTCTTCAATTAAAACAATGTGGAATAGTTTCACAAATTCACGCCACCTGGAACACCATGGTGTAATGGTGTGTCCGAACATCGTAACCGTACTTTATTAGATATGGTGCGATATATGATGTCTCTTACCGATGTACCACTATCGTTTTGGGGTTATGCATTAGAGACAGCTGCATTCACGTTAAATAGGGCACCATCAAAATCCGTTAAGACGACGCCTTATGAACTGTGGTTTAGCAAGAAACCAAAGTTGTCATTTCTTAAAAGTTTGGGGTTGCGATGCTTATGTGAAAAGGTTTCATCCTGATAAGCTCAAACCCAAATCGGAGAAATGTGTCTTCATAGGATACCCAAAGGAGACAGTTGGGTACACCTTCTATCACAGATCCGAAGGCAAGACATTCGTTGCTAAGAATGGATCCTTTCTAGAGAAGGAGTTTCTCTCGAAAGAAGTGAGTGGGAGGAAAGTAGAACTCGATGAGGTAACTGTACCTGCTCCCTTATTGGAAAGTAGTTCATCACAGAAATCTGTTCCTGTGACTCCTACACCAATTAGTGAGGAAGTTAATGATGATGATCATGTAACTTCAGATCAAGTTACTACCAAATCTCGTAGGTAAACCAGAGTAAGATCCGCACCAGAGTGGTACGGTAATCCTGTTCTGTAGGTTATGTTACTAGACCATGACAAACCTATGAACTACGAAGAAGCGATGGTGAGCCCAGATTCCGCAAAATGGCTTGAGGCCATGAAATCTGAGATGAGATCCATGTTTGAGAACAAAGTATGGACTTTGATTGACTTGCCCAATGATCGGCAAGCCATTAAGATTAAATGGATCTTCAAGAGGAAGACAGACGCTGATAGTTGTGTTACTATCTACAAAGATAGACTTGTCGGAAAAAGGTTTTTGACAAAGTTCAAGGTGTTGACTACGATGAGATTTTCTCACTCGCAGCGATGCTTAAGTCTGTCCGAATCATGTTAGCAATTGCCCCATTTTATGAAATCTGGCAAATGGATAAACAAAACTGCATTCCTTAATGGATTTATTAAAGAAGAGTTGTATATGATGCAACCAGGAGGTTTTGTCAATCCTAAAAGTGCTAACAAAATATGCAAGCTCCAGCGATCCATCCATGGACTGGTGCAAGCATCTCGGAGTTGGAATATATGCTTTGATAAGTTGATCAAAGGATATAGTTTTATAGAGACTTGCGGTGAAGCCTGTATTTACAAGAAAGTGAGTGGGAGCACTACAGCATTTCTGATAAGTATATGTGAATGACATATTGTTGATCGGAAATAATGTAGAATTATTCTGCAAAGCATAAAGGAGTGTTTGAAAGGAGTTTTTCAAAGAAAGACCTCGGTGAAGCTGCTTACATATTGAGCATCAAGATCTATAGAGATAGATGAAGACGCTTGATAAGTTTTTCAATGAGTACATACCTTAACAAGATTTTGAAGTAGTTCAAAATAGAACAGTCAAAGAAAGAGTTCTTGCCTGTGTTACAAGGTGTGAAATTGAGTAAGACTCAAAGCCCGACCACGGCAGAAGATAGAAAGAGAATGAAAGTCATTCCCTATGCCTTGGCCATAGGTTCTATAAAGTATGCCATGCTGTGTACCAGATCTATTGTATACCCTACACTAATTTTGGCAAGGGAGTACAATAGTGATCTAGGAGTAGATCACTGGACAGCGGTCAAAATTATCCTTAGTGGAATAAGGATATGTTTCTCGATTATGGAAGTGACAAAAGGTTCGTCGTAAAGGGTTACGTCGATGCAAGTTTTGACACTAAATCTAGATGACTCTAAGTCTCGGTCTAGATACATATTGAAAGTGGGAGCAATTAGTTAGAGTAGCTCCCTGCAGACCATTGTAGACATAGAAATTTGCAAAATACTTACGGATCTGAATGTGACAGACCCGTTGACTAAAATTATCTCACAATCAAAACATGATCACACCTTAGTACTCTTTGGGTGTTAATCACATAGCGATGTGAACTAGATTATTGACTCTAGTAAACCCTTTGAGTGTTGGTCACATAGAGATGTGAACTATGGGTGTTAATCACATGGTGATGTGAATTATTGATGTTAAATCACATGGCGATGTGAACTAGATTATTGACTCTAGTGCAAGTGGGAGACTGAAGGAAATATGCCCTAGAGGCAATAATAAAGTATTATTTATTTCCTTGTATCATGATAAATGTTTATTATTCATGCTAGATTGTATTAACCGGAAATATAATACATGTGTGAATATATAGACAAACAGAGTGTCACTAGTATGCCTCTACTTGACTAGCTCGTTAATCAAAGATGCTTATGTTTCCTAGCCATAGACATAAGTTGTCATTTGATTAACGAGATCACCTCATTAGGAGAATGACGTGATTGACTTGACCCATTCCGTTAGCTAGGCACTCGATCGTTTAGTATGTTGCTATTGCTTTCTTCATGACTTATACATGTTCCTATGACTATGAGATTATGCAACTCTCGTTTACCGGAGGAACACTTTGTGTGCTACCAAACGTCACAACGTAAATGGGTGATTATAAAGGTGCTCTACAGGTGTCTCCAAAGGTACTTGTTGGGTTGGCGTATTTCGAGATTAGGATTTGTCACTCCAATTGTCGGAGAGGTATCTCTGGGCCCACTCGGTAATGCACATCACTATAAGCCTTGCAAGCATTGTGACTAATGAGTTAGTTGCGGGATGATGTGTTACGGAACGAGTAAAGAGACTTGCCGGTAACGAGATTGAACTAGGTATCGAGATACCGACGATCAAATCTCGGGCAAGTAACATACCGGTGACAAAGGGAACAACGTATGTTGTTATGCGGTCTGACCGATAAAGATCTTCGTAGAATATGTGGGAGCCAATATGGGCATCCAGGTCCCGCTATTGGTTATTGACCGGAGACGTGTCTCGGTCATGTCTACATAGTTCTCGAACCCGTAGGGTCCGCACGCTTAACGTTACGATGACAGTTTTATTAAGTTTTTATGTATCGAAGGAGTTCGGAGTCCCGGATGAGATCGGGGATATGACGAGGAGTCTCGAAATGGTCGAGACATAAAGATCGATATATTGAACGACTATATTCGGACTTCGGAAAGGTTCCGAGTGATTCGGGTATTTTTCGGAGTACCGGAGAGTTACGGGAATTCGTATTGGGCCTTAATGGGCCATACGGGAAAGGAGAGAAAGGCCTCAAAAGGTGGCCGCACCCCTCCCCATGGTCTGGTCCGAATTGGACTAGGGAAGGGGGGCGCACCCTTCCTTCTTTCTCCTTCCCCCTTCCCTTCTCCTACTCCCACAAGGAAAGGAGGAGTCCTACTCCCGGTGGGAGTAGGACTCCCCCCTATGGCGCGCCTCTCCCCTTGGCCGGCTGCCTCCCCCTTGCTCCTTTATATACGGGGGCAGGGGGGCACCCCAAAGACACAACAATTGATCCTTGAGATCTCTTGGCCGTGTGCGGTGCCCCCCTCCACCATATTACACCTCGATAATACCGTTGCGGAGCTTAGGCGATGCCCTGCGTCGGTGGAACATCATCATCGTCACCACGCCGTCGTGTTGACGAAACTCTCCCTCAACACTCGGCTGGATCGGAGTTCGAGGGACGTCATCGAGCTGAACGTGTGTAGAACTCGGAGGTGCCGTACGTTCGGTACTTGATCGGTCGGATCGTGAAGATGTACGACTACATCAACCGCGTTGTGATAACGCTTCCGCTGTCGGTCTACGAGGGCACGTGGACAACACTCTCCCCTCTCGTTGCTATGCATCACCATGATCTTGCGTGTGCGTAGGAATTTTTTTTAAAATTACTACGTTCCCCAACACTTATAGGGACTTAAAGTGGACATTTGGGACTTATGAAATAAGACCCTCAAGGAGGGACTTATAGGGACTTATAGTTGTAATATGGTCTTTTAGTCCATGTTAAGTCCCAGAAACCAAACAAGTAGGGACTTATTAGGGACTTGGGACTTATAAGTTGGGACTAAAAAATGTCCTAGGACTTATGAACCAAACAGGGCCTAAGCATAGGAGGACTCATCCAGGTATATCCATATAGCACATGCCTTATTCCATCCTCTTTCTCTCTACAAGATCGTCACTGCCCCTCTCTCTATGAGTGTGGTCCGTTGCCCTTGCCGTTGCTCCAGGCACCCCTCGCTACCCAAGCCCAAGCCCATTCCTCGCTCTTGACCACCCTGCCTTTCTCGCCAACCTGGAGCTGCTCGACATGTATTGCATGAACATCGACTAACCCAATCCACGGCGCTCTTATCATCTGAGAAGGGAAAAGGCGATGGTGCGCAATGGTTGGCGGTCGTTGGGAAGAACATATCTTAGAGCAACTCTACCAGAGTCGCCATATTGACCAAAAACGGTGCCATGTTGATGAGTGGGTCCCATGATTATGAGGGTAACAAATATGAAGACTCGGACTTTTCCATGTCGGTAGCATTGCAAATATGTCGACTCTGCTAGAGCTGCTCTTAGGTCATATGGCTCCAACATTTGTGCATCATGTTATTCGTTGCATTAGAGTATTCCCTATGTTGAGCCTACTCAGATCAGAACAAAACTTTTGGATTCTCTTCCGCCTATCGGCCGGCTTTAAACAACCTTCACATTTCCTGCTGAGATCCCAAGTCTCCAAGTGGGCCCTCTTGGCCACCTAAGACCTTGGCTTTCTAGAGAATCCCGCTCCTGTATCGTAGGACTTGTAGCTCGGCAGTCTACCAGGTAGGTTTGCTTATCCTTCCTTTTTCGAGTGTCTTGGATAGTTATAGCGGCCCATAGGCGCAAGATGTACCTTGTGGAGGGCAGCGGTCCCCTGGACATAGCATATCCTTTCAGGCAGTGGCCGTTTATTCCATGGTCCGTTGGATGGTCGGTGCAAGGCCAGAAATTGAAACACATGACTACTAGGAAAATAGCCTATTGCAACAACAAAAAATCATTGCATTAACACATAGGTTGTTGCAACATGTCTTTACTATAATTTTCCCCTTCGCAGTTGTGAAATCGCAACATAATACTGCAGATATGGTCTTAGTAAAATTAACTGAGATTGAAATATAGTACTTACTAGGATATAGACACCCGTGAAGAAATCACTATAACAAAGCATCCGACACTCCATTTACATGTGCAGTAAGCCAGTAACTAATTAAGATAAACCCTAATCAACCACCAATACAGTGTCACCAATTTCATACAAGACTGTAATAAAGCCCTAGCAGACGTGAAAATATATAGCTGGATAAGATGGAAGCACACCGTACTAACAATGGAGTATATATTTCAATTTCAATCAAAATCTAAAAGTTGCGTCGCGAGCTAGGTCGATCGGCTCGGCTGGGTGAAGAAGAGGTGGGGCGCGACGGGGGGCCGCGGCCGCGCGGCAATGTCCGCCCTCCCCTTGCCGAGGGCGGCCTTCCAGGCGTGGACGTCGGATTTGCTCAGACTGTATTGTGGGAGCTCCAGCGCCGATTCCACCGCGTCGAACCGCGCCAGCGCATCTGCTCTAGTCATCATTGCACCGACGAACCCTGAGATAACCTCATCCCGGTGAGCCAACGACGTGTAAGAGGTCTTGCCGTGATCGTCGCCATTGTCACCCTTGGCAGAGTAGCTCTCGGTTTCATAGTTGTCGTCGTCCTCCGCCGCGTCGGAGGAATTCTGGGTATTTTCGTCGTCGCCCTCCTCCGCGTCGGTGCTCTTGTAAGTCGATCGGCTCGGGTGGGTGAAGAAGAGGTGGGGCGCACTAGGAGGCCGCGACGTTGCTATGGCTGTCAAGCGGCGCTGCTGCGGAGCGACATTGCCATCGGTGTCATCCTCGTCCGACAGTTCATCGTTGCCGTCGTGGTCGCTCTCCGACGAGTCAGAGCTGCCGGTGTCAATGTCGTCGTAGTTGACCAACTCCGCCCAGACAGAGCCGTCGGTGTCATCCTCGTCTGAGAGCTCGTCGTTATCGCCGTAGTCGCTCTCCGACGAGTCAGAGCTGCCGGTATCAATATCAATGTCGTCGTACTCGACCAATTCGGACATGTCGGAGCTCTGATCGGTGTCATCCTCGTCTGAGGGCTCGTCTTCAGAGCTGCCAGTGTCGATGTCGTCGTACTTGACCAATCCCGCCATGTGGGAGCTCTGATCGGTGTCATCCTCGTCTGAGGGCTCGTCGTCAGAGCTGCCAGTGTCGATGTCGTCGTACTTGACCAGCTTCGCCGCGTCGGAGCTCTGGTCCGTGACGATCTTGGCGCAGTGGGCACAGAGGACGCTCTCTGGGTGCACGGCGCCGTCGCCGTCGCCGTCGCCGTCCGGCGCGCCAAGGCTCACCGTGTCAATGTCGTCCTCGGCGTCGGCACCGTGGAATCCGCCGTCGTACCCAACGCTGCCCATGCTTAGGATGCTAGCCGCCAGATCGAGATCGAAGCAATCTCCCTTGGCGCCGAAGACGGCCTTGCTTCCTGCGAGGGCCGGGAGGTTGAGGTCGAAGTAATGGTCATCGTCGTCGTCGTGGTCGCTCTCCTCCTCGTCATGGTTCTTGCCGCCTTCAGCCATCGTCGCACGGCTCTCCGCAGCACGGCTTCGGCGGAGCTGCACCATGGTGAAGTCCGTCTCGCTGCCCTTGTCGTCCACGGAGCACACGGTCTCGGCGTCGCTGCCGCTCTCGCCGAGAAAGACCCACTCCTCCATGGCCGCCGGCAACTCCCGGTACGCAGTTCGCCTTCGCCTTTGTCGTCTTGGCTGATCGAAATCGAAAGAACTCGTGTGCTGTTGTTGTGCTTCCTTGAGATCAGACGTACGCCGTATGTTTATAGGCGATCGATGCAGGGGACTTGTGTTGGGCTAGGACTCGGCCACGCTGCTAGTGCCGTTCATATCGAGGACCCACACACGGACACGGACACTAACGTGAACACGGCGTAAATTTGTAGGGTCTGTCTATATCTCATCTAGATGTCATTCTTTTTTGTTAATTGTCCAGCCAAGTTACTGTTTATTGTTTGTTTGTTTTTTTTATTTGGCTCAGTTTCTGGAAAAAAAAAACGCAAAGAACATCCAGCCAACCTGCTGTTTTATTGTTTGTTTTCTTTATCCGGCTCAGTTTTTGAAAAAAAGAAGGAAACAATAGAGCGCACGTACCAGGTGTTGACCTTCCTACCTCATACTCTTAAACACTCACTTATAGCCGCTAGAACTAAGGGGTGTTCTTGCATAATAATAAACACAAACAATTAATAACTCGGTTAGCGTCAGTCGTCAGATCTGGCCACTAGCTCCCTAAAAAAATATGGTTGCTAGCTACCGGTAAAAAAACTGATCGCTAGCTTTTTCCCCAAAAAACTGCTCGCTAGTCCAAATGTCTATTTGTTAGCTTTTGCGTCCGATCGTTATACATTTACAAGTACATCTCTCATTGCAAGCTTGTAGGCTCCTAACGTTTGTTTCTTTTTGCCTTTTGGTTTTTGCGTTTTTCGCTCTTATTATTTTATAATTAATTTTCTGTAAGGAACAAAGTTTGGTCAAAACATATTTCAAAAAACATGTTCATGAATTTACATATTTTTTAAAATTATAAAAAATGTTAACAAATACCAAAAAAATTCTAATATATGGTGAACAATCCTTTAATATATGATGATCATTTTCTGAATACACACAATTTTTTTTGTAACATACAGTGAACATTCTTTTTTGATACATGATATACTTTTTTATATATGATGAACTAAAAGCAAACTTTTTTATATACATTGTACTAAAAGCAAACAAGAGAAAACAAAAAAGAAAAGCGAAACCCAAATAGAGAAAATAGATAAATAAGAAGAGAACAAAAAATGAACACATTTTGATTTGTTCTAAAAAATTGATAAACACGAACAATTTTAGAAAAATGAACAAATTTACATATTTGAAACATTTATTGAAACTTGTGAATTTATGAAAAAAGCAAAAAGAATCATAGAAAATGAGATCCATTTTTTAAAAATAGAAAAAATAAAAGTAGAGCAAAACCAATGAAGAAAAATGATAAATAAAAAACATGGAGAAAACAAAACAAAAAATGTATCCTAGCTACTTGGGCCGGCTCTTCTGCAGTTTGTTCGCTGACGAGGGTGGACTTGCAGCTAGGACAAAAAAAGGTCGAACCCCTACTGGAAGTCGAGGGTGGACTCTCTGTTGGAAATATGCCCTAGAGGCAATAATAAATTGGTTATTATTATATTTCCTTGTTCATGATAATCGTTTATTATCCATGCTAAAATTGTATTGATAGAAAACTCAGATACATGTGTGGATACATAGACAACACCATGTCCCTAGTAAGCCTCTAGTTGACTAGCTCGTTGATCAATAGATGGTTACGGTTTCCTGACCATGGACATTGGATGTCGTTGATAACGGGATGACATCATTAGGAGGATGATGTGATGGACAAGACCCAATCCTAAGCCTAGCACAAGATCGTGTAGTTCGTTTGCAAAGAGCTTTTCTAATGTCAAGCATCATTTCCTTAGACCATGAGATTGTGCAACTCCCGGATACCGTTGGAATGCTTTGGGTGTACCAAACGTCACAACGTAACTGGGTGGCTATAAAGGTGCACTACAGGTATCTCCGAAAGTGTCTGTTGGGTTGGCACGAATCGAGACTGGGATTTGTCACTCCGTGTAAACGGAGAGGTATCTCTGGGCCCACTCGGTAGGACATCATCATAATGTGCACAATGTGACCAAGGAGTTGATCACGGGATGATGTGTTACGGAACGAGTAAAGAGACTTGCCGGTAACGAGATTGAACAAGGTATCGGGATACCGACGATCGAATCTCGGGCAAGTAACATACCGATAGACAAAGGGAATTGTATATGGGATTGATTGAATCCCCGACATCGTGGTTCATCCGATGAGATCATCGTGGAACATGTGGGAGCCAACATGGGTGTCCAGATCCCGCTGTTGGTTATTGGCCGGAGAACGTCTCGGTCATGTCTGCATGGTTCCCGAACCCGTAGGGTCTACACACTTAAGGTTCGATGACGCTAGGGTTATAGGGAATAGATATACGTGGTTACCGAATGTTTTTCGGAGTCCCGGATGAGATCCCGGACGTCACGAGGAGTTCCGGAATGGTCCGGAGGTAAAGATTTATATATGGGAAGCCCCGTTTTGGCCACCGGAAGAGTTTCGGGCGTCACCGGCAATGTACCGGGACCACCGGAGGGTTCCGGGGGTCCACCGGGAGGGGCCACCAGCCCTGGAGGGCCCTATGGGCTGTATGTGGAGAGGGACCAGCCCCTTAGTGGGCTGGGCGCCTTCCCTCCCAGGGCCCATGCGCCTGGGGGTTTTGGGGAACCCTAAGGGGAGGCGCCCCCTTGCCTTGGGGGGCAAGGCAACCCCCCTGCCGCCGCCCCCTCCTCAGATTGGATCTGAGGGGGCCGGCCCCCCTCTCCCTTGCCCCTATATATATGTGGGGGGTGGGAGGGCAGCCGCACCCAAGTTCTGGCGCAGCCCTCCCCCTCTTCCATGTACTCCTCCTCTCCCGCGGTGCTTGGCGAAGCCCTGCAAAATAGCCACGCTCCTCCATCACCACCACGCCGTCGTGCTGCTGTTGGACGGAGTCTTCCCCAACCTCTCCCTCTCTCCTTGCTGGATCAAGGTGTGGGAGACGTCACCGGGCTGCACGTGTGTTGAACGCGGAGGCGCCGTGGTTCGGCGCTTAGATCGGAATCAACCGCGATCTGAATCGCTACGAGTACGACTCCTTCATCCGCGTTCTTGCAACGCTTCCGCTTCACGAGCTACAAGGGTATGTAGATGCACTCCCCTTCCCTTCGTTGCTAGATTACTCCATAGATTGATCTTGGTGATGCGTAGAAAATTTTGAATTTATGCTACGTACCCAACAGTGGCATCATGAGCTAGGTTTATGCGTAGTTTCTATGCACGAGTAGAACACAAAGTAGTTGTGGGCGTCGATTTTGTCAATTTACTTGCCGTTACTAGTCTTATCTTGATTCGGCGGCATCGTGGGATGAAGCGGCCCGGACCGACCTTACACGTACTCTTACGTGAGACAGGTTCCACCGACTGACATGCACTAGTTGCATAAGGTGGCTAGCGGGTGTCTGTCTCTCCCACTTTAGTCGGATCAGATTCGATGAAAAGGGTCCTTATGAAGGGTAAATAGAAATTGGCATATCACGTTGTGGCTTTTGCGTAGGTAAGAAACGTTCTTGCTAGAATCCCATAGCAGCCACGTAAAACATGCAACAATAATTAGAGGGCATCTAACTTGTTTTTGCAGGGTATGCTATGTGATGTGATATGGCCAAAAGGATGTGATGAATGATATATGTGATGTATGAGATTGGTCATGTTCTTGTAATAGGAATCACGACTTGCATGTCGATGAGTATGACAACCGGCAGGAGCCATAGGAGTTGTCTTAATTTATTGTATGACCTGCGTGTCAATGAAAACGCCATGTAATTACTTTACTTTATTGCTAACTGTTAGCCATAGTAGTAGAAGTAATAGTTGGCGAGACAACTTCATGAAGACACGATGATGGAGATCATGATGATGGAGATCATGGTGTCATGCCGGTGACGAAGGTGATCATGCCGCGCCTCGAAGATGGAGATCAAAAGGCGCAAGATGATATTGGCCATATCACGTCACTTTATGATTTGCATGTGATGTTTATCATGTTTACATCTTATTTGCTTAGAACGACGGTAGCATAAATAAGATGATCCCTCACTAAAATTTCAAGAGACGTGTTCCCCCTAACTGTGCACCGTTGCGAAGGTTCGTTGTTTTGAAGCACCACGTGATGATCGGGTGTGATAGATTCTAACGTTCGCATACAACGGGTGTTGACGAGCCTAGCATGTACAGACATGGCCTCGGAACACATGCGAAACACTTAGGTTGACTTGACGAGCCTAGCATGTACAGACATGGCCTCGGAACACAAGAGATCGAAAGGTCGAACATGAGTCGTATAGTAGATGCGATCAACATGGAGATGTTCACCGATGATGACTAGTCCGTCTCATGTGATGATCGGACACGGCCTAGTTTGACTCGGATCATGTATCACTTAGATGACTAGAGGGATGTCTATCTGAGTGGGAGTTCATTAAATAATTAGATGAACTTAATTATCATGAACATAGTCAAAAGGTCTTTGCAAATTATGCCATAGCTTACGCTTTAGTTCTACTGTTTAAGATATGTTCCTAGAGAAAATTTAGTTGAAAGTTGATAGTAGCAATTATGCGGACTGGGTCCATAAACTGAGGATTGTCCTCATTGCTGCACAGAAGGCTTATGTCCTTAATGCACCGCTCGGTGTGCTGAACCTCAGCGTCGTTTGTAGATGTTGCGAAACATCTGGCATACATGTTTTGATGACTACGTGATAGTTCAGTGCGTAATGCTAACGGTTTAGAATTGTGGCACCAAAGACGTTTTTTTTGAAACGTCGCAGAACATATGAAATGTTCCGAAGACTGAAATTGGGATTTCAGACTAGTGCCCACGTCAAGAGGTATGAGACCTCTGAAAAGTTTCTTAAGCCTGCAAACTAAGGGAGAAAAGCTCAATCGTTGAGCATGTGCTCAGATTGTCTGAGTACTACAATCACTTGAATCGAGTGGGAGTTAATCTTCCAGATGAGATAGTGATTGTTCTCCATAGTCACTGCCACCAAGCTATTAGAGCTTCGTGACGAACTATAAAATATCAGGGATGGATATGATGATCCTTGAGCAACTGGCGATGTTTGACACCGCGAAAGTAGAAATAAAAAAGGGAGCATCAATTGTTGATGGTTAGTAAAATCACTAGTTTCAAGAAGGGCAAGGGAAGAAGGGATACTTCATGAAACAGCAAATCATTTGCTGCTCTAGTGAAGAATCCCAAGGTTGAACCCAAACCCGGGACTAAGTGCTTCTGTAATGAGGGGAACGGTTACTGAAGCAGAACTACCCTAGATACTTGGTAGATGAGAAGGCAGGCAAGGTCGACAGAAGTATATTGGATATACATTATATGAATGTGTACTTTACTAGTACTCCTAGCAGCACCAGGGTATTAGATACCGGTTCGGTTGCTAAGTGTTAGTAACTCGAAATAAAAGCTGCGGAATAAACGGAGACTAGCTAAAGGTGAGATGACGATATGTGTTGGAAGTGTTTCCAAGGTTGATGTGATCAAGCATCGCATGCTCCCTCTACCATCGAGATTGGTGTTAAACCTAAATAATTGTTATTTGGCGTTTGCGTTGAGCATAAACATGATTGGATTATGTTTATCGCAATACGGTTATTCATTTAAGGAGAATAATGGTTACCCTGTTTATTTGAATAATACCTTCAATGGTCTTGCACCTAAAATGAATCTCGATCGTAGTGATACACATGTTCGTGCCAAAAAGATATAAAATAGTACCACATACTTGTGGCACTGCCATTTGAGTCATATTGGTATAGAACGCATGAAGAAGCTCCATGTAGATGGATCTTTGGACTCACTCGTTTTTGAAAAGATTGAGACATGCGAACCATGTCTATTGGTATATATGCATGAAGAAACTCCATGCAGATGGATCGTTTGGACTCACTTGTTTTTGAATCACTTGAGACATGCAAATCATACCACATGGGCAAGATGACTGAAAGGCCTCGTTTTCAGTAAGATGGAACAAGAGAGCAACTTGTTGGAAGTAATACGTTTTGATGTATGCAGTCCAATGAGTACTGAGGCATGCAGTGGATATCGTTATGTTCTTACTTCACAGATGATTTGAGTAGATGCTGAGTGTATTTACTTGATGAAACACAAGTCTGAATTATTGAAAGGTTCAAGTAATTTCAGAGTGAAGTTGAAGATCGTCGTGACAAGAGGATAAAATGTCTGTGATATGATCATAGAGATGAGTATCTGAGTTACGAGTTTGGCACACAATTATGAAATTGTGGAAATTGTTTCACGACTAATACCGCTTGGAGCACCATAGTGTGATGGTGTGTCCGAACATCATAACTGCACCCTATTGGATATGGTGCATACCATGATGTCTCTTATCTTTACCACTATCGTTTATGGGTTAGGCATTAGAGACAACCGCATTCACTTTAAATAGGGCACCACGCAATTCCGTTGAGATGACACCGTTTAGAGAAACCTAAGTTGTCGTTTCTTAAACGTTTGGGGCTGCGATGCTTATGTGAAAAAGTTTCAGGCTGATAAGCTCGAACCCAAAGCGGATAAATGCATCTTCATAGAATACCCAAAACAGTTGGGTATACCTCCTATTTCAGATCTGGAAGCAAAAGTAATTGCTTCTAGAAACGGGTCCTTTCTCGAGGAAAAGTTTCTCTCGAAAGAATTGAGTGGGAGGATGGTGGAGACTTGATGAGGTTATTGAACCATGACTTCAACTAGTGTGTAGCAGGGCACAGGAAGTTGTTCCTGTGGCACCTACACCAATTGAAGTGGAAGCTTATGATAGTGATCATGAAACTTCGGATCAAGTCACTACCAAACCTCGTAGGTCGATAAGGATGCGTACTACTTCAGAGTGGTACGTGATCCTGTCTTGGAAGTCATGTTGCTAGACAACAATGAACCTACGAGCTATGGAGAAGCGATGGTGGGCCCATATTCCGACAAAAGGTTAGAAGCCATGAAATCCGGGATAGGATCCATGTATCAGAACAAAGCATGGACTTTGGTGAACTTGCCCGATGATCGGCAAGCCATTGAGATAAATGGATCTTTAAGAAGAAGACGGACGTGGACGGTAATGTTACCGTCTATGAAGATCGACTTGTGGCAAAGAGTATTTTCACAAGTTCAAGGAGTTGACTACGATGAGATTTTCTCATCCGTAGCGATGCTTAAGTCCGTCGGAATCATGTTAGCATTAGCTGCATTTATGAAATCTGGCAGATGGATGGCAAAACAAGTTTCCTTACCAGTTTTCGTAAGGAAAGGTTGTATGTGATACAATCAGAAAGGTTTTGTCGATCCTAAGGATGCTAAAAGGTATGCTAGCTCCAGCGATCCTTCCATGGACTAGAGCAAGCATCTCGGAGTCAGAATATACGCTTTGTTGGAGTGATCAAAGTTTTTGGGTTTATACAAAGTTTGTTAGAAACTTGTATTTACAATAAAGTGAGTGGGAGCGCTACAACATTTCTGATAAGTATATGTGAATGACATATTGTTGATCCGAAATGATGTAGAATTTCTGGAAAGCATAAAGGGTTGTTTGAAAGGAGTTTTTCAAAGGAAGACCTGGATAAAGCTGCTTACATATTGGGCATCAAGATCTATAGAGATAGATCAAGACGCCTGATGATACTTTCAAAGAACGCACACCTTGACATGATTTTGAAAGGGTTCAAAATAGATCAGCAAAGAAGGAGTTCTTGGCTGTGTTACAAGGTGTGAGTATTGAGTAAGACTCAAGACCTGACCACAGCAGAAGAGAGAGAAAGGACGAAGGTCGTCCCCTATGCTTTAGACGTAGGCTCTACAGTATGCTATGCTGTATACCGCACATGAAGTGTGCCTTGCCATGAGTTGGTCAAGGGGTACAATAGTGATTCGGGAATGGATCACATGACAGTGGTCGAACTTATCCTTAGTATCTAGTGGACTAAGGAATTTTCTCGATTATGGAGGTGAAAAGGAGTTCGTCGTAAAGGGTTACGTCGATGCGAACTTTGACACTAATCCGGATGACTCTGAGTAGTAAACCGGATTCGTATAGTAGAGCAGTTATTTGAAATGGCTCCAAGTAGCGCGTGGTAGCATCCACAAGATGACATAGATATTTGTAAAGCACACACGGATCTAAAAGGTTCAGACCTGTTGACTAATAACCTCTCTCACAAGCATAACATGATCAAACCAGAACTCATTGAGTGTTGATCACATAGTGATGTGAACTAGATTGTTGACTCTAGTAAACTCTTGGATGTTGGTCACATGGTGATGTGACCTGTGAGTGTTAATCACATGGTGATGTGAACTAGATTATTGACTCTAGTGCAAGTGGGAGACTGTTGGAAATATGCCCTAGAGGCAATAATAAATTGGTTATTATTATATTTCCTTGTTCATGATAATCGTTTATTATCCATGCTAAATTTGTATTGATAGAAAACTGAGATACATGTGTGGATACATAGACAACACCATGTCCCTAGTAAGCCTCTAGTTGACTAGCTCGTTGATCAATAGATGGTTACGGTTTCCTGACCATGGACATTGGATGTCGTTGATAACGGGATCACATCATTAGGAGGATGATGTGATGGACAAGACCCAATCCTAAGCCTAGCAGAAGATCGTGTAGTTCGTTTGCTAAGAGCTTTTCTAATGTCAAGCATCATTTCCTTAGACCATGAGATTGTGCAACTCCCGGATACCGTTGGAATGCTTTGGGTGTACCAAACGTCACAACATAACTGGGTGGCTATAAAGGTGCACTACAGGTATCTCCGAAAGTGTCTGTTGGGTTGGCATGAATCGAGACTGGGATTTGTCACTCCGTGTAAACGGAGAGGTATCTCTGGGCCCACTCGGTAGGACATCATCATAATGTGCACAATGTGACCAAGGAGTTGATCACGGGATGATGTGTTACGGAACGAGTAAAGAGACTTGCCGGTAACGAGATTGAACAAGGTATCGGGATACCGACGATCGAATCTCGGGCAAGTAACATACCGATAGACAAAGGGAATTGTATACGGGATTGATTGAATCCCCGACATCGTGGTTCATCCGATGAGATCATCGTGGAACATGTGGGAGCCAACATGGGTATCCAGATCCCGCTGTTGGTTATTGGCCGGAGAACGTCTCGGTCATGTCTGCATGGTTCCCGAACCCGTAGGGTCTACACACTTAAGGTTCGATGACGCTAGGGTTATAGGGAATAGATATACGTGGTTACCGAATGTTTTTCGGAGTCCCGGATGAGATCCCGGACGTCACGAGGAGTTCCGGAATGGTCCGGAGGTAAAGATTTATATATGGGAAGCCCCGTTTTGGCCACCGGAAGAGTTTCGGGCGTCACCGGTAATGTATCGGGACCACCGGAGGGTTCCGGGGGTCCACCGGGAGGGGCCACCAGCCCCGGAGGGCCCTATGGGCTGTATGTGGAGAGGGACCAGCCCCTTAGTGGGCTGGGCGCCTTCCCTCCCAGGGCCCATGCGCCTGGGGGTTTTGGGGAACCCTAAGGGGAGGCGCCCCCTTGCCTTGGGGGGCAAGGCAACCCCCCTGCCGCCGCCCCCTCCTCAGATTGGATCTGAGGGGGCCGGCCCCCCTCTCCCTTGCCCCTATATATATGTGGGGGGTGGGAGGGCAGCCGCACCCAAGTTCTGGCGCAGCCCTCCCCCTCTTCCATGTCCTCCTCCTCTCCCGCGGTGCTTGGCGAAGCCCTGCAGGATAGCCACGCTCCTCCATCACCACCACGCCATCGTGCTGCTGTTGGACGGAGTCTTCCCCAACCTCTCCCTCTCTCCTTGCTGGATCAAGGCGTGGGAGACGTCACCGGGCTGCACGTGTGTTGAACGCGGAGGCGCCGTGGTTCGGCGCTTAGATCGGAATCAACCGCCATCTGAATCGCTACGAGTACAACTCCTTCATCCGCGTTCTTGCAACGCTTCCGCTTCACGATCTACAAGGGTATGTAGATGCACTCCCCTTCCCTTCGTTGCTAGATTACTCCATAGATTGATCTTGGTGATGCGTAGAAAATTTTGAATTTATGCTACGTACCCAACAGTGGCATCATGAGCTAGGTTTATGCGTAGTTTCTATGCACGAGTAGAACACAAAGTAGTTGTGGGCGTCGATTTTGTCAATTTACTTGCCGTTACTAGTCTTATCTTGATTCGGCGGCATCGTGGGATGAAGCGGCCCGGACCGACCTTACACGTACTCTTACGTGAGACAGGTTCCACAGACTGACATGCACTAGTTGCATAAGGTGGCTAGCGGGTGTCTGTCTCTCCCACTTTAGTCGGATCAGATTCGATGAAAAGGGTCCTTATGAAGGGTAAATAGAAATTGGCATATCACGTTGTGGCTTTTGCGTAGGTAAGAAACGTTCTTGCTAGAATCCCATAGCAGCCACGTAAAACATGCAACAACAATTAGAGGACGTCTAACTTGTTTTTGCAGGGTATGCTATGTGATGTGATATGGCCAAAAGGATGTGATGAATGATATATGTGATGTATGAGATTGGTCATGTTCTTGTAATAGGAATCACGACTTGCATGTCGATGAGTATGACAACCGGCAGGAGCCATAGGAGTTGTCTTAATTTATTGTATGACCTGCGTGTCAATGAAAACGCCATGTAATTACTTTACTTTATTGCTAACTGTTAGCCATAGTAGTAGAAGTAATAGTTGGCGAGACAACTTCATGAAGACACGATGATGGAGATCATGATGATGGAGATCATGGTGTCATGCCGGTGACGAAGGTGATCATGCCGCGCCTCGAAGATGGAGATCAAAAGGCGCAAGATGATATTGGCCATATCACGTCACTTTATGATTTGCATGTGATGTTTATCATGTTTACATCTTATTTGCTTAGAACGACGGTAGCATAAATAAGATGATCCCTCACTAAAATTTCAAGAGACGTGTTCCCCCTAACTGTGCACCGTTGCGAAGGTTCGTTGTTTCGAAGCACCACGTGATGATCGGGTGTGATAGATTCTAACGTTCGCATACAACGGGTGTTGACGAGCCTAGCATGTACAGACATGGCCTCGGAACACATGCGAAACACTTAGGTTGACTTGACGAGCCTAGCATGTACAGACATGGCCTCGGAACACAAGAGATTGAAAGGTCGAACATGAGTCGTATAGTAGATGCGATCAACATGGAGATGTTCACCGATGATGACTAGTCCGTCTCACGTGATGATCGGACACGACCTAGTTTGACTCGGATCATGTATCACTTAGATGACTAGAGGGATGTCTATCTGAGTGGGAGTTCATTAAATAATCAGATGAACTTAATTATCATGAACATAGTCAAAAGGTCTTTGCAAATTATGTCATAGCTTACGCTTTAGTTCTACTGTTTAAGATATGTTCCTAGAGAAAATTTAGTTGAAAGTTGATAGTAGCAATTATGCGGACTAGGTCCATAAACTGAGGATTGTCCTCATTGCTGCACAGAAGGCTTATGTCCTTAATGCACCGCTCGGTGTGCTGAACCTCAGCGTCGTCTGTAGATGTTGCGAAACATCTGGCATACATGTTTTGATGACTACGTGATAGTTCAGTGCGTAATGCTAACGGTTTAGAATTGTGGCACCAAAGACGTTTTTTTTGAAACGTCGCAGAACATATGAAATGTTCCGAAGACTGAAATTGGGATTTTAGACTAGTGCCCACGTCAAGAGGTATGAGACCTCTGACAAGTTTCTTAAGCCTGCAAACTAAGGGAGAAAAGCTCAATCGTTGAGCATGTGCTCAGATTGTCTGAGTACTACAATCACTTGAATCGAGTGGGAGTTAATCTTCCAGATGAGATAGTGATTGTTCTCCATAGTCACTGCCACCAAGCTATTAGAGCTTCGTGAGGAACTATAAAATATCAGGGATAGATATGATGATCCTTGAGCAACTGGCGATGTTTGACACCGCGAAAGTAGAAATAAAAAAGGGAGCATCAATTGTTGATGGTTAGTAAAATCACTAGTTTCAAGAAGGGCAAGGGAAGAAGGGATACTTCATGAAACAGCAAATCATTTGCTGCTCTAGTGAAGAATCCCAAGGTTGAACCCAAACCCGGGACTAAGTGTTTCTGTAATGAGGGGAACGGTCACTGAAGCAGAACTACCCTAGATACTTGGTAGATGAGAAGGCAGGCAAGGTCGACAGAAGTATATTGGATATACATTATATGAATGTGTACTTTACTAGTACTCCTAGCAGCACCAGGGTATTAGATACCGGTTCGGTTGCTAAGTGTTAGTAACTCGAAATAAAAGCTGCGGAATAAACGGAGACTAGCTAAAGGTGAGATGACGATATGTGTTGGAAGTGTTTCCAAGGTTGATGTGATCAAGCATCGCATGCTCCCTCTACCATCGAGATTGGTGTTAAACCTAAATAATTGTTATTTGGCGTTTGCGTTGAGCATAAACATGATTGGATTATGTTTATCGCAATACGGTTATTCATTTAAGGAGAATAATGGTTACCCTGTTTATTTGAATAATACCTTCAATGGTCTTGCACCTAAAATGAATCTCGATCGTAGTGATACACATGTTCGTGCCAAAAAGATATAAAATAGTACCACATACTTGTGGCACTGCCATTTGAGTCATATTGGTATAGAACGCATGAAGAAGCTCCATGTAGATGGATCTTTGGACTTACTCGTTTTTGAAAAGATTGAGACATGCGAACCATGTCTATTGGTATATATGCATGAAGAAACTCCATGCAGATGGATCGTTTGGACTCACTTGTTTTTGAATCACTTGAGACATGCAAATCATACCACATGGGCAAGATGACTGAAAGGCCTCGTTTTCAGTAAGATGGAACAAGAGAGCAACTTGTTGGAAGTAATACGTTTTGATGTATGCAGTCCAATGAGTGCTGAGGCATGCAGTGGATATCATTATGTTCTTACTTCACAGATGATTTGAGTAGATGCTGAGTGTATTTACTTGATGAAACACAAGTCTGAATTATTGAAAGGTTCAAGTAATTTCAGAGTGAAGTTGAAGATCGTCGTGACAAGAGGATAAAATGTCTGTGATATGATCATAGAGATGAGTATCTGAGTTACGAGTTTGGCACACAATTATAAAATTGTGGAAATTGTTTCACGACTAATACCGCTTGGAGCACCATAGTGTGATGGTGTGTCCGAACATCATAACTGCACCCTATTGGATATGGTGCATACCATGATGTCTCTTATCTTTACCACTATCGTTTATGGGTTAGGCATTAGAGACAACCACATTCACTTTAAATAGGGCACCACGCAATTCCGTTGAGACGACACCGTTTAGAGAAACCTAAGTTGTCGTTTCTTAAAAGTTTGGGGCTACGATGCTTATGTGAAAAAGTTTCAGGCTGATAAGCTCGAACCCAAAGCGGATAAATGCATCTTCATAGAATACCCAAAACAGTTGGGTATACCTCCTATTTCAGATCTGGAAGCAAAAGTAATTGCTTCTAGAAACGGGTCCTTTCTCGAGGAAAAGTTTCTCTCGAAAGAATTGAGTGGGAGGATGGTGGAGACTTGATGAGGTTATTGAACCATGACTTCAACTAGTGTGTAGCAGGGCACAGGAAGTTGTTCCTGTGGCACCTACACCAATTGAAGTGGAAGCTTATGATAGTGATCATGAAACTTCGGATCAAGTCACTACCAAACCTCGTAGGTCGATAAGGATGCGTACTACTTCAGAGTGGTACGTGATCCTGTCTTGGAAGTCATGTTGCTAGACAACAATGAACCTACGAGCTATGGAGAAGCGATGGTGGGCCCATTTCCGACAAAAGGTTAGAAGGCATGAAATCCGGGATAGGATCCATGTATCAGAACAAAGCATGGACTGTGGTGAACTTGCCCGATGATCGGCAAGCCATTGAGATAAATGGATCTTTAAGAAGAAGACGGACGTGGACGGTAATGTTACCGTCTATGAAGATCGACTTGTGGCAAAGAGTATTTTCACAAGTTCAAGGAGTTGACTACGATGAGATTTTCTCATCCGTAGCGATGCTTAAGTCCGTCGGAATCATGTTAGCATTAGCTGCATTTATGAAATCTGGCAGATGGATGGCAAAACAAGTTTCCCTACCAGTTTTCGTAAGGAAAGGATGTATGTGATACAATCAGAAAGGTTTTGTCGATCCTAAGGATGCTAAAAGGTATGCTAGCTCCAGCGATCCTTCCATGGACTAGAGCAAGCATCTCGGAGTCAGAATATACGCTTTGTTGGAGTGATCAAAGTTTTTGGGTTTATACAAAGTTTGTTAGAAACATGTATTTACAATAAAGTGAGTGGGAGCGCTACAACATTTCTGATAAGTATATGTGAATGACATATTGTTGATCCGAAATGATGTAGAATTTCCGGAAAGCATAAAGGGTTGTTTGAAAGGAGTTTTTCAAAGGAAGACCTGGATAAAGCTGCTTACATATTGGGCATCAAGATCTATAGAGATAGATCAAGACGCCTGATGATACTTTCAAAGAACGCACACCTTGACATGATTTTGAAAGGGTTCAAAATAGATCAGCAAAGAAGGAGTTGTTGGCTGTGTTACAAGGTGTGAGTATTGAGTAAGACTCAAGACCTGACCACAGCAGAAGAGAGAGAAAGGACGAAGGTCGTCCCCTATGCTTTAGACGTAGGCTCTACAGTATGCTATGCTGTATACCGCACATGAAGTGTGCCTTGCCATGAGTTGGTCAAGGGGTACAATAGTGATCCGGGAATGGATCACATGACAGCGGTCGAACTTATCCTTAGTATCTAGTGGACTAAGGAATTTTCTCGATTATGGAGGTGAAAAGGAGTTCGTCGTAAAGGGTTACGTCGATGCGAACTTTGACACTAATCCGGATGACTCTGAGTAGTAAACCGGATTCGTATAGTAGAGCAGTTATTTGAAATGGCTCCAAGTAGCGCGTGGTAGCATCCACAAGATGACATAGATATTTGTAAAGCACACACGGATCTAAAAGGTTCAGACCTGTTGACTAATAACCTCTCTCACAAGCATAACATGATCAAACCAGAACTCATTGAGTGTTGATCACATAGTGATGTGAACTAGATTGTTGACTCTAGTAAACTCTTGGATGTTGGTCACATGGTGATGTGACCTGTGAGTGTTAATCACATGGTGATGTGAACTAGATTATTGACTCTAGTGCAAGTGGGAGACTGTTGGAAATATGCCCTAGAGGCAATAATAAATTGGTTATTATTATATTTCCTTGTTCATGATAATCGTTTATTATCCATGCTAAATTTGTATTGATAGAAAACTCAGATACATGTGTGGATACATAGACAACACCATGTCCCTAGTAAGCCTCTAATTGACTAGCTCGTTGATCAATAGATGGTTACGGTTTCCTGACCATGGACATTGGATGTCGTTGATAACGGGATCACATCATTAGGAGGATGATGTGATGGACAAGACCCAATCCTAAGCCTAGCACAAGATCGTGTAGTTTGTTTGCTAAGAGCTTTTCTAATGTCAAGCATCATTTCCTTAGACCATGAGATTGTGCAACTGCCGGATACCGTTGGAATGCTTTGGGTGTACCAAACGTCACAACGTAACTGGGTGGCTATAAAGGTGAACTACAGGTATCCCGAAAGTGTCTGTTGGGTTGGCATGAATCGAGACTGGGATTTGTCACTCCGTGTAAACGGAGAGGTATCTCTGGGCCCACTCGGTAGAACATCATCATAATGTGCACAATGTGACCAAGGAGTTGATCACGGGATGATGTGTTACGGAACGAGTAAAGAGACTTGCTGGTAACGAGATTGAACAAGGTATCGGGATACCGACGATCGAATCTCGAGCAAGTAACATACCGATAGACAAAGGGAATTGTATACGGGATTGATTGAATCCCCGACATCGTGGTTCATCCGATGAGATCATCGTGGAACATGTGGGAGCCAACATGGGTATCCAGATCCCGCTGTTGGTTATTGGCCGGAGAACGTCTCGGTCATGTCTGCATGGTTCCCGAACTCGTAGGGTCTACACACTTAAGGTTCGATGACGCTAGGGTTATAGGGAATAGATATACGTGGTTACCGAATGTTGTTCGGAGTCCCGGATGAGATCCCGGACGTCACGAGGAGTTCCGGAATGGTCCGGAGGTAAAGATTTATATATGGGAAGCCCCGTTTTGGCCACCGGAAGAGTTTCGGGCGTCACCGGTAATGTACCGGGACCACCGGAGGGTTCCGGGGGTCCACCGGGAGGGGCCACCAGCCCCGGAGGGCCCTATGAGCTGTATGTGGAGAGGGACCAGCCCCTTAGTGGGCTGGGCGCCTTCCCTCCCAGGGCCCATGCGCCTGGGGGTTTTGGGGAACCCTAAGGGGAGGCGCCCCCCTTGCCTTGGGGGGCAAGGCAACCCCCCTGGCCGCCGCCCCCTCCTCAGATTGGATCTGAGGGGGCCGGCCCCCCTCTCCCTTGCCCCTATATATATGTGGGGGGTGGGAGGGCAGCCGCACCCAAGTTCTGGCGCAGCCCTCCCCCTCTTCCATGTCCTCCTCCTCTCCCGCGGTGCTTGGCGAAGCCCTGCAGGATTGCCACGCTCCTCCATCACCACCACGCCGTCGTGCTGCTGCTGGATGGAGTCTTCCCCAACCTCTCCCTCTCTCCTTGCTGGATCAAGGCGTGGGAGACGTCACCGGGCTGCACGTGTGTTGAACGCGGAGGCGCCGTGGTTCGGCGCTTAGATCAGAATCAACCGCGATCTGAATCGCTACGAGTACGACTCCTTCATCCGCGTTCTTGCAACGCTTCCGCTTCACGATCTACAAGGGTATGTAGATGCACTCCCCTTTCCCTTCGTTGCTAATTACTCCATAGATTGATCTTGGTGATGCGTAGAAAATTTTGAATTTATGCTACGTACCCAACACTCTCAACTGGGAATGAAAAAGGTCGGGCCCTAGTTGCGAGTCGAGTTTGGACTTGCAACTGGGACCAAAAAGGTTGGGCCATACTTGCGAGTCGAGGGGTGGCATTGCAACTGGGAAAAGAAAAGGTCGAGTCCCAATTGCGAGTCGACGGTGGAATTGCAACTGGGAAAAAAGATCGGGTCCCAGTTGCGAATCGAGGGTGGACTCGCAATTGGGACTTAAAAAGGTCGGGCCCCACTTGCGAGCCGAGGGTGGACTTACAACTCAGACAAAAAAGGTTGTGCCCCAGTTGCGAGTCGAGGGCGGACTTGCAATTCGGACAAAAAAAGGTTGGGCCCTAGTTGCGAATAAAGGGTGGACTTGCAACTCGGACACAAAAGGTTGGACCTTAGTTGTGAGTCGAGGGTTGGACTTGCAACTCAGACAAAAAAGGTTGTGCCCTAGTTGTGAGTAAAGGGTGAACTTGCAACTCAGACAAAAAAGGTTGGTCCCCAGTTGCGAGTCGAGGGTGGTCGTGCAACTTGCGAAAAAAAAGTCTACCCCCATTTTGTGTCGAGAGTGAACTTGTAACTAGGACAAAAATGATCGAGGCCTAGTTAAGAATTGAGGTGGACTTTCAACTGGGACAAAAAAAGACCGGAGCCCCGTCACGAGTCAAGGGCAGACTTACAATTAGGACCAAAAGTGTTGAGACCCGGTTGTGAGTCGAGAGTGCAATTGCAACCGGGAAAAAAAGGTCAGGCCTCAGTTGCGACTCGAGAGTGGACTTGGAAATCGGGCAAAAAAGTTCGGACCCCAATTGCGAGTTGAGGGTGGACTTGCAACTGGGAAAAAAGTCATGTCCTAGTTACAAGTCGAGGGGTTTTTTGCAACTGGGACAAAATAGTTCGAGCTCCAATTGCGAGTCGAGGGTGCACTTGCAATTAGAAAAAAAAGTCAGACCCCAGTTGCGAGTCGACGATGGACTTGCAACTAGGAAAAAAAGACCGGGTCCCTGTTGCGAGACTAGAGCAGACTTGCGACTCGGACAAAAAACGTTGGGCTCCAGTTGCGAGTCGAGGACGTACTTGCAACTGGGACAAAACAATGCCAGGCATCAGTTGTGAGTCGAGGGCCCACAAATGTGAAGCCAAACAGGCCTAGACAACAACATGATATGTAATAAACAAAAAGAAACAAACGAGGCGGAAGGTAGAGAGAGCGCTTGCCTGGAAATTACAGGAAATAAATTAAATGGTGAATTTATTTATTGAAAATTATGAATTTAAAAGACCAAAAAGAGAAAATAGAAAAACAAAAGTTGAAAAACAAATGAGGAAAAACAAACAAGGGAAAACAAAACAAAAATCTTATAGCAAAGAGTTATCCTACAATAATGCACTTAGATGTGAGGTATTATTTCACATCTAGATGTGAAATAGTAAACCCAAAAAACAAAACATAGGCTCCAGTAGCGAGTTGGGGTGGGCTTGGGACTCGGACAACTACATGCCCAGTTGCGAGTCGAGGGATGGACTTGCAACTGGGACAACTATGAAACTACGAGACAAGTTACGAGTCAAGGGTTGACTTGCAACTAGGATGAAATAAACTATGGTCCTAGTTGCGAGTCAAGGGTGGACTTGCACCTAGGATTAAAATGAGAGGAAAACCAATGAAAGAAAAAATGATAAAATATAAAAATAAAAAATCATGAAGAAAAAACAAAACAAAAAATAGAAAATGCATCCTAGCTACCTGGGTCGGCTCATCTGCGGTTTGCTCGATGTCGAGGAGTGGACTTGCAACTGGGACAAAAAAAGATCGGACCCCTAGTGGCGAGTCGAGGGTGGACTCGCGACTGGGACAAAAAAGGTTGGGCCCCAGTTGCGAGGCGAGGGTGGACTTGCAACTGGGACAAGAAAAGGTTGAGCCCCAGTTGCGAGTCAATGGTGGACTTGCAGCTGTGAAAAAAAGGTCAATTACCCCCGAGAACGTCAATTCCGCAACCCAACCCAGCCACGCCTAGTTGCATTAGCATTGAAGGCATGAAATGCAGTGGGGGACAAGACCAGTAATTGCAAATTGAGGGTGGGATTAAACAAATTATGAGCTCAGTTGCGAGTCAAAGGTGGACTTGCAACTTGGATGAAAAACAATAGACATGGCTAGTTGTGAGTCGAGGGTGCGCTTGCAACTGAGAGAACTATGAGTTGAGTTGCGACTCGAGGATGCACATAAAACTTGGACAACTACAAACTACGAGCCCAGTTGCGAGTCAATGGTCGACTTGCAACTAGGATAAAACAAACTACGGTCCAGTTGCGAGTCAAAGATGGACTTGTAACTGGGATGAAAGACCAAACACGGGCCCAATTGCGAGTCAAGTGTGGGCTTGCAACTGGGATAAAACAAACTATGAGCCTAGTTGCGAGTCGAGGTAGGACTTGTAACTAGGATAACAAAAACTACGAGCTCAGTTGCGACTCACGAGTGGACTTGCAACTGAGATGAAAAACATAATACATGCCGAGTTGCGAGTCAAGGGTGGACTTGCAACTAGGACAACAACAAAAATAAGGCCCATTCGCAAGTTGAGGGTGGACTTGCAACTAGGACAACAACAAAACTGTGATCCCAGTTGCGAGTAGAGGATGGACTTGAAATTAAAACAACTACGAAACAACGAGCCCAGTTACGAGTCAAGGGTAGACTTGCAACTGGGATGAAAAACAAAAACATGCCTAGTTGCAAGTTGAGGGTGGGCTTGCAAATGGGAGAAATATAAACCCAGTTGCGAATGGAAGATGAACTTGCTACTAGGACAACTACAAAACTAGAGGCCCAATTGCAAGTCAATTGTCGACTTGTAGTTGGGATGAAAGACGAAACACATGCCCAGTTACGAGTCAAAATGGGCTTGTAGGGGTGGACTTGCATGTCAGGGGTGGACTTGCAGCTGGGACAAAAGTGGTCGGGGTCCCCAGTTACGTGTTGAGGGTGGAGTTACAACTGGGACAAAAAATGGGCCAGGCCAAGTTGTGTATGAACAGTGCACTCACAAAGTAGGACAAGAAAAGATCGGGCTTCTTACATATTAGGGTTAGACTTGACAAAAAAAGGTTGTTGCCTGTCATTGTAGTGTTTAAAAGCACATCCATCCTCGGGTTACCTCTGCTCCAAAGACAAAGAGGAATGAGAGAGAGAGAGATGAGGAGAACTGAGGAGCCAGCGGCCAGCTCATCTCTTCGACTTATACAAACAACTTGTCTTTTCAACTACAACACAGAAAAAACAAACCACAAAGAATGGCCCAACAAAAAAACGCACGGTGTGATGAGCCGCAAAATGGACAATGGGCGAGTGACACCGGATGCGCGGGACTAGATAACCCCGATCAAAAAATTGCACGAAATTAATAGCGACTGGTCAAATGGACTGGAACTTAGATGAAACATCGTTGAAACTCATCTATATGAGTTTTAGCAATTCGATACATGATTTACTTAAATGAACACAAAAATCGAAACAACAACAAAAAACACGCATCAACAATTGTACGGTATATACACGCACAAAGGAGGTGCATGCACGGAACATATGACATATATGCATTCATAGCATCGCAGTGGGAGAAAAAATAAAAAAATAAGAAAAGATAAAAGGCCTCAGAAAATGCAAAGGATGTAGCGAACGGAGACAGTTCAGAAAATAGACAAAAAAAGAAGAAGAAAACAGACAACGACAGCCCACGCTGCCACACACATGGGCCAGCCCAAGCTGCCACGATGCACGCACGTTAGGCTTCAGGCTGCGCGAGCACAGCACGCTCGAGCTCGAACGCGGACAACCGTAAGATTAGCCTATGCGGGAATTTTTGGGACAAAACAAATCAATGGGAGACTTTAAAAGAAAAAAATTAAGGATAAGAGAGTTAAATGTGAGATAATATCTCACATCTAGATGTGAAATAGCAAACCCAAAATTTGTATACAAGACATGCAGAATTTATTTACTCTATCTATAAATAACGAAAACACTAACGCCCACGCGTGTGGCCACACGCCTCCATCGCCGTCCAGCGTTTTTGCATGAATTTTGGCATGAAAAGACTGAATTTGTGTGCCACGTAGGACAACTCGTGTGTGTGGCGTGTGAGGGAGTTCGCCCGCACGCCGTTTTCTCTCCGCGGTTAACGGTTCGCCAGTCGGGGCGTGCGATGAAACTGATGTCGCGCCCGCACGCCACGCACCACTTCTGTTCCACATCTCCCACGACTGCCCATTCTCCCACTCTCCCACACCCAAGCTGTCATTTTGCCATGTCTTTTGAGGGGTACATGGCAACTGCCCTATTTATGATTCTAAACAGATGGCAACTCTCTTTCACCCGAACATGTTATTGTTGCCACGTCTGTTTGTAGCGCTACATGGCAACTGTCTAGTGTTAGTAGGTGGCAACTCCTAAAGATACCACCATCGCCCACATGCCCGTCTCCTCTCCCACACACCAAAAGCTATCAGTTGCCATGTGTTTTTGCAGGGTACATGGCAACTGCCTCTAGCGTGCTTGTAAGCAGATGGCAACTCTCTCTTTACCCGAAACATATTTTTTGCCATGTTTTTTAGTGCTACATGGCAACTGTCCAGTGTTAGTAGGTGGCAATTCCTAAAGTTTTTCAAATCATGGTAACTGTTGTAGACCAGACCATACATGGCAACAGCTGCAGTTGCCCAAAAATGGCATCCGGCACTTGACCTAAGATGGCAACTGCAGTTGAGCAACCATGGCAACTGTAGTTGTCCGACATGGCAACTGTAGTTGTCCGACATGGCAACTGTAGTTGTCCGACATGACAACTGTAGTTCAGCAACATGGCAACATGGCAACTGAAGAGGGTCTGGACCATGGCAATCGCGACGGGACGCGTGGTTACTGACACGCGGGGGCGTGTGACACACGGGGGCGTGTGACACACGGGGCGTGTGGCTCGCAGGCGGGGAGGGGCGACGGCCGAGACGAGTCGTGCGGGCCGCGTGCTCGCTCGCCCGTACGTGCTCGTGCGGGGACGATCGCGCTGCACCGGACGTGCGGTTTGTGGCTGCGCACGCCCGGACGCGGTCGTGCGGGCGGGGTCGTCTCCGTGCCACACAGGGCGTGCGGCACAACCACCCGATACACCATACGTGTGGCAGTTATCGACGTCCATAAATAAAGATATCTAATTTTCAAAAATAAATAAATAAAGATATCTACACAGTCACCTGCAAAATCAACCAGAAATTCCATAACAATTCTATCATATTTTGTTCAACCTTTTGCGAACTTAAAAGTTTATGTATTTTGTTAATCGGTTTTGCTAAAGCATATCTCCGGATATGTTCTGAATCTCTCCAGCTCCAAACTTCATAAGTCATAAATTTTAAGAGAGGACCCAGCCCCAACGCTTTTAAGCAAGGAAGCTAAATCCACAAAGTGATCTTGGGCCATAGTGCAATTTGATGAAGCGAGGGAAACCCAGCTCCAGGTTTGCCCGAATCTAGAGTTCCTTTTATTTACCACCATAATGCCACCGCAAAACAAAATGATTCGACTACTCTTCCTCACTCGAACAGTTACGCAGAAGGAACACCTCGCACATGTCTTCCCCTCTCACTCATGTTCTCCCTCCCAAAACTCTCACTGCCGTCATTCCCGCCGCCAAGCCCCGCCCCACCGGTTGCCGGCCGGATCCTCGCTTCCGCCTATAGATCCGGCCTTCTAGGCAATTTCTCGCCGGTTCCTGTCCTCACTACCGCCAATCCCGCCGTAAGCAAGGAACAACAACCCCATGGGAAGGAGTAGCTCACCCCACACCATTGACGCCCGAGACACCCTCCCGAGCCAAGAGCAGCATCCTAACGACCGAGCCCCCTCCTGTCGGGGTTAAATCCGGTAGATCTCGGATAGGCGGTCCCGAGCTGCTGATCTTGACTCGATGGTAACAGGACGAAGAAGAGACACGATGTTTACTCAGGTTCGGGCCCTCTCAAAAAGGTAAAACCCTATATGTTATGTTTCTGTTGTATTGGTTGTGATGAAATACAAAGTACAGGATGACCCACCTCGAGATCGGCATGAATCTAACTTAGACCACCAAGTTTATTACACTCTATCTACAGATATCTACACGCAGTTACTTGCAAAATCAACCACAAATCACATAATAATTCTATCATATTTTGTTCAATCTGTTTCCAAACTTAAAAGTCTCTTTATTTTGTTAATAATTGATATTAAAAACTTCTACACAACCATGTGCATCCAATTTAAATTCCATGCGTCCAATTTAGGAATGGAGTAGGAGGTTTATAACGTTTCATGATAGAGTAGCTTGCTAGTTTCTTTGGAGTGGGAGCACCGATGATTATGTTCGCATCTCGTTAGGTTACTTGTAATCAAATTTCACCCTTATATAAAAATATGGTATGCAATTTACGTACTCTCGAAAAAAAAATCCATGTGTTACTAGCATGTTGCCAAGCAACAACATATATTTTTTACATCGTCATTTATATCGCAACAAAATAGAGAATGAAATACCATCAAGTTTAGCGAACATACGCAATATTCTCCTCCTAAGTGGATGAGGGTTAAGAAATTGGGAGTACCTAGAACTCATCTAGATGAGACATAATTTGGTCTCATTCACCTGAAAAACAAGAACAGATACAACCCACGTCAGCACACACACATCTTATAGCATCACATTCAATGGCTATAAAAGGTGAATGAGACCAAATTAAATCTCATCTAGATGAGTTCTAGCAAAACTGTAACAAATTATCCGCAAAATCCCCCCACACAAACAGCCACGTGTTGTTGTTTATTTTTTTTATTTTTTGTTTTTGCATAAGAGAATATCTGCATCGGTACAATGCCGAATTGGTCTAATTATTGAATATGCTACCCCGAGACCTTCATGCTAATGGGGCTGGAAAAGGGCAATTGTTACAAGCTCAGAAAGATTTCATGGCTTTCAACAAAGTGATCCGATCTGTCTCATGCAAGAACACTCCCGAGACCTGCACACTTCCAGGGCTAATCAACCTCGTGACAACAGTTGCTTCCTCCGTAATTCCATGGTCAAGCCGAAAGAGCTGGCCACAGCCGAGAGACAGGATCATGGAGCCGCTTCTTTCCCCGAAACCTTCAAGGTTAAAGGGTGTGCGCCTGAGGTTATCATAGACCACAAAGCCCGTCTGCCTCAGCATCTCCGCCGCTCCAATAACTAGTCGCCGGTTCCATGTCTCCGTCGAGCCAGACGTGGCCGGCGACAGCGTCCACATCGATATCCCAATGCTCTCCACGACGAACAAGCTCAGTCGGCCACGCGCCGAGACCAGGAGGAGGTGCTTGTCCACAAGGCTTTGCTCGCCCTTCTCCTTGAGGGGAATCATCCTGGAGACGCACCCTGCCGGTAGGTCCATCGTCGTTGCCTGTGCCGCGTCGACGTCCAGCGTGAGGATCCTCCACTCCGGGTTCATTCGCGAGCCGCTTTGACGGTAGATCCAGTAGACGGTGCGGCCGAGGACGGCGGGATCGGAAAAAACCACCCCATTAGTTTGGGGGTGGTGCGGGGGGACGAAGGAGGCCTGGCGGACGGCGCCCCATTTGCCGTCCTTGGAGGAGAAGATCTGGAACCGCATGCTGTTGTCCGCGAGGAGCAGGTCGAAGGAGCCACCGCCGCCGGCACTTAGCAAGGCGCGTCGGTACGCCTCGGGCACGGTGGCTAGGGGCGGGTGGGTGACGTGGCCGGTGAGGGAGATGCCGCCAATACAACGGAAAACGCACCGGTGGAGGAATAGACCGTGTCGGGCGACCAGGGGCATGAGCCACGGGGGGTGGATGGTGCCGGCGTCCAGGCAGGCGAGACGCCAGGTTGCTGGGTGTGGGGCATGGATGATGCGATAGTTGGGGGTGTTGCTTTGGTAGTCGAATTCATGGTACGAGACGGCGAGGAGGAGGGCGGGGTCGAAGTCGGAGCAGCCGCCGTCGGCCGCTGCTTGAAGCGTGAGGCGGCGGCCGAAGGCCTGGTCGAGGATGGCGCGGCGGAGGGTCCTGCCGGTCGCGGCGAAGCGGACGACGGTCGTGACGTCAGAGCGCAGGACGATCTCGAGCAGCAGGTCGAACGAGAGGGCCTCCCTCGCGGACGACGACGCCGGCGGCTTACGACCACGTCGGCGTCTTTTGGTGGACATGGCCGGCTTCTTCTCGTGTCTTGGAAGGTGAGATGGTGGAACTTTGAGCAACCGGCGGCACGGATTATCGGGGGAATAGCAAATCTTCAGCCGAACAGCGATTTCTGGCTCAACTGAGTGGAAAGCCATCGCTAAAATCGGGCGGTTACTAGTTAATCAGATGGAAAGAGATCAGATTCGACCGGCTGATTCTGTCGCCCGCGGAGCCGTCCGATCACGCGCGCGTAGCCTTCCTTGCATGTGCGTAGCGCCCACTACCGTCGATACAATTGTCTTTGGGATTCACGTTCAACACGGTAGTGCATGCATGCACTAGTCTGCCTAACTAGCCAAAGACTTGTCCCTGTGTTAACCTAATAACGAAAAAAATCACCTTGTTGACCTACATGCAACATTTGACTGGGTGTCGCTGTTGCAAGCGCGACACGCGGGTGTTGCAAGGGTCGAGACCACCTCTTTCTGCAAGCCGGAAGCACGCCAGTGCAAGACCGGTCGTCATTGTTCTTTTGAAACTACAAAGCCTAGCTAGTATGTAGACGTGCTAGGAGAGTTGACCACATGGAGGTTGCAAAGATGTTCATCGTTGTTGCAACTTGCAAGTCGGACGCACATGGAAGTTAGAGACGCGACGTTGCAAGTTCTATATATTTTGCCATCGTATTTATAAAAATACCATGTGC
Source organism: Aegilops tauschii subsp. strangulata (assembly GCF_002575655.3). Classification (NCBI taxonomy): domain Eukaryota; kingdom Viridiplantae; phylum Streptophyta; class Magnoliopsida; order Poales; family Poaceae; genus Aegilops; species Aegilops tauschii. The sequence continues at coordinate 496,395,476 of NC_053039.3, forward strand.
CCAACTTCATAGCGTACGTGGAATTGCATTGATACATGACATCTCATCAGCGTCTTATGCTACATGTGTATTGTATATTGCAACAACAGACAATGAAACATGACCACCTTTAGTCGACAAATGCAATGTTCCATGTCGCCATAAATGGAAGATATTATCGGCACAACACAACTATCTGACCTCAAGCTCGACTGCATCTCGGCATCTTGTTTGCCATCCAAAATTAAAAATTTCGGATGGCTCCTACATCTTGATCGACTCAGCACTCGTTAAAAAATGCCACACAAAAGCCTTTGACCTACCGCTACGTGTCCAATGTGCATGGCCCATGACAAGGATCGACTCCACCTCTTCATTCTTTATCCTGCTTTTGCTAGGATATGAAGGGAAGATACGGCGACGGTGCTCACGGGCTCGCCTGCTCACGCTAGGTGTGCCAATCGAGCACGGCCGAGTGGAAGCATGCATTCAATGCCATACGTACGGCGGAACAGGCGTATACGGTGAACTCGGTGGTACATATAATGATTCCGTCACGACGTGGTAACACCTGTGTCCGTTTGAACATGACGGTACACGCCGTCGGCCCGACATTTGCGCACCGGCACGATAGATAGACTGATATGCATACGTAGCGTGTTGGATCCTTGCCTGCATCCCTCCTCCACCTACCGCACCGCCCGGGCGCGACCAGATATGGCAAAAAAAACACTAAGATGCTACGCCGAGAAGAAAAGAGAAACGGTTGTAATACCTGCTGTCGGAGACAGCTTTGATTCCCTTGGAGAAGCATACGACTACTTCAATCTCTATTCTTGGGAAATTGGCTTGGGAGTTCGATACGGGAAAAGCTGATTAAATGTGGAGAGAACAAAATGTATGCAAGAAATAGTTTGCGGCTGCCTCGGTTAGTGATTCTTCTCAATTCCAGCCTGAACGTACTCTTTCACTGTTTCTCATATACACAAAAACCCTCACATGCTGTTGGTTGGACCAAACAAATGCAGGGGATACCAAAAACCCTCACAAGAATCATGTACCAGCAAGCTGCCCCATGCATCTATTGGTTCGGCATTACATGAGGCTTCTTTTCGACAGGGAAGCAGCCGAGAACTATGAGGAAAGGCGTACTAAGATATGTGTATTTGCTTGTGTGTGCGTCATGGACATTACATATGTAACTGAATTTTCGCAGTATTATCATCCTATGTCGGAGTGATCACCGACATTTTCGTTTGCACTTGTCCATTAAAAAAACGAAATGAACTTTGCATTCAGTGGTTAGTTAGAACCAAGAAATTCAGTTCAGTTTCCTTTTGAGCGTGTTGCATGGACAATGGTTTCATCTGTACAGCTGGGCAAGTGGCAGCTGTCCTTGAATGTGAGTGCAAACTTAAATAGGTGTCAAACGTGCCCTGCTCGCGTGTGCCCCGGGCGGGAATGCATCGAGTACGTACTTAACAAGCAGGTTGCATGTCTCTGGACAGATCACACCAGTCGTCTCCCCCATATCCCATTTAGAGCCAGCAAGTGAAGATGTCTGTCCCGCCTGCTATTTTAGTTCTCCAGATCTGAAGCCCCAAGTATGAGCCATGTCGATGACACAACACATTGATGGTAGCCGATATGGTTTCGACCCACAAAGGAAATGGCGCTTGTGAGGGTAGCAACCAAGGTGCTTCGGGCCAGCGAACAGGACGCCGAGATCCTCGTCTCCAAATTCCCCAAGGTGAAGCGCGTCTCCTTCTCTCTCCTCTGCAATCTCCAGATAATTAAATTAAGGCGCTTCTGATTTCTAACGTGATTTATCCTAATCTCTATTATGGTAACAGCATATCAGAACCTAGCAAATATCATCGCTGGCCTCAGGAATAATGCCGTCCAGTATCTTACCAAAAATCCCAGCTCCTAGCTGCTCATTGCATTGCCATGTTTATGAACCAGGAGGCACTGAAGCAGCCCACGTGTAGCACGTGGTAATCCTTATCTCTTGTTCAGTTCTTCTATTTGAGATTTAGGAATCAACCATGGATGGATTTATTCCCGGCTCTGCCCTGAGACCTGCTGCTCTCCATGGCGTGTGTTGTGTTTTTTTTCATGCTCAAGTGGATATGCTATATGTATTTGACTATTCAGGTCACCACAGGCTCTTACACACACTGATTCTATTTCTTGCATACATGTTGGTGATCCCTCTCATTGGCTCACTTCAGTGTCTTGTTTAAATGTGTGCAATGCAAACAATCTAGAGTTGGAAAATAATGCTTTGGTATATTACCAAATTATTGTGGGTTGCAGGTAATGAGTGGTTTAGTAGAAATATTCACTGATGTTGAAGTTTCATCAGGGACTTCTATCTTGCTTAGAACAATGCATCTATTAAATAGATAGGTGCATTTGGACGACGTATACGATGCATTGGGGTAATCAAATACTTCCTTCTCCATTCATTTAAATGCATCTTCTTATTAAGCTTTTTAGTGCGACATTGCTTATCTCATTTGGAAGAATTTGCAACGGCTCAACCAAAGCGAGTACTAGGAATGGTGTGCTTTCTGCTATATCACGGCCTGGAGCTCAACGTCGGTGCCCCAGGGTCCAGAGTAAGCAGTGAGCTCTCGCCGCGGCCTGGCACGGTGCTCCGTTGATTGGCGCACATCCGCCCAACGGCCATTTGGGGCCAGCTAGCCCGGTGGCAGTGGTTGACTGTATGACCGAGGATGGCCCGATGGGTGGGCTGAAGGAAGGAGAAGACTTGGGGATATTTTTTAGACTGACATGTGGGTCTAATATGTCATAACGCCTAACATGCCGGTCAACTGTAACGAAGTTGACAATTGTGTCATCAACATTGACAAGTGGGCCATCCTTGTCATAATCAGGTTTAATTTTGCCTAATGAGTCATTATAGCTTTTTGCAAAAAAAAGTAGTCATAGATTGATAGTTTTTAGGATGAATTTCTAAAGTAGTAGTTTTTCCGAATGGACCATGTGGTAGTTTTCTGTTAAATACTCTAAATTTCATGCCACCTAATATGTTAGATATTATTAACACTAAACCACCAAATGTGTACGTCCCCGTTGCAACGCACGTGCATCTGCAGTGCCACTCCTGGGGCATGCCTCTCCGGCGACATTGCCGGCGTACACAACATACCTTACTACACGGAGATTTCATCTCTGAACTAAATATTACGTCAGAACTGAATATTACGTCCGAAGACTGAAACATCCAGAAAGCTTATTGACTATTCATTGATGGTCTTTCTCTACTACACGAGGAAGGTAATTGTCTTTTATGTGCTTCTTTTTCCATTTCAATGTACCGTTGTGTTATTTCGGTTGAAAAATTAAAGTTTCTACATATTTTCATGGTTTATGAAAATTAGCTGAGATCCGTTGTTTTAGTCCTACTTATTGAGGAAATTTCTGTGAAGCTAAAGTTGGTGTTGTTCATCCTTTTTTCTACAATTTAGTACTCTTGACATAGTTGCTAAAATTTATCATTTCAAAAGATCAGTGTAGTAGTGCAGGCTAACAAAACCGTATTTTCTACAGGCCTGAGGTAGACAAACATAACAACTGATGAAAGAAGAACATATTTGTACCTTGTTGCCCGCTGACTATAAACAGAAGAACATTGAAACACTCGTTACTGCATTATATATTTTAGTTGCAATAGTATTTGATTTTGCATGAAGAAATATGTTGAGTGTTTCTTCATTCAGTTTTATGTGCCAATTAGGCATGGACGATGACGGCCATGATCCCATCATCGCAAGCTCACTAGTAGGAGACACACATCTCATCCAGTGGAAAAGCACGCTCTGAAAAATCCCTAACCCTCCATGGAGCCATTGCCAGGGTGACGAGATCAACGCCACCCACCATCACCACTGAGTTGTAGACGGCGTGTCGTGGTGCTCCCTGGCTCTTCCCGCCTCTTGAGAGATCACATGGCATTCCGGCGCAGTTTTTGGCCAAGGCTGGAAGCCAAGAACACTTCTTAATTTTGATCATGGACGTGACATTGTGATCGGCGGTGTGTGGTGCGCTGCAGAGATTTCTTGCCTGGCGTATAATAATGCATGTTCAATGCGGTAGCCTCTTCAGAGGCAGACCACCATAGCTATTCAAAATAGCTACAATAAAATTGTGACATAGGTGGTTAGTGGGAGAAGGAACTTGAGAACCAGCCAATTCTGCTGCAGGGGCTGTGTGTAGAAGATAGTACTAGCAAGCATAGAAGTCACCTTGGAAAAGTGTGCATATATTGTTGTACTAGAGATCCATTCCTATATTTCACTGATATGCATGGTTGAATTGTAGTATGTGTGATACATGAGAATAATGTAATATGAAGTGAAGCATGGTGGATAGGGCTTCGTGAATGAGCTGGCGGAGAAGATGTCAGTGCTGGAAGCGGACATGTTATAGAAGATGTTGCGGGCGGTACCGGAGGAAATTGCCAAATGGGGTTCCTCCGAGCCGACAAGAAGGATGCTGCAGCGGCACATATTGGGTTCCATTTCCATCCAGAGAAGAACTTATGAACAGTATGTGCGCTATCCATTCATTCTTTCGTTTGATCCTTCCTTATTCCCCTCAACTCAGATTCTTTTTCTTTTGCAATTACGCATGGTTTTTATGGATCAATAAATTTAGGGACATTAATGGCAATGAGAATATCATATATCCATAAACTTCACATTGTTGTTTTTCAGCAGAATATGATGTTTGTCTCTTTTTCATATGGACTGCAATATGGTCGATGGTAGCTTGCTGAATAGGTTAAGTGAGACCCAAGACATAATTTCATTCCAAGAGTTTGACTTGCTAAATAGGTTAAAAACCTACTGCAAAATAAATTAGACGCGGACTTTATAAGGGTTACATGTATGCAATTTACATGGGTCTATCTAATGTTAGAGTTTCATGCCTCTAATTATTTGTATTTATGTATTCTAGCTATGGATACCAGTAGCATTAGTTCTTTTAAAGGACTGCATTTATAAACTTTACAATTTAGATAATGTATATGAAAATATCAAGTAATTATAAATGCCATTTATGATCACAAACGATCTTACCGGATGATTGTTTTCATGGCCTTCAAAGAAGAGATATCCTAGAAGTTGAGTGCAGTTGGAGGGGCCTCAGTCCCTTTTGAGCCAAGAAAAGTAGATGGGGCCTGTCCAAGCTATGAATAGTAGATGGGAAAGTGTTGAAATATTTTGTGTTTCCATGGTTTCTAAATGGTAGGAGGTATGTGTAGTAACCTGTACGGTTTCAAGTGCCTAATTTCATGTGTAAAAGTTTGCTAGGGAATTTTGATTGTAGAATCTTGGAATAAGGGAACAAAATCCTACATGTGTAGTATATTTAATTAATGGATAATAGCAACAGATATGCTTTCATGAGATGACTAATCTTAAGCATAGAAGGGCATCCATGTTCCACCTATCATTTGTAATGCACAATAAAGAGTTCTATGTTTTTGTGTTTTGTGCATTAGATCTGATCCTATATGTTACCGAATTACATCGTAAGTGAAGTGGATCTCAATATTTTTGTATGTTATCAGCTATCTTTTCTATACATGTGAAATTCGATATGCAATCAGTAACAACTAACCTGCAATGAGTAGGAAGGCATAGTAACGTAATGAATAACCCAATAACGAATACTGATAATAATATCGACAAAGGCCCGTGGCAACGCATGGGGACTCTACTAGTGTAATAAGAAACACACTCTCTGATCTCTCTCTATGGTCAAACCGTCTTAAAAAAACCTGAAGTTAAAGCTCACGCTCTTGTGATGCAACTTTCTTTCCTCTCAATGGCCTTGTGCTTGCGATATTGCTTTGAAGTATATTCAGGTGGGGATCATTTCCTCGCCGGTGAAAGTTTTAAATAAAAATAAAGTAAAATTGGCCATATGTTGCCGTAGCAATTTTGCGACGAAACAAGGGGAAAGAAAATGTTGCATAATACCTAAGTAAGAAAAGAAGGGGAAACAGTGAACGCTCAGAAAAAATCCATGGCCTGCAGATAAGAGACTTGATCTATCTCGTGGAAGAAGACGTCCTTGACACGGCCACTTTCCAGGCTGCCGATCCTCTTGACGACGACGGGTGCCTCCTTAATTCCAATGTCGAGCCGGAAGAGCACGCGAGAGCACGCGGACATGATCAATGAGCCGCTTCTTTGCCCGAACCCCTCGAGGTCAAAGGGTGTGTGCGTGAGATCGCTCCTCAAATGTAAGAATCCCGCTTGCCTCAAGATCTCGCTTGCCCCGATCACCAGCCGCCGGTTCCATGTCGCCGCCGAACCAGAGGAGCTTAACGTCCACACCGATATCCCAAGGGTCTCCGTGACGAGCAAGCTCAGCTGGCCACGCACCGAGGCCAGGAGGACGTGCTTCTCGCTGTGATGGCACCGCAGCATCCTGGAGGCAAAGCCCGGCGGGAGGTCCATCACCGTGGCCTCCGCCGCGTCGACGTCCAGAGCGAGGTAGTGTTTCCAGCGGTCCTCACGGATGATCCAGTAGACGGTGCGGCCGATGATGGCCGGGCGTGCGCAGGTGCTTATCGGGTGCCAGGTGACGGATGCCTCGCGGACGGCGCCCCATCTGCCGTGTTTGGACGAGAAGATCTGGAATCGCATGCTTTCGTCGGCGACGAGCACTTCGAATGAGCCGCCGACGTCGCCGACGCTGAGCAGGACGCGATGGTAGACGTCGGGCACGGCGGCGAGAGGTAGCTCGGTGACCTGGCCCGTGAGCGTGTTGCAGACGTGCAGGTCGACCTCGGGCGAATCGCACCAGCGGAGGAACAGAGCATCTCGGGCGGCCACGGGCTTGAACCGCTGATGGGGACGGATGCTGACGGCGTCCCGGAGGGCGCGACGCCGGGTTGGTTCGCCGGTACGAACGACGCCGTGGGCGGTACTGGTGGTGTCGTCGCTGCTATCGTCGCCGTAGTATTTCAGGTACGAGACGCCGACGAGGAGGGCGGGGTCGAACTCGATGCCAGCCGCTGCTTGGAGCGCGAGGCGGCGGCGGAAGGCCGCGTGGAGGATGGCGCGGCGGAGGGTCCTGCCGGTTGCGGCGCAGCGGACGATAGTTTTCACGTCGGAGCGGGCGACGATCTCGAGCACGAGATCGATTGAGAGCGTCTCCCTCGCCGACGCCGGTGCCGGCGGCGTGCGAGTGCAAACAGTACGTTGGCGTCTTTTGATCGGCATGGTCAGCACGTCGACTCCAACAGATCAACGATTTGCCCAACTCCCTCCGGTGCATGGAAGGAAGGCGGTCGCTAAAGTCGGGGCGGTTACTTGTTGACCAGATTGCATGCAGGCCTAAATACGTGCAGTACGGACTGCCGCAACTAACTCTAAAGCCGGCCGGCCCGTGCGCAATTAAACCAGGAAATCTAATGTTGTACAGCTTGTACATCACTAGTAATAATGCACCTGCAATGCATGTTTATATTAGGGACCCGGCTACCGAGCGCCGCTGCGCTGGTTCGTTGATTCGAGCGCACCCTCCCTCACAGAACGATCAAAACTGCTCCGCGTGATGCGCGTGTTGCTAGCAGTCACAATCAGCACCCTCACCCGTCATGCATGCATCCATCCACATCCATCCATCAGGCACCGGCTAAGCCATCTAGTACGTGTGTATGGCAAAGTAGCTGCTCAATGATGCCTAGCACACGTGTGTGCTAACTTGCTTCTTTGCTACGTTTTCTTACACACCTGCAACTGCTTGTGCTGCCTAGCTTGTTGTGTCATCGCCGGTCGCCAAACCCTCATCAACAGATTCGTTCGCCTGCTGCCTAGTGTACCGTGCTGAACGCCCCCTCGCCGAATGATCCGTCTGGTCACCTAGCGTATCGCTCATTGGCACCGTTGCCTGGGAGCCAGGCCGACCAATCTAATGGCCCCGATGCCAGACTACGTCCCTGGTGTCCCTCCTTTTTGAGGCGTATGCTGGATCGTGTCCCTCACAACCTCCTCTACGATGAATCGATGATCACTACAGCACACTACCCATACCTCTTGCGACGACCACCACTACTACCTGAAAATAAAGTGAACATCGCCCCTCGGAACCACGGCATCACTCTGTTGCGCACCGCGTCGTCACCTGGCCCTCGTCTATATCAAGCAAGTTCATAGGAAATGGGGATTAGCAACCACTTGTACGTCATACGAGTACATCTTCTACTACATCATATCACAACTCTTCATCGGTCCGGACCATAGAGGTAACTATTGCGACCTTCTCATCGTACTAGTCGTTGACCGCGCCACTGGCAAGGTCAGATAACGCTATCACATACCGGAGTCACTATAAACGTCCCTCATGAGTATACCTACTTGGGTCAAGACCACATCACTCGCCCAGGATGGGGATAATTCAGTACTAAGTTACTTTTAGTTGAGTTTCTTTGAGTTGTTGACACAAACCTATTTGAAAGGTATCTAAAACCTTTAAATATTGGTCGAAATATGGTTCTGGTGATGCTTCTGTTCATGAGCATTGGGCAACTCGATAGATGCATTTAGGCAATTGTATGGTTGATTGTGGGCAACTATGTTATCTTTCATGTACATTGCATAAGAAAGGGATCCAAACATTGTAGAGCAAACTCTGGTATCTTTCTTTGAAATTCTTAACGCATCTCTATGACATGAACCTAATTGAAAGGTAACTAAAACCTTTAAATATTGGTTGAAATATGGTCCTGGTGATGTTTTCGTTCATGAGGATTGGGCAACTCGATACATGCTTTTAGGCAATTGTATGGTTGATTATGGGCAACTATGTTATCTTTCATGTATGGTGCATAAGGGATCCAAACAGTGTAGGGCGAACTCTGGTATCTTTTTTTTGAAATTTTTAACGTATCTCTCTGACACAAACCTAATTGAAAGGTATCTAAAACCTTTAGATATTGGTCAAAATGTGGTCCTGGTGATGCTTCCATTCATGAGGATTGGGCAACTCGATACATGCTTTTAGGCAATTGTATGGTCGATTGTGGGCAACTATGTTATCTTTCATGTACAGTGCATAAGAAAGGGATCCAAACAGTGTAGGGAAAACTCTGGCATCTTTCTCTGAAATTCTTAACGCATCTTTATGACACAAACCTAATTGAAAGGTATCTAAAACCTTTAGATATTGGTCAAAATATAGTCCTGGTGATGCTCCCGTTCATGAGGATTGGGCATCTCGATACATGATTTCAGGAAATTGTATGGTTGATTTTGGGCAACTATATTATCTTTCATGTACGGTGCATAAGAAAGGGATCCAAATAGTGTAGGGCAAACTCTGGTATCTTTCTCTGAAATTCTTAACGCATTTATATGACACAACCCTAATTGAAAGGTATCTAAAACCTTTAGATATTGGTCGAAATATGGTCCTGGTGATGCTCCCGTTCATGAGGATTGGGCATCTCGATACATGATTTTAGGCAATTGTATGGTTGATTTTGGGCAACTATATTATCTTTCATGTACGGTGCATAAGAAAGCGACCCAAACAATGTAGGAAAAACTCTGGTATCTTTCTCTGAAATTAGGTTTGTGCCCGCCCGAACCGCGCACCCCACCTAGTCCCCTTCTCCCCTCCTTTTTCTTGGCTACCAACGCCAGGTACCAAATCCCCCAGCATGTCGTCCTTCTTCTGCTCCTCCCACCTAACAGTTCCAGAATCCTCTCTCCTTTCGATCTAAAAAGCTTGGCAATCATGACGCTTTGAACAGGTCATCTTTCTCCCGTCCTCAAATGCACCAATCAAATTATAGCAAAAAACAGCTGACTGAAACATGCACACCCCTCTCCATCCCCTCCCGCTCCTTCGCTTTTCACTTCTTTTAATGATCGGGGATACTTGAACGGCCCAAAAACAGGTTGATGATCAGCAAAAACTTGGTTTGTCTCCTTTCACACATAGATAAGCTATTGGGCAAAAAACACATTTTCCTGTAAGAACTTCAAAAAAACGACCAAAAAGCTAGGCAACTATGTGTTGAAAGTATAGAGCCTTAAAACAGTTCATGCTATGGACCATAGATCATGTTGTTTTCAAAAGAGTAAAATCACACGAGGCAAACATACCTGTGATTTTCAGGCAACTCATAATAAAATTTGAAGCAATTACTATCAGGCATGTAAAACAGGTCTGCTCACATATAAGTTCCTTGCAGTAAAAATTATCATGCATCCCCCCTATGCAAAAGTAAACAAAACATGCAACAACTTTGCCTGTGATTTCAGGCAACTCATGATAAAATTTGAAGCAACTAGTGTCACACGTTAAAAAAGGGGTTGCTACCCCTATAAGGTCCTTGCAGTAATATCAGGCAACCCTTTGTGTGCAAAAAAGTAAACAACCGCAAGAACAGCAAAGATGATGGTATTTATAGGGATGGCACACATATGTAGGTGCATTATATACACAAGTAAAAATGAAAAAAACACGGTTGGATAATATCAAAACTGTACTAGCCATGTGTCCCTTCTCCCAACAAAGGCATACTGGTTTTAAGCAACTATCTTGTGTGCTATAAGCAGCTTTGTCCATGCAAAAAATGTAGAAATCTTGTTCAGTGCAAATACAATAAAACTTTGTCCACACAAAATTAGGAACTGTTTTTGTTACAGAAAAAATATGCAGATTTAAAAAAAAAAATGTTTATGTCCTACTACTTAAAATGAAGCAACTTCCTCCCAGTTTCGTTGGTGCCTATGATCCCAATGATGTGATTTAGCGGGCAAGTTTGTGGAGTTTTCCAATAACTCCACTGTTTTCAACACATAGTAGTTGGTCTATTCTAACATAGGTTGAAATTCACCAAACTTTTTTTAGAGCAATTCTGGGCACTATGAAGGCAACTTTAGTGCTATAGAAAAACTGCTGTTTGGCCTTGTATGACTACCTATCGGTGTGGATTCCTTCTAAGTTGGGTACGATGACTACCAGATTGACAACTTTCATCTCTAAGTTATCTACCATAAGGCCAACTCCAACGCGGATCATCAACTTGTCCCCAAATGTCTGGGCCGACATGTCCGGACACCTTTAGTCATAAATCATTGGTCACCTAATTTTTCTGGACAGGTTTGTGCGTCCGATATGCCCCAAACTAAATAACGAGGAGGTGTTCTACGGGACCCTTGACGTCCCTAATAAAGTGCATGTATGGGCGGTGGATCATGCTGTTTTCAAAAGAGTAAAACAAAAAGACAACTTCACTTGTGATTTCAAGCAACCCACATTAAAATTTGAAGCAACTACTATCAGACGTGTAAAAAAGGTCTGTTGCCCCATATGAGTTCCTTGCAGTAAAAAATAGCATGTATCCCCTGTGGAAATGTAAAAAGGAAACTGATGTGGGCACTTAAGACGCCCTAACAATGTTGGGGAACGTAGTAATTTCAAAAAAATTCTACGCACACGCAAGATCATGGTGATGCATAGCAACGAGAGGGGAGAGTGTTGTCTACGTACCCTCGTAGACCGATAGCGGAAGCGTTAACACAACGCGGTTGATGTAGTCGTACGTCTTCACGATCCGACCGATCAAGTACCGAACGTACGGCACCTCCGAGTTCAGCACACGTTCAGCTCGATGACGTCCCTCGAACTCCGATCCAGCCGAGTGTTGAGGGAGAGTTTCGTCAGCACGACGGCGTGGTGACGATGATGATGTTCTACCGACGCAGGGCTTCGCCTAAGCTCCGCTACGATATTATCGAGGTGTAATATGGTGGAGGGGGGCACCGCACACGGCTAAAAGATCGTTGATCAATTGTGTGTATAGAGGTGCCCCCTGCCCCCGTATATAAAGGAGCAAGGGAGAGGCCGCCGGCCTAGGAGGTAGAGGCGCGCCAGGAGGAGTCCTACTCCTACCGGGAGTAGGACTCCCCCCTTTCCATGTTGGACTAGGAGTGGAAGGGGGAAGAGGTGGAGGGGAGGAAGGAAGGGGGGGCGCCGCCCCCCTCTCCTTGTCCTATTCAGACTGGGGGGGGAAGGGGGGCGCGGCCCTGCCCTGGCCTCCTCTCCTCTCTTCCACCTAGGCCCACTAAGGCCCATTAAGTTACCGGGGGGGTCCGGTTACCTCCCGGTACTCCGGAAAAATCCCGATTTCACCCGGAACACTTCCGATGTCCAAACATAGGCTTCCAATATATCAATCTTTATGTCTCGACCATTTCGAGACTCCTCGTCATGTCTGTGATCACATCCGGGACTCCGAACAACCTTCGGTACATCAAAACATATAAACTCATAATATAACTGTCATCGTAATGTTAAGCGTGTGGACCCTACTGGTTCGAGAACTATGTAGACATGACCGAGACACCTCTCCGGTCAATAACCAATAGCGGAACCTGGATGCTCATATTGGTTCCCACATATTCTACGAAGATCTTTATCGGTCAGACCGCATAACAACATACGTTGTTCTCTTTGTCATCGGTATGTTACTTGCCCGAGATTCGATCATCGGTATCTCGATACCTAGTTCAATCTCGTTACCGGCAAGTCTCTTTACTCGTTCCGTAATACATCATCCCGCAACTAACTCATTAGTTACAATGCTTGCAAGGCTTATAGTGATGTGTATTACTGAGTGGGCCCAGAGATACCTCTCCGACAATCGGAGTGACAAATCCTAATCTCGAAATACGCCAACCCAACAAGTACCTTTGGAGACACCTGTAGAGCACCTTTATAATCACCCAGTTACGTTGTGACGTTTGGTAGCACACAAAGTGTTCCTCCGGTAAACGGGAGTTGCATAATCTCATAGTCATAGGAACATGTATAAGTCATGAAGAAAGCAATAGCAACATACTAAACGATCGAGTGCTAAGCTAACTGAATGGGTCAAGTCAATCACATCATTCTCCTAATGATGTGATCTCGTTAATCAAATGACAACCCATGTCAATGGCTAGGAAACTTAACCATCTTTGATCAACGAGCTAGTCAAGTAGAGGCATACTAGTGACACTCTGTTTGTCTATGTATTCACACATGTATTATGTTTCCGGTTAATACAATTCTAGCATGAATAATAAACATTTATCATGATATAAGGAAATAAATAATAACTTTTATTATTGCCTCTAGGGCATATTTCCTTCAAACAACACTTTCAAAACGTAGTAGTTGGTCTATTCTAACGTACGATGAAATTGGCCAAAAATAATTTAGAGCAATTCTGGGCACTACGAAGGCAACTTTAGTGCTATAGAAAAGCAACTCCTATTTTTCCTAGTATGACTACCTATCAGCGTGGATTCCTTCTAAGTTGGTTACCATGACTACCAAATTGACAAGTTTCATCTCTACCAGAAGGCCAACTCCAACGCGGATCATCAATTTGCCCCCAAATGTCTGGACCGACCTGTCAGACACCTTTAGTCATCCAACGATGGTCGCTTTATTTTTTTGGACATGTTTGTGCGTCTGAAATGCCCCAAAACTAATAGCGAGGAGGTGTTCTACGGTCCCGTTGACGTCCTTAATAAAATGCATGTACGAGCGGTGGATCGTGCTGTTTTCAAAAGAGTAAAACCACATGAGACACCTTTACTTATGATTTCAAGCAACCCGCATTAAAATTTGAAGCAACTACTATCAGATGTGTAGAAAAGGTCGGTTGCCCCATATGAGTTCCTTGTAGTAAAAAATAGCATGTATCCCCTGTGCAAAAGTAAAAAGGAAATTGATGTGGGCACTTAAGACGCCCTAACAACACTTTCAAGACGTAGTGGTTGGTCTATTCTAACGTAGGATGAAAAACATTGTTTAGAACAATTCTGGGCGCTATGACGGCAACTTTAGTGCTATAGAAAAGCAACTTCTATTTTGCCTAGTATGACTACCTATCAGCGTGGATTCCTTCTATGTTGGTTAGCATGACTACCAAATTGACAAGTCACATCTCTAAGTTGTCTACCATAAGGCCAACTCCAACGCGGATCATCAACTTGTCCCCAAATGTCTGGACCGACCTGTCCGGACACCTATTCATTCAACGATCACTTAATTTTTATGGACAGGTCTATGCGTCCGCAATGCCCCAAACTGAATAACGAGGAGGTGTTCTCCGGCCCCCTCGACGTCCGTAATAACATGCATGTATGGGCGGTGGATCGTGCTGTTTTCAAAAGAGTAAAACCACATGTGACAACTTTATTTACGATTTCAAGCAACCGGCATTAAAATTTGAAGCTACTACTATCAGAAATGTAAAAAAGGTCTGCTGCCCCATACGAATTCCTTGAAGTAAAAATTAGCATGCATCCCTTATACAAAAGTAAAAGTCAAGTTTATTTCAAAAAGACTACTGAACTTTTTCGACTTTTGTATTTATTAAAAACAAAATCCAAATCCTGGGTGTAAATACACCCAGGAACCAGGAGCTATTTCCCACCAAATCAGTCACTAGTGTAACATGCATGGTCATGATCATGGTGCAGTTTAATACATCTGACCCTATTAGAATTTCTACTGCCCGATCAATTAATGTGTTGTGCTCATTCCGTGGATGGATGGATCCCTACGTGCGTCCTATTATAGAACACACAAGGGAGCAAGCTAGGTCCATATGAATTACCACCTGATGTTCAACAATGACTACGGAGGCCCCCTGGTTGCATAAGAAACTTTTACTGAGTGATTTAGGCAAGTACTATTAATATTGAGGCAACTTATTTCATTGAAAACTGCAACTTTGGTGTAAATTAACAATTTCGTTTCAGGAGAAACTGGTCAGAACAGAAGAAGGGGTCGACGGGCGACATTGCATATGCCAAGAGGGCAGAGATGGGTGCAGACCAGTCGGCGCAAGGGTAGAAGGCAAAGGCAGCGGCACTGGAAGATCACCTAGTGCCTCCTCGTTGGATTTGTTCAATCAGGAGTTTCATCGGTGTCCTCCGGCAGAGGTAGATCCTCGAGTTGACCTCGGGGTTGACGAGGAAGCGGGACGCGCCGCGACCCCTGCCCATGCAGCCGCGTCGAGAGGTCAGCTAACGAGAGGAAGGAGGAGGTAAAGGTCTCAGATCCGGCGCCGATGGGTGAGGATGAGGAGTTGAAGCACTGGTCGGGGTCGCTCTAGCATGGGACCTGGTCGAGCGCCATGGCGGAATCCACTGCGTGGGAGACGAAGGCCTAGACAGCTGCCGTCGAGCGGTGCTGCAGGGGGGACGGTGAACGGATCAGAGCCGCCGCGAGGGCGTCGGAGACGACTAGTGCGAAAGGAAAGGGGATTTTGGATTTTGCGGTCGGGACACGTGGGTTGCCTGCCGCCCGACCAGGTAGGACCTGCACGCTCGGGATCGCCTTGCGATGGAATCGTGCGGCAGATGTAGCGTGCGCTCGAGGCGACGAACCAGCGCAGCTGCGCGGTTCAGAATTCAGGTTATATTAGGTAGGATATTAGTTGCATGTTATATTAGGTAAGATATATCCGTTGCACGTTGGTATTTGATAAGATTTCAATTACTTTTTCGCGGGAATGGTAGGATATTAATTACATGGCAGATTTCAAGAGATAGCGTTGAGTCAAAATGTATTTATAACCAATGACAGTGGTGGGTAATTAAAGCGTTAAACGTGTTTGATGCTCAACATTGAAACGATTTGAACCGCTAGATAACATGATTTGACGGTCGAGATGATTTGGATCTGCTCATTTGGGTCTTTTTATATTGGTATAGATATAGATAATGCGTTCGAAGTGAGAAAATCTCATCACATAATAGAAGCCGAACACACAGTGAAACACGACAAACGGTGAGGGCTGACCCTGCCGCGGCACGATCCTACAGCTCAAAAGCAGCATCCACAGCAATACTCATAATCTCCTGTATCTGACATGACAAGCCAGCTGAGTAACTTATATGTACTGGCAGGCACACAACAACCATAAAATGCACCAAGACAAAGATACCGCATACACATGCACAAACATGTCAACTTAAATAAGGTAAACATTGGCTTCCGGCGCACCGGCCGAAGCTCGAGCCGGTCGCCCGCGAATCGTTCAATTGCGCCCCATCTATCGACCCTCGTTTAACCACAGCTACTCAATCTTATCTCTTTTCATCCTTATCTTTTTTGAGGAAGCCGTCAACCTCTTCTCCCGTTCCTCTCGTCTCTCTCGCCCATCTCCTCTCTGGCTCTCTCGCAGCTGTGCAGCCCCCAACCACCGCCTGCTGGGATGCTGGCCCGACCACCGCACTTGGCAGCCTCCGTGCCACGAGCACCTACTCCAAGCTCCTCTCCGTCTGGGCGGCTAGACCTCGATGTTGCTACAACCACAATCTCGTCGCCGGCGTGGGATGTGCTACAACCATGCCAGACGGTGATGCGACCGGCGTCGCGTGCTACTATGACTGAGACGACGTGGTACTACAACCGCCATGCACTCGTGCTGGAACCAGCAACATGCGGGGATGCTGGAACCGACGCCGGAAAAAGCTGCAACCTCGGCGTGCGCCCGTGCTAGAACTAGCACATGGTGATGCTTTTACCGACCATGTGGTCTGCTGGAACTAGCTATCTGGTGTGCTGGAACCGGCAACAAAAAATGATACAACCAGTGTCACCCAAAGCTTCAATCGAAGGCAAACAAAATTTTGGGGTGTTGGCACTGCGCAAACACGGAAGCTTCAACCCATGACGATAAAAGCTTCAACCGGCGACTAGAAAAGCTTCAACCGGTGACGAAAAAAGTTTCAATAATAGACGACGGAAGTTATGGATGACGACGAAAGCTGCAACTGTTCATGAAAAAAGCTACATCCGACAATTAAAAAAGCTTCAACCATTCATGTCTCAGCTTAACCCGTGACGGCGGCGATGACATTTTTGCTGCATCTGTCGTCGAGTTTTGCTACAACCGGCGTTGACATAAGCTGCAACCATTCATGACGATGACCCCGACCTGTGATGGCAGGCGACGATGTTTTGCTGCATCTGCTGTCGTTTTTCGCTTATGACCGGCGTTGATGATTGCTTCGACGGGGCTCGTCATGGGAGGTGGAGCTGCAAAAAATTTTGGAGCTGGAGCTGCAAGGCTACAAGACAAGTTCTTCCTATGGGGACAGATCAAGTACAACGACGGCCTCCAACGACAACCTTGGGTGTGGGCGCGGCGAGCCCCGGTGCTGCTAGCGGTCGGTGACGGGTCGTGCGCCGTGGTTTGCTACGACAGGCGAGCACCTGAGGTGTTACAAGCTGCAGGACACGAGGTACTTTTAAGGCGGCGTCTGCCATGCGCGTGGGAAGGAAGCTTCGCTGGGGGAGGTGGGGTATCGTTTTCAGACGGGGAAAAAGATAAGATCTGAACGGTGCGGATGGTGCCAATCCAACGGCTGCTAGGCGACCGGCCGAACGTTGGGCCGGTGCGCCGGCGCCTAGTGCTGCCCCTTAAATAATGCCATCCATTTTGAGGGGAAATTGATGCTTGATACAAATCCTTACACTCGAGGGCCCAACACCTTTTTTTCTTTGAAAAAGAGGATTATCCCGGACCTCTGCATCGAGCGATGCACACAACCATCTTTATTGTATTATTCAACAAGGTCTTACAAGATAAATACATAGATCGCTCAACACCTTCTTAGTTGAGAGGAAGCAGTTATCCACATATTTTATTTAGTTTGTAACTGAAAGGGTTTTGATTTGTTTTCTTTTGTTTTAATCCTATAACTTTTGTATAATTGCATGTATGAAATTGTGGTGTCCTGAGTAGCTACAGTTTTTAAAGAGCAGATTTACACATATATATTTTTGGTGCAATTTGCAGTAGAAATATGAAACCAGTTAGTTTGCGAATTTTGAAGCCCGAATACACATAAATTGTTCCATGCAATTTTGCGTTTACAAATATGCAAATCGCTAGTTTAGAATTTCTTTCTATACAAATTCGGGTTTAAAATTGTACAGTTGGGTAGTTTGCACTTTTTAAAACCCGAAAGCGCAAATAATTGATTCTGTGCAATTTTTTGGTTTAGAAAGAATTAAACCGATGAGCTATACAATGAAGCTATGGGGGAGAGTCATTGAGCAGCGCTTAAGAAGTATGACAAGCATGACCAAAAATCAGTTTGGTTTCATGCCTGGAAGGTCGATCATGAAAGCCATTTTCTTGGTACAACAACTCATGGATAGATACATGGAGCAAAAGAAGGACATGCATATGATGTTCATTGACTTAGAGAAGGCCTACGATAAGAAACCGCGGAATATCATGTGGTGGGGCTTGGAGAAACACAAAGTCCCAGCAAAGTACATTACCCTCATCAAAGGCATGTACGATAATGTTGTGAAAGTGTTCGAATAAGTGATGGCGACACTGATGACTTCCCGATTAAAATTGGACTGCACCGGGGGTTAGCTTTGAGCCCTTATCTTTTCACTCTGGTGATGGATGAGGTCACAAGGGATATACAAGGAGATATTTCATGGACCCATGGTGTATGCTCTTTGCGGATGATGTGGTGCTAGTCGATGATAGTCGGATGGGGGTCAATATGAAGTTAGAGCTATGAAGACAAACCTTGGAATCCAAAGGTTTTAGACTTATAGTAGAACTAAAGCCGAGTACATGAGGTGCAGTTTCAGTACAACTAGGCACGAGGAGAAGGAGGATATTAGGCTTGATGGGCAAGTGGTGCCTCAAAAAGACACCTTTCGAAATTTGGGGTCAATGTTGCAAAAGGATGGAGATACTGATCAAGATGCGAATCATCGAATCAAAACCAGATGGATGGAGTGGTTCCAAGCTCTTGGCATTCTTTGTAACAAGAGAGTGCCACAAAAGCTAAAAGACAAGTTCTATAGGACGGCGGTTCGACCCGCAATGTTCTATGGCGCTGAGTGTTGGCCGACTAAAAGGTGACATGTTCAACAGTTAGGTGTGGCCGAGATGCGCATGTTGAGATGGATGTGTGGCACACAAGGAAGGACCGAGTCCGGAATGATGATATGTAAGATGGAGTTGATGTAGCGCCAATTGAAAAGATGTTTGTCCAACATCGTCTTAAATGGTTTGGGCATATTTAACGCAGACCTCCAGAAGCACCAGTGCATAGTGGACGGCTAAAAGCGTGCTGATAATATGTTAAGAGAGGTCAGGGTAGACCGAACTTGATATGGGAGGAGTCTGTAAAAAGGGATCTGAAGAACTAGAGTATCACGAGAGAACTAGCCATGGACATGGGTGCGTGGAAGCTTGCTATCCATGTGCCAGAATCATGAGTTGGTTGCAAGATCTTATGGGTTTCATCTCTAGTCTACCCCGACTT
The DNA here is from genome assembly GCF_002575655.3 of Aegilops tauschii subsp. strangulata. Taxonomy (NCBI): domain Eukaryota; kingdom Viridiplantae; phylum Streptophyta; class Magnoliopsida; order Poales; family Poaceae; genus Aegilops; species Aegilops tauschii. The sequence goes on from NC_053039.3 coordinate 496,414,822, forward strand.
GTTTGAAACTAAAGGCTTTGTTGTTGTTGTAGAAAATAAGTCTACTAAGAGCATCTACAACCGAACCTCTCAAACCCACCTCATACGCCTGGGTCGCCCAGTCACTGCCCGGTCATGATTGTTTGACCTAGATGGGCCCCTCAAACGCCTGGTCTGACCGGCACCCCCCATATCCAGCCCAAATATGTGGCGGATATGGGCGCCCGGCCACGCCTGCCACGTCGAAACCGACAACCCCACCCCACCCCAAATTGCACCAAATCCCCCCCTGAGCTGCCGGATCCATTTGCTCTCTCCTCTCTTCTTCCTCATCCGCACCGTCCGCCTCGCAGCTCCACCACCGCGCCCGCTCCGCAGCCGTTCCTAAGCTCTCTGCCGCCAGCTCCGGAAGAGCGCACCCGTCCTCACCGCGGGGGACGTTGTCGCCAGCCCGGACGCCACCATGGTACGTCCGGCAACTCTCCGGCTCCGCCGTGCGCTTGATGTGTTCGACACATTGACCGACCGGAATTATTGTGATTTTGTTAGGTAAATGATGGATTCTGATGCTTCGTCAGACAAGGAGTATGGACCGACGGAGTTTGACCAAATGATTCAAGATGAGTTCTTCGATTCGTCGGATTCGGACGAAGAAGTGGATATGATCATGCTCATGAGCATGCAAGAGGAAATGGACCGGCAAGCGGAGCATATTCTCAACTTCAAGGGCTCAATCAAAGGGAGAAGAGTGATCAACCGGGACAGGGTGTCCGGAGCAAAGCTACTGCACAATGACTACTTTGCTCCCACACCTGCTTTCCCGGATGATCCATGGTTTCGTCGCCATTTTCAGATGAGGAAACCATTGTTTTTGTGCATTGTGGAGGGAGTGGAGGCACATGACGACTACTTCAAGCTGGGAAGGGATTGCTGCGGCCAACTCTCTTTCTCGGCCAAGCAGAAGTGCATGACTGCTATCAGGATGCTTGCACTTGGTACTGCTGCAGACTGTTGGAAATATGCCCTAGAGGCAATAATAAAATGGTTATTATTATATTTCCTTGTTCATGATAATTGTCTATTGTTCATGCTATAATTGTGTTATCTGGAAATCGTAATACATGTGTGAATACATAGACCACAACATGTCCCTAGTGAGCCTCTAGTTGACTAGCTCGTTGATCAACATATAGTCATGGTTTCCTGACTATGGACATTGGATGTCATTGATAACGGGATCACATCATTAGGAGAATGATGTGATGGACAAGACCCAATCCTAAGCATAGCACAGATCGTGTAGTTCGTTTGCTAGAGCTTTTCCAAATGTCAAGTATCATTTCCTTAGACCATGAGATTGTGCAACTCCCGGATACCATAGGAGTGCTTTGGGTGTGCCAAACGTCACAACGTAACTGGGTGGCTATAAAGGTGCACTACGGGTATCTCCGAAAGTGTCTGTTGGGTTGGCACGAATCGAGACTAGGATTTGTCACTCCGTATGACGGAGAGGTATCTCTGGGCCCACTCGGTAATGCATCATCATAATGAGCTCAATGTGACCAAGTGTTTGGTCACGGGATCATGCATTACGGTACGAGTAAAGTGACTTGCCGGTAACGAGATTGAACAAGGTATTGGGATACCGACGATCGAATCTCGGGCAAGTAACGTACCGATTGACAAAGGGAATTGTATACGGAATTGATTGAATCCTCGACATCGTCGTTCATCCGATGAGATCATCGTGGAACATGTGGGAGCCAACATGGGTATCCAGATCCCGCTGTTGGTTATTGACCGGAGAGTCGTCTCGGTCATGTCTGCATGTCTCCCGAACCCGTAGGGTCTACACACTTAAGGTTCGGTGACGCTAGAGTTGTAGAGATATTAGTATGCGGTTAACCGAAAGTTGTTCGGAGTCCCGGATGAGATCCCGGACGTCACAAGGAGTTCCGGAATGGTCCGGAGGTAAAGATTTATATATGGGAAGTCCTATTTTGGCCACCGGAAAATGTTCGGGATTTTTCGGTATTGTACCGGGAAGGTTCTAGAAGGTTCCGAAGTGGGGCCCACCTGCATGGGGGGACCCACATGAACGTGGGTAGTGGGGGCAAGGCCCCACACCCCTGGTCAAGGCGCACCAAGATCCCACCTTAGACGGAATAATATCATATCCCGAAGGGATAAGATCAAGATCCCTAAAAAAGGGGGATAACAATCGGTGGGGAAGGGAAATGATGGGATTTCTTTCCCCCACCTTTGCCAACGCCCCAATGGACTTGAGGGCAGGAAACCAGCCCCCTCCACCCCTATATATAGTGGGGAGGCGCATGGGAGAGGCACCCAAAGCCCCTGGCGCCTCCCTCTCCCTCCCGTGACACCTCTCCCTCTCGCTGAGCTTGGCGAAGCCCTGCCGAGATCCCCGTTGCTTCCACCACCACGCCGTCGTGCTGCTGGATCTCCATCAACCTCTCCCTCCCCTTGCTGGATCAAGAAGGAGGAGACGTCTTCCCCAACCGTACGTGTGTTGAACGCGGAGGTGCCGTCCGTTCGGCACTCGGTCATCGGTGATTTGGATCACGACGAGTACGACTCCATCAACCCCGTTCACTTGAACGCTTCCGCTCGCGATCTACAAGGGTATGTAGATGCACTCTTTTCCCTCTCGTTGCTAGAAGACTCCATAGATTGTTCTTGGTGATGCGTAGAAATTTTTTAATTTCTGCAACGATCTCCAACAGTGGCATCATGAGCCAGGTCTATGCGTAGTTTCTATGCACGAGTAGAACACAAACTTGTTGTGGGCGTAGATGTTGTCAATTTTCTTGCCACTACTAGTCTTATCTTGTTTCGGCGGCATCGTGAGATGAAGCGGCCCGGACCGACCTTACACGTACGCTTACGTGAGACAGGTTCCACCGACTGACATGCACTAGTTGCATAAGGTGGCTAGCGGGTGTCTGTCTCTCCCACTTTAGTCGGATCGGATTCGATGAAAAGGGTCCTTATGATGGGTAAATAGAAATTTGCATATCACGTTGTGGTTTTGGCGTAGGTAAGAAACGTTCTTGCTAAGAAACCTATAGCAGCCACGTAAAAACTTGCAACAACAATTAAAGGACGTCTAACTTGTTTTTGCAGCATGTGCCGTGTGATGTGATATGGCCAAAATGATGTGATGAATGATATATGTGATGTATGAGATTGATCATGTTCTTGTAATAGGAATCACGACTTGCATGTTGATGAGCATGACAACCGGCAGGAGCCATAGGAGTTGTCTTAATTTATTTATGACCTGCGTGTCAACATATAACGTCATGTAAATTACTTTACTTTATTGCTAAACCGTTAGCCATAGTAGTAGAAGTAATAAATGACAAGACAACTTCATGAAGACACGATGATGGAGATCATGATGATGGAGATCATGGTGTCATGCTGGTGACGACGATGATCATGGCGCCCCGAAGATGGAGATCAAAAGGAGCAAAATGATATTGGCCATATCATGTCACTATTTGATTGCATGTGATGTTTATCATGTTTTACATCTTATTTGCTTAGAACGATGGTAGCTTAACTAAGATGATCCCTCGCAATAATTTCAAGAAAGTGTCCCCCCTAACTGTGCACCGTTGCGAAGGTTCGTTGTTTCGAAGCACCACGTGATGATCGGGTGTGATAGATTCTAACGTTCGAATACAACGGGTGTAAGCCAGATTTACACACGCAATACACTTAGGTTGACTTGATGAGCCTAGCATGTACAGACATGGCCTCGGAACACGGAAGACCGAAAGGTCGAGCATGAGTCGTATAGAAGATACGATCAACATGAAGATGTTCACCGATGTTGACTAGCCCGTCTCACATGATGATCGGACACGGCCTAGTTGACTCGGATCATGTTTCACTTAGATGACTAGAGGGATGTCTATCTGAGTGGGAGTTCATTGAATAATTTGATTAGATGAACTTAATTATCATGAACTTAGTCTAAAATCTTTACAATATGTCTTGTAGATCAAATGGCCCACGCTAATGTTGCCCTCAACTTCAACGCGTTCCTAGAGAAAACCAAGCTGAAAGATGATGGCAGCAACTATACGGACTGGGTCCGGAACCTGAGGATCATCCTCATAGCTGCCAAGAAAGATTATGTCCTAGAAGCACCGCTAGGTGACGCACCCATCCCAGAGAACCAAGACGTTATGAACGCTTGGCAGCAACATGCTGATGATTACTCCCTCGTTCAGTGCGGCATGCTTTACAGCTTAGAACCGGGGCTCCAAAAGCGTTTTGAGCAACACGGAGCATATGAGATGTTCGAAGAGCTGAAAATGGTTTTCCAAGCTCATGCCCGGGTCGAGAGATATGAAGTCTCCGACAAGTTCTTCAGTTGTAAGATGGAGGAAAATAGTTCTGTCAGTGAGCACATACTCAAAATGTCTGGGTTACACAACCGCTTGACTCAGCTGGGAGTTAATCTCCCGGATGACGCGGTCATTGACAGAATCCTTTAGTCGCTTCCACCGAGCTACAAGAGCTTTGATGAACTTCAATATGCAGGGGATGGAAAAGTCCATTCCTGAGGTATATTCAATGCTGAAATCAGCGGAGGTGGAGATCAAAAAGGAACATCAAGTGTTGATGGTGAATAAAACCACTAAGTTCAAGAAAGGCAAGGGTAAGAAGAACTTCAAGAAGGATGGCAAGGGAGTTGCCGCGCCCGGTAAGCCAGTTGCCGGGAAGAAGCCAAAGAATGGACCCAAGCCTGAGACTGAGTGCTTTTATTGCAAGGGAAGTGGTCACTGGAAGCGGAACTGCCCCAAGTACTTAGCGGACAAGAAGGCCGGCAACACCAAAGGTATATGTGATATACATGTTATTGATGTGTACCTTACCAGCACTCGTAGTAGCTCCTGGGTATTTGATACCGGTGCGGTTGCTCATATTTGTAACTCAAAGCAGGAGCTGCGGAATAGACGGAGACTGGCAAAGGACGAGGTGACGATGCGCGTCGGGAATGGTTCCAAGGTCGATGTGATCGCCGTCGGCACGCTACCTCTACATTTACCTACGGGATTAGTTTTAAACCTCAATAATTTTTATTCAGTGCCAGCTTTGAGCATGAACATTGTATCAGGATCTTGTTTAATTCGAGATGGCTACTCATTTAAATCCGAGAATAATGGTTGTTCTATTTATATGAGAGATATGTTTTATGGTCATGCCCCGCTGGTTAATGGTTTATTCTTAATGAATCTCGAACGTAGTGTTACACATATTCATAGTGTGAGTACCAAAAGATGTAAGGTTGATAATGATAGTCCCACATACTTGTGGCACTGCCGTCTTGGTCACATTGGTGTCAAGCGCATGAAGAAGCTCCATGCTGATGGACTTTTAGAGTCTCTTGATTACGAATCATTTGACACGTGCGAACCATGCCTCATGGGTAAGATGACCAAGACTCCGTTCTCCGAAACAATGGAGCGAGCAACCAACTTATTGGAAATCATACATACTGATGTGTGCGGTCCAATGAGTGTTGAGGCTCGCGGTGGCTATCGTTATGTTCTCACTCTCACTGATGACTTGAGTAGATATGGGTATGTCTACCTAATGAAACACAAGTCTGAGACCTTTGAAAAGTTCAAGGAATTTCAGAGTGAGGTTGAGAATCAACGTGACAGGAAAATAAAGTTCTTACGATCAGATCGTGGAGGGGAATATTTGAGTCACGAATTTGGTACACACTTAAGGAAATGTGGAATAGTTTCACAACTCACGCCGCCTGGAACACCTCAGCGAAATGGTGTGTCCGAACGTCGTAATCGCACTCTATTGGATATGGTGCGATCTATGATGTCTCTTACCGATCTACCGCTCTCATTTTGGGGCTATGCTTTAGAGACTGCCGCATTCACTTTAAATAGGGCTCCATCGAAATCCGTTGAGACGACACCGTATGAATTATGGTTTGGGAAGAAACCTAAGCTGTCGTTTCTAAAAGTTTGGGGATGCGATGCTTATGTCAAGAAACTTCAACCTGAAAAGCTCGAACCCAAGTCGGAAAAATGCGTCTTCATAGGATACCCTAAGGAAACCATTGGGTATACCTTCTACCTCAGATTCGAAGGCAAGATCTTTGTTGACAAGAACGGGTCCTTTCTGGAGAAAGAGTTTCTCTCGAAAGAAGTAAGTGGGAGGAAAGTGGAACTTGATGAAGTACTACCTCTTGAACCGGAAAGTAGCGTAGCTCAGGAAGATGTTCCTGTGGTGCCTGCACCGACTAGAGAGGAAGTTAATGATGATGATGATCAAGGTACTTCGGATCAAGCTCCTACTGAACTTCGTAGGTCCACAAGGACACGTTCCGCGCCAGAGTGGTACGGCAACCCTGTCTTGGAAATCATGTTGTTAGACAACGGTGAACCTTCGAACTATGAAGAAGCAATGGCGGACCTAGATTCCGACAAATGGCTTGAAGCCATGCAATCCGAGATAGGATCCATGTATGAAAACAAAGTGTGGACTTTGACAGACTTGCCCGATGATCGGTGAGCGATAGAAAACAAATGGATCTTTAAGAAGAAGACAGACGCGGATGGTAATGTTACCATCTATAAAGCTCGACTTGTCGCTAAGGGTTATCGACAAGTTCAAGGGGTTGACTACGATGAGACTTTCTCACCCGTAGCGAAGCTGAAGTCCGTCCGAATCATGTTAGCAATTGCCGCATACTATGATTATGAGATATGGCAAATGGACGTCAAAACGGCATTCCTTAACGGCTTTCTTAAGGAAGAATTGTATATGATGCAGCCGGAAGGTTTTGTCGATCCTAAGAATGCTAACAAGGTATGCAAGCTCCAGCGCTCCATCTATGGGCTGGTGCAAGCATCTCGGAGTTGGAACATTCGATTTGATGAGATGATCAAAGCGTTTGGGTTTACACAGACTTATGGAGAAGCCTGTGTTTACAAGAAAGTGAGTGGGAGCTCTGTAGCATTTCTCATATTATATGTGGATGACATACTGTTGATGGGAAATGATATAGAATTCTTGGGAAGCATAAAGGCCTACTTGAACAAGTGTTTTTCAATGAAGGACCTTGGAGAAGCTGCTTATATATTAGGCATCAAGATCTATAGAGATAGATCAAGACGCCTCATTGGTCTTTCACAAAGTACGTACCTTGACAAGATATTGAAGAAGTTCAGTATGGATCAGTCCAAGAAGGGGTTCTTGCCTGTATTGCAAGGTGTGCAATTGAGCACGGCTCAATGCCCGACCACGGCAGAAGATAGAGAAAAGATGAGTGTCGTCCCCTATGCCTCGGCCATAGGGTCTATTATGTATGCCATGCTGTGTACCAGACCTGATGTAAACCTTGCCGTAAGTTTGGTAGGAAGGTACCAAAGTAATCCCGGCATGGAACACTGGACAGCGGTCAAGAATATCCTGAAGTACCTGAAGAGGACTAAGGATATGTTTCTCGTTTATAAAGGTGACGAAGAGCTCGTCGTAAAGGGTTACGTCGATGCTAGTTTCGACACAGATCTGGATGACTCTAAGTCACAAACCGAATACGTGTATATTTTGAATGGTGGGGCAGTAAGCTGGTGCAGTTGCAAGCAAAGCGTTGTGGCGGGATCTACATGTGAAGCGAAATACATGGCGGCCTCAGAGGCAGCACAAGAAGCAATCTGGGTGAAGGAGTTCATTACCGACCTAGGAGTTATTCCCAATGCGTCGGGCCCGATGACTCTCTTCTGTGACAACACTGGAGCTATTGCCCTTGCCAAGGAGCCCAGGTTTCACAGGAAGACCAGGCATATCAAGCGTCGCTTCAACTCCATTCGTGAAAATGTTCAAAATGGAGACATAGATATTTGTAAAGTACATACGGACCTGAATGTAGCAGATCCGTTGACTAAACCTCTCCCTAGAGCAAAACATGATCAACACCAGAACTCTATGGGTGTTCGATTCATCACAATGTAACTAGATTATTGACTCTAGTGCAAGTGGGAGACTGTTGGAAATATGCCCTAGAGGCAATAATAAAATGGTTATTATTATATTTCCTTGTTCATGATAATTGTCTATTGTTCATGCTATAATTGTGTTATCCGGAAATCGTAATACATGTGTGAATACATAGACCACAACATGTCCCTAGTGAGCCTCTAGTTGACTAGCTCGTTGATCAACAGATAGTCATGGTTTCCTGACTATGGACATTGGATGTCATTGATAACGGGATCACATCATTAGGAGAATGATGTGATGGACAAGACCCAATCCTAAGCATAGCACAGATCGTGTAGTTCGTTTGCTAGAGCTTTTTCAAATGTCAAGTATCATTTCCTTAGACCATGAGATTGTGCAACTCCCGGATACCATAGGAGTGCTTTGGGTGTGCCAAACGTCACAACGTAACTGGGTGGCTATAAAGGTGCACTACGGGTATCTCCGAAAGTGTCTGTTGGGTTGGCACGAATCGAGACTAGGATTTGTCACTCCGTATGACGGAGAGGTATCTCTGGGCCCACTCGGTAATGCATCATCATAATGAGCTCAATGTGACCAAGTGTTTGGTCACGGGATCATGCATTACGGTACGAGTAAAGTGACTTGCCGGTAACGAGATTGAACAAGGTATTGGGATACCGACGATCGAATCTCGGGCAAGTAACGTACCGATTGACAAAGGGAATTGTATACGGAATTGATTGAATCCTCGACATCGTGGTTCATCCGATGAGATCATCGTGGAACATGTGGGAGCCAACATGGGTATCCAGATCCCGCTGTTGGTTATTGACCGGAGAGTCGTCTCGGTCATGTCTGCATGTCTCCCGAACCCGTAGGGTCTACACACTTAAGGTTCGGTGACGCTAGAGTTGTAGAGATATTAGTATGCGGTTAACCGAAAGTTGTTCGGAGTCCCGGATGAGATCCCGGACGTCACGAGGAGTTCCGGAATGGTCCGGAGGTAAAGATTTATATATGGGAAGTCCTATTTTGGCCACCGGAAAATGTTCGGGATTTTTCGGTATTGTACCGGGAAGGTTCTAGAAGGTTCCGAAGTGGGGCCCACCTGCATGGGGGGACCCACATGAACGTGGGTAGTGGGGGCAAGGCCCCACACCCCTGGTCAAGGCGCACCAAGACCCACCTTAGAAGGAATAATATCATATCCCGAAGGGATAAGATCAAGATCCCTAAAAAGGGGGATACCAATCGGTGGGGAAGGGAAATGATGGGATTTCTTTCCCCCACCTTTGCCAACGCCCCAATGGACTTGGAGGGCAAGAAACCAGCCGAGATCCCCCACCTTTGCCAACGCCCCTGGCGCCTCCCTCTCCCTCCCGCGACACCTCTCCCTCTCGCTGAGCTTGGCGAAGCCCTGCCGAGATCCCCGCTGCTTCCACCACCACGCCGTCGTGCTGCTGGATCTCCATCAACCTCTCCCTCCCCTTGCTGGATCAAGAAGGAGACGTCTTCCCCAACCGTACGTGTGTTGAACGCGGAGGTGCCGTCCGTTCGGCACTCGGTCATCGGTGATTTGGATCACGACGAGTACGACTCCATCAACCCCGTTCACTTGAACGCTTCCGCTCGCGATCTACAAGGGTATGTAGATGCACTCTTTTCCCTCTCGTTGCTAGAAGACTCCATAGATTGTTCTTGGTGATGCGTAGAAATTTTTTAATTTCTGCAACGATCTCCAACAGCAGACGCCGTTGGAGAGATGGTCAGGATGGGGGAGAGCACGTGCCTCAAGACTACTGTCAAATTTGCTCGCGCCGTGGTTGAGGTGTTTGGACCGGAGTATCTCAGAGAACCAAATACGCTGGGCACAGAGAAGTTGTTGGCTATTGGAGAGGCAAGGGGGTTTCCAGGAATGCTTGGATCAATTGATTGCATGCATTGCCAATGGAAAAACCGCCCTAATGGTCTGCGGGGAATGTATCAAGGTCACACCAGAGAAACCACCATCATACTAGAAGCGGTGGCATCACATGACTTATGGATTTGGCATGCTTTCTTTGGAATGCCCGGTTCTCACAACGACATCAACGTGCTTCAACGATCTCTGGTGTTCAGGAGGCTTTGCAATGGGGAATCACTGCCGTGCAATTACACCATCAACGGCCGGGACTACAACATGGGGTACTATCTTGCCAATGGTATCTATCCTCAGTGGGCGGCGTTTGTGAAGACCATATCCGAGCCGCATAGCAATAAACAGAGCCTCTTTGCAACAATGCAGGAAGCGGCTAGGAAGGACGTGGAGAGGGCATTTGGTGTGCTTCAAGCTCGTTGGGGAATTGTGCGGAGCGCTGCAACAATGTGGGAATCAGAAACTTTATGACAGCTGATGACATGTTGTGTTATTCTGCACAATATGATTATCAAGGATGAGGGTGATGGTGTAGCCCAAACCCATGATTTCGATGCACCCGGAGAAAAGTTGAAATCCCGAAAGATCAAGATGCGTCTCAGCTTATGAACTTTCTGCAGATGCATCAGAATCTTCGAAATCAGCAGGTGCACACGCAGCTACTCAATGATCTTGTGGAGCACATGTGGATCTACAATGGGAACCAAGGAGGCAATGCTTGAGTTTGACACTTTAAATAAATTTTATGTAAACGCTATTTATGCTTGATACCAACAATTGCTATTTACGTGTGACATTGTGTTGCATGATCGACGTGCATGTATTTGCATGGATTTGAGAGTCCGGATTTAAGATATATGAATGCACGAAAGGAAATATGAGGGCCCGTCCGGATGCGCCTGCAGGCATGCCCTGACGCGTCCGCAGGCGTTTGAGGGGCCGAATTTGCCAAGTCCGGCCGTAGATGCGCTAATGCCGGATTACCAGCAGCTCCTATGACTCCAATACACATTTTGTGCAATCTTGACTTATGGAATGGAATCATTACTCATAGTGTTTTTTTTAGTGGTTAGTGTTTTTTTTGTGAAATATATTATTCTTAGCAGTGGCGGAGACAGGAGGCCCAGCAGGGGCCTGGCAGCTTAACGATCTCATATGGAGCCCAATAGTGGCTAGATTGGGCGATTGGCTCTAATCTCCTGGCCTGTGCGCTGTGTTCTCCCGTAATTAGCTCGTACGGGCGATTAATGCGCATAAAATTAGTCGCCGCCGTTCTGTGCCCTTGCTACCAATCGCCTCTGCTCTCCTTGACCCGATCTGATTCGTAGGGCGGCGGCGCGACGCAGCATCCTGCTCCACTTGGCAATTCTTCCGGCTCCAATAATCAACGAACTAGCCAAGGTTTAACACTATCTACTATACTTTCCAGCTCTAAATTCTCATTGTATCAGTGTCGAACTTGTACATCAGTTTTTTGTTGTTCTGGTTGTGTGACTTGTGACGCTGTGATTTTATGAAGAGTTCCTATCTATTGGTTGTCATAGAAATTATCATGATTGTGATGCAAATTATCTTGTACATGTTCCTATCTGTGATGCAAATTTTACCTATGTTAAAATTTTATCCGTAAAAAAAACTAATTCAAGATTGCAGTTCAACAACTGAAGAGAAACTTAATCTTAAAGGTAAATTTAAACTAATACTATTGCTGAAGCGAATCTTTTCTATAAGGTTATTTTTTGCATTGGATACTTCTTTAGCTATACTTGACTTGGCCCCTCCTTATACTCAAATCCTGGCTCCGCCCCTGATTCTTAGTATTTGTATTTAGTAAGTTTTTTGTCAAGAGTATTCAGTTAGTGCTGGTCTAGATATATGTAAGAAATACTCCTCTATTCGGAAATAACTGACGTTGTTTTAGTTTCGCCGAAAAACACACAGTTATCTTCCACACTGCAAAAGCTATACTTCTCCTTTTTGAAAAAAAAACGACGCCAGAGCTATTTCTCGCCCATTGCGAGACCTAACTCACGCCTCCTGGCATGAGGGAGTGGGCAGTCCCAATACAGTAGCACCTCTGTCTCAAATTTTCCCTTTTTCCCTCTTATTTCTTCTTCGTTTTTTCATCTGTTTTCTTCATTTTTTTTGTTTCTATATGCGTTTCTTCAATGGTTTTATTTCTTTTCCTTTTGTTTTTTCAACACATTTCTACTTTTTCCAATACATATTGTACATTTTTAGTATACATGTCGAACTTTTTTGATACAGGACATTTTTAAAACACATGATGTATATATTTGAAGTGCTCGTTTAAAAAAAATTCAGATACACGTTGAACATTTTTTATTGGCATGAAACATTTTTTTAACTACCCGGTTTTCTTTACATTGTATATATTAAATTTTTTTAAATGACACAAACATTTTCTTTAAACTCGTGAATATTTCTTCCAATGTCACGTACATTTTGTGAATGGTACTTTTATACCACGCGACCATATTTCGAAATCTGAGAATAGTAATGTCATTTCTCAAAACCGGTAACTTTGTAGTGTTTATATATCAAAGTTATCCATTAATCTTGTTTGTAATAAGGATTACAAGCTAAGATAATTTTACCGGCTCTAACTAGCACAATATGTTCGCTCGAGAAAAAAAATGGTAGCACATTATGTGCAAATACATTTTTATTTTGACATGTATCTTTTGAATGCAGATCTATGCTGGATCCGGGTCTTGAATGCAGTAGTAGTGGTACAAAGTGTCACCGCCTCGAGCCGTAGCCAACTTACTTACCGTTGCAACATCATAGTATCACACTAGTTTTGACTCTTGAGGAAACATTCAGAAAGCTCATATCCACTTGCTGATGTTTAACCATCATTATTCATTGTGCAGTTCCCATCTTGGCATCCTTGTACAGCTGATCAACGCGATTCTGCGGCATAATTTTGTTCTTCCTGTGAGCAAAAACCACTAACTGAAACGAGCATGATCAAGTTTATTCTCTCTAACCTTGTAATATTTGAGCAGCTGGGGCCTCTTGAGCTTGAAAGTTGGGGTGATCAGGTCCTTGTCGATGCTGAATGGCACTGGCTCCAGGTGCACGGCCCTCAGCATCTCAAATCCTCTCAACTGCATGCATGGTATGAGATCGTAGCTTATGATGGGGAAAAAAAAAGGGCAGATCATAGCTTGCTAAATTTATCCGTGTATCGACGACGTACCCCGAGTTTCTTGCCGGTTTGATTCAGCTCATCCTGGATGTACCTCCTTGCCTTCGGATCACTGCACAACTCAGCGTAGTCACCAGACTTGCTGTTAAGTGCAGCCCAGTCCTCAATGGCTTGCTTCTCAGGGACAACCACAGCAACAAGGAAGGACTCGAAGCTGTTCCCGTAGACCCAAACCTTGTTCAAAGAGGAGAGACTCTTGGTCAGTTACATCTGAACAAAACCATGAATCTGACGCACTGCAATTTTATTTATTTATTCTTTCCGTTTTTGCTTATCGTACCGATGCAACAAGTTGAGACTGCGCGTATGCGCTTTCCAGGACCTCCACTGCTACATATTCCCCCTGGGACAGCTTGAAGATGTTCTTCTTTCTGTCGATGATCTTCATCGTGCCATCCGGTTGCCACTCCCCGATATCGCCTTCGAACATAAATTGGTTGCAAATTTTGTTAGGGACCATATGTTCATTCATGTGTTGTACGGTACACCTAGGAATGGAAGAGAAGGGGCTGCACCTGTATGGAACCAACCATCTGAGAACACTTCCTTTGTGAGGTCAGGGCGCTTGTAGTACCCAGAGAACAAGGTGTGTCCCCTCAAGCAGATCTCGCCTCGCGGCGCACTGGAGAGCGCGTCGTAACCCATTTCAGGAACAGACTCCAACCGTGCCTCGACTGCTGTCACGGGAGGGCCAACCGTCCCAATCATCGAAATAACATTGGCGATCGATGTAAAGCATCCGGAGCAGCTCTCAGTGAGCCCTGCATACCAATTGCACGGTTAACAATTTATCATTCCTCGGCATGACGGCATCAGAAGTAACTAGACTTCTAGGACACTAGTAGTAACTAGAGTTATGTAAATAATTTAAGATAAAATTACTGATATTGATTTCACATCATCGTAGTCCATAACAAGTTAACTACCAAAGAACCAAGGACAAACTTGCTAATATGGTTATGATAAGCAGAGTTGTCATAAGAATTCTAAGCGCCTCACCATATCCTTGTGCGAGGACACTGCAGCTGGTAACTCGCATGAACTCTTCAATGTGTCTTGGCAAAGGTGCCGCGCCTGATAGCATGAGACGTATGCGTCCTCCAAGCCCTTCCTTTATCTGTAACATCAATGATAAAAGAATCTTAAATATATACCAATGGAGTAAAAATAAAGAAACATGGGAACTTCAAATATTTTACGTACTTTGCTGAAGACTATTTTGTCAAAAAATGGCGATGCTTCATGCTGTTTGAATCCGTTCATTAAGTTGCCAAGTTTGCTGATGACAACTTGATGGGTTAATTATGTTTAAACTCAAAACATGAAAGGGACTAAAAATTAGATGCTTATTTAACCTTGTTGAAATACTTACGAGTTGTAAGCATATACTGAAAAAGAGATTAAATAATAGGTGTTTATTTAATGTTGTTGAAAATACTTACTAGTTGTAAGCATACTGAAAAAGGTGCTTGGCTATTAGCCCTCCAGACTGAATTTTTTGGTTGATACCTTCAGTTCACAAGATTCCCCAATTATGACGAAGAACACAATACGGTGGGAATTTTGGAACAACAACTATGGAGGTTTGCATTATACCTGTGTATATACGATCATAAACGCGAGGAACACCACAGAATATTGTTGGTTTCATCACTTGCACATCCTCCATCAGGTACCTAATGTCCTATTAAGAAAGTTTTGCCTCTTAGATGATGAAGTTACAGACAAGTGACATAATGTTTTTTGCTTGCAAGATATAGCTCCATACCCCTTGCCAGAATCCAATGGAAGCCCCTTTGGAGATGCAGTAATTCCCGATTACTTGATCGAAAATGTGAGCTAATGGAAGATAGGAAAAGTATGAATCATATTCATCCACCTGCAAACATATTTTGATTTAGGTTATCATTAAACACTAATATTTATCAGGTTAACATGACAGGAAAACAAAGCTCTAAATCAACGATGAACAAACCATGACCATTTTTCACTATTTTTTGATTAAAATATTTTTGTGAAAAACAACTTACGAACTATTTAAAAATAAGAACACATTCATGCTCGATTGCTGATCTTTTGTGTAAACCTTTTGCGAAAAGAAAAAGGGAGACCTGTACAGGGAAAAGCCCCACTGAAATTCTAGTTTTGACGCATGTAAATAAAGGTTTACCACTTTATCTGTCAATTGGAGGAGGTGCTCTGTGGTCGTAACCCCAGCTACGATAGCCCTGTTCGTGATTATCACACCCTTTGGCTCCCCTGTTGTTCCACTGGTGTACATGATTGTACAAATGTCGTCCTTTTGTTTCTTAGGAAGTTCTTGAATGTCTTCTCCCTGTTAAAAGAGAATTTTATGGGTCAGACCATTTACGATCTTGTAATGGAGTAGTTTAATAGGAATTCACACTAACCATTGTAGAAAATTCTTCCCAGGAAAAGCAAGATACTCCTAATTGTTCAACTTCCCTTTTCAGCTCAATTGGCACATCTCCAAAACTAACAATGGCTGAGGTTTCACATATAAATTAAGACATTAATCACATAAAATTGGGAATAGTTGATGTCCGGACTCCAGGTAGCTAACCTTTGATGTGTGCTGTGCACTTTGGGAGTATGGAGGCAATCTGAAAAATTGCAATTCAGGGACTTGTTAGATGTGTAGCTGTGATCTTCACAACTAATGTCAAGCTTAGTGCATCGATTTCTACATGTTCAGGGATAACTTTATTGTATCTAAGTTCCTATTAATCAACTTTGTAGAAACATATATAGAATTAACTGGAGACATGCTAACATAGATGACAACAATATTTTTTATAGTTAAGGTAATGCTCATATTCGTTTAAGGTATATGGTTTTGCTTACTGATTTTATCTTGCTCTCCTGCATAAAGGCTATGGAGATCTCAGCATGGTCCAAGATGAATTCAACTGCATTTTGTCCTGCATTGTGTTGCAACTTATCCAGTCAAGAGTAATTTTAACATGCTCCCTCTTACCCCCTCTTTTCACATGGGAGGTAAGAAGGTAAGAGTTAATCAGACCACTACTTAATCAAATCAATGGCTCAGATCTTCCATTCATGGTCCAAGATGAATACAACATTGCAAGGTGCAAAGGAAAACATGGTTAAGAATCCAGACTTCCATTCATGGACTAATGTAAATTATCATTGTTTGGAACAAAATTTACACTGATATTGTGCCTTGCTAACTCGGTCAGACAACTTGTTATTCTTTCAAATAAAAAGTGTTATTCTTGAACACATAGAGGTTTGTGTGTTAGTGTGTATGAGCAAGCATCGCGAACCTACCGAGGGTGTCATACAGTGGTACATAACAAATTCCTTGGCTGTTGCAAGCCTGCAGAACAAACAGTACAGTCAAAGTGAAAATCTCACATCAGCTCACAAAAAGTTCCTGAACTATTCCTTTTTAAAACAAATGAATATCATGAATTCTCACCTGCATGGCCATGACCCATTCTGGGCAGTTGGATCCATATATGGCACAGTGAGCCCCCTATCAACAGAAATCAACAATGTCTAACAAACATTCTGCTACGGATTCCAAGATCGAAAGAAATTCTCGGCGTTTAAAGACAGAGCAACATTCTTGACTCACCGGCTTAACGCCGAAGCCTCTGATAGCTGCTCCAATCTGGATAACCTTCTGGTACACTTGTTCATACGTTTGCCACACATAGTCACCAGCCTGAATTTCACACCAAATTTTGCATCCTCCCAGATTAAAATCATTTTGTACAAAAAGTACCATTTTGCCCATCATATCGAACTACTTTGCTTTACCTTGCCATCAGAAACCTGGCGCCGTCCGAGCATTCTGTTCTTGGGATACTTCTTGACTGCTCCACTGCAGGAACAGAAACAGAAAGGGGAAAAAATTGAAGAAAAAACTCTGAAATTTCAACACTTGCAACCCTCGGATAACTGAAATTTCCTATATGTGATGACAGAATGCTTAGGAATGGAGTGTAAAGAAACCAGCATGCTGCCAGGACCCATGAACGAACCTGAAGAAGTCCCATGGGGAATGGATTTCCTGCGGAAGCCGCATGAGGCCGTCCTTGGCGTAGATGCTCCGGTAGACCGGCCCGGCCGCCGGCCTGCCGCCGGCGGCCGGCGTCGCCTCGCCCACCTTCACGGTGTACGCCGTCTTGTCCATCGAACCTTTCCTCTCCAGCTAGCAATGGACGGCCGGACGGGGCTTGGTGCCGTCAGATGCAGATATGCTTTCTCCTTGAGCTGGCTGAGCTTGTAGCTTGAGTCAGTCAGTGAGGGCGTGGTGCTCAGATGTGTGGCAGTTATGGTGGTGGCGAAGGTTGGTGGGCAATTTAAAGCTTGTGTTCCTATTCTGGTGCTGTTGGTGCGTGTCTACGTGTGGGTTGGCTGCGGTTGCAAATAAATTAGGGACGATTCGAAGCTTTCACTCAATATTACTCGCTCCGTCCAAAAAGGCTTGTCTCAAGGTTGTCCCAAACTTGATGTTAGATATATTTATTTAAGGGACAAACTTTTTTGGACGAAGGGAGTACCGTTTTACAATTTTATTTTTCACCTAGACGTAGCTCCGGTCTTGTATGTTTCTTGCTCTTTGATGGCATGATCTTTTTGTGTTTCTGTGTCGGTATTGATTGTGTTTATGTGCATCCTAATCATGCAGAAACCGAACGTGTGTTTCTATTCCCTTAATGCTTTTTTATGGGTCAAAAATGGATTACTCTCGTTCCTACGATTCCGTTTTTGCGATTAGTTTTTTTTTCTTTTCGGATACATCTACCTATGGTGCGGATTTTCCTCCCAAGAACCGAGCGGACGAACACGTCGCCGACCAATGTCGACGTTCTTGGACTACGAGGGACTTGTTGACTGCACTATAGGGAGTCGGTACAGATCGCGACCCAGATGGTCGCGGTACCGCCGCAAATGCACCGGATGTGCCATGCGCCGTCGGAGTTCCGGACGAACACGACGAAGATCCGCATCCCGAGGCCGGCATCCAGATGACGCCGTACCAAGCACGCTGCACCGCGTCCTGCTGACGCCGCCGCCGCCGTCTCGATGGCCGGCTCGACGCCGCGTCGTGTGGCGTGGCCGCCGCCGTCGCGCCGGTCGTCGCCCCGGCCGAGCCCGTGCACGGCCGGCTGCCGTCGCCGGGGCTCGAGCTGGCCGCCCCGTGCCCTGCCTTTGGCTGCGCCGTCGCGTGCCCAGCTGGCCGCGGCTCCGCTGGTCGCAGCCCCGGCTGGAGGTCGTCGCGCGCCGCCCCGTGGCCGTGCTGCCCGCCGTGGACGCCGATGTCGCCGCGCGCCGCGCGCCGTGGCCGAGCCGGCGCCACTGGCCATCGCCTCGCCCGGCCCTGCCGACTGGACGTCGCCGCCGCGTGCGCGCCGTGGCCGAGCCGGCGCCACTGGCCATCGCCTCGCCCGGCCCTGCCGACTGGAGGTCGCCGCCGCGTGCGCGCCGTGGCCGTGCCGCGCGCCGAGGCCGCGCCGGCGCCACTGGCCATCGCCTCGCCTGGCCCTGCCGGCTGCAGGCCACCGCTCCCGCGAGCGCGCGCGCCTGGCCAGCCTCGGCAGCGCCCGCGTGCGAGCCGCCGCCGCCGCTCGGCTGCCAGGGGAAACCCTAGCGCCGTTTGCGTGCAGGAGGCAGCGCCGCGCATGGGCCGGCCCGCTGGCTCCTGGGCCGGATGGGCCACGGTTGAGGGGATGCCTTCTCACAATAAAAAAAAGCGAAGGCACTGGCTGCTGGGCCTAGATGGGCCGCGCGCCATGGGGCTCTAAAAAAATGAAGAGGGGCGCCGTCTGTCGCGTAAAAATTGCGGTTTAGCCCCTGTATTTTTCAGTTTTCGCGCGATTTTTTTTATTCATGCAGCAATTTTTCGCGTAGACCCCCTGGGAATGTCTGTTTTCGCTGAAAATGCGTATTTAGGCTTAAAAATACTTCGGGAATTCAATTTTTGGGCTATTTTTCACATACTAGATGCGCTTAACATGCTATTTTTTGTAACATGATATTATTGTATGATTTTACTGCTGTAGATTAATTGTTTAGCACTCTTAATCATTTAGTAAGTCATATAATAGCATGTTTTAAATATTGGAACGTCATTTTATTGAATAAGTTTATCAACATCGCTTTGTGCAAAAGATTACCTGCTGTAATCTCATGATTTTTGCATAAATCGCAGATGGCCGGAATTGTCCACAAGGAGTTTCCTGAGTTGGCCCAGACAGGGCTGAACTACCTGTCATGGTCCTCGGACTGCGAGATCTTTCTCCAGGGCAAAACCCTCCTGAGGGCGATCGGTAAGGGGGCCCAGCTGGCCGTCACTGATCCCAAGTTCGAGACTGAGAATGCGCAGGCTCTGCACTTTCTCCGTCATCACCTGTCACCTACTCTGAAAGATGAGTATATGGCTGAGCGCAGTGCTTCTGGCCTTTGGACCGCTCTTAAGCAGCGGTTTGAGCGGCTGAAGTACACTGTGAAGCCACGTGCGGAGGCAGAGTGGATCCGTCTGAGGTTTGCGGACTTCAAGACGGTTGGGGAGTACAATTCGGCTCTGCACCGGATTTGTACGACTCTTCAGTTGTGTGGTACTGAGATTACCGACTCCCAGAAGATTGAGAAAACCCTATCCACTTTCCACCCCGACGCGGTCCAGTCCTCACGGAACTACCGCCAGGGGAACTACACGAGGTATTCAGAGTTGATTGACGTCCTCCAGGTGGCGGAGGCGCAAGACGAGGTTCTCAAAAAGAACTTTGTCGCGCAACCACTTGGGGGGAGTTCTCGCCAGGAGGTGAACGCTCTCAAAGTCCGCAAGCCTCAACAGAAGAAGAGGGGCCGGAAGGGCAAGAAGAAGGGCCCTCACCCCCCCGCCCCGGCTAAGCAGAACAAGCCGGGCAAGGGAGGGCAAAGGCCTCAGGACTGCTTCCGTTGTGGCTCGGTGGAGCATTTCTCCCGCCAGTGCCGCGCACCACAGGAGGTCGTTGCTGCATATAAGGCTCGGAAGGCGCGTGAGACGCACCTCGCCTTGGTTCAGGAGGGAGCTCCACCGGCGCCCATGGCGGCACCCGTGATGATTGCTACTCCCCCTGCTGCGCCTATAGAGGCGACCCCCGTGGTGCCCATCGCGGCAGCTTTGGCGGTCTCTACCGAGGCCCACGTCGCCATGGAGGTTGACCACATGGCCGCCTCGGCGGCGCCGCCACTAGACATTGATGCTGCCTCCAAGATAATTTCTGAGGAGGATCAGCTCACTAGTATGGAGATTGCGGCGGAAGTGAATGGCTTCTTCACCGAGTCCACTTAGCATCCCTCTTTGGTTATCACGATTTCGTGCTTTGATACAATAAAATTGAATAAATTCGATTTGGTTGTAAGCTCTATGAGAGCATAAACTTATTCTTTACTTTGGCGATTGGATGACATTTATTCATTTATTCCATTATTTATACATGATAGCATGTTATGTTCTGAGATGTGTGCATTTATTTTTAATGTATTTTCTCCCTCATTACATTAATTAGATGTCATATTTTAGAACGCGTGTGGCGCCCGAATGGAGGAAACGTGCCTTGCCGATAGCGCCACCACTCATACCATTTTACGAGAAACTAAGTACTTTGAGTCCATTAAAAAAATCTCCGGGAAGTATTATGACAATCGCCGGCTGCGGTTCTCACATAGTTGGCTCCGAACGAGCCACTATTATACTCCCCATGGGAACAACTTTGCTCATTAATGATGCGTTGTTGTACCCGGAGTCGACTCGTACTCTATTGAGCTTTAGAGACATCCGCGCTAATGGTTTCCATGTTGAGACCGATGATGAAAACGGCAAGGAATGCCTACTCATCACAAAGCGGGATGAAGGTGGTAAACATGTTATCGAAAGGCTTCCTTCGTTTGACACAGGGCTATACTACACTAAGATAGTAGCACCGCCCGTGTACACTACCCTCAAGACCGTCTTTAGAAGCTCTGAACTCTTCTGCCTCTGGCACGATAGGTTAGGCCACCCCGGACTTAGGATGATGAGAAATATAATTAACAACTCGCATGGCCATAATGTTAACGTGAAGAACTTCCCGAATCCTGATGATTTCGTGTGCTCCGCATGCGCTAAGGGGAAGTTAGTCATTAGGCCATCACCCCTCAAGGTGAGGGATGAAATCCCCGCATTCTTGGAACGTATCCAAGGGGACATATGCGGTCCAATTCAGCCCCTCACGGGGTCGTTTCGGTACTTCATGGTGCTCATTGATGCTTCCTCTAAATGGTCCAATGTTTGCCTGCTGTCAACAAGGAACCATGCCTTTGCAAAATTGATCTCACAGATCATCCAAATGCGGAATAATTTCCCGGATTATCGTATAAAGTCTATTCGAATGGACAACGCCGGAGAATTTACTTCAAAGGCGTTCGATGATTATTGCATGGCAATGGGAATCAAAGTTGAGCACTCGGTACCACATGTTCATACACAAAATGGACTTGCCGAGGCATTGATTAAAAGAATTAAATTCGTTGCCCGACCGCTCCTTCAGGGTTGTAATTTACCAACTACATGCCGGGGCCACGCGGTTTTACACGCGGCTAATCTCATCAACTTTCGACCGTCGGCCTACAACATCCACTCTCCTGTTCAACTTGCGCAAGGGTCGGCACCGAAAATTTCCCACCTTCGTAGGTTCGGTTGCCAGGTATATGTACCAATACCACCCCCTCAGCGATCGGCGATGGGCCCGCTCCGTAATTCGGGGATATACGTTGGTTATGAGACTGTGTCCATAATCAGGTATCTGGACCCCATGACAGGAGACTGTCACACGGCTCGTTTTGCTGATTTCATTTTTGACGAGGATCTTTTCCCGACTTTAGGGGGAGAGAATCAACCCCTTGATGCTAAAAGTCGAGAAATCACGTGGCAGGCCACGGGGATCCACGCTCATGACCCGCGCACTGCTGAGACTGAGAGAGAAGTCCAAAAGATAATAGATTTGCAGTCTTTAGCAAATCAACTGCCCGACCACTTTAGTGACTTAAAGACTGTGACAAAATCGCATGTGCACGCGCGCAATGCACCGGAAAGGGTTGAAATACCGAAGAAAAATGATGGTATGCCCGCTCCCGTCCAAAGGCCTAAAAGGACGAGAAATCCGGCTTCTCAAATCCCAAGTACTCGGGGACGCCCGACGAAAAAGGATAAGAGAGATTTATCACAGCCTGTCACCAAAGTACCCCAAATTGAAACGGGGAGCCAGTCGAGACCTGGCACAAGTACGGAAAATTCAGTGCACGAAATTCCGGACTTAAACTTTCCCATAGGGGAAACACCCAGCGGAGATGTGAGCACACACATCGGCGCGGGAAATCTAAAGGACCTTGCTCCCATAATGGGAAATTTGGTAGAGCAAGTGTTTGCGCCTGATGCGCTCCATGACGAAATGGCCATAAATTATATTTATACGGGGGAGTCCCTGAACCGAGCAACGCTGATTGTCGACATCAACTTTGCTACGAAAATTGCCTCAATCATAGATCTTGACCCTGAGCCTAACACGCTCGCTGATTGCAAGAAAAGGTCGGATTGGAAAGATTGGCAGCAGGCAATTACCGCCGAATTATTATCTCTCAACAAAAGGAAGGTGTTCGGACCAATTTGTCGAACTCCTCCCCACATTCGCCCTGTTGGCCATAGGTGGGTTTTTGTTCGAAAGAGAGATGAAAATAATAAGGTAGTACGGTACAAAGCAAGGCTCGTTGCTCAAGGGTTCACCCAACGACCAGGTGTCGATTTTGAGGAGACTTATTCCCCGGTCATGGATGGAGTTACCTTTAGATACTTGATCTCGATGGCAGTAAACATGGGCTTGAAAATGAAACTAATGGATGTTGTCACTGCTTACCTATATGGTAACTTGGATTCGAACATATACATGAAGGTTCCAGAAGGTATCCCTGTTCCGAACCATGATAGAGCAAATAGGGGTCTATACAGTGTTCAACTTCAAAAGGCACTGTACGGACTCAGACAGTCCGGTAGAATGTGGTACAATCGCTTAAGTGATTTCCTTCATGAGAAGGGCTACACGAGCAATAAAGATTGCCCATGTGTTTTTATACGGCGATCCCAAGATGGATTCTGTATAATCTCGGTGTACGTGGACGATTTAAACATAATCGGTACACCTGAGGATATTGAGGAAGCGAGTTCCTACCTGATGTCGGAATTCGAGATGAAGGATTTGGGTAAAACCAAGTTCTGTCTGGGTCTGCAACTTGAACATTCCCCTGATGGGATTCTAGTGCACCAGTCGGCCTACACCCAGAAGGTGTTGGAAAGATTTGGATTTGATAAGGCATATCCTTCTAAGACCCCGATGGTCGGAAGATCTTTACAGCCAGACAAGGACCCGTTCAGGCCAAAGGAAGAGGGGGAGGAAACTCTGGGACCAGAGGTTCCTTACCTGAGTGCAGTTGGAGCACTCATGTACCTCGCAAATTGTACACGGCCAGACATTGCGTTCGCCGTCAGTTTGCTTGCTCGGTACAGTTCTGAACCTACCAAAAGACATTGGAAAGGTGTCAAGGACGTCTTCCGTTACCTGCAAGGGACCAAAGATCTTGGTCTATTTTATAAGAGGAATCAAGACCTATCTATTATAGGCTATGCCGATGCTGGGTACCTGTCGGACCCGCATGATTGCAAATCGCAGACTGGATATGTTTTCCTTTGTGGTGGAACTGCGTTTTCCTGGAAATCGTCCAAGCAAACACTTGTGTCGACTTCCACGAACCACTCGGAAATCATGGCATTATTCGAAGCGTCAAAAGAGTGTGTATCGCTTCGGCGGATGATCGGCCACATTCAGCAGACATGTGGGCTGAACACCGTACAAACCCCTACCATTATCTATGAAGATAATGCTGCTTGTGTTGCACAAGTCCAGATGGGTTATGTGAAGAGTAACCTCACAAAGCATATTAGTCCCAAGTTCTTCTATGCACATGAGCTGCAACAGTTGAACGAGGTGAGAGTTTTGCATACTAAGTCCTGTGACAATCTTGCTGATATGTTCACTAAATCATTACCGGCATCAACCTTAGAGAGGTGTGTGCGTGGGATCGGTATGATGAGACTTAGAGAGATGCAAGGTTCAGGGGGAGAAACTTCACAAACTCGTCGCTAAAATCTCAATCCTGATGATCGAGTACTCAACTTGATGGTTGAGTGGATTGTACTCTTTTTCTCTTGAGTGAGTTTTCCTGATGTTTCTCACACGAGGTTTTTGACGAGGCAATTCGTGCAATACAACAACGTATACTGTGTGCTCTTTCTCCACATTTTTTCCCACTGGGTTTTTCGGAGTTTTGAGGCATGGATATACGGATAATTACCCAAGGGGGAGTGTTGGGAAACCGGGTCAACCCGGAGGGGTGGCGGCGGCCGCGTGCAAAACGCACGGGCCGGCCCCTCCCATTTCCCCTCTTTTGTTAAGTGGGTACTTATCCCTTGACCACCTACCCCCTATATAAAGCAACGAGGAGCCATCATTGTAACACCTGATCATTGATTAATAAAGCTGGTCTCCTCTATCTCCCTGTGTCACTTTTACTTTCGCATATTTCGACTACTTCGACTACT
The DNA here is from genome assembly GCF_002575655.3 of Aegilops tauschii subsp. strangulata. Lineage (NCBI taxonomy): Eukaryota > Viridiplantae > Streptophyta > Magnoliopsida > Poales > Poaceae > Aegilops > Aegilops tauschii. Next base: position 496,439,626 of record NC_053039.3, read on the forward strand.
TCGTCTACGACGCTCGCTCTCGCTCCGCAACCTCGGACCGGACTCGCCGGCGGAGTTGCGGAACAGGTGCGTGTCTACGTGTGGGTTGGCTGCGGTTGCAAATAAATTAGGGATGATTCGAAGCTTTCACTCAATATTACTCGCTCCGTCCAAAAAGGCTTGTCTCAAGGTTGTCCCAAACTTGGTGTTAGATATATTTATTTAAGGGACAAACTTTTTTGGACGGAGGGAGTACCGTTTTACAATTTTATTTTTCACCTAGACGTAGCTCCGGTCTTGTATGTTTCTTGCTCTTTGATGGCATGATCTTTTTGTGTTTCTGTGTCGGTATTGATTGTGTTTATGTGCATCCTAATCATGCAGAAACCGAACGTGTGTTTCTATTCCCTTAATGCTTTCTTATGGGTCAATAAATAGTGTCCTTTATCGGGGGGAAAATGAAGACAAAGAATATGGTGGCCACATACGTTTAAACAAGTGATAACATATGACGAAAAATCGGTAACAAAATAATTTTCAAGCACTTAATCTGAATATGTTTTTAAAAAACTCACCGATGTCTGTTACTCCTATTTACTTGCACTCCGGATAGCGACACTATTTGTACGTACTATCTTGAAAGCAAAACTAAATGAGCAATCCTCAAATGGCCAAGTTGTTATCAGATGGAGTGATAGGCGTATACGGACTAGGACGCTGCGCCACCAGATGGACGAGATGTGGCGGCAATTGAAGGCGTTGCATGCCAGCAGTGGAAAATGCAGGTCCGAGGCTCAACAACTTTGGGCAGCAATCACACGTCCATTTTTAAAGCCTCCAGGCATCTTGATCCATTGGCAGGCAATTAATACAGTGATGTTGCTGCTTTCTTAATTATATAGCTGCCATCTCAATTACATATCACCTGTGCGACTTTTCTGGCATCTCAATAATACTCCTGTAAGAAAAGTCACCAACAATCATAAGTTCGAACAGCTGTGTGGTCTGGATCTGGACCAGAGGAAGTCATTGACATCATACGTTGTGATTGTAACACTTGAGTTCGAGTAATACAAGTTTTCGCCCAAAAGAAAAAAGTCGCCAACAGTTAATATAAATTACAAGGAGCCCTCACATATGTCGTCAATAATTTTTTTCAGGAATCAACACTTTTCACACAAAGCGACATCGATGGCGTCGTCCGACGTGGTGCCATCTCCCAGCTCTTGGCCACCGGTTGAGCGACGCCGGTCGGGGGCACCGTGGTACGGCAACCGATCGAGGGCACGGCTATGTGCCACCTTTTTTTAGCAAGAAAGCTAGGTCTTTATTCATTAATACCAATGTTTACAGGAAAAGCGATTGGGTCACTCGACGTGCCCAACCGAATATGGCGCCCATAAGGGAGAGAAGTACCTGACCCAGCTAACCTATGAGCTATGTGCCACCTGACGTGATGCCTAGGCACGGCTCGCCTACAGGAGCTGGAAATGGGCCGGCCCTGTAACCAGGTGCCCCACCGTGTTAACTTCATGATGATGTCACGCATGTTTCCTCGTTTTTTCTTCACATTTATATTTACTTTTTTTTACTTGTACTTATTTCAAAATATTCCAAATATATACCTTACTAAAGCACTTCCATTAAAAAATTGAAAAATGTTAATCATGCATTTAAGAAATGTTAAACATGTATAGGAAAATGTTTCTGACGTATACAAAAATATATAATGTAAATATAAAAGTTACAAAATGTTAACTGTGTATACAAAAGTTGTTAATCATATGTATGAAAAAAGGCTTGTGGTAATTAAAAAATGTCACATATTTCAAAAAAATGTACGTCACATTTTAAAAAATTCTTCACCTGTTTAAAAATGTGTCTGCGTCATTTTCGAAAAATGTGTGTACAATGTACAAAAATGATCCATACTTAAAAAATATTTTATTGTTAAAAAAAGTTTTAACATGTATTTGAAAAATATATTGAAAACAATTTTTCGAAATATTAGTGATGTATTTGAAAAATGTTAAACTCGTATAACAAATATTTTACATGTATACAAATAATGTACAATGTGTATGAAAAATTAGAAATGTATTGAAAAGACAGAAAAATGACAAAGAAACAAAAAGAAAAGTGAAGAAATAAAAAACCCTAAAAACTCCAAAAAAGGAAGAAAGAAAAGCAAAGTATATAGAAGAAAAAGAAAAATAAAAGAAAATCATTGAAAAACAAAGAAAACACAAACATGTAACAAAAGAAAAAAGACAAAGAACCAGTGGCAACACAAAGAAAACCAGAGAAAAAACAGATTGAATGCAACGACTAGACACGGGCGAGCGAAGGCAACGAGCGAACCAACTAAAGAGTCAGCCCATAGTCATTCGCTTGTATGTGATTCTTATTAGAAATCGGTATGGGCGAGACATAGCCGACCGATCAAGGTTGGGTGGAACCGCCTGATGAGGAGAGCAACTAACCGAGAGGTACCCTTTGTGGGAGCTTCTAATGGTACTTTTGGTGGGTTGAGAGTGCACCACTTGGCACGTTCACGTGTCCTCGGCGCTCCCTCAGAATTTTATCTTATTTATTTTTATACGTGTTTTCAGGATTTATATAGGTTTTTTGGGGTTTTTTTCTGCTTTTCGATTTCCCCCGAAATGTTGGAGAAAAGTGAAAAATGCGTCTTTTCTTCCGCGACTCTCACAAAGAAAAAAACGTGTGTTTTTTCTCTTTCAGGCACAGATTTTCTTCCGCGGGAGGCACACCTGTGCCTCTTGGAAAAAAAGAGAAAAAAATATTTTTTAACACAGTACAGACATGAGATGCTCATACAAACGCACACACACTCATCCAAATAAAAGCACACACCCACACACTATCCAGATGAACGCACACACCCACACACTATCCCTATGAGCACCCCAAAGACTGAGTCACACATCATCTTAAGATTAATGAAGTCGTCATAGATGTCCTCGTAGTCGACGGGAACCTCTGCTCCCACTGAACGCACATCGCCGAAATAAATCCAAGGAATGCGAGCACCAATGTCAAGTCTAGACTTAAACTCTCGTGGGTTGTGGATAGCAATGTCCTCCTAACCATCCAACCACATGTTGGTTCGCAAAAACACATTTATTTTTTACTTTCATGAGAAGCACATATATGTTTTCTGGCACATATTTACTTCCGTGAGAGGCACAGTTGTGCCTCTTGGAAAGTGAAAACCGCGTGCTTTTTTTGGCTTTCGTGAGAGGCCCAATTGTGTTTTTTTTTCCACAAGAGGCACATATATGCTTCTCATGGAGGCACAGATTTGCTTCCGCGAGAAGCACAATTGTGTCTCTTGGAAAGAGAAAAAAGATATAGAAAAAAGCTTTTAGCTACGAGTCTCTTATCAGTTTTTCCTCGGGTTTTTTGTGGAGAAAAATGTTCATCGAAACCTATAAACATGGGATCTACTTTCAAAAATCTCGTCGCGAGGAATCCGATGGTGAAAACAGTTCAGAATTTCGATGCACAGTTTAAGAGCTAAAACATTCTGAAAAATAAATCTACGTGAAAAGTAAAAACTCCCAGATTGCCACTTGTGAGCACCCAAGGTAGGTTTTTATCCTTTACAAATCCCCTTAAACAAATGATTTCTCCCGATGGGGCTCGAGGCTTGTTCGCGCACTTGCGGACACTAAAATGGGAGCTCAAAAGGGATTCGGTCCCTATTCTCCTTGATAGTTGGCTGTTGTGGTAGCCAACATGCCAGCGTCCAATTTGTGGCATATAACTAGGGTGTGACCTACTTGAGGCGAAAACGAGCGAGATTTCCAAAGGTTTTTCCTAGTCTTTTCTTCATTTTTATTTGGCTTTCTACGGGTTTTGTTTTCTTTTTTCCAGTTTTCTTTTCTGTTTGTTTTTTCCTTATTTCTCCTTCGTTTTTTCTGTTTTTATTTTGTTTTTTCCTTTGTATTTTTCATTGTTTTTATCGGTTTTCCTTTTCTTACTCATTTCCTTCGTCATTTTCTTTCTTGTTTGTCAATTGTTTTTGTTATTCTTTGCCTCTTTATTGCTTTTTACTGTTTTTCATACTTTGTGCATTTGTTTCGTCGGTTTTATTTTTGTTTCCTCTTTTGTCTTGCTTTCTTTTTCTCTTCTCATTGTTTTTACTTTCTTCTAGTTTTCATTCTGCATTTTTCGTGTACGTCTAAAACATTTTTCAAACACACGTTTAACATCTTTTAAATATGAGTTTAACATTTTTTAATACATCATCAAAAACATTTCTATACACAGTTTCAACATTTTTCAAATGCTTGTTTAAAAAAATTAAATACAACATTAGCATTTTTTATTTTCTTTCTTTCTTTTAGTTTTCATTATATAGTTTTCGTATATGTCAAGAACATTTTTCAAATACACGTTTTACACTTTTCGAATTCGAGTTTATGATGTTTGAATACATGGTCAACATTTTTTCTGTACACATGTTCAATATTTTTCAAATGCTTTATTAACAATTTTCAAATTATTATTTAACATTTTTAAATTACAAGATTAGCCTTTTTGTTAATACATGGTCAAAAAATTTTCTACACACATTTTCAACATCTTTGAAATGCAAGATTACCATTTTTTAAGATATGGTTGACATTTTTATATGCACATGTAACTTTTTTAAGTGCTTAATTAATATTTTTGAAATACAATATTAATATTTTTAATATATGGTCAACAATTTTTTCTATAGATAATTAATATTTCCCAAATACTTGATTAACATTTTTCAAATATTTGTTCAACATTTTTTTAAAATGCTTGATTAAAACTTTTATAAAAATGATCATAAAATTTTATCATATTTTAATACATGATCAACAATTTCTCTATACATGTTCAACATTTTTCTGAATACTTGATTAATATTTTCAAATACTTGCTCAACATTTTTCAAATATTTGTTCAACATTTTTCAAGTACTTGTTCAACATTTTTCAAATATGTTTTGTAGAGTCTTTTTTGTAATATATTTAGAATATTTTAAAATATAAACAAAAGCACAAAAATAAAGCAAAAAAATGAAAATAGAAAACATAAAAAAAGAGAAATGAGGCTATGGCCTCTCGTGCTCCTGGGCCGGCCCATTTTGGTCTTTCCTTCAGCGAGGGTTCCTCCTCTCTCACTGATGGTGAGATATGGGAGCCACTAGTTAACGAGCGCTCCTTCGGGAGCCTCGCAACTCACCCTGGGCGTTCGGGTTTACCCGAAATTTCGGGTCGGGTAATTCGGGGTTTTGAAAATTCAGGTTTTGAGAGACAACTCCCGAAATATCTCTAAAAAAACTGAAACCCGAAATATCGGGTACCTGGATTTTCGGGTTCGGGTAATCCCAAATTTCCCGAACTGTGAACAAAGGTACTTACTGCTGTGGTTATTTTCCCTCTTCTTCTATTTATCAGTCTCTTAATAAATAAGTTTAGAGATGCATCATATTCTATTTGAAGTGAGATAGGAACAGTGGCATTTGCATCATTGCTATCGCCTCCCTTTGTCAACTCCACAGATTTATGTATGGGCCCCGCCTGCCTGCATTTTGTTAGCAAAGTGGCATTGGAATCTAATCAGTTAGCGCTTCAGTGTTTCAAGATCCTTGCATGACGGAGGCGTGGAGCAGTGAGTGACGGTGCTCTGGACTAGGGGGTACTCACCACGTCGTCTCCTAAACAGCTGGATCAGGCCCAGGACCCCATGGCGGTTCACTCATTGGCCACTTCGGGCAGCCCATGCCGCATACAAGGAGGTTTCCACAAGACTTGGCGTCCAAGCCAAGGACTCTCCTAAAACCTAGACCTCCGGTGTGTTATATAAACCGAGGCCAGGCTAGTCAATAGATCATCTGATATTCATTAGAACAATCTCATGGTAGATACATGTACTCTGTACTACACCCATATCAATATAATCAAAAGCAGGATGTAGGGTATTATCTCTTCGAGAGAGCCCAAACCTGGTTAAAATCCCGTGTCCATGTTACCATCGCTCCAAGACGCCTAGCTTAGGACCCCTACTACGAGATATGCCGGATATAGAACCGACATTGGTGCTTTCATTGAGAGCCTGATAGGCAATCGTCGTGGTTCGATGGGTCTTCTACCGACGCCAAATCAGGTGTTATACTTTCAGTTTATTTCGTTCTACATAGATCAATTCGTTTGCAAATTATCTACGTTGCTGTGTGCAATTCTTTTACAAATGGGTTTTTGCCCTCGCCTGGAAGTCGGGATCAAAAGATAGTCACGCAAACGCCGCACACCCCGATCTCCACTGCGCAATCCGTGCAATGCACATCGAGCCGAGGTTCTGTTCGGCAGCCGACAAGAAAATCGAATCCGGTGCATGGCAGCAACCTCACGTAGGCAGATTATTCAAAGCTTTCTTTTCTCCCCCAAAATTGCTTTGTGCACTGGGAGATCATCAGGGAGATCCAATTCCACTCTCTCTCTTCCTTATTTAATTAAGCCTTGAGGAAATAGACTACTCTAATAACTAGTAGTTTGTATTCCATGTACGTAAGCATGCATGGTACTAATTGTTTTGCAATTTTTGAGGTTTGATCACGGTGCAAATTGAAGGAAATATGCTCTAGAGGCAATAATAAAGTTATTATTTATTTCCTTATTTCATGATAAATGTTTATTATTCATGCTAGAATTGTATTAATCGGAAACTTAGTACATGTGTAAATACATAGACAAAACAAAGTGTCCCTAGTATGCCTCTACTTAACTAGCTCGTTAATCAAAGATGGTTATGTTTCCTGACTATAGACATGTGTTGTCATTTGATGAACGGGATCACAATATTAGAGAATGATGTGATGGACAAGAGCCATCCGTTAGCTTAGCATTATGATCATTTCAGTTTCATTGCTACTGCTTTCTTCATGACTTATACATGTTCCTCAGACTATGAGATTATGCAACTCCCGGATACCGGAGGAACACCTTGTGTGCTATCAAACGTCACAACGTAACTGGGTGATTATAAAGATGCTCTACAGGTGTCTCCGAAGGTGTTTGTTGGGTTGTCATAGATCGAGATTAGGATTTGTCACGCCGTGTATCGGAGAGGTATCTCTGGGCCCTCTCGGTAATGCACATCACTATAAGGCTTGCAAGCAATGTGACTAATGAGTTAGTTGCGGGATGATGCATTACAGAATGAGTAAATAGACTTGCCGGTAACGAGATTGAACTAGGTATGGTGATACCGACGATCGAATCTTGGGCAAGTAACATACCGATGACAGCATACATCTCATCAAAATATCGAACGAATACCAAATTCACATGACTACTTATAGCAAGACTTCTCCCATGTCCTCAGACACAAACGTAACTACTCACAAATCATATTCATGTTCATAATCAGAGGGGTATTAATATGCATAAAGGATCTGACATATGATCTTCCACCAAATAAACCAACTAACATCAACTACAAGGAGTAATCAACACTACTAGCAACCCACATGTACCAATCTAAGGTTTTGAGACAAAGATTGGATACAAGAGATGAACTAGGGTTTTAGAGAAGATGGTGCTAGTGAAGATATTGATGAAGATTGACCCCCTCTCGATGAGAGGATCGTTGGTGATGACGATGGTGATGACCCCCTCCCAAAGGGATGTTTCCCCGGCAGAACAGCTCTGCCGGAGCCCTAGATTGGTTCCGCCTCGTGGCGGCGGTGTTTCGTCCCGAAAGCTTCCTTATGATTTTTTCCAGGGTAGAAGACTTCATATAGCAGAAGATGGGCACCGGAGGCCTGCCAGGGGGCCCACAAGGCAGGGGGCGCGCCCCCCACCCTCGTGGATGGTGGGTGGCCCCCCTCTGGTACTTTATTCGCTCAGTATTTTTTATTAATTCCAAAAATAACTTCCGTGGAGTTTCAGGACTTTTGGAGTTGTGCAGAATAGGTCTATAATATTTGATCCTTTTCCATCCCAGAATTCCAGCTGCCGGCATTCTCCCTCTTCGTGTAAACCTTGTAAAATAAGAGAGAATAGGCATAAGTATTATGACATAATGTGTAATAACAGCCCATAATGCAATAAATATCGATATAAAAGCATGATGCAAAATGGACGTATGAACTCCCCCAAGCTTAGACCTCGCGTGTCCTCAAGCGGAAGCCGATAACGAAAAATATGTCCACATGTTTATAGATAGAGGTGTCGATAAAATAAAATACGGACATGAGGGCATCATGATCATTCTTATAACAACAACATATACAGATATTGTCATATGATTTCTTATGCTAAAGTAACAATCTATTCACAATGTCAAGTATGAATCAGAAACTTCATTGAGAACTAACAAACTATAATCTCGGTCATTGAAGCAATTGCAATTTATCATAACATCGGAAAGAGTCATTGTCGGGGATATACCCCGCGGCGTAAACCGGCCGGAAGTATAACCCGGCCGGACTTGGTGGTTTACTTGAGACCCGGCTGAGACTTAACGATTCACTAGCGACCCATTTGGACCTGGCGGTTTACGATTCATTGGTAATCCGGCAGGCGGGTCAGAGGAGCGACAAGACCCGGTGGCCCAACGGGCGGTTCATGAAGGCCGGTTCATACTATGGTGGGCCAGTTTAAGAGGAAAGGCGTGAGGAATATTTGTTTTACAAGGAGTTAAGACCTGGACTTGTATCCGGTTTGTATTAGAGATAGACTAGTCCTAATCCTAATAGGACTCCACATGTAACCCGCCCCTTCAACATATATAAGGAAGGGCAGGGCTCCCCAAAGAGGAACAAGGCTAGAAGAAACAATCTCTAGGGCTAGACACAAAGAGCCGGTTTACCGGCGACTCCCTCATGATGATAATGAGACCTAGCCACAAACAGCATGTAGGGTTATTACCGGATGATGTTTCCCGGGGCCCGAAGCTGTCTAAACCCTTGTCTTGTGTTGCGTCTCTCGATTCCGCTCAACCCCTCTCAAGCTACCACATAGATGTGTTGGCCTCACGACTAAGTCCTCATACTAGGACATCTGCCGTGACAATTCCACGACAGTTGGCGCCCACCGTGGGGCGAGCGCACGGTGGTGTTGAGTTCTTGGAGGGATCTCTCATAGGGATCGAGAAGTTCGCGATTGTTCGGAAAAATAGTCGGTTTGAATAGATCGGCATCAGCTTCAAAGTTCATGAGTTCAGATTTACAAGCTGTCAGCTTGGAGTTTAAGAAGAATTAGGGTTGAGATATTTCCGTCTGCCGCCGCCGTCTGATGATCCGCCGAAAGTGATGAGTACTCAGTCTGGGCGTCACCAAACGATGGAGTTGATAAGATTAATTTTCCTCGGTGGAGGCTGTGCACTGCACCTGGCGATCCGACAAGATGTCCAATCTAAAGAAGGCAAGGACGACTGATTTCTACGGCATAGTATTGGTTGGACACGCAAGGCGCTAAGACCAAAGAAGACTATTCCGATGAGAAGACCAGCTGAAACTCCGAGTTGACGAAACCGACAAGCAGTCTAATCCAGAACCGGGTCGACTTTTTGGTTGCTGTCGCGCGTAGTTAAGACTGGTTAGATTTCCATAAAACATGTTACCAAGGATTCGGAAGCACAGGCACATGCCATAGGAAGGGAAAGCTTCAAGTCCCGAGGAGCTCAGGCGCTGGTGGTGGTTATTCTACTCCTTTTTTAATTAAAGACGCAGCTATTACGAGGTCATATTGCTGCTACTCAAAAACAGACTACAGAACACCGGTGTTACTGATACATTGCGTACTACCAGTACTACATGGATATTAACAGCTACTGCCGCTCCTTCATCTCATCAAGACAAAAGAGTTTTTTATGGGTGGAATAGAAAAAAGGGAATGGTCAAACCAGCCATGACCCGGAGGGAGAGTTGGTTGTGGGGCACAGACTCGCACTGTCTCCGAGCCGCAGGAGCAGGCTTCGGATCGCCACAGGCCTCTTTAGCCGCAGAATACAGGTGATATCCATCCAGTTTACTTTTATCAGTACTTATTAATTTTTTGAAAACAACCACTCTGCCCTATAGTGTTGTTATATACAGCCGTCGCCCCTGCGGTCCGGTTTACATCAACGCGCCGGCCGACTCGCCCGTCCGCACCACCTTACAACACCACGGATAACTCGCCCGTCCGCCTTCGCTGCCGGTTCACGCGTCCGCGTCGGCTTATAACGCGGAGGACAACTTGCTCGTCCGCACCGGCTTACAAACGCCGTGGCCGATTTATCTGTCTGCTCCCGCGGCCGATTCACCTGTGAGGGATTTCAGTTTCACCTAGTGATCATCAAATTCATGGCGGTTCCTAAACACATCAGGTGATGTCCATCTAAAAAATATTTTATTAGCACATATTATTTTTGTTAAAGATCAATTTATCTTTGCCTTGGTCTGCAATATTGTTTATACAGGACAATTATTCACTGCAGAAGCTATGGTTGTGTCATGGATATATAACTCGCGCCACCATTATAAGGTGCTAGTATCTTACCATGCCATCAAGATCGATGAATATATGTGCAAGCCGCCATTTTGCAGACCGGTTTACATCAATATGATGTGGCTAACTCGCCCGTCCACGCCAGTTTACAACACCGCGGCCGACTCGTGTGTCTGTGCCGCCTCTGAAACCGCGGTCGTCTTTGTCGTCCGTTTCTCGCAGCCTGGTCTACATCAACATACCGGGCCGCACCTGTCTGCATGAGCTGTTTATTGAGTATGAGCAAGTCACAACTTGGGTAGCCCGGTTTTCTTTCAACAAAATGGAGGCAAATTATCATATACTATCAACCGCTGTCTGCACTAGATGGTTCAATGGGTAGGCGCACAAGTCGCCGCCACTACAGTTTGTTAACTTCAAATCACCAGTTGGAAGGAACCATTGGCCGAGTTGCTGACACGACTCATACGGGATCATTTACAACCTGCCGCAGTCACCTCAACCTTCTGTGGATTCACATCATGCTATCAACACCAATGATATACAAGTTATGCCGGTTTATATCACGGTCAAAATATGGAGAATATCAAGCCAACTCCTCGAGTCACCTTTGAGACTCGGGGGCTACGATGACATGATTCAACAAATCTTGCCAGTTTCAGCAAATTTAAGAACCCCAAGACGATGGAGGGACAGATAACCCGGTCCCGGTGGCTACTGTTATATTGATGAAAATTTATAGGCCGTCAGAAAATTTCCGGCTTCAAAGTATATGACAGTTACAAAATCCCGGCTCAATGAAGAAGTTCCGGGTCATCAAAAAGGATCTCGGTTTAAAATACGGCTCAAGGGAAGTCAGTCTCACTGAAGCTCTCAAATATCCGGTTTACGATCCGGTTCAAGGGAAATCTGTTCTCCCACAAAGCTCTGAAGCTCTCAATCCGGTTTAAAAATGTCCGGTTCAAAAAGGAATTAACTTCTCGCAAGTTCGAGTTTAAAGGCCGTCAGAAAATTTCCGGTTGAAAATGAAGATTCCGGTTTAAAGTCCAGTTCAAGGGAAAGATGTCTCCCGCAAAGCTTTGAAGCTCTCAATATCCGGTTCAAAATCCCGGTTCAAGAAGAATTTATCTCTTGCAAAAAGTTAAAGGTTGCCGAAGAGGACCTGCTGCCATGATGCGCAGTTCAAACATGGGTATCCTGCCTTATTGGCTTATCATATTATTGATCACGTGGGGGCTTCTGTTATAAAGCGGCGTCCTGTTTGCTCATTGATCCGGCTTATAAAGTCATATATGAAGAATCACTTGGGGGCTTGGTCGTATCCGAACCATAGCTACACCTCTTGATCGGCGCAATGCCACAACATCACTTGGGGGCTTGGTCGTATCCGAACCATAGTCACACCTCTTGATCGGCTCAAAGCCAAATTACTCCGGGGCCAAAGTGAGTGTTGTAAAACAACAACTCAAACATAGGCACCCACTGAGCACAGCTCAAAATGTTACTTGGGGATTCTTTGCTGTCGAAATGAACAAAGAATCTAGACTTGTAATAGGCTATCAAGCCATGGCTTGGAAGCCTGGTGTATACACCTAAAACCCCGGATTAGCCTGCCTATTTAAGTAAGTCACTCCGCCCAGGTAAACCTGGTATGACCCTTCGAACTTTGACAAGTTACTCTAAAATAAAGACCCTGAACTTGTCAAGTTAAAACGATGATTGGTTAAGGATTGAGGACCATCTTAAAGGGCTTTGTGAAATGGTTTAACTCAGTGGCCTGGCAGCCCATGAAAAGCCTCGAATTTGGGTCCTGGCAGCCCGTGAAAAGCCTCGACTACAACGGTTTTTATTTGCCTTTTGCTAAGTTTTCTTTGTTTCATAAGATTTGTGATGTTTTTAAAACCAGTATTTATCAACCTGGTTAGGCTGTCAACTACAAGTTGTCAGTACACGATCAAATTATAATCCGGAGACTGTCAGCCCGGTCTGGTTTGACTACAAGTCGCCAGTATTATATATGGTTAATCCGGTGTTTATCACAACCCGGCACTGTTTTATCATAAACCGGCACAATATGGAAGGAGTTATCAGTACTCAAGATTGGGGTTATCACCTTCACTACAATAAAGTTGGCCAACCAATGATGTGATTTAATGTCACAGGTATGATATATTTCATATTTGATTATTCTTAAGTGCAGCCTTGGTTATCAACCCAGGTTATATGTTGGGCATTATGACCCGTCCGGCGGTAAACCGCCAGGACACTTTAAACTTGTTGTATGCAGAAACAGGTTGAATAAAGCGTGATTATAAATCACCGGCGTTTATAACCCGGCCTAGCTTTCGACTATAAGTCGCCAGTATGATGATAAATTATCCGATGTTTATTAAACCGGTCTGGGTTTAAGACGATAAGTCGCCAGTATATGATGAGAAATTATCCGGTGTTTGTTAACCCGGCCTGGCTTTGGACTATAAGTCGCCAGTATATATTTGGATTGCACCATTGGAATCATGCGCTTATAAATCATTGGGTTATATTATTCAAATAGCCAAACTTGGCTGAATTTTCATTATGATATTGAATGAATAAGGTTTTCATACCGGATTATATTATCTTGAATAGCCAACATGGCTGGATTTTTATTATGGTTATTAGTAACCGGTATTATTGAGGTTTTCAAAGTCGCTTTAGCGCAATGGCTATTATTTTATCAAAGGATATGATTTATTCTACAATGGAAGGAATAGTCCCGAGTCGCTGCAGGCTTACGACCCGGCACTTGGGGGCTACATTATTCAAATTGAGATTACATGCAAGTCTCATGTCGTTGCAAGCATGCACCATGACACTTGGGGGCTAATGCAAAGTCATTTTTATTGGCCTTATTGAAGACCCGACTCATCACATCATAATGAGCCGGCCCTTGGGGGCTACCAATTGCTCCTGTCAAACATTCAAGGTATACAAGCCTTAATCCATTATATTAAAGGGTTCATTGCTCAGTTGGTAAAGCACAAAGCTCTTAACCTTGTGGACGTGGGTTCAAGCCCTACGATGAAAGCTACATTATAAGATGTTATTTTCATTGAAGTATATATCAAGTCCCGGTTCAGTATTATCTTACTAAGCCGGCCCTTGGGGGCTACACATCACTGCTAAAATCTACATGATTATATTTACAAAGTCCCTGCTCATTATTGCATAATGACCCGGCCCTTGGGGGCTACACTGATTGAAGTTTTTATAAGCAATTACAAGTCCCAGGTTGCTGCAAGCATGACAACCCGGCACTTGGGGGCTACATATATGGAGTATTCAGTTTATATATGAAGTTTTTATAAGCAATTACAAATTTAGTTTATAAGAGCTTTTCAGCAAGTCCACATACTCAACTATCATTTAGTCTTTCACAATTGCTAACACTCACGCAATACTTATGGTTATGGAGTTTTAATCGGACACAGAGAAAGATAGGGGCTTATAGTGTTGCCTCCCAACCTTTTACCTCAAGGGTAATGTCAACAATAATAGTTCATGATAACTTACATCCAATTGGATATATATATCAGGATCTTTCCAACACAATGTGCTTGCCAAAGGATAAAATATAAAAAGGAAAGGTGATGATCACCATGACTCTTGCATAAGGCATAAGATGAAAATAAAAGATAGGCCCTTCGCAGAGGGAAGCAGAGGTTGTCATGTGCTTTTATGGTTGGATGCACAAAATCTTAATGCGAAAGAACGTCACTTTATATTGCCACTTGTGATATGGACCTTTATTGTGCAGTCTGTCGCTTTTATTTCTTCCACATCACAAGATCGTATAAAGCTTATTTTCTCCACACTAATAAATCATACATATTTAGAGAGCAATTTTTATTGCATACAACAATGACAACTTACTTGAAGGATCTTACTCAATCCATAGGTAGGTATGGTGGACACTCATGGCAAAACTGGTTTTAAGGTATTCAGAAGCACAAGTAGTATCTCTACTTGGTGCAAAGAATTTGGCTAGCATGAGGGGGAAAGGCAAGCTCAACATGTTGGATGATCCATGACAATATACTTTATTTCGGATATAAGAAAACATAACCCATTACGTTGTCTTCCTTGTCCAACATCAACTCTTTAGCATGTCATATTTTAATGAGTGCTCACAATCATAAAAGATGTCCAAGATAGTATATTTATATGTGAAAACCTCTCTTTCTTTATTACTTCCTATTAATTGCAACGATGACCAAAACTATGTTTGTCAACTCTCAACAACTTTTATTCATCATACTCTTTATATGTGAAGTCATTACTCTTCATAAGATCATTATGATATCTTTATTTCTTTTTATCTTTTCTTTTTCTTTTATTCCCTCAAGATCATAGCAAGATAATCAAGCCCTTGACTCAACACTAATCTTTATTATATATTTAGCTCACAGACTCGATTACATAGAAGGATCATAAAGCAAAACTCAAAACTAAATCATACTAAAACTTTATTCTACCAGATCAAGATATCGCTAAAAGGATCGAACTAAGAAAAACGGTAAAGATAGGAGTGTGATGGTGATACGATACCGGGGCACCTCCCCAAGCTTGGCAGTTGCCAAGGGGAGTGCCCATACCCATGTGATTATATCTCTTTCCTCGGAGGTGGTGATGATGGAGTTGTTGATGATGTGGGCTTGTCGTCCATCTTCCAAGGCATAGGCTCACCATCATAGAAGGATGATCGAGTCTCCGAGATCCTCAAATCTACAGCCAAACTCATCCTCTTGAATCTATATTCATACTCAAAGTTTTTGTTTTGCAGGTCATAGATCTGGGCTTGGAGGTGCTCGATTTTCTCATGAAGCTTGAAGATGGCCTCCCCAATGTTCTTGGCGTCCAGCTTGTGGTTGTTGGTGAACTCTGTGATCATTATGTGATTGGTGTCGTCTCCACGCTCCACCATCTCCTGGCACTTGAAAACTTGTTTCTCCATTGCCTCAAGCCTTGTCTCCACGCTTCCGGTCCTCCTTGGTCCCTCAACATCGCGGATGTGCAGCAACCCCTCACGCATCTCAATGGTTTGAGGATGTTGCAGCACCTCCGCGAGGTAGGGATTGATGACCTTCTCGAAGAACTTGTCCTTGGGGGCGCTTGGAGACATCATGGTGATCTAGATCTGTCAGAAAAACAGCTCTGAATGAAAACAGAGGATATTTGCGTGGTACGGTGGTCAAAACCTTCGGGAGATTATATAATGAATTTTTACCGACTAAAAGAAGTACCGTGCAAGAAAACGGAGTCCGGAGAGCACACGAGGTGCCCACGAGGCAGGGGGGCGCGCCCAGGGGGGTAGGGCGCGCCCTCCACCCTCGTGGAAGCCTCGTGTCCTTCCCGGACTACTTCTTAATTTCCTATTTTCTTAAATATTCCAAAACGGAGAAAATTGCCATTAGAACTGTTTTGGAGTCGGTTCACTTACCGTACCTCATACCTATTTCTTTTCGGAGTCTGAAACATTCTGGAAAGTGTCCCTTATGTATTCCTCTGGGGTTACGGTTTCAATAACATTAGTTTCAACATTTATAGGATTACCTGAGATATCACTACAAAAAAATACACTTCCGTGATGATACGTGTTTGTCACAGTAGGTCGCATTTTTTGTCATGCATGTACATCCATGACAATTTTATGACAGAATCAAGATAGTCATACCTGTGCTGTCGTAGAAGTGTTCCATGACATTACCAAAATTATCATCACGGAAGTGTCCACTTCCATGACGATAAATCGCGCGTCACAGAAGTGCTTTTGTCAAGGGTGACCGACACGTGGCATCCACCGTAACGGAACGCCGTTAAGCTACTGGGTCCGATTTTGGATTCGATAACCCGCTAACAGCCCCGACCAATGGGGATTTTCCACGTGTAAAATCATCATTGGCTGGAGGAAACACGTGTCGGCTCACCGTTGGGACAGATGTCATCCACTCATTGGACAGGAGGCGCCTATGATAGGTTGACACGTGGCACGGCCCAACAGTGGCCCATTCCGGTGAAAAGGCCGGCCCATTTGACTTGGTCAAAAGGTGGCGGGCCGGCCACGGCTAGCCTGTTAACGACCTATTCGCATATAGCCCATTTACAGCCCGCTAACCCAGGGCCCGTTTACGGCCTATCCGAATTAGGCCCAGTAGCGTCATCTGGGCCGTCCAATATAATTCCAACACGTTTTAACTTCCGGCCCATGTATGGCCCATGACGTCTTTTGGCCCATATGAGGCCCTTAGTAAACCTCGGCCCATTAACGGCCCGTGATAAAACTGGCCCGTAATGAACGGTGTATCACTTTATACCCATTAACGACCCATTATTCCGTTGGGCCATTTCCAGCCCATGTTATCTTTCGGCCTTCTTAGGGCCCATTTATTCTTGGGCTCATCTCCAGCATTCGTTTACTTTCGGCCCGTTACTGTCATTTTTTGCTTGTGGGCCAAATACAGCCCGTGGTTACATTCGGCCCGTTTGCGGCCCGTTAATACATTGGGTCGTTTTCATAGTGTCATCAAATACGGCCTATTAACGACGGCCCGTTATGGTCGGCCCATGAACGGACGATTTCAACTCTAGCCCATTTACGGCCATAATGTGGTTTGTTATTGGCCCATGTTTGGCCAACCGATCATACGGCCCGTAGAAGGTCCATTGATGATACGGCCCGTAGAAGGCCCATTGTGTCTACGCCCCGTAGAAGGCCCATTGTTTCTACGACCCTTAGAAGGCCCATTGTTTCTACGGCCCGAAGGAGGCCCATGTTAACTACAGTAAATATGTAGCCCATTGTTAATGTGGCCTAGTTTTAAAAAATAGGTTATTCCGGCCACTAGCAAACCGCGGAAAAAGAACTGCACTGAAATAAATAAACAAGACAACGGAAATAAATAAGCAAGCAACTTACGCTAGCCTATCACGGCTATTACACATATTACATCCACTGGGCATCAAAGTTCGCCACAAGTGCAAATATAGGGAACAAAGCAGCATATAAATGCCGCAGCAAAACAAGTCCAGAACTAAAACCACTTCAGAAGAGCTCAAGAAACAATATCCTGGGTACCCATAATGCTGGCAAGATGCTTAGCAAGCTTATTAACTTTCTCTTGTTTGGCGCTTAAATCCTCCAGCACTTGCTGTTGCACCAGAAAGTATGCATCTGAATTCTGCAGGGACTTCCTCAGTCCTTCGGCTTCCTGTCGCATAACATCTGATTGATGTCTTTCAACTTGAAGTTGAGACTCAAGAAGCCGAACTGATTCAGGCAGCGAGTTCGAAGAGCTTGTGCCAACAGTAGTAGCCAGTAACTCGAACACTACATCAAGACAGGACTTTGGGGTTTTTTCAGTGTCTTCAGTATAGTTGTTATCAGCTTTCTTGGAGAACAACAAGGATGTCTCACTATCTTGAACCTGATCTGCATTACTTCCTTTACCATTGCATAACGGGTTACTCTTCTCCAATATTTTATCCGCGTTCTAAAGGAGAAACAAACAAACACATCACAGGTTTACAATGTAGTATATGAAACTCATTTTGGTAAACCAGTTCAGTAGTAAGGTGGACAGGATAACAGCATGAAACAAACATATATCTATGTAGTATGGTCACTGTATGGTCTATATCATTCTAGTTTATGTTGCCAAATCAAGATAGATACAGTTCGAATCATATCTATTTAAGACAAAGAAGCATAGACAGAATATAAGTTTGGGAAACTACACAGCAATAACAACACTTGTAATGTGCATGGCATGAGAACATAACTGTTTATTCAATTGAAACTGAAATCAACATAGAGCAAGTTACAACAGCAAACACGTTAAAGAAACGGGTTTAAAACATACCTGTTGCGCCATTGGAGTTTCAATTGCATTCTTCAAATTTGAAATTAGTTGGTATGAGTAAATACAGTGATGCAAGAGCAAAGTAGTATGAACCATAGCTACGGAACCTGACCTGAGAACAATTCTTCTTCTGCTTTAATCGTTGACTTGGGGTTCGGAGTGGTGGTCCTCGTGCTTTGGGCACTACAGTTGCCTTACTAACTGCTCGTGTTTGGGTGCTCTGTGGTGGAGACGGTGTTGTGTCAACAGGAACTGGGTTACTATCTGCTGGGGTTGGGGTTAGAAGGGGTGTAGCTGGTTCTCTGTCCAACTGGGTAGGGGTACAATCTGCGTGAGTCTGGGTTATGTGTGGTGGGGCTGGTTCTTGGGCAAGTACAATCGTGGTTCTATCTCCGTCGACAGGTAGCATGATCTTTTCTGAAGACCGTGTTTTTACTCCCACAGATACTGCCATCACCCCCTCCAATTGAAATGGCTGATAAACAAGAAAAGTAATTGAATGTACAGACATTGTAAGATAGACAGGTGCAATGGATAGTAGGGAAGAAAACATGGCATGAAATAATTCACATTTATGTTGTCTAACCAAACAGAATAGCAGGACATAATTTCAAATATATGATGGCTAATTAAACAGGATAGCATGACACAATTTCACATGTATGATGGCTAACTAAACAGGATAGAATGACATACTTCAAAATATGATGACTATGTAAATAGGATGACATGATATAACTATACGATGTGTCTATTAAAGTGGTTGGCATGCCATAAATCACAAACATGCCATCGATGGAAACATGATGGCATGATATAATTCACGGATAGAATGACATAATTCAAAATATGATGACTATGTGAACAGGATGAGATGATATAACTATATTATGTCTTTAGAAAATGGGTTGGCATGCCATAATTCAGATACATGCTGTCTATGTAACATCATGGCATGATATAATTCAAATATATGATTTATATACTAAGGAAGTGAGCAGAGGGCAATCACATATATGATGTGTCAACTAAGGAGATGACATTCAATATCGTGTATATGATGTAAAAACTAAGCATTGCAATACAACATATGCATGATATGAGTAATATAACCCTGCCAAGTTTGAGCATACACCTCAGGGGGATAATAGGACTGGTCATCTGCCTCTGAATCCTCCTCTAAAGAGCTATCTGTAACCAGCAACATATCTGCTTCACCAGGTAGCATTGTCTGCTCTGAAGACCTTGTTTTCACTCCAGATTTCTCCATCACCAATTCAAATGGCTGATGCACAGGAAGAGCAGTTGAATATACAAACATTGTCGACAAAAGCGATGAGAAATACAAAAAAAAGGACGGCGTGATATAATTCACATATATGACGCTTGGCTAAACAGCATGGCATTGCATAGTTCACATATATAATGCCTTGCAACAAGATGGCATTGCATAATTCACATATATAATGTCTTGCAAAAAGATGGCATTGCATAATTCACATATATGGTAATTAGACACTAAACAGGTGGCATTCACACAAATCATGTCTAAACTAGCAAATGACATAGCAATGCAAGATACCATACGCACGATATGAGCAACATAACCCTGCCAAGTTAGAGCATGCACCTCGGGGGGGGGGGGGGTAGGACTGGTCATCTGTCTCTGAATCCTCCTTTGAGGAGCTATCCGTAACCAGCGAGATCTGCGCTTCGTCAGATAGCATAGTCTGCTCTGAAGACCTTGTTTTCACTCTAGAATTTTCCATCACCGTGTCAAATGGCTGATGCACACGAAGAGTAGTTGAATGTACTAACATTGTTGACAAATGTAATACGTAACGAAAAAAAAAGGATGGCCTGATATAATTCACATATAAGATGACTGGCTAAGCAGGGTGGCATTGCAAAATTCACATATATGATGCCTGGCTAAACAAGATGGCATTGCATCATTCACATAAACGATGAATAAACTAAACAGATGGCATTCACACAAAGCATGTCTAAACTAAGCAGTTGACATATTTGATGTATAAAGTAAGCAATGCAAGGCACCATATGCATGATATAACCAACATCAGCATGCCAAGTTAGAGCGAAGACCTCATGGGGTAAAGAGGAGTGGTCTTCTGCTTCTGAATCCCCCTCAGAACAGTTGTCTTCTTCTTGATTACGATCCGGAATGGGTGGAGGGGGGCTGCCTTTGCGTCCACCATGGAGCGACGTCTGCATGAAATTTTATTGCCACGCAAGGCTCGTCTCTTTTGCTCTACATGTTCAGTTCCATTGTGTACAATAACTGACATGCATAGGAATAAAACATAGTGAGATTATGTAAGGAGTGCATGCACAAATCCAGAGTGATGGTAGCAAACTGTGGATAGACCCAAAACCAATGATAGCAGACAGATAATATCTTTAGTTAAAAAATACAGATAATGGCTCCTTTAATGTTTGTTTGCACCCAACATGAAACTCATAGTAGACACCCGAGATTAACCACATAGTAGACAGATAGTACTGATTGCTACCCCAATATGTACCCCACAACCATTTAAAAACTCAAGTTTCAGCATAAGTTTGGACCTGAGTCGGAGTCTAATAGGTGAACACGACGATAAAGTAGCATGTCATCATATTAAGCGATGCATAACGTAAGCAGACACGGAAGAGTGCGACCTCTCTTGCGGACCCGTGTAGTCCTCAAGGTCATCTGCTCAGTTGATGATGGTAATGCAGTTGTCGTGGCTGCCGGCGGCGGGGAAGAAGATCTGAGGCGGCGAAAGACAGTCTGGAGAGCGGATCCCTGCTGTGGTGAACCCTTCCGTCATTGGAGCAGCTGAGCTGAGTTGGAACACAGCACCGCAGGAGCAGGACAAACCACACAAGGTTTTCTTTGACACATATCTGTAACAGGTAATTGTGTAAGGACTTGTTTGAATTTGAGGATTCTAACAATGCAGGGATAGGAAATAGAAAGGAATAGG
This sequence comes from Aegilops tauschii subsp. strangulata, assembly GCF_002575655.3. NCBI lineage: Eukaryota > Viridiplantae > Streptophyta > Magnoliopsida > Poales > Poaceae > Aegilops > Aegilops tauschii. Next base: position 496,460,986 of record NC_053039.3, read on the forward strand.
ATAGGAATGCACGTGCAAAACAGAGAATTTAAAAACACAGGATTTCTACCAATCTGGGTGTTTGGTTCACAAGAATTGGAAGATCACAGGATGCAAAGAAGCATGGTGTGATTAAGTCAAACCACAAGAAGTGCACAACCTCTTTGGCGAAGCCATGTCGATCTCAGCGTGATTGGGTTGGCCGGTAAGGATGCTCCGGCTGACTTGGCTGTCGAAGGAGGGGAAGAAGATCTTAGGCGTCTGGAGATGGAGCCCGAGGTACTGCTCCACTGTGATGGAGGGTTTCGTCGTTGGAGCAGCTCCGGTGAGTTGTACGACGCCGAGGCTGAAGCAGGACAAGAGAGACAATGTTAACCTGAGTGGAATTCTAATAGCATCTCCAATAGATGACGTAAAATACATAACCACAAAGTGCTAGATGTATACATCAGCCTCTCATCTCTGAACTTAACTGTCGAAACTGAATTTAACTTTCGAAACTGAACTTAACTGTCGAAACTGAATTTTGCTGTCGAAACTGAACGCACTAGAGGTGAGGCTACACGTCAGTCGACTAACTTTTTCATCTCTGGTCAGTCGATTTTGCAGCCGTTGGATACGAAATCAAGGGCATGCAGTTCATCTTCAACCTCCACCCCCCTGAGCCGCCAGCCACCATCGGCCAAACAACCGCCCCCCGCCGCCGGCGGTGCGCCGCCCAGCCCGCCCCGAAAACACTCCCCACCGCCGGTCCGCCGCCGCCCCAGCCATCCCTCTAGGCCCCCCGTGCTGAGCTTTTTCTCCGGCGATCCCCACGCCACCGCCCCACCACCGCCGGTGACCACAGCCCCCACCCTGAACCCTAAGATAGATAGTGGGGTACTTCTCCGGCGAGCCCCCCTCCCCGCTGCGGCTGGTTCTTCCTTAACTCCGGCGAGCCCCCCCACCCCCTGAAAATCGACTGACCCAAAAGTCGATTCAGTCGACTGAAGTGTAGCTAAATCGGAGTAGCATCGCAAGCAAGAGCAAGAGCGAGAGCAGCAGCGCGAGCAAGAGCAAGAGCAAGAGCAGACCAGGCAGGGGACCGAGAGCAAGAGCAGAGCAGCAGCGCGAGCGAGAGCTAAAGCAGCAGCAACTCCTACTGATGTGGACGTCGCCGCCGAGGGAGCGACACCGTGGAGGAAGTGGCCGGCAACGCCGCGATGGATGGAGCCGCGCCATGTCGGCTCGGAACCGAGCGCCAGCAGCACCGTGAGATCGAATCAAGAAGAAAATGCGGCGATTAGTCTACAACCTCTTTGGTGGCACCAATTAGGCCGCAGCTTCATCCGAGGAAACGGTGATGCTGATGCTCTTCCGATGGTGCAGGTGAAGACGACGGTATGGGAATGGAGCAGCCGCGATAGACGAGGCGATCGTCGGAGCAGCTCTTTGGAGGTGGAGGACGGGGCGGCTGAACCGGCGGGACGACGAGATGGACGACGGATCCTCATCCGGGGAGGTGGACGAGGGATGTCGAGCTGTTGCGGTGGGCGACGTCGTCGGGGAAGAGGCTCCGGCTGGGCAGCGGTGAGGTGGCGGAGGGAGGAGGGTGGGGTTTCCCGGCTGGAGCGGAGAGGTTATGGCGGCCTGGGATTTCGAATGGCAAAAAGGAGGCGATGGGAGGGGGTGAACCATGACTTAGGGACGTGCTTGTCCAAAATGTAGGGTGTGTTACAAAAGTACCCCGCACCGATTTGAACTAGCGGCCCTTTCGGCTCAGGGTTAGAAGGGGGATTTCGCGTGTCGGGATTTGGCAGCTAGAGGGAGTTTTCGCGCGCGTTGTAATTTCGGGATAGCAAGGCGCGGGTTGTGAAGGCGCCAGTTTTGGGAGCACGATATCTGAATTTTCGGGATATAACAAGGCGCGGGTTGAATTTTAGGGACAAGCCTAACATGTAATATTGTACTTGTACGTACCAAATCAATTCGCACTTCCCTCAACAAAAAAGAAAACGAAAAAAATAAAACTATTCACACCACACAAAGAGAGAGTCTTGCCCCGTTTTACTATAAAAATGCTATTTAAAGCTACTCATACCAACAATTTAGTGCAATTAAATGCTATTCGGTAGTATGAATCCATGTTATGTCCAATTAATTTTTTTCGCTTGCTGTATAATGCATGTAACCTACTCATACCAACATTTTAGTGCATTCCAAATGTCTATACTACCGCTGCAATTCGAACTGAATTTGAATTCGTTTCTCTATTTCAATAACAAATCTACAATCATGATTGTTGCCAACTTCAACCATCATTCGTGTATTACCTTAATAACACACCACATGATTACTATAGAGATAGATATGAACTATGTGTACTACATGAACTCGAATTCTATTTTTTGAATACACTTGATGTTGATTCCAAACGATAGTACATTTGATGTACTAACTATATATTCATAATCTAAACCATGTTCCATACGTGTACACCGTGTTTATCACACATAGTATAGTGCCCCACCCCCTACATTATGACAAGTATTTAGACCTTAGCTGCAAAAGCCACACATTAGCCCAAATTATGATCAATGTTCTATATGTTATACGTAGTACTAGCAAGATGCCCATGCGTTCCACGGAACATCAACATGATCAAGGGGAGGCCTAATTTGCAAATATGGAGAGGGGTGTGGGTATCTTTTTTCAAAATTGCCATAGTTTCCTTCCTATCCGTCAGATATAAATCGGACGGCCTATATTGCAGGATGGCACCATCATCAACAACTCCATTGAGTAGAGATAAAATATATTATATGTAGTATAACATGTTCATAACCACACCATGTGTATCACCGTTATATATATTCACACATGCGTGGGTTTAGAACACTATGATAAATTCTTCAAATATCCGAATTCGCTTTTTATAATGAAGTATGATCTCTGTTCGTCTTTTACACCCACACAATCCTCTTATCTTTGTAGCTAGCTAGCGCTAACTTTCTCTCGTGCATGCAGACGCCCGCATCCCTCTAACCCTCCATCAGCATTCTCTAGCTCCATCGCGCAAATTCGTCTTTTCACTTTAGGTCGTTCACCCACGGTGTGTGTAGGCCCCCCCAGCTCCTTCTTTACGGCACGCATCGACCGATATGCCTCTCTAGCCAGGTGTGCCTAGCACAAACACAAGCTTCCCCTCTTCTCTTATCACCGTCCATGCCTCACTCCCACCACTCTTTTCATCGATCTCGTACTTGCACACTCCTTCCCCCTTGATATAGTATGACTCTCGCACCACCTCCTAGATGCATCCCTCTCTCTCTATCCTTCTCCACGTGCCTCATTTGCTTCTAACACACACATGCATGTATACCGATCGATCTCCCAACATATACCTAGGTCGACTTTAACTATTCCCCCCCATCGATCGACGTACCTCACAAGTTATGTCTCTCCTTTCTCTGACAAAGGACGATTGATCTTCCTATGTAGTTATGTCTGCTTACCACAGCCATATCGCCCCCCCTCATCATTCGTGCATGCCTCCTGACCCGTCTCTCACACGCATGTGCACGGACAGGCAGCCATCCCCTCTCTTATTGATATTGCAGGCGTGCCCTCCGGTTGTCTAGCAAGCCTATCCCACCATTTGTTAGAAGCAACTCCACTACCACCCCCTCCAACACTCTAGCTCTGTCTCTCTCCCAACCTTATTACTCCCCTACACATATGCATGGATGCCGATCGATCTCCCTTAATACATGAGGTAGATCGATCTCCCTTAATACATGAGGGAGGCCTCTCTCCTCCTCCACACATATACCAGCCATTGTACCTCTATAGTTAATTAGGCCTCCCTCCCCCCCACCACACACCGATAGTCGAGCGCTGTAGGTAGGTATCCATGCCACAGAGACAAACCGCACATGTCCCCTCTCTCGTTCTGGTAGGCCAGCCACTCTATATCTTTGACATGGGCACACACAAATTCGATGGCACTCTTTATCGACCGCGCGCACACACACACACACACATCATCCCTCTCTTCGATTCTATGGACACCTCAAGTCGATGATACCTCCACTCTCTTCTCGTGGATCGCCCCCTCTATATATATGATATATCCAGGACTCTATTTCACACACATTGCATATGTTACATTTTTTGATTGACCCCCCCTAAAAAAACTCTCACGAACCCACACACTATATCTCTCTACGTTTGTATCTCTCTCACACAACCCCACGTAGGTGGTGTACCTATACATGAAGAGAATAGGTGCACCGTGCACGTACTCACGCTTCGTGCCCAGCCACACCCGCGTGGGTACACGGTGGAGCTCATTTCTGTACGAAATGGCAGCCCACGTGCTAATTTGAACGCGTGTAGCGGTTGTTTACCTACGGAGGTCGTGTACCACGCGTGCACGAAACAAAGTTCGACTTGATGCGTTGACGCGTTATTTTTAAATAAATTTATATCGCTCAATGGCACGTACACAGAATATAAACCGATTTTTATGGAGAAAAAGGTAGTCCGCTCCACTATATACAATGGAGCCTCCCTGCCTGGTTTGTCTCTCTTCAGACTATCTCACACAAGGCTGCGGTGGCCTCTCTCTCTCTCTCTCACCGTTGGTCACTAATCCGGCTGCATCCCATCTGCCGGCGGAAAGGGAGGGCGTGCATTGTTTCTCCGCTCGACGGCGCCGAGGCAGCACGTCCTGATCTGCGGTACACACCGTTCTCTCTGAACAAGCTTCGGCGCGGTAGGGCCTACGCTACCTGCTCACTGCCACAGTATGGGCAGATTCCGCCCGCCGTCGCTCACCTAGTTACATCCCGACGACCTCTAGGTATCCCCTCCAGCCTTGCTCCACTGCCCGTCTTCCCACGTCGCTGCATGTGGATCTTCCATAGTTCTTTGCACAAAACGTAGCTCGTCCGGCATACTTTCCATATTGCAATCTCGTCCTCACACCGTTTTAGACAAACACAACCGTGTTGTTATCTTCCCTTAGGACAAGGAATATGCTTCTTTTTTGTCATCGCAAATGTCATCAACAATATTTGTCTTTTTACAAATTTCAAATGGGCATATTTTAGAGTGTAGATTCACTCATTTTGCTTTGTATGTGTACTCCCTCCGTTCCTAAATATTTGTCTTTCTAGAGATTTCAACAAGTGACTACATACGGAGCAAAATGAGTGAATCTACACTCTAATATATGTCTATATACATCCGTATGTAGTAGTCCATTTGAATCTCTAAAAAGACAAATATTTGAGTAGTCACTCGTTGAAATCTCTAGAAAGACAAATACTCCGGAGTATATTTAAGAACCGAGGGGGTAGTGCACAGCCGCATGGGAGACTCAGACCGGTCGTTGCACCGCATTAATAGTGAGTAATGAGCAGTCAAATCATAAGCCCCACCTTTCCCACTGTAAGTTGCTCGGAAGAAGCAACCATCAATACACTCTTCTTTGAATCCGCTCATACTACTCCATCCGTCACTATTTATAGAGCGCGCTTCAGAAAAAGAGAAAATCTCTGGGACCAAGGCGACTAGCGATCGGCCTAAAAAATAGCATTGGTAGTTATAGCATGGCGTCTATTACTAGAGGAAATAATGCGTACACACATGCATGCAATGCTTCCACCCCGGGTAGACACATGCATGCACTTACTCCACTCTGTAGTACTACATCGAGAGAAAATTGCGGTTACGACGCCCTAATTAATTGAGCATTAAACCAAACGCGTCTAAAGTCTCTCTGGTGGTGGAAATGCATTGAGAGAAATGCATCATAGTGAAGCGCGCCCTGTAAACTGTGACGGAGGGAGGAGTAGTATGAAGGTGCAAAACCAAGTACGCGTATGGCCAGTCGGTCAACGCACCTCCTGTTGGCATATCACTGACATGTGGGACCGGAGTGTGAGCAAACCGATCTGAATTGACGGCAAAATGGCCAACCCGCCATTCCTTGAGAGAGACGAGGAGCGAGAACACACAGACGGGCTCGCACGGAGGCCAAGATATATTCGAGCATGGTTGATCGATATCATCATTACATGTTGGGCTGCCGTTTTCCGCCCTTCTCCGGAATAAATGTGTACTTTATCAAAGATTAAGAAAAATAAGAGTACAGAGGCTCCACCATGCGGTTCTAGTAGTATTACTACTCGTACTACTAAACCTTGCGCTTGGCTCTTCGCCTCTTCGTGAAGTCGAACAATGATGGTACTCCACATGTTCGGTACTACAGTGTATGCCTCTGGCAATCTGACACCGAATGAACTGATGCGTGTCCACCGCCTGGGCGAGGGTTCGTTGCATTAGTCAAAAGGGGTAAGCGAGCTTCACCTTGTCCTGCAAGCTTCTCCTCATTCTGCGAGTTGACGGGACACACCAACAAGTAGTGCTAGTCCATACTCCCTCCTTTCCGGTTAATATGGCTTAATCTTTTTTGCGGGTAAATGAGAGAGCTTTATTCATATATAAGCATTCTTAGGACGATCAGCCAAGACACTGGTCACTAGGAAGCGAGGTACCCCGCAAAAAAAGAAGTAGGAAGCAAGGTGTTTCATCAAGCCAGCTCTCGGCCACATTCAAAGTGCAGCAAGCACGGTTCGCACAAAGATGCGCCGCAAGGTTTGCTGACCTGTGTACATGCTGAATAACAAAAAAGAGAGGAAATATTACCGAGTGCTCCTATTTGTAACAGGATATGAGCCAGAATTAAGCGAGAATTGTGGCGAGTGTTCCATGCAATCAACTTCCATTATCACATGCGAGAACCCTCGAAGAGAATCAAATGTGTTGAAGATTGCTTTATCACATTTTAAAAATATAGCAGACGCTCCTCCATCCGGTTCCTAGTACTAGTATAGTACCTCTATAGACTATAGTAGTAGTACTAGTAAACTTTGCGGTTGGTTGTTCGCCTCTTCGGGAAGTGCAACAATAATAGTACTAGTATAGTGTATGCTTCTGGCAATCTGACACCGAATTAACTGTTGCACGTCCACCGCCTGAGCGAAGGACAGCTTGCATTAGTCAAAAGTTTCTCCTTGTCCTGCAAGCCACCGCGCGCAAGCTTCTCCTGTCCTGCAAGCTTCTCCTCGTTCGGCAAGTTGACGGGACACAACAAAGTAATGCTAGTCCATACTGCCTCCTCTCCGGTTAATATGGCTTAATTTCAAACGAGATAAATACGCTGTCTGTCACTGTATATTTGTAAGTGTACGGTCAGTGGACTTCATAATACGCTCATTGCGCTTAATATATACATTTTCCGGTGTTTATACGGCAACTAGCTCACCCTGGCTGAGTATGTGTGTGTATGCACGTGTAGGTTGAGCACTTGAGCGTGACCGTGTGTGTTCCGTCGTGTGCTCGAACATGCATGTATTAGGGCATCGCGCGCGTTTTTGCGTCCATGTGTACGTGTGACTGTTGCATACACGTAGGGGGAGTACGTGTAGGGGCCACTAAAGGAGCAGTCAAATCACACAGTAAGTTAGTCAGAAGAAGCAACCATCATTTCACTCTTCAATGACACGTACGCAATATAAAATGGTTGATATGGCGAGAAAAAGAAAACCAATATATATACACTAGCAGGAGCCTAAGCTACAAGCCTGCTTGCTTGGGTTGCTCTCTTCACAAGCATAGAACGATGGTGGCCACACCGCTGGTCACATATCCGGCCTGATCCCGCAGCTGGGGGAAGGGAACAATGTTCTGCGTAGACGCGGTCGACATCAGCGAGGGAGAAAATCCACAGTCGGTGCGTCCCAATCGGAGGTCACTGCAGTATGGGCCGATGTCGCGTCCCAACCGCCCTTCTAGCTACAGCCCGACGTCCGTTTCGAAAATATTAGTGCATGTCAACAAAAATTATTCTAGTATCGCTATCCCGTTTCGAAAAAAAGCATATAAGCTGTTACTTCTTACCCAAAGGATCTTTATATCCAATAGACACAAAATATCCATTCGACTGTTCAAAATTACTTTCACTACTGATCTGATGTCGAGGTAATTGCTGCATCGCCACCAAAACCCACCATCTCTTAAGCTAAAGTAGATCGAGCTAACCCCTATATTAGCACATTACTAAGATAAACAGAAGGCATTGTAGAATCATTTAGGACGTGAGCTTGTCAATCAGAATGTGGAGGGACACCAGCTTAGCCCCGGCCAGCAGCTTGGGCGAAACTGTGAAGAAGGTCAGCTCCTACATGGCGACGTCGCCGTGATCCCTGCTGCTTGTCACCTCCATTTCCACCTTGACGGCGTCGGTCCTGCCTTTGGGCTCCCCCGGCGGGCCGTTCGCCCACAGCTTGGCCACGTAGTGCGGCAGTGGGACGCCCCCGCTCTGATGTAGGCGACCGACACGGTGATAGGCGAGCACGCCGCCGACCAAGAAAAACGCGCGGCCGTCCTCCTCCGCGAACAACAAGAGCCGTGGCTCCGACAGTGGCACTTGCAGCTGGAGCGCCTTGCCGTACTAGATCATGTGCATGGGCATGGGATGCACGGTGCTGATGTGGTGGGAGAGCCACGACGGCGGGTCTTCGTAGCCGCAGACGGGCACGGGGCATTTGCAGGGCGCGAGCGGACACACGCTCTAGTGATCGGCGAGCTTGTGGTAAGTGACATAGAGCCCACATCCTTCGTGCGGGCACTCCACCCTCACCGAGGAGAGGACGACATCCACCGCCGTGTTCCACACGTCGAAGCCACCGCCGCGCTCGCACTTCTGGCACTGCCGCTGGTTCCCGGGGCGCTCGATGCGGCAGTCCGCGCAAGCCAGGTGCCCTCCCTTGCACTGCACAAATCAATCGAACAACACATCAATCAAGAAACCTACACCTTGCTCGATCAGCCGAACGGACGAGGTGTATTCGAACCTCATACACTGGAGGCTTCAAGGGGCGGAGGCACAAGGGGCAGTGGAGCAAGGTGAGGTCCATCGAGAAGAGAGCTCCATCGTCGGGTCTTGTTCCGTCTACATGATCTCGCCCTCCTCGTGCACAACCATCTCTCGCTTTATTAGGGTCGGGGCATTACAAAGCTTTACCGTCACATATTCATACTACTTCAAGGTGCATTAAATCAACACATGCAAGTATCAAAAGGAGAGTCACGGCATGCATGCATGCATTGTAATTAATGCATCGGTAAACGCAAATTATTGAAATATATCGAGTGCAGTGCTTTGATGTGTCGCGTCAACTCGTACAAGACCGAGAAGTTTGATTACTACAACGCCCTCTCGCCTTAACTGCACCTGCCTTTGGCTGCATGACAGGTGGGCCACCGACCTGTTGGGCCCACCTGTCATGGACGCAAAGGCAGGAGCAGTAAGTCAATGAAGCTGCGTCCCTCCCTCGCCCATGAGCGTGGTGGCTGGCAGGACTAGGAGAAGCTTTCATTCGCTACACGCTCTCCCTCCCGTACGCGGTGGACATGCAGCAGTTCAATCGGTGTCAGATGGCCAGAAGCATACTATAGTACTCCTCCACTGCAGTAGTACTCCATCATTTTGTTCGACTTCCCGAAGAGGCGAAGAGCCAAGTGCAGCCTGGACGCTCGTGTGGCAGTTTCATGTGTAGAGTAGTCTAGGATAGCATGTACCGTGCTAGTAAGCTTAAAATCGTTGGGGTCGGCTCCATGCTATATTTTTTTGATTAAAATTATCTTTTGGCCCTACCTGTCATCCTGGTGATTCTAGTTTGCACGCTCATCTGGTCAAGACAGGAATATATATTTTAATTTGTGGTGGGGTAAATGTTAGAGGTTGCAGCAAATGGAGTATTGTACACTGCGGGTCTTTCAGCCAAGTTTAGAGGCAACCATGTGGGGCCAGTGCTATGATGTGTCGTGTCAACTCGTACAACGAGGAGAAGCTTGATTTTACTACTACATGCCTTCTTCCTCGCCCATGCGCGCGGTGGCTCGCAGACGAGGACAGGCTTTTGCTTATATAGTACTACAACAAGCTATCCCTCCCGCTCGTGGTGGACGGACATGCAGCAGTGGATTCGATACTGTAGAAGCAGTAGTAGTAACATCATTGTCCGTCTTCTCGAAGAGGCGAAGAGCCAAGTGCAACCCGAACATGGCAGTTGCGAACCATGGAGCACGCATATAGCCAGGCTCTTGCATGAGACAAAATTGCTATGTGAGCCCACTATTGTAGTAAGTACTTGCTAGTATAGCCCTGTAAACTAGAAAGGAGTATTTGCCTTTCTAGAGATTTCAACAAGTGACTAGACTACACCGAGACGGAGTACATATGGAGCAAAATGAGTGAATCTACACCGTAAATAAATACGTAGTTCTCTCGTTTTCCTCTCGGCCTTGGTCGCGGTGCACAATATTGAGTATACTACTACTATCATCTTGAAATTTATGAAGTCACCATAGGCACCTCGTCGTCGACGAGAACGTCTCCTGACACGCGATAGACGCGAGCGGCAGTCGCCTCCATAGGTGCTTGAATGCCAAAGAGGGAGAGGGTAGCGGTTCCCGAGATGTTGAACGGTCAATGATGCATCCTCAAATTACTCTACATGCAGAGGGAATTAATTGGAGAAGCAGAATAGAGCCAGCACAATGTGAATGCAACAGAGTTTGGATTCTCATATAAAGGCGCCCCACCACTCCAATCCATCTACTCCTTAGTCTCTGCGCAACACTTCTCACTCCAATCCAAGACCAAGTGACTAGAAGCCAGAAGCACCTATGGAGGCGATGGACGCGAGCAGCATCGGCTGTGCCAAATCATCCAAGGCGCCGGCCTGTGGCCCCGCACCGCGCAGCGTTTCTAGACGGTGCTGGCGACCGACGGTGTCGTAGCCCTCGCCGATGCCGGCTTCGCCTCTCGCATGGACGACATGATGATCAACTCCATCCGCAAGTTCGCCGCCGCCAAGAAGCGCGCGGACGACCTTGCCGTACTGCTCCAGCCCACGCGCCCAGGCTCCTCATTGCCTGCCACCCTCATCGGCCTCCATGGTGACGAACTCTTTCAAGCCCTGGTGGCCCTGCAGTTGACGGAGGTCGCGATGAAGAATGTGCACCTCGAGGCCGCGCTCGTGGCGCAGCGCCTCGCCATGCAAGAAACCGTCGACCTGCACATCCACGTCTACGAGGAAATCGTCTACATAGGCCACTACAAGGCCAGCGAGGACAGAAAGACGTTGGCCTTCTTCCAGCGCCTGGAATCTTTGGACGCCATTGTTCAGAAGCACGTCGACCTGGCCACGAAAGCCGCTGCTACTTAGCCGCCGTTCGGTGGGCCGGCGCCCTGAGTCGAGGAGGTGGACGTCGTCGATGGATGCATCTCTTCTTCTTGCCTCCTGTAACCAGCACTGCATCGCCTCGTGGCCTTAATGTTTTATTAGTATAGGAGTATATGGCATTTTTATTCCAGTAGTAACGTTTTCACTGTGAGGTGGGGCCGCAGTTGAGCAAACCGACCATCGGCAAATCCCCACCCTGCCCACCGGGCGTCGGCTGAGTTTCGAATTAGAAGTGAGAAACGAGGGAGAAGAGCTAGCTGTAGCATAGACGCTGTTGTCAGATGGGACTCGCGTTGATAGAATAGGAGTACTGAGCACTCGTACCTCTTTTTTTAGGGAAAAAGCAATCGTATGTCTAGTACTACCACTAGTTGGGTGTGTGTGACCTATACCTGTCATCACTTTAGGTCTCCTTTTCGAACCGCAGCTACGCTTCACCGTACATATTTTTTCACGCATTTATCCTCCTATATGTACTCCTAGGTTATTTCCACGTGCACCCTTTCGCCGACATGTGGGACATAGAGCATCTGGGTCGTAGTGCATGCACGACTCGGAGCATATGCCGGGGTACTTTACATTTCAGACCTCACGAATTACATGCAAACCCCCCGCAGAAGAATAAATAAATAAATGAATTACTACATGAAACCAGATTATTTTCGTAGAAACCGGAGCACGTTCATTAAATTTTGGACATAACACGTTTATAAAAAACTACCGGACCTAAACCAGTCTAAGGGCCTCTTTGATTCGCAGGATACTGAAAACACAGAAATGGGGAAAGTATGATGGCGATGAACCGAGACGAGGAGAACTCTACTAACTCAGTCAGAGGTTAGAGTTAGATTCTAACCCTGAACTAACTCTAAACCAAAGAGGTGTATGGATGGTAGGGTTAGATTGACAATAAATGTTCTTTCTCAATCACTGCGCAACACTGCTCACTCCAATCCAAGACCAAGTGACCAGAAGCCAGAAGCACCTATGAAGGCGATGGTCGCGAGCGGCAGTCGGCTGTGCCAAATCATCCAAGGCGCCGGCCTGCGGCCCCGCACCGCGCAGCGTTTCCAGATGGTGCTGGCGACCGCCGGTGTCGTAGCCCTCGCCGACGCCGGCTTCACCTCTCACATGGACAACATGATGGTCAACTCCATCCGCAAGTTCGCCGCCGTCAAGAAGCGTGTAGCGAAAACTCCTACTAGTCCTGCCAGCAACCACGCTCATGCGCGAGGGAGGGGCGTTGTAGTAATCAAACTTCTCGGTCTTGTACGAGTTGACGCGACACATCAAAGCACTGCACTCGATATAAGTCTTTTTACACATTTCAAATGGACTACTACATACGGATGTATGTAGACATATTTTGCTTCGTATGTAGTCACTTGTTGCAATCTCTAAAAAGACTTATATTTGGAAACGGAGGGAGTACAACGCATGCATGCATGCCGTGACCTCCCTTTTGATACTTGCATGTGTTGATTTGATGCACCTTGCCAAATTTTGACTATAAATTTAACTAACCAAATTTTCATGCATGTCACAAAAAATTACGGGGCTGTTTGGATTGTGACTATGTTTGTCTTATGTTGCCACATTATTTTTCCCACACTTGCCACACTTGCCTAACTTGAGTTGCTCAAATTGTTAGACACACTTTGGCTTGCCTAAGGGAATCTTGCCACACTTTTTCTGTCTATGACATGTGGGGTTCACTGCTAATAAAAAAATTCTTGTCTTAGGTGTGGCGATTAAAAAAAGACTTATATTTAGGAACGGAGGGAGTAGAAAATATAAATAATAATGCATGTTGGGACAACCCACGTTTCCGATAATTTTAGCCGTGGGCTTGTTCACAATTTTTATGAGGGGGTGGTTGTTCATTTAATGGAGGGACTTGTACCAGACTTGAACGATACAAAGTGTGACCTGGCACCCTAAAAAAAGTGCGACCTGGCACACCGTAACACCACTTGTAACAAGCGGGTAGCTATCTCAAAAAACAATCAACAACTAAAAAAACAGCGACCTAGCACGTAGTACACAATTTTAAACGATTGTTTTGATGGAGAGAAAAAGGAAAACTACCCCACTACGTATATATAGGCTGGAGCCTCCGCGCTTGCTTGCTAGGGTTGCTCTATTCACACACTCTCATCCTCTCCAGATCTAAACAAGATAGGGGTGGTAACACTGTCTTTCTCCCTTCAAAAAACACTGTCTTTCTATCCTCACCGCTGGTTACAGATCCGGACGTATCCCCCTCGGCCGGTGAAGGGGAGGAGGGGCAGCATTTAGGCCGTCGTCGACAGCGAGGGAGGAGACCCACTGCCGGCCGCACCGTTATCTCTGGCCGAGCACCGGCGTGAGAGGTCCTCCGATCCCTTCGTTGTTGCCCTAGTGGGCGGTTCCGGCCTCCCGCCGCCCACCTATCCACATCCCGACGACCTTCAGGTATATCTTCCTTCAAAACCTCCTTAGCTCTACTTCCCCATCTCGCTACGTCGCTGCATGTGCATCATTTTCTACCTCTCAGCCCCTCTCGATCGGATGGTCCAACGTCACCTATTTTTTTCTTCTATTGTTAGAGGTAAAGCTACTTCATGGAGTCGAATCTTGTACTTGGTTCAAACAAGAAATAAAGTGGGGGAATTTAGTATGTAGTACATCGGACTTGGTACAAACAGGAAGGAAAGGGGGTGAAAGTAGTACAGACTGGTCATCCAACCGGTCTCTTGGTCGAAAAGGGAAATATAGGGGTAACGTTGTACACAGTGGTATGACCAGGACTAGATTTGCTATCCACACATAGGAGTAGGTGGCTAGAGTGAACAAAAGTGGGACCAACCCAGATATGTTTCTTGGATGTTTGTTTCTCGGAGCAACAAACTATGAATCACCACTTTATGCCCCTGTTTAGGTACATGGTGCTGGACTGCTGGTGCACCCACTGTCCCATGCCCTTATACCAAATATTTAGCTGTTCTTAATCTAATGCCCCTGGTAAAAATGAAGCCATGCCACTGTTATAAGCCATGACAAGTTTAGCCAAATGTTTTTGCCTGTAATTGTTTGAGACTCTAACTGTTTCCTCTGTAGCTTTTTGTGCAAACAGGGATAGCCATTTCACCTGGTTGCTGTTGTGATCTTTTGGTGCACTGCACAAAACTCTTCTTAAAAGAAGTGACTTTTGTGCTGTTTAACTGGAATGTCAGAATGGAACAGTTGGTTCATTTCGGTGGAACTGCACAAAGGGAGATCTGTGTTCCAATCCTCATCATCCATATTGGCACCATAACCTTCCTTTAGGTAAGAATGATATTTAATGCATGTGTTCATCTATGTTTTGCGACTGCCATGAGAAAATAATGCTATTTTTACTAGTACACTTGTACTCCCTCACTGACAAAACCAATTCTGAAATAGAAGGCCAATCATGTACTTGGTTTCACCAACTGGTGAGGAGACTGAGAAACGGAGCATGAAGAGGAAGAAGAAGAAGAGTAAACAGTGCCAAGGCGATCTTGCTGAAGCCAGAGGCCTCAGTCGAGGCCATTCAAGGGCTCCGGCAACGACTACCTTACATGTGAGACGATCCTCCAGGGAGCCCTTCCACTTCTGTTGTCTCACTTAATTAATTAGGAGTACTTAAGTACCACTAATTTATTGCTGCCTAATTTTCCTGTCGGAGTTAAACAAATCTTTAGTAGCACCCTATGCTGAATCATGTACGTATGTATGTTTGTCTATGAGGTGAACCATGTAGTGGAGCAGGGAGGGAATGCTAACTTTACCCATTAAGATAATGAGGGTGCTTCTATTTGTTAGTGTATGTTTCATCAACTAGTCCCACTATTACAGTAATCTCACTCTCTCAATATATGTGCCAACAGGGATGCTCGATTTTGGTGGAACTGCACAAAAACTTTGGGTGCTTCATTGCCTCGATAGCTTCCTTCCTTTCCTGTTAGTCGCTAATCTCAGCTTGCATTCTTCCTTTGCTGTCAGTCGCTTGGCTTATCTCGGCTTCCAGTCAAAGGAAATAGTAATTGATATGCTACCTCACACAGGTTGGTACTGGTCTTTATCCTGATTATTGTGCTTGTCATATGTATTGGTAATTTGGTATTGTGCTACTGTTTGCCGATTTCATAAAGGAGTAACTTGGAGCCTGAACTCGCAGGCAAATCATTACATCGGGTGATTTCAGTAGAACTGCACAAAAAGATCAGATGGACATGTACTGATGCTGCTGCTATGTACTCCAAAGTTCACTCAGACAAGCATCGATGTTGACAAGAAGAAGTGCCTATATTCATTCGAGTATCAACCAGCGTCAACCAATTGTCAAACTCCAAGTATTAGGAGAGTGAACGCCAAAAATATTGCTTGGCGCATAGCCCAGAAAAATGCAGTCCAGTCTTTGGTCCCAACTTGTGCCTTTTGGTTATCTGCACATATGGTAGCGAACTGTATGGCATGGAGTCTAAAGATTCCAGAAAAGTTGGTTGACGCATATATTCATCTGGCACTTAATCAGTCTGCACGCCAGGGATGCTCCATTTCAGTTGAACTGCACAAAAAATTTGGGTGGTTCATTTTCTCAACCGCCTCCTTTCTCGTCTGCAATGTAGAATTTTGGCGAGATACAGGACCAAGATGAGCCAGTAAGCTAGTTGGATGAAAGTAATGGCCAAGTTGCTCAAACCTCCCTCGGCACGAGGCCACTATTTGAGGATAAACCTAGAAGCAAAGATCAGATTGTCTGTGCTGCCTCTTATGTACTCGAAAGTTTACTCGTAGAAGCATTAATTTTAGCAAGAAGTACCTCCGACTAAACACCATTTACCAGTATGCAATGTAGAATTTTGGCGAGCTACAGGACCAAGATGAGCCAGTAAACTAGTTGGATGAAAGTAGTGGCCAAGTTGCTCAAATCTCCCTCGGCGCGAGGCCACTATTTGAGGATAAACCTACAAGCAAAGTTCAGATTGTCTGTGCTGCCTCTTATGTACTCGAAAGTTTACTCGTAGAAGCATTAATTTTAGCAAGAAGTACCTCCGACTGAACACCATTTACCAGTCTGCAATGTAGACTCTTGGCGTGCTACAGGACCAAGATGAGCCAGTAAACTAGTTGGATGAAAGTAGTGGCCAAGTTGCTCAAACCTCCCTCGGCACGAGGCCACTATTTGAGGATAAACCTACAAGCAAAGTTCAGATTGTCTGTGCTGCCTCTTATGTACTCGAAAGTTTACTCGTAGAAGCATTAATTTTAGCAAGAAGTACCTCCGACTGAACACCATTTACCAGTCTGTACCCTAGGTAATTAAAGTTCGTCCATGGATCATATTGGCTGTGATCTCAATCATTTGGATGCATAAACATACTGAACATGTGTATATCTGAATCTTTTTGTGAATTATCTATGAATATTGTTGTGTGATCTATCAATCATTTGGATCCATAGACATGCTGAACTTGTGTATATATGAATCTTTTGAGTTGTTCATAGTGAATGTTGGCTATGAAAATGAACGTGTCCTGTGAACCTGAGTTTGATACGAATGTTTACCTTGTCTGTTGTGCTTGTGTGTGAACTTGTTAGTATGCCTACTGTGGGGTATGTGATGTGTGGGTGTCAACGACACACCTT
This sequence comes from Aegilops tauschii subsp. strangulata, assembly GCF_002575655.3. Taxonomy (NCBI): domain Eukaryota; kingdom Viridiplantae; phylum Streptophyta; class Magnoliopsida; order Poales; family Poaceae; genus Aegilops; species Aegilops tauschii. Next base: position 496,477,920 of record NC_053039.3, read on the forward strand.
CTTCCCGAGAAGAATTGCACCTGCTTTGTTAGGGTAGCAACAGCGCATCAGCTCTTTTTAATCTTTTTGCTCTGTCTTGCCCCCTCCCCCGCTCAACCCCTGCCATAATGTTTTCGGCCTCAAAACAAACATAGTACTGCGTTGTTTTTGGGGCTTGATGAAAAATTGAGTGCTGGTTTCTGTAGGTTGGCCCGCCCAGCAAATGGGCTGCTGGTCCACCACGGACTGGGAGGCCAAAAATACAAGTTGTATGGTGCAGAGGCAAGTAAAAAAATGCCATCGAGAGCCATCCACTGCAGAAAAAAAAATCTCTCCTGATGTGCTTCTTCAGTCGTGCCGCCGGCCCCCTCTATAATCCAGTTCGCTCGGGGATCTGGTATCATTTTTTTCCAGAGGGCGAACAAGTATCAGCTAGGCCTAGGTTTTGTATTTTAACATGCGTAGCCCACGACATATGGGTGACAGTGGTTTCAACTTATTTTTTGAGGTCCATACCGGCCTATGGGCTTTTTCTTAAAGATCGGCAGCCCAATGTATTTTTAACCACATTATGTATATTTATATTATTACTATTATCTTATATTTTATAGAGACTTATATATACATTATGAAAACATCCCACGTGTTATTAACTTATAAAAGTAAATGTTTAACCGAAGTTGGCAAGGAAAATCCTGGTTGTTTTTGACTCATAGGCAAGGAAAATCCTTGTGATTGCGTACAAAAGCTTGCGAAGATTTTAAGGACCAATGTAATAATAACGCGCTCATTTTTATTTTGAGCAATAACTCGCTAATTTGTTAATTATGTATATAAAAAATGTGCCTCTCCGGTTTATTTTTGATATTAATTGCTCCTCCTAACATAACATTATATATATAACGAGCACAGCTAATTCGTGTATTTGAAGGAAGTGCAAATGGGCTGGGATTTCTTAGATAATATAAATGGGCCGCATTGACGCGAAATTATTTGTTCACCCAGCCCAGCAAATGGACTGTACATTCTAGAAAACATGGGTTAAATATATGCCACATTTTTGCAGGCTGACATGTGGGCCAATAGGTCGAAGCATACGCAGGGCGTTGTCAACTTGGTCGGCATGCACCTTCAATCTCTCGTCTTCTTCCTCCAGTGTCGCCGGGACCGCTTGGTCCGGCCTCCGGCGGCTAGCGGCTCTGCTTAGCATGCATCGCTGCGAAGCGCTACCCCACCGCCGGCCAGGCTATCCCTCCACCCCTCCACACCTCCTGTTATTCTCCACCGACTGCAGCCCCACGCCGCACCAGAACCAGTTATAACCCTTCTCCTCCACTCAATCTGTGACTCCACTGTCGCGCCTTCCCATCTCCGAGTCGTTCCCGTCCGGGGCCTCGCCGTCGTCCACCGCCTTGCTGCGCTCGGTGCGGCGTGGTCAACAAACGAGAGTCATCGGAAGAGGACTGTACGTAGAGAGCCTGACGGCTGGGGCCCATGAGATCCATGGTCGCACGCAAGGAAAGTTCCTCCTTATTAAGCTGAAAAAATGTTTCCTCCACCTGACAGCTGGGACCCACCGGCTGTATCTTTGCACGGAAGGAAGTGCCTCCTTGTTATGCGAAAAAATTGTTCCTCCCGTTGACAGCTGGGACCCGTCAGATTTGGTGGCTGACTTGTTGGCCTACTAAGCGGACGTGTACGCAGGGCTTGTCAACTTAATCAACAAATGATTCTAGCAGCTGGACCGTTGGATGTTAATCCAATAGCCGTGCTCCTTCTTCAACCTCTGTTCTTGCTCCTGTCTCCCGTGGGCGGCACCGCGGCTGTGCTGCCGCGCACCCGAACCAGTCAAGTTTCCCACTCCTCTCCATCTGCGACTCCACTGCCCCGTCTTCCCCATCTCCGGGTTGTTCCAGTCTGGGGCCTCGCCGTCGTCCATCGGCCTTTGGTGCGCTCTGCACGGTATGGTCAACGTGGTCAACAACCGAAAGTCATCGGAACATGACTGTACGTGAGAGGCTGACAGTGGGGACGCACCACGCCCATGGATGCAACGGAACGCGGCGTGGTCAATGTGGTCAAGGAACGACTTCCATCGGAAGTGTACTGTACGTGGAGAGGCTGACAGCTGGGTCCACAGCCGCAGCAAAGAAGTGCCTCCTTATTACGCGGAAAATAATGATTCCTCCACCTAACAGCAGGGACCCACCGAACGGGCCACCGTATTTTGCGAAAAAAATGTTTCCCCCCTGACTGCTGGGACCCACCAGACGGGTCACCGTATTTTGCGAAAAAAAAGTTCCCCCGGCTATCAGCTCGGACCCACCGGAAGTGCCTCCTTATTACGCACAAAAAATGAATACTCCCCCTGCTAGTTGGGGCCCACCTTGGTGGGTGGCTGACTTGTGGCCCTACTAAGTTGACGGGGATGGAGTGCTTTGTCAACTTAGTCAATATGAACGATTCTAGCTCCAGTGACCGTACGATGTCCATCCAACGGCCGTAGTGCTTCTTCAACCTCTGGTCTTCTTGCTCCAGCCGCCCAAAGCAGCGCCGGTCATGCCGCATGCTCCTGCCTCCCATGGCCAGCTGTGCTGCCGCGGAGACCTCACCGCCCCCTACTATTCCCACCGCTGGCCAGGCCCTGCGGCGACGGCAGCCTCACATTGCAGCCAAACCAGTGAACCCTCGTACTCCTCTCCGCGCAGGCTTCCACTGCCGCGTCTTCCCCGGCTCCGCGTCATCCCCTTCCTAGGCCTCGCCATCGTCCACCGCCCTGGTGCTCTTGGCGCGGCATGGTCAACATGGTCAAGGAACGACTTCCATCGGAAGAGTACTGTACGTGGAGAGGCTGACAACTGGGTCCACGGCCGCAGCAAGGAAGTGCCTCCTTATTATGCGCAAAATAATTATTCCTCCACCTGACAGCGGGGACCCACCGGAGGGCCACCGTATTTCGCGAAAAAAAGTTTCCCCCTGACTGCTAGGACCCACCAGCTACATCTTCACATGCAAGGAAGTGCGTCCGGGCAAAAAAAAAACGATTCGCCCCCTGACTGCTCGGACCCACCAGCTACATCTTCGCACGCAAGGAAGTGCCTGACAGTCGGGACCCACCTGGTCGAAGCGTACGTAGCGTTGTCATTCTGGTCGCGAACGTGTACGTACATACTAGTCGATGTAGAGGCGCGCACGTAGCATGTACACGTACGTACAGCGGCCAGGGTGCAAGAAAGTAAATACGACCACATACGTACATATGGGCGGGGTCTCAAACGCCTACTCGCGCGTACGTATGGCCAGGGCTCGTGTACATGGCTGGGTCGGAACGGAGAAACAACGTCGTCGTCGTGTTCATGGGGAGCCAACCAGCTGGGTCGGAACGGAATGCATCGTCGTGTTCATCGGGAGGGCTTGGACGGAACAGCCGATGGAAACGAGGCCTGGCGTACCGCAGAACGGAGGAAACGGCCTTGTGTTCGACCGGCCACGTTTGAAACGGGATCCTGTTCATCGGGAGGGGTCTGGCGTACCGCAAAACGGAGGAAATGGACCTCCTACGGTCGAAACGGGGGTCCTGTTGATCGGGAGGGGTGTGGCGTACCGTAAAACGGAGGAAACGGACTTGTGTTGGAGCGCTACGGTTGAAACGGGGGTCCTGTTCATCGGGAGGGGTGTGGCGTACCGCAAAACGGGACTCCACGGGATACTGTTCATCTCCACCGTCGACCCCCTCCAGCCTCAACGGGCTACTGTTCATCCACCGTCGACCTCCTCCAGCCTCCACCTGCGACTGTTCATCCACGGGCTCCTGTTCATCCAGCCTCCACCGCCCGCTACTCCACCGGCTATTGTTCAACCAGCCCTCTCCACGGGCTCCTGTTCAATCACCCCTCCACGCGCTACTGTTCATCCAGCCCTCCACCGTCTACTGTTCATCCGGCCCTCCACGGGGTGGTCCTGTTCATCCTGCCCTCCACGGGGTCCTGTTCATCCAGCCCCAACCGGCTCGAACGATCGGGGTCCTGTTCATCCACCCCCACCGGGAACTGTTCATCCAAACCCTCCAGCAATGCTCACTGTTCATCCAAAGGCAACGCCACGGGGTCCTGTTCATCCACCCCCACCGGGAACTGTTCATCCAACCCCCCCAGCAACGCTTACTGTTCATCCTGAGGCAGCATCGATCGGCTTCAGTTAGCAGTAGTAGCGAAGGAATCGCTCGATCGGGTTCAGTTAACAGCCATCGATCGATCGCTCGGGTTCAGTAACGCGTAGCCTGTAGTGCAATCGCTCGGGTTCAGTTAGAACCCAACGCCTCGCACCCACGCGCGTGAATGTACGAGAGAAACGCGCATCGCTCGGCCCCGACCACCCACCGTAACCGGGAACACCCCGATATTTTCCTCGCCCTCACTTCTACCATGGTCTTTTCCGTCATGGACGGGCCAAAGAATGTCATGCAGCTGCATCTCCGGCCCGCCCAGGACGAAAAGCCCATTTTCTGTCATGATTTTTTGTCATAGAAGTAGGACCCCACCACATCTATGATGATACCATGTTTTGTCATAATTATTGTCATAGAAGTGTCATAAGTATGACAGAAAAAAATTCGTTCGGCCCAAAATGTCACGGATGTGTCTTTTTTTGTAGTGTATAATGTTTGATTCTTTGACTGTTCACCACCTTCGGATTTGTGCCTTCGAAGTTGTTGATTTTTATGGCACCGGAACGATAGACCTCCTCGATAACGTAAGGACCTTCCCATTTAGATAGGAGTTTTCCTGCAAAGAATTTTAAACGAGAGTTGAGTGGCAACACATAATCACCTACATTAAACTCACGCTTTTGTATCCTTTTGTCATGCCATCTTTTAACTTTTTCTTTAAAGAGTTTGGCATTATCATAGGCTTGAGTTCTCCATTCATCAAGTGAGCTAATGTCAAATAGCCTCTTCTCACCGGCAAGTTTGAAATCATAATTGAGTTCTTTAATGGCCCAATATGCCTTATGTTCTAGTTCGAGAGGTAAGTGACATGCTTTTCCATAAACCATTTTATACGGAGACATGCCCATAGGATTTTTATATGCAGTTCTATAGGCCCACAATGCATCATCAAGTTTCTTGGACCAATTCTTTCCAGATCTATTAATAGTCTTTTGCAAAATTAATTTGAGCTCTCTATTACTCAGTTCTACTTGACCACTAGACTGTGGGTGATATGGAGATGCAATTCTATGATTAATGTCATACTTAGCAAGCATTTTACGAAAGGCACCATGAATAAAATGTGAACCACCATCAGTCATTAAATATCTAGGGACTCCAAACCTCGGAAAAATAACTTCTTTAAGCATCTTAATAGAGGTGTTATGATCAGCACTACTAGTTGGAATAGCTTCTACCCACTTAGTAACATAATCAACAACAACTAAAATATGTGTATACCCATTAGAGGAAGGGAACGGTCCCATATAATCAAAGCCCCAAACATCAAATGGTTCAATAACAAGTGAATAGTTCATAGGCATTTCTTGACGTCTACTAATATTACCGATTCTTTGACATTCATCACAAGACAAGACAAACTTACGGGCATCCTTGAAGAGAGTAGGCCAATAGAAACCGGATTGCTATACCTTATGTGCAGTTCTATCTCCAGCGTGGTGTCCTCCAAAAGCCTCGGAGTGACACTTGCGTAGGATATGTTCATGTTCATGCTCAGGTACACAACATCTAATGACACCATCTACTCCTTTATAAAGGTGTGGGTCATCCCAGAAGTAGTGTCTTAAATCATAGAAAAACTTGTTCTTTTGCTGGTATGTGAAACTAGGTGGTATAAATTTAGCAACAATGTAATTAGCATAATCAGCATACCATGGAGCAGTACGAGAAGCATTTATGACAGCTAATTGTTCATCAGGAAAGCTATCATCAATAGGTAGTGGGTCATCAAGAACATTCTCTAGCCTAGACAAGTTGTCTGCAACGGGGTTCTCAGCTCCCTTTCTATCAATAATATGCAAATCAAATTCTTGTAGTAGGAGAACCCATCTAATGAGTCTAGGTTTAGCATCTTTCTTTTCCATAAGATATTTAATAGCAACATGATCGGTGTGAACAGTTACTTTAGAATCAACAATATAAGGTCTGAACTTATCACAAGCAAATACAACTGTTAAAAATTCTTTTTCAGTAGTAGTATAATTTCTCTGGGCACTGTCTAGAGTTTTACTAGCATATTGGATAACATTTAATTTCTTATCAACTCTTTGTCCTAGAACAGCACGTACGGCATAACCACTAGCATCACACATAATTTCAAAGGGTAAATTCCAATCAGGTGGCTGAACAATAGGTGCAGAAATCAAAGCTTTCTTAAGTATTTCAAATGCTTCTACACAACCATCATCAAAGACAAAAGGAATATCTTTATGTAAGAGATTAGTCAGAGGCCTAGAAATTTTTGAGAAGTCCTTAATGAACCTCCTATAAAAACCGGCATGACCAAGGAAACTTCTTATACCTTTGATGTCCTTAGGACACGGCATCTTTTCAATAGCATCAACTTTGGCTTTATCAACTTCAATACCTCTTTCAGAAATTTTATGCCCCAAGACAATACCTTCATTAACCATAAAGTGGCACTTTTCCCAATTCAAGACAAGATTAGTTTCTTCACATCTCAGCAAAACTCGATCAAGTTTGCTCAAGCAATCATCAAAAGAAGTTCCATATACGGAGAAATCATCCATGAAAACCTCAACAATCTTTTCACAAAAATCAGAGAATATAGCCATCATGCATCTTTGAAAGGTAGCAGGTGCATTACATAAACCAAAAGGCATACGTCTATAAGAAAAGGTACCGAAAGGCCAAGTAAAAGTGGTCTTTTCTTGATCCTCTTTTGACACGGGTATTTGAGAGAAACCAGAATAACCATCTAGAAAGCAAAAATGTGTGTGTTTGGATAATCTTTCTAGCATTTGATCAATAAAAGGTAAAGGGTAATGATCCTTTTTAGTAGCTTTATTTAATTTACGGATATCAATTACCATTCTATAACCTGTAACAATTCTTTGTGGAATCAATTCATCTTTATCATTAGGAACAACGGTAATACCTCCCTTCTTGGGGACACAATGGACATGACTTACCCACTGACTATCAGCAATGGGATAGATTATACCTGCCTCCAGAAGCTTTAGTATTTCTTTTCTTACCACTTCTTTCATCTTAGGATTTAACCGTCGTTGGTGATCAACAACTGGTTTAGCGTCTTTCTCCAATTTTATTTTGTGCTGGCATAAAGTGGGACTAATGCCCTTAAGATCATCAAGAGTATATCCAATAGCAGCACGGTGTTTCTTCAGAGTTTTCAATAATTTCTTTTCTTCATGCTCTGAAAGGTTAGCACTAATAATAACAGGATATATCTTATTTTCATCAAGATAAGCATATTTAAGAGTATCAGGTAGTGGTTTAAGCTCAAACACGGGATCACCCTTGGGTGGAGGAGGATCCCCTAGGATTTGAACAGGCAAGTTGTGTTTCAAAATAGGTCCCTGTTTAAAGAATACTTCATCTATTTCCCTTCTTTCATTCATGAACATATCATTTTCATGGTCGAGCAAATATTGTTCTAAAGGATCATTAGGAGGCACAGCAATAGAAGCAAGACCAATAATTTCATCTTTACTAGGCAATTCCTCATCACGGGGTTGTCTATGAAATTTAGCAAAATTAAACTCATGAGACATATCCCCCAAACCAATAGTAACAACATCCTTTTCGCAGTCTATCCTAGCATTAACAGTATTCAAGAAGGGTCTACCAAATATAATGGGACACAAGTTATCTTGTGGGGAACCAAGAACAAGAAAATCAGTAGGATATTTAACTTTCCCACACAAGACTTCAACATCTCTAACAATCCCAACTGGTGAAATAGTATCTCTATTAGCAAGCTTAATTGTAACGTCAATTTCTTCTATTTCAGCAAGTGCAATACCATGCATAATTTCTTTGTATAAGGAATGAGGTATTGCACTTGCACTAGCCCCCATATCACACAAGCCATGATAACAATGATCTCCTATTTTAACAGAAATAACAGGCATGCCTATAACAGGTCTATGTTTATTTTTAGTATCGGGTCTAGCAATTCTAGCAGCTTCATCACAGAAGTAAATAACATGCCCATCAATATTATCAGCCAATAGATCTTTAACCATAGCAATACTAGGTTCAATTTTAATTTGCTCAGGGGGTTTGGGTGTCCTAATATTACTTTTGTTGACCACAGTTGAAGCTTTAGCATGATCCTTTATTCTAACAGGGAAAGGTGGTTTCTCCATATAAGCAGTAGGAACAATAGGATCATTATAAGTGATAGCCTTTTCTTCAACTTTAATAGGTGCAACTACTTTTACTTCAATGGGAGGATTATATTTAAACCACTTCTCCTTAGGGAGATCAACATGAGTAGGAAATGATTCACAGAAAGAAGCTACTATCTGAGAGTCAAGTCCATATTTAGTGCTAAATTCACGGAAAACATCGGTATCCATAAAAGATTTAACACAATCAAACTTAGGTCTTATACCTGACTCCTTACCTTCGTCGAGGTCCCAATCTTCAGAGTTGCGTTTAATTCTTTCCAATAAATCCCATTTGAATTCAATAGTCTTCATCATAAAAGAACTAGTACAAGAAGTATCGAGCATGGAGCGATTATTGAGAGAAAGTCGAGCATAAAAAAAATTGAATAATAATTTCTCTTGAGAGCTCATGATTGGGGCATGAATATAACATTGACTTAATCCTCCCCCAAGCTTGAGCGATGCTTTCTCCTTCGCGAGGCCAAAAATTATATATATAATTACGATCACGATGAACAAGATGCATAGGATAAAACTTCTGATGAAATTCCAATTTCAATCGGTTGTAGTTCCATGATCCCATATCATCACATAGCCTAAACCATGTTAATGCCTTTCCCTTCAAAGATAAAGGGAAAACCTTCTTCTTGATAACATCCTCGGGCATACCTGCAAGCTTAAATAATCCACAAACTTCATCCACATAGATTAAGTGCAAATCGGGATGCAATGTTCCATCTCCTGTAAAAGGATTAGCTAGTAGTTTCTCTATAATACCCGAAGGAATTTCAAAGTAAACATTTTCAGTAGGTTCAGTAGGTTGAGGAGCAACTCTTTGCTCTACTTGTCGGGGTGAAGATACCCTGAACAAGCCCCTCATAGGATTACTTTCCATAGTAACAAGTGACAGTAAATTTCAGCACACTATATAAATTTTTCCTTACCAAATTCCACCTACCAAAGGCGTTTCACTCCCCGGCAACGGCGCCAGAAAAGAGTCTTGATGACCCACAAGTATAGGGGATCCATCGTAGTCCTTTCGATAAGTAAGAGTGTCGAACCCAACGAGGAGCAGAAGGAAATGACAAGCGGTTTTCAGTAAGGTATTCTCTACAAGCATTGAAATTATCGGTAACAGATAGTTTTGTGATAAGGTAATTTGCAACGGGTAACAAATAACAAGAGTAAATATGTAACATCCCAAATTTTCAATTTGGAATGTTATAGATAGGACATCATATTGCATATCATATTTTATTGCATTCGGTTTTTCGATCCTAGAAAATCCTAAGCAACTCAAGGACCCACAGAGAGAGTTGGGGATTTTACGATTTTCATATTTGAATTTTCTCAAATATTGTAAAGGGGATCATTTTGGTTTTATTATTTTTCTCTCCAAAGATATTTCGTAATTAAAAATATATGAGAGGAGATAATATGACTTCTCCAAAATAAATGAAATATTGGAGGAAAAATGTTAAAATTCAAATAAATAATTTTATTTGGATTTATTGCTATTTTATTTGAATTAGATAAAAAATGCATTTTTTTCCAAAATTGCATTTTAGGCCAAGAAAATGTTCGCTAAGTTCTAAATATTTTATTTAGACGGTGAAAATTGTTTTTGGCATTTTTAGATTTTTTAAATATTTATTAGGATTTTTCTCGGCAGAATCTGTTTAAAAAAATCCCGGACCGCACTCGGCCGCAGCCCAGCCCGTTTCCCGCGCCGTTTCCCTCGCGTCGCGCCGTCGCTGGCACGGACGCCGAGGCAGAGTCCGAGCCGGACTCCACCTCGGGCCGGCCCCCTCCCCAAGCCACGCCGCCCCCCGCCGCCTCTCACCATCGCTGCCGCCGCCAACAGCAGCAGCAGCCGCGCCCGCCAGCTGCCGCCGCATGCCGCCTCCTGCGTTGCGCTCCCGCTGCCGCCCCGCGCGCCGCACGCTGTCGCACGCAGTCGTGCCTCGCCCCGCCGCCATGCGCACGCCGCCCCGCCCGCCGGATCTTGCTGCCCCGCCTCCGCCGTTGACCCCGAGCTGCCGCTGGTTTTTTTTGGTTTTTAGGTAAAAGCCCCGGTTTCCTTAAAACCCTAGATCGGTTTTTTTATTACATCGGTTCGGTTCGTTTCATCAGTTTATTTGTTTAGCGGACGTTCCTCCGTTCGTTCGTTTTAACGAACGCTGTTCGCCGTTTAGGTTCAGACAACGAACGTTCGTTCGTTAGTCTTTTCTTTTTATTTTCTTTTTCAGCCAGGGACCTATCCGCGATTACTTTTATCGCAGATTAGCCCCTGATCTTCAAACCCTCGTAACTTTTCAATCGTTTATCCAAATCCAGTGAAACCAACGCCAAAATCTTCGTCTCGAGCCCCTCTTTCTATTTAATCAACTTGAGCAAGGTTTGACAATTTAAAATTTGGTTTCAAGCAGATTTGAATTTGAAGTTCTTTTGACCGTAGTTTCAGTTCCATAGCTCCGATTCGATTGATTCTTTTTGGAGATCGAATCTCTTCAGTTGGATTTTCAGATTTGATCTTCTTATTTGAGTTTTACCCGTGCATATTTGCTTGAGTGCTTATGTATGCTATTGTTTGTTTGCGATAGAATTCCCGGAGTGCGAAGCGTGCTACTACGAGTCTCTAGGGTTTGTGGATCGTCAGCAAGGCAAGTAACACATTGATCATACTCTTTTCATACCCAGTTTTTATGCGTTAGTTACAACCCTCAAACATTGCATGGTTAGGATTTGATAACATGTGGGCATTGGGAAGTAGTTGATGAGGTAGAACCTATTACCTGTTTTATTATCAAACCCTTGGGAGTTACTTCTACGTTGTGCTCATGTTGCTATGCTATGCTCGTAGACGTGGATTAGTTTGAGTGTAACCATGACAATGTGAGATTGTTAATTAATGGTTCAACTTAGGGTGGCAACTTTAATACACATCTGGGTGGATTGTTGGTTTGGGCACCTGGGGTTATACCACTGTTGTCCTAGGAGATCCCCGGGTTATACCGTGTGATCCTCCTATGGTCCGCCACCCAGGCTCAAAGCGATCATAAGATTATTCATGCTAGAAACTTCCGTGTGCAGCCACAAGCTATTATGGGCTCTAGCATAGTTGAGTATGTTGCATGACCTCTTCCAGTGGTAGGCTAGCAGATGTAGGGGATGTAGGTTGGTACTGTCTACCCGGGGTTAGAGTTAATGCTCCTGAAAGACTGTGTCTCGGTCATCCGTTTCTCAAACACCATGAAGTGCGAGAAATTCAACGGAGGAGATCGAGTCTTGTGGGGAAAAGTGCGCAAACCTCTGCAGAGTGTACAAACTAATCATGGTTAGCCGTGTCCCCGGTTATGGACATCTTGAGTATCTGGTTCTTGGATTATCGTATGGATCTCATCACTCTAAATTAATTTGTTGGGGTTGATAATTACTTTTAATTGGGGTTGAGATGGGGGTACCATTCTCAATGTTGTTCAACTACCATGATAGTTAAATAAAATATATTCCTTTGTTGTAGGGAAAAATTGGCTTTTCGCAAAATTGAAACCATAGAGCCTCCACCAGCCATACATGCATGTAGTGATAGCATTATTCTGTTCATTGCTCTATTGTGTTACTATGCCAGCATATTCCATGTGCTGACCCGTTTTCGGGCTGCAACATATCATGTTGTAGACTTTTCAGACGAAGAGTAAGGTGCGCTAGGTCGTTTGTCGTGCACTCAGCTAAGCCGTTGGAGTTCATGGACTCACTTTATCTTCCAAGCCTTTCGATGTTATCTTATTTAGATGGCCTTAAGCCATATATATTGTAACAAGTTCTATTTTGAGACATTCGATGTAATAAGTGTGTGATTTACCTCTGTTATAAATCCTCGAGTACTGTGTGTGTCAGCATACCGATCCAGGGATGACACTTAAGCACAGAGACTTGACCGTCTGAGGTCGGGTCTCTAAAATAAGGTGCAGCAAGATGGCCCAATCCTTTTTGTAGCAAAGGACAAGCCTGGACAAATACTTATATGAAGGAAAACGCTCCCGAGGACACATGGGAATTATCGTCAAGCTAGTTTTCATCACGCTCATATGATTCGCGTTCGTTACTTTGATAATTTGGTATGTGGGTGGACCCGTGCTTGGGTAATGCCATTTCTTGGACAAGCATCCCACTTATGATTAACCCCTATTGCAAGCATCCGCAACTACAAAAGAAGTATTAAAGTAAACCTAACCATAGCATGAAACATATGGATCCAAATCAGCCCCTTACGAAGCAACGCATAAACTAGGGTTTAAGCTTCATTCACTCTAGCAACCCATCATCTACTTATTACTTCCCAGTGCCTTCCTCTAGGCCCAAACAATGGTGAAGTGTCATGTAGTCTACGTTCACATAACACCACTAGAGGAAACACAACATACATCTCATCAAAATATCGAACGAATACCAAATTCACATGACTACTTATAGCAAGACTTCTCCCATGTCCTCAGGAACAAACGTAACTACTCACAAATCATATTCATGTTCATAATCAGAGGGGTATTAATATGCATAAAGGATCTGAACATATGATCTTCCACCAAATAAACCAACTAGCATGAACTACAAGGAGTAATCAACACTACTAGCAACCCACAGGTACCAATTTGAGGTTTTGAGACAAAGATTGGATACAAGAGATGAACTAGGATTTTAGAGAAGATGGTGTTGGTGAAGATGTTGATGAAGATTGACCCCCTCCCGATGAGAGGATCGTTGGTGATGACGATGGCGATGATTTCCCCCTCCCGGAGGGATGTTTCCCCGGCAGAACAGCTCTGCCGGAGCCCTAGATTGGTTCCGCCAAGGTTCCGCCTCGTGGCGGCGGTGTTTCATCCCGAAAGCTTCCTTATGATTTTTTCCAGGGTAGAAGACTTCATATAGCAGAAGATGGGCACCGGAGGCCTGCCAGGGGGCCCACGAGGCAGGGGCGCGCCCAGGGGGGTAGGGCACGCCCCCACCCTCGTGGATGGTGGGTGGCCCCCCTCTGGTACTTTCTTCGCTCAGTATTTTTTATTAATTCCAAAAATAACTTCCGTGGAGTTTCAGGACTTTTGGATTTGTGGAGAATAGGTCTCTAATATTTGCTCCTTTTCCATCCCAGAGTTCCAGCTGCCGGCATTCTCCCTCTTTGTGTAAACCTTGTAAAATAAGAGAGAATAGGCATAAGTATTGTGACATAATGTGTAATAACAGCCCATAATGCAATAAATATCGATATAAAAGCATGATGCAAAATGGACGTATCAGGGAACAACGTATGTTGTTATGCGGTTTGACCGATAAAGATCTTCGTAGAATATGTAGGAACCAATATGAGCATCCAGGTTCCGCTATTGGTTATTGACCGGAGATGAGTCTCGGTCATGTCTACATAGTTCTCGAACCCGTAGGGTCCGCACGCTTAACGTTCGATGACGATCGGTATTGTGGTTTATGGTTTTTGATGTACTGAAGGTTGTTCGGAGTCCCGGATGTGATCACGAACATGACGAGGAGTCTCGAAATGGTCGAGACATGAAGATTGATATATTGGAAGGCTATGTTTGGACACCGGAAAGGTTTCGAGTGGTTCGGGCATTTTTCCAGAGTACCAGGAGGTTACCGGAACCCCTCGGGGGGTCAATGGGCCTTCGTGGGCCTTACGTTCTGCTCTGTCGGATCGATGGTAGTCTCAGAGATCTGGTAACCTCCGACATTTTTGACAACACGCTTCCTGCTTCCGTTTTGAGTTGGAAATAGAGGGCAACAAGGGAGCTATGGGGGCGCCCCCTAGGCCCAAACCGAATTGGTTTAGGGCTTGGGGGGCCGGCCCCCTCTTTCCTTCTCCCCTCCTCCTCTTTCCTTCCCCTCCTAGTTGGACTAGGAAAGGGGGAACCTACTCCTAGTAGGAGTAGGATTTCCCCCTTGGGGCGCACCCTATGAGGCCGCCGACCCCCTCCCCTTGCTCCTTTATATACGGAGGAAGGGGGCACCCCTAGAACACACAAGTTGACAATTGTTTTTAGCCGTGTGCGGCTGCCCCCCTCCACAGATTTCCACCTCAGTCATATCATCGTAGTGCTTAGGCGAAGCCCTGCGCGAGTAACTTCATCATCACCGTCATCACGCCGTCGTGCTGATGAAACTCTCCCTCGACCTCAGCTGGATCTAGAGTTCGTGGGACGTCACTGAGCTGAACGTGTGCAGATCGCAGAGGTGTCGTACCTTCGATGCTAGGATCGGTCGGATCGTGAAGATGTACGACTACATCAACCACGTTGTCATAACGCTTCCGCTTTCGGTCTATGAGAGTACGTGGACAACACTCTCCCCTCTCGTTGCTATGCATCACCTAGATGGATCTTGCGTGTGCATAGGATTTTTTTTGAAATTACTGCGTTCCTCAACAGTGGCATCCGAGCCAGGTCTATGTGTAGATGTTATATGCACGAGTAGAACACAAAGAGTTGTGGGCGATAATAGTCATACTGCTTACCAGCATGTCATACTTTGATTCGGCGGTATTGTTGGATGAAGCGGCCTAGACCGACATTACGCGTACGCTTACGCGAGACTGGTTCTACCGATGAGCTTCGCACACAGGTGGCTAGTGGGTGTCTGTTTCTCCAACTTTAGTTGAATCGACTGTGACTACGCCTGGTCCTTGTTGAAGGTTAAAACAGCACACTTGACGAAAAATCGTTGTGGTTTTGATGCGTAGGTAAGAACAGTTTTTGCTCAGCCTGTAGCAGCCATGTAAAACTTGCAACAACAAAGTAGAGGACGTCTAACTTGTTTTTGCAGGGCATGTTGTGATGTGATATGGTCAAGACATGATGCTAAATTTTTATTGTATGAGATGATCATGTTTTGTAACAGAGTTATCGGCAACTGGCAGGAGCCATATGGTTGTCGCTTTATTGTATGCAATGCAATCACCCTGTAATTGTTTTTACTTTATCACTAAGCGGTAGCGATAGTCATAGAAGCAATAGTTGGCGAGACGACAACGATGCTACGATGGAGATCAAGGTGTCGCGCCGGTGACGATGGTGATCATGATGGTGCTTTGAAGATGGAGATCAAAGGCACAAGATGATGATGGCCATATCATATCACTTATATTGATTGCATGTGATGTTTATCCTTGATGCATCTTATTTTGCTTAGTTCGGCGGTAGCATTATAAGATGACCTCTCACTAAATTTCAAGGTATAAGTGTTCTCCCTTAGTATGCACCGTTGCGAAAGTTCGTCGTGCCGAGACACCACGTGATGATCGGGTGTGATAAGCTTTACGTTCACATACAATGGGTGCAAGCTAGTTTTGCACACGCAGAATACTCGGGTTAAACTTGACGAGCCTAGCATATGCAGATATGGCCTCGGAACACTGAGACCAAAAGGTCGAGCGTGAATCATATAGTAGATATGATCAACATAGTGATGTTCACCATTGAAAACTACTCCATCTCACGTGATGATCGGACATGGTTTAGTTGATATGGATCACGTGATCATTTAGATGACTAGAGGGATGTCTATCTAAGTGAGAGTTCTTAAGTAATATGATTAATTGAACTTTAATTTATCATGAACTTAGTCCTGATAGTATTTGCATAACTATGTTGTAGATCAATAGCTCGCGATGTAGCTCCCGTTTATTTTGATATGTTCCTAGAGTAAACTATGTTGAAAGATGATAGTAGCAATGATGCGGACTAGGTCCGTGATCTGAGGATTATCCTCATTGCTGCACAGAAGAATTATGTCCCTGATGCACCGCTAGGTGACGAACCTATTGCAGGAGTAGATGCAGACGTTATGAACGTTTGGCAAGCTCGGTATGATAACTACTTAATAGTTTAGTGCGCCATGCTTTACGGCTTAGAACCGGGACTTCAAAAATGTTTTGAACGCCACGGAGCATATAAGATGTTCCAAGAGTTGAAATTGGTATTTCAGACTCATGCCCGAGTCGAGAGGTATGAGACCTCTGACAAGTACTTTGCCTACAAGATGGAGGAGAATAGCTCAACCAGTGAGCATGTGCTCAGATTGTCTGAGTACTACAATCACTTGAATCAAGTGGGAGTTAATCTTCCATATAAAATAGTGATTGACAGAGTTCTCTAGTCACTATCACCAAGTTACTGGAACTTTGTGATGAACTATAATATGCAAGGGATGAAGAAAACGATTCCTGAGCTCTTCGTGATGCTGAAATCAGCGAAGGTAGAAATCAAGAAAAGCATCAAGTGTTGATGGTTGACAAGACCACTAGTTTCAAGTAAAAGGGCAAGGGATAGAAAGGGAACTTCAAGAAGAATGGCAAGCAAGTTGCCACTCCCATGAAGAAGCCCAAAGCTAGACCCAAACCTGAAACTGAGTGCTTCTACTGCAAAGGAAATGGTCACTGGAAGTGGAACTGCCCTAGATACTTGGCGGATAAGAAGGATGACAAAGTGAACAAAGGTATATTTGATATACATGTTATTGATGTGTACCTTACTAGTGTTTATAGTAACCCCTCGGTATTTGATACTGGTTCAGTTGCTCGAAACGGGAGTTGCAAAATAAAGATAGACTAGTTAAGGGTGAGGTGATGATGTGTGTTGGAAGTGATTCCAAGGTTGATAAGATCACCATCGCACACTCCCTTTACCTTTGGGATTAGTTTTGAACCTAAAATAAATTTTATTTGGTGTTTGCGTTGAGCATGAATATGATTGGATCATATTTATTGCAATACGGTTATTCATTTAAGTCAAAGAATAATTGTTGTTCTATTTACATGAATAAAACCTTCTCTGGTCATACACTCAATATAAATGGTTTATTGCATCTCGATCGTAGTGATACACATATTCATAATACTGAAGCCAAAAGATGCAAAGTTAATAATGATAGTGCAACTTATATGTGGCACTGCCGTTTAGGTCATATTGGTGTAAAGCGCGTGAAGAAACTCCGTGCTGATGGACTTTTGGAATCACTTGATTATGAATCACTTGATGCTTGCGAACCATGCCTCATGGGCAAGATGACTAAGACTCCATTCGCCGGAACAATGGAGCGAGCAACTAACTTATTGGAAATAATACATACCGATGTATCCGATCCGATGAGTGTTGAGGCTCGCGGCGGGTATCGTTATTTTCTGACCGTCACAGATGATTTGAGCAGATATGGGTATATATACTTGATGAAACATAAGTTTGAAACATTTAAAAAGTTCAAAGAATTTCAGAGTGAAGTGGAAAATCATCGTAACAAGAAAATAAAGTTTCTACGATCTGATCGCAAAGACGAATATTTGAGTTACGAGTTTGGTCTTCATTTGAAACAATGTGGAATAGTTTCGCAACTCACGCCACCTAGAACACCACAGCGTAATGGTGTGTCCGAACGTCATAACCGTACTTTATTAGATATGGTGCGATCTATGATGTCTCTTACCGATTTATCACTATCGTTTTGGGGTTATGCATTAGAGACAGCTGCATTCACGTTAAATAGGGCACCATCTAAATCCGTTGAGACGACACCATATGAACTGTGGTTTGGCAAGAAACCTAAGTTGCCGTTTCTTAAAGTTTGGGGTTGCGATGCTTGTGTGAAAAAGTTTCAACCTGATAAGCTCAAACCCAAATCGGAGAAATGTGTCTTCATAGGATACCCAAAGGAAACTGTTGGGTACACCTTCTATCACAGATTCGAAGGCAAGTTATTCGTTGCTTAGAATGGATCCTTTCTAGAGAAGGAGTTTCTCTCGAAAGAAGTGAGTCGGAGGAAAGTATAACTTGAAGAGGTAATTGTACCTTCTCCCGAATTGGAAAGTAGTTCATCACAGAAATCAGTTCCAGTGATTCCTACACCAATTAGTGAGGAAGCTAATGATGATGATAATGAAACTTCAGATCAAGTTACTACCGAACCTTGTAGGTCAACCAGAGTACGGTCCGCACCAGAGTGGTGCGGTAATCCTGTTCTAGAAGTCATGTTACCAGACCATGACGAACCTGCAAACTATGAGGAAGCGATGATGAGCCCAGATTCCGCAAAATGGCTTGAGGCCATGAAATCTGAGATGGGATCCATGTATGAAGAACAAAGTGTGGACTTTGGTTGACTTGCCCCGATGATCGGTAAGCCATTAAGAATAAATGGATCTTCAAGAGGAAGACAGACGTTGATAGTAGTGTTACTATCTACAAAGCTCGAATTGTCGCGAAAAGGTTTTCGACAAGTTCAAGGTGTTGAGTACAATGAGATTTTCTCACTCGTAGCGATGCTTAAGTCTGTTTGAATCATGTTTGCAATTGCCACATTTTATGAAATCTGGCAAATGGATGTCAAAACTGCATTCCTTAATGGATTTCTGAAAGAAGAGTTGTATATGATGCAACAAGAAGGTTTTGTCAATCCTAAAGGTGCTAACAAAATGTGCAAAATCGAGCGATCCATCTATGGAGCTTGGATGCAATCCAACGTTGGAGCTCGGACGCAAGAGGACACCGCTGCACGGGAAACACTTCGAACCCGAGGTGTGGCGTAAAAATAACAAGGCATTAATAAAGGCCGAAGAATTAAGGGGCTCCTCGGATGCCCGACGTGTGAACACTTCGGATTTATCTCTCCATTCCTCAAGATCAAAGATGGGAAGATTTCTTGAACCAGTTTTCAAGACCAACGATCGAAAATGAAGAACGGTTCGGAAGAACCGAGGAGCATCCCCAACTTGAAGACCGGTTCAGGGGGCTACTGACGGTGTCCTAGACTAGGGGGTACTCACCACGTCGTCTCCTGACCAGCTGGATCGGGCCAAGGACCCCCATGGCGGTTCACTAATTGGCCACTTCAGGCAGCCCATGCCGCATACAAGGAGGTTTCCACAAGACTTGGCGCCCAAGCCAAGGACTCTCCTAAAACCTAGGCCTCCGGTGTGTTATATAAACCGAGGCCAGGCTAGTCAATAGATCATCTGATATTCATTAGAACAATCTCGTGGTAGATACATGTACTCTGTACTACACCCATATCAATATAATCAAAAGCAGGATGTAGGGTATTATCTCTTCGAGAGAGCCCGAACCTGGGTAAAATCCCGTGTCCATGTTACCATCGCTCCAAGACGCCTAGCTTAGGACCCCTACTACGAGATATGCCGGATATAGAACCAATAGTGAGGCGGCAGGAAGGACGAGTCCGGGACAGCAGGACGGCGGGACTGGCGCCGAGCGGTGACCAAGATTGGTGGTTGTGGTAGCTTGCGGCACCAGTGGTGATGAGTACTGGTAGGCTTGCGGCGCCGACGAGCGACTTCGCGAAACCGGTGGTGACGAGGCCAGGAGCAGCCGGGTAGAGGAGTGTGGCTGCTAGGGTAGGGGAATCGGGGCGAGGATATGGGGATTGGGAACGAGGCAGGGGAGTTGGACTTGGTGTCGGTGTGAGTTGGCCAAAACTGGGCCAAAGCTAAATGGGCTACCGAGTACGGAGGCGAGACCTTCTGTCTTTGCTATTTGCTATTCGGGCTTCGGGTTGTTCGGGTACCGGGACAAAACACCCGAAATTCCCAAAATAATTTTGGGTTTTCCCGCTGGTCACCCGAGAAATGTGTTCAGGTTTTGGGTTTGGGTTATTCGGGTTCAGGCTTTGGGTTTTTCGGGTTTGGACTGCGGGTTCGGGAAAAAATGCTCAGCGTGACTCGCAACGATCAGCGCCACTTGGCGCGCTCTCACCCATTCGCCAGGTGTCGCGCTCTGGGCGCTCCCTCTGGATTTTTTTTATTTTTCCGCATGCGTTTTCGGCTATTGAAACGGTTTTTTTCCGGGTTTTTTCGATGTTTTGGTTTTCCACCTGTCTTCCTTAGCTTTTCGACAAAGAAAAATAAAAAATTGCGCAAAAAAACGTGTTTTCTGTTTTTTTTTCCTTTCGCGACAGTAACTGTTTTGCTTCCGCGAGAGGCACGGTTGTGCTTTCGCGAAAGTCACGGCCATGCCTCTCGGAAACGGGAAAAAACGTGTTTTCTGTTTTTTTTCTTTCGCGAGAGTCACTGTTTTGCTTCCGCGAGAGGCACGGTTGTGCTTTCGCGGGAGTCACGGCCATGCCTCTCGGAAACGGAAAAAACGTGTTTTCTGTTTTTTTCCTTTCGCGAGAGTCATGGTTTTGCTTCCGCGAGAGGCACGGGTGTGCTTTCGTGAGAGTCACGGTCATGCCTCTCAGAAACTGGAAAAAACACGTTTTCTATTTTTTTTCCTTTCACGAGAGTCACGGTTTTGCTTCCGCGAGAGGCACGGGTGTGCTTTCGCGAGAGTCACGGCCGTGTCTCTCGGAAAGGAAAAAAACGCGTTTTCTGTTTTTTTTCCTTTCGCGAGAGTCACGGTTTTGCTTCCGCGAGAGGCGCGGTTGTGCTTTCGCAAGAGTCACGGCCCTGCCTCTCGGAAATGGGAAAAAATGCGTTTTCTGTTTTTTTTTCTTTCGCGAGAGTCACGATTTTGCTTCCGCGAGAGGCACGGGTGTGCTTTCGCGATAGTCACGGCCGTGCCTCCTCAGAAACGGAAAAAACGTGTTTTCTCTTTTTTCTCCTTCCACGAGAGTTACGGTTTTGCTTCCGCGAGAGGCACGATTGTGATTTCGCGAGAGGCATGGGCATGCCTCTTTCGGAAAGGGAAAAAACCCGTGCTACCGGTTCGGTTTTTTTTCTAGTTTTTTTGGACGGCTTTTTTCGTAAGAAAAAAGTTCATCAAAACCTATCAACATGGGCCTATTTTTGAAGATCTCGACGCGAGGAATCCAACGGTGAAAGCGGTTTGAGATTTGGACGCACGGTTTAAGAGATAAAACATTTTGAATACACGGATCTACGAAAAAAAGGGAAAACTCACAGGTTGCAACAAGTGGCACGCTGCATGTGCGCCACTTGTCGCAACCTGGGGAATTGGAGTGATCTTTGCAACGAGTATTCCTCAACTAGTGATTTCGGCAAGATATAGGGTCGCCTTTGTTCACCGTCATGCCGCTCGCGTGGGCAGGGAAACACTCAGCACGGGCTTTGTTTAAGGGTATTTCCTATTTGGCACCACAGGCGCTAGTTAACGTGCATTTTGTTAACTGGCGCTTGTGGCATCCGTAAATGGGCCGGCCCATCTAGGCGCCGGTTGACGGTTTTTAAAAAAAAATCTATGAACTTTTTTGAATATTGATGAACTTTTCGAAATTTAATGAACATTTTTATTGAAAATGGATGGACTTTTTTTCATTTATGAACTTTTTTCAGTTCCATGAACTTTTTCTAAAAATACATGAACTGTTTCTCAATTTCTATGAACTTTTTTCAAATTTAATGAACTTTTGCTAAATTGGATGAACTTTTTTTTCAATTTGATGAACCTTTTTTTTAAATTGATGAACTTTTTAAAAAATTGATGAATTTTTTTAAAGATATGAACGTATTTTTTCAAATGGATGAACCTTTTTTTCTTTAAATCTGTAAACCTTTCTTGAATTCATATTTTTATTTTCGTAAAAAAAATAGGGGCAGCACGCTAGTGGGCCGGCCCATGCTAGCAGCACTGCAGGCGCCGGATCGTTAACGGGCACCTGCAGCGCTGTATAGGAGCTCCCCTGTGCCCCGAAAGGCAGATTGGGCCACGGCCATGCCTTCTTCCTGACCAGGATTATTTTTATAAAGAAGTAATGGCCCGTGCCACCGGTTTGGGCTATGTAAATTCGGTCCACGAACATCTTTTTTGGATTCTCTTTTCTGTTTTAGCTTGTATGCTTTTTCCTTTTACGCAATTTTAGCTTCTACGTTATATTTAAGGGAATGTTCAGGGCACCTCTTTTTTTTCCGGGAAATTGACGATCTATTCATCTTTAATCATGGCAGTACAACGAACACCAGAAATAATAAAAATTACATCCAGATTCATAGACCACCTAGCAACGAGTACAAGCACTGAAGCGAACCGTTAACCACTGCCGGACTTGCCACATGGCACCTCTTTGTCGTGAGCTCAGTGTTTGGCTCTCGGCATACAAAGCGTTTGCCAAGTTTCTTGTTTTTGCTGAGTAAGTTTTACATATTGTCTCGGTGTAAATGCATGTGTTTGTCGTGCTGCATCTATTGCCGAGTAAGTCTCTCGGCTTACGTCGCTTTGCTCAGTGCCCGTGTTTTGGCTCTCGGCGAAGAGCCAAACACTTGGCGTAGAGTGAATTTCCAGTAGTGTTGGGCCGAGTAGACCTTGACGGCCTTCTTCCTTCTCTTCAACAGTAGACAAGTTGTCGACAACGGTTGGAATAGAAGCAGTGCCTTCAGGTGAGTCGTCCCCGTTGCCATCAGGTTCAGTAGTAGTTACAGTGTGTATGCTGACACATAGGCATACTATTGTCTCAATGTTTAAATTCAAATGTATCCAATTGTTTCTGAACCGTATCAAAGTTTCTCGGTAGAAACCTTGGTCCAATAAAGAATTGAATGGAGGGGCTTAAGCTACTTTTTGCGGCCAATCTAAAACGCAATAAAAGTTTAAAAACACACATGAATTACATATATATAAGAAAGAAAAGAAGGAACAAGCAGGTACTCCACAATATAGTCATGCTCAGAATGGTTTCATGCCCTGCAGCAAAGAGATGAAATCTGTCTCGTGCAAGAACAATTGGTAGATCGATCGTCGGACCGACACACTTCCCGGGCTAGTGAGCCTCCTCACAACGGGTGCTTCCTCGTCCTCCATAGTTCCAATGTCAAGCCGGAAGATCTGGCCACACTTGCCCAGTGACATGATCATGGAGCCGCTCCTTTCGCCGAACCCGTGGAAGCTAAAACGTGGGCTCTTGAGGTGGTAGCTCTCCTCCAGCCCCGTCTGCCTCTTGATCTCTTGATTGCCGATCACCAGATGCCGGCTCCACGCCGCCACCGAGCCAGACGAGTCCGGCTTCAACGTCCACATCGCTATCCCATGGATCTCTGTGACGAATAAGCTCAGACGGCCATGCACGGAGGCCAAGAGGAGGTGCATAGGTCGCTTAGAAAACCTCTTTCTAGTGCGGCAGCCTGGCGGGAGCTCCATCGTGGTCGCCTTCGCCGCTTCGACGTCTAGAGCGACGATCTGATCCCAGCGGTTCGGATCCCATTCATGCATGCAGCAGGAATAATAGACGGTGCGGCCGATGACGGCGGGACGGCACGAGCCCGCCATATTGATCTCGGGGGCGGAGGCTTGGCGGAGGACGCCCCATTTGCCGTCCAAGGACGAGAAGATCCGGAATCGCATGCCCCTGTCCGCGAGGAGCAGCTCGAAGGAGCCCCCGTCGCCGACGCTGAGGAAGACGTCCGGGAAAGTATTGGAGGGCACGGCGATGGGAGGGAGGGATGTGAAGTGGCCGGTGAGGGCGTCGCACACGCGCAGGCGCTGGAAGACTAAGAGGGAACGTGCGGACATCTCTAGGGGCATCGGAGAGAGGAGGAGCAGGCCGCCGCGGGCCGCCACGGGTTGCAATTCGAAACAGTGCGGCTGGATCTGGACGTCCAGGCTCTCGGCGTCGAGGCGGGCGCGGGGCTGGGTAGGCGCTGGCGTATGGATGACGCGACGGGTGGTCTTCTCGCTGGCCCTGTCGTATTCCTGGTAGGAGACGCCGAGGAGGAGGGCAGGGTCGAGGCCGCCGCCGGGCGCTGCTGCTTGGAGCGCGAGGCGGCGGCGGTGGAAGGCCGGCTCGAGGATCCCGCGGCGGAGGATCCTGCAGGTCGACGCGCAGCGGATGACGGTTGCAGCGTCAGAGCGGGCGAAGATCTCGAGCAGGAGATCGGACAACAGGGGCTCCGAGGCCGGCGGCGGCGGCTCCTCCGTCGCGCCGCCGCGGCACGCGCGAACACGTTGGCGTCTTTTGCTCGACATCCTACTCGTAGGCTTCTTCGTGTGTAGGAAGGAGTATTAGCCCTAGGTGCGTGAGATCGTGGTACTCTCAGCAATCGGCGGCTCGATCGAGTCGAGGGGAACTACGGAACAAATCTACAGTTTTTTTTTTTTGAGCATCTACAGCTGATTCTCTGTTTCCGTTGGTAGAAGAACCCTGTCGTATACTACTAGGAGTATACGATAATCTTGTTTCAACTTGAATTGAGCGATTGTGGAAAATAAAAATGAGGAAACCTCACGTACCACGCTTCGAGCCGGGGTGGTTAGCAAGGCGATCTCAAGGCGAGCAGCGGGTCCTTTAGGGCATCTACAATGGGAGCCGCTTGTACAGACGCTAATGAAAGAAAAAATAAAGATTAAAAATTTTAAAAGTCATCTAAGCGCCCGCGCTTACAACGGCAGATGCTAATTGCATAGGCTAATCAAACAGCTTGCGCGCTTACAGCGGGAAGGAAAAGTGCCTGGCGCTCGATGCACACTTTTGCGTCGACGCTTCACCTGGCACCAGGATTAAAGAAAGCAACCGCTAAGAGCATCTCCAGCCGTTGGCCCATCAGGAGGCGCTTAAAATCGCCGCCTGGGGTGACCCGGCGAAAAAAAATGGGCCTGGGGCGAGTTGGCCCCCAGCCGCCGCCCCAGGGCCGGCCCCTGGCACGGGAAAACAAATTATGTAGCAAATTTACGGATTTAAGTCGAGTAGTCGCCATTACATATAAAAACTAATATAAAAAACTTGCTGAAGGCCGAGAAGTCGCCGTCGTCGCCGGCATCGTCGGCCTTCTCCTCCTTGACTCGGGCGCCCCTGCTGGACCCCTCCCCGGCTGGTGGCGGTGGCGGCGCGTCGTCGTCGTCGTCGCTGTCGCCGATGATGACGACTCCTCCTTCGTCGCGGCCTCGGCGGCGCTGCTCGAAGCGCCGCAGGGCGGCGCGCTGGCGCTCCGTCGCCATCTTGATGGAGTCCTGGCGTGCCCATTCAAGGGCTGCGTCGTCGTCGAGCTCGACCTCGCCGTGCTCCGTCTTCACCGGCGCCAGCCCCGGTTCCGTCTTCACCGGCGCGAGCCTCGGCTCCGTCTTTGGCTTGACGAAGCGCGGAGGAGGAGCCGACGAGGAGGCGTGCCGGCCGCCCTCGTTGATGACGATGCCGGCGCTGCGAGTGCGCCGACCGAGCGGCGTCTCCGCCGCGGGCTCGGCCTTGACGCCGAGCAGCGTCAGAGTGCCGGAGGAGTGGGAGGAGGAGCGGGAGGAGGAAGAGGAGGAGGACGCGCCGAACCTCCTTGGTGCCCATTGCCCGTCGCGTCGGCGGTGCGCCGGGGCGGCCGCCCTCGCCGGGGGGTACGCCAACGGCGGGTTGTTGCCACCCTCGAGGTGCGTCAGCACGCCCTCAAGTGTGCGGCCGGGGGCGCCCCACCACAGGTGGCGCCCCTCGCTGTTCTTCACGCCGCCGACCACCGGCGCCCCGTTGGTGGACGCCAGCCGCCGCTGCTGGCGGTGCTCGAAGTACGCCGCCCAAGCCGCGTGGTTGTCGGCGGCGTACTGGGGAGGGAGAGCTCGGCGTCGGTGAGGGAGGCGCGCACGATCTCGACCTCGTCGGCGAAGTAGGATGGTTTGGCCACGGCGTCGGGCAACGGGGGAATGGGCACTCCCCCATTGCTGAGCCTCCAGCCCGTCGGCCCGGCGCGCATGTCCGGCGGCGCCGGGATGTTCGCCTGGAACAGGAGGCAGGACTCCTGTTCGCGGAGCGAACGGCGGCCGAAGCCGTTGGCCGCCGCCTCGTCTCCGGGGAAATGCTCGGCCATTGGGGAGATGGAGTGGCTGGGGAGAAGAGATCGGCGGCGGCGCTCGGGAGAGGGAGGGCTGGGGGGGAAGAGCTCGGCGGCGGCGCTCGGGAGAGGTGGAGAGGTGGCACTCATCACAGGCGAGCGAGGCCATATATAGCCGCGCCGCGTCCGTGTGTACGCGTCCGAGGGAGGGGAGGCGTCGGCGCGCCGCCCCGTGAACACGCCGCCCGTGAGGAATCAATGGCAAAGCTGACCGGCGGCAGCCTTGCCATTGATTCCCCGCGGGAAACCGAGGCGTCGGGAGAAGACGAGGCGGGCGGTGTCGTTGACGCGGCGCTTTCACGCCAAAAACGATTCGCCCGGCGCCCCCGAGCGTCCCCCAGTGCGCCGGGTTCGGGTTGGGTCCGCCGGCGCCAATTTCGGCCCGAGCCGGCGAAAAAAGGGCCCTAGGGGCGCGACTGGGCCGATTTTTTGGCGCTGGCGGCCGAAAAATCCCCTGGGGGCCTTGTTGGGGGCGCGGCTGGAGATGCTCTAATTGGCTGGGATTTAGACCCTAGCGCCGGTATTTAAGCGCCTCGTTGGACATGCCCTTATGCGCCACTGGTTCCCTCTCCCTCCGCCAGCCGCTCCGATGGCAGGAGGGAGGGAGAATCTTGGACCTGTGTGTCCGGTGTGTTCTCAATAGGGTTAGGGTTGTGGGAGTCGCTGCAGAGGCTGTCGCATCGACGGCGCATCTGAATAAGTTTCTCTGGGCTTCGTTCGCAGTCAGACGGGGCTCTAGCCTTCGTCTAGGAGCCAGCAGGGGTGGGTCATCCCTGTATCTCGTTGAGGTCACGGGTTATCATGTCTGGAGGTCGAACGACATTGGCTGGTTTGGTCCTCGGATGGGTGATGGTTGTGTGGAGATGAAGATTCTTCTTCCTCGTCGGTATCATTTTCTGTTGTTGTTCTTTCTTTTTCTTTGTGCTGCTGCTGGAGGGATGTCTTGCTTTGCCGGGCGGTTGGCCTGGCCACTGTCCCGGAACCGGATCCTAGTTCTCTGCCATCTGAAAGGGGCACATATAGCGGTACTCAAAGCCACAGATGGCGAAGGCTGATGCAAGCGTGTTGGATACACATGTGTGTCCTTGTCTTTTTGGCGCGGGGGTGAAGAAGTAGGGGAGCAGCATGGCGATGATTATGCCGTGGTTGAATATGATGACCTGTTTGGGTCTGGTTGCAGATTATTGTGTTGCAGGGGACTCCTCACAAGGTTCAGGGATGATGACACAGAACTTCGGAGGTCATCGCGTTTTGCTGGTTGTTTTAGGGTGCCCTTTGTTATTCTGATCTTTTATGCATGTGTTAGGATGTGCTTGTTCAGATTAAGAACTTTGTATTATGTCATGATTTGAATACAAGCATACTTTCAAAAAATAGTCTTGTATGTATCATGCATATGGGTTGTTTTTTGGGGGACATGGACTGATTTTCTGGCGCGCTGTCCGCCGCCGCCGGTGCCAGGCGCCCTCGTCTTTAGTAGGCTGGCCCATCTAAATGGTTTTGGAAGGTTCTGTTGACCGGTTTGGTTTGGTTTTAGAACCCAAACTAGTCTATAAAAACCTAAAGCGGTTTACAGAACATTTCATGCGTTTCTTTGTCTGTTTATATTTTTCTGTGTTCCTTTCATCGGGTTTCTTCAGCTTTTTTTCTTTTTCCTTTTTTCCTTTTCCTTTTAGTTTTCCTTTCTTCGAACACATGTCAACCATACGGGGCTGCCACCCAGATGTACAGGTCAGGCTATGTCGAAAGGACAGTGCGAACGGGTCGACGAATTGGCCACCACGTAAAATCACCAAGCTGCCACCCATGCCATGCCAAGCAAGGCCCTACCCATGCCATGCCAAGCAAGGCCCTACCCATGGGGCCATGGCGGAATCACCATCCGAGGTCGTCTCATGGCTTCCACCACCTTCACTGGGAGAGCAACGTAGCACAAACATCAGCTCCAACGAGCGCTAAGGTGTAACATCCCAAATTTTCAATTTGAAATGTTATACATAGATCATCATTGTATAGCATATTTTATTGCATTTTGGCAAATCCTCGATAAATCCTAAGCAACTCAAGGACCCTCGGAGAGAGTTGGGAATTTTCCCGATTTATTCATATTTGATTTTATCAAATAATAAAACGAGGATTTTGGTTTTAATTATTTTCTCTCCGGAAAAATATTTTATATTAAAAATAAATGAGAGTAGAAAATATGACTTCTCCAAAACAATTGAAATATTGGAGGAAAAATATTAAAATCATATATTGGATTTTATTCGGATTTTATTTGCAAATTTTAGTTGCATTAAAAAAATTTGCACGTTTTCAAAACTGCATTTTTGTGTCAAAACAATGTTCACCCTGTTCTAATTATTTTAACTAGACGGGAAAAATTTGTTTTATCTTTTTTGGATTTTTATTTATTTTTCTATGAATTTTTTTCCGGCGGAATGATTAAAAAAACGCGCGCCCGACCGGGCCGTGGCCCAGCCGAGCGGCCGGCCCAGCCGCGCCGTCTCCTCCGTGCGTACGCCAGCGCCGCCACGCCCGTGTCCGGCTCGGACACGCCGGAGCCCCGCCGCCTTGCCCCCTCCTCCAAGCAGCCCCCCTCTCATATATACCCCGCCGCCGCCCCCTCCCCTCACCCCGAGCCCCGCCTCGACCCGCACCCGCCGCCGCCGCCGGAACCCGAGGAGCCGCCGCCCCGTTCGCCGCCGACGCCGCCCCTCGCCGCCCCTCGCCACCCCGTCGCCACCCCGAGCCCCGCCCGAGCCCCCGCCGCCCCAAGCCGCCCTCGCCGGAGCCCGCTGACCCCGCCGGAGCCCCGTCCCGACGAGGTACCGACTTGCCGCCGTTTGCCGGTTTTCTAAAAAAAACCGTTCGTCTTTTTAAAAACCCTAGATCGGTTTATTTCCTTCGGTTTTATTATTTAGTGAACGTTCACCGACCCGTTCGTTTTAACGAACGTATTCGTCGGATTTTTCTCTGTTAACGAACGTTCGTTCTTTAACCGTTCGTCAGTTTTTCTTTTTCGTCGGATTTTTCCACGATTATTCCAGATCTCGATTTCTGATCGGATCTTCGTTTTTGTTTAACTTTTCGCTCGTTTATCGGAATCAGGCGATTCAAGCGCCTAGAGTTTCGTCTCGAAATTCTCTTTCCGTTTAACCTACTCAAATAAGTTTTTGCTACTGTAAAATTTGACCTAGATCCAGATTAGTAAACGAAGCTTGTTTCTTTTGCCGTTTGACTTTCGTTGCTTTGTTCGAGTTGATTCTTTTTTCAAACCGGAGTTCTTAAGTTGAACTTTCTGGTTGGATCTTTCATTCGAGTTTTACCTGTGCATTAGATGAGTACTTATTGTTTGCGTGTTTGTTTGCGATAGAGTACCCGGAGTGTGCCGCTTGTTACTTCGAATCGCTAGGTTTCGCGGATCATCAGCAAGGCAAGTAACACTTTGATCATACCTTTCCATACCCAGTTTTTATTGCATTAGATCAATACTCAAACATTGCATGATTAGGATCTAATTAAACTGTGGTTATTGGGAAGTAGTTGAGGTAGTACCTATTACCTGTTTTATTTATCAAACCCTTGGGAGTTACTTCTACGTTGCTATTATATTGCCATGCTATGCTCGTAGACGTGGATTGGGTTTGAGTGAAATTCATGACAGATGTGAGATTGTTAATAATGGTTTACTTAAGGTGGCAACTAAAACTCACATCTGGGTGGATTGAGGCACCTGGAGAACCCAGTGTTGTCTGTTTGTATAAGGACCGCCACTCAGGCTCAAAGGGATCATAAGATTATTCATGCTAGAAACTTCCGTGTGCAGCCACAAGCTATTATGGGCTCTAGCATAGTTAAGTAGGTTACATGATCTCTTGAAGAGGTGGGCTAGCAGATGCAGGGGAAAGTAGGTGTAACTGTCCATCCGGAGTAAAGAGTGATTGTTTCTGAAAGACTGTGTCTCGGTCATCCGTTTCTCAAACATCATGTAGTGCGAGAATCAAGCGGAGGCGATCGAGTCTTGTGGGGAAAAGTGCGCAAACCTCTGCTGAGTGTACAAACTAATCATGATTAGCCGTGTCCCCGGTTATGGACAACTCGAGTATCTAGTACCTGGATTATCATGTGGATCTCATCACCATGTTACTTTAATTAATTTTGTTGGGTTAATGACGATTCTTAATTGGGATTGAGATGCTGTCAACCATCTCAATGTTTAACAACCACCGTGATAGTTAAATAAAATTTATTCCTTTGCAGTAGGGAAAAATTGGCTTTCCGCAAAACCGTAACCATAGAGCTTTCCACCAGCCAAATATGCATGTAGTATAGCATTATTATGTTCATTATTCTCTATGTGTTATTTTGCCAGCATATCCTATGTGCTGACCCGTTTTCGGGCTGCAACGTTTCATGTTGCAGACTTTTCAGACGACGAGTAAGGTGCCTTAGGTCGTGGTCTTATACTCAGTGATGCCGTTGGAGTTGATGGACTCACTTATCTTCCAAGTCTTCCGCTGTTATCGTATTTAGATGGCCTTAAGCCATATTTATCATACTTATTCTCTTTGGAGATATTCGATGTAATAAGTGTGTGATTGCTACTCTGTTATAAATCCTCCATTTGTACTGTGCGTGTCAGCATTACTGATCCAGGGATGACACTGGTGCACAGCAGCACAGACTATTTGAGGTCTGGTCGCTACAAAGGTCATGGCCTCACAGGCGACGCCTCCAAGAAGATGTAGCATCATAGATGCCACCGTTGCCCGCTCCGACGGAGCTTGAGTTTTCACCCGGATACCAAGATGATGATGGGAGTAGAAACAAGCTCACGACCACGCCTCCAACAAGGAAAATACAACACACAAGGTGTCTTCATGGTCAGCATCAATCAACGTCGGTGCTAGGCTTTCGCCTGGAGTTCAGACACCCTGACAACCTCCATGGGAAGCAAGCTGCTGCACAAACCCAACTATGTCGCTCACCACCACGTAAAAACACTATCCGCTTCGGCCGTGACAAGCACCGTGCCTGCCGGGAGGGCCAGATCCACACTCAAAGCTCTCGATGTGTGCCCCGGCCCACAACAGCCACGACAAGGCCCACCAACGACCCCACCCCGGGCCCGGCATCCCATCCTCCCACGCGCCGCCGCACAACCTCACACGGGGTTAAGAGCAACCAACGCCACTGCCGGTTACAGAACAGATCCGCGCATCACGACTGGCACTCGCCGTCCTTCCGCATGGCTCATCGCCCTCGCTACGAAACTACAAATGCCAGCCAGAATCGCCACATCCCAACCAGCCTGCCACCCCGCAGTGGCCCGCCGCAGCCGCAGCCGCCACCAATTACACTAGATCTGCGCCGGGACCCCGACTCGCCTCCCTTCAGGCAGCAATGCCGAGGAACCACCGATGCGCTGCGTCAACCCCGCCACCGCATCCTCGGGAATGCTCCACCGTCATGCCCGTGCCGCTGAACCGCAATCGTCACCGGGGGGGAGGCGTTTGGGTGGCGGTGCGACACCGGGAAGGGGGTGGAGCTCTCATGCATGTAGATACGGTAATCTCTTCCCAACCTTGTCGTGAGCCCATGACGGTAATATGCGACAAAACGAAGTCAATCCGTACTAACATATTCCTTCATCCGAAATTAGTTGACACTCAAACGGATGTATGCTAAGCATCAACTAATTCCGAAAAAAGAGTAATTACACGAATTGACTCCTTCGCACGCGCGTGTCGGAACGTTAGCTTTCCGACTGCGGAGGCCACGTTGTTCCTTTTTTGGCAACCGTAGTTAAAAACAGTTTGTCTAATTCACATTTAGATGTTTTTTTAAGAATGTCACATCTAAACTCCCACAAATATATAATGCAGCAAAAAAAATTAGGACAAAAAAATATAGACCATAAAAAAAAGTGGACATCAATTTAGATGTGACGTAACTATGTCACATGTGGACGTATGCTAAACACACCCAATTAAAAAAGCAAGACCTGCCACTTTTTGCATGCGCGTCAGGCACAACACGAGGCCAAGGGGAACATGCACGACATGACATGCAGGACCCACGCCTAATCTCTCGGCCCCCTGATTTCAGGGTGGGTCCCACCGTTGTTTTAAACCCCACTTATTGCAAATCTACTCAATCCACTGATTTCAGGGTGTGCACGCACGCGTGCGTGTTGTTGCGTGTGTGTGCGCGCGTGCGTGTGTGTTGCTGCGTGTGTGTGTGCGCGCACGCGTGCGTGTTGTTGTGTGTGTGCGCGTGCGTGTGTGTTGGTGCATGTGTATGTGTTGCTGCACGCACATACCATATGAGGGGCAAAAGAGTCTTTTCAGATGTCATTTAGGCTTAAAATGGACGAAAATGTCGTATAGGGAATAAAATTTAGAACTTGTGTCAAATAGGGAAGAACAATTTTTTCACTGTCAAATAAGGAGGCAGATTTTAAGATAGTGTCAAATAAGGAATTTTCTCAATAAGTAATCCTACACACTTTCCAAACCAGGAACAAAAACAACCTGTGGGAAATCGGCCGTTCCTACGCGCGCGTAGTACACACCCTCTGTTTCTAAATGTAAGACTAGCCACAATGGGTAGTAACATGGACTAGCCATAGTGGGGAGTAACATATGTGTGGTAACATGAAACACTTCATTTATTAGGTTATAGACTCATCTTGCTTTGGTATGTGTGATGTTACTCCTACTAGTACTCCCTCCGTCCCATAAATGTAAGACATTCTTTGACACTAGTCTAGTGTCAAAAAACGTCTTACATCATGAGACCGAGGGAGTAGTAACTAGCTATGTACCACTTTTCTCTTTTTCTTCATTTATTATTTGCCACATCATCTATTTTATCTAGACATGTGTGATGTTACTCCCACTGTGGGTAGTCTAATAGGTCTCGGCAGTTCAACACACATTTGGGAATACAGGTAGTAGCACACAGTAACTAAAAGTGTCAAGTTCTTAAACGAATTAATAGCATTCACACGACTTATTATCTCGATCGATGCTTCTAGTGTCCCCAGCAAAACTTGCGAGCAACCAACCAAAGTCCAGTCAATAAAATGCGACCCCTCCGGCGTCCGGTCGCTCCTCCACGAGCTTCGGCTCGCCCGCGAGCACGGCGGGCGCGACGAGCGCCAGCGTGTTGGTGTGCGCGGCGTACTCCGCGCCGTCCCACCGTTTCTCCTCCTTTTCCTCTTCCTCTTCTTCTTCTTCTTGAGCCACCGGCACCCTGACCTCGCGCCGCCGCCGCGTCCGCACGTCGAACGCCACCAGCCGCCTGCCGGCCAGCGCCACCACCTCCAGCTCCGCGCCCTGGAACCCCAGGAGCCGCACGCCGTCGTCCAGCCGCACCACCTCCTCCTCCACGATGAAGGAAGACTGGGCGACCAGCTCCTGCCCGCTCGCCTCGCCGTTCCCGTGCCTTGTCAGCGGACGTGGAAGCAGCTCCGCGACGGGCACCCTCGCGGCGGCCTCCTCCCAGCTCCCGTCCTCGTCAAGCCGGAACACGGCGACGCTGTTGTCATGATCACGCACGGCGCAGTGGAGCTTGCCCCCGGCCGAGCCGATCTCCCACATGCCGCTGTCGCCGGGGCAGAGTACCATCTCGACGCGCCCCGTTAACGGGCTGTACCCGACCGCCGTGCCGACGCTCGTCCGCCACCACGCCGTCCCACCGGCCGCCACGCCCGAAGCGGCGACGAGCCCTTCGGCGGGCACGACCGCGTCGGTGGCCGGCGCCGGAGCCCGGCGCGCACTCGGCGGCGCAGACGAGCGCGTAGTCGCCGCGGAAGTTGTACGGCGTGGCGTCGAAGAGGACGACGATCGCAGGGCGCGGCCAGGTCCGGCACGGCGGGGACGGGACGGGCGCCCAGGACGCGGTGGCCGGGTTGCACACGAAGAAGGCGTCGTCGGCCGGCGAGTAGCAGCACGCGACGCCGTGCGACGACGAGAGCACGGTGACCCCCTCCGAGGCCGGGGCGAAGGCGAGCGTCGGGGACGGCACGGCGTCGTCGGGCCCGTCGAACGGGAGGAACCCGGCCTTGGGGACGAAGAGCCCGGACATCCGTCGCGGGGCGGCCGCGTGCGCCACGGCGAAGAGCGGGGACGCGAGCCGGCGCTCCCAGGACGGGTGCACGAGGCGGAGGCGCGCGGCGGCCGCCGGCGGGAGGTGCACCAGCGCGCGCTCCCGCAGCACGTCGGCGAGCGGCGGCGCCCGGACGGCGGTCACGCGGCTCCGCAGGCGCCGGCGCCTCGCCGGCCCCCGGCACGCCCGAGGATCCTCGCTGGTCGACGCGTCGCCGGAGTGCATGGCTGCCTGACCAGCAGACGGATCGTGCCCACGCGCGCTGCCGTGTCCGCTCCTCCGCGGCGGATGTTTCGAGCAGAGCAGATCGAAACCAACGCGTGCGGCTTCGTGGAAATTTCACTTTCGTCGCGGGGAAGGCATCCATGCACTCCGGTAGCGTAGAAATCGACCGGGTTCTTCTCGGTGCGCGACTTGGCTGACGCGACCGAGAGGGGTCAATGCGCAGGTCGTGTCAATTTTTCATAGGGTGTGACTATGTCAGCACCACGCACCCAAAATCGCCAGCTCCTACCACTCCAGCCGATGACTGCTGTTTTCATTTACAAAGCGAGGAATTTAGATAATGTAATACAGCGTCGACATTATAAGACATTTTTGAAATTTTTTGAAACCTTTTTTTCTGCAAATTGTGAACAAATTACAAATGTTGAATATATTTGAAAACCCAAGTAATTTAAAATTTTCGAAAAATATTTTTCAAATGGGAATACAATTTGTAATTCCAGACATTTTTTGAAAAATAATAACAAAATTTGATATTCCAAACAATTTCTTCATGAACAAAATTTGAAAACATGAACAATTTTTGAAAATGCCCGGACGGTTTTTAAAGTGTGGACAGATTTGAAAATTCCGAACATTTTTTAAAACACACGAATAAATTTAAATAGTGCACGTCGCACAACGATGTCCCGTGCGGCGGGCTCGTGCGCGGTATGACTCGGGGCGTCGCTATCAAACTACAGTACGACGCAGTGAAGACAAATAAAGAACACTACAATATCTTTACATTCTGATGATGCGCTCTTTTGCTATAGTTGCCATGAATGCTGGTGCTTCGCTGCGCTACAGTACCTTGCATGCTGGTGTAATGGGACAAGTGAGATGCATCGAGCGATTAAAGTACTGGGCTGTTAACTACTACATGGTGGGATATTGCTAAATCAGTTTTTAAAAAATCATGAATTTAAAAAATAAAGAAGGAAAACAATGTTAATCATGTATGTCAAAAAGTTAAACATGTATATATAATATGTTTCTTGTGTATACAAAAAATTGTTGAATGTGTATTACAACACGCGCAAAAAAATTGTGTACTACAAAAGTTCACATGTGTCAAAAAAAGAAACCGATGAAAATCGACAAAAGAACAAAGAAACATGAAGAAACCCAATAAAACCCAAAAAGGAAAAAAAGCGAAGAAAACCAAAAAAGAAAATGAAAACCGAAGAAAACCTATGAAAAAGAATGAAAACCAAGAAAGAAATAAAGGAAAACAAAAAACCCGATAAAAATCAAGAAAGAAACAATGAAATCTGAAAAAAAAGAACCAATGCAAAAAATGGAAGTAGTAAAACCCAAGAAAAAAAAGAAAATCGATGAAAACCGAGAAGGAAACAAAGAAAAAGAGAATGAAAATAAAAAAGAGTGAAAACCAAAAAGGTAACCACAAAATAAAAATTAAATTATAATAATATTTGAAGAAATCATGCATTGCAAAACATTTTCCAGAAATTAAAAAAAATAAATTAAACAGAAAAGTAAAAGGTCGGGCCCTAGTTGCGAGTCAAGGGTGCCATTGCAATTGGAACAAAAAAATGGTACTAGTTGCGAGTCAAGGGTGCAATTGCAATTGGGACAACAAATGGTCAGGCCCCAGTTACAAGTTGAGGGTGAGATTGCAACTAGGACAAAAAAAGGTCGGGCCCCAGTTGCGAGTTAAGGGTGGACATGCAACTGGAACAAAAAATATCGGACCGGAGTTGCAAGTTGAGGATGGACTTGCAACTAGGACAACAAATTCTCAAGGCCGAGTTGTGAGTCGAGGGTTGACTTGCAACTAGGAAAAAAAGATTGGTTCAGTTGCGAGTCGATGATGGAATTGCAATTAGGACCAAAAAAATCGCAGGGCCCAGTTACGAATCAAGGGTGGACTTGCAACTAAAAAAAGTTTGGTTCAGTTACGAGTTGACGGCGGACTTGCAACTAGGACCAAACAATTCTTAGGCCGAGTTACGAGTAGAGGGTGG
This sequence comes from Aegilops tauschii subsp. strangulata, assembly GCF_002575655.3. Lineage (NCBI taxonomy): Eukaryota > Viridiplantae > Streptophyta > Magnoliopsida > Poales > Poaceae > Aegilops > Aegilops tauschii. Next base: position 496,514,424 of record NC_053039.3, read on the forward strand.
ACTTGCAACTAGGAAGTTTTGTTCAGTTACGAGTCGACGGTGGACTTGCAACTGGGACAAAAAAAGTGCTGAGCCCTAGTTGCGAGTCAAGGGCGGACTTACAACTGAGACAAAAAAATTTGTGCCCCAATTGCGAGTCGAGGGTGGGATTGCAACTAGACAAAAAAAGGTCGGACCCCAGTTGCGAGTCGATTGTGGACTTGCAACTGAAAAAAGGTCGTGCCCCAGTTGCGAGTCGAGTGTGGACTTGCAACGAAAAAAAAGGTCGGGCCCCAGTTGCGAGTCAATTGTGGACTTGCAACTAAAAAAAGGTCGGGCCCCAATTGGGTGTCGAGGATGGATTGTAACTGCATAGTTAGTATATTATGAAAACACAACAAAAGAAAAAACACGTAACAGTAGCTTTTATAAAGAAAACACATTCATAAATGCATAGAAAACAAAAAACACAAACAAGAAAAAGGAAAATGAAAAAAAGTAACGTTGCGACCGTTTCCCCATTACTACCACATCACACGAACCGCTCAAAACGAAAAAAGAAAAAAAATGACATCCGGCCGTACAGAGTACACAAGCCCAGTACACAAATCGATGGGACAAAAAAAAGGCCCAAGCAAAGCAGCGCTAGAGGCTTGCTTCGTGGTCCGCTCCGCCGTCACTGTGCGTCGACCTTCCGTGGTATGCGCCGCGCCGTGTCCCTTGGCGCGGGAACGCCACCGTCCGCGCCTGTCTTCGTCACGCTATCAGGGTTCTTCGCCTACTTCGAGCACCGCCGCCGCACTCCTAACCTAGCCGCCGCCGCTCTTCTTTGGCCGCCGCCGCGGCTACCTCCGTAGCTGTCGCCGCCGCCCGTCCACCCCACTTCGTCTTCGTCCAGCACCAGCTCGTCGCCAGTGTCGCCGTCATCTACCCCGACCGCTTCATCTACTCCGACAACCGCGGGCGACATTGGCCCCGCGCCGATTGGCGCCGCAACCGTCGTCGAGTCCTTCTCTGCTGGCCTCTCTGACCTCTTAGACATGGCGTACAGCTCGTGCAGGTCCCAGTCTACGCATGCCCGGTGCTGGCAGCACCGCCGCGTGCCTTCGTCCACGACGTGTCCCTGGGCCTGGCAAGCCTGGTGCGGCGCTTCGTCAACTTCGTCTTCGACCATCTACGCATGCCTGGTGCTGGCAACACCGACGCGTGCCTTCGTCTACGATGTGTCCCCGGGGTTGGCAAACCCGGCGCGACGCGTCGTCAACACCATTCTCCTTTCTGGCGCATCACTTCTTCGACACCACTGCGCCCATGACTAACTTGGCGCCTCCTTGCGCCTGCGGCTCCAGGGCGACTCCCTCGACACCGGCTACCCCGACTCGACATCGACCACGGCGTTCTTCGCACGGCTACCTCGACCACGGCTACACCACCCTACGCTCTCGGTTACATCGACATCGGCACAAAGGGCTATCATCCGCTTGAGCAACTCGTCGGCTTCCTCTACAGTCAACGCGTCTGCGACGCGACACCGTCCACGACGCTCCCACTAGGACTGCGGGGGGATGTCAGTCCGTCGGCTGCTATTCTCTCCAGTCTGACCGTCCGCGACGCTCCTGTTGTTCGCAACGCTACCGCTACGACTGCGGGGGGATGTTAGAGATATATTTGGGATACTTGTATTTGGTAGTCTAGGATTTGTAATCCGTCTCCTACCTTATCTCCAGGAGAGGCGTCTTGCCCTCCAAGTCTTGTACTCAATATATACTCGCCCTCGAGGCTCAATAATACATCCATCATATTCCGTAACAATCCCTCTTTCTCCCTTCTAACACGTAGTGCAACGGTGCATCGCCATGGCTGGGTTTCGGAGTTGCCGTCCAGGCCGGGGAGGAACAGGACGGGGGTTTTAAAATCGGATTAGCCATGGCATATGGTGCTGATATCTATTGTACAAAATCTGTTTGATTTATAACCTCCCCGATTCTATCGATCAGGTTTCGCGAAAATCGGCAATCGGTTGTCGTGTCAGTTACCCTTCCTTAATTATAGGGGTTCCAGTTGCTCTACGAGTACGAGTCGTGCCCGCGCGTGCGTCGTGGCAGATGGCACGAAAAAGTGAGTCCGAGGATCTCACGACGACTAAAAGGCCAAGAAAAAAAGGGGGAACGATCTCACGAATAACCTGCCTGGACTAGAAGAAACACGTGTTGAACAACAAGCCGATCGACGATGTCGACCACCAAACGGGGCGTTGGCAAATGCAGCGGCGCGGTCGTCGCCCGCTCCGACGTGACGACCGCCGTCCGCTGCGCCGCCACGTCCAATATCCTCCGCCGCGCCATCCTGGACCAGGCCTTCCGTCGCCGCCTCACGCTCCAATCTGCGGCTGATGGAGGCAGCTTTCGACCGCGGCCTCCTCCTCGGCCTCTCATATCGGCGGCGCATCACCCTTAGCGCGTTGCTATGGGCGTATTTGGTTCACATATCTGTTTTAGGGTATTTTGCATACTTGTCACAGTTGGGCCTGGTTGGACAAATACAGGCTAAAAACCAACATCTGCATGTAGTTTGGTTGCCTGCATTAGGCTTTCTCCATGAGGGAATCAAATAGTCAGCACGTTGTTTGGTTGCCTACGTCGCTGTTGTTAAACAAACAACACATTGTTTGGTTGCAAACGGCTCAAGATGTGATCATCACTTCTCACTAGTGGTGATCTTGCCACACACACATAACATTGTTTTGTCCTTGCTAGGAAACAAATGGCAGTTTATCCTAACTACTAGCAAATGATAGTACAAGTTATTAAGAGCCAACATGGCTGAATAAGGATAGTTCAATGATGCTAACTTGGTGCTTCCTCTTCCTCTGCTGCTTATGCGCTGCTTCCTCTTCCTCGCTTCTGGTGCTCCCTCCTTCTTCTTCTTCCTCTTGTTCTTCGGCTTCAGATCCTTGCCTGACGTCTGTTATCCCAAATTGCCTGAGCCCACTCCAACCTTTTGTTCTTCCACGCTTCGTTGTCGAACGCCTTCACACCATGGCCGGAGCTGAGCACCTCATCAGGAGTGACATCTTCCTCCTCCGGCAGAAATTCATCAACCACCCATTGCAGGATCCAGTTGTGAATGATGCAACATGCAAGAACAAGCTTCACCTGGGTAGGGTAAGGGTGGAATGGCTTCTGATCCTGGATCTTAAACCAGTTCTTCAGAGCTCCAAAGGCCATCTCAACTCTAAGGCTGGAGTGTCTGAGATTGAACAGTTCCTGAGGAGTCCTAGGATAGTTCCTACCAGCAAACTCGTTCAGATGGTACCTGGTTTTCCTGAAGGGTGGAAGAACACGTGGCCGACATGCATAGCCAGCATCTCCAGGGTAGAACTTGCCATCGGGGATGTTGATGCCATCACAACGACTCATGCTGTCACTGAGAATGTTAGCATCATGTGCTGATCCTTCCCAGCCAGCCAGCACATATGTGAACTTCAGATCAAAGTCAACAGCAGCTAGCACAGTCTGGCTTGTGTAGTGCTTCCTCCCTCTATATGTTGCAATTTGGACCTCGGCACTCTGGCAGTGACATGAGTACCATGTATTGCTCCAATGCAATCCTGGAATGGCATTACAATATGCTGTTAGTCTACTACAGAACAATAACAACATATCAAGGCATGAACTACAACAACATATCAAGTGCTCACCTTGAAGTATGGATACCATCTTGGGCTAGTGTGAATCTTGGTATGAGTCTGTCCAGTTGGTCACCTGATCATCTCTCCTCCGAGCTCCCCAACAGCATACAACACTTGCTTGAAGTACCTGGAGATGGTCTCCATTGATCTCCTGAAGGTGTTGTGTACAACCCTGAACCTCTAGTTCTGACCAACAACATGGAGGAACATGGCAACTTGCTCTTCTAGAGTGGTGTGGATGCTATCTTGTAGCAGCCCCCTGCTCCTAAACGTCTGCACAAGCCTGGCGAAAGGTGCTCTCTTCATTCAAAGCATCCACAGAGCCTCTGTGTCGTTGCAGTTGTAGATGTAGTTCAGATTCGCTATCCTCTCTTGATCCCGGATTAACATCGGAACATACCGGATGCAGGTCTCTCATTCCGACGAACAACTCTCTTATGGACCAATAGGATCCAGGCCTGGACCACGCGATGCTGCCTGAACTAGAAGTTTCATCCGTTCATCCATAACCTAAGCGACATCCATGATGCGGTCAGCGATGGCGCTATCGACCCTAAACGCTCCTATCGAACGATCTAACACATAACAGAGGAGGTGGAGGGGGGGGTAGCTTACCAGCTTCGAGGTCGGGGAGACATGGCGAAGACGAGGAGGGCTGGACGGAGACGAAGAAGAAAGGGAGAAGCAGCTGCCGCCGCCGGGGAGTTGCTACCTCTTGAGCACTGCGTTGGTTTTCCCTTGAAGAGGAAAGGGTGATGTAGTAAAGTAGCGTAAGTATTTCCCTTAGTTTTGAGAACCAAGGTATCAATCCAGTAGGAGACCACGCTCAAGTCCCTCGTACCTACACAAACAAATAAGAACCTTGCAACCAACGCGATAAAGGGGTTGTCAATCCCTTCACGGCTACTTGCAAAAGTGAGATCTGATAGAGATGATAAGATAATATTTTTGGTATTTTTATGATAAAGACTAAAAGTAACGAAAGCAAAATAAACGATAATAGAAATAACGGTAGATTAATATGATAGAGAATAGACCCGAGGGCCATAGGTTTCACTAGTGGCTTCTCTCAAGAGCACAAGTATTACGGTGGGTGAACGAATTACTGTCGAGCAATTGATAGAATTGAGCATAGTTATGAGAATATCTAGGTATGATCATGTATATAGGCATCACGTCCGTGACAAGTAGACCGACTCCTGCCTGCATCTACTACTATTATTCCACACATCGACCGCTATCCAGCATGCATCTAGAGTATTAAGTTCATAAGAACAAAGTAACGCATTAGGCAAGATGACATGATGTAGAGGGATACACTCAAGCAATATGATATAAACCCCATCTTTTTTATCCTCGATGGCAACAATACAATACGTGTCGTTTCCCCTACTGTCACGGGGATCGAGCACCGCAAGATTGAACCCAAAGCTAAGCACTTCTCCCATTGCAAGAAAGATCAATCTAGTAGTCCAAACTAAACTGATAATTCGAAGAGACTTGCAAAGATAACCAATCATACATAAAAGAATTCAGAGGAGATTCAAATATTGTTCATAGATAATCTTGATCATAAACCCACAATTCATCGGATCTCGACAAACACACCGCAAAAGAAGACTACATCGAATAGATCTCCAAGATAATCGAGGAGAACTTTGTATTGAGATCCAAAGAGAGAAAAGAAGCCATCTAGCTAATAACTATGGACCTGAAGGTCTGAGGTAAACTACTCACACATCATCGGAGAGGCCATGGTGTTGATGTAGAAGCCCTCCGTGATCAATGCCCCCTCCGGCGGAGCGCCGGAAAAGGCCCCAAGATGGGATCTCACGGGTACGGAAGGTTACGGCGGTGGAAATAGGGTTTCGGCTCGTCTTTTGATGTTTCCAGGGTATATGAGTATATATAGGCGAAAGAGGTCGATCAGGAGAGCTACGAGGGGCCCACGAGGGTGGGGGGCGCGCCCAGGGGGCAGGCGCGCCTCCCTGCCTCGTGGCCTCCTCGTTGATTGCTTGACGTCCACTCCAAGTCCTCTGGATCACGTTTGTTCCGAAAATCACGTTCCCGAAGGTTTCATTCCGTTTGGACTCCGTTTGATATTCCTTTCCTTCGAAACACAGAAATAGGCAAAAAAACAGCAATTTGGGCTGGGCCTCCGATTAATAGGTTAGTCCCAAAAATAATATAAAAGTGTATAATAAATCCCATTAAACATCCAAAACAGAATATATAATAGCATGGAACAATCAAAAATTATAGATACGTTGGAGACGTATCAGGAGTGCGCCTGCCGCCTCTTGCCGCTGTAGGGGAGTGTTGCAGCCGCAGATCTCAGTCGTCGCCGCCATCCCAGCTGTAAATCTGAGTCGCCGCCGCCGCCGGTGCCAACAACAGAGGAGGGTTTGTCCTACAGCTAAAGAGGTGAGCGAGGAAATGGGGTGGTGAGGGTATATTTGGCGCCACCCCGCCTCGGCAGATTTTCCCCTCCCGCCATCTCCGCCTGCATCCCCCTGCATCGCGCCCTACGCCGCATCTTCATTTCCGCCCCACTCAGCCTGGCTCGCTGGAAACGACCGATTCAAGAGTTCCCAGCGAGCCAGGCTGCGGGTGGGTCCGTGCAGATGCGAGCCAGGCCGGCCTGTAGGCAACCAAACGGCCCAATTTCATTCCGCCCGGGCCTAGTTGGGCTGTATGCAGCCTACCAAACGCGTCCTAGATGCCCCTCGCATGATCTATCACGCCCACACCCCATCTCTAGTTTCATACCAAGAGATGCGTCGGTCTCATGCTTATTCCTGCATGAGACAGTTTCGGTCTCGTTGCTTCAAGCCATGAAGCCTTCCTGAACATTTTGGCTATATATATGCAAGCCGGGTTGAGATCCTTTGTAGTACCGCATGGTACTGTGGTGCGTATGACATATGGGGTCAGGTCCCACATAGCAGTGACTATATTGCACCGTACAGTACTGCAGAGGATCCTAATCTACGCAAGCCATGTGTATTTTTACTGTACATGCTTTAGTTCAGAAATTAGGACATTTCCAACACTGATCATCAACAACATGGGTATGCATCGATCCGCCAAGCGGTCCAGACATACTTTCTTCCGCAAATCAAAGAAAAAGTGTGTCAGCCCACCAAAAAACCCCTTTCGTGCAAATTTCTTCCACTCCTCCCCCTTTCCCTTCTTTCCATCTGCACCCTCCACCTCCGTCGCTGCCGTTGTACCTATCCGACCGCCACAGATGTATAGTAGGACGCCCGCAACCAGCACTGACGTGCCCGCTCGCTCCTTTACAACCACACTGTCCACCCTTCACAACGTTGATATTTTCTAACATAAATTTGGTCACCCTTCTCAAAGTTTTACTTGACACAAATCTTATACGATTTATAGCGATCACATTTCCCTGAAAACCGCTAATCATTCTTAAAAAAAGGGAAACAACATAACACGATCTGGTTGACCGGCCGGAGACTCCGCCGGGCACTCATCGTGCGATCCGCGTTGATACGACGCTCGTCCTTGCTCCAAGTCAACTGCTCGCATGGGGTAAGCGGAAAATCTACCGTGCACGGGACCTCCCGTGCTTGCATCGGCCGTTCGCTAATGCATCATGATCCGAGCTCTGTTGAAGCTTTTTTTTGCATTGTTTATTGAGTACTACACTGGAAAATATCAATACACCACAATACAAAGCGATGGTGTGTCAGATTGTCCTGTAGCAGTTGTTCTTGCATGCGTACTTGTGTCAGCCTTTTACATAAAGGTGGGACAGAGTGCAGAGAGATAGTACATTGTATACTTAGCTATTTGTTCTCTCACTCCCACCACAAACTTGCATTTTATTTTTCATGCGAAATGTTAAATGATTCATAACTTTTGAATCAAATATTTGTTGTTGATTTTTTGTTTATATTTTAACTCCTGGGGCCAAAAGCTTTAAAATAAGACCAATCTTTGATACATTTCAAACACGTTCAAATTTCAACATTTCACATTTCATATGTGAAACAAACTATTTCACTAGAAAAATTTGAAGAAAAAAAAAACTCCTTTTCAATAGAAATATGTGAAACCAACCTATTTCACTAGAAACCTATTTAACCCGAATATGAAATGTCAACTTGCGAACCTGATTATTTAAATTGTTTAATAATTTATTTTTAAAAAGTGAAATGTGCAATTGAAAATATATGTGATTTTTTTGAAACAAACCAGTGAAAAGTGAAATTTAGGTTCTCAAAGTGTAAAATAATATGAAACTGAAATGTCAGCTTGTGAAACTGATTATTTAGAAATGTGTAACATTTTACTTCAAAACTGTGAAATATTTCTGAAAACATTAACTGAAATAGATGTGGTACTAAAACTGGTCTGGCAACTGAAATGGCTGCGGTCTGGAAATTTCATATATTAGCATCACATTATATATACTAGTTACTTCCCAATCTCGAGAAGATGTGTCTAGAGGGGTGGGGGGGGGGTGATTAGACCCTCAATAAAGAAAAGTAGCAGTTTTTAAATTCTTCAAGTTGAGGTGGAGTTTTAGGATAAATTTAAACATTCACAATACATTTCAAGCAAGCATGGCAAGAGTATATGAGCAGCGAAAAGTAAAGCATGCAAGTTTCAGGAAAGTAAAGGGATGGGATTGGAACGTGCAAACGCAATTGGAGACACGGAGACACTACAAAAAAAAGACACATCCGTGACATTTTGGGCCGAACGAATTTTTTTCTGTCATACATATGACACTTCTATGACGATAATTGTGACAAAACCCGGTATCATCATAGATGTGGTGGGCTCCTACTTCTATGACAAAAAATCATGACAGAAATGGGCTTTTCGTCCTGGGCTGGCCAGAGACGCAGCTGCATGACATTCTTTGGGCCGTCCATGACGGAAAAAACCGTGGTAGAAGCGAGGGGGAAGAAAATTTCGGGGAGTTCCCGATTACGGTGGGAGGTCGGGGGCCAAGCGATGCGCGTTTCTCTCGTACACGTACGCGCGTGTGTCCGAGGCGTTGGCTCTAACTGAACCCGAGCGAGGCGTTGGGCTCTAACTGAAACCGAGCGATTGCACTGCAGGCTACGTGTTACTGAACCCGAGCGATCGATCGATGGCTGTTAACTGAACCCGAATCGAGCGATTCCTTCGCTACTGCTGCTAACTGAAGCCGATCGATTGGATGAACAGTGAGCGTTGCGCGCGGGGGGGGGGGGGGGGGGTTGGATGAACAGTGAGCGGTGGCGTTGCCTCTGGATGAACAGGACCCCGTGGTGTGGAGGGCTAGATGAACAGTAGACGGTGGAGGGGTGCCCGTGGAGGGGTGGTTGAACAGGACACCGTGGTGTGGAGGGCTGGATGAACAGTAGACGGTGGAGGGGTGCCCGTGGAGGGGTGGTTGAACAGGACCCCGTGGTGTGGAGGGCTGGATGAACAGTAGACGGTGGAGGGGTGGTTGAACAGTAGCCGGTGGAGTAGCGCGCGGTGGAGGCTGGATGAACAGGAGCCCGTGGAGGCTGGAGGAGGTCGACGGTAGCCCGTGGAGGCTGGAGGTGGTCGACGGTGGAGATGAGCAATATCCCGTGGAGTCCCGTTTTGCGGTACGCCACACCCCTCCCGATCAACAGGACCCCCGTTTCGACCGTAGCGCTCCAACACAAGTCCGTCTCCTCCGTTTTGCGGTACGCCACACCCCTCCCGATCAACAGGACCCCCGTTTCGACCGTAGGAGGTCCGTTTCCTACGTTTTGCGGTACGCCAGACCCCTCCCGATGAACAGGATCCCGTTTCGAACGTGGCTGGTCGAACACAAGGCCGTTTCCTCCGTTTTGCGGTACGCCAGGCCTCGTTTCCATCGCCTGTTCTGTCCAAGCCCTCCCGATGAACACGACCACGCATTCCATTCCGACCCAGCCGGTTGGCTCCCACGGTTCCGTTGCCTCCCGATGAACACGACGCATTCCGTTGCCTCCCCATGAACACGACGACGACGCTGTTTCTCCATTCCGACCCAGCCATGTACACGAGCCCTGGTCGTACGTATGCGCGAGTAGGCGTTCGAGACCCTGCTCATATGTACATACGTGGCCGTATTTTCTTTCTTGCACACTGGCCGCTGTACGTACGTGTACATGCTACGTGCGCGCCTCTACTACGACACGTACACGCCTCTACTACGACACGTGCGCGCCTCTACATCGACCAGTATATATGTATGTACACGTTGGCGACCAGAATGACAACGCTACGTACGCTTCGACCAGGTGGGTCCCGACTGTCAGGCACTTCCTTGCCTGCGAAGATGTAGCTGGTGGGTCCCAGCAGTCAGGGGGGCGAATCGTTTTTTTTGCCTGGACGCACTTCCTTGCGTGCGAAGGTGTAGCTGCTGGGTCCCAGCAGTCAGGGGGGGAATCCTTTTGTTTTTTTGCCCGGACTCACTTCCTTGCGTGCGAAGATGTAGCTGGTGGGTCCCAGCAGTCAGGGGGCGAATCGTTTTTTTTCGGACGCACTTCCTTGCGTGCGAAGATGTAGCTGGTGGGTCCCATCAGTCAGGGGGAAACGTTTTTTTCGCGAAATACGGTGGCCCGTCCGGTGGGTCCCCGCTGTCAGGTGGAGGAATAATTATTTTGTGCGTAATAAGGAGGCTCTTCCTTGCTGCGGCCGTGGACCCAGCTGTCAGCCTCTCCACGTAGAGTCCACGTCCGATGGAAGCCATTCCTTGACCACGTTGACCACGCCGCGCCGAGAGCACCAGGGCGGTGGACGACGCGGAGCCGGGGAAGACGCGGTAGTGGATGCCCACGCGTAGAGGAGTATGAGGGTTCACTCGTTCGGCTACGGTGTGAGGCTGCCGTCGCCGCAGAATAACAGTGGGTGTGGGTGCGTAGAGGGATGGCCTGGCCAGCGGTGGGAGTAGTAGGGGGCGGTGAGGCCTCCGCGGCATCACAGCCGGCCACGGGCGGCAGGAGCAGGCGGCACGACCGGCGCTGCTTTGGACGGCTGGAGCAAGAAGACCAGAGGTTGAAGAAGCACTACGGCCGTTGGATGGACATCGTACGGTCACCGGAGCTAGAATCGTTCATATATTGACTAAAGTTGACAAAGGCCTCCGTCCCAGTGAACTTAGTAGGCCCACAAGTCAGCCTCCCACCAAGGTTGGTCCCAGCTAGCAGGGGGTATTCATTTTTGTGTGCGTAATAACGAGGCACTTCCGGTGGGTCCGAGCTGACAGCGGGGAGAACGTTTTTTTCGCGAAAGACGGTGGCCCGTCCTGTGGGTCCCAGCAGTCAGGGAGAAACATTTTTTTCGCGAAATACTGGTGGCCCGTCCAGTGTGTCCCTGCTGTTAGGTGGAGGAATAATTATTTTCCACGTAATAAGGAGGCACTTCCTTGCGGCTGCCGTGGACCCAGCTGTCAGCCTCTCCACGTACAGTACTCTTCCGATGGAAGTCGGTCGTTCACCACATTGACCACGCCGCGCCGAGAGCACCACGGCGGTGGACGACGGCGAGGCCTAGGAAGGGGACGGCGCAGAGCCGGGGAAGACGCGGCAGTGGAAGCCCGCGCGGAGAGGAGTACGAGGGTTCACCGGTTCGGCTGCAGTGTGAGGCTGCCGTCGCCGCAGAATAACAGGGGGTGTGGGTGAGTAGAGGGATGCCCTGGGCAGCGGTGGGAGTAGTAGGGGGCGCTGAGGCCTGCGCGGCAGCACAGCCGGCCATGGGAGGCGGGAGTAGGCGGTCCTGCCGGCGCTGCTTTGGCGTCTGGAGCAAGAAGATCAGAGATTGAAGAAACACGACGGCCGTTGGATTGACATCCAACGGTTACGTCTGCTAGAATCGTTTGTTGACGTATATAATAACTAAAAAAATCTTGCATACGCGTCAACTAAACAGGCCCACAAGTCAGACCACTCCCTCTTTTTTTAATAATTTATATATAGCTCATGGCAACTTCTTATGCAATTTATTACAGTCGTTTTTTTGGTTGGTCAGGGCCAATTTCGCATATTTCTGTGGGTTCCAAACTATTTTTTATTCCGAAATGTCGAGCCAGATTTAAAGTACTTTGAAGATATATTTAAATTAGGTTAATGGCCAGTGAAATAGGAATATGAAAATGTGAAATTTTTTAGAAATTATAAAGCAATTGCCAATTTGTCATTTGTTTTTATATTTACAACCCATTTCATATTACTTTCAAGATTTGCAGGCGTCTTGAAAGAGTTGCAGCCCATCAGGGCGTAGAAAAATAAGTAGGCCTGGATTGGGTATTCTTCAGAAAAAATAAACTGGGCTCATTTTCACAAAGAAAAAATAGCTGGGCTGGTCACATGGTGAACATAAAATATAAGCCTGGGCTAGACGGGCCACAACCCAGTTCAAACCCTGCTCCGTCTCAACAATACCAAACAAAAAAAATACTGCTCGAGTAGCTACGTCCCAGGTGTCAGTCGATCTTGCGCTGTTCTCTTGTCTATTGACTATATACGCTCACAATGTCGTGGGTCCCAGATGTCAGGAAACACTAGGAGGAAGCATTTTATTTTTCCATACGCTGACGTGGTGGGCCCCTACTGTCATCCTCTCCACGTACTTCTGCCGATTCCTGTTGTTTGTTGACCATGTTGACAACGCGAGAGGGCGGCGCCGCGGCGAGCGCACCAAAGCGCGCGAAGGACGTCGGCGTTAACGATTTAGGAGACGGTGGGGCGGCGATGCGTGCGCTGAGGCGCAGCCAGCCGTGGGAGGCGGAAGCAGGCGGCCCCGCCGGCGCTGGTTTGGTTTTGGCGGCTGGAGGAAGACAGGACTGAAGAAACACGACAGACTGTAAAAGCAGCAGGAGTACTTAACAACCTTAACTGAAACCAGCAGGGCCCCTTAACAATCAAAGCTGAAAGCAACGTGGTCAATAAACAGGATATTCGCTTTAGAGCCATGGAAAACCATGAACATAATCTTCTGTCCTATTCTCCAAGATGGACGGGCCTTCATTATTTGAGACCACCCATGAATAAGTATCTTTTCACCTCCAAGGGGAATTGAGTAGGTCGACATAAACATCATGTTGTGACCAAGCGCAAGTCTGACCCGACCATGGTCAGGCATCTGTATAGGAACAATAGAACTCGGCAGTTGCTGTTTCAAGAAGATCACAGCTGTAAAACTGTGTATAAGCAATAGTTTATGAACAACATATATAACAGAAAACAACTCGTACCATAAGTTTCTCGACACAGTTGGACCTGTTCAACGAGTGCAGCAGTGGCACACATATCCCACGTGGCCTTCCACCATTGAAACGCCCCACAAGGACCTCAAGACGATCAATAAAGTGTAGGAACTTGTGTATGTCGATCTAGTCAACTTCAGTGCCATTAGTAACATCCGAGTTATTACAGAGTAACAAACGAGCAGACTGCTTAACTCTGAAAAAACCTACACGTGCCACAAATTATAAGAAAATATTAGTTAGAAGTAGCATCTTCGTGAGAGATTCGTTGCTACTTCTAAAGTTAAATTGTGATTAGTTAGACAGAATAGGTGGATTAAGAAGTAATCGAGGCAACAAGCAAGAACCAGATACAAAACTAACATGGATGAACAATTGGAACGACATCGGGGTGGAAGATCGCAGTGAAGATGAGACCAGGTTCTGCTATTTCCATCAACATTCGTGCGCCAACTTTCAGTCCGTAACACTTGAGAAAGTTTATCCAAGTTCGGCCATAAAAAAGCAGCGATCTGCTTGGTTCATGAACCCAACTCGGAACTTATATCCATGGCTTGTCTTCACTGTGACCATTAAACTAGTGTATTTAGTTATGCCAAGGCCGAGCATCTTGAGTACATGTGTTCTGGCAGAGCAAATAATACACTGCATGAAAAATAATATGAGAACACAGCATGTTCAAAAAAACCCCACCCTCCCGGATAGAAAAGAGGATTCTAGGAACATACTGTGCGCGTTTCAAAATGCTGTGTTAGGATGAGAAGGAACAAGTGTGGCGTCTCGCCGAGGGCGCAGAAACCTGTAGGGTCCTCGCACTTTGGGCACTACAAATGAAACACACTAGATTCAGTAGGAAGAAAAATGCATCAACGGCGGCGGCTGCCATCCTAGGATTACCTGCGACCAAGGGACTTGGATTTATCGGGGATGGATGAAGAATTCGTACCTGGTTCTCCATGAGAAAACCCTATGCAATCGCCGAGAGGGGGTTTTCTCTGAACAAGCAGACGAGGGAGAAGGGGATTCAGGCCCAGTGAAATATTGCCGCTTCGTCCGTCCAGCTTACTGCTAAAGCTGGAAAGGGGGGGGGGGTTGTGATTTGATGGCTCATTGGGCATTACTGCGGCGCTACGACCGGGGTGTGTCTACCGTGAAGTTGTGCACTCTAATTTGTGCATATGGCACGTGGACCCCGTTGCCGGTTGCCCCACATATCAGGGAAAGGAAGTAGAAAGACAGGAGTAACTAGTTACACATAAATATATTTTTTGACAGAGAGATACTCCCTCTGTAAAGAAATATACAAATCTTTTATATCACAGGCTCACCTTGCCGAGAAATATACTCCCTCTACAACGCACGGGCATTATGGGGGTTCAGCTTTTTTTATGGGGGTTCAGCTGAGAATATAATACTCAGATAGGCTCACGGTTCTGGACTTTGGGCCCCAGGCCGACCCTGCATGTTTGGGGGCCCATGTGTTCTACCTCAGCGCTTTTCATATTGCAAGCGATCGGTACGGCGCTGGTTTTAGATGCTGTCGCAAGGCAAATACACAAAATTGAATAAAGCACGGCAGCTGTTGGAATGAAATCGAACGACAGTTCCTAACCAGCAATCAGAGTTGCAATTCTATCAACGATATACCATGTGATAAATAATACTGTCGTACTACTTATACACACAGGACACTTGTTTCACCATGCCAGATTATTACATCAAAATCTCTCGGAGGATAGATCAGTTCGGCAGTTGCGTGCTGCTACTGAAGAATTTCAAAGTTGATTTGGACCAGCTCTCCTTGCCGAGAAAGTTCGATTTTGACATCATCCCCTACCGCAAGATATGATTTAGATTCGAACCTTGACCATCCTTTAGCATCAATCATCATGCGACCATCCTTTGTACTTATGGTATATTGAGCAGGTTCATTCACACCAAGGCTGCGCATGGTAAGAGAAACTTGGCCGCGGTCGCCCGGATTGTTGAATGACTCCCTCGTTGCTATAGGAATTCTCTGTTTGCAAACAAGAAGACATACCCAAAGTACAGCGGCCTGGCTTATGTATGTTAGTTGATATTATTGATCCATATACTCTATAAGTGTTTATATGTCTGTTAGTTCTGTACATTCTTGGTTGATTGACTCGGTATTTGAATCTTGATACATCGCTTGTGTACATATCTAAATGGGAGTACACATTATGCTGCGTGTGACATTTGAGTTGGACATGAAGTGTTCCAAATATTCGAATTCACCTTAAACTGGATTCTAGTTTCTGAATTTGAGTATCGGCATTTGTAAACCATATTCATATATGACAGTGGAATACATCTTTGTCGTCCTTTTGAAGATATATAAAAACACATAGAATGATTTATAAAGATTCATATAGGAATACAAAATGGATTCGAATTTAGTTGCCAGGGTAAACGTGGATGCTTATTGTCCCAAAATTCGAAAGAAGCAGCAAAATGTCCACTCCCACGTCGGCTGCCCGAAGCCAAGTGTTTGGGAGATGGAAATTACTGTCTACCCATTACACGGACAATCCATCGGCCCGATTTCCACTGCTCTAAATAGGGGTAGGTTAGTAACTTCAATTAGACGTGACACGACCGCCTCTGAGCCCATTCCGACACGGTGGGCGGCAAAACCCATTTGATTCAAGCTCATCCGAAAGACCTCTGTTTCTCCCTCCATTCCCCATTCATACACGGTGGGCGGCAAAACAAACTCGACTCGGCCGAAATCAATGTAGGCAAATATTTTCAATAGGGGCAGGTTTGTAACTTCACTCAGACGTGACACAACCGCCCTACCTGTCAGCCCCGTTCATACACCGTGGGTGCCAACCCTGGGCGCCAACCACCCTCTCCTCGCCCGAAATCGCTCTGGCAAATATTGGCGAGATGCGAGATTACCGTCCTATCCCCAACCGACGAGACGTCCAAATTTTAAATGGGGGCTAAGTTCGTAACTTTCCCATATTTCAGACAGGCGCGTCCCAAAAACATGGTTCCCCGTACCTCTCCCTCCATTTTCCCATTCATACACCGTCCACGCTAGAACACCCCATCCCCACACCAGCCTCCGTCCGCCACCCCATCCATCGCCGCCGTCCTCCACCACATCCATCGCCACCGTCCTCCACCATGCCGGAGCGCCTACCAAGACCGCATCGTCCACTGCTAGAGATGGTCGTTTCTCAACCACGGCGACGGACCATTAGCCTTGCATCGCGTCCTCTCGCTTCATCGTCGCCGTCGTCCTCTTTGCCGGGGCCGCTCACACGACCTTATCTTCCACCGCAACGGGACTTATCCCCTGATGCACCCGTCTACCGTTGCAGATCTGCTTCAACGCCACCGACAGCCATCACACCCCCGATGCCTACACGGCGCCGCAAGAGAGGTGGTACTTCATATCTCCTCAACTTTTTGATCTCAACCAGAAAATAGATCTTAACTTGGTTACTCTACTTTCTTTTTAGCTCTTAGGATTTAGTTCTTAGTTCGAGGCAAACAATGGATGCTAAATATCATTTCTCTGGTTTGCAGCTTCAAATCTGCCATGGCACAGCCATAATATGGTTTAATTGATCATGCTTAGGGTTTAATTGATCATGTTGGTTCCGTGGTGGTTTCTTTAATAGAAATCAGAGGGGAAACCCTCTTTTGCTAAAAAAATATGCTTAGAGTTTCCCCCTTTTATGATCACTATACGATCAGAATACGTGCTTCGTGTCATAATAACACTGCTCCACCCATCAAGCTAAACAAGCTTAGTTGTTCAAATACGAATCTGATATTATTAAAACAGAGTTGTTTAATTGGTCAGCTAAATGTTCCTAAATTACTTTCGAAAATGCATGTTCTCCGCTCGGGTGTGTATCTCTACAGGGTGCCCACGGTGGGCCGGCCCACCCTGGGATTTTGGGTCGTCCCAGGCCCTGATTCCCCTTTGTTCTGCTGCGCGCTTCCGATCTCTACTCGCCCCCAGCCGCCTGCGTCGCCGGTGACTTGCCGTCCCCGGACGACATGACTCTAGGAGGAGACGCCGGACTAACAGGAGGCCAGGAGCCGCTCGCCCAACAGGGTCACCGCTGCCCGGGCGCGCCGCCGTGCCTACCTTCCCAGTCCGTTCAGGGCTCAGGCATGCAGCACCCACCAAGCCAACCCGATTTATCCTAAGATACGTCCTCAACACTCAACAACCACTCCTCATCACCCATTTTCTAGTTGATTCATTACTCATTAGGCAGGACTGTCCTTAGGGTTTGTTGTGTGCTCAGTGCTACCTACACTTAATGGTTCAGATGTATTTCGGTAATCTTTAGTACCTCTAAAGTTCACAGGGTTTTCAAAATTCCGGCCCTCGGAATAGAAACTAGTCATTTTGGATTGTTGGTCATAGTGACATTGACCCATATTACTACTGCAAGCTAGGTTTGTTGACAATTTTACTTGTCTTTCTTACTCATTCGATATAATATCCAATTATTCACGTCGATTAGTTACAAACAATAAGTGCTAGACAAACTTCTTCATTCAGATTTTGGACGGTCTCTTACTGCAGTTACAATTCTGCATACTTGTCCTAGTAAGCTCACAAGTAAATGATTGATTCACTACATCTATGCTTGCCTTGTCATATTTGTTGTCAATATTCTTTTAGGGTGGACCACCCTGTTTCTAAATACTGGAACCGTATACATGAGTGAATAGTATTCCTCTATGTGATCTCTTCCATCATGTGTGGGTAACGAACACTGCATTGTATAGAAAGAAAGTGTCATTTCCAGCTTTTACATAGGTTTCGATCTTTTACATGGAATACAATCTGCCTACTTGCTTTGTGTCGCGCTACCAACACTCCACCCTTGAAGCTAAACATTACGCCACTCATAATTGCTTAGTTTATTTGTTCAAATACGAATTTCATATGATTCTAATGTTCCTACTTCAGTTTTGAAATGTGTGCCTGCCTGTTATAGAGACATAAGGGGTTTGTATTTCTGTCTGTGGTCTGGTCAGCACGGTTGGGGAGGTGAACTTTGCATATGCAGGGGTTTATAGGGAGACACTCTCCGAGTTGAATCCGCAATGCATTCCATAGATAATTTGACTACTTTTTATGTTTTCATGAATCTCAGATTCTGAACAACATCATAATGATTATGAGCTTGCGCGCATGAAAAGAATAAAGCAGAACAATGCCATGGCTGTCAAACTTGACATTAAGGGACTGAAATCAAGTCTGGATGCAATGCAATGCAAACGCTCTCCACCTATAGATTCATGCTCAGAATATGATCCTAACAGTGATTCTGAGCTAGAGGGAGACCTAAGTCAATGTAGCTCCCTAGTGGAGGAGTCAGAGGAAGATGCCCTATCTTATTCACCCATCAAGGTGCTTGCTCTAACTTTCCAAGATTACATTGCTCGCACATATCTTGCAACTGATGCTTTGCATTGCTTCTACTTTGTTGAACTGCCATTAGCTTAGTTTACACATCGTGTATGTGAATACGCCCTGCCTATCCATTTTCAGTACATATTCCATCTGTCATCATACCATATTTATCCATTCAAATGCTGTTCTTGTGTATCAGACGTTCAAAAGGAAGAGGGCGATCGCTGATCGTGGAGGAGCACAAGCAAAGTATTTGGAAAAGGTAGTGGCACCTGATAAATCAAATAGCCCATTAGGTGTAGTTGCAATATCACCTGACCCACAAAATACCCCAACTCTAGCAGACTCTAGCCCTACTACACTGGTCATTTCTGATGCCCCAACTCAACAGACCCCAACTGCAGCAAACAGTATGATTATGCCAGTTGACATAGCACCAGCTGTACGACGCAAAACCCCCATTCCAGCAAAGAGTACACCAAATCTAGTTGCCAAATCCCTTTTCGAACCAGAGAGAGCCCCAATTGCAGCAAATAGGACCCCTGTTCCATTTCTTCCCAGTTTAGAAGACGAAGCTTATGTTGTTGTCAGGAACTTTGTGCGCATCTTTCCTTCATGGAAAGATTATACCGCAGACACAGAACAATTTCCAGCCTTCCTCCGCAACTTACGCGTAAGTAATGTACTAATGTTATTCATGGTCATTACTGCATATGTTTCTGCTGACAGAAGACACAAGATTTCATTCTTTTAAATAGGCGAGGAGAAAACTGGATTGTGATGACGAGCAAGGGTTGGTTGCGCTTTTCAAGCACTCGTTGATGAAGTATCGTTCCTACCCAAGGCAAGCGCACTTCGATGGCAAGCCTCTAAACGAAATTTCTGTAAAGTCTCCGGTGCTACATTTATCCGACGGTGACTGGAATAATCTTGTTACACATTGGTCTCGGCTGCAGCGTAAGGTACTGTCTATGATATCACATCACAATTTGAACTACATTTCTGCATTTGCCTTAATGTCTCACTTGTACGAAAACTGTTAGCAGAAGAACATTCGTTCTCAAGGGACCACAGAATCTTGCAACTATACTGCACACTGCTTTGCTCTTGTGAGTACCTCTTGCCCTGTATGACCATACTTACTTTCATAGCTGTTTGATTATGTAGCATCACTGCACATGTTAGCCTCGTAATCGTCCATTTGGTGGACATTATAAGATCCGTATGGAATCTTACATAAATTTAGAATCAACCCAATGCTTTTGAAGAGGTTTAGCTCTGCAGTCCTCTTGTAAGGACCGAACGTGGTCTATCACTGTACTTACATTAACAGCTACTCCCTCCGTCCCATAATATAAGAACGTTTTGTACAGTACACCAGTGTTCAAAACACTCTTGTATTATGGGAAGAGGGATTGGTTCATTTTGTAGCATTCTGCATCTTATCTCCCTCGCCCACCATTTACTAAAAAAGATCAGATCTATATTTAATCTTACCAACAAGTAGAATACACAGACAATGCCAGTGCAGAAGTGTAGCCCATTGCTCTTGTCAGTACATTTTCTCCTGTAACGCTTGTACTTCCAAGGATTGGTAGTTAATTATGTAGCATCAATCTGCATCTTATCTTCATTATCCTCTATCCCTTCCAGTATTATCATATCTATAATTACTCTCTACAAAACGTAGAGTACAGGCAATGCTTATGAAGAAGATTCTGTGCTGAAATTCTTGAGTTATCCTTCCCTTGACATGGAGAAGGGCATTATAAAGCCGGTGTTAACTGTTAATGTAAGTCAGTCCTTCTAAAGCCTTTATCCTCAACTGCTGTTTAATTTGCTCATACTCCCTATCGTTTACTGCTGTTTAGTTTGCTGTTTCTACCAAAATGCCTGTTTGTAAGAACCGTAAGTTCTAAGTTTTACTTGTAAAACCAAATTCCTTATTCATACCATGCACATTACTTAATACTCCCTATATGTATGCTTGTTTTTGTGGATCTATAATCCAGTGTGTGGTGAAGCAGCCCACGTTTGCACCTTGTCATCTCCTGTTTTATCTTACTGATGTGGCTGATGATATGAACAACATGCCATGCACATTATCCAAAATAGATACAATGATTTTCTTTGCCCTTCATCTATGCTTGTTATGTTGACATGGTAATCCAGTAGTGTGGCGAAGCTCCCCGCATTATGAACAATGCCAAATTATGCTATTGATATTTTGAACTTACTCTTTATTTTCTAATTTGAAATTGGATAGAATTGACAGAACAGTTATCATCTTTGTTTATACACGTGCAAAACCCGTCATCTCTCTGCTTTGTTTCAGGGTGATATGCCTGATGGCATGCACAAGTCTGCTGAAGGCTGTGAGACAAACCCAACATATATTGCAGCAAAGAAGGCAAAACATCTTGAAGATAGCGAGACAACCCCAAAGTCTTGTCTTGATGCAGTGTTCAAGTTACTTGAGACTAACAGTCAGACAAGCTCACAGAATTCATTGTCTGAATCAGTTCGACTTCTTCAGTCCCAAGTTCTAGCAGAAAGGCATTCTGCAACTCAACTTTGACTTGAAGTCCTATCTCTAAGAAAGATTGCGGAGAACACCAATGAGAACCTCATCGCTAAACAGCTACACCTGGAAGCTATGACCGACATGCTAGGCCGGTCTCACAGCCTTGCTCAGTAGCTTGCGCAGCAGTTCCCCCGCAAGGCTAACCTTTCTTGAACTGTCTTGGAAGTGGTCTCGGTTCAGTATTATTTTGTTACGCTACAATGGTGCCCAGTTTTTGTAATCTGCTTCTTCGTTGCGCTTTATGATCACTGGTGGCGAATTTTGATGCCCAGTGGATGTAATATGTGTAATAGCCGTGATAGCCTAGCATAAGTTGCTTGCTTATTTATTTCCTTGTTGTCTTGTTTATTTGTTTGCTTGTAGTCAGTGCAGTTCTTTTCCCGCGGTTTGCTAGTGGCTGCAATAACCTATTTTTGAAAACTAGGTCACAATAACCATGGGCTAATATTACTGTAGTGACACTGGGCCTCCTACGGGCCGTAGAAACAATGGGCCTTCTACGGGCCGTAGAAACAGTAGGCCTTCTACGAGCCGTAGAAACAATGGGCCTTCTACGGGCCGTAGAAACAATGGGCCTTCTACGGGCCGTATCATCAATGGGCCTTATACGGGCCGTATGATCGATTGGCCAAACATGGGCCAATAACACGCCGCATTATGGCCGTAAATGGGCTAGAGTTGGAATCGTCCGTTCATGGGCCGACCATAACGGGCCATCGTTAATAGGTCGTATTTGATGACGCTATGAAAACGGCCCAACGTATTAACGGACCACAAACGGGCCGACTGTAACCACGGGTTGAATTTGGCCCACAAGCAGAAAATGACAGTAACGGGCCGTAAGTAAACGAATGCTGGAAATGAGCCCAAGAATAAATGGGCTCTGAGAAGGCCAAAAGATAACATGGGCTGGAAACGGCCCAACGGAATAACGGGCCGTTAATGGGTACAAAGTGATACACTATTCATTACGGGCCAGTTTCACCACGGCCCGTTAATGGGTGTAAAGTGATACACTGTTCATTACGGGCCAGTTTCACCATGGGCCGTTAATAGGCCAAGAGTTACATAGGGCCTCATATGGGCCGAAAGAGGTCATGGGCCATACATGGGCTAGAAGTGAAAACGGGCTGGAATCATATTGGATGGCCCAGATGACGCTACTGGGCCTAATTCGGATAGGGCGTAACGGGCCTTGGGTTAGCGGGCTGTAAATGGGCTATATGCGAACATGCCGTTAACAGGCTTTCCATGGGCCGGCCCACCACATTTTGACCAAGTCAAACGGGCCGGCCTTTTCACAGGAATGGGCCTCTGTTGGGCCGTGCCACGTGTCGACGTATCATAGGCGCCTTCTGTCCAATGAGTGGATGACATCTGTCCCAATGATGAGCCGACACGTGTTTCCTCCAGCCAATGATGATTTTACACATGGAAAATCCACATTGGTCGGGGCTGTTAACGGGTTATCGGATCCAAAACCCAACCCGATAGCTTAACGGTGTTCCGTTACGGTGGATGCCACGTGTCGGTCAACCTTGACGAAAGCACTTCTGTGACGCGCGATTTATCGTCATGGAAGTGGACACTTCCGTGATGATAATTTTGGTAATGTCAGGGAACACTTCTACGACAGCACAGGTATGACTATCTTGATTCTGTCATAAATTTGTCATGGATGTACATGCATGACAAAAAACGCGACCTACTGTGACAAACACGTATCATCACGGAAGTGTATTTTTTTTGTAGTGAGATTTTTGGCGTGATTCCGATAGGTGGTGCTATCGTACATCCACGTTGATGGAGACTTCAACCCACGAAGGGTAACGGTTGCGCGAGTCCACGGAGTGCTCCACCCACGATGAAGCAACCTTGCCTATCCCACCATGGCCATCGCCCCGAAGGACTTTGTAAGTGCATCTAGTGCCCCTTAGTGATTTTGGTGTATTGAAGACTTATAGGTTAAGGGACTAATGTGTTTGTGAGTGTACACAGGTCTATAAGTCTATGAGGAGTTTGATATTTACAGAGAAAGTCGACCCCTAAAAATGATTGTCTACAACTGAAGACTTTGGATTTCTGAAGACTTTTTGAAGACTTTGAAAGTGAAGAAATTGGTGTGACCGTGAAGACTTGGATTTCACGCGAGGACATGAAGCGTGAAGACTTTTGTTTTCGTAGTTTCATTTTCTCTTTCTTGAGTCATAGGAAACACCGTACTGTTAAAGGGGGTTGAGGAAATACTAAGGAAAAATTTCCAAGTGATGCTCAACTCAAAATCCTACACCTACCAATCCCATCGAGTGAAGCCATTGGAAATGTCATGCAGTTCAGTCAATTTCTTCAGCGACAGAGACGAAGTTCTTCTGGTCTCTGAGGAATTTGTTCTGACTGAGGAGTTAGGAATTCGCTAGTGCGGATTGCCTACAAGTGAGGAACATGATAGCCCTGAGGAATTTGATAGTCAAATTTCCGACCGTTCCTGTGCTATGCGCCAGCTGTCCCAAAATATCTTACCCACCTAACGGTCATATCATTGAAGGGCATTTATGTCTTATCATGTCGGGCTACTCCCTAGGCTATAAATAGCCGCCCCTACAACCACTAGCTGGTTGGCTGCTCCGAGAGAAACTGACATTTGTCAATTGAGAGCACCCATCCTCTGAGGACTTTGAGAGAAAATCATCAAGTGAGGAAAACCCAAACCCAAACACCTACATACCCAAAGTGATTGAGCATCACTGAAGAGATGGATCCTGCGTGGATCCGACGCTTGTTACCTTTGAAGACTGTGCATCTTCCAGACGGTTAGGCGTCATGGTCTAGAGCGTCCATGAGGAAATTGTGGATCGCCGAGTGACCGATTTTGTGAAGGTTTGGAAGTCACCCGAAGACTTACCACGAGTGATTGGGCGAGGTCTGTGTGACCTTACATCAAGGGGAATACGGTGAGGACTGAGTGTCCTGGACTGGGTGTCCGGGACTGTGTGTCCTCAGGTTTGAATACCTAGCCGCCCTAACCAGACGTACAACTGTCACAGCAGTTGGAACTGGTCTACCAAATCATTGTCTTCACCAAGCCAACTGGTTCTATTTCCTCAACTCTTTCATTCTTCATTACTGTGTTGTGTACTTGTTCATATCTGTTTGAAGACTTTGACTGAAGACTTCCTCAATTTGCTCAGTTCAATTTCTTCAGTCTGTTTGTCTTCTTCCTGTTTATCCTGTGTTTACGCTTTCTATACTCCGTGCTTGTTTTCTTTTCATCATGATGACCATGCTTATGTTCTGTTATGTCTGCATCTGAGTACTTATTCCGCCGCAAGTAGCTCTTCGCTTAGGAATTTCCTCACCATGAAATTCCTCAGTGAAGAATTCATAAAAATCGCCTATTCACCCCCCACTAGTCGACATAACGCACTTTCAATTGGTATCAGAGCAAGGTACTCCCTTGTTCTGTGTGATTTTGGTTTAACCACCTGGAGTTTTAGTTATGTCGACTGCAGGTATGATCAAAGTCTCTGCTGGGTGTCCTACCTTTGATGGGATGGACTACCCCTACTAGAAGAATAAGATGCGTATGCATCTTGAGGCAATTGACAACGATCTCTGGTACGTTGTGGAGAATGGCGTTCCCACTGTCTCACCTTCCCTGAACGCTTCTGATGTGAAGAGATTCAAGCAACTCGATTCTCAAGGGAAGAACATCATATGTGGCCATCTGAGCAAACGGCAGTATGGCAGAGTGAGTGCTTTGGAGACAGCTAAGCTCATCTGGGATAGGCTGTCCAAGGTCAATGAAGGAGTCTCAACACAACGTGACTCTCGAGTTGAGGTTCTTCGCAATCTCTTCAACCGCTTCAAAAGACTCGACAATGAAAATGTTCAGCAAACCTTCGATCGCCTCACTGATATCTCAAATGAGCTTCAAGCACTTGGTGCCACTGACATCACCGACCATGAGGTGGTGAAGAAATTGCTGAGATTGCTTGATTCCTCATTTGATACCCTTGCACTGATGATACAAGAATGAGGAGACTAGAAGTCACTTGATCCCGCTGATATCCTTGAGAGGCTAAACACTCATGAGTTCCAGCTTGCTGAGAAGAGAGATCTCTATGGACCGAGCTATGGTAGATCACGAGCTCTGAAGGCCAAGGCAGTGTCCGAATCTGAAGGTGAGGATTCTGGTAGCAGCCTTGGTGATCCTGAAGAACTGAGCCAGGAGCTAGCAATGCTCGTGAGGAAATTCCAGAAGTTCTCAAGACGTGGTCGTTTTGGAAAATCCTCAAGAAGTGATGACTCTGCATCCCGTCACTACAAGAAGAGACTGTGTCACAAATGCAAGAAATCTGGCCACTACATTCAAGATTGTCCTCAGTGGGAAAAGGAATCAAAGAAGAAGAAATACAAGAACTATAGTTCTGATGATTCAAAGAAGAAGAAGAAATCTTCAAAGTCTTCATCATCAAAATCCTCAAAGTCTTCATCTCACAAGAAGAGCAGCTCTAAGAAGGCTCGGGCATTCATCGGCAAGGAAATGGACTCTGAGGATGAATCTGAGGAAAATGAGGAAGAGGAGGTGTCTAAGGAGTCAGACTCTGGTGTGGCGAGCCTAGCTCTCGCTACCGCGTTCGTCAGCAAGTCCATCTTCAATTCTGAAGAAAAAGGCCTCCCAAACACTGCTGACAACGACGATGACGACTATGCTCCCACCTATTGCTTCATGGCAAAAGGTGCAAAGGTACTCAAATATCCCTCCTCTGAATCAAGTGAGGATGAATCTGATGAAAACCTCAAGCCTAGCTATTCTAAACTTGCTAAGATTGCTGTGAAACTACAAAAGGCTCTTGAAAAGGTTCAAAATATGCTAGACAAAAGCGATGATATGTTGGGTGAAGAAATGGATCGCACTAAAACTTTAACTGAAAATCTTCAGAGACTTCAGACTAAGTTTGATAATCTTCCGAGTCATCATAACACCCTCTTATCTGATCATGAGAAGCTTTCTTATGAATTTCTTCAAAGAAAGCAAGATCTTGAGAAGCTAAGGGGGAGTTATGAAGATCTTCAGAAGGAGCATGATTCATTACTTGCTCAACTAATCCGCGCTTCTCAAGAAGAATTTATTCCTCCATGTTTGAAGTGCATTGAACGTTAATCTGCTAATTCTTCACCTGAATGTTCAAATGCTTCAACTACTGCAATTTCTTCAACTGTCTCTGCTATCACTAATTCCTCATATGAGGATATTGCTAGCATCACTGACAATGCAGGGCTGAAGGAATTGTATATGACAGGCATGTACAAAAGACTCAAATGGCATCCGGCTCTTTGTGATGTGCTTAAAAAGCAGATCCTCAACAAGAACCGTAGGAAAGAGGGTATTGCCTTTGAGAGGAAACTCAATGCTGATGGGACATACTGGAAGCCTGAGCAGTATCCCAAAACCTCATGGGTTGCTGCAAAGGGACCTCCAGTAGATCCATCTACCTTATCTGGCTTTACATGTCAATCTCCTCATTCTTCTGATGAGTCATTTGACTCCAACTATAAACTGTTCAAAAATCAGAATGGTGAAGTATTTGCTAGATATGTTGGCACTAACTGCAGGAACGGTTCCTCTATGAAGAAAATTTGGGTTGCCAAAAAGTGCCTTGAAAGTCTTCAGGTGAATGTCATCATGACACCACCTGTGAAGAATAGGAACCCCAGATCAAACTCTTCATACGGACCAAATTCTTCATATGGATCCAAGTCCTCATACGGACCAAGTTCCTCACGTGGATCAAATTCCTCAAAAGGATCCAAGTCCTCATATGAACATCATCGTGCTAACACTTCTGTTTCACAGGAAAGATCTAAGGGCAATGAATATGTGCATTATTCTTCAAACCATTATGTTCATAAGTCCTCGAAGAATTTCTCTGCTTATTCATATGCTTACCCTAACTCCTCTTATGTGAAACGAAGTGGACTGGCTTCTATGCCACCTTTCTCTTATGGAGCTCGCAGAATGATGAACTCATTTCCACCCCTTCAGATGTGGGTGGTGAAGAAAAAGAACTAATCTCTTATGTAGGGTCGGGTCTCCAGACGTGCTTAAACGTCTGAAGAATTTGCTGGAGACCTGAAATTGCGTGAAGGACGCAGGCTAATCATGAAGAAACGAATCCTCATTTCTCATGTCCTCATACTGCTTTATCTGTTCTATTGCTTGATGAAATTGATCTAATGAAATTGATGTCATATTCTTCACTGATGAAGTATATGAGTTCGTAAGTTGCACTAATTCATCTGCAGGATGATCTACCCAATGCCACTGAGTGGGTCCTCGATAGTGGATGTACAAATCACATGACTGGTGACAAGAATCTATTGATGGATGCTCCCTTATCTCCATCGCATCTGAAGCATATCACCTACACTGACAAAGGAAAAAAGCAAGGTATTGGGTCTATGTAAGGGTTCGATCTCAAAGGATCGACACATGGACAAAGTCATGCTTGTCGAGTCCTTAGGATTCAACCTCATGTCAGTCTCAATGCTTTGTGATCTTGATATGGTTGTTATCTTTGGCAAGTATCGTTGTGTTGTGATCCTGGAAGCTGAAAATTCCAAAGTCTTCGAAGGCTTTAGGAGAGGAGATCTGTATATTGTTGATTTCTCTACAGGACCACAACTAGCTATATGTCTACTTGCAAAAGCTTCAGAAGGCTGGCTATGGCATTGACGACTTGGTCATGCTGGCGTGAGGAACTTGCACACGCTCACGAAGAAGAATCATGTCATTGGCATTGAGAATGTCAAATTCCTCAAGGATCACTTGTGCGGAGCCTGTGAAGCTGGAAAGATGACCAAGGCCAAGCATCCAGCGAAGACTATCATGACTACCACTCGACCATTTGAATTGCTTCACATGGATCTCTTTGGTCCTAACCATTATTCTGCATTCACCAATGAAGCATCTCTATATGGCTTTGTTATTGTTGATGATTACTCTCATTACACATGGGTGCATATCATCACTTAAAACGTGAAGTGCAGGAAGTCTTCAAACGATTTTCCTCGAGGGCTTCAACCAACTTTGGTGTGAAGATCAAGCACATCAGAAGTGACAATGGAACTGAGTTCAAGAATACTGGTCTTGATGACTATCTTGATGAACTTGGTATTACTCATGAGTTATCTGCTCCTTATGCTCCTCAGCAGAATGGCGTCGTGGAGCGCAAGAACATGACTCTAGTTGAGATGGCTCACACTATGCTTGATGAATACAAGATGCCTCGTCATTTCTGGATTGAGGCAATTGATACTGCATGCCACATCATCAACAGGGCATATCTTCAAATTCTTCAAGAAGACTACATATGACCTCCTCACTGACAAGAAACCCAATGTGAGTTATTTCAAAGTCTTCGGTGCTAAATGTTGGATTAGAGATCCTCATCACAATTCTAAATTTGCACCGAAAGCATATGAAGGTTTTATGCTTGGTTACGGAAAGAACTCGCACACCTACAGAGTCTTCAACACCGTTCACCACAAGGTTGTTGAAACTGTAGATGTGCGGTTCGATGAAACTAATGGCTTGCAAAGAGAGCACCTACCTCCTGTGCTAGATGAACAATCACCTGAGGAAACCATCAAGTTCAAGGCCACTGAGGATGTCATTCCTACCGAAGAATCTGTTGAAGAAGTCATTCTAGAACATGAAGAACATCATGCTGATGCACCTGAGGAAAATGGTGCTGAAGAAAATGCTGATCCAATTCCTCGTCGCCAACCTGCTCATCCTCGTGTTGCAAATGAAGTGCAAATTGAGGAAATCATCAGCGACATCAACATACCAGGTCCTCTCACACGCTCAAAAGCTTCACATTTATCTAACTTTTGTGGGCACTTTGCTTTCGTCTCTATTACAGAGCCCACTAAGGTAGATGAAGCATTTCTGGAGCCTGAGTGGATTCAAGCTACGCAAGAGGAATTACATCAGTTCAAACTCAACAACGTCTGGGAACTTGTCAAGTGACCAGACCCTCGCAAGCACAATATCATTGGCACAAAGTGGATCTACCGTAACAAGCAAGATGAAAATGGCCTTGTGGTGAGGAATAAGGCACGGCTTGTAGCTCAAGGCTACACACAGGTTGAAGGAATTGATTTCGATGAAACCTTTGCACCTGTTGCTAGACTTGAGGCTATTCGCATATTACTTGCTTATGCTAACCATCATGACATCATCTTATATCAAATGGATGTGAAAAGTGCATTCCTCAATGGTAAGCTTGAGGAAGAAGTATATGTTGCTCAACCCCCAGGTTTTGAAGATCCAAAGCATCCTGACCAAGTCTATAGACTCAATAAGGCCCTCTATGGCCTCAAGCAGGCCCCTCGGGCATGGTATGATACTTTGAAGGAATTCCTCATGAAGAAAGGCTTCAAACCCGGTTCACTTGACCCAACTCTTTTCACTAAATCTTATGATGGTGAATTGTTTGTGTGCCAAATATATGTTGACGATATCATCTTTGGCTGTACTGACCAACGTTACAGTGATGAATTTGCCTATATGATGAGTGAAGAATATCAAATGTCTATGATGGGAGAATTGAAATTCTTCTTAGGTCTTCAAATTCGTCAACAATGCAATGGCATATTCATATCTCAGGAGAAATACCTCAAGGATGTACCGAGGAAATTCGGCATGCAAGATTGCAAAGGCGTCAAAATCCCTATGCCCACAAATGGCCATCTATGCACTGATGAAAATGGTATTGACTTTGATCAAAAGGTATACCGCTCCATGATTGGTTCTTTATTGTATTTATGTGCATCTAGGCCAAATATTATGCTTAGTGTTTGCATGTGTGCCCGCTTTCAAGCTACACCGAAGGAATCACACCATAAGGCTGTGAAGCATATTCTTCGATATCTAGCTCACACACCAACACTTGGATTATGGTATCCCAAGGGCTCGGCTTTTGATCTCATTGGATATTCAAACTCTGATTATGCTGGTGATCGTGTGGACCGCAAGTCAACATCAGGCACATGCCATTTCCTCGGACGATCCTTGGTCTATTGGTCCTCGAAGAAACAGAACTGCGTATCACTGTCTACTGCTGAAGCTGAGTACATTGCTGCTGGTTCTTGCTATGCTCAATTTCTATGGATGAAGCAAACCCTCAAGGACTACGGCGTCAACATGAAGAATGCGCCTCTCTACTGTGACAATGAGAGTGCCATCAAGATTGCTCATAACCCAGTTCAGCACTCGAAGACAAAGCACATTCAGATTCGTCATCATTTTCTTCGTGATCATGTGTTGAAGGGCGACATTTCTATTGAGCATGTGAAGACTGAAGAACAGCTAGCCGATATCTTCACAAAGCCCTTGGATGAGAAGAGATTTAGCAAGTTGCGGTGTGAGCTAAAATCTTAGAATCTTCGAATGTCCTTTGAAAAGGGCACACATCCTAACCCTTATGCAAAATTGATGACTTAGATGTGCAACCCACGAAGTAACGTTTTTCTTCAATCAATGAAGACTAACCCTCTAAGTGTGAAGAAATTAACGAAGAATTTGATTCTCAGAGCCCTACGACAATTGTACGCGGCATCTAAAATCAGCATTCTTATACGGTGGGTCATGCCACCAACAAAAGTTGAAAATCTTCAATTTGAGTTTTTCTTCAGTTTTGAAATTCCTCAGTTGTTCAATTTCTTCAACTTTGCATTGTCTTCACTGTTTCCATCGTTTTTCTTCATTGGCTATATATATATACATATATATATATATATATACATATATTTGAGTTTAAGTCCTCTACAGCATTCACTTATTGCTATTTCTTCTTGCTATTTCTGCTAAGTGAATGTGATCGGACCCTTCTCCCTCTATGCTAAACTCAGCCTAGTGTGTTCACAAATTCTTCATGTGCGTTCTATTTGAAACCCGTTCAAAATCTTCACTGTGTCCTTGTCAGCCGAAGAAATTGCGAACAAAACATTAAAATTTTCATATTTGAATTTTTGGCTGTTGCCGCTCAAACTGTTCCACATTCCACGATATGATTATCTTATTCACCCACGATCTTACACGATCTCCACCTCTCTGTACGTGGGTGACACATGTCACAAGGATGAGAAGGGTCAGGGGCACGTCTATCCACATTCCTCGGGCGAGCGGTTTTTCACCTCGGCTATAAATACCCCTCACCCTACTCGGTCTGTTTTTACTCTGCTCGACCTCACTCCTCGCTCGAGCTCTCAAACGCTAGCGCCGCCGCTACTTCCATCGTCGCTGGTGAGGAAGAGCTTCGCTGCCTCGACCTCGTCGCCGTCATACTCGCGCCGGCCACAGATTTCTTCACTTCGCCGCCGCCGTAGTTGTCTTCCTCTGCCAAGTTAGGGCGTGATCTGAACTGACGAACTTCTAAATCTACACTTCACAGTTCGTCGTGTTCTTCGTCAAGGGTAATTAAAAGTTACTTTTACTACCCTTGTTGATTCTGATGATTTCTACAAAATCTTCAAAAGGTGTTTATTCTTCAAATCCTCACACACTAAACACCTCAAATGTGTGGATTTTCAATATGTACAACTCTGGAACCTAAGTCAAAGAACGCTTAGTGAAATTCTTCAAGACTCATCTGGTCAAATTCCTCAAACTTGTACTTTTTGCAAAAACTTCTGAGAACGCATATGACCTCTCCAAATTCTTCGCACCTATACTCTGTTCACAAGTACACATGTCCGCTGCTGAATCACTAGGTTATCATCAACTTAACTCATTTGCAGCGTTCCTCGAAGAAAAGTTGCACACCTCATCTGAGAACTCAATTGTTCAAAATCCTCAGCTGAAGAAAATGGCTGACGGCAAGAAACCTTAGAAGGGAGGGAAGAAACCTGAAGTCAACACTGCGTTTGAAATCCTTGATGACATCTATGCAGGGTACTGCACACCCCCTGAGGAAACAAAGAATGAGCGCAAAGTGCGCATTCAGAAGATTGAGAGGAGATGGACTAGAGAATGGAGGGAGTACAGATATGTGACTCCAAAGTACATGAAGAAATTTGTAGTACACCCTCCATGCCCAAGACCTCCATTGGCACCTGGCCAAGCAGCTGATCCCTCTAGCATCAGAAGAGGTGAGGAATTTCCCAAGGAATGGGCCAAGCGAAAAGCTAAGCTGGCCAAAATGGCAAAATTAGAAGTGAAGAAATTCAATGAAGATTTTGTTGCTGCTACTTCTGAGGCCTCTGCTAGCAAGCCCAAGAAGGCTATGCCCAAGAAGTCCCCATACAAGCCCAAGGCTTCTGCACCAATGTCCTCACAGCCAAGCTCATCTACAATGCCCTCACGGCCCAGCTCTGCAAAGCCCTCAGGGCCAATTTCTCAAGCTGCACCAGCTCCTCCAAAGTCCTCAGTTCCTCCTTCCAAATCCTCAGCACATGTGCATCTCACCTCGTGCCAAAGGACAACAGGCATCTCAATTGCCTTAGGAGCCTCTGCAATTTCTTCAGCTCCTCCGCATTCCTCAACTGGCCCCACTCTGCTGAAGACTAAGGCCACCACTGGACAAGGTTCTCGACCAAGTCCTCACAAGAAGCAGGTTGCCTTCCAAGTTCCGTCTAGTGAAGATGAAGCTGATGATGAGGAACTCACCGAAATCATGAGAGACATACAGCAAAAGGCTGCTAGAGCCAAAGGCACAAATGTACCTCTGCTTTTGGATCCAAAGTTGATCATCGACTTCATCGACCTATGGCACAAGGACCCTAACACACCTGTGCCTGACTTCAAGCTGACTCCTGGCCAAAGTCACATGTTGACCACCTTCATTGGCGAAGAAAAGTGGAAATTTGAGAAGGTCAGGCAGCTGAAGAAAGCTCAATACAAGAAAGAGCGCTTTCTGAAGAAGAACATTGTCATTATGACCCCTGATGAACTCATTGCTGCTCAAACTGAGATCAAAAACCTCAGTGATGAATTTGACTCCTACCGTGCAGACTGGCTTGGAGCCAAAGTCAGATTTGTTAAGCTGGCTAAAAAATTCACTTCAAGGGCTGAATCTCCTCAGGGTGAAGCATCTGCTCAGCCTACTGAGGAACATGCCAGCACCGCTGATGAACATCAGGATGCTAATGAAACAGAGAGTACCAGGGCTGATGACTGCATTCCAGCCGCTGATGAAACTGCTAGGGAAACCACTAGTGTTGCGCCTGAAGAACTAGTCAGGCCAGCTGAAGCTTCAACCACTATGCCTGAAGAAACTGACCATACCAGGGCAACTGCATCAGTTGTGCCTGAAGAAAATGAACCAATTTCCTCTGCTCCTCCTGCACCTACACCGAGTCCAATTCTTCCTTCTGCATCAGAAGCTAAGAAGACCAAGGCTGCGGAGCGTGCAGCAGTGAAGAAAAGGAAAGTATCAACTTCATCTGGATCTTCAGCTCCAAAGAAGATGAAGAAATTGTCAAGCTCTTTTGAGAATCCTATTGATGCTGTTCCAGTCTCAAGCATGCCATCAAAGGAACTCATTCCTTTTGGTGAAGAATATGAGATCCCAAGAGGATCCAATGAAGATGTTCCTTCTGCAGCTTCTTCAGAGCAGTTGGACAAAGAAATTGAAGTGGATACAATCCCTTCAACCCCAGTTGTCTCACCGCCTATGCCTCAGTTCACAGCTGAAGAGGCAGACGTTGAAGAATTGAGTGAAGAAGATGAGGATGTGGACATTGGGAGCACAACACCAGTGATGAATGATGACTTTTGGGGAAGTCAGCACCCCAATTCTCCTTTGTTCACGCCTCTGCAACAAATTCCTCAGTCCCCAATGCATACTGAAGTTCAAATGGGCTCTGAAGAACCTCGCACCACTCCGTCCATTCATGAAGAGATTCCGGCCACTAGTGCTGATGAAATTGCTGCTGAAGAATTGAAGAACCAGGCTGCAACTGAGGAAGAAACTGAAATTCCTCAGCCTGTGGTTCCTGAGATTGCGATTCCTGAGGTTGTGACGCAATTGACTGACACTCCTCAGCCCAAGCCAAAGGATCCCTTCCCCAAGAAGCAAAACTTTAATGCTCATGACTTCTTTCACGAGCATGTGTTCTTCACAGATTACAACCCATATGACTCTGCTTGTCTTAGAAGGAAACGTTTCTGGACTGCCAGCCAAGCCAACTTCTATTCTTCACTGCTTTTTGATAAGGACAAAGTCTTCGACCATGAGCATATTCCTCATGTAGACATGGAATCACTGCCTTGCTTCACGCCAGTCCTCAGCGTGCTTCACGATGCTGGACTGCTCAACTTCTGCACTGATATATGTGATTGGAATGAAGAACTAATTCTTCAGTTCTATGCAACGCTGCACATCACATGAAATGCTGAAGATGTGAACTCTTGGGTGTTGGATTGGATGACAGAAAATACTCACTTCAAAGCACCGACCTCCGAATTGCTTCATGCCCTGCCTGTCAGTCCTCCCCTTGAAGGTGCATGTTGTATATACCTTGAACCTGAGCTTACAGATCACTATATGCAAGTGTTGATGAAGCCACTGAAGCCTGGTCAAGCCCCAAGGACCAAATTCCTCGTGAAGGAATTGCTGTATGTGCCTCGGACTATCTATCGCATTCTGACGAAGACATTGAGTCCAATCAAAGGCCACGACTCTAATGAAGAAGAGGTCGTTGGTATCATGAAGAATCTGCTATTCAACATCATTCATGGCGTTCCTGTCAACTACCATGATTTATTCATGAGGACTCTAGCCAATGTTGCATTATCACCATTTGAATTGAAGCCTTACGCTCCCTGGATTATGATATTCCTCATAACAATGTCTTCAATCAATTACAAGGCTGACACACTCAACCATGGCAGCTACTCCCCCCATTGAAGTCGTCAAGCGGACATTTTCCTCAGCTGATGAAAAGGGCAAGGCCACAGCTGTTATTGATGAAGGGAATCGTCCGTTGGATGGCCAGTTTCGCAAAGCTTCATCTTACTCCACCAATGATGACTCTGCCACACATGACTCTACCGCCAATGCCTCAAAGCAAAATCCTCAAGGCACAGCTCCAAGGGTGATGACTGAAAGTGCGTTATATCGACTAGAGGGGGGGTGAATAGGCGATTTTTTATGAATTCTTCACTAAGGAATTGGTGGGTGAGGAAATTCCTTAGTGAAGAACTACTTGCAGCGGAATACGTACTCAAAAGTAAACATAACAAAACACAAGCATGGTCATCATGATGAAATGAAGACAAGCACAGAGTACAGAAAGCGTAATCACAGGATAACACAGGATGAAGACAAACAGACTGAAGAAATTGAACTGAGGAAATTGAGAAAGTCTTCAGCCAAAGTCTTCAAACACAGATATGAACAAGTGCACAACACAGTTATGAGGATATGAAAGGGTTGAGGAAATAGAACTAGTTGGCTTGGTGAAGACAATGATTTGGTAGACCAGTTCCAACTGCTGTGACAGTTGTACGTCTGGTTAGGGCGGCTAGGTATTCAAACCTGAGGACACAAAGACCCGGACACCCAGTCCTGAACACGCAGTCCAGGACATTTAGTCCTCACCGTATTCCCCTTGAGCTAAGGTCACACAGACCTCGCCCAATCACTCGTGGTAAGTCTTCAGGTGACTTCCAAACCTTCACAAACTCGGTCACTCGGCGATCCACAATTCCTCTTGGATGCTCTAGACCATGACGCCTAACCATCTGGAAGAAGCACAGTCTTCAAAGGTAACAAGCGTCGGATCCACGCAGGATCAATCTCTTCAGTGATGCTCAATCACTTTGGGTTTGTAGGTGTTTGGGTTTGGGTTTTCCTCACTTGATGATTTTCGCTCAAAGTCCTCGGAGGATGGGATGCTCTCAAATGACAAATGTCAGTTTCTCTCGGAGCAGCCGACCAGCTAGTGGTTGTAGGGGCGGCTATTTATAGCCTAGGGAGCAGCCCGACATGATAAGACATAAATGCCCTTCAATGATATGACCGTTAGGTGGGTAGATATTTTGGGACTGCTGGCGCATAGCACAGCAACGGTCGGGAATTTGAGTATCAAATTCCTCAGGGCTATCATGTTCCTCACTGTGTAGGCAATCCGCACTGGCGAATTCCTAACTCCTCAGTCAGAACAAATTCCTCAGAGACCAGAAGAACTTCGTCTCTATCACTGAATAATATGACTGAACTGTATGAGATTTCCAATGGCTTCACTCGAAGGGATTGGTAGGTGTAGGATTTTGAGTTGAGCATCACATGGAAATTTTTCCTTAGTATTTCCTCGACCCCCTTTAACAGTACGATGTTTCCTATGACTCAAGAAAGAGAAAATGAAACTACGAAAACAAAAGTCTTCACGCTTCATGTTCCTCAAATGAATACCAAGTCTTCAAGGTCACACCAATTTCTTCACTTTCAAAGTCTTTAGAAATCCAAAGTCTTCAGTCGAAGAACTTCATTTTTAGGGGTCGACTTTCTATGTAAATATCAAACTCCTCATAGACTTATAGACCCATGTACACTCATAAACACATTAGTCCCTTAACCTATAAGTCTTCAATACACCAAAATCACCAAGGGGCACTAGATGCACTTACAATCTCCCCCTTTTTGGTGATTGATGACAATATAGGTTAAGTTTTCAATGGGGATAAACATATGAAGTGTAAATACTGATATTGAGAAATTTGATTGCATGATATAGAAGAACTCCCCCTGAAGATGTGCATAGTGAGGAATTTTCTTTCGAAGCAATGCACACTTGAAGAGTTGAATCATGGAGATCTCCCCCTATATCTTGTAATTCATACACGCATTTGACATAATATATGAAGAATTTGAAATGCATGATGAAGTATGCTGACTGATGTAATTCAGCATGCGTGCAATAACATTAACGAGGAATAAGCATGCAGAAGAAACAGCAAAAGTATCAGGCCACCATAGAGTTTTAAGTTTACAACTCGATCCAACAAAGTCATCAGAAGAACGAGAGTTGTAACTTAGAAAAAAAACGCCCATAAAAGATAGACCTGCTTGAAGACTAACTCAAATTCCCCCCCCCCCCCCCCTTGTCATCGGATGACCAAAAGGTTCGAAAATGAGGACTAACGCCCCTGAAGAATATCAAGTTGATGAAGGAGCGCCAGCGTTGTTGGGGTCGTTTGTTGATGTAGGGCCTGCCGCAGTGTCGTCCAAGTCTTCATGCTCATCAGTTTCGCGCGATGAAGAATAGGAGCTGGCCACCAAGGAAGGAACCTTGACCTTCTTGTATTTCTTCGGTGGAGGTGCAGACCAGTCAAAGTCCTCCTTGAGACCCATGTTCTTCAGATCTTCTTCGCTGTAAATGTGAGACAGAACAACCCAGGTGTGACCGAAGACTTCATGGAGATAGTAATGGTTTTTCTTCACTGTATTATGTGTAGCAGTCATGTTGTGAAGAATTGAACCAAACTGACGCTTAACCCATTTATGGTTTCGATCCACCTTCTGTTGAAGACTTAGCAGAAGTTCACGGTCAGTCATCACACAAGGATCAGTAGCTTGAGTATTTGGCTTGGAGGCATGGGCAGCAGAATCATGAGTGGCAGAGTCATCATTGGTGGAATAAGAAGCAGCCTTGCGAAATTGACCATCCAATGGATGAATGCCTTCATCTATAACAGCTAGTGCCTTGCCCTTTTCGTCAGCTGAGGAATAGGTCTGCTTGACGACTTCAATCGGGGGCAAGTAGCTTAGGTGATTCTGAAAATCAGCTTTGTAGTTGAGTGAAGACCTTGTTATGATGAATCTCATAATCCACGGTGCATAAGGCTTCAGCTCAAACGGTGAAAGTGCAACATTTGCCAGAGTTCTCATGAAGAAATCGTGATAATTGACAGGAATGCCATGAATGATGTTGAAAACTAGATTCTTCATGATGCCAACAATTTCCTCATCAGATGAGTCATGGCCTTTGATTGGACTCATAGTCTTCGTCAGAATGCGATAGACTGTCCTTGGTACATACTGCAATTCCTTCATGAGGAATTTTGTCCTTGAGGCTTGACCTGGTTTCAATGGCTTCATCAGCACTTGCATATAGTGATCAGTAAGCTCAGGTTCTTGGTACATGCAACGAGCTCCTTCAGGTGGAGAACTGATGGGCAGGGCGTGAAGTAATTCAGTGGCTGGTGCCTTATAGTGAGTATTTTTAGTCATCCAGTCCAAAACCCAGGAGTTCAAATCGTCAGGATCTCCTGTGATGTGCAAAGTTGCGTAGAATTGAAGAATGAGTTCTTCATTCCAATCAACTATGTCTCTGCAAAAATTGAGGAGGCCTGTGTCATGAAGCACACTGAGGACAGGAGTGAAGCATGGCAGTGATTCCATGTCCACATGAGGAATATGCTCGTGGTCGAAGACTTTGTCCTTGTTGAA
This sequence comes from Aegilops tauschii subsp. strangulata, assembly GCF_002575655.3. Lineage (NCBI taxonomy): Eukaryota > Viridiplantae > Streptophyta > Magnoliopsida > Poales > Poaceae > Aegilops > Aegilops tauschii. Next base: position 496,552,800 of record NC_053039.3, read on the forward strand.
GAGCAGTGAAGAATAGAAGTTGGCCTGGCTGGCGGTCCAGAAGCGCTTCCTTCTAAGACGAGCAGAATCATAGGGATTGTAGTCAGTGAAGAGCACGTCTCGCCAAAGAAATCATCAGCCTTGAATTTCTGCTTCTTTGAGAATGGATCCTTTGGCTTGGGCTGAGGAGTGTCAGTCAATTGCATTATCACCTCAGGAATCGCAATCTCAGGTTCTTCAGGCTGAGGAATTTCAGCTTCTATTCCAGTGACAGCCCGGGTCTTCAATTCTTCATGTACATTTTCTTCAGCACTAGTGGCTGGAATTTCTTCATGGACAGATGGGGTTGCAGGAGGTTCTTCAGATCCCATTTGTACTTCAGTAGCAACAGGGGACTGAGGAATTTGCTGTAAAGGTGTGAAGAGTGGAGAGTTGGGGTGCTGACTTTCCCAAAAGTCATCATTCATCACTGGTGTAGTATAGCCAATGTCCACGTCTTCATCTTCTATTCCTTCAACGCCGGCCTCTTCAGCAGTAAACTGAGGCATAGGCGAGGAAACAGCTGGAGTTGAAGGGATTTCATCCACTTCAATTTCTTCATCCATCTGCTCTGACGAAGCAGCAGAAGGATTTTCTTCATCAGATCCGCTAGGGATCACATATTCTTCATCAAAAGGAACAAGGTCCTTTGATGGCATGGTTGAGATCGGAACAGCATCAATGGGGTTTGCATCTGAGCTGGTCAATTTCTTCATCTTCTTCGGAGCTGAAGAATCCGATGAAGCTGATGCTTTCCTTTTCTTCACTGCTGCACGCTCTGCAGCCTTGGTCTTCTTCACATCTGATGCAGATGGAAGAATTGGAGTTGGGGTAGGCGCAGGAGGAGCAGAGGAATGTGGTTGATTTTCTTCAGGCACAACTGATGCAGTTGCCTTGACCTCTTCATTTTCTTCAGGCGTACCACTAGTGGATGCCCTGGCAATTTCATCAGCGGCTGGAATGCAGTCATCAGCCCTGGAACTCACATTTTCTTCAACAGCCTGAATGTCATCACCGGTGCTGGCATGTTCTTCAGTTGGCTGAGCAGATGCTTCAGTCTGGGGAATTTCTTGTTGCGATGGGGCTGCAACATTGGAGGTGAACTTCTCAGTTAGTTTAACAAACCTGACCTTGGCTCCTTGCCAATCAGCATAGTAAGCATTGAAATCATCGCTGAGGACTTTGATTTCAGACTGGATCTTCACAAGATCATCAGTTGTCATAGAGACAACGTTGTTCTTCAAGAATTTCTCCTTCCTGTACTGCGCTTTCTTGATCTGCCTGGCCTTCTCAAATTTCCATTTCTCTTCTTGGATGAAGGCAGTCAGCATATGATTTTGGCCAAGAGTCAGCTTGAAGTCAGGCATAGGAGTGTTTGGTTCCTTGTGCCAGAGATCAATGTAATCGAGGATCAACTTTGGATCCAAAAGCAGAGGCACATTTGTGCCTTTGGCTCTAGCGGCCCTGACTTGCCTATCTCTGATGATTTCAACAAGTTCTTCATCATCAGCTTCGTCTTCTTCAGACGACACTTGGAAGGCGACCTGCTTCTTGTGAGGACTTGGGCGAGAATCTCGTCCATCAGTGGTCTTTGTCTTCAGCAGAGAGGGTCCTGTTGAAGAATTTGGAGCAGCTGAGGAACTAGCTGAAGCTCCTGAGGCAATAGAGATCCCTGTAGTCCTTTGGCATGTGGCAAGATGCACAGGTGCCGAGGATTTGGTCGGAGTAGCTGAGGACTTATGCGGAGGAGCCGAGGATTTTGGAGGAGCAGGAGCAGCGTGAGGAATTGGCCGTGAGGGCTTTGAGGATTCTGGCCGTGAGGGCATTGCTGAGGAACTTGGCGTTGAGGGCATTGAAGGTGAAGCACTTGGCTTACGCGCAGGCTTCTTTGCCATGGATTTCTTCGGCTTGACAGAGGCCTCAGCGGCACCAACAGCAGCAGAGTCTTCATTGAATTTCCTCACTGCTTCTCTGGCTTGTCTAGCCAGCTTGGCCTGGTGCTTGGCCCATTCATCAGGATAATCCTCACCATGCTTGAGGCTGGTGGGATCAGCTTCTTGGCCAGGTGCCAACGGAGGTCTTGGGCATGGAGGATTGAGTGCGAATTTCTTCATGTACTTGGGAGTCACATACCTATACTCCCTCCACTCTCTTGCCCATCTCCTCTCTATCTTCTGAATGCGCACCTTGCGCTGATTTTTATCTTCCTCAGGGGGTGTGCAGTACCCAGCATAGATGTCCTCAGGGATTTCAAATGCAGTGTTGACCTCAGGCCTCTTTCCTCCTTTCTGTGGCTTCTTTCCATCAGCCATTTTCTTCAGATGATGTTGGGGATATTACCACTGGGCGTAAACCGGTCAGGAGAGGCCGGGTTAACCCCATAAGTAGTTCATCTGTATGTGAAGTCCATGAAGACAGACGGTGAAGCTTCATGAAGGCCCAAGGCCCAAAGCCGGTTTAAGGCCTGTAGACATAGACCGGCATTGACATGTAAACTTGTGTTGTAAGATAGAAGTAGCAGAGACCGAGCCGGACACGATTATGAGCCGGCCTCGGGATTCTGTAAACCGGCGGGCGTCAACCCATGTATATAAGGGGACGATCCGGCAGCGGTTCAGGGACAACAAACAACAACTCGAGACTCAGGCAAAGCGTATTCGCTTCCTGGTCAACGAAACCCCATCAATTCCATCACAACTAGATGTAGGCTTTTACCTTCATCGTAAGGGGCCGAACTAGTATAAAACTCTCTTGCATCCCTTGTCCGCTTTAACCCCTTTAAGCTAACCCGTAGCGATGGCTCCACGACTAAGTCCTTTCTCTAGGACATCTGCCGTGACAAAACCACGACAGTTGGCGCCCACCTTGGGGCTTTTGCACGATGGTTTCAAGTTCTTGGAGGGCAACTTCGAAGGACTCAAGGGTTACGCTATGGGCCGGATGACCAAGAGTCGTCGCGGCAAGCTCTACATCAACGATGCAGGCTGGGGCCCCGAGGCCGGCTCAATCGAGTACGGGTACCGGGTCCCCTTTGGTGGCATACACGTTTTCATTGGCAAGATCGGTGAACCGGGCCCTGAGCCGGACGTCTGCACCGACCTCGTCGAAACGGCTCAGCGTGCGAGGTCTGCCCGGGTCAAGCCTGTCATGAAGCGTGCCTTCGTGGGAGTTATCCATGGAGGGGAATCTGAGGATAGATCGGAATCTGGTGGTGAGACCGTCGTTTATTCCGGCGACGAGTCATCAACCGAAGAGACCGAGTCGTTATATCAGTTACAAGATGGCCGGATTGGGGGCTGTTCCGATGGCAACAGTATTCCGGACCCCTTTGATCTGCCAAACCGGGTTGCGATCTTCATGGCCGGCACGCAACCGGCGCTCCACTCTTCGACCGCAGCGGCGATGATTTCTGGATCGGCAGTGGCAGCAGCGGCCGGGGCAGGAGGCCCTGTGCGACCGCCAGCTCAGGTTCTATCTGATTTGTTTGACGCGTTGGCAACGCTGATGGCGGAGGTTAACCCGGCGGATCAGGATGGACACAATGCGGAAATCGCGAAAGTGAAAAATCAGATCACCCAGGCCAAAGCCGACTTAGCGGCTGAGGATACCAGGATAGCCGCGGAGCGGGCTGCTTTGGATGCACAAGCTTACCGGATTATGCTGGATCAGAGTGCTTCGAACGAAGTCCTGAAGAGGAGGCACCGATCTCGTTTGCCGCCAGTTTATGACGCTAGAAATCTTTTTAACACCCCAGGAGCGGGGACCAGTAATCCGCCGGTGGTAAACCGAGCAGAGGCACCGGGGGCAGGGGCGCCGGTTCAGCCACGTTTGGTGGATCCGCCTCGTCAGAACAACATTGTGGCACCACATGTCCCCACGCCACCGGGTCATTATTCTAACCCGATGGACAACATTGTCGCTGCCGCTTCACGGCTGGCGGCCATCCCGATCAAAGGCGATTCTCCAGCGGCGGTCGAGACGCGTCGGGTTAAGGAGCTTCTTCAGACAGCCTTGGTTCAACAGGAGGCTTATTCATATAGTCGCGATTGGATTCATTCCACTCCCCGTCCAAGCCGGAGTTACAGCAGGCGTATGGATGAACCGGCAGTGTCAAGCAATGCGCGGAACCGTGATCCGCCCCATGGCAATAACCCGGCAGGTGGTGCTGGTGATGCTCAGGAGGTGGTGGACCGGGCTCGGGCACGCAGAGAAGCCGAGTTAGCGGCGCAGCATGAAGCCCGTCAGCTTACACCGGTTCGTCCAACCACATCGGTGGAACCAGGAGTTACCTCTAGTTCTTTGGGAGTGCCATGTCTTGTCCCAGCATTGCGCAATGTGCGCTTGCCCAAGGATTTCAAGGGCCCACGCAAGGTGCCGAATTACACCGCCAATTTATCCCCTGAAACATGGGTCGAAAGTTATGAGATGGCCATGGAGATGTTGGATGTGGATGATGCGGCATGTGCGAAATACTTCACCATGATGCTAGAAGGGACAGCCCGCACTTGGTTAAAGGGCTTACCGGCTAATTCTATCAGGTCATGGGCCGAGTTGAGAGCCCGGTTTATTCAGAATTTCAAGGATACATGCAAGCAGCCCATGTCAATTGTGGACTTAGCTGCCTGTGTCCAGGAGGAAGGAGAGTCAACAACCCATTGGGTGCGCCGGGTTTCGAAGATTTTGCATTCATCAGATCGCATCAACGCTGACACCGCAGTTTTATCACTGGAAGGCAATTGCCGGTTTGAACCCCTGAAGTTGAAGTTGGGATGGCTCAAACGTCATTGTAATGACATGGGAACCCTCATGGCTGCACTGGAGAAGTATGCCGACTCTGATAGTACCAAGGATCCCGAGTCTGACGATGATAAGATAGGGAAGGGAAAGAAGAGCGGCAACACCAAGGGGTAGCACCACAACCCGGCGGGTCATGGAAACGGCGGCAAGCGTAAGGCGGACCATGGTTTAGACTTTGTGGCTAATACTAATACACACGACAAGGGCCAGCGGCGTAAGGGTAAACCGCCCCAGCGCAGTGGAAGGCCAAATCCTAATCCGGACCGTTTGTCTTATCTGTTGAACCAGCCCTATCCAAAGCATGGGACGAAGGAGGAACCGTCCACGCACCTCTAGAAAGATTGTTACATCATGCAAGAGTTCAAGAATTCTGATTCTTTCTGGTATGATCATGGACCAGGAGGCGGTTCGGGCCCCGGGTCTCATGGGTCGGGTTATGGTGGAGGAAATTCCGGTTCAGGCTTCCACGGTAATCAGGGTGGACATAACAATCAAAGTAATCAGGGTAATCAAGGTGGCTATAATCATCAGGGCAATCAGCAGCAGCAGCAGTTGGGTTACCAGAGCAACCCGAAGCAGTTGAATAGCGGACAGTATCATGTCTTCACCACTAGCTTGGATAAGCGCAACCAGAAGCTTCATAAAAGGGTGGTGAATGCCGTTGAACCGGCGGTGCCCCATTATTTGCGCTGGTCCGAGCAGCCAATTGTGTGGAGTAGAGAAGATCATCCACCCGGGTTGACAATCCGGGTCATCTGGCTCTGGTGGTGGCACCTCAGGTGGGAGGTTATAAGTTCACTAAGGTACTCATGGATGGAGGGAGTAGTATCAATATGCTTTATTATGAAACTTTCCGTCGCATGGGGTTAACAGATAAAAATCTTAAACCGTCCAATACGGTGTTCCATGGTGTAGTGCCTGGTAAGTCGGCATATCCTGTTGGTAAGATAGCTCTGGAGGTGACTTCTGTAGATGAGCATGACTCGAGATCAGAAACCTTGACCTTTGAAGTGGTGAAAATCAGCAGCCCGTATCATGCCCTATTTGGACGACCAGCTTATGCTAAGTTTATGGCACGGCCTTGTTATGTCTATCTGCAGCTCATGATGCCGGGTCACAAGGGAACTATAACCGTGCATGGGAGCCGCAAGATTGCTCTGGAGTGTGAAGAAGGTGATGCGGCTTATGCTGAGTCGGTTTGTGCAACAGAAGAGTTGAGGTTTTACAAGGACAATGTTGATCCGGCAGATATGACTTCGTTGAAGAAACCAACTACAGAGCATGATCCGGCCCCGAAGTTTAAATTGGCTGATGAGACTAAGCTTGTTGACTTCGTGCCTGGGGATTCGTCCAAGCAGTTTAGCATCAGCGCTAACTAGGATCCGAAATAGGAAAGCGCGCTCATCGAGTTCATCCGTGAGAATCGGGACATCTTTGCATGGAAGCCTTCCGACATGCGAGGTGTACCGAGAGAACTCGCTGAGCACACTCTCAATGTTGATCCCAAGTATAAACCGGTCAAGCAATTTCTCCGCCGGTTCAATGAAGAAATACGCAAAGCTATTGGAGAAGAAGTAGCCAGGCTCTTGTCGGCTGGATTTATCGTTGAAGTATTCCATCCCGAGTGGTTGGCTAATCCGGTGATGGTCCTCAAGAAGAATGGCACTTGGCGTATGTGTGTGGACTACACAGATCTCAACAAAGCTTGTCCAGCAGATCCTTTTGCCCTTCCCCGTATTGATCAAATTATTGATGCTACCGTGGGTTGCGAGTGTTTAAGCTTTTTGGATGCATACTCTGGTTATCATCAGATCAAAATGGCAGTTAAGGACCAGGAGAAGACAACCTTCATAACTCCCTTTGGAGCCTTCTGCTATGTGTCCATGCCCTTTGGGCTCAAGAGTGCCCAGGCGACTTATCAACGGTGTGTGCAGAATTGTCTGCATAAATAGATCGGCCGCAATGTTCACGCCTATGTGGATGATATTGTGGTAAAATCAAGGAAGAAGGAGACATTGATTGATGACTTGAAGGAAACTTTTGATAACCTAAGGGTTTATAAAATGATGCTTAATCCGGCCAAGTGTGTCTTTGGTGTACCTGCAGGCAAGCTCTTGGGTTTTTTGGTGTCTAACAGGGGCATTGAAGCTAATCCGGAAAGGATCAAGGCCATCACCTCCTTGGCTAAACTGAAATATATCAATGATGTTCAACGCCTGGCAGGCCGGATTGCCGCGTTGAGCTAGTTTGTCAGTTGCCTTGGCGAGAAGGCCATCCCTTTATATCAGATGCTGAAGAAAACGGATAACTTCGTCTGGAGTGACACCGCTAATGAAGCATTTGAGGACTTAAAGCGGCAGCTGGCTAATCCGCCGATTCTCGCTGCTCCAGTGGACAAAGAACCATTGTTGCTATATGTGGCAGCTAATGCTCGGGCTGTTAGTGTGGCTATTGTGGTGGAGCGCAAGGAGGCAGGAAAGGAATACCCGGTTCAGTGGCCGGTTCACTATATCAGTGAGGTACTTATTGAGTCCAAGCAGAGGTACCCGCATTGGCAAAAATTGGTGTATGGGGTTTTCATGGCAAGCCGGAAGCTTAAGCAGTATTTCCAAGGTCATCCCATCACGGTGGTCAGCTCTGCTCCTTTGGGGGATATAATCCAGAACAGGGAAGCAACTGGTCGGATTGCTAAGTGGGCTATCGAGCTCGGGCCTCACGGGTTGAAATACATACCCCGAACGGCGATCAAATCTCAAGCACTTGTGGATTTCATCAATGATTGGACAGAATTACAAGCGCCAGAGGAGAAGCCGGATCACACTTATTGGACTATTCATTTTGATGGGTCCATCCAATTGGAGGGCTCGGGGGCTGGAGTCGTATTAACTTCCCCACGAGGTGATAAGTTTTGTTATGTTCTCCGTTTAATGTTCCCTTGCACTAACAATGTAGCTGAATATGAGGCTTTACTCCATGGTCTTTGGATCGCTAAGGAGATGAACCTCAGCCGAGTTAAGTGCTTCAGTGACTCGGATCTGGTGGCTCAACAAGTGTCCGGCACTTGGGATTCCAAGGACCCATTAATGGCAGCATATCGTCGTGAGGTGGATATTGTTGCAGGTCACTTTAAAGGTTATCAGGTGGATCATGTGGACCGGCAGAAGAATGAAGCGGCGGACGCTTTAAGCCGCCTGGGTTCCCAACGTAAACCGGTTCCACCTAATGTCTTCCTAGATGTTTTGCATAATCCGTCCGTCAAGCTCCCTGGTGAAGAGGATTTGGCTGTTCCTGATCCGGAGGCTCAGTTGGTGGCGGCTCTTCATGTTATCCCGGATTGGACTATTCCATATCTGGCATATATGAACCGGGGCGAGTTACTAGAGGATGAAACCTTGGCCAGGCAGATAACCCGGCGGTCCAAGTCCATGACTATTATCAATGGAGAGTTACATCGTTGCAGTGTGACAGGGGCGTTTCAACGCTGTGTGTCTCCTGAGGAAGGCCGTGAAATTTTGCGTGAGATCCACGAAGGAGATTGTGGTCACCACGCCGGTTCAAAATCTTTGGTGGCCAAGGCGTTTCATCACGGTTTCTATTGGTTGACAGCTCATGCTGATGCCGAGGACTTGGTCAAAAGATGTGATGGCTGTCAGAAATTCTCAAGGCGTGCTCATGTACCGGCTCAAGAATTGAGGATGATTCCAATCACCTGGCCGTTTGCAACTTGGGGGCTAGATATGGTTGGGCCTTTCAAGAGGTCCAAGGACAAGAAGACCCACCTTTTGGTGGCGGTTGATAAGTTCACGAAGTGGGTGGAGCCAGAGCCAGTTAGTAAGTGTGACGCCGCCACGGCGGTTCAATTCATCAAAAAGGTGATCTTCCGGTTTGGCTTTCCACACAGCATTATAACAGACAATGGTACCAATCTGTCAAAGGGTGCCATGAAGGAGTTATGTCAACGTGAGCACATCCGGCTTGACGTGTCATCAGTGGCTCACCCCCAGTCCAATGGTCAAGCAGAGAGGGCCAATCAAGAGATCTTGAGAGGCATCAAACTCCGGCTTATGGTTCCTTTGCAACGGACGCCGGGTTGTTGGGTTGAGGAGCTACCTTCAGTGCTCTGGAGCATCAATACCACACCCAACAGATCGACAGGATACACACCATTCTTCATGGTTTATGGAGCGGAAGCGGTTCTTCCTAGTGACATCCGTCATGACTCACCTCGTGTAGCGGCATACGTTGAAGCTGACAACGAGAAAGCACGGCAAGAAGCTCTTGACCTGTTAGATGAGGAGCGTGACATGGCGGCAGCCCGTTCGGCGATTTATCAGCAAGATCTGCGTCATTATCATAGCCGCCGGGTTAGAACCAGAACCTTTCAGGAAGGAGATTTGGTGCTTCGACTCATCCAGGATCAGACGGATATGCACAAGCTATCCCCCCCTTGGGAAGGACCTTTTGTGGTCAGCAAGAATCTGCACAACGGGTCATACTACCTAATCGATGTTCGAGAGCGCAAGGACTCACGTAAATCGGAGGAGGAGACCAACCGGCCGTGCAATATTGCTCATCTTTGGCCCTACTATACTTGAGCTACATGCTCTGCTTATGTACATATTATGACATTGTATATATTATGATCAATATAATAAACCGGAACCTCAGCTAAAGCGGGGTATCTATTGTTTTCTTACATCATGTGTGGTTACATGGAGCTTACAAAGCGGCGTCCGGTTTATCCCTTGATTTAGCTTCTCAAAGCTTGATATTAGATCACTTGGGGGCTTGGTCGTATCCGAACCATAGCTACACCTCTTGATCGGCGCAATGCCACAACATCACTTGGGGGCTTGGTCATATCCGAACCATAGCTACACCTCTTGATCGGCGCAATGCCACAGCATCACTTGGGGGCTTGGTCGAACCCGAACCATAGCTACACCTCTTGATCGGCGTAATGCCACAACATCACTTGGGGGCTTGGTCGAACTCGAACCATAGCTACACCTCTTGATCGGCGTAATGCCACAGCATCACTTGGGGGCTTGGTCGAACCCGAACCGTAGCTACACCTCTTGATGAAATTTGGGGCCTGGCAGCCCGTGAAAAGCCTCGACTACAACGGTTTTTATTTGCCTTTTGCTGAGTTTTCTTTGTTTTAATAAGATTTGTGACGTTTTTAAACCGGTGTTTATCAGCTCGGTTAGGCTATCAACTACAAGTTGACAGTATACAATCAAATTATAATCCGGATACTATCAGCCCGGTCTGGTTTTGACTCAAAGTCACTAGTATGGAATAAACTGGTGTTTATCACAGCCCGGAACGGTTTTCTGATAAACCGGCATCATATAACAGGAGTTACTTCTACTCCGGATTAGGGTTATTACCCTCATTACAAAGTTGGTCAGCCAACACTATGCCTAAAGGTCACTGGTACCATATATTTCCATATTTGGTTATCTTTTACTGTGGTTATAAACCTTGGTCATATATATATATTTGGGTATGATGACCCGCCCGGTGGTAAACCGCCAGGGCGCTTTAAGCTTCTTATCTGCAGGAACAACTTGAATAAATAGCTATGGATTATGAACATCATATCTTAAGCATGGCGGATTAACACGCATCAGTTGCAGATAGATATGCATGAAGGCATAACAGACCAAGTGTTTTAGCTAGCCTATTACAAGGCGTTTCAGTGCCCAAAGGGATAATTGTTTCTCAATAAGCATTGCAGCAAGTGGAAGACTAAACCGGCCCCCGGATTATGATTGCTTATCAGCTTGACCTGACGGCTGCGGATCATCTTGCACCGGTTCATCTTCGGCCATACCCAGCGGCTGGAAGTCAACAGTTGTCCAGTCGATCCCAGTTAAAGTTTGGAACACAGCTTCGTCACTTATAAGGGTGGACGGTTCAATGTCAGGGGCATAAGTGTGCTTACGGATTGGAGGGATCAGGTTTTGAGCCTTAGGAGTTGGTGCAGCAACCCGCTTGTTATTGATATCATAACTCGCCTGGTAAAATGAAAGATCAGCCTCTTCAGCAAGTTGACAAGCCAGTGGACGTACTTCCCGGTTTATGGCGCGGAGATCTTCAGTGCAAAATTCTGACCCGTCTTCTTTTAAGCTTGGGTGGCCTTTAGCCACGTCCGTCGGATGAAGATCAGGCACCCATGCTTTTGCCTGGATTAGTGCGGCCAGAGCGCCAGCCCTTGTAGCAGACCTCTTTAGCTCTTCTACCCGGGCAGGCAGCATAGATAGTCTGTCTAAGGTATCCTTGATTAACGTCGGGGGCGGCTTATTGTGAGAAGCGGTGTAGATAATTCGTTGTGCGCTGGTATACAGTTGTTCTATCAGCGTGTAGGCAGCCTTCAGCTTCTTCTAAACATCAGAGCCCAGATGACTAATGTGAGTTCCTGCATCATTGCAAACATCAGCAAACCGGCAACGCATGGGAAGATATGTTGAAAGTATAAAGTAAGGATGCTTACCAAACACAGCAGCAGTCATGGCATGTATTTGCCGCTTTACACCAGTCAGCTCGTCTACCACCGGTTTGAGAGCTGCTTCAGCGTCTTTAGCTCTTTTCCGCAAAGCGGATTTCTCTGTGTTCCAATCCGCCCACTCCTTGGCGAAGCTCTCCTTTAGCTTTTCCATAGCGGCTATGGCACTCGTCAGCTCATCTTTTGCTTTGGAAGTTTCGGCCTGTTGGGACTTGATGTTCTCTTGCAGATCAACGATTTGGCTTTCCTTCTTGCTCAGTTCAGCCTATAAAGAGACAGATACATAATGAGTTGACAGTACATATTTGAAGTACCAAGCACATAACAAGTTATGCCCTTGATACTTGGGGGCTAATGCATATTTGCTCCTTATCAGAAATTTCTACAAGTCCCAAGCACAATACAAGTATTAATCTTGGCACTTGGGGGCTAATGTGTGTTTGCTCAAAAACTGTTGGCATGGGAATTCTTATACAGTCCCGGTTCATCCTTATAAAGTTAAACCGGCCCTTGGGGGCTATACCGGTGAAAGAGCAGTATGGCAAATTTTAAGGAACCGGTTCATCATAAAGAAGTAATCTGGTCCCTGGAGGCTAAATATGCAAAGTTAAGTTATGACAAAGTCCTGGTTTAGATTGGTATCATAAACCGTCACTTGGGGGCTACTAGGAGTTGATAAACTGCAATTGGACAAAAGAGAAAAATAGTAGTTACCTCATATCGCTCCTTCATCAAGTTTACCAAACTAGCTTCATAGTCACGGCTGGTATACAGACGGTTCAAGAAGCCAGAGTGAATGTCTTGAGCATTGAGATGGGCGTAGCTTGATAAATCGGCATTCCATTTGCCCTTGCCGATAGCAGAGAGCTCGTCCTTAGCAGTATGCTTTGACAAAGCTACAGGGTTGCCAGGAGTGATGTGGCCAGTGCCAGTAATCATAATGTCATCATCTTGATCATCAGCAGCGTTCGCTGGAGTTGGCGGTTTGTCAGTATCCTTAACCGGACTGGCCGGTTTGTCATCAGTTCGGACAGGGCTGGTTGTCCGGTCTGCATGGCTTGTAGTGTCAACTTGCACTTGTTCGGCAAGGAAATCATGGTCTTGAGGCGGCAGATCGTTAAGCATGTCGTCAGCGTCGGTTTCTTTCGGATCTGGAGTTGTTTCCGGTTCAGCAGCTACATCATCATCAACCGGTTTGCTTAACCGAGCCTTCTTGCTGGGTCTTGGCTTGGCGCTGATAAAAGATAGACATAAGGATCAGTACAATATGTAAAGATAACACATCAAGAATAAAGACACGTGCATAGCTCACCCAGGAACTGTTTTCAGGGGTGGGAGCTGCATGGCCGATGACTCGCCAGAGGATGAGTGAGAAGTACCCTGATAATTTGAATCAGACGGGTTAAGAGGCTGGCGGAAACAACCTGCTTTTGGGCATGAAGTATCAATGGGATAAGAGACCTCTGATCGTTTCCGAACCGGACTACTTGGTAAACCGGCGGAGGTAACTACCTGGCCACTGTGTCGGGTTGTACGGCGAGCTTCGTGCTGCTGCGTCTTCAAAAGAAAGTTTGGGTCCAAGTAAGCAAGAGGGTGAGAAAATTTTACTTTCCGGTTTGCTTGACGAATTTTTGATGTTGGCAGAGGATTTGAATCGGAGGAAAGAATGGTTACCTCTACGTCCTCAGCATGACTGCCTTCAGCGTCCTCCTGATAATAATCATTGTCAATGAGATGTACGAAAAATGAACCAAGAGAGTCAAGTTCTACCTCTGGTTCCGGGTTACCCACATCATCATCAGCTGGTGGATCGGAGGATGCAGTGGTCCTTCTCTTGGCAGGTTTTTTAACAACCTTGGTTTTTGGACGAACTGGCTTGACCGATTTATCTTGCGGCTTCGCCGGTTTGTCTTGGGATGGTTTCTTGTTCCAGAACGGATCATCACCCTGTCAGAAAATAATCACACTTTCAGAGAATATTTGGACAGAAGCAACTTCAGATAAAAAGATTATATGATTCTTACAGCTGGTTGTTTGTTGAAGGTGCAGAAAGGGAGTAGTCGGGTTTGGGCACAGACAGCCTCCGGTTCGTTCAGTATCTTTTTTATAGCCTCAGTGACTTCTGCATCTGTAAGCTGAATGTCAATGTGCCCCTGAGCATCCTTCAAACTCCCCGTATACTCACACATCAAACCGGAGCACCGACTTAAGGGCAGAATACTCCAGCTTATCCAGCAACGAGCAAGATCAACTCCTGTCAAACCGTTCGCCATGAAGGCTCTAAGCTTTGATAATTGGGGAGCATAGTTGGCCCTTTCTCTTGCCGTCAACCTCTGAGGAAAAGGATGTGTGTTGCTAAGGCGCTCAGGGCGGTAACCCGGCAGGGGGTTTTCATCAGATGGGGATGTATCCATGCAGTAAAACCAAGTCTGGTTCCACCCTTTGGGGGTGACTATGGAGTTTGGGATGGGGGAAGGTGACTTCCTTCCTTTTCCGAACTGCCATTCCGCCCAGTTCCGTATTCGGTCCATCTGAGAACTCTGTGCGACGGTTTAAGTGAAAGAAATCCCTAAATAGTTCGACTGGAGGTTCCTCTTGCAGATAGAGCTCACAAAAGACTTGGAAGTGGCAGATGTTGGTTACAGAATTGGGACCGATGTCTTGAGGGCGCAGTTGGAAACTAGCCAGTACATCTCGGAAATTTTTTGAACCAGGAGGGCTAAAACCTCGTCTGAGATGATCAGCGAACACGACTACCTCTCCATCCTTGGGTGTAGGAGGATTTTCCGGGCCAGGGACCCTCTAGTGGATGACATCTTTTTTAGCTAAAGCGCCCGTTTTAACAAGATTGTTTAGCTGCTCTTCGGTTACTCGAGAGGGAGCCTAATTGCATTCAGACTTGCTTGGCCATGGCAACGGAAATCTGAAACATGATTATTGCCGGTTTAAGATTTAGAGTGGACAACTACACAGCAGTATAAGGATACAGGCATATTGATAAACCGGAATTGGTTATTTGTAAACCGGAGTCTGACAATGGAAACAGTACAATGATGAAAGCATTGGCGGTTCAACAAGGGACTAATGGTATCTACTGGGTCATCATTTTGTATATGAAGTTAAACCGCCCAATCTGGTATTAAAGATGTATAAGTGAAGGGAAAAATAGGTTTCACAAGTTGGCATTATAATCTTGGATCTACCGCATGTCAGAAAATGAAAATATATTTAGACCTAAATATTGGTACCGAAGCAGTTGATGAAGGTTTAGATGGGATTTTCTACTTAAACGAGATGCATGGAAGGAAAGAAGGGCTACGGCTATCGTCGTACAGGATAAATATCAAGGTTTGAATCAAAGAGCTATTGCACAACGACGAACACCGATGAACACCGATGAACACTGAAACCCTAATGACAGATCTATGGCGGAAGGAAAGAAGGCTTACCGATGCTGATGGAAGAGCGGAGAGGCGCCGCGTTCAGGGTGATGCAGCGGCCGGAGCTGAGGCAGAAGCGAAGGTCGATGGTGGCGGCGGAGCTCCAAAGGTCGGGCAGTGCAAGGAAGAGGACGAGATGAAGAGATACGGGGGGGAATGGAAAGACCCCCGGCCCTATTTATAAGGGCAGAAAGATAAGCGTCAGGCGCGAAAATCAAGGAGCCTAAATTTTGGATATGAGGCGGAGCTGTCACCTCGATTGTCGGAGGCTCGTTAATGACAGGTGATGTCACGGCGGTTTACCATGATCCTAGAAGATGATGTCACGGCAGTTTACAAGATTGTGTGAAGATGTTGAAGAATAAATTTTCTTAAGTATTGAGGATTGACAAGAACCAAGTTCAAATCAATCTGGGGCCTAATGTTCGGGATATTACCACTGGGCGTAAACCGGCCAGGAGAGGCCGGGTTAACCCCATAAGTAGTTCATCTGTAGCTGAAGTCCATGAAGACAGACGGTGAAGCTTCATGAAGGCCCAAGGCCCAAAGCCGGTTTAAGGCCTGTAGACATAAACCGGCATTGACATGTAAACTTGTGTTGTAAGATAGAAGTAGCAGAGACCGAGCCGGACACGATTATGAGCCGGCCTCGGGATTCTGTAAACCGGCGGGCGTCAACCCATGTATATAAGGGGACGACCCGGCGGCGGTTCAGGGACAACAGACAACAACTCGAGACTCAGGCAAAGCGTATTCGCTCCCTGGTCATCGAAACCCCATCAATTCCATCACAACTAGACGTAGGCTTTTACCTTCACCGTAAGGGACCGAACTAGTATAAAACTCTCTTGCGTCCCTTGTCCGCTTTAACCCCTTTAAGCTAACCCGTAGCAATGGCTCCACGACTAAGTCCTTTCTCTAGGACATCTGCCGTGACAAAACCACGACAGATGAGGAATTTGAACAATTGAATTCTCTGAAGAAGTATGCAACTTTTCTTCGAGGAACGCTGCAAAGAGTTAAGTTGATGAGATCCTAGAGATTCAGCAGCGGACATGAGTACCTGTGAACAGAGTATAGTTGCGAGGAATTTGGAGAGGTCATATGCGTTCTCAGAAGGTTTTTCAAAAAGAACAAGTTTGAGGAATTTGATCAGATGAGTCTTGAAGAATTTCACTAAGCGTTCTTTGTCTTAGGTTCCAGAGTTGTATAGATCGAAGATCCACACAATTGAGGAATCTTGAAGAAAAATTATTGTTTAGAGAAACGAATCAAGAACAGATGACATGTGAGGTGTTTAGTGTGTGAAGAATTTGAAGAATAAACACCTTTGAAGATTTTGTAGAAATCATTTGAATCAAAGAGGGCAGTAAAAGTAACTTTTAATTACCCTGGACAAAGAACACGATGAACTGTGAGGTAGAGATGAGAAGTTTGTCTGTGCAGATCTTCCACGCCCTAACTCGGCGGAGGAAGATGGCTACGGCGGCGGCGGAGTGAAGATTTCCGCGGCCGGCGCGAGTACGGCGGCGACGAGGTCGAGGCAGTGAAGCTCTTCCTCACCGGCGACGATGAAGTAGCGGTAGCGCTAGGGTTTGAGAAGTTCGAGCTGGAGAGAGGTCGAGCGGAGTAAAGGAAGTGAGGAAGGGGGAGGGGTATTTATAGCCACGGTGAAAAACTGTTCGCCCGAAGATTTTGGACGAATGTGCCCCTGACCCTTCTCATTCGCTTGACATGTGTCACCCACGTACTGAGAAGTGGAGATCATGTTAGATCATGGGTGAATAGATAAGTATTTCGTGGGATGCGGAACGGTTTGAGCGGCAAAGCCGAAAATTTGGATAAGATAAGTTAAAAGTTCCGTTCGCAAATTCTTCAGCTGACAAGGACACAGTGAAGATTTTGAACGAGTTTCAAATAGAACGCACATGAAGAATTTGTGAATAGATTGGGTTGAGTATAGCATAGAGGGCGAAGGATCCGATCACATTCACTTAGGAGAAAAACCAACTTGAAGAATTAGCCATAAGTGAATGCTGTAGAGGACATAAACATATATATATATATATATATATATATATATATATATATATATATATAGCCAATGAAGTAAAACGATGGAAACAGTGAAGACAATGCAAAGTTGAAGAAAATGAACAACTGAGGAATTACACTGAGGAAAACTCAAATTGAAGATTTTCAACTTTTGGTGGTGGCGAGACCCACCGTATAAGAATGATGATTTCAGACACCGCGTACAATTGTCGTAGGGTTCTGAGAATCAAATTCTTCGTTAATTTCTTCACACTTAGAGTGTTATTCTTCATTGATTGAAGAAAAACGTTTCTTCATGTGTTGCACATCTAAGTCATCAATTTTTGCAGAAGTGTTAGGATGAGTGTCCTTTTAAAAGAACATTTGAAGATTCTAAGATATCTAGCTCACACCGCAACTTGCTAAATATCTTCTCATCCAAGGGCTTTGTGAAGATATCGGCTAGCTTTTCTTCAGTCTTCACATGCTCAATAGAAATGTCGCCCTTCAACACATGATCACGAAGAAAATGATGACGAATCAGAATGTGCTTTGTCTTCGAGTGCTGAACTGGGTTGTGAGCAATCTTGATGGCACTCTCATTGTCACAGTAGAGAGGCACATTCTTCATGTTGACGCCGTAGTCCTTGAGAGTTTGCTTTATCCACAGCAATTGAGCACAGCAAGAACCAGCAGCAATGTACTCAGCTTCAGCAGTGGACAATGATACGCAGTTTTGTTTCTTCGAGGACCAACAGACCAAAGATCGACCAAGGAAATGACATGTACCAGATGTTGACTTGCGGTCCACACGATCACCAGCATAGTCAGAGTCAGAATATCGAATGAGATCAAAAGCCGAGCCCTTGGGTTACCATAATCCAAGTGTTGGTGTGTGAGCTAGATATCGAAGAATATGCTTCACAGCCTTATGGTGTGATTCCTTCGGTGTAGCTTGAAATCGGGCACACATGCAAACACTAAGCATAATATCTGGCCTAGATGCACATAAATACAATAAAGAACGAATCATGGAGCGGTATACCTTTTGATCGAAGTCAATACCATTTTCATCAGTGCACAGATGGCCATTTGTGGGCATCGGAATTTTGACGCCTTTGCAATCTTGCATGCCGAATTTCCTCAGTACATCCTTGAGGTATTTCTCTTGAGATATTATGATGCCATTGCGCCGTTAACGAATTTGAAGACCTAAGAAGAATTTCAATTCTCCCATCATAGACATTTGATATTCTTCACTCATCATATAGGCAAATTCATCACTATAACGTTGGTCAGTACAGCCAAAGATAATATCATCAACATATATTTGGCACACAAACAATTCACCATCATAAGATTTAGTGAAAAGAGTAGGGTCGAGTGAACCGGGTTTGAAGCCTTTCTTCATGAGGAATTCCTTCAAAGTATCATACCATGCCCGAGGGGCCTGCTTGAGGCCATAGAGGGCCTTATTGAGTCTGAACACTTTGTCAGGATGCTTTGGATCTTCAAAACCTGGGGGTTGAGCAACATATACTTCTTCCTCAAGCTTACCATTGAGGAATGCACTTTTCACATCCATTTGATATAAAGTGATATCATGATGGTTAGCATAAGCAAGTAATATGCGAATAGCTTCAAGTCTAGCAACAGGTGCAAAAGTTTCATCGAAATCAATTCCTTCAACCTGTGTGTAGCCTTGAGCTACAAGCCGTGCCTTATTCCTCACCACAAGGCCATTTTCATCTTGCTTGTTGCGGTAGATCTACTTTGTGCCAATGATATTGTGCTTGCGAGGATCTGGACGTTCAACCAGTTCCCAGACGTTGTTGAGCTCGAATTGATGTAATTCTTCTTGCATGGCCTGAATCCACTCAGGCTCCAGAAATGCTTCATCTACCTTAATGGGCTCTATGATAGAGACAAAAGCATAGTGCCCACAAAAGTTAGATAAATGTGAAGCTTGTGAGCGTGTGAGAGGACCTGGTGCTTCAATGTCATCGATGATCTTTTCAACTTGCACTTCTTTTGCAACGCAAGGATGAGCTAGTTGTCGTCGAGGAATTTGATCAACATTTTCTTCAGCACCATTTTCTTCAGCATTTTCTTCAGGTGCATTAGCTCGACGTTCTTCATGTTCTGGAATGAATTCTTCAGCAGATTCTTCGGTAGGAATGACATCCTCAGTAGCCTTGAACTTGATAGTTTCCTCAGGTGCTGGTTCATCTATCAGAGAGGGTAGGTGCTCTATTGTGTTTCTTGTCAGTGAGGAGTTCATAGGAAGTCTTCTTGAAGAATTCGTGAAGATATACTCTATTGATGATGTGGCACGCAGTATCAATTGCATCAATCCAGAAACGACGAGGCGTTTTGTATTCATCAAGCATAGTGCGAGCCATCTCAGCAAGAGTCATGTTCTTGCGCTCCACGACGCCATTCTGCTGAGGAGTATATGGAGCAGATAACTCATGAGTAATACCAAGTTCATCAAGATAGTCACCAAGACCAGAATTCTTGAACTCAGTTCCATTGTCACTTCTGATGTGCTTGATCTTCACACCAAAGTTGGTTGAAGCCCTCGAGGAAAATCATTTGAAGACTTCCTGCACTTCATGTTTGTAAGTAACAATGTGTACCCATGTGTAACGAGAGTAATCATCAACAATAACAAAGCCATATTGAGATGCATCATTTGAAACTGCAGAATAATGGTTAGGACCGAAGAGATCCTTATGAAGCAATTCAAATGGTCGAGTAGTGGTCATGATAGTCTTCGCTGGATGTGTAGCCTTTGTCATCTTCCTGCTTCACAGGCTCCACATAAGTGATCCTTGAGGAATTTGACATTCTCAATGCCAATGACATGCTTCTTCTTTGCAAGCGTGTGCAAATTCCTCATGCCTGCATGACCAAGTCATCGATGCCATAGCCAGCCTTCTGAAGCTTTTGCAAGTAGGCACACGGCTGGTTGCGGTCCTGTAGAGAAATCAACAATATACAAGTCTCCTCTCCTAAAGCCTTCGAAGAATTTGGAATTGTCAACTTCCATAACCACAACACAACGGTCCTTGCCAAAGACAACAACCATATCAAGATCACAAAGCATTGAGACAGACATGAGGTTGTATCCTAAGGACTCGACAAGCATGACTTTGTCCATGTGTCGATCCTTTGTGATAGCAAACTTACCTAGACCCAATACCTGACTTTTGCCTTTGTTAGCGAAGATGATATGCTTCAGATGCGATGGAGATAAGGGAGCATCCATCAATAGATTCTTGTCACCAGTCATGTGATTTGTACATCCACTATCGAGGACCCACTCAGTGGCTTTGGGTTGATCATCCTGCAGATGAATTAGTGCAGCTTACGAACTCATATACTTCATTAGTGAAGAATATGACATCACAATTCATCAGACCAATTTCATCAAGCAATGCAACAGTTAAAACAGTATGAGGACGTGAGAAATGAAAGTTCATTTCTTCATGATTAGCCTGCGTCCTTTCAGGCACTTTTCAGGTCTCCAGCAAATTATTCAGACGTTTACGCACGTCTGGAGACCTGACCCTGCAGAAGAGATTAGTTCTTTTTCTTCACCACCGACATCTTAAGGGGTGGCAAAGAGTTTATCACTCTGCGAGCTCCATACGAGAAAGGTGGCATAGAAGCCAATCCATTTCGTTTCACATAAGAGGAGTTAGGATAAGCATATGAATAAGCAGAGAAATTCTTCGAGGACTTATGAATATAATGATTAGTAGAATAATGCTCATATTCATAGCCCTTAGCTCTTCCCTGCGAGACAGAGTTGTTAGCACGATGATAATCATATGAGGACTTTGATCCTTTTGAGGAATATGATCCACGTGAGGAATTCGGTCCGTATGAGGACTTGGATCCATATGATGAATTTGGTCCATATGAAGAATTTGACCCGGGGTTCCTATTCTTCACAGGTGGTGTCATGAGGACATTCACCTGAAGACTTTCAAGGCACCTTTTGGGAACCCAGATTTTCTTCATAGGGGAACCGTTCCTGCAGTTAGTGCCAACATATCTAGCAAATACTTCACCATTCTGATTTTTGAACAATTTATAGTTGGAGTCAAATGACTCATCAGAAGAATGAAAAGATTCACATGTAAAGCCAGATAAATTAGATGGATCAACTGGAGGTCCCTTTGCAGCAACCCATGAGGTTTTGCGGTACTTCTCAGGCTTCCAATATGTACCATCAGCATTGAGTTTCCTCTCAAAGGCAATACCCTCTTTCCTAGGGTTCCTGTTGAGGATCTGCTTTTTAAGCACATCACAAAGAGTCTGATGCCCTTTGAGACTTTTGTACATGCCTGTCATGTACAATTGCTTCAGCCCTGCATCGTCAGTGATACTAGCAATGTCCTCAGATGAGGAATTAGTGATAGCAGAGACAGATGAAGAATTTGTAACATTAGAAGCATTTAAACATTCAGGTGAAGAATTAGCAGATTCACGTTCAATGCATTTCAAACATGGAGGAACAAATTCTTCTGAGCAGCGCTGATTTGTTGAGCAAGTAATGAATCGCGCTCCTTCTGAAGATCTTCATAACTCACCCTTAGCTTCTCAAGATCTTGCTTTCTTTGAAGAAATTCATAAGAAAGCTTCTCATGGTCAGATAAAAGAGTGTTATGATGACTTTGAAGGTTGTCAAACTTAGACTGAACTCTCTGAAGATTTTCAGTCAAGGTTTTAGTGCGATCCATTTCTTCACCCAACATATCATCGCTCTTGTCTAGCATGTTTTGAACCTTTTCCAAGGCCTTTTGTTGTTTAGTGGCAATACAAACAAGCTTGGTATAGCTAGGTCCAAAATCATCATCAGATTCATCATCACTAGACTCGGATGAGGAACATTCGGTTACCTTGGCACCTTTTGCCATGAGGCATGGTGCAGAAGATGATGGTTCAGGTTTGAAAGTCATCGTTTTGAGTGATTCCTTGAAATCCTCAAACCAGGGATCATGACAAGTTCGATGACCTTCATAGACGTCAGAGACTCGGTCCTAGATAAACTTCGCATTGCAAAGATGCATAATGCGCCTGAATTCATCTCTGGATAGGCAGGAACAGATGATATCCTTCGCCATGATGTCAAGTCGAGTGTACTTGCGAATATCATCAGTGTCCGCCATCTTGCATAGATCGGTAAGACCAATCTCAGTGACGGTCCACAGCTCGCTGTTCATTGCCATGAGGCGCTTCCTCATCATGGCTCTCCACTTGGGATAATCATGACCGTCAAAGATGGGGCATGTCACTTTCTTCATACCCGCGGTCGACATAACTAAAACTCCAGGCGGTTAAACCAAAATCACACAGAACAAGGGAGTACCTTGCTCTGATACCAATTGAAAGTGCGTTATATCGACTAGAGGGGGGGTGAATAGGCGATTTTTATGAATTCTTCACTGAGGAATTGGCGGGTGAGGAAATTCCTTAGTGAAAAACTACTTGCAGCGGAATAAGTACTCAAAAGTAAACATAACAGAACACAAGCATGGTCATCATGATGAAATGAAGACAAGCACAGAGTACAGAAAGCGTAATCACAGGATAACACAGGATGAAGACAAACAGACTGAAGAAATTGAACTGAGGAAATTGAGAAATTCTTCAGCCAAAGTCTTCAAACACATATATGAACAAGTGCACAACACAGTTATGAGGAAATGAAAGGGTTGAGGAAATAGAACCAGTTGGCTTGGTTAATACAATGATTTGGTAGACCAGTTCCAACTGATGTGACAGTTGTACGTCTGGTTAGGGCGGCTAGGTATTCAAACCTGAGGACACACAGTCCCGGACACCCAGTCCTGAACACGCAGTCTAGGACACTTAGTCCTCACCGTATTCCCCTTGAGCTAAGGTCACACAGACCTCGCCCCATCACTCGTGGTAAGTCTTCAGATGACTTCCAAACCTTCACAAACTCGGTCACTCGGCGATCCACAATTCCTCTTGGATGCTCTAGACCATGACGCCTAACCGTCTGGAAGGAGCACAGTCTTCAAAGGTAACATGCGTCGGATCCACGCAGGATCAATCTCTTCAGTGATGCTCAATCAGTTTGGGTTTGTAGGTGTTTGGGTTTGGGTTTTCCTCACTTGATGATTTTCGCTCAAAGTCCTCGGAGGATGGGATGCTCTCAAATGACAAATGTCAGTTTCTCTCGGAGCAGCTGACCAGCTAGTGGTTGTAGGGGGCGGCTATTTATAGCCTAGGGAGAAGCCCGACATGATAAGACATAAATTCCCTTCAATGATATGACCGTTAGGTGGGTAGATATTTTGGGACAGCTGGCGCATAGCACAACAACGGTCGGAAATTTGAGTATCAAATTCCTCAGGGCTATCATGTTCCTCACTGTGTAGGCAATCCGCACTAGCAAATTCCTAAGTCATCAGTCAGAACAAATTCCTCAGAGACCATAAGAACTTCGTCTCTTTCACTGAAGAATATGACTGAACTGTATGAGATTTCCAATGGCTTCACTCGAAGGGATTGGTAGGTGTAGGATTTTGAGTTGAGCATCACATGGAAAATTTTCATTAGTATTTCCTCGACCCCCTTTAACAGTACGGTGTTTCCTATGACTCAAGAAAGAGAAAATGAAACTACGAAAACAAAAGTCTTCACGCTTCATGTTCCTCAAATGAATACCAAGTCTTGAAGGTCACACCAATTTCTTCACTTTCAAAGTCTTCACAAATCCAAAGTCTTCAGTCGAAGAACTTCATTTTTAGGGGTCGACTTTCTCTGTAAATATCAAACTCCTCATAGACTTATAGACATGTGTACACTCATAAACACATTAGTCCCTTAACCTATAAGTCTTCAATACACCAAAATCACTAAGGGGGCACTAGATGCACTTACAATGACTAATCGTGAGCTTCTCCTCAGTCTTCACCAGAAGGTCGATCGCAACCACAAATGGGTCAAGCGTCAGTTTGGCTCAATTCTTCACAACATGACTGCAACACACAATGCAGTGAAGAAGAACCACTACTACCTCCATGAAGTCTTCGGTCGCACCTGGGCTGTTCTGTCTCATCTCTATATCGAAGAAGATCTGAAGCAAATGGGTCTCAAGCAGGACTTTGACTGGTCTTCACCACCAGTGAAGAAAGTCAAGAAAGTCAAAGTTCCTTCCTTGGTGGCCAGCTCATATTCTTCATCCCGCGACACGGATGAGCATCAAGATTTGGACGACACTATGGCAGGCCCTACTTCAACAACCGACCCCAACAACGTTGGCGCTCCTCCATCTACATGATATTCTTCAGGGGCGTTGGTCCTCACTTTTCGACCCTTTTGGTCATTTGATGACAAAGGGGGAGAAATTTGAGTTAGTCTTCAAGCGGGTCTCTATATATGGGCATTTTTTGCTAAGTTACAACTCTTGTTCTTTTGAAAACTTTGTTGGATCGAGTTGTAAACTTAAACCCGATGGTGGTCTGATACTTTTGCTGTGTTCTTCTGGATGCTTATTCCTCATATATGTTAATGCACACATGCAGAATTGCATCAGTCACCATATTTCATCATGTATTTCAAATTCTTCATATCATATGTTAAATACGTGTATGAATTACAAGATATAGGGGGAGATCTCCATGATTCTACTCTTCAAATGTGCATTGCTTAAAAAGCAAATTCCTCACTATGCACATCTTCAGGGGGAGTTCTTCTATATCTTGCAATCAAATTCCTCAATATCAGTAGTTACACTTCATATGTTTTATCCCCGTTGAAAACTTAACCTATATTGTCATCAATCACCAAAAAGGGGGAGATTGTAAGTGCATCTAGTGCCCCTTAGTGATTTTGGTGTATTGAAGACTTATAGGTTAAGGGACTAATGTGTTTATGAGTGTACATGGGTCTATAAGTCTATGAGGAGTTTGATATTTACGGAGAAATTCGACCCCTAAAAATGATTGTCTTCAACTAAAGACTTTGGATTTCTGAAGAATTTGAAAGTGAAGAAATTGGTGTGATCGTGAAGACTTGGATTTCACGCGAGGAACATGAAGCGTGAAGACTTTTGTTTTCGTAGTTTCATTTTCTCTTTCTTGAGTCATAGGAAACACCGTACTGTTAAAGGGGGTCGAGGAAATACTAAGGAAAAATTTCCATGTGATGCTCAGCTAAAAATCCTACACCTACCAATCCCATCGAGTGAAGCCATTGGAAATCTCATGCAGTTCAGTCAATTTCTTCAGTGACAGAGACGAAGTTCTTCTGGTCTCTGAGGAATTTGTTCTGACTGAGGAGTTAGGAATTCGCTAGTGCGGATTGCCTACAAGTGAGGAACATGATAGCCCTGAGGAATTTGATAGTCAAATTTCCGACCGTTGCTGTGCTATGCGCCAGCTGTCCCAAAATATCTTACCCACCTAACGGTCATATCATTGAAGGGCATTTATGTCTTATCATGTCGGGCTGCTCCCTAGGCTATAAATAGCCCCCCCTACAACCACTAGCTGGTTGGCTACTCCGAGAGAAACTGACACTTGTTAATTGAGAGCATCCCATCCTCTGAGGACTTTGGGCGAAAATCATCAAGTGAGGAAAACCCAAACCCAAACACCTACAAACCCAAACTGATTGAGCATCACTGAAGAGATGGATCCTGCGTGGATCCGACGCTTGTTACCTTTGAAGACTATGCATCTTCCAGACGGTTAGGCGTCATGCTCTAGAGCATCCAAGAGGAAATTGTGGATCGCCGAGTGACCGAGATTGTGAAGGTTTGGAAGTCACCTGAAGACTTACCACGAGTGATTGAGCAAGGTCTGTGTGACCTTAGCTCAAGGGGAATACGGTGAGGACTAAGTGTCCTGGACTGTGTGTTCAGGACTGGGTGTCCGGGACTGTGTGCCCTCAGGTTTGAATACCTATCCGCCCTAACCACACGTACAACTATCACAGCAGTTGGAACTGGTTAACCAAATCATTGTCTTCACCAAGCCAACTGGTTCTATTTCCTCAACTCTTTCATTTCCTCATTACTGTGTTGTGTACTTGTTCATATCTGTTTGAAGACTTTGACTGAAGACTTCCTCAATTTCCTCAGTTCAATTTCTTTAGTCTGTTTGTCTTCTTCCTGTTTATCCTGTGTTTACGCTTTCTGTACTCCGTGCTTGTTTTCTTTTCATCATGATGACCATGCTTATGTTCTGTTATGTCTGCATTTGAGTACTTATTCCGCTGCAAGTAGTTCTTCGCTTAGGAATTTCCTCACCCTGAAATTCCTCAGTGAAGAATTCATAAAAATCGCCTATTCACCCCCTCTAGTCGATATAACGCACTTTCAGACTTGCCTCACTTGGGTAGATCTTCATGAAGTAGGCGATCTCCTTGCCCTTACAAACTCCTTGGTTCAACTCCAAAATCTTGATAGAGGCTCCCAAGTGACACCTAACCAATCTAGGAGAAACCACTCTCCAAAAGATAATAGATGGTGTGTTGATGATGAACTCCTTGCTCTTGTGCTTCAAATGATAGTCTCCCCAACACTCAACTCTCTCTCACAGATTTGGATATGGTGGAAAGATGATTTGGGTGGAAAGCAACTTGGGGAAGGCTAGAGATCAAGATTCTTGTAGTTGGATTGGAATGTCTTGGTCTCAACACATGAGTAGGTGGTTCTCTCTCAGAAAATGAATGCTGGAAGTGTAGGCACGTTCTGATGGCTCTCTCACTTATGAAGAGGAGGGTGGAGGGGTATATATAGCCTCCACACAAAATCTAACTGTTACACACAAATGAACCAACTCGGTTAGACTGATTCAGTTTAAAATGTGAACATTGGGATTTCCGGTCGGACCGATAAGATCAACTCGGTGGGACCGATGAGCTAGGGTTAGGGCAAAACTTGATAAGGGTTTGACCGATTACTTCAACTCGGTGAGACCAATTTCACTAATAAGCAAACTGAGAGTTGGTCAGGCAAACTCGGTGGGGCCGACTGCATATCTTGGTGAGACCAAAATAGTTGCAACTGGCAACAGAGAGTTTGCAAGCCCTTCTTAATGAGACCGAGATCCCATCGGTGAGACCGAACTGATTAGGGTTTCTGGCAGTGGCTATGTCAAGTGAACTCGGTGGTGCCGGATGAATCAAATCGGTGGGGCCGAGTTTGACTTTAGGTTTTGGACATATTTGGAATTGAGAAAGTGGTTGAGGGCTTTGGAGCATATCACTAAGCACTTTGAGCAAGTAGATCATTAAGCAACACCTCATCCCCTTTTAATAGTATTGGCTTTTCCTATGGATTCAATGTGATCTTGGATCACTAAAGTAGAAATGAAGAGTATTGAGATTTTGCCAATCTTCTGTCCTTAGCATCTTGAAGGGGTTCCACATCCTCTTGTCCATGCCATGCCTTTGTTGAACTATCTGAAATATACTAGATGGAAATATTAGTCCAACAAGAGATATGTTGAGATTAATTACCAAAATCACCCAGGGAGCACTTGTGCTTTCAATATCCCCCTTTTTGGTAATTGATGACAACATACATCAAAGCTTTAGGTAAAGATAAGAAGAATAACAAGTAAAGCTTTGGAAAAACATGTAACATGCATAGGCTCCCCCTACATGTATGCAATCATGTAAAGATGGTATGTAAGAGCATGTGAATGCATACGCATGTCAGAGCAAGCAATGAGTAACATGCATCTTGGCTATATGCATCAGAGCAAATGATGTAAATATAGGGAATGTACCTTCATGTTCATGAGTCCTTCTTGCAAACAATATGTACATCAGCAAGAGATCATCATGCACATGAGTGTGATGCATGTACTTACCTTGTGGTCTTGAGTTGTCTTTGGAGGAGGTGAGCTTGAGAAAATAGGGTTAGATAACACAAGAACACTTACTAAACAAAGCAAGTTGAGATAACCACAAGAGTACCAAGGTTGGGATGACATGTAGAGAGTGAGTACTTAGTACTCTATTTGGATATAGACATGTCCCCAAAGAATAAACATATGCAATGAATTCCAAAGATTTTCTTCCCTTTGATATGAACTCTTTCTCCCCCTGAATCTGATATTGGATAATGGGAGAAGATAGGGTAAGAGAAAATCAGACCAAAGCAACATATCATTTACTTAACATGTTTTTCCCCTCTTAAAGACATGTGACTTCTCTCCTCTATGGTAGATGCGCATCTGGAGAAGCTAAGATGTGCTTTCTCTCTTATGTGATAAGCTTTGATGTGCTCTCTCTCCCCCTTTGACATCAATTTCCAAGAAGGGATCTTCTGGAGCATGAGTCATATAGGTTTGGTCCTTGAGTCACATTGCAAGGCAACATGTAATTTAAGATGCTAGTAGAGGATAAGAATCGTCGAGTGGAGCTGAAAAGAAATGACAATGGCAATGGCAAAATGTTTTCTCGGTAGTGAAATCGGTAACGCCGATTATTTCTCATCGGTGACACCGAGTTGGCAGTGTCATAGATGACGCATATCGGTCAGACCTTGTCCTTGTCGGTTGCACCGATGAACAATCTACAATGCAGGATTGTAGTTCGGCCTAGCCGGGATGCAGAAATCGGTGAGACCGAGTTCAATACTGAAGAAAAGATTTTGTCATCTCAGCTCACTAGGCAAATAAGATCTCACAAGGATTTGCAGGGAATTAACTAAAAGATTTGCAATGAATTAGATGCAGGGAATGCAGAAAGTAACAAACAAAAGAAAAGAAATCTAGATGAAGTGAAAAGGAAACAAACGAGCTAGGCACAAATGCAGGAACACAAAGAAATACTAGAGAACTTCATCTAGAAAGGGTCGGTGACAAAATCACCTATGTTAGAGTATATTGACTGAGGAGTCAAGTGAGAACACTTGATCGTAGGTCATACTCATCGTTTAAGCTCAAAATTGGGTTACCATTTTTCGTTTAAGCATATTGATGTATTCACATCTTGTTGAGCTGCTTTGACCCATGTCTTGGGGTAAAGCTTCTCTAAGATGGGATAACATACCTTGGGTGGTGGTGTTGATCTTGATCATGTAGTTGAACTCGTGTAGGATTCTCAAGGCTGATGTAGTTCATCAAGAGTTGGGAGCACCACTAGTAGTTTGAGTTCATCAACCTACATGGGTTAGTTTTGCAAGGAAGAGCACTTGGGTATCAAAAATGACAACCATGAAATTTGATACCAAATGAAATTTGATATATTGATATTGTCAAAGGATATGTTGAAAGGATTCATGCTTCCTTTGAAGGAAATATGCCCTAAAGGCAATAATAAAGTTGTTATTTATATTTCCTTATATCATGATAAATGTTTATTATTCATGCTAGAATTCTATTAACCGAAAACTTGATACATGTGTGGATACATAGACAAAACAAAGTGTCCCTAGTAAGCCTCTACTAGACTAGCTCGTTAATCAAAGATGGTTAAGTTTCCTAACCATAGACATGTGTTGTCATTTGATGAACGGGATCACATCATTAGGACAATGATCTGATGGACAAGACCCATCTGTTAGCTTAGCATAATGATCGTTAAGTTTTATTGCTATTGCTTTCTTCATGTCATATACATATTCCTTTGACTATGAGATTATGCAACTCCCGGATACCGGAGGAATACCTTGTGTGCTATCAAACGTCACAACATAACTAGGTGATTATAAAGATGCTCTACAGGTATCTCCGAAGGTGTTTGTTGGGTTGGCATAGATCGAGATTAGGATTTGTCACTCCGAGTATCAGACAGGTATCTCTGGGCCCTCTCGGTAATGCACATCATAATAAGCCTTGCAAGAAAATTGACTAATGAGTTAGTTACGGGATGATATATTACGGAACGAGTAAAGAGACTTGCCGGTAACGAGATTGAACTAGGTATGCAGATACTGACGATCGAATCTCGGGCAAGTAACATACCGATGACAAAGGGAATAACGTATGATGTCATTCCAGTACGACCGATAAAGATCTTCGTAGAATATGTAGGAACCAATATGAGCATCTAGGTTCCACTGTTGGTTATTGACCGGAGAGGTGTCTCGGTCATGTCTACATAGTTCTCGAACCTGTAGGGTCCGTACGCTTAACGTTCGATGACAATTTTGTATTATATGAGTTATGTGATTTGGTGACCGAATGTTGTTCGGTGTCCCGGATGAGATCACGGACATGACGAGGAGTCTCGAAATGGTCGAGAGGCAAAGATTGATATATAGGATGATAGTATTCGGACACCGGAAGTGTTCCGGAATATATCGGGTACATATCAGAGTACTGGGGGGTATCGGAACCCCCCGGGGGAAGATATGGGCCATATGGGCCATAGGAGGGGAGCACACCAGCCCACAAGGGGTGGCTCCCCCCCTTTGGTAGGAGGCCGAATAGGAGAAGGATGTGGGGGTTCGCCCCCCCCTTTTCCTTCCTCCTTCCATCTTCCCTCTTTTCCCCCTCCGGTAAAAGGAAAGGGGGGAGGCCGAATTGGACTAGGGGCCCAAGTAGGATTCCTCCTGCTTGGGCGTGCCCTAGGCTGCCTCTCTCCCCCTCCCTCCTTTATAAGCGTGGGGAGGGGGCGCCTAGAAGACACACCAACCATTGTTAGCCGTGTGCGGCGCCACCCTCCACAGTTTACGCCTCCGGTCATATTCACGTAGTGCTTAGGCGAAGCCCTGCGTGGATTATTTCACCATCACCGTCACCACGCCGTCGTGCTGACGGAACTCTCCCTTGACACTTTGCTGGATCAAGAGTTCGAGGGATGTCATCGAGCTGAACGTGTGCAGAACTCGGAGGTGCTGTACGTTCGGTGCTTGATCGGTCGGAACGAGAAGAAGTTCGACTACATCAACCGCGTCATCAAACGCTTCCGCTTTCGGTCTATGAGGGTACGTGGACACACTCTCCCCCTCTCGTTGCTATGCATCTCCTAGATAGATCTTGCGTGAGCGTAGGATTTTTTTTGAAATTGCATGCTACGTTTCCCAACAGTGGCATTCGAGCCAGGTCTATGCGTAGATGATATGCACGAGTAGAACACAAAGAGTTGTGGGTGGTGATAGTCATACTGCTTACCACCAACGTCTTATTGTGATTCGGCGGTATTGTTGGATGAAGCGGTCCGGACCAACCTTACATGACCACGTTTATGAGACCAGTTCCACCGACAGACATGCAACTAGTTTTGCATAAATGTGGCTGGCGGGTGTCTGTTTCTCCAACTTTAGTTTAATCGAATTTGACTACGGCCGGTCCTTGTTGAAGGTTAAAACAACAAACTTGACGAAACACCGTTGTGGTTTTGATGCGTAGGTAAGAACGGTTCTTACTAGAAGCTCATGGCAGCCACGTAAAACTTGCAACAACATAGTAGAGGACGTCTAACTTGTTTTTGCAGGGCATGTTGTGATGTGATATGGTCAAGACATGATATGATATACGTTGTTGTATGAGATGATCATGTTTTGTAAAAGTTATCGGCAACTAGCAGGAGCCTTATGGTTGTCGCTTTATTGTATGAAATGCAAATGCCATGTAATTGCTTTACTTTATCACTATGCGTTATCGATAGTTATAGAAGCAATAGCTGGCGAGACGACCATGACGCTACGATGGAGATCAAGGTGTCAAGCTGGTGGCAATGGAGATCATGACGGTGCTTTGGAGATGGAGATCAAAGGCACAAGATGATGATGGCCATATCATGTCACATATATTGATTGCATGTGATGTTTATCTTTTATGCATCTTATTTTGCTTAGTACGGCGGTAGCATTATAAGATGATCCCTTAACTAAATTTCAAGGTATAACTGTTCTCCCTGAGTATGCACCATTCCGAAAGTTCTTCGTGCTGAGACACCACGTGATGATCGGGTGTGATAGGCTCTGCGTTCACATACAACGGGTGCAAGACAGTTTTGCACATGCGGAATACTCAGGTTAAACTTGACGAGCCTAGAATGTACAGACATGGCCTCGGAACACTGGAGACCGAAAGATCAAACGTGAATCATATAGTAGATATGATCAACATAGAGATGTTCACCATTGAAGACTACTCCATCTCACGTGATGATTTGGTTGACTTGGATCACGTGATCATTTGGATGACTCGAGGGATGTCTATCTATGTGGGAGTTATTAAGTAATATGATTAATTGAACTTTAATTTATCATGAACTTAGTCCTGATAGTATTTGCATATCTATGTTGTAGATCAATAGCTCGCGTTATAGCTCCCCTATGTTTTTGATATGTTCCTAGAGAAAATTAAGTTGAAAGATGATAGTAGCAATGATGCGGACTAGGGTCCATGATCTGAGGATTATCCTCATTGTTGTACAGACGAATTATGTCCTTGATGCACCGCTAGGTGACAGACCGATTGCAGGAGCAGATGCAGACGTTATGAACATTTGACAAGCTCGGTATGATGACTACTTGATAGTTTAGTGCGCCATGCTTTACGGCTTAGAACCGGGAGTTCAAAAACTTTTTGAACGCCACAGAGCATATGAGATGTTCCAAGAGCTGAAATTGGTATTTCAGACTCATGCCTGAGTCAGGAGGTATGAGACCTCTGACAAATACTTTGCCTACAAGATGGAGGAGAATAGCTCAACCAGTGAGCATGTACTCAGAATGTCTGGGTACTACAATCGCTTGAATCAAGTGGGAGTTAATCTTCCAGATAAAATAGTGATTGACAGAGTTCTCTAGTCACTATCACCTAGTTACTGGAACTTCGTGATGAACTATAATATGCAAGGGATGACGAAAAACGATTCCCGATCTCTTCGTGATGCTGAAATCGACGAAGGTAGAAATCAAGAAAGAGCATCAAGTGTTGATGGTTAACATGACCACTAGTTTCAAGAAAAGGGCAAAGGGAAAGAAAGGGAACTTCAAGAAGAATGGCAAGCAAGTTGTCACTCTCGGGAAGAAGCCCAAAGCTGGACCCAAGCCTGAAACTGAGTGCTTCTACTGCAAAGGGAATGGTCACTGGAAGCAGAACTACCCCAAATACTTGGCGGATAAGAAGGATGGCAAAGTGAACAAAGTATATTTGATATACATGTTATTGCTGTGTACTTTACTAGTGTTCATAGTAACCCCAGGGTATTTGATACCGGTTCAGTTGCTAAGATTAGTAACTCAAAACAGGAGTTGCAAAATGAACAGAGACTAGTTAAGGGCGAGGTGACGATGAGTGTTGGAATTGATTCCAACGTTGATATGATCAACATCGCACACTCCCTTTACCTTCGGGATTAGTGTTGAACCAAAATAAATGTTATTTGGTGTTTGCGTTGAGCATGAATATGATTGGATCATGTTTATTGCAATACGGTTATTCATTTAAGTCAGAGAATAATTGTTGTTCTGTTTACATGGATAAAACCTTCTATGGTCATACACCCAATGTAAAGGGTTTATTGAATCTTGATTGTAGTAATACACATATTCATAATATTGATGCCAAAATATGCAATGTTGATAATGATAGTGCAACATATTTGTGACACTGCCGTTTAGGTCATATTGGTGTAAAGCGCATGAAGAAACTCCATGCGGATGGACTTTTGGATTCACTTGATTATGAATCATTTGATGCTTGCGAACCATGCCTCATGGGCAAGATGACTAAGGCTCCGTTCTCCGGAACAATGGAGCAAGCTACTGACTTATTGGAAATAATACATACCGATGTGTGCGGTCTAATGAGTGTTGATGCTCACGGCGGGTATCGTTATTTTCTGACCTTCGCAGATGATTTGAGCAGATATGGGTATATCTACTTAATGAAACACAAGTCTGAAACATTTGAAAAGTTCAAAGAACTTCAGAGTGAAATGGAGAATCATCGTAACAAGAAAATAAAGTTTCTACGATCTGATCGCGGAGGCGAATATTTGAGTTATGAGTTTGGCCTTCATTTAAAACAATGTGGAATAGTTTCACAACTCACGCCACCTGGAACACCATAGTGTAATGGTGTGTCTGAACGTCATAACCGTACTTTATTAGATATGGTGCGATCTATGATGTCTCTTACCGATTTACCACTATCATTTTGGGGTTATGCATTAGAGACAGCTGCATTCACTTTAAATAGGGCACCATCTAAATCCATTGAGACGACACTGTATGAACTGTGGTTTGGCAAGAAACCTAAGCTGTCGTTTCTTAAAGTTTGGCGTTGCGATGCTTATGTGAAAAAACTTCAACCTGATAAGCTCGAACCCAAATCGGAAAAGCACGTCTTCATAGGATACCCAAAAGAAACTGTTGCGTACACCTTCTATCACAGATCCAAAGGCAAGATCTTTGTTGCTAAGAATGGATCCTTTCTAGAGAAGGAGTTTCTCGCGAAAGAAGTGAGTGGGAGGAAAGTATAACTTGATTAGGTAATTGTACCTTCTCTCAAATTGGAATGTAGCACATCAGTGAAATCCGTTCCCATGACGCCTACACCAACTAGAGAGGAAGCTGATGATGATGATCATGAAACTTCGGATCAAGTTACTACTGGACCTCGTAGGTCGAACAGAGCATGTTTCGCACCAGAGTGGTACGGTAATCCTGTCCTGAAAGTCATGTTATTAGACCATGGCAAACCTACGAACTATGAAGAAGCTATGATGAGCCCAGATTCTGACAGATGGCTTGAGGCCATGAAATCTGAGATAGGATCCATGTATGAGAACAAAGTGTGGACATTGGTGGACTTGCCCGATGATCGGCAAGCCATTAAGAATAAATGGATCTTCAAGAGGAAGACAGACGCTGATGGTAGTGTTACTATCTACAAAGCTCGAATTGTCGCAAAAGGTCTTCGACAAGTTCAAGGTGTTGACTACGATGAGATTTTCTCACTCGTATCGAAGCTTAAGTCTGTCCGAATCATGTTAGTAATTGCTGCATTTTATGAAATATGGCAAGTGGATATCAAAACTACATTCCTTAATGGATTTATTAAAGAAGAGTTGTATATGATGCAACCAGAAGGTTTTGTCAATCCTAAAGGTGCTAACAAAATGTGCAAGCTCCAGCGATCCATCTATGGACTGGTGCAAGCATCTCGGAGTTGGAATATACACTTTGATGAGTTGATCAAAGCATATAGTTTTATACAGACTTGCGGTGAAGCCCGTATTTACAAGAAAGTGAGTGGGAGCACGACAGCCTTTCTGATAAGTATATGTGAATGACATATTGTTGATTGGGAATGATGTCGAATTTTCTGGAAAGCATAAAGAGTGTTTGAAAGGAGTTTTTCAAAGAAAGACCTCGGGGAAGCTGCTTACATATTGGGCATCAAGATCTATAGAGATAGATCACGACGCTTGATAAGACTTTCGATGAGTACATACCTTGACAAGATTTTGAAGGAATTCAAAATGGATCAGTCAAAGAAGGAGTCTTGCCTGAGTTGTAAGGTATGAAGTTGAGTAAGACTCAAAACCCGACCATGGCAGAAGATAGAGAGAGAATGAAAGTCATTCCCTATGCCTCAGACATAAGTTCTATAAAGTATGCCATGCTGTATACCAGACCTATTGTGTACCTTGCCATGAGTTTGGCAAGGGGGTACAATAGTGATCCAGGAGTAGGTCACTGGACAGCGGTCAAAATTATCCTTAGGTACCTAAAGAGGACAAAGGGAATGTTTCTCGGTTATAGAGGTGACAAAGAGTTCGTCGTAAAGGGTTACGTCGATGCAAGCTTTGACACTGATCCGGATGACTCTAAGTCTCAATCTGGATACATATTGAAAGTGGGAGCAATTAGCTAGAGTAGCTCCATGCAGAGCATTGTTGACATAGAGATTTGCAAAATACATACTGATCTGAATGTGGCAGACCCGTTGACTAAATCTCTTCCACGAGCAAAACATGATCAGCACCAAGACTCCATGGGAGTTAGAATCATTACAATGTAATATAGATTATTGACTCTAGTGCAAGTGGGAGACTGAAGGAAATATGCCCTAGAGGCAATAATAAAGTTGTTATTTATATTTCCTTATATCATGTTAAATGTTTATTATTCATGCTAGAATTGTATTAACCGGAAACTTGATACATGTGTGGATACATAGACAAAACACAATGTCCCTAGTAAGCCTCTACTAGACTAGCTCGTTAATCAAAGATGGTTAAGTTTCATAACCATAGACATGTGTTGTCATTTGATGAATGGGATCACATCATTAGGAGAATGATGTGATGGACAAGACCCATCCGTTAGCGTAGCATAACGATCGTTAAGTTTTATTGCTATTGCTTTCTTCATGTCATATACATATTCCTTTGACTATGATATTATGAAACTCCCGGATACCGGAGGAATACCTTGTGTGCTATCAAATGTTACAACGTAACTGGGTGATTATAAAGATGCTCTATAGGTATCTACAAAGGTGTTTGTTGGGCTGGCAAAGATCGAGATTAGGATTTGTCACTCCGAGTATCGGAGAGGTATCTCTGGGCCCTCTCGGTAATGCACATCATAATAAGCCTTGCAAGAAATGTGATTAATGAGTTAGTTATGGGATGATGTATTACGGAACGAGTAAAGAGACTTGCCGGTAACGAGATTGAACTAGGTATGAAGATACCGACGACCGAATCTCGGGCAAGTAACATACTGATGACAAAGGGAATAATGTATGTTGTCATTGCGGTACGACCGAAAAAGATCTTCGTAGAATATGTAGTAACCAATATGGGCATCCAGGTTCCGCTGTTGGTTATTGACCGGAGAGGTGTGTCGGTCATGTCTACATAGTTCTCGAACCGGTAGGGTCCGCACGCTTAACGTTCGATCGTGATTTTGTATTATATGAGTTATGTGATTTGGTGACTGAATGTTGTTCGGAGTCCTGGATGAGATCACGGACATGACGAGGAGTCTCGAAATGGTCGAGAGGCAAAGATTGATATATAGGATGATAGTATTCGGACACCGGAAGTGTTCCGGAATGTATCGGGTACATATCAGAGTACCGGGGGGTTATCGCAACACCCCGGGGGAAGATATGGGCCATATGGGCCATAGGAGGGGAGCACACCA
Organism: Aegilops tauschii subsp. strangulata; assembly: GCF_002575655.3. Taxonomy (NCBI): domain Eukaryota; kingdom Viridiplantae; phylum Streptophyta; class Magnoliopsida; order Poales; family Poaceae; genus Aegilops; species Aegilops tauschii. Next base: position 496,589,719 of record NC_053039.3, read on the forward strand.
GCCCACAAGGGGTGGCGCCACCCTTTTGGTAGGAGGCTAAGTAGGAGAAGGAGGTGGGGGTTCGGCCCCCCTTTCCTTCCTCCTTCCCTCTTCCCTCTTTTCCCCGTGCGGTAAAAGGAAAGGAGGGAGGCCGAATTGGACTAGGGGCCCAAGTAGGATTCCTCCTACTTGAGCGTGCCCTAGGCTGCCTCTCTCCCCCTCCCTCCTTTATATACGTGCGGAGGGGGCGCCTAGAAGACACACCAACCATTGTTAGCCGTGTGCGGCACCCCCCTCCACAGTTTACGCCTCCGGTTATATTCACATAGTGCTTAGGCAAAGCCTTGCGTGGATTACTACACCATCACCGTCACAACGCCGTCGTGCTGACGGAACTCTCCCTCGACACTTTGCTGGATCAAGAGTTAGAGGGATGCCATCGAGCTGAACGTGTGCAAAACTCGGAGGTGTCGTACGTTTGGTGCTTGATCGGTCAGAACGAGAAGAAGTTCGACTACATCAACCGTGTTGTCAAACGCTTCCGCTTTCGGCCTACGAGGGTACGTGGACACACTCTCCCCCTCCCATTGCTATGCATCTCCTAGATAGATCTTGCGTGAGCGTAGGATTTTTTTTGAAATTGCATGCTACATTTCCCAACATCCTTGTCTTCAACCACCATATTGTAGAGACTTGGTGATGTAGAGATTGCTAAAGATGTGAGTGAGTTGCAATCTCATAGATTTGGGCTCATCCAAGTACCTACAAGGGTTATATGACATGCAAGGGTACAAGTATAGATCCAAGATATATGATCATCATCATAAGAGAAATATCAAGGGTTAGTCAAAGGCTCATGCCTTGCATGCATCCAAATGGAGTTTCTACTCCAAGTTTGGAGCATCAATGATGTTCAATTCACCGACCAAACGGCAAAATACTTTCTCATCAAGCAATTTGGTGAATATATCCGCCAATTTCTTATCGGTACGAACATGCTTAAGATCAATATCTCCTTTAGCAACATGATCTCGAAAGAAATGATGACGAACTTCAATATGCTTAGGTCGAGAATGTTGCACTTGATTGTGAGCAATCTTAACAGCACTTTCATTATCACAAAGCAATGGAACATGTTTCATATTTATCCCATAATCTTTAAGAGTTTGGGTCATCCAAAGTAACTGAGCACAACATTAACCGACAGCAATGTATTCCGCTTCGGCGGTGGATAAGGATACCAAGTTTTGTTTCTTGGAGGACCAAGACACAAGAGATCCACCAAGAAATTGACAAGTAGCCGAAGTGGACTTTCTATCAACCTTGTCACCGGCATAGTCCGAATCGGAGTAGCCAACAAGATCAAAAGAAGACCTCTTAGGATACCAAATGCCAAAGTTTGGTGTATGAATTAAGTATCTCACTATCCTTTTCACAACCTTAAGATGACATTCCTTAGGGGCCGCTTGATATCGTGCACACATGCACACACTTAGCACAATATCGGGACAAGAGGCACATAGATATAACAATGAAGCAATCATAGAGCGATAGACCTTTTGGTCAACCGGTTTGCCATCCTTTGTCAAATCAAGATGTCCACTAGTAGGCATGGGTGTTTTCATACCTTTGCTTCCTTGCATGTTGAACTTCTTGAATAAGTCCTTGGTATACTTTGTTTGGGAAACAAAGGTACCCTCCTTAATTTGCTTGATTTGCAAACCAAGAAAGAACTTGAGTTCACTCATCATAGACATCTCAAACTTCTCCGACATTAGCCTTCCAAACTTTTCACTTAGTCGAACCAAATATGATATCATCCACATAAATTTGGCACACAAATAATTCACCATTAACCCTTTTAGTAAAAAGAGTAGAATCAATTTTTCCAATCTCAAAGCCTTTTTCAATAAGGAACTTGGTCAAGCATTTATACCATGCTCTAGGAGCTTGTTTAAGACCATAAAGAGCTTTCTGAAGTTTGTAAAAATGATCGGGTTTCTTAGGATTAACAAAGCCGGGAGGTTGTTTAACATAAACTTCCTCCTCAATTTCACCATTTATAAAAGCACTTTTAATGTCCATTTGATACAAAGTAATGTCATGGTGATTGGCATCAGCAAGTAAGATGCGTATGGACTCAAGTCTAGGAACGGGGGCATATGTCTCACCATAGTCCATACCTTCGACTTGAGTGTAGCCTTGGGCGACGAGACGGGCCTTGTTGCGTACAACTTGTCCATCTTCATCTTGCTTATTCTAAAACACCCATTTGGTACCAATGACATTTTTGTTGTTGTCCGGCTTTTCTACCAAGGTCCACACTTGGTTCCTCTTGAAACTCTGTAGCTCTTCGCGCATGGCGTTCACCCAATCGGGATCATCAAGTGCTTCTTCAGCCTTCATAGATTCAATACTAGAGATGAATGAATAATGTTCACAGAAATTAGCCAAATGAGTTTTAGAGCGAGTAATTCTCCCGGTTTGGATATCATCGAAGATTTGTTCTACGAGATGGTCTCTTGAAACTCTTGCTCTAACACGTGAGAGCTTTTGTTTGGGTCGGGGTGGAACATCTTCTTCTTGTTGTTGTTCTTCCTCTTGGCCTTCTTCATTGTTGGTGTTGTTGTTCTCTCGTGGAGGTGGAGAAGGAGGTTGATGAGGTTCATCTTGGTGTACTTCCTCGTTTTCTTCATCTTGACGTGTCCCACTTGTGGATGCCTCTGAGTCAACTCGTGGTTCACCTTGTCATGAGGTAGAGGCTTCCACTTGAACGGACGAGCTAGGTACTCTCCTTCACCTCCGTTGGGCGAATCTTGCCAATAGACAAGTCTTGGATTGCTTCCGAAGGGTCTTTGTCTCCTACATCAATTGACAATTGCTCTACTTGTGAGCCGTTAGATTCATCAAACTTCACATCTACCGTCTCTTCAACCTTTTGGCTGAAATTGTTGTTGACACGGTAAGTGTGAGTGTTTGAGCCATAACCGAGTAGGAAACCTTCATGAGATTTAGGAGCAAATTTCGGATGATGATGCTTGTCAAGTATATAGCACTTTGAGCCGAATACTCGAATATATCCAACTTGGGGTTTGTTACCAGTGAGAAGCTCGTATGCCGTCTTGTCGAGTAGCTTGTGAAGATATAGACGATTTGTTGCATGACAGGCTGTCTCAACCGCTTCCGCCTGAAAGTGTTTTGGCGTATTGTACTCATCAAGCATCGTTCTCGCCATCTCAATAGGAGTCCGGTTCTTCCTCTCAACAACTCCATTTTGTTGAGGTGTGTACGCACCCGAGAACTCATGTGAAATCCCTTCTTCGTCAAGAAAGGTGTCCACATTGGCGTTCTTGAACTCTGTTTCCTTGTTGCTGCGAGCCTTCTTGATCTTCACTTCAAATTGATTCTGGGCCTTCCTTGCGAAGTTCTTGAAGATCTTTTGGACCTGCGATTTTTCATCAAGAAAGAACACCCTCGTAAATCTTTAAAAGTCATCGACGATGACTAAACCGAACGAGTTACCATCGAGACTTTTGTAGGCGTTGGGACCAAAAAGATCCATATGAAGTAGCTCGATCGGTCTTCTCGTGGTCATGATGTTTTTCACGGGGTGGCTTCCTCCAACCTGTTTTCCTGCCTAACAAGCACTGGAAAGTCTATCCTTGTCAAATATAACGTCTTTAATTCCAAGGATATGATCACCTTTAATAAGCTTATCAAGATTTCGCATGCCCACGTGGCCTAACCTTCTATGCCACAACCAACCTTTAGATGATTTAGCAATTAAGCAAGTTCTAGGTTAAGCCTTTTTAGTGAAGTCAACAATGTATAGGTCACCTCTACGTATACCGGTAAAGACCATATTATGATTATCTCTTCGAAACAATGGGCAATCTACTTCAGTAAATAGGACATTGAATCCAAAGTCAGCTAGTCTAGATACGGAAAGTAAATTATAGCCAAGAGATTCAATGAGCATAACATTTTGGATGGAGCTGTCATGTGAGATGGCCACCTTACCAAGGCCAACCACCTTACCCTTTGAGTTATCACCAAAAGTGACATACTTTCGAGGGCCATCATTTTCAGCAAGCTCACGAAACATATCCTTGTCTCCGGTCATGTGATCGGTACATCCACTATCAAGAACCCATTCCTTTCCTCCAGCCATGTAGCCGTGAAGGTTTGCCATAAGACCAAAGTGTCTCATAGACTCATCGAGATCAAAGTCACTATCATCATCCTCATCATAGTATCCATGTTCAACATCATCTTGTTATTGATCATCACCTAGAGAGAGGGATTCATTAGATGTATGACCATGGCAATGTTCATCTTTATGAATTCTAATGACTTCTGAGATGATGTTACTAATGATTCCAACATCTCCTTTGGCACTCATAAGGTCACGAAGCTCAAATAGACATTCACCAAACTTAGGATCCTTAGGATTCATCTTATTTAAAGCTATGGACTTTTGAAGAATCACATCTAAATTTTTCAAGGAATAGTCTGGAAACCTTTCCTCAAGAAATCTCCATATGGTGTAAGCACATTCAAGAGTAGGCAAGCATACAATCAAATTTCTAGGCAATCCTCTAATGATAAGATTGATAGTTCTAAGGTTGCGAATCATGTCAAGAGACTCATCGGGGGTAGGGTGCAAGGGGTCAACAAGGGGTGCACAAGGGCTAGTAATGTACTTGTTCAAGTGATATTCATTGAAAATCTCAAGCATCTCATTTTTCCAAGCATTAAAGAACTCTCCATCAAGCATAGGCACTCTACGTCTAAAACTCCCCATCGTAGACTCATCCATCTTCCTCCAATGGTGATTAAACCAAAGCAATTGAGACCAATGCTCTGATACCAATTGAAAGGATCGAGAAGAGGTGTCTAGAGGGGGGTGATTAGACCCTCAACAAAGAAAAGTAGCAGTTTTCAAATTCTTCAAGTTGAGGTGGAGTTTTAGCACAAATTTAAACATTCACAATACATTTCAAGCAAGCATGGCAAGAGTATATGAGCAGCGGAAAGTAAAGCATGCAAGTTTCAGGAAAGTAAAGGGATGGGATTGGAATGTGCAAACGCAATTGGAGACACGGAGATTTTTGGCGTGGTTCCGATAGGTGGTGCTATCGTACATCCATGTTGATGGAGACTTCAACCCACGAAGGGTAACGGTTGCGCGAGTCCACGGAGGGCTCCACCCACGAAGAAGCAACCTTGCCTATCCCACCATGGCCATCGCCCAGAAGGACTTGCCTCACTTGGGTAGATCTTCACGAAGTAGGCGATCTCCTCACCCTTACAAACTCCTTGGTTCAACTCCAAAATATTAATAGAGGCTCCCAAGTGACACCTAACCAATCTAGGAGACACAACTCTCCAAAAGATAATAGATGGTGTGTTGATGATGAACTCCTTGCTCTTGTGCTTCAAATGATAGTCTCTCCAACATTCAACTCTCTCTCTCGCAGATTTGGATATGGTGGAAAGATGATTTGAGTGGAAAGCAACTTGGGGAAGGCTAGAGATCAAGATTCTTGTAGTTGGATTGGAATGTCTTGGTCTCAACACATGAGTAGGTGGTTCTCTCTCAGAAAATGAATGCTAGAAGTGTAGGCACGTTCTGATGGCTCTCTCACTTATGAAGAGGAGGGTGGAGGGGTATATATAGCCTCCACACAAAATCTAACTGTTACACACAAATGAGCCAACTCGGTCAGACCAAATGTATGAACTCGGTGAGACCGATTCGGTTCAAAATGTTAACGTTAGGATTTCCGGTGGGACCGATAAGATCAACTCGGCGGGACCGGTGAGCCAGGGTTAGGGAAAAACTTGATCACAGTTTGAGCGATTACTTCAACTCGGTGAGACCAATTTCAGTAATAAGCAAACAGAGAGTTGGTCAGGCAAACTTGGTGGGGCCGACTGCATATCTCGGTGAGACCGATAGTTGCAACAGGCAACAGAGAGTTTGCAAGCCCATCTCGGTGAGACCGAGATCCCATCAGTGAGACCGAACTGATTAGGGTTTCTGGCAGTGGCTATGTCAAGTGAACTCGGTGGCGCCGGATGAATCAAATCGGTGGGGCCAAGTTTGACTTTAGGTTTTGGACATATTTGGAATTGAGAAAGTGGTTGAGGGCTTTGGAGCATATCACTAAGCACTTTGAGCAAGTAGATCATTAAGCAACACCTCATCCCCTTTTAATAGTATTGGCTTTTCCTATGGACTCAATGTGATCTTGGATCACTAAAATAGAAATGAAGAGTATTGAGCTTTTGCCAATCTTCTGTCCTTAGCATCTTGAAGGGGTTCCACATCATCATGTCCATACCACGCCTTTGTTGAACTATCTGAAATATACTAGATGAAAATATTAGTCCAACAAGAGATGTGTTGACATTAATTACCAAAATTACCCAGGGAGCACTTGTGCTTTCAAATGGATGCGTTACTGAAACTGGTCTGGATATTGAAATGAATGTGGTATGAAAATTTTAATTTCATATTTGATATTTCAGTGTCACATTATATATACTAGTTGCATTCCAATTTCACATTTCAATCTCAAATTAATTTTAGTCGATGTGGTACTAAAATTGTTCTAAAAATTGAAATGAATGCGGTCTGAAAATTTCAATTTCATATTTCAGTGTCACATTATATATACTAGTTGAATTCTAATTTCACATTTCAATCTCACATTAATTGTGAAATATCTTTTTTAGTTGAGTGAAATATGTTCTTTTGAATGATGAAGTAAAATTACTTGAAATGAATTCAATATTGGTCTTATTTTAAAGCTCTTGATGTGAATGGTTTAGATATATAAAAATATCAGCAATCGGATTCATGGTTCACAAGATATCACTCTCCAAAAAAATTCACTACGTATGTACTAGTTGGTGGGAGAGACAAATAGGTGTGAACTACTATTTAAATTATAGGGGAGGTGACATTGGAGGAAGGTGGTCAGAAGACATGGGCAAAAGAAGTGAGATGAGGTGACGTGCTAGAATGAATACAAAAGAGTATAATAATACTATGGCCAATACATAACTGCATGATCACGAATCTCCAATAGATCAAGGGCTCCTACATGCACGGGACCTCCCGTGCATGGGAGAATCCCTTTTCTCCTCGCATGAGAGAGAAACCCCACACACGTCTTCTGTGGAACCACCACCGCTTTCTCTCCCTTATCTCTCCAACACAACCATTCTCGTCCACTCCTTTCTCCCTTTCCTCCACCACCACACGGTCATCTCCCATTTCCTCCATGCCTACAAGCTTTACCTTTCTTCATCCTCCATGGAAGTAAGCTCCCTCCCAGTCCTATCGATCTCCCTGACTGACTACAACCTCTGGTGTTTGGTGGAGCTACAATCAATGTGGCACCCCGGCACAGAGCAACCGGTTTACCTTGTATTGCCAGCCCAGAGACCATGTCTTCTGGCAACACACAACCTCTTGGTACAGAATACAACCGCTTTATTGATGCTAGCGAAACATGGTTCATATTACAACAAGTTGCGAGGCCAAGCAGCACAGACGGTGCGGCTGAACAATATATACATTATTTAGTGAACATAAAGGGGCCTCGATCACGACAACTACACGGCAGCGGAACGACGACGAAGCGGGACTCCATAGCACAGGGACACCAATGTGGACACGATCTAGACTCGGACAGCACTCCGTTCCAACGAGACTTTCTTGAAAACTGGCATGACACGCCAGGTCAATACATTGAATGTACTTGCAAGCTCACAACAAGCATAAACATAATGACAAATAATATCATGATAATTAACCAATTTAATCATTAATGCAAAATCTTACTAGAAATGCAGTGATCAAGATCTCATGACTCAAGTCCCTCGGACTTGCTTACCAAGCGGTGATCTCTCTCGGATCACAAACAGACCAGCATATTGGTCTTTAATCGGGTTACCTCGTAACCAAACGGTGATCTTTCTCGGATCAAACTGACCAACAACTTGGTCTCCATCACCAAACTGGTTTCTCAACCATCCTCTTTCCAACCGTGCAGAGTTATTATCTTAAGTGTGCAAGATTATTTAAACGTTGACCCATCATGTGAACTACTTTCGAGCGTGTCCGTAACCGTGGACTCGGCTATCGATAGATTAAATACACTCTACAGAGGTAGTGCACTGTACCCACACCACGGAACCCATGGCCTCGCACTCCCATTCGGGTGGACCAACGGCATTCCGACAGAACCCCTCCATTGCCATGACACTCTCCCGGCCACTCCGACTCACTCCCCACTGGGCTAAGTCCTGGGTGGCCCCGTGTCTACCAAAGACACCAACGGCCACCGTCGTGGCAAAAACATAAACGGTCCCAAACGGGGACAAGGTACCATAACAACAACAGGCACACAAGGTTATGTCTGCTTACCCAGCCAGAGTAACGCACGCCCATAACCTTCCCTCGTTGGAGGCACCGACCAGAGGCATGACAACGGACCGAATAAAGGCCTTCCCATAAAGGCAAATGTGGTTACACTGCAAAAACTCGATTCAGTGGCACCATGACCCGATCAACGATATGTTCAAGTTGAGTTATTATCAGGTTCAACTTAAAGTAAAAATAATCGGTGTCATGATATGCCATGCAAATGCATTCATATAACATGCATCACTTATCATTTGAACAATAACAGATCAACTATATCAAGCACTAACCATACATATCAGAAACTCATAACACTTTTCTGATTATGATTATTCAGCAACCTAACCATGATACTAACTTAGCATAATTCTTTTCTCAGTCAAGAAAATATTATCCAAACTAATTCTTTTTCATAAACAAATTATTTCTTCATAATCAAAGATAACTTCTAATGACTTAACTAACTTAGTTGGCTTTAACCTTCTGTAAACAAACATATCAACACAATCAAGCATTCAACAGAATAAATGTATATTTATTATAGTGATTTAAATGCATGAACTAAATTATTCATTCAACTTAAAAAAATCACAAATATTGCAATGGCACCATGAAAATGTTACTGTGGCTTTCCTTAGTGCAGCTGAGGTTCACACTCCTCCTAGTGATCCTCAAGACAAGCTTCACCTTCTAAAAACAATTAAAAACATAAAAAGAAAACATCAAGAAACACTCTAAAATTCACCAGAAAATCTAGACAGCAGAGAAAAATCTCATTTTTGGCGTGCTGCTAGATATTTTCATTAAGAACACAATGCAAAAACAATCAATTCATTTGGACTTATGGTTAAAAAGTTCTGGCTGTTTGAAGTTCTCTGGAATAATTTGAATCTGATTTAAATAAAAACAGAACTGGGGGTGACGTTGTCAGTGTCAAAATCGGCGGATCTCGGGTAGGGGGAATAGGCGAGTGTTAAGGCGAATGGGGAGGCGCTTGATATTCGCTGCCTTTATAAGAGATAAGGATTCACCCTTTCACCCACGCCTTCTTCCACTTCTCCGCCCATCCGTTCTCGAGCTCTAGCACCCAAGCTTCCATCCTTTCTGCCCCCACAAAGCACTCCAACCATGTCCGGATCTGGAGCGCAGGGCAAGTGGATGGCCTCCTCCGTCAAGGAGAAGGACATTACGAAGCTCCGGGAGGCGGGGTACTTGGCCGAGGGGATCGCCCACTGGCTTCCGTCCAAAGGGCATATCGTCCCCACCCAGGAGCCCAATGAGAGGGTGGTATTCATCTCTCACTTCGTCCGCGGGTTAGGATTTCCCCTTCATCCCTTCGTCTGCGGACTCATGTTTTACTACGGGCTAGATTTCCATGATCTGGCCCCAAACTCCTTCCTCAACATCTCGGCATTTATTGTCGTGTGCGAGGCCTTCCTCCGCATCCCACCCCACTTCGGATTATGGCTGAAGACCTTAAATGTGAAGCCGAATGTGGTGGATGGTCAGCACGCAGAGTGCGGAGGCGCTATGGTGAGCAAGCTGTCCAACGTCACATGGCCCACATGTACTTTCGTGGAGGCCGTCAAAGTGTGGCAACAACAGTGGTTCTACATCACAGAGCCCCGTGACACCACCTGGGCCGTGGCTCCCGAATTTATGTCCGGGCCCCCGATGCGGCTCACCTCCTGGCTAGAGAAGGGCCTGAACTGGGCTTCGTCAGACGAGCTGACACCGCTGCAGACGCGCATTAAGAGCATGGTGGACAAGAACATCAAGCTCGTCAACGTAATCCAGGTGATGCTTGTTCGCCGGATCCTTCCTTGCCAACGCCGGGCTTGCCATTTATGGGAGTTTGATCCGTCCAAGCACCAGACCTTGCAACGATTCTTCGGCACCACGCACGAAGATATCTGGAAGGTGCTATTCAAGGCAAATCAAACATGGCCGGAGACGACCGAGGACCGCGGTCATGCCCTGACTCGTGCAGCCAGTTCGGTAAGTTTGCGAGGTGTATCCTCCACCTGTATATCTGAGGAAGATGTCTAAACTTTCCCCATTTGTTTTTTCAGGGCTGGAAAAAGAAGGCAGAGCGGATCCAGTGTCCGGCTCCGCTGCCAGAAGACCCAGCGATCCTTCTTCTGACGAAGATGCTGGTTCTGGCGCCCTACAAGGCGCCGGAGAAGAAGGCCAAGAAGAGGGCCAAGGAGACACGAAGTGGTCTCCGTCGTAAAGGTACTTCGGACGCATCGTCCGAAGAAACCAAAACCCACTCCTCCCCTGTCGAGAGCGACGAGGGGGAGGAGGAAAACAATTCTCCCCTTGAGGGGGGAAGGAAGAAAAGGGCAGCCTCCACGCCTCTGGAGGCGGAAGCGTCCAAGAAGGGGAGAGCCTTCCTCGCGGATAACACCGCGCTGGACACAGACAGCAGCTCGGAGTGGCGCCCCAGGGATAAGCCCCTGGCCGAATCGTAAGTATTTGAAGGCGCTGACGCGCTCATATATCCAACTCCTTTACTTTGTGGTTTCAATGTGTCAAATCACACGCTGCAGTTCAGCCCGCGACAGTCCTCGGCGATCCTCATCTTCAGGGGGTTCGCTGGATCCAAAGGCGATGGATAGCGGATCCCTGTCGGCGGCCTCCTCTCCCAAGGCCACGGACGACGCCGAGGTGCTGTCCCGAAGGACCTTCCCAGGCCAGGGAGAGATGCAGGAGGCCGTCAGGGTGGCGCCAGAGAGTGATACCTCGGCCGCCGGACACATGGGGGAGCAGACCCCCTGGCAACTGGCGATGGGGGCCACATTCAATCCGGCCCCCAGCTGAATACTATTCTGGAGAGCCGTACATCTCCGAAATCAGGTAAGCACCCTCCTTTGAAAGAAGGAGGTGCGCCTATCCCGTCGGTGACCTCTGTCCATCCAGAGGCACCGGATACTCTACTGGAAGCGCTACGAGGTGCTTCCATTGTGGAGGAACATCATATCCTTATGGGTACGGTGATTGAGAAGGTACAGTCTGCCAAGAGCGGATTGACCGAAACCTGCGCCAGCCTTCTAACAGGCTTCGAGGTATGTGACATAGTTATACAAAAAGAATGCCATAGTATAGACAGTAGCCCCTGAGACTCTGTCCAGTGTTCGAAAAGAAAAGCCAGACAGAGGGTCAAATAATTTCCGCAGGAGACTAACCTTATGTGTCTATGTGAATAAGCAGGCGTCGCTGCTAGCTGCGACCTCCCATTCTGCCGAAGTCTCCGGACTGAAGTAGAGTCTGGAGCGGGCCGAGGAAGAGCTCGGCCGTGTGAAAAAGCAGCTAGGGGACAAGCAAGGTATGCAAATGCATATTCAGATCTTAGAAAGATATGGATTGTTTGTGTTGATCACATAATAATATTTCGTAGGGTCTGCGACCGAGGTGGAGACCCTCAAGGACGCGCTGGCCACCGCCCAGAAGAGAGCGCCAGAAGAACAAGCTACCCGCGAGAAGCACAAGGCGAGGGTCGAGGAGGTCCAGCAGGAGCTCCAGGACGCCGTAAAGAAATGCGAGTCCTTAGAGCGCAAGATTACGGACCAAGTGTCCGAACTTGCTAAGGCCCGCCAAAGCGCACAAGAGGCCCGGGTTGAGGCCCAGGGCGCCCTCCAGGAAATCCAGGAGGCCAAGAAGATCATGGCGGGTAAGGCCTTTACTATGCAGAGCAAATTTGTGAAGAAAAGGTACCTCTTATTGACCCGGATTTGGAGTTGTCTAGGAGCGTTTGCGGATCTGCCACGCAGTATTGTTGATGCTGCGGAATTCTTCCGAGCCAAAGAGGGGAGCTCAACGGAGAAGCTGCTCTGGTCGCAATACCTTGCGCCAGAGCATCCGGTGCCCTTCGGCGATCAGCTGAAGCAGCTGACCGAACTGCATAGGGCGGCCGAATTGGCCATGAAGGATTTAATAATCCGTCTATGGCTTGCCGAAGCCATGGCCAGCAGTTACTTCGGGCTCGTGAAGCGGCTGGTCAATGCCTGCCCTCGGCTGGATGCCATCAAGCGGTCGGTCTGCATCGAAGTTGCGCGGATGGACTTCGCCCGTGTCAAGGTGCAGTGGGCGAAGATGAATGCCGTCAAGCTCGCAACCGAGGGGCCGCCCGAGGGCAAGGATCACTGCACGCCCGAGCGGTATTTTGATGATGTCCTGGAGGGATCCCGCATTGTAGCGGAGCAGTGTGCTAAAGACATTATCTTTGAATGAATGCATTCAAGTTATCCCGTCCTGTATTATGAAACAAAGCTGATATGTAATATAATGCTTGTTTAAGATTTTACCTCCTGTGCGGTCGTTTTGTTAAATCTGAGAGTTGGCCAGTCGTCGGCTTCAGCCCCCACGTAGGTAGTACGGGGGTGCTCGGGATGGAATCTAAACACTCTTGATCCAAGAGTTTGGTCCTTGAAGGAGGTGTTTAGCGCAACGAACCAGGCAATCGGACTATGTGGCTTTATCACCCTCACTTAGCCATAAGAGTTTGACGATAGAAATGTAGGCGCAGCCCCGAGTTAGTATTTAATCCGGACTAGGGTGCTGTAGACACCTGATCGGGAGGAGGCCGACCCGTCGCATAATGCGGAAAAAATCGCAAAAGATTTTGAACCTCCGAATAGCTGACCGACTCTCGCCGCATCATGACAGTCAGTTTTCAGCTTTCTCTACTGAGGTGTTTGCTCGGATAAACCAGAAACACAATCGCAGTAGTTCTCCCTTTACTACTGTGACGCCCCCGATTTGACCGTACACTAATCATGCACGCAAATGTGTACGGCCAAGATCAGGGACTCACGGGAAGATATCACAACACAACTCTAAAACATAAATAAGTCATACAAGCATCATAATACAAGCCAGGGGCCTCGAGGGCTCGAATACAAGTGCTCGATCATAGACGAGTCAGCGGAAGCAACAATATCTGAGTACAGACATAAGTTAAACAAGTTTTGCCTTAAGAAGGCTAGCACAAAAGTAGCAACGATCGAAGAGGCAAGGCCTCCTGCCTGGGACCTCCTAACTACTCCTGGTCGTCGTCAGCGGCCTGCACGTAGTAGTAGGCACCTCCAGTGCCGTGGGAGTCGTCGTCGACGGTGGCGTCTGGCTCCTGGACTCCAACATCTGGTTGCGACAACCAGATAGAAAGGAAAGGGGGAAAAACAGGGAGAGAAGCAACCGTGAGTACTCATCCAAAGTACTCGCAAGCAAGGAGCTACACTACATATGCATGGGTATATGTGTAAAGGGGCATATCAGTGGACTGAACTACAGAATGCCAGAATTAAAAGGGGGATAGCTAGTCCTGTCGAAGACTACGCTTCTGGTCATCTCCATCTTGCAGCATATAGAAGAGAATAGAGTGAAGTCCTCCAAGTAGCATCGCATAGCATAATCCTACTTGGCAATCCCCTCCTCGTCTCCCTGTTAGAGAGCGATCACCGGGTTGTATCTGGCACTTGGAAGGGTGTATTTTATTCAGTATCCAGTTCTAGTTGTCATAAGGTCAAGTTACAACTCTGGGTCGTCCTTTTACCGAGGGACACGGCTATTCGAATAGATAAACTTCCCTGCAGGGGTGCACCACATAACCCAACACGCTCGATCCCAATTGGCCGGACACACTTTTCTGGGTCATGCCCGGCCTCGTAAGATCAACACGTCGCAGCCCCACCTAGGCTCAACAGAGAGGTCAGCACGCCGGTCTAAACCTATGCGCGCAGGGGTCTGGGCCCATCGCCCTAAGCACACCTGCACGTTGCGAACGCGGCCGCGAGCAGACCTAGCAACCCACACGATCACGGCGGTTACGTCAAAGCGGTCCAACACGGCGCGCGCCACTCAGTCGCTGACGTCAAAAGAGCTTCGGCTGATACCACGACGCCGGGATACCCATAACTACTCCTGCGTAGATGGCTAGTGCGTATAGACCAAATGGCCAGACTCAGATCAAATACCAAGATCTCGTTAAGCGTGTTAAGTATCCGCGAACGCCGACCAGGGCCAGGCCCACCTCTTACCTAGGCGGTCTCAACCTGCCCTGTCGCTCTGCCACAAAGATCCACTTGCGGGTACTCCTACGAGCCGACCCGACTTTAGTCATCACATGTGTCATGTATATAGTATATAAGTATATACCCGCGATCACCGCCCAGGTGATCACGGCCCGATAGTGTAGCACAACAGACGGACAAGAATGTAGGGCCACTGATGGAAAACTAGCATCCTATACTAAGCAGTAGGGTAGCAGGTAAGGGAAACAACTGTAGCAACAATGACAGGCTATGCAACAGAATTGGATTAACCGAAAGCAGTAACATGCTACACTACTCTAATGCAAGCAGTATAGAGGAGAGTAGGCGATATCTGGTGATCAAGGGGGGGCTTGCCTGGTTGCTCTGGCAAGTAGGAGGGGTCGTCGACTCTGTAGTCGAACTGGGCAGCAGCAGTGTCGGTCTCGTAGTCTACCGGAGAGAAGAGGGGGAAGAAACAGCAAATACAATGCAAACACAAGCATGACGATGCGTGACATGACAGTGAGCGGTGCTACGGGTGTCCTAACGCGACAGTAGGTGGTACCGGTGAAGGGGGGGAACATCCGGGAGGTATTCCCGATGTTTCACGTTTTCGGACAGACGGACCGGAGGGGGAAAGTTGCTAGTTCGATAGGTTAGGGAGGTGTGGTGGACGAACGGACTGCGTATTCGGATTCGTCTCGTCGTGCTGAGCAACTTTCATATAGAAAACATTTTCATCTGAGTTAGGGTTTAAAAGATATGAATTTTCAAAGTTTATTTGAATTTCTGGAATTATTTAATTAACAGAAAAAGGGATATGACGTCAGCATGACGTATGAGTGACGTCAGCGGTCAACAGTCCGGGTTGACTGGTCAAACTGACAAGGGGGACCCACCTGTCATAGACAGTGGGTTAACAGAGGATTAAACTAATTAGTTTTTAGTTAATTAACTACTGGGCCCACCTGTCAGTGAGAGATTAATTAAACTAATTATTTTTATTTATACAACATTTTCTTTTTTAATTTTTGCGGCGGGGCCCGCATGTCAGTGACTGGGCCTGCCCAGTCAGCAGTTGACTGGGTCAACCCAGTCAACTGGGGCCCGTGGGGGCCACTGGCGGTGAGCCAGGGGGGGGCCCGGCCGGCCACGTCGGCAGGGCACCGGAGAGGGGCTCCGGCGAGCTCCAACGCGGCGGCGATGCGCGGGTGTGCTTCGGGTTTCGCCCACAGTGGGTTTGCGGGGGCGGGGCTTGGCGCGTTCGACGCGGCTCGACGTCGCGCGTCCAACGGCGGTGGTCGGAGGGGCTGGAACGGCCGGAGACGAGCGCTATGAACTCGCCGGCGGCGAGGTGCTACGGGTGCCCAACGGAAGCTACGCTAGAGCGCGCGAACGGCCGAACTAACTACCTAGGCGGGTGCGGCTCGGTGCGGTCTCACCGCGTGGCGCAAGAAAGGCCCGTGGGTGCTTAGAAGCAGCAGGTCGGCGCCGGGGAAGAAGGGGGTCGCCGGCGTCCGAGATGAAGGCGAGCTCAGAGAGGTCGTTGTAGTGGCTCCGAGCTTCGACGGAGAGGCGGAGGGGGTGTAGTCGAGGGCGGCGACGTCGTACGACACGGCGAGGTGGCGAGTGGGGCACGGTGGCCGCGTGAACGACGGGAACGGCGGCGAGCGCGTCGGGCGTGGGGCAGAGGAGAGCGGCGCGGATCCGGGGGAGGGAAGAGGGAGGCGCGGGGGCCGAGAGGGAGAGCGGGGTGAGTGGGAGGGAGGCCCGAGGAGGCGGGGGAGCTGGCGACCTTATCCCCTCCGGCGTCGGTGCCGGCGAGGGGGTCGGGCGGCAGCGCGCCCCTGTTCCGACCGGGTCGGGGGAACAGGGAAGGGGCGAGGGAGGAGGTGGGCTGGGCCGGGGGCGCGGGGGTGCGGCCCAGTTCGGGCCGGGGGGTTCGGTGCAAATGGGCCACGGGTCCAGTGGGGGGGGGAAGGCCTGCTCCCCCCTTTTTTTTCTTTTCTCTAACTGTTTCTGTTTTCTGTTTTCTCTTTATTTGCTTATTCCCTTTTCTGTTTTATTTCATTTAAAAGTATTTAGACATTTTATAAAAATGTGTTTTCTCCACCATAATTACCAGTGTATTATTTAGCACCCACAGAACATTTTTGTTTGAGTTTTTGAAAACTTTTATTTTTCACTTTAATTATATTTGAAGTTTGAGCTAGGAGTTTGAAAGGAAGGTGATTCAAATGTGATCAAGCCCTGTTTAGCAACATGATTAGCTTAATCACAGGGGGTTACTGTAGCATGATTCTCAGGGTGTTACAAATCTCCTCCACTACAAGAAATCTCGTCCCGAGATTTAGGAGGTAGAAGGAAACAGTGCGGGGTATTCTTCGCGCAGACGATCCTCTCGTTCCCAAGTGGCCTCATCTTCAGAATGGTGCGACCACTGGACTTTGAGAAACTTGATCGCCTTCTGACGTGTGCGGCGTTCAGCTTGGTCGAGAATGCGGACCGGATGCTCCTTATAGGAGAGGTCTAGCTGTAATTCGAGCACTTCATGATCCACAGCTCGGATTGGATCCTTGAAGCAACGGCGGAGCTGTGACACATGGAACACATCGTGAACCTGAGAAAGGTTCGGCGGTAGCTCCAGTTGGTATGCCACTTTTCCACGCCTTTCGAGAATAGTGAATGGGCCAATATAGCGAGGAGCTAGTTTGCCCTTGATCCCGAAGCGGTGAGCACCCTTCATAGGTGTGACTCGAAGATAAGCCTTTTCGCCAGGTTGATAGACCATGTCTTTATGATGACGGTCATACTGACTCTTCTGACGTGACTGAGCAGTCTTGAGATTCTCGCGAATAATGCGGACTTGTTCTTCGGCATCTTGGATAATATCCGGTCCGATGAGTGGACGTTCCCCAGTTTCTGACCAGTTCAGAGGGGTTCGGCACTTTCGTCCATATAACACTTCGAAGGGGGCCATCTTCAAACTAGCTTGATAGCTATTATTATAAGAGAACTCAGCATACGGGAGAGATTCCTCCCATTTCTTGCCGAAGGAAATAACGCAAGCTCGAAGCATGTCTTCGAGGACTTGATTGACGCGTTCAACTTGTCCTTGCGATTGAGGATGAAACGCAGTACTGAATGACAGATGAGTTCCCATAGCTTCTTGGAAACTTGCCCAGAATCTTGAAGTGAATAAGCTACCACGGTCTGAACTGATAACCAATGGAATACCGTGGAGTGAAACAATCCTGGACATATAGAGCGTTGCCAACTGGCTAGCAGTGATCGTTTCTTTGACTGCCAGAAAATGTGCAACTTTGGAAAGCCGGTCAATGACGACAAGAATAGCATCATTACCTTTCTGCGATTTGGGAAATCCAGTGACGAAGTCCATCTCAACATGGTCCCATTTCCATTCAGGAATAGAGATAGGTTGCAGAGTTCCAGCAGGCCTTTGATGTTCTGCTTTGATTCGACGGCAAACGTCACACTCAGCAACATAACGAGCAATGTCTTGCTTCATATTAGTCCACCAGAATCTCTGACGGATGTCTTGGTACATCTTTGTACTACCAGGATGGATACACAGAGGCGTATCATGAGCTTCTTTCATAACTTCCTGTGTCATATCCAGGTTTTTCTCTGTACAAGGCACCACTAGGCGGCCCTTGAAGTATAAGGTGCCATCTTCAGCAATGGTGAAGAATGAGGGCTTTCCTTCTGCGAGGTAGCGCTTAATCTTGTCGGCTTCAGAGTCATACCTCTGTAGCCTTTTGATGCTGTCCTCGAGATCTGGTTTAGCAACTAGGGTATTGAGGGAACCCTGGGCAACAACGTGGAGGTTCATCTTGCGAAACTCCTTAGGAGGGGGAGCGAGTGCACCCGGAGGAACAATATGGAGGTTCAGCTTCCTAAATTCTTCAACAAGCGAGGGCTGAACTTTGTGAACCTGGAGGTGGTTGCAGTAAGACTTGCGGCTCAAGGCATCAGCCATTACATTAGCCTTGCCTGGCGTATAGGAAATACCCAAGTCAAAGTCTGCAACAAGCTCCATCCATCTCTGCTGGCGGAGGTTCAGATCTGGCTGAGTAAACAGATACTTCAGACTTTGGTGGTCAGTGAAGATCTCGCAACGATTACCGAGAAGGTAATGTCGCCACTGCTTCAGCGCATGAATGACTGCAGCAAGTTCGAGGTCGTGAACTGGGTAGTTCTCTTCGTGAGGGCGCAATTGTCGAGAGGCATAAGCAATCACTTTGCGGTCTTGCATTAGGACACAGCCTAACCCTTGACGGGAAGCGTCGCAGTAAATGACGAAGTCCTTAGTATCAGGTGGAGCTAGAACTGGGGCAGAAGTCAACTTGTCTTTGAGTGCTTGGAAACTTTCCTGACAGTTGTCTGTCCATTGGAACTTGACGCCCTTATGTAACAGGTTAGTCAGAGGCCTGGCGATCTTGGAGAAGTTCTCGACAAATCGACGGCAATAGCTGGCGAGACCGAGAAAACTTCTGACTTGCTTAACGTTCTTGGGAGGAGTCCAATCAAGAATAGCCTGAACTCGCTCGGGGTTGACGGCAATACCATCCTTAGAGATGACATGCCCCAGATAGGTTACTTCCGGTAGCCAGAATTCACATTTGGAGAACTTGGCATATAGTTGATGTTCTCGTAGCTTTTCCAGCACAAGTCGAAGATGTTCAGCATGTTCTTCTTCGTTCTTGGAGAATACCAGGATATCATCCAGATAAACCACGACGAACTTGTCGAGGTAATCCATGAATATATAGTTCATCAGACGAGAGAAGGTGGCTGGAGCATTGGTTAAACCGAAAGACATGACGGTGTACTCGTATGAACCATAGCGAGTCACGAAGGCGGTTTTTGGGATATCCTCTTCGCGAACACGGATCTGGTGGTAGCCCAACCTCAAGTCGAGCTTAGAGAACACTGACGAACCCGCCAGTTGATCATACAGATCATTGATCCGAGGAAGAGGGTATTTATTCTGAATGGTAGCTTGGTTTATAGGACGGTAGTCTTGAACTAACCGGTTTGTCCCGTCCTTCTTCTTGACAAAGAGAGAAGGTGCTCCCCAAGGAGAGCAACTTGGACGAATGAATCCTTTGCGAAGAGACTTGTCGATTTCCTCCTTAAGCTCAAGGAGTTCATGCGGCGGCATCTTGTAGGGTCGCTTGGCTATAGGAGTGGTGCCTGGTTTCAAGTCGATGATGAATTCGACAGCTCTAGCAGGGGGAATCCCTGGAAGTTCTTCAGGGAAGACGTCGAGGAATTCACGCACGACGGGAATGTTTTCAATGCCCTCGAGTGGTGCAGCGTTCAATGCATTCAATGCATAGAGCCTTGCCTCGGCATTTTGCACCAGATGGGCTTGGTAAGTAACTATCTCATCTGAAGGGTGTAGCAGATGGACGGTCTTAGTGGTGCAAACGATTGAAGCAGTATGCGCTTTTAACCAATTCATTCCCAGAATGAGATCAATGCTACAGGACTTCAGTACGATGGGAGAGACAAGAAATTCCAGTCCTTCAATTTCAACAGTAACATCGCGACTAACCATAGAGGTTTGACATTGGCCCGCAGGGGTGTGTACCACTAGCGGAGTGTTTATCTCTTCGTAATGAATGCCATGCAGGAATGCAAATTCT
The DNA here is from genome assembly GCF_002575655.3 of Aegilops tauschii subsp. strangulata. Lineage (NCBI taxonomy): Eukaryota > Viridiplantae > Streptophyta > Magnoliopsida > Poales > Poaceae > Aegilops > Aegilops tauschii. The sequence goes on from NC_053039.3 coordinate 496,609,839, forward strand.
GCTGATATGAATGAATGGGATGCTCCTGTATCAAATAAAACGGATGCTGGTACTGAATTTACGAGGAGTGTACCCATCACAGTAGCAGGCTGGTCTTGAGCTTCGCTGAGATCAACGTGGTTGGCATGAGCACGACCATAAGACTTAGCATTGTCGTTGCGGGGCTGGTTGTTACCACGGCCAGCTGCTGGAAGGGCCAGTTGATTCTGGTTCTGATAGCAGTTCCTGGCAAAGTGACCCGGTTGACCACACTTGAAGCACAGACCATTATCGGGAGTGGGAACAGGAGCCCCAGGTGGGGGAGCTGGTAGCTTTGACTGCTTAGATGGTGGAGGAGGCAGACGCGGTGCAGCATAAGATTTCCTGGGAGCAGGTGCATTTGGACGATACATGCTGTTCGGGATCCATATCTTACGCTTCTGTGAGGGTGAGCCCGAAGATGAGCCCGTGTCACGGTTGCGCCTCTGAGAGCTCTGGTATTCCTGCAGACCAGTCTCGACATTGATGGCCTTATTCACCAAGGTGGCGAAATCGGCGAAGTCATGCACTAGAAGTGCGAGCTTGATGTCAGCTTGTAGTCCATCACGGAACTTCTCCTGTCTGCGTGCATCAGTTGCAATGTCTTCTTCAGCATAGCGGGACAAGTCCAGAAACTCCCGCTGATAAGCTTCGACAGTTTTGTTGCCTTGGGTGAGGTTGCGGAACTCACGCTTCTTCCGGTCCATGACTCCCTGAGGAATGAAGCGGGCACGGAAAGCAGCTTGGAAGTCTGGCCAGGTGATGATTGTTCCAGCTGGCAGAGTACGCCTGTGGCTGTCCCACCATTGAGCTGCGGGTCCCTTCAGAAAGAAGGAAGCAAAGTTGACATAGCTGGCAGGGGCTACATCAGCAGACTCCATCTCATAGGTGATGTCACGGAGCCAGTCATCAGCATCCAAAGGCTGAGTTGAGCTGCGGTAGATGGTTGGGTTGAGGCGTATGAAATCTTGAAGAGTCACTTGGACTGGCTGCTGGTTCATATTGGGGCGAGGAAACTGAGCCATCATATTTTCCATGAATTGGCGGTTCAGTTCGAACTGTTGGATCATACCAGCCATGTACTCAGGTGGTGGTGGGGCATCGCCACCACGACCACGACCACCTGGTCTAACCATCCTGCTAATATATAACAGGGGTAGTTCAGCGTTGAGAAAATTTGCAATGACAAGAATCATTCATGATGAAACATGCATAATAGAAAGGAGCACGATAGCTACTGCATAGTAGTCGGCATAACTTACAAAAGGGGTCATGCATAGAGTTCAGTACATAGAGTTCAGTACATGGACTAAAACATCATAGGCGGCACACAGGCTCGCGACGACTGCAACTAATACTACAATCAAGCCTACATCAGTCCCAAGAGGTACTGTGGAGGTAATCGTAGCCCGACAGCTGGTAGTGAGGCAACGGATAGCCCTCGACGTCAGCAGACTGGGGGCCACGGATACTCAGGTGTAGAGCCCGACGCTCAGGTGGCAGAAGAGGGCCAAGTGCGGGAGAGTAGCCCCCACCTCTGGCCAACCAACACCGTGGGGCATCACGGTCCTGGCTGGGTAGATCGCAGAACGCGGTACCTGTCCAGACCGGACAAAGGGGTGCTGCAGCGTCAGAGCACGGTAAAGGTGCTGACGGGTGGTGTACATCTCGTGGCGAAGAGCTCGGTTAGCTCGATCCAGCCCATCAGCATGCAGAACCAGGTGCTGATGGTAGAAGGGCTCTCGGGTGACAGTGGAGTAGGCAGCAGTATAGTATCCCTCTGCACCAACATCAGAGGCGATAGCAATGTGCCTGAAAGGGGAGGTGTCCAACTCCCGATATTCTCCACGAAGACGTGTCAGAGCAGCATGGGCTGCATCGTGGACAGCCATATCGATGGTCACACCAACACCATGTGCGGTGTGCAGCACAGTAGTGGAGTCGTACTCCCGAGAGTAGAGGTGCACAATGGCACGGTACTGCTCCTGGTTATAGTCCTGGTACTCCTCGTAGACGGTGTACTCAGGGTGCCAGCGATAACCCAGATAGGTCATCATCTCAGCTAGCACCGCAGGTGATCCCGAGGCACCAATGGCCATCGTGTGGCGAACAACCTGCCTCGTGGGTTCCATCTGAAAGCAAAGACGTTTCAAAGGAGTCAAATGACAGTGTGTGAATTGATCAAAATACTATTCTGAGAAACATCTATGGTTTATCCATCTTTGGGGTGAACGCGGTCACGGGATCCTAGTGTTAGAGTTAGTAAATTCGTTTAACCCGAGTAGAAGAGAGTTCAGAGTCCCAGAGTAAAGGTCGAGGAGTAAAAGATCCTAGTACCACCCAATGGCGACGTGGGCCCGTAAGACACACAGCCATGTTAGTAAAAGTTTTTGTAATGTCTAGACTCGACTTCGGCCAAGGAGTGCGGAAAGGGGGATTCCTACAGGCAGTCGGCTCTGATACCAACTTGTGACGCCCCCGATTTGACCGTACACTAATCATGCACGCAAATGTGTACGACCAAGATCAGGGACTCACGGGAAGATATCACAACACAACTCTAAAACATAAATAAGTCATACAAGCATCATAATACAAGCCAGGGGCCTCGAGGGCTCGAATACAAGTGCTCGATCATAGACGAGTCAGCGGAAGCAACAATATCTGAGTACAGACATAAGTTAAACAAGTTTTGCCTTAAGAAGGCTAGCACAAAAGTAGCAACGATCGAAGAGGCAAGGCCTCCTGCCTGGGACCTCCTAACTACTCCTGGTCGTCGTCAGCGGCCTGCACGTAGTAGTAGGCACCTCCAGTGCCGTGGGAGTCGTCGTCGACGGTGGCGTCTGGCTCCTGGACTCCAACATCTGGTTGCGACAACCAGATAGAAAGGAAAGGGGGAAAAAGAGGGAGAGAAGCAACCGTGAGTACTCATCCAAAGTACTCGCAAGCAAGGAGCTACACTACATATGCATGGGTATATGTGTAAAGGGGCATATCAGTGGACTGAACTGCAGAATGCCAGAATTAAAAGGGGGATAGCTAGTCCTGTCGAAGACTACGCTTCTGGTCATCTCCATCTTGCAGCATATAGAAGAGAATAGAGTGAAGTCCTCCAAGTAGCATCGCATAGCATAATCCTACCCGGCAATCCCCTCCTCGTCTCCCTGTTAGAGAGCGATCACCGGGTTGTATCTGGCACTTGGAAGGGTGTATTTTATTCAGTATCCAGTTCTAGTTGTCATAAGGTCAAGGTACAACTCCGGGTCGTCCTTTTACCGAGGGACACGGCTATTCAAATAGATAAACTTCCCTGCAGGGGTGCACCACATAACCCAACACGCTCGATCCCAATTGGCCGGACACACTTTTCTGGGTCATGACCGGCCTCGTAAGATCAACACGTCGCAGCCCCACCTAGGCTCAACAGAGAGGTCAGCACGCCGGTCTAAACCTATGCGCGCAGGGGTCTGGGCCCATCGCCCTAAGCACACCTGCACGTTGCGAACGCGGCCGCGAGCAGACCTAGCAACCCACACGATCACGGCGGTTACGTCAAAGCGGTCCAACACGGCGCGCGCCACTCAGTCGCTGACGTCAAAAGAGCTTCGGCTGATACCACGACTCCGGGATACCCATAACTACTCCCGCGTAGATGGCTAGTGCGTATAGACCAAATGGCCAGACTCAGATCAAATACCAAGATCTCGTTAAGCGTGTTAAGTATCCGCGAACGCCGACCAGGGCCAGGCCCACCTCTTACCTAGGCGGTCTCAACCTGCCCTGTCGCTCCGCCACAAAGATCCACTTGCGGGTACTCCTACGAGCCGACCCGACTTTAGTCATCACATGTGTCATGTATATAGTATATAAGTATATACCCGCGATCACCGCCCAGGTGATCACGGCCCGATAGTGTAGCACAGCAGACGGACAAGAATGTAGGGCCACTGATGGAAAACTAGCATCCTATACTAAGCAGTAGGGTAGCAGGTAAGGGAAACAACTGTAGCAACAATGACAGGCTATGCAACAGAATAGGATTAACCGAAAGCAGTAACATGCTACACTACTCTAATGCAAGCAGTATAGAGGAGAGTAGGCGATATCTGGTGATCAAGGGGGGGCTTGCCTGGTTGCTCTGGCAAGTAGGAGGGGTCGTCGACTCCGTAGTCGAACTGGGCAGCAGCAGTGTCGGTCTCGTAGTCTACCAGAGAGAAGAGGGGGAAGAAACAGTAAATACAATGCAAACACAAGCATGACGATGCGTGACATGACAGTGAGCGGTGCTACGGGTGTCCTAACGCGACAGTAGGTGGTACCGGTGAAGGGGGGGAACATCCGGGAGGTATTCCTGATGTTTCACGTTTTCGGACAAACGGACCGGAGGGGGAAAGTTGCTAGTTCGATAGGTTAGGTAGGTGTGGTGGACGAACGGACTGCGTATTCGGATTCGTCTCGTCGTGCTGAGCAACTTTCATATAGAAAACATTTTCATCCGAGTTACGGTTTAAAAGATATGAATTTTCAAAGTTTATTTGAATTTCTGGAATTATTTAATTAACAGAAAAAGGGATATGACGTCAGCATGACGTATGAGTGACGTCAGCGGTCAACAGTCCGGGTTGAATGGTCAAACTGACAAGGGGGACCCACCTGTCATAGACAGTGGGTTAACAGAGGATTAAACTAATTAGTTTTTAGTTAATTAACTACTGGGCCCACCTGTCAGTGAGAGATTAATTAAACTAATTATTTTTATTTATACAACATTTTCTTTTTTAATTTTTGCGGCGGGGCCCGCATGTCAGTGACTGGGCCTGCCCAGTCAGCAGTTGACTGGGTCAACCCAGTCAACTGGGGCCCGTGGGGGCCACTGGCGGTGAGCCAGGGGGGGCCCGGCCGGCCACGTCGGCAGGGCACCGGAGAGGGGCTCCGGCGAGCTCCAACGCGGTGGCGATGCGCGGGTGTGCTTCGGGTTTCGCCCACAGTGGGTTTGCGGGGGCGGGGCTTGGCGCGTTCGACGCGGCTCGACGTCGCGCGTCCAACAGCGGTGGTCGGAGGGGCTGGAACGGCCGGAGACAAGCGCTATGAACTCGCCGGCGGCGAGGTGCTACGGGTGCCCGACGGAAGCTACGCTAGAGCGCGCGAACGGCCGAACTAACTACCTAGGCGGGTGCGGCTCGGTGCGGTCGGGCTAGCGGGCCAACGCCCGTGACCATTTGGTCACCGGAGACACGCCGGCGGCGAGCTCCGCGGCGTGGCGTTCGGGCGCGCGCGGGGAAGTAGCTACGGAGCGCGAGCGAGCTAACGGAGAGGGGGAGGAGGTAGAGGAGCTCACCGCGTGGCGCAAGAAAGGCCCGTGGGTGCTTAGAAGCAGCAGGTCGGCGCCGGGGAAGAAGGGGGTCGCCGGCGTCCGAGATGAAGGCGAGCTCAGAGAGGTCGTTGTAGTGGCTCCGAGCTTCGACGGAGAGGCGGAGGGGGTGTAGTCGAGGGCGGCGACGTCGTACGACACGGCGAGGTGGCGAGTGGGGCACGGTGGCCGCGTGAACGACGGGAACGGCGGCGAGCGCGTCGGGCGTGGGGCAGAGGAGAGCGGCGCGGATCCGGGGGAGGGAAGAGGGAGGCGCGGGGGCCGAGAGGGAGAGCGGGGTGAGTGGGAGGGAGGCCCGAGGAGGCGGGGGAGCTGGCGACCTTATCCCCTCCGGCGTCGGTGCCGGCGAGGGGGTCGGGCGGCAGCGCGCCCCTGTTCCGACCGGGTCGGGGGAACAGGGAAGGGGCGAGGGAGGAGGTGGGCTGGGCCGGGGGCGCGGGGGTGCGGCTTAGTTCGGGCCGGGGGGGTTCGGTGCAGATGGGCCACGGGTCCAGTGGGGGGGGAAGGCCTGCTCCCCCCTTTTTTTTCTTTTCTCTGACTGTTTCTGTTTTCTGTTTTCTCTTTATTTGCTTATTCCCTTTTCTATTTTATTTCATTTAAAAGTATTTAGACATTTTATAAAAATGTGTTTTCTCCACCATAATTACCAGTGTATTATTTAGCACCCACAGAACATTTTTGTTTGAGTTTTTGAAAACTTTTATTTTTCACTTTAATTATATTTGAAGTTTGAGCTAGGAGTTTGAAAGGAAGGTGATTCAAATGTGATCAAGCCCTGTTTAGCAACATGATTAGCTTAATCACAGGGGGTTACTGTAGCATGATTCTCAGGGTGTTACAACTACCCTAGCCGATAGGACGAAACGTAAGGTAGTAAGCCCAGGAGCCGGGCAACCCAACTATTGACCAAAGACATGATTCGGAGCCGACGCATATAATGCTAAAATTCGGGGTGCCGAACTGTACTGTAAAAAGTGTTCGGACTTTGTTGCCGTAATATGGAGCGCAATGAAGCCCCTGGCGAATTGAAGCGTACCAAAGTGTACGGACGCCATCGATAAGAATAGCAAAATGAAAGGAAGTAGTAAGCCAGTGCCGCATAAATTGGGCCGCAAACTGCTTCCATTATAATTTGATTGATACGTCAAAGCGTATTTGTACAAATAGTGCGATAAGCAACAGGGCTATTTAACATGCCTAGACCAAGGGGGAGCTGCGTGCGGGTCCTGAAAATAGGTAGAGTGGTCGTTAAGAAGACCACCTAGATATTCCACCACGCGTCTATGCTGCTTGCCACCTTGGTACATCCCTCCTTCGAAGGGGTCGATGATCAGGCAGCGTGAGGGGCCTGTTTAAAAGAAACCTGAAAAGGATAAGAAGAAAAGGGAAATTATGTGTGTCCAGGTAAGGTCGAGCCGTGTAATGGACTATAATCGAGTTATGCCTCCGTCTTTGCACATGGTATCTTGAGTGCGTAGTTTTGTACGCGCGGTATGTACGCCACCATTTGGTCGGGACTGAGACGGAGGCCGAATTGCTAGTCGAACTTCTAACGAGCTGGACTGTCATGCTGCGGAGTAGTATGGACTCGTTTGACAGTGTCCGGGGGCTTGGCTGCTGAATTGATATTCTACTTGATAAGGCCGCTCTGTACTTCCGCTGCCAAGGCCGCGGTGTGCTCCTCGGTACAGAGGGAATGTTCTGTATTTCCATTGGCTGTTATGACACCGCGTGGTCCGGGCATCTTGAGTTTGAGATAACCATAGTGTGGCACCGCATTGAATCGAGCAAATGCAGTTCGTTCGAGCAATGCGTGATAGCCACTGCGGAAGGGGACGATATCGAAGATCAAGTCTTCACTTCGGAAGTTGTCCGGCAATCCGAAGACAACTTCCAATGTGATTGAGCCCGTACATTGGGACTCTACACCTGGTATCTATCTATTATATACAAAAAGAACTTTACGGGGTCACCAAAAAAAGATAAATAGACTAGAAATTACCACAATAATTAGTAACTTTTGACCGTTTATCTCATGGATCAGATAATTACAGCCATTTGAGTACCTAATATCTCAAATGTTGAAGAAAATTACCCACCTATGCCATTACGTGAGATAACCTTTCAATTCAATCATCAATAGTGCCAACACGTTACTTAGAAAAATAGTTCCAACACGTCAAATACCCTTTTACAATCCTAAATACCCTAAAAAGTCATTTAAAAAAACTTCCTATTTTCTCTACCTCTTACGGTTGCATCTCGCGGATCCGGCTTGCCTGCTCCCTCTCCATGCTCCCATCCGTGCTCCCACTTCATCCTACGGCTGTTCTTTTCCCTTTTTCTTTTCTAATCTAATCATCTCCCCCCCTGATTTTCAGGGGGTGGGCCGGGCCTTATTTTCTTCCAATCAAATCAAGCCACGTATGCGGGAGCACGGATGGGAGCATAGGAAGGGAGCAGGCAAGTCTCGTCCGCATCTCGCAGTGTCCTTAGAGCCACCATTAAATCTTGCCCTAGACGCACAAGGCTCTACCAGCTCGTCCGATGCATCCTCACGGTGTCTTCCTCATCCATGTCACGCCCCTCTACCACGTCCTCCTGCCTCCACCGGACACTTCCGCCTCGACGCTTCCACTCGCCGATTTCTATCCAGGTATGTGAGGCGGCAGTTTCCTAATAATTAGAGAAGGTTGCGATCCTATTCATCCTCTCTGTGATCCCCTGCTTCCAACCAATGAATCTCTTCGGCATAAAGTTCTGATCAGGCTGCAGTCGGAATCATCCTTTTGTAGTCCTCCACCGGCCACTTCCGCCTCGACGCTTCCACTCGCCGATTTCTATCCAGGTACGTGATGTTGCAGTTTCCTACATAAGAGAAGGTTGCAATCCTATTCATCCTCTTTGTGATCCCCTTCTTCCAACCAATGAATCTCTTCGGCATAAAGTTCTGACCAGGCTGCACTCCGAATCATCTTTTTGCAGTCCAGTCAACTAAATTGATGCTGTGGAAGTGGAGGTGAGGGCTGTGGTGTACACATATGGAGAGGATAACAAATAATTGCTCTTATAGGTACAGGGTCAGGCTGATGAATTGCTGGAATTCACAGTTTTAATTTCCAATCTTTAGCTGTTTCTGATCTCAAGATACATGTCATCTAGAATCCCTCTTTCAGATACTCGACTGTACTAAAGAGGAGGGACAGAAATAGAGGCAGCCTAAACTCCTGGACAAAACGGCCGCTCACATGGAAGATCGGGCAAGTATTACTTTTGATCTGATTTCGGTAAGTGCATGCTGACCCATACTACTAAGCTGATAACTGACAAGTGAAAATTAGTAGATTCACTTCATCTGATCCGAGAAAAGTCACGTTCTTTGTGTATAGCAGACAAGCTTTCATCTGTAAAATATTATTTCTGCGGTAAGTCACTTGGCAGTTGGGACCACTTTGTTATTAGTCGGCTGTCTTACAAAACAATAGCACCAAGATTGTGATATGTTTGTAGCTAATTTCATGTAGTTTGTTTTAAAAAAATGTATGTCTTCCTATCATATCTTGCCATTTGCGGAACACTTGGATTCCTGAATTACAAGTGTGTATGAAAGCTATGATTGATTTCTCTCGCAGAATAAATAGTTTAAGGATTACAAATAAGAACCATTTATGGATGTAGTTTTCCAGATCTGCTAACTCACCCCTTTCCTTTGATAAAGTTGTTAATTGCTGTTATTAACTGATACATGAAGAACTGAGGACATAACTCGAACCTCATTTATGTCAGAAGCATACACACGGTTCATGCAAGTAAACTATGTTTGTCAATTCCTTTTTTCAGGATTACCTCATGCTATTGGAACTATAGTTCTTGATCTATTCGCAACTCAATATTGTACATCACCAAGATATTGCTACTGAAAACTTAGTAGTAAATCACTAAGATAGTAAATGATAATGAGGAAGAACCATAGAAGTACTCGCCATGCATGTCCTTAATTAGGTGGTACATGATGAACATATGTTGGTTCACTTGCATGTTAACATGTGTGGTCTATTTAGATAGAAATCACTCAAGTAGCTTTATGTGGCAACATAATAATGTTCAGTTAGGAAAATGATAGTATTTTTATGATTTATTCTTATTTGAGATGACCAAGCGCACATGCTTCTAGGGTACCACTATTGTTACGTTTTCTTTGTTTATTGTTGAATCTGAAGGAAAGAGACTTCAGATAGAGGGTTGTTTTGGGCTCAAAATTTTCAGATAAAATGTTACTCGCCAAGATTTTTAGCCACAAGGAAAACATTTAATCATTACAAAATTTCTTCCTACACGTGCTTTGGTGTTATGACTATTACTTCCTTTTATTTTGTGCAACACCGATTAAATGGTAGGAGCTCCTTCACTACTTACATGTACACAGTTAGATAATTAAGACTGAATTACTGACGACATAACCATCGCCTTAGCTAGCAATATGGTGATATTAATCTCCTAATCTACATAATTTGAAGAAGTATACCGATAAGTAGATCTTGCGATTTTGTATCATGGTAAAGTAAATTCAGTAACAAAACACACACTTTGATGTTTTGTGCTTGCTCTAAATTTCCTTTCAACTGTACCACTTTGTATGTTTATTTTCCCCACTTCCTACTATGTATGCAAGATGATACTTTATTTTGTATGTTGTCTTTCCTTACCAGCCAAATGAAGTTTGAATCATTTTTATTGCTTCGGTAGATTATATGACTCTCACCAAGTTTCCTTTGAAAATTTCTGGTGATTTATTTTCCAATTGCTTATTTCTCAATTGCAAGGAGCACAACGACTATGATCTTCTTCGGCCTGCCTCAAGGTTGCCGGCGGCCGCGCCGCCACTATCCAGAATTAAGGTGCAGTTGATTGGTATTTTAGTATTTCTTTTTTGCCGACCTTTATTAGCCTAATAGTCATGTTTGCTTGTGGACCATATGGTGTTTTATTACTCTGCTACAGTTAGGTTCTTAGGTCATACATGAATTAAAGTGCTGGCTCTGACGAACTAAAATACCACATGGAAACTATAGTCATACTGACAGTATGCAATGGCTAGATGTCGGGAATGATAAACTATGATAATGGGGATAATAAACCTTGATAGGGTGCCAAAGCAAGTTTTTGATATATATGAAGTGTTATATTTTTTGTTCAGTGGTTTGGTTCCAGGCGAATTAACTAATTAGAAAAAAATGTGCATTGGAATGCCTCACGTCTGTTTTGTAAGACCACCATCCACTGATTTATTTTTAAAAATTGTTATTTTTGCATCAAAAACAATATTTTTCATTCATGCTTTTGGTGTACTATAGGATTGCAAATACGAGAGGTTAGATGCTCATTTAGATCTTTATCATGAGATGTATCATACCGAAGAGATTTTGTCCTAACATGAACTTTCTCTCCATGTGCTAGAGTTACAAGGATGTTCCTTCATTTTAACATTTCCGTGTGATCTATAATCATATCTTTCATGCAGATTCAGATTCATGTATTACTACAGCTCCCACTAGCATTTGCCCGAGATTAACAAGTTTAAGAGTGTAGCTTATTTGATTTCACCTACTTTACAAAGTACTCTTCTCCTACTCATATGGGCCTAAAGATGCACTGGATTTACAATAAACATTCTTATAATTTACAAATTCACTTTCATGAATAATATAAACGGTTTGATACAGTAAACGTCATAATGTACGAGTATGTTTTATTTTCTGATGACATGTGTATGTGTTGGTTCCTGGTCATTTTTCATAGATGGGGTCAACCATGCAAGTTTTTTGAAGCCAGTAAACTAATATTGGTCGCCATGTAGTACCAAAACCAGGCATATGGTATGCCATTCTTACTTACACTGTGTCTTTTTCTTAGATGTTAGTGCTCGAAGCTGTGGTCGACTGGTGGCAATTAGTGTGTGTCAAATCGAATTCTAATTATTGTAGTAGTTTGCACGTGTGGCCATTCATACATTTGATTTGATTGTATGATCACACCAAAACGTGTGCTATAGCACTCACAATATTTACCTTCTTTGTTGTCCCAGATTTATTAATTTAGTTGCATATTAAATACTCCAGTTGACTATCATAAAGTTATTATTCAGAAAAAGATCCAGTCGAATAGCTTATGCACAAGAATCTTATGGAAATAGCAGAAAATAAGATAAATCCTCACATAAGACGTTTACTTATATAGAAATGAAGTTGCGTACATTAAGATGCCTGCGCAAATCGATTCATCATAAATAAAACATGGATAAGAAGAAGTTAATTGATAAATAGATAACATGTATATTTATAAGTCAATGAGAAAACAAAACAAACCTAAAGGAAAATTATGTTAGCAAAAGGCTTATATATTTGAAAATGTCATCACATTGTTCACAAATTTTCTTTAGACAAATCAAATAGAATGTTTTCATTATTAAACTATCTAATGGTCTAGCCCGCGCATCGAGCGGGCCACTTTGCTAGTTACTCCTTTAAAGGTAGTTTTTGTGGGCTTGATCCTTGACGGATCGATTCCCATCTTGCGGGCTGTGTCCTGATAGAGCAGGTTAAGGCTGCTGCCGTCGTCCATGAGGACTCGCGTGAGGTGGAATCCGTCAATGATTGGGTCAAGGACCAGTGTGGCGGAACCGCCGTGATGCATGCTAGTCGGATGGTCCCTGCGATCGAAAGTGATCGGGCAGGAAGACCATGAGTTGAATTTTGGGGCGACCGGCTCCATCGCATAGACGTCCCTGAGCGCGCGTTTGCGCTCCCTTTTGGGTATATGAGTAGCGTATATCATGCTCATCATTTTGACTTGGGGAGGAAATTTCTTCTGTCCCCCTATGCTCGGTGGACGGGGCTCCTTGTCGTCGTCCTCGCTTGGCGACCCCCTCTCCTTGTTCTCGGTATTTAACTTACCGGCATGTTTAAAGACCCAACAGCATCTGTTGGTATGATTGGCAGGCTTATCGGGGGTGCCTTGGATTTGGCATGGTCGATCGAGAATTCGGTCCAAGCTGGATGAGCCCAGATTGTTTCTTTTAAATGGCTTCTTCCGGTGACCGGTCTTGGAGCCACTGAATCCGGCGTTGACCGCCATGTCGTCGGTATTGTCACCGTTGTTTCGACGCTTGTGCCTGTTGCGTCGGGGCTTGACGTTGCTATTTTTGGCTTCCGAGGTTCCAGGTTCGCTTGCATTGTTATTGCTACGAGCTAGCCAGCTATCTTCGCCCGCGCAAAAGCGGGTCATAAGTGCCGTGAGGGCTGACATAGACTTCGGCTTTTCTTGGCCGAGGTGTCGGGCGAGCCATTCGTCACAGATGCTATGCTTAAAGGCCGCTAGGGCTTCGGCATCCGGACAGTCGACGATCTGGTTCTTTTTAGTTAGGAACCTAGTCCAGAATTTTCTAGCTGACTCTCCGAGCTATTGAACTATGTGACTTAAGTCGTCGGCGTCTGGAGGTCTGACGTATGTGCCTTGGAAGTTGTCACGGAAGGCGTCTTCCAAGTCCTCCCAGATGCCAATAGAGTTCTCAGGCAGGCTATTTAACCAGTGCCGAGCTGGTCCCTTGAGTTTGAGCGGGAGGTATTTGATGGCATGAAGATCATCACCGCGGGCCATATGAATATGGAGAAGAAAATCGTCAATCCATACCGCGGGATCTGTTGTTCCATCATATGTTTCGATATTCATGGGTTTAAACCCTTCTGGGAATTCATGCTCCATTACTTCATCAATGAAGCAGAGGGGGTGTGCGGCGCCTATATATCGGGCCAAGTCGCGACGTAGCTCGGATGGAGTCCGTCTGCGGTTTTTGGCCCGGACATGGTTATGCTTATCACGTCCGGCTAAATAGCCGTCGTCGCGCGCCGGGGCACATCCCCGCGATCTGTAGATCGATCTGGTTTGACTTGCTCTATTTTCCAGGTCCTGCCGCAGGTCATATGTATATCCCCGAGCTGTTTTGTCTCGGCCTTTACGGCGAGGTCGTACGGGCTGGTGTTCGGCTTGAGTTGCCGTTTTGTCCCGGCCGCGTGGTGGTCGGTCAGCCGCGTTACGCGTTGTTGGCACGGGCTCAAGTGCCTCGTCGTCAAACTGAGGTAGCATTTTACGCTTCGGATAACTTTTGGTTGGGCGCTCGAGGCCATATTCCTCGGCTGCCAGGATATCAGTCCACCTGTCGTTGAGTAGATCTTGATCAACTTGCAGCAGTTGCTGCTTCTTTTTCAGGCTCCTTGCAGTGGCTATTAGCTGGCGCTTAAAGCGCTCCTGCTCGAGGGGTTCCTCAGGCACGATAAAGTCTTCATCGCCGAGGCTCGCCTCCTCCTTGAAGAGTGGAAGATAATTACTGTCCTCCGAGTCTTCGTTTACGACCTGTTCATCAGGGCTAACTTGCCCATCTTCCCAATCGTCCTGTTCGGAGGTTGGCTCGACGGGGTCTTCTTGGTCTTCGGTGTCATCCAGGGTATTGTTTTCTCCGGTGCCGGTATTGCTATCCATTCCACGGCGTGATTTAGAGCGGCACCGCGGACGCCGATGTTTTGGTCGTGTCTCAGGAGGTATATCCTCGACTGGATTGGTCTCATTATCGCCGTTACCCACTTTGGGTGTGTCCACCATGTACACGTCATAGGAAGAGGTGGCCGTCAGCGCCCGACAAACGGCGGGTTCGGGGCCTGCTCCTCTCTGTCATCGCCGTCCATACCGTTGATGTCTTCGGAGCTGTAATCGAGCATGTCGGTTAAGTCCTCGACAGTGGCTATGAAGTGGGTGGTGGGTGGGACGTAAAATTCCCCGCCCATAGCCCCTGGTCCAGGCTGGGCGTAGTTCGGACGTTGCTCCTCTGTAATAACGAGGGATCGCATTAAGTCCAGAGCCTCACTTAATGGCGAGATTTGGCCAGGGAGAAAAGAGTCTGTGGAGTACGGTGGGAAGGAAACTCCTGGGCCGAACTCACACGATGTTGACTCCGAGGGTTCGGAGCCTGTGTCCGGAGCATAGTCGGGCTCTCCCGTACTGGGCTCGATGGTCGCAGATAGTCCGGCGGGCTCAGGAATCCCGTCTTCGGACCTGGTGATGCGCTCCGGATCTAAGGCCAGAGCGGAGGTTGGGGTCGTGAACCCTTGGAAGATCAAGTCTCCTCAGATATCAAGGACATAATCCAGATTCCCAAAACTAATCTGGTGACCTGAGGCGTAGCTGTCGATCTGCTCTAGGTGGCAAAGAGAGTTGGCCTGCAGTGCGAAGCCGCTGAACACGAAGATCTGGCCGGGAAGAAAGACCTCCCTCAGGGCAGCATCGTTGTAGATGATTGAAGGAGCCATCGGACCTTCTGGTGATGACACAACGGAACTCTCAATGAAAGCACCAATGTCGGCGTCAAAACCGGCGGATCTCGGGTAGGCGGTCCCGAACTGTGCGTCTAAGGTCGATGGTAACATGAGACTGGGGACACGATGTTTACCCAGGTTCGGGCCCTCTCGATGGAGGTAATACCCTACTTCCTGCTTGATTGATCTTGATGAATATGAGGGTTACAAGAGTTGATCTACCACGAGATCGTAATGGCTAAACCCTAGAAGTCTAGCATGTATGATTATGATTATGATCACCTCTACGGACTAAACCCTCAGGTTTATATAGACACCGGAGGGGACTAGGGTTTGTACAGAGTCGGTTTACAGAGGAAGGAATCTTCATATCCGAACGCCAAGCTTGCCATCCACGCAAAGGAGAGTCCCATCCGGACACGGGAGGAAGTCTTCTATCTTCTATCTTCATGGCCCATTAGTCCGGCCCACGTCACATAGGCCGAACGCCCGAGGACCCCATAATCCAGGACTCCCTCAAACGTCGGAGACGTAAACCCGCGGGGCGCCTCCACTCGTACCGCTTCGGGTGCGGCCAGAGTGGAGGAAAGCGGGCCCCGCTAGTCAGGTGAGAGGGAGGGGAGAAGGAAACAGAGCACGGCGAGGCTCCGCCGGAGCACACGCCAGCGAGGAGGGCATCTTGGCTGGAGCTAGAGGGATAGATCGAGAGAGAAGACCGAGGCGCACCTGCCCGTACCCGTAGATTAGATAGGGGTGGTCGGACAGCGTCGGAACGGGCCTCTCCAGCGGCGGCAGAGAGCGGAGGTTGCCGGAGTTGGGGATGACGGCGACCGGAGGCTACACCAGTGGTTCCAACCGGGTCGGACGGCTCCACTGAAGGACGGCGGAGGCTCTGGAAGAGTGGCCCGAGCCTGGGAGGGGCGGGAGCGGTGGAGACGAACCGAGGGGATCGCCGGCGAGCTCGAACTCGGGGACGGCGGCCCGAGGCCTGCCCGGCCGGGCTACGGCTTCCTACGGTCTTGTGGAGTGTGTGAGGTGGGTTGGTGATGCTCGAGAGGGCTGGGGAGGGCTGCATTTATAGGCAAGCGAGAGGAGGGGGTCGGGCTCCGCCGGAGGACACCTGGACACGGCGCCTGGTGACGAACGACGTCAGTGAGCGAGGGGGAAGGCGACGCAGCTCACGCGAGCACTGTGGGTGGGCGGCGATGAGCAGAGGATCGAGGGGGTGGCGATGAACACAGTGCGCGGCGCACTGTTCTGTTGGCCAGACCATGCCCGTGCTCGCTGTGGCGAGCTCCGGCGTCGGCGAGCGCCGGGAGGGAGTTAAGGGAGTAGAGACGGGGATGGTGGCGAGGTTTGCCGAGGTGCGGCAGCCTGGGAAGCGAGCACGCGACACACAGAGCGCTCGGCGGCACCCAGAGTGCGTCGGTTAGCAGGCTGGCACCGTGCACACCCGTGGTCACCGCGTGCACTTCGGCACAGAGCCATGGCTGGCCCCAATTTCATGTCTGGCGTGTAGTCCTTAGTGTTTAGGGTTGTGCCAATGCTTTGAGTCGAGCTCGGGTGCTGTAAGTTGGAGTGTTACTTCATGGTAAGTTTCTGGACAGTAACTTTGAGAGTTAACTGTGGTCAAACTACTAAGAGTTTGGAGCTGAGCTTTGGAGGTTAACAATTATCTAGGAAGGTAGTGATGCACAAGAAAATTCAGCAGCATTGGAGCAAGTAAAATGGTAGTTGTTGTAGAAACTACCATTTCTGTCCATAACAGAAAATATTTTCTGTAGCAAAAATATTACAAAAAGTGATGCAATATTTTTGCTCAGGAATGTGTCCCAGGGTTCAAAGAATATTTGGGAATTTCCTCAGATTTTTGTGGGCAAGAAAAATTGGGGTTGCTTTGGAACACATGTGGCTGGTTAGGGTTTTGGAGTAGAAAATGAATAATTTTCATTTAAGAAAAATATTCATAATATTATTTTGAGGTTGACCAGAGAAGTAATGATGGCTAGAGTGAGAAATGAGTCACTTGGGTGAAAATCAAGGTGATGCCCAAGTGTTTAAGTCCAACTGAAGTGAGTCAAAACCCCAAATTCAAACCAAACCAAATAAAAATCAGAAAAGAAAAGAGGGCAAAAACCAGGCTGTCACAAACCTCCCCCACTTAGGATGAATCTCGTCCTCGAGATTCGGTTGCTCGGGAAAACAATTATGGGTAGTTTGCCTTTAGAAACTCTTCTTGTTCCCAAGTTGCTTCTGCCTCTGTGTGGTGCTTCCACTGAACCTTGTAAAATTTTCTCATCTTACTACGAGTGACCCTTTCCATCTCATCCAAAATTCTGAATGGTCTCTCTTCATACGTTAAATCCTTAGCCAACTCTATTTCTGTCATAGTAGTCTTTTGCTCGGGCGGTGATATACATCGTCTCAACTGGGAGACATGGAACACATTGTGCAGTTCTGACAATTCTGGGGGTAGTTCCAACTGATATGCAACAATACCCACTCTGGACATAACTGGGAACGGACCAATAAACATGGGTGACAATTTTCCGCGAGTTTTTTTTCTTTTGACTCCCTTCATAGGAGTGACTCGGAGGTATACATGTTCTCCGGGTTCAAAACTGACCTATCGCTGTTTTGCATCATAGTAACTCTTTTGTCGGGATTTGGCTAATTGCAATCGGTCTCGGGTTTCCCTGACTTGCTTTTCGGCTTCCATCATGAGATCTGTTCCGAAAATGCGGCTATCTCCGGTTTGAGACCAATTCAACGGAGTGCAGCACTTACGGCCATACAAAGCCTCATAAGGTGACATCTTTAAACTGGCCTAGAAACCGTTGTTGTAGGAGAACTCGGCATACGGCAGACAGTCTTCCCATTTAGGCCCTTAGGCCAAGGCACATGCTCGAAGCATATCTTCAAGTATTTGGTTTACCCGCTCAGTCTGTCCATCGGTCTGAGGATGATAAGCGGTACTATATTTCAGCACTGTTCCCAAAGCTTGATGGAGACGGGACCAGAAAGCGGAGGTAAATAGTGACCCCCGGTCGGAAGTGATTGTTCGAGGTACTCCATGCAGACTGACTATTCTGGACACATACAATTGTGCGAGCTGATCGGTTCGGTATGTGGTTCTGATGGGAATAAAATGAGCTACTTGGTTAAAGTCTCCACTATGACCCATACTGCGTCATTGCCTCGCTGAGTTTTTGGTAGCCCTGTGATAAAATCCATGCAGACATCAACCCACTTCCATTGTGGAACGGGCAACGGTTGGAGGAGTCCGGCTGGTTTCTGGTGTTCTGCTTTCACTTTGTTGCATATGTCGCAACAGGACACAAAATAGGCAATGTCTTTCTTCATCCCATCCCACCAGAATATTTGTCGAAGGTCTTCATACATTTTGGTACCTCCGGGGTGAATAGAATACGAAGATTCATGTGCTTCGGACAGTATTCTCTTCCTTAAATCTTCTTGCCTTGGTACACAAATCCTTCCACGGAATCACAGTGTACCTTGCTGATCCTTAGAAAAGTCTGGAGTCTGTCCTGCTAACATACGCCTGACATGTTTTTGTAGGACTGGGTCATTTGGCTGGGCCTTGCGGATCTCATCCTCGAGGGTAGGAGTAACTTCCATAATATTAGCAAGACCAGCATCAACTATGACCAGATTGAGCTGAGGAATCTCTTCATGGAGTTCAGGAGGGAAGGATTCCATCATGGTATTTAGACTGACAGGCTTTCTGCTAAGTGCACACGGTAATTAATTCCAAGATCATAGTCCTTGACTAACTCAAGCCATCTTTGTTGGTGGAGATTCAGATCTGGCTGAGTGAATATGTACTTGAAACTTTTGTGGTCGGTAAATATTTGGCACCTTTTCCCAATGAGATAGTGTCTCCAAATTTTTAGAGCATGAACCACCGCGGGCAATTCCAAATCATGAGTAGGATAGTTCCCCTCGTGGGGGTCGTAGCTGTCGAGATGCATATGCTACCACCTTGCCATCCTGCATAAGTACGCATCCAAGACCTTGTCTGGAGGCGTCACAATACACATCAAAGCTGCGGTAGATGTCTGGAAGAGTCAACACAGGTGCTGTTGTCAGTCTGGTTTTCAGCTCATTGAAACTTTTCTCGCAATCCTCAGTCCATTCAAATTTCTGATCTTTCTTGAGAAGATCTGTCATTGGCTTGGCAATCTTAGAGAAACCTTCAATGAAACAGCCATAGTATCCGGCTAATCCAAGGAAACTCCGGATTTGGGATACTGTTGTGGGTGCCAACCAATCAAGAACGTCCTTCACCTTGCTTGGATCTACGGCTATACCTTCCGCGGACAGTATATGCCCAAGAAATCCAACTTGCTTGAGCCAAAACTCGCATTTACTGGATTTGGCGTACAGTTGATGGTCACGGAGTCTTTGTAGGACAGCTCTGAGGTGTCCTTTGTGCTCTTCTTCACTTTTGAGTATATGAGAATATCATCGATGAAAACTACCACAAATTTATCGAGGAAATCCATGAATACTTTATTCATCATATGCATGAAGAAAGCAGGGGCGTTGGTAAGGCCGAAGGACATAACGGTATATTCATAAAGACCGTACCGAGTAGTGAACGCGGTCTTAGGAATATCTTCCTTTTTAATCTTGAGTTGGTGGTATCCTGTCCTTAAATCAAAATTGGAGAACACTTTTGCCCCACTGTGCTGATCAAATAAGTCATCAATCCTGGGCAGTGGATATTTGTTTTTGATGGTGACATCATTCAGCTGACGGTAATCCACACACATACGGAGACTACCATCTTTCTTATCCACGAATATAGCAGGTGATCCCCATGGTGAAGAGCTGGGACGGAATAACCTTTCTGGAGCATCTCATCAAGCTGTTTCTTTAGCTCCACTAATTCTGACGAAGGCATCCGATAATATTTCTTGTATAACGGTGCTGTTCCGGGCACAAGATCTATTGCAAACTCAAGCTCTCGGTCTAGTGGCATGCCTGGCAGTTCTTTTGGGAATACATCGGGAAACTCACTGACCACGGGAATTAATTCCAATTCACCAGCCACAGCGGTGAAGACCATTTCTTTCTTGGGTATGCTCCTGCGGGCATAGAATTTTGTAGTCTGCCCCTCTTGACTTGGCAAAAGTGACTTCTCGGGTCGTGCAATTAATGCATACTTGATATTGGGTTAACCAATTCATCCCCAAAATAAATGTCCAACTTAACAGACTCAATGACTATCAAGGAAGTTGGAAAACGGACTCCGTTGATATTGATTTCCAGATTACGGCAGACCAGATTGCTTCTGAGCAAAGATCTTGGGGATTGTACCAGCATATTCTTGCTCAAAATCGAACAAGGAAATTTGTTTTGGGCAACAAAACTCCGCGAAAGAAAAGAGTGAGAAGCCCCAGAGTCAAATAAAATTATGGCAGGTATGCTATTAACAGAAAACATACCAATCACGACTTTGGGGTTCTCTTGGGCTTCGTCTGCGGAGAGGTGATGGACTTGCCCGGTGATGTTTTGCTGGACAGGGTATGTCCCCATAAAGTTGACTTGTGGCCTGAATGGAGCATTAGTTTTGCCATTCTTGGGACACTGCCTGGCATAATGTCCGGTTTGCCCACAACTGAAACAAGAATTGTTGTGCTGGCACTCTTCTCGCACCGGGTTGGTTACGACATTCTTGACTTTTGTAGTGGTTTTGTTAACATTCTGTTGCCAATTGGGCTTGTACTCTACTTGAGTCTGCTGCCAGGTACGAGCCTTTTGCATTGGCTGAACCTCCTTCCTTGGCTCGAACTTGCGCTTGTGATCGTTATTTGTAGGCTTATTGTCATGTATAAGTTTGTTCTCCCGTTCAGCAATGAGGGCCTTGTTTACCAGAGTTTGGAAATCAGTGAAATCAAACATACTGAGGGTGCATCGGAGATGTTGGTTTAATCCCCCAAGAAACCAATCAATCTTTCTTTCTTCGGTGGCCACATCATAAAGGGAGTAACAGGCCAAATGATTAAACTTATTCAAATATTCACTCATAGACTGACTTCCTTGGAGGAGCGCGGGGAATTCACGCTGCTTGACCTTCATAATTCCACCAGGAATATGGTATTTATGGAACTGATCCTTGAATTTTGTCCAGGTGATTTCTTCATCAGTAGGCCACATGGCTTTTGCATTTTCGCACCATATGGCGGCAGCGCCTTCAAGATAATGAGTTGCAAACGGGACTTTGTCATCCTCTTCAGTACGAGCAATCTCAAGCTTCTTCTCAATAGTTCGTAACCAGTCGTCTGCGTCCAAGGGATCAATAACCTGACTGAAGCTGGGAGGGTTGGTTCCTTGAAAATCTGACAGTTTGGAGTGATGACTGTTCTGATTTCCATTCTGCCCAACCATAGCCTGCACACTTCTCAGTATTTCAATCACATCATTATTACTCCTTTCCTCAAACATATGGAGAATTTGCTCGGTGGAGGGCGGATTTGGTGGTGGTGGAACGTACGGCTCGGGGGAGTGTCCTGCCTGTCGTGCAGAACGACGAACAGGGACATCCTCATAAGCGTCGCTACTGCCGCCTCCCCGCGTCATCCTATTGTTGGTTTTTCCCAAGACAACGCAACCGAGATGAGCAACATCCAAAAATATAGTGGGGAAAAGCTAGCGACAAAACCTGAAAGAAAGAGAAATAACGAAGGAAACACATCGAATAAAAGAAAGTTCCAACATAATTATACATAGACTCGTACATAAAAGATAAATGACATAATAAGTTCAACTACTCTCATACATGAAACGGAACATCATGACTCGTACGACTACATCCGTACATCAACCTGAGAACTGCGGATACTCGAGCGCTCTAATGCTCTGCTGGTGCTGCGGGGTCCTCTCCAGAAACGGACTCGGATCCTGAACTGACGATGTTAACCGAGACCTCCGGATTAAAGGTAACATGACGACGCTGCCTCGAGGGATCTCCCCCCAGAGCAGGTGCAGGATGGGGCTGAAGCATCGGGGCTACGGGGGTAGTGAGAAGGGAAACCCACTCAGCAGGAGCACTGAGAGGATTCACGGTCGAGGTGCCCAAGCTACTCGGAGGAGTAACCGGTGAAATAGGTGAGCTAGAACTGGATGGAATATAAGGAGTAAATCCCGTAGACGATGGAGTAGTGAAATCTCTAGTAGCGGCTAAAGCAATGCGAGCACGAGTCAGCTCTCGAACCAGCTCTTGAATCAGAAGGTAGCTAGCAGTGATGTAGCGAGAAAGGTAGCTAGCAGTACTATCAGACTCCGAATCAATGATAGGAAAACGGACACCACCATTGTCGTGCAAGGAGGGATAGTAGTCGAAACCTGGATGGTTCTGCATTTGGACCTCGTTATAGCGCAGCTCGACGAGGACCTCAAATGCAGCAAACTAGACAGCCTGAGAAGCGGTAGAGGCGAAACCGCTCCTGGAGGTACGAATGTAAGTGCTGGAAGATGAACTGGGGCGCAGAGTAACCACTGCGTGATACTCATACACTGAGTCTGCTAGACGCTCTCGGTACACACGATAGACTGGGTCGTCACAGAGAGGGTACAGCCGATGCCACACGTTACGAAGGAGATGCGGTGACGTGTACGGCATTAACTACAACTAGCACGGATACGGCACCAGAGCCATCTACACTCACAGTCATAAGTACATTAGAAATAAAAATAACCGAGTGTATGCAATGCAACAACCAGCTACAAACACTATCGGCACTCAACTTTTACTCTAACTAATGGCTAGTAACACGGCGGTAGTCTAGCGAGTCCTACAGTCAGCGCGGCTCTGATACCAAGCGTTGTGGCACACCGGCTCAGAGCAACCGGTTTTACCTTGTATTGCCAGCCCAGAGACCATGTCTTCTGGCAACACACAACCTCTTGGTACAAAATGCAACCGCTTTATTGATGCTAGCGGAACATGGTTCATATTACAACAAGTTGCGAGACCAAGCGGCACACATGGTGCGGCTGAACAATATATACATTATTTAGTGAACATAAAGGGGCCTCGATCACGACAACGACACGACAGCGGAACGACTACGAAGCGGGACTCCATAGCACAGGGAAACCGATGTGGACACGATCTAGACTCGTACAGCACTCTGTTCCAACAAGACTTTCCTGAAATCTGGCATGACACGCCAAGTCAGTACATTGAATGTACTTGCAAGCTCACAACAAGCATAAACATAATGACAAACAATATCATGATAATTAACCAATTTAATCATTAACGCAAAATCTTACTAGAAATGAAGTGATCAAGATCTCGTGACTCAAGTCCCTCGGACTTGCTTACCAAGCGGTGATCTCTCTCGGGTCACAAACGGACCAACATATTGGTCTTTAATCGGGTTACCTCGTAACCAAACGGTGATCTTTCTCGGATCACAAACTGACCAACAACTTGGTCTCCATCACCAAACTGGTTTCTCAACCATCCTCTTTCCAACCGTGCAAAGTTATTATCTTAAGTGTGCAAGATTATTTAAACGTTGACCCATGGTGTGACCTACTTTTGAGCATGTCCATAACCGTGGACTCAGCTATCGATAGATTAAATACACTCTGCAGAGGTAGCGCACTGTACCCACACCACGGAACCCATGGCCTCACACTCCCATTCGGGTGGACCAACGACATTCCGACAGAACCCCTCCATTGCCATGACACTCTCCCGACCACTCCGACTCACTCCCCACTGGGCTAAGTCCTGGGTGGCCCTGTGTCTACCAAAGAAACCAACGGCCACCGTCGTGGCAAAAACATAAACGGTCCCAAACGGGGACAAGGTACCATAACAACAACGGGCACACAAGGTTATGTCTGGTTACTGGGCCAGGGTAACGCACGCCCATAACCTTCCCTCGTTGGAGGCACCGACCAGAGGCATGACAACGAACCGAATAAAGGCCTTCCCATAAAGGCAAATGTGGTTGCACTGCGAAAAACTCGATTTAGTGGCACCATGACCCGATCAACGATATGTTCAAGTTGAGTTATTATCAGGTTCAACTTAAAGTAAAAATAATCGGTGTCATGATATGCCATGCAAATGCATTCATATAACATGCATCACTTATCATTTCAACAATAACGGATCAACTATATCAAGCACTAACCATACATATCAGAAACTCATAACACTTTTTTGATTATGATTATTCAGCAACCTAACCATGATACTAACTTAGCATAATTCTTTTCTCAATCAAGAAAATATTATCCAACCTAATTCTTTTTCATAAACAAATTATTTCTTCATAATCAAAGATAACTTCTAATGACTTAACTAACTTAGTTAGCTTTATCCTTCTGTAAACAAACATATCAACACAATCAAGCATTCAACAGAATAAATGTATATTTATTTTAGTGATTTAAATGCATGAACTAAATTATTCTTTCAAGTTAAAAAAATCACAAATATTTCACTGGCACCATGAAAATGTTGCTGTGGCTTGCCTTAGTGCATATGAGGTTCACACTCCTCCTGGTGATCCTCAAGACAAGCTTCACCTTCTGGAAACAATTAAAAACATAAAAAGAAAACATCAAGAAACACTCTGAAATTCACCAGAAAATCTAGACAGCCGAGAAAAATCTCATTTTTGGTGTGCTGCTAGATATTTTCATTAAGAACACAATGCAAATGGAATCAATTCATTTGGACTTATGGTTAAAAAGTTGTGGTTGTTTGAAGTTCTCCGGAATAATTTGAATTTGATTTAAATAAAAACAGAACTGGGGGGCTGACGTCGAAGACGTAAACCCGCGGGGCGCCTCCACTCGTACCGTTTCGGGCGCGGCCGTGGCTGACAGCGGGCCCCGCTAGTCAGGTGAGAGGGAGGGGGAGAAGGAAACAGAGCACGGCGAGGCTCCGCCGGAGCACACGCCGGCGAGGAGGGCATCTTAGCCAGAGCTAGAGGGATAGATCGAGAGAGAAGAGCGAGGCGCACCTGCCCGTACCCGTAGATTAGCTAGGGGTGGTCGGACGGTGTCGGAACGGGCCTCTCCAGCTGAGGGAGTCCTGGATTAGGGGGTCCCCGGACAGCCGGACTATATACTTTGGCCGGACTGTTGGACTATGAAGATACAAGATTGAAGACTTCGTCCCGTGTCCGGGTGGGACTCTCCTTTGCGTGGAAGGCAAGCTTGGCAAGTCGGATATGTAGATCTCCTCCCTTGTAACCGACTCTGTGTAACCCTATCCCCTTTCGGTGTCTATATAAACCGGAGGGTTTAGTCCGTAGGACAACAACAATCATAATCATAGGCTAGCTTCTAGGGTTTAGCCTCTACGATCTCGTGGTAGATCAACTCTTGTAATACTCATATCATCAAGATCAATCAAGCAGGAAGTAGGGTATTACCTCCATCGAGAGGGCCCGAACCTGGGTAAACATTGTGTCCCCCGCCTCCTGTTACCATCCGCCTTAGACGCACAGTTCGGGACCCCCTACCCGAGATCCGCCGGTTTTGACACCAACATTGGTGCTTTCATTGAGAGTTCCACTGTGCCGTCGCGAAAAAGGCTTGATGGCTCCTTCAATCATCGGCAACGATGTGATCCAGGGTGAGGTTTTTCTCCTCGGACAGATCTTCGTATTCGGCGGCTTCGTACTGCGGGCCAACTCGCTTGGCCATCTAGAGCAGATCGAGAGCTACGCCCCTGGCCGTCAGGTCAGGTTTGGAAACTTAAACTATACCACCGAGATCCGCGGAGACTTGATCTTTGACGGATTCGAGCCCATGTCAGGTGCGCCGCACAGTCACGACGAGCATGACTTAGCTCAGCTGTCGGACGGTGTTCGGGAGATCACACCTGTGGCTACTGTGGCCCTTAATCCGGAGCAGATTGCGCCGTCCGAGGACGGGTGGATGGACCCTGCCACGGAGGCCGCACACTCAGCGGCGTTAGAGCCGAATACTGACTTCACCTTTTATGAGACCTGTGTTGCTGAACCCTTGGATTCGTCCCCGGCCACGGGCTCCGAACCTCTTGCGTCCGTGCCTATCGAATCTGATTGGGCACAGATCATGGAGTTTACCTCTGCGGATATTTTCCAGCACTCGCCCTTGGGCGATGTGCTAGATTCATTAAGGTCTCTCTCCTTGTCAGGGGACCCTCGGCCGAACTATGTCCGGCTCGAGTGGGAAGCGGACGGCGAAGAAATTCGTTCCCCACCCACCACCCACTTAATAGCCACTGTCGATGATTTAACCAACATGCTTGATTTCGACTCCGAAGACATCGACGGTATGGACGACGATGCAGGAGAGGAGCAGGAACCACTGCCCACAGGGCGCTGGACAGCCACCTCATCACACGATATATACTTGGTGGATACACCCAAAGAAAACAATGACGAGGAACAGAAGAATGCAGCGAAGGATAATCCCCTCAAGAAGCAACCAAAGCGACGACCTAGGCGCCGCTCCAAATCCCGCCTCAGCAAAAACAGCGATAACAGCGCAAGAAAGAATAATACCCCGGTCGACTCCAAAGGAAACGACGACCACATGGACCCAGCGGCAGAGCGGCATGAGCCAGCGGACGGCGAACATAGTACGGAGCCGCTGTCCGATCACGGCAACGCCGAGGGTAAATCTCATCAACCTGTCTCCGGAGAGGAGAACAGTCCGGACGACGACGCACACATCATCCCGGAAAGGCATTTCGAGCAAGAGAACCTCCATAGAAGGCTTATTGCCACCACGAGGAGTCTGAAGAAGCAGAAGCAAAGGCTTAAGGCCACGCAAAATACACTCAACAGTAGATGGAACAAAGTGCTAGACACTGAAGAAAAGTACGGTGGCAGTCGCCACACAAAGAGCTATCCAAAGCACAAGCTACTGCTTGAATTCGATGACGAGGCTTTAGAGGCCATACGACCAAAAAATAAAATGGCCGATCAGCCGGATCGACCACCCTGTGGCCGCGATAGGGCGGCTAACAATGTCGCACATAAGTCAGCACACAATTTACGTAAGGACTTGCACCAAAAAGCCGGTATGACCAGGTCCATCTACGGATCTAGGAAGCGCGCTCCGGCACGGAATCAAAACCGAACACTACAACCATCAGAATGCCATGACACATCCAAATACAGGGGTGCCGCGCACCCCCTATGCTTCACCGATGAGGTGATGGATCATGAATTTCCAGAGGGATTCAAACCCGTGAACATAGAGGCATACGACGGAACGACAGACCCTGGGGTCTGGATTGAGGACTTTATCCTTCACATCCACATGGCTCGCGGAGATGATCTCCACGCCATCAAATACTTGCCCCTCAAGTTGAAAGGACCAGCTCGGCACTGGCTGAAAAGCCTTCCTGAAAACTCAATTGGAAGTTGGGAAGAGCTTGAGGATGCCTTTAGGGCTAATTTTCAAGGGACTTATGTCCGACCTCCGGATGCAGACGATTTAAGTCAGATAATTCAACAGCCCGGAGAGTCAGCCCGAAAGATTTGGAACAGATTCCTCACTAAGAAGAATCAAATCGTCGACTGCCCGGATGCCGAAGCCTTAGTGGCTTTGAAACACAGTGTCTGGGACGAATGGCTCGCCAGACACCTCGGCCAGGAAAAACCGAGGACAATGGCGGCCCTAACAAGCCTTATGACCCGCTTTTGCGCGGGCGAGGATAGTTGGCTGGCCCGTAGCGGCACCAGCGACCCAGGCACATCCGAAGTTAGGGATGGCAATGGAAAACCGCGACGCAATAAAAGCAAGCGTCGAAACAATGAAGACAGCCCAGACAACACGGCGGTTAACACCGGATTCAGGGGCTCTCAACCTGGTCAACGGAAAAAGGCCATTTAAAGGTAGGAGAGATGGACCGTCCAACCTAAACAAGATTCTAGACAGATTATGCCAGATTCATGGAACCTCTGACAAACCTGCAAATCACACCAACAGAGAATGTTGGGTCTTCAAGCAGGCCGGCAAGCTAAACGCCAAACGCAAGGGGAGGGAGACACCAAGTGAAGACAAGGATGAGCCTCGCCAGCCAAACACTGGGGGACAGAAAAAATTCCCACCAGAGGTCAAAACAGTGAACATGATTCACGTAACAAAGAGGAGGAGCAAACACGCACTCCGAGACGTATGCACCGTGGAGCCCGTCACCCCCAAGTTCAACCCTTGGTCGGCCTGCCCGATCACTTTTGATCGTAAGGATCACTCGACTAGCATCCGGCACGGAGGATCGGCTGCCTTGGTGCTAGACCAAATAATTGACGGATACCATCTCACCCGAGTCCTTATGGACGACCGCAGTAGTATTAATCTGATATATCAGGATACAGCCCGCAAAATGGGGATAGACCCCACAAGAATCAGCCAAAGCAATACTACCTTTAAAGGAGTAATACCAGGCCCAGAGGCCAGCTGCACGGGCTCTCTAGTTCTAGAGGTTGTATTCAGTTCTCCCGACAACTTCCGAAGCGAAGCATTAACCTTCGACATCGCTCCATTCCGAAGCGGCTATCACGCACTACTCGAAAGAATGGCCTTCGCTCGTTGTAATACAGTAC
The DNA here is from genome assembly GCF_002575655.3 of Aegilops tauschii subsp. strangulata. Taxonomy (NCBI): domain Eukaryota; kingdom Viridiplantae; phylum Streptophyta; class Magnoliopsida; order Poales; family Poaceae; genus Aegilops; species Aegilops tauschii. The sequence continues at coordinate 496,638,194 of NC_053039.3, forward strand.
CGCATTACGCTTAACTCAAGCTTAAAATGCCCGGTCCACGTGGCATCATAATAGTTAGCGGAAACACAGAGCGTTCCTTACGTGCGGAACAATGTGCGGCGGCTCTAGTAGCCGAACACTGAACGGCCTCTCCAACCAGAATAAATGATCGGTCGTCAAGACCGCGGACATGGCTAGACAAGTCCGGCGCACAACTAGCTGTAACAGCTTAGATAAACCTGAGATTGGGTCGATGGATATACCCCCATAGATGGTGCTAGGGGCTTCCCGCATGTAAAAAGGGCTACAGTTCGGCTGGACCCTATTTATTTGCATTTTAATGGTTCATTAAGATAACCAATTTTTTGCACGAAGACTTTCACCTGGGGATTTCTCTTTTACAGATGATCACCGTGCTACACCCTTCCAAGATACGGCACAACGGAGACACAGGCGCAGACGTGCAGCAGGGCCCCGCTCAAAGGTTTCTTTTTTAGATTAAGACCCTGTGTAAACCTTTCTTACTGTCTCCTGTTGCTTCACACCCTCCGGATACCCAACACATCCGAGAGGGATGCTGGCGTTATTGACATTTCGTCAAGTCAGACTAATGCACGTACCTGGAAATTCAGGGTTCATTATCGAGGGCGTTACTCAGCCCAGTATACGTTGTAAAGACCGAATACCTCAGGGAGTGTTCGGCGTCGCGAGTTTGGCCTTATATGCATCAGCTCCGAATCATGTCTTTGGTCAATAGTTGGGTTTGCCCAGCTCCCGTGTTTTGCTACCTTACGTTCCGCTCTATCGGCTAAGGTGGCACCGGGAGAACTACTGCGATTGTGCCCTGGTTCATCTGGATTAGCACCTCAGTAGAGAAAGCCGAAAACTGACTGTCATGATAAAGCGCGAGACTGGTCAACCACTCGATGACTCAGCGGAATCTTCGTGATTCCTCCGCATTAACGAAGGGCCGGTTTCCCGGTCATGTATGTACGCGCCCCGTATTCGGATGAGCGCGGAAGTACCAGGGGCTATATAGTAGACCCACCGTCAAACTCCTATGGCTAAGTGAAAGTGTTAAAGCTATATAGTCTGATTGCCTTGTTCGCCGCGCTATCACCTCCTTAATGGACCAAGACGTTGGATCAAGTGTGAATACGCGCTTTTCCGAACACCCCCGCATTATATGCGTGGGGGCTGAAGCCGACGACTGCAAACTTTCAGGTTATATACATACATAAACGGCCGCACAGGAGGCATCATAATACTTTCAGGCAAAAGTATAAACACAGCCTTTGTAATCCAAATAATATTGTTTTTACAATTGGGATACATGTCACTCGAACATGATACTCTTCGAGCACTGAGCCTCTATTAAACGAGCACCACTAGGACTTCTTCAAAATAGTGCTTGGCCGAGACCTGGCCTATGGCCGGATCCTGGGTTGCAATAGCGGTGGCCTCCATCTCTGCCCAGTATGTCTTAACACGGGCAAGAGCCATCCGCGCACCCTCTATGCACGCCGACCTCTTTACAGCGTCGATATGCGGCACAGCACCAAGGAATCGTTGCACTAAACCAAAATAACTATTTGACCTTGGTCCCTCCAGCCAAAGATGATCCACGACAGACCTCATGCACTACTGGAAACAGAGAATTTGCCATCAGTCAGTTCTTTGCCGTCTGCCAGCGGCAAAGAACTGACAGATGGCAAAGAACCTGGTTGCCATCTGCCAATTCTTTGCCATCTGCCAGCCGATGGCAAAGAATTTTTGCCGTCTGCTGGCAGACGGCAAAGAGGTGGGTGGGGTCCAGTGCTGTAACGGCCAATCAACCCACCTCTTTGCCGTCTGCCATCAGATGGCAAAGAATCTTTTCCGTCTGCTGGTAGATGGCAAAGAAGTGGGTGGGGCCCAGTGGATGACGGAGCTGTAACGGCCCACTAGCCCCACCTCTTTGCCATCTGCCAGCCAATGGCAAAGATTCTTTGCCATCAGCTGGCTGATGGCAAAGAGGTGGGGCTTTGCCATCTGCTGGCTGATGGCAAAGATGTGGGCCTTTGCCTTTCGTTGGCTGATGGCAAAGAAGTGGGACTATCTCCTCCCCTCTCTTCTTCACAAAAAAAAAATCTCCTCCCCTCTCTCCCAGCCCGGCCCCAGCCCTCTCTCTCTCCCAGCCCGGCCCACCCCTCTCTCTCCCCACCTCTCCCAGCCACCACCGCACCGCGCCCTAGCCCCGCGTTCCCGACGCCGCCCAGCACCGCCACCGGCCCGCCCCTCCCCGCCACCGCAGCCCGCCCCTCCACCGTTCCAGGCCACGGCGCCGCCCCCTCCCCCAAGCCTCGAGGCTCTTTCCCCTTCCCCCAACCCTAGCCGCCGCACGCAGCAGCCATGGCGGACTGCACCTTCAGCGCCGGCAGCCGCCGCTCGTCCATGCTGTGAAGCCATCCCCGCCCTGCTCGCCTTCGTCCGCTGCCGTCGCAGACCGTCTCCTCCATCCCCGACCACACATCCCCGCCCTCGTCTGCCGCCATCACCGACCGGATCCTCCGTCCCCGACAAGTCATCCCCGTCCTGCTCTCCGTCTTCCGCCGAAGAACCCGGTGGCTGTGTCGATTCTCTGCCTCCCCGACCACCTCTTCTAATTTTGCAAAGGTGATGCCCTCTTTGCTGCCCCGACCACCTCTCCCTGTACATGTTCATGCTCTACTGCTTATATGTTCAGAAAGCTGAGAACCATTTTGACTTATGTGATCTAAAGACCCCCCAACCTGCAGAAAATGATTGAAGACCCCTGATTAAACATGCCTAGAGCTATGTGATCTACACCATTTTAGCAAATGGGAAATATGATATATGTGATGACTGCTGAGACAATCCACCAGGAGCATTAATTTGCTCAGAGACTAGAGAGTGTGCAACAGCAAGTTCCTAATTGATTCAAAAATTAGCATGAAAGTAAAAAAAAGTAACACACGTACACAGACAGACAGAGTATAATCTACTAGTAGAATAATCACCGTGAGAATTCGGAAGAAATGTTCAGTGAATTCATCTCCCTTCAGCAGGCCAATATGTTGCAACTGCATAACATAACGACTATAGGCCGCATCACTAGCATTTAGATGATCACATATTTGGCACCACTCAGAAAATAGGTGTGCAACCTGTGAATCAACCAACATAATGCATCAAAAAATCCTAGCATATACAATTCATTCTGATGTGTAAAAATGGACCTTTAAAATAATATGTTACATTGCTGATACATGTATTGTTCACAGAAGATCCCAATCGGTGAAAACTGAGAACCATTTTGACTTTTGCTCTCATTCCCACAGCCACACTCTACAGTTCACAAACACAAACACACCAGGTGTGCTTCTTTCTCACTCGTGTAGTTTCCCTTCTGTCTCAACTACTCTATTTTTCCAAGCCAAAATCTGGGATGAGGATATAAATCCTTTTTGTTTTGTTTTGATGAAGACACAAAAATCTTGCTAGTTCTATTCTCTTCAGTTTGTACTTTGGAGCACATCAGGAAGCGGCCACACTGGTACAAAATGAAAGATCTTGCATTTTGGTATCCTAATTCACAACATTCATTGGTGGATATAGTTTTGTTTCAAAGTATTGGTTGCAACATAAAAAATATGGAGATTAGTCTCTGTAGGATAAGACTCCATTTCCATTTTCATAATAAAAATGAGGTCATTTCCTTTGATCCAAAAAAAATTCTTGCCTATATTATCAACACTTACGGTTATAGTAGTACATATTTTGCTATACTTAGTGTCAACTCCTATATATTCCGCCAGGCTTAGTTGCATTTTAGAGTTGTCCGTGATGTTCGGCCCCCTTATGTTTATTTCCTGGCTCCGTCGTTGCCTACTTCACATACATATTGGATATTTAGTTGTATATTTAGCACCAACAAAACCATAAAGCTTACTATAGTCTCCATATATATATATTATAGAAGATTAGATCACGTTTGTTTATACACACACAAAGAAGAATACCTTTCTATTATGATTATTTATTCATCATTATTTTAGGCATATTAGTATGGAAGCTAGGCTAGTATTGTGGTAGTGATTCCAGTTTGATCCGTTGAAATCTGCAGCTCTTTGTTTCAACTCCGAGGTTGGCGCTGATGTCATTGGTGAGAAAATTAGATGAAAAAAAATCAAAAGCCCCTCAAAGAACATCCCACGATAATACCCAGTCTCATCTGCCGCCCTCTGATTATTGTTCAGCTTGTTGCACTATCCCATGTGAAGAAGCAATCTATCTGAGAAAGAAATTTGAAGAGGCTGGCCTATTAATTTTAAGAGGATTTTTAACCCAGCTTTTTCTGTTTAGTGCTTGTTTGGCTTGCCTTAGCTTTTATATTTGAACAATCAGGTTCACAAATAGATACCAACCTAGACACGAGCTGGATAAACCCTATCTGATTTTGTTTTCTCCACTTGAGATTTGCAGGGGAGGTTGCATTGCCCGGAGGAAAGGCAGAGGAGGGTGATGCTGATGATGCAGCAACATCATTAAGGGAGGCAAAGGAGGAGATTGGGCTTGATCCAGCCTTGGTCACTGTCGTTTCCTCGCTTGAGCACTTCTTGCCCAAGGTAAGATGTCTATGAGTTCTCGCTTATACCCCTACTGGAAAAAATCACATTGTACAGCGGACAGACTATTTAAGTGCACACTAAAAGGCATGTCAGTTTTTTCTTCTTCTTAGACTTCCAAAAAACACATGCATGCAGCCAAGATTTAGGATATGCTTATAGATGTTTTGAGGATTATGTAGCAGGCTTTTCTTTACAGTCCACTTTCGCCGGATAGAATTTATCTTTGTCCCTTTGACACCACGACACCCAGACACGACACCCCCGACCCCCTACACCTCTTCGGCTTCCTGTTAACTGAAAAGGTGCTTTTCGGCCTTCCAGAGGCCGACGGGGTCATATATTTATGAATTATGAGTTAGGTCATATATTTTCCGATTTTGTTATGAAAAAATCATATATATTTGTGTTGATCGGGTGGATTTCAATATGCAGTTGTTTCGTCGCTGCGAGGGTCTGGTGTTCGACGACCTCCCCGTGCGTTCAACGAGCTCCGCCCCGACGTTCGTGGGTGAGCACAAATGACATCTCCTCCTCCCCCAATCATTTGTTATGTTCCGGTCTTCGTGCCGATGAAACATGCTAGTTGTAGGTAGATTGAATCATCAGTATGCGTGACCACTATGCGTCTCCCGTTCGAAAGGGTTACATCTATAAATATGCATGCATTTGCATATTTATAACCGTCATTCTTTCGAATTGTCCAACGTTATCCTTGGACAGCCCGAGTATGTGTAGATTGGGTTCATTTTCCCATATGCTCTGCTCCGGATCCGATGCAGAATTTCGTCAGCGCCTCCCTGTTGTTCTCCGGGTACACATCCTCTTTGCTTATTGCGGAGACGTGTATCAGGAGAACAGTGGGGAGGTGCTGCCGAAATTTTGCGTCGGATCCAGAGTAGAGCATGGGAAAACGAACCCAATCTACACATACTCGGGTGGCATTAGGACCTATCTTTACCTATTAGCGTCTAGGTTGCATGGACGTAATAAAATTGACAAACTCTATTAACTGATGAATATGGTTTGCTGAATTATGTATATATTTCTTGTGTGTCCAGTAGCTAGGCAAGATGAGTGATCGTGCGTGGATGTACACCGGTCACACTAGTCAGAAAGACATGACCCATGAATGGATAACAAAAACCAAGGGGTTTGTGAGAGTCGCATTTGCAAATGGACAGAGACAAACCTGGTGCCCCTGTGTCGAGTGCGACAACTATCATAAGAGGTCAGAGTTTGAAATGATCAAACACCTGCAGAAGTGGGGTTTTACGCCTAATTATACGGTCTGGACATTTCATGGTGAGTCTGCCCAACGTGCCAGAGCTGAGGAGGGCCGTCGTCGCACCGACGAGCATGGTACCGGGATGGAAGACATGGTGGAAGACTTTGATGATTCTCGGGATTCAGATGATGAGATGGAGGAATCTGCAAAGGCCTTCAATGATATGTTGGAGTCTTCAAAACGTCCTCTCCACGAGCACACTAAGCTTTGTCAGCTGGATGCCATCGCACAAGTAATGGCTCTAAAGGCTCAATTCAACTTGGGCAGAGAATGCTACGGCGCGATGATGACACTATTTGGACGCTTTCTACCCAAAGGCCATGTAATGCCTGCAAATATGTACCAGTCGGACAAAATCCTCCGTGTACTTAAGATGCCCTATGAGAAGATAGATGCCTGTGAGAAAGGATGTGCCTTATTTAGGCTTGAGTATGCGGACTTGAAGTATTGTCCCGTTTGCCAGTCTTCCAGGTATGAAACTTGCTACTATTGGTAACATGTGTTGGATATATTTGCGTTCATGACTATTGGTAATATGTGTTGAATATGCTATATTGGTCATATATATATATATATATGTTTGATTTTCTGTGAAAATGAATTGGTATAAGAAAAAACAAAATTAAATGAGGCAATATAGGCACTTTGCCATCTGCTGGCTGATGGCAAACAGCTTTGCCATCCGCTGGCAGATGGCAAAGTGGCCATGTGGCAGCAACCTGTGCAGTGCTCGTCTGGCCTATTTGTTCTCTTTGCCATCAGCTGGCGGATGGCAAAGAGCCTGCAGCCTTTGCCATCAGCTGGCCGATGGCAAAGAGCCTGCACCCATTGCCATCAGCTGGCAGATGGCAAAGAGCCTGCAGCCTTTGCCATCTGCTGGCGGATGGCAAAGCACGCCGTTAGCCTCCTAACGTGGCTAACCCCGTTCCTCAGGCTTTGCCCTCGGCCAGCTGATGGCAAAGGCTACAGGCTCTTTGCCATCTGCCAGCAGACGGCAAAGAAGCCTTTACCAGAGTTTATTCAGCCGGCCCTTTGCCATCTACTGGCAGATGGCAAAGCCCTTTGCCATCCGCCGTCCGTGCCTTTGCCATCTGCCATGGCAGATGGCAAAGTGCCTGATTTCAGTAGTGATGGCAAGTCCGGACAACCTATGGAGCTCAGCCCACTCGGCCATTTGTTCATTTAACAGCAGCGGACGCGTGGGAGCACTGAACTGCGACCAGAACAACCTTTCCACTTCATGATCTTTCTGATCTTTAAAAAACTCAGTCGCATCAGCAGCACTCGTTGCCAAGTCCAAGTACGCATCTACAGCACTCCATAATTGATCCAGAGGGGCATACTTCGGATCTCCGAACTTCGTCCGCAACAAAAAGGGCTTCCCAGCCGTGATTTCTCCGGCTTGACGAAGCTCCTCCTTCGCCGCTCTGATTTTAGAGCGGGTTTCCTTGGCTGCTACCATGGCTTTCTTCAGGTCCGCCGCTTTCGCTTGGCTTTCCTTTTCAAGAAGCTCATACCGGTCGGCGGCATCCTTCAGCTCAACAGCCATCTTGGCTATTTTATCTTCACTCTGGCGATGAGCAGCCTATTCGGCTCTTAACTCTTCGGGCGCCTTTAGGGCGGCCGCATCACTTCTCCTGGCTTGTTCCTTGGCTCGGGCAAGCTCCCCCCGAAGGGTCTCCATGGCGGCAGCTCCATCTGCAGTCACAGCATATTATAGATACTAGCATCATGCTCCTCTTAATATCTGTTGACCACCGGAAAATACATACCCTGTGCCTCGTCAAGCTGCTTGTGAACAAGCACGATGTCGGCATCTGCCGCAACAAGCTGCCGCCTCAGTTCCGCAAAATCACCAGTCCGGCCAGCCGCCGGACCCTCAGCCGCCTGCACATGTAAGCAGCATGATCATTACCTGGGACTATGATCCTTTGTTTGCCGCCTCTGGACAGCAACCAGAGTCTCAGGGGCTACTATCTGTATGGCACACCTAGCGTGTGTGGTACCGTCAAAAAAAATATTACTTTGCGTACCTCAAAGCCTCGTAACAGGCTCATAAAAGCTTCATGCAACACACTTTTGGCGGATGAAATCCTCTCAACTACCGTACCCATTAAAGTATGATGCGCCTCTGAGATAGCCGCTTGCTCCAGAAGACCCATCAGTGCGTCCAGTCGTGCACCGAACAGTCCCGGACTCTTTCTGTTGCTCTCCTTAGGAGCCGAATACTCCGGACTTCGGGTGGCCGAAGGGTTACCTTCTGGCCTTGGCGGATCATGAGAAATCCTCCATGATGACACCTCAGGGTCGTCCACCTCATGAGGCGGGGAGACAGGGGGAGGCGTTTCACTCTCCATCATCTCCGGAAAAAGATCCCCCGAAGACGAACTCTGTCGAGAAGGGCTACAATCCGAACTACAAGACATACGTCTCGGTTATTGTCCTCGGAGATGAAGCAGGATATATTTACCAAGAGTACTCTTGTTCACTTACAGCTCGGTGGAGGGCTGACCCCTTTGCGGGCACGGTGCTGTAAGGACGCCCTCCGGGGCAGGGCCCCCTGACGAAGGTTTCTTCCCTCGTTTGGAAACCCTCGTTTCCAAGTCTTCAGAGGCGGTCCTTTTCCTTCCTTGGGGAGAGGGAATTTTAGATTCTTCTCCCCGATTATCCTCCTTCGCGGAGACACTAATTCCCCCGGTTTGGATGAGTAATGCGTGAGGCCCGCTTTCGGCTTCTTTATTCCTCCCTTTATCTTCCTCCGATGGCACTTGATAAGGTGCGTGCTCAAGCATCCTGGCTAGTACAGGATCCGGTGAGCCTTCGGAAGGGGGGCCGAACACCTGATCATCTTCACCTTTTTTATCCAGTCCTGGTCAAAGAGCGATTTTTTCAGAATGATGTTGTGACAAATAAAAAGACAGCATGTTCGGCCGCAGAATTACTTATGTGGGTATCTGGACGATTGCAGTTTAGACCCGCATCCTCGGTGGTGTCCGGACACTTTATTCGTGATCCGAAGAACAATCCGTACATCTCTTCGAGCATCACGCCGATGAATTGTTGTATAGTTCGCGGTCCTTCCGGGTTGAACTCCCACATATGGAGAGGTCGACATTGGCATGGCAGGACCCGACGAACTAGCATGACTTGCATTACCTTGACAAGGCTGACATCTCTCTTGAGGAGATCTCGGATGCGACTCTGCAATGTCGGCACGTCATTAACTGGCCCCCAGTCCAGCCCCTTGTTGACCCATGACGCCAGTTGCGGCGGGGGGCCCGAAAGGAAGGCGGGGGCAGCTACCCACTTAGTACTTCGGGGAGCTGTGATGTAAAACCACTCCCGCTGCCATAAGCCGGACATCTCCGGGAAGGAACCCTTTGGCCATGGAGCATCGGCGCCTTTGCTTATTATGGCACCTCCGCATTCTGCGTGTCACCCATCGATCATCTTCGGCTTCACATTGAAGGTCTTGAGCCATAAGCCGAAGTGTGGGGTGATGCAGAGGAAGGCCTCACACACGACGATAAACGACGAGATGTGAAGGATGGAATCTGGAGCTAGATCATGGAAATCGAGCCCGTAATAGAACATAAGCCCTCTAACAAAGGGATCAAGACTAAAGCCTAGCCCTCGGAGGAAGTGGGAAACAAATACGACACTCTCATTGGGTTCGGGAGTGGGGATGACCTGCCCTTGAGCAGGCAGCCTGTGCGAGATTTCAGCGGTCAGATACCTGGCTTCTCTTAGCTTCTTGATGTCCTCCTTTGTGACGGAGGAGGCCATCCACCGACCGTGAAGGTTGGATCCGGACATGATTGAAGGTCCAAAGCGCTTAGCCTGAGCCTCGGGTGTTGGAATTCGAGGTGGGGGAAGGGAAGGATCGAGCGTGAGAAGAAAAGGACATGCCTTGGCCCCTTTATAAAGAGGGTGAATATCAAGCGTCCTCCGCGTGGTCGTTTGGAACTTGCCTAAAATCGAGGAATCATGCCAGCAGGCACGATTGGGTTACCCACACCCGTATTGATGAGAATCCCGTGATAAGGGGACACGATCTCTGCTTCAACAAGACGTGCCAAGAAAACCGCCTCGCAACACGTGCAGTGGCAGGCTGGGAAAATGGTTTGTAATGACCGGACCACGGCAGGATGTCATGCTATGAAATTTGTCGGCAGATTAGATTTGTGGGATATTGTACTCTCTACGGTGGTATGTGGAATTTGTTTTGTAGAGCCGGACACGATCCTTGTGTTCAAAATCTTCTATGGAGTATTCGAGGGAGGAACCCGCCTTGCAATGCCGAAGACAATCTGCGCGCCAGACTCATCGTCATTGAAGCCTGGTTCAGGGGCTACTGAGGGAGTCCTGGATTAGGGGGTCCCCGGACAGCCGGACTATATACTTTGGCCGGACTGTTGGACTATGAAGATACAAGATTGAAGACTTCGTCCCGTGTCCGGGTGGGACTCTCCTTTGCGTGGAAGGCAAGCTTGGCAAGTCGGATATGTAGATCTCCTCCCTTGTAACCGACTTTGTGTAACCCTAGCCCCTTCCGGTGTCTATATAAACCGGAGGGTTTAGTCCATAGGACAACAACAATCATAAGCATAGGCTAGCTTCTAGGGTTTAGCCTCTACGATCTCGTGGTAGATCAACTCTTGTAATACTCATATCATCAAGATCAATCAAGCAGGAAGTAGGGTATTACCTCCATCGAGAGGGCCCGAACCTGGGTAAACATTGTGTCCCCCGCCTCCTGTTACCATCCGCCTTAGACGCACAGTTCGGGACCCCCTACCCGAGAATCCGCCGATTTTGACACCGACACCAGCGGCGGCAGAGAGAGGAGGTCACCGGAGTTGGGGATGACGGCGACCAGAGGCTGCACCAGTGGTTCCAACCGGGTCGGACGGCACCACTATAGCACGGCGGAGGCTCTGGAATAGTGGCCCGAGCCTGGGAGGGGCTGGAGCGGTGGAGACGAACCGAGGGGATCGCCGACGAGCTCGAGCTCAGGGATGGCGGACCGAGGCCTGCCCAGCCGGGCTACGGCTTCCTACGGTCTTGTGGAGTGTGTGAGGTGGGTTGGTGATGCTCGAGAGGGCTGGGGAAGGCTGCATTTATAGGCGAGCGAGAGGAGGGGATCGGGCTCCGCTGGAGGACACCTGGACACGGCGCCTGGCGACGAACAGCGTCAGTGAGCGAGGGGGAAGGCGACACAGCTCACGCGAGCACTGTGGGTGGGCGGCGACGAGCATAGGATCGAGGGGGTGGCGACGAACACAGTGCGCGGCGCACTGTTCTGTTGGCCGGACCGCGCCCGTGCTCGCTGCGGTGAGCTCCGGCGTCGGCGAGCGCCAGGAGGGAGTTAAGGGAGTAGAGACGGTGATGGTGGCGAGGTTTGGCGAGGTGCAGCAGCCTGGGAAGCGAGCACGCGACGCACAGAGCGCTCGGCGGCACCCAGAGCGCGTCGGTTAGCAGGCTGGCACCGTGCACACGCGTGGTCACCGCGTGCACTTCGGCATAGAGCCACGGCTGGCCCCAATTTCATGTCTGGCGTGTAGTCCTTAGTGTTTAGGGTTGTGCCAATGCTTTGAGTCGAGCTCTGGTGCTGTAAGTTGGAGTGTTACTTCATGGTAAGTTTCTGGGCAGTAACTTTGAGAGTTAACTGTGGTCAAACTACTAAGAGTTGGGAGTTGAGCTTTGGAGGTTAGCAATCATCTAGGAAGGTAGTGATGCACAAGAAAATTCAGTAGCGTTGGAGCAAGTAAAATGGTAGTTGCTGTAGAAACTACCATTTCTATCCAGAATAGAAAATATTTTTTGTAGCAAAAATATTCCAAAAAGTGATGCAATATTTTTCTCAGGAAGGTGCCCCAGGGTTCAAAGAATATTTGGGAATTTTCTCAGATTTTTGTGGGCAAGAAAAATTGGGGTTGCTTTGGAACACATGTGGCTGGTTAGGGTTTTGGAGTAGAAAATGAATAATTTTCATTTAAGAAAAATATTCATGATATTATTTTGAGGTTGACCAGAGAAGTAATGATGGCTAGAGAGAGAAATGAGTCACTTGGATGAAAATCAAGGTGATGCCCAAGTGTTTAAGTCCAACTGAAGTGATTCAAAACCCCAAATTCAAAGCAAAACCAAATAAAAATCAGAAAAGAAAAGAGGGCAAAAACCAGGCTGTCACAACCAACATCTAGGAGGAGCTGCGACCATGGACGATGAGCGTTAGCGCGCGACCGGTGAGACCATGTTGGAACTGCCGTATACACTGCTACAACCATTGAAGAAGCTTCAACCCTAGACGAAAAAAAGCTTCAAACAACAATTAGGAAAGCTTCAACCCTAGGCGAAAAAAGCTTCAAACAAAGAATGGGAAAGCTTCAACCGGCACTGTCCAAACTGAAAAAGCTGCAACTGTTGAGAAAAGAAGCTTCAGCCTTAGATCGAAAGAAAATCTTCAATCGGAGATAGAGAAAGTTTCAACCGGGGCAATGCTCGATTAAAAAGTTGCAACCGTTGACAGAACAAGATTCGAGCGTAGATGAAAAAAGCTTCAACTAGCAAGAGAAAAAGCTCAGCGGGGCGCTGCGGAAACCGAAAAGACTGCAACCGTTCATAAAGAAAGCTTCAATCGTAGATGAAAAAAGCTTAAAAGAGTTGTTTGTTCCAGGATCCATGGCACGGCGTGTGCGCAATGTGCGCGTGAGACAAAGGGAGAACGAAGTGTCTGCAACGAGCGACGACGCGAATTGAGGCTCTGTGAGCGGACGAGCTGCTAGCCTCACCGGAGCACACGGACGTATTGGCGGGGTTCAGTGCATTGAACAAGCATAGGGGGAAACATCGTATGGTGCGAAACAAAACAATCAGACGATTGCTATAGGTGACCGGCCGAAGATTAGGCTGGTTGGCCGGCGCCCGGAGTGCCCCACAAAAATAGCCACCAAAAAATTCCTAACTACAGCGTCCTAGCAATTACAAATAACTATCACCAAGAAATTCAAAGAACCAAGTTGCAAGAGATCAACTCCCTAATTGGAAGGCCGCTTTCATGCCCAAGAGTGTGTTGGAAATATGCCCTAGAGGCAATAATAAATAGGTTATTATTATATTTCCTTGTTCATGATAATCGTTTATTATCCATGCTAGAATTGTATTGATAGGAAACTCAGATACATGTGTGGATACATAGACAACACCATGTCCCTAGTAAGCCTCTAGTTGACTGGCTCGTTGATCAATAGATGGTTACGGTTTCCTGACCATGGACACTGGATGTCGTTGATAACGGGATCACATCATTAGGAGAATGATGTGATGGACAAGACCCAATCCTAAGCCTAGCACAAGATCGTGTAGTTTGTTTGCTCAGAGCTTTTCTAATGTCAAGTATCATTTCCTTAGACCATGAGATTGTGCAACTCCCGGATACCGTAGGAATGCTTTGGGTGTACCAAACATCACAACGTAACTGGGTGACTATAAAGGTGCACTACAGGTATCTCCGAAAGTGTCTGTTGGGTTGGCACGAATCGAGACTGGGATTTGTCACTCCGTGTAAACGGAGAGGTATCTCTAGGCCCACTCGGTAGGACATCATCATAATGTGCACAATGTGACCAAGGAGTTGATCACGGGATGATGTGAGTTACGGAACGAGTAAAGAGACTTGCCGGTAACGAGATTGAACAAGGTATAGGGATACCGACAATCGAATCTCGGGCAAGTAACATACCGCTAGACAAATGGAATTGCATACGGGATTGATTGAATCCCCGACATCGTGGTTCATCCGATGAGATCATCATGGAACATGTGGGAGCCAACATGGGTATCCAGATCCCGCTGTTGGTTATTGACCGGAGAACGTCTCGGTCATGTCTGCATGGTTCCCGAACCCGTAGGGTCTACACACTTAAGGTTCGATGACGCTAGGGTTATAGGGAAAGTATGTACGTGGTTACCGAATGTTGTTCGGAGTCCCGGATGAGATCCGGACGTCACGAGGAGTTCCGGAATGGTCCGGAGGTAAAGATTTATATATGGGGAGTCCTGTTTTGGTCACCGGAAAAGTTTCGGGTGATATCGGTAATGTACCGGGACCACCGGGAGGGTCCTGGGGGTCCACCAAGTGGGGCCACCAGCCCCAGAAGACTGCGTGGGCCAAGTGTGGTAGGGGACCAGCCCCAGGTGGGCTGGTGCGCCCCCCACCAAGGCCCAAGGCGCATGGGAGAGTGGGAGGGGGCAAACCCTAGGTCCAGATGGGCCTTAAGCCCACCCTAGTGGCGCCCCCCCCCTCTCTCCTCCCCTTGGCCGCCCCCCTTAGATGGGATCTAGGGCTGGCCGCCAGCCCTTGCGATGGAAACCCTAGAGGGGGCGCAGCCCCCCCCCTATATAGTTGAGGGTTGGGGCTGCCCAAGACATGAGAACGTCTCTCTTTCGGCGCAGCCATACCCCTCTCCCTCCTCCTCCTCTCCCGCGGTGCTTGGCGAAGCCCTGCGGGATTGCCACGCTCCTTCATCACCACCACGCCGTCGTGCTGCTGCTGGATGGAGTCTTCCCCAACCTCTCCCTCTCTCCTTGCTGGATCAAGGCGTGGGAGACGTCACCGGGCTGCACGTGTGTTGAACGCGGTGGCACCGTTCTTCGGTGCTTAGATCGGAATCAACCGCGATCTAAATCGCTACGAGTACGACTCCCTCATCCGCGTTCTTGCAACGCTTCCGCATCGCGATCTACAATGGTATGTAGATGCACTCTCCTTCCCCTCGTTGCTAGATTACTCCATAGATTGATCTTGGTGATGTGTAGAAAATTTTGAATTTCTGCTACGTTCCCCAACAGTGGCATCATGAGCTAGGTCTATGCATAGTTTCTATGCACGAGTAGAACACAAAGTAGTTGTGGGCGTAGATGTTGCCAATTCTTCTTGCCGTTACTAGTCTTATCTTGTTTCGGCGGCATTGTGGGATGAAGCAGCCCGGACCGACCTTACACGTACGCTTACGTGAGACAGGTTCCACCGACTGACATGCACTAGTTGCATAAGGTGGCTAGCGGGTGTCTGTCTCTCCCACTTTAGTCGGAACAGATTCGATGAAAAGGGTCCTTATGAAGGGTAAATAGAAATTGGCATATCACGTTGTGGTCTTACGTAGGTAAGAAACGTTCTTGCTAGAAACCTATCCAAGCCACGTAAAAACTTGCAACAACAATTAGAGGACGTCTAACTTGTTTTTGCAGCATGTGCTATGTGATGTGATATGGCCAGAAGATGTGATGAATGATATATGTGATGTATAAGATTGATCATATTCTTGTAATAGGAATCACGACTTGCATGTCGATGAGTATGACAACCGGCAGGAGCCATAGGAGTTGTCTTTATTTTTTGTATGACCTGCGTGTCATTGAATAACGCCATGTAAATTACTTTACTTTATTGCTAAGCGCGTTAGCCATAGAAGTAGAATTAATCGTTGGCGTGACAACTTCATGAAGACACAATGATGGTGATCATGGTGTCATGCCGGTGACAAAGATGATCATGGTGCCCCGAAGATGGAGATCAAAGGAGCAAAATGATATTGGCCATATCATGTCACTATTTGATTACATGTGATGTTTATCATGTTATGCATCTTATTTGCTTAGAACGACGGTAGCATAAATAAGATGATCCCTCACTAAAAATTTCAAGAGACGTGTTCCCCCTAACTGTGCACCGTTGCGAAGGTTCGTTGTTTCGAAGCACCACGTGATGATCGGGTGTGATAGATTCTAACGTTCGAATACAGCGGGTGTTGACGAGCCTAGCATGTACAGACATGGCCTCGGAACACATGCGAAACACTTAGGTTGACTTGACGAGCCTAGCATGTACAGACATGGCCTCGGAACACAAGAGACCGAAAGGTCGAACATGAGTCGTATAGCAGATACGATCAACATGGAGATGTTCACCGATGATGACTAGTCCGTCTCACGTGATGATCGGACACGGCCTAGTTTGACTCTGGATCATGTATCACTTAGATGACTAGAGGGATGTCTATCTGAGTGGGAGTTCATTAATCAGATGAACTTAATTATCATGAACATAGTCAAAAGATCTTTGCAAATTATGTCATACGCTTTAGTTCTACTGTTTAAGATACGTTCCTAGAGAAAATTTAGTTGAAAGTTGGTAGTAGCAATTATGCGGACTGGGTCCGTAAACTGAGGATTTTCCTCATTGCTGCACAGAAGGCTTATGACCTTAATGCACCGCTCGGTGTGCTGAACCTCAGCGTCGTCTGTAGATGTTGCAGAACATCTGACATACACGTTTTGATAACTACGTGATAGTTCAGTGCGTAATGCTAACGGTTTAGAATCATGGCACCAAAGACGGTTTTTGAAACGTCGCAGAACATATGAGATGTTCCGAAGACTAAAATCGGGATTTCAGACTAGTGCCCACGTCAAGAGGTATGAGACCTCTGACAAGTTTCGTAAGCCTGCAAACTAAGGGAGAAAAGCTCAATCGTTGAGCATGTGCTCAGATTGTCTGAGTACCACAATCGCTTGAATCGAGTGGGAGTTAATCTCCCAGATGAGATAGTGATGATTCTCCATAGTCACTGCCACCAAGCTAGTAGAGCTTCGTGATGAACTATAACATATCAGGGATAGTTATGATGATCCTTGAGCTATTCACGATGTTTGACACCGCGAAAGTAGAAATCAAGAAGGAGCATCAATTGTTGATGGTTAGTAAAACCACTAGTTTCTAGAAGGGCAAGGGCAAAAGGGATACTTCATGAAACAGCAAATCGTTTGCTGCTCTAGTGAAGAATCCCAAGGTTGAACCCAAACCCGAGACTAAGTGCTTCTGTAATGAGGGGAACGGTCACTGAAGCAGTACTACCCTAGATACTTGGTAGATGAGAAGGCGGGCAAGGTCGACAGAAGTATATTGGATATACATTATATGAATGTGTACTTTACTAGTACTCCTAGCAGCACCAGGGTATTAGATACCGGTTCGGTTGCTAAGTGTTAATAACTCGAAATAAAAGCTACGGAATAAATGGAGACTGGATAAAGGTGAGATGACGATGTGCGTTGGAAGTGTTTCCAAGGTTGATGTGATCAAGCATCGCATGCTCCCTCTACTATCGAGATTTGGTGTTTGCGTTGAACATGATTGGATTATGTTTATCGCAATACGGTTATTCATTTAAGGAGAATAATGGTTACTCTGTTTATTTGAATAATACCTTCAATGGTCTTGCACCTAAAATGAATCTCGATCGTAGTGATACACATGTTCATGCCAAAAGATATAAGATAGTAATGATAGTACCACACACTTGTGGCACTGCCACTTGAGTCATATTGGTATAGAACGCATGAAGAAGCTCCATGTAGATGGATCTTTGGACTCACTCGTTTTTGAAAAGAATGAGACATGCGAACCATGTCTATTGGTATATATGCATGAAGAAACTCCATGCAGATGGATCGTTTGGACTCACTTGATTTTGAATCACTTGAGACATGCAAATCATACCACATGGGCAAGATGACTGAAAGGCCTCGTTTTCAGTAAGATGGAACAAGAGAGCAACTTATTGGAAGTAATACATTTTGATGTATGCAGTCCAATGAGTGCTGAGGCATGCAGTGGATATCGTTATGTTCTTACTTCACAGATGATTTGAGTAGATGCTGAGTGTATTTACTTGATAAAACACAAGTCTGAATTATTGAAAGGTTCAAGTAATTTCAGAGTGAAGTTGAAGATCGTCGTGACAAGGGGATAAAATGTCTGTGATATGATCATAGAGATGAGTATCTGAGTTACGAGTTTGGCACACAATTAAGACATTGTGGAAAGTGTTTCACAATTAATACCGCCTGGAACACCATAGTGTGATGGTGTGTCCGAACATCATAAATGCACCCTATTGGATATGGTGCATACCATGATGTCTCTTATCGAATTACCACTATCATTTATGGGTTATGCATTAGAGACAACCGCATTCACTTTAAAAAGGGGCACCACGCATTTCCGTTGAGACGACACCGTTTAGAGAAACCTAAGTTGTCGTTTCTTAAAAGTTTGGGGCTGCGATGCTTATGTGAAAAAGTTTCAGGCTGATAAGCTCGAACCCAAAGCGGATAAATGCATCTTCATAGAATACCCAAAACAGTTGGGTAGACCTCCTATTTCAGATCTGGAAGCAAAAGTAATTGCTTCTAGAAACAGGTCCTTTCTCGAGGAAGAGTTTCTCTCGAAAGAATTGAGTGGGAGGATGGTGGAGACTTGATAAGGTTATTGAACCGTCAATTCAACTAGTGTGTAGCAGGGCACAGGAAGTTGTTCCTGTGGCACCTACACCAATTGAAGTGGAAGCTTATGATAGTGATCATGAAACTTCGGATCAAGTCACTACCAAACCTCGTAGGACGACGAGGATGCGTGCTACTTCAGAGTGGTACGTGATCCTGTCTGAGATATCATGTTGTTGGACAATACTGAACCTACGAGCTATGGAGAAGCGATGGTGGGCCCATATTCCGACAAATGGTTAGAAGCCATGAAATCCGAGATAAATGGAACTTTGAGAAGAAGACGGACGTGGACGGTAATGTTACCGTCTATGAAGCTCAACTTGTGGCAAAGAGTATTTCCACAAGTTCAAGGAGTTGACTACGATGAGATTTGCTCATCCGTAGCGATGCTTAAGTCCGTCGGAATCATGTTAGCATTAGCTGCATTTATGAAATCTGGCAGATGGATGTCAAAACAAGTTTCCTTACCAGTTTTCGTAAGGAAAGGTTGTATGTGATACAATCAGAAAGGTTTTGTCGATCCTAAGGATGCTAAAAGGTATGCTAGATCCAGCGATCCTTCCATGGACTAGAGCAAGCATCTCGGAGTCAGAATATACGCTTTGATGGAGTGATCAAAGTTTTTGGGTTTATACAAAGTTTGTTAGAAACTTGTATTTACAATAAAGTGAGTGGGAGCGCTACAACATTTCTGATAAGTATATGTGAATGACATATTGTTGATCCGAAATGATGTAAAATTTCTGGAAAGCATAAAGGGTTGTTTGAAAGGAGTTTTTCAAAGGAAGACCTGGATAAAGCTGCTTACATATTGGGCATCAAGATCTATAGAGATAGATCAAGACGCCTGATGATACTTTCAAAGAACGCACACCTTGACATGATTTTGAAAGAGTTCAAAATAGATCAGCAAAGAAGGAGTTCTTGGCTGTGTTACAAGGTGTGAGTATTGAGTAAGACTCAAGACCTGACCACAGCAGAAGAGAGAGAAAGGACGAAGGTCGTCCCCTATGCTTCAGACGTAGGCTCTACAGTATGCTATGTTGTGTACCGCACATGAAGTGTGCCTTGCCATGAGTTGGTCAAGGGGTACAATAGTGATCCGGGAATGGATCACATGATAGCGGTCGAACTTATCCTTAGTATATAGTGGACTAAGGAATTTTCTCGATTATGGAGGTGAAAAGGAGTTCGTCGTAAAGGGTTACGTCGATGCGAACTTTGACACTAATCCGGATGACTCTGAGTAGTAAACCGGATTCGTATAGTAGAGCAATTATTTGAAATGGCTCCAAATAGCGCGTGGTAGCATCCACAAGATGACATAGATATTCGTAAAGCACACACGGATCTGAAAGGTTCAGACCTGTTGACTAATAACCTCTCTCACAAGCATAACATGATCAAACCAGAACTCATTGAGTGTTAATCACATAGTGATGTGAACTAGATTGTTGACTCTAGTAAACTCTTTGGATGTTGGTCACATGGTGATGTGACCTATGAGTGTTAATCACATGGTGATGTGGACTAGATTATTGACTCTAGTGCAAGTGGGAGACTGTTGGAAATATGCCCTAGAGGCAATAATAAATAGGTTATTATTATATTTCCTTGTTCATGATAATCGTTTATTATCCATGCTAGAATTGTATTGATAGGAAACTCAGATACATGTGTGGATACATAGACAACACCATGTCCCTAGTAAGCCTCTAGTTGACTGGCTCGTTGATCAATAGATGGTTACGGTTTCCTGACCATGGACATTGGATGTCGTTGATAACGGGATCACATCATTAGGAGAATGATGTGATGGACAAGACCCAATCCTAAGCCTAGCACAAGATCGTGTAGTTCGTTTGCTCAGAGCTTTTCTAATGTCAAGTATCATTTCCTTAGACCATGAGATTGTGCAACTCCCAGATACCGTAGGAATGCTTTGGGTGTACCAAATGTCACAACGTAACTGGGTGACTATAAAGGTGCACTACAGGTATCTCCGAAAGTGTCTGTTGGGTTGGCACGAATCGAGACTGGGATTTGTCACTCCGTGTAAACGGAGAGGTATCTCTGGGCCCACTCGGTAGGACATCATCATAATGTGCACTGTGACCAAGGAGTTGATCACGGGATGATGTGAGTTACGGAACGAGTAAAGAGACTTGCCGGTAACGAGATTGAACAAGGTATAGGGATACCGACGATCTAATCTCGGGCAAGTAACATACCGATAGACAAAGGGAATTGCATACGGGGTTGATTGAATCCCCGACATCGTGGTTCATCCGATAAGATCATCGTGGAACATGTGGGAGCCAACATGGGTATCCAGATCCCGCTGTTGTTTATTGACCGGAGAACGTCTCGGTCATGTCTGCATGGTTCCCGAACCCGTAGGGTCTACACACTTAAGGTTCGATGACGCTAGGGTTATAGGGAAAGTATGTACGTGGTTACCGAATGTTGTTCGGAGTCCCGGATGAGATCTCGGACGTCACGAGGAGTTCCAGAATGGTCCGGAGGTAAAGATTTATATATGGGAAGTCCTGTTTTGGTCACCTGAAAAGTTTCGGGTGATATTGGTAATGTACCGGGACCACCGGGAGGGTCCCGGGGGTCCACCAAGTGGGGCCACCAGCCCCAGAAGGCTGCGTGGGCCAAGTGTGGGACGGGACCAGCCCCATGTGGGCTGGTGCGCCCCCCCACCAAGGCCCAAGGCGCATGGGAGAGTGGGAGGGGGCAAACCCTAGGTCCAGATGGGCCTTAAGGCCCACCCTAGTGGCGCCCCCCCCCTCTCCTCCCCTTGGCCGCCCCCCTTAGATGGGATCTAGGGCTGGCCGCCAGCCCTTGGGGTGGAAACCCTAGAGGGGGCGCAGCCCCCCTCTATATATAGTTGAGGTTTGGGGCTGCCCAAGACATGAGAACGTCTCTCTTTCGGCGCAGCCATACCCCCTCCCTCCTCCTCCTCTCCCGCGGTGCTTGGCGAAGCCCTGCGGGATTGCCACGCTCCTTCATCACCACCACACCGTCGTGCTGCTGCTGGATGGAGTCTTCCCCAACCTCTCCCTCTCTCCTTGCTGGATCAAGGCGTGGGAGACGTCACCGGGCTGCACGTGTGTTGAACGCGGAGGCACCGTTCTTCTGTGCTTAGATCGGAATCAACCGCGATCTGAATCGCTACGAATACGACTCCCTCATCCGCGTTCTTGCAACGCTTCCGCGTCGCGATCTACAATGGTATGTAGATGCACTCTCCTTCCCCTCGTTGCTAGATTACTCCATAGATTGATCTTGGTGATGCGTAGAAAATTTTGAATTTTTGCTACGTTCCCCAACAGAGTGGTCGGTTGACCGTTGTCCAGTCCGTCCTGTGCGCTATGCCAATCCACTCTATGATGGCTCTCGACTTACCTCCCAAGATTATTGCGGCAATGAACAAAATCTGTAGAGGTTTTCTCTGGTGTGCTAAGTCTGAAGCTAATGGTGGCCAGTGCAAGGTTGCGTGGGAGCAGGTGTGCTCGCCAAAGTGGGCAGGGGGTCTTGGTATCCCGAACTTGAGATGGTTGAACAAGGCAGTGCAGTCTCGTTGGCCGTGGCTTCAAAGATCTGACCCTTCTAGGCCTTGGGCTGAATTCAAAATTAAGGTTCCGGTTGAGGCCATGCAACTCTTCCGTGCTGTAGGCAGATCTACTGTGGGGGATGGCAGCTTGACTCTCTTCTGGGAGGATCGCTGGTTGATTGGATTCCGGGTTCAGGAGATCGCTCCCAATCTGTATAACATGGTGGACAAGGGCACACGGGCTTTGCGCACGGTTCAGCATGCCCTTTTGGAGGGCTCGTGGGCTACGGATCTTGGGCCTGAGCTTACGGAACGTGCGCTCATGGAGTATCTGGATCTCTGGTCCTGTGTCCAGCCGATCCAGCTCCGGCCAGGAGTTTGTGACACTATCTATTGGAGCTGGGAAAGAAGCGGCCAACACTCAACGCGATCGGCTTATGATGCCAAATTTTGGGGACGTGAGACTATTCCAACGGCTGATTTCACGTGGAACTCTGGCGCGCCACTCTGTTGTCGCTTCTTCGCTTGGTTGGCTCTCAAGAACAGGTGCTGTACCTCTGACAGATTGGCGAGGCGCGGGCTAGATCACCAGGAGGCCTGCCCATTTTGTGACCAAGCGGAGGAATCAATTGACCATATCCTGCTTGACTGCGTTTTGCGCGGGAAATCTGGTCCGGTGTGTGCCGGGCCTTGGGTAGGCCTGATTGGGCGCCGGCATTGGGGACCTCGCTCCAGGTTTGGTGCTCTGACAAGACTGGAATCAAGGCGGCCAAGAAGGACATCCAGACTCTTTTCCTTCGGGTGATG
This sequence comes from Aegilops tauschii subsp. strangulata, assembly GCF_002575655.3. Lineage (NCBI taxonomy): Eukaryota > Viridiplantae > Streptophyta > Magnoliopsida > Poales > Poaceae > Aegilops > Aegilops tauschii. The sequence goes on from NC_053039.3 coordinate 496,660,809, forward strand.
TGGGAACTCTGGAAGCACAGAAATGCTATTGTCTTTGATGGCGCAACTCCCTCCCCACAGCATGTATTTCAGCGTGTTAGAGATGAAGGGCGGACTTGGAAGACGGCCGGGCTCTTCAAATGCAACACTTCGGCGTTCTTCGTAGCGTTATCTAGGTGGGCGGATGGGAGGAGTTAGCTGTGTTGAGTGGGTGCAGTGGATGCAGTGGTTGCTGTCTTTGAAGCGATGTAAATATCGGATGGTTGTTTGAGGGCTCTTTACCCCTCCTTCTTCTTTAATATATAGTACGCACACTCGTGCGTATTCGAGAAAAAAAGAGATCAAAGATGGGTAAAACCCAATCCGATGTTTGTTAAATTAAATATTGATGCTTCCTTCTTTGTAGATGAGGGGTTGATGCTTCGAAGGCAGTCATCAGAGACGTGAAGGGTAATTTTCTGACAGCCCAATGCAAATATATTATATCACATCTAGATGTTATATAGACAGACTCAATTTTATTACTATAAATTATAACTAGCTGCACATGAGCCGCTTGGTTATCTCACATCTAAGTTTTTTTTTCTGTTTTTCTCTACTCCTAATGTCTCAGTTGGTATAGTCTCCGTTTCGGGTTTATTTTCGTCCCACCACTTTCGTCCGGTTTTTTTTCGTCCGTTTTTTTTGCAGGTTTTTTTTCGTCACCTCCCCAGCCCACCTCACCCCACCCCACGCACGCACCCAAGAAAACCTCCCCGCATGAGGAACGTCGTTCCCATCGATCCCATCTATCGTTGCCGCCGCCGCCTCTGCAAGGCAGGGCTGTTTGAATCCCGCAGCCGCCGAACTCCGGGAGATGCCGTCGCCGCCTCTCCAGGGCAGGGCGGTTTCAGTCACTGCCGCCGAACTCCGAAAGACGCCGCCGCCGCCAAACTCCATGACCCATGGCTGCCACACATCTTCCTCCACGCACGGCCGCACCCCCACCCCTTTTTCTTCCCTCCCTCCGGCCTTCATCTCTACCCGTCCCACTCCTCGGCCTTCAATGGTGATCCGCTGCCTCCCGCTCCTCGTGCTCCGATCTGACAACTGATTCACCGCCGCGCCTCGGATACAGGCGATCGGCGGTGATCTGAGACCAACGAGTCGGCACCACATCCCTGGTATTTCCCTTCCCCATCCGCCAACCCTCTACCCTCCCCCTCTACAAAGGCCCGTGCGGCCCTGTCCGTCCGACCTCGACGGACACGACCAGGCAGACGCGGCCATCATGGATCACGAGAACGCCGGCGCCACCGGCGCCTTGGATGCATCGCCCGTCACCACCACGATGGCACCTCGCTGCTGCCGCTCGGCATGGATGGCCGCCCCAAGACATGGATAAGCTCTCGTGATCCCCACCCCACCCCTCTCATCCCTTGAATCCGTATCCTCTGCTCGTGCTCTCCTGTTCCTCCTGAAACGACGAGGGGTAGTGCCGGCCGTGGCTCAGCAGGATAGCATAATTAAGCTTGCCCTTTTTCTTTTGTGTTTGAATCAGATTTGCTGGTTCTCAGTTTTACATGCACGTACCAATCTTTCTTCTGTATGCAGGTTACACACCTGATGATTTTTACAACCTCTTCTGCAGATCTTCAGAACACCGAGGGAAATATTGGCTTGGAACGATCTTGGGTTGGCAGGGCGGCAAGACCAGGTGGCAAATGTGGTGCACGAGTCAACCTCACATCATACTGTGGTGTCTAGGATGGGCGTGGTGTAACATGACGCTTTCTAGAAGCATGTTATCGAACATCTCCACAGAATCCCGAGTTTGCCTAATTCCCAAAGCATGTTATCATAAGGATGAGTACGGAGGACAACTCTCTCAATTCCCAAAGCACTAATCTTGTCCTAATTGCTCATATATTGAATCACTTTTCGCTGCAAATATGTTTTCTGTTTGGCTAGAAGATGCTTGGAGGCTAAGGACAAAGAGGATCTGACGTTCATGTTTTTGGGAGGCAATAAGTACTTTGTGCACTTTGGCTGTGGATATGGGTACACATTCTTGATGTCTCGATGAATTGGAGAACAGATGTAATGGTACGTGCTCTATGCAAGAACATGAGAACAATCCTCCAAATTGAACTACGTGATGGGAGAGTAGTTAGGAAACTTTGTTCGTGTACGGGTTGCTTTTCCTGTATATAGCGGGCACTGGAAATTTCAGTTGCGATGATAGCAAGGATCAAGGAAAAGAGAACAAGGGTGGGGCTTAAACTTCAGTACGAGTGCTTGCCGTGGTTCTGCTATGCATGTGGCTACATCGGGCATCAGGTCATGTCTTGTGCGCGTAAGTTCAAGTGGTGAACCTGTATGCTGACGACTGCGATGCTTACCACCGAGGAAGTTCGTGCAGCAAGCAGGAAGTAAGACCTGAATTTAACTAGATGACCCACAATATCTAGCAACTCAAACCATTGTGTCACATTAGAGTAATTTTTAATACAGTCATATAGCTATCCATGCTGACATGCTGTATTATTATTTTCATTGGAGGTTAATTAAGTATTTCTTTTTCAGGCACCTTGGACAAATTTTGGAAAGAGGAGCACGACTCAGAGGTATGAGCCCCAGCAAGGGCCATCACAACTGCGCTGACAAGCAAGTGTAAGTTGGTGATGGTGCCACCCTGTCAGAGTTCGGAGACTACCCTTGGAAGCACAAATTGGACAAAGTGCCTTGTGCCACTGGTGTTTCAACACCAGGGATGTGATTTTTCTCTATAGTTTGCAGTACATTAGACAATTTTGTATGCTATTCAGTAATTAATGCTAAAGTTTATTCCTACAGCTTGTACATGAACAGGTCCCTGTTTACCGATGGCGAAAACTCATCCTTGATCCAGCTTACTCCTGCAAATGTTGACCAACAGACAATTCTCTTCATGCCTTATTCATAACATCAAATTTCTCAACCTGATGGCATCTGTCAAGGATCTCTAAAGCCGATGGATTAAACTTGTGTTTTTCTCGTGTGTTCAGTAATCAGTATACATGGTTATCTTCGTAGGCTAATTTCACTTTTGATGAACTGATGATAAAGCGACAATGGAATCAGAAGGTGAGCTAAAAATAATCTTGTTATCTATTGTTGTTGCAAATTTTCCAGTATGTGTGTATCTATATCATAAAAAAGGAAGCAAGTTTATACCATGATTATAATGTCCTACTGATGTGCTTATTGTATCGATGAAACATCTCGAATGTATTTCTTTTTACAAATCTAATTACTTGGATTCTTTTTTTCTTTCGTTTTATATTTAACATTAAAGTTTGCTTTTCTATCTTTTCTGATTCACAAATTACGGTCATGCCAATGGAAATGATGAATACACTTCTATAGTTGGTCGTAAAACCAGTCGAGCATCTGGCCAAACCCATTTGCGATGCAGGCCCAAAAAACTTCATCATTCATTCTGCAAGCTGCCTAAAGAAAAAACAGCACCACTGAAACATACAGTATGACTTAAAGGTAGCAATAAAAAAACCATCTCTGGTTCATTAATTGGTTCGGATAATCAAATTATTCAATTGAAACATGTGAGAAACTATTATAAAAAGAATCTGGATGCATCATATTAAAACTGGAATAGGGGCAGCGGCATCGGTCGTAATGACCATCTGCTGGAAGGCGATGCGGTTGGCGAGAATTTGCTTAGCTCTTTCGATGACGCCACACGGGCATTCGTGAATTCCGAGTAAGCCGCGACCCGGTTTGACAGGGTGAGGGATGCGGGAGTGGTTGACAATGAGGTGGCCCTGTCTATATGATTTTGGATTATATATTATGATGCTGAAAAGGACGTTATTGGTGCCCATTAAATAACAGTATGAAATAACCCTGCATATATTTGTTGGTTTTTAATTTAAGTCTTTCAACTCAACTGAAATTATTATTTGTACTCCCTCCGTTCCTAAATATAAGTCTTCCTAGAGACTCCAATGTGAACTACATACGGAGCAAAATGAATGAATCTACACTTTAAAATATGTCTATATACATCTGTATGTAGTCCTTATTGAACTTTCAAAAAAGACTTATATTTAGGAATAGAGGGAGTACAACATTTACTAACTTTTGTCTCCTATTGGCTATCTGGAACGATTGTGGGTATTAATGAAGAAGTCCTCGTTAGGTGGACTAGCTTAAAATGGAGAAGTATGTTGGTATTTTCGGTTGATTGTTTTAAGCATTTAAGCTCGTAGCAACTTGTAACGTCAATATCTTCGGGATGCCTTGTAATATTTTAGAAAACTATATATTTTTTCCAGCATGATGTGATCCGACCTGATCTAGCGTGCTGCCCTGAGACGTCCTGACCCCATTACTTCTCACATATGGCGGTTTTCAGATAGCGTAGACACATGGAGAAAATTTGGAGATCCGATTCTCTCTCCCTCCCTCCCTCCCCCCCCCCCCTCTCTTAGTTGCTAATAGAATAATGAACAATCGATAAGACTAATATTATAGACCTCCTCCTCCTTAATCCTACCATGTATTATTCGAATTTTGTGCTAATACAGAAAAAAGTATGTTGTAAACTTGTGAGTCGTGAGCAATATTCTCTGGGCAAGTTTTAACCTGCTTATTCACAATTGATGCTGCATGTCAATCGCCCTTTCACCCTTATTTTTGATTTTAATGTCTTAGTGTATGTATAATTAGGGTTTTTCTCCGGTTGGTATTTGAATAGGAGTTGGTCGCTTCCCTTTACATCATAGTTCATAGTACAACACACACATTTCCTTTTGAGTCTTATGTGAATTTAATTTTGAGCCGATACACCAAATCTGAAGTTACATAATTCTAACAAAACTAAAAATTACTATAAAAATATAAATAAATGCCAATAAATTTTTAATCAACAAATGTTATCAAAGATTGATGTATCTACCTCTCCCAAGATAGCTGGGAGTAGCATGTTCTAGAAGATGTGTTTTGCTGCTGCAGTTTCTAAATGGTAAATTGTATGGTTTCAAGTGCCTAAGTTCATATGCAATAGTTTGCCAGCCAATTGCACATTGCAATGAAGTTTCTGGTTGTAACTTCTTGGAACATTTTTTAAAAGGGAACAAAATCATCCATGTGTTAATTTTAATTAATGGAGAATAGCAATGCACACGCTTTCACGAGACAATCGATCTTAAGCATAAAAAAATTCAAGTGTTATTATCATTTGTAATGCAATGCACAATAAAAAGGTTAATGTTTGTGTACCACCTTTATTTTGTGCATCAGATATGATAACCCTTTTGTGTATAGGGTAGAGTTACATTTTATTATCGAAATACATTGCAAGCGAAGTACATTACAATTATTTTGGCTATATTTTCTATCTATATGAAATTTTACATGCAACCAATACAAACTATGAAAAGCCCGTGGCAATGCACGGGCAGTCTACTAGTTTATTGTAGTGACAAAATAATCTAACAGGCTAAGTGTGCTGACCAAGAATTGAACTCGGGACCAAGTGCGGGATAACAAGAGCACCTACCACTACATCCAAAGCCACTATGAGATTGATAGAACAGAAAACATTTAAAAACATAATACAGCATTCAGATTAGAAGACATGTTCGAAACTTTTGAAACCTTTTTTATATATTGTGATTTTTTAAATGACGTATATTTTCAAAAACACAAACAATTTAAAATTTCGAAAATTATTTTTCAAATGTGAACAAACATTATAATTTTGATTTCGTTTTTGAAAAATAAAAACAAAATTCGGTATCCTAAATAATTTCTTTGCAAACAAAATTTGAAACATGGACAATTTTCAAAAATCCACGAAGAGTTTTTAGAGTGTGGACACTTTTGAAGATTGGAAACATTTTGTAAAAAACGCGAATAAATTTATTCGCTTTTAATTTAATAATAAATTTTAATATTTTTGGCACCATTTAGAAAATGTTCAAAATAACGTTTTGTGATGTTTAAAAAATGTATTATATAATTGGAAAAATTGGAACGTTCAAAGAAATGTTCGTGACAAGTTTTTAAAAGAAACTTCACGCATTTTTAAAAAACATGACATTTTCTAGAATTTTCTTATGCAATGCAAATAAAATGTTTACATAAGTTTTTTTAAAAAGTTTCATGCCATTTAGGAAAACGATCGGTAGGTATTTGAAAAATGTTTACCGTATGTTCTAAAAAATGCTTAGGCCTATATTCGAAAAAGAACATTCATCATGTATTTTACAAAAAAATTCAATGTTTGTTAAAAAAATGTTCCCCGTGCATACAAAAAAATATACAGTGTGTATTACAAAATTGGACACATGTTTGAAAAAATTACAACTATGTAGGGGCACTGGGTTCGGAACGAATTGCGTGCTGAGAGGGGACATGCAACTATGTTAGGCATGAGTTGCATGTTTGGCTTGGAAATGCAACCGGGTCGGGCGGGTTTACATTTTGGGGTTGGACATGGAACTAGAGGTCGGAGCAAGTTGCGTGTTAAAAAACAAAGCACAAGCCTAGTTGCGAGTCAAAGGGTGGGCTTGCAACTAGGAGAACTACGAGCTGGGTTACGAGTTGAGGATAGACTTACAACTGCGACAACTACAAACTATGAGACCAGTTGCAAGTCAAGGGTCTGACTTGCAACAGGGATAAAACAAATTACGGTCCTAGTTGCGAGTCAAGGATGGACTTGCAACTAGGACAAAAGACAAAAATACAAGCCCAGTTGCGAGTCAAGGGTGGGCTTGCGACTGGGATAAAAAAACTATCGGCGTAGTTGCAAGTCGAGGGTGTACTTGCAACTAAGACAAACTATATAAAACTACGATACGAGTTACGAGTTGAGGTTGGACTTGCAACTGAGATGAAAGACAAAACACATCCCAGTTGCGAGTTGAGGGTAGACTTGCAACTCGGACATCAACAAACTATGGGACTAGTTGCGAGTCAAGGGTGGACTGGCAACTGGGACAACTACGAAACTACAAGCCCGATTGTGAGTCAAGGGTCGACTTGCAACTAGGATGACAAACTACAGTCCCAGTTGCGAGTCAATGGTGGACTTGCAAATGAGATGAAAGACAAAACATAGGCCCAATTGCGGATCAAAAGGTGGGCTTGCAACTCGGAGGGTGGGCTTGCACATCGGACAACTACGAGCCCAATTACGAGTCAAGGGTGGATTTGCAATTGGGACAACTACGAAGCAACTAATCCAGTTGCGAGTTAAGGGTCGACTTGCAACTGGGATGAAATAAGCTATGAGCCATTTGCAATCAAAAGGTAGACTTGCAACCGGGATGAAAGCAAAACACATGCTCTAGTTGTGAGTAGAGGGTGGGCTTGCAACTTGGACAACTACGAGCCCAGCTGTGAGTCGAGAGGGACTGGCACCTGTGACAACTACAAAACTACGAGCCAGTTGTGAGTCAAGTGTCGATTTGCAACTGGAATGAAACAAGCTATGTGCCCAGTTGCGAGTCAAGGATGGACTTGCAACTGGGATGAAAAAACAAAAACACATTTGCGGGTCGAGGGTGGGCTTGCAAGTTTGACAACTACGAGCCCGGTTGCGAGTCGAGGGTGGACTTGCAACTGGGACAACTACAAAACTACAAGGCCAGTTGCGAGTCAAGGGTCGACTTGCAACTAGGATGAGAAAAACTACACGCCTAGTTGCGTGTCAATGATGGACTTGCAACTGGGATGAAAAACAAAAGCACATGCTCCGGTTGCGAGTCGAGGGTGGGCTTGCAACTGAGAAAACTACGAGCCCGGTTGCGAGTCAAGGATGGACTTGCAACTGGGACAACTACAACTCTACGTGCTCGGTGGCGAGTTAAGGGTCGACTTGCAACTGGGATGAAACAAGCTATGAGCTACTTGCAATCAAAAGGTAGACTTGCAACTGTGATGAAAAACAAAACACATGCTCTAGTTGTGAGTAGAGAGCGGGCTTACAACTTGGACAACTACGAACCCAGTTGTGAGTCGATCGATGGGGACTTTCACCTAGGACAAGTACGAAAACTACGAGCCAGTTGCGATTCAAGGGTCGACTTGCAATTGGGATGAAGCAAGCTATGGGCCCAGTTGCGAGTCAAGCGTGGATTTACAACCGGGATAAAAACAAAAACACATGCTCCAGTTGCGGGTCGAGGGTGGGCTTGCAAGTCTGACAATTACGAGCCCAGTTGCTAGTCGATGATGGACTTGCACCTAGGGCAACTATGAAACTACGAGCCCAGTGAATAATCGGGGTCAAAGATCGGTCAGTGAAAAGATGGGGGATAAGCTTCATAGTCGAGCCCCCCAAGCGACAACATATATAGGCCCATGTAAAAAAATGCAAGAACATGGCGACACAAAACAAACGGGACAAAGAGGACGCACGACAAAAAAACAAGCTGACATGGGCATACATGATCGAGTTTGTGCGAACATTAAATCAAACAAATCAGACAATTATAGACCTAGATGAGCTAAAACTTATCTAGATTAGATTTAGTAAATCTGAAAATAAAAAATATAGTTACACTCCTCTCTAGCTACACTGTCAAGTCAAAAATAAAAAGGAAACAAGGAATAAAAAGACACATGCCGTTTCACAAAAAAGCTAAGCCCACCAAAAAAAACCAATACATAAAACATAATAACGGCCCACTAAAAAAATGTCATATCGGGTCTCGCTGCTTCACGAGGGACAAACAGAAAACACAACGCAAGGACAATGAGCATGACACAGAAGCACGTGTATCTACCGGTATATGAGTTAGATGAAACATTGTTAACTCTCATTTAGATAATAATTGGGAAACCAATCCGAAACGGGACCTTAGACAGCGTCGCGAAAACGGCCCAACAAAAGAAACATGCGCGAACAGGTCGACAAGAAGACACCAAACACATGACGCGACACAAAGCGCGCGTGACAAAATAACCTGCAGTCACGATTTGCACAACATTTAAAGCGAACATATGACAGGGTGGAAACAAGTTCGTGAATTTTAAGCGAATAAATGAAGAATAAAAGGAAAAATAAAAAATGGAAAAGGTGAAAAATAGAAATTTAAATAAAAAATCATGAATTTAAAGTAGTTCATAATTTAAAACAAATAATGAATAGAAAAAATAAAACAAAAAATAAAACGGAAAAAACAAATACTAGGAGTCAAATGGGATATGGGAGTGTAGAAAAATGAGAGGAACGACTGAGTGTAGCACTGACTTTTGAAAAGAAATAGAAAAAGGCAATCGAACATTGCACTAGCAAATGGCTTCAGAGCATCTCCAACAGCCGCGCTAAACAAGCACCGCGCCGCAAATTTGCCCATTTTAGCGCGCACGCAATCGGTAGAGGGGCTCCAGCAGGCGCGCAATAACCGCGCGCGCGGCATATAGAGTTGGGCGCGCGGTCCGAATCGCCTTTGGGGCGCGCGCTTCCACGCGCGGCACACATGAGCGCTCGCGCCACACTCTCTCCACCACGCCACCTTTGCCCCGCACGCGCCGGCGCCGGCGAATTGACCCGATGGACGCACGCGCCGGCACCCCCCTCACCCCTTCCTACAACCGCGACCCCTCCACCGCCGCCGCCGCAAACCCTAGCGCGGGGAGCATTGGCCTCGCCTCCGCCGGAGCTCCTCCGAGCATCGGCCTCGCGCGCGGCCTCTTCATGCCGCTGCGGATGACCTCAGCGGCGGGTGGCGTCGCGCCGGCGCCCGCCGTGAAGCCACGTGCCCCCCCCTCGAATCTCCCAAATGCGGCGCGGCCGACGAAGGGCAAGACATCCGCGAAGAAGAACAAGGCGGCGGACGGCTCCGGCACCTCAAAGGCGTCAAGGAAGAAGCTTGCAGGGCGTGATGGGCGCGGCGGCTACCGAAGCGCCGGCGAGCTCACTTGTTGAGCCGGCCGCCGACGCGCACAATGTGTTCGAGGAAATGCCCCAAAGGTAGAAAATTTCCCCAACTTTATTTTTTTGTTGTTATTTTTTGAATGCATACATATAGATAGCTTATTTGCATTGTTCTATATACTTTGTAGTCTCAATGATGATGCATACATGTCAACTATGGGTGTTGGCTCCAACAATTCGCATTGGTCTCAAACCAATGACATGCATTTCGATGACCATGAGTTCAAGGTGGACGAGGATGGTGAGGGCATTGTCGACGCAACGAATGGAAGAGCAGGCAATTACACCAACGCTGAAGACATCTTACTATGCAATACTTGGTTGCAAGTGTCGAGGGATCCATCCATTGGAGGTGATCAAAGTAGAGATGCTTATTGGCTTCGGATGAAGGAACACTTTGATGTTCGCAACGTGAGTGGAATTGACCGCTCCGATCAATCTCTTCGGTCCCGGTGGTCGACAATCAACAAGGATTGTCAAAAGTGGGCGGCCGCACAAAAGGCGGTTGACAAGTTGAACCCAAGTGGCACTAATGAGGACGATAGAGTAAGTGTCATTTCATCCATGTTCATCATGCTTGTTGTTGGTGTTTGAGTGCTAACTTGTTTTGTTTTCATCATGTAGTACAATATTGCACAAAACTTGTTCAAAGGAGAGGAGAAGAGGACCAAGAAGGGGAAGATCAAGAAAGGAAGGCCATTTACTTTGCCTCGTTGCTATGACGTGTTGAAGGATGATGAGAAATGGAAGAAGCGTGATGATATAGATGATTTGGATTTGAGCAACAAATGCAAGCGAACAATTGAGTTGGATGATGATGAGGAGGGAGATGCATCAAGTGATGACGGCAAGAGAAGCCCCACACCCAACTCGGTTTCATACTCGAAGCCAAAACGACCGGATGGAACCAAGAAGCACGCAAAAGAAAAGAAGAAGAGGAAAGGAGATGATGAGCTCAAAAATGCTATGGAAGCTATTGTGAAGGCAAGAAAAGAAGCCAACGAGGTGAGGAAAATGGCAAGGAACCAAGATGTCGTGGCCGAGGAGAGGAGATTGGCGGCCGGGGAGAGGAGATTGGCGGCCGAGGAGAGGAGGGTGGCGGCCGAGGAGAGGAAGATGGCTTTGGAGGAGAGGAAGGTGAGCATGGAGGAGCGATCTAGATTGTTGGATTGGGAGAAGCACTTGTTCTTCATGGACACATCTATCCTCAATGAGGCGCAAAAGGAGTATGTCAATCTTGCCCGTGAAGAAGTCTTGATCCAAAAAAGAGCCATGATTCGCGCCATGGGTAGCGGTGGCCTTGGCGCCATGGGTGGCGGTGGCCTTGGCGCCATGGGTGGCGGTGGCCTTGGCGCCATGGGATGCATGGGTAGCTTCGGAGCTACCATGGGCGGCATGGGTTCCATGGGTGGCTTTGGAGCTACCATGGAGACCATGAGAGGCATGGGTGGCTTTGGAGCACCTCCCGGCGCCATGGCCGGCATGGGAGACATGAGTTTTGTGTCTCTCATGGGAGGCATGGGTGCACCTCCGGCCGCCATGGGCAGAATGTCTTCCTTTGTGCTTCACACACCTTCCCATGAAGATGTCGTTGAAGATCTTGCCAACACCGTCCGAGCTTCACGTGATGCGGTGCGCGACAATGATGATGAGGAGGAGGAAGAATCGTCTTCGGAGGAGTCGGATGAATCGGAGGAAGATGAGGACGAAGACGAGGACGAGGCTTGATTGTTGATCATGATGTGTCTTTCGTTTGTGTCATGAACTTGGTTTGTATTTTGAACTTGGTTGGATGAACTTGTGGGCATGAATTTGAACTTGTGGGCATGAACTTTTATTCATCAACTTGTTTGTGTGAAATTATATTATGCCATGTTCATTGCATTTTGAATGTTTGAAATTCATTTTGTGTCCAAAATGCAACATATGGCATATGCTCCGGCGAGTCGCGCGCGCTGCATTTTTACGCGCTGCTGGAGCTACGCGCGCGCTGCATTTTAGCGCGGCTACTGGAGCCAGCGCTGCCCGCCGCGCCAAACCAGATGATGGGCACGCGGCAAAGTAGTTTTTAGCGCGCGGCGCGTTGGGCGGCTTTGGAGATGCTCTCAGGAGCATAGGCTTGTGAAAAGCAACAACGGACCAACCTCGACCAGTAACGAGCCGGACACAGGCAGCGCACGAGACAACGCGTCGCGTGCTAGCGCAACAGCCAGACCGTTGTGTTTTGCACGAATATTAAAGACACATGATCCAATGACTCTTGACTTAGATGTGAGATAGCTATTTCACATCTAAATGTGAAATAGCAAACCCGAATAAAATTTGTAACATTTGGACCGATGAGTCTCCGGGCTGTCTTGTTTTCAAACTGTTGGACGATGTAATTCGGTTTGAGATCAATAAAGCTACTCATGATGCCCTTCCTTAAAAATAAACTTTCTTTTATAAGTCTCTACCTAATATTAAAGGGAGGATCGTTTCTCCAATTATTTTGGTTTACCGTGGGACCCAGATTATTTTCGTCCGTCGTCGTTTTTCGTTCGTCCAACGCACGGAGCCGAGCCGCAATGGGCCGGCCCATTAGCGTATGCTGTGCCAACAGGTCATGCCAGTGAAAATAGCCAAAGCGAAAAAATAAAGCGCCACGAGGGATTGGACCCAGGAGCTCACGCTGGACGGACCAGAATGCTAGCCACTAGACTAAACAAGACATTGTGTTTAAATTACAGCACGACATATTAAATTAGCAAACAGCCCGCCAGATACTAAGAGCAAAGAAAAATATATATTTTTGGAAAAAGTAAATATATTTTAGAACACGAATATTTTTGCAAATTTCTAAACAATATTTTTAGCTCGAACATTCAAAAAGAAAAAATTCCCCCTTTTATTTTTTCCTGAAACCTGAACATTTTCTAAAACGCCTTTTGTTCCCCGCGAAGGAAAAACGTCTCAGGTGTCTCGCTCGGCCTCGGCCTGCGTTGTGGCCCAGTGAATCTTGCCCAAGGCAGGCTAGGCGACCAATGTTTGTGTCTAGGCGAAGGTTGTTTTGTTTTTTTAATAGTCCCAGCTTGGTTTCTTACAGATAATCCTTCCGGTTGATATACTTTTTTGAGTTTTTAGGTATGAAAGACTTGGGAATCAATAAGCCAAAGGTAAGGAGCGACGTGACAAAATAATAAAGGAGAGAAATTTAGTTGAGATAACTGCATGTCAAACGACATGAGACCTCACAAAGGAATGAAATAACTAGGAGAGAGAAAGAAATAAAAAGGAATCTTCCATCGCGTCTTCATGTACGACTAGCCTCGCTTGGCCAAGTCATAATGCATGGGAGATTCATGGGAGAACTCCAACTAAGGTTTCACGGTCTATTTAACATAAACTACTCAATTTATATGATAACACAAACATATATTAGGGTAGTGCTTTTCCCTATTATATTGGCCGGGTATAAAAACATCTTTGTTCAACGCTCTTGATCTCGCTGGACACGTAGGGGGCTAAACAATCCAGCTATTGGACCTGGCCAACCTTGGTTAGTGACAACTGGTACCGCGACCGCCGGCAACGAGGACGATAAAGAGGATAAGCGAAAGCATGGGTCTGATGTCATATTGAAATGGAGGATGTGTACCTGAATGTGAGGTATTAGTCATGTTTATTATGTTAGGGGCATAAGGGTGAAGACTTTAGCCATGTTCAGTGGGTAAAGCGTGTGGGGGCTGTTTTCTCCCGTTGCAACGCACGGGTATGTTTGCCAGTCCTATATAAGTGCACGAACAAAGAGTCGTTTTCCGTTTGTTTTCAAATTTTCCGTGATGCATATTACCCCTTGCATTAACATGTGTTGAAAAAAGTGAAAACATTATCACTAGTAAATAATTTTGGCACTGCCATGAGACATGAACCTAAAATTTTGCCATGATCTATAAATTCAAAATTTTCATGGTCAATTACTAAATTTACAATGATTAATGTTTTTTCATGCATAGCTAATGAAATTTGCCATGAATCGCAAACTTAATTTGCCATGGTCATTTACTAAAATTTCCCATCGTCTTGGCAATTAAAAAATAAAATTTTCCATGGCAATACATCAAACTGAAAATTGCCATGATCAATGAAATAAATTTGCCATGGGTAATGAATGAGAAACTAAAATTTGCCATGATCTATGTACTAAATTTGCCATGGTCAATTATTACCATAATCATGAATAAAATTTGCCATGATTCATTAACTAAATTAGCCATCATTCGTTAACTAAATTTGCCATGGTTGTTTGCTAATAATTACCATCGTATTGGCAATAAAAGTAAATTTGCCATGGCAATATAAATGAATTTCTCATACTACAAAGTAAAAATTGCTATGTTCCTAAACGAATCATGTTATGCGGATAAAAACATATAATTATTGTGTGTTTATACAAAAACAAGTTTCAAAGTTTGCAATGATGTATGAGGCACACTTCTCATAGAAAAAAGTTGTCGTGCTACAAAGAAAAAATGCCATTGTTTGTACGAATTTGTCCAAATATAAATTGTCGTGGTCGCAGAAATTTGCCATGGTCTACAGACAAAAAAAATGGAACTAAAATTATCCATGATATATAAACTAAATTTTCCATGGTTAATTACTAAACTTACCATGATCAAGTGGAAATTCTAGTTTCCATGGTTAATTAGTGAGAAACTACAATTTGCCATGATCTATGAACTAAATTTACCATGGTCAATTTATAAAAATTACTATGATCAACGAAAATAAATTTGCCATGATTCGTTAACTAAATTTGCCATCATTCGTTCACTAAATTTGCCATCATTCATTAACTAAATTTGCCATGGCTGTTTGCTAATAATTGCAATCATCTTGGCAATAAAAGTAAATTTGCCATGGCAATAAAATCAATGCTACAGCGTAAAAATTGCCATGTCACGAAGATACAAAAATCGTACAATTATTGTGTGATTATACAAAAAAAAGTTTGTCGTGCTACGGAAAAAATTGCCATGGCAAAAGTTGCCATGTGACAAAAAAGTACCAATGTGACTATTATCATGATTTGCAAAAGATATGGAAAAAAACTATATTGTTATCTTTGTAAAGTTGCCATGATTTATGAAGATAACAATTGTCTAAATTTGCCATGCGACAAAAAAGTAGAAACATTTATGGAAGTTGCCATAATTTAGGAAAAAATTATCCTGACATTTCCATGTGACATTATTAAAAAGAAATCTTAAAACATTTGCCATGTGAGCATTGCATAGTTCCAATAAGAATTTGCCATGTGACATGAGCACTAGTCAGCATGAGCACTTTCCAAGGTGTGTTTTCCCAGGGGAAAAAATGTACGCGAAATGCCATGGGACATATTGTTGTGCTAATAATCAAGAATTTATTGAGTATACTTGAAACTACCAAAAAAACATATGGACAGGACGCTTGCGATCGTAAACCATACAAAAAAAAATGCCGAAATAGCTATAGAAATAAGTACTGATATAATTTGCCATGTGTTATTTTTAGCATGAACAAATACTAGGGTGGAAATGACAACTAAGGATGGACACTAAAAAATTGCATATCAAAATGCATCTACCCATTCTGGGCACTTGCCGACAAGAACGAGTAGCCTTTTTGCTTAGCTAGTGAATCGATCAAGATGTTGTGGAATCTGTGCAAAGAAACAGAAATCCTAGTTCACCTCCTGGTTGTGCATCAAGATCAAGATCCTGCGGAATCACCATGGAATCAGCGGCTAGGTGTGACTCGTTCAAACGAGAGATTCTTACGGCGGCGGCGGTGAGCAAGGGGTTAACGTACCGGCCGGAGAGAGTGGCAAAGCCGTGAAAAGGTTTTGACCAAGCCACCGCCGCAAGGTGAACGGAATACCTGGCCATGGGTGACTCCCGGCGAGCAGTTCCCCTTCGGCACATCGCAGGAAAGAAGACGGCGTCCACGTCGACGAGCATCTCGGCTGCAAGCGGCAGGGCGTCGTCCACCTTCTGGTTGACCTCCACCACATGCCGACGCTGTCGACCAAACGACGCCTTCGCAAGTGCAGCAGGACGGCGCCGGCGAGGGAACCCCTCCCGGTCGATCTCCTGCTCGAGATAGTCGTGTGCACCGACGCCATAACCGTCGTCCGCTGCGCAGCCACCTGCAGGATCCTCCGCCGCGCCATCGTCGACCAGCTGGCCTTCCGCCGCCCCCTGGCGCTCCTGTCTACGACCGATCGCCGCGGCTTCGACCCCTCCCTCCTCCTCGGTGTTTCCTACCTGCCACGGCGACACATCCCTCGTGTGATCCCCACCCCAACTCCACCCCAGATCCACATCCGCCCGGGCACCCACAGCCTCCCGGACTCGTTCCAGCCCCGGACGTCTCGCGACGGCCTGCTCCTTCTCTACCGGTACCGGTCAGGTAACCTCCAGCTGCGCGTCTGCAACACCTTCACCGGAGACGTAACCTCTTTGCCCAAAATCGACTTGTCCTACGCGCCCGTTTTCCTCAGCGTCGGCGACGCCGGTGGCTCCTATGAGCTGCTCATCTCCGGCAGGGACCTGCGGTTTCAGACCTTCTCCTCCAAGCATGGCCAATGGGGCGTCATCCGCCAAGCACTACCAAAAGCCGAAACGGCTGTTTGTCTCCCGTCCCGCCGTCATCGGCCGCACCGTCTTCTGGCTCTGCCTCCTGAAAATCCATGGTTACGGGTACCGCCCGGACGGCATCGTCGCTCTGGACGTCGACGCGGCCGAGGCGACGACCATGAACCTCCCGCCAGGCTGCACCTCCATAACCACAGGGATCCTTCCTGACGAAGACAAGCACCTCCTCTTGGCCTCCGTGCGTGGCCGTCTGAGCTTGCTCGTCGCCGTGAGAGGTGGGATATCGATGTGGACCTTGACGCCGGCCTCGGTGCCTGAGTCCACGGCGACCTGGAAGTGGCGGCTGGTGATCGGTAGGGTGGAGTTTGAGAAGCAGGTGGATCTGGTCGGCTCGGCTCCTCGATATGTTATTGAGGGGTTCGGAGAGAGGAGCGGCACAGTTGTCGTGCGGGGCAGCAGCGAGCTCCTCCGGGTTGATATAGGAACAAAGGTCGTCACCAAGCTCCATAGCTCGCGAAATGCGTTGGTCAGGTACCCGTTTTTGTTCTGGCACGAGGAAGATTTGGTCTCTTTGCTTCAAGCCATCAAGTATTTCTGAACATTCATGTAGCTAGGTCATGCTCTGTCTATTCTATTATTTACTGCATTATTTGTACGTTATTATGGGTATATAGAGTGCTAATTGAGGTGATGGCCTTTTCTTTCGCAAACTGTGTAATTCGGGAACAGTGATATTCCAATTGTTGCCGAAACTGTGTAATGTTTTAATACCCAATTTTGCGCATTCATACAATGGCCTTTTCTTTCGCAAACTGAAACCCTCAAAGTGGGCTCTACTTTATTAATATCAACATCGCAAACAACTTAGTACAAAGAGGAATGTCCCTAAAGAAAAGGAAACTGCTTCAAAAGCCATTTTGAAATTACATCCAGATGCTTTACCACAAAGGATAGATCAACTAGAGGAAGATATGCATGAGAAAACCTTTTTTGCCGGAGGGTGAGCAAGCAGATTATTAATCCTTGGAATGTGCGTGACCTTGAAAGAGTTTAGGCCCAATGCAACATTGAATAAATCTACAAGTCACTACTGGAAAAACTGCATAAGCCGAGTACTGTTCTCGGTAACATTAAGGACACGGTAGAAATAGGCCTTTGCCGAGACACGGACATCGTCAACTGGGCAAAGCTTAAAAAAACTCTTAAACTAACTATATGCCGAGACCTAAACACATGACACCCAACAACAAGGGGCCACATGGCACGACCATTGGCGAATGACGGCTCTATGACGGTGGGTACCCTTAGCCGAGAGCCACTCGGCAAAGAGGATTTTATTTTTAATATAACTCATATAAAAGTAGCATATGCTCACACTAGTAGAAAACTGGGCTTTGGTCACAGAGCAATATTCACATTAGTCCCGGTTCAGTCACGAACCGGGACTAATGTGAGCATTGGTCCCGGTTCGTGCGGCCAGGGGCCTGCCGGGACTCGTGGGGGCATTGGTCCCGGTTCGTCCGGACCCTTTGGTCCCGGTTGGTGGGACAAACCGGGACCAATGGGCCACGCTCTTGGCCCACCACCCTTTAGTCCCGGTTCATAACACAAACCGGGACTAAAGGGCTGGTCCTAGTTGCGGCCAGTGTTTAGTCCCACCTCGCCAACCGAAGGGCGCTCACACCAGTTTATAAGCCCGTCCCTCTCTGCCTTGTTGAGCTTCTCTCAAAGTGAAAATAGATGCCCTTATACAGGGAATTTGACCTAAATTCACAGTAAATTTCTTTGAATTTCATAGAAATTTATTATGAATTTAGGTTGAATTTTCTCTATAGGCGCATCTATGTTCATTTTTTTATAGTAAATAAAAATAAATAAACCTTAATAAAATAAAATAAAATAAACTATAGTAACTAAAATAAATTAAATAAAAATAGCAGCAGTAAAATAAATAAAAATAAAATAATTAAAGTAAAATACATAAGTAATTAGAAATAAAATAAATAAGTTTTTTGTTGTAAGTAGAAACAAAACAAAACAAATAAAGCAAAAGAGAAAACAAAAAACAGAGAAAAAAAATTATGCCACCTACTGGGCCACCACGGCCTGAATACGACTTGAAACCCATCCGTGGGCCAGGATTCAGGCCCGCAGAAGGCCCAGTAGGCCCCACAGGCAAAGAGAACGGTTAGGCCCGAAAGCCTGCAGTTGACAGGAGCTCGAGAGGGTGGGCGCAGCAGCGCTTATAAACCACTCTCGAGCCCTCTCAACTAGCGAGGTGGGACTAAACTTTTGACGCGGGGCAGCACAAGGCCTTTGGTCCCGGTTGGTGCCACGAACCGGGACTAAAGGGGGCATTGGTCCCGGTTCGTGGCACCAACCGGGACCAAAGGCCTTTAGTCCCGGTTGGTGCCACGAACCGGGACCAAAGAGTTCCCTATATATACCCCATCGCCACAGCAGAGCACTCCACAGTGCTCTGTTTTTTCTGGCCGGCGAGGGGAGGGCATTTGGGTGCTCTAGCTCACCTCCTATGCACATGAGGTGTTCGATGAAATGTCTGAGCCACACTAGTTAATCTTTCTCCTCTCGAAACTCGACCTCCGAGCTCCATTTTCCCCGAGATTTGTCTAGGTTTAGCGGTCCGTCACGTCCCGTCCCCGTCTTCACCACCGTCGATCGCCCGCGCCGATCTCGTCGCCAGCACCACCGTGGTGAGCCTCTTGTTCTTATCTTCTTTCTGAAAGGAAAAAATTCTTACTTTAGATAGTTACTTGTCTAATTTTGTTACTTTTATTATTCCTTCTTATTACATAGTGCGATGGTTTTGGTATCCGCCCCCGTCGGCCCTCGTCCTGTCTATGATTCGGATGTGGTATATATTATCTTTTTATAACTATTTGGTTCATTTATTGTTTATGACAAATATACCGACCAACGTGACATAGATTTTATTTATCTAGGAGGTGGTTGAACCGGAAATTCTAACCGACCCTATTGTCAAGAGGTTAAATTTAGTTGAAGAAGAAAACAATTACTTGAAGGAAAAAATAAAAAAAATGAGGAGGAGAAGATGATATTGGAGTTGCATGTTGCGGATGTCGTCGATGATCACAAGATCAAGATGGATGCAATGCGCTTGAAGATTAGAAAGATTAGAAAATATGCCATTCATACCGAGGCTTGGTATCATTATGCCGTTGGATCAATTGTTACCTTGGTTGCGATTATGATTGCATTTGTTTTCGCATTGAAATGTTTTACATAGTTTCAATGTATGGTTTAATTAATTAGATGCTCTGGAGAGCTATATATATGTTGTTAGATGAGAACTATGTATGTACTTTGGTTTTAATGTGATGATGAACTTCTATTAATTTGGTCACTTAATTATCTATTAATGATGTTCTGTAATGGTTTTTGACACACTTAATTATATATAATGCACGCAGATGAACCGGCAATGGATGTACGGTGACAGACACACCTCCGAGTACATTAAGGGCGTGTATGATTTTCTCGAAGTGGCTGAGGCAAACAAGCAGAATGGTTTTATGTGTTGTCCATGCCCTATATGTGGGAATACGAAGTCTTAATCTGACCGGAAAATCCTTCACACCCACCTGCTTTACAAGGGTTTCATGCCACACTATAATGTTTGGACGAGGCATGGAGAAATAGGGGTTATGATGGAAGACGGCGAAGAAGAAGAGGACGATTACAACTATGTGCCCCCTGAATACGGTGATGCTGCAACGGGGGAAGCTGCTGAAGATCAAGAGGAACCGGACGATGTGCCCAATGATGCTGCAAGGGGGGAAGCTGCTGAAGATCAAGAGGATCCAGTGCCCGATGATGATGATCTCCGCCGGGTCATTGTCGATGCAAGGACGCAATGCGAAAGTCAAAAGGAGAAGCTGAAGTTCGATCGCATGTTAGAGGATCACAAAAAAGGGTTGTACCCCAATTGCGAAGATGGCAACACAAAGCTCGGTACCGTACTGGAATTGCTGCAGTGGAAGGCAGAGAATGATGTGCCTGACAAAGGATTTGAGAAGCTATTGAAAATATTGAAGAAGAAGCTTCCAAAGGATAACGAATTGCCCGACAGTACATACGCAGCAAAGAAGGTCGTATGCCCTCTAGGATTGGAGGTGCAGAAGATGCATGCATGCCCTAATGACTGCATCCTCTACCGCGGTGCGTACAAGGATCTGAACGCATGCCCGGTATGCGGTGCATTGCAGTATAAGATCAGACGAGATGACCCTGGTGATGTTGACGGTGAGCCCCCCAGGAAGAGGGTTCCTGCGAAGGTGATGTGGTATGCTCCTATAATACCACGGTTGAAATGTCTGTTCAGAAACGAAGAGCATGCCAAGTTGATGCGATGGCACAGTGAGGACCATAAGAAAGACAGGAAGTTGAGAGCACCCGCTGACGGGTCGCAGTGGAGAAAAATCGAGAGAAAGTACTGGGCTGAGTTTGCAGCTGACCCAAGGAACGTATGGTTTGGTTTAAGCGCGGATGGCATTAATCCTTTCGGGGAGCAGAGCAGCAATCACAGCACCTGGCCCGTGACTCTATGTATGTATAACCTTCCTCCTTGAATGTGCATGAAGCGAAAGTTCATTATGATGCCAGTTCTCATCCAAGGCCCTAAGCAACCCGGCAACGACATTGATGTGTACCTAAGGCCATTAGTTGAAGAACTTTTACAGCTGTGGAATGGAAATGGTGTACGTACGTGGGATGAGCACAAACAGGAGGAATTTAACCTGCACGCGTTGCTGTTTGTAACCATCAACGATTGGCCCGCTCTCAGTAACATTTCAGGACAGACAAACAAGGGATACCACGCATGCACGCACTGTTTAGATGACACTGAAAGTATATACCTGGACAAATGTAGGAAGAATGTGTACCTGGGCCATCGTCGATTTCTTCCGACCAACCATCAATGTCGAAAGAAAGGCAAGCATTTCAAAGGCGAGGCAGATCACCGGAAGAAGCCCGCCATGCGTACCGGTGATCACGTACTTGCTATGGTCAATGATTTACACGTAATCTTTGGAAAGGGTCCCGGCGGACTAGCTGTTCCGAATGACGCTGAGGGACACGCACCCATGTGGAAGAAGAAATCTATATTTTGGGACGTACCCTACTGGAAAGAGCTAGAGGTCCGCTCTTCAATCGACGTGATGCACGTGACGAAGAACCTTTGCGTGAACCTGCTAGGCTTCTTGGGCGTGTATGGGAAGACAAAAGATACACCTGAGGCACGGGAGGACCTGCAACGTTTGCACGAAAAAGACGGCATGCCTCCGAAGCAGTATGAAGGTCCTGCCAGCTACGCTCTTACGAAAGAAGAGAAAGAAATCTTCTTGGAATGCCTGCTCAGTATGAAGGTCCCGACTGGCTTCTCGTCGAATATAAAGGGAATAATAAATATGCCAGAGAAAAAGTTCCAGAACCTAAAGTCTCATGACTGCCACGTGATTATGACGCATCTGCTTCCGGTTGCATTGAGGGGGCTTCTACCGGAAAACGTCCGATTAGCCATTGTGAAGCTATGTGCATTCCTCAATGCAATCTCTCAGAAGGGGATCGATCCAGAAATCATACCAAGGCTAAGGAGTGATGTGGCGCAATGTCTTGTCAGTTTCGAGCTGGTGTTCCCACCATCCTTCTTCAATATCATGACGCACGTCCTAGTTCATCTAGTCGACGAGATTGTCATTCTGGGGCTCGTATTTCTACACAATATGCTCCCCTTTGAGAGGTTCATGGGAGTCCTAAAGAAATATGTCCGTAACCGCGCTAGGCCAGAAGGAAGCATCTCCATGGGCCATCAAACAGAGGATGTCATTGGGTTTTGTGTTGACTTCATTCCTGGCCTTAAGAAGATAGGTCTCCCTAAATCGCGGTATGAGGGGAGACTGACTGGAAAAGGCACGCTTGGAGGGGACTCAATAATATGCAGGGATGGATATTCTTGGTCTCAAGCACACTACACAGTTCTACAGAACTCTACCTTGGTGACCCCGTATGTCGATGAACACAAGAACAGTCTGCGCTCCAAACACCCGGAGCAGTGTGACGACTCGATTACATGTGAACACATCAGGACTTTCAGCAGTTGGTTGGAAACACGTCTCAGAGGTGACACCACTGTTTGTGATGAGTTGTACTCGTTGTCCAGGGGACCATCTTCGACTGTATTGACTTACAAAGGATACGAGATAAATGGGAATACATTTTACACGATTGCCCAAGATCAAAAGAGCACCAACCAAAACAGCGGTGTCCGCTTTGATGCAGCAACCAAGAGGGGAAAGGACACATATTATGGTTACATAATGGACATATGGGAACTTGACTACGGACATGATTTTAAGGTCCCTTTGTTTAAGTGCAAATGGGTCAATCTGTCAGGAGGCGGGGTACAGGTAGACCCACAGTACGGAATGACAACAGTGGATCTGAACAATCTTGGGTACACTGACAAACCGTTCGTCCTAGCCAATTATGTGGCACAGGTTATCTATGTGAAGGACATGTCTACCAGACCGAGAAAAAGAAAAGATAAGGAAGCGAATACATCATACGATGAGCCAAAGCGCCACATAGTTCTTTCAGGAAAAAGGGACATTGTGGGAGTGAAGGGCAAGACAGACAAAAGATTATGAAAAGTTTCATGAAATTCCTCCCTTCAAAGTCAAGGCTGACTCAAGCATCCTGATAAATGATGAAGATTATCCATGGTTACGGCGCAATAAGCAAATGACACAAGCGAAGAAAAAGTGAAGACTTTCTCCCGCAACTATTATGATGATACCATGCCAACTTTGTAACAGACGAGTATGATACCATTGTCCGTTTTGTACACGAAGTGCATCTAGTTTTTGCCGTAACCCTCTCAACTTTCTTGCACATGCTATGTGGATGAAATGATGATACCATGCCAACTTTCAACCTTTTCAGAGTTCATTTGAAATGCTTTTCAATTTTAGGGTCTTATAGCTCAAAATAATTAGTAAATGCACGAAAAATAACAGGCCAAAAATTAAAAATTATGCCACCTACTGGGCCACCACGGCCTGAATACGATTAGAAACCCATCCATGGGCCAGGATTCAGGCCCGCAGAAGGCCCAGTAGGCCCACATGCATGTACAGAGAGGTTAGGCCCGTAAGCCTGCTTTAGAGAGGAGCTCGACAGCTCAGGCGCACTGCACCTTATAAACAGGTGCGGCTCTCTCTCAGCTAGCGAGGTGGGACTAAACTCACCACCACGCCGTTGTGCAAGGCCATTGGTCCCGGTTGGTGGCACGAACCGGGACCAATTCCACC
Organism: Aegilops tauschii subsp. strangulata; assembly: GCF_002575655.3. Taxonomy (NCBI): domain Eukaryota; kingdom Viridiplantae; phylum Streptophyta; class Magnoliopsida; order Poales; family Poaceae; genus Aegilops; species Aegilops tauschii. Next base: position 496,684,691 of record NC_053039.3, read on the forward strand.
CTTTGGTCCCGGTTGGTGCCACGAACCGGTACTAATGAGGCTGTGGCCCCACGAGCACCTTTAGTACCGGTTCGTGGCACGAACCGGTACTAGAGTTTCTTACTAAGCAGTTTTTTAGTCCCACCTCGCTAGCTGAGAGGCACTAGGAGCGGTTTATAAGCCCTGAGTGCAGAGACGATGAAGAAGAGGCGCAATGCTCACGTTGCTTAGCTTCAAGCCTTGAGGAATAAGGTAGACTGCATGGAGCTATGTGCAGTGCAGTCTACACTATTCCGAAAGGCTTGAAGCAAATCAACGAGCATTGCGCCTCTTTTTTTATTTTTAATAACTTATTACAACTCCGGACTTCTTGTGTTTCGACAAAATAAAATAAACTTTAATAAAATTTATGAAACTAAAATTAACAAAGTATTTTCTGTTCAAAACATTATAAGAAACCTCTAGTATTATTGAAACTAAAATCATATAAAATTGATGCAACTAAAATTATCGAAGTATTTTCTGTTCAAAATCATTAAAAGCAAAAAGAATTTTCATAAAGAACTTTTTTTGATAGAAACTTTAATAGCAAAAAGAATTATCATAAAGTAAAATAAATAAGTAATTAGAAACAAAATAAAATAAAATAAATAAGTTTTTTGTTGTAAGTAGAAACAAAACAAAATAAATAAAGCAAAAAAGAAAACAAAAAAACTAAATACAGCAAAAAGAATTTTCATAAAGAACTTTTTTTGATAGAAACTTTAATAGCAAAAAGAATTATCATAAAGTAAAATAAATAAGTAATTAGAAACAAAATAAAATAAAATAAATAAGTTTTTTGTTGTAAGTAGAAACAAAACAAAATAAATAAAGCAAAAAAGAAAAAAAACTAAATACAGCAAAAAAATTGTTGGGCCGCTGTCCACTGGGCCCTCCAACCCTCGGGTTTGCAAATACATGCCCAGAAGGGCTAGAGGGCTCAACGGGCAGCGCGCCAAAGTTAGGCCCAGAAGCCTGCTATAGAGAGGAGTTCGAGACAGCAGCCGCAACGGGGCTTATAAACCACTCCGAGCCCTTCTCAACTAGCGAGGTGGGACTAAACTTTTGGCCGCGACGCGGGCAGCAAGAGGCCTTTGGTCCCGGTTGGTGCCACCAACCGGGACTAAAGGGGTGCATTGGTACCGGTTCGTGGCACCAACCGGGACCAATGCCCCTCCTTTAGTCCCGGTTGGTGCCACCAACCGGGACCAAAGGCCGCCGCTTCCCGCCCTTTGCGCTGCTGAAAAGAGGGCTTTGGTCCCGGTTGGTGGCACCAACCGGGACTAATGCCTACCTTTAGTCCCGGTTGGTGCCACGAACCGGGACTAAAGGCTTTGCTATATAAATTCACACTTAGGAAATTTTTAGAGTTACCTAGCAGTTGCCGCCCCGACGACGCCGACGCCGCCAGGCTGCCCCGACGCCGCCCGCCGCCCCCGCCGTCGCCGTCGCCGTCGCCCGTGCCCGTCGTCGCCGTCGCGTTACCCGCGCCCTCGCCGTCAGCCGCGCCCCTGCCCCGACGCGCGCCGCCCCGGCCCGTCCCCGTCGTCGCCGTCGCCCTGCCCCGCCCTTCGCCGCCGACGCCTCTGCCCCTGCCCGACCACGGCGCCGTCGCCTCTGCCCCTGCCCCGACGCGCCGTCATCGCCTTGGTCAGGGCCGGCACTGCCCCCTAATTCCTCCATGTTTTTTCTGCACATTTATATGCTTAATTATATGTATATGTATGAGTATATGTATGTGTGTATATCTGTTTATATGTCCTTTTTTTAGATCTTTTTTTTGCATTTTCTCTGTGTATATGTATGTATATATGTTCTCTGTGTATATATATGTTCATGTATATATGCAAAAGATAGATTTTTAGAAAAGTTAGGATTTTTTTCTGTTCATAGATTTTTTTGGTGATATTAATGATTGTAGAATATGCAAATGTTTGTATATTCATATGAACAATGCATTAGGCAAAACCTTTACTTTTTTCGAAATTTTCTATTTGAACATTTTTTTATGAATGAGAGGAAAAAGGAAAATAAGAAGAGGAAGAAAGGAGAAGAAGAGGAGAGGAAGAAGAGGAGAAATAAATAAGAAGAGGAAAAAGAAAAAAAGAAGAGGAGAAGAAGAAAGGAATAGAAGAGAAGAAGAAAAATAGAAAAAATTCTATTTTTTCTTCTTCTCTTCTATTCCTTTCTTCTTCTCCTCTTCTTTTTCTTCTTTTTTTTCTTCGATCTTCTCCTCTATTCCTTTTCTTCTTCTCCTATTTTTGTTTCTTCTTCGTTTTCTTATGTTTTATCGGGTCTGTCGTCGTCGATATACCCCTCTCCCGATAACTTCAACACGAGGGGGGGTCGATATACCCCCTCCCCGATAATATTATTTTCGCATGTACGTTCATTGTCGTTGTCGATATAACCCCCTCCCGATAACTTCAACACGTGGGGGGGTCGATATACCCCCTCCCCGATAACATTATTTTCCCATGTATGTATGTCGTCGTTGTCGATATATATAACTCCCTCCCAGATAACTTCGACATGATGGACGGTCGATATTTATACCCCCTCTCGACCGTGATAACTTATACCACGGGAGCACCCCCCCGGCCCTCTCGCTCGACCAAAACTCTCGAGGACACCCAAACCCTAGAAAAAAACGATGTCGGTCTCCTACCCCCTCCCGCCGCGCCCCTACCCTTGAAGCGTTGCCTAGGCCACCCCAAACCCGGAATAAGCTAGGTCTACGTTTGCACTAATATATCCACCTGCTGTCATGTTTGTGTAATAATTGCCATGTTGTAATATTTGCAGAAACAATGGAGCACGGACGAGACGAGCAAGCAGAAGAGGTGTTGGGGGACATAATCTTAGCCGGAGGTGATATCTTGTCGTATCTTAACGACAATGATGGTCTGGAAGAACAGGGTGAAGAAGCAGGCTACGGTGATCGAAGAGTGGAGGAGGAAAGACATGATTATGATGGCTCCGGTGACCCAATGCTGCTGCAAGAAGGAGCCCGTGGTGACGGCTCCGGCGACCGAACAGAGTCCGGCCAGGTAAATATATTAGTTAAGCCTGTGCTGACTAGCTAATTGATGCATTCATTGTTTTGGTATGTACACATATTAATTAACACTTGTCTTTCTTCTTTTTACTAGCCCTCCGGATCGAGCACAACTTCGGTAAAGAGACGAGGCCCGAAGAGAAAGTTGCGCTCGGATGAAAGGTTTGAGATCACAGCAATCGCGCGCGACGGCCAACCGATTGAACCCATCCGGACAAAGGATGCATTTGCTGCTTAGTGCGGGGTTCTAGTTAGGGACAAGATCCCGATCAGCATCCAGCACTGGTATAAGCCTAAGAAGGAAGACCCTGAGGTGTCTTATGTCAATGATATGCAGAAAGATGATCTTTGGACTGAGCTGAAGGCAAATTTCACCCTACCGCCAGAGGAGGATCCGGAGAAGCCAGTTATAGAGCAATTAATCAAGTCTCATGCTCTTAAGAAGATGGCAGACCTATTCAGGAGGTGGAAGAATGAGCTGAAAACGTTTGTCGACAAAGAAGAGACACCAGAATTCATCGGCCGGTATGAGAAGATCAGAGATCACTGGCCCGCATTTGTGGCCCACAAGACATCGGAAAAGAGTAAGAAGATGTCAGCGACAAACAAGAAGAATGCTGCGAAGAAGAAGCTTCACCATCGCACGGGGTCAGGTGGCTACCTCAAAGCCCGGCCTAAGTGGGCCAAGGCTGAGAATGATCTGCCTGAAAAAGGGATCGAACCACAGACAATGAATTGGACAGACCGTTGCCGGATTTGGTTCTTCGAGGCTGGCGGAACCTTGGACCCTGTATCAGGGAGGTGCGTTTGGACGAACGAGCTTTTGAGAATACCAGTCAAGAAGATTCAGCAATATATCGATGCAGCGCAGGAAGGGACGTTCGTTCCAGACAGAGAGAACGACGAGCTCACAATGGCCCTCGGGAATCCTGAGCACCCTGGACGGACACGAGGCACGCCAGGCTCCGTTCCGTGGAAGGCTGGTTTTCTGGACGCAGGCGGTTACAAAAGCCAGGAGAGGAGGAAAAAAATGGAGCAGACCCAAATTCATAAGCTGCACGAAAGGGTTCAAGCACTAGAGGAACGAGACAGCAATCGACATGCCGAAACTACCCCCGAAGCTACCCCGCCATCTCAGCGGAGAAGCAGCGTGGCTTCCACCGAGCTGCTTCAGCTGGAGCATGTCTTGACGGCTCCTGCTAGCTACCCCGTGGATGCTATCACGGAGTCTCAACATTGCCACCTTATGGCGCAATGGCAGAACTTCAAAGTCAAGGCGGCTGTTGGCTCTGTTTTACCTCCTGAACCCGGCGCAACCTACCATTGCCGGCCGATTCCAGAAGGATATGCTAGGGTGATGGTGGATGAAATAACGAAGGGATTTGAGGACCTCCAGCTTGACCACCCTACCGGTGAAGGGGAGACTCGGTTGGGATTAGCTCTGAAAACTCCGTGCCTATGGCGGAAGGAGCTCATCAACCTTCCGAACTGGACGGCTCCGGCGAGTAAGGGTAGACCGCCTCCTCCTCCGCCTCCTCCTCCGGCGAGTGATCAGGGCACTCAGCCTCCTTCTCCGGCGCGTGGCGGTACTCCGCCTCCTCCTCCGGCGAGTGATCAGGGCACTCAGCCTCCTTCTCCGGCGCGTGGCGGCACTCCGCCTCCTTCTCCGCCTGCGCCGGCGCGCCAGAGCAGCCAGCCTTCTCCTTCTCCGCCTCGTCGGCAAGGGCGGAAGAGACCCGCCGCCGCTGCGGCTGCTCCGGCGCGTCGTAGTCCTTCTCCTCCGCCTCGTAAGCAAGGAAAGAAGACAGCCGCAGCCACTCCGTCTGCTCTGCCGGCGTCTAGCAGTACAGCTGCTAGAGGCGGGAGGCAATACAGATTCGGTCCTTCTCTGAAGACTCCAGAGAAGTTACCATACGAGAGGACCGAGGAGGAAACCAGGAAGATCGTGCGAGCCGAAGTGACAAACTTCTTTGAAGGGGTGAAAGCAAAGAAACATCCACCTCCGGAGGAGAAGGTAGATCCGGTGAAAGCAAAGCGCACTCTGGCTGCCCTGACAAAACCACCAAAGTCTCCGCCGAGAGGCAACTATGAGCGCATTCTTGCAAAGACATATGCCGAAGCGGAGCGGTCGGGCAGTGCTGTCAGTGATCAAAGGTTGAAAGAACGACGAGCTGGGAAAAAAATTGCCCAGCTCGGCGAACAAGCGAACCAATCGTGCCCCCCGCTCAAGGTGTCAAAAGACATCGTCGCTAATGATCCGAGGATGGTACCCGGTTATAGCAATCTTGGAGATTACCTGCCCGACGATGTACATTATGAAATCATGGAGGTGGACGAACACAAATACCATTACGGGAAGCCTCTCGTCAAAGATGAAAGATCTCTAACAACGATGATGCGAAGATTACATGATTGGTACATGAAAACCTGCAGAGAGTCTGATGGGACGAGTACTTTGACGCTGAGAGTTAAACCGGAGCATGACCTCGTTGGAATTGAACTGCTGAATGTTCCATTTGAGGATTTCTTCCAGTTTTACAATCAAAAGGCCCTCGATAAAACAACGATCACTTGCTACTGTCTGTAAGTAGTACTACTTCTGTCCTTAAGTCTCTCTATATAGGTCAGCTCTTTCATTGCATGTATTTATAATTATCCTCACTATATTATGCAGATTGAAGATCGCCGAATTGAAGAAAAGACAAATCGGTGATATTGGGTTCATTAACACAAATCTCATAGATGCATATAAGGTTGAAAAACATCCCAAAGAAGCCGAGGCCAACTTGCTACAACCGTTGGTATTAAATCAAAACAAAGATATAATACTCTTTCCTTACAACTTCAAGTGAGTGTTACTGTCTTGTGCATATTCGGTTTCCCTTATTAGTCCAGGTTATGGTAATGTAATTGATGACTTATGCATGCATGCACAGCTTCCACTATATTCTCCTAGAGATTAAGCTTGAGCAGGGAGTAGTAACCGTCTTAGACTCGAGACGAAAAGATCCCCAGGACTATGCGAACATGACTCAAATGCTCGAGAAGTAAGTTAAATCGATCATTATCCACCATATCAGCAACTTTGTTCATTTCCTGATATTAAGTAATTGTTTTCTTTGTCTGGCAGGGTTTGGAGAAAATTCACCACAAAAGCTCCGGGACTGCCGAAGAAGCTGCAATTTAAACACCCGAAAGTAAGTACTATAGTAGCATGTTCCGCGCATCTCCTAGTGATTCAAGCGCTAGTTTCATCAATACCATTTAGCATGCTTGCTTATCAGTTTGATTGACCTCTATTTCTTGTAAAGTGGTTGTGGTAGGAACCCGGGAATAATTACTGTGGATACTACGTTTGCGAGTCCATCCGCTACACGACCTGTGAGCGGGGCTACTCTGAAGAACAATATGAAGTGCGTAAGCAATAATATTCACAATTTTATTTTATTACCATCATTTGTGTTGAGTTTCATTTATTCATATATATATGTATTGACCCCCTTCTTCAAATTAGATGTTTCGGAAGTGGGATGAACTCCTAGCACCAGATCGTATGCGAGGAATTCAAGAGGAATTGGCGGCATTCTTCCTTGACCACATGATCGCTGAAAACGGAGAATACTATGTGGACCCTGTGTTCTTACAATTTAATTAGGAGATTGTATTGTAAGAGATAATTATTGTATATATGTAGCCGGTAGTGTCGGATAGATATACGAGAACTTGTTGTTCGACCAATCTCTCAGAGAAGGAGAGGTGGTCGATATCACTTCTCTCTGTATGCATATGTTCATGACGATCTTCTGTTTCCTTCATTTGATTACTAGCTAGTGTGTCTAGTCCTCTCCATACGTATATAGTACGTAGCGTCTACCAAGCACGGAGATAAGAGAGGACACTTCTCTCTATTAATTAGCTAGCTAACGCAATATATGAAACACCTAAATTAACCCCCCAACCCCCCCCCTTCAAAAAAAAACAAAAACCCCAGCCCCTGAAATGCTGACGCGTGGATGCCTATTGGTCCCGGTTGGTGACACCAACCGGGACAAAAGGCCCTACCTATTGGTCCCGGTTGGTGGCACCAACCGGGACCAAAGGCCCCCCTGCCTGGGCTGGCAGCAGCGGCCACGTGGAGGACCTTCTGTCCCGGTTCGTGTAAGAACCGGGACTAAAGGGTTAGGGCTTTAGTAACGACCCTTTAGTCCCGGTTCGAAAACCGGGACAAAAGGCCCTTACAAACCGGGGTAAAAGCCCCTTTTCCTACTAGTGTCAAGCATTACATAGATTCAACCACCATTGCATAATTTACATAGGTTCAACCACCATTTGGTTTCTTTATAACCCTCACCCGCCGCTTTCTCTGACCCTAGGCCGTCGCCACCTCTTGAATTCATTTTCCTGTCGCCGCTCCTCCATGTTGTAATGCCGCCGTCGGAAGCCTGACCGGAGGCCGCGTAGAAAAAGGACCATCTCCTAGGGAGGATCTAGCTATCAAGAGGAACTGTGTCCAGGTTGTGAAGTAAGTGTGGGGCCCGTTACTTCGGTGGCCTCAAAACTTTTTGCGCGCTCAAAGGAGGCCATCACATGACACGTGTCAGGCCCTGGCTTATTTTGGGCCTGCCTGCAAAAATTGGGACATTAACTGCATTTCTAGGGTTTTAATGCAGGAAACTCGAGAACTGAACGACAGCCACATGAAATCAATGTCGAAAGCGAAAAATCCTATATGTTGTATTTTCCCTGTGCATAGGACGTGCGCAGCTGCAGGAGGGCCAGCCCCGCTACTGGGGGACAATGTAGCTCAGCGGCATGCCAAATGCAGCAGTTTAAATCCACAAAAAATCTTACGATGCTGGAAATCCACTGGACCTGACATGTGGTCATCGTATGTTCCCTATAGTTTGTGATAAAATTTGAGTGCATTTTGCCGAAGCCTGACCGGAGGCCGCGTAGAAACAGGACCATCTCGGAGGGAGGATCTAACTATCGAGAGGGAACGTGTCTGGTTTTTCGAGAAAGTGCAGGGCATGTTAGTCCGTTGGTCTCGTAACTTTTTGTGCGCTCAAAGGAGGCCATCACATGACAAGTGCTAGGCACTGGCTTTTGTTGGCCCCCCTGCGATATTTTGGACATTAATTGCATTCTTAGGGCTTTAAATTAATGTGGGAAATTCCATATCTGACCGACGGCCACATGAAATCAAGGTCGGAGCGGTCTGAAAAACCCTATATGTTGTATTTTCTCCATGCGTAAGCCATGCGGCAGTAGCCGAAGCTAAGGAGGAGCACCGTAGTGGGTGGCGAGGCGGGCGAGGGTGCGGTGCAGCGGTTTCTTGAAGAGATGAAGGTGGCCGACGACCTCTTCAACGCCAGGGATGATGATGAGTAGGAGCCCTACCTTGATCTTGCTTGCCCACTCGTCCATGAGCTCCTGCTATGGTATATAGGCATACTACTAATTACTCTTTTTTAAGGTAGTTAATCTTCTTTTTTCAGTTCACTTTTGCGCTAAATTTTATGGGCATAACCAGTGGGGTGTTTGTTAGTGTGCTTTTTTGGGACATGTGTGTAAGCTGTGTAAGATGAATCCCCTGCAATTTTTCCCATCCCGACGATTGCAGCACATCCCAAGTTCTAGAGAAATTTTGGTCAGTAGATTTGTTGGCAAATTTGTTTACTAAATCAAGGCAAAAAATAGAACTTTCATAATAGAGAAATTGCAAATTGTAGAAACTTGTTCTCTAGAACATGGTAAATTTTAGAGAAACAATGTTATTTATTGATCATATGGAAAATTTATAAAGAGTTTGTCTCATGCAGCATGGCAAAATTTAGAAATATTATATTAGTCACTTGGCAAATCTTTTGTAAAATTGGTCTAAACAACATGGCAAGTTGTGGAAAAAAATTGGACCGGTCACACGACAATTTGTCGGTGAAAGTGTGTGTTCGTACATCATGGAAAAAAATTCACAATGTTTTCCTCATATATCATGGCACATTTTCTTTTAGGAAATTTGAATAATCATTTGGCAAACTTATTATACAATTGTAATTTTCTTCTTATACACCAATGGGAAATTATTTGAACATTCCACGATAAATTTTTAAACACACCATGGCAATTAGATACATTATTTCTATGATAAAATTGCCATTCGGTCATTAGATACATTTCAAAAATTTCCATGGCAAACTTCTACAAAATGCTACTGTTGTATGTGTCAAAAACATCTATTGGGATCACTCTGCAAATTCAACATATTATGTTTCCCCAAAATATGGCAAATTTTCATGCAAATTATGATATTTCCCCACGACAATTTATGTTTTGAATGTCTCCGTGCTGAATTAAGACGTGTTTTTCCCATGGTAATTGGTTTCTATTCATGGTGGCAATTTTACACCATTTTTTTGCCGTAATGACAAACTTACACACATTTTCCACTACTATGATTTTTTTAGAATGATTGTATGTTTTTTATCATGCACATCATGGCATTTTTCTATCGTACATAGAATGACAAATTCTCATTACCATGGGCATATTTTTTGTACATACTATGTAAACTATTTGAACATGGTAAATTTAGAATTGGTTTTCTTCCAAAAACATGGCAAATGTACAAAATATATTTAAATTTCAAATGGCATACTCTATTATTTTTTTCTCTCATGGCAATTAATTTGTAGTTTTGTCGTGGTTACTTTTCATAATGCCAAACTAAAGAAATGGCAAACTATAATGTGTCCCCACATCAATTTATGTTTCCCGTGTCTGTGTTAAGATTTTAAAATGTGTTTTTTTGCCATGATAATTGGTTTCTATGCAACATGGCAACTTTACCCCGTATTTTTCATCATGACAAACGTACACACATTTTGCCACTAATGTCATTTTTAAATCAAGACAAGTGTTTTTAGCTGCATCATGGCATTTTGATTGTAGATAGCATAACAAATTCTCTTTACCACACGCATTTGTTTTGTACATGCTATGTAGATTATTTGTAAATGGAAAAATCAAGATTTTTGTAAATATGGCAAATTATAAAATATTTCAATGCTCACATGGCAAAAACTACGGGTTTTTTTATCTCCGCACGTGGCAAATTTTGAAAATTTGTTTTTAATGGACACATGTCTATTTCAAAATACTTTTTTTAACATGGCAAATATTTAGAACACATCTTAAGGCTCACATGGCAACTCTACGAACTTCGTTCTACACACATGGCAACTTTGATTATTTTTTCTTACTGTCACATGGCAATTTCAATACATTTCTTCAATTTCCAAGACATGGCAAAGGACAATAAATATTTTTGCCATTATTTTCTTGCAACATGACAACTTTACTTTACGTACCTCGGCAAATATGCTTAGCGGACGATAGAAAATATACTATTTTTATTCGCCAATGACCATGGCAAATTTACTTCATTTATCGTGGCAATTTTTTGCAACATGGCAAATTTACCTTTTATGAACCATTTCAATTTTTTATTTGGGACCACGACAATTTTACTGAACAATCGACGTTATGATATTTTATTTTATTTTCTAGCATGGCATATTTATAAGCTTATCCATGGTAAATTTATTTTTGGAAACATCGCAAATTATTTTTTTGCTCCATGGTCAAATTATTTTTTGGAACATGGCACATTTTTTGAAACAAACCATTCTAAATTCTTTCTTTTACCCCATGGAAAAAATAGAACATACCCTAGGAAATTTGTTTTCATGAAACTGATTTTCATAGAAATGATTCAATTGTTTTTCATCATCTTTACGAAATAACTTAAGTTCAAACATAACTATTAAGTTTTCTTTTTTATGTTTTTAGGATATGGTATATTTAGTTAAGGCAAACTTATATTCAAACATCCCCCCCCCCCCCCCCCCATGATGGCAAACTTACGTCATTTTTTGTTTTTCTTTTTTTGCTCTGCTTCATGGCAGTTTTTCTACAAGTTTTTCTCTCTACATTAGCCACGGCAATTTACTATGCATGAATTCTTTTGGTAATGTACTAGACGTCGGCAATATTTTTGTGTACAACATGGCAATAAAATTTTGTACACTCCATAAGATAGTTACTGCATGTGTCACGTGATTTTTCTGTTGTTGTATATTAAATAATGATGGACAGTTGTTTACATTTTTTTATTTTTTATGCAAAAGGGAATTGTGTTGGGCCATAATGCTTAGCAAAAGCCCTGGCTACCAAGAAGTTAAGGTAGAAGGATATTTTCAAGAGCCTAAATTCTGAAGGGGTCCTCAAGGAGGAATAACAAACACACGTCCCCCCCCCCCCCCCCCCCCCGGTCCCCCCGTCCCCTCGTGCAAGGTATGGGCTGGCTCATTCGAGGTGGGATAATTTTCCCCATTTTGTTAAACTTTTTTGTTTCCCTATTCTTTTATTTTTTGCTTTGGCATTTCAAAAAAGATTTGAATATCAGAATATCTTCATCAATTGGAAAAGATGTTCCTGAATTTCAAAAAAGTGTTCACGGATATGAAAAATGCTCTCGGATTTAAAAAAATCACAATTTATTCCAAAATTTAAAAATGTTCAAGATTTCAAAAAGTAAACATGTTTTTAAGTTTAATAAAAAAATTGAATTTGACAATAATATGATGAACAAATCTTGAATTTGATGAATATTTTTTGGAATTTGATGAATATATTTTGAAAATCATGAAAAAATAATCACATGTGATGATCATGTTTTGAATTTGATGAATAAATTTTGAATCAATGGACTTTTTTTGTACTTGTCAAACATTTTTTGAAATTGATGAACATATTTTTAAAGTGATAAACATTTTCCAAAACGACGATTCTTTTCTATTTCATTAACAAAAATTACATGATTTTTAAAAATGTTGCAAATTTAAAAATTGTTCATCAAAAAATACAAAAAATATTCATCAATTAAAATTTTGTTCATCGAATTTAATTTTTATTAATATAATTCAAAAAAAAGAAATTGAAAACAGAAAAGAACAAACTAACGTGGCGACCGTCGGGGGGTGCGAGTTTGATCGACTCGCGTCGACCTACACGGAGAATAGGAACACTAGAGATGCCTTCCTTGATTAGCTAGAGCTTCCAGTATTTTCTATTACGAACGAGTCGCGACTCGCGAGTCGTGAGTCCAACGATCTCATGCCTAACAAGCCAACGACAATGTCGACGGAACGACGCGTTCGCAGGTGCAGCAGCACGGAGAGCGCGACAACGCCGGCGACGGGAGCCCTCCCGATCGATCTCCTGCTCGAGATCGTCGCGCGCTCCGACCTGACAACCGTCGTCCGCTGCACCGCGGCAAGCAGGATCGACCGTCGCGCCATCCTCGACCCGGCCTTCGTCCGCCGCCTCGCGCTCCGGTCCGCGGCCGATGGCGGCGGCGGCTGCTTCGACCCCGCCCTCCTCCTCGGACTCTCCTTCCTTCGGTGGACCAAATACAGCGTGGTGCCCGCCCGTCGCGTGATCCACACCCCGTCTCCATCCAAGCACCGCGTCCGCCTCGACACCGGCAGCAGCCTCTGGCGGCGCGCGACGGCCTGCTCCTCCTCCGCCGCTACAAAGTTCCTTCCACCGACCCCGAGTCTCCCTGGTCTCCCGGCCTCTTAGAGCTGCGCGTCTGCAGCAATACCGTCACCGGCCGCATCGCCCACCTCCCTCCCACCAGCGTGCGCGACGACTACCACGCGTTCCTCAGCAGCGGCGACGGCAACGCCGGGAGCTCCTACGAGCTGCTCGTCGCGGACAATTACATGAAGTTCCAGATCTTCTCCTCGAAGAACTTCTTCGACGGTCAATGGGGAGCTGTCCGGGAAGCCCCCCTCCCCGAGCAGCGCCCGCCCCGTCTGCGTGCCTCCTCCCGCCCGGCTGTCGTCATCGGCCGCACCGTCTACTGGCTCTGCCCTGCCAACTTCTGGGAACGGGAGGGGTCCCACGGGATCGTCGCTTGCGCTCTCGACGTCGACGCGGCGGAGGAGACGGCGATACAGCTCCCGCCAGGCTGCTTGTTCAGAATGATGCTTCCCAAGAAAGACAAGCACCTCCTCTTGGCCTCCGTGCGTGGCCTTCTGAGCTTGCTCGTCGTCGAGACATATGGGCTGTCGATGTGGACGTTGACGCCAGCGTCGTCGCCCGAGCACCCCCCGACGTGGAGCCGGCAGCTGCTAGTCGGCAGAGCCGATCTCCAGAAGCCGGTGGGGCTGGTCAGCTCACCTCTCCCATTTGCTCTGGACGGATTCGGCGAGAGGAGCGGAGCTGTTATCTGCGGGTGGACGGAAGCAAGCTCCTCCGGCTCGACCTAGGAACCAAGGCCGTCACCCGGATCCCTAACCGGACAGATGGGTCCATCACGTGCGTCTTCCGCAAACTCCTTTTTACCGGAGGCGGGATGTACCGGAGCCGCATCCACCCTTCACATGCTTTATGATCTGTACATAAGTAGGGCCCATTCATATGTATAATCATGTATTGAGACAGATGACCTTTTGTATATAGTCAAATCAATGTCAGACTAGTAGGGTCCATGTCAGGGAGAGGCAGTATTTTTTGCAGTGGAATGTACACATGCATGCAGCATCTCTCCTCTCTCTCAAACAAATCCATGCATTTATTTTTGGTTATATTTTTAGATGACCAATATTTTTTACAGCTTTGTTACATTATTTAAAAATTTCATATATTCAAATTCTTGAACATAAGATCTTTATAATGATACCAATCTTGAATATATTTAAACTAGTTTAATTTTTACTATTTCAATCATATCAAAATATTAATTTCACTCATTTCAAATTACAATTTTCGAAATGATTGAAACACTTTTCCGAATATAGTTTTCTTTGTGAGTTTCATATTCTAGCTTGTGAAACTATTTCTTCAATGGAGTAACTGTGATGTGTTTTACTGAAACTAGTGAAATTTATCTTTTGTAATAAGTGTAATCAGTTTTTTGAAACAAGTGAAATATATTATTTCAATTGAGCGACTGTAGTGTGTTTTCTGAATGAGTGAAATGAGTTATTTGAAAAAAGTGAAATATATCTTTTTGGTGTGAATCGACTTTTTCATTGTGTGATACTGATATTTCTGCTGAGTGAAATATGTTTCAATATTTTTTTCATAAATACGAAGTGAAATTAGTTTCTCATATATTTTTTGTAATGAGTGAAATCTGTTTTCTGAAACTAGTGAAATGGGTGAAATCTATATTTTGTAAATGAGTGCAGTGTGTTTTCTGAAATGAGTGAAATAAGTTATTTGAATAAAAGTGAAATAAAACCAATTTTTGTTGTGAAACTAATTCTTCAGTGTTTGAAACTGATATTTTTTATGAGCGGAATATATTTCTTAAATTTGCAGTGAAATTAGTATTGCAAATGAGAGTAATGTGTTTTCTGAAATGTGTGAAATCTATTTTTGAAACGAGTGAAATGATTTTTTAACTTCTATTAGCGAAACATTCAAAAACACTTTTATGAAATAGAGGATCAATCTTATGTTTTATGAAAGCGATATTAAAAGATAATTAAAATATAAAATAAGAAATTAGTGAAATAGGTTTATTTAAAATATGTGAAATTGACTATTTCAAACACGTCTAAGTTGCAGTCAAACACGTCTAAATTGAATATATTAAACTTCTATTTTACTACCATATCAAATATATCTGTGTCTTTGTGTGTTTCATATTCCAGTTTGTGGAAATGAGCGAAACACTAGAAAAACTTGTATGAAATAGTGAAACAGTTTAGTGTTTTATGAAAGTGATTTCAAAGATAATTGAAACATATAAAATAAAATATATTTCAAACATATCCAAAATTGATCTTGTTCTGTAGATCTTGTCACCACGAATTTAAATATACAAAAAGTTTCAATAATGGACATTTGGTTCAAAAGATATAAGTCATAAAAAGTATGAGGATGAAAATAAAATGCATGTCATATGTATCCCGTGAGTGAATGTATGCATGCATGCACCGTTGTCTCTACTCTAACTCTCTCTCTCTTCTGTAAAAGTTGACAATATCTGACACTAGTACATGTATTGCTATGTGTAGTCTGATATCTGAAAATAGAGTATAAAACCTGCACGGATCTTGATGAAAACGACGGAGGATGGATTGCCCACCGGTACATCCCGACACCGGTAAAATTACTTATTCGGTGTGTCTTCTTGCATGAGACGGATTTGACCTCTTTGCTTCAAGCCATGAAATCTTTCTGAACATGCATGTTGTCTAGCTACTGCGTTATCGATTGGAACTTTTTTTTTCGATTCATTCAAAGTAGTAGAGTTGCACAAAGTGTACAGATCCTATGAAAATGTAGCCACAAGACTTTGCTGCACTAGTAGGAAAAGGGGCTTTTACCCCGGTTTGTAAGGGCCTTTTGTCTCGGTTTTTGAACCGGGACTAAAGGGTCGTTACTAAAGCCCTAACCCTTTAGTCCCGGTTCTTACACGAACCGGGACAGAAGGTCCTCCACGTGGCCGCTGCTGCCAGCCCAGGCAGGGGGGCCTTTGGTCCCGGTTGGTGCCATCAACCGGGACCAATAGGCAGGGCCTTTTGTCCCGGTTGGTGTCACCAACCGGGACCAATAGGCATCCACGCGTTAGCATTTCAGGGGCTGGCGTTTTTGTTTTTTTTTTTGAAAGGGGGGGGGTTGGGGGGTTAATTTAGGTGTTTCATACATTGTGTTAGCTAGCTAATTAATAGAGAGAAGTGCCCTCTCTTATCTCCGTGCTTGGTCGACGCTACGTACTATATACGTATGGAGAGGACTAGACACGCTAGCTAGTAATCAAATGAAGGAAACAGAAGATCGTCATGAACATATGCATACAGAGAGAAGTGATATCGACCACCTCTCCTTCTCCGAGAGATTGGTCGAACAACAAGTTCTCGTATATCTATCCGACACTACCGGCTACATATATACAATAATTATCTCTTACAATACAATCTCCTAATTAAATTGTAAGAACACAGGGTCCACATAGTATTCTCCGTTTTCAGCGATCACGTGGTCAAGGAAGAATGCCGCCAATTCCTTTTGAATTGCTCGCATACGATCTGGTGCTAGGAGTTCATCCCGCTTCCGAAACATCTAATTTGAAGAAGGGGGTCAATACATATATATATGAATAAATGAAACTCAACACAAATGATGGTAATAAAATAAAATTGTGAATATTATTGCTTACGCACTTCATATTGTTCGTCAGAGTAGCCCCGCTCACAGGTCGTGTAGCGGATGGACTCGCAAACGTAGTATCCACAGTAATTTATTAAGGTTTATTTATATTAGTTACTATAGTTTATTTTATTTTATTAAGGTTTATTTACTTTTATTTATTTTATTAAGGTTTATTTATTTTATTTACTATAAAAAAATGAACATAGATGCGCCTATAGAGAAAATTCAACCTAAATTCATAATAAATTTCTATAAAATTCAAAGAAATTTACTGTGAATTTAGGTCAAATTCCCTGTATAAGGGCATCTATTTTCACTTTGAGAGGAGCTCAACAAGGCAGAGAGGGACGGGCTTATAAACTGGTGTAAGCGCCCTTCGGTTGGCGAGGTGGGACTAAACACTGGCCGCAACTAGGACCAGCCCTTTAGTCCCGGTTTGTGGTATGAACCGGGACTAAAGGGTGGTGGGCCAGGAGCGTGGCCCATTGGTCCCGGTTTGTCCCACCAACCGGGACCAAAGGGGCCGGACGAACCGGAACCAATGCCCCCACGAGGCCCGGCAGGCCCCTGGCCGCACGAACCGGGACCAATGCTCGCATTAGTCCCGGTTCGTGATTGAACCAGGACTAATGTGAATATTGCCCTGTGACCAAAGCCCAGTTTTCTACTAGTGCTGCGGGAAAACCATTAAGAAGGTTTTGCTTTTTCTATTTCTACTAAGCCATGGGTAAGAATCATTCAATATAGATCATGATTATTTGGGCTTTTAATTCTACTTTTGCAGCTTTTCCACTTTGACAAAAAAACCAAAAAAAGCTTCTAAATAGGTGATTTTTGCTTTGGCTTCTGGCTTATATACCATCATATAACAATACTGATTCATAAGCCAAACAACCTTTGACAAAAGGTGCCCTCTTCTAGGAGTAATAATTTTTCTACTCGCACAATTAGGGATCCATGCATCTCTCCGAATATCAATATTTTATCCATTTTCAACCCGCCAAATATAACCATTTCTCAAGGAGTTGACTCCCGCCATGATGCTTTGCCAAGTAAAAGAGGATCCCTTCTTTAAACTGGCATTCATCAAATCGCCCTTAGCGAAATATTTAGCTCTCAAGATAGTGGCACATAAAGAATCAGGATTATCAAGAAGATGGCACACTTGTTTAGCTAACAATGCCAGATTGAAACAATGCACATCTTGGAAGCCCATACCTCCTTCATCTTTTGGAACACACATGTTCCACCATGCCATCCAATCCATCCTCTTCTGATTGTCCTCCTCACCCCATCAAAATTGCGACATCGCGTGAATAATTCCTTTGCAATTTTTTAAGGCATTCTAAAGACGAACATGCCATAGGTGGTGATCGCTTGTACAACAGATTTGAGAAAAATTTCCTTCCCTCCGTCAGATAACATTTTTTTTCTTCCATCCACTAAATTTCATAATAAATTGATCAATCAGGAATTGGAAACAATTGCTTTTGTCCATACCCACATTGGCAGGCAAGCCCAAGTATTTTTCATCGAGGGCTTCAGTCATAATATTTAGAATTGTACATATTTGTGCCTTGTCGTCTTTCACTTTTGTATTGGGACTAAAGAATATATTAGATTTTTCAACACTCACCATTTGCCCCGAGGCGGCACAATAAGAATACAAAACTGATTTCAAAGCCTCCGCACTCATGGAATTGGCTCTCATAAGGATCAAGAGTCAACAACAAAGAGGAGATAAGAAATTGATGGGGCATCTCTGCTAACCTTTATACCAGAAATGCTTCCATTCTCCTCTGCATTAGCTAAAAGAACAGTCAGGCCCTTTGTACATAACAAGAATAAGTAGGCAGAGATGGGATCTCCCTGCCTCAATCCTCTAGTAGGTTTAACACTCTCAGTCTCTCCATCATTAAAATGGATCCGGTACTCCACAAAGGATACACTTTGCATAATTAAATTCACCCAATTCTCTTTAAATCCCAGTTTTAACATAATTTCCTTTAAGAAAGACCACTTAACTCGGTCATATGCTTTTTGCAAGTCTAATTTGATGGCACACAGACCATCTTTACCCGCCCTTTATTCTTTATTGTATGGAAACACTCATATGCCACCAAGATATTGTGTGTACAAGCACTCTAACTTCAGCTGATAATATCTAATAGCATTATCTTTAGACGAGCAGCAATCATTTTTGAAATAACCTTATACACCCCATTGCACAAACTGATTGGTCTAAATTGAGTTAGCTTTTTCGAAGAAGTAACCTTTGGGATCATTACTATTGCAGTATCAATCCACCCAACCGGTATACAAGAAGTATTTACCGCCTGAAGAACCTCTTCATCAGGGCATCCCCCAACATGGACCAAAATCTTTTGTAAAAAATAGAATTGAGGCCATCAGGGCCCGGTGCTTTTAAATCACCTATCAAATAGGGCTTTCCGAACCTCCTCGACCGTATAGGGGGCGGGAAGAGCATTATTCATTCCATCGGTCACTTTTCGTTGGACAAGAGATTTTGTCCCAAGTCCAACTTTATAAGAGCCTTTCTAGCGGATTCCTTATGCTAAAAGTCCAAAACCTTCTCTCGATCCATTTTCCTAAGAAATTAGTGAAATGATGTCAGCTAGTAGATCCCCTATCCTATTTTTTATTTAAATTCTTCAAAATGTTTGCTCAGACAATTTTAACAAATTTATCACATTTTCATAGCTAACATCACCACAACGCTCCCACACATGTCTCCTCTCCCCTGCGCAAAGATCCATGCCGTCATCCAGCTAGTACGTTCGCTGAAGATTGTTAAAAACTGATGTCAGCCATATAGCACTTTCAATGGTGAAAACTCTTGTCTAATCAAGTACGCCCACTGACATTTCGAGTGAAAATAACAGAAACTTTTTTGATTTCCCCTAGAAAGTACTTTGGACGAAAAAATACCTTAGGAATTGCTCTTTTTCATCAGAAGAAAACTGGGTGAAAGCTCGCCCTCTTTTTTTTTTGAGGGAATGGCATCATGGCGGTTTATATTTCATGTTAGAATAAAGATACATCGTTTAATAAAATGTCTACTAGAAACCCCGGAGGCTCCGACTTCCAGACAATTGTTCGAGAAGTCTCCGAGTTCCTAGACAATACATCCGCCGCCATATTGGCCCCTTTATTACTCAAGATTTTCGTCAAAAAAATTATTTTTTGAGAAATAAGAGTTTCGTCAATAGAAATTGAAAAAACAAGTCCTACTTTTAATGGGCTCGGCTATTCTGCACAGGCCGGTCTATCCACAACGCTCCCACACGCTGGGCTTTCGTACGGGCCTTGTCGGCCTTCGCGCGCGGGCGTTCCTGAAAGGTCTGGTGTCCCTTAGGAAAAAAAAAAGGAGTCCCCACGACGAGAAGGAGAAATAATTCCGCCGCATCTTCTTTGTCCACCCCCTCCTCCACATCGCCGCCGTTTCATTGTTGCAGAATCCCGCGAGTTCGTCGACGGACCGGCCCGGCCGCATCGCTCGCCGCCGTTTCGCCCCGCGGCTTCGGTGACATCGCGGTACGCTGTCCTTCCGCCCCTGTCGTTCTACCCTCTGGGGAAAGGTTCAGTATCGCCGCTCAGGCACAGAGGCACTCATCCGGTTCCCACGCTTTGGCGCAGCAGAGCACAGGCGCGGCACGGCATGCTCCGCCGCGCGGCCTCCTTGCTACGCGGGCGCTCGGCCTGGATCCCCCGCCGGCCAGTGGCGGCCGCGGCGACACTGGCCCGACGCCGCCCGGAGCCGGAGGCCCGCCCCCGCGCCGTCGAGGGCCGGGGCTACGCGCGCATGGCGCGGCGGATGCCGCCCACGAGGCCTGACGGGTACTCCACCTCCGACGGGGAGGCCGACGCCTACGGAGACGTCGAGGACCTGGAGCCGGCGGCCGCCGCGGACGGCGAGGAGGACGCCTCCGATGGGGAGGGGTGGGACGGGTTCACGCTGGACATGGGCGCCGGATCCATCGTGGACAATGACGATGAGGAAGAGGAGGAGGAGGAGGAAGAGGAGAAGTAATCCGAGGGTCGCCGGCGAGCCGGAAGCGCAAGCAAGGTGTTTGTTGAAATGACCAAGGCCATTGTTTGCATGCTCGTTGCTCCAATACCCATGTACTACTAACAATGGTAGTATTTGAAGAGTTGAACTGTCAAATAATCCGTGTACGACTCCCGATTCTAGTAGTTGGTTTTCACCTTGGATTGGGATTCACCGTTCGGTTGTAGCAGCTCTCCTAAACCGTGCCTCACATTGCTTTTTTATTTACGGCAGACTCCTAGCTACTGCTCCTACAAGATGCGAGAGTCCCTGGATCGCACGCCCAGTTACCTCGCACTCGCGGTGGATCTCCTTCTCGACATCATCGCTCCCGGTGGATCGAGACGGGAGGAGAACAACTCAACAATGTGGAAACGTTGGTGCGGCCGGACAGCGGCGGTGCCGTCGTGGGAGCCCCTCCCGGTGGATCTCCTTCTCGAAATCATTGCTCGCACTGACGTTACAACCGTCGTCCGCTGTGCCGCGACCGGCAGGATCCTTCGGCGCGGCATCCTCGACCCGGCCTTCCGGCGCAGCATCATGGCCCACGACCACGACGGCTTTGATCCCGCCCTCCTCCTCGGCATCTCCTACCGGGAACGCGGCGATGTCACGACCCACCGCGTCATCCACACCCCAGGGCCAACAAAGCTCACTGCCCGCCTCGACGAACTTAGCTTCCCGGACTCGCTCAGGGCCGTGGCCTCGCGGGGCAGCCTGGTCGTCCTCTGCCGGCACCCCCAAGGCCTTGATGTCAAGCTGCGGGTGTGTGATGCATTCACCGGTCATGTTACCTCACTCCCACCCGCGAGTTTGCCCGGCGTGTACCTCCACGTCGTGCTCAGCATCGGTGACGCCGGCCGCTCCTTCGAGCTGCTCGTCGCGGACAAGAACATACAGTTCCACCAGACATTCTCGTCCAAGGGCGGTCAATGGAGCGCCGTCCACCAGGTCTCCGTCCCCCACCCAGACAAACATGTCGGCTCTTACTGCTCCGCCGTCATCAGTCGCACCGTCTACTGGCCCTGTCATGTCCACGCCGTCTCCTATTGGGACCATGTCCTCGCTCTGGACCTCGACGCGCGGGAGGCGACGATGATTAAGCTCCCACGGGGTTGCTTCTCCAGAATGGCGGCCAGTAAGAAAAACGAGCACCTCCACCTGGCCTCAGTGCGCGCTCGGTTGTGCTTGCTAGTCGCCGAGAGCTGCGGCATAGCGATGTGGACGTTGACAGCGGCGACATGGAGCCGACGGGTGGTTATCAACACTCTGGAGATCGCGAGGCAGGTGGGTTTCTCTCCCTACGAATATGCCCTTGTGCCGTTGAGTATCGAGGGGTTCGGGGAGAGGAGCGGTGCCGTCATCCTATCACAGCCAAGGTCTGGTATAAACAGTGGTGAGTTACTCCGACTCGACCTTGGAACTATGGAGAAAGCGCCTGTCGTCACGAGTCTCAGTGGCCCTGGAAACGTAGTGCGGGTCGCGCGCTTGTTCTTGCACGAGGTTGATTTACTCTCTTTACTGGATTTACTGGAAACCATGAAGCATTTCTAAGCATGCACTACTTTCTCCTTTGTTATGCAAGATGCGTGTATTAGTTTTAGCTCTATTATTACGTTGTACTATGAAATGACTATTGTTGAAAGATTTTTATTAATCAGTGACTTACTATTACAATAGATAATGCATTTTACAAGGAAAGGGGTATTGTTTATCGGGTGATAATGCTTAAAATATATTGCTTTTACTCCGGCCATTCATGCATAAGTAAACCTACCTAGAAGTAAATACACACTTTGTTGCGTGGTTTCCTTTATAGGGTTTATTTCATGCATGGCAGTTCCTTCGTGGTTTTAGTGGGGATGAACAAAGATGTGATATCTCTCGAAAGCATATGTATGGTTGAAGAGTCCATGCTTTCACACGTATAAGGTTGCCACCAGCCTCGATAAAAGTAAACACTGCTTATTTAACCCGAGAAACTCTACAAATGATGGCGTTGTGTCCTCTTCCGAAAGATCTAGTCACCCCTAGTTCTTCGGTCCATGACAATGGCACCTTCCCTGCATGCCAATCTCTAACACAACTATTGTGGATATGGATCCAACGGTAATATCAAAGGCGAGCACCTAGCACAAGAAACATAGACAACACTCCACATGTACCAGTGTTTTCCTCCCTTCACCGATCTATGACATGACGATATGACAACATACGGCCCAAAACGTCTCTAATGAATTACATGAGTAACCAAGTGCTGGCCAAGGCGGTGAAAAACATTGCTTAGTCGACGACATGTGTGGCCAGCCGTGAATCCACATCCCAGAATGCTAAGAGCTCGTTATTTCTATGGAGAGAACAATTGTATAAATTATGTAGGTCGGGTAGTAATCAGATGCAACCTTAATAAAAGGATACGTGCTTGTTTGTTTGCCATATTGTTTGCAACTCATTTCCAGTACAATACCCCATCACCGCAGGCGGATCCACCACCCCTCTTGCTTGGCCGGTAGTTGTCTGAGCTTGTCATAGGTGTGAAACCTTGCGCCCCAAAAAACATCTTATAAGCACCTTAATTAATTAGTGTTTTGCCCGACTTTGAGCAGCTTTTTTGTTCGACATTGTCAACTTCGGAGTCCGCAGCTAGGGATAGGTCTTGCCTAACCTATTGACATTTTGTGTGAAACCGACACAAACTTTTTGGTTTTCTTTTTTACCTTTTTATAAGAGGTTATTCTCTTTTTGCTAGAACTTGTTCTGTTCCACTTGGGTATAGTCAGTGAAAAAAGAATATGAACATCTCACAAAAAAAAGGGATATGAACATGTTTGGCTCGGCCATGCACAAGTATCCTTGTATCCATCGTTTCACAACTATCATCGCTGCCCCTTTTTTGCGAGAAAACTTTCAATCTATTCATCTTCAATTATGGCAGTACAATGAACACAAAAAATAATAAAAATTCGAAGGAATCTCCTACTCCGTGTGCAACATGTCCAAGGATGACCAAACACACATCACAAGGCGCTCGCTTCAGCTAGTTGGCTAGTCAACGTAGTTGTGCCTCAGCACATTTGTAGAAGTGAAGGTAAAAAATTAGAGAGGAAGAAAACCGAGAGAATATATATTATGCCCAAAAAAATGAAAAATCTTCGCGATTCTTTTTAAACATTCGTAAAAGGTAAAAAATGTACTTGAAGTAAAAGTCATGTTTATGGATTTGAAAATATATTAAAAAAATTTAAATATATTTACAAACATTATAAAATGATTGTGAGTTCAAATTAAAAAATGATGACAACTTTTTGTATTTGAAAATTACTTTTTAGTTTTAAAAATTAATCAACTAAAAATTTCCATAAATTTGGAACGAATTTGTAAATGTTAATATTTATTAAAATGTTCTTTAATTTCAGAAAAATAAACAAAGATGTTTACCAAATTTCAATAGATATTAATCAATTTTAAAAACTGTTAACAGATGTGAAAGAAAAATCAGGTATAAATAGATGTTCATAATTTTCAAAAAAGTAAAAAAAATAAAACAAGAAAAATGCAAGAAGAAAATTCAGAAATATGGAAAACCAATAAAACAAAAGAAAACACATAAAAAGGAAAAAGAAGAAAACCGTTTGAACCTTCCCGAAACCGGTAGATAAGGCGTGAAGAGAGCTTAGTAGTTTCTTTTTATAAATACCACTAGTTTTTTTCGTACTCATAATAATTACAGGTACACTGACTGTCAATTTGTTTTACAGGTACATTGATTTGGACCTAAGATCCAAGAAAATACAAAGTAGTAACTCCTATGACTAAGAATTATAACAAAATCTCTTGAAAACACCTTCTTCAGGGTATCAATATCTGCTTGAAGAAATACTCCAAAGACTTCGATAAAGAGGTTGCAATTGGACTAAAGCAACAATGTTGTCGCTCTTTCACCCGCACAAACAATACCAATAAATGGTTTTTGGAAGCGCCTTGAGTTGTCCATCCAAGAAGATGGGAAGCCTTGATCAATGAACGTACTTGGGCCGGGGATGATCCCCTAGAAACGTAGGCCGTTGAATCACTGTATCTTCACCATGATGTCGATAAAAGATTTTGCCTCCACAAAGAATCAGACCAACCAAAAAAGCTTGACACAACAAAAATTCATCATATTCGAATAATCGGATCTACAAGGACAGAAAACTCTCTAATCTCATGACATCGCCAGAAAAACAAGAGGAAATTAATTCTTACAAAACTATGATGATCACTAGAAGTTGGTGAAGAACATAAAGGTCTTGAAGATCCAAGGTCCCCCCCCACCCCTGAGCGTCAAGATGGTAGCCAGAGGTGAGGGGACCTAAATTTCACAAATCGCGGCCGTGATGCGGCGCGAGAAAACCCTCATAGAGGAGCAGACTATCGCTGATGCGAGCTTAGTAGCTGGCCTACCTGTGCAGAGCCGATGGGAAAAGGGCGCGAGACTATATCTCGCTTCAAGCTAGACAGACCGGGACTGCCCGGCCTGGTTACACCGTTCCTTTTTTTCAGATTTCGTTATTTGGCTTACTTGATTTTGTTTTTTCTTTTTTATTTCGAAAACAACATAATATGTATATCAAAATAATATTTAAGTTTGAAAAAAGTTTTCTTTGTAGTCTTAAAAAATGTTGATAGTGTCCAGAAAAAAATGTTTCAAGAATTATTGAAAAATATATTTAACACATATTTGAACAACAAATATTCAATTATCTATGTTTGAAAAATGAAAATAACACATTTTAAAAAAGTTAAACATATATATAAAATATATATATATAAAAGTTAACACAATTATAATATATATGAATATGTATAATGTGTATGAAAAAGTGTTAATCACGTGTTAATTTTTTTAAAGGTGTATAAAAATAATCCTTATGTATACAAAAATTATAGAACGTGTATTAAAAAATTGGTCATGTGTTAAAAACTTTCCTGGTATATATAAAAATGTACAATATGTATAACAAAAGTAGTCCTCAAAATCAAAATTATAAAAGATGTTAATCATGCATTTGAAAAATTGTTAAACATATACAAATAATGTTCCCGTCACAGAGAAAAATGTGCACATATGTACCAAAAAATTTAGACATGTGATGAAGAATAAAATAAAAAACAAAGAAATATGGTGAAAACCTAAGAAACGGAAGAAAGGGGCAAGAAAAAAAGGAAAGGAGTAAATACCAGTGAAAAAGGAAGAGAGAAACAAAGAAAAAAAATGAAAAAAGAAATAAAAAACCATGAAAGAAGTGAAGAAACCCGATGTAAAAAAATAGAAAACTGATGAAGAAAAAGAGAGAACCAAATAAATGAACAGAAGAAAAAAAATGACACCCCCCCTCTCACAAAACCAAACCAAAAATGTGGAGCGATGGAACGACTTTCACGTGCGAGCGTCCCGGCTAACGTAATAAAGACAAATGAGCTGGCTGAGCAGCTACACTAGGATAGAAAGCTGTCAGACGAGATAATAGTTATACCCACTATAGGCGAGATATAGGTGCCTGAAAAGAATCTTGGAAAATCCTATGGGACGTCCGCCTGAATCATATAGGTGCGCCAGAAACGCGAGGCAAGATGGGTCGGCTCACTCGACACGTTTGCGCATTTTTGTGTTTTTTGTTTTTGTGTGTGTGGTTTTGCTCTTGGTTTTTGTTTTGCTTTTGTTTGCTTTTAGATTTTGGGTTTTCTTTTATTTTCTTTCATTGTTTACATTTTCTTAATTTTTAAGTTTTTTTTGTAATATAAGGTGAACACTTATTAATAATATAGTGGAAATGGTTCTAGTATATGATTAATATTTTTTTATTTTTTATATACAGTATACTTTTTAAAAAAAATTATACGATTTATTTATAACACACACCAAACATTCATTGAATATAGATTAAGCTTCTTTATGTACACTGGACTTTTGCATAGCGTGTAACACATACAGATTTGTTTTTATAAAAATAATTTTCAGAGGTTTTAAAAAATATGTAGCTTTTTTAGGTGAAAGGCCGACTAAAAACCGAAGAAGAAAAAGAGAAACCCGTGTGACGGGCACAGTGGGCCGGCCCGTTTGAGTTGGCTTCCGGCGAAGGCTCCCATATTTCTTGATGGCCTGGTGGGCCTTCTCGAACGACCGGGGGCGCGCGTGTTCCAGCCTTCTCCGGAAGCGTCCCGCCGCGTGCCCTCCGCCGCCGCCGCATATTCTTTTCTTCTTCTTCTTCTTCTTCCCCAAGATGAACCAACCGATTTCTCATCTTATAACGAAAAGAAAAAAAGAAAAAAAAGAAGGAAACCGACCCCTCCTCCTTTTTCCACTCGATTCTTTCTTGCTGCACAAGAAGAGCGCCGCCTCGCTCGCCTTAATCCGCAACCACCCCCGGCCCACAGAGGCAGCCAAACCTCGCCCGCCCGCCGCCCGCAGCCTCCGCTCCCCTCGGTTCCGCAGATTCCCCCGAGCTCGCCGACGGGACTGCTCCGGCCGCCTCGCTCTCCCGCCGCCGTTGCCCCATGGTACGCCCTCCTCCCCACCCCGGCCCTTCGTTCTCGCGTCGTTCTAGTGAATATCCGGCGTCGCCGTCGTTCCTCCTGCCGTGCCCCGCGGCTCCGGCCTCTGTCGCTAGGTAGATAGATAAGAGAGATAGGGCTCCCGAGCCGGGTCCGCCGGCTGGGCGAGAGTTACGGCGGGACAGCGACAGTGTGTGCGAACCTTCCTGCCGGTCCATCTGCCCAATTCGGGATGGGGTTTACTGTTCCGCCGTCGACGACGGCGACCGGGCCAGTACTTGCGGGGCTGCTAGCGTGCCTAGTGGGTTGGTTGAATCGGGCCATCGCAGGGTCCCGGCGGCGAGCGTGGTCCGCTGGTCCGGAGAGGCGGCAGCAGTCACCCACTGCAGCTGCCGTAATCCCCTGCACCACGCTGGTCCACACGAACAGTGCTAGACAACGACAGTCTTCCTCGCTGGGTTCGTGTATCTGACATGGATTTAGGAACTTGTGGTTGGACTAAATCATTTGGTTGGGTCCAATTTGCAGTTATAACAAGATGAATTACTTCTTTATTATTGCTTGGGTCCAATTCGCAAGCCTACTCATGTCATGTTCAGAGTATGATTCTGAATTTTTAGCACTGTCATCGATCCATCTGGAACATTCTCTGGTACCACAGGCTACGCCGCTGGTAGCTGGGCTGTCGGTAGCTGCTGCTGCGATGGGGAGCAGATTCATGATTCAGGCATGGCAGGCCTTTCGAATCCGGGCTGCGATGCCACGTGTGCGTAAATTCTATCCTGGAGGATTTGAGAGGGAGATGAGCAGAAGAGAAGCCGCATTGATCCTTGGCGTAAGGTGATGTTTCTTCTCCGTCCTGTCCTTGTTAACCTGTATCTTGATAATAATGTCGCTGAAATCCTGTGCGACTGAAATGATGTACAGTTGGTTTTTGAGTTACATTGAGATGCTGAAAATATGAAACTGTCGTTGTTTCAGAGAACGTGCTGCACTGGACAAGATAAAGGAGGCCCACAAGAGGGTGATGGTAGCCAACCACCCTGATGGTGGCGGCAGCCATTACATTGCTTCCAAGATAAACGAGGCCAAGGACATGCTCATGGGGAAGGGGAAATCCGGCTCCATTTTTTAGACAGTGGATACATACGAGATGGAAGTTATTTTGCATTGTTCGCGATGAGGTAGTGATTCGCTTTCCATCGACATCATTAACAGTGTTGTGCTGATACCGTGCATCTGAACAAAGATACACCGTATGGAAACAGAGTAACTTGAGATGTGGCTGATGTAAGTTTACCCAGAGGCTCCAGATATTATGCTAACCGTCGTCTGTTGTGACCATTGGGCTGTCTTACTTGAAAGATTGTATATTTGGGGCTTGTTGCTTACTGATGTGTGTGTAAGATATCAGTTTGTTTCTCATTGTTTAATGTCACTGCTGATAAAAGCATAAGCTGTTTACGATCATATCGTTAGAAAATCCTTCATACATCTGCTTGATCTTATCTCTGTTGTAACAATTGTCCAGCCTTTCGTTTCTTCTATTCTAGGAAACTCCTATTAATTCATATAAAGGGCTATAAATCTCCCCCAAAACGTCCAAGTCAGCACACTGTGATGATTTATATTGTTGCAGTGTCAAAGTTACCAATAAATGCATAGCATGGAGAGGAGCAGTGGACATTCTTTGTCGAAAAGTCTGCACTGAATCTCTTTGATGCACAATCCACATCAAACATTTAAGCTCCAGTTGAAAGCTTCATTGGAGATTTGCAGTGTTCTGTAAAAAGAAGCATATATATTGTAAGCCTCGTTAGCTATTTGACCTCCCGTTCCAGTTCAGGCTATATCCTTTTTTTGCGGAGTTCAGGCTATATCTTAACAAAATGACCACTGTTTATCAAATATTCATCCACAGCGCGACTTGTAACAGTTAAATATATGCGCTGTTTCACTACAGTATGTCAAACTAACTTATACTTCAATTAATCTATCAGCCCCTGTCCATGCAAATTGGAAACACAGATATTTTGTGCAAATATGAACTCTTGTCATCAGCCTGGCAGAAATAACTTTTGTGGATGCAGCAAGTTTGAAAATTTCAGTGAACAATTCAATTACGTGGGCATCGAAAAAGGATTGTCGCATTCTATTTGAATAATTCATGCACTTCATATCATCTACTTGTTTACCTTTTTGGGCACGCTGAAGAATTTATTACCTCTTTGTCCGAAATCCTGCTTGCGCAAATTGACGACAGCAAGTTTATGACCAAAAATTCAACTCTTGTGTTCAGCCTGATGAAAATAATTGATGTGAAGGCTGGAAATTTGAAACATTAGGGAATAATTCAATTCATTGGGAACCAGGAAAGATTCTTGCCTTCCATTGGAAGGATTCATGCAACTCATACTGTCTACTTATTATTTTTGTGGGCACGCAGATGTATTTACTACGCGGTTCTAGAAAATGAAAAATAATGTTCAAAGGGAAGCCCTTGAACAGTATCCCAACTATTTTTGTTGATCAGTTAGTCGATGACTGCAGAAATGGTCCAGACCAAATCATAATTGACATTGTTGCAGTGTCAAAATCTAGTGCATAGTCATCAGCATGTAGTAGCAGACATTCTTCATACAATGCAGCTTGCATTAACTCTGTTCAACTCTTCATTAAGAGCATGCTCATCAAGAACCTAGAAAGACCGCAAACCATTGTGGTAAACTGGTAATGTTTGAAGTTCGTCGAACATTCAGCATGTCATTGATAATGTTTGAAGTTTGTTGAACTTTCTGACAGGCTGCAAGCTGCAAAACATTGTGGTAACAGTGTAATTTTGTAATAATATCTGACGAAGATGATGAACAACGCAGCTCGTCTGTTCAGGCAAATGCATCAAGGCAGTCCGAAATAACTAAGATAGCACATTAGCACTGTTACCTTAAGTGTTCACTTTTGGTGTAATTCTTTCTGTGATGAAAGAACCCTGAATCACTGCCTTGTTATTATCCTCGGACTAAATCAGCATGTGATTAAGATGCAGCCGGCTTAAGTAATTAACCATTAGTTCAAGTTGATGACCAGATCATGTGACTCGCGGGGTCGATTTTCTCGACCAGATCATAGATCTCTCCGAAGACACTTTTTGATGTTAAGGTTTCATCACAGGACTGAATCGCAGTATCCATCCCAGGCGGTGACATAGAAATCACTATATCAAATACTCCATCCGTCCCAAAATAAGTGTCTTAACTTTTGTACAAAGTTGAGACATTTATTTTGGGACGGAGGGAGTATAATCTTCTGCCAGGGGTCCAAATTTGACAAGACAAAGGTCTCGTAGAAGTAGAAAATATTCAACCCTATGCCATTTGTCCAGTCAAATGTAGAACTATTGGGTGGTCATCTGCACGTGCTCCTCCTGAGTCCTGAGTACTTGGCCATCATCTTGTCCGTCGGACCAGCAGAAGAACTTCCAAAAAAAATGGGGCCCCTCGTCTTGGGTCTCTTTGCTTCCAGCCTTAGTTCCTCCCACTCCACTTGGGGATCGATGGCGGCGAAGAAATCGCAAGAAACAAGGAACACAACATGCATGCATAACACGACTGACAGTGATGAAGATTTATGTAGCTTGTGCAGACCTGAACACAGTCACAATAGTTATCTCCCATTCCTCTTGGCTCATGGAAGGATACTGCCGGCCAACCGGAAAGGAACAATTCTGTCACTGGACATCGAATGCGAGGTTGGAAACTTGGAATGAATTGTGGATGCTTGACCCTTTCGACCATATCGAATTTGAGCCGGCTTCCCGGCTATTCCTTCTGTCCTGGACCAGGTACAATTGTTAGTTACATATGCTGTATCACACCATGCTTATGCTGCTACTATAAATTTGCAGCAGTTCCTCTTCTGACCTAACAGTCGGATTTTGGTTGGAAGCAAGAGAGAAAAACCATAAATGCACTGAACCACTCAGTGTCATATCAGTTGTAGTGAGTCAGGGGTCATCAGCTGTAGGCCTGTTGCCACATTTGACAGTATCAGCAGCATTACTATGCAGCATTTGTGAGTGTCTTGATGAATTCTTAGGTGCAAAAGTACATTTTCGTCTGTTGATGTTGAATTCATTGGCCCTGATCTTTTGCTTCATTTTCCCTACAAGTTGGCTGGACATAATTTCCTAATGTACCGTTTCAGGACAGAATACTGAAAACTGCTGTACCGAAAGAAGTGAGCAACTCAACTTCTACTGATGTATACGTATGGTTCAGAGGGGAGATAATGTGCCCATCTTTTTGACAAGATAGGCAACACAGAATTCCACAAGGCATCAGAATATTTTTTTAAAGATCTGAGGCCACATCAGAAATAGTAACCAGATACCAAATGCATTTGCGGTTTTGCTACTCGGAAGTCGTCTGAATAGTACGCTCTCCGTTCCTAATTACTTGTCGCAGATATGGAAGTATCTAGATGTATTTTAGTTCTAGATACATCCATTTCTGCAACGAGTAATTTGGAACGGAGAGAGTAATAGGCTGGGATATAATTTTCGTATAGCTTATATGCCATCAATCTGAATCTCTGAAGAAAGAAGAGATACATTTCAGAGCTCACCAAACATGGGTGGCCAGGCTAATATAATAACCAACGTGCTTAAAAAAACTTTTCTCCTTGGATGATCACGTGTTTTTTGTTTGCTTGGGTTTCGGTCTGAAATCTAGCATGCCAATTCCAGAAAATAGCTGACACTTGTCTCTGGTCCGTGCTACGTGGTAGAAACAAAAGATTTGCATCTTACCTGGTCTTGGTTACGAATATTTTCCCAAGTGCAATCGAACTCTAACACGTTAACTATGGATTAGCACGGACCGATTAAGCTAATCAGCTGTTTTTTAACAGCCAAGCTGGGCAATCTTGGAACGACTCCTGCGCTTGATAAACTGTCACGGCCGACAGATCCTGTCAATAACCCTACCAGTCACTTTGCCTCGGACCTTGGTTAACCTAAAAAGGGTGAAAAGTGTCGCTTATGTTAGGAAAAACGACGCGGCAATATTCTGCTTCTAGTTAGAGTTCACACTAGCTTGTTACTCCCTCCGTTCGGAATTACTTGTCATAAAAAATGGATGTATCTATAACTAAAATACATCTAGATACATTCATTTCTTGGACAAGTAATTCCGAACGGAGGGAGTACTACCCAGTCATCTCAAACATAAAAAATGAACATACCCACTGACTTTGCTTAATTGTGTCTGTACAAACATGCATCATCGTGTGACCAATTTGCGACACCCCAGTAAAAAAAACTCGCCATGGCTATACATGACCATTTTCTCCTGTGCCAGTTCCTGTTTTCTGCTTTGAGAAGTGGAGCATCGATCAGACGTCGCCTCTTGACTAGAGGACAAGAGCCGTTCGAAGGCACCGTTTTTCTTTCTCTCCCTCGGAAGGTCCAGAAGGATGACATGGGGCTTCTGCAAACGCATGGAAAAGTGAATGATGAAAGATCAGAGGGAGGCAGAATTATTCTTTGCTGCTGTTGGTGCAGTATAGGTGTTTTTACTGGTCGACGCGTGCGTGGTGATGTGTATGTCCATGGGAAACGCCGAAACGGTCGAGGTTCCAAAAGCTTCCAAAGTTTCGCTTGGTTAGCCGCACCTTCCGAGAAGAAACGAATCTTCATGCATGGCCATGAAAGTCAAACCGGGTTTTGTTTTGTTACTGACCAACTGCACCGTTGGACATGGGCGCTGTGTTTTAGTACTAGCATACTCTACCTCCCTCCAGATTTATTAATCTTTTTGTATTTTGTGCTAAACTTTAACCTTAGATTCGATTAGCAAAATATAAATTATATGCCATAAAAATTATGTTGTTAGATTAGTATTTGAAATAATTTTTCAATGATAAAATTGTTGTTACTCGATTCATATTACTTGTTGCTAGTTTAGTACACAGTTAATACAACTTTGCACTAAACCAACGACAAGTAATATAGATCGGAGGAAGTACATATATATTACTCCCGCCTATCCAAAATATAAGGCGCCGGTCGACTTTTCTATGATTTTCACGTATTGTTTGTCTACAAAACTAGTATACACATATATAAAATAAAATTGTTCTGCAAGGCAAATACGACGATGCCATTCATACATGTTCAATCAATGTACTTTGATATATATATATATATATATTAGTGGTCAAAATTGTGGCGTCAAAGACCGTGAAAAGTCAATCGCGCCTATATTTTGAAACGGAGGGAGTATATTTTGCTAGTTAAATCTCTGATGAATTTTGACCCAAAATGCAAGGGGGGCTAATAAACCCGAATGGAGGTAATACAACCTACGGGAAATCATGATTTAGACAAACCGATGTCTATAATGTTCTTTCCCGCCGGTTGGGCGGTTTGAGGTCCATGGCTGGAGGTGTTGGTATTTTTTAACGAAAGGTTGCGGGTGTTCATGGTGGCTGGTCCTAGTTCTTCTTGCTTCTGGTGTAGGTCCACATTGATATCTAGATCAGAAAGGTTTCAGTCACGTGCGCTCATGTTATCAGCCAGCATGACCTCAAAAGGGCGCGGCGCGAAGCTTCGCTTTATTATCGGTGTCATGGGACATGTCTAAATCAAGATTCTCAAGGCATTAATAGAGGTGGAGAAAGTCATGGCGGCTGCGATTGGAGGTCCTGAAGCTTCTTTGGTGGAAGGGTATTTTGGATGCGATGAAGACTGTGTGTGCCAGGTGTTTGGTGACTTGCATCAGCGGCCTCAGCAAGTGGGGGTGATGGTACTGGAGGACTACATTTTTGGTGGCGGTCCTCGAGTACCGAGTCTCGATTCCCAGGGTGAAACCCCAAGGTCTGTCCTTTATTGGTTGTACCTGGCAATTGCCTTGTTGAAGGCATTGTTTTTGGGTGAACTCAGACTTTCTACAGGGTGAAAACCCAAGATCTTCGATTGGGCAACGCCAACGTTGTGCATTGTTTCCTTCTTGGAGGCAGTGCTTTTGGAGAACCTCTCTTGTAATCTGGGCGTTGTCTTCGGTGGTGGTTAGAGTGCTGCTGATGCTAGTGATTGATCATCGGGGCAGGGTCTTTTTTCTTCTTTTCTTTTTATTTTATTTTTGGCTGTGTGTATCCTTGGTGCCTTTGGGACATCTTCTTGGTACAGAGGCCGGGTGTAATTGGTATCTTGGTGGCATTAATATATTCCCTTTGTCGAAAAAAGCTGAGGTGTGTTTGTTTGTCTCGCCATTTGACCAGTTATGTGGAGGAAAGCAATCGCCATAGCGCCAAACGTGCTAGAAAGAATTTCTAATTAGAAGTGTAGTTCGTTGTTAGTACAGTCAGATTAGGCAAAGATGCCTTTGCCTTGTTGCTGACATGTGTACTCAGTAATTAGTTTGAGTGTGTTGAGTAGATCTCTAGGTTTGTAAGTGGTTCATCGGTGGAGTAGTGAACTCTGTACTGTAATGCAGAGGAGTGTCTGCTGTTGTCAACAAGTATAAATCAACGTGTCTAAGCGAGGCTTATTTGTGTGACATGCATCTCCATTACCAATAACTGCTCCTTTGGTCCAGGTCCCGTAACTAAATGGCTCACCAGGTCCACTCCCGTCCGCCACCGCATTAACTGACGGCGCTTTCTGAGCAGTGGGCCATCTAACTGTTTGGGCAAATAGTCCCGTGAGCATACACCTGACGCTATACTCATTGCAACACTGATCGCGAGAGAAACAAGTGGCACAAATTCCGAGCTCACAGGCGCTCGAGCTCACATGCGTATTTTCGAAACTTAATGCGTTGTACATTGTTGGTACATAGTTGTGATAGTCAAGACGACCGTGTAATCGTACAAAGGTCAATTTTGCACCCACATACAGTAGAATGTATGTACGGAAATTTGAATGATTTGAAAATTGCTCGCCACACCTGCCACGGTTGTACGATGAAAGATGGATCAGTCTATTCCGGTGATTGTAATAATGTACGGGACGATAGCGAAAACCTTGTAGTACTAAGCACGGACCTAATTAGTTAGGTGTGGAAAAAACACAGCCGGCTCAATCAGGATTAGTTGAAAGTTCTTCTTAGCCGCAACATCAGACGTGGCCACCGGGCCTGCCTTTTCTAAGTTGTCGTGTGACCCGCTCGAGCTGAGGAAGCGGCGGTTTGCCAGGTGACACATCTGATAAGCAATCCAAACAATTCAAAAGAAAAAAAACTAAGCGAGGTCTCTTTTTGTTTTCTCCCAGAATGCGTCGCGTCGCCCCTTTCTTTTCTTGACGTTTCCAACTTTCTTCTTCCCTCGATGCACTTTGTGCTCGCTTGTGCACATTCAGGATCAACTTCATGATCGGTCACGCATCGTCAAGTTACCCCAAGAGCAAGCACACTTCACATGGAGGTTGTTTCGAGATGAGTTTCCGAAAAAGAGGGTGCACATTGTCGATATATGAATGGTCTACCAATCCTATTAACGAGGATGTCACATAAAACTCCCCCTCCCCTCTAAAAGATCTAACGTCCTCATCGACACAAAAGGAACCTTCCCTCTTGGTACACGTATATTTGTCCAGTGTCGGCACATGTGCCATGCTATATGCCTTGACAGACCACACGCACCATACGCCACATGTCAAAGCCCATGACGCACACATGCCTGTGTAATCATGAGAGTCGACTCTGATGTGCTTTTGTAACACCTCGACCATAGCCAACGGTTCCCGAACGTTACACTTAGCTACCACTTGGAATATACACTAGACCCACAGACCAACACCGGTCTTTCCTCCACAATTTTTCCTCACTCGTGTGCACCTACGTTCAACTTTCTGGTTGGTCACCCATCCTCATGCTTAACCTGGATGTTCTTTGGAGACGAGCTTTCAAAAAAGAAGGTGCACATTATCAATATGAATAGTATATCAATCTTAATGACCAGGATGCCACCCCCCCCCCCCTTCCCAAGAACCCGACGTCCTCGTCGGCGCAACATGAACCTTCCCTCTTGGTACACTTTTGTCGTCCAGTGTCAACACATGTGCC
The DNA here is from genome assembly GCF_002575655.3 of Aegilops tauschii subsp. strangulata. Lineage (NCBI taxonomy): Eukaryota > Viridiplantae > Streptophyta > Magnoliopsida > Poales > Poaceae > Aegilops > Aegilops tauschii. The sequence goes on from NC_053039.3 coordinate 496,720,668, forward strand.
ATGCCATGTGCCTTGACGGGCCACGCTTGCCATGCGCCACATGCCCACACCCCTAACCCACACACACCCGTGTAACCATGAGAGTCGACTCTGATACAATTTTTTAATGCCCTGGCCATAGCCAGCGGTTCCGGCTATTACAACTGGCTACCACCTGTGATCTACACTGCCCCCACAGATCAACGCTGGTTTTTTGTGAACACTTTGTCCTCATTTTGCGCACCCGAGATCAACTTCCTGGTCAGTCACCCACCCTCAAATTACCCCAAGGCCAAGCACGCTTAACCAGAGGTTCTTTGGAGACGAGCTTTCAGAAAAAGTGCACTTTATTGATATGAGTAGTCTATTAAGCCTATTAACCCAGATGTCACACTCCAAGAGAAAAACTTACTGCCTGGACTAAGCGGAATGAGTTTATTTATCAACACCTTGTTTGTTGTTGGTTCTAAGCTATGTTTCGAGGGTGATAACTCCAAATATGGCCTCTATTGGCTGCTGGGATCTCATCTTAAAGTTTTTTAGTAGTGTATTCTCTACTGGTTTGTGTGTGTTGATCCCTATCGATATGATTATTATAATATTTTGCTTGTTATTTTTTTCTATTTTGGAAACAAACTCCTTCATCCCTAATGCATGGTATCTTTTGCAATAAAATTATGCTTGTGCACACCCAAGGATGTCGTGGTTTCAGTCACCAAGGCCTGCTTACTTTTCCTTGAGCTAGGATACTAAGTTCATACTCAACCATTCAGATAGATTTCCATACGAAGTAGATGATCTTTAGACTTTTACAAACAGGTTGGCTCCTTTCAGCAAGTATATAGATACATGTTACTGGCGAGCGAAAACATGTCTACAATGCAGGCCCATCAGTTATACACAAAATTTCCTCAAAATGCATAATTGAGCGTTGGCATTTCGAAAGACCGAGGAGGCGAATCAGAAGGAGAAATAAAAACCGCTTACTACATGATTCACACTAGGCATGAATTTTGCGCTAGGAGTGACGTGGTCGTGCTCCTGCTCCTGTTTAGCTTTGGTGGCACCAGATGGCAGTCCGTCGTTATCGACCCAAAAGAGGAGCGAGAGGGCCACATCGTTGTGTGCCTGTGTGTGTTGGGGGGGGGGGGGGGGTACCTGGAAGTCCCTCTAGTTCCTCCTACCATCCTGTTTTTCCACATTTAGGCGAATACTAACAAGCTCCCGTGTCACAAAGAAGGCAGAAGCACTGACCGACTAGTTCAACACTCACAGACATGTGAAAACCGAAGAAATGAGTTTTTCTTTTAAATATTTGAGGGATCCTGACGACTTTTGCAAAATGCTCAACCCTTGTTCGACGTCAAGTCCCCCTCTTACATCTTAATATATAGTACAACGGTTTATATGAGGCATTTACATGTTATAAGACAAGACATTATATACTTAGCGCAACTCTAGTAGAGTGGTCAAAAGCACAACCTCCATAATCGTTGTGAAGTGCACTCCAGAAAAAAAATGGAGGCTTGAGAGGTAACACACAAGCTCAGAGTCTCGATATTTGCCGCCTCCATAATCATGGGGCCCACTCATCAATGGGACATCCTCTTTCCCCAAGTTTCCCGCCATCCCACGTGAGGTGGGTGACCACTTGATGTTTTCTTCGCGCCACATGCAACCTACATGTAACTGCTATATGAAGTGTGCTACAAAAGGCAAACTCGATACGCTAATATGGCGACTAAGAGACCAGATATGGAGGGTTCTTCAAAACCCTCACAAAATGGCGGCTCTGCTCAGATGTTTTTTTTTGTTGTTGCCAAAATCGCCATAATAGCTGTTGTTATGATGATGGAGTCGATATGACGAATCTGTAGAGTTGCTCTTAGCTAGAACCGATGTTAACCGCCTTCTGAAAGAACCTCTAACATAGTATTCCAGAAAAGAACCTCTAACATAAATGTGTAAGTGTTACCGCAGCATTGCTCACATTGGCTCCCCGGTCAACAAAGGCTACATACATATCCTCCACGATCCATTCCATGCTGGTTCTTTTTAGTGTGTGGCAAAACGACTTACTGAACCCACCATACTTTGGTTCAAAAAACACAATGTTTTACTTTTTCTTACACTAACCTACTTTATTTTTGTTGCTATATTCCACCAGTGTCCCCCCAAAGGTTTAATTCTTCTTTTTTTCTTGCCCGATCCATCTCCGTACGTACGATTGTTTCCAGTTGACATGCACAAACTCGACACAACATCCTTTTAACCAAGTCAGAGAGACTGAGGGAGTACAGTTGGTCCGTGCCTTAGCCCGGTGGTACTTAGAACTTTGCAGCATCGCGTGCGTCATCACAAAGAAATTACTAAGAAAGAAGTCGTGCAACCAAGATCTCTCTTTGTGTCTCTAGACTGATCTTGATCTCTACCCTTGACAACAACAAAGCCGAATACGTTCGCAAATATTCCTTTCTCTTTATGCAGGGACCAGTCAAGGGCTATGTACTAGTAGTATGTATGAGCTTATGCCCTTTGATTAGTTTTTCTTCTAACCTACTTCCTCACGCATTTATATTACGGGACGGAGGGAGTATATGCTATGCACACGCGCATGCGGCCGGCTACTGTTTTTGCATGCGACTAACCTATGCATGCTTTGCCATGAGTACTGTGCATGCTTTCCCATGAGTACAGGGAAATTGACACTCATCTTAACTCCTTGTATGCTTTCTTAGGGCATCTTCAAATGGCAACCCGTAATTCCCTTCGGCACCCGTCCGCGGACATTGATGCCGGAGGCCGCCATCTAACACTGCCCGGATATATTTTAAATAATTTTTCAACTAATCGAACGAAATTCATGCAAATACAACGGATTTTTATATAAACCAGACGAGATTCATGTAAACACGATGGAGTTTCATTACATTTCGAACATTTAGAATAATAAAATAAAGAAAACATACCCTAAACCTATCCTATGGTGGTGGCCATCGTCCACTTCCTCTCTATTCCGCATTGGTGACCACCTGCTCCATCTGCCGTCTCCATGAGCGGCCGCGGTAAGACCCGTGAAGTGAAGGTGCGGTCTTCGGCGAGAAATAGTAGAACATGGGAGATGGATCAACCCACTTGGGACACAATGCCCTGCCGCCTCCCATGCCCTACTCATCCACGGAGGAGTCCGCGATCTGTCTATCGCCCGCGGCAGTAGACATGACGTGAGGTCGATGATGGACGTGGACGGTCTGTCACTGTCCACCTGCCACGTGCAACCCCGATAGATCGACAGCGGTGCAAAGGAGGCGCAACTGGCAGCCGTGTTTGCGCCCAACTGTGGCGAAACTTCGTTGCGAGCGACGCGCGTGGCCTCTTAGATCGTGCGCTGCTCCGCAGTGAAGTTTTGGTTCGCCGCCGCCATGGCGTCCACAGCCTCCTCGCTTGCAGGCTCGCCGTAGATTTGGCCCTCCGTCAGTGGGTGCTGCTCGAGGAGGAACAAGTTGTACCTCTCCTCCTCCTAAGCCTACCGGAATGCCGACAGAAGAGTCGCTGCAAGCTGCAACTCCTCCGCCATGACAGTGTCATAGTGCGCCTGCGCCTGCTCCATGGTCAGGCCGGCTTGCACTGGCGCGGATTCTGACGTCGTGTCATCATCGGAACCCGTGTAGTCGTTGTCGGAAACCTCGGGCGAGTTAGCCGGCATGCCTTGTTAGATCCGCCTGTCACGGAGGGTCTCCCATAGAGCATTTCTACTCGTGGTCATGGCGGATGTGAAGCAAAGGGAGGAGGATGTGTTGTGGTGTGTAGATAGCCATGTGTGGCCGTCTTTAAATAGCGCATTCCGGTGAGGCCAAGCGTCTGGGTGCTTCAATGCGCGGCGCCGGAGTTGGTTCCTCGGCCGGCAAGCCTGTTTAATGGCGGCATACGGACGGATGGGCATTGAACGGGCATGGTAGATATCCGTCGCATCCCGTACAGCAAACACCGCTACGACATTGAACAGGCATGGACACCAAGGACGCAACGAGCGCGGCGGCTCCCTCGGCCGGCGTGACGCTTCAATGCCGGCGTCAGTGAGAGGTCGCGTCCGCTCTAGGCCAGTGTCATTGCGGATGGGCCACTCTACAGCGGCTTGAATGCGAGCACTTGGCACCGGGTGGGAATGCACGCGGACGGGGGAGGGAGGAGGGTGTTTTGTGAACCAGGGCGGTCAGGAGTGGGCGTGTCAGCAGTCCAGACACCCGTAACCCCCCCTCCCCCAAGTTTGTATCTGGTTAACGGGAAAAAGCACGCCCGAACAGCCCGGCGCACCGATACAGCAATTTAAATTAAAGCATGCATATAGTTCATCCAACTTTTTTGTTCCCAACCTCTTCATTGGCACGGACAGCGGCAGAGGGGTCGACGGGTTTTGCAGTCGGCGTGGTAGCGGAGGAGCCTTCCAGTTCCATTTCATCTGGAATTGGGGGCTGCGGTGGCCGCGGCGGTGAAATTGGACGGTGGTGGCGAGAAGTGGTGACGGCTCGTGCAGGAGGATAGAGGCCAAAATTATCTGAGAAGTGGCACCGGAAGAATAAAAATGTGCGAGTTGGGCTGCCTAACTCCTTAATTTTTTTAAATGCTACGTTCCGAGCTTTCTCAACCAATCAACCCCCTGATTTTCACGGGGTGGGCCTGGGCCTTCTTAATTTCCAACCAAAACAGGCCAGGTCATCCCGTTAGTAAGTTAAGTAACAATGTTTATGTTGTCTCAAAAAAAAAGTAACAATGTTTATGTATGTGTAGCAAAGCCTTAAATTTGTTACTCTCTAACCATTTAAGAGTTCGGCTAGGTGCGGCTAGCTCTCAAATTTGCTCCTCTAAAGATTCAAGGGATTGACTAGAAATGTTATTAGAGAATCTCCAACAGGCATACAAAAACGCTCCGAGCACTAAAATTCAAATTTTTTGGGCGCCGGATAGCTTCAGCAGAAACTGTAAAATAGTGCACGCGCTAAAAAGCGCTATGAGAAACTGCAAAATTGGGGTGCCCGATTGCGCGCGCTTCACAATTTGCACTAAGTGTTTTTTTAGACGCGCGTTTTTGAGCATCTGGTAAACCAATGTTAGGTTTAGCAGGCTAAAAATGCTAGAGTGACGCACTAAAACTATTTTAGATCTTAAACTACACATGCAAGCACAATACGTAAATGAGAAGCTGCTGTGAAGAAGATTCGTCAAGATAGACTGTGGCGAGAGAAGTCAGACCAAGCGACTTAGACTGGAATTATGTCACCTCCTTAACTTCTTGCAGAGCCCTCGCCTCGGTAGCTTTCACCTTAATTTTCTTAACTCCAAGGCCACCAAGAGCTTCCTACCCTATATATACAACGCATATGCGCAACACAAGGAAGAAGATCCATACAAGTGTAGAACTAGACAGAGTAGAAACAGCAGCAAGCAAGACGTATAAACGAGAACAAAGGCAAGATCACAGGAGAAGCTTTGCTAGATAGCTAGCTGAGATTGATTTATGATGGTGGCCAAGGCGGAGATGAGCGCCATAGAGATGGAGAAGGCGACGAGCGACGGGGAGGTGGTGCTCGGCGCCGGAGACGAGGAGGATGACGACGACGTGGTGCTGCCGGGGTACCGGTTCCACCCCACCGACGAGGAGCTCGTCACCTTCTACCTCCGCCGCAAGGTGGCCAAGAAGTCGCTCCGCATCGAGGTCATCCGGGAGATGGATATCTACAAGCACGACCCATGGGATCTCCCCAGTAAGTTCGTTGTCTGATCAAGTGCAATTTCTTTTCTGGAACAAGACTTCTAATCTGACAGTGCCATCGTCCACTTGCAAATTACGCAGAGGCGAGCACGGTTGGTGGGGAGAAAGAGTGGTACTTCTTCTGCCTGAGGGGCAGGAAGTACCGGAACAGCATCCGGCCCAACCGGGTCACCGGCTCCGGCTTCTGGAAGGCCACCGGCATCGACCGGCCGATCTACTCCGCCGCGGCCGGCGGCTCCGGCGTGTCCATCGGGCTGAAGAAGTCGCTCGTTTACTACCGTGGCAGCGCCGGCAAGGGCACCAAGACCGACTGGATGATGCACGAGTTCCGGCTTCCGCCGGCCGCCGCCCCGGCCACCAACGCCTCCCCGAGCATGCAGGAAGCCGTAAGTGGTCCACGCGCGTGCGCATTCCATTTCCACAGAAAGTCACGGTGCGGCTACCCCTACCGGCGACCGGTCCGGGGCGCGTGTGATGTGGTGCGGTGCAAAGTGTATCATTGACCCTCTGACGTGTGCGCATATGACCTGAAAATGCAGGAAGTGTGGACCATCTGCAGGATCTTCAGGAGGACCATCACCTACCGCAAGCAGCAGACGTGGAGGCCGGCGCCGGCGCCATCCACCGCCATCACTGCTGCCGACTCGAGCTCCAACACGGGGAGCTTCGAGTCGTCGGAGGGCGGTGACGAGTACATGAACTGCCTGCAGGCTCCGGCAGCCGCCGCTCCTTGCATCCCCCAGCAGCAGCACCAGTATGTCAGTCAGACGGGCACGGTGAACAGCGGCAACTTCTTCTACAGGGACACCATGCACAACCAGCAGTTTCAGGGACAATGGAACGCTCCGCCTGCCGGGCCGATGCCGGAGCAGAAACCACAAAATCCATTGTCGACGGCCGACTCCTTCCACCAGAATGAACATAGCCTCGCCGTCGCCACCAACGATTTCCACAAGGTCGAGGCCCTCGACGGGTATTTGGAGGAGATCGCGAGGATGATGGAGGTGACTGATCCGGCAGGGTTTTACGACTACAGATCATACGGTTCATCAGCAGGAAACAGAGGGCCGAGCTTCGAACGCACCCTCCACTCCTCGGCTCCATAGGCTCCCGCGAGTTCGCCGACGGTCCGGTCCGGCCCCCTCTCTCGCCGCCATCGCCCGGCGGCTTCGGCAACACCATGGTTCGCCCTCCTTCCCACACCGGCCGTTCTCGCGTCGTTCTAGAGAAGTTCAGTATCGATGATCTTCAGGGAAGCTGAAAGGTGGCGGAACAGCGACAGTGTGGAAGCTTCCTGCCGATCCGTCTGCCCAATTCGGGATGGGGTTTACTGTTCCGACGTCGACCGGGTAGTACTCGGCTGCTACCTTCTGGTGCCTATTGGGTACATCGGAAGGTCTTGAAGTGGAGGCCCGGCGGCGAGTGTGGTCTCGGGTGGTCCGGGGAAACAGCAGCAGTCACTTACTGTAGCAGCCGTGCCCCCCTGCGCCGCGCTGGTCCAGAGGAACAGTATACAAGACAACGATAGCAGTCTTGCGGTGCCTGGCTGGGCTCATGTATCTGTCATGAATTGAGGAACTTGTGGTTGAACTAAATCATTTGATTGGGTCCATCTTGTCCTTGTGAACATGTATCTTGATAATGTCACCGAAATCCTAATCCTGTGTGCAATTGAAATGATGTTTGATAGTTTTTTGAGTTAGGCAAAGTATAATAAGGGGCTCCCCAGAACCTATATTTGAGTAGAAAAGGTAGGTTTTTTTAGGGAGTTAAGGGCATTTCTAACCGATCCTATGTTAGAGGAGTAAAAATTCGGTTTTACCCATCTAACCGGCACCTAGCCGATCCCCTAAGCCGAATAGAGAAGGATAATTTATCCTCTGCCACTTATCCCCCCCCCCCCTCTATCGGTCCGTCCCTCGTAGGTGACGGTTCACGTTAGGTCCGGCGATCGCGGGGCGCTCCTGTCCTGGGTCTCGTGATCTAGGGTTTCTTCGTTCGGGCATCAGATCTCCCTTCCCCGCGAGCGTCCCTCTGTCTTCGATCCCGATCCCCATCCACCGGAGGCCTTCTGCGTGCTCCCTAGGGCGCGCGGTCGTAATACACAATCAACCCTAGGAAGGAGTGAGGGGGTAGAAGGAAGAGATGGAGGGCGTGGCAGGGCTGATGCGTGGGTTGAAGCTGTCCGATGAGGAGAAGAAAGGAGTGACGATCCGGTTCTCGACGAAGGAGAAGGGCAAGGAGGCGGCGATCCAGGACGTGGGGAAGATCATGTCTGAAAAATTGGCTCACCCAGATGCGATCTCTCTCACCTTGGGGAAGGTGTGGTGCCCGATTAAGGGGATCACCTGCACAGAGATAGGGGTAAACAAGTTCCTCTTCACGTTTCATCAGGAATCGGGAAAGCGGAAGGCTGTGGAGGACGGGCCGTGGATGTTTGATAAGGATTTGGTGGTACTAGAGGCGTACGTGCCTAGTAAGCAGCCGGAAGATTACGTCTTCAATGACATCCCGATCTGGGTTAGAGTTTTTAACCTCCCATTGGGCATGATGAATGAGGACTCGGCGGAGGACATTGGCAATATTATTGGTAGATTTGTTGAGGCAGATACAGGAGCGGATGGGAGTGCGATTGGCAGATTTCTGAGGATCAAAGTACGTATGCAGATTGACAAACCAATCATGAGGGGCTTTACCCTGGAGGATGAAGATAACCAGAAGGAGGGGAGTGGGAAAACAGGAGAGAGGACGGATGGGAAAGAAGAGGAGGAAGACGGTGACTGGTGTAGGTTTGAATATGAATTCTTACCGGACTTCTGTTACACTTGTGGTATCATCAGGCACGGGGAGAAGGACTGCATGATAAAACTCAAGAAGGGAGAGAAGCAACAGTTTGGTCGGTGGCTCAAAGCTGATCTTGGACATAGGACGGGGAGGATGGAGGAGGGTGCATGGAGATCGGGGGGGGGGGGGGGGGGGGTGGCACAGGAGGATCCCGCAGCTACGGGTATAGACGCTCAGGGGGCCGATCGGGCAGTGGCAGCGACAGTCTCACGTGGAGGAAATCTGATTCCAGATCCGGTGAAGGGGGGAAAGGAAGAACAGAGGGGGGGGGGGGAAGAAGTGACGAGCCCTCACAAATCGGCACCGCCATCACAGAAGTCAGGGAACCCTAGGAAACTTGCTCTCGAGGAGGAGGGGTCAAAAAAGATAAGTGTTGATCAAGGAAAAAACGCTGCCTCGAGCTTACCTCAAGAGCTGGGTGGGAAGGACATAGTCATGGTTGTGGAAGGGCAGGGGGACGGCAGTCAGATTGAGCAGAAGGACAAACAGACGGCCCAGAAGCAGAAGATGGTGGAGTCACATAAGAATAACTCCGGGAAGCGCTATAAAAGGAAAGGGCGTGACCGGCCGGAGGTGGTGGGTAGTAAGGAGAGGGAGGCGGTTCTTGGCCTGAAGAGGGGGAGAATGGAGGAGGGGGAGGAGCAGACGGGTAAGAAGAGTCGGGCGGTGGAAGGGGTGCAGGAGTCGGGAGAGGAGACCAGCACACAGGAGGGTTCGCCAAACACTGAAATATCGGTCGGGCTTTTGGAACAGCCCCGCCGAACACAATGAAAATCATCGGATGGAACTGCCGGGGTCTCGGGAATGGCCCGGCAGTTCGCAGCCTCCTCGAGCTGGGGAGGGTGGAGGAGCCCGATGTATTGTTTTTGGCGGAGGCAAAGATGTCGGATAAGGAGTTGGAGAGGTTTCGTTGGATGTTGGGATTGTCACATATGGCAGTGTGGAGTGCAGAAGGAAGAAGCAGAGGTGTGGCTTTGTTCTGGAGGTGAGAGGTGGATGTGACGTTACGATCGTTTGGCAGAAGGCATGTGGATGTGGACGTTAAGGAGGAGGATGGTAGGATCTGACGTCTTACTGGGGTATATGGTGAATCAGCCGCGGATCGGAAATTGCAGACTTGAAAAACCCTACGTATTCTTGGTCAGCAACACCAAGGGGGTCGACCATGGCTCTGTTTGGGCGATTTTAACAAAATCTTACCGTGGGACGAGAAGGTTGGGGGGCCAGATAGACCACAACGGCTGTTGGATAACTTCAGAGAGGCCCTGGAATGATGCGAGCTCAGTGACATTGGCTACGAGGGAGATAAATTTACCTGGAGAAATCATAGCAAGGAGATCAGTACATACATATGTGAACATCTTGATAGAGCCACTGCGAATGCCATTTGGTGTGAATGGTTTCCAAATTTCAGTGTCCTCAATGGGGCTCCTCGCCACTCGGACCACGGGCCTGTTATCGTATGCACTCAGGGAGGAACTAAAAGAGAGCGAGGTGGTGATGGCGGTTTCCATTTTGAGGCGTGGTGGCTACAGGAGGAGGGGTGTAGTGAGGAGGTGCAAGGGGCATGGGAGGAAGGATGCTTGGAAGGAAGAGGCGATGTGGCCATGACGCTAAAGATGGTGGCGGGGTGCATGACGAAGTGGGGTTAAGGAGGTGGCCGGTGACTTGGAGGAGAAGCTGAAACAAGCACGCCGTGATTTGGAGAGCTGTATGCGTGCTCCGGTGAGTGAAGAGAAGATTCAAGAGGAGGCGGAGCTACGGTGTAGAGTGGAGAAGATAGAGGAGAGGAGAAATACTAAGGCTAAACAGCGGTCGCACGTCACCTGGTTGAGGAAGGGCAATAGAAGTACAAAATATTTCATGGCTGTTGCAGCTGTCATAGAAGACATAAAATACCACTTGAAACTTTGGTTTTCCAAGTTTACTATCTCTGTTTGTAGGCGTAGCGCAAATTCTGTTGCTCATGCGCTCGCCATTGTTGGCCGTGGATGTGATCCTAACCACTTCTTAGAGTGGGAGTCTGATGTACCCGCCCATGTGGGCGCTTGTGTCTTGGGTGATTTGCCCAAGAGCAGTTAAGTTATAAAGCTTTGGCTTTACATTAAAAAAACTTATCCCACCCCTATATTTGCTCGGCTGCTATCGTTTGGAGGAAAAAAAATCCTCTTCCCTGTGCTACCTCACCCACCCCACTCCCGTGCCGCATCTACGCACCATCCTCCCCCCCTCGCCTCCTCGCCGGCCACCACCCGCCAATAGGGACGCTCTAGGCCCCACGGCTGTCCTTGCCCACCCGAATTTCTGCCTCTTCGCGCCGTCGCCGCCACATAATCGGGAGATCTGCTGCTACTGCCGCTGTGGCCGGTTTTGACGCATCTGGCCGCCGGCGACGACGCCTTTGTCATGGAATCGCACAGTCCCGACTACGCCTTCGCGCCACATGCAGGTATGGCCTCCACCTCTAGCCACTCGGATCTCACTCATCGAAGGTTTGCTGGGAAAGACACGCCCTCCCGTCGGCCAGGCTCGGCACTGGCCCAGTAGCTCGTCGGCTCCCCGTTGCCCATCATTAAGTATGATGACTGCCCGCGACAGGTGGTGCACTGCGTTTCCACCACGCCGGATCACCCCGGGCGGGTGTTCTTCAAGTGCAAAAAACATGGGATGAGTGCTTCTTTTGATTCGGTTATTCATCGGATTCGACGTCGTTTCTAGCTCATTGTTTCCTTAAATTTGTGAGTAGGATGGATGCAAGTTTTAGTATTGGGAAGAAGCTTACATCAATCTATTGATAGCGAGAAATTTGATAGATGTTCGCGCATTTCTCTCTAGAGTGGAGACTAGAGATGAAACTAGATGCGACACAATATCGAATAAGTCAGAATGAAAGTAGAAAGAAGTGTGCAATCTCAAGAAACCAATATAAAGAATCAATAGTAAAGACATCGAGAAAATATTAATCCAACTAGTGGGAGCTGTTATGGAAGTTGGATATATTAAAGTGTCTAATTGTGGTTCTTGTTTTCTTTGGTGTCGTTCTCGTAGTGAAGAATTGGTAAATTATGTGCTCCAATGTATTAAAATGTCGTTCAGTAAAATAAAGATGCAATGAAATTGGTTTCGGTGGCCAAAAATGGAATGGAATGAAATTTTGTATACTCTGTTATATTTAGGGGATCAGCTAGGTCCGGCCAAAAATTAGTGGAGTAAATATACTCCATAAAAAATTTACTCGACCGGGTCCTCCTGTATTTATAGGGGATCAGTTAGAGTTGGCCTAAAAAGCATTAGCTAGCAGATCCCCTAAAACCAACTTTACTACAATTATAAGTTTAGCTCCCTATAAACCATCCCCAAATAACTATATATGGTTCAAGAGAAATGCTACACTTACGCGCTCATTCCTACTGAATGGAGTTACGGCCTGAGCTGGGAAACATTGATTGGCATCAGTAGAGGGTGGGTCCCGCATTGAAAATTAAGGGGAGGAAGAGAGACTGGTGGAGAGGAGTACGTAAGTGGTTTGCCCGTAAGTGTAGGAAGGAGCTATGGTCCAAGTAGCAACCCTGGAGTAGCCCCGGCGCCACGCTACCGCTATTGGAACTCGTGACGCCGGCCGTCCGCCACCCTAGTGATCAGAAAAGCATTGGATCCCCCTGCTACTCTGGCGACCCTCGTCGGCACCGGAATCCCGCCTGCGACGAAGAATTTTATGAATTGCGGGCGAAGCCATGGCCGAAAGTGGGGAAGACGATTCATGTGGGTGTGTGCATTGTGCGCCGACCAGGTGTGGCCTCGTGGTGTGCAGGTCGAGTACACATGTGTGTGCGTGTTGTGTCGTCATGATCTACCCAGCACGAGTGCCCCTCCGTCGAGAGTCCCTTCTTCCCCTCGCACCACCGCGCGCTACCCACTGGGCTGCCCTTGCCCAAACCTCCCTGTCGCTGCAGAAAACAAGGATGGCAGTAGACCCCTGGGGTGCGCTTGGCCGGCCGTCTCCCGCAGGCGGTGCGACGGGCTCTTTGATCCCTCTTCCTCTCATGCTTCCACTCAAGGAAATATGCCCTAAAAACAATAATAAAGTTGTTATTTGTATTTCCTTATATCATGATAAATGTTTATTATTCATGCTTGTCGGTGTACAAAAGTAGGGGATCTCCTTTTGACCCCTTTACTTATGCACGGGCAGTCAGAGCCGCACCCGCGGCCACACTTAATAAGGCAGAGGAGGGAAGCCGGAGAGAAGCCGGAGCACAAGACGGTCAAGGCAACGCCAAGACCAGAAACACCAAAAAGCAAGAGGGCGAGGTGGACTCCCCCGGTAAGGCCGTTGCCGGGGCGGTTTCCGCGGCCCTGGCAAGAGCCTTGCCGGGGCAACTTGCCCAGTACCAGCAGAGCGAGCCACCCTCGAGCCCAAGAATTCCAAACGCCGCCAACGACTACGTTGGAACCAAGGCTCGGGAGGCACCTCTATGGTGGCATGCAGATCTTTGTCAAGATCATAAACACACGAGAACAGATGAGGACCAGAAGACGACGACCCTCAGTGGAATCCTAGCCGAGGAAATCCACAGGACGAACACGACGCCACGGCAAGACCCTTGCCGGGGCCCCGACAAGACCCTTGCCGAGGACGCCTGCAGATCCACAGCCAGGCCCGCATCAACCAAGACTCCGCCGCCGTTCGCATGCAGCTGCCAGCCCAACTAGCTGGGCAGGCACCTGTGGCAACATGCGGCTTCCAGACCGACTTAGCAAGCACCTGCGTGGTGGCATGCAGATCTTCGTGAAGGCCCTGCCATCGCGCCACCTCAGCAGCCTGCCTGCCTACATGGCGCTGCACGCATCGCTGGCCTGGGCGCGTGTCGAAGCGAGGCAGAGCGGCGACGGACGGGACGGGCCTCGTTCCCGTCCCTGATAAAGCTAAGGGACACCTAAGTAGCGCATTTAATGCGCTTTGTCCCGTAAGGCCGGGCGATAAGCTCGCGCACTGTACCCCTTTCCACCTCCTGTGTGCCACTGTGGCAACCCCTTTTCGACTATAAAAGGATGCCCGAGGCATACAGGAGAAGGATTCGGCTCTTTGGAACTACGCAGCCACCGTAGCTAGTTCGAGAACTCAGGAACACTCTGAAATACACACCAAAGCAGGACTAGGGTATTACGCATCCTCGCGGCCCGAACCTGGGTAAACGATCTTTGTGCTAGCTCCTAAACCTGCTCTTCTCACAACCCCCCGCCCGCCAACCGTAGAAGGGATTCCAGTGATCCCATAGGTGTCGTTTCTCCGACATCTTTGGCGTGCCAGGTAGGGGGCGCAGTTGTGAGAATCTGGTCTAGCAGTTAGTCTAGCAGTTCCTCATCGCCATGGCTCCCAAGAAGAAGACGATCACGGCGATCGGCTCGTCGGGAGCCGAACGGCCCGTGCCAGTGCAGGCGAGCAGCGGGCCGGTCGCGGACAGAACCCGAGCCGCGGCCCGCGAGCACCCGCATTGCTCTGGCAGTCAGATCCTGGCGAGCGGCGTCGTTCGTGCGCCAGACGACGGGCCGCACACCGCCAAATCCAAAGACGGGGCTGGGCCCCCCGCAGGCGGCGCGGGGCCCTCCAGGGGTGTCGCTGTGCCCCCTACGGGCGGCGCAACAACCTCCAAGACGCCTACGCCGGAGCCCACAGCGCGCTCTTCCCAGGGTGCGCGCGACGAGCAGCGCCACCACGCTGGAGACCCCGGACGCCGCCGTGGGAAGAGTCCTGTGCATCATCTGCGGGACGAAGGAGGCCAGCATGCCCGCCGAAGTGCTGGCAAAAATGGCACGCAGCCGCTGGGCCATAATAGAGCTCCTTCTAACATGGTTAGAAGTCGAAGCGCACCACAGTACACGCAGCTCTCGCCGCCACCCACGCCAGCAGAAGCTTTGGCTCGCGCACAGCTACTCCTCGACTTCCCTCCTGCTGCGGAAAAGCTCGATGAGTGGAGGGCCACCATCTGGAGCCTTGTCGGCGTCGCCAACCAAGACGAGCCACGGCTAGCGGGGCCCTCAGGCCGACGCTCCGTCGAACCACCGCATGCCAGCGGTGGAGGGGCCGGAGGTGCTGCGGCCACGGTGCACTCTCCTCCTCCACGCCAGCCACCGCGGGTGTCGATCCGTCGTGATGACGCTTGTGATAACATTTCCATAGCGTCGTCCGACCCACAGACACACCGCGACCAGCGTCAAGTTCTTCAGGAGCGAGCCCATGAAGACGCTCGAACCACCATCGAGCGCCGGCGCGATACACGCCACCAGTCAGATAGGCGGGCGGGGCCCGCTACAGACCACCCAGCACCGGGAGGCTCTGGCGGCCTACCTTACGAGGTGGGTTGCCCGGCCTTCACCCGTGAGCTGCGGCAGTTCCAGTGGCCGTCCCACCGTACGTTCAAGCCCGACGTCGGCGAGAAGTACAACGGCAAGACCCACCCGTCGGAGTTCCTCAGCATCTACACCATCGCGATGCAAGCCGCTGGGGCTCGCGATGACAAGGTGCTTGCCAATTACTTCCCGTTGGCCCTGAAACCCAATGTCATGTCTTGGTTGATGCACTTGCCGGCGGATTCCATTTCTTCTTGGTCAGATCTGTGTCATGAGTTCGTTGGTGCCTTCACCGGAGGCCACCAAGCTCATGGCCAGGCGAGTGATTTGCATATCATTCCCAGAAGGAAGGTGAAAACCTGCGCAAGTACATACAGAGGTTCAGTCGGGTGCAATACAACATCCCAGATGTTCATCCTGCCGCCGTGATCAGCGCGTTCCATCAGAATGTGCGCAACCGCAAGATGCGTGAAGAGCTGGCAATGAACAAGGTCAAGGATGTGGCCGAACTCTATGTTCTGGCCAATAGATTCGCTCGGGCTGAAGAGGGGAGGAAGTACCCCGGCGAGGACGCCGGCGTGGAAACCGACTCTACCGACGAAGACACCACCGCCCCGATGAAGAAGGGTCGGCGTCGCAATAGGAAACGCAAGGGCAAGGTCGTGCTTGCCGTCGAGGGATTCGACGACACCGGCGCCGCCAAGAAGGCCAAGGCAGACGACCCCGACAAATAGATTGCCGGGTGCGCCGCTTGCCGGGCCTTGGCGGCTGCCGACAAGCCACGAGGCTCCGACAAGCAATACTGCAAGATCCACCGCACCAAGGGCCACGACCTCCAGAACTGCCGACAAGTCGAGCTGCTTGCTGAGAAGCAAAAGGCCGAGTATGAGAGGAGGGACAAGGAGAAGGGTCAGGATGGTGTCAAAGGATCCAGCAAGAAGCGTGCCGGCCAAGGAGGCCGCCGCGACAAGGATAACCAACAAGAGAGGCCCGCTCGGGGCCGCGACAAGAAGTAGGAAGACGACGATCATGACGAGGACGACGAGTCCGGCGAGCAAGAGTTTCAGAAGGCTACGGAGGCCATGTGCGTCGATGGTGGCGCCTCGCTGCACACTTCTCACCGCTAGCTCAAGCAGTGGGCGCGTGAGATCACAGCAGCGGAGCCATCGTTCGACGCTCAGAAGCCGCTGAAGTGGTCCAGCACGCCCATCATTTTTGACGCCGAGGATCACCCTGATCGCACAACTGCGGTCGGGTGTTTGCCGTTGTTGGTTTCACCAACGATACGCAACCTCAAGGTGAACAAGATGCTGGTTGACGGCGGGGCCGGTCTGAACTTGATCTCACCCGTTGTGATCAAAAGGCTGCAAATTCCTGACGGAGACCTCGAGGAGACGGGCACGTTTCAAGGGGTCAACCCGGGAAGGAGCAAGCCGAAGGGGAAGGTCACGTTACCTGTGACGTTTGGAGGCGAGTTGAACTACAGGATGGAGAGGATTGTCTTTGATGTAGCCGAGATCCCTTTTCCCTACAATGGGATCCTCAGCCGCCCGTCACTAGCCAAGTTTATGGCGGCGGCGCATTACGCCTACAACACGCTGAAGATGCCTGGGCCGATGACCATCATCACCGTTCCCTGCGACAAGAAGGATGCGTTGATCTGCGCCGACCTACTCTACCAAGAAGTAGTTGCAGCAGCTGCCGCCAAGGCACTTGCTCCTGCCGCTGAAGCTCCGGGAGGGAAGAAGAAGACCTACAAGACCTCTCGCACCCACTCCGGCAAGCGCACCTCTTCGGAGTGTTGTGCTACCGCCGAGGACGTGCCAGAGAGCTCCACCGGCAAGAGCAAGAAATCCAGAGCCGCGCCACCAGAGCCCAAGAAGGTGTCCGTCAAGGAGGATGGCACGGGAGGGGCTTTCACCATAAGCTCCACCCTCGACAGCAAATAGGAAAGCGCGCTCGTCACTTTCCTGCGGGCGAATGTCGATGTGTTTGCATGGCAAGCATCCGGCATCCCCGGCGTTCCCATGGAAGTGATTGAGCACCATCTTGCTGTCCACCCCCATGCGCGACCCGTCAAGCAGAAGGTCAGGAAGCAAGCTTTGGAACGGCAGGAGTTCATCACAGAGGAGATCAGGAAGTTGGAAGCAGCAGGCTTGGTGAGGGGAGTGCTCCATCCAATGTGGTTGGCAAATCCGGTGGTGGTGCGCAAGGCAAACGGGAAGTGGAGGCTGTGTATTGACTACACAGATATCAATAAGGCTTGTCCTAAGGACCCCTTCCCGTTGCCGCGCATCGACCAGATTGTTGACTCCACGGCCGGGTGTCATCTATTATCATTTCTCGATGCCTACTCGGGCTACCACCAGATCTTCATGACAAGAGAAGACGAAGAGAAGACATCATTCATCACCCCATGTGGTACGTATTGCTTTTTACGGATAACTTTCGGGTTGAAGAGTGCTAGCTCGACGTTCGCGAGGGCGGTCCAAATTGGTTTTGAGCCCCAGCTACATGGATGACATAGTGGTCAAAACCAAGGACAAGGCAACTCTCGTACAAGACTTAGAAGAGACGTTTGCCAACCTGCGCAAGATCAACCTCAAGCTGAACCCTGAGAAGTGTGTGCTACCTCTTGAGCACTCGTTGGTTTTCCCTTGAAGAGGAAAGGGTGATGCAGCAAAGTAGCGTAAGTATTTCCCTCAGTTTTTGAGAACCAAGGTATCAATCCAGTAGGAGGCTACGCGTGAGTCCCTCGCACCTACACAAAACAAATAAAACCTCGCAACCAACAAGATAAGGGGTTGTCAATCCCTACACGACCACTTACGAGAGTGAGATCTGATAGATATGATAGGATAATATTTTTGGTATTTTTGTGATAAAGATGCAAAGTAGAATAAAAGCAAAGTAAAAAGCAAAGGAAATAACTAAGTATTGGAAGATTGATATGATGAAGATAGACTCGGGAGCCATAGGTTTCACTAGTGGCTTCTCTCGAGAGCATAAGTATTCCACGGTGGGTGAACAAATTACTGTTGAGCAATTGACAGAATTGAGCATAGTTATGAGAATATCTAGGTATGATCATGTATATAGGCATCACGTCCGAGACAAGTAGACCGACTCCTGCCTGCATCTACTACTATTACTCCACTCATCGACCACTATCCAGCATGCATCTAGAGTATTAAGTTCATAAAAACAGAGTAACGCCTTAAGCAAGATGACATGATGTAGAGGGATAAATTCATGCAATATGATAAAAACCCCATCTTGTTATCCTCGATGGCAACAATACAATACGTGCCTTGCTGCCCCTATTGTCACTGGGAAAGGACACCGCAAGATTGAACCCAAAGCTAAGCACTTCTCCCATTGCAAGAAAGATCAATCTAGTAGGCCAAACCAAACTGATAATTCGAAGAGACTTGCAAAGATAACCAATCATACATAAAAGAATTCAGAAGATTCAAATATTGTTCATAGATAATCTTGATCATAAACCCACAATTCATCGGTCTCAACAAACACATCGCAAAAGAAGATCACATCGAATAGATCTCCACGAGAGAGGGGGAGAACATTGTATTGAGATCCAAAAAGAGAGAAGAAGCCATCTAGCTAATAACTATGGACCCGAAGGTCTGAAGTAAACTACTCACATTTCATCAGAGGGGCTATGGTGTTGATGTAGAAGCCCTCCGTGATCGATTCCCCTTCCGACGGAGCTCCGGAACAGGCCCCAAGATGGGATCTCGTGGGTACAGAAGGTTGCGGCGGTGGAATTAGGTTTTTGGCTCTGTATCTGATCGTTTGGGGGTACGTAGGTATATATAGGAGGAAGGAGTACGTCGGTGGAGCAACAGGGGGCCCACGAGGGTGGAGGGCGCGCCCTAGGGGGGTAGGCGCGCCCCCCAACCTCGTGGCCTCCTCCTTTATTTCTTGACGTAGGGTCCAAGTCTCCTGGATCTTGTTCGTTCTGAAAATCACGTTCCCGAAGGTTTCATTCCGTTTGGACTCCGTTTGATATTCCTTTTCTACGAAACTCTGAAATAGGCAAAAAACAGCAATTCTGGGCTGGGCCTCCGGTTAATAGGTTAGTCCCAAAAGTAATATAAAAGTGAATAATAAATCCCAATAATGTCCAAAACAGTAGATAATATAGCATGGAGCAATAAAAAATTATAGATACGTTGGAGACGTATCAAGCATCCCTAAGCTTAATTCCTGCTCGTCCTCGAGTAGGTAAATGATAAAAACATAATTTTTGATGCGGAGTGCTATTTGGCATAATTTCAATGCAATTCTTCTTAATTGTGGTATGAATATTCAGATCTGAAAGATTCAAGAAAAAAGTTTAATATTGACATAAAAATAATAATACTTCAAGCATACTAACAAAGCAATTATGTCTTCTCAAAATAACATGGCCAAAGAAGGGTTATCCCTACAAAATCATATAGTCTGGCTATGCTCTATCTTCACCACACAAAGTATTTAAATCATGCACAACCCCGATGACAAGCCAAGCAATTGTTTCATACTTTTGACGTTCCCAAACTTTTTCAATCTTCACGCAATACATGAGTGTGAGCCATGGACATAGCACTATATGTGGAATAGAATGGTGGTTGTGGAGAAGACAAAAAGGGAGAAGATAGTCTCACATCAACTAGGCGTATCAACGGGCTATGGAGATGCCCATCAATAGATATCAATGTGAGTGAGTAGGGATTGCCATGCAACGGATGCACTAGAGCTATAAGTATATGAAAGCTCAACAAAAGAAACTAAGTGGGTGTGCATCCAACTCGCTTGCTCACGAAGACCTAGGGCATTTTGAGGAAGCCCATCATTGGAATATACAAGCCAAGTTCTATAATGAAAAATTCCCACTAGTATATGAACGTGACAAAATGAGAGACTCTCTATCATGAAGATCATGGTGCTACTTTGAAGCACAAGTGTGGTAAAAGGATAGTAACATTGTCCCTTCTCTCTTTTTCTCTCATTTTTTTATTTGGGCCTTTTTCTCTTTTTTATGGCCTCTTTTCTATTCTTTTTTTTATTTTTCGTCCGGAGTCTCATCCCGACTTGTGGGGGAATCATAGTCTCCATCATCCTTTCCTCACTTGGGACAATGCTCTAAAAATGATGATCATCACACTTTTATTTTCTTACAACTCAACAATTACAACTTGATACTTAGAACAAAATATGACTCTATATGAATGCCTCCGGCGGTGTACCGGGATATGCAATGAATCAAGAGTGACATGTATGAAAGATTATGAACGGTGGCTTTGCCACAAATACGATGTCAACTACATGATCATGCAAAGCAATATGACAATGATGGAGCGTGTCATAATAAACGGAACGGTGGAAAGTTGCATGGCAATATATCTCGGAATGGCTATGGAAATGCCATGATAGGTAGGTATGGTGGCTGTTTTGAGGAAGGTTTATGGTGGGTGTATGATACCGGCGAAAATTGCGCGGTATTAGAGAGGCTAGCAATGGTGGAAGGAAGAAGAGTGCGTATAATCCATGGACTCAACATTAGTCATAAAGAACTCATATACTTATCGCAAAAATCTATAAGTTATCAAAGCAAAGTATTACACGCATGCTCCTAGGGGGATAGATTGGTAGGAAAAGACCATCGCTCGTCCCCGACCGCCACTCATAAGGAAGACAATCAATAAATAAATTATGCTCCGACTTCATCACATAACGGTTCACCATACGTGCATGCTACGGGAATCACAAACTTTAACACAAGTATCTCTGAAATTCACAACTACTCAACTAGCATGACTCTAATATCACCATCTTTATATCTCAAAACAATTATCAAGCATCAAACTTTTCTTAGTATTCAACACACTCATAAGAAAGTTTTTACTAATATTGAATACCAAGCATATTAGGATTGTTTAAGCAAATGACCATGCTATTTAAGACTCTCAAAATAATCTAAGTGAAGCATGAGAGATCAATAGTTTCTATAAAACAAATCCACCACCGTGCTCTAAAAGATATAAGTGAAGCACTAAAGCAAAACTATATAACTCAAAAGATATAAGCGAAGCACATAGAGTATTCTAACAAATTCCAAATCATGTATGGCTCTCTCAAAAGATTTGTACAGCAAGGATGATTGTGGTAAACTAAAAAGCAAAGACTCAAATCATACAAGACGCTCCAAGCAAAACACATATCATGTGGTGAATAAAAATATAGCTCCAAGTAAAGTTACCGATGGAAGTAGACGAAAGAGGGGATGCCTTCCGGGGCATCCCCAAGCTTTGGCTTTTTGGTGTCCTTAGATTATCTTGGGGGTGCCATGGGCATCCCCAATCTTAGTCTCTTGCCACTCCTTGTTCCATAATCCATCTAATCTTTCACCCAAAACTTGAAAACTTCACAACACAAAACTCAACAGAAAATCTCGTGAGCTCCGTTAGCGAAAGAAAACAAAAGACCACTTCAAGGTACTGTAATGAACTCATTATTTATTTATATTTGTGTTAAACCTACTATATTCCAACTTCTCTATGGTTTATAAACTATTTTACTAACCATAGATTCATCAAAATAAGCAAACAACACACGAAAAACAGAATCTGTCAAAAACAGAACAGTCTGTAGTAATCTGTAACTAACGCAAACTTCTGGAACTCAAAAAAATCAGCCAAAATAGGACGACCTAGACAATTTGTTTATTGATCAGAAGAAATTAGAATCAGTATTTTATCACGTTCTGGTGATTTTAAACAATTATTTTCGTGAACAGAAAGTTTCTGGAAATTTCTGCAAGATCAAATAACTATCATCCAAGAAGATCCTATAGGTTTAACTTGGCACAAACACTAATTAAAACATAGAAACACATCTAACCAGAGGCTAGAACAAATATTTATTCCTAAACAGAAGCAAAAAGCAAAAAACTAAAAATAAAATTGGGTTGCCTCCTAACAAGCGCTATCGTTTAACGCCCCTAGCTAGGCATAAAAGCAAGGATAGATCTAGGTATTGCCATCTTTGGTGGGCAATTCTTCAATGAGACATCTATCATCCTTAGGAATTTCTTTCTTTTTAGTAATTATCAAACATTTAGGCACAAGATGGAAAAATTCATTTGTAGCAAATGGTTCCTTAATGATAGCAAAAAGATCGGGATGAATACTTATAGATTTGAGATCCGCAGTTTCCTTACTAGAGGATTCACCCTTATTTTTAGGAACATACATAAGCTTGAAAATTTTAGTGGGAGGACTAGGAGTGTTCTTTACGGAAGAAAAAGCGGTTCCCAAGTTGGCAATGACACCCTCAAGTTTATCGATTCTAGTGGAATCTTGATTTATTCTTTCATTAACTATGGGTTCCTTCTCCTTAATATTTTTCAAAGTGACTCCTACCTTAGATCCATATTGGGTAATTTGGTTGCGGATCTTTTTATCAAGATTTTCAATTAACTCTATGGTGGCAACTTTGTTTTCAATAATTTCAAGTCTTTGCATTACATGCTCCAAAGTTAACATAGTTCCATTAACCAACAGAGGTGGTGAGCCAAATAAATCTATCATAGCATTATAAGAGTCAAAAGTATGGCTACCCAAGAAATTCCCTCCGGTAATGGTATCAAGAATATATCTATACCAAGGATTAGCGCCTACATAAAAATTGCGGAGAAAAACGGAAGTAGATTGCTTCCTGGTAGATCTATTTTGAGCATTGCAAATTCTATATCAAGCATCTTTTAGATTTTCTCCCTCCCCTTGTTTAAAATTGAGAACTTCATTTTCGGGAGACAATGGAGAAGATAAAGGACTAGCCATGACTACAAGGCAAGCAAAATAAAAAGAGGCGAACGAAAAAGAGAGGGCGAATAAAACGGCAAGGGTGAAGTGGGGGAGAGGAAAACGAGAGGCAAATGGCAAATAATGTAATGCGGGAGATAAGGGATTGTGATGGGTACTTGGTATGTTGACTTTTGCGTAGACCTCCCCGGCAACGGCACCAGAAATCCTTCTTGCTACCTCTTGAGCACTGCGTTGGTTTTCCCTTGAAGAGGAAAGGGTGATGCAGCAAAGTAGCGTAAGTATTTCCCTCAGTTTTTGAGAACCAAGGTATCAATCCAGTAGGAGGCTACGCGCGAGTCCCTCGCACCTGCACAAAACAAATAAATCCTCGCAACCAACGCGATAAGGGGTTGTCAATCCCTACACGGCCACTTACGAGAGTGAGATCTGATAGATATGATAGGATAATATTTTTGGTATTTTTGTGATAAAGATGCAAAGTAAAATAAAAGCAAAGGAAATAACTAAGTATTGGAAGATTGATATGATGAAGATAGACCCGGGGGCCATAGGTTTCACTAGTGGCTTCTCTCAAGAGCATAAGTATTCTACAGTGGGTGAACAAATTACTGTTGAGCAATTGACAGAATTGAGCATAGTTTTGAGAATATCTAGGTATGATCATGTATATATGCATCACGTCCGAGACAAGTAGACCGACTCCTGCCTGCATCTACTACTATTACTCCACTCATCGACCGCTATCCAGCATGCATCTAGAGTATTAAGTTCATAAAAACAGAGTAACGCCTTAAGCAAGATGGCATGATGTAGAGGGATAAATTCATGCAATATGATAAAAACCCCATCTTGTTATCCTCGATGGCAACAATACAATATGTGCCTTACTGCCCCTACTATCACTAGGAAAGGACACCACAAGATTGAACCCAAAGCTAAGCACTTCTCCCATTGCAAGAAAGATCAATCTAGTAGGCCAAACCAAACTGATAATTCGAAGAGACTTGCAAAGATAACCAATCATACATAAAAGAATTCAGAAGATTCAAATATTGTTCATAGATAATCTTGATCATAAACCCACAATTCATCGGTCTCAACAAACACACCGCAAAAGAAGATTACATCGAATAGATCTCCACAAGAGAGGGGGAGAACATTGTATTGAGATCCAAAAAGAGAGAAGAAGCCATCTAGCTAATAACTATGGACCCGAAGGTCTGAAGTAAACTACTCACACTTCATCGGAGGGGCTATGGTGTTGATGTAGTAGCCCTCCGTGACTGATTCACCTGCCGGCGGAGCTCCGGAACAGGCCCCAAGATGGGATCTCGTGGGTACAGAAGGTTGCGGCGGTGGAATTAGGTTTTTGGCTCCGTATCTGATCATTTGGGGGTACGTAGGTATATATAGGAGGAAGGAGTACGTCGGTGGAGCAACAGGGGGGCCACGAGGGTGGAGGGCGCGCCCTAGGGGGTAGGCACGCCCCCCTACCTCGTGGCCTCCTCCTTTATTTCTTGACGTAGGGTCCAAGTCTCCTGGATCTTATTCGTTCTGAAAATCACGTTCCCGAAGGTTTCATTCCGTTTGGACTCCGTTTGATATTCCTTTTCTGTGAAACTCTGAAATAGGCAAAAAACAGCAATTCTGGGCTGGGCCTCCGGTTAATAGGTTAGTCCCAAAAGTAATATAAAAGTGAATAATAAAGCCCAATAATGTCCAAAACAGTAGATAATATAGCATGGAGAAATAAAAAATTATAGATACGTTGGAGACGTATCAGTGTGTCTTCGGCGTTCCGTTCGGCAAACTTCTCGGGTTCTTTGTGTCGCAGCGTGGGATCGAGGCAAACCCAGACAAGATCAAGGCTATCGAGCAGATTGAGGCGCCCAAGCGGATCAAGGATGTGCGTCGGCTCACTGGCTGCGTTGCCGCCATGAGCCGATTCATCTCCAAGTCTGCCGAGCGCGCCCTTCCCTTTTTCAAGATTTTGAAAAAGGCGGGCCCAATGGAGTGGACCCCGGAGGCCGAAGCAGCACTGCAGGATCTGAAGAAATACCTCTCTTCCACACCAGTACTGGTGGCGCCTAAACCGCAAGAGCCGTTGCTGTTGTATCTGGCGGCGACGAATCAAGTGGTCAGCGCCGCGCTGGTGGCGTAGAGGGAGGTCGACGAAGAGGCAGTGGCAATGGCAGGACCGGCGGATGGCAAGTCAGAGATTCCCCCGGCAGGGCCTGGTGCCGGCAAGGCAAGGCCCCCGGCGGAGTCTGACGCCATCGGGACAGGGCCCGCGCAGCCAAATGAAGTGGTGCAGAAGAAGAAGATGATGCAGCACCCGGTTTAGTTTGTCAGCTCCCTCTTGCAGGGGGCTAGGTCAAGGTACTCCGGTGTGCAGAAATTGCTCTTCGGCCTCCTTATGGCCTCGAGGAAGCTGCGTCATTACTTCCAAGCCCACGAGATCACTGTCGTCACCCGCCTCCCGTTGCAATGGATACTGCACAACCCAGACGCAACCGGAAGGATTGTGGAGTGGGCCTTGGAGTTATCAAGCTTTGGGTTGAAGTTTGAAAGTACTTCGACAATCCAGAGCAGATTCTTGGCGGAGTTCATTGCAGAATGGACCTCAACGCCTGACGAGGAAATCCAGGAGACCACTCTCCCCGACAAGGAAGCAAGTCACAACTGGATCATGTACTTTGACAGGGCTTTCTTGCTGCAAGGCGCCGGTGCTGGTGTGCTGCTCGTCGCACCCACCGGAGAGCACCTCAAGTATGTAATCCAGATGCACTTCCCCAGGGAGATGTCCACCAACAACACTGCTGAGTACGAGGGGTTGCTTGCCGGTCTCAGGATCGCGGCAAACCTCGGGGTTAAGAAGCTCATCGTCAGGGGTGATTCGTAGCTTGTCGTCAGACAAGTCAACAAAGATTATCAGAGCCTGTTGATGGAGGCCTACGTAGATGAGGTGAGGAAGCTGGAGGAGCACTTTGACGGTATACAAGCGGAGCACGTTCCCCGAGCGGAGAACGACATCGCCGATTACCTGTCAAAGCACGCTGCATTCAAGCTACCTGTGGAACCAGGTACTTTTTTGCTTCGGTTAACTCAACCATCCGTCGAACCATCAACGGAGCAGAACAAACGGAGGAAATCAGGCCCCGGCAAGTAGTTTCCCGCTGAGCCCCCGGGGGCCGCCGGCAAGGGTGTTGCCGTGGATTCTGAGCCTGCCGAGGAGCGACTGACTCCGGCGGGCCGTCAAGCCCTGGCCGTAGAGACGGCCGCTCCCATGGCAGAAGAAATGCCTTTGGTCCTTGCCGTCGAGCCCCAGGCTCCGGCATGGGCACAACATACCGTTTGATTCCTCCAAACAGGGGAGCTTCCTGAGGAGCAGGAAGAAGCGGAGAAAGTAGCCCGTCGGTCTGCTATGTATCAGTTCGTCGATGACGTCCTGTACAGGAAGAGACCGAACGGTGTGAAATTGAAGTGCATTCCTCGGGAGGAAGGACTGGATCTGTTGGCGGAGATACACGGAGGCATATGTGGCTCCCACATAGGGTCGAGGGCCCTTGCCGGCAAGGCATTCCGGCAGGGTTTCTTCTGGCCCACTGCCCTCCAGGATGCAACGGCACTAGTAACCAAGTGTGAAGCGTGTCAGTTCCATTCGAAGAAGCTTCATCAACCAGCTCAAGCCCTTCAAACAATTCCTCTTTCCTGGCCATTCTCGGTCTGGGGGCTCGACATCCTGGGCCCTTTCCCCCGCGCTGTCGGGGGCTTTGAGTACTTGTACGTCTCGATCGACAAGTTCACAAAGTGGCCGGAGGTGGAAGCAGTGAGGAAGGTGTCAGCACAGTCAGCCGTCAAGTTCTTCAAGGGGCTAGTTTGCCATTTTGGTGTGCCAAACAGAGTCGTCACCGACAACGGCAAGCAGTTCACAAGCCACAACTTCATGCAATACATCCAAGGCCTCGGCAGCAAGGTCTGTTTTGCTTCCGTGCCACACCCACGGAGCAACGGCCAGGCGGAGAGGGCAAATGCTGAAGTGTTGCGAGGCCTGAGGACAAAGAATTTTGACAGGCTGCACAAGAGCGGAAGGCGGTGGATTGATGAGCTGCCGACGGTTCTTTGGTCGATCAGGACGATGCCAAATCGAGTCACCGGCCAGACACCCTTTGCCCTGGTATACGGGGCAGAAGCAGTTCTCCCCACGGAACTCATATACGGGTCCCCTCGAGTGCTCGCTTACGACGAGCTTGAGCAAGAGCAATTGCGGCAAGATGACGCAACGCTCCTTGAGGAAGATCGTCTTCGGGCGGCTGTGAGAGCAGCATGCTACCAGCAAGCCTTGCGCCGCTACCATAGCCGCAAGATTCATGCCCGAAGCTTTGAGGAAGGCGACCTTGTTCTTCGGCGCGTTCAATCGGCCAAGAATTCCAACAAGTTGACGCCGAAGTGGGAAGGCCCTTATCGGGTAATACGAGTCACCAGGCCCGGTGCAGTCCGCCTGGACACCGAAGATGCTATTCTAGTGAGCAACTCCTAGAACATTGAACATCTTCGCAAGTTTTACCCATAAGGCGCGGTTGCCGGCCCCCCGGCAAACCACCTTTTGTACAAGCCTTGCCGATAAGGCATGTAACCCTCTGTACAAAGCCAGGCGCAGACCCTGAGCATAAATAAATGAAGCGCTGGTGCCCTAAGTTATGGCATGCGTGCTACGTTAAGTCTCTCCCTCGGTTAGGGTTGATAGTGCTTAGCGGCGACTAACCCCTAGCCTAGAGGTCGAGTGTGCGTCTTTCTGTCCTCTTTGGTTCACAGGGCACGTGGACACTTCTGCTGAGCCACTTGGAAGAAAGAGAACGAACCGGCGCTCCGCCCCCGGCAAGCCAAGATTGCCGGGTGCTGAAGACACAAGGATCCAACCACGACAAGCCAAGGTTGCCGGGGGCTGCGGATTCAGATAAGTCTTTCATCCCCTGTTATGCTTTTCCATATGGAACTGGGACATGTGAAACCTCGTTTAAATTCTTAAACCACTGTGCTCCCCTTTTCCTGTACCCAAGAGCTATCCCCTGGGTCGGAACTTGGTCGTAGCCGCGGTGGCAAGAAAATGAACGAGGGGCCCAACTCTACTTCGCATCTGCCTCCGCCAAGAGTGTGAGAATGGTCGACTGAAGTGGGGGGACGGCAAGGCCTGTGCCGGGCAACAATGTTTATCTTAAAAATAACAAGGATTCGTTCCTTGGCATGGGCCTCGCTCACGCACAAAGAACCCGGCAAGCACCCTTTTTCATTAAAAACGTCCCATACAGGTACAGTTCATACGGGATGAAAAACATGAGCAAGGGGATTACAAGTTCTAAATCTAACAAGTGCCCGCAAGCTTACAAACTAAAAAAAGATAAGATGCCCGTAATCCCTTTCTTCTCCCTCTCCTCAGAAGATGGAACAAGGTAGCAGGAGGGCGAAAGGAGCGCCTAGGCGAGGTGCGAGAAGCAGAAGGCACCAAGAGAGCATCCCGGTGCCGGGAGAGGAGCTGGAAGATGAGGCAGCGGCCCGACAATACGCGACGAAGGCGTCGGTGCCCGCGTACTCCGACTTGACGGCCGTCGGCCGCCTTCTTCGCCTTCTCCGGCCCTCCTACGCCAGCCGCCCAAGGAAGGTGATGGGGAACGCGCCGATGGAGAGCTTGATGAGGAAGGCCCTTGGCAGGGCGCGTGGCCGAGGGAGGGGCGACGCGGTCAGTCGGAGCCGGGGCCGGCGTCCCGCCGCTCGATGTCCTCGTCGTCGCTGTCGCTGTCCTCCTTGTCACTCCCGCTCGAGGAGGAATCTTCATCGTCGGAGGAGCTCTCCACGCAGCACTTTAGGCGAGTTCCAAGATCTCCAAAGACCTTGACGGCGAGCAGGCCATTCTCCATTAACTTGAAGTAGAGAACGAGCCCCGCCGTCAGGCTGTGGACGCGAGCGAATGTTTTCCATCCCCGACGAAGGTACATGACGTGAGGAGCGGGGAAGTCGATGTCGACCCGCGTGCTGCCGTTCCCACAGCCCCTCATGTGCAACCTGAGGGTCTGGGTTGGATCGAGCTCCATCTCCTGAGCAAATGGGGTAGGCATACGGAGGCGGCGACGCGGTGGCCGGCGCAGCCTGATGAAGAACTCGCGGGGCTGGTGAAGGAAATATGCCCTAGAGACAATAATAAAGTATTATATATTTCCTTATATCATGATAAATGTTTATTATTCATGCTAGAATTGTACTAACCGGAAAAATAATACATGTGTGAATACATAGACAAACAGAGTGTCACTAGTATGCCTCTACTTGACTAGCTCGTTAATCAAAGATGGTTATGTTTCCTAGCCATAGACATGAGTTGTCATTTGATTAACGGGATCACCTCATTAGGAGAATGACGTGATTGACATGACCCATTACGTTAGCTTAGCACCCGATCGTTTAGTATGTTGCTATTGCTTTCTTCATGACTTATACATGTTCCTATGACTATGAGATTATGCAACTCCCGTTTACCGGAGGAACACTTTGTGTGCTACCAAACGTCACAACGTAACTGGGTGATTATAAAGGTGCTCTACAGGTGTCTCCAAAGGTACTTGTTGGGTTGGCGTATTTCGAGATTAGGATTTGTCACTCCGATTGTCGGAGAGGTATCTCTGGGCCCACTCGGTAATGCACATCACTATAAGCCTTGCAAGCATTGTGACTAATGAGTTAGTTGCGGGATGATGTATTACGGAACGAGTAAAGAGACTTGCCGGTAACGAGATTGAACTAGGTATCGAGATACCGACGATCAAATCTCGGGCAAGTAACATACCGGTGACAAAGGGAACAACGTATGTTGTTATGCGGTCTGACCGATAAAGATCTTCGTAGAATATGTGGGAGCCAATATGGGCATCCAGGTCCCGCTATTGGTTATTGACCGGAGAGGTGTCTCGGTCATGTCTACATAGTTCTCGAACCCAAAGGGTCCGCACGCTTAAAGTTACGATGACAGTTATATTATGAGTTTATGTGATTTGATGTACCGAAGGTTGTTCGGAGTCCCGGATGTGATCACGGACATGACGAGGAGTCTCGAAATGGTCGAGACGTAAAGATTGATATATTGGACGACTATATTCGGACACCGGAAGTGTTCCGGAGAAGTTTCGGATTAAACCGGAGTGCCGGAGGGTTACCGAAACCCCCCGGGGAAGTGTTGGGCCTTAGTGGGCCTTGAGGGGAGAGAGAGGGCAGCAGCCAGGAGGTGGTGCGCCCCCTCCCAGAGGAGTCCTAGTTGGACTAGGAGAGGGGGGCGCAGCCCCCTTTCCCTCTCCCTCTCCCTCTCTTTCCTTCCCCCCTTCTTTTCCTAGTAGGACTAGGAAAGGGGAGTCCTACTCCTACTAGGAGGAGGACTCCCCCCTCTCCTTGGCGCGCCCCATAGGCAGCCGGCCTCCCCCTTGCTCCTTTATATACGGGGGCAGGGGGGCACCTAAGAACACACTGGATATACGATATTTTAGCCGTGTGCGGTGCCCCCCTCCACCAGATTACACCTCGATAATACCGTCGCGAAGCTTAGGCGAAGCCCTGCGTCGGTGGAACATCATCATCGTCACCACGCCGTCGTGCTGACGAAACTCTCCCTCAACACTCGGCTGGATCGGAGTTCGAGGGACGTCATCGAGCTGAACGTGTGTAGAACTTCGGAGGTGCCGTATGTTCGGTACTTGATCGGTCGGATCGTGAAGACGTTCGACTACATCAACCGCGTTGTAATAACGCTTCCGCTGTCGGTCTACGAGGGTACGTGGACAACACTCTCCCCTCTCGTTGCTATGCATCACCATGATCTTGCGTATGCGTAGGAATTTTTTTGAAATTACTACGTTCCCCAACAGTGGCATCCGAGCCTGGTTTTATGCGTTGATGCTTTGCACGAGTAGAACACAAGTGAGTTGTGGGCGATATAAGTCATACTGCTTACCAGCATGTCATACTTTGGTTCAGCGGTATTGTGAGATGAAGCGGCCCGGACCGACATTACGCGTACGCTTACGCGAGACTGGTTTCACCGTTCGGAGCACTCGTTACTTAAAGGTGACTGGCGGGTGTCTGTCTCTCTCACTTTAGTTGAACCGAGTGTGGCTACGCCCGGTCCTTGCGAAGGTTAAAACAGCACCAACTTGACAAACTATCGTTGTGGTTTTGATGCGTAGGTAAGAACGGTTCTTGCTAAGCCCGTAGCAGCCACGTAAAACTTGCAACAACAAAGTAGAGCACGTCTAACTTGTTTTTGCAAGGCATGTTGTGATGTGATATGGTCAAGACATGATGTGATATAATGTGTTGTATGAGATGATCATGTTTTGTAACCGAGTTATCGGCAACTGGCAGGAGCCATATGGTTGTCGCTTTATTGTATGAAATGCAATCGCCATGTAATAGTTTTACTTTATCACTAAGCGGTAGCGATAGTCGTAAAAGTAATAAGTTGGCGAGACGACAACGATACTACGATGGAGATCAAGGTGTCGAGCCGGTGACGATGGTGATCATGATGGTGCTTCGAAGATGGTGATCACAAGCACGGTGCTTCGGAGATGGAGATCACAAGCACAAGATGATGATGGCCATATCATATCACTTATATTGATTGCATGTGATGTTAATCCTTTATGCATCTTATCTTGCTTTGATTGACGGTAGCATTATAAGATGATCTCTCACTAAAATTTCAAGATAAAAGTGTTCTCCCTGAGTATGCACCGTTGCAAAAGTTCTTCGTGCTGAGACACCACGTGTTAATCGGGTGTGATAGGCTCTACGTTCAAATACAACGGGTGCAAAACAGTTGCACACGCGGAATACTCGGGTTAAACTTGACGAGCCTAGCATATACAGATATGGCCTCGGAACACAGAGACCGAAAGGTCGAGCGTGAATCATATAGTAGATATGATCAACATAGTGATGTTCACCATTGAAACTACTCCATCTCACGTGTTAATCGGACATGGTTTAGTTGCTTTGGATCACGTAATCACTTAGATGATTAGAGAGATGTCTATCTAAGTGGGAGTTCTTAAGTAATATGATTAATTGAACTTAAATTTATCATGAACTTAGTCCTGATAGTATTTTGCAAATTATATTGTAGATCAATAGCTCGCGTTGTTCCTTCCCTGCTTATTTTTGATATGTTCCTAGAGAAAAATTATGTTCAAAGATGTTAGTAGCAATGATGCGGATTGGATCCGTGATCTGAGGATTATCCTCATTGCTGCACAGAAAAATTATGTCCTTGATGCACCGCTAGGTGACAGACCTATTGCAGGAGCAGATGCAGACGTTATGAACGTTTGGCTAGCTCAATATGATGACTACTTGATAGTTTAGTGCACCATGCTTAACGGCTTAGAATCGGGACTTCAAAGACGTTTTGAACGTCATGGACCATATGAGATGTTCCAGGAGTTGAAGTTAATATTTCAAGCAAATACCCGAGTTGAGAGATATGAAGTCTCCAACAAGTTCTATAGCTAAAAGATGGAGGAGAATCGCTCAACTAGTGAGCATGTGCTCAGATTGTCTGGGTACTACAATCGCTTGAATCAAGTGGGAGTTAATCTTCCAGATAAAATAGTGATTGACAGAATTCTCTAGTCACCATCACCAAGTTAGTAGAACTTCGTGATGAACTATAGTATGCAAGGGATGACGAAAGTAATTCCCGAGCTCTTCATGATGCTGAAATCGACGAAGGTAGAAATCAAGAAAAACATCAAGTGTTGATGGTTGACGAGACCACTAGTTTCAAGAAAAGGGCAAAGGGAAGAAAGGGAACTTCAAGAAGAACGGCAAGCAAGTTGCTGCTCAAGTGAAGAAGCCTAAGTCTGGTCCTAAGCCTGAGACTAAGTGCTTGTACTGCAAAGGAACTGGTCACTGGAAGCGGAACTACCCCAACTATTTGGTGGATAAGAAGGATGGCAAAGTGAACAAAGGTATATTTGATATATAGATTATTGATGTGTACTTTACTAGTGTTTATAGCAACCCCTCGGTAATTGATACTGGTTCAGTTGCTAAAGAGTAGTAACTCGAAAATGGGAGTTGCAGAATAAACAGAGACTAGTAAAAGGCAAGGTGACGATATGTGTTGGAAGTAGTTCCAAAATTGATATGATCATCATCGCACACTCCCTGTACTTTCGGGATTAGTGTTGAAACTAAATAAGTGTTATTTGGTGTTTGCGTTGAGCATGAATATGATTTGATCATGTTTATTGCAATACGGTTATTCATTTAAGTTAGAGAACAATTGTTGTTCTGTTTACATGAATAAAACCTTCTATGGTCATACACACCAACGAAAATGGTTTGTTGGATCTCGATCGTAGTGATACACACATTCATAATATTGAAGCCAAAAGATGCAAAGTTAATAATGATAGTGCAAACTATTTGTGGCACTGCCGTTTAGGTCATATTGGTGTAAAGCGCATGAAGAAACTCCATACTGATGGGATTTTGGAATCACTTGATTATGAATCACTTGATGCTTGCGAACCGTGCCTCATGGGCAAGATGACTGAAACGCCGTTCTCCGGAACTATGGAGAGAGCAACAGATTTGTTGGAAATCATACATACGGATGTATATGGTCCGATGAATATTGAGGCTCGTAGCAGGTATCATTATTTTCTGACCTTCACAGATGATTTGAGCAGATATGGGTATATCTACTTGATGAAACACAAGTCTGAAACATTTGAAAAGTTCAAAGAATTTCAGAGTGAAGTGGAGAATCATCGTAACAAGAAAATAAAAGTTTCTACGATATGATCGCAGAGGTAAAATATTTGAGTTACGAGTTTGGCCTTCAGTCAAAACGAAGTGAAATAGTTTCACTACTCACGCCACCTGGAACACCACAGCATAATGGTGTGTCCGAACGTCATAACCGTACTTTATTGGATATAGTGCAATCTATGATGTCTCTTACCAATTTACCACTATCGTTTTGGGGTTATGCATTAGAGACAGCTACATTCACGTTAAATAGGGCACCATCAAAATTCGTTGAGACGACGCCTTATGAACTGTGGTTTGGCAAGAAACCAAAGTTGTCGTTTCTTAAAGTTTGGGGTTGTGATGCTTATGTGAAAAAGTTTCATCCTGATAAGCTCAAACCCAAATCGGAGAAATGTATCTTCATAGGATACCCAAAGGAGACAGTTGGGTACACCTTCTATCACAGATCCGAAGGCAAGACATTCGTTGCTTAGTATGGATCCTTTCTAGAGAAGGAGTTTCTCTCGAAAGATGTGAGTGGGAGGAAAGTAGAACTTGATGAGGTAACTGTACCTGCTCCCTTATTGGAAAGTAGTTCATCACAGAAATCTGTTCCTGTGACTCCTACACCAATTAGTGAGGAAGTTAATGATGATGATCATGTAACTTCAGATCAAGTTACTACCAAACCTCGTAGGTAAAGCAGAGTAAGATCCGCACCAGAGTGGTACAGTAATCCTCTTCTGAAGGTCATGTTACTAGACCATGGCGAACCTACGAACTATGAAGAAGCGATGGTGAGCCCAAATTCCGCAAAATGGCTTGAGGCCATGAAATCTGAGATAAGATCCATATATGAGAACAAAGTATGGACTTTGATTGACTTGCCCAATGATCGGCGAGCCATTGAGATTAAATGGATCTTCAAGAGGAAGACGGACGCTGATAGTAGTGTAACTATCTACAAAGCTAGAATTGTCGCAAAAGGTTTTCGACAAGTTCAAGATGTTGACTACGATAAGAGTTTCTCACTCGTATCTATGCTTAAGTCTGTCTGAATCATGTTAGCAATTGCCGCATTTTATGAAATATGGCAAATGGATAAACAAAACTACATTCCTTAATGGATTTATTAAAGAAGAGTTGTATATGATGCAACCAGAAGGTTTTGTCAATCCTAAAGGTGCTAACAAAATATGCAAGCTCCACTGATCCATCTATGGACTGGTGCAAGCATCTCGGAGTTGGAATATACACTTTGATAAGTTTATCAAAGAATATAGTGTTATACAGACTTGCGGTGAAGCCTGTATTTACAAGAAAGTGAGTGGGAGCACTACAACATTTCTGATAAGTATATGTGAAGGACATATTGTTGATCAGAAATAATGTAGAATTATTCTGCAAAGCATAAAGGAGTGTTTGAAAGAAGTTTTTCAAAGATAGACCTCGGTGAAGCTGCTTACATATTGAGCATCAAGATCTATAGAGATAGATCAAAACGCTTGATAAGTTTTTTCAATGAGTACATACCTTAACAAGATTTTGAAGTAGTTCAAAATAGAACAGTCAAAGAAAGAGTTCTTGCCTGTGTTACAAGGTGTGAAATTGAGTAAGACTCAAAGCCCGACCACGGCAGAAGATAGAAAGAGAATGAAAGTCATTCCCTATGCCTTGGCCATAGGTTCTATAAAGTATGCCATGCTGTGTACCAGATCTATTGTATACCCTACACTGATTTTGGCAAGGGAGTACAATAGTGATCTAGGAGTAGATCACTGGACAGCGGTCAAAATTATCCTTAGTGGAATAAGGATATGTTTCTCGATTATGGAAGTGACAAAAGGTTCATCGTAAAGGGTTACGTCAATGCAAGTTTTGACACTAAATCTAGATGACTCTGAGTCTCGGTCTAGATACATATTGAAAGTGGGAGCAATTAGCTAGAGTAGCTCCGTGCAGAGCATTGTAGACATAGAAATTTGCAAAATACTTACGGATCTGGATGTGACAGACCCGTTGACTAAAATTATCTCACAATCAAAACATGATCACACCTTAGTACTCTTTGGGTGTTAATCACATAGCGATGTGAACTAGATTATTGACTCTAGTAAACCCTTTGAGTGTTGGTCACATAGAGATGTGAACTATGGGTGTTAATCACATGGTGATGTGAATTATTGATGTTAAATCACATGGCGATGTGAACTAGATTATTGACTCTAGTGCAAGTGGGAGACTGAAGGAAATATGCCCTAGAGGCAATAATAAAGTATTATATATTTCCTTATATCATGATAAATGTTTATTATTCATGCTAGAATTGTATTAACCGGAAAAATAATACATGTGTGAATACATAGACAAACAGAGTGTCACTAGTATGCCTCTACTTGACTAGCTCGTTAATCAAAGATGGTTATGTTTCCTAGCCATAGACATGAGTTGTCATTTGATTAACGGGATCACCTCATTAGGAGAATGACGTGATTGACATGACCCATTACGTTAGCTTAGCACCCGATCGTTTAGTATGTTGCTATTGCTTTCTTCATGACTTATACATGTTCCTATGACTATGAGATTATGCAACTCCCGTTTACCGGAGGAACACTTTGTGTGCTACCAAACGTCACAACGTAACTGGGTGATTATAAAGGTGCTCTACAGGTGTCTCCAAAGGTACTTGTTGGGTTGGCGTATTTCGAGATTAGGATTTGTCACTCCGATTGTCGGAGAGGTATCTCTGGGCCCACTCGGTAATGCACATCACTATAAGCCTTGCAAGCATTGTGACTAATGAGTTAGTTGCGGGATGATGTATTACGGAACGAGTAAAGAGACTTGCCGGTAACGAGATTGAACTAGGTATCGAGATACCGACGATCAAATCTCGGGCAAGTAACATACCGGTGACAAAGGGAACAACGTATGTTGTTATGCGGTCTGACCGATAAAGATCTTCGTAGAATATGTGGGAGCCAATATGGGCATCCAGGTCCCGCTATTGGTTATTGACCGGAGAGGTGTCTCGGTCATGTCTACATAGTTCTCGAACCCAAAGGGTCCGCACGCTTAAAGTTACGATGACAGTTATATTATGAGTTTATGTGATTTGATGTACCGAAGGTTGTTCGGAGTCCCGGATGTGATCACGGACATGACGAGGAGTCTCGAAATGGTCGAGACGTAAAGATTGATATATTGGACGACTATATTCGGACACCGGAAGTGTTCCGGAGAAGTTTCGGATTAAACCGGAGTGCCGGAGGGTTACCGAAACCCCCCGGGGAAGTGTTGGGCCTTAGTGGGCCTTGAGGGGAGAGAGAGGGCAGCAGCCAGGAGGTGGTGCGCCCCCTCCCAGAGGAGTCCTAGTTGGACTAGGAGAGGGGGGCGCAGCCCCCTTTCCCTCTCCCTCTCCCTCTCTTTCCTTCCCCCCTTCTTTTCCTAGTAGGACTAGGAAAGGGGAGTCCTACTCCTACTAGGAGGAGGACTCCCCCCCCTCTCCTTGGCGCGCCCCATAGGCAGCCGGCCTCCCCCTTGCTCCTTTATATACGGGGGCAGGGGGGCACCTAAGAACACACTGGATATACGATATTTTAGCCGTGTGCGGTGCCCCCCTCCACCAGATTACACCTCGATAATACCGTCGCGAAGCTTAGGCGAAGCCCTGCGTCGGTGGAACATCATCATCGTCACCACGCCGTCGTGCTGACGAAACTCTCCCTCAACACTCGGCTGGATCGGAGTTCGAGGGACGTCATCGAGCTGAACGTGTGTAGAACTTCGGAGGTGCCGTACGTTCGGTACTTGATCGGTCGGATCGTGAAGACGTTCGACTACATCAACCGCGTTGTAATAACGCTTCCGCTGTCGGTCTACGAGGGTACGTGGACAACACTCTCCCCTCTCGTTGCTATGCATCACCATGATCTTGCGTATGCGTAGGAATTTTTTTGAAATTACTACGTTCCCAACAGCTGGTCCCCGACGTGGCCCTCCATCGGGGGAGGCATCGCTGGCGGGGGCGAGGCCGGAGCGCCGCCCCGTCCCCACTACTAGGAAAACCCTTATAGACAATCATTTACCAGTAGCGTGGGTTATACGTCCCGCGCTACTACTAAGTAGTAGTAGCACGGGAAAAAGTGTGCTACTACTAAAAAATAGTAGTAGCGTTGGTTTACCTTTCTCGCGCTACTACTAAGTGATCCTGGCCGTGCCGTCGGAGCATGCAATAGTAGTGGCGTGGGTACAAAAACAATGCTACTACTAAATTTATAATAGTAGCGTAGGTATGCCATCCCACGCTATTAATATGGATGTACCTCACTCACTGGGAGCGCGGCACCCATGCCCGCGCTACAACTAATCGTCATGCGCCACCGCACCGCACCGCAACTTGCTTGTCTTTCCCTAAAAAGAACTCCTTTGTCTTTCCAACGTCACTGCTCCTCCCAATCCCGCCGCCGACGCCCCTGCGTCCGAGCGCTCTGCTTAATGGTGCTCGCGCTCTCCACACCCCCGTTCGCGCCCTCCAATCCGGCGGCCGCCTCCCGCGGCTCGACCGCGTTCCGCCCCCACGGGGCTCACCACGTCCTCCTCCCCCACGCCGCCCGCCTCCTCGCCTGCCGCGCGCCGCCCCTGCCCCGCACCGCCGCCGCCGCCCGCCTCCGCCCGCTCCGGATGTCGGCCTTCAACCACTCCGGCGCCGGCGCCAGCTCCCCCTCCGCCCCCTCGCCGCCCCCGGCCCTCGCGGTGAGTCTGATGCGTCCTCCTCCTCCTCACGCGTCCGTCCTTATGATGTCTTACCGTGCTGGCGTCGATGGTGTCGGAGCTGAGATGCTGGGGCCGTACAATAGTTGCTGTGGATGGATGGAACCACCTAGTGCGTTGACTTAGCAACTGGCCGATGGGAAGGGATGCCTGCCTTAGCAACTCCAAGCTATGAACCTGTCTCATGGGAGCGCCTACCGGAAGCTCGCGCGCCAGGTGTTCCTTGAATCACACCTGATGCTGTTTTTTCTTTGGATAAAGTGTGGATTGACGCACCCTAGCGGACTGTATAAACAGTTGTATGGTTACCGGATCTCGGCCGGCCCTCCCTGCTCCCTCTTTCCTCTCTGCAATTGCAGATTGTGCCCGTATATTACTATGCATTAATGTGGGATGTATAGAGAGGCATGAGTTCAGTTCAGTTCAGTTTAGAACAAGAGATTCAGAGTAACGCCTACAATCTGTTCGATGTTTTGTGCACTAGGAAATGGGCTTACACTCTGGAGATGCTTAAGTTTTAATTCCTTCTGGTCTCCCGTGCAGTTTTGTTACTGGTGAAATTATATTGGTCAAGTGGAATAATAAAACCAAGTATCAAGCCCTAATCTTCACTGCTTAGCTTTTCTAGAGTGGGTGAAAAGTTTTCTTTTCCAGAACTGTAGTGTATTTAGTGAAAAAGGACGCATTCTTGTTCTGACATTAGTTTAATTTTTACAACTGCTTAGATTTTTCTAGAGAGCGTGCATTTGTTTTTCTTTTCACCTTAGTTTTGAGATCCCTGTTTCAGGCCGCCACTGCCACACCAGACGCCGCCGCCGGAGCCCCGTCCACGTCGTCCTTGTCCTTCCACGTCCCTGCTGTCGATGGCGAGGATGACGACGAGGACGTCGACAAGTTCAACGGCTTCGACGCACTGAGCGAGTACGACGCCGGCGTGGTGCGTGCTCTTGCCTTGCTTCGTCAGTCTTCACGGTAAAACGGGACTGCGTTTTTTGGCCGTTGCTGACTCGAAATTGGTGATTTTGGTTAGACGGAGATCGACGAGGAGGACGAAAAGGCCCTCGCTGCATTCATGTCCAAGGAAACCTCCTCCTAACGATCGCTTGGTGATATCATCCTCCAGAAGATCAGAGAGAAGGACGCCACTGTCTCAACATGTAAGCATCCATTCTCGACTCTGATGCTTCTTATTTATTGACCATTGCGCTGACGAGGAACCATTTTGAGTTCAGTTTAATCACATTTTGGATGCGGAGTAGATTGAAGTAAGATATCCAATGCATATGTCTAATTGTGCAACACATCAGTATGTAGTACCATAGCAGTTTTATACTCTTATATGGTTACAGATATACTCTTCTTTGTAAACTTAGGGATGGGTACATATATGTTTATCCACACAGTACCATAAGCAAGCTTGATCAGCATTATGATGCTTGTTCTTCTGATATGGAGATAGGGTATAACCATCCAGTCTTTTGGGATGTAATATTTCTGTTTTTGTTATCTTATCATGTGATGCATTAGTTACTACCAAGATATAAGGTAGGTCACACCCATTCATTAGATATTACTGAAGGAAGAATCCTATTTATCAAGTATTGTGCTATTAGTTTGAACATTAGTACTATGCTATGCATCGCATGGAAATTAGTACTGTGCTATGCATACAATATAAGGATGCTGATTTTAGTTTTAAAGAAGTAGACTAATTTTCCCTCGCTTGCAACTCTTATGCATAATTACTGATATATGAAACCTGAACTTGTTTCTGTCAAGTGTTGGGTTCCTGTTATGACTGATTCCTTACCTGGTATGCTGGAAAACCTGCATATATAATTTCATTCTTATGAGTGTACTGAAGCTAGATTATTTTGTCGCTCAATTTGCAGGCTTTCTCCATGGTTAATATAAATTATGCAAGGATCAGAGGGTATGTTGATGCTACTACTAATCATTGTTGGTGAAACAAAATTTGAGAAATCTCGGCCCATTGTTCTTCTTAATGAAGATTGTTACCAACTTTGTCCTTTCCTGTGTCTCAAAACTGTCAACCTAGCTCATAGAACGATCTTTTTTTTAGGATTCATGGTTTTTTTTCTTGTTATTATACATTACAATGAGTTCATTGTATTCAGATTCCTTACAACTTCATGCACCTGAGCTATTTGCAGAAGGAGGGGAGCTGGCCTTCTTCACGTCTCGGGGGAGTGTCTTCCTTGGATTCAACAAGAAGGGGACCCGGCCTTCTTCATGTCTCGTGCAACAAGTATGGTCCAGCCTCTGGTTGTTACCATTGATTCATGTGCATGTGCTAAAAAGAAAGAAAATACCCTACTGGATTTGAAAGAGGACGCGAACTAATAAGTTTTTACTTCTCCGACGTGGGCGCAGGGGTGATCGACGCGGACTACCACAGCCCGGTGGGTGTCGTGCTCTTCAACCACTCGGAGGCGGACTTCGCCGTGAAGCCTGGAGACTGCGTCGTGTAGATGACCGTCCGGGTGATTGCGAATTGCGACACCGGAGGTCGCCGAGGTGGGGGACCTCGACGCCACCGTCCGGCGGGAGGGAGGGTTCGGGTGCACCGGTGTTTGAACACCGAGTCTTGGTAGGTACATCTAGACAAGTGGTCTGGTTGTTTGCGTCTGATGTTAAATGGGATCTCATGAACTCTCCGAGTTGAGATGTTCAATGTTGTGTCCATGAACGCTGCAAGTGCTAAGATTGGTTCTGTGATCCTAGTTTATTTTGCACTGGACATGTTTTCCATCCATGAATACAATATCTGACTTTTATTTTTTTAATTTCTAATTAGTTAGCTGTAGCGTGGGGGGAATGGTGTGCTGCTGCTACTTAGGATAATAGTAGGGGGGGGGGGGATGGTGCGCTGCTACTACTTAGGATAACAGTAGCGTAGGTGCAGAATAGTGGTAGCGTGGGTGGCACCGCG
This sequence comes from Aegilops tauschii subsp. strangulata, assembly GCF_002575655.3. Lineage (NCBI taxonomy): Eukaryota > Viridiplantae > Streptophyta > Magnoliopsida > Poales > Poaceae > Aegilops > Aegilops tauschii. Next base: position 496,761,973 of record NC_053039.3, read on the forward strand.
CTACTACTAAATTTTTAGTAGTAGCGCGGGATAAAAAGCGCGCTACTGGTAATATTTAGCTGTAATGTCGTAGTAGTAGCGCGGGAACCCGCGCTACTAGTATGCAAAAAACCAACGCTACTAGTAGCGTTTTTCCTAGTAGTGCCCCCTCTTCCCTGAGCGCCACGGCGACCTCGGCCTCGCCCCCTCCCCCTTCCTCTCGTGGCCGGCGGAGCCGGCCACGAGTTCTTGGGAAGGAGGAACGCGCTGTCGGGCAGCGACCCTCGCCGCCACCGTTGAAGGGCCGGCGCCTCCTCTCGCCATGGCAGACGAAAGAAAGAAGCCGAAGTGAATGGGGATGGATGATGAAAGGATGTGGGATGCCGTCTCCCTCCCCCTTCTTATAAAGGGGCGGGGTCGGGACTCGGCCGCCCCGCTCGGCCAATCCGGCCATCGGGGGCGCAGGGAATCGAGACCGACCCACTGCCCCAATTAACGACGGCCCGGTTTCCCGCCTCTATCGCCTGCCACCTGCATGAGGGACACGTGGCGAGCAAGCAGAATTGAGAGGACGGGTGAGGCGACCGTTCCCCACCCTGTGATCGTGGGGCACGGACGCCTTGAAGGCCACGACCCGAGTTCGCCCGAGTAAATGAGTCGCGCCACTGCGCCTCCCTCTTTTTTGGGGAAGGCGTGAGCCGCCTCTTTACCACAATGTGACGCATGCATGCAGGAATCACCCCACACATGACCCCCACGTCACGCACGACCCTCAACGTCGTGCGTTCAACGCAGGTCATGGGGAAGCGCAGCGGACGAAAAGTTACTGCGGTAAAATCCGCCCCACCTGCCCGCGCACCGTTCTGGGCCTAGCCCAACAACACGTCGTGCTTATGTGTGGCCCAGGCCCGGTGGCTCCTGTCGGTGTACAAAAGTAGGGGCTCTCCTTTTGACCCCTTTACTTGTGCACGGGTAGTCAGTGCCGCACCCGCGGCCACACTTAACAAGGCAGAGGAGGGAAGCCGGAGAGAAGCCGGAGCACAAGACGGTCAAGGCAACGCCAAGACCAGAAACACCAAAGAACAAGAGGGCGAGGTGGACTCCCCCGGCAAGGCCCTTGCCGGGGCGGTTTCCGCGGCCCCGGCAAGAGCCTTGCCCGGGCAACTTGCCCAGTACCAGCAGAGCGAGCCACCCTCGAGCCCAAGAGTTCCAAACGCCGCCAACGACTACGTTGGAACCAAGGCTCGGGATGCACCTCTGTGGTGGTATGCAGATCTTTGTCAAGATCATAAACACACGAGATCAGATGAGGACCAGAAGACGACGACCCTCGGCGGGATCCTAGCCAAGGAAATCCACAAGACCCCCTGCAAGATCCTTGCCGGGGACGACCACGACGCCACGGCAAGACACTTGCCGGGGCCCCGGCAAGACCCTTGCCAAGGACGCCTGCGGATCCACAGCCAAGCCCGCATCAACCAAGACTCCGCCACCGTTCGCATGCAGCTGCCAGCCCAACCAGCTGGGCAGGCACCTGCGTGGCAACATGCGGCTTCCAGACCGACTCAGCAAGCACCTGCGTGGTGGCATGCCGATCTTCGTGAAGGCCCTGCCACCGCGCCACCTCAACAGCCTGCCTGCCTACATGGCGCTGCATGCATCGCTGGCCTGGGTGAGGGAGTCCTGGACTAAGGGGTCCTCGGGCGTCCGGCCTATTATCCGTGGGCCGGACTGATGGGCTGTGAAGACATGAAGGCCGAAGACTACACCGTGTCTGGATTGGACTCTACTTGGCGTGAAAGGCAAGCTTGGCGACCAACTATGAAGATTCCTTCTTATGTAACCGACTCCATGTAAACCCTAGATCCCCCCGGTGTCTATATAAACCGGAGGGGTTAGTCCGGAAAGCATATACACATTACCATAGTCATAGGCTAGACTTCTAGGGTTTAGCAATTACGATCTCGCGGTAGATCAACTCTTGTAATACCCATATCCATCAAGATCAATCAAGCAGGAAGTAGGGTATTACCTCCATAGAGAGGGCCCGAACCTGGGTAAACATCGTGTCCCCCGTCTCCTGTTACCATCGATCCTAGACGCACAGTTCGGGACACCCTACCCGAGATCCGCCGGTTTTGACACCGACACTGGGCACGTGTCGAAGCGAGGCGGAGCGGCGACGGACGGGACATGCCTCGTTCCCGTCCCCGATAAAGCTAAGGGACACCTAAGTAGCGCATTTAATGTGCTTCGTCCCGTAAGGCCGGGCGATAAGCTCGCGCACTGTACTCCTTTCCACCTCCTGTGTGCCACTGTGGCAACCCCTTTTCGACTATAAAAGGAGGCCCGAGACATACTGGAGAAGGATTCGGCTCTTTGGAACTACGCAACCACCGTAGCTAGTTCGAGAGCTCAGGAACACTCTGAAATACACAAGAAAGCAGGACTAGGGTATTACGCATCCTCGCGGCCCGAACCTGGGTAAACGATCTTTGTGCTAGCTCCTAAAACTGCTCTTCTCACAACCCCCCGCCCGCCAACCGTAGAAGGGATTCCAGTGATCCCATAGGTGTCGTTTCCCCGACAATGCTAGAATTGTATTAACCGGAAACTTAGTACATGTGTGAATACATAGACAAACAGAGTGTCACTAGTATGCCTCTACTTTACTAGCTCGTTGAATCAAAGATGGTTAAGTTTCCTAGCCATAGACATGAGTTGTCATTTGATTAACGGGATCACATCATTAGAGAATGATGTGATTGACTTGACCCATTCCGTTAGCTTAGCACTTGATCGTTTAGTATATTGCTATTGCTTTCTTCATGACTTATACATGTTCCTATGACTATGAGATTATGCAACTCCCGAATACCAGAGGAACACTTTGTGTGCTACCAAACGTCACAACGTAACTAGGTGATTATAAAGGTGCTCTACAGGTGTCTCCGATGGTACTTGTTGAGTTGGCATAGATCAAGATTAGGATTTGTCACGCCGATTGTAAGAGAGGTATCTCTGGGCCCTCTCGGTAGTGCACATCACTATAAGCCTTGCAAGCAATGTGAATAATGAGTTAGTTGCGGGATGATGCATTATGGAACGAGTAAAGATACTTGCCGGTAACGAGATTGAACTAGGTATTGAGATACCGACGATCGAATCTCGGGCAAGTAACATACCGATGACAAAGGGAACAACATATGTTGTTATGCGGTTTGACCGATGATGATCTACGTAGAATATGTAGGAGCGAATATGAGCATCCAGGTTTCGCTATTGGTTATTGACCGGAGATGAGTCTCGGTCATGTCTACATAGTTCTCGAACCCGTAGGGTCCGCACGCTTAAAGTTCAATGACGGTTGGTGTTATGAGTTTATGTGTTTTGATGTACCGAAGGTACTTCGGAGTCCCGGATATGATCACGGACATTACGAGGAGTCTCGAAATGGTCGAGACATAAAGATCGATATATTGGACGGCTATATTCGGACACCAGAAGTGTTCCGGGTGATTTCAGAGAAAACCGGAGTGCCGGAGGGGTTACCGGAACCCCCCGGGGAACTATTGGGCCTTAGTGGGCCTTAGGGGAGAGAGAGGGCAGCAGCCCAAGAGGTGGCGCGCCCCCTCCCAAGGGGAGTCCAAATTGGACTAGGGGAGGGGGCACGGCCCCTCTTTCCCTCTCCCTCTCCCTCTCTTTCCTTCCCCCTTCCTCCTCCTAGTTGGACTGGGAAAAGGGGAGTCCTACTCCTACTAGGAGGAGGACTCCTCCCCCTCCTTGGCGCGCCCCAAGGCCGGCCGGCCTCCCCCTTCCTCCTTTATATACGAGGGCAGGGGGCACCCTAGAGACACAACAGACATTGTTCTTAGCCGTTTGCGGTGCCCCCCTCCACCATAATCCACCTCGGTCATATCGTCGTAGTGCTTAGGCGAAGCCCTGCGCCGGTAGCTTCATCATCACCATCATCACGCTGTCGTGCTGACGAAGCTCTTCCTGGACACTCTACTGGATCGTGAGTTCGTGGGACGTCACCGAGCCGAACGTGTGCAGATCGCGGAGGTGTCGTACCTTCGGTGCTAGGATCGGTCGATCGTGAAGACGTACGACTACATCAACCGCGTTGTCATAACGCTTCCGCTTACGGTGTATGAGGGTACGTAGACAACACTCTCCCCTCTCATTGCTATGCATCACCATGATCTTGCGTGTGCGTATGGATTTTTTTGAAATTACTACGTTCCCCAACAGTGGCATCAGAGCCAGGTTTATGCGTAGATGTTATATGCACGAGTAGAACACAAGTGAGTTGTGGGCGATACTAGTCATACTGCTTACCAGCATCTCATACTTTGATTCGGTGATATTGTTGGATGAAGCGGCCCGGACCGACATTACGCGTACGCTTACGCGAGACTGATTCGACCGACGTGCTTCGCACACAGGTGGCTGGCGGGTGTCAGTTTCTCCAACTTTAGTTGAATCGAGTGTGGCTACGCCCGGTCCTTGTTGAAGGTTAAAACAGCACATACTTGACGAAATATCGTTGTGGTTTTGATGCGTAGGTAAGAACGGTTCTTGCTCAGCCCGTAGCAGCCACGTAAAACTTGCAACAACAAAGTAGAGGACGTCTAACTTGTTTTTGCAGGGCATGTTGTGATGTGATATGGTCAAGACATGATGCTAAATTTTATTGTATGAGATGATCATCTTTTGTAACAGAGTTATCGGCAACTGGCAGGAGCTATATGGTTGTCGCTTTATTGTATGTAATGCAATCGCCATGTAATAGCTTTACTTTATCACTAAGCGGTAGCGATAGTCGTAGAAGCAATAGTTGGCGAGACGACAACGATGCTACGATGGAGATCAAGGTATCACGCGGGTGACGATGGTGATCATGACGGTGCTTTGGAGATGGAGATCAAAGGCACAAGATGATGATGGCCATATCATATCACTTATATTGATTGCATGTGATGTTTATCCTTGATGCATCTTATTTTGCTTAGTTCGACGGTAGCATTATAATATGATCTCTCACTAAATTTCAAGGTATAAGTGTTCTCCCTGAGTATGCACCGTTGCGAAAGTTCATCGTGCCGAGACACCACGTGATGATCGGGTGTGATAAGCTCTACGTTCACATACAACGGGTGCAAGCCAGTTTTGCACATGCAGAATACTCGGGTTAAACTTGACGAGCCTAGCATATGCAGACATGGCCTCGGAACACTGAGACCGAAAGGTCGAGCGTGAATCATATAGTAGATATGATCAACATAGTGATGTTCACCATTGAAAACTACTCCATCTCACGTGATGATCGGACATGGTTTAGTTGATATGGTTCACGTGATCACTTAGATGATTAGAGGGATGTCTATCTAAGTGGGAGTTCTTAAGTAATTTATTAATTGAACTTTAATTTATCATGAACTTAGTACCTGATAGTATTTTGCATGTCTATGTTGTTGTAGATAGATGGCCCGTGCTGTTGTTCCGTTGAATTTTAATGCGTTCCTGGAGAAAGCTAAGTTGAAAGATGATGGTAGCAACTACACAGACTGGGTCCGTAACATGAGGATTATCCTCATTGCTGCACAGAAGAATTACATCCTGGAAGCACCGCTAGGTGCCAAACCCGCTGCAGGAGCAACGCCAGATGTTATGAACGTCTGGCAAAGCAAAGCTGATGACTACTCGATAGTTCAGTGTTCCATGCTTTATGGCTTAGAACCGGGACTTCAACGACGTTTTGAACATCATGGAGCATATGAGATGTTCCAGAAGTTGAAGTTAATATTTCAAGCAAATGCCCGGATTGAGAGATATGAAGTCTCCAATAAGTTCTACAGCTGCAAGATGGAGGAGAATAGCTCTGTCAGTGAGCATATACTCAAAATGTCTGGGTATAACAATCACTTAATTCAACTGGGAGTTAATCTTCCTGATGACAGTGTCATTGACAGAATTCTTCAATCACTGCCACCAAGCTACAAGAGCTTCATGATGAACTATAATATGCAAGGGATGGATAAGACAATTCCCGAGCTCTTCGCAATGCTAAAGGCTGCAGAGGTAGAAATCAAGAAGGAGCATCAAGTGTTGATGGTCAACAAGACCACCAGTTTCAAGAAAAAGGGTAAAGGGAAGAACGGCAAGCAAGTTGCTGCTCAAGTGAAGAAGCCCAAGTCTGGACCTAAGCCCGAGACTGAGTGCTTCTACTGCAAAGGGACTGGTCACTGGAAGCGGAACCACCCCAAGTATTTGGCGGATAAGAAGGATGGCAAGGTGAACAAAGGTATATGTGATATACATGTTATTGATGTGTACCTTACTAATGATCGCAGTAGTGCCTGGGTATTTGATATTGGTTCTGTTGCTAATATTTGCAACTCGAAACAGGGACTACGGATTAAGCGAAGATAGGCTAAGGACGAGGTGACAATGCGTGTGGGAAATGGTTCCAAAGTCGATGTGATCGCGGTCGGCACGCTACTGATACGGCTCCAACGTATCTATAATTTATGAAGTATTCATGCTATTATATTATTCATCTTGGATGTTTAATGGGATTTACTATGCACTTTTATATGATTTTTGGGACTAACCTATTAACCTAGAGCCCAGTGCCAGTTTCTGCTTTTTCCTTGTTTTTGAGTTTTACAGAAAAGGAATACCAAACGGAGTCCAATTGACGTGCCAATTTTTGATGATTTTTTCTGGACCAAAAGAAGCCCCCGGAGTAAAAGAGTTGGGCTAGGAGAGTCCCGGGCTGCCCACAAGTGTGGGGGGCGGGCCCAGCCCCCCTGGGCATGGGCCCCTGCCTCGTGGACGACTCGGGGACCCCCCTGACGTGAGACCTACGCCAAAAATTCCTATAAGTACTGAAACCTCCAGAAAATAACCTAGATCGGGAGTTCTGCCGCCGCAAGCCTCTGTAGCCACCAAAAACCAATCGGGACCCTATTCTGGCACCCTGCCGGAGGGGGATCCCTCACTGGTGGCCATCTTCATCATCCCGGCGCTCTCCACGACGAGGAGGGTGTAGTTCACCCTCGAGGCTGAGGGTATGTACCAGTAGCTATGTGTTTGATCTCTCCCTCTCTCGTGTTCTTGATTTGGCACGATCTTGATGTATCGCGATCTTTGCTATTATAGTTGGATCTTATGATGTTTCTCCCCCTCTACTCTCTTTTAATGGATTGAGTTTTCCCTTTGAAGTTATCTTATCGGATTGAGTCTTTAAGGATTTGCGAACACTTGATGTATGTCTTGCATGTGCTTATCTGTGGTGACAATGGGATATTCACGTGATCTACTTGATGTATGTTTTGGTGATCAACTTGCGGGTTCCGTGACCTCGTGGACTTATGCATAGGGGTTGGCACACGTTTTCGTCTTAACTCTCCGGTAGAAACTTTGGGGCACTCTTTGAAGTACTTTGTGTTGGTTGAATAGATGAATCTGAGATTGTGTGATGCATATCGTATAATCATACCCACGGATACTTGAGGTGACATTGGAGTATCTAGGTGATATTAGGGTTTTGGTTGATTTGTATATTAAGGTGTTATTCTAGTACGAACTCTATGATAGATCGAACAGAAAGAATAGCTTCCTGTTATTTTACTATGGACTCTTGAATAGATCGATCAGAAAGGATAACTTTGAGGTTGTTTCGTACCCTACCATAATCTCTTCGTTTGTTCTCCGCTATTAGTGACTTTGGAGTGACTCTTTGTTGCATGTTGAGGGATAGTTATATGATCCAATTATGTTATTATTGTTGAGAGAACTTGCACTAGTGAAAGTATGAACCCTAGGCCTTGTTTCCTAGCATTGCAATACCATTTACGCTCACTTTTATCATTAGTTACCTTGCTGTTTTTATATTTTCATATTACAAAAACCTATATGTACCATCCATATTGCACTTGTATCACCATCTCTTCGCCGAACTAGTGCACCTATACAATTTACCATTGTATTGGGTGTGTTGGGGACACAAGAGACTCTTCGCTATTTGGTTGCAGGGTTGTTGAGAGAGACCATCTTCATCTACGCCTCCCACGGATTGATAAACCTTAGGTCATCCACTTGAGGGAAATTTGCTACTGTCCTACAAACCTCTGCACTTGGAGGCCCAACAACGTCTACAAGAAGAAGGTTGTGTAGTAGACATCAGCTACCTCTACATCTACCTTCGAGATTAGTTTTAGACCTGAATAATTGTTATTTGGTGCCAGCGTTGAGCATGAACATTATATCTGGATCTTGTTTGATGCGAGACGGTTATTCATTTAAATCAAAGAATAATGGTTGTTCTATTTATATGAGTAATATCTTTTATGGTCATGCACCCTTGAAGAGTGGTCTATTTATGTTGAATCTCGATAGTAGTGATACACATATTCATAATATTAAAGCCAAAAGATGCAGAGTTGATAATGATAGTGCAACTTATTTGTGGCATGAAGAAACTCCATTCTGATGGACTTTTGGAATCACATGGTACTTGCAAACCATGCCTCATGGGCAAGATGACTAAAACGCCGTTTTCCGGAACAATGGAGCGAGCAATAGATTTGTTGGAAATCATACATACTGATGTATGTGGTCCGATGAATGTTCAGGCTCGCGGCGGGTATCGTTATTTTCTCACCTTCACAGATGATTTGAGCAGATATGTGTATATCTACTTGATGAAACATAAATCTGAAAATTTGAAAAGTTCAAAGAATTTCAGAGTAAAGTGGAAAATCATCATAACAAGGAAATAAAGTTTCTACGATCTGACCTTGGAGGAGAATATTTGAGTTACGAGTTTGGTCTTCATTTGAAACAATGCGGAATAGTTTTGCAACTCACGCCACCCGAAACACCACAGCGTAATGGTGTGTCCGAACGTCGTAATCGTACTTTACTAGATATGGTGCGATCTATGATGTCTCTTACTGATTTACCGCTATCGTTTTGGGGTTATGCTTTAGAGACGGGTGCATTCACGTTAAATAGGGCACCATCTAAATCCGTTGAGACGACACCTTATGAACTGTGGTTTGGCAAGAAACCAAAGTTGTCGTTTCTTAAAGTTTGGGGCTGCGATGCTTATGTGAAAAAACTTCAACCTGATAAGCTCGAACCCAAATCGGAGAAATGTGTCTTCATAGGATACCCAAAGGAGACTGTTGGGTACACCTTCTATCACAGATCTGAAGGCAAGACATTCGTTGCTAAGAATGAATCCTTTCTAGAGAAGGAGTTTCTCTCGAAAGAAGTGAGTGGGAGGAAAGTAGAACTTGATGAGGTAACTGTACCTGCTCCCTTATTGGAAAGTAGTTCATCACAGAAATTTGTTCCTGTGACTCCTACACCAATTAGTGAGGAAGCTAATGATGATGATCATGTAACTTTATATCAAGTTACTACCGAACCTCGTAGGTCAACCAGAGTAAGATCCGCACCAGAGTGGTACGGTAATCCTATTCTGGAGGTCATGTTACTTGACCATGACGAACCTACGAACTATGAGGAAGCGATGATGAGCCCAGATTCCGCAAAATGGCTTCAGGCCATGAAATCTGAGATGGGATCCATGTATGAGAACAAAGTGTGGACTTTGGTTGACTTTCCCGTTGATCGGCAAACCATCGAGAATAAATGGATCTTCAAGAAGAAGACTGACGCTGACGGTAATGTTACTGTCTACAAAGCTTGACTTGTTGCGAAAGGTTTTCGACAAGTTCAAGGAGTTGACTACGACGAGACCTTCTCACCCGTAGCGATGCTTAAGTCCGTTCGAATCATGTTAGCAATTGCCGCATTTTATGATTATGAAATTTGGCAAATGGATGTAAAGACTGCATTCCTGAATGGATTTCTGGAAGAAGAGTTGTATATGATGCAAATAAACGTTTTGATAGTGTGATCAAAGCATATGGTTTTATACAGACTTTTGGAGAAGCCTGTATTTACAAGAAAGTGAGTGGGAGCTCTGTAGCATTTCTAATATTATATGTGGATGACATATCATTTCTAGATAGCATAAAAGGATACTTGAATAAGAGTTTTTCAATGAAAGTCCTCGGTGAAGCTGGTTATATATTGGGCATCAAGATCTATAGAGATAGATCAAGACGCTTAATTGGACTTTCACAAAGCGCATACCTTGATAAAGTTTTGAAGAAGTTCAAAATTGATCAAGCAAAGAAAGGGTTCTTGCCTGTGTTACAAGGTGTGAAGTTGAGTCAGACTCAATGCCCGACCACTACAGAAGATAGAGAGAAAATGAAAGGTGTTCCCTATGCTTCAGCCATAGGCTCTATCATGTATGCAATGCTGTTTACCAGACCTGATGTGTGCCTTGCTATTAGTTTTGCAGGGAGGTACCAAAGTAATCCAGGAGTGGATCACTTGACAGCGGTCAAGAACATCCTAAAATACCTGAAAAGGACTAAGGATATGTTTCTCTTTTATGGAGGTGACTGACGATGTCCTGAACTAGGGGGTACTCACCACGTCGTCTCCCGATCAGTTAGATTGGGCCGAGGACCCCCATGGCCGTATACTCATGGGCCAGTTCGGACAGCCCATGCCGCATACAAGGAGGATTCTACAAGACTTGGCGCCCAAGACAAGGACTCCTCTAAACCCTCGGCCTATAGTGCATATATAAACCGAGGCCAGGCTAGTCAATGGATAATCTCATATTCATTACTACAATCTCGTGGTAGATACATATACTCTGTACTACACCCATATGAATACAATCAAAAGCAGCATGTAGGGTATTATCTCATCAAGAGAGCCCGAAGCTGGGTAAAACCCCGTGTCCATGTTACCATCGCTCCAAGACGCCTAGCTTAGGACCCCTACTATGAGATACGTCGGATATTGAACCGACATTGGTGCTTTCCTTGAGAGCCTGCTGGCGGTCGCCACGGGGCGAGGAATTCGGATCGTCTCCGGCGCGATCTACGCATCGGAGCCGAGCTTTATGGTCGATGTCGGCATCTTTTGTCGCCGGCTCGACTGGCCACCTTGGCTTAACCAAGGACTCTGCCCTTCCTCCGATCATCATGTTCGGACGAGGGCCTTCGTCAATATCAACTCCGATCTCTATCATGATCATGGAAGAATCATCCATGGAGCTCGGGGGCTCAACGTCAACATTGCCCTCGGGCGACCGTGCTGTTTTTTCCGAACAGCAAACTTGTATCCACTGCCACCACCTCCTCGAGCGTCGCTTTGACGATTCCTTTTGTGGAATTGTGCGGAATTAAGTGTACAACAACCATGCCAAATTTCGTCGAGTTCCGATGGAGGAATCTCTGGCAATCTACGATATACCGGAGCCCTGTCAAATCTGGACGGGAATCTGGATGAGTTTAGGGCATGGTCTCCAGAGCCCAGCTCGGAGGTCCTTTGGAAGATCCAACCATTCATCTGCTGCGGAATTCCCATATCTACCACCCCTCCAAATTTCAGCTCGATCCGACGGTTCAAACTCCGGGAACCTTCCGATGAGTGGACCAATTTTCGGATCTGTTTTCTGTGCGAATATGAATCCAGCCCGAGTTCATGTTTCTTCATGAATGGAATATTGGACAACCCTTTTAAAGGAATTTTTTCTAGGGTATTGTGCGTTGTTTTTAAACACGTAGCCATAAAATTTTAAGCCTCCTCCGAGGTAATCTTCACCATCACGCTGGTGTCAAACCAGTCCGGCAATATTGCTCCACGGCTGCCGACCTGCGCTAGACACGTCGCCGCTTTGTTGACCCTAGCTCAACTTCTTCGATCATCATCTCGGCTAGCCGAACAAGAGTTCGGCATCGCGACGGATAAATCATCACCAACATCGCTGCCCCACGGATTACACAGAGCGGGCACACCGGCATCGCCGCATGGTCACTTCATCAAGCCGGCATTGACCGCGTCACAAGTCACGACCTCCGTCAGCATGGCCGCACTGTTGCTTCTTCAAGCCCATGTCCATCACGCCGACCTACTTCAACACCTCGGCTGACATGGCAGCTGCAACGTCTCCTCACCGACCTGCTCCGTCACCTCGGCTGGACCGGGGACTTGGCTATTTCTTCATCAACATACTCCGGTGACTTCGGCATCACGAGCCGACCAGCTTCGTCACGTTAGCTGGACCGAGGGCTTTGTCTCGGCAAGCCAACCTTTGCCAGCATCGCCATGCCATCGCTTTATCGCCCATCAGGCAATGGGTGTGCGGATCGAGTCCCAATTTTGGGAGTCACCTTTCTTTGGATTGCTACAACAAATAAACTAGGTGCTATTTATCCTAGTAATTTTTGCTTGTTTGTGTTTATTTTTCCCAAGGAATTATTACTCTGGTTTGTTCCATCATCTGTACGCAGGTCTATCAAATGGTGGCCGCATTAACGATGGTCACATGGTGGTTCAGTAATGGACTTCGACTACGTCACGTGGTCTCTTCGGCAAGCCGACGCCGTCGTCCCAATCGACGTAAATCGGCTCGCATGATCACCTTGTTGGTCGTGTTGCCATACCGACGTGTTCGATTGCCTCGGGGACTTCGGCATCATTAAGAGATCTCTACCTCATCGAGTGTCCGGCAAACAGGCCATATGTCTTTTATTACTCACTTTGCATAAATTATTAATTATCCAACATTTTATTAATTTATTATTATTCCTATTATCTCCGGCTTGCACTATTTTCTATGCACAGATAGAGGATCCGGATCGGGCAGCGCTGTCACCTCTGCGTACCGATGTACCACGTCACCTCGGCTGGACTGAGGGCTTCGTCATCACTTCATTAACCCACGCCGGGGACTTCGGCGTCACACTGCGGTCCTGCATTGGCCGTGCTATGTCGCCACTTCGGAGTGCCGAGCTCTTCGCTCCGCCACCTCGGGACCGGCTTGGGGGCTGGGACCTTGTCCCACCGTATGCTCGGGCCATGCATCGACACCGAGCACATTAACCAGCTAAGTCGCTTTTATGCTCAGAATTTTGAAATTTAAATTTTGTTCGGTTCGACCAAGCATTATACTTTTTTTTTGCAGAAAGTTGTTTGTGAAAACTTCCTTGTCAAAACTTTGTTTGTGACACACAAATTCAAATACCCCGTTTGCTTCGGGGCTTCCTTTATGAAGCCTTTCCTCTTGCATATGATTATACTTGTATGGCTTCGTTCCTTGTTCGTGTATTACGCCACAATATACACCATGTTGACTTAAGTGTTCCGCAAGCTGGGTTGCCTTGCTCCTGTGTTTACCCCTACATTCCCGATTGTTCGGCTTGGGAGTAAAGGGAGCAGCTCTGCGATTGTCACGATCGGGTCATCTGAGCTCAGACCTCAGACTGGGTGAAGCCGAAAGCTAGCGCTCTTATTGTTTTCAATTATGGTCGGCACACAAAGGAACTCATGAGTACAAAAAATCTATTGCACAAGTCTCATAGTAACAATGAGCAACCGAAGAAAGGTATCGGTGTAGGTACTATTTTCTTCGAAGATGTTTCTTACACTTCGTCAGTAATATAGCATAAGTTTCCTGAGCGCGCTTTGTCTATTACAGCACTATGGCCTGATTGCCTGGTTATCGGAAACACCGTCGATATTCTCGACAGGTGGAGTACATAACACTTTTCGGTCCTTGACCAAAGAGGGAGAAGCCGACGGTCGGTTAAGACGCGTTTAAAGTTTGGGTGAACACAGATATGATATAAGTACTTCGGTACATACAATCATTATACATAAAATTCTTTTACCCAAGTCACTTGGGGGCTCTTAAATTTATGTGAGCTGTTTTATAATAAGTGTTCTTCTTCTTAGTCGTTGCAAAGTCTTTTTCTATCACTCCTTTTTTCGACGCGAGTGTGTGGTCAACAGCCGGATATCTTGTCTTCCCTCTAAAAGCATCTTGAGTTAGTTCACTACACTAGCCTCGGAGAAGCACTCCGCCTTCGGGATAAGGAGCTTGAAGCCGTAGGCTGACCCTCTTGAAGTCTTGAGATCGGATGTGTTATGTTAAAACACGACAGAAGCACAAATATTTTTTAGACCAATTTTCGGATTGGCACCGAACACTTGATCTAGTTCAGACGTCAAGTTTTTACTGAAGTTGTTGGGTTTTCCAAGCCTATGGCACTTTTAAACTATTTGTGTGTTTCCCGCATAAGTCTCGCAGTGCAACGCCGGACACCTTTAGAGATTCGGCGAAAACATTATCGGATATTGCTATATATGCATCGGTTTCGAATTGTGTCTTCGGTCAATAGTTGGGTTGCCCGGCTCCTGTGCTTGCCTCCTATGTTCCTCTTTGTTCGGCTAGGTGTGCAAAGGGAGAACCACTGCGATTGTGCTTCCAGCTCGCATAGTTAAGCACCTTAGTGGAGAAAGCCGAAAACTGACTGTCACAATAAGCGTAAACTGGTCAGCGATCCGATGACTATCTTAAATGACGGGCCATTCATAACATTGGCCGAAGTGTTTATGGCTTGACCTCGGCTGTCGCCGAACAGTAACCGGGGGCTCGTAGCTAGCTTCCCCAGTTTAAAGCTCCTATGACTAAGTGAAAGTTATAAAGCCCGCATATCTGATTGCCTCGTTTCCGCTAACACAACCGCCTTCGGGCACCGAGACGTCGGCTAAGGGTTGTTTTGTTATTGCGAAAACACCCTGCGTAGCATCTACAAAGGGGCGGAAGCTGACGATGGGCCACTTTCAACTGACAAACGGTCGCAACGGAGTCAAAATAGACATATCATCGGCGTTTTTATTTAATATACGAGGGCCGCCTTCCGTAATCTCGTTATAAAGCCATACATATGCATCAATTTGACTTAAGATTTTGGCCAAGCTGGGTTGCCTGGCTCCTGTGCTTACCCCTACGTTCCCGATTGTTCGGCTAGGTGGTAAAGGGAGCACCTATGTGATTGTTACTACCGGGTCATCCGAGTTCGTACCTCAGACTGGGTGAAGCCGAAAGCTAGCAATCTTAAAGGATCACATTGGTCGGCAACGACGGAAGTGAAAATTTTGGTTCATTAATACCACAGAGTTCGGGAACTTTCCCCGAACTAAATCCTCAATATTTTCCTTCCACATTGATCGGAGGTGAGGTTTCATGATCATGATAAACATGGCGACCCAAAGAAAGGAACCGATAGCGGGACTATTTTCTTTGGAAGATATTTCTTATGTTAAAACGTAATATAACATATCTCTCCGTGTACCTTTGTTTATAAAACCGTATGGCTGGATTGCCTTGTTTTCCATAAATCTTTGCCCTTATAACGGATTTATAAAATAGGACAAACACTCCCCAGCTACTGGCCGAGGAGGTTGAAGCCGATGGTCGGTCAACAAAGTTTTGTACAATGCGGATTTGAGCATTAATGATGAAAAGTACTTGGATACATAGAATCATTACACATAAAAATTGCGAGTAAAATCCATTTACTGCAATCCATCTTTTAAACCCCTTGGGGCCTACCTTGGCAAGCTCGGATTTTGACCAGCTCTAAGCTTTTTTAAGAGATCTTTATTCTCTTTCCGAGAAGTTTGTGTTAAACACAACAAAATTTTCTGTCAAATGGATATCGATCCTTAATTCGGCCACCCGTGCCCACATTAAGGCTCGGGGGATACTGGGCTTTGCGCTCATTATTTACAAATATTAAAGGGGCACATCGATCCCCTAATCTGGTGTTGCCACCCGACCAGTATCTCGGGGGCTACTGCATTGCCTATTCAATGTAGAAAATTCAAAGTGCTCAGTGTTCGGCATAACCGAACTATGGACAAGCGCGTCTTCGGATGACAATAAGTACCATATGGGACTTATCCGGCATCAAGCTGATATATCACGGCGATTTCTCACGACCCTCTCTCAGGGTCCCGTCCGCCGATCACTATTACCTCTAATATATTACACCGCGTTTCTATTCTTATGTATGTTGCCGAGCTAGGAGTTGATCCTCAGGCCGATTTCACGACCTGGGTCTCAGGGGCTACCAGGATCAGCAGTTTTGTGTTTTCCTTCAGGTGCATCTCGGATTTTAGGCCGATAGACACCTTGAGGGCTACTGGCAATACATGTTGACAGCAAATAAATTTATACGCATCGGAAATAAAATCCGCAAACAATCAGCCCATGACCGAGGTGCTGAGCCACCTCGGAAGCAGTTCGGCATATAGCTCGGATGCAAGTGGCTGGCTCCTTAGAGGGCATTTCCGGCATTAAGCTCGGCTAAACTCCTTCAACTTCTTCAAGCCAAGGTGATCTATGACACCTCGTATACAGTCCGGCGTTGGAGCTCGGATACAGTCCGGCGTTGGTGCTCGGCTGCAAAAGATACCTCAAAATGCAGTCCGGCGTTGGAGCTCGGATGCAAGAGGACACCGCCGCCCGAGAACAACTTCGAACCCGAGGTGGGCGTAAAAATAACAAGGCATTGATAAAAGCCGATAACTTAAAGGGGCTCCTCAGATACCCGACATATAAACCCTTCGGATTTACTTCAGCAATCCTCAAGATCGAAGATAAGAAGATTTGTTGAACCAGTTTTCAAGACCGACGACCGAAGATGAAGAACAGTTCGGAAGAATCGAGGAGCGTCCTCAACTTGAAGACCGGTTCAGGGGGCTACTGACGGTGTCCTGGACTAGGGGGTACTCACCACGTCGTCTCCCGATCAGTTAGATTGGGCCGAGGACCCCCATGGACGTATACTCATGGGCCAGTTCGGACAGCCCATGCCGCATACAAGGAGGATTCTACAAGACTTGGCGCCCAAGACAAGGACTCCTCTAAACCCTAGGCCTACGGTGCATATATAAACCGAGGCCAGGCTAGTCAATGGATAATCTCATATTCATTACTACAATCTCGTGGTAGATACATATACTCTGTACTACACCCATATGAATACAATCAAAAGCAACATGTAGGGTATTATCTCATCAAGAGAGCCCGAAGCTGGGTAAAACCCCGTGTCCATGTTACCATCGCTCCAAGACGCCTAGCTTAGGACCCCTACTACGAGATACGCCGGATATTAAACCGACAGTGACAAAGAGCTCGTCGTAAATGGTTACGTTGATGCAAGCTTTGATACTGATCCGGATGACTCTAAGTCACAAATTGGATACGTATTTATATTGAACGGTGGAGCTGTCAGTTGGTGCAGTTCTAAGCAAAGCGTCGTGGCGGGATCTACGTGTGAAGCGGAGTACATAGCTGCTTCGGAAGCAGCAAATGAAGGAGTCTGGATGAAGAAGTTCATATCCGATCTAGGTGTCATACCTAGGGCATCGAGTCCAATGAAAATCTTTTGTGACAATACTGGTGCAATTGCCTTGGCAAAGAAAATCCAGATTTCACAAGAGAACCAAGCACATCAAGAGACGCTTCAATTCCATCCGCGATCAAGTCAAGGAGGGAGACATAGAGATTTGCAAGATACATACGGATCTGAATGTTGCAGACCCGTTGACTAAGCCTCTCTCACAAGCAAAACATGATCAGCACCAAGACTCCATGGGTGTTAGAATCATTACTGTGTAATCTAGATTATTGACTCTAGTGCAAGTGGGAGACTGAAGGAAATATGCCCTAGAGGCAATCATAAAGTTGTTATTTATATTTCCTTATATCATGATAAATGTTTATTATTCATGCTAGAATTGTATTAATCGGAAACTTAGTACATGTGTGAATACATAGACAAACAGAGTGTCACTAGTATGCCTCTACTTGACTAGCTCGTTGAATCAAAGATGGTTAAGTTTCCTAGCCATAGACATGAGTTGTCATTTGATTAACGGGATCACATCATTAGAGAATGATGTGATTGGCTTGACCCATTCCGTTAGCTTAGCACTTGATCGTTTAGTATATTGCTATTGCTTTTTTCATGACTTATACATGTTCCTATGACTATGAGATTATGCAACTCCCGAATACCGGAGGAACACTTTGTGTGCTACCAAGCGTCACAACGTAACTGGGTGATTATAAAGGTGCTCTACAGGTGTCTCTGATGGTACTTGTTGAGTTGGCATAGATCAAGATTAGGATTTGTCACTTCGATTGTCGGAAAGGTATCTCTGGGCCCTCTCGGTAGTGCACATCACTATAAGCCTTGCAAGCAATGTGACTAATGAGTTAGTTGCGGGATGATGCATTACGGAACGAGTAAAGAGACTTGCCGGTAACGATATTGAACTAGGTATTGAGATACCGACGATCGAATCTCGGGCAAGTAACATACCGATGGCAAAGGGAACAACATATGTTGTTATGCGGTTTGACCGATAAAGATCTTCGTAGAATATGTAGGAGCCAATATGAGCATCCAGGTTCCGCTATTGGTTATTGACCGGAGATGAGTCTCGGTCATGTCTAGATAGTTCTCGAACCCGTAGGGTCCGCACGCTTAAAGTTCGGTGACGATCGGTATTATGAGTTTATGTGTTTTGATGTACCGAAGGTAGTTCGGAGTCCCGGATATGATCAGGACATGACGAGGAGTCTCGAAATGGTCGATACACAAAGATCGATATATTGGACGGCTATATTCGACCACCGGAAGTGTTCCGGGTTATTTCGGAGAAAACCGGAGTGCCGGAGGGGTTACCGGAACCCCCCGGGGAAGTATTGGGCCTTAGTGGGCCTTAGGGGAGAGAGAGGGCAGCAGCCCAGGAGGTGGCGCGCCCCCTCCCAAGGGGAGTCCGAATTGGACTAGGGGAGGGGGGCGCGGCCCCTCTTTCCCTCTCCCTCTCCCTCTCTTTCCTTCCCCCTTCCTCCTCCTAGTTGGACTAGGAAAAGGGGAGTCCTACTCCTACTAGGAGGAGGACTCCTCCCCCTCCTTGGCGCGCCCCAAGGCCGGCCGGCCTCCCCCTTCCTCCTTTATATACGAGGGCAGGGGGGCACCCTAGAGACACAACATACATTGTTCTTAGCCGTGTGCGGTGCCCCCCTCCACCATAATCCACCTCGGTCATATCGTCGTAGTGCTTAGGCGAAGCCCTGCGCCGGTAGCTTCATCATCACCGTCATCATGCCGTTGTGCTGACGAAGCTGTTCCCCGACACTCTACTGGATCGTGAGTTCGTGGGATGTCACCGAGCTGAACGTGTGCAGATCGCGGAGGTGCCGTACCTTCGGTGCTAGGATCGATCGATCGTGAAGACGTATGACTACATCAACTGCGTTGTCATAACGCTTCCGCTTACGGTCTACGAGGGTACGTAGACAACACTCTCCTCTCTCATTGCTATGCATCACCATGATCTTGCGTGTGCGTAGGAATTTTTTTGAAATTACTATGTTCCCCAACATCCGCAACGACAGCTACAAGGAAAGTGGCCGAGGCGGAGGAGGAGAAGGTGGCAGAGTTCATGGTGTCCGAGATGACATGCACCATGTGCATTTTCGCCGACATGGCTTTTCTTGATAGTGTAACCTAGGTGCTCGATGAATTGCGTGAACCAAATGTATACTTTAGTGAATTTAGTTATAGGGGATCTGCTAGCTGTGGAAGTGATTTCCCCCCAAAATTAGCAAAGTAGGATAATGGAGTTACCCATTGTTGATTCAAAGAGCGTGCTGCACATGGGCAAGATAATGGAGACCCAGAAAATGGTAATCATAGCCATTATCCTGATGGTGGTGGCAAACATTACATCACCTCCAAGATAAATGAGGCCATGGACATGCTCATAGGAAGGGGAAATCCAGGCCCCATTTTTAGCATGTGCAAATCTAGATGATATTTTGCATTGATGGCGATGATGTAGTGATTCGCTTTCCATTGGCACTATTAACATTGTTGATCCTACCCGACATCTAAGCAAAGATACAAGTTATGGACCCAAGTAACTTAATTATGTGGTTGAACATGTTGCCTAGTTATTATGCTACTCTACATTTTACCGCATTATACGTCATAAGAATGATACTCTTGCGTATATGATCAGATCACGTGGTCAGACGTATCATTTAGGCGGTATTGATCATCGGCCCCCATCTTATGTCATGCCAACATATTCTACCCCGGTTGGATTGTATTAACCAGACACAAGGATGAGATGTGTTTCACTAGAATCTTACTGCGAATGTGGATTCTATGTACCATGTACTCTCACACTCAGAGATTCCAACAGACAATAAAAAAATGGAAATCAAAGATACCACTAAAAGTTAAAGTTTTCATGTGGCATAATTGAAGGGGGTTGTACTAACTAAAGACAACCATGTTTGCTACAACTGGAAAGGAAGCATGAAGTGTAGTTTTTGTACTTTTAGAAAGGAGGCCTAGGCCCAACATTAAATTAATGACACACTAATAAATAGGAAATGACAAAGGTACAAGGTATAAGATGCTCAAAGATGAGCTTAGAGGACACCTCACAAATAAGCAAACCAAAGAGGAAGCAAGACACACAGCTTGATCGTCGATGTCCTCATTCACCAATGTAACAAAGGGACCTCTAATGATTTGTTGTCGAAAGAGCAAACTCCGAAAAAATTGTGGATGTCGAGGAATCACCCTAATAATAGCTAGTTCATGAGAGCCTTAGCTCTAACAATCTGCAGATTTGGAGCACAACTCTAAATGTAGACACCGCGACAACATCCCAACGTTGACGAAAATCACCAGAGCATCACTCTGAGGCTATGGAACGTCTAGGTTTAAATCTGACAGTTCAAAGACAGTCATGTATGTCCACCATATATATGGGGTGAAAATTCACCATGGAATTCGGCGGCGACCCTGTAGGATTCCATTGTGAAGGGAAACTAAGGATACCTCTCCCCCCGTTGGTGCGAATCAGGTGAAAGTTGAGCTGATTAATTAAATGTGTTCTAGTTTATGCTGGTACAAGTGAAGGACTCTCCGATACCCCACAAGTGGTTTTGGATGGCAATTGGACATTATCCTCTTCTAGATGTCATATTTAGTTCTCGTCTGGTGTTATGACGTGCCTATCAGATGGCCCCAATCTGACTTTTTAGCAGACAAAATAAGGTTAGGCGTTGTGAGAGTTCAACCGAACTCACGTTGAAGCTTCAAAATAAGCTCTGCTTAGTAACTCTGAGTCTTACCTGGTTTGAACGAAGACGTCAAGGCATCCCTCTAACAAGCCTTAGCTAATGACATTGGATCATGTATGATGTAGGTGATTATGAAGTACTTCATCTAAATTCATTGCGTGCCTGACAGACGACCACAAGAAGACCTCTGGGGAATAGGCAGACAACATTTATCACTAGGGTTTACCTGTTACACAAACAACGGATGAAAAACTTTGCCTATCACGCGAAGTAAGGGCCATTTTGGCCTAGGACTTTCTGAAAATCTTATTTTAGGTACTTCTGAGCACATCAAGGCAGGTTTGCAGATCAAGTATGGTACAGTGCGCTCAGTCGGTCATTTTCTCAAGAACATCAATCACTAGAAGTCTAAAGAGAAGGCCGAAGGGAGGGGGTTGTTGGGACGTCTGTGGGGTTTGCCATGTGGTGACACCCTAGGTGATGCTCTGGTAGGAGTAACCCCTGTTAAACGAGTCAAGAGTGTGTAGCTTTTGTACTCACCATGATAAAATTAAACACCTCGAGTTGCAATGCAAGTTTGTGTTCTACGTGGTCAATACGCACCGGCCCACAAGTGTTGCCAATATATATGATCACTGTCTTGAAGGAATACAAAAATAATTTCAATGCGCTAATTAGGAAGGGTTTTTTACTTCAAAGATAATGCATTTGGGGCTTGTTGCTTACTGATTGATCTGTATGTCTGCTAAACGTTTGTTATGCCAGCTAGTAAAAGCATAAAAAAATATGTCAAGCAATGGTTTGTAGCATCGGTATATGTTTCAACTACACCTTTTTGGGCACACGAAAGAATTTATTACCTTTTTGTCCGAACTCCTGTTTGTGCAAATTGACAACACCAAGGTTATGCCCAAAATTTTAACTCTTGTCATCAGCGTGGCGAAAAGAACTTCTGTGATGGCAGGAAGTTTAAAATTTAGAGAACAATTCAATTCCATTGAAATAGGGAAAGATTCATGCAATTCATACCGTCTACTCCTTTTATTTGTGGGCACGCAGAAGAATTTATTACCATGTACTAGAAAATAAAGAAAACTCTTGAACAGTATACCAACTATTTTTGTTGATCAGTAAGTCGATGACTATGCATATGGTCCAGACCAATTCTTAATTGACTAATAATTCATAAAAGACCAGAAAGGCTTCCCCAGATTACTGGGGAAAGTCAATTCAGTCAATTCAATACACAACGATGATTTAAATTGTTGCAGTGTCAAGCTACCATTGGATGCATAGCATGGAGAGGAGCTACGTAGCACTGATACGGCAGAAATTGGTGTATCGGCGTACCGAACGTCGCCGATATGGCGATACGCACGATACGGCCGCGATACGGGTATCGATGAAGTATCCAGTTTTCTGATTTAAAATAAAAGAAAAAACGTCGATACGTCATGTGCAGCTTCTATCATACGGGAGCGACATGGCAAGCCCAATAGAAGGCCCATGGCTAACTCTAAGTATTTGCCCTCCCTGTCTTTTGTTTATTCGCACGGCAGGCGCTTGCACGAGCAAGCCGCCGCCGCCTGGACTCGCTGTAGTCACTCGCTGCCTGAAGTGGCTCGCCGGCGCCGCCTGGAACTGCCTCGCTGCCGCCTCGGTTGACTAGAATCTTCTCCAGCACCATCGCCAGTCACCAGCAAGAACGAGATAAGATAGATCCGGCGAACTCTGCTGCTCTCTGCTAGTTGATGTTGTTACCGAGCCGGGCTGCTCTCTTTCTCTCAGCTCACTCACGGACAGAGGTAGGAGAAAGGAAACACACTGGACACGAGGATTTTTCCGGCCGGCGCACGAACGCCGTCACGGGCGCACGAACGCCCAAATCTTTTCCCTCTTTTCAATGGCTACATCACGGCAACTCGCCTCGTACCGGCGCTCGGTGGCACGTACCACACCGCAATCAGCAATACAGGGGGTCTTTTATGCCCCGGCGCGCACACACACTCTGGCACGGTGTGATCCGCTCGGCCCGGCCACCCTCACAACGATCTCACGCAAAGGACTCGGCTGCTCTCAACAGCCCATGCATGCATGACTCAGCACGCAGCCACACCTCTAGCTAGCTTATCCATGCAAACTAACTAATTTCCTAGCCTGCAGCATGCACCATACACACACACTGGTCACCACACCTAGACGTGGTTTAATCCTAACACTCCCCCTAAACCACGACTTGGCTTGCCGTCGCCAGAGTTATGGCAGCTTTTGTCATTGCGCCGTGACCCAGCCCGCGGACCCGATCCGGCGCACCGGCGCTAGTTGCATCGTGCTCCGTCACGATTCCGGCGACACACGCCGAGCTCCTTCTCCGCCGGCGACACATGCCTGGCGTCCCTCTGCGTCCCGCACATCCCGCGCGCACCCGACGCGCCCGGCCGCCCCAGTGCGTCCCGCACATCCCGCGCGCACTCGACGCGCCCGACGAGCCCGACCACACCAGTGCGTCCCGCACGTCCCGCGCGCATCCGACGCGCCCGACGAGCCCGACCACACCAGTGCGCTCACCGCGCGTCCGCGGTCCCGACGCGCCCGACGCGTCCAGTGCGCACCCATAACACGCACCGGTCGCGCCCGGCTCGCCGCCACGGCTTATTGCCCTGCACCGCTGCGGCCTCAACCGCAACGCAACACCTCCGTGCCGCCACGCCGCGCCACTGCAGCCTCTGCGCCACCACGCAGGTCCGCCGCGGCTCCGTGCCACGCGCCTCCACGGTTGTCGTGCCGAGCCGCCGCGACCTCTGCGCCACCACGCAGGTCCTCCGCGACCTCCTCGTCTCCACGACCACCGTGCTCTTCGCGCACACGACATCACACCGCACAGCCGCGGACTCGCCGCACATCGCCGTCGCCACGCGCTCGCCGTGCGCCGCAGCCGATGGCTCCATGTTGGCCGCGCACGTCGCGTCCGCCGCTGACGCCACCGCGCGCCACGGCCGCCCCTCGAACCTTGTGGCTCTGAATACCTATTGTTGTTGCCGAGCCTGGCTGCTCTCTTTCTCTCAGCTCACTCACGGACAGAGGTAGGAGAAAGGAGACACACTGGACACTAGGATTTTTCCGGCCGGCGCACGAACGCCCAAATCTTTTCCTTCCTAACGGTGGCTACATGGCTACACACCTCATCATACAAGAGTACACAGAGGGGAGCTTTATACCCGTGCACACACACGACCAGGCCGGCACACCCGGCCACTAACTCCACACACCTAGACGTGGTTTAATCCTAACAGTTGATCTATCCATTCATGTTTTTTTTTCTTCAATGATTTTTGGCTCCCTGTTCTTGTTACAGACGGGTCGATGATGCTTGGCTAGTTGGCTGGCTGCTTGGTGCTTCTGCATTGTTTGTCTATGGCCATTGATAATTCAGAATTGGAACTTGTTTGAACTTGGAAGTTTAGAACAAGGAAGTATATATTAATATGATGTATTTTGTATTTTGCATACACCATGATGAGTTGAGCACCTGGATGATCATTTAGGACTTGAAAAGAGGCATGGAGGAAATCAGGCAACCAATGAGGCAGTATTTTGATTTC
Organism: Aegilops tauschii subsp. strangulata; assembly: GCF_002575655.3. Taxonomy (NCBI): domain Eukaryota; kingdom Viridiplantae; phylum Streptophyta; class Magnoliopsida; order Poales; family Poaceae; genus Aegilops; species Aegilops tauschii. Next base: position 496,786,624 of record NC_053039.3, read on the forward strand.
ATCTCACAGATTCTATTATGTTTTGTCTTTATTACTTGTCATTTTATAAATTATTATTTATATATACTCGCCGTATCGCCGTATTGATGTTTCTAGAAATTGCCGTATCCCGTATCGCCGTACTCGTATCGTGGTATCGATCACGCCGTATTGGTGCTTCATAGGAGAGGAGCAGCGGACATTCTTTGTCGAAAAGTCTGCACTGAATTTCTTTGCTGCAGTCCACATCAAACATTTAAACTCCTTTAAGCTTCATTGGAGATTTGTAGTGTGTTCTGTAAAAAGAAGCATATATACTGTAAGCTCATTAACTACTTGACTTCCCGTCTAGTTTGACTTAGACCATGAGCATCTATTCATCTATATTAATTCATATCACGGGCAAAGCCCTCCTCCCCTCTACCCCCTTAGACGAGCCCGTACATTCACCTCCCCTCTGCCTGCTGCTACGGCGGGCAATGGCGGGGAGGAGAATCCTACTGTCTCGGCTTTGGCTAGTAGATAGGTTGGGGTTTTAGTCCTCACAGGGGTGTCGCTCGAATGGATGGCGATACTTCTTCTTTGAGTCAGTCTTCTAGGCTCTGAGCTCCCCAAGTTAGTCCGTCGTAACGGATTAGAAGAAGCTCTAATGTAGATTCCTGCCAGCTCCTCGGGGTGGCAAGGTTAGAATTTATCGCTGGGCGTAAGCGGCGGCAAGATTTGATGTCAGCTGTTCTGATCGATTCAAGGGTTCAACGGCGATGATTGCAGCTTCGGGGCACTGGCCCTTAGGGGCACCTGCACGAAGATTTTCCGGCTGGCATCGACAAGGCCAGGCCATCATCAACCCTTTCCTATTAGGAACATAACATGCATGCATAACACGATTGGCAGCGATGAGGATTTTAGCTTGAGCAGACCTGAAAACAGTCACATAGTTATCTCACATTTCCCTTGGTTCCCCTGTGGCAGGATTACTACTCATGGAAAGATACTGCCGGCCAACCTGAAAGGAACAATTCTGATACTACTGAACCTCGAACGTGATGGTTGGAATGGATTGTGGCTGCTTGACCTTGTCGATTGTATCGAACGCTTGCTGGGTATCCTCTCTGTTCAAGACTAGGTACGATCGTTAGTTACATATACTGCATCACACTATGCTTATGTTGCTACTATTAGTTTGCATTATTTCTTCTTCTGACCTAATAGTAGGATTTTGGTTGGAACGAAGAGAGAATAATCCTAAACGTTTCCATGTCATATAAGTTGTAATATAATAACTCACGGATCACCACATGAGCAGCATTACTATGCTGCGTTTGTGAGTGTCTCCAATCTCTGAGATGATGTTGCACTGAGCTACAGTCTTCAGTGAATTATTAGGCGCAAAAGTATTTACTGGTCCTGATTTTTACTTCATTTTTTTTGGCTATAAGTTGGTTGGAGAGAAAGGGAAGGTTGACGCACTGTACTTCTTCTGGACGAAATACAGGGAACCGCTGAACTCAAAGAAGTGAGCAATTCAACTTCTACTAATGTACTCCCTCCATTCCATATTACTCGTCGCTGATTTAGTACTACTAAATCAGCGACGAGTAATATGGAACGGAGGGAGTATATCCGTAGGGGCGATGGTATGCCGATCTTTTTGACAAGATGGGTACATTACATATAATTCCACAAGCATCAGAATATTTTACAAAAATACTGTATATGAGACCATATCAGAAATAGTACTCCCTCCGTTCACCAATATAAGACATTTTAGCTTTCTCTTGATCCGTATGTATCTAGACACATTTTAGTATGTATGTCCACTCATTTTAGTATGTATGTAGTCAATATTGATATAGCTCAAAGTTCTTACATTATTGAACGAAGAAAGTAACAAAATATCTACTCCCTCCAATCCATATTAATTGTCGCTGATATAGTACAACTTTATATTAAATCAGCAACAATTATTACGGATTGGAGGGAGTAATACATTTGCGATTTTGCTTCTCGGTGGTAGTCTGAATAGTAATAGGCTGGGATATAATATTCTTCAGCTTTCTGTACGTCCATCAATCTAAATCTCTGAACAAAGAACATATAAGATTCAAAGCTCACCAAACATCTGTTGCTAGGCTAATAACCAACGTGCACAAAAAGAACAAGAAAAACTTTTCTACATGGATGATCACACATGATTATTTTGTTTGGGTTTCAGTCTGAAATCTGGCATGAAACTTAGCCTCGATATCACATCCCAGAAAATAGCTGATACTTGTGTGTAGTCAGCACGTGATATATATAGAAACAATAAAAAATGCATCAAACCTGGTCCGTTTTCCTTTTTTTCCCAATTGGAATCTAACTATAATACGTTAACTAAACATTAGCATGGACCGATTAAGTTGATCTACTGTTTTTAGCAGAAAAGCTGGTAATATCGGGATGACTCTTGAACTGTCACGGCCGACAGATCATGTCGATAAGACGATAACCCCACCAGTCACTTGTCCCGACCCATGGTTAACCTAAAAAGGTGGCAAGTGTCGCTTATCCTAAGAAAAACGAAGCGGTAATATGCTGCTTCCACTTACAATTCACACTAGCTTGTTCCTCCCCTTAGTCACACCTCAAACATAAATTAATCCGTAGTCTCTCACTTTGATTAGTTCTGTGTAATAAAACATAATCGTGTGACTAGTGTGCAGACAACAAAAAATCACCACGGGTAAGTACGTGCTCTCATGTGCCAGTTCCTGCATTCTGTGTTGAGAAGTGGAGCATCGATCCGACTCTGACGTTGTCTCTTGACTAGAGGACATACAAGAGCCGTTCAAAGGCGCCTTTTTTCGCTCTCAGAAGTCACAGAAGGATGAGATGTGGCTTTCTTCCGCAAATAGAAAGGTGAAAGGTGAAAGATCAATTGGGAGGGAGAAGCATTCTTCCCTGTTGTTGGTGCAGTAGTATTGTTACTAGTGGACCCGTGTGTGGTGATGTGTATGTCCATTGAAACGGTAGAGATTCCAAAGCTTCCAAAGAAATTAACTGGTTAGCCACACCTTCGAGGAAGAAACGAATTGGATGCCAATGGTCATGGTTATGTGGATATTGTCTGCATCCATAGCCATCTAAGTCAAATGGGATTTGTTCACTAACCAACTACATTGTTTTTTACTGACCAACTGCATCGTTTGACATGGCATTCTACTGTACCAGTACTTCCTCCGTTCAGGTATATAAGTTCCCTCGTAGTTTTGATCAATCTTTGACAATAAATTTAACTAATATAAATAGTATCTATATATAAAACATATATATCATTGAATTTTTTTAAATACTAGATAAATCTAAGACAAGTTTTTTGGGAGGGAAGTAATATAATCAAAACTTCATCCAAAATACCAGTGGGACCTATAAATCCTGGCAGAGGAAGTACAACCTAAGGGCACATATGAATGTGGATAAACCGTTGTCTATGTCGTTCTTTCATGCCCATTGTTGATATATTGCTTAAATTTAAGTTTTATAATTTGTGAATGTAAACCAAGATGACATCACGTATAACAGAGAAATAATTACAGTATGCATGTAAATCAACTATGATAATCTTGCAGATTTTTTATTTAGAAACAAGTGTGTTACCTTTATTTGTTCGCTTTCAACGCCAAAAGAAAATCAGTGTGGCACCTTTTGCAGAAAACTGAAATCACATTGTCATATTATTGTACGGCCAATTTTAAGATTTTCAGCAAAAATAGACAACTCCAACCCTCCCCACTCTCCATCTTATTCCCTATTTTAGGGATTTTTAGCAAAAAGAAAGTCCAGTCCTCCCCTACTCTCCATCCTATTCCCTAGTATTTTAGTGATCTTCAGCAAAAATAAAACAAGTCCGACCCTCTCCTGCTCAACTCCCTAAAAAGAACCCGCCAACAACCACCATGAAATTTTCCTTACACTACCCACCACTGATAATGTTGGATTCGTTGAGGCGGTTTTAGTAGAGTTGGTTAGAGTTGCCCTTAGGAGCTGTCAAAAATTGCGAATTTTATGGACGATGTTTACTAAGAGATCACTAGGGCACTATGTTTCCAATGAGGAAGCAGGAAAGAATATACTGTGGAGCTCTCTTTCTATTGATCAAATCTCAATGTGGAGTCATCTATACATATGTCGCGCTCGTCGCACTAGAACCTTTCTCTCAACGAGGGCCTACGTGGATCTGCCCACATTCATGAATTATACTGTATGTTGTACTGGTCATGACTTGAAATGCATTGCTATTCTTCACAGCCTAGTATTGGTACACAGTTCTAGTCAAGACTTGAAAGCATAATTATTCATCATGCATGCAGTAAGCCCTATTTACATATTGTTGTTTGACAGAACTCAAGAGTTGAAACCAAGGAAAATAGTGATGTCGAAGAAGACGATGAGGAAGGGAATCACCAATTTGAATAGCACAGTTTCGCAAGATGGCGGGGAGTTGGGTATTCAAAAGACATCTCAAGAGTATGGTAATGTCATCCAATAAACGGATGAGCAGAAATGCACAAAATGTGAACATGAGACTGTTCTCCTGGACATGGCTATCGTACGAAGGTCAGTTTCACATCGCAGAGATGAGCAGCCACACATACACTAAAATGTACGTACGAATACTTTGGTGATTATAGTGCACGGGACATAATGCTGAAATTTGAGATGGGCTCTAGGCCCATGTAGCAATTTCTGAAAAATCTCTAAGGGCCCATGTGGGTTATATGGCACTAGGTGTAGTGGGAAGTTTAGTCCCACCCCGGAAGTGGAAGAGGAGTTGGACCTCCTTATAAGGGTTTCTCTTCTACATGCTATTGGAGCTTGAGAAGAAAAGAGGCCCTCGCGCACTCCTCCTCCGCCGCCCGCCTCGCCTCGCCGCGGGTTGTGGGATTGAGCCGAGCTTACACCTACGCGCTTATTTTTGCCAGTCAACGGACTCGGACGTGGATCGAGCCCACGTCTCTCCACGCGGCTGCGCCTATAAGTGTGCGGTGTCTCCTAACCCTAGCCGCCACGAACAGATCACATCTGCTCCACGCGCACGTCCACCGTCGTTCCCTTGCTGCTGCCGCCGCCGGTGACTCCATCCCGTCCGCCGCGTACACGGTCGACGGGAGAGCAGGTCTCCGAAACCACGCCCTTCTGGTTCCTGTACGGGGTGAGGGGCGAATAGGTTTTTGGGCAGCGATTACGCGACTGCTCACTTCCGATCGTCTACTTCCTCTACGTCCGCGTCGCCTTCATCATCACCATGTCCACCGACGCCGAACGTGCCGCCGCCGAGAAAGCTGAAGCTGACAAGAAGGCCGCCGAGGACGCCGCTGCTGCCACCAAAGCCGCGGCCTCTGCATGGCCTACTGGAGGGTATAACTCGTTTATCCTGCTCCTACTGTTTTCGGTTTTAGCCATGCTAGCGTTATACGTAGATCTTTCTGCAATTAGCGTAGTATGTGCTACTTTGACTGAATATCAGTATGCGATCATATGTGTCAATGCCATGCTAGTGATTTACTCGTGGATTAATTTAATCGAGAAATTGCCTATTTACTCAACAATCCAAAAACCTATTATGTGTAGGAATTTTTCGGCAAGTGGCTTTGCCGCTGCACTGAAACCGGATAAGTTTACCGGTACATACTTTAAGCGTTGGCAGACTAAGACCACGTTATGGCTCACGGCTATGAACGTGTTCTGGGTCACCGGTGTCTCCACGGGAACGATTGCTCCTGAACAGGAGAAGGCGTTCAAGGAGGCTACCGTTGTGTTTCTCGGAGCAGTTCTTAGCGTGATCGGAGATAAACTGGTCGACGCATATTTACATGTGCATGTTGCCAAGGACTTGTGGGAGGCGCTCGAATCTAAGTTCGGGGCAGCCGATGCCGGAAGCGAGATGTATATTATAGAGCAGTTCCATGATTACAAGATGGTTGAAAACCGTCCTGTATTGGAGCAGGCTCATGAGATAATATGCATTGTTAAGGAGCTTGAACTTCTTAAGTGCGAGTTACCGGGCAAGTTTGTCGCGGGCTGCATAATCGCTAAGCTCCCTAATTCCTGGAGGAACTTTGCCACCACTCTGAAACATCAGAGGCGTGAATTCTCTGTGGAGGATGTCATTGGCCATCTGAGTGTTGAGCAGAATTCAAGGGCAAAGGACTCGCACGGAAAAGGGGCCGAAGGGACTTCTGTCGCCAACATGGTGAACCAGAAGAACTTCAACTCCCACAAGCCCAAGGGAAAGAACGGTGTCCAACACAATACCGACTTTAAGAAGAAGGGTAAGAAGACCTTCAAGAAGAACAAGAAGGACGAGGGCTGCTTCACTTGTGGTTCGGTTGAACATTGGGCCAACAAGTGCCCAAACAAGTACAAGAAGTCAGGACAGGACTCCAAGTCCGTCAACATGATTGTGGACAACAATGAGAATGGTGCACCTGGGTACGGTAATTTATTTACTGTTTTTTCAGTGTTTCAGCCCACCGATTGGTGGGTGGACACAGGTGCAGGTGTACATGTGTGTGCTGACATGTCATTGTTCACTTCTTACCAGGTCACAGGCCACGGGTCCGTATTGATGGGGAATGGCGTGAGTGCTTCTGTTCATGGTGTTGGCACGGTCGATCTGAAGTTTACTTCGGGAAGGATCGTGCAGCTGAAGAACGTGCAGCATGTCCCCGCCATCAAGAAGAACCTCGTTAGTGGCTCCCTTCTATGTAGAGAAGGGTTTAAGTTGGTTTTCGAGTCTAATAAATTAGTTCTTACGAAATATGGACTCTTTGTTGGAAAAGGTTATGAGAGCGGAGGGATGTTCCGCCTTTCCCTCGCAGATTTTTGTAATAAAGTCGTGAACCATGTTCATTCGAATGTTAATGAATCTGAGGTTTGGCATTCACGTCTTTGTCACATTAGTTTCGGTGTTATGACGCGGCTAGCCAAGTTGGATTTAATCCCGAGTTTTACTTTAGCCAAAGGCTCTAAGTGCCTTTCATGTGTGCAAGCTAAGCAACCTCGCAAGCCTCACAAGGCCGCGGAGGAGAGACACTTGGCACCATTAGAACTCATACATTCTGATCTTTGTGAGATGAATGGTGTGTTGACTAAAGGTGGAAAGAAATACTTCATGACATTGATAGATGATTCCTCTAGATATTGCTATGTGTACCTGTTAAATACTAAAGATGAGGCTCTACACTACTTTAAAATCTATAAGGCAGAAGTTGAGAATCAACTTGAAAAGAAAATTAAACGAGTCCGGTCAGATCGTGGTGGAGAGTACTTCTCGAGTGAGTTTGATTCCTTCTGTGCGGAACACGGCATTATTCATGAGAGGACGCCTCCCTATTCACCCCAGTCAAACGGGGTTGCCGAGCGGAAAAACCGTACTCTAACTGATTTGGTTAACGCCATGTTAGATACATCGGGTTTATCCAAGGCATGGTGGGGGGAGGCTATATTGACGGCATGTCATGTCCTGAATAAAGTTCCGACAAAGGATAATGAGATCACTCCCTATGAGAAATGGGCAAAGAGGAGGACAACACTCTCGTACTTGCGCACTTGGGGCTGTCTGGCGAAAGTCAATGTGCCGATCCCCAAAAAGCGTAAGCTTGGACCCAAGACTGTGGACTGCGTTAATTTGGGCTACGCTAAGAACAGCGTTGGCTATAGATTTCTAGTAGTGAAATCTGAGGTACCTGACCAGAAGGTCGATACAATTATGGAGTCTAAGGATGCTACATTCTTCGAGGATACTTTTCCTATGAGAGATATGCAAAGCACTTCTAGACAGGAATCTGAGGAGACTCCTGAACCTGCCATCCCTATGGAATATTATGAACAAACACATGATGAAAATCCTGAGGAGGATGACGAGGAAACCCTTGGTAGGGGCAAGAGACAAAGGACTGCAAAGACCTTTGGCGATGATTTCTTCGTGTACCTCGTGGATGATACTCCCACTTCTATTTCAGAAGCGTATGCCTCTTCAAAAGCTGACTACTGGAAGGATGCGGTCCGTAATGAGATGGATTCCATCATGGCTAACGGGACATGGGAGATCACTGAACGTCCCTATGGTTGCAAACCATTAGGATGTAAGTGGGTGTTCAAGAAGAAGCTTAGGCCCGATGGTACAATTGAAAAGTACAAGGCTAGGCTTGTGGCCAAGGGCTATGACCAGAAAGAAGAGGAAGATTACTTCGACACTTATTCACCTGTAGCTAGACTGACCACCATTCGAGTATTACTCTCGTTGGCAGCCTCGCATGGTCTTCTCGTCCACCAGATGGATGTTAAGACGGCTTTTCTGAATGGAGAGCTAAAAGAGGAAATCTACATGCAACAGCCAGATGGCTTTGTGATAGATGGTCAGGAAAGAAAGGTGTGTAGGTTGCTGAAATCTTTATATGGCCTGAAGCAAGCACCTAAGCAATGGCATGATAAGTTTAATACAACTCTGACATCTGTTGGTTTCGTTGTTAATGAGGCTGACAAATGTGTATACTATCGCCATGGTGGGGGTGAAGGAGTTATACTGTGCTTGTATGTTGATGACATACTGATATTCGGAACCAACCTCAAAGTCATTGAGGAGGTCAAGTCGTTTTTGTCTCAGAACTTTGAGATGAAAGACCTTGGTGTGGCTGATGTTATCTTGAACATCAAGCTACTGAGAGATAATGAGGGTGGGATTACACTTCTGCAATCCCACTATGTTGAGAAGGTGTTGAGTCGTTTTGGATATTCGGATTGCACACCATCTCAAACACCATATGATCCTAGCGTGTTGATTCGAAAGTCCAAAGGCACGGCTATAGATCAGTTGAGATACTCTCAAATCATTGGTTCACTGATGTACCTAGCGAGCGCAACGAGGCCCGACATCGCGTTTGCTGTGAGCAAACTGAGCCGGTTTGTTTCCAAACCGGGTGATGTACATTGGCATGCTGTTGAACGAGTCATGCGCTATCTGAAAGGTACTATGAACTATGGACTTCACTATACCGGAGACCCGTCGGTACTTGAAGGGTATAGTGATGCAAATTGGATCTCTGATGCTGATGAGATGAAGGCCACAACTGGGTATATGTTTACTCTTGGAGGTGGCGCTGTTTCCTGGAAGTCTTGCAAGCAAACGATCTTAACGAGATCGACAATGGAAGCAGAATTAACGGCATTAGACACATCTGGTGTCGAAGCGAGATGGCTTCGAGATCTTTTGATGGACTTGCCATTGGTTGATAAACCGGTTCCGGCTATCCTTATGAACTGTGACAATCAGACTGTCATCACCAAGGTGAAGAGTTCAAAGGACAACATGAAGTCCACCAAACACATAAGAATGAGATTAAAAGCTGTCAGAAAATTAAGAAACTCCGGAGTGATAGCGTTGGACTATGTCCATACGGCTAAGAATCTGGCAGATCCCTTTACGAAAGGGCTATCACGTGTTGTGATAGATAATGCATCGAGGGAGATGGGTATGAGACCCACATGAGTTGCCATGGTAGTAACCCAACCTATGTGATCGGAGATCCCGTGAATTAGGACCTGGGAAAACAAGCCAGTGGTGAACTGAGGAGAGTAAATATACTAACCCACTCCGTTGGAGATGCAATACTCTCGATACTGTATGGTAGGATGACTACTGTCTTAATGTGTTCCGAAGCTTATATAAGCAGGATGCTATCCTACAGAGTGATCTTTGGAGGAACACACCTATATGAGTCCGACTGCTGGTCACAGTCTATGAGATTGGGGTGATCTCTAGTAAGCTCATGAATAGGCCAGGAGTGTGACTTATATGCTCCACCCGAGGGGTCAGCCTTCGGCAGCCCAGTACTAGTGAGACATGTGGTGAAACTTCTTTACGCCAAACTGACAATTCAAGGCATAGTCCATTGTTCAGTTGTGAAGGAGTGTAGCTACTTGCTCTAGGTGAAGCTCAACCTTAACAGGTCTTCAATGAAACACTGGTATATCGAAACAGTAATTGGAACAGAGGACACAATGGGCCCTCGAGATCTGGTGGGGGATTGCTGAAATTTGAGATGGGCTCTAGGCCCATGTAGCAATTTCTGAAAAATCTCTAAGGGCCCATGTGGGTTATATGGCACTAGGTGTAGTGGGAAGTTTAGTCCCACCCCGGAAGTGGAAGAGGAGTTGGACCTCCTTATAAGGGTTTCTCTTCTACATGCTATTGGAGCTTGAGAAGAGAAGAGGCCCTCGCGCACTCCTCCTCCGCCGCCCGCCTCGCCACGCCACGCCTCGTCACGACGCGCCGCGCCGCGGGATTGAGCCGAGCCGAGCTTACACCTACGCGCTTATTTTTGCCAGTCACTAACGGAGAGTTTTCAGAGCAGGTCTCCGAAACCACGCCCTTCTGGTTCCTGTACGGGGTGAGGGGCGAATAGGTTTTTGGGCAGCGATTACGCGACTGCTCACTTCCGATCGTCTACTTCCTCTACGTCCGCGTCGCCTTCATCATCACCATGTCCACCGACGCCGAACGTGCCGCCGCCGAGAAAGCTGAAGCTGACAAGAAGGCCGCCGAGGACGCCGCTGCTGCCACCAAAGCCGCGGCCTCTGCATGGCCTACTGGAGGGTATAACTCGTTTATCCTGCTCCTACTGTTTTCGGTTTTAGCCATGCTAGCGTTATACGTAGATCTTTCTGCAATTAGCGTAGTATGTGCTACTTTGACTGAATATCAGTATGCGATCATATGTGTCAATGCCATGCTAGTGATTTACTCGTGGATTAATTTAATCGAGAAATTGCCTATTTACTCAACACATAACAGTGAAAACCTTGAAGTACTAAGCATGAGCCATAACTAGTTTTTTTTTGCGAGGTATGAGCCATAACTAGTTAGGCAGACCACCGAACGGACCACCTGGCATAGTTCTTCTTTGGATCTCTCGTTCAGAGTCGGAGCTGCGCTGCCCTCGACGCGGGTGGCTGAGTTCTGGCACGATCTGTATGTGCCGCTCAGCGGGTTGTGACGGTTTTCGCCCGGTTCTCCGTTAATTAACCGGGCAATTTTGTTCTGCTTAATTAATGGATGAGTCAAATCTTTTGGCACCGTTTTGAAAAAAAAAACTAGTTAGGCATGGAAAAACCGCATCCAGTTCAGCAGTGACATGAAGGAGTCAAAGAAAAATACATCGCGCTATACAACATAGCGACACCCCTTAAATTATGTTATTAGCGAGACACCGTACACTGATTTATTTAGTGAGATAGTTCTCTACACGCTATAGCGCGCCATTTTTTCTTTGAAGGAAGTGCATAGATATCGGTTGGGATTAGCTGAAAATCCTGCTTAGCTGCAGCACTAATCGCCGCTTAGCTTCCACGAAAGCTTGCTTAGTTGCGTCGCATGCTTGTTGTGGCGTGCAGACGGGTGGTGTGGATGTGGCTGCATGCAGAAGAGGGGTCCAAGCAGACAGTGCGGCGGCTGGCCTGGTCCGACATGGAAAACGATTGTTAGGTTAGGTCCTTTTCTGTTCCGGAATGCGTCGCCCCCTCTCTCCACTTTCAACGTTCCAACATTCTTCTTCCCTCAAGATAAAAGTTCGGTGGGAAACCTTGTCATGCTTTTTGCCCGGAGAGAAGGTTTAGGGCGATGGAAAACCTTGTCATGTCTTTTTTTTTCGAGTTGAGTTCCCTTCTCATGTCTTTTGACAGGTAAACAGGTCACGTTTTCCTTTTGAAGAAAGGAGACAAGAGTGCCTTGAGAGAGAAATGTATGTCGGAGCTATGAAAGCACCGAAACGACAGTGTGTTCGACGGCGCCTCTGCCTTCATACGTGGGGTCGTGCGACACATCGAAGAGGAGGGACGAACTTGGAGTAAAGCCGGGATCCTCAGAGGGGATGTAGAGCCTTTATTTGGAGCGCTTGTGCGGTGGGCGAATGAGAGTAGTTAGCTTAGGTTTTCCTTATTTTTCGTGGAGTTGGTCCATATGTAACTTGTAACATGCACTAGCCAACGTGGAGGGGTTATTTCCCCATCCATTCTCTCTATATATAGTACGCACACTCGTGCATATTCAAGAGAAAAAAATATGTTCTAAAAAAGGTATGTTCCCGGCACAAGTTGTTTTCTTGTGCGGGAGGGATAGTAGATGCCAGCATTGAGGGATTTGGTGACGATATGGTTCATGGTGTTCTCTATTATATACTCCCTCCGTTCCATAATATAAGAACATTTTTGAGTTAACATAGCTGAAAAAACGTTCTTATATTATGGGGCAGAGGGAGTACATGGAATGGTGGTGCTGAATGCTGATCCCCAGTGATATGGTTGTTATAGATGACAGAGAAGAAGACTAGCATACCAAGTACATGCTTGATCACTCTAGGTCGATCTCCATACGAAGTACACGATCTTCGGCCTTTTGCAAACTTATTGGCTCGTCCCCCTACTATGGAACACACGCATGTGACAGTCGAAAATATGTCTACATTGTAGGCTCATATGTAATTCATGAAATTTTGAAGGATTTGGAAGCGAAACTGAAGGAGAAACAAATACTACTTAGTACAGGATCCAAATTAGGCACGGATTCAACGCCGGGAGTGATGTGGGCATGCTCCTATTTTGCTTTGGCGGCGACGGTGTCAGTCTGTCATCCTCAACCAGAAGAGGAGTGAAAGGGCATCAGTGGTGGGCATGGAACTGTGAGTAGGAAGGCCCTCCCAGTCTTCCTACACTAGCAGAAAACGGGCCTTTAGTCCCAGTTCCAGAGGGCATTTAGTTCCAATCGTTTGAGGAAAACCCCCTTTGGCATCAATAAAACTCTGTTATATAGGAGTTCAAAAACCGGGACTAAAGAGTCGGGACTAAAGCCCAAAACCTTTAGTCCCGGTTGGCTTACGAACCAGGAGTAAAGGAGCTCCACGTGGCTGTTGTCTGGAGCTCCACCTTTAGTCCTGGTTGGTAACACCAACCGAGACAAAAAAATTTATTCTGAAATTTGGTTTTTCTGATTTTTTTTGAAAAAAATTGAATTTTTTGAATTTTTTTCCGAATTATTTGACAATATAATCTCTAATCACCCCTCATCACTGCTCAAGTATGGACCACTCATTCCAAATCGTCTAACTTCTCGGCCAGTCACCCATCCTCTCACTACTCCAGCCTGAGCACACTTAACTTTTGAGTTCTATTCCCTCTCGTTTCCAAGTCTGCACTTGTTGTTTTCCTGACAATAGTAAGCTGTCAATCCTATTAACCCTTAGGAGTTGAACTTGAGCATGAAGTCACACGTTTCACCGTTTGAGTTTGAAACTATTATTCTTAAAACCAATAATTATTTAGTAACACTAATATTTCATGAATAAGTAGTTTGACCACAGTTTGACAAGAGTTTGACCAAAAATTCAAAAAAAAACATAAATTTGAGGATAACTTTTTTTCCTTTAAGAATTTGAGGTTTCTAAAAATTTGCAAAACGGCCTACGACAGTCAAAATCGGAACGGGATTTTCGTGCTGAACATTTTGATATATTATACTTTTTTTACATCGTATGCAAAAGTTATAGCCGTTTTACTTTTTCATAACACTTTTTTACAAAACATGTCCAAATTTAAGTTTTTTAATTTTCCTAACTAGTAGATGTAGTAACATAACTACATCTTGAAGGATTTTAATTTTTGAAGTTTTTATCATTTTCTTTTGTTTTTTTTCGAAAACTGAAATGGCGGCATACGCGGGGGGGGGGGGGGGGGGGGGTACAGTTTGAACCCCTTTAGTCCGGGATGGTGTCCATCCAATCCTACCATCGACTACATCTGGTAGCACCGTCCCAGCCAGAGTCACAACTAAGGTTAACCAAGCCAGAGTCACGTTCTATTAAAGTGGCAAAAAGAATTACTTTTTAATATAGCAAAACTAATTCTATCAACTATTATTAAAGGCTAAACAACTATTAATACACAACAGTAGCAAAATTAATATTAATTAATTATAAAAATTTATCTACTGTTGTCTAACAGAAGCATACTACAACATGTTAAAATCTACAGAAAGAACTAACTAAAAATAATTGAAAACAACAATTAAAGGACTAAAACAACTATATAAGCAAAGTAGTACTGTTTTAATTAAAATCCTAATTTAAATTATTCTAAAAATAACCAAATAAATCTTACTGTGACAACAATCTGACATGTGACTAGGAGCAAAAAGAATTAAAATAAAAACTATTTTTAAACTCAAATTATTCACAATCTAGGGTTGGAAGCAAATTTGAACAAATTCATATTTAAATCATTCAAATTTGAAAACTAATGGCACAAACAGAAACTAGACAAAATTTTGAATCCAATGCAAAAAGAATCACTCAAAAACATCAAATATCCTAAAAGATATAAGCAATTTAAAACAGAAACTAAAAACAAAAAACAAATGGAAAAACAAAAAACAAATTTCAGAACCCCTTTAGTCCCGGTTTGAGACATGAACCGGGACTAAAGGGTGCGATTCCCAATGCCTTCCCGACGCCCTAGCCGCTTGAACCGGGACTAATTCTCACGTTAGTCCCGGTTCGTAATGCAACTGGGACTAATGTGTACATTGAGCTTGGACCAAAGCCCTGTTTTCTACTAGTGCTACCATCTTGCTCGTGTCCCCCTATTTTAAAAAAGATAGCTCTCTCTGATTTCACTGAAAAGAAACCACAGTGTCTTTGTTATAAACTACATGAAATAAACCGTGGAAAATAGGAGACACCTAGTGAACCTAAACTCTCATGATTTTTGGGCATCCACAAACCGGATCCTCAAAATATCATGAGAAGGAATGCTCAGGAAAACTAGTAGCAATTCAGACACTGCCTCTACACCCACGACAAAGGGGAGTTTGTTCGGCAAGTATATACTACCTTCGATCCATAATAAGTGTCGCAGTTTTGAACTAAGGTTGGACTAACCTTAGTTCAAAGCTGCGACACTTATTTTGGATTGAAGGGAGTATTACGTATCATATCTATCAGATGACCAAAAGAGCCAGCTAGAAGAAAGAGAGCATTAGCTTCACTGTGTAATCCTTCTTGTCCCAACTCGTCACCGATGAACCGTGCGTGAATGCATTTCGTTCGAATATCCTACTCCCCACTGCTTCCTCTAATCTAGGAAGGCGTTGGGCTTTCAAGTGCAGAGGTTTGTAGGCAAGCAATAAATTGACTCAAAGGAGAGTTTTACCTTGAAGGTTTTAACGAGGCAGCTACTAATAAATTTCAACATTTATCCATATGACACTTTGCCTCTTTTATATCCCCCCCCCCCCTAATTTTTAGTTTTTTCTGTATTTTTTCGTACAATTTTACATTTGTTTGATTTTTAGAAAACAAAAGGCCCGAAAGGCTGAAATGGCCAACAAGGCGAAAAGTGTCGGGCCAGGCGGGCCTTTATAACAAGCGTGTCGTGCCGATCCCTGCTGCGACAAGCGGAGGAACATGATATTATTCAGGGCATCCAAATCTGTAATGGGGCGCCAAAGATAAACCATCTCTTCTTTGCAGATGATTCCCTTATAGTGATGAAGGCAACTGCTCAAGGTGCAGCTAGACTGCAGTCTATCTTGGCTTTATACGAGTCCCAATCAGGTCAAATGATAAACAAGAATAAGTCCTCGGCAACCTTCAGCAAGGGCACAACAGCAGCAGTTAAAAGTGAGGTCCTACATATCCTCGGTATCCCCCACGAGTCACGCTGTAAAAGATATTTGGGGTTACCGTTTCACGTTGGTGCTGCCCCAAGTAAGGAATTTGAATACATCAAGCAAATGATATGGCAGAGAATGCAGGGCTGGATCGAGAGGTTACTATCTAAACCGGGCAAAGAAACCTTGGTAAAATCGGTAGCCCAGGCGATCCCTACTTTCACGATGTCATGCTTTGATCTAACAAAGAAGCTGTGCGAGGAAATTGGTACCCTAATTAATCGATATTGGTGGAGCTAGCAAGACAAGATGGACAAGTGCCATTGGATAGGTTGGGATAAACTTACGAAATCCAAGGAGGAGGGCGGCTTGGGCTTCCGAGAGCTGCACATCTTTAACCTCGCGATGTTAGCACGACAAGGGTGGCGTCTTCTGCAGGAGCCAGATACGCTATGTGCACAAATCCTAAAGGCTCGCTACTACCCAGACTGCTCGGTACTTGACGCTGTGGCAAAAACAGAGATGTCCTATACATGGCGCAGCATATTAAAGGGGATCGAGCTGCTGAAGGAAGGTATTGTTTGGAGGATTGGGTCTGGTGAGAGTATCAAAATCTGGGACGATCCGTGGATTCCGCGGGGAGAGACGAGGAGGCCGCGAACTCGTCGGGGCAGCGTGCTGATTGATCGAGCTAGCGATCTAATGGATCCAGTCACTGAAAATTGGGATGAAGAACTTGTCAAGGAGCTGTTCTGCCAGGAGGATGCAAAGGAGATATTGGCAATCCCAATGAAGCATGGCATGGATGACCAAGTTGCATGGCATTTTGACCCAAAAGGAGTGTTCTCTGTTAAGTCTGCCTACCACTTGGGGATCAAGCTCAGGGAGACAAAGAAAAACAGAGATGCGAGCCCCTCGGCACTGGCACCTGCGGATTCACAGAAGTGGAACATGATTTGGAACTTAAATCTCCCTCCAAAAATCTGTATGTTTCTTTGGAGACTTGCGTATAATAGCCTGCCTGTGAGGATGAATATTAAACGCACGCATGTTGAGCTGGATACTAGGTGCCCGATGTGCATGCGTCTTGACGAGGATGGCGGACATCTCTTTCTTAAATGCAAACAAGTAAAACAAGTCTGGAGAGCATTACTGATTGAGGACATCAGGTTGAACCTTTTATGGGAGTGGTGGAATGTTCGAAATAAAACTAATGCAGGGGAAAAGGACTCGTACATGCGAGGAAATCTGTTTTACTGTTAGGAAGCTTTTGACTGAACTTGCAGCACTAGGAAGCAAGGCTGGGGTGCAGGTTGTAACTCCAGACCCTGCATCTTGGAGCAGACCAGAGGAGGGATTCATTAAAATCAATTTTGATGCAGCTTTTCACGTGGCTGTGGGGCACGGGGCTTGGGGCTGTGTTGCCCGTTCAGACCAAGGTGAGGTTATCTCTGCTTGTGCTGGAAAACTCGAGTTCCTTGCCTCACCACTCCAGGAAGAAGCTACTGCTTGCATCAAGGCTATTGAAGCTGCTAGCGAACTGGGCATCCATCGGGTTATTTTTGAGTCAGATTCGCTGCAGCTGGTTAATGCTCTGAAGACGGGCGAGTATGACAAGTCCTCCATTGGAGTCCTGCTACGAGAAGCTCGAAGCATCTGCTTTGCGTCCTTCGACGCCTTTGATTTCACTTTTTGTAAACGTTCCTGTAATAGGGTTGCCCATAGCTTGGCTGCTTTCGGATTCAGGGCGGGCGTGTCTAACTCCTGGTGGATGGAGCAGGTCCCGGACTGTGTTGTTGACTTGGTTGCCAGCGACAACGCTGCGCGTGGTTAAGTAAATTGGAACGTGTGTTCCCAGCTCAAAAAAAAGTCTTCGGGCTGGCAAGGCCCGGTCCTTTTATAAGAGGCATCTGGCCAGGTTTGCCCACAAGTCTTTCTCAATTGCAAAGTCACCTAAACACTTCTCTCCATGGTCACCGTAGCCCCCGGCGATCGCCGTAACGACGAGTTGCCGAAACCGACGACACCATCATGCATGTTCACCTGATCACAATCCTGCCCCGGCTGCGAACGATCTTCAATAAAAACCTTCTGGCCATGAAACAAAAATTCCTCCCAGCATCTATATAGATAGATAGAGGGATAGGGGCAATAATGGTCGGGTGATTCTCCATCTCCTCAAGTACAATCCAAGGTAAGGGCCTCTTTGATTCATAGGATTGCAAAAACACAGGAATAGTAAAAATGTAGGATTGGAATGGCATGTCCATGGGATCCCTATAAGATTTGAGTTTATTTGATTGTGTCATGGGAAAAACAAAGGATTTCTTTCAAGAGGTTCGAATGGATGTTAGAATTCCCGTGAAATGTAGTACAAATGAATCCTTAGGAAAAAATCCTACAAGATTCAATCCTACGAATCAAACGACCAACGTAGCAAAATTCCGAAGGATTCTAATCCTTCAAAGATCCTATAAAAATCCTTTGAATCTAAGAGACCCTAAGGCTGAACGGTAATAGTGTCTGGGTAACTTCCTGCCGGTCCACCTGGCCAATTAGGAATGGGGTTTCCTGTTCTGCCGTCGAGGACGGTGCTCGGGTCGTGGGAGGGTCGGCCCTTGAAGTGGAGTCCCGGCGGCGAGTGTGACCCGCTGGTCCGGGGAAGCAGCAGCATTCACTCACTGAGCAGCCGTTTTTTTAAGAAAAGGAGGATGACCCCCGGCCTCTGCATCTGGGCGATGCATACGGCCATTTTATTTATTATTTGAAGGAAATATGCCCTAGAGGCAATAATAAAGTTATTATTTATTTCCTTATATCATGATAAATGTTTATTATTCATGCTAGAATTGTATTAACCGGAAACATGATACATGTGTGAATACATAGACAAACAGAGTGTCACTAGTATGCCTCTACTTGACCAGCTCGTTGATCAAAGATGGTTATGTTTCCTAGCCATAGACATGAGTTGTCATTTGATTAACGGGATCACATCATTAGGAGAATGATGTGATTGACTTGACCCATTCCGTTAGCTTAGCACTCGATCGTTTAGTATGTTGCTATTGCTTTCTTCATGACTTATACATGTTCCTATGACTATGAGATTATGCAACTCCCGTTTACCGGAGGAACACTTTGTGTGCTACCAAACGTCACAACATAACTGGGTGATTATAAAGGTGCTCTCCAGGTGTCTCCAAAGGTACTTGTTGGGTTGGCGTATTTCAAGATTAGGATTTGTCACTCCGATTGTCGGAGAGGTATCTTTGGGCCCTCTCGGTAATGCACATCACTTAAGCCTTGCAAGCATTGCAACTAATGAGTTAGTTGTGGGATGATGTATTACGGAACGAGTAAAGAGACTTGCCGGTAACGAGATTGAACTAGGTATTGAGATACCGACGATCGAATCTCGGGCAAGTAACATACCGATGACAAAGGGAACAACGTATGTTGTTATGCGGTCTGACCGATAAAGATCTTCGTAGAATATGTGGGAGCTAATATGAGCATCCAGGTTCCGCTATTGGTTATTGACCGGAGACGTGTCTCGGTCATGTCTACATAGTTCTCGAACCCGTAGGGTCCGCACGCTTAACGTTTCGATGACAGTTATATTATGAGTTTATATGTTTTGATGTACCGAAGGTTGTTCGGAGTCCCGGATGTGATCACAGACATGACGAGGAGTCTCGAAATGGTCGAGACATGAAGATTGATATATTGGATGACTATGTTCGGACACCGGAATGGTTCCGGGGGCTATCGGATATATACCGGAGTACCAGGGGGTTACCAGAACCCTCCCGGAGGCTATTGGGCCTCATGGGCCCAATTGGTGGAAGAGGAGAGGCGGCCAAGGGGCAGCCGGGCGCCCCTCCCCCCCCAAGTCCGAGTTGGACAAGGAGGGGGGCGGCGCCCCCTCCCCTTTCCCCCTCTCTCCTTCCCTCTCCTCTCCTAGTCCAACAAGGAAGGGAGGGAGTCCTACTCCCACCGGGAGTAGGACTCCTCCTGGCGCGCCTCCTCCTGGCCGGCCGCACCTCCCCCCTTGCTCCTTTATATACGGGGGCAGGGGGGCACCCTAGAGACACAACAATTGATCTTTTGATCTCTTAGCCGTGTGCGGTGCCCCCCTCCACCATAATCCACCTCGATAATATCGTAGCGGTGCTTAGGCGAAGCCCTGCGTTGGTAGAACATCATCATCGTCACCACGCCGTCGTGCTGACGAAACTCTCCCTCAACACTCGGCTGGATCGGAGTTCGAGGGACGTCATCGGGCTGAACGTGTGCTGAACTCGGAGCTGCCGTGCGTTCGGTACTTGATCGGTCGGATCGTGAAGTCGTATGACTACATCAACCGCGTTGTGCTAACGCTTCCGCTTTCGGTCTACGAGGGTACGTGGACAACACTCTCCCCTCTCGTTGCTATGCATCACCATGATCTTGCGTGTGCGTAGGAAATTTTTTGAAAGTACTACGTTCCCCAACAGCGGCATCCGAGCCAGGTTTTACGCGTTGATGTTATATGCACGAGTAGAACACAAGTGAGTTGTGGGCGATATAAGTCATACTGCTTACCAGCATGTCATACTTTGGTTCGGCGGTATTGTTGGATGAAGCGGCCCGGACCGACATTAAGCGTACGCTTACGCGAGACTGGTTCTACCGACGTGCTTTGCACACAGGTGGCTGGCGGGTGTCAGTGTCTCCAACTTTAGTTGAACCGAGTGTGGCTACGCCCGGTCCTTGCGAAGGTTAAAACAACACCAACTTGACAAACTATCGTTGTGGTTTTGATGCGTAGGTAAGAACGGTTCTTGCTAAGCCCGTAGCAGCCACGTAAAATTTGCAACAACAAAGTAGAGGACGTCTAACTTGTTTTTGCAGGGCATGTTGTGATGTGATATGGTCAAGACATGATGCTAAATTTTATTGTATGAGATGATCATGTTTTGTAACCGAGTTATCGGCAACTGGCAGGAGCCATATGGTTGTCGCTTTATTGTATGCAACGCAATCGCCCTGTAATGCTTTACTTTATCACTAAGCGGTAGCGATAGTCGTAGAAGCATAAGATTGGCGAGATGACAACGATGCTACGATGAAGATCAAGGTGTCGCGCCGGTGACGATGGTGATCATGACGGTGCTTCGGAGATGGAGATCACAAGCACAAGATGATGATGGCCATATCATATCACTTATATTGATTGCATGTGATGTTTATCTTTTATGCATCTTATCTTGCTTTGATTGACGGTAGCATTATAAGATGATCCCTCACTAAATTATCAAAGTATAAGTGTTCTCCCTGAGTATGCACCGTTGCGAAAGTTCTTCGTGCTGAGACACCACGTGATGATCGGGTGTGATAGGCTCTACGTTCAAATACAACGGGTGCAAAACAGTTGCACACGCGGAATACTCAGGTTAAACTTGACGAGCCTAGCATATAACAGATATGGCCTCGGAACACTGAGACCGAAAGGTCGTGCATGAATCATATAGTAGATATGATCAACATAGTGATGTTCACCATTGAAACTACTCCATCTCACGTGATGATCGGACATGGTTTAATTGATATGGATCACGTGATCACTTCGAAGATTAGAGGGATGTCTATCTAAGTGTGAGTTCTTAAGTAATATGATTAATTGAACTTTAATTTATCATGAACTTAGTCCTGGTAGTATTAGCATATCTATGTTGTAGATCAATAGCTCGCGTTGTTGCTTCCCTATGTTTTATATATGTTCCTAGAGAAAACTAAGTTGAAAGATGATAGTAGCAATGATGCGGACTGGGTCCATGATCTGAGGTTTATCCTCATTGCTGCACAGAAGAATTATGTCCTTGATGCACCGCTAGGTGACAGACCTATTGCAGGAGCAGATGCAGACGTTATGAACGTTTGGCTAGCTCAATATGATGACTACTTGATAGTTTAGTGCACCATGCTTAACGGCTTAGAATCAGGACTTCAAAGACGTTTTGAACGTCATGGACCATATGAGATGTTCCAGGAGTTGAAGTTAATATTTCAAGCAAATACCCGAGTTGAGAGATATGAAGTCTTCAACAAGTTCTACAGCTAAAAGATGGAGGAGAATAGCTCAAGCAGTGAGCATGTGCTCAGATTGTCCGGGTACTACAATCGCTTGAATAAAGTGGGAGTTAATCTTCCAGATAAGATAGTGATTGACAGAATTCTCTAGTCACCATCACCAAGTTAGTAGAACTTCGTGATGAACTATAATATGCAAGGGATAACAGAAACAATTCCCAAGCTCTTCATGATGCTGAAATCGACGAAGATAGAAATCAAGAAAAACTTCAAGTGTTGATGGTTGACGAGACCACTAGTTTCAAGAAAAGGGCAAATGAAAGAAGGGAAACTTCAAGAAGAACGGCAAGCAAGTTGCTGCTCAAGTGAAGAAGCCCAAGTCTGGTCCTAAGCGTGAGACTAAGTGCTTCTACTGCAAAGGGACTGGTCATTCGAAGCGGAACTACCCCAAGTACTTGGTGGATAAGAAGGATGGCAAAGTGAACAAAGGTATATTGGATATACATGTTATTGATGTGTACTTTACTAGTGTTTATAGCAACCCCTCGGCATTTGATACTGGTTCAGTTGCTAAGAGTAGTAACTCGAAACGGGAGTTGCAGAATAAACAGAAACTAGTAAAAGGCGAGGTGACGATGTGTGTTGGAAGTAGTTCCAAGATTGATATGATCATCATCGCACACTCCCTATACTTTCGGGATTAGTGTTGAAACTAAATAAGTGTTATTTGGTGTTTGCGTTGAGCATGAATATGATTTGATCATGTTTGTTGCAATACGGTTATTCATTTAAATTAGAGAATAATTGTTGTTCTGTTTACATGAATAAAACCTTCTATGGTCATACACCCAATAAAATGGTTTGTTGGATCTCGATCGTAGTGATACACATATTCATAATAATGAAGCCAAAAGATGCAAAGTTAATAATGATAGTGCAACTTATTTGTGGCGCTGCCGTTTAGGTCATATTGGTGTAAAGCGCATGAAGAAACTCCATGCTGATGGGATTTTGGAATCACTTGATTATGAATCACTTGATGCTTGCGAACCATGCCTCTTGGGCAAGATGACTAAAACGCCGTTCTCCGGAACAATGGAGCAAGCAACAGATTTGTTGGAAATCATACATACTGATGTATGTGGTCCGATGAATATTAAGGCTTGCGGCGGGTATCATTATTTTCTGACATTCACAGATGATTTGAGCAGATATGGGTATATCTACTTGATGAAACACAAGTCTGAAACATTTGAAAAGTTCAAAGAATTTCAGAGTGAAGTTGAAAATCATCGTAACAAGAAAATAAAGTTTTCTACGATCTGATCGTGGAGGAGAATATTTGAGTTATGAGTTTGGTCTTCATGTGAAACAATGCGGAATAGTTTCGCAAATCACGCCACCCGGAACATCACAGCGTAATGGTGTGTCCGAACGTCGTAATCGTACTCTACTAGATATGATGCGATCTATGATGTCTCTTACTGATTTACCGCTATCGTTTTGGGGTTATGCTTTAGAGACGGCCGCATTCACGTTAAATAGGGCACCATCAAAATCCGTTGAGACGACGCCTTATGAACTGTGGTTTGGCAAGAAACCAAAGTTGTCGTTTCTTAAAGTTTGGGGCTGCGATGCTTATGTGAAAAAACTTCAACCTAATAAGCTCGAACCCAAATCGGAGAAATGTGTCTTCATAGGATACCCAAAGGAGACTGTTGGGTACACCTTCTATCACAGATCCGAAGGCAAGACTTTTGTTGCTAAATTCGGAATCTTTCTGGAGAAGGAGTTTCTCTCGAAAGAAGTGAGTGGGAGGAAAGTAGAACTTGATGAGGTAATTGTACCTGCTCCCTTATTGGAAAGTAGTTCATCGCAGAAACCGGTTTCTGCGATGCCTACACCAATTAGTGAGGAAGTTAATGATGATGATCATGGAACTTCAAATCAAGTTGTTACTGAACCTCGTAGGTCAACCAGAGTAAGATCCGCACCAGAGTGGTACGGTAATCCTGTTCTGGAGGTTATGTTACTAGACCATGACGAACCTACGAACTATGAAGAATCTGAGATGGGATCCATGTATGAGAACAAAGTGTGGACTTTGGTTGACTTGCCCGATGATCGGCAAGCCATTGAGAATAAATGGATCTTCAAGAAGAAGACTGACGCTGACGGTAATGTTACTGTCTATAAAGCTTGACTTGTTGCAAAAGGTTTTCGACAAGTTCAAGGGATTGACTACGATGAGACCTTCTCACCCGTAGCGATGCTTAAGTCTGTCCGAATCATGTTAGCAATTGCCGCATTTTATGATTATGAAATTTGGCAAATGGATGTCAAAACTGCATTCCTGAATGGATTTCTGGAAGAAGAGTTGTATATGATGCAACCGGAAGGTTTTGTCGATCCAAAGGGAGCTAACAAAATATGCAAGCTCCAGCAATCCATCTATGGACTGGTGCAAGCATCTCGGAGTTGGAATATACGCTTTGATAAGTTGATCAAAGCATATAGTTTTATACAGACTTGCGGTGAAGTCTGTATTTACAAGAAAGTGAGTGGGAGCACTACAACATTTCTGATAAGTATATGTGAATGACATATTGTTGATCGGAAATAATGTAGAATTATTCTGCAAAGCATAAAGGAGTGTTTGAAAGGAGTTTTTCAAAGAAAGACCTCGGTGAAGCTGCTTACATGTTGAGCATCAAGATCTATAGAGATAGATCTAGACGCTTGATAAGTTTTTTTCAATGAGTACATACCTTGACAGGATTTTGAAATAGTTCAAAATGGAACAGTCAAAGAAAGAGTTCTTGCCTGTGTTACAAGGTGTGAAGTTGAGTAAAGACTCAAAACCCGACCACGGCAAAAAAATAGAAAGAGAATGAAGAGTCATTCCCTATGCCTTAGTCATAGGTTCTATCAAGTATGCTATGCTGAGTACCAGACCTATTGTGTACCTCACCATAAGTTTGGCAAGGGAGTACAATAGTGATCTAGGAGTAGATCACTGGACAACGGTCAAAATTATCCTTAGCGGAATAAGGATATATTTCTCGGTTATGGAGGTGATAAGGAGTTCGTCGTAAAGAGTTACGGCGATGCAAGCTTTGACACCGATCTGGATGACTCTAAGTCACAATCCAGATACATATTGAAAAGTGGGAGCAATTAGCTAAAGTAGCTCCGTGCAGAGCATTGTAAACATAGAAATTTGCAAAATACTTACGGATCTGAATGTGACAGACCCGTTGACTAAAATTATCTCACAAGCAAAACATGATCACACCTTAGTACTCTTTGGGTGTTAATCACATAGCGATGTGAACTAGATTACTGACTCTAGTAAACCCTTTGGGTGTTGGTCACATGTCGATGTGAACTATGGGTGTTAACCACATAAAGATGTGAACCATTGATGTTAAATCACATAGCGATGTGAACTAGATTATTGACTCTAGTGCAAGTGGGAGACTGAAGGAAATATACCCTAGAGGCAATAATAAAGTTATTATTTATTTCCTTATATCATGATAAATGTTTATTATTCATGCTAGAACTGTATTAACCGGAAACATGATACATGTGTGAATACATAGACAAACAGAGTGTCACTAGTATGCCTCTACTTGACTAGCTCGTTGATCAAAGATGGTTATGTTTCCTAGCCATAGACATGAGTTGTCATTTGATTAACGGGATCACATCATTAGGAGAATGATGTGATTGACTTGACCCATTCCGTTAGCTTAGCACTCGATCGTTTAGCATGTTGCTATTGCTTTCTTCATGACTTATACATGTTCCTATGACTATGAGATTATGCAACTCCCGTTTACCGGAGGAACACTTTGTGTGCTACCAAACGTCACAACGTAACTGGGTGATTATAAAGGTGCTCTACAGGTGTCTCCAAAGGTACTTGTTGGGTTGGCGTATTTCGAGATTAGGATTTGTCACTCTGATTGTCGGAGAGGTATCTCTAGGCCCTCTCGGTAATGCACATCAGTTAAGCCTTGCAAGCATTGCAACTAATGAGTTAGTTGTGGGATGATGTATTACGGAACGAGTAAAGAGACTTGCCGGTAATGAGATTGAACTAGGTATTGAGATACCGATGATCGAATCTCGGGCAAGTAACATACCGATTACAAAGGGAACAACGTATGTTGTTATGCGGTCTGACCGATAAAGATCTTTGTAGAATATGTGGGAGCCAATATGAGCATCCAGGTTCCGCTATTGGTTATTGACCGGAGACGTGTTTCGGTCATGTCTACATAGTTCTTGAACCCGTAGGGTCCGCACGCTTAATGTTTCGATGACAGTTATATTATGAGTTTATATGTTTTGATGTACCGAAGGTTGTTCGAAGTCCCGGATGTGATCACGGACATGACGAGGAGTCTCGAAATGGTCGAGACATGAAGATTGATATATTGGATGACTCTGTTCGGACACCGGAATGGTTCCGGGGGCTATCCAATATATACTGGAGTACCGGGGGGTTACCAGAACCCCCCCCCCCCCCGGAGGCTATTGGGCCTCATGGGCCCAATTGTTGGAAGAGGAGAGGCGGCCAAGGGGCAGCCGCGCGCCCCTCCCCCCCAAGTCCGAATTGGACAAGGAGGGGGGGGGGCGCCCCCCCTTTCCTTTCCCCCTCTCTCCTTCCCTCTCCTCTCATAGTCCAACAAGGAAGGGAGGGAGTCCTACTCCCGGTGGGAGTAGGACTCCTCCTGGCGCGCCTCCTCCTGGCCGGCCGCACCTCCCCCCTTGCTCCTTTATATACGGGGGCAGGGGGCACCCCAGAGACACAACAATTGATCTCTTAATCTCTTAGCCGTGTGCGGTGCCCCCTCCACCATAATCCACCTCGATAATATCGTAGCGGTGCTTAGGCGAAGCCCTGCGTCGGTAGAACATCATCATCGTCACCACGCCGTCGTGCTGATGAAACTCTCCCTCAACACTCGGCTGGATCGGAGTTCGAGGGACGTCATCGGGCTGAACGTGTGCTGAACTCGGAGGTGCCGTGCGTTCGGTACTTGATCGGTCGGATCGTGAAGACGTACGACTACATCAACCGCGTTGTGCTAACGCTTCCGCTTTCGGTCTACAAGGGTACGTGGACAACACTCTCCCCTCTCGTTGCTATGCATCACCATGATCTTGCGTGTGCGTAGGAATTTTTTTGAAATTACTACGTTCCCCAACATTATTCTCACAAGACCTTACAAAGCCATACAACAGCAAGACTAAAGCCACCGTCTAAGAAACAACTGTCGCTACACCTATCCAATTGATGAAGGGGCGTAGATAGTCTGGGCCTAATACCAAACAGACATCACAGCCAAACCTAAACATCTAAGACCTGAGGTCCCAACCAGGACGCCTGTCGGGTATGGGGCACCTACCAGTCCGACGCACTCCTCAACCAGGATGCCTGCCGGATATGAGGCCGCTGCAGCCACCTGCCACCAATCCATCTTCAGAGCTGTACTGTTGCATGTACCGTGCCAGGTCTCTCTGCCATCGACGCCACCATGACGCCCGACAGCGTCGTCCTCCTGCGCGAGTCCATCCTCCCACAGCGAACTCCGAATCTGCACTGCGCCATGCCTTCAAGATCCGTCGCCATCAGTGTGTAGGATGAATCACCGCTCCACCAGAGAATCCGTCCTCTGGTCCCTCGATCACGTGTGTACCTCCAAGAATGACGTCCCCAAGGGAGGAACGACACCAGAGCGTCGCCGTCATCCGATCATCCGATCTAGGTTTCCCCCGGAGGTAGCAGAGAGTGGCCTTGAACTTCTCCACGGCGATGCCTTCAAGAAGGGAACGACGCAGATAGCGCCGCCACCGCCGGCCTTAGCAGACGCCGAAGGCAAGTTTTCACCCAGATCAGTTCGAAGGGATCCAACTCTCGTGCACGGGCCGCCGTCACCACCAGCACCACCAGGCAGAACCCTGGAGCACCGGCAAATCAGCGAGCCGCTGGCACCACCGCATCCAGATCGCCGGCCACGCCGGGCCGTCGCCATCCCCCGCGTCGTCCGGGTCAGAGACGGAGCTGCCGACCGCGCACAGGGACCACCGCCGCCTGCACACGCCGGAGCGCCGCCGAGAGCCCAGCGCCCGCCACCGCTTGCCGAGGGCCGCCGCCGCGCGCCCCGTGGGGACTCCCACGCACTCCAGGGGAAATCGCGAGCGTGAGCCCTGCCGTCGTCCCCAAGCCCGCACCGGCGCGCCCCGCCTCCAGCGCGCCGCCAACAGCCGCCGCGATCCGCCCGCGCCAGATCCAGCGAGCCGTGGGAGGGACGAAGACGCGGCGGCGCTAGGGTTCCCCCCGGTCGCCGCGCAGGGGCGACACGGGAGGAGACGACACTGCAGCAGCCGTAATCCCCTGTGTCGCGCTGGTCTAAACGAATAGTGCTAGACAACGATAGCAGTCTGCCTACCTGGCTGGGTTCATGTATCTTGGATGGATTTAGGAATTTGTGGTTGATGGTTGGGTCCAAATGCAATTATATCCTGATGCATTTCCTCCTTATTACTCCTATTGTGTATCTGTTCGAAATTGGATTGCATAACTGAACCTGCACATAATTCACAATCTTATTCATGTCATATTTGGAGTATTATTCTGAATTTTAGCACTGTCATCGATCTCATAAGTGTCCTGGAACATTCTCTGGTACCACAGGCTGGTAGATGGGCAGTCGCCGGCTGCTGCTGCAATGGGAAGCAGACACATGATTCAGGCATAGCAAGCCTTAATTTTTATCCCAGCGGTTTTGAGAGAGAAATGAGCAGAAGAGAAGCGGCATTGATCCTTGGCGTAAGGTGATATTTCTTC
The DNA here is from genome assembly GCF_002575655.3 of Aegilops tauschii subsp. strangulata. Lineage (NCBI taxonomy): Eukaryota > Viridiplantae > Streptophyta > Magnoliopsida > Poales > Poaceae > Aegilops > Aegilops tauschii. Next base: position 496,815,243 of record NC_053039.3, read on the forward strand.
TCCATCCTGTCCTTATTAACCTGTATCTTGATAATGTCGCTGAAATCCTGTGCAACTGAACATGATGTACAGTTGTTTTTTGAGTTACATTGAGATGCTGAAATAGGGAACTGTCATTGTTAACTAGAGGTATCCCCCTGTTGTGCTGAATATGAAGGAGGCCCACAAGGGGGTAATGGTAGCCAACCACCCTGATGGTGGCGGTCCCTTTTTTAGCTAGTGCATATGAGATGGAAGTTAGTTTGCATTGTTAGTGATTAGGTAGTGATTCGTTTTCCATTGACATTATTAACATTGTTGTGCTGATACCATACATCTGAACAAAGACGCAAGTTGTGGAAACCGAGTAACTTGGGGCTTGTTGCTTACTGATTGATTTGTATGCATGCTAAAAGTTTGTTATGCCAACTAGTAAAAGCATAATTTTTGTAAGACAAAGAATGGTTGTAGCATCAGAATATGTTTCAGCTACACCAGTTTGATATTATCTCTGTAGGAATTGTTCAACCATTTGTTTCTTCTGGAAAGCTCGTAATAATTCATAAAAGACCAGAAAGGCTCCCCCAGATTACTGGGGAACGTCCAATTCACACAGTGTCAAAGCTACCATTGAATGCATAGCATGGAGAGGAGCAGTGGGCATTCTTTGTCGAAAAGTCTGCACTGAATCTCTTTGCTGCACAATCCACATCAAAGTTTAAGCTCCAGTTGAAGTTTCATTGGAGATTGCAGTGTTCTTGAAAAAGAATCATAGATAGTGTAAGCCTCATTAACTATTTGACTTCCTGTTCCAGTTTGGCCGAGATCTTGACCAAATGACCGCTGTTTGTCAAACATTCATCCACAACGCAAATTGACAACACGAAATTTATACCAAAAATTCAACTCTTGTTGACAGCCTCGCCAAAATAACTTCTGCGGGCGCACGAAGTTTGGAAATTTCAGAGAATGATTTCGTTGTGTGGGCAGCGGAAAAGGATTGTCACATTCTATTCGAAAAGTCCCACAATTCATATCATCTATTCGTTTACCTTTCTGGGCACACGGAACCTATTTGTCCCAAATTCTCTATGTGCAAATTGACGAGTCGAGGTTATATGCCCAAAAATTCAACTCTTGGCACCAGCCTGGCGAAAATAACTTAGGTGAAAGGCATGAAGTTTGAAACTTTAGAGAACAATTCAATTCGGTGGGAATTGGGAAAGATTCTCGCGGTTCATTGGAAGAATTCATGCAATTCATACCGTCTACTCCTTTTGTCGGCACACACAAGAACTTATTACCCTGTTCTAGAAAATGAAGAATGTTAAATTGAAAGCTCTTTAACAGTATCCCAACTATTTTTGTTGATCAGTAAGTCGATGACCGCAGAAATGGTCCAGGCCAATTCATAACATTGTTGCAGTGTCAAAATCTAGTGCATGAGTCATCACCTTGTAATAGCAGACATTCTTCATACGATGCAGCTTGCATTAACTCTGTTCAACTCTTTTTTTGAATTTTACTCTCTTCAACTCTTCATTAAGAGCATGGTTATCAAGAATCTAGAAAGACCGCAAACCACTTACATTCAACCTGTCATTGATAATGCCTGAAGTTTATCGAACTTTCTGACAATAGATAGTGTAATTTTGTAATAATATCTGACGAAGATGATGAACAACTCGGCTCGTCTGTTTAGGCAAATGCATCAAGGCAGTCCGAGTTCCTAGGATGGCACTGTTAACTTAAGTTTTCACTTTTAGGGCATTTTTCTGTGATAAAAACACCCTAAATCATGGCCTTGACATTATCATGGGAGTAAATCAGTACTCCCTCCATAAACTAATATAAGAGCGTTTAGATCACTAAAGTAGTGATCTAAATGCTATTATATTAGTTTACAGAGGGAGTATGTGATTAACATGCAACCGGCTTAATTAATTAACCATCATTAGTTCAAGTTGATGACCAGATCATGTAACTCACAGGGTCGATTTTCTTGTCCAAGTCATAATAGATCTCTCTGAGGACACTTCTGCTTGATGTTAAGGCTTCATCACAGGACCAAATCGCAGTAATCCATCCCAGGCAGAATGGTCAATCCAAGCATACGGTGACCTAGAAGTCACTATATCAAATATAATCTTCTGCAGAGAGTCCAGATTTGACAACACAAAGGTCTTATAGTAGTACAAAATATTCAACCTTTTCCATTTTTTCCAGTCAAAAGTAGAACTCTTGGGTGGTTAACTTAGCCATCACCTTGTCTGCAGGGCCAACAGAAGAACTTCCAAGGAAATGGAGTCCCTCATCTTGATCTCTTTGCTTCCAGCCTATTTCCTCCCACTGTACTCGGGGATCGACGGCGGCGAGGAAATCGCAAGAAACAAGGAACAGAACATGCATGTATAACACGACTGACAGTGACGAAGATTTATGTAGCTTGAGTAGACCTGAAAACAGTCACATAGTTATCTCCTGTTGCTCGGGGAAAGATACTGCTGGCCAACCTGAAAGGGACAATTCTGTCACTGGACATCGAACGCGATGGTTGGAATGGATTGTGGCTGCTTGACCTTGTCAATCATATCGAATTTGAGCTGGGTTGTAGTGCATGTTCCTGGATATTCTCGCTGTCCAGGACTAGGTACAATTGTTAGTTACAATACTTATGATGCTGCTATTATCTTGCAGCAGTTGCTCTTCTGACCTAATAGTAGGCTTCTGGCTGGAAGCAAAGAGAGAACAACCATAAATGTTTTGAACCTTCCATGTCATATCATTAGTAATAAGTCAGGGATATCACATGTAGGCCTGTTGCCACATTTGACAGTATCAGCAACATTACTATACCGCATTTGTGAGGGGTGTCTCTAATCGATGTTGCTAAGAAGTAAGAACTACGGTCTTCAATGAATTATTAGGCGCAAAAGTACATTTTCGTCTGCTTGTGTTGAGTTTTCTGAATATGATTTTAGCTCCATTTTTTCATATAAGTTTGTTGGACAGAAAGGCCTAAACCTAAAGGTTGACGCACTGTACTTTTTCTGGACGAAATACAGGGAACCACTGTACTGAAAGGAGTGAGCAATTCAACTTCTACTGCATGGTTCAGAGGGGAGATAATATGCCGGTCTTTTTGACAAAATAGGTTACACAGAATTCCACGAGCATGAGAATATTTAAAAAATAAAATCTGAGACCGTATCAGAAATAGTAACCAGATATCTAATACATTCGCGATTTTGCTGCTCGGTTGCCATCTGAATAGTAATACGCTGGGACATAATTTTTCGTGTAACTTCTGTTCATCAACCAAAATCTGTAAAGGACGACGGGCAGATAAATTTCAAAGCTCACCAAAACATCTGTGGCCGGGATAATAGCCAACGTGCTTAAAACAACTTGTCGCCATGGATGATCACAAGATTTTTGTTTGCTTGAGTTTCAGTCTGAAATCTAGCATGATAATTCCAGAGCCTCGTTATCACGTCCCAGAAAATAGCTGACACCTGTCTCTGGTCAGTGCTACGTGATAGAAACAAAAGATATGCATTTGACCTACTCCAGAAAAATAAATGACACGTGCCTCTGGTCACCCAGTACGTAAATAGAAACAAAAATTGCATCAAACCTAGTCTGGTACCCATTTTCCCTAAGTGCAATCGAACTCTAACACGGTAACTAGGGATTAGCATGGACCGGTTAAGCTAATCTACTGTGTTTTAGCAGCCAAGCTGGGCAATCTTGGAACGACTCCCGCGCTTGATCCTGTCAATCAATAACCCCACCAGTCACTTCTCTCGACCCATGGTTAATTAACCTAAAAATAGGTGACAAGTGCCCCTTATCTTAACAGAGACAAGGCGGTAATATGCTACTTCCAGATGAGAATTCACACTAGCTAGTTTACTCAGTCATCTCAAACAAAAACAATCAGTGACTTTGATTAGTTGTGCCTATACAAACATGAAGATCTTGTGACCAATGTGCAGCACCCAGTAAAAAACTCGCCACGGGCAGCCTTTTCACCCGTGCCGGTTCTTGTTTTCTGCATTAAGATGTGGAGCATCGATCCGATGTCGACTCTTGACTAAAGGACAAGAACCGTTCAAAGGCGCCATTTTTCTTTCGCTCTCTCTTGGAAGGTTCGGAAGGATGAGATGAGGCTTCTCCAAATAGAAAGGTGAATGGTGAAAGATCAAAGAGTGGTAGAATTGTCCTTCCCTGTTGTTGGTGCATCAGTAATATTATTACTGGCTGGCGCACGGGTGCGTGGTGACGTGTATGTCCATAGGAAACGGTAAGAGATTCCAATGCTTCCAAAGTTTTTAATTGGTTAGCGCCTTCCGAGAAGAAACGAATCGGATGCCAAAGGTCATGGACTCATAGTCATGTTAATGTTGTCTGCCACCCGCGAAAAAAAGAAAAAAATGTTAATGTTGTCTGCATATAGCCATGTAAGTCAAACGGGGTTTGTTGTTTTACTGACCAGTTGCACCGTTCGACATGTCACTTTATTTTTTATTGCGACCTAAAGTGGCGTTCGATTTAGACAGACGATTGCTACAATGTTCTTTCATGCCAATTGTCCATATAGATTGCTGAAGTGTATAAGCTTTAGAATTTGTGAGTGTAAATTAAGATGATAGCATGTAGAACAGAAAAATAATTACAGTAGATAGTTCCACTGTAAAATCTTACAGTTTGTTTTTAGCAAATACATTATCTCTCTTTGTTCCCTTTCCATGACAATTTTTGTAACCTTTAGATAACATGACTGGATTAAGATAAGACTTTATGAACCTTTCTCTTCGCAGGCCTACGGGCCTACGCGGATCTCTCCACATCCGTGAATTATGTTGTAATGAAGATTTCAACTGCATGGTACAAGGCTATAGCCCAGCCTACATGCACTTATTTATCGTGTTTGTACAACATTGTAAGTAGTCACCCGCAAGAAAAAAACGTTGTGAGACATCGTAGAGCGCTTTGCGTCCGTATTGTGTTAAAAAAAGACAACGTAGGATGGTCAGTTTTACGTCGCATGTAATGAATGAAGCAGAGAGGCACTAGACCTTGTATTACGTACTACGTAGTACTGACTGAGCACGAAGCCACGAACCATAACTAGGCATGGAAGAAATGCGACCAGTTCAGTGAGTAACACGTGACGAAGTACATACATAGTTACACACGTAACAGGAATTAGCTGGAAATTTCCCGCTTAGCCGCGGCAGTAATCGTGCTTAGCCGCCACCAAATTAATCTTGCTTACTCGCGTGGGTGCCGACGTGGCATGCATGCAGATGGGTGGTCCGCGCGCACGTGCAACGTGGGCCCGCACGAGCAGACGGAGCGGCGGCTGAACTGGTCCGCCGCCGGCCATGGAAGACGACTTCCTTTTGTGTGTGCGCGCGCGCTCGGGAATGCGTCCTCGTCGCTTTCAAGTTTCAACATTCTTTCGCCACCAAAAAGGGTTCCAACGTTCTTCACTTCACCGCGTACGGCCGTTTTAGTCCAGTCCAGAACCCGGCACGTTGCCTTGCAGAAATACTACAACATGATTTGTTTGCAGGTGGGGCTGTATCTTTCGATATCGCTGCAATGGTTACTTGGCCACGAATGCAACGGGCGACGTCTCATGCTTTTTTGCCCCAAGAAAAGATGGCCTTGACGTTGTCGTGTCTTTTTTTTTTAAAAAAGCACCCGTATTCCATTCAACTACAAGCAAGATCCATACAAATACGAGTACAACTCAAACATACACCACATCACCACAGCCATTGGTCGCCTCCAACGAGCGGATCTGGAATCACCGATCCAGATGCCGCAGACTCCTTTACACCGCCACTGCGCAACCGGCACCGCCGGCCCGGTGATACTCCGCCTCCCTAGCCACGCAGCGTCGCTAGAGCAAGTGCCACCGCGATAGAAAGCAGGCTGGAGGGATTTATTCCACCTCATCGACGTCGTCCCCGTTCGAGCACCGATGCTTGGAGAAACTACCTAACAAACCCTATCTACACGGCCGCGCAGTCAACGATGGTTTCCCCCACCTCCCGGCACAAAGAGGCCACCGGAGGCGAGGGAGACCGGCGGCGACGGCCCGCCAGAACCACCCCTCTCGTGTCGCTTGTTTTTCGCCTCTGGGCACTGTTACTCTAGAGCGACCGAGAGAAAACCACATTGTCGTGTCTTCTGCCACGTAAATATATGTGTCACATTTTCTTTCCCAAGAAAAAACAGAGTTGTATGAGAGAAATGTATTACTCGTGGCACGAGTTGTTCTACAGCTTTACTTGTATAGCACATTTTATTCGTTGATTCACATTAGAAAAATGTTTTTTTGGGCATCACATCATTGTATAGCACACATTTTGTTCGTTGATTAGATTTTTTTTTCGAACACTCATGCAAGAAATTTCCTTAAACTCAACACAGATGAATGTGTGTCTATGTAGTACTCTCTCTATGTAAAAACTACATCACACATTAATTTTGTCGTAAGTCAAACTTCATAAAATTGCACCAAGCTTATAAAAATAATAATCACACCTGCAATACCAAATCCATATCATTATATTCATCATGAGATACTCCTATATTTTAACATGGTACATATTTGGTATTGTAAATATGGATTTATCTTCTTTAAACTTAGTCAAACTTTATAAAACTTGACTTGGAAAAAATCGAATACGCAGTTATGGACTATATTTTTCTGTGGAAGGAGTAATAAGGCATAGTAGTTAAAAAAGGCAACACGGGCATACTTGGCCAAACCGACATTAATCAGTCACCTTCTTGAAGATAACTCGTGTGTACGTCCCCGCAAAGAAAAGAAAAACACATGTGTACGTGTCATTGCTCACATTTGCTCCGCCGCCAACAAAGGCCACATGCATATCCTTTTTTTTTGCAGGCAAATTGGAGAGCTTTATTCATATGAAAGCATTCTTGGAACAATCAGCCAAGAGGCTGGTTACCAAGAAGCTTGGAGTTTCATCTAACCAGCTATCCGTAACATCCAGTGCACAAGCACGTTTAGCACATAGATGCGTCGGGGTATTAGCTGATCTACTTACATGACAAATATCAAAGGATGTAAAGTAAGTACTGAGCTCTCCTATCTCATCTAATAGGTAAGCCACAATAGAACGAGAATTGTGACGAGAATTCCAGAGTGTCACCAACTTCGAGCAGTCCACTTCCATTAACACATGGGAGAAGCCTCGGAGAGAAGCAAAGCGAACACAATCGCGCAAGGAAAGGCCTTCCATAATGAGGGGATCTGTGATCCCCGAATAAGGCTTGCACCACGCACCAAGTAGGGCAGAGGGAGAGCGTGCAACTCCTCCTGCACCACCCCGGCCGAGCGCCAGGTTCAGCCCGCCGTCTGTGTTAATCTTGACAAAACCCTCATCGGGCGGGCGCCATCCAAAGCCAGGCAAAACCTGAGCATCTTTGCGTGGTAGATGAAGGAGTGCAATGGCCTCCTTAGTGGCTCGTATAGTAGAAACAGGGTCTCTGCCCTCTTCACCATGCTTGATACGGTTCCTGGAGTGCCAAATGGACCACATGATGGTTGTGATCAGTGCTCGATCATCAGAAGAAAAACTTGGAGCACATGTGATGTCCCGCGCCCATGACTCGGGATGAAGGTTGGGAAGCCGTAGTCCAAACCACGCACATGCTTCTTCCCAGAAGCTTTGAGCGTGTGGGCATTGTAAAAGTGCATGTTTCAGATCCTCATCCGTCGTTAGACATACTTTGCATTGACTAACCTCCGCAACATGTCGATGTTTGAGTGTTGTTTCATCAGGAAGAATCCCACGAAGCACTCTCCACCAGAACACTCTAACTTTTGGAATAACATTCAAATTCCACAGGGCTTTCCACATCTGTTGATCACTCAATGAGGTCCCGGTAGCCGTCCCTTCTTCTAGAGCTAAACGCTCATTATGAGTCACAAGAGAGCGGTATGCCGTTTTCACAGTGTAGTTGCCTGATTTTTCGAATGCCCAAGCAGGGAAATCATTACCTCCACCCGACCGGATAGGAATGTTAAGAATGGCCGCAGCATCAGAAGCAATGAAGGTGTCTCTGATCAAATCCTGTCTCCAAGACCAGCTATCATAATCAATAAGCTCTGAGACTAACTGAATGTTAGTGTTCGGCGGTCGTGAAACAGGTGTCATGCCGATTGTCCCCGGGATCCATTTATCTGTCCAAACCGATATAGAACTGCCATCTCCAACACGAGTGATCAAACCCGGCCGTAAAGCTTCCCTACCTGCTATGATCGCCTTCCAAGTGGCCGAGGCCGACTTGGGTGCAGAGGCATGCATGAAATCTGTGTCGGGGAAGTAGGGACCTTTCAACACTCTTGCACACAGGGAATCTGGATTCGTCAAAAACCGCCAGCCATGCTTACCCAGCATAGCAAGATTGAAAAGATGAGGATCTCTGAATCCCATTCCCCCCTTGCACTTGGGTGTCGCCAATTCTTTCCAGGACACCCAATGCATAGCCTTCTTGTCAAGAGAACTGCCCCAAAAGTATTTAGCCATGGGTGAAGTTAAGCTCTTGCAAACTTTCTTGGTAAGCAGAAAGGTACTCATAGGATATGTGGGAATAGCTTGAGCTATTGATTTTAACAAAGTGTCGCGCCCTGCACAAGCTAGTAGCCTCTTTGACCATCCCTGGATTTTTGACCGTACCCTTTCACTGATATGATCAAAAGTCCCACTCATGATCCGCCCAACAGCTGTGGGTAGACCTAGATACTTTTCACTGAAAGCTTCTACTTGAATGTTCAGAGTAGCCTTCAAGACTTGCCGCAGATCTGATGGTGTGTTGGTGCTGAAATTTATTGAGCTTTTGTCTCTATTGACACACTGACCCGAAGCTTCACCATAAATTCTGAGAATTTCATTCAAACGGATAGCACTCAAATTGTTTGCACTGATGAATATGAGGCTGTCATCCGCAAATAAGAGATGGGTGACCCACGGAGAACGATAGCTCACTCGCAGCCCCTTGTCAACAACTCCTCCATTGTAGTATTTCAACAATGAGGAAAGGCCTTTAGCACACAACAGAAATAAATATGATGACACCGGATCACCTTGTCGGAAGCCCCTCGTTGGTGTGAAATATGATAGTAGCTCTCCATTAACACGAACTGAGAACCGTACAGAGGAGACGCCAGATACATATCCTGCTTCTCTCCATCGTCCATGGTCCTTTTTAGCGCGTAGCAAAACGACTTACTACAACCTACCTTACGTTTTATCTAAAAACAACCTACTATGTTACTTTGCTCCCCTACTCCACCGGTGTCCCACAAGGTTTCTTCTTTCTTGCCCGATCCATCTCAACACGGTACGATTTTTTTCAGTTGACATGCACAACATCATGCTAAGTCAGAGAGAGTAGAGTGGATCCGTGCCTTAGCCCGGTGATACTTAGCACTTGGCAGCATCACATGCGTCATCACGAAGAAATTAAGAAAGAAATTGTCCAACCAAGATCTAGACACAAAAAACCGAATACGTTCGCACATATTCCTTTCTCTCTGTGCAGGACCCAGTCAAGGGCTATCTTAAAGTGTATGAGCTCATGCCTTTTGATTAATTTTCTTTTGGCTACCCGTAATGGGACTATCATAGCCAGTACTCCATCTTTTTTTAGTCTGCATATAAAATTTGGTCAACGTCAAGCTTTGTAAAGTTTGACTAATTTTATTTTAAAAAATATCAACATTCACAATATGGAATCAATATTATCAGATGCATCATGAAATGTATTTTCACCCTATATAGTTTCAGTATTGTAGATGTTCATATTTTTTGACATAAATTTGGTAAAACTTTGCATAGTTTGACTTCAAACAAAATTTATATGCCGAGTAAAAGGAAACAGATGGAGTATTATGCATGTCAACTAGGCAATTTTGATGAGATGACATCAATTAAAATGTAGAAAGAAAAGGTTGAATAGCATAATATAATACTGTATTATATTAAATGATGTGCTACTATATGTCATGCATAGTAGTAAATGAGGTCATCTATGATATCAATATATGATACTACGCACTAGATGATGTATCATACACTAGTAGAGTATTGTATGCGTGATCAAAGTATATGATACTTCCTACTACGACTAGGCTTTGATGATCGAAAATGATACACCTATGTACTACTTGTACGTAACCTACGTAATTTCCAGCCCTGATTTCGTAATGGCCAATAGAAATCTGCCAAATCTGACCATACTGTTAAGTATATTGTGTACGTGTATATTTGCGTGTAGGGCCTACCTTCTGTTTCCTTTGTATAGTTGAGGTTGTGGCCCACTTCTGTATTTATATATACGTGCCTGGTGCACCGATCAATATATTGCGATTGCACAGTCCACATCTTGTCCTTCTACATGGTATCTATCACAGCACGATCCTAAAACCCTAAGCCGCCGCCGCCGCCGCGCCTCTACGCGCCGCCGCCGCCGCTCCTCCCTGTCGCCGCCATCAGCCGCCGCCGCCGCCACCGTCTTCTCGGACGCCGCCGCCGCCGCTGGTTGCCGCCGCCCCTCCCCCACCACCCCGCCTTCCGCCGATCGCCCCCGCTTCCGCCACTGCCTTCTCTCCCGCACCACCGCCGCCACCTCTCACCCGCCGCGAACCCTACCCGCGCCACCTTCCAACTCGCGCCCCGCCGCCACCCTCCAACCCTCCAACCCGCGCCCGAGCCCAAAACCCTAGCCATGAGTTCCTCCTCCTCCACCGTCTCGAACCCGTTCGCCGGTCCCGATGTCACCCTCGTCCGCGACCTCAACATCCATGAGCGTGTCCCCGTGAAGCTTGATCAAAACACCGCGTCCCACTCCGCTTGGAAGCGGTATTTTTCGCTCGTGTTCCGTGAGTACCTCCTGCACGGCCACGTGGACGGCACCGTGGACTCGGCGCTCATGATCAACCACGAGGAGTGGATGATCCTCGACGCCACCACCATCCGCTGGTTCTACCTCACCATCTCCAGCGACCTCTTCCACACCATGGTGGATGACGACGACGACGCCTACGCGGTCTGGACCAAGCTCAACGGCCTCTTCACCGACAACCGGCTGCAGCGCAAGGTCCTTCTCCACGGTGAGTTTTATGGGTGCCAGCAACTTGACTCGTCCATCGATGATTTTTGCATGCGCCTCAAGAAGCTTGCCGATGAGCTCCGTGATCTCGGCGAGACGATCGGCGACGAGCTCCTCATCAGCACCCTCACCGCCGGCCCCAACGAGGATTTTGGGAACACCGCCTTCAACCTCACCCTCATCCTGGAGCCTACCTTCGCTAAGGTGGTCGCGTACCTCAAGTTGGAGGAGCGCCGGATGCGGATGGCGCGGACTTGCGCGACCCACACCGCCCTTGTCGCCGGCAACCGCGGGGGTCAAGCCCCGCCACCACCGCGCCCGACGCCGCCCCAGTCGGCGGCGCCCGTCTTCCCGCCAGGCTTCCCGCCCGCCCCGGCCGCTCCCTTCCCGCCGCCCCAGCCGGCGGCTAATGGAGGGGGTCGTCGCGGCGGCCGCAAGCAGGGGGCGCAGGCGCTCAGGGAGGAGCACCCCGCCCGCCGAAGCTGGCCTACTAGCCGGCCCCGTGGTACGCCGGTCAGAACCCATGGACCGGCGTTGTGCACGCTTACTCCATGCCGGTTCCCCGTGCTCCTGCCCCGGGTATTCTCGGCGCCCGGCCACCATCGCACCAGGCGTTCTACGCCGCGCCGCAGCCCTATGCGGCGCCCTACGGCCAGCAGCCGCAGCCAGGCGGGCTGCCGCTGCTGCCCCTGACGGCCCCGTCGCAGCCTCTCCCACCGGCGCCGTGGGACCCGGCCCTTCTGGCGGCTCTTCACACCACTCCTTCCCCGTCCAGCTACACCGGCGGCGGCGACTGGTACATGGACATCGGGGCCATCGCTCACATGGCGGCTTATCCCGGTAACCTTCACATCTCATATCCCGTCCATAGTTCCAACCGTATCACCATCGGTGACGGCTCCTCTCTTCCTATCACCCATATAGGTCATGCATATTTTCCATCTAACTCCACTCCAATATCCATGTCTAATGTCTTAGTTTCTCCTGAGCTTATTAAAAATCTTGTTTCTGTTCGTTCTCTTACACGTGAAAATCCTGTTACCGTTGAATTTGACGAATGTGGTTTTTCTGTTAAGGACGCTCGCACGCGGATGGTGCTCCACCGATGTGACAGCCTAGACGAGCTCTACCCGGTTCACTCCGCCACCTCCACGACCTCCGCCGCCCCTGTCGCTTTCGCCACCGGAGTGGATCTTTGGCACGCTCGCTTGGGTCATCCTAATCCTGCCACACTTCGCCATATACTTCGGAGTTTCTCTTTCACGTGTAATAAGAACGAGGATCACTCGTGTCATGCATGTCGCCTCGGCAAACATGCTCGTCTACCGTTTAGGGCTTCTTCTCATGTTGCATCGTACCCGTTTGAGTTAATTCATAGTGATGTTTGGACCTCTCCTGTTGCCAGTAATACGGGCTTTCTTTATTATCTTGTCATACTTGATGATTACTCGCATTATGTGTGGACTTTCCCGTTGCGCCGCAAGTCGGATGCTATATCCACTCTCGCCGCCTTCTACTCATATGTTCTCACGCAGTTTGGTCGTCCCATTCTCGCGTTGTAGACAGATAACGGGAAGGAGTTCGACAACCTCGCTGTTCGTACTCTCCTCACCACACATGGCACGACTTTTCGTCTCACTTGCCCGTACACCTCGCAGCAGAACGGTCGCGCTGAGCGTATCCTTCGCACTCTCAATGACTGCGTTCGGACCCTTCTCTTTCATGCCAATGTGCCTCCGCGCTTTTGGCTTGACGCTCTCGCCACCGCTTCACTCCTCATTAACATCCGTCCATGTCGCACTCGCGGGAACTTTGCACCCCATCACCTTCTCTCCGGTGCACCACCCTCTTATGACGAGCTTTGCATCTTCGGCTGCCTTTGCTACCCTAGCATCGCCGCTACTGCGCCTCATAAGCTTGCACTCCGCTCGGTCGCCTGCATCTTTCTCGGCTACCCACCTAACACTAAGGGCTACCGCTGCTATGATCCCGTCTCTCATCGTGTTTTCACCTCCCGACACGTTTACTTTGATCAGATGGTGTTTCCGTTTCAGTAGCAGGTACCTCTTGTCGCCTCGTCACCGCCGGCCACCGGTGGCCCTCCGGCGACTCGGTCAGGTGGACGGCCCCGTTCGACCCGTGGACCGCCTCCGGTCTTTGGCGGTCCTCGTGCTCCCACGCCGGCGCCTGCATCCTCGGCTGACCCCGACGACGCGGCTGGCGCGCCTCCTTCACCCGCCGCCCCCGACTCGGGCGCCGCGGGATCGGGCGCTGCTGGCTCGGCCGCCACTTCGGCTGCCTCGACACTGGCCGCCTCGCCGACCCCGACGCCGGCCGCCTCGCCGGCCCTGACGCCGGCCCCCTCACTGGCTTCGACGCCGGCCGCCTCGCCAGTGGCTTCGCCGCCCGTGTCGCCGGGCGCCTCGCCGGTGGCTCCGATGGTGCCGACTGGCCCTGTTACACGGGCCCGCACCGGTGTTCATCGTCCGAGCCTCCGGTACTCGCGCGATGAGTATGTCCTCGCCGCCTCCACCGCGGAGCCGTCTCCTCTTCCCGCGTCCGCTCGCGCAGCCCTTCGTGATCCACACTGGCTTGCGGTGATGCAGGAAGAGTTCGACGCTCTTCAGCGCAACCTGTTGGGGAACGTAGTAATTTCAAAAAATTCCTACGCACACGCAAGATCATGGTGATGCATAGCAACGAGAGGGAAGAGTGTTGTCCACGTACCCTCGTAGACCGAAAGCGGAAGCGTTAGCACAACGCGGTTGATGTAGTCGTACGTCTTCATGATCCGACCGATCAAGTACCGAACACACGACACCTCCGAGTTCAGCACATGTTCAGCCCGATGACGTCCCTCGAACTCCGATCCAGCCGAGTGTTGAGGGAGAGTTTCGTCAGCACGACGGCGTGGTGACGATGATGATGTTCTACCAACGCAGGGCTTCGCCTAAGCACCGCTACAGTATTATCGAGGTGGACTATGGTGAAGGGGGGCACCGCACACGGCTAAAAGATCAAACGATCAATTGTTGTGTCTCCAAGGGGTGCCCCCCTCGCTGTATATAAAGGAGTGCAGGAGGGGGAGGGCCGGCCCTCTCTATGGCGTGCCCTAGGAGGAGTCCTACTCCCACCGGGAGTAGGATCGCCCCCCCCCCCTTCTAAGTAGTACGAGTAGGAGTCAAGGAAAGGGGAGAGAGAAGAGAAGGAAGGAGGGGGCGCAGCCCCTCCCCCTAGTCCAATTCGGACTAGGCCTTGGGGGGCGCCCAGCCTCTCCTCTCTCTTTCCCCTAAAGCCCAATAAGGCCCATATACTCCCCGGCGAATTCCCGTAACTCTCTGGTACTCCGAAAAATACCCGAATCACTCGGAACCTTTCCGATGTCCAAATATAGTCGTCCAATATATCGATCTTTACGTCTCGACCATTTCGAGACTCCTCGTTATGTCCCCGATCTGATCCGGGACTCCGAACTACCTTCGGTACATCAAAACACATAAACTCATAATATAACCGTCATCGAACTTTAAGCGTGCGGACCCTACGGGTTCGAGAACTATGTAGACATGACCGAGACACGTCTCCGGTCAATAACCAATAGCGGACCTGGATGCTCATATTGGCTCCCACATATTCTACGAAGATCTTTATCGGTCAGACCGCATAACAACATACGTTGTTCCCTTTGTCATCGGTATGTTACTTGCCCGAGATTCGATCGTCGGTATCTCAAGACCTAGTTCAATCTCGTTACCGGCAAGTCTCTTTACTCGTTCTGTAATACATCATCTGGCAACTAACTCATTAGTTGCAATGCTTGCAAGGCTTATAGTGATGTGCATTACCAAGTGGGCCCAGAGATACCTCTCCGACAATCGGAGTGACAAATCCTAATCTCGAAATACGCCAACGCAACAAGTACCTTCGGAGACACCTGTAGAGCACCTTTATAATCACCCAGTTACGTTGTGAGGTTTGGTAGCACACAAAGTGTTCTTCCGGTAAACGGGAGTTGCATAATCTCATAGTCATAGGAACATGTATAAGTCATGAAGAAAGCAATAGCAACATACTAAACGATCAAGTGCTAAGCTAACGGAATGGGTCAAGTCAATCACATTATTCTCCTAATGATGTGATCCCGTTAATCAAATGACAACTCATGTCCTAATGATGTGATCCCGTTAATCAAATGACAACTCATGTCCATGGCTAGGAAACTCAACCATCTTCGATTAACGAGCTAGTCAAGTAGAGGCATACTAGTGACACTATGTTTGTCTATGTATTCACACATGTATCATGTTTCCGGTTAATACAATTCTAGCATGAATAATAAACATTTATCATGATATAAGGAAATAAATAATAACTTTATTATTGCCTCTAGGGCATATTTTCTTTAGAACCGTACCTGGACACTGGTTCCCCGGCCTCCTCACGCCAACGTCATCACCGGCAAGTGGGTCTTTCGCCATAAGACCCGCTCGGATGGTACTCTTGAGCGCTACAAGGCTCGCTGGGTGGTTCGTGGTTTCCGCCGGCGTGCTGGAGTGGACTTCACTGAGACGTTTGCCCCGGTTGTCAAACCGGGCACCATCCGCACCGTCCTCCAGCTCGCGGTGTCCCGAGGCTGGCCTGTTCATCAGATGGATGTCTCCAACGCCTTTCTCCACGACCATCTTGAGGAGCAGGTATATGGTGAGCAGCCCACCGGTTTTGTCGACGCCTCACTTCCTGGCCATGTGTGTCTGCTGTCCCGATCGCTCTACGGGCTCAAGCAAGCACCCCGCGCCTGGTACCAGCGGATCGCCGGGTTTCTTCAGACACTGGGTTTCAGCGTCACTCATTCGGACGCCTCATTGTTTGTCTATCGCCACGGTGACACAACTGCATATTTGCTCCTTTACGTCGACGACATCATCCTGACGGCCTCCTCCGCAGCTCTTCTTCAGCAGATTACTCTTCGGCTGCGTGACGAGTTTGCCATCAAGGACTTGGGTGCTCTACATTATTTCCTTGGCATTGAGGTCGTTCGGCGCCCGGACGGTTTCTTTCTTCATCAGCAGAAGTATGCGCATGAGCTTCTTGAGCGTGCTGGCATGCTCAACTGTCACCCTGTTGCTACTCCTGTTGACACGAAGGCCAAGGTTTCTGCTCTCGAGGGCTCGCCAGCGTCGGATGCTCCTTTCTACCGGTCTATCGTCGGTGCTCTTCAGTATTTGACTCTCACCAGACCGGATCTTCAGTAAGTTGTTCAGCAGGTGTGTCTCCACATGCACGCCCCTCGTGACTCCCATTGGACTCTCGTGAAGCGGATCCTCCGTTACATCCGCGGCACGATGACCCTCGTGCTGACACTCACGGCGTCCACTTCTCTGGAGATGATGGCCTACTCTGATGCGGACTGGGCTGGCTGCCCAGATACTCGTCGGTCCACCTCTGGCTACTGCGTCTACCTCGGTCCTTCCCTCGTCTCGTGGTCGTCCAAGAGACAACCCACGGTTTCGCGCTCCAGCGCGGAGGCTGAGTACCGAGCTGTGGCCAACGCTGTTGCTGAGTGCACCTGGCTACGACAGTTACTTCAGGAGCTGCATCACGACGTCTCCCAGGCTACGGTTGTCTACTGCGACAACGTTACCGCTGTGTACCTCTCCGCCAACCCCGTTCATCATCGCCGGACTAAACACATTGAGCTGGACATTCATTTTGTGCGCGAGCAGGTGGCTCTCGGACGCATTCGGGTTCTCCATGTGCCGACTGCACAACAGTTCACCGATGTTATGACGAAGGGTCTGCCGACTTCCACCTTCGAGGAGTTTCGTTCCAGTCTTTGCGTCACTGGCGCCGCTTCGACTGCGCGCGGGGGGGGGGGGGGGGGGGGGGGGTTGAGTATATTGTGTACGTGTATATTTGTGTGTAGGGCCCACCTCCTGTTTCCTTTGTATAGTTTGAGGTTGTGGCCCACCTCTGTACTTATATATACGTGCAGGCCTGTATACGTGTCTGGTGCACCGATCAATATATTGCGATTGCACAGCCCACATCGTGTCCTTCTACACATACCTAAGATACGTAGGTGTAGCATTACTCTTCCATCACTATGCTGCACACGCAGGACTCTTCTCGATCGGCCGCCAAGTTGCATGCACTTTGCATGTTATAATAAGCTAAGTAAGCTTTCTGCCTTTCTCATAGCCAGTAAGCAAGAAGCTGCTGCTGCGCGCGTGCTGCTGTGAAGAAGATTCGTCAAGATCGGCTGTGGCGGGAGAAGTGAGACCAAGCAACTTCGACCGGAATTATGTCACCTCCTTAACTTCTTATAAATTATAGTCCCCCAAAGCTTTCAACTTCACCTACGTAACTCCAAGACCACCAAGTGCTTCCTATATATACAGTACAACGCATAGGCACGACACAAGGAACAAGATCCATACAAAGTATATAACTAGGCAGAGGAGCGGCAGCAAGCAAGACGTATAATCGATGGTGGCCAAGGCGAAGATGAGCGCCATGGAGTTGGAGATGGAGAAGGCAACGAGAGACGGGGAGCTAGTGCTCGGCGGCGCCGGAGACGAGGAGGAGGAGGAGGACGTGGTGCTGCCGGGGTACCGGTTCCACCCCACCGACGAGGAGCTGGTCGCCTTCTACCTCCGCCGGAAGATGGCCAGGAAGTCGCTCCGCATCGAGGTCATCCGGGAGATGGACATCTACAAGCACGACCCGTGGGATCTCCCCAGTAAGCTCCATCTCTCCATGCACCATTCATCGTGCAATTTCTTTTCTGGGACAAAGACTTTCTATCTGACAGAGTGCAATCGTCCACTTGCAAATTACGCAGAGGCGAGCACGGTTGGTGGGGAGAAAGAGTGGTACTTCTTCTGCCTCAGGGGGAGGAAGTACCGGAACAGCATCCGGCCCAACCGGGTCACCGGCTCCGGCTTCTGGAAGGCCACCGGCATCGACCGGCCGATCTACTCCGCCGGCAGCGGCGGCGCCAGTTCCGGCGTGTCCATCGGGCTGAAGAAGTCGCTCGTCTACTACCGCGGCAGCGCCGGCAAGGGCACCAAGACTGACTGGATGATGCACGAGTTCCGCCTCCCGCCGGCCGCCGCCAACGCCTCCCCGAGCATGCAGGAAGCGGTAAGTAGTCCACGAGTGCATTCCATTTCCACACAAAATCACTGTCCGTGGCACTTATGATGTGGTGCGTTGTGAGTGTAACATTGACCCTCTGACGTGTGACCTGGAAATGCAGGAGGTGTGGACCATCTGCAGGATCTTCAGGAGGGCCATCACCTACCGGAACCAGCAGCAGCCGTGGAGGCCGGCGCCCGCGCCGTCCTTCGCCGATTCGAACTCCAACACGGGGAGCTTCGAGTCGTCCGAGGCCGGCGACGAATACATGAACTGCCTGCAGGCTCCGGCACCCGCCGCTCCATGCATCCCCCACCCCCAGCACCAGCAGCAGTACGTCAGTCGGACGGGCACGGTGGACAGCGGCAACTTCTTCTACGAGGACAACATGCACAACCAGCAGTTCCAGGGGCAATGGAACGCCGCACCCGCCGCCCCGGTGCCGGAGCAGAAACAGCAGAATCCATTGTCCACGGCCGTCGACTTCCACCAGAATGACAATAGCCACGCTGTCGCCGCGAACGATTTTTACAAGGTTGAGGGGTACTTGGAGGAGATCGCGAGGATGTTGGAGGTCGCCGATCCGGCAGGATTTTACGACTACAGATCATACGGTTGATCAGCAGTAAACTCTTCGGCTCCGTAGGCTCCCGCGAGTTCGCCGACGGGCCGGTCCTGCCCTTTCGCTCGCCGCCGTACGTTGCGCCCGGCGGCTTGGGTAACACTCGGCTGCTTTGGAAACTGAAAGGAACGGCGGAACAGCGACAGTGTCTGGGAAACTTCCTGCCCAATTCGGGATGGGGTTTACTGTTCCGCCGTCGACGATGGCGACTGGGTAGTACTCGGCTTCTACCTTCTGTGGTGCCTGTGGATTGGTTGAATCGGGTCATCGGAAGGTCTTGAAATGGAGTCCTGGCGGCTGAGTCTGGTCTCGGGTTGTCCGGGGAAGCAGCAGTCTTCATTGCTTGGCTCATCTCGTCCTTGTTAACATGTACGTATCTTAACAATGTCCCTGAAATCATAGCTAATCCTGTGCAATTGAAATGATATAAGTACATACGAATGTTTTTTTAGTTAGAGCAAAGTATAATAAGGGGCTCCACGAAAACTTATATTTGAGGAACAAAATTGAGTTTTTAGGGAGTTAAGCACTAGCTGGCAGATACCCTAAATCCAACTTCACTAAAAAATTACTCAAATGATTCCCCAAATGATTACATTCGGTCCAGCTAGCAACCCTGGAGCAAAAGTAGGGACACCCGTGCGGCCCCTGGGAGGAAACAACGCCCGCGTCGTCCTCCCCCGGGGTGACTCGGGCGGCTAGAAACCTAGCCGCCGCCGCCGCCGCAAACTCCCTCCTCCGCTCCCTCCGCCACCGCCGGAAGATGCCGCCGGGCTAAGCCCGGGGGCCGATGGCGGTGGCGGGGGATCTCCTCTCTCGCGCGTCTCCGGGGTGGGGAGGACCCCAAGGCGTGTGGTGGCGCGACCGATCTGGGATCTACAGCGCGGCGGATGGCGGCGGGAGGCCGGCCCGTCCTCGGACGACGACGGCTTGGCGCGGCGGAGGCCAGGGCTGCGGGCGCTGCGGATGGCCCTTCGGGCGGCGGCGGCGGCTGCAGTCGACGGCGGCCGGCTTGGCTGCGGCGGCGTGCATGCTGCCTTTAGATCGGCGACGGCGGCGTGGAGGGCCTGGTGGTCTCGTCGGCGGCACCTCCGATCAGATCTGTTTTGATCACTGCAGCCGGCAGTGGTGGTCATCTCTTCCGTCAGAGGTGGTCGGCCTGAGGCTGGGTGTTTGGATCTCGGGATCCGTCATCTGGCACCAGCTGCGAGTCGGGGAGACGTAGTTGCCGGTGAAAACCGAGCCGACGGCGGGCGATGGCGGCGTTCCACGTCGTTACCTTGATGAAGGCATTGTCATGTGACTACCGTCGACCCACTCGTATTGCTTCGGGGGAAACCCTAGGATCTGGTGTTCTAGACCGGACGATGGCGGCACTGCGGTGTCGTTTCTCTCTTGGGAGCGTCGTTTTGTGGAGCAGCGCTGGAAGTCAGAGGCAAGAGGTGGAGCGGCTTCGTCTTGCACGGAGCTTCGGTGGAGATGTCAAGTCATGCCTGACCGACAGGTGCTACGCTTGGTCATGCCTGGTAGGCAGGTGCTATGCACGACAGATCCTCCAAGGGCTTCAAGCTGTGTCGGCTAGTGGTACGTGGCAGCATGGCGCTGAGGTGTATCAGTGGTGACCGCGACGTGTACAGCTGTTTGCGCGCAGGGAGGGGGTGCCGTTGGGCGCCGTGGTGGCGTCGACGATAGCTGGACCGAGCAAGGTTGATGCATCAGTACAGTTCTGAAGATGGAGCGGTGGCAGTTGGCGGCGGCGGCCTCTGAGAGCACGCCGGACCAGTGTGTTCCCCAGACCCGGCAAGTGGCTAGGTTGGGGCCTCAGGTCTTAGATGTTAGGCTTGGCTGCGATGTCTGTTCGGTATTAGGCCCAGGCTATCTGCGCCCCTTCATCAACTGGATAGGTGTAGCGACAGTTTGTTGCTTAGACGGCGGCTTTAGTCTTACTGTTGTATGCCTTTTTAAGGTCTTCTGAGAATAATTAATAAAATGACCGTATGCATCGCTCAGATGCAGAGGCCAGGGGTCATCCTCCTTTTCTAAAAAAACAACCGTGCAGCCCCTAGGCTGGAGGTATTCCTCCTTTTCAAAAAAGAAAAACGCGCAGCCCCTGCGCCACGATGCTGCCGTCGGAACTCGTGCCGCTGGCGGTCCACCGCTCCAGTGAATGGAAAAACGAAGAATTTCATGATTCATCTGCAGAGCCATGGTCGGAAGCGGGGAAGACGATTCGTGTGGGTGTGCATGTTCTGTATTGTCCAGGTGTGCGTGTTGTGTCATCGTGATCTACCAAGTACGGGTGCCCTTCTGTCGAGAGTCCCTTCTTCCCCTTGCACCACCGCAAGCTACCCACCGCGCTGCCCTTGCCCAAACCACCTCGTGCCTTGCAGAACAACAAGGGCGGCAGTAGGCCCCTGGGGTGTGCCTGGACGGCCGTCTCACGCGGACGACGCTACAGGCTCGGTCCCTCTTCCTCTCATGCTTCCAGAACGGCGGCTCCAAGGAGTGTGGCCTCCATGCCCTAAGGTCGACGCAAGATATGCGGCCGGGGTGGCGGCAGAGGAGGAGGAGGAGAATGAAGGTGGCAGTTTTCGCGGAGTCCGAGATGACGTGCACCGCGTGCAGTTTCGCCAACATGGATTTCCTCGCCAACGCAAGATACGTGCTCGATGAATTGCGTGAACCAAATGTATACTTTAGGAAAGTGGGATAGGGTGCACTTTTGGTAGTTCTAGTATAAGCTAGGGGTCTGCTAAAGATGCCCTTATAGCCCGCTTACATCACTTATGCTTATGTGAAGAGGAGAGATATGGAAAAATGAGGGGAGTGGGCTCTCATGCAAAAGTCTAGCTCTACATGTCCTCCTACAATACGAAGAAAAATAAAATGAGAAGATTGATACATGATGTACTAGTCTAATCGTCGACCTTATAGTTCACCTTACTATACGGGTGACTACAGATGATGCTATTGATAACATGGTAGTTGCATATAGCTATCAGATGGCTATACTATTAATCATGCTCTTACATAGATACGCTAGAAATATGAAGGTGTCATTGTAAACCAGAGCTATCCCTTGTTGCTTCAAAGAGCATGCTGCACATGGACAAGATAAAGGTGCCCAACAAGAGGGTAATGGTAGCCAACTATCTTGATGGTGGCGGCAACCATTACATCACTTCCAAGATAAACGATGCCAAGGACACATGCTCATGGGAAGGGGAAATCTGGGTCCATTTTTTAGCCTGTGCAAATCTAGATGAAGTTATTTTGCATTAATTGTGATGAGGTTTGCTTTCCATTGACATCTTTTTGTGCTCATACCATACATTTGAGCAAAGATAAGTCAATTATCTAGATGAACTATGTTGCCCAGTTATTATGCTACTCTGCATTATACCGCATTGTACGCCATAAAAATGATACTCTTGCATATGTGATCAGATCATGTCATCGGATGCATCCTTTAGGCGGTATTGGTCGGCCCCTGTTTTGTGTCATGGCAACATATTCTATCCTGTTTGGATTAGATTAGCCTAACATAAGGACAAGATGTGTTTCACTGGAATCTAATTGTGAATGGGTCCTCCCTTCAATGTTGATTGTATGTACCATGCACTCTTGCACTCAGAGATTCCAGCGGGCAATAAAAAAAATGGAAATCGAAGATACCCACTAAGAGTTAAGATTTTGGTGTGGCATCATCCAAGGGGGTTGTGCTAACTGCTAACTAAACGCAACCACACTTGCTGCAAGTGGCAAGGAAGCACGAAGTGTAGCTCTTTTACTTTTAAGAAAGGAGGCCTAGGCCCGGCATTAAATTAATGACACCCTGATAAATAGAAAACAACAAAGATACAAGGTACAAGATGTTGAAAGGTTAGCTTACAAGACACCTAACAAATAAGAAAACCAAAGAGTAAGCAAGACACACAGCTTGATCGTCCATATCCTCATCCACCAACGCAAAAATGGATCTCCGATGATTTTGCTGTCCAAATAGCAACCTCTGGCAAAATCACGGATGTCGGGGCATCACCCTAATGGTAGCTAGTTCATGAGAGCATTAGCTCCGACAACCCGCAGATTTCGAGCACAACTCTAATAGTTATGTACACACCGGGCAACACCCCAATAGTGGAAGAAATCGTCGGACCGTCACCCTGACGGTGTGGAACGTTTGGGTTCAACTCTCATAGTTCAAAGACAGTCATGTATTAGTAGCTCTGAGTCTTACCTAGTTTGGATGAAGACTTCAGGGCAACCCTCTAACGAGTCTTAGCTAGCGACATTGGATCATGTCTACGCTACATGATTATGAAGTACTTCGCCTTAATTCATGGCATGTCTGACAGACGGTGCACAAGAAGACCTCTGGGGAACAAGCAAAGGCCAGACATCACCAGCATTTACTTGTTACACTGACAATTAATGAAAATGTCCGTCTGCCACGCGAACTGAGGGCCATTTTGTAATGCCCCAGTCAAACCCATCAGTTCATCCCCGTTTCCTGACCATTGCCCTGGGATCAAGGCTGGCCACTGATGACCCACAAGTATAGGGGATCTATCGTAGTCCTTTCGATAAGTAAGAGTGTCGAACCCAACGAGGAGCAGAAGGAAATGATAAGCGGTTTTCAGCAAGGTATTCTCTGCAAGCACTGAAATAATAGGTAACAGATAGTTTTGTGATAAGACAATTTGTAACGAGCAACAAGTAACAAAAGTAAATAAAGTGCAGCAAGGTGGCCCAATCCTTTTTGTGGCAAAGGACAAGCCTGGACAAACTCTTATATAGAGAAAAGCGCTCCCGGGGACACATGGGAATTATCATCAAGCTAGTTTTCATCACGTTCATATGATTCGCGTTCGGTACTTTGATAATTTGATATGTGGGTGGACCGGTGCTTGGGTGCTGTCCTTTTTTGGACAAGCATCCCACTTATGATTAACCCCTATTGCAAGCATCCGCAACTACAAAAGAAGTATTAAGGTAAACCTAACCATAACATGAAACATGTGGATCCAAATCAGCCCCTTACGAAGCAACGCATAAACTAGGGTTTAAGCTTCTGTCACTCTAGCAACCCATCATCTACTTCAATGCCTTCCTCTAGGCCCAAATAATGGTGAAGTGTCATGTAGTCGACGTTCACATAACACCACTAGAGGATAGACAACATACATCTCATCAAAATATCGAACGAATACCAAATTCACATGACTACTAATAGCAAGACTTCTCCCATGTCCTCAGGAACAAATGTAACTACTCACAAAGCATATTCATGTTCATAATCAGAGGAGTATTAATATGCATAAAGGATCTGAACATATGATCTTCCACCAAATAAACCAACTAGCATCAACTACAAGGAGTAATCAACACTACTAGCAACCTACAGGTACCAATCCCAGACTTGGAGACAAGAATTGGATACAAGAGATGAACTAGGGTTTGAGAGGAGATGGTGCTGGTGAAGATGTTGATGGAGATTGCCCTCTCCCGATGAGAGGAACGTTGGTGATGACGATGGCGATGATTTCCCCCTCTCGGAGGGAAGTGTCCCCGGCTGAACAGCTCTGCCGGAGCCCTAGATTGGTTCCGCCTCGTGGCGGCGGAGTCTCGTCCCGAAAGCTTGCTTATGATTTTTCTTCGGACGAAAGACTTCATATAGAAGAAGATGGGCACTAGAGGGCCAACAAGGGGCCCACGAGGCAGGGGGCGCGCCCAGGGGGTAGGGCGCGCCCCCACCCTTGTGGACAGGTGGTAGCCCCCCTGACGTAGATTCTTCTTCCAGTATTTTTTATTATTTCCAAAAATAACTTTTGTGGAGTTTCAGGACTTTTGGAGTTGTGCAGAATAGGTCTCTAATATTTGCTCCTTTTCCAGCCCAGAATTCCAGCTGCCGGCATTCTCCCTCCTTATGTAAACCTTGTAAAATAAGAGAGAATAGGCATAAGTATTGTGACATAATGTGTAATAACAGCCCATAATGCAATAAATATCGATATAAAAGCATGATGCAAAATGGACGTATCAACTCCCCCAAGCTTAGACCTCGCTTGTCCTCAAGCGGAAGCCGATAACGATAAATATGTCCACATGTTTAGAGGTAGAGGTGTCGATAAAATAAAATACGGACATGAGGGCATCATGATTCTTCTCATAACAGCAACATATATGGATAATGTCATATGATTTCTTATGCTTAAGTAATAATCTATTCACAATGCAAAGTATGAATCAGAAACTTTATTGAGAACCAACAAACTATAATCTCAGTCATTGAAGCAATTGCAATTTATCATAACACCAGAAAGAGTCTATGTCAGAGCTTTCTAGCAAGTCCACATACTCAACTATCATTTAGTCTTTCATAATTGCTAACACTCACGTAATACTTGTGGTTACAGAGTTTTAGCTGGACACAGAGAAAGATAGGGCTTATAGTTTCGCCTCCCAACCATTTACCTCAAGGGTAATGTCAACAATAATAACTCATGCTAACTTACATCCAATTAGATATATATATCAGGATCTTTCCAACATACTGTGCTTGCCAAAGGATAAAATATAAAAGGGAAAGGTGAAGATCACCATGACTCTTGCATAAGGTAGAAGATAATAATAAAAGATAGGCCCTTCGCAGAGGGAAGCAGAGGTTGCCATGCGCTTTCAAGGTTGGATGCACAAAATCTTAATGCAAAAGAACGTCACGTTATATTGCCACTTGTGATATGAACCTTTATTATGCAGTCCGTCGCTTTTATTTCTTCCACATCACAAGATCGTATAAAGCTTATTTCCTCCACACCAATCAATCATACATATTTAGAGAGCAATTTTTATTGCTTGCACCGATGACAACTTACTTGAAGGATCTTACTCAATCCATAGGTAGATATGGTGGACTCTCATGGCAAAACTGGCTTAAGGGTTTTTGGAAGCACAAGTAGATTATCTCTACTTGGTGCAAAGAATTTGGCTAGCATGAGGGGAAAGGCAAGCTCAACATGTTGGATGATCCATGACAATATACTTTATCTCAGATATAAGAAAACATATCTACTCCTTTATAAAGATGTGGGTCATCACAAAAGTAATGTCTCAAATCATAAAAAAACTTTTTCTTTTGCTGGTATGTGAAACTAGGTGGTATAAATTTAGCAACAATGTAATTAGCATAATCAGCATACCATGGAGCAGTACGAGAAGTATTTATGACATTTAATTGTTCATCAGGAAAGCTACATCAATAGGTAGTAGGTCATCAAGAACATTCTCTAATCTAGACAAGTTGTCTGCAACGGGGTTCTCAACTCCCTTTCTATAAATAATATGTAAATCAAATTCTTGTAGAAGGAGAACCCATCTAATAAGTCTAGGTTTAGCATCTTTCTTTTCCATAAGATATTTAATAGCAGCATGATTAGTGTGAATAGTTACTTTAGAATCAACAATATAAGGCCTGAACTTATCACAAGCAAATACAACTGCTAAGAATTCTTTTTCAGTAGTAGCATAATTTCTCTGAGCATTGTCTAGAGTTTTACTAGCATATTGAATAACATTAAATTTCTTATCAACTCTTTGCCCTAGAACAACACCTACAGCATAATCACTAGCATCACACATAATTTCAAAAGGTAAATTCCAATCGGGTGGCTGAACAATAGGTGCAGAGATCAATGCTTTCTTAAGTATTTCAAATGCTTCTACACAATCATCATCGAAGACAAATGGTATATCTTTTTGTAATAAATTAGTCAGAGGCCGAGAAATTTTTGAGAAGTCCTTAATGAAACTCCTATAAAAACCGGCGTGACCTAGGAAACTTCTTATACCTTTGATGTCCTTGGGACATGGCATCTTTTCAATAGCATCAACCTTGGCTTTATCAACCTCAATACCTCTTTCAGAAACTTTATGCCCCAAGGCAATACCTTCATTGACCATAAAGTGGCACTTTTCCCAATTCAAAACAAGATTAGTTTCTTCACATCTCTGCAAAACTCGATCAAGGTTGCTTATGCAATCATCAAAAGAGGATCCATAGACGGAGAAGTCGTCCATGAAAACCTCACATATCTTTTCACAAAAATCAGAGAATATAGCCATCATGCATCTTTGAAAGGTAGCAGGTGCATTACATAAACCAAAAGGCATACGTCTATAAGAAAAAGTACCGAAAGGGCAAGTAAACGTGGTCTTTGATTGATCATCGGTTGACACAGGTATTTGAGAGAAACCAGAATAACCATCTAGAAAGCAAAAATGTGTATGTTTGGATAATCTTTCTAGCATTTGATCGATAAAAGGTAAGGGGTAATGATCTTTTTTAGTAGCTTTATTTAATTTGCGGAAATCAATTACCATCCTATAACCTGTAATAATTCTTTGCGGAATCAATTCATCTTTATCATTAGGAACGACAGTAATACCTCCCTTCTTAGAGAAACAATGGACAAGACTTACCCACTGACTGTCAGCAACGGGATAAATTATACCTGCCTCAAGGAGCTTTATATTTCCTTTCTTACCACTTCTTTCATCTTAGGATTCAGCCGTCGTTGGTGATCACGAACTGTTTGGCATCTTTCTCCAAATTTATTTTGTGCTGGCATAGAGTGGGACTAATGCCCTTAAGATCATCAAGAGTATATCCAATAGCAGCGCGGTGCTTCTTCAGAGTTTTCAATAATCTCTCTTCTTCATGCTCTGAAAGGTTAGCACTAATAATAACAGGATATATCTTCTTTTCATCAAGATAAGCATATTTAAGAGTATCAGGTAATGGTTTAAGCTCAAACAGGGGATCACCCTTGGGTGGAGGAGGATCCCCTAGGATTTCAACAGGCAAATTGTGTTTCAGGATAGGTTCCTATTTAAAGAATACTTCATCTATTCCCTTCTTTCATTCATAAACATATCATTTTCATGGTCTAGCAAATATTGTTCTAAAGGATCACTAGGAGGTACGGCAATAGAAGCAAGACCAATAATTTCATCTTTACTAGGCAATTCCTCTTCACGGTGTTGTCTACGAAATTTAGAGAAATTAAACTCATGAGACATATCACCCAAACCAATAGTAACAACATCCCTTTCGTAGTCTATCTTAGCATTAACAGTGTTCAAGAAGGGTCTACCATATATAATGGGGCAAAATCTATCTTGTGGGGAACCAAGAACAAGAAAATCAGCAGGATATTTAGTTTTCCCACACAAGACTTCAACATCTCTAACAATTCCCATTGGTGAAATAGTATCTCTATTGGCAAGTTTAATTGTGACATCAATATCTTCTAACTCGGTAGGTGCAATATCATGCATAATTTCTTTGTATAAGTCAATAGGTATTGCACTAGCACTAGCACCCATATCACATAAGCCATGATAACAATGATCTCCTATTTTAACAGAAATAATAGGCATGCCTACCACAGGTCTATGTTTATCTTTAGCACAAGGTTTGGCAATTCTAGCAGTTTCATCACGGAAATGAATAACATGCCCATCAATATTATCAGACAAGAGATCTTTAACAATAGCAATATTAGGTTCAACTTTAACTTGCTCAGGAGGTGTATAGGTTCTAATATTGCTTTTACGAACCATAGTTGAAGCTTTAGCGTGATCCTTTATCCTAACAGGGAAAGGTGGTTTCTCAAGATAAGAAGTAGGAACAATAGGATCATTATAAGTGATAATCTTTTCTTCAACTTTAATAGGTGCAGCTACTTTTACTTCTATGGGAGGATGATATTTAAACCACTTCTCGTTAGGGAGATCAATATGAGTAGCAAAAGATTCACAGAAAGAAGCTACTATTTCAGAGTCAAGTCCATATTTAGTGCTAAATTTACGGAAAACATCGGTATCCATAAAAGCTTAAACACAATCAAACTTAGGTGTCATACCTGACTCCTTACCTTCGTCGAGGTCCCAATCTTCAGAGTTGCGTTAAATTCTTTCCAATAAATCCCATTTGAATTCAATAGTCTTCATCATAAAAGAGCCAGCACAAGAAGTATCGAGCATGGTGCGATTGTTATCAGAAAGCCGAGCATAAAAATTTTGAATAATTATTTCTCTTGGGAGCTCATGATTGGGGCATGAATATAACATTGATTTAAGCCTCCCCCAAGCTTGAGCGATGCTTTCTCCTTCGCGCGGCCAAAAATTATATATATAATTGCGATCAAGATGAACAAGATGCATAGGATAAAACTTCTGATGAAATTCCAATTTCAATCGTTTGTAGTTCCATGATCCCATATCATCACATAGCCTATACCATGTAAATGCATCTCCCTTCAAAGATAAAGGGAAGACCTTCTTCTTAATAACATCATCGGGTATACCTGCAAGCTTAAATAACCCACAAACTTCATCCACATATATTAGGTGCTCATCAGGATGCATTGTTCCATCTCCTGCAAAAGGATTAGCTAGCAGTTTTTCCAACATACCCGAAGGAATTTCAAAGTAGACATTTTCATTTTCAGTAGGTTCAGTAGGTTGAGGAGCAACTCTTTGCTCTACTGGTCGGGGTGAAGATACCCCGAACAAGCCCCTCAGAGGATTACTTTCCATAGTAACAAGTGACAGTAAATTTCAGCACACTATATAAATTTTTCCTTCCCAAATTCCACCTAGCAAAGGCGCTTCACTCCCCGGCAATGCCGCCAGAAAAGAGTCTTGATGACCCACAAGTATAGGGGATCTATCATAGTCCTTTCGATAAGTAATAGTGTCGAACCCAACGAGGAGCAGAAGGAAATGATAAGCGGTTTTCAGCAAGGTATTCTCTGCAAGCACTGAAATAATAGGTAATAGATAGTTTTGTGATAGGACAATTTGTAACGAGCAACAAGTAACAAAAGTAAATAAAGTGCAGCAAGGTGGCCCAATCCTTTTTGTAGCAAAGGACAAGCCTGGACAAACTCTTATATAGAGAAAAGCGCTCCCGGGGACACATGGGAATTATCGTCAAGCTAGTTTTCATCACGTTCATATGATTCGCGTTCGGTACTTTGATAATTTGATATGTGGGTGGACCGGTGCTTGGGTGCTGTCCTTACTTGGACAAGCATCCCACTTATGATTAACCCCTATTGCAAGCATCCGCAACTACAAAAGAAGTATTAAGGTAAACCTAACCATAACATGAAACATGTGGATCCAAATCAGCCCCTTACGAAGCAATGCATAAACTAGGGTTTAAGCTTCTGTCACTCTAGCAACCCATCATCTACTTATTACTTCCCAATGCCTTCCTCTAGGCCCAAATAATGGTGAAGTGTCATGTAGTCGACGTTCACATAACACCACTAGAGGATAGACAACATACATCTCATCAAAATATCGAACGAATACCAAATTCACATGACTACTAATAGCAAGACTTCTCCCATGTCCTCAGGAACAAATGTAACTACTCACAAAGCATATTGATGTTCATAATCAGAGGAGTATTAATATGCATAAAGGATCTGAACATATGATCTTCCACCAAATAAACCAACTAGCATCAACTACAAGGAGTAATCAACACTACTAGCAACCTACAGGTACCAATCCCAGACTTGGAGACAAGAATTGGATACAAGAGATGAACTAGGGTTTGAGAGGAGATGGTGCTGGTGAAGATGTTGATGGAGATTGCCCTCTCCCGATGAGAGGAACGCTGGTGATGATGGCGATGATTTCCCCCTCCCGGAGGGAAGTGTCCCCGGCAGAACAGCTCTGCCGGAGCCCTAAATTGGTTCCGCCAAGGTTCCGCCTCGTGGCGGCGGAGTCTCGTCCCGAAAGCTTGCTTATGATTTTTCTTCGGACGAAAGACTTCATATAGAAGAAGATGGGCACTAGAGGGCCAACAAGGGGCCCACGAGGCAGGGGGCGCGCCCAGGGGGTAGGGCGCGCCCCCACCCTTGTGGACAGGTGGTAGCCCCCCTGACGTAGATTCTTCTTCAAGTATTTTTAATTATTTCCAAAAATAACTTTCGTGGAGTTTCAGGACTTTTGGAGTTGTGTAGAATAGGTCTCTAATATTTGCTCCTTTTACAGCCCAGAATTCCAGCTGACGGCATTCTCCCTCCTTATGTAAACCTTGTAAAATGGACGTATCAGCTGTTGGGGAACGTAGCAATAATTCAAAATATTCTACGCATCACCAAGATCAATCTATGGAGTCATCTAGCAACGAGAGGGAGGAGTGCATCTACATAGCCTTGTAGATCGCGAGCGGAAGCGTTCAAGAGAACGGGGTTGATGGAGTCGTACTCGTCGTGATCCAAATCACCGATGATCCTAGCGCCGAACGGGCGGCACCTCCGCGTTCAACACACGTACGGAGCAGCGACGTCTCCTCCTTCTTGATCCAGCAAGGGGAAAGGAGAGGTTGATGGAGATCCAGCAGCACGACGGCGTGGTGGTGGAAGTAGCGGGATCCCGGCAGGGCTTCGCCAAGCGCAAGCGGGGAGGAAGATGTGTCACGGGAGGGAGAGGGAGGCGCCAGGGCTTAGATCTTGCTGCCCTCCCTTCCCCCCGCTATATATAGGGCCAAGGGAGAGGGGGGCATAGCCTTTGACCTTCCTCCAAGGAAGGGTGCGGCCAGGGAGGAGTCCATCCTCCCCAAGGCACCTCGGAGGTGCCTTCCCCCTTTAGGACTCTCCCTTTCCCTTATCTCTTGGCGCATGGGCCTCTTGGGGCTGGTGCCCTTAGCCCATATAGGCCAAGGTGCACACCCCTACAGCCCATGTGGCCCCCCGGGGCTGGTGGACCCCCTTGGTGGACCCCCGGACCCCTTTCGGCACTCCCGGTACAATACCGATAAAGTGCGAAACTTTTCCGGCGACCAAAATAAGACTTCCCATATATAAATCTTTACCTCCGAACCATTCCGGAACTCCTCGTGACGTCCGGGATCTCATCCGGGACTCCGAACAACTTTCGGGTTACCGCATACTAATATCTCTATAACCCTAGCGTCACCGAACCTTAAGTGTGTAGACCCTATGGGTTCGGGAGACATGCAGACATGACCGAGACGACTCTCCGGTCAATAACCAACAGCGGGATCTGGATACCCATGTTGGCTCCCACATGCTCCTCGATGATCTCATCGGATGAACCACGATGTCAAGGATACCCATGTTGCCCGAGATTCGATCGTCGGTATCCCGATACCTTGTTCAATCTCGTTATCGGCAAGTCTCTTTACTCGTTCCGTAACACATCATCCCGTGATCAACTCCTTGGTCACATTGTGCACATTATGATGATGTCCTACCAAGTGGGCCCAGAGATACCTCTCCGTTTACACGGAGTGACAAATCCCAGTCTCGATTCGTGCCAACGCAACAGACACTTTCGGAGATACCTGTAGTGCACCTTTATAGCCACCCAGTTACGTTGTGACGTTTGGTACACCCAAAGCATTCCTACGGTATCCGGGAGTTGCACAATCTCATGGTCTAAGGAAATGATACTTGACATTAGAAAAGCACTTAGCAAACGAACTACACGATCTTGTGCTAGGCTTAGGATTGGGTCTTGTCCATCACATCATTCTCCTAATGATGTGATCCCGTTATCAACGACATCCAATGATCATGGTCAGGAAACCGTAACCATCTATTGATCAACGAGCTAGTCAACTAGAGGCTTACTAGGGACATGGTGTTGTCTATGTATCCACACATGTATCTGAGTTTCCTATCAATACAATTTTAGCATGGATAATAAACGATTATCATGAACAAGGAAATATATAATAACCAATTTATTATTGCCTCTAGGGCATATTTCCAACAGTCTCCCACTTGCACTAGAGTCAATAATCTAGTTCACATCACCATGTGATTAACACTCACAGGTCACATCACCATGTGACTAACATCCAAAGAGTTTACTAGAGTCAACAATCTAGTTCACATCACTATGTGATTAACACTCAATGAGTTCTGGTTTGATCATGTTATGCTTGTGAGAGAGGTTGTAGTCAACGGGTCTGAACCTTTCAGATCCGTGTGTGCTTTACGAATATCTATGTCATCTTGTGGATGCTACCACGCGCTACTTGGAGCCATTTCAAATAACTGCTCTACTATACGAATCCGGTTTACTACTCAGAGTCATCCGGATTAGTGTCAAAGTTCGCATCGACGTAACCCTTTACGACGAACTCCTTTTCACCTCCATAATCGAGAAAATTCCTTAGTCCACTAGATACTAAGGATAAGTTCGACCGCTGTCATGTGATCCATTCCCGGATCACTATTGTACCCCTTGACCAACTCATGGCAAGGCACACTTCATGTGCGGTACACAACATAGCATACTGTAGAGCCTACGTCTAAAGCATAGGGGACGACCTTCGTCCTTTCTCTCTCTTCTGCTGTGGTCAGGTCTTGAGTCTTACTCAATACTCACACCTTGTAACACAGCCAAGAACTCCTTCTTTGCTGATCTATTCTGAACTCTTTCAAAATCATGTCAAGGTGTGCGTTCTTTGAAAGTATCATCAGGCGTCTTGATCTATCTCCATAGATCGTGATGCCCAATATGTAAGCAGCTTTATCCAGGTCTTCCTTTGAAAAACTCCTTTCAAACAACCCTGGATGCTTTCCAGAAATCATTTCTGATCAACAATATGTTAACAACATATACTCATCAAAAATTCTATAGTGCTCCCACTCACTTCTTTGGAAATACAAGTTTCTCACAAACTTTGTATAAACCCAAAATCTTTGATCATCTCATCAAAGCGTACATTCCAACTCCGAGATGCTTACTCCAGTCCTTAGGAGGATTGCTGGAGCTTTACATACTTGTTAGCATCTTTCAGGATTGACAAAACCTTCTGGTTGTATCACATACAACCTTTCCTCAAGAAAATCGTCGAGGAAACAATGTTTTGACATCCTATCTGCAAGATTTCATAAATAATGCAGTAACTGCTAATATAATTCCAACAGACTCTTTAGCATCGCTACGAGTGAGAAAGCCTCATCGCAGTCAACTCCTTGAACTTGTCGGAAAACATCTTAACGACAAGTCGAGCTTTCTTAATGGTGACACTTACCATCATTGTCTGTCTTCCTTTTAAAAATCCATCTGCACCCACTAGCCTTACGACCATCAAGTATTTCTTCCAAAGTCTATACTTTGCTTTTATACATGGATCCTCTCTCGGATTTCATGGCCTCGAGCCATTCGTCGGAATCCGGGCCCACCATCGCTTCTCCACAGCTCATAGGTTCATCGTTGTCCAACAACATGACTTCCAAGACAGGATTACGTACCATTCTGAAGTAGTACGCTTCCTTGTCATCCTACGAGGTTTGGTAGTGACTTGATCCGAAGTTTCATGATCACTATCATAAGCTTCCATTTCAATTGTTGTAGGTGCCACAGGAACAACTTCCTGTGCCATGCTACACACTAGTTGAAGTCATGGTTCAATAACCTCATCAAGTCTCCACCATCCTCCCACTCAATTCTTTTGAGAGAAACTTTTCCTTGAGAAAGGACCTGTTAACTTCCAGATCTGAAACAGGAGGTATACCCAACTGTTTTGGGTATTCTATGAAGATGCATTTATCCGCTTTGGGTTCGAGCTTATCAGCCTGAAACTTTTTCACATAAGCATCGCAGCCCCAAACTTTTAAGAAACGACAACTTAGGTTTCTCTAAACGGTGTCGTCTCAACGGAATTGCGTGGTGCCCTTTTTAAAGTGAATGCGGTTGTCTCTAATGCCCAACCCATAACCGATAGTTGTAATTCGATAAGAGACATCACGGTATGCACCATATCCAATAGGGTGCAGTTATGATGTTCGGACACACCATCACACTATGGTGCTCCAAGCGGTATTAGTCGTGAAACACTTTCCACAATGTCTTAATTGTGTGCCAAACTCGTAACTCAGATATCTCTATGATCATATCATAGACATTTTATCCTGTTGTCACGACGATCTTCAACTTCACTCTGAAATTACTTGAACCTTTCAATAATTCAGACTTGTGTTTCATCAAGTAAATATTCTCAGCATCTACTCAAATCATTTGTGAAGTAAGAACATATCGATATCCACTGCGTGCCTCAGCACTCATTGGACTGCACACATCAAATGTATTACTTCCAACAAGTTGCTCTCTTGTTCCATCTTACTGAAAAACGAGGCCTTTCAGTCATCTTGCCCATGTGGTATGATTTGCATGTCTCAAGTGATTCAAAATCAAGTGAGTCCAAACGATCCATCTGCATGGAGTTTCTTCACGCATATATACCAATAGACATGGTTCGCATGTCTCAATCTATTCAAAAACGAGTGAGTCCAAAGATCCATCTACATGGAGCTTCTTCATGCGTTCTATACCAATATGACTCAAGTGGCAGTGCCACAAGTATGAGGTACTATCATTACTTTTGGCATGAACATGTGTATCACTACGATCGAGATTCATTTTAGGTGCAAGACCGTTGAAGGTATTATTGAAATAAACAGAGTAACCATTATTCTCCTTAAATGAATAACTATATTGCGATAAACATAATCCAATCATGTTTATGCTCAACGCAAACACCAAATAACACCAATCTCGATGGTAGAGGGAGCATGCGACGCTTGATCACATCAACCTTGGAAACACTTCCAACACACATCGTCATCTCACCTTTAGCTAGTCTCCGTTTATTCCGCAGCTTTTATTTCGAGTTACTAACACTTAGCAACCGAACCGGTATCTAATACCCTGGTGCTGCTAGGAGTACTAGTAAAGTACACATTCATATAATGTATATCCAATATACTTCTGTCGACCTTGCCTGCCTTCTCATCTACCACGTATCTAGGGTAGTTTTGCTTCAGTGACCGTTCCCCTCATTACAGAAGCACTTAGTCTCGGGTTTGGGTTTAACCTTGGGATTCTCCACTAGAGCAGCAAATGATTTGCTATTTCATGAAGTATCCCTTTTGCCCTTGCCCTTCTAGAAACTAGTGGTTTTACTAACCATCAACCATTGATGCTCCTTCTTGATTTCTACTTTCGCGGTGTCAAACATCACGAGTTGCTCAAGGATCATCATATCTATCCCTGATATGTTATAGTTCATCACAAAGCTCTAATAGCTTGGTGGCAGTGACTATGGAGAACCATCACTATCTCATGTGGAAGATTAACTCCCACTCGATTCAAGCGATTGTGGCACTCAGACAATCTGAGCACATGCTCAACGATTGAGCTTTTCTCCCTTAGTCTGCAGGCTTAAGAAACCTGTCAGAGGTCTCATACCTCTTGACGTGGGCACTAGTATGAAATCCCAATTTCAGTCTTCGGAACATCTCATATGTTCTGCGACGTTTCAAAACGTCTTTGGTGCCACAATTCTAAACCGTTAGCATTACGCACTGAACTATCACGTAGTCATCAAAAACGTGTATGTCAGATGTTTCGCAACATCTACAGACGACGCTGAGGTTCAGCACACCGAGCGGGGCATTAAGGACATAAGCCTTCTGTGCAGCAATGAGGACAATCCTTAGTTTACGGACCCAGTCCGCATAATTGCTACTACCAACTTTCAACTAAATTTTCTCTAGGAGCATATCTTAAACAGTAGAACTAAAGCGTAAGCTATGACATAATTTGCAAAGACCTTTTGACTATGTTCATGATAATTGAGTTCATCTGATTAATGAACTCCCACTCAGATAGACATCCCTCTAGTCATCTAAGTGATACATGATCCGAGTCAAACTAGGCCGTGTCCGATCATCACGTGAGACGGACTAGTCATCATCGGTGAACATCTCCATGTTGATCGTATCTACTATACGACTCATGTTCAACCTTTCGGTCTCTTGTGTTCTGTCACGACCGGTTTTTCAATAAAATAATTATTGAGAGACCAATCCCTTTTACGGACCAGTAAGGAAGAATTCCTTCTCACTGGTAGACAATATCTTGGTCACAGAAGAAAAATACCAGGAGTACTAAATATAATACAAGGTTGAGCGGAGACTTCCCAACAATTTATTACATGCACGCCGACAAACAAGACGGCGGATAGGGTGGCATAACTACTAACTCACGATAATAACGGTGGTGGACATATCACCGCGAAGCGAGTGATATGACTCCTGAAGACTACAGCTCATCGAGCGTCGGAGTGAGGCTCGAGGAGACTTATTGCGGGTGGCGGAAGCGTATATAATACAAGTGACCAATATCCAGGATCGCGCAGGACTGACTGGGACTCCTTTAGGCGCCGGACGCGCTATCAAACTCTTCATCCAAGAGATCGCCTTCGTCAACATCTAGCCAAATCAACAAGCCAGGTGAGTACTATGAAAGTACTCGCAAGACAGTTCGGACATAAGATATAACAAATGTAAACACGAAGCATAAGAACAAGTTAGCCAGTGCGTTCAGACATAGAGATAATTAAATACTGGGTGCCAAGCGAGGGTCTGAATGACTCCTCGAGCGGAAACTGCAAGAATAGTAATACGGGTGCCAAACGAGTGTCTGAATGACTCCTCGAGAGGAAACTGCAGAATAATAATACTGGTGCCAAACGAGGGTCTGAATGACTCCTCGAGAGGAAAATGCAGAATAATAATGCCACAGTCGGGCGTCGGGGCGACACCACATAAAGGGCTTATATTTAATGTAAGAAAACAAACAAAATACGCCACAGTCGGACATCTGCGCGACGTCTCATAAAGGGCTTATATTGTAGCTCAATAATACAATAGTTCGGGAACATAAATTATCACAAGTACGAGACAAATATAAAGTTAGTCCATCCACAGGAATAATAAGTAAACTGGATTTACCACTTGAGCTTGTTCACCGGGGACAAGTTTTCCACGCGGATAGATATGGATATACTGATTTCACTACTTCATCATGGATACGATGACTTGGAAGGAATTGACTCTGCAGAGTTTGTACTTAACCACAGCCAACGGATTTCAGTAGTCACAGGGACTAGTTCCGTCTACGGTGTTTTGGAAGAAACACGTCTAACCAGTACACACCCAATTCAACCTTCCGAAGCCAGGGATCACCCTCGGCAACGTTCAAGAAAAACCTTGAGACGGGGAGGCTACAACCTCGCGTAGCATGGGATCAAATTTCTATACGCGCGCTCTAAGGGGGTGCCCCCCTCTCGGTCCCAACCGGAAACACCCATGCCCCCTGACCGGATGACTGGCTTTAATCCTGGGCCAAGGTACCATCATCCCGGCCTCTCTGTTTGGTGTGTACACGGAAAGAGGTTACCAACTTACTAAACCGCATCCTGGCAAATGAAACATGTGGTAGCACGGAGGGGAAAAAGAACGATAACGTGACTCCGTCCACGTTAACGTCGGAAATAGTCGGATGACGCAAGGCTGGTATGCTACAACAGTACCACCTTGCTGCCCTTCATGTCACCACATGATTAGGCCATCTCTCACCAGAGATCATCGCGACTTTGGAACATGCGGGTAGTTGCCTCACAAGCAACGGGGAACTCACCGATACTCATATGCTACGCACAAACTTTCACACGAACATGCAAACACCTATCATATCAAATGTTCAAGCATGCTTGCCTGGTTCGGAGAAGTCGGAGTCTAGCTCGGCGAAGTTCGCGGCTCCGTCACCTCTTCCGGAACCTACGGCAATCACGAAAACGGGTACTAACGTGAAAACCAACGCGTGCACAGAAACTTCTCCAAAAAATATCAAATAAATCTCATAAAAAACTAGACAAAATTTTAAGACTGTCAGAAAAAGAATCACTCAAAAATCCCTTTTTATTAAAAAGTTACAAAGGTTTCTGTCCAGGGACTTATCTGTAATGAAACAGAAAAGTTCCAGGGTTTAAACTGAGAAAACAGAAAACGGTTCGATTGGAAATGCGCAAGCTCAATAGGGAAAGCGTATTTGCCCGAAGGCGCCAATACAAAACGGTTCGCGGAAGAATAGAACAGAGGCTGACATGCGGGGTCCACATGTCAGGTTTGAAAAGCTCGCCGGCGCCCGAAGACTGCGGTGGACGCCGGCGTCGAACCACGGCGAGTTAGGAGGATCGGAGAGTACAAAGAGCTTCAGCGTGTTCTTCCGCGTCGGTGGGTGGTGGACTCGACCAACGGGGAGCACCACGTCGACGGCGACACTTTCTCCGGCGGACGGCGGCTCGGGTGAGGGTGGAGAACTCCGGTGGAGGGCTGCAAACTTCGAATTGAAGCGCGGGTCAGAAAGAGGGATGCATGGTGAAGCTACTGGCAAGAGAAGGGAGGCGGAGGTGCACACACGGGGGCGAATCGAGCTGGATCCCGTGGCGGGTCGCGGCGGCCGGAGTCGAGGAAGGAGACCTCCTTGGGGCTCTTCCAGTGGCTAGGCGTGCTCTAGGTGGAGTGCAGGGATGGTGTGTGCTCGAGTTGAAGCTCGGGGCCGCTATTTATAGGCGGATCGACGGGGTGGCCGTGAACGGAGAATCTCCGGCGAGCGATTACGGCGATGCAGTGGATTGGCAGGAGGTTTGAGTGGCCAGGCAGCATCAGTGGAGGTTACTGGTGCCATTCCACAGCTAAACGGAGTTGGTCTTGGCGTAATGGCGTCGGTCCATGGTGAGGTGACCGCACAGGCTCGACGGCGGCAGAGAGCGCGCTCCGCGCCCTGCGGTTCACGACGAGGGTGGCGGCGCGTTCGGGGGAGTGGAAGGCCACGCGGCGAGCTCCGGTGGCTTGGGTGGCGTTGGGTGGCGCCGTCAGCGCCGTGCCTCCCGCTAGCGGCCGCAAAGCCGCCGCTGGCGTCGGTCACGGGGCGGCGCACCTTCTGCTGCTCGTTGCCGACGTCCGCAAGGTGCCAGGTGTTCGTGTGGTGCAGGAACAAGAGGGAGGGGACGAGGAGCAAGGCGACATCGGGGCACTGTCGAGATCGACAACCATCTCTGAAGAAAACGACAGTAAGCCACTGAACTGTTCTCTGAATTAACTGAACTTGATATTGACAATGCACTGCAGGTGCTCGACAGAATGATTTGGCTACGAGAAATTTTTTTCTGGGGCTGTAACTTGGTGAGGTGACCACTCAATGCACCCAGAGGCTGCCTGATTTTTCTTGGAATTTTTGGAAAAGGATTTGAAATAATTTCACCAAATTTGACAAATCTGGTCCAAACTTGCAGCAAGTGTAGTTTGAAAATTTTGAACTGGAGACCAGTGGATCTTCATGGATCTTGGTTGAGGGTTCAAAGGACTAGGAAGGGGAAAAAGTTTGGGGGCAAAGATCAAGACAGAAAATGGAGCTCCTTTATAAATCACCAATGGCTAGAATAGAAGACAGAAATTTGTTTGAATAAGATTTAAATGGAAAATGATCATAGGGAGGTTCAACTTGCTGGATTTGATGCATATCATGATCCAAATGTGAGGGAAGGGTTAGGAGAGAGTGTTTGCACTAAGGCCATGGCAAGAGGAAATTGTTGAAAGTGGCAAGGGATTATTCCAAAAGCCATAGTGCATTTTCAAAGGGATTATCAAAAGTCATTTTTCTCAAGTGAAAAGTATTTTGACTAGAGTCAAAATAAA
Source organism: Aegilops tauschii subsp. strangulata (assembly GCF_002575655.3). Taxonomy (NCBI): domain Eukaryota; kingdom Viridiplantae; phylum Streptophyta; class Magnoliopsida; order Poales; family Poaceae; genus Aegilops; species Aegilops tauschii. The sequence goes on from NC_053039.3 coordinate 496,855,746, forward strand.
AAGCAAGGACCTCCAAGACCAAAGACAGATCTTGGGTGAATTCAAATAAAACTTCTGCCATAAAAAGGAAAATTTTGAAAGGGAGAGTTCTTTTGAAGAAAAACTTTAAATCACCTCCCTCAAGTCAAGTAAAAAAATCTTTTAAAAAAAATCCAAATAAAAACTTGGGTGTCACATGTTCCGAGGCCATGTCTGTACATGCTAGGCTCGTCAAGTCAACCTAAGTGTTTCGCATGTGTTCCGAGGCCATGTCTATACATGCTAGGCTCGTCAACACCCGTTGTATTCGAACGTTAGAATCTATCACACCCGATCATCACGTGGTGCTTCGAAACAACGAACCTTCGCAACGGTGCACAGTTAGGGGGAACACGTCTCTTGAAATTTTAGTGAGGGATCATCTTATTTATGCTACCGTCGTTCTAAGCAAATAAGATGTAAACATGACAAACATCACATGCAAATCATAAAGTGACGTGATATGGCCAATATCATCCTGCGCCTTTGATCTCCATCTTCGAGGCGCGGCATGATCACCTTCGTCACCGGCATGACACCATGATTTCCATCATCATGATCTCCATCATTGTGTCTTCATGAAGTTGTCTCGCCAACTATTACTTCTACTACTATGGCTAACGGTTAGCAATAAAGTAAAGTAATTACATGGCGTTTTCTTGACACGCAGGTCATACAATAAATTAAGACAACTCCTATGGCTCCTGCCGGTTGTCATACTCATCGACATGTAAGTCGTGATTCCTATTACAAGAACATGATAAATCTCATACATCACATATATCATTCCTCACATCCTTTTGGCCATATCACATCACATAGCATACCCTGCAAAAACAAGTTAGACGTCCTCTAAGTGTTGTTGCATGTTTTACGTGGCTGCTATGGGATTCTAGCAAGAACGTTTCTTACCTACGCAAAAGCCACAACGTGATTTGCCAATTTCTATTTACCCTTCATAAGGACCCTTTTCATCGAATCTGATCCGACTAAAGTGGGAGAGACAGACACCCGCTAGCCACCTTATGCAACTAGTGCATGTCAGTCGGTGGAACCTGTCTCACGTAAGAGTACGTGTAAGGTCGGTCCGGGACGCTTCATCCCACGATGCCGCCGAATCAAGATAAGACTAGTAACGGCAAGTAAATTGAACAAATCATCGCCCACAACTACTTTGTGTTCTACTCGTGCATAGAATCTACGCATAGACCTGGCTCATGATGCCACTGTTGGGGAACGTAGCAATAATTCAAAATATTCTACGCATCACCAAGATCAATCTATGGACTCATCTAGCAACGAGAGGGAGGAGTGCATCTACATACCCTTGTAGATCGCGAGTGGAAGCGTTCAGGAGAACGGGGTTGATGGAGTCGTACTCGTCGTGATCCAAATCACCGATGATCCTAGCGCCGAACGGACGGCACCTCCGCGTTCATCACACGTACGGAGCATCGACGTCTCCTCCTTCTTGATCCAGCAAGGGGAAAGGAGAGGTTGATGGAGATCCAGCAGTACGACGGCGTGGTGGTGGAAGTAGCGGGATCCCGGCAGGGCTTCGCCAAGCGCAAGCGGGGAGGAAGAGGTGTCACGGGAGGGAGAGGGAGGCGTCAGGGCTTAGATCTTGCTGCCCTCCCTTCCCCCCGCTATATATAGGGCCAAGGGAGAGGGGGGGCGCAGCCTTGGACCTTCCTCCAAGGAAGGGTGCGGCCAGGGAGGAGTCCATCCTCCCCAAGGCACCTCGGAGGTGCCTTCCCCCTTTAGGACTCTCCCTTTCCCTTATCTCTTGGCGCATGGGCCTCTTGGGGCGGGTGCCCTTGGCCCATATAGGCCAAGGCGCACACCCCTACAGCCCATGTGGCCCCCCGGGGCTGGTGGACCCCCGGACCCATTTCGGCACTCCCGGTACAATACCGATAAAGTGCGAAACTTTTCCGGCGACCAAAATAAGACTTCCCATATATAAATCTTTACCTCCGGACCATTCCGGAACTCCTCGTGACGTCCGGGATCTCATCCGGGACTCCGAACAACTTTCGGGTTACCGCATACTAATATCTCTATAACCCTAGCGTCACCGAACCTTAAGTGTGTAGACCCTACGGGTTCGGGAGACATGCAGACATGACCGAGACGACTATCCGGTCAATAACCAACAGCGGGATCTGGATACCCATGTTGGCTCCCACTGTTGGAAATATGCCCTAGAGGCAATAATAAATGGTTATTATTATATTTCTTTGTTCATGGTAATTGTCTATTGTTCATGCTATAATTGTGTTATCCAGAAATCGTAATGCATGTGTGAATATATAGACCACAACGTGTCCCTAGTAAGCCTCTAGTTGACTAGCTCGTTGATCAACAGATAGTCATGGTTTCCTGACTATGGACATTGGATGTCATTGATAACGGGATCACATCATTAGGAGAATGATGTGATGGACAAGACCCAAGCCTAAGCATAGCTCAAAGATCGTGTAGTTCGTTTGCTTGAGCTTTTCCAATGTCAAGTATCTTTTCCTTAGAGCATGAGATCGTGCAACTCCCGGATACCGTAGGAGTACTTTGGGTGTGCCAAACGTCACAACGTAACTGGGTGACTATAAAGGTACACTACGGGTATCTCCGAAAGTGTCTGTTGGGTTGGCACGGATCGAGACTGGGATTTGTCACTCCGTATGACGGAGAGGTATCTCTGGGCCCACTCGGTAATGCATCATCATAAGGAGCTCAATGTGACTAAGGAGTTAGTCACGGGATCATGCATTGAGGTACGAGTAAAGAGACTTGCCGGTAACGAGATTGAACAAGGTATTGGGATACCGACGATCGAATCTCGGGCAAGTAACATACCGATTGACAAAGGGAATTGTATACGGGATTGATTTAATCCTCGACATCGTGGTTCATCCGATGAGATCATCGTGGAACATGTGGGAGCCAACATGGGTATCCAGATCCCGCTGTTGGTTATTGACCGGAGAGGCATCTCGGCCATGTCTGCATGTCTCCCGAACCCGTAGGGTCTACACACTTAAGGTTCGGTGACGCTAGGGTTGTAGAGATATGAGTATGCGGAAACCCGAAAGTTGTTCGGAGTCCCGGATGAGATCCCGGACGTCACGAGGAGTTCCGGAATGGTCCGGAGGTGAAGAATTATATATAGGAAGTCCAGTTTTGGCCACCGGGAAGGTTTCGGGGGTTATCGGTATTGTACCGGGACCACCGGAAGGGTCCCGGGGGTCCACCGGGTGGGGCCACCTATCCCGGAGGGCCCCATGGGCTGAAGTGGGAAGGGAACCAGCCCTTAGAGGGCTGGGGCGCCCCCCATGGGCCTTCCCCCTGCGCCTAGGGTTGGAAACCCTAGGGTGGGGGGGCGCCCCACTTGACTTGGGGGGAAAGCCACCCCCCTTGGCCGCCGCCCCCCCTGTAGATGGGTCTTGGCCGGCGCCCCCCCTCCCAGGGGGCCTATATAAAGGGGGGAGGAAGGGCAGCAACATTACAGCCTTTGGCGCCTCCCTCCTCCCCTGCAACACCTCTCCCTCTCGCAGAAGCTCGGCGAAGCCCTGCCGAGATCCCGCTACATCCACCACCACGCCGTCGTGCTGCTGGATCTCCATCAACCTCTCCTTCCCCCTTGCTGGATCAAGAAGGAGGAGACGTCGCTGCACCGTACGTGTGTTGAACGCGGAGGTGCCATCCGTTCGGCACTCGGTCATCGGTGATTTGGATCACGGCGAGTACGACTCCATCAACCACGTTCATTGGAACGCTTCCGCTCGCGATCTACAAGGGTATGTAGATGCACTCCTTTCCCCTCGTTGCTAGTATACTCCATAGATGGATCTTGGTGATGCGTAGGAATTTTTTTAAAATTCTGCTACGATCCCCAACACCCACATGCTCCTCGATGATCTCATCGGATGAACCATGATGTCAAGGATTCAATCAATCCCGTATACAATTCCCTTTGTCTATCGGTATTTTACTTGGCCGAGATTCGATCGTCGGTATCCCGATACCTTGTTCAATCTCGTTACCGGCAAGTCTCTTTACTCGTTCCATAACACATCATCCCGTGATCAACTCCTTGGTCACATTGTGCACATTATGATGATGTCCTACCGAGTGGGCCCAGAGATACCTCTCCGTTTACACGGAGTGACAAATCCCAGTCTCGATTCGTGCCAACCCAACAGACACTTTCGGAGATACCTGTAGTGCACCTTTATAGCCACCCATTTACGTTGTGACGTTTGGTACACCCAAAGCATTCCTACGGTATCCGGGAGTTGCACAATCTCATGGTCTAAGGAAATGATACTTGACATTAGAAAAGCACTTAGCAAACGAACTACACGATCTTGTGCTAGGCTTAGGATTGGGTCTTGTCCATCACATCATTCTCCTAATGATGTGATCCCGTTATCAACGACATCCAATGTCCATGGTCAGGAAACCGTAACCATCTATTGATCAACGAGCTAGTCAACTAGAGGCTTACTAGGGACATGGTGTTGTCTATGTATCCACACATGTATCTGAGTTTCCTATCAATACAATTTTAGCATGGATAATAAACGATTATCATGAACAAGGAAATATAATAATAACCAATTTATTATTGCCTCTAGGGCATATTTCCAACATCAGCCACACATAGTAACACTATTCTTTTCTGCGCACTTTATCCTCGCGTGCGCACCCGGGATCAAATTCCCAGTCGGTTACTCATCCTCAAATTGTTCCAAGTCAAGCACGCCTAACTTTGAGGTTCTTTTCGGGTGAGCTCCCAGAAAAGAAGGTGCGGCTGTTGATATGAGTATTCTATCATTCCTATTAAGCCGGGGTGTCACACATTTTAGCCTGAGACTTTCAGAAAATCTTATTTCGGGTACTTTTGAGCACATCAAGGTGGGTCCTTCGATCAAGTATGATAGGGCACGCTCAGTCTGGTCATTTTCTTAAGAACAACTATAACTTAGGGAGAAGTCTAAAGAGAAGGCCGGAGGGAGGGGTTGTTGGGGTGGCAGTGGGGTTGGCCCTGTGAGTTGCGAGAGTGGCCCCCAGATGACGCTCTGGTAGATTTACTCCCTAATGTGAATTAAAAGAGATAAGATTGTGTAGGTTTGTACTCACGGCGATACAATTAAACACATTTTATTTTAATGCAAATTTGTGTGTTCTACGTGGCCAGCCATCCAGCCATCCAAATAGCATCCAATTCTTATCTTCCCACGAGTGTTGCCAACATATATGGGCACTGACTTGAAGGAATACCAAAGAAGTTTAGTACGCTAATTAGGGTGGGACCGTCTGCCTTGCTATGGTCGTTTTGGCTATGTGAAAATAATATTGTTTTTAGTGGCAAAATATCTTCTCCTATGTCAATACGTCGTTTTTACCTTATCAGATGGTTAGTGTTTGTTGTGTGCATCTTTATTGTACAGAGGATGGAGATTGTTCATCATGCTTTGTATCCGCTTGATGCTAAATATTAAGTTAATAAAAACTCCCTTTGTCGCCCTTTATCAAAAAATTATGCTACTCTGCGTTTTACTAACCTTATATTGTGACCATTAGGTTTCCTACTCCAAAGATCATGTACTGGCTTTGTTTCTTAGTGATTAATTTGGATGTATGCTAAAAGCTTGTTATGCCAGCTAGTAAAAGCATGAAGAAATTATGACAAGGAATGGTTGTAGCATCGGAATATGTTTCAGCTACCCCTTCTTGGGCATGCGGAAGAATATATTACCTTTTTCTCCGTGCTTGTGCAAATTGAGAACACAAAGTTTATGCTCAAAAATTTAACTCTTGTCATCAGCCAGGCAAAAATAACTTCTGTGAAGGTTGGAAGTTTGAAATTCTAGAGAACAATTCAATTCCGTTGGAATCGAGAAAGATTTTCGTGTTCCATTGGAAGAATTCACACAATTTATACTATCTTCTCCTTTTTATGTGGGCACGGAGAAGAATTTATTACCCTGTTTTAAAAATTGAAGAATGTTCTATTTGAAAGATCTTGAACATTATCCCAATTATTTTTGTTGATCAGTAAGTCGATGACTGTACAAACGGTCCAGAAAAAATCATAATTGACTAATAATTCATAAAAGACAAGAAACGCTCCTTAGATTTTTTTGGGGGGGTCCAATTCAATACACAACGGTGATTTAAATTGTTGCAGTGTCAAAGCTACCATTGAATGCATAGCATGGACATGAGAATTGGATATTCTTTGTTGAAAAGTCTACATTGAATCTCTTTGCTGCAATCCACATCAAACATTTAAACTCCTTGAAGCTTCATTGGAGATTTGTAGTGTTTTGTAAAAACAAGCATATATATTGTAAGCCTCATTATATATTTGACTTCCCATCGAGCTCGGACTAGATCATGACCATTTATCCGTCAATATTAATCCATATCGTAACTTAGCTCTTTCTTTCCCCTCTGGCAAGACTATTAGGGCAAAGCCTCCCTCAATCCCCATTGGCGAGCACATAGATTCACCTCCCCTCTGCCTGCTGCTCCTGTGGCTGATGGAGGGGAGGAGAATCCTGGAGCCTTGGCTCCGGCTAGTAGATGGGTTAGGATTTTAGTCCTCGCAAGGATGACGCTCGGACAGATGGCGATACTAGTCAGTCTTCCGGGCTCCAAGCCTCCCCAAGTTCGTCCATATGGATGGGTTAGAAGGAGCTCCGACATAGATCCCTGCCAGCTCCCCGGGTCAGCAAGGTTCGGATTTCTTGCAGGGCGTATGCAACGGTGCCAGGTTCTTCTAATCGATTCAAGAGTTCAAGAGCTGCGGCTTCGGGGCGCGGCCCCTTAGAGGCACATGCATGAAGACTTTTCGGCTGTCACCGACAAGGTCAGTTCAGCTCTGGTTTGGAAGCGGCGATAGTGTGGCGCGTCAGTAACTCATTCTGGTGGTGGGAGTGGTCGTTCGGTGGTGCAGGGGTCTTTATGTAATTTGTATTATGTTTGGGTGCTTTGTACTTCCGGTGAACCTTTATAATAGATCTGAGTCCTTTTCGAAAAAATAAATAGATCCACACCATAACTTATAACAGTGTTATATGCACTGTTTCACTATATCAAAGCTAACCTACTAGCATAAATCAACCCATGTTCATGAAAATTGACAACACCAAATTTGTGCCTAAAACTCAGCTCTTATCATCATCCTAACAAATTTAACTTGCATTAAGTTTGGAAATTTAGAGAACGATTCAAATTACATTGGCGTCGAAAAAGGGTTGTTGCATTCTAATGGAAAATTCCTGCAATTCATATCATCTAGCCGTTTACCTTTTTGGTCATGCAAATTGACAACACCAAGTTTATGCCCAAAAATTCAATGCTTGTCATTAGCCTGGCGAAAATAACTTCTGTGAAGGCAATAAGTTCACTCACTGGTACGCGTCGGTGCTATACAAACGGTTTTTAACCCCTTTCCGCGATGGCATTGGGGACCGTCGCCAAGTGAGTGTGTGCGATAGGGTGTCCTTCCCACACAACCCAGAAACCGTCGGGATATGGAGCAGTGATCCAGAGGCCTTCCAAAGTGTAATCGTGTGCGATGCATCACACACTAAATTCTTTCGCACGTGTGGTATCGGTGATTAAGAGTTTCTAATGCCGCAGTGAAACCATACGGTCTGTCATAACGAACCGTTTGGGAAACAGTATGTAAGCCACACGGGCCAACATATGAACTGTGTGCGATTTGTGCCCCATCGCACACAAGTTTTCTGCGTAACCCGTCTGCCATGCTAGACTCCATCGCACACGTTTGCCAACAATTACCGTCTGCGATAATGTTCTATCACAAACGGTTCAGGATCCCCTTCGCACACATACAAGTGTTGTAGACCGTTTGTGATTTGTTGGGTATCACCGACGGTTGCCGCAAGAGTGACGTGTGCTTTTCGTTTGGGATCCCACACGTTTCCCGAAAAAATTACGACTGGGATTGTATTTTGCATTCGGCACGGTTTACTCCCAGTTCGCGTGTGCGATAACGCGATATCAAACGGTTCCGGACACCCTACGCACACGTAGTAGCACTGCAAATCGTTTGCGATCTGCTGTGTATCACCGACGGTTCCGCTACGATTGACGTGTGCTTTCCGATGTGGATCGCACACACTCATTTAGTTGAACCGTGTGTGGAGCAATTGCCAGGTTAAAAGAAAAATATCCCATTTTGAACCGGCACGCAAAAAGAAAATTCGCCACAATATTCAATTGAACAAATAAACAAAAATATCCCATTTTGAATCGGCACACAAAAAGCAAATTCGCCACAGTATTCAATTGAACAAATAGTTTCCGCAGGAAGAACATTCATTAGATTTCGCAACAATTGCAATTGAACATATGGTAGCTAAATTCCAATGATTTGTCCACACATATATGCATTACATAATTAATCATAGTGTATGAAATACGAAGACCTCATCAGATGGAAAACAATGGATCCATGTGTTATATGTTTAGCGGCTAATTCTTACTCAATGTTTCAGGAGAACGCATGCTGAAATCTTCATTATCACCAGTGGGATTGATGTAGTGATCCAGGAAGAAGTCGCTGATAAATCTACGAACCATCAGCAATTCACTAGCCGGGAGCGGTTCAGGGGTCCTCGGTTTTAAGATGAGCTGCAGTATTTTTAAGATCAGAATGTGCCATATGAGTGGAGTAGAAGATATTAATTAAGATAGACTTACTGGTACTAATTCACGAGGATCGTCACAACACTACTGCAGGATGGTCCAAACACGACACTACGATCAGAGACCCTTCGAGAAACTGTGTGCGATGCCATATTTGCAAACGTTGCTGTATGAAAACCGTCAGAAATGTGTAAAAAGTTTGCGATGACAGATGCATCAAACACGGTTCAGGTTTTAGTTGCGTGTGCGGTGAAGGGCATACGGTTCAGTTCACTGAATTGTTTGCGATGAGGAGGAACAAAAGAAACGGGCAGCCAGATGGAGGCGTGTGCGATACACAGCATATGTTTCACTCGGATGAACTGTTTGTGATTTGGCAACACAATGGAAACGGTTCAACTGAACAAGATGTGTGTGATACGCGGCAAACAGGTCCGTAATCTGAAATGTGTGCGAAGACCAATAATAACACAGACGATTGCTGCTAATAAGCCGTGTGAATTGCTCTGTCTACACTAGAATAACATGTATGTATATATTCATGAGAGAGGTGGGTCTATTCTAACAACACCCCTTAAGACCTTATTCTAACAACACCGGCCTTATTCTGCTAACACTTCCGCACTGCGAAGACCCACGAACCGAACCCCTCCCCCACTTAATCCACCTTCTACCGGTCAACCCCCACCTCTCTCGCACGATTCCCCCACCCCACCCCACTGCCTCCTCCCACTCCCAGCCAGTGCACCTCCCATCCCCACCCACGATCCACCTTCTTCCTACTCCTCCTCCCGCCCGGCGCCGCCCCACCTACTCCTCCTCCCGCCCGACGCCGCCCCGCTTACTCCTCTCGCCCGGCGCTGCCCCGCGACTTCCCGTCGCCGGATCCAGGTCGCGACGGCCAATCGAGGCCACGCCAGTGCCGAATCCAAGGTGCGGCGAGCCCCTCGCAACGCCCCGGCGCCAGATCCAGGCCGGGTTGACCCGCCCCCGGAGACAGGCTGCGACGGCCCCCTGCGTCGTCCTGGTGCGACATGCAGGAGGAGGGGTGCTTCACATCTCGACCTCCGACGCGGCCCCGCGGCCTCCTCCCCAACTCACGTTTGACTAGTGGCAGTGCGACGCGTGCGCCTGTGCAGTCCGCGCCTCGTGGGCGGCAGCTCGCAAGAACCCACTCCGGCCACCACGAGCCCTGGCACAACCATCAGCACCCTCTCGCCGGCCATCTGCTCGAGCACCTCGGGCGTCAGAGGCGCGCCTGGACCCGCCAAGGCTTTCTTCTCCAGCTTGCCCTGTTGCAGTGCGGCCAGATGCGACACACAGTCTAGCACTCCACCACTTGCAGATCGGCTCACCGGCGTGCACGGGATCGTGCTCAACTACATCACCGCCCCCCTATTTTGTGGTTCGTCTCATGAGGCAGTGTACTTCGGTAGGATCCGTTCTGCATATATTTCTAGCAGTGCACTGAAGTTCACTTTACTACAGCCCACATCTCCAGAGAGGGCAGCTCGCGGCTCGCCGGCATGCAGTTCCGGCAGCTGTTATTTGCAGGATTATTTCCCTGAGCTAGCATTTTCCGGTGAGCATGTGCAGTACGATGGCGGGTGTTTGCAGTGCGGACGGTGAGCATGTGTAGTGCGATAGTGGGTGCCTGCAGTGCGGACGGTGAGAACATGTAGTACGATGGCCTCCTCTGCAGTCCAGCGACCATCGCCGTGCAGCTCGGCCACGCAAGTGATGTGGTACACTTGCAAAATATTGCAGTTTTTGCTTGCAGGTAGTGTACGCTGCTCCGGGTGAGCTCGCCTCCTTGCAGTCCGTCGGCGCGTCCGTGCAGTGCGGCCCGTGCATGTGTGCATTCCGTGGTGCGTGGGAAGCAGCTCGCAAAAGGTCTCATGGAGTTATTTTGCCCCCTGTGCAGCTCAGTTGCCGCCTCCATGCAGTTCGGTTGACTCACTGATGCAGTAGGTCACCGGTGTGTGCGTGCAGGTCAGTGTGAGCGGGCGTGCAGATCAGTTCTGCCGGGCGGCACTGCGCCATGGTAGTTTAGTGTGTCTGTGTGTTTTTTTTCATATTATTTTGGCCATGTGAATGAATTCTTGTATGTAATGTATATGTTGGGAGTATTCAGTTCACCTGAAAACAAACGCAAGATTTTTGTAAAAACTATTGCAGTACACTTACAAAGACGCCATAGAAAAAAATGTTAATTCACTCTATCGTGTTCATGAACAGAAACCAAAACATCTTGATGAGGTTCACTTCTTATTAGATGTAGTTCCCTCGTTCAGTTCCTGCGGCCCACTTGTTAGAAAAAAAAAGGCAAAAGAAAACAATTTTTTATAAAAAGACAAAAGAAATCAAGAAGCTAGTTTGCATGTGTGATGCAGTGCGGTTTTCAGTCCGAAGTAGTGCATTCTTTTGTCTGATGCAGTGCACACGTCGATTTTGGTGTCGCGAAAAACAGTGTCCGCATTTCGGTAAAATCAAAACTGCTCTTAAATCGTAAGAAATTAGAGAGAGTGTTCTACATGAAAAAGATGCGCCTCGTTGATATCTTTCCGACGGTGTATATTTGAATCATTCCGATGAGTGGTTTGAAAAAATTCGCGAAAAACGTCTGCTGCCTCTCGTCGTCAGCTGCACGATTTTCAAAAATTAACTTAAAACCGTAAGGAATTTCAAAAACTTTTCAACATATGAAAGTTGCGTCTCGTCCGTAGCTTTGCAACGCTATATTACATGCCTCGTTTCGACAAACGTTTAGAAAAGTGGAGCGAAAACAGTACCGAAAATTTGAAAAAATTCGAAAAAAGAATTCCACGATTTAGTAAATTTGAAACTGCTCTTAAACCGTAACGAATTAGAAAGAATAATACATATGAAAAAGATGTGCCTCGATGATATCTTTTCAATGGTGTATCATTTGCATCATTCCGACGAGCAGTTTAGAAAAAATCGCGAAAAAACGCTCGCTGCCACTCGTCATGGGCCGCACGATTTTCAAAACTGCTCTTAAACCGCGAGGAATCTCGAAATGTGTTCAACATGACGAAGTAGCACCTAATCCATATCTTTTCAAGGGTATATTACACGCCTCGTTCCGACAGACGGTTAAAAAACTAGAGCAAAGAAAGGTACCAAAAAAACACAGCGTTCAGTTTTTTGCGACGAGAAGTTCACTCGCGTGAGTACTGCAGCACACTTGGTTGAAACAATGACGTGCACTTGCATTGAGCGTGCAGTGCAGAAGTGTTATCAGAATAGTTATTCTGCTAATATTAGCAGAATAGACGGGCTGTATATATATATATATATATATATATATATATATATATAACTGAAATAAACATCCAATTACATAAGTGACTATACAGATCATTCGCACACACCTCAATAAACAATTGCATGCAATCTAAAGTAGGAAAATGATCGTCTAGTCATCTACTTCTTACGACGTTCCCGCCACTGCTATTTGGCTCGATCCCTCGTCTGGGTCAGGAAGAAGATAGTTCCTCATGTCAACGATCCGCCTGTACATCTCTTAGCTTGTGTACGCGTCCATGGCCGCGTACTTGACATGTTGTTCATCCAGTCTCTTATGCCACACACTGTGCCAGGCGTTCTTGTCCTTATTGCTCTCTTGCTTCATCTTCGCGTAGTAGGGGTCGATGATGGCCGAGGCGAGGTCAACTAGGGAGTTCAGTTTGCTTTTGTCGGTGCCACAGACCTTGTAGTGGTGCTGGATGTTGACAAGATTCGGGCATTTCAAGTCCGAAACCTTGAGCGCTTTTAGATCGTTGGTGGTTTCCACCGTATCGAAACTGTAGTCGGAGCTCTTGATAAACCTGGAGAAACGCTCGCAAGGCCTTGTGGCAAGGTGGAAGTGGTAGACGAGGACGTCATGTCGCACGCACAACTGGGCGACGACAACCTTCTGATTGTGCCCAGCACGACCGATGGTGTACTCGAGGTCGAAGCCGACCACTCGGTACTTGTCCTCGGCAAGGAACTTCTCCATAGTTTGGATGGAGCTCTCCACCGAGATCGGATCGTTCGTGTACACCACCGAGAGGGCCTTCCCCCTCACGTGGGTGTCCACTACGTGATGCGTGGTGAACTGGCCGCCGTTGTCGTCGTCGGCCGCCGGGAGCGCCATTCGAGCCACGGGGAGCGCCATTGGAACCGTTGGATGTCCTCTCTATATGTGTCCTCGTGGGTGTGCTTATTGTGACATCTGAGACGAGAGATGAAGGTAAATGGCCGCAGGAATAAAAGGGGGTCGGGCGGCGTGGATTCTCGGCGCGTCCGCATGGCAGTTTTTGCATCGGGTAACTGCATCGTCGCGCCGCGCCCGGCGCAACCGCTTGCACACGAACGTGCGTGATCGTGCGCCGGCCCAAAACACTGGCAGTGCGCGTGGAGGGGCGAGGGCAGAGCACCCGGAGGGACGCGAGAGCAGAGCGCGCGCGGTGGGACGCTAGTAGAGCGTGCCGCGGCCGCCTGAACCGCAAGCAACCACACACATGGAGCAGTTGAACATGCAGCAAATGGTCGCCTCCAAGCCGGCCGACAGTTGCGTCACTGCGTAGAGAGCGGCCGTGTTGTACCACCTCCGTCTAGTCTATAGTCTCCTTTATATTCCGTGCCATACTTTGCCCTCAAATTTAACCAACAAAATGTTAACGCATGTTTTAAAAATTATATAATTGGAAACTATGTTCAAATACAAATCCAACTATATAATCTTTGGCGACATGCATTCGTATTTTATTAGTTAAATCATACTTAATAACCAGGACGGTCGTATAGTCGGTAATTAAATCACAAACGTTTTTTTATTAACCGTATGTGTACGTGGCCTTTCGTCCTCCTCTCGCACGTCTTGTCACCCCACTGCCGCAGACGGCTTACAGCGCAAGCTTGCACAACATGCGGGCACGTTGTTTTTGTCAAACGGTGGCGCCAATGAATCGTCGGTGAGCCCGTTCCCGCGTAACATCGCAGGTTCCCGCGCAAGCTTACCGCCCGACTCGGTGAAATCCCCCAAAATCCCAATGCTTACCGGCCTGCTATAAAAACCCTCATGGCTAGCGAGTCCTGCGTCGCATTTTACCCTCCATCCCTGTAGCTTATCTTGTCTGCTTCTCCCACATTCGCAAATGGCACCGGTCCGTCATTGTCGCTCAACCACTCCGTTGTCATCAAAGGACAGCTCCAGCTGGGAGGATACACCGCGGTGGCGGCGCAGTCCCCGGCATAGTCTAGTGCGCGTGGCGTCCCTGTTGGGTGTGCGCGGAACACCCACCACACGCTCTGCCGTCGGTGCCCATCGGTAGCTGTTGCTGGCCGTTGTTGTCGCCACAACACCGTCGAAAGCCAGGGCCATCGCCCGCTCCGCCGCCGCGGCCCAAAGGCGGGAGATGGCCATGGCCACCACCCCACTGCCGGCCACTGTGGCCATCACCCGCTCCGCCACCGCGGCCCGAAGGTGGGAGGTGGTTATCGTGGCCGCCATCCCGTCATCGGCCGCCGTGGCCGCTAGCCCACCGTCGATCGCCGGGGTCATCACCCTCTCCGCCACCGCCGCCCAAAGGCGGGAGGCGGAGGTGGATGCCCGCACGTGCGACAGCGACCTTGCGCGCTACACCGAGTTCCTGCGGGAGGAGGAGGAGCGCCTCGTTGAGCACGCAAAGAGCCTTACCGCCGCAGTGGCAGCGGCACACGCCGCCTCTGAGGTGAGGAATCAGGAGATCTACAAGGAGAACCACCGGTTCGAGAGGGGTCGTCTGGAGCGGCAGAGGGCGTTCGAGGCGAGCGTCGCTGAAGCTGCATTACCGGCAGGCACCGCATTGCGGTTGCCCAGCTCGTCGGTAGGCTCCTCCTCCTCCGCGTCTTACTGAGCGCGCTCGGCAGAGGAGAGGCAGCCGGAAGTAGTACAAAGCCCCTCCGCAGTAGTAGTGGTAGTATTTAGGGGCTATTTCGTTGAGTTCATCTGACTATAGATGTGGTCGAACTGTACAACGTACTTAAAATTAGCTAGTATATATAGTTGAACTAGCTATTTCAGTACGTGGTTGACAACAATTGGGGAAAAAATTGGTCGGTTCAGCTGTCGAGTTGAACTGTTTGTATAAATTAAGAACGACTGCTTAATCTATGAATGAAATCTATGCTTAATTACGGAATTTTAGTTGCAAAAATTGGATACTGCTAGTGATTTTTAGCTTCATATTTTGACAAATCGCAGTGTTACAAGGATTGACAAATCTTACCAAATTGTTTGTACGTGGTTCCACACGGGTCATCCAAAACAACCGTTTGCGTTGAAGCGATGCACAAATCCTGCGCTGCTCTCACTTTGCATATGGTTGTTCTATCTAAAACGTTTGCGATCAAGAGCTGGAGAAACCCTGCTCGACACATTTTCTCTTGGCTTCCTGGGGAAGCTGTCAATTTGCATACGGGTGTTCTAACTAAAACGTTTGCGATGAGTGTTTTATATTTAAAAAGCGAATTAAACTGCGGCTTGGGCGCCATTAATGGAGAGGATGCGAGCAAGGCGGGCGACAATTGAAGTCGAAGGGCTCGCTTCCCAGTGAGCCTGCACAGCGTACAGCTCGCACGCTTCCCGGTGAGCCTGCGCACTCAAGGACATCTTGCACGCCTCTCGGTCAGCCTGCACACCGGATGGCACTCGCACGCCTCCCATTCAGTCAAGGTCAAGCAGCTGTCCGCACCGCACCTCCTACAGCCATTAAAACCAACACACGTGGCGTCACGTGAATGGTTAACAGAATTTTGGATTTACTAGAATTTAAAAACCAGGCATCTCAATGTTTTGCCGGCAATCAACGGTGCCCTGGTGTTTGAAATTCATTCCCATTTCTTGCATGGGACCTAAGCATGCACCCAAGGACACATATTTGATTTTTCAACCAATTTATATGCACTGGAGCATGTGCATGTAGTTCAAATTGGAATTATGGACATAAATGCGTTGAACACTCAGTTAATGCATAAAATGTCCAAACGAACCCCGAAAAATCACACAGCACTCCTGTTGTTCTATGTTGACACGAGAAAAAAATTGAAAGCAATAAGAGGCAATGGATATCGTTTCGTCCACAAAGGTGGGACGTTCCCTACCGAAAACCATCATGCTTGTTATGAGAAGCTCCGGTTTGTGAGAAAAATATACCCAAACCTGCCCCAAATGGGACAAAAATTGTACCATGGCATGTTGATGCCGCTCCATGATAGCATGCCAAGTTTCATGAATTTCAGACGAGATTTGGATTTACTAGAATTTAAAAACCATGCATCTCAATGTTTTGCCGGCAATCAACGGTGCCCCGGTGTTTGAAATTCATTCCCATTTCTTGCATGGGACCTAAGCATGCACCCAAGGACACATATTTGATTTTTTAACCAAATTATATGCACTGGAGCATGTGCATGTAGTTCAAATTTGAATTATGCACATAAAATGCATTGAAAACTCAGTTAATGCATAGAAATGTCCAAACGAACCCCAAAAAATCACAAAAAATCACACAACACTCCTGTTGTTCTATGTTGACCCGAGAAAAAAAATTGAAAGCAATAAGAGGCAATGGATATCGTTTCGTTCACAAAGGTGGGACGTTCCCTACCGAAAACCATCATGCTTGTTGTGAGAAGCTCTGGTTTGTGAGAAGCATATACCCAAACCTGCACCAAATGGGACAAAATTTGTACCACGGCATGTGGATACCGCTCCATCATAGCATGCCAAGTTTCATGAATTTCAGACGAGTTTTGGATTTACTAGAATTTGAAAACCAGGCATCTCAATGTTTTGCCGGCAATCAACGGTGCCCTGGTGTTTGAAATTCATTCCCATTTCTTGCATGGGACCTAAGCATGCACCCAAGGACACAAACTTGATTTTTCAACCAATCTATATGCACTGGAGCATGCGCATGTAGTTCAAATTTGAATTATGCACATAAAATGCATTGAAAACTCAGTTAATGCATAGAAAACTCCAAACGTACCCCGAAAAATCACAAAAAATCACACAACACTCCTGTTGTTCTATGTTGACATGATAAAAAATTTGAAAGCAATAAGTGGCAATGGATATCGTTTCGTCCACAAAGGTGGGACGTTCCCTACCGAAAACCATCAAGGTTGTTGTGAGAAGCTCCGGTTTGTGAGAAGCATATTCCCAAACCTGCCCCAAATGGGACAAAATTTGTACCACGACATGTTGATGCCGCTCCATGATAGCATGCCAAGTTTCATGAATTTCAGACGAGTTTTGGATTTACTAAAATTTAAAAACCAGACATCTCAATGTTATGCCAGCAATCAACGGTGCCCCGGTGTTTGAAATTCATTCCCATTTCTTGCATGGGACCTAAGCATGCACGCAAGGACACAGATTTGATTTTTCAACCAATTTATATGCACTGGAGCATGTGCATGTAGTTCAAATTTGAATTGTTCACCTGAAATGGCTAGAAAACCAATTTAATGTATAAAATGTTCAAACGAACCCTGAATAATTCCAATTCTTTTACGACACACATATGGTTGCATGTTCACTCCAGATAAAAGGTCTAGCAATTCAAACACCGTCCATTGCCGCTGTGACTCCATTATGTAATTCAAATCAAGATGAAAAATCATGTAGATCGCACACAGTTTATTATCAGCAACCGTGTGAGATGTAGTACAAAATATCTTGGAGCACCGTCGGTGTATAGTACGCCTATGTCTTACGCGAGAAGGTGCGTCGTCTATAGTCCACAGCCGGCGTCTCAAGCACACTAGCTCGCTCCCCAAATATCATTTCACTGTTCAATCGTCGCCGGTGAAAGATGGGCACGTGGACCCGCGTCGTGAGGGCAACTTCGGTGGCCCACTCCGGCGAGAGCGCGGCCGCAGCCGCCATGCGCGTGCTAACAAGGTGCATGAGCCCGGCCGCAATTTGCGACCGGGCGGCAAAGGCAGCCCAAACGGTCGTTGTTGCTTCTCAGGTGGCGGCAGCAACATCTGCCTCGGGGATAGCAACTGGCGAGAGCGGCACAGCAGCTGTCCGTTCCGCAGTAGTGGCCTTAGCCCTGACGGAGGCTACCCACGACCATGTCGAGGCCGCCCACGCCCAGCTCCTGGCGGTCACCGCACAAATCAAACGAAGCTTCTCCAACAACGGTCGGCAACCCACGACCGAAGAGCTGGCAATCGCCGAGAGCGTTCGAGCAGCCGTCCTTTCCTCCGCCGCATACCTTGCGACGACGGAGCCCGTCCAAGCCCAGATCGCGTCCGCCCACGCCCAGCTCGTGGCGGCCTTTTCCAAAGAGATGGCGGACGCGGATGGCGAGATGCTTGCCGAGTATGGTGCGATGGATGCCATGGAGCCCCTTCCCCAGGAGACCGTCGGGCGCGAGCTGGACATGGAGGCGGCGGCGGAGATCGACGAGCACCAGCTGTAGTAGTACTCTATGTTTTTTTAATTAAGAGCGCCGGTCTTTAATTTGTTAGAGTAATGTTTAGGTCAGCTAGCTCTGTTTAATTGCAGAACTTGCTCGATTAAGAAGTGTGGGTGTGTTGTAGTCTCCTTTGTGTACCCAAATTATGCAATAATGTGGATAACCACTGTAACCATGGAAATTCGAACCAAAACTTTTGACGTTCAAACTCATCACACACGGGTTAAGCTATCTGAATCGTTTGTGATGTCCACATATCATACACAGTTCTGAATAAGGGACCGTGTCTGATGACACTTTGCGCGCCAGTTTTTTGGCTGAAGCGATTCCAAATTTTCGGCTTCCGCGGAAATATCTACCTCCCCGCCCCCTCCCCCTTACGAAAAGCCACATTTCCCCTCTTTCTGCCTTCCTTTCCAAGTTGAAACCTTCACTCCTTGCTTGCAGCGCCGCCGCCTCCTCACCAGCGACCCTCCTTCACGCTGCTCGGCCTCCTCTATCCAGGCAGGTAATCCACACCCGACACCCATCCTCCTCCTCCTTCCACATCCCACATGCCCCGACCGCCGGCGCGAGCGCGACACCTTCCACCAAAATTACCGACCCCTCCACCAAATAAGCGCTGGCCTAAGCCATGGTGCACGCAGTATAGCCAGGACCTCAAGGAGCATTTGGCAGCGGAGAAGCAAATCGCGGCCACACGCGCGGATGAGGTCGCGATGGCTGCCATTCGTGCCGACCCCCAGATCTTGGAGGAGCACCTTGCGAATTGCTAGCTACGCCGGTTAAGCATGCTCGGTTTACCCGTTGCGTGTGCTGCTCCTGCCTTTCCTTCACAAAATCTAGTGAATTGTGCTATCTAATTTCACCATGAAATCTGTTGCTCTAGTGTATATGTTCTATATGTCGTGCAGTGTGGTGCTCACTTATTAACTGTTTTGTTAATTAGTTGTCGTCTTCAATTAACTGTTTGGTTCAATTCTGCAAATGTGATGTTCAATTCTTCAGGCTGCAATTTTGTATTGTCTTCCATGTGAGAAATAAATCAAAATTATCTTTACAAAATTGTGGGTGCATTTTGTTATTGTATACCATGTGAGGAATAAATTGAATTTTGCTGTAGTAAATACATGAGAAACAAATACAATTGCTACAATTGGCTGTAGTTAACTGTTTGGTTAACTCTCTGATCTTCTATTAGGAGTATGTTATGTTGTGCAATGTGGTGCTCATTTAATGTTTGGTTCATTTGTTGTGGTGTTTAGTTAACTGCTTGGTTCAATGTTATATTCTGCAATCTGGTGCTCAGTTAATGTTTGGTTCATTTATTGTGGTGTTTAGTTAACTGCTTGGTTCAATTCTGCAATGCGATGTCCAATTGTCGTGGGTAGAATTTTGTATTGTTGTGCATGTGAGGAATAAATCGAATTTGGCTGCACTTAATACATGAGAAACATATACAAGTGCTATATTTCCTAGTTCTTAATCATGCTTGGTTTGGGTAAATGGGTTGTCCGTGTGGCTTCAATTAATCTAATGAATATGCAATGTGCTTGTTTTTCATCAACATATTTTACTGATAGCATGTGAACCCTTACTTAACCTGATGACTAACTACCTTATATGTGTTGCAGTGAAACAATGGGAAGCACTGAGGTTTACAATCGAGGTTAGCACGTCCAAGGTCCATTGTCTAATAGCACATTATTGTGCAATTGCAGGAACCATTCTAATATTTTGGTTTTTAACAATTTGGTCTTGCACATGTAGGTCCTGCTGTCAGAGGTTTTGACCCACTGTTCGACCCTTTTTGCATATGGGGAAATGAGTTGTCCATGAATATCAATCAAATCAAGAAACTCAGAAAGATTGTTAGGGTAAAGAAATTAGCGACAAAAAACAACAAAATCTTTGTCTGCACAATGAAGAAGACATCAGTTCACTACAAGATGGTACTAACTATTATACCTTGCCTTTTTTATTCCTTTGCCCCATTTCCAATATAGAGAAGATATTTATGCACATCCTTGTTTTCAGGCCTTTCCAAAGCAGTTCACTGATAATTACCTCTCAAACCACCTCTATGGTCAGGAGGCGAGGAAGGTTTTCATACAACACCCACGGTTCAATATTGAAGTGTTCCTGAAGAGGTCGAAGGACGGACGGTCAATCATCCACGGGCACTGGCCTAAAGTTGCAAGGACCTTCAACATGAATGAAGGCTCAATATTCGCCTTCTGGTTCAGCAGTTTTCCATATGAGATGCATTTGTCTATATACCGTCTATAATGCTGATTTTGAAAGGTTCTACATGTTGCATGTGGAACTTGCTGCTGGTGCAGTTGTGTAATGGGGTAGCTGAGTGCTGAAGCCATATCATGTTGTACTCTAATGTATTTCAATTATGAAATTCTGCTTCCTTAATATGGAAATGAAATATATTGTGTGCTTAATATGAATGTCAATTAGATTAATAAATGGATTATTAATAATAGGCCAATTAGCCTGCTAATTGGGTTTTGATATTGCAAACGGTTGTTGAAAAAATACCGTGGGCGATGACCTCAGGCAACACACACAGTTTCTAGGAATAAACCGTGTTGGATCAATGAACAATCACACACGACTTTCTCTTGAAAACTGTTTGCGTTAGGCTACCTTGCGCAAACGTTTACCACATAAAAAATGTGTGTCATGGACAGCCTTTACCACAGAGTTTCTTCTACGGACCGTGTGTGCTACATTCAATAACGCAAACGATTTAACGGGAACAATTGTGTGTGATGTACCTATGAACGAAAACGTTTTCCTTGAAGCGACTGTGTGGGATGTGCATACAAGCGGAAACGTTTAGTGGGGACTGACTGTGTGGGATGTACTTGCGACCGGAAACAATTTCGCCGTATAATTGTATTTTTTAGCTCTACTATACGTATTTCCATATTTGAATGCTCGCCGATCGCACACGACCTCATTTTGCCGAACATCTGTGCCAGGAGGGCATATCCCCGACGGTTTCTGGGTCGTGTGGGAAGGACCCCCCTATCGCCCACACTCACTTGGCGACGGTTCCAAATGCCGTTGCGGAAAGGGGTAAAAAAACCGTTTGTTTAGGACCGACGCGCACCAGTGCAACTATCAGCAAATTTGCAGATCGAGATCATGTGTGTGCAAACATAGTATCCACAAAGGTTGGTCCTTGTTTCTTGCTGAGGACACTGAAAATTTTTGTACAAAATTAGTCATGTATTTGTCCTGTTAGGAACAACCTAACCGGTGTTAGATGTATTATTTTTCTTTGGAAAAAATAGAAAGAGGTTTATTTAGAAGCTTGAACATTTGACTAGCGTAAGGAAAGGTATTTGCAAACTGTTGGATAAATTTTCTGAAAATAATGGATTTAGGTGTGTCACCGGAGAAACGATCTCGTGCTGCAGAGGTAGTTCCGTCTTGAACAGGTTCCCTGGTTTACTTTTCCACAATGCGAGCACATTACAAATGATGATGAATTTTGACAACATCAATTATTGAATCAGATATGAATACAAATTAATTTCAACATCATAGAATTCAATACCTATCCAAGAATTGCTGAACATGCGTCAGATCATGAGCGTTTGTTGACTCTCTGAGAGAATCGATGTAGTAAACTGTGTTCTTGTTTGGAACAATGAATACCAATATCTAGTGAATGCTACATATTAAGAAAGCCATGGACTTACGAATGATGTCAAAATCTGAAAGACAATCAGTGTATGTGTGGTTGTTTACTTGACTTACCGTTCATGATATGGCCAGAGAAATGATTCTGCATGGGACGTGTTTTCGAAGATACGGACGACCGTATTAACGGCCCAGTCCCGTCGGTCCTTACCATCTAATGTTGTGCCATTTACTAATGCAAGATCTATGAAATACACAATCTCCCTTTTTCTTCTCTGCGCGTTCAATCCCCTAAGAGGAATAAAATGCGGTTAGCTGTTTATCATTTACAGCCTTGTATGGAGAAGTTGATCAGAGTTTGTTAAGTACTTAGAAAATTAGGCATCTAATAAGAGTGGCATCAAGCACATTGAAGTTGAAGAAGAGATGCAAGTCCTCGAAACTCACATTGATGGAACCAGCATCGTTTCAGAAATGGTCTGTATTGTAGTGGACTAGCAAAGCATGATGACCTGCTGACATTTGCTCCATGCAATATTCATGTAACTCGCGGCAACTAGAGCTGCACTCATCAAAGTATTCGCCAACAAGACATGGTTGGCCATGGACGTAATTGCGTGCTTCAAGTACGTCTGCTTTACTTTTAGCAATCAACAATTCTACTTCTTCATCACCTATGGCGTTAGAAATAATATTACTCCCCGATTCGAACAAGTGATACGTCTCCAACGTATCTATAATTTTTTATTGTTCCATGCTATATTATATTCTGTTTTTGGACATTATTGGGCTTTGTTATACACTTTTATATTATTTTTGGGACTAACCTACTAACCGGAGGCCCAGCCCAGAATTGCTGTTTTTTGCCTATTTCAGAGTTTCACAGAAAAAGAATATCAAACGGAGTCCAAACGGAATGAAACCTTCGGGAACGTGATTTTCGGAACGAACGTGATCCAGAGGACTTGGACCCTACGTCAAGACATCAACCAGGAAGGCACGGGGTAGGGGGGCGCGCCCTCCACCCTCGTGGGCCCCACGTTGATCCACCGACGTACTTCTTCCTCCTATATATACCTACGTACCGCCAAACTACCAGATACGGAGCCAAAAACCTAATTCCACCGCCGCAACCTTCTGTACCCGTGAGATCCCATCTTGGGGCCTTTTTCGGAGCTCCGCCGGAGGGCGCATCGATCACGGAGGGCTTCTACATCAACACCATAGCCTCTCCGATGATGTGTGAGTGGTTTACCTCACACCTTCGGGTCCATAGTTATTAGCTAGATGGCTTCTTCTCTCTTTTTGGATCTCAATACAATGTTCTCCCCCTCTCTCGTGGAGATCTATTCGATGTAATCTTCTTTTTGCGGTGTGTTTGTTGAGACCGATGAATTGTGGGTTTATGATAAAGTTTATCTATGAACAATATTTGAATCTTCTCTGAATTCTTTAATGTATGATTGGTTATCTTTGCAAGTCTCTTCGAATTATCAACTTGGTTTGGCCTACTAGATTGATCTTTCTTGCAATGGGAGAAGTCCTTAGCTTTGGGTTCAATCTTGCGGTGCTCGATCCCAGTGACAGTAGGGGAAACGGCACGTATTGTATTGTTGCCATCGAGGATAACAAGATGGGGTTTACATCATATTGCATGAGTTTATCCCTCTATATGTCATCTTACTTAAAGCGTTACTCTGTTCTTTTGAACTTAATACTCTAGATGCATGCTGGATAGCGGTCGATGTGTGGAGTAATAGTAGTAGATGCAGGCAGGAGTCGGTCTACTTGTCTCGGACGTGATGCCTATATACATGATCATTCCTGGATATTCTCATAACTATGCTCAATTTTGTCAATTGCTCAACAGTAATTTGTTCATCCATCATAATACTTATGCTCTTGAGAGAAGCCACTAGTGAAATCTATGGCCCCCGGGTCTATTCTCCATCATATTAATCTTCCAACACTTAGCTATTTTCATTGCCTTTTATTTTACTTTGCATCTTTATCATAAAAATACCAAAAATATTATCTTATCATATCTATCAGATCTCACTGTCGTAAGTGACCGTGAAGGGATTGACAACCCCTTTATTGCGTTGGTTGCGAGGATTTTATTTGTTTGTGTAGGTGCGAGGGACTCGTGCGTGGCCTCCTACTGGATTGATACCTTGGTTCTCAAAAACTGAGGAAAATACTTACACTACTTTGCTGCATCACCCTTTCCTCTTCAAGGGAAAACCAACGCAGTGCTCAAGAGGTAGCAAGAAGGATTTCTGGCGTCGTTGCCGGGGAGTCTACGCGAAAGTCAACATACCAAGTACCCATCACAAACTCTTATCTCCCGCATTACATTATTTGCCATTTGCCTCTCGTTTTCCTCTCCCCCACTTCACCCTTGCCGTTTTATTCGGCCCCTCTCTTTTCCATTTGCCTCCCTCTTTCTTTTTGCTCCTCGCACTTTCTGCCGTTATGTCTGAAATTGGGGAAACTATTGTCGATATGGACAATAGTAATAACATGGAAAATTCTAATGCTCCTGCTGAAGAACCCCCTATCTTGCATACAAAATTTTTCGAATTGGTAGTGGTAATATTATTGGAAAAGGGGTTATTCAAGATTTCTTTACTTGTGCCGGTGCTTTGCCTACTATGGGCAGTTCTATTCGTCATAGAACTAGTAGTCTTGCGGACGCTATTGCCATGCTTGTAGTTGAACTTGAAAGGCAATTTATGCACATGCACCCTTGCATACAAAGGATATTCCTAGAATTTTCTAATATTGAGCATTCTTCTGTTAAGCGTGCCGCTACTATCTTTTTGGCTCATGAGTTCAGATTTATAATAAAAGAGGCTAAAGAAATCTTTGCGCATTATAGGGTGGACGCTGGCCGTCCTCCCATAGAAACTGTCCTATTTGATCAAGAGGAAATAATGCGTTTTCAATCTCTAGACTATGTTGCTTTTAATGAGAACCTTAGAAAAAAGGTTCCTACCAATGTTCTAGTTGATAGAATTTCTGAACTTAATAATGATTTTGCTATTCGAAATAATGAGCTAGGATATTCTCTTGCGTATAGGCTCACAAAGTTATGTCAAAAGAATGCCTATAATGATGAATTGGTTGTGCAATACGAAGGGCCAAAGGAGGAACCTATACCTCCTAAAGTTGATCTTGGGGAATTTTGTCCCATTAAATTTAGCCCTTTTGATTACTTTTGCTTGCCTCAAAGAAAACTCGCTGCTGAACGTAGAGAATATGAAATGAGTTTTAATGATCTATCCTATTATTATGGCAATACCTAGATCTATCCTTGCTTTTATGCCTAGCTAGGGGCGTTAAACGATAGCGCTTGTTGGGAGGCAACCAATTTTATTTTTAGTTTTTGCTTTTTGCTTCTGTTTAGGAATAAATCTTTGATCTAGCCTCTGAATAGATGTGTTTTTGTGTTTTAATTAGTGTTTGTGCCAAGTTTAACCTATAGGATCTTCTTGGATGATAGTTATTTGATCTTGCTGAAAATTCCAGAAACTTTCTGTTCACGAAAATAATTGTTAAAAATCACCAGAACATGATAAAATATTGATTCAAATTGCTGCTGATCAATAAACAAATTTTCTAGGTCTTCCTATTTTGGCTGAATTTTTTGAGTTCCAGAAGTTTGTGTTAGTTACACATTACTACAGACTGTTCTGTTTTTGACAGATTCTGTTTTTCGTGTGTTGTTTGCTTATTTTGATGAATCTATGGCTAGTAAAAATAGTTTATAAACCATAGAGAAGTTGGAATACAGTAGGTTTAACACCAATATAAATAAAGAATGAGTTCATTACAGTACCTTGAAGTGGTCTTTTGTTTTCTTTCTCTAACGGAGCTCACGAGATTTTCTGTTAAGTTTTGTGTTGTGAAGTTTTCAAGTTTTGGGTAAAAGATTTGATGGATTATGGAACAAGGAGTGGCAAGAGCCTAAGCTTGGGGATGCCCATGGCACCCCAAGATAATCTAAGGAAACCTAAAAGCCAAAGCTTGGGGATGCCCCGGAAGGCATCCCCTCTTTCGTCTACTTCCATCGGTAACTTTACTTGGAGCTATATTTTTATTCACCACATGATATGTGTTTTGCTTGGAGCGTCTTGTATTATTGGAGTATTTATTTGTTAGTTTGCCACAATCATCCTTGCTGTACACAACTTTTGAGAGAGACACACATGTTTCGGAAATTGTTAAAATACTCTATGTGCTTCACTTATATCTTTTGAGTTATATAGTTTTTGCTCTAGTACTTCACTTATATCTTTTAGAGCACGGTGGTGGATTTGTTTTATAGAAACTATTGTTCTATCATGATTCACTTATATTATTTTGAGAGTCCTACAAAACAGCGTGGTAATTTGCTTTAATTATGTGAGGCATTCAAGATTAGTAAAAAAATCATATAAGTGTGTTGAATACTATGAGAAGTTTGATACTAGATAATTGTTTTGAGATATGAAGATGGTGATATTAGAGTCATGATAGTTGATTAGTTTTGAATTTGAGAAATACTTGTGTTAAAGTTTGTGATTCCCGTAGCATGCACGTATGGTGAACCGTTATGTGATGAAGTCGGAGCATAATTTATTTATCGATTGTCTTCCTTATGAGTGGAGGTCGGGGACGAGCGATGGTCTTTTCCTACCAATCTATCCCCCTAGGAGCATGCACGTAATACTTTGTTTTGATAACTTGTAGATTTTTGCAATAAGTATATGAGTTCTTTATGACTAATGTTGAGTCCATGGATTATACGCACTTTCTTCCTTCCACCATTGCTAGCCTCTCTAATACCGCGCACTTTTCGCCTGTATCATACACCCACCATATACCTTCCTCAAAACAGCCACCATACCTACCTATCATGGCATTTCCATAGCCATTCCGAGATATATTGCCATGCAACTTTCCACCATTCAGTTTATTATGACACGCTCCATCATTGTCATATTGCTTTGCATGATCATGTAGTTGACATCGTATTTGTGGCAAAGCCACCGTTCATAATTCTTTCATACATGTCACTCTTGATTCATTGCATATCCCGGTACACCGCCGGAGGCATTCACATAGAGTCATATTTTGTTCTAAGTATTGAGTTGTAATTGTTGAGTTGTAAGTAAATAAAAGTGTGATGATCATCATTTTTAGAGCATTGTCCCAAGTGAGGAAAGGATGATGGAGACTATGATTCCCCCACAAGTCGGGATGAGACTCCGGACGAAAAAAAAGAGGCCATAAAAAAAGGCCCAAATAAAAAAGAGAGAAGGGACAATGTTACTATCCTTTTACCACACTTGTGCTTCAAAGTAGCACTATGATCTTCATGATAGAGAGTCTCCTATGATATCACTTTCATGTACTAGTGGGAATTTTTCATTATAGAACTTGGCTTGTATATTCCAATGATGGGCTTCCTCAAAATGCCCTAGGTCTTCGTGAGCAAGCGAGTTGGATGCACACCCACTTAGTTCCTTTTGTTGAGCTTTCATATACTTATAGCTCTGGTGCATCCGTTGCATGGCAATCCCTACTCACTCACATTGATATCTATTAATGGGCATCTTCATAGCCCGTTGATACGCCTAGTTGATGTGAGACTATCTTCTCCTTTTTTTTGTCTTTTCCACAACCACCATTCTATTCCACATATAGTGCTATGTCCATGGCTCACGCTCATGTATTGCGTGAAGATTGAAAAAGTTTGAGAACGTCAAAACTATGAAACAATTGCTTGGCTTGTCATCGGGGTTGTGCATTGTTTAAATATTTTGTGTGGTGAAGATAGAGCATAGCCAGACTATATGATTTTGTAGGGATAACCTTCTTTGGCCATGTTATTTTGAGAAGACATAATTGCTTAGTTAGTATGCTTGAAGTATTATTATTTTTATGTCAATATTAAACTTTTGTCTTGAATCTTTCGGATCTGAATATCCATAGCACAATTAAGAAAATTACATTGAAATTATGCCAAGTAGCATTCCACATCAAAAATTCTGTTTTTATCGTTTACCTACTCGAGGACGAGCAGGAATTAAGCTTGGGGATGCTTGATACGTCTCCAACGTATCTATAATTTTTGATTGTTCCATGCTATATTATATTCTGTTTTTGGACATTATTGGGCTTTGTTATACACTTCTATATTATTTTTGGGACTATCCTACTAACCGGAGGCCCAGCCCAGAATTGCTGTTTTTGCCTATTCCAGAGTTTCACAGAAAAAGAATATCAAACGGAGTCCAAACGGAATGAAACCTTCGGGAACGTGATTTTCGGAACGAACGTGATCCAGAGGACTTGGACCCTACGTCAAGACATCAACCAGGAAGGCACGAGGTAGGAGGGCGCGCCTACGCCCCCTGGGTGTGCCCTCCACCCTCGTGGGCCCCATGTTGCTCCACCGACGTACTTCTTCCTCCTATATATACCTACGTACCCCCAAACTACCAGCTACGGAGCCAAAAACCTAATTCCACCGCCGCAACCTTCTGTACCCGTGAGATCCCATCTTGGGGCCTTTTCCGGAGCTCCGCTGGAGGGGGCATCGATCACGGAGGGCTTCTACATCAACACCATAGCCTCTCCGATGATGTGTGAGTAGTTTACCCCAGACCTTCGGGTCCATAGTTATTAGCTAGATGGCTTTTTCTCTCTTTTTGGATCTCAATACAATGTTCTCCCCCTCTCTCGTGGAGATCTATTCGATGTAATCTTCTTTTTGCGGTGTGTTTGTTGAGACCAATGAATTGTGGGTTTATGATCAAGTTTATCTATGAACAATATTTGAATCTTCTCTGA
The DNA here is from genome assembly GCF_002575655.3 of Aegilops tauschii subsp. strangulata. NCBI lineage: Eukaryota > Viridiplantae > Streptophyta > Magnoliopsida > Poales > Poaceae > Aegilops > Aegilops tauschii. Next base: position 496,884,434 of record NC_053039.3, read on the forward strand.
ATTCTTTTATGTATGATTGATTATCTTTGCAAGTCTCTTCGAATTATCAGTTTGGTTTGGCCTACTAGATTGATCTTTCTTGCAATGGCAGAAGTGCTTAGCTTTGGGTTCAATCTTGCGGTGCTCGATCCCAGTGACAGTAGGGGAAACGACACGTATTGTATTGTCGCCATCGAGGATAACAAGATGGGGTTTACATCATATTGCATGAGTTTATCCCTCTACATCATGTCATCTTACTTAAAGCATTACTCTGTTCTTTTGAACTTAATATTCTAGATGCGGTCGATGTGTGGAGTAATAGTAGTAGATGCAGGCAGGAGTCGGTCTACTTGTCTCGGACGTGATGCCTATATACATGATCATACCTAGATATTCTCATAACTATGCTCAATTCTGTCAATTGCTCAACAGTAATTTGTTCACCCACCGTAATACTTATGCTCTTGAGAGAAGCCACTAGTGAAACCTATGGCCCCCGGGTCTATTCTCCATCATATTAATCTTCCAACACTTAGCTATTTTCATTGCCTTTTATTTTACTTTGCATCTTTATCATAAAAATACCAAAAATGTTATCTTATCATATCTATCAGATCTCACTTTCGTAAGTGACCGTGAAGGGATTGACAACCCCTTTATTGCGTTGGTTGCGAGGATTTTATTTGTTTGTGTTGGTGCGAGGGACTCGTGCGTGCCCTCCTACTGGATTGATACCTTGGTTCTCAAAAACGGAGGGAAATACTTACGCTACTTTGCTGCATCACCCTTTCCTCTTCAAGGGAAAACCAACGCAGTGCTCAAGAGGTAGCAACAAGCTGCTATTAATTTGGTTCTAGGCGATGAGTAAGTAAGAGGCAATCGTTCTCTTTCCTCTTCACTCTCCCCCTGCGCTTCCTCGTGGTCGTGGGTGTAGCCTTTTTGGCCACTTCCTTCTCGGTACTTGAAGCATTTCTGGTAGATCGTCTGGTTGGCTGCAAGGTAGATTGCCGAGCAGACGGTGAAACTTGGACGGACTGCTTAGCAGACGGTTTATCTATGCCGGACCGCTGAGCTGGCGGTGCTGCTGTGGCGGACTGCTGGGCTGTAGGAGCAGAGGCATCGGACTGCTGACCATGCATTGAAGCTATGTCGGGTTTCTGCGCAGGTGGTGCCAACTTGTCGGTGTGCTGAGGAGGCCGTGCCAATGCGTTGGTTTGCTGAGCAGGAAGTGATGACGCATTGGTATGCTGATCACGTGCCTGCGGACCGACGGACTGATGAGCAGTCGGTTCTAGACCTACAGACTGCTTAGCAGGCGGTTCAGAAGCATCAGACTGCTTAGCAGTCTGTTCCACCAGGTTGGTCTGCTGAGCATGTGCTGCAGCTGGGTCTCCCCCGCTGCTTCAGCGGCCGGCATCTGAACCGGTGGTGCGTCATCAGCAGTTGTAGGCCTTGCCACTGGCTACTTTGGGGCGGAGGATGACATGGCCTGTACGCCAGAAAGTCGGGCCGGCTGATCATAGGTTGATGCATCAGCCCGCGAGAGCTGCTGTGGCAAGGAGAGCGTCACCGGTTGAGGGGCGACAGTGGTTGCTCTTGGCGGGGCTTCAGGGATCTCATCGATGAACTCTATTTCCGTTCGTTGCCACTGGATGTAGGGGTGGGCATAAAAACCGACGAACCGAAGACCGAACCGAAGCCGAAACCGAATAAGCCAAAATTTCGGTTTTTTCTAATTTCATAGGAAAATTCGGTTTCCATGTCCACTAACTGAACATAATTCAGTGGATTCTGTTTTCAATCAGGTTAACCGAAGAAAAACCGAGCAATGTGACTCAAGTCAACGAATAACGCAAAAGTAGGCGCGCACGCGCAGCCAACGACGACTCTCGGGAGTCATGCGCCCACGATCTCTTTTTTCTAGGCGACGCCCACAATCCCGAGAGTCACGCGCCCACGTTTGTTTGTTGTTTGCTCGTGCATGATGTGTATTTTTTTGAGAACGCAAGATGTGGTTGCTAAGCGCCAAAGTGCATGCAAGGATGTTGGGCCTACAGGATGCAAGGCCCAGCTCACGTCGATGGGGTGTGCCTCTGCGTGTGCGAGCTGGCGAACAGCAGCTCCTTTAGTCCCACCTTGCCCGGCTAAGGAGATGTGGCAGATACTTTTGCCTGTAAGAGGGTGACGCGGCTGCACACATAGCACAAATGCTTAAAGCATGGTTTTCGGTATAAAACCGAATGCTGAACCGAATTTTCGGTTAACCGAGATGTCGGTTAGCTGTTTCAGCTTGCTATTTTCAGTTTCTTCTTTTACTAATTGAATTCCAAAAAAAACCGAACGGTAAAAACCGAATTTTCGGCTTCTACCGAATGCCCAGGCCTAACTGGATGTGATGTAACAGTGTTTCTCCCAAGGTCCTTTGCTCATTGAAGTCTCCTAGGACATTCTTCAGGGCAAATTCATTGAATCCAGGCTTTACTTCAGTCACGTAGCACATCACACAACCCGGCTTCAATGGCACATTGTCCAAGAAGAGGCCATCTTCCAAGAAGGGTGGGCAAACCCAAGCTGTTGCACATTTTAATGTACCTTCATAATGTGTAAGCACGCCCTTCAGTCTCTCTTTCATTCTAGATAGATCAGATATAGCATCATGATGAGCAGCTGCAGTCTTAGTGTCGCTGGGGTCAGCTGATGCACAGCTACTCTTGTGCAGTGTTGTCGCGCAATAAGCAACATCCTCCATGCCCGCCTCCCCTCCCATCTGCTGGCTATCTGTCAGTGTTAGAGTCTTCTGCATCATCATTGACTCCTCAACATCCTTTCGAACAGCCGGATAAATCTCCTTCTTTGACCTTTCATACAGTGCATTCTGCTTCATTTCACTCCTCGCTTTTTTCATGCCGAGCCTCTCTTCTTTGCTGAGTGTGAAAGCCCTCTTGTGCGGGACATTAACACATATACCCCTTGCACGGCCAGGGGGCTCTTTTGTTTCCAGAGCAATGGACAAAATGTCACGTGGCCCTGAGTTCCTGTAGAACCTTCCAGGGATCTTGGAATCCTCTAACATCACTTCATACAGTTTGGCGTCACGTGCATTTTTAAAGTAATAAGTTCCGTCATCACGCCTCTTTGCACGTGCCCGCAAGTAGTATCTGGCGCGTTCGCCCATGATTTCACTAAAGGTCGGATTCCCACCCGCCGCTACTGCTTCTTTGTCCTCCTGTTCCCATATCAGTTTCATGCCGTAGTATCCTGCCACACCCATACGGTGGGGGTGTATGTTCTTCTTCTGAAGTTCCGATTGCTTGAAACTCTTCTCAGCAAACTCTATAGTTGCCCTGACCCTTTTGAATTCTGCCCAGTCTGCCTTTGTAATTTGGGGGTACGCGGGGATTGGGTCCTTGCCTTCACTCAAGTACTTCTTGTACAACACGTGCTTCCAGTTTCTCCAAGCATCCCTAGCCTTCTTTAGTGCAGCGTGTTCCACCTGCATTCTCCACTGCTCTGGAACGTTGAAGTGATCCATGATCTCCCGGACTATCCTGCATCGTGTTTCTGTGTCAGCCTTCCGAAACCCTGGTAGATTAATGTTGAGCCTTGCCCTGCCAACAAATCCACACACACTCCTGAACCTCATGTGTGCTTTATCTGGTTTAGTTGGAGCCCATGACTTTAAATCAATCTCGGTTACTTCATATACACCTTTAGGCTGGTGTGTGGGCTTCCTTGGAGCGTTCCTCCATGTCCTGACCGGAAGGGTAATTGCTGCAGCTCTATCCCGTTCAAGACTACTTGATCCCTCACAATCTGCTGAAGACCTAGGGTTGTCCGAATCAAATGAAGATACATGGCCTGAATGAGTGTTGTCACTGCTACTCGGCATCTACAGAGAACACATGCGAAACTCGGGAAAGGGGGATAAGCATAAAACTAACAACTTGGTATTAAGCTTTCTAAACATTCCATGCAATAGTTTAGAAAATGTAAGGCTAATTTGTTAAGTTTGTGTGATTTGGGCGCCCGCGATCTGCAAATAGGCAGTAACATATTGGAACAAATACAGCTTATATGTAGTAAGGAAGGTAGATAATGAACATATATACGCTCTCTGTTATTTTATAGCCAATTTGAGAACATGCGGAACGAAATTGGAAGAGGGATTGCAAGGAAATATGCCTCACCGCGATGGAGAGCAGTAACTAACAGGCTTCTTAATGCAAACCCAGCCGGGCCACAGGAGAGGCGAGGGTTACTGCATCGATATGCTCGAGGGTGGCTGGCGAGCAGACGAAGACGGCGAGGTGCAGGCCGCCGCGTGTTGGGAATGGCAGTGGAGGTAGGCTTGACGCCGAAGAGCGGGCACACAGCCGGGGTGAGCACGGCGGCGCCGGAGAGGGTTCTGCTATGGATCTGGGGGAGGGGGGAGCTGGCAAAGGAGATTGGGTGGACTAGTTGAGTGAAACGCGGGCGGGCGGTGGGGGGGTGTTGGCGGCCTAGGTGAAAAGGGTGAAAAATATCCCCGGCCACCGCGCGCGCGGAAAGGCCTATGAAACGGTTGCCTCTAAGCGCTCGTGTGCATGAACAGAATAATTTCGTTTGAAATGAAGACGTACTAATTTTGAAATGAAGACATGAGTTCATCGTTTCGCCTCTAAATTTTTCCCACGTAAACCAATCATAATTTTACCATGGGTTTGATTTGCTGGCGCATTTCAGGTCTCGTGTGCTATATTTAAGACATTTTTTGGCATTTACCGTGCATGTTGGCATATAAATCAATTCCTAGCCGGACTACATTTCCTGTCGAAAGGGATGAGGATTGCCGTTCGATCTGGGAGCATCCAACGGTGCAGACTTATGATCCGTGCGTTTGGGTTCTGGCCAATTAGAACGCACGACTCAGATCGCGCGCGCAGCAAGGGGGGCATCGGCCACGGTTTGGTAGGCACACGGCTTTCGTGTGTGAACCGTGTGCTATTGAAAACATTTTTTGGGAGGGGCTATTTGAAAACATGTACATGTGTTGTCGAAAGGGATGAGGATCGCCGCTCGATCAAGGAGAATCCAACGGTGCAGACGTACGATCCGTGGGGTTTGGGTTCTGGCCAATCAGAACGCACGACTCTGATCGCGCACGTGGCCGGGGGTGGGAGGTGCATCGTCCACGGTTTAGTGGACACACGGCTTTCGTGAGTGAACTGAGTGCTCTTTGAAAACGTTTACATTACCTAACATCAGATTTTTGTTCGAATGAAAACATGAGTTCATCGTTTCGCCTCCAATTTTTTTCCACGATAAGAAATCACGAGTATAGTGGAGAGTGTCATATACTAGTATCATGAATATATAGTATATATGATACTAGTGTATGATACTACCTTTAATTAATTATAGCGCATAGTATAATACATAGAGTATAGTATCATATATAGATCATATTTATTGCCATGCATGACTCATATTAGCATCGCATTTAAAATTATACGGTATCTACCTATATGTTACTCTAACCCTCTTTATATATATTTAATTCTTTGCCACATCAGCATACTTGCTATTTCCGAGTGCATGACATCGTCGGCTATGATACCACCACTATGGCCAGCCTTATATAGTGGGAGTATCATATACTATATATATAGTATCATGCATATGATACTAGTGTATGATACTGCGTATGTATCTTCATAGTGCATATATAGTATCATAGAGTAGTACTAGCTCCCTCTGTAAAATAATGTAAGAGCGTTTAGATTACTGAAACAGTGACCTAAATGCTCTTATATTAGTTTACGGAGGGAGTATATATCATAGATGACCGTATTAATGGCCATGCATGACACAAAGTAGTATAGCATTTATTATATATATTACGGTATCTACCTATGTTACTGCTTCTTTGCCACATCATCATATTTTTCTATTCCCGAGTGCATGACACCGGCTATGATACCCCCACTATGGCCACCCTAAGAAGGCTGGTCGTAATATGGGAGTATCAAGCGGTATGATGCATGCCAACTAGACTTTTTGGATGATGTGGCACACAGTTAAATGATGAAAGAGAGGGTGTGGTATCGTATCATGATACCGTATCATATTAAATGTTGTACTACTTTGTGTCATGCATGGCAATTAATAAGGAACCTAAGATACTAACTTATGATACTATGCATGCACGCATTACGGAGGTATTGCCGATCATATACTAGTATCATGCATATATACTCCCTCCTTTCCGGTTTATAGGCTTATCTCAAAATTTTAGTTTTTCCATTTTATAAGGCTCAATTTGGTTGTTCTCCCCATCACATGTCCAGATTCCAAGGTGCATTAAATCATTGCATGCAAGTATTAAGAGAAAGTTGACCAATGCATGTACTTTATATATGCATGCATGTATTGCAATTAATACATTGGAAAACATAATTTTTTAAGAAAAACAAAAGCATTAATTGGGTGTTTTTGCAAACTACAGAAAGTATTCCACCACTCACCATCTACCTTGGTTGCATGGTGAGATTTTTGAATTGAGCCCTATAAGGCTGGTTGTAATGGGGAGTATCATATACTAGTATCATGCATATGACAGTGTAGGATACTACTTCCGTAATGCATAGTATCATAAGTTAGCATCTTAGGTTGCCTGACTAATTGTCATGCATCACACAAAGTAGTAGTACACCATTTAATATGACACGGTATCATGATATGATACCACATCCTCTCTTTCCTCATTTAATTGTGTGCCACATCATCCAGAAAGTCTAGTTGGAATGCATGATACCGCTTATGATAATACCATTACAACCAGCCTAAATCGGAAAGGAGGGAGTATGAGACTAGCCACAATGGAGAGTAACATACACTGGTAACATACACGTATCCCTAGACTATATATGTTACTACCTTCATAGTGGGTAGTAACATACGTGTAGTGTCATGCAAAGCTTCATTTATTAGGTTATAGACTCATATTGTATTGGGACATGTGATGTTACAGTAACTAGCTAAGTTACTGAAACTATCTCTCTCCTCATTAACTTATTGCCACATAAGCAAGTTTGCTGAGTTGGAGTCGATGTTACTGCTAAAGTTACTCCCACTGTGGCTAGTCTGATACTAGCTAGTCATCTATGATATACTAGCTACCTCACTAAGAGCATGGTTAATAATACAGCCAAGGGTCGGCTGTAAGAAGTTGCCATGTCATATACAGCCAACCTCTTAGCGGGCATGTACAATAATAAGTTTTATATACGTAGTAGTTTATCAATAGTTGGCCCACCTTACATCCTCACAAAGTGTCTTCGGTCTCGTGTTGCAGCTGGATCTACTAACCAAGAGCCCGCTTCTCTTCTCTTTCCTCCAACTAATAAGCACATATATATTATTCTATTCCTTATAGCCTGCTTAGACTACCCATAGTGGGAGTAACATAGGTAGTAACATCACACGTATCTAGATAAAATAGATGATGTGGCAAGCAATAAATGAATAAAGAGAGGAAAGTGGTAACATAGCTAGTAAGACTGGCCACAATGGGTAGTAACATAGACTAGTAGCATGCACATGTTAATAGTCTATATGTTACTACCTCTATAGTGGGGCGTAACATATGTGTGGTAACACGCAACACTTCATTTATTAGGCTATAGACTCATTTTGCCTTGATATGTGTGATGTTACTCATACTACTAGTAACTAGCTATGTTACCACTTTCCTCCATTTCTTCATTTATTGCTTGCCACATTATCTATTTTATCTAGATATGTGTGATGTTACTACCTATGTTACTCCCACTGTGGGTAGTATTACTAGTAGTATGAGTAACATCACACATCTCAAGACAAGATGAGTCTATAGCCTAATAAATGAAGTGTTGCATGTTACTACACATATGTTACTCCCCACTATACATGTACTAACATTCTATGTTACTACCCATTGTGGCTAGTCTTATGTCACTCTATTGTGTACTTGCTCTAATGCATAGTATCATATAGTAGCTAGTATCATATGTAGTACTTTATTTATATTGTCATGCAAGACACATAGTAGCATAGCATTTATTATGATACGCTTTCATGATATGATACTTAACCCTCTCTTTCTTCATTTAATTAATTCTATGACAGCTCATCAAAATTGCCTAGTTAGCATGCATGATACTAGCTATGATACCCCCTTACTATCAGCCTAGCAAAGGTGTACAGATCATTTGTGTGTTGCTTTGTGAGTTTTCATCCGTTTGTTCGAGAAGCGGGGAGAAGTTTCAAACTTTTCGGCCGCGAGGTGCGGCCACTGGCGTAGGCCTAGTTGGTATTTTAATTACAGGAAATTCAGATGGAGGTCGGACATCAACAAAATCGATGTGTGCCTGTGGCATGCTGATAACCCACAAGTATAGGGGATCAATTGTAGCCTCTTTCGATAAGTAAGAGTGTCGAACCCAACGAGGAGCTAAAGGTAGAACAAATATTCCCTCAAGTTCTATCGACCACCGATACAACTCTACGCACGCTTGACGTTCGCTTTACCTAGAACGAGTACGAAACTAGAAGTACTTTGTAGGTGTTTTTGGATAGGTTTGCAAGAATATATAGAGCACGTAAATAAAAAGTAGGGGCTGTTTAGATAAAGACACAACTAAGTTAGTTTTAGTAGAGAGTTTGTTGTCACAAGAAAGTTATTTGTCCCTAGGCAATCGATAACTAGACCGGTAATCATTATTGCAATTTTATTTGAGGGAGAGGCATAAGCTAACATACTTTCTCTACTTGGATCATATGCACTTATGATTGGAACTCTAGCAAGCATCCGCAACTACTAAAGATCATTAAGGTAAAACCCAACCGTAGCATTAAAGTATCAAGTCCCCTTTATCCCATACGCAAACAACCTACTTACTCGGGTCTGTGCTTCTGCCACTCACGCCACCCACCATAAGCAAATCATGAACATATTGCAAACCCTACAGCGGGGATCCCTCACGCTTGCGCGACATGGAGAGTGCCATAGGACAGCACCAATAATAAAACATGCAGCTCAAACCAATCTTGATCATCAAATAACCCATAGGACAAAACGGATCTACTCAAACATCATAGGATAGCCATACATCATTGGGAAATAATATATAGCATTGAGCACCATGTTTAAGTAGAGAGTACAGTGGGTAAAAGAGGGGTTACACCACTGCATAGAGGGGGGAAGAGTTGGTGATGAAGCCGGTGAAGTTGTTGGTGAAGATTGCGGTGATGATGATGGCCACGGCAGTGTTCCGGCGCCACAGGGAGAGAAGGGGAGAGGGGGCCCCTTCGTCTTCTTCTTCCTTGACCTCCTCCCTAGATGGGAGGAGGGTTTCCCCTGTGGTCCTTGGCCTCCATGGCGTGGGAGGGGCGAGAGCCCCTCCGAGATTGGATCTGTCTCTCTATTTCTGCGCTCTCCTCTGCTGCCCTTTCACCGTTTCGTATATATATGGAGATCCGTAACTCCGATTGGATTGAAGCCTTCGCCATGATTTTTTTTTCCAAAAATTACCTTTCTTGCGGCCGAAGAAGGGCATCAACCGCCTTACGGGTGGCCCGCGAGGGTCAGGGGCGCGCCCAGGGGGCAGGCGCGCCCCCCTGCCTCGGGGCCACCTCGGGCACCGTCTCGCGTTGATTCTTCTTCCGGAATTCTCCAAATATTCCAAAAATATTCTCCGTCCGTTTTTATCCTGTTTGGATTCCGTTTGATATGGATATTCTACGAAACATAAAACATGCAACAAAAAGGAACTGGCACTGGGCACTGGATCAATATGTTAGTCCCAAAATAGTATATAAAGTTGCCAAAAAGTATATGAAAGTTGTATAATATTGGCATGGAACAATCAAAAATTATAGATACGACGGAGACGTATCAGCATCCCCAAGCTTAATTCATGCTCGTCCTCGAGTAGGTAAATGGAAAAAAAATTGATGTGGAATGCTACCTAGCATAATCTTGATCACATATCTAATCATGGCATGAATATTAAGACACGAGTGATTCAAAGCAATAGTCTATCTTTTGACATAAAAACAATAATACTTCAAGCATACTAACCAAGCAATTATGTCTTATCAAAATAACATAGCCAAAGAAAGCTTATCCCTACAAAATCATATAGTCTGGCTATGCTCCATCTTCAACACAGAAAGCATTCAAATCATGCACAACCCCGATGACAAGCCGAGCAATTGGTTCATACTTTTTAACGCGCTTCAGCCTTTTCAACCCTCGGGCAATACATGAGCATGAGCCATGGACATAGCACTATGGGTGGAATAGAATATGATGATGGAGGTTGTGTGGAGAAGACAAAAAAGGAGAAGGTCTCATATCGACGCGGATAATCAACGGGCTATGGAGATGCCCATCAATTGATGTCAATATGAGGAGTAGGGATTGCCATGCAACGGATGCACTAGAGCTATAAGTGTATGAAAGCTCAAACTGGAACTAAGTGGGTGTGCATCCAACTTGCTTGCTCATGAAGACCTAGGGCATTTGAGGAAGCCCATCGTTGGAATATACAAGCCAAGTTCTATAATGAAAATTCCCACTAGTATATGAAAGTGATAACTCCAGAGACTCTCTATATGAGGAACATGGTGCTACTTTGAAGCACAAGTGTGGTAAAAGGATAGTAACATTGCCCCTTCTCTCTTTTTCTCTCATTTTTTTCTTTTTTTCTCTTTTTTTGGGCCTTCTCTTTTTTTGGCCTTTCTCTTTTTTTTTCTTCGTCCGGAGTCTCATCCCGACTTGTGGGAGAATCATAGTCCCCATCATCCTTTCCTCACTGGGGCAATGCTCTAATAATGATGATCATCACACTTTTATTTACTTACAACTCAATATTACAACTTGATACTAGAACAAAGATATGACTCTATATGAATGCCTCCGGCGGTGTACCGGGATGTGCAATGATCTAGCGTAGCAATGACATAAAAAAACGGACAAGCAATGAAAACATCATGCTAGCTATCTTACGATCATCCAAAGCAATATGACGATAAATGCTCAAGTCATGTATATGATGATGATGGAAGTTGCATGGCAATATATCTTGGAGTGGCTATGGAAATGCCATAATAGGTAGGTATGGTGGCTGTTTTGAGGAAGATATAATGAGGCTTATGTGTGATAGAGTGTATCGTATCACGGGGTTTGGATGCACCGGCGAAGTTTGCACCAACTCTCGAGGTGAGAAAGGGCAATGCACGGTACCGAAGAGGCTAGCAATGATGGAAGGATGAGAGTGCGTATAATCCATGGACTCACATTAGTCATAAAGAACTCATATACTTATTGCAAAAGTTTATTAGCCCTCGAAGCAAAGTACTACTATGCATGCCCCTAGGGGGATAGATTGGTAGGAAAAGACCATCGCTCGTCCCTGACCGCCACTCATAAGGAAAGCAATCAAAGAACACCTCATGCTCCAACTTCGTTACATAATGGTTCACCATACGTGCATGCTACGGGACTTGCAAACCTCAACACAAGTATTTCTCAATTTCACAATTACTCAACTAGCACGACTCTAATATCACCACCTTTATATCGCAAAACTATTGTAAGGAATCAAACGTATCATATTCAGTGATCTACAAGTTTTATGTAGGATTTTATGACTAACCATGTGAATGACCAATTCCTGTCAACTCTCTAAATAGATATAAGTGAACCAAGAGAGTTTAATTCTTTCTACAAAATATATGTCCGTGCTCTAACAAATATAAGTGAAGCAAAAGAGCATTCTACAAATGGCGGTTGTCTAAGTGAAGAGAAACAGGCAATCCAAACTTCAAATGATATAAGTGAAGCACATGAAGCATTCTATAAAGCCATACTCAAAAGATATAAGTGAAGTGCAAAGAGCATTCTATAAATCAACCAAGGACCATCTCATACCAGCATGGTGCATAAAAGAAAAGTGAAAACTAAATGGAAAAGACGCTCCAAGATTGCACATATCGCATGAACGAAACGAATCCGAAAACATACCGATACTTGTTGAAGAAAGAGGGGATGTGTCGGGGGGATGGACCCCGGGCAGGCAACGGAACCCGGATCCTCTTCAAAAACAACGGGGCTGGCACCGCCCCTCAATACCGGCGCGCGCTTGGCCGGGTCGCTCGACCCGGCCAAGCCCCCCAAGCTGGCCAGACTAGCCGACCCGGCAAGACACGTCGACTCAGCCTCAACAACTGGCGCAAGACAGCCGAACCCGGCACGGCCAAGGCCTCCTCACCAAGCCAGCGCCACCCATGGCGTGCTACGCAATCCAGCCGCGGGTCAACTCCCGTCCCATCCAGGCCGTATGACGGGGACAAGACTTCAATCAACGATGACCGAGGCAACAGTGCCCCGCCCATGCCTCTGGTCAGCAGGAACGTGGCAACAGTGCCCCTCACCTACCCGCTGACCAGGGCCGGCATGGCAACAGTGCCCCCACCCTCACCGCTGACGACAGCAAGCGGCAACCTGACAGAGAGCACTGTACGTGGCTCGACTCGGCCACGCCCTGACGATCGACAAGACGGTGCATAGTCCCCCTAGGCTGGCGGAGCCCGCACCTAGGAGAACCCGGCGAACCACAAGCCCTCAGCGGGGCCCAGCCCGGGTCCCCGGACACCGACTACACGGACCCACCGACTTATAACATTACCATTGTACCCCCGAGGGGTTGGACTATAAAACCCCCGGGATCCCACGATCATTCTGGGGCGGAAAGCAGGAGAACTAGCCACGAAACAGCAACACCGGAGAGAAGGAGCAGCCCAAGCCTTGGCCAGCTTCCTTCCTCCTTCATACAGCTCCAGGAGCAACATTGTACTATCGATCATCCAACTACACTCGGTAGGACTAGGGGTATTATCTCTCCGGAGAGCCCCGAACCTGGGTATGTCCGGCGTCCCGCGCCGGCTCATGCCAACCTCGCCTCTGGAGCCCACCAGTGCCCTCGAGCCTCCTCCTCTCTTTAGCCATCCCTTGGCATATGCCGTGCGCCGACCACGACAGTTGGCGCCCACCGTGGGGCAGCTCGAGGAGTTGGCCGGGAGCATGCTTCGGACGGGGCCCTTCTCCTATGCCGACGAGTCCGTCGCTCTGGTGGACGACGTCGTCGGTGCGCTTGTCGCCTCCTTCGCCGCACTGCGCATCTCCGATGCGTTCGCGGCCGACGAGTACCCCAGCGAGGTGCTCAGCTACTCCAACTCTCCCCTCACCCTCGGTGGCGGCGTTTCCACCGGGGCAATGGACGTCCATGTGGAGGTCTTTGTCACCGGCGACGGCGCCTCCTCCTCGTCGAGCAAGACGAGGAAGGCTGCGGAAGCTAGGGCCGCAGCGGATCGGATCGAGTCGTCTGATTCCTTGCGCGCCGCGATGCAGAGCCTCTGCATCGCCATCGGCACTGACGTCGATGGCACTAACTTCGCTGAGGCCCGAACCCAGCTCGAGGAAAGGCGCCAGCAGATGCTGGACCTATCTGAGACGCTCGCCGCCACTCAGCGTCGCCTGGACGCCGCTCAGCTGGAGCGCGACGCCGCCTACGGATTCACGCCCGCCGCGGCCGAGCCAAGCCAGGTCGCCGATGTGCGTGCCCGGGGAGGAGCGATCGGCCGGGCCCTCGGCACCGTCCCAACCGTCTACGAGACCCCAGCGAAGAACATGCGCGCTGCCCAGGTAGACGCAGTCGGCCTGAACCAGCTCGCGGGTGAGGAGCTGAAAGAGCACATCGGGCGGATGCGCGAACTCCTCCACGCCGCCAACACCCAGCAGGACCGCCTCAACCAGCTCGCCAAGCCGGCGGGGTCCGGCTCCGCCTGCCTTGGCGGGCCCGGCGAGCTTCTGCACACCGCTTCCTCTCCACCCGGCGAGGCGCACTCCGGCCAAGCCCGGACTCGGCGCGTTCCGGCCGCTACAGCCGCCGGCGGATTGGGCAACGAGCCCGTCCTAGAGACCCAGCGCGGACCCGGCGAGCATGGTCGGCATCCGGCTCCAACCGACCCGGCCCCACGTGGCCTGGCCGCAAGTCGACTCGGCCCGCGCGCCATCGATGACACTGACGCTCGCCACCGCCTCGATCAGCTCGCTCGCTCCCTGGAGGAGGAGGAGAGCGGCGCTATCGGGCCGGCGTGCTTTGGCCCGCGCATCCGGGAGGAGCCCTTCCCCAAAGGATTCATGCTCCCCCGCGACACCCCCAAGTACAACGGGACGGTGAAGCCAGAAGACTGGCTCACCGACTACACCACGGCAATTGGCATCACCGGTGCCAATCGTCGTCTCGCCGTGCGCTACGCACCGCTCATGCTCCAAGGGTCGGCCCGCACGTGGTTGAACAGCCTGCCGATGGGCAGCATCAACACGTGGGTGGACTTCGAGGAAGCCTTCATCCAACACTTCACGGGGACCAACAAGTGACCCGGCCACCCTAGCCAGCTCGCCATGTGCGTGCAACGGCCTACGGAGACAGGCCGCGAGTACCTTGCACGCTGGACAGAGCTCCGGAACAGCTGCGAGGGCGTCCATGAAGTCCAGGCGATGCAGTACTTCATCAGCGGGTGCCGAGACGGCACCCTCCTCAAGCACAAGCTCTTACGCTCCGAGCCGGCCACCATGGCCGCGCTCATGGTGATGGCGGACAAGTACGCCAACGCCGACTCCGCCATGAAGATCCAGGTGGCACTGGATGAAGCTGACAAGGCGAAGCCGGTTCCCCTTCCGAAGCCGGTCGGCGAAAGCAGCCGGCAGCAGCATCACCAGAATAACAAGCGCAAGGCCGACCAGCCGGCGCCGCGTCACGACAACCGGCTCGTCGCGGCCACCGAGCCCGCAGCGGACCCGGAGGCGAAGCGCCGGCAAACCGGCAAGAGGGCATGGCAACCCGCCATGAGCTTCGAGCAGATGCTCGACGCCCCCTGCAAGCACCAAAGTGGCGCAAGACCCTCCACGCAAACGCTTTGGCAGTGCGCCATCACCAAGCGCATCATGAGGGGCGACGTCCCGCCTCCTCCGGCTCTGGCTCCAGGCGCGGGACAACCGCCTCCGCCTCCACCGCCGCGTCCGACTGGCGGCGCGATGCGCGACGACGCCTACCCTGACCAGAGCGCGGCCTACGTCGTCTTCACCAGCCTCGGCGACGACAAGCGCAGCGAGCGCCTCCTTCGGCAGGAGGTGAACATCGTCGTCCCGGCCAAACCGGAGTTCATGCATTGGTCGGATCGCCCAATCACTTGGACCCGGGAGGATCACCCGGCAGTCATGCCGAGCCCGGGTGGTTACGCCCTCGTCCTCAACCCCACCATCGTCGCACGGCGCACATGCAAGTTCTCCCGAGTCCTCATCGACGGCGGCAACAGCATCAACATCCTCTACCGCGACATGATGACCAAGCTCGGCCTCAAGGCCGAGGACCTGGAGCCAACCCGAACGATCTTCCACGGCATCGTACCCGGCCTCTCCTGCTCCCCCATTGGTCGGGTCCGGCTAGATGTCCTGTTCAGTGACAGCGGCCACTTCCGGCGCGAACCGATCTGGTGCGAGGTGGTGGACCTGTCCAGCGTGTATCATGCGTTGCTGGGCCGGCCCGCGCTCGCCAAGTTCATGGCGGTTCCCCACTACGCGTATCTGAAGATGAAGATGCCGGGTCCCAAGGGCCTCATCACCGTCGTCGGCGATTACCGCAAGTCCCTGGAGTGCGCCCGAGACGGCTCTAAGTTGGCCGAGTCGCTGGTCATTGCCGAGGAGTGGCGCCAGCTCGACCGGATCATCGCCCTGGCAGGCGAGGCCTCCACCGCATCAATCCCGACCCCGGACCCGGCCGACGAGGCCGCCTGTTGGGGAACGTAGTAATTTCAAAAAAATTCCTACGCATACGCAAGATCATGGTGATGCATAGCAACGAGAGGGGAGAGTGTTGTCCACGTACCCTCGTAGACCGACAGCGGAAGCGTTATAACAACGCGGTTGATGTAGTCATACGTCTTCACGATCCGACCGATCAAGTACCGAACGTACGGCACCTCCGAGTTCTACACACGTTCAGCTCGATGACGTCCCTCGAACTCCGATCCAGCCGAGTGTTGAGGGAGAGTTTCGTCAGCACGACGGCGTGGTGACGATGATGATGTTCCACCGACGCAGGGCTTCGCCTAAGCTCCGCAACGGTATTATCGAGGTGTAATATGGTGGAGGGGGCATCGCACACGGCTAAAATATCGTATATCAAGTGTGTCCATGGGGTGCCCCCCTGCCCCCGTATATAAAGGAGAAAGGAGGAGAGGGCCGGCCAAGGGGAGGTGGCGCGCCCAAGGGGGGAGTCCTACTCCCACCGGGAGTAGGACTCCTCCTTTCCTTGTGGGAGTAGGAGAAGGGAAGGGGGAAGGAGAAAGAAGGAAGGGGGCGCCCCCTTTCCCTAGTCCAATTCGGACCAGATCATGGGGAGGGGCGCGGCCACCTTTTGAGGCCTTTCTCTCCTTTCCCGTATGGCCCATTAAGGCCCAATACGAATTCCCGTAACTCTCCGGTACTCCGAAAAATACCCGAATCACTCGGAACCTTTCCGAAGTCCGAATATAGTCGTCCAATATATCGATTTTTACGTCTCGGCCATTTGAAGACTCCTCGTCATGTCCCCGATCTCATCTGGGACACCGAACTCCTTCGGTACATCAAAACTCAATAAAACTGTCATCGTAACGTTAAGCGTGCGGACCCTACGTGTTCGAGAACTATGTAGACATGACCGAGACACCTCTCCGGTCAATAACCAATAGCGGGACCTGGATGCCCATATTGGCTCTCACATATTCTACGAAGATCTTTATCGGTCAGACCGCATAACAACATACGTTGTTCCCTTTGTCATCGGTATGTTACTTGCCCGAGATTCGATCGTCGGTATCTCGATACCTAGTTCAATCTCGTTACCGGCAAGTCTCTTTACTCGTTCCGTAATACATCATCCCGCAACTAACTCATTAGTCACAATGCTTGCAAGGCTTTATAGTGATGTGCATTACCGAGTGGGCCCAGAGATACCTCTCCGACAATCGGAGTGACAAATCCTAATCTCGAAATACGCCAACCCAACAAGTACCTTTGAAGACACCTGTAGAGCACCTTTATAATCACCCATTTACGTTGTGACGTTTGGTAGCACACAAAGTGTTCCTCCGGTAAACGGGAGTTGCATAATCTCATAGTCATAGGAACATGTATAAGTCATGAAGAAAGCAATAGCAACATACTAAACGATCGGGTGCTAAGCTAACGGAATGGGTCAAGTCAATCACGTCATTCTCCTAATGAGGTGATCCCGTTAATCAAATGACAACTCATGTCTATGGCTAGGAAACATAACCATCTTTGATTAACGAGCTAGTCAAGTAGAGGCATACTAGTGACACTCTGTTTGTCTATGTATTCACACATGTATTATGTTTCCGGTTAATACAATTCTAGCATGAATAATAAACATTTATCATGATATAAGGAAATATATAATACTTTATTATTTCCTCTAGGGCATATTTCCTTCAGTCTCCCACTTGCACTAGAGTCAATAATATAGTTCACATCGCCATGTGATTTAACATCAATAATTCACATCACCATGTGATTAACACCCATAGTTCACATCTCTATGTGACCAACACTCAAAGGGTTTACTAGAGTCAATAATCTAGTTCACATCGCTATGTGATTAACACCCAAAGAGTACTAAGGTGTGATCATGTTTTGATTGTGAGATAATTTTAGTCAACGGGTCTGCCACATTCAGATCCGTAAGTATTTTGCAAATTTCTATGTCTACAATGCTCTGCACGGAGCTACTCTAGCTAATTGCTCCCACTTTCAATATGTATCTAGACCGAGACTTAGAGTCATCTAGATTTAGTGTCGAAACTTGTATCGACGTAACCCTTTACGACGAACCTTTTGTCACTTCCATAATCGAGAAACATATCCTTATTCCACTAAGGATAATTTTGACCGCTGTCCAGTGATCTACTCCTAGATCACTATTGTACTCCCTTGCCAAAATCAGTGTAGGGTATACAATGGATCTGGTACACAGCATGGCATACTTTATAGAACCTATGGCCAAGGCATAGGGAATGACTTTCATTCTCTTTCTATCTTCTGCCGTGGTCGGGCTTTGAGTCTTACTCAATTTCACACCTTGTAACACAGGCAAGAACTCTTTCTTTGACCGTTCTATTTTGAACTACTTCAAAATCTTGTTAAGGTATGTACTCATTGAAAAAACTTATCAAGCGTTTTGATCTATCTCTATAGATCTTGATGCTCAATATGTAAGCAGCTTTCACCGAGGTCTTTCTTTGAAAACTCCTTTCAAACACTCCTTTATGCTTTGCAGAATAATTCTACATTTTTCCGATCAACAACATGTCATTCACATATACTTATCAGAAATGTTGTAGTGCTCCCACTCACTTTCTTGTAAATACAGGCTTCACCGCAAGTCTGTATAACACTATATCCTTTGATCAACTTATCAAAGTGTATATTCCAACTCCGAGATGCTTGCACCAGTCCATAGATGGATCGCTGGAGCTTGCATATTTTGTTAGCACCTTTAGGATTGACAAAACCTTCTGGTTGCATCATATACAACTCTTCTTTAATAAATCCATTAAGGAATGCAGTTTTGTTTATCCATTTGCCAGATTTCATAAAATGCGGCAATTGCTAACATGATTCGGACAGACTTAAGCATAGATACGAGTGAGAAACTCTCATCGTAGTCAACATCTTGAACTTGTCGAAAACCTTTTTGCGACAATTCTAGCTTTGTAGATAGTGACACTACTATCAGCGTATGTCTTCCTCTTGAAGATCCATTTAATCTCAATGGCTCGCCGATCATTAGGCAAGTCAATCAAAGTCCATACTTTGTTCTCATATATGGATCTTATCTCAGATTTCATGGCCTCAAGCCATTTCGCGGAATCTGGGCTCATCATCGCTTCCTCATAGTTCGTAGGTTCGTCATGGCTAGTAACATAACCTCCAGAACAGGATTACTGTACCACTCTGGTGCGGATCTTAATCTGGTTGACCTACGAGGTTCAGTAATAACTTGATCTGAAGTTTCATGATCATTATCATTAACTTCCTCACTAATTCGTGTGGGTGTCGCAGAAACTGGTTTCTGTGATGATCTACTTTCCAATAAGGAAGCAGGTACAGTTACCTCATCAAGTTCTACTTTCCTCCCACTCACTTCTTTCGAGAGAAACTCCTTCTCTAGAAAGGATCCATTCTAAGCAACGAATGTCTTGCCTTCGGATCTGTGATAGAAGGTGTACCCAACTGTCTCCTTTGGGTATCCTATGAAGATACATTTCTCTGATTTGGGTTTGAGCTTATCAGGATGAAACTTTTTCACATAAGCATCACAACCCCAAACTTTAAGAAACGACAACTTTGGTTTCTTGCCAAACCACAGTTCATAAGGCGTCGTCTCAACGGATTTTGATGGTGCCCTATTTAACGTGAATGTAGCTGTCTCTAATGCATAACCCCAAAACGATAGTGGTAAATTGGTAAGAGACATCATATATCGCACCATATCTAATAAAGTACGGTTACGATGTTCGGACACACCATTATGCTGTGGTGTTCCAGGTGGCGTGAGTAGTGAAACTATTTCACTTTGTTTTGACTGAAGGCCTAAACTCGTAACTCAAATATTTTACCTCTGCGATTATATCGTAGAAACTTTTATTTTCTTGTTACGATGATTCTCCACTTCACTCTGAAATTCTTTGAACTTTTCAAATGTTTCAGACTTGTGTTTCATCAAGTAGATATACCTATATCTGCTCAAATCATCTGTGAAGATCAGAAAATAATGATACCTGCTGCGAGCCTCAATATTCATCGGACCACATACATCTGTATGTATGATTTCCAACAAATCTATTGCTCTCTCCATAGTTCCGTAGAACGGCGTTTTAGTCATCTTGCCCATGAGGCACGGTTCGCAAGCATCAAGTGATTCATAATCAAGTGATTCCAAAATCCCATCAGTATGGAGTTTCTTCATGCGGTTTACACCAATATGACCTAAACGGCAGTGCCACAAATAAGTTGCACTATCATTATTAACTTTGCATCTTTTGGCTTCAATATTATGAATATGTGTATCACTGAGATCCAACAAACCATTTTCGTTGGTGTGTATGACCATAAAAGGTTTTTATTCATGTAAACAGAACAACAATTGTTCTCTAACTTAAATGAGTAACCGTATTGCAATAAACATGATCAAATCATATTCATGCTCAACGCAAACACCAAATAACACTTATTTAGTTTCAACACTAATCCCGAAAGTATAGGGAGTGTGCGATGATGATCATATGAATCTTGGAACTACTTCCAACACACACCGTCACCTCGCCTTTTACTAGTCTCTGTTTATTCTGCAACTCCGTTTTCGAGTTACTACTCTTTAGCAACTGAACCAGTATCAAATACTGAGGGGTTGCTATAAACACTAGTAAGTACACATCAATAACATGTATATCCAATATACCTTTGTTCACTTTGCCATCCTTCTTATCCACCAAATACTTGGGGCAGTTCTGCCTCCAGTGACCAGTTCCTTTGCAGTAGAAGCACTTAGTCTCAGGCTTAGGACCAGACTTAGGCTTCTTCACTTGAGCAGCAACTTGCTTGCCGTTCTACTTGAAGTTCCCCTTCTATCCCTTTGCCCTTTTCTTGAAACTAGTGGTCTTGTTAACCATCAACACTTGATGTTTTTCTTGATTTCTACCTTCGTCGATTTCAGCATCACGAAGAGCTTGGGAATTACTTTCGTCATCCCTTGCATACTATAGTTCATCACGAAGTTCTACTAACTTGGTGATGGTGACTAGAGAATTCTGTCAATCACTATTTTATCTGGAAGATTAACTCCCACTTGATTCAAGCGATTGTAGTACCCAGACAATCTGAACACATGCTCACTAGTTGAGCGATTCTCCTCCATCTTTTAGCTATAGAACTTGTTGGAGACTTCATATCTCTCAACTCGGGTATTTGCTTGAAATATTAACTTCAACTCCTGGAACATCTCATATGGTCCATGACGTTCAAAACGTCTTTGAAGTCCCGATTCTAAGCCGTTAAGCATGGTGCACTAAACTATCAAGTAGTCATCATATTGAGCTAGCCAAACGTTCATAACGTCTGCATCTGCTGCTGCAATAGGTCTGTCACCTAGCGGTGCATCAAGGACATAATTTTTTCTGTGCAGCAATGAGGATAATCCTCAGATCACGGATCCAATCCGCATCTTTGCTACTAACATCTTTCAACATAATTTTCCTCTAGGAAAAAAATAAACACAGGGAAGCAACAACGCGAGCTATTGATCTACAACATAATTTGCAAAATACTATCAGGACTAAGTTCATGATAAATTTAAGTTCAATTAATCATATTACTTAAGAACTCCCACTTAGATAGACATCTCTCTAATCATCTAAGTGATTACGTGATCCAAAGCAACTAAACCATGACCGATTAACACATGAGATGGAGTAGTTTCAATGGTGAACATCACTATGTTGATCATATCTACTATATGATTCACGCTCGACCTTTCGGTCTCTGTGTTCCGAGGCCATATCTGTATATGCTAGGCTCGTCAAGTTTAACCCGAGTATTCCGCGTGTGCAACTGTTTTGCACCCGTTGTATTTGAACGTAGAGCCTATCACACCCGATTAACACGTGGTGTCTCAGCACGAAGAACTTTTGCAACGGTGCATACTCAGGGAGAACACTTTTATCTTGAAATTTTAGTGAGAGATCATCTTATAATGCTACCGTCAATCAAAGCAAGATAAGATGCATAAAGGATTAACATCACATGCAATCAATATAAGTGATATGATATGGCCATCATCATCTTGTGCTTGTGATCTCCATCTCCGAAGCACCGTGCTTGTGATCACCATCTCCGAAGCACCATCATGATCACCATCGTCACCGGCTCGACACCTTGATCTCCATCGTAGTATCGTTGTCGTCTCGCCAACTTATTACTTTTACGACTATCGCTACCGCTTAGTGATAAAGTAAAACTATTACATGGCGATTGCATCTCATACAATAAAGCGACAACCATATGGCTCCTGCCAGTTGCCGATAACTCGGTTACAAAACATGATCATCTCATACAACACATTATATCACATCATGTCTTGACCATATCACATCACAACATGCCCTGCAAAACCAAGTTAGACGTCCTCTACTTTGTTGTTGCAAGTTTTACGTGGCTGCTACGGGCTTAGCAAGAACCATTCTTACCTACGCATCAAAACCACAACGATAGTTTGTCAAGTTGGTGCTGTTTTAACCTTCGCAAGGACCGGGCGTAGCCACACTCGGTTCAACTAAAGTGAGAGAGACAGACACCCGCCAGTCACCTTTAAGCAACGAGTGCTCCGAACAGTGAAACCAGTCTCGCGTAAGCGTACGCGTAATGTCGGTCCGGGCCGCTTCATCTCACAATACCGCTGAACCAAAGTATGACATGCTGGTAAGCAGTATGACTTATATCGCCCACAACTCGCTTGTGTTCTACTCGTGCAAAGCATCAACGCATAAAACCAGGCTCGAATGCCACTGTTGGGGAACGTAGTAATTTCAAAAAAATTCCTACGCATACGCAAGATCATGGTGATGCATAGCAACGAGAGGGGAGAGTGTTGTCCACGTACCCTCGTAGACCGACAACGGAAGCGTTATAACAACGCGGTTGATGTAGTCATACGTCTTCACGATCCGACCGATCAAGTACCGAACGTACGGCACCTCCGAGTTCTACACACGTTCAGCTCGATGACGTCCCTCGAACTCCGATCCAGCCGAGTGTTGAGGGAGAGTTTCGTCAGCACGACGGCGTGGTGACGATGATGATGTTCCACCGACGCAGGGCTTCGCCTAAGCTCCGCAACGGTATTATCGAGGTGTAATATGGTGGAGGGGGGCATCGCACACGGCTAAAATATCGTATATCAAGTCTGTCCATGGGGTGCCCCCCTGCCCCCGTATATAAAGGAGAAAGGAGGAGAGGGCCGGCCAAGGGGAGGAGGCGCGCCCAAGGGGGGAGTCCTACTCCCACCGGGAGTAGGACTCCTCCTTTCCTTGTGGGAGTAGGAGAAGGGAAGGGGGAAGGAGAAAGAAGGAAGGGGGCGCCCCCTTTCCCTAGTCCAATTCGGACCAGATCATGGGGAGGGGCGCGGCCACCTTTTGAGGCCTTTCTCTCCTTTCCCGTATGGCCCATTAAGGCCCAATACGAATTCCCGTAACTCTCCGGTACTCCGAAAAATACCCGAATCACTCGGAACCTTTCCGAAGTCCGAATATAGTCGTCCAATATATCGATTTTTACGTCTCGGCCATTTGAAGACTCCTCGTCATGTCCCCGATCTCATCCGGGACACCGAACTCCTTCGGTACATCAAAACTCAATAAAACTGTCATCGTAACGTTAAGCGTGCGGACCCTACGGGTTCGAGAACTATGTAGACATGACCGAGACACCTCTCCGGTCAATAACCAATAGCGGGACCTGGATGCCCATATTGGCTCTCACATATTCTATGAAGATCTTTATCGGTCAGACCGCATAACAACATACGTTGTTCCCTTTGTCATCGGTATGTTACTTGCCCGAGATTCGATCGCCGGTATCTCGATACCTAGTTCAATCTCGTTACCGGCAAGTCTCTTTACTCGTTCCGTAATACATCATCCCGCAACTAACTCATTAGTCACAATGCTTGCAAGGCTTTATAGTGATGTGCATTACCGAGTGGGCCCAGAGATACCTCTCCGACAATCGGAGTGACAAATCCTAATCTCGAAATACGCCAACCCAACAAGTACCTTTGAAGACACCTGTAGAGCACCTTTATAATCACCCATTTACGTTGTGACGTTTGGTAGCACACAAAGTGTTCCTCCGGTAAACGGGAGTTGCATAATCTCATAGTCATAGGAACATGTATAAGTCATGAAGAAAGCAATAGCAACATACTAAACGATCGGGTGCTAAGCTAACGGAATGGGTCAAGTCAATCACGTCATTCTCCTAATGAGGTGATCCCGTTAATCAAATGACAACTCATGTCTATGGCTAGGAAACATAACCATCTTTGATTAACGAGCTAGTCAAGTAGAGGCATACTAGTGACACTCTGTTTGTCTATGTATTCACACATGTATTATGTTTCCGGTTAATACAATTCTAGCATGAATAATAAACATTTATCATGATATAAGGAAATATATAATACTTTATTATTTCCTCTAGG
Source organism: Aegilops tauschii subsp. strangulata (assembly GCF_002575655.3). Lineage (NCBI taxonomy): Eukaryota > Viridiplantae > Streptophyta > Magnoliopsida > Poales > Poaceae > Aegilops > Aegilops tauschii. The sequence continues at coordinate 496,908,820 of NC_053039.3, forward strand.
GCATATTTCCTTCACCGCCTTCAAGCCCTCCAAGGAGACCAAGAAAGTGAAGCTCAACCCAGAAGACCCCAGCTGCAGCAAGTACGTTGTCGTAGGCGCCCGCCTCGACGGCAAATAGGAAGGAGAGCTCGTCGACTTCCTCCGTGAGAATCGGGATATCTTCGCATGGACCCCCAAGGAGATGCCGGGTATCCCGAGGAAGTACGCCGAGCACAAACTTCACGTCCGCAAGGACGCCAAGCCTGTCCGTCAACCCCTACGATGATTTTCCGAAGAGAAGAGAAGAACCATTGGTGAAGAGGTCGCCAAGCTTTTGGCGGCCGGCTTCATAATGGAAGTATTTCACCCCGAGTGGCTGGCCAACCCAGTCCTCGTCCTGAAGAAGAACAAGACCTGGCGCATGTGTATCTACTACACCAGCCTCAATAAGGCGTGTCCCAAGGATCCGTTCGCCCTCCCATGGATCGACCAAGTCATCGACTCGACCGCCGGGTGTGAGCTCCCGTCCTTCCTGGACGCTTACTCCGGCTACCACCAGATCAAGGTGGACCCGGCCGACGCCCTGAAGACATCCTTCATCACGCCCTTTGGGGCGTATTGCTACATCACCATGTCGTTCGGCTTGAAGAACGCCGGCGCCACCTTCCAGCGCTGCATGCAGAAATGTCTGCTGTCGCAACTCGGCCGCAATATCCACGTATACGTGGACGACATCATGGTGAAGACCAAGCAGCACCTCACGCTCCTCGATGATTTGAAGGAAACCTTCGCCAACCTCCGCGAATATAAGGTCAAGCTTAACCCGGAAAAATGCGTCTTCGGCGTCCCGGCCGGAAAGCTACTCGGCTTCCTCGTCTCGGAACGCGGCATTGAGGCGAACTCGGAGAATTTCAAGGCCATCGAGCGCATGCGCAAACCGGCGCGGCTGCGCGATGTCCAGAAGTTCACCGGATGCTTGGCCTCGGTCAGCCGGTTTCTAAGCCGGCTGGGTGAGAGGGCGCTACCCCTGTACCAGCTGATGAAGAAGACAAGCCCGTTCGAATGGAACGGCAAGGCAGACGAGGCCTTCCAAGACCTCAAGCGCATGCTCTCCACCACGCCAGTCCTGGCCGCGGCGACCGACAAGGAGCCGCTGTTGCTCTACATAGCCGCGACCTCGCGGGCGGTCAGCACGGTGCTGGTGGTCGAGTGACCAGAGAAGGGCAAGATCCAAGCCGTCCAGCGCCCAGTCTACTACCTGAGCGAGGTGCTCTCCATCTCCAAGCAGAACTACCCGCACTACCAGAAGATGTGTTACGGCGTGTACTTCACCGCCAAGAAGCTGAAGCAGTATTTCCAAGAGCACGTCGTCACCGTGGTCAGCACGGCGCCTATCGGAGAAATCATCGGGTGCCGGGATGCCTCTGGCCGGGTTGCCAAATGGGCGATCCAGCTAGCCGGCCACACCATCCTCTACGAGCCCCGCACCGCGATCAAGTCTCAAGCCCTGGCCGACTTCCTCGTCGACTGGACCGAAACCCAGTACTTGCCGCCGCCTCCCGACTCGACGCATTGGCGCATGCACTTCGACGGGTCCAAGATGCGACTCGGTTTGGGGGCCGGCATCGTACTTTCGTCCCCGAAGGGCGACCGGCTCCATTACGCGCTCCAGATCCACTTTGCCGCCTTCAACAACGTCGCCGAGTACGAAGCCCTTGTGCACGGCCTCCGGCTGGCCAAGGAACTCGGCATCCGGCGCATCCTGTGCTACGGCGACTCGGGCCTGGTGGTGCAGCAATGCTCCGGCGAATGGGACGCCCGTGACTCCAACATGGCAAGCTACCGCTTCCTCGTCCAGAAGCTGTCCGGATCCTTCGAGGGCTGCGAGTTGCTCCACGTCCCGCGCGCGGAGAACGAAGCAGCCGACATGCTCGCCAAGATCGCCTCGTCACAACAAGCCATCCTGTCCGACGTCTCCCTCGAGCACCTGCGCAAGCCGTCCGTCAAGCCATCGCCGGACTCCGAGTCCATCCACGTTCCAGGCGACCCGGCCGCACCTCAACCCGGCCCGGGGACTGCTGAACCCGGCCCGGGGGCTGCTCAACCCGGCTCGGGGGCTGCCGACTCGGAACCCACCCTGGTGGCCGTCTTCGCCGTGGTTACGGCTCCATCTTGGGCCCTCTCAATATCAGAATTTTTGGAGAACGGGGTTCTCCCCATGGACGAGACCGAAGCTCGGCAAGTGCAGCGCCGGGCGTCCGCCTACAGCATCATCAACAACGAGCTCGTCAAGCGCAGCTCCACCGGCGTGTTCCAGCGCTGCGTCGAGCAGGAGCGGGGCATCGACATCCTCCTCGACATACATCGGGGCGAGTGTGGGCACCACGCCGCATAATGATCCCTGGTGGCCAAGGCGTTCCGCCACGGCTTCTACTGGCCCACGGCCCTCCAAGACGCCGAGTCGCTCGTCCTCAAGTGTGAGGGATGCCAGCGCTTCAGCAAACACAGCCACCAGCCGGCGTCAGCACTCCGCACCATACCGATCACCTGGCCCTTCGCGGTCTGGGGACTCGACATGGTGGGACCCTTCAAAACCGCCCGAGGCGGCATGACGCACTTGCTGGTGGCAGTGGACAAATTCACCAAGTGGATCGAGGCAAGACCAATCAAGAAATTGGACGGGCCAACAGCCGTCCGGTTCATCAAGGACATAGCGGTGCGCTACGGCATGCTGAACAGCATCATCACCGACAATGGCACCAAATTCGCCAAGGGCGCGCTCGAGCAATACCGCAACGTCTCCGGCATCCGCCTCGACTTGGCCTCCGTTGCGCATCCGCAGTCCAACGGGCAGGTCGAGCGGGCCAATGGACTCATCCTGTCCGGCGTCAAGCCGCGACTCGTCGAGCCGCTCATCCGCTCACCCGGCAGCTGGCTTGACGAGTTGCCAGCCATTCTCTGGAGTCTACGCACCACACCGAATCGGTCGACCGGGTTCACCCCGTTCTTCCTCGTCTACGGAGTCGAAGCCGTCATCCCGACCGACGTCGAGTTCGACTCGCCGCGCGTCGCGATGTACACCGAAGCCGAAGCCAGAGAAGCCCGCGAAGATGGCGTCGGCCTACTCGAAGAAGCACGCCTCCTGGCGCTCAGTCGCTCGGCCATCTACCAGCAAGGCCTGAGGCACTACCACAGCCAAAAGATCAAGCCCCTCGCATTCCGCAAGGGCGACCTCGTCCTCCGACTCGTCCAAGAGCAGGCAGGCCAACACAAGCTGTCCCCTCCATGGGAGGGCCCATTCATCGTGAGCAGGGCCTTGCGCGACCGCAAGGCCTACTACCTCATCGACGCACGCAAGTCGAGGAAGCGCAAGAAGGACACCGCCGGTGAAGAAACGACCCGGTCGTGGAACGCGGAACTCCTCCGCCCGTTTTACAGTTAGTCGCACGAGCGTATGTATCATCGCCTTTTGTAAACGCATGAAACTATGGGGTCCCCGAACGAGACTCGGGGGCTGCCCTTTGTCGACCAATTTATTGTGTCCCTATTTTCTTGCATCACTATACCACTGAACCCGGCCACCGGTCCGACTCGCTCGACCCGGGGGCTGGCCGGCTCGGTCGCTACCCCGCCACCTTACTTGGTGATTCCTGATAAACTTAGGATGCCGCGGTCCCCCACTTCGCCCTAAAGCCACAGATCCAGCTTTGGCTGTCGGCTGGCAAGCACAATGGGCCAAAGCTCCTTTACGCTTCATACACTAAGCCAAAGGTCGCCGGGTCGATCAACCCTGTCCGCCATTCATCAAATGAACAGCCGCACGACCGGCTGCTCGCCAACCGGCTTCGCCGGATTGCCGCCAGCCGGCCCAGTGGGTGTTTCGCTCGCGCTCAACGTTTCAAGGGACCCAAGTCCTGCGCGCTCCTCTCAAAGAACCGAACTCCTTGTCAAGGACCGGAGCCTCGGCCGTCTGACTCGCGGGGGGGGAGGTTTGAGAAAGGAAAAGCGCATGAAATCGGTCCAAAAAACGGAAGGCAAAAAAGCAAAAGCACCCACGACATCTGCAAGTATTTAAGAAAAGGCCCACGGTCCGAGTTCATTACACCCTAAAACCCCCAATGGGTGGGTGGACCTGCTATTTAACAAATTTTACACAAAGTGTCTCAGGCATCTCCAGCGCCGCGTCGCGACATCGATGGCTCTCCCCTCGCGGCCTCCGGGTCCAGCGAAGTGCCGGTGCCCTCCTCAGCATCCGCGTCGCGGTAGACGCCCGTCTCCTCCGAGCTCCCCTCCGGATCGTGGAGGAGCAAGCCGTAGTCATCGCCATCCACGACCCCGCCGTCTTCCGTCCGCTCCTGATGGAACCCGTCGTGGAAGGCGAACTCGGCGATGTAGCTGGCCCGGGAGGCGATCCGGCCGGCTTGCTCCTACAAGAGCTACTCCGAACCGGCCCGCTGGCCCATCAACGCGTTCAGCTGCAGGTCCAGATGCCAGGACAGCGCGAACCGGAGCGCCATCTCAGCACCGGCACGAGCGGCGGAGACGCGCCACTCGCCAAGCCAGTCCATTCCCATCTCCAACCAACGCGCCAAGCGCGAGAAGCTGCTCGGTCGGATGGAGTCCGGCCATAGGGCCGCCGTCATCGCGGTGCCGGCCTGGGACAGCCGCCCCAACTGCGTTCCCAGAACCTGCAGGCGGGCCTCAGCGGCGGCAATGATCTTCGGGAAGGTCTAGGCCACCCGCGGATCCGTCCAGGACCCAACGACGCCGGTCGGGTCACGCTGATAGCGGTCGGCTTCCTTCGCCAGCCGCTGCGTCTCTGGGAAGGCCCCTGCCGCAAAGGAAGAAGCGAGTTAGAAGAAGAACAACAAGGAAGAAAGGCCGAATCCCGACCCGAAAAACGACAAGAAAAAAGCACTTACTAGAGAACGACTCTTCCAGGTGTTGTGCCTCAAGCAACGTACCGCGCCGCTCCCGCTCGATGGCGCGCCTTCTCCAGATCGGCCGCCTTGGCAAGGGCCGCCTTCAGCTCGGCGTCCTTGTCTTCGGCCGCCTTCTCGGCCGCCTCGCGGCGACGGGCCTCGTCCTGACGGGCCCCCTCAGCCATGGTGACCTGCCCCCGCAGGCGATCCACCTCGGCCTGGAGCCGGCCCTTGTCGTCAGCCAGCTGGCCGCGCTGCTGGTTCGCCTCCACCAGGGCCTGCTGCGCCTCTGCCAACTTGGCGGCTTCCGCCTTAAGGAGCTCCACCTCGGCCTCGAGGCGGCTCTTGTGGCCCGCCAGCTGCTCATGCACCGGTTGGCCTCGTCGAGAGACCGCCGAGCCGCGGCCGCCTCCGCCCTCGCCTGCGCCGCCTCGACGCCAAGACGGCCGGTGTCGGCAACGAGACGGTCGTAATGATGACCGGCCCGGAGCAGACGAGTCCGCCAGGACAGCACCTCGGCTGCAGAAAAAAAGGACTCAGCAGAAGAAAAAAGCAAGACTTAAGATTTGGTCCAACTGTTACACAGTTGGCCCGAATCTCGGGGGCTACACCCAGTGGGTGCGCTAGCGCGCCCCCACTAGAAAAGAGCACAAGGATACCTGCGGCGACGCGGAGCTCCTCCTCCTTGGCGGCAAGCCGCTCCACGAGCTCCCAGTGTTTGCCCAAGACACGATTGTAGGCGGTGACCCGGAAGGCGTCGAGATGCTGAAGAGAGCAGAAATCAGAACAAGGCCAACACTCTAAAGATTCGACCAAACTACTACGTAGTTGGCCCGAACCTCGGGGGCTACACCCAGTGGGTGCGCTGGCGCGCCCCCACAAAGAAGAAAATTGCAAGAAGACTTAGCAGGACGGCGCGCTCCAGGTCGCGCGTCCGCTCCACCTCGGCCTGGGCGAAGGCCTCGAGCCGTTCCGTCCGGCCTCGCAGGCGGCACTGACGGCGTCCAGCGCCGCCTCCTCCTGGGTCTGAGGCCCAAAGACAATGGCGCCCCCGCTCCACGCCGGCTGCGGCACAGTAGCTCGGCGCTCTCCCTGCCGGGGCACCAAGGCGTGCTCCTCGCTGGCCGCTCGTGACGCGGCCAGCACCTCCTTCGGGACGCCCTGCGTCGCCGACCCTGACCTGGACGTCGGGACGCCCTGCATCGCCGTCTCCGGCCCAGCTACCGTGGTGACCTCCGGCACCGCCGCCCGCGGTGCCTCCTCCAAAACCGGCGGTGCCTCCGACGCCGCTGCCCGCAGCGTCTCTTCCAAAATGACGCCGCCTCCACCACCATCAGTCCCCGCTCGCTCGGCCACGTCGGCCCGCGGCGGGGTGTCATCCTCCACCTCCACGACCCCCCGGTCGGGGATCACCACCTCAGCCCGGCCTCCACGGCCGCGCTCCCTCACCAACGACGGCTCAAAGACCGTCGCCGCCACCACTGTGCCCTCCGGCGTCTCGCGCCAGACCGGCTCCGCGCCGGTCGTGCCCATGCCGCCGCCGCGTCGGTCCAAGCCCGGACCGACGCCGCCTCCAGCTCCGCCTCGGTCCGGTTCCTGTCCCGTCAGGCCAAGGCTTCGGCGTCATTCGGATCCAGTCCGAGTCGGCCCGTCCCTCCGCCTTGGCCTGGTCGGCAAGGTCGGACCGGCTCCTGCGGAACACGGCCCCTTCGGCGGTCGCGGCTTCCGCCGCCGCCCCCGCCAGCGCGATTGGCGACCTAGAGAAGAAGATAGAATGAGCAGAAAAGAAACAAGACTAGCTCAAGAAAAAGAAACCTGAGCGCAAACAAGAGATGAAGCTTACCCTGCCAAGACCGAGACCGGGATTGGCCTCCCGTGCCCGCCGCCGCGCTTCCTCTTGGCCGGCCTCCCGGCCCCGGCCGGGTCCGCTGTGCGCTTCGGGGCCCGGGGTCGCGGCGCGACGCTGTCTTTCCCATGCGGGCGGCTCGGCGCCGCCCCATGCGAGGACCCGGCTCCGCCCGCGTCGCCGCCTCCCCCGCCCAACGCCACTACACCAACAACTGGCGTCAGCACCGGCCGTTCCGTGCCGCGGTCAGCAATTCAAGACACATGAAGAAAAACGCGAGACTTACCCGCGCGACGCCCAGCGCCGGTGTCAGACTCGGCCTCCTCCTCCCCGCCACGAGCCACGGGCTCCTCTGGCGCCACCGGCTCCACCTGCGACAGAGCCCAGGCGTAAGGGTGCCGAATCACGTTCAGAAGTACCCCCACGTCGTGTTAGGACGGATGAGAAGGTGCACTGCAGCAAAGTGAGAAGACCAGACACTCACCTGCGGCGCCGGGTTCGACTGGCTGTACGGCGCCTTGCCGAACTGCCAGTCCTCCCCAACGTTGGCCTTGGAGATGTCGTTCATGCCGCGCACGACCTGCTCCGCGGACAGCCACGTCGACCCCATGCAGTTGGGGTCTTGAAGGCTGACCATTTCGCCGATGAGGCAGGAGCGCCCCTGAAGCGGAAGGACCCGGCGCATGATCAACGCGGCGAGGAGGTCGGTGCCGGTGAGCCCCTCCTGCGTCCTCATCACCGTCACCCGCTCACAGAGATTAACGATCTCCTACTACGGGCGCTTGGGCGAGTAGCCCCGGTTCGTCTTCGCCCGCGGCGGTGCGATGGCGAAGGCCGGAAGATTGATGCGATCCGCTCCAAGGTTGCGGACGTAGGAGAAGGAGTTCTGCCACTTCCTGGCAAAGTCCTCCAGCGGGATCTTGGGGAAATCCGCCCCCGACCGCTTCGAGATGACGGCGGCGCCACAATCGGCGAACAACCCGGCCGACGGGCCCTGCTGCTTCAAGGAGAAGAAGCGTGCCCAGAGGTCGATCGTAGGCTCGACCCCCAGGTACCCCTCGCAGAGGGTGACGAAGCCGGAGAGCTGGACAATGGCGCCGGCGCCAAGATGATGCGGCTGGAGCCCGAAGAACTCCAGGAAAGCACGGAAGAAGGTGCTCGCCGGCAGCCGAACCCGCGCTCGAAGTGCGTGAGGAAGACCACGCGCTCCTGCCCCTCGGGCCGAGGCCTCTGCTCGCCGCGCGGCAGGCGGACACCGACGTCCGTCTCCCGCGGCAGGCGCCGCGTCGCCCGGAGTTTGGTGATGTCCTCGGAGGTGACGTTCGAGCCCATCCAGGAGCCCGATGGCAGCAACATGATCGAAGGAAGAAGAAGGAAGATGAATGGCGAAGGAGTTCTGCTTGGAGCAGCGGGCGGCGCAGTGCGTCTGTTGCGAAGAGCGGAGCGAGAGCAAAGGTACAGGAGGGCGCGAGCGAGAATAATGTCCGCCGCCCCCTGCCCCCCCCCCCCGATTTATAACCCTCGGTTTGAACGTGGGGAAGTGGGATCGTCTGCATGCGACCGTTCCACTACCCCGCAATAAGTGCGCGCGTACACGCGCACTAACTGCCCAGGGAAGAGCAACCGGCCCCCGGACGCCGCAATAAATCCGTGCGCTTGGGCCGAGGGCGCGCGGCGGCGGGCCCCAGGCCGTCGCCCGGTCCCGTCACGCGCGTGGCCTGTCAGGCCCCTCCGGCTTCCGGGCACCACGTGGCGCCCGCGCAAAGCCCGAGGGATTGCCCCAAGATTCGGGGGACTTCTCGGTCCCCGCCACGACCGAGACGCCGCGATCCGGTTTCTGAGAAAACCGGCACACAGTGGGTGTTGCCGGACCTGGCGCTCGCAGAATCCACCTTGCTTAAGGGGGAAACTGCGAAGGCCCACTCATCCGAAGACGGCGGACCTTCACAGCTTCGGGGACTACTGTCGGGGGGATGGACCCCGGGCAGGCAACGGAACCCGGATCCTCTTCAAAAACAACGGGGCTGGCACCGCCCCTCAATACTGGCGTGCGCTTGGCCGGGTCGCTTGAATCGGCCAAGCCCCCCAGGCCGGCCAGACTAGCCAACCTGGCAAGACACGTCGACTCGGCCTCAACAACTGGCGCAAGACAGCCGAACCCGGCACGGCCAAGGCCTCCTCACCAAGCCAGCGCCACCCATGGCGTGCTACGCAATCCAGCCGCGGGTCAACTCCCGTCCCATCCAGGCCGTATGATGGGGACAAGACTTCAATCAACGATGCAACAGTGCCCCGCCCATGCCTCTGGTCAGCAGGAACGTGGCAACAGTGCCCCTCACCTACCCGCTGACCAGGGCCGGCGTGGCAACAGTGCCCCCACCCTCACCGCTGACGACAGCAAGCGGCAACCTGACGGAGAGCACTGTACGCGGCTCGACTCGGCCATGCCCTGACGATCGACAAGACGGCGCACAGTCCCCCTAGGCTGGTGGGGCCCGCACCTAGGGGAACCCGGCGAACCACAAGCCCTCAGCGGGGCCCAGCCCGGGTCCCCGGACACCGACTACACGGACCCACCGACTTATAACATTACCATTGTACCCCCGAGGGGTTGGACTATAAAATCCCCGGGAGCCCACGATCATTCGGGGGCGGAAAGCAGGAGGACTAGCCATGAAACAGCAACACCGGAGAGAAGGAGCAGCCCAAGCCTTGGCCAGCTTCCTTCCTCCTTCATACAGCTCCAGGATCAACATTGTACTATCGATCATCCAACTACACTCGGCAGGACTAGGGGTATTATCTCTCCGGAGAGCCCCGAACCTGGGTATGTCCGGCGTCCCGCGCCCGCTCATGCCAACCTCGCCTCTGGAGCCCACCAGCGCCCTCGAGCCTCCTCCTCTCTTTAGCCATCCATTGGCATCTGCCGTGCGCCCACCACGACAGGATGCCTTCCGGGGCATCCCCAAGCTTAGACGCTTGAGTCTCCTTGAATATTTACTTGGGGTGCCTCGGGCATCCCCAGGCTTGAGCTCTTGCCTCTCTTCCTTCTTCTAACATCGAGACCTTCTCGATCATCGAACACTTCATCCACACAAAACTTCAACAGAAAACTCGGTAAGATCCGTTAGTATAATAAAGCAAATCACTACTCTAAGTAATGTTGGAAACCAATTCATATTTTCTTTTGGCATTGTGTCTATTGTAGTATAACTTTTTCATGGCTTAATCCACCGATATGAATCGATAATTTCATCAAAACAAGCAAACTATTCATCAAAAACAGAATCTGTCTAAAACAGAACAGTCTGTAATAATATGAACATTCACCATACTTCTGATACATTAAAAATTCTGTAAAAATTAGGAAAAATAAACAATTTGTATATAAAGACATTGCAAAACGAATCAGAACCGTTTAACGTTCCAGTAAAAAATTAAAAATCGCGCACTACAGCCAAAGTTTCTGTCCTGCACCGCACAAACCAACAAGCATTGTAAACATCCTAAAGGCAAACCTTGGCACATTATTTTTATAATACAATGGAATTGTACAAGGGGATAATTATTTTTGTTGAAAAGTTTCTGTAATCAAGATTCACAAAGTTTCCGTGAGCATGAACAAAGTTCAAGGCTAGCTCCCACTTCAACAATGCTCGTCTTTCTCACTTTCGCTTTTCTTTTTGAAAAGTTGCGGGTTCCCCTCTTTATTTTTTTGTTTTTAAACTATATGAAAGCACTCAACAGAAATAAATGACTCTCTAAAATTTCCGGGTTGTCTCCCTGGCAGCGCTTTCTTTAAAGCCATTAAGCTAGGCATATAGTGCTCAAGTAATGGATCCACCCGGATCCCAAGGTATATCAAAGCCAATTTTAATTAACAATGATTCGTAATTTAGTAGTGAGCACAAAGTAACATATATCATGTAATGACGAAGTCTAACTCTCTTCCTATGCATCGGCTTGTCATAAAAGAACAATTCATGCGCACATAGTGAAGGCCAATGCATAGTATAAATAGTTTCTTGCAATTTTATCATGTTGGAAACATAGAGAGGTGGAGATATAGTTCCTCTCTCATAATAATTGCAAGTAGGAGCAGCAGCACATGCATATTATATTCATCAAAATCATCATGTGCAACGGTAAAATGCAACCCATCAATATAATCCTTAATAAGGGCAAACTTCTCCGATATAGTGTAGTCGGGAGAATTCAAAAAGATAATAGGACTATCATGCATGGGTGCAATAGCAACAATTTCATGTTTAACATAAGGAACTATAGCAAGTTCATCTCCATAAGCATCATTCATATTGGCATCTTGGCCACAAGCATAGCAAGCATCATCAAAAAGGGATATTTCAAGAGAATCAACGGGATCATAGCAATCATCATAGCAATCATCCTTCGGTAAGCACGATGGGAAATTAAACAATGTATGAGTTGAAGAGTTACTCTCATTAGAAGGTGGGCACGGGTAGCTAATCCGCTCTTCCTCCTTTTGTTCTTCGCTCTCCTCCTCATCTTTTTCATCCAATGAGCTCACAGTTTCATCAATTTCTTCTTCCATAGACTCCTGCAAAATATTAGTCTCTTCTTGGACAGCGGAGACTTTCTCAATAAATGCATCAATATCGGCATTGAATTCATAATTGGCATAGCAATATTTAAGGATAGCTAAATTTTCAGGTCTATAAACAGCATCATAAAGATTTTCAAACTCTTTGAACATAGATTCAATTTCATAAGCACCCATAAAAGCAACAAATTCTTCTGTTTGTTCCACATCATAGTAATCATATATACCTCTAGCATAAGAAGCCAAGGTTTCATTATCATTAAATTTGCATGAAAAGGGAAGGTGTGGAGCCTTCATCCTAGAGCAACAAGTATAATCATAACTCAAGCATACTTGCCGAGCATACCACTTCAACATATAAATTTGATCCCATCATAGTTTCCCTTTTTGAGTCAAGCGATAATCCCTAAAGTATTCACGTTGATCCAACGTGTCTCCCATTACCAAATTGAATGGGGTTTTCTCAGGATTATCAAAGTAGTACATAATATCTGTCACATAACGAGCATCGAGGGTTTTAGGAGGTTCCTCATCTCCATGAGCAGCAAGTACACCTAATTTTTTTGGTATTTCGTGTTCCATATACATAACTAAAGATAGAGAACAACTAAGAACAGCAAATAAAAATTACTTAGTGATAAAGCAAACAAGCACACACGAGAATATTCACCCCACACTATTGCTCCCCGTCAACGGCGCCAGAAAAAGGTCTTTATAACCCACAAGTATGTGGGATCAATTGTAGCCTCTTTCGATAAGTAAGAGTGTCGAACCCAACGAGGAGCTAAAGGTAGAACAAATATTCCCTCAAGTTCTATCGACCACTGATACAACTCTACGCACGCTTGACGTTCGCTTTACCTAGAACGAGTACGAAACTAGAAGTACTTTGTAGGTGTTTTTGGATAGGTTTGCAAGAATATAAAGAGCATGTAAATAAAAAGTAGGGGCTGTTTAGATAAAGACACAACTAAGTTAGTTTTAGTAGAGAGTTTGTTGTCACAAGAAAGTTACTTGTCCCTAGGCAATCGATAACTAGACCGGTAATCATTATTGCGATTTTATTTGAGGGAGAGGCATAAGCTAACATACTTTCTCTAGTTGGATCATATGCACTTATGATTGGAACTCTAGCAAGCATCCGCAGCTACTAAAGATCATTAAGGTAAAACCCAACCATAGCATTAAAGTATCAAGTCCCCTTTATCCCATACGCAAACAACCTACTTACTCGGGTCTGTGCTTCTGTCACTCACGCCACCCACCATAAGCAAATCATGAACATATTGCAAACCCTACAGCGGGGATCCCTCACGCTTGCGCGACACGGAGAGCACCATAGGACAGCACCAATAATAAAACATGCAACTCAAACCAATCTTGATCATCAAATAACCCATAGGACAAAACGGATCTACTCAAACATCATAGGATAGCCATACATCATTGGGAAATAATATATAGCGTGAGCACCATGTTTAAGTAGACAGTACAGCGGGTAAAAGAGGGGTTACAATGCTGCATAGAGGGGGGAAGAGTTGGTGATGATGGCGGTGAAGTTGTTGGTGAAGATTGCGGTGATGATGATGGCCAAGGCAGCGTTCCGGCGCCACCGGAAGAGAAGGGGAGAGGGGGGCCCTTCATCTTCTTCTTCCTTGACCTCCGCCCTAGATGGGAGAACGGTTTCCCCTCTGGTCCTTGGCCTCCATGGCGTGGGAGGGGTGAGAGCCCCTCCGAGATTGGATTTGTCTCTCTGTCTCTCTCTGTTTCTGCGCTCTCCTCTGCTGCCCTTTCACCGTTTCGTATATATATGGAGATCCATAACTCCGACTGGATTGAAACCTTCGCCGTGATTTTTTTCCAAAAATTAGCGTTCTTGTGGCCGAAGAAGGGCATCAACCGGCTTACGGGTGTCCCACGAGGGTCAGGGGCGCGCCCCCTGCCTCGTGGCCACCTCGGGCACCGTCTCGCGTTGATTCTTCTTCCGGAATTCTCCAAATGTTCCAAAAAAGTCTTCATCCGTTTTTATCCCGTTTGGATTCCGTTTGATATGGATATTCTGCGAAACATAAAACATGCAACAAACAGGAACTGGCACTGGGCACTGGATCAATATGTTAGTCCCAAAAATAGTATAAAAAGTTGCCAAAAAGTATATGAAAGTTGTATAATATTGGCATGGAACAATCAAAAATTATAGATACAACGGAGACGTATCACGTGCTCTCATGACCCCGTGGAAAAAATTGGTAAAGTTAGGCACAAGTTTTGATCACCGCTCCTTCCAAACCGGAGTATCTCACATGAAGGATCATGGTTTTCCAAAAGGAGACGTGTCAATTCAAACTTCTGTGGCCGATGACTTCATCGTTTGGCCTCATAAAAATTTCCACGGTACGCAATCACCATTATACCATGGGTTTGATTTTCTAGCGCATTTCAGGTATCGTTAGCTATATTTAAGACAATTTTTGAGATTAACGTGCATTTTGTGCATAAAAATAAAATTACAACCGGAACTGCATGTGCTGTCCAAAGGGATGAGGATCGTCGTTCGATCTGGGAGCATCCAACGGTGCAGATGTACGATCCGTGGGGTTTGGGTTCTGGCCAGTCAGAAAGCACAACTCAGATAGTGGGCGGGGTGGCGTGGTTTGGTCGGCACACGGCTTTCATCAACGAACTGTGTGCTTTCGCAAACTAGATTGCATATTTTTTTCACACATACTGTAGTGAGATCAATTGAGTGTGCTACCTCTATGATATAATAATAATAATAATAATAATAATAATAATAACAAAAAACAGTTCATATTCATTGCCTGAGCTGACAGCATATTAAGGTCAACATATTAACGGTTCTTACATCAATCGAAAACCAGGCATAACTCACAAATTCAGTACACGCGACAGTTCTAAATTGAACGAATCAAGTTGCAGGGTAGGCATAAAGACTAGTCTTACGGCTTAATTCCCATGTACATGGGGTAACTGGGATCATTAAGTTGACCCCGAATGAACTTGGGGTTTTTGATGATTTTACGTTGCTCTGTTACACGGGTGCGTGATCCCTTGGCTGGCAACTCATCAAATTCATCGTACTCGTCCTCATCGGCAACATCGTCGACACCCAGTACCCTTATCTTCCCATGCATCGCTAAATGGCCATTCTTATGCAAGGGGTCTTCCACAAAGAAAATCTGGGTAGCATCGCTGGCAAGAATGAATGGGTCCACATGATATGCCATCGTTGTCCTGTTAACACAGGTCTTCCTGTACTCATCAATCCTTACCTGACCAAGAGGGATCCATGCGCACCTGCATAATGCCACCTTAACTTTCACATAGTCAAGCTCCCAAATCTCTTTGATGGTTCCGTAGTATACCCTTTTATCAGCTTGATTTATAGTCATGCATTCTATTCGAACAGAGCTGTTCTGATACGAGGTCTTCTTATCACGTTCCTCAGTGTAGAACGTGTATTCATTTATGTCATATGCTTCGTATGTCAACACCGTAGGTGATGGCTTTTGTGCCTACCACGTAGCAATGTCATCGATGGATCCTTGTGCCAAACGATTCTTCAGCCATTCGGCGTGCTTCTTAGTATGCTCCTTCATCTCCATATCTGATGAATGCACCATTGGTAAGAAGCTTTGGCGTATCTCCGCCAAGTGTTCTTTGGCATAAGCGATCAGAATTGGGCTGTTAAGCAGTACTGTCAAATGGGCTTTCTGTCAGGACCCCGATCCTAAGCCACATCGATCTAGCATGTAACACATCATATCACTTTGCGGCCTCACGCATGGTATAACCACGGGTGCCACCTTACCTGGCCCGGGACCGTTTGCGCCTTTTGGCTCACGTATATGATAGTGTCGCTAGCATCCATATGACAGAGAACCCGGGCCGACATGACTAGTCGTGAACCCAAAGTGGCACTAACTTACGGGGACAGGCATACATGAATCAACATCGAACATGTCGGTCAGCAGCGTGCGAATCCGGGCTGTAGCACTGGGCTAACAGGACTCCGGTGAACCAGGCTGTAGCAGGCTAGGCAGGACTCCGGATGTCACCGCGTGACATTTCCCCAAAGGGACAGATACAGGAACGAAGTGAATCACATGTCGGCCAGTCAAGTGTTCCAGAGCAGTAGTGCTGGGCTAGCAGGACTCCGGTGAACCGGGCTGTAGCGGACTACTATGGCTCATGGAAGCACAAGACTGCATTTCCCCATAAGAGAGGCTACCAAGGCTAAACAACTAGGTTGTCGGATCCCACACATACCAAGCATTTCAATCATACACACAATATGCTCGATATGTGTAAATACAACATGGCATCACAACATAACTCTACGACTCAAGTATTTATTCATTAGGCTCCGAGGAGCGAGATATTACAAACATGGGTCTCATGACCCAACATTCAGAGCATACAAGTCAAAGCACATGCGGAAGCTTAACATGTCTGAGTACAGACATCTACAAATGAAAAAGGCTGAGAAACCTGACTATCTACCAGATCCTGCCGAGGGCACAAGATCGTAGTTGACGTATCAAGCTAAACCTCGAATTCCACACGGAACTACTAGCGAGACTGAAGTCTCTCTGCAAAAACATAAATTAAGCAAACGTGAGTACAAATGTACCCAGCAAGACTTACATCAGAACTAACTACATATGCATCATTATCAACAAAGGGATGGTGGGGTTTAACTGCAGCAAGCCAGCTTTGACTCAGTGGCTAACCTGAACTACTACTGCAAGTAACTCTTTTGAGGTGGCGCACACGAGTCCACATATTCACCATATCAATACATGTCACAGCCCTAGCTTAGCCTTTGCTTGTCCTTGCATGATCATCATGTCATCATGTTAAATTTTCTCAGGAAGTTGAAATAGGGATGACAGAACCCCCAGCCCCCCCGGAAACAACTAGGGTTTACTAAAATATTTTTCAATGAACCTGAAATGCCCTTCAAAAATGTTCATCATCTTGCCTTGGTCTAGAACCTCTGAAAAAGATGGTTCACATTTTTCTAGGACTGCATTGGGTCACTGAATTAAATCATACTCTATTTGCATTTGGACATTTAGATGCTATAAAATATTTTGAATGTCCAAATAATCATAAACTAAAATGTTTACTATTGGAAATATTCCAAACAGTGGGCATGAGCAGTTTCATGATTTTTGAGTTAGTCCTAGTATTTTTAGAAAAGCCCTGAAGTTACAGAAATAATAGAAAATAGGAAATAATAAAAAGAAAGGAACTTACCTGGCAAAGCCCACCTGGCCGGGTACTGTAGCAGCCAGCTGGGCAAAGCCAGCCTAGCCCACCAGGGGCTCCTCCCTGTCGTCTTCCACCTCCTGCCAGTAGGCAGGAGGGCGTGTGGCCGCCGTGCGCGCACACGCGCCCCGGCCACCTCCTGCTTGCCGCTCCCCCCCCCCCCCCCCCCGCCGACGCCCTGGCCTTCTCTGGTGACGCCACGCAACCCCTGACCCCTCTCACTCTTCCCCGTGGCCCTCCTCTCCTCTGCTTCCTCTCTCTCACAGGCGCCGAGCGCCGTCGTCGCCGCCGCTCGCTGTTGTCGTGGCCACAGCCACTACCTCGCCTCGCCAACGCGCTCAGAGGCTCCGCCTGGTCCCCCTCTTCCTCCTCGCCAAGTCACGCAAGCCGAGGATCACCATGCCGTCGTCTTCGAGCTCGTCACCACCGCATCTGCTCGCCGGACTTCGTCGGTCGATTCGCCGCCTCCGACGCTTCCCCGAGCACGCTGGCCATCCCTACGTCACCACAGTGAGCCCCCGAGTCGTTTCCCCCTTCTCCCCTGGTCGCTTTCGACCTCTAGGCCATAGCCCCGTCTTGGCCGAGAACTCCATGCCGTCGGCGATGTCGCCACTGTCACCGCAGCCATTGAGGCCCGAAACCAAGCGCGGCACCGTGCTCCTAGTATCTTCAGGATCTCGGTGAGCCTCTTAGCCAGCCCTCCCGTCCTCTGTGGCCTCGCCCCGCTCGAACCCGTAGCTCCAGCCGCCGCAGTTTCGGTCGCCGCCGTTGATCCTAGCCACCGCAGCTCCGGCCACCACCACTGGTCGACGCAGCTCGCTCCCAGGAGCGCGTAGGAGCAAACCCCGCCTCAAACCGTGGGCTGTAGCGGAGTCCCGACGATCTCCGCCGCACGAAATGGTCGTCGCCGGCAAAACTCCGGTGACTGATGACGTGGACGTCATTAGGCGCTAACCCAACCAGCTAATCACCCTAACAGCCACTGACAGCGGGCCCTACCGCAGGGTCAAACCCAGTCAGCATTGGGTTTGACCGGGTTTAGCCCCTGTGTCACTGACGTGTGGACCCCACACGTCAGGTTTGACCTGGAACAGCCCCGGGTGACCTGCTGACGTCATGCTGCTGTCATGCTGATGCAATAAAGCCTTTCTGGCGTTTTTATCAATTCAGGAAATTCCAGAAAATGCCCAAAACTTCTAAAATTCATAGAAATTCAACCATAGCTCAGAATGAAATAAATTATATATGAAAAATGATCAGAAAAATCCAATATAACCATCTGTACTGGTTTCATGCATGTTTAAACAAGTTAACTCGCTTTTTAGTGCAAAACATGATAAAGCACTATTTAAGATCACAAGTGAGTTTGAACTTTGAATCTTTGGTTCAAAATAGCTCAAACCCATCTGGTTGTAGTTGCATTAGCTCAACACACTCATTTTACCATGTCATGATCATGCATCATATTGTTGCATTGCATTGATTGTGTTTCTTCTCTGTTGCCGGTATTTGTTCCCCCTCAGTAAGACATGGTTCCGACGATGAGTTCGATGACACCGATGAAGAACTATACTATCTTCAGAAGTGCAGGCAAGCAAAACCCCCTTGTTCATTCCGATACAATCCCACTCTCTCGCTCCTGCTCTCTTTTACTGCATTAGGACAACAACGATTCAACGGTTACATGCTGCGGTAGTTGAACCCCTTCTCCTCTACATGACCTGTCATTGCCACAGTAAATAGATGAAACCCACTAGCATGAGTAGGAGTTGTTTGAGCCCTGATGTGCCTACTCATTCATGCTTGTTTGTCATGCCTGCTACTGCGTAGAGTTGGATCAGGTCTGATTCATCGGGGATGAATTGGAGGCGTGTGAACATGTCCTAATGTTCAGAGCTAAGTGTGTGAACACGATTTGGTAAAGGTATCGATGAGAGGCCATGTAGGAGTACATGGTGGGTTGTTTCATTGAAGCCGTCCTTAGGAACTGAGTTCTGTGTTTGTGATCCATGAACAGCTACTACCATGCATTGGGCCCGAAACCAATGGACCCTCTCGGCTTCTTAACCACCCTTGTCCTCTGTCCAGGAGTTGCAAGTAGTTTATGGTGTTTGTAGTATGTTGGAGGTCGTGCGCAGCGCTGACCCGAGGGGTGGGCTATGATGCGGTAGGCACGTGGCACGGTGTACCGGGCGCCCGTTTGGTGTCTTGGGAACCCTACACACATCGTTCGGGGCCGTAGGTGGAAACCTCGGCCGGACTCCCTGTGGATGGAACCTGAATTGGCGATAAACCTGGACTGGAGACTTGAGTGTTTAGGTAGGCCGTGGCCGACACCCTCGTTGGGCTTCCGCTTGAAAGTTGCTGAGTACATGTGTAAACGGCGGTAAGTGGTGAGAGCGTGTGTGAAGAAGTACACCCCTGCAGGGTTAACATCATCTATTCGAATAGCCGTGTCCGCGGTAAAGGACTTCTGGGTTGCCTATAACAGTTCATAGACAAGTGAAAGTGGATACCCTAAAACTCGCAAGATAAGCGTGAGTGCTATGGATGGCCTTCTCGTAGGGAGACGGGAGCGGATCCATAGTGGTGTATTGATATGGTGAATATGTGGACTCGTGTGCGCCGCCTCAAAAGAGTTGCTTGCAGTCGTAGTTCAGGTTAGCCACTGAGTCAAAGCTGGCTTGCTGCAGTTAAACTCCACCACCCCCCTTTGTTGATACCGATGCATATGTAGTTAGTTCTGATGTAAGTCTTGATAGGTACATTTGTACTCACGTTTGCCTATTTTATGTTTTGCAGAGAGACGTCAGTCTCGCTAGTAGTTCCGCGTGGACTTCAACGTTTAGCTTGTTACCTCAGCTACGATCTTGTAGCCTTGGGAGGGTCTTGTAGATAGTCAGGCTTCTCAGGCTTTTTCATTTGTAGTTGTCTGTACTCAGACATGTTTATGCTTCCGCTCGATGCTTGTATGCTCTGTATGTTGGGTCATGAGACCATGATTGTAATACTTGGCTCCTCGGAGCCTAATGAATAAATACTTGAGTCGTAGAGTTATGTTGTGATGCCATGTTGTATTTACACATATCGAGCATATTGTGTGTATGATTGAAATGCTTGGTATGTGTGGGATCCGACAACCTAGTTGTTTATCCTTGGTAGCCTCTCTTATGGGGAAATGTAGTCTTGTGCTTCCATGAGCCATAGTAGTCCGCTACAGCCCGGTTCACCGGAGTCCTGCTAGCCCAGCACTACTGCTCCAGAACACTTGACTGGCCGGCATGTGATTCACTTCGTTCCTGTGTCTGTCCCTTTGGGGAAATGTCACGCGCTGACATCCGGAGTCCTGCCTAGCCTGCTACAGCCCGGTTCACCGGAGTCCTGTTAGCCCAGTCCTACAGCCCGGATTCGCACGCTGTTGACCGACATGCTCGATGTTGATTCATGTATGCATGTCCCCGTAAGTTAGTGCCACTTTGGGTTCATGACTAGTCATGTCGGCCCGGGTTCTCTGTCATATGGATGCTAGCGACACTATCATATACGTGAGCCAAAAGGTGCAAACGGTCCCGGGCCATGGTAAGGCGACACCCGTGGGAATACCGTGCGTGAGGCCGCAAAGTGATATGAGGTGTTACCGGCTAGATCGATGTGACTTGGAGTCGGGGTCCTGACAGCGTGGTATCAGAGCCTGACTGCCTGTAGGATTACCATGCCAAACTGGTCGAAGTTGAGTCTAGAAATGCTTTAGTTATATAAGGGAATTGATTGTGGGATGGAACGTAAGGCTCTTTTTACTCCTTATACCTCATGCCCTTTATCTGAGTCATCCTCTTCCTTTCTATGGGGATTAAGAACTAGGCCTTCTCATCTATCTATCAGGATGACGAGTTACTATGATAGAGACTTATAGGATTGATGGATTTAAGCCCCGGTCCAATTTCTACTACCTCCGTGTGTTCATAGTTGGTCTCGGAACCTTGATATTGTGCTTCTGAGTGGTTATGCCACCATTTTTGCAGGATGTCTTAAATCCTTTGAGCATTTACAGCCGTTATGTTGTTCGAGTCATCCCAGGTTTCTAAACCATCTAATGCATTTGCAAAATCCTTTCCCTCAGGTTTTGTTGTTCTTTTGGGCCAGATAAACCACACTAATTGCTGAGTTGAGGTATTCCATTGCCTCGACATATATGTTGGATTTTATTATCATGACCCTAGGTGTCTTAGAAGATTGCCTAGTAATCTAGCCATGTTTTGTGTCCCAGTGTGATGATTCTGGCCATCATTCTGGAAAGCATCCCGTGATGTTATTAGTTAGTAGGTATTCTATTCCTGGGTTCTTAAACCCGAGATTCACCCTACTTACGTCATGTTGATAGTGTTGCTAGTTCCTTTAGGATATTAGTAACCTTTGCGATAGTCCTCGAGGTTCGTGTTACATCCTTCTTTCAATACCATGAACCATTATGGCAGAAGTTCTTTGAACCAAAAGGTCACCACAAGAGTGCTCTCGATGAGTTCCCCATTTCTATATTGTGACTCTGTCAATCCTACCTTTCCGCATGGGTTATCAGGAAGAAATATGTTGAATTTGTTCGGCATACTAATCCATGCATCCACAACTCAGAAAAACATATGTTCCTTTGAGTTGTCCCTCTTTAGTTGTCTTCTGACCTTCGTCTATCAAGTGATAGTCAGTAATAGTTGTGCCATCATGTTCATCAGTGTCTTTTATCCTTGTGGTCCGTCGAGCCATTCTATTTCAGAATGACTCGGAGAAACAAACTCCAGTACCTCATCCATATCTAGGATTGGGTCAAAGCAGTTGTATTCTGCAGATCAAAATGCCAATCCAGCTTTTGATTCTGTTCTACCTTGAAGTATTGCCCTCTTTATGTCAGGTATATCATAGTAATTGCACAACCTCCTATGAACTCTTGATACAGTGATACTTCTCGCCATCGTTGTTCATTCCTCAGTTCCCGTGTTATTGTAACCGGAATACCAACAAGTGAACCATGATGTGGGAAATCAATACTCCTAGCAACTGTGTTGCTTGGTAGTTAATGGACATTAATATCATTCTTAGCGTGTTGGTTATCGAATCACTATTCTAGGATTGATCATGCTATCTTGTTCTTATTTCTGGTGCACTCTTCGATCTTTGAGTTAGGATTGAACCCCTTACTCTTCTGATCATGTCGTCTTGCCTTGAAAAGAAAGATTGATCTCGAGCTTAGTAACATATCAGTGGTTCGTGATTTTCCGAATATGTTTTCGAAAGTATTACCAGGTTGTCACCTGATCGCTATGTTGAGTTCGTGATCATGTTGGTTTTTCTCTAAACCAGCCATTCTCCAAGAATCTGTGTTGGGTACGTACCCCTGAGCTAGATGGTTAAGCTGAACAACAACTTGGAGAGTTGGAGGATAAAAGCTGCCTGACTTAGTTCATCTTCAAAGGGATATCCTTGTGTTTGTGTGTGTTGAAGAAAGATGATATCTTCATCAATTGATCTTCGTGTTCAGCTAATGGACCTATCATCTTATCCAAACTTTGATTTGAGTATGGGCTATCATCAAATCAAATCAGAACCAACGATATTCGTAATGTTTTCTTACTCGCGGTTGTCGAGCATACACCATTATATCTTTTGGGTCTGACCAATACTATCACATTGTTCACATAATGGTGGAATCCCAGTGATATGGAAATCCCGATGAGTTGCTGTTGAGCCCATCAGCAGCATCTTGTCTCCTCCATGATTCATGTTGAACGTTGAGCTAGTGTTGGAAACTTTGTAAGCCTTGCCTCCGTGTTCCGCTCATGAGGTATATGTGTTTGGTGAAAGAAGTGACTTTCTCCAAGTTCACGTACATTAGGTGTAAGTTGCCGCCATGAATTTGAGAAAGCTTTGTCTTGTTTCCTCTGGAATCATCCCAAATCAGTCATGCATACGTGCGAAGTATTCTATGGTTTGGTAGATTAATTACCTCCACTCCATATGTATTCCCTAGCATACCAAGCCACTGATTGATTTGTTCAAGGAGAAGAAGTTCCTTCATAAGAGCTAATCCGGACTTATGAAAAGACTTCGATATCCTCGTTGATGGTTCCCAACCAGAACTCGGTAGTGTTTTGTTATAAGACTACCATGTGGTCATGCTTGTCTAGGACGGTGTGTTCACATGTGTGTAGCAGAACCAGCTCATGTTTTGGAGCTTGCTATCGTAGTTCATCTCCCGAGAGTCTCGTAATGTTATCTCGTCGATTTGTGTTGCAACTCTTCTTTTCAGACATGTGAGTCTGAAGTATCCTGTTTCTAACCAGATCTGAATCTCAGGCAGATATGATGGTTGGAACATTCCCAACATTTGCATTTTGTTCCCAGCTTGCACCCCATCGTGCCAATTTTCCATGGGCTATCCTTCTCAGCAGTTGTTGTCCAGGATCATCTTCAAAAGTGGTCCTGCCATGAGTCCCATCCATTTCCGATGATAGGCAAAAATCATCCATTGCGTTGTCTTCAACATGGTAGTCCACATCATCCATTCTAGTCGGAATATGCCATTCTTCCGAGCTCCTTCAAGTAATCGATTGCAAATTGCCTTGGGCTGGTATGAAGATTTTCAATGATCTATATATCAAAAGTAATTCTTTTGCCACTTAAGGGAATAATTCTACGAGCCACCTTCCCTAAGGTGCCCCCTTATGGAGTCATGGCAATTAACTCCTCTCTACTTTGAAACCCATGCACCATATTATCCAAGTGTGGGATTGTTGCCCACCAAATCAAACCTCGTCGTTTGTTCTTCCATCCCTCTCGATGTGTTTTGTGTCTCAACTCGAGATGTTTCAACATCTCATTCCGCGAGTTGATCTTGTATAGCTTGATCTTCGAGAAGATCAATCCTAGTAGAGTTTCTTTCCGTCGTCATCGCGTGGAAGAAGATCTCAAAAGCGAGGATGTCAAGATCAACGTATGCAACGAATCAACAACCTTATGAGGTGCAACCTGGATCGCGAAGATTGTGTTGGTCTTGTGCTCCCTCTGTCCTCTTACCTCACATCTTGAATCTCGGGACGAGATTCTTGTTTAGTGGGGGTGAGTTGTCACAGCCCTAGCTTAGCCTTTGCTTGTCCTTGCATGATCATCATGTCATCATGTTAAATTTTCTCAGGAAGTTGAAATGGGGATGACAGAACCCTCAACCCCCCTGGAAACAACTAGGGTTTACTAAAATCTTTTTCAATGAACCTGAAATGCCCTTCAAAAATGTTCATCATCTTGCCTTGGTCTAGAACCTCTGACAAAGATGGTTCACATTTTTCTAGGACTGCATTGGATCACTGAACTAAATCATACTCTATTTGCATTTGGGCATTTAAATGCTATAAAATATTTTAAATGTCCAAATAATCATAAAGTAAAATGTTTACTGTTGGAAATATTCCAAATAGTGGGCATGAGCAGTTTCATGATTTTTGAGTTAGTCCTAGTATTTTTAGAAAAGCCCTGAAGTTACAGAAATAATAGAAAACAGGAAATTATAAAAAGAAAGGAACTTACCTGGCAAAGCCCACCTGGCCGGGTACTGTAGCAGCCAGCTGGGCAAAGCCAGCCCAGCCCACCAGGGGCTCCTCCCTGTCGTCTTCCACCTCCTGCTAGTAGGCAGGAGGGCGTGTGGCCGCCGTGCGCGCACACACGCCCCGGCCACCTCCTGCTTGCCGCTCCCCCCCCCCTCCCCGACAACCTGGCCTTCTCTGGTGACGCCACGCAACCCCTGACCCCTCTCACTCTTCCCCGTGGCCCTCCTCTCCTCTGCTTCCTCTCTCTCACATGCGCCGAGCGCCGTCGTCGGCGCCGCTCGCTGTTATCGTGGCCACAGCCACTACCTCGCCTCGCCAACGCGCTCAGAGGCTCCGCCTGGTCCCCCTCTTCCTCCTTGCCAAGCTACACAAGCCGAGGATCACCATGCAGTAGTCTTCGAGCTCGTCACCACCGCATCTGCTCGCTGGACTTCGCCGGTCGATTCGCCGCCTCCGACGCTTCCCCGAGCACGCTGGCCATCCCTACGTCACCACAGTGAGCCCCCGAGTCGTTTCCCTCTTCTCCCCTGGTTGCTTTCGACCTCTAGGCCATAGCCCCGTCTTAGCCGAGAACTCCACATCACCGGCGATGTCACCACTGTCACCGCAGCCACTAAGGCCCGAAACCAAGCGTGGCACCGTGCTCCTAGTATCTTCAGGATCTCGGTGAGCCTCTTAGCCAGCCCTCCTGTCCTCTGTGGCCTCGCCCCGCTCGAACTCGTAGCTCCAGCCGCCGCCGTTGATCCTAGCCACCGCAGCTCCGGCCACCACCACTGGTCGACGCAGCTCCCTCCCAGGAGCGCGTAGGAGCAAACCCCGCCTCAAACCGTGGGCTGTAGCGGAGTCCCGACGATCTCCGCCGCGCGAAATGATTATCGCCGGCAAAACTCCGGCGACTGATGACGTGGATGTCATTAGGCGCTAACCCAACCAGCTAATCACCCTAACAGCCACTGACAGCGGGCCCTACCGCAGGGTCAAACCCAGTCAGCATTGGGTTTGACCCGGTTTAGCCCCTGTGTCACTGACGTGTGGACCCCACACATCAGGTTTTACCTGGAACAGCCCCGGTTGACCTGCTGACGTCATGCTGCTGTCATGCTGACGCAATAAAGCCTTTCTGGCGTTTTTTTCAATTCAGGAAATTCCAGAAAATGCCCAAAACTTCTAAAATTCATAGAAATTCAACCATAGCTCAGAATGGAATAAATTATATATGAAAAATGATCAGAAAAATCCAATCTATCCATCTGTACTGGTTTCATGCATGTTTAAACAAATTAACTCGCTGTTTAGTGCAAAACATGATAAAGCACTATTTAAGATCACAAGTGAGTTTGAACTTTGAATCTTTGGTTCAAAATAGCTCAAACCCATCTGGTTGTAGTTGCATTAGCTCAACACACTCACTTTACCATGTCATGATCATGCATCATATTGTTGCATTGCATTGATTGTGTTTCTTCTCTGTTTCCGGTATTTGTTCCCCCTCAGTAAGACGTGGTTCCGACGATGAGTTCAATGACACCGATGAAGAACTATACTATCTTCAGAAGTGCAAGCAAGAAAAACCCCCTTGTTCATTCTAATATAATCCCACTCTCTCGCTCCTGCTCTCTTTTACTGCATTAGGACAACAACGATTCAATTGTTACATGCTGCGGTAGTTGAACCCCTTCTCCTCTGCATGACCTGTCATTGCCACAGTAAATAGATGAAACCCACTAGCATGAGTAGGAGTTGTTTGAGCCCTGATGTGCCTACTCATTCAGGCTTGTTTGTCATGCCTGCTACTGCGTAGAGTTGGATCAGGTCTGATTCATCGGGGATGAATTAGAGGCGTGTGAACATGTCCTATTGTTGAGAGCTAAGTGTGTGAACACGATTTGGTAAAGGTATCGATGAGAGGCCTTGTAGGAGTACATGGTGGGTTGTTTCATTGAAGCCGTCCTTAGGAACTGAGTTCTGTGTTTGTGATCCATGAACAGCTACTACCATGCATTGGGCCCGAAACCAATGGACCCTCTCGGCTTCTTAACCACCCTTGTCCTCTGTCCAGGAGTTGCAAGTAGTTTCTAGTGTTTGTAGTATGCTGGAGGCCGTGCGCGGCGCTGACCCGAGGGGTGGGCTGTGATGCGGTAGGCACGTGGCACGGTGTACCGGGCGCCCGTTTGATGTCTCGGGAACCCTGCACACATGGTTCGGGGCCGTATGTGGAAACCTCGGCCGGACTCCTTGCGGATGGAACCTGAATAGGCGATAAACCTGGACTAGAGACTTGAGTGTTTAGGTAGTCCATGGCCGACACCCTCGTTGGGCTTCCGCTTGAAGGTTGCCGAGTACATGTCGTGTAAACGGCGGTAAGTGGTGAGAGCGTGTGTGAAGAAGTACAGCCCTGCAAGGTTAACATCATCTATTCGAATAGCCGTGTCCGCGGTAAAGGACTTCTGGGTTGCCTATAACAGTTCATAGACAAGTGAAAGTGGATACCCTAAAACTCGCAAGATAAGCGTGAGTGCTATGGATGGCCTTCTCGTAGGGAGACGGGAGCGGATCCATAGTGGTGTATTGATATGGTGAATATGTGGACTCGTGTGCGCCACCTCAAAAGAGTTGCTTGCAGTCGTAGTTCAGGTTAGCTACTGAGTCAAAGCTGGCTTGCTGCAGTTAAACTCCACCACCCCCTTTGTTGATACCGTTGCATATGTAGTTAGTTCTGATGTAAGTCTTGTTGGGTACATTTGTACTCACGTTTACCTATTTTATGTTTTGCAGAGAGACGCCAGTCTCGCTAGTAGTTCCGCGTGGACTTGGACGTTTAGCTTGTTACCTTAGCTACGATCTTGTAGCCTTGGGAGGGTCTTGTAGATAGTCAGGCTTCTCAGCCTTTTTCATTTGTAGTTGTCTGTACTCAGACATGTTTATGCTTCCGCTCGATGCTTGTATGCTCTGTATGTTGGGTCATGAGACCATGATTGTAATACTTGGCTCCTCGGAGCCTACTGAATAAATACGTGAGTCGTAGAGTTATGTTGTGATGCCATGTTGTATTTACAAATATCGAGCATATTGTGTGTATGATTGAAATGCTTGGTATGTGTGGGATCCGACAACCTAGTTGTTTATCCTTGGTAGCCTCTCTTATGGGGAAATGTAGTCTTGTGCTTCCATGAGCCATAGTAGTCCGCTACAGCCCGGTTCACCGGAGTCCTGCTAGCCCAGCACTACTGCTCCAGAACACTTGACTGGCCGGCATGTGATTCACTTCGTTCATGTGTCTGTCCCTTTGGGGAAATGTCACGCGGTGACATCTGGAGTCCTGCCTAGCCTGCTACAGCCCGGTTCACCGGAGTCCTGTTAGCCCAGTGCTACAGCCCGGATTCGCACGCTGCTGACCGACATGCTCGATGTTGATTCATGTATGCCTGTCCCCGTAAGTTAGTGCCACTTTGGGTTCACGACTAGTCATGTCAGCCCGGGTTCTCTGTCATATGGATGCTAGCGACACTATCATATACGTGAGCCAAAAGGCGCAAACAGTCCCGGGCCATGGTAAGGCGACACCCGTGAGAATACGGTGCGTAAGTGATATGAGGTGTTACCGGCTAGATCGATGTGACTTGGAATCGGGGTCCTGACAATACACCACTATGGATCCGCTCCCGTCTCCCTACGAGAACGCCATCCATAGCACTCACGCTTATCTTGCGCATTTTAGAGTATCCACTTTCACTTGTCCATGAACTGTATAGGAAACCCAGAAGTCCTTTACCGCAGGCACGACTATTCGAATAGATGATGTTAACCCTGCAGGGGTGTACTTCTTCACACACGCTCTCACCACTTATCGCCGTTTACACGACATGTACTCGGCAACCTTCAAGCGGAAGCCCAGCGAGGGTGTCGGCCACGGCCTACCTAAACACTCAAGTCTCTAGTCCAGGTTTATCGCCTATTCAGGTTCCATCCGCAGGGAGTCCGGCCGAGGTTTCCACATACGGCCCCGAACGATGTGTACAGGGTTCCGAGACACGAAACGGGCGCCCGGCATGCCCGGCCACGTGCCTACCGCATCACAGCCCACCCCTCGGGTCAGCGCTGCGCACGGCCTCCAGCATACTACAAACACCAGAAACTACTTGCAACTCCTGGACAGAGGACAAGGGTGGTTAAGAAGCCGAGAGAGTCAATTAAGGATCCCAATGTGTGGTGGTAGCTGATCATGGATCACAAACACAGAACTCAGTTCCTAAGGACGGCTTCAATGAAACAACCCACCATGTACTCCTACATGGCCTCTCATCTATACCTTTACCAAATCATGTTCACACACTTAGCTCTCAACAGTAATACATGTTCACACACCTCCGATTCATCTCCGATGAATCAGACCTAACTCAACTCTAAGCAGTAGCAGGCATGACGAACAAGCATGAATGAGTAGGCACAACAGGGCTCAAACAACTCCTACTCATGCTAGTGGGTTTCATCTATTTACTGTGGCAATGACAGGTCATGCAGAGGAAAGGGGTTCAACTACTACAGCATGTAACAGTTGAATCGTTGTTGTCCTAATGCAGTAAAATAGAGCAGGAGCGAGAGAGTAGGATTGTATCGGAATGAACAAGGGGGTTTTGCTTGCCTGGCACTTCTGAAGATAGTATAGTTCTTCATCGGTGTCATCGATCTCATCGTCGAAACCACGTCTACTGAGAGGGGACAAACACCGGCAACAAAGAAAGAACACAATCAATGCAATGCGCAATATGATGCATGACCATGACATGTCAACATGTTGTGATTTGAGATAATGCAACTAGAACAGAAGGGTTTGAGCTTATTTGAACCAAGGGTTCAAATTCAAACTCAAGTTATGAGCACCATATAATGCATTATCATGTTTTGATCTAAACAGCAAGGTTAAGTTGCTTTATCATCCATGAAACCAGTACAGATGGATAGATTGGATTTTTTTGATCATTTTTCATATATAATTTATTTCATTCTGAGTTATGGTTGAATTTCTATGAATGTTTGAAGTTTTGGATATTTTCTGAAATAAATAAATCATTTCTGATTTATTTTAAATCCCAGAAAACATGTACTGCATCAGCATGACGTAGGTGTGACGTCACCAAGTCAACAGAGGCGGTCCAGGTAAAACCTGGGCTGTGGGTCCCACGTGTCAGTCTCTAAAGCTTTAATTAAAAAGGTTTAGTTTTAAACCATGGATTACCTCGGCAGTGGGGCCCATTGTCAGTGACACAGGATTTAGTTAGCGGGGTGATTAACCCCTAACAGTGGTAATTAGCACTAATTATAGCCCTAAACTAATCAGTTAGAGGCCGGCCCCACATGCCATGGACATAGGGTGGGGTCCAGCCGAGGTCAAAGTAGGTCAAACCCACCGGCGTTTTAGCCGCCGGCGGGGTCAAACGCGGCAGAGGGCGTCGGAAACGCTCCTCCGACGACCATTTGAGCGGCGGAGCGGCTCTGCGGAACCAGTGCGCTGCGGCGCATCGAGTGGTGGCAGTGCGAGGTGCTGGGGCGGCCGGAGTTGAGCGCGGCGTCGACCTCGGCGGCGGCCGAAGCTCGGACAACGACGGAACCGGCACTACGGTGCACGGTAGGGGGAGGTGTTGGTGTCTACGAGCTTCTAGAGACGTGCTGAGCATGATGGGATGCTCGGACGCGAGCCGCGCCCGCTCTAGCCACGGTGGCTTCATGAACGGCGGTGAGGAGCTCTCGGCTCCGACGTCTAGTGCGGCTAGGGAACGAGGACGAGCTCGGGGAGCAGGGGGAAATATGGTAGGGCTCACAGCGGGGTCGAAGCGGAGCTCAGCAGACTCGGGGAGGCGTCGGGGACTGCGTACGGTCGCCGGCGATCTCGGTGCAGAGGCGGCGGGGTCGAGCTCGATGGCAAGGCTCCACTGCTTCTGGAGATGCGTGACTCGTCGAGGACGAAGAGGAGGTTGTAGCGGAGCTCCCGGAAATGGCTCCAGGGTGAGGGGTGGCCGGAGAGCGCGGTGGCGACGGGGACATTCGGTGGTGCGCGCGAGAGGGACAGGGGAGGGAATGAGCACGGTGGGAGGAGTGAGAGGGGCCCGGGGTGGCGCGTGGCTTCGTCCAGAGGGGTCGGGGAGGCCAACCAAGCAGGAGGTGGCGCACGCGTGTGCGCGCACGGCGGGCACACGCCCTCCTGCCCACTGGCAGGAGGTTGAAGACGGTGGAGGGCCTGGTGGGCTGGGTCAGCAGGAGTTGGGCCAGGTGGGCTGCACAGGTAAGTTAGGTAAGTTTCCTTCCTTTTCTATTTTTCTTCTGTTTTCTATTTTGCTGTTACTTTAGAACTTTATTAAAAATGCCAGGGCATTTCCAAAAATCATGAAACTAATCATGGCTACTGTTTAGAATATATCCAACAGTAAACATTTTAGTTTATGATTATTTGAGCATTTAAAATATTGTATAGCATTTAAATGCCCAAATGCAAATAGAGTATGATTTAATTCAGAGCCCAAATGTCATGGAAAAATGTGCATCAATTCTGGTTACTGTTTACAGCATTTTCCATAAATGATGAACATTTTTGAAAGCCATTTGGATTTACTGAAAATATTTTAGGTGAACCTTGTGAATTCCTTTGATGCTAGGGGTTTAGGCAATCCCCATTTCAAGTTTCTTTCAAGATTAAACATGATGCACACATGAGGCTAGCCTAGTGCATTACCAGAAGCTAGGGATGTGACACTTTCTCTGCCAATTCTCCGGGTGCAGCCATTTGCGTGCTAGCAAGGACCGGCTTACCTTTTAGCCTTCCCTCGTGGCAAGAGAGGGGCAAACCTATAGATCTTTGTTTCATGTATTCGGTGCAAAACTCAACCACCTCCTCCGCGGTATAACCTTGTAGGATGCTTGCCTCTGGGTGGTTTCGGTTCCGACAAAAGCGCTTCAGTATTCCCGTGAACCGCTCGAAGGGATACATGTTGCGAAGAAACACAGAACCACAATACTTTATCTCGTCGACAAGGTGCACAGTGAGATGGACCATGACATCAAAGAATGACGGTGGGAAAAACATCTCTAGGTTGGACAATATTCTTGCAATATCATCTTGCATATGATCCAACTCTTCAGGATTTACACTTTCTGCCATAGTTGGTTGAAGAAATCACAGAGGTCAATGAGTGTGTTTCTTATATATTTGTCCATCAGTTACTGATGGCCACCGGGAGGATTTGTGTCAACATTATGTGGCAATCATGTGACTTCATGTGTCCCAACTTCATTTTACCTAAGCTCACATCCACGAGACTTCTGATGTTTGCCCAGTAGGAAGAGGGTGTCTTAACTAACAACAAATAAGTGAAGAACTGTGTTGCTTCTTTTCTACTGAAATTGTACCTCTGGCGAGCTTTGATGAATTTGTCATCATCTTCTGCTTCACTCTTGCGTTGTGATTGATCAGCAAGTGATGTCTACTACACAACCTTCTTCTTGTAGACGTTGTTGGGCCTCCAAGTGCAGAGGTTTGTAGGACAGTAGCAAATTTCCCTCAAGTGGATGACCTAAGGTTTATCAATCCGTGGGAGGCGTAGGATGAAGATGGTCTCTCTCAAACAACCCTGCAACCAAATAACAAAGAGTCTCTTGTGTCCCCAACACACCCAATACAATGGTAAATTGTATAGGCGCACTAGTTCGGCGAAGAGATGGTGATACAAGTGCAATATGGATGGTAGATATAGGTTTTTGTAATCTGAAAATATAAAAACAGCAAGGTAACTAATGATAAAAGTGAGCGAAAACGGTGTTGCAATGCGTTGAAACAAGGCCTAAGGTTCATACTTTCACTAGTGCAAGTTCTCTCAACAATAATAACATAACTGGATCATATAACTAACCCTCAACATGCAACAAAGAGTCACTCCAAAGTCACTAATAGCGGAGAACAAATGAAGAGATTATTGTAGGGTACGAAACCACCTCAAAGTTATCCTTTCTGATCGATCTATTCAAGAGTCCGTAGTAAAATAACACGAAGCTATTCTTTCCGTTCGATCTATCCTAGAGTTCGTACTAGAATAACACCTTAAGACACAAATCAACCAAAACCCTAATGTCACCTAGATACTCCAATGTCACCTCAAGTATCCATGGGTATGATTATACGATATGCATCACACAATCTCAGATTCATCTATTCAACCAACACAAAGTACTTCAAAGAGTGCCCCAAAGTTTCTACCGGAGAGTCAAGACGAAAACGTGTGCCAACCCCTATGCATAAGTTCACAAGGTCACTGAACCCGCAACAAAACATAAATCAAGTAGATCACGTGAATATCCCATTGTCACCACAGATAAGCACATGCAAGACATACATCAAGTGTCCTCAAATCCTTAATGACTCAATCTGATAAGATAACTTCAAAGGGAAAACTCAATCCATTACAAGAGAGTAGAGGGGGAGAAAATCATAAGATCCAACTATAATAGAAAAGCTCGCGATACATCAAGATCGTGCCGAGTCAAGAACACGAGAGAGAGAGATCAAACACATAGCTACTCGTACATACCCTCAGCCCCGAGGGTGAACTACTCCCTCCTCGTCATGGAGAGCGCCGGGATGATGAAGA
Source organism: Aegilops tauschii subsp. strangulata (assembly GCF_002575655.3). Classification (NCBI taxonomy): domain Eukaryota; kingdom Viridiplantae; phylum Streptophyta; class Magnoliopsida; order Poales; family Poaceae; genus Aegilops; species Aegilops tauschii. The sequence continues at coordinate 496,941,672 of NC_053039.3, forward strand.
TGGCCACCGATGAGGGATACCCCCTCCAGCAGGGTGCCGGAACAGGGTCCCGATTGGTTTTTGGTGGCTACAGAGGCTTGCGGCGCGGAACTCCCGATCTAGGTTATGTTCTGGGGGTTTCTGTATATATATGAGGTTTTGGCGTCGGGAACAAGTCAGGGGGGTCTCCGACGCGGCCACGAGGTAGGGGGGCACGCCCAGGGGGGTAGGGCGTGCCCCCACCCTCGTGGGTGCCTTGGGACTCTTCTGGCCCATCTCCGATACTCCGTGGGCTTCTTTTGGTCAAAAAACAATCTCCGTAAAATTTCAGGTCAATTGGACTCCGTTTGGTTTTCCTTTTCTGCGATACTCAAAAACAAGGAAAAAAACAGAAACTGACATTGGGCTCTAGGTTAATAGGTTAGTCCCAAAAATCATATAAAATAGCATATAAATGCATATAAAACATCCTAGATTGATAATATAATAGCATGGAACAATAAAAAATTATAGATACGTTGGAGACGTATCAGCAAGCATATCGAGCCGTGAACCGTCACCATCCTTTCTTTTACCTTTAATCTTGAGCAGAGTACCAAGGATGCTTTCACATACATTCTTCTCTACGTGCATGATATCGATGCAGTGACGTACACGTAGAATCTTCCAGTAAGGTAATTTCCAGAACACCGATTTCTTCTTAAACACTTGATCCTTGGGTGTTTGTTTCACCGTCAACGGGTGGTTCTTGCCAAGCACAACATTAATTTTTTAGCCATGTTGTAGACCACCACCCCATCATAGGTCTTGGGCCCGCACCTGCCTCTGCCGTACCATCAAATTCAGCTTTCATCTTTCGGTATGGGTGATTTCTCCGTAAGAACCTACGATGACGCAAATACATTGTTTTGCGCGAGTTGGGAAGTCTTCTGCTAGCTATCCTATCCATGCATGTGACACACCCTACATCTCCCTTTGTTTTCTTCCCTGATGTGTTGCCTAATGCCGGCATATCTTGAATGGTGTGCACCAGCATCGCATGTAGATCGAAAATCTCCTTTCTATAAGCATCATAACATTTTACAGCAGGCGCACCTATCCACACTGTCAGCAGTTCTTCTACCAGTAGCAGAAAGTAAATGTCGATGTCACTTCCGGGTTGCTTTGGGCCTTGGATAATCATTGACATTATAATGTATTTTTTCTTCATACACAACCAAGGAGCTAGGTTATATATGCACAAAAGCACCGGCCATGTGCTGTGATTGGTGCTCATATCGCCAAAAGGATCCATCCCGTCAGTACACTCCCCGAGCCTTATACTTCTAGGATCCTTGGCAAATTTTTCAAACTTTTTGTCGATTAATTCCCACTGAGCCCCATCTTTCGGGTGCCTCATAAACCTATCCGCAATTCGCTCATCATGATGCCACCACAACCTCTTTGCCTCTCTAGGGTTTGCAAACAAACGCCTCAACCTTGGAATTAAAGGCAAGTACCAAACAACCTTGAACGGGATTCATGTCTTGATCTCGTCGTCCAATTTGTACTTGTCCTTTGCTCTCCTGCGCTTGTATCGTGCATGCTTGCATGTGGGACATGCACACAAATCTTTGTACTCATCACGGTACAATATACAATCATTCACACAAGCGTGTATCTTCTGTACTTCAAGTTCCAATGGGCAAACAATTTTCTTTGCTTCATTCGTGCTTCTGGGGAGCACATTATCTTCCGGAAGAATTTCTTTGAAAAGACCTAAAATCTCTGTGAAGCCCTTGTTTGATAGACCGTTTGCTGCTTTAAATCTGAGAAGCACCAGTGTGGCACTCAACCTGGAATATTTATTTTTGCAACCTGGATACAATTCTTTCTTGGAGTCCGCATCAATGGTTGGCAGATCCTTGTACCCATCATATCCTTTTCTGGGCCCTCGAAATCTGCAATCATAGCAACAAAATCTAGCATATCAAGATCGTCGTCATCTGCGTCGACGTCTTGGTTTTCCAGTGGGCGTTTCGGCTTTCCGGTGTTCCATTGGTAGCTTGACGCCTCTGCCCCGATGTTAGATTCAACATCCATGTGACACTGATCGGGGTTTGGCATCTCGCTGCCCTGGGTATCTTCATCCATGACCTCCTCTTCACCGTGTCTGGTCCAACTTGTATATCCATCCATGAATCCCCTAGAGACTAAGAGCATCTGGACATCTGCAACTTCATGTGACTCTGTATTGGCACAATCAGTACATGGACACAGGATGTAATCCGCATCACCAATTCTCCTCTTTGTACTTTCACCCAAATTCATGAACTCTGTCACGCCACTGATAAAATCTGCGGTTTTCCGATTCTTCACCCATCGAGATCGTTCCATCTGCAGCACACGAATGGTAATTAATAACAAAACAACAACATTAATACACGGATTAACTGCTGCCCAAAGATGCGTGCATAAATCACAACGTTTTATTTTAATAATTACTGAGGGCGCTCCATGTTGTTATCCAGACGTGCAATAACAAAAATTAATGGCCAGTCAATTTACACGCAGAGTACTAGTACAACACTACACTTAGGAATTGAATACCTTAATTAATCCACTCACGAAAAGAATACCTTAATTAATTAGCCGTGCGGCGACCTCCACCCAGCAGACAGACAAGCGCGATGCGGCGGCACGCCGAGACAGTAGGGTCGAGGAGCAAAGCTTAGTGCGGCTGCCGCCTGAAGTTCGACCTCCACTATCCCGCCATCGACCGCGATGGATGTGCTCGAATCACGCCGCCGCCGACCTTGATGGTTGAGCTCCTCCTATCTCCCGCCGCAGACCGAGGATTGACCTCCTATAACGCCACCACCGCCCACCGACCGAGGATTGACCTCTTCTCCGGTAGCCGCTGCCTAGGTCGCCGCCGCCATCTCTATATGCTCCCTCGCGTGGCGCTGACATTGGGAGAATGCGGACGAGTGGTGCTGATGGTTTCGGTGCGGCTGCTCCTGCTCATATCACCGCCACGACGGCGGTCGCCGCCGAGCACTTGCCTAAGGTCACCAGAAGGCAGGTGTACTACGGATCCGAATCGTCCTGTCAGGTTCACATCTATCCCGATCTTTTTTAGCATGTCCAAAGTATAGCTCCTTGCTGAATCCGTCCTGAATGACCCCCCCCCCCCCAGGAAAGCGATCTGCCGCCGGATCCGGAGCTTGACTCCAGACTCCCGCAACACGAGTTCGACTCCGAGTTTTGCGCCACCGAGAAGTACCAAAAGCTGAGTTGTGTGCACGGGCACACTTCCGCTCAACGTTTTTGCACGGAGGGATTCGACATTGGCAGGCGCTTTCTCAGTTGTCCCTTAGAGGTTAGTGCTAATTAAGTTCATCATTTTACTTTAGTTAATGCCACCGCTCATCCAGAATACTATTTAACATTGGCAGGGATATGAGGCTTGTGCCTTTGTTAACTTGTTGGATGAAGAATGGCATGGCATGGCTCGGAGTGTTATCACCAAGCTCGCAGAAGATAACGTAAAGCTGAAGAAGAAACTGGCTGATCTGGAATGTACAATCAGTACGATGAAGTAAGAAAGAATCAATCCCAGGCAATAGATGAAAGCAAGAGACAAGAAGGAACTAGCATGTGTAGTTGTGGTTGTCGCATTAGCCATGTTCCATGCGCTATTTGCAATGATGATTAGGGGTTCTGTTTGACAGTATTGCTAAAGCACATCTAGATGTGCTCTAAGTAATGCACATCTAGATCCTATGCCATTGATGTTACGCGAAGATTCGTGCAGATATTTTTCTTTGTCTTTTTTCTTTTCCTTTCTAGTTTGATTACTACTGGCTTTATCAATAAGAAGAGCTCAATGTATTGCTTGCCAACTGTCCTACTCCGTTCGTACTGGTACCGGTGCATAATCCCAAAACTCGTTCCTTGTTTTTGTCCTGAAAAAGGAAACCAGCCAAATAGCCAATAGGAGTCCTGCGACCCCGGGAATTTGGAGCGACTGGGTATAAATAATTGCGGTTGATTATGTCAGCGGTTAGATAATACGTCAACCCTCGCTTCAATCCTCGCTTCAATTGGCAGTTCCTCTTCTCTGCATACCCCGCTTAAGTGTCCACCAGCTTCATCGTCCCCGGCAGGCCGCGCTACACACTGGCACACACTCTGCAGCCATGTCGAGCGACAGCGAGGACGAAAGTTCAGCCAGCAGTCTGGCGCCCGATGATAGGTCAACATCGGAATCATCCCGCTCGTCTTCCATGAGTCCAGCGTCGAACCCAGACCTCGATTATATCCGGTTCATGGAAGGGACGCCACCTCCGGAGTCGTCAGACGACGACAACCATACGGACGAGGAACCGTCGGAGGACGAAGAAGAGGACGACGATGATGAGGAGGAGGAATGGTCGAACGAGGAGGAGGACGACGACGACAGCAACGACGATGACGACAGCAGCGGCGATGAAAAGCCAACGGTCGGCGGCAAGAAGCGTCCTCGCCAAGACAATGTCGCGGGGCCACCCAACAAGAACAACAAGAAGAAGAAGGACTAAATTAAGCAGACTATATATATATATCTCTGTTTATCCTTTCAATCTCATCGCAGACGGTTAGTAATATTTATTCGACAGAGATCTTCTACACTATCGCCAACAGGTTGGTTTGTTGAACTGTGTGCCCTGACGAACACACAATTCACAAAAAAAGACCGTACGGGCTGCCTATAATGATCGCACACAATTCTGATTACCGACCTGTTTGCCGGGTATCACACACATCTTGTTATGCCGAATCGTTTGTGTTCACCTCACTCATCACAAACGGTTCATCAGAGTGAACTGTATGCCGTATACCGCACACACCTTGATCTGGCTGCCCGTTTCTGTTGTTCTGTCTCATCGCCAATAGTTCGTACAGATCAACCGTATGCCCCTCATCGCACACGCAACTAAAATCTGAACCGTGTTTGATGTATCCTTCATCGCAAACGTTTTGCATCTTTTTTGACGGGTTTTTTACATCACCATTTGCAATTAATGCATCGCACACAGTTTTGTCAAAGGGTCTCTAATCGTAGTGTCGCGTTAGCAGCATCCTGCAGTAGTGACTTTAGAGAAAAATTACGCATTCCGTGGGAATCATGAAAGAATCTCGCGTTCAATTGGAAGGATTCATGCAATCCATACCGTCTTCTCCTTTTTGGGGGCACGCAGAAGAATTAATTGCCCTGTTCTAGAAATGAAGAATGTTCAATTGGAAGCTCTTGAACAGTATCGCAACCATTTTTGTTGATCATGATGAGGAAAGAAAGAGGGACCATATCTTAATTTAGATAATCCAGATCTTAGCGCTAAATCCAAGATATCTCATATTCTTTCACAAAAGACATTAAATGAGGTAGTTTTAGATGCAACACTAAGATATAGTGCACTCGGATTACTATCTAAACATCTATTTAGTGTCATTAGATATAGCTTAAGATATAGTGCACTAGGACTGCCCTTACATTCCACCTGTCATTGACAACGTTTGAAGTCCATTGAACTCTGTGATGGATAGATTGCAAGGTGAAGTACTTTGCGATAACGGTGTAATTTTGTAAGATATATGAAACAACGCAGTTTGACTATTCAGGCGAAGGCATTAAGGTGGTCCGAAATCCTAAGATTCATTGTGTTACCTTTACTTTTCTGTTTTTGGGTAGTTGTTCTGTGATGAAAGAACCCTGAATCATGGCCATGACATTCTCCTAGGGGTAAACCAGCATGTGATTAACATTCACCGACATAAGTAATTAACCATGATTAGATCAACTTGATGATCAGATCATGTGACTCACCGGATTGATTTTCTTGAGCAAGGGCACTTTCTAATATTATTAGGACTGAATCGCAGTAATCTGTCTCGGGTGACCTAGAAGTCACTATATCAAATATAATCCTCTGCGGAGAGTCCAAAATTTGGCAACACAAAGGTCTTATTGTAGTACAAAATTTTCAACCCATGCCATTTTGCCCATTCGAAAGTAGAACTATTGGGTGGTCATCTGCATTTGCTGCCCCTGAATACTTAGCCATCATCTTGGTCTCTTTGCTTCCAGCCTAGTTCCCACCACTGTACTTGAGGGTCGGCGGCGGCGAAGAGATTGCAGAAAACAAGGAACAAAACATGCATGCATAACACGAGAGTACGCGACTAACAGTAATGAGGATTTTAGCTTGAGCAGACCTCGAAAACAGTCACATAGTTATCTCACATTTCCCTTGCTTCCCCTGTGGCACGAAGGATACTGCTCTTGGAAAGATACTGCCAGCCAACCTGAAAGGAACAATTCTGTCACTGAACCTCGAACGTGATGGTTGGAATTGGATTGTGGCTGCTTGACCTCGTCGATCGTATCGAATTTGAGCTGGCTTCCTGGGTACTCTCTCTGTCCAGGACTAGGTACAATTGTTAATTACATATACTGTATCACACTATGCTTATGCTGCTGCTATTATTTTGCAGCAGTTCTTCTTCTGACCTAATAGTATGATTTTGGTTGGAAGCAAGAGAGGATAATCCTAAACGTTTTGAACGTTTCCATCTCATATAAGTTGTAATAATAAGTCACGGATCATCACAGGAGCAGCATAACTATGCTGCATTTGTGAGTGTCTATAATCTCTGAAATGATATTGCTCAGAACTACAGTCATCGGTGAATTATTGGGTGCAAATGTACATTTTCATTATTCGATGTTGAGTTCATGGGCCCTGATTTTTGCTTCATTTTTCCTATAAGTTGGTTGGACAAAGGGGCCTAAGGATTGACTCACTGTACTGTTTCATAACAAAATACAAGAAACTGATGTGCTGAACGAAGTGAGCAATTCAACTTTTACTGATTTATGTTCAGAGGGAGATAATATCCTGATCTTTTTAACAAGATGGGTTTCACAGAATTCCACAAGCATCAGAATATTAAAAAAAAACTGAGGCCGCATCAAAATAGTGGTTTTCACTTTCAGTGGGATTTCGATGAAATTCACTGAATTTCACTAATTTCAGCAGACACTGAAATATTACGTATCGGCCAAAATATTTCGGCAATTTCAATTGTACACATGAACTCAAATATTTTTCAAATTTTTTAAATTTTAAATTAAAATTAAGTGAATATTTCGGTCCTTTGACTGAAATGAAAACCGAAATCACTGAAATTCATTGAATTTCGGTGATTTCGGCTGGTGCTGAAATTTTTCTGAAACTGAAATTGAGAACTTGCTACTCGGTACTCGTCTGAAATTCTGAATAGTAATAGGCTGGGACATAATTTTCGTATAACTTCTGTCCATAAATCAGAATCTCTGAAGAAAAACCAGATAAATTTCAAAGCTCACTAATCATCATATATGTGGCCAGGATAATAGCCAACGTGCTTAGAAAAAACTTGCCGCCTTGGATGATCACATGATTTTTCTTTGTTTGGGTTTCAGTCTGAAGTCTAGCACGACAGTTCCAGAGCCTCGATATCACATCCCAGAAAATAGCTGACACTTGTCTCTGGTCAGTGCTACGTGACAGAAACAAAAGATATGCGTTTGACCTAATCAGTCTGAAATCTAGCAAGAAAATACCACATCCCAGAAGAATAGATGACACATGCCTCTAGTCACTCAGTACGTGATAGGAACAAAAATTGCATCAAACCTAGCCTGGTTCCCATTTTTCGAAAGTGCAATCGAACTAATACTACGTCAACTAGGGATTAGCATGGACCGGTTAAGCTAATATACTATGTTTTGACAGACAAGCTGGGCAATCTTGGAACGACTCCTGCGCTTGATAAAATGTCGCGGCCGGCAGATCATGTCAATCAATTATCCCACCAGTCACTTCTCTCGATCCATGGCTAACCTAAAAAAAGGTGACAAGTGTTGCTTATCTTAACAAAAACGAGGCGGTAATATGCTGCTTCTAGTTGAGAATTCACACTAGCTAGTTTACTCGGTCATCTCAAACATAAACAGTCAGTGACTTTGATTAGTTGTACATATACAAACGTGCATGGTACGATGTGTTCCCAGTAAAAAAAACTCGCAAGGGGCGGCCTTTTCTCCCGTGCCAGTTCTTGTTTTCTCTGTTGAGAAGTGGAGCATCGATACGATGTCGTCTCTTGACTAGAGGATAAGAGCCGTTCAAAGACGCCGTTTTTCTCTCCCTCTGAAGGTTAAGAAGGATGAGATGGGGCTTTCTTCTGCAAATAAAATGGCAAAAAGTGAAAGACCGGAGGGTGGGAGAAATGTTCTTCCCTATTGTTGGTGCCATGGGAAACGGTAGAGATTCCAAAGCTTCGAAGTTTTTAATTGGTTAACGGCACCTTCCGAGAAGAAACGAGTCGGATGCCAAAGGTCATGGTCATGTGTATGTTGTTCTGCATGGCCATGTAAAGTCAAAAGGGATATACTTCCTCTGTAAACTAATATAAGAGCGTTTAGATCGTGATCTAAACGATCAAGTAGTGATCTAAACGCTCTTATATTAGTTTACAGAGGAAGTATTTTTTACTGACCAGTTGCACTGTTTGACATGTCACTGCAATGTGTGAGGCGGCGCTTGGTATTGGAGCACGCGTGGTTCCATATCGGTGAATACTAAGGCCATACAAAAAATGGAATTTGGGGGACTTTTGAATACCAATGCCCAATTTGGAGGCTAAAAACTAGTACATCCAAACACATCACTAGACATTTTTTCACAATATGTCCAAGCCCTCAAAACCCTAAAAGAAACTTGAGACTATGTAGTACCAAAGATGTGTTTTACTGAATTCTGTCGTTAAAAGCCTGGCTGTTTGGAAAGCGGACTTGTAGGAAGACATCTGGTTGGTGGTGCATAACCATGGAGAGGAAAAATCTACCGGTGTACTTTATAGCGTAGTCAAGATTTTATGGTTCCTTTCTCTCCGAGGGGCCTATGTGGATCTCCCCACATCCGTGAATTATATATGTTGTAGTCGAGACTTGAAATACATGGTGAAGACTATTCTGACCAACCTACACTGCATGCACTTACTTGTCTAGGTACAAAGTTGTAATAGTAAAGACCTGTAAAGCATGGTACAAAGGCGAAAAATGCATAGAGAGACCGAGCTCCATAGAGCTCTTTATTTTTTTCAGCGAAAATACTATTTTGGCATATTGAAAAAATCTAAAAAAAAGTGTATAGATGTATATTTGTAGTATACATGTACAAAATTTCATGAACATATATGTTCACATGTATTGTATACGAAAAAAGATAAATACACAGATTAAAATGGGATATTTCTTTGTTGTTTTTGGGCCAGATATTTATCTTTTTTGTCTCGCATGCAAATAATCCAAATACCTGATGAAACTATATGCATAGTTGACGAACATGCATGTGTATTTGTATAAAAAATTATATATATTTTTGGAACTTTTAAGTATATTTTGATTATTATATTTTGGCAAAACGGGCTCCATGGAGCCCCCTCTGCAACGCCACTCTCTTTACGAAAGTCAGTTTTACATCGCAGATATGAACAGCCTCATAGTATAGCATACAATAAACTTTACTACTGTACGTACGTATGAATATATGTACGACGGAAATGAAGCAGAAAAGGCACTAGACCTTGTAGCACGAACCATAAGCATGGGCGACCAGTTCAGTCAGTAACACGTACGCGACAAAGTACAAGGAGTACTTAGCTGCAAAAATGCCGCGGGAGTAATCGTGCTTTAGCCTCCACGAAATCGTGCTTAGTCGCGTAGCTGCATGCGTGGTTGCGGACGTGGCATACATGCATGCATGTAGATGAGTGTTCCGCGCGCATGTGCACTGTGGGCCCGCAAAAACAGACGGCGCGGCGACTGACCTGGTCCGACGTGGGCCATGGAAAACGACTGTTAGGTGAGGACTTCTCTTCCCTTTTCTCTTGTGTGTGTGTGTTTGGGAATGCGTCCCCGACATATCGTCGCTTTCAATGTTCCAACATTCTTTGGGGGCATTCTTTGGGGGTGTTTGTTTTAGTAGTCCTAGGACTTTTTCTAGTCCCAGAGACTAATAAAAAAGACTCTTTAGTAGAGTCTTTTTCTAGTCCCTGTAGAAAAAGTCCCTCCCGTTTGGTTTCTAGGGACTTTTTCTAGTCTCTGGGGCTAAAAAGTCCCTGAACCAAACACCCTCTTTCACCTCCGAAGCAAGTTCCAACGTTCTTCAACACGTACGGCCGTTTTAGTCCAGACCCCGTGTTGCAAGACTAATCTTGTCTGGCAGAATCATAGCATGAATCTATTTTTTGCGGGTGGGGCCATACTTTCGATCGCTGGAATGGTTGAATGCAATGGGCGACGTGTCATGGTTTTTGCCCCAAGAAAACATGGCCTTGTCTTCCGGCAGGTAAACGTGTCGCATTTTCTTTTTGAAGAAAAACAGAGCCTTGTGAGAGAAATGTATGTGCTCGGCACGAGTCGTTGCGCGGCTTTGCTTGTGCGGGAGCGATGGTAGGTGTCGGTATTGGTGGATTCGCTGACAAGGTGATTGATTAATTTTATAAAAGAAAGATGGCATCACATCATCATATATGCCTTTATAGTTTATTTGCATTCGAAAAATGCTTTTTTTTGGTAATTCTCATATGCAACAAAATTTCATAAACTCAACAAAAATGAATGAGTGTCTACATTGTACTCCAAAAGATAGCACACATTAATTTGTCTTAAGTAAAACTTTATAAAATTTCGCCAAGCTTATAAAAATAATCATCAACACCTAAATATAACAAACCTATAGCATTATATTCATCATAAGATATATTTTAACATGATACATTTTTTGTATTGTAAATATTAATATATGTTCTTCAAACTTTATAAAACCTGACTTAGGAAAAATCGAATATGTAGTTATATATGTACTAAATTTTTGCTATGGAGCGAGTCAGAGGCATATAGATAAAAGGAAAAAGGCAGTACGAGTGTACTAGGGTATATACTTGGTCAAAACCAACATTAATCAATCACCTTCTAGCATGACAGGTAACACATGTGTATGTGTCAGCGCAGCACTGCTCACATTTGCTCCACTGTCAACAAAAGGCTACATGCATATCATGCTCCTCTTCATCTACCATGGTTCTTTTTGCTGGCAAAATGACTTAGTGCGACAACACAAATTTCTTTTAATCCATCCAAAAACGACTTACTAAAAACTAAAAAACACATATTGCAGTATCGTTTTGGGGTGTTAAAATGAACTTGCTAACTAGCATTATGGACAAAATACATGAAACGCTCAGTGAACTCGTTAGCCCCTTAATTATTTTACCATTAATCATCTTAAGCTCTAGATATGAGCCTGTTTTTAGAAATTAGATGCATTTTCAAACAAAATAAATAAATATATGAAGAGCAGGAGTACATACTCCTAGGAGTACACAGGCATTTTCATTGATATTAACCTGGTAGCCAGTGTGTAGGATATACATATTGATGGGGCATGATTGCCTAAAATTGTAATATTGAGGGGGTGGTTTCAAGAGAACACTAAAAAACTAATTATTCACATGTACAAACACGGAAAACCAAGATGTTGTGCGAGCCACTGGATATACACTTTCCGATCTTCAAGAGGCAACATACGAGTTTGTGAATGTGGGTCTATGTTGTTCTCTATCTATGTCAAAATATTGTGCATATTAATTTTGTTTTTAAGTCAAAATTTATAAAATCTTACCAAGTTTATAGAAATAATTATAAACATCTACAATACCAAATTCTATATATGATTATGTTCATCATGAAATATACTTTCAGGTCACACATATTTGGTATTGTACACTTTAATATATATCATCTTTAAACTTGGTCCAACTTATAATGCCTGGCTTAGGAAACAAAAATTAATGTGCACTGTATTTTGACATGGAAAGAGCAATAATAGGCATAATAAGAAAGCCAGAACCGGTGTTAAGCGCACCTTCTGGAAGATATCATATGATATTATGATATGTCTAGTTGTCTACGTGTTATCGCAGCATTGCTCACATTTGCTCCACCGTCAACAAAGGCTACCTACATATCCTGCTCCTCTCCATCATCCATGGTTCTTTTTAGTGTGTAGCAAAACGACTTACTTCAACAACCCACTTTACTTTTGATCCTAACAAAAACAATCTACTTTACTTTGCTCCACCAGAGTGTCCCCCAAGGTTTCTCCTTTTTTTCGTTGCCCGAATCATCTCCGTACCGTACGTTTCTTCGGTTGACATGCACAAACTGAACACATTAATCCTTTAAACCAAGTCAGAAAGCAGTACATTAAGGAAGGAGTGGCTAGCAACATCGCGTGCGTCATTGCAAACAAACAAGTCGTGCAACTAAGATCTCCCTATCTCTGTCTCTAGATCTCGGAACAAAACCGAATACGTTCGCAAATATTCCTTTCTGTCTTATCAAAGGACCCAGTCAGAGGTTATATATGTTGTATGTATGAGCTCATGCCTTTTGATTTGTTCTTACATGCAATTAAGTAACCTATGCTTTCCCATTCGCACAGACAAATTAACACTCTCTTAGCTCCAAGGCTAACACATGCAAGCACAGCTATAGCCAGTAAAACCAGAAGGTGCGGCTGCGAAGATTCGTCAAGATCGACTGTGGCGAGACAAGTCAGACCAAGCGACTTAGACCGGAATTATGTCACCTCCTTTAACTTGTTGCACAGCTCTCGCCCGCCTCATTTATAAACCCTGAAGGTGAAGCTTTCACCTTCATCTACTTAACTCCAAGGCCGCCAAGAGCTTGCTATCCTATATATACAACGCATATGCGCGACACTTAAGAGATTACATCGAGAGGGTCCGTAGAACTAAGCGCAAAAGCAGCGGCAACCAGCGAGCAAGAAGTACAAACGAGAGCCTTGCTAGCTAAAATTGATAGACCCGCGATGGTGGCCAAGGCAGAGATGAGCGCCATGGAGTTGGAGAAGGTGATGAGCGACGGGGAGGTGGTGCTCGGCGGCGCCGGAGACGAGGAGGAGGAGGACGTGGTGCTGCCGGGGTACCGGTTCCACCCCACCGACGAGGAGCTGGTCACCTTCTACCTCCGGCGGAAGGTGGCCAGGAAGTCCCTCAGAATCGAGGTCATCCGGGAGATGGACATCTACAAGCACGACCCATGGGATCTCCCCAGTGAGTTCCTTTCTCTCCATATACTCTATGCATCATGTCCTGATCATGCTCACCTGCTCATGCCCACGTTGCCATGCATGTTAATTAATCAACCAAACTTGTTCCTAACTGTATGTAGTACGTACTTGTCATCATTTCACTGGTTTTAACTTTTACTGCACAAATGGCTTCCAAGCAAATTCTTTTCTGGAACAAGAATTTTACCTGACAGAGTGCAATCATCCACTTGGAAATTATGCAGAGGCGAGCACGGTCGGTGGGGAGAAAGAGTGGTATTTCTTCTGCCTGAGGGGCAGGAAGTACCGGAACAGCATCCGGCCCAACCGAGTGACCGGCTCCGGCTTCTGGAAGGCCACCGGCATCGACCGGCCCATCTACTCCGCCGGCAGCGGCGGCGCCAGTTCCGGCGTGTCCATCGGGCTGAAGAAGTCGCTCGTGTACTACCGCGGCAGCGCCGGCAAGGGCACCAAGACCGACTGGATGATGCACGAGTTCCGCCTACCGCCGGCCGCGGCCACCAACTCCTCCCCGAGCATGCAAGAAGCCGTAAGTGGTCCACGCGTGCATTCCATTTCCACACAAAGTCACGGTGCGGCTACCCTACCGGCGACCGGTCCGGGGTACGTGTGGTGTGGTGCAAGTGTAACATTGACCCTCTGACGTGTGCGCATATGACCTGAAAATGCAGGAGGTGTGGACCATCTGCAGGATCTTCAGGAGGACCATCACCTACCGCAAGCAGCAGACGTGGAGGCCGGTGCCCGCGCCGTCCGTCGCCGACTCGAACTCCAACACGGGGAGCTTCGAGTCGTCCGAAGCCGGCGACGAGTACATGAACTGCCTGCAGGCACCCGCCGCTCCATGCATCCCCCAGCAGCAGTACGTCAGTCAGGTGGGCACGGTGGACAGCGGCAACTTCTTCTACGAGGACAACATGCACAACCAGCAGTTCCAGGGGCAATGGAACGCCGCACCCGCCGCGCCGGTGCCGGAGCAGAAACTACAGAGCCCATTGTCAACCGCCGTCTCCTTCCACCAGAATGACCACAGCCACGCCGTCGCCGCCAACGATTTCTACAAAGTCGAGGGATACTTGGAGGAGATCGCGAGGATGATGGAGGTCACCGATCCGACAGGGTTTTACGACTACAGATCATACGGTTGATCGGCCGACCTTCGCACGTCTTCAGAGTTGTTCAGGGTAGACAAACAGAATCCGCCGACGCGCTAGAACAGATGCTGTCAAGTGAGGAAGTGACATGCAGGGCCCGCACCACAGAGAGCTGAGGCCTATAGTCAGCAGAGCTTCACCCGCAGAGCTTTCTCTCTTTTGATTTCTCTTCGATCTGATCTACTCCCTCCGATCCATAATAAGTGTCGCAGTTTTGAACTAAGGTTGAACTAAACTTAGTTCAAAACTGCGACATTTATTTTGGATCGGAGGGAGTAGTGTATAAACCATGTGTGTTCGTGATACATAGTATGACTTGTGTGTGTAACATAGTAAGAGTGACATATAAATATTTGCTCCAGGCATGTTTTAATTCAATCAGTCATGTCTGAACGTTCTTGTACCTTGTTCTGGTCACTCAGATATGCACAAGTAACTTAATGTTGCTGGTTGAACAGTAAAATAGAAACAAATGAACAACAGAGTAGAAAATACATCTTTTATTATGTGCATGTTCCTCCTGTTAGTGTTTGATGTGTTCGTGAAAATTTTTAATGCAAAAATGAACAATTATGCTTCCTTGGTAAACAAAAGATTGGCGCTCAGCTTTTTTTAGCACAGGCTTGAATACTTGTGTTTTTTCCATAAACTTTTGAAACAAAAAAAAAAGGACAAGAACCTGTATATGTCTAATATTTTTCATATTTTTTGGCACCCGTAAAAGTATTCCTCACAAGCAAGAGCATATATACCAAGGAACCAAATAATCAGTTCTACACCAGATTTCTTATCACTTTCAGACTTAAGTGAGCAAAAATAATCAGTTCTACATGCATCCAGTTTGTCGCTCCTAGATTGATCTCCCTTCGCATGCGCAATCTAGACATTTGATTGGGTACATTTTGTCATTTACCGAAGAAAAATGTATTCTCTATTATGTTAAATAGTAGAAAGGTGATGTAAGCGTCATTTTCAAGATTTCTTGTGCTGGCCCCCCAATTTGACTCTATCAGCACCCTGGTGAATTTCTCCCAGGTTGATGCTGTAATTCAATGTTCTTGACTCACTAGAAGCATGAGAGTGAATAAAAATTTACATGATGTCAAACTATCAAACTCGAGAACACATCTTTGCTTAGGTCACTGCCATGAACACTTAACGAAAAGGATGTACCATTCTGGGGGCTGAATGGGACTTCCTCGAGCATGAAATTGTGGTCTATAAACTCCTACTTGAATATATATCATATGGGCAGGAAACGTCGAGCCAGGTCAAACATTTTACTCATGTTAACTACCTGTTTGGCTTAAATATTCATCAGCGCATTTGGATAATTGCAAAAACAGATATGGATAATTGCAGGATGTCTTGTCTGACCTAGGAGGCCATACAATTGCCTGTTTAGTGTTCCGAATGTGAATCTAATAGAATGGCCTAGCAAAGCAGCATTGGACTAGAAACAGTCAAATCAAAACCTTCAGAATTCGTCAAGGACAAGGATGTAAAGGCAAATTCTGGTTGAAGAAAGGCACCATTGAAGAATGATGATAAGACATCAAAAGTCTTTAAACAATACGTCAGGTTCTATTCGCATCCTTTTCCAAGGTAAACAGGAAGGAGTGATAATTTCTCTGCTGCTTATGAAATACTGTAGATTATTTCTCGGTTGTGGCAGTCGTGCTTACGAAAGGTAAGACAACTAGTATCAGGAACTAAAACTGCATATCATGAACGGAATAGAAGAAAGTACCACACAAAGACCAGAACATAACATTCAGAAGTACTAGTTAGGAATCTTGATGTCAATTATATTTGAAATCAACGATGTTGATTTGTCCTGGAACTAGGAACATTACTCCTTTAATATAAAGCAGTCGATAGAACAGCCGCTTCTAGAAGCTACATACTGGAGGATAGTAGAGGTTAACAAAACTGTGCAGAAGCCATTAGGAATGTGGCAGCAAAAAGCCAAATTACTTGGAAGCTTCATAACTCTTCGCAGACCAAGACATCATGTAAAAGCAGCAACACGTAGATGGTTAGATGCAGCAGTATCACTTTCCTCACCTTCTACACCTGAAAAGTGAGATGTGTTTCCAGTGGAGCATTTCCTGCAAAAATCAAACAAGAACGTCACATTACACCATTGAAAGAAGGAATGATTATGCACTCAAAAGATTTTAAAACATGTTTGGCCAGATCAAATCGTATTTGATGTGAAACGGAAGAAAATACTGAACCTTTGAGAAAGCAGCTTCTCTTCAGATAAAGCCTTTTCAAGCCTCTCCTCGAATGACATCGCATGCCAACTAACCTTCTGATCCTGATCATGTAATGGATTATTCCTAGGTAAGCCACTTCTACATAATTAAGTAACAGAAAGTAAGAGAATGAGAAATAGACTTTACTTCTTTGTACTTATTTGTTGAGTTGGGAATGCCATTTCCATCCCACCATTTAGGAGTAAAATTATCTGGCTCTTCGGATTTCCAGTGAGCCGCGACCATTCCAATGATAGGCCTATCCTCATCAGAACTCTTAGCAGAATTAAATGTGTCACTTGTATAGCTTTCATCTCTGATCGCCTTACTCGAACTTGGAGGCTTCAACCACTGGGACAAGCTTGGGAATTCGACATCTGAACCACTATTTGTTGTAATCACCTTATTTCTGCTGGCATGAACTGTTACATCAGTGGCCTGGCATTTCTCCACAAAAGATGTGTTATCACTTGTCTTGTTATAAGATGATACAGAACCCTCAGAGTTCTGGAACAGGGAACATTCATCAGATATTGAAGTTTCAACCAAATCCGGACTGTTATTCTTTGCACCCTTGAGATCCTCATCAGATATATCAGGCTGGCAGGGATCTTCTCTGTACACTCCACAATGTTCGAGATCCCGAGAGGAATTCAGACCTTCGTGCGAATTATGCGAACAAGACCTAGTACAGTTCTCGTTTGTCAACTCTTCCGAGTCAGGTACCTGAGTGTTAACTGGAGTATGTATCCCACCATTCACTTTCAAAGGAGTTGAAAAGGGTGAAGACTTGGATCCATCCAGATAGATATCATCATTACTGGTGGCAGAGCATGACTCCAAGGTGGTTAACTTGATCCTGCAGTCGACCACAGGCTCATTATTCACACCGTCAGAGTCTATGCTCTTGCTCACAGGTTCAGTATCATGCTGGTTTGATGCATCGCAAACATTCCTAGAAGAGCTGTCATCAAGAAGTAAAAACATCCACATTATTTAATCTATCCACTACTTATTAGCGTGAAGAGAAAATCCCAGACTCTTCAGAAACAGTGAACAGACTAAAGGCATTGGTATTTCAGCAGATAGCATGAGGTCTGCATACCTTGAAGCATCTGGTAGATAGGAGCTTTGATGAGACCCTGAAGGAGTTTGGCATTCATCAGCCTTCAGCACTTCCATGGAATTCATGTTTTCAGACAAGGCAGTTAGCAGCGCTGAATGTGTTTCATACTGCAGAGCTGAATCCATGCTTTCAGGCTCTTTAAGGATTTCATTTGGAGTTTCCGACAGTGCACCGCCATTTTTGAGGAAAGTGGCCTGTTAATATCAGTGAAAGTCAGTCTGTTGCTGAGAACATACATGCGGGTAATCAACATGTAGAATTCACTGCTATAAATCCACTGCCACCTGAGTGAGTTATGTATGAGTAGCAAATTCTCATCCTCACTGAGTGACCCGCGTATAAGGTTAGCAGTTAGCTACAAACAGCAATGTAGATTCAAGAGAAGAAAAGCCGCCGATCGATTGTCATTATAAACGCAACTACAGAAGCTATAATGGCTTGATCCATTGAACTCCTATATCAGTGCTAGCAAACAAATGAGCAACAGCCAGCTCACAAGTGCAGTGCTACATTTTTGTGCAGTTAGTGTCAGTGTGAATCACGACAGCGCAAACGCCACAACCATCAACTCATCATGCATATAAAGACATAATCCCTCTCTGTGTACTGAAAATGCCGCGTATGCGGAAACTGAAGCACATGCGTCACTAGTCAGACAAAATTCAGCACTCAAGTGGCAAGATACAGCTCAGAATAGACTAGCAAGGAAGCAGATCTGAACCGGGCCAGATTCGCAGAACCGATGGCCATACCTCCTCGTGCATGAGCTCCGGATCCACCCTGTTGCTCCCGGCGTCCCGGTCCGACCCCGAGCTCGTGGCCTGCGATCCCTCATCTTCACCGACGGCACAAAATCGAACACCAAAGGAGCACACGACAGCATCAGAAGAGGATCGAACGGCTCGAGAAGGAGAAACGCAGAAATAGAAGGGGGGGAAAATGCAGACCTTCGCGCAGGAACACGGCGGACAGCGCGTTCCTTGACGGCGGCGCCCTCCTCTCGCCGACCTGATCAGCACAGAGAAATACGCAAAATTAGTCAATCGCGGCTCGAATTTCGACAACCCAGCTAGCTGATCCGTGCCCTGGAGCGGGCGCACGGGTTCCGCGCGGGGGGGCAACGGGAGAGAGGAAAAAATACCTTGGGGCTGGGGACGACGGAGGAGGAGACGAGCTGGGCGCGGGCGCGGCCGGCGCGCGGCTCGCCGCCGGCCGCGCGGAAGCAGTCGAACAGGCACCCCATCCCCGTCCTCCTCACCGCGTACCCCTCGCCGAGCGCCGAGCCTTGGAGCCGCGGAGGAGGCGAGATTTCATCCGCCCGCGCGGAGCCGATTGCGCGTGCGCGTGCGCGTGCCTGCGTCCGCCCAGTGGCAGGCAGAGGAGGCAGAGGAGGCGAGGTTTAAGGGGGGGGAGGACGGGGGAGGGGGTTTCGAAATTTAAAATCGGAGCGGAGGAGGGGATGGCGGAGTCAGCGAGTGGGGCGGAGGCAGCAGGCCCGGCGGGGCCCCCCTCCTCTGCTCCCGTGCGCGTGGGTCTTTTTGAGGATGCTTTTTGCGTCCCCTTCCTGTTTTGAATGGAGCGATTCTAGGGGAGATTTTCTTTCTTCTTCTTTTTCGCGAGAATTCTAGGGGGGATTTGGGATGATTCTGGTGGGATGTATACGAGTAGTAATTACATTTATTATGGGGTATGATTTCGTTAAAGGCTTTAAGTATTTGCTGAAAACGACATTCCTCGCTATTTTTTCTCATGATGCAGTCGCGTCGCCCGTGCTTCTCCGGGTTAGTCGGGGATGGCAACTGCTACCTCCGCCTCGTATTAGTTGTCACTCAAGCGGATGTGTGTAGCATCGAAATACGTCAAGATACATCCATTTCAACGACAACTAATATGGGACGAAGTTTCTTCTCTGCAGTCCGTATTTCTAACTTTCTCATTAATTTTGACGAGCACCCCTTTCCTAGCTTTCTCTGCAATGCCCGCGTTGTAGATGGCCATTTCAAGAGGGAGTGATTCCACATAAGACGACGTATGCCCCCACTTGGCAATAGGGATTCACAATCATAGGTCATTGATGGCGTCAAGTCCTCTGGTACCATTATCATCCCTTCCCATACAAGGGCAAGGACCTCACACCAAGAAATGACCCTACTTCCGCCCACGAGACTTGCCAACCTTTTCCAGCTCTGGGGTCAATGAACACCAAGTTGCACAAGCAAATGTGACCAAGCATGTCTGGGTCACTTAGAGCTTGCCCCAAGCGTCCAACGCGAAGTCGAAGTACCCACGACCAACCAACCGCAACTTCCACTCACGGTAAAGTCTCTAGTTGGCATCCTCTACGTTGATGATGAGAGTGGCAGTGCTAGAATGTGCATACATGAAAAAAAGGTGTATCTTTTGGTCCCAAGAAGCCATAAGCTAAGAAAGTAGCTTATAGACAAAAGACGAGGTAAGACCTACCTACCCATTATCCAACTTTTACCACTCAAAGACTCCCCCTATCTTTTCCTCTCCCCCCTTCTGAGCTATCCATCAACTTCCTTGTTCCTGCCGCCTGCTCTCCCCTTCTCCTTCGCCAGCTCGGCCACCTGGAGTGGAAGGGGAGAGGAGATTGGCCTCCTCCTCTTTGTATATCCGCCTAAGACAGTAGTATGATGATTTCCTCGTTGGAATATGGCGCTATGCCAAATAACAGTTCAAATCTAGAATTTGGGCTACTTCTTTGTTAAACCTTGTGCGGCCATGGCGGCTGACCGGTTGGAGAAGAAGTGTGTTGCAACATTACCAAGTCTGAGCCTCTCTCTTTCGCTGGGTTCTGACCAGACTCATCAGCCTGCAACCTCCCTGGTGCAAAGATTTGATGATACCGTGGTGGTTGTGGTGGTCGTTTGTTGGGAATTAGCACACATTTATGTTCTAAAACTGCAAGAAAAACAAAGTAATCTTAGTACCACACCATGCGCTAATTCAGGGATCATTGCACAACATGGAAGGAAACATATGTAGCGGCATATATGTAAGAAATAGCTCTTGCAACACCCCAGAAACACCTCAGGCGGTGTTTGGGGTCATGAGAACCTATATATATTTGAACAACAGTAGAACGTCAACACATAGAGACACCAAATGCGTGGAAAATCACCAAGTTGGGGTAAAAAAACACGATTCGAAGCCACCCCAAACTTCTTCCCCTATTATCAAGTCTGGAATACAACATATACTTTTCTACATAGAAGTAGAGTTTCTCATACATCAATATTTCTGCATCTTGGGCAAGAACAACAAGATTCGGGGCTGCAAAATCTAGGGATTGAAACAATATCAACAAAGATGGGGGAACCACGGCTTGTAGAAGACAAGATGGTTGATCTAATCTTCATAACCTTGATGATGGGATCCCTTTGCTTGATGGCAAGCTTCTTCCTTGAATCTTCATCTCATTTAGTTTCTCTCTTAGTTTTCTCTTTCTACTCCAATGGAGGTTGAACTCAAATTTGTCCCCCTACTTGTTGGTTGCTGGATGGGAGGCTAAACATCCCCTTCCCTCATGTGTAAAAGCCCACTACCAAAAAAAGACACATCCGTGACATTTTGGGCCGAACGAAAAAAAATCTGTCATACTTATGACACTTCTATGACAATAATTGTGACAAAACACGGTATCATCATAGATGTGGTGGGGTCCTACTTCTATGACAGAAAATGGGCTTTTCGTCCTGGGCGGGCCGGAGACGCAGTGCTACCTCTTGAGCACTGCGTTGGTTTTTCCTTGAAGAGGAAAGGGTGATGCAGTAAAGTAGCGTAAGTATTTCCCTCAGTTTTTGAGAACCAAGGTATCAATCCAGTAGGATATCACGCTCGAGTCCCACGCACCTACACAAACAAACAAGAACCTCGCAACCAACGCAATAAAGGGGTTGTCAATCCCTTCACGGTCACTTACGAGAGTGAGATCTGATAGATATGATAAGATAATATTTTTGGTATTTTTATAATAAAGAGAAATAAAGATGCAAAGTAAAATAAACGGCAATGAAAATAACTAAGTGTTGGAAGATTAATATGATGGAAAATAGACCCGGGGGCCATAGGTTTCACTAGTGGCTTCTCTCAAGAGCATAAGTATTACGGTGGGCAAACGAATTACTGTCGAGCAATTGATAGAATTGAGCATAGTTATGAGAATATCTAGGTATGATCATGTATATAGGCATCACGTCCGCGACAAGTAGACCGAAACGATTCTGCATCTACTACTATTACTCCACACATCGACCGCTATCCAGCATGCATCTAGAGTATTAAGTTCATAAGAACAGAGTAATGCTTTAAGTAAGCTGACATGATGTAGAGGGATAAACTCATGCAATATGATATAAACCCCATCTTTTTATCCTCGATGGCAACAATACAATACGTGCCTTACTGCCCCTGCTGTCACTGGGAAAGGACACCGCAAGATTGAACCCAAAGCTAAGCACTTCTCCCATTGCAAGAAAGATCAATCTAGTAGGCCAAACCAAACTGATAATTCGAAGAGACTTGCAAAGATAACCAATCATACATAAAAGAATTCAGAGGAGATTCAAATATTGTTCATAGATAAACTTGATCATAAACCCACAATTCATCGGATCTCGACAAACACACCGCAAAAGAAGATTACATCGAATAGGTCTCCAAGAAGATCGAGGAGAACATGGTATTGAGATCCAAAGAGAGAGAAGAAGCCATCTAGCTAATAACTATGGACCCGAAGGTCTGAGGTAAACTACTCACACATCATCGGAGAGGCTATGGTGTTGATGTAGAAGCCCTCCGTGATCAATGCCCCCTCCGGCGGAGCGCCGAAAAAGGCCCCAAGATGGGATCTCACGGGTACAGAAGGTTGTGGCGGTGGAAATAGGGTTTTGGCTCCTGTTCTGATGGTTTGGGGGTACGTAGGTATATATAGGCGAAAGAGGTCGGTCAGGGGAGCCACGAGGGGCCCACGAGGGTGGAGGGCGCGCCCAGGGGGTAGGCGCGCCCCCCTGCCTCGTGCCCTCCTCGTTGCTTTCTTGACGTGGACTCCAAGTCCTCTGGATCACGTTCGTTCCGAAAATCACGTTCCCGAAGGTTTCATTCCGTTTGGACTCCGTTTGATATTCCTTTTCTGCGAAACACTGAAATAGGCAAAAAAAACAGCAATCTGGGCTGGGCCTCCGGTTAATAGGTTAGTCCCAAAAATAATATAAAAGTGTATAATAAAGCCCATTAAACATCCAAAACAGAATATAATAAAGCATGGAACAATCAAAAATTATAGATACGTTGGAGACGTATCAAGCATCCCCAAGCTTAATTCCTGCTCATCCTCGAGTAGGTAAATGATAAAAACAGAATTTTTGATGTGGAATGCTACTTAGCATAATTTCAATGTAGTTCTTCTTATTGTGGCACAAATGTTCAGATTCGATATGATTCAAGATAAAAGTTTAATGTTGACATAAAAACAATAATAATTCAAGCATGCTAACCAAGCATTATGTCTTATCAAAATAACATAGCCAAAGCAAGTTATCCCTACAAAATCATATAGTCTGGCTATGCTCCATCTTCACCACACAAAATATTCATATCATGTACAACCCCGGTTTTAGCCAAGCAATTGGTTCATACTTTTTAACGCGCTTCAGCCTTTTCAACTATTACGCAATACATGAGTGCAAGCCATGGATATAGCACTATGGTGGAATAAGGTATAATGGTAGGGGTTATGTGGGAAAACAAAAAAGGAGAAAGTCTCACATCGACGAGGCTAATCAACGGGCTATGGAGATGCCCATCAATTGATGTCAATGCAAGGAGTAGGGATTGCCATGCAACGGATGCACTAGAGCTATAAGTGTATGAAAGCTCAACAAAAGAAACTAAGTGGGTGTGCATCCAACTTGCTTGCTCACGAAGACCTCGGGCATTTGAGGAAGCCCATCATTGGAATATACAAGCCAAGTTCTATAATGAAATTTCCCACTAGTATATGAAAGTGACAAAATGAGAGACTCTCTATCATGAAGATCATGGTGCTACTTTGAAGCACAAGTGTGGTAAAAGGATAGTAACATTGTCCCTTCTCTCTTTTTCTCTCATTTTTTTTATTTGGGCCTTCTTCTTTTTTCATGGCCTCATTTTTTTAGTCCGGAGTCTCATCCCGACTTGTGGGGGAATCATAGTCTCCATCATCCTTTCCTCACTTGGGACAATGCTCTAATAATGATGATCATCACACTTTTATTTACTTACAACTCATGAATTACAACTTGATACTTAGAACAAGATATGACTCTATGTGAATGCCTCCGGCGGTGTACCGGGATATGCAATGAATCAAGAGTGACATGTATGAAAGAATTATGAACGGTGGCTTTGCCACAAATACGATGTCAACTACATGATCATGCAAAGCAATATGACAATGATGGAACGTGTCATGACAAACGAAACGGTGGAAAGTTGCATGGCAATATATCTCGGAATGGCTACGGAAATGCCATAATAGGTAGGTATGGTGGCTGTTTTGAGGAAGGTATAAGGATGTTTATGTGTGATAGAGCATATCATATCACGGGGTTTGGATGCACCGGCGAAGTTTGCACCAACTCTCAAGGTGAGAAAGGGCAATGCACGGTACCGAAGAGGCTAGAAAATTGCGGAAAGGTAAGTGTGCGTAATATCCATGGACTCACATTAGTCATAAAGAACTCATATACTTATTGCAAAAATTTATTAGCCCTCGAAGCAAAGTACTACTACGCTTGCTCCTAGGTGAAGGGTTGGTAGGAGTTAACCATCGCGCGATCCCGACCACCACACAAAGGATGACAATCAATAAATACCTCATGCTCCGACTTTGTTACATAACGGTTCACCATACGTGCATGCTACGGGAATCACAAACTCCAACACAAGTATTTCTCAATTCCACAATTACTCAACTAGCACAACTATGGTATTACCACCTTTATATCTCAAAACAATTATCAAGAATCAAATTTCTCATGATATTATAATTAAAGCAAATTGCCATGATGTTTTAAGACTCTCAAAATAATATAAGTGAAGCATGAGAGATCAATAGTTTCTATAAAACAAATCCACCACCATGTTCTAAAAGATATAAGTGAAGCACTAGAGCAAAAACTATATAGCTCAAAAAATATAAGTGAAGCACATAGAGTATTCTAATAAATTCCGATTCATGTGTGTCTCTCTCAAAAGGTGTGTACAGCAAGGATGATTGTGGTAAACTAAAAAGAAAAGACTCAAATCATACAAGACGCTCCAAACAAAACACATATCATGTGGTGAATAAAAATATAGCTCCAAGTAAAGTTACCGATGGAAGTAGACGAAAGAGGGGATGCCTTCCGGGGCATCCCCAAGCTTTGGATTTTTGGTGTCCTAGATTATCTTGGGGTGCCATGGGCATCCCCAAGCTTAGGCTTTTGCCACTCCTTGTTCCATAATCCATCAAATCTTTACCCAAAACTTGAAAACTTCACAACACAAAATTTAACAGAAAATCTCGTGAGCTCCGTTAGTAAAAGAAAAGAAAACACCACTTCAAGGTACTGTATTGAACTCATTCTTTATTTGTATTGGTGTTAAACCTACTGTATTCCAACTTCTCTATGGTTTATAAACTATTTTACTAGCCATAGATTCATCAAAATAAGCAAACAACACACGGAAAACAGAATCTGTCAAAAACAAAACAGTCTGTAGTAATCTGTAACTAACGCAAAATTCTGGAACTCACAAAAATCTACCAAAATAGGACGACCTAGACAATTTGTTTATTGATCAGAAGCAATTGGAATCAGTATTGTATCACGTTCTGGTGATTTTAAACAATTGTTTTCGTGAACATAAAGTTTCTGGAAATTTCAGCAAGATCAAATAACTATCATCCAAGAAGATCCCATAGGTTTAACTTGGCACAAACACTAATTAAAACATAAAAACAAATCTAACCAGAGGCTAGATCAAATATTTATTCCTAAACAGAAGCAAAAAGCAAAAAAAAAACTAAGATAAAATTGGGTTGCCTCCCAACAAGCGCTATTGTTTAACGCCCCTAGCTAGGCATAAAAGCAAGGATAGATCTAGGTATTGCCATCTTTGGTAGGCAATCCATAAGTGGCTCTCATAATAGATTCATAAGGTAATTTTATTTTCTTTCTAGGAAACTGTTCCATGCCTTTCCTTAATGGAAATTGGAATCTAATATTCCCTTCCTTCATATCAATAATTGCACCAATCGTTCTAAGAAAAGGTCTACCAAGAATAATCGGACATGAAGGATTGCAATCTATGTCAAGAACAAAATCTACGGGCACATAATTCCTATTTGCAAAAATAAGAACATCATTAATTCTTCCCATAGGTTTCTTAATGGTAGAATCCGCAAGGTGCAAGTTTAAAGAACAATCATCAAATTCACGGAAACCTAGCAAATCACACAAAGTTTTTGGGATCGTGGAAACACTAGCACCCAAATCACACAAAGCATAGCATTCATGATTTTTATTTTTAATTTTAAGAGTAGGTTCCCACTCATCATAAAGTTTTCTAGGGATAGAAACTTCCAACTCAAGTTTTTCTTCATAAGATTGCATCAAAGCATCAACGATATGTTTAGTAAAAGCTTTATTTTGACTATAAGCATGAGGAGAATTTAGCACGGATTGCAACAAGGAAATACAATCTATGAAAGAGCAATTATCATAATTAAATTCCTTGAAATCCAAGATAGTGGGTTCATTGATATCTAAAGTTTTGATTTCTTCAATCCCACTTTTAGCAATTTTCGCATCAAGATCTAAAAACTCCGAATTTTTGGAACGCCTTCTAGGTAAAGGTGGCTCATATTAAGTCCCTTCATTATCAAGATTCATATTGCAAAACAAAGATTTAATAGGAGACACATCAATAAATTTTAGATCTTCATCTTTATTTTCATAGAAACTAGAAGAACACGCTTTCACAAAGCAATCTTTCTTAGCACGCATCCTAGCGGTTCTTTCTTTGCACTCATCAATGGAAATTCTCATGGCTTTGAGAGACTCATTGATACCATGCTTAGGTGGAATAGATCTAAGTTTCAAAGAATCAACATCAAGAGAAATTCTATCAACTTTCCTAGCCAATTCGTCAACCTTAAGCAATTTTTCTTCAAGCAAAGCATTGAAATTCTTTTGCGAATTCATAAACTCCTTAACACTAGTCTCAAATTCAGAGGGCATCTTATTAAAATTTCATAAGAATTGTTGTAGTAATTACCATAATTATTAGAGGAATTACTAGGGAACGGCCTAGGATTAAACTTTCCTCTATACGTGTTGTTACCAAAATTATTCCTACCAACAAAATTCACATCCATAGATTCATTATTATTCTCAATCAAAGTAGACAAAGGCATATCATTAGGATCAGAAGAAACACTCTTAGTAGCAAATAATTTCATAAGTTCATCCATCTTTCCACTCAAAACATTAATTTCTTCTATCGCATGCACTTTTTTATTAGTAGATCTTTCGGTGTGCCATTGAGCATAATTAACCATAATATTATCTAGGAGTTTAGTAGCTTCTCCTAAAGTGATTTCCATAAAAGTGCCTCCCGCAGCCGAATCTAAACGATTTCTAGAAGCAAAATTCAATCCGGCATAAAAAATTTGTATAATCATCCAAAGATTCAAACCATGATTAGGGCAATTACGTATCATTAATTTCATCCTCTCCCAAGCTTGTGCAACATGTTCATGATCAAGTTGCTTAAAATTCATGATATCGTTTCTAAGAGAGATGATTTTAGCGGTAGGAAAATACTTAGAGATAAAAGCATCTTTGCACTTATTCCAAGAATCAATACTATTTTTAGGCAAAGACGAAAACCAAGCTTTAGCACGATCTCTAAGTGAAAAAGGAAATAGCTTTTAACAATATCATTGTCCACATCTTTCTTCTTTTGCATATCACACAAATCAACAAAGCTATTTAGATGGGTAGCGGCATCTTCACTAGGAAGGCCGACGAATTGATCTTTCATGAAAAGATTCAACAAAGCAGCATTAATTTCACAAGATTCAGCATCGGTAGGAGGAGCAATCGGAGTGCTAAGAAAATCATTGTTGTTGGTATTGGTAAAGTCACACAATTTAGTATTGTCTTGAGCCATTGTGACAAACAAGCAATCCAACACACAAGCAAACAAGAAGCAAGCGAAGAAGAAGGCGAACGGAAAAGAGAGGGCGAATAAAACGGCAAGGGTGAAGAGGGGGAGAGGAAAACGAGAGGGAAATGGCAAATAATGTAATGTGACGGAGATGAGTTTGTGATGGGTACTTGGTATGTCTTGACTTGTGCTTGACTTGACTTGGCGCGAATCTCCCCGGCAACGGCGCCAGAAATCCTTCTTGCTACCTCTTGAGCAGTGCATTGGTTTTCCCTTGAAGAGGAAAGGGTGATGCAGTAAAGTAGCGTAAGTATTTCCCTCAGTTTTTGAGAACCAAGGTATCAATCCAGTAGGAGATCACGCTCGAGTCCCACGCACCTACACAAACAAACAAGAACCTCGCAACCAATGCAATAAAGGGGTTGTCAATCCCTTCACAGTCACTTACGAGAGTGAGATCTGATAGATATGAAAGATAATATTTTTGGTATTTTTATAATAAAGAGAAATAAAGATGCAAAGTAAAATAAACGGCAATGAAAATAACTAAGTGTTGGAAGATTAATATGATGGAAAATAGACCTGGGGGGCATAGGTTTAACTAGTGGCTTCTCTCAAGAGCATAAGTATTACGGTGGGTAAACGAATTAATGTCGAGCAATTGATAGAATTGAGCATAGTTATGAGAATATCTAGGTATGATCATGTATATAGGCATCACGTCTGCGACAAGTAGACCGAAACGATTCTACATCTACTACTATTACTCCACACATCGACCGCTATCCAGCATGCATCTAGAGTATTAAGTTCATAAGAACAGAGTAATGCTTTAAGTAAGATGACATGATGTAGAGGGATAAACTCATGCAATATGATATAAACCCCATCTTTTTATCCTCGATGGCAACAATACAATATCTGTTGGGGATCGTAGCAGAAATTTAAAATTTTCTACGCATCACCAAGATCAATCTATGGAGTCATCTAGCAACGAGAGAGATGAGTGCATCTACATACCCTTGTAGATCGCGAGCGGAAGCGTTCAAGTGAACGGGGTTGATGGAGTCGTACTCGTCGTGATCCAAATCACCGATGACCGAGCGCCGAACGGACGGCACCTCCGCGTTCAACACACGTACGGAGCAGCGACGTCTCCTCCTTCTTGATCCAGCAAGGGGGAAGGAGAGGTTGATGGAGATCCAGCAGCACGACGGCGTGGTGGTGGAAGTAGCAGGGATCTCGGCAGGGCTTCGCCAAGCTCAGCGAGAGGGAGAGGTGTTACGGGAGGGAGAGGGAGGCGCCAGGGGCTGTGGTGCGGCTGCCCTCCCTCCCCCCTCCTATATATAGGCCTCCTAGGGGTTGCCGGCCCTGGGAGATCTGATCTCCAGGGGAGCAGCGGCCAAGGGGTGGCTTCCCCCCAAGCCATGTGGGGGGCGCCCCCACCCCTAGGGTTTCCAACCCTAGGCGCAGGGGGAGGCCCAAGGGGGGGGCGCACCAGCCCAACAGGGGCTGGTTCCCCTCCCACTTCAGCCCATGGGGCCCTCCGGGATAGGTGGCCCCACCCGATGGACCCCCGGGACCCTTCCGGTGGTCCCTGTACAATACCGGTAACCCCCGAAACTTTCCCGGTGGCCGAAACTGGACTTCCTATATATAATTCTTCACCTCCGGACCATTCCGGAACTCCTCGTGACGTTCGGGATCTCATCCGGGACTCCGAACAACTTTCGGGTTACCGCATACTAATATCTCTACAACCCTAGCGTCACCGAACCTTAAGTGTGTAGACCCTACGGGTTCGGGAGACACGCAGACATGACCGAGACGACTCTCCGGTCAATAACCAACAGCGGGATCTGGATACCCATGTTGGCTCCCACATGTTCCACGATGATCTCATCAGATGAACCACGATGTCGAGGATTCAATTAATCCCGTATACAATTCCCTTTGTCAATCGGTACGTTACTTGCCCGAGATTCGATCGTCGGTATCCCAATACCTTGTTCAATCTCGTTACCGGCAAGTCACTTTACTCGTACCGTAATGCATGATCCCGTGACCAACCACTTGGTCACTTTGAGCTCATTATGATGATGCATTCCGAGTGGGCCCAGAGATACCTCTCCGTCATACGGAGTGACAAATCCCAGTCTCGATCCGTGTCAACCCAACAGACACTTTCAGAGATACCTGTAGTGTACCTTTATAGTCACCCAGTTACGTTGTGACGTTTGGTACACCCAAAGCACTCCTACGGCATCCGGGAGTTACACGATCTCATGGTCTAAGGAAATGATACTTGACATTGGAAAAGCTCTAGCAAACGAACTACACGATCTTTGTGCTATGCTTAGGATTGGGTCTTGTCCATCACATCATTCTCCTAATGATGTGACCCCGTTATCAATGACATCCAATGTCCATAGTCAGGAAACCATGACTATCTGTTGATCAACGAGCTAGTCAACTAGAGGCTCACTAGGGACATGTTGTGGTCTATGTATTCACACATGTATTACGATTTCCGGGTAACACAATTATAGCATGAACAATAGACAATTATCATGAACAAGGAAATATAATAATAACCATTTTATTATTGCCTCTAGGGCATATTTCTTTGGCTTCTTCCCGGCAACTGACTTACCGGGCGCGGCAACTCCCTTGCCGTCCTTCTTGAAGTTCTTCTTACCCTTGCCCTTCTTGAACTTAGTGTTTTTATTCACCATCAATACTTGATGTTCCTTTTTGATCTCCACCTCCGCTGATTTCAGCATTGAATATACCTCAGGAATGGTATTTTCCATCCCCTGCATATTGAAGTTCATCACAAAGCTCTTGTAGCTCGGTGGAAGCGAGTGAAGGATTCTGTCAATGACCGCGTCATCCGGGAGATTAACTCCCAGCTGAGTCAAGCGGTTGTGCAACCCAGACATTTTGAGTATGTGCTCACTGACAGAACTGTTTTCCTCCATCTTACAACTGAAGAACTTGTCGGAGACTTCATATCTCTCGACCCGGGCATGAGCTTGGAAAACCATTTTCAGCTCTTCAGACATCTCATATGCTCCGTGTTGCTCAAAACGCTTTTGGAGCCCCGGTTCTAAGCTGTAAGGCATGCCGCACTGAACGAGGGAGTAATCATCAGCACGTGACTGCCAAGCGTTCATAACGTCTTGGTTCTCTGGGATGGGTGCTTCACCTGGCGGTGCTTCTAGGACATAATCTTTCTTGGCAGCTATGAGGATGATCCTCAGGTTCCGGACCCAGTCCGTATAGTTGCTGCCATCATCTTTCAGGTTGGTTTTCTCTAGGAACGCGTTGAAGTTGAGGACAACGTGGGCCATTTGATCTACAAGACATATTGTAAATATTTAGACTAAGTTCATGATAATTAAGTTCATCTAATCAAATTATTCAATGAACTCCCACTCAGATAGACATCCCTCTAGTCATCTAAGTGAAACATGATCCGAGTCAACTAGGCCGTGTCCGATCATCACGTAAGACGGACTAGTCAACATCGGTGAACATCTTCATGTTGATTGTATCTTCTATACGACTCATGCTCGACCTTTCGGTCTTTCGTGTTCCGAGGCCATGTCTGTACATGCTAGGCTCGTCAAGTCAACCTAAGTGTATTGCGTGTGTAAATCTGGCTTACACCCGTTGTATTCGAATGTTAGAATTTATCACACCCGATCATCACGTGGTGCTTCAAAACAACGAACCTTCGCAACGGTGCACAGTTAGGGGGAACACTTTCTTGAAATTATTGCGAGGGATCATCTTATTTAAGCTACCGTCGTTCTAAGCAAATAAGATGTAAAACATGATAAACATCACATGCAATCAAATAGTGACATGATATGGCCAATATCATTTTGCTCCTTTGATCTCCATCTTCGGGGCGCCATGATCATCTTCGTCACCGGCATGACACCATGATCTCCATCATCGTGTCTTCATGAAGTTGTCACGCCAACGATTACTTCTACTTCTATGGCTAACGTGTTTAGCAATAAAGTAAAGTAATTTACATGGCGTTATTCAATGACACGCAGGTCATACAAAAAATAAAGACAACTCCTATGGCTCCTGCCGGTTGTCATACTCATCGACATGCAAGTCGTGATTCCTATTACAAGAACATGATCAATCTCATACATCACATCTATCTCATTCATCACATCCTTTTGGCCATATCACATCACAAGGCATATGCTGCAAAAACAAGTTAGACGTCCTCTAATTGTTGTTGCAAGTTTTTACGTGGCTTCTATAGGTTTCTAGCAAGAACGTTTCTTACCTACGTAAAACCACAACGTGATATGCCAATTTCTATTTACCCTTCATAAGGACCCTTTTCATCGAATCCGTTCCGACTAAAGTGGGAGAGACAGACACCCGCTAGCCACCTTATGCAACTAGTGCATGTCAGTCGGTGGAACCTGTCTCACGTAAGCGTACGTGTAAGGTCGGTCCGGGCCGCTTCATCCCACAATGCCGCCGAAACAAGATAAGACTAGTAGTGGCAAGGAAATTGACAACATCTACGCCCACAACTGCTTTGTGTTCTACTCGTGCATAGAAACTACGCATAGGCCTGGCTCATGATGCCACTGTTGGGGATCGTAGCAGAAATTTAAAATTTTCTACACATCACCAAGATCAATCTATGGAGTCATCTAGCAACGAGAGAGATGAGTGCTTCTACATACCCTTGTAGATCGCGAGCGGAAGCGTTCAAGTGAACGGGGTTGATGGAGTCGTACTCGTCGTGATCCAAATCACCGATGACCGAGCGCCGAACGGACGGCACCTCCGCGTTCAACACACGTACGGAGTAGCGACGTCTCCTCCTTCTTGATCCAGCAAGGGGGAAGGAGAGGTTGATGGAGATCCAGCAGCACGACGGCGTGGTTGTGGAAGTAGCGGGGATCTCGGCAGGGCTTCGCCAAGCTCAGCAAGAGGGAGAGGTGTTACGGGAGGGAGAGGGAGGCGCCAGGGGCTGTGGTGCGGCTGCCCTCCCTCCCCCCTCCTATATATAGGCCTCCTAGGGGTTGCCGGCCCTGGGAGATCTGATCTCCAGGGGAGCAGCGGCCAAGGGGTGGCTTCCCCCCAAGCCATGTGGGGGGCGCCCCCACCCCTAGGGTTTCCAACCCTAGGCGCAGGGGGAGGCCCAAGGGGGGGCGCACCAGCCCACCAGGGGCTGGTTCCCCTCCCACTTCAGCCCATGGGGCCCTCCGGGATAGGTGGCCCCACCCGGTGGACCCCCGGGACCCTTCCGGTGGTCCCGGTACAATACCGGTAACCCCCGAAACTTTCCCGGTGGCCGAAACTGGACTTCCTATATATAATTCCTCACCTTCGGACCATTCCGGAACTCCTCGTGACGTCCGGGATCTCATCCGGGACTCCGAACAACTTTCGGGTTACCGCATACTAATATCTCTACAACCCTAGCGTCACCGAACCTTAAGTGTGTAGACCCTATGGGTTCGGGAGACACGCAGACATGACCGAGACGACTCTCCGGTCAATAACCAACAGCGGGATCTGGATACCCATGTTGGCTCCCACATGTTCCACGATGATCTCATCGGATGAACCACGATGTCGAGGATTCAATCAATCCCGTATACAATTCCCTTTGTCAATCGGTACGTTACTTGCCCGAGATTCGATCGTCGGTATCCCAATACCTTGTTCAATCTCGTTACCGGCAAGTCCCTTTACTCGTACCGTAATGCATGATCCCGTGACCAACCACTTGGTCACTTTGAGCTCATTATGATGATGCATTACCGAGTGGGCCCAGAGATACCTCTCCGTCATACGGAGTGACAAATCCCAGTCTCGATCCGTGTCAACCCAACAGACACTTTCAAAGATACCTGTAGTGTACCTTTATAGTCACCCAGTTACGTTGTGACGTTTGGTACACCCAAAGCACTCCTACGGCATCCGGGAGTTACACGATCTCATGGTCTAAGGAAATGATACTTGACATTGGAAAAGCTCTAGCAAACGAACTACACGATCTTTGTGCTATGCTTAGGATTGGGTCTTGTCCATCACATCATTCTCCTAATGATGTGATCCCGTTATCAATGACATCCAATGTCCATAGTCAGGAAACCATTACTATCTGTTGATCAACGAGCTAGTCAACTAGAGGCTCACTAGGGACATGTTGTGGTCTATGTATTCACACATGTATTACGATTTCCGGATAACACAACTATAGCATGAACAATAGACAATTATCATGAACAAGGAAATATAATAATAACCATTTTATTATTGCCTCTAGGGCATATTTCCAACAATATGTGCCTTGCTGCCTCTACTGTCACTGGGAAAGGACACCGCAAGATTGAACCCAAAGCTAAGCGCTTCTCCCATTGCAAGAAAGTTCAATCTAGTAGGCCAAACCAAACTGATAATTCGAAGAGACTTGCAAAGATAACCAATCATACATAAAAGAATTCAGAGGAGATTCAAAGATTGTTCATAGATAAACTTGATCATAAACCCACAATTCATCGGATCTCGACAAACACACCGCAAAAGAAGATTACATCGAATAGATCTCCAAGAAGATCGAGGAGAACATGGTATTGAGATCCAAAGAGAGAGAAGAAGCCATCTAGCTAATAACTATGGACCCGAAGGTCTAAGGTAAACTACTCACACATCATTGGAGAGGCTATGGTGTTGATGTAGAAGCCCTCCGTGATCAATGCCCCCTCCGGCGGAGCGCCGGAAAAGGCCCCGAGATGGGATCTCACGGGTACAGAAGGTTGCGGCGGTGGAAATAGGGTTTTGGCTCCTGTTCTGATGGTTTGGGGGTACGTAGGTATATATAGGCGAAAGAGGTCGGTCAGGGGAGCCACGAGGGGCCCACAAGGGTGGAGGGCGCGCCCCTGCCTCGTGCCCTCCTTGTTGCTTTCTTGACGTGGACTCCAAGTCCTCTGGATCACATTCGTTCCGAAACGTTCTCGAAGGTTTCATTCCGTTTGGACTCCGTTTGATATTCCTTTTCTGCGAAACACTGAAATAGGCAAGAAAAACAGCAATCTGGGCTGGGCCTCCGGTTAATAGGTTAGTCCCAAAAATAATATAAAAGTGTATAATAAAGCCCGTTAAACATCCAAAACAGATTATAATATAGCATGGAACAATCAAAAATTATAGATACGTTGGAGACGTATCACGCAGCTGCAATTCATTCTTTGGGCCGTCCATGACGGAAAAAACCGTGTTAGAAGCGTGGGCGAGGAAAATATCCGGGTGTTCCCGGTTAGGGTGGGTGGTCGGGGCGGTGCGATGCGTGTTTCTCGTACACGCACGTGCGTGGGGTGCGAGGCGTTGGGCTCTAACTGAACCCGAGCGATTGCACTGCAGGCTACGCGTTACTGAACTCGAGCGATCGATTGATGGCTGTTAACTGAACCCGATCGAGCTATTCCTTCGCTACTGCTGCTAACTGAAGCCGATCGATGCTGCCTCTGGATGAACAGTGAGCGTTGCTGGGGGGGTTTGGATGAACAGTTCCCGGTGGGGGTGGATGAACAGGACCCCGTGGTGTTGCCTCTGGATGAACAGGACCCCGATCGATCGAGCCGGTTGGGGCTGGATGAACAGGACCCCGTGGAGGGCTGGATGAACAGGACCACCCCGTGGAGGGCAGGATGAACAATAGACGGTGGAGGGCTGGATGAACAGTAGCCCGTGGAGGGGTGGTTGAACAGGAGCCCGTGGAGAGGGCTGGTTGAACAGTAGCCAGTGGAGTAGCGCGCGGTGGAGGCTGGATGAAAAGGAGCCCGTGGATGAACAGTCGCAGGTGGAGGCTGGAGGAGGTCGACGGTGGATGAACAGTAGCCCGTGGAGGCTGGAGGGGGTCGACGGTGGAGTTGAACAGTATCCCGTGGAGTCCCGTTTTGCGGTACGCCACACCCCTCCCGATGAACAGGACCCCCGTTTCGACCATAGCGCTCCAACACAAGTCCGTTTCCTCCGTTTTGCGGTACGCCACACCCCTCCCGATCAACAGGACCCCCGTTTCGACTGTAGGAGGTCCGTTTCCTCCGTTTTGCGGTACGCTAGACCCCTCCTGATGAACAGGATCCCGTTTCGAATGTGGCCGGTCGAACACAAGGCCGTTTCCTCCGTTCTACAGTACGTCGGGCCTCGTCATCAGCTGTTCCATCCAAGCCCTCGCGATGAACACGACGACGCATTCCGTTCCGACCCAGCCGGTTGGCTCCCCATGAACACGACGACGACGCTATTTCTCGGTTCCGACCCAGCCATGTACACGAGCCCTGGCCGTACGTATGCGCGAGTAGGCGTTCGAGACCCTGCCCGTATGTACGTACGTGGCCGTATTTTCTTTCTTGCACACTGGCCGCTGTACGTACGTGTACATGCTACGTGCGCGCCTCTACTACGACATGCGCGCGCCTCTACATCGACCAGTATGTACATACACATTCGGGACCAGAATGACAACGCTACGTACGCTTCGACCAGGTGGGTCCCGACTGTCAGGCACTTCCTTGCCCGCGAAGATGTAGCTGGTGGGTCCTAGCAGTCAGGGGGGCGAATCGTTTTTTTTTTGCCCGGACGCACTTCCTAGCGTGCGAAGATGTAGCTGGTGGGTCCCAGCAGTCAGGGGGAAACTTTTTTTTGTGAAATACGGTGGCCCGTCCGGTGGGTCCCCGCTGTCAGGTGGAGGAATAATTATTTTGCGCGTAATAAGGAGGCACTTCCTTGCTGCGGCCGTGGACCCAGCTGTCAGCCTCTCCACGTACAGTCCACGTCCGATGGAATCCGTTCCTTGACCACGTTGACCACGCCGCGCCGAGAGCACCAGGGCGGTGGACGACGGCGAGGCCTAAGAAGGGGACGACGCGGAGCCGGGGAAGATGCGACAGTGGATGCCCACGCGGAGAGGAGTACGAGGGTTCACTGGTTCGGCTGTGGTGTGAGGCTGCCGTCGCCGCAGAATAACAGGGGGTGTGGGTGAGTAGAGGGATGGCCTGGCCACCGGTGGGAATAGTAGGGGGCGGTGAGGCCTCCGCGGCAGCACAGCCGGCCACGGGAGGCAGGCAAGGTAGTCAGAGTCGGGATTCGGAGTTGGATCGGTTTTCCTCAGACAGAATCGAGTCGTGGAATCGAGGATTCTACTAGATTTACTCAAATAAGATATTTTGTATGCAAACAAGAAATTTATATGCGTCCTATAGAGTTTTGACACTAAATATGGAGCAAAGAATGTACACATCAATGCTAGTTGTATTCCACTTCTTTTTATGGCTAACCTACCATCTAGCTCGCATGTATGGAAAATATATGAGAGGGAAATGTATAGAACATTTAAACCTTCAATGCACGAAATTTACTTATGTTCTTTTTAGAGTGCGTGAATAGTCGATCACTTGTCTATCTGGCCTACAGTGCTAAACCTTGAAGGGTCTTGCTCTCCTTCTTTGATCAATCTTGAAGCATCCTCCTTTTCAGGCCAATTCCATATGTTGACCATCCTGATCCTCAATTTCAATCTAGGGTTTCTGAGAGCTAGGTCAAAGGTGTCTACGGCTGAGCGTTTGGACTTGGGAG
Source organism: Aegilops tauschii subsp. strangulata (assembly GCF_002575655.3). Taxonomy (NCBI): domain Eukaryota; kingdom Viridiplantae; phylum Streptophyta; class Magnoliopsida; order Poales; family Poaceae; genus Aegilops; species Aegilops tauschii. Next base: position 496,979,266 of record NC_053039.3, read on the forward strand.
GGAAATAAAGGTCCATGGGGTATATGAAAAGGGGTTTGGATGATGGCATGCTATTTTGCTACAACTAAACAAACGGCTTAGATAAGTTAGTAGAATCGGATGTAGTCCATAGCATAGTCGGGATTGTACAGTTTTGTACAGGATTCTATGATTTGGATCGCGACTCAACATGGATTCTACCTGATCCGGATTCATAATGGGATTTGGATCGACATGCTTCCGTAGGGTCGTGAAGTCGTAGGATTCTAGCAGTCGAATCGGGAGGTGCGGCACGACCGGCGCTGCTTTGGGCGGCTGGAGCAACAAGACCAGAGGTTGAAGCAGCACTACGACCGTTGGATGGACATCGTACGGTCACTAGAGCTAGAATCGTTCATATTGACTAAGTTGACAAAGCACTCCGTCCCCGTCAACTTAGTAGGCCCACAAGTCAGCCTCCCACCAAGGTGGGTCCCAACCAGCAAGGGGATTATTCATTTTTTGCGTAATAAGGAGGCACTTCCGGTGGGTCCGAGCTGACAGCGGGGGGAACTTTTTTTCGCGCAATACGGTGGCCCGTCCGGTAGGTCCCAGCAGTCAGGGGGGAAACATTTTTTTCGCGAAATACGGTGGCCCATCCGGTGGGTCCCTGCTGTCAGGTGGAGGAATCATTATTTTCCGCGTAATAAGGAGGCACTTCCTTGCTGTCGTCGTGGACCCAGCTATCAGCCTCTCCATGTACAGTCCACGTCCGATGGAAGCCATTCCTTGACCACGTTGACCACGCCGCGCCGAGAGCACCAGGGCAGTGGACGACGACGAGGCCTAGGAAGGGGACGACGTGGAGCCGGGGAAGACGCAGCAGTGGAAGCCCGCGCGGAGAGGAGTACGAGGGTTCACTGGTTCGGCTGCGGTGTGAGGCTGCCGTCGCCGCGGAATAACAGGGGGTGTGGGTGAGTAGAGGGATGGCCTGGCCAGCGGTGGGAGTAGTAGGGGCGGTGAGGCCTCCGCGGCATCACAGCCGGCCACGGGAGGCAGGAGCACACGGCACGACCGGCGCTGCTTTGGGCGGCTGGAGCAAGAAGACCAGAGGTTGAAGAAGCACTACGGCTATTGGATGGACATCGTACGGTCACTGCAGCTAGAATCGTTTATATTGACTAAGTTGACAAAGCCCTTGGTACGCGTCAACTTAGTAGGCCCACAAGTCAGCCTCCGAAATGGTGCGCCCCAGATGTCAGGGGGAGGAATCATTTTTTGGGCGGCTGAAGCAAGAATATCCGAGATTGAAGAAGAAGCACGACATCCGTTGGATGGACATCCAACGGCCACAGTTGCCAGAACCGTGTGTTGTTGACAAAGCCTTGCATACGCGTCAACTTAGTTTTTTTTAGGGGACGCGTCAACTTAGAAGGCCCACAAGTGTGTGGCAGAGAACATATAGCCCATTTCCGATTTGTAAGAATGTACAACCCATTTTTTAATTTTAATGGAATTTACTACAACCCATTTATAGTTTGTTAAAAGTACAGCCCATTTTCTAGCTAGGACAATGATTAATAATTTCAACCAACCGCTCAAAACAGAATTAAAAAAATTCCCACATTTTTATGGGATCTGAAATATTTTTATCCGAAATTTCTAGTCAGATTAAATATAATTTCAAAATAAAGTTGTATTATGTTAAAATGCAACGAAATATTGCGCGCGCAACAAGTAATGAAATTAAAATTTTCAAATTCTGAAATAATATATTTTTTAAACTAATTACGCGTTTGGTGCATTTTTTATAGTTACTGCCCAGTTATTATAATTACATCCCATTTATTATTTCTTAAAGTCCATTTTCTTGTTAAGCCTAATGCATACCTCCTAGGAAAGTTTGCAGCCCAGCGGGGCGGAGAATAGCAAGTTGACCCGGATATTGTGTACAACTGTTGGCCCAGTTGCATTGCTGATGTTGAAAAAAAGGCATGTGTAGTACAGTACAACCTAACATGGCTACTCAGCCCACATTCAGCGACGCCGGAAAGGCCCAAACAAGGCTTCTGTACAACTTTTTGAAGTCACTGAGCTCAATTAATAACTTAAGAAAAAAGTTAGATTACAGTGGAACCTAATTAAAAGCTGTCACGAGCAAAGAAATAATTCAACGGGTCCCACTTGTGCGTGTGTGCATGTGTGTGTGTGTGTGAGAGAGAGAGAGACCCATCGGTCGATGCTCGTAAATACATCTTTCAGCCATATGCATTGCTGATGCTCAATAAAAATTATATAGTTGACACAATCATATAGAACATCATAGCACACTGAACTTGCATACAAAAATTTCACGCAGGCGGCACAATCAGGATGGAAGCAGTGGATCGCTACGGGTAGGGCTATGTTGAAACCAACGAACTCGTACATAACGGTTCATCGTCTTTATCAATGACAGGGAAATATCTTGAATGCTGTGCAAAGAAAACAGACAGACAACACAATAAGTTCTGCTAGCACATTAAGTTGACGTACATCCCTTTCTAAAAAAAGTTCAGGTACAAAATTAGAACAGGTCACAATCAAATGTACTGGCACATCAGTGCTTCACACCCATAGCTCGGATTTAACTAGTATCTGACAAGATTCAGTTGTTACCTCAAATTAGAGCACATCCAGGCAGCTAGCCCTGCCTCTTCTCCCAAAGAAGCAGTGGCCTCCGCCGCGCGATGGAGTAGGCCCTGTGCCATCCATCGTTCCGAGCAACATGGGGAAAGTCTGACGTTGACCCCTGTAATGGACGTCGTCGACGGACCCTGGCACCAGCGGCGGCGGCAAGACTTCGATTAATGGATTGACCACTTCTTCGCATGCATGAACACTCGATACAGGTACATCCCTAACGTGGTCCGCGGTGGCCTTGGTGGCGACGAATAGTACAACCCCGGTTCCTGCACTGGTATCTCAACATCAATCACCTTCGGTATGGTGGACGGCTTCTTCATCCATGCCATAACCGTCACAGCCCAGCTGTCTGGAGGAATAAACATACTTACGAGCTCACCTCCAAGGTCGTTGATAAGCTCATTCATGGACTCGATGTTCCAAGAACGTCGAGGCATGCCGTGGAAGGTAAACTTTGTGAAAAACTCAAGCTCAGAGGGCACCGAGCCCCATCCTGGGTGCCACCGATCAAAGCTCACCAGCGCGCCATCGCAGAACAAACGCCAGGAAGATTCGAACACACGACTGCAGTCGAAAGTTGTCTGGAACCTGACGAAGAAATCAGCCGGTGGCGGACAGACTTCGACAACCAAGTCACTTATTTGGATGCCGTGCGCAATGCCAAGAGCTTTGACAAGGTCGTCCGGCGAGATGGGAGGCCGGTCGCCGTTGATGGTTACCATGAGCACTTTGCCGGCAAACTAGTCGTCAAGCGCCGCCAAGCCATTGTTGAGCGACAGTATGCAGCGACCGAAGGCAGGACGGACCTCGGGATCTCCGGCTCGGAGATCCGCGTTGATCGGCGACATGATAGTGAGCTTGAGTACAGGGAGTACAGGAGGGGGATTTGGGGGAACTGGAGTAGGAATCGAGATTCCAGAGGTGGGGGAGGAGCGGGAGATTGGGGATGAAAAGGTAGCTTGAATTTCGAACACACGCCAATATGCTCTCGGCGCGCAAGTGCACGAAAACACCGGTGGCGCCCACATGTCGGCCTAAGAGTCCTTATTCTTTCTTTTTTGGAGAGTCCGGCCTTTTTTTAGGATCTTTTGAGAGCCCGGCCTGAGAGTCATAATTGACCTGTTTGGCATTGCGTTACTACTCAGCCCATATTCAACAACACCTCACTGGCCCAAACAAGTGTACATCATCGAAAAGACACTGAGCTCAAATTATATAACTTGAAAAAAGGAGATACACTCTGAACACTGGAGAATGGTGATGCCCTCATTTAGCCCACCAGTAGTTCGAGACAATAAACAGTTCGAAACAACGATATATACAACATTCAAACACTGACTAGTGACTACTACTGACATAAACAGCAAGACATGATAATTCATAAGAAGTCTTGCTACACCACCAAAACACACCCATCTGCAGCGTTCAGACTCTCGTGATCCAGACGAGAATGACATTCTAAACAGAGGCAACTATTACATAGTAAGAGTGACATAGACGAGGATGACCAAATGACAAGGAATATGCATAACAAAAGAAAGAACTACCCATCCAGAACAAGCAGCAAAGACAACAAAGTCATTCGAAGAGATGATCCAACACCATCATAATTTGCAGCCCCGCTTCAGCGACCAATGATCCGGAGACACCAGTACTCCACCCTTTCGACGCAACAGCCCAATTAACTATCAACCTGAAGGCTTGAACCACATCACTGCCTGTCGTAATTGAGACATCCAAGGATCAAAGTTAATCTAGATGCCTTTGTCATTCTCACCTTCTTTTGGCTGCAGGCTGTATCGTTGACAATCAGGGGAGTTTGCTCCCGAACTCCTAGGGCTCGCCGTGTAGACATAGTTTTCCATAGCAAACAGAGCCTCTCCGCCATCAAGGTCCTTGCCAACGGTGATCTCCTGGTTAATCGGATAATTGAGTCCGAGAAAAAGAGAGTGTGAACCAAGGCTGTTTACCTGCCTCCAACTAAAAAATCCTGAAGGCCCCAATACGCTGGTATCCTGCTCATAGACGTAACAGCCACTGTCCGGATACTCACGTATTTCACGGTGCTTGTATACAATGGGGTTTTTGCAATATAACTTTTCTGGCTCATGTGTCCGAATGATCATCAGTCTTTTGCCGTTGTCTGATCGAGCGAGGAACCAGTTGTGCTTCCCTGTTTTTGGCAAAGGTGGTGTGATTACAAAGGGCAGTAACTGTAGGGACACAGCATCATATCAAAAAGGACAGGCATTGTTAATGTAAGATCAGCATTGTTCAGAGTATGAGTAGGATAATGCAAGAAACAACATTGATATGTCCCTATTGGAACTGGGGAGGAAAATACAGGGAAATGTATACTGGGTTCAAAAATATAGAAGTGCCATGCATGGTTATACTCATGTTATCTCGCAATCGATTCTTCACAGGAAACTACCATGTCATGCATGTTATGGAATCATGTTCTGTCCTCACAAAAAATTTTTTCAAGGTAACTAACAGACCATGCATTGTTATATACTCGTGTTCTGTGGCAAAATTTCTGTGAGGATATTATTCTAGCCATTGATTGCTGAAGGGCGAATATAGGTATGTACACATGGTAAGCATTACAGGATTTCACTACTTCCAAATATAGAGTTCTACATATGCACATTTACTTCCCTAATGTATGGTTAGATGAAACCAACAGTGTGGTGCATGTTTCTACATCATGAAAATGAGGAAACTAACATGGCCATTGATACACACTCATATTTAGTAGTAGTATATAGATTACTATAAAATAAGGACAATATACATATATTCCTAACCGTTTGATTATTCAGGGGTACAAATTGGCTGTAATGACATGATCACAATCGCATGAATTAACTCATTCCAAATATAGCTGATTTACGGCGTCTCTAATACATTGCCATAGTTCTACTCAAATTCTGCTCAAACAGGGATATGCCAATCATCACAAAAAGTTCAAACAGTGTCATGGCGTCATCATTAACATGAGACGAAAACAACTTACACGCGCCGTCCCAGCAATACGTGGTGCCATCTGCTTTGTCGATCGCGTAGATGATGCCATTGTGTTCAATAGCATCACAGAAGTGTGTATCAGCTTTGACGATGATCCACTGCGAGCTGAGTTGTCTCCAGCTAAAGAAGGCACCGGCGTAAAGATAGGCGAGTCCGCGGTCGAACAAGGCAATTAGCTTGAAGTCTGCATAATTCGCATGTCGTGTGGGCACTTGGCAGATTACAATCTTCTGCAAAACAAGGTCCGTCCAACTGACATGGTAATCTAGATGACTAGGATCGCGATGGTAAAACTCTATATAATCCAACGGAGGAAGGATAATCTCATGGGAGGTCTGGAAGTTCACGAGCACCAACTTTTTACCGTCTTCTCTGAAGGCAGCCATCCAGCGGGAGTTCATGCCGACCTAGTACATACCTGCCAAGAAGTTTCGGGCGATGGTGATCGGATCGAAGTCGAGGGAAATGATGTATGGCGACCCACTACATACCTGCAAAGAAGTTTCGGCTAATGGAGATCGGATTGAAGTCGAGGGGCATCATGTACGCCTCCGTATCATGGTGAGCCAATCTCGCAAGACCAGATAGCAGCAAGCAGGGTGTCTTGAAAAGCTTTGGCCTCGCTTCGATGATGGCCGTGTGCATACCCCTCGAGCATGCAGCCAGCCGCAGGGCGCTCAACATATTCATACACGAACAACAGAGGTCGAGGACGTCACTGGGGAGATTGCTCCAATCGCGGCTCATATGGATCCTGCGCGGTTCGCGTTCGGCCATGGTGGAGTTTGGAAGGTGGGGTTTTGGGGGGGCTTGATTTACGGGGGAGAAGGTTGTCGGTGCTACAGCGGCTAGCGAGGGAATAGTGGTACTGGGGGAGGCGAGCGAGGCGAGGGTATGCGGGGGCACAGTGAGATAATGAAGAGTGACCTCAGGTTCTCCGGCGAGACGGAGATGGAGATGGAGATGGAGTGGTGCTAGGGGAGAGGGAGACGAGGCGAGGCATGCTATACAGCAGCGGTGACAGTGACTGCATAGTGCACAAGGTGAGGCTGACTTTGGTAACCCGGACACGCCGCCTGGACTGGTGTCACCTCCGGCGCAGGGTCTTGTCACTTCACTGTGAGGACCGGATGAATAATAGTATTTTGACCATCAAGTGTACCACAGTTGTACTACTCCTGTGCTAGCATGCCTCTGGGTTCACTTCATCCTCTAGCTATCATCCATATTGCGAGCAGAACCAAATTCCCATGCATGCGGAAGCGCGAAGAAGGACTTTTCTTTTTTGAGGATAACCGCATATTCCTTAACCGTAGTAGGAACATGAGTAGTACTCCCTCCGGTCCTCTTTTGTCTGCGCATAACTTTTTTCAGTATTTCTCTAATTAGTCTGCATATATACCCTTTTGCATGCTCCCATTTCCCTCCATGCCCCCATTCACAGCATTAATTAGCGTACGCATGAGCAGCTGCAGCCAGACTCCGGCCAATAAACTGCAGCATGCAAGTGGGCCACTCTGTGCGCGTGGGAGAGAGAAAAGGCAACCGAAGAGCCCGTCCAATCCATTGCATGCAGCAGTTAAACCACTGCACCTCTCCTCATGCATGCGCATAACTTCTCCCATTTACTTCTCCATCGGGAACCGATTTTCCTCGGCTTTTTAACTACTGCTTGATCTTCATTTGCATCCAAACCACACTGCATTCACATTGTTTTAACCTCTTCACATCCTCCTGGAGTAATTCCGAAGCCCCTATAAATAATCATCTTCTTCAGTTAGACTAGCCATCTAATCCTAATTCTCCAAACCATAGCCCTCTGGTCCAGTGGTTCCAAATGGCGAAAGAGATCGAGATGCAGGTTTTTAGCGTACAACATGTCCTTGTCGAAGGCTCGTTGAGCATAGTTGCCATAGTCACCGACCAACTAAGGGTTGTTCGGAAGTGGATCAACAATGTATCCAACTCCCTCCAAAAGGTGGAGATGAATGTCATCGGTCTCGATGTAGAGTACACGGAGCGTGCCACTGGGAAGATCCAACGCGCCGCTGTCCTTCAGCTGTGCCTCGAAGATGATGTTTTGGTGTACCACATCATACACGCTCCCTCCATACCAGGTGAGCTTCACGATTTCTTGTCTCGGGAGGACATATACTTCTGTGGGGCAGCCATCGCAGGGGACAAACAGAAGTTGGAGCCATACAACCTTGATTTGAAAAGCATCGCTAACCTACAAACCAGAATAAAAATTCCTGTAGAAGATTGTGATAAACCGAAACCATCCCTATTCGACGTAGCAAATTTTGTGCTAGGAACAAATCTTCAGAAGGGTGACAAGACGCTAGCATTAAGGTCATCTGGATGGGAGAATTATCCCTTGACGTACAAGCGGATAAAATATGCTGCTCTCGATGCCCGTGTGAGTTTCGAGATAGCTGCAAGGTCCAGAGAGCTTGTTGCGAAGCCGTCTCCCACAGAAAATGAGAAGAACAACAACAACAACAACAACAACAAGAAGAAGAAGAAGAAGAAGAAGATGCACCAGCAGCAGGGCATTATGGATGGATGAACTATTTCCTCTCTTGTAAAAAAATATTCCCTCTCTATGTATATTGATATAGATGGACTATTTCGATGGTGTGCATGTCTTTGGAACAAGTAGTAACATGGGTCCGCTTGACTATAAGGAACTATTTATCCGCCTAGCTTTCTCTACTACTCCCTCCAGTGATCGGTATGCAATGCATGTGTCCGTAGACATGACACCTTGTCCATGGAAGTTCAACTACGGTGACCATCACGTTTCATCCACTCCACTCGCGATTCCCACGACGCCGCTCCAACCCACGGCACCACGTGCCCCGATGTGGGCCTCACCCCTCTAGGCCGCACCGCCCCTCTGCCTTTGAGTGCATGACATGTGGGCCACCTTAAATGCAGCGAGCATCAAGTTTCTACCACAGCCACACGCGATTCCCACGACGCCGCACGAACCCATGACACCACACGTCCCGCACCATCGAATTTTCATCCAGCGGCTGTGACACATTTCGTCCTGGGCATCAGTCCTCAGCTGGAGTACTTCTGTACTATAGGTAGTACCCGCCGGTGTGGCCATCTACGCCTCGTAACGCCCCGACGCCCAGCTGTGGCACCCTCGCCACGGCCACGCCACCACCGGCCGGTTCATCTCGAACGAGTGAGTCGCGAACCACACCACCACCATGAGAATGACATGTGGGCCAGGCGCATTTAAGGTCCGCATGTCATTGACTCATAGGCCGGGCACTAAGCCACTGAAGTTCGGTCCCGTGGGCCCCGAGAGGGAAATGTAACTCCTGCGGCAGGCCTTGTGGTGCTCTCGCAGTACGAGCTCGTCCAAACCCGGAATTTGTTTCTTACTACTACCAACTACTAGCAAGGTACACGTGCATTGCACGCATGAGATTCTGGTGGTTTGTGCATTATGCTTCTACATGTGGAGTCTTCTAGATTCTACATGTGGCAAAATCTGGTGGAATGTAGATGATATCCAACGGCCAGTAGTGCTTGGATTTGCCATCTTTGTACCTTCGGATTGGCTTCATCCAACGACCAACTTTCAAAGTTATGGTTTGGTTTGCAGCCTAAGGTTGCCACGCCTAAGCTTAGGCGTGCCACAAGTGTGTTTGGTTGCGTTCTCGTCTCAGCATAGTTGTTCCCTCTTCATGCATGCTCAACTCAACACCCCTCTTCATGTATGCTCTCTTCATGCATGCTTCTAGTGTATTTGTGCTAATCTAGTGTGGACTCATGCACCCTCCATACACTCTACCAAACACCCAAAAATGGGTCGAGAAGGGAACTCTTGGGATCATGCACCCTTCATACACCCTACCAAACACACCAAGCATGTGTTTGGTTCATTGCTACACTTGTGGCTTGCCACACTTTTCTAGCTACATGGTCCACATGTCATAGACTCAACTTCTTGCCAAATCCTGCCACACTTGTGGTGGCCATTTTGTTAGCCACATTTTTTGTTTCAGACACACTTTGCCTAAGCTTAGTTGTGGCAAAGTTAGTCATGAATGAAGTTCAACCATGGAGTCTTCTAGATTCTACATGTGGCATAATCTGGTGGAATGTAGATGATATCCAACGGCTAGTAGTGCTCGGATTTGACATCTTTGTACCGTCGGATTGGCTTCATCCAACGACCAACTTTCAAAGTTACTCACACACTATATAGGGGGTATAGATATAGATGTGCCGGCCCGTTGCAATGGATCCAAAGTATATCTGTTTAGTGGAGTGCACTCTAAACACATTATCTATTTATTTTTCTCCAACCTTTCGTAGCCATGCAACCAAGCCACATAAGCTTCATGGGTGCCCCCCACATCATATTATTCATACTACGTTGACAGAAAAAAAGATAAATCACCCAAAACAAGATCTTCCCATTTTTTGTTCCTACGATGCTGTGTCGTGCATGTACCTACTAGTTGTATAGTGGTAGTACTAGTTGTATAATACAAACTTGGTACTAGTAGGAGTAGAGTAGTACGGAATGCTCCTACTCTATCAACGAGCCCCATCTGACACCAAATTTCTTGGCTTCCGTGCTACAGCTAGATCTTCCCCTCGTTTCTGTTTTCCAACCCGGCGGCGGGCGGGGTGCGGTTTGCCAATAGTCGGTTTGCTCAACAGCGGTCCCACATGAAAGTGAAAATGCTAGGCAACACGCCTTCCCTAAGCTATGTGTCGTGCCGGACGGGCCGTGGAGTACTCCCGATTCCCGGGTGTGTGGGGGGGGGAGTGTGACGCGAATGCGGCAGGCCTTTTCCTTTTACTAGCAATGTGCCCGTGCGTTGCGACGGATCCAAAGTAGTAGAGTAGTAGTACTTGTTCACAAACTTGAAAGAAATCACTCTTGTTTTGATATACTTCTAATATATTGCTCCCTCCGTTCCTAAATATTTGACTTTTTAGAGATTTCAAATGGATTATCACATACGGATTATATAGACATATTTTGAAGTGTAGATTCACTCATTTTGCTCCGTATGTAGTCACTTATTGAAATCTCTAGAAAGACAAATATTTAGGAACGGAGGGAGTACTTTTCCCTCAAAATATATTTCTCAGGCTGTTTTGATGAGGTGAGGGAGGGATGTGGTTGCTTTCAAGATAATAAGGGGTTTTCTGCAAATTGGAGCAGAGAAGTGGGCTATTGTTGCAAAAATGCCACAACTTACCTCACAGCCGTTAGATACAGATCTAATGGTCAGAAACGACGGATGGCAGACACACCACCATCACCAACTGAGTCTTTTATAGGAGTATATATTTCTCAGGCTGTTTTGATGGGGTGAGGGAGGGATGTGGTTGCTTTCAAGATAATAAGGGGTTTTCTGCAAATTGGAGCAGAGAAGTGGGCTATTGTTGCAAAAATGCCACAACTTACGTCACAGCCGTTAGATGCAGATCTAATGGTCAGAAACGACGGATGGCAGACACACCACCATCACCAACTGAGTCTTTTATAGGAGTATATATTTCTCAGGCTGTTTTGATGAGGTGAGGGAGGGATGTGGTTGCTTTCAAGATAATAAGGGGTTTTCTGCAAATTGGAGCAGAGAAGTGGGCTATTGTTGCAAAAAGGCCACAACTTACCTCACAGCCGTTAGATGCAGATCTAATGGTCAGAAATGACGGATGGCAGACACACCACCATCACCAACTGAGTCATTTATAGGAGTAGGAGTAGACAAACATGTATAAATTGTAACATTTTGGTTCTACTCCTTGGCACGATCGATAGATAGAAATAACGATTGGAAACGCTACGGCGGGGCTATTTCCGCCAGATAAGCAGGGTACGTAGTAGCTAGGTTGTGGCATCATCGGTTTGGTCACATGCTGTGACGCCCCCGATTTGACCGTACACTAATCATACACGCAACGTGTACGATCAAGATCAGGGACTCACGGGAAGATATCACAACACAACTCTAAAAATAAAAATAAGACATACAAGCATCATAATACAAGCCAGAGGGCTCGAATACAAGTGCTCGATCATAGACGAGTCAGCGCAAGCAACAATATCTGGGTACAGACATAAGTTAAACAAGTTTGCCTTAAGAAGGCTAGAACAAACTAGGATACAGATCGAAAGAGGCACAGGCCTCCTGCCTGGGATCCTCCTAAACTACTCCTGGTCGTCGTCAGCGGGCTACACGTAGTAGTAGGCACCTCCGGTGTAGTAGGAGTCATCGTCGGCAGTGGCGTCTGGCTCCTGGGCTCCAGCATCTGGTTGCGACAACCAGGTAGAAAGGAAAGGGGGAAAAGAAGCATCGCATAGCATAATCCTACCCGGCGATCCCCTCCTCGTCGCCCTGTTAGAGAGCGATCACCGGGTTATATCTGGCACTTGGAAGGGTGTGTTTTATTAAGTATCCGGTTCTAGTTGTCATAAGGTCAAGTTACAACTCCGGGTCGTCCTTTTACCGAGGGACACAGCTATTCGAATAGATAAACTTCCCTGCAGGGGTGCACCACATAACCCAACACGCTCGATCCCATTTGGCCGGACACACTTTCCTGGGTCATGCCCGGCCTCGTAAGATCAACATGTCGCAGCCCCACCTAGGCACAACAGAGAGGTCAGCACGCCGGTCTAAATCCTATGGCGCAGGGGTCTGGGCCCATCGCCCATTGCACACCTGCATGTTGCGAGGGAGGCCGGAAGCAGACCTAGCCTAGCAGGCGTTCCAGTCCAATCCGGCGCGCGCCGCTCCGTCGCTGACGTCACGAAGGCTTCGGCTGATACCACGACGTCGAGTGCCCATAACTGTTCCCGCGTAGCTGGTTAGTGCGTATAGACCAAATGGCCAGACTCGGATCAAATACCAAGAACTCGTTAAGCGTGTTATTTTAAGTATCCGCAGACGCCGACCAGGGCCAGGCCCACCTCTCTCCTAGGTGGTCTCAACCTGCCCTGTTGCTCCGCCACAAAGTAACAGTTGGGGGCCGTCAGGAACCCAGGCCCACCACTACCTGGATGGAGCCACCTGTCCTTTCAGGCCCCACATCAGAATCACATGCGGGTACTCAACGAGCCGACCTGACTTTAGTCACCACCTGTATAGTATGTATGTATATATGTATATACCCGTGATCACCTCCCGAGTGATCACGGCCCAGTAGTATAGCATGGCAGACGGACAAGAGTGTAGGGCCACTCATGGAACACTAGCATCCTATACTAAGCAATAGGATAGCAGGTAAGGGTAACAACTGTAGCAACAATGACAGGCTATGCATCAGAATAGGATTAACCGAAAGCAGTAACATGCTACACTACTCTAATGCAAGCAGTATAGAGAAGAATAGGCGATATCTGGTGATCAAGGGGGGGGCTTGCCTGGTTGCTTTTGCAAGAAGGAGGGGTCGTCAACTCCGTAGTCGTACTGGGTAGCTGCGGCGTCGGTCTCGTAGTCTACCAGAGAGAGGAGGGGGAAGAAACAATAAATATAATGCAAACATAAGCATGACGGTGCATGACAAGACAATGCGCGGTGCTAGGTGTGCCCTAACGCGGTAGGAGGTGATACCGACGAAGGGGGGAAACATCCGGGAAAGTATTCCCGGTGTTTCGCGTTTTCGGACAGATGAACCGGAGGTGAAATGTTGCATGTTCACTAAGCTAGGGATGCGTGGCGGACGAACGGGCTGCGTATCCGGATTCGTTGGATTTTTCTGAGCAACTTTCATGTAGAAAACATTTTCATCGGAGTTACGGTTTATTTTATATTAATTTTTAAACTTTTTAAATCATTTTCTAATTATTGTTATTACATTAATTCGAAATTAGTATTATTGTATCAGCATGACGTCAGCAGTCAACAGAGGGGTTGACTGGTCAATCTAACACGTGGGTCCCGGGTGTCATTGATTGTTAACTAACCTAACAGATTAATTAACTAACCTAGGTGATTAGGTTAATCTAATCGGGATTAATTAAGTTAATTAATTAATTACTTAATTAATTTATTAATAATTTTATTTATTAATATTATTTTTAATTCTTTTTTAATAAAACGTTCCAGGGGCTGGGTCCCGTTGTCCAGTGGCCCAGGGCTTAATGGGTGCAGGCGACGGTTTCGGGCGCGACCCAATCGGGCGCACACCCAGGGGCACCGTGGCGGACGAGGCCAGCGAGGCCGGGCGGTCACCGGAGGGGGACGCCGGCGGGAGAGCAGCAGGGCGGCGCCGGAGTGGGGCCGCGGGCCAGAGGGGGAGTGGCCGTGGTCGAGCCAGACGGCCGGGACGAGGCACGGGCGCCAGGGCGCGACCCCGGGCGCGCTGGCCGCAGCGGTGGCCGGGACCAGCAGGGGAGGCGAGCGGGGCATGTGTGGGTGGGAGGATGCGCAGTGTTTGCGGCGACGGTGACCAGCGGGATGCGGAGAAGAGAAGAGGAGGCCGGGGGCCTCGCCGAGGGAGCGTAGGGCCCGGGGCAGTGGTGCTCGAGGTGGGGGGACGGGGACAACGCGGACGGAGTGAAGGCAGGCCGGCGAGCAGGAGGAAGCAGGCCGGCGAGGGAGCTCCGGCGAGGTCCTCGGGCGGGGGCGTCGGGACGGCGATGAGGCGTGGCCGCGGCTTCAGGTGGTGTCGCGCGAGGGAGAGGAGGGCGAGGAGGCAACGGCGACGGCAGGCGACGGCGATCTGGGGCGGTGGCGTCGACGGGGTCGGGGCGGCACCAGGCGGCGGCAGCGGGAGCGAGTGCCCCGATCCCGATCTGGATCGGGGGGAGGAGAGGAGCAGGGGGATCGTGGGGGGGGAGTGGGAGGTTAAGGAGGAGTGGAGGGGCGACTGGGCCTTTGCCCAGTTGGGCTGGCCAGCTGGGCCACGGTTGGCCCAGTGGGGTGGGTTCTGTTTTTCTTTTGTTTTATTTTATTTCTTTCCTTTTATTTATTTTCTTTTACTGTTTTCTCTTAGTTTCACCCTTTTATAGTTTAAATGAAATACAAAACTAGTTCCTAATTTAGTTTTAATAAATATGCCACTGCCACAAACAGTTTAGCACTGAAATAAAATAGTTTTGATATTGTTTATTATTTTTAAAAGCATTTGAATAACTGTTTTGCCACAGTTTATTTATTATAGTGCATTTTAACACTTGATAAAAGTGTGGTTTCTCCATTGATATTACATATGATTTATTGTCATATTTAGAACATTTTAGTTTTGACATTTGAAAACTTTTAATGTTTGCTTGATTTCGAATCTTGAATTTGAAACGATTTCGAACTAACGCGAGATTAGCAACAGAAATCGAAGTGACGTGGCATCGTTAGTAGAGGGTTACTGTAGCTTAATTATCCGGGCGTCACACATGCGGTCCGACATGTTCTAGTGTTTCTAGCAAGATGCCCGCGCGTTGCACGTTGATGGAAAAGGTAAGCACAACTTATAAATTGACGGATGGAGTACTAGTTACAGTGATGCATATAATTAAGCAAAGGGATCGCACATGTCGGTATTGACTGGAACGAGAATGCAACATCACAATAAGAATTAGGGCCACAATGATGATGCGATCGCAGTGGTGGTTACAGAAGGCAAGAAAAAAGATGCATCCATCAACGTACGACCTCCTCCTCCTCAACTTAGTGCGCTGGGCCACCGGCCAGTGGCTAAGGAGCGGCGGCTTTTGTGGCGAGGTCGAGGTGCTTCTCAGCAAAGGCATCCAAGGCTTCCAGCCGGTTGAGGAAGGCCAACGTCGTAGCGTCCTCACTGGCCTTGTAGATACCTATGTACACGATTTGCTCGTACTCGTGGATGTGTAGGTCGACGAATTCCTGCAGGGCGAGGCGCCTCGCGGCGAGCGCGACCTCCAGGTGGACATTCTTCGTGGCGTCGGCGGGCAGTCGCAGGGCCACCAGTGCTTGAAAGAGGTTCCGGCCATGGAGGCCGATTAGGGTGGCAGGCAATGAGGAGCCCGGGCGCGCGGGCTGGAGGAGTACGGCGATGTCGTCCGCGAGCTTCTTGAGGACGGTGAACTTGTTGGTGGTGGCAACGATCATCTGGTCCAACTGAGAGTCGTAGTTGGCATCGACGGCGGCCATCCACCAGCCGGTCTCCAACACCGTCTGGAGACGATCCTCGGCGCCATGCCGCAGGCCCACGTCGTGACCATCTGGCACAGCCGCTGGCCGCTCGCGCGCATCGCCGCCATGGATCTGGAGTGAGCTCTTTTGCGCTTAGTGTAGGTGCTTAGGCAAATGCTTAGGTGCGTACGATGTGGTAGATGCATTGGAATGGAGGGGCGCCTTTATATGAGGGCAAACTGTGTTGCATTCACATCGTGCAGCCTCTTTTCCCGGTCCTCCTCCCATTACTTCCCTCATGCATTAATTGAAGGAGGATGCATTGTCCGTTCAACATTTCGGGAACCGCTACTCCCTCGCTCGTCTGCATTAAACCTGTATCGGGAACTGCACCGCCCGCTGTCAAATCAAATAGTACTGCGCCGCCCGCTGCACGCCCGGCTGAACACGCCTCCGCGCCTCCATCAAACCCCTCCGTTAAACCCGCATGCAAACCGAGAAACCTCCTCCGGCCACACGTCTATTCATGAGCGGGCCGGAATTAAACGCAACACCGGCCGAGCTCCTCCCGTCCGCCCTCAGTTTAAACGAGGCCAGACGCCGGCCAAGCTCCTACCGTCCGCCCTCTATTTACACGAGGCCAGACAGACAGCGGGCAAGAATCGCACCCCTCCGCCGCTCTCCCATCTCCTCCTTCACCATTTTCTCCACTCTTCCGATGGCTTCCGAGGAGCCGTTCTCCGGCATATTACCCGGCTGGGCCCGCCAAGCCCTCCGGATACGGGCGAGGCCACTCGGTGCTTCACCAACCTCGCTTGGCCCGACGGAGCCAGTTGCCGCCCCAAGCAGGCGCGTGGTTCAGCAACTCGCCGCTCCAGTTCAGCTCGATGAGGAGTGGCGAGTTGCTCCATGCCGGCATGGCGGCGAGCACACCGGTACGGGCGTCGTCGCTGCCGCGTCGTACCGCGCCTCTCGTGTCTGTGGGCGCGCCTCCCATGCCTGCGGCAGCGCCATGCAGGCAGAGACAGAAGTCGGGTGCGTGGACAGCGACGAGTCGGTGGCCAGCTTCTCTGTGTCCGCCGCCATCATCGAGGAGAAGTAGAACACGGGAGGCCGCCGCCACTTGGGTCCCATGAAGGCCACCGCCGAGGCGACGACTGCACATTCAGGTGGTTTCTTTGCTTCTTCGTCTCTTCCGAGGGCCTTCGTCGACCCCGCAAAGTGTCTGCCGGACATGAGGAAGACAAAGGGATCCGCGGGCGGCCATTTAGATTATGTACTCCCTCTCCAGCTGGCGGGAAATTTTTGTTGTAAGAATGTATAAATTGTATGTATCTATAACTAAAATAAGTCTAAATACATCCATTTCTAGGACAAGTATTTTCGGACGGAGGGAGTATTAACTATACCAAGAGAGCCGGATTGGCACCGCTTAGTTCATGTAAATGTAATGAAATCCATCATGTTTATATGAAGATCCGGCTTTTTATACGAAATCCTTCATGCTTATATGAAATCAGTCCGTGTTTGCACGAATTTCATCTGGTTGGTTAGAGTTGTGAAAATGTATGCCGCTGGCGTTTGATGTCGTCCTCCGCGGAAGGAAGCGGGAGGAAATTTGCCGGCTGCCGTTGGAGATGCTCTTATGCTGGAAATAATAGAGTGACATCCAATCCATTTGAGTTAATTGCGTGTGTGATTGTCCCTCTATAAAAAGTTAATTGCATGTACAGTGTACACGTGACTTGCAGGGTGGCTACAGCTTCGTACAGAAAGTTAAAAAGAAACAAGTCCATCCTTAATCTTGTATTCTAAGTACTCTGTGGGTTCCACTGTCAGTACAGTAGCGAAAGAAGTATATATTAAATAAGTAATATATAATATAAAAATATAAAGTTAAAGACAGAATTCGAACTCATGTCATCGCCTTGCGAGCATCCGGCGCTAACCAGTCCATCACATTTTTGTTGTAGACCATGCTGGAGATATATCTCCATGTCTACTCTTATACTCCATCCGTTCCTAAAGATTTTTCTTTTTCAGATTGATATTTCACATACGGATGTGTATGTAGACATATTTTAGAGTATAGATTCACTCATTTTGCTCCATATGTAGTCACTTGTTGAAATCTCTAAAAAGACAAATATTTAGGAACGGAGGGAGTTGAAAACAGAGTTGGTGATGATGGTGTGCGTGCCGTCCTGCAATATAGGCCGTCGGATTTATATCTAACGGATAGGAAGAAAACTATGGCAATTTTGCAAAAATATACCCACACCCCTCTCCACGCTCGCAAATACGGCCTTCCCTCGTTCATCCTTTTCTCTCACAAGATAAACTACTCATACAACTGCATCTTGATGTTCCATACAACGCACGGGCATCTAGCTAGTTTCTTTTAAAATAGTTACTGCGATAATTGGGTTGGTGTGATATATTTTATGTCTGCCCCGAATGATTTCGGATTCACTAGTAGTAACAAAGAAAAGGTTGCCTTGTTAATTAACAAAAAACAGGGTGAAAACTATCACATGAGGCCGGTAAAAACGAGGCACACTGGGTTCAGCGTCATCGTCACTACAGCTGTGCGCGCGCGAGAAGTCTACATATCGAGGGGGCTACTGAGCGAGGCACAGAGACACAATGTTCGAGAGAGAAACCAATTGACAGATTACGATCAGATCGAGTTGTCACCCTTCTGCTGTCATTGTTGGGGTGGGGGGAGGGGGAGGGAGAGAAAGACGTATCGAGAGTGTGCGCGGTAGGCACAAAGGCACAACTAGCGAGTGTGTGTGTGTGTGTTTGAAAGAGGAGTAGATAGATTACTATCAAGATCGAGGTGCCGCCCTACTCCTTCGGTGTCGGGTAGTGTGTGTGTGTGTGTTTGAGAGAGAAGCCAGTCGATAGATTAGTATCAAGATCGAGGTGTCACCCTACTCCTTTGGTGTTGGGAAGTGTGTGTGTGTGGTTGTGTGGGTGTGGGTGTGTGTGTCGGGGGGGGGGGGGCAGTGACACTTACATATCCCTACTCTTATAAAAAAGAGTTGGTAATGATGTGTTCCTGCCATCCTGCAATATAGGCCATCCGATTTATACCCGACGGAAAGGAAGGAAACTGTGGCAATTTTGCAAAAAGATACTCACACCCCTCTCAGCATTTGCAAATAAGGCATTCCCTCGTTCATCCTCTTTGATGTTCGGTGCAACGCATGTGCATCTTGCTAGTAGGGAGAAGGAGTTTGTGTGACACATATCTAGCTATATTAAGGGATAGGTAGATAGCATTTGTGCGAGGCATACTTAAAGCATCAGGAAGATAAAGAAAATTGTGTGCATGCAAGTGCCGGAAAAATGAAGCGAGAAACAATGTGTGTGCGCACGCGCGCGCACGCGTGTGTGTGTGTGTGTGTGTGTGAGAGAGAGAGAGAGGGGGGGGGGGAGAGAGAAAGCAAAATCTCAAAACAAAAGGTGCTTTGTTGGAATCCCATTGTATGTATTCATATGGTTCCGGAACTCGAGTTAACCTTAGGCATATGTGTGAGAGACATTATTATACTTTGAGACATTAGTGGCTGTGGGTGGGTGGAATTAAAGGGGTGGGCGTGTTCGACAGAGAGAGCGTGTGTGTTTCTGTGTGAGAGACTTGTAGGACGGGGTAGAAAGACGAATTCTAACCTTGACAGAGGGAGATAAATACACGAAGTGCGCGTGTGTGATTCCGATGCCCACAGGGAAATGAGATATGTATGCGTGTGAGAGAGATTGCACAATTCATTCACGTATCACTATCTAGCAATCGTGGACGTGCATCGCTTAAACATAAATCAATATCTACTTTGTATCGTGGCCAAAGGTACAATATCGATTCAACGCTATAAACATTGGACACTCACATATCACATTTTTTCTATTTAAATAAACCTTTTCAGTTGTGCATGCCAAAGTTACAGTGATGTTTCTTCAAACAACCAATGTAGCTATCATGTACATGAACCATTGTTACTCTTGCATTCAAAATCATTAGTCTTGGATGATTTAAGGTTCTATTATGAAGTAATATATGCAATATTCATATATGAATTCAACGGGTACGCAATTTATGAAATGGAGGCTATGTAATCATATGAGGTAACACTTTTAAGTAGCGGACTACAATATCCATTTCTTTTTGTGCGCCTCTACACTAACACGTCAATGCATTATGTTTAAAGTAAATAACCAATTGCACTAAATTATCTATTTACACGAGAATTACATAGGCTGAGCGTTTGATCCCTTTTTTGTGAACGCGCCACTACACCCGTACGATTGGCCGCGCCCGTGTGAACGTCTAAGTTATCGGCGCATCATCCCGAGTTATTGTCTTTTTTTCTGGGGTGGACACGCCAGTTATTAACTGCTGACGCGTGCCCCGTGTACACAGTCTCGCATGACCTTCCCGCTAGCACGGTCCAAAATTAGTTGAAACTGGATACGAATAATCCCGCGGGTGGCAAAATCTCCCGCCTCCTTCTAAAATTTCCGCCACCTTAGTCTTTAGCATGCGAAATTCCCCTTTTGTCCTTGGTGCACGGAGACCAACAGTTACAATACCGCCCTCATCTACATAATAGGTCGGGGCTACTTTGGTAACTTCCGGTTCCCCCCACTACACGGCACCCCCATTTCCTCTCCCCCTCCCGCAAAAACGACTAACTCCACAGCACCAGAGCATCTCACATCACGTCGTCCGTACTTCATCGGCCTTTCTCCCCTCCCCTCTCAAAACCCTAGACTGCTCATCCACCAGCGTACCAGAGCCCATTCACTGCCAGCGGCGTCCACCTCGCCGGATCTGCTTCTGCAGCCGCATCTACCCCTTCCACCTCCCCTAGAAACAAGTAGACTGCTCATCCACCACTGTACCACAGCCCATTCAGTGCCGGCCTTGTCCACGGCGCCGGATCTGCTTCGCCGGTACTCCCGTCAACCGCAGCGCATCTGCAGCGGCTCATTCGTACTCCCCACCGGAGACGCTTCGTCCACCCCTCCCCAGAGCCGCCCCACCGACGCCCCCGTTGACGGCCTCTGATCCTCTTCGCCGACACCTTCCTCAACCCTATCGGAGCCGCTTCGCCGACACCATCGTCAACCCCACCGGAGTAGCTTCGCCTATACCATTTTCAACCCTACCGGGGCCGCTTTGCCAACTCACAAGTCCACAGCCTTAGATCCGCTTCCTCGCACCCTCATCCAACCTACCGGAGTAGCTTCTGACGCCCCGTCCACGGCCGCAGATCTGCATCGTCGACACCATCCTTAACCCAACCACCGGAGTAGCTTCACCTACGTCCTCGTCCACGGCCACAGATCCGCTTCGCCCACACCGTAGTCCACCCTACCGGAGCCGCTCCACAAACACCCTACTCGACGGTTCTAGGTCTCCTTACCAGACCCCGACAGCCAGCGCAACGTCATCACCCTTGACGTTTCTAACCTGATTCCCACTGTCTGGCAAGATGCCACGCACCCGCCACGGCCTAGGTACTTGTCACCTTTAAACCCATCCAGCATCACCTGCCTGATGTACTTCAAATATACTAACAGGTCGCTATTACCTGTTATGCAGCTGGCAAAAACTACAAGGACGATGTTTCTTCTGGATCTAACAGCTTGGCCAACCAAGATCCTGGACCGAGGCATTGCTATGATCTTGTAAACGTGCCTCTCTCTCTTGTATTGTTCTGTGCCTGCCAGCGTGCTTTGCTAGGATTTTCGACCAGTAATCCCTTTGTGCAGACAATGATTTCTACTACTGGCTGCTAAATTAGATATGTAGATGTCATACATGATACTACCTCGTACCTCCGTTCCTAAATATAAGTCTTTCTAGAGATTCCACTATAGGCTACATACGGAGCAAAATGAGTGAATCTACACTCGAAAATGCATCAATATACATCTATATGTGGTCCATACTAGAATCTCTACATAGACATTTAGGAACAGAGGCAGTACATTACACAAAATCGTAGGTGGCATGTAGGAATTCCAGTACACTACATTAGGCTCCCTTAGAGTGCCTGCTAGTCCAGCACACAGAGTCATGGCTAGTTTATGTTACGCACACAATCATTAATTGGTGGTTTAAATATGCGCAAGGGATATGCAATGTATTATCATGTAGAGATGTCTGAAATTAGCCGTGTCAACTTGCAGATAGGGTTACACAATGAAAAAGTACAAGATGTATGTGGCAATTTCATGGAACATCGCAAAAAAAGGAGAGCCAGCGGTGAGCCTATACAGTGTGCTATGGTACGTCACTCCTCCATTGCAATCATCGTGACATGTTATTTGTATGTCAGTTCTATTGGCCAAGTTTCTTAGGGACAGTTATTACGAGTTATCCTAAGAAAATAAGCACCTATGAATATAAGCTCCATGTAATAAGCCAACCAGTTCTTTTCATTGCGTTTTCAGCTTATCTTTGGTATGATCAGTGAAAAGTCTAGATTGCATTATATTTTCTCATTTTGCTGCCCATATGAAAATTAATTTGACTTGCAAACATCACAAATTGAACCCAGTGCAGTAATTAATATGATAGAAAAACAGACTACTTTTGTGTTCACAGACTACTTTTGTGTTCTCAAAATGCAAATACAAAGATACCCTCTACTTGGCACAATCTACTTTGGTCAATGTTTTCCATAGAGATCCCATTGCCTAATTTAAACGAAAAACGCATGACCCACATTTAAATGGAGAACAATTATTTATTGAAATTCGATGGTCCAAGTGGCTGGTTATTATCATATAGCAGCACCACCTGAAAGGATCATATAGCAGCAGCAGCTCATAGCAACTCATCATACAGTAGCAGCAGCAGTGTGCAATTCATCATATACCACCAGCAGCTCATAGCAATTCATCATATAGCAGCAGCAAGAGCAGCTCATAGCAATTCATCATATAGCAGCAGCAGAAGCAGCTCATAGCAATTCATCATATAACAGCAGCAGGAGCAGCTCATAGCAATTCATCATATAACAACAGCAGGAGCAGCTCATAGCAATTCATCATATAGCATCAGCAGGAGCAGCTCATAACAATTCATCATACAGCAGCAGCAGGAGCAGCTCATAGCAATTCATTATACAGCAGCAGCAGGAGCAGCTTATAGCAACTCATCATATAGCAGCAGCAGCTCATAGCAATTCATCATATAGCAGCAGCAGCAGCTCATAGCAATTCTTCATATAGCAGCAGGAGCTCATAGCAATTCATCATATAGCAGCAGCAGGAGCAGCTCATAGCAATGCATCATATAGCAGCAGCAAAAGCAGCTCATAGCAATTCATCGTATAGTGGATCAGAATGAAAATTTGGCAAAAAATCAGAGGAGATCCTCACCTTGTTGGATGAGCTCATCCTTCAACAGCACCTCAAGGCCACGGCCTGGGAGGTGGGGAGGAGGAATAAGGTGCGTTCTGCCGCAGTATGGCATCAGCCGTAGTTGTGCAGCGCCTGCCGGAGTAGTGCATTGGACGAACCACAGTGGAGCAGCTGCTGGAGACCATGAGAATGAGGGGTGGCACCAGAGGGAGGAGCAGCCAGGGAGATTTGCCCCTACCCGCCGGCCATGTAGCCTAGCTGGACAGAGCATCGTCGAGGACCAGGCCAGATGGGACCAGTGGCGACAGCTTGCTGGAGGAACCCTAGTGCTGCAGGCAGGGGATCGAGGTAGAGGGAAAGGGGAGAGGAGATGCAAGCGGGCAGGGCAATGAACGCTTGCGTGTTTGTTTTTACTTGAGGGTGAGGTGTGACGCGGGCGTCACCAGTTGCATTTTGAGTGTAATATAGGCAGACAACAGAGTCATTTCACTATTCCCCTCCCCTTCAATTTTTAGTGAGGTTCTACCCGAAACACCCCCTCCAAAGCGAAATTAGTTAAGCCCAAGCCCATAACTCAAAAATGACTTCTTTACATCTTTTATAGCTTATTTTGACAATAAGCCCTGAAAAGGCGGAATAGAACTGGCCCTTAACCTGCAATTCAATTGTGCGTGCAATGATGAATCACTCCTGCCTGCTATAGTGTACATTTAGGCATCATCATACATGACATAACCTAATACATGTGCATTCCATTGTAGAATCTGGAATATGCAATGTTTATGTTAGTTCATACGATGCACATGATGTTTAAATGCCCCTTAAATCTGGTCAGTCAAGTGATGGTCTTTAAGCCTCCTTCTTTGCTTCTTTTCTTGATATGTAAGATTTGCTCACACATCTGTTCAATTGCTTGTTTGCATCAGCCAGCCATACTAGGACTGTTTGCTTTGATTACTTGCTATTCTTGACCTAACACTCTAACAGAGCTTGTCAACAATTTAAACACTAAGGGCTGCTGTAGTGGGGCCTTTTCTAACTCATAGGTGACATAAAGGTTTGGCTGTACACTAAAGTAGGCTCTCCAAGAGTACCTGGAGATCCAGTTCGAAGGTATGCCTAGTTTTTACATAGTGCAGACATAGTAAATGCTCATTTCATTGTGTGCAAGTGCAAGAGATGCGGCATGTTTAATTATGTGGTGTTGTTTTGTTATAATTTCATCCTTTTGTGTTCACAGACTGGAAAGTATGCATATTTATCTTCCAAGGAGACGAGTAACTAGTTTGTGTCACCTTGCAGAGGGGGTGCAATGAAGATAAGATTGAGGATTTCCAAGTACAAGATGTTAGGAAGGAGCCTTGCAAGAGAAGTGGGAGCTGCGCTGAGCCTCTTCAACCTGTTAAGGTAAGTCACTATATCCAACTCAATAGTTCAATTCCTTGTTTGTTTCAGGCATAGTTAATTTGCTCTTTTCAATTGCTTTATTTGTCCTCAGTTAATGAGATGCCCAAAGAATGATGCCTGATGTTGGGTACTTGTATAACTATTAGTTGACATAATTAAAGGCCTTACCATTTAATTACTCTGCCGAAGTGTGCCTGAAGCTTTGAAGTCTATTAACGAACTATTATTGAATGAGGCTCACAATCTAGTTTATACTAGGCTAATGATTGCATAGTTTTGCTTGCTGTAGTATGTTTGTATGAAATCCTCTACTGTTCATTATGCTCCCTAAGACTTTAATTGAGCTACAGAATGGCCAACTGCTTGCTTACTTCTACGCAACGTGCTGTCTAAATTTGTAACTTGTCTGTGTTTTGGATTGGGCCCCAACATCATGCTCCTCTGGTGAGCTAAGAGAGATTTCTGTATGCAGGCTGCACAGACTAACTTTTTTATAATTTTTTAAATATCACCTGCTTATGCTTCATGACGTGTAACATTATTGTTAGTCCTGTTTTGCCATGTACAAAATAGTCTGTCTTGCTCGCTTCACTGTTGTAACTATATTTTTTCCCTAGTCATGTGTACTTACAGAAACATTTCAGGATGAAGTGACATCAACACAAAGATCTGCGAGCAGTGCGGCATGGCCGTTACCGAATGATTATGGATTGGAATTGGAATGTGCTGATGTTCTCGAGCATCAACTAGAGGTGGCAAGACAACGTGTACATGATTCTGAACGTACAATCAACAAGTTGAGACTGGACATGCAGGTATTAGATGCAGGAGTCAAAAAAATGAAACAAGACATTGAGGTAACAACGAAGGAATTGGAGATTTTGCAGACTGAAATTTGTGCTATCTAAATCCGGCCAATCCTATTTTCCGAAGAGATTATAGTTCAAATGGTAAGTTATGTTGATGCGCGTCCATAATGTATGAGTTGTATTTACCCAGTGTATGTAATTTGTTGTTCGTGTATGCTTTATTATCACAGGTGCCGAACCATAATGCCCAGTGTGTATAATCGGCTGTAATTTCTTTATTGTATAGTGTAGGATTATTCTATGTTTCTATGCCTTAGTCTTTTTATTATATAGTGTATGTTTTTTAGAGGTGATAGTATAGAGTAGGATAATTCTTTGAATATGCTATATCGTTCAAACGGGGGCCAACTCGCCCAAACATTGTAGTGACCATGGCCCTCCATAAGCCGTACGATCCATGGGCCATCTACGGGACGGACGATCCATGGCCTTCTATGGCCGTCGGATTCATGGGCCTTCTATGGGCTATCGGATCCGTGGGCCTTCTATCGGCTGTCGGATCCATGGGCCTTCTATGGGCCAGCGGATCCATGGGCCTTCTGTGGGCCGTCGGATCAATGGGCCTTCTATGGGTCGTCGGGTCAATGGGCCTTCTACGTCCCGTAGGATCCATGGGCCTTCTACGGGCCGTCTCATCTATGGGCCTTGTACGGGATAGAGTGGAAATCGTACGTTTTATGGGCTGACCATAACGAGCCATTAATAGGCCGTATTTGATGATGCTATGAAAATGGCCCAACAGATTAACGGGCCACAAACGGGCTGACTGTATCCACGGGCTGAATTTGACCCACAAGCAGAAAAGGCCAATAACGGCCGTAAGTAACCGAATGCTGGAAATGAGCCCAAGAATAAATGGGCCCTCAGAAGGCCGAAAGGTAACACGGGGTGGAAACGACCCAATGGAATAAGAAAGAATTCCCTATTTAACACTATCTTAAATTTTGTTTCCTTATTTGACACCGAAAAAAAATTTCTTCCCTATCTAACAACGAGTCTAAATTTTATGCCTTTTATGACACTTTTGTCCATTTTGAGCCTAAATAACACCGGAAAAGACTCTTTTACCCTTCATGTGGTATGTGTATGCGCGGGGCAGTAGCACACACACAGCATCAGTGCGAGGGCAGTAGCACACACGTAGCAACAGGGTCGTCGACGAGGGCGTGCGAAGTGAGCGACCGCACAGTGCTTCCCAACAAGTGGGGCCCCAAATCGCACTAATCAGGCGCTAATTACATGGAATGTCAAGCACGATCTAATAATGGCTAGTGATTTATTTCCTGCTTACTCAGGGCCCCGCGTTCTCCTTAACCATCTCCCTGCATGCATGGGATTCCTTTCCATCTCACGCGAGAATGGCTACCTGGCGCCCGAGCGCCCGCTCGCGGGATCGAGCGCTCTCCCCAAAAGGAAGGCGGGTTGTCACTTTCCAAAAAAGCAAATCAGTTTCTCACACCACATCCCCACATCCACGTGATTCCGAAACCAACTAACATCCCAAAAGAAAACACTTGACGTATTCACGCTACTCAGGAAATCACTTACGATCTTGTCCCGCGTGCATTTATTTGGGTTTCAATTTTTTTTAAAGCTATAACTTTTGATTCATGCATCGGAATTCACATCCGTTTTCACCATTGGGTTTCTCACGACGAGTACCTCAAAACTAGATCCCATATGAGTACATTTTGACAAACTTTTTTCATGGGCAACTTTGGGTTGTATTGAGGCAACTATAGTGCTATAAGAAAGCAACTTTTTTTACTAGTATGACTGCCTATCAACAAAAAATCCTTCTAAATTGGTTATTGCAACTACCAAATTGACTAGCTTCATCTCTAAGTTGTCTACCATAACTAGCAAGTATCCTAACTCTATGCCACTCCAATCTTTTTATCGAGGCAACTTTGGGTGCAATAGAGGCAACTTTAGTGCAATACGAAAGCAACTTTATTTTTCCCTAGTAGGACTACGTATTAGGTTGGCTTATGGAAAAAAAAGAGAAAACCACAATAAGGATGAGACACCTTTAGTGCTACAACATATAAGCAATTTCATTGCAATATGTGTATCAATGAATTTTGCTAACATTATCACACTTGCCTACCATGGTTAATCAGTTGCCTACAATGGATGGTCAGTTGCCTAGCATTGATGCCTAGTTGCCTACAAATATTATTAAGTTGCTTATTATTGCTTTTCTATGTTGCGTACAAAACACTATGAAGTTGCCTACTAGTGATGTTCAGTTGACTGCCATTACTATTTCATTTGCCTACAATACACTAAAAAGTTGCCCATTGATGGGGCTATTGGAGGCAAAACAAGGAACTATGAGATTGTTATGCACTCGAGTATCACACAAAAAAGTTAGCAACTTTTGGGGTGTTCTGTGTAACTACAGTGCATTCAACAAGCAACTCATGTGTGTTTGTCATTATTATATCTGGAGATTTCAATGATTTTCGATGACAACTCGTGTGAAAATTATGAACAACTTGTGCAGTTTTGTGGGCAACTGTCTGATCCAGACCCCTATGAAGCTTGTTATCACCCCCTATGCAACTTCTCATCCGCACCCACTTATGAAACTAGTCAACACTCGCGATCTGGATAGCCTACACTCGCGTGCTCAGTAGCGTTGGCTGTAAGACTCCCCAGAAAAGGAAGAACAAGGCTCTTATACCGTCCATCCCCACATAGTTTTCAAATTTAGAATCATGGTAGACAACTTAGCTCCAACAAAAACTTTTTGGCAGTGTAGGAAACTTAGGTGCCTTGATGGACAACTTTCATAGTATTTTGGCAATTGGGGATCACCCGTAGGCAACTTCATAGTGTTGTAGGTAACTTGGATTCTGAGGCAGACAACTTAGAAGCCATGTTAGACAACATTCCATTGTACGGTAAGAAACTTTCACAGTATGGCAGACAACTAAACTATCTACAACTTAGTTTCCAATGTATGCAACTTAGCAACCTTGGTAACCACCTATTACACTACTGCACACAGCTAGTTAGGAGGCTGCTAGGCGAATTCACTAATAGACACGGTTTAGTTCATCTAGAGTTGCTCCTACTTAGCACTAAAGTTGTCTCATTTATCATCGAAGTTGCTTTTGAAAAAAATCATCGGAACATATTCATATGGGATCTAGTTTTGAAGAGCTCGTCACGAGGAAGCCAATGGTGAAGACAGATCATAATTTCGATAAGCGGTTTGAAAGTTATAGGTTTTTGAATTTTCTTATACCAAAATTAATGCATGTTACGTCATCATTGGCTTCTCATGGTTGGCCAGACGATGTGGAGAAAAATCAACATACTTTATTGTAGAATGGTGTGCAACTTTCCAAATCTGGGATCAATCTCTCTCATCAAGCGGTCTGTGAGCGTACGCCCGGCTGAACGAATTAGCGCAGCTGCACGAT
The DNA here is from genome assembly GCF_002575655.3 of Aegilops tauschii subsp. strangulata. Taxonomy (NCBI): domain Eukaryota; kingdom Viridiplantae; phylum Streptophyta; class Magnoliopsida; order Poales; family Poaceae; genus Aegilops; species Aegilops tauschii. The sequence goes on from NC_053039.3 coordinate 497,008,126, forward strand.
TGAGTATTTAGGTAGTATTTTTCTCCCGCGGAACTCCCAACTGCATGCATCATTTATTTTCGGATCTGCCCGGTGATTGCATGCGTGAAAATTGGAGAAGAGATGAAATCACCACGCTGCATCGGTGGGGCCTTTTGTTAGGCAATCCATTCGTGGGCTTTTTTTTTCTTTACCGTAGACCGACCAGAGCAAAAATTAGGGAGTCGGATAGGTAGAACAAATACAACTAATATCTTCTTAATTGCTAAATGCAGCTAATAATATGAAATGGCCCCCAAAAAAGCTAATAATATGAAACGGAGTGCTATAAATTTTAAAATGTTAGAGCCCTATCATTTTTTTGGTGTTCATATCGCGTGAATGTGCAACCTCTAGTACTCCAACGTATTGATTTAGGCCTTGTGATCGGCTGCTCAGCAGCCACACGTGCAAAGATCATGGCATGACGGTGTCTCGGATTATATGTGGCGACAAGCCAGTATTTTGCACCGGAGCCACAAATTCTTGAAGACGGCAGCGCACACGCACGCAACACACTCACGGGCAGCAGCACAGACACGCAGTAGCAGCACACACGCACGCAGCACACACACGACACGGACGCACACAACACGCATGCACACAACAGCACGGGCGCACACACACATGCACGTACATAGGGGTGCAGGCGGGCATCCCGCATAAGCCCGCATAAACATGTGATTAGTTCAAACCAAGCTAAATCTGCCCCGAGAAATTATAACTAAGCTCACATATTTTGACTTGGAAGCGTGGCGGATCGGGTGCCGCTCTGCATCCCTACACGTACACACCCACTAGCAAACACACACGTACACATGCAGTAGCAGACACACGCGCACGCGCACATACACACACATACACTCAGCAGTAGCACACACACGCGCACATAAACATACCACTTGAGGGCAAAAGGTTCTTTTCAGGTGTCATTTTGGCCAAAAATGGACAAAAGTGTTATAAAAGGCATAAAATTTAGACTCGTTGTTAGATCGGGAAGAAATTATTTGTGGATGTCAAAAAGGGCATAAAATTTAGGCACGGTGTTAAATAAGGAATTCCCTCATGGAATAATGGGCTGCTAATGGGTATAAAGCGATACACTGTTCATTACGGGCCGGTTTCACCACGGGCCATTAATGGGCCAAGAGTTACAAAGGGACTCATATGGGCCGGAATACGTCATGGGCCATACATGGGCCGGAAGTTAAAACGGGCTGGAATTATATTGGACGGCCCAGATGACGCTACTGGGCCTAATTCGGATAGGCCGTAAACGGGCCCTGGGCTAGCGGGCTGTAAATGGTCTATATGCGAACATGCCATTAACAGGCTTGTCGTGGGCCGGCCCGCCACCTTTTGACCAAGTCAAACGGGCCGGCCTTTTCACAGGAATGGGCCTCTGTTGGGCCGTGCCACGTGTCAACGTATCATAGGCGCTTTGAGTCCAATGAGTGGATGATATCTGTCCCAATGGTGAGCCGACACGTGTTTCCTCCAACCAATGATGATTTTACACATGGAAAATCCCCATTGGTCGGTGCTGTTAACGGGTTATTGGATCCAAAACCGGACCCGATAGCTTAACGGCGTTCCGTTACTGTGGATGCCACGTGTCGGTCACCCTTGACGAAAGCACTTCTGTGACGCGCGATTTATCATCATGGAAGTGGACACTTCCGTGATGATAATTTTGGTAATGTCGTGGAACACTTCTACGACAGCACAGGTATGACTATCTTGATTCTGTCATAAATTTGTCATGGATGTACATGCATGACAGAAAACGTGACCTACTGTGATAAACACGTATCATGACGGAAGTGTATTTTTTTTGTAGTGGCCCATAATGACCTTATGTCATAACCCTATTGGGTAGTAGGCTCTTGAACACCGTTTGGCTGCCTAGAAGGCTTCAAAGGGTCATCTCCTCACAACCCACATGAGGAGGACATCCCAAAATAATCCACCCCTTTGACTCATGAAACGGGCACCACCATGCCAGCTACCTTGCAGCAAGTGTGTAGCTTCTCATTTCGTAATATCTTCGTCATCAGATCTGAACCATTGTTGTCGATATGAATCTTCTCAAGTTGTAGCTGAAGGAAATATGCCCTAGAGGCAATAATAAATTTGTTATTTATATTTCCTTATATCATGATAAATGTTTATTATTCATGCTAGAATTGTATTAACCGGAAACTTAGTACATGTGTGAATACATAGACAAACAGAGTGTCACTAGTATGCCTCTACTTGACTAGCTCGTTGAATCAAAGATGGTTAAGTTTCCTAGCCATAGACATAAGTTGTCATTTGATTAACGGGATCACATCATTAGAGAATGATGTGATTGACTTGACCCATTCCGTTAGCTTAGAATTCGATCGTTTAGTGTATTGCTATTGCTTTCTTCATGACTTATACATGTTCCTATGACTATGAGATTATGCAACTCCCGAATACCGGAGGAACACTTTGTGTGCTACCAAACGTCACAACGTAACTGGTGATTATAAAGGTGCTCTACAGGTGTCTCCGATGGTACTTGTTGAGTTGGCATAGATCGAGATTAGGATTTGTCACTCCGATTGTCGAAGAGGTATCTCTGGGCCCTCTCGGTAATGCACATCACAATAAGCCTTGCAAGCAATGCAACTAATTAGTTAGTTGCGGGATGATGTATTACGGAACGAGTAAAGAGACTTGCCGGTAATGAGATTGAACTAGGTATTGAGATACCGACGATCGAATCTCGGGCAAGTAACATACCGATGACAAAGGGAACAATGTATGTTGTTATGCGGTTTGACCGATAAAGATCTTCGTAGAATATGTATGAGCCAATATGAGCATCCAGGTTCCGCTATTGGTTATTGACCAGAGACGTGTCTCGGTCATGTCTACATAGTTCTCGAACCCGTAGGGTCCGCACGCTTAACGTTCGGTGACGATCGTTAATATGAGTTTATATGTTTTGATGTACCGAAGGTAGTTCGGTGTCCCAGATATGATCACGGACATGACGAGGAATCTCGAAATGGTTGAGACATAAAGATCGATATATTGGATAACTATGTGTTAGAAATATGCCCTAGAGGCAATAATAAATTGGTTATTATTATATTTCCTTGTTCATGATAATCGTTTATTATCCATGCTAAAATTGTATTGATGGGAAACTCAGATACATGTGTGGATACATAGACAACACCATGTCCCTAGTAAGCCTCTAGTTGACTAGCTCGTTGATCAATAGATGGTTACGGTTTCCTGACCATAGACATTGGATGTCGTTGATAACGGGATCACATCATTAGGAGAATGATGTGATGGACAAGACCCAATCCTAAGCCTAGCACAAGATCGTGTAGTTCGTTTGCTAAGAGCTTTTCTAATGTCAAGTATCATTTCCTTAGACCATGAGATTGTGCAACTCCCGGATACCGTAGGAATGCTTTGGGTGTACCAAACGTCACAACGTAACTGGGTGGCTATAAAGGTGCACTACAGGTATCTCCAAAAGTGTCTGTTGGGTTGGCACGAATCGAGACTGGGATTTGTCACTCCATGTAAACGGAGAGGTATCTCTAGGCCCACTCGGTAGGACATCATCATAATGTGCACAATGTGACCAAGGAGTTGATCACGGGATGATGTGTTACGGAACGAGTAAAGAGACTTGCCGGTAACGAGATTGAACAAGGTATCGGGATACCGATGATCGAATCTCGGGCAAGTACTATACCGGTAGACAAAGGGAATTGTATACGGGATTGATTGAATCCTTGACATCGTGGTTCATCCGACGAGATCATCGTGGAACATGTGGGAGCCAACATGGGTATCCAGATCCCGCTGTTGGTTATTGGCCGGAGAACGTCTCGGTCATGTCTGCATGGTTCCCGAACCCGTAGGGTCTACACACTTAAGGTTCGATGATGCTAGGGTTATAGGGAATAGATATACGTGGTTACCGAATGTTGTTCGGAGTCCCGGATGAGATCCCGAACGTCACGAGGAGTTCCGGAATGGTCCGGAGGTAAAGATTTATATATGGGAAGTCCCGTTTTGGCCACCGGAAGAGTTTCAGGCGTCACCGGTAATGTACCGGGACCATCGGAGGGTTCCGGGGGTCCACCAGCCCCGGAGGGCCCTATGGGCTGTATGTGGAGAGGGACCAGCCCCTTAGTGGGCTGGGCGCCTTCCCTCCGAGGGCCCATGCGCCTGGGGGTTTGGGGGAACCCTAAGGGGAGGCGCCCCCTTGCCTTGGAGGGCAAGGCAACCCCCCTGGCCGCCGCCCCCTCCTCAGATTGGATCTGAGGGGGCCGGCCCCCTCTCCCTTGCCCCTATATATATGTGGGGGTGGGAGGGCAGCCGCACCCAAATTCTGGCGCAGCCCTTCCCCCTCTTCCATGTCCTCCTCCTCTCCCGCTGTGCTTGGCGAAGCCCTGCAGGATTGCCACGCTCCTCCATCACCACCACGTCGTCGTGCTGCTGCTGGACGGAGTCTTCCCCAACCTCTCCCTCTCTCCTTGCTGGATCAAGGCATGGGAGACGTCACCGGGCTGCACGTGTGTTGAACGCGGAGGCACCGTTCTTCGGTGCTTAGATCGGAATCAACCGCGATGTGAATCGCTACGAGTACGACTCCTTCATCCGCGTTCTTGCAACGCTTCCGCATCGCGATCTACAATGGTATGTAGATGCACTCCCCTTCCCCTCGTTGCTAGATTACTCCATAGATTGATCTTGGTGATGCGTAGAAAATTTTGAATTTCTGCTACGTTCCCCAATAGGGGTATCAGAGGTAGGTCTATGCGTAGTTTCTATGCACGAGTAGAACACAAAGTAGTTGTGGGCGTCGATTTTGTCAATTTACTTGCCGTTACTAGTCTTATCTTGATTCGGCGGCATCGTGGGATGAAGCGGCCCGGACCGACCTTACACGTACTCTTACGTGAGACAGGTTCCACCGACTGACATGCACTAGTTGCATAAGGTCGCTAGCGGGTGTCTGTCTCTCCCACTTTAGTCGGATCGGATTCGATGAAAAGGGTCCTTATGAAGGGTAAATAGAAATTGGCATATCACGTTGTGGCTTTTGCGTAGGTAAGAAACGTTCTTGCTAGAAACCCATAGTAGCCACGTAAAACATGCAACAACAATTAGAGGACGTCTAACTTGTTTTTGCAGGGTATGCTATGTGATGTGATATGGCCAAAAGGATGTGATGAATGATATATGTGATGTATGAGATTGATCATGTTCTTGTAATAGGAATCACGACTTGCATGTCGATGAGTACGACGGAGCCTTAGGAGTTGTCTTAATTTATTGTATGACCTGCGTGTCAATGAAAACGCCATGTAATTACTTTACTTTATTGCTAACTGTTAGCCATAGTAGTAGAAGTAATAGTTGGCGAGACAACTTCATGAAGACACAATGATGGAGATTATGATGATGGAGATCATGGTGTCATGCCGGTGACGAAGGTGATCATGCCGCGCCTCAAAGATGGAGATCAAAGGCGCAAGATGATATTGGCCATATCACGTCACTTTATGATTTGCATGTGATGTTTGCCATGTTTACATCTTATTTGCTTAGAACAACGGTAGCATAAATAAGATGATCCCTCACTAAAATTTCAAGAGACGTGTTCTCCCTAACTGTGCACCGTTGCGAAGGTTCGTTGTTTCGAAGCACCACGTGATGATCGGGTGTGATAGATTCTAACGTTCGAATACAACGGGTGTTGACGAGCGTAGCATGTACAGACATGGCCTCGGAACACATGCGAAACACTTAGGTTGACTTGACGAGCCTAGCATGTACAGACATGGCCTCGGAACACAAGAGATCGAAAGGTCGAACATGAGTCGTATAGTAGATGCGATCAACATGGAGATGTTCACCGATGATGACTAGTCCGTCTCACGTGATGATCGGACACGGCCTAGTTTGACTCGGATCATGTATCACTTAGATGACTAGAGCGATGTCTATCTGAGTGGGAGTTCATTAAATAATCAGATGAACTTAATTATCATGAACATAGTCAAAAGGTCTTTGCAAATTATGTCATAGCTTACGCTTTAGTTCTACTGTTTAAGATATGTTCCTAGAGAAAATTTAGTTGAAAGTTGATAGTAGCAATAATGCGGACTGGGTCCGTAAACTGAGGATTGTCCTCATCGTTGCACAGAAGGCTTATGTCCTTAATGCACCGCTCGGTGTGCTGAACCTCAGCGTCGTCTGTAGATGTTGCGAAACATCAGGCATACACGTTTTGATGACTACGCGATAGTTCAGTGCGTAATGCTAACGGTTTAGAATTGTGGCACCAAAGACGTTTTGAAACGTCACAGAACATATGAGATGTTTCGAAGACTGAAATTGGGATTTCAGACTAGTGCCCACGTCAAGAGGTATGAGACCCCTGACAAGTTTCTTAAGCCTGCAAACTAAGGGAGAAAAGCTCAATCGTTGAGCATGTGCTCAGATTGTCTGAGTACTACAATCACTTGAATCGAGTGGGAGTTAATCTTCCAGATGAGATAGTGATGGTTCTCCATAGTCACTGCCACCAAGCTATTAGAGCTTCGTGATGAACTATAACATATCAGGGATAGATATGATGATCCTTGAGCTATTCGCGATGTTTGACACCGCGAAAGTAGAAATAAAATAGGAGCATCAATTATTGATGGTTAGTAAAACCACTAGTTTCTAGAAGGGCAAGGGAAGAAGGGATACTTCATGAAACGGCAAATCATTTGCTGCTCTAGTGAAGAATCCCAAGGTTAAACCTAAACCCGAGACTAAGTGCTTCTGTAATGAGGGGAACGGTCACTGAAGCAGAACTACCCTAGATACTTGGTAGATGAGAAGGCAGGCAAGGTCGACAGAAGTATATTGGATATACATTATATGAATGTGTACTTTACTAGTACTCCTAGCAGCACCAGGGTATTAGATACCGGTTCGGTTGCTAAGTGTTAGTAACTCGAAATAAAAGCTGCGGAATAAACGGAAACTAGCTAAAGGTGAGATGACGATATGTGTTGGAAGTGTTTCCAAGGTTGATGTGATCAAGCATCGCATGCTCCCTCTACCATCGAGATTGGTGTTAAACCTAAATAATTGTTATTTGGTGTTTGCATTGAGCATAAACATGATTGGATTATGTTTATCGCAATACGGTTATTCATTTAAGGAGAATAATGGTTACTCTGTTTATTTGAATAATACCTTCAATGGTCTTGCACCTAAAATGAATCTCGATCGCAGTGATACACATGTTCGTGCCAAAAAAGATATAAAATAGTAATGATAGTACCACATACTTGTGGCACTGCCATTTGAGTCATATTGGTATAGAACGCATGAAGAAGCTCCATGTAGATGGATCTTTGGACTCACTCGTTTTTGAAAAGATTGAGACATGCGAACCATGTCTATTGGTATATATGCATGAAGAAACTCCATGCAGATGGATCGTTTGGACTCACTTGATTTTGAATCACTTGAGACATGCAAATCATACCACATGGGCAAGATGACTGAAAGGCCTCGTTTTCAGTAAGATGGAACAAGAGAGCAACTTGTTGGAAGTAATACATTTGATGTGTGCAGTCCAATGAGTGCTGAGGCACACAGTGGATATTGATATGTTCTTACTTCACAGATGATTTGAGTAGATGCTGAGAATATTTACTTGATGAAACACAAGTCTGAATTATTGAAAGGTTCAAGTAATTTCAGAGTGAAGTTGAAGATCATCATGACAAGAGGATAAAATGTCTATGATATGATCATAGAGATATCTGAGTTATGAGTTTGGCACACAATTAAGACATTGTGGAAAGTGTTTCATAATTAATACCGCCTGGAACACCACAATGTGGTGGTGTGTCCGAACATCATAACTGCACCCTATTGGACATGGTGCATACAATGATGTCTCTTTACCACTATCGTTTATGGGTTAGGCATTAGAGACAACCGCATTCACTTTAAATAGGGCACCACGCAATTCCGTTGAGACGACACCGTTTAAAGAAACCTAAGTTGTCGTTTCTTAAAAGTTTGGGGCTGCGATGCTTATGTGAAAAAGTTTCCGGCTGATAAGCTCGAACCCAAAGCGGATAAATGCATCTTCATAGAATACCCAAAACAGTTGGGTATACCTCCTGTTTCAGATCTGGAAGTAAACAGGTCCTTTCTCGAGAAAAAGTTTCTCTCGAAAGAATTGAGTGGGAGGATGGTGGAGACTTGATGAGGTTATTGAACCATGACTTCAACTAGTGTGTAGCAGGGCACAGGAAGTTGTTCCTGTGGCACCTACACCAATTGAAGTGGAAGCTTATGATAGTGATCATGAAACTTCAGATCAAGTCACTACCAAACCTCGTAGGACTACGAGGATGCGTACTACTTCGGAGTGGTACGTGATCCTGTCTTGGAAGTCATGTTGCTAGACAACAATGAACCTACGAGCTATGGAGAAGTGATGGTGGGCCCGGATTCCGACGAATGGCTCAAGGCCATGAAATCCGAGAGAGGATCCATGTATAAAAGCAAAGTATATACTTTGGAAGAAATACTTGATGGTCGTAAGGCTGTTGGGTGCAGATGGATTTTAAAAGGAAGACAGACAATGATGGTAAGTGTCACCATTAAGAAAGCTCGGCTTGTCGTTAAGATGTTTTCCGACAAGTTCAAGGAGTTGACTACGATGAGACTTTCTCACTCGTAGCGATGCTAAGAGTCTGTTGGAATTGTATTAGCAGTTACTGCATTATTTATGAAATCTTGAAGATAGGATATCAAAACATTGTTTCCTCGACGATTTTCTTGAGGAAAGGTTGTATGTGATACAACCAGAAGGTTTTTGTCAATCCTGAAAGATGCTAACAAGTATGCAATGCTCTAGCAATCCTTCTAAGGACTGGAGTAAGCATCTCGAAGTTGGAATGTACGCTTTGATGAGATGATCAAAGATTTTGGGTTTATACAAAGTTTATGAGAAACTTGTATTTCCAAAGAAGTGAGTGGGAGCACTATAGAATTTCTGATGAGTATATGTTGTTGACATATTGTTGATCAGAGATGATGTAGAATTTCTGGAAAGCATACAGGGTTATTTGAAAAGTGTTTTTAATGGAAAACCTGGATTAAGCTACTTGAACATTGAGCATCAAGATCTATAAGGATAGATCAAAAACCGCTTAATAGTACTTTCAAATGAATACATACCGTGACAAGTTTTTGAAGGAGTTCAAAATAGATCAGCAAAGAAGGAGTTCTTGGCTGTGTTACAAGGTGTGAGTAAGACTCAAGACCTGACCACAGCAGAAGAGAGAGAAAGGACGAAGGCCGTCCCCTATGCTTTAGACGTAGGCTCTACAGTATGCTATGCTGTGTACCGCACATGAAGTGTGCCTTGCCATGAGTTGGTCAAGGGGTACAATAGTGATCCGGGAATGGATCACATGACAGCGGTCGAACTTATCCTTAGTATCTAGTGGACTAAGGAATTTTCTCGATTATGGAGGTGAAAAGGAGTTCGTCGTAAAGGGTTACGTCGATGCCAACTTTGACACTAATCCGGATGACTCTGAGTAGTAAACCGGATTCGTATAGTAGAGTAGTTATTTGGAATAGCTCCAAGTAGCGCGTGGTAGCTGCATCTACAAGATGACATAGATATTCGTAAAGCACACACGGATCTGAAAGGTTCAGACTCGTTGACTAATAACCTCTCTCACAAGCGAGATATGAACAAACCCCATGGGTGTTGGATTCATTACAATCACATGGTGATGTGAACTAGATTATTGACTCTGGTAAACTCTTGGGCATTAATCACATGGCGATGTGAACTAGATTATTGACTCTAGTGCAAGTGGGAGACTGTTAGAAATATGCCCTAGAGGCAATAATAAATTGGTTATTATTATATTTCCTTGTTCATGATAATCGTTTATTATCCATGCTAAAATTGTATTGATAGGAAACTCAGATACATGTGTGGATACATAGACAACACCATGTCCCTAGTAAGCCTCTAGTTGACTAGCTCGTTGATCAATAGATGGTTACGGTTTCCTGACCATGGACATTGGATGTCATTGATAACGGGATCACATCATTAGGAGAATGATGTGATGGACAAGACCCAATCCTAAGCCTAGCACAAGATCGTGTAGTTCGTTTGCTAAGAGCTTTTCTAATGTCAAGTATCATTTCCTTAGACCATGAGATTGTGCAACTCTCGGATACCGTAGGAATGCTTTGGGTGTACCAAACGTCACAACGTAACTGGGTGGCTATAAAGGTGAACTACAGGTATCTCCGAAAGTGTCTGTTGGGTTGGCACGAATCGAGACTGGGATTTGTCACTCCATGTAAACGGAGAGGTATCTCTGGGCCCACTCGGTAGGACATCATCATAATGTGCACAATGTGACCAAGGAGTTGATCACGGGATGATGTGTTACGGAACGAGTAAAGAGACTTGCCGGTAACGAGATTGAACAAGGTATCGGGATACCGACGATCGAATCTCGGGCAAGTACTATACAGGTAGACAAAGGGAATTGTATACGGGATTGATTGAATCCTTGACATCGTGGTTCATCCGATGAGATCATCGTGGAACATGTGGGAGCCAACATGGGTATCCAGATCCCGCTGTTGGTTATTGGCCGGAGAACGTCTCGGTCATGTCTGCATGGTTCCCGAACCCGTAGGGTCTACACACTTAAGGTTCGATGACGCTAGGGTTATAGGGAATAGATATACGTGGTTACCGAATGTTTTTCGGAGTCCCAGATGAGATCCCGGACGTCACGAGGAGTTCTGGAATGGTCCGGAGGTAAAGATTTATATATGGGAAGTCCCGTTTTGGCCACCAGAAGAGTTTCGGGCGTCACCGGTAATGTACCGGGACCACCGGAGGGTTCCGGGGGTCCACCGGGAGGGGCCACCAGCCCCGGAGGGCCCTATGGGCTGTATGTGGAGAGGGACCAGCCCCTTAGTGGGCTGGGCGCCTTCCCTCCCAGGGCCCATGCGCCTGGGGGTTTGGGGGAACCCTAAGGGGAGGCGCCCCCCTTGCCTTGGGGGGGCAAGGCAACCCCCCTGGCCGCCGCCCCCTCCTCAGATTGGATCTGAGGGGGCCGGCCCCCCTCTCCCTTGCCCCTATATATATGTGGGGGTGGGAGGGCAGCTGCACCCAAGTTCTGGCGCAGCCCTTCCCCCTCTTCCATGTCCTCCTCCTCTCCCGCGGTGCTTGGCGAAGCCCTGCAGGACTGCCACGCTCCTCCATCACCACCACGCCGTCGTGCTGCTGCTGGACGGAGTCTTCCCCAACCTCTCCCTCTCTCCTTGCTGGATCAAGGCATGGGAGACGTCACCGGGCTGCACGTGTGTTGAACGCGGAGGCACCGTTCTTCGGTGCTTAGATCGGAATCAACCGCGATCTGAATCTCTACGAGTACGACTCCTTCATCCGCGTTCTTGCAACGCTTCCGCATTGCGATCTACAATGGTATGTAGATGCACTCCCCTTCCCCTCGCTGCTAGATTACTCCATAGATTGATCTTGGTGATGCATAGAAAATTTTGAATTTCTGCTACGTTCCCCAACAGTTTGGACTTCGGAAGGGTTCCGGGCAAGTTCGGACAAATACCGGAGTACCGGGGGGTTACCGGAACCCCCCGGGGAGTGTAATGGGCCTATTGGGCCTTAGTGGAGAAGAGGAGGGGCGGCCAGGGCAGGCCGCGCGCCCCCTCCCCCTCTAGTCCGAATTGGACAAGGAGGGGGGCGCCCCCCTTTCCTTCCCCCTCTCTCCTCCTTCCCTCTCTCGTACTCCTACTCTTGGAAGGGTTGGAGTCCTACTCCCGGTGGGAGTAGTACTCCCCTTGGGGCGTGCCTAGGAGGGCCGGCCCCTCCCCCTCCTCCACTCCTTTATATACGGGGGAGGGGGCACCCCATAGACACAAGTTGATCAGTTGATCTTTTAGCCGTGTGCGGTGCCCCCTTCCACCATAATCCACCTCGGTCATATCATAGCGGTGGTTAGGCGATGCCCTGCGTCGGTAGCATCATCATCACCGTCATCACGCCGTCATGCTGACGGTACTCTCCCGCGAAGCTCTACTGGATCGTGAGTTCGTGGGACGTCACCGAGCTGAACGTGTGCTGAACTCGGAGGTGCCGTTCGTTCGGTACTTGGATCGGTCGGATCGTGAAGACGTACGACTACATCAACCACGTTGTCATAACGCTTTCGCTTACGGTCTACGAGGGTACGTGGACGACACTCTCCCCTCTCGTTGCTATGCATCACCATGATCTTGCGTGTGCGTAGGATTTTTTTTGAAATTACTACATTCCCCAACAGTGGCATCCGAGCCAGGTTTATGCGTAGATGTTATATGCACGAGTAGAACACAAGTGAGTTGTGGGCGATACAAGTCATACTGCTTACCAGCATGTCATACTTTGATTCGGCGGTATTGTTGGATGAAGCGGCCCGGACCGACATTACGCGTAGGCTTATGCGAGACTGGTTATACCGACGTGCTTAGCACACAGGTGGCTGGCGGGTGTCAGTTTCTCCAACTTTAGTTGAATCGAGTGTGGCTACGCCCGGTCCTTGTGAAGGTTAAAACATCACATACTTGACAAAATATCGTTGTGGTTTTGATGCGTAGGTAAGAACGGTTCTTGCTCAGCCCGTAGCAGCCATGTAAAACTTGCAACAACAAAGTAGAGGATGTCTAACTTGTTTTTGCAGGGCATGTTGTGATGTGATATGGTCAAGACATGATGCTAAATTTTATTGTATGAGATGATCATGTTTTGTAACCGAGTTATCGGCAACTGGCAGGAGCCATATGGTTGTTGCTTTATTGTATGAAATGCAATCGCCATGTAATTGCTTTACTTTATCACTAAGCGGTAGCGATAGTCGTAAAAGCAATAGTTGGCGAGACGACAACGATACTACGATGGAGATCAAGGTGTCGCGCCGGTGACGATGGTGATCATGACGGTGCTTTGGAGATGGAGATCAAAGGCACAAGATGATGATGGCCATATCATATCACTTATATTGATTGCATGTGATGTTTATCCTTTATGCATCTTATTTTGCTTAGTACAACAATAGCATTATAAGATGATCCCTCACTAAATTTCAAGGTATAAGTGTTCTCCCTGAGTATGCACTGTTGCGACAGTTCTTCATGCTGAGACACCACGTGATGATCGGGTGTGATAAGCTCTACATTCACATACAATGGGTGCAAGCCAGTTTTGCACACGCAGAATACTCGGGTTAAACTTGACGAGCCTAGCATATGCAGATATGGCCTCGGAACACTGAGACCGAAAGGTCGAGCGTGAATCATATAGTAGATATGATCAACATAGTGATGTTCACCATTGAAAACTACTCCATCTCACGTGATGATCGGACATGGTTTAGTTGATATAGATCACGTGATCACTTAGATGATTAGAGGGATGTCTATCTAAGTGGGAGTTCTTAAGTAATATGATTAATTGAACTTTAATTTATCATGAACTTAGTCTTGGTAGTATTAGCATATCTATGTTGTAGATCAATAGCTCGCGTTTAGCTCCCCTATTTTATTTTTGATATGTTCCTAGAGAAAACTAAGTTGAAAGATGTTAGTAGCAATGATGCGGATTGGACCCGTGATCTGAGGATTATCCTCATTGCTGCACAGAAGAAATATGTCCTTGATGCACCGCTAGGTGACAGACCGATTGCAGGAACAGATGCAGACGTTATGAACGTTTGGCAAGCTCGATATGATGACTACTTGATAGTTTAGTGCACCATGCTTTACGGCTTAGAATCGGGGTTTCAAAGATGTTTTGAACGCCACAGAGCATATGAGATGTTCCAAGAGTTGAAATTAGTATTTCAGACTCATGCCCATGTCGAAAGGTATGAGACCTTTGACAAGCACTTTGCCTACAAGATGGAGGAGAATTGCTCAGCTAGTGAGCATGTGCTCAGAATGTCTGAGTACTACAATCACTTGAATCAAGTGGGAGTTAATCTTCCAGATAAGATAGTGATTGACAGAGTTCTCTAGTCACTATCACCAAGTTACTAGAACTTCGTGATGAACTATAATATGCAAGGGATAACGGAAACGATTCCCAAGCTCTTCATGATGCTGAAATCGATGAAGGTAGAAATCAAGAAAAGCATCAAGTGTTGATGGTTGACAAGACCACTAGTTTCAAGAAAAGGGCAAAGGGAAGAAGGGGAAGTTCAAGAAGAATGGCAAGCAAGTTGCTGCTTAAGTGAAGAAGCCCAAGTCTGGACCTAAGCCTAAGACTAAGTGCTTCTACTGCAAAGGGACTGGTCATTGGAAGCAGAACTGCCCCAAGTATTTGGCGGATAAGAAGGATGGCAAAGTGAACAAAGGTATATTTGATATACATGTTATTGATGTGTACTTAAATAGTGTTTATAGCAACCCCTCAGTATTTGATACTAGTTCAGTTGCTAAGATTAGTAACTCGAAACGGGAGTTGCGGAATGAACAAAGACTAGTTAAGGGTGAAGTGACGATGTGTGTTGGAAGTGGTTCCAAGATTGATATGATCATCATTTCACACTCCCTATACTTTCGGGATTAGTGTTGAACCTAAATAAATGTTATTTGGTGTTTGCGTTAAGCATTAATATGATTTGATCATGTTTATTGCAATACAGTTATTCATTTAAAGTCAGAGAATAATTGTTGTTCTGATTACATGAATAAAACCTTCAATGGTCATACACCCAAGGTCAATGGTTTATTGAATCTCGATCGTAGTGATACACATATTCATAATATTGAAGCCAAAAGATGCAAAGTTAATAATGATAGTGCAACTTATTTATGGCACTGCCGTTTAGGTCATATTGGTGTAAAGCGCATGAAGAAAATCCATGTAGATGGACTTTTGGAATCACTTGATTATGAATCAGTTGATGCTTGCGAACCATGCCTCATGGGCAAGATGACTAAGACTCCGTTCTCCGGAACAATGGAGCGAGCAATAGACTTGTTGGATATAATACATACTAATGTATGCAGTCCGATGAGTGTTGAGGCTCGCGGCAGGTATCGTTATTTTCTGACCTTCATAGATGATTTGAGCAGATATGGGTATATCTACTTGATGAAACATAAATCTGAAACATTTGAAAAGTTCAAATAATTTCAGAGTGAAGTGGAAAATCATCGTAACAAGAAAATAAAGTTTCTACGATCTGATCATGGAGGAGAATATTTGAGTTACGAGTTTGGTCTTCATTTAAAACAATGTGGAATAGTTTCACAACTCACGCCACCTAGAACACCACAGCGTAATGGTGTGTCCGAACATCGTAACCGTACTTTATTAGATATGGTGCAATCTATGATGTCTCTTATCGATTTACCACTATCGTTTTTGGGTTATGCATTAGAGACAACTGCATTCACGTTAAATAGGGCACCATCTAAATCCGTTGAGACGACACCATATGAACTATGGTTTGGCAAAAAACCAAAGTTGTCATTTCTTAAAGTTTAGGGTTGCGATGCTTATGTGAAAAAGTTTCATCCTGATAAGCTCAAACCCAAATCGGAGAAATGTGTCTTCATAGGATACCCAAAGGAGACAGTGAAGGGGATCGTTGCAGAAATTAAAAAATTTCTACGCATCACCAAGATCAATCTATGGAGTCATCTAGCAACGAGAGAGGAGTGCATCTACATACCCTTGTAGATCGCGAGCGGAAGCGTTCAAGTGAACGGGGTTGATGGAGTCGTACTCGTTGTGATCCAAATCACCGATGACCGAGCGCCGAACGGACGGCACCTCCGCGTTCAACACACGTACGGAGCAGCGACGTCTCCTCCTTCTTGATCCAGCAAGGGGGAAGGAGAGGTTGATGGAGATCCAGCAGCACGACGGCGTGGTGGTGGATGTAGCGGGATCCCGACAGGGCTTCGCCAAGCGCTGCGGGAGGAGGGAGATGTGTCACGGGAGGGAGAGGGAGGCGCCAGGGCTTGGGTGCTGCTGCCCTCCCTCCCCCCCTCTATATATAGGGTCCCCTGGGGGGGCGCCGGCCCTAGGAGATGCAATCTCCAAGGGGGGGCGGCGGCCAAGGGGGTGGCTTGCGCCCCAAGCCAAGTGGGGCGCCCCCCACCCCTAGGGTTTCCAACCCTAGGCGTAGGGGGAGGCCCAAGGGGGGCGCACCAGCCCACCAGGGGCTGGTTCCCCTCCCACTTCAGCCCATGTGGCCCTCCGGGATAGGTGGCCCCACCCGGTGGACCCCCGGGACCCTTCCGGTGGTCCCGGTACAATACCAGTGACCCCCGAAACTTTCCCGGTGGCCGAAACTGGACTTCCTATATATAATTCTTCACCTCCGGACCATTCCGGAACTCCTCGTGACGTCCAGGATCTTATCCGGGACTCCGAACAACTTTCGGGTTACCGCATACTAGTATCTCTACAACCCTAGCGTCACCGAACCTTAAGTGTGTAGACCCTACGGGTTCGGGAGACATGCAGACATGACCGAGACGACTCTCCGGTCAATAATCAACAGCGGGATCTGGATACCCATGTTGGCTCCCACATGTTCCACGATGATCTCATCGGATGAACCATGATGTCGAGGATTCAACCAATCCCGTATACAATTCCCTTTGTCAATCGGTACGTTACTTGCCCGAGATTCGATCGTCGGTATCCCAATACCTTTTTCAATCTCGTTACCGGCAAGTCACTTTACTCGTACCGTAATGCATGATCCCGTGACCAAACACTTGGACACATTGAGCTCATTATGATGATGCATTACCGAGTGGGCCCAGAGATACCTCTCCGTCATACGGAGTGACAAATCCCAGTCTCGATTCGTGCCAACCCAACAGACACTTTCGGAGATACCCGTAGTGCACCTTTATAGCCACCCAGTTACGTTGTGACGTTTGGCACACCCAAAGCACTCCTATGGTATCTGGGAGTTGCACAATCTCATGGTCTAAGGAAATGATACTTGACATTTGGAAAAGTTCTAGCAAACGAACTACACGATCTTTGTGCTATGCTTAGGATTGGGTCTTGTCCATCACATCATTCTCCTAATGATGTGATCCCGTTATCAATGACATCCAGTGTCCATAGTCAGGAAACCATGACTATCTGTTGATCAACGAGCTAGTCAACTAGAGGCTCACTAGGGACATGTTGTGGTCTATGTATTCACACATGTATTACGATTTCGGGATAACACAATTATAGCATGAACAATAGACAATTATCATGAACAAGGAAATATAATAATAACCATTTTATTATTGCCTCTAGGGCATATTTCCAACAGTCTCCCACTTGCACTAGAGTCAATAATCTAGTTACATTGTGATGAATCGAACACCCATAGAGTTATGGTGTTGATCATGTTTTGCTCTAGGGAGAGGTTTAGTCAACGGATCTGCTACATTCAGGTCCGTATGTACTTTACAAATATCTATGTCTCCATTTTGAACACTTTCACGAATGGAGTTGAAGCAACGCTTGATATGCCTGGTCTTCCTGTGAAACCTGGGCTCCTTGGCAAGGGAAATAGCTCCAGTGTTGTCACAGAAGAGAGTCATCGGGCCCGACGCATTGGGAATAACTCCTAGGTCGGTAATGAACTCCTTCACCCAGATTGCTTCTTGTGCTGCCTCTGAGGCCGCCATGTATTCTGCTTCACACGTAGATCCCACCACAACGCTTTGCTTGCAACTGCACTAGCTTACTGCCCCACCATTCAAAATATACACGTATCCGGTTTGTGACATAGAGTCATCCAGATCTGTGTCGAAGCTAGCATCGACGTAACCCTTTACGACGAGCTCTTCGTCACCTCCATAAACGAGAAACATATCCTTAGTCCTCTTCAGGTACTTCAGGATATTCTTGACCGCTCCAGTGTTCCATGCCGGGATTACTTTGGTACCTTCCTACCAAACTTACGGCAAGGTTTACATCAAGTCTGGTACACAGCATGGCATACATAATAGACCCTATGGCTGAGGCATAGGGGATGACACTCATCTTTTCTCTATCTTCTGCCGTGGTCGGGCATTGAGCCGTGCTCAATTGCACACCTTGCAATACAGGCAAGAACCCCTTCTTGGACTGATCCATATTGAAATTCTTCAATATCTTGTCAAGGTACGTACTTTGTGAAAGACCAATGAGGCGTCTTGATCTATCTCTATAGATCTTGATGCCTAATATATAAGCAGCTTCTCCAAGGTCCTTCATTGAAAAACACTTGTTCAAGTAGGCCTTTATGCTTCCCAAGAATTCTATATCATTTCCCATCAACAGTATGTCATCCACATATAATATGAGAAATGCTACAGAGCTCCCACTCACTTTCTTGTAAACACAGGCTTCTCCATAAGTCTGTGTAAACCCAAACGCTTTGATCATCTCATCAAATCGAATGTTCCAACTCCGAGATGCTTGCACCAGCCCATAGATGGAGCGCTGGAGCTTGCATACCTTGTTAGCATTTTAGGATCGACAAAACCTTCTGGCTGCATCATATACAATTCTTCCTTAAGAAAGCCGTTAAGGAATGCCGTTTTGACGTCCATTTGCCATATCTCATAATCATAGAATGCGGCAATTGCTAACATGATTCGGACGGACCTTAGCTTCGCTACGGGTGAGAAAGTCTCATCGTAGTCAACCCCTTGAACTTGTCGATAACCCTTAGCGACAAGTCGAGCCTTATAGATGGTCACATTACCATCCGCGTCTGTCTTCTTCTTAAAGATCCATTTATTTTCTATGGCTCGCCGATCATCGGGCAAGTCAGTCAAAGTCCATACTTCGTTTTCATACATGGATCCTATCTCGGATTGCATGGCTTCAAGCCATTTGTTGGAATCCGGGCCCGCCATCGCTTCTTCATAGTTCGAAGGTTCACCGTTGTCTAACAACATGATTTCCATGACAGGGTTGCCGTACCACTCTGGTGCGGAACGTGTCCTTGTGGACCTACGAAGTTCAGCAGTAACTTGATCTGAAGCTTCATGATCATCATCATTAACTTCCTCCCCAGTCGGTGCAGGCACCACACGAACATCTTCCCGCGCTGTGCTACTTTCCGGTTCGGAAGGGGTGACTATCACCTCATCAAGTTCCACTTTCCTCCCACTCACTTCTTTCGAGAGAAACTCTTTCTCCAGAAAGGACCCATTCTTGGCAACAAAGATCTTGCCTTCGGATCTGAGGTAGAAGGTATACCCAATGGTTTCCTTAGGGTATCCTATGAAGACGCATTTTTCCGACTTGGGTTCGAGCTTTTCAGGTTGAAGTTTCTTGACATAAGCATCGCATCCCCAAACTTTTAGAAACGACAGCTTAGGTTTCTTCCCAAACCATAATTCATACGGTGTCGTCTCAACGGATTTCGACGGAGCCCTATTTAAAGTGAATGCGGCAGTCTCTAAAGCATAGCCCCAAAATGAGAGCGGTAGATCGGTAAGAGACATCATAGATCGCACCATATCCAATAGAGTGCGATTACGACGTTCGGACACACCATTTCGCTGAGGTGTTCCAGGCGGCGTGAGTTGTGAAACTATTCCACATTTCCTTAAGTGTGTGCCAAATTCGTGACTCAAATATTCCCCCCCACGATCTGATCGTAAGAATTTTATTTTCCTGTCACGTTGATTCTCAACCTCCCTCTGAAATTCCTTGAACTTTTCAAAGGTCTCAGACTTGTGTTTCATTAGGTAGACATACCGATATCTACTCAAGTCATCAGTGAGAGTGAGAACATAACGATAGCCTCCGTGAGCCTCAACACTCATTGGACCGCACACATCAGTATGTATGATTTCTAATAAGTTGGTTGCTCGCTCCATTGTTCCGGAGAACGGAGTCTTGGTCATTTTGCCCATGAGGCATGGTTCACATGTGTCAAATGATTCATAATCGAGAGACTCTAAAAGTCCATCAGCATGGAGCTTCTTCATGTGCTTGACACCAATGTGACCAAGGCGGCAGTGCCACAAGTATGTGGGACTATCGTTATCAACTTTACATCTTTTGGTATTCACACTATGAATATGTGTAACATCACATTCGAGATTCATTAAGAATAAACCATTGACCAGCGGGGCATGACCATAAAACATATCTCTCATATAAATAGAACAACCATTATTCTCGGATTTAAATGAGTAGTCGTCTCGCATTAAACGAGATCCAGATACAATGTTCATGCTCAAAGCTGGCACTAAATAACAATTATTGAGGTTTAAAACTAATCCCGTAGGTAAATGTAGAGGTAGCATGACGACGGCGATCACATCGACCTTGGAACCATTCCCGACGCGCATCGTCACCTCGTCCTTTGCCAGTCTCCGTTTATTCCGCAGCTCCTGCTTTGAGTTACAAATATGAGCAACCGCACCGGTAGCAAATACCCAGGAGCTACTACGAGTGCTGGTAAGGTACACATCAATAACATGTATATCACATATACCTTTGGTGTTGCCGGCCTTCTTGTCCGCTAAGTACTTGGGGCAGTTCCGCTTCCAGTGACCACTTCCCTTGCAATAAAAGCACTCAGTCTCAGGCTTGGGTCCATTCTTTGGCTTCTTCCCGGCAACTGGCTTACCGGGCGCGGCAACTCCCTTGCCGTCCTTCTTGAAGTTCTTCTTACCCTTGCCTTTCTTGAACTTAGTGGTTTTATTCACCATCAACACTTGATGTTCCTTTTTGATCTCCACCTCCGCTGATTTCAGCATTGAATATACCTCAGGAATGGTCTTTTCCATCCCCTGCATATTGAAGTTCATCACAAAGCTCTTGTAGCTCGGTGGAAGCGACTGAAGGATTCTGTCAATGACCGCGTCATCCGGGAAATTAACTCCCAGCTGAGACAAGCGGTTGTGTAACCCAGACATTATGAGTATGTGCTCACTGACAGAACTATTTTCCTCCATCTTACAACTGAAGAACTTGTCGGAGACTTCATATCTCTCGACCCGGGCGTGAGCTTGGAAAACCATTTTCAGCTCTTCGAACATCTCATATGCTCTGTGTTGCTCAAAATGCTTTTGGAGCCCCGGTTCTAAGCTGTAAAGCATGCCGCACTGAACGAGGGAGTAATCATCAGCACGCTGCTGCCAAGCGTTCATAACTTCTTGGTTCTCTGGGATGGGTGCTTCACCTAGCGGTGCTTCTAGGACATAACCTTTCTTGGCAGCTACGAGGATGATCCTCAGGTTCCGGACCCAGTCCGTATAGTTGCTGCCATCATCTTTCAGCTTGGTTTTCTCTAGGAACGCGTTGAAGTTGAGGGCAACATTAGCGTGAGCCATTTGATCTACAAGACATATTGTAAAGATTTTAGACTAAGTTCATGATAATTAAGTTCATCTAATCAAATTATTCAATGAACTCCCACTCAGATAGACATCCCTCTAGTCATCTAAGTGAAACATGATCCGAGTCAACTAGGCCGTGTCCGATCATCACGTGAGACGGACTAGTCAACATCGGTGAACATCTTCATGTTGATCGTATCTTCTATACGACTCATGCTCGACCTTTCGGTCTTCCGTGTTCCGAGGCCATTTCTGTACATGCTAGGCTCGTCAAGTCAACCTAAGTGTATTGCGTGTGTAAATCTGGCTTACACCCATTGTATTTGAACGTTAGAATCTATCACACCCGATCATCACGTGGTGCTTCGAAACAACGAACCTTCGCAACGGTGCACAGTTAGGGGGAACAATTTCTTGAAATTATTGCGAGGGATCATCTTATTTAAGCTACCGTCGTTCTAAGCAAATAAGATGTAAAACATGATAAACATCACATGCAATCAAATAGTGACATGATATGGCCAATATCATTTTGCTCCTTTGATCTCCATCTTCGGGCGCCATGATCATCTTCGTCACCGGCATGACACCATGATCTCCATCATCGTGTCTTCATGAAGTTGTCATGCCAACGATTACTTCTACTTCTATGGCTAGCGTGTTTAGCAATAAAGTAAAGTAATTTACATGGCGTTATTCAGTGACACGCAGGTCATACAAAAAATAAAGACAACTCCTATGGCACCTGCCGGTTGTCATACTCATCGACATGCAAGTTGTGATTCCTATTACAAGAACATGATCAATCTCATACATCACATATATTTCATTCATCACATCCTTTTGGCCATATCACATCACAAGGCATATGCTGCAAAAACAAGTTAGACGTCCTCTAATTGTTGTTGCAAGTTTTTACGTGGCTGCTATAGGTTTCTTAGCAAGAACGTTTCTTACCTACGCCAAAACCACAACGTGATATGCCAATTTCTATTTACCCTTCATAAGGACCCTTTTCATCGAATCCGTTCCGACTAAAGTGGGAGAGACAGACACCCGCTAGCCACCTTATGCAACTAGTGCATGTCAGTCGGTGGAACCTGTCTCACGTAAGCGTACGTGTAAGGTCGGTCCGGGCCGCTTCATCCCACGATGTCGCCGAAACAAGATAAGACTAGTAGTGGCAAGAAAATTGACAACATCTACGCCCACAACAAGTTTGTGTTCTACTCGTGCATAGAAACTACGCATAGACCTAGCTCATGATGCCACTGAAGGGGATCGTTGCAGAAATTAAAAAAATTCTATGCATCACCAAGATCAATCTATGGAGTCATCTAGCAACGAGAGAGGAGTGCATCTACATACCCTTGTAGATCACGAGCGGAAGCGTTCAAGTGAACGGGGTTGATGGAGTCGTACTCGTCGTGATCCAAATCACCGATGGCCGAGCGTCGGACGGACGGCACCTCCGTGTTCAACACACGTACGGAGCAGCGACGTCTCCTCCTTCTTGATCCAGCAAGGGGGAAGGAGAGGTTGATGGAGATCTAGCAGCACGACGGCGTGGTGGTGGAAGTAGCGGGATTCCGACAGGGCTTCGCCAAGCGCTGCGGGAGGAGGGAGATGTGTCACGGGAGGGAGAGGGAGGCGCCAGGGCTTGGGTGTTGCTGCCCTCCCTCCCCCCTCTATATATAGGGTCCCCTGGGGGGCGCCAGCCCTAGGAGATGCAATCTCCAAGGGGAAGCGGCGGCCAAGGGGGTGGCTTGCCCCCCCAAGCCAAGTGGGGCGCCCCCCACCCCTAGGGTTTCCAACCCTAGGCGCAGGGGGAGGCCCAAGGGGGGCGCACCAGCCCACCAGGGGCTGGTTCCCCTCCCACTTCAGCCCACGTGGCCCTCCGGGATAGGTGGCCCCACCCGGTGGACCCCCGGGACCCTTCCGGTGGTCCCGGTACAATACCAGTGACCCCCGAAACTTTCCCGGTGGCCGAAACTGGACTTCCTATATATAATTCTTCACCTCCGGACCATTCCGGAACTCCTCGTGATGTCCGGGATCTCATCCGGGACTCCGAACAACTTTCGGGTTACCGCATACTAGTATCTCTACAACCCTAGCGTCACCGAACCTTAAGTGTGTAGACCCTACGGGTTCGGGAGACATGCAGACATGACCGAGACGACTCTCCGGTCAATAACCAACAGCGGGATCTGGATACCCATGTTGGCTCCCACATGTTCCACGATGATCTCATCGGATGAACCACGATGTCGAGGATTCAATCAATCCCGTATACAATTCCCTTTGTCAATCGGTACGTTACTTGCCCGAGATTCGATCGTCGGTATCCCAATACCTTGTTCAATCTCGTTACCGGCAAGTCACTTTACTCGTACCGTAATGCATGATCCCGTGACCAAACACTTGGACACATTGAGCTCATTATGATGATGCATTACCGAGTGGGCCCAGAGATACCTCTCCGTCATACGGAGTGACAAATCCCAGTCTCGATTCGTGCCAACCCAACAGACACTTTCGGAGATACCCGTAGTGCACCTTTATAGGTGCCCAGTTACGTTGTGACGTTTGGCACACCCAAAGCACTCCTATGGTATCCGGGAGTTGCACAATCTCATGGTCTAAGGAAATGATACTTGACATTTGGAAATGCTCTAGCAAACGAACTACACGATCTTTGTGCTATTCTTAGGATTGGGTCTTGTCCATCACATCATTCTCCTAATGATGTGATCCCGTTATCAATGACATCCAATGTCCATAGTCAGGAAACCATGACTATCTGTTGATCAACGAGCTAGTCAACTAGAGGCTCACTAGGGACATGTTGTGGTCTATGTATTCACACATGTATTACGATTTCGGGATAACACAATTATAGCATGAACAATAGACAATTATCATGAACAAGGAAATATAATAATAACCATTTTATTATTGCCTCTAGGGCATATTTCCAACAGATAGTTGGGTACACCTTCTATCACAGATCCGAAGGCAAGACATTCGTTGCTAAGAATGGATCCTTTCTAGAGAAGGAGTTTCTCTCGAAAGAAGTGAGTGGGAGGAAAGTAGAACTTGATGAGGTAACTGTACCTGCTCCCTTATTGGAAAGTAGTTCATCACAGAAATCTGTTCCTGTGACTCCTACACCAATTAGTGAGGAAGATAATGATGATGATCATGTAACTTCAGATCAAGTTACTACCGAACCTCGTAGGTCAACCAGAGTGACATCCGCACCAGAGTGGTACGGTAATCCTGTTCTGGAGGTCATGTTACTTGACCATGACAAACCTACGAACTATGAGGAAGCGATGATGAGCCCAGATTCCGCGAAATGGCTTGAGGCCATGAAATCTGAGATGGGATCCATGTATGAGAACAAAGTGTGGACTTTGGTTTTCTTGCCCGATGATTGGCAAGCCATAGAAAATAAATGGATCTTCAAGAGGAAGATGGACGCTGATAGTAGTGTTACTATCTACAAAGCTAGACTTGTCGAAAAAGGTTTTTGACAAAGTTCAAGGTGTTGACTACGATGAGATTTTCTCACTCGTAGCGATGCTTAAGTCTGTCCGAATCATGTTAGCAAATTGCCACATTTTATGAAATCTGGCAAATGGATGTCAAAACTACATTCCTTAATGGATTTCTTAAAGAAGAGTCGTATATGATGCAACCAGAAGGTTTTGTCGATCCTAAAGGTGCTAACAAAATGTGCAAGCTCCAGCGATCCATCTATGGACTGGTGCAAGCATCTCGGAGTTGGAATATACGCTTTGATGAGTTGATCAAAGCATATAGTTTTATACAGACTTTCGGTGAAGCCTGTATTTACAAGAAAGTGAGTGGGAGCACTACAACATTTCTGATAAGTATATGTGAATGACATATTGTTGATCGGAAATAATGTAGAATTTTCTGGAAAGCATAAAGGAGTTTTTGAAAGGAGTTTTTCAAAGAGAGACCTCGGTGAAGCTGCTTACATATTGAGCATCAAGATCTATAGAGATAGATCAAGACGCTTGATAAGTTTTTTCAGTGAGTACATACCTTGACAAGATTTTGAAGTAGTTCAAAATGGAACAGTCAAAGAAAGAGTTCTTGCCTGTGTTACAAGGTGTGAAATTGAGTAAGACTCAAAGCCCGACCACGACAGAAGATAGAAAGAGAATGAAAGTCATTCCCTATGCCTCAGCCATAGGTTCTATAAAGTATGCCATGATGTGTACCAGATCTATTGTATACCCTACACTGAGTTTGGCAAGGGAGTACAATAGTGATCTAGGAGTAGATCACTGGACAGCGGTCAAAATTATCCTTAGTGGAATAAGGATATGTTTCTCTATTATGGAGGTGACAAAAGGTTCGTCGTAAAGGGTTACGTCGATGCAAGTTTTGACACTGATCCAGATGAATCTAAGTTTCAATCTGGATACATATTGAAAGTGGGAGCAATTAGCTAGAGTAGCTCCGTGCAGCGCATTGTTGACATAGAAATTTGCAAAATACATACGGATCTGAATATGGCAGACTCGTTGACTAAACTTCTCTCACAAGCAAAACATGATCACACCTTAGTACTCTTTGGATGTTAATCACATGGCGATGTGAACTAGATTACTGACTCTAGTAAACCCTTTGAGTGTTGGCCACATGGCGATGTGAACTATGGATATTAATCACATAGTGATGTGAACTATTGGTGTTAAACCACATGGCGATGTGAACTAGATTATTGACTCTAGTGCAAGTGGGAGACTAAAGAAATATGCCCTAGAGGCAATAATAAATTTGTTATTTATATTTCCTTATATCATGATAAATGTTTATTATTCATGCTAGAATTGTATTAACCGGAAACTTAGTACATGTGTGAATACATAGACAAACAGAGTGTCACTAGTATGCCTCTACTTGACTAGCTCGTTGAATCAAAGATGGTTAAGTTTCCTAGCCATAGACATGAGTTGTCATTTGATTAACGGGATCACATGATTAGAGAATGATGTGATTGACTTGACCCATTCCGTTAGCTTAGCATTCGATCGTTTAGTGTATTGCTATTGCTTTCTTCATGACTTATACATGTTCCTATGACTATGAGATTATGCAACTCCCGAATACCGGAGGAACACTTTGTGTGCAACCAAACGTCACAACGTAACTGGGTGATTATAAAGGTGCTCTATAGGTGTCTCCGATGGTACTTGTTAAGTTGGCATAGATCGAGATTAGGATTTGTCACTCCGATTGTCGGAGAGGTATCTCTGGGCCCTCTCGGTAATGCACATCACAATAAGCCTTGCAAGCAATGCAACTAATGAGTTATTTGCGGGATGATGTATTACGGAACGAGTAAAGAGACTTGCCGGTAACGATATTGAACTAGGTATTGAGATACCGACGATCGAATCTCGGGCAAGTAACATATCGATGACAAAGGGAACAACATATGTTGTTATGCGGTTTGACCGATAAAGATCTTCGTAGAATATGTAGGAGCCAATATGAGGATCCAGGTTCCGCTATTGGTTATTGACCGGAGACGTGTCTCGGTCATGTCTACATAGTTCTCGAACCCGTAGGGTCCACACGCTTAACGTTCGGTGACGATCGGTAATATGAATTTTTGTGTTTTGATGTACCAAAGGTAGTTCGGAGTCCCGGATATGATCATGGACATGACGAGGAGTCTCTAAATGGTCGAGACATAAAGATCGATATATTGGATGACTATGTTTGGACTTCGGAAGGGTTCCGGGCAAGTTCGGACAAATACCGGAGTACCGGGGGGTTACCGGAACCCCCCGGGGAGTGTAATGGGCCTATTGGGCCTTAGTGGAGAAGAGGAGGGGCGGCCAGGGCAGGCAGCGCGCCCCCTCCCCCTCTAGTCCGAATTGGACAAGGAGGGGGCGGCGCCCCCCTTTCCTTCCCCTCTCTCCTCCTTCCCTCTCTCTTACTCCTACTCTTGGAAGGGTAGGAGTCCTACTCCCCCTACTCCCGGTGGGAGTAGGACTCCCCCTAGGGCGCGCCTAGGAGGGCCGGCCCCTCCCCCTCCTCCACTCCTTTATATACGGGGGAGGGGGCACCCCATAGACACAAGTTGACCAGTTGATCTTTTAGCCGTGTGCGGTGCCCCCCTCCACCATAATCCACCTCGGTCATATCGTAGCGGTGCTTAGGCGAAGCCCTGCGTCGGTAGCATCATCATCACTGTTATCACACCATCGTGCTGACGGAACACTCCCGCGAAGCTCTGCTGGATCGTGAGTTCGTGGGACGTCACCGAGCTGAACGTGTGCTGAACTCGGAGGTGCCGTGCGTTCGGTACTTGGATCGGTCGGATCATGAAGACGTACGACTACATCAACCGCGTTTTCATAACGCTTCCGCTCACGGTCTACGAGGGTACATGGACGGCACTCTCCCCTCTCGTTGCTATGCATCACCATGATCTTGCGTGTGCGTAGGAATTTTTTTGAAATTACTACATTCCCCAACAGTAGCAACTTGGAACTTGCAACATATGAAATCCAATGATGCCCTTTTCTCATTGCACAAGTTGGCCAAAGTCTTTCAAGTGTGGGAAGGAAAAATGTGAAAACAAAAACACAAACGAAAAGGTAGGAAATGCGAAAAATATGTACATTGGCCTATCATCTCAAGGCATATAAGATTAGGAGGCACTCATGTTTCCATAGATGAAACATTAAATGGACTAAGAAAAGGAAGATCAACTAAGATCAAGGAGATGAGAAGAACAAACATACAGATTGGCATGCTTTCCGTTCTTCCTTATCATGTTGCTTGGATCACGTCTTAGGCCTATATAACGAATACTCATTCCCGTAGACTACACACTTTCACTTCACAATGTTGGAAACCATCACCCTTACTATTAATGCAAAATTAACCCGAGCCGCCATCTATATGTTTGCTGCATCGTCGCCCCACACTCCTAACGTGTGATATGTGTTGCCGTCCCCATACCCTTCTCGATTCACTCCTAGCCCTTGTGTTGCGCCACTACCCTGCCCTTCTCGACACACTTTTAGTACTGGAGATGCGGTATCGTTGGCTAGCACCCCGACACACTGCTCCCCTTCCAAGGCCCCTCAACACTGACATGTAAGGTTTAGGCGGAGTGCCCGGGGCCGTAGCCTGGGCTAGGAAAAAAATTAGCGCCAAGTATATAGGTTTTAGTTTCGGCCCGGACCTAGCCCATGCTACAACCTTCCGAGGAAACAAGGTCTTACACTAAGACTAAGTCATACATGACACTCAATCCGCAAAAGATATATATCGCTCTATGCGAGCGTTATTGCATCGATCACCAATAGGTGCGCCAAGCAGGTTAGCCCACTAAGCGCTAATGTTCCCAGCGGTTTACGGGACACGTTTGGTAAACTGCACCTTTTTTGCCTCTTTGCATATGCCGCTCACCTGGGATAGTCTAAGCAAATGCAGGTTGAAAACCATGTTGCGCACATGGTTTGTAGCCTACATTGCACCAGTGAGCAGATGATGTATACTGTTTGCTCGCCTGCATTTGTGTTTTCAGGGGTGAGCAGATGCAAACCATGGTTGTTTGGTTGCGTGAACTTACCACCTAAATGCACCACACTTCACATCAATACACCACATATCAACATGAACACAATTAATAGTAGTCCTACACATTACCAGGCAATTAGCAGGGCGCACTACAACTAGAATTGAAGTTTTAAGACATCAGGCGCATCCCATGTCCCTGCAAAACTTCAGGGTGTTGATCTCTGCGCAAAATATATAGTTCACCAGAAACACAATGAACAATTCAGATAACACGACGCATGACATGCAGCGGGACTAGAGCGTACGAGCCTGACCACCTTGACAGTAGTGCTTGGCGCACCTGACCCGACATATGGTTGAGGTGTTGGTACTGTAGAACTCAACCTTGAAGCTGATACTCGATAGCTTCAAGACGGGCAGGTCTCCGAAGATGATCTAGTGCTTCTTGCAAAAGTAGTCCCAGCCCCTCGCCCAACACCATCTCCTCCTATAAGTCTATAACATCTACACCTGAACCCAGAACTCACACACTTGTTTTGCATAAAGCTTGACAATGCGATGACGAGCCACTTCTTCATCCCGACCAAGAGGCCTTGGGGATGATGAGCGTGGCAATGTCTTCAGCGTCCTTGATGGTCACGTCTAACCTGAATCTTGGCATGCAGCCAATCCCCATGCATAGGCTTGACCATCTCGGTGATCCTGTCC
This sequence comes from Aegilops tauschii subsp. strangulata, assembly GCF_002575655.3. Lineage (NCBI taxonomy): Eukaryota > Viridiplantae > Streptophyta > Magnoliopsida > Poales > Poaceae > Aegilops > Aegilops tauschii. The sequence goes on from NC_053039.3 coordinate 497,037,877, forward strand.
GACACGTTTGCCCTCTTTACCCATCTATTATGCGCAATCATGTCGTCGGCGTCCTCCGCACCAGCAACGGCGTGGACCCGCTAACCAATGGTGTCCCACTCCAGTTTAGAGGATGACGGTAAGTAACCTGAGCAATGCCATTGATCATGGCACCATAGCAATGCCACTGATGAGTGCACCATAGGAATGCTACTAACCATTGCACCATATGAATTCCCAACTTCAACTTCATCTACCATGATTCACTGCAACTACCATGACCACCACTGATCATGGCGAAGTTGGGCATTGCTATGATTAGTGCATCATGGCAATGCCAAAATGGAATTGGCATGATCAGTGCATCGCGCCAGTGCCCAATTGCATTCACATTTGTCCTAGTGCGACCATGCATGCATATTTTTGCCCTACTATGACCATGCGTGCACATGCATTGTCCTAATATGATCATGCACTCCATTCCTAGCATTCCATTCAAACCGAAGACATGCATTGTCCTATGATCATAGCAAGATTGCAAGTAGGCATTCACACAGCAAGAACATAGAACGTATCAAGAATTGTAGTATGATCATGCATGCACACATCAACAACCTAGCAAAGTAGTCTGATCATACCAACAACATAGCAAGCATTTTGATTAGAGCAACAACCTAGCAAACATTCTAATCAACGTAACAACCTAGCTACCATCCTGATCATGCCATCAGGCTATCAAGCATGGATGAAATAATTTCGATCCAAATCAAAACGCATTGGAATGGACGAAAATACCCTACGAATGGGAGCATGGGGAACAAATTTCTTACCACCGGCGCCGAAGCAGTTGTCGTCGAAGTGACCAGTTGTTGCAGACCAAACCCTGGCAGGAACAAGGGTTCGGCCGACACGGATGACCCGACCATTGGAGGTCACAATGTGAGGGGGCACAGTCGTCGAGGCTCCGGCAACACACCCTTTGCTTGGCCTAGAGCAAGGGCACAAAAAAGCATCGCATGAGAGTAAAAATCCCCCACGTGGGCACGACCAATGGGCTTCCCCCTGCAACAGACGTGCTTCCCTCCATCGTCGCAACCGATGTGTTGCCAATGACCACATCGATTGGTACGAACGTCGATAGTGGGTCAATGGCCACTGACCGCGACCTGCTGCAAATGGGGGACAATGACTGGATAGCTGTTAGCAGGTTAATGCGCTACCTGGTCAGGCGGCCACCAACCGCACCTGGATCGGGTTGCTACCAACGGGGATAGGAGTGGGGCGGTGCAATTGAGGGTCGGCCATTGGAAAAATCATAGGGGCAGTGATAGAGCGAGAGAGGAGTGTTGTGTGAATGGGCATGGGCGGTGATAGGAGGGAGGGGAGAGAGTTATGAGACGCCCCGTCGTCTCTTGCTCTTACCAACGTATGTTGGCGAGAGGCACGCGTGGCTCCCACGAGCTTGGCTTTGGATAAAATAGCCAATTCGACTGTTCCTCCCTCAGCCTGGTCCATGAATACTTTAAGATTCATGCGGCCGTGGAATCGCATGCAACCCAACAAACCAACACCTGATTTTTGCGCCGTGCGGGACTGTTGGGCCTCATGTAGGCTACCAAACACGCCCATGAAGCTTGTGTCTTCTGGTTTGGGAAGATTTCATCTAGTTTTGGAAAGCCTCCAGATGTTTTTTCTTCTTCTTTGTGTTTTTTCCCTAGTTTTCTGATTGGTTTATCTCTTTCTCTTTCTTTTCATTCTCTTTTCTTCTTTTCTGTACCTTTTTTTAAAATTCACGAATATTTTTTGCATCCTTGAACTTTGATAAAATTCAAGAACATTTTCTAAAATTTGAATTCACGAACATTTTTCAAAATTTGTGAACACTTTTTAAATTCTCGAACATATTTCCAAATTTATGAACACTATTATAACAGGGAACAGTATCTGAATTGGTAAACATTTTTAAATCTGTGATTTAAAAAAAAATTCATGACCATTTTCCAATTCTGTGATCTTTTAAATCCGTGAACATTATATGAATGGGTGAACATTTTTTTGAATCCGTGAATATTTTTCAATTCGTCGACATTTTTAAAATTCATGAACAAATTTGGAATTCATGAAGTTTTTTAAATACATGAACAGTCTTTTACTCCTTTAGTCATGAACTTTTTCCAAATGCACAAACATTTTATGAATGAGTGAACACTTTTTGTATCCATGAACTTTTTTGAATTCACGAATATGTTTTGAATCCACATTTTTATAATTCATGAACTTTTGACAAATTCATGAAGATGTTTTTTATTTCACGAACATTCTTTCAAATTACAATTAGGTTTGAATTTATCTATTTTTTCAAATTCATGAATATTTTTCAAATTCGTGAACATTTTTTGAGTTGGGGAACATTTTTTGAAATGCAAATATTTTACAAATGCATGAACAGTTTTTCAAACTAATTTTTTAATTTTGAACACTTTCCATCTTCTCCAGAATTTTTAAATTTATGCACATTTTTAAAGTCCATTATTTTTTAAATTAAAATAAAACCAGTCTAAATAAAAAAGTAAGAAGTTTTTATTTTAGGCTATAAAAAAAAACTTCACCGTACGCTCCCACACACTGGAAGACCCACGTCCTGGGCCAGGCCCAGCTAGCAGCCAGCGATGCGAGGGATACACAGTAGCACCACCCCAGTCGATCCCTCCGCCCCTCCCACGCATCTCCCGAGGTCGCGCGACCGCCTCTGCCCCCGCCGCCCGCCGCCCGCCGCCCGCCGCGCGCCGCCCACTCCGGTCTCGCTGCCGGCTCCCGCCTCTCGCTGCCCGGCTGCTTCGCGCGCCCTCCTCCGCGCGAGCGCGAGCTCGACCGCGCCGTCCCCCTACTGCGCGCAGCAGTACTCCCTGCCGGCCTCCCCCCCTGCGGCCTCCACCCAGCCGCCGGGTCGCTGCCGGTCTCGCTGACTCGTGCAGGCTCAGCGCATGAGCTGCTGGCTGCTGCCTACTACTCGGCTTTCGACAGGGGAAGCCCGCAGCCGTGCCCCCCACAGGGTAATTTCTAATTTCTAGGTTCTATAAACTGACGCATGTGACATTAAATCAAGGATGCATATAGTGCGTTGGACGTTTGGATTGAAATTATGCATACGCGTTGGATTTACTCAAGTTGATGTGCTTTGTTATCAGTGTCGTTTCTTGCTGCAGAAATGGAAGATGAAAGAATTGATAAGTACTCTTTTGTATCTCCATACTATCTTACTGTACAATCGAGCCATATTTTATATGCTTTCGTTATAGGCGTTTAGTTATGGCCTGGCGTTTCTCTAATTCCGCTCTGCCACTGATCTCCTTCAGTTTTGGTTCTTATGCGAACATGTGAGATATTACGGTATTTGTGACTTGAACTTGTTAAATCTTGAGTTATTTGTTAATTCTCGTGAGTGTTTGGCAGATGAATAGATATGTGGGAATGTGAGTCTGCTTGTAAATAGTTCTCTACCATGTCAGAATAGTCAATAGTGGTACTGAGTCTATTAATAAGAGAGATAGGGCAATTTAACCATTCGCACATGAAGGGAAGGGTAAAAGATCCATTAGATTGGACCAAAGGGCATATCATCAAATCATCCATTCTCCCATCTGATGAGTGTTTGATACCAAATTAGAATTTTTTTTTAATCTCCATTCAGTTAGTTGCGAAGTTATTTGCTAGTACATGATACCCTACTAAACTATTCCAGACAATGTTTGATCCGGTTCTTCTTCAGCTCAGGCCACAGAAGATCAATCTCGGTTGGGCAAATAGGAATTTGTGCCTGCGATTCTGTGGTGCGGGTGCAGTTCCAGAGCCTTCTGGGTCCAGCTGAACTTCCTATGCCCCACGTTTAGTCTTTAACTGCATGGACCGGTGCAGGATCTGGTGGCCGCGCCAGCAAGATCAGTCTGAATTGGAGTCCGTCTCTACCAGATATCTCCTGTTCGGATGGCTCTTCCCCCATGCGGGATCAGTCGACATTGTTGTCGCGGCGTTCGTCTCCGAGGGAGAGATCTTGCGGTCTTTCCCCAACCTCGACACCTTCCAGGTCAGTTATGGCAGCAAATAGTATAAATAGTACTGTTAAATGTACTTTGCTATCTTATTCCATTTATATGGAGGGTGTGACAGTGGCCAGTGCGGTTCATTTTTTATTTCTATGAAGAGCTTTGTTCTTTTAAATGTGTAATGGGTCACTTAAGAAGGCAAACAATTTTAGGTGGTTCTGCCCGTTTATTGTAGCATAATAAACTACGATGCAGAAAAGTGTATGGCATGCCGCGCTTGGCAGAAGTGTAGTAGGCAACCAAACTAGACCTATTTTGTTTGTTTGTTGTAAAGCATTAATTGATTTAGTTACATTGTTGACTTTTAGCTGCACTGTTACATTGTTAGAGTCAATGAGATACACACATAGCTTCTTTATTTGAAGCCCCTTCCCAGTTAAAAAAATATGCTGGAGCTGTGTGCTGCTTCACTAGTGATGTATACACATGCTTCTATAACAGCTAAGACTTTGGTATAGGAGTTTACTGAGTTAAAATTCTCAGGAACCAAAGGGATACTTTTTGCAGGGGTGGCCTTATCCTGGAGTCACCTGATACTGCTGGTTTGTGTTTTACTAGTTGAAATGCATTACCTAATCCAACAAGTTTGTGTCTGGCTAGCAAAACAGAATGAGCTCATTCGGGGACTAAAGTGATAGAATCTTCCTGCATGTGCCAGAGGCAAGATATTAGTGGGACTTGTTGATTGGGAATGTTTCACAAAGATTTTAATATGACCCTCTTCCATCCCTTGAAATCTGTAGATGGCGTCATTAGCTGAATCTAGTATATGTGTGTTCCATAAACTAAACAACCCATGAAGAGGTAATGATCATATACTCCCTCCGTTCCTAAATATAAGTCTTTGTAGAGATTCCACTGTGGACTACATACGGAGCAAAATGAGTGAATTTACACTAAAATGCATCTATATACATCCGTATGTGGTCCATAATGAAATCTTTACAAAGACTTGTATTTAGGAACGGAGGGAGTACATGTAATGGTCAGGTGGTTGAATGTGTTTCTTGTAACACCTCCATCGTCCTGAATGAACTTTATATGTCTGATGAAAGGCTCTGAATATTTGAACCAAATATTTTTTTTATTCCAAACAGCTGACTTGGAAATGTCGAGGACAAATATGCTGGATGTTTGCTGCACATCCCTATACTATTTGTAAAATATGATAGCTTTCCCTTTACAAGTACTGATTAGCCTTTTGTGGTGGGCTATTTTATAACCTTTAATCGTATATTTTACTTAGATTCTTATCGCAATGTCACATGTTTTGATACCAAGACTGTTCCTTGATTACTGCAATCTTCCATTCAGATACTATAAAAAATAGACATACATTATGAATATGCATCACATGCTTGATACCAGGACCATTGCTTGATTATGAATAACTGTTTTTAGTTTTTTTATTGATGGCTGCATTGCTGAATGTTTTCTCTCTTGGTAGGCTGCCATCTTTTCCTCAAATAAACGGATGCCAACAGTGCTACAAGAATCTGCAGCATTTACCATCCTTGGGGATTGTGTTGTACGTCTTCCAAGAGATTTTGAAGGCTGCTGTGTTAAGCAAAAAGATCAGCCTTTGCGGGCTCAAGTTGTTCAGACACAGCATTCTGACACAAAGCAAGACTGTTCTATTGCATTTAATGGACCATTGGGAATTGAAGATCAAGACCAAAGTGAGAGTAATGGAAAATGGGAATGTGATTGTAGTGTATTAGACGGTTTTCTGGATACTTACAAGAAGTCAGTAGTGAAAGGTGGTGACTGGGTGCACTTCTGCTGTAAGCCTGACAAGAGCTTGAAATGCAATCTGAATCAAATTCCAGTGCTTCATCATTTGTATCTTGATGACCAGAAGGCTGAAATTAATCATTGCCACGTATGTAAGTCAACTCTCGCTTCTGACATCCTTGTGGCAATCATAGTTGAATCATTTTAATTTATTTCCTTCAGTGCTGTTCAATTGTTTTACTGTGATCCGTTACTTCAATACTGTTCAATTTATGTAGGTCATACTTTATGATATTCCTGTTGCTGGTAGAAACCATTTCTCCCTGGGTGAGGATGCACCTTATAGGATGAAGTCTCCCTTCAAAAAGCCAAATTGGATAAATAATCTGCAAAAGAAAAGACCATTTCTTGATTTGGTATGTGCCTTGATGCTTTTACATGTTATTACAGTTTACTTTGAACAACTAGATAATGTGGTTCATGTTTATGTTTGAAGGATCCGATTGTGTTGGCGCTTAATTGTTCAAATTCAGCTAGATTGTCAGTTGCTTGGAAAACTACTAATAACAGTTCTACGGCTCATTTCTTGTTTGCAACTGTGTAAGCATCATCTTTTATCTATTTTCTCTGATGGACACTGTTTTCTTTTTCTTCCTTTGTCCTGACTGCTGGTTGTTTATTCAGGTTTGATGCCTTAGTTCAAGTGGCACAACATTTCACAGGAATAATTTTGGCTTCAGTATCAACTATTATCTACATCTTCATTCAACTGCTCCGAAAATGTTTGAGCCATGTCTCTGAGCACTTTATATTACAAAAGGTTTTCAGACACTCATGGAAAAACATGCATCTCCGTTGTTCCCAAATTCTTTATTGGCCGATTTTCCTCCAAGATACTTCCCTAAGGTAAACTTGGTATGCCTATGGTGCTGCTTAATTCTATCATTATAACTTAAGTTACCATTGACTAGTTATCTTTTCTAGAGATGTCAAATGGTGTTGCCAAACTCACTTGGTTTCCTTGCTTTATGATAGCTGATGACTGTATTTTATTTCATTTTGTTGATTCATTTAACCTTGATGTAAGGGACCTTTGTGCTTCCCCAATATTAAAAGTTGAGATTAGATATATTAGCTGTTAATAGTGATGATAAAATAAATTATTGTTAACACTAAGCTTTTATTGAGCTATCCTTGGTACATTATTTGAGTATGTTACTGCTTATACTCTGCAGCTCCTCTGTTAATGTCGAATATGCACACAGAGCTGCAATCCAGAAGCATGCTTTATGGTCAAATATTATCATGGATCTTCTGATGGGTTTCATCCTTGGAGCAGCACTATTGTTGAACATGGAGACTATTTGCTCTTGGATTTTTGCTCTTCTTCACTACATGACAGATGCTGTCTTGAGATCTGGTTGTGTGTGGCTGATGGGTGTTCCAGCAGGCTTTAAGCTGAATACTGAGTTAGCAGAGCTTCTAGGCATGATTTCTCTGAACGCAATCCAAATATATTCTACCCTTTGGTTCATGGTGGGAGGCTTCCTTAGGCATATAATTCAAGGCCTTGCATTTTCTGGAATTCTTTTAGGCTTCACGGTTCCTGTTTCAATCTTCATTGACATTATCCAGCTTGCGACGTTGCATGTTACCATGCTTCAGTGGTTAATCTCCTTAATATATTCAAGGCAGATTCAGACAGTGACATCATTGTGGCGTCTTTTCAGGTAAAAATGTTGGTATGTTGATGGGTAAATGCACCTATGATCATATGAAGTTTTTGTGTTTAATTACTTTACTATATAAGAAATCTCGAAAAGAATTCATGGCACTAGAACTACATGTGTTGTGCATGTAACAATTCTGCAAATATATGGTCATATATGTGCATCGTCCACAGAAGACAACTAACCACACTTGTGGCACAACAGATCAGTCATACATTTATGTATTTTGTACACTGTCATCATCATCATCATCATGGTTTTGTACCAAATTTTACATGTATACGTGCTGAAGCTGTTATTTTACTATGAATATTTTGCTTATTTTTTAAAATTGTGCATATGTACTATTTTAACGATGGGTTCATGTGACCATGAATGCACTGCACCGATTCTGCTTCCTTCATTCATCTGACATTTTTTAAGTATAAAAATAGCTTATTTGCAACATAAACTTGATTGTGGTGTTGAATGACTAGTGTCAGATAATTAGTTAACTAATAATCTGTAATTACCTTATTTGTTGTAAGTTATTACAGTAGTCGGATTGTCAGATATCTAATGTTTAGAAGCAAGTTATGGAGCCAGGTCCCTTGTAGATGGAGAATAGAAGCTAATAGCAAGTTGAGTAATCTTATGGTGAAAATCTAGCATTTAGAAATATGTTGGGGAGCCAAACTGTTTGAGAGACGACGCAACAGCGCTAGTTATTATCCCCATAACATCTCAATCTTAAACTTTGGATGATGTTCGTTTCTCATCTTCTTGCTTCATTGCTGTTGTTATTTTGATGAAAGTTAATGTTATGAATTAATCAGTTGTGGAAATATAAATGAATGAGTGGCAATTGGCAACTAAACTCCCAATTTCTTTTGTTTCTTCATTAAATTTTTTTGCTGTAAATTTCTTGTAGACTTACTGATATGTGCTTGTATTATTAACAGAGGGCGCAAGTGGAATCCTCTTAGGCAGAGATTAGATAGCTATGACTACACGGTTGAACAACATGTGGTTGGTTCACTGTTGTTTACACCAGTCTTGCTTCTTCTACCCACAGCTTCTATATTCTACATATTTTTCTCTATCTTGAGCAGCACAATCATCTGTCTGTGTATAGTGTTGGAAACTGCAATTTGTATAATCCACTCTACTCCTTACGCTGCGGTAATTCTATGGGTGACAAGGAGGCAAAGGTTTCCTGCTGGATTAATGTTCCTTCCTATGTCATCGTCATCTGTATCTACTGATGATGATGCTCCATCAGTTGAATATCGTTCAACCAGTTTATCTGGCGAAAGGAAAACAGATGAACCCATCCATGTACATTCAGTACCACTAGTTTCAGAACTTAACTGTAACTATAACACCCTAGGTAAGCTGTCTCTTTACATTTTTATCTTATGCTCATACCCTACTTATTTGTTGGTGTAGTATTACTATAGAAGTTATTTTTTCTAACACTTGCAATTTCTATCAGCTGAGTTTTTTTTTTACATAAATGATGCTAAATGCAGGACAAGTAATCGGGCCACATTACCAGAAAGTTTTCAACGGGATCGCTCTCCCCTTCTGCAAACAACTGGCACATGGAATCCTTAGGGGCACAAGGTTGCTAGCTACCTCGTTGTTTAGGTATATTCCTTATTATGGCACTCGTGACACTATCTTCTTTGTTATGCCAGGATACCTACAACACTGCATCTGCCGTCTTCTCCACTGCCCTGGATGCATATTGGCATTAGAGAATACTGGATGCTTTGCCGTCGCGCAACCAAGTGGGGAAGGAATTAAAAGTTCTCCGCTTATGATTAACTATTAGTCGCTCAGAGAATTTTGCTTAGTTGCCACCGTTTTGCAGTGGATGTTTTGCTTTAGTTGCCTTGACACAGTAACAAATGTTGGTAGTTGCCAAGATGTTGCGTTGTGGACTGCTTTGTAGCACTGATACCATTTGTAGTTGAGGAATCAGACACGTAGGAAAATTAATGTGTTTGTTACAAGCATACAAGTTCTTCACGTGAGCGTAAATGCGTTGCAACCAACATACATGTGGTTGTGCAGATCAGCATGGTGGTGCACTCTCAGCAAGTGGGGTGGAATCACTCAATACATAAGTTTGGTGGTTGGTGTTATTTAGAGTTTGTTAGAACCTGTTCATGGTGGTGAAAATCCCAGATTGGTGTGATAGCCCGCTAGTAAAACTAAGGGAAATCACAGATCGGAATGTAACTTGGGATTGCAGAAGGGGAAGAACAGAAAAGAAATTATGGGATACAAAGAGGGTAGGTGATAGTTCACATAGTTCTCATTTTCTCCCAGGATGGCATACAGCCTCTTTTAAACCCACGGTCACACACGTACAAGCGGGACCCCTGGTCCATAGACCAAACACACCTACACCGTTGTCTTGCGGCTCACTCCATTGCTTCTTGACACAGCAACGCTCATAGGTCACGAAGGCTTCACAATCAGGCCATTGGTGCTGGATCTTACTCATCCGAACATGATTTTTGCACTATATATCTCTCCGATGGCTTCCAACCCTAAGTCTATTCATTTTCCCCTCCCTGAAACAAAAAAATTGACACATCTTGCCTTGAATGTGTTGAGCCTAAACTTGTTTTACCCAGCTATAATTCAAATAAATGTTTCTATCATCTACTTGGAACACTTCATCGTATTCTCTTATCATATATACATTGGGTCAAGTGTAGAATTGTATCACATGGAAAGAAGCAACGACATGATGAAAGATGTTATATAGGCCGGATGCCCGTGTATTAGAATGTGTCAAAAGAGAAGATATATGTGAAGCAGAATCCATAAAAAGAGATGGTCGTGTAGTACACGGATAGTTTAATGCGCAACATTTCACATAATGAGTACTCCACGCTAAGCAGCCCAGAACCATTGTTTACACGAAGTAATCGGTAGAGTTTCGCTTTTCTTTCTCCTGAAAAAAGAAAAGGGCGATCTAGCTTGGTTTACACGAAGTAATCGGTAGAGTTTCCTTTTCTTTCTCCTGAAGAAAGAAAAGGGCGATCTAGCTTCTACCGCCAGCGAACTCGCTTCCGCCGCCGGCCTCCGGCGGCTCCCCTCCGCCGGCGACTTCGGTCGTCGGTGGTGAGGGGGGGTCGTCGGATCACGCGTGTGGATCGTTTTTAGGCTCTCGTAGTTTAGGTTTTTAGGTTGTTCATCGTTTTTGCTTCGGCCGCGGTGATGATAGCGCTGAATAAAGTTTCTTCAGATCCTACTCCGACGAGGCGACCGGTCCTGTTGTTGGGGATGGATTTGGACATCAGTCTGTTCAAGCAAGGATGGCGTGGCGGCGGCGACATCCTCGTGGTGGGACCTGTGTCCCCGGGCTCCACCGTTGCGACGGCGTTTGCTCCAGCGCCGGCGCGGAGCTTGGGAGGTAGTCCAGGAGAGGATGCAGATTGTGGTCTGCGTCGGCGACATCTGGAAGATGGTGGATCGTGTGCTGGGTTCGTGGTTTGTGGATGGCAGGTATGATTTTCTCCTCCGGCGTCTTAGTCGTGTGAGGGTGCCAGATCTGGAGTTTGATGGCGTGTCCGGGGTGTTGCCCCGGTCTGATTCGTTCAACGGTAATGGTTTCGCTTTTGGCGAACCACCTTGGAGGTCCGCAAAGCTGCATATCAGCGATGGAGCCACTTCGAGCTCGGGTATGAAGATGATCCGTCATTGTTTCCTTTGGTGGCTGCTATGGTGGTCCCGGAGGCCTGTGACAGGCGTTGGGGTCAAGTTCAAAGGTTTCTTCGGTCTTGATTGTAATTTTACTTCTTGGCTGTTGTCCCTTTGTGCAAAGGCTAGCGTTTTGCTATTTTTTCAGTTTTGCCAGGTTGGTTTGTACGTGGCTTGTACTATAATCCTTATGATATAAATGAGACATGTATTACCGTGAAAAAAAAGAGTACTCCACGCTGGAAATAAATTGTATCGAGTGGTGGTTGGTGCTGAGCTCGGCTTAACGGGTAGCTGTGATTTTTTTTCTTTGTATTACGTTCTGTGGGTGGCATCTAATAAGATTTCCAAAAGAAGGATACTGGAGCCTCACGAGTGAGAGACGCAATAGCTCTGCAGCCGTTGCTATGGTCAATTTTTTGGTTAATTTTGTTCATAATTGGAGGTAGTAATCATTCCAGATATATGATAAGGGCATGTCACCAGGTACCTTTCGCCGTCCTTTTTGTTTTGTCAATATCCAACAGCATAGCGTAGTAATCATTCCAGATGTATGATAAAGCATCTTCAACGCTGACTCTCAAACCGCCCGTGTCTGTCTGGACTGACAACGAAAGCCATTCAATGTGGACTTGTATCGATCCGCGGCATAGTCTGAACGTACTTTCTCCTGCAAACCGAAGACATACATGAGGGAAGGGGCTTTGTGGGTGTCTGGACACCACCTATGCCTGGTTCTGGCCACCCTTGTCCACCCAAATTGCCCGCGCGCGCTTCCTGTCTGAGACGGTCAGTGCCGCTTCAGAGCGTCAGTGCCTGGCCAGAGCGAACGCAACCGCTCACTAGCGTCGGCATTGAAGCGGTGCACCGACCGAGAGAGCGTCGCTCGCGCCGCTTTCTGGTGCAGGCCGCGTTTATATGAAATCTGACATGTTTATATGAAATCTGGCATGTTTATATGAAAACCGACCGTGTTTGAACGAATTTCGTCCGGCTAGTTCGAATTGTTGTCAACATGTATGCGGCTACGGTTGGATGACAGCCTCCCGCGGACTGCCCTCCCCCTCCACCCCCCATCCACGAACGGATGGGGGAGAAAATTTACGGGTTGCCGTTGAAGATGTCCTAAGAGAGAGAAACAAATTAATAACATGAACACATGCCTGTTCAACGCCCAAGTTAGATCACTGCAGCTAGCTATTTGGTACATATGGAGAGACATTTTAGTAATTTGCTTATTTGTTCCTTCTCATGTCGTGTTGTGCAAAAAAGATCGGGCACATTTAAAAAAACCATGATCAAGATTGCTTGGAAATTTCTTCTGGCATGTGCGCATGTTTGAACATTAGCCTTGCTGATCACATGACAAACCGGTGGCCTACTCTTATTTCCTATAGCCGGTTGGTGTTATTTAGAGTTTAATAGAGCTTGTTCATGGTGGTGTACTCTCAGCAAGTGGGTTGGCATCAGTCAATACTTCAGTTTGGTGGTTGGTGTTATTTTGAGTTTGTCAGTGTTGGAAATCAGGGGTGATCTGAACTCTGATTTTTCTCTCTGAAGAAACTACACACACTGAAGGTAGATGAAAACAGAGGAAAACGCAGTCACAGGGAGAGATGCTTTTGCGACGCGCAATCAGTTGTGTCTTTTCTGCCTCTTTCTCTTTTATTCCATTGCCTAAGAGAATAGCTAAAAGATCTCCACGATCCAAACTTTGCGCGTGCCATCCCACGGGCGTTAGAACGTGCAGATGCTAAATAAATGGAACAAGACTCTACTGGGCCGCAACGTGAACACAGCCCGTTTCTGACCATGCCAATCAACTTGCAACGACCTATCATCACAAGTAATTGCCCTTATGCAAAATAGAGCAGTAAATGAAAACGTGACAGAAAACAAAAAACACGCCGGACAACAAGATTAAACATCAACAGTTAGAACCCGTTCATGGTGGTGAAAATTCCAGGTCGTGTGATGGCCCGCTAGTAGAACTAGGGGAAATCACAGATCGGAAGGTAACTTGGGATTGGAGAAGGGGAAGAACATAGAAGAAAGGATGGGATACAGAGTGGGCAGACGAGAGCTCAGATAATTCTCACTTCCTCGATAAGCTGCAGGGACGGAATCTAGCCTCTTGTAATCCCACGCTCACACATTTACAAGCAGGTCCCTTGGCCCATAGATCACGCACGCCTACACCCATCTCATGACTCACTCCATAGGTTCTTCTTCTTGACAGTCACAGGGATTACAAGAGGCCGGATTAACATTTTCCGCTTATGATTAACTATTAGCCGCTCAGAGAATTTTGCTTTGTTTGCCACTGTTTTGCAGTGGATGTTTGCTTTAGTTGCCTAACACAGTAACAAAATGTTGGTAGTTGCCAAGATGTTGCGCCGTGGACTGCTTTGTAGCACTGATACCATTTGGAGTTGAGGAATCTGACACGTAGGGAAACTTAATGTGTTTGTTACAACTTATGAGCATACAAGTTCTTCACATGAGTGTAAATGCCTTGCAACCAACATACATGTGCTTGTGCAGATCAGCATGGTGGTGCACTCTCGGCAAATGGGGTGGCATCACTCAATACTTAAGTTTGGTGATTGGTGTTATTTAGAGTTTGTTAGAACCTGTTCATGGTGGTGAAAATCCTAGATCGCTGTGATGGCCTGCTAGTAGAACAAAGGGAAATCACAGATTGGATTGTAACTTGGATTGGAGAAGGGGAGGAACAAAAAGGAAGGATGGGATACACAGAGGGTAGGTGAGAGTTCACACAAATCTCATTTTCTATGGCATCCGGCCTCTTTTAAACCCGTGCTTCATAGACTACACACACCTAAACCCAAGTCTTGCGGCTCACTCCATTGGTTCTTAATGTGGACCCTTCTTGATCTCGGTCTTCATCATTGACATAGCGACACTCATAGGTGACCAAGGCTTGTGATCGGGCCTTTGGTGATCGATCTTACTCATCCTGATATGACACTTGCATGATATATCTTTCCGATGCCTTTCAACCCTAAGTCTACGCATTTTCCCCTCAAAACAAAAAAGTCAACACATCTTGCCTTGAATATGTTGAGCCTAAATTTTTTTCTATCATCTACTTGGAACTCTTCATCGTATTCTCTTATCATATATACACTGGGTCAAGTGTAGAATTGTATCACATGGAAAGAAGCGACAATAGGATATATATAGAGGGTGCCCGTGTATTAGAATGTGTGAGAAGAGAAGATATATGTGAAGCAGAATCCATGAAAAGAGATGGTCACGTAGTACAGAGATAGTTTAATGCACAACATTTCACATAATGAATACCATGCTAGAAATAAATTGCATCGGGTGGTGGTTGTTGCTGAGCTCGGCTTAATGGGTGGCTTTGATTATTATTTTTCATTTTAACCTTACGATCGAGTGAGAGGCGCAATAGCTCTGCAGCCGTTTCTATGCTTAATTTTTTTTGTTTACTTTGTTCATACTTGGAGGTAGCACAACAGCAGTAGCTACTCTCACCAGGTGCCTTTCGCCGTCTTTTTTGTTTTGTCAATATCCAACAACTTAGCATAGTAATCGTTCCAGATGTATGATAAGAGAGGGAAACAAATTAATAACATGAACACATGCCTGTTCAACGTACAAGCTAGATCACTGCAGCTAGCTACTTCTTAGAGCCTGTTCATGGTGGTGCACTCTCAGCAAGTGGGTTGGCATAAGTCAATACTTCAGTTTGGTGGTTGGTGTTATTTAGAGTTTGTTAGAACCTGTTCATGGTGGTGAAAATCCAAAATCGTGTGACGGCCCACTAGTAGAACTAGGAGAAATCACAGACCGGAAGGTAACTTGAGATCAGAGAAGAGGAAGAGCAAAAAAGGATGGGATACAAAGAGGGCGGATGAGAGCTAGATAATTCTCATTTCCTCGATAAGCTACAGGGACAGAATCCAGCCTCTTGTAATCCCACGCTCACACATTTACAAGAAGGTCCCTTGGCCCATAGACCACACACACCTACGCCCATGTCATGGCCCTCTTCATAGGTTCTTCCTCTTGACATGTGGACGGTGGACCCCTCCAGACTTGAGTCACCATGTTTCTATCAGTGTCTTCCTGGACCATTGTCACTAACATACCGGGTCTCATAGGTAAGGGAGGCATCACAATCAGGTCATTGGTGGTGGATCTTACTTTGCTTGAAAAGATTCTTGCTTGATACTCGATGGGCCTTTCCCATGCCTTCCAACCCTAAGTGTACGCATCTTCCCTCTGTTGGGGAACGTAGTAATTTTAAAAAAATTCCTACGCACACGCAAGATCATGGTGATGCATAGCAACGAGAGGGGAGAGTGTTGTCCACGTACCCTCGTAGACCGACAGCGGAAGCGTTATCACAACGCGGTTGATGTAGTCGTACGTCTTCACGATCCGACCGATCAAGTACCGAACGTACGGCACCTCCGAGTTCTACACACGTTCAGCTCGATGACGTCCCTCGAACTCCGATCCAGCCGAGTGTTGAGGGAGAGTTTCGTCAGCACGACGGCGTGGTGACGATGATGATGTTCCACCGACGCAGGGCTTCGCCTAAGCTCCGCAACGGTATTATCGAGGTGTAATATGGTGGAGGGGGGCACCGCACACGGCTAAGAGATCTCAAGGATCAATTGTTGTGTCTCTGGGGTGCCCCCCTGCCCCCGTATATAAAGGAGCAAGGGGGAGGCAGCCGGCCAAGGGGAGAGGCGTGCCATAGGGGGGAGTCCTACTCCCGGTGGGAGTAGGACTCCTCCTTTCCTTGTGGGAGTAGGAGAAGGGAAGGGGGAAGGAGAAAGAAGGAAGGGTGCGCCCCCCTTCCCTAGTCCAATTCGGACCAGACCATGGGGAGGGGTGCGGCCACCTTTTGAGGCCTCTCTCTCCTTCCCCGTATGGCCCATTAAGGCCCAATACGAATTCCCGTAACTCTCCGGTACTCCAAAAAATACCCGAATCACTCGGAACCTTTCCGAAGTCCGAATATAGTCGTCCAATATATCGATCTTTACGTCTCGACCATTTCGAGACTCCTCGTCATATCCCCGATCTCATCCGGGACTCCGAACTCCTTCGGTACATCAAAACTCAATAAAACTGTCATCGTAACGTTAAGTGTGCGGACCCTACGGGTTCGAGAACTATGTAGACATGACCGAGACACGTCTTCGGTCAATAACCAATAGCGGGACCTGGATGCCCATATTGGCTCCCACATATTCTACGAAGATCTTTATCAGTCAGACCGCATAACAACATACGTTGTTCCCTTTGTCACCGGTATGTTACTTGCCCGAGATTTGATCGTCGGTATCTCGATACCTAGTTCAATCTCGTTACCGGCAAGTCTCTTTACTCATTCCGTAACACATCATCCCGCGACTAACTCATTAGTCACAATGCTTGCAAGGCTTATAGTGATGTGCATTACCGAGTGGGCCCAGAGATACCTCTCCGACAATTGGAGTGACAAATCCTAATCTCGAAATACGCCAACCCAACAAGTACCTTTGGAGACACCTGTAGAGCACCTTTATAATCACCCATTTACGTTGTGACGTTTGGTACCACACAAAGTGTTCCTCCGGTAAACGGGAGTTGCATAATCTCATAGTCATAGGAACATGTATAAGTCATGAAGAAAGCAATAGCAACATACTAAACGATCGAGTGCTAAGCTAACGGAATGGGTCAAATCAATCACGTCATTCTCCTAATGAGGTGATCTCGTTAATCAAATGACAACTTATGTCTATGGCTAGGAAACATAACCATCTTTGATTAACGAGCTAGTCAAGTAGAGGCATACTAGTGACACTCTGTTTGTCTATATATTCACATATGTATTATGTTTCCGGTTAATACAATTCTAGCATGAATAATAAACATTTATCATGATACAAGGAAATAAATAATACTTTATTATTGCCTCTAGGGCATATTTCCTTCAGTCTCCCACTTGCACTAGAGTCAATAATCTAGATTACACAGTAATGATTCTTACACCCATGGAGCCTTGGTTCTGATCATGTTTTGCTCGTGGAAGAGGCTTAGTCAACGGGTCTGCAACATTCAGATCCGTATGTATCTTGCAAATTTCTATGTCTCCCACCTGGACTAAATCCCGGATGGAATTGAAGCGTCTTTTGATGTGCTTGGTTCTCTTGTGAAATCTGGATTCCTTTGCCAAGGCAATTGCACCAGTATTGTCACAAAAGATTTTCATAGGACCCGATGCACTAGGTATGACACCTAGATCGGATATGAACTCCTTCATCCAGACTCCTTCATTTGCTGCTTCCGAAGCAGCTATGTACTCCGCTTCACATGTAGATCCCGCCACGATGCTTTGTTTAGAACTGCACCAACTGACAGCTCCACCGTTCAATGTAAATACGTATCCGGTTTGCGATTTAGAATCGTCCGGATCAGTGTCAAAGCTTGCATCAACGTAACCATTTACGATGAGCTCTTTGTCACCTCCATATACGAGAAACATATCCTTAGTCCTTTTCAGGTATTTCAGGATATTCTTGACCGCTGTCCAGTGATCCACTCCTGGATTACTTTGGTACCTTCCTGCTAGACTTATAGCAAGGCATACATCAGGTCTGGTACACAGCATTGCATACATGATAGAGCCTATGGCTGAAGCATAGGGGACATCTTTCATCTTCTCTCTATCTTCTGCAGTGGTCGGGCATTGAGTCTTACTCAACTTCACACCTTGCAACACAGGCAAGAATCCTTTCTTTGCTTGATCCATTTTGAACTTCTTCAAAACTTTGTCAAGGTATGTGCTTTGTGAAAGTCCAATTAAGCGTCTTGATCTATCTCTATAGATCTTGATGCCCAATATATACGCAGCTTCACTGAGGTCCTTCATTGAAAAACTCTTATTCAAGTATCCCTTTATGCTATCCAGAAATTCTATATCATTTCCAATCAGTAATATGTCATCCACATATAATATCAGAAATGCTACAGAGCTCCCACTCACTTTCTTGTAAATACAGGCTTCTCCAAAAGTCTGTATAAAATCAAATGCTTTGATCACACTATCAAAGCGTTTATTCCAACTCCGAGAGGCTTGCACCAGTCCATAAATGGATCGCTGGAGCTTGCACACTTTGTTAGCTCCCTTTGGATCGACAAAACCTTCTGGTTGCATTATATACAACTCTTCTTCCAGAAATCCATTCAAGAATGCAGTTTTGACATCCATTTGCCAAATTTCATAATCATAAAATGCGTCAATTGCTAACATGATTCGGACAGACTTCAGCATCGCTACGGGTGAGAAGGTCTCATCGTAGTCAATCCCTTGAACTTGTCGAAAACCTTTCGCAACAAGTCGAGCTTTATAGACAGTAACATTACCATCAGCGTCAGTCTTCTTCTTGAAGATCCATTTATTTTCAATGGCTTGCCGATCATTGGGTAAGTCAACCAAAGTCCATACTTTGTTCTCATACATGGATCCCATCTCAGATTTCATGGCCTCAAGCCATTTTGCGGAATCTGGGCTCACCATCGCTTCTTCATAGTTCGTAGGTTCATCATGGTCTAGTAACATAACTTCCAGAACAGGATTACCGTACCACTCTGGTGCGGATCTTACTCTGGTTGATCTACGAGGTTCAGTAATAACTTGATCTGAAGTTTCATGATCATCATCATTAACCTCCTCACTAACTGGTGTAGGTGTCTCAGAAACTGGTTTCTGTGATGAACTACTTTCCAATAAGGGAGCAGGTATAGTTACCTCATCAAGTTCTACTTTCCTCCCACTCACTTCTTTCGAGAGAAACTCCTTCTCTAGAAAATTTCCGAATTTAGCAACAAAAGTTTTGCCTTCGGATCTGTGATAGAAGGTATACCCAACAGTCTCCTTTGGGTATCCTATGAAGACACATTTCTCCGATTTGGGTTCGAGCTTATCAGGTTGAAACTTTTTCACATAAGCATTGCAACCCTAAATTTCAAGAAACGACAACTTTGGTTTCTTGCCAAACCATAGTTCATAAGGCGTCGTCTCAACGGATTTTGATGGTGCCCTATTTAACGTGAATGTAGCTGTCTCTAATGCATAACCCCAAAACGATAGTGGTAGATCGGTAAGAGACATCATATATCGCACCATCTCTAATAAAGTACGGTTACGATGTTCGGACACACCATTACACTGTGGTGTTCCAGGTGGCATGAATTTGTGAAACTATTCCACATTGTTTTAATTGAAGACCAAACTCGTAACTCAAATATTTGTCTCCGCGATCAAATCATAGAAACCTTATTTTCTCGTCACGATGATTTTCTACTTCACTCTGAAATTCTTTGAACTTTTCAAATGCTTCAGACTTATGTTTCATCAAGTAGATATACCCATATCTGCTCAAATCATCTGTGAAGGTCAGAAAATAATGATACCTGCTACGAGCCTCAATATTCATCGGACCACATACATCTGTATGTATGATTTCCAACAAATCTGTTGCTCTCTCCATAGTTCCGGAGAAGGGCGTTTTTAGTCATCTTGCCCATGAGGCACGGTACGCAAGCATCAAGTGATTCATAATCAAGTGATTCCAAAATCCCATCAGTATGGAGTTTCTTCATGCGCTTTACACCAATATGACCTAAACGGCAGTGCCACAAATAAGTTGCACTATCATTATTAACTTTGCATCTTTTGGCTTCATTATTATGAATATGTGTATCACTACGATCGAGATCCAACAAACCATTTTCGTTGGTGTGTATGACCATAGAAGGTTTTTATTCATGTAAACAGAACAACAATTGTTCTCTAACTTAAATGAATAACCGTATTGCAATAAACATGATCAAATCATATTCATGCTCAACGCAAATACCAAATAACACTTATTTAGTTTCAACACTAATCCCGAAAGTATAGGGAGTGTGCGATGATGATCATATCAATCTTGGAACTACTTCCAACACACATCGTCACCTCTCCTTTTACTAGTCTCTGTTTATTCTGCAACTCCCGTTTCGAGTTACTACTCTTAGCAACTGAACCAGTATCAAATACCGAGGGGTTGCTATAAACACTAGTAAAGTACACATCAATAACATGTATATCCAATATACCTTTGTTCACTTTGCCATCCTTCTTATCCACCAAATAGTTGGGGTAGTTCCGCTTCCAGTGACCAGTCCCTTTGCAGTAGAAGCAGTTAGTCTCAGGCTTAGGACCAGACTTAGGTTTCTTCACTTGAGCAGCAACTTGCTTGTCGTTCTTCTTGAAGTTCCCCTTCTATCCCTTTGCCCTTTTCTTGAAACTAGTGGTCTTGTTAACCATCAACACTTGATGCTCTTTCTTGATTTCTACCTTCGTCGATTTCAGCATCGCGAAGAGCTCAGGAATTACTTTTGTCATCCCTTACATACTATAGTTCATCACGAAGTTCTACTAACTTGGTGATGGTGACTAGAGAATTCTGTCAATCACTATTTTATCTGGAAGATTAACTCCCATTTGATTCAAGCGATTGTAGTACCCAGACAATCTGAGCACATGCTCACTAGTTGAGCGATTCTCCTCCATCTTTTAGCTATAGAACTTGTTGGAGACTTCATATCTCTCAACTCGGGTATTTGCTTGAAATATTAACTTCAACTCCTGGAACATCTCATATGGTCCATGACGTTCAAAACGTCTTTGAAGTCCCGATTCTAAGCTGTTAAGCATGGTGCACTAAACTATCAAGTAGTCATCATATTGAGCTAGCCAAACGTTCATAACGTCTGCATCTGCTCCTGCAATAGGTCTGTCACCTAGCGGTGCATCAAGGACATAATTTTTCTGTGTAGCAATGAGGATAATCCTCAGATCACGGATCCAATCCGCATCTTTGCTACTAACATCTTTCAACTTTGCTTTCTCAAGAAACGCATTAAAATTCAACGGAACAACAGCACGGGCCATCTATCTACAGTTAACATAGACAAGCAAAATACTATCAGGTACTAAGTTCATGATAAATTCAAGTTCAATTAATCATATTACTTAAGAACTCCCACTTAGATAGACATCCCTCTAATCCTCTAAGTGATCACGTGATCCATATCAACTAAACCATGTCCGATCATCACGTGAGATGGAGTAGTTTCAATGGTGAACATCACTATGTTGATCATATCTACTATATGATTCACGCTCGACCTTTCGGTCTCCGTGTTCCGAGGCCATATCTGTTATATGCTAGGCTCGTCAAGTTTAACCTGAGTATTCCGCGTGTGCAACTGTTTTGCACCCGTTGTATTTGAACGTAGAGCCTATCACACCCGATCATCACGTGGTGTCTCAGCACGAAGAACTTTCGCAACGGTGCATACTCAGGGAGAACACTTATACTTTGATAATTTAGTGAAGGATCATCTTATAATGCTACCGTCAAACAAAGCAAGATAAGATGCATAAAGGATTAACATCACATGCAATCAATATAAGTGATATGATATGGCCATCATCATCTTGTGCTTGTGATCTCCATCTCCGAAGCACCGTGCTTGTGATCTCCATCTCCGAAGCACCATCATGATCACCATCGTCACCGGCGCGACACCTTGATCTCCATCGTAGCATCGTTGTCGTCTCGCCAACTTATTGCTTTTACGACTATCGCTACCGCTTAGTGATAAAGTAAAACTATTACATGGCGATTGCATCTCATACAATAAAGCGACAACCATATGGCTCCTGCCAGTTGCCGATAACTCGGTTACAAAACATGATCATCTCATACAACACATTATATCACATCATGTCTTGACCATATCACATCACAACATGCCTTGCAAAAACAAGTTAGACGTCCTCTACTTTGTTGTTGCATATTTTACGTGGCTGCTACGGGCTTAGCAAGAACCGTTCTTACCTACGCATCAAAACCACAACGATAGTTTGTCAAGTTGGTGTTGTTTTAACCTTCGCAAGGACCGGGCGTAGCCACACTCGGTTCAACTAAAATGAGAGAGACAGACACCCGCCAGTCACCTTTAAGCAACGAGTGCTCCGAACGGTGAAACCAGTCTCGCGTAAGCGTACGCGTAATGATGGTAATGTAATGGTGAAACCTTTCCGAAGTCCAAATATAGTCGTCCAATATATCGATTTTTACGTCTCGACCATTTCGAGACTCCTCGTCATATCCCCGATCTCATCCGGGACTCCGAACTCCTTCGGTACATCAAAACTCAATAAAACTGTCATCGTAACGTTAAGCGTGCGAACCCTACGGGTTCGAGAACTATGTAGACATGACCGAGACACGTCTCCGGTCAATAACCAATAGCGGGACCTGGATGCCCATATTGGCTCCCACATATTCTACGAAGATCTTTATCGGTCAGACCGCATAACAACATACGTTGTTCCTTTTGTCACCGGTATGTTACTTGCCCGAGATTTGATCGTCGGTATCTCGATACCTAGTTCAATCTCGTTACCGGCAAGTCTCTTTACTCGTTCCGTAACACATCATCCCGCAACTAACTCATTAGTCACACTGCTTGCAAGGCTTATAGTGATGTGCATTACCGAGTGGGCCCAGAGATACCTCTCCGACAATTGGAGTGACAAATCCTAATCTCGAAATACGCCAACCCAACAAGTACCTTTGGAGACACCTGTAGAGCACCTTTATAATCACCCATTTACGTTGTGACGTTTGGTAGCACACAAAGTGTTCCTCCGGTAAACGGGAGTTGCATAATCTCATAGTCATAGGAACATGTATAAGTCATGAAGAAAGCAATAGCAACATACTAAACGATCGAGTGCTAAGCTAACGGAATGGGTCAAATCAATCACGTCATTCTCCTAATGAGGTGATCTCGTTAATCAAATGACAACTTATGTCTATGGCTAGGAAACATAACCATCTTTGATTAACGAGCTAGTCAAGTAGAGGCATACTAGTGACACTCTGTTTGTCTATATATTCACACATGTATTATGTTTCCGGTTAATACAATTCTAGCATGAATAATAAACATTTATCATGATACAAGGAAATAAATAATACTTTATTATTGCCTCTAGGGCATATTTCCTTCACCCTCCTCGAAAAGAAAAAGGTCGATGTATCTTGCCTTGAATGTGTTGAGCCTAAGCTTGTATTTTCGAACCAATGTTTCTATTATCTACCTGGAACTTTTCATCGTCTTCTTGATCATATATACACCGGATCTAGTATAGGACTGTATCACAAAGCAAGACGCGATGCTCCTGGCAGGGTATTAGAGTGTGTGAGATGATAAGATATATATGAAGGCGGAATCCATGAAAAGAGATGGTAGTATGATTTTTTTTCAAAACTATGACGTATCTTATAGCAAATTCAGAAACTATAGCATGATGTGGATAAAAATCAAAACTAGCACCCTGTCGGCCACGCGTTGGCCGAAATGGGTGTTTTCGGCCACCTCTAGGCCGAAATAGGCTTTTCGGCCTTGCCTTGGCCGAAATGGTGGGGACCTGGCCGAAAAGGCTGTTTTCGGCCACCTCTTGGCCGAAATACACTTTTTGGTCAAGTGTAGGCCGAAATACACTTTTTGGTCAAGTGTAGGCCGAAAAGTCCTTTTTGGTCTAGTGTAGGCCGAAGTTGCATGGCTCATACATTAGGCCGAAATGTATTTTCCCACCACCCGTTTCCTGCCAACCCCTTCCCGCCAAGCCCTTCCCGCCATATGTTCCCGCCATACCGCAGTCATTCTTTCCCGCCATTTTCTCCTCTCTATCTATAAAACCCCCTTCAGACGGAGGTGGATAAGCATTCCAGTGTAGTGTAGTCGAGATGTCCCATTATCCATTCGATCGTAGTTTTCACCCTGAGATGAGCAGGACTCTTCTGAGTCTAGCTACCGATTTCAGGATGGACAATAGGATAGTTCCATGGGACGAACTCACCGGTAGTGACACCATAATGAATGAGTTGGCTCACGAATTACGTAGGTCTGGGTGGCCTAAAAGGACCTATGAGGAGGTACGTAAAGAACTTCTTAGGTTGCATGAAAGGTGGAAGTAGGTAGTGGAGCCGAAGAGTGAAACTTTCAGAAGGACTGCAGCAAAGAATACATTTTTATGGACTGAGGAGAGCGAGGACGAAGATGATATCTTCATGCCTCCGCTTCTGGGTTCTGCATCGTCGAAGGGCAAGAGTTCTGCATCGTCCAAGGGCAAGAGTTCTGCATCCTCGAAGGGCAAGAGTTCTGCATCTACCAAGGGCAAGAGTTCTGCATCGATGGAGGGCAAGCGGACCGCATCGTCGAAGGGCAAGAGGGCTGCATCAATGGAGGATGACGATAATGACTTCATGTAGTATGTAAGATGTATTTCAGTTGTACCGTTTCATTCAGATGTACTTGCATTATTAGTTTGTACTGTATTATTGTAGGGCATTATGTTCTATCTGAATTTCATTTTGTAGTATGTAAGATGTATTACACAAGTTCAGCCGCACCGTTTAATTCAGATGTACTTTTATCTTAATTATCGGTTGTAGTCTCTTTGGAAATATAACTGGAATAAGAATGCGAATTAATAGTAATATGTCTCTCACATACATAAAACAATATATGTCTCATGATTAGATAGAAGCAAGTGCGATAGTAACACATACATGAAGCATGTCTCATACATAAATACTGACTCACAGCTGCGAATAGTCTGAAACTAACATAGATAATGAGTCATACATAGAAAGATAAGCATATCACTGCGGGGGACGACAACGAGTCTGGGTCTTCCTCGGGCGAGGACCGGAAGGCGATAAGCGTTGAGGTGGTGGACGAGGCTCGCGATAACCACGACCATAGTTAACCTCGTCTGTCACGGTCTGTGTCTCCTGCGTCGGTGGTGGTGGTGGAGTGTGAAACACTGTCTGTGAGAAGCCATAAATGTTTGTAGCTTGGTCATCATCCTCGCCGTCGCCCTCAAAGTACGAAGCACCACCACTAAGCATCGGTGACTGCACTGAATGCATGAATGGTTGCGACCTGTTGCCACCTGCGGTAAAGTAAAACATGTAAAATTGATACAAATGCATGAACGAAGCACCACCAGTAAGCATCAGTGACTGCTGAGAATGCAGGAACGATTACTACACTGTTGAAAAGAATGTAGTGAGTAGTGTTACCTAGTTCCATCTGCTGATGCCAGTAAGCGCCCCCTAGCTGTGAAGGAGGTGGTGTTGGAAATATGCCCTAGAGGCAATAATAAATGGTTATTATTATATTTCTTTGTTCATGGTAATTGTCTATTATTCATGCTATAATTGTATTGTCCGGAAATCGTAATACATGTGTGAATACATAGACCACAACGTGTCCCTAGTAAGCCTCTAGTTGACTAGCTCGTTGATCAACAGATAGTCATGGTTTCCTGACTATGGACATTGGATGTCATTGATAACGGGATCACATCATTAGGAGAATGATGTGATGGACAAGACCCAATCCTAAGCATAGCATAAAAGATCGTGTAGTTTCGTTTGCTAGAGCTTTTCCAATGTCAAGTATCTTTTCCTTAGACCATGAGATCGTGCAACCCCCGGATACCGTAGGAGTGCTTTGGGTGTGCCAAACGTCACAACGTAACTGGGTGACTATAAAGGTGCATTACGGGTATCTCCGAAAGTGTCTGTTGGGTTGGCACGGATCGAGACTGGGATTTGTCACTCCGTGTGACGGAGAGGTATCTCTGGGCCCACTCGGTAATGCATCATCATAATGAGCTCAATGTGACTAAGGCGTTAGTCACGGGATCATGCATTGCGGTACGAGTAAAGAGACTTGCCGGCAACGAGATTGAACAAGGTATTGGGATACCGACGATCGAATCTCGGGCAAGTAACATACCGATTGACAAAGGGAATTGCATACGGATTGATTGAATCCTCGACACCGTGGTTCATCCGATGAGATCATCGTGGAACATGTGGGAGCCAACATGGGTATCCAGATCCCGCTGTTGGTTATTGACCGGAGAGGCGTCTCGGTCATGTCTGCATGTCTCCCGAACCCGTAGGGTCTACACACTTAAGGTCCGGTGACGCTAGGGTTGTAGAGATATATGTATGCGGAAACCCGAAAGTTGTTCGGAGTCCCGGATGAGATCCCGGACGTCACGAGAGGTTCCGGAATGGTCCGAAGGTGAAGAATTATATATAGGAAGTCAAGTTTCGGCCACCGGGAAAGTTTCGGGGGTTACCGGTATTGTACCGGGACCACAGGAAGGGTCCCGGGGGTCCACCGGGTGGGGCCACCTATCCCGGAGGGCCCCGTGGGCTGAAAGTGGAAGGGAACCAGCCCCTAGTGGGCTGGGCGCCCCCCCTTGGGCCTCCCCCCATGCGCCTAGGGTTGGGAACCCTAGGGGGGGGGGGAGTTCCCCCTTGCCTTGGGGGGCAAGGCACCCCTTCCCCCCACTTGGTCGCCGCCCCCCCTTTGGATCTGATCTCCAGGGTCGGCGCCCCCCCAGGGGGCCTATATAAAGGGGGGGGAGGGCAGCACACAACAGCCTTGGGCGCCTCCCTCCTCCCCTGCAACACCTCTCTCTCTCTCTCTCTCTCTCTCTCTCTCTCTCTCTCTCGCAGAAGCTTGGCAAAGCCCTGCCGAGACCCGCTACATCCACCACCACGCCGTCGTGCTGCTAGATCTCCATCAACCTCTCCTTCCCCCTTGCTAGATCAAGAAGGAGGAGACGTCGCTGCACCGTACGTGTGTTGAACGTGGAGGTGCCTTCCGTTCGCCTCTCGGTCATCGGTGATTTGGATCACGGCGAGTACGACTCCGTCATCCACGTTCACTGGAACGCTTCCGCTCGCGATCTACAAGGGTATGTAGATACACTCCCTTCCCTTCGTTGCTAGTATACTCCATAGATGCATCTTGGTGAACGTAGGAAAATTTTAAAATTATGCTACGATTCCCAACAGTGGCATCATGAGCCAGGCCTATGCGTAGTTACTATGCACGAGTAGAACACAAAGCTGTTGTGGGCGTTGAGTTTGCCAATTCTTCTTGCCACTACTAGTCGTTTCTTGTTTCGGCGGCATTGTAGGATGAAGCGGCCCAGACCGACCTTACACGTACGCTTACGTGAGACAGGTTCCACCGATTGACATGCAGTAGTTGCATAAGGTGGCTAGCGGGTGTCTGTCTCTCCTACTTTAGTCGGAACGGATTCGATGAAAAGGGTCCTTATGAAGGGTAAATAGAAATTGGCAAATCACGTTGTGGTCATACGTAGGTAAGAAACGTTCTTGCTAGAAACCTACAAACCACGTAAAAACTTGCAACAACAATTAGAGGACGTCTAACTTGTTTTTGCAACAAGTGATATATGTGATATGATATGGCCAGAAGATGTGATGAATGATATATGTGATGTATGAGATTGATCATATTCTTGTAATAGGAATCACGACTTGCATGTCGATGAGTATGACAACCGGCAGGAGCCATAGGAGTTGTCTTTATTATTTTGCATGACCTGCTTGTCATTGAATAACGCCATGTAATTTACTTTACTTTGTTGCTAAACGCGTTAGCCATACAAGTAGAAGTAATCGTTGGCGTGACGACTTCATGAAGACACAATGATGGAGATCATGATGATGGAGATCATGGTGTCATGCCGGTGACGAAGATGATCATGGTGCCCCGAAGATGGAGATCAAAGGAGCATAATGATATTGGCCATATCATGTCACTATTTGATTGCATGTGATGTTTATCATGTTTTTGCATCTTATTTGCTTAGAACGACGGCAGCAAGTAGGATGATCCCTTATAATAATTTCAAGAAAGTGTTCACCCTAACTGTGCACCGTTGCGAAGGTTCGTTGTTTCGAAGCACCACGTGATGATCGGGTGTGATAGATTCTAACGTTCGAATACAACGGGTGTTGACGAGCCTAGCATGTACAGACATGGCCTCGGAACACACGCAATACACTTAGGTCGACTTGACGAGCCTAGCATGTACAGACATGGCCTCGGAACACGGAGGACCGAAAGGTCGAGCATGAGTCGTATAGAAGATACGATCAACATGGAGATGTTCACCGATCTTGACTAGTCCGTCTCACGTGATGATCGGACACGGCCTAGTTGAATTCGGATCATGTTTCACTTAGATGACTAGAGGGATGTCTATCTGAGTGGGAGTTCATTAAATAATTTGATTATATGAACTTAATTATCATGAACTTAGTCTAAAATCTTTACACTATGTATTGTAGATCAAATGGCCCACGTTGTCCTCAATTTCAACGCGTTCCTAGAGAAAACCAAGCTGAAAGATGATGGCAGCAACTATACGGACTGGGTCCGGAACCTGAGGATCATCCTCATAGCAGCCAAGAAAGATTATGTCTTAGAAGCACCGCTAGGTGAAGCACCAATCCCTGAGAACCAAGACGTTATGAACGCTTGGCAGCAGCGTGCTGATGATTACTCCCTCGTTTAGTGCGGCATGCTTTACAGCTTAGAACCGGGTCTCCAAAAGCGTTTTGAGAAACATGGAGCATATGAGATGTTCGAGGAGCTGAAACTGGTTTTTCAAGCTCATGCCCGGGTCGAGAGATATGATGTCTCCGACAAGTTCTTCAGCTGTAAAATGGAGGAGAACAGTTCTGTTAGTGAGCACATACTCAGAATGTCTGGGTTGCACAACCGCTTGTCTCAGCTGGGAGTTAATCTCCCGGATGACGCGGTCATTGACAGAATCCTCCAGTCGCTTCCACCAAGCTACAAGAGCTTTGTGATGAACTACAATATGCAGGGGATGGAAAAGACCATTCCCGAGGTATATTCAATGCTAAAATTAGTTGAGGTAGAGATCAGAAAAGAACATCAAGTGTTGATGGTGAATAAAACCACTAAGTTCAAGAAGGGCAAGGGTAAGAAGAACTTCAAGAAGGATGGCAAGGGAGTTGCCGCGCCCGGTAAGCCAGTTACCGGGAAGAAGTCAAAGAATGGACCCAAGCCCGAGACTGAGTGCTTTTATTGCAAGGGAAGTGGTCACTGGAAGCGGAACTGCCCCAAATATTTAGCGGACAAGAAGAAGGCAGGCAACACCCAAGGTATATGTGATATACAAGTAATTGATGTGTACCTTACCAGTACTCGTAGTAGCTCCTGGGTATTTGATACCGGTGCGGTTGCTCATATTTGTAACTCAAAGCAGGAACTACGGAATAAACGGAGACTGGCAAAGGACGAGGTGACGATGCGCGTCGGGAATGGTTCCAAGGTCGATGTGATCGCCGTTGGCACGCTACCTCTGCATCTACCCACGGGATTAGTTTTAAACCTCAATAATTGTTATTTAGTGCCAGCTTTGAGCATGAACATTGTATCTGGATCTCGTTTAATTCGAGATGGCTACTCATTTAAATATGAGAATAATGGTTGTTCTATTTATTTGAGAGATATGTTTTATGGTCATGCCCCGCTGGTCAATGGTTTATTTTTGATGAATCTCGAACGTGATGTTACACATGTTCGTAGTGTGAATACCAAAAGATGTAAAGTTGATAACGATAGTCCCACATACTTGTGGCACTGCCGCCTTGGTCACATTGGTGTCAAGCGCATGAAGAAGCTCCATGCAGATGGACTTTTGGAGTCTCTTGATTACGAATCATTTGACACGTGCGAACCATGCATCATGGGTAAGATGACCAAGACTCCGTTCTCCGGAACAATGGAGCGAGCAACCAACTTATTGGAAATCATACATACCGATGTGTGTGGTCCAATGAGTGTTGAGGCTCGCGGAGGATATCGTTATGTTCTCACTCTCACTGATGATTTAAGTAGATATGGGTATGTCTACCTGATGAAACACAAGTCTGAAACCTTTGAAAAGTTCAAGGAATTTCAGAGTGAAGTTGAGAATCAACGTGACAGGAGAATAAAATTCCTACGATCAGATCGTGGTGGAGAATATTTAAGTCACGAGTTTGGTGCACACTTAAGGAAATGTGGAATAGTTTCACAACTCAGGCCGCCTGGAACACCTCAGAGAAATGGTGTGTCCGAATGTCGTAATCGCACTCTATTAGATATGGTGCGATCTATGATGTCTCTTACCGATTTACCGCTCTCATTTTGGGGTTATGCTTTAGAGACTGCCGCATTCACTTTAAATAGGGCTCCGTCAAAATCCGTTGAGACGACACCGTATGAATTATGGTTTGGGAAGAAACCTAAGCTGTCGTTTCTAAAAGTTTGGGGATGCGATGCTTATGTCAAGAAACTTCAACCTGAAAAGCTCGAACCCAAGTCGGAAAAATGCGTCTTCATAGGATACCCTAAGGAAACTATTGGGTATACCTTCTACCTCAGATCCGAAGGCAAGATCTTCGTTGCCAAGAACGGGTCCTTTCTAGAGAAGGAGTTTCTCTCGAAAGAATTGAGTGGGAGGAAAGTGGAACTTGATGAGGTGATAGTCACCCCTTCCGAACCGGAAAGTAGCGCAGCGCGGGAAAATGTTCCTGTGGTGCCTACACCGACTGGGGAGGAAGTTAATGATGATGATCATGAAGCTTCGGATCAAGTTACTGAACTTCGTAGGTCCACAAGGACACGTTCCGCACCAGAGTGGTATGGCAACCCTGTCCTGGAAATCATGTTGTTAGACAACGGTGAACCTTCGAACTATGAAGAAGCGATGGCGGGCCCGGATTCCGACAAATGGCTAGAAGCCATGAAATCCGAGATAGAATCCATGTATGAAAACAAAGTATGGACTTTGACTGACTTGCCCGATGATCGGCGAGCCATAGAAAACAAATGGATCTTTAAGAAGAAGACGGACGCGGATGGTAATGTGACCATCTACAAATCTCGACTTGTCGCTAAGGGTTATCGACAAGTTCAAGGGGTTGACTACGATGAGACTTTCTTACCCGTAGCGAAGCTGAAGTCCGTCCGAATCATGTTAGCAATTGTCGCATACTATGATTATGAGATATGGTAGATGGACGTCAAAACGGCATTCCTTAACGGCTTCCTTAAGGAAGAGTTGTATATGATGCAGCCGGAAGGTTTTGTCGATCCTAAGAATGCTAACAAAGTGTGCAAGCTCCAGCGCTCAATCTATGGGCTGGTGCAAGCATCTCGGAGTTGAAACATTCGCTTTGATGAGATGATCAAAGCGTTTGGGTTTACACAGACTTATGGAGAAGCCTGTGTTTACAAGAAAGTGAGTGGGAGCTCTGTAGCATTTCTCATATTATATGTGGATGACATATTGTTGATGGGAAATGATATAAAATTCTTGGAAAGTATAAAGGCCTATTTGAAAAAGTGTTTTTCAATGAAGGACCTTGGAGAAGCTGCTTATATATTAGGCATCAAGATCTATAGGGATAGAGCAAGACGCCTCATTGGTCTTTCACAAAGTACATACCTTGACAAGATATTGAAGAAGTTCAATATGGATCAGTCCAAGAAGGGGTTCTTACCTGTATTGCAAGGTGTGCAGTTGAGCACGGCTCAATGCCCGACCACGGCAGAAGATATAGAAGAGATGAGTGTCATCCCCTATGCCTCGGACATAGGGTCTATTATGTATGCCATGCTGTGTACCAGACCTGATGTAAACCTTGCCGTAAGTTTGGTAGGAAGGTACCAAAGTAATCCCGGCAAGGAACACTGGACAGCGGTCAAGAATATCCTGAAGTACCTGAAGAGGACTAAGGATATGTTTCTCGTTTATGGAGGTGACGAAGAGCTCGTCGTAAAGGGTTACGTCGACGCTAGCTTCGACACAGATCTGGATGACTCGAAGTCACAGACCGGATACGTGTATATTTTGAATGGAGGAGCAGTAAGCTGGTGCAGTTGCAAGCAAAGCGTCGTGGCGGGATCTACATGTGAAGCGGAGTACATGGCAGCCTCGGAGGCAGCACAGGAAGCAGTCTGGATGAAGGAGTTCATTACCGACCTAGGGGTGATTCCCAATGCGTCGGGCCCAATGACTCTCTTCTGTGACAACACTGGAGCTATTGCCCTTGCGAAGGAGCCCAGGTTTCACAGGAAGACCAGGCATATCAAGCGTCGCTTCAACTCCATTCGTGAAAGTGTTCAAAATGGAGACATAGATATTTGTAAAGTACACACGGACCTGAATGTAGCAGATCCGTTGACTAAACCTCTCCCTAGGGCAAAACATGATCAACACCAGGACGCAATGGGTGTTCGATTCATCACAATGTAACTAGATTATTGACTCTAGTGCAAGTGGGGGACTGTTGGAAATATGCCCTAGAGGCAATAATAAATGGTTATTATTATATTTCTTTGTTCATGGTAATTGTCTATTATTCATGCTATAATTGTATTGTCCGGAAATCGTAATACATGTGTGAATACATAGACCACAACGTGTCCCTAGTAAGCCTCTAGTTGACTAGCTCGTTGATCAACAGATAGTCATGGTTTCCTGACTATGGACATTGGATGTCATTGATAACGGGATCACATCATTAGGAGAATGATGTGATGGACAAGTATCTTTTCCTTAGACCATGAGATCGTGCAACCCCCGGATACCGTAGGAGTGCTTTGGGTGTGCCAAACGTCACAACATAACTGGGTGACTATAAAGGTGCATTACGGGTATCTCCGAAAGTGTCTGTTGGGTTGGCACGGATCGAGACTGGGATTTGTCACTCCGTGTGACGGAGAGGTATCTCTGGGCCCACTCGGTAATGCATCATCATAATGAGCTCAATGTGACTAAGGCGTTAGTCACGGGATCATGCATTGCGGTACGAGTAAAGAGACTTGCCGGCAACGAGATTGAACAAGGTATTGGGATACCGACGATCGAATCTCGGGCAAGTAACATACCGATTGACAAAGGGAATTGCATACGGATTGATTGAATCCTCGACACCGTGGTTCATCCGATGAGATCATCGTGGAACATGTGGGAGCCAACATGGGTATCCAGATCCCGCTGTTGGTTATTGACCGGAGAGGCGTCTCGGTCATGTCTGCATGTCTCCCGAACCCGTAGGGTCTACACACTTAAGGTCCGGTGACGCTAGGGTTGTAGAGATATATGTATGCGGAAACCCGAAAGTTGTTCGGAGTCCCGGATGAGATCCCGGATGTCACGAGAGGTTCCGGAATGGTCCGGAGGTGAAGAATTATATATAGGAAGTCAAGTTTCGGCCACCGGGAAAGTTTCGGGGGTTACCGGTATTGTACCGGGACCACCGGAAGGGTCCCGGGGGTCCACCGGGTGGGGCCACCTATCCCGGAGGGCCCCGTGGGCTGAAAGTGGAAGGGAACCAGCCCCTAGTGGGCTGGGCGCCCCCCCTTGGGCCTCCCCCCATGCGCCTAGGGTTGGGAACCCTAGGGGGGGAGTTCCCCCTTGCCTTGGGGGGCAAGGCACCCCTTCCCCCCCACTTGGTCGCCGCCCCCCCTTTGGATCTGATCTCCAGGGCCGGCGCCCCCCCAGGGGGCCTATATAAAGGGGCGGGGAGGGAGGGCAGCACACAACAGCCTTGGGCGCCTCCCTCCTCCCCTGCAACACCTCTCTCTCTCTCGCAGAAGCTTGGCAAAGCCCTGCCGAGACCCGCTACATCCACCACCACGCCGTCGTGCTGCTGGATCTCCATCAACCTCTCCTTCCCCCTTGCTGGATCAAGAAGGAGGAGACGTCGCTGCACTGTACGTGTGTTGAACGCGGAGGTGCCGTCCGTTCGGCACTCGGTCATCGGTGATTTGGATCACGACGAGTACGACTCCGTCATCCACGTTCATTGGAACGCTTCCGCTCGCGATCTACAAGGGTATGTAGATACACTCCCTTCCCTTCGTTGCTAGTATACTCCATAGATGCATCTTGGTGAACGTAGGAAAATTTTAAAATTATGCTACGATTCCCAACAGGTGGCTGATGCCAGGAAGAGCTCCCTGGTAGTGAAGGAGGTGGCTGATGCCAGGAAGAGCTCCCTGGCTGTGAAGGATGAGGTTCTGCATGGTGCACAGAGGGTCATGGTTCTGAATGATGCACAGTGGGTCGTGGTTCTGAATGCTGTACAGAGGGACGTGGCGGATGATGTGCTGGAGGAGGAAGTGCAACATCTGAAGACCGTCTACACGTAACAGCTGCGTAAATCTCGCGTAGCTTGTCATCAAGACGCCTCAACCATGAGACGCCCTCTCGCGGTGGGATAGTTTCTCCCCTCTGAAAGCGCTGCATTAAGGCGGAAACCTCCTCTCACGCCTGTACTGTCAAGTCACCCTGTACACGAAGAGTTAACCAATTATATCCTCGTTGTATGATAGACACCACGAATAGATAACCAAGCGAATATGTCCAGGTTAACAAAAGACTTAACATATGAGAACCAAGGCACGTACACCCACACGTTGGATAAACTTCCGTTCCAATTTTTACCTCGTGTGTCTTTGATACGTCCATTTTGCATCATGCTTTTATATCGATATTTATTGCATTATGGGCTGTTGTTACACATTATGTCACAATACTTATGCATATTCTCTCTTATTTTACAAGGTTTACATGAAGAGGGAGAATGCCGGCAGCTGGAATTCTGGGCTGGAAAAGGAGAAAATATTAGAGACCTATTCTGCACAACTCCAAAAGTCCTGAAACTCCACGGAAGTCATTTTTGGAAATAATAAAAAATACTGAGCGAAGAAAATACCAGAGGGGGCCCACACCCTGGCCCTACCCCCTGGGCGCGCCCCCTGCCTCGTGGGCCCCTTGGTGGCCCTCCGGTGCCCATCTTCTGCTATATGAAGTCTTTCGTCAGAGGCAAGCTTTCGGGATGAGACTCCGCCGCCACAAGGCGGAACCTTGGCGGAACCAATCTAGGGCTCTGGCGGAGCTGTTCTGCCGGGGACACTTCCCTCCAGGAGGGGGAAATCATCGCCATCGTCATCACCAACGCTCCTCCCATCGGGAGGGGGCCAATCTCCATCAACATCTTCACCAGCACCATCTCCTCTCAAACCCTACTTCATCTCTTGTATCCAATTCTTGTCTCTAAGTCTGAGATTGGTACCTGTAGGTTGCTAGTAGTGTTGATTACTCCTTGTAGTTGATGCTAGTTGGTTTATTTGGTGGAAGATCATATGTTCAGATCCTATATGCATATTAATACTCCTCTGATTATGAACATGAATATGCTTTGTGAGTAGTTACATTTGTTCCTGAGGACATGGGAGAAGTCTTGCTACTAGTAGTCATGTGAATTTGGTATTCGTTCGATATTTTGATGAGATGTATGTTGTCTCTCCTCTAGTGGTGTTATGTGAACGTCGACTACATGACACTTCACCATTATTTGGGCCTAGAGGAAGGCATTGGAAAGTAATAAGTAGATGATGGGTTGCTAGAGTGAGAGAAGCTTTGTGACGCCCGGATAATTAGACCACAGAAATTCCTTGCTAAAGATGCCACGTCACCTCTGTCACTGGAGTTAATCTCGGGTTAGTTCAAAACCGATTCAAATTCAAAATTAAATTGAAGGCAAACAACAATAGTTTTCAAACTATAAACTAAAATGTTCGAGTTGTGCCAAAAAAATGCAGGGGTAATTGTGGTGAAGAAACCCCACTTTTATAAAATGTTTTAATACTCTAAATTAGTTAAAACAGTGATGAAACAATTACCAAAAATGCTTTTAAAGTAAAAAACAAATGCAAAATACTTTATTTAAAGTGCCAAAATATTTGGGGCAGAGACCTATTTACTAGCACTAATTTAGGTGTGCTTTTATATTTTATAACACTTAAATAAAAAGGTACTAGAAAAGAAATAAAATAACTACAAAAAAAGGGGCACCCCCCCGGCCCAAGTGGGCTACGGCCCGACTGGCGGCGCACCCTGCCAGCCCAGCTCCCTCCCCCGGCCCGCCGAACCACTACAACCCCCTGGGGCGACCGAACCCTAAGCCCCCACGCGCCCCACTCCTCCCCCGATTCCCCTTTCCCCCTCGTCTCCTCCCTTTGCCCCCGATCCAGATCGGGCACGGCCCCGCCGCCCACCACTGACCTCGTCGCCGAACCCCGACACCGCCCGGCGCTGCCCCGTCGTCGCCGGCGCCCGCCTCCTCAACCCGGCTCCCCGTCCTCGACCTCTTCTCCGCTCCCGGACGCCGACGCCGTTCGCCGTCCCCGCCTATCCCTCGTCGGCCGGCGTCGTCCTCCGCACACCCCCACCGTTGCTGGCCGCTCATGCCGCCGGCGCCGTCCTCGCTGCGCGCCTTCCTTGGCCGCGCACGGCCGTGGCCGGCGCCTGTCGGCGCATGTGCGTGCTCGCCGGAGCCAATCGGCCTCGCCTCGTCGCCGACTCGTCGTCCTCGTCCCCGTCGCCCTCCCCACGCCCCATTGCCCGAACCCTACGGCCCCCCTGTGAGCCTCCGCCCCTCCTCTTCTCTCCCCTGTCCCCGTATGCATGCACGCGCTCACGGCCGGGGTCTCCTCCCCGTGGCTCCGCTGTCGCCGCCGGCCCCGCACTCGCCGTCCTCGCCGGCCCCGCGAGCGCACACCCCTGCGCCCCCTCGGGCACGCGTCCGTTCGGGCGCTCGCCCGCTGCCCAGTGCCTGTTAGCGCCCGTGCCCGCTATGGCCTCTGGGCCACTGCCAAACGGGGCCCACTGCCCAGAACGTTAAAAAAAGGAGAAACGAAAATGAAAATTTTTAGTAAAATTAATAATTAATTAATCAATCAATTAGTGAATTAATTAAGTTGATTAACTGTTTAACCAAACTAATTAAGATTAGTTAAACTAATTAACCCGGGTTAGCTAACTCGAGTCTATGACCAGTAGGACCCACGTGTCAGTTTGACCAGTCAACGGTCAGAGTTGACTGCTGATGTCATGCTGATGTCATAAATGCAATTTCGAATTAAAATAATCTGTTAATTCTAGAAAATGATTTAAAACTTTAAAAATTAATATATAATAATCCGTAACTCGGATGGAAAAACTTTGTACATGAAAGTTGCTCAGAACGACGAGACGAATCCGGATACGCAGCCCGTTCGTCCGCCACACATCCCTAGCATAGCAAACACGCAACTTTCCCCCTCCGGTTCATCTGTCCGAAAACGCGAAACACCGGGAATACTTTCCCGGATGTTTCCCCCCTTCGCCGGTACCACCTCCTACCGCGTTAGGGCACACCTACCCCGCGCATTGACATGTCTTCCATCGTCATGCTTATGTTTGCATTATATTTATTGTTTCTTCCCCCTCTTCTCTCGTTAGACACCGAGACCGACGCCGCTGCTACCCAGTACGACTACGGTGTTGACGACCCCTTCTTCTTGCCAAAGCAACCAGGCAAGCCCCCCCCTTGATCACCAGGTATTGCCTATTCTTCTCTATACTGCTGGCGTTAGAGTAGTCTAGCATGTTACTGCTTTCGGTTAATCCTATTCTGTTGCATAGCCTCTCATTGTTGCTACAGTTGTTACCCTTACCTGCTATCCTACTGCTTAGTATAGGATGCTAGTGTTCCATTAGTGGCCCTACACTCTTGTCCGTCTGCCATGCTATACTACTGGGCCGTGATCAGTTCGGGAGGTGATCACGGGTATATCCTATATACTTTATATACATGACACATGTGGTGACTAAAGTCGGGTCAGCTCGTTGAGTACCCGCAAGTGATTCTGATGAGGGGGCTGAAAGGAAAGGTGGCTCCATCCCGGTAGAGGTGGGCCTGGGTTCCTGACGGCCCCCGACTGTTACTTTGTGGCGGAGCGACAGGGCAGGTTGAGACCACCTAGGAGAGAGGTGGGCCTGGCCCTGGTCGGCGTCCGCGGATACTTAAAAATAACATGCTTAACGAGTTCTTGGTATTTGATCTGAGTCTGGCCATTTGGTCTATACGCACTAACCAACTACGCGGGAACAGTTATGGGCACTCGACGTCGTGGTATCAGCTGAAGCTCTTTTTGACGTCAGCGATGGAGCGACGCGCGCCGGATTGGACTAGAACGCCTGCTAGGCTAGGTCTGCTTCCGGCCGCCCTCGCAACGTGCAGGTGTGCAATGGGCGATGGGCCCAGACCCCTGCGCGCATAGGATTTAGACCGGCGTGCTGACCTCTCTGTTGAGCCTAGGTGGGGCTGCGACGTGTTGATCTTCCGAGGCCGGACATGACCCAGGAAAGTGTGTCCGGCCAAATGGGATCAAGCGTGTTGGGTTATGTGGTGCACCCCTACAGGGAAGTTTATCTATTCGAATAGCCGTGTCCCTCGGTAAAAGGACGACCCGGAGTTGTACCTTGACCTTATGACAACTAGAACCGGATACTTAATAAAACACACCCTTCCAAGTGCCAGATACAACCCGGTGATCGCTCTCTAACAGGGCGACGAGGAGGGGATCGCCGGGTAGGATTATGCTATGCGATGCTACTTGGTGAACTTACCATCTACTCTCTTCTACATGCTGCAAGATGGAGGCTGCCAGAAGCGTAGTCTTCGACAGGATTAGCTATCCCCCTCTTATTCTGGCATTCAGCAGTTCAGTCCACCGATATGGCCTTTTACACCTATACCCATGCATATGTAGTGTAGATCCTTGCTTGCGAGTACTTTGGATGAGTACTCACGGTTGCTTTTCTCCCTCTTTTTCCCTCTGTATACCTGGTTGTCGCAACCAGATGCTAGAGTCCAGGAGCTAGAGATCCCGAGGATGATTCTACATGGAGTTCGGCTTCGAGGAGTAGTTAGGAGGTCCCAGGCAGGAGGCCTTGCCTTTTCGATCGTTGCTACTTTTGTGCTAGCCTTCTTAAGGCAAACTTGTTTAACTTATGTCTGTACTCAGATATTGTTGCTTCCGCTGACTCGTCTATGATCGAGCACTTGTATTCGAGCCCTCGAGGCCCCTGGCTTGTATTATGATGCTTGTATGACTTATTTATGTTTTAGAGTTGTGTTGTGATATCTTCCCGTGAGTCCCTGATCTTGATCGTACACGTTTGCGTGCATGATTAGTGTACGATTGAATCGGGGGCGTCACAAGCTTAAACCCTAGTTTATGCGTTGCTTCGTAAGGGGCTGATTTGGATCCATATGTTTCATGCTATGGTTAGGTTTACCTTAATACTTCTTTTGTAGTTGCGGATGCTTGCAATAGGAGTTAATCATAAGTGGGATGCTTGTCCAAGTAAGGGTAGCACCCAAGCACCGGTCCACCCACATATCAAATTATCAAAGTACCGAACACGAATCATATGAACGTGATGAAAACTAGCTTGACGATAATTCCCATGTGTCCTCGGGAGCGCTTTTCTCTATATAAGAGTTTGTCCAGGCTTGTCCTTTGCTACAAAAAGGATTGGGCCATCTTGCTGCACTTTATTTACACTTGTTACTTGCTACCCATTACAATTTATCTTATCACAAAACTATCTGTTACCTATAATTTCAGTGCTTGCAGAGAATACCTTGCTGAAAACCGCTTATCATTTCCTTCTGCTCCTCGTTGGGTTCGACACTCTTACTTATCGAAAGGACTACGATAGATCCCCTATACTTGTGGGTCATCAGTCTTCACCTCATGTCCAGAACCAAAACCATCGGTAGGAAGCTGAACCTCATACCTCCTTTCTTGATTCCCTATGAGTCTGACAGTGTGCTTCTTTGCTTTCTCTATCTTCTTTGCCATGTATTCCATGACACGACTACAATAAGGTGTGTTCTGATTATCTTCAATATGCTTCTTTGCTAACTCGTGCCTTTCTCTGAAATATCTCAAAGTGCCATGGAATACAGCCTCCACAATAGCTGTGAGTGGCAATGCTCTATTCCCTCTCAGCACAAAGTTATACACCTCTGCAAGATTGGTTGTCATGTGGCCATACCTAGCTCCATGGGTGTCATGCAGCAAAGACCAATTCACTGGAGGCTCTTTCTCTATCCACTCAGAAAAATTCTTTATTGCCCTTCCCTTCTTTCTCTTAGTATTAGGAGGGTCAATTCCTGGCAAGTCACAAATACCTACTGGCTCCTCTAGCTCCGCGATGAGTGCTGCTAATTTAACTTGATCTTCTTTCATTTTCTTCCTCGCACGGACCTGCTTCTTAGTAAACTCATCTAGTTTTGACCAAATAAATCCGTATTTGCGCTGCTGGCTCTGCTTGTACAATTTTTTGAACAAGTTCATCAACCGCTTGTTCTTGAACTGTGAGAAAAAATTAGCCCCAAGATGGCCATGCACCACCGGCTCTGCAAGTCCCTCCAAGGTGTTGGTTCGTCAACTGTTGGATTACGTAGTGTCTTCACGGCCTTCAATATACCGGCATGTCTGTCATGAATGACACACACGTTTGGTCGGTCCTTCACGATGGCAATTTTCACTTGCCGGAAGAACCATACCCAGCTAGGAAAGTTCTCACCCTCCACAAATGCCATGGCAAGTGGGATGATTTGATTGTTCCCGTCCACACCAATAGCAGTCAGGATTTTCCCTCTATACTGACCGGTCAGGAATGTACCATCCACAAACATAACAGGAGGACAATGCCGGAAAGCTCCGATGCAAATAGCGAAAGAGAAGAACACTTGTTTCAACACCTTGAAATCTGGTATACTCAGCAACCTCATGTGTTGTACGTTCACATAAGTGTCGGGATTCCTCTCCTTCAGTATGCCAAGGAGACGGACAACATTATCATATGAGTCGAAGAACGTCCCAAACCTTTCCTCCATAGCCTTCTGCTTAGCCCTCCAAGCCTTCCCATAAGGAATGACATAATTCCATCTGACCTTCACTGCTGTCTGGATGTGTTTTGCTTCCATATCTTTCTTCTCTACTATCTCAGTATACATGAGTTGCGCAATGAGACTTGAAGTCAGGTTCGGATGCTTCACCAGCAGGTTCTTCCTCACACAATTATGTGGGACGACAATGGTGACAACCCAGTGGATGTCATACTTCGGCACGTGCCCGTGCACCTTCCCAGGACAACCTGTTTCAACACATTTCACGGTATAGTTTGTTGGACTTGATATGTGTGTCCGGAAAACCCTCTGCGTAGACATAGCCCACTTTATCACCGCATACTTCAATTTTTTCTTTGTATCAAACTTAGCCCCTATCTGTACTTGGTTCAGATTATACTGCCATGGAGTCTCATGGCCATCGTTGACCGTAAGGCCGGTGGATATGTCCTGCTCCCATGCAGAAGGAATCGGTACCTCCACTTCATCCTCAGAATTTTCAGAATCCAGTTCCTCCACCAATCCATCCTCGTCCTCTTCCTCCATCACCCTCTGCATTTCATCCCCTTTCTCATCCCCATCAGCAAAACCAGAACCAGCTAATATTATCGACTGGCTACTCTGCCCAGTATCAGGACCACAAACATTGTGTGGCACGCAGTCTGACTCTTTCTCGGGTTGGCTAGCATCCACATCTTGTGGTTGTGACCCGGATAAAACAATCTCGTTAGCCACTTCACTGCCTTGGCCGGGTTCATACCCCCTGTGGAGTTTTACGGTATTCTCCTCCTTCGGCACAGGTTGCACAAGTGCATATGGGTGGATTCTTCGGTCTCGGCAGCGTCTTAACAGGGACAACCAATGCTGGCTCCTATCTATCGGCATCAACTCCCACGTGACATTTTTACAAGATTTGGTCCACAATGCATGAATACTGACGGAACATACTTCAGGATCCAACCCGAAACTAGTTGTCAACCAGTACTTCAACTGTCTAATGTCCAGTCTGTCCGGGTCTGCTAGTGTCATGACGCCATTTTTAAACTCGCTAAGATCAACCCCCAACTCATTATATCGAACATTACCAGCGCCGTAGTAAACAGTCAGATTTACTGATTCAGACATTTTCACCTGTCAGACATTGTCATCTTCTCATTAATCACAATGAACACTAATATTACCCGCTACACTAACTAAAATCCGCTAAAATGCCACCACATACAAATTAACACTAACACAATTTTTATTATCCGCTACACTAACACAATTATTATTATCTGCTACACTGACACAATTATTACTCCGCTAAAATGCCACCACATACAAATTAACACTACAATTCGCAATATAATTTATCTACACTAACTAAACTATACAACTCAGAGAAAATTTGTGAGGACATGATTATACCTTAGCGTAGGTGCTTGCACCACCGAACAACGACAACACCACCGCGGCCCCCTCGACGACCGGAGGTTCAACTCCAGTCACCCCCAAGCCGCACCTCCTCCTCCACAGCTGCTCCTCCTCCTCATCAACACCTCCTGCCCAACCGCACCTCCTCCTCCCCACCATGGCTCCTCCTCCCCACCATGGCTACTCCTCCCCAAACGCACAGAAAACTATCCCATAGCAAAAAACAACACCGTAGGCCGTCTGGGATTGCTACGATCTACCGATTCTGTGGCTTCAATGTGAAAATGGGTGGCAAATGGAGGAGATCAGCGCGGGGTGGTGAGGTACAGAGAAGAACGAGAGAGAGAAAGGAAGAACAGAGGCGGACAGGCGAGAGGAAGGAGACGCCGCGCGGGGGCTTATCCACTCTTTTTCGGTCGATGGGAGGCCGAAAAGGCTCTTCGGCCGTTGCCTGGCCGAAAAGGCCCACTTCGGTCGCGGCGAGGCCGGAGTTACTATTTTCGGCCCGGCCTCCACCGACGCCAGGTCTTCAGCCCACCTACGCGTGTCTTCGGTCAACCGCGGGCCGAAAAGCCCTCTTCGGCCAAACGGTGACCGAAAAGTACCTCTTCAGCCAACACTAGGCCGACGGGGTCATAGTTCTGGTCTTTTTTGCATTACGTGCTAAATTTTCCGAAATTGCTATAAAAAACGTCATAGTTTTGAAAATCTGGTAGTATAGTACACGGACAATTTAATGTGCAACATTTAACACGATGAGTACCACGTTAGAAATAACGTACATTGGGTGGTTGGTGTTGAGCTCGGCTTAATGTGTGGCTGTGAAATACTTTTTATTACATTTGTTTGCTGGCATTAAGGTTTTCAAAAGAAGGATACTGGAGCCTCGCAAGCGAGATGCGCAATAGTGTTGCTATGCTTGATTTTTCTTGTTAACGTTGTGAACCCAATTGTATGACCAGGGAGGAAAACAATAACATGCATACCTGTTCAGCGCCCATCTAGATCATTGCAGCAAGTTATTTGGTCCATCTAGCATAGCGAAAGACATTTTGCTAATTCACTTATATGTTCCTTCTCATGTCGTGCCGTGCTAAAAATATCGGGCACATTTTACAAAAAAGTAAAAATCTACGTGTAGAGATAGTACTATATACTCAGGAGCAATTTTTTTTCCTCCTGCACCTAACTCTGAAGACGTTCTTTTTCCTGATAGTAACCGTGAGGGCATATCGGTTTTCACAGACAAAGTTCTTCAACCACAAAAATGTAGCAGAAGACATATTTTCCCCCAATTCGAGGAGCTCGTCACTCAGAATTTTATTCCCATGAAATCGATACATAAATTCATTTTGGGATTACTCATATTTTCAGTCCATGCTTTTTGAAATGAGGACATAACTATACTTTCTACACCAAGACATAATCAAGACTGCTTGGAAGTTCCTTCTG
The DNA here is from genome assembly GCF_002575655.3 of Aegilops tauschii subsp. strangulata. Taxonomy (NCBI): domain Eukaryota; kingdom Viridiplantae; phylum Streptophyta; class Magnoliopsida; order Poales; family Poaceae; genus Aegilops; species Aegilops tauschii. The sequence continues at coordinate 497,081,785 of NC_053039.3, forward strand.
GCATGTGGATGTTAGGACACTGACCTTGTTGGTCATATGGTAGGTTGGTGCAGGCGTGCAGCGATCGGCGGCCAACCCCACGCAAAAGAATCCACTAGGAACGTCTGTAGACCAAACAGACGTCCAAGCAAAACAGGTGGCCTACGCTTATTTCCTATAGCCGGTTAGTTGTCAGCTTGCTCGGTGCTCCAAATCATCTCATAGATTTAGTCTTGCTACTCAGGAAATTGCCGGCTCATCAGTGCACTTTCTTATCTTCTATCTGGATGGTACTAGTATTGTGATTACATGGAGCTATAACTGCGATATGAATTCTACTTTGCACAAACAATAGTCTCTGGACGGACTTGTGCTGATGCCCCCGTTGCCTGGCATTCCTAAATCCTAACACTATACGTCAACGCGCTTTGGCAGTATTCCTCGAGCATTTGATTTAAATCCCGACAAAGAGCTAGCAATGTACAAAAATACTTATATGAGAACTACTGCATAGCAGAAAAGAACATGAGTAGTCTATATATGTAAGAGGTTGAGCTCTCTCCATGTTTCGAAAGTTGGCCCATGTAATTATGTCATTCATTGTTGGCATGTTTGGTTGAAGACTTGAATTCTCTGTCTAGTAAAAATTGTATGGATGAAGGTTCTCGAAGAAAGATTTGGTGTGTGGAGTCCGTTACATACATAGACACAAACCGTCAGATGTTGAAAGCACAAGCACGCGTGTGATATATATTGATAGATCAGGGCGCACATCCCGTGGGAGCATACATCGATCGTGAACCTCACATAAGGACGCGCGCGCGAGAGAGAGAGAGAGAGAGAGAGAGAGAGAGAGAGAGAGAGAGAGAGATTACAGGAGATAAGGACAAGTTAAAACAAATATCCTGCCTGACAACCTATCTAACAACTCCTAATTCTATACACAATATAATGTACACCCTCCCTTAATCAGAACTTCGCCAAGCTCCGATTACGCTTGAATTCTTCAAATGGTCTTGTAGACAATGCTTTGTAAAGCCATCTGCAACTTGATCTTTTGAATCCACAAACCAAATATCTAATTCCTTGTTGGCAACTCTTTCCCTTACAAAATGATAGTATATTTCAATGGGATTGGTCCTTGCATGAAAAACATGATTAGCAGATATATATGTTGCACCAAGATTGTCACACCAAAGACATGGAGTTTACGTATCCCAAGTTCCTTTAGTATGAATTTAACCCAGATAATTTCTGATGTTGCATTGGCCAATAATTTGTATTCTGTTTATGTGCTTGACCTTGAAACTGTAGCCTGTTTTCTTGCACACCATGAGATTAAGTTAGGTCCAAAAAATACTGCAAAGCCACTTGTTGATCGTCTATCATCTAAACATCCGACCTAGTCAAAGTCAGAAAAGGCATTAACAAGGGTGGATGATGACTTGTTGAAAGTTAGACCAACACCCATATCTAGATTGATGATCCGTTTTCACTGTTGGCTTCCTTGCGGTGAAATCTTCATAACAAGATCCGGCGTTAGCATGTTTTGACCATTTTTTTTTCCTGATGGGAAACAATCAGACTTATTAATTTTAAATATAAAATACATAAAAGAAAAGGAAAGAAAGAAAAGAAAAATAAAAAAACTACAAATTACAGGAAACACGAGGCATTGGATTCCAAAGAGTCAGTGGAAGTCACTTAGTTGCAAGTACCTGCCACTGCCAGGGTAAAACTTCAATATACACTGTAGAACTTGCTTCGTGGTACTTGTGTTGGTTGATGCCACTCCTCTTTTATTGTTAACACTTCAATACTCACTTTTTCGCTATGCGTACATTGCAATATCAAAAAACATACAAAACTATTGACTATGTTGATATGATGTGACAACTAGTGGCGACGATTTTTTTGTTGAGGGGTGACAACATGGGATCTTATTTTGAGGTGCCCTTGAGAAGAACTCACTAATAAAGCCACATCGCTAGTCAGATTAACGTTGTGAGATAATTCATTTCAAAAAACTTAACGTGATAATGTCAACATGATGTGGGGGAATCTTGCATGCATGTATATATGTACTCTCTCTACTAGGGGAAAGAGTCGGTGAAAACGGTTACACGGAATAGCAACTTTGCATGCGCGCATAATGTTGATTATTCCCAAAACTGGTACTGTCCAGCAAATTGATCAAATGTTACTTCTGGACTTTGCTGCCAGTCCGCAGTTCGGTCTCACAAACTAAGCACACAGGCTTCTCAGGATCATCCAGATATCCACATAAGCACAAATGTGGATCGGAGGGCTTTCAGTTTGGTGGCTAGGCCTTCACTGGTTGGTTCGTGCGATGTTCCTTGCTCTACCTGCGCGACGACCTGACCTTCAGTGGATTCAGACCCCTCGGCAGACCTCGAAGATGCTCAGATAGGTATTTCCGATGCCTTCCAACCCCAAATCTAGGCACCTTCCTTTCTCATCACATATGTGCACTAGGCTATTTGGGTACTGGACCGCGTGTAGAACCAAATCACGAACAAAGGAACAAAGATGTGAATGAATATGTATATGAGTGTCTGGCTTTAGATTCTGTGAGAAGAGAAGATTAGTTTATATAAGAAGCAGAATTCGTGAGAAGCAGAGAGATGGTTAGTCGTGTGGTACACGTGGACAATTTAATGTTCCAATACTAAACAAGATCAGTACTATCACATCTTACATCTTATTTTCTTAAAAAGTTGATCCTACCATTACCAATTATCTCAACATGCACACTGTCCACATCATCATGCCACGTTAGCGTTCAGTTTGTAAAGAGCAACCAATCCCTATCCGTCAATTTCCTTCACATGCAGTCTATCCACCTCATCTCATATGCCACATCAGCAATGCCATCTTTTTTTTTTCCAATCAGGTTTAGCAACACATCCCTTTGCTGGCTATATATTTCTATGGTTCCTTTCTTCACCACGGACCGCCAAGTTTCCAGCACCGATCATTGAAGAACTACTCGACGAGCTACACGACGCACACTGGTTTTCCATGTTGGACCTGTGCGCAGGCTACCACCAGACCAAGCTCGCGGAAGGGGAGGAATTCAAGATGGTGTTCCAGACCAATTCCGGCCACTTCGAGTACAAGGTGGTCTCCTTTGGGCTTGCGGGCGTACCGGCAACATTCAACGGCGCCATGACTCACACGCTCCACCCCCTCCTACGACGCTGCATGCCGCTCTTCTTTGACGACATCCTCATCTTCAATCGCACCATGTAAGATCACATCGATCACTTGCGCCAAGTGCTCGAACTCCTCTGCCGGGACCACTGGAAGGTCAAGCTCAACAAGTGCTCGTTCGGTCAGAAACAACTGTCGTACCTGGGGCGCGTGGTCAGCGCAGACAGATTCGCAACCGAGCCGGCCAAGATCCAAGCCGTCTATGACTAGAAAAATCCAACAAACGTCAAGGCCATACACAGCTTCCTGGGGCTCACTGGACTACCGGCGGTTCATGCGAAACTTTGGAGTGATAGCACGCCCACTGTTTAATCTTCTCAAAAAGGGGGTGCCCTTTGTTTGGACACACACCACCGAGACAACCTTCCAGCTGCTCAAGACACGGCTGATCACCGCGCCGGTGCTTGCGCTGCCGGACTTCTCTGACCTTTCTGCGTCGAGACGAATGCCAGCGAGTACGGCATTGGTGTTGTCCTGCAACAAGGAGGGCACGCAATGGCGTTTATGAGCAAAGCATTTGTCGCCTTGATACCAAGGCCTGTCAACATAGGATAAGGAGTAACTCATAGTGATCGTAGTCGTGGACCAGTGGCGGCTGTACCTTCATCACGGAGAATTCGTCGTCTTCACCCGATCAAAAATTTCTAGTCTACCTCTAGGGGCAGCAGTTACCGACACCACGTCAGCATAAGGCGTTCACGAAACTCCTAGGGCTACAATACTCAGTCAAATACAAAAAGGGGGCTGAAAACAACACAGCGGATGCTCTGTCATGCGGTGAACCAGATGAAGTTCTCACTGCAGTCACCTCATATCAGCCGGCGCGGCTGGACAATATCTTGGCCAGTTACAATTCAAACCCCTAGGCACAAAAACTTCTTGAGCAGCTAGCAGTCCGACCAGATCCCAAAGGGCGCTTCACCATCACCCAGAGCATGCTCTAGTTTCTGCATACGCATTTGGTTGGGAGGCTCAACGTCGCTGCAATAGCTCATCATTGCAGCGTTCCATGACAGCCCAATGGGAGGGCACTCTGGGATCCCGGCAACTTAACGCCGTGTCCGTTGTCTGTTTGCGTGGCCAAAGATGAAGATACACGTCAACGACAACATACGTTGCTGTCAAATCTGTCAGCAGGCAAAGCTGGATCGAGCTGCCAGCCAAGGGCTCCTTCAACCACTACCAATACCATCCATTTTGTGGGAGATGATCACGATGGACTTCATCGACGGCCTCCCCCAATCCGGCAAGTTCAACTACCTATTGGTGATTGTCGACAAACGAACAAAGTTCGCGCACTTCTTGCCTCTGGCGCATCCTTACACCGTGTCCAAGGTGGCTCTCCTCTACATGAATGTGCAAAAGTGCAGAAGAGGTGGCTCTCCTCTACATGAATGTGCAAAAGTGCATCATTTGTTGGATGACTCGTCTTTGCTTTATTTATGAAGACGGACGCTATGCCTTTTCTCCGAAAATATATCTCTCTCCTTGCAATCTGTCACGCAGGGCAGGGTGCTTTGATGCTTTGTAGTGGGTTGTTGGCTAGGTGTTGCATGTTGTATGACTAAGTAGGGTAGGGCTTTGCCTTGAATGCGGCGTTATAGAGGAGCTTGAGTAGGCGGTAAGCTGAGCGGATTAATATAGCTTACGAAGCACCTCGTCGGCGAGTCTAGCAAGTGTGCCATTGCTTCCAACTTCACTGGCGGTGCACACCGCATTAATGAAGGCCGCCCACAAAGGAGTCAGGGCCACACACCCGCCATGGCTCGACCGAAACAGCATCACGTGGTTGCACCGCGACGAGGAGCTCTAGCAGGCGAAGCGAATTTTACAACACTACGCGCTGCGACTTCACCTGTACAGCTAGGATGCCACCTCCCGCAAGCTGCAGCACTACCAGGTACTCCGCCTCCAACTGAGCAACGAGAAGATTGTGAAGGCATGTTGGATCCAGTCGTCGAGAGAAACCAAGCATGGATATCTTCTGAATCATCTTGACCATCCGGTATGCAGCCTATGAAGGATACGAAAGGCTTAGTTACGTTGTTTGCCAGCGGCAAGTCACAAAATCCATGTGCATAGCACACTCCCGTGCTGATGCTCCTGTTGCCTACCATTCCCTATCGCCTTACAATTTTCCACTCAATGCACTCGAGCCATGTTATTTGAGTGTACAATTACAATTCTAGAGAAAGTGGTAGCACCAACAACTCTACTTATATAAGAAGTAAGGTATGGTAGAGAATAATGTGAAGAGTCTATGTAAATAGGGTGAACTGTGCCATATTCGAAGAGTTGGCACATGCAATTATTTCACTTATTGTGGGCATGTTTGATTGAAAACTTGAATTCTATGTTGAGCAGAAAATGTACATAAGCCAATTTTAAAAAGGTACATAAGTAAGTTCTGGAAGAAAGATGGGACGAATGAATTCCTACATAGATGATATTTTGAAAGCACAAGCACATAAGATGTCTAGCACAATACCATGCACAGTTCAAATGGAAAAGTACTAACATGAGTTGAAGAAGTCTCCAAGGGTCTCTTTCATTTTTTCTTACAGTGTCTTCATAGTCACTTTACTAAAAATATCATCTTCATTAAATATGTACTACACCATCTTAAACTAATGGATTCCCGTGTCTGTTTCCTCTCACACTAGGACCACCAGTTTGATTGGAGATGCAACATTTTCATTTTAGATAGAGCCAATGCACTTTCGAATACAAGGGAAGACCAATTTGAGCTCGTTTTTATTATCAATCAGTCCAAATGGCCAATGGACATGTGTGTGTCAAAGAAGAAAAGCTTTAGATGTCGGCAAAATTTCTTTCCTATCTAATCAGCAACTACACACCCACGACAGCTACCGCTCCGCCGTTGAATGATACTCAATAAATTTTGGTTTGGGAGATGGTTCAACTGTATTTCCTTGATTTGGATCGACATATTGGTGTACAAATCGATCTAGGCTCTAATTTTTTTTAAATAAACACAAAATTAGCAAGGTTTATACCTAACCAATATCAAATAAAGAGACGATGGAGGAAAAATACCCTTTTCAAATACCTAGTGAATTATCAAATTTGCATGATCTCTTAGGCACACTTAGAATTAGAGATGATTCATTTTTGTTATGCTGGATTACCTATTGTTTGGTTCAAAGTTTTATTATTGAACAATGCTATATGTATTATAAGCTTATAAAAACTACTCACCCAGAGGCTTCACAGACCTGCCGATGAACATATAGTGTTGATGAAGAGATTATCGTGTCATTATTTATCGACATGTCATTATTTATTGACAACGACGACTAATGAACATTGAGTGGGTTATTTGTCATGTGGTCATACCACATGGCTTGTTTGGTGAATTCTCTTTGTAGAAGTATGAACCGAATTTACTATCTCTGTTAGTAGGCTCACAAAACTTTCATAGCAAGTTATAATGAAAAGAAACTATGCATGTGCCCTCCATCAAATTATCAAATTGGGTATTATTGGGACGGCGGAGCACGCCATGCACATGTATGTTTAAAGGCCACGTTCTGGGGGCCTCTTAGACAATCGAGGTTTTTTTTTTCAATTGGTATGTTCTGTCGTAGTGTCGTTGGATGTGCGGATGTATTGCCAATGAGGAGATCAAGTGTTTTCATTTTTATGTGGTCATATAGACTCATACTAAGCAGGACTTAGTCCAAACTAGGATTTGTTGGGGGTGGCACATCAATGGAGGAGTCTATCCCCCGCTTGTCTCTTTTTGTCTCTACCTACATCCCTAACGAATACTACTCTTGGTGCTCCCATTCCCTATCATTCCTATGATCATACACTTTTTCAGGCAACGCGCGTGAGCAATATCACAAAAGTGTAAAAATTAGAATTCGTGAGAAAGAGGGAGCACCAAAAGTCCAAAACCCTACTTTGTATGAAGTGTGATATGGTAGAGAAGAACATAAAAGGGTCTAGGTAAGAGGTTGATCAATTCTACCCATGTTCTGAGAGTTGGCACATACCGTTATTTCATTTATTGTTTCATGCTTTGTTGAAAACTTGAATTCTATTCCCCACCGCACCTATTATGGTGCAGGCCCAATCAACGCATGCCACATGTACTTGTAGGCCCAAACAATTCATTAATTAACTCTTTTAATCCTTCCACTAATCTCTTTTCTTCCCAACTCTCCATGCTGCAATTGCAAACTTGCAAATCCCTGTCTCCGTTTGTCCATTTTTTTAAAAAAAATTGCTAACAATATCTCCGTTTGTCCATTTTTTTACATGGACTCTTTATTTTTTTTACTGACATGCACAACATGAGATTTTGAAAGCACGGTTCAAATGGAAAAGTACTGCCAGAGTCTTCTGGAGTCTTTCTCTCTCTTTCTTTGACAATGTTTTCAGTAGCCGCACCACTAAATGATAAAGTATCATCTCAAGTAAATATGTCTGACGCCATCTTCTCTTTTGAAGTAATATCATGAGAATTTGGGGAAAAGGAATTTCACAACATTATTAGAACATACAATTACAATTCCTGGAGGAAGACGTAGCACCAAAACCTCTACTTATATAAGTCGCGCGACATGGTAAAGAAGAACATGAAGAGTCTATGTAAGAGTTCAAATTCTACTTATATAAGACGTGCGACATGGTAGAGAAGAACATGAACATGGCAGATATTTCATTTATTGTGGGCATCTTAGGTTGAAAACTTCAGAGCATAAATACAGAAGTTCTAGAAGAAAAAAAAGCAGAAGCATCTTATTTGTCTATCACAATACCATGCACAGTTCAAATTGTAAAGTACTGACAGGTTTGGAGAAGTCTGTGGGAGTCACTCTCCCTTTCTTTGACAGTCTACAGTAGTCACTTGACCAAAATATCATCTCAAATAAATATATACTACACCATCTTCCTCTCTTCTCAGTTAGTACCATGAGAATTTGTGGTTTATAAAGGGAATCTCACAACTCATCAAACAACTATCCAATCCATAAGTTTGTAGAAATAAGAGCAATTCCTTCTTCACTAACATCATTCATAAACAACAACTAAGAAACTGATCACCTTTTCAAGACTTATAGGTGACGAGTGATATTCTATGGCCATCTTTACATAATGCTGACAAACAGCTATGGACGTATACTACAAACCCAGTATAAATTAACTATGGACGAGGGAGCCCGTCATGGTGCAAAGTGAGACAAGGTCACCAGAATTGGAACCCTTTTTCCTTACCTCTATCCCTATAGAAGGGTGTTTGTGATGAGATCTCTATTGGTTGGCATGCTATATCCATCACCATCCTCCATTGTTTATTACTGATTCCGGTGTAGATTGACATTCCCGGGTTTCCATCCGAGTTCCCGAGCCCTTTCCTCCCACAAAGCAGTTAATTTCCTTTGACCGAGCAGCGACTCTGCTGACTTCTCCCTAGCTTCTTCACATGTATCCATGCCTGAACTGCATTTGTCAGCCTCCTTTTGATACTGCGAAGCTAGTTTTTTAGCCTCGAGCAACTTTACATCGGCTTGTTGCTGAGCTTCTGTTGCTTCCTCCTCTCTCTGCTTTAGCTCTTCTATCAGCATCTCTGTGATACTCTTCTCTGTTTCTTCACCGGAAGCATGACTCTTGACCTCTTTGAATTGCTTGGCACAGTCTGGAAACATCAGAAGCAATAATAACCAGTTAAACCAGTCACAAGATAATTGCAAAATATGCTATGGAATATAAGTGACCTTGGGAGCTTCGTTTGACATGTTTAATTGATTATGATAAGGAAATACATAACAAAGTGCTGATGTTTACAGACAAGGCAATGCTTCAAAAATACTATGGAGTTATTGCAAAGAAAATAAGTATGACTTTAGACGTAGAGCTTATGGACTGGTTTTATAATGATACTGCATAGTATGATTATTACTTCAGAGGTAGACTGGCAATTTACCATGTTTATTTGCTTAAGAGTTAATATATTTCAGAGGTAGCAATGTAGCATAATACCCAAATCAAGACTAGCTGTAAATATGGATAAAATAACTGAGTTTATTACTGACGAAACAGAGTATATCATGGATACAAACTAACAATGGAGTCCGGAGAGAAGAATAAACATAACAAACGATTTCCACAGATAGCAACTAGAGTCTAGAGCAGTAGATATATTTTCGACCAAGGACAAAGGAAGGCATCACAGAGGTTGAACTTGAGAATCAAAGAACAAATACTGCCATTCGCCAAAAAAAAAGAACAAATATTGTAATGGTCATATGTGATAGCACAAAGACAAGATAGGCATAAACTTTTCAGTGCCATGGCATGTTATACATTCAGTGTTCAGTGACCATACATAATTACTCGGCTACAACCTGAACCGATGTTCTAACTTCTGAATAACTGAAGACATCTTGTCCTCACCCCCAAATTTCAAGCATACTTAAATTATAATCAATCAATCAGTCATGGCATGGGCAGGCTCAGAAATCTGATGCATGAGCATTGGACAAATCGAGCAGGCTAATCTATGGATGCTTGTTAGGACATTCAAGTCACAGGTTACAGGCCCCCCAAAAAATCTACAGATCTCCTAATCATGCCAAGTTCTTAGCCTATCCCCGGTGTCTCGTCCATATCATAATGCAATAGCCAGAGGCTACAAAACGCATTGCTCCCTCTGCACGGAAGATTGCACGGCCAAGGCACAGAAAGAAGGGCCATGTCGAACGGGTGTGGAGCAGGGAGATCTGGGCGGGTAGGCCGAGCACCGACAGCACGAGGGGTGGGTACCTTCGGGGAGCTGGAGCAGCGGGAGCGCGTCGCAGTCGCAGGCGCAGGCGGGGCAGGCCCCCGGCGAGCGGCCTAGCGCCTCGGCGACGTGCCAGTAGAGCGGCGGGCCGACGATGTAGGCGGCGACGCCGAGCCCGAGCAGCGCCACCAGCGCCGCCACCGCCGACGACGACGACGACGACGACCCTCCCGCCATCGCCTCTGCGCCGAGGGCGGACGGTGGTACGGCCGCGCTGCGCTGCGGGGCGAGGTGGTGGGGTGGGGACTGGGATGGCGTGCCTCGTCGGTGGCTTCGGCGCGGCGGCGTGGGGGGTAAAGAGGGGGAGTGGGAGTGGGAGCGAGTGAGTGGGCACGGACCGGACGCGCGCAAGTGGAGACGGACCGGCCCGGACCGAATGAAACGAGAGATGTGTGGTGGATGGGTTCGGCACGCGCACGAAGAACCAACGCTAGCAACACCTTTCGATTATTAATGAGCGTTGCATCCAATATTATAGCCTGTTCGGCAGCTCTCCGGCTCTGCAGCTCCGCTCCTGAAGCGGCCGGAGCGGAGCGGCTTGCGGTGTATTTTCTGGGAGTTGCGAAAGTGGTGCTTCAATCGGCTCCCGTATTATGTGAAGTTGGACGATTTCCGAACAGGGCCTATGTGTAGTATAATTTGACTTGAGGTCAATATTTTGGAAAACTAGGTTAAATATTCTGTTTTTTGTCGTCGATGAACCAATGAATCGGTGGTCCATCCGGTGCGTGAACCGACTGCCTCACCGGCTCGATTCCCGGTTAGTTTTTTGAAACTATGCCTATGAGGGAGGGCGGTGACCAAACCTAGAGATCCAGCGAGTAGGTATGGATAAAATTGAGTACCACCTCGAGTAGAAAAAATCTTTTGGACGGTGAATGGATAAAAAAACGGAGAAACGCACCTTGCTTTATTAGTAGGTATGGATATAGCTATCCTAATATACCAAAATAATTGATCCCCAAGTAGCTCAATTATCTTGACATGCTACTATGCCAACTCATCATGACATCATGCATGCACCGCTAAATTTAATTCTCTCTACCTGTAACTATGCCAACTCACTATGCCACTATGCATGAAAAAAAACTCACCTTAACATGCATCATACATGTTACTTATGTTCAATAATTTTTCTAGCTATTTAATAATTGAATATATTAAATTATATGTGTTTGAGTTTCAATTTTCATAATGCTAATCAGAATACTAAAGTTTCATACCGCCAAATCTCATTGAAATTACTGTCCGATCCCATTGCAACGTGCAGGTATCATCTCCAGTTATTTAATGTTGTTCAGAGTCATACCTAAATATAATTTGTTTGTTCGAGAGCACATTATTTTTTCAATATAGGTAGTCTCCAGGATGCAACTCGACACATTATGAAATATTATTCATTATAATATATCTAATGCTATTTACTTTGAGAAATCACAATATTTTTATGCATTCAATCAAGTTTAGAGAGAACTTTGATGGATTACTTAGGAATTACTGGATCATTATGTGCTATTTTATGTTGCCGAGAGCTGTCCATAAATCCCATTCACAAAGTACTTATTATTTTAATAAAATATACAAAAACTTCTTTGTATATATGGTCTCACCTTGAAAGCTATTATTTGTTTATTTCTATGAATATATGTTACTACCAAAACAAAATAACATGGTTATGATTTTTTGTCAAGTTATATGTCTCTAATGCCATTGTGAATTTGACCAGTCTTGATATTATTTTGCACACGATCAAGGTTACATCAAATTATTGGTATAGTTATGGGTCAATGGAATAACATACGGGGTGTATTTTCATAGATATTCAAGTGTCGTCCATAAATATAAAACTTTCTTTGTTCCTGAATGCATGAGGTTTTGGGTTGGAGTATAGTTTAGTGTACTTGCATCTCATATATCATCAACAAAATTTACATGTCTAAATTATTTCATGTACAAGTGACCTAGGATTCCAACTTTATTTCTAAAACTTAGGATTTTGAACTATGGCCTTCTAAGGGTACTAGCAATGGAACTGTCTGCTCGATACTTTCCCATTCGAGATATGGTGAATGTGCTACGATATCTGCTGTGCTATGAGCAACATAGCATGGACTATATGTACGCTATTTTTTAAAAAACTTTTATATTAATTATACCACAAGATATTTCCCTCGCTTGTCGTGGACCATTGGCATAAGCTAGGAGCAGATTGCTAATTTTGATGCGCAGGAATACCACCACAACACATGCACAACACTTATCAAAGACTAGGGTTGTCATCGTGACCCCCGGCCCCCGCGTCGCTCCCGCAGGGCGACTCGGGCGGCGATAACCTAGCCCGCCGCCAGCCTCCCCTCCCCCCTCTCCTCTCCCTCGCCACCACCGGAGGGGGTCGCCGGAGCGCCGCGCGTCCGCCCGGGGAGGGTGGTGGCGAGGATCTGTTCCGCCCTGTCGCGTGCAGGGGGCTTTGGAGCCGAGGCGGCGGCCTCGGGCGGTGGAGCGACGGCGACCTCAGCAAGCGGCTGTCGCTAGTGCTGGCCGTCCTCCTTGGCCGCGCGGGTGGCAAGGCGGCGGCGGGTGGTGGCTGTGGGGCGCGGTGGCCGCGGGGGCGCCCGTCCCGGATCTGACGCCTCCGTCTCCAACCCTTTCGGCCCCTGTCAGATCTGGTCTCCGGCTGGCCCAGGCTGCCGGCGCCGCGTCTGTGCTAGGGGTGGGGAAGACGTGGAGCCCGGAGAAATCCATGGCTGGCTCTGCCGGCCACGACGACGGCGACGCCTGAGGGCGCCGTCTCCTACTTGTAGGCGCCGTCAAGGTTATCCCTTTCCCCCTCTGCCTCGTTCCCCTGCTCGTATACCGGGGTGAAAACCCAAATCCCTTTGGATAGGGCGGCAGCGACGCTCGCGGCGCCGTCACCCCCATGGTGGTGCCGCCTTCGGTGAGTTTGGGGCGGTGGTGAGTCCGATCTGGTTGGTGGGCGTTTGGCGGCGACATGGTTGGAGCTAGTGGCGTTTGGCAGCTTCGTCTCCATGTTCAGTCCAGTGGCTCCACTCCTTTGTTGCTCTGTCATCGTCAGCCCCACCATGCTTTTGCTTCTCCTTGAGTGTTGGTTCCCTCCCAGTGCCATGTTGCCCTTCGTTGAGCTCGGCGACGCGTGTTGGTGGTGCTCTGGTATGGCATTTCGTGTGGCCATGGCGTCGGGTGTACACCTTTGCTCTTGGGAGAGCGTTCTCATCGTCCGACGGATCGGCGCCTCGTGCCAGGCGAGGGGCTAGGGAGCCCCTTTCGGAGATGTAGGAGGTTGTCGCCGATTCGGCCGGAGCCCATGGAGCTACCATCGCCACTCCCGCTTGCTAGCTGGGTCTCCTCAAGGTCAGATGGTGTCTCGGTGGGGTGGATCACACTCGGTGGAGGGCTTCAACGTCTCCAAGCTGGTCTTGTTCTTTAGATTCTGCATCTTTGCTTGTAGATGGTAGGAAGCCTATTAGCTGTTAGCACAGCACTCTTGTACCCTTTTAGCTGTTTTCTGTTTCGTCTCTGTTCTTGGTGCTTGTTGTAATCCTGGCCGGTTGATGGCTTTGTTAATTCAAAGCCGGGCTCGTCCTGAGCCTTCGTTCCAAAAAAAGGGTTGTCATCGTGTTGACCTAATCTTAACATACATTCAAATTCCATCTGAATCTTTAGAAGAATACCAACTACCTACATGTTTCCTTTTAATCGATTTTTTCCTACATGTTTCCCTAGCCGCCGCCGCTAGCCACACCCACCACCCCACACGATTCCCCTCGCCGCCGCCGGTGCGCGCCGCCGGGCAAAGCCCGCGCGGCGTCGGCGTCGGCGGGGTCCTTTCATCCCTCTCGCGAGGCACAGCGGCGTGGGGCAGCACGGCTGAGCAGAGGAGCATGGGCCGGCGTGGCGTCTTCGGGCTCATGGCGGCTAGAGGCAACGCGGTCGCGCTTGGGTGCAGCGCCGGTCCTGGAGTTTCGGAGGCCCCAGGGCGAACTCAAATGAATGGGCCCAGCGAAGACATTGGAGAAATTTTTTGATTCCATACGTTGACAAAACAATCGTGAAAAGCTATAATAAAATCATTGATAGCACCCTTCTGCAATCCAATGAACTCATCTGTTCGTTTCCTCTTTCTTCTTTTTCGGGAACCAGATAAATGTTTTTTGGGCAACATGTTTGCAAGAAAAGGAACAAAGGGGCCTGAAGGTTGCTGTTCAAATCAGTGAGAATCTATGTTCTTCAGCTATCCAAATCTAATCATCAAGGAAACTAGAAGTCGAGGAGCAAGTCGGCAACACATGAACTCCACTCCAAGTCTCCAACGCCGCTATACTGTTGTAAAAGGAAGAATATAGATTAATCACTAGCTAGATTAAGATTGAGGGCGAAGAAAAGAGAAATTTCTCTAGATACTTACCTTTCTTTCCTGCAAGCATCCGACGGCGGCCCGATCTGCAAGGCGAGCGAGAAAACGAACCGGCGTGGAGACTGATGAGGAATCGCCGCCTCGCCCCTGTGCGTGCGTCAGGCCTCTTGGCAATTGGGCTTCTGTTGGAAGTTGGATGATGGGCCTCTCAGCCTACAGACTTTTTCTTTTTTATTTTCATTCACGAATTCATCAGGGCCTATATCATAACACTACAGCACAGGTCGGGGCCCCTAGTTTGGCTAGGCCCCGGGCCGTCGCCCCTGCTGCCCTGGCCCAGGGCCGGGCCTGCCTAGGTGTGGCGGGGGCGCATGGGCTCGGCGTAAGGGCGGACGAGCTGGGTGTGGCGGATCTGGCGAGGATGGGCGTGGTCACCGCGGTCGCGCAGATCTGGCGAGGATGGATGTGGTCACCGCGGTCGCGCGGATCTGCCGCTCGGGTCTGGGCGCAGTCCAGGGAGTCCTCGGCGTCCCTGATGAGCCTGGTGCACGGTCGCCGCTGCTGCGCGCCCTGGCCTTGGAGTGCACGTCCTCCGCGGATCTGGAGGTGCCGAGGGCGGTGCAGTGCGACGGGCGAGCGTGCCCTGGTGCGGAGGTGAGCGTCGCCAAGAGGGTGCCGCGCGGTGTGGTGCTCGTCGCTCGTCGGCCAACGTGGGCGGTCCTGACGTCGGCGTCTGCGGGCGGTAGCGGGAGGCATAGCTTTTGTGGCTTGTGGGCTCTGCTAAGGGCTCGTGGAGGTGGCCAGTTCAGTGGCCTGGTGTGAAGGTGGTCAGATCCGGCAAGAGGTGACCTCGATGGCTCGATGAAGGACTTGCTGACGCATGCTGTGCGGGGCTCAAGAGGTTGACCTGGGCGAAAGCTTGTCTCCGGCGTGTCCGGAGCCGGCGACGGCGACGCTTTCAAGCGTTGTTTCCTTTTTGTTGGCATCGCCGAGGTACTCTCAGCCCCAATCTTCGCAGCTTCGGGGGAAACCCTAGATCCATGGGATCGGACGATGATGGTGCTCTGGCATCGTATCCCCTCTCGGGGGCTTCGTGTTTGGAGCTAAGCATCAACAAGCGAGACAGATTGAGGATGGTGGTGTTGGCGTCGAGGCTTCTGTGGCAACGATGATGGGTGTGTGTGATGTCGGAGATGCGGCAATGGTTGTGGTAGTCGGCTCTTCTCCGGCGTGTTCGTGGGATTACCTCGGGTTGTTTTGTTGCGGTGAAGTCGGAGCTGCGGTGGCGGGGCCCCTGTGGCGACGATGACAAGCAGCAGGTGGTCTGTTCGGTGGTCTTCCGCGACGCCAGCCTTGCATAGTTCTCCTTCGGAGCTATCTTTCAGAGTCGGAGTTGCGCGGTCCTTGGCGCGGTTGGCTGAGTCTGGCGCGGGCCTTCTTGTGTATCCACACAGCCTCTACGGTGTGGGTTGGATCAACGTTTGTCTTCGGAGAAGTCGGAGTCGCTTGCTCGAAGTTTAGGGAGGGCGAGGACGCCTGTTGGGGAGAAGTGATGACGATGACACCAGTGTGTGATGTTGACGAGACCCTATATGTGAGGTGTGTGTGGGGTATTATGCGAGTGCCGCTCAGCGGTCCATGACGGTTTTCGTCCGGTTTTCCGTTTATCAACCGAGCAACTCTCTTCTGCTTAATTAATGGATGAGGCAAAGCTTTTGCCTCCGTTTCGAAAAAAAAAATCCTCATGCTACAAAATACTTGGCCTTAATCTTATTGATATTAATGTATTGATTGATGGCTTGAACATTCGACCAAAAACATAGGGACTTAGTATATATACAAGAACCCTGCCAAACAATTGACGAATCAGCTAACTAATTATTGTTATTTTGCCGTTTACAAACATGGATCCAAGATTTGTAGCTAGAATTCAGAATTTTGATTACGTCACTCCAATACACATATCCTAACATTTTGCACACTACAAGTGGTGAGGTCCTACATGATCAATATCAACAATAACATGAGAAATTGACACGTGGAAATTGTCATTGGTTGTGGCTGTTAACGGGTATCGGATCCAAAACCCGCGCCCGATAGCTTAACGACGACCCGTTACGGTGGCTTCTACGTGTCGGTTACTCTTGACGAAAACACTTCTAGGACGCGCCAATTATCATCACATAAGTGGACACTTCCGTGATGATAAATGGAGTATTGTCATGAAACACTTCCGCGGCAACACATGTATGACTATCTTGATTTTGTCATAAAATCGTCACGGATGTACATGCGTGATAGAAAACGTGACCTACTATGACAAAGCGTATCATCATGGATGTGTTCTTTTTGTAGTCACTAGTAGAAAAACGACTTTTAGTACCGGTTCGTAAGGACCTTTAGTACCGGTTCTGGAACCGGTACTAAAGAGTGGGGACTAAAGGTCCCCCTCTTTAGTCCCGGTTTAACATGAACCGGGACCAAAGGCCCACCACGTGGCACGAGGCGCGCCGTGGTCTGGGGGACCTTTAGTCCCGGTTGGTAAGGATTTTTTATTTATTTTTGAAATAAAGCAAAAACAGCCAGCCTACTGGGCCGACATGGCCTGCATACGACTAGAAACCCAATCTCTAGTTGGGCCAGGATGCAGGCCCGTACGGCCCAGTAGGCCCCACAGGGCAGAAGACTTGCAATAGGCCCACAAAGGCCTGCTTAGAGAGGAGCTCGACACGGTAGCCGCGGCGGGGCTTATAAACCGGTGCGAGCTCCTCTCAACTAGCGAGGTGGGACTAAACATTGTGCACTGCTGGTGACAGCGCACCACCTTTAGTACCGGTTGGTGGCTCCAACTGGTACTAAAGGGGGGGGGGTCTTTAGTACCGGTTGGAGCCACCAACCCGTACTAAAGGCCACCACCTTTAGTATCGGTTGGTGGCTCCAACCGGTACTAAAGACCCCCCCTTTAATACCGGTTGGAGCCACCAACCCATACTAAAGGCCACCACCTCTTTAGTACCGGTTCGTGACACGAACCGGTACTAATGAGCGCCGCCAGCCTGGCCGTTGGAACCGGCATTAATGGTCACATTAGTGCCGGTTCAATACCAAACCGGGACTAATGAGTTTCACATTAGACCCTTTTTCTACTAGTGAGTGCAAGTGCCACTGTCGAGATACCACTCGTTCGACACGTTGCCGCTGTTTGGGAAATCTTGAGAGTGTCCCATGATGGCTACTGGTGTTGTGGCGGTGCAGGGTAGCCCGAGAATTGCATTGTGTAAGCATGTGCATGGGAGCCCGGGCATGGGCCTAGGACACCGACGGAGTTCTGGGGGATCCAGTCGGGACACGCAGAGGGTAAGTCCATGCCATAGGGGGTGAAGAAGCCCATGTAGAGGTAGATATGTGGCGTTGAGAAGTGTCGTTGATGCGGTTGCCTTGATCACCACGTCCGCGGCCACGCCCGTGTCCATGGTCACCATTATCCTGGAGGTTGCCATAGCAGCAGCCTTGCTGCCGCCCGTGTCCATGGTCATTGTCGCGCTCAGTGGAGCGATCGCCACGATCACCCTGGCGTGCGCGGGATGGGCCGGTCTAGCCAGACTAGCTCCTAGAGGAGGCGGCGCCCTCGGTGAAAGTGAGAATGGTGGCACTCTGATCGATGGCGCGTTGGGCCAGGTTCTCCTCGGCTAGCTTGACGCGGGAGAACACCATCACGAACAACGGCAGAGGAACGGTGTCCCCCAAGATGACACAGATGGTGGCGAGGCCGTGGAGGAACTGGGTGGTGAGATCCACCTTGGTGACAGTATGGTCTATGTCCGCAAGCCCGACGGTGAGGAGCTTCATACCGTGAGTGTATTCGGCGACCTGGAGATCCCCCTGCTTGAGATTGCGGCACTGCCGGTTGAGCATCATGTACCGAAACGCGTGATTGGCGAGGAAGTAGTTACGGATCCTTGTCTAGAGATCTAGGTGGAGGTGGCACCTACGAGGTGGTCGACGAGGGGGTCAGCGAGCGTTGCATAGATCCAAAGGACAAGGTGGGCATCGAGCTTGTGGTAGGCTGCTCAATAAAGTGTGTGTGATGCCGTACCAGATCAAGACCATGAAGAAGAAGGACTTCCACTTGTGGTAGTTGTGGTCATCGGGGTTGAGGAGAAATTTGATGTGGTTGGTGATGTGTTCATTGAAGATGGGTTTGCGAGCAGGGAGAGCCGAAGGGGGTGGCGGTGGTGGCGCGGTAGAGGAAAAGAGGGGCGCGAACTGTGAGCTGGAGGGGGCAGATGTGCCGCCGGAGATGAAGGGTGGCGAGGAGCCAGCAACAGCAGAGGGAGAGGCGCCGGTGGTAGTACCCGTGTTGGGTAAGGATCACGGCGAGGTGGCGGTGCTGGTGGCCGGGGAGTTGGCGGCGATAGTGGCCGAGGAGGAGGAGGAGGATTTCTCAGCCATAGGGGAACCTGGAAGCTGATACCAAGCTAGCGGATAGAATTGCTCTTTGTGCTGATTGATTACACAATGTTATAACATATACAAGGAAGTAAAAGTACGTGTGCAATGATATACACAGGCTATATTGCATGTTAACAGATGGCTGTGTGCATCACTTGATGCAGAGACCGGGGTTTTTTCCTCCTTTCAAAAAGGGATGGACAAGTTGATACGGAGGATGACAGGATTTTGCTTCTTTTCAAAAACGAATAGGTTCTAGAGGCCATATTACATGTTTGTTGAAGTCACCACTTCGGAGTTCAAACCATTGACCGTCGAATATCACACTCCCCAAAACACGGACACTTACTCTTGTTCTGATGCCTCCTAATCCTAAGTTAAAACTAAAAATAATAATTAGGTATCTTGAATTCATTCTGCTGAGACCTATGAATGTAATCTGGCCATGACTCGTGATCATTTTCGGCGCTAATGCTTACTGACCTAAGAGGTGGACAAGGAAATTTACCATGTTTATTTGTTTAAGAATTAAGATATTTCAGAGGTACCATCATATCCAAATCAAGACTACCTGTAAATATGGAGAAAATAACTGAGCTTTCTTAGTTAAACCACTGACGTAACAGAGTACATCATGGCTAGTATCAGGAAGATAGCGGTGGTGATGACAACTCGTCCTTCACACGGCGTCCGATCTAGACACTAAGGTTATGCTGGGGCAAGGCCGACTCGTTCTTGACAGGACGGAGCGAGGACGCCGGCTCGCGCGTCACGTGATGGGGCGGCGGGGACGGCAACTCCGGTATGATGCGCGCTGGCGATGGTGGCGATGGGCCCATGTGAAGGACAAAATCTTCGTCCATCAGGGCGGCCTCCTTGAGGAGTCTGGGTAGCTGCCGTGGCATCTGGTCCTCCTCATCACAAGAGGAGATGACGATCTCCTCCTTGCCGGAGGAGCCGGCCGCCGTCGACGTTGATGGGCCAGAAGAGCATTGGCGGCGGCACCAAGAACTACCAGAGGTGGAGTTTCCACCTTGTTAGAATACAACTTGTAATAGGATTAGGACTCCTACTCGGGTTGTAATAGGGCTAGGTCAGGTGCGGCTTGGCTCTTATATATACCTCTTGTACCGGCACAATATTGCAAAAACAATTATTCAATACAATTCAATACAATTCTACATGGTATCAGACTTTCGATCCTAGGGTATGGCTAACCCGCCAGCCCCGCCACCGCTGCCGCCGCCCGGCTTCGCGCGGCGCGCTGCTTCTCCTCGCCCGCCTGCGTCGACGCCGCCACCGCTACCTCCACCAACAGCACCTCCTCAACCATCCGGCTGGCATCCAAGTCCCAACTACCGGGGCAAAAACCCTAGGCCGCCGCAGTTCCGCACGGTGCCCGCTCCTGCTCCGCCCCCGGCTCCACCAACTGCACCACCACCGCCCCCCGGCTTCATCGCTGCCCGGATGGCACCCATCTCCTGATCCATGGACAGGGGTAGTCCAGGCATGGCCTATGCCCTGGTCCGCCCCTACGCTATATGGTGCCCCGCCTGCCTATACCGGTGGCTGGCAGCCCGGTGCTTGCCCTCACACCGGCGCGCCCGTCCTCGCGCCCCGACAGCCGATGGCCGCGTACCACGCTGCTCCCTCCTACGCGCCACCGATCGACAACACCAGTCATTATGCATCCTATGGCGCTCCATTGCCCCCCTACAGGCAGTAGTACAATGATGGTGTCTCTCTCTTTACGCCGATGCCGGCCATACCGCCGACGCCACCACACCCGCAAGCTCCCAAGACTACACCGGCCTCTCCTTCGACTCCGAGCTGGGACCAAGCTACTTTTCCACAAGCCATGAACAACTTTGCTGCACAAGGGAACTCAGGTACGGATTGGATTTTCGATTCTGGTGCTTCTCGTCATATGTCTGCATCGAGTAATTTTCTTTCTTCTTGCACACCTTCGTCTTTTCCCTCTATTACTCTCGGTGATGGATCTTCTATTCCTATTTACTGTGTCGGTCAGGCTCAAATCCAATCCCCAACTAAGCCTTTGCTTCTTCGTGATGTTCTTGCAGCTCCTGCTCTTATTAAAAATCTGATTTCTGTTCGCCAAATGACCACTGATAATCATGTTTCTATTGAGTTTGACCCCTTTGGTTGTCCGTGAAGGACTACCCGACCAAGGCCGAGATCGCTCGATTCAATAGCTCTGGTGATTTATATTCTCTCCATGGTGTTCCGATCGCTGCTCTTCCAACATCTATGGTGGCCTATGTTGATCTGTGGCACCAACGTCTCGGCCATCCCAATAAAAATGTGTTATCCACACTTCTTAATGTATTTTCAATACCTTGTAATATAGACTCTCATAATTCTTCTATGTGTCAGTCATGTCAATTAGGCAAACATGTTCGCCTTCCCTTTAGTTCCTCTCAATCCTCTAGTACTTTTTCTTTTGAATTACTTCATTGTGATCTCTGGACATCACCAATAGAAGGTGTATCTGGTTTTAACTATTATCTCGTGATTCTTGATGATTTTACTCATTATGTTTGGAATTTTCCTTTACGCAACAAATCCGACATTCATAATATATTCCTTCACTTTCAGCGCTATGTCTCGGTCCACTTTTTCCTCCCTATAAGATTCATACAATGTGATAATGGTCGTGAATTTGACAACTTTAAAAATCGAAATTTCTTTCTACAATATGGAATTCTCTTGCGTTTCTCCTATCCTTATACCTCCCCTCAAAATGGCAAAGCTGAGCGTTCTCTTCGTACTCTTAATGACATCATTCGCACTCTGCTTGTTCAATCTTCTATG
The DNA here is from genome assembly GCF_002575655.3 of Aegilops tauschii subsp. strangulata. Taxonomy (NCBI): domain Eukaryota; kingdom Viridiplantae; phylum Streptophyta; class Magnoliopsida; order Poales; family Poaceae; genus Aegilops; species Aegilops tauschii. The sequence goes on from NC_053039.3 coordinate 497,103,465, forward strand.
CCTCCAAAGTTCTGGGCTGAGGCCCTCCACACAGCCACATATTTTACTCAATATTCGTCCATCCAAAGTTAACCCACAAACTACTCCTTACTTCTCTTTATTTCTCTCTCATCCAAATTACTCCGGCATTCGCGTCTTTGGTTGTCTTTGTTTCCCAAACTCCTACTCCACTTCTCCTAACAAACTTTCCCCGCGCTCTACCCCGTGTGTCCATCTAGGTTTTTCTGACGAGCACACGGGTTATCGTTGTCTAGATCTTGTTAGTGGTCGTGTTCATGTGTCTCGTCATGTAACATTCGCTGAAAACATTTTTCCCTTTTCCTAGCGTCAACAATTAGATCCCAACTTACCCACGCCATCCACTAGTCCCTCTCGTCGCAATCATCTTCCCTTCTTTCACTCGCCGAGCTATCCAGCGAAACCAGCCGAATCCTCTACCGCGGTAGCGGATCCTGCCACGACCACTTCTGTCATCACCTCTGTTCCGGCAGAGGCAAACCCCTTACACTCGGTCCCGGCAGACCTCCTGTCGTCGCAGTCTTCACCGCCATCTCCCGCGTCTGCTTCCTCCGTTGCGCCGGACGTGTCCACCACATCTTCCCCCACCCCTCCTGCTCATGCTATTCCCGTTCCAGCTCCTACTAACAATCATACCATGCGCACACGTGCCAAGTCCGGGTTTTGTTTACCTGCAAAAGATCGTCTCAATCTTCATGCATCTCTCTCTCCTTCCTCTCTACCCAAATCTTACAAATCAGCTCTCCTAGATCCTAATTGGGCCGCAGCTATGAAAGATGAATATGATGCCCTTCTGCAGAATATCACGTGGCAGTTAGTTCCTCGTCCTTCCAATACAAATATCATTTTGGGAAAATGGGTTTTTCGCCATCAATTTAATTCTGATGGGAGTCTTGCATGTTATAAGGCTCGATTGGTATGTCGTGGTTACTCTCAGCAACACGGCATCGATTATAATGAGACTTTCTCTCCAGTTGTTAAGCCCAGCACTATTCGCACTGTCCTTAGCATTGCCGTCTCTTCTTCCTGACCAATTCAGCAACTAGATGTCAAAAATGCTTTTCTTCATGACTCTCTTCAAGAAACAGTCTATTGTCAACAACCTCTTGGCTTCGAACATTCCTCCTATCCTAATCATGTTCGTCTTCTTCAAAAATCTCTTTATGGTCTTAAACAAGCACCACGTGCCTGGTTCCAACGCTTTTCTACTTATGCTCAAACCATCGGTTTTACCCCTTCCCGTTCTGACACTTCACTCTTCACCTTTCATCACAACAACAACACTGCTTACCTTCTTTTATATGTTGATGATATTATCCTCACAGCTTCCTCACAACAATTTCTAGATCATATTATCTCTCTTCTTTGCCATGAATTCTCTATGACAGATTTAGGTCTTCTTCACCACTTCTTAGGTATTGCTGTTATCCGTGACTCCTCTGGTCTTTTCTTGTCTCAACGTCAGTACACTATGGATCTTCTTTCTCGTGCTGGTATGCTTGATTGTCAAACTTCTCGTACCCCTGTTGATACAGGTTCCAAACTCTCTGCCGACGGTGATCCTTTCTCTGATCCTTCTCTTTATCGTAATCTTACCGGTGCACTTCAGTATCTCACTCTCACTCGTCCTGAAATTTCTTTTGCTGTCCAACAAGCTTGTTTATACATGCATGATCGTCATATTCCACACTATAATCATGTCAAACGCATTCTTCGGTATCTCAAAGGCACACTAGACTTAGGTCTTCATATCAAGAAATCCTCTCCCACCTCCTTGACAGCTTACTCTGATGTAGACTGGGCTGGTTGTCCAGATACTCATAGGTTCACATCCGGATTTTGTGTTTTTCTTGGTAACAATTTTGTTTCTTGGTCTTCAAAAAGGCAGGTTACGGTCTCCCGCTCGTCTGCTGAAGCTGAGTACCGCGCTGTGGCTCATGCGGTTGCTGATACGGTTTGGTTGCGCCAGTTGCTGTCGGAGCTGCACTGTCCTATTGAGCAAGCTACCATTGTTTACTGTGATAATATTTCAGCTGTCTACATGTCAGGGAATCCGGTTCAACACCGTCGCACCAAGCATATTGAGATCGACATTCATTTTGTTCGAGAGAAGGTGGCTCTCGGTCAAGTTCGCGTTCTCCACGTGCCTACTTCTGCTCAGTTCGCTGATATCTTTACTAAAGGCTTGGCGACTACTCCGTTTCAAGACATTCGTTTCAGTCTCAACGTTGTCGAGCTTACCGTTGACACTGCGGGGGGATGTTAGAATACAACTTGTAATAGGATTAGGACTCCTACTCGGTTTGTAATAGGGCTAGGTCAGGTGCGGCTTGGCTCTTATATATACCTCTTGTACCGGCACAATATTGCAAAAACAATTATTCAATACAATTCTACACACCTACTCCGCCTGCCGGCGCGGAGCACCGTGACTTCTGCAACTCCGCTGCTGGGCTGGGAGAGGATGAAGGGTTTGGGCACGGAGACGAGAGAGGGGAGGGGGAGTGTGCGTCGCTGGCGCACGACTAAAATAGTCGCGGCCATGCCAGATGAAGGGGCGGTCAGCCCACTTCAATACGGCGCATCGGCCGAAGTTGGCTCAGCGTCTACATTAAATCGGTCTGAACGGTTGCGGACGGTTTGAGGGTCGCCATTGAAGATGCCCTAATATAGCATATGAAGCACCTCATCCACGAGTCGGGCGAGTGTGCCATTGCTACCACCGCGCCGGCGGTGCACATCGACTCAACAAGGGCCGCTCACGAAGTAATCTGGGTGGCGCACCTGTCGTGGCTCGGCAGAAACGATGTCGCACGATTGCTCTTGAGGAAGAGCGGCCACCCTCCAGCTGAACCACTACTAGGTGCTCATCCTGTAATCGACCGAGGAAGGTGTGTCTTTGAGCATCGAGAAGATTGTGAGAGCGTGTTGGATCCAGTCGTCCAGAGGTGCCAAGCCTGTTCATCGTCTGATTTATCTTGACCATCCAATATTGTTAGGTGCACACTAGCACAGATCCTCTCACGGTGGATTACTCACAGGAATTTGGCTACACAATCTTGGGGAAGAAGAAGTTCACATATCGGAGAAGAGATACAGGTTACAGCTAAGCACTACGGCAACCTCTGGGATGGCTCCTTCCTAACCAAGCCAGCTACTTAAGCAGCGTTGCGGGCTTGCCACTCGTCTACCTTCATGAACATGTGCGAGACCCACTACAGGCCGGCGAGCTTATGATTGGGCCGTCTCGTCCGCACCAGCATGTTTGGTTTGCTTCCTTCCCCTTCCCTCTCCTGTGTTGGCGCCTTGCCGATATTCATGTCGTTGACAAATATGCAGCCGATGAAGTATGCAGAAGGGTGTTACTTGCCAGCGGCAAGTCACTGAATCTACGTGCTAAAGCACAGGGCCGTGCCCATGGTCCCATTGCCTACCATTCCTATGGGCCTGCTATTCTTCTAGTCAATGTTCTCAAGTAATGTTATTAGAGTGTACAATTACCATTCTAGAGAACAAGGTAGCACCAAAAACTCTATTTATATAAGAGTAGTATCTCTCTGTAAAGAGGCAGAACTCTGCCCATGTCGGAGAGTTGGCTCATGCAGTTATTTCATATATTGTAGGCATCATTGGTTGAAAACTTGAATTTATTGAGCAGAGAAGGTACGTAAGAAAGTTCTGAAAGAAAGATGGGATGAATGAATTGCATTTACATAGAAGAGATTTTGAAAGCCCATGCATATAAGATGTCTAGCGCAATACCATGCACACTTCAAATGGAAAAGCTCTAACATGATTTGAAGAAGTCTTTGGGAGTCTCTCTCCCTTTCATTGATAGGGTCATCCGAAGCCAATTCATTGAAATATTTTCTCAAGTAAATATGCACCACACCATCTTAAAATAATCGATTTCCCATGATTGTCTCCTCCCAGAACAAGGCCACCAGTTTGATTTGAGATACAATGTTTGCCTTTTCGACAGCACCAATGCATTTGGGAAGACAAGGATGGGAGAATTTCAGCTCATTTTTGTTTTCAATCAATCTGGGTGGCCAATGGCCATGTGCATGTCAAACAAGAAAGGCTTAGGATGTCGGCCAAATTTCTTTTCCAACTAATCCTTTGGATGGATGACATCCCTACCGGTGTTCTTGGCTACCTCTGGTACCTGCCGGTGTGTTGTGGGCATCGCCATTATAGCTTTGTCAACTCTTAAATTATAACATAGCTTACTCATTCATCTTAGCCATTCAATAGGTACCCGATAGTTATTCTGCACTCCAGAGTCTAGACCAGTGATACGTGATGACCCACAAGTATAGGGGATCTATCGTAGTCCTTTCGATAAGTAAGAGTGTCGAACCCAACGAGGAGCAGAAGGAAATGATAAGCGGTTTTCAGCAAGGTATTCTCTACAAGCACTGAAATAATAGGTAACAGATAGTTTTGTGATAGGATAATTTGTAACGAGCAACAAGTAACAAAAGTAAATAAAGTGCAGCAAGGTGGCCCAATCCCTTTTGTAGCAAAGGACAAGCCTGGACAAACTCTTATATAAAGGAAAACGCTCCCGAGGACATATGGGAATTATCGTCAAGCTAGTTTTCATCACATTCATATGATTCGCGTTCGGTGCTTTGATAATTTGATATGTGGGTGGACCGGTGCTTGGGTGTTGTCCTTACTTGGACAAGCATCCCACTTATGATTAACCTCTATTGCAAGCATCCGCAACTATAACAAAAGTATTAAGGTAAACCAAACCATAGCATGAAACATATGGATCCAAATCAGCCCCTTACGAAGCAACGCATAAACTAGGGTTTAAGCTTCTGTCACTCTAGCAACCCATCATCTACTTATTACTTCCCAATGCCTTCCCCTAGGCCCAAATAATGGTGAAGTGTTATGTAGTCGACGTTCACATAACACCACTAGAGGATAGACAACATACATCTCATCAAAATATCAAACGAATACCAAATTCACATGACTACTAATAGCAAGACTTCTCCCATGTCCTCAGGAACAAACGTAACTACTCACAAAGCATATTCATGTTCATAATCAGAGGGGTATTAATATGCATATAGGATCTGAACATATGATCTTCCACCAAATAAACCAACTAGCATCAACTATAAGGAGTAATCAACACTACTAGCAACCTACAGGTACCAATCCCAGACTTGGAGACAAGAATTGGATACAAGAGATGAACTAGGGTTTGAGAGGTGATGGTGCTGGTGAAGATGTTGATGGAGATTGCCCTCTCCCGATGAGAGGAGCGTTGGTGATGACGATGGCGATGATTTCCCCCTCCCGAAGGGAAGTGTCCCCGGCAGAACAGCTCTGCCGGAGCCCCAGATTGGTTCCACCAACGTTCCGCCTCGTGGCGGCGGAGTCTCGTCCCGAAAGCTTGCTTATGATTTTTCTTCGGACGAAAGACTTCATATAGCAGAAGATGGGCACCGGAGGGCCAACAGGGGGCCCACGAGGCAGGGGGGCGCGCCCCCCACCCTCGTGGCCAGGTGAAGGCCCCCCTGACGTATTTCTTCCGCTCAATATTTTTTATTATTTCCAAAAATAACTTTCATGGAGTTTCAGGACTTTTGGAGTTGTGCAGAATAGGTCTCTAATATTTGCTCCTTTTCCAGCCCAGAATTCCAGTTGCCGGCATTCTCCCTCCTTATGTAAACCTTGTAAAATAAGAGAGAATAGGCATAAGTATTGTGACATAATGTGTAATGACAGCCCATAATGCAATAAATATCGATATAAAAACATGATGCAAAATGGACGTATCAACTCCCTCAAGCTTAGACCTCGCTTGTCCTCAAGCAAAAGCCGATAGCGATAAATATGTCCACATGTTTAGAGGTAGAGGTGTCGATAAAATAAAATACAGACATGAGGGCATCATGATTATTCTCATAATAGCAACTTATATGGATAATGTCATATGATTTCTTATGCTCAAGTAATAATCTATTCACAATGCAAAGTATGAATCAGAAACTTTATTGAGAACTAACAAACTATAATCTCAGTCATTGAGGCAATTGCAAATTATCATAACATCAGAAAGAGTCTATGTCAGAGCTTTCTAGCAAGTCCACATACTCAACTATCATTTAGTCTTTCATAATTGCTAACACTCACGCAATACTTGTGGTTACGGAGTTTTAATCGGACATAGAGAAAGATAGGGGCTTATAGTTTCGCCTCCCAACCTTTTACCTCAGGGGTAATGTCAACAATAATAGTTCATGCTAACCTACATCCAATTAGGTATATATATCAAGATCTTTCCAACATTCTGTGCTTGCCAAAGGATAAAATATAAAAAGGAAAGGTGAAGATCACCATGACTCTTGCATAAGATAGAAGATAATAATAAAAGATAGGCCCTTCGCAGAGGGAAGCAGAGGTTGCCATGCGCTTTCAGGGTTGGATGCACAAAATCTTAATGCGAAAGAACGTCACTTTATATTACCACTTGTGATATGAACCTTTATTATGCAGTCCGTCGCTTTTATTTCTTCCACATCACAAGATCGTATAAAGCTTATTTCCTCCACACCAATCAATCATACATATTTAGAGAGCAATTTTTATTGCTTGCACCGATGACAACTTACTTGAAGGATCTTACTCAATCCATAGGTAGGTATGGTGGACTCTCATGGCAAAACTGGTTTAAGGGTATTCGGAAGCACAAGTAGTATCTCTACTTGGTGCAAAGAATTTGGCTAGAATGAAGGGGAAAGGCAAGCTCAACATGTGGCATGATCCATGACAATATACTTTATTTCAGATATAAGAAAACATAACCCATTACGTTGTCTTCCCTGTCCAACATCAACTCTTTAGCATGTCATATTTTAATGAGTGCTCCCAATCATAAAAGATGTCCAAGATAGTATATTTATAAGCCGCCGCCAAGCCCTAAACTCTCTCGGGAGGGCTGATCTGGAGTCCGTTCGGGGCTCCGGAGAGGGGAATCCGTCGCCCTCGTCATCATCAACCATCCTCCATCACCAATTTCATGATGCTCACCGCCGTGCGTGAGTAATTCCGTCGTAGGCTTGCTGGACGGTGATGGGTTGGGTGAGATCTATCATGTAATCGAGTTAGTTTTGTTAGGGTTTGATCCCTAGTATCCACTATGTTCTGAGATTGATGTTGCTATGACTTTGCTATGCTTAATGCTTGTCACTAGGGCCCGAGTGCCATGATTCCAGATCTGAACCTATTATGTTTTCATGAATATATGTGAGTTCTTGATCCTATCTTGCAAGTCTATAGTCACCTACTATGTGTTATGATCCGGCAACCCCGAAGTGACAATAATCGGGACCACTCCCGGTGATGACCATAGTTTGGGGAGTTCATGTATTCACTATGTGTTAATGCTTTGTTCCGGTAGTCTATTAAAAGGAGGCCTTAATATCCCTTAGTTTCCATTAGGACCCCGCTGCCACGGGAGGGTAGGACAAAAGATGTCATGCAAGTTCTTTCCATAAGCACGTATGACTATATTCGGAATACATGCCTACATTACATTGATGAATTGGAGCTAGTTCTATGTCACCCTATGTTATGACTATTACATGATGAACCGCATCCGACATAATTTTCCATCACCGATCCAATGCCTACGAGCTTTCCATATATTGTTCTTCTCTTATTTACTTTTCCGTTGCTATTGTTACAATCACTACAAAATACCAAAAATATTACTTTTGCTACCGTTACTTTTTGCTATCGTTACCACTACTATCATATTACTTTGCTACTAAATACTTTGCTGCAGATATTCAGTTATCCAGGTGTGGTTGAATTGACAACTCAGCTGCTAATACTTGAGAATATTCTTTGGCTCCCCTTGTGTCGAATCAATAAATTTGGGTTGAATACTCTACCCTCGAAAACTGTTGCGATCCCCTATACTTGTGGGTTATCAAGACTATTTTCTGGCGCCGTTGCAGGGGAGCATAGCTCTATTCTTTGAGTCACTTGGGATTTATATCTGCTGGTCACTATGAAGAACTTGAAAGACGAGAAAACAAAAATCTAACCCTCAACTACGAGGGGAGGTAAGGAACTGCCATCTAGCTCTGCACTTGATTCACCTTCTGTTTTGAGTAAGCTTGCGACACCTAAACCTGCGTCTGCTATTCGTTCTGATATGTCGCATGTTATTGATGATGCCACTTCTGCTATGCATGATACTTATGATGAAACTACTTCTATGCTTGATACTACTGTGCCACTTGGTGAATTTCTTGACGAACAACTTGCTAGGGTTAGAGAGAATGAAATTATTGAAACTGATAACATTGATGAAAGTAATGATGAAGACTCTCCCCCTAATAAATATGAATCGCCTGTTGTTCCTGAGGGTTATGTTCTGGAAAAAGAAGCTGCTATAGCTATTTTAGCTTGCAAAGATAGATACGAGCTCAAGAGGTTATTAGCTAAATGGAAGCAGCAATCTCTTAATGCTAGAATGAAACCTGACCCTGCTTTTGCTACTTCACCTATCTGTGTTACTGATAAGGATTATGAATTCTCTGTTGATCCTGATATAATTACTTTGGTTGAATCTCATCCTTTTTATGGTTATGAATCTGAAACTGTTGTGGTACATCTTACTAAATTAAATGATATAGCCACCCTGTTCACTAATGATGAGAAATCTCGCTATCTTTATATCCTTAAAATATTTCCGTTCTCATTAATGGGTGATGCTAAGATATGGTTTAATTCTCTTGATCCTGGTTGTGTGCGTAGTCCCTAGGATATGATTTATTACTTCTCTGCTAAATATTTCCCCGCTGATAAGAAACAAGCTGCTTTAAGGGATATATATAATTTTGTGCAAATTGAAGAAGAGAGTCTCCCACAAGCTTGGGGGGAGGCTTCTCCAATTACTTAATGCTTTGCCTGATCATCCTTTGAAGAAAAATGAAATACTTGATATCTTTTATAATGGACTAACCGATGCTTTCAGAGATTACCTGGATAGTTGTGCTGGTTCTGTTTTCAGGGAAAGAACACCGGATGAAGCTGAAATTCTATTGAATAATATGTTGAAAAATGAAAATAATTGGACACTTCCTGAGCCAGTTCCTGAGCCTATTCCTAAAGCAACTCTGAAGAAGAGGGGTGTTCTATTTCTCAGTCCTGAAGATATGCAAGAGGCAAAGAAATCTATGAAAGAAAAGGGTATTAAAGCTGAAGATGTTAAGAATTTACCTCCTATTGAAGAAATACATGGTCTTAATTTACCGCCTATGAAGAAACATATGATCTTAATCCTCCACCTATTGAAGAAACTCATGGTCTTGATAACCCGACACAGGTAGTAAAGGTAAATTCTCTCTATAGATTTGATGAAGGTGATATTCCTCACTATAAGTCTGCTAGACAATGCTTAGAAGAGTTTGATAATTTTATTGTCAAACAAGAAAACTTCAATGCTTATTTTGGTAGACAATTGAAATACAATTCCGATGCGCTTGAGCACTTGAGTAATTACATGGCTAATGTTAAAGGTGAACTTAAACTCATTACTAAACATGCTTCTATGGTTACCACTCAAGTAGAACAAGTACTTAAAGCTCAAAATGATTTTCTCAATGAATTGAATAGTAAGAATAATGATTATGCTGTTAGAGTGGCTACTAGAACTGGTAAAATGACTCAGGAACCTTTGTATCCTGAAGGCCACCCTAAGAGAATTGAGTAGGATTCTCAAAGAAACAATTTAGATGCACCTAGTCCTTCTAAAAAGAAGGAAAAGAAAAATGATGGGACCTTGCATGCTTCTAGTGAACCTGTTGCTGAAACACCTGAGAATCCAAATGATATTTCTATTTCTGATGCTGAAACACAATCTGGTAATGAACATGAATCTAGTGAAAATGTTAATGAAGATGTTCATGATGATACTCAACCTAGCAACGATAATGATGTAGAAATTGAACCTGCTGTTTATCTTGATAACCCACAATCAAAGAATCAACGTTATGATAAGAGAGACTTTGTTGCTAGGAAGCACGGTAAAGAAAGAGAACCATGGGTTCAGAAACCCATGCCTTTTCCTCCCAAACCATCCAAGAAAAAGGATGATGAGGATTTTGAGCGCTTTGCTGAAATGATTAGACCTATCTTTTTGCGTATGCGATTAACTGATATGCTCAAAATGAATCCTTATGCTAAATATATGAAAGAAATTGTTACTAATAAAAGAAAGATACCGGAAGCTGAAATTTCAACCATGCTTGCTAATTATACTTTTAAAGGTGGAATACCAAAGAAACTAGGAGATCCAAGAGTACCAATATACCATGCTCCATTAAAAGAAACTATGTTAAAACTGCTTTATGTGATCTTGGAGCCGGTGTTAGTGTTATGCCTCTCTCTTTATATCGTAGACTTGATTTGAATAAGTTGACACCTACTAAAATATCTTTGCAAATGGCTAATAAATCAACTGCTATACCTGTCGGTATTTGTGAGGATGTGCCTGTTGTGGTTGCAAACGTTACTATTTTAACGGACTTTGTTATTCTTGATATTCCTGAGGACGATAGTATGTCTATTATTCTTGGAAGACCTTTTTTGAATACTGCAGGGGCTGTTATTGATTGCAACAAAGGCAATGTCACTTTTCATGTTAATGGTAATGAGCATACGGTACACTTTCCGAGGAAACAACCTCAAGTTCACAGTATCAATTCTATTGGAAAAGTTCCATCGATTATTTTTGGAGGTTTTGAATTTCCTCTTCCTACTGTCAAAAAGAAATATGATAATCTTATTATTGGGGATGCACTACTGGAATCAGCTAATTTGCCATCTGCCAGCTCTTTGCCGTCTGCTAGCTGACGGCAAAGCAGCTCTTTGCCATCAGCTACGCATAAGCAGACGGCAAAGAAAAGGCTGACGGCAAAGAAGCTCTTTGCCATCTGCCAGCTCTTTGCCGTCTGCCAGCTGACGGCAAAGAGTGTGGTGGCCCCCACCCCCCGCTCATTTGAAAAAATGTTAACGGCCCACCTCTTTGCCGTCCGCTAGCAGACGGCAAAGAGGCAAAAAGGCGGACGGCAAAGGCTGGCGGACGGCAAAGAGGGCACTTGACTAACGGCAAGTGCCCCCCCGCCCGTTACTCACTTCGTCCTCGCGCGCCCTTCTCCTCCGACCCCGCCGCCGCCCGCCGCCCCGTCGCCCCCCCCCCACCGCCCCGTCGCCCCCCGCCCCGTCGCCCCCCCCCACCGCCCCGGCCCCCCGCCGCCCCGCCTCCTCCACCGCCCCGCCCCGGCCCCCCGCCGCCCCGGCCCCCCGCCGCCCCGCCTCCTCCACCGCCCCGCCCCGGCCCCCCGTCGCCGGCCCCTCCCCGACCCGTCGGCGCCCCCCACAGTGAGCCCCTCCCATTTTTTCCTGTTTTTTTGTTTTTTTCTGTTTAGATAAGGTTTTTTAGTTTATGTTTTTCAGTTTAGAATTAATTAGTTTAGGTTATTTAGTTTAATTAGTTTAAATAGTTTAGTCTTAATTAGTTTAAGTTTTTAGTTTAGGTTTAGGTTAAGTAGAAGGGGGAAGAAGAAGAAGAAGAAGAAGAAGAAGAGGAAGAGGAGGAGGAGGAGGAGGAGGAGGAGAAAGAAGAAGAAGAAGAAGAAGAAGAAGAAGAAGAAGAAGAAGAAGAAGAAGAAGAAGAAGAAGAAGAAGAAGAAGAAGAAGAAGAAGAAGAAGAAGAAGAAGAAGAAGAAGAAGAGGAGGAGGAGGAGGAGAAAGAAGAAGAAGAAGAAGAAGAAGAAGAAGAAGAAGAAGAAGAAGAAGAAGAAGAAGAAGAAGAAGAAGAAGAAGAAGAAGAAGAAGAAGAAGAAGAAGAGGAGGAGGAGGAGGAGGAGGAGGAGAAAGAAGAAGAAGAAGAAGAAGAAGAAGAAGAAGAAGAAGAAGAAGAAGAAGAAGAAGAAGAAGAAGAAGAAGAAGAAGAAGAAGAAGAAGAAGAGGAGGAGGAGGAGGAGGAGGAGAAAGAAGAAGAAGAAGAAGAAGAAGAAGAAGAAGAAGAAGAGGAGGAGGAGGAGGAGGAGGAGGAGGAGAAAGAAGAAGAAGAAGAAGACGGGGGATGAGAAGAAGTAGAAGAATGAGAAGAAGTAGAAGTAGTAGAAGAATGAGAAGACCCCCTGACCCCCTGACCCCCCAACCCCGACACCACACCCCGACACCCGACCCCGACTCCACCCCGACACCCGACCCCCTAACCCCCTGACCCCGACACGACACCCCGACCCCCTAACCCCCTGACCCCGACACGACAGCCCGACCCCCCGACCCCGAAACAGCACCCCGACCCCGACACGGCACCCTGACACCGACACGGCACCCCGACACCGACACGACACCCCGACCCCCGACACGACACCCCCGACACCCCGACCCCGAGACCCCGACCCCGACCCCGACCCCGAGACCCCGACCCCGACCCCGACCCCGACCCCGACCCCGACCCCGACACGGCACCCCGAGACCGACACGACACCCCGACCCCCGACCCCCGACACCTCCCGAAAAGGTGTTCTTTGGCCTTCCAGAAGCCGACGGGGTCATATATTTGTGAATTATTAGTTAGGTCATATATCTTTCGATTTTGTTATGAAAAACATCATATATAATTGTGTTGATCGGGTAGTTTTAAATGTGCAGTTGTTTCATCGCTGCGAGGTTTGGTGTTCGACGACCTCGCCGTGCGTTTGACGAGCTCTGCCCCTTCGTTCGTGGGTGAGCACAAATGACATGTCCTCCTCCCCCATTAATTATTTGATCTATTCCGATGAAACTTGATAGCTAGATATATATGTGTCTTGAATCATCAGTATGCGTAACCAATATGTGTCTCCCATTCGAAAGCGTCATAGTTATAAATATGCATGCATTTGCATATTTATAACCTTGATTCTTTCGAATTGTCCAACGCTATCCATGGACAGCCCGACTATGTTTAGATTGGGTTCGTTTTCCCATATGCTTTGCTCCGGATCCGACGCATAAATTTCGTCAGTGCCTCCCCTGTTGTTCTCCGGGTACACATCCTCTCTGTTTATTGCAGAGACGTGTATCAGGAGAACAGCGTGGAGGTGCTGCCGAAATTTTGCGTAGGATCCGGGGCATAGCATGGGAAAATGAACCCAATCTAAACATACTCGGGTGGGATTAGGACCTATCATTACCTATTAGAGTGTAGGTTGCATGGACGTAATAAAATTGACAAAGTAGATCAACTGATGAATACATACATGGTGAATTATATATATATATTTGTTGTGTGTCTAGTAGCTCTGAAAGTCAAGATGAGTGATCGTGCGTGGATGTACACCGGTCACACTGGTCAGAACAAATGGAGCACTGAATGGTTCACAAAAACCAAGGGGTTTGTGCGAGCCGCATTTGCAAATGGCCAGAGGAAAACCTGGTGCCCCTGTTTACGGTGCGGCAATTGGGAAAAGAGGACAGAGGCTGAAATGGGCAAACACCTGCAGAAGAGTGGTTTTACGCCCGATTATACGGTGTGGACATTTCATGGTGAGTCTGCCCAACGTGACCGAGCTGAGGTGGATCGTCGTCGCACCGACGAGCATGGTACCGGGATGGAAAACATGGTGCAAGACTTTGATGATGCTCGGGATTCGGACGAGGAGATGGAGGAATCTGCAAAGGCCTTCAATGAAATGTTGGAGTCTTCAAAACGTCCGCTCCATGAGCACACTGAGCTTTGTCAGTTGGATGCCATCTCACAAGTAATGGCTCTGAAGGCTCAGTTCAACTTGGGCAGAGAATGCTACGATGCAATGATGACAGTATTTGGACGCTTTCTACCCAAAGGCCATGTAATGCCTGCAAACCTGTACCAGTCGGACAAAATCCTCCGTGCACTGAAGATGCCCTATGATAAGATACATGCCTGTGAGAAAGGATGTGTCTTGTTTAGGCTTGACTATGCGGAGTTGAACTATTGTCCCATTTGCAAGTCTTCCAGGTATGTTGTGGTAGACAACGGTATGGGTGAGAAGACACAGACCAAAATCCCCGTTAGTGTTCTTCGGTATATGCCAATCGTACCAAGACTTCAACGTCTTTTCATGGTCGAAGAGACGGCCAGACAGATGACATGGCACAAAACGGGCAAAAGAACCGAACTAGATGCAGATGGGAATCTGATGATTGTACACACATCGGATGGTGTTGCGTGGAAAAAGTTTGATGAATTACATGGTGACAAAGCGGCAGATCCGAGGCATCCTCGAGTCGGCATCAGCACGGATGGGTTCAGTGTGTTTGGTATGACGGCAGCCCAATACAGTTGTTGGCCCGTATTTGTCTTTCCACTCAATCTCCCCCCCGGACAGATTATGCAAAGAAAGAACATTTTCCTGACATTGATAATTCCAGGGCCCAACTATCCGGGGAAAAATATGAATGTGTACATGCAACCGCTTAAGGACGAATTGCAAGAAGCCTGGGATAATGGGTTCAAGACATACGATGCCTATAGCAAACGGAACTTCATAATGCGTGTCTGGTACATGTACTCGACGCATGACTTGCCGGCGTATGCGCTATTCGTTGGCTGGTGTGTGCATGGAAGGTTCCCGTGCCCCACATGCAAGGGAGCTCTTGAGTTTCGTTGGCTTCAGGCCGGTCGCAAGTTTTCTTGCTTCGACATGCATAGACAGTTCCTGAATCCTCGCCATAAGTTCAGGAAAGACAAGAAGAACTTCATCAGAGGTAGAGTTGTCAAAAAATCTGCACCACATGCATTGACAGGCCAACAGACCCTGGATCAGTTAAACGCTCTCGAGCCAGATCCAGAGCGTCCGGGGTACTTCAAGGGGTATAATTCTAAGCACGCCTGGACTCACAAAACATGCTTATGGGATCTGCCTTACTTCAAAGACCTCCTTTGCCCAAACATCGACGTGATGCACACTGAGAAGAATATCGCCGAGGCACTTTTTGGTACATTGTTCGGCATAGATGGGAAGTCAAAGGATAATACTAAGGCTAGAGTCGATCTGGAGGCGCTATGTGATAGGCCGTTACAAAACATGAAAGAACCGAAAGGAAAGCAGAACTGGACGAAGCCAAAGGCATGGTTCAATCTTGGAAGGCCAGCTATGAGGGAAATATCTAATGTTTTTTCGCCTGGGGAATTAATCGGACTATTGCGAGCGGAACGAGCAGGACGAGCTTTGGATGAATCGATCTATTATCGGGCAATCTTATTGGGAATAACAAGGGCTTCCCTAAATACCCAAAGTTTCATATCTGAAGCAAGTTTTCAAGAAACTGCTCGAGTTTTAGCAAAAGCTGCCCTACGAGGTCGCATTGATTGGTTGAAAGGCTTGAAAGAAAACGTAGTTCTGGGGGGGATTATACCTGTTGGTACCGGATTCCAAAAATTTGTGCATCGTTCCCCACAAGACAAGAACCTTTATTTCGAAATAAAAAAATCTATTCGCGTCGGAAATGAGAGATTTTTTGTTTCTCCATACAGAATTAGTTTCTTCAGATTCTGACGTAACAAACAATTTTTATGAGACATAAGAACCCCCATTTAACATTTAACCCTATATCATTTAAGGATACATAAAAAATATTTTTTATTTCAAGCTATTTCGGATCTTTCTTAATCTTCAAAAAGAACTAAATTCCGTAATGGAATGGTAGGGTTAAAAAAAAAGGAAGTGTGGAAAAAATGACAAGAAGATATTGGAACATTAATTTGAAAGAGATGATAGAAGCAGGAGTTCATTTTGGTCATGGTATTAAGAAATGGAATCCTAAAATGGCCCCTTACATTTCGGCAAAGCGTAAAGGTACTCATATTATAAATCTCGCTAGAACGGCTCGTTTTTTATCAGAAGCTTGTGATTTAGTTTTTGATGCAGCAAGTCAGGGAAAAAGTTTCTTAATTGTTGGTACCAAAAAAAGAGCAACAGATTTAGTAGCATCAGCTGCAATAAGGGCTCGTTGTCATTATGTTAATAAAAAGTGGTTCAGTGGTATGTTAACGAATTGGTCGATTACGAAAACTAGACTTTCTCAATTTAGAGACTTAAGAGCAGAAGAAAAAATGGGAAAATTCCACCATCTCCCAAAAAGAGATGTGGCAATCTTGAAGAGAAAATTAGCTACCTTGCAAAGGTATCTCGGCGGGATCAAATATATGACGAGATTGCCAGACATTGTGATCGTCCTTGATCAGCAAAAAGAGTATATAGCTCTTCGGGAATGTGCCATTTTGGGGATTCCTACTATTTCTTTAGTCGATACAAATTGTGACCCGGATCTCGCGAATATATCGATTCCAGCCAACGATGACACTATGACTTCAATTCGATTGATTCTTAACAAATTAGTATTTTCAATTTGTGAGGGCCGTTCTCTCTATATAAGAAATCGTTGATTAAGAATATATAGTGAATTCTTGGGCAACTGCGTAAATTTATGGAATCACTTACTTTACTATATCTTTTTTTTTGCATAGAATTTTTTTTGTATAGAAAAAAGAAGGGGAATATTGATATATATTAGAGGGTATTGATATATATTATGATCTGATGTGCTTTCTTGGTATCCTAAATATAAGATTAATACTTCAAGTTGCTGAGTTGAGAAAGAGATGGTTGAATCAAAAGAATTCCTTTTTTGAAGTTCAATTTTTATCAGAGGACAATATGAATATTATACCTTGTTCCATTAAAACACTCAAGGGGTTATACGATATATCGGGTGTAGAAGTAGGCCAACACTTCTATTGGCAAATAGGAGGTTTCCAAATTCATGCCCAAGTACTCATCACTTCTTGGGTCGTAATTACTATCTTGCTAGGTTCAGTTGTCATAGCTGTTCGGAACCCACAAACCATCCCGACCGACGGTCAGAATTTTTTTGAATATGTCCTTGAGTTTATTCGAGACTTGAGCAAAACTCAGATTGGAGAAGAATATGGTCCCTGGGTTCCCTTTATTGGAACTATGTTCCTTTTTATTTTTGTTTCGAATTGGTCGGGTGCTCTTTTACCTTGGAAAATTATAGAGTTACCCCATGGGGAATTAGCAGCGCCCACGAATGATATAAATACTACTGTTGCTTTAGCTTTACTCACGTCAGCGGCATATTTTTATGCTGGTCTTAGCAAAAAAGGATTGAGCTATTTCGAGAAATATATTAAACCAACTCCAATCCTTTCACCAATTAACATCCTAGAAGATTTCACAAAACCATTATCGCTTAGCTTTCGACTTTTCGGGAATATATTGGCGGATGAATTAGTCGTTGTTGTTCTTGTTTCTTTAGTCCCCTTAGTAATCCCTATACCGGTCATGTTTCTTGGATTATTTACAAGCGGTATTCAAGCTCTTATTTTTGCAACATTAGCCACAGCCTATATAGGTGAATCCATGGAGGGTCATCATTGAATTGACTCTTTTTGGAAATAGTATTTTTTTTGCAGCTTAGCTCAATTCATGCATGGTTCCAGATAATCTGCTTGGTTGCAAAAAAATAGTTAGAAATGCGTATGAATATATAGCCTAGAGTTGTAGGAGAGAGAATAAACTATATTATGGAATTTTCAAAGTATATATGCATTAAGGAGGGTGGAGTCAGGCTAGATCTATACTATAATATCCTTAATGTCTATAAGTGGAGTCCTCTTTTATGCGGGTTTCCACTTTAAGCAATGATTTTAGAATCCGATTCAATAGAAAATGAGAAAATATGCAAACAAAATAGAAGAAACAAATGTATATATATATATATATAGGATATTATATTATATATTCCTAGGTTAGATTCATTATCTAATCCGATATATGGATATGGAATTCCCTTCTATGTAGTTCGGACAATTCACATTATCATTTCAATTTGATTTCAATTTGTACTTTTTAGTTACTTTACTTCTCCCCAATAGAGCTTAGAAGTAAGAATTTATTGGTTGATTGTATCCTTAACCATTTCTTTTTTTTGACACGAGGAACTACTCACCATGAATCCACTAATTGCTGCTGCTTCTGTTATTGCTGCTGGATTGGCCGTAGGGCTTGCTTCTATTGGACCTGGAGTTGGTCAAGGTACTGCTGCAGGACAAGCTGTAGAAGGTATTGCGAGACAGCCAGAAGCAGAAGGTAAAATACGAGGTACTTTATTGCTTAGTCTAGCTTTTATGGAAGCTTTAACAATTTATGGACTAGTTGTGGCACTAGCGCTTTTATTTGCGAACCCTTTTGCTTAGTCTAGTCTGCAGGTACATAAATCGTCTGCAGGACATAGATGGGAAGTCAAAGGATAATACTAAGGATAGAGTCGATCTGGAGGCGCTATGTGATAGGCCGTTACAAAACATGAAAGAACCGAAAGGAAAGCAGAACTGGACGAAGCCAAAGGCATGGTTCAATCTTGGAAGGCCAGCTATGAGGGAAATTATCTTGTGGGTGAAAATGCAGTTGATGTTCCCCGATGGGTATGCAGCGAATCTACAGAGGGGAGCCAGTCTTGATAAATTGAAGATATTTGGTCTCAAGAGTCATGATTGGCACATATGGATTGAGCGGGTAATGCCGGTGATGTTGCGTGGCTTCATCCCTGAGGATGAATGGCTAGTACTGGCAGAACTCAGCTATTTCTTCCGTGTTCTTTGTGCGAAAGAACTATCGCCTGGCGTGCTAGAAGAAATGGAAGAGTTGGCACCGGAGTTGATCTGCAAGTTAGAGAAGATCTTTCCACCGGGCTTCTTTAATCCAATGCAACATTTGATTTTGCATCTCCCGACCGAGGCAAGATTGGGGGGGCCCGTGCAAAATCGTTGGTGCTACCCAACTGAGAGGATGCAGAAGACGCTTCGACAAAAATGTAAAAATAAACGTAGAATTGAAGCATCGATGGCTGAGGCATTCATCACTGAGGAGGCGGCAAACTTCGTGACAGCACACTACGAAGCCAAAAATCGTCATTTGCATAATCCGAAGCCTCGGTACAATGCTGACGACCCTAAAAAGGGTGGATCCAACCTCAGCCTTTTCAAAGGGAATCTCGCACCAGCCAGTGTTTCAAATCCAGTATCTTTGCATAACGAACAATGGCGGACCATTTCGTTGTATATCTTCAACAACCTGATAGAAGTGCGGCCGTACATCGAGTAAGTTCTCGGTACATAGTTTCGCAACTTCTATTTCCTTTGAACTGCTCTTATTCCTGGATATTTCATACAGTCGATACGTCGCCTTATTCTCGTATGGAGCGGTGATCCAAAAGGATTCTGTCGAAGAGTATGAGCTTCTCGCAAAGCAAGGAGGCGGCTATCCCGGTTTCATCTCTTGGTTCAAACAAACGGTAATTTCTATTAGACTTGTAGGCTAATTTGTAGGCGGCTATCCCGGTTTCATTCGCTAATTTGTGCGTAATGCAACAATCCTTTCATATTAAACTTGTAGGCTAATTCAGAGTCTATGGACGCTGAATTGAGACAAGTGGCTAATGGTTTTGACTATAAGGTCCGTTCATTTGACAAATACGACATCAACGGGTATCGCTTTCGTACCAATGGCAAAGAGCTATCTATGGCCGACCGAAAGTCTACAAATTGTTGTGTATCTTCTATCGGCGAAGGAGGTACCGAGTATTATGGGAGAGTTGAAGCAATTTATGAACTTCTATTCTATGGTGAAAACCCACCGAATGTCGTAGTCTTGAAATGTTATTGGTTTCAGCCGAAGGAGACTAGAAGGACTCATGAACATATAGGGCTAGTTGAAATCAACCAAAGCACCCATTTAGATGTTCCTGATGTCTATATTACGGCTCAACAGGCGACCCAAGTATTCTATCTACCGTGGGCCTGCCAAACTAATCCAAATCTAAAAGGTTGGGATGTCGTTTATGAAGTGCCGCCACGTGCTAGACTATCTCCCCCAAAGGAAGAGGATTATGAACCTCACATTAACCCAGACACATATGAAGGAGAATTCTTCCAAGAGACACGTCTTTCCAAAAAGCGTTTCAAGAACCGCTATACTTCACCCCAAAACATTGAAGTAGACAGCGACAGTGAATCCGACATCACCCCAGAGGAGGAACAAGAAGAGCCGGAACAAGAAGAGGTTACTGCTGCGGATGACCTGTCATTGCTTGACCGATTACGTCAAGGTGGCCTTGCACATGTTGATGCCACTGAACCCTATGAGCCCGTCATTGATTATAGTGATGATGATGATTATGCATTTATTGATGATACTGATCGAGATTATTAGTAGTGTCAGGTATTAAATTTTTTAATGTTGTACTTGATGATGATACACTTAAGTGATACACATATTATTATTCATGTCGGTCTTTTTTTTTATGTTGTACTAATTTCGTTTACTGTTTGTCATGGCAGGTGTTGAAAGATGGTGGGCGCTGGTCGGGAGCGCGCCAAGGCCCCTTCTTCGTCGGCGCGTGGTCTGAGGTCTTCGATTCCAGACGTACCTCTCCGCCGAGCGTTGCTGGATAGTATGTCCACACCGCCGGGCCCTTCTTCGTCGACCGCGGTGCCCAGGAGGGGACGAGGTAGGAAGAGAGGAGGTGGGGCACGTGGTCGCGGGAGAGGAGGTAGGGTGACTGCTAGGGCACCTTCCTCGCCGCCACCCCCAGCTGTTTCACCCGAGCACGTGACTGCTAGGGTGGACTCGTCCGAGGAGGAGGCTACACGGACTCCGGTCCACGAGCCTCCGGTCCACGGGTCTTGGGCCCACGAGCCTCGGGTCGACTGGCCTTCGGCCCACGAGACCCCGGAGGAGCACACGTCCGGATGGGGTACCTGGCCGGATCAGCCCGAGGAGCCGAGTGGCCATGCTGATGATGGCGGGGAGCCGACTGATCTTGAGGAGGAGGGTGGCACCGTCTACCAGCGTGGTGCTACACGGCTCCCGTCCGTGCCGGCGACCCACGAGCAGAGGTGGTTGATCTTCCCTGATGGGGAGAGGTACATAAGTGCATTTAATATTTTTGTACCTTCTGCATTCACGTTTCTTGAAATAACTAATGCGTTGGCCTTGTCATGCTGCAGGGGTTGGGACCACCATCATAGTGTCCGCCGGCCCAACTCCGTCCTTGGAGTTCTTTGCCGGCAAAACTTCCCGGGGTTTGTCACGTTGCCTGGTGAGGGTCGGCTTCCAGAGCTTGGGTTGAGCTGGGAGCACTACGTGGCTGCCCCGGCCCCGCCGGATGTCATTATCGACGGTGTCGTGTGCGACACGAGGGCTGACATGGTGATCAGGACGTTCTGGGTAATTTCTCCTTTACACATTTCAAAATCTTCAACTAGCTAGTTATTAATTGTACTAATCAATATTGTCTCATTTGATTGCAGACATTCTACAGGTGTGAGGAGGGATACGAGGAGGACAACGCAAATGTTATCCAGAACGTCTGCAAGCGCCTACTCCAGAACTTACGGCACGAGGCTCGGGTGCAGGCTGTTCGAGACTACTACGCCTTGCGTGGTATCAAGAAGACCAAGCCGGCATGCCGCGATAAGTTCCTGAGTAAGGAGCAGTACATGAAGGTAATTCTTAAGGCCTTCTACTTAAGTTCCTTCATTTAGTAATTCTTAGCCGTAGCGCTCAAGTTTCTATTTGCTAACTTATAGGCGCCTCCGAGATGGTGTGCGGATCGGATGGATTGTTGGGAGGTGTTGGTCGATGAGTGGTGCTCACAAGAATGGCTAGCCCTCCACAACCAGGCCAAGGACAAACGTGCCCAAATGGAAGGTGTGCCACACCATCAAGGCAGCTCCAACTTATATCATTTCGGGCGCAACTGGGTATGTGGTTTGCTTCATGATTCATGCAATTCATTCATCATGCTAGCTTGAGCCCTTTAATTACTAATTTTCATTGTTTCTCTCTTTCAGGCACGCCACAATAAGGCGGATAAGGTGCCAGAGGTGTACGACCTGTATGCCATGGCCCACACTGGCTCTTTCAAGAAAGTCAAGGCTTTCTCTCAGTCTGACCTCGATGATGCAAACAACTTCACCAACATCTCCTCCCACAACAAGCTCGTGAGATATAGAGATGAGGGGAAGGCGAGGAAAGGGGAGGACTTTAACCCGAGCCAGGGTCCCATTGATCCAGAGCTGGTGATGATATCTGGTGGCGGGAGGTCCCATGGCTCCATAGCCATTGGAGATGGACTTATCCGTTGTCCTAGCACTCTCCCGGAGATCAAGGCGCGCCAGTCGAGCTCCGCTCCTGAGATAAGGCCTCGTGAACGGCCAGTGCAACTCGCCATCAAGGTTAGTGATACGTACTCAATTATCTTTCTCCATTACATTGTGTGCGCTTCCATCAATGATTACAAATGGTCATGTGAGTGGTGTTGCAGGCTGCTATACAGACTGAGAGAGATAGAACGGAGAAACTTCTGGCGGAGGCGGCGGAGAGGCAGCGGGAGATGGAGGAGAGGACGAGAAAGATGATGGAGGAGGAGAGGGCACGGAATGACATGCAGGCAAGGGCCATGTACGAGCTCCTTGTGGTAAGTTTCTTCTGCAGATTACTTGCTAGTCTTAACATTTGAGTCTCATTACTAACTAGTATGACCCTGTTCTGAAAACCAAATGTGCAGTCTGTGTGCGAGAAGTCCGGTCAGCCCGCTCCGCCGATGCCAGTGATTGCTCCTGGGAGCACGGTGAGTTTAGTTTGAATGGACATTACTTGGTAGTCTTAACATTTGTGTGTCGTAATGCTAACGAGACATTGGAAATGATCTTTGGTGCAGCTTAACTCCAGAAACGCATCGCACGATCCTTCTCCAGGTAGCGGCACTAGCCACCCCGCTCCTACACCTCCCTGATCACGGTAAGTTTCTCTAGTGTTTTGCTTAACAAATGCATAAAGACCTAGACTTAGCTTTATTTCCTCCAATATGCTTACCATAATGACCTAGAGTTAGCTTATTTTCCTCCAAAATGACCCATTTTACCTAGGTTAGCTTATAAATGATGCAGTTCATCCAAGTTAGCTCAAAAATGACCCATTTTACCTAGATTAGCTCCTAAATGATCCATTTTACCTACGTTAGCTTTAAAATGGCCCATTTCACCTAGGTTAACTCCAAAATGACCCATCTTACCTAGGTTATCTCATAAACGATCCATTTCAACTAATTTAGCTCATAAACGATCCATTTGACCTAAGTGAGCTAAAAAACGATCCATTTCACCTAAATTAGCTCTTAAATGATCCATTTCACCTAAGTTAGCTCAAAAAGATCCATTTCAACTAAATTAGCTCTAAAATGACCCATTTTACGTAGATGAGCTCCTAAATGATCCATTTTACCTACGTTAGCTTTAAAATGACCCATTTCACCTAGGTTAGCTCCAAAATGACCCATTTCACCTAGATTAGCTCCAAAATGACCCATTTCACCTAGGTTAGCTCCAAAATGACCCATTTCACCTTACTTAGCTCAAAAACGATGCCCTTCACCTTAGTTAGCTCATAAACGACCCATTTCAACTAAGTTAGCTCATAAATGATCCATTTCAACTAAGTTAGATCATAAACAACCCATTTCAACTTAGTTAGCTCATATATGATCCATTTCACCTAAGTTAGCTCATAAATGACATATACTTCTTGTTCTAGTCTTCTTCTTGTTCTAGTCACCTATTTCTAACTTTCTTATTTACCATTTTGCAGATTTCATTCACTTCATGGAAGCTAGCTTGCTATGATGGAGTGCTTGCTTTTCCTTTCATGAAACTTTGCATTGTATCTAGCTTGTTATGATGGATGGAACTATGTGATATGGATCATGGCATCTAACTTGCTATGTTGATGAAACTTTGCATTGTAATATATATATGGATGGAACTATGTGTATGGATGGAACTTGCTTATGTATGAACAATGTGTATTGATGAAACTGATGTGATATGTGATATGAAACTTATGTGCTGGATATGTGCTGGATATGTGATATGAAACTTATATATTTTCTGTGCAAATTGTGGGATTTAATAAAAAACAGAAAAAACAGACAATATGCAGGCTCTTTGCCGTCTGCCACCGACGGCAAAGAGCTCTTTGCCGTCTGCCGCGGACGGCAAAGAAGCCACGTGGCAGCCAACTGTGCTTCCTGGGAGCTGACCCATTTGGTCAGTTTGCCTACAGTGGCAGACGGCAAAGACTTTGCCGTCCGTGGCAGACGGCAAAGAACCTGCACTTCGCCATCAGTGGCAGACGACAAAGAACCTGCCATCTAGTGACGTGTAGATGACATCATAAGGCGGACGGCAAAGACCAGAGAAATTTTGCCGTCTACGGCGGACGGCAAAGGTCTGCCGTTAGCCACTTAACGGACTGACAGCGCAATTATTGTCGTCCGCCCTCTTTGCCGTCCGCCGCAGACGGCAAAGAGCCTTTGCCGTCCGCCTCCAGGAAGCAGACGGCAAAGCAGCTGTTTACCGTAGCCTTCTTTGCCGGAGCCTTTTGCCGTCCGCGGCTGACGGCAAAGGTCTTTGCCGTCCGCCTTTCGAGCCTTTGCCGTCCGCCGTGGCAGACGGCAAAGTAGCTGTTTCCTGTAGTGATGTGCATATCCCCGTTGAGGTAACATAGTGTCATTCAAAATTTCTCCGGTTCCATGTTATTCGGAATGAGTTTGTTAACAAGACTTGATCAACCTTGTTAATGGATTCCTTTTGATGAGCATGAGATGGATGAAACTAGAAGGCACAACCTTTTGTACCCTCTTTCTACTTTCTGTTATTTAGTTGAAATAAAGTAGAAATAGTATTTTTCTGTCTGTTTTCTGAATTATCCGTGCAATATAAAAATACCCCGAAAATAAAAGTTCTCCAAATGCCCTGAAAATGGAAAATGATTTTTTCTGGAATATTTGAGAATATCTGGCACTGAGAACACAACAGGGGGAGCAAGCACCTGGCCACGAGGTTCCAGGGCGCGCCCACCCCTATAGGGAGCGCCCCTGCCTCATGGGCCCATGGTGGCTCCCCTCCACTTATTCCTACACCCACACACTTCTTCTTCCTCCCAAAAAAAATCACCATCCAGCTCAAGCACGAGTTCTAGCTCATTTTGCTGCGATTTTCGATCTCCTTGCTCAAAGCACCTCTTACAAAACTGCTTGGGGAGATTGTTCCTTGGTATGTGACTCCTCCATTGGTCCAATTAGTTTTTGTTCTAGTGCTTTATTCATTGCAAATTTGTGCTGCCTAGGTGACCATGTTCTTGAGCTTGCATGTCAAATTTATATGGTTCCAAGTAGTTCTAATGCATGATATAGGCTCTAGGCACTTGTAGGAGTAGTTGCTATCAATTTTGTTGAGCTTGGTTCACTATTTGAAGTTACTAAAAATTTCAGAAATTTTTAGAAAATAATGAAGAGATTTTTGAGGGGTTCATCAAGCCGAAGCTCTAAGGAAAAGCAAAGTGAAGAGGCACAGAGGCCCAAATATAATTTGCCTCGCACCGCGAAGGTCCGGCCGTGTGAATGGCCTTCCAATGATTTCTTGAGTGCAGCCGGGATTTATGATGATTTTTATGAATTGGCTGAGAATGCAGGCCTCACCGACTTCCTCCGCGACCAACGCAAACAATATCTCTTACTCACCAATACTTTTGTGCAAAACTTCTACTATTATCCTAAGGAATCACCTCCTTCAGTAGAGTTTCATTTATATGATGTGGTTAAGAAGATGCCACTAGATGAATTTTGCAAGATTTGCAAAATACCTTTTGAGGGTAGTTTAGATGAACCACATCGTAAAGATGTGGATGGGTTTATTGACACTATCACCGTGGGGGAAACCAGGAAGGTTTCCGATGCAAGAATCACTAGCATACATTTTCCTGTTTTACGCTATTTTGCCATATTTGCTAGTCGTTGCTTAATTGGTCGCGAAAACTGTGGAAACCTTAGTGTTCCTGATATTATAATTTTGTTCCATGGTTTATTCTGTGATAATACTGTTAGTATGGGCGGTATTGTTGCCAAACGGTTAAGTTTGAACTGTACAAAGGGTCCCATCTTTGGAGGTATTTACGCTTCACGCCTTGCTGCACATTATAACATACCTATTAGGCACTATGAAAAAGAAGACAAATTGCTACCCACTGTTTATTTAGATTATAAGAGTATGGTAGCACATGACTTTATTGTTAAGAATAGGGAAGGGGCGCTTAAATACAAATTGTTCTTTGATAAACATCACCCTGAGACTATTACCTTGCCTGCTCTTTCCTTGCTTGATTTATCTGCAGGTCCGTATCTCGTTCTGCTGGTGGCCATTCACGCCTATCGGAACCCTACATCAGTCACGGAGCCGGAACCACAATTTGAATCTCCACGACAGTCTAACTACCAGTGGGATCCGGAGATGATTTCCAACCAGTGGCAATCAGAGTCTTCTTCATCTCAGTACGACCCCGGCTACAACTATGGATATCCGCCAGGCCATCCGTGGCAATAAACCAACATAGGCCAAAAGCCTAAGCTTGGGGGAGTACGTATTTCCCACCGACATTACATTTATGTTCACACACTCATTGCTAGATGTCGGTGCTCATACTCTTTCACTGTAATATCCATGCTAGTTTATTTTCCTTTTTCTTGCTTTCTTTTTGTGTGTTTGTTAAACCTTAAGAAAAACCAAAAAAATTAGTGTAGCTTTTATCTAGTTTACTTTTCTTGCTGTAGTAGTAATAATTAAAAAGAAAACCCAAAAAGATTTCCCGTTCTTCTTTTGCTTGTTGGGAGCTTTCCCGTGTAAATAGTTTTATTTCTTTTCTTTTCTTTGGGGGTCGATAGGAGAAGACTATAATTAAAATTGTTGAAGTGGCTCTTATATGCATTATTGTTGATTTAACCAAGAGCCCATATTGCCTTGTCTTCTCCTGTTTATTGAATGCTCGCAGATTCCAGCTCAGTCCAATGCACGTGCACTCTTATTATTTTCACATCGTTCGGTCGTGCAAGTGAAAGACAATTATGACGATATATGATGGACTGACTGAGATGAGAGAAGCTGGTATGAACTCGACCTCTCTTGTTTTTGTAAATATGATTAGTTCATCGTTCCTGATTCAGCCTATTATGAATAAACATGTTTGCAATGACAATTAGAGATCATAGTTGCTTATGCCATGCTTGATTAGCTATGAGTTATAATGGTTTACCTTGCGTGCCAACATGCTATTAAAATGGTTGTGATGTGGTATAGTGGAGTGGTATCCTCCTTTGAATGATTTAAGTGACTCGACTTGGCACATGTTCACACATGTAATTGAAACAAATCAACATAGCCTTCGCGATATTTATGTTCATGGTGGATTATATCCTACTCATGCTCGTACTCAATGTCTATTAATTTCAATGCATGTTCGTGACTGTTGTCGCTCTCTAGTTAGTCGCTTCCCAGTCTTTTTCTAGCCTTCACTTGTACTAAGCGGGAATACTGCTTGTGCATCCAATCCCTTAAACCCCAAAGTTGTTCCATATGAGTCCACTATACCTTCCTATATGCGGTATCTACCTGCCGTTCCAAGTAAATTTGTATGTGCCAAACTCTAAACCTTCAAATGAAATTCTGTTTTGTATGCTCGAATAGCTCATGTATCAACTAGGGCTGTCCGTATCTTCCATGCTAGGTGGATTATTCTCAAGAGGAGTGCACTCCGCTCCTCACTCACGAGAAAATGGCTGGTCACCGGGATGCCCAGTCCCATGCTTTATGCAAACTAAATCAAAATTATTGCAAACAAAACTCCCCCGGGACTCTTGTTAGTTGGAGGCACTCGTTGTTTCGAGCAAGCCATGGATTGATGCTTGTTGGTGGAGGGGGAGTATAAACTTTACCATTCTGTTTGGGAACCGCCTATAATGTGTGTAGCATGGAAGATATCGCCATCTCTCGGTTGTTATGTTGACAATGAAAGTATGCCGCTCAAAATATTATTTATCTCTATTTCAAAACCGAGCTCTGGCACCTCTACAAATCCCTGCTTCCCTCTACGAAGGGCCTATCTATTTCCTTTCATGTTGAGTCATCACCCTCTTATTAAAAAGCACTAGCTGGAGAGCGCTGCTGTCATTTGCATCCATTACTATTAATTTATATTGGGTATGACTATGACTGGATCTCTTTTACCATGAATTACAATGTCTAGTCAGTCCTTGATCTTTAAAGGTGCTCTGCATTTATGTTTTGCGGTCTCAGAAAGGGCTAGTGAGATACCATCTTGTTATATCATATTATGATTGTTTTGAGAAAGTGTTGTCATCCGAGATTTATTATTATTGCTCGCTAGTTGATTGTGCCATTGATATGAGTAAACATGAGACCTAAGAGTTATTGCGAATGTGGTTAGTCATAATATTTGCTGAAAACTTGAATGCTGGCTTTACATATTTACAACAACAAGAGCAAACAGAGTTTATAAAAGTTTTTCTTTATCACTTTCAGTTTATCAACTGAATTGCTTGAGGACAAGCAACCAGACAACATTACTCTGGAGGCTAAATAATTGCTAGGGCCACTTGTCAGCCTCAGGCTTCTTTCTTTTTCCTCCCTTCTCGTGGTTGGCAAGCAATTGATGGGGGACATGGTAATTTAGAGAAGTGTGGGATTGGACTAGTGAACTTGTCTTTTATCCCCAAACTCTTTGTTACGCACATATGGGAATAACGAATTGGAATTTGTGTTCTAGAATACGATGTCACTTGATATCCATCAGTCTATCTCCTTTCGATGATAGGACAGGGTGCCGTCTTGCCGGGCCGTCGGCATCGTAGGATCACAAGGATCCCTTCTACGGTTGGCGGGCGCGAGGTTGTGCAAAGAGTGGGTCTAGTAGCCAGCACAAGGAGATTTCACCCAGGTTCGGGCCGCGTGGATGCGTAATACCCTAGTCCTGCTTTGGTGTATATTTGAGTGTTCTTGAGTTCTTGAACTAGCTACGGTGCGTGCGTAGTCCAAAAAGTCTGAATCCTTCCTCAGTACGTCTCGGACCTCCTTTTATAGGTCAAAGGGGTCGCCACAGTGGCACACAGGAGGTGGAAAGTATGTACAGTGCACAAGCCTAGCAGTTGCGCAGGTCTAAGGGCTATCAGTAGCGCGGGCACCGCGCTACTGATATGGCGCTACAACTAACGTTTAGTAGTAGCGCGTTTTGACACGCGCTATTGCTATACCTACTTAGCAGTAGCGCTTTCCATACCAGCGCTACTGCTAAGTGCTTTAGCTGTAGCGTTTTCCTATCCAGTGCTAAAGAGTGCTACTACTATATTTTCCCATATCTTTTTTTGCTACGTATTTGTGATGTTTTTGTACATGTTTTATACTGTATTCTAATCATATCATAAACATGCAATATGCTCATTATATCATACACATAATAGTCTCATCATATCATCCAACACAAATCATGCCGTCACATCATAATCACGATATGGCTATACAAGTTACATGACATGTCTCATCATACATAATGTAGTACTTCTTGAGGCGTCGGTTCGTATCCCTCTCTCGCACTAGCGTGAACCTAAACTAACTACTTTCCGCTTCGGCTCTGCTATCGAACCCTCTCTGGCTGTCGCTCGGAAACCGGTACACCTGGGAGTGACACTCCGGCTACTCGTTGTATACTCCTGGCGTAGCACTTCTTCGCCGTCGATGATCTATGTACCTGCATCGTCACATGAGTCGATGATATGCAACATATATAGTTGAGCAACAGAAAGAGACAGACTTGGCAAAAATAGAAGCAACATATCATAAGCATAAATAACAAAGTTCATCGCACCCAAAATACCCTAACTAGAGTGATCTTCGCTAGTTGAGGAGAACGGTTTAATTACATCACAAATATAGCATCGTGCATAACTCAAAGTTTCGTCATAGAGAAAGTATCGACTAAACAGACACATTGTCATATATCGTCAATCACTCCAACATGTCGTGCCATCCATCCATGTCAGGGAGATAGTCCCCGAGCGCCAGCCTCGGTGCCGGTATCGACGCCGGTGTCAGTCTCAGCGCCGGTTTCGGTGTCGGTCTCGATGTCGGTCTCAGTCTCGGATGTGACAGGTGGGCCCTACAACAACCGTTGCTCATCGAGAAGGTTCAAATAGCCGTCTGCCGCCGCGTAGACGTTCACTACTAGGGAAAAGCTTATAGGCAGACGCTTACTAGTAGCGCAGGTTTATACCCCTCGCTACTGCTACTTACTAATAGTGTGGCTTTTTACCCCTCGCTAATACTAAGTTGATAGTAGTAGCGCGGTTTTTTACCCCTCGCTACTACTAAGCGGTCTCTACCATGCCTTCCCGGGACATGCCATAGTAGTAGCGAGGGGTATAAACCCGCGCTACTACTAAGTTGATAGTAGTACCGAGGGCTATAAACCCACGCTGCTACTAACTACATTGTTTTTAAAGAGTCCTGAAATCCCATCTCCTCCCCTAAATCGTTCCTCTCCCCTGTCACTCTCCCCCCTCTCTCTCCACAGGCTCTCACATGAACCTCCTACGCATGCGCGCCTCCTCCTCCATGGCGCCAAAAGAGGCCGCCGCCTCGCGCCGCCGCCGTCCCGGAGCTCGCCGGTCTTCCACGCATCTCCATGCCACCACGCCGGAGCACCTCACCATCGGCGACCAACCCTGCTGCTACCTCCATCTCCTTCCTCTCTCTCCCTCGTTTTTCTTTCTCTCTCTCCCTCTGGTTTGACTCACCCTCCTATGTCCTTGCTCGTGCAGGTCGTCGCCATGGATGACCAAGAGCGCGTTGCCTTGGCTACAAAGAGGAGCCCCACGCCACCGCCTTGCTCGGCCACGGATCTGTGCCCTCTGCAGTAGCCGGCACTGGATCTGGTCTGTCGCTGCCCTTCCGCAGCTCCGGCGACCCCGATCGTCGCTGTATCGAACCATTGCTGCCATTGGCAGCACACACGGGATAGAGAATTTTTTTGTTTTGAAATAATAGTAGTAGCGCGGGTGCCACCCATGCTACTACTAACAGACGTAGTAGTAGCGCGGGCGCACCCGCGCTACTACTACAAGTTAGCTGTAGCGCCATAGTAGTAGCGCGGACAGCCGCGCTACTACTAGCTATTTAACCCGCGCTACTACTAGGCTTTTCCCTAGTAGTGGTTGCAATCACCAGAACCCTGTCCTTCATCGCTGCTAGCCATGTTTCCTACGATTAAATCTAGTCAATTAATTAAGACCTAATAAAATGATTAGTGACATAAAAGAGGCCAATGTTCTGCAGGAATGTTGGTTCATTCCCGTTGTGGCAAATCCCGGGCACTCGATATGTCCTAGTTTGTAGCACAAGTCATGCCGAAATTCACGGAAAATTTTGGCATGACCTTTGTGAAGGAAATATGCCCTAGAGGCAATAATAAAGTTACTATTTATTTCCTTATTTCATGATAAATGTTTATTATTCATGCTAGAATTGTATTAACCGGAAACATAATACATGTGTGAATACATAGACAAACATAGTGTCACTAGTATGCCTCTACTTGACTAGCTCGTTAATCAAAGATGGTTAAGTTTCCTAGCCATAGACATGAGTTGTCATTTGATGAACGGGATCACATCATTAGAGAATGATGTGATTGACTTGAACCATTCCGTTAGCTTAGCACTTGATCGTTTAGTATGTTGCTATTGTTTTCTTCATGACTTATACATGTTCCTATGACTATGAGATTATGCAACTCCCGAATACCGGAGGAACACTTTGTGTGCTATCAAACGTCACAACGTAACTGGGTGATTATAAAGATGCTCTACAGGTGTCTCCAATGGTGTTTGTTGAGTTGGCATAGATCAAGATTAGGATTTTTCACTCCGATTGTCGGAGAGGTATCTCTGGGCCCTCTCGGTAATGCACATCACTATAAGCCTTGCAAGCAATGTGACTAATGAGTTAGTTGCTGGATGATGCATTACGGAACGAGTAAAGAGACTTGCCGGTAATGAGATTGAACTAGGTATTGAGATACCGATGATCGAATCTCGGGCAAGTAACATACCGATCACAAAGGGAACAACGTATGTTGTTATGCGGTTTGACCGATAAAGATCGTCGTAGAATATGTAGGAGCCAATATGAGCATCCAGGTTCCGCTATTGGTTATTGACCGGAGACGTGTCTCGGTCATGTCTACATAGTTCTCGAACCCGTAGGGTCCGCACGCTTAACGTTCGGTGACGATCGGTATTATGAGTTTATGTGATTTGATGTACCGAAGGTAGTTCGGAGTCCCGGATGAGATCGGGGACATGACGAGGAGTCTCGAAATGGTCGAGATGTAAAGATCGATATATTGGAAGGCTATATTCGGACATCAGAAAGGTTCCGAGTGATTCGGGTATTTTTTGGAGTACCGGAGAGTTACGGGAATTCGCCGGGAGGGTCAATGGGCCTTCATGGGCCTTAGTGGAAATAGAGGGCAGCAATGAAGTGTGGGGTGCGCCCCCCTAGGCCCAAACTGAATTGGTTTAGGGCTTTGGGGGCCGGCCCCCTCTTTCCTTCTCCCCTCCTCCTCTTTCCTTCTCCCCTCCTCCTCTTTCCTTCCCCTCCTAGTTGGACTAGGAAAGGGGGAACCTACTCCTAGTAGGAGTAGGATTCCCCCCTTGGAGCGCACCCTATGAGGCCGGCCGGCCTCCCCCCTTGCTCCTTTATATACGGGGGCAGGGGCACCCTAGAACACACAAGTTGATCTGTTGATCTCTCCCAGCCGTGTGCGGTGCCCCCCTCCACCATAATCCACCTCGATCATATCGTAGCGGTGCTTAGGCGAAGCCCTGCGTCGGTAGCATCATCATCACCGTCATCACGCCGTCGTGCTGACGAAACTCTCCGGCGAAGCTTTGCTGGATCGAAGCTCGCGGGATGTCATCGAGCTGAACGTGTGCTGAACTCGGAGGTGCCGTGCGTTCGATACTTTGATCGGTCGGATCGTGAAGACGTACGACTACATCAACCGCGTTGTGCTAACGCTTCCGCTTTCGGTCTATGAGGGTACATGGACAAAACTCTCCCCTCTCGTTGCTATGCATCATCATGATCTTGCGTGTGCGTAGGATTTTTTTGAAATTACTACGTTCCCCAACAGTGGCATCCGAGTCAGGTTTATGCGTAGATGTTATATGCACGAGTAGAACACAAGTGAGTTGTGGGCGATACAAGTCATACTGCATACCAGCATGTCATACTTTGGTTCGGCGGTATTGTTCGATGAAGCGGCCCGGACAGACATTACGCGTACGCTTACGCGAGACTGGTTCTACCGACGTGCTTTGCACAGAGGTGGCTGGCGGGTGTCAGTTTCTCCAACTTTCGTTGAACCGAGTGTGGCTACGCCCGGTCCTTGAGAAGGTTAAAACAGCATGATACGTCTCCAACGTATCTATAATTTTTGATTGTTCCATGCTATATTTATTTCTGTTTTGGACATTATTGGGCTTTATTATACAATTTTATATTATTTTTGGGACTAACCTATTAACCGGAGGCCTAGCCCAGAATTGCTGTTTTTTGCCTATCTCAGAGTTTCGCAGAAAAAGAATATCAAACGGAGTCCAAACGGAATGAAACCTTCGGGAACGTGATTTTTGGAACGAACATGATCCAGAGGACTTGGACCCTACGTCAAGACATCAACCAGGAAGGCACGAGGTAGGGGGCGCGCCTTCCACCCTCGTGGGGCCCATGTTGCTCCACCGACGTACTTCTTCCTCCTATATATACCTACGTACCCCCAAACTACCAGATACGGAGCCAAAAACCAAATTCCACCGCCGCAACCTTCTGTACCTGAGATCCCATCTTGGGGCCTTTTCCGGAGCTCCGCCGGAGGGGGCATCGATCACGGAGGGCTTCTACATCAACACCATAGTCTCTCCGATGATGTGTGAGTACTTTACCTCAGACCTTCAGGTCCATAGTTATTAGCTAGATGGCTTCTTCTCTCTCTTTGGATCTCAATACAATGTTCTCCCCTCTCTTGTGGAGATCTATTCGATGTAATCTTCTTTTGCGGTGTGTTTGTTGAGACTGATGAATTGTGGGTTTATGATCAAGTTTATCTATGAACAATATTTGAATCTTCTCTGAATTCTTTTATGTATGATTGATTATCTTTGCAAGTCTCTTCGAATTATTAGTTTGGTTTGGCCTACTAGATTGATCTTTCTTGCAATGGGAGAAGTGCTTAGCTTTGGGTTCAATCTTGCGGTGTCCTTTCCCAGTGACAGTAGGGGCAACAAGGCACATATTGTATTGTTGCCATCGACGATAACAAGATGGGGTTTATATCATATTGCATGATTTATTCCTCTATATCATGTCATCTTACTTAAAGCGTTACTCTGTTCTTTTGAACTTAATACTCTAGATGCATGCTCGATAGCGGTCGATGTGTGGAGTAATAGTAGTAGATGCAGGCAGGAGTCGGTCTACTTGTCGCGGACGTGATGCCTATATACATGATCATACCTAGATATTCTCATAACTATGCTCAGTTCTGTCAATTGCTCAACAGTAATTTGTTTACGCACCGTAATACTTATGCTCTCGAGAGAAGCCACTAGTGAAACCTATGGCCCCCGGGTCTATTTTCCATCATATTAATCTTCCAACACTTAGCTATTTTTATTGCCTTTTATTTTACTTTGCATCTTTATCATAAAAATACCAAAAATATTATCTTATCATATCTATCAGATCTCACTTTCTTTAGTGACCGTGAAGGGATTGACAACCCCTTTATTGTGTTGGTTGCGAGGATTTTATTTGTTTGTGTAGGTGCGAGGGACTCGTGCGTGGCCTCCTAGTGGATTGATACCTTGGTTCTCAAAAACTGAGGGAAATACTTACGCTGCTTTACTGCATCACCCTTTCGTCTTCAAGGGAAAACCAACGCAGTGCTCAAGAGGTAGCAAGAAGGATTTCTGGCGCCGTTGCCGGGGAGTCTACGCAGAAGTCAACATACCAAGTACCCATCACAAACCCTTATCTCCCGCATTACATTATTTGCCATTTGCCTCTCGTTTTCCTCTCCCCCACTTCACCCTTGCCGTTTTATTCGCCCTCTCTTTTCCGTTCGCCTCTTTTCCGCTTGCTTCTTGTTTGCTTGTGTTAACATGTGCCTTCTATTTGCTTGCATCTTTGCTTGCTAAAAGTCTATTGTTATGGATCCAATTAAAGTGTTCTACTTGGATCATCTTCGATCCTTATGCGCTCATGCTAAAACCCCAACTAGCCTAGTTGATGGGAAATCTTTAGATGAGCATGCTCATTTTGTGTGTCACCGTTTATCTGAAAAAGGGAGACTCTTGTGGTATCATATAAATAGTTTGCTATGCTATGCTTGGAATCTTTGTGAAATTTGTGATTTTACTTGTTGCTCTAAGAACCCTAAAAAACACCTTCCCTACCTATGTGAGTTCAATGATAATGAAATCTTATCTTCTTATGCAAAGGGTGTTTATAGTTACTATGATATCGAACAAATTGAAGAATTTGTCATTTTTAAGGGTGCTCATGAAGTTGCTTCTTTGATTGAAAAGTATGATTTTACTCTGAACAAATCTGAAAATTCTGTCATACTTAAATATTGCAATGAAAAATTTGCTCATAATGTCTATGTCCAAGAATTTATTGAAAGAATGACTGTTGCTTTGGAAGAAAATAATGATATGCATGAATCTATAGATAATGATGATTCCTATGATTTGGTTGAAATATCCCTTGATGAACCTAATGCTTGCTATTCTTGTGGCCATGATGCCAATATTTATGAAGACAAATTTGCTATAGTTCCTTATGTTAAAAATGAGATCATTGCTATTGCACCCATGCTTGATAGTTCCTTCGATGAAAAGCATGATTGCAATGATTTTACTATAAATTCTCTTGATGTCAATTGTGCTAATAATATGCAAAACCCTAAGCTTGGGGATGCTAGTTTTGCTATGTCCACTATTTGTTGCAATGATCATGATTGGGGTGGTTTTTCTTATGATCTTGAAAATTTATTTAATACCCATGATGAATATGAGATTGATAATATTGTTTGCAATAATATTGAAAGTGGGTTTGGAAGTGTGTCAACTTTAGATCCCACATATTTGGAGAATATTCAATCTTATGTTTTTTTTTGATAAAAGTGGGTTTGGAGAGGTCATGACTTTAGTTAATGTTAATCCCACTATTTCGGAAGAGTGTCAACTTTGCATGCATGTGGATCGTGTTGAAAATATTTTATATGATAGCTATATTGTTGAATTTTCTTATGATCCTACATGTAATTATTATCAGAGAGGAAAATATGGTTGTAGAAATTTTCATGTTACTAAATTACCTCTCGTCATGTCGAGATTGCTATCATCTCTTTCTTCTTCCTTCCATATGCTAGTTTTTGCTTGCCTTGATAATTTGTTTGCTTATAAAATGCCTATGCATAGGAAGTACGTTAGACTTAGATGTGTTTGTCACATGTTATTTGATGCTCTCTTTGTTCTTCAATTCTTGTCTCTCATGCGAGCATCATTAAAATTATCTATGCCTAGCTAGGCGCGTTAAACGAAAGCGCTTGTTGGGAGGCAACCCAATTTTATTTTTAGTTTTTTGCTTTTTTCTTCTGTTTAGGAATAAATATTGGATCTAGCCTCTGGTTAGATTTTTTTTTATGTTTTAATTAGTGTTTGTGCCAACTTAAACCTATAGGATCTTTTTGGATGATAGGTATTTGATCTTGCTGAAAATTCCAGAAACTTTCTGTTCACGAAAACAATTGTTAAAAATCACCAGAACGTGATAAAATATTGATTCCAATTCCTGCTGATCAACAAACAAATTGTCTATGTCTTCCTATTTTGGCTGAATTTTTTGAGTTCCATAAGTTTGCGTTAGTTACAGATTACTACAGACTGTTCTGTTTTTTGACAGATTCTGTTTTTTGTGTGTTGTTTGCTTATTTTGATGAATCTATGGCTAATAAAATATTTTATAAACCATAGAGAAGTTGGAATACAGTAGGTTTAACACCAATATAAATAAAGAATGAGTTCATTACAGTACCTTGAAGGGATTTTCTGCTGAGTTTTGTGTTGTGAAGTTTTCAAGTTTTGGGTGAAAGATTTGATGGATTATGGAACAAGGAGTGGCAAGAGCCTAAGCTTGGGGATTCCCATGACACCCCAAGATAATCTAAGGACACCTAGAATCCAAAGCTTGGGGATGCCCCGGAAGGCATCCCCTCTTTCGTCTACTTCCATCGGTAACTTTACTTGGAGCTATATTTTTATTCACCACATGATATGTGTTTTGCTTGGAGCGTCTTGTATGATTTGAGTCTTTATTTGTTAGTTTGCCACAATCATCCTTTCTGTACACACCTTTTGAGAGAGACACACATGATTCGGAAATTGTTAGAATACTCTATGTGCTTCACTTATATCTTTTGAGTTCTATAGTTTTTGGTCTAGTGCTTCACTTATATCTTTTAGAGCACGGTGGTGGTTTTGTTTTATAGAAACTATTGTTCTCTCATGCTTCACTTAGATTATTTTGAGAGTCCTACAGAATATCGTGGTAATTTGCTTTAATTATGATAGGCACTCAAGATTAGTAAATTTTTTTTCTTATGAGTGTGTTGAATACTATGAGAAGTTTGATATTGATAATTGTTTTGAGATATGGAGATGGTGATATTAGAGTCATGCTAGTTGAGTAGTTTTGAATTTGAGAAATACTTGTGTTAAAGTTTGTGATTCCCGTAGCATGCACGTATGGTGAACCGTTATGTGATGAAGTCGGAGCATGATTTATTTATTGATTGTCTTCCTTATGAGTGGCGGTCGGGGACAAGCGATGTTCTTTTCCTACCAATCTATCCCCATAGGAGCATGCGCGTAATACTTTGCTTTGATAACTTGTAGATTTTTGCAATAAGTATATGAGTTCTTTATGACTAATGTTGAGTCCATGGATTATACGCACTCTCTTCCTTCCACCATTGCTAGCCTCTCTAATACCGCGCACTTTTCGCCGGTATCATACACCCACCATATACCTTCCTCAAAATAGCCACCATACCTACCTACCATGGCATTTCCATAGCCATTCCGAGATATATTGCCATGCAACTTACCACCGTTCAGTTTATTATGACACGCTCCATCATTGTCATATTGCTTTGCATGATCATGTAGTTGACATCGTATTTGTGGCAAAGCCACTGTTCATAATTCTTTCATACATGTCACTCTGGATTCATTGCATATCCCGGTACACCGCCGGAGGCATTCACATAGAGTCATATTTTGTTCTAAGTATTGAGTTGTAATTGTTGAGTTGTAAGTAAATAAAAGTGTGATGACCATCATTTTTAGAGCATTGTCCCAAGTGAGGAAAGGATGTTGGAGACTATGATTCCCCCGCAAGTCGGGATGAGACTCCGGACTAAAAAAAGAGGCCATAAAAAAGGCCCAAAAAAATGAGAGAAAAAGAGAGAAGGGACAATGTTACTATCCTTTTACCACACTTGTGTTTCAAAGTAGCACCATGATCTTCATGATAGAGAGTCTCCTATGATATCACTTTCATATACTAGTGGCAAATTTTTCATTATAGAACTTGGCTTGTATATTCCCATGATGGGCTTCCTCAAAATGCCCTAGGTCTTCGTGAGCAAGCGAGTTGGATGCACACCCACTTAGTTTCTTTTGTTGAGCTTTCATATACCTATAGCTCTAGTGCATCCGTTGTATGGCAATCCCTACTCACTCACATTGATATCTATTAATGGGCATCTCCATAGCCCGTTGATACGCCTAGTTGATGTGAGACTATCTTCTCCTTTTTTGTCTTCTCCACAACCACCCTTCTATTCTACATATACTGCTATATCCATGGCTCACGCTCATGTATTGCGTGAAGATTGAAAAAGTTTGAGAACACCAAAAGTATGAAACAATTGCTTGGCTTGTCATCGGGGTTGTGCATGATTTAAATACTTTGTGTGGTGAAGATAGAGCATAGCCAGACTATATGATTTTGTAGGGATAACTTTCTTTGGCCATGTTATTTTGAGAAGACATAATTGCTTAGTTAGTATGCTTGAAGTATTATTATTTTTATGTCCATATCAAACTTTTGTCTTGAATCTTTCGGATCTGAATATCATACCACAATTGAGAGAATTACATTGAAATTATGCCAACTAGCATTCCACATCAAAAATTCTGTTTTTATCATTTACCTACTCGAGGACGAGCAGGAATTAAGCTTGGGGATGCTTGATACGTCTCCAACGTATCTATAATTTTTTATTGTTCCATGCTATATTATATTATGTTTTGGACATTATTGGGCTTTATTATACACTTTTATATTATTTTTGGGACTAACCAATTAACCGGAGGCCCAACCCAGAATTGTTGTTTTTTGCCTATTTCAGAGTTTCGCAGAAAAAGAATATCAAACGGAGTCCAAACGGAATGAAACCTTCGGGAACGTGATTTTCGGAACAAACGTGATCCAGAGGACTTGGACCCTATGTCAAGACATCAACCAGGAAGGCACGAGGTAGGGGGGCGCGCCTACCCCCCTGGGCGCGCCCTCCACCCTCGTGGGGCCCACGTTGCTCCACCGACGTACTTCTTCCTCCTATATATACCTACGTACCCCCAAACTACCAGATACGGAGCCAAAAACCTAATTCCACCGCCGCAACCTTCTGTACCTGTGAGATCCCATCTTGGGGCCTTTTCCGGAGCTCCGCCGGAGGGGGAATCGATCACGGAGGGCTTCTACATCAACACCATAGCCTCTCCGATGATGTGTGAGTAGTTTACCTCAGACCTTCGGGTCCATAGTTATTAGCTAGATGGCTTATTCTCTCTCTTTGGATCTCAATACAATGTTCTCCCCCTCTCTTGTGGAGATCTATTCGATGTAATCTTCTTTTGCGGTGTGTTTGTTGAGACCGGTGAATTGTGGGTTTATGATCAAGTTTATCTATGAACAATATTTGGATCTTCTCTGAATTCTTTTATGTATGATTGGTTATCTTTGCAAGTCTCTTCGAATTATCAGTTTGGTTTGGCCTACTAGATTGATCTTTCTTGCAATGGGAGAAGTGCTTAGCTTTGGGTTCAATCTTGCGGTGTCCTTTTCCCAGTGACAGTAGGGGCAGCAAGGCACGTATTGTATTGTTGCCAGCGAGGGTAACAAGATGGGGTTTATATCATATTGCATGAGTTTATCCCTCTACATCATGTCATCTTACTTAAAGCATTACTCTGTTCTTTTGAACTTAATACTCTAGATGCATGCTCGATAGCGGGTCGATGTGTGGAGTAATAGTAGTAGATGCAGGTAGGAGTCGGTCTACTTGTCGCGGACGTGATGCCTATATACATGATCATACCTAGATATTCTCATAACTATGCTCAATTCTGTCAATTGCTCAGCAGTAATTTGTTTACCCACCGTAATATTTATGCTCTCGAGAGAAGCCACTAGTGAAACCTATGGCCCCCCGGGTCTATTTTCCATCATATTAATCTTCCAACACTTAGCTATTTTTATTGCCTTTTATTTTACTTTGCATCTTTATCATAAAAATACCAAAAATATTATCTTATCATATCTATCAGATCTCACTTTCGTAAGTGACCGTGAAGGGATTGACAACCCCTTTATTGCGTTGGTTGCGAGGATTTTTATTTGTTTGTGTAGGATCGAGGGACTCGTGCGTGGCCTCCTACTGGATTGATACCTTGGTTCTCAAAAACTGAGGGAAATACTTACGCTACTTTACTGCATCACCCTTTCCTCTTCGAGGTAAAACCAACGCATTGCTCAAGAGGTAGCACAACACTAACTTGACGAACTATCGTTGTGGTTTTGATGCGTAGGTAAGAACGGTTCTTGCTCAGCCCGTAGCAGCCACGTAAAACTTGCAACAACAAAGTAGAGGACGTCTAACTTGTTTTTGCAGGGCATGTTGTGATGTGATATGGTCAAGACATGATACTATATTTTATTGTATGAGATGATCATGTTTTGTAACGGAGTTATCGGCAACTGGCAGGAGCCATATGGTTGTCTCTTTATTGCATAAGATGCAAGTGCCACGTAATTGCTTTACTTTGTCGCTATGCGATAGCAATAGTTGCAAAAGCAATAGCTGGTGAGACGACCATGTGACGACACGTTGATAAAAGATCAAGATGATGGAGATCATGGTGTCATGCCGGTAACAATGGAGATCATGACAGTACTTTGGAGATGGAGATCAAAAGCACAAGATGATGATGGCCATATCATGTCACATATTTTGATTGCATGTGATGTTTATCTTTTATACATCTTATTTTCCTTAGTTCGGCGGTAGCTTTATAAGATGATCCCTTACTAAAATTTCAAGGTATAAGTGTTCTCACTGAGTATGCACCGTTGCGACAGTTCTTCGTGCCGAGACACCACGTTATGATCGGGTGTGATAAGCTATATGTTCACATACAACGGGTGCAAGCCAGTTTTGCACACGCAGAATAATCGGGTTAAACTTGACGAGCCTAGCATATGCAGATATGGCCTCAGAACACTGGAGACCGAAAGGTCGAGCGTGAATCATATAGTAGATATGATCAACATAATGATGTTCACCATTGAAAACTACTCCATCTCACATGATGATCGGACATGGTTTAGTTGATATGGATCACGTGATCATTTAGATGACTAGAGGGATGTCTATCTAAGTGGGAGTTCTTAAGTAATATGATTAATTGAACTTTAATTTATCATGAACTTAGTCCTAGTAGTATTAGCATATCTATGTTGTAGATCAATAGCTCGCGTTTAGCTCCCCTATTTTATTTTGATATGTTCCTAGAGATAACTAAGTTGAAATATGTTAGTAGCAATGGTGCGGATTGGATCCGTGATCTGAGGATTATCCTCATTGCTGCACAGAAGAATTATGTCCTTAATGCACCGCTAGGTGATAGACCGATTGCAGGAGCAAATGCACACGTTATGAATGTTTGGCAAGCTCGATATGATGACTATTTAACAGTTTAGTGCACCATGCTTTACGGCTTAGAATTGGGGCTTCAAAGACGTTTTTGAAACGCCACGGAGCATATGAGATGTTCGAAGAGTTGAAGTTAATATTTCAAGCAAATACCCAAGTTGAGAGATATGAAATCTCCAATAAGTTCTATAGCTAAAAGATGGAGGAGAATAACTCAACCAGTGAGCATGTGCTCAGATTGTCTGGGGTACTACAATTGCTTGAATCAAGTGGGAGTTAGTCTTCCAGATAAGATAGTAATTGACAAAGTTCTCTAGTCACTATCACCAAGTTAATAGAACTTTGTGATGAACTATAATATGCAAGGGATGACGAAAACAATTCCCAAGCTCTTTGCGATGCTAAAATCGGCGAAGGTA
This sequence comes from Aegilops tauschii subsp. strangulata, assembly GCF_002575655.3. Lineage (NCBI taxonomy): Eukaryota > Viridiplantae > Streptophyta > Magnoliopsida > Poales > Poaceae > Aegilops > Aegilops tauschii. The sequence goes on from NC_053039.3 coordinate 497,146,039, forward strand.
GAAATCAAGAAAAACAACAAGTGTTGATGGTTGACAAGACCACTAGTTTCAAGAAAAGGGGTAAAGGGAAGAAGGGGAACTTCAAGAAGAACAGCAAGCAAGTTGTTGCTCGAGTGAAGAAGCCCAAGTCTGGACCTAAGCCTGAGACTAAGTGCTTCTACTGCAAAGGGACAGGTCACTGGAAGCAGAACCACCCCAAGTAATTGGCGGATAAGAAGGATGGCAAAGTGAACATAGGTATATTTGATATACACCAGAACTCTATGGGTGTACGATTCATCACAATGTAACTAGATTATTGACTCTAGTGCAAGTGGGAGACTGTTGGAAATATGCCCTAGAGGCAATAATAAAATGGTTATTATTATATTTCCTTGTTCATGATAATTGTCTATTGTTCATGCTATAATTGTGTTATCCGGAAATCGTAATACATGTGTGAACACATAGACCATAACATGTCCCTAGTGAGCCTCTAGTTGACTAGCTCGTTGATCAATAGATGGTTACGGTTTCCTGACCATGGATATTGGATGTCATTGATAACGGGATCACATCATTAGGAGAATGATGTGATGGACAAGACCCAATCCTAAGCATAGCACTAGATCGTGTAGTTCGTTTGCTGAAGCTTTTCTAATGTCAAGTATCATTTCCTTAGACCATGAGATCTTGCAACTCCTGGATACCGTAGGAATGCTTTGGGTGTACCAAACGTCACAACGTAACTGGGTGGCCATAAAGGTGCACTACAGGTATCTCCGAAAGTGTCCGTTGGGTTGGCACAGATCGAGCTGGGATTTGTCACTCCGTATGACGGAGAGGTATCTCTGGGCCCACTCGGTATTGCATCATCATAATGAGCTCAATGTGACTAAGTAGTTAGTCACGGGATCATGCATTACGGAACGAGTAAAGTGACTTGCCGGTAACGAGATTGAACGAGGTATTGGGATACCGACGATCGAATCTCGGGCAAGTAACGTACCGATTGACAAAGGGAATTGTATACGGGATCACTTGAATCCTCGACATCGTGGTTCATCCGATGAGATCATCGAGGAACATGTGGGAGCCAACATGGGTATCTAGATCCCGCTGTTGGTTATTGACCGGAGAGTCGTCTCGGTCATGTCTGCGTGTCTCCCGAACCCGTAGGGTCTACACACTTAAGGTTCGATGACGCTAGGGTTGTAGAGATATTAGTATGCGGTAACCCGAAAGTTGTTCGGAGTCCCGGATGAGATCCCGGACATCACGAGGAGTTCCGGAATGGTCCGAAGGTAAAGATTTATATATAGGAAGTCCAGTTTCGGCCACCGGGAAAGTTTCGGGGGTCACCGGTATTGTACCGGGACCACCGGAAGGGTCCCGGGGGTCCACCGGGTGGTGCCACCTATCTCGGAGGGCCCCATGGGCTGAAGTGGGAAGGGAACCAGCCCCTGGTGGGCTGGTGCGCCCCCCATGGGCCTCCCCCTGCGCCTAGGTTTGGAAACCCTAGGGGTGGGGGGCGCCCCACCTGACTTGGGGGGCAAGTCCCCCCCTTGGCCGCCGCCCCCCCCCCTTGAGATGGGATCTCCAGGGGCCGCCCCCCCCAGGGCCCCTATATAAAGGGGGGAGGGAGGGCTGCGCACCCATGCCCCTGGCGCGTCCCTCTCTCCCCGTAACACCTCTCCCTCTCGCTGAGCTTGGCGAAGCCCTGCCGAGATCCCCGCTGCTTCCACCACCACGCCGTCGTGCTGCTGGATCTCCATCAACCTCTCCTTCCCCCTTGCTGGATCAACAAGGAGGAGACGTTTCTCCCAACTGTACGTGTGTTGAACGCAGAGGTGCTGTCCGTTCGGCGCTAGGATTATCGGTGATTTGGATCACGACGAGTACGACTCCATCAACCCCGTTCTCTTGAACGCTTCCGCTCGCGATCTACAAGGGTATGTAGATGCACTCCTTCCCTCTCGTTGCTAGTAAAGTCCATAGATTGATCTTGGTGATGCGTAGAAAATTTTAAATTTCCGCTACGATCCCCAACAGTGCCATCATGAGCTAGGTCCATGCGTAGTTTCTATGCACGAGTAGAACACAAGTTGTTGTGGGTGTTGATTTTGTCAATTTACTTGCCGTTACTAGTCTTATCTTGATTCGGCGGCATCGTGGGATGAAGCGGCCCGGACCGACCTTACACGTACGCTTACGTGAGACAGGTTCCACTGACTGACATGCACTAGTTGCATAAGGTGGCTAGCAGGTGTCTGTCTCTCCCACTTTAGTCGGATCGGATTCGATGAAAAGGGTCCTTATGAAGGGTAAATAGAAATTGGCATATCACGTTGTGGTTTTGGCGTAGGTAAGAATCGTTCTTGCTAGAAACCTATAGCAGCCACGTAAAAGTTTGCAACAACAATTAGAGGACGTCTAACTTGTTTTTGCAGCAAGTGTCATGTGATGTGATATGGCCAGAAGGATGTGATGAATGATATATGTGATGTATGAGATTGATCATGTTCTTGTAATAGGAATCACGACTTGCATGTCGGTGAGTATGACAACCGGCAGGAGCCTAGGAGTTGTCTTAATTTATTTATGACCTGCGTGTCAACTGAAACGCCATGTAATTACTTTACTTTATTGCTAATCGTTAGCCATAGTAGTAGAAGTAATAATTGGCGAGACAACTTCACGAAGACATGATGATGGAGATCATGGTGTCATGCCGGTGACGATGATGAACATGGCGCCCCGAAGATGGAGATCAAAAGGAGCAAAATGATATTGGCCATATCATGTCACTATTTGATTGCATGTGATGTTTATCATGTTTTACATCTTATTTGCTTAGAACGACGGTAGCATAAATAAGATGATCCCTCGCTAAAATTTCAAGAAAGTGTTCCCCCTAACTGTGCACCGTTGCGAAGGTTCGTTGTTCCGAAGCACCACGTGATGATCGGGTGTGATAGGTTCTAACGTTCGCATACAACGGGTGTAAGCTAGATTTACACACGCAATACACTTAGGTTGACTTGACGAGCCTAGCATGTAGAGACATGGCCTTGGAACACAAGAGACCGAAAGGTCGAACATGAGTCGTATAGCAGATACGATCAACATGAAGATGTTCACCGATGATGACTAGTCCGTCTCACGTGATGATCGGACACGGCCTAGTTGACTCGGATCATGTAACACTTAGATGACTAGAGGGATGTCTGTCTGAGTGGGAGTTCGTTAATTATTTGATTAGATGAACTTTATTATCATGAACTTAGTCTAAAAATCTTTACAATATGTCTTGTAGATCAAATGGCCCACGCTAATGTTGCCCTCAACTTCAATGCGTTCCTAGAGAAAACCAAGCTGAAAGACGATGGTAGCAACTACACGGACTGGATCCGTAACCTGAGGATTATCCTCATAGCTGCCAAGAAAGCATATGTCCTTGAAGCACCACTAGGTGATGCACCTGTTTTCCCAGCAACTCAAGACGTTCTGAACGCCTGGCAGTCGCATAGTGATGATTACTCCCTGGTTCAGTGCGGCATGCTTTACAGCTTAGAACCGGGGCTCCAAAAGCGTTTTGAGCAGCACGGAGCATATGAGATGTTCCAAGAGCTGAAAATGGTTTTCCAAGCTCATGCCCGGGTCGAGAGATATGAAGTCTCTGACAAGTTCTACAGTTGTAAGATGGAGGAGAATAGTTCCGTCAGCGAACACATACTCAAAATGTCTGGGTTGCACAACCGCTTGTCTCAGCTGGTAGTTAATCTCCCGGATGACGCGGTCGTTGACAGAATCCTTCAGTCGCTCCCACCTAGCTACAAGAGCTTTGTGATGAACTTCAATATGCAGGGGATGGAAAAGACCATTCCTGAGGTATATTCAATGCTGAAATCAGCGGAGGTGGAGATCAAAAAGGAACATCAAGTGTTGATGGTGAATAAAACCACTAAGTTCAAGAAAGGCAAGTGTAAGAAGAACTTCAAGAAAGACGGCAAGGGAGTTGCCGCGCCCGGTAAGCAAGCTGCCGGGAAGAAGACAAAGAATGGACCTAAGCCTAAGACTGAGTGCTTTTATTGCAAGGGAAACGGTCACTGGAAGCGGAACTGCCCCAAATACTTAGCGGATAAGAAGGCCGGCAATACCAAAGGTATATGTGATATACATGTTATTGATGTGTACCTAACTAGCCCTCGTAGTAGCTCCTGGGTATTTGATACCGGTGCGGTTGCTCATATTTGTAACTCAAAGCAGGAGCTGCGGAATAAGCGGAGACTGGCGAAGGACGAGGTGACGATGCGCGTCGGGAATGGTTCCAAGGTCGATGTGATCGCCGTCGGCACGCTACCTCTACATTTACCTACGGGATTAGTTTTAAACCTCAATAATTGTTATTTAGTGCCAGCTTTGAGCATGAACATTGTATCTAGATCTCGTTTAATGCGAGATGGCTACTCATTTAAATCCGAGAATAATGGTTGTTCTATTTATATGAGAGATATGTTTTATGGTCATGCCCCGCTGGTCAATGGTTTATTCTTAATGAATCTCGAACGTGACGTTACACATATTCATAGTGTGAATGCCAAGAAATGTAAGGTTGATAATGATAGTCCCACATACTTGTGGCACTGCCGCCTTGGTCACATTGGTATCAAACGCATGAAGAAACTCCATGCAGATGGACTTTTGGAGTCTCTTGATTATGAATCATTTGACACATGCGAACCATGCCTCATGGGCAAAATGACCAAGACTTCGTTCTCCGGAACAATGGAGCGAGCAACCAACTTATTGGAAATCATACATACTGATGTGTGCGGTCCAATGAGCGTTGAGGCTCGCAGTGGCTATCGTTATGTTCTCACCCTCACTGATGACTTGAGTAGATATGGGTATGTCTACTTAATGAAACACAAGTCTGAGACCTTTGAAAAGTTCAAGGAATTTCAGAGTGAGGTTGAGAATCAACGTGACAGGAAAATAAAGTTCTTACGATCAGATCGTGGAGGGGAATATTTGAGTCACGAATTTGGCACACACTTAAGGAAATGTGGAATTGTTTCACAACTCACGCCGCCTGGAACACCTCAGCGTAATGGTGTGTCCGAACATCGTAATCGCACTCTATTGGATATGGTGTGATCTATGATGTCTCTTGCCGATCTACCGCTATCATTCTGGGGTTATGCTTTAGAGACTGCTGCATTCACTTTAAATAGGGCTCCATCGAAATCCGTTGAGACGACACCGTATGAATTATGGTTTGGAAAGAAACCTAAGCTGTCGTTTCTTAAAGTTTGGGGATACGATGCTTATGTCAAGAAACTTCAACCTAAAAAGCTCGAACCCAAGTCGGAAAAATGCGTCTTCATAGGATACCCTAAGGAAACCATTGGGTATACCTTCTACCTCAGATCCGAAGGCAGGATCTTCGTTGCCAAGAACAGGTCCTTTCTAGAGAAAGAGTTTCTCTCGAAAGAAGTAAGTGGGAGGAAAGTGGAACTTGATGAGATAACTCCTCTCGAACCGGAAAGTAGCGCAGCACAAGAAAATGTTTCTGTGGTGCCTGCACCGACTAGAGAGGAAGTTAATGATGACGATCATGATCAAGTTACCAATGAACTTCGTAGGTCCACAAGGACACGTTCCGCACCAGAGTGGTACGGCAACCCTGTCTTGGAAATCATGTTGTTGGACAACGGTGAACCTTCGAACTATGAAGAAGCAATGGCGGGTCCAGATTCCAACAAATGGCTTGAAGCCATGCAATCCGAGATAGGATCCATGTATGAAAACAAAGTGTGGACTTTGACAGACTTGCCCGATGATCGGCGAGTGATAGAAAATAAATGGATCTTTAAGAAGAAGACGGACGCGGATGGAAATGTTACCATCTATAAAGCTCGACTTGTCGCTAAGGGTTATCGACAAGTTCAAGGAGTTGACTACGATGAGACCTTCTCACCCGTAGCGAAGCTGAAGTCCGTCTGAATCATGTTAGCAATTGCCGCATTCTACGATTATGAAATATGGCAAATGGACGTCAAAACGGCATTCCTTAACGGCTTCCTTAAGGAAGAATTGTATATGATGCAGCCGGAAGGTTTTGTCGATCCTAAGAATGCTGAAAAAGTATGCAAGCTCCAGCGCTCAATCTATGGGTTGGTGCAGGCATCTCGGAGTTGGAACATTCGCTTTGATGAGATGATCAAAGCGTTTGGGTTTACACTGACTTATGGAGAAGCTTGTGTTTACAAGAAAGTGAGTGGGAGCTCTGTAGCATTTCTCATATTATATGTGGATGACATACTATTGATGGGAAATGATATATAATTCTTGGAAAGTATAAAGGCCTACTTGAATAAGTGTTTTTCAATGAAGGACCTTGGAGAAGCTGCTTACATATTAGGCATCAAGATCTATAGAGATAGATCGAGACGCCTCATAGGTCTTTCACAAAGCACATACCTTGACAAGATATTGAAGAAGTTCAATATGGATCAGTCCAAGAAGGGGTTCTTTCCTGTATTGCAAGGTGTGAGATTGAGCACGCCTCAATGCCCGACCACGGCAGAAGATAGTGAAAAGATGAGTGTCGTCCCCTATGCCTAGGCCATAGGGTCTATTATGTATGCCATGCTGTGTACCTGACCTGATGTAAACCTTGTCGTGAGTTTGGTAGGAAGGTACCAAAGTAATCCCGGCATGGAACACTAGACAGCGGTCAAGAACATCCTGAAGTACCTGAAAAGGACTAAGGATATGTTTCTCATTTATGGAGGTGACGAAGAGCTCGTCGTAAAGGGTTACGTCGATGCTAGCTTCGACATAGATCTGGATGACTCTAAGTCACAAACCGGATACGTGTATATTTTGAATGGTAGGGCAGTCAGCTGGTGCAGTTGCAAGCAAAGCATCGTGGCGGGATCTACATGTGAAGCGGAGTACATGGCAGCCTCGGAGGCAGCACATGAAGCAATCTGGATGAAGGAGTTCATTGCCGACCTAGGAGTTATTCCCAATGCATCGGGGCCGATGACTCTCTTCTGTGACAACACTGGAGCTATTGCCCTTGCCAAGGAGCCCAGGTTTCACAAGAAGACCAGGCACATCAAGCGTCGCTTCAACTCCATTCGTGAAAATGTTCAAAATGGAGACATAGATATTTGTAAAGTACATACGGATTTGAATGTCGCAGATCCGTTGACTAAACCTCTTCCACGGGCAAAACATGATCAACACCAGAACTCTATGGGTGTATGATTCATCACAATGTAACTAGATTATTGACTCTAGTGCAAGTGGGAGACTGTTGGAAATATGCCCTAGAGGTAATAATAAAATGGTTATTATTATATTTCCTTGTTCATGATAATTGTCTATTATTCATGCTATAATTGTGTTATCCAGAAATCGTAATACATGTGTGAACACATAGACCATAACATGTCCCTAGTGAGCCTCTAGTTGACTAGCTCATTGATCAATAGATGGTTACCGTTTCCTGACCATGGATATTGGATGTCATTGATAACGGGATCACATCATTAGGAGAATGATGTGATGGACAAGACCCAATCCTAAGCATAGCACTAGATCGTGTAGTTCGTTTGCTGAAGCTTTTCTAATGTCAAGTATCATTTCCTTAGACCATGAGATCGTGCAACTCCCGGATACCGTAGGAATGCTTTGGGTGTACCAAACATCACAACGTAACTGGGTGGACATAAAGGTGCACTACAGGTATCTCCGAAAGTGTATGTTGGGTTGGCACAGATCGAGACTGGGATTTGTCACTCCATATGACGGAGAGGTATCTCTGGGCCCACTCGGTATTGCATCATCATAATGAGCTCAATGTGACTAAGTAGTTAGTCACGGGATCATGCATTACGGAACAAGTAAAGTGACTTGCCGGTAACGAGATTGAACAAGGTATTGGGATACCGACGATCGAATCTCGGGCAAGTAACGTACCGATTGACAAAGGGAATTGTATACGGGATTACTTGAATCCTCGACATCGCGGTTAATCCGATGAGATCATCGAGGAGCATGTGGGAGCCAACATGGGTATCCAGATCCCGCTGTTGGTTATTGACTGGAGAGTCGTCTCGGTCATGTCTGCGTGTCTCCCGAACCCGTAGGGTCTACACACTTAAGGTTCGGTGACGCTAGGGTTGTAGACATATTAGTATGCGGTAACCCGAAAGTTGTTCGGAGTCCCGGATGAGATCCCGGACATCACGAGGAGTTCCGGAATGGTCCGGAGGTAAAGATTTATATATAGGAAGTCCAGTTTCGGCCACCGGGAAAGTTTCGGGGGTCACCAGTATTGTACCGGGACCACCGGAAGGGTCTCGAGGGTCCACCGGGTGGGGCCACCTATCCCGGAGGTCCCCATGGGCTGAAGTGGGAAGGGAACCAGCCCCTGGTGGGCTGGTGCGCCCCCCATGGGCCTCCCCCTGCGCCTAGGGTTGGAAACCCTGGGGGTGGGGGGCGCCCCACCTGACTTGGGGGGCAAGTCCCCCCCTTGGCCGCCCCCCCCTTGAGATGGGATCTCCAGGGGCCGCCCCCCCCCCCCAGGGCCCCTATATAAAGGGGGAGGGCTCCGCACCCATGCCCCTGGCGCCTCCCTCTCTCCCCGTAACACCTGTCCCTCTCGCTGAGCTTGGCGAAGCCCTGCCGAGATCCCCGCTGCTTCCACCACCACGCCGTCATGCTGCTCGATCTCCATCAACCTCTCCTTCCCCCTTGCTGGATCAAGAAGGAGGAGACGTTTCTCCCAACCGTACGTGTGTTGAAACGCGGAGGTGCCGTCCGTTCGGCGCTAGGATCATCGGTGATTTGGATCACGACGAGTACGACTCCATCAACCCCGTTCTCTTGAACGCTTCCGCTCACGATCTACAAGGGTATGTAGATGCACTCCTTCCCTCTCGTTGCTAGTAAACTCCATAGATTGATCTTGGTGATGCGTAGAAAATTTAAATTTCTGCTACGATCCCCAACACATTTAAGTTAGAGAATAATTGTTGTTCTGTTTACATGAATAAAACCTTCGATGGTCATACACCCAATGAAAATGGTTTGTTGGATCTCGATCGTAGTGATACACATATTCATAATATTGAAGCCAAAAGATGCAAAGTTAATAATGATAGTGCAACTTATTTGTGCCACTGTCGTTTAGGTCATATTGGTGTAAAGCGCATGAAGAAACTCCATGCTGATTGGATTTTGGAATCACTTGATTATGAATCATTTTCATGCTTGCGAACCATGCCTCATGGGCAAGATGACTAGAACGCCGTTCTTCAGAACAATGGAGCAAGCTACTAACTTATTGGAAATAATACATACTGATGTATGCAGTCCAATGAGTGTTAAGGCTCGCAGCAAGTATCGTTATTTTCTGACCTTCACAGATGATTTGAGCACATATGGGTATATCAACTTGATGAAACATAAATATGAAACATTTGAAAAGTTCAAATAATTTCAGAGTGAAGTGGAAAATCATCATAACAAGAAAATAAAGTTTCTACGATCTGATCGCGGAGGAGAATATTTGAGTTACGAGTTTGGTCTTCATTTGAAACAATGCGGAATAGTTTCGCAACTCACGCCACCTGGAACACCACAGCATAATAGTGTGTCCGAACATCGTAACCGTACTTTATTAGATATGGTGCAATCTATGATGTCTCTTACCGATTTCCCACTATCGTTTTGGGGTTATGCATTAGAGACAGCTGCATTCACGTTAAATAGGGCACCATCTAAATCCGTTGAGATGACACTATATGAACTGTGGTTTGGCAAGAAACCAAAGTTGTCGTTTCCTAAAGTTGGGATTTGCAATGCTTATGTGAAAAGGTTTCAACCTGATAAACTCGAACCCAAATCGGAGAAATGCGTCTTCATAGGACCCAAAGGAGACTGTTGGGTACACCTTCTAATCACAGATCCAAAGGCAAAATATTCGTTGCTAAGAATGGATCCTTTCTAGAGAAGGAGTTTCGCTCGTAAGAAGTGAGTGGGAGGAAAGTAGAACTTGATGAGGTAATTGTACCTTCTCCCAAATTGGGAAATAGTTCATCACATAAATCAGTTCCAGTGATGCCTACACCAATTAGTGAGGAAAATTAATGATGGTGATCATGAAACTTCAGATCAAGTTACTACCAAACCTTGTAGGTCAACCAGAGTACGGTCCGCACCAGAGTGGTACGGTAATCCTGTTCTGGAGGTCATGTTACTTGACCATGATGAACCTACGAACTATGAGGAAGCGATGATGAGCCCAGATTCCGCAAAAGGGTTTAAGGCCATGAAATCTGAGATGGGATCCATGTATGAGAACAAAGTATGGACTTTGGTTGACTTGGCCGATGATCGGCAAGCCATTGAGAATAAATGGATCTACAAGAGGAAGACGGACGCTGATAGTAGTGTTACTATCTACAAAGCTCGAATTGTCGCAAAATGTTTTCGACAATTTCAAGGTGTTGACTACGATGAGATTTTCTCACTCATATCGATGCTTAAGTCTGTCCGAATCATGTTAGCAATTGCCACATTTGATGAAATCTGGCAAATGGATGTCAAAACTGCATTCCTTAATGGATTTCTTAAAGAAGAGTTGTATATGATGCAACCAGAAGGTTTTGTCGATCCTAAAGGTGCTAACAAAGTGTGCAAAGCTCTAGCGATCCATCTATGGACTGGTGCAAGCATCTCGGAGTTGGAATATACGCTTTGATGAGTTGACCAAAGCATATAGTTTTATACAGACTTGTAGTGAAGCCTGTATTTATAAGAAAGTGAGTGGGAGCACTACAACATTTCTGATAAGTATATGTGAATGACATATTGTTGATCGGAAATAATGTAGAATTTTTTGGAAAGCATAAAGGAGTGTTTGAAAGGATTTTTTCAAAGAAAGACCTCGGTGAAGCTGCTTACATATTGAGTATCAAGATCTATAGAGATAGATCAAGACGCTTGATAAGTTTTTTCAATGAGTACATACCTTGACAAGATTTTCAAGTAGTTCAAAATGGAATAGTCAAAGAAAGAGTTCTTGCCTGTGTTACAAGGTGTGAAATTGAGTAAGACTCAAAGCCCGACCACGGCAGAAGATAGAAAGAGAATGGAAGTCATTCCCTATGCCTCAGCCATAGGTTCTACAAAGTATGCCATGCTATGTACCAGATCTATTGTATACCCTACACTGAGTTTGACAAGGGAGTACAATAGTGATCTAGGAGTAGATCACTGAACAACGGTCAAAATTATCCTTAGTGGAATAAGGATATGTTTCTCGATTATGGAGGTGACAAAAGGTTCGTCGTAAAGGGTTACGTCGATGCAAGTTTTGACACTGATCCAGATGACTCTAAGTCTCAATCTGGATACATATTGAAAGTGGGAGCAATTAGCTAGAGTAGCTCCGTGCAGAGCATTATTGACATAGAAATTTGCAAAATACATACGGATCTGAATGTAGCAGACCCGTTGACTAAACTTCTCTCACAAGCAAAACATGATCATACCTTAGTACTCTTTGGGTGTTAATCACATAGCGATGTGAACTAGAATTATTGACTCTAGTAAATCCTTTGAGTGTTGGTCACATGACGATGTGAACTATGGGTGTTAATCACATGGTGATGTGAGCTATTGGTGTTAAATCACATGGCGATTTGAACTAGATTATTGACTCTAGTGCAAGTGGGGGACTGAAGGAAATATGCCCTAGAGGCAATAATAAAGTTATTATTTATTTCCTTATATCATGATAAATGTTTATTATTCATGTTAGAATTGTATTAACAAGAAACATAATACATGTGTGGATACATAGACAAACATAGTGTCACTAGTATGCCTCTACTTGACTAGCTCGTTAATCAAAGATGGTTAAGTTTCCTAGCCATAGACATGAGTTCTCATTTGATGAACGGGATCACATCATTAGAGAATGATGTGATTGACTTGACCCATTCTGTTAGCTTAGCACTTGATCGTTTAGTATGTTGCTATTGTTTTCTTCATGACTTATACATGTTCCTATGACTATGAGATTATGCAACTCCCGAATACCGGAGGAACACTTTGTGTGCTATCAAATGTCACAACGTAACTGGGTGATTATAAAGATGGTCTACAGGTGTCTCCAATGGTGTTTGTTGAGTTAGCATAGATCAAGATTAGGATTTGTCACTCCGATTGTCGGAGAGGTATCTCTGGGCCCTCTCGGTAATGCACATCACTATAAGCCTTGCAAGCAATGTGACTAATGAGTTAGTTGCGGGATGATGCATTACGGAACGAGTAAAGAGACTTGCCGGTAACGAGATTGAACTAGGTATTGAGATACCGACGACCGAATCTCGGGCAAGTAACAAACCGATGACAAAGGGAACAACGTATGTCGTTATGCTGTTTGACCGATAAAGATCTTCGTAGAATATGTAGGAGCCAATATGAGCATCCAGGTTCCGCTATTGGTTATTGACCGGAGACGTGTCTCGGTCATGTCTACATAGTTCTCGAACCCGTAGGGTCCGCACGCTTAACGTTCAGTGACGATCGGTATTATGAGTTTATGTGATTTGATGTACCGAAGGAAGTTCGGAGTCCCGGATGAGATCGGGGACATGACGAGGAGTCTCGAAATGGTCGAGACGTAAAGATCGATATATTGGAAGGCTATATATTCAGACATCGGAAAGGTTCCGAGTGATTCGGGTATTTTTCGGAGTACCGGAGAGTTATGGGAATTCGCCGGGAGGGTCAATGGGCCTTCATGGGCCTTAGTGGAAATAGAGGGCAGCAAGGAAGTGTGGGGTGCGCCCCCTAGGCCCAAACCGAATTGGTTTAGGGCTTTGGGGACCAGCCCCCTCTTTCCTTCTCCCCTCCTCCTCTTTCCTTGCCCTCCTAGTTGGACTAGGAAAGGGGGAACCTACTCCTAGTAGGAGTAGGATTCCCCCCTTGGAGCGCACCCTATGAGGCCGGCCGGCCTTCCCCCTTGCTCCTTTATATACGGGGGCAGGGGGCACCCTAGAACAAACAAGTTGATCTGTTGATCTCTCCCAGCCGTGTGCGGTGCCCCCATCCACCATAACCCACCTCGATCATATCGTAGCGGTGCTTAGGCGAAGCCCTGCGTCGGTAGCATCATCATCACCGTCATCACGCCGTCGTGCTGACGAAACTCTCCGGCGAAGCTTTGCTGGATCGAAGCTCGCGGGATGTCATCGAGCTGAACGTGTGCTAAACTCGGAGGTGCCGTGCGTTCGGTACTTGGATCGGTCGGGTCGTGAAGACGTATGACTACATCAACCGCGTTCTGCTAACGCTTCCGCTTTTGGTCTACGAGGGTACGTGGACAACACTCTCCCCTCTCGTTGCTATGCATCACCATGATCTTGCGTGTGCGTAGGATTTTTTTGAAATTACTACGTTCCCCAACACTTTGCTACAAACTGGACAAATAGAGCGCCTGAAATTTGCCGGAACGGAAATGAGTCAACATTCCGGCAAAACATAGGCCACTCGGAATCATTCCCTGCAAACAACAAAAGGCCACTTGGGCAGAATCGAACCACTTCAATGTTGCATATAACAGGACCACTTAAAAACCTGTACATGAGCAACTACAACAGTAGATATACATGAGCAAACACTATTGAGGAATTTGCATATAACCTGACCACTTCAAATTTGCATCTCCTAGTGTTTGACACTTCAAGAAAATCTACACAAATCTTGTGCTCTCTCAAACTCAATTCAAAAACCAAATATAGATGGATGAACCCTAGAAACCTAGAACCTTTACATATTTCTCTCCTAAATTACTGTCCTAATAAAAATTATGTCCTAATATAAATTATGAACCCTAGAACTCAATTTCTATCCTAAATTTCAAATTATGAACCCGAGAACTCAATTCAAACTGTGTCCTAAATTTCTATCATAATAAAAAATCAGTACAAATTAAGAACCTACTGGACTTGCAGCACTAATAGAAATTTATATTTAGATATTGATTTTTTTCTAAACTAAACACTACCGCCCTAATTAACATCTAGTTAAACCCTACTTCCCTAGTACTTAAGCATCTACAAGTGCTAACTAATTAGATGAACCCTAGCTAGGTAGTTAAGCACCTACAACTACTTAAGCACCCATTGATGAACCCTAGGAATTTTTCCTAAAAACTACTTAAGCATCTACAACTACTGCCCTAATTAACATCTAGTTTACAATTATATTTACTTAACTACATTGGGTGCACAACAACTATATAACTACTTAAGCATCTACAAGTACTAGCTAATTTGATGAACCCTAACTAATTACATGAACCCTAGCTAATTTGATGAACCCTAAAATTTGATGAACCCTAGGAACCCTAGCTAGGCAGAGGTAGGGAAGGAGGAGGAGGTGTAGGCGTGCTCACCTCGGGCGCCGGCGGAGAGCAGGAGGAGGCAGAGCGACCGAGGGAGGGGCACGCGGCGTCGAGGTCCGGGTCGGTGCTCGGGCGCGCGGCGGAGGGCAGGCACCAGACGGCCAGGGCAGCAGAGGGCGTGCGGAATGCGATGGGAGAGCGCGCGGCGGCCGACGGTGATGTAGAGCGACGACGGCGGCGACAACAGATCGAGGGGGAATTTGGGGGAAGTGGCGGGGGGGAGAAAAACCGCGCGGGGGGTTAACAACAACTATATAACTACTTAAGCATCTACAAGTACTAGCTAATTTGATGAACCCTAACTAATTACATGAACCCTAGCTAATTTGATGAACCCTAAAATTTGATGAACCCTAGGAACCCTAGCTAGGCAGAGGTAGGGGAGGAGGAGGAGGTGTAGGCGTGCTCACCGTGGGCGTCGGCGGAGAGCAGGAGGAGGCAGAGCGACCGAGGAAGGGGCACGCGGCGTCGATGTCGGGGTCGGGGCTCGGGCGCGCGGCGGAGGGCGGGCACCAGACGGCCAGGGCAGCAGAGGGCGTGCGGAATGCGACGGGAGAGCGGGCGGCGGCCGACGGTGATGTAGAGCGACGACGGCGGCGACAACAGATCGAGGGGGAATTTGGGGGAAGTGGCCGGGGGGGGAGAAAAACCGCGCGGGGGGTTAAGTAAAAAATAGTGGTAGCGCTGGCCCAGAAAAGCGCTATAGCTAACTTAGCTATAGCGCTGGATTCCAAAACACGCTATTGCTATAGACAGTACCTATTTATTTTCCTTTTTCTTTTCTTTTTTCCTTTACCTTTTCCTTTTCTTATTTACTTTTTTTCCTTTCTCCTTTATTTAAGGAAATGATCTATAATAGGGGTACAAGGAACGCGCTACTGCTACATTAGCTATAGTGCTTGTTCTGAAAGCATGCTACTGCTACGCCTTTCTCCTTTATTTTTCTTTTTCTTTTATTTTCGTTCACATTTTCTTTTTTTCTTTCCCCTTTTTCTATCTCTTTCATTTTCATTTACTTTTCTATATGTTTTTCATTTTATTTTATTTTCATTAGCAGTAGCGCTTTTCCCAGAAAACACGCTGCTACAACCAATTTAGCAGCCGCGTGCTTTACATAATCTCGCTACTACTATTCCTAGCCTGCGGAGAACAATGTGGGAATTTTAGTAGTAGCGCTTGTTCCTGCAGACGCGCTACTGCTATAACCTTAGCTGTAGCGCGTTTTGTGACCAGGCGCTACTGGTAAATAGCAGTAGCGCTTCTTTTTGACCGGCGCTACTGATAAGCTTCTGTGTATAACGTTTTCCCTAGTAGTGGTAAGAAGCGTAGGAGGACTTGAACGTGACGACATGCAGGAGCTTGAGTAGGCACGAGAGGTGTCAGTGTCTGTAAGCTTAGCGCATCAATATAGCTTATGAAGCACTACACTGGCAAGCAGGGCGAGCGTGTTGTTGCTACCGTTACGCTGGGGGTACAAGCTAAGTGTCATCGACGACCGACATGATCATGTCGCTCGAGTGTGCCGCTATGAGGAGCGCGGGAGGGTGGAGCAACGGATGTTGCACGGGGAGGTGCTATGTGTGCCGTACGTCGAGCGAGGATGGCCCCGCTCTCAAGCTGCAGCCCTACCAGGCTATCCGCCTCCCATTGAGCTAGGAAGGTATTGCGCCGAGTATCTGTCGACGGCAAAGAAGTACTGGATCCATTTGTCAAGAACTGCCAAGCCTAGATATGTCCTGATTCATCTTGACCATCCGATATGGAGGATCGGCATGATACAGAAGGCTTAGGTAGCACACACCCGTGTTAGTGCTCCTGTTGCCTGCCATTCCTATCGCCCTATGATTTTTTTAGTCGACGCGCTTGAACAATGTTAATAGAGTGTACAATTACAATTCTTGAGAAAGAGGCAGCACCAAAAACTCTACTTCTATATGAAGTGTGGTATGGTGCAGAATAATTTGAAGAGTCCATGATAAGATGCTGAACTCTGCCCATGTTCCGACAGTTGACACATGCAGTTATTTCATTTATTGCGGTCATGTATGGTTGAGAACTTAAATCCTATTGTGTGTAGAGAAGGTACGTAAGGACGTTCCGGAAGAAACATGGGATGATTGCATTCCATTTACATAGACCATATTTTGGAAAACGAGGGCATACTATGTCTAGAAGAATACCACATACAGTTCAAATGAAAAAGCTCTAACATGATTTAGAGAAGTCTTTGGGAGTCTCTCTCCCTTTCTTTGACAATATCTTCGGTGGTCACTTCAAGTAAATCTGCACTACACCATATTAAACTAATGACATCCCTGTTACCGTCTCCTCACACACTGTCACAACATGTTTGATTGAGATGCAATGTTTCCCTTTTAGACAGAGCCAATGCGCTTTGAAGAACAAGGACATGAGAATATTTAAGCTTGTTTTGTTGTTAATTGATTTGGAAGGCAAGTAGACATGTGTCTGCGAAACAAGAAAGGCTTCAAATGCTAGCCAAACTTCGTACCCATCTAATCCGTTGGACAGATGACATCCCTGTCGGAGCAAGAACTACATACATGTGAGTTCCCATGATCCTTCTTGTGGTATATTTTGGCAGTCGCGTCCATGGTTGTGTCCCGACAGTTCGGCACCCATGATCCTGGGTGGAAGGGAATGGGGTTCCCCTTCCTAGTGGCTACAATATGACGGCGGTCGTGGATGCATGATTTCTCAAATGCGATCATTTGGTTTGTGCTCGACGTCTCTCGATCTGTTCTGGTGTTTCTATACTTCTCATCTTCTTCAATTTCCACCATTAGTTTTGCCTATGCACTTGAGTGTTGTGAGCTGGTGGTACCACTAGTGCGGTGTGCCTCCCATGTCGGGGTGGTTCTGCTCAGCGTTGTTTCAATATTTGTTGTGACACCGACATCTTCCTCAACACTCAGGTGGATTCCTCTACAGCCTGACGGTGTGGCGTCTTTCCAACCAAGGCGAGGGGTCTGGATATGTCTTTGGCATTAGAGAATGATGTTGCTTTGTTTTTTTAGGGAAACTATAGGACTCTACAGCGTATATTTTTATTGATTTTTGAAAGTTGAAAGGTACAAGTGTAAAAGAACAAATAGCAACAGAAAAAGGCCTACAAAGTCGGCTGAGATAGCCCCAGAGAGTACTTATACGGTTTCTTTCAATTGTTCGGAGCAGATCAACATCCTCCTCCTCTTGGCAGTAGGCTGATCCTCTATGCTGCATTTGCTTGCCTGTCTTTGATGTCGGTGCATCGTGGGCAACGCCATTAAAATAAGTTGTGCTTTTCTCCTTTTTTCTTTTGTTTTGCTTGTAGTGTGCGTTGCATGGTTATTTGTTTAGGCAGTTTCACAGCTGTAGTTTTGTTGTAAAATCTTAAATTAAATATGAGTATGTCCAAGGCTCATCTAGTTGTGACATAGCTAAGTCGTATCCAAGTGATGTCATGGACAAATTTTGATACGAGTGGCATGGTTGAATGCTACAACCTGTGGGCGACATGTTGTGAATTGCAACAATACATGTTGCAAAATGTGCTGCTAACAACAAGATAGATGCTGCAACCAGTGGGACTATATGTTGCATATGGTAATGGCAGATGCTACGACTAGCGGGATTACGTGCTACGAGCGATGCGGGTAGAAGTTGTGACCATTGTAATGACATGCTGGAACCAGCAACTGCGGATGTTGCGGCCGGTTGGACGACATGTTGCAAGGGGTAGGCAATATGTTGCGAGGGCCGTCATGACGAGGACAGATTATGTGACCGTTGCGACGACATGATACAACCGAAAACAACGGATGCTGCGACAGGTCAGACGACGTGCTACAATCGAGTGCAACTGACGCTGCGACCGGTGGGCTTTCCCGGTTAGTCACCGCGGTTCGAATGAAATAGTGAGTTTGGCGATCCACCAGACATACAAAGTGGGGACGATTTGCCAAAGTCCATATTACCTTTCATACGATTAGTGAGGGGAGTTGTACTGAAGGGGAATTTGGACCATATTTGCTTGCGAGAGCTAAGTGTGAGTCCCGGAATCACATTTTGGGTGTTGAGCCTGTTGACTACTTGACTTATTAAGTTGTTCTCTTGTGCCAAGTTTATTTATCGTGGATATGTTTGTTTACTCTAGAAAAATAAACCATGGTACGATTGGCTACGAGCTAATTTCAATGCATGGTTGTGAACTATTTTGTTTTGGGGGAGTGTGAACTTATGTTTGTATATGGAATTTGGCCGGCATATAAGATATACATGAGAATTGTGCGGGGACCTTGTGAGCAAGATGAAATGGTGCCGGTATGCTCAGTTCCTACTTAAACGTCTAATGAAATAGGGGAACAAAATAACAAGCATGCCATTCCATCGCCCTAGGCAGATCACTGTAGCTAGTTGTTTGGTCCATCTAGCATGTCGAGAGATTTATTTTTCTGACAAAGGGAATATATTAATATCGCGGAGATACCAATTACACCTAGCCTCTCCAACCACGAAATGTCCTAAAGACATTATGGATGCACAAAGCCAAAAAACAAAGAAGAAGAAGAAGAAGAAGAAGAAGAAGAAGATCCCGCTACGGCGATCAATTCCTTGTACCTGCAACATGAACCACCACCGAGACAACACCCAAGTTCAAATTCTCCAAAAGCGGCGTCAAGAAAGAAAACAGTGCACAACCACCGTCGGCGTCCGATCATAGGTCTTAGGTTTTCACCCTAGAAAAAATCCACGCTCAAAACAATGCCTTCAATAAGACCATTGTCAGACACAACCAATTAAGGCCAGATCTTGGTTTCACCTTGAAAGCTAAGACTCTGTCCTGTGTTGTCGCCCCCACTTGCGGATGCCGCTGGTACAAGTCACGGAACACCAAGCAAATTCCCCATCGCCTGGAAGACTCGATCCGCCATTACTAGGCCTCAGACCTCAGCCACCATGACCTTCTCCGCCACTGTCTTCATCATGAAAATTGAAATGCCGACATGTCCAATAATGTCAACATACAACGAAGCTTCGTGTCACGCCCTCCTGAAGCCATACGGGCTTAAATAGGGGCGTACACGACCGAATCCCATCCGATCTAGCAATCCATAGATGTTAAGCACCCAATGAAGATCTTCGATGGAGCCTTCCGGAACTTGTTGACAACCAGGTCAATGAGGGCCTGTATCAAGTAGAACACCGTCTTGACGCTAGAAGAACCCTAGGACCGCCTTCATTATTGAAGCAAAACCAGCAGGTCCCCACGCCGCCGGTCAGAACAGCGGAGGAGAAGGAAAATGTGGCTCCGCCTGCACGTACGCGCCACTCGTCCCTACCTCGCCGCTCCGGCTCGCGCTAGGCCAGACCCCTCTGAAACTAGAGTGGCTAGAGCGGAAGTACGATGTGACCAGCAGTCAAAGAGCAGGCCAATCAAGCCCAGATCCTGCCCACCTCCACCTAGCAACGTACAAATCCACCATGGCCGGGAGTCCAGCAGTGCATCTAGCAGCTGTTCACCACCACGGAAGAACGCCGTTGCCACCAACACGGCGAGGAAGCGCCATCCCTGGTCGCCGCGCGCGGACAGGTGCGCCCCAGCTGCTACAACCGGCCGCCGCCGGCCCAACAGTCCCCGGCCACCTTCGGCAGCTGGGCCCGCCGCCACCGCGGAGGTTTTTAGTTTCAGAAACAAAATAATTTCGAAGCTCACTGAAATATGCGAAATTTCAGAAATTTAGCATATTTCGGAAATTATTTCGGATTTTGAGAGTTCAAATTTCACTTAATTTTAATGAATTTTAACATAATTTAAATTTATTTTAAAATCAGTTTGAATCTGCATTGAAATTTCAGGGTTAAAAACTATTTCGAATCCCACTGAAATATGCGAAATTTCGAAAATTTCACTGAAATTTCGTTGAAATCTTTAACCGCCGGCGGCAGCGGTGGCATGAGAGTGGCGGCGGAGGGTTCTTTTTCTGGGATCAAGTTTCACTCCAGAGTCACCCTGGGGAGCGACCCGGGAGCGCATTTCGAGAGATAGCTTGCTAATTCACGTATCTAATCCTTTTCATGTTGGGTCATGGAAAGAAGACCGAGCACATTTACACACGAAAACTTACATGTGGAGATACTCTAAACTCTCCACACATTCTTTCTTATGCAACCAACTCTTGAAGACATTTTTTTTTCCTGACAGTTACACTAAATGCACATCAGTTTTCTCAAAAAATAAAATCCCCAACCACATGAAAATAGTAGAAAGTGCCTTTTTTATTTATTGAGGGCTCTCCACTCCCAAAAATTTATTTCCATGGGATTGATGCACGCTGATACATAATAAATTCACCTTCCAGTTTCTTGTATAAAAGGGTTTAACTTCCACTTTTGGAAACGAGGACATGAATTGCAATTTGTACACCAACATATATCATGAGCAAGATTGTTGTGTCTTTCCTTATGGCATGTGCATATATTTCAGCCACTACAGTGCCACATGGACGTCCAAGCATGACAGGTTAGTGCACAAGATGGGCGACTAACCCTACTAAACAGGATGCACTAGGAAGGACCATGTTTTTTTTTCTGCTGCCGGCGGTTAGTTTTTTTGCATGTGAGTACCTTCATGTTCCTTGAGGCTCCACATCTTCTCGTTAATTCCATCTTCGCCATCGAGCCTGTTGCCTGCATCTGGATGTTACTAGTAGCTTGGTTGCATGGAGATGTAACTCTGACATACACAACACATCAAACAACTATCCAGTCTAGCAGACCGTACAAATAGGAGCAATTCCCTCTCCAATACCATCATTCATACACAACCAAGAAACTGATCACCGTTTCAAGACATACAGGTAATTTGTCTCGTCAATCTATGGCCATTTTAACACAATGTTGACAAGCAGCTATGGACGTATACTACAAAGCTAATATAAATTAACTATGGACAAGGGGGCTCGTCGTGGCGCAAAGTGAGACAAGGTCACCAGAAGTGAAACCTTTTTTTTTTCCTTGCCTCTATCACCGAGGAAGCGTGTTTGTAATGAGATCTCTATTGGTTCGCATGTTGTACCCATCACCATCCTTCAGTGTTCATTAATCATTCTGGTGTGGTTTCACGGGTTTCCATCTGAGTTCCCGAGCCCTTTCCTCCCACAAAGCAGTTAATTTCCTTTGGCTGAGCAACGACTCTGCTAACTTTTCCCTAGCTTCTTCACATGTATCCATACCTGAACTGCATTTGTCAGCTTCCTTTTGATACTGCTAAGCTAGTTTTTTGGCCTCGAGCAATTTTACATCTGCTTGTTGCTGAGCTTTTGTTGCTTCCTCCTCTCTCTGCTTTAGCTCGTCCATCAGTAACTTTGTTTCTTCACTGGAAGCACCACTCTTGACCTCTTTGAACTGTTTGGCACAGTCTGGGAACATCAGAAGCAATAATAACCAGTTAAAGTGATACCAGATAATTGCAAAATATGGCTATGGAATACAAGTGCCCTTGGGAGCTTCATTTGACATGTTCAATTTCTTATGATAAGGACATACATAACAAAGTGCCTATGTTTATGATGCTTCTAAAATACTATGGAGTTATCGAAAGCAAAAGGAATATGATTTTAGACGTAGAGCTTATGGACTGGTTTTATAATGGTACTGCACTACTGCATAGTATGATTATGACTTCAGAGGTAGACTGGCAATTTACCATGTTTATTTATTTAAGAATTTAGATATTTAAGAGGTAGCATAGTATCCAAGTCAAGACTAACTGTAAACATGGAGAAAAGTAACTGAGCTACTTAGTTAAACTACTGACGAAACAAAGTATATCATGGATAAAAACTAATTAATTATAGAGTGTGGAGAGAACAATAAACATAAGAAAATATTTCCACAAATAAAAACTAGAGCAGTAGTCACCAGCGGCGGGCCGACGATGTATGCTGCGACGCCGAGCCTGAGTAGCGCCACCAGCACCGTTACCGCCGCGGGGCTCGGGCCCGACGACCCATCGCCTCCGCGCTGAGATTGTATCGTGGTACACCGCGCTGCTCTAGGGTGGTGGGGTGGGGGCTGAGGAGGCGCAAGTGCCTTGTCGGCGGCCCGGCGAGGCGGAGAAGTGGGCGAGTGGGGACGGATCGGTGCGAACCCAAATGAGATGAGAGCGTGGTGGGTGGGTTCGGCGCGCGGCACGGCACGCGCGCGGTCAAGTGGTGAACGAACCGCGTTCAAGAGATCCGGCGGTGCTGGGACTGGCACGTACACTTCAGCGGAAGTCCCACTTCAGCTCATCCCGCGGCGAATAAGCACGCACGTACTCCCCCTTAAACACTTGTAAACGTTTTACAAACGGAGTATGAAACGTCTTATAATTATTAAAATTATTACAGAGGGACTATGTGTAAGCTTCATCACTTTATTTTAACACAATATACAGGTGCAGGCGCTCAGACATCTAGCACTTGACTCGATTATAATTTTAAAAGTTGTGACTACTCTCTCTCCAGGCGTGCACGTACATTGGTTAAGAGCACCGGGTACAACTCAAAGAAGCACGCACACGGCACATGTGCAACAGTATGGCCTCTCTTGTCTGTATGGATGGACGTATGTGTGTGTATAGCTTTTCCTTCTTTTTCAGAAACAGTGAGTTTGTGCCTACCGTATTAGGAGTTTGTGGAAGTCACAACTTCATTCCGTTCAACTATAGCCAGTGTGTATCGTACTTCCTGGAAAATGGACACTTACTCGATAGATTAATCTGATGCCTCACAATTCTAAGTTGAGACTACACATCCTTCCCATGCATCTTCCTTGAATTTATTGTGCCGAAACCGTGAATAGTACCCGGCCTGATTCCTAAGCATTGTTCCGTCATATTCTTGGAACTCTTCATTGTGTTTTCTTATCATACGTATGCACGCTTGGGTGCCGAGTATTGGATCAAGTGTATAACAAAATCATAAAGAATCACGGCAGGTTCTAGGGGAGGTCAGGTATTCGGACGTGTGAAGAAGAGGAGATTATATAGGAAGCAGAAATCCTTAAGAAGAGACGGTTGGTCTATAGTACATGTAAAACTTAATGTGCAATGTCTAAATGATGGGTACAACGTCAGAAAGAACTTACACTGAAGTGTGATTCGTCCCAAGCTCAGCTACTATGTGCGTCAGATTATGACTTATATATATATTTTTGGTTTGTATTTCATATTTCCGAAAGAAAGCTAGTGGAGCCTTGTGAGCAAAGTGCAATTCTGCCGCTGTGCTCATCCTTTGTCATACAAGCCTCCTTTGTTCATATAGGAAAACTCAATAGAAAAACATAATACTCCCTCCATTTAATTATACAAGGTCACAATGATAATTACACTTTACATTTATACAAGGCCACCAACAGAAATCAAAACAAAAGTTAACGATATTTCCTTCTACTAGCAACTTGTTTAATATTTGCTTGTATGTAGTCATAATGACACCCCATTCAGTTTTCTATTTCTTCCTTCACTAGTAGAAAAAGGGCCTATTGTCCCGGTTCGTAAGGGCCTTTTGTCCCGGTTTAGGAACCAGGACTAAAATGTCGTTACTAATGCCCTAGGCCTTTAGTCCCGGTTCTTACACGAACCGGGACAAATGGGTCTCCACGTGGCCGGTGCTGCGAGCCCAGGCAGGAGGCCCTTTAATCCCTGTTGGTGGCACCAACCGGGACCAATAGGCATCCACGCGTCAGCTGTTCAGGGGCTAGGGTTTTTATTTATTTTTTCTGAAACAGGGGTGGATTTGGGGGTTTTGTATGGTTAATTAAGGTGTTTCATATATTGTATTAGGTAGCTAATTAATTAATAGAGAGAAGTGTCCTCTCTTATAATACCACGCTTGGTCGACGCTACGTACTATACGTATAGAGAGGCCCTCGACACGCTAGCTAGTAAGAAAATGAAGGAAACCATTAAGTACAGAAGTTCGTCATGCATACCGAGAGAAGTGATCGACCTCTCCTTCTCCGAGAGATTGGTCTAACAACAAGTATCGTATTATCTATCCGACGCTACTGGTTACATACATATACAATATGTAAGATCTCTTACAATCCCCTAGCATTTGAACTCAAGTTCCACATGGTATTCTCCGGCTTTATTGATGACATGGTCAAGAAAGAATCCCACCAATTCCTCTTGAATTGCTTTCATGCGATCTTGTGGTAGGAGTTCATTCCGCATCTGCCACGTCTAATTTGAAGAAGGGGGTTAATACATATATATGAATGAAACTCAACAGAAATGATGGTGTAATAAAATGAAATTGTGAATATTATTGCTTACGCACTTCATATTGTCTTTTAGAGTAGCTCCGCTTATCTTTGCAAGTCGCGTTGTAGATGAACTCGCACACGTAGTATCCACAGTAATCATTCCCTTGTTCCTGCCACAAGCACTTTACGAGAAATAGAGGTCAATCAAACTGATAATGAAGCATTATAAATGGCATTGATGAAAGTAGCTAGAATCAACGGGAGATGCGCGCAACTAGCTAGCTAGTAGTACTTACTTTCGGGTATGTATATCGCAGCTCCTTCGGCAGTCCCGGAGCTTCTGCGATGAACTTTTTCCAAACCCTGCAAGACAAAGAAAATAATTATTACTTGAGATATCAGGAAATGAACAAAAAGTTGCCGATATGGTGCGATAATGATCGATTGAACTTACTTGTTGAGAATTTTAGTCATGTCCGCATAGGTCTCAGGATCTTTTCGTCTCGATTCCAAGACGGTTACTAGTCCCTACTCAAGCTTAATCTCCAGGAGAATATAGTGGAAGCTGCGCACGCATGCATAACTCATCAATTACATTACTATAACCTCGCTCGAGTAGTAAGGGAAACCGAATATGCACACGACAGTAACACTCACTCGAAGTTGTAAGGAAAGAGTATTAAATCTTTGTTTTGATTTATTATCAATGATTTGAGCAAGTTGGCCTCGGCACCTTTGGCGCTCTTTTTAACCTGAAATTCATCTATGAGATTTGTGTTAATGAACCCAATATCATACTTTTCTGCTTTTCTGCACTCGACGGTCTTCAATTTGCATAATATAGTAAGGATAATTATAAATACATGCAATGAAAGAGCTGAGCTATATATAGAGACTTAATGACAGAAGTAGTACTTACAGACAGTAGCAAGTGACCGTTAATTTATCGAGGGCCTTTTGATTGAAGAACTGGAAGAACTCCTCAAATGGAACATACAACAGATCAATTCCAACGAGGTCGTGCTCCTCTTTAACTCTCAGATACAAAGTATCCATCCCCCAGACTCTCTGCATGTTTTCATGTACCAATCATGGAATCTTCGCATCATCATGTCTTAGAGATTTTTCATCTTTGACGAGAGGCTTACCGTACTTGTATCTGTGTTCGTCCACCTCCAAGAAATCATAATGTACATCGTCGGGCAGGCAATCTCCAAGATTTTTATAACCGGGCACCATCCCCGGATCATTAGCGATGATGTCGCTAGACACATTGAGCGGGGGGCACGATTGGTTCGCTTGATCGCCGAGCTGGGCAATTTTTTCCCAGCTGCTCGTCGTTCTTTTAACCTTTGATCACTTCTAGTTCTTCCCGACCGCTCCGCTTCGATATATACCTTTTCAGTAACGCGCTCATAGTTGGTTTTCGGCGGAGACTTTGGTGGTTTTCTCAGGGCATCGATAGTGCGCTTTGCTTTCACCGGATCTACCTTCTCCTCCGGAGGTGGATGTCTCTTTGCTTTCACCCCTTCAAAGAAGTCCTTCACTTCTTTTTCCATGATCTTCTTGTTTTCTTCCACGGTCCTCTCGTACGGTAACTTCTCTAGAGGCTTGAGAGGTGGACCGTATCTGTATTGCCTCCCCGCCTCTGGCTATACTGCTAGAAGCTGGAGCATACGAAGCGGATGCGGCTGTCTTGTTTCGTGCTTGCTTACGAGGCGGAGGAGAAGGACTACGACGCGCCAGAGCAGACGGGGTGGCGACGGGTCTCTTCGGCCCTTGCTGGCGAGGCGCAGAAGGAGGAGACTGGTGGCTGCTCGGGCGCGCCGGCGCAGGCGGAGAAGGAGGCGGAGTGCCGCCACGCGCCGGAGAAGGAGGCTGAGTGCCCTGATCACTTGCCGGAGGAGGAGGCGGTGGAGGAGGCGGAGTGCCCTGACTCGCCGGAGGAGGAGGAGGAAGCGGAGGCGTCCAGTTCGGAAGGTTGATGAGCTCCTTCCGCCATAGGCATGGAGTCTTCAGATAAGAACCCAGCCGAGTCTCCCCGTCACCCGTAGGGTGGTCAAGCTGTAGTTCCTCAAATCCTTTTGTGATTTCATCCACCATCACCCTAGCATATCCTACTGGAATCGGCCGGTAGTGAAAAGTTGCGCCAGGTTCTAGAGGTGCAACAAAGCCAACAGCCGCCTTGACTTTCAATTCCATCCACTTCATCATAAGGTGGTAATGCTGAGACTCCGTGATAGCATCCACGGGGTAGCTAGCAGGAGCTGTGAAGACAGGCTCCTGAAGCAGCTCCGTGGAAGCCACGCTGCTTCTTCGCTGAGATGGCGGGGTAGCTTCGGGTGTAGCTTCGGCAGGTCGCGTGCTGCGAACTGCGTCTCGTTCCTCTAGCGCTTGTACCCTTGCGTGCAGCGCCTGTAGTTGGGTCAACTCCTTTTTCTTCTTCCTCTCCCGGCGTTTGTAACTGCCTGCGTCGGGAAATCCAGCCTTCCACGAAAGGGAGCATGGCGTGCCTCGTGTCCGTCCGGGGTGCTCAGGATTCCTAAGGGCCTCTGTGAGCTCGTCGTTCTCTCTGTCCGGAACGAACGTCCCTTGCTGCGCTTTTTCGATATACTCCTGAAGCTTCTCGATGGGTGTGTTCAGCTGCTCGTTGGTCCAAACGCACTTCCCTGTTACAGGGTCCAATTTTCCCCCAACCCCGAAGAACCAAGTCCTGCAACGGTCTGGCCAGCGTCGCATCTCTGGTTCGATCCCTTTATCAATGAGGTCATTCTCAGCCTTGTCCCACAACGGCCGGGCTTTCAGGTAGCCACCTGACCCCGTGCGATGGTGATGCTTCTTCTTTGCAGCATTTTCCTTGTTTGTCGCTGACATCTTCTCTGCTCTCTCAAATTTCTTTTTGGTGATAAATGCGGGACACTGATCTTTGATCTTCTCAAATCGGCCGATGAATTCTGGAGTCTTGTCTTGGTCGACAAACGATGATTTCAGCTCATTCTTCCACCTCCTGAATAGCTCAGCCATCTTCTTAAGAGCATAAGCCTTGATCATTGGCTTTTTAACTGGATTCTCCGGATCCTCCTCTGGCGGGAAGGTGAAATTTTCCTGCAGCGCGGTCCAAATATCAGCTTTCTGCCTATCGCTGACATAAGACACCTGAGAGTCTTTGTCCTTAGGCTTCAACCATTGCTCGATGCTGACCGGGATCATGTCCCTAGCTAACTAGAACCCCACACTGAGCATTAAATTTTTGCTTGGTCTGGAGGGGTTCAATCGGTTGGCCAGCGCGATCAATTTCGATGATCGTGTACCTTTCATCCGCGCGCAACTTTCTCTTCGGGCCTCATCTCGTTACCGAAGTGGTGCTTGATCCGGAGGGCTAGAAAAGAAGAAAAAGAAGAGAGTTAATATGTGTAGATACCAAAAACAATTAATGCATCAATTAGCTATAGTCAGCACATGCTTAATTAATTAATATATATACCTGGCCGGACTCCGTTCGGTCACCGGAGCCGTCATCACGGTGTCCTTCCTCCTCCATTCGGTCACCGGAGCCGTCATCACAGTGTCCTTCCTCCTCCATTGTTTGATCATCGTCGTAGCCTGCTTCTTCATCCTGTCTTTCCAGACCATGGGTGCATGTGTCTTGAGAAATGACAAGACGACATCACTTCCGTGTGCGATTATCTCCCCAACACCGCTTCTTTTGCTTCGTCTCGGGGTGCGGATCCATAGTTTCTGCAAATATTAACAACATGGCAATTATTATTCAAACATGACAGATGGATATATTAGTGGCAAACGTAGAACTAGCTAGCTAAGCACAATAAGGAATCATATTAGTGGCCTGGCCTCGACGCTTCTCTAGGGTTTGGGGTGGCCTCGGCAACGCTTCAAGGGTTTGGGGTGGCGTCAACAACGCTTCAAGGGTTCGGGGTGGCCTCGACGACAACGCTCTTTTAACTTGGTAAATTTGGGTGGCCTCAAGAGAGTTTGTCGATCAGGTAGGGGCGCGGCGGGAGGGAGTAGCAGCCGACATCGTTTTTTTCTAGGGTTTGGGTGTCCTCGAGAGTTTTGGTCGAGCGAGAGGGCCGGGGGGTGCTCCGGACGTGCCCCCTCACTTTAACAAAGAACTACCTTAAAAAACACTTGCTTCGCCGCGGGTGCTCGATCGGTGCGACGTGGACTCGGTGGAAACACTTTATGAAAATGTGGTGGTGGCCGGGCCAGGCGGTTTTCTTTTCCTTCTTCATTTTTTCCTTTGTTTTTTCTTATATGTTTGTTTTCGTTTTCATTCTACATTTTTGTACATATGAAAAAAATAAAGTTTCTATACAAAAGTGCACAATTTTTATGAACAAATTACAACATGTAAATTAACTATACATCTAAATAAATATAACTATACATCTGAAATTTTCCTAATCTTAAAACTAAACTAAACATAAACTAAAATAATCTAAAAAACATCTAAAACATCTAAAAATAGCATCTAAAAACATCTAAAAACATCTAAAAATCTAATAGCTAGCACGGCGCAGGGGCGCAGGGGCACGGCGGAGGGGCCGGCGCCGGCGCCGGCGCCGGCGGGGCAGGGCAGGGGCGCGGGACAGGGGAGGGGCGCGGGAGCAGGCTGGTGCTCAGAGGGGGCGGCGGCGCACGGTGGGCGGCGCGTCGGGGCCTGCAAGGGCGCGAGGGTCGACGCCGTCGTCGGGGCAGAGGGCGTCAGCCGCGGCGACGTTGAGCAGCCTGACGGCGTCGGTGGCGGTGGCGACGGCGACGTCGAGCAGCCTGACGGCGTCGGTGGCGGCGGCGACGGCAAGGTGGAGCAGGGGCGTCGGGCGGCGACGGCGAGGAGGAGCAGGGGCGTCGGGGGAAGAAGTGATGGATTTGGTCGAAACTGCTAAGTGTTTTCTTATATACCCAAGGCATTGGCACCGGTTCATGGCAGCAACCGGGACCAATGCCCCCTTTAGTCCCGGTTGGTGCCATCAACCGGGACCAAATTAAGGTCTCTTTTCAGCAGCCCAAAGGGCGGGAAGCAGAGGCCTTTGGTCCCGGTTGGTGGCACCAACCGGGACTAAACGGGGGGCATTGGTCCCGGTTGGTGCCACGAACCGGCACCAATGCACCCCTTTAGTCCCGGTTGGTGCCACCAACCGGGACCAAAGGCCTTCCACAGCGGGGTGGTGGTGGGAGTTTAGTCCCACCTCGCTAGTTGAGTGGGGCGCGCAGTGGTTTATAAGCCCCACTGCCGCACCCTTCTCGAGCTCCTCTCCATTGCAGGCTTACGGGCCTAATTATGACTGCTATGCCTGATGGGCCTACTGGGCCTTCTGCGGGCCTGAATACTGGCCCATGGATGGGTTTCTAATTGTATTCAGGCCGTGGTGCCCAGTAGGTGGCAATTTTTTTATTTTTTCCCAGTTTTTTCGTTTTCTTTTTTGCTTTATTTTTTTGTTTTGTTTCTACTTACAACAAAATACTTATTTATTTTATTTTATTTTGTTTATAATTACTTATTTATTTTATTTTATGATAATTCTTTTTGCTATTAAAGTTTCTAACAAAAAAAGCTCTTTATGAAGATTCTTTTTGCTTTTAATGATTTTGAAGAGAAAATACTTTGATAATTTTAGATGCATCAATTTTTTATAATTTTAGTTTCATAAATTTTAGAGGTTGCTTATAATGTTTTGAACAAAAAATACTTTGATAATTTTAGTTTCATAAATTTTATTTATGTTACTAAAGTTTATTTTATTTTTTATTTTGTTTCTACTTATATATTTTATTAAAGTTTATATTATTTTGTTTCAAATTACTTATTTATTTTATTTTATGATAATTCTTTTTACTATTAAATTTTCATGCATTTACTGATTTTTTCAGCTATAAGACCCTGAAATTGAAAAGCATTTCAAATGAACTCTGAAAAGGTTAAAAGTTGGCATGGTATCATCATTTCACCCACATAGCATGTGCAAGAAAGTAGAGAGTGTTACGGCAAAAACTGGATGCACTTCGTGTACAAAACGGACAATCTCTTTCGAAGTATCGGGTTTCATACAGAAACTCGTCTGTTACAAAGGGATTTCATTTTTTTGAACTTATTTGAACTCCATAGTTTTTCGGTTTCAAAATTCACCATTCAAAGCCACATCATCAATTTTCAACCCTTTCTGACTTAATTTGTTATTTTTCATGCATTTACTGATTTTTTTTCAGCTATAAGACCCTGAAATTGAAAAGCACTACAAATGAACTCTGGAAAGGTTGAAAGTTGGCATGGTATCATCATTTCACCCACATAGCATATGCAAGAAAGTAGAGAGGCTTACGGCAAAAACTGGATGCACTTCGTGTACAAGACGGGCAATCTCTTTCGAAGTATCATGGTTTCATACGGAAACTCGTCTGTTACAAAGGGATTTCATTTTTTTGAACTTATTTGAACTCCATAGTTTTTCTGTGTTTAAAATGCACCATTCAAAGCCACATCATCAATTTTCAACCCTTTCTGACTTCATTTGTTATTTTTCATGCATTTACTGATTTTTTCAACTATAAGACCCTGAAATTGAAAAGCACTACAAATAAACTCTGAAAAAGTTGAAAGTTGGCATGGTATCATCATTTCACCCACATAGCATGTGCAAGAAAGTAGAGAGGCTTATGGCAAAAACTGGATGCACTTCGTGTACAAAACGGACAATCTCTTTCGAAGTATCAGGGTTTCATACGGAAACTCGTCTGTTACAAAGGGATTTCATTTTTTTGAATTTATTTGAACTCCATAGTTTTTCTGTGTTCAAAATGCACCATTCAAAGCCACATCAACAATTTTCAACCCTTTCTGACTTCATTTGTTATTTTTCAATCATTTACTGATTTTTTCCAGCTACAAGACCCTGAAATTGAAAAGCACTACAAATGAACATGGATAGATAAGTGAACAAATTAATAGTAGTTCATCATCACATTAAAACCAAAGTACATACATAGTTCAAATTGAACAACATATAGCTCTCCAGAGCATCTAATTAAACCATACATTGAAACTATGTAAAACCTTTCAATGCAACAACAAATGCGATCATAATCACAACTAAGGTAACAATTGATCCAACGGCATAATGATACCAAGACTCGGTATGAATGACATATTTTCTAATCTTTCTAAG
Organism: Aegilops tauschii subsp. strangulata; assembly: GCF_002575655.3. NCBI lineage: Eukaryota > Viridiplantae > Streptophyta > Magnoliopsida > Poales > Poaceae > Aegilops > Aegilops tauschii. Next base: position 497,177,953 of record NC_053039.3, read on the forward strand.
CTTCAACCGCATTGCATCCATCTTGATCTTGTGATCATCGACGACATCCGCAACATGCAACTCCAATATCATCTTCTCCTCCTCAATTTTTTTATTTTTTTTCTTCAAGTAATTGTTTTCTTCTTCAACTAAATTTAACCTCTCGACAATAGGGTCGGTTGGAATTTCCGGTTCAACCACCACCTACATAAATAAAATCTATGTCACGTTGGTCGGCATAATTGTCATAAACAATAAATGAACCAAATAGTTATAAAAAGATAATATATACCACATCCGAATCATAGACAGGACGAGGGCCGACGGGGGCGGATACCAGAACCATCGCACTATATAATAACAAGGAATAATAAAAGTCAGAAAATTAGACAAGTATCTATCTCAAGTAAGATTTTTTTTCAGAAAGAAGATAAGAACAAGAGGCTCACCACGGTGGTGCCGACGACGAGATCGGCGCGGGCGATCGACGGCGGTGAAGACGGGGACGGGACGTGACGGGCCGCTAAACCTAGAAAAATCTCGGGGGAAATGGAGCTCGGTGGTCGAGTTTCGAGAGAAGAAATATTAACTAGTGTGGCTCGGACATTTCATCGAACACCTCATGTGCATAGGAGGTGAGCTAGAGCACCCAAATGCCCTCCCCTCGCTGGCCAGCAAAAAACAGAGCAGTGTGGAGTGCTCTGCTCGCCGGGGATGGGCTATATATAGGCAAATCATTTGTCCCGGTTCGTGGCTGGAACCGGGACCAATGGATGTGGGCCAGGAGCGAGGCCCATTGGTCCCGGTTCGTGCCTAGAATCGGGACAAATGGGTCCAGACGAACCAGGACCAAAGCCCACGAGGCCCCGGCCGGCCACCTGGGCTCACGAACCGGGACGAATGCACCCATTGGTCCCGGTTCGTATAAGAACCGGGACTAATGGGCTGGCCAGGCCCGAACGAAAGCCCCTTTTTCTACTAGTGCTTGCATGCACGCGGCATATTAATGATCCCAATAAACGAAAATAAAAGTCAGTTTATAAAGCAAGACATTAAATTTTATCTTGCTACATGTAATATGAGTTTGTAACCTTGTATATAAAAATGGAGGGAGTAGGAGATCTTCAGTTCGTCACACCACTCATTCATCCGGCTCAAAGGATTGGAGCAAAAAAAATTGTGGTAATTTTTTTTCAAATGAAAACTCAAGAATTTACCATCCCCACTAAACTAATTTTAGAATTACGACAAAAAATTTACAAGAACAAGATCTTAGTGTCATACTAACATCCAAATTATGGATCTAAACGACGCATCGTTTAAGCCCACTAATCGGTCTAACTGTTCAAGAAAGTTTCCTTTTCCTGAGAAAATGAACTATCGAGCTAACAAAAAAATTAAACAGGGTTTCTGGCGCCATTTATATCCCTAATCGTAATTATATTTTTATGTAGATTTACTTTAATACGACTGTATTTTCTCTATTCATCTGAACTAAACATGTAAATTTACAAAAAAGGTGTTTCCTTAATACTCTATTTTGCTTCTGCATTTCTATGATATTCTGGTGTTCTGCATATTCCTAGGTTTCAAAGGCTTGCGAACCAAGGAAGCCCTAAAACTCAACTGTATGATCAAAGAGGTAAAGAAAATCACATGCATCCATATCCAGCGTCGTAGTTAAGTTGCCCGCAAAAAAAAAGCGTCGTAGTTAAGTTAAGATATTTGGGCCATCTAGCATGTCAAGCTAATTCTCTTATTTGTTCATTTTCATGCTAGGTCAAAAGAAGATCGAGTCATTTATCTTACTTCCCCCATAATTGCAGATACTCTAAACTTGAAAACAATGTATCTCTTTTGCAACCAAGTCTAAGACATTTTGTTTTTACCCCGCCAAAAAAAGACATTTTGTTTTTCTTGCATAAGATATGCTAGCTTTCACAAAATAGAGTTTCTCAACTGCATGGAAGGATATCGTGTATAAAACACCTTCCTTCTTGAGGATTGACAAGTTTTACGCTCCTAATTTCATTACCTTGAAGCCAATTCAGCCATGTACTTTCCGTGTAGCCTTGTAGTTTTTTTTGGGAGATTTTCACCTCTTGTAAATAGGGACAACACTCTATTTTTTGGATGTGTCTAAGACACATCTAGATATGACATAACTATGTCACATCTAAGTTGATTTCATCACCTGTTTTGTGGTTCGAATACTTGTTTTCTTGTTTGTTTGTTTGTTTCGTTTCTTGAGGTTGTCCGTCTCGATCGACCAGTGGCCACGTAGGTAGACAAGCACGGGGTCCGCGCACGTATGCTGCATCGTCTGCTCGTCCCAGTCACCCACAAACCTAATAAAGCTGCATTTAGTTTAGTACCACTGTTAGACGCATGCTTAAGCGGCAATGTATACTAGCAACGTCGGCATACGGTACGTGCTTCCAAATTAATTAAGTAGGTAGCATAATGCATGGATTTGTAGGTCGGTCCATTGCACGGTGTTGCAGGGTTGCCGCGTCTTCTTTTCAGAGTATCAACACAAATTGGGCTGGTCAGATTATAGCTTCATGTTGACTGGTTGACATATAGTCATGTTTGGCATTCAGAACCAGCTGAACATTTTTATAAAATATGATGAATATTTTTAATTACATGGTGAAGTTTTATATACATGAACATTTTTCAAAAATATGAAGAATTTTTTTTCATAACGTGGTGAACAATTTCAAACAAGGTGAATTTTATAGAAAGACACACACCTGGGGCCGCTTGACAAAAAGAAACACACACACACCTCCCTTAGTTGCGAGTCGGTTATCGACATGCAACTGGGCACCCTCCTCACACACACACACACACACACACACACACATCCTGAGTTGTGAGTCGATGGGTAGCTTGCAACAGGGGGCCACGACAAAACACACACACACACACACGCAGCCCCCTAGTTGTAAGTTGATGGTCAACTTGCAACTAGGGGTCCTCAACAAACACAGCCCCCCTAGTTGCGAGTTGATGGGCGGCTTGCAACTAGGGGCCACGACAAAACACACACACACACACACACACCCTAGTTGCAACTTGATGGTCAACTTGCAACTGGGGGTCCTCAAGAAACACGCCCCCCCCTAATTGCGAGTCGATGGTTGACATGCAACCGGGGAACCTTGACAAAAAGAAACACACACCCCTAGTTGCGAGTCGATGGTAGACATGCAACTGGGCACCCTCGACACACACACACACTAACACATCCTTAGTTGTGAGTCGATGGGTAGCTTGCAATAGGGGGCCACGACAAAACACACACACACACACCCCCAGTTGCGAGTCGATGGTCAACTTGCAACTGGGGGTCCTCAAAAAACACACAACCCCTAGTTGTGAGTCGATAGTTGACATGCAACTGAGGGCGCTTGACAAAAAGACACACACACACATACACACACACACACACACCCTAATTGCGAGTCGATGGTTGACATGCAACTAGGCACCCTTGACAAACACACACATCCTTAGTTGCGAGTCGATGGGCAGCTTGCAACTGGGGGCCATGGAAAAACACACACACATCCCCTAGTTGCGAGTCGATGGTCAACTTGCAACTGGGGGTCCTCAACAAACACACACACCCTAGTTGCAAGTTGATGGTTGACATGCAACTAGGGACCCTTGACAACAAGACACACACACACATGCTTAGTTGCGAGTCGATGGGCGGCTTGTAACTCGGGGCCACGACAAAACACACACACGCACCCCCTAGTTGCGTGTCGATGCTTAACTTGCAACTCGGGGTCCTCAACAAACACATAACCCCTAGTTTCGAGTCGATGGTTGACATGCAACTGGAGACGCTTGACAAAAAGACAACACACACGCACGCGCGCGCGCACACACACACACACCTCCCCTAATTGCGAGTCGATTATCGACATGCAACTGGGCACCCTCGACAAACACACACACACACACACACAAATCCTGAGTTGCGAGTCGATGGGCGGCTTGCAACTGGGGGCCACGATAAAACACACACACACGCACCCCCTAGTTGCAAGTTGATGGTCAACTTGCAACTGGGGGTCCTCAACAAACACAGCCCCCTAGCTGCGAGTCGATGGGCTGCTTGCAACTGGGGGCCACGACAAAACACACACACACCCCTAGTTGCAAGTTGATGGTCAACTTGCAACTGTGGGTCCTCAACAAACACACCCCCCCCCCCTCTAGTTGCGAGCTGATGGTTGACATGCAACTGCGGACCCTTGACAAAAACAAACACACACACCCCTAGTTGCGAGTCGATGGTAGACATGCAACTGGGCACCCTCGACACACACACACACACATCCTGAGTTGCGAGTCGATGGGCGGCTTGCAACTGGGGGGCACGACAAAACACACACACGCACCCCTAGTTGTAAGTTGATGGTCAACTTGCAACTGTGGGTCCTCAACAAACACACCCCCCCCCCCCTCTAGTTGCGAGCTGATGGTTGACATGCAACTGGGGACCCTTGACAAAAAGAAACACACACACCCCGTAGTTGCGAGTCGATGGTAGTCATGCAACTGGGCACCCTCGACACACACACACATCCTGAGTTGCGAGTCGATGGGCGGCTTGCAACTGGGGGCCACGACAAAACACACACACACGCACCACCTAGTTGCAAGTTGATGGTCAACTTGCAACTGGGGGTCCTCAACAAACATAGCCCCCCTAGCTGCGAGTCCATGGGCGGCTTGCAACTGGGGTCCACGACAAAACACACACACGCACACACCCCCTAGTTGCAAGTTGATGGTCAACTTGCAACTGTGGGTCCTCAACAAACACACCCCCCTCTAGTTGCGAGTTGATGGTTGACATGCAACGAGGGACCCTTGACAAAAAGAAACACACACACCCACAAGTTGCGAGTCGATGGTAGACATGCAACTGGGCACCCTCGACACACACACACACACACACTAGTTGCGAGTCGATGGTCAACTTGCAACTGGGGGTCCTCAACAAACACACACACCCTATTTGCGAGTTGATGGTTGACATGCAACTGGGGACCCTTGACAACAAGACACCCACACACCCCTAGTTCTGAGTCGGTTATCGACATGCAACTGGGCACCCTCGACACACACACACACGCACACATCCTTAGTTGCGAGTCGATGGCCGGCTTGTAACTAGGGGCCACGACAAAACACACACACACACACACACCCTAGTTGTGTGTCGATGCTTAACTTGCAACTCGGGGTCCTCAACAAACACATAACCCCTAGTTTCGAGTCGATGGTTGACATGCAACTGGGGACACTTGACAAAAAGACAACACACACACACACACCTCCCCTAGTTGCGAGTCGATTATCGACATTCAACTGGGCACCCTCGACAAACACACACACACACACACACATCCTTAATTGCGAGTCGATGGTCGACTTGCAACTGCGGCCACGACAAGACGCATGCACACACACATAAACAACCCTTGTTACGAGCTGATAGTCAACTTGCAACTGGGGGTCCTCAACAAACACACACCCCCTAGTTGCGAGTCGATGGGCTTCATGCAACTACGGGCCCTCGACACACACACCCTTGTTATGAGCTGATAGTCAACTTGCAACTGGGGGTCCTCAACAAACAAACACCCCCAACTGTGTGCTGGGGCACGGTTGCAAGTCGATGGTTGAGTTGCAACTGAGGCAAACTACAAGAAAACAAAACGAAAAATAACCTAGTTGCGAGTCAAGAGTCAATGGTTGACTTGCAACTGGGGCAACTACCAAACTACGAGACATCCCAGTTGCGAGTCGATGGTTGACTTGCAACTGGGGCATGGTTGTGAGTCAATGGTTGAGTTGCAGCTGAGGCAAACTACAAAAAAGGAAAAATAACCTAGTTGCAAGTTAAGTCAATGGTTGACTTGCAACTGGGGCAACTATAAAACTACAACACATTTCAGTTGAGAGTCGATGGTTGACTTGCAGCTGGGGCACGATTATGAGTCGATGGTTGAGTTGCAACTGAGGCGAACTACAAGAAAACAAAAAATAACCTAGTTGTGAGTCAATGGTTGACTTGCTACCGCCCCCACCCTCCTAGTTGCAAGCCAAAGGTTGACTTGCAACTGACGCAACTACAAAAAACCTAGTTGCGAGTCGATAGTGGACTCACAACTGGGCCTGCTAGTTGCAAGTCGATGGTTGACGTGCAACTAGGGCGCCTTCAAACTATGAAAAAGTCGCCCCTAGTTGCAAGTCGAGGGTTGACTTGCAACTAAGCCGGCTACAAACTATGACCTGACTTTAGTTGTGACACGAAGGTGGACATGCAACTGGAATACTTGCAAAAAATGCCCCAGTTGCGAGTTGAGGGTTGACTGGACACCAGGGGACAATTTTGACTTGATGATTGATTTGCAACTGGGACAAACTACAACTTTGAAAGGAAAAAAACTATTCGTGAATCGAGGATGGATTTGTAAAACTGGGCAACTGAAACTACAAAAAATCCGATTGCTAGATGGCTACTTGCAAATGAGGTGACTACAAACTACAAAAAAAAGGCCAAATTCCGGAATCGAGGGGTTTACACTTGCATAGACAGTAGAAATTTGACATGAAAAAAGTGCATCAAACAAAAAAGGTAAAGGAAAAAAATCGGCTAATAACAAAAAAGGACACTGATGACATGGACAAAATAATACAAACGTAAAAATGATTAAAAAAGGAAATGGTGAAATATATCTAGACAATTTTTTCTGAAAAATGACATGAACATGAGCGATTGCAATATCAAAAAAATAAAAAACTCACAATCATTGGCCATTGTGCAAACTTCCTTCACTTCCGTATGTGCAAGACTAAGCCTGTGACGACGTGAGCGAGGCTACCAGCTCGATCTCATAACGTCGCCCAAAACAAAAGCCCAACACTTAGAGCTCAAAACAAACAAAGGCCGGCCCAAAAAAAAAAACAGGAACCAGCCCGCTCCGATGTAACAACGCGACACCCACGATCACGAGTCGAGCGGATCGCTCGTGCACGAAATTAAAGACACGGAGATCCGATGGTTAAACACTTAGATGTGAGATCACTACAAAACATCTAGATGTGAGTTAGCCATTCCGCTATTTTTTATCCCTTCCCTATCTTAATATCTTAAAGAAATCGGCAGAACGCCTGCCTTGCATTGTCAAAACAACCTCACATTGATGCATAAATTTGGTGCACTATTACTCATAGTAAACAGTTTAATTCTAGCTTTTGGAAAGGAGAACATGGTACTTTGTACACCAGCACATCTTCATCAAGGTTGTTGGGACTCGTTCCTTTGGCATGTGCATACTTAAACGCGAACCTTGTTGATCAAAGTGTTAGGCTGCTGCAGCAGATCAGACTAGGGATGGCACCCGTAGGGTATGGGTACGGGTGGAGCTACCCCATACCCTTACCCGTCCGCCCTGAGTTTACCCATCACCCATACCCATACCCGTCAAGGGTACAATTTTTTCCCATGCCCGTCACCCGACAGGGTATATGGGTACCCGCGGGTAAAAATACCCGCGTTTACAACACATCAATTGAATAGAAAATAGTTGTAAAAAGCAACATATAATCATAAATTATTAATAGCAACAAATTTTAAACAACAATATACAACAACATATTGTAACAACAACATATTCTCATAAACAAAAATACTTGCCTATAAAGTGACATATAAAAATGTTAAACAACAACACATAATCATAAATAACAACACATATGCATACACTTTAAGTTCATGAAATCATGATAAATTATATAGATAATTTGAATACACATTAGAGTTTTTACCTAGCGTGATTAGGAGGGTAAATGAATACATTGGGATATTAACAGACATGGGTACGCGGGCATGGGTTATACGATCCCATACCCGTACCCTCTCTACCCGATGGGTATGATATTTTCCCATTTAAGTACCCATGGGTACTTTTTTGTCCCATACCCTTATCCTAATAGGGTTTTTACCCACAGGGTACGCGGGTAATGGGTACCCATTGCCATCCCTAGATCAGAGGCCAGCCCGAGCCAACACGATGCCCTAGGAGCAACTTCAGAGCAAACAATCTCTCCTAACAACCAAGCAAACCCCAGGTGCCAAATCTTGGTGAAATACACTTATTTCATTCAGTATCTTAATTTTCTTCCCTGCTCACTGTTAATGGATACGGTTGTTTAGTGTACTCTCTCTCTCTCTCAAACATGTGGTGTTAAGATGAGAACTAAGGGTGTTAATTAAGTCATACATTTTCTGTGGTACGCATCCTGTAAATAAACGGCCACCCCCACATATCAATAAATACTACGCAGCTTTCCCTGTTGGAGATTAAGAACGCTTCAATCTTTCACATGGTATATAGAGCCAACCTCTTCCCTGTCATCTAGCTACATAAACTCCATAGAGAAACTGCTGAGCAAATAGGCAATTTTTTGACTAAATTAATCCAAAAATAAATCATGAACATGACATAAACAGTGCTAAATACATACTGATATTTGACCATATTAGCGCGTACTAGACAGATAGTAGAAACATCTATGCAGATCACTGGTACGGCTAAAGCAGTAATGAATAGAAGAGGGATAAACGAGTTATACCCTCCGATCGGCCATGCAGAGGACGCGGCGGCAGCGTCCTCGGTGGCCTTCTTCTCGGCTTCAAACTTCTCAGCGGCGGCACAGTCAGCTTCCGTGGGGTTGGCGGACATGGTGACGATGAAGGCGATGCAGCGGGCGTGGACGAACAACAGCGAGCAGTCGCTTAGAAGACGCTCCCCAAAAACCTAATCGCCCCTCTCCCGTACAGGATCTGGAGAGGCGGGGTTTCAGAGGCTTGCTCTCCCATCAACCGTGTACGCGGCGGATGGGATGGGATCACCGGTAGCGGCCACAGCAGCAGCAGCATCAGAAGGAACGACAGAGGGCGTGGAGGTACATGCATCTTGTTGCAGCGGCTAGGGCTGGTAGCCGCCTCCTATATATAGGCGCGACCGCATGGGAGGTGTGGGTTGAACCCATGTCTGAGTCGTTAATAGCCCACGATCCGACGTCTTAGATCATGGCCCCATCTATCAAAGATTCTCCATTCCTGACCGGCAAAAATAAGCCCATAGGTGTGAGCTCCACTCGGCTCATTCCCATAACCTGCGGCGCGTCGTGACGAAGCATGGTGAGGTGGGCGGTGGAGGAGGAGCGCGCGGGCCCTTAGAGATTGGGACTAAACTGCCCACCACTTCCATAGTCATTTAACCCACATGGGCCCTTAGAGATTTTCCTGAAATTGTTAGAGCATCTCTAGTAGACCCCGTATAATGCCCTGACCCGTAAAATAACCGCTAAAATATGGGTCCACGCAAAAAAAGCTGCCCGATCAGACCCCGCAAATATTTTTGCGGGGCGCCCCCACCCCAACACGCGAAAACGCAGGTTCTCCCCCTCGACCCGCCGGTGCCCTGTATATAGCGGGAGCGATTGGCGGGGGGGCATTTTAGCCTGCGCATTTCCCCACCCACCGCCGCAGGGCCCCCGCCTACGATTCCGGCCATACCAGCCATCGGATGACGCCAGCGGGCCGCCACACGCCCGAATTGTGCTCCACCACTTCCTCCTGCCTCGGCCGGCCGGAAAGTTGCAGAACGGCGGTTGTTTGTCGCGGCCGCCGGATTTGGCGTTTTCGGCCACCGGTGGCTGCGCCAAGCCATGGATTGGTCGGGGAGCACCCCGCACAGCCTCGACAAAACCCCAGCGCCGCATGCAGGTACTGGTTCATCCTCTAGCCGCCGTCACCAGTTTGCCGGCAAGGACTCGGCCGGCCGTCGCCCGGGCTCGGCGCTCGCACAGCGGCTCGCCGGTTCCCCGATGCCACTCCTACAGAGCAACGACTGCACACAGACAGTGTTGCGGCTAACATCTAGCATGCCGCAACACCCCAGATGGGATTCTTCAAATGCGAAAACGACGGGGTATGTTCTTGTTTTCATTCGGCTTTGTCAACCTATTCGGTTCAGTTTCGGTACTTATTGAGATGGTCATGTGTGTAGGAAGTTGGATGCTCATTTTGGTATTGGGAAGAAGAATACATCGATATATTGATAGGCGCTACAAGAAATTTGTCAATTTGTCACCATCACTATTGGTTACTGAAAGGTCATTGTTTTTCATTTGCGACCTTTTTTTGACCAAAAATAGATGGTCAAAAGCTGACAGTCGTAAACTAAAATAAGAGAAGGTCGTGGAAGGTCACGACCAAAACAAAAGGTCGTTGATCCTATGACCTTCTGTTTTGGTCGCTAGCTCTCTGCCCAGGCCACGTCGGATCCGACGTGGCAAGCTGATGTGGCAAAATTGCGACCAAATGAAAAGGTCATTGACAAGATTCAGCCCGGTCCGATTCGGTGTTTTACATGGGCCGAGCCCAATAATTCAGCCCATTTATTGTTTTTTCTTTCAATTTTGGTCAGCTACATGGGTCTGGCCCAACAATTCAGCCTTTTATTTATTTCTGGGCCATGGCCTTTTAACATTGTTTGGGCTATTATATTTTGGAGCTGGTCCACTTGTCATCATCTCACACATTGGGCCCACTTGACAAAATTTTCAAAAGTGCTCAAATTATTTTCATAAATGGGTCCCACAAGTCAGGTTTCCATTCCACACATTTTCAAATCACATACATAATCAATATTTCAAACAGAACATTACAAATGTAGTTCATCAACTAACGCTAAGTCTACTACAATCTGTACATAGTCTATAACAACCCAAATATGCCTACAATTACAATATAACAACATTTACAGTCTATTACAGTCAAACAAAAGAGACGACTCTTTGCTGAGTAGGGCTATCTGGCTTCGAACTTCAAATTTCGTAGACCTCCTGTTCATCAATTGCGAGCACCATGCACCTTGGTTGGACATGAAGCGCTTGTCCTCCGTTGCACCATGCACCTTTGATGAAAGACGGCTGATCGCTAAAACCTGTGAATATCGGAAAAGAGCTATTCAGTACAAAAAGTAAATCACGACAATATGTCAGCAGTAATAAATACAAAATCTGAACAAAAAGAACTACTCCTAGTTAGAATTATTTTTGTTTTGGTAAGGTATAAGAGCAGCAGGTAAAGATAACATGAACAGATTGTTTGATCAGATAAGCTATATGATTGTATCAACACGTGTAATGCATGGTACAGGTCAAATCCATGATATGAAACATAGATAAACCAGTAGTCTAAGATTAAAAATTCTGTAGTCTAAATTAGTAGCAGTTTAACAGTCTGTAGTCTAAGTTTCCAAGCTTGTCTACCAAAGAAATTGTATCAACTTAACAATTAGTCATGCATAAGTGTTTGACATAAAAAAACATACAGAAGTGCAGACTCGAGATTGACAATTAGGATGCATGCTCTAAACATACAGAAGTTCTACAGAGCAGCAGCAATGGCATCATAGTTGAGTTGCCAGACCAAAACAAAGCCATGTATGTATGTATGTATGTATGTATGTATGTATGTATGTATGTATGTATGTATGTATGTAACAAAATCAGCCAAACTGAATATGCATCATCAGCTGATTAAAAACAGTGGATAATACTATAGTTCATCAACTGATATGGGCAGCTAGCCAAGTTTCCCGATGGGAAGAGCTCACAAGAGCAGACAAAGAAATGGATAAATGCATGTGTTTCTGAAACTACCTGAGACTTAGAAGCACATTCACTTTAGAGACTCATCTTTTCAAGCATTCAATCAAATGGCCTTATAATACCAGACAAAGAGGAGTTGCAATGGTATGCACTTATCACATCTATAGGAACCATGCTTAAAATCCACACATACATATACATATCCCAATAGAACAGAGCTAGCAAGCAAACTAGCAGCCATGCACTTGATAACCTGCCCTGCACACTCTTACTACCTAAAATAACTTGCATTCCACAAGAACGGCAGATGTACAATGTTTAAATTGGATATATAATTTTACTTTTTCTCGGAAGCATGCTTGGAACCCACATGTTACATATCTATGCATATATCCCCATACAACAACAGAACCAATACAGCAACTAAGCCTATAATTTTTTTGCTCCCAGCCAGCATCATGAATTTTCTCAGCTAGTACAACCTACCAAGCTGGTCACTGCCTCAGCCATAGTACTGGAGTAGAAAATACAGAAGCAATTTTCAGCTGACAGTACACCATGGTGCAGCCAAATGAACAGCGGCAGCATATGAATATTCGCAACTAGAGGAAGAGATAGGGGCGCAGGGGAGGGAGGGCGGATGGGGATTTGGGGATTACCGAGCCCTGGATCTCCTCCCGGACAATGAAGAAGGGGTCCTGCGCGGAGCTCATGGCGGACGCCGGAGGTTGGTGAGGTCGGCGAGGGGCAGCAGCAGCCTCCAAGGACGCAGCCCCAGCAGCAGCACCTCGTCGGCTCCTCCGGCTCCGGCTCTGGCGATTGCCCCGGTCCGGCCAGCACGATGAAGCGCCGCGCATCGAAGCACGCACACGCGCGCCGGCGAGCAAGCCAGGTGTAGTGCTTCATCGACTCCACATTGAGTAGTGGTTCAGGGAGATGTCATGGACCTACAAAAACAATTAAAGAGAGCAAATAATAAGGTAACATAGCCAATAAATTGCAGATTTTGAAAGCAACTATAGTTATTCAGAAAACATGGTTGCTGCAACTTTAAGCCAAGCAGTACACATTCATGTCAAATATACATGTGTAAGATACTAGAAGCATTTCATTGCATATCTATGTGTACTGCTATAATTTTACGCCAAGCAGTGCACTAGTACATCAATTACACTAAGCATCAACCCACTGTTTAAAAAAGTATTTTATCATCATTCTTCAATATCTTGAATTTCAGAATGGCCACTGTTTGTATTTTAATGAAGAACACCCCAAGCAAATAACAATAGATGGGCATTAAGACAAAAAAAATTGGCAATCGCAACATCATGTTTCAGCAGCAGTGCAGTACAAATCCTTGTGTAGCACAAGCAAGAGGACCATGTCCTACTCCTACACATAGTAGATGGCAAGAGTGAGAGCGGCGCTTACTTGGAAGTGCTAATAAAGTGGCGGTATTATTCTAGGGCCGCTGTATTCATCTCTAGGGCACAGCAAAAGCAAGCCAAAGAGGTAAACTTCAGTCCCATTACAGAATGCAAATTCCATACTACAAACAATACAGTGATTATCATAGCATAAACTCTATTGTCTGAACAAACATTTTAACTCCCATTGCGCTAGAGATAAGATGACATTTTGGATCAATCAGAAAAAGGTAATGCATTCATCAATAAAAAATGGCAGCAAAAGCAAGCCTAAGAGCCAAACTTCACACTGAGTTTCCAATCCAAAACCTTACACTACAGACTGGACTAGTACATTGACCATCCTAACATTCAGAGCCAGAAGAAAGCAACACACCTGAGACCTTTTCCTCCCACCAGTAGATGAACCGTACCAGAGGTTGGCCCCCTGCTTGTCCATCTTGTAGAGCTCGTACCAGTGCTCGACCACCTTCGATCCGAGCGCTCCGAACCCGGTCGCCAGCATGACACTTGCAGGCAAGGCAGTAAGCTATGGATCACAACAATATGCATCGGATGGCAACAATAACATCAACAAGTACAAATAGCAGCATAATCACTGTATAATCAATCAGTAAGCATAAATAGCAGCAGCAAGCATTCTCTCAATCACAGACTACACTAATCAGCACCCCTCTCTCTCAATCTATCTCCAGCAGATGAAATAGCAATCTCTCACTCATCCCAGCTCAAGCCTCTTCCATCTAAACTAGAGTCTGAACCCAACAAGGTATATTCATCCGCGACCATCTACAATTCAGAAAAGTCTCACAGTCGCATGCATGAAAAAAAGATCTGGTTTCACAGTTAGTACTATACTAGTCTCGGCATCCTTGAACCCCTTAATCTTCTGTTCAAAAGAACAAACATGCGATACTGGAAGTCCAAAAAGCATCCAGCCAAAAAGAGGAGGAAATAGGCAGGCACTTCAACTCAAGATACAGTTCAAGGATCCCGGCACAAATCTTGTGACCTCTCTTACAGAAGCTCCACACGCTGCAAAACAAGACGAAAAGAACGTCATGACAAGGTTCAAGTAATGGAAACGTGCCATCATGATCCTGGCTAATCACAAACACAGGTCACCAGTACTCCCCAATAACATTCAAATCAAGCGCGAGCGCGAGAGGGGATCAGTCGTTGGCGCATACCCTGGAGGACGTAGGCAACCTTGGCAGAGTCGGAGTAGCTGGGGAGCGACATGCCGAGGTCGAAGGAAGACGAAGGAAGAAGGCTTCCTCTCGTCTCCGTCGAGGTCGGCTCTTGACGACGACGCGAGTCCGGCTCGATCTGGACCCCGCCTGAGGTGGGACGAGGACGAGACGCAGCCGTCCCCTCGTGCAGACGGAGGTCCAGATCGATGCTCTGGTGCGATCCGCGCGAGATCCCTCTTCTCTTCTGATGGGAGGAGGAGAGGGAGGGGGTGGCGGGTGTGGGGGGAAGAGAGCGGGACCGGCGGCCGGCGACGAGGTCAGACGGGGCGGTGGGTGGCGGCGGCGAGGAGGGAGCGGATCTGGCCGTGGGCAACGTTGCTCGAGAGGATCTACGGAGAGGGAGAGAAGGGGAGAGGGCGCCAACGATGGAGTGAAGGCCGGGGTTGGGGAAGACAACGGAGGCCGCCGGCGGCTGGCTCTGCCTTTGCCTTTGGGGATCGAGAGTGGAGTTGGGTGGTCACTAGTGGCCGCAGGAGAGATCGAGGAGGCCGGTGAAGCAGCGGCAGCTGGGATCGACTGCTAGGGTGGGGAATGACGAAGCGGCGCGCATAGAAGCACACGCACACCAGCAAGCCATCCGGCCGTGGCTGCTGCGGGGGCGACTGGAACAGGAGGGGTGGTGGATGGGAGGAGGGGCGGCAGAGGAGGGATCTGGATCGGGGAGAGGAAGGAAGAGGGAGGCGGCAGCGCTTGACCTAGGGTTTCTTGGGAAAGAAGAGGATCGAGAGACGAGGGTGTGCCGCGTGCGTGTGTTTAACAGAGGTTAGTAAGAGACGTTGGATCCATGGGAGGTGGACGGCTCAGATCGACTGTGGTGGGATGATCCGTGAACTCTATTTTTAGTGCTAAAAACAGGGGTTGTGAAGCAGCTATCAAAAATATTTTGCAAAATGGCATCACTAAAATTTTCACTTAAGTTAGACCATATCTTATGGATGATCACCAATTTGATTGCATTTCTGATCTTTCTAGCTACGAATGGTCATGCCCGCCATTTTGACCGCATTTAAATGTGCATAATAATTTAAAAAAATAATGAAAAAAGTGAAATCATTCGCATTCTGTCATTATATGTGACCGAGTTTTCAGAAAAAATAACAAACTTGAACTACGACAATTATTTTTGAAAAGTGTTCACCTCTCGTGTGTGAAGATTCACGACTTTAAAGCCAAATAATCAATCTTATGGCCGCATTCATGGATTAGTTTGTTCAAATGATCTCATATTGTGCATGAGGGTGCATCTTGAAATGAAAAACAATGTTGCATAAGGAAGTTTCCATTTTCTTTCGACGAAAAAATTATTTTCCATTTTTCAAGTGCGCAAAATGAGTTATTTTGTGAAAAACCTATCATATATTTGTTGCAAATTTGGACCAAATCATTTTACTAAAATATTAGGCCATATTTAATACACAATTGACCAAATGGTTGGGTGTCAAAAGCCTTGATCCACCTCTGGTGAAAAGACAAATTTCTGCCGATTCACTAGGAAGCAAGTCAAATTTGAACTGCAACTGCCTCATAGTTTGCTCTTTATTTTTTCCAAAAATAATTTCTAGGTACATAATTATCTATTTAATCAGAGAAACACCAAAAAAATTCTAAGATTCAACCACTAGGTAGAAACGGTCATTCCCGCCGTTTTGACCGCATTTTGAAACGGGCATAAAAAATTCAAAAAAACAAAAAATTGGAAAACCTTCGCATTGTGTCATTATATGTGACCAAGTTACCAGGAAAAATAATAAACTTGTAATGCGGCAATTCTTTTAAAAAGTGTTATCAGAAACGAACTATCATGTGTGGAGATCAATGGCTTTCAAGCCAAATGATAAATCTTATGGCCACATTCATGGCATAGTTTGTTCAAATGATCTCATATTGTGCACGAGGGTGGATATTGGAATGGCAAACAATGTTGCCTAAGGGAGTTTTCATTTTCTTTGGACGAAAAATCAATTTTCCATTTTTCGAGTGCGTGAAATGAGTTTTTTTGTGTGTGAAGGACCTACCATATATTTGTGCAAAATTGGACCAAATCAATTTTATAAAATACTAGGCCATATTTAATGCACAATTGATCAAATGGTTGGGTGTCAAAAGCCTTGATCCACCTTTCGTGAAAAAGACGAAGTTTCCGCCGATCCAGCAGGAAGTGGGTCAAATTTGAACTGCAGCTGCCTCATAGTTTGCTCTTTATTTTTTTTCAAAACTCATTTCTAGGTACATACGTATCTATTTAATCAGAGAAACATCAAAAGTTTTCCAAGATTCAACCACTAGCTAGGAACGGTCAAGCCCGCCGTTTTGACCGCATTTTGAAACGGGCATAAAAAAATCAAAAAATTGGGAAACCTTTGCATTGTGTCATTATATGTGACCAAGTTGCTAGGATAAATAATAAACTTGTAATACGGCCATTGTTTTAAAAAAGTGTTATCAGAAATGAGCTATCATGCGTGAAGATTCATGGCTTTCAAGCCAAATGATCAATCTTATGGCCACATTCATGGCATAGTTTGTTCAAATGATCTCATATTGTGCACAAAGGTGCATCTTGGAATTCGAAACAATGTTGCCTAAGGTAGTTTCTATTTTCTTTGGGCGAAAAATCAAATTTCCATTTTCCAAGTGCCCGGAATGAGTTTTTTTAAGGACCTACCATATATTTGTTGCAAAATTGGACCAAATGAATTTTATAAAATACCAGGCCATATTTAATGCACGATTGACAAAATGGTTGGGTGTCAAAAGGCTTGATCCACCTCTGAAAAAAGACAAATTTCCGCTGATTCAGTAGGAAATGGGTCAAATTTGAACTACAGCTGCCTTATAGTTTGCTCTTCATTTTTCCAAAAATCATTTATAGTTACATAAGTATCTATTTAATAAAAAATACATGGTTTGGTGCCGATACGTCGGGGTTTGGACGATGGCCGAGGGCCCCAACTCTAGAGCGCGTAAACTCACATGCCCGCCGTGTGGTCACCGCGTGACCGTGGCGTTGCGATGCGTTCTGGGTGGCCTAGGCATGTCTAGTGCGTTTAGCACTCCCCAGGCAGGTGCTTGGAAGAAAATTACAACATAAGATTCTCATGAGGAGACCGAACTATGCTCAAACATGAATTAGCAGCCAAGTGTTTGATTAGCGGTACGGGAAATGCACATTGCCGATGGGCGTGAGTTTTTGCTAAGGATGATCATCTACTAAGAAGACTGTCTTCACAAATTTTCAGCTCAAATGGAGGAGCCTAGGTGGCATTTGCTTTGCAACGTACCACACTAGACAAAAATATGAATGTTGAAGATAGACTCAAATGAATGAATGGGTTGATCTGAAATTTGGAGGAGGATGATAATTTGGGTATGTGAAGCCACTTTAAAAATTTCATACCATTTGGATACATAAAAATGGTACTTCCTTCATAGTGCTCTCCACTGAACAGAAAATTGGGAAAAATGCTGAGGGAAATTGGCTAGAATAAATGAGCTAAAATTTGGTGGATGGAGGTTCTATGGGCAGGGTCATGTCGTGGTAAATTTTCAGCAATTATAAATTTACATAAAACATAGTTGCTTCACAAACTGAAAATATCACTAGAAACAAAGATTGGATGTTGAGCTCACATGTATTATTAGATGGGGCTCAAATTTGGTGCAGAGCTATGATTTGGGAATATAGAAGATGTGGCAAAAATTCAGCTCATTAGGATATGCCTAGCTAGTACTTCCTTCAGAACAGTTCGAGCTGAATAAAAACTTTGGAAATTTGCCGAGGAAGATTTACCAAGCAAATGGAGTTGAATATTGTCATGAGGCAATGATTTGGATAGTAAAGAATGCCCAATTTTTTTGGGAATTTTGGGAATGACAGAAATATAGGTTGCTTCACAACCTAGGGCAAAAATTGACACATGGACATGACACATAGGCAAAACTGATGAGGTGGAGCCTAGTCATAGCAATCCACCACAATTTACAAGGTTATGACCATCTACATTGGTCGTGATCAGCTAGAAATAAGGCAGCGGACCAGTGTTGTCTGCTTCATGACCATTTCGTGTAAGGAAATTATGACCTTTCTGACCAAAATGGTCGTTATAGTTTAGGGTTTGGAGCCCCCCGAACAACTTTTGACCAATTGATCTCAAATGGTCGTAGATTTATGACCAATTCTTCCAGGGTCACTGACAGAAAGGTCACAAGTTGACATATTTCTTGTAGTGAGGAAGAAACATAATAGATGTCCGTGCACTCCTTGGTAGAATTGAGGCTAATGATCCGGCTGCATGTGCAATTAGAGAAGAAACTAGAGGGGAAGCAACGTCTACTTCTTTAGAATCAAAGAAGAAGAATGAAGAATGCAAGATCAAGAATCCGCAGACCAACAATCAAGACATGGAGAAGAAGTTGGTCTAACTAGTGGGAGCAGTTAAGGAAGTTGGATATCTTCTAAAATGCCTAATTGTGGTTCTTGTTTTGTTTGGTCTTGGTATTGTAGCAATGATTTGGTGAATTATTATGCATCCAATGCCCTTGAAGAAAATAAAGAAGCAAAGAAATGTGTTTTCATGCCCGAAATTGAAATGCAAATTACTGATTTACGTGCCGGTGTGGGCAGCGGCCGAGCATACCCCGCAAAGCGGACCCGTAAAAAAGGTGTGGGCGGTAGCCGAGCAGACCCCGCAAAGCAGACCCGTAAAAAAGAAGATTGTCCTCTGTTCCAAACACTGTTTTGATATGCCAGTATCTGTTAAGGTTAAGCTCATGTCTTGAATTGTCAGTTTGGCGTAAAGAAGTTTCACCACATGTCTTACTAGTACTAGACTGCCGAAGGCTGACCCCTCAGGTGGAGCATATTAGTCACATTCCTGGCCTATTCACCAGCTTGCTAGAGATCACCCCATTCACATAAACCGTGACCAGTAGTCGGGCTTATATAGATGTATTCCTCCAAAGATCGCTCTGTAGGATAGCATCTTAATTGTAAAAGCTTGGGAACACATTAAGATATTAGTCAACCTACCATACAGTTTCTGAGTACTACATCTCCAGCAGAGTGGGTTAGTAAAGTTACTCTCCTTAGTACACCACTGGCTTGTTTTCCCAGGTCCTACTTCACGGGATCTCTGATCACATAGGTTGGGTTACCAACATGGCAACTCACCTGGGTCTCATACCCATCTCACTCAATGCATTATCTATCACAACACCCGATAGTCCTTTAGTAAAGGGATCTGCCAGATTCTTAGTCGTTTGGATATAATCCAATGCTATCACTCCAGAGTTTCTTAAATTTTTGACATCTTTTAATCTCATTCTTATGTGTTTTTTGGACTTCAGGTTGTCCTTTGAACTCTTCACTTTGACAATAACAGTCTGATTATCACAGTTCATAAGGATAGCCGAAACCGGCTTCTCAACTAGTGGCAAGTCCATCAAAAGATCTCGAAGCCATTATGCTTTGACACAAGAGTGTCTAATGTTGTTAATTCTGCTTGCATTATCGATCTCGTTAAGATCGTTTGCTTGCAAGACTTCCAGGAAAACAGCACCACCTCCAAGAATAAACATATACCCAGTTGTGGCCTTCATCTCACCAACATCAGAGATCTAATTCGCATCACTATACCCTTCAAGTACCGACGGGTATCCGGTATAGTGAAGTGCATAGTTCATAGTACCTTTCAGATAGCGCATAATTCTTTCAATAGCTTGCCAATGTACATCACCCGGCTCAGTTTGCTCATAGAAAACGCGATGTCGGGCCTTGTCGCGCTCACTAGATACATGATGAACCAATAATTTGAGAGTATCTCAATTGATCTTTAGTTGTGCCTTCGAACTTTCGAATCAACACACTAGGATCATATGGTGTTTGAGATGGTTTGCAGTCCGTATATCCAAAATGAGTCAACACCTTCTCAACATAATGGGAATGCAGAAGTGTAATACCACCCTCATCGTCTCTCAGTAGCTTGATGTTCAAGATAACATCAGCCACCCCAGGGTCCTTCATCTCGAAGTTTTGAGATAAAAATGATTTGACCTCCTCAATGACTTTGAGGTTGGTTCCAAATATCAGTATGTCATCAACATACAAGCACAATATAACTCCTTCGCCCCCACCATGGCGATAGTATACACATTTGTCAGCTTCATTAACAACGAAGCCAACATATGTCAGAGTTGTATTAAACTTATCATGCCATTGTTTAGGTGCTTGTCTCAATCCATATAAAGATTTCAGCAACCTACACACCTTTCCTTCCTGACCATTTATCACAAAGCCATCTGGCTGTTGCATGTAGATTTTCTCGTCTAACTCTCCATTCAGGAAAGCCATCTTAACATCCATTTGGTGGACGAGAAGACCATGTGAGGCCATCAGCGAGAGTAATACTCGAATTGTGGTCAGTCGCGCCATAGGTGAATAAGTATCAAAGAAATCTTCCTCTTTTTTCTGGGCATAGCCCTTGGCCACAAGCCTCGGCTTGTACTTTTCAATTCTACCGTCGGGCCTAAGCTTCTTTTTGAAGACACACTTACATCCTAACGGTTTACAACCATAGGGACATTTAGTGTTGTCACATATCCCGTTAGCCATGATGGAATCCATCTCACTACGGACCGCATCTCTCAAGTAGTCGGCTTCTGGAGAGGCATACGCTTCTGAAATAGAAGTGGGAGTATCATCCACGAGGTACACAAGGAAGCCATCACCAAAGGTCTTTGTAGTCCTTTGTCTCTTACCCCTACCAAAGGTTTCCTGGTCATCCTTCTCAATATTTTCATAATGTGTTTGTTCATAATATTCCATAGGAGTGGCAGGCTCAGGAGTCTCCTCAGGTTCCTATCTAGAATTGCTTTCCATATCTCTCATAGGAAAAATATCCTCAAAGAATATATGTAGCATCCATAGACTCCATATTTGTACCGACCTTCTGGCCAGGTACCTCAGATTTCACTACTAGAAATCTATAACAAACACTATTCTTAGCATGGCCCAAATTAACGCAGTGCATGGTCTTTGGTCCAAGCTTACGCTTTTTGGGGATCGACACGTTGACTTTCACCAAACAACCCCAAGTACGTAAGTATGAGAGTGTCGTCCTTCTCTTCTACCATTTCTCATAGCGACTGATCTCGTTATCCTTTGTCGAAACTTTATTCAAGACATGACATGATGTGAATATAGCCTCCCCCACCATGCCCTGGATAAACACAATGTATCTTACATGGTGTTAACCAAATCAGTTAGAGTACAGTTTTTCCGCTCAGCAAACCTGTTTCACTGGGGTGAATAGAGAGGCGTCCTCTCGTGAATAATACCGTGTTCCGCACAAAATGAATCAAAATCACTGGAGAAGTACTCTCCACCACGTTCTGACCGGACTCGTTTAATTTTCTTTTCAAGTTGATTCTCACCTTCTATCTTATAGAGTTTAAAGTAGTGTAGAGCCTCATCTTTAGTATTTAATAGATACACATTGCAATATCTAGTGGAATCATCTATCAATGTCATCAAGTATTTCTTTTCACCTTTGGTCAACACACCATTCATCCCACAAAGATCAGAATGTATGAGTTCTAATGGCGCCAAGTGTCTCTCCTCCGCAGCCTTGTGAGGCTTGCGAGGTTGCTTAGCTTGCACACACGAAAGGCACTTAGAACCTTTGGATAAAGTCAAACTAGGGATTAAATTCAACTTACCTATCCGCATCATAACACCGAAACTAATGTGAGAAAGACATGAATGCCAAACTTCAGATTCATTAACACTCGAATGAACATTGTTCATGACTTTATTACAAAAGTCCGCAAGGGAAAGGCGGAACATTCCATCGCATTCATAACCTTTTCCAACAAATAGTACATATTTCATAACAACTATTTTTTTGGACTCGAAGACCAACTTAAACCCTTCTCTACACTGAAGGGAACCACTAACAAGGTTCTTCTTGATGGCGGGGACATGCTGCACATTCTTCAGCTGCACAATCCTTCCCGAAGTAAACTTCATATCGACCATGCTAAAACCATGAGCGGAAGCACTTGTGCCATTCCCCATCAATACAGACCCGTAGCATGTGACCTGATAAGACAAAACCAATGAAAGTTCAACACACAAATGAATAGGAGAATGTTAAATGAGTTATACCCTCCGATCGGCCAGGCAGAGGCCAGGGCAGCATCAACGTCCTTAGTGGCCTTCTTCTCACCTTCAAACTTCTCAGTGGCGGCACAATCAGCTTCCATGGGGTTGAACATGGTGATGATGAAGACGATGCAACAGACGTGGATGAACAACGCCATAGAAGACACTCCCAAAAACCTAATTGCCCCTCTCCCGTACAGGATCTGGAGAGGCCGGGTTTCGGAGGCGTGCTTTCCCGTCAACCGTGTACACGGTGGACGGGATGGGATCACCGGCAGCAGCAGAAGGAACAATAGATGGCGTGGAGGTAGCTGCATTTTGTTGCGGCAGCTAGGGTTGGTTAATGCCTCACATATATAGGAGCGGCCGCGTGGAGAGATATGGGCTGAAACCCACGTCTGAGTCATTAATAGCCCAGGATCTGACATCTCAGATCGTGGCCCCATCTGTCAAAGATTATCCGTTCCTGACCGGCAAAATAAGTGCATAGGTATGAGCTCTGTAAGTGCATCTAGTGCCCCTTAGTGATTTTGGTGTATTGAAGACTTATAGGTTAAGGGACTAATGTGTTTATGAGTGTACACAGGTCTATAAGTCTATAAGGAGTTTGACATTTACATAAAATGTCGACCCCTAAAAATGAAGTTCTTCGACTAAAGACTTTGGATTTCTAAAGACTTTCTGAAGACTTTGAAGGTGAAGAAATTGGTGTGACCATGAAGACTTGGTATTCATACGAGGAACATGAAGCGTGAAGACTTTTGTTTTCGTAGTTTCATTTTCTCTTTCTTGAGTCATAGGAAACACCGTACCGTTAAAAAGGGTCGAGGAAATACTAAGGAAAAATTTCCATGTGATGCTCAACTCAAATCCTACACCTACCAATCCCTTCGAGTGAAGCCATTGGAAATCTCACATAGTTCAGTCAATTTCTTCAGTGACAGAGACGAAGTTCTCTGGTCGCTAAGGAATTTGTTCTGACTGAGGAGTTAGGAATTCGCTAGTGCGGATTGCCTACACAGTGAGGAACATGATAGCCCTGAGGAAATTGAGCCTCAAATATCCGACCGTTGCTGTGCTATGCGCCAGCTGTCCCAAAATATCTACCCACCTAACGGTCATATCATTGAAGGGCATTTATGTCTTATCATGTCGGGCTGCTCCCTAGGCTATAAATAGCCGCCCCTACAACCACTAGCTGGTTGGCTGCTCCGAGAGAAACTGACACTTGTCATTTGAGAGCATCCCATCCTCCGAGGACTTTGAGCGAAAATCATCAAGTGAGGAAACCCAATCCCAAACACCTACAAACCCAAAGTGATTGAGCATCACTTAAGAGATTGATCCTGCGTGGATCCGACGCTTGTTACCTTTGAAGACTGTGCTTCTTCCAGACGGTTAGGCGTCATGGTCTAGAGCATCCAAGAGGAAATTGTGGATGGCCGAGTGACCGAGTTTGTGAAGGTTTGGAAGTCACCTGAAGACTTACCACGAGTGATTGGGCGAGGTCTGTGTGACCTTAGCTCAAGGAGAATACGGTGAGGACTGTGTGTCCTCAGGTTTAAATACCTAGCCGCTCCAACCAGACGTACAACTGAGACAGCAGTTGGAACTGCTCTACCAAATCATTGTCTTCACCAAGCTTACTGGTTGTACTTCCTCAACTCTTTCATTTCCTCGTAACTGTGTTGTGTACTTGTTCATATCTGTTTGAAGACTTTGACTGAACACTTTCTCAATTTCCTCAGTTCAATTTCTTCAGTCTATTTGTCTTCATCCTATGTTATCCTGTGTTTACACTTTCTGTACTCTGTGCTTGTCTTCATTTTTTCATCATGACCATGCTTGTGTTATGTTATGTTTACATCTGAGTACTTATTCCGCTGCAAGTAGTTCTTCACTTAGGAATTTCCTCACTCACAAATTCCTCAGTGAAAAATTCATAAAAATCGCCTATTCACCCCCCTCTAGTCGATATAACGCACTTTCAATTGGTATTAGAGCAAGGTACTCCCTTGTTCTATGTGATTTTGGTTTAACCGCCTGGAGTTTTAGTTATGTCGACCGCAGGTATGATCAAGGTCTCTACTGGGTGTTCTACCTTCGATGGGACGGACTACCCCTACTGGAAGAATAAGATGCGAATGCATCTTGAGGCAATTGATAACGATCTCTAGTATGTTGTGGAAAATGGTGTTCCCTCAGTCTCACCTTCACTGAACGCTACTGATGTGAAGAGATTCAAGCAACTCGACTCCCATGCGAAAAACATCATATGTGGCCATTTTAGCAAAGGGCAGTATGGAAGAGTGAGTGCTTTGGAAACTGATAAGCTTATCTGGGATAGGCTGTCCAAGGTCAATGAAGGAGTCTCAACTCAACGTGACTCTCGAGTTGACGTTCTTCGCAATCTCTTCAACCGCTTCAAAAGACTCGACAATGAAAATGTTCAGCAAACCTTCGATCGCCTCACTGACATCTCAAATGAGCTTCAAGAACTCGGTGCCACTGACATCACCAACCATGAGGTGGTGAAGAAGTTGCTGAGATGCTTGATTCCTCATTCGATACCCTCGCACTGATGATACAAGAACGTGGAGATTACAAGTCACTTGATCCCGCTGATATCCTCGAGAGGCTAAATACTCATGAGTTCCAGCTTGCTGAGAAGAGAGATCTCTATGGTTCGAGCTATGGCAGATCACGTGCCCTGAAGGCCAAGGCAGTTTCTGAGTCTGAAGATGAAGATTCTGGCAGCAGCCTTGGTGATCCTGAAGAACTGAGCCAGGAACTAGCACTGCTCGTGAAGAAATTTCAGAAGTTCTCAAGACGTGGTCGCTTTGGAAAATCCTCAAGGAGCAATGATTCCTCATCCAGTGACTACAAGAAGAGGCTATGCCACAAATGCAAGAAACCTGGTCACTACAGTCAAGATTGTCCTCAGTGGGAAAAGGAATCAAAGAAGAAGAAATACAAGGATTACAGTTCTGATGATGCGAAGAAGAAGAAGAAATCTTCAAAGTCTTCATCATCAAAATCCTCAAAGTCTTCATCTCACAAGAAGAGTAGCTCCAAGAAGGCTCGGGCATTCATTGGCAAGGAAATGGACACTGAGGCTGAATCTGAGGAACATGAGGAAGAGGAGGCATCTGAGGAGTCCGAGTCTGGTGTGGCGAGCCTAGCTCTCGCTACTGCATTCGTTAGCAAGTCTATCTTCAACTCTGAAGAAAATGGCTTCACCAACAAGGCTGATGAAGGCAATGATGACTACGCTCCCACCTATTGCTTCATGGCAAAGGGTGCCAAGGTACTCAAATACCCCTCCTTTGAATCTAGTGAAGATGAATCTGATGAAAACCTCAAGCCTAGTTAAACTAAACTTGCTAAGATTGCTGTGAAACAACAAAAGGCTTTTGAAAAGGTTCAAAACATGCTAGACAAAAGTGATGATATGTTGGGCGAAGAAATGGATCGCACTAAAACCTTGACTGAAAGTCTTCAGACACTTCAGTCTAGGTTTGACAACCTTCAAGGTCATCATAACACTCTCTTATCTGATCATGAGAAGCTTTCTTATGAATTTCTTCAAAGAAAGCAAGATCTTGAAAAGCTAAGGGTGAGTTATGAGGATCTTCAGAAGGAGCGCGATTCATTACTTGCTCAACAAATCAGCGCTGCTCAGGAAGATTTTGTTCCTCCATGTTTGAAGTGCATTGAACGTGAATCTGCTAATTCTTCACCTGAATGTTCAAATGCTTCTAATGCTACAAATTCTTCACCTGTCTCTGCTATCACTAATTCCTCATCTGAGGACATTGCTAGTATCACTGATGATGCAGGGCTGAAGGAATTGTATATGACAAGCATGTACAAAAGCCTCAAAGGGCATCAGACTCTTTGTGATGTGCTTAAAAAGCAGATCCTCAACAGGAACCCTAGGAAAGAGGGTATTGCCTTTGAGAGGAAAATCAATGCTGACGGAACATATTGGAAGCCTGAGCAGTACCCCAAAACCTCATGGGTTGCTGCAAAGGGACCTCCAGTAGATCCATCTAATGTATCTGGCTTTACATGTGAATCTCCTCATTCTTCTGATAAGTCATTTGACTCCAACTATAAACTGTTCAAAAATCAGAATGGTGAAGTATTTGCTAGATATGTTGGCACTAACTGCAAGAATGGTTCCCCTATGAAGAAAATCTGGGTTCCCAAAAGGTGCCTTGAAAATCTTTAGGTGAATGTCATCATGACACCACCTATGAAGAAAAGGAACCCCAGATCAAATTCTTCATATGGACCAAATTCTTCATATGGATCCAAGTCCTCATATGGACCAAATTCCTCACGTGGGTCAAATTCCTCATATCGTGCTAACACCTCTGTTTCGCAGGGGAGAGCTAAGGGCTATGAATATGAGCATTATTCTTCTAATCATTATGTTCATAAGTCCTCGAAGAATTTCTCTGCTTATTCATATGCTTATCCTAACTCCTCTTATGTGAAACGAAATGGATTGGCTTCTATGCCACCTTTCTCGTATGGAGCTCGCAGAGTGATGAACTCTTTGCCACCCCTTCAGATGTGGGTGGTGAAGAAAAAGAACTAATTTCTTTGGCAGGGTCAGGTCTCCAGACGTGCTTAAACGTCTGAAGAATTTGCTGGAGATCTGAAAATGCCTGATAGGACGCAGGCTAATCATGAAGAAATGAATATTCATTTCTCACGTCCTCATACTGTTTTATCTGTTCTATTGGTTGATGAAATTGATCTGATGAATTGATGTCATATTCTTCACTGATGAAATATATGAGTTTGTAAGATGCACTAATTCATCTACAGGATGATCAACCCAAAGCTAATGAGTGGGTCCTCAATAGTGGATGTACAAATCACATGACTGGTGACAAGAATCTATTGATGGATGTTCCCTTATCTCCATCGCATCTGAAGCATATCATCTTCGCTGACAAAGGCAAAAGTCAGGTATTGGGTCTAGATAAGGTTGCGATCTCAAAGGATCGACACATGGACTAAGTCATGCTTGTCGAGTCCTTAGGATACAACCTCATGTCTGCCTCAATGCTTTGTGATCTTGATATGGTTGTTGTCTTTGGCAAGTATCGTTGTGTTGTGATCATGGAAGCTGACAATTCCAAAGTTTTCAAAGGCTTTAGGAGAGGAGATCTGTATATTGTTGATTTCTCTACAGGACCACAACCAACCGTATGTTTACTTGCAAAAGCTTCAGAAGGATGGCTATGGCATCGACGACTCGGTCATGCTGGCATGAGGAATCTGCACACGCTCGCGAAGAAGAAGCATGTCATTGGCATTGAGAATGTCAAATTCCTCAAGGATCACTTATGCGGAGCCTGTGAAGCCGGAAAGATGACCAAGGCTAAGCATCCAGTGAAGACTATCATGACTACTACTCGACCATTTGAATTGCTTCACATGGATCTCTTTGGTGCTAATCATTATTCTGCAGAAGTCTTCAAATGATTTTCATCGAGGGCTTCTACAAACTCTGGTGTGAAGATCAAGCATATCAGAAGTGACAATGGAACTGAGTTCAAGAATTCTAGTCTTGATGACTATCTTGATGAACTCGGTATTACTCATGAGTTATCTGCTCCTTATACTCCTCAGCAGAATGGCGTCGTGGAGCGCAAGAACAGGACTCTTGTTGAGATGGCTCGCACTATGCTTACAAGACGCCTCGTAGCTTCTAGATTGAGGCAATTGATACTGCATGCCACATCATCAACAGAGTATATCTTCACAAATTCTTCAAGAAGACTGCATAGAACTCCTCACTGACAAGAAACCCAATGTGAGTTATTTCAAAGTCTTCGGTGCTAAATGTTGGATTAGAGATCCTCATCACAACTCTAAATTTGCAACGAAAGCACATGAAGGTTTTATGCTTGGTTACGGAAAGGACTCGCACACCTACAGAGTCTTCAACAACGTTCTTCACAAAGTTGTTGAAACTGTAGATGTGCGGTTCGATGAAACTAATGGCTCGCAAAGAGAGCACCTACCTTTTGTGTTAGATGAACAGTCACCTAAGGAATCTATCAAGTTCAAAGCTACTGAGGATGTCATTCCTACCGAAGAATTAGCTGAAGAAATCATTCCAGAACATGAAGAACGTCATGCTGATGCACCTGAAGAAAATGGTGCTGAAGAAAATGTTGATCAAATTCCTCGGCGACAACCCGCTCATCCTCGCGTTGCAAACGAAGTGCAGATTGAGAAAATCATCAGCGACATCAACATTCCAGGTCCTCTCACACGCTCAAAAGCTTCACATTTGTCTAACTTTTGTGGGCACTTTGCTTTCGTCTCTATCACAGAGCCCACTAAGGTAAACGAAGCATTTCTGGAGCCTGAGTGGATTCAATCTATGCAAGAAGAATTACATCAGTTCGAGCTCAACAACGTTTGGGAGCTAGTTAATCGTCCAGATCCTCGCAAGCACAATATTATTGGCACAAAGTGGATCTACCGCAACAGGCAAGATGAAAATGGCCTTGTGGTGAGGAATAAGGCACGGCTTGTAGCTCAAGGCTACACACAGGTTGAAGGAATTGATTTCGATGAAACTTTTGCACTTGTGGCTAGACTTGAGGCTATTCGCATATTACTTGCTTATGCTAACCATCATGATATCACTTTATATCAAATGCATGTGAAAAGTGCATTCCTCAATGGTAAGCTTGAGGAAGAAGTATATGTTGCTCAACCCCCAGGTTTTGAAGATCCAAAGCATCGTGACAAAGTCTTCAGACTCAATAAGGCCCTCTATGGCCTCAAGCAGGCCCCTCGGGCGTGGTATGATACTTTGAAGGAATTCCTCATGAAGAAAGGCTTCAAACCTGGTTCACTTGATCCTACTCTTTTCACTAAATCTTATGATGGTGAATTATTTGTGTGCCAAATATATGTTGATGATATTATCTTTGGCTGTACTGACCAACGTTACAGTGATGGATTTGCCTATATGATGAGTGAAGAATATCAAATGTCTGTGATGGGAGAATTGAAATTCTTCTTAGGTCTTCAAATTCGTCAACAGCGCAATGTCATATTCATATCTCAGGAGAAATACCTCAAGGATGTACTGAGGAAATTCGGCATGCAAGAATGCAAAAGGGTCAAAATTCCAATGCCCACAAATGGCCATCTATGCACTGATGAAAATGGGTCAAAAGGTATACCGCTCCATGATTGGTTCTTTATTGTATTTATGTGCATCTAGGCCAGATATTATGCTTAGTGTATGCATGTGTGCCCGATTTCAAACTACACCGAAGGAATCACACCATAAGGTTGTGAAGCATATTCTTCGATATCTAGCTCACACACCAACACTTTGATTATTGTATCCCAAGGGCTCGGCTTTTGATCTCGTTGGATATTCAGACTCTGACTATGCTGGTGATCATGTGGACAGCAAGTCAACATCTGGCACATGCCATTTCCTCGGAAGATCTTTGGTCTGTTGGTCCTCGAAGAAACAGAACTGCGTATCATTGTCTACTGCTGAAGCTGAGTACATTGATGCTGGTTCTTGTTGTGCTCAATTGCTGTGGATGAAGCAAACTCTCAAGGACTACGGCATCAACATGAAGAATGTGCCTCTCTACTGTGACAATGAGAGTGCAATCAAGATTGCTCACAACCCAGTTCAGCACTTCAAGACAAAGCACATTCAAATTCGTCATCATTTTCTTTGTGATCATGTGTGGAAGGGCGACATCTCTATTGAGCATGTACGGACTGAAGAACAGCTAGCCGATATCTTCAGAAAGCCCTTGGATGAGAAGAGATTTAGCAAGTTGAGGTGTGAGGTAAATATCCTAGAATCTTCAAATGTTCTTTGAAAAGGACACTCATCCTAACACTTATGCAAAATTGATGACTTAGATGTGCAACACAGGAAGAAACGTTTTTCTTCAATCAATGAAGACTAACACTCTAAGTGTGAAGAAATTAACGAAGAATTTGATTCTCAGAGCCCTACGACAATTGTACGCGGTGTCTGAAATCATCATTCTTACACGGTGGGTTACGCGACCACCAAAAGTTGAAATCTTCAATTGAGTTTTTCCTCAGTTTTGAAATTCCTTAGTTGTTCATTTTCTTCAACTTTGCATTGTCTTCACTGTTTCCGTCGTTTTTCTTCAATGGCTATATATATATATAGAGAGAGAGTTTATGTCCTCTACAGCATTCACTTATTGCTAATTTTTCAAGTTGCTTTTTCTGCTAAGTGAATGTGATCGGACCCTTCCCCCTCTATGCTATACTCAACCCAATCTATTCACAAATTCTTCATGTGCGTTCTATTTGAAACTCATTCAAAATCTTCACTGTGTCCTTGTCAGCTGAAGAATTTGCGAACGGAACTTTAAAACTTATCTTATCTGAATTTTCGGCGTTTGCCGCTCAAACCGTTCCACATTCCACGATAATACTTATCTATTCACCCACGATCTCACACGATCGCCACCTCTCAGTACGTGGGTGACACATGTCAAGCGAATGAGAAGGGTCAGGGGCACGTTCGTCCAATTTCTTCGGGCGAACAGTTTTTCACTCCGACTATAAATACCCCTCCCCTTCCTCACTTCATTTTTACTCCGCTCGACCTCTCTCCCGCTCGAGCTTCCCAAAACCTAGCGCCGCCGCTACTTCATCGTCGCCGGTGAGGAAGAGCTTCATTGCCTCGACCTCGTCACCATCGTACTCGTGCCGGCTGCGGATTTCTTCACTCCGCCGCCGCCGTAGCTGTCTTCCTCTGCCGAGTTAGGGCGTGGAAGATCTGAACTGAAGAACTTCACATCTACACTTCCCAGTTCGTCGTGTTCTTCATCAAGGGTAATTAAAAGTTACTTTTACTGCCCTATTTGATTCGAATGTTTTCTACAAAATCTTCAAAGGTGTTTATTCTTCAAATCTTCACACACTAAGCACCTCACATGTCATCTGCTCTTGATACGTTTCTCTAAGCAACATTTTTCTTCAAGATTCCTCAATTGTGTGGATTTTCGATCTATACAACTCTAGAACCTAAGACAAAGAACGTTTAGTGAAATTCTTCAAGACACATCTGGTCAAATTCCTCAAACTTGTTCTTTTTGAAAAACCTTCTGAGAACGCATATGACCTCTCCAAATTCCTCGCAACTATACTCTGTTCACAGGTACTCATGTGCGCTGCTGAATCACTAGGTTCTCATCAACTTAACTCATTTGCAGCGTTCCTCGAAGAAAAGTTGCACACCTCTTCAGAAAATTATGTTGTTCATATTACTCAGCTGAAGAAAATGGCTGGCGGTAAGAAGCCACAGAAGGGAGGAAAGAGGCCTGAGGTCAACACAGTGTTTGAGATCCCTGATGACATCTATGCTGGGTACTGCACACCCCATGACGAGGATAAAAATCAGCGCAAGGTGCGCATTCAAAAGATTGAGAGGAGATGGGCACGGGAATGGAGGGAGTACAGATATGTTACTCCCAAGTATATGAAGAAATTCGCTCTAAATCCTCCATGCCCAAGACCACCATTGGCACCTGACCAAGAAGCTGATCCCACCAGCCTCAAGCGTGGTGAGGACTATCTTGATGAATGGGCCAAGCGCCAGGCCAAGCTAGCCAAAATAGCTAAGGAAGCAGTGAGGAAATTTAATGAAGACGCTGCTACTGCTAACACTACTGAGGCCTCTGCAAGCAAGCCAAAGAAGCCCATGACAAAGAAGCCTGCTCATAAGCCAAGTGCTTCACCCCAAATGCCCTCACGGCCAAGTTCCTCAGCAATGCCCTCACGGCCAGATTCTTCAAAGTCCTCACGGCCAACTCCTCAAGCTGCTCCAGCTCCTCCAAAGTCCTCAACTCCTCCGACAAAATCCTCAGCACCTGTGCATCTCGCCACGTGCCAAAGGACAACAGGCATCTCTATTGCCTCAGGAGCTTCTGCTAGTTCTTCAGCTCCACCAAATTCATCAACTGGCCCCTCTCTGCCGAAGAAAAAGGCTACTGCTGGACGAGGCTCTCGACCAAGTCCTCACAAGAAGCAGGCCGCCTTTCATGTGCCGTCTGATGAAGACGAAGTTGATGATGATGAACTTGCTAAAATCATCAGAGACAAGCAGCTCAAGGTCGCTAGAGCCAAAGGCACAAATGTGCCTCTACTTTTGGATAAAAAATTGATCCTTGATTACATTGATCTCTGGCACAAGGACCCCAACACTCCTATGCCTGATTCCAAGCTGACTCCTGGCCAGAGTCATATGCTGTCTGCCTTCATTCAAGAAGAAAAATGGAAATTTGAAAAGGCCAGGCAGTTGAAGAAAGCGCAGTACAGGAAGGAGCGCTTCCTGAAGAAAAACGTTGTCTCCATGACAACTGAAGAACTTGTCACTATTCAATTTGAGATCAAGAAGCTCAGTGATGAATTTGACGTATACCGTGCTGACTGGCTTGGAGCCAAAGTCAGATTTGTGAATTTAACTGAGAAGTTCACTTCCAATGTTGCAGCCCCAACGCAACAAGGAAATCCTCAGGCTGAGGCATCCGCTCAGCCGACTGAAGAAAATGCCAGCACCGCTGATGACAATCAGGCTGCTGAAGAAACTTAGAGTACCAGGGCTGATGACTGCATTCCAGCCGCTGAAGAAATTGCCAGGGCAACCACTAGTGTTGCGCCTGAAGAAACTGAAGAAGTCAGGGCAACTGCATCAGTTGTGCCTGAAGTAATTGAACCAAATTCCTTTGCTCCTCCTGTGCCTACCCCAACCTCGATCCTTCCGTCTGCATCAGATGTGAAGAAAACCAAGGCTGCAGAGCATGCAGCTGTGAAGAAAAGGAAATCATCAACTTTATCAGATTCTTCAGCTCCGAAGAAGATGAAGCCATTGACCAGCTCTTTTGCGAATCCAATTGATGCTATTCCAGTCTCATCCATGCCATCAAAGGACCTTGTTCCTTTTGATGAATAATATGTGATTCCAAGTGAATCAGATGAAGAGATTCCTTCTGCTGTTTCGTCAGAGCAGTTGGATGAAAAAATTGAAGCGGATGCAATCCCTTCAACCCCAATAGTCTCATCGCCCATGCCTCAGTTCACTACTGAAGAGGCCGGCGTTGAGGAAAAGAGTGAAGAAGAAGATGTGGACATTGGGTGTACAACTCCTGTGCTGAATGATGACTTTTGGGAAAGTCAGCACCCCAACTCTCCTCTGTTCACACCTCTGCAACAAATTCCTCAGTCCCCTGTCAATACTGAAGTACAAATGGGATCTGAAGAACCTCATGCAACCCCATCTGTCAATGAAGACATTCCAGCCACTAGTGCTGAAGAAAATGTTAATGAAGAATTAAAAACCCAGGCTGTCACTGAAGAAGAACCTGAAATTCTTCAGCCCGTGGAACCTGAGATTGCGATTCTTGAGGTGGTGGTGCAATTGACTGATACTCCTCAGCCCAAGCCAAAGGATCCATTCTCGAAGAAACAGAAATTCAAGGCTGATGACTTCTTCGGCGAGCATATTTTCTTCACTGACTATAATCCTTATGACTCTGCTCGTCTTAGAAGGAAGCGTTTCTGGACTGCCAGCCAGGCCAATTTTTATTCTTCACTGCTCTTCAACAAGGACAAAGTCTTCGACCACGAGCATATTCCTCATGTAGACATGGAATCACTGCCTTGCTTTACCCCGGTCCTTAGTGTGCTTCATAATGCAGGACTTCTCAACTTTTGCTTTGACATTGTTGATTGGAATGAAGAGCTTATTCTTCAGTTCTACGCAACACTGCACGTCACAGGTGATGCTGATGATATCAACACTTGGGTATTGGAATGGATGACCGAAAATACTCATTATAAGGCACTGGCCTCTGAATTACTTCACGCCCTGCTCATCAGTCCACCCCTTGAAGGAGCTCGCTGCCTGTACCAGGAGCCTGAACTGACTGCTCATTACATGCAAGTGCTTATGAAGCCTCTGAATCCCGGTCAAGCCCCAAGGACAAAATTCCTCGTGAAGGAATTGCTATATGTGCTAAGCACAGTCTATCGCATTCTAACGAAGACTTTGAGTCCTGTCAAAGGCCACGACTCGTCTGATGAGGAAATTGTTGGCATCATGAAGAATCTGCTATTCAATACATGCATGGCATTCCTGTCAACTATCATGATTTCTTCATGAGAACTCTGGCAAATGTTGCACTCTCTCTATTTGAGTTGAAGCCTTACGCACCTTGGATTATGAGATTCATCCGAACAAGGTCTTCGCTCAACTACAAGGCTGACACTCTCAACCATTGCAGCTACTTGCCCCCCATTGAAGTCCTCAAAAGGACATATTCCTCAACTGATGAAAAGGGCAAGGCACCAACTGTTATTGATGAAGGCATTCGTCCATTGGATGGTCAGTTTCGCAAAGCTGCATCTTATTCCACCAATGATGACTCTGCCACTCATGACTCTGCTGCAAATGCATCCAAGCCAAATCCTCAAGCCATAGCTCCAAGGGTGATGACTGACCATGAGCTTCTTCTTAGTCTTCACCAGAAGGTGGATCGAAACCATAAATGGGTTAAGCGTCAGTTTGGTTCTATTCTTCACAACATGACTGCTACACATAATGCAGTGAAGAAAAACCATTACTGCCTCCATGAAGTCTTCGGTCGCACCTGGGCTATTTTGTCACATCTATATGGTGAAGAAGATCTGAAGCAAATGGGTCTCAAGGAGGATTTTGACTGGTCTGCACCTCCACCGAAGAAATTCAAGAAGGTCAAGGTTCCTTCCTTGGTGGCCAGCTCCTATTCTTCATCACGCGACACCGACGAGTATGAAGACTTGGACGACACTACGGCAGGCCCTTCAACAACAAACGACCCCAACAACGCTGGCGCTCCTTCATCATCATGATATTCTTCAGGGGCGTTAGTCCTCATTTTTCGACCCTTTTGGTCATTCGATGACAAAGGGGGAGAAATTTGAGTTAGTCTTCAAGCGGGTCTACCTATATGGGCGTTTTTTTGCAAAGTTGCAACTCTCGTTCTTCTGAGACTTTATTCGACCGGGTTGTAAACTTAAACTCTATGGTGGCCTGATACATTTGATGTGATTTTCTGCATGCTTATTCCTCATTAATGTTAATGCACGCATGCTGAATTACATCAGTCACCATATTTCATCATGCATTTCAAATTCTTCATATCATATGTTAAATGCGAGCATGAATACAAGATTAGGGGGGATCTCCATGATTCTATTCTTCAAGTGTGCATTGCTTCAAAAGCAAATTCCTCACTATGCACATCTTCAGGGGAGTTCTTCTATATCTTGCAATCAAATTCCTCAGTATCAGTATTTACACTTCATACGTTTATCCCCGTTGAAAACTTAACCTATATTGTCATCAATCACCAAAAAGGGGGAGATTGTAAGTGCATCTAGTGCCCCTTAGTGATTTTGGTTTATTGAAGACTTATAGGTTAAGGGACTAATGTGTTTATGAGTGTACACAGGTCTATAAGTCTATGAGGAGTTTGATATTTACAGAAAAAGTCGACCCCTAAAAATGAAGTTCTTCGACTGAAGCCTTTGGATTTCTGAAGACTTTCTGAAGACTTTGAAGGTGAAGAAATTGGTGTGACCATGAAGACTTGGTATTCATACGAGGAACATGAAGCGTTAAGACTTTTGTTTTCATAGTTTCATTTTCTCTTTCTTGAGTCATAGGAAACACCATACTGTTAAAGGGGGTCGAGGAAATACTAAGGAAAAATTTCCATGTGATGCTCAACTCAAATCCTACACCTACCAATCCCTTCGAGTGAAGCCATTGGAAATCTCATACAGTTCAGTCAATTTCTTCAGTGACAGAGACGAAGTTCTTCTGGTCGCTGAGGAATTTGTTCTGACTGAGGAGTTAGGAATTCGCCAGTGCGGATTGCCTACACAGTGAGGAACATGATAGCCCTGAGGAAATTGAGCCTCAAATATCCGACCGTTGCTGTGCTATGCGCCAGCTGTCCCAAAATATCTACCCACCTAACGGTCATATCATTGAAGGGCATTTATGTCTTATCATGTCGGGCTTCTCCCTAGGCTATAAATAGCCGCCCCCTACAACCACTAGCTGGTTGGCTGCTCCGAGAGAAACTGACACTTGTCATTTGAGAGCATCCCATCCTCCGAGGATTTTGAGCGAAAATCATCAAGTGAGGAAACCCAAACCCAAACACCTACAAACCCAAAGTGATTGAGCATCACTGAAGAGATTGATCCTGAGTGGATCCGATGTTTGTTACCTTTGAAGACTGTGCTTCTTCCAGACGGTTAGGGGTCATGGTCTACAGCATCCAAGAGGAAATTGTGGATCGCCGAGTGACCAAGTTTGTGAAGGTTTGGAAGTCACCTAAAGACATACCACGAGTGATTGGGCGAGGTCTGTGTGACCTTAGCTCAAGGAGAATACGGTGGGGACAGTGTGTCCTCAGGTTTAAATACCTAGCCGCTCCAACCAGACGTACAACTGAGAGAGCAGTTGGAACTGGTCTACCAAATCATTGTCTTCACCAAGCTTACTGGTTCTACTTCCTCAACTCTTTCATTTCCTCGTAACTATGCTGTGTACTTGTTCATATCTGTTTGAAGACTTTGACTGAACACTCTCTCAATTTCCTCAGTTCAATTTCTTCAGTCTGTTTGTCTTCATCCTGTGTTTACACTTTCTGTACTCTGTGCTTGTCTTCATTTCTTCATGATGACCATGCTTGTGTTCTATTATGTTTACATCTGAGTACTTATTCCGCTGCAAGTAGTTCTTCACTCAGGAATTTCCTCACTCGCAAATTCCTCAGTGAAGAATTCATAAAAATCGCCTATTCACCCCCCCCTCTAGTCGATATAACGCACTTTCAAGCTCGGCTAGGCTCATTCTCGCAAACCGCTACGCGACGCGTCGTGACGAGGCGGGCGGTGGAGGACGAGCACGCATGAACCACTTCTCTTCTCAAGCTCCAATAGCACGTGGAAGAGAATCCCCTATAAGGAGGTCGAACTCCTCTCCAATTAGTGGTATGGGACTAAACTTCCCACCACATCCATTGCCATTTCACCCACATAGGCCCTTAGAGTTTTTTTTCTAAAATTGATAAATGGGCCCGAGGCCCACCCTAATAATTCAAGAAAAACGTCATGCCATGGCCTCCAACTCAGCTGCCGTAGCCCTCAACCTCAGACCACCTCCAACCGATAAACTGACAAGGGAGAATTAGTTCCTCTGGAAGGCTCAATGGATGTCGGGTCTGCTTGGCGCGCAGTTCACGAGTATCCTTCATGGCTCAAACGCCGTGCCACCAAATATGGTAGAAACTAAATAGACGGACAAAGCCATGGCATCGCACCAAATCCCATGTAACCCATGTATGCTAGATAGGTATAGAAGGACTAACAAGTTAGGAGCTAGTTGGTGAATTCTCTCTCCAAAGAAATTCTCGCACAAGTTGTGGGGAAGGAAACCACATTTAACCTATGGGCTGCAATCATCACATTGTTCGCCTCAGAGTCTCTTTCCTGGGTTACAAACCCGAGGATTTGATCGCCAACACCAAGAAGGGTGCCATGTCGGTCTCCGCCTATATCGCTAAGATGAAGAGCGTAGGTGATGAACTTGCGAATGCTGGTCGTCCGGTCTCTGATCCAGAGATGGTCGACTATATCCTCATCGATCTCGATCAGGACTATGATCCAATCATTGCAGCAATCAGCATCATCAAGTCTTCTATATTTGTTCATCTCTTCTCACAAATATTTGTGTTTGACCAACGAATTGAACTGCTAGGTGGCGACACTAGAGGCTTCAACACCTATATTTGTTCATCCCTGATTCCCGTTGGGACAGGCCTATGCGGACGGCCCCCGTGGGCATAGGGCCGTATCCATCGGCGTAGCCCGGGAGGCCGTCGGCGTAGAAAGGCCGTCGGCATAGATACTATCCCGACGGTGTCCGTACATCTATGCCGATGGCCTCGGCCGTCGGCAACGTCCACGCCTAACGGCGGCCGCCGTCAAGTGCTGACCAACAGCTGCGCGACACGTGGCACTTCTATGCCGACGGCCTAGCCGTCGGCATAGATTAAAACTACGCCGACGGCTAGGCCGTCGGCATAGCTGCCACGTGTCAGCCACTGGGAGCTCACGCCAGCTCTATGCCGATAGTTTCTGTCTGTTTTTTTCTTTTTTCTGTTTCTTTTCAGGTCAATTCAATTCAATATATACAACATATATACATCACATATGCAATAGACAAACTGATCAAATATGCATAGACAAACTGAGCATCACAAAGCATAAGCATCTCATAAGCATATGCATCTTACAAGCATAAGCATCTCACAACATAAGAATCACCTCACAACATAAGAAGCATCTCACAAGCATAAGCATCTCACAACATAAGAAGCATCAAGTGTATCGTCACCACAAGTCACCCAAAGGCTTAAGCGCCAGGACGTCGAGCACCGCGGAGGTCGTCACCGCCAAGTCCGCCGAAGCCCAGGTCGTCACTGCTAGCGGCAGCGCTACCGCCAAAACCGCCTCCACCACTGCCTCTGCCTCCGTGGATCAGAGTGGTCGGGCTCCGTGACTCGGGAGTGCTGCGAAGACCACCACCAACGGTTGATCCACCGGTTCCCTGGATGTTGAAAAGACATGTGAACGGGATATATGACTGTGTTGAATAAACGATATGCTTTGGGTGAATAGATTGGGGATGAACTAACCGGCGAGGGGTCAGCATTCTGTGCCAGAAACTCCTCAAAGGTAAGTAGCCTTGGTTGTGGTGGATGAGATGGTGCTGGTTGCAATTGAGGAACCCTGTCGGCCGCCATTTCCTGAAGAGCGTGCTGCATCTGGCGATTGTTCTGCTCATGGAATGCATAAAGGCTCTCGTGCCACGCCATGGTCTCTTGGCGTGTGTACTCCATGTAGGCCTACGGTATGACATGATGGAACTCACAAAACTACTAAAGACATAAAGTAAAAGTGAGCAATGAAGATAAGAGGGAAAATACTTACAGATTGCCGCTCCTGAAAGAGGGACTATGACTGTGCACTGGTCATGGGCGTGCTCGTGCGCTGGCTCAGGCTCGGGTCAATCCGATGGAGCTGTGTGTAGGAGATAGTAGGAGTGATCACATCATCGAGAACCGCCTCCCGTCCGTGCTCCTTGGGCCCCATGCCCACCACCACCGTCTCGTCCAGATCCACCGCAATGGGGTCAGGTGTGTCAGGATGTAACCTCAGATACCCTTCGGAGTAGGCCTTCTTCCTCTACGCGGTCTTCTTGCCGTAGTACTTGGGCTCGCCAGGCTTGGAGTCCTTCCGCGTATGGGCGATCTCCCACGCCTCCATGTGTGAGAGCGGCCGCTTCAGTTTCTCCTCCTGCACCACCAAACAGAGGTTAGTCATACATAAGAAAGTGACGGTAAATAGAAGAAGAATGTTTAATGAGGTTAGTCATACATTAAGTGTCTTGTGGAGAAATTGGTTTCGGTTTCCCTGAGCATGTACTCCCTCCTTCCCTCAGTTAGCCTTGTTTTTCATGATCATAGCCGCCCAGGCTCCATCCTTATCACACCAAAGATCCACCAATGCCGCCCAGGACTCGTCTTTTCCATAACACCAATTTGGACACACGTACATAATGAAAGCATAATGGTATGTCAACATGAAACGGTGAAATGTACCACAAACATCGGAATGAAAAATCTTTTATACTTACCGCCAAGTACTCGTGCCTCTGCAAGGTAATGCCCATCCTCCGCGCTTCTTCCTTGGTCATCTTCACACCAAGAGCGTCGTGATAGTATGTCGAGATGGCCACATAGCG
Source organism: Aegilops tauschii subsp. strangulata (assembly GCF_002575655.3). Classification (NCBI taxonomy): domain Eukaryota; kingdom Viridiplantae; phylum Streptophyta; class Magnoliopsida; order Poales; family Poaceae; genus Aegilops; species Aegilops tauschii. Next base: position 497,218,405 of record NC_053039.3, read on the forward strand.
CACCTCGTACTGCATCTGGCGGGCCTTCTTCTTGCATTGGCGCAGCACGATCTGGTCGGCTCTGGCCTTGTGCTCCGGAAGAACTCGATAGAATTTCTACAATCATGCATGAAACAAGAATGGAAGAAGCCTTGAGTTAAATCATTCATGAAACTAGAATGGACTTGTGCTTCTGAAGAGAACTCACCCAGAAAGTAGTGATCACGGCCTTGGCATGGGTCTCATGGTCCGCGTGGAGGGCCGCTTCCCAGTGGTCCCAACTCGTGGCCAAAACCCGACGGTCCGGGTACCTGACTGGATCCGGACAGTATAGCCCCGACCAGTGTAACTTTAGCAAGACGTTGTGGTGGCATGTCTGAAGAGGCGGCACGCGTCTCCAGGGTGTGAACCCCCTCACGGAAGGCGATGACACAATACTAGACGTTCTGCAGTAACGGTGCGGTGTGAATATTATTAAATACTCGGAGCGCGATAAAATCATTAGTTTTTTACACGACGTGGGCACATGTGCTATAGGACTGATGGTAATTTTTCATAATTGTTGGTGATGGAGAAGTATCTGAACACTTCCCTCTATACGGATTGCTCTTCGCGTGTCTACGACTGTGCCCGGCGGCCTCCGAGGGCTAGCATGCCGCCAAATCTTGCGTAGGCGGCCTCTCACAAGTCTAGAAGGGTTGTGGCGGTTGCAAGCGCCCGGCACACGTCTCCGGGGTGTGGCCCCCCTCACGGACGGCGCCGCCGCCGGCACCTGGAGGGGGGAAACAGACGCGTCGGATCTACACGGAGGGGATCTTGCTATGGGTTTGGCCCGGATGTTGCTCCAAAGTGTTCCTGTGGGCTGACCTAACAACCGGGTGGAGAGGTCTACTGGTCAAAGCCCATCCGTGTAAAGTCAAAGGGCTAGATCTCGTGGTCAAACGCTACAGGGTTAGGCGGGACGGGGGCCCTGAGGGGTAGCAATGCCACCGGAGCGTCGCACCGGGCCCTCATACATGCGGTGTGGTGTTGTGGCATGTTTGAAGAGGCGGCACGCGTCTCCGAGGTGTGGCCCCCCTCACGGACGGCGCCGCCGCCGGCACCTGGAGGGGGGAAATGGACGCGTCGGGTCTACATGGAGGGGATCTTGTTGAGGGTTTGCCCCGGATGTTGCTCCAAAGTGTTCCTATTGGCTGACCTAACACAACCGGGTGGAGAGGTCCACTAGTCGAAGCCCGTCCGTGTAAAGTCAAAGGGCTAGATCTCGTGGTCAAACACTACAGGGTTAGGCGGGACAGGGGCCCTAGGGGGTAGCAATGCCATCGGAGCGTCGCACCGGGCCCTCATACATGCCGTACGGTGTGGTGGCATGTCTGAAGAGGCAGCACGCGTCTCCGGGGTTTGGCCCCCCTCACGGACGGCAATGACACAGTACTAGACGTTCTGCGGTAACGGTGCGGCATGAATATTATTAAATACTCAGAGCGCGATAAAATCATGAGTTTTTTACATGACGTGGGCACATGTGCTATAGGACTGATGGTAATTTTTCATAATTTTTGGTGATGGAGAAGTATCTGAACACTTCCCTCTACGCGGATAGCTCTTCGCGTGTCTACGACTGTGGCCGGCGGCCTCCGGGGGCTAGCATGCCGCCAAACTTGCGTAGGCGGCCTCTCACAAGTCTGGAAGTGTTGTGGCGGTTGCAAACGCCCGGCACGCGTCTTTGGGGTGTGGCCCCCCTCACGGACGGTGCCGCCGCCGGCACCTGGAGGGGGCAACGGACGCGTCGGCTCTACAGGGAGGGGATCTGGTTGTGGATTTGGCCCGGATGTTGCTCCAAAGTGTTCCTATGGGCTGACCTAACACAACCGGGTGGAGAGGTCCACTGGTCAAAGCCCGTCCATGTAAAGTCAAAGGGCTAGATCTCGTGGTCAAACGCTACAGGGTTAGGCGGGACGGGGGCCCTGGGGGGGGGGGGGTAGCAACGCCACCGGAGCGTCGCACCGGGCCCTCATACATGCGGGGTGGTGTGGTGGCATGTCTGAAGAGGCGGCATGCGTCTCCGGGGTGTGGCCCCCCTCCAAGTGACGGCGGCACTGCCTTGCGTGGAGGGGGGCCACACCACGGAGCCCCAAGACGGGTGTCAACGCATGCCTGAACACTTTCACACATGCATCAGGACTCGTGCGATGTTTCGGTGGCATAGCTACACCCCGAAGGCCACCCCGAATCCCCCCACTAACCAAATTCCCTTCGTGTCCACCGTTTCCCCCCTCTATGACACGGCAAGAGCGACGTCCGTGAGGGGGGCAATTGATATACCATCGGGGTATGTTTTTTGTTTAGATAAGGCACATTTATCTTGTCAAAAAATAAACAATAAAAAATAATATAAAGTAAAAATAAAAAAATATGCCCACACGGAGCTATGATCCCACGGATCGATGACATGGCATCACACGTGGATCGATGACGTGGCAGAGGGCATGGGCCAGGCCTATGCCGTAGGCATATCTCTGCCACACCACGGCCCCCTCCCTCGGATCGATGACGTGTCGACGATGCGGATCGCTGATGTCGGCAAATCTATGCCGACGGCCGCCGTTAGCACCCGTCGGCGTAGTTTCGACGTCGTCAATCGGTCGTCGCTGACCGGGTAGGTGGGCCCGGGCTATGCCGACAGTCCCCGTAGGCCTATCTCGCGCGGTCCCGACAGCCATTGTATGCCGACGGCCCCCGTCGGCATAGGATGACATATGCCAACGGCATTTCTACGCCTACGGCCTGCCCTAGGCCGTCGGCATATGTCCATCTATGCCGATGGGGGCGTCGGCATAGATGAGGCCGTCGGCGTATGCAGATATTCTGGTAGTGATGCAACCTACAGAAGGTGCGGACAAAGCCCCTACAGACGTAATCGTAGGTGTGGATCTAGAGGGTGTGGTAGAGGTGATCGCTCCTCCCCTATTGGTAATAGCACTGGTGGTGGCACTGGCTACCGAGGCCACTCACATGGATGACAAAAACAACCACAATGTCATCGTCCATGTTGGATGCGACACCGCAGCTTTCCGACACCGCCGCGTGATGCCGGCGGTACCTGACGAGGATGAGCGGCTCCTCCAATGGGTGTACCGCCGATCACATACGACGGTGGAGAGAGACGCCCGGTGGTTCCGGAGGATCAATGTCAAGGCGCTCCGGCTCAGCATTGAGTAGTCCAAGTGGGAGGCGGTGGAGGCAGCGAGGGTGGCGAACCTCAAGCAGAAGAAGGGCCGCATCGTTCAGCGCTTGAAGGGTTGCATCGTCATCTCATCTTCCTCCTCCAATGATGGCGATGACAACAACGGCTCTGACGGCGACCCACGTCATGCCGCGGACGCCTATAGCAGCCCCGGCTACCGAAAGGGCAAAGGGCCGGTGAGGAAGTGGTGAAGGTCGGCCCTCTCTCTGTTTATATAATCTAGCTCCCACTATCTAGTTAGAATTTGCCGGACAGTTGAACTGTGTGAATTATGCTCGTTTAGTGATCTTTTGGTGATTTTATGTGAATTATGCCCGTTTGCTATCGGATTATATGTTTGTTTCATGTCGATTTTGGCCGTTTGGTGACCTACATAGTACGTTGCATGATTTTGCATGGATATAGGGTGTCAGATATGAGAAACGCGGTTGTGGACACACCGATTAAGGGAATGCCCGGTCACTGTCCGTGGGCATGCCAGGGCGCGCCCGTGGGCGAATAAGGTGTCGTATTTGGCAAGTACTGTTGTAGATGCTCTAACCATTTGAATGAAGATTCTCAAAGAGGATAATATATCTCGATATTACCTTTTTTTGAAAGGGAGGAAAAAATTGTCTCAACCATTAATTAAGTAAAAGAGAGTTATTTAGCTAATTAGAGAAAACCGGATAAAAGCCATCATAAAACGTAAGAGGCACACACAGGATTTCTCACACACGCCTCCCCAAAAAGTCAAGATAACACGCATGCATCATCGTCATCACTACTCCCCTAGAAGGCGGCATTGCCATCCCAAAACCTTGAGCAAACAACTTGACCTCACCAAAGACAATCGTCAATCCAACCCAGATTGTAGACGCCATGTGGAGTCATGAAGATTCGCTCCCGAACCCAACAACCTTCGACAAGACAGCGCAACTCTGACGCCGATGAAGATTAATGAAGGAGAACTAAGCAAGCCTGGCCCTGTGGAAGATCAGCGAACAGACTACCTGTTGTCCGTCATCGTACGCCACTGGGACCCCGCCACTACAACGTCAACTTCACGACAACTAACAAGCTGAGGAAATCCGACTGACACGTCGGAGAAGTCAACTAAATCAACCATTGCCACATCTCCGACATCACTCCTCCCATCGTCATTGCCACATAAGCATCAATTTCAACACTGTCGCCTTCCACTGATTTCGGTTGCTGATGCCCAACTCTGAAGACGAAGGCCTCGAGGAGGAATACGACGCCAAGGTGCCGCCATTGTCCGATCACACAGGATCAAGGGTTTTCTCGACGGATCCGGATAATGATGTGGTAATTCAAGGCCACTCATCCGACGCAGGCAAAGTGCATTGAATGCAGTACTTTGTGCCTATATTCATGACGTTATCTTGCAGAATAAAGATCTAGTTAAGTGGGTAAACCCCAGGTGAATAATATTGGTGACCTACATGCACTTCCCGAGACCACATAGGTTTTTTGCCTGCTCAAGGCTCCAGATCTTATCACTACTCTCTACGACAGCAGCAGAACCAGAGAGATTTCGGAACTTCAAATTGGATGTAACTAATAGCGTGATTGCTTGAAGAAATCCTGTTGACACACATACCAGTTTGCACACACTATTCCTTCCAAGCATACTGTTGTGGGTGCTCGCGTTGCCTGCCATTCGTAACACTTGTTACCATTTTCCTGCCAGTGCGCTCAACTAACAATACTCACACATACAACTACAATTCTTGAGACCAAAGTAGCAACATAGAAACTATTTATAACTCTACCCATGTCATAAGAGTTGGCACGCACAGTTATGTCATTTATTTATTATTTGCTAGTCATAGCGCATGTGTTCGATTTTTCTTAAATTTCAGCCATTCCTTCTGAAGCCACCATCACATTGTAGTGAGATCCCATTTTGTCACGCCCAACGTACCCGGTGAGCTCCACATCGTGAAACAAGGCAAAATAGCAGAACAATAATTCAAATTGAGGGTAAGAATTGCTCCCATCACAACAGCCATCCCGTCCCTCGTCGCTCCCACAAGCTACATGAGGAAAAACCTAGCCGCCGCCGGGGCCTCCCCTTCTCCGCCACCCTCCTCCCTTGTCGCCGCCAGAGGGCGCGACCGGGGCGAAGCCTGGCCGGTGTTAACGCCGGTGGGGATCCATCGTCCTCTCATGTGGTGGACTCGATAGGGGCCGAGGCTGCCGGACCAGAGTGCGGCGCCGAAGCAAGGCAGTGACGGTGGCGTGGTGCGTGCGTGCCGGGCGACGTGGGGCGGGGCATGCTCGGGGATCAGCGACGGCGCCTTCCTGGTGACGAGGTCTAACCTACGGGGCGGTGTGGGCTACGGCCGGCGAGCTACATTGTGGATGTGAGGCTGCTCATCGCGGTGGTGGGGACATGTCTCCCTGCCCGGCATGACGGTCTGGCAATGCGGCGGTGGATGCTGGGGCGGCGGCCTGCAGGGCTGATGGTGGCCTTCTCCTTATAGTGATGGGAGTTCAAGCGCGGCTGGTCATATGGGGTGGCGTGCGAGGAATTCGAGACCTATTGCCCGGATCTGACTATCGGGACGACGACTGCCATTTTATGGGTGACGACAGTGGTTGGCGCGATAGTCACTACTAGGGAAAAGCCTAGCAATAGCGCGGGTTTTTGACCCACTAGTAGAAAAATGGTCAAATGTGAAGCACATTAGTGCCGGTTTAATTTTGAGCCGGCACTAATGTGTCCATTAGTGCCGGTTCCAACGGCTAGCCGGCCGCTCTCATTAGTACCGGTTCGTGGCGAACTTTTAGCACCGGTTCGTGCCACGAACCGGTACTAAAGTGAGTGGTGGCAGGATGTTGTCAGTCTGGGGCCCCTCCAGCACCTTTAGTACCGGTTTGTGTCACGAACCGGTACTAAAGGTCGTCCTACATAAACCCTTCGTACACCCGAGCTCGCTCTGTTCTTCCCCTTTCCCCTCTCCTCTCTGTTCTTCCCCTCTTCCTCTCAAGCTCATCACACATTTTGCCCAAAATTTGTCAAGATTTGAAGGCCCCCATCCATTCAAATGATCACAAAGGTTAGCAACTTTGTCCTTTCATCTCTCATTGCTAGATTAGCTCTTGCAATGCTTTGTATAGTGATTAATTTGTGAGTTTAGTAATTTGGGAGGAATTATATGCGCTAGTATTTGATTTATATGCAATTTGAGGTCAAAAATAACACTTAGTTTGCATATGTAGGTGTGGTTTACTTAGTGCCTTCTAAATCTCCGTCGTAACCACCATCGATCGCCCGCACCGTCCCGTCGCCGGCACCACCTTGTAGTGAGTCTCTTGTTCATGAATGTTTTACATTACCAGATTGATGTTTGTGTGATTTGGATATATAGTTACTCCTATAATTATCTTACCCGTACGTTGTTTGTTATACATAGTGCCATGGTTTTGATATCCGTCCCCGTTGGCCCTCGTCCTTGTTATGATTCAGATGTGGTATATTCTCTTTTAAAACTAGCTGTTGCATTTCGTGTTTATGACAAATTATGCCCATCAAGTTGACATAGATATTTTTATCTAGGAGGTATGTGAACCGGAAATTCCAACCGACCCAATTGTCGAGAGGTTAAATTTAGTTGAAAGAGAAAACAAGTATTTGAAAGAAAAATTGAAAAGAATTGAGGGGAGAAGATGGAATTGGAGTTGCATGTTGCCGATGTCGTCGATGATCACAAGATCAAGATGGAGAAAATGCGCTTGAAGATTAGAAAGATTAGAAAATATGCCATTGATAGTGAGGCTTGGTATCATTATGTTGTTGGATCAATTGTTACCTTAGTTGCGATCTTGATCGCATTTGTTGTTGCATTTAAATGCTTTAGCTAGAGAGTTATTTGTTTGTTGCATTTAAGTGTTGTATGAACTATATATATGTATGAACTTGTATTAATTTGGTCTTTTCGGTGTTGTGTAATGAAGATGAGCCGACAATGGATGTATGATGACCGATGCTCTCCCGAGTTCATTAATGGCGTGCATACTTTTTTGCTTGCTGCTGAGGCAAACAAGCGGGCGGATGGTTTTATGCCTTGTCCATGTGCTGGCTGTGAGAATGATCACAATTACTCTATGTCAAGAATCATTCACGTCCACCTGTTTGAGTCCGGTTTCATGCCCCACTATAGTGTTTGGACCAAGCACGGAGAAAGAGGGGTTATGATGGAAGACAATGAAGAAGAAGAGGACGACGACAGCTATCCTGGCCATGGGTTCCCTGAATACGATGATACAACAATGGGGGAAGAAGCTGAGCCGGCAATGCGGGAAGAAGCTGAAGAAGAGGCATCAGATGAGCCCGCTGATGATCTAGGTCGGGCCATTGCCGATGCAAAGAGAAACTGCGCAAGTGATTTGGAGAAGAAGAAGTTGCAGCGCATGTTAGAGGATCACAAGAAATTGTTGTACCCGAATTGCGAAGCTGACAAGAAAAAGTTGGGCACCACACTGGAATTGCTGCAATGGAAGGCAGAGAATGGTGTATCTGACAAGGGATTTCGAAAGTTGCTGGTAATGATAAAGAATATGCTTCCAAAGGACAACGAATTGCCCGAGAGTACGTATGAAGCAAAGAAGGCTGTCTACCCTCTAGGGTTAGAGGTGCAGAAGATACATGCATGCCCTAATGACTGCATCCTCTGCCGCGGTGAGTACGAGGATTTGAACGCTTGCCCGGTATGTGGTGCATTGCGCTATAAGATCAGCCGCGATGACCTTGGTGATGTCGAGGGCGAGCGCCCTAGGAAGAAGATTCCTACCAAGGTGATGTGGTATGCTCCTATAATACCATGGTTGAAACGTTTGTTCCAAAACAAAGAGCATGCCAAGGCGATGCGATGGCACAGAGAAGACCGTAAGAAAGACGGAAAGTTGAGAGTACCCGCTAACGGGTCGCAGTGGAGAAAAATTGAGAGAAAGTACTGGGAGGAGTTTGCAGGTGACACAAGGAACGTATGGTTTGGTCTAAGCGCAGATGGCATTAATCCTTTTGGGGAGCAGAGCAGCAACCATAGCACCTGGCCTATGACTCTATGTTTGTATAACCTTCCTCCTTGGTTGTGCATGAAGCGGAAGTTCATTATGATGCCAGTGCTCATCCAAGGCCCTAAGCAACCCGGCAAAGACATTGATGTGTACCTAAGGCCATTAGTTGAAGAACTCTTACTGCTGTGGAATGGAACAGGTGTACGTGTGTGGGATGAGCACGGACAGGAAGAATTTTACCTAAAGGCGTTGTTGTTCGTGACCATCAATGATTGGCCTGCTCTCAGTAACCTTTCAGGACAGACAAACAAGGGATACCGTGCATGCACGCACTGTTTGGATGATACCGACAGTATATATTTGGACAATTGTAGGAAGAATGTGTACCTGGGACATCGTCGATTTCTTCCGAGCAGGCATCCCGTAAGAAAGAAAGGCAAGCATTTCAAAGGTGAGGCGGATCACCGGACGAAGCCTCGCCACCGTACTGGTGCTGATGTACATGATATGGTCAAGGATTTGAAGGTAGTATTTGGAAAGGGTCGTGGCGGACAACCTGCTCCGAATGACGCTGGCGGACGCGCACCCATGTGGAAGAAGAAATCTATATTCTGGGACCTGCCCTATTGGAAAGACCTAGAGGTCCGCTACGCAATCGACGTGATGCACGTGACGAAGAATCTTTGCGTGACCCTGCTTGGCTTCTTGGGCGTGTATGGGAAGACAAAAGATACACCTGAGGCACGGGAGAACCAGCAACGTATGCACGGAAAAGACGTCATACATCAGGGTCATGCCAGCTACGCTCTTACCAAAGAAGAGAAGGAAATCTTCTTTGAATGCCTGCTCAGTATTAAGGTACCGTATGGCTTCTCGTCGAATATAAAGGGAATAATAAACATGGCAGAGAAAAAGTTCCAGAACCTAAAGTCTCATGACTGCCACGTGATTATGACGCAACTGCTTCCGGTTGCATTGAGGGGGCTTCTACCGGATAACGTTCGATTAGCCATTGTGAAGCTATGTGCATTCCTCAATGCAATCTCTCAGAAGGTCATCGATCCAGAAATCATACCAAGGTTACAGAATGATTTGGTGCAATGTCTTGTCAGTTTCGAGTTGGTGTTCCCACCATCCTTCATCAACATCATGACGCACGTCCTAGTTCACCTATGCGAAGAGATTAACGTTTTGGGTCCTGTATTTCAACACAATATGTTCCCCTTTGAGAGGTTCATGGGAGTCTTAAAGAAATATGTTCATAACCGTGCAAGGACAGAAGGAAGCATCTCCAAGGGCCATGAAAATGAGGAGGTCATTGAGTTTTGTATTGACTTTATTCCTGACCTTAAGCCGATTGTGTTGGGGAACGTAGTAATTTCAAAAAAATTCCTACGCACACGCAAGATCATGGTGATGCATAGCAACGAGAGGGGAGAGTGTTGTCCACGTACCCTCGTAGACCGACAGCGGAAGCGTTATCACAATGCGGTTGATGTAGTCGTACGTCTTCACGATCCGACCGATCAAGTACCGAACGCACGGCACCTCCGAGTTCTACACACGTTCAGCTCGATGACGTCCCTCAAACTCCGATCCAGCCGAGTGTTGAGGGAGAGTTTCGTCAGCACGACGGCGTGGTGACGATGATGATGTTCCACCGACGCAGGGCTTCGCCTAAGCTACGCAACGGTATTATCGAGGTGTAATATGGTGGAGGGGGCACCACACACGGCTAAGAGATCTCAAGGATCAATTGTTGTGTCTCTGGGGTGCCCCCTGCCCCCGTATATAAAGGAGCAAGGGAGGAGGAGGCCGGCCCTAGGAGGGGGCGCACCAAGTGTGGAGTCCTACTGGTTCGAGAACTATGTAGACATGACCGAGACACGTCTCCGGTCAATAACCAATAGCGGGACCTGGATGCCCATATTGGCTCCCACATATTCTACGAAGATCTTTATCGGTCAGACCGCATAACAACATACGTTGTTCCCTTTGTCATCAGTATGTTACTTGCCCGAGATGATCGTCGGTATCTCGATACCTAGTTCAATCTCGTTACCGGCAAGTCTCTTTACTCGTTCCGTAACACATCATCCCGCAACTAACTTATTAGTCACAATGCTTGCAAGGCTTATAGTGATGTGCATTACCGAGTGGGCCCAGAGATACCTCTCCGACAATCGGAGTGACAAATCCTAATCTCGAAATACGCCAACCCAACAAGTACCTTTGGAGACACCTGTAGAGCACCTTTATAATCACCCATTTACGTTGTGACGTTTGGTAGCACACAAAGTGTTCCTCCGGTAAACGGGAGTTGCATAATCTCATAGTCAGAGGAACATGTATAAGTCATGAAGAAAGCAATAGCAACATACTAAACGATCGGGTGCTAAGCTAACGGAATGGGTCAAGTCAATCACGTCATTCTCCTAATGAGGTGATCTCGTTAATCAAATGACAACTCATGTCTATGGCTAGGAAACATAACCATCTTTGATTAACGAGCTAGTCAAGTAGAGGCATACTAGTGACACTCTCTTTGTCTATGTATTCACACATGTATTATGTTTCCGGTTAATACAATTCTAGCATGAATAATAAACATTTATCATGATATAAGGAACTATATAATACTTTATTATTGCCTCTAGGGCATATTTCCTTCAGTCTCCCACTTGCACTAGAGTCAATAATCTAGTTCACATCGCCATGTGATTTAACATCAATAATTCACATCACCATGTGATTAACACCCATAGTTCACATCTCTATGTGACCAACACTCAAAGGGTTTACTAGAGTCAATAATCTAGTTCACATCGCTATGCGATTAACACCCAAAGAGTACTAAGGTGTGATCATGTTTTGATTGTGAGATAATTTTAGTCAACGGGTCTGCCACATTCAGATCCGTAAGTATTTTGCAAATTTCTATGTCTACAATGCTCTGCACGGCGCTACTCTAGCTAATTGCTTCCACTTTCAATATGTATCTAGACCGAGACTTAGAGTCATCTAGATTTAGTGTCAAAACTTGTATCGACGTAACCCTTTACGACGAACCTTTTTGTCACTTCCATAATCGAGAAACATATCCTTATTCCACTAAGGATAATTTTGACCGCTGTCCAGTGATCTACTCCTAGATCACTATTGTACTCCCTTGCCAAAATCAGTGTAGGATATACAATAGATCTGGTACACAGCATGGCATACTTTATAGAACCTATGGCCAAGGCATAGGGAATGACTTTCATTCTTTTTCTATCTTCTGCCGTGGTCGGGCTTTGAGTCGTACTCAATTTCACACCTTGTAACACAGGTAAGAAACTCTTTCTTTGACTGTTCCATTTTGAACCACTTCAAAATCTTGTTAAGGTATGTACTCATTGAATAAACTTATCAAGCGTCTTGATCTATCTCTATAGATGTTGATGCTCAATATGTAAGCAGCTTCACGGAGGTCTTTCTTTGAAAAACTCCTTTCAAACACTCCTTTATGCTTTGCAGAATAATTCTACATTATTTCCGATCAACAATATGTCATTCACATATACTTATCAGAAATGCTGTAGTGCTCCCACTCACTTTCTTGTAAATACAGGCTTCACCGCAAGTCTGTATACAACTATATGCTTTGATCAACTAATCAAAGCGTATATTCCAACTCCGAGATGCTTGCACCAGTCCATTGATGGATCGCTGGAGCTTGCATATTTTGTTAGCACCTTTAGGATTGACAAAACCTTCTGGTTGTATCATATACAACTCTTCTTTAATAAATCCATCAAGGAATGCAGTTTTGTTTATCCCTTTGCCAGATTTCATAAAATGCGGCAATTGCTAACATGATTCGGACAGACTTAAGCATAGATACGAGTGAGAAACTCTCATCGTAGTCAACATCTTGAACTTGTCGAAAACCTTTTTGCGACAATTCTAGCTTTGTAGATAGTGATACTACTATCAGCGTCCGTCTTCCTCTTGACAATCCATTTATTCTCAATTGCTTGCCGATCATCGGGCAAGTCAACCAAAGTCCACACTTTGTTCTCATACATGGATCTCATCTCAGATTTCATGGCCTCAAGCCATTTTGTGGAATCTGGGCTCACCATCACTTCTTCATAGTTCGTAGGTTCGTTATGGTCTAGTAACATAACCTCCAGAACAGGATTACCGTACCACTCTGGTGCGGATCTTACTCTGGTTTACCTACGAGGTTTGGTAGTAACTTGATCTGAAGTTACATGATCATCATCATTAACTTCCTCACTAATTGGTGTAGAAGTCATAGGAACAGATTTCTGTGATCCAATAAGGGAGCAGGTACAGTTACCTCATCAAGTTCTACTTTCCTCCCACTCACATCTTTCGAGAGAAACTCCTTCTCTAGAAAGGATCCATACTTAGCAACGAATGTCTTGCCTTCGGATCTGTGATAGAAGGTGTACCTAACTGTCTCCTTTGGGTATCCTATGAAGACACATTTCTCCGATTTGGGTTTGAGCTTATTAGGATGAAATTTTTTCACATAAGCATCGCAACCCCAAAATTTTAAGAAACGACAACTTTGGTTTCTTGCCAAACCACAGTTCATAAGGCGTCGTCTCAACGGATTTTGATGGTGCCCTATTTAACGTGAATGTAGCTGTCTCTAATGCATAACCCAAAACGATAGTGGTAAATTGGTAAGAGACATCATAGATTGCACTATATCCAATAAAGTACGGTTATGACGTTCGGACACACCATTACACTGTGGTGTTCCAGGTGGCGTGAGTAGTGAAACTATTTCACATTGTTTTAACTGAAGGCCAAACTCGTAACTCAAATATTTTACCTCTGCGATCATATCGTAGAAACTTTTATTTTCTTGTTACGATGATTCTCCACTTCACTCTGAAATTCTTTGAACTTTTCAAATGTTTCAGAATTTGTGTTTCATCAAGTAGATATACCCATATCTGCTCAAATCATCTGTGAAGGTCAGAAAATAATGATACCTGCTACGAGCCTCAATATTCATCGGACCACATACCTCTGTATGTATGATTTCCAACAAATCTGTTGCTCTCTCCATAGTTCCGGAGAACGGCGTTTTAGTCATCTTGCCCATGAGGCACGGTTCGCAAGCATCAAGTGATTCATAATCAAGTGATTCCAAAATCCCATCAGTATGGAGTTTCTTCATGCACTTTACACCAATATGACCTAAACGGCAGTACCACAAATAAGTTGCACTATCATTATTAACTTTGCATCTTCTGGCTTCAATATTATGAATATGTGTATCACTACGATCGAGATCCAACAAACCATTTTCGTTGGTGTGTATGACCATAAAGGTTTTATTCATGTAAACAGAACAACAATTGTTCTCTAACTTAAATGAATAACCGTATTGCAATAAACATGATCAGATCATATTCATGCTCAACGCAAACACCAAATAACACTTATTTAGTTTCAACACTAATTCCGAAAGTACAGGGAGTGTGCGATGATGATCATATCAATCTTGGAACTACTTCCAACACACATCGTCACCTCGCCTTTTACTAGTCTCTGTTTATTCTGCAACTCTCGTTTTCGAGTTACTACTCTTTAGCAACTGAACCAGTATCAATTACCGAGGGGTTGCTATAAACACTAGTAAAGTACACATCAATAATTTGTACATCAAATATACCTTTGTTCACTTTTACTAGTCTCTGTTTATTCTGCAACTCCCGTTTCGAGTTACTACTCTTAGCAACTGAACCAGTATCAATTACCGAGGGATTGCTATAAACACTAGTAAAGTACACATCCATAATCTGTATATCAAATATACCTTTGTTCACTTTGCCATCCTTCTTATCCACCAAATAGTTGGGGTAGTTCCGCTTCCAGTGACCAGTCCCTTTGCAGTAGAAGCACTTAGTCTCAGGCTTAGGACCAGACTTAGGCTTCTTCACTTGAGCAGCAACTTGCTTGCCGTTCTTTTTGAAGTTCCCCTTTTTCCTTTTGCCATTTTCTTGAAACTAGCGGTCTCGTCAACCATCAACACTTGAAGTGGTCTCGTCAACCATCAACACTTGATGTTTTTCTTGATTTCTACCTTCGTCGATTTCAGCATCACGAAGAGCTCGGGAATTACTTTCGTCATCCCTTGCATACCATAGTTCATCACGAAGTTCTACTAACTTGGTGATGGTGACTAGAGAATTCTGTCAATCACTATTTTATCTGGAAGATAAACTCCCACTTGATTCAAGCGATTGTAGTACCCAGACAATCTGAGCCATGCTCACTAATTGAGCGATTCTCCTCCATCTTTTTGCTATAGAACTTGTTGGAGATTTCATATCTCCCAACTCGGGTATTTGCTTGAAATATTAACTTCAACTCCTGGAACATCTCATATGGTCCATGACGTTCAAAACGTCTTTGAAGTCCCGATTCTAAGCCGTTAAGCATGGTGCACTAAACTATCAAGTAGTCATCATATTGAGCTAGCCAAACGTTCATAACGTCTGCATCTGCTCCTGCAATAGGTCTGTCACCTAGCGGTGCATCAAGGACATAATTTTTCTGTGCAGCAATGAGGATAATCCTCAGATCACGGATCCAATCCGCATCTTTGCTACTAACATCTTTCAACATAATTTTTCTCTAGGAACAAAAAATAAACACAGGGAAGCAACAACGCGAGCTATTGATCTACAACATAATTTGCAAAATACTATCAGGACTAAGTTCATGATAAATTTAAGTTCAATTAATCATATTACTTAAGAACTCCCACTTAGATAGACATCTCTCTAATCATCTAAGTGATTATGTGATCCAAAGCAACTAAACCATGTCCGATTAACACGTGAGATGGAGTAGTTTCAATGGTGAACATCACTATGTTGATCATATCTACTATATGATTCATGCTCGACCTTTCGGTCTCTGTGTTCCGAGGCCATATCTGTATATGCTAGGCTCGTCAAGTTTAACCTGAGTATTCCGCGTGTGCAACTGTTTTGCACCCGTTGTATTTGAACGTAGAGCCTATCACACCCGATTAACACGTGGTGTCTCAGCACGAAGAACTTTTGCAACGGTGCATACTCAGGGAGAACACTTTTATCTTGAAATTTTAGTGAGAGATCATCTTATAATGCTACCGTCAATCAAAGCAAGATAAGATGCATAAAGGATTAACATCACATGCAATCAATATAAGTGATATGATATGGCCATCATCATCTTGTGCTTGTGATCTCCATCTCCGAAGCACCGTGCTTGTGATCTCCATCTCCGAAGCACCGTCATGATCACCATCGTCACCGGCTCGACACCTTGATCTCCATCGTAGTATCGTTGTCGTCTCGCCAACTTATTGCTTTTATGACTATCGCTACCGCTTAGTGATAAAGTAAAACTATTACATGGCGATTGCATCTCATACAATAAAGCGACAACCATATGGCTCCTGCCAGTTGCCGATAACTCGGTTACAAAACATGATCATCTCATACAACACATTATATCACATCATGTCTTGACCATATCACATCACAACATGCCCTGCAAAAACAAGTTAGACGTCCTCTACTTTGTTGTTGCATATTTTACGTGGCTGCTACGGGCTTAGCAAGAACCGTTCTTACCTACGCATCAAAACCACAACGATAGCTTGTCAAGTTGGTGCTGTTTTAACCTTCGCAAGGACCGGGCGTAGCCACACTCGGTTCAACTAAAGTGAGAGAGACAGACACCCGCCAGTCACCTTTAAGCAACGAGTGCTCCGAACGGTGAAACCAGTCTCGCGTAAGCGTACGCGTAATGTCGGTCCGGGCCGCTTCATCTCACAATACCGCTGAACCAAAGTATGACATGCTGGTAAGCAGTATGACTTATATCGCCCACAACTCACTTGTGTTCTACTCGTGCATAGCATCAACGCATAAAACCAGGCTCGGATGCCACTGTTGGGGAACGTAGTATATTCAAAAAAATTCCTACGCACACGCAAGATCATGGTGATGCATAGCAACGAGAGGGGAGAGTGTTGTCCACGTACCCTCGTAGACCGACAGCGGAAGCGTTATCACAACGCGGTTGATGTAGTCGTACGTCTTCACGATCCGACCGATCAAGTACCGAACGCACGGCACCTCCGAGTTCTACACACGTTCAGCTCGATGACGTCCCTCGAACTCCGATCCAGCCGAGTGTTGAGGGAGAGTTTCGTCAGCACGACGGCGTGGTGACGATGATGATGTTCCACCGACGCAGGGCTTCGCCTAAGCTCCGCAACGGTATTATCGAGGTGTAATATGGTGGAGGGGGGCACCGCATACGGCTAAGAGATCTCAAGGATCAATTGTTGTGTCTCTGGGGTGCCCCCTGCCCCCGTATATAAAGGAGCAAGGGAGGAGGAGGCCAGCCCTAGGAGGGGGCGCACCAAGTGTGGAGTCCTACTGGTTCGAGAACTATGTAGACATGACCGAGACACGTCTCCGGTCAATAACCAATAGCGGGACCTGGATGCCCATATTGGCTCCCACATATTCTACGAAGATCTTTATCGGTCAGACCGCATAACAACGTACGTTGTTCCCTTTGTCATCAGTATGTTACTTGCCCGAGATTCGATCGTCGGTATCTCGATACCTAGTTCAATCTCGTTACCGGCAAGTCTCTTTACTCGTTCCGTAACACATCATCCCGCAACTAACTTATTAGTCACAATGCTTGCAAGGCTTATAGTGATGTGCATTACCGAGTGGGCCCAGAGATACCTCTCCGACAATCGGGGTGACAAATCCTAATCTCGAAATACGCCAACCCAACAAGTACCTTTGGAGACACCTGTAGAGCACCTTTATAATCACCCATTTACGTTGTGACGTTTGGTAGCACACAAAGTGTTCCTCCGGTAAACGGGAGTTGCATAATCTCATAGTCAGAGGAACATGTATAAGTCATGAAGAAAGCAATAGCAACATACTAAACGATCGGGTGCTAAGCTAACGGAATGGGTCAAGTCAATCACGTCATTCTCCTAATGAGGTGATCTCGTTAATCAAATGACAACTCATGTCTATGGCTAGGAAACATAACCATCTTTGATTAACGAGCTAGTCAAGTAGAGGCATACTAGTGACACTCTCTTTGTCTATGTATTCACACATGTATTATGTTTCCGGTTAATACAATTCTAGCATGAATAATAAACATTTATCATGATATAAGGAAATATATAATACTTTATTATTGCCTCTAGGGCATATTTCCTTCAGATTGGTGTTCCTGAATCTCGGCATAAGGGCAGACTGGATGGAAAAGGCACGCTAGGAGGGAAGCAAATAATATGTATGGACGGACATTCTCTCACTGAAGCACACTACACAGTTCTACAGAATTCCGCCTTGGTGGCTCCGTATATGGACGAACATAAGAATTTTCTACGCTCCAAACACCCGGAGTGATCTGATGACTGGATTACACGTGAACAAACTAGGAGTTTCGCCGGCTGGTTGCAGACACGTACCATGCATGACGCCTCTATTGAAGATGACCTGTACTCGCTGTCCCAGTTACCATCTTCGAATATAATGACTTTCAAAGGGTACGAGATAAATGGTAATTCATTTTACACGATCTCCCAAGATAAGAAGAGCACCAACCAAAATAGTGGTGCCCGCTTTGATGCAACAACCAAGACAGGAAAGGAAACATATTATGGTTACATAGAGGACATATGGGAACTTCACTATGGACGTGGTTTGAAGGTCCCTTTTTTCGGTGCAAATGGGTCAATATGACACGAGGTGGGGTAACGGAAGACCCGCAGTATGGAATGACAACAGTGGATCTCAACAATCTTGCGTATGCAGACGAACCATTCGTCCTAGCCAATGATGTGGCAGAGGTTTTCTATGTGAAGGACATGCATGTCTACCAAGCCGAGAAAAAGAAAAGATAAGGAAGCGAATGCATCATACGATGAGCCAAAGCGCCACCACTAGTAGAAAAAGGGTCTTTAGTCCCGGTTCTGGAACCGGGACTAAAGGGTCGTTACTAAAGCCTCCCCCTTTAGTCCCGGTTCTTACACGAACCGGGACTAAAGGCCCTCCATGTGGCCGCTGCCTGGAGGTCCACCTTTAGTCCCGGTTGGTAACACCAACCAGTACTAAAGGCAATTTTATGATTTTTTGAATTTTTTTTGAATTTTTTTATTTTCAAATTTCTGAATTATTTTAACCTCTAATCTCTAATCACCCCTCATCACTGCTCAATTTAACCTCTAATCTCTAATCGCCCCTCATCATTCCAAATCATCTAACATCCCGGACGGTCACCCATCCTCTCACTACTCCAGCCTGAGCACGCTTAACTTCCGGGTTCTATTCTCCCTCGTTTCCAAGTCTGCACTTGTTGTTTTCCTGACAATAGTAAGATGTCAATCCTATTAACCCTCAGGAATTTAGCTTGAGCATGAAGTCACACATTTCACTGTTTGAGTTTGAAACTATTGTTCCAAAAAACAATAATTATTTAGTAACACTAATATTTCTTGAATAAGTAGTTTGACCATAGTTTGACCACAGTTTGACCAGATTTGACCGAAATTCAAAAAAACTGAAATAATTATTTAGTAACACCAATATTTCTTGAATAATTAGTTTGACCATTGTTTGACCACAGTTTGACCAGATTTGACCAAAATTCAAAAAAACTGAAATAATTATTTAGTAACACTAATATTCTTGAATAATTATTTAGTAACACTAATACTTCTTGAATAAGTAGTTTGACCATAGTTTGACCAGATTTAACAAAAATTCAAAAAAAATCAGAAATTTGAGCATAAATTTTTTTCCTTTTAGAATTTTAGGATTCTAAAAATTTGCAAACAGGCCGTAGGCGGTCAAAATCGGATGCGGATTTTCGTGCTGAACATTTTGATATATTATACTTTTTTTCTGACATCGTATGCAAAAGTTATAGCCGTTTTACATTTTCCCTACACTTTTTGCAAAACATGTCTAAATTTAAGTTTTTAAATTTTCCTAACTAGTAGATGTAGTAACATAACTACATCTCGAAGGATTTTAATTTTTGAAGTTTTTATCATTTTCTTTTGCTTTTTACAAAACCGAAAAGGCGATCCACTGGGGGGTAGAGTTTGAAAATGGGACCTTTAGTCCCGGTTTGAGACACGAACCGGGACTAAAGGGCATGGCACCCTCTAGTCCCGGTTCGTGTCTCAAACCGGGACTAAAGGTCTAATCTTTACTCCCGGTTTGAGACACGAACTGCGACTAAAGGGCATCGCACCCTTTAGTCCCGGTTCGTGTCTCAAACCGGGACTAAAGGGCTCAGGTGAACCGGGACTAATGCTTTGGCCGCACAAACCGGGACCAATGCTCACATTAGTCCCGGTTCATGACTGAACCGGGACTAATGCTTTGGCCGCACGAACCGGGACCAATGCTCACATTAGTCCCGGTTCATGACTGAACCGGGACTAATGTTAATATTGCCCTGTCACCAAAGCCCTATTTTCTACTAGTGCACATAGTTCTTTCTAGGAAGAGAAACATCGTGGGAGTGGATGACAAGACAGACATGTCAGAAGATTATGAAAAGTTTGATGAAATTGCTCCATTCACAGTGAATATTGACCCGAGCATCCAGTTAAATGATGAAGATTTTCCATGGCTACGGCGCAAAGGGACACACGCGAAGAAAAAGTTTCACACCCAAAGATCTGGGATGTGATCGGCTTCACTATCATCACTTTCTTCTGTGTTTCACACCCAGGAGGGAATCTCTGTAATAGTTAGGGTAGTTATGTGTTTTGGCATTTGAAACGCAAAGAAATTTTATGTGCAAACAAATTCTTTCATGCATTTACTGATTTTTTCAGCTAAATGACCCTGAAATTGAAAAGCACTTCAAATGAACTCAGAAAAGGTTGAAAGTTGGTATGGTATCATAATTTCACCCACATAGCATGTGCAAAAAAGTAGAGTGGGTTACCGCAAAAATTGGATGCACTTTGTGTACAAAATGGACAATCTCTTTCGAAGTATCAGGGTTTCGGACGAAAACTCATCTGTTACAAAGGCATTTCATTTTTTTAATAACCTAAGCATTACCAAATTGAATATAATGATAAAACACACTAATATTAAACATAAAAAAAAGAATCACTGAAAAATCTATTTTCAAAGTTAAGTTATTCACAAACTAGTGATTCACACAAATTTCAAATAATTCAAAATTTAAACTATTCAAATTTGAAAACTACTTGCACTAACAGAAAGTTTGTAATTTTTTGTACCTAAAGCAAAAATATTCACAAAGAAACTCTAAATACAGCAAAAAACAACTCAAGAATAAATAAAACAAAAAAATAAAGCAAAAAAATAAGAAAATAAAAAAGCCCCGCCTACTGGGCCAGAGCGGCCTGCATACGACTAGAAACCCAACGTGTTGTTGGGCCAGGTTGCAGGCCCGCAAAGGCCCAGTAGGCCCACAGGGCAGCACAGAACAGGTAGGACCGAGTAGGCCTGCTTTGGAGAGGAGCTCGAGAGAGCTACAACACTGGGCTTATAAACCAGTGCGGACGCCCCTCGGCTAGCGAGGTGGAACTAAACTTGCTGCACCGCACCTGTGCCAGCGCACCCCCTTTAGTACCGGGTCGTGGCTCCAGCCGGTACTAAAGAGGGGGTCCTTAGTACCGGTTGGTGCCACCACCCGGTACTAAAGGGGGTGCGCTTCCCGCCGCTTCGCCTGGCCAAAACAGACCTTTAGTACCGGTTGGTGGCTCCAACCGGTACTAAAGGGGTGTTCTATATAAGAAAACCCTTCAAAAAAAATCGTCAGTTCGTTCTCCCTCTGGTTCTTCTCCTCTGCCCCGTCGCCGCCCCCGTCGCCGTCCCCTCTGCCTCCCCGTCCCGTCGCCCGCGCTGTGAGCCCCTCTCCCCAGCCCCTCTCCTCCCTCCAATCGAAGCCGCTGCGCCGCCGGCGCCGTAGGTGCACACGCGCACGCGTGGGCACGCACACACACACAAACGCAATTCTGTTTTCTGTTTTTTCTGTTTTTTATACAAATGTTTTAGATGAATTAATTAATTAGATTAGATTAATGTCAAATAGTATATAGAAATGTTAGAAATGTTATAGAAATGTTAGAA
Organism: Aegilops tauschii subsp. strangulata; assembly: GCF_002575655.3. Taxonomy (NCBI): domain Eukaryota; kingdom Viridiplantae; phylum Streptophyta; class Magnoliopsida; order Poales; family Poaceae; genus Aegilops; species Aegilops tauschii. The sequence goes on from NC_053039.3 coordinate 497,239,849, forward strand.
AATTTAGAAATGTTAGTTTTAGCTAGATGAATTAGATTAATTTCAAATTGTTATAGAAATGTTAGAAATATTATAGAAATGTTAGAAATGTTAGTTTTAGCTAGATGAATTATATTAATTTCAAATTTTTATAGAAATGTTAGAAATGTTATAGAAATGTTAGTTTTTAGTTTCTTATAATTTTAGTTATAGAAATTTAGAATTTGCATATAAGTCACAATCCAATAATTTGAAAAATGTTACTTTTGCGGCGTATAGTGTTTTTTCTCGACGATGCCCGGCCCGCATCCTCGCCATCGACATGTTCCCGACGACGTCCTGCTTCAGAGGACCCATGTCCGGGACTGGGCTCCGCCGGGCTGGCACGAGGAGGTGCTACCTTCAGGGGCTCGCCGCTTGGTGAGGAACCCGGGTCCCGTTGTCGACCCGGATCTCCTTTGGTGGCGTTCATGTGGGCCACATTCGGTGCAGAGGGAGCCGGCCCCGCCGGAGGTGGTGCATCGCCGTGTCAGGGAGGAGGTCGAGCACGTCCATTGCTACATGGCTGCTATGGACGTCAGGTTCTCCAATACCTGGCAGGTTCTTTGGGCAGATGACCGGAGATATGATCCTGTGATGGTTGCTTCTCTTTGGGTGTCCACCACCCGTGCCCCAGGAACCGCGAGTGGCCTAGATTCTTCTGTAGTATTCAATCTTTATTAGCTACCTAGCCAGTGATTATTCGAGACGATGTATTCGAGATTATATATTATTCGAGACGATGTATTCGAGATTATATATTATTCAAGACGATGTATTCGAGATTATATATTATTCGAGACCATGCATATTATGTACTATATGATTCAGTTTTTTGTTATTGATTGCATCCATGCATTGTAATTTGAATACTGAATTGTTTTATATTTCTTCTGGATTAGTTAAATAAAAGCTATGGCGGACAATACCGGGAGAGAGGGAGAAGAGGCCCTGTTCGAGATCATACGCAGCCCTCGCAGGTCAGATGATCTGAATGAAGCAGATGACGGCTCCCAATATCTGAACAATACCGGGGAGGGTGATGATAAGATATTCGATCTCGACGACCGAGCTGATGAAGTCATGAACTATGATTATGATTATGATGACGCAGACAATGTTTATGATGATGCAGACAATGTTGATCTTGAAATAACAAAGACTACCGGCGAGGTATATTTATATAAGCAGGCATCTGGTGATCATCACATGTTTTTTTATTTGAAGATATATTAACGAATCGATCTTTCTTCTTTCAGCCCTCTGGATCGAGCAAATCTGCTTCTACAGATAGCAGGAAAAAGCGAGGCCCGGCCAAAAAGTTGAAGGAGGGTGTAAAGTACAACATCGATTCCATCAAAGCTAGTGGCGAACCCCTCACGCCTAAGAACACCGCGAACAAGTTCGTTTGTCAGTGCGGAGTTCTTGTGAAGGACCAACTCCAGATCTCCATTCAAGAATGGAAAGAGCCAAAAACTAAACGTCCAGATGTTACTTGGGTCGACGACAGAGCAAAAGAAAAGCTTTGGGAATCTCTGATGGAACATTTCACCCTACGAGAATATTTCACTGATGCAGATGTGCAGAAAGTCAAGGACGCTGCTCTTAAGAAGATGGCAGTTGCATTCAACACCCACAAGAAAACTGTATGGGCCAACTACGTCGCTGCAGAAAGGAAGACTCCAGAATTCAAGGGAACACTGGAGAAGCAAAGAGAACACTGGCCCACTTTCGTGAAATTCAAGGAATCAGAATTATCTAAGGAACGGTCGAGAAAAAACAAGGCCAATGCCGCAAAAAAGACGCAGTTCCATAGGCTGGGGCCAGGTGGCTACGCGGTGGCAATGCCTAAGTGGGATAAGTCTGAGCAAGAGATGGAGGATGCAGGGATCACTCCGGTTACTAGGAGCTGGCCCCCCAGGTGCAGAACTTGGTTCTATGCGCATGGGGGGCGTTGGACCCGAAGACAGGCTTGGTTTCGAAGAAGGCAAGTCTAAAAGGAGCCGAAAAAAGTTACTTGACGCAATAGAAGATGCTCGAAAGGGGGTGTTCACGCCCAACATAGAGAACGACGAGCTTACGCGCGCCCTGGGAAATCCTGAACACCCGGGAAGAACACGAGGCAAGGGCGTTATTCCCTGGTATGAGGGATTTTCGGAATGGAACGACGACTACAGGTGCCGTGCAAGAAAGAAGATGGAGGAGGAGAAGAAGAGGAAGCTGGAGGAGGAGCAGAGGAAGGAGGAAGCAGAACGCCTTCCAGGCCTAGAAGCAAGGCACGCGGACTTGGCACTCAAATTCCAGCAGCAGCAGCAGATCGACTCACTTAGCCAGGAAAGGGGGTCTCAGCAGCGGCAGCAGCTAGCGGATGATCCAGCATTGGATAGCATCGTCCCATCCATGCCGAGAAGCAGCGTTGGTTCCGCCCCGGGCGACGCACTGCTGGATACATACCCTGTGGATGACATCATAGAGAACACTAACTGTGAGCTACACTTCAAAATGAAGAACATATCCATGAAGGTGGTGGACGCCGTTGCTTTTACAAATACCCCCGAAGCAACCTTCCATTGCACCCGGATTCCAGCGGGCTATGCTCGTGTCTTGGTTGATGAGGTGGTGGACTAATATTCGGGGCTAGAGCTTGACACTCCTGGAGGTGACGACGAGCACACACTGGGAGAGGCCATACATCGTATCATCCTATGGAGAAAGGATTGCATCATCTTTCGAAGGCCACCGACACCGCGTCAGCCGACTCCTCCTCGAAGTCCGCCACCGAGTCAGCAGACTCCCGCTCCTCCAAGTCCACGAACGCGTGAGCCGACTCCTCCTCGAAGTCCGCCACTATGTCAGCAGATTCCCGCTCCTCCAAGTCCACAAACGCGTGAGCCGACTCCTCCTCGAAGTCCGCCACCATGTCAGCAGACCCCCGCTCCTCCAGGTCCACCAATGCGTGAGCAGACTCCTGCTCCAACTCAGCCACGTCAGCCGTCTCCGCCGCATCGCAGAAGAGACACGCCGCAGCTATGGTGCGTAGCGGTACGAGTCAAGGTCGTACAGGAGGTACAGGCGGAGACAAGCGATATAAATATGGTCCAAGCCTCGCTCCTCTTCCTCAGAGGCCTTACGACATGACCAAGGAGCAAAACGAAGCCATAGTGAAGGCCCAAGTGGACGCCCATTTTGGACCGAAACCGGCACCGCCGCTAAGGGAGAAAGTTCCTGAGAAAGTTATTGACCACTTTATTCATATGGCAAGAAAACCAACTCCCAAGCCTGTTGACTCAGACTATGAGCGCCAAATCAGGAAGGCACATCGAGCACGACTACAGAAAGAAGCGAGCTTGATCTCGAGCCAACAAGCAGCTGTCAAAAAATGCGTGAAAACCGTTCCCCAGCTGGGAGAACAGGCGGCGCAATCGATGCCCCCGCTTGTTGTGCCAACAACACATGAGAGTACGCGCGCCCAATATTATTGTGGGCAAATCGTTCCCCAGCTGGACAATCTGGTAATAACCGAGGAGCATATAATGCAGGCTGGAATGCTCAAGATCACTGTTGGACAACTCCTCGAGCTCGAGCCCATGTCTCTGCTTAGAGAGGAGGAAATAAAATGGAAATATGTCCGGGGCCAACCTTTGGTCAAGCCAGACGAGGTCAAGAACCTCCCAACGAGAATGTATGAATTGCATCAGTGGTACATGAACATTACCAAGAGTTCCAATCGAGAGTCCCTCATGGTGAATGTCAAGGAGGAGCATTACTTCCATGAGAAAGCTCTGTCCGTTGAGTATACAGAATTGTTTCAATTATTCAATCAAGACGCACTCGACAAATCTATCGTCAGTTGCTATTGTCTGTAAGTGTTTTCTTTCTGTAATTTAAGTCTCAAGCTAGTTGTAGTGATCATTTTGATCAATCATTACCTGTAATTATCCTCACTATATTCTTTTCTGTGGTATTATGCAGGATGAAGATGTATGAAATGAAAAAATCTGGACGCTATGGCATTGGGTTCATTGACCCAAATACCGTTAATGAATACACATGGAAAATTCCAAGTTGTCGAGCAAGTTTAGAGGAAAGCATGCTAGAGTTCTTGAAGTGCCTCAATACCAATGAAGATATACTACTTTCTTACAACTTCCTATGAGTCACACTGTCTTGTACTACAAATTCTGTTTTTGCTTACTAGCTAGCTAGATGTTAATAATTAAGTGTATAGGGTTTAGGGTAGTTGATTAGTGTTATGCACATGCCTGCTTAATTAAGACATGCAAACATGTGCGCATGTAGTTTCCACTAGATCTTGTTAGACATTAAAGTTGACGAAGGCAAAGTTGAAGTACTGGACTCACTACTTAAAAAAGAAAGTGACTACACCATCTTGAAGGGGATAGTTAACAGGTAATTTCAATCATTATTAATTACTATATCTCGGCCTATTTAATAACCCCTTTATTAATTTTCTTTGCCGGCGGGCAGGGCTTGGGCAAAGTTCATCAAGGTGACTCCAGGAAAATGGGCAGAAAAGCTGTTTTGGTATCGACCCAAGGTAAGTAATTAAGTAGTACTAGCTAGCTAGCTACCATCTCTTTAATTCTTGTTTCAATAGCATTAATTCATTATCATGCTTGATTAATTATTACCTGATTAAGTTCAATTCTCCTAAAGGCCCTGAAGCAGGCGCCGGGGACTGATGTGTGTGCATTCTACGTTTGCGAGAACATTCGCATGATGGCGTCCGAAAGGAGCATATCTGATAGACAGCAATGGGTACGTTTCACAAAACACTATTCACAATTTTTACATGATTATCGATATCTGGTCACACAACTAATACACATGCATGCATATTGATCTCCTTCTTAACAGTTCCATGACGTGCGGGAGAAGCTCCTACCAACGGAGCGCATACGAGCACTTCAAGAGGAAATAGCAGGATTTTTGCTCGACCAGGTATTAGATCCCAAAGGAGAATACTATTAGCCGCTACCGCCCCCATGAACCACTTGTCATCGTGCTCCGAAGGCACCAAGGCAACATGTAGGAGAAATTGTATATATACCTAATTGTATAAATATATACATGCATGTGTATGTGTGAATTATAATGGTGGTTGTGAGACATTCGATGATATATATATATATATGATCGGTTCTACGAGAAATTCTATTTATATATATATATATATATATATATATATATATATATATATATATATATATGCATAGCGTGTACAATATGTAGTATCGTAAAATACCAGCAAACAAAAAAATATTAAATGGAAAAAACAAAAATAAAGGAAAAATAAAAAATAAAACCAAAACCCCCTCAAATATTTTAGTACCGGTTGGTGTTACTAACCGGTACTAAAGGGCTCCCCGCCCCCGGCGCTGGCTCGTGCCACGTGGGTGCACTTTAGTGCCGGTTCGTGCCTAACCGGTACTAAAGGGGGGGGGCCTTTAGTCCCCACTCTTTAGTGCCGGTTCGTGCCTAACCGGTACTAAAGGGGGGGACCTTTAGTCCCCACTCTTTAGTGTCGGTTGCAGAACCGGCACTAAAGGCCCTTACGAACCGGTGATACATCCTGGTTTTGCACTAGTGACCTATCAGTAGCGCGGGTAACCGTGCTACTACTACGGCGCTATAGCTAAAGGTTAGCAGTAGCGTGTGTTAACACGCGCTACTGCTATATCAACTTAGTAGTAGCGCGTAGCGCAACAGGCGCTACTGGTAATTACTAGTAACGCGTCTCACTGCCCGCGGTACGACTATTATTCCGTATTCTATTTCTTTTTTATTTTATGTCGTATTCATACACCTTTATACAAGTTTTCATACAGTAGCAATTTAGATATTATTTTTACATTATAATGAGTTATTAAATCACTAGGTGAAAGAACCGCGGATTAGTTTCAACTAATCCGCGGTTCTTTCACTCAATGATATAATAACTCATCATCATCATCATCACCATCATCATCATCATATTAATATAAAAACTCTTGCATCATATCATCATATTAATAATCATCATAGTCATTATCACTATTTAATCATCATAGTCATAGTGTAGCTATCTAATCACCACCAACACTAGCTAATAATAATCATCAGTCATTACCACCAACACTAGCTATTTAATCATCATAGTCATAGTGTAGCACATCATCATCTTCAAACTCATTCTAGCCAGCTAATCACTCCTGCTGCTCTCTCTCACGTAAAATACCATAGAACATGTGTAGCAGTCCCGATTCATCATATTGGAGCATGCAGATGAACCTGTCTCCTAATTGTGGGCTGCGCTTCTGATTGCTGCCCCCTAGTACTTCTCTGCGATCCTTCACAACTCTGCTCCAGTCTTTCACTATTAAGACTTTCTCAGTTTTAGAAATCCTGAATGCACTCATGTGTGACGTAGGATGTCTTGGTCGTAAGCTAACCATTGATGCGACCTTTAGACTCGATCCAATGAGGCACAACTATCATCAGGAGTCCCTATTGAAGAACATCGTAGTAACATACTTAGTAATGAAGTTTAGATTAAAAAATAATGTATGCAAAAGATGCACTGAGGATAAATAGTAAAAATCTTACCATCTTTCCTAAATAGATGTGACCGTAGTTCAATACGAACACTATTGGTCGCACGTTTTGAGTACTAAGATTTTCAAGTCCAGGAAAATAATTTCTCTTGACAGCATCAAGATCCTCAAGCCATGAAACATAATTACTTATCTCCTTGCAGTTTAGTTTAGCCCCGGGACAGTGGTAGGTCATGTCTACCAAGCACCGGACATGTTTGTTTGAATGGAAATAAGCTGTCAATAGAAATTAGTTGTCAACTATTTTTGAATAAACAATATCGAAGACATAAATATGGCTGAGAAACTCACATAATGGTAGAACTGGAGGCGTCTGCACATCGACCCGGATGTCGATATTACCTTCAATATCATCTTCCGGACAAATATCAAAGGTGATAAGCATATCAGGCTCAAATTCATAAGCCTTACATAGTGCTCTCCAATTTTTGCATTCAAAATAGGTGTAGGTGTCTGCATTGTATAATTTTGCATCAAAAGTATAACCATGCTCGGTTCTCAAGTGAACTCTCTTTACCTCCATAGTTTTCATAGGACTGAAACCAATCTTATCCAAGACAACAATTATTGCATGGCAGGGGATACGCTAGTAGAATAGTAAAAAATTAAAATTATAAGATGAAGCAAAAGAAGCAGAAGTCATGCTTAATTACGAAAAAAGACTTGTCGTTGTGACTTACTGTATCCACCTCGAAGGTCTCATCCAGCTTGATGCTGAAGCGCCTATCATCAACTAGGAAATGGCTGTCGCATAGGCAACGCTTGTCTTTGCAGTATTCGCACATACCGAAATCCTTTTCGTCGTCAGACATTTCCTATGTCCATAGTTGGAACATTAATTGAAAATCGATCGAAGGCAACTACCAGAAAACTCAAAAGTGAACTCGAAATGTCATTTAATTCTCTTTAGAAGATCCAGGGCACTCGATATTTCCTACATATTCTAGCACAAGTCATGCTTAAATTCACGGAAAAATCTGGCATGACCTTTGCTAAAATAGGACATATTGAGTGCCTAAAATTTGCCGGAACGGAAATGAATCAACACCCCAGCAAAACATAGGCCACTCGGATTTTCCCTGCGATACAAAGATGTTCATACACATACAATGATGCTTTAACTTGCAATTCCATCCGGATCAATTATCATAAGCATTCGCACATGAGCTCACCGACTAAATACCCTAGTTCCACTTTATTCAACACACCGAGGAGTGGAGAAGGAGGAGGTGGAATTTTAGCTCACCGACTCGGGTGTAGAGGAAGTAGAGGTAGCTCGGATGACGATCACTCCAAGGAGACACGACTCTACAAAGCCTGCATATTCCACCGAGTAAAATTTTAGATCATCAAATCTCATATAGCATTGTGTGATCACAAAGTGATAATGACATAAAAATAATTACATTTTCCATACCTAAATTTTCTTACTAAAAATATACCAGTTCTATTAATTCAACTAGTTAAACTAAGCACTTACTATAAATAAAAATAATTATTTTTCTTACTAATTCAACTAGTTCAACTAAGCACTTACTATAAATAAAAATAATTAATTTTTTACTAATTCAACTAATTCTATTAAGCACTTACTATAAATAAACTAGTTCTATTAACCACTTAAATTCTATGTACATTATACAAAATTCTACCTATCTATACTATTGAAAAAACCTAGAATTGAAAAAACCTACATTCTACTTATCTATACTATCAACTAAATCTATGGAGGGAGGAGGGGGAGGGAGTAGGGGCTGTGGAGGGATGAGGGGCTATGGAGGGAGGAGGTGTTGTTGATGGAGGGGCGGCTAGAGGAGGGAGGAGCAGGGGGAGGGACGAGAGGAGGAGGAGTGGGGCGGAGGAGGGAGGAGTAGGGGGAGGGACGAGGGGAGGAGGAGTTGGGCGGAGGAGGGAGGAGTGGCAGCTAGAGGAGGGAGGAGGGAGGAGGAAGAGGAGGAGGAGGCTTACCGAGGCCGGAGGATGGCGGCGACACCGGCGGCGGCAATGCGGCGATGGGGGCGATGGCCGGAGGAGGACGACGCCCATGACAGTGAGACATGAGAGTGAGGAAACGGGCGCGCGCGCGAGGGGATAAGGATGGATTAGCAGTAGCACGGTTTTGAAGCAAACGCTACTGCTAAACTAGCTAGCAGTAGCGCGTTTCATAGGAAAGCGCTACTACTAAACTTAGCCTGGCGGTGATGATGGGGTAATTTTAGTAGTAGTGCTCTTCTCCCTTGCCGCGCTACTGCTATGTTCATAGCAGTAGCGCCTTCCTTTGCCCCGCGCTACTGCTAAGTAGCAGTAGCGCCCTATTTTACCCAACGCTACTGCTAAAGTTCTGTGTATAAGGTTTTCCTTGGTAGTGAGTGGGTGCTTCCTGTAGCACCCGGAATCAGGGTGGCGGCCCCTCTTCTTTGATGGCGGCGGACTCCGTGATCGTGTGGGCGACTCGGAGTCTGGATCTCGAGGTGGTGCCAATCTTTCTGTGGCTGGTGGCAGTATGGGATGTCCTCTCCATTAGCATATATCGATGCGGCTCTGTGATGATCCACAAATATAGGGGATCAATGTTAGTCCGTTCAGTAAGTAAGTGTGCCGAATCCAACAAGTAGCAGAAGGAATTGATAACCGATTTTCAGCAGGGAATTCTCTGCAAGTGTTGTGAGACAGCTGTGACACATAGTTTGATAGTAAAATAATTTTTAGCAAGTAACAAGTAATCAAAGTAACAAGGTGAAGTGAGGTGGCACAATCCTTATTATTGCTAAGGACAACACGGAAGTACTTCTCATAGTGATTTAAACGTTCTCGAGGACACATGGGAAATTCATCTAGTTACTTTCACAACGATTCATTGACTCGCATTCATTGCTTTGATAAGTTACCATGTGGGCAGACCGGAGCTAAGCTGTTGTTCTTACTTAACAAACAACCTACTTATGATTCCCCCGCCCTCAAGCATCCACAAATACAAGAGAAGGATTAAGATAAATATAACCATAGCATTAAACAAAAGGATCCAAAACAACCCTTTACGAAATAGCTCATAAACTAGGGTTTAGGTTTCCATCACTTCCGCAATCCATCATCTACAAAAAAATCCCACAACATCTTCCTCTAGGCCCAAACAAGGTAATGTCTTGTAGTCGACGTTCACACGACACCACTAGAGTAAGAACAACATAACATATATCACAAAATTGAACAAAAACCAACTTCACATCATTACTTGTAAAAGACTTCTCCTATGTCCTCAAGAACAAACAGAATTACTCACAAAGAATAATTGTATTCATGATCAGAGGATATAAATATGTAATTAACTATATCTGAAGATATAATCTTCCACCAAGTAAACCAACTAGTATCAACTACAATATGTAATCAGCAATAATAGCACCCCAGGTACCAATCCGGGGTTTGATGCAAAGATTGAATACAAGAGGTGAACAAGGGTGGAGATGAGATGGTGCTGGTAAAGATGTCGATGGAGATGAGTCCTCCCATGATGAGAGGATCGTTGGTGATGATGATGGCTTCGATTTCCCCCTCCCAGAGGTAATTTCCCCGACGGAATTGCTCTGTCGGAGAGCAAAAGTGCTTCTGCCGATGTTCCGCCTCGAGACGGCGGCGGCTCGTCCCAAAAGTCTTTCTTGATTTTTTTTTCTAGGGAAAATGGCTTCATATAGCAGAAGATGGGCACCGGTGGGTCTCAGTGAAGCCCACAAAGCTCGGGGGGCGCGCCAGGGGGTAGGGCGCGTCCTCCCAGGCTTATGGCCCCACCGAGGGTCTCCCCCGGTACTTTTTACTTCTAGTATTTTATATATTCCAAAACAGGTCTACGTAAATCTTCAGGTCATTTGGAGCTCCGAAGAATAACTATCTGTGTTGTAGCTTTTTCAGGTAAAAATTTCAGCTGCCGGGCAATCTCTCTCTTTTGTTGTATCTTGCATTTTAAGAGAAAAAAAAGAATTAGAAATGCATCATAAAGTGAAATATAACTTCAAAACAATATAAATAACAGTAGGAACACGTGATGCAAAATGGAAGTATCAACTCCCCCAAGTTTAGACTCCGCTTGCCCTCAAGCGAATACCGAACTCGATAATCATGACCACATATTTAGAAAGAGGTGTCGGTAAAAGAAAATACAGACATAGCAGCATCTTTCTTAAGATCATCATTATAACAACAATTACGAATCATAAAACTTCTCAGAATCAAGTAATAATCTATACACAAGCTAAATCATAAACAATAAACTCTTTTGAAAACTAACAAACTATGTTCTCAGTGATCCAAACAATTACAATTCATCATACTTCTCGGAAGGGTCTATGCAAGAACTTTTGATTAGCAAACTCCACATACTCAACTATCATATAATCTTCCATGATTGCTGGCACTCAAAGTAGATTTTTAGAACAAACAGTTTTCATCAAAAACAGAGAAAGATGGGGGTTTAATATGTCACCACCCAACTTACTTACCATAGGGATAAATATGCCCTAGAATTTTACTTAGGTTTATAAATAATTTCCAACATAATTTTGAACTGCCAAACAAATATTGAAATAACATTTAAAGCATTTCCCACTCTTTTTCTTCTGAAAGAGTCATATTAACTTCTCTCAACTATTTTTGAGTTGGATTTGCTTTAAATAATAAGATCCAAATAAGATCCAATTAAGTATGAACTATGAATATTTAGGAGAGTCATTTTATTCTCTCTCAATTTAAATATTCATGTAACTTCAAAAAGTTTTCAATTTCCACTTAAATTAAAACAAGATCAAAACAATCATAATTATTTAAATTCTATAACATCGGATGTTACACAATTCTTCTGTTCCAGCAGAACATGGTTGGACAGAGAACAACAGAATGCATCTGGTGCAGGCTCATCCAGCAGCTCGAATGCATGAATTGTATCCTCAGACAATACTTCGCCAAAATCACCCAAGTGAATCATGAGAACTTGAGCTGGTTGCTTGCACTTATGGTCATTACTATATTTGTCTCCACATCGAAAACAAAGACCATTTGTCCTTTGAGAATCCCGAAACTGACGCCCGCAAGTATAATCATCACCAACTCGACGAGCTCCTTCTGTTCGGACCACAACACTCATACCAGGAGCTGCAATTGCTGGGGCAGCAGTAGGGTGTTTAGTTGGTGCTGTAGGCCGTGCATGAAGACGTTGATATTCTTCTTCCTGGTTGCGGACCAAAGAAGCTGCGCTGGTAACATTGGCTGTACATTGCAAATGAACAGCAGCACGAAGATCATCACGCAACCCATGAACAAAGTCTGAAATAAACCATCTGGAATGGAGAGAGGAATCGACAGACAGTAAATGTTACATGCAAGATCCTAACGAGCGCTTGTACTTAGCAACCGTGCCTGATTCTCAAAGCTGCAACAAAACTGACATTAGGCCATCATATTCATCACAGCCAAAACTCTGTCACCACTGCAGTAATGAAAGAACTCCAAATAATCTCGCGATGCATACGCTTGTATGCTTGTTAGCCAGAGAGCAGAATGATCCTCAAAGTACAGGGTAACCGTGCTAATCCAGTGGCGAGCAGGAACATTGTACTTCTCAAAGTATGTATAGTAATCCCTCTGTAAACTAATATAAGAGCGTTTAGATCACTACTTTAGTATTCTAAACGCTCTTATATTAGTTTACGGAGGGAGTAGTTATCAATCCAATAGCGAAGGAAACTCCCCTTTGAAGGCTGGAAATGAATGCTTTGGGGGCTTGAGGTGGTAGCCGTCGTGGCACGCGCGGGTGCTGCCGCGATTGCGCCGCTCGCCGCATGCGCTCAAGAGATCACAGAGAGATAACGGGACAAATCACTCAATACAGATAAAAGGGGGTCGGGACCCCCGGGTGCTACCACACCTTTCCGTTAAGCACGGTGGCGCTGCCAGAGAGTATGGTATGGGCGATACTGATGAAGAAACCGGGGCGATGCGGTGGATGGCGAGCCCGGCCACGAGGAATGAACAAGAGGGACTACGGGGATGTGGCTACATGAAAAAAGGGAATAAAGGAAGTTGCAATGTGAGAACGAGGGGTATCTGGGCCATGGGATGAAACATGAATCAAGGGTGCAGGAGCAGTGCGCGCGACGATCACTTCCTATCACTACTGTGTTTCCTTTTCGACATCCCGGTTTGCTTTGCCTACTCAAGATTTGGTATCTTGTTGTCTCTTTTTTTTTTGAAACAACGAGACTCCCCTCATAGATTTCCATTAAAGAAACTGTCACACAAGCTAGAAAAAGTATGTCAACCCAAAGTGAAAAGACAGACAGCTACTCCCTCCGTCCCATAATATAAGAACGTTTTTGACACTAGGCCAACGCACGCAGGCGGAGCAGAACAAAACCATCTAGAACATCCAACCGCAGCAAGAGACAAATGTAAAGCTAAAACGCGATCAACATCACAGGGAAGCCAAAACCATTCGAAGCCTGATCACCATCATCCAACTCCTATTCTTCTCCTCACAAGATTCCAGCCGCATTTCCCAGAGAACACCTCTCGCAGCACCTCTCTGATCCGAGCCACGCCTGTCTCAGTTGCGTTTCTGTCTGGGTTTTTCTGCAATATACTCCACGACTTCAGAAAAGAACATAGTTTATACACAACAGAAGCAGTATCATCAAGGTAAATCTTATTAAAACATGCCCTATTTCTGGTCTCCCATATAACCCAGCAGATATCTTGTTGTCTCTTGAGGTTACAGATCTTCTCACTGGTTTTTTCTTAATCGTCAAAATTCTTCCTTGCCAGTAGATGTTACGAGTAACATGATTATATGGAGATATAATTGTGGTATGCATACCACTATGTGCAAACTAGATCTCAAGAATCCACCTGTGCCAATGCTCCCATTGCCTACCATTCCTAGCACCGAAAAGGTGTGGTGGAACCCGGGTGCCCCGACACCCTGTTATCCAGCTCGTCCAAAGACTCCAAGATTCGTGCCAGTCACTGTCCAGGTGCAGGGAATTTGCAGTAGCAGCGTAATTAGCGGGCTTTTTTAGGCAGAAAACAGCTAGGGGAGGAGAGACATGTATGGCAGGACTAGAACTAGGTCTTGGAGTCTGTTCACGAGTTGCAGACCTGTTCACGGATTCACTGTTCATCGTGGTCTTGCGGTCCACGCTGGTTGGGTGATGATTGAAGTGACAACACATAGACGACGGTGCATGCGCCCATCCTGTAGCAAGCTCACGGGTGAGACAGAGCTAATCACGTGAAGTGCGACCCAAAAGTGAAAACAAGAACTCCCTTCCCATCTCTCTTCTGTCGCACTCCAACTCTCGCACAGCCACACGTTGTGCCTGTCTCCTAAAAACAGTCTCACATGCATGCACAAGTTCAGAAATTCAACACCTCCATTTTTTTCTCTGTAAAAATGCGGCAGCCAACACAAAATAAAAAATAAAAAATTAGAGGCAGCAACGGAATAATAAATGGATGATGTGTGGCACTTGCTTCCGTTTTCGTTTTCATTCACAGCCCCACATGTTGGATGCGACAATGGTCTGGCGCTGACAGGGACAAGGAATCTGTTCACTGTTCCTATGAACAGCGACTGGGGGTCTGGGGCCTTCTCGTTTCATAAAGCCTGGTTCTGCCGCTTGGTATTACTGTACAGGTAGACCTGCAAATCAAAACACGTTCGCAGACCACGGCTCGGATCGCTAGGTGAGCAAAGACCACCGAACGGACAAGATAGCAGGGTGCCCCGACTCCCGGGAGTTAAAAATCCACACTCTTCCTAGCACTCATATTTGATATTTTGTTGTCAATGCACTGAAGCAATACTGTCGGTGCATACAGCTAGTCTTTCTTTGAAAGAGGTAAGAACGAAAAACCTAGTAATATAATAAGTTTGGGATGGTAGAGAAGTGTATGAAGAGTCTATTTAAGAGGTTGAATTGTATCCGTGTTCAGAGAGTTGGCGTTGAGTTGTATAATTTATTGGGGGCATATTTGGTTGAGATTTCAATTCTCCGTCGAGCAGAAAAGATATGAATGGAAGCTCTAGAGAAAAAAAAATCATATGTATGGATTCCATTTGCATAGAGACACGCAAGCCGTGTCATTTCTGAAGCACAATCGTATGTCTATCACAATACCATACGCAGATGAAATGGAAAACTTCTGACAAGGTTTGGAGAAGCCTTCGGGAGTCTCTATCTCTCCTTTTCTTTTACAGTGTTTTTAGTTCTCTTCACTAAACTGTCATCTATACTGAATCTGTTGGATAACCTACACACACACACACACACACACACAAGTTTCAGTTTTCAAACAGATAACCTACACACACACACACACACACACACACACACACACACAAGTTTCAGTTTTCAGGTTACAGTTCTCTGAATAACACTGACCGTCAGCTTGTGTTTGTACACGTACGGGTTCAGTTCAGTTAGCGTTCAGGTAGTTAGCTAATCTTTAGCTCGCCGTGGGATGGCATGGATCACACATTCCTCGCCGCGAGCAAGTAGGGATCATGCACATTCGAGCGTCGTGGGATGGCACGGCCTGTAAGCTCGGCGAGCACGACCATTTCTTTGCTTGTTTTCACAAGCTCACTTTGAGTTCAGATAAATAAGACTGAAACAGAAAAACTGCAGGCTGTAACAGCAGCGCAAAACCAGTGTCTTCCACCTCTCGCTCTCTCTCGATCGCTCTATCTTGCATCGTGCTTGCAGGCCTCTGCAACAACAGAATCTCCTCTACTACACCATCTTTCTTTTCAAGTAGTATCATGAGCATATGAGATAGACCAAATGTTATAAGTCATCAAGTAACTATCCACACAGCAACTTGGTAGCAATAACAACCTTTTCTTTACCATCATTCCTAACCCCTAAACAACCACCAATAAACTGACAATCCCTTCAAGAATTATAGGTGATGAGTATCTTAATATGACAATTTAACATAATTCTCACTACCAGGTATGGACATATTACTAGAAACCATAGTTTTAAATAGCCGGCTATAGCTCCGCTATAGCCCGCTATAGACTTTTCAGCAAGGTACCGCTAAATGGTCGCCTTCACAAATAGCCCGCTATAACCCGCTATAGCTCTGCTATAGTTGATTTGGAGGCCCACCGCTATTTTCCATAGCCCGCTATTTAAAACATTGCTAAAAACCTGATATTAAATACAAAGAAGCTCGTGGGGGCGCAAACTGAGACAGAGCTCACCAAATTATTGAAACCCTTTTCTTCCTCTACTAACAAGGGTATCTTTAATGACACCTATTTTGGCTGGTATGATGTATCCATTTCGGCTAAATTTTTTTAAATAATATATTTTTTATTAATTTTCATAAATATTACGCTGGGTAAATTTTTTCAAAAATAATACACCGTCGGCCCGCTGCAGGCCGACTGGGCCTAGTCGGCCCACAGCAGGCCGATTGGACACCAGTCGGCCTACAGCTGGCCGACTGGCCCACTGTGGGCTGATTGGTGTCAACTTTTTTTCAAACATATTTTTTTGGTGTCAACTTTTTTTCATACACATTCTATATTTTTTGTATAAATAAGGAACATTTTTTATACATACATTTGACAATTTTTAAATACATGCTTAACACTTTTTAGAACGTATTTTTTATGTCAACTTTTTGCATATATATTGTACATTTTTTGTATACATCAGAAACATTTTTTTATACACGTTTAACATTTTTTAATTACATAATTAACTTTTTTAAAACATATATTTTTTATGCCTACTTTTTTTGTAAAAACAATTAGCCCACAGCGAGCCAATTAGCTCCAGTCGGCCTACAGCTGGCCGACAGGACCCAATCAGCCCACAGTGGGCCGACAGGGGCCAGTCGGCCAGCTGTAGGCCGACTGGAGTCCAATCGGCCTGCTGTGGGCCGACTAGGCCCAGTCGGCCTGCAGCGGGCCGACGGTGTATTATTTTTAATTTTTTTTTATCCAGCGTAATATTTATGAAAATTAATTTAAAAATGTATTATTTAAAAAAAAAATAGCTCCATTTCGGCATTCTTTGATATTCATGAGTTTTCATCCTAGTTCCCGTAGTCAGCTTCGTTAGAGCGAGCAGTGACTCTTCTGGCTTTTGCCTAGCTTCCGCACATGTATTTATACATAAACAGCATTTGTGAACTCTGTTTTGATACCGCGAAGCTTGTCTTTTTGTCCACGGGTGATTTTGCATCAGCCTGTTGCTCAGCTTCCGTTGCTTCCTCCTCTCTGCTTAAGTTTTCTATCAGTAGCTCTGTCAAACTCTTCTTTGTTTCTTTACTAGAAGAGTGAGCACACCTCTTTCGATTTTTTGGAACATTCTGGAAACAGTAGAAGATATGGATATAGAATGTTAATACCCGTGGGTGCTTCATTTGCCATGTTTATTAATTGCCTCTGATGAAGACATACACAATAATGTGCCTATGTTTACAGACAGGACTGTGCTTCTAAAATACTACTGATAGTTTGTGAAAAGAAAATAAATATGACTTTAGGGCTAGACTCTCTCGAGTAGTATTATAATCACACTGTGTAGTTTTCACCCCTAAGCATTCTGTTGCTCTAAGCGCTGTTCTCAACATTTCTGAGATAATTATTCTAATGTAAATAGGGAGAAAAGAAAAACAGAGCTTGGTAGTTATAAACACATGGGCGTTCAACTACTTCATAGCTCTCATGATTTTTTTTTAGAAAAGGAGGATGACCCCCGGCCTCTGTATCTGGGGCGAAGCATACGGCCACTTTATTAATTATTCTCACAAGACCTTACAAAGTTATACAACAGTAAGACTAAAACCGCCGTCTAAGCAACAAATGTCGCTACACCTATCCAGTTGATGAAGGGGCACAGATAGCCTGGGCCTAATACCAAACAGATATCGCAGCCAAGCCTAACATCTAAGACCTGAGACCCCAACCTAGCCACTTGCCGGGTCTGGGGCACACATTGGTCCGGCGTGCTCTCAGAGGCCGCCGCCGCCAACTGCCACCGCTCCATCTTCAGAACTGTACTAATGCATCAACCTTCCTCGGTCTAGCTATCCTCGACGCCACCACGGCGCCCAACGGCACCTCCTCCCTGCGCGCAAACAGCTGAGCACGTCGCGGTCGCCAGTGATACACCTCAGCGCCATGCTGCCAAGTACCACCAGCCGACACAGCTTGAAGTTCTTGGAAGATCTGTCGTGCGTAGCACCTGCCGACCAGGCATGACAAAGCGTAGCACCTGTCGGTCAGGCATGACTTGACATCTTCACTGAAGCTCCGTGCAAGACGAAGCCGCTCGACCTCCTGCCTCTGACTTCCAGCGCTGCTCCATAAACGATGCTCCCAAGAGAGAAACGACACCGCAGTGCCGCCATCGTCCGATCTGGAACACCAGATCCTAGGGTTTCCCCCGGATCAGCACGAGTGGGTCGACATTAGTTACACGACGATGCCTTCATCAAGGTAACGGCGTAGAATGTCGTCATCGCCTGCCGTCGGCTCGGTTTTCACCGGCAACCATGTCTCCCCAACTCGCAGCCGGGACTAGATGATGGATCTCGAGATCCGATCACCAAGCTTCTGGCCAGCCACCACCGACGAAGAAGATGACCACCACTACTGGCTACACCAGCCAGATCAGATCTGCCATGGGTGCCGCCAAGCAGTCCATCAGGTCCTCGACGCCGCCGCCGATCCAAAGCCAGATGACATGCCGCCGAAGACCGCATCGTGCCGCCGCCCGATCCAGGCCAGCCGCCGCAGCCGCCGCCTGGCCCGAGACAGGGCCGACCGCCGCCGTCGTCGAAGCCAACGCCGTCGCTTCTAGATCGGCCGCACCTCCACGCATGTTGGGGCCCCGCCACCCCTGAGACACAGGAGGGAGGAAGAGGCCCCGCCACCGCCGTCAGCCTCCGGGCGCAAGCCGGCGGCGTCCTCCGATGGCGGCGGGAGGAGGGGAGGAAGATGGGCTAGGCCCCAGCGGCGGCTAGGGTTGGGGAGCCACCCGAGTCGCCCGAGCGGGGGGCGGCGCGGGGGAGCGGGCCGTGTGTATACCTTCATAGCTCTCATGATGTCTGGCACTTATTCATTGAGATCCACTTACATACTTGTTTTTGGGCGTTCATCAACTTCCAATGTGTCAGATGTTGTACGGCGCACACTGCGCTTATAGAGGCATAAAACCTTTAGTTCGAGTATTATTATGTCATCTTATAAAAGTATAACTGCACCTTGTCCTGTGGCCATTACTCCCAACACAAATTGCAATTCTGTAGCAGCGCAAAGTGAGACAGAGTTACACCTCCGTAGCAATCTTGCATAGTCGCCCCATGGATGCAGTGTGCCAGCATCAAGAGGCAGAGCATCGGGTACTGCGCCTATAACTCAATGGAGGGAGAGAGGGTGTGGCTTTAGTTCATACGCCAGGCTACTCCAATAGATTTAGATTGGTGACCAACTCTATCCAACATGATGCCTGCTCGAGGTTCACATATCATCTACGTTCCTTGAGGTTCCACATCAGCTCATTGGTTTTGTCTTCCTTGTCGAAGCTGTCTCCTGGACCAGGATGTAACTAGTATCTTGATTACATGGAGATGTAACTCCGACATACGCACCACTTTGTACACACAAGGTGCCTCCCTCCTTTTGTTTCCGGTAAACCCGTTGCCTCTCATTCCTAACAATCTCTACCATTTCCCAGATCAACACCCTTGAGCAACATTACTACAGCGTACAGTTTTAATTCTTAAGAAAGACATACCACCAAAACCTCTACTTATATAAAACGTGTGACATGGTAGAGAAGAAGAAAACGTCGTCCTCTCCCCGCCCCCTCCCCTCTGTCGCCCCCCGTGCGGGCGACCGAGGGGCTCCACCCCTATCCGTCGGGTCACCGCCCTCCCTCTCCCTCCCCTCCGTCGCCGCCGATGGTAGTCACCGGGCTTAGCTTGTGCGTGCGGCGGCGGCGGCGGAGGCACTCCTCCCTCTCGCGGGTCAAAGGGTGACGCGGGGCTCCCTGGCTCGAGGATGTGATCCCGATCTGGGCTGCGGCGGCGTCGATCTCGTTCATGACGACCTAGATCTGGACTTCCGCAGTGTGGCGGCTGGCCAGCGTCCTATCGGCGGTTGTGGTGGCAGTGCTGGCGCTGCTCCTCCCGATCTAGGGCGGAGGGCCTTGGATTCGGGGCAGCGGGCCCGAGGTGGGCCTCCCTGTCCGGTGGCGCGGTGGGGCGGGCGGGCTGCCGGGGATCACGTAGGATGGCCGGCGATCCACCGGCGGGTTGGTGCCGCGGCTCATTGCCTCGGCGGCCAACGGCGTCAAGCTGCTTCTTCCTCCAACACTGGCATCGTGCACTCCGTCGTAACGGACATGGCTGCGCTGCTTGCCCGTCACCGGATGGGACGGACCGGGAGGTGGGGATTCGCATTGGGATAATTCCCTGGTCGGCTCCTGCCGGTCTCGACGGCGACGCCGCCCGAGGGTGCCGTTTCTCTTCCGGGAGACGTCATTCGGGTCCGCCCCTAGGGCGGCGACGGCTCTCATGGCGTCGTCTCCTTCTTGTAGGCGCCGTCGAGAGAGCTAAGTGGTCGTGGGCACGGCTCGTGGTCGTGGGCAGCAGCAGTTGGCGTGCCCCTCTTCCTCCAGGAGGCATCTGCTTCGGGGGAAACCCTGGATCTGGGTCTCCCAGGTAGGATGATGACGGAAACTATGGTGCCGTTCTCACTCTTGAGGGCATCGTTTTGGAGCAGGTGCTAATTGGAAGGGCCTAGAGGCAGAGCAGGGTTTCATCTTCCGCATTGATGACGGCGGGTCTCGGCGGCGTGGCGCAGTGGAGGCTCGGCGTCCGATGCGGGTTGACGGACTCGCGCAGGAGGGCGACACTGTCTGGCGTCGTGGTGGCGTCAATAGAAGAGAGGCCTAGTAAGGTCGATGCATCAATTTTGCTCTGAGGATGGGTCGATGGAAGATGGAGGTGACGGCCCTTGCAGCGTGCGGTGCTCACTAGGAGTGTGCCGGACCGGTGTGTGACCCAGTCTAGGTAGTGGCTCGGATGGGGCATCCGGCTTTAGATGTTAGGTTTTTTTGCGATGTCTGTTTGGTATTAGGCTCGGACATTCGGCACCCCTTCATCAAGGGATAGGAGTAGCAACATGCGTTGCCAAGATGGTGGCTTCAGGCTTATTCATGAATTACCTTGTAAGGTCTTTGGGAATAATTAATAATATGGCTGCATGCATCGTCCAGATGTAGAGGCCGGGGGCACATCCTCCTTTTCTTAAAAAAATTGGTAGAGAAGAACATGAAGGGTTTATGTAAGAGTTCAAATTCTACTTACATAGGACGTGCAACATGGTACAGAAGAACATGAAGAGTTTATGTAATAGATTGAATTCTGCCCATGTTCCGAGAGTAGGCAAAGGCAGATATTTCATTTACTGTGGGCATGTTAGATTGAAAACTTGAATTCTCTGTTGAGCAAAAAGGAAACGTACAGAAGTTCTAGAAGAAAGAAAGGACGAGCATATAAGTTGTCTACCACAATACCATGCACAGTTCAAGTGGAAAAGTCCTGATAGGTTTGGTATGGAGAAGTCTTGAGGAGTCTAGCTCCATTTCTTTGACAGTGTCATCGGTAGCCACTTGAACAATATATCATCTAAATTTAATTTTTACTACACCATCTTCTTTTCTTCTCGACTAGTATCTTGAGAATTAGCTTATAAAAAGGAATACCACTACTGCATCAAACAACTATCCAATCAACAAGCTGGTAATAATAAGAGCAATTCCTTCTTCACTGCCATCATTCATAAGCAACAACCAAGAAACGGATCACCCCTTAAAGACTTACAGGCAATGAGTGTCATTCTATGGCCATTTTAACACAATGCTCACAAGCAGCTATGGACGTGTACTATGTGCCCAATATAAATTACTATGGACAAGGGAGCTCGTCATGGCCTAAATTGAGACAAGGTCACCGGAAGCGAAACCCCTGTTCTTGAAACAGGCTTTCGCCCCGCTTTTTAGATAGAGCAACAACCGAACCAAGTTCACGGTCACACGATACAAGGTGGTGAGGTGACCCTTTTACAAAGCCAATCCTAGGAAACACGGATCACATACACCGCGAGCGGTTATGCTACCGAAACAAAATAAAACACAGAAACATCCGAGAGAGCCGACACAATAAAACCTAAAACACCTAAGCTCCACGACAACGCCCTCAGGAGGGAAAACGACGCATAGCCTCGCCGCTGCTGAGTCCACAATGACAAAGGTCTTCACCCGGAACCCGGACACGAAAGGAGCATCACGACGACGACATGCTCATGGGTTTTGTCTTCCTTGTCGAAGCTATCTCCTGGACCAGGATGTAACTAGTATCTTGATTACATGGAGATGTAACTCCGACATACACACCACTTTGTACACACAAGGTGTCCCCCTCCATTTGTTTCCGGTAAACCCGTTACCTCTCATTCCTAACAATCTTTACCATTTTCCCGATCAACACGCTTGAGCAACATTACTAGAGCGTACAATTTTAATTCCTGAGGAAGACATAGCACCAAAACTTCTACTTATATGAAACGTGTGACATGGTAGAGAAGAACATGAAAGGTCTATGTAAGAGTTCAAATTGTACTTACATAGGACGTGCAACGCGGTAGAGAAGAACATGAAGAGTTTATGTAATAGATTGAACTCTGCCCCATGTTCCGAGAGTAGGCAAAGGCAGATATTTCATTTACTGTGGGCATGTTACACTGGTAGAAAAAGAGGCTTCTATACGCCCCCATTAGTCCCCAAAACAATCGAACCGCGACCAAAGGGGTCTTTAGTCGCGGTTCGGGAGGAGACCCGCGACCAACTATCTGGGCCCAGCGTGCTCGGTCGACAGCTGGCGGACGGGAGGGGCTTTAGTCCCGGTTGGCCTGGCCAACCGGGACTAAAGGTCCCCGAAGGCCTTTAGTCGCGGTTGGCCAGGCCAACCGGGACTAAAGGCCCATCCAGCTGGCGGACGGGAGGGGCTTTAGTCCCGGTTGGCCTGGCCAACCGCGACTAAAGGTCCCGAAGGCCTTTAGTTGCGGTTGGCCAGGCCAACCGGGACTAAAGGCCCATCCCTATATATAGGACTCAGCTCACTTCACTTCACTCAGCTCACTTCACAATTTTCAGAAGGGGGTGGTGGGTTTGCTTTTGGTTCCTCCTATGCACACAAGGTGTTTGATGAAATGCCCGAGAGCCTGAAACAAACATGATATGAAGTGTCCGAGCCACACTTGAGCTTTCTCATTTATTTTTCCTCCGCGATCGCGGTTAGCAACTTGAACCTTTAATGTGTCATTAATAAAATATGCATGTGTGTAGTTCATTGTTTAATTTGTATTATTTCTAGCTAGTTAGTTTAACAAATGCATGATGGTTAATTATATACTTTATATAATAATAATGCAGATGAATCGGCAATGGATGTACGGTCCCCGAGTCTCCGGCGAGTTCACTACGGGTTTGAAAGATTTCCTCGTAGTGGCAAATGCGAACAAGCAGCAAGGTTTTATTATTTGTCCATGTGCTGTCTGTAAGAATCAGAAGGGTTACTCCTCCTCAAGAGACGTTCACATGCACCTGCTTCGGCACAGTTTCATGCCAAGCTATAATTGTTGGACCAAGCATGGAGAAAGAGGGGTTAGAATGGAAGAAGATGAAGAAGGGGATGATATCGATGACAACTATCATGATCATTTCGGTGATACTTTCATGGAGGATGATGCTGAAGGTGGGGAAGGGTTAGGTGAAGGTGAAGAAGAGGCACATGATGAGCCCGCTGATGATCTTGGTCGGACCATTGCTGATGCACGGAGACGCTGCGAAACTGACAAGGAGAGGGAGAATTTGGATCGCATGTTAGAGGATCACAAAAAGCCGTTGTATCCAGGATGCGATAATAGTCTGAAAAAGCTGGGCTGCACACTGGATTTGCTAAAATGGAAGGCACAGGAAGGTGTAGGTGACTCATCATTTGAAAATTTGCTGAAAATGTTGAAGAATATGTTTCTGAAGAATAACGAGTTGCCCGCCAGTACGTACGAAGCAAAGAAGGTTGTCTGCCCTCTAGGTTTAGAGGTTCTGAAGATACATGCATGCATTAACGACTGCATCCTCTACCGCGGTGAATACGAGAATTTGAATGAATGCCCTGTATGCACTGCATTGCGTTATAAGATCAGAGGCGATGACCCTGGTGACGATGTTGAGGGCGAGAAACCCAGGAAGAGGGTTCCCGCCAAGGTGATGTGGTATGCTCCTATAATACCACGGTTGAAACGTCTGTTCATGAACAAAAAGCATGCCAAGTCGTTGCGGTGGCACAAAGAGGAACGTAAGTCCGACGGGGAGTTGAGACACCCCGCTGATGGAACACAATGGAGAAAGATCGACAGAGTGTTCAAAGATTTTGCAGCTGACGCAAGGAACATAAGATTTGGTCTAAGTACTGATGGCATGAATCCTTTTGGCGAGCAGAGCTCCAGCCATAGCACCTGGCCCGTGACTCTATGCATCTACAACCTTCCTCCTTGGTTGTGCATGAAGCGGAAGTTCATTATGATGTCAATTCTCATCCAAGGCCCTAAGCAACCCGGCAACGACATCGATGTGTACCTAAGGCCATTAGTTGAAGAACTTTTACAGTTGTGGGCCAGACCTGGTGTACGTGTCTGGGATGAGCACAAAGGAGAGGAATTTGACCTACGAGCGTTGCTTTTTGTAACCATCAACGATTGACCTGCTCTCAGTAACCTTTCGGGACAGACAAATAAGGGATACAATGCATGCACGCACTGCTTACATCAGACTGAAAGTGTACGTTTGGTTAATTGTAAGAAGAACGTGTACCTGGGTCATCGTCGATTTCTTCCCCGAAATCATAACGTAAGAAAGAAAGGCAAGCATTTCAACGGCAAGGCAGATCACCGGCCGAAGCCTGCGGAACGTACTGGTGCTGAGATATTTGATATGGTCAAGGATTTGAAAGTCATCTTTGGAAAGGGTCCTGGCGGACAATCAGTTCCGCGGGGAGTTGACGGGCACGCACCCATGTGGAAGAAGAAATCTATATTTTGGGAGCTAGAATATTGGAAAGTCCTAGATGTCCGCTCTGCAATCGACGTGATGCATGTTACGAAGAATATTTGCGTGAACCTGCTAAGCTTCTTGGGCGTGTATGTGAAGACAAATGATACAAAAGAAGCACGGCAGGACCAGCAACTTTTGAAAGACCCAGATGACCGGCATCCGGAATGGTTTCAAGGTCGTGCCAGCTACGCTCTTACCAAAGAAGAGAAGGTCATTTTTTTTGAATGCCTGAGCAGTATGAAGGTCCCGTCTGGCTTCTCGTCGAATATAAAGGGAATAATAAATATGGCGGAGAAAAAGTTCCAAAACCTGAAGTCTCACGACTGCCACGTGATTATGACACAATTGCTTTCGATTGCTTTGAGGGGGCTCCTACCGGAAAATGTTCGAGTAGCCATTGTGAAGCTATGTGCATTCCTCAATGCAATCTCTCAGAAGGTAATCAATCCAGAAGATCTACCACGGTTACAGAACGATGTGGTCCAATGCCTTGTCAGTTTCGAGTTGGTGTTCCCACCATCCTTCTTCGATATTATGACGCACCTCCTGGTCCACCTAGTCGAAGAGATTTCCATTCTCGGTCCTGTATTTCTACACAATATGTTCCCCTTTGAGAGGTTCATGGGAGTATTAAAGAAATATGTTCGTAACCGTGCTAGGCCAGAAGGAAGCATCGTCAAGGGCTATGGAAATGAGGAGGTAATTGAGTTCTGTATTGACTATGTTCCTGACCTTAAGCCGATTGGTATTCCTCAATCGCGGCACGAGGGGAGACTAAGTGGAAAAGGCAAGATCGGAAGGGAATCCACGATATGTATGGACGGTCATTCTATGACTGAAGCACACCACACAGTTCTGCAAAATTCCAGCTTAGTGGCTCCGTACTTCGAGCAACACAAGAATATTTTACGCTCGGACAACCCGGGGAAGCCTGAATCCTGGATTAGAAAGGCCCACATGGAGACTTTCGGCAGTTGGTTGCGAAAACATTTAATGAATGACAATGATGTTGGAGATCAGCTGTACATGTTGGCCAAGAAACCATCTTCGACTATAACAACTTTCCAAGGGTACGAGATAAATGGGAATACATTTTACACCATCGCCCAAGATAAAAAGAGCACCAACCAAAACAGTGGTGTCCGCTTTGATGCAGCAACCGAGAATGGGCAAAAGGTCACATATTATGGTTACATAGAGGAGATATGGGAACTTGACTATGGACCCTCCTTTAAGGTCCCTTTGTTCCGGTGCAAATGGTTCAAGCTAACAGGAGGTGGGGTAAAGGTGGACGAGCAATACGGAATGACAATGGTGGATTTCAACAATCTTGGTTACCTTGACGAACCATTCGTCCTTGCCAAAGATGTCGCTTAGGTTTTTTATTTGAAGGACATGAGTAGCAAACCGAGGAAACAGAAAGATAAGAAAACGATCAGTACATCATGCGATGATCCAAAGCGCCACATTGTTCTTTCAGGGAAAAGAAACATCGTGGGAGTGGAGGACAAGACAGACATGTCAGAAGATTATAATATGTTTGGTGAAATTCCGCCCTTCAAAGTGAACACTGACCCAAGCATTAAGTTAAATGATGAGGATGCTCCATGGATACGGCACAATCGTAAGCAAGCAGGGACACAAGGGAAGAATTGATGTGTAATAATTTATTGTACCAAACTTTGTATTTGGTCGATGAACTGAATGATGTATCAAACCTTTTGTCAAACCTTCAAGGGATTTTAAAATGAATTAGTTTTATTTTTCTGATTTTTTGATATATAATTGTATTTTTAAGATTTTAAAATGAATTAGTTTCATTTTGCTGATTTTAAAAGGAAAAAGGAAGAAGAAGAAAGAAGGAAAAAGGAAGAAAAAAACAGAAGAAAAAACGAAAAACAAAAGAAAAAAACAAACAGAAGAAAAACATAAGAAAAAAAACAGAAGAAAAAAAGAAACAGAAGAAAAAAAACAGAAGAAAAAAGGAAAAAGGAAAAAGGAAGAAAAAAAAGAAGAAAAACAAGAAAAAGGAAGAAACAAACAGAAGAAAAAAACAGAAGAAAAAAGGAAGAAAAAAACAGAAGAAAAACAAGAATAAAATAAAAAGAAGAAAAACAAAATAATATAAACTTTAATAAAATATATAAGTACAAACAAAATAAAATAAATTTTAATAACATAAATAAATAAGTAATTAGAAACTTTAATAGCAAAAATAATTATCATAAAGTAAAATAAATAAGTAATTAGAAACAAAATAAATAAAGCAAAAAAGAAAACAAAAAACAGGCAAAAAATAAAAAATATGCCACCTACTGGGCCACCACGGCCTGAATACGACTAGAAACCCATTAATGGGCCAGGATTCAAGCCCGCAGAAGGCCCAGTAGGCCCACAGGCACATAGTGACAGAATAGGCCCGTAAGCCTGCATTTGAGAGGAGCTCGAAGTGGTGAGCGCAGCCGCGCTTATAAACCACTGTCGAAGCCTCTCGGCTAGCGAGGTGGGACTAAACATCCCACCGCACCGCGCCAGTTCCAGCACAGACCTTTAGTCCCGGTTGGGGAGGCGGACCGCGACTAAAGGGTACCCTTTAGTCGCGGTTGTTGTCCCCAACCGCGACTAAAGGGTCTTTCTGCGCGGGAACGAAAGCGGCGCCAAAACCCTTTAGTCCCGGTTGGGGAGGCGGACCGCAACTAAAGGGTACCCTTTAGTCGCGGTTGGTGTGGCCAGCCGCGACTAAAGGGTACCTTTAGTCGCGGTCCTCCTCCCCAACCGCGACTAAAGGTGCGTCTATAAATACTGCACTTAGCAGTTTCGCCATTTCCCATTCTCCTCTCTCTCGACGCCGAAGCGCTGCCCCGACGCCGATCGACGCCGAAGCCCTGCCCCGACGCCGACGCCGACGCCGAAGCCCTGCCCCGACGCCGACGCCGACGCCGAAGCCCTGCGCGCCGCCGCTTCCGTCCCCAGTGAGCGCCGCCTCCGCCCGTGCCCTGCCCTTGCCCGCCGGCCGCCGCCCGCCGCCCGACGCCCTGCCGCCCGCTGGCCCTGCCTGCCGTCCTCCGCGCGCCGGCAGAAGAAGAAGGAAGAAGAAAAAGGAAGAAGAAGAAGAAAGAAGGAAGAAGAAAACAAAAGAAAAACAGAAGAAAAACAAGAAAAAGGAAGAAAAAAGGAAAAAGGAAGAAAAAAAGAAAACAAAAGAAAAGGAAGAAAACAACAGAAGAAAAACAAAGGAAGAAGAAAAAAAGAAAGAAGAAAAAAAGGAAAACACAAGAAAAACAAACAGAAGAAAAAAACAAAAGAAAACAAAAAAACAGAAGAAAAACAAAGGAAGAAGAAAAAAACAAAAGAAAACAAAAAAACAAACAGAAGAAAAAAACAAAAAAAAGGAAAACACAAGAAAAAAGAAAAAGGAAAAAGAAAGAAAATAGAAAACAAAAGAAAACACAAGAAAAACAAACAGAAGAAAAAAACAAAGGAAGAAGAAAAAAAGAAAGAAGAAAAACAAAGGAAGAAGAAAAACAAAGGAAGAAGAAAAAAAGAAAGAAGAAGAAAAAAGGAAGAAGAAAAAAAGAAAGAAGAAAGAAAGAAGAAAAAGGAAGAAGAAAAAAAGAAAGAAGAAAGAAAGAAGAAAAAGGAAGAAGAAAAAAAGAAAGAAGAAAGAAAGAAGAAAGAAAAAGGAAGAAGAAAAAACAAGAAAGAAAAAGGAAGAAGAAAAACAAAGGAAGAAGAAAAAAGAAAGAAGAAAGAAAAAGGAAGAAGAAAAAACAAGAAAGAAAAAGGAAGAAGAAAAAAATGAAAACCAAATGAAAGAAGAAAGAAAAAGGAAGAAGAAAAAAAGAAGAAGAAAGGAAGAAGAAAGGAAGAAGAAGAAAGAAAGAAAAAAGAAAAAGGAAGAAGAAGAAAGAAAGAAGAAAGGAAGAAGAAGAAAGGAAGAAGAAGAAAGAAAGAAGAAGAAAAAAATGAAAACCAAATGAAAACCAAAAGAAAGAAGAAAGAAAAAGGAAGAAGAAAAAAAGAAGAAGAAAGGAAGAAGAAAGGAAGAAGAAGAAAGAAAGAAAAAAGAAAAAGGAAGAAGAAGAAAGAAAGAAGAAAGGAAGAAGAAGAAAGGAAGAAGAAGAAAGAAAGAAGAAGAAAGGAAGAAGAAGAAAGAAAGAAGAAGAAAGGAAAAAGGAAGAAGAAGAAAGGAAGAAGAAGAAAGAGGAAGAAGAAAGGAAGAAGAAGAAAGAAAGAAGAAAGAGGAAGAAGAAGAAAAAAAGAATTTTTACTTAAAGAATCTTATTTTTTAATTCCTCCTCCTCTATGTCCCCTTAATCTTATTTTTTAATTCCTTTATACTTAAAGAATTTTTACTACATGCAGGAGTGACATATGGCGGACGATAGAACCGAGCCGCTTAGGGATCCGGAGGCTGAACGTTATTTAATGGACATCATCAACAACGAGATTCCTTATGTGCCGGGCTCAGAATATGAGCAACAAGAGGATGTAGTCTCTTCTTTTCTGAACCTTGACGGTGGAACAGAGATTGTCGATGATCAAGAAGGTGAAGGAACGGACATTGTCGACGGAGGTCAACCGTCAACAATCGACGATCTCGAATTGCAAGTAGCAACCACCTACGGCGAGGTATATATATACATTGAGCCTCTCGTGATACAAACTTACTGAAATGTGAATACATAGGTATTAACGCGCGCGACTCTCTTTCTTTTTTTAGCCCTCCGGATCAAGTACGACAAAGCGTGGCAAATCCAAGGCGATGAAAACAGGAGAAACATATGCCATTGAGTTTGTCAGTGAAACCGGCAAGCCCCTACAGCACACCTCAAAGTTTATCAACCAATGCGGAGTCGTTGTTAGAGACAACGTCCCGATCACCGTCCAGGAATGGAAGGAGCCAAAGAAGGCACGTCTTGGTTTCAGTTTTGTCGACAAGAGAACGAAAAAGGATTGCTGGAGAAAGCTTATGGAACATTTCATTCTACCTCCGGAATACAACAAAGTCGATGAATTCGGTAACGAGGTTCCGGGTGGACGTCAGAGGAGGAGGCTAGTTAAAGAGTTCGCTCTTCAGAAGATGGGCGAAGCATTCCGGAACTTCAAGAAAAATTTAACCCGTGACTATGTCAACAAGGGCAAGACTCCGGATTTCAATGGACAACATGAGAAACTGAAAGATGATTGGCCAGAATTTGTGAGGCAAAAGCAATCGGAGCATTTCAAGGAAATATCGAAAAAAAATAAGGATAATGCGAGTAAGAAAAAGTTCCATCATATTATGGGGCCAGGAGGATACCGCCTTTCGGAGCCTAGGTGGCAGAAGATGGAGGAGGACCTGAGGGTGCGAGGAATCCCTCTAGGTACAGAGGGATGGGACCCAAGGGCCAAAAGCTGGTGGTACGGGCATGGGGGATCGCTAGACCCGGAGACAGGGGTGTGTGTTCACCGGCAGAGACAGTTTGCTCCCACCCAAGCCCTTATTGACGCAATGACCCAAGCTCAAGAGGGCTTGATCAAGTTCAACAGAGAGAAAGACGCACTGACAACAGCCCTCGGGAATGATGAACACGGAGGACGTGTACAAGGCAAAGGCAAAGTTCCGTGGAAAGTAGGGTTTTCCCAGGACAATGACCCGTACTGTTACAGAAGCCGTAAGAGAAAGACGAACCGGGATGCAGATCTTCTGACGAAGTTTGCATCGGAACTCCATGAGTTGAAGCAGACCGTGCATGAACTAGTGAAAGAAAAATCGGCTGTAGGGCCGCATGAAGATCATGAAGCGGATCGCGGAAGCCAGCAGCGGAGAAGCGGCGTGGCTTCCACGGATGCCCCGCCTGCTGCTAGTGCACCGATGATCGAGATTCGTGCACCGGAGCCTCACTACCCCGTGGATGATGTAAAGGAGATGAAAGAATGTGATCTGCATTATCCCGTGGGGAACGTTTCCACGAAGGTAGCTAGCGGCAGTGCTTTACCCTGTACACCTGGAGCACTCCACCACAACAACCCCATTGCATATGGCTATGCTCGTGTCACGGTGGAAGACATAGTCCAAGGGTTTGAGGACCTGGAGATTGACAAACCTACACCCGAAGGGGAGAGAAGACTTGGAGATGTCAAGCGCCAGTTCATTCTATGGAAAAAGAAGTACATAGTGTTTCCAGGCGAGGCGCCAAGGCTAGCAAGTCCACCCCCCTCCGATGGTGGTGGTGGTGGTGGCGGTGGTGGCGGTGGTGGTGGTCATGGTGGTTCACCTACACCTCCTTCACGCCATTCGACGCCGTCCCCCGATCCACAACCTCCGGCGGGTACGACGCCCCCCAATCCTCCTCCGGCGGGTACGACGCCCCCCAATCCACCTCCGGCGAAGAAGCAGAAGTAGGCAGACAGCAAGGAAACCCGCTCCTGGACTATTAACTCGGACCCTTATGTACCTAACACCACAAGGGTACCGGAGCCATCACTGAAGCCTCTCCTCCCAAGGCCTGGGGAACTTAGTGAAGCTGAAACCAAATTGGCCGCGTCTGCTGATTATGAGAAATGGAAGGCGGATATGAAGGCGAAAAAAGAGCCTGAGCCCAAGCAAGTATTCACTGAGAAGCAAAAGAAGTGGGCTAAGGATTTTTTGACGACACCGTCCCAAGCCGAGCTGAATATGCCTGACGACTATGGACATGAACTTCGTAGGCAAGCAAAAATATTGAAGGAGGAGAAAGAAGAAAGTAAAAAAAAGCGGGAAACAAGTTGACCAGCTCGGGATGCAGAAGAAACAATCGATCCCCCCGCTCATAGTGAAAGCCGGTCCGGAAGAGGACCCCGAGATCATAGCAGCTGCGGCAGCACTTGGATTGACTGTAGCGAGTGCCATGAAACAAGCGTCCGAGATGGGTTTGACTCTTCGTGCCTTCTTAGGCCTTGAGGATGCGCCAGTATGTGAGATAGCATTACAATATGTGCGGAATGGGCCTCTCGTCGAGCCTGCGCGGGAAAAGAGTCTACCACCACAAATGCGAAATCTGCTACGTTGGTACAAGCAATTCATAACATGGGCCGACAAAGAATATATTTATGCGGATGTTACAGATGAGCATCACACCAAACGGTACTCTGTAGAAGTTCATATGAGTGAATTGTTCCAGCTGTTCAATCTGCGCGACCTCGACAAATCTATACTGAGTTGCTACGTTCTGTAAGTGATTTATTTCTACCTCATCTCGTTCTTCATTGCCTGCACTATATATATATATTGTCCTAACTATATTGTTGCGTACGCTATTATGCAGATTGAAGATTTGGGAATGCAAAATAAGAAATATCCATGATGTTGGGTTCATTGACCCACATATCGTTAATGGACATGTGTTACAACATCACCCCGAAGACGTGGAGAAAGACTTGTACAAGTTTCTTAGAAAGCATCAACTCAAAAGTCATATTCTATTTCCTTACAATTTTGGGTGAGTGTTTCTCTCTTGTGCCCATTCTCTTTTGTTTACTCCATGCATGGTATGTCTAATCGATGAGTTATGCATGACTGTGCATGTAACGTGTCCGCAGGTTTCACTGGATTCTGCTAAATATTGAACTTCACACCTCCAGAGTTCTAATCATAGACTCTATGGATTCGGATCCAAAGCGTTGGGCCGACATGAGAAAAATGCTGCAAAAGTAATTATTTTCAATCATTTGAGCTCTATATCGATCGGTCTCTTTCGTTCATTTCCTAATATCAAGTAACTAATAACTCCCTTGTTCATTTAATTTTCTTTGCCCTGTAGGGTTTGGAGACGGTTCTCAGAAGAAATTGTCGGTGAATTCAAACATGAGCTAGATTTCAGAAGGTTAGTTAATGTGGATAAGCAGCCACCGGGGACCAATCTATGTGGATACTATGTTTGTGAGAACATCCGGAGACACACCTCTGAGCGGAAGGCATCGGATAGCGTGCAGAACGCGACGGATAACTTGCGGAGGAGGCTTAGTCCAGAAGCTCGCTTCCGACCAATTCAAGAAGAATTAGCAGGATTTTTCATGAGGGAAGTCATCAATCCTAAAGGAGAACACTATACCGAGGACGAAGAAATTTATATGCATACCCGAGATTGAAACTTGTACGAAGTTGTATATGGTCATCCATCCTAATTGTGTATGGAAACTTGTTCGAAGTTGTATATGGTCACCCGAGATTGAATATATATTATATATTCCTCTTGAATTCTTCTTGTTTGAAATTTCATATGCATGTATATAGTAGCGTAGAATATGTGTACTGAAACTTTATCAAAATTAAAATAAAACACAAAATATAATATAAAAGAAATAAAACACTCCAAACTAAAAAGAAACCAGGTTTAGGGGGGCTAAAACCCTAAACCTGCGGAGGAGCCCTTTAGTCCCGGGTGGCCACGAGAACCGGGACTAAAGGTCCTCCGTCCCGACGGACCACGGGCGTCCACGTGGACGGGCCTTTAGTCCCGGTTAGCCACAAGAACCGGGACTAAAGCCTTTAGTCGCGGTCCGTAAGAGGCGCGACTAAAGGGGGGGGTCTTTAGTCGCGCATATTTAGTCCCGGTTGCACAGCGGGACTAAAGGCTGTTGCGAACCAGGACTAAAGGGCTTTTTTCTACCAGTGTTAGGTTGAAAACTTGAATTCTCTGTCAAGCAAAAATGGAACGTACAGAAGTTCTAGAAGAAAGAAAGGACGAGCATATAAGTTGTCTATCACAATACCATACACAGTTCAAGTGGAAAAGTAGTGACAGGTTCGGTTTGGAGAAGTCTTGAGGAGTCTAGCTCCCTTTCTTTGACTGTCTTCGGTAGCCACTTGACCAAAATATCATCTAAAGTTAATTAATCTGTAATGCACCATCTTCTCTTCTCAAGTAGTAACGTGAGAATTTGTTTGAAAAAAAAGGAATACCACAACTCATCATCGATGAAGTTAAAGACTTACAGGTGATGAGTGTCATTCTATGCCCATTTTAACATAGTACTTACAAACAACCATGCACGTATACTAAAGACCCAATATCAATTAACTATGGATAAGGGAGCTCGTCGTGGCGCAAAAAAACATAAGGTCACCAGAAGTGAAACCCTTTCTTCATACTTCTATCACCGAGGAAGGGTGTTTGCAACGAGATCTCTATTGACTCGCATGTTGTCCATCACCATCCACCAATGTTCATTACTGATTCTGGTGAGGTTTGACATTCTCGGGTTTCCATCCTAGTTCCCGAGCCCTTTCCTTCCACAAAACAGTTATCCTCTAACCGAGCAGCGACTCTGCTGACATTTCCCTAGCTTCTTCATATGTATCCATAACTGAACTGCATTTGTCAGCCTCCTTTACCCAAAAAGGCTTTCGCCCAGCTTTATATATAAAGCAAACCATCACAGGCAAACGGTCTAAAGAAGTACACACCACACACACATGCAGGCGCCGGAGACGAGATTGGGTGGCGGAGGGGCGCGGCGCGGCGGAGCGCAAGCCGGACGGCCATCTCCTCCTCGGAGCCGCTTGGGATGAGCTCGAGGTCGACGGATCTGTAGGTGAAGGACTCGGATCCGCTGCTCGCCATGCCGGAGACAGCCGGAAGGCGCCGGAGACGAGTTTGCGTGGCGGAG
Source organism: Aegilops tauschii subsp. strangulata (assembly GCF_002575655.3). Classification (NCBI taxonomy): domain Eukaryota; kingdom Viridiplantae; phylum Streptophyta; class Magnoliopsida; order Poales; family Poaceae; genus Aegilops; species Aegilops tauschii. The sequence goes on from NC_053039.3 coordinate 497,274,302, forward strand.
GGGAGTGGAGTGAAGTGGGTAGGGTTTGGTCCAGCTAGCGTATGGGGAGGAATATATGTGAGGTCGGATGGGCCAGCGGGGGCCGGGTCTGACGTGGTAGGCGTGCCCGGACGCCCCCATGTCCGCGCCCAGACGTTTGAGGGCCGTTTGAGGCGCCTGTCTGGATGAAAATTTTACGACCGGACAGTGACCGGGCGGCCCGCCCGGGCGTATGAGACGGGTTTGAGGCGCCCGGCGGTAGATGCTCTTAGTGATGGGATTAGAGTAGAGAATTCACCTTTTATTCCTAAGACCTTGCTTACGCACCCATGGGAAATTTGTGGGCTTTAGAATATGATGATGTAACTCATTTATCCATATACATCTCCTTGCGATCTGCTGCACAGGACATGGCGCGGTCTTGCTGGTGTGCTAACCTGGTGTTGCTTGATTTATGGTTAAATAGCAGAGGCCTTGAACACAGCGAAGTTGAGGATCTTCAGTACGCACAAGCAGGATGAGCGTTGGTAAGCTGAGGGCATCAATATATTATGAAGCTCAACATTGGCAGACAGGGCAATCGTGTTGTTGCTGCCGCTTCGACGGCGCTGCACGCCGCATCGACGTGGGCTGCTCACAAAGAGGTCCGAATCACGCACCTGCCGCGATGCGGCCAAAACGATGCCGCACAGCTGCGCCACGATGAGGAGCGCAACCAGGTCGAGCGAATTCCACAGCACTACAAGTCAAGATGCCTCTTCTGGAGCAAAGATGGCGCCGCCCTCCGACTGCAGCACTACCAGGTGCTCCGCCTCCCATCGAGCGAGGAGGGTGTCATGCTGAGCATCGATAAGATGGCGATAGTGTACTGGGTCCAGTCTTCGAGAGCTGCCAAGCCTGATTATCTCCTGATTCATCTTGATCATCTGATATGCAGGCGGTGAAGGAGCCAGAAGTGTTCTTTAAGGCGTGACTTGCCAGAAGCAAGTAACCGAATCCATGTACAGAGTAGTCACTGCTGCCTGTTCTCCCGATGCCTATCATTCCTATCACCCTACAATATTTTAGTAAACACGCGAGCTCGAGCAATGTTTTTTACTTTTTAGAGTGTACACATCTACAATTCTAGAGAAAGAAACATTACCAAAACCTCTACTTATATAAGAAGTGTGGCATGGTAGAGAATAATTTGAAGAGTCCATATAAAGAGGTCAAACTATGCCCATGTTCTGAGGGTTGGCACATGCAGTTATTTCATTTACCAGGGTGCAGGGTGTGCAACGGCACAGGGCCCCATAAAATTTTGGAGGGTGCTTGGATCCAAGGGACTTATTTTAGTCTGACTAAAAATAGTCTCTTTAAGAGGCTAAAGTTCCAAGCACCCCTGACTAAAGAGGGGCTAAAACTAGTCTTGAGACTAAATTTTTTTAGTCAGGGATACCCCTACTAAAATGTGGATTAGTCCTCTCTCTCCTTATTTAACTTCTCTCCTTTAACACAGGCGAGTTCTGGATTGGAGGGTTTGGAGGATAATAAATGCTCATTAACTTGATTTTAGTCTCTTTAGTATTTGGATCCAAGCATGAGTAAGGCTAGCAAGTTTTAGTCCCACTACTTTTAGTCATGAGACTAAAACGTATCAAGCACCCTATTGGTGCCCCCAAATTTATCTTAAAAAGCAATTAACAACGTTAATCAAGAGGATAATGAAGGAATGCATAACGTCCAGTGGAACCTTCTACGTAGCTTCCAACGCCAACCAGTACCCATCCTCTCTCTCTCTCTAATAGTAGCAGTTAGTGATATTAATCAACGTCAAGTTTGATTAGAAAATTTCGCATGCATCATAATCCAAAGGGACGTCTTCTCTGTTCTCCTTTCAGCGAATCACTTTGCAAATTCTTTAGAGATATTTGAGGTAAGAAATGGATCCATGCGCTCTGCTGTCATCTACTATTTAGTTTTTCTTCCCATCATCCATCGCTCTTGTGTTATTATTCAGAAGATTATGTTTATTGTATGCTAATAAATGAGTGAGGCTTTTTAGCTCTCAGGCTCCACATTTATTTATTTTTTTCAAAAGTTGACATTTTTTCAGTTAAAAAATGAATATAAACACACAAGTACTTGTAGATTTGTGTAAAATTTCATTGTGAAATACATTTTGGTATGAGTTGTACAAAAAACAAATCTTGTATGTACTTTATAGTGGATACTATGTGCAAGAAATACAGAATTTTGTTATTTTTGTGCACCTTGCATAAAACGTATTTTGGCATTAAACTTTACAAAAAGTAGTATACATCCATAGGTATGTGTGTATTCTTTGAAACATAAAATTTGAAGAAAAATGTTCAAATTTCGGGTTCCATGGAGTTTGAACCCTATTAGTAATTTCCGGTTAATAATTACTATCATATTGACTTCATAATTAGCATTTCCATATAAAGGCCTAATTTCAAATTTTGCACCGGGCCCCCAGATTCTTAGGTACGGCCCTGTCATTTACTAGGTGATTGTCCATGCGTTGCAATAGGGTGTACACTGTTTTCGAAAAGGGGCGCTTTACTACTTAAAAGGTTTAAGCATTACACCCGGCCTCTGCATAACTAAGATGCACACAGCCAAATAAGGTTCTCTCACACAATAAAAAAATAAAAAGGCGAAATACAAAGAGACATGTAGAGTCCGTATAACGCCTAAAGCGTAGGGGGCCCAATCCTAAGATCATGCTGCCACCCATGTTGGGTAAAAGTATCCCTCGCCGTAGCCTCCAATCATGTACACCTCCGTAAATATGCCTCGATTCTCCACGCATTGTAGAGAGGACCATAAACGAAGAGTCCCGGTACATCTGTAGATAACCTACATCAGAGAAGTATTTTTATCATTAAACACCTTATCATTTCTACATAGTCAAAGCGACCAAATGACGGCAAGCGCTCCCACCCTGAGTAGAGTTCTAAACTTGTGATCAATCCCATGTAACTAGTTGCCAAATACATTAGCAACACTACAAGGAGGATACAAGCCAGAAGCTATTTGGATGGCTGACCATATAGAACGAGGCAATTTGCACTGGAAGAATAAATATTTTATTGTCTCATCATGGTGACAAAAAACACATTGCAGACTTCCATGCCAATTATCTTTAGTAAGAATAACTCCGCAACAAAGATACCATGCGAAGATTTTATTCTTAAGAGATATCTTCATCTTTCAGATCTTTTTGTTATTATCAACTAGCACATCAGACTGGATTAACGCTCTATACATGGACTCCACTGAGAATTTTTCATTCTCATGGAGATTCCATTGGAATACATCAAACCCATGTGACAATTGCACCATGGAGAACCGCTGGAGCAGGATGTTCTACGATTGGAGTCTGGGTCCAATTAAATCTCTTCTGAATGTCATATTTGACGGAAATGATTCCAATACCGTGCCGATAGTATCACCCTTGTGGCGCACAATAATGTATGGGATATTGTTTCCTGAGTGTGGCATTTCCTAGCCACTTGTCCTCCCAGAATCTAATTTCCGAGCCGTCCTTAATCGAGAAGCACTAGTACAAAACAGGGCTTTCGTCACATGGCAATATTCACATTAGTCCCGGTTCAGCCACGAACCGGGACTAATGTGAGCATTGGTCCCGGTTCGTGCGGCTAAGGCATTAGTCCCGGTTCATCTGGGCCCTTTAGTCCCGGTTGGTGCCACGAACCGGGACTAAAGGGTGCGATGCCCATTAGTACCGGTTGGTGGCACCAACCGGGACTAAAGGTCTAACCTTTAGTCCCGGTTGGTGCCACCAACCGGTACTAATGGGCTTTGAGGCATTAGTACCGGTTCATGGCACAAACCGGTACTAAAGGCCTCATTTTCAAACTCTACCCCCCCCCCCTCTTGGATCGCCTTTTCAGTTTTAGAAAAAACAAAAGAAAATGATGGAAATGTCAAAAAAATAAAATAAAATAAGTTTCCCATGTGATATGTGGTCTAGTTGTTGGGAAAATTAACAAATATGAATTTCGACTTTATTTGCAAAATCTCTCTGGAATTTCTTAAAATGGGCATAACTTTTGCATACGAACTCGGATGAAAAAGTTTTTTATATGAAAAATCATCTACTCAAAAAGTTCTAGAATATTAGTGTTACTAAATAATTATTTCAGTTTTTTTGAATTTTGGTCAAACAGTGGTTAAACAGTGGTCAAACAATGGTCAAACTAATTATTCCAGAAATATTAGTGTTACTAAATAATTATTGTTTTTTAAAACAATAGTTTCAAACTCAAACAGTGAAATGTGTCACTTCATGCTCAAGCTAAATTCCTGAGGGTTAATAGAATTGACATCTTACCCGGAAGTTAAGCGTGCTCAGGCTGGAGTAGTGAGAGGATGAGTGACCGTCCGAAAAGTTAGATGATTTGAAATGATGAGGAGTGATTAGAGATTAGAGGATAAATTGAGCAGTGATGAGGGATGGTGATTAGAGATTAGAGGTTAAAATAATTCAGAAATTTGAAAATAAAAAAAATTAAAAAAAATCGCAAAAAAAATTTTCAAAAAAAAATTCATAAAATTTCCTTTAGTCCCGGTTGGTAACACCAACCGGGACTAAAGGTGGAGCTCCAGGCTGCGTCCACGTGGACGGCCTTTAGTCCCGGTTCGTGTAAGAACCGGGACTAAAGGGGGGAGGCATTAGTAACGACCCTTTAGTCCCGGTTCAAAAGCCCCCTTTTCTACTAGTAGGATCCATAGCAGAAGAAATACTTCTTCGTAGCCATTAGACCCCCCCCCCCAAAGTGAGAATCCCCAGGCTTCCATTATACTTGGGATCCGCCTTCGAACCCACATATGTCCTCCTCAGGAGGGTTTGCTATACACCATCTTCCGTTAGTAATTTAAACAACCATTTGCCGAGGAGGGCCCTATTCTTAACCTAAAGGTCATGAATGCCCAACCCTCCTTGGTCTTCGGGACGGCAAACCACACTCTATTTAGTCAGTCGATATTTCTTTCTCTCGCTATCTCCTTGCTAAAAGAATCTTGATCAAAAATTATCCAATCTATGTAAAACTCCTTTCGGCAACTGGAAGAAGGAAACCATATATAGTACCATATTACTTAGTACTGAATTTGTGAGAACCAATACCGAGAGACAGCAATTTTCCTTTCCAACTGCTAAGTCTTTTTTGCAGTCTCTCCTCGACGTCTTTCTATTCAGCATTTGTGAGTCTCCGATAATGTATCGGTATCCCCAAATATGTGATCGGAAACTGGCCCAACCTGCATCTCAACATTTCGGCGTACAGGTGTGCCTCGTCTTGAGCGTCGCCAAAGCAAAATAATTCACTTTTATGAAAATTGATCTTAAGACCCGAGAGTTGCTCGAATGCTGATAAAATCAATTTCATGTTTCTCACTTTCTCGAGGTCATGATGCATGAAGAGAATCATATCGTCGGCATATTCAAGTATAGAGAGACCACCATCAACTAGATGATTTACTACCCGATCAATTTGAGGGGTGTACACTGTTAAAACGGTGATATGGCGATGAAAGCATGCCAACCGACCATTTAACTGTCGAAGGACAATGCATGATGATACTCTTGGAATTAAAAATACTAAACGTCGTCTCCACCTCGTGCTTTCTTTCTGGCCGCTCATGTATATAATTTTCAGTTAATTAAGATTATGCTTCTCTGTATCTAGCTAGTGAAAACTAGCACATAATTTTCAAGTGAGTTTATAACTAACTATGTGACATGCTATGAACTCTGCACTTGTACTTCTGAAACCGGCAACAGAACCAGGAACAGACGATATACAACGATGGGGCATCGGGGATATCACCAGGAATTAACAAATTAAGATGTAATCCCTCCGTAAACTAATATAAGAGCGTTTAAATCATTACTTTAATATTCTACTAGCACATATGCCCGTGCGTTGCAACGGGAAAGTAAATTAGTGTGCACATCAAAACGTTCATCAGTGCATTATAATAACTCCGGAACAGTGACACCTGACGGCGACAGGTAGGCGGACTCCATGATCTAGACGCATTTTTCTTGCAAAAAATAAAAAAATTATTTAATAATCCAGATGGCTAGAATCTGAAAGAATTAATTTTAAAGTTAAATTTGGTAGCCTATTTGGACCCTCTGAAGTATTTACGAAGTCATGGGGGTGCCGTGCGGCAACCGTAGTGTTGTGCTCAAGCGAGATGGCCGTGAACGCAAACAGCGGCGGATGGGTCCTTGAAGTGCCGTCGAACTGGATAATGTACTCTTGCTCGTCTCCATTGATGTCGAGATGTTGAGCTGAGTGACGATGGCTCTGCCTGGGTGCTACATGCCATCGAGTTTAATTTCTTCGTTTCCCTCAAGTAAACAGAACCCACACCGCATCCTCTGTTTTGTTGATGGCTCAACTTGTTGATTGTTGTTACTCGTACATATATAAGTTTGTGAAATTTTATGTAAAGAAGCGAGATAAGATTATTAATTGGTAAAAGAATCCTATCAAATCAAATAAATGCATCAAATCTGTTTGTATATATATAGTAGAGATAGAGATTAGTGGGCTCTGGTGCGCACAGACGTAGGATGAAGCGGACGAAATCAATAATAGAAAATCATCGAAGCAAATGAAACCAAGAATATTACCATCCTTTATTATTAGGTGTAAATTACATATAGGTAGCAAAAGAGTGTGCGTTGCAACGGATTATATTATTCACATGTGCTTCATTATGGAACTATGGCCGGGGACGACGGTGGGTCGAGCTGGATCGATTGCCGGATCACTACCCTGATCGTGGACGCTAACTCAGATTGGGGTCGATCGACCCCGGGACGGGGATCGCACCATCGACCAGCGAACCAGCCTACTATGGATTAAACTGCACCTAATTTGTAAGTAGTAGCTCTCTCCGAACACAATAATAATTATATCCAATCTAAGCTAGCTTTGTTGGCAAATGCGCAATTGAAGAACAATGTAATTTGTGAGATGCATTGGCAATGTGCATATATAAAGACATTGTTACGTGTGTGCTCAAATTGAAGAGTTAATTTCGTGAAGAAAATTAAAATGAATACGTAGATAGGCTTGGGAGCTGCCTCAAGTGGCCACAGCCCACAAGCTGGCGGACGTTCCCGACCAAGCTGCATGTGCGCAGACGCTCCCGGCCGCCGCATGCACGTATGGCCGCGCTGGCCACGCGCGCCGCCGCGCTTTTACTCCGCGGATTGTGGTGCTCGCCTGCCCCACCGCTAGTTTTGGCCTCCCGGCACGATGCCGCTGCCGACTGCCGCTGATGTGCTGAGCCCCCCCAATACGTTTCGATGCGCGTCCCCTGCCCTCGCTGGCTGGCCTCCGCTGCGAGTGCGCTGCCGCAAGCTTGGAGCGTACCCGCAGCACAGCCACCGCTCCACTCCTCGCCGTCGCAGCCATGCCCCGCTGGCAACTGCACGTCTGAGCCGCCCACATGCCTTGGGGACAGCTGGCTGCTAGCCACGCCCGCTGGTAACCACCGCGCCGCACGAGCCACGCCCCGCTGGCCGCCACCGCATCGCCCGTGTTGTCGTCTCATCGCGGGCCGTAGTGCGGGTGCTGCCCAACCGCGGCCCCGTCGTCAATCACACTGGGCAGAGGAGACGTAATGTTATGATTGGCAATGACAATGCCATGGCACCAAGACTTAGCCGCCCCTAGTCCTTGTTGTCGCCGACCTTGGAGTCCCCAGTGCCGCTCCTGGAGCTTGTGCTGTCTGCTGCCTCCTCGCCAACATGTTACTCCGTGACTCGGCCAGGAACTACAGGCCACCCTATATGCACCGGGGTCGCCAAGCTCCGCGACGTCTACATGTGAACCCTAGCGAAATCCCGTGCACGTTTTTAATTTCCAATCCGTGGTCGTGCGAGGGGCTAGGTAGGCGTCTGGTTTTTATGAACGGGAAAACATGACAGATTCTGTCCGATTTGTTTCCAAATAAATCATGTGCTAGAGGTGAGGTGGGAAGGACGGGACGTACGCATGGATACAAAAGTTTCCCATATTAAGGGATGGCGGAAGGCCAACAAAAAACCTTTCTCTTTTTAAATCTCAGCCGTTGATCTTTGTGGTTAACACAAAATCAACGGATATAAAGGGATGACATATGAAAAACTATGAAAGGTTCCGTCTTTTAATATTAGGTAAAGATAAAGAAACGCTTTTATGTTAGTTTACAGAGGGAGTACTTATTAAAAGAATTTGAAACTACCCTACTTAAGTATAGAATAATAAACACAGCACAGATTGGCAAGTTTAGTCTAGGATTTGTAAGCGATCCAGAAATAATTTCAACTTCAAGAGGAAAAAGACAACCAAAAACATGCATATGCCGTTGAACTGCTCCCATCCGCATTGGTCTCCCGTTTGCCTTACCAGCTCGTGGCGTTCAAGCCACGATGCGCCATGCCCGCCGATGTCGAGCTTATTGACGGCCATCACGGCAAGCGCTGCCGCCTCTCCCTGCATCGTCCTGGCAACACACCCTGCTCCGGCATAGACGTGAAAACGGTATTGGGTGCAGGTGAGGCTCCAGCGTGACTGCTCGCCGTGGCCGTGAGCCGCTGCAGATGCCGGTGAACCTCCAAGGCAGCAGGGCACGAGGGGGAACTCGATGGAGTTCTTCACTTGGTCCACGGGCGGCGTGCTCGGGTGGTGGCGCCGCACGGCCTCGGGTTTCTCCGGCGAGAGCACGTTGTTGCTGCCAACATCCTAGAGTGATGGGTCGCTGCCCTCACCTTTGGCTTTGGAGAGGAGCACGCTGTGGATGGACACGATGGCGAGCATCGCGTACACGTCGGATACTCATGGAGCGATCACCGCTATGCCGTGGATTTGTATGCCTTCAGATTAACTCTGAAGACATGTCTTTCTGACGCAACAAACTCTGAAGACATTTATTTCTTTTTCCTGACAGTAACACTGGACGCACGTCAATTGCTCACAAATAAAATCCGCAACCACAAGAATATTGTACAAAATAGCTTCCTTTTCTATTGAGGAGCTCGCCACTCCCAAATTTTATTTCGATGAAGCTGGTACACAGTGATATCTAAATTAAAGTTTACAATTACTCATACAAAAGGGAATAAATTCCGCGTTTGGAAATGACATGAATTGTAATTTGTACATCCACATATGATGAGCAAGATTCCTTGGATATCCCTTGTGGCATGTGCATGCTTACACGCTAACCTTCATCATCATGTATCAGGCTAGTGCAACAGATGGGCGGCCAACCCTATCCAACAGGAAACACTGGGAAAGATTGCGCTTCCGGTTCTTTTTGTACATCCGGTTCGATTATTTTCGCGTGCTCAAGGTTTAGAGGTCCTCCACGTTCCTTGAGGTTCCACATCTTCTCATCATTTTTATCTTCTTTGTTGACCCTGTGTTGCTGGACCTGAATATAACTAGTAGCTTGATTACATCGAGATGTAACTATGACATACACAACACTTTATGCACACAGAATCCTTTTCATCTACTATTTCTGGTAGTCCCGTTGCCTATCAGTCCTAACAATCTTTACCATTTTCCCCCGAGCAACACACTTGAGCAATACTATTAGAGCGTACCAAATACAAATACAATTCCTGGGCAACACATAGCATCAAAACTCAACTTATATAAGACGTGGACATGGTAGAGAAGAACATGAAGAGTTTATGTAAGAGGGTGAATTCTGCAAAGGTTTTGAGAGCTGGCAAAGGCAGATATTTCATTTATTGTGGGCATGTTAGGTTGACAACTTGAATTCTCTGTGAGTAAAAGAAACAAAGCACCAGCATATAAGTTGTCTATCTCAATACCATGCATAGTTCAAATGAAAAAGTACCGACAGGTTTGAAGAAGTCTTTGGGATCTCTCCCTTTCTTTGACAGCCTCTTCAGTAGTCACTTGACCAAAATATCATCTCAAATAAATATATACTACACCATCTTCATCTCAAAATATCATGAGAATTTGGGGAAAACAGAATGTCACAACTCATTAACAACTATCCAGTCCACAACTCTGTAGAAATAAGAGCAATTCCTTCTTTACTACCATAATTCATAAACAACAACCAAGAAACTGATCACCCTTTAAAGACTTACAGGCGATGAGTGTCATTCTGTGGCCATTTTAACACAATGCTGACGAACAGCTATGGACGTTGGTGACAATGCTGACAAACCCAATATAAAATAACTATGGACAAAGGAACTCGTCGTGGCCCAAAGTGAGGCAAGGTCACCAGAATTGAAACCCTTTTTCCTTGCCACTATCACCGAGGGAGGGTGTTTGTAATAAGATCTCTATTGGTTGGCATGCTGTATCAATCACCGTCCTCCAGTGTTCGTTACTGATTCAGGTGTGGTTTGACATTCCCGGGTTTCCATCCAAGTTCCCGAGCTCTTTCCTCCCACAAAGCAGTTAATTTCCTTTGACCGAGCAGCGACTCTGCTGACTTCTCCCTAGCTTCTTCACATGTATCCATACCTGAACTGCATTTGTCAGCCTCCTTTTGATACTGCGAAGCTAGTTTTTTAGCCTCGAGCAACTTTACATCGGCTTGTTGCTGAGCTTCTGTTGCATCCTCCTCTCTCTGCTTTAGCTCTTCTATTAGTAACTCTGTTTCTTCACCGGAAGCATGATTCTTGACCTCTTTGAATTGCTTGGCACAGTCTGGAAACATCAGAAGCAATAATAACCAGTTAAACCAGTCACAAGATAATTGCAAAATATGCTATGGAATATAAGCAGACCTTGGGTGCTTTTTTATTTTTTGACAATTACCTTGGGTGCTTTGTTAAACTACTTAGCGTAATATCCAAGTCAAGACTAACTGTAAATATGGAGAAAAATAACTGAGCTACTTAGTTAAACTACTGACGGAACAGAGTATATCATGGATACAGACTAATTACAGAGTGTGGAAAGAAGAATAAACAAATGAAAATATTTCCACAGATAGCAACTAGAGCAGTAGACATCTTTTAGACTAAGGACAAAGGAAGGCATCGCAGATTGAACTTGAGAATCAAAGAACAAATATTGCAATACATATAAGGCCACAACCTGAAGCAATGTTCTGATTTCTGAATAACTGAAAACATCTTGGCCTCACCCCCAAATTTCAAGCATAGCTAAAGTTATAATCGATCAGCCATGGCAAGGCCAGGCATAGAAAATCTGATGCATAATAAGCATTGAACAAACCGAGGAAGTTAAGCTACGCATGCTTGTTAGGACATTCAGATCACAAGTTAGAATCCCCCCATAAAGTGAAAATCAACAGATCCCATAATTTACATATCATGCCAAGTTCTGAGCCTATCCACAATACTACCATGTCCCGTCCACAGCAGAAAGCAATACTAGTAAAACTACTGACAAGACAGAGAGTATCATGGATACAATCTAATTTAAGAGTGCATAGAGAACAATAAACATAAGAAAAGATTTCCACGAATAACAACTAGAGCACTAGAGATCTTTGAGTAGACTAAGGACAAAGGATGCTATCCTAGGTGGAGCTTGAGAATCAAATACGAGTAACAAATATCAAAATGCTAATACGCGATAGCACCAACACAAGATAGGCCTCAATATTTCAGTAGGACAGTAGCAAGGCATGTTATACATTCAATTTTATCGTGTTCAGTGACCATACATAATTACTCCCAATATAAGGCTACAAGGCACAAGCTGAACCCATGTTATGTCTTCTGAAGAAGGGAAACACATTGGCCTCACACCCAAATTTGAAGTATGCTTTCCGTTAATCAATCAGTCTTGGCAAGGCCAGGCACAGAAAATCTTATGCACAAGCATTGAACAAACTGAGCAAGCTAAACTGTGCATGATTGCAGGACATTCAAGTCACAGGTTAGAGTCCCTCAAGAAAATCCACAGATCCCCTAATTTACATACAAAACGTGCCAAGTTCTTAGCCTATCCACAGTCCTACAGCAGAACGCAATTTTGAGCGGCTACAAACGCATTGCTCGCACAGCACAGAAAAATTGCACGGCGAAGGCACGGAAAGAAGGGCCATGTGGAACGGCCGGAGCAAGGAGATCTGGGCGGGTAGGTCGGGGCACCGAAAGCAAGAGGGGTGGGTACCTTCGGGGAGCTGGAGCAGCGGGAGCGCGTCGCAGTCGCAGGCGCACGCGGGGCAGGCTCCCGCCGAGCCGCCGAGCGCCTCGGCGACGTGCCAGTAGAGCGGCGGGCCGACGATGTATGCCGCGACGCCGAGCCCGAGCAGCGCCACCAGCGCCGTCACCGCCGCGGGGCTCGGGCCCCACGACGACGACGAGCGGCCCGCCATCGCCTGAGCGCCGAGGGTGGATGGTGGATTGATGGCACGGCCGCACTGCGCTGCGCTGCGGTCCGGCGCGAGGTGGGGTGGGGACCGGGGAGGCGTGGCTTGTCGGCGGCCCGGCGCGGCGGCGTGGGGAGTAAAGAGGGGGAGTGGGAGTGAGTGTGTGAGTGGGGACGGACCGGACGCGCGCGAGTGGGGACGGGCCGGTGAGACGACACGGCGGTGGGTGACCAAATCTGGTGTAGCCTCTCTGGTCAAAAAAGAAAACCCACCCTCCCTCAAAGAAGCACGCACACGGCCCACGTACAGCCGGTGTAGCCTCTCTGGTCTGTATGGATGGACATGTGTGTGTGGATGCTGAGAATGAGAGGCTTTTGCTTCTTTTTCTGAAACAAGGAGCGTGCACCGCCTATATTATGAGTTTGTCGAAGTCACGGCTTTCTCCCGTTGAACCACCCCGACTGAGCATCACACTCCTTGAAAAACGGACACTCACTCAATATGTCATTCCGATGCCTCTCAATTCTAAGTTGAAACTACACGTCTTTTCCCATGCATCCTCCTTGAACTTATTGTGCCGAAAACTGTGAATGTTACCAGGCCTGATTCGTAAGCATTGTTCCATCATGTACTTGGGTACCGAGTATTTGATCAAGTGTACAACGAAATCATATAGATTCACACTAGGTTCTGGGGGAAATATGTATAGGGGCGGTTGGGTATTGGAACCTGTGAAGAAGAGGAAGTTACTATATAGGAACCATAATCCTTGAGAAAACATGGTTGCTCCATAGTGCATGTAAAATTTAATGTGCAATGTCTAACATGATGGGTATTAAACAAGCTGCGATTGGTCCCAAGCTCAGCCATTGCGTGGGTCTGATTGTAGTTTTTATGTATTTTTTGGTTTATGTATTTCATATTTACAAAAGAAAACTAGTGGAGCCTTGTGAGCCAAATGCAATTAATTCGCTACACTCAATCCTTTGTCACACATGCCTCCTTTGTTCATAGGAAAACTCAATAAAAACACATAATAAGAGATCTTTCATTCGTGGCTCTATTCATCTGTCCGTTTCCAAGGATCAGAGCAAAGAAGTTGTGGTAATTTTTATTTGATTCAAATGAAAACTCGAGGGTTTACAATCCCCACTGACCTATTTTTAGAATTAGTACACAAAAAGTACAACAACACGATATGTACTGTCATACTGACATTCTAATTATATTTTCGCATGTGGTTGACTCTATTACACTAGTGCAGTAAAGTTCTATGCAAACGGTTTAGACCCCTTTCGCTGACACGGTTTGGAAGTTTAGCCTTGCAAACGTGTGCGATAGGGGGGCCCATCGCACATGATCCAAGTTAATCGTCTGTGATAGGGCTCGAGGATGCAAACGATTTAGCAAAAGCAATCGTATGCGAAGACAAAGCCTATCCCAGGCACAACTCCTGAAGCAAGCGTTTGCAATATATAAAACGTCACAAGCGTTTCTTACGTAAGAGTCTGTGTGGGGTGATACATCTATTGCACATACTGTACATCACTACTAGGAAAAAGCCTAGTAGTAGCGCGGGGTAAAAGACTAGTAGTAGCGCGGGTGCCCGCGCTACTACTACGACGCTACAACTAACTGGTAGTAGTAGCGCGGGTGCCACCCGCGCTACTACTATGTCCGTTAGTAGTAGCGTGAGTGCCACCCGCGCTACTACTAGTTAGTAGTAGCGTGGGTCTGGACCCTCGCTACTACCAACTAATTAGGAATTAAAAAATAAATTCTAGCCATGGCTGCTGCTGCTAGGCGTCATCGTCCTCTTCATCCATGGCCAATGCTGATCCTGGAGGGGACGAAGTCGTCCATGGTGATGGTGCTTCCCCATCCAAATCTTCTCCACACCTCTCCTTTGCTGCTTCTACAAAAAAAAGACAAGGATTAGAAGAGGAAGAGAGAGATAGAGAGGAGTAGGTGCAGCAACTCACCGGGTGGCCGCCGGAGTTGGAGCCGAAACCCTAGACGATGCCATGGGTTGCCTCCATCAGAGATCTGGCCATCGTCATGGGCAGCGCTCTGCTAGATCTCCCTCTCCTTCTAGCAGCGGAGGAGGAGGAGGAAGGAGGGGCAGGGGAGGGGGCTGCGGTGGAAGAGGAGGTCGCCGGATTTGAGGGAGACGTCGAGGTGCGAGGCCGTCAATTGCGGTGGGCGAGGAAGGGCATTGCAGGTGGGAGGGAGAAGTAAAATCGAGAGTGTGTGGGTCTGGGATTGGGCCTCCATGTGCTTTGTTTATACATGTGTCGGTGGGTTGATAATAGTAGCGCTGGGTTTATACCCCACGCTACTACTATGGCTTGTCTCGGGGTGCACGGTGGAGACCACTTAGTAGTAGCGTGGGGTTTATAACCCGCGCTACTACTATCAACTTAGTAGTAACGCGGGTTTATACCCCTCGCTACTACTATGGTATGTCCGGGGGGGGGGGGGGGGGGGGGCACGGTGGAGACCACTTAGTAGTAGCGAGGGTTATAAACCCGCGCTACTACTATCAACTTAGTAGTAGCGGGGGTATAAACCCGCGCTACTAGTAAGTAGCAGTAGCGAGGGGTATAAACCCACGCTACTAGTAAGCGTTTACCTATAAGCTTTTCCCTAGTAGTGCATTGACGTCGTGTTTGCTATACAGCCAACATCGGAGGTAATTGCTCGACGTAGCACTTGTGCAAAAAGATGTTTAGCACAAACATTTTAATCTAGTGTGTTGTTTGCGATGCGAAACCATATCAAAGAGATGGATCCATGGCAGTGTCCTCAGGAGGAAGGTGACACCCACGGACGCCGCCGGCGCCGGCGCCAAAGCACAATTTTTTGCTCGTATCTGTAGCCGCACCAATGAGGCATCTTGAACAAAAACCGCGACGAGGACCTGACCACCCAATCCAGATCTAGGCAACGCCACCTCTGCTCGAAGAGCATGAGCCTAGACAACCCACCGTCGCACCCTTTGTCGCCCACACGATCAAGAGGAACAACTACCGTCGCCACCACAAAGCTCACTGGAGAGCCGCCTAGTACCAGCCATCCGTAGCCACTGCCCTGGCATCTGATGTCGAACCTCACACTGACACCACAATGTGGAGACATGGCCAATCAATACGGGAAGCAAGTATCTCCCCCCTCCTCTCGACCCGAGATACCACCACCACATAGTAGAACGGAGAGAGAGGCTAAAGCCGACGCATCGGCCACCCAGCAAAAAAGCTCCAGGCCATGCACAGGGGATCCTGTCTCGGACAGGGGGGGCATGCCTCACCCATGTACCAATGACTAGACACGTGCCACCGACCAACTGCCAACAAGTACCATCGAAGTTGGGGCACCAATCGGTGCCCCATCAGACTATGGACTTTAGAACTTGATACGGGGCCGTCCAGTTGCCCCAATAGCCTCGACCCTGCCAGGCATCGTCGCCTTCGGCACCCCCATAACACGTCAATCTGCAAAGCCACCAACCGTTGCCATTTGATTACCGTCAAAAATACCGCACTCCCGCGGGGAGAGCTCGCACCAACCGTCCACCGGCGCCCCAACCAGCCGAAATGAGGCCAACCGCCAGGCCGCCACCGGACATGTTCCACCACCATCATGCCACCACCCCACTGGCCAACAACACGGGTAGAGAAGGCCGCCTGTGACCCAAGCTGTCCTCAGCCTGCTCCATCGATGGGCAGAGCAGCCGCCACAACATGTTCGCCCCTAACGCCCAGCCTGTCATGTCACTGTCACGCCGCTATGCCATCACCATGTCATTGTGCCGCTGCTTCACCTCACCCTGGTTCAGCGCGACATCCCGATCCAGATGAGTTGGCCCACGCGAAGGCCGTTGGGAGGTGAGACGAGGAGGCCTCGCCGGCGCCGGCCAAGCTTTGCCTGGCCGCACCCTCTCGCGGCGGCAAGGGAGGAGGACGGGGCAAAGAAATGGGTTGGTGGTGGTGCTCTAGGTTACCCCCCTCATCACCCTGCGGGGGCGACACGAAAGGGTAGGCGTCCATGCAGGTAAAGTTGGGTTTCTCTGCTAGTTCCCACTAGCTCAAGGTTCTGATTCTATGTTCCAATTTTGATGTGAGGAAATCAATCTGATACCAGTGAACCCGTGAAGTGGTGTGAATGACCAAATCTGGAGATCCGGCTGTGCTGGAACGACCACTTCCACTTCAGTTAATTCGTTCCAAGAGGTGAGCCTGGTTTCGTGTTCTTGACGAAATGAAGAAGCATGCATGTATGTGTGAGAATCAACACTTGTTTGTAAACTACTCTAATGTGCATTGGTTTAGAACACTGCGTGTACTCAAAGAAGCATACACACGACAGAAGCTTATCGTTCTAGTCTGCACAGATGATCTGCGGATGAACATGTGCATGTAGGTGCGGAGGATGAGAGGCTTTTGCTTATTTTTCAAAGATAAAGAGCTTGTGCTGACCATATTAGAAGCTTGTTTAAGTCACTACTTTCTGGTCTTGAGCTACGTTAGTGGAGTATTGTACTTACCATAAAACGGGCACTTACTCGATAGGTTGTTCCGATGCCTCCCAATCATAAGTCAAAACTACACATCTTTCCCATGCATCTTCCTTGATTATTGTGCTAAGATCTGTGAATGTTACTTGGACGCGATTAGTAAGCATTGTTCCATCATATTCTTGGAGCTCTCCACTGTCTTGAGATTATATGGGAAGCAGAATCCTTGAGAAGAGATGGCTGGTCTATAGTACATGTAAAAATTAGAGAAAAGTATGTTTTTAGTCCCTCAAGTTTTTCAAAAGTATAGACTTGGTCCCTCAAGATTATTTGGCAGACATTTGGTCCTTCAAATCTCAAAACCGGATAAGTTTCGTCAAAACCAGATTTTAACTATGTTGACCGGGTTTGACCACATTTATCGGGGTTCGATCGATGAACAGTAAATTTGAAAAAATAGCAACCAAAATTAAAAAAAAACAATTTTTGTGGCAACCAACTTGCTTGGGTGCACTAGGTGTGTGAATATTTGTGTGGTGTTTCGACATTCGAGGACCTCGTGGCAAAAAAAACATATTTTGGCTCACAAAAAAGGCCATTTTTTTGCTAGAGATCCTCATATGTTATTTGACCACAAAAATTTACACACACCTATCACACACAAGAATCTTGGTTGTCACAAAATTTAAGTTCATTTATTTATTTTTTGCTATTTTTTTGAATTTACTGTTCATTGATCAAACCTGTTCAACATGGGCAAACTCGTTCAACGTACTCAAAGTCTGGTTTTGAACCAAACTTATTCAGTTTTGTGATTTGAAGGACCAAATCTATACTTTTGATGAACTTGAGAGACTAAAAACATAACCCCTCCGTCTCAAAATAAGTGACACAAATTTGTACTAACTTTAGTACTTTTCTCTAAAAAAATTATGTGCATTGTCTAACATAATGAGTATTACGTTAGAAATAACTTGAACTGAGGAATTGATCCCAAGCTCAGCTATTGCGTGGGTCAAATTATGACTTTCTTATGCTTTTGTTCTAAAGTTCATATTTCCAAAAGAAAGCTAGTGGAGCCTTGTGAGCCAGATGCAATTGTGTGGCTATGCCTCAATCCCTTTGTTATATCCCTCCTTTGTTCAAAGGAAAACTCGATAGAAACACATAATAGGAGATCTTCGGTTCATGGCACTATTCATTCGTCCAGTTCAAAGTATTTGATAAAAAGGGAGGTAGTTTTTATTTGATTCAAATGAAACTCAAGAATTTACAATCCCCACCGACCTATTTTTAAAATTACTACACAAAAAGTACAATAATAAGATCTGTAGTGTCATACAAACATAAAATCCCGTGAACCAAAGAAGCCCTAAAACTCAACCGTATGATCAAAAGGGGTAAAGAAAATCACATGCATGCATGTCTAGTGTCATAGTTAGGTCAACATATCTGGTCCGCATGATCAAAGAGGTAAAGAAAATCACAGCATGCCTTGGTCATGAGGATCTAGAAATTGCTCAAGGAGTGCGCGTCGGCTCACAGTCCACCATTATCCAACCAAGGAGGAAACCACCGGAGCTGTGGAGACTTCCTGGCCAAGGTTGGCTAAAGGTGAACGTGGATGGAGCTCGATGAAGGTGGACGAGTCGGGCACGGTCGTACGCGATCACCATGGCATGTTCGTGGTAGGAGCCTGTCAAGGTATTAAGCTAGCCCTAGAAGTTGGCGGTCGGCAGATCGAGTTGGAGACTGACAACATGGGTGCGATGCAAGCATTGAAAAATCAGGAGCTGGATAAGTCTCACTATGGGCGTTTATCGTGGAGATTAAGGAGCTTCTTGCTTCCATGGATGATTTTCAGGGCAATTTGGGCTAGAAGCACGACCAACCGTGTGGCACATCCTCTAGCTAGGGATGACTGCCTGGATAACTTATCAAGACTTGGTTTTCTGTTTCTCTGTTTTGTATGATGACATTATTACGGTCGAGGCTGGTTAGGCGATAAAAGGCAACGTTCCCCCAAAAAAACATATCTTCTCTGTCTAGCATGTCGAGCCAATTCTCTTATTTGTTCATTTTGATGTTGGGTCAAACGAAGGTCAACACATTTATTTTACTTTCCCCATTACTGGAGATACTATAAAAATTCAAAGAAATGTATCTCTTTTGCAACCAATTCTAAGACATTTTGTTTTTCTTACATAAGGCATGTTAGCTTCCACAAAATAGAGTTTCTCAACTACATGCAAGAATATCCTTTATAAAACGGCTTCTCTTTTTATAATTGAGAAGTTATACGCTTCTACCATAAATTTAGTGTGATTACTCATATAAAAGGTTTGATTCTAGCTTTTCGAAATGAGAGTATGGTATTTTGTACACCAACACATCTTGAGTAAGGTTGCTCAGACTCATTCCTTTGGCATGTGCGTACTTAAATACGAACCTTGTTGATCAATGTGTTAGGCTGTTGCAGTAGATCAGAGGCCAGCCCAAGAAAACATGATGAACTAGGAGTGACATAGATCAAACAACGTGTCCCAACAACCAAGCGGACCCCGGGTGCCAAATCTTGGTGACGTATGCTCATTTCATCCAGTAGCTTAGTTTTCTCCGCTGATCACAAGAGTCCTCATCTTCTCACTAATCTCATCTTACTACTGTATGAAGTTTGCACTAGATGTGAAGTCTCTTAACTGTGAATCACATGCTTGTAATAACGTTGTTGCATAGAGATATAACTATGATATGCACGCCACTCTACACAAACCACATCCATGGAAGTAGTTGTTGCAAGTGCTCCTATTTCCTACCATTCCTATCACCCTTTACTATTTTCCTGTCAAAGCATGCAATCAATAATGTTCGCATGCAATTCGTGATTCTTGAGAAAAAGATAGGAACGAAAAGGATACTTATACAAGAACTAGGAGGACAATAACCTATCTAAGTTCTGAGAGCTGGCACAAGTAGTTATGACATTTATTGTGTGGATGTTCGATTGAGGACTTCTATTTTTAACACCAATCATTCCATTGGGTCTCATTATAACAAGTGTCGGTCCTTTTCGTAATTAAATTTCAGTCAAACTTTCTCGAGTCACTAATCTTTACCCAAGTGTCCCATGATCTAATTTTTCCGACTCCCACCTCCTATCTCACCATCTTCGATGTGTGCCCCCACTGTAACATCCCCAGCATCACACTACAGTAATCTCCCCCTAATGAAGGTCATGTCATCATGATCATCATGCCAAAATGCCACTTGTCCAAAATCTGCTTCAAATTCAAATTCAAATTGCATGTCAAATATTTGCTTCTTCTTTCATGCAAATAAAATAGTTCATCCTATGGCAAATAATCCCTAGATATTTGTCATGTTGAAGCCAACATTTTTTGGAATTCCCAAATTGCCCCTGGGAATTTATTATCTGGTCCAGCAGTATTTAAGATGTCCTTTTCATTTTCTAAAAATGCCTGGACAACTCCTGAAGGCCCCAAACTTTTTGTGGCTGTGCACAATAATTCTTTGGAATTGTTTTAGCCAGTGGCATAATTTTGCAAGGTCATTTGTGGCTAAAAGAAAAGGCAAAATGCTGCTGGAAAAGAAAAAAAACAAATAGAAAAAGAAAAGGAAAGAAGAAGGGGTGGGAGAGCCCCCGGCCTCCCCTTGGGCTCCGGCCCACCCGAGCCAACTGGCCCAGCTAGGCTGGCCCACTCCCCCCTGTCGTCTTCCCCCTTCCCACTGTGCGAGCGACCGCGCGCGCGCGCGCGTCTCCACCGGACCCCCCTCGCCGGCTCCGACGAGGGGATAAGGCACCCGCGCCCCCTCGATCCCCTCTCCCACTCCCCCACTCACCTGCCCTCCTCGTTCCCTCTCTCTCTCTCTCTCTCTCTCTCTCTCTCTCTCTCTCTCTCTCTCTCTCTCTCTCTCTCTCTCTCTCTCTCTCCTCCAGATCCGCCTGGGCCGCGCCTCTCCGTCACCGCTCACCGCACTCCACCGCGGCCACCGACCGACCTTCGCCTCGCCGACGTGCCCCAAGGCTCTGCCTCGACCTCCTCATCCTCCCCACTGAGCCACGCGGACCGGGACGGCCCCGCAGCACCACCGCGACCTCTTCTTCCTCCTCTGCCCCGACCCCGACCGTCGTCGATTCGCTCCACCGAGTCTCCCCCGAGCCCACGATTGCACACCTGCAGGCTCCCGGTGAGCCTCTGTTTCCTTCCCCCCTCCCTGCGGCACCCCGTTCGCCCGTAGCCGCTGCTCCACTGGTACTAGCACGCATCGCCGCCGACGAGCTCGCCTCCGTGGCCATCACCACTGTCACGTGTGGCTGAACCTCGCATCGAGCTCCTAGAGCTCGTGTGAGCCAGAGCCACCACTAGCGCGCCTCCCCGTGCTGTGCAGCTCCGGTTCCACTGACAACCGACTCCGTTGTCCGCCGGCGACGACCTAGCGCACGACACCGCCTTTTCAGCTCGCGCTCGTGCCGTAGATCGATGCAGAACATTGCTCCCGTTCGAACGCAACCAACCGCCGTCGCTTTGGCCGCCGGACGGCGATTTCCGACCACCCCCGACGCGCGCCGCCGCGCGATTTGGTCGGCGGAGCTCTCTCCGGCGCCGACGCCGACATGGCTCAGTGGGCCCCGCCCCTGGGTCGCTGACTCGTGGGGCCCTGGGGCCCGGCTGCCCTGTGGACTTTAGTCAACTACTGACTGGGCAAGCCCCAGCCACTGACGTGCGGGCCCCACCGCTTTTCCTCTAACTAAAATGTTTAAATAATTAAAACTAATTAGTTTAGCTAATTAGTCTACGACAGGTGGGGATGACAGGTGTTAGTTTAGCTAATTAGTTTAACTAATTAGTTTAGCTAATTAGTCTACGACAGGTGTTACCCTTACCTGCTATCCTACTGCTTAGTATAGGATGCTAGTGTTCCATCAGTGGCCCTATAGTCTTGTCCGTCTGCCATGCTATACTACTGGGTCGTGATCACTTCGGGAGGTGATCACGGGTATATACTATATACTTTATATAGATGACACATGTGGTGACTAAAGTCGGGTCGGCTCGTTGAGTACCCGCAAGTGATTCTGATGAGGGGGCTGAAAGGACAGGTGGCTCCATCCTGGTAGAGGTGGGCCTGGGTTCCTGACGGCCCCCGACTGTTACTTTGTGGCGGAGCGACTGGGCAGGTTGAGACCACCTAGGAGAGAGGTGGGCCTGGCCCTGGTCGGCGTTCGCGGACACTTAACACGCTTAACGAGATCTTGGTATTTGATCTGAGTCTGGCCATTTGGTCTATACGCACTAACCAACTACGCGGGAACAGTTATGGGCACTCGGCGTCGTGGTATCAGCCGAAGCTCTTTTTGACGTCAGCGACTGAGTGGCGCGCGCGGCATTGGACCGTAAGCTCGCGCTTGTATTAAGGGGGCTAGGTCTGCTTCCGGCCGCGTACGCAACGTGCAGGTGTGCAATGGGCGATGGGCCCAGACCCCTGCGCGCATAGGATTTAGACCGGCGTGCTGACCTCTCTGTTGAGCCTAGGTGGGGCTGCGACGTGTTGATCTTCCGAGGCCGGGCATGACCCAGGAAAGTGTGTCCGGCCAAATGGGATCGAGCGTGTTGGGTTATGTGGTGCACCCCTGCAGGGAAGTTTATCTGTTCGAATAGCCGTGTCCCTCGGTAAAAGGACGACCCGGAGTTGTACCTTGACCTTATGACAACTAGAACCGGATACTTAATCAAACACACCCTTCCAAGTGCCAGATATAACCCGGTGATCGCTCTCTAACAGGGCGACGAGGAGGGGATCGCGGGGTAGGATTATGCTATGCAATGCTACTTGGTGAACTTACCATCTACTCTCTTCTACATGCTGCAAGATGGAGGTGGCCAGAAGCGTAGTCTTCGACAGGATTAGCTATCCCCCTCTTATTCTGGCATTCTGCAGTTCAGTCCACCGATATGGCCCTTTACACATATACCCATGCATATGTAGTGTAGCTCCTTGCTTGCGAGTACTTTGGATGAGTACTCACGGTTGCTTTTCTCCCTCTTTTCCATCTTTCCCTTCTACCTGGTTGTCGCAACCAGATGCCGGAGCCCAGGAGCCAGACGCCACCGCCGACGATGACTCCTACTACACCGGAGGTACCTACTGCTACGTGCAGCCCGCTGACGACGACCAGGAGTAGTTAGGAGGATCCCAGGCAGGAGGCCTGCGCCTCTTTCGATCTGTATCCCAGTTCGTGCTAGCCTTCTTAAGGCATACTTGTTTAACTTACGTCTGTACTCAGATATTGTTGCTTCCGCTGACTCGTCTATGATCGAGCACTTGTATTCGAGCCCTCGAGGCCCCTGGCTTGTATTATGATGCTTGTATGACTTATTTTTATTTTTAGAGTTGTGTTGTGATATCTTCCCGTGAGTCCCTGATCTTGATCGTACATGTTGCGTGTATGATTAGTGTACAATTAAATCGGGGGCGTCACAAGTTGGTATCAGAGCCGACTGCCTGTAGGAATCCCCCTTTCCAACTCCTTGGTCGAAGTCGAGTCTAGTCATTGAAAAACTTTAATAACATGGCTGTGTGGCTTACGGGCCCACGTCGCCATTGGGTGGTATTAGGATCTTTTACTCCTCGATCCTTACTCTGGGACTCTGATCTCTCTTCTATTCGGGTTAAATGATTTTACTAAATCTGACTCTAGGTTCTTGTAACTACTTCTCCCGGAGAGCCCCTTATCACAGATGATCGCCTACTGCACCAGAAGATTTTGAAGTTACTCCCCGATACTCTTTCGAGACTTTGTGCTCGTTTCTTTTGCAATTCCCTACCACTGATCTATCCCTATGGATAAATACTTACACCCGTCGTTCTTAATTATATTCCAAGTTGATCTTGTTAATACAAGATGCCCCGAACCGCTCTCCCTTTGTTCCAAGAATCCTTTGAGCTTACTGCTATACAGTTCTTGCCTCATGAATACCCTTACGGATAATTCCTCGCGCTTATCGAGTATCCGCTCTTTCCCAGTTGTTCATGTGTTTCACAAAAGTTTTCGAAATACCATTCGATCTTCCAAAAATCCTGAGCATCCTCTTGCTCTTGAAATTCTTGCTTGGTTGCATTATGGTTAATCCCTTAAGTCTGGTAATCTTATTGGCATCCTTTGTCAAATATCATTTTGAGTCCATTGATTCAATATGTTGCGAATGCTCGCAATCCTCAATCATATCCTAGAATTCATCCTTCCGGCTCAGACGTCATTTTTTAACATGAGCTGGTTATCGACTCATCAAATTGCCGTCGGTTGTACCCCTAAGTCTATTCAACTTATCCATTCTTAATCAGATCGTTGGCTTCTGATCCCTTGATTTGAAAATCGTAATTCCTTTGCAGATGAGCTCTGAATTAGTCAGTTGTTTCTATAATCCAATGCCTTCGCATTGTTTCTTCCTCTGGTTGAGTACCGATGCTCACATCAGATCCTTTGAGGACCACCGGATCCTTTGTTGGATTTTATCCGATAGCGTCCTTCATATTCAATCACTTTGGAAGTTCTTTCTCCATTGGTAAATCCTATCCTTTGATTGATCAACCATGCTCTGCTTTCGAGCTTGTGTTATTTACTCCTGAAGTTTGTGGTATATGTTCCTAAGAGACCCTGATGGGTTGAAGCTATGCCTTTTCTAATCTGTGTAATCCCGGAAGCTTCTACGAGTCATACTCTAACGGTGTTATGCCAAATAAAATTTCAGCACTACAACTTCATCAAACGCGAGGAGTGAATGAAAGGTTATGCATTGGAGAAGTGGGAGTCGACCTTGAACTTTGTGTTCATGCCCATGGACACGATGTATAACTTATCATGGAAGCTGCTCGTAAAAATAGTTACCCCCTTGTTATAAGTTCATCTTGTATCCGTGGTTCGGTCACTTATGATCGAGGTTTCCGACCATGTTCTCCTTTAAATACCATTTCTCGTGCAAGTTTAAGCACTTGTCTTCTGTAGAGTAATACCCCAGTCCAACCTCTACTTTGATTTGTCGTCGAGTATTACCCCCTGGTATTTCAAGATTATCACGGAACTGCATAACTTCTTATGAGTTCTCCATCAAGTGCTACATTCTCATTGATTCCAATTTTTCACGGGCTCTGAGTTATTAAACACTCAAAGACACCGATAACTGACTCGAGTCCGCATCGCGATTAAGCAACTCTTGGTAACCTTCATTACTTACGAGTTTGAACTCAATCACGTCATTCCTAGCCTGCTTGTCTATATCCTTGTCGTGCCGATTTTAACTGTGCTACCTGGTCCTTAATCCCGAAGCACAACTTTCGACGATGAGCTAAGCTTACGTCGATCTTTCTCGTCATATCATTTCACCTTGAACAACAAGCTTGATTTCGAGTTTGTGTCGTACCCATGGTTCCAATAACCTTTTGCTTCATAATTCCTTTGACTTAATGTCATCGCCGATAGATTACATCTTCATGAAATCTCTCGACAAATGTGTCGTGATCAGCACCAACATTTTGAGCTCTTCCAGGATATCAATCGAATTCATAATGAGAAATACCATCCTTGCCCTCGATGATTTGTGTTATCATCGACAACATTCTTGCCTCCCCCCAACACAAGCTTGTTCATATTTTGTGTTGTATCTTGATTTCCTTGCTATCTAGCTTATGATATGTTCTACCTTGGAGTATTACCATCTTTTATGTCAAGAATGTCATGAGGATTACTCCACCTCTTAAGAATTCTTGGTACAGTGATACTTCTCACCATCACTATTCTTTCTTGGTCCCCGTGTTGTTTCTAACCGAAATACCGACAAATGGTCTGTGATGTGTAAATTCTAAACTCCTAGCAACCCTATTGCTTTGAAGTTATTGGTTTATAGTTTCATTCTACGTCTATGGCTTATTGAATCATCATTCGAACATTGATCGTGCTACCTAGCCCATATTTCGGGTGCACATTTCAACCAATGTTTAACTGTGTATGTTTTCCTCAAGCATACATCATTAAGTCATTCGATCTAGCTAATGTTATCTCCTTGTTCACATAGTTGTGGAAATCCATCTTTTGGAAATCTCAATGGATTGTCGCTGAGTGAATCAGTCACCTCCTCACCTCTCCTTGATTTAATGACGAACCCTTGTCTCAGAACTTGCTTCCATAGTTCGTTTCCCGAGAATCTTACAATGTCATCTCGTCAATTGGTGTTGCGCCTTTTCTTCTCAGGCGTCCCGAGTCTGAGGTATCCCGACACCAATTAGATCTGAACCTCAATCAGATATGATGGTGGGAACATATTTGCAAGAGTAATAACAATGGTCTGTATATGACCCGGTAAGGTGATATCGTGCCTAGCACACCTGGCCGGAGGACCTATTGTTACCATTTCCTTTTTAGCAAGGCTACCCTTTCTTCCATGAGGAAATTGTAAGACTTATTCTACAAGCGGTTCCTGATGGATCCTTTGTGTTTCTAAAGTCTGATCTTCACCTGATAACCATGTCAAGGCTATCTCGATGCATGTCTATGGTACTCCAATTTGCAACAGGAACATTTGAAGTCCGATGCTAAATGTTTCCTGCTCAATTATCCAAACACCGTTGTATGGGTAATTTCATGAAAATTCTCTCCCCTACCTAAAGGGTTTTCTACATTATACCCTGCCACGGATGGCATGCTCTGCTTGTCCTTGGGAAGGATATATCCCTGAAATATGTGTTTAAACACATTTTCCTTTCCATTGTTCTTTTTAATCTGATGATCACCTTTTCCTTTCCATTGTTTTGTTTAACCTTTATTGTGAATTGTATGATCTAAGCAGTAATAATTCACTGCTTATGTAAACACCTTGGTGTACAACTCTGTCAGTGAGACCCTGTTTCTACTGTTGATGACATTCCGGTAGCCACCGATGGACGAGAACTTCGCCTATTGGTCCGCCCCGTTCAACGAGCAGGAAAATGGTTCTCTTCGTCCCTCGCCCTTGGTATCGACGTTGTTGCCGACATAATCGACAGGCTACCCTCTGACATGCCTTGCTTGCATGATCACGCAAGACGTCTCCGCCCTTCCTACTTTTAACCCACATGGTGGGCCCATAACCCACAGTTCCACAGGATCGAAGCCTGACTCTCCTGTACAACCTTGGTGCCGAAGTATCTTATGCTCTTGGCTTTGTGTGTTATCGCGAGCCACCCTCCGAGAGATGATCTATTCCCGATGCTCTCAACCATTCTCACACTCTGTTCAGGTATCGATCGTTTGTCCATTCGCTTGAAACTTCTTATTGTACCTTCATATTTTTCTCTCGACGTTTTCTTAAATTTCAACTCGAGAGATACTTCTGTCACATTCCCTGCATTGTTCACCAGACAATTCACCCTATAAGGGTCAGTTCACCCGAAGTTACTCTTTACTTCCCCACTAAAATCTCCGGACGAGATTTCTTGTAGTGGAGGAGATTTGTAACATCCCCAGCATCACACTACAGTAATCTCCCCTAATGAAGGTCATGTCATCATGATCATCATGCCAAAATGCCACTTGTCCAAAATCTGCTTCAAATTCAAATTCAAATTCCATGTCAAATATTTGCTTCTTCTTTCATGCAAATAAAATAGTTCATCCTATGGCAAATAATCCCTTGATATTTGTCATGTTGAAGCCAACATTTTTTGGAATTCCCAAATTGCCCCTGGGAATTTATTATCTGGTCCAGCAGTATTTAAGATGTCCTTTTCATTTTCTAAAAATGCTTGGAAAACTCCTGAAGGCCCCAAACTTTTTGTGGCTGTGCACAATAATTCTTTGGAATTGTTTTAGCCAGTGGCATAATTTTGCAAGGTCATTTGTGGCTAAAAGAAAAGGCAAAATGCTGCTGGAAAAGAAAAAAAACAAATAGAAAAAGAAAAGGAAAGAAGAAGGGGTGGGAGAGCCCCCTGGCCTCCCCTTGGGCTCCGGCCCACCCGAGCCAACTGGCCCAGCTAGGCCGGCCCACTCCCCCCCTGTCGTCTTCCCCCTCCCCACTGCGCGAGCGACCGCGCGCGCGGGCGTCTCCACCGGACCCCCCTCGCCGGCTCCGACGAGGGGATAAGGCAGCCCGCGCCCCCTCGATCCCCTCTCCCACTCCCCCACTCACCTGCCCTCCTCGTTCCCTCTCTCTCTCTCTCTCTCTCGCCTGCGCTCTCTCCCCTCCAGATCCGCCTGGGCCGCGCCTCTCCATCACCGCTCACCGCACTCCACCGCAGCCACCGGCCGACCTTCGCCTCGCCGACGTGCCCCAAGACTCTGCCTCGACCTCCTCATCCTCCGAGCCAAGCCACGCGGACCGGGACAGCCCCGCAGCACCACCGCGACCTCTTCTTCCTCTTCTGCCCCGACTCCGGCCGTCGTCGATTCGCTCCACCGAGCCTCCCCCGAGCCCATGATTGCACACCTGCAGGCTCCCGGTGAGCCTCTGTTTCCTTCGCCCCTCCCTGCGGCACCCCGTTCGCCCGTAGCCGCCGCTCCACTGGTACTAGCACGCATCGCTGCCGACGAGCTCGCCTCCGTGGCCATCGCCACTGTCACGTGCGGCTGAACCTCGCATCAAGCTCCTAGAGCTCGTGTGAGCCAGAGCCACCACTAGCGCGCCTCCCTGTGCTGTGCAGCTCCGGTTCCACTGACAACCGACTCCGTTGTCCGCCGGTGACGACCTAGCGCACGGCACCGGCCTTTTCAGCTCGCGCTCGTGCCGTAGATCGACGCGGAACATTGCTCCCGTTTGAACGCAACCAACCGCCGTCGTTTTGGCCGCCGGACGGCGATTTCCGACCACCCCCGACGCGTGCCGCCGTGCGATTTGGTCGGCGGAGCTCTCTCCGGCGCCGACGCCAACGTGGCTCAGTGGGCCCCGCCCCTAAGTCGCTGACCCGTGGGCCCCTGGGGCCCGGCTGCCCTGTTGACTTTAGTCAACTACTAACTGGGCAGGCCCCAGCCACTGACGTGCGGGCCCCACCACTTTTCCTCTAACTAAAATGTTTAAATAATTAAAACTAATTAGTTTAGCTAATTAGTCTACGACAAGTGGGGTCCAGTAGCTAATTAACCTAGATTAGTTTGTTTAATACACTGTTAGAGTAACAGAGGCTGACATGTGGGTCCCATTGGACCCACAGGCCAGGTTTGACCTGGTCAGCCGCCCTGCTAACTGCTGATGTCGCTGTGACGTTATGCTGATGCAATAAACCTTTTCTGTTAATATAAATAAATCCAGAAAATGGTTTAAACTTTGAAAATTCATAGAAATTAAACCATAGCTCCGATGAAAATCTACATGAAAGTTGCTCAGAAAAATCCAACGTTTCTGAATACGTGGTCCGTTCATCTGTCACATGCCCCTAGCATGTTGAACATGGAACATTCCCCCTCCGGTCATCTGTGTGACACAGGTCCGAAACCGGGAATACATTCCCGGTTGAATTCCCCCTTCACCTGTATCGTGTAGCCCTACGTTAGGTCACACCCGGCACAACATATTGCCACGTTATGCTTTATGATGCTATGTTTGCTTTATAATTACTGTTTCTTCCCCCTCTTCTCTCCGGTAGACCCCGAGGCCGATGATGCCCCGGTGATCGACTACGTCGACGACGACCCCTCCTTGCCAGAGCAACCAGGCAAGCCCCCCCCGTTGATCACCAGATAGCGCCTATTCTTCTCTATACTGCTTGCATTAGAGTAGTGTAGCATGTTACTGATTTCGGTTAATCCTATTCTGTTGTATAGCCTGTCATTGTTGCTACAGTTGTTACCCTTACCTGCTATCTTACTGCTTAGTATAGGATGCTAGTGTTCCATCAGTGGCCCTACACTCTTGCCCGTCTGCCATGCTATACTACTGGGCCGTGATCACTTCGGGAGGTGATCACGGGTATATACTATATACTTTATATACATGACACATGTGGTGACTAAAGTCGGGTCGGCTCGTTGAGTACCCGCAAGTGATTCTGATGAGGGGGCTGAAAGGACAGGTGGCTCCATCCCGGTAGAGGTGGGCCTGGGTTCCTGACGGCCCTCGACTGTTACTTTGTGGCGGAGCGACAGGGCAGGTTGAGACCACCTAGGAGAGAGGTGGGCCTGACCCTGGTCGGCGTTCGCGGATACTTAACACGCTTAACGAGATCTTGGTATTTGATCTGAGTCTGGCCATTTGGTCTATACGCACTAACCAACTACGCAGGAACAGTTATGGGCACTTGGCGTCGTGGTATCAACCGAAGCTCTTTTTGACGTCAGCGACTGAGTGGCGCGCGCGGCATTGGACCGTAAGCTCGTGCTTGTATTAAGGGGGCTAGGTCTGCTTCCGGCCGCGTACGCAACGTGCAGGTGTGCAATGGGCGATGGGCCCAGACCCCTGCGCGCATAGGATTTAGACCGGCGTGCTGACCTCTCTGTTGAGCCTAGGTGGGGCTGCGACGTGTTGATCTTGCAGCATGTAGAAGAGAGTAGATGGTAACACGTCGCAGCCCCACCTAGGCTCAACAGAGAGGTCAGCACGCCGGTCTAAATCCTATGCGCGTAGGGGTCTGGGCCCATCGCCCATTGCACACCTGCATGTTGCGTATGCGGCCGGAAGTAGACCTAGCCCCCTTAATACAAGCGCGAGCTTACGGTCCAATGCGGCGCGCGCCACTCAGTCGCTGACGTCCAAAAGAGCTTCGGCTGATACCACGACGCCGAGTGCCCATAACTGTTCCCGCGTAGTTGGTTAGTGCGTATAGACCAAATGGCCAGACTCAGATCAAATACCAAGAACTCGTTAAGCGTGTTATTATTAAGTATCCGCGGACGCCGACCAGGGCCAGGCCCACCTCTCACCTAGGCGGTCTCAACCTGCCCTGTCGCTCCGCCACAAAGTAACAGTCGGGGGCCGTCAGGATCCCAGGCCCACCTCTACCGGGATGGAGCCACCTGTCCTTTCAGCCCCCTCATCAGAATCACTTGCGGGTACTCAACGAGCCGACCCGACTTTAGTCACCACATGTGTCATGTATATAAAGTATATAGTATATACCCGTGATCACCTCCCGAAGTGATCACGGCCCAGTGGTATAGCATGGCAGACGGACAAGAGTGTAGGGCCACTGATGGAACACTAAGATCCTATACTAAGAAGTAGGATAGCAGGTAAGGGTAACAACTGTAGCAACAATGACAGGCTATGCAACAGAATAGGATTAACGGAAAGCAGTAACATGCTACACTACTCTAATGCAAGCACTATAGAGAAGAATAGGCGATATCTGGTGATCAAGGGGGGGGGCTTGCCTGGTTGCTCTGGCAAGTAGGAGGGGTCGTCAGTGACGTAGTCGATCACAGTGGCATCGGCAGCCATCACGGGGTCTACCGAAGAGGAGATGGGGGAGAAACAGTAAATACATAGCAAGCAAGAGCATAACAGGACAACAGGCAGAGCTAGACGTGTTCTAACGCGGTGCTACACGCTACCGGTGAAGGGGGTAACATCCGGGAATGCTTTCCCGAAGTTTGGCATTTTCGGACAGACGAACCGGAGGAGAAAAGTTCGATGTTTGTTATGCTAGGGATGTGTGGTGGATAAACGGGTTGCGTATTCGGATTCGTCTCGTCGTTCTGAGCAACTTTCATGTAGAAAACATTTTCATCTGAGCTACGGTTTATTTTCTATGTTTTTCTAAAGGTTTAATTATTTTCTGAATTTATTTATCTATTTAATTCTAACATTATCCAGAATAGTGCCTGCTGACGTCAGCATGACGTCAACAGTCAACAGGGGTGTTGACTGGTCAAACTGACGGTGGGTCCCACATGTCATAGGCTGAAGACTAAAAAATTAGTTAACATTTAATTAGCAGGTTAATTAGAGTTAATTAGTTAACTAAACAGGATTAATTAATTAATATTATTATTTATTTTTAAATCCTTTTTTTGTTCTGGGCGTGGGGCCCCAACGTCATAGGCCCAGGAGGCCTAACAGGCGCTGGGCAGTAGCGGCGCCCGAGCGGTGGTTAACGGAGCGAAGCCCCGTGGGGGAGACCGAACCGCGGGGGCAAACTGTGCGGGCTAGCGTGGTGCTCCAGGGGCGCGGGCGTGCAAGAAGTGGCAGGCACGTGGGCGCGGCCAAGGCCCGGCCAGCGCGCGGACAACACAGGGGAAAGCGGGCGCGGTACGCGGCGACAGTAGCAATGGGGAAAAGTGGGGTATGGAGGGAGGACCTCACATCGGAGCGGCAAGGAAGGTCCGTGAGCTCGCGGGAGGCCGGATCCGCGACAGGGCCTCCGGGATCCGTCCATCTCCGGCGACGAGGCGGCTTGGCGCGGTATGGACGCGGAGAACCAGGCGACGACGGCCATGGCAGGAGCTCCAGCACAGCGGTGTCGCGAGGACAGCGGTAGGCGGCGGTTCCTCGGGCGTAGGCGCGTGAAGGACGGTGGGGCGCCGGCGGTTGGAGGCAGGGGCGCACGAAGGATGGTGGAGGAAGCTGCGGGCGAGCGCCCACGTGTGCAGGCAGGCCCGGCCACGGCCTGGCGTGGCCAAGGGAGGCGCGTGGCGCGAGCGACACCGGCGAGGTAGAGGCGGGGCGACGGGCAACGACGCTAGGGGCGATGCGGTCGGGGTGGTTTGCCTCGATCCAGAACATGGGGAGTGGGGGAACGAGAGGGGGGGAAGTGGGGGCGACGGGCTCTAGGGTTCGGTCGAGGGGGTATGTGTAGGTCGGGGTGGGCCGGTTCGACTGGGCCGGCAGGAGTGGCCAGCTGGGCCGGTTGGCCCCGGGGGGGCCTCTCTCTTTTATTCTTATTATTATTTTGTTCGGTTTTGTATTTTCCTTTTTACTGTTTTATTTTTACCTATCTTTTATGTTTTCTTTTATCTCTTTAATAGTTTATAGCTTTACAAAAAGAAAAACCCACACCTAAAATAGAGTTACAATTCCAACTATTGTCACTAAAAGTTTTATCCCTGAACAAAATAGTTTAGTATTTTCTAAAATACAAAAGGCATTTATTTAATTGTTTTAGCTACTATATTATTCATTTTAGAGTATTTAAACGTTTTATAAAAGTGTGGTTTCACAACCATAATTACCTATGCATTATTCGGCTCCACCCGAACATTTTAGTTTTTATATTTGAAAACCTTTACCGTCTGACTTGATTTTGAATTTGAAGCTGAATCGGTTTCGAATCAACGCGAGTTTATCAACAGTAACCGAGGTGACATGGCATCATTAGTAGAGGTTCACTGTAGCTTAATTACCCGGACGTCACAATTCTCCTCCACTACAAGAAATCTCGTCCCGAGATTTAAGAGGGGTGTAAGGGGGGAAGTTCTGGTTACGAAAGTCTGACGGATCTTCTCATCTTTGGGTGCTCTCCTCAAAGAGGTCGATCCATAGCATTGATGTCTTCACTCCTATGCCTCAATGCATCATGATGAAATTGTCGTCCTTCCTTCAGGATCTTCACCGGACTTACGAAAGGATAAGAGGGGGAAAACTCTATAAGGCCGGATTCTAACAAAATTGATCATCGGAGGATTAACTCAGGGGGAGAAGCATAAGTATCTCTCGATTTGAAACTTAAGAAGTTATCGAGAGCAAAGTAAGAAGGTACCATGAGAAGTTTCAAATGGATAGGCAATCGTTCGATGGCTGAAACAACATGCGAAAGGGGTCCAGAGCAACAAGATTGAGTATTGTGTCTGTTACCAGAATAGATCACTTGGGACGGTGGCCCGTGAATTACATACGAGGCCACGCGCGAGGAATAACTTTGGGAACAGGGGGTGTGCAGGAGAGTCAGGTTTCGATCATGTGGAACTGTGGGTTATGGGCCCACCATGTGGTTGAAAGTAGGAAGGGGGCCGACATCTTGCACGGTCACGATAGTAAGGCATGTCAGAGGGTAGCCTGTTAGTTATGTCGGCAACAACATCGATACCAAGGGCGAGGGACGAAGAGAACCATTTTCCTGCTCGTTGAACGAGGCGGGCCAATAGGCAAGGTTCTCGTCCATCGGTGGCTACCGAAATGTCATCAACAATAGTAACAGGGCTTGCTGACAGAATTATACACCGAGGTATATACATAAGCAGGAGAATATTACTGCTTAGATCATATAGATCACAAGAAAGGTTAAACCAAACAATGGAAAGGAAAATGTGTTTAAACACATATATCAGGGGTATATCCTTCCCAAGGACAAGCAGAGCATGATATCCTTGGCAGGATATAATGTAGAAAGCTCTTTAGGAAAGGGGAGAGAAATTTCATGACATTACCCAAACAACGGTGTTTGAATAATTGATAACAAAAAAATTAGCATTGTGCTTCAAATGTTTTTATTGAAGATCGGAGTACCACAGACATGCTTCGAGATAGCATTGACATGGTCATTAGGTAAGATTAGGCTATGGATACACAAAGGATCCATCAGGAACAACTTATAGAGTAAGTCCTACAATTTCCTCATGGAAGAATAGCTAACCTTGCTAAAAAGGAAAACTTATAACAATAGGTCCTCCGGCCAGGTGTGCTAGGCATGACATCACCTTACCGAGTCATAAGAGGGCCAATGTTATAACTCTTGAAAGTATGTTCCAACCATCATATCTAACCGAGATTCAGATCTGATTGGTGTCAGGATACCTCAGACTCGGGATGCCTGAGAAGAAAAAGGTGCGACAAATTGACAAGAAGACATTATAAGATTCTCGGGAAATGAACTATGGAAGCGAGTTCTGAAACAAGAGTTCATCAGTAAACCAAGGAGAGGATGACGAGGTGGCTGATGGACTCAGCAACAATTCATCAGAATTTCAAAGGATGGACTTCCACAATTATGTGAACAAGGAGATAACATTTGTCAGATCAATGATATAATGAGATATGCTCGAGGAAAACATACCCAATTAAACATCAGTTGAAAAGGTGCACCCGAAATATGGGCTTATGTAGCATGACCGATGTTAGAATGGTGATTCGATAGCCAATGGTCTAAGAATGAAGTGTCGACCATTAACTTCAAAGCAATAGGGTTGCTAGAATTTTGAAGTCGCACAGCATAGTTCAATTGTCGGTTTTTCGGTTAGAAACAACACGGGGACCAAGGAATGATCGGAGATGGAAGGAAGTATCACTTGTACCAAGAATGCATAAGAGGTGGTGAAATTCTCACGACATTATTGACATAAAAGATGGTAATACTCCAAGGTAAAGAAGAACAATTGCTGGATAGCATGGATCTCAAGGTATAACACGAAACACGAGCAAGTTTGTGTTGAACGGAAGGCAATAAAGTGGTCGATGATAATACAAATCATCGAGGGCAAGGATGGTATTTCTCTTCATGCATTCAATTGATATCCTGGAAGAGCTCAAAATATTGATGATGATCACGACACAATTGTCGAGATATTTCACGAAGAAGCAATCGAACAGCGACGACATCAAGAAAAAGCAACGGTGAAGCGTAGGGTCATTGGACCACGGATACGACACACACTCGGAATCAAGCTTGATGTTCAAGGCGAAATGATAAGACGAGGAAGATCGATTGTAAGATTAGCTCACCGTCGAAATTTGTGCTCCGGGAAGAAGGACCCGGTAGCACAGTTAAAATTTAGCACGATAATGATATAGCCAATCAGGCTAGGAATGACGTGATCGAGTACAAACTCGCAAGTAAAGAAGATTACTAAGAGTTGTTTAATCGTGACGCGGACTCGATTCAGTTATCGATGTCCTTGAGTGTTTAATAACTCGAAGCCCGTGAAAACTGTAATCAGTGAGAATGTAGTACTTGATTGAAGAACTCATAAGAAGTTATGCAGTTCCAAGATAATCTCGGGATACCAGGGGGTAATACTCGACGACAAATCAAGGTAGAGGTTGGACTGGGGTAATGCTCTGCAAAAGACAAGTGCTTAAACTTGCACGAGAAATGGTATTTAAAGGAGAACATGGTTGGAACCACGATTGCAAAAGGCCAGATCCCAGATATAAGATAAACTTATACCAAGGAAATATTTATTTGAAGAGAAGCTTTAATGATATGATCTACATCGTTTCCATGGGCATGAACACAAAGTTCAAGGTCGACTCCCACTTCCCCAATGCATAACCTTTCATCCACTTCTCACTTTCGAAGAAGTTGTAGTGTTGAAATTTTATCTGGCAAAATACCAGAAGAGTATGACTCGTGATAGCTCTCGGGTTTACCCAGATCTGGAAAGGCATAGGTTCAACCCTTAGGGTCATATTGGGAACATATACCACAAGCTTCAATAAATAACACAAGCTCGATAGTAGAGCATGGGTGACAAAAGGAGAGGATACAATTTACCGAAGGCATTATGTATGAGGGAAGAACTTCTCAAGGTGATTGGATATGAAGGACACTGTCGGATAAAAATCCAACAATGGATCGGGCGATCCACAAGAGAGCTGATGTGAGTATCGGTACTCAATCAGAGGAAGAAAGAATGCAAAGGCATCGGATTATGGGAATAACTAACTAATTCAAATCTCAAAAGCAAAGGAATTGCGATTTCCAAATCAAGAGATCAGAAGCAAACGCTCTGATTGAGGATGGATAAGTTGAGTAAACTTACGGGTACAACCGACGGCTATTCGGTTGGTCGAGAACCAGTTCATGTTTAAAATGACGTCTGATCCGGAAGGATGAATTCTAGGATTCCGACTGAGGATTGCGAGCATTCACCACATATCAAATCAAAGGCTGAAAATGATGATGACAAGGGATACTAATGAATATTGCTAGACATATGGAACGCAACCATAATGCAAGCAGACAAGTATTTGCATAGCAACAGCTGGCAGGGAATTACCGGAAGACCGGATAGTATATCAATGTACCTTGTGGATCATATGATCAACTAGTAATGAAAAGTTCCTCGATAAGGGTGAAGAATTATTCGTAGGGGTATTCATGCGGCAAGGAACTGCGGGATAGTAAGCATAATGGATGCTTGGAATATCGGAGAGTATTTGAGGGCACCTTGTAATAACAAGGGCAACTGGGGATGAAGGTATGAATGACAAAAGTATGTAGTTATCCATAAACATTTATCGGTGGTAGGGATCGCAATGGCGAAGGGCACAAGGGTCTTGGGAAAGCATCAGAGAGTGTCTTCAGAATCTTCTGGTGCAGTAGGCGATCATCTGGCCGAAAGGGGCTCTCCAGGAGAAAGTATTTACGAGAACCTACAGTTAGTATTTTTAGCAAAATCATTTAACCCGAATAGGAGAGAGTTCAGAGTCCCAGAGTAAAGGTCGAGGAATAAAAGATCCTACTACCACCCAATGGCGACGTGGGCCTGTAAGCCACACAACCATGTTAGTAAAAGTTTTGCAACGACTAGACTCAACTTCGGCCAAGGAGTTGGGAAGGAGGATTCCTACAGGTAGTCGGCTCTGATACCAACTTGTGACGCCCCCGATTAGACCGTACACTAATCATGCATGCAAACGTGTACGATCAAGATCAGGGACTCACGGGAAGATATCACAACACAACTCTAAAACATAAATAAGTCATACAAGCATCATAATACAATCCAGGGGCCTCGAGGGCTCGAATACAAGTGCTCATCATAGATGAGTCAGCGGAAGCAACAATATCTGAGTACAGACATAAGTTAAACAAGTTTGCCTTAAGAAGGCTAGCACAAACTGGGATACAGATCAAAAGAGGCGCAGGCCTCCTGCCTGGGATCCTCCTAACTACTCCTGCCCGTCGTCAGCGGGCTGCACGTAGTAGTAGGAACCTCCGGTGTAGTAGGAGTCATCGTCGACGGTGGCGTCTGGCTCCTGGGCTCCGGCATCTGGTTGCGACAACCAGGTAGAAGGGAAAGGGGGAAAAGAGGGAGAAAAGCAACCATGAGTACTCATCCAAAGTACTCGCAAGCAAGGAGCTACGCTACATATGCATGGGTATATGTGTAAAGGGCCATATCGGTGGACTGAACTGCAGAATGCCAGAATAAGAGGGGGATAGCTAATCCTGTCGAAGACTACGCTTCTGGCAGCCTCCATCTTGCAGCATGTAGAAGAGAGTAGATTGAGGTCCTCCAAGTAGCATCGCATAGCATAATCCTACCCGGCGATCCCCTCCTCGTCGCCCTGTTAGAGAGCGATCACCGGGTTATATCTGGCACTTGGAAGGGTGTGTTTGATTAAGTATCCGGTTCTAGTTGTCATAAGGTCAAGGTACAACTCCGGGTCGTCCTTTTACCGAGGGACACGGCTATTCGAATAGATAAACTTCCCTGCAGGGGTGCACCACATAACCCAACACGCTCGATCCCATTTGGCCGGACACACTTTCCTGGGTCATGCCCGGCCTCGGAAGATCAACACGTCGCAGCCCCACCTAGGCTCAACAGAGAGGTCAGCACGCCGGTCTAAATCCTATGCGCGCAGGGGTCTGGGCCCATCGCCCATTGCACACCTGCACGTTGCGTACGCGGCTGGAAGCAGACCTAGCCCCCTTAATACAAGCGCGAGCTTACGGTCCAATGCGGCGCGCGCCACTCAGTCGCTGACGTCCAAAAGAGCTTCGGCTGATACCACGACGCCGAGTGCCCATAACTGTTCCCGCGTAGTTGGTTAGTGCGTATAGACCAAATGGCCAGACTCAGATCAAATACCAAGAACTCGTTAAGCGTGTTATTATTAAGTATCCGCGGACGCCGACCAGGGCCAGGCTCACCTCTCACCTAGACGGTCTCAACCTGCCCTGTCGCTCCGCCACAAAGTAACAGTCGGGGGCCGTCAGGATCCCAGGCCCACCTCTACTGGGATGGAGCCACTTGTCCTTTCAGCCCCCTCATCAGAATCACTTGCCGGTACTCAACGAGCCGACCCGACTTTAGTCACCACATGTGGCATTTATATAAAGTATATAGTATATACCCGTGATCACCTCCCGAAGTGATCACGGCCCAGTAGTATAGCATGGCAGACGGACAAGAGTGTAGGGCCACTGATGGAACACTAACATCCTATACTAAGAAGTAGGATAGCAGGTAAGGGTAACAACTGTAGCAACAATGACAGGCTATGCAACAGAATAGGATTAACCGAAAGCAGTAACATGCTACACTACTCTAATGCAAGCAGTATAGAGAAGAATAGGCGATATATGGTGATCAAGGGGGGGGGGCTTGCCTGGTTGCTCTGGCAAGTAGGAGGGGTCGTCAGTGACGTAGTCGATCACAGTGGCATCGGCAGCCATCACGGGGTCTACCGAAGAGGAGATGGGGGAGAAACAGTAAATACATAGCAAGCAAGAGCATAACAGGACAACAGGCAGAGCTAGACGTGTTCTAACGCGGTGCTACACGCTACCGGTGAAGGGGGTAACATCCGGGAATGCTTTCCCGAAGTTTGGCATTTTCGGACAGACGAACCGGAGGAGAAAAGTTTGATGTTTGCTATGCTAGGGATGTGTGGAGGATGAACGGTTTGCGTATCCGGATTCGTCTCGTCGTTCTGAGCAACTTTCATGTAGAAAACATTTTCATCCGAGCTACGGTTTATTTTCTATGTTTTTCTAAAGTTTCAATTATTTTCTGAATTTATTTATCTATTTAATTCTAACATTATCCAGAATAGTGCCTGCTGACGTCAGCAGTCAACAGGGGTGTTGATTGGTCAAACTGACGGTGGGTCCCACATGTCATAGGCTGAAGACTAAAAAATTAGTTAACATTTAATTAGCAGGTTAATTAGAGTTAATTAGTTAACTAAACAAGATTAATTAATTTAGTTAATTAATTTTATTATTATTTTTAAATCCTTTTTTTTGTTCTGGGCGTGGGGCCCCAACGTCATAGGCCCAGGAGGCCTAACGGGCGCTGGGCAGTAGCGGCGCCCGAGCGGTAGTTAACGGAGCGAAGCCCCGTGGGGGAGACCGATCCCGGGCGGCGGAGGACGCGCGCGGGGGCAAAGTGTGTGGGCTAGCATGGTGCTCCAGGGGCGCGGGCGTGCAAGAAGCGGCAGGCACGCGGGCGCGGCCAAGGCCCGGCCTGCGCGCGCACAACACAGGGGAAAGCGGGCGCGGTACGCGGCGACAGTAGCAATGGGGAAAAGTGGGGGATCAAGGGAGGAGCTCACATCGATGCGGCAAGGAAGGTCCATGAGCTCGCGGGGGGCCGGATCCGCGACAGGGCCTCCGGGATCCGTCCATCTCCGGCGACGAGGCGGCTTGGCGCGGTATGGACGCGGAGAACCAGGCGACGACGGCCATGGCAGGAGCTCCAGCACAGCGGTGTCGCGAGGACAGCGGTAGACGGCGGTTCCTCGGGCACAGGCGTGTGAAGGATGCGGGGCACCGGCGGTTGGAGGCAGGGGCGCACGAAGGATGGTGGAGGAAGCTGCGGGTGAGCGCCCACGCGTGCAGGCAGGCCCGGCCACGGCCTGGCGTGGCCAAGGGAGGCGCGTGGCGCGAGCGACACCGGCAAGGTAGAGGCGGGGCGACGGGCAACGGCTCTAGGGGCGATGCGGTCGGGGCGGTTTGCCTCGATCCAGAACATGGGGAGTGGGGGAACGAGAGGGGGGAAGTGGGGGCGACGGGCTCTAGGGTTCGGTCGAGGGGGTATGTGTAGGTCGGGGTGGGCCGGTTCGACTGGGCCGGCAGGAGTGGCCAGCTGGGCCGGTTGGCCCCGGGGGGGCCTCTCTCTTTTATTCTTATTTTTATTTTGTTCGGTTTTGTATTTTCCTTTTTATTGTTTTATTTTTACCTATCTTTTATGTTTTCTTTTATCTCTTTAATAGTTTATAGCTTTACAAAAAGAAAAACCCACACCTAAAATAGAGTTACAATTCCAACTATTGTCACTAAAAGTTTTATCCCTGGACAAAATAGTTTAGTATTTTCTAAAATACAAAAGGCATTTATTTAATTGTTTTAGCTACTATATTATTCATTTTAGAGTATTTAAACGTTTTATAAAAGTGTGGTTTCAGCACCATAATTACCTATGCATTATTCGGCTCCACCCGAACATTTTAGTTTTTATATTTGAAAACCTTTACCGTCTGACTTGATTTTGAATTTGAAGCTGAATCGGTTTCGAATCAACGCGAGTTTATCAACAGTAACTGAGGTGACATGGCATCATTAGCAGAGGTTCACTGTAGCTTACTTACCCGGACGTCACACCAGCCATGGAGATGAGCATTACAATGACGTCTTCAAGAAGAAAGTGGCACCCGCAAATGCCGCCTTCTTGTGTAACAAAGTGCAGATCTTTCGCTCGACAACTCCCTCAATCCACCACAAGGTCTCTAGGACAAGTGCGACGAGTTCGGAACTCCAAATCCGGATAGAGGTGTCGCCACTGCCAGAGGTAGAGAGTGCGCCTGAGCCACCTGCTGCTCCATTGCTCGCTGCCCTCACGGCCAAGGGGGAAAGCCACCATCACCACCATGGCGCCCGCTGAAGAGCCAACCATGCGGACCGCCTTCCAGGGCACCGCCCTGGTATCCAAGGTCTGAAACACCCCTAGCAGCCCACTTCACAACGCACCAACAACGGTAGGAGGAGTAGAGGCACCCCATCCACTCCTAGCCTAGCACGAGGCACTGGATCTGGGTTAGTGCCTCCACATTAGGAAGCACCTATACCTGCGTCCCCATCCATTCCCGGTG
Organism: Aegilops tauschii subsp. strangulata; assembly: GCF_002575655.3. NCBI lineage: Eukaryota > Viridiplantae > Streptophyta > Magnoliopsida > Poales > Poaceae > Aegilops > Aegilops tauschii. The sequence continues at coordinate 497,315,906 of NC_053039.3, forward strand.
GACCATGGGAGGGGGATACGATCCAGTGATTGCCAACGGCCACCGCGAAGCAAGGCCTAGCCATAGCCCTGGGACCTTGCCCCAGACAAGCTCGCACGAAGCCACGTCTGTGGCCATCGTCACTGATCCGCATGATGTTTTAGCAATGTCACGACCACCACCACCATGCACCATGCCCGCAAGGAAGGAAACGTCGCTACTCAATGCCCATGATTGTATAGAAATGCGCAACTTAATGTGTTCATTGTCTAATAATATGAGTACTATGTTAGAAAGAAACTATAAATAACTACATTGAGGGGCGATTGGCCCCGAGGTCATTTTAGGGTGTGATTTTGAATTGTGATCTTTTATACATTTTTCAATCGATATCTCATATTCTCACAGGAAATCTTATTGAGCCTTGTGAGCGAGGCCTGGCCGTGCAGATACCCTCAATTCCTTTGTTAACCATGTAAGGTCTCTTTGGTTCATACAAAACCAGATAAGAACTAATGAATAGCAACAAAAAAAAAATCATATCATGGCACTATTCATTCATCAAGTTCAAAGGTGTGCGGCAAATGAAAAATGGAGGAAGTTTCTCTTGATCTCGATTCAAATGAAAAACACAAGGAATTTAAAATAACATGTACCACTTTATAGAATTCCTATGCGCAAAGTACAGGAACGGGATCCTTAATGTCATAATAATGTCCTAACTATATTTTCTCATGTGGTTTAATTTTAATCTAACTATGTGATATCAAAGTTTTTTCTCTATTCACGTGAACCGACATCTAAATTTGCAAAAAAGAAAAAGATTTTTTTAATACTCTATGGTGTGCATGCATTTCTTTCCTATTCGGTGTTCTGCATATTTCTAATTTCAGAGTCCAATGAACTAATGAGACCCTAAAATTCAACTGTATATATTTCAAAAAGTAAACAAAATAACAAGAATGCCTGTCCAGTGTCCTAACTAGATTACTAAAGCTGGCTATTTGGCCCGTTTAGAATGTCGAGGGAGATTTCTCTAAGTGGCTAAAAAAAATTCCCTGTGGTACATGTTATTTAAATTACCTTTTCCACAGGTGGATATACTCTAAACTCCCAAGCCGGTTTTTGTTCTATAATCAAGTTTAAGACACTTTGTTTGCTCCGAAGGCATGTTGATTTCCGCAAAGATATCACATACAAAATAGCTTCTTTTAAGATTGAGGATCACTTCACGCATATTCATTACCACATAACCATTGCAGAAACGACGCATGAATTTAGTGCATGGTTATTCATATATATCAAATGCTTTAGTTATAGATTTTACAAAAGAGGGCATCGATGTAATTTTGTATAATACGTCTTGAGGATGAATGGACGTTCCTTGTGGCATGTGCATACTGAAGCACAAACTATGCTGATCATGTGTCAGGTTGGTGAAACATATCGGTGGCCAACCCTAAGCAGCACGATGCACTAGAAACGACCGTAGAGCAAACTATCCACTAGGGAGCAAACCCCACCGGTAACTTGCACATATTTCCCACAACCGCATAGGGGATTTATTTCCTGCCCAAGGCTCCAGATCTTATCACTACTCTCATCTTACTCTCTAGGAGAGTTACAGAACAAGTGCGATTTCTTTACTCCAGATTAGATCTTGCTAATACCATGATTGCTTGAACATATCCTGTTGATATGCATACTACGTTGCTCTCACACAGTTCCTGAATGAAACTATTGCCGGTGCTCCCGTTGCCTACCATTCCTAACACTCGTTATCGTTTTCTCATGAGTGTGCTCGAGCAACAATTTTCCCGCATGCAACCACAATTCTTGAGAAAAAGGTAGGAACAGAGAACCTACTTACTCTATCCATGTCCTGAGAATTGACGCACACAGTTATGTCACTTATTGTGTGCATGTTTGGTTGGACTGGTTATAGCACAGTGTCCGATTTTCTCTTAAACTTCAGTCACTCCTTTTCAAGCCACCGTCACATTGTGGTGAGATCCCATTTTCTAGGTCACGCGCTGCCATTGCTGTCTCCTTTGCCCGACGTGGCTAGTGAGCTCCACTTCGTGCAACTAGACAGAGATGAAGAATGAGCAAGCAAATTAGCTGCGCAATGGCAAAATCATAATTGAGATTCAAAGGGCTTGCTCTAGAATTTCTTGTGGGAAACCCGCCTTGTTTATGGAACCCCATAAAAATCAGTTGTCGAGAACAAGGCATGCATTCCCAGAGTAGTCCTGAGATGGCACGACGCACATAAATTGGACCGCCCGATCACCCAAAAGATCCAAAGGGCGAGCGGGAAAACAGAGCCCCCGACCCGTCCACAAACCCCAGACAATGAAGACTTCGCCCGGTCCATGGACGGCCCCCACCGCCAGGCCGAGGCGGCCACCACCGCAAGCGCGAGGGGCGAGGGGTAGCCTCCAGGCGGGCAGCGCGCCATCCACTGCGACATTGAGTAGGCGCCACAGGCGTGGCCGGAAATGCAGATGCTGGCCCTCGCCTCGGGGGCCTCCGGTGCATGCTGGCCATGCCACTGACCACCTTCTTCTTCTTTTATTTTATTTGAGGGTACCGTTACTGCACTTCTTTCGCGGATGCCAAAGGTAGATGGATACAATCGGGCTTCCAGCTCGTGGATGCTTGAAATTTAGAGTATCGGAAGCCCAAATGTGAGATCAAAACAAAAATTGAAACTATAGTTATGAGTCAAGTTACACCATCGGTGCTTAAACTTGACGAGAAAAGTCATTTCGGTGCTAAAATTTGTGACATATATTGAACGGGTGCTACAACTTGGCATGAGCGTGCATTTACGGTGACAATCATGTTTGAATACGAACATGGGACTGGCGAGGCGAGCCAGCATGGCGTCAAGCCCGCTGTCAGTGACTGGACGACGAAGATGGGACATGTGGCCTCTTTTTACAGAGAACCCCTGAAATTGTTTTTTCAGCACAAAAAAGCCCTTGGCCTACCTGTCGGAGACCTACAGAAGTTATGAAAACCAAACCAAAATATGTTCCGCACGACCGCACGGGAGATCGAACCAGCGACTAGAGGAGAGCACTTCGACGTGCGTAGACACCCCAGGCACCACCTTTGTAATCCAATAAGGATACTGTCGCTTTATATCATTTCCGGCAAATAAGAAAAAATAACGAAAAAATTATGACTGTGGGAATCGATCTAGTATGCTAAGCTGCACCCGTGCGTGCCACACCGACCGAGAACATTTAATGTTTATAATAAATAATTAATATTTATGTATTTAAATTATAATCATGCATTATAAATAATATACACAAATATGATAAATTGCATTTAAAAATGTTCATGTAATTTCAGAAAATAGTCACTTACTAATTTTAAGTATATCCATTTCTTTAAATTAAGAAATTTAATAATTGGCTGCAGTCAGGGCAACCCATTTTCCACAAACTAGTCTTTTTTTCCTTTTTAGATATTTGCAAGAAGGTAAGAAATATATAAATTATAATCACAGTAATAACAATTAAGTTAGAATATTTGTGTGTTTAAAAAATATCATCCTCCCTCCATTCCTAAATATAAGTCTTTGCAGAGATTCCACTATGGACCACATACGGATGTATGTAGATGCATTTTAGAGTGTAGATTCACTCACTTTGCTCCGTATGTAGTCCATAGTGGAATTTCTACAAAGACTTATATTTAGGAACGGAGGGAGTACAAGTAAATGAAATTAAAAAATGTTCATTTTTCTAAAATCACATATTTTATAAAAAATACTCATAAAACAAAACAAAAAATGTTTGTATAATTTAGTAAAATTCATTTGAGGGTCTGCAGTCTGGGGGCACACTAGGCTCGTATTTATTCTTTGAAATATTTTATATTGAATTTTATTTATAATATATGTATTTTTAGATAACACAAAAACTTTATTAAACAACTTTTTAGAGGAACATAAATTTCTTTTAATAGATGAGTAATTTATTATAGTCGTGAACATTGTTTAACTTATACGGGCATTTGTTTAAATATATAAGATTTTTCTAAAATTACTTATGCAAATATTTTTATATTTCATAATTTGATTATATGGATATAATTAATATTAATAAGTCAATACATGAACATTGTTTAAATAACGTTCTCGGTTGGAGTGCCACACACGGGTGCCGGTTTGCATAAGGTGGACCAGGAACCTTTTTGTGAGAAAAAAAATGCTGAGTGGGTTTTTTACAAAAAAAAGGCCACAAGGCCAATCCCCATTTTCGTCACTAACGGCAATTCCCGCGCCACGCTAGCGCGCCTTGTCATCACCATTTTCGTATCCAAACATGTTTTGTACCGTATATGCACGCTCGTGTCAAGTTGTGGCACCTGATCAATATATGCTGCAAATTTTAGCACTAAAGTAATTTTTCTCGCCAAGTGTAAGCACCAGTGATGTAATTGACTCTTCTTTAAAGGGATGTGTATGCAGGGAAAATGCTCGACGGCTGATAATGTAGCGAAAAGACCCCACATCAACCTATGTGCCATCTCTGCAACTTCTATACCTAATAATGGCCATTGGTTTTGGTGGTACGTCACGGAACTTGCCCTCAAAGTTGTAAAACATATATTACCAACTAATGCCATCTATAAGTGATAAAAAAACGTTTTACACATGGGAATCCCCCGCCTGGGCCGGCCCATGCAGTAGGACCACCTATACTGCGCTATGCACGCTAGGACAACACGCAACGTGCCCGTATGGTCAGCCCATGTCCGGGGTGCCTGTTCTGTAAATTTCCTCTTTTGATTTTGATTTTTAATTTTTTTTTACTTTAAATAATTAGGGACTTAAAAAAAGTTCCAAAAACTAAAAATATGGGAATTTTTAAATAAAATTTTTAATAACTCAAAAAATGTATGTGGATTCAAAAATTGTTCACGATTTTGTAAAAAATCGTTTGCTTATTCAAAAATACTAATTTTTTAAAACATTGTTTGGGAAATAAAAAAATGTTCATCATTTTTCAAAAATGTCACCTATTAATTTTTGTAATGAAATTGAAAAACATTTTGGCAATTCAAAAAATGTTCATGAGTAGAAAAATATCCTAAAAATACAAAGTAATTTCGTGATAATTTATTCATTTATAAAATCTTCGCTGATTCAAACAATAATCATGCATTTCAAAAAATATATGTTAAATCAAAAAACTGTTCGTGAATTCCAAGAAAAATTCCACGAATTTCCAAGCAAAATGTTCGTCGATTCTAGAAATGTTTGCCGATTCAAGAAAATCGTGTAAAAATGCTCATAAATTTTTAAAAAATGTTTGCAAATAGTATAAAATGTTCGTGAGTTCATAAAATGTTAATTTTTTTGTAAAAGTATTCATGAATTGAAAAATATTCATGATTTCAAATATTTTCATGGGTTTAAAAAAATGTTCGTGATTTCAAAAATTATTCATGATTTCACGAAATTGAGAGTGATACCGCATCTCGATGATGCAGCGAAATGTGGTCATGGCCATTGGAGATTATGATTTTTTTTCGTTGCAATGCACGGGCCCTTTTGCTAGTAATTACTTAAGCCCGGTGTCTTCATTTTACCTTTTATCTCAATGTGTGTTTGGTGCTGGTGTTTGGGGTTTTTGCATCACAAGATTCGATTTCCCTTTCAACATATTGCTACTGAAAGCTTAATTGAATGGTGGCTTAGCTCTTTGTAGGAGGCGCCGGCTAACCGCAAGAAGGCTTTTTCTATGCTCGTCATGATCGTTTGATGGCATATTTGGAAGTAGAGGGACACTTGCGTTTTCGAACAGAAGGTTGCTTCATTGTTGATGGTATGCAAATATGCAATGGCATTGTCGAAGAGATAAACAGCTTGATCACTGCTGTGGTGCGAGCTGCGGGGAGCAATCTACGCTGGCACTGGGGTGCATCGTCTCTTTGCTTTACGTGTTTTCATATTTGTACAGTCCCTAACTTGTAACTGTACCTGTAACAACAACTTACTCCGTTTTATCAAAGCAGTGGGAACTGGATCCTCTAACATACACAAGGGATATTAGAGAAGGCACAATACTCTAACTTTCCTTCTGTTAATTCATACAATTAAGGCTAAAATAATTGAAGTTAATTTTTAGATTACAGATCTAGTGTGTACATTCATAGTAATTACATACAAACAAGTTGATGGTGAGATAAAATTAATTTTGGATTTTTATATCTACAGTAATTACCAAAAGTAAATAACCTGCTAATAGTTCCTAACATTCCTTCTTCATTTTACACTAGACGAGCACTGTAGCACTGTGACTTCCCTTCTCTAAGTTACAGGATCCGGCTCCAAAGCAGTGTAGGGCTCAATTTGAATTTGTCTCTAGTGGTTTACTGTATTTACATGATGTCTCCTCAGAGTTTGGATTGATTAGCATTGACAACGATTTTATTTACAACGGAGCAACTCCAATAGCTCCCTTATCCTTAAAAAAGGCTACTGTTTACGAAGAGTTGAGGCAAAATAGCCCTCCAACAGCCATCGCCACCAAGACAGGATCTCCCCTGTGAGGCACGTCGTGCACCGCATCCCGGCCATGCTGGCCGCCGCTGACGGCGCCTCCCTGCCTCCGCGCCTCCTCCTCTGACTGACACCATGCCACCACCATCACGTGCCAACCACTGCCTCTACGGCGAGTTACACCGGCATGCCGACCCGCGCCAGTGCCACACTATTTGAGCTAGACTTTTTTAATGAAAAATAGAAAATAAATATTTTACAGGAACCGAGAAAAGTAGCTTTCAGACAGCTTCCAATAAATTATATTGTCATCCCACAAATGACTTTTATGGGAAGTTTATTAGGGGAGCTATTCGAGTGGCTCTGGGCCCTACTAATGTTGGGTTGGTCAACTTTCTCCCCTCCTCCTCCTCTCTCTCTTTCTCCATACTGAAGCTTGTATCCAGAATTCGTATCAGTGGCAGCTGAATTCCAAGTTAGTCCGAGTTACCAAAAGAAGCTCTATTATTTTCCATGCAGGATCTATCCCATGAGGTTGTAGCCTTGTAGGTGTAGATATCTTCTCTTGGATACAAACTCTGCCCTATCCAGATCAAGGTTTCGTTTTTTGTGTTTCACCTATCTATTTCATCAGTTTTTTGGTGCGAGGAAATTAACCTGATACCGGTGAACCATGATTAAGTAGACTGACTGTTGGTTGAGATCCAAGAGGTGATGAGCCTGATGAGTCAACAAAAGGGAGTAGGCCAGGCCCCCCTAGGGCGTAAGCATTTCTTGCTATCCAAAGTATAAGAGGTCAAGCCAACTTTGAATGCAGTTAGTAGCTATATCAGTATTAGATACTGAATCCTGTTTGCTTTGAGAGCCCCTATCCTATATTCTCTCTATCTATAGATGGAGAAAGGCATGCTCGATATGAATTGGGACATAGAAGAAAGTCAAAAGCACGAGGTAGGTCAAGTGGTGAACCGGTGAGGTGGAGTGACCAAGTCAGGAGATCCAGTAGTTCCGGGGCGGCCATTTCCACCTCAGTTTGTCCCACGAGACGACGGGGGTTGTGTGTCCTCGACGAAGCAATACAACCCGAAGAAGCACACATGTATGTGTGAGCTTCATCAATTGACTCGATTATAAGTTGTAACTACTCGCCCAGTCTCCCTCAAGGCATCTACATTGCTTTAGAACATCGGGTACAACTCACAGAAGCATGCACACCACACAATTAAGCTTAGCCTTCTGGTCTGCAAGGATGGACATTATGCATGTGTGGACACGAAGGATAAGAGGCTTTTGCTTCTATTTCAGAAATGAATAGGTTCTAGAGGCACCACTTGAAACGAGTGGTTAGCTATCTCAAAAACAGTCAACAACAAAAAAAGAATATGTTCTAGAGGCCATATTACAAGTTTGTCCAAGCCACCACCCCGCATCATTGAGCTACAACTGTCAAGTGTTGCACTCCCCAAAACACGGACACTTACTCGATAGGTTTTTATGATGCCTCCAGATCGTAAGTCAAAACTACACATATAATTTATTGTGCCGAGTCTATGAATGATATCTTGCCAGGACCCATAACCATAAGCATTGTCCTGACATAACCTTGGGAATTCTTATTGTATTCTCTTGTCATACATATACACACTTGGGGTATTGAGTGTTTCATCGAGTGTAGAACGAAATCATAATGAAATAAGTGAAGTTTCTGCCAGATTATGTATAGGGGAGGTTGGGTATTGGAATATGTGAAATGAGATTTTATAGGAAGCAAAAAAAAAAGATTCTGTGAAGAGATGGTTAGTTGTATAATACTCCTCTGTAAAGAAATATAAGAGCGTTTAGATCACTACTTTAATGATCTAAATGCTCTTATATTTCTTTACGGAGGGAGTACATATACAATAATGTGCAATGTTTAAAAAGTGAGTACTACGTTAGAAATAACTTACACTGAGGTGTGATTGGTACCATGCTCTATTATTTTATGGGTCATTATTATCTTCCATATGTTTATTGTTTGCATTTCATACTTCCAAAAGAAAGCTAGAGGCGCCTTGTGAGCCAGATGCAATGTTCTTGCTACGTCCAATGCTTTTGTCACCCATGCCTCTTTGGTTCATATGAAAACTTGATAGAAACACTAAATATGAGATCTTCATTTCATGGCACTACTCATTCACCAAGTTCAAAGGATTACAGTTGAAAAGTGGACGTAATTTTTAACCGATTTGAATGAAAACTCGTGATTTACAACCCGGATGGACCTCTTTTAAGAATTCTTACACAAGATGTACAAAAAGTCCCCACATACCCCTTTTTGGAATTCCTATATAAGAAGTACAAGAACCAGATCTTTAGTATCATACTAGCATCCTAATAATATTTTCTCATGTGGTTGACTTCAATATGACTGAGAGATACCCATGTTTTATCTATTCATCTGAATCGAACATCTAAATTTGTAAAATTTTGGTGTTTCCTAATACTTTGTTTTTACTATGCATTCTATGATATTATTGTGTTCCGCATATTCATAGATTTCAGAACCCCGCGGACCCTAAGGCTTCGCAGTTCGCGGGTTCAAAATCCTACGAACCATTTCCTCGAGAGAGAAAAAAGTCTCGTGAACCATGGAAGACCTAAAATTCAAGCGTATGATAAAAGAGGTAAACAAAATCACATGCATATACTTGTCCAGAAGCGTAGCTAGGTCAAAGTATCTAGTATATCTAGCATGTCGAGCCACATTTTCACTAATTATCTTTGGTCTAGATGGATGGATGCGTGCATACAAGCATGTAAAGACAAGAAGCTTGTTACCTTCTTCGAAGAAGAAGTTGCATCTCAAAAAAGAAGAAGAAGAAGTTGGACTGTTCATATTTTATTAGAAACACGGTACAGACGCAGAAGCCCACATACATGCATATACACTCACCTATAAATGCATGCACGCACACCGGACCCCTATGAATGCAGGAACACATGCCCTGCCCCTGTGAGCATATCCGGTAGACTGAGCCAGTGGGTCTTGAGATTGACAGAAGTCTGTGCCGGTGAACTACAATGATTTGGAATTCCTCTCCCCGGAAATTAGGCAATTTATCGATAGGTATTTGCGATGACTTTCTCCACACCACACATCTTTTACATGCATCTTCGTTGAATTTACTAAGTCAAAACCTATGAATGTTAATCAGCCATGGTTCATAAGCATTGTTCGATCGTATTCTTGGAAGTCTTCATTGTCTTCTCTTGTCATACGTGTACACTTGGGTATCAAGTATTTGATAAAGTTTAGAAATGAAATTATAAAGAAATAAGTAAAGTACCATGTCCAAACAGCCTTGACATATTTGCAGTTTAGGAAACAATGACCTCTGTCTTCATCTAGATGAAATATTGGACATCATGTATCCATTTCCATTCCTCTGTTTTGTAGTTTCGTTCTTACAGGTGGGCTATTATGGGCCAGCTCCATAGAAAGTGCGGGATTTTGTTGGGCAAGGGTAACATCCATAGTATCTTTTTCTTCCAAGATGTGATCCTACGCTGAACATCCTGACTGACAAAGCTACACCATGTTCCTGGCTTGTTTGCAACTCATCGAAGCATGCACGTGTAAGTTCTCTCTGGCTTAGAAGGATGGATGCGTGCACATGTGCATGCATATGCTAGAAACTAGTGCAACTCACGGAAGCAAGTACATGTGCAGTCTCTTTGGTCTAGCTAGGTGGATGGATGCCTTCGGACTATACTAGTCAGAGTAGAACTTTGTCAAAGTAACAAGTCTTTTCTGGTGAACTACGACACTATGATATTCCTCTCCCTAGAAATAAGGCAATTTCTTGATAGGTTGTTCCGACGCCTTTCAATCCTAAGTCTATACCACACATCTTTTCCATGAATCTTCGTTAAATTTATTGAGCTAAAACATGTGAGTGTTACCCGAGCATGTTTGGTAAGCATTGTTCCATCGTATTTTTGGAACTCTTCATTGTCTTCTCTTGTCATACGTGTACACTTGGGTATCGAGTATTTGATCAAGTGTAGAATGGAATCATAAAGAAATAAGTAAAGTTTTGGCCGAAAATGTATAGGGGTGGCTGAGTATTGTAATGTGCAAAGGAGAGGAGATTATATAGGATGTACGTGGAAGAGATGGGTGGTTGTAAAATACATCTGCAATTTAATGTGCGGGATCAAATAAGATGAGTACTACATCAAAAAGAAATTAGAAATAACTATATTGGGGGTGTGATTGGTCTCGAGCTCATTTTAATGTGTGGTTATGATCTTATACATTTTCCAATTGATATCTCATATTCTAAAAGGAAAGTTTGTTGAGCCTTTCAAGCGAGGCACGGTGGTGCAAATACACTCAGTTCCTTTGTTACCATGTAAGATAGCTTTGGTTCACACCAAAACCAGATAAAAAAATATGAATAGGGGAAAAAAATCATACCATGGCACTATTATTCATTCATCTAGTTCAAAGGAATGCAGCAAACGAAAAATGGAGGATGTTTCTCTTGATCCCAATTTCAAATGAAAAAGACTCATGAGATTTAAATAACATGGACGACTTTATAGAATACCTATGCACAAAGTACAAAAACGATATCCTTAATGTTAAAATAATATCCTAACTATATTTTATCATGTGGATTGATTTTAATCTGACTATGTGACATCAAAGTTTTTCTCTATTCATGTGGACCAACATCTAAATTTGCAAAATAAATAAATATTTTTTTTCCAATACTCCATGTTGTGCATGCATTTCTTCCCTAGTTGGTATTCTGTACATTTCTAATTTCAGAATCCTACGAACTAAGGAGACCCTAAATTTCAACCGAAAATATTCCAAAAGGTAAGCAAATTAACATGCATGCATGTCCAATGTCCTAGCTAGGTTACTAAAACTAGCTATTTGGCCCATTTGGCATTTTTGAGGGAGATTTCTCTAAATGGTTAATTGGTTTCTTCTCGTGCCGGGGCAAATGAAGAACAAACATATTTATATTACTTTATCCACAAGTGGATATACTCTAAACTCAGAAGCCAGGTTTTTCTTCTACAATCAAGTTTGAGACACTTTGTCTGCTCTAAAGGCATATTGTTTTTCGCAAAGATATCATATATAAGCTGGCTTCTTTTTTTAGATTGGGGGGCTTTTTAGTGCATTCCAATGACGCATGAATTTAATGCATGGTTTTTCATATATAAAATGGTTTGATTCTAGCTTTTGAAAAAGAGGGCATCGATGTAATTTGTACAACATGTCTTGAGCAAGATTGATTGAATGCTCCTTGCGGCATGTGCATGCTGAAACACAAACCTTGCAGATCATGTGCCAGGTCAGTGAAGCATATCCGTGGCCAATCCTACGCAACAATGCACTAGGAATGACTGTAGAGTAAACGATCCAGCTCAGTGGGCAAACACTATGTGAATATTATTGGTGACCCACATGCACTTCCTGTGACCACATAGGATTTTTGCCTGCCCAAGGCTCCAGATCTTAGTACTGCTCCCGTCTTACCCTTAAGGATATTTCTATCATCCCGTGAGATTTCTGAACTCCAATTTGGATGTTGCTAATAGCACGATTGCATGAAAATATCCTATTGATATGCACACCACTTTGTGCACACGACACCCTTCGATTGGACTGTTGTCGGCGCTCCCGTTGCCTACCATTCCTAACACATTACTACTTCCTGTTAATGTGCCCGCACACAACTACAATTCTAGAGAAAAAGATAGTGATGAGGAACCTATTTATAACTCCATCCATGTACAGAGAATTGACACACACAGTTATGCCATTTATTGTGTGGACGTTTAGTTGAGCTGGTTATATATAGCACATGTGTCTGGTTTTTCTTGAAACTTCACTCATTCCTTTCAAGTCACCATCACACTGTAATGAGATCTCATTTTCTAGCTCACGCGCTGCCATTGCCATCTCCTTGGCCGACTTAGCTGGTGAGCTCCGCCTCACACAACTAGAGGCGAGAAGAAGGAGGAGGAAGGGCAAATTGCGATACATAGCAAAACCACAATTCAAATTCAAAGGGCTTGGTCTAAAATTTCTTGTGGGAAACCCAACCTTATCTATGAAACTCAATAAAAATGATTTGCCGAGGACAAGGCCGTTGGTACAGGCTTTCCTGAGATGGCAGGACGCACATAAACCGGACCGCCCGATCGCCCGCAAGATCCAAAAGGCCAGACGAAAAACAGGAGCCCCCGGCCCGTTTACAAACCCACGCCCGGCGACGAAGACTTCGAAGCTCGAGCCGTTCCCCGTTCCCACCACCGCCCCTCCGCCCGGCTCTTCCATGGACGGCCTCCAGCGCCGGCCCGCGGCGGCGGCCGCCGCGAGCGCGAGGGGCGAGGGGCAGCCTCCGGGCGGGCAGCGCGTCATCCACTGCGACGTCGAGCCGGCGCCGCGGGCGTGGCCCGGGATGCAGATGCTGGCCCTCGCCGCCGTCCTCGTGCTCGGGGGCCTCCAGTTCCTGCCGGCTACCCACTTCCGCCACCCCGCCGACCCCTCCCGCACCTGGGTCCCCTTCGACTCCTCGCGCCACCCCCAGGTACTGCCGCCGCCGCCGCCACGTTTCGCCGTGCCCGCCCGTCTCGCTTCCGGCTCCAGCGCTACCTGCGATTTGCGCTCTTGGGCTTGACTGTGCGGAGCGATATTGCCTGCCCGCCTATTGATTTCTCCATATTTCACCCCCCGTTCCAATTGAGATTCCCATTTTCATGTTTTTCTAACTGTTTTATTCATGATAAATGCATTTCTTTCACGGATGGGGAAATTTGGTGGACGCGATTTGGCCTTCATCTTGTGGATCCTTGAAATTTACAGTATAGGAAGTCCAAATGTAGGATCAGAACTGAACCTGATACTACTCCTGCCTAGTAGACTAGTAGTACATGGTTAAATTGGAATTCCTGCCTAGTGGTTTACTGTACTTTATAGGGTGTCTCCTCAGAGTTGGGATTGATTTGCACTGACAACGGTTTTGATTACAAGTTAGTCCGAATTACCAAAATAAGCTCTACATTTTATTTTGCCCGCAGGATCTGTCCCATGAGGTTGAAACTGTAGATGTATACTCTTCGATAAGCTGTCTGGATCTTCGTACTCTTGCTGTGCTGACAAACTCCACCCTGTCCAGCTCAAGGTGCTGTTTCTCCGTTTTACTTGTATTTCAGTAATTTTGCTGTGAGGAAATTAACACGATAACAGAGAGCCTTAACTACCAGAACTTTACGTACCTGATGTAGAATAATGTCATTCTGCATCATAAGATTCATGATTATTTCACATTTCCATGGACAATGGTGACTGCAAAACATAAAGTGATTAACCACCGCTTTGGTATTGGATAGTTTTACCTCTGCTCATTGCAATACTACGGTATAGAATAGAATTAATGACGTAACTGTGGCTTTACGTATTTTTTGAGTGTTCTATGTAACCAACATGTTTCTTTTTCTTTTTTTCTACAGTGATCCGCATCATGTATCCTTCAATTTCGTGATACCTGAAGGAGGCAATGATCAAGTGCCCTACTACAAGATAAAAGCAGTGCTACCTGATTCAAATATTACTGTTACTAGGTGAGCGCACAAATTAAAATGCTCACGTATCGTTGGAATTCTCGCGTCCTCATACTTGTTACCTTCAGCCAGAAGCGAATCAAGGATAAGCTAAATCTTGCCACTCCAGAAGGAAACTTTTTTGCGTTATTCCCCAATGAACTGTCACCAATCGTTATTGCAAGGGCTCTCTCACGAACGAGATATGTTTATATCTCAGCAGACTCAATGATAAAGGTACTATGCATATATCTGATCTATTTACTCAGCTTATTATGGGACTGCCCGAGAGATAATCATTTGTCCCATTAAAAAATTTCTGCCAGAAGATAGTTTTTTTATGTTGCTGGTCATATGGCTTGTTTGCTCTCTCAGTAATTTAACTTGTGATGATGGTGAGCGGTCATATTGCCAGGGTTGTGAGTTCTTTGATGAATTAGGCATAGTTCCATGGAAGATTTTGAGCATGAAAATCCAGTTATTAAACACAAAAGGCATAACCTGTCACGTCCAAGTATATAGCAAAGTAGCATTTTCTCAGCATCTTCAGGTTACCTCATGTGAAATGTCGCTCCTACGTACCCAGGGAAAAATTGAAGACCTTGTTCGCATTGATTTGGGCAGTTATGCCGTGGGTGCTTCTGAAGATTGTAGCTCGCGCCTTGGAGATTACATCAGTATGGATGTTCTGAATGCTGTCCAAAGAACAGCTCCAAGAGGTTTGCTACATCATACTGAAACTTTTGACAAGGACACGTGCCTACTTGATTTTGATGTGCTTCTGGTGGAGCCACGTAATATAAAGAGGAATCTGATTGACTCTGTCGCCTTTTGGACCAAGGCTGTCAACCTAGCTAATCAAAGGTCAGTGACTCGATTCTGTTCTGGGCAAAAATACCCATCTTGAGCATGTATTAGAATCATACTTATTCACCTAGGTATATGATAACACCATTCCGGTTCCTGCCAAACATCCATTTCAGGGACAGTGTTATGTTGGCAATGACTCTGGCCTTCTATGACGATTATCTAAAGCTCCCTACCAACTGGAAGCGCGCAGATGCTAACACAGACATTCTATACTATGACGGACCCAAGAATGTTTGCGCTGAAGATGGCCTCCAGCACCAAGAAAAAGGATCCGGCGAGATCTGGCAGCACTACCTTGGTCCGAAGTCCGACTCGGTGTTGAGCACCTGAAAGGCGGCATTTCATCCTATGTTCTCCATCAGTGGAAGACCAGCATTTGAGATAGGGCGTTGAACCTTTCAGCTGTAGCACAAGATATAAGAGGACGCGGGTTACCTATTAACGTATCACACATAGCAGTGAAAGATAGCATGCTTTTTTGTTACCATTACCAAAGGATCACCAAAATGTTGTACTCAGTAAACTGATTTCGTTGAGGCAAGTCAAACCCATGTCGTGTTTGTACAACAATGTTTTAGAAGCATCTAAGCATATCTTTTGTCTGCATTTCTTTTAATGCCAAAATGTTGAGGTAAGAAGAAAAATCCCCAAAGGGGAGGGACAGACGATGCACGCCGTCGGTCTACCACACACGCGCCTGCTGATGAGCTCCAGCTCCAGGATTGAACTGCTGTTGCAGCTCCGCTGGAGATGGATTTAGCCTCCTCTGCATCCCATCTTCCTCCACCAACAAGCTTATTCTTGGGGCAGCAGGTGGTGAATCCCCCTCCCCCTTCGGCTCCCATCTCAGCATCACAAGAGGAGAAATGCCACCACCAAACGTCAGGCGTGGCCCGCACGCTTCGGCGAAGAACTCCACACAACTGGCATCACGCCATACGCCATCAAGGCAAGTCCTATAGGAATACGGAGTACTCCTGAAATATAAGAGTGGTCTGGATCACTAAAGTAGTGATTTAAACGCTCTTATATTTATTTACGGAGGGAGTACTATTGTATCTCTCCTTAGCTGCTGCCGTCCGGCAGAAAAGGCGTAGGATCGGATCGAGCCGGGTAGCCCTGGGTGAGAGAGAGAGAGAGAGAGAGAGAGAGAGAGAGAGAGAGAGAGAGAGAGAGAAAGAATGAATGTTGTCTTGAGCAGTGCACCATCGTCAATTGTTGTAGCAGGAACCGTACTTCTATAATCAACAGTAATTCCGTCGAAGATGACATGCTACAGCTACTAGGCCCAGGTGCTGCTGCAACTTGATTGTAACATTGCTATTGGTTGAGTGAAATTGGATCATTGTTGTACTAGCGAATCGTGCTACGGCTAACATTCATTACTAGTTTTGGCCTCATTTGGGAATTGGGACGACTGTGATCCAGCGCAAAAGCAAAGGAAACATGGTCGCCAATACAAGTTGTTGTTAGACCTCGGGAGTAAAGCACTAAGGATCACACGGGAAGAGTGCAATCATTAGGTAAACCTAAGTAGAACATACAATGGACTCAAGAACAGCTCCAACCCTTCTTCATGGCCGTGCGCCGCACCTAAAAGAAAGGCATAAATTGTATACATTTTGTGATATTTGTACAACAATGGCGAAATGACCTGAACTACAATTTGTGTAGAAGATATGCATACCACTCCGCATAAATCGTATCCATGGAAGATGATGATCTCCGTGTTCCCGTTGCCTATCATTCGTAGCACATTTTTTCCATTTTCTCTGCCAATGTGTTAAATCAATAGTGTTGGCACTATTTACAATTCCTGTGAAGGTAGCAACGAAGAAACTACTTGTATATGTAAGAGGTTGAACTCTAGTCATATTACAAGAGTTGGCGCGAGTGGTTGTGACATTTATCACTACATGTTTGGTTGAGGGCTTGAATTTTTAGTGCCAATCATTTAATTGGCTCTAGTTTTGGAACAAATACCCATTTTTCCTAAACTTCAGTTTTTTTTCTTCGAATCACTGAACCTACACCCAGCCATACTTGTTACCTCTTATGTCAAAAATAAATCAAGGTTAAGCTAAATGTTTCCACTCCAAAAGAATACCTATTTTGATCATTCCGTGATGAACTATCACCAACCATTATCTCTACAACTCAACTCTTGTGAAAGAGGTATATCTATATCTCAGCAGACTCAATCATAAAGGTGCTATGCATAGATACCATCCCTCAAAAACTATGCATGTACTTGATCTATTTACTCAAACCTATTACACACTAAATTTCCCAATAGATATAACCATTTATCCCATTAAGATTTTTCTGCCAAAAGATAATTCTCTCCTGTTGCTGGGATATGGCTTGTTCGTTATCTCAATCATCTAACCCATGATAGATTGATAGTGAGTAGCAATTGGTAATAATTTGTATAGAATGCTCCAAAGTAGTTAATAATAATGTTTTAAAGAACGCGTTGTCAAGCATTTAACCTGCCATGTCCAACTATATGCACCAAAGTAAGCATTTTCTCACTATCTTTGGATTAAATTTGAAGACCTTGTTCACATTACTTTAAGAAGTTATGCCATCGGTGCTACCGAAGATTGTAGCAACCACATTACTTGATTTTGATGCGCTTATCAAAATAATTTGAAGAAGAATTTGATTGACTCTAACATGTTGTGGTTTAGGTTTGTCAACCTAATTAAAGTTTAGTGACTCCATTGTGCATTCTGAGCAGAAATATTTATCATCAGCTTATATTGTAAAATCATGTTAAATTCACCTACTGTGTATTATAACACCATTTCAGGTCCTGCCAAACATAGTCCCCAGGGATAGCATCAGGTTGTGTTGAACCATTATGGGCCTTGCCCATTCTCACTTAAACCCGTTAAATCCATGTGGGCCCGGCCCATGGCCATGACCAAGAAGAGGTTGTGTCATGTTAAGTTGTGATCCAAATTCATATAAAGTATAAAGGCTAACTTCTGACAGAGCGGAGCAGAGGCCGGTCGCCAGGAGGCTTGGGATGTAGCGGACAAGTTCATCATACTATATATATCCTTTGTAAGCCGCTGCACGGGATAAGTTTGCGATGTTTGTAACCTCTCCCGGTATAGTGAAGTTTCGCTGGCTGGCGCCGGGCCGTGGTTTCTTCCCCTTCACATTGAAGAGGTTCCACGTTAAAATCTTGTGTCTCCTCTGTGTTGATTTTATCTTCGTCATTTCTTTTGCCTGTCGTATCTCTAACATGCCAGCCGCCAACTAGTGTATGAGAGGTAGCCCCCCCCCAACACACAGACGAGACAGGAAAGGTTCGATCCCCCTCAACCCCTCTTGATACAATAGGTTGGCAATGACTCTGGCCTTCTATGATGTTTTTCTAAAGCTTTTGACAAATTGGAAGCGTGCGAATGCTAACACGAACATTCTCTACTATGATGGAGGCAAAAATCTTTGCTCTGCAGATGGTCATCAACATCAAGAAAAAGGCTACGGCAAAACCTAGCGCAGCAATACCTTGGTTTGAAGTCCAAAGCCATACTAAGCACCTGAAAGACGACACTTCATCCTATGTTCTCCATTGCATGGTAGTGGAATATCAGCATGTGAGGTAGGGTTTTTGGTCTTTCTGAAGTAGCACAATGTATAAGATGTCGGTTACATATTAACCTATCAGACCCACCAAGATAAGTGTGTTTTTATTTTACCCAATGATCACTAAAATATTGTACTCAGTAGACTGATTATGTTCATATAAGTCAAATTCTTGTCTTCTTTGTACAAGAACATTTTAGAAGCATTTATTTGTCGAAACGTTGCACTATCATTTTCCTACCTATCACAACTAGCACTAAATTCCACTGTTCGCTGATTTTCAACTAGCCATAACCTTCCACCCATAGTAGAAAAGGTTCGGCCCAAGTGTTCCAATGCCTCCATGTTTCCCTTCATATGAAATAAGGTGAGAAAATAGTAATGGTGTCGGAAATGACAAGGTAAAAAATTAGGCATATAATCCGCAAGTCTCCTCTTTTGTGAAATATTGACTTGGAGATACTACCAGACCTCTCTCTTGTACCTTGTCATCTCCTTGTGGCTGCCAACTCATTTGGGAAGACTGTAATGCAGCTCCAAGGAAAACATGGTCACCAATATACAAGCTACTATAGATCACGTCAAAAGACGGACACCATTAGGCTAGCCTAAGTACATCATGACGACCCACTCCAGGCCTGCACCAAAACTCCCACGTGGCAGCACACCACACCTACACGAAAGTAATTTTATGATATTTGAACAACAATGACTCCATGACCTTAACTACGAGCCACGTAGAAGATATGCATACCACTTTGTGCAAATCGCATCCATGGAAGATAAAATTGTCTGTGTTCTCATTGCCAATCTTTCCTAACACTCTTTTCCATTGTTCTACCAATGCACTCGAGCAATAGTGTTTGATGTATACAAATACAATTCTTGAGATAAAGGTAGCAATGAAGAAACTACATATATAAGAACTAGGACATGGTCGAGAACAATACAATGTGTATGTATGAGGTTCAACTCTATTCATACGCCAAGAGTTGACGCGGGCAGTTATGACACTTATTACATCATGTTTAGTTGAAGCCTTGAAGTTCTAGCGCCAATCATTCAATTGGCTCTGGTTATGGCAAGAAATGGCAATTTTCATTAGACTTCAGTTTTTTTGAGCCACCCAATCTTCATCCAACCACACTTGTGACCTTTTTATTCAAAAAGCAAATCAAGGATCTGCTAAATGTCATCACTGATCCAGAAGGAAACTTCCTTTGGGCATTCCAAAAACAAGTGTCAGCAATCATTATCGTAACAACTCAGCTCCCGCGAAAGAGATATATTTATATCTCAACAGCTTCAAAGCATAAAGGTACTATGTATCATCCTTCAAAAACAATGCATGTACCTGATCTGTTTATTCAAACCTATTATTAAGCTTCCCGAGAGATATAAGCATTATCTCTCATTAAGAGATTTCAGCCAGAAGATAGTTTTGTTTATTGCTGGCCATACGGCTTGTTCACTCTCTCAATCATCTGAATTGTAATAGTGAGCAATAATTATTAATAATTTAGATAGAATACTCTAAAGTACTGCCTCCATTCACAAGTATAAGATGTTCTAACTTTTCTGTAAACTGGATGTATATATACGCGTTTTAGTGTGTTTGTTCACTCATTTCAGTTCGTATGTAGTCCATATTGAAATATCAATGACATGTTACATTTGTGAATGGAGGGAGTATTGATAACAAGGATTGACACAATGCTCTCTTAATCTTCTAACCTGCCATGTCAAAGAATATACACCAAAGTAAGCATTTTCTCAGTATCTTCGTATTGCCTTATGCAAAACATCATTCTCCTACCCTGCCATGTCAAAGTATATACACAAAAGTAAGCATTTTATCAATATCTTCGTATTACCTTATGCAAAACATCACTCTCCCACCCAGGGGAAACTGAAGACGGTGTTCACATTGATTAGACAGTTATGCCATCGGTGCTGCTGAATATTATAGCAATCGCCTTGGTGACGGTTCGAGTGTTACCAATGGTATGTATTTCTATTGACATAAACAAGGTGAGACAACAGTAATAGTGTCGGATATGATAGGGTACAAGAAAAAAACCGAAAGTTCCACAAGTCCTCTCTCCTGTGAAATGATGACTTGGAGTGGTCAATTGTTTCTGAGGACGAATCATAGGAGTTGTAAATTCAACATTAATTTCGTCAAATATGGCAAGCTATTATTATTATGCACAGGTGCTCGGCAACTTTTTTTTCTGAGGGATAGGTGCTCGGCAACTGGATTGTAATGTTGCTATTGGTTGAGCAGAATTGGACTGCTATTGTGTTAGCAAGTCATGCTAGGGTCCACTCTCATTCTTTGTTTCGTCCTTGGATTGAGAATAAGCTAGATTTTTTTTTCATCTTGTGAAGATTGAGAATAACCCATCCTTAGTTGCCAAGCTTATTTGAGATGATTATAATCCGATTGAAGAACAAAACACGATCACCAATACAAGCTACTATCAGATCCTGGAGTTAAGCATTGAGGATCACTCGGAATGAGGGACGCCAGTAGATAATCCAAGAACATCATGACGGTATGTTGCAGGGCGCATACGATTAGAACTCTTGAGAAGAAGGTAGCAAAGAGAGAACCACTCCAAACCTTATGTATTTCCATAGTGAACACTCCCCAATCAATATCACAACAACTCGACTCTCGCAAAAGAGATATATTTATATATCTGCAGGCTCAATCATAAAGGAACTATGCATATACCATCCCTTGAAAACTATGCATATAACTAGTCCATTTATCAAGCCTACAACTCGTTCCAGATGGGTATGTAAGGTGCAACCATGATGGAAATAACTCTCCCGATAGAAAATTAGCTCCCTAAAATAAGACAACTTGCGCGAAAGAGATACATTTATATCTCAGCAGACTCTATCATAAAGGTCCTGCATATCCCTCTGAAAACTATGTGTATACCTGATCTATTTACCCAAACCTAATACTGAACGTCCTAAGAGATAATCATTTATTGCATTAAGGTCTTTCTACTAGAAGGTAGTTGTATTTTGTTGCTGGTAATATGGCGTGTTCGATCTCTCAATCATTTAATCATCATAGTGATTAGTAATTGGTGATAATTTAGATAGAATGCTCCAATTGCACATCAAAAGGTTTCTTTAGAGAAGTCTGTATTGACCGTTTTCTTTAGTATTGTCAAATGATTGCATTTTTTCAGTCTTACTTTGCATGAAATAAATTTAATTGAAGATACCCCTTTACGAGTGTTTATGAAATAGATAATCAACATAATAGACCAGCTTATTATGAGAGGATCATATTGCCAGGGCTGTAAATTCTTTCGTAAATTAGGCACCACCATAGAACATTTTGAGCCCCACCATATTGCCAGCTGAATTGAATTAACATCAAGAACATTTCCTATCCTTATGTATATTTGTGGTTGGAAATGGCAAGAATGTAAGATTCTGGGAGGATAGATGGGTTGGAAAAAAATCTCTTAAGGAGAATTTCCCTAGACTATATAATATGTGTTTAAAAAACAAATCTGTTAGTGAGATGTTGGGTAAAGGGCTTGATGATGTACAATTTGGAAGAACACTTTATGGGGATTGATGTCTACTACACAACATTCTTCTTGTAGACGTTGTTGGGCCTCCAAGTGCAGAGGTTTGTAGGACAGTAGCAAATTTCCCTCAAGTGGGTGACCTAAGGTTTATCAATGTGTGGGAGGCGTAGGATGAAGATGGTGTCTCTCAAACAACCCTGCAACCAAATAACAAAGAGTCTCTTGTGTCCCCAACACACCCAATACAATGGTAAATTGTATAGGTGCACTAGTTCGGCGAAGAGATGGTGATACAAGTGCAATATGGATGGTAGATACATGTTTTTGTAATCTGAAAATATAAAAACAGCAAGGTAACTAATGATAAAATTGAGCACAAATGGTATTGCAATGCTTCAAAACAAGGCCTAGGGTTCATACTTTCACTAGTGCAAGTTCTCTCAACAAGGATAACATAATTAGATCATATAACAATCCCTCAACATGCAACAAAGAGTCACTCCAAAGTCAGTAATAGCAGAGAACAAACAAAGAGATTATTGTAGGGTACGAAACCACCTCAAAGTTATTCTTTCCGATCAATCCATTGGGCTATTCCTATAAGTGTCACAACAGCCCTAGAGTTCGTAGTAAAATAACACCTTAAGACACAAATCAACCAAAACCCTAATGTCACCTAGATACTCCAATGTCACCTCAAGTATCCGTGGGTATGATTATACGATATGCATCACACAATATCAGATTCATCTATTCAACCAACACAAAGAACTTCAAAGAGTGCCCCAAGTTTCTACCGGAGAGTCAAGACGAAAACGTGTGCCAACCCCTATGCATAAGTTCACAAGGCCACTGAACCCGCAAGTTGATCACCAAAACATACATCAAGTAGATCACGTGAATATCCCATTGTCACCACAGATAAGCACATGCAAGACATACATAAAGTGTTCTCAAATCCTTAAAGACTCAATCTGATAAGATAACTTCAAAGGGAAAACTCAATCCATTACAAGAGAGTAGAGGGGGAGAAACATCATAAGATCCAACTATAATAGCAAATCTCGCGATACATCAAGATCGTGCCAAGTCAAGAACACGAGAGAGAGATCAAACACATAGCTACTGGTACATACCCTCAGCCCCGAGGGTGAACTACTCCCTCCTTGTCATGGAGAGCGCCGGGATGATGAAGATGGCCACCGGTGATGGATCCCCCCTCCGGCAGGGTGCCGGAACAGGGCCCCGATTGGTTTTTGGTGGCTACAGAGGCTTGCGGCGGCGGAACTCCCGATCTAGGTTATGTTCTGGAAGTTTGGGGATATATAAGAGGTGTTGGCGTTGGGAAGAAGTCAGGGGGCTCCACGAGGCAGCCACGAGGTAGGGGGCGCGCCCTCCACCACTAGTAGAAAACAGGGCTTAGGTCACAGGGCAGTTTTCACATTAGCCCCGGTTCAGTCACGAACCGGGACTAATGTGAGCATTGGTCCCGGTTCGTGAGCCCAGGGGGCCGGCCGGGGCCTCGTGGGCATTAGTCCCAGTTCGTATGGACCCTTTGGTCCCGGTTGGTGGTACAAACCGGGACCAATGGGCCACGCTCCTGGCCCACCACCCTTTAGTCCCGGTTCATACCACAAACCGGGACTAAAGGGCTGGTCCTAGTTGCGGCCAGTGTTTAGTCCCACCTCGCCAACCGAAGGGGGCTCACACCAGTTTATAAGCCCGTCCCTCTCTGCCTTTTAAAGTGAAAATAGATGCCCTTATACAGGGAATTTGACCTAAATTCACAGTAAATTTCATAGAAATTTATTATGAATTTAGGTTGAATTTTCTCTATAAGCGCATCTATTTTCATTTTTTCATATTTATAAAATAAATAAACCTTAATAAAATAAATAAAACTAAATAAACCTTAATAAAATAAAATAAAATAAACTATAGTAACTACAATAAATAAACCTTAATAAATTAAGTAAAAATAGCAGCAGTAAAATAAATAAAAATAAAATGCTTTTGGAAGAGATTGTCCGTTTTGTACACGAAGTGCATCCAGTTTATGCCGTAACCCTCTCAACTTTCTTGCACATGCTATGTGGATGAAATGATGATATCATGCCAACTTTCAACCTTTTCAGAGTTCATTTGAAATGCTTTTCAATTTTAGGGTCTTATAGCTCAAAATAATTAGTAAATGCATGAAAAATAACAAATGAAGTCAGAAATGATTGAAAAATGATGATGTGGCTTTGAATGGTGCATTTTGAACACACAAAACGTTAGGAGTTCAAATAAGTTTTAAAAAATGAAATCCCATTGTAACACACGAGTTTCCGGATGAAATCCTGATACTTTGAAAGAGATTGTCCGTTTTGTACACGAAGTGCATCCAGTTTATGCCGTAACCCTCTGCACTTTCTTGCACATGCTATGTGGATGAAATGATGATATCGTGCCAACTTTCAACCTTTTCAGAGTTCATTTAAAATGCTTTTCAATTTTAGGGTCTTATAGCTCAAAATAATTAGTAAATGCATTACAAATAACAAATGAAGTCGGAAAGGATTGAAAAATGATGATGTGGCTTTGAATGGTGCATTTTGAACACACAAAAAGTCAGGAGTTCAAATAAGGTTTTAAAAAATGAAATCCCTTTGTAACAGACAAGTTTCCGGATGAAATCCTGATACTTTGAAAGAGATTGTCCGTTTTGTAGATGAAGTGCATCCAGTTTTTGCCGTAACCCTCTGCACTTTCTTGCACATGCTATGTGGATGAAATGATGATATCATGCCAACTTTTAACCTTTTCAGAGTTCATTTGAAATGCTTTTCAATTTTAGGGTCTTATAGCTCAAAATAATTAGTAAATGCATTAAAAATAACAAATGAAGTCAGAAAGGATTGAAAAATGATGATGTGGCTTTGAATGGTGCATTTTGAACACACACAAAGTCAGGAGTTCAAATAAGGTTTAAAAAATGAAATCCCTTTGTAACAGACGAGTTTCCGGATGAGATCCTGATACTTTGAAAGAGATTGTCCGTTTTGTACACGAAGTGCATCCAGTTTTTGCCGTAACCCTCTCAACTTTCTTGCACATGCTATGTGGATGAAATGATGATACCATGCCAACTTTCAACCTTTTCAGAGTTCATTTGAAATGCTTTTCAATTTTAGGGTCTTATAGCTCAAAATAATTAGTAAATGCATGAAAAATAACAAATTAAGTCAGAAAGGATTGACAAATGATGATGTGGCTTTAAATGGTTCATTTTGAACACACAAAAAGTCAGGAGTTCAAATAAGGTTTAAAAAATGAAATCCCTTTGTAACAGACGAGTTTCTGGATGAAATCCTGATACTTTGAAAGAGATTGTCCGTTTTGTACATGAAGTGCATCCAGTTTTTGTCGTAACCCTCTCAACTTTCTTGCACATGCTATGTGGATGAAATGATGATACCATGCCAACTTTCAACCTTTTCATAGTTCATTTGAAATGCTTTTCAATTTTAGGGTCTTATAGCTCAAAATAATTAGTAAATGCATGAAAAATAACAAATGAAGTCAGAAAGGATTGAAAAATGTTGATGTGGCTTTGAATGGTGCATTTTGAACACACAAAAAGTCAGGAGTTCAAATAAGGTTTAAAAAATGAAATCCCTTTGTAACAGACGAGTTTCCGGATGAAATCCTGATACTTTGAAAGAGATTGTCCGTTTTGTACAAGAAGTGCATCCAGTTTTTGCCGTAACCCTCTCAACTTTCTTGCACATGCTATGTGGATGAAATGATGATACCATGCCAACTTTCAACCTTTTCAGAGTTCATTTGAAATGCTTTTCAATTTAAGGGTCTTATAGCTCAAAATAATTAGTAAATGCATGAAAAATAACAAATTAAGTCAGAAAGGATTGAAAAATGATGATGTGGCTTCGAATGGTGCATTTTGAACACACAAAAAGTCAGGAGTTCAAATAAGATTTAAAAAATGAAATCCCTTTGTAACAGACGAGTTTCCGGATGAAATCCTGATACTTTGAAAGAGATTGTCCGTTTTGTACACGAAGTGCATCCAGTTTTTGCCGTAACCCTCTCAACTTTCTTGCACATGCTATGTGGATGAAATGATGATACCATGCCAACTTTCAACCTTTTCAGAGTTCATTTGAAATGCTTTTCAATTTTAGGGTCTTATAGCTCAAAATAATTAGTAAATGCATGAAAAATAACAAATGAAGTCAGAAAGGATTGAAAGATGATGATGTGGCTTTGAATGGTGCATTTTGAACACACAAAAAGTCAGGAGTTCAAATAAGGTTTAAAAAATGAAATCCCTTTGTAACAGACGAGTTTCTGGATGAAATCCTGATACTTTGAAAGAGATTGTCCGTTTTGTACACGAAGCGCATCCAGTTTTTGCCGTAACCCTCTCAACTTTCTTGCACATGCTATGTGGATGAAATGATGATACCATGCGAACTTTCAACCTTTTCAGTGTTCATTTGAAATGCTTTTCAATTTTAGGGTCTTATAGCTCAAAATAATTAGTAAATGCATTAAAAATAACAAATGAAGTCAGAAAGGATTGAAAAATGATGATGTGGCTTTGAATGGTGCATTTTGAACACACAAAAAGTCAGGAGTTCAAATAAGGTTTAAAAAATGAAATCCCTTTGTAACAGACGAGTTTCCGGATGAAATCCTGATACTTTGAAAGAGATTGTCCGTTTTGTACACGAAGTGCATCCAGTTTTTGCCGTAACCCTCTCAACTTTCTTGCACATGCTATGTGGATGAAATGATGATACCATGCCAACTTTCAACCTTTTCAGAGTTCATTTGAAATGCTTTTCAATTTTAGGGTCTTATAGCTCAAAATAATTAGTAAATGCATGAAAAATAACAAATGAAGTCAGAAAGGATTGAAAAATGATGATGTGGCTTTGAATGGTGCATTTTGAACACACAAAAAGTCAGGAGTTCAAATAAGGTTTAAAAAATGAAATCCCTTTGTAACAGACGAGTTTCTGGATGAAATCCTGATACTTTGAAAGAGATTGTCCGTTTTGTACACGAAGCGCATCCAGTTTTTGCCGTAACCCTCTCAAATTTCTTGCACATGCTATGTGGATGAAATGATGATACCATTCCAACTTTCAACCTTTTCAGAGTTCATTTGAAATGCTTTTCAATTTTAGGGTCTTATAGCTCAAAATAATTAGTAAATGCATTAAAAATAACAAATGAAGTCAGAAAGGATTGAAAAATGATGATGTGGCTTTGAATGGTGCATTTTGAACACACAAAAAGTCAGGAGTTCAAATAAGGTTTAAAAAATGAAATCCCTTTGTAACAGACGAGTTTCTGCATGAAATCCTGATACTTTGAAAGAGATTGTCCGTTTTGTACACGAAGTGCATCCAGTTTTTGCCGTAACCCTCTCAAATTTCTTGCACATGCTATGTGGATGAAATGATGGTACCATGCCAACTTTCAACCTTTTCGGAGTTCATTTGAAATGCTTTTCAATTTTAGGGTCTTATAGCTCCAAATAATTAGTAAATGCATGAAAAATAACAAATTAAGTCAGAAAGGATTGAAAAATGATGATGTGGCTTTGAATGGTGCATTTTGAACACACAAAAAGTCAGGAGTTCAAATAAGGTTTAAAAAATGAAATCCCTTTGTAACAGACGAGTTTCCGGATGAAATCCTGATACTTTGAAAGAGATTGTCCGTTTTGTACATGAAGTGCATCTAGTTTTTGCCGTAACCCTCTCAACTTTCTTGCACAAGCTATGTGAATGAAATGATGATACCATGCGAACTTTCAACCTTTTCAGTGTTCATTTGAAATGCTTTTCAATTTTAGGGTCTTATAGCTCAAAATAATTAGTAAATGCGTTAAAAATAACAAATGAAGTCAGAAAGGATTGAAAAATGATGATGTGGCTTTGAATGGTGCATTTTGAACACACAAAAAGTCAGGAGTTCAAATAAGGTTTAAAAAATGAAATCCCTTTGTAACAGACGAGTTTCCGGATGAAATCCTGATACTTTGAAAGAGATTGTCCGTTTTGTACACGAAGTGCATCCAGTTTTTGCCGTAACCCTCTCAACTTTCTTGCACATGCTATGTGGATGAAATGATGATACCATGCCAACTTTCAACCTTTTCGGAGTTCATTTGAAATGCTTTTCAATTTTAGGGTCTTATAGCTCCAAATAATTAGTAAATGCATGAAAAATAACAAATTAAGTCAGAAAGGATTGAAAAATGATGATGTGGCTTTGAATGGTGCATTTTGAACACACAAAAAGTCAGGAGTTCAAATAAGGTTTAAGAAATGAAATCCCTTTGTAACAGACGAGTTTCCGGATGAAATCCTGATACTTTGAAAGAGATTGTCCGTTTTGTACACGAAGTGCATCTAGTTTTTGCCGTAACCCTATCAACTTTCTTGCACAAGCTATGTGGATGAAATGATGATACCATGCGAACTTTCAACCTTTTCAGTGTTCATTTGAAATGCTTTTCAATTTTAGGGTCTTATAGCTCAAAATAATTAGTAAATGCATTAAAAATAACAAATGAAGTCAGAAAGGATTGAAAAATGATGATGTGGCTTTGAATGGTGCATTTTGAACACACAAAAAGTCAGGAGTTCAAATAAGGTTTAAAAAATGAAATCCCTTTGTAACAGACGAGTTTCCGGATGAAATCCTGATACTTTGAAAGAGATTGTCCGTTTTGTACACGAAGTGCATCCAGTTTTTGCCGTAACCCTCTCAACTTTCTTGCACATGCTATGTGGATGAAATGATGATACCATGCCAACTTTCAACCTTTTAAGAGTTCATTTGAAATGCTTTTCAATTTTAGGGTCTTATAGCTCAAAATAATTAGTAAATGCATGAAAATAACAAATGAAGTCAGAAAGGATTGAAAAATGATGATGTGGCGTTGAATGGTGCATTTTGAACACACAAAAAGTCAGGAGTTCAAATAAGGTTTAAAAAATGAAATCCCTTTGTAACAGACGAGTTTCCGGATGAAATCCTGATACTTTGAAAGAGATTGTCCGTTTTGTACACGAAGTGCATCCAGTTTTTGCCGTAACCCTCTCAACTTTCTTGCACATGCTATGTGGATGAAATGATGATACCATGCCAACTTTCAACCTTTTCAGAGTTCATTTGAAATGGTTTTCAATTTTAGGGTCTTATAGCTCAAAATAATTAGTAAATGCATGAAAAATAACAAATGAAGTCAGAAAGGATTGAAAAATGATGATGTGGCTTTGAATGGTGCATTTTGAACACACAAAAAGTCAGGAGTTCAAATAAGGTTTAAAAAATGAAATCCCTTTGTAACAGACGAGTTTCTGGATGAAATCCTGATACTTTGAAAGAGATTGTCCGTTTTGTACACGAAGTGCATCCAGTTTTTGCCGTAACCCTCTCAAATTTCTTGCACATGCTATGTGGATGAAATGATGATACCATTCCAACTTTCAACCTTTTCAGAGTTCATTTGAAATGCTTTTCAATTTTAGGGTCTTATAGCTCAAAATAATTAGTAAATGCATGAAAAATAACAAATGAAGTTAGAAAGGATTGAAAAATGATGATGTGGCTTTGAATGGTGCATTTTGAACACACAAAAAGTCAGGAGTTCAAATAAGGTTTAAAAAATGAAATCCCTTTGTAACAGACGAGTTTCCGGATGAAATCCTGATACTTTGAAAGAGATTGTCCGTTTTGTACACGAAGTGCATCCAGTTTTTGCCGTAACCCTCTCAACATTCTTGCACATGCTATGTGGATGAAATGATGATACCATGCCAACTTTCAACCTTTTCGGAGTTCATTTGAAATGCTTTTCAATTTTAGGGTCTTATAGCTCAAAATAATTAGTAAATGCATGAAAAATAACAAATGAAGTTAGAAAGGATTGAAAAATGATGATGTGGCTTTGAATGGTGCATTTTGAACACACAAAAAGTCAGGAGTTCAAATAAGGTTTAAAAAATGAAATCCCTTTGTAATAGACGAGTTTCCGGATGAAATCCTGATACTTTGAAAGAGATTGTCCGTTTTGTACATGAAGTGCATCCAGTTTTTGTCGTAACCCTCTCAACATTCTTGCACATGCTATGTGGATGAAATGATGATACCATGCCAACTTTCAACCTTTTCAGAGTTCATTTGAAATGCTTTTCAATTTTAGGGTCTTATAGCTCAAAATAATTAGTAAATGCATGAAAAATAACAAATGAAGTCAGAAAGGATTGAAAAATGATGATGTGGCTTTGAATGGTGCATTTTGAACACACAAAAAGTCAGGAGTTCAAATAAGGTCTAAAAAATGAAATCCCTTTGTAACAGACGAGTTTCCGGATGAAATCCTGATACTTTGAAAGAGATTGTCCGTTTTGTACACGAAGTGCATCCAGTTTTTGCCGTAACCCTCGCAACTTTCTTGCACATGCTATGTGGATGAAATGATGATACCATGCCAACTTTCAACCTTTTCAGAGTTCATTTGAAATGCTTTTCAATTTTAGGGTCTTATAGCTCAAAATAATTAGTAAATGCATGAAAAATAACAAATGAAGTCAGAAAGGATTGAAAAATGATGATGTGGCTTTGAATGGTGCATTTTGAACACACAAAAAGTCAGGAGTTCAAATAAGGTTTAAAAAATGAAATCCCTTTGTAACACACGAGTTTCCGGATGAAATCCTGATACTTTGAAAGAGATTGTCCGTTTTGTACATGAAGTGCATCTAGTTTTTGCCGTAACCCTCTCAACTTTCTTGCACAAGCTATGTGAATGAAATGATGATACCATGCGAACTTTCAACCTTTTCAGTGTTCATTTGAAATGCTTTTCAATTTTAGGGTCTTATAGCTCAAAATAATTAGTAAATGCGTTAAAAATAACAAATGAAGTCAGAAAGGATTGAAAAATGATGATGTGGCTTTGAATGGTGCATTTTGAACACACAAAAAGTCAGGAGTTCAAATAAGGTTTAAAAAATGAAATCCCTTTGTAACAGACGAGTTTCCGGATGAAATCCTGATACTTTGAAAGAGATTGTCCGTTTTGTACACGAAGTGCATCCAGTTTTTGCCGTAACCCTCTCAACTTTCTTGCACATGCTATGTGGATGAAATGATGATACCATGCCAACTTTCAACCTTTTCGGAGTTCATTTGAAATGCTTTTCAATTTTAGGGTCTTATAGCTCCAAATAATTAGTAAATGCATGAAAAATAACAAATTAAGTCAGAAAGGATTGAAAAATGATGATGTGGCTTTGAATGGTGCATTTTGAACACACAAAAAGTCAGGAGTTCAAATAAGGTTTAAGAAATGAAATCCCTTTGTAACAGACGAGTTTCCGGATGAAATCCTGATACTTTGAATGAGATTGTCCGTTTTGTACACGAAGTGCATCTAGTTTTTGCCGTAACCCTATCAACTTTCTTGCACAAGCTATGTGGATGAAATGATGATACCATGCGAACTTTCAACCTTTTCAGTGTTCATTTGAAATGCTTTTCAATTTTAGGGTCTTATAGCTCAAAATAATTAGTAAATGCATTAAAAATAACAAATGAAGTCAGAAAGGATTGAAAAATGATGATGTGGCTTTGAATGGTGCATTTTGAACACACAAAAAGTCAGGAGTTCAAATAAGGTTTAAAAAATGAAATCCCTTTGTAACAGACGAGTTTCCGGATGAAATCCTGATACTTTGAAAGAGATTGTCCGTTTTGTACACGAAGTGCATCCAGTTTTTGCCGTAACCCTCTCAACTTTCTTGCACATGCTATGTGGATGAAATGATGATACCATGCCAACTTTCAACCTTTTAAGAGTTCATTTGAAATGCTTTTCAATTTTAGGGTCTTATAGCTCAAAATAATTAGTAAATGCATGAAAAATAACAAATGAAGTCAGAAAGGATTGAAAAATGATGATGTGGCGTTGAATGGTGCATTTTGAACACACAAAAAGTCAGGAGTTCAAATAAGGTTTAAAAAATGAAATCCCTTTGTAACAGACGAGTTTCCGGATGAAATCCTGATACTTTGAAAGAGATTGTCCGTTTTGTACACGAAGTGCATCCAGTTTTTGCCGTAACCCTCTCAACTTTCTTGCACATGCTATGTGGATGAAATGATGATACCATGCCAACTTTCAACCTTTTCAGAGTTCATTTGAAATGCTTTTCAATTTTAGGGTCTTATAGCTCAAAATAATTAGTAAATGCATGAAAAATAACAAATGAAGTCAGAAAGGATTGAAAAATGATGATGTGGCTTTGAATGGTGCATTTTGAACACACAAAAAGTCAGGAGTTCAAATAAGGTTTAAAAAATGAAATCCCTTTGTAACAGACGAGTTTCTGGATGAAATCCTGATACTTTGAAAGAGATTGTCCGTTTTGTACACGAAGTGCATCCAGTTTTTGCCGTAACCCTCTCAAATTTCTTGCACATGCTATGTGGATGAAATGATGATACCATTCCAACTTTCAACCTTTTCAGAGTTCATTTGAAATGCTTTTCAATTTTAGGGTCTTATAGCACAAAATAATTAGTAAATGCATGAAAAATAACAAATGAAGTTAGAAAGGATTGAAAAATGATGATGTGGCTTTGAATGGTGCATTTTGAACACACAAAAAGTCAGGAGTTCAAATAAGGTTTAAAAAATGAAATCCCTTTGTAACAGACGAGTTTCCGGATGAAATCCTGATACTTTGAAAGAGATTGTCCGTTTTGTACACGAAGTGCATCCAGTTTTTGCCGTATCCCTCTCAACATTCTTGCACATGCTATGTGGATGAAATGATGATACCATGCCAACTTTCAACCTTTTCGGAGTTCATTTGAAATGCTTTTCAATTTTAGGGTCTTATAGCTCAAAATAATTAGTAAATGCATGAAAAATAACAAATGAAGTTAGAAAGGATTGAAAAATGATGATGTGGCTTTGAATGGTGCATTTTGAACACACAAAAAGTCAGGAGTTCAAATAAGGTTTAAAAAATGAAATCCCTTTGTAACAGACGAGTTTCCGGATGAAATCCTGATACTTTGAAAGAGATTGTCCGTTTTGTACATGAAGTGCATCCAGTTTTTGTCGTAACCCTCTCAACATTCTTGCACATGCTATGTGGATGAAATGATGATACCATGCCAACTTTCAACCTTTTCAGAGTTCATTTGAAATGCTTTTCAATTTTAGGGTCTTATAGCTCAAAATAATTAGTAAATGCATGAAAAATAACAAATGAAGTCAGAAAGGATTGAAAAATGATGATGTGGCTTTGAATGGTGCATTTTGAACACACAAAAAGTCAGGAGTTCAAATAAGGTCTAAAAAATGAAATCCCTTTGTAACAGACGAGTTTCCGGATGAAATCCTGATACTTTGAAAGAGATTGTCCGTTTTGTACACGAAGTGCATCCAGTTTTTGCCGTAACCCTCGCAACTTTCTTTCACATGCTATGTGGATGAAATGATGATACCATGCCAACTTTCAACCTTTTCAGAGTTCATTTGAAATGCTTTTCAATTTTAGGGTCTTATAGCTCAAAATAATTAGTAAATGCATGAAAAATAACAAATGAAGTCAGAAAGGATTGAAAAATGATGATGTGGCTTTGAATGGTGCATTTTGAACACACAAAAAGTCAGGAGTTCAAATAAGGTTTAAAAAATGAAATCCCTTTGTAACAGACGAGTTTCTGGATGAAATCCTGATACTTTGAAAGAGATTGTCCGTTTTGTACACGAAGTGCATCCAGTTTTTGCCGCAACCCTCTCAAATTTCTTGCACATGCTATGTGGATGAAATGATGATACCATTCCAACTTTCAACCTTTTCAGAGTTCATTTGAAATGCTTTTCAATTTTAGGGTCTTATAGCTCAAAATAATTAGTAAATGCATGAAAAATAACAAATGAAGTTAGAAAGGATTGAAAAATGATGATGTGGCTTTGAATGGTGCATTTTGAACACACAAAAAGTCAGGAGTTCAAATAAGGTTTAAAAAATGAAATCCCTTTGTAACAGACGAGTTTCCGGATGAAATCCTGATACTTTGAAAGAGATTGTCCGTTTTGTACACGAAGTGCATCCAGTTTTTGCCGTAACCCTCTCAACTTTCTTGCACATGCTATGTGGATGAAATGATGATACCATGCCAACTTTCAACCTTTTCGGAGTTCATTTGAAATGCTTTTCAATTTTAGGGTCTTATAGCTCAAAATAATTAGTAAATGCATGAAAAATAACAAATGAAGTCAGAAAGGATTGAAAAATGATGATGTGGCTTTGAATGGTGCATTTTGAACACACAAAAAGTCAGGAGTTCAAATAAGGTTTAAAAAATGAAATCCCTTTGTAACAGACGAGTTTCCGGATGAAATCCTGATACTTTGAAAGAGATTGTCCGTTTTGTACATGAAGTGCATCCAGTTTTAGTCGTAACCCTCTCAACATTCTTGCACATGCTATGTGGATGAAATGATGATACCATGCCAACTTTCAACCTTTTCAGAGTTCATTTGAAATGCTTTTCAATTTTAGAGTCTTATAGCTCAAAATAATTAGTAAATGCATGAAAAATAACAAATGAAGTCAGAAAGGATTGAAAAATGATGATGTGGCTTTGAATGGTGCATTTTGAACAGACAAAAAGTCAGGAGTTCAAATAAGGTTTAAAAAATGAAATCCCTTTGTAACAGACAAGTTTCCGGATGAAATCCTGATACTTTGAAAGAGATTGTCCGTTTTGTACACGAAGTGCATCCAGTTTTTGCCGTAACCCTCTCAACTTTCTTGCACATGCTATGTGGATGAAATGATGATACCATGCCAACTTTCAACCTTTTCGGAGTTCATTTGAAATGCTTTTCAATTTTAGGGTCTTATAGCTCAAAATAATTAGTAAATGCATGAAAAATAACAAATAAAGTCAGAAAGGATTGAAAAATGATGATGTGGCTTTGAATGGTGCATTTTGAACACACAAAAAGTCAGGAGTTCAAATAAGGTTTAAAAAATGAAATCCCTTTGTAACAGACGAGTTTCCGGATGAAATCCTGATACTTTGAAAGAGATTGTCCGTTTTGTACACGAAGTGCATCCAGTTTTTGCCGTAACCCTCTCAACTTTCTTGCACATGCTATGTGGATGAAATGATGATACCATGCCAACTTTCAACCTTTTCAGAGTTCATTTGAAATGCTTTTCAATTTTAGGGTCTTATAGCTCAAAATAATTAGTAAATGCATTAAAAATAACAAATGAAGTCAGAAAGGATTGAAAAATGATGATGTGGCTTTGAATGGTGCATTTTGAACACACAAAAAGTCAGGAGTTCAAATAAGGTTTAAAAAATGAAATCCCTTTGCAACAGACGAGTTTCCGGATGAAATCCTGATACTTTGAAAGAGATTGTCCGTTTTGTACACGAAGTGCATCCAGTTTTTGCCGTAACCCTCTCAACTTTCTTGCACATGCTATGTGGATGAAATGATGATACCATGCCAACTTTCAACCTTTTAAGAGTTCATTTGAAATGCTTTTCAATTTTAGGGTCTTATAGCTCAAAATAATTAGTAAATGCATGAAAAATAACAAATAAAGTCAGAAAGGATTGAAAAATGATGATGTGGCTTTGAATGGTGCATTTTGAACACACAAAAATTCAGGAGTTCAAATAAGGTTTAAAAAATGAAATCCCTTTGTAACAGACGAGTTTCCGGATGAAATCCTGATACTTTGAAAGAGATTGTCCGTTTTGTACACGAAGTGCATCCAGTTTTTGCCGTAACCCTCTCAACTTTCTTGCACATGCTATGTGGATGAAATGATGATACCATGCCAACTTTCAACCTTTTCGGAGTTCATTTGAAATGCTTTTCAATTTTAGGGTCTTATAGCTCAAAATAATTAGTAAATGCATGAAAAATAACAAATGAAGTCAGAAAGGATTGAAAAATGATGATGTGGCTTTGAATGGTGCATTTTGAACACACAAAAAGTCAGGAGTTCAAATAAGGTTTAAAAAATGAAATCCCTTTGTAACACACGAGTTTCCGGATGAAATCCTGATACTTTGAAAGAGATTGTCCGTTTTGTACACGAAGTGCATCCAGTTTTTGCCGTAACCCTCTCAACTTTCTTGCACATGCTATGTGGATGAAATGATGATACCATGCCAACTTTCAACCTTTTCGGAGTTCATTTGAAATGCTTTTCAATTTTAGGGTCTTATAGCTCAAAATAATTAGTAAATGCATGAAAAATAACAAATGAAGTCAGAAAGGATTGAAAAATGATGATGTGGCTTTGAATGGTGCATTTTGAACACACAAAAAGTCAGGAGTTCAAATAAGGTTTAAAAAATGAAATCCCTTTGTAACACACGAGTTTCCGGATGAAATCTGATACTTTGAAAGAGATTGTCCGTTTTGTACATGAAGTGCATCCAGTTTTTGTCGTAACGCTCTCAACATTCTTGCACATGCTATGTGGATGAAATGATGATACCATGCGAACTTTAAACCTTTTCAGAGTTCATTTGAAATGCTTTTCAATTTTAGGGTCTTATAGCTCAAAATAATTAGTAAATGCATGAAAAATAACAAATGAAGTTAGAAAGGATTGAAAAATGATGATGTGGCTTTGAATGGTGCATTTTGAACACACAAAAAGTCAGGAGTTCAAATAAGGTTTAAAAAATGAAATCCCTTTGTAACAGACGAGTTTCCGGATGAAATCCTGATACTTTGAAAGAGATTGTCCGTTTTGTACACGAAGTGCATCCAGTTTTTGCCGTAACCCTCTCAACTTTCTTGCACATGCTATGTGGATGAAATGATGATACCATGCCAACTTTCAACCTTTTCGGAGTTCATTTGAAATGCTTTTCAATTTTAGGGTCTTATAGCTCAAAATAATTAGTAAATGCATGAAAAATAACAAATGAAGTCAGAAAGGATTGAAAAATGATGATGTGGCTTTGAATGGTGCATTTTGAACACACAAAAAGTCAGGAGTTCAAATAAGGTTTAAAAAATGAAATCCCTTTGTAACAGACGAGTTTCCGGATGAAATCCTGATACTTTGAAAGAGATTGTCCGTTTTGTACATGAAGTGCATCCAGTTTTAGTCGTAACCCTCTCAACATTCTTGCACATGCTATGTGGATGAAATGATGATACCATGCCAACTTTCAACCTTTTCAGAGTTCATTTGAAATGCTTTTCAATTTTAGAGTCTTATAGCTCAAAATAATTAGTAAATGCATGAAAAATAACAAATGAAGTCAGAAAGGATTGAAAAATGATGATGTGGCTTTGAATGGTGCATTTTGAACAGACAAAAAGTCAGGAGTTCAAATAAGGTTTAAAAAATGAAATCCCTTTGTAACAGACAAGTTTCCGGATGAAATCCTGATACTTTGAAAGAGATTGTCCGTTTTGTACACGAAGTGCATCCAGTTTTTGCCGTAACCCTCTCAACT
This sequence comes from Aegilops tauschii subsp. strangulata, assembly GCF_002575655.3. NCBI lineage: Eukaryota > Viridiplantae > Streptophyta > Magnoliopsida > Poales > Poaceae > Aegilops > Aegilops tauschii. The sequence continues at coordinate 497,353,613 of NC_053039.3, forward strand.
TTCTTGCACATGCTATGTGGATGAAATGATGATACCATGCCAACTTTCAACCTTTTCGGAGTTCATTTGAAATGCTTTTCAATTTTAGGGTCTTATAGCTCAAAATAATTAGTAAATGCATGAAAAATAACAAATAAAGTCAGAAAGGATTGAAAAATGATGATGTGGCTTTGAATGGTGCATTTTGAACACACAAAAAGTCAGGAGTTCAAATAAGGTTTAAAAAATGAAATCCCTTTGTAACAGACGAGTTTCCGGATGAAATCCTGATACTTTGAAAGAGATTGTCCGTTTTGTACACGAAGTGCATCCAGTTTTTGCCGTAACCCTCTCAACTTTCTTGCACATGCTATGTGGATGAAATGATGATACCATGCCAACTTTCAACCTTTTCAGAGTTCATTTGAAATGCTTTTCAATTTTAGGGTCTTATAGCTCAAAATAATTAGTAAATGCATTAAAAATAACAAATGAAGTCAGAAAGGATTGAAAAATGATGATGTGGCTTTGAATGGTGCATTTTGAACACACAAAAAGTCAGGAGTTCAAATAAGGTTTAAAAAATGAAATCCCTTTGCAACAGACGAGTTTCCGGATGAAATCCTGATACTTTGAAAGAGATTGTCCGTTTTGTACACGAAGTGCATCCAGTTTTTGCCGTAACCCTCTCAACTTTCTTGCACATGCTATGTGGATGAAATGATGATACCATGCCAACTTTCAACCTTTTAAGAGTTCATTTGAAATGCTTTTCAATTTTAGGGTCTTATAGCTCAAAATAATTAGTAAATGCATGAAAAATAACAAATAAAGTCAGAAAGGATTGAAAAATGATGATGTGGCTTTGAATGGTGCATTTTGAACACACAAAAATTCAGGAGTTCAAATAAGGTTTAAAAAATGAAATCCCTTTGTAACAGACGAGTTTCCGGATGAAATCCTGATACTTTGAAAGAGATTGTCCGTTTTGTACACGAAGTGCATCCAGTTTTTGCCGTAACCCTCTCAACTTTCTTGCACATGCTATGTGGATGAAATGATGATACCATGCCAACTTTCAACCTTTTCGGAGTTCATTTGAAATGCTTTTCAATTTTAGGGTCTTATAGCTCAAAATAATTAGTAAATGCATGAAAAATAACAAATGAAGTCAGAAAGGATTGAAAAATGATGATGTGGCTTTGAATGGTGCATTTTGAACACACAAAAAGTCAGGAGTTCAAATAAGGTTTAAAAAATGAAATCCCTTTGTAACACACGAGTTTCCGGATGAAATCTGATACTTTGAAAGAGATTGTCCGTTTTGTACATGAAGTGCATCCAGTTTTTGTCGTAACGCTCTCAACATTCTTGCACATGCTATGTGGATGAAATGATGATACCATGCGAACTTTAAACCTTTTCAGAGTTCATTTGAAATGCTTTTCAATTTTAGGGTCTTATAGCTCAAAATAATTAGTAAATGCATGAAAAATAACAAATGAAGTTAGAAAGGATTGAAAAATGATGATGTGGCTTTGAATGGTGCATTTTGAACACACAAAAAGTCAGGAGTTCAAATAAGGTTTAAAAAATGAAATCCCTTTGTAACAGACGAGTTTCCGGATGAAATCCTGATACTTTGAAAGAGATTGTCCGTTTTGTACACGAAGTGCATCCAGTTTTTGCCGTAACCCTCTCAACTTTCTTGCACATGCTATGTGGATGAAATGATGATACCATGCCAACTTTCAACCTTTTCGGAGTTCATTTGAAATGCTTTTCAATTTTAGGGTCTTATAGCTCAAAATAATTAGTAAATGCATGAAAAATAACAAATGAAGTCAGAAAGGATTGAAAAATGATGATGTGGCTTTGAATGGTGCATTTTGAACACACAAAAAGTCAGGAGTTCAAATAAGGTTTAAAAAATGAAATCCCTTTGTAACAGACGAGTTTCCGGATGAAATCCTGATACTTTGAAAGAGATTGTCCGTTTTGTACATGAAGTGCATCCAGTTTTAGTCGTAACCCTCTCAACATTCTTGCACATGCTATGTGGATGAAATGATGATACCATGCGAACTTTCAACCTTTTCAGAGTTCATTTGAAATGCTTTTCAATTTTAGAGTCTTATAGCTCAAAATAATTAGTAAATGCATGAAAAATAACAAATGAAGTCAGAAAGGATTGAAAAATGATGATGTGGCTTTGAATGGTGCATTTTGAACACACAAAAAGTCAGGAGTTCAAATAAGGTTTAAAAAATGAAATCCCTTTGTAACAGACGAGTTTCCGGATGAAATCCTGATACTTTGAAAGAGATTGTCCGTTTTGTACACGAAGTGCATCCAGTTTTTGCCGTAACCCTCTCAACTTTCTTGCACATGCTATGTGGATGAAATGATGATACCATGCCAACTTTCAACCTTTTCGGAGTTCATTTGAAATGCTTTTCAATTTTAGGGTCTTATAGCTCAAAATAATTAGTAAATGCATGAAAAATAACAAATAAAGTCAGAAAGGATTGAAAAATGATGATGTGGCTTTGAATGGTGCATTTTGAACACACAAAAAATCAGGAGTTCAAATAAGGTTTAAAAAATGAAATCCCTTTGTAACAGACGAGTTTCCGGATGAAATCCTGATACTTTGAAAGAGATTGTCCGTTTTGTACACGAAGTGCATCCAGTTTTTGCCGTAACCCTCTCAACTTTCTTGCACATGCTATGTGGATGAAATGATGATACCATGCCAACTTTCAACCTTTTCAGAGTTCATTTGAAATGCTTTTCAATTTTAGGGTCTTATAGCTCAAAATAATTAGTAAATGCATTAAAAATAACAAATGAAGTCAGAAAGGATTGAAAAATGATGATTTGGCTTTGAATGGTGCATTTTGAACACACAAAAAGTCAGGAGTTCAAATGAGGTTTAAAAATGAAATCCCTTTGCAACAGACGAGTTTCCGGATGAAATCCTGATACTTTGAAAGAGATTGTCCGTTTTGTACACGAAGTGCATCCAGTTTTTGCCGTAACCCTCTCAACTTTCTTGCACATGCTATGTGGATGAAATGATGATACCATGCCAACTTTCAACCTTTTAAGAGTTCATTTGAAATGCTTTTCAATTTTAGGGTCTTATAGCTCAAAATAATTAGTAAATGCATGAAAAATAACAAATAAAGTCAGAAAGGATTGAAAAATGATGATGTGGCTTTGAATGGTGCATTTTGAACACACAAAAAGTCAGGAGTTCAAATAAGGTTTAAAAAATGAAATCCCTTTGTAACAGACGAGTTTCCGGATGAAATCCTGATACTTTGAAAGAGATTGTCCGTTTTGTACACGAAGTGCATCCAGTTTTTGCCGTAACCCTCTCAACTTTCTTGCACATGCTATGTGGATGAAATGATGATACCATGCCAACTTTCAACCTTTTCGGAGTTCATTTGAAATGCTTTTCAATTTTAGGGTCTTATAGCTCAAAATAATTAGTAAATGCATGAAAAATAACAAATGAAGTCAGAAAGGATTGAAAAATGATGATGTGGCTTTGAATGGTGCATTTTGAACACACAAAAAGTCAGGAGTTCAAATAAGGTTTAAAAAATGAAATCCCTTTGTAACACACGAGTTTCCGGATGAAATCTGATACTTTGAAAGAGAT